>NC_137177.1:44759953-49759953 GCF_951804945.1 Podarcis cretensis
ATAAGTTTAATTGTTCCAACCAATTACAAGCTAGATGTGAAAACTCCTGAAAGTGGTATTTACAGTCAAAACTTCACATAATGGCAGACATAAGGGTACCAACAAAACATCATCCCTGAATTTCTTTCTCCCACCTTCTCCATTTAACTGGAGTTCACTCTACCCGTGAGATAACATAATCACGCCATGTTTCCCTGGCTTCCACTAGGGACACCCCGTTATTTGGTGTGGGGACAAAAAATGCCTACTGCTACATCCACAGGGTAGAACCAGGATAACTGTTTTTGGTGTCAGCCATGTGCCTGCTATTATGTGATGTTTGGTCCTCAATTTAGCTATTCTAGATGGAAAAACGGTAGTAAGATAGCAAGTTTTATAATAAGCTGCCATGAATGAAACAGTTCAGCAGTGTGGTCATAGCTCTTTCCTTTGAAAGGGAGGCAGAAAACCAACTGCCAAGAACATGCCATAGGACCATGACATTGCAACTGACCTCTGCAGACTACGATCTACTTCTGATGTGCTTGCCCCATACAACTATCCATAAGCATCACCCTGAGAGGCTACACTTCGATATAAATAAAACCAAGGTGTGGGTGGGATGCATTTACATGTCTCTCTGTGAGAGTATACACATACACCTAACTGTGGATCTTCTGATTTCTAAACTATACAATGCCGAGTTTCAAAAGGTAGTTTTCTAACAGTGCAATCCTGTACAAAAGAACTCAGAAATAAACCACACTGAGTTCCCAGAAAAGTGTGTATTGCGCTTTCCACCATGTCCCCTATTATTATTATTATTATTATTATTATTATTATTATTATTATTAAATTTGTATACCACACTGCACCCATAGATCTCAGGGCAGTTAAAAACATAGAAGTACAATATAAAAACACAAATACATGATAAAAACATGAACAAAAAAAGACAAAAACCCTAGGTTTAAGATAGCTCAAATATTCAAGAGGGACTAAAAAAACCACACACAGAAAACACATGCCATTTTTAAGGCACTACTAAAGTAATTTATCACTGATCAACCTCCCCCTCCCCCCCCAGACAATAAAAACCTTCTATTAATTCAATAAGGAAAGTTACATGAGCACTGAGTGGCAAAGTTTGCTGATGATGCCAAATTGTTCAGGGTAGTTTAAAAAAGAGGGAATTATGAGGAGCTCCAAAAGTATCTCTCTTCTTCCTGTGTTCATAAGAAGGGATGGGTCAGTGCTATAGTGGGAAAGTGTCATGTTGTATTCCATGATGGAAGAAAGCTGGATATAAAGCTGGATATAAATCTGAGCAGGCTGAAAGCAAAGAGTAAGGTTACTGTAACTGCCGTCATAGAGCTTCAGTATGCTGATGATAACATAGTGTGTGCATGCTCAGAGGATGACCTCCAAACCATCCTAAATATCTTTGCAGAAGCTTACGAAAGCTTGGCCTATCACTCAACATCCAAAAAACTGAAGTGCTGCACCAACACGTACAAAATAAGCCCTCTGCAGCGCCACAAATCCAACTCAATGGTGTAACGTTGGAAAATGTTGATCACTTCTCCTACCTAGGCAGTTATCTTTCCACAAGGGCCAACGCTGATGCCGAAATCCAGCATCGCCTGAGCTCTGTGAGTGCAGCTTTCTCCTGATTGAAGTGCAGAGTGTTTGAGGACCGGGACATTCACAGGGAAACAAAAATGCTTGTTTACAAAGCTATTGTACTACCAACCTTACTATATACAGTGATACCTCAGGTTACATACGCTTCAGGTTACATATGCTTCAGATTACAGACTCCGCTAACCCAGAAATAGTGCTTCAGGTTAAGAACTTTGCTTCAGGATGAGAACAGAAATCGTACTCCGGCAGCACGGCAGCAGCAGGAGGCCCCATTAGCTAAAGTGTGGTGCTTCAGGTTAAGAACAGTTTCAGATTAAGTACGGACCTCTGGAATGAATTAAGTACTTAACCCGAGGTACCACTGTACTTGTGAAACATGGACCACTTATAAATGTCATCTCAAACTCCTCAAAAGATTCCATCAATGGTGTCTCCGAAAAATTTTGCACATCACTTGGGAAGACAGGCGAACTAATATCAGTGTACTGGAAGAAGCAATGATCACCAGTATTGAAGCAATGATTCTTCAACATCAACTTTGTTGGACTGGTCATGTTGTGCAGATGCCTGATGATCGTCTTCCAAAGCCACTACTCTATTCCAAACTTAAAAATGGAAAACATAATGCTGCTGGTCAACAAAAGAGGTTTAAAGACTGTCTCAAGGCAAATCTTTAAAAAGTAGTATAAACACTGACAACTGGGAAACACTTGCCTGCCAGCGCTCCTTTACCAAAGGTGTCATGGGCTTTGAAGACACTAAAACTCAGGACGCAAGGGAGAAACGTGCTAAGAGGAAGGCACACTTAGCAAATCCACACCGTGATCAACTCCCACCCGGAAACCAATGTCCCCACTGTGGAGGGACGTGTGGATCCAGAATTGGCCTCCACAGTCACTTACGGACTCATTGTTAAAACCATGTTTATGGAAGACAATCTTACTTGGCTACGAGTGATCGCCAAAGAAGATAAATGAATTAATAGCCAACCAAATACTCTATTCCCAAAAGTTCTTCAAAACTTTTCATTTCTTTTTTCTTTTTTTGTAGCTTGGTCTGAACATCTTGTAGAAGACAGTTTACCTGGATTAGCTTTTGTTAAATGTTATTTACTGAAATGATTCCACAAACTGGCTTTGGTTTCCATAAAACTATTCAAAGCCTATCTGCCTTTGCTTTAGAGCCAACAGAGCACTGACTTTTGAAATTTTCCCAGCTTTTCATGCAATCTCTTTGCATAGGATTCCACCCCTACCCAAACACACAATCAAGATCAAACCAACAATGAAACTGGCAGCGGAGGGAGGATGCCTTCAAGACTAACACCTAAGACAAGGACACACTGTTCATCCTGGCTACAGCTTTCACAGTGAGAAAAATAAAGTTGGACTGCAGGATCTGTTCTGTAGTTAAATGCAGTACAACATAATTTTAATTTATACCATGGCTCTTTCTATGAGGTTTTTATTTTTATTTTTACCAAGGCATTTAATAACGAAGCTTGGACTAGACATAATTCTGCTCAGAGAGCTGAACTGTGCAAAGAAAGATAGAGAAAGAGAACAAAATCCCACATTAGTACCCAGGATAAACAGGCAACTCCTCCTTATTTGGCATGATTAATCAGAAATCAGCACCAGTCCCAGCCACAGCAAGACAATCCTTACAATTCTCTTTTCTCACAAAACCAAAGCTGCTCAGTGAAGTGTTCAGGTACTCAGTTACATTCAACACAAGCTAATTCACTTATCCTCAACAAGTGGGTTATTGATTTTTTTGCCTGTTTTCTGAGCAGCCTGGGGGCTCTCAGAGCTACAACAATAGCATCCTGCCTTTTATAAAAAGGGGAAAGGAATGCAGTGGAAAAATGTCCCTTTGCTCATCAGTAATTAGGATGACTTCATGTTTGCTTAGTTCTGTCAGTATATTCAGCACAGACATGGTTCATGAAGCTTCAGAACACCACTTCACCTTCCCTGAAGAACTTGACACTGGAAACTCAACTCCGCTACATTCTTCAACTGAGAACACAGATTATTGCACCATATCAAGATGAAAACTTCCACAGTTCTTATGAGTTATTTGTTGGCTGTAGTCTCCTCCCTGCTTAAAATATTAACCTTTTTAAAACAGATTTAAAGGCCACCAAAATACTCTCTACCATCCAAATCCTATACAACATATTAAACAAAAACATATGATTAATCACTGAGAAACAGCAACTACAGACTCTGTAAATTAATTAAGAGTCAAAATTTATAGCAGTGACTAGAGTGCCAGTTTCAGACTGTGTAGACACAAGTTAAAACTGTCATTCAGCCATGGAGTTAACTGGGTGACAATGTAGAGGTCAGATGCATTGATGACAATTTTATCTGACCTCGTAGACAGGTGGCACTCAAGAAATGTCACTACAACTTCCATAATTTTAAAGCCTAGACCAATATACATAGTGGGTTTACTTTACCACTAGAAATGGATCTAGAAAATCAGTTTCTTCCCAAAAGCACCTGGATCTGGTCTGCGACCACCCACTCCAGAACCTTGCTCAGTAAAGGGAAATTAGCAACTGGCTGGTCGTTAGTTAGGTTTTCCAAATCCAGGGAAGGTTTCTTAAGGAGTGGTTTTAGCACTTCCTCCTTCAAACAGGCAGGGACCACCCCTTCTTGTAAAGAGGCATTGATCACCTCTCTGGTCCAGTAAACTATAAGTTGCACAGTAAACTGCTTAGAGGTTTTCTCACAATCAAGTCATATATAAATTTCATGAAATAAAATTAATCAAAACTAACAAATTGTTCATAACTTTTAAAGGGAGATGGTTTCACAGTATGGGTGCCACTGCAGAGAAGGCCCTATGAACTACAATGATCTACATCCATCCCAGACAATGGCACTTTCCCCTTTGCAGGTTTCAGGTATAGGACCATTCTTGCTTGGAGACTAACTTAAAAATGCTCTTCGCCAGCAACAACAGGCCACACAACAGAGACACAACTAGATGCCAACTCTGACCTACACAGTATAGGATGGATAATAGATTAAAGCACTTTATATAAAGCCTAGGTTACATGAACTAAGTTTATTGTTACATGAATTTATTCATAGCTATCAATGGATTTTATTAAATTTAATAAAACTTAATAAAAGAAGAAATGCACTCAGAAGAAATGCACTGCAAATGAGTAAGTTACTTACATCAATGGGTCTACTTTGAGCAGATCTAGTATTGAATGTTCCTATGCTCTAGGTATTTTTGCCCCATGGACCACAAGCAACAGTAGGTGGAAAGTGGGCATCACATGCCACTGGGTATGGCCAGAGCCAATGGTGGGTAGGGTCTGGGCTCACATACACACACACTCTTGAGGACGAGGAGATAAACCTTCTCTGTGTACCATTCTCTCAATCATGACTGCACTCCTCGTAGTCTAAGTTTGATTTATATGGAGACTGAGGTACAAAGGGGGGGGGGATGACTTCCTGCACACATCTTTCTCCATTCCAATTGTGCTTCCTTCAAGCCAGCTAAAAAGATGTTTAGTGGCCTGAGGGAATATAGCTGCAATCAGGAAGTAAGTGAATGGAGAGTACCATCCCTGAGCACTTTTCTCCCCATGGCAACTGTGTTCTGAAGAGCCTACCTAATAGCCTGCATGATGGGTTGGGCACCAAAATTCAACAGCAAATAGAAGAAATTGGGAGGCAGTGGGAGTGTCTTGGACATCCATGCAAAGCACAATGAAGGCCTGTATGAAGCCTGTGGGTTGTCCATGTGTGCTTTACACAATAGCTATGGTATTTTAAAATATGTATGCATAATAACAAATAAACTAGACCTAAGATTTTGATTTTCGGGACGCAGGTGGCGCTGTGGGTTAAAGCCTCAGCGCCTAGGACTTGCCGATCGAAAGGTCGGCGGTTCGAATCCCTGCGGCGGGGTGCGCTCCCGCTGCTCGGTCCCAGCGCCTGCCAACCTAGCAGTTCGAAAGCACCTCCGGGTGCAAGTAGATAAATAGGGACCGCTTACCAGCGGGAAGGTAAACGGCGTTTCCGTGTGCAGCTCTGGCTCGCCAGAGCAGCGATGTCACGCTGGCCACGTGACCCGGAAATGTCTCCGGACAGCGCTGGCCTCTGGCCTCTTGAGTGAGATGGGCGCACAACCCCAGAGTCTGTCAAGACTGGCCCGTACGGGCAGGGGTACCTTTACCTTTAAGATTTTGATTTGCTACTTTCTACAATATATATGTGCATATAATGCTGAATTATCAGCCTTTTTTTAAAAAAAGACATTTTAAAAAGTGGCTTTGCAATGAAAGGGACTGTTGTGCCAAAAAGGTGGGACATTTTCACGGGCATTCCTCATTTCACGTATAAAACGGATTGCTGCTAATGGCTTCTTTTACCTGCAGATGTCCTTGGGAGACCAGGATTATGGGCTTACCAGTAGGGCTGGTAATTATAGCAGGGGACAGAGGTAACAGTGTTAAGCCTGACCAAATTTACTTAATTTGTAAGCAACTTCTTGAAAATTACAAGAATAAACGGACCTGATATTATGAGGCAGTAGCAGGCTCTGTGGAGCAGTTACCCAGCATTTTAAAAAGCTACAGCTTTTCTTTCTTAAAAGTGTACGGTACATTTTAACCAGATTGTCAGTATTCTAATAAATGTGTTCTCTTCTGTTTCTAAGCCAGAAAGTGGTCATTTCTTCCAACGAATATGATGTCTGAAAATCAGTTCCTCCTATTATAGATTTCTCCCTCAGCTTGTAGAAAATCCATGATTCCCTAAACATTGGTCTTTGAAAGCACATTGACTAAAATCTTCATGCCTAATTCATGAAGTGTAGTCTGGAGATTAGTGGAGCTGGACATAGACCAGGAATACTTTATCATATTCTAATAAGCAGAGGCTGAAAATTGCATTTCTAAAGCTACAGTATTAAAGGGCGCGCAGCAAAACATGACCCAAACATAACTCAGTAGTCCTACACTCCTCTGGAAAGGCTTTGATATTATAAAGTGTGCTGACATAAAGAATAAACACTACTCAAAAGAATTTCATCGTGGTTTTTTTTTTTTAAAAGGAGAAAGAAAAACCCTGGGAAACACAACCTGCATATACATCAAAGCCCATATTGTACGTTATTAAACTCATATAATGTGATCTCCACGGAACGGTGCTTGGACTTGTATTGATTCTTTGAACACAGTGTGGAACATCATTGCAATAACATAAAATTAGGCATCTGAAGCAAATGTGACAGTAAAAAAGGCCAGTAAAAATAGTCGACAAGGCTAACACAACCGTTGTCATAAAAAATCTAAATGACATCATGTTGTATACTATAATAAAAGTGTGTGAAGATAAAACCTGCTGCATAAGTGACCTGAATGTTCTTTTGGCTCCTAGAGCTTTTGTTTCCTTTTAATAACGAGCCCATCATACATTCCTTCTCTCTTCTCACTGAGTACCCTTTCTTATCTCAATTCTACTCCTGGGGCAACTTTAGCATTAGCTGCTTCACTTCTGGCACTATCTGCACACAGTTATGTTGCAACTTAACTGTTTCCCTCTGGCTTCCCCCATTGCTGGCCTGCATCCCTGCCCATGGCTAAGTGCTATGGCTAATGATTAGCCAGGAACACCCATTTGGTAGCCTTGAGAAAGCTAGTCTGCAAGCATGGTTTTGGGAGGGACAAAGCCAAGGCCTGTAAATAGGAAATAAATGAGGTCTATCTGATTGGCAGGTACGTGCTCTAGAAGGCATCTGGATAATAGCCATGTCTTTCTAGAAAAAATTTAAGGCTGTTAAAAGGAGTGCCTGGTGTGCTCGAGAAGTGAATAATTCAATAGATATACAGGGCAAATTATGACTTGCTCAAGATTAACTGAGTAAGGATTGGACCCAGATTTCCCATTTACAAAGACAGGGTACAACACTCCAACTCATGGTCTACATCTGCTAGCACTGGATACCTGCTTTCCTATCAACTACAAACAACTACAAACAATGCTGACATATAATTAATTGCTCTGCTCATATATCAAGCCGCAAAAAAACTGTTGCCACAGCAGCTGTCCATGAGGCACCTATTGTTGGGAAACTGGGGCTCAGCAAGGGAGTTCTGCTACTGATGCCAAGCTCAGTAGGGAGCTGTTAACCCAGCAAGGGTCCAACACACTTAGCATGTACAAGGTCCTACATCCAGTCCCCAGCAAAGGTCCAGAGGAGACAGAGATTTACATACTCACACTCGCCTCCTAAACTATTTGGTCATTTGCTGGCTCACTGTTTACAGATAGATTTTCTTCCTCCTCCCATGTAGACAACAACAATCTAGTGAAGCTGGTAGCAGCCAGTAAGGAAAGGGTCTGCCCAATGGTAGCACCCTATCTGCAGAATTCCTTCCCCAGAGAAGCTTGCCTGGTAGCCACTTGGCTGTTCTATTTGCACCAGGCAAAGTCCTTTCATTCTCCTCGCTTTTCTAAATTCTAACACCTTTAAACTGTTGGTGATTTTTGTATTGAGCTGTTTGGAATTTTGATGTATTATATTATAATGAACTGCACTGGGAACAGTTGGTTGAATGGTGGTATACTAATGTTTAAAACAACATATGAACAAAATTCACAATGAAATTTGGTGGCTGGAGTTATGTTCCAAAAGCAACACACTGTGTGGAAAGTCTTTTTTAAGAGGTAGCACAACAAATAAATATAATACAAACTTGGCTGTGATTTCAAAATGACAAGGCGTGCAGCTCCGGATCTGTCACAATGACAAAAACAACTTAAGTGCAGTGTACGAATTTATTTATTTTTTAAAGTGTCCTTACTTGATTCACAGAGCAATCTTCTCTGAATTTGATTTACCTACACTTGAAGGTGATAAAGCAAAACATTCAAAATATAACTTATTACTGCCCTCCCAGTTTTCAATCCACATAATAAAGAGCTACATTCTACCTCCAGCCAATCCTTATTTTATTTTTCATTGTACCACTTAAATTATGTACACTGTTCTTTGTACTCTACCATCCCAACTGGTCAAGTGGGTGGTAGGGACCAGGTTGACAACCCCCGGACTACATAATGCATACAGGGTAGGTGGTATGACCAGCAGATGAGGTGAAAACTACTGCTGTTGCATTTGCATGGAAGGGGGGGGGGCAGAACTGAGGGAGGACAGAAGAAAATTGTATCCCTACATTTGGGGAAAGGATAACTAAATGAGAAGGATCCTAATGGAGGAGATCAAAGATCCACCAGGCCCATCCTGTTTCTACAGATGTTTCTATGAGGTCCATGGGCAAAGAAGATAAATCACTGCCGCAAAATTGGTATTCAGTAGCATGTTGCCTTTAAATCTGGATGTTCAATTTAACTACCAGGGGTAAATAGCCAGTAACAGATCTATCTTTGCGAATGAGTTTTCTATTCTCCTTCTAAAGCTACTTAAGATTGTGACCATCACCAAATTGCATACAGTGAATTCCATATAATTATGTTTTGTGGAAAGACATGTACTGTACGTTTGTACTAGAGTTCTGTTCTGAATCTTCTGTCAATCATTTTTATTAGATGTCTTTCAAGTTTTACAGTAAATGCTCCTGGATTACTTCTTAAACTATGACATCTAGGTCAGCCTATCATTTGACACAGGCAAGCTGAACCACTAACAAATAAGTCTCTCTTAATTTTTGACCATTTGAATGCAGTTCAGTGTCTGACCCACCAAGGGGAGCTGCAGATTTCTGTGGACAGCTCTTCGCTTTCATAAACCATGCAGAACAGGATGATGTGCCTGAGAAAAACAAGGTGATCTGTGAGATACTTGTGATACTTGCAAGGATGATGCACAAGTCATATTATTGTTATTACTTAATTAATTAATATACGGCTTACTTGCCAAATGAGGAGAACAGACCTAGAAGGGAAGTGAGAGTGTCAGGTCATCTGTCATCCTGCTCCAGGGCAAGCCACATTGTTGATACTCCTATGCTCTAAGTTTCTATTCAACCTGTTTGATGCACTGTCTACACGGTAGGTTTCAAAAGATGCATTTATATTTGAAGCATCAATGGAATGTCAAAATCTCAAGAGTGGCTGGGGAAACCCAGCCAAATGAGCAGGGTATTTTTTATTATTATTATTATTATTATTATTATTATTATTATTATTATTATACAAAGGTTAAAATGTTCACTGATTAAGGTGATTAAAGTGCCACCCCTTGAATTACATCTGCACCAAAATAACAAATAATAACCCAATGATGCAAACATCATACTGTGCCAGCTGCTGAAGCACCAGTAGGCGTTATAACTTTCTGTATACAGAGTTTATCCTGCTTTGGTAGATACCGTAGAATGTCTGCATTTTCATTATGAATTATCTGGGAGTTTTGATGTTCAACAATGTCAAAAGAACATTTGTGTGGAGAAGACACCCTAACTCTCTGGTATTCGGAGATGAGATGCTAGCCAGCTTTACTTCAGATAATATGTTTCATGTGAGGATTCAATTACAGCTATTCCAGGCTCTGCAGAAAGAATATTTAAAGTCTGCTTTGCCCTTGACTTTTATTCTGCATGTCAAAAGCATTTAACTCAAACTCCCTTGGATTACCAATACTGCATTAAGTTCATTGACTTCTGTACCAGATTATCCAGTACCAGAGGCACTAACATCACACAGAGATATCAATGCTGTATCACAACAGCTGGGCTACACATATAGAAGTCCTGATGTTTCTCATCCCCACAGAAGTAAAGAAAACTCCCAAAACATTCACTGCAGGAAAGGCAAGCAAAGAGATTTTGAAGAAAATAAAACTCCCCTTTTGATCACTTCTGGTTTATGAAAGCAAAGAGATGTCCACAGTAATCTGCAGCTCCCCTTGGTGGGTCAGATACTGAACTGCATTCAAATAGTCAAAAATTAAAACAGGCTTATTTATTTATTTATTAGTGGTTCGGCTTGCTTTGAATAAGAGATAAATCGTCCTGTGTTAAAGATAGTATTACCTAGATGTCATAGTTCAACAAACAATAAGTAATTCAGCAGCATTTATTCAAAGGAAAACACATTTTTTTAAAGTACATAATGAACAATGGCTATGTTAAAATGCAATGGTAAAGGCAATGTTCTTGGTATACTAAACTATACTGTTCATGCAGGATTTTCTTTTCTTTTTAAAAGATTTACACATAATAAGAAACCAAGGTTCTTTGCTTAATATTTCAAACTGTGCATTAGCTACATGCTGGTGTGTGTAGATCTACCGCTACTACAATGGGCTCTCTTTCTTTCTTTCTTTCTTTCACCACAATTCCAAGTCCACATTTAACACCATATTATCTCCTGCCTAGTTTGTTTGCTCATTTGGGCCAGAAGGGAAGCAAAGCATGACCAATTAGACTGTATAACCCAACTTTTAGGGGGGGGGGGTGGAAGGCAAGTAAACTTGTTGAATCTCTGGATTACTTTACAATTACTTTCATCAGCTCATTCAACCAAGGGCCATTTGTGCAGAGATAAATTCCATGTAAAAATAATACATTTGTTTCGCCATGATTATTTGCTTTAAACCTGCTCTGATGCTTCCAAAATATGCACAATAACAGCTTAAACCCTTTTATGTGGTTTTTACACGTAGTGATATTCTGTATCCATCTTTACAGGGCTGGTGTAAAGGCTACTTGTCAGAAGGCATGTAAAGTATTTTGAACACAATGCCCAAGCTAGAGTTAATTCCTCGAGGTCACAGACTTCCCTTTCCCCTCTCACAGTTCAGTTCCTTTCTTGGTTTCCTAGTTGATCCAAACCAGAAAAGATATGGTTTGGCTATATGTTAGAACTGGAAAAGTCATTCAAACTGTGGCTCCTAGTTCTGGTGTACAAACCAGCTCTCTAAAGCCCTATAGAAATGCTAATTATTAATATAATATTTGAAGCAGTGCTGACTTAAACCTGGTTTTGTTTATCTCTCATTTTACATTGCCTTTTTTTTTTGCCATGCATTGACTGCCAAAGGCCACTTTGCATAGTCTATTATAATCAATAGATTATGCACATAATATACTCCAGTAGATTCTATGCTTTTCTAGAATGCAAAAAGTGGAAGATTTTGTGATGGTAACATGAACCAGTATATAGCCCTGCCATCAGCAAAACAACATTGTTCGGCCTTGGAGCCACAAGGACTCTGTGTAAAATTATGCCTGGTCCGCAAATGAAATATTTAAAACAATTTTTGATGCTGAAAGGTTCACCTGACATATTTGTCGATTTTCATGAAAGTCTGGACTGATTAGATTTTGAGGGTCAGTCACTGTAAGGTCATTTGAAGACCACATATTTTAATTTCAAATAAACTATGACAAACTTGATAAACTATAAAATAAAATAAAATAAAATAAATATATAAAATCAACATGCTATAGCTTGGAAGGAGGGAAAACCTCAGTATTAAGTTTGGTTGTCAGCAGATAAGGTTTTGCTATTGCAAAAAATAATTTTTCTGACAATAACCTTGATAAGCAAAAGCCAAGACACATAAGCATTTACCAGTACAGCATTACAAACTCCTTCATGCCAGTTGCCAAAAACCATTCTCTTCAAAGGGTAGAAGAGAGTCGGGCTTTTTGTTGGAAAGTATATACAGTAACTGAACATGTTTCACAAGTCTGCCAAAAAAATAAAAAATAAAAATTGTAATATTACCTTGTGAGATGAAAGCATCCAATATCAAAGCTGCCAACACCACACAGTTTTAAACCATGAAGACATTATAGTGGTCTGGAGGCAGTATAAAAGCTCAGTTAAAACAATCTTGGTCTTGGTGATTCCAGTTTAAGGCCTTGTCTTCATATTTAGTCACATGAACATTTACCGCTGAGTAAACTCTGAATTTCAGTAAGGCAATTTCCCCCTGCTACTGAAATTGCTGACATAAAGCCAATCTGATACAAAAGCCACATGGTGATGGTCCTTAATTGCCTCATTAACCTGGTAACAATCTAAATATTCAGATGACCATATTACACTTTATTCTCTATATAACTAGTACCATCTTTACTCAGCCAATTTATCTAAAGGATATCCGCAGTATACATACACCATAATTTCACACAAGTTGGGAGGGTATAAATATAAAAATTCATCACAGGGTATTGATACAGCAAGAAAGAAAGTCCATATATTGCTTTTGACGTATCTTGATCTTTTTTGGAGGTGTGGTGTTGTTAAATAATTATATTTTATTTCTCCTCCATTTCAGATGGAGTCTGCAGATCCCTAAAAGGTCAGATGCTGAAATGCATTCTGATATCAGAGGCCTCTGAGCTTGCCATGCCCTTCCTAATAAAGCTCGCTCTGTCTGCACCATTTCTGAATGGCTCCATGGAGTTGTAGAATCAATGGATAAGACATATCCCATTGCGTTCCTGATGGCATCAGGAGTACAGGGAAACTTCCCCACAGCTTACAGCACTCCATACCTGTTACCTTTTATTGTACATGTGATTTACAAAAAACAACAATAAAAACCTGACCTAAAAGTAAATGAATGAAATCAACTTCCACCTCATATTATTTAAGGAGGTGGTGGTAGGTATGAAGGTCATATCCAGACCTACAGCCTCTATGATAACTGGATGTTCAGAAAACTGTACAGAGCCTCTTTCTATTTTGTGTTATGCCCAGCTCAAATAGACACAGCTTTATCACTGCACTTACTAAGCAATTTGCTGTGGATGGTTCACAGAGTGGAAATGTCCTTCAAGATTGAGGACTCCTGTATCCTCGTGTTGACATAAGCAGAAACACTCAAATGGCCTTGCAAATTTACAGTTTACCAGTTTTTAAAAATGTATTAATTTCAGACATTTGGTTTATAATCTCTTAATAAATCAATTTTGAATGTATCCATTCTGAAACAGACTTAGGGCAGAGGGAATATATATCCATCACTAAGAGAAGTGGTTGTATGTCTATATTTTGACTTCAACAATATACTGGCAGATGTAGATACCTATCTGCACCTATACACATTAAAATCACAAAGATAGTCTGCAGAAGAATTTGTCAAGTGTACAAGGAGCATAGAAACCACAGTTATAACATACTTCAAGATTACTTTCAAATACATAGTATATTGAAGCCCCTTTAAAAAATTCATACAGCAGTATCTTTCTAGGGAACTATAAGAAAGAAACTGTCAGACAACATTCTCAATCCAATATTATATTGTGCTTCAAGACAAAATTTCCATATATTCCAGATTTTTTAAAAGTCTCATAAATAAATGATAACCCATTGCAGACACTTGGGGGAGGGGGAGACCATGAATATAATTTTATGTTTGCATTTTCTTTTTAATATTAGTGTGTAGCATAAACAGAAAAGCAACACCAAAAAAGGTTTACAAAAGATACCACTTTAAATTGATTTTTAACATGTTGTAACCTCTAAAAACATTGCATCTCTCTTAATTTGACAATGAGAAAATATTACATACTGGTCACTGAAGCATATTGCTTTTGATCATATTATTTCTCAGAGAAACACAGAACAAAAATCATGTTAAAATATTTACAAGGATTATAAACAGCAAAACAAAACTTTGAGGATAATGTCAAACTGATCCTGAGAAACTGTGTGTGAATACTTTACCAATGCAATAAAAATAATTAAATAAATACATAAATATTAGCATCAAGTATTTGGAATTGCACAGCAAACTTGGAAAGAGTTCATTAAAAACCTTTAAACCTCTAAACATTGAAGATTACATGTTCCCACATGTACCTACATTCTGATCAACAACAAAGGCCTGCGCTGATCAACATCAGAGGCTTTTTTTGCACAAGAGGACTTTCACTCATGGTACATCAATGGTGGAACTAGCACTAGGTACAGACCTCTCTTCGAAGGCCTGCCAGATGACAATATTTTATCTACAGGAGTCATCTATTTGAAGGGTTATCCAGTACAACTCCAGTTTAAAGTTAAAGGATCAGGAGGGGACCTGGAGTTGCCCACCAGCAGTTACCTCCTGGATAGCAGATCTTCTTACATGTTCTCTTTGTGTGTACATTTAAGTACAACTAACATTCTGTCCCAATATTTTCCACCACCTCATGCTGAATATGTACGTGGCAGACTGGCCATTGGAAGTATGTGCACCAAGGGTGACTTTAACTATGAAGAAATCACCATATGAACAATCTGACCATACAGCAAATCTGCAAAACTGATGGATTTGTCAGGTAAACTGATGGGAAATGCCAGTGTAGATTCAAATCACAACCAGTTTTTAATTGTATAAAACCCGCACACTATTGGGATACATGTCGTACTTACACAGTGGTTTTACTCCGATTGCCTACAACAACTACCAGTCCTAGCAGCCTCAGCTCACGCAAGTGTGCCAGCAGGCACTGATTGAACTTGGGGTCCAACACATTTGAAGGGTACTATGCTGAACAAATAAGAATTCACACTCTTATACGAAATATGAGCAGACCCTAATGAGGTTGGACAGCTGAAAAATGCTACTCACATTAAACTGTACAACATAGGGGATTAATCCTGCAAATTTATCCCACATCTGAAAAGACACCCTGTCAAACGGAGTGGTAGATGTGATTGGCACTCAGCTGTCCCATAAACTGGAGAACCTTCCTCAGAGCAGTGCAGTGCAATTTATTGGACAACTCACTCATTCCAACACAGCATTTTCCAGAAAATATCAAATGTCATTGAACTGTATTCTGAGAAGCAAACCTCTCTGAGTTTTATACGGAGAATCCTTAATGAAAAAGCTGCTTATTATGCATCTCTTCTGCATAAAGTGGGCAAACACAGTAAAGAGCAACATCATCAAAGCACTCCTCTAATATGAATCTTCAGATAAGAACAAAAATATTACCAATGGCATGAATATCTTGATGATGGCTTTGTAAACCAGCAATGTCCTTTTAGCCAAGTGTTCATACAAAACTCTCTCTCTCTCTCTCTCTCTCTGTAGTTTTGAAGATGCTCAAAGAAGCAGAAGGGAGGGGGAGCTGTGCTTTTTAAAAAGGAAGCTCACACTAATGAAATAATATAGATATTGCAGGAAGTGCTAATTTTCCTGCTCACTGGAAGTTTAATCAAAATTGTAATAGCTAGTCTATAGCTATAATTAATCAAAGGCAGTTTGGAGAACAAATCCTTTTTATGTGTCAATTCTCAAAATCTGGCCAAAAAAAAAAAAGTTTTATTGAAATTGCTTCATTTTATAGTCATTCTACTTACAAAAGAAATTGGCAGTATATAATCACAAGTGAGTCTCATTCTCTTTAACCCAATATAGAAGAATACCCATTATTCAGAATGTGGCTGAAAAAATCTAAATTACCCAAAGCACACTTTATCTATTTTGAAATATTTTTAGCACAAATAATGAACATTCATGGATGCAGCATTGTGGGAACTGGTTCTGGTCCCCAGTCTACATGTGTTCATCTAAATGTCTGAAAAGACACTCATCAAGCCTTCTTAAGATATTAACTGCATGAAGAGAGCAACTGTCAAAGGGACTTCATGGACATGATTGTGAGGTGGAGAGCCTGATCTACACGTAAAGGTTCCATTTTTGATTAAAAAATATTCTGAGTGTCTGAGGTTCTATATTATGTATGGAGTCTCCATATATAGGACAAGCTTTCTGCTTCAAAAGTTATGCCCAACATGGTGACAGAAACAGTGGGAGTAGAAGAACGCATACAACTCTAGTGCATTGCTAAACAAACAGTCCTGCAGCCCCTTTCACATGAACAATGCTGGAAGAGAGCACTATTTGTATATTCTTAAACACAGGAAAGTAGGGGAAGACTTTCCTGTTCCTGTCAAACAACTGAAAACCCCCTAGGTCAGGGGTAGGGAATCTGTTACCTTCCAGGTTTTGTTGAACTACAGCTTCCATCTTCCCTGGCCAATAGGAATGCTAGCTGGGGCTGATGGACCTTTGATTTCAACAACACCTGGAGGTCCACAGGTTCCCCATCTCAAGAGACTTCTCTTTGGTTGTAAATGATGCCATATTCTAGGACATAGTCTGAGGGCACATGATGTAGCCACTTGTTGCAAAGCAGGTCTGGGTCTGGTCACTGGTGGAGGAAGAGGAGTGTGGGGGAGCACACCGCCCCCGGCAGCGCAATCCCGGTGGGGTGCCATCGTGGCTCCCCCCCCACCTGTGCTGGGCGCCACACCCCCAAGACGCGCACCAGCCCTGCCCCATTCTGCTCTCCGCCCCCCGGTGCTGGAGCATGAAGCTCCGCCATTGGGTCTGGTCAGTGATGCTGCTTTGAGGCTCAATCATAAGGTTCAGGGTGGCCCTTCAGAAGCCCCATGAAAACATAGATTACAACTGATTCCACCTATGTAGTTTGGCTGCCTAAGAATGAAAGCAGAATATGAGCATGGGCTGTCAAAAATAATGGGACAAAAACAGTAATTTAACTCATAAATATATTTCTACCCAAGTTACAAGTTGTAAACAAGATTTGGAAGTCTCATCATTCAAGATACTGTACACAGGATCATCTCTCTGACAGCTGTGCTGGTGTCATTCATCTGTTTACCTACTTAGCCAAGAAAGAAGAAGCCTTCAGATGTAAATGATGACAATACCAGTGATTTTTTGTCCTGCCCACAGATGTCCTTTAAAACTTCTTAACACAAGCAGAATGCCAGGAGTGGGACAAATTTTATTGCAATATTTAATACAGTGGCATTTACCTCAGGGATTTAAAAATAAAAATAAGAACAAACTGCAGAATTACAGATTCCCACCTTCCAATTTCTTACCCTCAGCATTTGGTTTCACTTACTTCAATGGTATTTCTGTACATAAAATGTTTTGAAGACAGCAGACAACATAGTAGCATATCCAACATGTAACAAATTGCTATTCTATGTATGAGTTTGGATACTGTAAGGTAACAAGGAAGGTGTTAAATGCAGGCACTAGAGGAGATAGAATGGCAATCAAATAAGGTTACCAAGTAACACTTTATTATATGGGAGCTGTTCTTAAGAAGCCAAACAATTTCCTAAGCTTTTATTATGCGATTTTTGTGTTCTTTAGAAGTGTGGTTTGATGATCACTTCAAGTGTCTTATTATATAACCATCTGGCCATGAGCATTAATAGGCACTCTAGAAATATACAAACAGTTTAGAATTGCTCTGTCCCCAAAGTATTGCAGCATATTCTAATGTACAGTGATGTATGAAAATAAGGCAAAGATTAATAACCTTTTTGAGTACATGCTACCATATGTAGGATTTAATGTAGGAAAGTGCATCTTCCCTTTATACACCGAGACCAAAAGGGGGGGGGGAGAGGAGGGTATATTTTGTTACTTTATATTTCTTAGATAGAAAATGAGCTGATGAATCTCTCTATGCCACAAAAAAAAAGTTCAGCTTCACAACTTAGACAGTCAGTAATTTTTTTTATCTGGAAATGTTTGAGGAAGTGTGGCCTAAAATGAAATAAATTACAACCTTATGGCAAAATTTGGAGGAAGCCCATTTCACCTATGCTCATGTAGCAGGAGCAGTGATTGATGGATCTTCTCTGCTGTGCCCAATTTGGATCAACTTCTATTCATCAGGGGCCACTCACTGGCTTCTTAAATTAATCCTATCTTTTAAAAGGACCCATCCTGAAACTGAGAATTTTATTGGTGATGGATGTTGTGCTCCCATTGAGGGCCAATTATCCTTTCAGACCTAGGCACGGGGGGGGGGGGCGACTGGTGCTCCAGCTCTCAGAACATTCCCCATGAAAGGGCCGGGCACCCACAAATGTTTGCGGCAGGAGTGTGCACACCTGACATCAGCACACCCACCAGTGCGTGCATCCAACCTCAGCATGCCTGATGACATACGTGTGTGACGTCAGACCCACACGGAATGTACAGCCCCAGACACCCATGGTCCTGGGGCCAAGCCAGCATGTCTACTATCAGAGAACACCCAGTATGAAACTTTTCAAATTCAATATAAAGAGGCGCAACACAATTCTTCCAGTATTTGAGATCAATAGCGCTATACAAAAATTATGCAGTATATCTGAATAATGAATACGTAAGGAAGCCACCATTGTGCCTGTATCTCAGCAGATGTACAGGAGCTTCATTATGTACAATAAATAATTCATTGTGGATTATTTGCTCAGCTTTAGGTGCAGGTTAAAGATCCTAATACCCAAGCCAAAGCATAATAAGGACAGTTATTCCCTATACTACGTGAAACAGAGTTAAGACAAGCATTGCCAAAGTGATTTATAAAATTATACTTCTGAATTTAAAATTACAATTTCTTTCCCCAGGTAATCACACTGATTACCCAAATGCTTTCAGAAATAATGTGGTCAGTGTATGTCGTTTTAGAAAGATTTTTATTTTTTTATTTGAAATATTTCTTATCCACTCTTCATCGAAACAGACAATCCCAAAGGAGGATATAGTGCTTAAGAAAAAAACAATACAGTGCGCTATACCCAACTAAAATGAATGAACTAAAGTTAGTCATGTCCAATAATTTCCGATTGAGAGCCAGGACACCCTGAAAGTTGTTGACCCCAAAACTGTTGAGGTGTTTTGTTTTTTTTAAGAAACCACCAAAAATTGTTTAGCCTTTTTTAGACAACCCCCAAAGTTATTGAGTTTTCGAGGGAGCTTTTTAAAACATGATTTAAACCCTGCTGCTGGTTTTCCAGGACATTTCCCCAATTCCAAAAAACAATCCAGGATGCCATTTTCGGAATTCCAGGATGTGTCCTGGAAAATCAGGACGTATGGCAGCCGTACAGTTGGTGACTGACACCAATGCTGCAACCACATGTGCTAAAATCAGCAACCCCCAAATTAGTAATCAGATACAAAATATCCATTAAAAATAATAACAAATCAATGTTACTATCATTCCATTCCAAAATTTTGGGTCTCCAAAATTCATTCATTCATTTAGCTAGCTAGCTAGTGATTAGGTTATATCCAGTCTTTAGGAGCAATGAGCATTGGTCTTGTATTTATCCTGATTTACTTGTAGGGTGTTCATACTTCCTCCTGTTAGTAATTTGTTCCTGCAGCCAATCAGAAGCCACGCTTTGGTTTCTGAACATTTAGGAAGTTGAATGGACTTCCAGAATGGATTCCATTCAGCTTCCAAGGTATGACTGTAGTTTTACACCATTCTATCTTCCAGGGGACGCGGGTGGCGCTGTGGGTTAAACCACAGAGCTTAGGACTTGCCGATCATAAGGTCGGCGGTTCAAATCCCTGCGATGGGGTGAGCTCCCGTTGCTCGGTCCCTGCTCCTACCCACCTAGCAGTTCGGAAGCACGTCAAAGTGCAAGTAGATAAATAGGTACCGCTCCGGTGGGAAGGTAAACGGCATTTCTGTGCGTTGCTCTGATTCACCAGAAGCGGCTTAGTAATGCTGGCCATATGACCCGGAAGCTGTACGCTGGCTCCCTCAGCCAATAAAGCGAGATGAGCACCGCAACCCCAGAGTCGGCCACGACTGGACCTAATGGTCAGGGGTACCTTTACCTTTACTATCTTCCAGAAACATCACTGTATATATTTTTGGTAGCTTAAATGCAGAGGACATGCTTTGCAAGCAAGATGTCTAAGGCACCTTCAAGTAAGCTCTCAATTTAAGCACATTTAACTTGTGTACATTTAGCTCTATGAATGTGGCTGAAAAGGGGTGGAAAGGGTGCCAAGTTTTGGAGAAAATGACTGACAATCCCACACACCATTGATTCAAATGGATTTTGAGTTCGCACAATTTTGGCTTTAGACACAATTCCTGGAGCTCCTGCCATTCAGAGTAGACATCAGAGTAGACAATATTGAACTAAATTGTCTCACTAGGCATAAGGCAATTTCTTATAGTCTTCTTTTTTACACACAGACTGATTAAGAGTTTTGTGGGCCTCAAAAGCTTACACACCACTTCATGAACATTGCTCATCTCTGTGGTTTACATACTAAGGAACAAAATGGCTATAAATTTTAATATTATACCATTTAACATTTTATAGATAGAAATCAGAACACACTTGCAAACCCTATTTTTTATAAAAAGGATCACTGACATGAGTGCACACAAATACACATTTGCTATATTCAGCCTTTCACATATCCTTGAGTACATGCATTGTAACAGTATACATCACCAGTTCCATGTAGGATGCTGAGCCTGTTAAAATTGCAGTGTGAAAAGTATAGTTCTATAATGTAAGCATTTCAAAACATACCACAGTGGTTGCAGTGTGTGTAATAGAAGGCTGTACATTATGTGGTGTCTTACTCTTCATGTGCATGTATAGTTTTATGTTGGTTTTAATTTCTGCACTACTTTTCGATAATTTGATATGAATTACCTTTCAGTTAAAAAGTAAATACTAAGTGCAAATAATAACAATAATTACAACAGTGATGTGCACTACAGACAACCTGTATCTACTGCCCCAACCTTTAACTGCTAAAAAATACTTGTAGCAGAGGAGCTAAACCTTAAACCTGTAGAAGCGCAAATGAACAAAATTTTAACAGGCCATCTTCAAAAGGAAAAACAAAAACAGGGATGGTGTTTCTTTCAGATAGGTATCATGGCAGGTAGAAGTTAGGTGTTGGACTAGACCTGGGACACTAGGTTTAAATTCCCACTTGGTTATAAAGCTCACGGGATGTTTTGGGAACAGCTACCAGTTCTTAACTAATCTATCCCATTGGGTTGTTATGAGGATAATATGGAGCAGTGGGGCCATGAAGAGCGCCCTCAGCTAACTGGAAGAAAAGTGGGATATAAATGTAACAACAACAACAGAATAGCTGGGGAGTGCCTGAGACTCTCCAAAGCCACTATCACATCAGAGTAGACAATATTAAGCAAGATGGACAAATATTTTGACCTGGTATAAGGCAGCTGCCTATGTATGTGGTATCATTTCTAATAGCCTTCTCAAACTTGCTGCCCTCAAGATGATTAATAGTATGTATTTGATATTACTGAAGCGTTATCACAAAATTTAAGTAATAGTACTCTTTAAAAGTAAAGACACAAAACATGGCAAAACTAGAATTCCCTGCCACATATATTCTCCCTTGAAATATAAAGCTAAAAATAATGTGAAAACATAGAGGCCGGATTAATATCCTTCCCACCCCCACCCCCACTATATGCTTGAGGTCAGTAAGATGAATGTGCTAGAGGCTTTTCTGTCCATTTCTGCTATAATTTCACACACTAGGAGCCAAATTCTGTTCTCTAGGATGCACAAACAACTCTCCTAGGAATCTAGGCAAGTTGCAAGCCAGCATCTGAGAGCAGAGTGTGGCCCTAAGTCATTAGTTAGAACTTTCTGCTAAAAGACTACAGAGAATAAGGGGCTTCAGAGGACAATAAGGATCAAACCACTGATGCTTACTCTGAGAATTATTCACACAAGAGACATTGAGGAATCATCAGAAATGCAAAGCTTCCGTTTTTAATTTTTAAAAGGGGACAGGGAAAAGATAAACAATAAAGATTGCTTACCACTTAAATGTTTTGTAAATGAAACATGACAAAAGCAGAGGCACTGTTCAATCGAAAACATATTTTCAAGCTGAAGGGAAAAGAAACTTTTGCAGAGTGTGTTATACTATATGAACAATTAAACAGTGAAAAGAAAACAGCTTGAGTACAGTGGGAAATTTCAGAACTCTGAGGAAGTTATGTTGCAGATTCCAACAGAATACAGCTTTTGAAGGAAAAAGATGTTTAGCCTTACTTTTAAGAGGTTAAGTTTGACATATTTCCTCCATGGCCTGTTTTTAAATATAACACTTTATTCTTTTTTTAAGTGGTAACAAAAACAGAGATAGTGACATGACAAATTTACATGTACACAATGAAACTGCAAATTATAGGCAAACTGCCAGTTTCAATAGCTGTCTATCTTTAGTGCCCAGAAAAAGCACGTAATAATTGGCTGGATCTGCACACAGAAAGGCTCTTTTACACCTCATGTAAAAGGGGAACTGAATCCAAATAAGGCCATCTGGTTGTTCAATAGTCTGCATGCTCTCTGGTGTGAGCTTGATAACTGACTGAGCGAACAAACGTCTTCACTTGAGAGCCACAGGGATAAAGGACCAGTTGAGCTGCCCTGGAAAGCAAGTTCCAAAGGACTGGCACCACCACAGAAAAGGCCCTATCCCAGCATGCAATGACTCTCAGAAGAGCCTTTGATGAGGATCTTAATACCTGGGCAGGTATTAAGAGATGATCTTTAAGTATTGAAGAATGCAACTCTTAGGTATTCAGCAAGGGCTGTGGCTAAGTAGTACAGCATTTGTTTTGCATGCAGAAGGTCCAAGGTTCAGCCCTCAGCTTCTCCAGGTAGGGATGGTAGAATGAAACCCCGGAGAGCCACTGCCAGTCAGTGTAAACAATACTGAACATGATGAACCTGTGGAGTGATCTAGTATTAGGCAGCTTTCTATGCTTCTATGTCACCTGAATATTTTTCAATTCTCAACATTTTCTAACTCCAAAGTAACTCCATTTATGTCATTAGGTTTAATCTGGAGCCAGGATTCCATCACTTGAATGGAAATTATGTAAATATGTATTCTTGTAGTATTCTTCTAAATTTTATGAAGAGCTGCTAACCATTTAGTTCTCCTGTATCTACCTCTCTCTGTACCTTTGCCAAATACTTCGTGTAGGATTCTTGAGCATGCTATCTGTAGCAATCTCTATTCTTTCTAATGAGATTTGAATAAAAACAAGAAACCTTACTAAGCACTTCATTCATTTCAGTGATCGAGATTAAAATAAATGGAGGTTGTACAACAAAAGTACTTGGGGTATTGCAACTCTAGTCTGGTCGAGTAGAGAAGTGCCACCACAGGCAAGAAGAATCCAGAGACAAATGATGTGCCTATGAAGTGGAATCAGAATGTTCCTTCTTAGAAATTCCCTCATCACCCAAGGTACACTGACCCTAAAAGGAACTTTGCACTTTGCCAGTTGCAGTGATAAAAAATCTCTTTTTGCTTTGGCCATGGCTTGACAGTGAACCATATGTTACTATCAAACTGACATCTTGCTCCCCCCCCCTCTTTTCTTCCCAAACAAAAAAAGGGCATCCTGTTTATTTCTAAACTTCACTATATCTGTTGCACGATAGGCTGGCATTTGCTGTTAAAGCAGAAAATTACAAGGAGGGCTTAATTGACCCTCTTGTGTCTTTGAAAAATCCTGTCTGTTGTCTCTAATTGACCCTCTAGATACCTTTATGGAACAATGAATGAATCCTCCGTAAATAATGGACGGTCATGATTAATAGCCATGGTTAGGTTGGACCTCTGGTTCACGGCGCTGGGTTACAGTTACTTCTTGAAAAACAAAACAAAACAAACCCCAAGTAGCCCAGCTTGCTGTCCTTCATAAGCAAGAGTGTAATTCCAAAGAGAAAACAGCCCATAGTGAGTAGTTACAGGAGGGAACTGAAGCCATATATTGCAAATATGGTAATAAGTGCATACTGAAAAGAGTCTTCAACAGCCTGTGTTTTCTCTCTTGTGTCATTTGGAGGCAAAGAGGGGAGGGGGACCATCATACTTGTATAGATTTTATTTAGAAAATAAATCCAGAGATTCACAAAATACAGTCTATTAACAAATTTCAAATGGTTTTAATTTCTAGTGTGTTTTATTCTAAAGACTTATCACTATAACTTACAATATAGGTTAATATAGCCATTTTTTAAAAATGGACAATATAGAACTTCTAGAGCTACTAAAAACCTCCTAACGCATCTGATCATCTGTGTAGTCTCAGCCACAAAAATCTAGCCCAAATAATAAAATTTTTCCTTCTATAAGATGTCTGACCTTTGAGTTTGCCAGGAGAACAACATTCTACAAACATGAAACGCCTGCTCACTATTCATCCCCTTGCTGTTCAAATCTATTTTGTATGAGCAACTATGTTCCATTATGTGAGGGTCAAGCTGTTTGGGAATTTTAAATTTTGGGATTTTAAGGTCAAATGGCCTGCCTGGGTGGGCAGGCCCAGCCTTGGGCATGAGAGTATTTGCTTGCATAGGCAGATAACGCAATCAACAATGCAATGGCCTTTTTACACAAGGTAGCACACACAGAATCAAAGGTTCCTGATTCAAATCCCATAAAGCTCCTCTTGATATCTTTACACTACTAAAAAGGATTTGTCATTACGCAATGTTACACTCAACACTTTCTCCCTAAAATAGCTGATCAACATTTCAGGACTCTAGGATAACATGTAAGACCTTTCGAAGTTATGAGATTTGCTTGATAAGGTGCATAACTTTTATTTAACCAGCACACCCTTTGTGAAATAAATAATTTGGATTCAATAACTTAGGATGTGAATTGTGACGTAAAACACACCCTTTAATAGAACATAATGGTATTTTGTGGTGCTACTATGAAATTCACTTACTAAAACTCATTATTACATTATGAAACTAAGTTATCTCATTCTGAACATGACCATAAAAATGTAATGGCTCTGGTGTGAACATGGGAGGCCAGATGTAAATAGAAAACTGCATGAGCACCTGGCCCATTCTCTTTTGTGTCAGATGTTTCTCATATGAACTAGTGTCCGTTGCATTTAGTGCTTACTATCTTTCTTCTTTGGCTCTTGCAAAGCTTTATATTTGGCCTTAGTTACACCAGCATGCAGGCAGTAGCAAAATTGGATAAACAGCTTCCCCGCCCCCTCTGAAAGTTAATGTAATTCTAATAAGTAGACAGCTGAATTGAAAATCAGATTACCCATTTAATTAAACATTAGGTGTGATATCTAATGCTAGTTCAGAGTAGACTAATTGAAATCAATGGAATTAATATGCACTGGTGATTTCTCTAGCAACTTTCAAAATTTCAAATGGTGTAGATTTTGGCATCAACTTCTGGCCTTCCTGTCTTCTCAAAGCAGAGTAATATATATTTGCAATGCAACAGAAGTATCTTAAAGAATTTTGCTCTAATTTGCAGCTCAGGCTTTCTCAAGTCTTAAAAATAAAAAAGTACTGGGTACTGTTTATTAATTACTGGAATATTAAGTTTCAGCGTAACATAAATCCGTATGTCTGTAAATATTATCTTTAAACATACTCTTGTTTTGTTTTTATTTATACATCTTTTCATATAACTTTTGATTTTGCATACTTATATTTTAATGCTTTTATACAGGAATAGCCAACATGGTGCCCTCCAGATGTTTTGGACTACAATTTCCATCTCCCCTGGCCATTGCCTATGCTAGCTGTGGCTTATGGGAGTTGCAATCCACAACTTCTGGAGGACACCTTGTTGCTACCCCTGCTTTAATATAAACAAAAAAGTGCCAAAATTCAGCTTGCAAGATGAGATAGTTAATGAACTTACAAAATAACTTAGATGAGTATACTTTGCAAGCAGTTCTGCTTGGTATCAGCAGACATTATAAAATCAGAAAGGGTATACATATGCTACCATGTTGGCATAAGAAAAGCACACATGTCTCACATTTAGCAAAGTGAAATCATGGTAAATCACACACTACCAACAGGTGAAGGATGTTGCCACACATTAGCAGGGCCTACCAGTCGCTTTTCAGACTGTGCATTACTGTACACAAATGCACACAGGAAAGTTAATTTTCTTGCACGGCTAACAGTAAATATTGGATGTGGATTTATGTTATAATAAACAGCATTGACGTATAAATAGAACAGCACTACTGAATGTAAACTCATCTCAGAATTCTTACTCATTATGATTCAGGTGCAAAATAAGATGCAGATGCTGAGATGGGGGGAGGAGTTCCTTTATGGAGGCAGATGGAGCCTATAAATCACATTATGCTTTACAGTGGGAAGTTGTTAGTCTAAATCCTAGAAAACTATTACCTTTCTGTGTGACTGAAGCTAAATTAATATGGCTTTAAACAAAGGTAGCATTTGCACAGAGCTTTATCATCGGGAAGTGATGGGGATTGACTTGCCAGCTGCTTCTTTCACTTACACACATTAAAAATAATGTAAAGTTATTTACAGGTCTGGGTCCAGAGATTGTTCTTTATCTCCATCAAATATATCAACACATGTACATATTATACTTTAACCTCTACCCTCTTGAGGAAAAGATTAAATTGCAATGCTGAGAAACTTTATACATTTGAAAATCAGATAGAGTTATTGGCATGATATACAATCTGATCTCACAGAATTTCCTTCCAATAAATGTTCCACACACTGTATAACCTATTTGACTACTGGCAGAGATACTCATAGCACCACATCAAAGGAAGAGGAGTTATGAAAAGTGTCCTCTGAAAGTCAAACTGTATATAAAGAGTTAAATGCAACAATGCAAACTGTCTTTTAAACAGGCCTTCAAAGTAATTTCCAATCTCCTGTCACCTGAGCTCTAAATGGCTTCTGAACCTGAAATAGCTACAGTCACAGAGTCTCCCCAGCACGCCCACCCAATGCAAGCAAAGGTGTATTTGCTGGATAATGGATTGTCTGCTCTGTGTCCCAGTGATATTGGTATGCAGTTCAGTATAAATGTCTAGCAATACATTTACATAGCACATATGTGTAGTTCTGCAACAGTCCAACACTAGGAACAATAAAGGGATATTAAATATGATGAAAAGAACATAAAACACTGAGCCTGTTCATTAAGGAAGAAGTCTAACATATAAGAAGAATCTTGGGTTGACAATAACAAACTTTTACTTTAAATTTTTCATTTTAGGCTTTTGGTGCTGCCTGTTTTAATGGAAGCAGCCCCCACGACAGCGGGGAATCACTGGCGAATGAAAAACTAGGATGACAGAGAGTAAATCATCCTTGCAAATTCTCCCCAGGGTTGGGGAAAATGGGCTTCACACACAGTTCGTCTCGGTACCTGGCTCCCCCTCTGGCATGGAACATGGGAGGCAGGGAGGCACTGAGCACAAAAGTACTTTGCCTGGTGAAAACCCTCCTACTGCCATTAAGAAGCAGAAGTTCTCCATTTAATTTAATTTTCAATTGACATTAAAGTACCAGTGCATTAGGGTGCATGAGGGTTGCAGCGACATACTGCATATAAGCTACATGGATCAAAGGTTTGAATTGAGATAAGTTTTTATTCGGCATGAGATTTGGTTGGGGAGAGGGAAGACCATGGTTTGTTTATTCTAAGTTTCTTTTACATATTTATGATTTGACAACTCTCTCCGGAGTACAAGACCAAAATATATTTACAAGTGAGGAAGGGACGTTGGAGTAATATTGATATTAACAAGCAAAATTTGAAACTTGGTGTGATCTGAAATGAAGAAAGGAGGGAGAGGGGAAGCTCAAGTATGACTGTTGAAAAGACGGAATAATTCCCCTCACCTCTGTTTAAAAGCAACAGACATTGGAAAGAGACTGAGATTTGTTTGTGCTACTCAAAAGCCTTAATTCAAGAAAATCAGAATCATAAGAGAGGTATTGCCCAGTCTTTTCAGCTTCTTTCATTTTTGTCTCCCTATTCTCACAACATAGTACCGTATTTTTCGCTCTATAGGATGCACCGGACCATAGGACGCACTGGACCACAGGAGGGGGAGAACAGGGAAAAAAACATTCTCCCCCTCTCTGCTCAGAGCCCCTTCATTTCTCCTCCCGCTTTGCTAAAGGGGTGCTGCGCAGCTCTCCTTCTCTGCTGAAGCCAGGAGAGTCTTGCTCTCCCAGCTTCAGCAAAAGGAACCCGAAGCCGTTGAAGCGCAGCGCGAGGTCCCGCTGCGCTCCAAAGACTTCAGGGATAGCCACCTGAAGTGCGCACCGACCCCTCTCGCTCTCCAGGCTTCAGCGAAAGCAATGCGAAGCCTCCGGAGCGCGGAGGGAGCGCTCCCTTTGCGCTTTGGAGGCTTCGCATTGCTATTGCTGAAGCCAAGGAGCCTGCATTTGCTCCATAGGACACACACACATTTCCCCTTAATTTTTGGAGGGGGAAAAGTGCGTCCTATAGAGCGAAAAATACGGTAAGTTGGGAAACAAGAAGGAAGAGGTGGAGAAAAGGTATGCAGATGAAAGGACTGATGATGGTGAAGAGGACCTATCCCAGTCAGCATTGCTTTGGACAATTAAAAACCTGGATTTTTCCAGGAAGGTTTGGAAACACAGCCCTAAATCACTAATTCAATAATTTGTAGTGATTAAATAATGTTCAGAATCAGAGAGCTCTAAGAAGAAATTTCCATAGTTAGAAGCTTCTGAGATAATTACAAGCCAAGCCCAAACTCTGCCAACACTCAGGATTAAGTAGCCCTCCACTTCTACAATATCCATCCCTTCACTTTCTTGCTAAAACTAACATGGCAGCAATGTAGCAGCAATGATACCAATAAGAAGAGTTATTGCTTTCAGTCAGGTGCTGGGGAAGTACCAAGCAATGATGTTTGGCTAGTTGGGACAACCCACCTGTCAAACAGAAAGACATTTGGTGATTAACAGGCAGGTCATCTCATGTACCTGCCAAAGCTGACCCACTGAGTTCTGAACAGATTCATCATACTGGGCCAAAAATGTTCCACATCCATTTCAGGGCCTAACAAAATCTGCACAGAAACTACAGTCATACCTCATGTTACATCCACTTCCTGTTACATTCTTTCAGGATACGTCCCGCGGCGACCCAGAAGTACTGTACCAGAAAGGGTTACGTCCATGTTTCTCCGCTCACGCATGCACAGAAGCGGTGAATCGCAACCCACATGTGCGTAGACACACACGTTGCGAACGGACCTCTGGAACGGATCCTGTTTGCAACCAGAGGTACCACTGTATTCTTATCAACCACCAGACTCATTTTGGTGACAATAGAAGCAGGAAGAGGGAGAACTGTAACTGAGCTGCAAGGTCTCTAAGCATTGCTGTGTTCTTGTGTTCCCATCATTCGGAGTCCAACTGCAGCTGTGGCTGGTAAAGGAGCCAAGCTTAAAACAAGCCAATTAATAATAGTGGAACATAGGAAGCTTCCCTATACTGAATCAGATCATTGGTCCATCTAGTTCAGTCCTGTTGACACTGCATGACTTTCAAAGACTTCAGGCAGGAGTTCTTCCCCAACCATACTTGGAGATGAGATCCCAGGGATTGAACCTGAAACCTTTTTCATGCAAGGCATGCGCTTAACCACACAAATATGATCAAAACCAAATGAGTTCTTTTCAGCAGAGGTAATTCTGAATCAAGCTGGGAGAAGTATTCCCAGCCATAAGCAACTTTTCCCAATGCCTGTTCAAATATGATGAGAGACGCATAAATATTCTATAATTCTTTAGCTTCTGTTGAACCTTTCAATATAGACACCTGTCTGGGACATTCTAAATAACCAGAAGGGAGCATAATATGTGGCAAATAGAAATTGTGAAGTACTTTATCCAATGAGGATGGACAAATAAGACTTGAGTTGTGCAGTATATACGTTAAGGTCTATTTAATGGTTTGAAAACTATTTACAAAGAGTCCCTAATTTAGGATTTCATGGCACAGATTAATGTGGTCCCTTAACAGCCCAATTTCTGACTACTGAAGGATTCTGAAAAAAATCTCATCTAGACATCAAATGTAAGGAAACAGAGTCTTTGGAGACACATCATGATAAAGTGCAGATTGAGCAATACGCTCAGTGAACAGAATGAGCAGTTCAAGAGTTCAGAATGTGTTCATTTGAAAGGTGTTCAGTTAAAGAGAAGGGCATTGTACAGACAAAGGCACAGAAAGGTCATCATTACAATCATTTCATCTTCATTACCAAACTGCAGTCATAGCACTGGTGGGCAAACTATGTCTACACTCATCCGCTGTTTTTGCTGTTTGGAATGCAAAGAGAAACAAAAGTATTATTAAAATATACATATAAACCTATGGTCTTGGCAAGAGAAACATGTAACTGTTGCACACTCTTAGGAAACGCAGACACAGCATGAAATTTCCTATAGGTCCTCTACGCCATGGTGAATGTGAGGGTATATATTTAAATAAGAATGAATTCCTTTTCCCATGTAAAAAATATTTTACGTTTAAAAATAATTCCCCTATCCGGCTGCAGTCATGGGCAATTAGTCACTCAGAGCCACTGGTAGTCCTAAATGCAAAAGTAGGATAGTAGATCAGAGTGACAGTGCACACGGTTTGCATGCAGAAGGCTCCAGGTTCAATCCCTGGCATCTCAGTTAAAAGAATCAGATAGCAAGTAGCCCAAGAGTTTGGAGAACTGAAGCCAGTTGGAGCAGATAACACTGGACTAGATCAGCAAATAGTGTGAGTTAGAATAATGCAGCTTCCTATATGCATACCCACTCATATCAAAAGGGGCATCCAACTAGTTCAAGTGGGTTCAAATGAATTTCTTTTTTAAAAAAATAATATTTATTCAAATTTTAAAGGTTACAAAAAGAATCAAAAAAGAAAACAAAACAGTACATAAAAGCAAATCACATCCAGGAAAAAGTAAAAGAGCGAAAACAGAAAAAGAAAAGAAAAAAGTTAAAAATACATACAATCAAAAAGTCAAAAAGAAAAAAGAACAAGTCAAACCTTACATATTTTCCTTTCTTTAACTTATTTCCTTGACTTCCTCACACCTCCCCTCTTTATATTCTAGTTCAGATAGGTATTTCAGCAAATCCTTCATCTTGTTTTTATCCTAATAATTTATCTTGATATCCTGTAATTTTTCATTCTCTCTTTCACCAATTATCCATCCATTTTTACTTTATTTAATCTTATTTCTCATTAAAACTGAATGAATGAATTTCACAGCAGTGTGAAGTTTCCAGCAGTAAAATTGCCAGGTCAAATAACCTAGGAATATCAGAAAGTGTGGGTTCTATAGATCTCTCCCTTTCTGCTTGTCTTTTAAATCTGTAAAACCAGAAAAATGGGTAATTTAGCCTACACCACTGCAGGATTCTACTCTTGCAATAAGCACATCATCCAAGCTCTCTCAGAATAATTAGGGTTATGGGATATGCCATTTCTACTTGCCATTATTTTCTATTAGAGAATAGCAGCTTTTAATTCCTGCCAGCTGGCGCCACACAGCATGCAAATTCCAAAGGAAACAATGCATGTCAATACTGTACTCTAAGTTAACCTGAAATGAAGAGTACTAACATATTCTGAAAGGAAGACTAATTTCTCCATTTTACGGAGTTCAGAATAAACAACTCTGAAGGATACAAAAAAAAAAAAAAGATTCTAATTTAATTTTGAAGAATTTGTGTTGATAAAATCCACAAAGGAATGTATTGCTTGCTGTGGCTTAAATGATGGGGCAGGGGGAGAGAAGAGGCCACGATAGGTTATGGTCTCTACTACAGCACATACACTTAGAGAAAAAGAACAGCAGGTTGAAACAATTTCATCCTCAACTGACAGGGATTAAGGGTTCTGCATGTTTCTCTGACAGCAAAAAAGCACTACTAACAAGCCAACTACTGGGAGAAGAATCCTTTTGGTGAAGAAAGAACTTGACTCTTGAAGTTACTGATGACATTAAATTAAAATCTGGCCCATAATGAATTCTCTTTTCGTGTTAAATTTAGCAATTCTGTACAGATGATCCTCCCAAAACATGCTCATATTTGACTAATTGATGCCCCTCTTTCCCCTTTATTTTATAAAATGGGGGGAGGGATCACCCTGCTTACTACTGGCCTCACCCATCACCAGCATGTGTCCCTCAACAGAGAACTCCTGATAGAGAAAATGCTTGCCCATCATTGGTGCAGAGACAGGGGGCTTGCGAGATTTCCTAAAGAAAATGCCTCTGTCATTGTCACTCACCAAATGACTCGAGTACACAGAAAAATTTATTTGAGGCAAATATGCCACATTTTGTTTCTTCTGTTCTATCTCTACGCTACGCTGTAACATTTTTAAAGCATGTGATTTCAGTAAATGCTGAAGTTAAATGATTAACAGCAGCTAGAATAGTTTACTTTATTAATATTGCCATCATTACAATTCATGGTTTAGGTAAAAGCAAGTACCTCTTTCCTTTCTGCTGACAGATCTTTATCACATAAAACTTTCTTTTTAATCTCTGAAATTCTTCACTTTACTCTTAGCTTCATTTACAGCTCTTCTCCAATATCCTCCACTTTAAGCAAAGCTAGAAGAGGTATCTCATCTGCTCAGTTACTTACATTGCTACAGAATAAATACCATTTCCTCTCATGATGAAATATTAATCAAAAACAGGAACAGAGTGATGCTATCTGAATGTGGATGTCTTTCTAACAGTCTAGAAGAGATCTGGAGGTCATATAATAGCTTTGGACAGAAAGGGGGAGTGTATAACACAGAAACAACATTGGATATGGAGTAAAGAGCATGTATTACAAGATTAGATAGACTGGCTTTACAATCTTACAATCATTGTTTTATGGATGACTGCAAAGACATAGTCCAGAAAGTAAGTGGGCCTGGTGACTTTTAAACCCCCCAAAAGTGAAACAAGTTCCTCAAACACTGAAATACAGCTACAGAACTTCTCCAGTACTGGTGGTCTTGGAAAAAAAGGGGGTGGCATTTAATCACAGAGGGTGGGCATTCCAGGGAATGTACACTCCAAGCCCAACACTCCCATAATTACACGCTCACACAGAGAGAGAATGCATGGTGTTGAAGATCTTGGGGGCAGGGAATCCCCCTAAACCCTAGGAATGACAAAATACTAGGATTTTGATTGATTGGGATATGGATTAAAGCACAAACTGCAGAGTTGTGCCCAACAGGGAATTCCTGGACTGGCTTATGCAAACCAGCCTGGCTGCCTGGGTGAACAGCAAACCGGTTAACATGACAAAAGGTGTTGATGTTACCAAGGTGATGGGTGTATGTTTGAGAGGACAGGAAAAGGGTTTCTGGGAAGAAGAAGGAGGAAGAAGGGCTGAGATCCATCTCGGGAGAGGATGGCTGCAGGTGGCTTACACTGCTGCCTCTTGGAATGACTATGCCATAAGATCTGGACTCCCTCCATGCGCTGAATGTGTAAATAGGTGAATAAAACAGAAATTACAAAACAGAGAAACAGAGTAAAAATGGGAGGAAATGCAGTGACCACTAGAAATCATTCAATAATTTTTAATTAGGGTTGAACAAATTTTCGCACATTCCCCAGTTCACTGCTACATTTTCAGGGATGGTTGTTACTGGTTGTTGTTGTTTTTTTGGGGGGGGTGACATGGGCACCTATGATCCTTGATTTTTTTATTATTGTCATTGCTGCCCCTGCCCCAAAATTCTTTTATTTTAAGCCCAACACTGCTGAGGAACTGACAAAATCCTTTAAAATCCAAAATGACACAGAACTGTGGTCTATCTGCACGGTTTTTTGCTTTTTTTAAAAAAAATAGTGCCTTGTCAAAAATGTTCTACTACTGCTGCCTGGTGATAGCAAAAAGAGAGGCTGATGACAACCACTATCATCGCCACAATAGACCCCAGCCCATGAACAACTGGAAGAGCTTATCCCCTCAAATGTCCCTAGGGTGTTTTTCGGGGGGGGGGGGTATTTCTTCCTCCTAACAAAAGAAAAGTCAAGAACTTTTGGTTCGACACTAATTCACTTGTTGGGGAATAATTTGTCAACTAATGTGTTTCCTTAAATAGTGGATTGGGCACTGAAATAATGTCCTTGAACGCTTTATAAATCCGTCAAGCTACAATAATAAAACTACTTGGCTTGATAAAATTGTCACTCAGCAATCAGTTTCTCACTGCTCATCACAACACAATATTTTGTTATGAGCAATCCCTTCCTACCAAGCTAAAAATGTATTTGTGCACAGAGTTCACTATGGTGACATTGACCTCATGGTATTTCCTGTTTATAACTGCATTACAAATACAGATAGGCTGCCTGATGAGTCTTAATTTTTGAAATGTGTCTAGGTGGAAACACAGCAGTTACCTCTTGGCATATCAACCAGGAGGTACAATGAATGAATGCACACATAAGTAGACTCTTCCTATCAGTGTCTACAAATTTGCAATGAGGCATCTTTACATTTTTATTTTAAAATGATCATTTATTTACTGTGTTTATTTATTTTGCATGCCAATATGTTGGATTACTATGCTCATGCCAACATCAGATAGTTTTGTCGCAATTTGCAAGTTCATGACACCACTGATCATCCACTTCCAGAATCCCCCTTTTTTGTATACCTCTCCCCAAAATGAGCATTTTTGTCACTTTCAGGTTTGTTTGAATGATATCATAATATCAGAACTTAAATAGAAATAAAGATCTTATAGTTTCAACAACAAAAATTGGCCCAAATGTTTCTCCCACAGAGAGAGAAAGAAAACATGTTTCTGTTCTGTACATTACAGTGTTTAGTGTAAAATCTCTGATAAGAAGGCATGTTAACTGATAAGACTTTGGAACCTACAAGAAACCATAACCTAATAGGCAAAAAGCATTTATAAGCAGCTATAAATTTTCCAATTTTATTTAATGTGTGGAGCTTTTAAGGGAATAAAAATGATGTTCCTGTTTAAAAAAGTGAATTTGCCTGCTCTGTCTTTTAAAAAGAATTCTGCACACAAACACGCACACACATTTATAAATAAAAGGCACATCTAGTATATCTCAGATATATTTATGGATCAGAGGCTTGGCTCTTAGAAAACTTACTTTGTTTCCCTCCTCCCTTAACTTTCCCAGAACTCATTTACATATGTAAAGCAGATAAACCTCAAAAGCAGATAGACTTGAGTTTAAAATAATAAAATAAGAAATAACACACCTGATGATTCTTCCACTAAATAAAATAATATATATTTTGTCATAAGCTGTGTTGTATTTAATATTCAGATCGAGGCATCTCTGTCTCATTCTAGCAAACCCTTTTGACAAAAGCCATCCAACGTCTGCCAGCAGTATCGAGTCCAGCTGAGGACAAATTTCAAGATGAACCTGAAATCAATTTGCCATCAAATTTTCATGCTTCTCCCAGACTATCTGTGGCATTTTAATTACAAGCACCCTAGGCAGGGGGTACTACACATATTGACACTTAGCTCCTACAATAAACTTTATTGGCAACCTCTGTCTGAATGAGGTACTCAAGTAGAATAACAAGAAATATACCAAGATATCTGAGCAGTTAGGGTATAATGACTTCAGAATCCTTTTGTCCCAACTGGTAGGCATCTAAACATTATAATCTTTTTTTTAAAAAAAAGGTGCTAGAAAAGGGAAATATTATTTCAATACTATGCAAATATTCTTTTCAGCCCATTTTCTGGTAGGGCATTACTACAATTATAGCATATTTAAATTATTCCCCAATTATTCATCAACCATTGTTAAACAGCTCTTAACTATAAGCAGTACCCACAGACAAGTTAATAAGAGAATATCAATGCCTTACTGCCTTTATACTAAGCACATCATATTTTTGGTTCACATATTATTGGTTCAATAGATGCTCTCCTACAGCCACATTCAAGAAGCTGAAGTCAGAGGGCAAATACTTACAAGATGGGTGGTACTGAATTTATGCCAAAGTGAACCAATGCTGGCATAAACCTTGCTTATGCAATAGCAAGCATAAATAAAACAATTTCTACATCCTAAATGGTCATCAAAATAGATAGTGGCATACTTATTCTGGACTGCCTCCTTCAAGGCTCAGAGTCTGTGTTCTATGATTATAGTTTCTACCTCATTACCATCTTTCTCTCTAGAAAAAAATATTGTGGGAATTTTGTTGATTGTTTCGTGGTCTCCATCCATTTCATGAGTCTCTGAAAGGGGAAGGGACATGCATGCATGTGAGAGGGAGGGAAACTGTCCATTTCTTTGGTTTATGTTAGCTGTGACATTGTTAGTTTCCTTATTGTTAGGGAATGAACTGACATTTATTTATTAAACTCAGTAATATTGAACCCTAAACATTTAGCACATTTTTGCATATGTGATTATCATTTGGTATAGGGATAATGTTTGTCCGGCCTGGGGGACTTTTAGAGCATGGGACTGTGAGCAAAAGTGAGGTTAAAGTGTATGATGACCAGCAGTTACAACCACTTCTTTACTAACCAGCTCTCTTCCTGGCAAGAGAACATCTGGCAGCAATGATACTGCGAAGGGGGTCATTCTCCCCACCTCCATGAAAGGCAAGTAGGAGGAGACCCTATGAAAGTATGCTGCTGAAAAGCTTCCCAACCCAGTACAATAAAGTAAGGAGTTTGTGGGTGCTAGACCACTATCATCTCGAAATCAGGCAAATGTAAGAATTTAATCAATGCTTGGAGTGTTAAAACTTGTGTACTGTATTAAGCTATGTGCTAGACAATATCCCTTGCAATCAACTAATGTTAAGAGCTAATTTAAAAAGGTAAAGGACCCCTGACAGTTTAGTCCAGTTGCGAACGACTCTGGGGTTGCTGCGCTCATCTCGCTTTACTGGCCGAGGGAGCCGACGTTTGTCCGCAGACAGTTTTTCCAGGTCATGTGGTCAGCATGACTAAGCCGCTTCTGGTGAACCAAAGCAGCACACGGAAAGGCCGTTTACCTTCCCACTAGAGCGGTACCTATTTATCTGCTTACACTTTGATGTGCTTTCAAACTGCTAGGTTGGCAAGCAACGGGAGCTCACCCCACCGACCTTCTCAAACCGCCGACCTTCCAACTGGCAAGCCCTAGGCTCAGTGGAGTGATGGACCATTAAGAAGAACAAAGGATCAAATGACTCTGTCTGAGACAGCAAATGGGAGGTGCCCCACCTCAATTCACAGCTAGTTGGAAGATGAGCTTAGAGGTTGGAGTTGGAGGAGAAAAGGAGACTGAGCCCCCGGCTGCATGGATGTTTAAAACAGGTAAGCCATGCCCCCTGGTCAACCAGATTGGCCAGCCGTGGGGCGTGACGCAGCCGGGACTCCCGATGATGCACCATGCCCCCCGCTGTACATGGGGAGTGCTCGTGGCCAGCTTGCAACTCTGCCCCCCTGGGAAGGTGAGCGGTTTTAGCAGAAGGAAGCAACAAGCAGAGAACAATAGTTGGTGTCTGTTTAGATCCAAGGCTGTGCCTATGGAAGAGTCAAGATCCTCTTGGAGTGCTGATGCTGTGTATCTCTCCATTGTAGGTTCAGAGTGTATATATGTCTAAATAAATCATACATCCTAAAGACACCTCAGTCTCAGCTGTTCCTAATTTTCCAAAAGAAAACAGGAACACCAAATTAAGCATCTGGAGATTGGGGATGGTATGCAACGATACTGTACAGATGCCACCCATCTCTGTTTTGTTTGCATCATATGAAGACCTGAAATATCTGGTTTGAATTAGTAGCCTACAAATTTGGTGGGGGCCATTATCAAATCAAAGCTTATTGTTGAATATGAGAAAGCAAACTCTCTCCACCCACACCACCACTTAATCACTTTCTACAGCTCTTTGAATTTTGAAGCTTTTAAGTTATCCAGAGTCCTTTTTCATAATCATTCCAGTCTAAAATGGATAGATGGCTTCCATTTGTCAAAGCTAACAGAATGTTTTGGAACAAGAGCCTGTATTTTAATGCTTGGATCTACATTTTTCAGAAGACTGCTCCCCAAAAAAACCAGAATCAAAAGTTCAATTTAAAAAGCGGGCAAACTGCATGTGATGCCTATGATGGCACCAATGGTACTGCATTTTTAAGAAAAGCATCTCCAGGATCAAGGACATTTGAACAGGAGAAGTATGGGTGTGTATGTGCTTAATGCTCTCTCCAATGCCAGCCTGTCCATTCCAAATCACCTTCTTTCCCTCAAGTTGCTTTTCCCATCTACTGGCATTTCTTTTCACCCCCATAGATGGTCAAGGATTATAAAAGTCACATAATAATTTTTTTGCTTTAAAATAAAACCTATCTGTATTGGTTACAAATGTAAACATTTACTTCTGCTTAACATTCCAAGAGGGTAAGCAAACTTAATTCTGAAACATTCAAGTTCAGAAGAAATATCGACGACACACCATTGCACACTGCTTTAAATCATCCTTTGCCTATTGGATCCGCTACCATCCAAATACATTCAGTAAATTTCATCAAAAAAAGAATGTTGAACTCTAGCGAAATAATCAACATCCATTCCTTTCATAATAAGATTCCTCCTTATACCCATTCCCAAGTGTCCTATTACAAAGGAATTCTTCTGACAGAGATTGTGCATTTATGAATGACAATCAAGCTACAATGACCCCTAGTGGTTATTAACAATAAGTGACATGAAGAAAACAATTTCTATCCTAAAAAGATCCTTTTGAAAAGCTAAATGTGCTTTCACAAAAATAAAATAAAATTATGAGCGTTTTTTTACCATATGTGTGTTGCATACTTAAATGAACAATCCAATAAGTAGCTCTGCCTACAATAATAAATTTGGATATTGCACATTAATGAACAAGATAGAGGTAGACATTTTTATACAACAGGGCCAAAAGTGTGGGCTGTAGCTGAGTTAGTGCCATAGCTAACATTGTCATTTGGCTTCACCACATCTTTCTTTTGCATGGCACTTCATTCCTTCCTTGCTCTGCTCCTTAATCCATTTTAGCTGTAACCCTAACCCCACTTATCTAGCAATAAACCCCATTGAACTTAAAAATACTTACTTCTGAGTAGACATGGTTAGGATTGCACTGTGAGTAAACAGATCCCAGACCTGCACCCTTCCCTCTCTCCCTTCTCTACTGTTCAGCTTCACACAATCCCAAAGGGCATGTTAGCAACAGGGAGGGGGTGGAACCAGTCCCTTTGTGATTACAGCACCTATTCAAAATTCCAGGCAACATTTCAGTTCACTCAAAGCATGTTGTTTTTCTAATACAAAACAGCTGTTTGCCCCACAGGCAACCGTGTGGAGGAAATCAAACCATCATTGAAACCACGAATTTGTTCAAACAGAAAAATTAGCACAGACAAAAAAACTGCCTAAACCTTCACCATTAACATGCTTACTCCCTCTCTCAACTATGACGCTTCACGATGCACAGGGGGGTAACAATGATACAGTTGTGCAGTGGAAAAGACAGGTTCTTTGCAACCCCTTGATGATGACAGTATTGTTTTATTTGAAGGATGAACGCTTTAAAAAAAATACTTGCCCTGTAAAATGTAATTTTTAAGAAATGCAGCCAAGTCTCTCTATACCCAGTATTTCACAACCTTCACATAAAAACCCTAAATAATGACATACAAGGATATACAAATGACACCATATACAAGAGAAAAAAATCTTGCATTCTTTACAGTAATCTTGTACAGTTGATCTGTATTATTATTCTTGTATTACGGAAGGGGGACTGAGGCTTGCCTAGGAGCACCTTAGTGACATTCAAATCTGAGACTTCTTGATCTATAACTTATACACTTTCAAAGCTGATGTAGCATGGTGGCTAGGTAAAACTTATTTTAATTTTTTTTTTACATCTTGTTTTCAAACAAAGGAACGCCTGTTTCCATAAGCCAGCATACAGATCTGCAGATTTGCATTTCTACTACTGCATAAATATTACTCCTTTTTTAAAATTTGAAACTCCAGTACATTTTCTCACAATATGACTGACATTTCTTAGAACAGTATCTACTTCAAATGGCAGGGAAATAAAACAATTTACACACAATAACTTGTGACGAAGTCTTAGGGATATTTACACAGAACAGAGCCCTATTAAGTCCGAAGAGGCTTACTTAAAAATAAGTATGCATGTAGCTTTATGGCTACCTGAGTGGATAAACCTGTGAAAAACAATTTAAGAGCTTTTCTAGGCATCAACAATAGTTACAGGGAATGCATGTCTAGGGTGGTGCAGACTCTGCCTCTATATCAGTTTATCAGAACACATTTAGAAAGTTCTCCATGTATTGCTGTGGGTGTGGGTGTTTATTACATTTGTCTGAAAACAAACCTGAAAACCCTGAGTTTAAAGGTGCCTGATCACGTAAAGAAAAGCCTCTACACAAAGGCCTTCTCTCTAGACCAGGAGTCACTATTCTCTGGCCTTCCAAAAGTTGATGAACTACAATACCCATCAGCCCTAGCCACATAGCCAATGGCCAGGGATGATAGCAGCAACATCTTCAGGAGGAACACAGGTTAGCAACCCACAACCTGACTTTCCTGCCAACACATAGGAGCAAAAGCCTCTTGCCCCAATGTCAGTATCATCTCCCTCATGAATATGTACACAGTGTTAGGGGGAAGGGTAATACTGTACCTCTGCTGGCCATACATCATGTTCCTTCTGGGACAGTGTGTCCATCCTGAACTCAGCTCTCACCTATGTCAGCATGTGATAGCAGCCACACTCCAGGAATGGCTTTGATTGGCTGTCTCAAACCCTCAATGAGTTAGGGACTTCACTTGCATGTGAAGACAGGCTCAAGCAGATTGAGTGGACAAGACCAATAGTGAGTCCAAAAGTCAAGAAGGTGGTTTCTGCATGTGCTGTAGAGGGAAGTGAGGGAAGGTAGCCCATCTCGGAGAAGGAAAACTCTGATGCTAAACCTCTGCTGGCTTGAGCAATCTCTTTGGAAGAATTAAAGGCTGATGAGTAAACCCTACACAAATCCAGAGAGGAATCCCTTAAAAAGTTGAATGCTGCCTTGAATGCCTCCTTCTAGCACCTCCTCCAGTTAAACTAGTGCCAAATGTATTGCTGTCCTTTCCTTTGGATCATATCAGTGAGGCTAAGAGGAGATTCCCATCATCTGGGCAGTCTCTATACACACTACCCAGGCTTGCACCCCAGGGAGGTCACTTCAGTGCTGCTAAGGCAGTGGTTTGACTCCATTGTCTTTCAAGACACATGGATGCCAACAACAACATGCATATTCATTGTATTAATTTCTAGGCACTTGAAAGGGGCTTAATTTTAACACATCATTGCTAACACTATGAATCTGTTGAAAGTATGAACACCTCTAGAAACACTGCAGATATTTATATTTCTGAAAACGGGTAAGATCATGTTAGTATCTTTGGACTACTCTTTCCAGAAGTTTGATTATACAAAGAATGACTCTGTGTGTTTGTACTATGCTTTTCCAGAGTTAAACTTTGGTACTGTCAATATAGTTCTCAGACCATTCCTCCAGGGTATAAGAATTACTTGCTATAAAAAGAAAATACACAGGGAATTTCACTTAGAAATAGAACTTTTACATTTTCATTGTATATGTTAGAGTCTTAGGGGACACACTACCAGGGCTTTTTATTGTAAGAGGATGCAGCATGCAATAAATTGGAATCTGAAATAGATGTTCCAGACAAAGTCTTATCATTAATTCAATGAAGAACAGAAATATGTTTAGTTTAATTCTTTTTGAAGAATCTCTCTGACCATATCAGGACACTATACACCTGTTGATGAAGCCTAGAATAGAATTAGCTTTTTCGATGCTGCATCACACTCCTGACTCATGTTAAACTTGTGGTCCACCAAGACCCATAGATCCTTTTCACATGTACTACAACTTATATTTTTTCCTGCCTAAGTGCAGAATTTAACATTTGCCCATATTGAAATACATTTTGTTACTTTGGGTCCAGTTCTCCAATCTGTTAAGATCATCCTGAATCCTGATTCTGTCTTCTGCAGTACTGGTTACCCTTCCCAGTTTGGTGGCATCTGCCAATGTGATTAGCATCTCCTAAATTCCTTGATCCAAGTCATTTATAAATATGTTGAACAAAAACAGGCCCAGGACAAAACCTTGCAACACCCCACTTGTCACTTTCTTCCAGGATGACAAGGCACTTGTTAGTTGGATCAGTCAACTATCTATAAATCCACCTACCTCATCCAGCCCACGTTTCACCAGCTTCCCCACAAGAATATCATAGGGGATTTTGTTAAAAAACCCCTCACTGAAATCAAGATAAACTACATGCACAGCATTTTCCTGATCCATCAAGCTTGTAACTCTTTCTCAAAAAAAGAAAAGAAAAAAAGAAAAAAGAAATAAAGAAATGTGATTCATCAGGCATGAGAAACCCATGCAGGGTCTTAGTAATCAAAGCATCCTTTTCTAAGTGCTCACAGACTGACTGTTTAGTTATGTGTTCTAAGACCTTTTCTGGTATTGATGTCAAGCTTACCAGTCAGTAGTTACTTGGGTCTTCGACCAACTTCCTTTTTTTGAAGATAGGGACTTTTGCTCACCTCCAGTCTGCACGGACCATACCTGTTTTCCATGAAATCCCAAATACTATAGACAGAGGCTTTGAGATTACATCCACAAGTTCCTTTAGCACCCTTAGGTGCAGCTAACCAGGTCTTGGAGTTCTGAATTCGTTTAAAGTAGCTAGGTGTTCCCTTACCAACTCTTTTTCTATCTTCCCTCCTTGCAGTTGAGCAGTTGTAGGCGTTGAGCAGTTACGCCTTCTCTGTCACCAATAGCATTTCTCTATCTTCTCCACACAAGTGCATATACAGTGTTTGTGCATATACAGTGTAATATCTGAACATTTATGGATTATATAAGGAGTTTGCTCAGGAATTTCGTGTGTGCTCTGAAGTATTTATAGGGCTTTGGAGCAGACTAGAGTATGTGGGTACATACTTTCTTATACCAGAAATAGTACCTTGGGTTAAGAACTTTGCTTTAGGATGAGAACAGAAATCGTGTGGTGGCAGCGCGGCAGTAGCGGGAGGCCCCATTGGCTAAAGTGGTACCTCAGGTTAAGAACAGTTTCAGGTAAAGAACGGACCTCCAGTACAAATTAAGTTCTTAACCCGAGGTACCACTGTATATATAAGAATGGAAAATGTTGGAAGACTGCCATTAGGCGGCCATACCAAAAGCAACATAAGGAAGCCCAGCCCAAGCAAGCTGCTTAAGGGAGGTAGCGAACACAAAAAGTCCCTGCCTCTTCTTTGTTAAATGTGCCTGTAGCGGGGTTTAACAAATGGGGAGGCCGTTTGCCCAAAGGTTTAGCAACTTGATGGGCAAAGCACCTGTCCTCCTCTGTTAATCTTGGCCACAGCAATGGTGCAGAGACTATGCACCATTTCACAACTGAACCGGATGAAGAACCTGCAAGGAAGTTTAATGAAGGGGTGGGGATATCCTTCACCCAGCCTGCCAGGGAGAGAGTGGAGAGTTTTAGCAGGTGGCGCTGTTAAGCACCCTGCCCCCGGTTAAACCTTACTTCAGGCAGGGTTGGAGAACAAACTACTCAAATGGTCTTCCCAATAAGTAACGACACATGCTTGTTAATTTTGTAGTGTGCACTCAGCCTTGAATATAAAGTGGGGGTGGGCAACCTGCAACCCAAACCTCATTGTATTCAGCACAGAAGACTCTTGAAGCTGGCCTACTATTATCATCACAGTTCCTTTCTGTTAATTTCCATCTTATTTTTTCTTGTTTCCCTTCCACTTCCTTTATAATTTCAGAACAACTGGAAGGGACAGTATTTTATCTTTTTTAAAAAAATGCTGATCCAAAATAAAATTCTAGTTCTATGACGTGGGGGAAAAGAAGCCCCCCCCCTCAATCTGGGGTTTATGCTGTGTGAGTGGCCCTGCATAAAACAGGTAATTGTAATCTAGGATAGCCACAATGAAAATTTATGCAAATGAGTCCTTATACCAGATTAGGTAATCTAGAACATTTCTATCTCTGACTCCTCCCACTATTGGTTCTAGTTCTGCCCATCACTGAAATGTGGTCTCCAGCATCTTATGCCTGAGGGAATGCAGTTCTCAACAGAAAAAAGGTTGCCCACCCTTGAAAGCTACACTTTTATTTTCTTGACAACCATTTTTTGTGGATGTATCTTTTTAAAATAATGTATGAACCACTTAATGTTTTATAAATTTAAGAGAACAACATAAAACCAGTAAGCGATATTATTTAAAAAGACAACATAAAACCAGTAAAAGCATGTAAAAACAGTAAGACAAACAAATAAAAACAGGTTCCAGTTTTACAGGCCAGCGAAAGTTCATCAAAAATATATCTCTGTATAAGATGTCTAAAGCAACTGGTGATTTGTATAATCAAATTACATAGTTATTATGTAAAATTTATTTGCCCTTTCAAAGCAATTATTTAAAAATCCACCCTTTCATAATCTTGCAGTTTTCTAATGGACTCTGAATTTACAGGCTTATTTTGTATGATAATTTTTGGCAAATATGGTGTTGTAGACATGCAAGAAAAGGGTTTTTGGATACATATTCTGTTGCATTTGATTTTAAACCATAGCTTTATAAACGGATGTGTTCAGATTGTTTGGAGTGTAGATTTGCTGTAGTTTCTTAACAGTCTTTAGTGAAGGAAGTAAATGACACTGATCTGTGAAGGTGGACAGTAAGATTTATAATGTATTTGTGCTAGCAGACTGCCAACACAACTGGCCTTTCCCAGTGGTGCTGTACGCATACTTGGAAAATCAATAGGGATTAACCTATGACCCCCTTCACATACTTATACTGTGGTCTGCATTGCTTACCAATATTTCATCTGTTTCACTTAAATGCTGTTACTTACTCAATAATGTGTGGCTGTTCTTGCAAGCTACTAATTAATTTTTAAAATGTAGTATCACTTGGAACTGCGATAAAATACACCCATTGCACTGGGATGGAGAGAGCAAGCTGTTGGTTTACTTAGTAAATTCAAATGAATTAGCTTTAATTACTAATCCTACTAAGAAAGAATAAAACCTTAACACAAAGATAAAAATGATGTAGTAAATCAAGCACAGACACATATTCAGAGGGTTTACCAGTGGAGCATTGTTGGTGCTTTATTTTTGTATATCTCAAGGCTACTGGTAGAGCACCATTTTGCATTAGGGATTGTATTACATACACAGCAATATAATTTCTTATAATCAGCAGAAGTTTGTGTGTGTGTGTGTGTGTGTGTGTGTGTGTGTGTGAGAGAGAGAGAGAGAGAGAGAGAGAGAGAGAGAGAGAGAGAGACAACAGTCTCCTTTAAGCATAGAATGAGGCTGCAGGATTGTGCCCCTGTTGTTGGATGGTACCACTGCCCTGACATCCATATACTAGACCTGGACAGCTGCAAAGGAAAGTCCATGTTTGTAGATTTGCCATATGACCAGGGTTCCATATTGCAGGGAAAGCCTACACAAGTGGATATCTACCCTGCAGATATCCACATCTGATGCTTGGATGATCAGGAGCTGGGCTGACATTCACTCATAACTGTGGTGGCAGATAGAGCCCTACAATCTACGGATGATGTCCCTTCACACAATGCACACAAGGCAAATGCTGTTACCTGCAACGTGTGTGTATGCAATTAGCATATAACTAACAGTGCAATCCTAATCATGCCTACACAGAAGTACTTCCTACTGAGTTCAGTGGGACTTACTCCCAGGTATGTGGAGTTAGGATTGCAGCCTTACTGTTTTGCATTAGAGCAACAAACATGAGGGTATGTGTGACCATATCAATTATTCCATGGGGGAGATTGTTTTTCATAGACAGGAGAGACACCAAGATGCTCTTTCATTTTTCTTGTGTTTGAAAAGCAGAATGTGGATTTAACATTTGGAATTTTATTTTATTCTGTAAATAAATGAAATAGAAGAGTTAGTTGCCAAGTGGCGAAACGTGTGCACCCTATAATACACATACTTTTAAAAAGCTGTTGTGTGGAATTTCAAAACATCTCTATTAGTATCATCTAATGTTTCTTTTAAAATGTAGTTTGTCTTGTGCTTTGTGGAACTTTCCCCACCCCTAAGTATTATATACTGAATTCAAACATGAAATAAGTTTGAAAGATTAAAAACTCCAAAAACGTTCAAAGGTGCAAGAGTGGGAGTTGGAAGGAGACTGAAAACAGAAAATTGGTGATATAAATGAAGACTAGAAACAGAAATGCAGTGATTTAAAATGCTGTGAATGCTGATTGCTAGTTGCAAGCATGTTTAGTTAAGATAATGATATTTAATATCCAAACACTTAGCAAAATTATAATTATTTATTCTTTCTTCTACTGGGCCATTTCTGAAAAAAACAAAAAGCCCTCACTATTTGTATGCAAGGATACATATTCTCCAGAGTTTATTTGCAGTTTGCTATTGATTCTGGTAGCTTGTATTTGAATTGGTCAATGTACTCTGTAACAAGGCACTCTGTAAGGTACCCTACCTGAACTATCAGTTTAAATAATGTATGCATAAATTGATTAATCATTACAGTAAGAGTTATTAGCTGCATTTCTTTCTGTGTACCACTACTGTGTACCACTAGTAATCATGTATTCTTAAGCAGGAGATCAGCTTATAATAATTATAATAACTAATAATTATAGTGATAGAAATAGTTTTTATAGTTGGGAACAGCATATGGCTGAATGTTGTGAAAAACTTTCATAATCTTAATAGAGGCCACAATCTTAATAGACATTAAAATTCCTGCCTCATTTGCTGCTGCCTGAGTGCTGGAAGAAAGAACTGTTCCCTGTTGCAAGGCCCATTTCTACCTGGCCTAGGGGCAGGGCCCAGATCACTCTGAACAGATAAAAGAGGCTCCTCAGAGGCCACTGGGACATTGATGGAACAACTCTTGGGTTGTGCCAACTGGTTAAAATGTTGCAAAATGTTGTAAACGGTTCTAATTTTGCTTCCTCTGTTTCATTTTTGTCAGGATGGTGTTGGTGGTTACTTTAATTTGGGTATAACTGTAAACTGTTTATTATTGTTGTTATTGTTATTGGTTTTTATAGATTTATTGGTTTCTTTGCTGCTTGTATAGGATATCTTGATTTCTAATGTTTCATATTTTGTTGTGTTTTATATGTTGTAAGCCACCCAGAGTGTCTAAGGAAACCCAGCCAGATGGGCGGAATATAAAATACAGTGGTACCTCGGGTTAAGAACTTAATTTGTTCTGGAGGTCTGTTCTTAACCTGAAACTGAAGCACCACTTTAGCTAATGGGGCCTCCCGCTGCCGCCGCTGCACAATTTCTGTTCTGATCCTGAAGCAAAGTTCTTAACCCGAGGTACTATTTCTGGATTAGCGGAGTCTGTAACCTGAAGCGTCTGTAACCCGATGTACCACTGTAGTAGTAGTAGTAGTAGTAGTAGTAGTAGTAGTAATAATAATAATAATTGCATTTAATTAGTCATTCTAAATGCAGGCATATATTTTTGCTGGGGGCACATAAAGTTCAGTGCTGAGTTTTAGAACAGAACAGAAATGTTTATTATTAGAACACCCCTAACTTTAAAATTTCATTGATAGCAGAAACTCAGATTCCAGAAAGCTTTCTGTTGTCTAAAAGTTCCTCTTTTTTCTCACTTTACATTTTGTGTTTCTGTATGGATTTATTTGATTTTATTTTGCATAGATCCCCCAATGCATATAACTTGCACCAGTTTAGAATGTTGCACATATGTTTAGATTGGTTTTCTTAGACGATGCCATGGGGTTGAATTCAATGAAGTTCTTCTCTGAGTAGACTCATAGAAATTAATGAATCAAAGGTATTCATGTCCACTAACTTCCATGGGTCCACTCCAAGCAGGACTAGCATTGGATACCACCTGCAGAGACTAAGAAATGCCCAAAGTCCCAAGCACAATATACATGCACCATCCTCAGTACTATTTGCTTCTCTGTACTAGGATACACAGGCTAGTCCAAGACATTTTGCTGTCTGTGGCAAAGAACAAGATGGTGCTGTCACCGTTCCATGTACAGAAGCTGAGTGGACTAGTAGCTGAATCTTGCATCAATACTAGTAACAGGATAATGGCCTCCATGCAGATGAGGGCAACAGGTTACGTAGTTTACTAGATGAATGGCAGGCCTGTGGCACCTATAGTTTTTATCTCCATCAGAAGAGGACAAGAGGAATTTTTGGAGGAACTACTGCTGCTCTTGCAGCTTCTGCCATCTGAGGTGATGCCCTCACTCTCCCTAATGGTGGAGAATTGCAACCCTGGAGGTGTAGAATATAAAATTAGAAGCAGTCCTAAAAGTACTAAGATTGGAAGTAGACCAGATGATCTGCAAGTATTAACTCTGCTATCCCTTATATAGTCTACATTTTTTTGGGTCGACACACATAACCATATAGGGTGATTCTGGAATGTGAATAAGAGAGGATTTGGTCTTGTAAAGTAATTGAGTTATGAATTGCATGCTCATCTGGCAGGTAATGGTTATAATGGCACCAAATGCATCCCTTAGCAGCTAGCTGGTAAAGAGGTCACACAGCTGAACCACTGGGGGGGAGGGAGAGAGAGAGACATGTCTGCCTGGGCTTTCATCCCTAATGATACTCTCTGGTTATGTGAATCAGCTCTCAGAGATATGGACTTCCACTGAAAACAATCCAGCCAGCTGCCATGTACCTCCCCATCACTTTCACTATTCTTCCTGAAAAGCCTCCAGTCACTTTTGTTGAGCACTGATGCTCTGCACATCAAAAAATGAATACAGCATGAAGTGTGAGCATAAACACTCATTTACTTCTTTCTGTTGATTCTCCAGGCTCGATTAACCCTTTGAGTTAACTGGTGTGGAAAGATGGCATTGAATACTCTTGAATAATCAGTCATCAACAAATCTTGCCCTTTTTTAACATGACCAAAGGAATGATTTTATTTTTATTTTTGCAAGGGGGGAATAGGGGGCAGGGGCTTTCTTCATATTTAGTTTGAAAGCCATTTTATTTCACCACATGCTCTTTCTGCTTCATAAATTCTGCTTTAAACATTCAACAACCTGCTAAATTAATATATACTGTGTTCTTTCTTTAATGGGCAGGGGAACTTGTCTCACAGCAGTGCATTTGTTCAGCTCCGCTTTGAAAAGACGCTGCCTGCCGTGTGAGGGACATCTGCTCACAAATGAATGATTGTGCTTTTGATTCGGAGCAGCACCTTCTCTTTAAATGCTGGCTGTGGATGAAAGGAACAGATTGCTGTGGTACCGCTTTTGTGAGGATTCCTCTCCTCAGCATGTGGCTTTATATATTATTGAGAGGAAATCCACTTTATGCTACCACTCTTTGCTACACTTATTTTTGCCAAACTGTATTTTGGATGTCAGAGTGGCTCAGCTTTTCTACAGAGGGATAAGAAGGCCAGTTAGAAGGACTGAGCAGATAAATTATTTACTGTGCTTAATTGTTGTTGCACAGGTTTATTAAACTTCAGGGTTACCTAGGAACTTAGGCAGCTGCTACTAAGAGTCCATTGCAATATATATATATATATATATATATATATATATATATATATATATATATATATATATGGAGGCAGAATCCTTTGACATATTTTGCACTAACAAATGCCTAGGGTTTATTTTGACTTGGAGCCAAAATTCCTTTGCATTAGATATTAGAATTACTAGTAACGGAAATTGCCCCTTCCCAATCTGGATCCTCTCCTGAGCTTTTTAGAAGTAACATCAATTTCCAAATTATCTGCAGAGTTCACTGTGAAACAAAGGCCTTCATGAAGGTGCTATATTATTCTGATGTGAAGTGGCCATCTAGATTTCTTCTGGTGAATGAGAACTGTTTTCCAAATAACTGAACCCAGTTCAGAGCTTAAAATGTTATTGGCATGACCCCAGCACCTTCATTTACGTCACAGTGTGAAACCTAGTGAGGGAGAAGGCTGGCTTCCTGAACCATCTCAGGAGTCATTCAGCAAAGTATCCACCCCCCCCCCACCCAATAAATTTGCCTTCCTTTTATTTTCCTTTCCTCCCAAGTGTGTGCTGATTTTACTTTTATTTTGTAAACTAGCAGGTGGGGCCCATGTTATTTTAATCTTTGTATCACACCTAGCAGTTGTAAGTATATTTGTTATCGCTTCCATGATTTCTATTATTTTACAACACAGAAACACACACACACAAACACAATCTTACTAGAAATCTTATTTTATATTCCTTCTGAATATGTATTTTAGTTGTCCTTAATATTTACATTAGAAAAATGAGTTTAAGTTCTCCTTTCCTTGAGGGACAATTTTTAGGAGAGTAGTTTTGTTACTCTATAGCAGTAAAAAAAGAAAAGAAATTTATTTATTTTTCTTTGAGCCCTTATAGATAGCTGCCTGCTTCATCAGATGACACTTTATCCAGAAGGCTGACTGCAAGCATTTAAATGAATGGCTCTGCGCGCGCATGCACATGCGTGTGTGCATTTTATTATTATTTGCCTGAAACTGCAGGTGTCAGGGTGGCCTTTCATTGAGGAGCTGCTTCCACTTCCCTGAACGCTACCCAGTAATATAAACTAATGGGATCCTTTTAAGATCTGCCCACATCATTGAGGGGGAACCACCTATTAATCTGTCATCTTTGAATATGATGAGAAAATTAAGACCACCAAGCAGCCATGAATTTGAAAATGAAGAAGGCAGTCCCTACCTATTAAACTCTGGGTAAATATTAGAGCTGCAAGGAATGCTCTCGTGTAACATGGTTGCAGGAAAGGACACAGTGGTTTGTTTGTTTTAGCTAGGGACAACAAAAGCTAAGGCAGTTCAGGCAGTGTTAGAATTTGCAAACGGGACCGCAGAAGGAGCTGGGTGTTACATTGAAATGTAGCTTCTTTACAGCTCACCTGTTTGTGCACTATTACTGTACTGGGGAGAGGGTGATGACTCATCTACAGGGATGCTGGCACTGCTTCCTGCTTCCTAATATTCTGTGTATAGGCATAATTATAGAGGACAGGGAGCAGGAATTTCCCCAATCTTTTTAGGGGAACCTATGTATTCAGTGAAGCTGAGGGACAGATCAGTGACAGATCATGAAGCTGAGGCTCCAATACTTTGGCCACCTCATGAGAAGAGAAGACTCCCTGGAAAAGACCCTGATGTTGGGAAAGATTGAGGGCACAAGGAGAAGGGGACGACAGAGGACGAGATGGTTGGACAGTGTTCTCGAAACTACAAACATGAGTCTGACCAAACTGTGGGAGGCAGTGGAAGACAGAAGTGCCTGGCGTGCTCTGGTCCATTGGGTCACGAAGAGTCGGACACGACTAAACGACTAAACAACAACATGTATTCAGTAAACTAGTACTTTCCACATTTATTATTAGGAAATTAAGTGCCCTATGTATTTTGAGCTCGGACATATCCTCAGGGCAGAATCTATGAAATAATTACTTTACAGGCATGATTTGCTTTCTTGCTGTCCTACTTTTAAAATGGCTGTCTTCGGTAATGGAGCCAGGTACAATGCACTCCTCACAAGTTGTATGTCAGTTTAAAAATATTTTTGTTTATTTATTTATTTAGTTAATTCTATATTTTAAATTGTGGGATGCGGATGGCACTGTGGTCTAAACTAGGGCTTGCCGATCAGGTCAGCGGTTCGAATCCCTGCGACAGGGTGAGCTCCCATTGTTCGGTCACAGCTCCTGCCAAGCTAGCAGTTCGAAAGCACGTCAAAGTGCAAGTAGATAAATAGGTACCGCTCTGGCGGGAAGGTAAATGGCATTTCCATGCACTGCTCCGGTTCACCAGAAGCAGCTTAGTCATGCTGGCCACATGACCCGGAAGCTGTACGCTGGCTCCCTCGGCCAATAAAGTGAGATGAGCGCCGCAACCCCAGAGTCATCCACAACTAGACCTAACGGTCAGGGGTCCCTTTACCTTTTTATGTATTCAGTAGACTACTATTTTCCACATTTATTATTAGGAAATTAAGTGTCCTATGTATTTTGAGCTCGGAAATTTCCTCAGGGCAGAATCTATGAAATAATTACTTTAAAGGCATGATTTCCTTTCTTGCTGTCCTACTATAAATGGCTATCTTCAGTAATGGAGCGAGGTACAATGCAGTCCTCACAAGTTGTATGTCAATTTAAAAATGTTTTTGTTTATTTATTTAGTTAATTTTATATTTTAAATTAATTTATATACTGCTTAATGCCCAGAAGGCTTTTAAGAGGTTTACAAAATTAAAAATAATAATTTCAGAACGTTGTTAAAATACAGAATAATTAAAAATACATAATAGTTAAAATACATGATAAACCATTAAAACAGCAACTTAGACAGCAAGGCAATTAAACCAGGAGACTCGGGTCAAGAGATCATTGGAATGCCTATAAACAGGTATGCCCTGAAAAGCTGGTGGAATTCCAATACAGGTAAGGCCTCTCAAATTTTTGCGTGGAGTTTATTCCATACTACCAATTCCACTGCTGAAAAAGCCAACAACAACAACAATTTAGTATTTGTACCCATGCATCTGGCTGTGTTGCTCCAGCCATTCTGGGTGGCTTCCAGCATATATAAAAACACTGTAAAACATTAAACCTTAAAAACCTTCCCTATACAGGGCTGCCTTCAGATGTTTCCTAAATGTTATATACAGTAATTTTTCATCTCCTTAACATCTGATGGGAGGGCATTCCACAGGATGGGTGCAACTACCGACTATGTCCCACCACTTTGATCCTCAAGATATGGTCTCTACAATTCTATTATTCTATGGCAGGCATAGGCAAACTCGGCCCTCCAGATGTTTTGAGACTACAACTCCCATTCATCTCTACCTAACAGGACCAGTGGTCAGGGATGGTGGGAGTTGTAGTCCCAAAACATCTGGAGGGCTGAGTTTGCCTATGCAAAGAAAACAGATAGAAAGAAAACAGATGCGAAGCATCTAAAGAAACTTGTGTGGCTGCATAAGGAGCTTACAGATGTGCTGATATTTAAGAATAGCATATATAAGGAAGAGTATACACAAGGAAGGAAAAAGTATAAATAAGTAGCCAACAGTGACAGTGAGAACGTCAGGCGGGCCAAAGTTCAGAATGAGCTCAGGCTTGCAAGAGAGGTTTAAAAAATGGTTTCTGGCTATGTTTGAAGCAAGAGAAAGAACAAGCAAGTAGTAAGTCCTCTGCATGAAGAAGACAGAGACATGCTATTGGGTATCTGAAGACGTGTGCGTGCACATGAAAGCTTATAACCAGAACAAACTTAGTTGGTCTCTATGGTGCTACTGGACAATTCTTTATTTATTTATTTATTTCGACTGTGTGAGACCAACACAGCTTCCTACCTGATGCTATTGGGTGACAGAGATAAGGCAGAACTGCTCAACATCTGCTTTGCCTCTGTCTTTACCTAATATGGCTAGGCTTGTCATGGCTAGGAATTTCCCTGACATTTCCTAGTTTTCAGGTGTAGAAATGGCATCAAGGGGGAATTTTGCCAAATCAGCAACACAATGGAAAAAGCAGTGGAAACAGCTCCCAAAGCTTAAAATCATTATTTTTGGGATAGGCTCAATAATTTTTGGGGTCTTCCTAAAGAAAACTTTTGTGGGTGCCAGGAACTTTACTTTTTGAAATATGGCAACCCTAAATAAGCTATGTTGTGTTATATGTCCTCACAAGGTAACCATTTTGTGTTATGCCACACACCCCATAGAATCCATTTTGTGATTGGATTGTAATTGAAAACTAATAAAAATTATTACCACAAAATGAAGCCATTTTTTGAATGGTATCCACAACATTTGCTAAAAATTCTTAATGTGTCCACTGGTCCACAAAGGTTGGTAACCCTTGGCTTAGATCCTAGATAAAGCTCCAGAGGCAGGAGCATCCCCCTCAGTCCCTTTGTCCCTTAAAAATCTGTTCCAGAGGGTTTGGTGAGAGGTGGTGCAGGACGAACAGGAACTCAGCAGAAATTGCCTCCCTGTGCCTTTATTACACTGAAAACCTGCACTGGATCCTGGTTCCCTCTGCCAATGGAAGGAGTCCTTCCATTTGTGGTGGGCTACTTAGAATCCAGGCCTATATTTCTACATATGTAATTTACTGTACATAAAAAGTAGCACATGCAAAATTCCTCACAAATCCATACTCTCCTTTTGCCCTCTGTTTTTGGTAATATATTTCCTCTTTTTTGGTGATGTGCTTTTTTGCCAGTCTAGTGGAAGAAGGTAAGCATTTTTTTAAAAGAGAAAGAAAACACCTTTGAGGACAGTGAGAAAGACTCTACCTTGACACACAGATAAAGCAAAGCAGTGTGCTGGAGGCTGGGAGGCACCCTGTAGGATATCTCAAGATGTTTGCCTCTACTTATGCTCTACTGGTAATTTTTAAAATAAACTCAAATATTAACAGTATCATAATATTTTAAAGGAAGCCAAACCCTAGGACAGGCTGTCTATTGAACTCACCTCCAGAAACACAGAGAACACATACCAATACAATCCATTCCTCCCCATTCTGAAGCAGCGGAGGGGAGTGTTGTTTATTGATATAAACAAAACAAAAGCAAAATTTAATAAAATATGAGTAATAAAAAAGAACTTAAATCTCACTTTAATAGAAATTTTAAATCTAAAGCAATCTAAGTGGTTTTCTGACACACACTCTCATCAACGCCTATAACAAATTATTGTTTTTGAAGGTTTTTTAAAGGTTTTTCAAGGATATGACATAATTCTGGACATGGTTTTGATGCTGATGTAAAATGGCTATCCGATCCTATGCAATAAAATGTGTTTGAAGAGAGAAGCTTACGAAATGATCACACTGCTTCCATTTTAAAAATTATCATTTAAGGGAATTTTAAGCTGTTCAAAAAGATGGATACACAGTGTTTGTTTTCTACATTAATGAGCTATAAAAAGAACGGAGTAGGCCATAAATATATTATTTTTGTTACAGCCTTTACTTAAAATGCTACTACTTCTGTTTATCATTTATATCCTCATATGCAACTTTAAAATTGATTACACTTTAAACCGTACATAACTTGCTGTGTTTTTCATTTTGTGCCATACTACAAACATTTTTATAACTCAGTTAATATATTCCATATTTTGTGTTCTTATTGATTATGAATATTTCTTTAGGGGATTTTATTGCTTCTAAAATAACAAATGTTTTGTATTACATAAAAATGAGGTGGGGAGGACAAAGAGAGAGAAAAATACCCAGTTGCATTCCCACCCCCCTCTCTCATGGTAATTGCAATCCATAAATCGTTAGCACAAAATTTGTAAATATATATATATAACAAAGTAATAAAATGGAAATTGCTACTAATGTAAGATATTGTACACCATAAGAGACAGCTTTTAGTTCCAATCTCTGTTTAATCTGTTTAGCTGAAGCCATCATCAATTCAATTTACAGTTAAAAAAATTAAAACACAAAAGATTAGCCACATACATGATGACATTATATCAAATATACATTATCTTTCCAAATTACTGCTGCAGTTGCTAGCTAAAATATGATTTATATTTGGATAGGATTTTGCTATTACTTATCAAACTGAAAAAAATAAAAAAAATAAAATCTTGCATTATAAATTCTGTCTTGGAAATTAGTTTTATTATTTTTTCCATAATCCTATCACACAAGCAGTAAGTGCATTGCAGCATGAACACTTTAATTTTTCCGGTTAGTTTTCAGCAAGCCCAGAGGTGAGGTTTAATAAGGATCAATGGCACTTTATCTGGGACAGGGCCACTTCACAGCATGCAAATTACACAGTAACACTTAAAAAAAGAAATAGATTTAATTAAAAAAAAAAGTAGAACCACAGGCTCTGGAAATTCAATTAAAGGATTTATGCAAAGGTTTGCTAGGTTTTTATATGCAGTTACTGCTTATATAATGAGCTTTTCATATTAAAAATCAATAGGTAATCTAGAGTAGAAGATCATCCCCTTAAATACATTTTTGAAATCAATTTGAAAAATAGTCCATCAACTGCTGTGACTACTCTTGCTGCTTCGATTAGGCTAAGAGCAATATTTAGATTGTAAGACGTGCTACGGAATATCTATGCTTGGATTTGGCTTTCAAGTGGGTCTCGTTTTTGAGTGTCCAAGATAATCGCAAAGCAATTTAAGATTTCATACAAAGGCTAAATATTTTATTTAAACGCTAAGAGGGTGTGGAGCAGTAGAAAATGAGAAACAGCTGGGCACCTGCTCATATCAACACATACAATATTTTCACAGATGAAAAATAGGGCCATGTGAGGTATTATCACACAAAATATCAATGCTCACTCCCCATCCACTATGATGCATCACTAATAGTCCAGGGATAGCCCTCCAGTAGTTCCACAATTATGGTCAGTGGTCAGGAATGTAGTATAACATCTGAAGGTGCACCATGTTGGCTTCTCTGCTTACTCTATTCTGCTATACTGATATCCACCACAATCTCCTATCATCCATACATTTCAAAGGAAAGAAAGGTCTTGTTTTCCAGGCTATTTGGGAAATATATTTGTTTGACAAATTGTTTGACCAAGTGTTTTATCAGCAGCTGCAGTTGAGTACAAACATAAGAAAAGCCTGCTGGATAAGACCAAAGGCCAATCACATTCTGCGTCCTATTCTCACAGTGGTCAACAAGGTGTCTGTGGAAAGCCTGCATACCTTTCCACATAGGGGTGTCTTTTCAGCCCCATTATCATTTTGGATGCCCCTTTCTGAACCTTTCCCAAATATTCACCTATTATGAAAATGATCAGATTAGTTTGTACTGGATTTTTAAAATTTGAATAAGAAGAGCTGAAAGCAGCAATTTGAACTGGGCTGGTTTCACATTTTTGCAGCCTGGACTTAACTATGAATGTGGTACTACCTTAGTGGTTCCCATACTTGAAAGACTGGCCAGTTGTCAGTTCTGGATGGGTTTGAACTCTCCCTGGAAAAATAAGTTTGAAGTTTGGGGGGTTCCAGGATTCACCTTTGTCAATAGAAGCTCATTGGCTAAGAGTGCCTTTTACCAGCCCAGCTGTTCTTGGACAGGAATAGCTTGGCCACAGTGATCCATGCATTGATAACCTCAAGACTCAATTATTGCAATGTGCTCTATGTGGAGCTACCTTTGGCCCTGGTGCAGGAGCTCCTGCTGGTGAAAAATGTTGTGGCTAGAATTTGATAGGGACAGACTACAACCAGTACATAATTCCAGTGCTCAAAAGTTTGTACTGGATGCCCATACACTACCGGGTCAGGTTCAAGATTCTTGTATTACTTTACAAGACACTTAACAATTTGGATCTAAGATAAATCAAGGACCGTACAATCCCTTGTACCCCTGCCCAATCACTGAGACCCTTGGGGGTGTCACTTTTAGTGGTTCCCCACGGTTAGGATGCACAACTCACAGACATGTATTTAGTATTTTGGGCCCAAGTTTATGGAACACATTTCCTCTTGAGGTCAGACAGGCCCCATCCCTACAGGACCTCCAGCACCTACTGAAAAGGTGTTTTGTTTTTTATTATTCTCCACTTTTCTTTTTTGACATAAGACCGCTCTGAATTTCTCATCTCTTGAGCATGGAAAGTGCAAAAAAAGTTTGAAAGGGCATGCAATTTGCTTTATTAAAAGTAGGAGGTATGTAGGGATTGGTGGGGAAATGTAAAATAATTTACCTCCATTACAAATTTAAGAGGGGTGGGATGATAACCAGAAGAATTAGCAATGTTGTTTTTTCACCTCAATACCCATATTAGTATTGCTTAACAGAAGTAGTATGCTGTGAATAATTAGTGATTCTCAGATGACACAAAGCAGTCTAACAAAATTAGACAAAACTGGAAAACATTTACAACCCTAAATAATGCAAATTGCTCCAGTGCTAGACATTTACAGAGACAAAAGCAGACCTTCAGAAATGCAAAAAAGCAAGACGGAAAAGCACACAGTCACAGCATCATTTCATTTTTTTGCCATTATATTACTTCAAAAATTGCAATTTTAGTTTGTTTTATTAAATTATTGGACACTTTTTTTAAAAAAAGATTGCTAAAGAAAAGGAAGCAGAAGCAGAAATAACAGCTGCCATCTAAACAAAAGATTACAACTTTTACAATATTTCTTCTAGTTGCTTTAAAAATGGTAATAAATGGTAGCAGTCATCTACTGAATTTTCCACACACCGTTTTCTTCTTATACTTTCGCATTTTGAACAATACCTAAAAGAATTAGAGAGATCTGAAGAGTCGTATGAAGGGTAACTAATCCTTAGTTCCTAATGACAGAAGCATATGCTCTCAACTTTCTAAACTGCATCCAACTGAGCCATTTATCAAGACCTGAAACTTTTTCATTATTTAAAGCATGACAACAGCTTTCCACTTGATGTCTTGGAAGTACACAATAATAGGAGCTCCATAGTCATTAATTATAATATCAGCTGATAGATAAAGTTACCATTCTAGCCACTTAGTAATTTTGTCTAATTGCAGCAGGTGGTGTGGAAATAAAGTGCCATAAAGACACAGACTGTTACCTGAACAGTATTTCCCACCTTTTAAAGATGACATGTAGGTGTCCCTTAGATATCCAACATACATTTGGCTATACTATGACTTGCAAATTGCAAACATACTGTTTATGTAAAAATGCACCTAGCTTTCTGTTTAAGACTTTTAACCTTTCCTAGTCATATGAAGGAATTAGCCACCATCGTCATTGATTCTATATTTTGGAAAGCTGTTTGCCTTTCCATCTATGCATTCAGATGCCTTTCAACATATTGCCACAGAATTTGATGCAATGGTTCCTAAAATCAAGGAGGATATTTTCATCTCTGTTTGCCTACAATTGGATGCCGTTTTAAAAGGTTGTACTAAACCTTTCTCAACATTTGGACACCTCTTAAGATATCATCACCAAATTTTGTCTGATGGTTCCTGAGACTGAGGAGCAGGTTTTGGTGTATGTTTGACTACAGTTGGATGCCATTTTAAATCAAGATGGCTGTCAAAACTGCAGTGATTTGGACATCCCTTAAGATGTCATAACTCTCACACTCCCAGTGGAAGAATCTTCTTCAGACGAGGATCTGCCTGTGAAAGCAGAAACTGCAGAGGAGCAGGCTGTGTCAATGGAAAGTGAGACAAAGCAGGGGGATCTGGAATCTTCAGAGGTCACAGCACCCCAACCTGCTATGCAAGACACAGAGAGCCCCTACATGAAACTGGAAGCTAAGCCAATGAGTCTGAGGAGAGCCAGCAACTAAAGGAGCAGGTCCAATCAACTACTAGACACTAGAGTGCCCACCTAAAGAACGAGAACTCAATGGGAGTAAGGGGCTACTTGCAAGGAAGCTACCCCTCAGGCAATTCCAACGACCTGTAACTGTGATATGGGTCAAGCTCTAAAAGTATTCAGTTGCTGGCTGAGTACTGGAACAACATCCTTGCACCAGCTCTCTAACTTGCTTTGTGATCTATTTGGTCACTGGGCTTCCCTGTGTTTGTTCTTGGACTGTTTCTGTACCACCTTTCCTGTTGCCCTTGTGTTTTGACCTTTGCCTGTGACCAAACCTTCCTTTTTGGATTGTCCATGTGAGTGGACTTGGTACTACTAGTCTTGCATTTCATCTGAAGCTGGCCAGTAAACAAATTTTGCATAATGGTTCCTGGGATCTGGGAACAAGTTTTTGCCTATGTTTGGGTATGACTAGATGCTATTTGACTGAGCAGCATTGTGTATTAGTGCATTATACATGTTGTTTAAGATGTTTTGGTAAGTTGTTTGTCTGTCCACTATGTATGTGAGCACTTTTAAAGATGCTATAACCAAATTATGCACGATTGTTTCTGAGATCAAGGAGAAGGTTTTCATTGATGTTACATACAGTTAGGTGCCATTTTGAATCAAGATGACTGAACTTTACAAAATTGCAACCAAAACTGATTTCTTGAAATGCCTGAGCAATGCCTGGTATGAGGCTGGTATTTTTAAGCAGAATGATCTTTTCTGAAAAATATCACACAAAAACGTACTTGTGGCCAACTGGTTGAAAATTTCCCCGGATTCTTGTGTCAGCAGGGAAACTGAGGATGGGGCAAAAATATATAGTGATAAACACAGAGCTGGGGTAAAACAGGTCACAATGCTATACAATACACCTGTTCTTACAGGCCTTTGGAGATACATAAGTTGCTTTGGTTTTTACTGGTACCTAAGGTCTTAGTGAGTTTGATCTGCTGATTATAATTGTTTCATATTTGATTTTAATTTATTAGAGTTGTATGATCTGATTCATTTGTGTAATATTTTTTGATATTCTGTTGGAAATTACCTTGTAATGAAGAACATTATATAAATTCTATTAATGAATGAATGAATGAATCTGGACCTTTAGCAGCTCCAAATTCTGGAAGCTCAAATAGATTTTATTATGATTAGATACTTATTTCACATTGAAATTCACAATGATTTTTCATCTGGACATTTATGTTACTTGTACAATGAAGATTACTAATATCACAAAAATAAAATCAAAGTTATAACCCCATACTCTGGAGTGCAAATATATATATATTTTCTCAATTATATTTCTTTCTTTATTAAACGGTGTATCTAAAAAAGGAACCGAAAGCAAAGGTTGTTCTTTATAGAGTTTGCTTTTCTGTTTGACTGATAGGTAGTAAAAATTGGTAATTTCTAATGGCCATCTGTCCTCCTCTTAAATTAGCTAACTCCCGCAAGAACCTCCTTCCCTCCATGTAACAATATATCAAATGTACTCAAACCTCATTAAAACATAAGGAAGTGACATCTTAAGCAGCTACTATATTAAATGTAATTAATGCAACTGTAATTTAAATAGACTCCATGTTAATCTATGCACAGATTCATGAGAGAGCTTAAAAGTACTACTAGCTGCTTTTCTATGTTTCAAATATGTGAAAAAGAAAATCTGTAGCTAGATATATATATCTTTTGAAAGACAGAGGTGAGATGCTGAATAAAAATAGCAAGCTACAATGTCATGATATGACACTACCTACCTAAAAGACCAGGCAGTAAATGCCACTTATCAATAAATGGACTCTATATTGTACTATAATGCAGCTAAACCCACAGTATAGCACTGACTCTGATAAGCAGAAGCTTTGCTACCTATGTATTTTTTTTCTGGATTACCAAAATGATTTATACAAATGTCTGACCTAATTTACCTACAACTGGAAATTTAATACTGTTTACCTTCAAGCATCTGTAAATGACCTTTTTGATTGAAACCTATCAGATGAATTGAAAATTTGCCTTTCTAGTTTAGCATTGTAGGGTATGTTCTCAGTTCTATCATGTATGTTGTATATGTTTGTGCACAATGCTATTTGAAGGCCATCACTTGAGCAAACCTGCCTGAGTCCTGAGATTATCTGCTGTGTAGGCTCTCCTCATAGATCCTGCTGTAAGATCTGCCAGACTGGTGGGCATGAGAGATAGGTGTTGAATTGCAGAGTCCCAAGCACAGCGGAATGATGAGGAGTACGTGCCACATACTCTATAGTACTTTATTTACACTTCAAAGCTGGTAGATTACAGAAAAACATCTTGCCTCTGCCGGAGCAGAGAAAGCATCCTCTCTCCTCTAAAGCACGGAGAGAACACTGTGAGAACAGTGAAAAACAGGAAACCAGTGTACGTCACATCCCGTCTCCTTTCCCGTGAGAAACTCCAGCAACTCTGACTGGAATGTAAACATTGTCTTGTGACAAGCATTTCGCTGCACAGTGAAGGAAGCAGAAACCAACATCCTCCCCCTTTCTGTGAACATCACTGGGCAGCGTGTTCGTACAATATCAGTACAAACCCAACTTCTGCACATAGGTACAGTGTTGATCCCTTGATACAATCTTGGACAATACATCAGCAGGAATTTCATTACCTGGCATATAGGACACCGTTACGAGTCCCTTCTGAATACGTTCCCTAGCATGTTGCAACTTCAATTGCAAGTGCTTCGTGCTTTGCTTACAACCTTCAGAATTCAGCAAAGCCAAACATGCTTTGTTGTCCTGGTAAACCTGGATTGGACATTTGACAGGAATTTTCATGTCTTTGCACAATTGTAACAACCATTCACAATCCTTAAGTGAATAAGACAGTGCATTCAGTTCAGCTTCACAAGTACTTAAGCTAACTGTTGTTTGCTTCTTGCATGACCAATCAAATAGACCCTGATTGTACATGTAGCAAACTCCAGACGTGCTTTTCCTGTCTGTAGTGTCACTTCCAAAACTTGCATCTGCATATATCTCAAGACCACCAGACTTCTGATTGTTAAATCTCAGTCTGTAATGCATAGTGTCTTTCAAATACCGCGCTATGCATTTCAGAGCTTTCCAATCCTTAACAGTAGGTTTGTTGACTTGTCTGCTTAGCAAATTACAGCTAACAGCAATGTCTGGTCTTGAACATCTGGCAATGAAGTTTAGCTTGCCTAGCACACTTCTGTACAGTGTAGTGTCAGAAAATGCTTCTTCAGTGTCATCTACCTGATAACCTGTTGTCATCGGTGTGTCTACAGGGTTAGCATCCATCAGGTTTAGTTTGCTTAACACATCAGCAATCTTCTGTGACTAGTGTATTAGAATGCTACCATCTTGATCTCTCTCTATTTCCAGAGATAGGTAGTTGTTTACCTCACCAAGATCTTTCATGTCAAAGTGTTCTTTCAGTTGAGCTAGGGCGTTATTGTACATTGTGACATCTTTCCAAAAGAATAAAAGATCATCAACATAAAACAAGCAATACAGCTTCTTTTGCCCCTCTTCTTTGACAAATACACATGGATCAGCTTTCCCTTGCTTAAAACCTAGAGAAAACAATACCTCAGTGAGTTTTGTGTGCCAACACCGTGCACTTTGTTTGAGACCATAAAGGGACTTTTTCAGAGCACAAACAAATCCCTGTTTTACCTGTACACCATCAGGGGGAAGCATATAAAGTGATTCATCTAGAGATCCGTACAGAAAAGCTGTATTCACATCATGGTGACTAATGTGTAGATTCTCCTCTGCAGCTAGCTTGAGCATAAGCCTAATGCTCTCATACCTCACTGTGGGTGAGTAGGTCTCGTGATAGTCTTCACCTGGTACCTGTGCAAAACCTCTGGCTACCAATCTGGCTTTGTGTCTGACTATCTTGCCATTTTGATCAGTCTTCGCTTTGAAGACCCATTTGCTTCCAAGCAGTTTCATTCCTGGAACTACTGGAACAAGGTCCCATGTTTTGTTCCTTTCCAAGGAATCAAGCTCAGCTTTCATGGCATTTAACCATGGCTCAGCTTCCTTTGAATCCAAATCCTGGATTTCTTGGAAACTTGAAGGTTCAAATATCTTCTTGGAGCTTTTAACAGCTGTTACTGCTATCTTAGCAAACTCATCAGCAAATCTCTTTGGAGGTTTGCCTTTTGTTGCTCTTTGTGACCTGCGAATTAGCCGTAGGTCTTCAACACTCTCCTCTTCCTTCTTAGGAGAAAAGTGACCTATTGTGAACAATGGTTCTTCCAATTCTTGATCAGAGCTTTCTGAGGGTCGCATAGAGGCTTTCGCACTCTTGAAATCCTCTGAATCACCCGATTCAGTTTCAGACTCAGAATCAGAACCTTCATCAGTGGGTGTGGGTTGTTGCGGCTGCTTTTGCTGTTGACTATCCTCAGTCTCACCACTGTCATCAGGATAACATTGGAAAATTCCCACATTCTCCCCCCACTTGGCATTGTACTCAACACTTCTTGTGAGCTTAATTGTCTTAGAGTCAGTCATCATTATTCTGTAAGAACCTTTCTGATAACCTAGAAAGATACCATGCAAACCACATTTGTCTAACTTGGAGTTTTGTGGTGAGTGAACCCACATGTCAGAACCAAAAATTTTCATGTGTTTGATGTATGGTTTCTTGCCAAACATCTTCTCATAGGGGGTACAACCAATCGCTGAAGATAACCTGCGATTATAACTGTAAGTAAAACACGAGAGAGCTTCGGCCCAATAACTCTCTGGAAGATTGGCATCATGCAGCAAGGTTTTTAACCCTTGAAGCAATGTTTGATTTGCCCTCTCACAAAGTCCATTCTGCCATGGCGAGCGAGGACTAGACAAATCGTGTTGAATTCCTTTCTCAAACAGAAAAGCTTCAAACTGCTGAGAAGTGAATTCCCTCCCGCGACAAGTGAAAAGAACTTTTATCTTCTTACCATGCACATTTTCCAACCAAGCACAGAATTCCTTGAACCTTGGAAAAGCCTCTGATTTCTGCTTGAGATTGTACACATAAATATACCTGGAAAATGCATCAATGAGAACCATGAAGTACCTATTTCCACCCAAAGAGGGCGCTAGTGGTCCAACCAAATCAGCATGAACAATTTGGTATGGTTCTGTAGCTTGCCTACTAGACACCTTACCTTTCGCAGCCATTTTCACCTTGTTTGCTGCGCATGCCTTGCACTTCATGTGGTACCTGCAGGGTTTAATAGTCATACCTTCAACCAAGGCAGGCATTTTAGATACTGCCTCAAAATTCAAATGACCAAATTTTTGATGAAAATCATGAATACATCCTGCATGCAAACTTTTGTTAGAACCTGCAATGCAACAAGTGTCATCCTGCACAACATCATCAAAATACAAAACATACAAACGATCAACATATTCAGCATGCAATTGATAATCATTTTTCTTTGTGATGATGCACCTTTTGTTCTTAAAGGAAACGTCAATTTTCCGCTCATTCAGCTGTCCAACGCTGAGCAGATTATGTTTGGCATCTGGTACATAAAGCACATCTTGTATCGATAAGTCCAAACTGTGAAGAACAACAGTTCCGTAGCCTTTACTGGGGATTGTGTGGTCATCTGCCTGGTGAATTGCACCTTCCTGCGGTGTAAAAGACACGAACAGTCGCTTATCATTGCACATGTGCTGCGTTGCAGCCGAATCAACAACGAAGAAAGATCTAGACGTCTTCTGGACCCCTGCAACCTTTGGAGCGAAGCGTGAGACCATTGCCTTGTGCTGCGTTGTCCTGGACACCGGACCTTTGCCTTTGCTCTGGTCTCTTCCACGCGATGAGCTTCCGCTGCGCTGCTCTGTCTTGGCCCTGGGATATTTGCATTCCCTCTTCATATGGCCTAGACGTCCACACGAGTAGCATTTCACTGCCTTCAAAGCTTTGGCGCCATCTGGTGGTTCCACTGCACTCTGGGATGACGTCTGTGAAGACTCCCCCTTACCCATGCAGCTATCACCCTGGCGGTCTGCTTCATTCAGAATCATGGCAGTATCACAGGCTACTCTGAGCTGAGCATGTGGCTGATTGGCATCAGATTCCCCACTTGCATCAGCCAGCCTTCTGCAGCTAGCCGTCATGACTCTGGCATTAGCCTTCTGCGTCATCTCTGCTGTTTTAAATCATGCTGCGTCACTGCTGCAGCTGCTTTATTCCAAAAGCACTTTTAAAAGGTACTTTCGGTTTCCCCCAGCATAGGAGCTTGTTCTTTTGAGCCTTTGCCTGTGCCCGGCAAAATGGCCATAAAAGTTCAGAGTCCAGCCATAAAGCCATTAATTAGAAGCTGGCAGGCTGCCCGGAGCATGAGCACATACCTCATCAATCATCTTGACGCGCAGAGCAGATACCGTCCGATCCGTCCCTCTGCATTCCGATCCTTTTGCCGGCATTCAGATGACTGCGTCTTTCTGGGCCCATAACCAGGAATGTTGAATTGCAGAGTCCCAAGCACAGCGGAATGATGAGGAGTACGTGCCACATACTCTATAGTACTTTATTTACACTTCAAAGCTGGTAGATTACAGAAAAACATCTTGCCTCTACCGGAGAAGAGAAAGCATCCTCTCTCCTCTAAAGCACGGAGAGAACACTGTGAGAACAGTGAAAAACAGGAAACCAGTGTACGTCACATCCAGTCTCCTTTCCCGTGAGAAACTCCAGCAACTCTGACTGGAATGTAAACATTGTCTTGTGACAAGCATTTCGCTGCACAGTGAAGGAAGCAGAAACCAACAATAGGACCTTCTCAGTGGAACTCCCTCTCAACCAAATTAAAAACACCTGAGACTGAATTTTACACCTTTCACACATAATCTTCCTAAACTGTAGTGAATGCCAGACATAAGGTCTGAAACCAGTCAAGACCTTTTAGATAATCTTTGTGTATCCACAACAAAAAAGTAAATATAGTACAAACAAGAAATGGAGTCTCTTACAGTCTTGGCATAGATCTTCAACTTTTCTCTATGGATATTCAACACTTCAACACACACAAGCCAGACAACCAATCTTCACTTATTATTGAACATAACCATGTCTACACCTTGCACGGAGTGCTGTAGTTCATATGTGCATTTTGTAACTGGGAGGGAAAATGCTGTAAAGATGGCAGTTTCAATAGCAGGGAACAGTTTGTTGTGGTCCAATAGTTCAGTAAGGCTACTGCTGTGTATGAAGCATGATTGATGAATGAATTTCTTTCATCTATCATTTTGCCTACCAATTCATACCAGGCAACAGATTCACCCCCCAAATTTTCAAGTGTATAATGCTTCTGAATGGAATTGGCATGGGCCTGTAAGTCTTTTTCTTCAACATGAAGAAACAAATCTTTGGTGAGGTACCGTAATAAGCAAATCCAGATATGAAATGCAGATGGACCACTGAAATCTTTGCCAGCACTCCTTGTTTCCAGTCTGGTTTCCATCCTTGGCCACTCCCTCCCTGCTCCTCAAAAAGTAGTGGTAGGTCCAGCAGCACCTCTAAGCTTCTCACCTATTACAAAAAGCACCACAACTCCTTTGCTGATATTAGCACTGTATTTCTAAGGTTTCCAAATCTTGAAATATTTGTAGAAACACCATCATTAGATCTAAACAAGCAAAATTCACCTGAGCTACCTGCTGGCTCAGGAAGGCTCTCCTCCAGAAAAATACCAAAAGTCGAAATCTGGCAGACACCCTCAATAGGAATGGTCTCAGAGATTAATCAAAATCTTTTGCTGACTAACTAGGTGTGTTCATGTGTACATCAAAAAATAAATGTATTAAGCATCCTGGGGCAAGTGCTCCCACGGACACCCATGAAAATAAGTGATTACATGTTTCTCGAATGGTGTCAAAATGGACAATTATACTACACTAGCCAAATAATGAGAATGTGTATGGAAATGAAGTAATAAAGAGAGGTCATGTGCTACGTTTTGAAAGACAAATGCTCTCTAAATGCACTTTCAAGATACACTGCTACTAAGAGCAATGCTACGAATTACTTAGGTGTACTTGACAATGGTCGCCATCCAGAAGATTACTTACATGTATGAATTACAGCCTAAAAAAATAAACCTCAATAGCAAACCCTGTGTGGTCCATACTAATTTCAGGGAAACATACAAAGAAGTGACATACATACTAACTGCATACTATTTCTATATACAAGGCTATAGGGTTTGCAAAGAGATGGCGAAACCTGCCAAGCTCTGTAAGTGCCACAAAACACATAACTTTTATGGAAGCTTGTAGGGACATTTATCCCCTCAATTTCAGTGGTAATTAAGCTTCTAAACCACCCACAAAGATTATGCTTGTAAACTAGTTAGCTATATACACCATAAAGATGCTTATATTGCACAATTTGTTTTGCAGCTCTGCATACAAAAACAACTCCACAAAATTAACTTCTGTATGCTAAACTGCCCAAAGGAAAGCACTGTTATATCAAAATATAACAGTGCAGAATTAAATCTAGATAAAATCCATAACACAATTAATGACTTAATATTATTGACTTTATGAAAGTATTAGATGCCTGTGAAGAAAACAGTATACAGTGGGTCTGCAAGTTACGCTCACTTTACATACGATTGCAACCTTATAGGGGAGGAGGGCTAAATAAATAAATGGAAAGTGAGGAAAACCTGCCATCCCCAGTGATTGTTTGATTGTTTGATTGATTGAATTCCCCTGTGCACCCAGGCTCTGGGAAGGTGGCAGGAGAGGCCTGGGATGCTTCCAGAGGCAGATAAGGAAGGTGTTGCCTCACTTTCCCACATCCTGAACCTCCTGGGACCTTTGCAGAATCCAGTAAGCAGCCCTCTTTGCAGAGGGGGAAGGTTCTGCGGATTTCAGACTTCCTTTGCATGTGGAGGCCTGGAACCAAACCCTTGCATAAGAGGTGGCCCCACTGTATCTGTTATTAGAAACTGAAAGGTTCCAACATTACTTGGTTTCAAACACTGTTGAGATTACAGTACAGTCGTACCTCGGAAGTCTAACGCCTTGCAAAAGAAACGTTTTGGCTCCCGAATGCTGCAAACATGGAGGTGATTGTTCCAGTTTTGAACGTTATTTGGAACCGTAGCGGCTTCCGTGGCTTCCGACTGAAGCCACACCTTTGTTCCTGAATATTTTGGAAGTCAAATGGACTTCTGGAATGGATTCTGGTCCTCTTCCGAGGTATGACTGTATAGTAACTTATGAAGGAAGAGGGTGAATTTTGTACTCCTAGCTGAAACCAGAAAGATACATTGTATTGGCATTCAGCAGCAGCCTACCCAAAGGCAGTTACTGTTGCTAAAGATAGTTACATAAATTGCAATCTTTACTATTCCTTTTTACACTGTTTCTTACCTGCCGTTCACCAGAGCAGGTTACAACAATTTAAAAGCATGCTATTGAAGACTCCATTGCAAAGTCAGTTCTGAGGCATATGGGGCTAAAGAAAGCTCAAGCCTACCTCCAGTGTCCCATCACTGTACTCTGAATGTCCAATGTTCATTGACCATAAGAAGCATCTTATAAAATACCCAGGGTGTAAGCAGAGCCAAAGAAATCACTGCTGTCCAAGTGCTAAGGACGACCACCTGATTCACTGCTGCCTCGTGGAGAACACCCACCCCACCCTCATCTTGGAATAGGTCTGCAGCAGCATGTAGTTGCATTCTAATATCTCTCCCTAACCCTGTTCGACTCACACATGTCTATCTGATGCCTGTCACACGTTTTCCACGTTGCATTTGACATTAGATTCCATCTATCCATCTCTTTCTCTTCTTAGACCTGACCACTAGTTCAAACCAAATGTTGTCTGTGTAAATGCTCAAATTCTCTATATTTTACAATTAAGTGTGTTATGTACTGAAGTTCTCACCCTGGGCCAGCAGGAGGATACTGTAGATAGTTATGCAAATAAGGGATCGAAAGTGACGTTCAGTGATTCGATAGTTTTAGAAAATTGTTACAGTTACATTGTACTGGAGCTCTATATAAGCAGGCTGGCTGAACCCTTCAGTTCAGTTCTGTCCTGGCTTGTGAATAAACAAGAGCTGTTTGAAGAATCGCTGTGTTGTCTGATATGTTCACCCACAACTTAACAAAGTACAAATGCCTTTATTCCACAGTTTGGCCTATTGCTAATCCCCACCCCACCCCCATATGTGTAATTTTGCCACTGGTGCACCGCAGCTCTGAAATAAACCCCAGGAAGCCTGTGCTCATCCTGTACATGTGTAACACAACACATGTGGATGGTGAAATGTGATAAGATTTGTATTGAAAAGGTGCTCCACAAATGCCTGAAGGACAGCTCTATTCATTCTTCACATCTATAACAGTTACAGAGAACCTCAATATTCAGAGGCCTCTAAATACAAAATAGAGACATATAAGGAAAGATAGCTGTCTTGCAATATTTCTGGGCTTTTATTTTATATCTAACTGCGCTCTGATTTTCAGTGACTCATTTTGCTTTGGCGGCCAAAAAGATCAGAAAGATGTCCCTGGACAATATAGCAGTGAACTGCAAGGGAGACGCAGAGATCATGATTTGTGGCATGACACCCCTTTTTCTTGTATTTTTTTTTATTCAAATTTGTCATGGCCAATGACTAGTACAAGAACATTATTTCAATTGGATTTATATCTAAGTGGCCAATACTTAAAAAAAAAAAGCTGGACCAATTCACTAAAGTAATTCTTATGACCACAACCTTACTAATGAATGTAGACTCAAACCTCACATTGTTATATGACTGTGGAAAATAACAATTTAAATCTGAGTATGACTACTTCATGCTGTTATCAGCAGGAATTAAAAAAATGTTCATAAAATTAAGAACAGAGGGAAAACAGACCTTAATTAAGCAAAGTGTTATCTCTTTCTTCTATAATGAAAGCAAAGTTACAGTTATATTTTCACCAAGATTTTTCTCCACTTAATGAAGACATTATCCATGAGTTTTCAAAGTCACTTTACAAAAGAGCATTCAAGAGATATTAAAGTCAGCTTAAACTAAAAAGTCTTTTTGAAGTCAATAAACAATAAAAAAGAACAATGAAAAGACAGCCTTTGATCTCTTCTCAGTCTCAAGTCTTTAATTTCTCTTTTAATCTACTAGATGCATTAAGTCTTGTATTCAAATACTTTTCACCTGCAGAGTACAGTAAGCTTGCCTTGATTAAAAAAAAAACTGTATTAATGTACAGTCTCATTAGCATGGAGGAGTGTTAGCTGGAAGTTCCCCACTTTTTTTATTTAAAAAAGTTTTAAAATGATTTTCCTTTCTACCCTCTTTGAATTTTTTTTTAAAATGAAAATGAAATGGTTGGCTTTGAAATTGATGATGACATCAAAGACTATAATGCACATAGATTTCCCCCCCAAGAATAAATTATTAACAACACGTGCAAACGCATACTGGTCAATAGGCCTGGTCAAGAAACATTAGCCTCCCTCCTTGACCAATTATAATGCATCAGTAGTTATTTCAAGAAGACCAATAGATGCATTAGGTTTACTTAAGGGTAGTGAAAAGGTGCTGAAGGAAGTAATTACACCTATTAGATTAATATATATTGTGGGTCCTTTTCAGACTTAATGCTTAAAGTGTAGTTTACAGTTATATGCATGAACAGCACCTTTGGCTCATACATTCTCTCCTCTAATATGGCAAACTATGGTTTGTTCAATAAACAAGGATCAAACTGTGGTTTATAATCCTGACTAGTCTGCAATCAAACAATGGTTTATGGTCCTGGGTTTTCTTCAAGCCAAATTTTTTAGCCAGACTTTTCCTAACTGAAACTGAAACTCCTCTTAGTTATGAGCAGAAGTGAATGTTTCTTGTATCCTCCTCGTAGCCCAAGGCTCACCACTGTTTGTGCATGTAACGCTTAATCATAGCTCAGTGTTATATTTGAAATATGTCAGTGTCTTTGGAAAACATGCTGGACATAACAGTCAAGCCACAAATGAGAGAATGATTTCACAGAAGCAACACTAAGGGCTTTTATATGTTTTCTCTCTGGCCCATTGTAATATCCTTACTGGAACTGAAACATATATTATTCAAAATCAAGTTTAAACCATGCTAGTACAATTAATTAAATTGTACATAATTATGACTATCTGCTCCATAATAAACTAAGCAGAAATCCCCAATCCTTTACACAGGCAATCCTACAATTCAGTATATCAAGCAATTTTTGTTTGGCAATGTGTGGGGCAGTAGACAGAACCAGATTGGGCTAGGCCTGGCTGACCTAAATTCAAAAGCATTTGCCACTGGTTCATTCATTTCTCAATAACTCACAGGGCTAGAATCATCACATTTGTAGTTCCAGTTGGTAGGTTTTTACTGTTTGGTCAGTCCTTACATGAGAATCATGGATAGAAGGCTGAAGCTGCACATACAACTTTCTCCCTCAGTGCATCATAATGCAGAACATTATGCACAGTGTTGTTAGGAGGGCAAAAATGAAGTCATGGATCCAGAGCCCTAAAGCTCTTGAATAAGACCCAGCAGAAGATGTCATACAGTACAGCACAACAATGTGTCTGGGACTGAGTTACAGTATGAGAAATAGTGAGTGAGAAAAATAAATGAAGTCTATAAACTCCCATGGGTCAAAAAACCAAAGAAAATAAAAGCAGTAAGCAGCAGCAGCAGCAGCAGCAGCAGCAGCAGCAGTAGTGATGATGGACAGCTTCACTTGCTATACAGTATATATAATTATACATAAACACTATTATACATTCCTGAGTCCCCAATTTGGCCCCTGTCTTGGTTCTCCAGATGAACTTCAGTTTCCACCTATGCAGGCCTTTGCCCCTCATGAATTTTGTTTTTATTTTTTATTTTTTGTGGTTGAAAGATGAAAGCTTATAGCTGCTCCTTTATGGCTTTGAAGGGTGAGTGGGTTTTGCCTGTTTGTAGCCCTTAGGAGGGAAGTCAGTGAGTCCAGCTTCATTTTTGTGTGGTCTTTAGGTGTAGGTAGTTTTTTGTTGGGTTTGGGGTTTTCCTTCTGTGAAATACTTTGTAGTGCTTTGGGGGAAGGGGAATGTGGTTTGTACTAGTGGTTCAAACCAAATGCCTGTCTGTACTCAGTTCTTTGGAAGTTCTTTGTCCATTATGACAAGGCAGGCCTTTTTATCAGGCTATGTATGTATATATAGTTTTATATACAGAGAAAACACTGCTTCTAATGCTAACAGAATCTGAAGGAACTGGGGCCTTTTTAGAAGAAAGAGTTGTTATAGAAATTTAAGAATTAGGAATACTTAAAGTTTCACCCCCTTCAAAAAAAGTCAAAACACTTAACCATACATTTTCACATTGGTTGCTTACTAAGAAGAATCAAAGTAAGAGCACTTTGCTAGGTTAAGACTGATCTTTTATTGATTTGGATGTGCTCTGAACCACATCATCTAATCTACAATAAGCCATTTATGGAGTTTCCTAGTGAAATGATCTATGGGCTAAAAGGCTTAGATTTCTAGTCCCATCACAGAACTTTTTAAAATGACAAAGATGATATGGAAGTATGCTAGAAAATACTATAATAAGATTGCAAAAGACACAAGTGACATTATTAGAAAATTAGAAACTTTAGTTAACTTGTTTTGAATCCTCTTGCTGACCATTTAGTTTTATCTGGAGATACATTTCAGCTTCACAGAAGTTCAGTGTAAAACTGTTCAAGGTCTTTGCCAGATCGCAATATGCAAATTTTACTTAATTGGTAACAAACTCCTAACTTGATTGTAATATTAAGAAATAAGTAGGAAGAAAAAAGTACAGAAAACAAAGCCTTACAAGAAGCACAGTCTTCTCTGTGGTGGCTTCCTTCATTTTGAAGGGCCTCCCCCTAGCAGCACAACCCAGTGATTTTACAATTGTTTCAGGGCCAGGTCAAAACTTATCTGTGTTCCTGATAAGATTATTTTAGAATGGTTTTATTGTTTTCATTTGCCTCTCATTGTTTTAATATGATTGTTTCCTGTTTGCATTTTTGTGGCTTATTTAAATTTATCCATGCCCACTGTATCCATAAGGGTGAACTGCAGCCTATAAATGTTTTAATAATAAATAAAAACACATTCTCAGTGACATTCACCATTTTCTCCTTGAACAATTTTCTCCATCTCACACACACACCAGGGAAGATGATAAAACCATTCCTGGACTATACTACTTAAGATAACAGATTAAGGAACTACATGTTTGAATGCTCTTCTTGCGCATCCTAAGTGTCAAGGAAAAAACTTCCAGTATTGATTGTTCTCTGATAATGCTAATATTGTACATGCAGGGAATCTCTCTTACTCAGGATGCATTCAGTTAGGGCCCCCACTCCCAACAACACTTGCAATCTGTAGTAGTGCAGTCCATAAAACATGGCTCCTTGTTTCAAATAGTTCCCTTTGAAATATAACCACAGAAATTGCAGGGGGCAGCATTTACAGAAGGAAAAGTGCACTGAATTTCATAAGGTTTACAGAAACAATAAAGAATACCCCACTTTGAGTCAAGATTGGCTCCCAAAGCAGCTTACAATTAAAATTCACAGAAAGCTAATTGTCAAGATGCCAATCCACAGAAGCAGCATTTCTGCTTGATCTGCTATATGACAATATACTGTGCTATACTAGTTCAGCACAGGAGGAGACTATGCTACGGACATCCCAGTAAAAACATGTGCAAGTTAGGAATCTTACCATTTAGCAAGCACATTGTACAGCCTGCCTTTAACTACATGCAAATTATTTGACTGATTTCCCACACCTATTCCCTTTTTCCCCAGAACTGACATATAAAAATTACAGTTCTTTTCATGGGGGCCAAAAACCAGGGATCCTTTGGCACAAGCAGCAAGCAACAAATTAAATAGCACGTCACATAAATTCAAATGTCACTTGTTGTTGTTTAGTCGTTTAGTCGTGTCCCACTCTTCGTGACCCCATGGACCAGAGCACGCCAGGCACTTCTGTCCTCCACTGCCTCCCGCAGTTTGATCAAACTCATGCTGGTAGCTTCAAGAACACCATCCAACCATCTCATCCTCTGTCGCCCTTTCTCCTTGTGTCCTCCATCTTTCCCAACATCAGGGTCTTTTCCAGGGAGTCTTCTCTTCTCATGAGGTGGCCAAAGTATTGGAGCCTCAGCTTCACGATCTGTCCTTCCAGTGAGCACTCAGGGCTGATTTCCTTAAGAATGGATGCGTTTGATCTTCTTGCAGTCCATGGACTCTCAAGAGTCTCCTCCAGCACCATAATTCAAAAGCATCAATTCTTGTCACTTACTAAAGATCTAAGTTGTCTGGCAGTACCATCCTTCAGGTTACATAACACAGTTCTTAGGAAGAAAATGATATAAAAATAAGATACAGTGGTACCTCGCAAGACGAATGCCTCGTAAGACGAAAAACTCGCAAGACGAAAGAGTTTTTCGTTTTTTGAGTTGCCTCGCAAGACAAATTTCCCTATGGGCTTCCTTCGCAAGACGAAAATGTCTTGCAAGTTTGTTTCCTTTGTCTTGCAAGTTTGTTTCCTTTTTCTTAAAACCGTGCATTCACTTCGAGAAGCAACTCATAGCACGCGGTGTGGTAGCCTTTTTTGAGGTTTTTGAAGACTTTGGTGATTTTTGAAGCTTTTCCAAAGTCCGTGCTTCGCAAGACGAAAAAATCGCAAGATGAAAAAACTCCCAGAACGAATTAATTTCGTCTTGCGAGGTACCACTGTACTAAGATCAAAGATAGGAAAAGCAAATGGCAAGATATTGTCACACTTATGAGACCTACAATGATGTAGTGTTGAGAGTGTCAGACTATGGCTAGGGAAATCAGGGCTCAAATCCCCACAAAAGCCATGAAAACTGCTTGGTAACCTTGCACCAGTCACACTCTATTCCAGTCTGATTTCCTTCATAGGTTTGTGAAGTTAAATTTGAAGTGAGAGTATGGAAATATCATGCAGGTTGCTCTGAGATCTTTGATGGAAGTCTATGATATGAAGCCCCATGATATAGGAACATTGCTGAATTTAAACAGGTCTGGGCCAGATCAGGGCCTGAATGGGAGATTGCCAGAAAAACAATGCATGCCATATTGAGTTCCATGATGGAAGAACAATGGAATAGAAATGTAATTAGCAAATAAATACATGAAAGATGGAATAAACATGAAATAAATGAAAGATTTACCGTATTTTTCGCCCCATAGGACACATTGCCCTATAGGACGCACCTAGGTTTTTTTTTGGGGGGGGGGAAATAAAGAAAAAAAATTATTTCACCCCCAGGCACGGGGCTGACGCGGGGGAAGCCCGAGCTTCCCCTGACCCCAGCCCCCAGAACAGCCTGCTATCTGCAAGCCTAGGGAGCCGCGCTGGTCTCCCCAGGCTTGCGGACAACTGTGCGAAGCCTGGGTGCGCTCTTCAGCGCGCCCGAGGCTTCGGAATGCAGGCAGCTCTGCGCAACCCTCCGGAGGCCGGCGCGGCTTGGCGCCGGGCTCCAGAGGTTCACACAGAGCTGCGCGGACCCCGGGAGGGCAGGTAGCTCTGCGCGATCTTCCGGAGGCTGGTGTGGCTTTGCGCCAGGCTCCGGAGGGTTGCGCAGAGCTTCCTGAAGCCTGGAGAGCGAGACCCTCTCGCTCTCCAGGCTTCAGCGAAAGCCTGTATTTGCCCCATAGGACGTACCCACATTTCCCCTTCATTTTTGGAGGGGGAAAAGTGCATCCTATAGGGTGAAAAATATGGTAAGTAGAAAGCAATCAGGCCACATTAACCAATTCTGTGTGGCTACTAACACTCTAATGAGCTACAGAAGCTCATTCATGTGTTTCTTCCTAAGTACCATTTTGGTGCACAAGAACAAAGGATTAAAAATTGTTACAACAAGAAAAGCCCTTCCATTCTCGACTCAACAGTTTCCATGTTTGCCTTATATACCAGTTACCACAACCTAACACGCTGCCCTTAACCAAAACTAATTTGTGGTTAATTCAGGTACAGAAGCTTCCAGTGCCAGCTTTAACAATTTGGTAAAACAGCAAAACAGGATAGTTATTCATCAGAAAGGAAATGGCTCATTTGGGGGGAGGGGGGAATCAATGATCCCTGGGAACAGTGAAACATTAATGCTCTGCCACTGGTGAAGCAAAAAAAGCACCACACCATATTTATTAGATTTCTGCTCTTTATGCCAACTTTTTACTGCATCATTTCAGAGCTAATGCTGACAGCTTATATGCTGAGCTAAGTGTACAATAAGCACATGAATGCCATTTTGATGGGCCTAGGATTTTCTCCCGCAACCACCACCCTTTATTTTCTGGCTGCTCAATAACTATTAAAGATGTGTCGCCTAATTGCTTAGAACTGAAGCAGAGAAAACACATATTAGTCCACACCAACACACTTAACAGCATCTGGCACTAACTACAGTACGCACCAGTTTGTATTAAGATGTTATTGTGCCTTCCCAGTTCTAATCACCAATTATGACTCTATTAGCTGCACTTGGCAGTTCATCTGCTCAAGCATTGGCTAAGGGGGACTCGGAATGGACCTCTGATCTCTGTGTTTCTGCTTCAGTGAGTGCTTAGTGCAGCGGCTGTCATCTGGAGACACTGAGGAGGTAAGGCATTGTCTCCACTAAGGTAACTACACCTGACCTTACAACAATTTACTAAGGAAATACCTGCCTAATGGCAGCGTGAGTGCAGTTTCTTTTACCACTCGCAAGGGCTCTGCAAATTAGAGACAACAGGATAAATCTATGACCAGCTCACCAGACACTTCATTAAATCACTGTTCCCTTGCCTTGTAGAGCACTAATAGAATCACAGCCCTCGTTAGCTACTGAATAAAAGATCAATCACATACTTTGAGAGCTCTTGCTACCAGCTTCCAGAGGAAACAAGAAAGGGGGGGGGCAGAGAGAGAGGGAGACATATTTAGGATCATCAGTAAGATTCTGAATGGCCTCTCTGCAAGTTGGTTAAATTACCTTTTCCACAACTGACTCAGAATGTAATACTCAGAGGAACTTGTTAAGTCTGCTTTCAAAAGCTGCTCTCTAATATATGACTACCAGGCCCTGGTCAAAAGTTCATAATGTGCATATGTAAAAAGGTACTAAATTGCCTGAGGGCTAAAACCAGAGGAGTTTAATTGCAGCAAAATGCTGAAAATGGTCTATTGAGGGTGTTTCTTTAGGGATACTGCTGGCACTGGCTGATTGAAGTTCGGAACATAAAAAGCCATACAACAACATTTCCTTAAACGCAATTGAATCCAAGAGTAGTTATTCTTGCATAAATGCTATGCTGAAAGGACTTTTAAAAAAGATCCTCCGATTCCTCAAAAATAAAGAATTAAGAACTGCTATAATTCATAATTCAAGATCATACAAACAAAAAATGGAACATTTTGTAGGAAAACCTATCTTTCTACACCCTTTAAGCTTAGATGTATTGTGTAATATACGCAAATATTTTAAAATAAAATAATGAATATTAACGAGGAAGCATAGTATTTTACAGCAAATTGGGGTTTGTCTGTTTTTTTGTTTTGAATCCCTATAGCAACAGGTCTCAATGAACATACAAAATGGTAGATCCCAACCTGGAGCGTCTTTAGCCTCATGTAAGCATTTACAATTAATACCTTAAGAAACTTTGTATATGGAGGACTACTCCTTTCTTGATTTTTATTAAAGAATATAAGATCAAATTAAAATAAATTGGTTCAATGAAACAAACTCAAACCAATCTTGTGGAAAGCTGCCAAAAAGAGAGACTATGTATCCAACTGCTGATAAATATTTATCAGTAGCCCAACAAAAAGACCTTCTTCAGGGGATTTGTATACTTGCAAACAGTATCTTCTTCAGTGACCACACCAAACCTACATAACTTCACACATATTATGGTATGGGAGTCCTATCAACTGGGCAATCCAGGATCTCCATACACATCACCCAGCATTGGACCCCAGGGAGGTCACTGCAGTGCTGCTGTTTGACTTCATCCCCAGAGGCACACTACACTCCAGTGTCTCTTGAGACAGACGGATGCCAACAACAACCTCAAGCTTTTAAATTAGCACTAATTTTAAGCATGATATGCACTGCAATGCATCTGCAAACCCCACAGAGATGGGTTCTAGGACTGCAAAGGACCACCCAAAATATTTGCACGACCAGCAAGATCAAAATTCAAGTGTACCCTAAAGTAGAGATGCCCACAGGATACAATAGAGAAATATAGGATTTACAACATAGCTGTGATTGGGGTCCAACATGTTCACTTCCCTCCTCAAACAAAAGGTAGGAATCGAACCAGAATCTTGTTGCAGCTGGGTAATTTGTTTTTTTACTTTGGCATGACTTCACCCAATTTTTGGCACGATGGACCCAAACTAAACTGATCTGGAGGCCTTTGAAGAAACTGTTGCCCCATTTGATGGGGATAATTTGGGGTGGAAAATCGGGGTGGGGGGGAGGAAGTTGCTTAGCCCTTTCCTAAACCATTACTTAATTTTTTTAATCAGCAACAATTAGTAAAAAAATGCTAATTAGGCCATTCAGCTTTGAGAACTGGAAAGTGGTAATTCTACTTGTACTGAACGTGTATATGAGGACTAAATCTATTGGCAAAGAGCAGTGTGTGGCTTGGCTAGCTGGAAGTGATCTCATTTTTAAAATTCAGCATTCAATTCACTATGCCTTGGCTAGTTAATAATTTAATAAAATGCATGTCGTATCACAAACAAAAGGGGTATATTGTTTCCTAGCCTCACTTTCAGGCTGAAGATGCATCAGCCTCTGTTTTCCAAAAAGTGACAGTTAACATTATGATCTGGTGGCTTTGCTCTACTACAGAAAACAAACAAAATAAATAAATAACCAGGGAACTTCTAAGTGTCAGCAGCAAAATGGATAACAGGGATAAAAAAGTTGATAATTCATTTATTTGACCTCAAGAGAACGGTTCTGATGGAAGTCTAAGAAAGTAGAGCTGCGGAGGTAACAGCATTTACTGAAATAAATAGAACTCTGAAAAAGACAAACCAATAGCATCTGACAACAGTGTAAAAAAATATAACACACACTTTCATCTGTTTATTTTTGACATTTGGGGCTGAAACATGGCCGGTTATTCAAGCTGGCAGAGTAATATGTGTCTCTGAAGTAGAAAGAATCTTATTTTTGAAAGAATCTATGAAAGGCAGAGGCATTTCTCCTGCCCCAAAATTTAAGTATCCAAACAACTAAAAACCAAGAACATTCATTGATAAATCTATCAGATTTATATTATGATTTTTAAGTCTACCTTTCTCCTTGCCATGAAAACACACATTTGTAATTCTTAGCACAAAAATTTCCTTTAGTTAATCATGAATAATAGTTGAGATAAAAAAAAAAACATATTATATAATCTAAGGACTTTGTCACACACATCACACAGTAACAAACTATGGCTAGCCGCGGAGCACCCAATCCTCTCTTTTGAACAACTGTATCTGTAGGACACATGCATATTGAAACCCAGACCAGGACAAACTCTTTGTGAGCTGCCATGTGCTACTCTCTCCAGATAGTAATAATTCTCTCCAGACATCATCATTATTACTGATGATATTAACAATAAGCAGACTTAGAGGTTATGTTCATGAGCGGAAGAATGTTGAGGAAAGGGATGCTTCATCCTTTTTCCTCTGGCCATTTTCCTCTGGTGATTTTTACCCACTGACAAGGGGAAAGATACAAAATCTACACCTACTGCATATTTGCTAGGTCTTCAAAATCACATGAAGATATCAAAGGCTCTGTTGATGACTCCATTAACCTTCAGCTCAACCATGAAATATTTGTTGGGACTGTTTGTGTACCCATCAATAAGGCAAGTTTCATTGGGGTTATAAATTTTGGAATCAACTTGGTAGACACACAATAATGCCCACTTTTGTATCTGAACAGCATGCAATTAAAATTGTTTTAAGTCAGAGTAGAATTGATGGGGAAAGTGAGAAAGTCAGAAGCAATAAACTTTGCAGCCTTGAGAATATTATTCATACTACCAATGTGTTCCAGTGTGGAAGGTGATACACACACTCATCTCTAGCCAGTTGTATATATCTAGTATCACACCCACAATTCTGCACATACTGGCAGACTCTTGGAGCGGCTTTTCACAAAATTCCAGTGGCATATTTAGTATTAATGCATACAAATCTCTTGGCCTCCATAGGATCAATTTCTTTGTAGAGTGCTGACAACTGGAACTCAGGTCATGTAGTGGCTACCATGAAAAGGGTGTAATGGAAACTTGTCCATAACCTTGTAGCAATTATCTCTTCTATTCTGTATCCTTGCTGACTCTTTATATCCAGCTTTCAGTGATAAGAGACCCATTTCTTATTTCAGCATGAAGTCCAATGGAGGTGACCGTGCTATTTTTCTAGAAAAAGATATGCCAGAACTCACCATGAACTCTTATAATGACAATAGTGCCCACCTGAGAGGTGCCAGAACTGAGTTCCAGTGAGCTCCACGTGAAAAAATGCCCTGGTGCTATGCAACATTAATTATGTTCATTGTAATTCACACCTGGAAGACAGCACACCTTCTGGTGACATCCTGACAGGTGAGCTGAGAATTTGCTGAACCCTAGGTTAGAACCCGGAGGGTGAGAGGGAGGGTGTGTCAGAAGGAAAATGAATTTATATTGATTAATATATATTAGTAACTGTATTAATGTAACATTTTAATATGGAACTATATTTTTGAAATATTTTGTTAAAGATGTCTGTTTTTGCTTCAGTTTTCTGAACACTGTTTAGAGATATTTTTAATATATTAAGAGGTATAGAAATTAAATAATCTAATCTAATGTGAGTAGGTATGATATTTTAATTCCTAAAATACAGAGCTAAATATCACACATATTGGACCTAGGATCAATGGTATGGGAATGCATGCAATGTGTTTAAATATTACAGCAAGTTTGTGAGGTAAGGTGGAGAGAGGGGCACACAAACTGATTCCCTAACCATGTGTTCTGTTACTCAGTCATACATTACCAGCATCGTGAATTTATTAACAGAACCCCTCATTTCCACCCTTGCCATCTTCTACCTCAGTCCTTGACAAACTCTCAAGTGTTGTGCTACCCAACTACAGTCAAAGCAGCACATAGAAGCTCCATTTACGTAAACCTCTGGTTACGTAAACTTCGGGATGTGCACCCGACAAACCCAGAAGTATTTTACCAGGCTTTGCCACACGCACATGCGCAGAAGCATTCTGCACATGCACAGAAGTGGTCCTCAGGTTGCAGAAACCTCGGGATCCAACCGGACCTCTAGAACAGATCCTGTCCGCAACCGAAGGTACCATGGTACTAAGAAGTGGTGCCTTAATGTGCTGAATCCCCTCCACCTGTGTGATAGAAGATGCACAATGGATAACCAATACTTCCAACTGCATATGGCACCATGTTATATTCTTGGTTTCATAAGTTTCAAAAGTTAAAAATCTTTATTGAAAGGTGATTTGGCCATATAAGTGTTGGATAGACGGTATTTACAGCTGGTATGGAAATATAGCCACTAAACATGGCCCACTGTAAACCAACCACTCTATATCAGTCACCTTGAGATGCCAATTTGCTAACAAGAAAGGGAGAAATAAATATGGTAGGAAATAGTATATAACGTATCCAAAATAAGGAGGAATAAAGATTATGCCTGGAATTCGCCACTATTTCAGAAACATGCAGTGCTGTTAGCCGGACCATATATATTGAAGATAAATATACAAGAGTTTTCTACAGGAACAGCTCTTTGTATACATAAAAAATGACTTATTTTAAATGTGACTGTCATATTTATCTATTTTCTATGGAATGTTTTTCCAATTAATATAATTCCTCAAGTACTGTATATGGATTTCTGGCACGCACAGAAGAGTTTGCTATATCAATATTGGTATTAACTGCAAATATATATGGTTTCACTAAAAAATGGATGGAATTTGACTATGATCTTTATATTTGTCATCCAACTGCCAAGAAGAGATTGATATGACTAATCTAAAAACTCTAGAAAGCAGAAAAATAAAATGATACACAAATGTCTCCTTCTTACTCTGACAGCCCTCCCCTCCCAAAAAATCCAAAGCAATATGCATACCTGAACTGGAAAGTTTTAAAGTGCATTATGGTTGTGTGTGTTTTGCAATCAATATTTCCACAATAATTGAAATAAGTAATGGACAGGATAAGTCCATATTTATATATTGAACACTGTGATCAATTCAGTAATATTTATTCCCTTTTCTTTCATAATTGAATGAAAAGGCCAAACAGGATCAATCATTTCAACATACATAATAAATCATCTTAGATAAGATCACACACCTTCTTTAGAGGAAGGTAGTGAACTGTTTTCACATCAACAGAATTTGTGAGATTATTTTTCTTTTCTTCTATTTGTTTTATTTTGTTGTATGCATTTTCTGTTTTAAGTTCAAACGTGCTAAACTGAATCCACCTTTTACTTATTTCGGCTTAGTACAAATAAGCTGAAGGTTGTTCAAACACAACACTGAAGGTGATTAGTGAATGTCAGCAGTAAGGAGACACCGAAATGTGATACTGAGTATTACTGTACATGCCAAGAGTAACAGCAGACAAAACCCAGCTAGCAAGCACTCCTTTGTCTCTAGATATTTAAACTCAGGGGCCAGATGGAGGACTGCTGTATGTTGGTGGGTCAATGCAGCTATGAACAATCAGCAAGAGACTCTTAGTTAGTGCCGGGCCATAGCTATGAGTGGCTGTACCTGAATCTTTGCTGGGAATGATTCATTACTATTACAATAATGTATATGCCTTTCCACTAACAAGGTTCAAAGAACAGCAAAACAATAATCAATAATAAACAATTTATTAGGCTTATTATTTGTGTGTGTTGCATTTGTATATTTCACACTGTAATCTGCTTTTGTGGAGCAGGCTCATCAAAAATCAGGATATATTTTTTTAAAAAAATAAACTTGAAAATTAAAAACCAACTCCTAGGGGCGAAGGTCCCTTCACCCCCCCTAAAATATTAGAGGGAGCTTCCCCCCAAAAGTTGATGGGCATTACCATTCAAATGGTGTGTGTGCCCTGCATCATGTCATCAATTATGTGGGGTGGGGCTTACCTGGGCCCCCCAATATTTTTTTTCAAGTTGGCACCCATGCTTGGATTGTACTATGCACAAACTAAGAGGTATGACCACACATTCCCTGCATCTTTTATTTTTAAAAATATGGAACAGTAGTTCAAAATATCTTGTAGTTCAATCAGAGTATTGAACAGCTTTAATACCTCTGAAAGAAGATGGGATATATAAACATCTTAAGACATTTAGTGAAAGAACAGAACAGAAAGAGAACAGAAAAAGGCAAGGAAAATTCATTTTAAAATGTTAATGTTATGTGTGAATTGTGCCTAGCCGAAAAATATAAGTAATGATGAATGAAATATCATAGAATAGACAGTAATTAGTATTTTTCTATCTGGTAATATCAACACTTTTAAAGACTGATCAAAGTAAGAAAAAAACAGCAGTACTATAAGAGCATTATATAGCTTTGTAGACTTCTTTTTCTTTTTTGGAACATGGAAAATGTTATGACTTTGCTCTAAAAGAAGGGACTTTCAGGTTCAGATTACTTGGACCCTCTTACTGTTTACTCGTCATCCTTTTTTCTGTAAAGTCAGAAGAGAGTTCTCGCAATACTTCAAATAAATAAAATATCCAGCTGCACAAACACTATATTTTCAGCTAGATTACTTTGGCTTCTTATGGAATATTTGACTTTCCCCAGAATGTAAATGATTAAAGAGAACCCATCATATGAAACTGATTGGGAAAAGGTTTAAAGCGGTATGGCACTTTTACAAAGATGGCATGAACAGAAATAAAGACCAGAGTTAGGTAAAGCAAGCCAGCCATTCCTAAAGGTCAGGAAGAAGTACAGTATCAATATCACGACACAAAGCACACTTCAAGAAACCTTCTACATATTATTGTTCAGTTGACCTCCAGCTATACAGACAGATGTAAGTTTATGCACCCAAGTGTGTGAAACCATATCATGCCTAAAGGGGCAACCTATTTGGAATTGCTCCTCTGCAAGCTCCAGCTCTTAGGAAATGTAGGAAAATGGAAATTTTTACTGACCATGAATTTTTATGTTGTGATAGGGATGGATGACTTTTCTCATTAGGGTTGTTCCTCCTGCTGGCCATGACAGGCAGGAGTCATCCTGCCCTCCAGGCCAGCTATGCCTTCAGCCTGTGATGACTGGGGCTAGATCTACCAAGCTATAAAAAACCACTCTGAAAACGCTCTTTTAAAAAAGTCGTAAAGCTCACAATGGAAAATATCATTGAGTTGTGATTTCAGCTCTACAACGCCATCTGGTGTCACAGTGTTATAACACATTTATAACATTGTAATTTGACCAATTAGGGACGCGGGTGGCGCTTTGGGTTAAACCACAGAGCCTAGGACTTGCCGATCAGAAGGTCGGCAGTTCGAATCCCCGCCATGGGGTGAGCTCCCGTTGCTCGGTCCCTGCTCCTGCCAACCTAGCAGTTCAAAAGTACTGCAAAGTGCAAGTATATAAATAGGTACTGCTCCGGCGGGAAGGTAAACGGCATTTCCATGCACTGCTCTGGTTTACCAGAAGCAGCTTAGTCATGCTGGCCACATGACCCGGAAGCTGCACGCCGGCTCCCTCGGCCAATAAAGCGAGATGAGCGCCGCAACCCCAGAGTCGGTCACGACTGGACCTAATGGTCAGGGGTCCCTTTACCTTTACCTTTTATTTGACCAATGTAGCTAAGTCCCTGGTCTTTTTTACTCTCTGGAAAAACTTAATTTTCTCTTCAGCTTTTTGTGTATTTGTCTGGTTCTCCTGGTTCCTTGCATGTGACTTTTGATTTCTTGAGTATTTAACTAAATATCTTACTTTTGTGAGGACTGAACAACATTGGTAAGAGATTATATTTGAGTTACCAAATTACCAATATATAGTGAAAATATTATACACTAAACCAGGGGTGGAAAACCTGTGGCCCTTCAGTAGTTGCGACTTCCATAAACTCTGACCATTGGCCATGCAGGCTGGTGATGACAGGAGCTGAAGTCCAAAAACAAAGGGTAAGAACTGAGGAGGGCAGGTTCCCCACTACTTCACTAACACTTTGAAGTTTAATGCAAGCTCTTCCATACTTGAGATCAGCCTACAAGCTAACTAGAATCAAAATAGTTATACCATTTAGAGCGCATAACTTTAATTACTTCAGTATGAGCTGGCATCCTGAACTGCCAAAATACAGCCTCAAAACCACTTCAGTGGTGCCCACTGTGAACAAGGGATTTCAGGATTTCTGCCTCTATTTGGATTGATCCTGGCTGGTTTTTTTAAAAAAAAGAAATAACAGTGGTTTAGCCTGCCAGCAGCACACCCTGTAGGAGGTTTAATAACTGAAACTGCTGTTGCATAAAGCATGATCAAAGATGGTTTGATGACTTGGTCTGTGAGGGAGGATTCAATGTCAAGAGTTTTGTGCTGACACCCAGGCTAAATATGATCCACTGGGGAATTGCTTATGTGCAATTGGCTTTCTCTAGGGTGCAGATCATTTTCTTCCAAGCCAATAATCTCAAGTGTTTCTCTGTTCTTGCTCTTCATTGTTCATTTTAAAGTTTAATTAAAGAAGAAGGTGGAGAACAAGCTGGCATTCAGATAAGGTAAGGTAAGCATATTGGGTGCCATTCATGAATCTACTGCACCATGTGTTCACTACTTAAGTACTGTGAGCTTTAGTAGGTGGTAGGTAAAGTCATAGGTGTGCTAAAAATGAAAAGACTAAAAATAATAAAGCAGGATTTTAAAAAAGTATTGCTTCTTAAATCCTCCTTTAAACTATCATTAACATATCTGAGCAATTCTACTGAATCAGATTTGTTTATGGATGATATAAACAAGGTGCCCATGAAGGTTTCTAGGAATACCGCCGGGCAGGTACCCCCAGAATCTGAGCTTTCATTTTAAAAAAGTATTTAGTATCTTTTCAGGACAGTATATCTCACCTTTATCAGTCAGATAAATATTCAGGTGTATCCAAATGTGAAATTCACTTGACCAATCCAGCAAGAAATATATATGCTTTAATCTTCCTACCAGCATGGATCTTCTTAGTGGCACTGGGGCATAGACATGCAGGCATATTGCTTGAGCATACAATTATTTCACTATACCTATCTAAGGTTAAGAAATTTTTCTGATTATAATTTATAACTACACAGCAGTAGTAGTGTTATATTCCCATCCACTTGAAAAAAAAGAACAGCACATCTGTTAAAACTCAAGCACAATGGTTGGCTCTGCACCGAAACAGAAAGTGTAACCCAAGCACCTCAGATTTCTAGCTATTTTTAATGCTAAAGAATTTGAAAATTCCATTCACTGAAACATCTGCTAAGCTCTTGCAGCCTTAAGATTTGATACTTTTCTGCTTCCCTAGGTGCCAACACAAACATTTTGTTTTAAGGCAGAACTGTAGCAAGTATATGAAAACAGCTCCAAATTTTAGATGTTATGAAAGTCAATGAGATGCTATGGAGTTAATCATTCATATATTTCAGAGTTGTTTTGCTTTCAAAAATATGTCAGCATTTATTTTTCTTCTACCCATCCCATCTTTATAGCATCTCCCAAGCATAATGCTATCTGCAGTTCCACCTCTCTCTTCTCTCACATTTCTGATCCACCACTCAGCAAAGACTCACTTGATATTCACACTGTACACAACATATATGCACAGAATTGCATGACACTGAAAATGCACAACTCTCTATCAAAAAGCAATCAAAGCAAGCTAGAAATGCAGACTCCTTTATTCAGAGTTTCATGGTTATGGTAGCCACTGCTGAAGTTAGCAGTTATGAAAGTTGCTGAAATAAGAAAGTTACAGCAGGATTTCTGAAAAATCTAGCACACTTAATAATCCAAAGATGTATAAAATGTAGTTCACTTACCATGGATTTAGTGAAAGGGCGAGCCAAGGTAAACAGCAGGGTAAACAGCCACCAGTTGTGATGAATGGATGTATACATCATATTTCCAGGATGCACTGCATTTGATGTCACCCCATGGGGAGAAAGGCGGCGGTTCAGCTCATTGGATAAAAGAATATTGCACAACTTAGACCGGTTGTAGGCCAGCATAGACCAGTATTCCTTCTTTGATGGTGAAAGTGTGTTGAAGTCAAGTTTTCCTGAGTTGTCTTTAATATCCGTGAACCTTTAAAAATAAACAAATAAATAGTTCATCACCTTGCCAACAAAGGTCTGTATAGTTAAAGCTATGGTTTTCCCAGTAGTGATGTATGGAAGTGAGAGCTGGACCATAATGAAGGCTGATCGCCGAAGAATTGATGCTTTTGAATTATGGTGCTGGAGGAGACTCTTGAGAGTCCCATGGACTGCAAGAAGATCAAACCTATCCATTCTTAAGGAAATCAGCCCTGAGTGCTCACTGGAAGGGCAGATCGTAAAGCTGAGGCTCCAGTACTTTGGCCACATCATGAGAAGAGAAGACTCCCTGGAAAAGACTCTGATGTTGGGAAAGATTGAGGGCACAAGGAGAAGGGGACGACAGAGGACGAGATGGTTGGACAGTGTTCTTGAAGCTACGAACATGAGTTTGACCAAACTGTGGGAGGCAGTGCAAGACAGGAGTGCCTGGCGTGTGCTGGTCCATGGGGTCACGAAGAGTTGGACACGACTAAACGACTAAACAACAACAGTCTTCCTAAATTCTTCTCTTGGTTAAGAAGGATATTTGCTCCACAGACATCAGGCATATAGTGTTATATATCATGTAAATTGGGTCATTATAAACTAAAAGCTTACCGTATTTTTCGCCCTATAGGACGCACCGTCCCATAAGGCGCACCTAGTTTTTTGGGGGGGAAATAAAGGGGGGAATTATTTTTTCCCCCAGGCGCGGGGCAACTCTCTGCAAGCCGTGGGAGCCCTGCGCCGGGCTCCTGCGCCTTGCGGTGAGCTGCGCAAAGTCTGGGCCCCCTGAGCTCAGCGTGCCCAGGCTTCGGCATGCAGGCAACTCTCCGCAAGCCGCGGAAGCCCAGCGCTGGGCTCCCGTGCCTTGCGGAGAGTTGCACGAAGTCTGGGCCCCCTGAGCTCAGCGTGCCCAGGCTTCGGCATGCAGGCAACTCTCCGCAAGCCTGGAGAGCCAGAGGGGTCAGTGCACACCGGTGTGTGCACACCGACCCCTCTCGCTCTCCAGGCTTCAGCGAAAGCCTGCATTCACCCCATAGGATGTACACACATTTCCCCTTCATTTTTGGAGGGGAAAAAGTGCGTCCTATGGGGCGAAAAATACGGTAACTTGCCAGCTTCCTTAAAATGGAATGGAAAGTGGGTAAGGTCTACAAAATTATGTCCATATCATATGATGGAGTAGATTTATCCATTCTCCTTCTATCACTTTCAGCTCTCCACCACCACTGGAATGACCATCCATATGATATTCGACTGTTGCTAAACTCACGTAGCTGACATGCCAATTCACCCTGGCTTCCTAAATTAATAGAATTGCTTTTTTTTTTTTTTTTTTTTTTTACTTAAACACATTAGGATAAAGAAATGAATGTATCTATTTAAAGCTGCAGAGAGGGCCTGTTTTATTGTGTAATCCATACTGGTTTTAGGCAAAGTAAATAAACAAACAAATAAGCAAGCAAGCAAATTAAATAAACAAAGCACACATGGGAAGGATGCAGGAATCTAAAACAGGATTTGCTAACTGTGTGTTACTGAGCCTTAATAAGCCAAATAAAAGCATTAAAGGCTGAATTCATATGACTTTTCGCCAAACATTTCACCAAGGGGTAGGTGTTTTTGTTTTCAAAACACACTGTGACAAGACCCATCTACTGCTGGATCTTATGAACATCAGAACATATATCTGGTTCTGAATGAAAGCACATTCTAGGCATACAAAATATTTATTGATCAACTGATGTCTATAGCGGGGTGAGGATAGTGGCAACTGGGAAACCATTTTTTAAAAAAACCACCTGGAAAGGTAATCAGATCTGTAGAAACACATTTGATTGCCCAAATTGGCAAGGTATAGGTACCTTGATTTCTGGACTTACCAAGACCAATAATGGAACACTGGAATGTGTTCTACAGCACAAGAATTAGCAGAGTGCTCCTTGGCATTTTGTAGTAAAGTCTAATGGCATCAGAATGTCAACTATTAACTTACTCAATTCAGAAATGGCCAATTGCATTTTACAAGATCTGACAAGAAACGATTCCAAGCAGATTCTTGTCTCTCTCTCCTGCTCCCCCTGCCCATATTATTCAGTTTACATATTTGCATTATGCCTTTGATAGCAACAGGAACCATCTGCATCTCCCCTGTCAATTCACACTCTTGGGGCCTGACTGGTTTTTATCAGTATCAGATTATTATAATTATTATATTCATGTAAGTTAGTTTTTTTAAAAAAAGTTCAGCATGGCTGCTAGACCACTTTTTAAAAATACAAAAACCAGAAATAGCAGCTAATTTGTTAGGCAGTGTGGGAGAGGTTGGCAAAGGTGGATCCAGGTTCCTCCTTAAAAGGTTCAGCTCTTTGACTGCATGGTGGGATTCTGGAGCTTAGAGGCTGTGTTGGCACAGCACCCATCATATATTTGATGGGAAGTCTCCCTGATGGAGTCATGGGCCATTCTTTTTAACTAAAGGCAGTAAAGCCTATCTCTGAGTCCATACATCTTACAAAGAGTGCGGAGAAATTGGAGGAAAGAAGTTGGAGGAAAGAAGTTGGTACAATCATTTCCAGCTGGTGAGAGTATGCAAAGCCCAGAGCAGGTGTGTCCAGTAATAGCTGCATCTTTCCGCTGACTGAAGTTTCATTGCTTGAGAACAGCAGAAATAGTAATATTTTATTTTCAGGGATGCAATTCCACTACAGGAACTGTTTTCTTGTACTGCCTGATTTCTTCCCTTATAATGAGTTTTCTTTTCTTTCTTTTTCATTTTTTAAAAAAGCACTATAATTGCATTAAGCAGAAATTGTAAATATTTTGAGATCAAAATTTTTGGCTTTTGAAGCAGAGGAACCGAACAGCCTTCATCATTTATCTTCTCCCACTTCTAGTACACAAGTAATGCATACTCTGGAGTTTAAGTGCCCAAGTAACTACACATGAGACTTGCTGCTTCTTAGAATCTTTTTAGATTAAAAATTGATGGCTAGAAAGGGGCTGTAACATTGGTTATATGCCATCAATAGCCTTAAAGGTATAAAAGATAAATGTGAACAAAGCCAAAATGAGCTCTGGCGGAGTCTAATGTTTTTAAGTATACCCATGGCATGACTGAGCACAAATCAAAGTAACTAGTTGATGTTTTTTAATTGGGTCTGACAGAGTCATTAAACACCAGCTGTTTGTTTCTTCCTTCCTTCCTTTTCTTTTCTTTTTTAATAATAACAAGGTAGCAAAAAAAAACAAAAAACCTGAAGGCTTCTACATGAAAAGGAATTTTTCTAGATAGCCATCTGCCTGTCTTTATATTGGTGGTTTATTAAACTGAGTATCAACAAGAAATAAAGGGCAAAAAATAGCAGAAGTGTATGTTTAAACATGGTGCTGCTACTTTCCAAATGTTATGCAGACCTTTCCTGTAGGCTGGAATAAACCTCTAAATTCTGTGCTATGCTGAATCTTTTTTGCTTGCTACAGTCAGATGAGATCTGGAGAACTCTGGGGAGGTTAGAGTCCTAAAATGCAGCAGTGATCCTTGTGAGACCAATGCTACTCAGGTTCACAACCCTTGACATACCCCAAGCAGTTAGTATCCTAATCCTGTTAGCTGACTAGTCTATCTATGTAGATGCACGTCACCTACTGCAGCTGAAATAGTGTTTTGCTTGTAATGGAAAGCATTTATCAGGTGCAAACACCCCCAACTTGAGGATGCACCACTGTTGGGGCCTCCCTTTGCTTGGTGGCAAGTTATACCTGGACTGGTACTGTCTATCATGCCTGAAGTGAAGGGATCAAGCATGAGACTTAGAAATACAGACTAAATGGGTGGGGGAAATGCTTACAGTGCAATTATATGCATGCTCACTGAGAAGCAAGCCCCAATAAGTTCACTGGGGCTTACTTCCAGAAAACAGGCTTCACAACCTAAATAATTAATAAATAAATAAATAAATAAATAAATAAATAAATAAATAAATAAATAAATAAAGTAGCTTTGTGAGTCTGTGGCATGAAGGGGGGAAGGAGCCTTGTGGCATCTTAAAGACTAACCAATTTAATATTTAAGGTGACAACATACTATTTAATATTTTCACTTATGGCACTCACCCTTAATTTTAGCAGATAGGTGCTTCTTTTGTAAAACATCAGAATCTCAAACTCTAGATGTTGTGGAAATTACAACCCCAAACCCCTTTAAAACTTTATAATAAGGTATGGGGTTTTCATTTAAAGTTCTGCTTAGTCCATAGGTCTCTCTCCTGCTTCTTTGGTGTTCCTGGTGGCATAGAGAGTTTATGAGTGGCTAGACCTTATGTGGACATTCAAATAAATATGTGGAGTGGGAGTAGTGTGTATGATCTCTGACCCCCTGACCCCAACATTCATTCATACAACATCTGAAAGGAAGAAAAAGAACAGCTCCACCTCCCAAGATATTCTTCAAATATTTTTTTCCCAAGAAAAAAGCTCCCAAGAACAGCTCCTCCTCCCAAGATATTTTTCAAATATTTTTTTTTCCATCTAAGAAGAGTGGAATGTTGCCATCCCTTGAGGCATTGGTGGAGAAAAATAGTAACCAAAACTGGCTCTGGCATTCTCAGACAGATTGCAAAATACATACGCATAATAAGATGTAGTGGCTAACAAGCTCCCTTTGGCATTTCAACACTGTAAAACTAGCAGCCCTTTTCAATGATTATTTTATATGTTTAAGTATGATTTAATGCATGACAAGCCCCCTACAAATGGAAAAGCAATTAGTTGCTTTAGTTGTTAGGTCTGGAATCACACCATTTACTTATTGGGGAATAAGTTTCCATAAACCTTGGCTGATCTTGCTCAATTACGCAATGAATGTTCCAACTTTATGTTGGGTTGTTGTTGGGTTTTTTTGGGGGGGAGGGTTGGCCTTTGTTTCATCAAGCTTTAAAGCTTTGCAAAAACATGAATTTAAGCTGCGCATGACACCAAGGGAGGAAGAGGGAGAGAAGAAATAGCTCTAGAGCAAAGTTGTCATTTGAAAAACTATTGGAGATCAGCGTTATACACAGAGAAACAAGCAGCTGACAATTCAACATAATCTCCCATTAAATAACAGCTCATTTATACATATCCCATTGTGCCCTCCACATCTGGCAAGTGATTGGAGTTGGCAGATTTATTTCTAGTGCTAAACTTGCCTGCCCTGCGGTAGCCTCCCTCTCTTGTAATGGGACTCCGCTACTAGCTTTCACAAACCTGGAGTGATTTGCAAAGATAAGGCCATCCAAGATTTTTTTTTTTTACCACCTAATTACTAGATGTTTCATGTCTTAACACTAGGGAGGATTATTATGGACATTTTCAATTGCTTCCTTTCATTTCAGCTGCCATAAATTTAAAATGGTTAAAGTAAATCTATCTGCAGTGTATCATTTAAACCATAAGCCCTTATGTTGGGAAGTGATAAAGGGGTTCAGCCTGACCCTTGGCTGGTCTCTCTTTGCCAGGTCCCAGGGGTTACATTTTAGGGAAACATGATTTTAAAAAAGTAAGCTTCATAGTAGGTCAATAAAATATACCACAGGGTGGAGGGGACAACTTACGTACTCTCCATACCCATAATGTGCTTAGCCAATAGCACTTTGTTTTAACAAAACAGAAGAAAGGTTTTTTTAAATCTGTTAGATATTCTTACAGCTGGGTTGGGGGGTGGCACTAGCTTTGTAATAATGTATCAGAGTATACAGTAAACATTTTATCTTTATTTGTTTTTGCCTTTTTACCAAACATTTCCTGTATTCAATGTACTGCTACAAATACAGCTAAAATCAGATGGAATTTTCCATATTTTTCTGTCAATTGGGCTTCTAGGAGCAGTAGAAAATTGCACTTCTAAGAGCAACTGTGACATTTTAAACTGAAATCTCAATCAAAGAGGCTTGCTTTCAAAATTAAAAGTCCTGGAGACATCACTTCTATTATTACATTGATATGGCTAATGCCTATATTCAACTCCTTATTTTTTGTTGTTTTCAAACAAAGAAAAAACAGAAAGAAAATTGGATTCAATCTTTAAGACCTTAATTGCATTGTTTCTCCAGGAAGAATAACTGTGCATTCTTCTTTGTATGGCATTGAAGTTGTTGAATGACAAATCAATAAAGGTCATGCCATTCAGATTTAATCAATTATTTTTCCATCTCCTACCAAAATCAATAGCTCAAACAACACAGAAAACCTGCATTCATACTAATATTGTTCAAAAAGAAGGACTTTACAAATATTAAGAGAGACATATCTCAATGTAACATCCAGTCTCAGTGCTGGATCCTTTACTCAAGATTTAGATTTGTATTCCAGTCTTCCTTCAAGGACCTGAAAGCATACATAGGACAGGATCCTTAAAAAAAAAAATTCCTTAGCATAAGTAACAAGCATCCTTCCCCATGCTGTAGCAGAGATGCTTCCCAGCCAGGTGGGGGATGCGGAGCAGCAGCAGGAAGTCACATCCAAAAATCCTAGTGCAGGCTCAGAACATGACACATGACTCCTGGGATCTCAGCCAAAGTTCTTCCATTCTCCATTTTATCTTAAGAACCTTATGAGGTACAATTAGGAGTGACTGAAACAAGTACACTAAGTGAACTTCACAGATGACTAGTGACTTGCATCTGAGTAAGGTAAAGGTAAAGGGACCCCTGACCATTAGGTCCAGTCGTGACTGACTCTGGGGTTGAGGCGCTCATCTTGCTTTATTGGCCGAGGGAGCCGGCATACAGCTTCTGGGTCATGTGGCCAGCATGACTAAACTGCTTCTGGTGAACCAGAGCAGCGCACGGAAATGCCATTTACCTTCCCGCCAGAGCGGTACCTATTTATCTACTTCCACATTGATGTGCTTTCAAACTGCTAGGTGGGCAGGAGCTGGGACTGAACAATGGGAGCTCACCCCGTCACGGGGATTCGAACTGCTGACCTTCTGCTTGGCAAGTCCTAGGCTCTGTGGTTTAAGCCACAGCGCCACCCGCGTCCTTGCATCTGAGTACTAAGGTGTAAATTCAGCATCCTATTCCACCATATCAGTTTCAAGTCCTCTAACACACTGATTTCATGGGATACTCCATTAGTTTTAATTTTTATGTACTGAAGTTCTTATTTGAAAAATGGAAACTTTTGCTTTATTATTGCCCCTCATTTGCATTATAGGAGAGAAAAACTGACAATGGGGGAGCCACCAATCTATCTTGCTGACCTGGAGCTGGGAATGGGTGTGGGTGCAGAATGATAAATAAAAATTTAAAACATTAAGAATGTCCCAGCATGGTTACTTCTAGCTGAACTTACTTTCCATTTGATCACCAAGAAAATGCTTCAGGACTTTCATAAATCACTTAATAGTTTAAAAATCTCTAAGTGGCATACAGCATGTTCTGAGTCAGAACTCACCTATGTGATTCTGAGGAAACCACCACAACTCTTGCAGGAACTGAGCGACGGAGGACATCTTCAAGAAGCTGAATGAGATAGAAGTGTCCCAAGTGATTAACCTGGAAGGTGGACTCCAGACCATCTTCAGTCAGTTGCCAAGGAGCCAAAAAAGTAGCAGCATTGCAGATTAGCACATGGAGAGACCTTTTAAAAAAACATATATATAATCACCACCAGAATCACAATCAAGCATGAAAATGGTATAATTAATTACAATGATGAATGTGTGAAGACATTTCCAGTATCTTGTTGGGACCTACTCCTACAGGTTGATATTTTTAATAGCTATAGCCCTTGATTTTTGGATAGTTTCAACTTTTGCTTTTCCTTTTTTAAAAACAGGGTTCTACAATTGCCTTGCTATTTTTGCAAAGCTTTTGTTGTAAACCACCCTGAATGCTATGTAGAAGGCAATAAATGAATCCATATTAAAGACATTCCTTTATTGGTGAAGAAATGTTTCCATTTTCAAAACATAATTCACTCTGACAATAAAAAGGCTGCCTTGTAGGTAAGTCACTTATAGTCTTCATATGTTGGTAAAACACAGGCACTGGGCTACTTTTCATCCAAAAATCATTTGTTTTCTAAGTAAGGCAATGGGGGCAGGGGAAGATTTATAGTGTCATAGTCAAATTGTAACACAGATTCCCTACCCACAAGGACTCACATGTTGCCTATATGCACCTATATTCAGTGGAGCTATGCCAGACACTATCAGGTCTGTTAAGCAGCTACCTGTGTGGATTCAGTCTCAAGGGAATTTGCAGCTGCCATCTCAAATGGATGCTTAGGCTGCAATACTATACACATTTACTAGGGAGTAAAACCCACTGGACTCAATAGAACTTACTTTTGAGTACACATGTATAGGATTGCATTATACATTACTGGGCAGTTATCTATTTTAGAAGTCCAGTTACAAACAGCAGAGGTTGTCTCTACCATGCAACACTAAGCATCTCATTGTAAAGCACCGCCTTGGTGGTATTCAGGTGCTGTAGATTGTTATGTATATACAGCACCTGAATAGCACCAAGGCGGTCCTTTGTGGCTGGATGTGTTTGAGTGGCTAAGGAGGATTTCATGATCTAGATTTCATCAACTAACGTACATCATACCCTGGGGTTATGACCCATAGAAAAATATCCTGTATCCTTTAAAAGCAGTCTGTGATGATAACATCATGAAAAGCCCAAAGGTAAAAGGAAATAGTAATGTGACTTTTCTGTGTCAGAGCATGTTTCCTTCAAGTTTTTACTTCTCCTATTGACTTGAGAAGCAGTTCTTTTTTCAGACCACATGTCTCCTCCATTTGCAGACAATGTGCATTCCTGTTTATGGAAGGCACAACCTATTTCATGATTTGGAAATAGGTTCACTAATCTCCAAATTCACAATTTTGACAAAGACTTTAACACACACACTGATCCCTTAAAGTGTGATCCCATATTGCTGGGAGGCCCGCAAATATTCCAGTCATGTGGTTCTTTCCCACCCACCTGCTATATTTCTCTGTACCATTGGGAGGGGTTTAAGATCCAAGAGGGAACTGCCCATAGAAATGGTCCTACACACCAGTGTGTATACAGCAGTGTGGGACTGTGTGGAAAGGAAGCAGCTCCCACACCAATGGAGTACATGTGAAAGGAACTGGTCTTCTAAACAAGAAACACATTGGATAGGCCCATGTAGGATCTCTTTAAAATGGAGAAAGTTGAAGTTCCTTATTGAAGTTCCTTATTGAAGTTCCTTATTTTCTAACTAACCAACACAACAAAGAATTGAAACAATAAGGGTGGAATGCTGGCTATGTAACTCAGTCCCTTATAAAATTTTGCAACACACAACAATAAGTGGGATCTGCAACAAAATGTTGGGGTATTGGGTGCTCCTGTTCAAGGTTCTGGCCTGTCAGTCATACCCTTCTGCAGAGTACTCCATGCCATGAACACTTTCTAGTTTTATGTCCCCTCCTCCCTAAAAACATAGTTAGCATTATGTTTCTACTGAGCATACACAGTCCACATTGGGCTGTTTTGGGGTTGATGCCCCACCCTTAGTTTTGTCGTTACGTTTTGCTGATATTGTTATCATTCCACAGACCTTGGATTTCCCTTCCAAAAGCCTGTTATGGTTACATATGAGGACTGATAAGAATTCTCCCAAGAATTGGGTTGCAGAGCTTTCCAAACTGTGTGTTGCAACATGTTAGTGTATCACACGAACGCTCCACACACTCCTCCCAGGGCTAGAAAGCGGTTAGTTTAACCTCCGGTTTGCTAGTAAAGCTGAATTACTGTGCTGTGAAATGATGCATGTCACCAACATGAAAAGTTTGGAAGCTCTAGGTTAGTGTGTCAGTGTGTGTAACTACTTACTGCATACCTAACATTTGCAGAGCTTAAGAGTGTTCAAAGCACTCTACAGGTATTGTCTCCCCGTAATTCTGCAAGTTGTCAGCATTATTATCCCCAATATTGTACATGAGAGGCCTGAGAGTCCACTTGCTCACTCCACATTGAACATAATGAAACATTTTTATGAGCTTGGTCCTAATAAGTGCTTAATCTAGTACTATTTTGGTGTTCTTTTTAAACAGATTTATACAAATATTTACATTATTTAAATGGTATCACAACGTGTTCGGAGGAAGACGTAAAGCTGGCATTTTAAACTTCTTAGATTGTTTGTTTTTAATCTTATTTCCCATGTTGGTTACCTGCACTATCAGCACCTCCTTTTTAACATACTTATTTTAATAACATCTATAAAGAAAGCTATGAGTTGTATACACAGCCTAACTGGTTGCATTCCAAAATGTTAAATTCCCTTGGAAGCAGTTAATGATGAAACAGAGCCATTTCATAGTGACATGTTAGTTTATAAAGTTCAGAACTGAGATAAGGTTTATTTCAGGTCTATTAGAAAGTGTCAAAACAATCACATACACTTGCCACATTCTTATTTATTTATTTATTCCTGTGGAGTGCTTTTAATCAATGTATTTTGTTTAAAATTTTAGGTCATTATATTGATTGCTATTGCCCTTTGTAATATTCTTCATGGCTTTATTATTTTAAATTAAAATTTTAATTAAAATACTGTGCACACATACCCTTTAAAAATTCTCTCATTAACCATTAAGCTATAAAAACTGCAAAATGCTTACTACTTTATTTGCAGCAAAAGATATTTTAACTATACATATTAAATCATAAATATTTTACATGCTTATCTACCCAACATGCCCCTTATGGCTGGTTAGATCTTGTGCAAAAACATCAAAGCAAATGTCTCTTGAAAGCCATGTCCCTCTTTTCAAGGCAGATCATGTCCACCTTTATGGAGTTTCAAAATACAAAGAATATTTTATTTGTCTGCTCCAGTCTTTGGGAAACGAAAAGGAGCCTTAATTGATAGGTCTCTTAACAGTGATTATGCAGCCTAATTTAAAGACACAAAAAAATGAGCACATGCCCTACTGAATCACAGGCCAAAGGTCAATTGAGTCCATCATCTTGTTTCTAAGTAAATGCTCTAAGGCAGTCAACAAGGCATGAAGGGAACAGTCCTCCCCCACCGTTGGTCCCAGGAATTGGTGTTCAGTAGCATATGTACTATATCTGAAGAACATGCTGGTTTCATTTAGCTTATCACTTCCTCTAACAGCAATCTCACATGGTAATTGTCTATAGCAGCCAAACAGAGTCATGCAAAAACAAGGTATCAGCATGTATGGGGAATCCAATGAGGACTGAGCATGCCCAGGCAACAAGGAATGCAGAGTGCAGAGGAGGGATGAAACTGGTGGTGGTGGGGTATAGAACAGAGAGAGGTTCCTTATATCAAGTCAGGGTATTGGTTCATCTAGTTCAATGTTTCATGCATTTAAACAAATTCATACGCTCACCGAGGTAGCTTCACTTAGCTAAAAATGACCAAAAAGTAAAAGCCAGCCCAATTGCCAGTGTCAAGTAAAGATCTTCAAATACCTTACAGTGCAAATGAGAATTTCTTTTTCAAAGATATTCCAAAGATGTGTTGAGGCTTCATTAACAGACTGAAAGGCAATCAGCCTATTTGTGAGATCTATGGGTCTGGACATCTCATCAGGTAGGAAGCTGCCATATTCACTGAGCCTATAGTGCCTCAAAGCAGACCCGTTGAAATGGATGGAATAAGTTAATCATGCCAATTCATTTCAAAGGGTTCACTCTGAGTAGAACTAACATAGGGCTGACTTGCTTAGGCTAGCACAAGAGACTATATCTTAAAACAGATTGAACTGATTGTACAATGAAATAAAAATTTGTACCTGCAATTTGGAAGATCAAAATTGAGATTGCTGCACGGACTCAATTTTTGACTGGTTTCAGGGTTAATTATTTTTCATAATGGTGTGGTCATAAATTGGTTCTGCTCCTTTTGAATAATCCACAATTTCTGTCCCTGTACTGGAGTCTCTAGCAAAGTCACAGCCTCAGAAATGGGGCTAAAAAGTCCTGTAGGGCTAGGTGTCATCAGCAGCATGATGGGAACTATAAGACTTCCCAGAGGGGAAGCTCCCCAGAGGGGAGCCCCACTCCTGCCAGCCACCACCTATTTATCATTACTTCACATGTGATCTGAGAAGCCTTCATATGCATTATGTCTCAAGCATCTGGGGATCATGCAAAGTACAATAAGCAGGGGGGGGGGTGGCAAGAGAGAGGCAGTGCTTATCCCTTTCCTACATACCATTCCTACATACCACTACAAATTGTCATTCAGCCAGTGTGAAAAAGCAAGTGGATTTTCCCACGTCTAGGGTTCAAATTCCAACTGTAGCCAAGAAATACAGCGTGTAAAAACAATGCCCTTTAGCCACAAAAAAATCCTGCCTGGACACTGCTTTTCTTTTAAGATACAAGAGCTCAATTACAAAGTTTACATGTTATCTATAGTTATCCCCTAAGTCACACTAAAAGTTTATAGAAATGTGGATGTTTGCATGCAAAAAGCTGTACATAACTATTGTTGTTTCTCTGTTTACAGTGATTATGCTCAGCTGATAAATTTATTTATTTCTAATTATGATGCTGATGTAGTATTAGTAATTATGATACAGAACCCTCTCCCTGAGTACTTACACATGCTTGGATTTGAATGCTTCAACAAACTCCTGTACACAATGAAGAGATGCAAGGTCTAAGGTTATTGCTTCTACTTTGGCTTTGTGCTAAAATGAGAGAACATGAAGGAAAAAGATAAACAACATCAACTTGTTTGTATCACAATATCATGTTACACCAAACAGCTTTACAGTTACACATTTAAATTCCCTTGTTCAACATTAGAACACTGCAATGGACATAAATCAACCTGGAAAGCATAGAAAACAGTGCCAAATGCTATGTTCTAAATTTGTAGCACTTTTAAAGACAGACGGATTGTTCTCAGAAGTTGCTGATATTCTTAGGTTAGAGAACCAGGGCAAAACCTCCTGGAAAAAAAAACTTGATTTGTGAAGCAGGGGTATATCGTGTGATATGTACAGCTGACCTACCCTTACAATTTGGCAGATGTGTGCTAGATGACTAAAGGAGTCCTTCAGTCTTCTTAGTCCAATGAACCACAAAATAAATAGAACAAGTTGTTTTATTAATATTTATCATTTTTATTTTTTTTCAAGTAATTAACAAATTCACACTAGAAACCAAAATGCATGGACTACACTAATCACAGTATTTGTGCATAAGGTAACAGAACTTACAAGCAGCCTTAAATCAATCCTTATGAAGGGTCTATACAGATACTCTAGAATGGTAAAAAGGAGATGTCAGGGAACTGCCATCAGAAAGACAGGAGGTGGAGGGGCTCTCAGAAGTCAGGAGAGACTCAGCAGCGGCGGAAGGCAGCAGCAGGAGGAGAGTGGGAAATCAGGGAGAGAGAGAGACGAAGGAATGGCTCAGGGAGTCTTCCAGCGATAACAGCGGAGAAGTCTCAGGTCCTCCCATAGGTACACCCACTCCTCGCCGGAAACTGTCGCGCCGAGAATCTAGACGACGCGTTTCCGTCAAGGAGCTTTTATGCTGGAGTAGATTCCGTAAACGCCCACTGTCGGATTCTGCCAGCGACTGAGGGAGCCATGCTTAAGGGCTCCGCTAAAAAAACAGAGCCTTGCTAAGTTGAGCAAACTCTGAGGGACTAAGCTTTACACACAAGCAGCTAATCATCCCATCACAGGAGATGATATAAAAATTGGGAGAAGATATATAATGAATAGGAAAAAATGTTTACGATAACTTTTATCAAGAAACCAGAGGCCTTTCTTTTGGGAATTATGGGATTATCCATTGTAGTGTTCATGGTTGCATCTGCAGAGGCATCCCCAGTGCTTTTTTTTCTAAAAAAAAATGTTTAGGGGCAATCCCATTTTCCTACTCATATTGAAATACTGCCCCTCAGTGAAGCTAAACATAGATTTACAAAATGTTTACATTCTACATCAAAGAGTATATAATCTTGATTTCTTATTCTTCCAGTAAGTTTTGCCATTTCTGAGTACTCTGTCGCCATTCTTCTTTAGTTGGGACTTTTTCTTCTTTCCATCCTTGGGGAAAAATCACTTGAGTGACAGTGGTTGCATACATAAATAATTTTTTTGTATTGTCTCAGTAACTCTTATTGCAAAGTGGGTAGAAGAAGCAAGTCTGGTTACTCTCTTTTTAGAAAAAATAATATTTATTACTTTTAAAGCTTACAAAAAAGAAAGAAAAGAAAAAAGACAGGAGAAAGAAAACAAGAAAGAGAAAAAACAATACAATACAATATATAAACAATACAAAACACAACCTTAACACATTAAACTAAACACAATAAACAAAACAAAACAAAACAAGAATACTCTATCTTTCATTCCCTTGTTTCATCGACCTCCTCTCACCTCCCTTTTTGTATTAATAATAAATAATAAAAATAAAATTTATTTATATCCCGCCCTCCCTAGCCGAAGCTGGGCTCAGGGCGGCTAACAACAATCAAAATAATCCAACGATTCTAAAAACATTTCATTATAAAAATTAATTAAAATCAAATTTATGGCGACCAATAAGCAAAATTCTGTGCAGATTGCCAGAGGAGGGGGGTCAGGCTGCGCCCTGACCAAAGGCCTGGTGGAACAGCTCTGTTTTGCAGGCCCTGCGGAAAGATGTCAAGTCCCGCAGGGCCCTGGTCTCTTGTGACAGAGCGTTCCACCAGATTGGAGCCGCGGCCGAAAAGGCCCTGGCTCTAGTTGAGGCCAGCCTAACCTCTCTGTATTCCACTTCTATTAATTGTTTCAGCAATTCCTTTCCATCTTTCTCTATTTTCTGTCATATAAATGTCTTAACATATTTTTAATCTTATTTCCATTAAAACTAATATACATATTTAAGCTTAACTCCTTATAATATTTCTACTAAGGCCATAAAATTTCATTCCAACATTTTTCTATCACTCATTAATTTTACAGTATTTCTATATACAGACTTTAAATTTTCCAATCCTCTTCCACCATCTCCTTTCCCCAGTCTCGGACTCTGCCAGTCACTTCCGTTAACTCCATACAGTCCATCAACCTGGAGATCTTATGTCCGAGGCTCTTAACTCTTTTCCAAGTCCCTTCTGCAGGTCTTCGTCATATTCTTTGATGCTATAGAGCAGATCTCGGGGAAACTCCGGCCTAACAATATTTTTATTCCTTCTCGACAGGTCAGCCAGATTTCCATAGTTAAAGCTAAGATTCATAAAGTATTTCAGGACATGTTTCAAGATTCCTCCAAATCCAAAGGCCCCCAGAACTCCAGTCTCCTCCTGACCCAAGTCCATGTCCCAAAAGTCAGTTAATCCCTGCATGGAGGGATCTTTCCAGCTTTCCTTCTCCAGTCTAGGCCAGGCTCTGATCCTCAAAATTTGACTTTTTCTAGGTTCAATCATAAAAGGCCTCAACTTATAGTCCTCAATTTGCCTTTGTAAGGCTGAGGCTCCCACTTGTATTACTTTAGGTTCGAGAACAACAACTTTCTCCTCCTTCTCCACAATTTGTTCTGCTGAAGTAAATTCCTGTACCAAATCCTGAATAATTTCTGTATTGGTGCTCACTTTTTGTCCCAGATTAATCACTTTTTGTCCCAAGTTATCAATTTTAGTAGTCATAACATCGGTCTTCTTATGAAGCTGTTCCAACAAATAGCTTATCTTACAAAATGCATTCACTAAGGTCCAAGGTCAATCCCTAAATGGTCCAAGGCCAATCCCTGATTCTCACAGTTCTTATCCTGCAGCTGGAGATTCCCCAGCTCCACTCTTGTAACAGTTTCCAAAGCTCCCTCTAGAGGGAAACAGTCTCCACTTGTATCAATCCTTTCAAGCACAGTTCAAAAAGTAAAGTTAGTTTCAATTTTCAGTTACTTTTCCTCCTTTTTAAACGCAGAAGAGGACAATGGAAACAATATATTTCTCTTATTTAACTAACTGTCAACATGTTTTATTCATAGTCAATGAACTCTCCCAAAACTTCAATCTACTGGCAGCCCGTTTCCAGGTTCAGAGCAGTGGTAATTTAATTTTTATCACTCTCTCCTGCAGGCTTACATGATCCAAAATTTCCCCCCTCTTCTCCTGCTTCCAAGGGGGGGTTTAATGATTTTAATCGATGGAAGTTTAATCCTTTACATAAGGCTTTCCAAGACCTTAGCTTGCAGCTTCTTTGCTTCAATCTATTTACAAAAGGGGAAGGCGGACTTCCTGTTTGAAACCTTCCCGTTTCGGTACCAAATTAAGACTTTTGTAAATCCAATTTTCCGTTCTACTCACGGGTAGTTGTTTAAAGTCAAATTGTCCACAGGAAAAAGTCAGCGCTCTCCGACAACAGCAATGCGGCTTCACTCCGTGAAAAAAGCAGTCAATTCGAAGCACTGCGCCACTCACCCTACGTCGCTCCGGATCCCCAAAACTGGGTTTCCCCGCGAGCAGGGGAGACGCAAAGGGTGCCAGCCAAATCCCACGTTCACAAGCTTCTCCCGCCTGTGATTTTGGTGGGTCTCTGCCTTCGCCGTGGCGGTCAGACCCTGATTTCCACGGAGCAAATTCCTCCCGGTCGGAGGAACTCCGCCATTGCCGGAGGCACCAACCCGGAAGTCGCAAGTCTGGTTACTCTCCACTCTGGTATATTTCAAAAAAACATAGAATGCCTGCTCAGGGTTAGCTATCACCACCAGTCAGAAGCCGGTCTTGTCTAAAATGAAAATACAAGACAAAATATTGACCACCAATGGGTTTCTTTTTTCTTGCCAACTTTCCTTTGCAACAAAGGTTATCTCCTCTCTGTCTCTCTCTCACTATAATGCTCTGTTCTCATCTCCAAGGGGAAAATAAAAAATAGTGCTACAAACACAAGGACAGCAAGGGGTCAAAAAACATCAAGTAGTTCAACAGACTAAACCACAAGCTGTTAGTTACTATGCTCTTGGGAACAGTGATTCAAGTCCACACGCTATTACTCAGGTAATGCCTTTGCTCTTGGTGTCAGGTTGCAGGTTTCTGCTACTGGCTCCAAAAACAAAAAGGAAGCACCTGTAATATTAGAAATGTGAGGGGGAGGGTTCCAATGCCAACTATTCCTTCACAGGGAGAAATCTGCTGGAATAACTAAGCTGCATTTGGGGTAGAATAAAAATATTGAAATACAATTAATGGACAATTGTGATATACAAATGATAAATACAAGCTATGAATATGGGTTTCTAGTCAGTTCTGCCAGTGAACTGAAACATCCTGTAACAATACATTCACTGCCAGGATAAACAATGTCCCTTTATTTCCAACTGTTAAACTCATTTGTACTGTGCTTCTGTAGCTTTTTAGACTTATCAGGCCATAGATTATCGAGAGCAGTAAGAATCAGTAGAGGTATTTCTACAGCAGCTTAAGGAGTAGACTTTATAAGGTCACAAGTAATGAAGATGGTGGTTGTGATGTTTCTGAGTGTTCCAGACAAATTATGCCATAGAAGTACAAACCCTGAACACAGAGAAATTATCAAGGAAGAAACACATAGAATAACTGCAGACCTATAAGTTGTAAAAAAGAAAAAGAAAAAAAGTTAAATTATCATGTCTGGATTTTTAACCTGACCATTGTTAACACGTGCTTTGTATTTACAAGCTTCTCTTCATACCTAGGAGGGCTAGGAAGTTTTTGTTACTGTTGTTTTAAATATTAACTTCATTTTCTCATGACCTTGAGTCAGATGCTTCTAGTTATTGTTATTTATCTCCTTTATTTAGAAGTTATGAATTACAATTATGTATCTTGAAACATTCCATGAAAAATAAAGGGATATAAACCATATGCTTCATAATATCCAAATTTCTATCTGCCCCACCTCCAATATAAAACTTTGTGTGTGTGCTTTCTCCTGAGGAAAAACTGCAGTAGATAACACTCTTATTTAATTCTGAAAATTTTTCATGTTACATAGAGCAAATCTATTAAAACCTCTTAGAACATAATTGACAATATTTTACATTCACGCTTAGAAAAATGCTTATCAAGCCAGAAGTTTAACCAGAAAGTGAAAACACTCAGAAAGCTAGCATTTTCATGATATGTGATGTGCTCACTTTACAGCTTAAAAACTGTTTAAAAATGAACACTGCATGGTACAGTAGTTTGGCAGTAAACATGATTGTGCATTTATGTCTCCACGCTGAAGAAGGAGCCTTTTTCCAATAGGGGATTTTTCATTCTAATGCAAGTGATGATTTACATTAAATATAGGTAAAGTGTGGTTACATTTTCCTGAAGGACTGCAAGGAAGTGAAGAGAACTACAATAAGTTGAAGCATAAAAGCTTTCTCTGTCATAATATTTATTATAATGGCATATAAAAGAGATGAAATAAATAATAGATGATAAAGAATCCTTCAGCAAATACCATTACTTGTGTCTGCTCTAGTTTTATACACAATTGAAGACTCTTAATAAATATGCTGTAGTCCCTATAACTTATATAAGTGCTGCGGAGAGGGGAGAAATGTAAGATGTACTTTAAAAGGCACCAGAGTGGACATTAGCTAATTTACTGCATAATTATAGTCTCCATTGCTATACTAATACTGTATATATCTCTATCTATCTATCTATCTATCTATCTATCATCTATCTATCTATCTATATCTATCTATAACTATCTGTAACTATCTATCTATCAATCAATCAGCTATTATCTCCCACATACACACAAACACAGTGTTTCTCACCATAAACATATCCTTAAGTAGTATAGCACTCAAAACATTTCACCTTTTGAGGGTTGAGAACAAGATAAAGAACAAGATAAAGAAGATAAAGTTTAATAAAGAAAATTTCAGTCACCTACATTTGGAAAACAGTTGCCTGAAAGAACAATACATATTTTTATACAGACAAACAAATTGTGAGGGATAAAATGTGTTTACAAATAAAAGATTGCAAAAGAGATTAAGAAATTATTAAGCATTTAAAAACCATAAAAATTGTCCATATGCTACAAAAGTGTTCCAATCCCAATTGGTTCCCTTTTTAATAAAAACATTTCCAAATATGCTTGGATGGCCAAGTCCCTGGGTGGAAAACCTTGGAGGCTGTCTAATATTATAGTCATTCCTAAACCATTTAACAATTGGAATCCCGATTTCTTTGATGAACACAGATGTAAAACATTTTCAAAAATCTTTGAAGATATAACAGTTGACAGCCACACCTACTTGGCAGCTTATAAATGTCACCCACTGGGCTCACACACAACCCATGCCCACAGAATTCTTTTGCTTGATGCTGCCAAGTATTTTGATCATTTATATTGGACTTCTTAAACTTCAACACTTTCAAAATTTCATGTGAAAGTCCCTTTTATCTGCCTTATACAAATCTATATCATACCAGTTAAGCAAATGAAGAGGGTAATGGTCAAAGCTCTGACTTTATTCCCATTGGCCAGGGCTTTATTCCCACTGGCCAGGGCACTAACTCCTGTTGTCCACTTTTTCACTAGCTTTCTGCCCTGGCCAAAGAACCATTAATAACTAAATATAAACTCCCACCCAACACCAAATTTGCTCTGCTTTCTATATATATTTTTTACTCCAATTCTGACAAACCACCTTATAAACACTTAACTCGCTACACTTGATCTTAGCCAAAAGGCCAAGAAACACTTAACTGTATACCTAATTGTGGTGGCCAGATTACTGATTCTCAAGAACTGGAGAACTCTGATGGGAGACGCGGTGATGAACTGTCTGCCCAAAATTGTACTCTGCCATTCATAGAAGAAATGGCTCATGAAGAAGAAGAAATGAGAATGCATCAGCCAAATTTTATTCTATTTGTTCAGGCTTTAGGCCCTTATAAAGGAACATGACTTTCACCCATCTGACACGCTTGGGCATACTGTATGTGAATAAGTACTTTGAGGTGACATACACAGAGCTTGCTGGGTTAACCAAGGAAGGGCAGGGGCAAAGGAAGGATGATTTACTTTTACTTTTCTTTTTTTTTACTTCTTTTTTTCCTGTTTCTGTCTTTCTCTCTGCCCCCCCCCCCCCGTACACACACACACACATACACCCTCTATTTAAAAATGGAATAAAACATTGAAGAAGGGGCGTTGAAGCCAAAAAGAACTGTGCACAGAATACCTTCTCCCACGTCTACAGTATGTAAATCCATAAGAATCAAAGCTGAACTGACACTTGCCTAAAAGACTAGGAAGCACAGACAAATTAAATCCAGACCAGAGTATGCCATTAGAATAAAGCATGGCAGCTTTGATGCATTGGTTATGACAGTCAACAATGTCCAGCAATAGGTGGTAATGATGATCTTCATGCAAGATGGATGAAAACAAGGAAATGCTTTTATTTCAGTTTCAGGCTGTAAATATTACAGTCCCTAATGCATGCACTTGAGTATTTATGTTAGGCAGGCTTTATAAAGTCATGCATGTATTTTGAATGCTATGAGATTACCTTTCAGCCAGCTGAATGGGACAAATGAATCACATGGTGCAAAGCTTTAAGGCCAACTGAAGATATGTTGTCTGTTTTCAGAATAGGTTCCTTTACAGCATTTGAGATAAGTTACGGAGGACCATTAGAAGCCATAGTAGATGGAATAATTTTACACTCGTTTTTCTTCTGTTTCTTTCTGCCTCAGCTATTTTCATAAAAGACATTTCACATTTTGCATCTAGGGCTTTAAAGTAGTGCATGTCTTTAAAACAACAGCTTCGTGGGCATTTTTGTTAGTTATGTTCCTAACATCTTTACTGGGACTTGACTGAGTGAGAAGGAAATTAGCCAATGTTTCAAGGACATGATTAACTGCACTTTAAAAGGAAAGAAGGGTGCCATTCCTTTGCCTAAAGAGCCTACCCTTAAAACATAAGAACGGATGATCCATTTTATGTCTTGGACAAATACTTGTTTCTGAAGGCAGCAGGGATCTGGAGCAGCTAGTTAGGTGTGCCCAGAGGCTTAAGCACACTCGACAGGATTTTCTGTTCCCTGCTCCTTTAACAGCCCCCATGCTCAAAATATGTTTATCATGTAGCATGGGTAGAGAGGTGCTTGAGAAATGTAAGATCTAAGTCTCCTTAGACATTATGTACTTTTTGGATAATGACCTCCATGCCTATGGAGGCGTTTTCAGCATGTGGTAGAGGTGCATGTCCAAGACCACATTTCGAAGTGTGCAGCAGCTTTTTAGTAGTTTGCTACTGCATTTATGTTATCAAACATAAGACAAACATGAAGCTAGATCTTATGCATGTTTCCTCAGCTTTAAGTACAATTGCACTACAGTTCAATAGCGACTTTAGGTGGAATCTGATGTCATAAATTCCAATGATTATAGATCACGAGTGGTTCTAGATTTAAGGGAAGTGGCTTTTGGCAATCAACTGTTATGTATTCTGAAAATTCTATTCATTCTTTATTCTTTCAGTGTGTAATTTGGTTCAGAGGATACACTTGGAAGATGTGTAATTCACAAAACAAAAGCTAGCAACACCACAAAGAATAATAAGTTCCACAGTACAAGTGCAAACATCAAACTAAGAGTTTCTGGGAGGCAGCATTCTATTGTTCCAGGTTCAACACACTGTTCTTGGAGCATGGAATGATTTCACAACAGTACAGCCATGAGGAATGTGCAGAAAAGAGAAACAGGTGAATTCTTTATTCAAACAATTGTGTAGAATTATGCGTTGTGGAAGTGAGAGCTTGACCATAAAGAAGGCTGATCGCCGAAGAATTGATGCTTTTGAATTATGGTGCTGGAGGAGACTCTTGAGAGTCCCATGGACTGCAAGAAGATCAAACCTATCCATTCTTAAGGAAATCAGCGCTGAGTGCTCACTGGAAGGACAGATCGTGAAGTTGAGGCTCCAATACTTTGGCCACCTCATGAGAAGAGAAGACTCCCTGGAAAAGACCCTGATGTTTTTGAAAGATTGAGGGCACAAGGAGAAGGGGATGACAGAGAACAAGATGGTTGGACAGTGTTCTCAAAGCTACCAACATGAGTTTGACCAAACTGCGGGAAGCAGTGGAAGACAGGAGTGCCTGGTGTGCTCTGGTCCATGGGGTCACGAAGAGTCGGACATGACTAAACGACTAAACAACAACAACAACAACAATTGAGACATTATAATCTGTCATGAACCATCCCAGATAAGGAATACAAGTGTCTGATAGCTGACTCTTATTGGTGAAACAAAGCAACTTCCATGGTGCTCCAGATACACACACTTATAGCCTCTAGGCAGCTGTCCAAAGGTCTGGGCCCTATGGAGCAGTTGCAGCAACAGCAGGGTATCTTCGCTCCTCCAGCTTACAGACCATCCTCTAACAGATTGCATGCCTGCAACCTGAGACTTCTGCATGGAATTCATCACTGCTCTTCACTCTTCAATCCCCTCCTGGTTCTAGGAGACAGTGATGTGGAAGAAGGTGGGGAAATTACTGACACATCCCTGGCCTGAACTGTCCCTTTTTCTGTCACATCCTGTGTGCCTTCTTTCACCTCAGACTGCCCTCCCTCCCTGGCTCCTGCCTTCTGGGTGGTGTAAAGGTAAAGGTAAAGGTACCCCTGCCCGTACGGGCCAGTCTTGACAGACTCTGGGGTTGTGCGCCCATCTCACTTAAGAGGCCAGGGGCCAGCGCTGTCCGTAGACACTTCCGGGTCACGTGGCCAGCGTGACATCGCTGCTCTGGCCAGAGCCAGAGCCAGAGCCAGAGCCGCACACGGAAACGCCGTTTACCTTCCCGCTGGTAAGCGGTCCCTATTTATCTACTTGCACCCGGAGGTGCTTTCGAACTGCTAGGTTGGCAGGCGCTGGGACCGAGCAGCGGGAGCGCACCCCGCCGCAGGGATTTGAACCGCCGACCTTTCGATCGGCAAGCCCTAGGCGCTGAGGCTTTAACCCACAGCGCCACCTGCGTCCCTCGCTCTGGGTGGTGTAACACCCCATAAATCACTGGTCCCTTCTCCTGGGTCATTCTCTGCCCCCCTGCTCCCACAACACACTCTTTGGAGCCCTGCCAGCCCCTGACATCAGCAGAGGATATGTCCCAGATTTCCCTCCTATACTAGTAAGAAAACCAGCAGTGCTTATTTATATTTTATTTCCAATCATAACTGGACCCTTCCATGGGTTGATCATCCATTCCCCTGTTTAATGACATCTTGGAATCTTATTATGTTGCATCATGCATTGAAAGGGGCATTTAATCCTTTTGTTGTTGTTTGCAGTTTTGATATCTAGATATTTTATGGTTTGTTTGTTTTAAGAAACAATGTTGACTTTTTAAGTTTGAACTGAAAACAGTTTGAACTGAAAAGCTACTTATAAATCTTGCAAATATAAGAATAGTAATCTTCTTGCACCACAACATGGTACACTGCCAACCTTAAATCTTCTGGATTGAAATTTGGAGTGGGATGGTGGGGGACATGGCTTTTATGCAATACAGCATGAGCTTGTATTGAGGAATTGTCAGGATCATATGCCAGCCCAGCTGAAAGGATGCCAAGATTTCTTCCCAATGCTCCAACTAAAATCTGAATTATTTTAATTGTGCTTTTATCTGTTGTCCTGTTTGTTTCTAAATTAAATTCAAAAAAACAATATTGTTGGCCACTCTAAACCTCTGAGGATTGGGGTGGTTCAAAATCACAACAAATTACGTAACAAGTTGAATGTTCATGCACATAAGAATGCACATATGCAAAAGAGGGGGAAGCCATAGTTGCAGTTAGAACAACCCAAGAGGCTTTTACAGACTGGAAGACAGTGAGTATCACTTGTACAGATGGCAAGTATGGATCGGGAAGTCTAATGGCCAAAGGGCAGAAATGTTTAACCACATAAAAAAGACTATCTTTTTCTCCTGGGGTTCACAATCATAAGCAATGCTGTGGCCTGAAAGTGCAGGCATGCAGTGTGCTGTGCATTAATCCTTCAAACTCTAACAGATGCTGGCAGGGATTTAAACTGGAATGTATTTACAAAGTGACAAATTATGTTCTATATTATACACAGAGAGAGAAAGAGCACCCACAAATAGGCTGATAAATGTCAACTGCAGTTATGACAAGTGGTTTATTTTTATTATACAGTAACTACAATTTTCTTTTCTTTCTTTATTTTTTTCTTTTCCTTTTTTCACGGAGGCCAAAAGATTTATTTGTTGCAGGAAAAAAACATTATATATGACACGAAGTAATAACTGTAAGATTGCTGATATTCTGGGCAGTCTGCCCTGCCAGAAGCTAGGTTCAGACTGAAAGACAACATTGCTTTAAAAAACTGTATGCTGTATCACACATAGTAAATATTATATAAAGCTCTACTGGCATATCAATATCTGATCATTATGCTTGTAGACTAGATAACTTACAAGCAAAACACAATGGGCTGCTTCACAGAAAAATATGAGGGGGAAATTCCAATACCATTTAAGAGGGTCAGAGTTTCTGACACAACATTCCAAAAATAGATAGATTTTTTTTTTAAAAAAAAGATCATGAAACTATTTTTTTAAATAAAATAAAATTCTTTGTGCTAATAGACAGAAATGTGGAAAACATTGGGTTTAGCTTTATTTATTTATTTAACAAATGTTTATAGTGCTTCACAGCATAAAGGCACTGAAACAATGTACACGGGTTTGTTCAGATGTTACTACTACTACTACTACTACTACCAGCACACACACACACACACACACACACACACACACACACACAGGGCCAGTTCAGACTTTACAATAAACTGCTTTATAATGATAGAAATAAGCTGCAGTGAGCCTTACTCCCTCACTAAATTAAAGTTCCAGTCCCACTGACTCCAACAAACTGTGATTACCTTTAACCATTGTTTATTTGAAACAAGTCAACTTCAAATCAAGCTGCTTGTTTCAAAAACATAGCAGTTACAATTAGCCACTATGCTGGCTGCTTCCCATTACAATAATTAATGAAATCTGAACTGCCTCTATTGTGTGAGCATATATAGATATGAAAATGTAAATACAAAGTTGTATAGTAAGAGTTCCTACAAAGAAAGATCTCATCTCAAACGTCATACCCTTTACGATACCTCTCTACTGCCACAAAATCTTTTTATCATGCCCTATATTAAGATAAAAATTACATTATTAATAGTTTATATCTTTATAAAAGTCTTGAATTGATATCTATACTTTCTTTCTTTCTTGCATACAAATGTTAGGGAAGAAAAGATTATTGTCATGTTCCATAGGTTCTTATCGGAGAATGATAAACCAGGGAGCTGCCAAGCAATTTCAGGATTTGCATAGAGCCTGAGGGTTACCTGAAGAGAGTCTGCAGGTTCCCCTGACCCAACCCACAAATATTCCAGAGGAAGTGTATGTATCTGATTGTCCAAGCTATAGGGCTTGGGATGTGAAGAACGGTATGTGTGAACTAACCCAGTGCCTTACTGGCATAAATAGTACTCTATAAAAGTGATTGTAATATGACAGATCTATCACTGAATATCAGAAAGCAGAGGGGTGTCAAAAAAATAGCCACAATCAATGTCACGGCTTTGAGGGGAAACCGACTTTAGGCATGCCAAATGCATATAAACTGGGGTGGGGTAGAATTGAAGCGTAGCATGGGCATAAAGGACAATGGAATAGCATCCTTACCTAACAATGCTTTCTTTCCTGAAGCTGGTTCTCTGCAGCTATTTCTCCTTGGATCCCTACTAGGAGACTTGAGAAGGGTGCTTGAGGAGAACAGGGGGTGTGTGTGTGTGTGTGTGTGTGTGTGTGTAGGTTCAGTTTCCCCTTCATCCCACCCATGATGTGCAGTACATATTAATTTGGCAGGAACCAGCTCTTACATATGGATCTCCTCTGACACGCTCCCTTATCAGCTTCCATATGTTAAATCTGTTTGCCTCAAAAATCTAGAAAAAAGAGCATCCATTCTCATGGGATAATGCAGGTTTGACTTTTATCTCCCAGATGGAATAATTCAAGCATGTTTTTCCTACAGATTTACCACTGTTTTAGAATTTGGCCCTGCCATATGTATTACTTGTAATGATTACTAATAATTTGTTTTAAAGTTGTACTTTCAATCATTGCAACGTGCTCTGGTGCCTCAGGGTGAAGGGCAGGTAAAAATAAATACGGTAAATTAATAATAGCATTTAACATTCGTATAGCACTAAGTGTTCAAAACATCCCAGATATATTAGCTAAACGTAATCCCTACAACAACCCTATCAGGCGTGGAAAACTACAATGTTGGACTATAACTTCCATCAGCTCTGATTAATAGCCATGCTACCTGGGGGTGATAGGGAGTTGTAGCCCAAACTTTTTTGGAGAACATCACGTTGACTAGCTTTGCTATAAGGTAAGCCAGTACTACTATACCCCATACTGAACGTGTGTGTGTGTGTGTGTGTGAGGCTGACAGAGTTGCTTACCTCAGGCCACCTAGAATGTTCATGGCAGAGGCAGAATTCTAATGGGGGACTTCCTCAGTCTCTTAGCTACCAGCCAATATCAGCTCAGACAAACAAGTATTTTTTTTTACAACAAATTCCCCACTGTATATTTCACACTAACTATATATACCTTTCACCTCACAAAAAGTATAGCTCCTGCATATCTACAATCCTATACAGCATATAAAATTTGAGAAAGGGAGAAGGATTGGGGGAGCTAAAGAAACCCGAAACATTATCCAGACAGATGTTTATAAACAGAAGGTAACTGATAAAAAAAAACCTTGAACACAGTGCCATGCTATGTTGTATGATTCAGTGATGAACCCATTGGAACTACTGCAAAAAGTCTTCCTGGAAAAATTCCAGAAATTAAAAGGTGCAAACAAGCTGCCTAATACCCTTGCGTAGACTGAATTCTTATGAAGAAAATAAAGTTTATTGTCTGGAAACAGAGAAAGCATGAGGAAAGCACTAAAGCAATGGAGGTGAACAATTAGACAGATGTTCACTTAAGGAAATAAAGAGAACAGAAGAAGCCATCGCTGAGGAAATTTTACGAGAATACTGACAACTCTGCACCTCATCAAGGGCATTGGTAAAGTTAAAGCTGCTAAAAGCTGCTGACACTACAAAATGCCGCATTCAGGTAACATGGCTCATAGCAAAGTAACATTATACCCTACCAATTTCAATTTCCACTCTCTTCAATTCCCCCACCCTTCCCTTCTCCCTCCCCAACCACCTCCATGGCCAAAAAATATCCAAGCGACTGTGCTGTAAAGAAAATGAAATGCATTTCTTTGTGGTATGTGACATGTCCCAAATATCTTTTTACCCTGACAAACAGCTTCAATATAAGCAAAATGTATTTTCAGACGCGTTGCATTTGCTAAGTGACATTAACAAGTTAACACTATTCAGTGGTTTAAATGATAATAATACAGGAATGCATTCTGGGACTGGACCATTCTTGAATGACTTCATGCTTTTTTATTGTCTTGATTGCTTTCTAAATAGATTGCATATTTTTTTAAAAAATAAAAAATGACACATTTGTTGACTCCTATTCCATTTGTGTAACATTTTGTTCTCTTTTTCAGACACTGTAATAGGCCAACTTTGTTTCTTGTTTGCCTTTGTGCTGCCATTTTACTAATCTATTCATTTTAGCTGTATCAACATAGTTTCTTGTTGCTCTAAATAAACAAATGAAAGTATTTAGCTAAGGCCAGTATACTCTGCTTCCCTATGCCAAGGAACCAAAATTATAAATAGAAAGGGTTTTCCAAATGTCAATTCACGAGCCCCTCGTTTAGTTAAGCAGCTCTGGTATTTTTTTAATTGCAACACCCCAGGTCCTCCAAAAAGTGTTGAATATGAGGTTTCACAATGTTTGCCCCTTTCCCCCACTTGTACAAGCATGAACACAACTCAAAATGTGAGCCAATGATGCTTACTTATTACAATAATTACTTACAATAATGTTTACAAAGACTGAAGAATAAAAACAAGAGTTGACAAAGGGGCCACAACAGCTTTTCTCAACACTGAAGCTGCATCTGGATGGAATAAGACCTTTTTCATAGGTATGTGAATTGCTTATCACACTATTTCCCACCACCAAAATATTGTATGTTATATAAATTCCCCTTGTACGGAACATGCTTCTACTTGGAATCTGAAGAGTGTCTTCTCCCATTCATATTTTAAACTTTTATGTCACAGCTTTAAAAAACATTGCTTTTGAAAGCCATAGGCATGAACTAAAGGCATATGAAACTACACAGGCACCTGCTGTGCCCCCAGTCCCCTAATTAGGTCCATCAGTGAGGTGAACCTGAGCCTCTGCACTCAGTGGCTTGATGTGTCAGCCACCCAATATTTAAATGACTGCACTGCCCCTAACTAGTGCCACTCCAGGGCAAGGGTAGCCAATGCAGTGCCTCCAGATGTTGCTCAGCTTCTGCTCCCAGCAACCATGGCCAGTGGTCAGGGACAGGAGACATAGTATAACAACTTCTGGAGAGGACCATGTTAGCTACCGCTGCTCAAGGGCAAAGGGGGAAATTAATGAAGGCCTTCTCTGCAATGGCCTCAAAACTGTGGAACTCCCTCCTTATAGAGGTGCATCTGGCACCACAACTTTACACATTTCATCATTAGAAATAAAGTCTGAATTACGTCCTCTCTGAAAATGCTATTATCGGTTGTATCTATTTGATTAGTTTATTGTGGTTGTTTTATGGTTTGTTTATTGTATTTTAGTTTATGTAGCACACCCTGGATCTTAGGGTGAAGGGTAAGGGTAAACCAACTGGTGCAGATCTCTGTTGCTGCATATCTATTATAGGAAAGCCCACTGCACAAGCACAAATGTAGAAGGGGGAACCTTTGCCAGGTTATCCTCAAGTGTTGACCAAGCCCTGGTCTTTGGGTCAGTGCCTACATAGGATATGCTGCCTTAAGTTCTAGAATGGAATTAAGGTCATATATAAGAATAATGAAATGAAATGAAATGTCATGTAGTCAATTATTTAAAGCAAAAAAATATGGAAATTATTGTCATGTCGCTTATTAACTAGCCCATATAACCAAGGATGTTATTCTACCTGCCTTGGAAATAGGTTGATGAGAAACAATGTAGCGGACAAATGAAAACTGGATAGTGAGAAGAATCACTATTTATAGATCTGAGACTCAGAAGCAGCCTGACTAGACTGCTTTGGCTAACAATAAAACAAAGGAGGAAATAATAATGGAACTTTGTGTAACATGTGGTTTGGTCCTTTAAAAAGAGGCACAATGAATGGCTATGGAAAAAGGAAGAGAATATAGCCACTAGTGGTCATGGAAAAATGGGGAAACTATAAGAGACAGTACAGAAGAGAGGGAATCTTGGGAAAGGGGGAGCAGCAGTGACATAGGATCTTTTGCCACTCTGTGCCTAAGCAGCAAGATGGTAATGCCAATTATGTTAGATACCTTGAGGCTTAACAAGATAAGGCAAGAATAAAGCTATGCTTTGTGAATAGACCAGATGCTTAATATTCCTGTCATCAAATTTTCTACAACATCAAATTCTGAAACCGTTCATTATGAAGATGTTCATTGAATTGCTTTTGAAACATTGGATTAATAATAATTTAAGAGCAAAGACACTGAAAAGACAATGTGGGAAAATAAACTTTCCTTAGAAGCAGCAACTGAATGAAGAAGTTCATTATAATTAAAAAAGATCACTTCAGGCTTAGTTTAGCCAAGTGGTTTTCAAACTGCATTCCTAGGAACTGAAGGTTTCCAAGAAACTTGTCAATGGCTCCTTAATGAGAATCTGTAATGATCCAGCTTCCTTGACAGAGAGTTTGCCCACTAATATTAGGAATCCCTGTAAAGCTTAGGAGCAGAGGAGTGTCAGATGTGTTCTGTAGTACACTGTAAGGTTGCAATGAGCCCACAGCAAAGTCCAGTCAGCTTAGCTATCCCCACCCATGAAAGCTGCAGTACCCCAAGCAAATATATGCACTGTAGAAGGGTTCTGTGACAGATAAACTGGCATTCCATCAGAGACAACTCTATATGGAAATGCTTTATTCTATTTTATCATACCTTTCCTTCAAGGAATTCAGAGCAGTGTGTACAGTATGTCTGACCTCCAAACAGCCCTGTAAGAAAGCATAGTCTGAGTGCTGATAACTGTATACCCAGTATGGTTTGTGCAGTGGCAGAGCAAGGAGCTGAATTTGGATCTCCCTAGTCTATGTTCATATTTCTAGCTACTACACCACACTGTCTCTAAGGCATTCGAAAACTGTTAAAGGTAAAGGTAAAGGGACCCCTGACCATTAGGTCCAGTCGTGACCAACTCTGGGGTTGCGGTGCTCATCTCGCTTTATTGGCCAAGGGAGCTGGCATACAGCTTCCGGGTCATGTGGCCAGCATGACTAAGCCGCTTCTGGCGAAGCAGAGCAGCGCACGGAAATGCTGTTTACCTTCCCGCTGGAGCGGTACCTATTTATCTACTTGCACTTTGGAAACTGTTACTTTTAGGCAAATCAGTTCTCACAGCAAAGTATCAGAATTATTGCCATCTTGTCACTTACTGAGCAATTTAGATGTGCATAAAGCTTTACTACCTACAACCTAAAATACTAACCAGTATCATGACCTGCCACAGATAGCAACCTACCTACTTTTCAACTGAAAATGTGATTGGTCCATGTGTACACATATGAGTGGGGGTGCAGTGGTATATAGTGCCCAACAAAGCAAGATGAGGACCTAAGACAATGGGGATGCAGAGCATACATTCTGAAAGCTGAAGTTTCAAAACATAAAACATATTCACAACTCAATATGTGATTATATTCTCCATGTTATAAATGAGGGAGAGTCCATGCTCAAAGTGGTAGCTGAACAAGTTACTCCCAAAGAACATGAGCACAGAAGTACTACTGCTACAACTGCTACTAATAGGGGGTGGGGATGAAAGTGAGGGTGGGATGGAAAGAGCCAAAAGAGATAACAGAATCAAAGAATTGTAGAACTGGAAGGGATACCGTGGGTCATCTAGTCCAACTCCCTGCAATGCAAGAATCTCAACTACATCATACATGACAGGTGGCCATCCAACCTCAGGAATGAGAGTTCCTCAGGGAAGTCTGTTCCACTGTCAAACAGCTCTTACTGTCAGAAAATTATTCCTGGTGTTTAGGTGGAAATTCCTTTTTTGTAACTTAAATGCATTGGTTTGGGTCCTGGGAACATATGTGTTCAATATGCTCAATGGCCTTGACATACAAATTGACTTTTGGTGGAGGATGAAACACCAGGTTAGAAGGGAAATGGAATGCCCAGATCTCTAGCAGAGTGAAAAAAAGCACTCCACAGCAACTTTTTGTTGCAGTTGCCACTTGTATACTTTTGTATACTTCATTCTGCATCTGCTAGTCATAGGGAATGTCAAAGTACACTGCACTGCACTGAAGCTGCCTCTCCCATCAGCTAGAAATCATGCATTGCTGTCAGTCCATAAACTCAAGGACAGGAGCTTCAATCAAAAATGTATTGGGGGGGGGGGAATGATAATGTCTGGAGAGGTGGGACCATTCCTATCTTCTGAAAATAAAACCCAATGTAAATCTTATCCCTAGGAGGTGCTCTTACTCTAGTTAGAGTAAAAACTGAAGATCCTACTAGCCTAGAAAGCCAGAGAAGATCTCAATGATATGCTTCTTAACACAGCTGAATATGCGCTGTGCTATACCGATGCCAATGATCCAATTACAATTACGTAAACAAAGCATTTTGCTTTGCTTAGCCCAAATTGTGGTGTTCAGTTATTAGAGATTCTAAATTAGTTTTTAATTCTAAATTGCCCCAGTAGACTTCTTTTGAATATAGCTTTCCCCCCTAATTAGCTGTACCAGCACTACTATTTATTTTAATGTTTCAGCTATGCTCTTTGCAGACTTAAAAGATAAAATTGCAAATACTTTTCCAAACATAAGAAAATAACTCACAGAATGGCATGCGAGGTATCAAGGCCAAAATCAGTAACCCTGTTTCCCAAACTGTAAATAGATCAAACAATGATTTTGGCACCTGCCATAGTTAAAGGGTTAGTGTTTTCATGCACTATCAATAAAAGGCTGGTACCTTTCTATCATCATCATCAGTGGCCACCGTCTGCCTCTACCTGTGTTCTGACCCAACTGGGCAGTGAACATGAAGATCTGTGCAAGAATTTGCATGTGCCAAAGTGTGAAAATTCTATTAGCAGCATATACAGATGTCTGAATCTTTCATCCGCAGGTGTAAAATACTACTGCCTGTATGCCTACTAGCAGAGAACAGCTGCTTGAAGATTCAGCAGGCTGTTTCTAAAAGTGGGAAATAAGAAAAATAAAAAACAATCAGCCAAGAGACAATGATACTAAAGAAGTTAAATATATAAAGAATACATTAATAAATTGTAGCTATCCACTGAATAAATTAAAGAATGATACAAGAAGATTACATTCATGATGGAATATGAGGATTAAGTTTAGTGATCAAGGGGTAGAGGACAGAAATAGTATGGAATGCCCAGAGAGTTTATTCTGATTTTGGGTTGAATCCAAAGTCATTGCATGAGTGGGAAACAACTACCGGTAATGGAATTAACTTTCCTCCCCTCTGCTCCCTCCCCACCATGCTCCTCATACACATACCAAGATTCTTCAAGATAATTTTTAGGGGATACGGTGGGGGGGCAGGAGAGGAAAGAGTGAGGCTAAATCCCATTGCATGAGCACAAATTGTTATGCATATGCAATAACTTCATTGGTACAATACTTTGTTCCTTGGTGACAAATCACTGAAGGGAATAGATTAAATATGTTATATTAGAATATAAAATCCAATGAGTTACTTTAGACATGCCTAAAGGGATTTTTTTCCTTCTCCCCCCCTTTATCATCATGCCATGTCACAAATAGTGTTCCATGGTGATCTGGTACTCCCAACTTAAATCTCCCCAGATCAAAGAAGTGGAGCAAAAACATATAGTCCCTCCCCACTTCTACCGGGGGGGGGGGAGAGAATTATGGGTTGTATCCAACTATGTTCTGCTAATAATAGACACACTGAAATTACTGAACTTGACTAACTTAGGTCCAATATTTTCAGTGGGTGTACTCTGAGCTAGAACTTAGGTTATACACACACACACACACACACACACACACACACTCCAGGAAGATGTATGTATGCTCTTGGTAAAAAAACACACAAAGCAGTTACAGACATAGTGACTCTCACATATGGGCTGATTTAGAAAGGGGAGTGATAGTGAAAGATGAGCCTGTCACAGAGACAGCAAACCCCCAAAAGAAATAAAAGGTGTAACTTGCTCCTGGTCAAGCTCTTTGGATGGGTGATTGCATATATGATGGCTTGTATGTAATAATGAGCTGTCTCAGATCTAATACCAAAGGTAGTACTTTCATATCTCCACCAATGCAATGCTTTTCAATTAGCCAGTTCACATATTTAGTGTAGAGAAAAGCAAATGGTGTAATGGCACGTGAACCATATCTGACAGCTCTCAACTTCTCACAGAAAAAAGATCCATCCCAATTTTTTGTTCCATGGGCTTGAAACATGGGCAATGTTATAATTAAACCTAAAGTGATTAACATTGCAAGCACATAATATTTAAAAGAAGAAAAACTGGATGGGGGAGTTTTGGGTCTTCAGACACTACAAAAATGCATTGTGAGAAACCATAAAGCTCTGTTCTTCACCTTCAACTTTGCTGTTCTTAACTACAACATTAGACTCACTTAATAAATGGGTTAACTTTTTTATTTGTGAAAGTAGATGCAGAAATGTCTAGTCTAGAAGCAGCAGTTTAATATCTTGCAGCTAAATAAAATAGATGGGTTAAAGGGAGAGATATTTCTTCACAGTATATTATTTGAGTAATTTAACTGCCATATCTATTAAAATTACAAAAAACAAAGATAGCAAGAAAGTTGCCTAAAGACTTACACGGCTAAGAAAATGTAGCACGTGTTGAAGTTGAATTGTTGCATTACAACAACATCAAAGTTCACAACTGCTCCATGTGGCAATAACTAGCTCGATTCAACAATTGGCAGCATTGCTTTTATAGAATGAAAACATAAAATGCTTCTTTTAAGCAAAAAAAAAAAAAAAAGTTAAGAAATTAGAGTCAAGGAAGAAGCTTCAAGTGCAAGGCTCTTAGTGGTTCATCCATAGTTCAGAATAAAGCCTCAACTCCTTGTTGTTATATTCCGGTTCCAAGGTTCATAATTTGAAAATTGACTTTGGGGACTTTTTGCTTGGTCTATTAAAATGATTCATGTTGCATTCAACATAAATTGTGCATACACAGAGGAGGGTTTCGTTCACGTATTCACAGTATAATAACTAAAGTGAATTTTGTACGAGCTGCAGTTTGTGGCAGGGATGCAGTATCATTTGTCTTAATTTTTCTTCAGCATTACATTAGGGTGAGTGCATTTACATTTCCAGGTATGGCTAAACTTTACTCCTGCTGTAAAAAGAAAAAAGGGAATCAAATCTGCATATTTATGCAGCATAACATCAAGTAATGCCTTTTTACTGTCTCAAAGTACACATGGATTTACTTCCCATTTGCCTCTCTGTACAAAGGCAACTGTAAAGTGCATGAAATATTTACCACACATGAATCATATAAGGCCCCAAATTAAAAAGATAACAACAGACCCTTTTGCCTTTGCAAAAGAAAGATATGGTAACAGCCACATACTCTAAGCGTTTCTGTCAGTCAACACTGCAAGTGTAATGAAAGCATAGGAAAGCCAAGTCCATTTCTTAAAACTTTTAGGATTAATTTGATATGTGGTGTGTAAATTAACAAAGTTGAGCTGACATAAAAATGCAAGAGCTGTCTCATGAAATATGTATTTCCAAAAAAACCCCCAAAGAACACTGCGTATGGAAAGCCTAATAACCAACATCTTAAAATAATTTTCAATACATAAATGACAGAACCGCAGGTAAAGGGCAATTCTACACAGTGTATTGTTCTCCTTTTATTCAATGCCCACCCATCCACCTGAAATATTTTGTATGTGGTCATTTATTGCAGTAGCAAGCCTTTCTATTTAATGAAGTCAAAAACATTTTTCAAGAGAATTAGCATAAACTATATGGCCAGAGTATGTTAGCAGCACTGAAGTGACCTCTCCAGGGAGCAAGCCTGGGCAGTGTGAATGAAAGTCCTGGGCTGCCCAGATGACACCCCACCAAAAGCTTCTTCTCAGTTCTATGGGGACAGACTTGAGGTATAGAGGGCTGCAGCTGCAGGAAATATATAGGAGGAAACAGGAAGACAGGGAGCTGAGTTATATATGATCAAACTATTTGCCCACTGAGCCCAGTTGGGCTGATTCAGATGTAATGTTAAACCACAGCCCCACCTGCCCATCCACCATGCTCATAGGCTCACATTATTCCTCTGGAATGCCCACGGAGGAGGAATACAAAAGCTTTCACATCTGTTTCTGATTAATTTCAGCTTGCCTGAACAAACTGGTAAATCTCAACTATGGTTAGCAGAAAAAAGGCAGCTTCAAACCATAGACTATGAAGATTTGATTGCACTAATCATAGTTAGGATTGACCATAGGGATCAAATGACACACAATACTACAGTTAATCTAAAATGGAAGTTTTCCATTTTCTCCTCATTCTGCTGTGGGAGAAGAGGGGAAAGGAAGCACACAGGCTCAGAGGTCTCATTCTCATAACAGTAGTTTATATTTTTACTCATATTAAAATGAAATGCATTTTAAATTGGCTAAAATTGAGTTTCAGTTTTAACTGTTCAGGCTTTCAGTCAGAAACTGCAACAATGGCTATTGGCAGAAGGAACAACCTGTAGCAATGGGGTTGGCTCCTGTAACTCCAAGGCAGGTTTGGGGGAAAAACCTTCATATGCATACTACTTTTTAAACTTTAAAAATAAGAAAAAGGAGATTGAGCTAAAGTAGGAAGTGTAGGGTTGAAATACAACAGTTAAAGAAAATCTATAGTTTAATCTTTAAGGGTGGAAACAAATTAACTTATTTACTACATGAATGGTTTCCTCAATTTAATACAAATCTTTGGAAAGAACTCCAACCTGTCTGAATTAAACAGGCATGGGGGGGGGGGACATGTAGAATATTTCCTATAGTTCCAGGAAAATGTTTGATTATTAGCACATTGTGTGTGGTTTGTCTTGTGTGTGTCTTTTAAAAAATGTATTTATGTGTGCTCTACATGACTGTAACATGTTAGGAGAGTTGGTCTTCACAACAATGATGTATTCCTCACTGCCACAAGATTTTGATGTCTATGAAGCGGTGGGTACAACATATCACGTTTGGTGGACATGCAGAAAGATGAGGGAGTTTTGGGATCTAATTTATAATGAATAAAAATGATGTTTAAACTCTCATTCCCCCCAAAACCAGAAGCATTCCTATTGGGGATTGTGGGAGATGAGATTCTAAAAGATTTAAAGAAAGTATTCATGTACACCACCACCAAGAAAGAGTTGTGATTGCACAAAACTGGAAAAGGGAATGTTTACCGACCAAAAAAGATTAGTTAACCAAATTAATAGAGTACACGGAGATGGGCAAGTTGACTGGGCAGATAAGAGATCAAACAAAACAAAAAATTAAAAAAGACTGGAACATATTCAAACAATATTTGAAAGACTATTATGGGGATATTGAAATTTTGACTGGTTTAGAATAACTTCTGTAAGAAAAACTACTAAAATATAGCGAGAAAACAGGAAAACAAAGTCATAGATGTGTTAAGAGAGGCATTCAAATAAGTAAAACTGAGGACCCAAGTAAGAAGGGAAGGGAAGTCAAGTACAAAACGAATACGAGTGAATCAAATGATTAAGCACAAATTTTTATTTTTGTTTTCTTTATTATTATTTAGAAATAAATGTTTAGCCATAGGAGAACTGAGATGTTATAATGTGATTCTATGAATGTACCGTATTTTTCCATGTATAAGACAATATTTTTTCCTTAGAAATAATAGGCAAAAATAGAGGTCGTCTTATACATGGGGATGTGTTATACACAGAAAAATACGGTATATTAAAAGAAACCAATAAAGATGATTTGCATATATATATATATGTCTATCATATTAATATCCAAGAAATTCTGTCTTGTCCGGGCACAAGTCCCAAAATAGTAGAAACTAATCAAATAACCATCAATGGTTGGTTTCGTTTAAAAACCTTTGCCCTGTTCAGACATTCATATTCAATGCATCCCCTATCATGTGAGGGAAAGAGCAGGGACCACATTCACTGGCTTATCTGCACCATTACACCCATTATAAACTGGGAAAGAGTCAAAATTTGGGAGCCTGGTATAGTTGTGGAGGTTTAATGAAACTTTGATGCTGGGTCTAGGAAGAGAAACTATTATTGTTTCTCAAATAATGTTTAAAAGGTAATTTAGATGCTTTTCCAGTTACAGATATTCACTTGTTGCTGAAATAACAATAAACACTATTTTATATAGTACTTCCAGAGTTTTCAAAACATTTCACATACTTTATCTTCTGGCAATTCTCACAACAAAATTGTTGTAGTGTAGTAAGACCAGCTGAAAGTCTTCTGGTAGGCTAGGTGAAATGACATGGCACCATTGCCCAGTACCTCCTTTTTGCTGTGTCAGCTTCCTCTGGAGGAAAATGAGGGAGTCAGCATCTAGAATGGTAAGCTCCCCCTGTCCTCTGAACATTCATTTCCAGTGTCTTAGCTACTGAACTAACTGTGTTTGAAAAACAGACACTGCAAAAGAGTTATTGTTATTAAGAATCTTGGTTCAACTGAAACTCTGCATATCATCTGGAGCTATTTTGGCTTTGTTAAGAAGAATGAGAATGGTGCCATTGCAAATGAACTGGAGAAAGCAATATTGGTCTGAACGGAATTCTCTTCCTAGTAGCTGGTGTACAAGGTATTTTCTCCCACAAAAGCAGGGTATGTAACGAGCCTCTGAACAACATAAGTACAAGCCTAATTAGTCCCCAGAACCTTTACCATATCTAATGCAAGCATATACCTCTATTCAGCTATTAATTATAAAACCTGTGCATTGACATGTCTGGTAATGACTCAGTACTTGAGTTAATTAGAATTCAATGTCCTGTCTAGCCAGTATTGTCATTAAAGTAGTCACCCATTGTGTTAATCCTAATGGTCATCAGAAAGCTTCTTTTCCATAACTAGTTGCCTCTCAGATCCCTCAAATATTCAGCTTTTTAGGACGCTGCTCCACAAGTCATGAGTTAGTACAAGTCCTAGTAAACTGAATTCTAGATTTCTCTGCTAGTATATTTGGGGTATCACTGAAGGTTATCTGGTTCCCTAGAGCTGATCATATATGGCAAACTTTCTGCCTCTATCTATCTCAATCTCTGTAATATATATTGTTTAAGCTTATGATTAGGGCGATGTGGTAGCCTGTGTAACATATTAAGACTAAGTATCTTGCTATTTATGTATTTTTACACTGACACTTTAATCTAAAAAAAAATATTACTTTCTGTTCACCATTCTGTGAAGATAAAATCTGCTATATTCATTTATGTTGGCCCTGAGAACTGCAGGTATAACTGCAAACTAACAATTTGTTGGTCCTTGATAATTCCTTCAAGTAACAAGACAGTATTGGCATTTTCAGTTTGGGAGTAACCTTGTACAATAACCACTGTACTATGCAATGGTCTCCAGATTAATGATCCCCAAATTTACACTTTTGTGAGCACCTATGTAAGATATGGGTTCACATGCAGGCGTGAATAAGCACACAGATGAAATAATTTCATATTGTCCAAAGATCTCTGGCTTTTCTGAATATGTTTGTTTAAAGGGTAGTGGGGGATTTTTTTTTGGGGGGGGGGTAATATGGATCTTAAAAGTAAAAAATGAGCCTAGTGCACCTGAGGGTAACAAAACAACAACTAGATGTTACCTAAGACTGTTTCAAATGACGTGGTACAATTGTACTTGACAATTACAAGCCAGCTGATGGCACACACCTTAACACTGCAGTGGTATATTAAAAGAAGAGCAGCCATGCAAAGTCTTTTGAGTGGTGGATATAACACAACATAACTTTTAATTTATGAAAGGTCAACCAAATGTGAATTTCCCCTTTAGTATGAAAGTACATATATTTTCATATCATAGGAAGAGAAAGAGATTATGAAAGAGATACAAAGCTATCTCATTCATTTTACATGCTAGAATCAAATCAAAGCCAGCAACTAGGTTTTGGCTTATGCAAACTTAGCTAAACATCATATTCTTCCAACAGATGCACCAATTCAAAAGCCAACCAAAGAGATGTGTCATATAAGGTTTAGAAACAGTTTTGAAGGGCAATAGAAAATACTTTTAAAGCTACTTTTTCAAATTTTCAAGTGGTGGTTGTATTGGAACCCTAGCTTTTTTCTTTCTTTTTTTAATCTTCCATTCCAAGTCAATGAACATAGTTTGGTACATGAAAGGCTAATACAAGAAGTCAGTTGGATTAGAGTCCTATAAAAAAAGTACTGGGTGACAAAAGCCCCTTACAGCAATCTGCAAGAGAGAAATAAATTAATCAAACTGTCAACCAAAGAAGGCTGGGTTTGACCTCCTTCTGATCTCATTACTTCTCTATTACCCTTTTGAAAAACATCCTCTTACAAAGATCACTAATTGAAGATTATGTGGAGGGGAATCACACCTCTCCATCACTGTGGTAACTTTGACTCATTTGTCATTCTAATAATTCATTTCTATCCTTTTCTGAACAGGCACAGACACTAATGGGCTATCATCAGTTAAAAAGGCAATTTTTCCATTTAATTGCACTCATTAAATACTCCAATTGGACAACTGGAAAAGCAATAGTTCCAATATTTAATCATACCCAAGTAATAATGAAACATTGCTTCTAAATACACCTGGCAATGTGTACAGTGCTTTGCAGTATCTCATTTACAACAGGCTCAATTCATATCGTATTAAAATCAGCTGCTAGTTTCTGTGGTTCTGGATTGCTGCTGTTTTTGTGGCATCTCTAGAAATCACAAAAATTAAGCAAAAGTACTAAATTACTGCAAGTCCTACCAAATTTAAGTTAGCTGCATCAAAAATTCAAGCAGTACAAGAAGACAATGAATAATGCAAAATTCAAAATGCTTAAGAAATGTGAGATGTTGGCATATACAATAGGACTGCAATACCTCTCTCCATATAAACCTCTGTGTTCATCATCTGAGGCCCAATTTTTGTGCCTCCTCCACATAAGGTCTGGAGGGTTGGAATATGGGAATGGGCCTTTTCTGCAGTAGCTCCCTATTTGTGGAATGCTTTCCCCAGGGAAGTTATTCTGGGGCTTTGAATATATATCTTTAGGCACCAGGCAAAAAGGTTTCTCTTCAACCAGGCCTTTGGCTGATTATTATTCTACAGCCTTTTAAATGTGTTTGGGGAGTATTGTTTTGTTGTTTTAAATATTTATTTGTGCTTTTATATTGTATTTTAATCTTGTGAACTGCCCTGATATCTTTTGAAGGGCGACATATAAATTGATAAATAAATAAATAATGTTGTGCAAGAGCGAAATGGATGTTTGCCTGAGAGTAAAACTGATAGAGAGAAGGGACAGAAGTGAATTTATAGAGTAGGGGAACATGTATAGTTTGCAGAAAAATGTATAGGCTTGAGCAGGAAACCACAATAAATTCCACTCAACCTGAAAAAATCAGTTGGTCAGGCCTGTGTACTTCAAGGATCCTAAGAAACAAGCAGTGTGGGAATCAGAAATGTCATCAAATAGTTATTCTATCTCAATTTTTTTATTAATAGATTGTAGCTGTACACTAGGGACACGGGTGGCGCTGTGGGTAAAACCTCAGTGCCTAGGACTTGCCGATCGTATGGTCGGCGGTTCGAATCCCCGCGGCGGGATGAGCTCTCGTCGTTCGGTCCCAGCTCCTGCCCACCTAGCAGTTCGAAAGCACTCTTAAGTGCAAGTAGATAAATAGGGACCGCTTTATAGCGGGAAGGTAAACGGCGTTTCCGTGTGCTGCGCTGGTGCTGGCTTGCCAGCTGCAGCTTTGTCACGCTGGCCACGTGACCCGGAAGTGTCTTCGGACGGCGCCAGCTCACAGCCTATAGAGCGAGATGAGCACGCAACCCTAGAGTCGGACACGACTGGCCCGTACAGGCAGGGGTACCTTTACCTTTTAGCTGTACACTAAAACATTGGTGTAGTTCAGATTTAACAACCTCTGCTAATAAACCTTGATTTATCAAAAGGAGAATAAACATTGAGTCTATAGTGTGGTATGGTGGCTATGGTGGCTCATTCCAGCTAGAGAGGTGTGATTTTTTTTGTCTTGGTCTCTTTAGACATGTCTACTCATGTACTACTACCTGAAACCCAAGATTGCCAGATGTGAAATACATTGGCACTATTTTCAGCTTTTCCACCCCACTACTATACTGTCTGTTCGTTCATGCACCTTACTTAATGCAAAACCTCTGAAGTTCTCTTAAACCAAGGTTTGCTATTAAATCTGAAATGGAAGCTATTGCTTGAGCTCAAAATCAAGATTCCAAACCATGGTTCAATCCTGGTTTCCCAACCAAGATTGTACTTAGAGATTAAATAGTGGTTTTGCCATTCAATGATAATGGGAAATCTGGTTAAAGAAATTCTGGAAATATTTGAATTAAGGCATGCAACAGAAAGAGGAATGGATGCACAATGATCATTCTGATAAACCATAGTTTATTGGATGAAGTTTAATATTTTAGAACTATGCAATTTTGAAAACAGACTAGGATGCCTTATGCTTCAGAACATATTCTGAGATAAGATCAGATAATTCTATTCTATGAATGAATGGAGAGAGTAAGCAAATCTGTTGTTCACTCTAATTTTGTTGAAATGATAATGATAATGATAATGATATCTTTATTGTCATTGTCCCGTGTGGAACAATGAAATTGAAAAACTACATAAAACCACATAAAAACTACATAAAACTACCACAAAACTACATACAACTACATAAAAACTACATAAAACATTTAAAAAAACCCTAAAAACTCTAAAATCCCATTTTAAAATACACTATACTATAGATACACTATAAATAATGTACATTAGTCAATTTTGATTCTGTTAGCTTATTTATCAAGAATGTTATTTGTGATCAATAACAATAACAATCTTGGCGATCAGGGGCTTCCTAATGAGGGCCCTAGATTAGTAAAGCAAAATGTGTACTGTTATAACAGGTGAGGTATATATTAAGTGTTGGGAACTATACCATGGAAATTGCAAATAAGCACTATTTACTGCTTTCAGTTAAACCAATAAATTGTCCTTCAGAACTTTCCCACTCAACATGTGAAGGTGGAAAGTGAAGCACACAGGAATGGAGACACGGGGGTTGGGGGTGACACCTGTGACAAATCCACAGATTAGTCTCCTATGTTTCTTTAAATCCCACAATATATATAGCTGGTGTCTCATTCTAACCTATCTCATAGGGTTGTCATAATAACTTGCACTGTGCTAGGGTAGGATAAAAATGTAATATAACAAAACACAATCTCTCTGGGACTAGTAATGTACAAAAACTTCTATGTAATATAGCTCAAACTGTAGGGCACAGATTGCAAACTATTTCTTTATTTGAGGTACTAGTACTTTTGAAGCTCCCACACTTGGGAATAGAAATCTTTTATTACCCTCAGCAACATTTTAAAGAGGTCCTTTAAAATAGCCTCTATCAACCCATGATCAGCCATATGTTCTGTAAAAGCCTTGGTACCCGGAGATAAGGAAAGAGCCGTGAGAATTTCTCCATTCTGGAATAATTAGCAGAGTTTGAAGGTTGTGTAGATTATGGGAGAAAGAAGTCAGACGCAAGGTAATCATGAATGGAGCAGAGCTCCATCAAAACATCAAAGGCTTTACTGAAAGCACTTGATAGCATATGCTGCTGTAGATCGAAGGCATAAGCTACACAACAAACAAATTCTAGATAGGAGATAATGGTTGGAGATGAAAGGGCACTGATGATTCTTTAACGGGTAAATTGAATTTAGTTCAGGGACAGAACATGAATATAGCTAGGTCACCAAGAAAATTTGATAATTAGCATTCTACATCTTGAAATGGTCTGTTATCCTAGAATCTACTGTAAAAATGGGATGTGATAGTATTAAAAAGAATTACAGGCATTTTCTTTTTCTGATCATTGATTCCTCTCTCAATATCCTTAAGGCAAGCCCAAGGCATAAAAGTTAAGATGAAAATTGTCCAAAGAGAATATAAAGTTTAATGAACTTAAAAAATAGGGGCTGGACAAATTTTAATCTATCTGACCATGTGAACTCCCAGATGAATCTTAAAATGTTTACACACAGTCTTCCGAGAGGCAATATACTGCATGAATTGTACCCAAGGCTCTTACATTCATTTGAGTGCATAAATTCCTGAACTAAATCATAGTAAAGTAATATACTGTTATTGTATTTTCAAAATGTGCCCTGCAACCACGTTTCACAAACAATGCTTAGTTCATTGGTATCATTTACGTTCATTAAAAATAAAACAATCTCATCAGTCTATGAATGCTGATTTTTGAGTTGCAAATACTCAGATTTCCCATGTGTAGAAGAAAGATATAATTTCTTTACTTGGGTGTATTCACTGCTCTGAACTTCATATATGTATGAATTTGGGAATGAAAATGAAAATAAAATGGAGGGTTCTCTATTCCATGTATTAGAAAATAATATGTTTTAGTCATTAAAGCCTCAAATATAAATGCTGTAAACCATGAAATTACCTTTGAGCCTTCAGTGGAATAACCAGTTCACAAATAAATGATCCATACAGAAAGAAAAGCGAAGATTAAAATAATAAGACAAAGTTATGCTTTTATTTCAAGAATCTGAAAAATATATATCAGAAAATCATCGGGGCTCTCATCCGCACCAAGGTTCCATTTAAATAGGTAGCACCTTACAGCATTATTATTATTATTATTATTATTATTATTATTATTATTATTCCTATCTGTTTTTTGAAATTATTACCAGGCAAGTTTGTATGTATTTTCATGAACCAATCATCATAAGAAATAAATGTCTTAGAAGAGCTATCTCTAACTATGTGCATTCAGCTGAGCAGCTGTCTCCACCTGTCAAAGATAGTCCTCTTATCTAGATGCCATTGAAATGGTGTTTGTTTGAATAAGTTTTTGGATGAGTCCCAGAATAGCCTGTATTCTTATGGCTTGAGACTGTATGGTCAATGACATTCAGATCTTTAGATGAATAACTTTAAATATGTTTTTTACTGATTTAGTATAAACCAATTAATTACAAGGGCTATGGCCAAGGATGTGGGATATAAGTCTAAGGCTGTGTTCAAACATCTCAATAAACCAGTGGGTTTCTACAGATCACAAAGTGACTTACTTCTGGGTAGACGATATAGACTTATGCTGTAAAAAATTATTATCTATGCACTGGATTATATGAGCACAGAATAAACACAAGATTTGTAAATAACAGGTAGATGACATGCTGGCGCATGTATACCACATACACACGATCCAGCATACTTGTTAAAAACTTTTAAATGTTATGCTTGCTTACAAATACACGCAAGTACTTCCTGGCAGCTTTTAAGGGGCACTGCAACCTTTAAAACAGTCCATTAAATTAAATTAAACAGAATTAAACTCATAAGCCCTTCGCTTATAAACAGCTCACCTTCACAAAGTTTTTCCCGTGGATTAGGAAAATGTGACCCAAACTCAATTCTTATTCTTCATCTATGAAGTTTCTCAGAAGCTTATCAGGGGTTTCCAAAAAGAAGATTATTAATTGTAGACAAGCTTCTCTCAAACAAAACTCGCCTTCAAATATCTTCCTCTTAAACATACAGCCTTATAAGAGTTTTGGATATATTCTAGATGGCATGTCCAATGACCATCATGAACTGATTGTATTAACATGACCCAGAATTTTCTAAAATGTACTGGGGGTTCCATAGAAGTAGGGATTCTTCTGCACAGGATTCCCGCAGTGTAGACTGCTGAGAAATCACAGTTTTATTATAATTAGAGCTTCCAATACTAGCTTTGGGCAAGTTACAGGAGAAACATAATAATAATAATAATAATAATAATAATAATAATAATAATAATTTATACCCCACCCATCTGGCTGGGTTTTCCCAGCCACACTCTGGACGGCTTCCAACAATAGTCTGTTAAACATTACAAGCTTCCCTAAACATTGTAAGAACCTGAAATAAGTAAATATTCAATACGATTTAATGATTTCTTAATATAGTTGTAACCATTGGCTGTGCATAGCAAATTAACCATAAATATGCTACTCTGTTGAAAGGCTACCAAAATTTGTGAGCTGCTGTGAGAAACAGAGAGAAGTAATCAAGAGAAAGATCACATGAAAAGGGCTAAAAATATCATATTTCTGAAGAAGTCATTAGTGTCAATATCCATTCTACATATATTTATTTGATAATTTCTACTTTAAAAATGCATATGCTTATTTAAATACAGCAGCTTTTCTCTCTTTCTCTCTCTCTCTCTCTCTCTCTCTCTCTCTCTCTCTCTGTGTGTGTGTGTGTTTAATGGCATTTAAATTTAATTTCCTATCTCAGCTTGTAACTGCACTATGTAATATTTAAAGTAAAATGAGTTTTAAGTTAGCAAAAACATTGCCCAAATGATTTCCCTTTTAATTCTTTTTAAAAATGAAAATAAAGAACTCCAGTCTGACAACTCTAACCTATACAATTTGCACTGCTGTAAAAGCATTTTTCCAGATATACCCCCTAAATAATTAAGTTGTTCCTTTTACCATACTTCCTATATTATACAAGTCATTTTCCCACAACAAATCAATAACTCATTCCTTACATCAGTCATTTTTCTACATTTAACTGAATGGACTGAAGTCCAACACTGCAGGTTACATTACTTTTGAATTATGTGTGTAATTTAAAATTCAAAGTACTACACTAAGGAGCTTTTTAAACTGAACACTCTACAGTTTCTCTCTCTCTCCAATCTCCATTCCTTATCAGCAGCTCAGAAAGAGTTAAAGCCATAAAAACTTAATAGGAAAGTATTGCTGAAAAAGAAATTCAGCAATTTACCTTTATAAACAAAATGCACTATTTATATTTACTTAATAAGACACTATTCACCATTATAAACTGTATCTTATCATTTAAAGAAATCACCAGTGCAGTCATATAAAAATGTATTTCTTTTACAAACCCTTAAAACTCAAATTAAACAGAAAATTCACTGATTTCTATAAAAATAATTGAGCATCTTTTCCACCTCATTTTCAGTTTGCCTAATATACTTATAATCCTGGCATGCTCTGGTCCATGGGGTCACGAAGAGTCGGACACGACTAAATGACTAAACGACTAAACAACAACAACTTATAATGAACATATAACTAAAATGGGTCAATGATACATTTTAGCTCTGTGTAACAACAACATTCACATAGGAAGCAAAAACAATTTTAAATTGTAACATTCAGGTATAAACCTATATTGCAATACATGTAATAATGTAAAACAAAACAAAAAATATTAAAGCTAAGCTTCAAATAATGCAATTCTGAACAACTGGTATAAATGTAATTAATTGTCCTGTCACCAGATAATAAAGCACTCCAGCTAGATTGCTTATGAGCATGGCTTTTTGAACATGCTGAATTTCTTAGTTGCTTGCATAGTTTACAATCTATAAGTTACCAGCATGGAGATTGTCAAATATCCCATGCCCAAAACATAACATTGAATAGTACAAACAACACTTGACTCTCTGATTTTTTTCTTATTTGCTATGCATACTAATATCTAATACACAACATAGCATACACTTTTCTCCCACAACTCAGGTGCAGAATTTCCAAACTTGAAAAGTTTCTACAGATTACACTCTTTTATGCCCCTTTTCAATTATATAATTTTAATTTCTACATCTCTGCTGGGGCCTAGGTTTATGTTAATCGCATTTGAGATCTCAAAAAAGTTGGAATGAAACAACAAATAATAATGAAGATACAGTTCAAACCCCAGTTTATGCTTCTGCTTGTTGAATCTGCAAATTCTATCAAGAAACTTTGCATTTCAGAAGACTGATATTCCACATTACCCAAGCTATTTCATAATTTTGCTGGTTACCAAGCCAAAGCTTTACCCAGAACTCAGCAAAAACTTCCATTTCAGCTCAGTATCTTGATTTCTACGCCTCCTGATACACCTGGTATAGAAAATGACAATTTGTGAAAAAACAATGCCTGCTGAATATTACTTTTACATGAGAAAACCAGCAACAACTTATTATGCTCTTGTAATGCTTCTGTCATTTAAATGTATTTCATTACAGGTTTTTTTTAAAAAAACAAACTGCAAAATCAACAGCATGGAATAGTTAAGTATTCTGCAGTGTCGTCTCAATAGCTCTTCCCCCTCCCCTTTTAAAATTAGTACACTAAATAAACGTTTTGCTGTATGTCTCATTAATTGATTAAGATATTGCCATAAATCAAATTATTTTGTATTTGCTGAATATTTCCCTATAAGCACCTTTTTAAAAAAGGCAAGAAAGGCATTGAATCATTCAAATCATTATTGAATTATTTGATATGGAACTGTATTCTTAAACAGGCATTTCAAACCAATCTGTTTTTGTTCTTTAAAGTAAATTAAACACTGAAATTTTAAGCAATTGTGGAGAGAGTTATAAAGAAAAGAAATATGTTGTTTTTTCCAAACAACAGAACTGTAGTTCTTTTTTACATGTAAAGTTTCACTAGATCAAAATATTATTTAGCTTTAAAAGAAAGGATATGTTATTGTAGTTGGGTCCAACAGTAGTAGAAAGTAAAAATTCCTTGTCTGGAGCTGTATTATTTGTTGAAAAAAATCTACTTCAAAACATTAATCAAATTTTTCGCCTACTGGGCAGCCATATGGTAAAGCAGCATGTGAATCTCACAAACTTGCTGATCTCCTGTAACTGGGTGCTATTAATTACGCTTGCTGCATCCATCTCTTGGATTTCGCTTTGTGAAGAAAGTATTTATTGCAACAGCTTTTACAAAACAAGGGAATGAAAATCACAATTGATTAATGAGCTGAATGGAAATATTTCCGTTAGCAGATTTTTAAAATGAATCAGGATTAATACCATAGGTAAGAAACAAAGCTGCAGCTAGTGTTCCACACAGGTTGTTCTATACAACCCCCACCCCATCACCACACATACCATTGTTCACTGAAAAGGTTTAAAGTAAATTGGGAAATAAAAATAGTTGACTGCAAACCCTTCTTCCATATGTTGGAGGGCAATAGTGGGCAATGGCTTCGGCAATCAAGCCTTGCTTTGGGCTTCATAGGAACATCTTTTTGGTCACTGTGGGAAATAAAATCTTGGCCTAATGGGAGTTAAGTGATTCAGCATTTAGCCTTAAACCGAATTGCTTTTTCCATGATGGTTCCCCACTCCTGATATAGAGGGTTAATTTAAGTTTCCAGAGCTTATTTTGATGTAGTTTTATTATTATTTACTATATTTATTTGTTGCTTTTACACCAAACTGTCTCAAACTGGCTTACATATTAAAAATAGATATAACAAAAATAAAATAAAAACCAAGTATAAAAACAGCAGTACAACAGAAAAACTGAGTAAAAACAAATGTTCCTGGCACCTAAAAACAGACAATGATGGAGCCAGATATGCTTCCCTAGTGATAGCATTCCAGAAGCAGGGAGCCACTGTTCTCATAATGCCATCCTCTCCATCTCCCTCAGAGAGGGCACAGAAATAGGGGCCTTTGATGATGAATGTAATATCTGGGTTGCAGAACTGGTCCAAATCTTCTTTCACGATCACTCCAGCCATCTTCCCACTCATTTTGTTGCATAGTTCCCCAGAAAATCGAATTTCCCAGAGCATCATCATGCCCAGAAAAACCACCAGGTCAAGCAAATGGCCTGCAATGTGAGTGTGCCCAGATATTATGTGAAGCAAGCCCATAGTTGTCATGGGGCCCCCTGAAAGCCTGAGTTGCTCAAATCAGGGCAGCCTTTGTATGAACACTGAACAAGATAGGAACTCCAATGCCAGCTTGTCCACCTTGCCAGCTCAGATAGGGAGACTGCTAAACAGCAGGTTGCTATGCAGGACAGAATCCCTATATTGTTCCAGAAAGCCATCGTCAAATGTTGGCACTCAGACCCAGCTGATTTCTAGACAGGGTGCCTGAGAAGAGAAATGGTATCACAAGAGACCATGGTGACTTCATTTCCCCATTAGCTTTTGCTGTAGAACTACTGATTAACCAGGTGCAGATAGCTCTCTACTCTCATCTGCTTATGTCTTGAACATATCTTACCTATGAGGAAAGATATAATATTTTCTCGATACAATTTAAAGTGCTGACTTTGACTTCCAAAACTCAAAATAGCCTGAGTCAAGGATATATGGAGGAGACCTTTCCAGAATGTTCATGGGAACTACATAATATAGTCCTCTTAATCTGAAAAGCTATCCAGTCAAAGCTCAGTTTAAAGAAACATAACTATAAGAAGGGAGACCAGGGAACCTTGAAGTTGCTCATTGACAACAGGTACACAGGTCATCTGGTCACAGTCTTCTCCAGGAAGGTGAGATGTATTGTATTTGTATCTTAATTACTAGCGGCTGCTACCCATGCTCACATTGCTTGGCAATGTTGCCTACGCCCACCAAACTCCCAGCTTCCTTGCCAACTGCCCTCCCTTAACACCTCACCCCAACCCCTCACAGTTCCTCCTTCCCACCCACCCCAAATCCTCACAGCTCATTACATTCCCCTCAGTGGTGGCTGATGAGGCAGGGCTGGTGGGACTCTGCTACTTTCCTGGCTTCTCAAGACATTTTCACTTCTGCAGAAGGGGAGGGGGAAGATGCAAGGAGCATGGCATGTGGGGGACCTCCCTGCACCACCCCCTTCTCCATTGATAAGCAGCCTCCACATCCCCTTGTAGCTCACTCCTATCTCAGGATCCCAATGCTGCTGCCACTCATGTAGGAGAATGGAAGGAAGAAGAGAAAATATCGCTCCCCTTTGCTTTGCCTTGCTCTGCCACTGTCCACTTGTCAGTGGTGTGGCGCAAAGGGAAGAAATAACTTCTTCTCTTCATTCCCCTCTTCTCCACATGTGGCAGTGGTAGTGGAGTCTTGGGATTGGAGTGAATGTTTTAAACAATTTACTGAACAAAAAACCAAAACAAGAAACAAGAAAAAAACAAGGAAGAGAGGAGAGCAGAGAGATTTGAAATACCCAAAATGTGGATGACAGCAGCAATGACAGGGAGTGCATGAAAGCTTGTCTGGGCCAGCTGCCTAGTCACTGCCCGCCTACTTTTTGGCATAACTCTTCTTTTTTACCTTTACTTTTTGGCATAACTGCCAAACTGCAGCATGACAACTTTTCTTGTTAGAAAAGGGTGAGGCAAAAGAACTTTAAAAACAAACAGGGTTCTGTTGGGTTTCCCAAATTCCAATTCAGCACTCCAGTCACTAAACTATACTGGTTGCCATACTGAATGCTAGTCTCTAATAATTTCCTAGGAGAGGGATGGGCAAAAGGTAGATAGGGATCTACTAGTAAATATTTATATGATTTCCAATAGATCACCTGTCAGGGGCTCAGGAGCAGAGGCACAGGGAGGAGAGGAGATGGAGAGCGAGGGGGAGGAATCCGAGGGGAGCGTAGGAGAAGAGGACAGTGGACCGAGGGATTCCACGAGCCTCTCCAGCGAATCGGAAGATTCACAGAAGGGGGCGCCAGTGGCCAGGGGTAGGGGGTTCCCAAGGGGAACGCCCCAGGAGCAAGGGGGGAGCAGAGACTCCCAGAGCAGTAGTTGGAAATCAGGACCAGCTTCCCCACCAGAGCAGAGTGGGGGGGAAGAGTCCCAAGGATCGGGGCCAGTGCATTCCCCACCAGGGAGAGAAGATAAGGCAGGACTGACCACACCTCCATCAGGGAGTCAGACAACGGAGGAGAGGTCAGATCCGGCCAGTATCCCGGAAGAGGGAAGCAGTGACAGAAGTAGTGTAACGGTCAGGAGGAAGGTCACTGGGTTGGCGCGAGAGGCAAGTTCAAATGTACAGGAGCGCGGGACAGCAGAGAATGAGGATTGGGAACCGGGTCCTAAAGCCCGCCGGAGGCAGGGGGAGGAGTTAAGCGACTCAGCGTCAGAAGAGTCCAGAAAGGGGAATGCCCCAGCGGGCAGGAGGACCCAGAGGAGGAGAAAGCAGCGGAAAAGGTGGAGCAGGGCTAGGATCTTAAACTGGTGTCAGAGGGGAGGAGATTCAGACGGGACTTCGCCGATCTAGGGTTTAAGATGTAGGGCTGCGCGCTGCGGCTTTGAAATGGAAATTGAACTTCAATAAAGACTTTTGTACATTACGACAGCCTAGCGCTGGTCCTCTGTGAGCTGGGACCTAGAGGCAGCTCTGACAGTAAACAATTTACTGAACAAAAAACCAAAACAAAAAACAAGAAAAAAACAAGGAAGAGAGGAGAGCAGAGAGATTTGAAATACCCAAAATGTGGATGACAGCAGCAATGACAGGGAGTGCATGAAAGCTTGTCTGGGCCAGCTGCCTAGTCACTGCCCGCCTACTTTTTGGCATAACTCTTCTTTTTTACCTTTACTTTTTGGCATAACTGCCAAACTGCAGCATGACAACTTTTCTTGTTAGAAAAGGGTGAGGCAAAAGAACTTTAAAAACAAACAGGGTTCTGTTGGGTTTCCCAAATTCCAATTCAGCACTCCAGTCACTAAACTATACTGGTTGCCATACTGAATGCTAGTCTCTAATAATTTCCTAGGAGAGGGATGGGCAAAAGGTAGATAGGGATCTACTAGTAAATATTTATATGATTTCCAATAGATCACCAAAGATTTATCACTGTCCATTAAGCTGCTGAAACTAAGAAACTTTGAGCCTGGTAAAGAGGAGACTGAGAGGAGATAGGATAGCCATCTTCAAATATTTAAAGGGTTGTCATATGGAGGATCAGCAAGCTTATTTTCTCCTGCTCCAGAGGCTAAAATCCAAATAGGAGAACAGCCTTTACCAAAGGTGTCATGGGCTTTGAAGGCACTCGAACTCAGGACGCAAGGGAGAAAAGTGCGAAGAGGAAGGCATGCTTGGCAAATCCACACCGTGATCAACTCCTGCCCGGAAACCAATGTCCCCACTGTGGAAGGACGTGTGGACCCAGAATTGGCCTCCACAGTCACTTACGGATTCATTGTTTAAACCGTGTTTATGGAAGACAATCTTACTTGGCTACAAGTGATCGCAAAAAAAGGAGGAGGAACTTTATGACAGTAAGAGGTATTTGACAGTGGAACAGACTCCCACAAGAGGTGGTAGATTCTTCCTCCTTGGAGCTTTTTAAGCAGAGGTTGAATGTCTATCTGCAATGTATGATCTAGCTGAGATTCCTGCATTGCACGGGGTTGGACAAGATGACCCTCAGAGTCCCTTCAACTCTGCAATTGTATGATTCAGTGGAAACAAGGAATGGATTTTCATGTGGAAAGCCTGTGATCTAAATTCTGGTTCTAAAAACAAATTATTCGGCTTAGATCCACTTCAAATTAAGGAATAGACCACCTCTGAGTGTGTGTCCATTCCCTTCTCTTTCAAAGCTGTTTTGCAGTTGGCTCCAACTGGAAGAACTTAAGTTTCTAGGAACAAATAAACTCAATTTCAAAGCCTTGAAGTCTGTCTACCCTTAGAGGTGCCTGATTTTTAATTCTGTTTCCACAAGTGTGCATCTAGTTTTAAAGTTGTGTCTGTGATCCCCACTTTCCTGCCTACAGTGCTGACAAAAAGGAAATACTGATGAAAAAGCCATTTGGACAGAAAGCAACGAGTAGCCAAGAGACAGAAAGAGATGCATTACTTTCCATGTTAGCTTGGAGCAGTTAAAAGGTAAAGGTACCCCTGCCCGTACGGGCCAGTCTTGACAGACTCTGGGGTTGTGCGCCCATCTCACTTAAGAGGCCAGGGGCCAGCGCTGTCCGGAGACACTTCCGGGTCACGTGGCCAGCGTGACAAAGCTGCATCTGGCGAGCCAGAGCTGCACACGGAAACGCCGTTTACCTTCCCGCTGGTAAGCGGTCCCTATTTATCTACTTGCACCCAGAGGTGCTTTCGAACTGCTAGGTTGGCAGGCGCTGGGACCGAGCAACGGGAGCGCACCCCGCCGCAGGGATTCGAACCGCCGACCTTTCAATCGGCAAGTCCTAGGCGCTGAGGCTTTAACCCACAGCGCCACCTGCGTCCCTTGGAGCAGTTATGAACACCTTAATTTCTGGACAGGATTGCTTCCCATAAACAATCTCCTATGATAAAAGACCCCAATTAAGATTTTCTGTACTCTAACTTGGATGACATTTAATGAGTTTGCAAACAAACACACCTATTTTAGACCATCACAGCACTGGCTGCCAATATGCCACCAGGCCATATTTTTTGAGCCCTAACAATTGGGAATCAGGATACCTGAGAGAGCACCCACTCTCCCGCCTGCCTGCTCAATATCCCTGCCTGTACAGTGCAGTCATCTACAGGAGCCCTCTCTGTGGTGCTGCCACAATAAAGATTCATTTCACAGTGGCTCAAACTAAGTCTTTCAGCACATTAGCACCTACCTTGTAGAACACATTGCCCAATGACATTAAACATTGTACACCTGCTGGATGCTCAAAGCTCTATTTCTAAAGTCTTTTCCATAAGTTTTCCATAAGTTGTTTGTTGCATTTAATTGTTGGACACTCTATGATATTTAGTAATGTTTCATGGTCTACAAATGTTTCAGGTATAAATACATGATGTGTGTTTACCTCTCTTTCCACAAACTCTCAATTTCTTCAGCTGTGTAACAGCAATCATAACTTAAAAACCTACATCTGAACATAAGGTGGACGTTTTACAACTTAGGTAGAAATTGGGGTGCGGTCAAAGCAAATGTTAAAAAAGTGAACAAATAAAAAATAAAAATAAAATTAAAAAGTGAACAAATGAAGGATACGGTATCACAAATGAAAAGTGACACTGATATTCAAAAAACATTTTGTTATTTATTACAAGCCAAAGGTGCCTTATAAAAATGGCACAGACAGCTTTGGGATCCAGATTTGTCTATAGCTTATTTCACTAATTTAAGACTGCTGCACAAAAAATTCAGAACACGGGAGTCTAATAATTGGGAAAGACTGAGTGATTTCTCTTGCTCACTCAATTCTGTGGGTAGCTGCAATTTTATTTATTTCGGAAATGTGTATCCCACTTTAAACTTAAAAGTATATAAAAATAAATACATGTCTGTTCCTATTTGGTCATGTAACTATATTAATTCCAATAATGAAGTAGACTTGGAAGATATACATATATACACACATGGCATATTCATATTGTATCGATTTAAATCAAAGAAGCAAACTTGATTTATGGAGGAGGGTGGGGTATAAACATTTTAAATAAACATAAAATAAGACACTTCACATAATTCCTCAATAATAGCAATGCTAATATCAAGAGGATCAATAACCTGGATTCTGTTGTCATGCTTTTTAAAAGCTGGATATGGTGAATGCTTTGTTTCATCAGAGAACTTGCATTTCCAACAAATGACACTTGATTATAAACACAAGAAAAAAAGTCAAGAAGTTTTTATGAGCATCTCAAAATATATAGTGCAATCCCTATACATCCCTCAGCTGTCTGGTGAAAAGTTTAAAGAGATAACAAAATGTTTAACAAGATATAAACCTCAGAGATCATTAATCAATATGTTCAATGTTATTTGTGATAATTCATCATGACATGATATTAATGACTTACTGTACTCTTCAGAGGTGAGATTAATGCAAATGAGCAGCCACAATTAACTTTACTGCTCCCAACTCACAGGAATGGACAGATGATTATAAATGACAACTATATGTCAATTACAATACCCAATAAAGTGAAGCTTAGAGGGCTATCTATCTACTTTTATAGCTCTTCCTTGACGTAGCTGAATTTAGCTCAGCCCACAGTTGTCACAGGGGTACCACTGTTTTCAAGGAGGTGGTCTCTTAAAAGAAGGCCTTGGAAAAAGGGTGTCAAAATATATTGTCTGAAGTGTGAAAACGGCAGGAAACCAGAACAGATGCTGCATTCTGCATGAGTAAAGAAAATTGTTTCTGTTTTTAAATTGAAACAATAAGGGCATGAAGAAAATAACCTGCCCTGCTGTGTAATATATTTATTCAATTAAACAAAAGCACATTAACAGAGTATTCTGAAAGACCTTTCATTTGATAACTTGGTTTGTTACAATGCAGCCCCAGAGAGGTAAAAATATGGGAACACCAATGACAGTTCCTATCTTTACCTGATCCACTATTAAATTAGGAAGTGTGGTCAACTGTACACGTTCAGAGACCCAAAACTGAGAATTTGTGCAATTTTTAAGAACTCATCTTAAAAATGCTAAAAGCATTATATCTGAACATCCAGAAAGTTCGGATAGCCTTCCAAAAAGACTTAAGTGAATCATATATATGTGTCTTCTTAAATTTCATTGCCTACCATATTATGATGTAGGAATCATAGAATTGTACAATTGTAGAGATGGAAAGGATCCCAAGGGTCATCTAGTCCAACACCCTGCAATGCAGGAATCTCAACTAGATCATACATGACAGATGACCACCCAACCTCTGCTTAAAAACCTCCAATCAAAGACACCACCCTCTGAGGGAGTCATTTCTACTGTTGAATAGTTCTTAACATCATGCTCTAAGAGCAAGAGAAACTTGGTACTATTTTCTTCATGACAGTAAGTGATCAATTACCATCACTATCCCCTCTTTATGAGCTGGTACAGGACACTTGATTCCATTCCATTGGGGATGAACAAGGACAAAGAGGATTTTCTGTCCCACCAAAAGTGGTCTACAGTGGTACCTCGGGTTAAGTACTTAATTCGTTCCGGAGGTCCATTCTTAACCTGAAACTGTTCTTAACCTGAAGCACCACTTTAGCTAATAGGGCCTCCCACTGCCGCCGCGCCACCGCTGCATAATTTCTGCTCTCATCCTGAAGCAAAGTTCTTAACCCGAGGTACTATTTCTGGGTTAGTGGAGTCTGTAACCTGAGGCGTATGTAACCCAAGGTACCACTGTATATAGATATGTGAACATATTACTGCTATTCAGATAAACACCAAATCCAAAATCAAAACATGAAAGCAATAAATTATTAAGCATTACAAATGGCTACAAATGCAACACCACTAAAAGATTAAATAGGACAAATAAAAAATATGGCCCTCATAGCCTTTTTTAAAAATAAATATATTAGTGGAAGCAATGCCAAGATGACTGTGCCACCAATTACCAATATTTTGAATAATTTATATTGTTTTCCATATGTTTAAACTTCAAATGAATTTTTGCAGGTGATACTTTCTACATTACATGTCATCTGACCAAACTGTTTACTTCTCCCGTCATCCTTCTACAGTATATCCATGTGCATCTATCTATACCTGCCAATTAAAGATGACACTATACATATTAAGAACATATTATCGTATGTATTAAAAAAGTTAAGGTACAGCGGTACCTCTGGTCATGAACTTAATTCGTTCCGGAGGTCCGTTCTTAACCTGAAACTGTTCTTAACCTGAAGCACCACTTTAGCTAATGGGGCCTCCCGCTACTGCCGCACCACCGCTGCGTGATTTCTGTTCTCATCCTGAAGCAAAGTTCTTAACCCGAGGTACTATTTCTGGGTTAGCGGAGTCTGTAACCTGAAGCGTATGTAACCTGAAGCATCTGTAACCTGAGGTACCACTGTAATTGGATATATATAAACAATTTCCAAAGCCAATACAGTTATTGACTAGATAAGAAGCTTTCCACTTAGAAAGCTTGTTGAAGAAAGAAATTTTGCAACAGGCAATGAAAAGAAGATGAACTCCCATCAACCCCAGCTACCAGTCAGCATCCAGACAGTCGTATGTTCTCCATCCCTGCTTTATATTAATCCAAGCCCATTTTCAAGTTTGAGCAGGCACCTGAACTCAGGTGTCCAGCCCACGTACAAGTCCAGGAACGTTCTACTAGACACAATGACTTCTTCCTGGAAACATAGCTTGAAGCTGACAATTTACATACATTTTGAAAACACAGCAAATTTCCAAGAAAACAGGCTTTTCAGGTCAGACTGTTTTTTCTTAGAAGCAAATTAAAAAATGTGTCTGTATTACCAAGGTGCTAAATTTAGCACACCAGAGCCCAAACAATAACTGAAAGCTCAATGAACTCTGAAAGCATTGTGCATGACATCTATGCGTCAATAGGAATAAGATACATCATTAACATGAGGAAAAAATTAATAAGGTCTAGATATAATTGCACTGAACGATATGTGTGAATTAATAACCTGCCAAGTTTGTTGTAACTTAACAAAAATAGATTTTACTAATTATTCAACACATTCAAGTTGAGTAAATAAGATTTTTTTTTCCAGTGCCCCTGTTTAATTGCAGCTTGGCACCAACAAATATATATCAAAATTATAGTATTTCCCTTGACAGGAAGTTCCTTGCTTCCACACATTGTTATGGCTCTCTGCAGAATAACCCAGAACTGCTGACAACCTTGAACACTGCTACAACAATATTACTATACTTGGCACAGAAGTACCCTTGCGGCAAGAGAGAAGCTGTAATTTTGACTGTCACTTCATATTAAACTGGATATTATTTCACTGTATACACATGCACACACTTATAAACTCTTAATAGACCACAGTTTTCTCACTGCCCAGTTCTTTTATAATAAATAAATAGCATCATAAAACAACTAAACCAATAGTGAGATGCCTTTTTTCTTCAAATCATCATTATATATTCAGCAGCAACAACAACAAAAAGTCATGTGTGGACTGCAATTGTATGGATTATTCAACTGTATTTCCCACAGCTAGATTGTACTCTTCATGCTGCAAAGCTTTCTACTGTAAAATATAATATTAAAACTGCATAAAATGATAATATCCAGCTGTATTGTAGCAATGGGAAAAAATTAAGCTGTTTTTAAAAACTAGTTAATCATATATTTAAACATCAAGCTTGTCATTTACAAATGTTCTGAGTAACAAAATATTTATACATCATGTATCATTTATTTTCTTGTACAGCACTACAGACACAGAGTGAATGCCATCTATGTGTGGAATTCCCAGTGTATTTGTACAGCTATAACTCACAGTCAGCAAAACTGGCTTGTAATTTCTATGCATTTGAAACTATTTATTCAAACATCCTGTTTTAGGCAAAACATAAAGCCCTGACATATTATTTCAGTTACCAATCAATTTTTGAGTGAAGTAAATGAGCATCACGCTCACCCTGACATAGGCAAAACAGCTGAAGGGTACCAGGGTCAGCAAAGGATACCCACAACTTGTGTCTTAAGATCTTCGCCACATACCTCTGTTGAAGGGAAGGTATGAAGAAGAAGAAGAAGAAGAAGAAGAAGAAGAAGAAGAAGAAGAAGAAGAAGAGGAGGAGGAGGAGGAGTTTGGATTTGATATCCCGCCTTTCACTCCCTTTACGCAGTCTCGAAGCGGCTAACCCTTCCTCCCCCAAAACAAACAAACACTCTGTGAGGCGAGTGGGGCTGAGAGACTTCAAAGAAGTGTGACTAGCCCAAGGTCACCCAGCAGCTGCATGTGGAGGAGCGGAGACGCGAACCCGGTTCCCCAGATTACGAGACTACCGCTCTTAACCACTACACCACACTGGCTCTGGTATTATACCTTCTCTGCTTCTTATCTGGTGCCCTCTATTTCAAAGTGGCAAAAACATTTTTATCAGTTCAGCACAAATGTTTACCTAAGTATTTCTACAGTCTTAGTAGCACCTTAAAGACCAACTAAGTTAGTTCTTGGTATGAGCTTTCGTGTGCATGCACACTTCTTCAGATACCTGAAGAAGTATCTGAAGAAGTATCTGAAGTATCTGAAGAAGTGTGCATGCACACGAAAGCTCATACCAAGAACTAACTTAGTTGGTCTTTAAGGTGCTACTAGATGGAATTTTTTTATTTTGTTTTGACTATGGCAGACCAACACGGCTACCTATCTGTAACTACAGTCTTAGTGTGTGTATTAGTTCATAGTGGGTTAGCCTGTTCTGTGGAGTTCACTTCTCCTGTCTTACTGTCTTCCAGCAGTTCATACTTATGAACTATTGCAAAACTCAGCACTTACTAAGATGCCCACCTAAGCTCCACAAGATGATTGTGTCTTTCCATGAGAACATGTGTGGCACCATCCAATAACACGGATAATTCTCAGATGCATTCCTATAAAGAGTAGTGTGAAACAGGGCTGTGTTTTGGCCCAAGTCTTTGGGGCATTTTTTTTTAAAATCCCTGGTGTTCTCATATGCCTTCAGTTCAACAGAGGCTGGTGCACACTTCCATTCAAGGAGCGACGGGGATCTGTTCAACCTGCTTCATCACTATGCCAAGACAAAAGTATGTTGGGAGATGTTAGCTGAGAGATATTTGTTGGCAGATAATGCAGCCTTGACAGCTCACGCCAAGGAAGTCCTCATCAACCATTTTGCCCCAAACTGCATGGAGTTTGGCCTCACCTTCACTCTGATGAAGACCAATATCTTGGGTCAGGACATCACCTGCACTTTACCTATCAGCACTGGTGACCACATGCTTGAGCTGGTAGACAACTTTGTCTATCTCGGCTCCATCATAACCTGTAACCTTTATATTGATACTGAGCTGGACAAGTGTATTGGCAAGGCAGCTACAGCAACCACTTGCCTCTCGAAAAGGGTATGAGAGAATGTGACGCTAATAACCAATACTAAGAAGCGGGGGGGGGGGGGAGTTTAGTTGTGCAAGCATAAATCCTTGCACAAATGGGACAGATTCAATTGATATAACCCATTGCCGCTCTGCCACATACATACAGTTGTTATTTAATTTACAAACCACTTACAGTGGTACCTCAGGTTAAGTACTTAATTCGTTCTGGAGGTCCGTACTTAACCTGAAACTGTTCTTAACCTGAAGCACCACTTTAGCCTATGGGGCCTCCTGCTGCTGCTGCGCCACCGCTGCACGATTTCTGTTCTCATCCTAAAGCAAAGTTCTTAACCCGAGGTACTATTTCTGGGTTAGCGGAGTCTGTAACCTGAAGTGTCTGTAACCTAAAGCATATGTAACCCGAGGTACCACTGTAATTCCAAAATATAGTAGAATGCCTGAATAATACCAGAGTAAATAGGTGCTTCTTCAAGAGCCAGTAGAATACCAACACAGATGAAAATGCATTCCACATTACCAGTGCCACCAGTCAAAAACCAAATACATGTCCTAAGTCTCCAGTTGCTGATCATCCTACAGAAACAAAACTGAGATAGCAGTTTGGACCCTCTCACTGCTTAAGGGAGAAGGAAGCTTGAAAGAATATTGTGAGCACAAACTTTTATGGGCCAGATTTCTTCAGGGGTGATAGTCTAAGCTGGCTGGGGTAAATACACATAGCTACAGAGAAGATATAACTTTATAAAGGCCAACCTACAATCTCTCTGTGATTCTGCTCATGTTTTCATTCATTGCTGTTTGAATACAGAACAGGGAGAGAAGTAGCTATAGAAAACTACAACAGGTGGTCAAAGCTAGGCTTGATCTCTTCCCTAGCAGTTAGACATGAAGGTTTTGCTAATTGCATAGAATGTGCAGCAATCTTAGGACAGCTAGGTGGCAACATTCAGCGTAAACCATATTAAATAGCATTCTTCCTTGGATACTGTCCCCCTCCCGTTCTTGCCACAACATTGAAAATGCATTAAGAAACTATCAGACTTTATGTTTAGACAAGGAAACAATCACTGACCTTTTTTGCCTTCTACAATAAAATGTATCAAAAAATTTCAGCAGTGCCTGCTGACCGCACCAAATTTAACAAGGTTCTCAAATGAACCTGGAGTAACTTTCCCACTGTGACATATTAATAATAAGTTCCTTTCCCCGTCTATCCCAAGCCATGAATATGTAATGTTATAAAATGAGCCCTTTTCAAGCAACAGAATCTCAGACGTGAATAAATAAAAACTATCCATCACAAGCCTGTGAAAAATTAATGAGAGTTCTGAGACACCATGAAAAAAAAGGCAACTGGAAAGATAAAGTCCACTATGTAAAATTCTTCAGTGATTCAACAATTCTGTGTGTATTATATGTATATATACACATAAATTGTGCAACAGTAGCTTTTAGAAATAGATACTAAATCCAAAAAACTATTGTAAGATAATTTTATCCAACAATGTGAAAATGAAAAAAGGAGTTTAAAAAATGAGAGGACACACAACATTAAAACATGTATAACAATCAAGATTCAGTTGAGTCTTACATGTGCAACACGGTTTTCCTCTTTTCCGCTTAGGACATCCCACCCACCCCAAATCCTCTCTTTCTACAGCAGCATGGGATCTTGAATGTGGGCCTACAACTGGAGACAAAAAGCTTTATTGAGTGACAGTGACTTCTATTCACTCAAGGGTCTATTTAGACACTGCAGATTGAAATCTCAGAGTTGATCCAACAGAATACTCGTTTTAAAAGCAAAGCAAAGTTGTCACTTCAGACATTTGAGGAAGCAAAAGGACAAGGATTTACAGATGATCCCAAAAGTGTGTGTATGTTTTGTAGCCTGTGGCTCCCTACCACCACTTTGAGCAGCAAGCCTCATTATGAAGCAGTATTGAAATTGAAACAGCATTGTTTCAAACAGTGTGTTTGATAAGAACTGCTGTAGGGTGGTGTGTTCGTGGAAGGAGATTCACAAAAGCTCCTGAATGAATACTGTGCTTTTTTGTATCTGCCACCTCCCCACTTGTGCCTAGCAAGAGTGTGAGCCTGTGGCTCTCAGCCAAGATGCTGGAGCATGAGATGCTGGCAAAGAAAACATTAATGGAACTTGAGATGGAGCAGGATAAGATTCTGGTGGAAAAGGAGTGCCTTTTGTAGCCTTATTGGAGTTCACCGATTGGGTCTGCGTTGCTCCGGGACAGGAGGAAGGGAGTCAAAATGACACCGAGGTTGGTTCAAAGAAAGAGTTTATTCTGCTCTTCGGATAGCAGAAGGCACTTGCGTGGTGAGTCCACAGCAAGTCCAAAGAAATGACAGGTCTCATGCAGTTTATATATCCTCCAGGCACCCTCTCACTCCTCCCCTAGGAGCCCAACCACGTCGGCCTACGTACAGTGGTGCCTCGCAAGACGAAATTAATCCGTTCCGTGAGGCTCTTCGTATAGCGGTTTTTTCGTCTTGCGAAGCAAGCGCATTGACAGCTTAGCGGATTGGCGCTATTAGCGGTTGAGCGGCTTTTAGCGATCAGCTGTTAAGCGGCTTATCAGCAGATCAGCTGATAAGCGGCTTAACGGCTTAGGAAAAGGGGGGGGAGGGAAAAAACCCCGCAGGAACTCGCAAGACATTTTCGTCTTGCGAAGCAAGCCCATAGGGAAATTCGTTTTGCGAAGCACTTCCAAACGGAAAACCCTTTCGTCTAGCGGGTTTTCCGTCTTGCGAGGCGTTCATCTTGCGGGGCACCACTGTACACAGGTTGACATCACATATGTTCCTGCTCTGGTACTCTCAACCATAAAAGGATCTTCCTTCCTGTACTTCTGACCATAAAGGGATCTTCCTCTTCCTATTCTTATCAGGGAAGCAGAGGTCACCATTTCCGAAAACACACTCTGGCGTTATTCCCAGACGTGGGTCTGCGCGTCTTTGTGGTCAGCACATAAGATAAAGTTCTGACGTGTTTTCGTTGTTTCCCTGGGGAGCCAAGGCCATCCCTTGCCTGTCTTGATAAAGGACAGAACTGTTTATGCAGTTGTGTCCTTATTATGGTTTTGCTCAACAGTTCAAGTTTTACGCATTTAAAAGTGCTCTCTTTTGAAAGAACAAAAGGGGAGGTTGAGTCAGTTTTTAAACTTACTACACAGAAACCCATTCCTTCACTTTTAGGGTGAGATTCTACTCTGGTATAGATCTGGACCCCTTTTCAGATGAGAGATGGTAGAGGATGGTCTGTTGGGTGTGGGTATGTGCCCATTATTTCCTCATATCTCATTTGAAGTATGCATGGCCTTTGTGTGTGAGTTGTAATATTTTTGAATGAATGGTTGGAAGAGATAATGTTTGAGGTAGTTAATGGGATATTTAATGTTTCCTCCTTTGTAATAATAAAACCTTATACAATGCATTCTAAAACAGCATTTACTAGGTCAAAGGTTCACAGAACAGACGTGCTTTAATTCATATATTCATTTTGCTTTAGGAACAAAATTGGGGAAATGTGATTAAGAAATGAATATAAGAAGTTCAAGAAGTTTGGCAACGAAATAAGAAAAGTAACATAGAAAGAATATTTAAATAGCAAAAGAGGTTTTCTGCTGTTTGTACCATTATCAACTGTATTCACAAGTAATAAATAAATTTTACATTAGTAATTTGTGAAAGCAATCTTAGCTATTATCGTGTGAGACTGACATCCATAATCCACACAAATCACAAAAATCTATGCAAACAAAAGGAAAACAAGGCATGCATGTTCAAGCGCACTTTCTTCCAAAACAATTTATCTTACTCAATCACTTTAGCACCTCCAGTCTTTGATTTAATATTTCCTCTCATCAAGTCCAAAGTTGTTCTTCCTCGGATAATGATAGTCAATAGTACTGTCTCTGATTGATTCTATTCACACCTGCTAATTCAGCTATCTGATAGCCAGCTTCTGTTTATCTTCATGTAACCCAAACAGCACCACACATGTGAAGTTTGGGAACAGGATGGAGAACCCCAAAATTTGCAAAAGTACAAAACAATATACATTTAAAATTCCCTAAAAACCAAAGGGAGTTAATAGAAGTCCAAGAAAGATGGTATATATAGGTGTTCACTACTGTAGTGGAAGATCGTTAGGGATATGGCAAAGTAGACCTTCCTGGGCAGGAACTCCACAGTATAATTGTGATGTACTTGATTTGTACTAATTTTCTGGAAAGTTAAAGATACATCATGAATATTTTCTGTAACCACATTAATTTTTTTTAAAAATGTGGTGAATGCTAACAATATACAGTTGTACCTCGGTTTAAGAACAGCCCTGTTTACGAACTATTCGGTTTACGAACTCTGCAAAACCAAAAGCCGTGTCCCAGTTTGCAAACTTTACCTCAGTCTAAGAACAGAATCCGAATGGTGGAAGGGTACCAGTGGCGGGATGCCTCATTAGGGAAAGTGTTCCTCAGTTTAAGAATGGTTTTGGTTTAAGAACGGACTTCCAGAATGGATTAAGTTTGTAAACCAAGGTACCACTGTACTGAATTAGTTAAGGTGATCACTGGACACATTTTCACATGCTGACCAAACAACTTTTCAGCTTTGTAGCTGCTATTTCATGAGATTCTCCCAAGGTCTTCCCTTGGCACACATCAGGGGACATCCCAATGTCATCACAGGTTTGTGGTTTTACATAGCTTTGGAGTTCTTTTGCCAGAGGAAATATCACCTAGCTCAGCTACTTTGGGATAGCATGTATCTAATTCCTTTGGCTCACATTCAGGATCAATGAAGGAGACCTTCTTTTGTCTGACATGCTTCTAGCGAATTTATGTGGGGGAAGTGTGAGGGGGTTTCCTCCAAACTTTGCTTACTTGCATTTCAGATCAGCTGAACCAGCTGGACCTAATCCAGTGGGAAACAACTTTTTAACAGGACTACCAATTCAAAACTTGTATTTCCCAGAACAGGCCTTCTATGTGAAATAGAAAAAAACAGAAACTTTATGTGAATTTCAGTTTGTCGATGGGGTAGATGACATTTCTTATAAGGAACCTGGATCTCTGAGAGAAAAGCCTTCAAGTCTAGCTGATTGGCCCTCAACATCCGGACATTGATGGTATTTTTTGTGGGGATCAGGACCATAAGGTAAAGGTAAAGGTACCCCTGCCCGTACGGGCCAGTCTTGACAGACTCTGGGGTTGTGCGCCCATCTCACTTAAGAGGCCAGGGGCCAGCGCTGTCCGGAGACACTTCCGGGTCACGTGGCCAGCGTGACATCGCTGCTCTGGCGAGCCAGAGCCGCACACGGAAACGCCGTTTACCTTTCCGCTGGTAAGCGGTCCCTATTTATCTACTTGCACCTGGAGGTGCTTTCGAACTGCTAGGTTGGCAGGCGCTGGAACCGAGCAGCGGGAGCGCACCCCGCCGCAGGGATTCGAACCGCCGACCTTTCTATCGGCAAGCCCTAGGCGCTGAGGCTTTAACCCACAGCGCCACCTGCGTCCCGATCAGGACCATATGGGACCCCAGATGACATCCAAACACACTGGCATCCAGTGTCAAGGTACACTTTAAATTACTTCTAGAGTCTAACAGCCTGTCTTGTTTCAACCATCACCGCAGTTTCTCTTTCAACTGTGAGGGAACCACCAGGACCAGCCTTTATTTCCACAAGATCTGACCTAAGATAGGAAGGAGTAGTTGCTGAAGGGCACGTCCTCTGCACTGCTTGTATGCAAAAGAACTGTGATTAATTTCATTTCAGTTTTCTGCGACAGAATATTCTGTTCAAATATCATGGGAAACTGATGACTTAAGCACAGTAAGAACCAAGCACCTGGGTTTGTTTTCTAACTGGGGCCATAGGTCCATTGCCTCTGGCTAAATCATCATCATCATCATCAGCAGCAGCATCATCATCAATATTATAGTTGGAAGCTGTCCTTAACTTATAATGCAATCCTACACACACTTAAGAGAGTGCAAGTAACACTGCAAGTAGCTAGGCAGAGGGCCTTCTTGGCAGTGGCACCCTCCCTGTGGAACTCCCTCCCATCAGATGTCAAGGAGATAAAGAACTACAAAACTTTTAGAAGACAGCCCTGTATTGGCATGTTTTTCAGATCTGATGTTTTATTACGTTTTTATATGTGCTGGAAGCAGCCCAGAGTGTCTGGGGAAACACAGCCAGATGGGCAGGGTATAAATGACATTATTATTATTATTATTATTATTATTATTATTATTATTAATTGGGTTTACCTCTGAATAGACATGTATAAGATTTCACTGTCAATGTTTTGTAGGACAAGCAGAAAGTTACTGGAATAAAGCTTCTGCCTGAGTAATTATGTGTTGGGAAGCCCATGCAGATAACTCCCCCCACTCCCATTTTTTATGGTTGACAGCTGGAGGGGAGGGGTTCCCTTACAGCATCACTTAGCTGGGCGCAACAGTAGGATTTGTGACCTTCTGTGCAAAATTGCAGCTAATTTTTGCTGAATAGGGCCCTTCGTTAACAGCAGAATCCAATTTGTAATTTAGTGTTAAATGCACACACCACAAAAAATACTTATCAGGCAGTCGAATAAACTGAAGCGTAGATACAAATACCTTTTGACACACGCAAGCGGGAACTAATACTGTGACATTTTTCAAATTAGCCGTTTGAAGCACCTCTAACTGAACATAACATTTATTGTAGATGCACGTCAGGGGTTTTGAGAAGGGAAGGAAAAGATGACGGGGACCAAGAATTTTTTTTATGAAAAGAATAATTAATTTTACTGACTGCAAACTGCTACTCTTTCCTGATTAAACTCATAGCAGCCAAACAGTGTTAAATTATATTGGAGAATTGATTCAAATGGCTTCCATTAGCAATTTGGCAAGCTGTTGCGACTTGCTGCTAATCAATTTTAAATAAAGCTATCCTATCTGAAAATCAAAGCAGCTTCAAAAGTTACGCATCTTCATGACACAGACCTGTAAATCAGTAACTAACAACTAAATGACTGGATCTTCTCACAACTCAGGGCGTTAAAAGAAGAGTAAGGAGAAAAGAACACTGCCATATCATATTGCTGTTTGCCATCAAAATGCATTTGTCACTTCTGAAGAGTCTGCCTTCCTACAGTACTTTCTTGTGGTATTATGTTACAGTGTAAAATTTTCCACAAATGTTATTCAGACCATTTTACAACACAGTACCATCTTAATTATGCTTGACATTTCAACAATCAAGAGTAATTAGGCCCATTTGTGATGTAAATATTCAGCGGAAGAGATCACATTTAACACTTGAAATATGTCTTTGTGTATTCTCTTAAATTCTCTTCAGGCATAATGGAAAGAAATCATTTTAGCATCCAGCAGTGGGAATGCATTTCTATTTTCTACCCAGAATGGAAAAGAAACCAGCGATTTTTAGGGATATACTTAGTGTAAAGTTTAAACCATGCGTACCAATCTTCACTTTTCAAGGAGTACAGGATAAAGGACAAATGTGGATAATACACAGAAATAAACATTTCATTTTTCCCCATTTCATTTTTCTAATATTTGTATTATGCTTTTTGTTCTGCAAGGAAGTGAAGAGGAACAGAAAAAAGTGTAACACAATTAATACAAAAATATCAAAATATCAATCACCATAAACTCAATAAAATATATATCTATTAAATTAATAAAGCAGTTCAACTCCATACCAATTGACAAACCAATCAATATATCTAAAACTATTTATTTATTTAAATTTATATCCTGCCCTGCCTCCAAAATGAGCCCAAGACAGCAAATAACAAGTGCTAAAACAGTAAAAACACATTGAAAACATCTTATATCACTGACATTGTGATCCTATACTCAGTTCTGTTCTATGAAGTTCAGTGAGGTAAGCTGGTATAAGATTGTAGCCTTATCCAATAATATACCTAACAGCCAACAGCTCAAAGTGGTGACAGAAAAATACAACAAAATTAACGAAGGAGGCACTCCCATGTATGATAATATGGGGTATCCAACTATATTCCACTCAGAGCAGATCCATGGAAATAGATGAACATGTCTAACTTAGGTCCATTAATTTCGCTGCGTCTACTTTGAGTAGAACTTCATCGGATAAGCCTACATGTAATTAAATACCTCTTTGCATTATACCTACAGTTTTTGTTTTTGTAAACTACAAAGAGGATCAGCAGTGTGTGTGTGTGTGTGTGTGTGTGTGTGTGTGTGTAAGAGAGAGAGAGAGAGAGAGAGAGAGAGAGAGAATGAGAATTAATGGGATCAGAGTATGAAGAAGTGTAGCCCTTCCTTCGCTTGTTGTGATCCTAAGGGGAGAAATCCCCATTGGCACATTTTTTTCTTGATATTATGTACAATAACTATATAGAAGAGAACATAGCTCAATTATAGAGATATACTTTGCATGGAGAAAGTCTTAGTTTCAAGTCCTCACATCTCCACTTGATGGGGAAATTTATGTCCAATACTCTAGAGCAGGGGTGTCAAACTCAAATTCATCGGGGGCCGCATCAGCAGTTTGGTCACCCTCAAAGGGCCGGATGACACCCCCTTTATGCACAAGGAGGAAGATGGTAGCTAAAATATAACTCATTCTCTTTGAAGGCATGCAGGCATAGATGGAAGGGGGTATTAGTTCTCCGCAAAGGTCGAGGACCCCAACATACACTCATGTAAGAAAACTTTTAGGTGCAGCTGCCCCCCATTGAGAGGAACAAGCGTCCTTTCACTATGTACAGCCTCCCTCGATTTCCCACTCCTACTTAAACATCAGCCCACAGCCCCACATAAAGGCAAAGCACTCTTTAACATTCAAGTGTGTGTGATTAAAAGAAGCAATTTGCTATCATTCCCCTCCACACACACACTTTGTAAATATGGGGAACAGATAAATGACGTCTAAGGGTTAGGTTTCATCCTTTATTCCCCAAGGAGGAGGGACGTAAATACTTAAAATAGGGAGGCGCCTTTTCTCTCTGTGTGTTTTTTTTTCTTTTCTTTTCCCTTTTTGGCAGGCGACAGAGCAAGTAGGTCTTAGGGAGTGGGTGGGGTCGGGCTTGACTTCCACACCTGCGAAGGTAAACGGAGGGAGATAACGGGGTGAGACGCGGGGGGGGGGGGCGTGTGGAGAAGAAGATATGAGATTGGAGGGAAAGAAACCTTGCAGTCCAACAAACGCAGATAAACGTGCTAAGCCTCCAGTTTGCCCACAAAGACGACTCCTCTTCCTCCTCTTGTGTGTGTGTTGCTGCTGCTGTGACACGGCTACTACTTACCCCTCAGGGAATCGGTTGATTAAATGCACATTTCTATGCCACTAAATTCATAAAATATGTATGGTGGCAGTACCAAAGAATGTAAAAGGAAGGAAAGAGTCTCTCTCTCTCCTCTCCACCCCCCACCCCCACCTGGGCACGCAGCTGGGTGAGCTCCGGTCCACCTCCCAGGTGGCGTAAAGGTTCATCTGGACCGGGCGCCCCCCTGCTGCTGCCGCCGCTGCCGTCGCCGCTGCACCTGACCCGGGAGCCCCCAAGCCGCCTCCCCCCGGGGCCAGAGAGCCTCCTCCGGGGCCGAGAGCAGCTGGCTGAGACAACGAAGGTGCCGCCACCGCCGGAGGAACAGGAGGAGGCGCCAGCTGCTGCTGCTGCTGTAGCACCACCGTCGGTGGCGGAGGCTGCCCTGAAAGGCTCTGTGCAGCCGGGGACGCCAAAGAAGCTGAGGCGCTGGATGCCAGCTGGTGCAGCGAAGGCGTGAGCGAGCCTCGCTGGCTGCCGAGCGCCTCTCTCTCCGCCATAGCTGAGGAGGAGGACGATGACGACGAGAGTCTCCCTCAATCCCCGCTAGCGCCTCAGCTGCCGCCTTCTTTCCCCTTCAGCTGCGTGAGAATAAAAGGTGAAGGCTGGTGGCCGCCGCCGGCTACACGGGCCACATGACGAGGTCTGGCGGGCCGGATTCGGCCCGCGGGCCTTGTGTTTGACACCCGTGCTCTAGAGTCTAGAGAGTGACAGCCACAGAATACACTGTACTGGGCTGGATGGACAAACACTCTGACATGGTATAAGGCAATATTCCTAATATATATGTAGTGTTGATAAAAGTCTATGTCAAACACTTCTGGAATAATGATTTCATCCATATCTAGAGAATTACATAATCACATTTTATATGCTCCTAGAATATACCAGCCCTCTACATCAGGTTCTCTTGGATGAAACCTATGTTCTAGACCAATTTTAACTGGAGTTTAGACTGGCTTTGGTAAGGAAACCACCTTGTTTGGATGATTACCTCTGGAGAGACTGTGGGGACTGTGCCCCTGTTGATCCTCCTTGATCTCGCATTTAATTTTTGATACCATTGACCACAGTATACTTCTGGAGAGGCTGTCTGTGCCAGGAATGGTGCAACTACTTTGTGATGATTCCAGTACTACTTGGATGACCGTCTCCAGAGGATAGTGATTGGGGAGTTTTGTTTGGCCCTGTGGAGCCTTCAATATAGCATACCACAGGGCTCAATTTTATCCCCAATCCTTGTTAACATCCATATGAGCTTTGGCAATTTACTAATGATACACTGCTCTATCTCTCCTTTACATTTGCAGGCATGTCAGTGGATGTACTAGGTTGATGTCTGGCCTCAGCAATGGATTGGTCTATAAACTGAAGTTTAATCCAATCAAGACAGAGGCGCTGTTAATGGGTGGTTCCCTAGAACATATAGGGGGCGCATGGCCTGTTCTGGATGGGGTTATTCTCCCTATAAGGAGCAGGTATGTAGCTTGGAGGAGCTTCTGGATCTATTACTCTCACTTGAGGCTCAGGTGGTGTCAGCAGCACTTAAGCGCCTTCCATCACCTTCAGCTGGTGGCCCAGTTAGACCCCTAACCAGACACAGATAGCCTAACTTCTGTTGTCCATGCTCTGGTAACCTTCAGGCTACTGCAGCGTGTTATATGTGGGGCTACCTTTGAAGATGGTTCAGAATCTGTAGCTGGTACAGAATTCAGCAGCAGGATTATTAAACAGTCTGAGCACATAACACCAATCCAGGCCCAATAGCAATGGCTACCATTTAGCATATGGGCCCAATTAAAAATCCTGGTTTTGACCTATTAAGTCCTATGTGGCTGAGGACCCCACAAGGACCACCACTCTGCATATTAATCTATGCAGACCCTGTACAGTCGTACCTTGGTTTTCGAACAGCTTAGTTCACAAACAACTTGGAACTCGAAGGTCGCAAACCCAGAAGTAGGTGTTCCAGTTTGTGAACTTTGCCTCGGAAGCCAAGCGTCCAGCTCGACTTCCATGGCTTCTGACTGGCTGCAGTACTCCCCTGCAGCCAATTTCCGAAATGCATTCTGTTCGAAAACCAAGGCACAACTATTTACTTCATCTGAGGTCCTCCTGGGTGTGCCTTCTATGATGTGTAGAAGGCGCAGAGGGCAACGACACAAGAATTGGCCCTTTATTGATGGCCTCTTCCTTATGGTGTAGTCTCTCCAGGAAGACACAATTTATGCCATCACTAACTGTTTTTCTGTACCAGGCAAAAATATTTTTATTCAGCCAGGCTTTTGGCTCTTGGGTGGAGCTGAGTCTTTGTATGTGTGTATGTTCTTTTATCAGTGGTGGCGCCCGCCCTGTGGAATGCCCTCCCATCGGATGTCAAGGCGATGGACAACTACCTGACATTCAGAAAACATCTGAAGGCAGCCCTGTTCAGGGAAGTTTTTAATATGTGACATTTTCGTGTATTTTTCATCTCTGTTGGAAGCCGCCCAGAGTGGCTGGGGAAACCCAGCCAGATGGGCGGGGTACAAATAATAAATTATTATTATTATTATTATTATTATTATTATCCTTGATTTTACCTTTCTTTTTAATGTTCATTTATTGTATGTCACTTTGGGTTTCATTTTTTGGGGGGAAATAGCTCATAAATATAATTAATCAAGAATAGGAAGGAAAAACAGACAAAGTAGTTTTGTTTTAAAAGGAAGTAGTAAGTAAAACAAAAGTTATCTTGTAAACATTCCACAGCCCAGTGCAGTAGCAGTTACAGCAAGATAATTACAAATGGCAGTTCCTAATTAACAAGGGTAGAGATGCAAACTTGGTTATTAAGAAATTGCCTGTGCATTAAGGAATATCCCTATGCAATTTTCAGTGCAAGCAGGCAGATAGGATATAAGCTTGCTGGTTTGATAGCATGATTCATCCTACACCATATGGAGCTATTCACCTCTAATGCAATGATTCTTATATTGTGGTCTGTGCTACGTTTGCAGGTGGTCCATGAGATCACACCGAAAATAATAGCAGAAAATGCTGAAGGAGGAATTTAAAAGCCGTCTCCCAGGTGTTGGCTGGAATGTAAAAAATCAGCCCTAAATTAGCTTTGACTAAATATCAGTGAAAAGAAGAGCTTTCATAAAATTGGCTATACCCATACCTGGCTGTTCCCTTGCTCTTCATCCTACGAATTCTTTTCCTTGCTTGGGATATATTGCAGCTGCAATATTTTTTGACAGAATTACAAGCCTGGTAGATGAAGGGAACGCAGTGGATGCAGCCTACCTTGATTTCAGCAAGGCATTTGACAAGGTGCCCCATGATATTCTTGTAAAGAAGCTGGTAAAATGCGGACTTGACTATGCTACCACTCAGTGGATTTGTAACTGGCTGACTGACCGAACCCAAAGGGTGCTCATCAATGGTTCCTCTTCATCCTGGAGAAGAGTGACTAGTGGGGTGCCACAGGGTTCTGTCTTGGGCCCGGTCTTATTCAACATCTTTATCAACGACTTGGATGATGGACTCAAGGGCATCCTGATCAAATTTGCAGATGACACCAAACTGGGAGGGGTGGCTAACACCCCAGAGGACAGGATCACACTTCAAAACGACCTTGACAGATTAGAGAACTGGGCCAAAACAAACAAGATGAATTTTAACAGGGAGAAATGTAAAGTATTGCACTTGGGCAAAAAAAATGAGAGGCACAAATACAAGATGGGTGACACCTGGCTTGAGAGCAGTACATGTGAAAAGGATCTAGGAGTCTTGGTTGACCACAAACTTGACATGAGCCAACAGTGTGACGCGGCAGCTAAAAAAGCCAATGCAATTCTGGGCTGCATCAATAGGAGTATAGCATCTAGATCAAGGGAAGTAATAGTGCCACTGTATTCTGCTCTGGTCAGACCTCACCTGGAGTACTGTGTCCAGTTCTGGGCACCACAGTTCAAGAAGGACACTGACAAACTGGAACATGTGCAGAGGAGGGCAACCAAAATGGTCAAAGGCGTGGAAACGATGCCTTATGAGGAACGGCTAAGGGAGCTGGGCATGTTTAGCCTGGAGAAGAGGAGGTTAAGGGGTGATATGATAGCCATGTTCAAATATATAAAAGGATGTCACATAGAGGAGGGAGAAAGGTTGTTTTCTGCTGCTCCAGAGAAGCGGACACGGAGCAATGGTTCCAAACTACAAGAAAAAAGATTCCACCTAAACATTAGGAAGAACTTCCTGACAGTAAGAGCTGTTCAACAGTGGAATTTGCTGACAAGCAGTGGGGTGGAGTCTCCTTCTTTGGAGGTCTTTAAGCAGAGGCTTGACAACCATATGTCAGGAGTGCTCTGATGGTGTTTCCTGCTTGGCAGGGGGTTGGACTCGATGGCCCTTGTGGTCTCTTCCAACTCTATGATTCTATGATTCTATGATTCATTGGCTTGCAGGGGAAGCTCAATTAGAAACAAGAGTAGTACTGTGGGTGGTGTAATAGTTAGAGTAGCCTTTATTTATTACTGGTATTTATATACTGCTTAATATTCAAAGTTCATATGTGGTGTAATCCATTCTAACTTTGGGTTCCCAGAAGTTGCTGAACTACAATTCCCATTTTTCCTGACCATTATCTGGCTAGGGATTATGAGGAGTTGGAATCCAGTAAGATCTGGGGACCAAAAGTCAAGAAAGGCTGGGTTCAAGTACTGAGCCCCAAGTTCATATCCTTGCTCAGTCATGAAGCTCACAAGGTGTCAGAAGAGAAAGAGAGAACCTTGCATATTACCCTGAGTTCCTAGGAGGAAGGGTAGGATAAAAATGTAACAACCCAAATTTAAAAGCCTTTCAGTCTCTCACATGATACAGCCACAGGGTAAGAAAATCTGCACAAAACATGCAGACCATAAATGTAGAACACAATACAAGTATGGTTTAAGAATTACTGGTCAGCTGAATTTCCAAGTTGGGGAAATTTCATTTCTCAAATCAAGAAAAAGCCCAAGCTCTGGATGAACGAACCTCTAATGCCAGTGACAAAGCAGATAGCAATAGATCAGGGCAGCAGGATAGATAGGAGTCATTTACTGGTAGAACTCTGGATGATTTGCATTAGACTGGCAAGGGGTTATGCCCCCTAATTGTATAATAATAATAATTGAAACAAAACAAAACTAAATAAATAAATAAATAAATAAATTTCCTTCCAGTAGCACCTTAGAGACCAACTAAGTTAGTTATTGGTATGAGCTTTCGTGTGCATGCATCATTTCCTAGCTCATGGGTCAGCAGACTAAGGCCCACGGACCGGATCAGGACCAATTGCCTTCTAAATCCGGCCCACAGACAGTCCAGGAATCGCTGCATGGATTGCCAGCTCGTGGGTCGCCAGCGTGCACTTTCTTTCCCTCTCCCTCCCTCTCCATCACACGGTGGCGGTGACAGACTTCCTTCCTCTCTCCTCCTGGCTTCTCCCCGCCCTGCCTAGAGGAGGAAGGGGGCTGGGCTTTGTTGGTGCCAGCCCATCTCTGGAGCCCTTTCATACGTGGCTCATCGTCCCTCTGCTGCCACCGCCGCCAGCCCCTGCCGCTCGCAAGACACAGTAGCCACGGTTGGCTGAGCACCCCACTTGAGCAGCTGCCATTTAAAGCAGCCCCTCTCCACAGCCCTTTCGTGCACCGCTTATTGTCCCTTGTTCTTTTTTTTCTTTTTTCTTTTCAAAATATAGTCCGGCCCCAGCTTTTGTCCTCAAGGAGAATAGAAAGTGATGGACATTCATTTACTACAGGGTACTTTAGCACCAGCAAACCTGTCAGAATTCCTGCTTCTTCAATCCTGACTTGGAATGCTAGTTTACTTTAGGAGGCCATTTCAGTGATTGCTTTCTTTGGATCTATCCGCTATAAAATGAGCTGCAGTGGTGCTGTTGACAGATTGGTAAACAGAATCTTGGCTGTACCTCAGTGCTTTCTGTCATTCCTTGTCCTTCTCTGCATTGATCCTCCATGAAGCCCATACGTCTCTCTTTATCCTATATGGTGTCTCTGCCAGTTTCTGCCCCTTAGTTTGTCCTGACCCTGACAAAGCTTTACTGTTTATTTAAATCAGGAACCTGGTTCTTCTGTGGTTTCATAGTGAAGGAGATCTTCCAAAAAATGTTACATTTCATTTCCATGGGTGCTATACTGATCTATAGGATAGGTAAATTGTGTGTTGTAGTCTTATATATCTCAGTAGAACTGAGCAGTTTGTAGAAGTGTTTATGGCCCAGATCCAGACACTTTTGGAAGAAACTGATTTTCTGGATCCATTTCAATCGGGGTTTAGGCCCTGTTTTGGTCACCCTGTATGATGACCATTGTTGAGAGAGAGACAAGGCAAACATGTCCCTGTTAATTCTTTTCAACCTCTCAGCGGCTTTCGATACCATTGACCATGGTATCCTTCTGTAGCGACTGTCTGAACTAGGGCAGGGTGGCACCGCTTTGCGGTGGTTCCAGTCCTACTTGGATAGTCGTTCCCAGAGGGTATTGCTTGGGGAATGCTTTTCAGCCCCATGGAGCCTTCAATGTGGGGTTCCACAGAGCTCAATCCTATCCCCTACATTGTTTAACATCTACATGAAACCGCCTTGTGAGGTTATTCAGAAGTTTCGAGTATGTTGTCAGCAGTATGCTGATGACAGCTCTTTTTCTCCTTTACATCTGCAGGTGAGGCAGTGAAAGTGCTGGACCAGTGTCTAACTCCATGGTTCCCAATGCGGGGCACACGCCCCACAGGGGGGCAATTTGATTTTTGGACGTGAGTGGCGCTGTGGTCTAAACTACTGAGCCTTGGGCTTGCCGATCAGAAGGTTAGCGTTTCGAATCCCCACGACGGGGTGAGCTCCCATTGTTCGGTCCCAGCTCCTGACAACCTAGCAGTTCGAAAGCACGTCAAAGTGCAAGTAGATAAATAGGTACCGCCCCCACGGGAAGGTAAACGGCATTTCTGTGCGCTGCTCTGGTTTCGCCAGAAGCAGCTTAGTCATGCTGGCCACATGACGCCGAAAAACTGTCTGCAGACAAACATCAGCTCCCTTGGCAAGTAAAGCGAGATGAGTGCCGCAACCCCAGAGTTGTTCATGACTGGACTTAACTGTCAGGGGTCCTTTACCTTTTTAATGGCCTTTTAGGCTTCTTCCACATGAACAGGAGTTCACTTTTTCAATAATAAGAATTATACGTTACGGGGGGGGGGGGAGCATCAGGATTTTAGAAATGCAGTGGTGCCTCGCAAGACAAAAAGAATCCGTTCCGCGATTCTCTTCGTCTAGCGGTTTTTTCGTCTTGCGAAGCAAGCCCATTGACGGCTTAGCGGATTAGCACTATTAGCGGCTTAGCAGCTTTTAGCGGCTTTTAGCGGCTTGTCGCCTTAGCGGATCAACTGATAAGCGGCTTAGCGGCTTAGAAAAAGGGGGGGAGGAAAAAAACCCCGCAGGAACTCGCAAGACATTTTCATCTTGCGAAGCAAGCCCATAGGGAAATTCGTTTTGCGAAGCGCCTCCAAAACAGAAAACCCTTTCGTCTAGCAGGTTTTCCATCTTGCGAGGCGTTCGTCTTGCGGGGCACCACTGTGCTTTGGTAGGGCATGGCCAAAAAATGGTTGGTCTAACTACTAGCTGCCTCTGAAGACGGTTCGGAAACTTCAGCTAGTGCAGAATTCAATTTGCTCACTGAAGCAAGATGGTTTGAGCATATTACACCGATCCTGGTCTGACTGCACTGGCTATCAATCAGTTTCTGGGCCCACATTCAAAGTGCTGGTTTTGACCTATAACGCCTTAAACAGCTCAGGACCGCAATACCTTAAGGACCACCTCTTTCTAGATAAACCTACCCAGATCCTGAAATCTTCTGAGGCCCTTCTTTGTGTGCCTCCTCCCTGAGAGGTCCAGAGGGTGGCAATATGAGAACGGACCTTTTTTGCGGTGGTTCCCCATCTGTAGAATGCTCTCCCCAGGGAAGTTCACCTGGCATCTTCATTATACACACCTTTAAGTTCCTTTTTATCCATGCCTTTGGTTGTTTTGATTGACATCCTATGCCCTTTTAAAATGTGGGGGACCTGGGGGGAGGGGGGTTATTGGGTTGTTTTGATTAGATATATATTTGATATTTTGAATATATATTTTGTGGTTTTATATTTTCATTTTGTTATGTGAACCACCCTGAGACCTCTGGGTATAGAGCGGTATATGAATTCAATAAATAATAATAATATATAGAAATAGTTAGTTAGTTAGATAAATAGATAGAGTACACATTGCATTGTATAAATGAAATTACACACACACACACACACACACACACACAAATATACTGTACAATACATTAACCAGCTCAGAATTTTAAAAATATATTTAGTTCCTACATTTCCTCCAACGGGCTCCAGCTTGTGTACATTGTTCTCACCCTCCCCATTTTATCCTCACAAACAGCCCTGTGAGGTAGGTTAGACTGAGAGCTGATGGCTTGCCCAAGAACACCCAGTAAGCTTCATGACTTAAGTGCAGATTTGAACCCTGGTCCTCCAGGTCCTATTTCAGTACTCTAACCCCTACACTAGGTTGGCTGTTGCCAGTGTTCTTGCTATGTATACAACTGGGACTTGCAAGTTAGCAGAAGAAACACTAACGAAAACATAATGCTACATAACCATTAAACTGAGCACATCCACTTCTAGGATACTTATAAAAATTATTACTGTCCTTATTTCATTTAGCTGTTAAAAAAGCCAGCACAGTAATCCTCAACATAACAGTATTATGTAATGATCCACTTTTAATGCACACCAACAGTCAAGAAATTGGATATACAGAAAAATCTCTCAAGAGTACTTAAATTTTAATCACTTTTTTATTGTTATATTGCAAGAGTCACGAGTAGAGTAAACAACATTTTTAGCCCCACTGGGCCTTCAGCAGGTATGTCTTATACGAACAAGAGGATGCTAGTAATTTGTACTGTTCAAATACGCTATAAAAGTCTGCCGTCATTCAATCTATTCTGCTATCACTGAAAAAGAGCTTCTTACACATGTCCTATCACTCACTGTCAGCCGGGATACCAAAGATCCATCAATAATGTTTTTTACACAACAGATACCAAAGCAACAAAAATCAAGAGTATCAAACAAAGCAGGTGAAAAAGGAACTAAGTTAAATTATTTGAGGCTACATTAAAAAAAGGACATACTGCATAATGTATATCTGAAGGAGAACAGCAGTTAAGAATGCCAAGTTCTAAAATAATTAGTAATGAGATTAAGAAAAATCTGATGGAGAACCACTATGTAAAACCCTTAATCTTTTACTTTTGTAGCAATGTCTTCTATACTAAGAATAGGCAACTGCTTACTGAAGGACTCAGTTGGTCCCCAAGGGTATTCTAGCCACCTTTGGTCTAAAACACAAACCCAAGGATCCTATTTCACACTTCAGTAACGCCCCCCCCACCCTGTGCAAGCCTATACACTTAATGGCAGAGGACTATAACCCACTCCTAGTGTGAAAGGCAATAAAGCTTTATGGTAACCACCCATAGACAAACAAACACATGCTCATATGTTTTCCATAGTGGCAGGCAAACTAGCTTATACAAGTTGATTTTTGGCACACAAAAACAAAAACCAACCAAAAACAGATGCAAGGTCTAAACAAGCAACAAGATTGCCAGCACCAATCAGCTAAGGAGCAGGCACATGCTTCCCCACTTAATAGTTGATTGTTGCTGGGAAGAGCTGTGATGAGCACAGCCACCACTGAATGGGGTAAACCCTGCCCTTGGGAAAGAGACCTGGGGTGGCAGCAGGGTCAGCCCAGGATGCTTTGCCACTCTAGGCAAAACTGAAAATGCCACCTGCCACTGCCTGCATGTGCACACACTGCCTGAGTGCCCTGGGGAGCACAAGGAAGTGAGGGGTGGCGGCATGTGTGTGTGCAGAGGCAGCAAGCAGGCGAATCCACTGCCTGAGGTGACTGCCTTACCCTGCCTCATAGGTAGGCTGACCCAAGTGTCAGGGTCCCTAAGACCTAGGTTCATGTACAAAGTTGAGATGCCCAAATTTTATTTTTGAAAAGTTCACTGTACAGAGATGGCTTTACATTCATCTGTTGTAAAATAAATACATAAATAAATAAATTCACAGTTATAATATGCTGAACCTAGAAATTTTAAAAGGGAAATGTTTGAAGCATGTACCATTGAAAGTTAAGAGCACAAGTAAAAAACAGAGACAACTTAGGGTTCTTAATCCATTCTTGCTTTCTGAAAATATTTAGCTATATATTTATATTTTTGACTGTCACAAGGTGTAGCTCATTTGGATTTTCCCTTACAGTTATCAACATAACACACAAGCTTAATTTAGTCAAGTCTCGTTGAATATTGATAAAGACTGGGGTTCCTGTGAGTAAAAAGAAGAAACACCCGTACAACTCCCTCACAGTCAAACAAGCATAATACATCAAATCTCTCTCACACCCCATCTCAATCCCTAATATCCAAAGTGCTAGGCCCCATGACAAATATCCAACTATCACATACTGATAAAACACACTGGAAGATAAGGCTTAGTTGGATACATATGGAATTCTCTAAACCAGTCTTTGTTGCTAGTACTGTATTGTTAAAATGTACTCATAATTTATTTATAAAGCAAAACAAGGTGCATGATGTAAGGCATGAGAACGCAGGTAAATGTTTTCTATTATGATGATTTATATCTCATGAATATAATAATACTGATCTTCTGTAAGCATGGCCCATGACACATGGCATGACAGCATCCTAAAGTGTATTTAATGGCTTTAAAACTCGAAATGGATACAACCGTTTACAGTAAAGGTCTACAACAGGTCAGATATGCCTCAAGTGAAATACAAACTTAAGAACATATTATGCAGTTGTCAGTTTGAAAACAAACTGACATATTATCTATTTTCATATTGTAATTAAAATGACTTACTTCCACAGAGATTCTGACTTTCCTTTTAAGAAAACGGATTAAACAAACATTTCCATAATATAGGCATCTTACGTTATCTGTCAATTTTGCATGTAGTTAGTTGAATTCTATCTTTTTTTATTACATGAAATAAATAGCAGAGAAATTGTTTCCCCCCTGTATGCTAAGACTGTCCAGAAACTTCAACTAGTTGTAAATAGTGGTGCCTGTATTTTGTTTGAAACAAGCCCAAAAGAACATATTACACCTGTTTTACAACAACCATACTGATTGGCAACTCAAGGAGCTAGTTTTGGCCTATGAAAGAATGGCAAACTTGTGATCCACCAGGTATTGCTGGTCTCCAAATACAATCAGTCAGCATAGCCAATGGTCATGGATAATGGGAGCTGCAATGCAACAACATCTGGAGTGCCACAGGTTCTCCATTCCTGCCTTAAATGGTCTAAGTCTGGAATATTTCACAGTGGAAACGCTGTGCTCCGGCTTTTTTGCAATCTGCTCAGGATTCAGTCCTTAAGTACTGCAAGATTGGCATCTGCTAAGAGCAAAGTCTTCTCAGCAGCAACGCCAGTAACTGGAATGGCCTTCCCAGGAGGAGCTCTTGGCTTCATCTGGCAGCTTTGCAAAAGTGAATAAAAACACATCTGTTTCATCTATCATTTGATGCTACTGTCTGATAAACTGTTCCTTGATCGATCCCAGTTTGTCATTTATTCTATTACTGTATTACTGTATTGTATTAGGTTCAGCTATTGCATTATTAGCTTTATACTGTAAACTGTTGTAAAATTAGTTTTGAAAAGCAGTGCATAAATACTGTAAAATAAAATTGAATAAAATATACTAAACAGAAATTTGCATACAAAGTAAGTAAGACATTATGTTTTATTTACACGTTAAAATGAGCTCCATGTAGTAGTTGATACAACTGATATGACATTGAGCATGACACTGATTCTGATGATATCTGGAACATTCACCAGATATCAATATACCTTGAGAATGAACATTTCCCAAAGGATCACTTCTGATTTGTTCCTCCTCACCTCATACAAAGAACTAGCAGGTTTAGAATTAGTATTGTTACCTACTGCTTGTGAACCTGCAGCAAATGGTCTGATCCAAGATAAAGCCATGTGCTATATACTTCACACAACAAATATACCAGGATATCCTGTGGCATGGCTGGAAAGTCACCTTGCAGGGGAAATAAAATGGTTGTGTGAATACCAGTAGCACTGAGCCCCTGCAACAGAAACTCACTTAAAAGAATTATTATATTCCACAATGCTATAAACCTAAATTCACTGCTCAGCAGAGTTGCAACTCCTGATCCAAGCAGTGACCCTGAGAATTAAAATGTAGTTTCTGAAAAACAGCATGCTCACCACAGAAATCTTCCTGGCATTATACCTGAGAAAGTTATTGTACTTAACCAATAGTGTAAATCAAAATAATTTCCCCCAGACAATAATCTGAAAAATTACACAGTGTGTTGCTCAAAAACCTTGGGAGCAATATTCCATATTTAGACTAGGTCAATAAGTTGTGCTGCATGGTTCCATGAACAAAACCTAGAGTTAAGAAGCCTCCTTTTCATGCTTAATGGTTTGCTTGGAAGTGGATATAGGTCCTGTTTTTACTGGAACTTTGCAATATTTTGAAAAACCACAAATAAAAATGCTTATTATAAAATTGTGTGAAAAAAGATTCCTTTATTCAAGCCAAAGCTCAATTGCTATTACTAGAAAAAATTATTTCGGCCACACACAAAGTGATTGTTAACATTTGCCAAAAAATGTAGCCTTATACAGTAACCAGGTCAAAAAGGCAGCATATCAGCTTTCAAATAAGTTTAAAAATAATGCAAAAACGTTTTAGATTACACAGCCAAGACCTTGTCAGCTTTTAATTTAAAAGGCTGCGGGAAACAGTACACAAAAATTATACTTCATAAACTCTGAAACTGTAGATATGTTAAGGTTACTTGGCACAGCAGCTAATTAAATTAAATTAGACCTTGTAGTAATTAGTTTCTACCTACAGCAAAATTGTATGCTAAGTTTATATTGGATAGATACAGCACTGTTAATGGTCCAGCGTAAGAGGGCAACAGTCTGTGTTGCGAAACCCTAGATTCTTTTTTAACTGAGGGAACCTCCTATCCCCAATACACTGAAATTCTTGCCGGCAAGTAACGGCTTTACTCCTCAAGGCTGAGCTTTGAAATCCCTGGGTCCAGACTGTGCCTGGTATTTTAGGTTAGTGAGCTTATTAACTTAAAATTCCCAAAATGCACTAGGTGCTGTATGAAAAATAGGAGGGTAAAAACTAGCAGAAGTCCCTGCCAGCAGGCTGAAATTCTACAAGGGGGGGGGGAGAGAAAATACATGAAGTAAAATATACAGGAAGTTGGAAAGAAAAGAATAATTTGCACAAGTTGGGAAAACAGGCAGAAATAAAGCTAAAAAGTATATCAATAAAGATAGGAATAGGGCAGGGGTCAGCAAAGTTTTTGTGGCTTGGGCCAGTTCACGGTCCCACAGACACCGCAGTGGGCTGGAGTGTGTGCGCACGCACGGACGTGCAAACGCTATTTCCGGCGCTCCTCCCGGCGCAGAGGAGGTGTGCACAGCTTCCCATTGGCTGTAGGAGCTTCCTGCAGCCAATGGGAAGCCAGCCAACATCGCGGAAGGCAGTCCCCGCTCTGCTCCGCGCCACTTTAGCATGGCGCACGGGAGCCAACGGAGCGGGTGGCGGGGGTCCATGGGCCTGTTAAACGACCCCCATGGGCCGCTTGTGGCTCATGGGCCTTAGGTTGCTGACCCCTGGAATAGGGTATGATTTTTAAGAAAAGAACCTCATGAAGAAAAGATTGGATGAAAGGGGGGATTCTTTCAAGTGAGACAAAATTCCTTTCCAGTGCTGTAGACCCCAGACAATAGCTGGTTGGTGGAACTGAAAAAGGAATGTTTACAGATTTTCCTATTTAGCTGATGAGTATTTGGGTTTTTTGTTTACCAGTTAGAAACTATTGCTTGATTCCCAATGAAAATCCTCGTCAATACCTATTTTACATGGCTGTTTATTCATATATATTTTAAAATTTTATATATGGATGTTTTATGATGGCCTATACTTGTAATGCCTAACAAAGGTTTGGCAAAGTAAGTAAGTAACATGTTTCCACATGTTATGGTTATATATGTCACAATTGCTGCTGAGGTTTAAAAACTGACGGAGATCATAATAAAGGAGCAGTCACATAATCACATGTAATGCTAGAACACACATACTGTATGCATAGATGACATGGACTGTTTCTGTGCACCTCCAGCTGCCATCTTCAGCTATCCAACTCCCCTAAAACAGATTAAGGGTTTTTCTGCCAGATCCTATTTAGTTACGGTAGTTACTACTATTATTTATACCCCACATTTCAGAACACAAATCCTTCCAAGGCTGCTTACAAATAACAATTGTGAAAATAAAATCACGACAAAACAAGCAAAATATAAGCCATCAGGATCCTTCCAGCAATGCAGCTGGCAGCAGATGGTCTTGTTTTGAGGGAAGGGAGAGAGCAGGTGCTAAAAATGGTACTTTCCCACTCTCTTGAACCCTACCTACAAAGCAGTTGGTGGTAGAAGACACTGTGGGACCACAGGATGGGAAGTCCACCTGGTCTTCATCTGCCTCCCTCTCCTCTTTGCTGCCAAGTACATTTTGGTTTAAAAGTCAATTGTGTGTTGATTCTGATCCTTTTTTGACCCCATCCCCACATCTGCCACTGTGAGCCGAAGTGATTGACCCAGTGTTACATGCAGTTAACACCCATATATTAACTTCCATAAATACGCATTCAATATTAGCTAGGAAGTCTCAGACTTACTGATTTACAAAACAAGGAATCAGGCAGTTGTTCTAAAGGTTAGCATCTCAGGGTTTTTAATCATGAAATAAATACCCCTAATCTAATGGCAGACAGAAGTTGAGTATTCCAACAGTATTCATAAAACTAACTAAAGGTACAGGCATTTAATTCAATTAGTGTCACTGGTGTCCACTCCAAGACCAAGTCATCTTTTTACCAAAACAGCAAGGAGTTTTGGGGAACATTTAAGGCTGTGTCATAAACTTTCTTAATCTAAAGTACAGTATATCACATGCAGCATTTACATCTAATCATCTGCCAAAGTGGAATCTATTCCATGAAAGCTTCTGCCACAATAAATCAGTTGGTCTTAGTCTCTTGCAGTAAAAACAACAAAAAGTCAAACATAGAACGTTCCACAAAACATCTGGAATGTATCACTTTTCCTGTCAGGGCATTATGAAGAATGTTCAGCTTTGTTCAACTACATCCTTACTGAAAATGAGTATGTGCCTGTTCACCTTGTCAGTTGCAAGAGGCTTGTTTATTTCCTCTTTATCCTAGATGTTGCTGTGACCAGAACAACAGCAACCTGCTAATTGATCACTTTACATTTGAAGATTTCACACATGAAGCTTGTCATAGAAATTATAAACAGATTTATATATATCTGGCATATTGCATCACATTATTTTGCATTACACTTCAGTTTATCTACTGCAGTAAATATAAATAAAGGGATACCTGCTGTTACAAGTCCACTCATTTATTACTGAGAGCCACTGGATTTCTAAAATATACTTGTGAAAAGCCTGGCTCACAGGGTCACCCTGAATTTCAAAAGCAAAATATCCCTTTCTAGAAAATGGATCTCACTATAAAAAGAGCAAACTGCAGATTTCAACTATCAAGCACTATTAGAAATTGTTTATGACATGCAGGGAGTGCCATAAATCCACTATCTTTTTCTGGAAGCTTTCTTTAATTGATTCTATACTTTAAAATATAAACATGGTACAAACATTTAATACAAGATAAAACAAGAGCATTATCATAGCATCATGAAAGAAAGAAAAAATGTATAAATGATGTAATAACTATATAAAATATATTAACTTTTGAAATTTTAAATACTTTAAGGGAAACAATATTTGGTATGTTATTTAATGACTATTATAACTTGCTCTAACCATCAAAAAACCTTAAACACTGCTAAAGTCATTTAAGTATTGTAAATGCACCAAATACATGCAGAGGACACCTTGTGTCTCACCCTGTATCAGCCAAATTAGTTACACCCACCCTGCTGCAAAGCAGAGACATGACCACATGTCCATGAACTGGGGCCCCAAAAGATAATTGTGATAAAAGGGAGGGGAAGACATGTATACCCACTGAAAACTTTAAGGTATATGGGAGATTCAGGTAATGTACCCATATAAACTGCACAATCTCTAATGTGCAGAGTGGTCTTTAGATATAAACCAACAGATTAAGGATTGCTTCACAAGTGACATCTTTCCTACACGGAGATAACAGCACAGGATAATGTGACTACATCAGCATGTGTGAGGGTATGCCTATTTTGTCACGGTACCTTGTGTCTAAAGCGTGCTGCATGGTGCACTTTCCAAACACAAATAATGCAGCAATGCAGGCACTCATGAAAATTGTCACACATCTGTTCCTTTTGGATATACAGTAGTAGAGGGTGAGATACCTAAGAATGCATTAAATCTTTTTCTTTATGCAACTGCTGTGGCCAGAATAACTTACACACAAATGTGGAAGGACAAAAATAGTCCAAAAAAAAAAGAGGATTGGCAGAATAAGCGTATTGAATATGTGGAGCTAGCGATGCTGACTGCACAGATAAGAACCAAGATGATAAGATAAGAGAGGAGTGGGAAAACTTTGGAGAATATTTTAAAAATTCTAATAGTTATATAAATCTTCCAAGTAGGATCAGACATATGAACAGCAGCTAAATCAATTAGAAGGTGCGAAAGGATATGTAGCACAACTAAGGGAAAAAAGGAACCCATGGAGGGAGGTGCGGGGGAAGTCAAACAAAGTAGTAAATAAAGAACATTGTGAAATGGATGTACTAATATATAATAAATGAATGAATAAACAAACAAACAATAGGGGGAAAAAGAAATTTGTCACACATCACAGATCATACATTTTCTTTTAATACAACGATGCAGACACATTGTCACCAGCAAAATCACACACACAAAATAGCAGATTTTTTTTTTTTTTTTTAAAAATGGAACCTTAAATTATCTGTCCACATACAGTGGTACCTTGGGTTAAGAACTTACTTCGTTCTGGAGGTTAATTCTTAACCTGAAACTGTTCTTAACCTGAGGTACCACTTTAGCTAATGGGGGGGCCCCGCTGCCGCTGCACAATTTCTGTTCTCATCCTGAAGCAAAGTTCTTAACCCGAGGTACTATTTCTGGGTTAGCGGAGTCTGTAACCTGAAGCGTCAGTAACCTGAGGTCCCACTGTATTAAACTATTTATTACAAATTTGTGTCAGCAGCTCTCCAAGGACTCAGGCAGAGTTCTTCCACATCAATTGTAATCTGCTACTTTTAGCTGGAGATGCTGGGAATTGAACCTGGAACCTACTACATGCAAACCAGGTAATGTATCACTGAGTTATGGTCCCTCACTCACTCATCTCTCCTACACTTCAATTGAAAAGAGGTTGTTTTTTCTTATTTAGAAGCAACCGGCGTGAGTGTCATGAGAAAATTTAGATGTGACATTTGCTTTTTTTAAACTACAAAGTGACACTATAATCAGAAATAATTTGCACTTATGATGGCATGAGTCATGCCAGCCTATTACATAAAGTGGTCTCCCCCATAGGCTTTGGTATAGAAGATCATTGATAAGAGGACAATGGAAATTAATTAGCAATTTCCACACACACATACACATTGGTTGCAATGGAAAGGAAAATAACTATACTAGCTCCATTTCAAGTGGCATGCCTTGGAAAATGAATAAAATGAAGAGTCTTTGATTCAGTCAGATCCACAGCTTTCATGATGTTAAGAAAAATATACAGTGGTACCTCGGGTTAAGAACTTAATTCGTTCTGGAGGTCCGTTCTTAACCTGAAACTGTTCTTAACCTGAGGTACCACCTCAGCCAATGGGGCCTCCCGCTGCTGCTGTGCGATTTCTGTTCTCATCCTGAAGCAAAGTTTTTAACCAGAGGTACTATTTCTGGGTTAAAACAAAATAAAAAAATTCCTTCCAGTAGCACCTTAAAGACCAACTAAGTTAGTTCTTGGTATGAGCTAACTTAGTTGGTCTTTAAGGTGCTACTGGAAGGAATTTTTTTATTTTGTTTTGACTATGGCAGACCAACACGGCTACCTATCTGTAACTATTTCTGGGTTAGCGGAGTATGTAACCTGAAGCGTATGTAATCTGAAGGGTATGTAACCCGAGGTACCACTGTAATGTTTTTATTAAATGTAAGACTACTGAAACACGTATTCACTGAATTGTCTTTTTAAGTGAGAAAGAAAGGGCATTAAGAAAATAGTGTTGAAAAATGACAATGGAAATCACTGACAAGGTTTTTTATATTAGTCTCTGTTGGATAGTCTTATATTTAATAGCATTTTACAAGGGTTGGACACAACAGATGACTGTAGTTCTTTTTTGTTTCTTCTGTGTAGCTACTTTTCAAGGACTGAGAATATACTTTAACCAAAAAAAGCTGCCATTTGTGAAATCTATGTGACATAACAGGGCCATCTTGTGGCAAAGCAATACAAAATAAACACTCAAGAGTTCTGCATTATTGGACCTTACTTCATATATTAAGTTTGCTTGATACTTACTGAGATCTCTGTGTTGCAATACTGTCAAAATTAAAAACCCCACTTTCTTTCCATCAGATAAAATTACAGGAATTCCACAGTTACTTTCATTTAATTTGTTTGTTTCTCTGAAAATAAAATGCTTTTGCTAATTTAATAAACCATTTTATTATTCTATAGCAATACTTGATTCCTAAGGCGGTTCTTTAGCAACCTATGTGTCAGAAATGTTGCCAGGAATAAACTCTCTCACACAATTATTTTATAAAATTAAAATAGTAACAACGGCTGTACTCAAAAGTAAGAAAAAATACATGCAGAACTAAGGAACAGCTCATCGGTATTCATCCTGAAAACAAGCAGGCTCAATTCAGGTAGTATAAATAGAAGAGTGTTTGTCAACTTTCACATTTATTTCACCAGCTAACTCCAGAGGCATCTTGACTACATTGCGCATTAATTGTGAGGAGGGGAGTTAAAAATATTCACCACTTAATAAGGTTGGCCTGAAGCATGACAGATATATTTATTTTCATCATCATGAAAATATACAAATGCAATTTCACTCCTATTTCTTTTGAGTAAGGAGAACACTAGGAAAGTGTTAAGCATGCCTCATTTATTTAAGAGATAGGAACGCTCACATTTAAGTCAGGAAGAAAACAATTTAAGTGTCATCTTAATGTGGCAAAATGATAGCTACAACTATCTGACTATTTTGCAAAGGTATGCTTTGGAACAGTATTTAATGGATAGTGCCATGTCTTTTCTTTCAAGGCGTATAAAACCTTGGCTAAGTGTTGTTATCAGCAGAAACTGCAAGAGTTTCATATCTTGCTCTCTCTTTATAAAATGCAGAGTAACAATAATGAAAGGCCAGGTGCATACATGTGTTAGTTATTTTATACAAGACCAGCAAAACTGTCACTGTGGTCAGCAACCTGAGAAAAATGAAAACTAGAAAAAATTAGAGCCCTGCACAGGAAACCCCCCTGAAGTAATTATTGAAGTTTATTTAGCAGCCTATGCAGGTTCTCTGCTCTTAAGATATTAGGGTTATAATTTGCACTGTGTGATTCCTCAGGCTGGAATGTTTTAAATAATCTACGTTCTACATCATCAGAGATGGAAGCCATCAAACTAATTTCCATTTATGACCCTTCATCAACTAAATATTTAAATGAAAACATCCAACAGCGGGTGGGGAGGGGAGACTTACACTGCCTTGCAGAGAACTTTATTAGTTCCTGTTGATATGACTTCTGCTCTCTTCAATAGCAAGTTAGCATGAGATTCAGAATCTCTTTTTACTAAGTGCAAATCTAAACTGCAGACTGAAAGAAGTGACAAGGTGAGCAGAATTTGTTGGCAATTATACACATCTTTGGATGTACCAAGCCAGAGGCCTGCATTACACATTACTTTTTACACAAAAACCTAATGTGTTTAGAAATTCATGTTTCATAGAGATGGTATACTCAGAAAGCCAGGATTGGCTACAATCTCCCTTTACTGCTGAATGAACATTTGAATTCAGATCACCCTGATCTACGTTTCAAAACCCAAAAGGTAAAGATGGGACACAGGTGGCACTGTGGCCTAAACCATTGAACTTCTTGGGCTTGCCGATTGGAATGTCGGAGGTTCGCAATGGGGTGAGTTCCTGTTTCAAATCCCTATCCACTATTCCACACTGGCTCGTTGAGCTGATCTGAAGGAAAGCATTCTAGATACATAAAATGACATATATATACACCTTTCTGTGATATCTTGACTAAGTTTATTATTTCACATGAGCTTTCATGTGGCAATAGCCTGTGCTTCCCTGACTGCAAGAAATGGACACAGAACATGTTAAATATCTACATATATAATAAGATATGATCTAGCAAATACCTTAAGCTGGACTGCACACTAACACGACACTGCAGTCTGTTTTAGACATGGCTAAATAACAGTTTGCCTTGGATTTCCACACACCCTTCTCCCATCACACTCTCTGTTTCACTTATCACCTCCTGGTTTGCAATAATTATAGTTTGATGTGACATCTGATGGCGTACCTCCCAATCAGAATACAGAACCTGCCCAAGTCCAGCTGCCAAAACCAGTTTTGAGGCAAATATAGTTTGTGGTAACCATCATTTGCCCAGATCTGACATGATGACAAACTATAGTTACTGCAAGCCAGAGAAAGAACTGCAGTTAAGTGTGTGTGTGTGTGTGTGTGTGTGTGTGTGTGTGAGAGAGAGAGAGAGAGAGAGAGAGAGAGACGTTGACTAATCTGCAATTTAAGATTATTAACATAGGTAATATCTAAGGTATTGTGAGGGTGTTTTTTTTTGGGGGGGGGGGTTACACTGTATTTCTATGTCCCTTCTAATTCCTGGATCCAGCAAGGATTCAGTTGCTGAAGTAGCAGGCCAGCTTCTAACTAATGGTCTCTCAAGTATGGGTCATTAAGGTATCAAAGAAAGTGGCTCTGTGCCAGAAAACAAATGGGTGGACTCCCCTCTCTCACCTGGCTGCTGGTTAGAAGGGCAAAACCCAGAGCCAGAGTTGTGTGAGAGAGCTAGGCTAGAAGCAGGCAGCAACTGGAGAGACAGATCAATGCTTGATTTCTGTTTGAATCTAAGGCTGTGGTTATCGGAGAAGCAATACATTATTGGGGTGTTACTGCTGTGAGCCCCTCCACTGTTGGCTCAGGTTGTATATATCTGTAAATAAATCATATATCATAAAAACATCACAATCTCCACTGTCCCTCATTCCAAGGAAACCTTTATTCTGGGAAAGTACCTAGAACCCTTGGAATCTCGCACCACTCAGAGATTGGGGTTGCGGGCAACAGTATGTATATGTGAATGAGATGCTCACTACAGTCTGTTTATTGATCACTACATATAGAACTTTTAAAGTCCCCCGGTACCAGCTTAAACAATTCTTTCCAACTGAGATAGTTCATGCACTTTCACTGAAAGTTATAAAATTGTTAAGTAAGCAATGACAGATCAAGCAATGTTACATTGTTTATGTTTCTTGGAAGAAATAAATATGAATGAAAAAGCTATACCACTAATTTTTACACTTGAAATACAACTATGAAAATGTTGGCTATCACATTTTGCCCTCCTTGACAGATAGGCAGGCACAAACAAGATAACTTCTGGGCCCATTCAACTCACTGCTAATCATCACATTAACATGAGATAAATTCTGTTCTATTCTGTCCTGTAAAAGCAAAGTCTATCAAGACATTTTCCAGACAGCAGAGTGTGTAGAAACAACTACTGCTTAATGAATGTACAAAGTACAATGGAATGAAAGAGAAGAGGTTGTTAAAGCAGAAAACTAATGCTACAAGCACAGGGCACAAAATTAAGAGAACTGGAGGAATGCTGAAGGGAAATACTACTATATTGTAAAGATGCAAATTTTCAAGGTAAGTGAACTCGTACAGGTTTGCCAATTACATTTAAGAGCCATATATAAAAGGTGTAAGAGGCTAGTCAAGCCCTCTGTTTTACATATAGAGGTCTCACTCTGCCCAGTATCCTGCCATCACCTCAACAATGCCATAGTATCACCAACTGTAGGTGACAGGATGTACCCACTCCAATTAGAACACATTGGGTGGCCTAGGGATGCCATCCTGGTTAGCCCTAGATGGTTGTTGTTGTTGTTGTTTTGAGGGGAGGGGGGAGTGAACACAGACTTTTTTTCACCAGACAAATTTTCCACTCTGTCCTTAAGATCAATGGGACTTTCAAAGCTTAACTTTGGCTGAATTGTGCTCAACAGCTATACTGCACATTACTCACTGAGGCCTGGGTGGAGGAGCTATGCAATGGTGATCTGGCACAGCTTTGCCCACCTGGGTACTCAGCACAACACCTGCATGGGTTGGAGGGCCAGGAAGAGGGGTCACCATCTTCCATATGACCTTGCTGTGAGGATCCTTTGGCTGAGGCACCAGGTTTGAGGCACTGCACCATGAAATGCAAGTAGATAAATAGGTGCCACTCTAGTGGGAAGGTAAACGGCGTTTCCGTGCACTGCTCTGGTTTGCCAGAAGTGGCTTAGTCATGCTGGCCACGTGACCCGGAAGCTGTACACCAGCTCCCTCGGCCAATAAAGCGAGATGAGCACCGCAACCCCCGAGTTGGCCACAACTGGACCTAATGGTCAGGGGTCCCTTTACCTTTACCAGGGACTCAGCTACACTGGCAAAGAAAAAGTGCTTTATATGGGTTATAACACTGTGACACCATATGGCACTGTGGAGTTCCTTTTTTCACGAACGTGATTTCCCTTTATGAAATTTAGAACGCATTTTCCTGAAACTCTTTTTTGATGTGTCTAGATCCAGCCCAGGTGATGGAACAGAGACACAGAATAGGCAGCTTAGTGATTTGTCGACCTTCCTTGTGAGCAGCAGCAATGAGATGATCCCTGCTGGAGACCAACAATTTTGCAATTCATACCTTTAATCTGGTCTTTGTCACAGGTGGATAAGTGTAGATCTGAAATTGAGAGGGGGCTGATCTAACTTCGTTGTCATGGACAGATCATTTCCAGGTAAGGTAAGAACTTACTGTGACTGCTCCTTTCTGCAGGAATAGAGGACCCAGAAACTAATGGAATTTGATGGATTCTGAATGCTCTAAGAGAATATCTGGCTAACATGGCTGGTGCTACAGTCAATACCCTAGTGTGATAGAAAAAGCTACTGACATGAACATTCCTAAATGCCCTCTCCTGCAAAGTAGAGCCCAGTTAGTCCTCTGGTATTTAAGGGAACTATACACAATGAAGCAGATAGGATGTTGGTGATAAATGTGTGAAACCTTTTGTGTGTGAAGTTGTATTCATCCATGCAAAACTTTGTGCTACTGTTGTTGCAGGTCTGGGAAAGGTGTCCACAGCACAAGTTCCATGAAGTGATTAATGTCTCTGTGGAACAGCTCTTTCCTTCAAAACATTAGAAGCAGTCAATACCCTATGCAGTGACCCTATTACCCATGTAGGTTATAACAGTACTCTGGCAGGCATCTAAATAATACTAAAACAAAAGGCAGTCATTAGATAACTCTTCACATAATAATGGTTTATGATGTGATCAATCAAACACCTCCCAAGGTTCAAACTATTTGCAGTGAATCTTGTCTATGGTATAGCACCATTGCTACATTACACTAGTGGACGCTGGACAGAGATAAGGAGTACAACATTTTGTTCTTCCTGTTTGATTTCATATCTGTTGTGTTTTGAATCTGCAACTAGCCATAAAACCATATATAAAAAACCCAACTGCCTGCTTAAAAGGGGAAAGCTCCTAGATCTATCAAAAGGCAGCAAAGAGCCTCTTCCAAAGCTAAAAGGCCCTCATAGAAAGTATGAGTTTGTCAGTGGCTACTAGATGAAGACAATGGAATAATCCAAAAATTCTCTGTGCTAGACGTTAAAGAGTGTGAAAGCATATGTGGAAGGCATGATGTATTTAAACAGATCATTCATTATTTAAAACCTAAAAGGACCATTTAGTTGTTCAACCAATAATTTCTGCAGAGACGACAATCTGAAAAAAGAGTGCATGTGCTGCCAACCCAAAACCACCATGATGCTACATGGAAGTATTGCGTCAATGAAGGCTCTGCCGACCTCAAATAAATAAATAAACGGCTCATTCGCAAAGTTGAGATTCACTGAGTTAAAAAATTAAGTTGTACAGATCAGAAATGTAATCATGGGAGACAAGCTCTGAGAGTTTTTCAATCACTGTGGGGCTGCATCAATTTAAAGTCATGTTACATTAAAGAGAAAAACGTCTGGGAAAGTCTCCCACTTGTCACTTTGGATTAGATTTGTTGTTGTTATCAGACTGAGCATTTGGTAGGCTTCTTTTACATTTTAAAGATATTGCCTAATGCAGCTGCTCAGTGCATAAAGAAACCAGTAACATATGACTTTCTATCAGATTGCCCAGAGACTAGGAGCCTGTGCAAATTAACCAAATATCAGAGAGGGAGGGGAAGAAAGAGAGAGAGAAAGAAATGTTCATCTCTTCTGGAAGCCTATTAACATATTAAGATGAACTAACTACCTTAGGGTAATGCAATGTACAGTGGTGCAACATTGGGGTCTTTTCTTCTCTTGAAGAATGTTGCACCTAATTTAAGAGTTATACAAAAATCAATTTATGGTTTATCTCACTTCACCTCTTCTAGTGCACAGCCTTCATTTAATATGTTTCAAGCCTAAATCAAACTCTGCATCTATCTTAGCATCAACCTCTGGTTTAGTCTCATACAAAATGTCATTTTGTGCCTGGCTCTGTTCAAAAGAAAACACATAAATATGTCACTTTATATATTTGACACAATGGGACGCTCCTAATTCTGCCCATAAATGTGTAATTTTTCACTTCAGAAGCTGTGTCTTATATTTAAATACATCAAAGCCTCAGGAAATAAACAGCTTGTAGTAATGCAGTTCCTAAATAGTAAATGAAACAAACTTATGCACATTGTTTTTGCCTCTCAATTTTTAATTAAACAAGATAATTTTGTGGTGTATGTGGGTTACTGCACATTATTTGTTGTTATATTCCCTTATTTATTTATTTTTTTTGTATGTTTTACTGTGCTAATAATACCCACCCTTGCCCCCTCCCCCAAATCAGAGGAGATGGAAAGAAAAGGGGTAGGTTAAAATTTGAATGTGCAACCATTGTTTTCAACTGGATGTACATCCAAAATGTACATAAATGCACAAAAGCATTCCATTACAAGCAACACAGTAGTGACAGGTGACATCTGTGTTCAGATGCCATATAAAAATAACCTCTGGTACTGAATCATTAGTGTACACACTAAAATTAACTTTCTTAGATCAGTGTGCCTTGCTTCTTTAAGCCAGCTTAGAGTCCCACTCAAAAGCCCTACTAGAAACCATGAAGCACCCACCTCAAGCAGAAGTGGGTCGTCCATAACTTGGTAATCTCTAGGTTAGATTACTGCAATGCATTATACATAGGGCTGCCTCTGAAGACTGTTAGGAAATTCCAGTTGGTGTAGAATTCGGCGGCCAAGTTGCTCACTGGCCTGATGCACTGGCTGCCAATTAGCTTCCAGGGCCAATTCAAAGTGCTGGTTTTGACCTACAAAGCGTTAAAATGGCTCAGGACCACAATACCCCAAGAACCCCATCTCCCCATGAACCAACCCAGACCCTGCAATAATCATTTGAAGCTCTTCTTTTTGTGTCTCCCCCCCCCCCATAAGAGGTCAACCCTCTGCTCCAGCTGGGAAGATCAAGTTCAAGACGTGATACTGCACTGGCACCTCTCCAGTCCTCATGATGGTTGGGGGATAGGAGGTGCATGTGAGTATGCAGGCCCACACACCCCTTCAACCCCAAAGCTATCACAGGGGCATCTCTTGTGATCAGAGGATGAACAAGCATGCTGCCTTCAGTCCCTGAGCTCATTGCTCTAACCCAGACAGCACTGGGGACACTTGTGTCTTCTTCAGTTCGGCCCTAACCATCTGGAATTTGGTGGTGGGAAGAGAAAACAATCCATCAATTCCAAGGCCAAGTTCCCCTGCCAATCAATTACACTGCCAAGTAGATAGTCCACGCTTACAATTTGAGGGATACTATTCAGTCTAGGAGGATGCATGCTTCCTTTCAGCCCACTCATCTCCTCATTTGAAGCCCTAGGTTGAAAGGGCCAAGAACAAAACCATTTGCTTTCCTTCAAACTATAATGCACTTGCACACTGCTCTCTGATGCCAACATCTGGAATCAGGATGCGGCAACCTTCCCAGTTAGGATTCAAGGTGGGGGCTGGACGAGTCTGGGAAAAACAAGGTTTCCCTGCAGACCTTAAGGAATATCCTCCTATCATACCACTTGGCCTGTTTTTACACCAGCATACACAGAGATACCCACTTCATTAATTACCTTCTCATTCTTAGTTTAATAAGTTACTGTAAGTATTCAAAGGTCACTGCACACAAAAAGAGCAACACACCAAAAGCCAAACAAATGGAGAGAATTTGGACTGATTAATCCAAACAAATCTCAACCCAAACATGACTACTGAGCTCTTCATCAGGAACAGTAGAAAATTATATGCACAAACACTAATAAAACTACCTTTGTTCTAATTCTAACACATAGTAAAACGAAGTATATACTTCATATAGACGTAAACTGCAATAAATGTTAACCCTAATAAAATTTACATAGTTAACTGAAAATAGTTTAATAAAGCAGACAAAAACTACAATAAAGAGAGCCAGTGTGGTGTAGTGGTTAAGAGCGGTAGTCTTGTAATCTGGGGAACCGGGTTCGTGTCTCCGCTCCTCCACATGCAGCTGCTGGGTGACCTTGGGCCAGTCACACTTCTCTGAAGTCTCTCAGCCCCACTCACCTTACAGAGTGCTTGTTGTTGGGGAGGAAGGGAAAGGAGAATGTTAGCCGCTTTGAGACTCCTTAAAGGGAGTGAAAGGCGGGATATCAAATCCAAACTCTTCTTCTTCTTCTAAAAGGGATGCAAGTTACACTTCTCTGTGGCTGTCCATAGTATGGGTAAGTTATTAGAAGGGTTCTCCTTCATTTATGCTTCCAATGTGATATGCAACAAGCCATTATTTGCCCACTGAGATGAAACTGCAACCTACGGTTTGGGGCGAACAAAGACTGTAAATCTGGAATTGTAACATGCACAAGGAGAAAGGACGCAGCGTGCCAGCCTGAGACTCCATAGGGCTCATTCACAAGTTTCCAAACCATGGGTTGCTGTTGCATCTTGAGGACTAGCTACTGAAGTGCCAATACTTCCCATATGCCATGCCAAGTGTCCATTTGCCCAAACTGCTGGCTAAAAAAAAGTATTCAATGGCAACCTTTTTCAAAAGGCTGCATTCTGAAATTATTCAGGGAGTATTACCAGCAGCTTATTAGATTCAGGACATTACCTTACATGAAACAGTGTCAGAATCACACCTAAGGAACCTTTATTTAGTTGCCAACAGAGAAGCAGGGGCAACAAATAATATTGACTCCTATGAAGTCACGGGAGATTTCATTATTGACTGCAATGGCATCTGTGTTACTCCAACTTGCATAGCTTGCATATAAGTAAATGTGGAGAGTGTTGTAATTTCTTATGGAACTCTGATTTATCCCATTTAGCACCTTAGGCAATCTTCCTAAATCACAGAAATTTTCATGTTATTATTTTAACAGCTTTTCAAATATTAGAAACCAAACATAATGCAAAATGCTTCACAAATGTAGGGGAGAGCCCAGTATCTAACAAGGAGCAATCTTGCAAATACTCAAATTATTACAGATGTATTGATGACTTCCATTTGAATCTTACAAAAGAATATGAACATTCTAATATTAAAAAAACAAAAACTCAATGGTTTTTTTTAAAAAAAACCCTACTTAGAAATCCACTCATGAGCCAAAAGGCATAAAATTGAATGTTGGTACTTAATGCGGTAAGTTCCAACTCTCCACCAGCAGAAAGTCCAACCCTTGAGAGGGTATACCCTTGCCAGAATTGGTGCTTAAGCAAGTATTCCTGTATACCTGAAGGAGCATCTCCACCCCCATCGTTCAGCCCGGACACTGAGATCCAGCGCCGAGGGCCTTCTGGCGGTTCCCTCATTGCGAGAAGTGAGGCTACAGGGAACCAGGCAGAGGGCCTTCTCGGTAGTGGCGCCCGACCTGTGGAACGCCCTCCCATCAGATGTCAAAGAGATAAAGAATTACCTGACATTCAGAAGACATCTTAAGGCAGCCCTGTTCAGGGAAGTTTTTAATATGTAATGCTGTATTGTTTTTAACACTGATTGGGAGCCGCCCAGAGTGGCTGGGGAAACTCAGCCAGATGGGCGGGGTATAAATAATAAATTATTATTATTATTATTATTATTATTATTATTATTATTATTCATAGCTCTAGTCCTTAAGAATATTTGGGCATACACGGACTATATTAGAGCTTTCCAAACTTTTCATATTGATGACACACTTTTTAGACATGCATCATTTTGTGACACAGTAATTCAGTTTTACTAGCAAACCGTAGGTTAAACAAACCCCTTTTCAGCTACAGGAGGAACACAGGGAGCATTTGTGTGAAACACCTATACACTGCAGCTGACACACTAACATGTCACGACACACAGTTTGGAAAGCTGTGGACTAGTGATGAGGGTTGTGGAGGCATTTCAAACAGAAACCATTCACCATAATACCAGTTACCTCAATTCTCTCAGATATAAGCCCATACAAATTATTTTAAGTAATAAATTAACTTTTCCACATTTGAAGATTATCTTTACACCATGAATAAGCCACATCCTATCCTGAAGTGAAGCAGTTATAACTAGTGTAGGCATGGTGTACCTTTTAATAAGTTGCCCCAAATCTGTTCAAGTTCTAGAAATGTCTCTAGTCCCTTCAATTTTATTATCAGCAAGGAAAGTAGACCACCAAGTAGACCACTTTTTGTTCCAGAAGCCATGCCTAAATAATTTAGCTGTTCAAAGAAATCTTTAACTATAAATGTACTAACATTTTAACATTACAATAGATTAGCTACAAAAAGAAATTAACACTGCCTTAGGAAAAATGAGATAACATTTTCCCAAAGCTTTTTGATATGCTGGTTTTAGAGTTATATCAGAGTGTGCTAATATTTTTAAATGAGACTGTCAAAGCAAGTGAAGAAATTCACAATCTGGAATTCTTTAGACTGCATAGAAACTTGTAATTTGCAAAACTTTTTCTGTGAAAATAGCATAAAATTCATAGGTTTTCATCTTTTAAAAACACACACACACACACACACACACACACACACACGAGAGAGAGAGAGAGAGAGAGAGAGAGAGAGAGAGAGAGGGAGGGAGGGAGGGAGGGAGGGAGGGAGGGAGGGAGGAAGGAAGGAAGAAATCCAGTTATTTTAAGGAACTTGGTTGGAAAACACTACCACAAAAGATTATCACATTATTCCCTAACAACTTCAGAAGTTTCTCAAGGCTTTATCATTGCCACTCTCAGTGCAAGTAGGCTGTTTGCATTTGCCAATACAAACTGACAACCTAGTGATACAGTGCGTTAAAAATTCTCTGTAGTATTGACTGCCTGGAGCTCAGGCTCCCTTGGCTAAATACAGTACAGTTCAATTAACAGCTCTTCAATATACAATTTAATTTTTCTTTCATCTTGATCCACAGCCCAGCTTGAAATGAGGAATGTTGAAATAGATGGCTTACTTCAATATTCAAAGCACTTTATAAATAAACCCATCAAGCTTGTAATGATTTCTGTCATAATGTGACAGAATGGATGAATGGAGGATGCCGGTCTTCCAAGACCTGGGTGTCATTTGCTCCAAGAAAGTCATCAGCTCCATAAGGTGTGGTCCCTTCAAAGCTATCTCCTGGAATAAAACCTGCATCTCGTGAAAACATGGTCTGTTGGATTCTCAACAAGAAAGCTGACTGCTTGGGAATGTAGGATGTGCATCTGGATGTTACATACTTTGAACATGGTTTGTTCTGATGCACAATCTTCTCTTAAGTATAGAGCTCAGGGGAAGCCTTTAGTTTCTCTTTTTATCTGAAGCCAGCTGATTGGATGACTCCTTGTGAAAGTACAAATCCATTTCCTTATCAGTACCAGGAGCGTGAGGGACAGGCCCATTGACCTTGACAAATGGGGGCACAGGCTGCATGGCATGGGGGGGGATTTTCATAATATTGACTATTGCATTAGAATCAGCTTAGTCTCATATATATATATATATATATATATATATATATATAATTTTACACAACTCTGCTAATGAACTTCTTCAATGCATTGCATTAATTTTCAATCACCTTTTGTGCATCTGTCCTTCAGATATATGTATTAGTTCACTCACATGAAGAAACAGAATCTACTTCAGAACATAAAGTTCAATTCAGTGCTGAGAATGAACACTCATCTGTAGTTGTTGTGTTCAGAAGCAGCTAGAGATTAAATTTTTCACTCATTCCAGGAAATATAGCACCAAGCTTGGGTCAAAATAGTCATAATAATTTTTTTAAAAAATGAACTAGGAAATGACAGCACTGAATTCTGGATGGTGTACTCTGGGGCAGCTTCTCAACTTTCAGAAAAAGTGGTGTTTTGTTGTTCTTAAAAGTAAGGGGAAATATGTTTATGTCCCACTTTTAACCTTTTTAAAGAGGGAAGTCTAAAGTATGTGAGGAGAAACATATATCACAATAATGGATATTCCAAAATGGGGGTGGGTGGGCACAGTAACTCATGGTTTTTAATATATCTAGAGAACCACAAATCTCAACTCACTCACTCTCTACCAACTTTGTCCCACATCTCCACTTTCAGTTCATGTTCACTTTTGGTTAACAACCTCCCTCAATGGAATTAAAATGCAATGGATTGGGGAACAAATAAAACAGAAGTAAATATAATCATGTAGGGTTATTTTAATATATTAATTCTAATAGCAGTGTTAAGTCTGCTGTAGCCGAAAAGGAAAATCACTGCAAGGAGCCCTGTGGCACACCTTCAAAGCTAACAAATTGATTTGGGCAGGAGCTTTCAAAGGGCAGGAACCTACCTCAACATGCATCTGATGAAAAATAGGCTCTTCCCTATAAAAGTTCATGACACAAATGCATTAATCTTTAAGGAACCGCAGGGCTCTTATATTTTGCTCCAATAACATCTTTATTGAAAACTTCAAAGAAATAATGAACAAAAATAAAGTCCTTGCATCTTAGTCCAGCTGCTTCTCCTGCCAGCTAGTACAACTGGCTTGTGTACAGTAAAGGTGTATTTTTTAAAAAGTGTAATCCGTATCAGGATTTCTGAAGACAGTGTTACATATGATATATGATGATTCCAGATTATTAGAAGATTGCGTATTTATTCACAAGCAAATCTAACAGTTTGCTCTGAGCTATAAGATACAAAGCACTGCATTTAAGTTATTCTCAGTTATGTATCTCTGAAAGATACCATTAATCGCTTAAACTGTGTCTGAGGAGGCATCAGAAACAACTTCATTTCTCATACATGTATTATAATGTTCTTAGAATGGAAAGATTCACTATTTCTCAACTGATGCATGCATTCTACTGTGAACCAAAGGCACTCTTTGCTCTTGAATCACATTTCAAAATAAAAAATGACAATTTTTCTTTTGTCTTTGGTATTAGGAGTGGAATACTGACAAGGTTGTCTAAGAAACTTCCCAAATGCTTTTTAATGAGCAATAAATCTGCAGTAATTACAGAGTAGTTTAGATTATTTAACTGAAAGTATCTTGGGACATTTTGGAGAAGCAGGAAATGCAAGCCATGCAGACTTCCTGTTCTGCACGCTTGACTGTACTTTGTGAGATAAGGAGAAGCCAGGAAAGAGCACAGTGCCCAAGGCAACCTGGTGACCTTTACAATGAATGTAGCAGGGATTGAAAACCAAGGCTCCAGCTTTCAAACTCAACATTTCCTAGCCACTACCCTAGGCTGGCTGTTGGCAGGGATCTAGTTGCCTTTAGTCAAAATAACATTTCAGCTGAGGGAGTCTTGTACTTCCTGGCCCTTTAACCATAATATTTTCATTGCTAGTAAAATGTGATTTCTTGCCATGTTAAAAAACCTGTTGCACCTTTTTTGGAGGGCTACATAGTAAGGATATTGTGAGCATCTGAGCAGAAGAGTTTATAAGCCCCTGCTCCAATGCTTGCAGGCAGGAATGAGGTTAATACAGCTGATTTCAAGCAGGGCTGTGCTTGCAGTGATTATGTGAGTGGCCACATTTCTTTGTAGCAAGAGAAAAGAAAGGAGGCAGTAGTGGTTGGCACCCTGTTACCAGTTCGAGAATTCCTGGCGTTCACAAAGCAAAGGCCTCCAACACCACTTTCCTGTGCTGGGACAGAAGCTATAGTATCATTCCTGGCCATCTGTAGTAGTGGTATCTAAGCAAAACTGAGATTAGGGCAACAGCTTTTAAATTGCCATGGTAATAGCAAGGCATAATGTCAATGTCCCCAGCTGCCTTACACCAGAATGTCTCTAGCCAGGCATTCTGTCTTCAACAGTGGTTGGTCAGGTACCTCTGCAATCTTATAAGGAGGACATGATGGACCATGCATTTCCCTCTTAAATCTCCAACATGTGACACAGCCATTGCTCATTGCAGCTCAATGTAACTATGAATTTTACACATTATTTAGCTAGTTATCATCATAATCATAACATTTCAGTCTTCCTTAAAAGATAGTGTAGCTTACTTTCAAAAACAACAACATTTAATTTGTGTGAAGACATCTATTTCCAAACAAGCATCACTTTAAAAATGTGAACTGGTAGATTATCTAGAATTGTTGAATTCCTACCAAATCGTTTGGGGTGCATTATTTTTCAGTTGACCTAAATGAGACTTCGGCAGAATAAGTTTGAGGTCAGCTCTATTGTTATCACCTAGTTTCATCTTTGCTTTTATTTCTGGCTCTGCTTTTTAAATCTTAACTCAGCACTGTGATTTTAATTGTCAAAGAAATAGCATTTAACATTTACAGTAATTAATTCAAGATTATTTAGAATAACTACACTAATTGGTATGTTCTGCAAATCTGCAGCACTGCAGAATTAAAAATAAACATCACAAAGATATAATTTACAGCTAATCTATACTTACAATTAAAGTAAGTTTCAAGATTTATTTCAATCTATATTTTTTATTAGCTGCAACACAGTAATGGGGTGTGCAGAGTTCTGGCTTTTCAAGCACCTAGATTATAAAACATAATTACACAAATTAATTAGAAATGAGTGCATATATTTATGCCATTGTTTATAACCACAGAATATTAAACACGACAAAGTTAATGAGCAGATTCAACAATAATAAATATTGTCACTAGTATTATGAAATCAGTTCTGGAGCAACTGGACTTCATTTATCTCACTGCATGATAAGGGGGCATAATTTTCCTCAGTATATTCACCTATCACCATTTAGTGTACACATAAGTGGATATAACAGGAGCAATTAAGAACAAAAGGCATGCTGGATCAGGCCAAAGACCTGCACCCTGTTTTCACAGTGGCCAACCAGATGCCTATGGGAAGCCTGCAAGCAGAACCTTAATGCCAACAGCGTTCTCCACTTTTGTGATTCACAGCAATTGGTATTAACAGGCACACTGCTCTGACATTGGCACTATAACACAGCCTGATTCCTCCATTATTTGCATAGCCTCCATTAAAGCAACCCAAATCACTACATCTTGTGGGAGGGAGCAGAAACCAGAGTTTAACTGCATACTATGTGAAGTACTTTCTTTTGTCTGTCCCAAATTTTCCAATGTTTTCATTGAATCATAGAATTGCAGAGTTGGAATGGTTACTAAGTATCATCTAGACCAAACCCCTACAATCTAGTTCAACCCCCTCAACTAAAGCATCCAGGATAGATGACCATCCAACTTTAATTTACTATTATATTTATATCCTTTCCTCCAATGAGCTCAACGTAGCATACATGGTTCTCCCCCTCTCCATTTTATCCTCACAAAAACCCTATGCGGTGGACTAGGCTGAGGGATAAAGTTCAGTCCAAGCTCACCCAGTGAGCTTCATGGAGGGGATTTAAAACCTAGTCTCCCAGGTCCTGGTCCAACACTCCAACCACTATATAACACAGGGTCTTCCTTAGATGTCCCTATTTAGCTTCACTGAATGTCCCAGAATTCTAGTATTAGAAGAGGGAGAAAGAGTCCTGAACACATTATCTCTGTTGCATCTTGAGTGGCTTTGCACATCATAGGAAGCACCCAAAAGTGGATGCATGAGATACTCATAATAAATATGAGTATTAGCTTCCCATTGACACCTATTCAAAACAGCAAAAAACAGATGGATAATAACACTGCTTGGATAGTAACACAATAATATCAAACCATAATTTGCAAAGCTTGACCATTATTTGGTATTGTGTACAAATCAACAGCATGAACTGAGAATGGCCAGCAAACTAGAATCTGAAAATCTGGTTTGCTAATCAATTTGCTCACACTCTGATTTGGTTTTACATCCAAATTGCCTGAATAATGACAGTTCCGAGTCAACACAAAGCAAAACTCCTGTGAATCTTTCATAGGCCTCTCAACCATACACTCACGCTAACTTAATATTTTTATTAAACAGTCATATTTAACAGTGAAGCATATCTCAGCTATCTCACATGAAATAGGGACAAGAAAGGGAAAAAACTCTGAAAAAACTCACTATGCTATAACCTATTTTTACCACCTCCTTATAAAGTTATATGCAAGTAATAAAACTATTCCCACAAAAATGATGCACTGAGAATCTTCCACTAGGCTGAATTAATAGAGGTTTTGCAAAAAAATGGGAACAATTTAGATTCAATTTCCAATCTAATTTCCCTTATAAATATGCCCTGAACATAAAGAATTGTGGAAGCAACAATTTACTTTGCTTTCTCTAAATGTTTCACCTTTCCATTTAAGGTTCCGATGGACAGCAATCCTTTCTGGCCCACAGTACTCACATGGAAAGTCACAACTGAAGCAAGAATACATTTTTAATAGCATGGGCCTGCATTCGAAAAAAATCTTTTCTTTCCCCTTTAGCACAATCAGAAATGCACATATGTGAAATGCTTCCTTACAGCACATAAAACAGAAAAGAGCAATGTAAAGATTTTTTACTTTACCACACTTTGTAATGAATGGACAGTTATATCTTGGGCGTACTCCCAACACACACATAACATCAATCTAGCTGTACTTAATACAGTGCCAGATCTTTTTAAAAAGACACCCCCACAACCCCCCCCCCAGCATTTCTGACTTCCTCTTGCACCACCTTTCTTTTTCTTTTCTTTCAAATATGGAAAGCTTCACAAATTTGGGTGTCATTCATTTGCACTATACATACTGCTGAAGGGAGCTCTTGCACCATCTTTCTAAACCAATCAAAAGAAGTGATTTTTAATTTAAATTTATAACCTGAGCAATCCCCAAGGCCTTGGAAAAGCCACATTTTCTCATCTTATTTATTCTTACAACAACCCTGTGGAATAGGGCTGCTGTTACTCCCAGTTTACAGATGGGAAACCAATCCTGAGAAAGAAAGATTCACTTGCGGCTAGTTGGACTCTCAACACATGTCTTGAGGTCCAACTTTATTAACCACTGGGATGCAATGAGCTTCTGGGAACAGAACAAAGCAATGTTTTAAAATCAGCACCTGTTACTCTAACAGCAGTGGGCTGACTTCATTCCTGCATAGTTGGTTGGTTTTAAACCAGAATCTATGTGGCTCACCATCAAGTTTTAAATCGACAAGTGTGCATCTGGGCTAAAACTTTGAACTCAGCCTCATTTTGTGGGGGAGAGAGATGGTGGGTGGTAAAATGGGGGCAGAAAGGGAAGGTGAGATTTGTGTTTTGAGGAAGATATGAAGCTTACATTCTGCATAAGTTCCCCGGCCCCCCACCAATAAAAAAACCAAGCCATCAATAAAGCCTCAATGTTCCTCAAATTTCAGTCTACACAAGTGACTGTGAAAGCTGAGACTTTGGCTCAGCACCACTTAACTGTCAACTGTTAAGCAATCCAGTGTGTGCACTCTGGTTTAAGAGCAACAATGGTGGATCAGACCAACATCCATTAGGCCAGAATTATTGCAAAAATCCCACCCAATTGGTCCTTTGGTGGACTACAGCCTCTCTTCTGCCCTCCTCAGCTTATAAGGGAAAGCTTTCATGAGTTTCAAAAACTATGTCTCAGTCTCTTACATAATCTTGTAGATTATGTAACCTTTATAAGTGGTTCATCTCAGATGTTAACAAATATTCATTTTCTGTATAGCAGGGAAGTAAGTAGCTTCTTTCACTGTGTGAAAATTCTGCTTTATTGGTAACATTCTCCTAACACCTATAAAGTTTGCTGAATTCTGAGGGTGTCTTCAAAGTTATTTTTCAATAGAGAAAATAATACTATGTGTAGGATATCTGTTAGTAGATTTTTAAAGACTCACATTAAATTCAATTGAGCAAAAATGGGCTGGGCTCATTTTTCTCCAGGACTTCCCATTGAAACTAATCACAGCATGTATTAAGCCACTCCCCAGAAATTCTTCTGCTGGATGGTTTTAAAATGCAGACAATGAAAAGCACTGCAGAAGCAAAATAAGGCCAATAATATAATTACGGTGGTATGCCTGCATAGTCTGAGTTAATGTTATTATTTGACATTGCAAGGCTATGTTTTCTCCCATGAGTCACAACGGAGACAAGGTTCACCCTAATTGGTTCCAAAGCACAACCTACCCTCAACAATCTTTCTTCAGGACCAGTAATGTTAATTTCTACACGACTGTAAATAGTGTTTGCCAACAATACAAACATGGTAATAAGAGGCTAGGTGGGTAAATAATGTGGTTACAAAGCAGCTTATTTGCATTTTTATTTAAAACTGCCTTCGTTAAAAAGCAGCTCAGATTTCTCTTTGCAGAAGCAGCCTTGGTTAAGAAGTAGAGCAGTAATTACTCTCTTTAGGGGTTCTTTTATATGTCCTTTAGGGAATTAGAATGAAAAGATAAGCAGAATTAGAAAAGGAATCATGTAAAGTATGAAATGTACTATAAACACTTAGTAGTGTATTTACCATAAGCTAAGCTGGTCTTCTTCATTATGGAATATGTAGCATGCTTATATTGCCAGTTCACAGTAGAGAGACTTAAGAAATTTAGAACTGGCAAGTTTACTTCCTCAAAAATTAAATTATAAGCAGAATTTGCTTTATGCAAGAATGAATCTGGAATGTGTGCATTCGTTTATATGTAGACTTATACACACAACCCCAATGTTGTTGGCATTCTGCAGAGATCTACTGTGCACATTCCTATCCCCTTCTCCCAATCTGAGACAAACTTGAACTCCAAACAGCATCCAAACCCATCTACACCATTAACTCCTGTGTCAGGTTTTGTATCTGAAGTTTTAAATACAGAGATTTAAAATATTCCATTTTTACAATTTTGAAAGCTTCAATATATATTAAATGATATGAATAAATGACTAAGGTACTCCAATGCAGATAAACACCAGTGCGTCCTGTTCTCTCAAGTGAGCAGACTCTTAATTCTATATTGGACGTTAGCTCCTGCCCACAAAAGGAAAGAGGAAAGTTCCTGTATGTGAATCCTCATGTTCACTTGGCCATAGGCTTAATAAATACACTTCCTTGTAAATCACCAAAATCTAATGTTGAAAAATTCAAGTAGTAACATTACATCACTTAACCTTTTTGGGACACCTCCATAAGACTCTTGAAAAGTGCCTACCAAATCTTTTAAAGTATCTTCTGCTTACCCACATGAACCAGAGAGGCAGCTTTTGTATTTCAAAATCTAATTACTTTTAAGAAAATTGCTGCATTTATTTGGATCATAAAAATCACATCTTTATTATGTTGGTAGTACAAGGCTAGTGATACACACAGACAAAGGTCTGAAACAGTTCAGCTGTTCTCAGGACATTGATTTGGTATAAATGATATCCACAATTCAACAATGGGCCAGCCTTTCAGAGTGCAAAAGGCTCAACACATCTGCTATATAATTCAGACCCTATTTTACAGTGGTTTCATTACCAACCATAAAAACTGTAACAGTGGAACTGTATAAACAAACTGAACAGTGTTTTTACTGTAAAACATGAACGTACTATAAATATTTGTCTTTCCCTTCTCTCAGCATCTGTAATGAGAGAAGGAAATTCATGCCATATGTTTATAGTACAAGGGGAAAAAAGTGTATCTCAACAGTTCATCCATGCAGTTGTTTGTGAAGCTGTTAAATTGCTTTAATTTGCCCATTTGCTTTTTAACACATTCATTTACTTACAGATCATTAAAAAAAACTAGTGCTTCACTGAATGTTCCTGAGGTTCAGTTGTTGATATTGTCAACAATGGAAGGCATGACCAAAAGGTCCAGGGAGAAACCCAGCCGTCTGCTATTCCGGTTATCTTTGTTTATGGTTGCAGCCACCGTTTCCTTGATCTGCCACTAATTTTCTGCCATTTTAATCTTTTAACTTGGAAACATTTTTATTGCATTTTTCCAGCCAATCAGGGAGCAAACAGTGAATAAAAACAGTCACCATGCCACAGATTTGTTTATGTGATGATGTCAATGAAGGCATGTATAAGAATGTATACAAAGTTGGGATGGGGACTGAGGCATGACTGGCAATATAGTGATAGCAACCATGTTTTCAGCAATAACATGTTTGTTGCTGTGGCTGACTGAGAAAAGCTTATTGTGAAAAACTGCATTGTTTTGCATCAGGTGTGAATAACCTCTGGCCCTCCAGATGTTGCAGCTCCAGCAAGCATCTCCAATGGCCAGGGATGTTTGTCCAGCAACATATAGAAGGTAAAAGATTCCCCACACCTGTCTTAAATGGTGCTACAGAATTACACAGAATGATACGCTAAACTACAATGAATGACTTCAGCAGTCCAAAGAATGCTAATTTATACTCAGAATTTGAAAGTTCCATATTCTAAAAGCGGCTTAAAAGTGCTGATCTAAATTCTTCAAACCATCTCATTCTCAGAATACAAACTGGATAGCTATTTAATTTGTGCATTAAATCTCTAAACATAGAGTATACAGATATAACAAGAATGCCATGAAAAGCTAAGGTATTGGACCACTATCAAAACTTGGATCTGGCTGTTGAATACAATAAAGGATATTAAGGTATAGTTTTTAGAGCCTCTCAGCAAATTTTGCCTAAAATGAGGCTTTAGGAACGCTTAGCTATGGAACTCTGTGCTGCAAGTAAAATGCAGTTTTCAATAATTTAGCAATTTCTAGAAATGGATTAGATATCAGTAGAAAGCAATGTCTGTATTTGCCAGGTGATTATGCCCAATTTTAACTCCCACTCATACCACTTTGTGACTCTTCCGCCCTGCACCACCATTTAATGATTGATGAGACTATGATTTTCAGTCATCTCTAGTGGGACCTGGGAGTAGGAAGTGTGAGAACCCTTGCTCTAGGAAGTAGCAAAACAAACAAATAAATAAAAACCTAGCTTCCCATTGTAGAACTGTGTAAACTCTTAAGCATTTGCAAAATAGTGCTAGTAGATGTTTGCTTTCTTATAATTATCTTTTGGCTCCAACCCTATAATTCTGTTTGTGTATATTCTGAAATATTTCTTAAAGAGCTGGATACAGTCGGGAGCTGTGAAAACCCTACTCAATCATTACTCTTTCATTCAATGGTGTCAATAATATAATACAGAATAAGCCCCTGAGTTCTTCAGCTCATGGGATAGGATTTCAGCCTTCTCCTGAGCAAATGTGTTTACAAACTGTGCCAGAGTGTTTTTCATTAAGCCTTAAAGTCAATTAAGCTGCGAATTGGAACAATCATTCCTCCTTTGCAAAGTATTGATATTTTTTCCCCTGCTCGCTTTAGGGACTTTTCCACTACTCAAGAAGAGATTTATGCTTGACAATTTCTGATTAAAATGAATCATAGCTTTAAAATTCTAATTTCCCTTTTTTCCAGCACAAGAAATTGTCACAGTTTTAAACTGATATCAGCCTCCAACATGCAATGAAAACCTCATGACAATTTGAAAACCAACAGAAATGCATTCTTCGGGTTTTAAGACACAATAAACCACCTAAACATCCAAGAATTGTGGAAAACACTATACATACACCTCTCACATGCAGGTTTTTTATTATTTTCTTCCTTTAGGGGGTTCAACAGTAGTCTCATGGTCTCCATCTTTTAACCTTGCAACAACCCTGTGTGGTAGGTTAGGCTGAGAAGGAGACTGGACAATGGTCACTCAGCAAGCTTCAGAGCTGAGCAGGGATTTGAATTCAGGCAGGTACAGTGGTACCTTGGGTTAAGTACTTAGTTTGTTCCGGAGGGCCATACTTAACCTGAAACTGTTCTTAACCTGAAGCACCACTTTAGTTAATGGGGCCTCGTGCTGCTGCCGCGCCGCCGCTGCGCGATTTCTGTTCTCATCCTGAAGCAAAGTTCTTAACCTGAAGCAATATTTCTGGGTTAGCGGAGTCTGTAACCTGAAGTGTATGTAACCTGAAGCGTATGTAACCCGAGGTACCACTGTACTCCAAATCCATGAAGTTGAGGCTATGATAGCCCCCCCGCCCCGCCCTGCAATTTTGAAGGGGCCTTCGGGGGGACACGAAGGGACTGGGAGGGAAGATTGGGGAAAATAAAACTGAGGCACTAATGAAGTTACAAAGCTGTTGTAACTATCAGTGAGAATTAAGGAGCAAAAACCTGTTGGTCTCTCAGCTGTGTCAGTGAACTGGCCCAGCTTCTCATCTCTCTACGCTGCAGCCTGATGGAATGGCTGCCATCAGCCACTACATCACAATGGTCACCAAAGGCTGTATACAAAAACAAAACATTAGAACCAACTTTAAATACTAAACCAAAGAGCAGAGCAGAAAATCTCTCAAAACCACAAGGAGCAGAATCAAAGATTCACATGATATAAACTATTAAAAGCCACATGGAATAGAAGTGTTGTTTTTTTCACCTGAATGTAAGCAAAATGGGACCAGTTTAATCTCTGTTGCAAGGGAATTTCATACCACAGAAAACATACAAAAGCACCTCAGAAGAAAACTGTAATCTACTCTCAGGTTTGCATGGCAGGAGGTGGCCTTTCTGATATCCTGGCCTTAAGGGCTTTATAGGTAAACATCAGAACTTTTAATTTGGCCTGGAAATAAATCAGAAGCTAGTCTTTGATATAAAACAGGTATAATGCAGTCTTATAAGGCACACATCAGAAAGCAAACTGGCTGCAACATTTTGTATCATCCATAGCTTTCAAACACTCTTCAAGGGCAGCACCACATAGAATGCACTGCAGCAATCTAAACAGGATTAGGCTGACAGATCAGCAAACAGCTCAAGGCAATGTAGTAAGTTTCAAGGCTGACGTGAACCACACAGGGATCTGAACCACACTAGCTCTGGAACTACAGGCATTAACTGTGGGATTAAGAATTCAACCTTACTGAATTCAAGGCAGAGTTGAATATTTATGAAGAAACCAAATGAATTATAGTCAAGATACATCACTTCTGGGTCCCATTTTTGATCAGATATTATTTTCTTTTCAAGTTATGTATCCCCCCCCCAACAGGTCTTGGCATCGCAGTCTGCCACTGTACCAGAGACAACACTGGCAAGTTTTTGAACAGTGGCTTTACCACAAAAGTGACAAGCTTGGCACCAAAAAATTGCTAAAGGAAAGAGAGAGAGAGAGAGAGAGAGAGAGAGAGAGAGAGAGAGAGAGAACATATGCACATGTGCATTGTCTCCAAAAACATAGCTTAATCATCCTCTGGAAGTTTGTATTTAATTTTTTACAAAATACCTAGTGTGACACATTGCATTTTAAGGATTATTATGCCAAATTTAAGGTCAGGTTTATCAGGATCGCCCTTTTTTTTGCAAAGCTTATTCATATGCTAGAAGTGGAGGATATAAACATTATTTTCATCCAAATGCCTATTGCTTTGTGGCACTACTGATATAAATGGAAAAGAACATTTGTGTCAAATATACATATAAAATTTACATTTAATACAATTCTCAGAACACATGTCTTATCAACATTATCAAATTATTAAATTGAGCTATTGCAATCAGAACATTACAAGTGTTGAGAAGCCAACTGTTTGCTTTGAACGTGGAATATATTTCTGTTGCTATTTCATAATTCATGTTCTAAGGTCTCTCCTGTCTCAACTGCTAGCATCGTTGACGTAAGAGCAGATAAGTCAATAACAGTCAGGGGGTGGGCAACAATGTCCTGTTGTGATATCAGAGCAAATCAGACAATGGCATCACGAGTTATAGCAAGCAAAAGATCACAAATGGAAAGCACAGGTATTAAAGAAGAGGTTTTTGACAGGCAGCTTTCTTAATGGCCACTAGCAAATATCAAACACATATATGTGTGTATGATTATAGGCCTCAGCATTTTAATAGCAGTACCAATCAGCTAAAATTTATCAAATAGATTTTTGTAAAAAAAAATCTTAACTTTATGTAGCTACTCTCTTTTATCTCCTACCCAAGATTGCTTGCATTTTGATGTAAATATTAAGCATTCTGTAATTCATCAACTAATTCTCTCCTAGTTACACATTTCAAGTAATTAAAGTTCAGTAATAACTTATTCTTTCTGCTCCAGCACCTGCATTTCATTTGTTTATTTTCCCAGAGTCATAAATCTGAGGGACTGTCAAAGTGCCATAATATTAGTGCAATAATCAAAGTTAATTAGTCCCTCTCAATAAACAACAACAAAGTCATTACAAAGATGCATTGAAGGTGCTCTAGCTACCCACTTTACAGATGAGATTGTACTGCAAACAATTAGGAATGGGGAATGGTTAATAAATAAAATGCATTTTTTTCTGAAGTAATTTGAAACAAAGACAATGTGGGACCTTTGTTCTTCAATTCATTCCCAGAAATGCTCACTTCATACTGCAATGATGAGATAGGTGCATTAAACTCAAATCTAACAACAGCTTCACATTAAGCATGAAAGGAATACAGCCATCTCCAGTCACACATCAGGGAACCATGGCCAGTTGTGGTTCTCAAGTATATGCTGCCAAACATTTTACCATATATGTACTTATTGCAGAAAACACCAATGTAGTGACAGACACAATTGCTATGTAAACTGTGAAGCAACTAAATCTTCACAACGTTGTAAGGTTATTATAAGGCTGTTTCAAAAGATGGGTTCATGGTTCATTTCATAGGCCCGGAAAAAAAGTTATATAAGCAATAAACAAAATCTCTTAATCCAACATGATATTCTTTGAAATTTCAGGTTGAGTATTTTCATATACACACTCATTTATTCCGCTAATTACTTAGAGATAATCGTAGCATTAACCTTTGGTGGGTGTAAAACAGTATTGCATTTAACAACTTAGCTGATCTCCATAGGCAACTAGGAATTCCAGGCAGGCTAGCAAGATAATTCTGTCCCTGATTAGCTGGTTTTCATGCTAGTTGGGTAGGAAGGAAAGCCTTTTTCTCCATGACCAGCTGAAACGTAGGCTGGTAACCTTTGTGGCCTTATTAGGTTATCGTTCAGTGTAAATTCAGGTCCTCAAGTGAACCAAATGAAGACATGAAAATGAACAGTTTATAATAACTTTTTCACAAGAACCAGATCCATTTAGGCAGCTCCATTTTAAGTCATAAATTTTAAAGAATTACTTAGCAATGTATTTAAACCTACATTATTAACAGTACAGTAGCCAACAATGGCAAAATTAGCGCTGGTTCTAAACGGAAAGCTAATCAGCAGTCTTTGAAATACTTATTTATCTATTTGTGTGGACAGGCGGGGTCCCCCCAACCCCAGGTGACCTCCGATCGGAATAATGACTCAAGACAACATGCTATGGGATTAAAATTGGCCACAACTTTATTAAGTTTCAGATGTAGGGAGACCTTGGCTCAGGCTTTGGGCATTTATCCTTCCCAGTCCCCAGCCAGGGATTTGGGCGACTTCAGGGTTATCCAGAATGTGTGGGGATTGGGCTGGCTCTGCAGAACATATGTTCAAGCAGAGAGCCTCCCCCCCCCCCCGTTTCGCCATTGTTGGAGGGGAGAGCAATGACAACCTCTCGGTGTATGGCCAGTGCCTCCCCTCAAGACCCCTTTAACGGGGAACCCTGGTATCACCGACACAAAGGGGGGGCGCATGGGTCACTGCTTCACGCCCCACTCCCATTTAGGTAGATAGACTAAAGGATTCCGCCCAAGGCCTGAAACCGCCAAAGTTGTGATGTTTTGCTACGGGAAAGGCAAAACCTTCCAATGCAGGAAAATTCCTTTCCAGCCCTTCAACAGCGACCCTGACGTAGCAGTGCCTGCATACCTGTGGAGAAAAGGTTAACCTGCAAAAGAAGACTTAACTGAGGGAAGGCAGGGTGGGAGAAGCTCTGGAGCCGACTGCCGCTTCGCAGGTAAGATTCACCTTCTGTTGTGTGGGCAGGACGGTCCCTCCTCCTACCTGGCTATTCCCCTGGCAACGCGTCCCCAGGCAGGATTGGGCAACTGGCTGAGGTAGGTGGAGACCCCCAGGTATCCAGCCTGGGGAGGATGAAGCCAGCCCAAACTACCAGGAGTCGCACTGGGATCCGGGGGGCTGCGTGCAACCACGCAAAAGGCGCCCCCTTTTGATGTGTGGAGCGGTCATTATTTAGTTCCAAATATGGTGTGTATCTTTACTGACAGCTACAATATTTTCATTTACATGTTTCTGTAAAAATTGCAGAAGTTTCACAGAAAAACACAACAGGTAATGATTGTGTATTCTTCCTCCTCTTCCACCTTCCTCCCCCCCCCCCCACGTCAAAATTTAAAATGCATGCTTCTTAGAACAGGGACCTCGTTACACTGCAAAGTACCATACACACCAATAAATAATGGCATACGTCATCTTCCCTGCTCGCAGTATTATTTATTTATTTTATTAGATAGTCATACAACAGGGTGACTTACTATCCATTTTAAAAACATACAAAATGGTTAACAACCACCATAATTTTAAACCTTCCAATCAATACATAAAACACCAGCTTTCCATCGGGCAGAGGAACACTAATCAGCAACCCAGAGAAGCACTAGCATAAAGCCTTGACTCAGCTGGCTCAAATTCCATCAAATGCCCAGGTGGAAAGCACAAGTCTTTACCTGGTGTCAAAAGATGCCAGTGTCAGCACCAGGTAGCCCTTGGTCCAGAGAGCATTCCACAGGCTCTACAACCAAAAAGCTCTCTCTCATCTAATCAAGCAATGACGAAAAAGCAATAGTTCAGGTAGCTTCAACCCCACCCCTTACCAGTGCCTCCCAAGCCAATCTTCAGTGTTAGGGTGCAAGTCAGATAGATAAAACCTGGTATCAAAATACATTTTGAATTTTACCCAGGGTTAAGAGCAACAACCTATAGCTAGTATTAATCATGGCTACGGTTGTATCTTTCCTTTGATACAACCCTCCCACTCTTTTGAACACTTTCTTTTCAAGAGCTTTTGACCTTTCTACAATACTTATTGGTGCCAAGAAACAACTTCTCTTACCCATTCTTCCATGATGCGTTGGACAGCGTCATTAGCTCTTAACGGATTTCGGCAGGCAAGGATGACATGTGCACCATGTAGCGCAAAGGACTTGGCTGTTTCAAAGCCTACAACAAAACACATATTGAGAACATAAAGAATCAGAATTTAAAGCTAAGCAGCAGGTATTAACTAACAACCAAGAGACTGGAAATATCTGGATTCTATCTGCATACTACAATATATTGATTATTGAGTCAAAATGTTTTTACCATACTTTCTCATTAAAGTTCAAAAACTGAAAACCAATAAAAGAATTAAAATAAAACCAAATTGAAATAGAGGTATATATTCAAACTGCAACATTACATTTGACCAGCAGCCAAGTCTATTATCTTTTATAAGCTGTTTTTAGGCATAATTTTGTGAATCTGATTTTTAAATGCTGATATTCTCTACTTTGATTCCCCCCTTTGCTTGTGATTTTTAATTGTAGTTTTAATATGTACCATTATGCTTTAAGTATTGTTTTTAATTATGTAATTTTTTCTGCCTAGTGCAAAATAATTTAAAATAAAAACAATTCTTAAAAAAACGAAGTTTTTAGGAAATTTAGAGATTTTAGCAACAATCTAAGTGTAATCAAACTTGGTGCAAGGAGTGAATGTTGGCACGGTTGACGCGGCACAAGAGAAATGGACTAACATTCATAGCGGCACACCTAACCTATAGGAGCAGAGCCTCAGCATACATAAAATTTATATAGAAGGCGGCATACTCAAATTACTCAAATGGCCTGAAATGAAGGTGAGAAAAATGTTCACTATCTATTCAAATCACTTCTTTACCATGTCAGTACCAGTTACAGATAGGTAGCCGTGTTGGTCTGCCATAGTCAAAACAAAATAAAAAAATTCCTTCCAGTAGCACCTTAAAGACCAACTAAGTTAGTTCTTGGTATGAGCTTTCGTGTGCATGCACACGAAAGCTCATACCAAGAACTAACTTAGTTGGTCTTTAAGGTGCTACTGGAAGGAATTTTTTTATTTTGCTATGTCAGTACCAAGCATACGTGGAACTTAAGTGAGTCTTTTCTCTACCTGATATCATTTAACAGTCAACCATCCACCCAAATGCACTGCAGAGGGACTTGAGAAGTGGATTCAAGAAATAACTTGCTAGAAAGAATTGTTACGTATCCCAGGAGTCATGCTCGCATGTTATTATGATTCCTACTCCACTCTAGGGGCCCTCAGTGTGGCTTACATAATACACACACATTAAAATGCAATTACAATTGTATTTTGAAAAAGAAAACTCAATTAAGAACAGAGAAATTAGATTAACAAAGTGACAACACCCTTGGTCCCTGAATAAAAATGTTACGGTGTGACAATTGGTGCTCACTGGGAATACTCACTAAAATGCTCAGTTCTCATGGTGTTGTATTGGCCATTTGACCCTTGCGTGCTCCCTTCAGCCCCTTGTTTATGGGTGGTCCCAAATGGTAAATGGGTTCTTATACAGAAGGGAAATTGAGGCATGGGGGAAAACGCTGAAGATCTGAGCTTTTTAATGTTAAAACTAGGCTAACATAAAAGTGACTGATACAATTGTAAAACTAACTTCGAGGTACATTGGCAGTTGGAATTTGACAGTAGAACTTGAAATTAGAGTATTCTGACATTGAAAAGATTTGCATATTTGCCCCTTTTTCAATAGGAAAAATCAAATTCCTATCATATCATCCACCATGTATTTTGGAAAGTGGATTGTCTGTCTGTCTTTTCGTCCTCTATAGGTTTGGCCTCCTCTCAAAACACAGTTGCCAAACTTGGTATGAAGGTTTTTGAGGTGGGGGTGGTAGTCTTTGTTGAAGTTTGGGTGCCAGGCACCATTTTGAATCTTGATGGCAGACTGAAATGTGACTTTGTCATGACAACCCATTTTTTGATGTTACAGATCTAAAATATGCTGATGTGGACCACGTCCGTGAAGATATTGTTGCTCCACTGGTGGTCCTTCACCAGATTTGGCATGGCTGAAGTGGGATAAAAAAGCTTTTAATTAATAAATACATTTTATTTCAAATGGTGGTATCACAGAGCCTTTCTTCCAAGGCACCCAAGTTGCATTCTGCTTATATATTTGTAAATAAACCATATTACCAAGGCAGGTCTCCAGTGTGCACTCATGTGAAACAAATCTAAATGCAGTATGTAGTGAAAACGAGCAACTCTCTGAGGCTCTCCTCAGATTGATCCAGGAATTTTCTAAGTTTCATGGGGTAGCAACTTATAAAAGATGTCCCAAAGAAACCTGAGAGCTCTGAAGAATGTTCCATACACAGCATCAAACTGCCCCCACTCAAACACAATCTAGCCATGATATACACCTTAATAACTTCAAGTTACTTACCATAATACTAGCAGCACTATTCCAAGTGTGGCTGAGGAATTCTAATAAACCAAAATATAGTGCAGTTTTGATATGTTTAATCTCCCATCTTGAACTGTATCTGAATATAGACAAAAACCTGCTCCTTGATCTCAGGAACCACCATGGCAGCATTTGATCATGACATCTTAAGAGGCATCCAAATGCATAGCAAGCAACAACTTTGCAAAACATAGACTCAAAATCGTTAATTAAATAATACTCCAGGGCTAACAGTAGCTTCAGGTTGGTGGAGGAGGGGATGTTCATCAGGACTGCCTCACAGGAGGAAGGGGGCTAACCCCTTCACTGATTTAAAAATTGTCTAGTTTGGTCCTCAGATATAGCAGTAGGATTCAAGAAAGGAAGAACACAAAGAGCAGAGCCCAATTGTTTTGCTAAATTCCTTCCTGTTATTTCACAATACATTATCAATGCCCATAGCCAACTTTTCCAGCTGTGACAACTGGTAGGAAATATAGCAGCAGGAATTATTAGGTAGTTTTGGTGCATGTTTTTGATAGATCAAATAGAAAATTTCCTACCAAGTTCTCATGATACTACAGCATGATGACTTCCAACTGTAAACACTTGAATTAGCATATGAATACTTAATACGACAATAATATAAGTATATCAATACCAAGAAATTGACAGAACAAGGTAACTATTTGTTCCACTTTTATTTTAAACATGCTGCAGCATCCATTTAAACGTTGTTTACCCAGGGAAAAAAAGCTATTAAACACAGGCTGCTTCACTTCTAGAAACACCCTGGGGCAAGAGAAATTTAGTTTACAACACAGGGTATAACTTAGATTATAGAATCAACAGACACCACATAAAGTTATACCATTCTCCGCAATTACATGCTTACAGTATTTAAGTCTTAGCAATTTTCCTGCTTGCCTTTTTAAAGCCATTCATTGTACCGAGCAACTTTAATTATCTGGGCAATTCATTGCACACAGATGAATCCAGTTTCAACACATGCAACCTTTCTAATTCCATTCTAAGCAAATGTAGCAAGGAAACTTAAAAATTGCAAACATTATTAGCCAGTCATGCATTTTACTGTTTCAGTAAAAATAAGCATTAATATTGAATTGTATTTGTATTGGTTTTAAAATTAGTTTCATACTGTAATACTAACTCCTCACAATTTATTACTAGTCCAACTAAATAGATATATGAACTGAATGATATCTGACAGCAAACAAGTGTTGGAAGAAAGATTTTTTTTATCTAGGAGCAGTTTTCAGGTATCGGTAAGTCTCTTAAAATAACAGAACTAGGTTAAAATGAAAAGAAGGTATTTTAGGCTTTTAGGCTTTTGTGTGTAAATCAGGATAGGAGCAGGAGATACAAATCTCAGAGTTGTTTTATTTATTTATATTAAATTTCTATACTGCCAAGGATCAGAGGGTGGCTTACAATATAAAAACACAAAAATGCATACCATAGTAAGAAAAAAATCCTCAATAATCTCCACACACACAATCTAAAAGGCTATAGATTCTTTAATTACCCAAAGGCCTGGGAGAAATGTTTTTGCCAGGTGCCTAAAGGTATGTAATGAAGGCAATGTAATGAGCCTTCCTGGGGAGCGCATTCCACAAGCAGGGAGCCACCACAGAAAAGGCCCATTTCCATGTTGCCACCTTCTGGACTTCTCACAGAGGAGGCACACAAAGAAGGGTCTCAGATGACAATTGTAGCCATTCATTTCTCTGTAAAATTCCCAGATATTATATGCTATGTAGGTGTCTGAAACAGTGTAACAAGAAAAGAAATATGTAAAGCTGACTTATACTGAGTTAGTCTACTGATCCATCCAGCTCAGAACACTATTATTTACTGTCTTTCCCATGGCTACCTGGAGATGCCAGGAATTATACCTAGGATCCTTTGAGTGCAAAGCATGTGATCTGCTACTGAATGTGGCCTTTCTCCTGTGCTGTTTGAAAGTGTGCATCTCCCAGAAGTTTTGCAAATTTCCATATGCATATAACTTTACCTATATGGTGCTGGTAGCCGGAAATGAAATATTTTTGCAATAACCCCCTGCACTAGCTGGATTTCTGTTTAACTATTACGTAAATAAATAAATACATAAATAAAAGTAGAATATGGAGACGCAGGAGAGAACTGTACAAAGTACAACCAGTCTGAATTTAAAATGCCCATGCAAATTCAGGTTGGGGCAATAATGTTCAGTATAACAGTCAAGTGTGTTATAAATTCTAAAACGACCAACCTAAAAATCTCATGAGACAGGACTGACCCAACTAGTCTCCAGTTGAAAAAACTCTTATCTGACCCCCTAGTGACAATCCTATTTTTAACAGGAGTAAGAATTCAAGCATGATGGAATATAAGCCTTACAAAACTTTTTAAAGCCTCAAATCCAATACTCGGGCTTTGGTTGTTCCCTCATCCCTAGTGAACCCTTAACATTTTATAACATTTCATGTGAAAGTTTAAACATTAAAAGCTCTATGCAGAACAAAATGTTTTCTTAATTTATTAAAACTGCCCATTTCTGCTTCTTTTTCTACAGCACCAAGGCAGTGTAAAACAGAAAAATACTTTGTAATAATCAAACCTACCCACTGACCAGCATACAGTGGTACCTTGGTTCTCAAACTTAATCCGTTCTGGGAGTCCTTTCAACTCCCGAAACCATTCAAAAACCAAGGTGCGGCTTCCTAATGGCTGCAGGAGCTCCCTGCACTCCATCGGAAACTGTGTCGGACGTTCGGCTTCTGAAATTTTTTCGTAAACCAGAACAGACACTTCTGGTTTTGCAGCATTCAGGAGCCAATGTGTTCATCAACTAAGTTGTTTTGGCCCAGGGAATACACCTGAGGCCCTTCCACCTTGAGTTTTCTTACTTGGGAACAATATCTGAACTAGCTCAGTAACTGGTAACAGAAAGTCTGCTTTGGGGCTCCAATTCCACCTTCCTAGTGCTCTTGTACCTTATCTACAGAGGCCTAGTTTCTTTTGCTTCCTATCAGTTTCCATCAGGAGTAATATCAAGGACGGTTTATTTTTCTGACATGATTTGTCATGGCTTCAACACATATTTTTAAGGTGTCCATCTTAGGTATAGATCTGAAATCATACATAGTGGGTTGTACCAATGTTAGTCCTACTCAAAGTGGATCTACTGAAAATATTAGGCACCTAATCATAGAATTATAGAGTTGGAAGGGATCCAGAGGATAATCTAGTCCAATCTCCATAACGAACTTAGATGGTAACTTCAGTTGGTCTCCTCTGAACAGAACTTAGCTGGATACAATCCTGTGCATGTGTGTATATAAAACCATGAAGCAGAAATTAGTTGTAAAGTATCCAGATGTATCCTTTCACATACTGCTATTTGATGCAGCAGGTTTCTTTTAGCAGGAGAGCGTGAAAGATGATTTTTGAAGATTTCCCTTCCTCTGCATCCTAAGCTGCTCTTAAGATTTCCTAATTCTCTACAGCAAACTTCTGGGATGGCGCACACACAAGGCAAATCAGGAAAAATGGTACTAGATCAGGAAGTCCTCCATCTATGAAAGACATAGTTGGACACTATCCCAATGGTTGTATCCAAAGTTAATAATATGCAAAGTAAGCCCATTTAAATTAATGGACATGTCTAACAGATCCATTAATTTCAATCAGTCTACAGTGGTACCTCTGGTTACATACTTAATTCGTTCCGGAGGTCCGTTCTTAACCTGAAACTGTTCTTAACCTGAAGCACCACTTTAGCTAATGGGGCCTCCCGCTGCTGCCACGCCACCGCTGCAAGATTTCTGTTCTCATCCTGAAGCAAAGTTATAATACCCAAGGTATTATACTGTAACCTGAAGCGTATGTAACCCAAGGTACCACTGTACTCTGAATCAAGCTTACCTATTTATAAAATATGAAAATCTGACAGGTGTGTTCATATAGAAGTAATTGGTGTTCCCTGTTGAATATGTACCACAGTAAACAGAGGTCTGTTGCTCTATAGCACATGAAATACAAAATTTAAGCGAAGGTTTCAGAAGGTTTGGATGAGCATGAATAGCAAAGTGCCATTTTCAAGAACAGGATTAAGGAAATGTTGCAATTACCTATTTAAGTCTTCATTTTGCTAATCATGTACTTTCAGTGTAGTTTAACATTTGATGAAAAATTTAAGACACACTTTGCCGGAATGTGCATCTAAGGGAATCCATCTTATATGGATTAAGGGAATAAAGATAGAGTATGCAAACAAAATATATTGCCTAATTTATCAATTCTAACTTCCCATTAAAATAAGAGTCATATGATATATGTTAACATTTGTTAACTAGCTGCAAAAAGGCAAAGTAATATGTTGATGTACACAAACAGGGGAATAGAACCAAATGTTTAATCCAATTGTAATAACAGCCTATTCAAACAAACAGACAAAAATAAATAGATGAAGCAGATCAAATACCCACTAACATCCAAATCACATTTAGACAAGATGTGTGAGAGGATTTTTTCTTTCTGTGGCTAAGCTTATTCTCTGGCACTGCCTACCTAGCGAGTGTCCTCACTCAGATACTTTGTTATGACCTTTCACTATTTCTTTAAGAAGACATTTGAACTGCCAAGTTGTTAGTTTTAACTTCCCAGCGTAGTTGTTTTGAACTACTTTATTTGCTACCATTCTGCATATTAGTTTGCATTTCAAACGTCTTTATTATTGTGTACACGAACTTGAGTATTTTAGTGAAAAGGTGAAATAGGTATACACTGTATTTAGTAGTTAAATTACATTGAAGCCAGCATAATGCAGATTTAATCTATACTTCTCAAAACTAGTTTTACCTCCAATCCTAAGCATAGTGCCAAGTCAGCCATCCTTTTACAATGTGTTCTGCTAAAGGTGAACAGTCACAGCACCTTTCATATTGAAGTGAGGTAAAGCTTTCACAGGTATCAGTACATTATGATGCAGGAAAGGAGACACTGAGATTCAATACAGTTGCCCTCATGCTCCTCTATCAAGCAGGCAGCTGACCATGTGAGTGGCTACAGCATTCAGTGAGATACTGGGGTTGGGAGAAGAAGCAAAGAGAATTTCCAGATTGAGTAAAACAGCCCATTATTGTCACTTTTTACAGGCTTCTACTTTACAGTCCCAAACACTTTTTGGAAGTGCATGCTTAAGAGCAAACACAGCTCGGCAACTCACAAATGAAACTAATCTCCACTTAAGTATTCTTGTGCATGCATGTTTCATTAGCAGAAATCTGTATTTAGTATATCTGTATTTGGTATATTCATAATGTAACTGTTTGCTTTACAGCCACTCTTTTGAGGCAAAATCTGTCCTTTTCCTCTGTGGTATCAATATAATGGAAAAAATGACCTGCATCCAGAAGATGGCACACAAAAATTGAGTCATCAGTTAAAATATTCAGTTTATTTAGTTGCATATATTGATAAAGGTAAGTTGTGGTTTCTACTATGCCAGCATTTCCCGGCTGAGCTTAAAGGACAATCACCTACTACTTTGTCTTTCCTTTGGTTAAACATGATGACCTGCATCCCACAAAAATAATTTCATGTATCCAAGAGAACTTTGAACATCTATTTCTTGAATATCATGCCACACTGTAACCCTCTTTTTCAAGTGAGTGGTTTTTCAACTTTATTTTGTGACATGGTATGAGGTTCTGCTATTCAGAGAGAGAGAGAGAGAAACAGAAAGAAATAAAGAGCACATTAAAAATTACACTGGACATGCTTGAGCCTTCAGCTGAACCTGAAGCACTTATTTGAATCCCTGCCAATATTAGTGAACAAAAACAACACAGACTTCTAATGAAAGCTCAGATTTATGGATATCTCTGTAAGTCAACTTCTTTCAATCTGGTACATCGCAAATAGCAGCATCAGCCTTTAAGAATTTCATATACTTCAGGACAGATGTCTCACTGCCTTCTCTTCAACTGGAACTCTCGGTCTTCAGCTACATGCCATCGGATTAGCCTGTATTAAACCAAATTCCTGGAATTTTACTTCATTTCAGTTAGCAAGACCCCCTTCTTCTCTTTTTCAATACCTACCCAGCAGATTTGTTTCTTGCGACAATCTACAACCCACAGCTTTGTATTTCACAATTGCTCTACCTATTAATTCTTTTTCCATTTTTTTTCAGAAGACAAAGCAAGTTCATCTTCCAGGGAAAGAATGCCTTTGTGAGAATGAAGTTTAACAGAAGGTAGGTTTTCATGCCCACAGCAAAATAGAGCAGGAGGGGGTACTTGCTACTCAACAGCTTCTTCTTCAGATGTGAAAATTACTGTGCAGCTCCTCTGTGAGCAAGCTACTGCAGAACAGAGTACTAATTAAGCATTAAGGAAAAACAAAATTAGTTGCATGTTTTAAATCTCCTTTTGGCAAGTACAACAGTGCAATATTAATACAAGCAGTTTCATAAAATTAAAAAGGCATATTTCATCTCAGATGAAATTAGAAGACTGTTTTGTCAGCTAAAGTGTGCTGGATTTTTTCAAGCATTAAACCAACACATTTTCTCTGAGTTGGGAAAACAAGTGTGACTTCTAGACACAAATGGAACCAATGGCAGTTTCCTTAGATCATTTTCTATTTATTCTTCTATTTATACACAGAGAGATCAAATGGACATTAGGAATCAATTAACAAAAGACAATAGCCCCCCCCAACAAACATACAAGTTTCACCCAAACAAGCTCACAGAATATTTTTAGGAGCAAGAAGATAAATGCAAAGGCTCATCTGCTCTATAGCTTTCAATCCTTTTGTCTGCTTCTTCCAAGAAACTCTGCGAATGCAGTTCTATACATAATGCAGGATGCCCCTAAAGGGTCGCAGTCCCAACGCAGTATATTATTCCCTCCTTCAAATTCCATGCAAAACCAGGGTCATGACAAATTGTAGGAATATATGGAATTTTTCAGAAATACAAGGACAGCAACAATGTCATGATGCCACCACCTAAATGGCAGCTCTTAGATCAGTACTAGTAGTTTAGAAGGATGCCTTAGGTTTCTCTTTTGTTTATGGATAAAACAGTTCTTACTTCTCCCAGTGAAGTCTGGAGAAAGTCTTGCAATTATTCTGATTTGCGGGCAGGGCAGGGGGAGGATAACAGTTTGCTTTGCTACTATAGACTGCTAGAATAGAGTCAGTAGAGCATGAGATTGCTAATCTCAGTGTTGTCGGTTTGAGCCCCATGTTAGGCAAAAGATTTCTGTATTGCAGGGGGTTGGACTAGATGACCCTTGACCCCAAATCTACAATTTTATGAGTCTATGTAGCACCAAAACAAATATTATCAAACTCTAAGCAGATTATATGCAGCATCCCAGCCAACTACTGCAACCATTAATCCACATTATGTTTGCCCAAAGCAGACTTTAATAGGTTTATAAAGCCCCTAAAAAGCAACATTACCTGATATAGACTAGAAGGGCTTCAAGTCTGAAAGATGTGTTGAAAACAAAACACTTTCTATTTCCCATTCTGCCTCCCTACATCCACCCAAGTAAGTCATTAATTTAAGTCTTCCATTTAGAAAGTCAAACTAGATGCAACTGCACGTACATCACAACATACATTATCTTAGAAAAGGCATTCCTTCTTTCTGAGATACCACCTGTCACCTGTAATTTTCATTAAGGACTTACATTAAACTATTTTTAAAAAATATGATGCCCAGTCCATGAACAGCACACTTTTCAAATTGATCAGAAGGTTTATAAGCAGTTAGCCTAACCTACTATTAGCCAGCTAGATGTTGCAGCCCTAACCATTAGATATTCTTGAAGTGTCAAAAGTAAACAATGCTCCCAAAAGGCTTACGGGAAAATTGGAAGGGAGATATAAAAGCAGCAATGACAGCTTGTTCACAAGAACTGAGCTTTAATCCAGCTACGAACCAAAACTGCCACAAGGGCTTACAGGGGAAGCTGTGACAGGGCAAAAGAGGGGGAGCTGTTACATTCCTTAAATAAGCCTTCATGTGACTCCAACTTATAGAGTTAGGTAGTGCACAGAGTTGTTCTGTAATGAAAGATAAATAATGTTAACAAGTGATATACCAAAGAGATTTCATTACAAGTGTAATTATTGAGCCTTTTAGCCTCAATGTAATCTTACATACTATAAGTTTGTCTTGCATTGTGAATTTCAGCCAAAGTTGATAGAGTTCAATAACTTGACTAACCATCCATGTATACTGCTCATTACCCAAGTAATAGATTTATCAAAGCAGGCATGAGGCAATACAAGGAACAGATACCATTTCTAGAAATACCTCAGTGGAAATTACTAGATTTCAACAAAAGCATTATTATTAAGAATTTAACTCCATAATCTAGAGCGTAGAGAAAATGGTACCTAATGTAAAAGTAAGCACAATAAAAGATGGCAACACTAATATACATACTAGGAGGTCATTTGAACTTAAACCCCATCAAAAAAACAAAAACAAAACTTTAGGTATACTTGATTGTGAGATTCTTCCTGCAACAGTATAGAATGCTTGCAGCACACTTTGGGGGAGTAAGATAACAGACCTTGAGCATTTTTTCTGTTCTCTACGTGGCACTAAATGCAAGTAAGTTCCATGCAACTTTCCTCCACTGTACAGTTTTCTGCTAGGCAGGCATTGAAGAAATTCCATTAAGGATGGACAGTGATAAGGACTGCTTCACTCCCCACCCACAAAAATAACATATTAAAAATGCATCTCTACCATTACAAGGACTAGGTTTTCACTTTGCTTATTTTTAAAAATAAAGGCCAAGGTTCCCAAGAGCTGTAGATTTCACAGAAAACTCCCAAAAGCCACATGTCTTGGAAAAAACAAAAACAAGCAATGCCTGGCTTCTGTGCTTGGGGGATTTAAGAGAACTTTTACAGCAAATTTAGATAATCAGGATTCTAATGAAACTCTACTTTCTGATTAATGTGCAGGTTTGGGATTTTGAGCCAACAGCAAGATGGTTATTTTCAGCTGAAAATATAGTAAAGAAAGTATCCTACTATATGATCTGCAGGTGGTAGGGTTTTACTAAACTCTTCATCACCATCTAAAAAAACACTTCCATAGTCCAAGGACATTTAGGCTACCCTCTGCTAACATTTTAAAGATTTTTTTTTCACCTTAATCAAGTTCCTGTTCATATTAGCTCTCCCCTAGTTTTAAGATTTGACAACAGAAACTATTCAAAAGTTCTGCATAGAGGAAAAACAATATTCATAACTCAATCTAACAATTTTGATAGCTTTGCCCCAGCACTATGGTTTTACAGTTTTCCCTTAATCCAAATATATTTGATCACATCTGCCACTATGGTTCCAATGACTGCATTCCAATTCATTTTCTCTTTGCATTTGTCTACTTTTGACAAGCCTAAAAGAAATTTAACACAAATGTTACACAAAGATAGTTTTGCATACCTCACATGCCATTAGTTTGCTTTTCCATTTCAAGCATCAGACATTACAAAAAAAGTATTCAGCCCACAAGGGCAAACAAAACAAGGACACCAAGGTAAGCACGTTTGCAAAACTATTTAAAAACTGCATCTCTTATCATCACTTAGTCAGGTTTTGGAAAGCAGCTATAACAAAAGGGATGGCACTGTAGAGCACAAAAGTGTTATTGGCAGCTACCTTTTGAGGGGCCAATTGTGCTATCATGTATCAATTTCATCATGTCTCAGGCAGAGACAAATGCAAAACAATGCAAGATCAAATAACTATGCAGGACTCAAAGACAAGGGAGCAACACAAAGTAGTTACTAACATGTACAGTCATACCTCGGGTTGAAGTTGCTTCAGGTTGAGCGCTTTCAGGATGCGCTCCACGGTGACCCAGAAGTAATGGAATGTGTTACTTCCGGGTTTCGCCGCTCATGCATGATGGTAAAAATGACGCCACACACGTGCGGAAGCGGCAAATTGCGTCCCGCAGACGTGGGTTGCGTTCGCTTCAGGATGTGAACTGGACTCTGGAACGGATCCTGTTGGTATCCAGAGGTACCACTGTACAAATATCATAGAAGACAGGTGCAGAGACACTGGGTTGTGGGCAAAGAGTAATTCAAGGGCTTGTCTTTGATAAGTACAAGTTGACTTGTTCTTCTTGAAAGATCAGACCCCCCAACCACAAAGTGGTTTTGTAACTTTTTTCCAGTTTTTGAGAACTGCTTGACACAAGCAATAAGGGGCTAATGTTTGAGAATGGGGAATAAAAAGCTCCCCCTTGAGTGTACAGATCTAATTGTGCTGTTTTTTGCATCCTGGCCATGGTGTATATATTTCCTCTCAGAGTGGTGCAACTGAAACTGACAAGATGCGACTTGCTGAATTGTTTAGTTTCCATCTCTCTTTAATCTCCCATGTACACATAAACTCAGGGGCCAGGCATCAACACGCACTCAAACAGTTTTCCAATTACTTTGACATTCAAAGGCAAAACGTTTGTTGAAGGAGACTCGTGGCATGCATGCATATGGCGATCATGACCAAATCTTCTATTGTACAGTAGCAGATACAATACTGCTTTTCCTCAAAAGAGTTTAAGCACGTTACAGTTTGTAATAGAAGAATTTAGGGAGCTTTGCCTATGCCCCTAGAGAAAAAGTGTTCCTTTAAAGAATTTCAGCAGCATCACAAGTGTTCTTGCATCATGTTGCAGAGTTCTTGCACTGCCTACAAGAGATTAGATCCAAGTGAGTACTGCATACACAAAGCTAGACTACACAGGATTTCAAGGACATAAAGAAAGCTTTATATAAGCCTTAAAAGACAAATGCTAGTGTTTTGATATCCACATTTATCTTTATCTTAAGTTAAAAATTCTGGGATACTACGAACTACTATGTTTAGTTTTGTCAGATACATTTGCCAATGAAGTTGAAGTCAGCTACTTGCAGAAATTAGTTCACCTACTCTTCCACATTTGAACTTTAGCACCAGCAATTGATATATAAAAAGCCCAAGACAAAACTAATATTTGTTTTGGTAAACTTTGAAGCACTTTGATATGTTGCTCTTTTTTCTCTTTCTTTTTGCTTCATTTTTTTCAGAAGAGCAATAGAGCCCTCTAGTGGGGGGAAAAATCAAGACTGCTAACTCACAAGTAAGGTAGGAGCCCAGGATATGGCTGCCAAATGTGTATTATTTTAAAACATTTTTATGCCATGTTTCTGCTTTACACCACACTGGAAATGCTAAGACACATAAAAAAATCCAATAATATTAAAGCTATGAGCAAAATATATTACTCTCCATAGACTGAACAAAATACAAACACAAAACCTTGCCACTTGATAGAAACAGACTTCCCTGAACTATGCCTTATGAGACATAGAAATACCCTGCACTATATTTTTAATAAAACTTGGAAGCAGTAAATTTTCAAAACCCATCACTAATTTTCACTTCTTTTACTGGAAATACAGGTGAAGGGATGCTAGTTGCTAATTACAACAAGTGTTTATAAACTGTCAGCTAATATTTTTTGTGCTCCACAGAAATGCAGAAAACCAAACTGACAAGACCTTTAATAGCAAGTAAGTAGAACCCAACAATGAATATTTTAAAAATTTCATTTTGAAAAGGTGGTGTACTCAAAGGAAAAGCCTCTTATGTTTGTCATCTTATTATACATTTCCTCACTCTATGAAGTTTAAAGGAACTAGAAAGCAGTTAACTGCCAAATATATTCTCCCCTACCCTCCTTAGGTAGCTTTGAATTTTCAAACTGCAAGTATGCTTTCTTTCTATTTAAATTTAGAACTCCATAGTTTGATGCAACAGCTTACACATATTATCTTTTTTGAAAATACAGTGTTCATATCACCATGGGAAATAGTAAGTCACATTACTCACTGGCACATATACACATGAACTCTTTTTTATTTAACAGTTATTTGCTTCGTTGGTATAATGAGCTCCTGTTTTGGGCTCAATATTAAAAGAAGGTAAAAGTAAAGGGACCCCTGACCATTAGGTGCAGTCGCGGAAGACTCTGGGGTTGCGGAGCTCATCTCGTTTTACTAGCCAAGGGAGCTGACGTAGACAGTTTTTCTGGGTCATGTGGCCAGCATGACTAAGCTGCTTCTGGCGAAACCAGAGCAGCACATGGAAACACTGTTTACCTTCCCACCAGAGCGGTACCTATTTATCTACTTGCACTTTGACATGCTTTCAAATTGCTAAGTTGGCAGAAGCAGGGACCAAGCAATGGGAAGTACCTGATAGCAAAGCTAATCAGAACAATAACTGCCAAGAATTTAACTATGACCAAAACCTCTAAATAATTATCTAGAACGTTCCTTGTGAGGTAGCCAAACCAGACAATTGTGTAATAACGCACTATCACTTGGCATGCAGTTTTCCTGAGTCATTTCTTACCTTCCTTTGATGACAGACTGTACTTTTAGATTTGATGCTAAGGGACAAATCAGAACTGGGACAAGTTTCTGTGCAGATGAACCTTTACATGGAAATAAGTAGTTATTGGGACTTGCATCCAATTAAATAAATTTAAGTTTGGAATGTTGGTCCTTTTATACATAAATATACCACATACAGCATTGATCAACCTTGTATTTTGAAAATCAGTTATGAAGACCACTGAGGTAGTATCCACATGCATGTAACACATGCAAATTCACCAATACAGCTTGCCACAAAACTGAATGCAATATTGACCTACCTATTCCTGAATTTGCTCCAGTGACTATGACCACTTTTCCACTCATATCACGACCCTGAAGGATTTCCATTGCAGTGGTGTTTCCATCATACTTCTGCTTGGCATTGGGTTTCATTGGATTATCTTCTACGGTAAATGCTAGTCTTGGGTCAAGGTATGTTGTCCTTTTATTTATGTGGCTTAAGAAAAAAAAGAACGATGGTCATGCTAATATATCTTCAGTAACAATGCAAACACTGAGAACTACTTTATATTCAAACACTGCTATGTCCCTGTTCAGTTTTAAGTTACAGACTTGCTGCTTGTATTGCTGAGTCCGACCTTGTTAGTCTCCACAACCCCCATTCTTTCACAATCCTGGAGTAGTGCAAAAATTAAGTTTTATCAGGGGGTTCCTCTCCGATACAAAAATGTGGAATAGTAAGGAAAGAGGACAAATGAGAAATTATATTTATCTCTCATCTGGATAAAGGCATAACTGCAAGATTCTATGACCTTTGGTTAAACTTGGATCATAACCAGGATACATATATGAGAAAATGGGTGTGAGATTCAAAGAATAACAAGGAAACAATGGATTTGTGCCAACTTCTTATCTAATATAATTTCAGCAGACCTAAAGGAGAACTATTTTAAAACCATTGATCAATGGTTTTGATCAACACCTTATACATTAAATTTAATATATAAGTTAGGATTGGATAGATGTTGAAAATGTGGATGATAGAAAGTGGATTAAATACGTATCCTTTGGAATTGTTCTCAGATAAAATTATCATATACCCTTGGAGCCTTAAATATTTCTGCTTCGTTATTTAAAAGATGTTATTCCATAAAATGATTTAAAAATAGTGTTCAATTTTATAACTATTGCTAAGACTAAAATAGCTAAAATTGGAGGTAAAGTGTATATCCCACAATATCTGAATGGATTGAGAAAAAATGATCCATAGTAACTATGATTAAACTAACTAACTTATAAAAGAATACATATAAACTAGTCTAACAGGTTTATTTTAAAAGTTTTTTTTTAATGTTCTGGAACAAGTATAAGGATAATGTCCAAACATGATGCTTTCAACCTACTGTAATTGTATTTCTTTATGCTCTATCTTTGGTTGATTTTGTGTATTAATAAAAGAAAATGTATTATTTTTAAAAAATTCATCACTTTGGATTTACTCTTTGAATAACCTGCCCACCAAGGTGTGATTCACAACAACATTACCCTCATTTCATTGGCAGGTGAAGCCAAATTTTTTTGCCCAGATTTTTGGGGAGGTCTAACTTGGAAAACATGAGCACCTGTTTGTCATTGCTACTTTGCTTTTAGGGATCTGCAATTTGATGGCAGATTTTCATTCTTGCATTCAGCTTAGTACTACATTGTTTCAACTCTAATTTTGATGTTTACATGTTCCTGCCCTGGAACCTTCAGGGGAAGGGTGGATTACAAATATTTTTTATAAATAAGGTTTTGTTTTGTTTTGAACTATTTGTATAATTTTATAGTTGTATAATTTGTAAATAGTTGTATAATTTGTAAATTTGTATAATTTTATCACACAATTTGGAGGTCATGATAAGAGTCTTTTAGGAATGAAATTAGACCCCAGAGGACAGACCAAAAAATCCTACCAATAATCTTGCAGGCTCTAACCAACAACAGGTATATCAAAAGAGGGATTCAAATGAGATACATTTTGCATAGTCCATTACTGTTTACATTAAATTGTCACTGTAAGGCATTCTTCTGGCCAGAAATCTATAATAGACATACTTCCTGAATAAAAGGTAAAGGTAAAGGTACCCCTGCCCGTACGGGCCAGTCTTGACAGACTCTGGGGTTGTGCGCCCATCTCACTTAAGTGGCCAGGGGCCAGCGCTGTCCGGAGACACTTCCGGGTCACGTGGCCAGCGTGACATCGCTGCTCTGGCGAGCCAGAGCCGCACACGGAAACGCCGTTTACCTTCCCGCTGGTAAGCGGTCCCTATTTATCTACTTGCACCCGGAGGTGCTTTCGAACTGCTAGGTTGGCAGGCGCTGGGACCGAGCAGCGGGAGCGCACCCCGCCGCAGGGATTCGAACCGCCGACCTTTCGATCGGCAAGTCCTAGGCGCTGAGGCTTTAACCCACAGCGCCACCTGCGTCCCTGCTTCCTGAATACTCAGATTGAAAAAACAGATTGATTGCTAAAAAAAACACCCAGCAGCTTACAAGACCTGTGGCTATGTTAAACCTACAAATATAGAACTCTTGAGTTTTCCATTGTTTTGTTCCTGTAGCACAAAAGGCTGAAAGTCAATGGGCAATAGTTTCCAGTTTCATCTCTATGGATTAGCTTTCCTTAAGTAAAAATAAAGTGGTCCGCAACAAGTAATAAACATTAATAGTCTGTAACTGAAGGCCAATTGTGATATTACTGGCTTACAGTCTCAGTTCTGTGTGTTGGGAAGGTGACAGAAAAATGGCTATGAAAAAGAGTCGAATGCAATGACTACATGAAGCTGGTTTAAACAGTCAGACTATCAAGTCTACTATTGTTCACCAGGACAGTGGTTCACTGAGTCTCAGGGAGAGGTATTTCCCAGGACCTTCAACCAGGCACCATGTAATTGTAAGTGCAAGGGATGAAACCTATAAACATAAAAGAGCCTGCTGAATCAGTTCAATGACCCATCTAGTCCAGCCTCCTGTTCTCACAGTGGCAAAGCAGATGCCTATAGGAATCCCAAAAGCAGGAACTAAGAACAACAGCACTCTCCCCAGCTCCCAGGAATTAGTATTTGGAAACTTAATGCCTCTGACAATAGCAGGGTAGAACCTAGTCACTGTGGCTAGTAACCATTGATAGCCTTATTCTCCATTAATTTGTCTAAAACTCTTTTGAAGTCACCTAGGTTGGTGGCCATTGCTACCTCTTGTGGGAGAAAATTCGACAGTTTAGCTATGCATGGTGTGAAATGGTACTTTCTGTTTCTCCTGCTCTTTTGTATTCCAATATTATGGGAACTATTTACATGCATATGCTCTGTAAATTAGCTGTGAATTCTTCAAATCTCTAGGCAGACTTGCCATTGACAGCTTCAAGCAACTTTTCCAAAGAAAATGAATTAAATCATATTAGATTTAATATGGTTTGGCATTTTTTATTAACTATACCTTTCAAGAGGCTTTTTACAAAACAAGCTTCAACATGCTACAAGAAAATCTGGATAAGTATTTCACTGCATTACTGCTTTGAATAGTGCAAGGATAGACAATTTGGAAACCAGTGACCATCAAAATAACAAAACTGCAGAAATGTCATCTGGAGGAGAATTAGAACGCTTGCAGTTCTCTCACTTACTCAACAAAGTAGACTTGTCCATTTTCATCTGTTTCTTGCTCCCATCCATATGGCAAATCTGAAGGAATATAAAATAATTTTAGTGGCATTTTTAAAGCAATTTAAAGCTTTGAGCTTAAATTGTATATCCTCAGCAACATTTTGTCTTCAACTGAAGAATGTGGTGGAGACAAGAACCAGTAATATCCAGGAAAGGAAGAGTGTGACACAATAATGGAAGACAATCAACAAATTAACCTTCCACATGGTTTTAATGCTATAATCCTATGCACACTCTTTTGGGACTAAGCACACACTGAATTCAATGAGACTTGCTTCCAGATAACCAAGCATTGGATCAAGCTGAAAATGAGCAATGCCTGTTCGGTAGTTAGTGGCCCTTAAGGGATTCAGTTAGTCTGCACACACCTTTCTTTATAAGTTTATTGCTAAGGCTATATATAATTGAAGATCTGAAATTACTGAAGTAGGGAGATGAGAAAAGAGAAAGCATTGTAACTGCAACATTTAACCTGAAATGGAAGAGTCATGGCAATGGCCACTGATGTTTCATGTTGTATACAATCCAAAGTTCTAGTATGCCCAATACAGCAACCCCAATAATGCAGGACAATTTGTTCTTCTGCAGCTATATTTTATAAAAGGAAGACAATGAGTGAACAGCTGCAATAATTTACTTCCACTACAGAAGAAGCCTCACAAATTTTTGAGGAAGGATTCCAGATTAAATGGTTTAAGGACCAACATTAGGGTCTTCCTATGACACAAGTATTCATGTCTTGTTTCCAAGCCATAGAGATTATCTGCAATCATTTGCAAATTATGGCACAACAAACTGATGGCTCAGGCTTTAACTTTTCAAAGTTTATTTATTATTAAATTAAATTACTAGTCCACCCTTCCTCCCAAAGGTGCCCAGGATAGCAATTTAAAATAAAAGTGTATTTAAAACAATTGGAATGTTTTATTGGAAAACATTAATTGTTAGTGGGACTTTTTAAAAATGTGCTTCCACTATTTTCCCTTGATATTTTACTTGGAAAAGTATCACACAGATAATGGGACAGACTAATTTACTAGTATTAGGACTCAGCTACATTAGTAAAGAAACAGTGAACTGAATATGCTATAAACATGTAACAACACCAGATGGCACCAGACCGCAGGAAATTTTAAAATGAGGTTTTCCATAGAAATTTTTTATTTTGTTAAAACAATCTAATTTCTGACTTTTTTATAGCTTTTCCCCCTGTGTTTAGAACCACCAGTCAGCAAAACTAGACACAAACCTCCTGCAACTCGTTTCCGTTTCCCGGATTTGGGATGATCCCACTGAGTTCTTTCTTCCAGGTGACTGAAAGGGAAGCATTTCAATATAAACAAATATATTTCACAAATGAAGTGAGAGCTCAATTGTGTCACTATGCATTGGTAATATTAAAACTGGCCAATCTTCCTGGTGCAACAAACATTTGCAGTAATGAGGCATCTGATCATAGCCTGCATTTTTAATCAAGGCTTATATTTTGATCAAGGTTGTATCTTAAAAATTAGCTTAAATCCACAAATGTTTCTTTCGAGGCAGGAAACCAGCAGGCAGCTGGCAATCGCTTGGGCAGGGGCCCTCTGGTTTATTGCGGTCATAAAAAGGCTGGGAACAAAAGGTCACATTGACCATACAAATTACAGAATACAATCAAGCTGCAATTAAGTTGGTAAATAGTAAGAATTATTGTGCCTCCCGTTAGAGACTTGAACCACATTTTCCTAAGGTTAAAAGGGCAAGAGCTAATGGAAATAGGGAAAGGGGGGCTTCTCTCTGAAGAAACTGTTTTTAAGTTTTTTCTTACTTTGAAAACGTCTTTGCTTATAAAAAAACTATATATGTTATGTATTAAATATATTGGCTTAAATGTAATTATGCAAAGGATTTAGAAAGTAAGAAATGTTGGATTCTTATTTCATATAGTTGTAAGAGACCACAGGGGCTATCAGCCCAGCCCCCTGTCAGGCAGGAAACACCATCAGAGCACTCCAGACATATGGTTGTCAGGCCTTTGTTTAAAGACCTCCAAAAGAAGGAGATCTTTCATTGATGATGCGTGAGAATGTGAACACAAAGATCTCTGACATCTGTTTAAAATAAAATTAGCCACCATCTGTTTTAGCCATCTGCTCTATTTTAGAATTAAGGGGGCAAAGGTGATCTGGTAATTAAGGTGCCTTGTAGAGGTTAATGGCTACTTGTTTGCCAATTATAAATATAGCTTTTTGTTTCCCATAAAAGGCAATAGGAAATGGGTGTATCTTTTGTGATTGGTTCTAGCAAACAGCCAATAGGAATTTCAACCAGGCTGATTGGACAGAGGCAGCCAAAGGAGGAGCAAGGGGGCTGGGTTAAGGAAATATAAGTGCTGGCTATAATGGCAGGAGAACAGGCCAGAGCTTGGTAACCATATACCACTGTGCCTCTCATTTATTTGTCTGACAAATAAACTATTATTTTAATTTCTCTATTGCTGCGTTGAATATTTCATTCCAGCTAAGCGTTAACCACAAGCAGGGTGCTACAGTAAAGCAGTGTGCTCCCCCTACCTATGCCTTCTAGCTGCTTTGGGGCACAAATAATTCCTAGAATACTATAATGAAAGAATATGGGTCACTGCTAATTCATACAAAGGCAAAGCTGACAGGGAAAATCCGAAACCAGAGTGACCAAGCGTTCCAGAGAGATTTGAGTAAATTTATGCAATATATAGACAATCATTGTAAACATATAAAAACACTAGCAGGACTGAGATAAAACTCACAAGGTTTAAAAGAAGGAACTTTCTACATGTGTTTTGACTTTTGAATAATTTTAGATATATGTAGAATTAAGCAAATACAAATGTGTGGACATAATATGTGTTTTATAAAAACCAGAAGACGAACGGAGGGAAGTTGTGAGCTCGGTAGAGCATAACATTTTACAAAAGGCGTTAATGTGATATAATTATTGTTAAAAATGGAAAATTAATAAAAATACTATTTTAAAAAAATTCATACCAAGGCAGTGGTTACAAACAAGACACAGAAAAGATAACCTGTCTGTATGAATAAATAAAATAAAAAATTGTCCAGTAGCACCTTGGAGACCAACTAAGTTTGTTCTGGGTATAAGCTTTCGTGTGCATGCGCACTTCTGAAGAAGTGTGCATGCACACAAAAGCTTATACCCAGAACAAACTTAGTTGGTCTCTATGGTGCTACAGGACAATTTTTATTTTTTTTATTTTATTTCAACTGCGTCAGACCAACAAAACTACCTACCTGTGTCTGTATGAATGTTAAGGAACAGAACTGGTAGGCCCAAAGTCTTCCTTAGGAATGCTCAGGAGCCCAAAAGCAAGTCTTCAAAAAGTTTGTTAGGTTCTATAGGTTTCCTTTTACAGCAAAACCTGTGAACCTTCATTTCTAAGGAGAGATGAACTTACTGAGTTGCACCCAACTGTGTTACTCAGCTAATGGTAATGTCTCCATTTGCAAAACTTAAAATTCCCTCTCCCTCCTGCAACCCCCCACACCACTTAAATTTATTTATATTTTATTTCATAAAATTTATACACCGCTTGATTGCATAAAAACAAACAAACCTCAGAGCAGTTTACAAAAACATAAAACAAGAAAATAAAGAAAAAATTACAATCATACTTTAAAAAATATAAACGTTTAAATACTAAAGCAGATTAAAATTACCTCAACTTTCTAAGCATTTGAGTAGGCTCATCTAAACAAGAATTATTGTTGCAGGCACCGAAAAGTGAACAGTGAAGGCCCCCACTTGGTGTCAATAGGTGGGGAGTTCCAAAGTATAGGTGCTGCCCCACTAAACAATCAAGTTCTTCCAAATGCAGAAAGGGCAATATGTGGCACCTGTTGTAGTGCCAACTCTACTCATTGAAACAGTCAAGTAGGCCCATAAAGGGTAAAGCAATCTCAGGTACAGTGGCGTAGCGTGGGGGGTGCAGGGGGGGCCGGCCGCACTGGGCACAACATCTGGGGGTTAGGGGGCGAAAATTACTTGCCTTGCCCTGGGTGCTGACAACCCACGCTACGCCACTGCTCAGGTAAACTGGTCCCAAGTTGTTAAGGGCTTTTTATTTTAATGGTAACACCTTGAAATTGGCCCAGTAGCAAATCGGCAACCAGTGCAGATCTCTGAGCACAGGCGCTCTATGTTAACAAGGCCTCAATCCCATCAGCAATCATGCATGCTACAGCCTTCCAAACTACAGCTGCTGGATCAAACACAGTTTCATATTCCGCAACTCCTCAAAATACCAAGGAACTGCTCAGGTTCCAAGGCGCCAAAGAGGATGCTTAGGAGTCACATCAACTACCTATTTCATCTGACCATTCCACAGTGAGACAAGGGATTTGACAGGATCACCAGCTTTCTCCACTGGAAAAATCCCCCAGGGCAGTGGTTCCCAATTAGCTCCGTTCTGCAGATCCCCTGAACCAGGCCAAGCCATGGACCCCCTATTTTTGAAAAGGCTTACTTCTGAATAAAAGCACACAGGATTGGGCTCTACTTAGTTTGCCTTTGAAGATACCAGAAGACTCCTGTGCTGTCCTTCTTCAGTTTGTTCTGTACTTATGCTACTGTTGCTTTGTGGCCAGTGGTCTGCAACTGCCCCCAACCTTAGACTGGTCGGATACAAAAGGGAACGACATGCTTGCACCTTTAAGAGCCGAGTAGAAGAAGTAATTTCAGCAGGTGTGAGTTTGCAGGACAAGCTGCACCTGCTGGTCGTGGCAGAGAAGAGGCGATGCTCCTGAGGTGTGCTGTTCGCTTTTGTACGGGTCACCCAACCAAACCAATACAACTGCGGGTGACAGCTTGCATCCCCCCCTAGCGTAAACACCTTACAGAACTATGGGGAGGGGGTTGTTATTAATATTTTTACCACCATCATAACCCTCATTATTTCCAGGAACCATGTTGCACTGGGGACTTCTTGCCTCTCACCAATATAACCTCACAAACCATTCAGGTTCAAGTGAAATTCTGCACACACCCCAAGACATTACGAGGGTGGAGGGGAAGGAGAGAAAACTTTTCTGCGTGCCACCCTCATAAACCACTGAGAAATGTTACTTTTTGTATCCTACACTGGTAAACTGAGGAGGAGGAGGAGACTTTAAGTACCCCCCACCCACCCACGCCGGACGAGCCACTCAGAAAAGCGACCCTTTGCCGCCCAAGCCTTCCCTCAGAGAAAGTCCACCTCAGAGGCGGGAGCCCTTCCTCACCTGCCTGCCTGCCCACCTGCCCCTCTCCCACTTACTTGGCGTAGTAAACCCAGCCATCCTTCGTGGTCCTCTCCTCCCAGCCGGGGGGCAGCTCCTCGTCGCTGTCGGTGTCGTCCAGCCCCGCGTACTTCAGCGCCGCCATAGTACCTCGCGACGGTCCCAGGAAGGTTCTCCTCAGAAACGCCACCCTCCCGCTTCAATTATCGCCCGCCTCCTCTTCCCCCTCCCCGCACAGAGACGGAGCTTCTTGCAAGCAGGTTTCAGATTTTGGGGGCGGGGGGAGTTGTTGGGTATTTTTTAAGGGGGGAACAGCCCCTTCCGGTTCCGTTGAGCCAATCCCAGGGCGCGGAGGACGAATTGTATCATGGGAAGCGTAGTCCCGGGTGAGGGGAAAGCACGTGCCAAGCCGAGCTTTCAGCGGAAGGAAAATACAGTACCGACGTAGTGCTCGCGGGTGTTGCTGCAGCGGGCAAGTGTGGCTTTTTGTAGTCCCGTGCGAGATTCATCTTAAAGTTTGGGCTATATGTAACTGCGTCTCTGTAGTTTGTCTTTACTGTACTGAATATGCCCCGTGTATTGCTCTGTCATTGTTCCTGCTTATGTTTACGGTAAATGTATGTGGGTGGATGTATGATTTTGAGAGAAATGCCCCGATTTGGGGGGAAGGTTGTTGAGAAGTTTTGAAAGCAGGAGCAGAAAGAGAGGGCTGCTTCTGCAAATACTATTTCTACAGATAAGAATAATAAAGAGGAAATTTTCCCTCTGGCAACAGTTGCGCTTTGCCAGTTTCAAGTTCAGCGGTTGTTTTTGTACTTCAAGTGCGCCTGCAATCTTTTTCACACATGAGAATAAATCCCATTTTACGCACTTTGTAACCACTTTGCTTTGTGCCGCAGTCTGCATTCCCAGAGAAACTCCCCAGCACCCACCACTCTTGGTTGTAAAAACTGCATCTAGAAAAATACAAATCCCAAAATATTGCGGGTGGGTATATAGTGGATATGTAGCTGAATTCAGTTTTCAGACTCAGAAAGTCTACATGAATTGCCATGTAGACTGAGTTGACAAATTAAAATGTTCATCTTATTTGTATGATTGTCCCCCTAGTCAGGGAAGCTATAATAAAAACACTGCACTGCATTGTAAGTGTAATAACTGAACACAGCATCAGATGGTGCAGTATACAAAATAATATAGAAGAATAGTCTGCTTGTAATCTTTTTAATGCTACGAACAAGTAACCAAAAGAACGATACATGGACCATTTTATATTGCCTGTATACTTAAATCCTTCCAACCCAAAGTTTCTAACTATTTATTTCAGATAATTTATTTATTATTTTTAAAAGTCTACTGCCTGATTGTACAATAGAGCTGTATCATGTACTTGTTTTATGAATCTATAGATCGGTTATTAATCTGTAAGATTATTCGATTTCATATCTGTTTTGTAACATGGGAAGTACCATGTTTTGTAACATGGGAAATATCAAGCAGGTTAGTTTGAATATGGATGAATTACGAATAATCCTACAGTTTTCTTTTCTACACCTCTGTGGTCAGATTAAACACCATCCCCACCCCTGCGCACTCTCTCGCTTTCACTCTCTGTGTAAGTATGTTAAGGAGAATGTAAGTTGAGTTGTTAATGTGACCATGATGCATATTCGCCAGGCCTCATGACAAATGTGCACATAGTCCAGCCATGAAGAGGGAATTTTGCACATTTCCTAGTCACTATACATAATTTCAGGCTTCGGATAAGTTTTTGAAGGGGGCTGGGTGGAGTTGTCTGTGTTTGGGGGCAGGATCTGTGCGACAAAGATAGGCTGGTGAAAGGGAGGGGATAGGACAGGGGTCAGCAACCTTTTTCAGCCATGGGCTGGTCCACCGTCCCTCAGACCTTGTGGGGGCCCGGACTATATTTTTGTTGGAGGGGGATGAACGAATTCCTATACCCCACAAATAACCCAGAGGTGCATTTTAAATAAAAGCACACATTCTACTCATGTAAAACCACCAGGCAGGCCCCACAAATAACCCAGAGATGCATTTTAAATAAAAGGACACATTCTACTCATGTAAAAACATGCTGATTCCCGGACCATCTGCATGCCGGATTGAGAAGGCGATTGGGCCACATCCGGCTCCCGGGCCTTAGGTTGCCTACCCCGGGATAGGATTACAATTGGTTCTTTGTGAGGGTGGGGAGAGAAAAGACGAGACAGAATGGGAACAGGTACAAAGTGGGGTGCAAAATAAGAAATAATCCACTGTAGGCAATTTTGAGCTAGATGAGCCAATAGTCTGACTCTCCATAAAGCAGCTTCCTGTGTTATTTTAATAACAATAGCTAAGCTGACCATCACAAAATATAATGAGTCCCGAGAGACTGCTCTGTACCCCATGTATTTTCAGCACCACCTTTATTCCCAATCCTAGGCTCCTGCCTTGGAAGGATGATCTTCACCCGCCCAGAGAAATTTTCTTCCCCATTATCATTGTATGTGTTTTCCGAACTGAAAGATGCCACCACTCAGTGCTCTGGCTTGCTCAGGAGAAAGCCCTGGCAAATTCTCTCTCGCTCACTGTGCCCAGCAAGATGTGGATGTTCCAGGATGCTGAGCAGCTGTTCTGCGAAGATCCTAATATTTGTGAAGAAGTGCTCCTGGTCCCAACAGGCTTTCATGTTGTCCAATACCATCCTGAGCCCAAGCCCTAGAATGTGGATGCTGCAAAGTTCCAGCGTGATTTCCTGTGGCCTGCAGAGGAGTGCAATGCTGTGGTGTGCAAATGGCAGCATTAGATTCAGCACCTCACTTGAGTGGACAGCACTACTGGTGCAGTAGTCGGGCTCATAGGGCCAGTACCCACCACCAGCACAGTGAACTTTGCCCTTCAATGGAAAATATAACCACCAATGCCTGTATAGCACTATGGCAGGCAAGGTACTCAGAGCTGCTTCCAGGACAGCTTGCAGAGGTTGGCAGCTGCCTTCTCCATGCTCCTCCTGTAACTGTGCCTTAAACCCAGGTGGAGTGTTAATCCAAGGTTTGCTTGCCACTCCCTGCCTCTGCTGAAGGTAAAAGAATGACAGTAACACCTCCTCCAACCACTACCAACTTGCCTTAACATATCTTTTACTTACACTCCTACTGTGAATTGGGAAAACAATAATTTTTGTTTCCTAGTGGAAGATCAGGACCAAGAGAAAATTTGGCTGAGTAATCATGGAAATGCTTTTGAAAGCAAGCTTTAAAAAACACACACCAAAAAACTGAAAGTGGGGAGGGACCCACAATTTTAAAAGTTGTGAATTCACCACTATTTAGGGCTAATGAATGATTATTTTAAGATCAGATCACACCTGGATTGAACAAACTGAAACAATGATTATGTACTCTGTTACTCTGATGGGAAGGAACCATATCAGTGGTAAGACACCAACTTTCCAAGCAGAAGGCCCCTGGTTCAATTCCTGGTCTCTCAAATTAAGCAGGACCCCATAGTAAGAATTGTGGGCAGGCAGTGAGGGGGGGGGGCACCTCTCTCTCTCTCTGCCTCAGACCCTGCAAGGCTGCTGCTAAACAGAGTAGATAATGCTGGCATAAGGAAGCTTCCTATGTCCTTCCTAATAAGAATTGCAGCCCATTCCTATGCATGTTCACTCAGAATTAAGAAGGTTGGCAATGTTTAACTAATAAGATTGGTTTTTAAAAATCCAGTTAACTGATTTTATATAGGCAGCCAAATTTTATTCAGAGTAGAATCATTTATTTCAGTGGGTCTACTCGTGGCCAGCACACAGGTGGCCCTTTCCCATAGAAGGGGATCCCTTTTGGTGCCTGCTGTTACAGATGTGGGTCATTTTATTCTATTTTTAATTTACATTATTATCTCTCAACCTTAAAAATAAATAAAGCACAGGGTGGCTCACAAATAAAACTGCATAATCAACAAAACCACAAATTAGGCTTTTTACTTCAGAATTACTGGTTTTATCAACAGACAAATATAATTCATAAGTTAATTGATTATGCCAGTAAAACTCAAATGGCTGCAATTCTATACACATTTACCTGGGAATAAGTTCCCCATAACTCAATAGAGATTACTTATGAGTACAGTGGTACCTTGGTTTATGAACTTAATCCGTTCCAGAAGTCCGTTCTTAAACCAAAGGATTCTTAAACCAAGGCGTGCCACAAACCAAAACACCTACTTCAGGTTTTGCAGCGTTCTTAATCCAAGTTGTTCATAAACTAAGCTGTTCTTAAACCAAGGTACCACTGTAGACATGTATAGGCTTGCACTGTGTTTAATGGGCTGATAACTTTAAAATTAAGTACAGCACATAATCTCAAATAAGTGTACATAGGATTGGATGTCTTCGACTCCCCTGTTCACACACACACACATCCATGCATTAAAACACAACATTGCCACTGCAACATCCAGCTCTTGTGCTTTTGAAAAATAACTTTATTGAAATGTGTAAATCATGCAAAGAGTGAAGATATTCAAATGTGTTAGATATAAAGCATGATGGGAAGTTACATGTCAGAGAAGTATTCATCCCACTCACTATATATATGTTGATAGCAGGGACACTTTTTATGATAACAAGCTTTAAATTATAACAAGAGTAGTTTGTTGCCTGTGTCCTGATATCATAGGAGCCTTGGAAATAAGAAGCGTGCTAAAGAAGCCACACTGATGAGGATTTAATACCTCAGTATCTACAGTATGCTTACAGCAAAACCTCACATTCCCTCTGTCCTGCAGTCCATTATAAATCTTGGGATGCAGCTACCCTGTAATTAACCCTGCAGTGCTGGGATACTGACTAGGATCAAATAGTGGATCTACCACTAACAGCACAATCAATTCCGTGTTGGTTGTCCTATCACCTCTGTTTATGACATTAGCAGTGTTCAAAGCAAAGCATTGATTTTCTTGCAGCAACAGAACACACAGGGAATTGCAACTGAATGGAAAATTAATTAATAGAGGAAGTATCTGCTTTAAAAGAGAGGTTTGCAGTTTTAGTAAACAGGAAGGATTATCAAGAGGTATATACTTGAACTCAACAATCCATCATGACTAAAGGCTATTTTGACTGCCCCATACAAAACTAATTACCTGAAAGTGTGGTCTCTGACTCTGGATTTGTTGTGAAGCTTGGTGATGACTGCAAACTGGCATCCCTACCATATATGTGTTTGAGAAGTGAAAGAAGGAAGCAGACCTAGCTGTGATTAAGGGATCAGGAATTCACAAATATATCGTTTGACAGTACGGCAGACTTCATCTAACCACTTTCCTTGAGCTGACTGTGAAAACAAGACACAATTTTCCCGTTTTCCTCCATTGGGTTGTGACCGGTCCCAGTTGAAGTAGTTGAGGACCATTCCATTGACATCAACAAATTTCCCTTCGTTTACCATGTCAGTGACACCCAGCCAAAAATCTGCCACACCTGACAAGCTCTTCTTGCTGTACTCTCGGAGAGCATTGGTTTCATCGCCGTCTCTGGGGATAGCAAGAGTCCCTCCCTTGGCTATGCAGTCTTCGTTTGCTTCATGGAAATGTTTTGCACCATCGGATGCCAAGTAGCATTTTTTATGGACCTTTGTTCCACGAAGACAGACTGTGAATGAAAGAAGTTGGATACAATGATTAAAGAATCCATGTTAAGTGGACCGAAGTGGTTCTTCACTGCTTATTGCTACCTGAAATTTCCCTGGATTTGGAATTTCTCTTGGCAGAATTTAGGATGGGTGGGCATCTATTTTGGCCCTAAGAGCCTAAGCCCATACAAACTTTCAGTTTGCAGTGATTGTTTTCCCATAAACATTTCTTCAGACACAGCATCAGCACTGTAGTTCCTTGCACCATTATTGATTTTGAGAGGTAGCAAAATACCTCATCACAACACTTTCATTTCCTGCCGAATCAAAGAAGCAGCCCAACATGTGCTAAGGGCAATGTTAATTGGGTCTTCTAATCACAGTTTCAATTTGTTCATTTGCAAGCTACTGAAACAGGCATAAAGATAACCAGCTATAAAGATGATGGCTGCTTATTGCTTTGCAGTAATTGATGGAGTTAATGGCTCCTTCAGCCTGTTGGCCTCTCTTTGTAGCATCATCCCAGTAGAAGATACAATGGGTTGCTTTAAAGAAAAAACTGAACCCTGGTTAGGGGATGCAGTTAATACTAGTGCATTGGGTAGACACTGGGCGGGTGAGCACTAACACTTACTGGATCCCCAAATTAACAGGAAAGGCTTGATGTGGTTGAGTGCTTTGGGCCAATCTCTGTATCTGAAATACTGAAAGTTAGCATATAAATCCCTGGATGGATGACACTGAATATAACACGAGGACATAAGAAGAGCATACCGATGGCTAATTTCAACATTCCCACAACTCTGGGTGCTTTTAGAATATCACCATTGTTGAACCTCCAGTCTCAGTCTACAGTTCTACAGTATGTATGCTTACCTCAGACTTAGTCTGAGAATGTTTATTTTGTGGTAGGATTCAATTGCATACCAGACAATTCAGGTTGCGCAATTCTAGTTGTTTGGGAAGTGCTGCACAACAAACCTGCTCCCCCAAAATGCTGGGCTTTTTACAATAACAAAAGTGGAGGGAAACAGAGATAGCATTTGCTTTGACATGTCATTTAACCTTACCACAAAAAATAAGAATGAATGCTCATTTAATAGCCAGCATAATCTAATCTCTCTGTAAATAAATCAGAATGGTCATCTGGAAGTGCCCTGAGTCCCCAGGCTCTCTGGATAATCCCTTTTAAAACTGCCTCTCTTTCCTGTGTGCAATTACAAGTGGCAGAAGGGGGCACTGAAAAAACAGGCCTTCTTGTTAGCATGTTGTGATCTGTTGGGACAACTGCCCTCCATGACTTTATTACCCAGATATTATATTATGTCACTGACTCTTTAAGCTGTTTTGGTTTTGGAAGTCCAAGGAGAAGAGCCAGAGAGGGGCGGAGAGAAACTAAAAATGAGCCAGGACTGTTATTTGTACTATTTATGTTTGGAAAACAGTCCCTCCACCTCACCACTTTGGTTTCATGGCATACTGCAAGGAAAAACAGATATTTGTCTTGACATCAGAATGGGCTGAACTATCAGGAAATAGGTGTATACTTGGCTGTCCACCAAGGGCAGGGATCTAAAGTCCTTTTCATTACTTAGAAACACAAAGTGCCAAAGTAAAGCTAGCTGTGCATGAGGTCAACTCAGTGCTTAGCAAATAAAACCAGGACAAGATATCTGAAAACACTATTTTAAAGTCTGCACCAAACACCCCGAGTATTCATGTGTTTAATAATATCTTAAATCATTTGATAAAAAATGGAACAACAAATGGAATAACATCTTTCAGTCCATTTACCATCTATCTCTCTTCCCCCACCCCAATCCCCAGTTTTAAAATGAGCATTTAAAGTTATTTAAAACTGAAAAATATTCAGGGGAGAGCCAACTAAAGGAAACGATTCAACCCTGCAGAGCAAGGATGGAGGACTTGTGTCCCTCCAGATACTGCTGAACTATTATTTCTGTCAGTCAGAGCCAGCACTGACTAATGGTCAGAGATGATGGGAGTTGTAATCCACCAACATCTGGAGGACCAGACATTATGCACCCCTTCTGTCGAATAATAAAAAGCAACCCTTACCTGTCTGCAGTGCTTGCATTTCCTTCAGGGAGTTTACCTCTTGCCAAAGCTTGTTAATTTGACTCTTTAGGTCACCGTCTTTCTCTTAAATAAGTAAGTATATGTATACATTAACATATTTAGACACATCAAAACATTTACAGTAAGATGTGGAGTGCAATACAAAGGCTGCAATCCTAACCCCACTAACCTGTGAATAAATCCTGCTGAATTATTTGCAGGCTTCCTTTATCATGGGGAGGTAGCTGTCTGTGAAGGGTGAAGTCTGCATATAGTAGGGTTCTATATGGCTGTGTACACAATATACACCCACAGTTTGTTAAGTGCGCTATGAGGGGTAAACTACAGTTCCAAGCATTGGGGGGGGCAGGTGTGTTTTAAGTGTATGGTATGTACTTTTGGTTGCAGGCAGCTTTCTTTATTTCCATGCTCCACACTACACAGGTGAGGGTCATTTTAATTTTTATTTTGCCAGTTTTGAGTGTTCAAATCCTCATGCCACGTCAGTAATATTTGACACAAAGAGGCTACCTAGAGAAGTGCGGTAGAGGTGTGAGAAGTACCTTTGCTACCTTCCCATCCCACATGCTTTAGCCTCTTTGAATGTTACTGGTAGAATGTGAGAACAGGCTATGCAAAAGTGTCTTATCATGGCACAACGAAAAGAAAAACTACCCAAGTATGAGGTTTTCCCATGATTATTTGCTGTCTGTTACAGTAACTATCTCATGGCATGGTCCAAAGCAGAGCTGGGGGATGTTCCAGGTGTTGCTGAATGACAGTTCTTTCTCTCTCCCCCCACCCCACTAAATTTTTAATGATACAATAAGATATAGAAAACTAATGTAAACGAAAACAGCTACCAAAAGTAAAAATAGAGTATAGAGTCCTTTGTTAAAGGTACTTCTTAACCCTTACCACCCTCTTCCAAATCTCACCTGGGATCTTTCTTTTCTCTTCCCAGCCACTAATTCTGGGAGATCAACATTTCCCTGCCTCCTACCCAGTTCTCACCATCCTTGACCACTGGTCAAGCTGGTTTGGGCTGATGAGGAATGGAGTCATAGAAACACCAGAAGGTGACTTATACTGAATCAGACCACTTAGTACTGTCCACACTGACTGACAACAGCTCTCCAGGGTTTCGGGCAGGAACTTTTCCCAGATGTACCTTGAGACTGAACCTGGAATCTTCAGCATGCAACTGAGCTATGGTCCTTTCCTACAGCAACAACACCTGAAGGGCCAAAGGCTCCCCATCCCTACTTTAAAGACACATGAAGCTGAAGAGGTCTAGGTTTGATCTGTGCCTGAGAACTCCGGGTATAGTATGTGTTATATGTTATGTGCCCAGGCTTTTTCTGTCATAGAATTCATAAATAAAACTATCCAAATCAGATGAACCAACATATCAAAAAATAAAATAATACTTGTTAATAAATTTACTAAGGTAGCAATCAAATAATATATTTATCATAATCTTCATTCTCTGTGGCCTACTAAGTTTGCTTACCTTTAACCCTCCGTTTGCTGTGTTTTCTGGCTTTGGAATGGACAGACTGGCCAGTTGTTTGATCCAGCAAAAGGATGGTAACAAGGAGGAAAATCAGAAATCCCATTTGTGCCATCTCTGTTTTCAGACAGTGAGCAAGAGTCATCAACAGCAGCTTGAAAGCAGTTGTGAGAACTGCAGCCCTGTAGAACTGATGGTGTTTGGCTTTATTAAAGGGTAGTGAGAGAATTGGCTGCGCTCCTTGTTTATTAAATGAGCAAAATACTCAAGCAGGCTTCAGCATAAGGTGCCCTCTTGTTCTCAGTCTTTAGCCTCTCCCACACCAGATTTATACTTCCTGTCAACTCTGACCAATTGAATTTATCAGGCTTGCAATCCAGGGCTTAACGTTTTTACTCAAGAGTAACACCTGCATAGTTCAATGCTGGAGAGTATGCTCTTTGTAACAAGGATGGGGAATCTGTGGCCCTCCAAATGTTGCTGGACTTCTACACCAGCCAGTAGCAGCCAGCATGGCCAATGGTCAGAGGCTGATGAAAGCTGTAGTCCAACAAAACAGGTTTACCATTCCCTTTACTGGAAAAGTGGCCTCTTGATCCTAAGGGCTGTTAGAACAGCTCAGCCTCCTAATGTGAGCCCTGTATCAGTTGATCTCATAATTGTTTAATGCATGCCCTTCTTCCCAAAGGAGCCCTGGGCAGCAAACATGAACTATTAAAGCATTTAAAAACAATTCTATTTTGCAGAGTTTATTATGATCCTATACAGATACAGACCAGGAACAGCAGGTTCAAGCTTTCCATCCTATTAATTTTATTATTAGGTTTATATCTTGCGTTTGCTCCAAGGAACTCAAGCTGCCATACTCTGCAGTACTTTGTCCTCACAACAGCCCTGTGAGGTAGGTTAGATAAAGAAATTCAGTGACCTTGGTCGAATCACAGCTTTGTTGCTGAGTGGTGATTTGAACCTGGGTCTCCCCATTATTCCACAGTGGCCCTTGCTGTCTAGTATAAAAAAGGACATTTCCCTCCCAATCCCATTTACGACTGATAAAACTGACCGCAAGCAGCTCCCACTCTTGTCAATTTCATCATTCTATAGCACATGGGTAAATGGTTATTGCAGTTGGTGGGACATGTTGCCCACTTAGAGGGAAATTATCTACAGTGGTACCTCGGGTTACATATGCTTCAGGTTACATACGCTTCAGGTTACATACGCTTCAGGTTACAGACTCCACCAACCCAGAAATATTACCTCGGGTTAAGAACTTTACCTCAGGATGAGAACAGCAGCAGGAGGCCCCATTAGCTAAAGTGGTCTTCAGGTTAAGAACAGTTTCAGGTTAAGTACAGACCTCCGTAACGAATTAAGCACTTAACCTGAGGTACCACTGTATTGCTGCATCATGGATAGTGCAAAGGGAGCATTAAGGGAGAAGTCTCTGCCATTGCTTGCGCACAGGCTAAACACAGAATAAGAAGAGAAGTAGAGCTGTTGCTCAGTATCAGAGCACCTGCTTTGCATGCTTTGTCCCAGGTTTTATCCCAGGAATTTCCGTGGAGAGCTGGGAGGGACCTGTCTCTGAAATCCCGGTGGGCCACTGCTAGCCAGTGTAGCCATTACTGTGCTAGATAAACAATGGTCAGATTCATCATAAGGCAGTTTATGTTTCTAAATATTTTGGGGGCAAAGGGCAGAAAGACAATACACCAACCTTCACCAACCTGGTATCCTTCAGATGTTTTGGACTACAATACCCATCTGTACAATTCTATGCTTTACATTGCTTTCTGGTTGTCTTTGCTGAGTAATAAAGACAAGTTTTGCCTGCTATGTATTAGCTGCAAAAGGCATGCTTTATCTGTGGTCTGTTGCCTTTCATGTGTCTTTTTGGATCTTTGCATTTTATAATATTATGATTTGAAACTGTAGTGCCTAGGCCCATGAAGGGCAGGATAGATAAATAAATACATGATTTGGAATGTAAGGGCTTCCCAGAGACTGGGCTCATTTACCAGTTGCTTGAAGGTATTATTTGGGCATGTCTGCACCTTGCTGCCTGTCACTGGATAACTGCATCCTCAACGGAAAAAGAGAGCCTGCTGTTGTTATAGTGAAGTCAGCCATAAACATAGACATGGGTTGGGAAGCACAGTGAAGTTTTCAGTGCAGAAACACATCTTTGTTTTGATTACATCTTTGGAATGAAGTAAACAGCACGGAATGCTGCATCTTCTACAGGCTCCTGATGGTTCAGCAACAAAGCGCTCCTTATGCTGCCTTGGGAAGTCACCAGAAAGACTGGCGGCTGCTTGAAAGAACATGCCAAGCTTCCTTTAAAAAAAGCCTCAGACTTAGTCCGAGAACAGAAATATGTTGCTTATACATGTTATAATGGCATCAGTTACCCAGCGGTGGAAACTGCCTTGATCCATTCAGGTTTGAGTTTCAGCTGAAATCATTCACAATCATTTTGGACATAACAACGTCTTGTGAGGAAGGCAGTCTTCTTTCCTTCTTGCTTGTAACCAGTTAATAGACGAAAGCAGGCCTGTAAGTTAACAGAAGTTTGTAGACCATCCTGACAATCTCTGGAACAGCTTTCCTCATCCTTAACAAGGCTGGACAACTGGAATTGTCTGTGAATAGTCAGCCCACCTACCTATTGAGCATGCTGCAGGAAGAGAACCTGTGGCCTGCCAGATGTTGTTGGACTAGAATGTCCACAGGTTCCCCATTCATAGTAAGTTTGCATATATTACAGCTATTGCTAAAACTCTAGGGGGACAACCAGCACCCTAAGCTGCTTTTGCCCAGACCATTCTCAGCTCTCTGTATCTTTCTCAGTCCATTTCTCAAACAGCAGCCCATTTTTTCTATCCTGTCACCTAGATCATGCCATCCTCACCAGGCAGGGTCAGTTCTAACATTAGGCAGTGTGAGGCAGCTTCCTCAGGTGACATGCTGGGGTGGTGGTGGTGTCAGCAATTAGGTGTTGGAGAACAGAGCCTGGCCCAGCCCTCCACTCCATAAGCTAGTTTGTCAGTTTCAAATGCAGTGAAGGATGCTGTTCCATCACCAATGCTTGAAGGAGACTTCAGCTACCAGTCCAATACGTGCCTTTTGCTTAGGACAGCAAGATGTCATGAGCAGTGTGTGAACATAGGACATAGGAAGCCACCGTATATTGAGCTGGACCATTGTTCCATCTAGTTCAGCCTTGCCTACACTGCCTGGAAGTGACTCTCCAAGTTTTTCAGACAAGAGGTATTCCCATCCCTATTTGAAGATGCTGGGGAATGAATTAGGAACTTCTGTTTGCAAAGCAGATTCTCTAAGCTGCAGCTGTTTCCCAATGGAAAACGTAGGTGTAAGACATGCCCCCCCCCTTGACAATCTGGCGATCGCCATCCAAACCATTTTCTGGCCTTTTCCTAGTCATCGTGGGACATTTGCCTGTAACTTCCCTAACAACCTGTAGAAGCTACTACATTAGTGCAAATGGGGTCCATCAGGTTCTGCTGTCTGCCAGCTCCTCTCCCTGCTTGCCTCCTTCCAGCTAGTAAAATGTGTGGTGCTGGCTGTTGGCATCCTCACTCTCAGCATTCCCTTTGTGGAATTCAGGGAGGAGGATGGAGACAAACCCATCATTAGTTGACTCTATACCTGCCTCTGGTTCCTCCTTACTGTTGGCATCCTTGCCTTTTGCCCTACCAGCACCCACTGCTAACAAGAGAGAGGCACTTGGCAACTTTGCTATGACTGTTAATGCACTCAGTAGTAGGACCTGGCTCCTTGAATCCTCCTCAGTCTAACCCTCCCAATCCCACAACAATACTAACTTGAGAGAGATCAAAAACAGTGGTACCTCGGGTTACATACGCTTCAGGTTACAGACTCCGCTAACCCAGAAATAGTACCTCGGGTTAAGAACTTTGATTCAGGATGAGAACAGGAATCGTGTTCCGGCGCTGCGGCAGCAGCGGGAGGCCCCATTAACTAAAGTGGTGCTTCAGGTTAAGAACAGTTTCAGGTTAAGAACGGACCTCCGGAACGAATTAAGTACTTAACCCGAGGTACCACTGTACTGGTCTTCAGTTCATGTAAGCCAGCTGTTGCCTGGATCATCCTCAAGGTGGCAGCATTTGGAAAAAAATCAGTCGTGTCACCTTTTTTGCATTTGATAGGCATCTATCTGTTAAGTGTCTAGCTTCGTATTTCATACGTGAACTCTGGGCTTTTGTTTCTGTTCAAATTCTGAATATGGGATCTATCAGGAAAGGATATATTGCCTAGTTTTGTAAGGTCAGCAACCTTTCATATCATTATTGCCAAGCCTACTTTGAATGAATTTCTCTGCTATTTTAACAGCAGATCCTGATGTGAAGGACATACCAGAACAGCCAAGGCAACATGTGTGGATTCCCCATACCCCAGTGTAGGAATTTTCCATTTCATACCTAATTTGTTTTGTAAGTTGCTTCAGTGATTCAAGAAAAATGAGGTTCACACTAGTCATCCCAGCTTGAGCAAAAAATAGTATCAGACAGAGATTTTACATTTTCATATAGATCAATAGATAGTTTAAAGTCTGGGCAGGATTTAGGGCTGTTGTTTTTAATTGAAGGGCGGTATAAGGGAACCTGTGGTAATATAATAAAGTCCCCATGTTTAAAATCAACCACTAAAATCCTAGTGGAACCCTAACACATGTTTACTCAGATGTAAGAAAGATTAAGCTCAGTGGGGCTTCCTTCTTAGTAAGTGAGGATATAGGATTGCAGCCTTAAAAGTACTTTATACACATTTTCCTGGCATGTCTACTTTTGAGTAGACATACACAGGATTGCATTGGAAATTTGCCTAGACAAGGTTTCCAGATGTTTTTGACTACAATTCCCATCAGCCCCAGGCAGCAGGAACAATGTACGAGGTTGGTGGGAGGCACACAGGTCACTTGGTCAGTTTCCTGCTGCTACAGTGAAATGTGTCACCTCAATCACTGATATCCTCTGATGGGGCATTTCTAGTGGTTTCCCACATCCCTGAGGTTTGGTTGGCCTTTATTACTGACCAAGCCCTTAGTGAGTTGGACCCTGCCCTGTGGAACTCCCTGCTAGTAGCAGTTTGGAAAGAATAATCCCTGCTTTCTTTTAGCCACTGCCTAGAAATTGTGTAATTTACACAAGACTTTGAAATTTGAAATCTCTTTTAACCAGCCAGTATTCCTCTCTCTCTCTCTCTCTCTCTCTCTCTGTGTGTGTGTGTGTGTATCTCCTTAGATTTTTCCTGTTTATTATAGGTTGTGATTTTTGCATGGTGTACAATACTCAGAGCCAAACAAGGCTTCCTGAAAATCGACAGTGCTGCTTACTGTATTTTTTTTTTATAAAAGTGAGGTTTATAAATAGTTAAATAAACAAATAAATTTCTATTTGAATTATAGCAATTATTTCTAAATATGCTTTTAGACATATACGTATGCAAATTTCATGAAACCTCTATCCTCTTCATTGGTGATGCGTTCTTTCTCTTTGGTGATAATGTAACTGATTGCCCTGTAAATAACACTTCCCTTCAGTGCCAGGGTCATAGACAGCTGTGGTGTTAAGCACCAGGAATCAGACACTGAGACTGCCCAGGCAATGCTCCGGTTTTCAGTTCTTCCAGGTCAAGGGGAACCAAAGATCCAGAGCCCTGCTGGATCAGACCAAAGCTCCATCTAGCCCAGTAACCTGCTTCCCACGGTGCCCAGACAAATGTTCATAGCTCTGGAACTCATGGGCTTGCAGTGCAGATGAATGTTGGAAGATTCAAGACAGATAAAAGAAAGTACTTCTTCCTGAAGCATGTAGTTAAGCTATGGCACTCCGTCCCACAGGAGGCAGTCATGGCCACCAACCCTGATGGCTTTTAAAGAGGATTCATCAGATTCATGGAAGAGAGGGCCATCAATGGCTACTAGCCACAACGGCTTTGCACCTTCATCATGTGTCCATTTCTAGTCAGCAGGTTATACAAGGTTTATGGCATTGCTGAAACATGGAAAAGCTATTTGATCCCTGAGCCTGGGAGCAGAAATGAGTATGTACCTTAAGATCGAGGGTATCATTTTATCATTTTATGCCATCTTAGATTCCTCATGGAAAAAGAATTGTCTGCCTCCAGTCTGGGTTGGGGGGGACAGCCTCTCCCCCTCTCGTTTCTGTACTAAGCAGGAATCTTGTCAGAAAATATTTAGTCAAGGATGCTGTGATGGGCATTTGAAAACGACGAAGAACAAAGAGGCCTGTTTTAGTGAATGGGTCACTGAACGATTGTGTCATGTTTTCCTTCCCAAGAAGCATCTGAAAGCAATTTACAATGTATGTAAAAGATTATATATATATATCTTAAACAACTGCATAAATAAAAACAACAGTTATAAAAACAGTTTAACAACAGCACAGACACAAAATTAATCCAGCTCTAGGACGGAATCCAATTGGGGTAAAAATCATAGAAGGCTAGTTGAAAAGGGAATTCTGTAGATAACATCTTATCAGGTGGGTAGTGATAATTAGATGGCTCCAGAAACCATTGATTGTATCCAGCATTAATTTTACTCAGAATTGGCTCATTCTTATGGTTCTTTGATTAGGGCTTAGCTGGATAAAACCCACTACTTTGAAGAAGTGAAAAGGTTGTGGACCATTATTAGGGGAACACAATTTAAATCCATGCTCTATAGACCCCTACTATATTGTGACTGTAAGCTGGGAGAGTGAATGTGATAGCAGGAAGATTTGGGGGCATATGTCCACTAACCCCTTGCTACCCTTTATCATCAGACCTGGCTGACAAACCCAGGAGAACTGTCCCTAAGGTAAACAAAAGGGGGACAAAAGATACTTTAATCAACCTTGTCATATCCATGGCTTCCTATTTTTTGGAAAAAAAAAAGGAAGAAAAAGGCCAATTTATCACAGCGACAGAGAAAGTGCACATGTCTATATATTGAATCAATGGCTAGAGATGCTGCAAGCATTATCATCCTACTGATGAATAAAGTCCATATTCCTCAGAGCACTGGGAGAAGCCTTTGATTTTGATGTGTTTTACGTGGGCAAAAGATGAAATGGAGTGTGTTATCCTGAGTCTGCCTTATGGATTGAATAACATTATCTTTGAAGGGAGAGGACAAAAAAAGGTCTGCTTTTTGCATTGATCATTGTATGCGTCTGCTGGCAAATTTCCTGATTAGATGCTTCTCCTTCACTTCCTAGATCTGACTTCAGCCTGTTTAATGAGCCCTCTAATGCAGTGTCATTACTATCAATCTGAGTGTCTCTGGTGCAGGAATGAACCAAGACCCACGGCTATCTAGGGGTGGGGAATAATTGGCCAGGCAAGAATACATCTGAGTGAGGATAGGGGAGAAATTAAATTCAGTTCACATTTAAATGTGACCTAATTCATACTTCCTAAAACAATATAAGAACCAAACCACAGCTATCCTTCAAAATCTACACTTTTCTGAATTTTGCATTGTCGTTCTCCAGTAAATGTGTACAAAATGTGTAGAAAAATGCATATAGTAAGGTAAATTGTATATAAAAATGCATATAGTAGTAAAAATAACATTCTAATGTATAGTGGTACCTCCAGTTAAGAACTTAATTCGTTCTGGAGGTCTGTTGTTAACCTGAAACTATTCTTAACCTGAAGCACTACTTTAGCTAATGGGGCCTCCTGCTGCTGCCGCGCTGCCGGAGCACGATTTCTGTTCTCATCCTGAAGCAAAGTTCTTAACCCAAGGCACTATTTCTGGGTTAGCAGAGTCTGTAACCTGAAGTGTCTGTAACCCAAGGTACCACTGTATTGTATATGGGGAAATTGCTTTGCAAAAATGTGTACTGTTGCATGAACCCCAATTTCAGAGTAGCAGGAGATTCTAGGGATGCCAGTGCTTACCTAGGGTTTGGTGTCCTTGGAATGGTTAATGGAGGCTCTGGCATGTTTAGTATATGTGGTTTTATTTGCACATGTATACAGTCCATGGAAGGGCTCACAGCATTAACGCTCTAACAGTTATTGCTTTCTCATGAGACTTTGAGGGGGTCTCCAAAGCCATAGCTTTGGATTTCGCACACAGAGTAATTCAAGCCTCCTTATCCCTCTTCCAGATTCCTGCATCAGCCTAAACTCACACACAGATTAGCCCCGCATTAGGGTGACATGGCACCCAGCTATATGGGGTGGGAATAGGCCTACCCCCATCCTCCTGAAAACGTCTCCCATTTTCCCTATGGCAGCATATCTCTTCTTAGCTAACTTCTTACACATGCAAATGGATGTCTCCCAGCCCCACTATCCTAACAATTGCTCCTCTTCTGCCCAGTACTTCTATCTGGGTCTGGAGCCTATTAATTAGGTAGCAATATTTATTATCTTGGGTTTGAACACCTTCTAATAAAGGTTGTGGGCAGCTCTTAGTCATGGACAGCTCTTGGCAATGTTTCAAGGTTATTCACCTGTTAAAGGAGCACTGGCGTTAAGTCATAAGGTCTCTGAGAATGTTTGTTGCCAAGATATAAAAGGGATTGGAAACTCACCTTGATGAACATCAGCATAGACCATGACTGTATAGGGTGCTACTTATCGGCCATTGGAGGAGTCCTACCATTGCTCTTCCATGGGATTCCTGGTGACTGAAGGAACATAAGTTGTCTGTCTTTTGCTTTTGCTTTTGCTTTTCTCTTTGTTTCTTGTTTTGTTTTGTTTTCAACTGGCCTACAGATTAAACCCATTTATCAAGGAACAGACTTGGTGTGCTGCTCTTTGCCTTGTATGAATCCAAAAAAGACCTCTTTTCTTGGTAGAACACAGATCAAGTCAGGAAAAAGCACTTCAGGCAGGCAGTAAACAGGGACAAAAAGGTGATATGGCTTCAGAAGAGTGGGTGCAGCTTAGGGAGAAAGTATGCCTTTCAAGGGCTAGACAGATAAGCCTAGATGTGCGTTCCCCAGCCTCGGGCTAATAGCATGATCCCACTTTTTAGTGAAGACAGCATTGCCCTGCACCCATGCAACATATGCCTAAGGGTATAGTATCTTGTAAAATAAAGGAATTACAAACAAAAAAGCAGAGAAAATAAATCTTGTCCAAGTTACAGAGATGGAGAAAGAATTCCTAAAGTTCCCAGTATGGCCCAAATGATTGTTGTTGCTTTTTCTTTGACTCTTGTTTCATATTTTGCCTACATGCCTGAGCCTGTTCCCATTCATATTATAATTATAGCTCTGCTTGCTAACCGTGATTTTGAAAAATTAATTAAATCCTAACTATAAAACTTTTACCTATTTGGAAAGGAAAAGAAAAGGTTCTGATGATCAAATGTAAAGTTTTATTTTCACATGTAATCTTCAATGTACGAGACAGAAAAACAGCTAAATTGGATTCTATATCATTTTGTGCAGCTGAGAAAATATGGCTTAGATGTGCTAGGAGCATCTCAACTCACTTCTGTTGGCAAGCAAGCTCTACATTTTTTACCTGTTGAAGTCTTTAATGGTAGCCCAGCACATGGTGTATTATGGCAGTCCTGCCTAGTGATTATTACAGTGTGAAATTTAAGCACATGCTTAACCATCTCATGTAAATTCAGTGAGACCACAGAGTTCTTGTGTTCCATCTAGTCTAAGTCTACAGCCCTAGACACACTTGCCTGAGAGTAAGGGCACTTCCAGACTGCCATGACAAATTCAGATTTCACAGTTGGAGTGGATTGGGATGTTCTGAGGGGTCTGCTTCCTTAGCACATTTCCTACATTCTGCCCTGGGATGATCTGGGGCTCATCTCAGCTTTGGTTCTGGCTTCAGGATTCAGCCAAACCCAGCAGACATTCCTATTAATCTCCCTGCAAGCCAAGGATGAATGCTAAATAAGCAGGTCATCTGGAAGCACCCTAAGTCCCATTGAAAATGGGGCATATATAAGAGTAGTCATGTTTAGGATTGCACAAACTGTTACACTCAATGGGACTTCAGTTAGTCATGAGCACAGGAAGGGTTATGCTATGACAGTCCTTCAATGCTAGTAGTTTGCCTTAGTAATTACATATGTGCCCCTTATGTCTAAGTGTGTGCTGTGTAGCTAATAAAACGTGTAAAACTTCACCTGAAAGCAGGCCTATTGCCTCCAAGTCAGAAAGAACTGTCCTTGAGCAGAGCAGGTGTAGTCCAACAATCTCTGGAGGGCCACAGTTTCCCTGTTCCACTACAGACTGTAGGTATGGAGTTGTGTTTTTGAATGTTCTTTCATGTTAAAAGTTCCCTGCAAGTAGAAATCTTGTATTGCAAGAATAACCAAGCATTCAAAACCAAACCAGCCCAGCTGGAATAGAAGCAAATGCTGGATATTCTTTATCCCTTCCTCCCAGGGTTCTCCTTGGTTTATACAGGGGAGCAGTATTAGCTCTTCAAAGTCTCAGACTAGAGGTCTTTCTTACCTTTGCTATCTTAGGTCCTTCTAAGCAGAGATTCTTGGGACAGAACTCGGGAACATCTGCATTCAAAGTGTCTACTCTGTCACTGAGCTATGGGCCCATCCTGAGCTCACCTCTGGTCAGGAGCAGCGCTGTGCTGGTCCGGGGGGGGAGGAGGAGGTTACCGTGGGGCGAGGTCCAGGACCTGAGTTGAGGGTCGGCAGACAGTCCTCCACGGGCGAAGCGGGGTCCACAGAGGGAAGCCGGGCAAGGACAGGAACTCTGGGGGAACAGGACTGGATGCTGGCCGAAACAGCTCATCAACGATGTTGCTCCCGCAACCTGGGACCGGGCTGACTGGCCTTTATCTTCTCTGAGGCCAGGGGCGGTCCCGGCCCCCAGGAGACCTGCCTCTCCTGGCCTTAAGGCGAGCACTCCTCCTGGGAGAAACCAGCTCCCTTCGCCTCTCTGCCCTGAGCCTCTGCAGTTCAGGAGAGGCTGAAGGGTTACTGGGCCCAGGGGGAGACTCACCTGTAGGCACTGAGTCCTCAACCACCTCTGGAGCCAGAGTGGATTTACCTGGTTCCTGCTCCTGAGGATCCGGCACAGGTGCAGGCGCTTCAGAATCAAGGCCCTGCCCCAGTTCAGCCGGCCCTAGAGGCGGGGACTCCTGTGCAGGCTGGGATTCCTCCAGTTCAGCCTCTGAATCAGATTCCCAGGCCATCACAAGTGCTCTCTATTAAACGACACCAGCCAAAGTTAATGCTATGCTTAATATTTTATTCATATTTTCATGTAAACATCATTTGCTTGGTAGGCACAATATAACAAAAGCTCTAAAGCAACAAATAACAATTAAAACAAGTGTTCCGGTTCTCTTCCTTCAGGCTGATGGTAAAGAGAGGCCTTCACAGTTCCATTATCGAAATTGAGAAATAATTTGCTTTCACTGGGAGAAAATAACCAATTAATTAGAGAGAAATTGAAAGCGCCCCACTGACAGTGTTACAGTTTGGAGTTCAGTAATGATTCCGTTTCCCCAGTACCAGTAAAACACTGAGGAAATGCTAACTCCCTTTCTGCAGTCTCTTCTACTACCCAGAAGAGAGGTGATTCAACCATTTGTACTTAAAGAAATAGGGCCATGTCCTTCAGAGTAGTCCCATGAAAGCCAATGCTAAATTTGTGATTAGACATAGGTGTGAAGAACAAAAGGTGACATAGTCTTTGCAGACTTGTGTCACTTCAAAATGCATGTGGAGTAGTTACATATGTGGATACTCTCTCACAAGGAACACTAGCATATCATTTGAAGGCTAGACTCTACCTTACTTTCAAAATACAATGGGTTTTTTAAAAAAAAAAAATCTGTGAGGAGCAAACACACAGCTACATGCTCCCCCAATGTATTTGAAACGGGCCATCTCTCTAAATCTCTTTCTAAGCATTTGATTGGACAATTGAGATTGGGCATTGGGTGATTATGTGCACTGTTGTAGTGCCATCATATCCAGACAAGGAACATACAGTCTGAAATAGCCTTGCGCTCCCAGTCATCTCTCTAACAGATGGGAGTATGTATGGGGCTCATTTTCGAAGTGAGCAACCATGCAATGTTGGCATGGTAGGAGAATGCAGTTTTCTGAGAATTTCAAGCCAGGAATGAGAGGGAGGGAGGGAGGGAGGGAGGGAGGGAGGGAGGGAGGGAGGGAACATGAATGAATGTCTCATGTGGTTTGCACCTGTTAGTGTACTTAAATCTTAAGTATCAGGATCAAATCCTGACTCTAGTGAAAATGGTGCAAATTAAGTGGAGGTCAATAAAGGTGGGATTTCAGTTTCAACCTTGTTATAGTAAATTTGCATGAACTGGACAGCTCTGATTAATCTTGACAGCAAAATGTTCTTTCAGTGCAATGTTCCAAAATAATATTTCCCAGGGATGGGAGGCCTCCTGGAGTGATTCCCACAATCAGATCTCAAAGCTAACAAAAGAGTTCCACCCACATCTTGCTTCCTGATGATACAAAAAGGCATAACACTACGGAACTGAGAATGAGATTGAACTATATGTGTGACTCATTAATGGAACACATTGCACATGTGTATGTGTATCTTGCTGCACAATTTGCTCCTGGAAGCAGCCAGCATTTGTAAATCCCTATGATGCAATTGGTCCATTTTGAATTTGGCATGAATCCACAACCCTCATCAACAAAAGTAGATGCTTAGGAATACTGTACTACATATTGACCCCTACAAGTTGGACCCTATCAATGCATCTCTAAAGCAAAGCAACAATCCTGATCTGGTGCTGATTAGGCTCTTGGTTTTGTAGTGTCTTCAGTTTACACTCAGGAAAAATGTTTAATCTTCAGTCTTGTTCGATGGAAATACTCTGAGGAGAATCACACCAAGAACAAATGTTGTTCAGCCTTAAACATGTGATGCCAAAAAGGATATGGAGAGCAGGGCTCAGGGTTTCTAAATGCACTTTAAAAAACAACACACTTTAGACCCTTATGTTAAACACATAAAGGTCAGGAGTAGACAGAGTAGGACCAGTGAGCAGCCCCCTTTATACTTTGTGCATGCTCAGGATAAATGCTTGATTATAACTTAGGTGTGAGTTCTTGTGAGTAATATCTGCCACACCTAGTTCAAAATGAAGTGAAAATTTGTGCAGCAAAAAGTAGGTGGCAGTAAGTCTTCTTAGATTTGCATCTGCAGTATTAAAGTTACTATGCTATGCAAACCTACCTGGGAGTAATCCCACTGGACATGGGACTCTCTTGTGAGAAAACATGCATGGATTGAGTAACACAGTCAATTCTGATTAAATCAACAATTCAGTCGTACCTTGGAAGTCGAACAGAATCTGTTCCGAAAGTCCGTTCGACTTCAAAAACATTCAAAAACCAAAGCTCCTGCAGCCAATCGGAAGCTGTGGAAGCCCCGTCGGATGTTTGGCTTCCAAAAATAGTTCAGAAACCAGAACAGTCACTTCCGGCTTTGCATCGTTTGGGAACCAAAACATTCGGGAACTAAGCTGTTCGAAAACCAAGGTACGACTGTACTGGAGTGAATACTGGAGCTCATCTTGTGAATGCTCCAATGCTGGTATACATTATAACTCTGCCTGCTGAAAAATCTTTTCAGGCCGTGATTGTGTCAGGATGGGTTGAGCCATAACCTAGACCCGTTCTGCAGCATTCAGAAGGTCAATTCACCATGGGAAATCAACTTTAAGTGTCAACTTGCATTTACTTCGGTATTATCATTTTTTAAAAAAAAGTATGATTTTTTTCCCATGCTCCTGGCTTTTGTTGTTTTCTCTTTGGTTCATCTGTAAAAGAAAGGAGCCACATCCTGGCTCAGCTCATTTCAACAGAGACAAGTACCCTTAAGCCTTAAGCAGACCTGCCTTCTCCCAAATAAAGTATTTAGAGAGATATATCTGCCCACTCTTTTTGTTTTCCTGGCTAACCTAAAGAATGACCCAAATGTATATGAAACACCTGGTCATTCATAACTATGGTTTATTGTGTGAATTGTCAAGTATGAGGAATTATTTGATTGAAATACTGCTCCATGGAATACAGTGGGACCTACATCTGAGTAAATGTGCATAGGATTGCTCTGTAAGTTAAATGTTGTTCTATCTCACACCCGCCCCTTCTAGCTCTACCTTACTTTTTAATTAAAAATGAATGGCTGCTTCTTTTAAATACCTCAGCTGCTGTCCCAGTGGCTATGACATTCCAAATGGCTTCATTTTGCTTGCACACCAACTGCAAAGTGCAGCCCAATATGGCACTTTTACTTTATGTGAAGAATAGGATAAAGAGATATGCTGGAATTATGCTAAATTGTTCATACAAATCTGATTATTTCTTCTAACACTTAGACAATTATACTTCCAACCTCCCTCCCCCCCCCCCCGCCGGGCCCTTTTTAAGCATTTCTCATCCTTATACAATTTTCTTCATATCGGTACCTTTGTTGATTTAGAGTCAGGCTAAATGCTAGTAGGCTCAATATATAATGATTTACCACCCAAATCCAATTTTCATGTGAACGAAGGAGACAGTTATACACAGAACGCAATGCGAGAAAATTAGAAAAATACCAGAATGAGAATCATTAAAATGACATACTGTGTTAATCCAAATCCATCATTGTCACTGTGAGGAAAAAGGTTAGCAACTGATTTTTCTTTGCTGTCTTGGAAAAATGATGTTAAGTTTAACAGTTCAACTACACATTTAGGTGAGATGTTTTCTTTAATTAGTGTGATGTACAATACTAGAATTACATGGGTGTGAGTGAGCTGTGTCAATGCGGAAGGGCAGGCACTGGAGTCTAAGAGACCTCTCTCTTGGGGCCTGACACGGTTCTCAGTTAGATCAGTGTGTGGTGAAGTGCTTCAAACTGAGAGAAGAATTACTTAAATTAGGTCAGCTCTGTTTTGGTGCTTGGATGAAGGATTAATAAACATTTATCCCAATGTGATGTACAGAGATGGCTACCATTGACCAACCTTTAAAAATATTAAGAGTGCACTTTTGAATGATCAGGGAATTCTGTAGTTCTTTGTGGCAAAGGAACTTTTTAGAATTTGGGGAGGGGGGAACTGTCATGTATGTTTTTCTTTATAAGGCAATAAACTTAGATGGGCCAACATTAAACATATTTGTTGGCACCAGGACTGAATACTTTCCCCCCAATTAATTAATGGGTTCTGTCCACTAATGTACAGTGCTTTTCTGTCACCTAGTCTGTATGCCTGTACACCAAACAATAAAGAACAAATGAGGTATTTTATTGTCTTGAGAGTTTAAGAAGGACTTGTTGGTTCAGAAGTATCATGAGGGGATGGAATGGATAGTGAACTGTCCTGTCAGCAGCCTGCATTTGTGCTTCAAAAGAAAAGTTCTCACTTTCCTTTAAAAGCTCCTCGCACAGGTAGGAGCATCAATAAATCCTTGGTGAAAATTCTAATTGACATATGTGTTGAAGGCAGTCTTGCCTCTTTGTATAGATGGAGATGCTCAGGATCTCCATCATTTGGTTAAAGGTTGAAATTTGGAGTGCAGAATGTGGATGCTTTCTCCCACCTTGAACAACATAAGCTGTTGTATGAATCTAATATGTGGGCCTATTTACATGGAGGCCCAATTCACAAAGCGCGCTCTCTCTCTCTTTTTAAAAAGAATGACAGGAATCAAGCCTACTCAGCCTTCTCTCATAATGCCTAATATGCAGTGCTGAAAGGAGTACACATACCCGTTTTGTCCACCACAGAATTATCCTTAGGCAGGTGGGTGAGTGAGCTCACTCACTGAAATAAATGATTATAAATGTTTTTATAATCATTTCACTGGCCATTGGAATAGGTGAGGTTTAAGAAGAAGCCAACCAGAAATCACCCTTCTTAAAACTGGCTTGAAAACTTGCCTTTTTGAAACCACAAGAGAAGACGTTCACATTTCACATGTGGATGCTAATAAGGCTTCAGACAGGAACTCAACAGGCAAACTGGGTGCCATGTGATGGAATGTTATAATACTGGACTGGGTGGGAATGGCACTTGAGTTTCAAAACATCAATGATCAACAGCTTATAGCTCAGCTGACTGCAGACAAAAAAGAACAACACACACTGTACTAGAGCATTTGTTCACTGGTGCACAAAATGGACCTCCCAGTCATCTTCCCTTCTTTTGCTCTATCAATTCTTCCCGCTTTCATTCCCTCCACTCATAGCTATTGCTGGATGAATGGCATACGTTCTTTATTCTCATTGTCCCCCTCATGGTCTTCTTCCTCTTCGCCAGCTTCACTGGTTTCTGTACTGTCATTGGCCATCTATGAACAAAACAAAGGAAACCAAGAGGTTGGATGGCCACCTGCCATGGATGTTTTAGTTGAGATTCCTGCTTGGCAGGGGGCTGGTCCCTTCCAACTTTACGATCCTATGATTCTATGCAATGCGACAAGAAAAAATGCCAAGGATAGCAGAGTTGGCCCATAAGGCAACATTTTTTAAAAATTAAAGGTTGCACACATACAATGTTAGCTCTACTCACAGTAGAGTTGTTAAAATTGATGGACCAAAGTTAGTTATGCCTAAGTTCACAAAAAGTGATCTCAAAGCCATTAGAGAAAAAAGAATGCATGTTCACAAACAGAGATCTTGCAAATGTCCTGTGATACTGATTATCCAGAGTGAACATAGAATCATAGAATCATAGAATCATAGAGTTGGAAGAGACCACAAGGGACATCGAGTCCAACCCCCTGCCAAGCAGGAAACAAGCTTTTGCCTCAAGGGACCAGAGTCAAAAGCATATCTTATGCATGTTTACTCAGAAGTAAGTTTCACTGAGTTCAATTCTATTGTATTCAAATACACGATCCCACTGTGAGGCGAAGAAAGGATCACACTGGGAGGTGGCCCAAAGGACAGAAGTTATTCTTGTGTGTCCTGGGGGCAGGTGATTTGCAGCTCACATTTCTTTTGGCTAGAATGATAAAGATTGACATAAGAACCAATTCACTGTTGACATTTAAGGCTGCACAACAAGCAGTGGTACCTTGGTTTACAAACTTAATCTGTTCCGGAAGTCCGTTCTTAAACTGACCGTTCTTAACCCAAGGTGTGCTTTCCCTAATGAGGCCTCCCACCACTGGTGCCCTTCCACCGTTCAGCTTCCGTTCTTAGACTGAGGTAAAGTTCACAAACTGGGACACTACTTCCAGTTTTGTGGAGTTCATAAACCGAATAGTTCGTAAATAGGGCTGTTCTTAAACCGAGGTACCAGTGTACTGCAGTAAGGAGTAAGGAGATCAGTGGCATCATGGACTGAGCAACTGTGATAAAAACTGCAAATGCAAACTGAGCAGTGGCGTAGCGTGGGGGGTGCAGGGGGGCCGGCCGCACCGGGTGCAACATCTGGGGGGGGGCGCGCTCGCCGCCTCCGGAGTCGCCGAAGAGCCTCGGGCGCAGGCTGTAGCAGAGCCCCATGTCTCGCGGAACCGATGAGCTGTGCGCACGTCCGGGCTGAAGGCGTCCGGCAGGCAGCGGCTCTCAGCGCTGGCCGCGGAGGGCGCGCCAGGCAGCCCCTCCTCACAGCCCCGCCGCTGCTGCTGCTGCTGCAGCTGCTGGGCCATGTTGCATTTTCCTCGCCTCTCTGCCCTCCTCCTCCGAGCAAGCGGCATCGTTTGGGCGACAGCGCCAGCCGCAACTCGCCTCAGATCACCTGACATGGACCCGCCGCCGCCGTGGCTACCTTACCGTAAATACCCCAGCCCAGGCAGCAGCAAGAAGAAGCTGGCAGTGGCGGCAGATTAGGGGTTAGGGGCGCAAATTACTTGCCTTGCCCCGGGTTAGCGGGCGCAAATTACTTGCCTCGCCCCGGGTGCTGACAACCCACACTACGCCGCTGAAACTGAGTTAAGAAAAGCAACAAGTCCCATCCCTAGTCATGTCCATGAATTTCAATTGTTTTGCTCTGAGTAAAATTTAAATTTGAATACAGCTCCAAATCCATATTATGTCAATAACTTTATTAGGCTAACTGATGTGCAGAAACTGCCTTATTGACAATTGGACCCACTATTGTTCTCATCTGCTCAATCCACCAGAGACTGACTTCGCATGCAGGGGAAGTCCCTAACTCACCAAGGGTTTGAGGACATGTGTTATCACTTAATCACCAGTGGAGTTTGAAAGCAACAGCCTTCCCATGCTGTTTTGCCTTCAGCAACTGGTACTCAATGGCATACTATCTCCAAGAGTGGAGATAACTTCCATTACGGCTTGGGGCAACTTCAGATGACCTACTTTTAATGAGCATTCATCCTGATTTTCTGGCGCAAAACTGATGTGAAGATTAATTAATTTACTGAGCATTCATTATTATATTTTTGCAGGATGTTAGTCATTCATCCATTGCAAGCTTTTAAATGTATTCTCTACATCACTTTCCAAACTGCAAAAAGTTGGATTCTTTTAACAAGCAGATTTGTTGTGCTAGGGAAACAGAGCACTTTAATCTATTTCAGATGCACAGACTGGATGTTCTGGCATACATTTGCATAACTCCCACAAAATACTGACAGTTTAGAGGCACCCTGCAACTTATTTATGGATCTATTTTCCTACATTAATTTGCCTAATCCTTTTTTAAAAGCCACCAAAGTCAGTGGCCATCACTATATCTTGCAGCAATAAGTTCTATAAATGAATTACGCATTGTGTCCACATTATCTATTAAAAAGCAAGAGTTCAGATTGTTATGGAAAGCAAACTGTTCAGAAATTTAGTTCTTAGGCCATAAAAAGAAATGGAACCAGTGAATGAATTATGTGTAGAATCCTCCATCACTCTTTCACCACAATGAAATATGCAACCAAGAAAAAATGAGCAGGGCATTGATGAAAAGTAAAATACAGTCCCTTAGGAAAATACATGTAAAGTTTGCCAATAAATGCCCTTCATATACACAGTAGTCTCGCCGGGTCTGTGTTGATGTAAAAATGTGTAGATTTCATGAACGTGATTAATTAAAGTGAAGGCTGTTTGCAAATGACTGTTCCTTTCTTGTTAATCCAGTGTAACTTTGCAATTCTATGTTCCCTGGGAGGATGTCCCAGGGTTATATAGATCATGAGATCTTCCACGCCAAGGGCAGAGAAAGAATTCTGGCTTTGGAGAAGGAGATCAGATGTTGGATGACACTTCTCTGTAGCAGCAGAAACTTCTATGCCCCTTGTCCTGCTGATTGTCAGAGTGCTGATGCCAGTAAGACTGAAAAGGGGGCATGTAGGAGCAACAGTGTAGGGAAAGGAACTGATCCAACACTTCCCATTCTCCCAATACACCCCAAAGCCAGAAAGAAACTTATGTGAGCTCTAATTTGCCTTCCATTTGGAACAATTGAAAGGGCTTTTTTTTTTAATAAGAACTCCCCTCCCAGAAATGGGTGGAGAAATGGATGCTGTCCAAACCTCTAAATGCATTGTTAAGAGATGACAAAACCTCATGGAACCAGGCACAGAATTGGTCAAGAGAGCATTCCACAAATAGGGAACCATGCCCATTTTGGGCAACACCCACTGCTGCAATGTGCCCTCCAGAGGGTTCAACAATAGTGAATGTGACCATCTGTCCAAAAAAGAAATTAGTCACCACTGCCTAAAACTTATTTTCACTTACCAATGGAGTTGGTGTTTTCTCCACATCCAAAATTAATTTTCCTATGTTGCCTCTGTCATGGATTCTTTGCATTGCTTCTTTCACCTATAAGGTAACAAATGCCCAAGTTACATCCCCTTTGTGATGCACATGAACAAACAAACAAACAAACAAACAAAAAACAGTTCACCTTTGAATGCAAGCATATTTCATGACGCAAATACAAATGAACTCGAATCTTTAGCCCAATGAAAACATGTTGAAGTACCAAAAATTGGATGAGAAAGGTGTGCAGTACATTAGTGATAATAAAAATGAACCCATTCAACCAGGTGTTAAAAGAGAATATTGAATATTAAGACTGCAATCCTCAAATGTGAAATTGCTAATCTTATGATGAAAATACACAACTCCTTCCTAATATAAGTCTCTGTTTCTGAGGGCCATAAAACTTTTTTTATAAAAAGAGATCTGGGAAATTACAGACTGGTTAGCTTAATGTTAGGACGCGGGTGGCGCTGTGGGTAAAAGCCTCAGCGCCTAGGGCTTGCCGATCGAAAGGTCGGCGGTTCGAATCCCCGCGGCGGGGTGCGCTCCCGCTGCTCGGTCCCAGCGGCTGCCAACCTAGCAGTTCGAAAGCACCCCCGGGTGCAAGTAGATAAATAGGGACCGCTTACCAGCGGGAAGGTAAACGGTGTTTCCGTGTGCGGCTCTGGCTCGCCAGAGCAGCAATGTCACGCTGGCCACGTGACCCGGAAGTGTCTCCGGACAGCACTGGCCCCTGGCCTCTTAAGTGAGATGGGCGCACAACCCCAGAGTCTGTCAAGACTGGCCCGTATGGGCAGGAGTACCTTTACCTTTTACCTTTTAGCTTAATGTATGTTCTGGGGAAATTGGTGGAAAGTATGATTTAAGATAGATTTAAGATAGAATTACCAAGCATATAGAACAAGTCTCGCTGAAGTGAAAGCAGCATGTGTACTGTGTACTTAAGAATAACAAAAAGCTTTTGAAAAGTACCTCACTAAATTTCTTTTAGTTATTTCTTAAACTTATTAGTTGCTTGTCACCTGAAGGTCTCCAAGCGACTTACAGCACAGAAAAAGATACAATACGTAATATCATAAACTTAAACATGGTTTGCATCTCGAGGGCCTCAGGACACGCCCCCGTAAAAGAATTCACACAGATACATATTTAAGATTAAGGTTGCTGGGCAAAATTTAGGCCACAACTTTATTGAATTACACAAAGTGAGCGGTATTGGCTTAGGCATTGACGAACTATAACTGACTCCTGCCCGCCTCGCAGGGAGTCTAGAAGGTAACCAAACGAGGGAGCTACATCGATGTAGATCAACGGAAGCTCGCCCCAATGTTCCCATGGTCCTGGCATGGCCCTAGCCCCTCAAGTGGACTTCGGACGAGATCCAGGACCTCTGGATTCCTTTAATGGAATACCCTTTTTCATGGAGGGGCAGGTAATGGCCGCACCTCGCCTCCCACATCCCCCATAGAGTCAATGCCTAACCGCCAAACCTTACAAAGTTGTGACAATTGCTGGGAGGTAGGCGAAAACCAAATGGCCAGTGCCAATTTGCCAAGTGGAGAAATTCCTACCAGGCCCCTGCCGCAAAACAGGCGACCAACCAAAGTCCCAAGCAAGGCCAGGCCACCGACACAGAAGAGGGCGGGAGGGTGGGTCTTCAGCAGTGGGAAGTAAGTGAGCATGACGTGTCCCGCTGCCGATTTATATCCCTCACGATCGCGCCAAGCGGCCTGATTGGCTGCCTAGAGGTGGCACAATTGCAGGACCAATGGAAGAAAGAGCCGGGCATAGAGGGGTCCTTCAAGCCCTGCACACAAGCAGGACCCTTCCTTAAGAGGATCCCAATTGCTAAAACAAGCCATCTTCCTAACCCATGGTTTGAAGTTTGCTTGTTTCAAACAAACCAGTGTTAAGATTAACCACAGTTTGTTGGGTACAAATAATGTAAGATGTGGTAAATGGAAACTGGAAGTAAAAAAATTTCTTCTTGCAGCTACACCAGGAATGGAGTGTACAAGTTCAAGTCTCTATCATTTGCCTCACACTGCTACACCACATCCTCACTGGACCACTAATACTTTAGCAAGGGATCCTTGCCAATCACTTATTTTGCAAGCTTTTTGACAGCAAATAAAGCCATTTAGAATTTCTTAGCAAACTATAAGGGTTTTCTGTACCAAAGCTGGAAATAGTTCCAGATCTGAATGACTGAGCAAGCATGTTAGACTGCTAGGTGAGACTTATCACCCAAATCCTGGATCTATTTCTTTGCCAAAAGAAAAAGAAAAGTAATGGACTACTCACAAATATGTGGTTTTGGGCTGGCAGCCAAAAAATGGTGATTAAAGTAGTTGCTGCATGCCCATATCTCATGCTCAGTGGAAGGAAATAAGCTTCCCTTGCATTTTTCTCTCGTACACAGTATCAGGTTTAACCCTCTGGGGAAAAGCTCAAGGTGTGCTTATAGGCAAATTCTCCATAATTTGAGCAACAGGTGCTGGGAAAGAAAACAATATGATTCCAATTTTTAATATGTAAAAATAAGGCTGCTCTGTGTATTGAATGCAGATGGAGGGAGTTAGGAGAGAACTGTAAAAAAGAAATTCTATGCATAGATGGAGCTGTATCAGATTTCTAGGGGACAGAAAAATAGTTTTGTTGTAGAGAGCAGCAAAAGAATTAGCCAAGTTTAAAGACCCACTTTTGGATATGTCCAGTACTCTTTCTCTGTGTCTCTATTTTGAAAAAGCAGTGTAATCTACAAGTGTTCATTTTGGTTACTTTACTCCAGGGGAAGTCCAGCTGTTTTTGGACAGAAAATCTAATCATCCCTGGCCATTGAAGGGCACCATGTTGACTCCCCCTGCTTTTCTCTTGACTGTGAGCAACATATATGCCAAATAAAAATACTGAAAAGGCATGAAAATATTTGGTGCAAAGCATTGCTGTCCCCTCTGCTGTGCAGGCTCTTTGCTCTTGCTTCTGTAACATTTATTTATTTAATTTATTATTATTACTATTTCTTTACATAACTTAAAATTGCAAGGACCCTGTCCTCTTTTACAACAGACCACCTTACTTAAGGGCTACAGCTCAGTAGAAGAGAAGCTGGTTTGTATGCCAAAGGCCCCAATTTCAATCCCTGGCACATCCGTGTAGGGCTGGGGGTTGCAGGCATATGCCTGCCCCCCTTCCTGCTTTTAGACCCTGTGAACACAATACCAGTTGCTAAAAGGTGTGTTAGTTAGCTATTTTTAACCACTTTTAGGTTTGTTTGTTTTTTACAATCAAACCATGTATATCAAGCAGTTATTTTATGAAATACCTGTATAAATGATTTATTTTATATGTTTATTGCATTTATATCCTGCTTTTTTCTTCCAAGAACATGGTTTCTCCCCTCCTCATTTAATCCTCATAACAACCCTGTGATGTCAGTTTGGCTGAGAGGCAGTGACTGGCCCAAGGTCACCCAGTGAGCTTCAAGGCCAAGTGGGGATAAGTGGTCCAGAAGGAACAAATCAGCATTGAGATAAGCAATGAAGGTGCCAGTAAAATGAAGCTGGTCTGGACTCAAGAACAGAAAGCAGCTTGGTGAATCCTTCCAGTCCAACCCTTTCCTTTCCCCCAGTGTACTTTGCCACCTCTATTGCTCAGCTGAATAAAGACTGCTGAGACTCCCATCCACCATTTCCAATCTTCAGGCTCATTTGGAATTTCTCTAAAAGCACGAAGTCATTAGTGTCTAAATGAAACAATTTACCAGCCCCCATATGCACCGAGTAAATGTTTAAGGAGTTCTGACTCAAGTGGGATACAATAACACTTAATTGCCTTGTGTTTCATTTCTCAGTTTGCAAAGTACTGCCCTCTCAGGACTGGTTCACGTGCCACATTACAATTGGAGGCATTACTTGCATTTCTTACAGCTGGTTTATATGCTGCATATAGAAGTGGGAAAAGGGAAGAGCAGTTTGTGAAATTTCTGTCCATAATACCATTGCACTAAGGATGTGGTTCCACAGAGGAAGCATTCAATCCTCAGCATCTGTAGGTAGAGCTGGGAACATCACCTCTCTGAAATCATGGATTGCCATTGCCAGTGAGTGTAGACCACAGATGGGGAACATGTGGCCCTTCAAATGTTGGTAGGTCCCAACTCCCATCAGACCCAGGCAGCATGCTGGTCAAGGATGATGGGAGTTGCAGTCCAACAACACAACAACATCTAGAGGGCCAAAGTTCCCCCACCTCTGGAAAATAAAACCCCAAGGTGGCTATCACCTATGGAAGCGAAGGCTCTGAAAAAACTCAATATGGAGGCCAACTGGCCAAAATATTGGGAGATTTTGGAACAGGAGGGTGACAAATTGAAATTGCAGAGTTTTGAGAAACTTAAGGATAAAGTGCGAGACTGGCTTCATTATTTTCAAATAAGGGAGGCCTATAATTTAGATAAAAAAATTGGCTTCCAGGTGGAAAAATCAAAATTAGAAACAGAACTGTTAGAACCCAAAAGCTAAGATACTATATAGAATGTATAACTTGCTATTGAAATGGAATACTGAGGATGAAACGGTAAAATCTGCTATGATAAAATGGGCACAAGATATCGGACATGACATTATGTTTACTGACTGGGAAAAGTTGTGGACCACAGGTATGAAATTTACGGCATGTAATGCCTTAAGAGAGAATATTATGAAAATGATATATAGGTGGTACATGACTCCAGTCAAGCTCGCAAAAATCTATCATTTGCCCGATAATAAATGTTGGAAGTGTAAAGAGACTGAAGGTACATTCTTTCACCTTTGGTGGATGTGCCTAAGGATTAAGGCTTTCTGGAAGATGATCTATAATGAAATGAAAAAGGTATTTAAATATACTTTCTTGAAGAAACCAGAGGCTTTTCTCCTGGGCATGGTTGGCCAATTGGTGCCAAAGAAGGATAGAACTTTTTTTATGTACACTACAGCAGCAGCAAGAATACTCATTGCAAAGCATTGGAAGACACAAGACCTACCCACCTTGGAAGAATGGCAGATGCAAGTAATGGACTACATGGAATTGGCGGAAATGACTGGCAGAATCAGAGACCAGGGAGAAGAGTTGGTGGAAGAAGACTGGAAGAAATTTAAAATCTATCTACAGAAACACTGTAAAATTATTGAATGTTAATGACATTGGAATGAAACGAAGTGGTTCTAGTAATAAGGTAAAACAAGAATATGTAAGGGTGGATTGATATTAGATGAAAATTTGAAGTTATAATATGTGAGGTTAAATAATTAAGGGTAAACTAAGAGGGTATGAATTTGCTGAACAAATTTTTAAATGGAATACAAAAAAGGGAGGTGTGAGGAAGTCATGAAAACAAGTAAATGAGTGGTAAGATATCAGAAAGAGGGATTTTTATTTTTTATCTTTTATTTTTATGCTTAATTTTGGTTTTTGTATTTTTTTTTGTATCTTTTTTTACTGTTTTGTAACCCTTTTCTTATTAAAAATTTAATAAATATTATTATAAAAAAACAGAAAAAAAAAGTTCCCCCACCTCTGGTGTAGACACTACTGAGCTAGATGGGCCAGTAGTCTGACTCAATATAGAGCAGCTTCCATTGTTGCTAGGTATTTTGGGCTGCCTAAGGAGTATAAGGGGCCTTTCTAGGTCCCAGTTGTACTGGGATTCTCTGTGGGGACCTTGCCTCTTCTTCATAATAGATCTACATAGGGGTCTTTGTCAGGCTGTATTCTGACCATGAGTTAGATCAAGGCCATAATATAGAGGTGGCAAGAGTTGCCAATCTTTTCCATGGTCCCCCATCCATCTGCTCACCTGGGAAGTCTTGTTATTAGTCATCGAGGGGGAAAGATACAGGCACCTATATTATGTCTGCATGCCTTCTGCTTTGCAGCTCACTGACAGTAACTGGATCAATGCCCTCTACCAATGCTTGGTCAGATAGCTCCCTGCCTCTGTAGCTGCTTTTTAGTAAACACAAGCATTCGTGCATGGTTTGATAGATCTTCAGAAGCGTATGGAAAGAAACTCATAGTCAAATGTAGCAGAAAACACAGCCACAACACCGAATGAATCATTACTGCATCACATCATACCAAAGGGAAGAAAGAAGCATTTCACCCACACTGGTGGATAACATGGTAGTCTCACATATAATGTAACATCTGGTCATTAGGCCCTGTTCCAGCAATACTGGTTGCTTTCATATCTCCAGAGCTGGTTGCATTTTAAAACCAACGCTGACACCTGCGTTTAATGCAACATTATCTACTGTGCTGTTTAAAATTTTCTCCACCTAAGTTAAGGAGACTATTGTATTCTGCAGACATGGAGATACGGACCTCCTTTTCTTGCTCTGCTGGATCTAAGAAATGTGCACTGTAGGGAATTCTCCTACTCCTGATGAACTGCTGCATAATAATCAATGACTATTTGGCTTCTGTGTGAGCAGAAAATGCAGAACCTGGTATAAGAGAGTGGGTACTATTTACTGCATTTTTATTCCACAATTTCCCTAACTTTTATTACAACCACTGCTAACTTTTATCTTTGCAGTCACCCTATGTAGTACTTTTGGCAGAGATAGGGTGACTGAACCCAAAGTCACCCAGTAAGCTTTGTGGAGATCTGAACCCAGCCTAGACTGACACTAACCACTGCACCACACTACCTGTCTGGTGGCAGTGTAGCAGCAAAGAGTATGAGCTATTTGCCACAATCACACTAGGTAAGCCCCTATCCCTCAGCCTCCATCTCTGCAGTTGTTGGAGATAGCCCAGTACTATTTATTTACTTATTGCTTTTGTACCCTGCTTTTTAGCCAAAAAGACTCCCAAAGAGTCTTACATACCATAAGTTAAAACAAGAGAGTTCCTGCCTGTCTAAACTACAGCCTTTTCTCACCCACATACCTTTGCTGCTGGTCTATCATTAGCAACAGGGGAATGGAGAAAGGGAAAGAGAGGTCTTCATTCTCTCCTCCCTTCTCTGGCATCTGTCTCATGATCTTTGCTGCTCCAGCTCCACCACCCTCTACCATCTGAAGGATTCCTACTTCTTCAAAAGAAGTACTCCTTTGCTATTGCATGCTTGGAACTGTCTCCTTCCTTCACACCCCTCTTCAAAACCCACAAAGCCTTTGCACAATCGCCCATCTCTCATGCCTTATTGTGATCCAGCCAGTCGAGAAGCCTAAGCATGGGCAACTGAGGGTGCTTCCAGACTGAGGGCATTGTTTTGGGTACGGCAAATCCAGGTTGCTATCAGTGATAGTGGATTGGGAGTTCATGTGCAATAAACTTGCTTCCCCAAATGATGGGACTTTTTGTGATAAGGAAAGTGATGGGAGAATGCATTGAAAAGTGTAGGATACTGCTCATTTTGATGCAATGACATCTAACCTTCCTGCAACAAAATCAGAATGAATGCTCAACAGATGGGTTGAAACAAATACATATTGCTTCCTTATTTACCCCTGCCTTCTTTCTCATATTGTTTTTCCTATACCAATTCTTAGATGGTAAGCTCCTTGTGGCAAGGAGCTGCTTTCTTGAGCTCTGAAGTACTGTGGTGATGGCACTAAACAAACAAACAAACAAACAAACAAACAAACACACTGCTAATTTCCCAGTGTTCCTTGCCCCTCACCTCTGCAATGGTTTTCCCAGCGCTTCTTGCCCCTGGCATGCTCCACAGCTGTATGTAAAGCATCACAGAGGACATTTCTAAATGGAGTTTCGCATATTCCTAGGTCAAACCCTTGTCGTGTTTAACACACCCCAACTGGATATTAGCAGTATCCTCCAGTCCCTAGCTCATGCTGTTTCTGTTATAGAACCTTGATGGATTGTGTGTAGCTTTTTCTACTCATACAAGTTGAGCATCATTGGAGGACAGATTTAAGCCACTGGTCAGTTACACTGCAAAAAGATAAATTCCCCGTCTCTAATTAATTCCTTTCCCCATCTGCCTTGCCCCGGTGCTGCTAAGGAACAAGCAGCTAAATCACGTTGTGACGAATCACAGGGATGAGATCTCCATGGTTACAGGTCATGTGGTCTACAAATACAAGCTTTTAGCGTCAGAGTTACTTTGGCAACACAAATGGCAGAGGTAACTGATGCAGATCTTGCCCAGATTTATGACAGGATAAATCCAGACAAAAATGTGTCTATTTTGCATTCAGAGGTGCACTATCAGTCACCATAGGGTGTATTTGCAGCTCCTATGCATTCACTGAACACACATAGGAGAGTGGGATCACTAACCACCATTCCCCCCTGCCTCTGGTGACTGCACATTGGGTGCATATAAAGGGGGGCTCTGCATGTAAAGATGCTCCAGGCAAGGGTGGGAAGGTATGTAGCTCAGTGGTAGTGCACCTACTTGCATGTGGAAGGTCGCAGGTTCAATGCCAGGCATCTCCAGGTATGACATATTTTAGCACGGATAGCTCTTAAGCAACACCTTCAATATTGTAACCTTTCAGTGGAGCCATCACCCCTAATAGTTTTCATTATCACTGTTGATTTTTCTGGTTTATCAGAGCTACAATGTTAACTTAGTAAAATATAGGTGCTTAGGGCATTCCTCGGTCCAGATGAGGGGCATGATGGTTTAGAGTTTAAAATAAATAAATCACAAACACTTGATGTCACAAGGAACTGCATAGAATGTTTAAAAGGCCAAGGGCCCTGTTGCAGGCTTGCAACCTAAAGGAAAGTGTGAGAAGTGACTCTGTAGTGATGACCACTGACTTGGAAGGCTTTGAGAGAAGATTAGATAAATTCATTGATGATAAGGCTATTAGTGGCTACGTTCTGCCTCCACAGTCAGAGGCAGTATGTCTCTGCATACCTTCTGAGAATTGCAAACAGGGAGAGCATTGCTGCATGCAAGTCCTGCTTGTGGACTTCTCATAAGCATCTGATTGGCCACTGGATGACAGAGTGCTGGACTAGAATGCATTTATACGCATGCATAGTAAAGTAAAGGTGCCCCTACCCTTTACTAAGGACCAGACTAGTCCTTCATGTGAATGCCACATTAAACATGGGTAGGGAACCTCATCTTGGGTCCAAATGCAAATCTCTGGGTCTCTCTATTTAGCCCTAGGACTCTCCTAATGCCACACCCCAACCCCAACCTCTATCCCCAGCTTCACCCTGCACTGGCATTGCTTCTCATCCTCCTTGAGTGTTCTTGCCAGACTGTCCTTGAACTCTGACAATGCTTTGTGCTTGACTGGATGAAGGATAGAGAGGTGTGCAAGCGTGTGTATAAACTAGCCTGGAGAGAAGCTGGTAAGAAATGGCTATTATTTCTTCTTTACTAGTGTGCCGCCCAGAGATTGAAGGAACCCTAAATTGGATAACCTCTAGGCATGCAACATTTTAAACATAACAAGACATCCTTGAAGAAGCTTACAAAACAGTTGCAAAATAGGACCAAATATTTACCAGACACATCCCTGGTAAATAGGGTCTTTTGGGGCATAGGATACTTCCTGCATTTGTATTCTAAAGCTGTACAGCACCAGGAGGGGCTAAAAAGACAGCTGTGTCATTTTTTTTGCCTTTACAATGAAGTATGTTTGTTTTCAGGTGCCCTGTCCACACCAACAGGGCTGGCCCTACCATTAGGTAGACTAAGGCGGCTGCTTCAGGCAGCAGATACTGAGGTAAGTGATAGGGGGCAGAGCTGTGTGTGCCATATAGAATGGCTTGCCTTCTTCTAAACTAGGCTGCTGCTCTCAGGAGCAGTGGAGGGCACTGTCACACCCTACTAAGATTTAGCTGCCTATTTGGTTGGGTTAGTACATGGAATGAGTAATGTGCTATCATTGCCTCAGGCAGCAAAAAGGCTTGGGTTGGCCCTGCACAGTAGCTACACTTTCCTTTGCTTTTTCTTTCAGTACAGAAGGACGCCTTTCCCCCTGAATGGTCTGTTGCCATGGTAGCCAATATAAAAACAGGCCAGAAATGAAGAATTTTCTTTAAAAAGGACCAAAAACTGCTAGTGAAGGCAAACCTGGACTCTCAGGGACCAATTTTAGCTATTTAAACGAAGCTGCACAGTCCCACAATTGGAGTGCAAACTCTCAAGTTTCCCCATTAGCCTATAAATATGTAAAAAAAAAAGTTCCTGACACTGTTTTGTTTACAGTCTTTCAGTCACAACCATGATCTTCAACTGATGAATCAGGACCCACAAGTGAGTCAAGCCCAGACGTAAGGTGGCTTGCACCCATGGGACCACCTGTCTCTCATTGGAATTCCCTTTGAAAGGGGGGCAGAGAGAGAAATGAGTAACCTGGTATGTAGAAAGATGATATTTTGGAAGGTGAGGCTTTTTTCAACCTGGCATAAGGAACTGCATTTTCAGTTTAAAAGGGTAGTGTGTTTTTCTTTGCATGCTGCAATTTAGGGATATGGGGTTGGGGAGAGAAGGGAAATATCTTGGGTCTGAATAGAGTGAAGGCAAAGGAATTACAATACGTCTAGGACTATTATCATTATAATTATTACTACAAAGCGTGTAAAGCCGAATGCGCACAAGTTAAATGCACGTAATCAGCGAGTTACCTGTACATTGCAGCTAGGGAGGGACACAGTGTCTCTGGGGTTATGCCATCCTATATAGAACTCCTGCATCAGGATGCTAACATTTTCACTTCTACACTTGCTATAAGACTATACCTCTATCGGTAACTAAATATGTTAAAGAAGATCAGACTTGTTTCATGCCAGGGTGCCATCTTGCAGACTCAGTGTAGTGAGTCCTTAACTCAGTTTTGGCTACAGGTTTGGCAAGGCCCTGAAGCAACTTTACTCTCACTCCAAGATGACCTGTTGCCAAGTCCTATTTCCATGGTTGTTGCTTAGCCACCCCCCTCATTTTCCTGTGCAGGGAAGCTTAGATGACACTCCAAAGTGCCAGGCTTTGTACAGGGGTAACCAGCTACTGAACATTCATCTACACACAGCACCATTCTATTCAGGAGTACATCCATCCTGGCTTTATCCTCTTCTCAAAGGGGATATCACTAAAAACTGGCTTCTGATCATTTGGAATGTGTCAGTTCACCTAAGGTTATTTAGGGAACACAGCCTTTGCCAGACTGTTTAGATGGAAGCATCTCCCACCAGGTCTGTTCTCATTTATTTAGAAGTGAAGCTCATTATTGTTAATTGCTACTGATGCTTCAAGCCAAGTGCATGTATCGCTTTCTTGGAATCTAGCAGACAATTTGCTCTTTGTGGAGATGCTAAAATTCATTTCTGTAACTGATTTTTTGTTGGTTTGCTCTCTGCCTCTTCTTAGTTTAGTCCTTCTCTTCTTTTCTTCATCAAAGTTCTGCCAGCACAACATGCTAAACTTATAGGGCAGTTCAGTTGCCAGCTTTCTGAAAGAGGCTTAATTTATTATGACTATCTTGTACAGAGAGAGACAACATTGATCTACCAGTTAAACATATTAGTAGACCTTGAGCATCAGTGGTTTACTCAGTAGAGGTATCATGACAAGCAGAATGTAAAGTACTGCAAGGCAAATGACAAAACATGATGCCAGCGCACCACTCTCTCTGGCATTTTCCCATCCATAAATGCATTTGCATGAGAAAGGAAATGCTGTCATGGAAATATCAGGAGTGACAGAAGAGTGCATTATATTACCATAATTCAGCTCTAGATGAGGTGCACCTTGGAAAAGAAATGCTCCAATTAATGCAATTGCTTTTCTATTTCTAACATTTGGCTTGATGGTATAAACTTTATTGTGATGATGCAGCCGATATATTGAATTAATATCCACTACTGTAATCAATGCAAATGAATATAGTTATTGGTCCACCCCCACTACCACTGATGGAAGAAGATTATTCCTTGCCATTTGATAGATGTGATATTTGTCCATGTTCCAGCAGGCAAAAAGATGCCTGGCGACCAGCTTGCAGCACTGGAATTGGTTTGACTTGGACGTTGGCCAGCAGCCAAGTCTCAGCCACAGACATGGAACAGCCAGCACCAGCATTTGGCATCAAACCCTGTAAGTAAGCCAGAAGTTGACAACCAGGGGCCCTTGAAAACCAAAGCCCCTGAATGAAAGACAGCCTGCCCAGAACAGCACTGCCTGAGCTTGACTTGACAGAGCTACCAGGCCCCTCCTCATTAGAAACTTCATGCTCCCCAGATTTTGATCACCAACAGAAGCAGTGTTCGAGTTGGAAATTGTTACCTAACGGGGTGCTTAGGTCCAGGACCTAGGCCTGGACTTCCCACTCTTGGAGATGGACAAAGCTCAGCAGGGATTGTCAGGGCCAGGAGATATAAAAGAGTTCAGTTTGTAGAGTCACCAATGTGATTCCCTCCAGATGTTTTAAACCACAACTCCCATCAACCCCAACAGCATGGCTAGTGATAATGGGAGTTGTAGTCCAAAGCATATGATGTAGTCCAAAGCCACATGATGGGTATCCTTGGAGCAGAGAAGAGATTGGACGGGGGTTCAGTGACTTATCTAAGGTCCTGAAAGCTCTGTATTTGACCCATGCTTGCTCATGTTCTATATCTTTCATGCCTAAGAGCTTCCTGGGTTGTAACCAATGTTAGTTCTACCCAGAGTATTTCCATTGAAATTAATGGACATTGCTAACCTAGGTCCATTAATTTCAGTGGGACTACTCTGAGTAGAACTTAGTTGGATACAACCCTGTGTCCTTCTCTGTACTAGTGCGCTGGAATCTGCATTTGTGCATAGGACCTTGCCTGGTCCTTGCTCAAGTCAACAGTTTTCCCTGTTGCTGGAAGATGAAGAACTTGAATTTGGAGTATGGTTTCTATCAAAATCTTTAAATCTCAAATCAGCATGGTACATAGGCAAAAGAAGGTTCAAAGGTACAACAAGTGCTGTGTATAGCTAAGCAAGCTAAGATGATTCAACAAGGGAGGGAACCCCTTGGGCCTCATTATATGGGAATGGGATGGGCACAACTTCAGCGTGGCAAGTGGGGCTGTCCTTTGGACTGGGCAAGGAAGTGGGATTTCTGCTGTCAATTAAGCTTTGCCACGGATGCGCCCATGCAACTCTGACCTTGCAGCTCTGCCCAGACTCATCCAGCTAAGCAGCACTGGTGTCAGTATCAGGTGGGTCATCCCACTACAGTCACCACTACTGGAGTGATCGGTGCTTGAAGGGGAGGCATGGCTGGTTGGCTGGTTGGTTGTCCAGAGGAGGGCAACCAAAATGGTCAAAGGCCTGGAAACGATGCCTTATGAGGAACGGCTAAGGGAGCTGGGCATGTTTAGCCTGGAGAAGAGGAGGTTAAGGGGTGATATGATAGCCATGTTCAAATATATAAAAGGATGTCACATAGAGGAGGGAGAAAGGCTGTTTTCTGCTGCTACAGAGAAGTGGACACGGAGCAATGGATCCAAACTACAAGAAAGAAGATTCCACCTAAACATTAGGAAGAACTTCCTGACAGTAAGAGCTGTTCAACAGTGGAATTTGCTGCCTAGGAGTGTGGTGGAGTCTCCTTCTTTGGAGGTCTTTAAGCAGAGGCTTGACAATCATATGTCAGGAGTGCTCTGATGGTGTTTCCTGCTTGGCAGGGGGTTGGACTTGATGGCCCTTGTGGTCTCTTCCAACTCTATGATTCTATGATTCTATGATTCTATGATTCTATGAACAAGAATGCCCCTAGTCGGTTGAAAGGCACCACTGCTCAAGACAGACCCCTGCACAAAATCAACAGCAGCTATTTCTTCCTGCTTAGTTACCTAATGAGACTGAGACTCCCATTCAGCAGAAACTGTGAATGTTGTCACAGTTGTGGCAAGGTGAAGGGAACTTGTGGAGGGAGAATTTCCAGTACCTTTCTCTTCAGAGTCCCATGTACCACATGGAAATCTTCTCTAAAGGGTCAGTGGGTCTGCCTGAGGAGTCTGGAATGAGGCATGAAGATGTTGAGGAAGTGGGAGAACTGCTCACAATCGCAACCTTGCACAAGCAGAGCTCTCTCCTTGGGCAAAATGTCTCCACTTTATTTTGAGAAACTCCTTCTACTCAAGGCCCCTGTAACACGTATCATGTTTTTCAGGAAGCAGTCCAAACCCTGCAACCTAGACCTGGACGCAAGGCTGTTGATTATCAAGTATCAGTGGCAACTCTAATGAAAGAACCCAATGTCATAGTGGATAGCAGTTTTTAAAATCACCCTTAGCATGCAAACCTTCTGACTAAGTTGATCACAAGAAAATCCATTCATAGTCTGTTGTCCCTCCGGCTTGTTTTAGATGTAAATTCACCACTCATTTTTTGCACCATATCTGCCGCTGCTGTTTCAACCACTCTTCCAATCCCTATTTTTAATGACGCTGCATGTGCATTCATAGTCCACATCTGCACCATATATTTAAAGCACTATTATACAACTTTAACTGTCTTTGTTCAACAACCAACCTCTCTTTCCAGGGAATTCTGAGGATTTCAGCTCTGTAGTGATCTCCTAACAACTTTCAGCACTCTTAACAAGCTACAATACCCAGGATTATTTGGGGGAAATCCACGACTGCCTAAAGTGGTATAATAGTGCTTTAAATATATGGTGTGGATGCGGTTCTTAGTGTTGAAAAAATTATCCCTGTGACAACATGCAGGGTTGCACTTAAATTTTACTCAGAGTAGACTAATGGGAGTAAATTTATTTATTAATCTCCTTCATTTCAATGGGTCTATTCAGAGTATGACTAGCATTGGACATTACCTACTTGCTCAATGGTGGCAACAATGATGTCAAGTGGGGATTCAGGGTAGGGCAACAATCTCCTTTTAAATATGTAAATAGTGCTAAGACAAGCTGTGTTGGTAGTCATATATGGCAGCGTCCGTGTCCCTCCTCAATTGTTTGGCAACATTCATTTAACATTTGGTAGATTTCTATCCTGTCATTTTGACACTAGCCTGAGAAGTATGCAAATACAATCTGTTTGAGATTGCAGCCTAGCTCATTTATCAAACCTACTCACTGCTCATGATCTAGTGGGGAATTTGTAAAGCATGTTACAGCTTGGAATCATCAGCAAGAATATAATGATCCCAGGGTTTGGGATAGATTTGTTTTATGGGTCTTGCATTCAATTCAATTTTTTATTTACATGCTTCCAATTTTGGCTAGAAAAACTCAATATTCCAAGGAAGAAGTTGATCAATACACCCGTTATATGTATATCTATATCTGCCTTCAGTAGCTTGTCCTGTGTAGGCTGTACAGAAATCAACCATAAAAACTATAACAAAATAATATCAATATGTACTGATTGCTTAATCTTCAAGGCTAGGGAAAGCTTCTGCAGAAGGTAACTACAGAGATTTTAAACTGTCAAAAGGATTTATCTTTGCATTTATTTTACCTTCTTGTCGAATGTAATGGTTGTGTAAATGTAAATTGATAAAAAATCTGAATCTATGTCTTCTGTACTTTAATTCAGTATCTCATTCTTATCATGATGGTTAAAGTAAATGTCATACCAGGAGTGGACATTTTTGCTGTGCAAATAGATCATTCTCCCATTCTAAGGTTTACCACCTCAAAAATGAGTGTAACTGGTATTCACTGTGGCTTTTCCCAACTGATTCGCCTCCCATTTCCCTTTCTCTTTCTCCCTAACAGTGAGTTTACTTTTATACTGTAAACCAGAGGGCTGAGCACATGCTATTTCTCATTTTAGCACAGAGTACCACCTGCAATTGAAGGTGTCATATACACCAATAGAGAATTCAGTTTCCCATTGCCAACCTTATATAGCCAAAACTGTACCATCCATGCACGAGAGGGAGGTAGCAGCAGACTTGGGGAACCCTCCAAGTTTGCAGAAGCGCACGCACACACACAGAGAGACACAAAAAATAAAATTAAATGGGGAAAAACCAAGGCAGGGGAATCAAAAACAGTGCAATGAGAACTAGCAGCTTACGCAAAGTATCCTGGATGGAAAACCACAAACTCTCTTTCCTGCACCATATGGTGATGTCCCTACTGGAAAGAAAGCAGGGAAAGATGCCTTCTACCTTCACAACCTTGCTATTTACCTATACAGTAAAATCCAAATGATCTTGCATCAAGGGAAGGCCTTATGGGAGCAGAATGAGAGAGATATCTCTTTGCTTACACTCCCCCTTAAAAATGAACAGAACTACAACGCTTCTGTTTGAGGCTAGCTGGAACCTTGAAGAACAACAATGTGATGACTCACTGCAACATCTGGTTACAGGCCTATATGTTACTTTCAAATCCAATCTGTGAATTCTAGCAGAGTCTGAAATCTGCTTTGCATCTGCTTGCAAGTCACACTAACAGGAACCTGTGTTATATATTCATTATCCATGCTTCCTTCACTACCCCAATAACAGGAGACTCTTATCTGTGCCTTGAATGCCACAGGCAGCCTCTCAAAAACAACAGGCTTGATACTGTCAGGAACTGGAAGCCAGCATGCAAAGGCAATCAAGAGTCAATGGCAACCAAGTGGCAGGTTCAAACCAGCAGTCAGGACTGAAGAGTGAACAGAATCAGAAGGCAACACAGGAAGCAGGACTGGAGGACAACCGGAGGACTAAGAAGCAAGCCCAGAAATGCAAGACACATTAGAACTAACATAGACTTTGCTGCTCAAGCAAGAGTGAGCTGGAAAAAAGTCCTATACTAGGGCTGCCATATGTTGGGGAATCGGAGTGTCAAAATGGTGTCTGGGCAGATGTTTCCTGAATCGGAAAAATGTCCAGGAAAATCCGTACATATGGCAACTAGGGCAATTTTATTAGAAAAATGCTCCCCAAAGACATAGTTTTTGGGGGGAGATGTTTGCCGCTCAACAACTTTGACTGGATTTTCACTTTGGGGAATATGGCAATCCTACCTATACCCCTTTATGCCCAGGAGGTGCCAATGCTTAGCCTGGGTTGGTGGAGCTAGGCTGCATCTAGAAGTCTTTAAGAGGCTGAAATTAGCTAGAGCACCACATGGTCAATAGATCCCAGCACTAGCTCATTTACTAATAGAGAGATAAGGAAAATGTGCAGGCAGAATGCTGCCTGATAGCTTACTAAATGGTAAACTTGTTCCTGCCTTTCTGGCCTATGAATAAGAAAACAATTAAATGCTATTTCATTGGCATTTGATGCAATTAGGTAATTGTAAAGAATATCAGACTAGCTGGATTTTGTGTGTTGCCTGTCCTGCAGCGATTGCTGTAGAAATTATTATTTTTTTAAAAAAACAAAATTCCCCAACCCCTTAGGCCTCCTGCATCATGACACTTCTGGCTATGGCCTTGGCTGTCTTTCTTCACCTCTCTCTCAAAACTCACATTTCCTGTGACTGGTATCTTGGTTCTCACCCCCAAGCAAAACGCTGTATGTGTGACTGCATTTGCTTAAATCCCTCCTTTGTTAGCCTCAGCTCTTTCATTCATAGGAATGCAGGACAATGAGTTCGTCAGTGACTGTAGAGGCCAATTCCTCCACAGTGAAACTGAGATCAATGCACATGCAGAGTGAAAACATCCAACATGTGCAACAATACTGAACAAGATGAAGTCTCTGTGATTATACTGAACAAAATGAAAATCAGTAAGAATCTGTCAAAGCTCATATCAGCAGCGGCATTTTCACAGAAATCAGTGCTCAGAATCAGAAAAGGGAACTACAAAACGGAATTATTCTGCCTAGTCATCTCCAGCCAAAGATTCATATATTTATTATAAATGCAAACGTATAAAATGCCAGTTCTCGAACTATCTCATTTGGAGGAATCAAAATTATATGCACAGATGTCATATTTCCTAAAAATAATTAACAATGCAATCTTATGCATGTGTCCTCAGAAGTAAGTCACACAGTGTTCAGTTGATCTTATTACTAGGTAAGATTGCAGCCTAAGTATCTTAATTCAGGGATGCATTTTTTTTAAAAAAAGTTTCAGAGTAAGATGAAAGAGAGGTGATTATCCTACCTCTTCCAGGGCCCATAGTGAATCAACGAGAGGTTTGATCTTCTTCTCGTTGTACAGTTTTAAGAGTTTGTCCATTACATTTTGAATCAGGCCACTTCGGCCTTGTTTGAAAAGCAGGTTTAAGAGAGAAAATCCAGCCATGACTTTGTTTTCTTCATATAGCTTGATCGGGTTCACTTTCTCCACTTGCCACCACTAGAGAGACAAGCAAATAGCAACAAGATCAGACCCATGTAAGTTATTTAAGCAAGTATAAAGCGATAAACTTTTATCCAATGTTAATTCTAGGCAGAATAGACCCAGTGAGATGAATGGACATGGCTATCCTCAAAGGGTCAACTCTGAGTGGAACTAAAACTGGCAACCACCAGAAATGGCAATATTTAATTTTAAGAAATCAGGATTATTTCCCCATGTGCACTGGTTTTGAGTCTGCAAAGGTTAGCCATTCTGTTAAAACAAAGAGTGCTTGGTGCACTAGTGGTGGTAGGGCTGAACTAGGACTCAGCTAGACTGGTAAAGAAAAAGTGATTTATCTGTGTTGTATGTGCAATATAACATTGTGCCATTGGCGATGTGGAGTCCCGTTTTCCTCTACCTGTTTTCCCTGTTTAAAAATGCTTTAAACTGAAACACTTCTTTGATGTGTCTAGATCCAGCCCTAGAGGAGCTCAGAGTCCTTTTCCGAGCCAATGATTTAGTGACATATAAATGAGACCATCTAGCCAAGCCACAAAGTTATTATACTTACTGATTTTGCAAAGCTGAAGAAACTTTTGGTTTCCCCGGTAACCATGTTTGATGAGCCTAGAAAAATAAGGGCCAGAGTAGGGGTGGGAGAAAGATAATTACATTTTAAATTAAAATATTGCTCATTGTGTGCCTTGAGGACCAGGCCTAAGAATTTGGAGATCCGAATCAAAATCTTAAAATAACATTCCAGTTCACTGTAAAGAATTTATGAAAGTAGTACCGAGAAAGAATAGCACATCCTGTCCACAGTTTCAGAACACATGCAAACCTCGGAAAATTGATGTCCATTCAAATATGCAGCGAGGCATCTGGTAGAGTCCAGCTTTCACCAAGCTGGTACCCACCAGATCTTTGGGGCTACAGCTTGCACCAACCCCAGCCAGCAGGGCAAATAATAAGGGATTATGGGAGTTGTAGTCCAGCAGCATCTGAAGAGCATCAGGTTGAGGAAAGCTGCCTTGTATGATTTTGTGTTTATGTCTTACATACTTACCCCCCCCCCCAGTACAGTACAGTGCCTTACATTCTTGTTTTTCAGCATAGTACTTCCCAATTTCTGATAGCTGAAACACATTTCACTTTCCTTTGAATTAAAAATGAAATTTTGTATTTGAAAAGATTTACCTTCACTTGTTGTTTTTTTTACAGGTGTTTACATGGTTTGTTTGTTGTTGCTGTTTAAAAAATGATAATAGTGTTCATAGCCAAAAGAGATAAAAATAAGATGAAAAGCAAAATGTTACAAACTCAAAAAACTAAAACCAATACAACCATTTCTAGCATTATGTAAGACACCCTGAGAACAGTAATAGTTGGCATATAAATTGTAAATAAAACTAAAGTCTCTGAAAGAGTCTATGTCCTTGACAGTGAAGGGAAACAGAGATGAACCAGCCTGGGCTTGGCAGTGTACACATTTGCACACTGACTTGTAATATTTTTGAGGAAGGGCAGTTGAGAAATATTTTAACTGAAATGTGTGTGCAGAGAGTAGGCTTTTCCAACCTGGTGTCCTCCAGATGTTTGGGGATTGTATTATTTCCCCATGGATGAGGATTTTCTGGTATGAACACACCACCTGTTGCTACTATTGATCCAGACCATTTTGCGGACACCAAGTTGGGGAAAAGCTGGTGTAGAACATATGCTTTATTGGTGTAAACATATTGTCAAGATCCCAGATGAACAAGTTATTTTGTATGCATCCATAATTATGGAAAACTAGGAGAATCTAGCAGTATGAACTGATGATCAAAGACTGATTTGTAATAACTAAGGATGCTGCCTGCTATGTTTTGAGTGTTTTCTTGTCATTTGCTTTGGGGGGGGGGGAGAGAGAGTAATCCAATTGTGTTGGAAGATGGTAAGTGAGCCTGATAGGCCTGATGATTCTGGGGAGACCATCCTGGTACTCACAGAGCCTGCCCACAGACACTATGCCAACCTCATAATGGGCCTTTCACCCCCACCAGTCCCAGGAACTGCCAGATGACTGAATGCCCAATAACAGCAAAGTGGGCAGGGGGGAGTTGTCATTGTCAAATGTAGATGAGAACTGAACTCTTAAGTATAGTGCACTCTCTGGCATACATCCACAGAGCCAAATTCTCTTCTGAAGAATTCTTTCAGAGATTGGGGGGAGGGGTCCTTCTGTTTTTCTACCAAGAGCATCCTTTGTGCACAAGGAGAAATTGGGCTCACAGCCCAGATTCCTTGGTCCTCTCTTGGCAGGGAAGGGTGCTTTCTCTGTGCTGCCAAAAGGATACTTTGTGAGGCAGGGGAAGTGAAATCCTTGAGAGATAATGTGGGGAGAGGGGTTTCTGCTAAACCTTTTGATATCATTCACAGGGCCTTTTCTTCCTCTCTGCCAAGCTGGGCTTGCTTTATACCCTGCCTCAGCTCTCTCCTCCGCATCTCCCTCCATGACTCAGCTGTCAGGGTCAATCGTGCAATTCAAATCAAGACTTGAGATCAGTGTCTCCCAATCCAGAATCTGGAACGGTCCACGGGGAGCTAAAGTAAGGGATGCTGCCAGATGAGGGACTTGAGCTGGATCCTGAATTGTAGCAGGAAGTAGATACTGCTCACATATTTATGTTAAGACTCGACAATCTTACAGCTTGGTGAAATCCAAGCAAAGCACTGAATCAGGGAGCAGGTGAGTTTCTCATTTAAAAAAGTAAGAAGAATAGTGAACATACATTTTGCCCTATATTTCAGGTTCTTCAAATGCTAGAAGCCTATTCTCTCCACCCCACCCACCTCCAAATAAAAGCTACTGATCTGGGGATAATGGTTAATGGTGTGCCGGTGTGCAACTGCCCCTTTGCCCCCTAGATACCCTCAATGTATGAAAAGGTAAAGGATGCCTGTAAACTAGATGCCCATTGCATTGCCTAGAGCTGGTGTAAATTTCTCTTATGTTCCTTCAATGTTCAAACTCCAAGCATTAGTATGAAAGCAGACTCAGAGGCAATTCAAATGAATTAGCACTTTTATGTTAGTCATGCTGACTGGGGCTGATGGCACCTATGGTCCATAATGTTCAGAGGTCTGAACATTAAGTCTACAAGTCTACCTGCAAGTCTACCTGAGCATTAAGCACAGGTAGACTTGCAGCCCCAGTCACATATGTCCTGAAGCTGCCTGCTTCTTCCATGTGTGTATGTGTCTGCATATGTCTCCCTCTGTATAGTAATGCCAGAAAGGGATTACTTTCACTTGCTGCCCAGAACAGTAGCTGTGCTGCTTTTTGTTGTGAGGATAAAATGGGACAGAGAACCATGTATGCCACCATGAATTCTTTGGAGGAAAGGTGGGTTATATTGTAATTAATAAATAATAATAATAATAATAATAATAATAATAATAATAATTGTATTTGTCCATTGAGGCTGCAATGATTGTTCATGCATACTGCATCATAGAGCAGTTCTGAGTTGATGTCATCCATTTCCACCATATGAGACACCATAGATTGATACCAATGACAACCTGAGTTGGCTACCATAGAATGGTGATTGGCAGAGCAGGTGGGGTTCTATTTGCCAGCTGACTTTCACTCACCATATAAAATGTAAGTCCCGAGTGGTTTGAGAAGACTGAGGCCTTTGCCTGTATTTTCTCCACAAAGGCAGTCCAGGACAATGTCTACGCCATCTGCAGAGATTCTAAAAAGCAACAGACACAAATTAAGACAATGAGGCTTGCTGCCTTCGACTCCATAGACCTCGGAAGATTTTCTGAGGAACTGAAACCCATACACATTTTTTAAAAAAATGGGGCTGCATACAGCTAAGTTATATTCAGAGCAGACCCACTGAGAATGTAAGTTCGTCATGCCAATTGATTTCAGTGGGTCCACCCTGAGTATGACTTAAATGGACTCATGAACCACAAGAAGGAATAAATGGTTCAAGTACTCACCACCACAGCCTACTCCTAAGAGACAGGTGCATATATGTGCCAAGGACCATAGATAAAGCACTTGCCAGTGTGAACGTTCCTGTCTTATTTCAATGCATCAGCTGCATATGGTAGACTTATACTCACGCCTTCTGAGAAAGTCTGCAATCTGTGGCTCAGATGGCACTCGCATGATAACAGGGGGTGAAATCAGGGGCTTCTATGAGTTGTTATTTTTAAAGTTCTGCACAGTTATGTGCAAATGGTACAGAATGGATCAGGAAAGGGAATGGAATGGAACTAGACTGGATTAGTCTTCTCATTCCTAGTATTAACCATACAATTAAGATTTGTTGAGTCTCCTTAGACACCTTGTAACTTAGGTTGCAATCCTATACCTACTTGGTATGGACTCTGTATATATTGGGCCAATATAGATGATGGGACTATAACCAGACAATTAAGTGAAACAAACCAGGGAAGTTAAAACTACAGGTTGTTAACCTCTGCAGCAGACTACAGAGGAAGAAAGGAGATATAAAATGTCATTATTTATTGCTATTGCAATTTTACAAGACAGGATGGGAGCAGAGGCCGTCACCACAGAAATAAAGATAAATTACAGCTCAGTTTATAGGAGTGCATAAAGACAACAAAAGCAGGGATTGTGAGCATTTTAAGTTAAGAAGTAACTGTAGTTACAACTGATTGTAAGGACTCTACTGAACACAGACATTTGCTTTGCATAATCATGTCCCCCCCCCTTTTTTGAGTGAGGCAAGCCAGTGTGGTGTAGTGGTTAGAGCAGGGTTGGCCAGCATGCAGCCCATGAGTCACATACAGCATACAATAGGTTTTTTGTGCCCCTGTCATTCTTTTTAAACCCACACATTTCACTTAAAAATAAGAATACTTTGCCTAAGGTGACACGATGCCAAAAGAATTCTGTGGCCCCAGAATTTGTCTATTAGTGTGTGTGTTGGAGACAGCATTAAAATTTATTGCTTCACCCACTTTCCATTTTTGTTTGGCCTACCAAAGGCATAAGGTCCCCAGAAAACAAAATAAAAAAATTCTTTCCAGTAGCACCTTAAAGACCAACTAAGTTAGTTCTTGGTATGAGCTTTCGTGTGCATGCACACTTCTTCAGATACACATGTATCTGAAGAAGTGTGCATGCACACGAAAGCTCATACCAAGAACTAACTTAGTTGGTCTTTAAGGTGCTACTGGAAGGAATTTTTTTATTTTGTTTTGACTATGGCAGACCAACACGGCTACCTATCTGTAACTGGTCCCCAGAAAATTATTCAGAAAGGATAGTGACCATTAGGCTGAATAAGTTTTCCCAGATCTGCCTTAAAGGATAAAAAGCCAGGGTTCAAACTGTATTCCCTTTCTTGCTTAAATGGCAATTTCTGTTTTTGTTTTTTGTTTTTTTGTTTTGTTTTTTTGTTTAATAATTCTTCATCCTAACCAAACCTGTGAAATCCTGGCAATAGGCCAGATTTGAATGCACTCTGCAATTATAAACTATATTTGCGTCACTGATCATAGCAGTTGTAAAAAAGAGAGAGAGAGAGAGCTAATTTTAATTAAACAGTTATGGAAATGATTGGTGCAGCTAAAATGGATAATTGTACCCTAGAGAGACTGAAAGGCATAAGGTGCACCAAACATTTTTTAATCCACACAAAAGGCATTTATTTTATAGCAATGATACTGTCTGAAATTAGATAATAGCACCTATAGTCATAGCACAGCCTAAACTTTGTGGCCTGAAAGATGATTTTTCTTTCTTTTTCGGAAACAAGAAGAGCACATGCCACTAGATGGGTGATTTAGGAAAATATGGAATACTAGAGAGGCCTCAACTAGAAGTCGGATGACTGCAACCTGCAATATGTTCCTGTGGTTGTGCAATGACATCATGAAACCCTTTGCATCATGTGACATCATGTGACATTTCAGCACCACATAAAGCAGGCTGATTGCTCAGTTCCATGGGAGCATAAGGCTTGTTGGATAAGCAGGCAGTGTCTGATTACAGTCAATTCAAGTCAGAAAGCAGAAAGGAACAGGACCTTGGACAGTTCCAAAAAAAAAAGGCCTGCTAAGGCACCCATAGGAACTGTTGTCTCCACATGGTGCAACAGCCAACTGAAGCCTTAAATAAGTTGTTGTTCTTGTTATATTTTTTATACCCCACCTTTCTCCCTTTTGGAGACTCAAGGCAGCTTACAAATAAAATAAGGACAGGTAAAATAAGTTGACCAGCCCCCAAGTATGGTTGGCTGTGCCTCTACAGAGGAGTTGACAGGCTGGCTACAGGGCCCTCACATTATTTTGACTTCTTTGAGGCTGAGGAGATAGAGGTACTCTGGGGACTCATCTCCAGGGTCAGAGGATAGTGGCAAGGCTGTGTCCACTGGCCAGGAGGGCCCTGAATGATGTACTTGTGGTTGTGTGTTCCTCTCCCAGTGAGAAAATAGGTTGAACCTCATCCACCTCTGTGTCTTTTGCCATGCACAGTAAAGTGCCCAGGTTGTTTGTCATGATGCTACATGTGATTGCTGAATATGTTCCACTTGACAGCAGAATGAATGGGAGCAGAGTATCAAGAAAGAATACCCCAGATTGCAATGCCATTTTTGCAAATTATGACAAAGAAGAAAACCTCCTTTCACTTGACTCTGGAGATCTCAAAAATGAAGGGGAAATGTGTGTGTGTCCTATGGGGCGAATGCAGGCTTTTGCTGAAGCCTGGAGAGCGAGGGGGGTCGGTGCGCACCGACCCCTCTCACTCTCCAGGCTTCAGGAAGCTATCCGCTAGCCGTGGGAGATGCAGCTCTCCCATGGCTAGTGGAGAGCTTGCCGGCACCCAGAAGCTTGGGGCGCGCTGAGCTCAGCACGCCCCAAGCTTCGGGCTTCGCGCAGCGCACCCGCTAGCCGTGGGGCGCTTCCCCCGCCCCAGCCCCGCACCTGGGGGGGAAATAAATATTTTTTTCTTTATTTCCCCCCAAAAAAACTTGGTGCGTCCTATGGGGTGAAAAATACGGTATATTTATGGTGTTTATTAGTTGCAGTTTTGCACTCAGGTGCCTCTAAGCAATTTACACAGTGAAAATAAAACAACAAAAACATTACAAGCACATAAAAGCAATAAACAAAAACTAAAATACTCATCTGACAGTATAGTTAAAAGGAACAAGTCCTCCCCACATCAGTTAAAGGATGAGCTGAACAAAGAGACATCAACTACCCTCCCTGTTAAAAAGTCATAAGTCTGCGTAAATTAGAATGTGTGTGTCTGGTCCCTGAAAACAGGTGGCAATGGTGCCAGGTGTGGTTCTCTGGGGACAGTGTTTCACAATTAGGGAGCCATCCCATAATTCTCAATGAAGGATTATAAACCCACCCACCTATAATTATGATGAAAGCCTACAAAATAGGACAACAGAAATCATATATTGAACATAGCTCACATTTTAGGTTGTATCCAACTAAGCTCTACTCTACCTGGAAGGAAGAGCAGGATATAAACTAGATAATAAATAAATACTCAGAGTACACCCACAGAAATTAACAGACCAAGTTAGTTATGCCCATGAATTTCAGCAGGTCTACTTTGAGTATGAATAACACTTTGCTAGCTTTTATAGTTATTCTCAACAAGTAAAATAAAGCAAATCTCTTACTTTTTAACTTCTTGGACGTAATCTGCATTTCGGTCAAACAGGTGGGTTACAGAATCTTTGATTGCCTCATGCTTGAAGAAAGAAGCTGTTCCAAACACGGTAACGTCGGGGACTGTTGAGCAGAGCTGAGCAACGGCTTGTCCCTGCAAATGCACCACTGCATTAGCTATTCTGACAAATGGAGTCTTTTATCTATCTTTTATTTATTTGGACCCCTTGGTTTAGACCCTCTCAGTTGCTGATGAAGTCATATGTCCCCTCCTGCAAGTTGCAATGAGACAAGCAATGGGGGAATTGGGTTTCTTTTCTAGATCAGGAAGACCTTGTTGCTCAAGAAAGGCTCAAGTGGACAGCCAGGAGGTTCCAACAGCCAGCCTGAGTTCATGGAGTTAGTCCAGCTTCTGAAGGTACTTCATTCAAAAGCTGCCAGCAGTTCAGTGTTTCACCACAACGGGCAGCTATAGATGGACTCAGCTATTCTGAATCCTGACGTGTGAAGAACATCCAGAGAAGAATACATGGGTGTTTAAAATTCAGGATCCAGTTTCATCAACTTTCATTTTGGAATTCTCTAGCATTTAATGGAAGCTGATATTACTGGTGTTACTGATCAAATCTCTTCTGTTTTAAATCTTGCTTTTTTGAAAATATATATATATTGTTGTGTTGTTTCTCTAAAATGTTGTTAGCAACATTGAAAAATCTTTAACTTAGAGATAGGAAAGTAATACTTTCAATAAATAACAGGTATGTGCCACAGACCACCAGCGGTTTCTGAGTTTCATTCAGGAGATATGTGGCATGTCTGTGAGGAACACTTAAAATCTATAAATTCAAGATGTAATATAATAAAATGCAATATAACAAATAAAAGAAGCAATGAAATACATTTAAAGTCACACAGCATCTAGCACACTACATTACAGTTGCTAAAATAGGCAGATTTATTTTTTTTAGTGATCCATCAAAACTCTCAGTGAATTTCACATGGTCCATGAGAAATTCAGTTTGGGAATTACTGTAATAAATCAAATGAATATAATGATGAGTGAGAAGTTCCCATCTGTAGTTCAGGAACTCATCACCTGGGGCAGCTGTGCACAGACCCAGCTGTTCTTTCTATACTGCACTTCTCCCTGTCCAGGATCCCCAAATGCTTTTACTTGTGTCCACCCCTTTGGCCTTCTACAATATCACAGAGACAAAACACTTGATCATGTATCTATTGCTGGACTGTACCACTTCAAGTGAGGTGGGAGGGTTGTATGTTTGAATGAATATCCTGCCTATTACAGGTTTGCAGGCCAGGAGGAACCTAGCTCAGATTCTGTTTTTAAAGGTGTAAAGTGAGTTTTCTTCCAGATAACAGCCATGGAACAGTTAAAATTATAATGATTTTAAAGTGATATTAGCATAGCACCCTGATTATATTTTTTAAAAAGGAAAACCTCCATCAGGTGCTTTGAAAATGCAGACTAAAATGTACACATATGGGCTTTAAGTACGATGCATTGGATTTCTAGGTTCAGCAAGTTTGCACTGACAATGGATATTCAATATGTGCAGGAAGGTAACAGCATTAGTTGATGGTTTTTACAAAAAGGGAAGCAAAGCTGCACTCTGACCCAGCTAAGTTTTGTAGTTCAAACATAAGACATTCCCTTTGTAGTCAGCTCAAACTGTTTTGAGTCAAACTTGAAACTGGAGATCAAGTTGGTGCTATAGGGTAGCAATCAATGCTTCTGCATGAATCTCTTTTTGATTTTAGTTCCTGAGGGAAATAATATTTGAATGAGGGAAAATGTCAATAGTCACTCTGTAAACCCAGTTCTTGAACTGAAACTGATTTAGGGCACAACTAGACATTACATTAATGGCATGAACACAATTAGTGTGCATCTCAGCTGTTGGGGGGGCTGAGCAACAACAGGAATGCAATGGGTGGGGAAGCGGTATTTAACCCCTTCCCTTTGTACATGGTCCCCTCCTCCATTGGTTTGCTATTTGCATCCATAGTGAAATTTACAATCCATCTCTCTTCCCAGGGAACTCTGGGAATTGCAGCCCTGTGCAGGAATAGGGGCCTCCTAACAAATCTCAGCACCCTTTACAAACTACAGTTTCTGGGATTCTTGGGGGGGGGGCTGTGGCTGGGGTATCATACTGCGTTAAATGCATGGTACAGATGAAGCCGCAGTTGTGTTTACACAGGCTCTGTTCAGAACTTTAGTTGACTGGGTGGAGGTTGGGAATTAGAATAGTTAGCCAGAACCCTTGTGTGTTAATTGAGTAGGTGAGAGGCCTTAAGTCTGTCTTCTTCTCTTCCCTTTAGGCTTCAGCCACAGAGGCAAAGGAGCATCGCACCAATGTTCATCCCACACAGTCAGTGATATGGGTAAACTCAGGTGATGGCATAGGAGGTTAACCAAGTGTTTCGGAGCAGCTCCCGCAATGCTTAAGAGCTCCCCTAAGTGGTGTGCCAATCAAGGTCCCAAATGGAAGAGAAGAAAGCCTCTTGAAGGCCAAGTGGTATAATCAGCATGGCATATTGTGATTTACATTGATCTCTTCCTCTGAGAGCCAGACATAGCAATAAATTAGAATGAAAGAGCACACAGACCTTTCAATGCCCTCCTTGGTACAGATGAATGAGTAGCCTGGTGTATGCTCAACCCCAAAAATCAATTGGGCCTTTCAAGCATTTCTTTTCAACACTTGGAATCAAAGCTGTGGGTGTGCTCAATTCCTGTTCCCAGAAGGGGACATTAGGAACAGGAAGGAGATACCCCAAGTCCAATTTTTAATGACTACACTACACTGGTTTTCTGGACATCAGAGAACTTCTGGGTTAAGAAATATACTTTCTGTCTTTTTATTGCACTACAAAGCAGGGAGGATGCAACAATTGTGGGCTCTACTGATTCACTTTTGCTCAGGTCTGCACAAAACTCGGAAGAGGCCTTGGCTGTAGCTTCTAACAGATTGGATTTTTCAGAAAGCAAACGTGCCCTTAGATGCTTAAAATGCATTAAGCAGGGAAACTGAATTTTGCACTGACGTGAACAAAACAAGCACCAATGCACTGATGCCACAGGGCCCCCATTGATTTTTCTGGACATTTCAGTATGCCCATGACATTTGGGAACAAAGTGGGTACATTCAAGGCCCTTGAATTTATTATCAGGAGAAGTCCAGCAACGTCTAATCAGAAGCCATTTCCAAGGCCTGTTGTCCTACATTATTCATAATGAACTTTATGTGCGGCTAAAGTTGTTGCAGTGGATTAATATGTGGAGATTTAGTGTGGGAGCCTCTGGCTTAATGTTCTTGTGACTTTGGCAGTTCATTCTCTCTAATGCTTAGCTGGATGCCAACACCCCTAAATAATTTCTTTACTGTTCAGATTTGGGAGGATGGTGGAGTGAATTTAAGAGTAGGAAGGTTTTGTAAAACTAGGTTTTAACCCATCCTGGTGCACAATTAAGAACATATGAATCTAAGAGCAGCTCTCCTGGATGAGAATGATTAACCACCTAGTGTATGTTGGCAATGTGTCCTACTGTACAGAAGGCAATCCTATCTGAATGGTTTTCTGGTCCAAGTTCCATTTAAAGATAAATAACTCTCAAGACTGAAGAGTAGGGGCCTTGAAGTGGCCCACCACAGTTCCTGTTTACCTAGGCTTTTGGATCTCAATTTAGCAATAATGTGGAATAAGCCAGGCCTGGTCTGATGTTCAACTTTTAGTGGGGTAGGATTTGTCCCTTTTTATTCTTGTTGACGGATGAACACTTTTATTATTCCTGTGTTATATTATCTGTTGTTGACTTTAAATGTTTGATAAGTGGATACAAATATTAATATTCTGTAAGCTACTTTGACACATTTAAAAAACGCAAATAATAATAAAAATATAGTAATTATTTCTACATTTGCATCTATTCACATAAATTAGCATATGAAAATGTTATGCAAATCCAAATCCTCTTCTGGCCTCCTTTTTTGTTATTTATTTCCTACCCTTTCGTGATATATTAAGTGGCTTCCCTAAATATCAGGTCGTGGCCATCACTACAGCTTGTGACAGTGAACTCCTTAAGTTAATTACACACTGAAGGGATACTTGCATTTGAATTACTGTCAGTCAGGGTCAGACTAGATGTGATGCTTGTTATGCAGTTCGGCATCGAGTAGCTTTTTTTTTTAATAAAAAAAACTAAATAGCAAGCGGTGCGGGAAGTGGTGGGGTAGGGAGAAAGACTTCGATCCTCTATGCACTGGGGGAAGAGAGAGGCTTTCACAAGGGTAGGAGGGATGTTTTTCAGCCCAAGAGCCACATCCCATTCTGGGCAACCCTTTGTCGCCCTGTTTTGCACCTTTTCCAGTCTCATGATACCTTTCTTTTCCTTTATTTGCTTCTTTTCTTTTAAAAAAGTGTAACTAGAAATGTGCAGCGTATTCCAAAGGCTCTTTCTCTTCCCCTCTTTTGGACATGTGCCTCATGATTTGCATTTTCATTGGAGCAAGGATCTGCCCTTCTTTTGACCTGTAAGGCACTGTCTATTTAAGTTAAAGAACACACTAACATGGACCACAATTGCCCTGTGGAGTCCCTAAGCCCAACATTATTTTTTAAAAGCTCTGTGTTATTTTCAAATCCCACACTTGGGATTTTTCTTTTTTTTAACATTCAACAAGAATAAAACAGAGCTCCTCTGTACTGTACTGAGCTGTAATAAGATTATAAATTCCAGTCCTTTACTGCAATGGGTCATTCATCTTAAACACAATTATTTGGGGCTAAAGAGATTTTGTGCTAAAATGATTTTTATCCTTGTTAGGGCCAGTTGTAGCCTGCATGGTCAGGATTTTGGCAGACAGTGATGATGGGCCCGCAGAGCTTGCAATCTTCTTTTCCAAATACCTTCCAAATCTTTCAGGTTGGTTATTTCTTTTAGTGATGGGGTGGGGGCAGTGGTTGTCAGATACAGAAGAGGCAAACCTCCAACCCCTGGCTGTTGAGTTGAGATTGAGTTGAGGGGATCCTGACTCAAGATCTCTCTCCTTCTGGGGAGTGAATCGTCAGAGTTTAAGGAAACACTCCAGCAAGGCAAAAAACAAACAAAAACAAACGACTCAGAGGGGGCTGAGGTTGGACTGAAATTTGACACACAGGTTGAAAGTTATAATTCCTTTTAGGACAAAAGTTAAGCCAACTTACCACACCGCCGCCTGCAGAGTGAACCAGAACCGACATGCCTTCTCGCAAGTTGGCGACTTCAAAGAGCATCATGTATGCAGTTACAAAGTTCATAGGAAAAGCAGCAGCTTCAGAAAAGCTCATATCGTCAGGGATTTTGTACACAAATTCAAGAGGTGTGCACACAACTTCTGCCCAGGCATTGTAGTTGACAAAGGCCATGACTCTGTCTCCAATCTGTAGACATTTTTGGGGGAAACACACATTCGGGTTACAGCTTTCAGGATATCCCTGGCAACATGGCTACAGAGGAATGGAAAGTACAACAGGGAACTTTTTATGTCATTGCAGGCAGGCACAATTGTTCCCAGTGGGGAACAGTTCACACATTTACCTACCAGCCATTGAGTGTATGCCTAGCATATAAGGATCAAATGACACACATGTTGCCAAAACAGTGGTCTGGAATAAGAAATATGATTCAAGGCTTTTAATTCTTGCCTCAAATATCAATTTGTGCCTATAAAGACTTTCCCTCTGTGGATTTCCTATAGTGCCTACCCATTTCTCACTAAAAATAGAAAGAAGGCTTGAAATAAACATCTTGCCATAGTTAACAGACTACCGTATTTTTCGCTCTATAAGACGCACCAGACCACAAGACGCACCTAGTTTTTGGAGGAGGAAAACAAGAAAAAAAATATTCTGAATCTCAGAAGCCAGAACAGCAAGAGGGATCGCTGCACAGTGAAAGCAGCAATCCCTCTTGCTGTTCTGGCTTCTGGGATAGCTGCGCAGTCTGCATTTGCTCCATAAGACGCACAAACCTTTCCCCTTACTTTTTAGGAGGGAAAAAGTGAGTCTTATAGAGCAAAAAATACGGTATGTTGAAGTGTGTGCTTGCTATGCCCATAAAATTTTATTTGGTTTGCAGATGTGCCCAGGGCCTAAAATGTTGGTGACTCCTTGGACAGTGTTAAACAACAGCCTCCAACACTGCTATTTCAATCAATATAGAACCCGCTGCAACTAATTTAAAGTAAAAATATACATGTTGGAAGATTTAACTGCATGCCTGTCTCATATCATTATGTTTCTCTATAGCTCTTATTCAGTCAGGTCAGGGAGGTTTCTTATAACTTGCCTTTAAAAAAAAAAGGACAGGCAAATTGGAACTGCACAGCTCCTTTGTAGATAATGAATTATCTCAAAATCCCGCCAATCCCTAAAGCTTAGAAAAGTTGCAATAGAGGAGAGCAGCAAATTATCCTACTGACCTCAATGAACAGATTTTTTCATCTTCTCTGATCACTGCTAGTGTTATATCAGTGCATATTTTCAAGTTCTTAGTGACATTTTTGGACTTTGCTGGAATTATCTTGAAATTATCACAAGTGTATATGTGTGTATTTTTTAGTATAGATTGTATTTTTACTGCAAACTTTATATCATTGCCTTCTCATTCCTACAACCAACTTTATCATTTCCTTTTGACAGATTCTAAAATAGGAAAGCAATTCATATTACTCTTCTGGCTGAAATTCAATTATAAACAAAGAGATACTACACCAGAAGAAAAGGTTGGTGGTGGAGAGGGACTTATTTCAAATATGATGCAGTAGAAATCCTTTTTTAAAAAATGGAAATTGTTATTCTATATATCATGTTCAGCATGTTATGTTGAAGTCCATAAGAATAAAGGTAATTTATTCGGTAATGTTCTCTGCAGGTTTTGCTATAGATAATCTTCATATTGGTGCTCAAATATTTTTCAAGAGGAACATGCTGTTTTAGAGGACCCTAGAAGCTACTGAAATCCCGCCTCAAGAGTTCAGCTTGAACGTGAGGACAAAAAGTGTGTGTGTGTGGGGGGGGGGTTAGAAGCAAACCTACAGGCCTTGCCCACGATGTTGCTGCCTATCTGATTCCCTTCCCTCTTCACTCCTGAACTTCATGTGCTAAGCACAAAAATCTGATGGCTTGTTAACTCCGCTGACATACACACTCAGAAACCTCTCCATGATCAGGAACCCCACAAGTGATAGGAAACCCAACTAAAAACTTTGCCTGTGATTGGTTACTGGGTCAGGTATTTTGCCTGTGATCAGGAACCTGATAATGAAAGAAGTCCCCTTCAGAACTTCAGGGCATGCAGTACCAGATTTAGGTGGTGCAGGCAGTTCCCCACACAGGGCACTGAGCTGAGGGGACACAAATTAGTGCACTTGAGAGCATGTGCAGAATGGGAGGCAATGGTGCTGCCATTTTTGCTATATCAGCTACAGAAGCAATGACACTCACACCCTGAACATCAGAAATAGAATAAGTGAGGCCTATAACAAAAGGCTGCAGTGTTCAGTCCCCTCCTCAGTCCCCTCCCTTCAGGAAAGTTTATTCCATTCCCCCACCCCCAGTTTGTCTAGAACTGCCACAAATAGTCAATCAGCATTCTGTAGCCACCGAGCACACTTAGTCCTCATCTGGATATTTTTTATTTACCTCAGTGATTTTGCACACCTCCAAGTGTAATCATACCTCCCTCTTGTCTGTAGGTGGTGCCATTTTGGCTACATCACCTGAACGTCAAAAATAACGATGATATTATCATATGGGTCATTTTGATTTTCAATGTCTTTATCAACAATCCCTATCGTTGAATGTGAATTTTTCACTTCTGTGGCATACTAAATTGAAGTTTTCCTTGAGCTACCCACCTCAACTAATATGTGATCATATCTAATAAATACATTGCCACCATCCCAATCAGATATACATATGAGATTACCTCATAGCCTTTCACATTGTCACCCAGAGCTTCTACGATCCCAGAGCATTCAAATCCAGGCACAAGTGGAGTTTTGGGTGGATTGTCAATGTTCCCCTGCCGAACCATCAGGTCAATAAAATTTAACCCACTGTGAATAAAAGAAACAAGTAATGAGGATGTGTATCACAGTACAGTAAACAAAGGAGACAAAATGTAGGTGAGACTTACGCAATCTGGTGTCCTCTAGATGTCATGGACTAGTCCCATACATAATGCCATCAAAACAAAACAATGACCATAACAGCCACAGGAGGCTTTGGCAGCACACTAGTAACAAAACAACATTGTCTCAGTCAAGTAAAAATCCTGGGAGAAAAGGTAAGTCATTACCTGGTGCCAAAAAGATGTCAGTGAAGGTGCCAGGCAGTCCTCACTAGAGAGAGGATTCCACAGATGGGGAGCCACAACTAAATATGCCCCCTCTTCTGTCATCACCCTCCAAGCATCCCTCAGAGGGCCACCTGGAGAAGGCCTCTTAGAAAGCGCTAAGGGTCTGGATAGGTTTATACGCATAACATATGAAATGGAGTTTAGAGAAGTCTTTTCCACGTTTCAACATCAATAGCATAGCCATCTCCTTCTGAATCTCGGGAATTGCATTACCCACCAACTGGTCACAGACAAACTGATGACACAGGTACAGGTGACACAATGCCAGAATTCTCTTTATATATTTAATATTGTCTTCTGCAAATAGATTACTGGTATGTAGGATATACAGAGCATATTTGAAAAGCATAACTGACCTAATCCAGATGGGTATTCACTTTCTGCGTAAAGTCTGTGCAGCAATTTGACATGTCTTCTTATGAATTATTTGTACTTCACTGTTTGCATTTGTGAAGTCTTTCAAAGCTATATTAAGAGACCATGCACAACCCACATTTGAAAAGCACATTTTAGAAGGGGAAAGGCCATATTATGTAATTCCAGCAACCACACTGACCTACAGAAAGCCATCTCTTATCCAAACATTGAGGTAGACACAGGATGGAAGTGAAAACTGAACTGAGCATCCACAGCAAAAGACATGCCCATCATGATTAAATGAAAAACTCAAATCTTGATGCACGCTGGATTTCTCTTGAAAATCAGCTAGGGGTGGATATGACTTGGGAGAAATGGTCTCACAGACCTAATTGGGACCCCTGGTGGGTCTTTATGCAACATCCCCCAGGGATGTTGCATAACATCCTACATGAGTTCTGAAGAACTCAAAAGTTTGCTAAATACTTTGCAATATTTGAAATGGCCCTAATAAAGGTTTTGTTTTTCTGTGGATCCCACCATGGACCAACAAAGATACCTATGATAGGTTCATACCCATTGAGTTTCCCTTTCCTAGGGTGACCGGGTGAAAAAGAGAAGTTTTTGCAGCTTTGATAAATAGTTTTAAGCTATACCTTTTGAAACTCCCTCTTGCACACAACTATTAAAGGTGTACAAGCCCAGTGCTCCTTCTCTCCTGTCCATTCTAGACATTTTCAGCTGGTGCTGAAGACTGAACCAAAACTGTCCATGTGTTGGAAGAGTTTTTCCTCAACTTGAAAATGTCCTCACTGCATCTCTGGTAAACATGACTAACAGTGCAATCCTATACATTCAGAAGCAAGCCACACTGACTTCAATGAGACTTACTGCTAAATAAGTGTGGCTAGGATGCAGCCTAGACAAAGCAAAATGGGATTAACTATATAAACCTTTTTCCTTGACTGGTTCTGCTGTAGGCAGACTCTGCTACAAGAAAATTTGCACAGCAGAGTGTTCATACTGACCTGAAAAATGTTTCACTGTATTCCCAACACTAAGAAAAACCCTTGAGACAGGCCATTTCCTTCTCTTTGTGTCCCCTCTGAATATCAGAAAATAATTAATGCTGTTTAAAGATAGAAACATGTTTACACGTTGCCTCTCTGTAGAGATGCCAGAGAAACTAACCATTACATTGCCTTTGAAGTCTCCTAACAGACTTGGATGTAATCTCAGAGAACAGCTCCAAACAAAGAATGTGATAACAACACCTTAGTGGAACTAGATTGTTTTGGTTACTACTAGAAATTGGGGCCCCTCCCAATCCAAGGCGGATTCAAGTGTATAAGGGAGACACAGAACTCTCACTGCCTTACGGCACTCCCTCTAGTAGCAAACTCAGGTGGTGAGTGCCAAAACTAGGCCACTGAGAAACAGGGGTGTGCGCATGTGTATCAGCTGCTTAGGATAACCCTAAATTTTGCAGACCTACAAAATCCCTAAGGGGCAATCTCTACCCCAAACCAGTCCAATGAGGACTGAGCCACAGAATGCGGAGTCGTTTGGAAAAGGAAAAATAGAAGAGGGTGGGAATGTGTTACTGGACTAGGCAGCTTGAATCAGGAATGGGGGCATATCTGTTAGGAATGTTGAGGAGACATTGCAACATTTTGTTGCAGTTGACACTGGTCCTGTCTGTTTCGTGCCATGGCAAGCTGTCATCAGACAATCTTCATGATCCAGGTTTTGGCTGCAGTTCTATACTCACAACCATTCTACATTCACTGAGTGAAGTGGAGGTGGCGGGGGAGGGATGGACTTGCATCCACTGCCCATATCTTCAACCTTAGCTGTACCCATGAACAGGGACTACATACATACAAGTGGACATAATCACAGTTCACACATTCATTGAACATGGAATAGCTGTGTGAACAGGGCTTATGAAGGATCAAAAAGCCCTGTTTTCAGACTTCGATACTTCTCCCTGTATTGCTTGCGCACCACATTTCAAATTTCTGTGTGGAGGTAAACACTAATTTTGATATCCCTTGTGAGCACCTGTGCAAGTCTTCTGGTTTCCTGTACACCTCTAAGCCAGGGGTAGAGAAACTGAAGCCCACCAGGTGATCTTGGACTACAACTGCCATAAATCAATGCACATTGGCAGAGTGGGAATTACACCCTGATGGAAATGATAGTACAAAACATATGGAGGTCATGAGGTTGGGGAGAGCTGCATTACACCATGCTAACTCCTATAATATCACATCCTTCATGTGGGGATAAAGAGTTCTTGCACCGATTGTTCATATGCAAAGCAGTGTTCTGGGAACATTGAGCCGGGGATGTCTGAGTGGAAGCTAACACAGACATTAAAGACAGAAAGGGCCTGACCCAGAAAAAAACTGAATGAAAAGCTGCATGAATACAAGACAACATTCATGAGGAGATCTAGGTCATTGGAAACATCAATGGAAATGAGTGCCTAATTTAATTATTGCTCCTGATTGCAAGTTGAGCACTGATTGGCTCTCTGACCCAGTCTCCAATTCTGCATCTATCAGATATACCCTGCCTTTTTATATGTTCAGGGCAACATACAAGCTATAATAAAAGTCACAATGATTCCCTAAAACCAGATGATATCCCTCTGCCTACTGTGACTCACATTGATAGCACCAAATCTTATTAAGACTAGAAACTCCATATTTGTATAAGTGGAAGATTAATCAACTAAGTGCTTTGTGATTTATGAGTAATGGCAACTGGTAAGGCTGAAAGTTTTGGTTCTGGTGTACTGATGTAGGCTGCTCCCAGACTTTGAAAATCCCTCCCTAGAGAAGTTAGACGGGCTCCCTTCTTGCTGTCCTTCCACCAGCAGGTGAAGAACACCTTCATATTCCAGCTGCTTTTAATGAAAGGCCTGGGGCTATGCTGTTTTTATTGTAATTATCCATATGGGTTGTTTTTTTTAAAAAAAAAAAAATCTCTTATATTTATATATAGTTTTAATTCTGTAAATGTTTGTTTTGAAAGACCCCCCCCCAATGTTTTTAGCTATTCCTATTCTATATGTAAGCTGCTTTGAATCCCTGTTAGGGAAAAAGGAGAGGTATAAATAAATATATACAACTACTGCTGCTGCTACTACTACTACTAATGATACTGACTCTGCTGTGTATAACTGTCCAGAAACCACTTTGCTTTTGTGTTATTTCTTATAACATCTTGGGCACATCCAATAAGCCAAAAGGTAGGAGTTGCAGTTATAAGCACACTTATTTGTGAGTTAGCCCCACTGAGGAAGAACTTACTTCCAAGTAAACATGCATAGGTTCCAATTGAATGGACTTGTCAGCATCCTTGTTACTTGTTTAGAAAAGGGAAGGGAGAGAGGAAAGTGATGCATGTAATATGCTTGAATCCCAGAGGTTGAAAAGAGCTAAAAATAACCTCATCCAGTTTCCTGCTGCAAGAAATGACTACGAACTCATCTCTTCAAACATCACACCAAATCACGCCACAAGCTAAGAACAGGCACATCACAGAAAATTACTATACAACTGATATAGTAATTTGTATACGGTACAGTGGAACTTTGGTTCTCAAAACCCGGAAGTAATTGTTCTGGTTTTCAAACGTTTTTCGGAAGCCGAACGTCTGATGCAGCTGTTGGCTATTGTTTCTGGGGCGCCTGCACCAATCGGAAGCCGCACCTTGGTTTTTGAACATTTCGGAAGTCAAACGGACTCCTGGAACGGATTATGTTTGAGAACCAAGGTACCACTGTATAGCTATATATTCAAGAAAGAACTGTGCATTTTCAGATATCATGGGGTGAGGGAGGAATATCAATTTTTTTAAAAAAACAACCAGCAGCATTCTGCTATGTAAAACAACCTGCATGTAGGAAAGTATCAGAGGTGGTAGATGGGCAACTCTGACCTTTCAGCCTGCAATGCCAGGTGCATTTTGGAAGGGAGCCTTTTACAAGTGATGATTTAAAACAACAACCTCCTCTGCAGGGGTACAGTCCATTCTACTACTTCACGACATTCTCTCCATGTCCTCATTCTCTCTATGTGTAGATCAAGCCTTAAAGCCTTAAAGGTACCCCTGCCCGTACGGGCCAGTCTTGACAGACTCTGGGGTTGTGCGCCCATCTCACTTAAGAGGCCAGGGGCCAGCGCTGTCCGGAGACACTTCCGGGTCACGTGGCCAGCGTGACATCGCTGCTCTGGCGAGCCAGAGCCGCACACGGAAACGCCGTTTACCTTCCCGCTGGTAAGCGGTCCCTATTTATCTACTTGCACCCGGAGGTGCTTTCGAACTGCTAGGCTGGCAGGCGCTGGGACCGAGCAGCGGGAGCGCACCCCGCCGCAGGGATTTGAACCGCCGACCTTTCGATCGGCAAGTCCTAGGCGCTGAGGCTTTAACCCACAGCGCCACCTGCGTCCCTGCAGATCAAGCCTTAGTCACAAGTAAATTGGATCTGGGAGTTAGCATTGCTGAACCACTGAGAATACATCAGTAACTACAGTAGACACACTACTTTTAAAAAATCATCATTCTTCCTCAACATGAAACTTGGAAAATTTAGGATTGTCATTTATGTATCACTCGAAAATAAAGTAAGAATTTATATTCATAGATGTGCATTATGGAATAATTAATTACTATAATAGAAATTAAAGCCATAGTTTTCCCAGTAGTGATGTATGGAAGTGAGAGCTGGACCATAAAGAAGGCTGATCGCTGAAGAATTGATGCTTTTGAATTATGGTGCTGGAGGAGACTCTTGAGAGTGCCATGGACTGAAAGAAAATCAAACCTATCCATTCTTAAGGAAATCAGCCCTGAGTGCTCACTGGAAGGACAGATCGTGAAGCTGAGGCTACAATACTTTGGCCACCACATGAGAAGAGAAGACTCCCTGGAAAAGACCCTGATGTTGGGAAAGATGGAGGGCACAAGGAGAAGGGGATGGCAGAGGACGAGATGGTTGGACAGTGTTCTCGAAGCTACTAACATGAGTTTGACCAAACTGCGGGAGGCGGTAGAAGACAGGAGTGCCTGGTGTGCTCTGGTCCATGGAGTCACGAAGAGTCGGACACAACTAAGCAACTAAACAACAACATAATAGAAATACAATAAATTTCACTGTAATGGCCAGGAGCACAGGAAGCTGCTTCATACTGAGCCAGGCCTTTGCTTCACCTGGCTCAATGTTGTCTACACTCACTGGCAGTGGGTGTCCAGGATTTGAGACAGGGCTATGTCCCAGCCCTAACAGGAGATGTCAGGGATTAAACCAGAGACTTCCTGCCTGCAAGACAGATGCTACACTACTGAGCTACTGCTCTTTCCATGTGATCTAAGTGTCTACAAAGTTTTCTGTCCACACTCTAACTGTTGAGGGCTGCCTTGGAGATGAAAGTTTTCCCTTGTTAGGGTTCTTTTCTTTTAACCATACCTGGACTGGATAGCCCTTCAAACAGAGGAGTCCCTCAAAAAGAGAGCTGTCCTCTGTCAGTCCTTCAGAGAAGATTATCCTCTGTAGGTCACGAGGCCACCTTAGCACCAAGGCAGCCAGCGACAATTTGTGATACACAGTTAAACTCCTGCCCTAAGACAATCTAGCTTGATTAATCTAGCTTGGTTTGAATGTTGCAAACCAAACAGAACTGAGTGGGTTTTTGAGAGAGAAAGCAACACTCACTGGATCCCGCTCTACACCTGACCCTTGGCAAAACAAACCAACTCACCCTCCAGATTACATCACCTGATTCTAAAATAAGCATCTTAGCGTTCACCTTGACATTTTCTTCCCAGAAAATGCCAGGGCATTTGCGTAGTGAGAGCAGAGCACAGCTGTTTACATGACAAAACTCTCCTTCCCTGGCATGTATACCCAGAAGTCCTAACTTCTATGGATTTTGCTTGCAAAGAACTTGAGGAATAGCATCCTGTATCGATTTTCTTTTTAAAATGTGGAGTTATATTGAAAAAGAGGCTGATGCTTCCCCATGGGTAGAGTGACTGTTCCTCATAGAGACACACTAGGAAACAAGCCAGGGACAGGGAAACCTCCTCCCCTTGGCCACCAAAATATTTACATGGACTAAAGGATGAAAGTCTATGCTACTCACACACTGACAGTGAATATTTCCTTCAAAGGTCAAGCTGGAGGTGTGAGCTCTCTCACCCACTTGAATTTCACTATGGCCTAGAGGAGGGGTGAGGAACCTCAGCCAATCAGGGTCTGCAAGTCTATTCCCCCCCCCAACCACACCCACCCACCAGCAAATCATAGGAACCAACTCTTAGGGATAAAATATTTGAGGGGGCTGGGGGCCCCAAAGTTGATGGATTTTGCCATTCAAATGGTCTTGTGATGGATTACATGGGGTGGGGCTTACCTGCCCCTCCCAATATTGTATTCAGGTTGGCTGCAAATGTTACTGGTGATACCAGCTGATGGGCAAGTCTTCCTTGGAAAGCCTACCCTGCACGGATCCCTTCAAGCTACAAAAAGGATGGGCATGGAGTTGGCTTTCCAAATAACCAGGTTTGCTTGTTTTCGCTGTGTGTGCAGTGAAAGCCAGCTGACCCCCTGACCCCCCTTTATTGTTGCGTGACAGAGCAGCCTCTGCCAGAGCCGATGTCTAAAATGAAAATTGTGATATCTGGGTTTGAGAACTGAATATAATACTTTTTAGTATTTTTAGAAAGTGGAATAGTTTGGTGTTACCTCTGAGTGCATGAGTGCATGTTTTGAGTAATTTTCTACGTATAGCCGCCAGATGAAGAACTGGAAGTTCTCTTTTACTCTCGCTCTTTTTCTTTTCTATCTCTTTTCCTCTTTTAGGTTTGTGTTTTTATTTGGATTAACTACTTCTATCTTTGATATTCTAAAAAATATTGGGTATTTGATGTTAACTTTTGTATACCTTTTTCAAACTTTCATAAAATCTATGGGTGGGAAAGAAACTACTGCCTTGTATGCAGAAGGTCAAGGGTTAAATCCCTGGCATCTCCAGGTAGGGCTGGGAATGGCCTCTTGTTTGGAACCCTAAGGAGCCACTGCCAGTCACTGCAGGCAATTCTGAGCTAGATGGACGAAATTGATATAAAGCCATTTCCTATGTCCCTCCAGGACACAAAGGGGTATTAAGTGCCATAGTCTTGCTGTGTATAGTGTGTTTCTGTGTGTTCCTCTATTCTGACTTGCTGGCTCCAATTCCTGGCTCACCTCTGACAGCTGCTAATGACCTAGCCTTGAGAAAAGGGCAGTGTACATGTAAGGACTGGCTTCAGAAAATGTGCATTTTCATGCAAAGTACATGCTGTTCAGTCCCTGCTTCCTCCACCACAAGGTCATATAAAACTGTTATGGTGAATGCCTTTTTGCAGTTTAATGAATTGCAGACCAAATCAGATATACATCTAAGCACATCTGCACTTTACCTGCACTGTATATTGCTTGCCCTGGAATGCCTAAATTCATAGGCACAGTGAGGATCATCAGGCAAATCCCCATGCCTAATTGTATGATGTGTAAGGAAACCCCAGCCTCCCATCCCCTTCCAGGGAAAGCCAGCTTGGTTGGGGGGCAGCTTAGGGACAAGTGGGAGCAGGAAAACAACTCAATAGTATAAAGGCCATCATGGAAGTCTAGTCCCCTTCCATGAGGGGGGAATGAGGGGGGAAACATCAAAATGGAGGCCTAGCTCTTAGTGAGGTGGCCAATATGTGTCTAGGCTGCATCATTTTCAGGTCACATCCACACCATAAATTTATGGATGTCCTATTGATTTTGATGGAGTTGACTTTATCAAGTGAGTACACCTTAGACTGCAGTCTCAACTTATTTACAATACCTTCAAGTACCTAACTTTGTCCAAGAACGGGAGGGGCAGTGACCTCCTGCCCCCCACCCCAGCTAGTTGAATCTTACATCAAATTCATTCTAATATTTATTTCATTGTACATTTGTTTTATTACATTTGTACCACACCTTTCTTCCATCAAGGGACTCAGTATAGCATCACATGTGATTCCCAGGTCTGCCATTCAGGCAATAACTAGGTCTAAACCTGCTTAGCTTCAGAAAGATGCCAATAGCCTACAGCCAGTAACCGCTAGAACGTATGGGTACCCAGATGTTTCTAGAATGCAACTCCCATCATCCCTGACCATTGTCGATGGCTCAGCATGATGGGAATTGTAGAGCAATGATATTTCCAGTCCCTGGGGTGAAGAGCACTGGCCTAGAAGTTGAAATACCAGTCTTTTACCATCAGCTTGCCAAAGCATTGGACCACCTCAGCACAGTTGCTACACACACACAATGCAGGAAACTAGCAATAATGGCAAACACTGAGTTGCTTCCCCATGAGAAAATGTGTTAGGATTAGCAGGCAGCAGAGAAATGTAGAGATGAGAAAAGACTCAGCTGGGGGAAAAGGGGATTCATTCAGAGCGAAGGCAATGCTGGGTCACAGTAACCAAATGCAATCAATGCATGGCTGACAGACAGAAAAAGAACTTCACACCATACAAGAAACCTAATAGGATGCTGAGGCGAGTAGTGTCTTGGAAACCAGCCAGTCTACTACTAAACTGCAGAGTCACAAACATGGGAGAAGAGGGAAGACTGACAGAAAAGAATCACAGAAGGCCAAAATGCTGTTTCCCAGCTCTTACCTCGTCCTCATATCCATTTCAAAAGGCTGAAGCAATAGGAGCAGAAGAGCTCCCATTCAGCTGTACAGAATGAGGACCACCATAATGGAAAATTAAGGTGATCACCAGCACCATAATAATGGTAAATTAAGGTGGTTATCCTATGCACATTCTCCTGGAAGAAAGCCCCACTGAGCACTTTTAGATCTGAGTAAATGCCTCAAAGGTTCGCCCTGTATGTAAACTGGCAATCTGATGCATTCTTACTTGGGAGTAAGACACACTGCACTTAAGCAGGACCTGCTTGTGGGTAAACATGCACAGGGTGGCACCCTTTATATTTGACACCAAGCCCCGACTGTACTGCTGGGTGCTGGGAAAATGTGCCTAGGACTGGCCTGTAACTTTGCAAAAGTGTCTTGGAGGGGTGAACATCCCCATATCCTATCTATTCATTCCCAAGGGCAAGCAAGATCTCTCTCCTGTCCACCCTCAAGCTGAAACGATAGGCTACCAAGGCACTTAAAAAAATGCTCGCCCAGTGAAACATGGATGCTATCACTAAATGCAGAGAAGGGCTTCAGAATATGGATGGCAAGGAGTGGGGGGGGGGAGGGGCTGGATGGGGGTCAGAGGCAGAGCATCTTCTCATGCAGAAGGTCCCAGGTTCAGTGCCTGGCACCTCCATGTAGGACTGGGAAAAACTCTCTGCCTGGAACCTGGACAGCCCCTGCCAGTCAGTGTAGACGTTGCTGCTGAGCTTAGGGGTCTGACTCAGTTTCCTGTCTTCCTAGGAATATGCTTCTGGAGGGATGGGTGGGTGGGTGGGTGGGAAGGATGATGACGATGCTGATATAAGAGTAAGAATAAGAATAATACTGGACCAGGCTTTGACTCTGATCTTGAGTTCTCCTTCCAGAGGCTCCGGCATCACTTTTTTGGACACCCGCAGCTTGTTCAGTCCCCCGAAGGCAGAGAGCACCACGGCGCGCATCTCCTTCGCGTCCGCGCCTCTCGGGCTGCTGCCGCCGCTGCCGCCGCCGCCGCCTTCGGCTGCCTCCTTCTCGATCATCTGCTCCGTCTCCTCGGCTTTCTCGGCTCCTTCCTTGGCCATGGCGCTGTTCGGAGACGAGGAGGGGAAGGGGGAAGGAGGAAGGGCGGATGGATGTACGGAGGGAGAGATGCAGAAGAGCAAAAAGGCAGAGAGGGAGACCTTCCCTTCTCACTCCGGCAGCCTTTCCCTCTCCTGTTGAATGCGAGCGTGGGCTCTGCGTGAGTGTGTGCGTGTGAGCGCGCGCGCGTGTGCGCGCGGCGGGATGCTGAAAGATGTATGCAATGGCTGCAGCCGGCTGGAGGAGACAGCTCGGTCCAACGCCAGCCTGACCATCGCCAAGCGAGTAGAGGCGCCGCCGCCGTATAAATAAATGAACGCTGCAAATAAATAAATTAATTAACCTTCCCGCCGTCCTTGGAAATTTATTCCCCGCGAACGAGCGTGGAGGTGACGAATGGGCAGGTGTGTAAGCTTATCGGGGCAGGGAGTTGCTCTCTTTTTGTTGTCAAGCTGTAAAGGGCCTATTGCTTATGGCTTGCATTATATCATCACCATTTGCTTATTACTGGGTGGTACCCAATGATACCTGTTAAAGTTAATACACACAGTCAACTTGGGTTCCCTGATTTCAGAGGGTCTCCCCTGGTTAGGACTTACTTGGCGACAACCCATTATTACTATAGTTGGATTTTGGTGGATGCTGTTATTATTGCTATTGTTGTTAACAACTTCGGGTGCGTTTTGGCAGAGGTTTTCTCTCCCCCCCCCTTTTTTTTAAAAAAATACTGCCCTTGCTTTTATTAATCTCAGGGTTCTGTATTTTTATTATTATTACATATTTCTATAATTTGCGTGCTTTGATGTTTTGAGCTTTGGGGAAAGTAGCTGAAGTGTTTTCAAGACATGCCAATGAGAAGGAGAGACTCCTTAGCTCAGTGGGAGTGGACAGGCTTTAAATGCATAAGTCCCCAAGAGCCTATTCCAGGTAGTGTTGGGGCACATTCTTGTCTGAAACCCTGAAGAACAGCTACCAGTCAGTGGTCAGTCTTGAGTAGGCTTCCTCAACCTTGGCCCTCCAGATGTTTTTGGCCTACAACTCCCACAATCCCTTGCTAGCAGGACCAGTGGTCAGGGATGATGGGAATTGTAGTCTCAAACATCTGGAGGGCTGAGGTTGAGGAAGCCTGGTCTTGAGGTCCATGGCCTGACTCAGCTTTCTACTATGCCACATTTGCTAAGGCTTCCGTAACTTTTATAGCTACGCAGAAGACGGGATTTTAACAGATGCAGTTTCTCTTTGCTCTGAATGTCAAGCTACTTCTGCTAAAAGTCGTCTGTAAATATGAAGAAAGTGGGGGTGGGTTTAAACAGCGGTTGGATAGGCCATCTGTCAGGGACTCATTAGCTGTGATGTCTGCATTTCAGGGGGTTGAACTAGATGACCTTCAGGGTCCCTTCCCACACGACAAGCCTATGATTCTAGGTCAGAGATGAAGAATCTCAGCGCTGGGAGATCAAATGCAGCCCTCCACAGCTCTCCAACTGCTCCTCAGGACTCTTCCCACACCAAACCTCTTATTGGCTCTGCTCCACACCCTCTTCCAGTCTTTCTTTCTTTCTTTCTTTCTTTCTTTCTTTCTTTCTTTCTTTCTTACCAGGCTGGAATGTGTCCCTGAACTGTAATAATGCCTGCTTGGACAGAAAGAAAAATGTGTAGAAACTTCTGACCTTTGTCTAGCCTTCTGAGTGGCGGCAAGAGTCACATCCATTGCCCCACCCACCACTATCATGTGGCTCATGGAAGGTTTCCCAGCAGAGTATATGGCCTTCAAGCCAGAAAAAGGTTCTCCACCCCTTTACTAGGTTCTCTTAGCCAAGCCACTCCCTCTGAGACTCCCCGCCTACAACATGTGAATAATAATAGTGACCTACAACAATATGATGGGCTGTCAGCAATCATATGAGGCTGCCTGAAGTATTAGACCTGGAACAGCTGCCCTGGCCTGTTCGTGAAAGTTGTTAGATGTTAAGTGACAGGGGGTGCTTTGGGTGGTGATCCCACACAGTGCCACATTCGGTAGAAGCTAGAGAGGCAGGTACTGGTGTGTATAGCCTACTGTACAGATGGCAGGTGCAGTGGTTAGAATGTAGGACTAAGACTTGGGAGACCAGCGTTCGAATCCCCACTCAGCCACAATGCCCCACTCAGCCACTGACCTTGGGCCAGTCACTCCCTCTCAGCCTAAGCTACCTCACAGGGTTGCTGAAATAGGGAGGAGAATTATGTATGCCACCTTGAGCTTCTTGAAGGAAAGGTGGGATATAAATGCAATAGATAATTAAATAAAGGTAAAATTCACTTTCATTGTTTTGCTCACTTTTGTCTCTGGCCTTAAATACACTGGCATATGACACCCCCCACCCCATATTGTCCAGAAAGAAATGCAGCCATCTTCTGCTCTAGAATGTAGGAACTGAACCAAAAGAGTTAAAAGTGGGGAAGTTGATTGATCTAGGCAGCAGCATAGCTAGCCGATTGGGTGCCTGGGACAGCGCATGCTCCCTGCAGCTGGGGGCGGGGCGAGCCAAGGTAGGGCATACTGGGTGGAGCCTCTCTGCGAGAGCCAGTGTAATGTAGTGGTTAAGAGCAGTGGACTCATAATCTGGTGAACCGGGTTCAATTCCCCACTCCTCCACATGCAGCTGCTGGGTAACCTTCAGCTAGTCACACTTCTCTGAAGTCTCTCAGCCCCACTCACCTCACAGAGTGTTTATTATGGGGGAGGAAGGGAAAGGAGAATGTTAGCCGCTTTGAGACTCCTTAGGGCAGTGATAAAGCGGGATAGGTTTTGGTTGATGTTTTCTTTTTTCTTTGGTGTGTTTATTTGTTTTTTTTCTTTATTTTTTGTTGTTTGGTTATGGAAAATGAATAAAAATAATTATATAAAAAAAGAACTCAGATCTCCTCAGTCTACTCCAGCACTCAAACCACTACACCACATTACATTGTTTGCACATGTGGCACTCCCTGCATTGCAGAGGGCTGGACTAGATGATCCTTGGAGTCCCTTCCATTCTATGATTCTGCAAATCATCCCTCAGCTCAGTCATGCCACAAATTGCAGGGAAATCACCTTGAAAGTAAATGTATGTATGATAACATGGACTGCAGTGGCTGGGAAAAGGGCACTCTGCACATGTGAAGAGACACACTCTCTTTTGGGTTGTTATTCCCAACAAGCCATCATTGAGCCTTCATTTTTTAAGAACAGTTTCTGTGGTTCAAATTAAGCCATCTTTATATAAGTCTTTCTCCTCTGAACACTCCCTTCCCTTAACTATAGCTACCAGACTAAAAACCTGAAATTACACACCTGTGGACATACTTATCTGAAATTATGCTTTTGAAATGAATGCTGTAGTGGAGGAAAAGCACTCTTGAAATTTTAGCTCATTTGTTCTGTCTGGTCTTTTCTTTGGGGGGCATTTTGCTCCAGGCATGTTGACAACTTCCATTGTCTCAAAGTGTCAACCCACTTAGGTTGGGATTGGGTTCTTTGTGAGCCTCCTGTAACATCCATCCTATCTCCTTTCTAATAGGCACCCTGCGCCAGCAGAAAGAAATAAAGGAGTCGGCGCAATCAGACCGCATCAAACCCTTCCCAGAACAACAGGAATGTTTTCTAATTGAGCAGTTTTTAGTTTGGGGTGGGGGGGGGGTGAGGAAATGTAAATCAGGTAATGTGGGAGAAGTCCTCAAATCCTAGGTGCCACTCAGGTGGACAGGAAAATGGATGGAACACGGGATGCTGCCTCATAGTGAGTAAGAACATTTGCCTATTTAATCCTGTATTTTCTACACTAACTGGCAGTGACTCTCTGGGGTTTCAAGCAGGCAACATGCCCAGCGATACCTGGAGAGCCCTGGGATAGAATCTGGGACCTTCAGCGTGTGAGCTACTGAGCTACAGCCCTGCCCTGTGGCTACAGCATTCCCTGATGAAGGACACTGGGCATATGCTCAGAGATACCCTTGTTTTCTTTTTCCTGAAAAAGAAAGTGAAAAGCAACCCCAGACAAATAGTAAGGAAACCTAACTTCATTTTAGATATTATTTGTTTGTTTATAATATTTTTTTTTACCAGCCCTTCACCACTATGCCCCAGGACATGTTACAACATTAGAATATATGCAATTATGAAAACAGCTAAAAGTGTTACAATGATAAAACATGCAATACCATTCTGAACGGAACAGAGCAGCATATTTTGGCACATTAAAAACAAAGCAAATACCACAGCTGCTCCATAGATTAAGTAAATGGGTGCACCTTTTCAAGCCCTGGATCTCCTTACAAGAAAAAGATTTGCCTGTTTATTTACCCTATTTAACTGGAAGTAACTTCCCTATGTTTAATTGCCTTAAAGGTAAAGGGACCCCTGACCATTAGGTCCAGTTGTGGACGACTCTGGGGTTGCGGCGCTTATCTCACTTTATTGGCCAAGGGAGCTGGTGTACAACTTCCGGGTCATGTGGCCAGCATGACTAAGCCGCTTCTGGCGAACCAGAGCAGAACACGGAAACGCCGTTTACCTTCCCACCAGAGCGGTACCTATTTATCTACTTGCACTTTGATGTGCTTTCGAACTGCTAGGTTGGCAGGAGCAGGGACTGAGCAATGGTAGCTCACCCCGTCGCAGGGATTCGAACCGCCGACCTTCTGATCGGCAAGTCCTAGGCTCTGTGGTTTAACCCACAGTGCCACCTGCATCCCTGTTTAATTGCCGTACTTTTCGGTAAACATGCTCAGGATTGGAACTTCATTCTTCTGTGGATCTCGTTATGAGACAGAGGTCTGATTTGAATGTGTGTTTATATCACTTGATACCTCATGAATTCACAGTTGTCCATGTCAAATAGCTGCCCCCCCCCATGAATTAATTGGCTTTTTATGGAGCTATATTGCAGTCAAAACTCAAGACTGTATATTTTTCCACTCATGTATGATATGGTTTTTCTTTTACAATCAAGTCCTAAAGAAGACTGCATTGAATATTAACCATTTTTAGCTTTCTGGGTCAAAATTAAGTATTTCAGAGAGTTAGTCACTTTGATGACATGAATATTCACCACATTCCATTTCCACCAGGCACTGTGATGCTACTAAAGTGGTGTTTCCCTCCTTTGTTTCAGAGATCACACAATGAATGGAATGACATCACAATGCCAGCTCCTCAGTCAAGTTGGGCCACACAATGACATCACTGGTGGCAGTTGAGGGGAAACTGCGAATGAGAGCAAGGGAGGGCAATGTAAATTAACGGTTCATTGTTTTTCAAAGGGGGGACCTCAAAAAATGTGAGTCATTTTGACTCAACCTTAGTCTGAAATTGGCTCTGAACAATGTTTAGGAATAAATAAGGAGAAACTGCATTGACTCTTCCACACATCTGCCACATTGCATTGCCTGCTTTTTTCTCTTTCTGGTCCTATAAAATATTATTGCTAACAGATGAAAAATGTTTTAAATTTATAACATAGTTGGTGCCAGGGTCTCTATCCAGGAAAGCTATTTTTGTCTGTTATTATAATCCACTGTCCGCCACAGTTATCGGTAGGGAGATCAAGTTCAGGGTTTGTTTGTCCTCATTATGAAAAGCGGGTCTGCAAAAGCAAGGAAAGAAAATATCTTAACTGGCACGTCTCTGTATCAAGCAATCTTGTAATTCACAAAGCTCATTCACAATCTGAGATGATTATTTAATCCCCCCCCCTTCTGTCAACTTCAGTGGAGGCTCATCCACCTCCCCCCCCCCCTTATCTGCAGAAGTCAGAGTGAATCATAGATGCAACAAAGCAATTTGCTGTTAGAGCTGCTACTAGGAGCTGCATTTCCCCCTTCAGCTGTGAAAAGACATACGAATGTGCTTTAGAAGCATTTGGAACAATGAAAATGGGTTCCATTTTAAATGGAAGAAGAGTGCATTCATGTTTGGGGTGTGAGGGCCCCTACTGACTTACGTTTCTGATGGTGCAATCCTATGCATGTTACTCAGACATGCAATCAAAGAGTAAGTGTGCATATAGCCACCGCCTGCAGGTTATGGTCCTTGCCATACAGGCTTGAAGCCTGAATCTTTCAAATAATTCTATTTAGACTCTGAGGCTGAACTGGGGTGGGTGGGTGTCAAAAGACTGCTGAAGTATCCTGGGTGTTTCCTTCTCCTGATGTGCCATGCTCTCCCCCCCCCCCCAGTCTCCAATAATGTGCAGGACGAGGAGAGCAGAACAGAGGTGGACAGATGCAGTTTGAGATTGTGTGGGAAACATCTGGGAGAGGAGCAGCCTTAGAAGGGGTGGATGGCAGGGACCTTCAGCCCTGGAAACTGCCCCGCAGGGGCAAGACCTGCTGGGAAGTGTTGCCGAGTTGTATGCTGTCTCCTTGAATCAAGTTTTAACTTCACTGACAACTGACGTTGCTTCTTCAAGATGGCCTGCATCTGACTCCAGCCCTGACACGTGGCTTAGCATTATGGGCAAACCTTCCCATAAGCTTAACTCCAGCCTTTTTACTGCTAAAACACCAGTATCTGAAATCATGGTTTGTTACAGGCCTCTGAAACTTGTTGTGTTTTAAACTATGGCTCGGTGCTAACTTACCACCTTTCCTTAACCATGGGTTGTTTTACTTACTCCTTCACCCCACATGCTCAGAGACAGGGAGAGAGGTAAGGGGGGAGGGAGGGAGATTGTTTGGTTTGTTACAATGTTATGCATTTTGGTGTTTTTATATTGTAAACCACGCTATGATTCTCGGATGAGGAGCAGTATAGAAATTTAACAATAATATTATTACTATTATTACTATAAATAATAATTACAAAAAGCCCTACAGAAGCATGAGGCAAGAGCAGCTGGAAAAGAGGCCAAGCTTTGGAGAACAAACCATGGTTTATTTGTTCATCTGTGGGACAACTCTGGTTTGTTTGCTTTAAAAAAAAGGCTTAGCATTTTGTGTGAACCTGGCTTCATCAGGGGAAATATTCCAGGCAATATTTATTTGGATACATAAGTGCTACCTTTTGCCACCATTTTGCAAGAGGAACTGTCTCCAAGTGAAGTAAGACCAGTTGCCATAAGTGGAAATGCAGTATCTGAAAAATGATGATAATGTATAAATTATTTTTGAATTCCTTTGGGAAGGGAAAGGCAAGTTATATAAGGTAATGGGGCTCATTAATTCAAAGCTGCAGAATGACAATTCTAGTTGGGAGTGTCAGACAAAAAATATTGGTCCTCATTTGATTCAGTCTCATGACATTATCAAAAATACATACATAGTTTTTTAGTCTCATCCTTTTGCCTGGCTTCTGCCAGAGGTTGATGAATAAAGCATGCTCCAGGGAATCATATGAAAAACAACATGTGTGCAAATTGGCTTGCATAACTTTGCTCTGAGCAATGAATTTTATTTATTTCATAGTTTTGTGGTTGGTTGGTGTTTTTGTTTTTAACCCCCCCCCCCCGTATAAATAAAAAATGAATAAAAAATTTAATAAGGAAGCCTGCTATTAACAACAGAAATTTCTATTGCAGAACAAATATAGGAAATAAACTTTATATAATTCAGTTGTTCAAACATTCATCCGGAAGAATATTCGCTCAGAGTAATGAGAAGTGTCTTACTAGCTCCTTATTATGTAGAGGATAAATGGAGGTGAATTCAATTGGAAACTAAGATGCATAACTTGTAGCAGGCAGGGATCACCAGCCTGGTGCCCACATGTCTGCTTGTTTTTTAGAGAGAAATTTTGGATTAGGAGAGGAATTTTATTTATTAATAGCAGTATTAGGCAAAGAGAGAGATGTATGTGTGATCTCTCTGTGTTAACGTGTGAGAGAGAAAGGGAGAAGGAAGGTGGTATGTATGTTTTATGTGGCTGTGTGTGAGAGGGGAGAGGTAAGTGCATTCTGTTTGTATGTGTGGTCTGCTTGATGCAGACATAGGGTGAGATGCGTACCGTTTCAGAAAGTGTGAATTAGGTAGGGTAGGTTCATCTTTAAATGCAAACTCAGTAACTATTTCAAACCATGCTCTGGACAAGAACCTTTAGATAAAAATGTTTAAAAAGTAGGTGGGCATTGTTTTCGACTTGCAGGATTTAAATCACAATATTCTCCTGCAAGCTCAACACTTGGCGTGAGAGAGAAAAGAAACCCATCTGCTGCAACATTTTGGGTTTACAGGCATCTTTGTGACACACATTTCAAAACATACAGAAGCCCTTATCTTACCAAGACATCTTTCCTCTTTTGCTGTTGCCTGAGGCCTGAATGTCTCTGACAAAATGTGTTAATGCAGAGCTTGCATAAAATGTTTATGTACGTTTGGCAAAATATGCTTATATATTAGGTAAATTATTATATATTATTTATATGTATGTAGGTATTACCAAATGCACTATACTACGAAAATGTTGAAAATATTGCTTGCTTCCAGGAGCAAATGGGGGCCATTTGCAGAAATGGTAAGATCAATCAAGTTTCCTCTGTAAATTTTGATGCCAAACACTTACTGAGCATCACCAACTATTTGAGACCTATGTTTAACGTATTATGATATTTTGAGTTGATATTTGGCAGTAATTGAAAGTTGACGTGATGATATTTAGCATTTGACACTGAATAATAACAGTAATAATTTTAACGTTGGAATAAAAAGCTCTAAAATCGATATGAACATGTATGCCACACTAAACAGTAAAACACAAACTAAACCATAAAATGAATTGAAGTATTAATTAATAAAAAACAGCAACCATTTATCTGTCTTATATCTAGTCTGTCTTATATCTAGTCTTATATCTGTCTTATATCTAGTCAGACAAATGGTTTATCTAGCTCCGTTCTGCCTACAGTTCTGGCAGCAGCTGTCCAAGATGTCAGGTAGGAGATACTCCCAGCCCTACATGATGGGGTCTGAAGCTTCTGCAGGCAGAAGGTCCTAGGTTGAATCCTCAGCATCTCCAGTTAGGGATATGAGAGACCCCTGTCCAAAACCCTGGAAAGCTGCTGCCAAACAATGTTGACAATGCTGAGCTTTATGGACCAATAATCTGATGCAGTATGAGTCAAGTTCTTAGGTTGCTAAAATGTCTTGTAAGAAGACTCACAACAAATTTGAAAAGGAATGATCGAAGAGTCTTGTGCCAAGACCAACAAATTTATGGAGGCATACTTTTTTGTCACGGGGACGCGGGTGGCGCTGTGGGTAAAACCTCAACACCTAGGACTTGCTGATCGCATGGTCGGCGGTTCGAATCCCTGTGGCGGGGTGAGCTCCCGTCGTCCGGTCCCAGCTCCTGCCCACCTAGCAGTTCGAAAGCACCCTTAAGTGCAAGTAGATAAATAGGTACCGCTTTATAGCGGGAAGGTAAACGGCGTTTCCGTGTGCTGCTCTGGTGCTGGTTCACCGGAGCAGGGTCGTCACGCTGGCCATGTGACCCGGAAGTGTCTGCGGACAGCGCTGGCTCCCGGCCTCTAGAGTGAGATGAGCGCACAACCCTAGAGTCTGTCAAGACTGGCCCGTACGGGCAGGGGTACCTTTACCTTTTTACTTTTTTTTCGACTCAAGCATGGTTTGTCAGAAATGCCTCTTAAGTGCACGTTACACCTAAAATTGTTGTGTGTATATAAAAAAATGTAGTGTGCAATTGTACCAAATAAATATTTGCTAGAATCACACCAATATGGTCTACAGGATGTTCAGGAGGTTTGTCCAGTGAACAACCACAGAAACCCCGGTTTTGCTGCCATGTGATGAAATCTAATGTGTGAAACAGCCCTTACCCCTTCATTTTGGATCTGCAGGTTTAGTTCAGGAGAGTGTGCTCAGAATATGTTGATGTCAGTAACCCAAACCAGAGTTTCAGTACTGATCAGTTGTAGTTCCATGGTGTGTATATACCCTTCTTGGCCTATTTTGCAGATGTGTGCTGCACCTTCAAAAGGTATTCTACTGACCTTGAGACATATGGTGAACATTATTGAAAAAGTCCTGCCCTGTGAAAGGTAAAGGAGTCCCTATAAGCAGTCCCTTATCCTTCTGAGAACTAGAAAAATAACTTGTCAGTTGAATTATAACATTTGAAGGCACCTTCCTATGCCTCAAGCTACTGTACCTAAATAAAGCTGCAGTGACACTACAATTCCGCACAAGTACATCTGTCAAATGAAACACATTACTGACCCATCAGTCTGTTCAGAGCTTGCTATATTGTAGTCTAAGATGAAGTGTCAACTTGCATGGATGAAATGGCACAGCATGTCCTGCCTGAAGCATACTATCACAACACAGCAAGACATTTTAAAAGGGGGTTGTTTGTTTATTTATTTAATGACCCTCCTGGAAAACCAGAATTGCAAGTCCCTATCCAGCATGCACAAGACGGGTGGGATGGGGTAGGGAACAGTAATGTCAGAAATATGAAAGTGGAAGGAAATACATCTGGTTCACACATGCATGACCATTACTACATTTCTCTACACTTGACTACTGTATGTTTGATGTGGTGTTATCTGAATGTGCCAACTGATGGCAGTTATAGGTGCTGCATTTGAGGCGTTGTGAATTGTTAAGAGACTTTTAGCTGTGATGTGTTACATGGACATAGCCAGGATTTATGTTGGGGGGGGGCAGAACCTCAGTTAGTTAAGTATTTTTATTGATTTACTTGATTTAGAAGGGGCAGTTGCCTCCCTGCCCTTGGCTACACCCATGATGTTTTATTTTTTACAACATTCAATCTGCAGATCCTCACCAGACATGGGAAATAAATTCTGTTTGGTTTGTATTTTAATGCGTATCTACCTACTTTGCAAAACATGCAGACTGAAACAAGACTATCTTTCAAAACCTGCACTTCTCAGAATTTGGAAATGCAGTTTTACAATCAAAAAATGTGTACAAAAATGCATATTGCTTTGAATTTGGAGAGTTAGCTTGCATGATGCCTGAGTACCTTCATATTCATGGGATCCTGGATCCAGTGAGGGTTAAAATCTAATGGGGGGATTCCATTGTTGAACTGGTCAGGCAAGTTTATTTGAGAGATAATGACTGTAGTTCCCACCTAAGTACCATCATTAGTATAACAAATTAAGTTGCTCTGTGCCAGAGGGTAAATGGGTGGGCCTTCATCAGTTTACCTGGCTGTTATAACAGAAGGACGATAGCTAACAGTGTGAGAGAGCTGAGTTAGAAGCAAGGGGAAGCCAGAGAGCATGAGACATGATTGACTTCTATTTTGATTCCAAGGCTGTGACTATGGGAGAAGCAAGACTTTTTGAGATGTTAATACTATGAGCCCCACCATCATAGGCTCAGGTTTTAAGTTAACCACCACAGTCTCAGCTGTCCCTCATTTGAAGGAAACTCGATCCCAGGTAAACCCCTGAAACCCCTGGAATCTCTCACCGCTCTGAGATTGGGATGGCGTGTAACAATATATTAGGTGAAACTGTGCACACAAATGTATACCTCAGCGAGAATACCATACAAAAATGCCTCTCTCTTGAGGAAGGACTGCACTTTCCCCATATCTGCTCTGGAGGATTGGAAGAACCCCCAGAAAAGTGTGCAAGGAAGGGGAAATTGTTCTGTTGGGCAAGCCGAAATGCTTCTACAGGTGGATCGATCTCCTTAGAACTAGGTTGAGTACAGTCCAATATAAAAACTGTGTTAAAATATACACATTTTAAAAAGAAAGATTTGAAGAACTGGTAAGCTAATGTTGAACATATGTGTGAACAAAGCCCTGGTTACTTAAGTCTCTTTGACATTAAAGCGATTAAGCCTATCACTAAACAGATCTACTGCTAGGTCACACATTACAATTGAAAAACACCTTAAAACACAGATGCAAAACCACTGGATGCACACTCCCAGTTTGCTGATGCTGCTGGACAGTAGTGTGGTGGATTTGGTGAAGTGGTTACCATGACAACTTCATTAATGAAATAAACAACTGTGTGCACTACTAAACCATAGTCCTCCACACGATCTCTGCACCTGAGCTCATGGAAGTCAGAGGAGATATGCATGGAAAATAAAAGAGCACCACTTCCTTTGGATAGCGGTGAAACGTATGAGCCTGCTGCTTTCAAATGATGCAGTGATACACTTCTGTTGGCGGAAATAATTAAGTTATGCTGATATCACTACACCCCAAGTCTGCTGCTGCTAATACATTTTTTTAAACTGCACGCAACCAAGGTTATCTTCATCTCTCTCTCTCTCTCTCTCTCTCTCTCTCTCTCTCTCTCTCTCCTCACCCACTCACTCACCATCCAAATCTCTCTATATAGAGAAAGATACTTAGACTTATTAATATGTTAGCTTAATAGGTGCAGGGAGTTTTGTCAACATGAGTATGAAACAATATCAGGATGTGCATCTTTTCTGCAGCAAAGTGTAGAAATACCTCGGTGGTGGTGAACAGGCTTCCTGAACTGTTTCCATCCCAGCTAGTCACTATAAGAATTGTAACTGAGCTAACCCCTGTCTGCATCTTTTTCCTTTGAGTGTAAACCTGAGGAAAGTGATTGTCTCGGACTTCCGGGTTGGCACCTCCGGTAATGGTGGAATTCCTCCGATCGGGAGGAATTTGCTCCGTAGAAATCAGGGTCTGACCGCCACGGTGAAGGCGGAGACCCACCAAAATCACAGGCGGGAGAAGCTTGTGAACGTGGGATTTGGCTGGCACCCTTTGCGTCTCCCCTGCTCGCGGGGAAACCCAGTTTTGGGGATCCGGAGCGACGTAGGGTGAGTGGCGCAGTGCTTCGAATTGACTGCTTTTTTCACGGAGTGAAGCCGCATTGCTGTTGTCGGAGAGCGCTGACTTTTTCCTGTGGACAATTTGACTTTAAACAACTACCCGTGAGTAGAACGGAAAATTGGATTTACAAAAGTCTTAATTTGGTACCGAAACGGGAAGGTTTCAAACAGGAAGTCCGCCTTCCCCTTTTGTAAATAGATTGAAGCAAAGAAGTTGCAAGCTAAGGTCTTGGAAAGCCTTATGTAAAGGATTAAACTTCCATCGATTAAAATCATTAAACCCCCCTTGGAAGCCGGAGAAGAGGGGGGAAATTTTGGATCTTGTAAGCCTGCAGGAGAGAGTGATAAAAATTAAATTACCACTGCTCTGAACCTGGAAACGGACTGCCAGTAGATTGACGTTTTGGCAGAGTTCATTGACTGTGAATAAAACATGTTGACAGTTAGTTAAATAAGAGAAATATATTGTTTCCATTGTCCTCTTCTGCGTTTAAAAAGGAGGAAAAGTAACTGAAAATTGAAACTAACTTTACTTTTGAACTGTGCTTGAAAGGAATGATACAAGTGGAGACTGTTTCCCTCTAGAGGGAGCTTTGGAAACTGTTACAAGAGTGGAGCTGGGGAATCTCCAGCTGCAGGATAAGAACTGTGAGAATCAGGGATTGACCTTGGGTCATTTAAGAATGTCGACAGGAGAAGCCTTAGTGAATGCATTTTGTAGGATAAGCTATTTGTTGGAACAGCTTCATAAGAAGACCGATGTTATGACTACTAAAATTGATAACTTGGGACAAAAAGCAATTAATCTGGGACAAAAAGTGAGCACCAATACAGAAATTATTCAGGATTTGGTACAGGAATTTACTTCAGCAGAACAAATTGTGGAGAAGGAGAAGGAGAAAGTTGTTGTTGTCGAACCTAAAGTAATACAAGTGGGAGCCTCAGCCTTACAGAGGCAAATTGAGGACTATAAGTTGAGGCCTTTTATGATTGAAACTAGAAAAAGTCAGATTTTGAGGATTGGAGCCCGGCCTGGACTGGAGAAGGAAAGATCCCTCCATGCAGGGATTAACTGACTTTTGGGACATGGACTTGGGTCAGGAGGAGACTGGAGTTCTGGGGGCCTTTGGACTTGGAGGAATCTTGAAACATGTCCTGAAATACTTTATGGATCTTAGCTTTAACTATGGAAATCTGGCTGACCTGTCAAGAAGGAATAAAAATATTGTTAGGCCGGAGTTTCCCCGAGATCTGCTCTATAGCATCAAAGAATATGAAGAAGACCTGCAGAAGGGACTTGGAAAAGAGTTAAGAGCCTCAGACATAAGATCTCCAGGTTAATGGACTGTATGGAGTTGACGGAAGTGACTGGCAGAGTCCGAGACCGGGGAGAGGAGATGGTGGAAGAGGACTGGAAAATTTAAAGTCTGTATATAGAAATACTGTAAAATTAATGAGTGATAGAAAAAATGTTGGAATGAAATTTTATGGCCTTAGTAGAAATGTTACAAGGAGTTAAGCTTAAATATGTATATTAGTTTTAATGGAAATAAGATTAAAAATATGTTAAGACATTTATATGACAGAAAATAGAGAAAGATGGAAAGGAATTGCTGAAACAATTAATAGAAGTGGAATACAAAAAGGGAGGTGAGAGGAGGTCGATGAAACAAGGGAATGAAAGATAGAGTATGGAAAAGGTATGATGTATGCTTTTAAATTGTTTTTGTTTTGTTTTGTTTTGTTTATTGTGTTTAGTTTAATGTGTTAAGGTTGTGTTTTGTATTGTTTATATATTGTATTGTATTGTTTTTTCTCTTTCTTGTTTTCTTTCTCCTGTCTTTTTTCTTTTCTTTCTTTTTTGTAAGCTTTAAAAGTAATAAATATTATTTTTAAAAAAGAAAGAAAGTGATTGTCTCACTACCGATCTTCCTAAATCATTCTGGGAGCTTTTTCAAAAGAAGAATGGAGTGAAAAAATGCTGGGAAAATGGCATGAGGGAAAGAGGGATTTATTTGTTCATTATGATATTTGTAACTCACCTTTCAACTAAAGAAAAAAAGTATCCAAGTCAGATAAGCCATACTATAATCACATACCTTTTTAGGAATGTAGGAAGCTGCCTTCTTGTGAGTCAGACCATTGGTTCAGTATTACCTGCACTGATGATATAGTTTGGACTGGGGCCTTCCCAAGCAAACCCCCCCCCGTTGTATTCAGTTGTGACCTTCTGTGAATGGAAGGAGTCCTTGATCTAGTGGAGTCCTTGATCTAGACCAGGGGTGGATAACCTGTGGTCCTCCAGATGTTGCTGGATGTCATGAACTGGCAGGACGATGGGGAGCAGGAAAAGGAGGAAGAGGATCCAGGCAAGGGGTGTAGCTGGGACACTCTAGAGTAAGCAGGGGATGGGGAAGGAAGTATTCATGGGATGACAGAGGATGGTGAAGGGATGGAGGTCAATGCATTGCAACCAGAGCAGCAGAACCCATCACCAGAGGCAGAGGGGCCTCTGTCCCCATGAACACAACAGACTCTGAGGCGCAGGAAGCAGTGGGAGGGGTGCTCTAGGAGGCTGAGGCAGGCAAGGGCCCATAGCCCAGCTCCCTAGCAGGCAAGGTGGGGCTTGCTAGCTCTGGGAGGAGGGGTGAGATTCCTCAGTTGGAGTAGTCTTGAAACAGGTGAAGGTCAAATGCCTCATGAAGCCCAGATGCTGCAATCAGCAGGCATGGTATAAAAGGGAAGCAGAGTCGAGGTGCTGTCTGCTCAGTTGCCCATGTTGATGGACGTTGGCTTGGATGCTCCTGGACCTCTATGGAACTGTGCTTCAGGTCTGACTCCAGACTGTATCCTGGCTACTGGACTTCAGGCTTGGATACTTGGATTGATCCTGGACTGTATTTCCAGACTTTTTGGACTTTGCTTGTGTAGCTTGACCCCAGACTTTGGACTTACATACTGTTTTGATGCCAGGTAGGCCAGGGGTTCAAGACACTGGACTATAAATTCCATTATCTTTGACAATTGGACACACCGGCTGGAACCAATGGTTGTTGGGCTACAGTAGCTTGAATGTCAGACCTACTTCAAAGGATTGCTGTGAGAATAAAATAGAGAGGGGGAGAACCATGTATGATGACATGAGCTCCCTGCAGAAAAGGAGGGATGCAAATGTAAGAAGCAATAAATAAAACATCTAGAGGGTAATGGGTTCAACAAGGGCAGTTTTATATGGGAGCAAGAAGTCCCTAAGAGCTTTAGATGTTAAAACTCGCACAATAACATTCAGCCAGCAGCTGAAAGAGTTGAAATTAATAACAAGCAAGTAAAACATCAGATAAATGTCAGTGCATGCTACTGTTCAGATCAGATCAAAATCAGTATTCATTATATGCTCTGGCAAATAAAAATATCTTAAATAAAAATGGTCATGGTCTTTGGCCAGAGTCTGCACACCAATTACTCCAGAATAGTCCAAAACTGGAGAGTACAGCTGGCAAAATGCAATCTATGCTAGTTTTTCTAGGCAAATGATAACGATCTCGTAATGTACAGGGCAAGTCATTTAAAAGAGGCCCCGTGGAACATGTGTACTCTGTATCCACGGGGCCTCTTTTAAAGGACTCACCCTGTATTATATCCAACACAAAAGTTTTTGCTTGCAGTATCCAGGGGGCTTTTCCTGCTCTCCAGCTAACAGTTCACAACCACTGTATTTTTGTAGTATTTTGTAAAAGTTGCTATTTCTGAATTTAATTGAAGTTGGGAACTTCCTGCCTTTTGTGAAAGGTACAGATATCAAAGCAATATAACATCATAACAAAGCATTTCCCTTGGTTAAACATAAAAAGGTTAGTTGCAAACAATGTTACCATGTGGGGAGGGCACAAATATTCCAAGAATGAGAGCAATAAATGCTCTTTCTGTGTGTGGCCCTCTATAAATGTAAAACTATGCAGATATCTGGTATATTATACCCATAGGTATTGGAGGCATGCAATCCCATCTTCAAAACACAATGGTGCAACAACTTCCTCACACAGCTGGTATTCCATGGTTACATTATGGAATCTGCTCACACAAGATGGAAGAAGAAGAAGAAGAAGAAGAAGAGGAGGAGGAGGAGGAGGAGGAGGAGGAGTTTGGATTTGATATCCCGCCTTTCACTCCCTTTAAGGAGTCTCAAAGCGGCTAACATTCTCCTTTCCCTTCCTCCCCCACAACAAACACTCTGTGAGGTGAGTGGGGCTGAGAGACTTCAAAGAAGTGTGACTGGCCCAAGGTCACCCAGCAGCTGCATGTGGAGGAGCGGAGACGCGAACCCGATTCCCCAGATTAGGAGACTACTGCTCTTAACCACTACACCACACTGGATGTAGGCCACAAACTAGGAGATTTAAAAGAGGATTAGACAGACTGATGGAGGATGAGGCAGTATTCCTCTGAATACAAGTTGCCTGGAACCATAGGTGAGAAGAGTGCTGTTACCCTTAGATATCCATAGGCATCTGTGAGACTAGGATGTTGGACTAGATGGGCCTTCTTATGTTTCTACAAAACTAAGTATCATCACTTTTCATAAAGAAGGAATTAAAACACACACACAAAATGATTCAAACTCCCCGCCCCCATTATGCCCAGAGGGTCCTTCTGTTCAGGCTATTTTTTTTGAGCAAGCAGTGATTGCTATCACAAACTTTCTAGTGCAATTAACCTCCCACTTTTCGAACCATAAAAACCATCAGTACAGAACTGGAAGGTGTGGGATAACAACCAGGAGTGGGCAATGTTGCATAACTTCTACAAGGAAAGGGTGAAGACTCAATAAATAGGTGATGTCATATAACCTCTGCAATTTTTATGTGAACACTTCCAGCATGGAAATTCATTGAGGCTGGTCTGAAAACTCCTGAGTGTGACTAACAAGCAGTCATATACATGGCATGTACGTACTGCTGTATAGCTTTGAATATCCAAAAAAGGAAGATAATAGCTCTTCTCCTCGAATATCATAGAACTGTGTACAAATAGTCTCTTATCTACCGGTCTTTAGCAGCAGTACCAATTGTACTGGCAACGTGGTCTCTATTTTGTATCTTCCACAATGTCTCAGACTTAGCATCATTCTGCAACACCACGGAAGGAGAATAATGAGCATCAAATTTTTTTTTAAATAATTATAATGGTGGAGAACATTTGGATACAATTCTGCAAAAGGGCCTTCCTGTTCTAGGAGTTTTTGAGAAAAATCTCAAAACTTTTATCAGAAAAGCGTCTTCTGAGGAATTTCAGCTAAGACATAGTCTAGATTCAGGTAGGTAGCCGTGTTGGTCTGACGCACTCAAAATATATAAAAATTGGACTTTTAAAATATATATTAAGACATAGTCTATTTTTTTCATTATAGTGACTTTCCTTCAAACCTTACCTTTTCCGTGAAGATTTTGATGCAACCCTTTAGTCCAGGGATTGGAGACCTGTGACCCTCCATGTTGTTGGGCTACTATTCCCATCACCTCTGAACATTGGTTATGCTGGCTGTGGCTGATGTGAGTTGGAGCTCAAAATCATCTTGCTGTCCATAGGCTCCCCAACCCTGCTTTAATTCTCACAAACTATAATGAAAACTACATCTATGTAACCGCATTTGCTCACCTTCAAACTTTTGTTATTGCTTCCTCTCTTTCTGATGTTTTCTTCCTCATTGTCCAACTGTAGAGCTAAATTAACATGACATTTGGAGATCACTTTCCCACTTTACCCCCCCCCCCCAACCAGGGGCTTAGATTGATGCTGGATGAGGGCAATTTTAACTTTATTTCCCTTGCGCTGCTTTCCAGCCCTATATTGCTCCCCTGAAGCTATATTTTTCCACAATGAAAAACCTAGAAGGTATGAATATAGGTGAGGGATGTGGGTGGCACTGTGGGTTAAACCACTGGGCTGCTTGGGCTTGCCAATCAAAAGGCAGGCGGTTCAAATCCCCATGACGGGGTGAGCCCCCACTGTTCGGTCCCAGCTCCTGCCATCCTAGCAGTTCGAAAGCACACAGTGCAAGTAGATAAATAGGTACCACTCTGGCGGGAAGGTAAACTGCATTTCCGTGCACTGTTCAGGTTTCACCAGAAGCGGCTTAGTCATGCTGGCCACATGACCCGGAAAACAATCTGCGGAAGTGCACAAACGCCGGCTCCCTTGGCCTGTAAAGCGAGATGAGCGCCGCAACCCCAGAGTCGTTTGTGACTGGACTTAAATGTCAGGGGTCCCTTTACCTTTACGCATATAGGTACCTATGTGTTCCCTCATTGGAGGATATTTAGATTGGGAAAGTGGCATGTGGGGTTGGTTAGGGAAGCTAAGTAACTCCTGTCACCCAGTGACTTGGCCCTGATCTGATCCAGCTTAGAATAGCATTTGCCTTTTTTGCTGCATGTCTGTGGTCTACTAAGACCACTAGATACTTTCCACATGTTCTACTTGTCACATTTTCCCAGGATGATGATGAACTGTTAGTGAGTACTCTTTGGGTGTGGTCAGTCAACTAGCTACAAATTCACCTTATCTTGTACACATTTTACCAGCTGCTCTGCAAAAATATCATGGGGGACTTTGTCATACGCTATACTTATAAGATACATGTGGGTGAACAGAATCTATCAAATTCTTAAGTGTGAATAAACCAGCCAGATCCCTAAAGAATTCACTCCCTCACTGACTCACCAATAATTGTTTTATTCTTTATTTCAAGTAACATATATTTGAGTCAATAATAAGCAACAAAGCATAGGTGTTTAAAAGTACAATTACTGTTTATGTTAAATGTCTAACTGCCCCACCCAGAGGCCTCAAGCAAAACTGCAAGCCCAGCTATGCCTGGTGATGTACCTCAAGTTGCAAACGTAGTTTATTTGTCACATCCTTTCTTCAATGATCAAGTGCATGAAGCTACTTCTTTTTATCCTCAAAGCCAGGTGAGGTTGAGAATGAAACAAGTAATAAGAACATAAGAAGAGCCTGCTGGATCAGGCCAGTGGCTCATCTAGACCAGCAGTCTGCTCTCACTGTGGCCAAACAGATGCTTTTGGGAAACCCCCAAGCAGGACCCGAGTGCAGGAGCACTCTCCGTTCCTGCTGTTTTCAGCAACTAGTATTCAGAAGCATTCTGTCTCCAGCTATGGAGACAGAGCATACCCAACCCAGCTAGTTGCCACTGATAGCCATGAATCTAGCTAATCCTTTCTTAAAGTCAACCAAGTTGGTAGCCATCACTGCCTCTTGTGGGAACGAGTTCCACACCTATGCGTTGTGTGAACAAATACTTTGGTTTTTTGTCCTAAACATTCAGCTTCAGTTGATGTCCATGAGTTTTCGCATCATGAGAAAGTGAGAAGTGATTAAGGTCGTCTCGTAAACCTCATCTTAATCCAACAGTCACGAGCCATCTCCTATTTATTTTGTAAATTGGTCAGTCAATAAAGCAATCAATATCTTTACTGTGTCAATGTCCAGTATTGGTCAGTCAAATTTGTTAGGAATCATTTGTTATCCCAAAGAATACAAACAGTGTAGAAGTATGTTTAGCACAGGAGGTCTCCAGCAGATGGGACAATGGAATTCTGTCTGATCTGCAGAGCTGCTAAGACAAACATATATATCTTGTATCCCATCTGTAAGCAAATAACAGATTGCCCCCACTCTATGTTTTGCAAGCTGGAAGTGAGGTACAGAGAAAGCCAGCACCTTAATATATATTAACCTGCATCTCGGACCCACACCAGGAAATGTAGGTAGATTTCCCAAACATTATTCAGGCTCCCAGCTTCTCTTCTACATATTATACAAGCAGTGACAGACAAGCTAACAATAGGCGATATCAATCATGAAATTTGCAAGTCTCTACTTTAAAACATATCTAAGCCTATAATTTTCTACTGGTTGCCACTTCTATGTCGTTTAAAGAGGGGAAATGCCAATAGGTAGACAATATGTAGAAATTGTCATATTGCACCCCCAAGTCAGAAGTTTGTCAATTCGTAAGCAAGCCCTACTGAGCTCAATGGCACTTCCACCAAAGTGTACACAGGATAGCAGCCAGAGAAATGGATGAGAATTTAATTTTTGTTCCTTATGATATATAGTAGAGCAATGGAGTATGTGACACAACTTTCTTGTTTAGACCCAGATGCTGAAAAAATTGAGGTAATTTTAACATTTGTATGTTCTAAAGTATGACTGTATTTTTTATTGATTTTCTTGTTTTATCTTTTCATAAACTGCTTTGAGGTGGGTTTTTTTATTTTTACAATCAAGTAGTGTATAAATTTTATGAAATAAATACTGATCAGTGCATTTTATTTCATATAATCCTATATCAAGATATTTTTACTCAATACTGGACCCATAAAATGGCAGAATTCAATATAATTTATGGATATAATTTAAGGGAATATATTTGAAGCAACTTGTGTGCTGAACTTATAAGCAGGATAAGTTTTGACAGGAGAAACAATTCCATACATCAAAGTTTGCTTTTCGCCATACTGATTAACTCTATGAAATTGTTCTCAACTGAAGAATTCCAGTTATCAAGATCATACAGAACTTCAAATGTTGGTTTTTCTCTAAAAATTGCAAGAGCAAGAAATACCGCAAAGTGTGCTGTGAGTCCCCATATTCGAAATGAAGTATTGCGTTCCGAGTCATCATATTCAAAAGAATGCAATAAATAAGAGACGTTGCCATTTTTTTTGGGAATGCCTGTGTGCTTTAAAGGCCTAATAAAATACTCCAATGGTACTGAAAACACATCACTGACTTCTTCTGGATTAAGATGGGCTTGGAATGTATCCTCTATGAAGGCGACAACTGGAGTTACTAAAGAACGAGTCTGAAAAAGGGGAAAAAAAGGTTTGGCAACTAAAAGTCAGGGCAAAACACTACAAATATCAGTGGAAAACAGAAGGAAAGCAGGGGTTACCAGTTTGCCTCCAGATACTGCACCAAAACTCCCATCAGCCCTAAAACATTTTTTAGTTATTAAATAGCCACTGGCCATGCTTGCTGAGGCAACATGTAGAGCTCAAGTGGTTTTAGAGTGCTGTGGTCGGTTTGGCCACACTGGGTGACACGTTGCAGGGGGGCTCTACAACAATGCTGCAGAACGGAGTATGGGAGGGGGACACACTGAATTTTAGCATTGCAAAGGGCACCACTGAAATTTGAGAGCCCAAATTCCACCACTGTGTGGGGCACACCACCTGTGCAGATTCAGAGACTCTCTCCTAAATCCTAACCAGAGAGGTCAGGTAACAGAACTGATCTGCCAGAGTGGCAGGGGCAACCCAGTCAGATGGTCAGAGTACAGATAATAAAATTCTTATTACCGTTACTATAATCCAACCCCAAGTTGGATGGAGGCAGCAAAAGAATAAGAACTCATAGGAGAAACCTAAAGAGTAATATAAGTTAAGTGCAGGAAGGAAGGAGCAGGAGAAAGAACTGGACCCAGGGTCAGAGATAAATAGGTACCCATGCTTGCAAGTACCTTATACTTTATCTAAATGCATCTTACTTTATCTATTACAGGTAGAAGCCTACAGATGACCTCAACCTGTTCAGGATGGAGCCCCACTTCTTCCTTGGCTTCGCGGAGAGCTGTTGCTATTTCATCTCTGTCTGTTGGGTCACTTCTACCTCCTGGAAAACACACTTCTCCTGGGGATCTTCTCAGCTAAGATTTGGAAGAACAGCCTTGTTAAGTAATTATTTTAAGCGACAAACATATGATCCTAGAAGACAGTTCTTAACATATCAGGATTCCCCATTTTTTATTAAACAACTTGTACGTTACAAGTCATACGTTACAGTCTTCTATATGGTACTCAATCTCTCTGCATAAAAACCTATGTTGGCAATAGTTTACAGCTGATATTTTGCATACATACTAGATTAATGAATTTATTCAACTGTTACACTATACATTGTTATCCATGGAAGATTAAATTCTGCAAGGAAGGAGAGATACAAAAAATTGCAGAGACAGAAGGGGAAATTTTCCAACCCTTATGATTTCTAATTTTTGAAATATTTGTACCTCCAAGAAGTGTATAGAATCATGCATGGAATAGAGAAAATGGGTAGAAAAAAGATGGGCACTGGTCTGATCCAGCTATTCTTACATACAATTGAGAGACTCACATACTACTCGCATTCTCTCTTCTCACACACTGACACCAGGCAATATATTTCACAGCAAACCTTACACGTTGTGGAAGTTTTTTTCTTCCAGATTTTCATACCTTCATTGATCTGACAGTGAAAAGAACCCACAGCTTTCCATCTTTAACCATCAGCGGAATAAGAACAGAGGCTTTTGGAAGTGTTATATGGGAAAATCTGTCTCCAACATCAAACTTCTTTAAGTTCAGTATAGCTTTATCTTTCACACTTATTCTAGAACAAGCAAAAAGAACAAGCATTTCACAAAAACCTGAATTTTCACTCCAGGATTATTGTTAATTTTCATAAAAGGAATATTAAACAAATCTGTTCATATTCTTGCAGATTCAACAAGATAAATATTCTACTAATCCAAATCTCTAGAGGCCCACAATAAGTCTGTATTCACCTAGAGGCAAACACAACTGGAAAATTGTCTGCAATGTACATATATTGACAGTAATCTAACAACACTTTGTTTAGTAATGTAGCAAGCTTTGAACAAAAAGCATAATGAATAAAGCACAACAATGGGATGGTTATGAGCATGGCCTGTTTTATTCTAAAAGAGCTATTTCTTACAGTCCATGACAAATCTATAACTGCACAAAATAAGAGTTTAATACTGAAACATTTTTGCGGTCTCACTATTGTGCAAATACATTAAAAAACTCTACACACCATTTAATACATGTTAATGAATATCAAATGACTGTTGCTGCTTGTTCCATACAGACACAGAGATTGAAAATTAATTTGCCTGTTTTGGCATTACCATGACATTTCCTTTTTCATGAGTCATCCCCCGGATCAATCACAGATCATGAACTGTAAAAATCAGAGATAAGCTGCTTTCCGGCACTATGATGGAAAAAAACATGAACCCACATGGATCCTGTCAGGGAACTGCCATCAGGGCCGGAGGGCGAGAGCGGGCTCCGGAGGGGTCCCAGAGAGTGTCCCGGGATGGGGAGAGGCAGCCCATCTTCTGGGGAAGAGAATCAGTGTAGCACCAGTGGAGAAGGGGGGCAGATGGGGGAATCGGTGAGGCGGTCCCATGACTCCTTGCCAGGGACCAGCGGGGAGAGTAAGGGTCCTCCGCTGCCTACACCCTCCTTGCGCAGAAGGCTTCCACGCAGGGAGGGTAGGAGGAGACTAGGCGTCAAAGAGCTTCTTTGCTGGAAGAAGTTCAAGAAACGCCCACTGACGGATTCTGCCAGCGATTGAGACAGCCACGGGTGAGTGGCTGTCCGGACAGAAAAGGTTCACTCAGGCAACCCAGCCAGGTGTTGCACCGGTTTATGCATGAGCAATCCCTAGAACCATTACAGATCCTTATAATTTTTTTGCAAGCAATCCCTCAAAACCACCACCATATCATGTGTCATGTTGGTATCCACAGATATATTTAGTGACTTGGTGGTGGTTTTATTGTGATTCTGTGCAAATCCATGAAGCCTTGGATAAATGTTTTTGACTAATGGTAGGCATGCAAAGGATCAGTCATTTCAACTATGCTGCCTGCCAAGCTTTACTATGAAAGTGGGTGGGGGTTTTTTGGTGGTGGGAAGCCTCCATGTAAAATTATGCAGTCCTATGCAACTAGGATCCATTTTAGTACTACTAGAGCCAGGAAAGAATATGTGTGTGCTTTCTTTCTGTCCAGAGGTGGTGCATTTTACAGAGAAGGATGTGACCAGAGGAGATTGTGCCCAGGACACTCTCCACAAAATTCCAAATGCATTCATGGGCCAAAATAAAGTGGCCAAATGCTTATTTTGGAGTGGCCAACATCAGTTCTTCTTTTCCTTCTTGCAATTATTGGTGCCCTCGACAGAGGCATTTGCCCACAAGGAGTTCTGGGCCAGGCAGGATCCAACATTATCTTGTAGATACCTGTCCCATATTCACTGGTGTATCATTTGTGCTGGCCTACAGCAGATTTTGGGATGCCCCTCCCCGTTGCTTATTTAATATGGTCTTTATTATGTCATCAGGCATTTATGAGCGTTTCACAAGTGCAATAATTTTGTTTGAATAACATTATTATTGTACTCAAAGTAGGGTGTCCCCCAGTCATGGAGAAATAAGATTCGGGGAATTCTAATGTTTATTTTGGGTTTGGAGGGACACATCACATTTCCTTTTTAAAAAGTGTTTCAAACTCTGAGCAAATAAGAAACCAGGAACTAGTAACCAAATCCAGCACTGCATGAGATGGTTTGAATAACCCTTTTATTCTGCTGTTTATTGATCATTATTTCACTTTACATTTAAGTTTTTAATATTTTATTGTTTTGTAAACTGCTTGGAAATATTTACGGTTAGTATTTAAATTTACAGAAGAAAAGGCCAACTGAGTAACAGGATTTTAAACATTATGCAAGTCCCAGAGCTCAAAGGAATGTAAGGTTGTAGCTGCACTGCCAAATCTTAAAGCATGTTTATGCAAAAGTAAGTCTCAGTAGGTCATCCTACCTGGTAAACATGCATAGGAATGCAACCTGGTAGTGGTAGGCCCTATGGAATGCAGTGAAGCTTCTGAGTTTGCATTCCTTGAATTGTGCTGTAAGAGATTTACCTTTATTAATTATATTTTATCATCACTGTATGCCACCCTGGGCCGCATTTGGGTGTTGAAGGTGTGTGATTGAAATTTTAGAAATAAACCAAAATTTAAAGAGAGCAGAAACCTGAAGAGTTATATAACCATTCCAGGTGCACTAAGAAAACAGCTTGTCTCAGGGTTGCACAAGGCTGAAAAATCCTCAAGGTGGCTCCTCTCAACAGTTTCAGTTCTTTAGGCTGCACTCATATACAGTATCCAGTTACTTGGACGAAAGTCCACTGAACTCAATATGACTTTCTTCAGAGTCCCTTGCATAGGACTGCATTGCTAGTCTCCAACCTCTGCACAGGAAGTAACATTAAAAATAAGTAAATAAATATTCTTTTAATATTAACAGTACTGTAAACTGCTTTGAAAGGTTGCTTATGCCTTAAAAGTCGTTATGTAAATATTTGCCCAGACAAATGTCATAATTCTTGTCTTGTTACCTTGTGAGGAAAACGTATCAACACCTTAAGTAAATAATAAATAAGTTCCTTGTGGAGGAAGCACATATGAATACTTTAAAAAAGTAAATAAAATTTCAGTGTGCATGCCACAGGAAAGGCTATATATGATATAATTAAGGACCTAATCATTCAACATCCTAAAGATTGTTAGTTTTATTCCTTCGCTAACCTTCTTGTATCACTGTGCTTACTTTCAATGAAAGTAAATAATTATTTATGAAGCACCAAAAAATAAAATAAAAGTGTTGGGCATATATAGTACCAAAAGAAAAGCCACAGGCACCAACCTCAGGCTTTTTTAAAACAATAATCCAGACTGCCCTAATTCTGCCCTTCTTTATTCACAAAGCAGCACCTCAATCACCCGTCTTGGTGGGAGGGGGACACGTTGTTCACGTTACCTTCCTCGTTTGTCCTCATCAGCAGACATTTTGCAAAGCCCGAGTCCAAAGTCATCTGTCATTGCCAGCAGCTGTGGGCTCCCTCTTGCCTGCTCGCTCCTTCAGCAAGAATGACTCTATTGGCTCTTTGTTGCTGATTGGCAGCTCCGCGCCCCTGTTACGCAAGACAGGGACCGTGCAGCAAGGACGCCAAGTTGCTATTGCTGCCTCTGGTGAAAAGTGACGTCAGAGGCAGGGAGGGCGTGCATTGGAAAGTGGGGGAGGCGAAAATGTGAGGAAGCCGGCTTGCTATTGGCTCTTGTGGATACGGAGATTATTGTATGGTTGTGTTGGCGTTGAGTTTATCATCCGCGGCAACTTTTTCTCTTACCAGTGAAGGGGTCGGGGGCAGAAGGCAGGTTTGTTTTCTGCTTTTGCAAATCTTGAGAGAGAGGCTCCTGGGTGGGAAGGAAGGAGAAATTGTTAGCTTAAAATAAAAAGGAGAACACTGTTCTGTAGAAAGCCTTGCGGGGAGGTTTTTTTTTTTGCACTCTGTGTCTGGAGTAACTGAAAAAGCCACCTGCGAGAGCAGGGAACCCCAGACGGGTCTGCCCCCCCCCCCCAGCCAGCCAATCAGCTGGCTGGCTGGAGGGCTGGACTGACCTATCTAGGGACAGCACGGAGGGGGCTGCCCTCTTTTCCCCGGCTCACCCCCTGGTTTGTTTCCCCGCATATCAGCTGTTCCTGCTTGTCTGAGATCTTATCTGCGTTGCCTGGAGCTTTCCTGCCTTGCTTCCTTGTTGCCTTTGTTCTTGAGCTGCAGGGCACCTCGTGGAATATGCTGTAGCTTCACAGAAAAAGCTCCCTTTCTTTTACAGGGAATTTTCAGCATTCGCTGCTGGTGTTGCTTGATTTCTAAACTGCTTGATTTTCAGGAGTTGTTATCTCTAGTTTTGTGGGGCTTTTCTCCTTCTGGGGGTTTTCCCCTTTGCGCTCCATTCCAGCTGCTGCAGTTTAACACCGGAGCTGTAATTGAGCTAAAATCACTGTGTGTGTGTTTGTGTGCTTTCCTTTCAGCATCTCTTTCATGTCTACAGTTTTACAGGGAGCTCTGTGTGTTTCGGTGCAAGTTCCCTGCCCTCAGGAGCTTGCTGTGCCTGCTGCTGCATGCCTCCTTCAGAGGAATTTATTCAGCTTTGTGGAGCTTTTTCTGTTGATCCATTGCCTGCCCTCGGCTGCTGACTGCCTGTTCTGCAAGGAGCTCAAGGAAGAACGTTTGGCTCCTCTTCGTTATTTCCATGGCCGTTCGGAGGACGCAGCACACCCATCCAATCAGGTTTTGCTGTAGGGGCTTCAGGCTTTAGCTAGGGGTTTGTGCAGGGGAGTGTGGTGCAATTGGGCGGAACGGCAGCTGCGGGAGGAGAGCAGGCTGCGTTTTGTGCCGGTTGTGTTTCATTTTCCTGCCGGGGTGAGGGGCAGAATTTCTTTAAATAATCATTTCAGCAGCATTCTTGAGGGGGTGAGTTTTACAGGCTGTTTTATTTTCGCGCGGAGTTTAGACTTGGAAAGCGTCTGCGCCGTTGCCGGGCAACCAGCGTGCCCCGGCCGCCATTTCATCCGCCCACGTGGCCTTCCGGGCGGCTGCCATTTTACTATAGGCATTCCACGTGGGAAGTAATTTTACAAACCCTCCCTTTTAAGCCTAACCGGCGAGAAAACCAGGGGAATAATTAACGTTCATAAGGGGTACGTGGGGAATGCCTGCAGGTTTTGCTCTTGAGGCTGTGGAATTTTTTCAGTGTTAAAGGGCTAGCGTTAAGTGTTTCCGCACGTGTTCATTGTCGCTAGGCAATGGGAACGCATTACGGCCGCCATTTTGATTGCCCACGTGGCCTTGCGGCGGCGGCCATTTTAGGAGAGGCAAAACCACGTGGGATCTATCTCCTTTATGAGTGCCCCTCACTTTCTCGTTGGTTTTAAATTCAAAAGCAATATAAACAATATAAAGAAAGGAAATAAACATAAGCAATATAAACAAAGGATGATAGTGCAATTATTAAAAGAGCCTAGCTTAAATATGAGCGCGCAAGGGGCTGCAGGAAGCCCCTCCTCTTAGTGCATAAGCTTGTATAGAGCTGGCTACAGCATCTCTGGCTAGGCTAATCTTAGAATTAATATCCTCTAATTAATTTGACTGCTTTTGTTTATACTTATACTCTTGAGAATTTCAGTCTGGGAATTTACGAAACGCATTTAAATTAAATTGAAGCATTAGTGCACAGTATATTGGAATTCAAATTATTTCATTCAGCTTGCGATGCTCTGTGGAGCTGTGTCATTTACTCTCTGCCTAGGCATTAAGTTTTATAATTTGGTATAGTCAATTCATAGTTATAAGGAAAAAGAGATCCGGGTTTTATATCATTTGATTTATTAAAGGGTTTCTTCACCTGCAATCTCTTGCGAGCTTTGCATACAGGTTTATAGGGAATCTAAAGTAAATAGCTCATGCCTCTTCTACGTTCATCTCTTTCTGGTATTTCATCAGTTAGTTTATAAGTATATATTTAATCTGGCAATCTAATTCATTTGGTTGATTTTGATAATAGTGCTTAAGGGCTCTTGGGAGCTTTGCTTTGCTTATAGGTTTGTTGCATAAGTCAACTTATAATTTTTCACTGCTGTATTGCTGGGTTACAATTTATAATTCTACCTCTAGCTTGCTGCATAGCTGCTTACATTATCAAAGGTTCTCTTCTGCTTATTATAGACTCAGTATTCCTCTAAATACATTGCTTTGAGGTGTGGGCTGGTATTTTGGACAGCTATCCAGTGCAGATAATACTGAGCTACCGTGATTAGTTTGGCATCTTTGGGTCCTTTAAACTTACCAGTGCAGACAATACTGAACTACCGTGATATTGCTTGCAGCTCAAGCATATAATCCAAGCTAGTTGGCGTTGATTTTACTGAACCAGGCTAATTAAGGGTATCAAACTATGTCTGCTCAAAATGCCGCTATATCTGGGGTAGCACAAGGGAACCAGGAGGGGTCCCAGGCTTTGTAATGCCTGCTGTATCTGGGGGGGGGGGGCATAAGGGAACCAAGAGGGGCCTCAGGCCTTCGTAGTGCCTAGTAACCCACATGCTTTGGCACAGTTTTTCAATGCTTTTTAGACATTTTATAGGCAATATAGGCCCGCAGACCAGGTGGCAGCGGCACCTCTTGCGCTCACCCAAGAATGGATCCCGGATATGCCACCTAACGTTGTGGACCGCCCCGGCACCTCTGCGGCCACCGGGGCAGTGCTGAGAGCAGCCAATGATTCAACAGTGGGTCCTGTGTCCAAGATGGGTCAGGGTAGCCTCCTGTGCCCTGCAACCCACAGGCCTAGTCAGTGTTTCCTCTGCTTTTGAAACCTTTTACCAACAATTCAGGCCCATGGTCACTGCGGCCTCTTCCGAAATAGGGAGGAGCTCCCTTGCACTTTGGCCTCCTTACTTAGGGTTCCACTTTCGGTTAGCAATCCATTTATGCATCCTCACACATAATTACAGTCTACGTGTCCCTGGGTTTCCAGTGACAAATCCTCGGGAGGTAGGGCTCATGCTTACAATTATAACCTTTCTGCCTCTCAGTATACCCCAGACTTTCCCAGTATTCCACAGGGAATACTGTGGAAGGGAGAAAGAAGTCTAAGTAAGAAGAAGCATTCGGCCAAGAAGAGCAAAAGAAGTAAGCCTTCTGATGCCGAGGACGATTCAGGAAAGCTTCCTGCTGCCTACCACCTGCTGCGTTCCGAGTGACCAGAATTACTGGATGGAGCATAGGGGTCCCTATGTGGAAAAAGAAAAGTTGGAAAATTTGAAGCTCCCTCACCATGAGGTTTGCTGGGAGTACAACATGGGTGTGCCCGGGGCCAAATTGTAAGTATGCACATGAATGTGAGAAGTGCCTAGGTAACCACCCAGCGTCTTCATGTTTTAAAGGTAAACAGCCCTTTCCGGGCAGCAGGGGGGCATTTCCACCAGGGGTCTTGAAAACCTCACAGACCCGCAAAAAGAACAGCCACAAACTGGTATGAATTTGGCCCTTGACTGGGATGTTCTCTTCTGTTAAGCTCACACCTCTTAGAACCCTTCTCGATAGATACCCTAAAATAGAGGCAGCAAAGTACCCCGGGAAAGAGTTTCTCTTATGGCTTCAAGATCCTCGTTTCATTACCCCCTAACTCAGGGACCCCCCCCCAAACCAAAGAATCATTTTGGGAAATGCCAGCTATTGCATAATAATAATAATAATAATAATAATAATAATAATAAAAGAAAATTCTGGCCGGGAGGGTGGCCGGCCCCTTCATGGAGCCACCTATATTAGGTTTACTCATTTCACCTTTAGGCATTGTCCCCCCATAGACTCCAGGAGAGTATCCTATGATCCACAACCTACCCTACCCTAGAGGTGGCTCAGTCAATGATGCAATACCACAGAAGCCTTGTTCTGTGAAATATGCTATAAATAGGCTATAAAGTGTATGCACAGGTTCAGCAGGGGCGCGCCCTTGGCTAAGTGCGACATTGAGTTGACTTTCCGTCTCCTGCCAATTCACCCTGAGGAATTTCCATGGCTAGGTTTTTAGATTTGAGGGGGCTTATTCCACAGACAAATCTATGCCGATAGGGTACTCAGTAGCTTGTGCACTTTGAGTCATTTGGTGCAATTCTGGACTGGGCTCTTCGCTTTAGAACTGGTTCTAAGTGACCCATTACCTCGATAACTCTCCCCCCCCCCATCATTAGTAATAGCCCTGATTGCGCTTCTCCTTTAGAGGCTTTCACCTGAGGAGCTTGGGGTACCTTTGATGGCGGACAAAACAGAGGGTCCAGTTTTGACCATAACCTATTTTGGGTATTGAATTGGACACAATTGCCCAGACATCCCGCCTACCAAGGGGGTGGTTAGCAGCACTTAAAAATTAATTCTGCAACTTCTTCCCCTCAAGAAGGTCACCCTTGGCCAGGGTAAATTCACGCTTCGGTCACCTCAACGTTGCATGCTGGGTAGTGTGCCCTGCCCCCCCTTTTGTGGGTGATTGGCTAAGCTGTCAGCGGGACCACGCGCTCCGCAACACTGAGTGTGCCTCTCTAAAGTGGTCAAGTCGGACCGAAGGTTAGTTCATGGAAAAGTACAATGGTATTTGCAGGCTGAAGAGTTCAGGAATCACCAGGTATGCTTCTGGACCGACAATCAGACGGTTGGCAGTGTCCTGTCTAAACAATTATCGCACTCTCCTAGAGTGGCAAAACTGTCCCGGACCTTTGTCCTTTAGTGCTTAGAATTAAACATCTATTTCTCTACCAAATTTACCCCCGGGGTTAACAAGGGCATCACAGATGCACAGGCGCAGCAAATTGCCACAGCCATTCCGGGAGCACCTTTGGAGCCTTGGGAACATGATGTCCTGAAGGGAGTATTAGCTTCAGGAGCCCCGCCCACGCTTAGGAGCCCCGCCCACGCTTAGATCTTATAAAAAGGCTTGGGTGGACTTTATGGAGTTTCAAGGCAAATTTGTAAAATAATAATAATAATGTTAATAATATTAGTAAAAAATAAAACCAAAAACTAGGCTTGACACACCTCAAGGCAAATTAAAAAATCCTAAGCTTGACACACCTCCTACCAAGGCTGAAGCTCTGCAATACTTGGTACATTGGAGGGTGCTGGGTCGTGCAGCAAAGACTCTTAAACATCCAGCAGGCGGCAGTCTCCTTTTTCTGTAAGGTTGTTTAATCCAGAGACCCTGGTGTGGCCTTCTTAGTGTGAAGGGCACTGTGGGGCTGGCGCAGGCTGCAGCCTCCTAAAAGTGATGGTAGAAGGCCCTTAACTTATGACATTCTATGCTAATTCCTAAATAAATAAATAAATAAATAAATAAATAAATGTAAAATAATAATAATATTAATTAATAAATAAAAAATAATAAAATAAAATAAAAAAATTAAGAAGTATCTATTGGTCTGAGGACAAGGCCCAGTTATTTACAGCTGCATACTCCATTGCCTTTGGCACTATGCGAAGTGGTTTGTAAGGGCTAACCAGATTCCGCTGCCCGAGGTAGTTTGAGAGTCCTGACCTTGTTCCGATCCAATTTAGTCCTGCATGTCCAATGTTCCAAAACCGATCAGCAGTAAAGGACACTAAACAATTCATGTACGTGAGACCAACCGTCTCAGGTCCATTCCTCAAACATTGGAATGGCTCCGTCCTTGCACGGCATCAGTCCATGCGCGTTATGCGAAGGGCGATTGCTGCCTGCGGTTTACCCTCTGCTGAATTCGCGGTTAGCTCCTTTAGGATTGGAGCCGCCACCACAGCAGTGCATTTGGGACTCTCATCTGAAAGGATGAAGGACTTGGGGGCAGTGGAAGTCTGATGCTTTAAGGCAGGGGTCTGCAACCTTTAAGACAAAAAGAGCCACTTGGACCCATTTCCGAAGAAAAAAAAACTGGGAGCCGCAAAACTCATCATTATAAAAATAACTTTTTTGTCACTTTTTTATTATTTCTTTGTTTGACCCCTCAGAATTACTCCTCCTCATAGAAATAAACGTTAAATTAACAAGTTACCTTTTTTGTGTGTGTGTTCTTCACTCCCCTTCAAAACAGTGACCAGCGTACATGCCCCTTACAATGTAGCGGGCGGGCGGGAAGGTGACGTCGGGATGGTGCGTGACTAACACATGCACCGCCCCCATGCGACGTCACAGCCAGTACAGCGCCCGCCACAGTGGGGAGTGTCGGGGCACACAATGCGCCTCCTCCCCTCACTAGTATCTGCCCCGGAGCCGCGGCAACGGTGTAAAAGAGCCACATGCGGCTCCGGAGCCGCGGGTTGCAGACCCCTGCTTTAAGGGAAGTATGATGCATATAAAGGATATATTCGTAAGACCTTGTGATTGTTCACAGTATACCTGACCTGGCTTTGTTACCTTCTTTTGCTTTCAGGTGACGTTGTGATGCATATTTGGAGTATAGGCCCTGCACCGTCCACTGGGATAGAAACCATGCTGTTAATGGGGACCTAGGGTGCAGGAGCTATGAGGGCGTGCATCTGGATAATCGGGCACAGCATGGTGCATTGGGCCAGGGTCCGCGCCATCAATTCCGGTCTCGGGCCGCACCTTAGCTACATCAATATATCTTGGATCTCTCGAAGGGGAATGCGCTGGGCCGAAATGTTGCCCGCTATTAGGGCCAGAGCGGCAGCGGAGGGCCCCCCAGATGCGTTAGTTATCCAATTAGGCGAAAAGAGTTAGCTTACAGAAAGGCAGTCGACTTGATGCGGCATATCTTTAGTGACTTTGAGGAATTTAAGGCCTCTTACCCAAACGTCACTACTATTTTATTTGGGCCTCGTGGATGGAGAGGCGGGTTTGGAGAGATTGCAAGTGCCCGATAGCTATAAATAGGGCTAGGAAAGCCTTGTATTGGGCGGTGGTGCGTAGAGTGGCAGCCCTGGGTGGGAGTGTCATTGACCACCCGGGCATATGTTTCAACGGTGAGGCCCTCTACCGGTTTGATGGCGTGCATCTTTCAGATGCGGGAAATGATATTTGGCTGATGGCGTGCATCTCTCGGATGCTGGAAATGATATTTGGCTGGGGGATATAGCTAAGGGGATAAGGGATTGGTTTCAGGCATGAGAGTATTGGTGGCGAGCGATTGCTCGTGTGGCGGTAGGCATTGGTAAGAAGGGGTTAAGAGGATGTGGGGGGGAGGAACGCCATCACCTCCCCCCAGCGACCGAAGGGTGGTCCGTTAAAGGACTCCGGGGGCGTGGCCCTGTCCGAAGCCTATGGAGGTGAGGGCCAAAGGCACTCCCAGAGCGGTGACCCGGGGGAGCTCCTAGTCAACGTGCCTCGGCAGGAGACTCCCCCGATATAAGCTTAACCCTTCCCCGTGTCTCCAGCAATCGGGCTGGAGCCGGATAGTCGTTAGGACCAATGCCTAAGCCAATGCCTCTCATTCCTGAATTCAATAAAGCTGTGGCCTAATTCGCCCAATTAACCTTAAACTATGGTGTCTTGTGTCTTTATTTACTCTGGTGGGGGGTGGGAACTCGCCACGCAATATTGACATTAGCACAGGGGGCTCCCAAACCAGTTCTCCCAAGTTTCACTGTGGCGGTCTAGGGCATATATTTAAAAATACAATTAAAAATCATATCACATCTAGGACCAGAAACTGTTACAGTGGCAGCAATATTGGAGCTTTTTTTAAAAAAAGGAAGACAAAAAAGTCACTTGAAAAAATGATAGTGGCTTACAACTATTAATGACCCAGAAAGAGAAATAAAATACAAATAGGGAACTATGGGGCACAATCCAGCCATAATTAAGAAATATTAAAACTGCAATATTAAGCACACTTGCCTGGGCATAGTGGTTCCTCTTAAACACACATGAAGATTTCATTACATTACCAAAAGAATCTTATTGGTAGTGAATCAAAGATGCATACCCTCCAACATTTCTCCGACAAAAATAGGGACATCCTATTCCATAATAACAACTTTACTATCTGGGTGGCTTCCCACATATATAAAAACATTTTAAAAAATAATTATCTTTTAAAACTTCCCTATAATGGGCTAAGGGATGCGGGTGGCGCTGTGGGTTAAACCACAGAACCTAGGACTTGCCGATCAGAAGGTCATGGTTTGAATCCCCGCGGTGGGGTGAGCTCCCGTTGCTCAGTCCCTGCTCCTGCCAACCTAGCAGTTTGAAAGCATGTCAAAGTGCATGTAGATAAATAGGTACCGCTCCGGCGGGAAGGTAAACGCGTTTCCGTGCGCTGCTCTGGTTCACCAGAAGCGGCTTAGTCATACTGGCCACATGACCCGGAAGCTGTCCGCCGGCTCCCTCAGCCAATAAAGCGAGATGAGCGCCGCAACCCCAGAGTCGGTCACGACTGGACCTAATGGTCAGGGGTCCCTTTACCTTTTTATAATGGGCTACCTTAAGAAGACTCTGGGGCTGGATAACTCCATACCCTCCAACAGTTCTCTGGGGACGTCTTAAGGAAAAGCAGGACATTCTGGGATCAAATCAAAAACGGATGGCTTCTGTAAATCTGGGACTGTCCTTGGAATATAGGGACACTTGGAGGGTCTGAAAATGTGGTCTTCTCTGCTGATGCTGCCCAAATTGCCTTCCAAGGCCTGCCTGCCTGTGAGATGTACCTTGAGCTGCAGAATCCTACAGAGCAGTGCCCCTGTGAGCACCCTGCAGGGTTGTGTGGCAGCTGTGGCTTTTTGCAGCAAGATCTTACTGGAAGCCACTGGTAAGCAAGGCTTTGAGGCTCATGGCAGCAAGGCCTGGTGCTGCTCACCGCAATGAGGCCCAGACCCTCAGGTTTTGGGGGGACAGGAGGCTGAAGACACCTCAGGGAGTTAGTGCCTAGGATGGCACTGATGAGTCATTCCAAGGCATTGTGGGGCATTTTTAATTCTGGCCTTGGCACTGATCACTGTTTCCACCTCCATCGAAACATGTAGAAAGAGGTCAATAAAGGGCTCTTTGCACATCTCCCCCCCTGCTCCCCCAACCTAGAGCCAACCCTTTGATAATGTAGTGATGACAATACATGAAACTAAACATGATTGCTATTCTGAAAAGCCTAGGTACATGTATTTCCTTCTGTGAATCCTTCATTATTCTTGCTTTCCCCATTTCTTTTCTCCCCTATTTTCTATCAACGGCAAAATGTAGGTTGTAATTGGGGGGGGGGGGGTTGGAACACCTGCCTTTTCTTGTGATTATGTTGCTTGTAGCACACTAATAATGGTGTGCTATAATAATTATAACAAGAATAGAAAGTTCATTGGTCTGTAATCATGCTACAATGGCTCATGAAGCAGGCCGCAATTGCCAGTAACAATTAAAACGGTGATATTTGCAACACAAGTGATAATGTATAGGAAGGCTATGGGAAACCATGCTGTGATCATTTTTGTACTGATAGGGTTCTCCTATTAGCTGCAAATTTATTTTATAACCCTGTTGATTCCACAAAACAAGCTGGCTTTTGTGTAACATGTACAGTACAAAATGGATTTAATTAACTTATAACCCCAAAACCTGTTCCACAAATAGCTTGTTCAACAATGTGGCACTCTAGTTTGCATTGCTACAGAATTTGGGGCATTTTTAATTCTGGCCTTGGCACTGATCACTGTTTCCACCTCCATCGAAACATGTAGAAAGAGGTCAATAAAGGGCTCTTTGCACATCTCCCCCCCTGCTCCCCCAACCTAGAGCCAACCCTTTGATAATGTAGTGATGACAATACATGAAACTAAACATGATTGCTATTCTGAAAAGCCTAGGTACATGTATTTCCTTCTGTGAATCCTTCATTATTCTTGCTTTCCCCATTTCTTTTCTCCCCTATTTTCTATCAACGGCAAAATGTAGGTTGTAATTGGGGGGGGGGGGGGGTTGGAACACCTGCCTTTTCTTGTGATTATGTTGCTTGTAGCACACTAATAATGGTGTGCTATAATAATTATAACAAGAATAGAAAGTTCATTGGTCTGTAATCATGCTACAATGGCTCATGAAGCAGGCCGCAATTGCCAGTAACAATTAAAACGGTGATATTTGCAACACAAGTGATAATGTATAGGAAGGCTATGGGAAACCATGCTGTGATCGTTTTTGTACTGATAGGGTTCTCCTATTAGCTGCAAATTTATTTTATAACCCTGTTGATTCCACAAAACAAGCTGGCTTTTGTGTAACATGTACAGTACAAAATGGATTTAATTAACTTATAACCCCAAAACCTGTTCCACAAATAGCTTGTTCAACAATGTGGCACTCTAGTTTGCATTGCTACAGAATTTGGGGCATTTTTAATTCTGGCCTTGGCACTGATCACTGTTTCCACCTCCATCGAAACATGTAGAAAGAGGTCAATAAAGGGCTCTTTGCACATCTCCCCCCCTGCTCCCCCAACCTAGAGCCAACCCTTTGATAATGTAGTGATGACAATACATGAAACTAAACATGATTGCTATTCTGAAAAGCCTAGGTACATGTATTTCCTTCTGTGAATCCTTCATTATTCTTGCTTTCCCCATTTCTTTTCTCCCCTATTTTCTATCAACGGCAAAATGTAGGTTGTAATTGGGGGGGGGGGTTGGAACACCTGCCTTTTCTTGTGATTATGTTGCTTGTAGCACACTAATAATGGTGTGCTATAATAATTATAACAAGAATAGAAAGTTCATTGGTCTGTAATCATGCTACAATGGCTCATGAAGCAGGCCGCAATTGCCAGTAACAATTAAAACGGTGATATTTGCAACACAAGTGATAATGTATAGGAAGGCTATGGGAAACCATGCTGTGATCGTTTTTGTACTGATAGGGTTCTCCTATTAGCTGCAAATTTATTTTATAACCCTGTTGATTCCACAAAACAAGCTGGCTTTTGTGTAACATGTACAGTACAAAATGGATTTAATTAACTTATAACCCCAAAACCTGTTCCACAAATAGCTTGTTCAACAATGTGGCACTCTAGTTTGCATTGCTACAGAATTTCAGCTGGTCAGCTGAATTAAATGCCATTCTTTACCTCTGCAATTACTTAATGCTTCCTCTAAAGTGTACAGTTAATGCAACAGAGTTTCAAAGAGAATAATTTGTTGTGCTAGATGGTAGGCATTTGGGACATACATACATACATACATACATATATATAAATTTTTCACCATTTATTTTAAGGAAAATAAAATGCATCTTCATTGTTTATTTGTGTTTTTTTGGAAATTGTTATGTCGTCTGTATTTATAAGGTCCAGTTTCTATTCCTGTATCTTCTTCTGGTCCATTATTCCAGCTAATGAAGATAGATAGATAGATAATACTTTAGAAGAAGAAGAAGAGTTTGGATTTGATATCCCGCCTTTCACTCCCTTTAAAGAGTCTCAAAGCGGCTAACATTCTCCTTTCCCTTCCTCCCCCACAACAAACACTCTGTGAGGTGAGTGGGGCTGAGAGACTTCAAAGAAGTGTGACTAGCCCAAGGTCACCCAGCAGCTGCATGTGGAGGAGCGGAGACGTGAACCCAGTTCCCCAGGATTACGAGACTACCGCTCTTAACCACTACACCACACTGGCTCTTATTCGGCTATAAGCCCACAAGGTAAAACAAATCAATAAATAAAATAGCATTTTACATTCTAAAATGACAACTAAAATATATCAACGCATAATCTCCTTCACATTACTTACAATCTCTCGATGTACCGTATTATGGCCTTGAAAATAAAGATGGTGCATAGAGTTTACTAGATTTTTAATAGTCATGCAGCATTCCATGAAGTCTTTTATATGAGAGAACTGAAATCAGGAATCTGGCAACCTGTAATGTTCTATAAGAGTCAATGTCCTGGAGTAGATAAGCTAGATGTAATTCAGGTGGTTTCGCAACAATTTCCAGAATGATTGAACTCAGAATCCTTGATCGGGGAACAATGTATAAAGGGCAATTAAACAAGATATGATAAAGGGATTCTATTGGTTTGTTGTCACATGTGCATAAAACAGAGGTTTTACCGCTAGAAAATCTATTGCTCAGCACATTTGAGGGGAACACATTGAATCTGGCTCTAACAAATGCGAATCTATGCGACACTACCGATAAGGTAGACAGATAACGAGGTATCTGGGACATAGATGTAATGCCCTGATTTATCGGGGAACATGTACCTCCACCTGCAGTAAGATTTTGTTGCAAATCAACCTCCTCCAATCTTTGTTTGATGATCTTTTTAGCTGTAATTAGATCTAAATTTAGTATATCGGAAGGAGAGATTCTATAAGACAACAGTTTGGAATGGATTTTTGTTGCCCATGGGCTGGTGAATTCATCTCTCCAAAGGCACTGAATAAGATGGGAATTAGGCAATTTATGCCAAAGGGACAGCCAATAATTAAAGGCATGTCTCCACATCAGAATCTCTAAGGAGGGGGTCTTAAGTTCTAAGCGAATAGCAGAGTTGCTTACACAGGAGGGTAGTTTCAAAAGGCGTCTGAGAAAAAGATTTTGCAATGTCACCAGAGGCATGAGGTTTACAAAGGCGCCCCATAAAGGGACCGCATAGGCCATAGTTGCAACCACTTTTGCACTATAAACTTTTAAGGTGGATGGAACATGCATAGCCCCCTCAGTAAAGAAGAAGCGTAATAGAGCGTAGATAAGGGTTTTAACCTTATTTTGTAAGTATGTGATATGCGCTTTCCATCCCATATTATACTGGAAGTAAATTCCTAGATATTGAAATTTGTAGACTTGTTCAATTGGCTTCCTCTCGAGTTCCCACCTATACAGTTTACGACTCCTGGAAAAAATTAGGGATTTGGAATGGTTAATAGTAAGTAAATTTGTTTGGCAATATGACGCAAAAATCTTAAGGGCCCTCCTCAAACCGATTCTTGAATATGAGAGAATCACCGCATCGTCAGTGTACAATAATAAGGGGCAGCGATAGTCTGCAAGCCTGGGTGCATGAATGGTGGTTTGGGCCTCAGCTAGGGGAGTTCTCATGTCACTGATGTAGAGGTTAAAGAGATAGGGGGCAAGGATGCACCCTTGCCGTACCCCCTTATTTATTGGTACAGAGTTTGTGAGATTGCCCTCAGGTGTTAACCTCACCCTAGCGGTCGTCCCTTCATGTAATTTAATCATAAGCCACAACAGCCTTTTATCTATGCCCCACTTTGCCAGTTTTTCCCATAACAGCTCTCTAGAGATACTGTCAAAAGCCGCCTTCAGGTCTATAAAAGCGGCACATAGAAGACCATGAGTGGGGGCAGAATACTTCCGCGCCAAATGATATAGAATTATTGCATGGTCAATAGAAGCGCGATTTGGTCTAAACCCGGCCTGTTCGTGGCCTATCAGATTGGAATCTTCGGCCCATTGGGTTAGTCTGGTTAGCAGGAAGCGAGTATAGATTTTCCCGATGATTGATAATAAACTAATATTACGATAATTTCCTGGGTCCTCTGGTGGACCTTTTTTATATATAGGAATTATGATGGACTCCTTCCATGATCTAGGTATCTGGCCCGTGGCATTGATTGCATCAAAGATTTTTGCAAGAATTTTGGCCCACCATGCTCGGTGTTGTTTAATAGCTTCCGCCGGGATCAGATCGGGCCCTGGGGCTTTATCAGTTTTCAGTTTAGTAATTAAATCTACTATTTCCTCCGGGACAGTATCTGGCCATATGGGCAAGTGACTTGAAAGAGTATCAGAATGAGTGTTAGAGATATCTGTCTGGGAGAAATATTTTCTTAGAAATTGTTCCCATGTCGGGGCTGGTATAACCGTCAATAGGTATTTCCTTGATCTTTTGTTGATTAAATTCCAAAAACCACAAGAGCTGCGAAGCTTAGAGGCAGCAATCAGCGCTTGCCAACGTCTTAGCTGCCACTCGTGCTTGGCTGACTTCTGTGCCTGTTTGCAAGCAATTTTGGCCTGCAAGTACTCTGGGGGAAGAGTTTCAGCTCCAGAAGATTTATATCTGTTGTAGATACAACAGAGAGAGAGTCTAGCTTGCTTACATTTGGAATCAAACCAAGGTGCACCAAACCTGGGTTGATCTCGGTTAACCGGGTGAGCCGGCATCGTAAAGAAGCTAGTTAAATCTACAGAAAAGTGGGAGAACCACTCCAGTATCCTATTTGGTTCAGACAACTCCTCCACTGAAACAATAAGGGATTTGGAGATATTCCTCTGGAAGAATTCTGCATATTTTTGGGCCTGTTTCATAGACCATTTAATGCCTCTTATTTGAGCTGCGGCATTTAAACCTACATGAATTGGGTGTGAACCGCTAACCGGGTGCCAGTCAAGCGTTAGCTTGGCCGCTAGAGGTAGGTGATCACTGGATTGTACATTGTCTACTTTGAAATAGAAGAAGTTTGAAAATAGGTCTTCTGAAACTAGAAGGTAATCTAGGACACTATTTGATGTTGTGCCCAAATGAGTGAAATCTCCTGGCACGTCCGGAGGGCAGTTGCCATTCAAAATGTTCAAATTCATACGAATGGCCAATTGATAAAGAAGGACTCCCGCCTCATTCACTCTGATGTCCTTAGATCTTCTTGATGCAAAAGAGATTAAATCAGATTTTGGGTAGGGGGGAGATACCCACCACTTGGCCTTGATTATCCCATCCCAGTTGGCGGCTGTACGTGCATTAAAGTCACCACCCATTATCGATGGAGTATTAGGGTACATAACATAGCATGCCAATAAATGATCTTCCAGAGAATCCCATCTATAATGGAGGTCTGATATAAGACCATCTGGAGGAAGATAAACATTGGTGATTAATAGTGAGAATTTTTCGCTTGAAATCAGACCTGTAAAGGCAAAAGGAGGAAAAGTCTGAACTAGTGAGAGTTTAGCGCTCATTTAAAGCGATATGGCGATTGCAAGACCACCTCTGGACCGGCCACCTTTCTGGGAGGGACTAGCTGGAAGTGATATCAGTTCAAAGACATTTATATCTATTTTATCTTCTTCCCATGTTTCTTGCAAAAGGATTATCTGAAAAGAGTTTATATAGGACAGAAATTCGGGATCTAATCTTTTCCTTTTCCAGCCAGCAATGTTCCAACTTAGGACTGCTAGCTGGGGACTTCTGTGTTGTTCTTTTAGCAGTCAAAACGGAGGAGGGGCGGACTCTCTGGAAAAGAAGTCTCTTCATTTTGAAATTCTTTGTACAACTTGACAGAGAGATACCCAGGGAGGGAGAAATTAAGTCCGTCGGAGGAAACCCTCTAGCAGATTTATCATCAGACATTAGGATGATTTTATTGATGCGTCCCATCGGGTCTTCAATCGTTTCCGATGGCAGGTCCCGAATTGTAGCATTCGCATTTTCCTTTGAAGAAGGTAGTTGAGGGGACATCGCGGGGGTGGGAGTTGCGGAAGACTCTCTCAGGGGCATCACTTGTGGACTACTCCTATATCTGGTCGAAACTGGAGAAGATTCTAGCTCTGGCATAGATGAGTGAGTTAAAGAGGGATTTGAGTCAAGCAGGGAAATCAGAATTTCGTCCTTGGGTGTGTTGGTCGATGAATGTAGATGGAGGTTAAGTGAGGATGGCAGAGCCTCATAGTCTCGTGATATAGCGCAAGGGGCAGAAACAGCTTGAAGATTTGAGTCTTGCAGGATGATTTTTGTTTTCAGAGTGGGGCTGAGCTGAAGAAGGTCAACCACTTCCGTCCGATGAGCCCAAGTGGGGTTATTTGAAACATCGTTAGTATCTTCCTCTCTGTGTTGGACTTGCAAAAGCTGAGATTTAAGCGTGTCAAATCTTTGCATCATCACCGACTGATCTTTCGGAGGGAGGGCTCTGAACGAATCAATAAGTTCCCTTTCATCAAGGGCAGTCTGCAGATTTTTGTCCTCATGTATGGCTGTTTGAGAGGGTATCGAGATTGGTCGAGAATGGCACGCTGCAGAGTCATCGCAGTGGGGCCTGAGTACAGGTTCCCCATCCCTAGTGTTTTGCTAATAATCAACTTCAGCACCACATGTTCTCTTTCAAGAACCAGTGTTGTGCAGTGGTTAGAGCAATGGTAGCCAATGTCGTGCCCTCCAGTTCCCATCAGTCCCAGTGAACATGGCCAATAGTTAGCAAAGAGAGTTAGTTGTAGTCCACAAGATCTGGAGAGTAATACACTGGCCACTCCTGGGTTAGAGTGTTTTAGTAGGACTGGGAAGACTAAGGTTCATAACTCTATTTAACCATTAAACTTACTTGGTGATCCCGAGTTGGTCAGTATCTCACAGTCAGACCTACCTTGTATGGTTGCTGTGAGCATAAAACAAGGAGGAAAGAACCATTCATGCTCCCTTGAGCTCCCTTAGAGGAAACTGGAATATAAACATAATAAAGAAACAAACAGTATTTAATTAATTCACTTGCATGTGTGTGCGTGCGCGCACACACACACAGTGCCTCCTGAATGCTTAGAGAAAGAAAAACACCTTGCACTAAAATTAATGTAGACCAATTCACTGAAGTTGTCAGTAGCTATTACGATGGTGGTTATTTGTACATGTTAAGTGCACATATAATTATAAATACAGTAAGGCTGCAATCCTATGCACATTTACATGGGAGGATATGTCACTGGACACTGGGGCTTACTTCTGAGTAGGCCTAACTATCATTTTGCATGTAAGCAAGTAGATCATGAGATGCTGCTTCCTGGCTTATTCTCTTGGGGCTGAAGCCCCAGTCAGCATGGCCAGTGGTAATGAATGATGGGAGCTGTAGTCCAATGGTATCTGGAGGGCACCAGGTTAGAGAAGGCTAAACTGGAAGCTTTAGGTGTTGTTTTGTAGCTTTCTGATCTCATAATATAATTTAAACTCTGCCTCCAATACCATGCTTTCAAAAGCCGTGGTTAAGTTATATTTTACATCACCGCCAATAGTCAAGACTGCATGAAAAGTGGCTGATTAACGAACCTTTCATCTTTTTGGATGTTAAATTCAATTTGCTGAACTGAAAATTATTTTTCTTTTGTAATGGTCTCCCACTTGTGCAGTAGCATAGCTGGCTTAGCAACGGGGACCATTAAAATAAAAGCTTGGCAGCCCCTGATCATTTATCATAAAGGAATTCCAAGGCAGCTTAATTTGTTAATCTGTCTGTTCTTGGAAAATGCCTCTGCCAACTGGGAAATGGTGCTGTCTGTCTAGATGTTTGGAAATAAGTCAGATGGTGAGTGCTATGTAAACAAATGGGTGTGCTGATAGAGAAACCTGCTACATTGGGAGCCAGTTTAGGGCCAGACTGGGATGGAATGCCATTCAAAAAAAATCATTTTCTTTAATAGGTTAGGAATACAGCCTCCCAATCTGGATTATCATGCTGATGTGGTGCATTGGGGACATTAACCCTTTGCTCCCCTATAATGCGGTCCCAGTGTAGTGCCTACTTTTACCTTGGAAGCAAAGCTTCGATTTGTGAGAATGAGAGCTATTATTCCAATGCAAATAGCTCCTGTACAGGCTGATCTGAACTAGTACTTTTTATAGGAAAGAGCTAAAGCAGAAGGGGGAAACCTATGGACCTTTGGCTGCTGCTGGACTCCAACTCCTCTCATCCTTTTTCATTGGTTATGCCAACAGAGGCTGATGGGAGTTGGAGTCCAACAACCTCGGGAAGGCCCATCCCTGGGTTAAAGCATCCCCACTCCTTATCAGATTCGTGATCAAAATAATCTTAGTGCCTGATGATGAAAGCCATTTGTGCAACAGCTAACTGGTCACATAGCTAGTTTGGTCCTTAGTTCATGGCTTAAAACCCCCCACTTGCTTTAGCCTTGGTGCATATGTATTGCCATTCCCTTTCCTGGCTTGTTTCAATCACATGTTTTTGTTTTTATTTAATCTTTTGTACCACGAGTGGACACTTTGTCACACAGTTTCTTGGGCAAAATGCCAGTATGTAACTCAATGAGTCTGAAATGTTTTTAGGTTTGCAGCAAGGATGGGAACTATTTTTTTCAGATTGTGGGCCTCTTGGTGTGGGCAAGGTAGAGATATAAACACGTGATGCACGGAACCAGATGCAAAAGTGAATGGGTCAGTGTTAAAAGTGGGCAGAGCAATGGGTATAACCTTTGGGCTGTAGGCTACAATCCATCCAGGCAAGTAAGAGGCATTATCAGAGTTCAAGGACACATTCTCATCAGGCAAAACCACTCATGGAACATTGGAGAAGGGCCTATGAGAAGAGTGCCAAAAAGGCCACATTTGGCCCCTGTGCCTGAGTGGTTCCACCCATCGTCTTTTTATATATTGCATCTACACCTCACTATCCTCTAAGGAGCGTATGGTTCAGTCCTCTTCCACCACATCGCACCAACCCTGTGAGGTAGGATAGGCTTAGAGACTGTGCCTGGCTCAAAGTCACCCAGTGTGTGTCATGGCTGAGTGGGATTTCGAACACTGTTCTCCCAGGTCCTAGTCCAGCACATAGCTGTCAACTTTTCCCCTTTCTTGCGAGGAATCCTATTCGGAATAAGGGAATTTCCCTTAAAAAAGGGGAAATGTTGACAGCTATGGTCCAGCACTCTAACCACTACAGTGTAAAAAAATAGATGGAAAAATAGCGTTTAACCTCCCCTTCCTGAAAGTATTTGCCAGTTACCTTGAAATTTCAAAAATCATGGTTTTGGGAGCAAATATGCAAAAGATCAAGTCTCCATAGCAACATGCTGCAACTCTGTCTAGCCTCCCAAGAAAGATTTTGGAGGATAGTTAATGATAAATAGTACAGAAACCCATTACAACAGAACAAACTACTTAAATCGCCGGCACAGGGAGCAATTAAAACATTTTAAATCACAAGCTGGCAACTCTAAGAGTTATTTCGTTAATTCAGAACAATCAGACCCAGCAGCTTCTGCCGATACCACAGTAGAGTTTTAATTTTTTTCCTTAACACTGAATGAAATATGCATACAATATACAAAAGATTTTTTTTTTAAAAAAAGGCCAGGTACAATTTTAAGGTCTTTTACACAGTTGTCCCCTGATGACCACAGAATCATGGAAGGGACCCAAGGGTCATCTAGTCCAACCCCACGCAGGAATCCGATATAAACTTATTAATTTTAAGGAAACTCTCATAATCAGGAATCAAAATACAATCCATCACTTGTTTGAAAGCCACCTAGAGAAACCTCCCCATCTGTTGTTTTTAAAATTTATTAAATGTATATCCAACCAGAAGCCATAAGCACACTCCAACCTGTGCTGACTGAGAGGCTTGTCTTTGTAGCTGCAATCTACCTTGCTCTGTTTTAAGCTTATGACCTGCCTCTCCCACCCCTGTCAGCGCTTCCTTCATCTTTGCAACAGGCATTGCCTCCATCTCTGTGGTTTATTGACACCACAATGCCATGTTATTCAATTAGATTATCCATAAAGAAAATTGGCATCATTGCAGCTGTAACCAATCAGCACAGCTGAGTTCAGAAAGAGAGGGAGATGCAAATAGGAAGTGCATTAATCAAATTGTTAAGCAGTAGGATTTTGAGCAAATATATGCCATGTGTATGTACATGGAAATCTTACATGCACAATCACAATAGTTCTTTTGTGCATCCTATTTTTATGTCCTTTTCAAGAGCAAGCTGTAAAAAAATAAAATAAAATTAGGAACTGTATGGAGGAGTGAATTAACCATTAACCATGAGGTACTGCAAGTTATGAAGTATGATCCCAACCATTTTGAAATGGAGAATTTAAAAAAAGTAGTTTGCAGCTTCTCTAGTGGACTGGTTTCTGGGCGAGTTGGTTAGAGATACAGAGGGGAAAATGTCTTGATTATAGTTACATATTTTTGTAGACGTTGTTAAAATAAATCATGTGTAGATCACAGACTCTTGCAAAAGCAGTCTTTAACTAAATCAGCACCTCTCTTGTCTCATAATAAAATGAGAGCCCCACTTTCTTCCCATAACAAGCATTCTAAAATATAGGGGGAATGTAAACTAGTAACTAAGTGGCTGTGATACAATATTAATACTACATATTTCCACTAGAGGGGAGCCTTCATCCTAGTAGATCACTTACTAAAGGAGTCTGTTTCATATAGCACTATTTTTGTAGCTTTCCCCCCACTTAGGTGGGAGGCATGGGAGGCTAGAAACTTACTTTTTAAATTTAAATAGCCAACTTTCTTTGAATGTTCATTTGAACATTGAATGTTCATTTCTCCCCGAAGAACCAGCTCCTCCAGTTGTCTGGTATAATTACAAAACTCATAATCCTTACTAAATAATATGCCATACTCAATAATGACAACAACAAATTCAATATATATTGCTCCTGTTAGAAAATAGGATATGCTACCAGCCAGCATGTATTCCTTTACTTTTTACAAAGAAGCCGCTTAGCTAAAGTGTGGGCCACATTTGCAAAGAAAAAATGGTTTGGGTATGTTCAAGAAGATCAAACCTATCCATTCTTAAGGAAATCAGCCCTGAGTGCTCACTGGAAGGACAGATCGTGAAGCTGAGGCTCCAATACTTTGGCCACCTCATGAGAAGAGAAGATTCCCTGGAAAAGACCCTGATGTTGGGAAAGATGGAGGGCACTAGGACAAGGGGACGACAGAGGACGAGATGGTTGGACACTGTTCTCGAAGCTACCAGCATGAGTTTGACCAAACTGCGGGAGGCAGTGGAAGACAGGAGTGCCTGGCGTGCTCTGGTCCATGGGGTCACGAAGAGTTGGACACAACTAAATGACTAAACAACAACAACAAAGCCAAAGGCACGTAGGGAAGTGTTGTACTAGTTTGCATAGCCTTCCAAACATTGCTGATCAGTTCACTGACCACTGATCAATTCACTGACCATGTTATAACATATTCTTTATCAGTCTTTTTCAATCCCCTCTGTAGAAAACCGTTAATAGTATTTTAGTACTGGATTTACCTGTTTGGTAAATTTTGACTTGGGATTTATTTGCTGTTGATGCATTTCTTTCATATTAAAGTTTTGATTGTTTTACTGTGCTAAATAACCTTTCATTTTATATTAGAGGCCATCTAGCTGTGAATCCTGCAAGACTGTGTTCTGTCTGAGCACCTAGAAAGGAATGCTGTGATCACCAATAGTCAGCATGGATTTCTGAAAAATAAGTCATGTCAGACTAATCTGATCTTGTTTTTTGACAGAATTACAACCCTGGTAGATGAAGGGAACGCAGTGGATGTAGCCTACCTTGATTTCAGCAAGGCATTTGACAAGGTGCCCCATGATATTCTTGTAAAGAAGCTAGGAGTCTTGGAGTCTAGGTTGTCTTGGTTGACCACAAACTTGACATGAGCCAACAGTGTGACGCGGAAGGTAAAAAAGCCAATGCAATTCTGGGCTGCATCAATAGGAGTATAGCATCTAGATCAAGGGAAGTAATAGTGCCACTGTATTCTGCTCTGGTCAGACCTCACCTGGAGTACTGTGTCCAGTTCTGGGCACCACAGTTCAAGAAGGACACTGACAAACTAGAATGTGTTCAGAGGAGGGCAACCAAAATGGTCAAAGGCCTGGAAATGATGCCTTATGAGGAACGGCTAAGGGAGCTGGGCATGTTTAGCCTGGAGAAGAGGAGGTTAAGGGGTGATATGATAGCCATGTTCAAATATATAAAAGGATGTCACATAGAGGAGGGAGAAAGGTTGTTTACTGCTGCTCCAGAGAAGCGGACACGGAGCAATGGATCCAAACTACAAGAAAGAAGATTCCACCTAAACATTAGGAAGAACTTCCTGACAGTAAGAGCTGTTCGACAGTGGAATTTGCTGCCAAGGAGTGTGGTGGAGTCTCCTTCTTTGGAGGTCTTTAAGCAGAGGCTTGACAACCATATGTCAGGAGTGCTCTGATGGTGTTTCCTGCTTGGCAGGGGGTTGGACTCGATGGCCCTTGTGGTCTCTTCCAATTCTATGATTCTATGATTCTATGGTTCATTTCCCCTGGCCTGGGACGATGGGAACCTCACCAACTACATCTGCAAAGGCCACCTGACATTCTGACAAGGAGTCCTGCAGCCAAGAGGGTGGGCACTTAACTGGTTTTTAATTCTCTGTGAACCATGTAGAAACCTATTTTGACATTAAAGGTAAAGGTAAAGGTACCCCTGCCCGTACGGGCCAGTCTTGCCAGACTCTGGGGTTGGTGCACCCATAATTGTGGTCATCATCAAATATTGAACCCTATGAGCTGCTAGGTGAGATACATGTTATGAATAAACAAAGACCAATTTCATAGTAATTGTGGTGAATTGATTATGAACCAATATATCATTATTCTTTTGTTACATTCAGTATAATGTTAAGGTATATAATTTTATTATTTTTTTGCAGTGAACAGTTAGAAATTAAAGTAAAAATGAAATTGAAAAGGCAAACGAGAGGATCCTTGTAGCCTTTGGAGAGGAACACTCTATATGATAGTCAATAGGTAAGCCAAGCTATGCTTTGTTCAATCAGTAAATAAACCAAGTTACCACAATGTAACCCATTTGTGAACTATGGGCTCCAAATACAGTACTGAACATTCCACCCAGGCAAGAGAGCCTCACATAGAGGCCGGTTACATCTTTACACTCTTGGAGCAATGGGTGGTCCAGGAAGTGGGCCCACTTTGCCATTGGACAGCTGAACTCATCATCACTGCAGCAATGTTTAATAAGACTTATTTATTGAACAATGGTTTTATCTCAGTATGTGATCACAGCTGTTTTATTTTAGCAATACAGCAGCACAGGCAATTAAAACCATATTGCTTTTTGGCTATTTATTTTCATGAAGTCGTTCTCCATCCATTGTCATGAAAGAATTCTTTGTGAATTGCAAAGGGGGCGGGGAGGACGAGTAGGAGGGCAGATCACTTATAATGTAGATGTCTATTTCTCTTTCAAATTGCCTGCAGAGGGCTAATATTCAGCTGTGAGACATATAAATAATCATGTCAAGGAAAACCTCAAAGAACCTGATTATATTTCAAACAGTTCCAACTCTGTTGCCCTCAATGCCCTCTTCTGAACAGCCATATAGCCATGGAAAGTGAAATGAATGCTACCATACGCTAGGTTTGGAACCTTTAATTAGTAGATTAATCGACAAAAGCTTTAGTTGACTTACCAGCAGGAGGCAATTTTAATTGGGGAGATCAGTTTTAATTGGCAGAGCTGTGTGTTTATGACATGCTTAATTTTTTGAAGGGTTTTTTTTGCCATGCTTTAGTTATTGAGGTTATTATTTCTGGTTCCAGAAGGCATTTCCTCTGATGGACTTCCTCTAGTGGAAAGTGGAAATCCATATCTTGGTGGAAACGTGAAATATAGGCTGATAGACTTTTTAAATATCCCCTTTTTAAGTTGCTTCCAAAGTCCCACAGTACCCTTAGCATGGAAGGAGACCACATTTGGTAAGTTAAAAATGGTTTACTTACAAACATTTCCAAAGTCACATTCATGTGCTTTTCTATATAGCAGTTAGAAAACACAGGCAATGAAACTTAGGTGCCAAAGTGGTAAATGTTTCTAAATTATTTGCATAGAAACACAAAGATGGCTTGCTTAAGCCATGTGGTCTAAGCTTGGAGCATCCAGCTTAGATCTCCTTACTGGTAGGGTTTACATGGTGGAGTGGAAAGATCTAAGACTGGGTAACCCTTCCTTCCAAGGCGAGTGATAGACCTAGCTAAGACCTAGCTTACTCCATTGTATTAACCCCTTCATGCATTAATTAGAGTTAAGCATGTTGGTTATATGAGGCTGATTATCTCACAGAAACTTGCTCAGTTAGTGGAAAAGAACCTTTAGAGAATTCCATTTTTATTCTAAATGTTTTTCACAGAAGCCCTTTGATAACCCATGGATAATAAGTATGCCCATGTGGAGGAAAGGCAGGCTGTCCCCTGATCTTCATTCATTAATTGGGGGGGGGATGTAGAGAGCCATTATGTCTTGCAGAGCTATCTTAACTACAGGAATTAAGTTACATCCATTTCAAACTCCATTCAGGAGCCTCTGGGAGGCACTCTTGCCAGTTGATCTGGCAGGTGAGAGTGTGGGCCTGAGTTTTGAGGTTTAAGGCCTAGGTAACATGATCAGGCTGAACAGGATTTGAAATAAGTGTAAGTCTTGCCCCATCCCACCCCTTGAGTGTCCCTTCTTGGAGGATTTACAACAGTGTGTCTCCAGCTTAGCCAGGGTAACAGACTTACACTAGTGTAGTCTTGGCTGAACACCATCTTAGTCAGGAAAGCCCAAGAATTGCCAAATCCAAACTCTTTCCTCCTGTCAGATCTTCGGTTTGGATTGTGCTGTTAGTGAGGTTTCTGGCAGTGTGGAGTGAGCTTTCTTCATGGTGTCCCTCTTCAGACATCCTAAGGAACTCAAGTAGGCTGGATGTGGAGTGGGCTAACATGCATATTCAATATCAATGGATTTTGGACACTTGAGAAGGGCTTCTTTTTACAAAAATAAATTTGGAATACTGTACACACATACACATTCATTTACATAATGGTAGTTACACCAGATTTATGTACAACATAAATTATATCCTTTGGTGGATATGAGGCCAAAAGGATAGTTATGGGGGGGGTGGCCAAGATATGTGTGGGACACACAGCTCTGATCTGTAACAGAGGAGAATGGCTAGAGGTCTCAGAAAAATGGCTGGGTGGCTGCCACCACTGTCCCTCTTCAAACATGTGCTGCCTGAGGTAATTGCCTCACTTTGCCCAACAGTAGGGCTAGCTCTACAACAAACAAAGGTATTTGACAGCTTTCAGTTCTGTTCTGCCCCATTACATGTGTATAGTGAAAGACTACTGTTGTCTTCAAGGGCAATTTGTTTAAGTTCACAAACATGAACTATCCCAAAGTAAATATAGCTTTGAATGCCTTAAGGTATCTATAACTAATAACACAAGCAAGCACCCCAGCTTGTTTGACTTTTGAAAATTGGAACCTTGAAAGAGCTAATCCTTTTGGACACATGAGAACAGAATCAATATTTCCCAATTTTGTACATCTGCTTTAATCCAGAATAATGGTGTTCTTCTTTTGTTTCCTCTGACCTGTGTCCAAAAACAAACATTATTTTAGTTTATTTTTTGCCATCTCAAAAAACAAAACTCCATACAGATTATTCATTACTCTTGACAGCTACTATTGAGTCAAGACAGAAAGTTGGAAAAGATATTTTGCTGGAGGCTCTTTGCATTTAATCTTGGATTACTTTCAACCAAGTGCTTCAGTATTAATAAAATAATTTCAGTTTTTCATGGAACCTCTTTAAGGCAGTCTTAAAAAGAATCATAACCCTCCAAAGACATTTAGTTTCTAGCTCCCATAGGAGACTTTCTTCCATCCCCACCCCCCCGACATTAAAAAAAAAGCTTTGAAAAAAAGCAAATTATTGTCAAAGGTGAAGGTGGGGAAAGCTTTTCAGCCCAAAGGTCATATTCCCTTATGGATAGGGATTGGATAGACATACAATTTTGTTTGCATTTAATGAGAAACCACCTAATTCACACTTCTTGAACCAAAATATGGACCAAAATACAGCTATACTTCAAAATTTGTAATTATCCCAATTTTGTGATAAGGTTCTCCAACCAATTTTAAAAAATGCATATATTAGTGGACATAAGTTACAAAAAAAATTACAATAGGGGAAGAAATTCTGGGAAGAAATGTGTGCATTAGCTAAAATGTCATGCAAATCTTTATTTATTAGGAGAAATGCTCCCCATAATACTAACAAATATTCTTGAGTATATTTTTTTTAAAGACCTATCACCAATTGATGAAGAAATGTGAAGAACTGGATTTAAGACTGAGGCAACTGAGAAACTGATAGAAGAAAAACTGACATATTTGTCCATCCCTACTCACAGGCAACCTCTCAGGGGTGCATGCCAATGGTGGGCAGTGCCCAAGGCAAGAGTTTGCAGTGCAATGTTACTCTTACCATTATCCAGTAGGCTACATTCTGGCCACACAAATGTATAAGTTTCTGCTGCCCACCAGTACCACTCTATTCTTGATTCAGGAAACCAGAGCTAATACTAGTTTGGGTAAACAACCCAATGAGGCAAAATCACTTGAGGGAGGGTGCAGATCAGGGCCAGTGAAGTGTGTGGCCTGGAGAGGATTGGACAGAGATATCTGGAGGGCCACACTTGCCTCCTGGGCCTAAAGTTTCTCAACCCTGGCCAAGAAAGCTAAACACATTAGTTGCTAATAAGGAAGCAAAGGCCATGTTTCCTTTCTACTCCTGTTTTGCACACGTAACCTATAGAAAAAGAAAAAAAGCAGGGTCATACATGGCTTGACTTTCTGGTAAAGATGGAAAACTGCTTATTGGCCATGAATCTCTATGGGCTCCAAGTGGCAACATCCAATCCCCTGGAATCTTTACAGTAGAAACATTCCAGGCTTCATGGAATGAGTTGTCACTCAGATGGTAGAGTGCGTGATCTGCATGCAAAAGGACCAAGGTTCAGTCCATGGCATCTCCTCTTGAAAGGATCTCGGGGACCAATGTGGGAAAGACACATTGTCAATCACAGTAGAAGATACTTTGCTGGGTTGACCAATGGTAAGGCTTAGCAAAGGTGCAACTGTTAGTATCTAAAGCTCTTAACAACTTTGGACCAGTTTACCTGTGAGATTGCCTTACCCCACATAGTCGCACTTGACCACTTTGATCTGTAGAACTGGCACTGTTACAGGTGGTGGTGACTGGGCCACCTTCTAGAGAACTGAATGACCCGTGAGAACAGAGATGTTGCCTAACCATGTTCAAAAAGAAGGAGGAAAAGGCAACATCATTAGCAAAATAAGAGAAGCATTATACATCAAACAGCACTATAAAGCCTTTTAATGACATTCAGTCATGTGTAAATTGTTACTGCCCACCAACAGGGTGAGTCATGGGTAATAATATTAACCGTGAAGGCAGCCAAAGGGTGACTTATTTAGTTTGCTCCTTAAATTGACGTCATTAGTTAAATTATGTTCTGAAAGGCCCTTGACGTAACTCACCAAGAAAGGGATGAAGACAATAATGAAGTAGTAATGAAGAGAAACTGGAATGGTAGACTTTGGGATCAGAGACTGGATAAAGAAGACTCTAGCCTCAGATATTTGTAAAAAACAATATATTGCAGAACTTCATGGTGATTCTTGTAAAATTTGAATTTGGAAAAGTTAAACCAAGGAGGTCAAGCAGTTAAATTCACTGGTGACTTCCAGAGTTATAAATACCAGTTCTGAGAGATCTAACTAAAGGTGGGGTGAGAGACTGTGGCCAGAAAGAGTTTCAAATATATATATAACAACAACAACAACAACAACAACAACAACAACAACAACAACATCTGACTGGGTTGCCTCAGTTGAAGGGAGTTGAAGATAACTTTCCACTGAGCCTAACCCAGCTGCTACATGTTCACAAAGGCACCTACACACAATGCATCCACCCTAATTTTTGCAGCGTACATGTCATATACAAGGGAGTTAAGCACATTCAGGTATAGACTGGTGGCATTGGTGGCTGGGACTGGAAAAGCAGAAAGCAGGTAGGCAGGCCACAGTAGGTGAAGGGAGAGCCAATAACGTGTGGGACCAACTAACTCTAGTTCTGGTCCCTTCTGAGTTCTACAAGGTCGAAACTGGGACTAAGGCTGTGTGCACACCATACCTTTAAAGCACATGAGGGCTGACGGAGGGTACGCTGGGGTTGATGGGGCAACGCCATGCTACATTTGCCATAATGGACTAGTCTCCACTGCCAGGTGGGCTGTATAACATTCAGTTGTATGTTTGATAACTGTCTGCATAGGATTATTAACTCTGCAGATTTTAAAGAATAGCTTTTGTACGGTTACTAGCACCTGTGGCATTCAAACAGTGATTTCAGCAAACACTTTTATTCTTTGGAAGCTTCATAGTGGTTCCTAAATGGTGATGGCATCTCCAGTGAAAAGGTTCAGTAGCAGGAGATAGGAAAGGGCTGTGCCTGAGACCTGCCAGTCAGAGCACACAAAACTGGATAACCAAATGGTCTGACTTGGCAGGGCAAAGCTTTCCATGCTGAGAACATATTTCTTACAGCTTCAGGGAGCTAAAGAATATGCCTGAACCAGCACTTGGTTTCTTAAATGTACAAAGGCACACACCAAATTTTGGCAAGCAAAGACCATGTAACAGCACTCTCACACAGCTGTGTCAATGGCCCTGCAATACAGTAATTGTGCCTTCAATTCATGCGCGCAACATGTTGTTATGCTTAAGCATATTAAAAAATTCAGGATCTCAAGCTGTGCTTTTTAGCTGAGAGGGTCAATGGGGGATCTGAGCTGCAGGAGACTTATGCTTTGCCTCCAAAAAAAGAAAGGGAAAAAAGAAATGTAGCTTGCAAAGTCATGCTCAAAATCAACTCCCAAAGTGAACCACAAATAGGTCCCACCTGTGGTACTTGTATGCAATAATATTTGTGTATGGTGTAAATGGATATTTGGAGCATTGAAACTGAAAGGGCAAAGGAAGTATTATTTATTCTAGTGAAATATTTATAAGACCATACAGAAGCCATTTCAAATCATACAGGAAATAGTTCCCCATAATCCTCACATGGTGTTTCTGGAAATGCGTTGGATAGATCGATCACTAAACACCCTTTGGATGTCCCTTTCTCCATTGGATTAACAAGTGTACTCACCCACTGACCGCTCCAACCACATGTTAGGGGAGGATGACTGTTTGCAGTAAGAGCTTACATGGTAGTAGGAATGGGCGAATGGGTGAATTTTTATTCATCTCAGTTTTTGTCTCTCTTTCTTTTTCAATCTTAAATTCAGTATTCCACACTTCTGCATCAGCTTGCATTTTTTTTAAATAACAAAAGTCTCCATAAAACTTCATCAAAATTTTAGTGCATATTTCTTCTCTAATACAGTGGTACCTTGGGTTACATACGCTTCAGGTTACATACGCTTCAGGTTACACACTCCATTAACCCAGAAATAGTGCTTCAGGTTAAGAACTTTGCTTCAGGTTAAGAACAGTTTCAGGTTAAGTACAGACCTCCAGAACGAATTAAGTACTTAACCCGAGGTACCACTGTATGCACATCTTTGCAAAACAATTTCCCCACGTGAAATGTTTTTGGATGTTATTTTCATGAATTATATGCATCCTTATGCACACTTTAAACTGGTATATGCATTTTTGTACATATCAAAAATTTGGAGAAGTGTGAATTTTAGAGAATTGTTAGGAGACCCCAGCATGCTTATCAAACTACAGTTCCTAGGATTCTTTATGGGAAGCCATGACTGTGAAAGCGCCCTGAGTGCTCTAAATGTGGCTGTGACCTTACCGTTAACATCCAGCTCTGGTGCTGCTGCCCTTTTCAATTCCATTGCCAAGTGTGGCTATTTCTGCCCCAAGGTCTGCCCAGTGAAATATTGCTTGACTTGGCAGAAGTTCTAGAGTCACTGTTTCATCTGCTAGCCTTTCTTTTCCTTGTGACAGAAACACCTGGGGTAGGATTGGCCTGTAATGATTGCTAGCTACACCTACTGAAATGTTTCAATGAGGCCCTGAGTCACTGTTCTTCTTCTTTGGCATGTATCAGTTCTGCTTTAGTCACTTAATTGCAGCTCTCTTAAGTCGTAAAAACCGCAGCCACCACCACACACAAAAAAAGAAGTTTGGAAATGAATAATGCTTTTCTCATCTCTTTCTCTCCAGCAAAATCACCTTGTAAAAGCTGGATTAAGAGCCAAGTTCCTATTCAGGTTTTGGGCAAAATACTCTCTCTGATTTGTGGCCGTGTGTTCAGAGGTGGGGAAAGAAAATATTTCAATCTGTGCACCAGTTTTAGCCTGGTGAATGCTTGTACTTGGAGCAAAAGCTATTTTCACAAAGCCCAAATCAGGACCGATTTTGTACATTTCCCCAAGATTTTTCCTTACGTATTATTGAATTTGTGGCAACCCACAGTAAACTCCGGCAAACACAGTACCACCATGGGAGATCTTTTATTTCCTAGTTATTTGACAATCTCGTGCTATCTAAATACTGGGGATATGAGATTCTCTTAAGAGGGGCAGAAATGCAACATAAGAGCAAACTCTTGTTCTAGTACAAGGCAGGATCCAAATCACCCTGATCTAAAGTTTTATTCCCTCTTGAGGGATATTAAATTAATACTGATTTATTTTTTTTAACTGTCGTTTGGCAGCAACTCAGATATTCCAGTGCCCCATCCTATGAAAGTGTGTGTGTGTGTTTTTTTTAATGATCATACATATTGGTACTGTCTGTTCTTTTCTGGGTGGTTCTTATTTTACCACCTGCTTCTTTTGACAGCTCTTACAGATAAAACAGGTAATTACATATTCTATGCCTCATGTGCTGTCACAAGGGGAATGTTAACAAAGGAACTCTTTCCCTGATTCACTTTGAGTCAAACTTTGCCTAAAGCTGATATTCTTACTCTTCTCATTTTGAATATGGCTTACTGAAAAAGAATAAAATATGCAGTACGAAATAATGAGAATCAGAACAACTCAAGAGAACTTAGGCTACATTCAGATAGGACTTCATTCCACCCCCCAACATTTCCTTCTGGAAAGCTTGAAGAATCTAACCGGAATTTAGCACTCATTTCTGTGTTAATAGCTTCCAGGAAAAAAATGTTTATACCCCATTAATCCAGAAAATTGTGGGAGTTTTGTGTTGTAGTTTCCCCATGGTTTTCATGGATCATGCCACCCCACTCATGAGATGAAATTGGGAGCAGTATTCCAGCATACAGTTCTTTCCTGATGTTTTCATGGGTGAATCATGGGGGAACAGAAGTATGCAAGTCTGAAGACATCCACTGTTGTGTTATACTATGCCCACTGGTGTAAATGAAATTTAGCACAACATGGCAGTACATATTGATTAAAAAATGCATAGTTTTGTAGTGCCGAGCACTATGCCGAGCAGGGCACCCAAGATGAACAGGTCATAGTGGAGAGTTTTGACCAAACGTGATCCACCTGGAGGAGGAACCAGCAAGCCACTCCAGTATCCCTGCCAAGAAAACTCCATGGACAAAGACAACAGGCATATAAAAGTTATGACGCTGGAAGATGAGCCCCTCAGGTCGGAAGGCGTCCAACATGCTACTGGGGAAGAGTGAAGGGCAAGTACAAGTAGATCCAGAGCTGATGAAGCGGCTGGGCCAAAGCCGAAAGGACGCTCAGTTGCGGATATGCCTGGAAGCGAAAGGAAAGTCCAATGCTGTAAAGAAAAATATTGCATAGGAACCTGGAATGTAAGAACCATGAACATGGGTAAGTTGGAGGTGGTCAAAAATGAGATGGCAAGAATAAATATTGACATCCTGGGCATCAGTGAACTAAAATGGACGGGAATGGGTGAATTCAGTTCGGATGACCATCATATCTACTACTGTGGGCAAGAAACCCGTAAAAGAAATGGAGTGGCCCTCATAGTCAACAAAAGAGTGGCAAAAGCTGTACTGGGATGCAATCTCAAAAATGATAGAATGATCTCGATACGAATCCAAGGCAGACCTTTTAACATCACAGTAATCCAAGTTTATGCACCAACTACTGGTGCTGAAGAAACTGAAATTGACCAATTCTATGAAGACTTACAACACCTTATAGAAGTGACACCAAAGAAGGATGTTCTTCTCATTATAGGGGATTGGAATGCTAAAGTAGGGAGTCAAGAGATAAAAGGAACAATTGGCAAGTTTGGCCTTGGAGATCAAAACGAAGCAGGGCAAAGGCTAATAGAGTTTTGTCAAGAGAACAAGCTGGTCATCACAAACACGCTTTTCCAACAACACAAGAGACGACTCTACACATGGACATCACCAGATGGGCAGCATCGAAATCAGATTGATTATATTCTCTGCAGCCAAAGATGGAGAAGCTCTATACAGTCAGCAAAAACAAGACCTGGAGCTGACTGTGGCTCAGATCATCAGCTTCTTATAGCAAAATTCAAGCTTAAACTGAAGAAAGTAGGAAAAACCACTGGGCCGGTAAGATACAATCTAAGTCAAATCCCTTATGAATACACAGTGGAAGTGAGGAACAGGTTTAAGGATTTAGATTTGGTGGACAGAGTGCCTGAAGAACTATGGATGGAGGCTCGTAACATTATACAGGAGGCAGCAACGAAAACCATCCCAATGAAAAGGAAATGCAAGAAAGCAAAGTGGCTGTCCAATGAGGCCTTACAAATAGCGGGGGAGAGAAGGCAAGCAAAATGCAAGGGAGATCGTGAAACATACAGGAAATTGAGTGCAGATTTCCAAAGAATAGCAAGGAGAGACAAGAAGACCTTCTTAAACAAGCAATGCAAAGAAATAGAGGAAAGCAATAGAATGGGAAGAACCAGAGATCTGTTCAAGAAAATTGGAGATATGAAAGGAACATTTCGTACAAAGATTTCCATAATAAAGGACAAAAGTGGAAAGGACCTAACAGAAGCAGAAGACATCAAGAAGAGGTGGCAAGAATACACAGAGGAATTATACCAGAAAGAAACGGATGTCTCATATACCCCAGGTAGTGTGGTTGCTGACCTTGAGCCAGACATCCTGGAGAGTGAAGTCAAATGGGCCTTAGAAAGCACTGCAAATAACAAGGCCAGTGGAAGTGATGGTATTCCAGCTGAACTATTTAAAATTTTAAAAGATGATGCTGTTAAGGTGCTACACTCAATATGCCAGCAAGTTTGGAAAACTCAGCAGTGGCCAGAAGATTGGAGAAGATTAGTCTACATCCCAATCCCAAAGAAGGGCAGTGCCAAAGTATGCTCCAACTATCGCACAATTGCACTAATTTCTCACACTAGCAAGGTTATGCTTAAAATTCTACAAGGAAGGCTCAAGCAGTATGTGGACCGAGAACTCCCAGAAGTGCAAGCTGGATTTAGAAGAGGCAGAGGAACCAGAGACCAAATTGCAAACATGCGCTGGATTATGGAGAAAGCTAGAGAGTTCCAGAAAGACATTTACTTCTGCTTCATTGACTATGCAAAAGCCTTTGACTGTGTCGACCATGGCAAACTATGGCAAGTTCTTAAAGAAATGGGAGTGCCTGATCACCTCATCTGTCTCCTGAGAAATCTCTATGTGGGACAAGAAGCTACAGTTAGAACTGGATATGGAACAACTGACTGGTTCAAAATTGGGAAAGGAGTACGACAAGGCTGCATTTTGTCTCCCTGCTTATTTAACTTATATGCAGAATTCATCATGCGAAAGGCTGGGCTGGATGAATCCCTAGCCGGAATTAAGATTGCCGGAAGAAATATCAACAACCTCAGATATGCAGATGACACAACCTTGATGGCAGAAAGTGAGGAGGAATTAAAGAACCTTTTATTGAGGGTGAAAGAGGAGAGTGCAAAATATGGTCTGAAGCTCAACATCAAAAAAACGAAGATCATGGCTACTGGTCCCATCACCTCCTGGCAAATAGAAGGGGAAGAAATGGAGGCAGTGAGAGATTTTACTTTCTTGGGCTCCATGATCACTGCAGATGGTGACAGCAGCCACGAAATTAAAAGACGCCTGCTTCTTGGGAGAAGGGCAATGACAGGCCTAGACAGCATCTTGAGAAGTAGAGACATCACCTTGCCAACAAAGGTCCGTATAGTTAAAGCTATGGTTTTCCCAGTAGTGATGTATGGAAGTGAGAGCTGGACCATAAAGAAGGCTGATCGCCGAAGAATTGATGCTTTTGAATTATGGTGCTGGAGGAGACTCTTGAGAGTCCCATGGACTGCAAGAAGATCAAACCTCTCCATTCTGAAGGAAATCAGCCCTGAGTGCTCACTGGAAGGACAGATTGTGAAGCTGAGGCTCCAGTACTTTGGCCACCTCATGAGAAGAGAAGACTCCCTGGAGAAGACCCTGATGTTGGGAAAGATGGAGGGCACAAGGAGAAGGGGGCGACAGAGGACGAGATGGTTGGATAGTGTTTTCGAGGTTACCAGCATGAGTCTGACCAAGCTGCGGGGGGCAGTGGAGGACAGGAGTGCCTGGCGCTCTCTGGTCCATGGGGTCACGAAGAGTCGGACACGACTAAACGACTAAACAACAAGTTTTGTAGTGCAACATTAGAAATCAGGACAAAAGCACTCACAATATTATTGGTAAAACTAACACAATAATCCTAATGTCTGAGTGCACCCTTAGATATCTTCCAATGTTCTCTGAATTGCACAACTCATCTTGTTTTCAGAAGTTATTGTAGGCGAAAATGTGGAATTGATAATGTAATGTAAAGTGAAGAATCAAATGCTGAGAAGCTGTTGGATATCGTGCTACTAAAGAGAATAACTCTTGCACCCAGTTTTCTTATTCATGGGAATATATGCTCCCCTCCAATGCTGAAATTTGATCTTTGCTGGTGGTGGTGAGTAACCCAAACCCAGTGATCATGGGTACAAATTGATGGTTGTATCCAGTGCTATTTTTCTAGAAAAAGAGGTGCTGGAACTCACCATGAACACCCCTTTTGTTCTCTTATAATGGCAATGGCACCCACCTGAGAGAAGCCGGAACTGAGTTCCGGTGAGTTTGGGCTGAAAAAAGCCCTGGTTGTATCCATGCTAGTCATACTCAGAGAAGAGTCATTGAGGTTAATGGACATGACGGACTAAGACTCATTCATTTCAAGGGTTCTACTCTGAGTAGGATTTAGTTGGTTGCAAACCTGAATTTTCTGTCCCTGAAATGGCCTTTCGAAAATGTTTCTTAAAATATAAAATCTGTTAGCCACCACTTTTGTATATTGAATCCATTTGGTGTGAAGAATTTAAATGTGGTGGACGTTTGAGAGGAATGAAGTAAGAAAGCTGTTGTATAATGAATCAAATGGCTAATCCATCTAGCCCAATATCATCTACACAAGCCTCCTCCAATTTGGTGCTCCCATCTCCCCCATTGCCAATGGTTACAAATGATGGGAGTTGCAGTCCGAAACATCTGGAGAGCACCCGGTTGGGGAAGGCTGGTCTGCACTTGCTAGTAGAGGCTCCTCAGGGTCTTACTCAAGTAGAAAGGGGTCTTTCATAGTTCTTCTTTCTGTAAACATTTAGCTGAACCTGCTAGGGATTTAGCTTAAGGCCTTTAACTTTATCTGTTAACATCTGAATGGAGGACTTTTTATAAGCAAGCAAAGCTTCTGCGCCAGCACTGAGCTGTGGTCCATTTCCCAAAACTGCTTTCCACAGAAAGATATCATTGGGCTGTCTATACCAGTATTGTCTGTTGTGACTGCCAACTGCTCTCCAGGACTTGAGACACCTTGGAGTATGCTGCCTACTTCTGGAAACTTCTTATCTGGGTCCCTTGCCTGCAGTAGCTATGTATCTGCCCTCTGGCACCAACAGACTGAAGTCTGGGTCAACCCAGATAAGGAAACTTGACCACTGACCCACCCAATGATCCCTGACATGTTTTATGAAATAGAAGCAGAATTCAGCAATGCTGTCTCGAAACAATATCCCCCCAAACAATTTCACACAATAAGTCTCTGGTACATCTGGGAATTAACTACGGTCTTGGAAAGTCCTTACCGGAAACCTCACCACATAATTATATATCCTATCCCATTTCTCACACACCATGTATTTATGCTGGCCTCACATCACACTCTGAACGATTAGAAAGAAACAAACATTTTTGAAACTCCGGATTGATGCCTTCCATTTGTGGGGGGTTTTTGTCGTGGATCCAAGTGCGGTCCTCTTTTTGCACTTGATTGTTACAGTATGTTTTCCCCTGCTGTTGATGATTGTTTCGAAGGCAGTCTACTTCAAAGGGTATAGAAGTGCTTTGTGTATAACAGGAAGAATACAGGCCACGAGCTAGTGCTTGTTGTCATTACAATTACTAAATTATAATCTTCAGGCCAATCCTGCTTGTTTTAATTCAGCAAGGTCAATGGAAGTTTTCCGCAATGGAGACAAAAGGCAGTCTGGCTCTCAGCACTGCTTCTGACACCACGTATTTCTCTGCTTGCTTATTTTTCTGTCATTGACTTGTTTTATTCATATCCCATCTTTCTTCTAAGGAGCTCACAGTGGTGTAGATAGTTTGCCCTCCATAACAAGCTGATGTACAGGGACAGACAGCCACTTCGCCACACTGAGATTTTTCTTTCAGGTAGCACAATAGGAAGGGTGGTGGATTTCTGTTTCCATCTGCCAACATTTACTGCTCCAGGAGCATCACCATAGCTAAGCTGCTGCAATGAAGCACTCCATGCCTTTGCAGCACTCTTTAGTGGTGCCCATGGTCAAATGGCTCACTCTTGAGGACAGGTCCTTCCCCAGAGCGAAGCGTTCTGGGTAAGGTGGCTTCAGAGAACACCTGTGCATGTTGTTTTTGTTTTGTTTTGGTTGCAGCAAATACTGCCAGTGGAAGGCTCCAGAAATCCCTGGTACACCAGCATATCAGCAGCAATGAAAAAGGAGGAGGAGGAGGTCTATGTAGGTGGCACATGAGGGATTGGTGAGGGCTCTGTTTCAGGCAGCAAAATGACTTGCACTGACCCTATCCAAGGTTGGTTGGGCTGAGAGACAGTGACTCGCAATCCACTGTGGATTGGACTGTTGGTCTCCCAGTCCAAAACTATAACTGCTACACCACAATTACTTTGTACTGGAACCCTCCATTTTACTCTCAGAATATATAGTGAAGGTATTCATGGAATCTGGTCTTTTCTCTTGCTCCTTCACTGGTGTTAGCGATACTTGAGGAATTCAGGGTGTTTGTTTTGTTTTTTGTTTTGTTTTGGTATATTCTAATATGGTGACCTGATCTAAATCTCTTAGGCTAATGTGAGGATTGGAACTTAGTTATCCATGGTTAAAAAGCCTCCAGTTCCTGACAGAGATTGCTGAAACAACATCCTTGCACAAGCTCCTTGGTGTGCCTTGTGATCTACCTGGTGATGGGACTTCCCTCTGTTTTGTCCTTGGACTACTTCTGGACCTTGCCTCTTATTTTCCCCCTTTGTTGTGACCAGGCCTTTGGGGGCAGTGTTGCCCCTGTGGTTGCTGGATTCAGATTGATCTGAATCAGGGCAGTAACAAACTTTTGCATCATTGTTTCTGAGATCAAAGAGATTTTTGTATATACTATTGGATGTCATTAGAATGGATCTTTTAACACTGCAATTATTATTATTATTATTATTATTATTATTAATCATTTCAGAATTCCTGAGTAATGCTGGGGACTTTCTGCTACTCTCCTATTATAATACAGCAAGAGCCAATTCTGTCACCTTGATTATGTATCTGCATTATATGCATGCATGCTGGATTCGTATTCTTCATTGTTACATCTTAGCTGTTTGATCTCTGACCACTCATTCACATGCGCAGTCATCACTTGATACTGCAGTCATCATTTGATGAACATATGTTTGTTATTAATTCCTAAGTCATTGTTTACAGAGAATCTTTCAATAAATCATTGGATTTTAAAAAATAATAATCACACTTGCAGCTTTGCTCTTCCTCCAAATTACTCGAGTGTTTTCCATATGGGTCCCAGATGGTGTCTCATCCACTTAGTTTGTAGGCCCAGATCTGCTTAGCTTTAACAGTAGAACTATATCATATGCCGGCAGACCAGTCTCTGGGAATATCAGGACAATTTAGGAAAGGGAGGGGAGTAAAAAGTGGTGATAACATCTGGGGTGCATATCTGTGGGGATGTAAAATCTGCAGAAGTGGAGGCACAAATGCAATATGCAGTTGAATGTTTGTCTATGTTTATGAATTTTAATCCACTTGATCAAAGTATCCCTACATGGTGTACATGAAACAATTGAAAGCAATTATCACTATACAAATATACATTTGTATCCATCGCTAGACATATTCTGAATAGACCCATTAAAATCTAATGGGCATAACTTACTTGGGATCATTAATTTCAGTGCGTTTACTCTGAGCAGGACTAACATTGGATACAACACACAATCAACAAAATTTAAAAACATATCTTGTTTACATGCCCAGGTAGGCATGCCAAAACAAAAATATTTTTTTAACAGGTGTCTAAAACAGCATGATGAGGGTGGCTGCCTAATATTAATAGGCACGGAGTTCCAGAGTACAGGTGCCATCATAGTGAATGCTTTACTCCTTGCAGATGTGGAATGAACATTGCATGGTACTTGCAAGTTTCACAAGCTGGCACATATGGTGCAAGGCAATCCCTCAAGTAAACTGACCCCAAGCAGTTAAGGGTCTTTATAAACCTATATTAAGATCTTGAACTTGGCCCAGTAGCAAATCAGGAGCCAGTGCAGATTTTTCTGTAGAAGTATACTACTCTGGCAGGATCTCACTCCTGTTGGCAATCAAGCTGCAGCGTTCTTCACTAACTGCAGCTTATAGTCCAACCAAAAGGGAAGCCCCATATAGAGTTCACTGCAGCAACACAGTCTTGAGACTATAAATTTCTGGACTACTGTGGTCAGGCTACCTTGGGCTGGGAACAGTCACAGCTGTCACACAGGCTAGGAGCACCTTGCACCAGCTTCAGCTTGACCACCAGTGACAAATTGGGTTCAGAAGCACCAGTGGGCTGTAGGCACCTGTGGAGTGAATACCTGGAATCAGACAAAGTGAATTCTACTATTGGTGAGCTCCAGCCTGAACGATATGACTTTAGGTCAAGGGGACTCAGTAGCAAACCAATGACAGTCACTCCAGAGCCTAAGAACATTTTCCACCCAGGCAATTTTCTGATCTGTAGATCTGATGGCTTATGATATGGGGCAGCACCACATGGATGCATTGGTTCTTGTAGTGATCACTGTACCATGTGGCCCCTGGAGGACTGGCCATGGGTCAGTGAGGCCCATTAACCACCATGACTTGGCCCCAGCAGCTACCTACACCACTCTCTTGAATATCAGGAGTGCTTCTGTTAAAAGCAGTAAAAGCATTCACAAAATACACAAGTTTCACATCTCTTCTCTGTTCATTTCCCTTTCCAAGTGAAGTTTTCTTGCCTGAATGACTATATTAATTATTGACACGAATGATTCTTCTCCATTTAATTTCGTCCTTACAGCAGTGAGTTGAGGAGGATCTTGTACTTTACGTAAGTGCCTGACAGTTGGAGGCAATATCCCTCTAGATATCAGTTGCAGGGAATCACAGGTAGGATGAGTGTGGCTGCACTCAGATGCTGCTTGCGGACTTCCCATGGGTCTCTGGTTGGCCATAGTGAGAAGAGGATGCTGGACTAGATGGGGAATTGGTCTGATCCAACTGGCTCTCTTTCTGTTCTTATTTACAGATAGTCCCCTTGAACCCTGAGAGACTAATGAAAATTGACTTTAAGTATGAATTCAAGCTTGACTGCCACACTCATTTTCTAAGTGGAGAACAGAGACAATCCACCATAATATCCAAAGAGAGGCCTATCAAACACAGTTTATTTCTAGCTGTAGTTTGGTTTTGGTTTTCAATGGTCTCGAGAGCAAGTTTGGTGTAGTGGTTAAAAGCAGTAGACTCGTAATCTGGTGAACTGGGTTTGATTCCCCGCTCCTCCACATGCAGCTGCTGGATGACCTTGGGTTAGTCACACTTCTCTGAAGTCTCTCAGCCTCACTCACCTCACAGAGTGTTTGTTGCAGGGGAGGAAGGGAAAGGAGAATTTTAGCCGCTTTGAGACTCCTTAGGGTAGTGATGAAGTGGGATATCAAATCCAAACTACTACTACTACTACTACTATTACTCTTCTTCTTCTTCTTCTTCTTCTTCTTCTTCTTCTTCTTCTTCTTCTTCTTCGTCCACACTTCCCTTTTGCCTCACACTTTCTTGGCACCAGTCTGTGCTTTAAAGCACTGTGTCCAATCGCTTGGGTTTTGTTGCCCTGGCATTTTCCCTGTGAAAACCTGCTCTTTACCACTGACTCAGAACCAAGGAAATTTGGGTTTTCCGTTTGCTCCAGTTCAGCAGTAAAGCAGGTTTTCTCAGGGAAAGTGCTGAGGCAAAAAGAGTGCTTGGACACAGTGCTTTAAAGATCCGATGTGTGCCTAGAAACGTTGCACAAAAGGAAGTCTGGATGAGCCCTAAATGATTGTGGCATAGTACCCGTGGGAAGAGAAACTGTGCTTTCCCTTCTTTGAGTTTTGTAACAAGAATTATGTTGTTCACAAGAATGAAAGTTCATTACATCTTGGAGTGGGTGGGAGAGATAGTCAAGCTTTTCATTGTAATGGATGCTGTTGTCTAGCGTATAGTGTTCATTGAATGAATACTCTGTGAAACACAGCTATGGGTGAATGTTGAATCTCTTTATGTGGTTAGTACAGCTGTAGGCAATCTGCACATATCTTCTGCACTAAGGAAACCCAACACATGTTAAGGCATGTGTTGGCTTTCAAGTGATCCATCAAGAAAAAAAGCAGATTAAAACCCATTATTGCTCCATGGAGGATTCCTCGACAAAAGTTAACAAAAAGTAGTTTATCTGAATGCAAAGTCATTCATCTTTTTCTTCAGTGTGCTGCTTTTTATCTAGATGTAGTCTAGATCCTGCTGTCCACAAGGGTGGGTGAGCTTACCTGATTTGTGTTTGAAAACCTTCCTCTTGATTACATTTTCCCAGCCTTTCCCACACCCTCTAACACAATATGGAGGTGGTAATTGCAAAATTAGTAAATGCCTACCCACAATGTCATTGGGGAGATGAGAAAACACTACCTATTTTGCTGAGGCTGCCTCCATCTGCTTTCAAATAGACACATGGAGGGCTAATGCGGAATCAAACTGCATTGAGCCTCTGTTTTTGGAATAAAAGCAGGTGAAAATGTACTTTCCAGGGACATAAAATATTTAACAGGTCCAGGTTGTGTGTGCACTAGGTAGAAAAGGATGTCTTTGTACATCAAATATAGAATATAATGTGTATATACAGCCTCACAGATATGACACTTTGGGAAACATCGTAACATAAGAAGTTCCACTAGGATGGGTTAGACTATTTATCTATCTAGCTCAGTATTGTATTTTCTGATTGCCTGCAGCTCTCTGGGATCTGAGGCAGATGAGGGTCTTTCCCATTACCTGCTACCTAATTTTTTAAACTGAGGATGCCAGAGAGCAAACCTGGAACTTTCTGCATGCAAAGCATTTGCTCTGACTCTGAAATATGGTTCCTCTCTGAAATGAGGCATTATACTGGGATCAGCAGTCCAAGGGCCAAATCTACCCTTATGCTTCAGTTGCCAATTCAGGGCAAAAAGGTGTTGCATAACAATAGAGGAAATAGTGGCTGTTGCTGTCAGTCAACTTTAGGGAAGGAGTGATTTGGTTTACCACCTTCCGTTGGTTCTGCAAAGTGGGCCCAACAAAATAAATTATTTTCTGACCTCAACCTTAATGTGATTTTGGCAATGTCTTTAATTCCCTCCTTACTTTGCATGTGGAAGGTTCCAGGTTAAATCCTTGGCATTTTTAGGTAGGGCTGAGACTGCCCCTTGCCTGAAACCCTGGAGGGCTGTCAGTCAGAGCTGACAGTGCTGAGCTAGATGCCCCAATGAATCTGACTCAGTATAAAACAGCATCCCATGCCCCTGTGTCCCCATCTCCAAAGCTTAGAATTTTAAGATGTTGCTATCTCCAACTGCCCTGCGAACCGCCCAGAGATCTCTGGGTATAGGTAAAAGTATATAAATTATAACAACAAGAACAACATCCAGGTATCTACCGGTAATCACTTATCACTGAGCCTTCTCTAGGTTCCATGTCCAGACTCGCCACTATTTCTGACATATCTACCCCAAAACATCCACCTGAAGGGTGGTTCCATGAATCCTTATGAAGTGTATGGAAAACTAAGAGCAAAAATGTGAACCTGGGCATGACACATTCATAGGCTTCATACAGATTGGCAATCACAATGGCTGATGTTGGACACCTCCATCTGTAATGGACTATGAGATTTGAGGACATGAAGTTCTCTATAGCTCTCTAGACCTGGTCAGTCTTTGGAGCCGTAAGTTCCTGGATGAAGATCTTGAGTTTCTTACCCAAACAGCATATTGCCATGAGCAGAGAATTACCAAATTTTAAAAGTAGAAAGAGTAGCTTTCATAAGCAAGGTAGTTCTGCCATGAACCATGCTTCCTCTTGGTTGACTCCTTCATGGAGTCAGGTTTCTACTGCACATATGGCTAGTTGGCTCTCTCCTGAGTAAAAGACAGTAAATGAAATTCTCTTGTAGTTATGCCTCAGCTCCACCAGATGGTGCAAGTGAAAGACACCATGCAAAACGTACCACAGCACCTTGGAAATATAGAAGGCAAGCTGACTGATGAGGCAGCTCGAACATTTTCATACATGTTATTAAAGAGCCAAATCTTTGATATCCTTTTGTGCTGAATACTTAAGCAAACACAAATAGAAAAAAACAGGGGTTCAGGCCAGCATACAAAGACATAACATATGGCAAGCAAAGTACAATGAATGTATTCATCACAATGTACCTGCTATTACAAGGCATACAGTACATACAAGTGGTACTCATCAAAATAAATACAATATAACAATTAATGACACATTTTCATTATCTCTGGCACAAGAAAATTATTGGAAGTGGCGGAACAGCTGTAGCAAACAGGACTGGAGCCCGGTGATCCCAGTTATGAAGAGAAACTCCTTCAGCCTGTGAAGTTAACAAGGTCCCACACTGGGTACAAGTCAAGGCAACTGCTGCATGCTGTCTAGCAGAGCAGGGCAAGTTAGAAGAGCTCCTTGTTCAATGATGTCAACTTGATATACCTGAGGATCAGACACTTGAGAGAGGGGTTAATTATATTCTCTGGGAGCTACATTGCACATGAAATTCTGCGCATGTGAAATCATAGATGAGCAGCCTTGCCACTTGCAAAGACATTGGATGCATTCATGCTACAATGAACATGTTTATTCTCCATTTGCAGTATTCCTGCTGAAAGGGAATACTGTTTTGTGAAAGGGAGCATCCTGTTTTGCTGTCTACACAACTGGTGGTGAAGAGCTTACGCATGCAGGGATCCACCCCCACTTGCACATGGCAGAATTCAAACCTTACACCATTGCTGAATCTGGTCCAGAGACCTTTTTAAAGGTACTTGCATCTGTTCACTCCAAGCTGTGTTTCACCGTCTCCCCATATGTGGATTTTGCTGGAGCATTAATCTGTTATCAGCCTTTCCCCCTTTGAAGTGAAACTTCCAAATGAGCCCTTTTTTCTGGGGTTCTGCATGAACTTGCCAAACAAGAAATTCTTGAAGAGCAAAGAGTGTAAACAATTCACATAGGCATGACTGGAAAGACACTAATTACAATAAACTCTGCCCCAGGTGTGCGTACAGCTAAGGGGATTACAGGAATGTTTTCAATAAAAAGGAATCTGTAATAGTGATGATAACTTGCATAATGGAGTAGAATGAAATTCAGGGCTTCAAGATTACATTTGAAAGATCAAATAAAGGGTAAGTCCTTTATCTGAGAAGTGATATAGCTTGTACAGGGCTTACCGGACGTGCACTTAGCCATAACTAGTGATTACTGGCTACTATTCAGGCATTGAATACCCATTTGCGTGGAGGTTCTCCAGGGCCTACAACCAAGGGATAATCTACAGGATAGTCAAAACTAAGCAAGTGGAACTGCCTGTGGGATCCCCTTGGGCCTTTGAACCAAAAATGGCATGATGCACTAGCAGTAGAAGCCAGCGGGGTGTGGTAGTGGCTTGGAGCCAGATTGTGCCCTGCATTTTGTCACATGCAACACTGCTTCTATTCCACTGCAGTTCATCTTCTTCCAAAAACAACATTATTCGTCTCACTGTCTGTTGTGGCAAAATAATGTGACTCTAATTAATTAATTACATAGATTACATTGTCATTTCCTTATTCCACCCCATTCATTTCAATGGAAATGAAACATGTGATGGCAGGAAGCGTGTACAATGCAGTTGGGAGTTCCTCACATCTACTATGCTTTGTGTAGCTCAGTTGGTTAGACCATGGTGCTGATAACACCAAGGTTGCAGGTTCGATCCCTGTATGGACCAGCTGCATATTCCGGCATTGCAGGGGGTTGGACTAGATGATCCTCAGGGTCCCTTCCAACTCTACAGTTCTATGATTCTATGTGCTGATCATGGAGGCCTGGAAATCAGCTCCAGGGCAAACCTGTGTTGACATAACCTTTTGACACTGAAAGAGAACAGTTGCATGTTCAGCTGGCCAGCAGATGTCCTCCTTGTTCCAGATACAGCCAAGTGCCCACAATTCCTCTTCAGCAGTTTAGGAGGATTTACTGAAGCTTCAGACAGGACCAGTTTTCCTGGGCAAGGAAAAACAGAGCTTTCACCCCACCCGATCCTTATAACCAGAGATGTCAGAGTTGAATCTGTGTCCTTCGGCATTCAAATCATGCATTTACTACCCTCCTTTGTACTTTTATTTTCTTGCCCAACCTGAAAGTAGCTCAACTAGCAAGGAAAATTCTGTTCCATTTTCCTCTGGACTTAGTGAAATTCCCTGTTCTGCATCACTATTAAAGATATAATAGCCTTGTCCTCCATTGCATCTGATCAGCTGTAGCAGGGGTGGGGAACTTCAAGCCCAGGGGCCAAATGTGGCCCTCTGTGTCTGGTCCTTGGGACTCTCCCAAGGCGTGTTTCAGTGTCCCCCCCCCCAAGTTTAGAGGCAAAGAAAGAGACAGAATGAGTGGAAAACAATAAATGAAAGGTGAATGAATGAGAAGGAAGGAAGGAAGGAAGGAAGGAAGGAAGGAAGGAAGGAAGGAAGGAAGGAAGGAATAGAGGGTGAGTGCTTGTTGCTTCTCTGTGTGTGTGAGAGAGAGAGAGAGAGGAGGGGCAGGCTGATAGATGACTGAATGGGAGAGAAAACATAATGGAAGAGAGATGGAAAAGTGTTCCATTCACTTTTTACTTTGGCTCTGTTGACAGACCTTGTCTACTTTTCTGCACTGTCGATGGTTGGTTTAAAAAAGATATATAATATACATATAACAACAAACAAAATGAATTATTTTAGGGGAAATTGCTTTGCAAAATAAGTGTATATGAAAGCAAAAATTCATAAAATATGTATATTAGGAGAATATACTAAATGCTGATGAATATTCATGTGGACTTTAAAAAAAATAGCAAACTGGTATGGAAATGTACAGAACTGAACAGCAGACTGGAAAAATGAGAAATTGAGAGAAACCTAAATTTTAATATTCCACCCATTCCTTCTCTGAACAGAAGAGAGATTCTAGCCACTTTGTTCAATCTCTCTGCCCCTGGTTTTCACTCTCTTTCTATTAGTTACTCAGGCTTCTGTGAGTGCTGAGCAGGAATTCTTCAAAGCCCCTTTTGAATACTAGGCAGAAAATGTGTCATTTGTTGATGTACAGGGATAAGTATACTGTATATAAGGGGCGTGTCCAAACTGCAATTTGCTGTGTATTTGCAGCTTTTTGCATTCCTATGTAATTTGCAAATTCTACCCTCAAACAATACTAATTTCAATGTCTTTCTCCTGTAAATTACAGTTTTTGCAATATGGGGATAATCAAATAAATTGGGGAAAATCAGGCTCCAAACCATTGCACTAAGGCAGAGATCAGAGGTTCCGGCCCATGAGCTGCCTGGAACTGGCCCACAGCTGTTCTGTGGATCGACATGGGGATTCCGTGCTTTTTTTTCACAGTGCCATTTTTTCTATCGCTGTGGGAACCAACTTCCGGGGCGGAAGAATGCCGGAAATAGCATGTGCGCATGCACATGGGCGCTCGTCCGTCCTGGAAGTATGACAGAAATAGTGAAATAGCGCACACGCACAGGCTCTCCTCACCCTCACTCTGCACATGCTCTGACCCACCGAGAGGTCTGCCAGGGAGTGGACTGGCCCAGCCTCAAAAAAACATTGCTGACTCCTGCACTAAGGGTTACAGATTATTAGCTTCAGTGTTACTGGGTGGGTGGATCAACTGTCACTTTCTGCTACTGTCCTTTCTACTGCTTCCTCAGTGCTTTCATTTTTTTCTGACCATGTTATTTCTGGTGTGCTCCCTCCCCCCCAAAAATCACTCAGATTTGCACAAAACCAGAAATCGGCATAAGAGAACTACACTGATTTTTTTTATTTTTTTTGCTACCAGGTACTGGACAGCTAATTAATCTGAAAAGTGTGTGCTGAGAATTTACATTTGCTTTCATTTCTTTTCTGGTTGTGTTCCCATTTCCAACACTCCTGAAGGAGAAGGGTAGCCCCCCCCCCCATTCTTTTGATCCATCAGATTTGCACAAAACCAGAAAACTGCAAATCAAATCACATTAAAATTGTGTGCTAAAAATTACAGTTGCTTTACTTTTTGCTTTTGCACACTTTCTGGGCGGGCAGTTACTTTAACAAACAAGCTATATGCCTCCATGCCCTGTAAGTACATAATTGGCATAATAGAATCAACACATTAGAAGGAGAGGACAAACACAACTGTATGCAGGTGTGAACTAGCCTGGTCTAATTTGAATGGGGGGGGAGGGAAGTGTATTAACAAGTAAATGGTGCTGAAATATGGACAAGCCCAAGGTTTCCATGTTTACTTTAGCAGCCCAATGGATTAGACAAAAAATAATTCTACAGCATGTGGTCTAGTGTACTGGGAGCCACTTATGATAAGATGTACCCTACAGTAACTATCTTTGTGATGATTGAATGTTCTTAGCATATTAATTCAACTGACTGGCCACTGAGTATGTTCAGTCCTCATTGGGCACTTTCTGCTTTCCTCCCTCTTCAGGATCTCCACCCATTGTACTTTTGTTCCTTGAATTCCCACCAGCCTGCTAATATATCCCTCAGGTATGGAAGGATGGGGCCATTTGGGCTAAATAGCTAACAGCACCTAAAGCTGGAATACCAAAACAAGAAGGAGTGATTGAATCCCTGCTTATGTGGTGCTGCTTTTGAGCCTATGTGTGCTTTAAAACCACCTGGCTGGAGAAATATCTATGGCATTTGAATGCTGAAAACCATAGAAGTATGCATGCAGACAAACCTAGAGCCTTCCTTTTTTTTATAGAAGGAAAATCCAGATAAGTATAATCTGCCAAGGATGTTTGCAGTTATACAGATCAGACAGATAAAATGCAGGAAGACAAATTTGGGTCTGGTGGAGATCAGTGGAGCTGTTGCCACTGGCATAAATAAGGCTGCATTCCATATTCATTTTGGCCCAACATACTTGCTGTCAGATTGAGCTGCCACAAGAACTGCGATAAGGCCAATTATAGGAGCTTGAGGCAACCAATAGGGGCTGCTTGTTGGTCGACTTGATACGTATTGATATGGCTGGGACAAAATGAGCTGTAATCTAATAAAAACGAATGGATGTAAAAGTATATCTGGTTAATTTGACAATAGCGCTTTCGGAAAGGGGAAGTGCATGGAGTAGCCTGGAAATTGTTCCACAGGATATTATATATCTCATAGTTCTAAACAAAGTAGGTACTATCTGCTTCGATCACTTAAATGATATAGCACTATGAACTGTAATTTCCCCTAGCGAGCCACTTAATTCATGTGTTCATATCCTGTTTCATTTCAAATTAGCTGCTTTTGCCTTTGTGAAGAGTTCTCTTTGTAAAGAGGTCAGGGCTGCAACCTCTGATCCACTGGGCTCCTGCTTGGAATGGATTCGAAGGGAAGCAAACCGTGACAAATAAATTTGGGGCTTGCGGTTACATTTATTATTTCCACCAACTTTGACCTCTTTCTGCGTCTTTGGTCTTCTCCACCCCTGTGACGTTCTGTCCCAGCTACACACCCTGCCCTGGGGAAGCACTGCAATGTTGGGCGTGTAGATTTCAAAGTAAAGCGGTATGAGGTAAGATGTGAATGGAAACTCTTGACAGTACTTCGGAAGCTGCCTTTATACCAGATCAGATTATTTGTCCATCTAGCCAAGGGATGGGGAAATTCAGGTGTGTGTGTTGTGTTGTGGTGTGGTGTGTGTGTCAGATCCAGTTCTCTAGGCCTCTCTGTCTGGTCCTCAAGACTCTCTCGGGGTCATACCCCATGCTGATCCTGCTTTGATTGTCTTTGATTGTTTGTGTCTGGTTGGAAGGTGTCCCTAAATTCTGACAATGGAACTTTTTTGCCTGGATAAAGGATAGAATCTAGCCTACAATACAAAGATAAAATCCACGCCTGTTGCTTTTCCCACTTTTGCTTCTAGCCACACCCACCACTAGCATGTCACCCCTGCAAGGTTGATCAGAAGGGAATGTGGTCCTCAGGCTGAATATGGCTCTCCAGCCCTGAATTAGACCAGTACAGTCTGCTCCAGGGTTGGAGAACCTGTGGCTGTCCAGATGTTATCAGAGTACAGGTCCTGTCACCCCTGACCATTGGCAGTGCTGGCTGGGGTGGATGGGAGTTGGAGTCCAACAATGGTTAGAGGGCCACTAGTCTCCTACCCCTGGTCTATTTCAACAGGCAGCAACCCTCCAGTGTCTTTAAGAGATGTCTTTTGTATCATTTGCTGTCTGATCCTGTTCATTACCTGGAGAGGCTAGGCTTGAACTTGGGGCTTTCAGCATGCAAAGGATGTGCTCTTCTACTGAGCTCTGGTCCCTCCTCTAGGTGATATGCAAGTTAGGAGATTTAATGTGAACCTACCTAATTTGCATTTCCCAAAACAATATCTGGACTGAAATGCAGCTATCCTCTGATATTTGCACTTCTCCAAATGGTGTGATGCAGTTCTCCAGCAACAACTAAAACTGTATAATAAGGGAAAGTGAGAACTGAAAAATCATATATTAGAGAAAACAACACACAAAAGTGCATTTTAATAGGGAAAATTCATTGCAAAAATATATTTGGCAAAACTGCACACAAAATTGCATATGTATCAGGAGAAACGAACATTAAAATGCTGGGAGCATTAAAAAAAATACTGATGTGGAAATATGCCAAACTGAACTTTAAAGACTGGGAAAATGAGAAATCATCCCCCAAGTAAGTGCACATAGGATTGCAGCCTTAAATTAGATTTGTGTTGGTTAGATGAGGTTTGACACAAGCACAATACATGGTACCCTGTGCTTGCACTTACAGCTCTTGTCTAGATGCATTTGATTTGCGGGGGAGTATCCATGGGAGATTAATGAAATGGCCACTTAGGATGTATGAAACAGATAACAAAGTTAGCATTTTGCGGGTATGGAAAAGTTATGAATCGTCTCACCTATCAGTCAAAGCAACTCTGAAGCAAAACATGTCTGTAGCTATACAAAAAAAGAAAAAAAGATTAATGGGGGGTTGCAGTTATGTTTCATTTCAACATTTTTTTACCAAACGTCTGTAGATTTCTGTGAGAGAATTGCATGTAGCTGTACTGTTAGCTATGTTGGCAACAGGGATGGATCCAATGATGATGAGGTCCCAACAGTGTTTCTAATTTGCTTTCTCTTTTACCACACTCTTTTTGCACATCTGTGCAAGAGCTGTTTCCCCCCAAATGTTATGCACAAATAACACAGGTTGACGCAAATCAGGATGAAGTCAACACAATTTAAGAGCCAACACCGTGATGTTTTATTTTTACGTGGCACTGAGTAGTGGAGCAGTTGCAACAGATGGAGAAGTGCATATTGGCATTTTAAATGTGTGCCTTTTGAACACAAAGGTTTACCTCCAAAACCCTGTGTTAGGAGTCCCATCAGAAGATAGAACCTTCTGCATGCAAAAGGACCTTCTCCTCAAATTATATTCTGTTTTTCTTTGGTTTTCTCAGTAAAGAGTTATCCGGATTCTTTCTCTCTCTGGACTCCATCTGCATTGTTTAGGTGACTTTGCTAACACTAAGATTCATGGAAAACAATTACTTTGACAATCAAAGGTATTGGCACATCAAGACATTAACAGCCAAGGGGCATCTCCAGTCTGTTTCCACTTCCATCAACTACTGTTTTGCTCTTGGCTTAGTCTTTCTAATTACTTTCAAATGGACATAATAAAAAACATTCCCATGATTTTTTAAAAACAAAAGAAGCCTGAAATTTGTTCAAAAGTGAGTCTTTTTCCTCCAAAATGAGCCTACATCTCTCTGACAACACCAAGTCACTGCAGATCTAATGCACTGCTCCATGTTGCTGTGTTCAATTAAAATAGTATCAAAGCCAGTTTGATGATCTTAACGTTTAATAAATAGCACACAGGCTTTGTCAGCAAGCCAAAGTATTTGTTAAGTATCTAGCTAGGGGAAATTTTCTTTGGAAGTAAGGAAAGCATGCAGTGAAGGGAACAAAAAGTGGATTCAGTAGAGCACACCTTAATAAACATTAACATACACCCTGTATATTGCATTGAAATATTTAAATAGACAGGTAGCCATTTTTAGAACTATCGCCAGCTTCTCCTGTTACATGTCAGTGTCATGGTTTCCCTCTAATGACTCAGTCCAGAAAAGAAATATTTTTCGAACTGCATTCCGAAAGCTTACAGTGCAACTTTCTGCAGCAACAGTGGGTACTCTGTGACCCCCATTCTGATTTCATGCAGATGAAAGAGTCTAGAGGGAGAGAAGGAAGGCAGAAGAGAAGTAATTGTGGGGCCGGGGGGGGGGGGGGAGCCAAAACAGATGGAACAATGCAAGGAGGGTGGAAGGGAAGCCTTCTGCAAGCTATCAGTGCAGACTAGAGGGGTGGAACCTTAGGTCCAGGGGCCATATATGCCTCTCCTGGTCTCTCTCTGTTGATTTGATTTATTGCATTTTTATGCCGCTTTTCATTCAAATGAATCCCAAAGCAGCTTACAAACAATAAATAACAATAACATGACAGAACATCACAAATAGAGCATAAATCATATGGAATGATTTACAGATCATCTATAAAATAATTACAATCTATAAAACACTTTTGACAAAGCAGCAACTTAGGCATAAGATAAACACAACAACTACAGCAAAACTCATGTTATACAATTAACAAATCAAGACAGCATTTATAATCCATAAAGCAATATTAACAACCTTAACAAAATAGCATCCCAAAAACAACTAAACTCTGTTCATACACACACACTCAACCCCACGACTCATAATCTTTCAGTCTATTCAGGTCATTAAAAATTACATTCATATAATGCCCATTGTTAAGCCAGCTCAGCCAAATGCTGAGCCGACTGGGGTTGTCAGGTAGTGGGCCATGGTGGAGATGGTGGGGCTTTGGCCCTATCAGTTATGGTAAAGTGGATTCTGGCTCTGGGTAGCCCACCAAGGCACCATTGACAAGGAGCTTACCCATGTCACCCTCGATAATCAGGAGGTCCATTCCCACTACAGCAGTTTTTTGCAACCTTGGGTTTCCAGATGTTCCTGAACTACAACTTCCATCATCACTGAGCACTGGTCATAATGGCTAGGAATGATGGGAGCTGTAGTCCAGTAACACCTGATAACTCAGGGTTAAGAAAGGCTGCACTAGAGGAAGTCCAAGATGAGCCTGATGGGCAGTACAATTTCTCACCCATCACAGCTGTTCCTCTGGCAGCAACTCCCTTCTGGAGGGTATAACCCTTGGGACTCTCCCCAGGCTACACACCCCTCTCTCTAAGCCATAACCCTCACCAGCATATCCTCCATGAGTTCTTTTTGACCCTTGTGGAATGTGTCCTTGAACTCTAATAGTGCTTCCTGCTTGTTTGAATGGATGTTAGAGTGTGAATGTGGGTTGAAACTAGCCTACTCCACAAATGTGAAACTTATATTTATTGGCTTGTCCACTTTTGTGTCTGACTTCACCCACCACCAGCATGTGGCCCCTGGAAGCTTGTCCTGATGGGAATGTGGCCCTTGGTCTCTAAAAGTCTTCTCACCTGTTTCAGACTTCTTGCAAGAGTCATCTGTTCCTTTCCTGCCATCCTGCTGGGCAGGGAGAAGAAAGAAAAGATGTCAGAGAGAGACAGACAGAGAGAGACAAAAGGTGTGGCCCCACCTGCTTTTGATTCTGGCCCCACCTATGCCAATATGCAGCCTGTGAAAGATTCCTCTTGAGAGAATGCAGCACTCATGATTCCCCACCCTTGTCCTACAGAGTTAATCAATCCCCACCCCCAATATCTGTATATTCTCCTAATCTTAATAGTTCCCTGCATTTATCTCTGAACAGTATCCATGTGCCACCCAAGCAGAGCTCTCTGGGCAGCTTAGAGTAACCATAAAATATTCAGATACAAAATCAATAGCCATACAGCCAACATTAAAAAGACAGCATAAAAACTCAGCAGGAAATAATAAAAATGATACAGTAGAGCTCTCAGCAAGACTCGCAAGAGCATAAAGGATTTTAGGCAGCCCCTAACATTTCAGAAAATAGTAAAAGTGGTATTTCAATTCTCAAAAAGTTTTCTTTTTTTATTAAAAAAAAGACAGAGAAAATAAAAGGGACTTCCCCAGTGTTAGAATGATGACAGAGTTGATACCAGGTTAACCTCTTCGGGGAGGGCATTTCACAACTAGGGGGCCACCACTGAAATGGTCCATTCTATAGTAGCCACCCATTGCCCCTGAGTTACCCAAGTAAGGGCTGCAGAAGGGCTAAGAATAATTCAGTTGGCATGCTTTGTGTGCAAACTATCCCAGATTCAATCTCTGGCATCTCCAGATATTGCTGGTAAATACTTCTGTCTGAAACCTTGAAGAGCTGCTGTCAGTCAGTTTAGACAATACTGAGGTCAGTGGACCAATGGACTATGTTCCAAAATTGGTGTGTGAAAAGAGCTGAAGTGGCTCATTCCCAAATGTAACTGAACCCCAGTCCTCAGACTTGAATAGAAATTGGGCTTAGCTAATTATTTATTTAAAAACCAGAAATAACTTAGTAACCTAGGAAAAGTTTTGGGACTCAGTTGAGCATCCAGTAATACCTCTGGAAGTATAATGGGGTCTGAATACATCCCCAGCCCCCTATGAGCCCCAAATTGCTTACTAGTACAGTGTTAGCATCTTCCATCTTCTTACCTGGGTCCAGGGGCTGTGGGGTGGGGTGAGGTGATAAGTAGGCGTCACCATTTCCCCTTGATGTGTGTTTTGCTGTCATACAAGGATACAGAGAGGCTGGTTTGCAGCTACCCATAGTACAATATTCAGGTAGAGAGAAATGTTAAGTGGGTAGGTAGGAGGTGAGGTGAGGTGAGGGAGGAGCTTTTCTCTGGCTCAGACTGCGATAATTTTCTCTGACTCAGATTGCAGTCTGAGCCAGACAACTATGTAGAGTCATGACTTTGTGACTGTGTGCGCGCGTGCGCGTGTGTGATAATGTTCACCTCACATTGTAGGCAACTGGTACCAGTTGCCAAGGCTGTATCTCCAAGCCAAAGAGGTATGGATTTTGGCAACATCAGCTGGTATTCTTTCACCTGAGTTTTGTTTTTATTTATTTTTCAAATGAAAGTATCAATTAACAAAAGAAAAGAAACTTTCTAGTGAACTAACAGCCTGTGCCAACAGGATCAGCTCACCCATCTCTGTATGAATACCATACGGAAGAGACTTGAGATGGCACAGATGTTAGCATCCTTTCCTCAGACAGTATTCTGTGATATAACATTTTGCCTTGAATACTACCAGAGCTTCAATCCAAGGCTAGAGTCTCCTCTTCCCACTGCTAGTACACATGGCCCTGGAGATCCCTCGCCTTAAAAATCTGCACATCAGCTTCCATACATTTTTTGCCAAACCATTTAGGATGTCTCGATGTGCAGAAAATGTACTTTTCTTCCAAGCACTGTATCTAACACAAGAAAGAAAGAAAGAAAGAAAGAAAGAAAGAAAGAAAGAAAGAAAGAAAAGAAACAACTGGAAAATATTTAACTTGAAGTAAATGTGGGGATTTCTCCCCCCTTTCTTTCCCTGGGAGCTTGTTAGCTTAATTTGGGTTCAGATATTTTACAGCTCACACTGTACTAATTTAAAACACCTTTCTAAAACAAATCCCAGCTAAACTTTTTTTAGAGTGTAATATAGCTAGTAAAGAGACATAAATACAGAGTATGCCAAAAACTGCAAAGGGGGAAAAAATGAAATAGCATCTGATTGCTGATACTTGGGTGAGGAGATGGCTCCATTTATTTGCTTTCTGAGATTTATTAGAAATCTCTGCAGTAAGAGGCTTGCCATACGTCAGGAAAATTCCCGACATGTCCTGGTTTTGGGGTGTAAAAATGGCGTCGGGGGAATTTTGCTGAAACGGCAAAATGTCAGGGAAAACCTGGATATATAGCAACATGATGGAAAAAGCAGCGGAAACAGCTCCAAAAGTTTAAAATTCACTATTTTGGGGGGAGGCTTCCCCAACAAAGCTCAACAATTTTTTGGGTGTCAGGAATTTTTCTTTTTGAAATATGGCATACTAATGCAGTAAAATGCTTGTGGTTTGGGATTTCCCCCTGTCAATATGCTTTCTTTAATTTATCTTTCCAAAAAGGATGCAAAAAAATATTATTATCTTTAAAAAAATCTGAATGGGGCAGCTGCCAAAACACTTTCTGACTACATGCCCCCTGATTGCCTGCTTCCCAAGGTGCATTCCCATGGGCATTTGGTTGGCCACTGTGAGAACAGAGCTTTGGGTTGGATGGGCCTTCGGGCTGATCCAGCAGGGTTCTTCTTATGCACTTATCAGCAAGGGAATGACTGCTAAAAAAGCATGGGGTAGGGGAGTACAAATGTAAGAAGATCCCTGCTGGATCAGGTCAAATGCCCACCTATTTGAGTATCCTCTTCTTACCATGGCCAACCAGATGCCTATGGGAAGCCTGCATGCTGGACCCATTTGCAATTGCATAGTCCCTACTTGCAATTCCCAGCAACTGGTATTCAGAGGCATACCACAAAATTCAAGAAAGAATGGTTGCCTCTTGGAAAAGCATTATTATTATTTTAAATAATCTGGCATTTAGGTTGAAAGCCCTTGCATTGTGGTTTGCAACAATCAGCATTCACCATAAAACTATAAGCTTCAGAAACAGTACAACCATAACACAAAAAGTAAGGGTGTTTTTTCCCCTTTAAGTAAGAAAATGTATCCAAACCAGTAAATGCACTAAGGTACAATGAACAATTGTAACTAAAACCATTTTATAAATTCGACACAAAATCCTGTGTAGATGCACTTGATAACAAGTTAAGCCTCTAGGCCCCTCCAAAGGCACGTATTGATGAGTCCTGATTAGGTATGGGTGACTCTGTCATTATCAGTTTCTCTCAGTTTCTCATTTTTCTCCTCATAAATTCAGTTCTCCATATTTCTTCTGAGTGTTGTGTATGTGCCAAGGAAGTTCAGTGAAGTGGTTAAACTCACCACAGCAAACAACTGTGTAGCAGAGATAACTTTTACTTGGCAAACACAAACACACACTATATACACACTCTGTTAACAGTTGCCACAATAAGTCTTCTCTCTCTGAACCCAGAGAGAGTTCTTTGCTTACAAAGTCCACAAGGCAAGGTATTAAGTCCAGTTGCTTGCAAAGTCCTTGTGCTGGTCCCGGGGGGAAGGTACCGTGATCGTAGTCAGAGTTCACAAGATGAGAGGCGAGGTCCGAAACTGGGAGCCGGGTGGGAACAGGAACGCTGAAAGGTCAGGAGCAGGAGGCCGGGCAGGGAACAGGAACGCTGGAAGGTCAGGAGCAGGAGGCCTGGGACCGGGCTGACTGACCTTTATGTTCTTCTAAGGCCAGGGGCGGTCCCGGCCCCCAGGAGCCCTGCCTCCTCTGGCCTTAAGGCGAGCACTCCTCCTGGGAGCAACCAGTTCCCTTCGCCTCTCTGCCCTAAGCCTCTGCAGTTCAGGAGATGCCGAAGGGTTACTGGGCCCCGGAGGAGGCTCACCTGTAGACACTGAGTTCTCAAGCACCTCTGGGGCCAGAATGGTTTCACCTGGTGCCTGCTCCTGAGGATCTGACACAGGTGAAGGCTCCTCAGAATCTAGGCCTTGCCCCAGTTCAGCCGGCCCTGGAGGCGGGGACTCCTGTGCAGGCCGGGATTCCTCTGGTTCAGCCTCTGAATCGGAATCCCAGGCCATCACAGTCCTGCAACTGTCAGATTTCTCTGAGTTCAAAAGTCTTGTCCAACTTCTCTCAGATGGGCTCTTCTCAAAGTCTTCCATGTTTCCACAGTTCCATAGATTTCTCCAACGGTCTTAACAAGTCTCCAAAACTCCCCAACAATGAATGCTGTAACCTGAGCCCTTTACACTTCAATTTCTATGTGCTAATTTGCCCAGCAACTCAGATAAGACAGTCACAAGAGACCCGCAGCTGCACTGTGTGTATGTGTTTTGTTTGTGGGGGGCATTTCTGCCGACTCAAAACTTTAGAAGTTCATATGAAATTTCTTCAAGATTTTAGTACAAATTTCTCCCAGTATGCACTTCTCTCTAATATACATGTCTTTGAAAGTGGTTTCCCCTAATATAATGCATTTTGTATGTTGTTTTCACCAATATTTGCATTTGTATGCAGCCTTTACCCAATACATGCATTTTTGTACACATTACCTGGCTGGAGGATTGCAGTGCAAAATTCAGAGAAGTGTGAATTTCAAAAGAGTACTGTGGTTTGTTTCATGTATTGTTTAAGGAAGCCTGGATTACTGTTGGTAGGTTCACCTTGAAATGTACAAACTTTACACATTCGGGTAAGCCCCCCCCCCATGTGATTCCCTGGTCTCAACTCCTCTGATGTTTCACTATTGCTGGCTTCATTACCCTCCATGATTTGGGGGTGAATTACTTTACTTGTATAAGTTCCCCCTGTGAATTACAAGCCTGATCTTACAACCATTATCTTCCAGTATTCTAAATCATGTAGGGAGGTTACATGACTAGAAAAAGCTCCCCAATGCAGAGTTTCAGCCCTCAGTGCCAAACACTTGTGGTTTCAGCAACTTGCAAGTGACAGAGAGAGCAGGACACTGTTCACATAATGGGAATCATTTTTTTTTTTTTGGGAGGGGGAGCCTGAATAGGATGACAGTGTCAAAACCAGGTTTGCCTTGCTCCCTGATAAATGTTGCCTAGTTCACATGGTTGTGTTCCTCGGTTGATGCCTTCCACTTCAAATGGTAATTTGCATCTGTGAATGCGCCATATAAAACTATGGAGAAAATTATTAAATCATGTGCATTGATCTTAAGCTCCAATGGAACAATTTCATATAACTAACTGCTGCTTGTTATGATACACGATCAAATGCAGAGCTTTCAAGTGGTTGCCAGGCAACTTATGCCTGCGAAATTTAGGAAAATAAGGTTACATTCACACCATACTTTGAAACACTCATATACAATAATAGTCATGGCTTTTCCCAAAGAATCTTGGAAACTGTAGTTTGTTAAGGTGACAACCTCACAAAAGTACAGTTCCTTGCACACTTAAACTACAGTTTCTAGGATTCTCCGTGGCTATTGGCAAAATAATGCTTAAAAGGTGACCTAAGTCAATATTTTCACAAGGCATGCAGGAAAAATGTGTAGAAAGTGGAGATTGTTTTTAAGCACTGCAATGAATATTTATGAAAGATGGTGAGTCGTTTGGCTCAGCCCTGTTAGAAATGAGATTTTCCTTAAACTTAATAAGTAACATATTCACATTCATAGAACAAATCTTATTTAGTTAACAGCATACTGTTTAGTATTAGGGTTACTTGCTCTCAAGTGTAATATTTTTATCATGGGAATGAGCACATGCCAATTTCAACTTGGCATTTATTGAAAACCATCTTAAGAAAATGAGGTTTCCTGATATGTGGTTTGCACTGTATATTTTTAAATAAGAGTGTCGACAGCCATATTGGTTTTTTCACTTGATGTTTTTACCATTCCTTAATAAGAAGATCTTATCATAGTCACATTTTTATACTCTAAATTAGAAACCTCCATATGTAGTGTGTGTGACTATGTTTCACTAAGAAAACTCTTTGGAAGGTATGTGCTGAATAAGAACATAAAAATAGCTTGCTGGATCAGGCCAATGGCCCAGCATCCTGTTCTCACAGTGGCCAACCAGATGCCTGTGGGAAACACAGCAGCAGAACATGAACACAAGTGCACTTTCCCCTCCTGTGGTTCCCAGCAACTGATCGCCCTCTCCTCCATGAATGTGTCTGCCCCTCTTTTAAAATCATCCAAGTTGGTGGCAGTCACTGCTTCCTGGGACAGCAAGTTCCATAGTTTAACTATGTGCTGTATGAAGAAGTAATTTCTTTTTATCTGTCCAAGTCTTCCGACATTCAGCTTCATTGGATGTCCACAAGTTCTAGTGTATTCTGAGGGGGGGGGGAGCTTTTCTTTATCCATTTAATTTTATACATATTTATCATGTTGCCTCTTACACTCCTTTTCTCTAAACTGGAAAAAGTCCCAAATGCTGCAACACACACACACACGTCACTCCATCTGCTTGATCATTTTGGTTGCCCTTTTCTGAACCTTCTCCAACTCTACAATATCCTTTTTGAGGTGAGTCAACCATAACTCTGCACACTGAATTAGCTTCACCAAGCTACTATGACATCAAGGTCTTGCTCCTTGCACATCACCTCCAGTTCAGACCCCATACTGTATGTGAAATTAATATTTTTTTCTCCAACATGCATCACTTAACACTTGTTTACATGGAATTGCATTTGCCATTTTACTGCAGTTTGGAGAGGTCCTTTTGGAACTCTTCACAATATCTTCTAGTTTTCATGGCCAACAATTTAGTGTCATCAGCAAACTTGGTGACCTCACTCCCCACTTTAGATCATTTATGAACAAGTTAAAAAGCACAGGTCTTGGGGTGTTTTAAAGAAACAGATTCTTTAAGTTCTCCTGTATGAGCATTCCTTCAAGAATTGCAATAGATCTTATCAAGTTAGAAGATATCTATAAAGGTCATAGATTACAGAAAAGATTTGGCTACTGAATGCCTTTGAATCAGGGCAACAGACTCAAAAGTCACGAGCTGCTGAAAACATGTCTTAATTTGGCTGACAATCTGGGTAGAACATGCCAAAATAAGCAGTTATTTCCCTATAACAAGTTCGATTTTGTAGTTTTCTGTTTGCATCTGTTATATCCAAACAGCTAAACAGTATGCTGCTTCTGCTCTAAAGGCCAACTCTGCCAGAGGCAAATGCTTCTGCAACTACTCAGTGCTAGAGTACTGCACCTGCTTTTCAAGCAGAAGGTCCCAGGTTTAATCTCTGGCATCTCCAGGTAGGGCTGGGAGTGAACCCTGCCTGAAATGCTGGAGAGCTTTTGCTGGTCAGTGTAGAGAATACTGAGCCAGATAGATCAATGGCTTCACTTGGTATACAACGCAGCTTCCTATGTGCTTTCTGGGAGTTCCAATTCTAGCAAAATGTATGCATCATTGGGGGATACTTTAATCTTAAGAAGCCTGCATGGAAACTGCATGCTGATGTATGATGCAATGGACATTATATGAAGGAACAGTAGGTATGCTGTATATCAGAGGTTCCCACCCCTTTTCAGAAAAAAACAAAAACTCAGCGCCCCCTGGAAACCTACCTTCTTTGTTTTGACCTTCTATGTTACACCAGTAAGCATCATTATACAACAGATGATACATGTACGAATATTTCCTGCCCAAATCTGGACGAGGAGGTGGACCAGGCCCCAGGATTAAAAAACCCAAGGGGTGGACCAGAGTGAAGCCTGCCACTTCAAGTCCAATCTGCCAAGGACCAGCGCCGCATGTTATTTCCACCAATATATTCAATCTTATGTATGCTTTCCCCTAATATATGTGTTTTTGTAAACATTGGTTGGAGAGCTGCATCACAAAAGCTGGGTAAGTCTTAATTTTAAATGATGGCTGTGTTTTAGTTCTAATCTTGCTTCAGAAAAAACAGATTTCATGGTTTCACCACCATCCAGAGTCAGGACTCAGGAGTGACTGGAGAGCTCTATAGTAAGCCACATACTTTGTGAGCTGAAGGTCCCAGGTTCAGTCTCTCAATGAGGCTGGGAAATGCTTCTGCCTGATAACCCTGGGGAATGGCTGTCGTTTAGTGTAGACCAGGAGTGATGAATGTCTGCCAACCTCTCCCCAGGCCTGGCCTCCTCTCCTGTGGACAATACTGAGCTACATGGACCAGTGGTATGACTTTCTCTGAGATTTCCCTGATCCTCTGACCTGTGCCAAAATCACCTTCCTCTTTAATTCTGGATTTAAAATAGCTTGCCCTGAAAATCAATTGACTTAACTGAGTTTGCTAAACATTAATTTAAATGGAAACCATTTCAAGCTTTACATGTTTAAAACACCCCAAATCATTTAGAACAAGATTTCTTCTTAAAGTATGGAAGTAAAGCATATTTTTAAAACAACAACATCAACAACATCAAACTGTTTTGAGTATCATGGCACACACAAGCACAATGTTAGCTTGTTATGAGAACCTCACAATTAATAACATAAATTCATATGCCATTCCAGCAGAAGTAATCGAGCCAATTGATCTTGAAGTTTGTCAATTAATCTCCCACAGGAAGCTGTCTGGGACGCTAAAGTTAATTGTTCTTCACATAAGTTCTCATTTATCCTTTGCTATTGTCTCAGAACAATTCCGTGAGCTTGCAAGAGAACAAATACCACTCACAAACTGAACCAGATGCAAAGATTAAGTGCCTCTGGGCAACCCCAGCAAAAGAAATGCTTTGGGGGTGGGGAGTGTCCCCTGACTGTATCTCTGAGTCATATGGGAGAAATGACACGGAGTCTATGGAATTAAACCAAGAGGCACCTCCATCCTGAACTATATCTCAGTCATTGGATAGTCCTTTGGCAACCTATTGCAAATCTCCACTATATATAGGAAAGGTCAGCACACATTATGATGACTATGGAGACAACCCATAGCCACCTACTGGGTGACCTTGGGCAAGTAACTTGACCTCAGTATATCTCTGTTTCCGGATTTTGCAAAACACAGATAATGATCTGCAAAGTGGTTTTCTGAGCTTGGGCTGAAAAGCGCTACAAAGCATGAAGTATTTCCATTGTTGGATTTATTCTTTTGAACTTCCTGGCTCGTTAATGAGCAGGGTTTTCTTTTAAAACTATTATTCAAATTCTCAGTCCAGAAACCAATGGTAAGATGGCAATGTTCTGACTGCAGAGTCTAACTTTTTTAAAAGTGTCAATTCAAAATCTATTTTGCTTAAAGCTACTGAGAGCAATTGCTTAAATTCCAACAGTTGGGGAGATCCTTCATTCTCCATAATGTCATTTCTCAGATCTATACTTGAATGTGGGCATAAAAAGCAAAGTGAAAAGTGGTGAATTTTGCTTCAGAGCAACAACATTTTGGGTATTTATCTGAAAATACACAACTCCTGCAACTGCTATCAATGTATTTTCCAACTAAACACAAAGAGTGATATCCAACCAAGGGAAGCTCAAAGTAGACTCATTGAATTTAATGAGTAGGTTACCGTCATCCATTTACTCTAAGTATGACAGACATTTTATATCACCCAAAGTATTGAGAGCAATTAAAAATGCTTCAAAGTTCAAAAGCAGAACATTGCCTTACATTAAATCAGAGCTTTGGTCCACCTAAATGGTATTATCTACATCAAGGGTGGGCAGCCTGAGGTTCTTAAGATGCTACTGGACTTCAGTTCCTATTTTCCTTGGCTTGATGGGATTTGGGGTCCAGGAAGGCTACAGTTTTCCCATCCCTGGTCTACATGATCAACAGCAGCTCTACAGGGTTTCAGACAGGGAATTTCCCCTATCCTGTCTTGAGATGCCGATAACCTGTGATCTTGCATTCATTGCATGTGCTCTACCATTGAGCTACACTCTGTACCCAGCAAATAGGATTTGTGTCAAGAGAGGACATAAAGGATTGGAGCTGTTAGTAAAATGCTTTTTATCTTCTAAAATATATGTTCTTCTTTCTTAAACCATGGGAATTTGTCTTTTTGCACTTGCCAAAACCACAGAAGAGAACAAGCATCAGTAAGTGATTAACACTGTCTGTCTTCTCTGATTATTTTCAACAACTGTAAGGTAGACGTCTAGGGTAGGAGCTGAACTTTCTAAGTGAACCTTCTCGACAACAGTAATGTTTATATCTTCTAACCCAATGAGTTTTGTTGAGCTGAAATGTGGAGAAATGATTTTTGACTTAAGTTATCCTGTATGTTGATCTGTCACATGGCACACTGAATTACAAAGGAGGGGAAAGGATGAGTCTGAACGGGCTGAGACAATCCACTTAAAATGGGCTTTGGAACAGATGGGTTTTTTGACAGCAGAAAAAAGAAAGTCACATGGGAAAGCCTTAATTGGAGACAACAGATAGGCCTTTAAAATGCATTGCCTCAATACAGCAAGGGAGACCAGCACAAAGTGGATGTAGATCTTGCAAATGAGCATCCATTTTCAGCCTCCAGATGGGTAGCCATTTTGACAAAAACTGACTGGCCACGCTGTTGCTGTAAAATACAGATTGCATCCAATGCTAGTAACCTAAGTTAGTCAAGTCCATGAATTTCAGTGGGTCTACTCTGAGTTGCACTAGCATTCTGAGCTACATTATATTTGATATTAGTTTCAGATGTTCAGAACTGGCCACAAAATGTTGCATGGTAGAGTCCCATTCTTCAAGTTTCCAGCCAGTAAGGCAACTGACCATTCCATTTCTTTTCCCTCAGATTTATGCCCTTCATTTCGTTGTAACTCAGTCCTTATTGGGCTGCTTTCAGTTTTCCCCTGCCTTGGGAATTTTATTTCTAAAGAATTATTTCTAAAGAATGTTTCCTCAATCCTGCTGACACTTTGTTAATGGATGGGGCCATAAACAAATGCCCACACTCAGTAAATGCTATTAGCATTTTTGCAGGGGTGGGGAGCCTTTTGCAGGCAGCATGAAGTAGTGATAGCTAGGGATGCATGAATTTGTCAGTTTCAGTTCTCTCAGTTTTGCATTTCTGCCCAAGTTAAATTCAGTTCTCTACTTTTTTGCACTAATTTGCAAATTTTAGTTAAAATAATCCTCATGAAAATTCACCAGCATTTTAGTGTGAATTTCTCCTAAGAAATGAAGTTTTCTATGCAGTTTTGACAAACGTACATAACTTTGCAGGAAAATTTCCATGATATACTACATCACTGTTATGCACACCTTACCCTAGTGTAAGCATTTTTATACCCATTACTTGACTGAAAAATTGCATTGAAAAATTTTGAGAAGTATGAATTTGTAAGTATGGCTGCGCTTCATTTTTAGTTTAGGTAAGTTTGCCTTTAGATGCTAACTGATTTTCCTCCATCCTTAGGTGCAAGGCTTCTATGTAAAGCACAAAGCACAAGAGGGCAAAGCTCTCTGTTTTTTCAATATAGTAAAGACAGATATTTTCTTTTAGTGTTTTATTTTGTCCTCTTTTGATACGGTCTCCCAAATCATTAAATGCATTCTATTCTCTAACAATATTCTCTATTCTCTAGCTACCTGAGAGCTGGCGATTGCTGAGTAAATGAATACAGCAGTCCGGAGGCGGAAAAAAGCCTTCAGCAATGTCTAATAACAGTATGTGGCAGGGTGAGAAAGAGACAGGCAGGGATCCTAGTTATAAAAACAAGGTTGCAACAAGAATGCCCCTATTTTCATTTGTAGAATGTGTGTGGGGGGGTACTATGTGCACTCAGCATGTGAGATGTATTTCATCATTCAGATTTTAAAGAAGATGATCTTGAAAATGGCCACTAAGAACAAAGGAGTTGTAATAATGGTTCTGCAAGTACGGATGGGCAGATCGGACAGTTTCACTTCTCTCAGTTTGTCATCTTTCCAATTTCAGATTCAGTTCTCCACATGTGAATTTCTCCTAATAAACACATTTTTTGTAGGCAGGTTTGACAGATGTACACATTTTTTGCAACCAATTTTCTCTAGTGTAATGAAATTTCATTTGTCAGTTTCACTGAAATATGCATTTTATGCACACTTTGCATATCCATTTTTGTACAAATTACTTGGCTGCAGAACTGCATCGCAAAATTTGGAGAAGTGTGAATTTCAAAGGATGGCTGTGCTTTGATTTTCATGTTGTTTCAGAAAGTGTGAACTGCCCCTCCCCATCCCTATCTGCAAGTGCCATTATCATGGTGACGTGCAGTGATGGGGTGGCAGGAATTGTGATACTGCAAAAAAGATGCTTCATGTCTGGTCTTGTGTAAAGGGCTAGGCAAGCATTCTCTTGCTGAGTCACTTTGGTGTCTCTCAGTTAATCAGCAGGCATATCAATCCAACCCCAAAGCTTGTCTAAATGCCAGCCACTGATATTATCTTTGAAAATAATGTGCCTGAGCAGTCTAGCAAAGGCTTCTCTTCATTCCACTTAAACAATTAAACAGACTTTCCACCACAGACTGAGTCGGAAATAGGAATTCAATCACACAAACCAAAACTATTTATGCTGTTCACTGGATGGTATATTGGGGTAACATATGGAAAAGCATTAAGAGCACATAAGCACTAAAGTTAATTTATTGTCACGTCTTTGGTGTAATTTAGGATTTCAGAATAAATGCTGGTTAAATTAATATGGCATGATTACAAACTATGCCAGATAAGTCAATGATTTCCACTGTATAACGAAAACCGTCATAAACATTCATAAGTTATTGGGAGTGAGGAATGAGTGGCCCATATTGCTGATGCTGTCAGTTCATTCAGGATGTTTCCAACACTGAGCGACAATAATGTTAAATGGAGTTCAGCAGATTCCTGTGCAGATATTTTTCGGCAACACAAATGCTTCCGCCTTGCAATGTCCATACTATATGCACAGATCCCGTAGGGTGCGGTTAAAATCTCAGCTAAAACATCCATGACAGATGGCCATCCAAACTCTGTTTAAAAACCTCCAAGGAAGGAGAGTCCACCACCTCTTGTGGCACTCAGTTCCACGGCTGAACAGTTCTTACTGTCAGAACGTTTTTCCGAATGTTTAATCAGAATCTCATTTCTTGTAACTTGAAGCCTTTGGTTCGAGTCCTAACCTCCAGAGCAGGAGAAAACAAGCATGCTTCCTCTTCCACGTGACATGCCTTAAGTTATTTGAAGATGGCTATCATATCTCCTCTCAGTCTCCTCTTTTCCAGGCTAAACATAATAATAATAATAATAATAATAATAATAATAATAATAATAATTTTATTATTTATATCCCACCCATCTGGCTGAGTGTCCCCAGCCACTCTGGGCAGCTTCCAATCAAGTGTTAAAAACAATACAGCATTAAATATTAAAAAACTTCCCTAAACAGGGCTGCCTTCAGATGTCTTTTAAAGACAAGATAACTGCTTATTTCCTTGACATCTGATGGGAGGGTGTTCCACAGGGAGGGCGCCACTACCGAGAAGGCCCTTTGTCTGATTCCCTGTAACCTCACTTCTTGCAATGAGGGAACTTCCAGAAGACTCTCGGCGCTGGACCTCAGTGTCTGGGCTGAATGATGGGGGTGGAGACGCTCCTTCAGGTATACAGCTCCTTCAAGCGCTCCTCGCGTAAGGCTTTGTTTACTGGCCCTTGATCATCTTGGTGGCCCTCCTTGGTTGCACACGTTACAGCTTGCCAACATCCTTCTTAAATTACGGTGCCCAGAATTGGGCACAATATTTCAGGTGTGGTCTGACCAAGGTAGAATAGAGTGGTACTGTTACTTCCCTTGATACTTCTGTTGTTGCAGCCTAGAATAGCGTCAGCTTTTTTTGCTGATGCATTACACTGCTGACTCATGTTAAGCTTGTGGTCCACCAAAACCCCAAGGCCCCTAGATAATATTGCTTCTTAAACCCTTCCTCCTCTTTCTTTCTTTCTTTCTTTCTTTCTTTCTTTCTTTCTTTTAGAGATGTGTATTTGGAGATTGCAAGGTTTCCATTATCTTCTCATTGGTGAGGAATGAAATATAATCTAAATCCTTTTATTCAATTAACATGGCTTCCTTTAGAACAATAAAGTCTCTTGTCTCAAATGCTATCACTTGTGTGTACATCTGCATTAAGGGTCATATTTTCCCTTAAACCCACTAAAACCCTATCAGCAAGTTTGAGCAAAAAGAAAGAAAGAGAATGAGTGATGGTGTGGGTGGGGTGGGGGAGAGAAAATGATTTGTAAATATGTAGGCTCTGGACAAATGGTAAATCCCCATGTATATTGTTTTAGGGAATGCTGCAATAACACATTTTAAAGCACAGGAAACATAACTTCTTTAAATTGCAAATTTGAAGATTTGAAATGAGTGCAGAGTAGAGGCTGTCACTGTTGCGGCATATGATTCATAGGTAGTGTTTATGTTAGCCCTGTTCAGGAATCTGAACAAACACATGAGGGCTTCAACTGGGAAGGAGAACAAGCCCTAGTCCCAACATCATTGTGTGCTCTGACTCATAAGAAGAAGCCTTATGGGAAGCCTACAAGCAGGACCTGTGTGCAAGAGCAGCTCTGACATTCAGGTCTCAAGGGGGCTGAACATGCTTAAAAGCTCTCCTGTGATTGGGAACCCTGCTTTAGCGGAATTGTTGTTGTTGTTTAGTCGTTTAGTCATGTCCAACTCTTTGTGACCCCATGGACCAGAGCACGCCAGGCACTCCTGTCTTCCACTGCCTCCCGCAGCTTGGTCAAACTCATGTTTGTAGCTTTCAGAACACTGTCCAACCATCTCGTCCTCTGTCACCCCCTTCTCCTTGTGCCCTCAATCTTTCCCAACATCAGGGTCTTTTCCAGGGAGTCTTCTCTTCTCATGAGGTGGCCAAAGTATTGGAGCCTCAGCTTCATGATCTGTCCTTCCAGTGAGCACTCAGGGCTGATTTCCTTAAGAATGGATTCGTTTGATCTTCTTGCAGTCCATGGGACTCTCAAGAGTCTCCTTCAGCACCATAATTCAAAAGCAAAATGCCTGTTACTTATTGGCACCACAAAGTGATGTCATGTGCCACCAATCCTTAGAGCTCTACACTGGTGGCTGGTTTGCTTTGGACTCAATTTAAGGTGCCAATAAGATCCCAGGTTCCAGGACTGGTTAAGGCTGAACCCTGGTTGATAGCTACCTTCACAACAAAGATAGCAGAGCTCCTTCACCATTTATTACTGAGGGGCAGACCCTTTCTCAGACTGAGACTCACATCCCTGCAGGAGCGACCAGAGGAAAAGTGGGTGAATCAATGTGATTCTACCCTTTGTATGGTAGTGGTTTCCGCCTGCCTACAGCTCTTCAGTCTTCATCTAGGCCACCAAGAGGTCCTGGGTTGCATCCAACTATATTAGAGAAAACCCACTGAAATTAAGGGAATCAATTAAAAGTGTGTTAGAAGTTGAGGGCTACTCTGTTTAAACCCCAGTAAAAGTAGGTTGTGTGATATTTAAGACCTCTTAAATCAGAATTGTTTAGAAGCCTGAAAACTTGTATGAATGATCAAGTTGCAATGCAATTGGATGCAATAACAAATACATATTTAATTTTATTTGTATATACAAAAGAAAGGAAGACTAAATAAATAAATAAATAAATAAACTGGAGAGCAGGGGATTTTTTTTAAAAAAACCCCACCCTGTTGTACTCTTCAATTTGACCTTTATGCAGAACCTTTTAAATCCTGACATCATGACCAGACAAACAAACCAAATGCTTCTAAACTAACATCAACATGCAATTAGCAGCCTTTATAATTAATCAGGGCAGAAAATTGGAAACAAGGGGTCCAGCCGGGACTTCTCTTGGTTTTAGGTCTCTCTTGGCAAACGTTTAAATTTTTCTTTCCCCTTTGAACATTTTTTTTACTTTTTTTAAAAAAGATCCCTTTCAGATAGCAGAGTCACTATTGCAGTTCACGGAAAGGGGTGCGGGATGTCTAAGAAAGTCTGCTTATCACTTATGCTGCAGAAAATAAATTATAATGAAGGTTATTTTCACAGAGGTTTTTTTCCCCTAATCCAGGCAGAATTCAAACATGCTCACCATGGAAAGTACCAAAGCTTTACATAGGATCACAACAAATTGTTGCTGTTGTTATCATTTCTTGCGCTTCTACAGAATGTGCCAAAGATGGGTGGCACAGAGAAGGGACTGGGAACCCTTGTCAGCCAGCCCAAGGGCAACATTTGCTTCTGGGCAACCTTCCCAGAGCACAGGAGCCAAAATGGGATATCCAGGATTGGAATCAGAAGCCAGGGATGTTCCACTTTAAATGGGACAGTTGTGTGGTATGATACAACCATAAAACGCAATTAAGGAACAACTAAAAGCAACAATGAAATGTGTTGCAACCAACCCTGAGAAAGATAAGAACAATGAGATTATAGGAACTTGCACATTAAAACCGGCAGGAATGCAGCTTGAGGTTATGCACACAAGAAAAGCTTATTAAAACTGAATTGTCTTCATTTCCACTGGTTTTCCACAGGAAATGACAAAAAAGAGGGAGCCTGGTGGGTTTGAATTGGAAGAGCATTCCAGGGCACTTTTTTTGGTTACTCCACTAGAATAACGCCAGCAGCCATCTTAATAACACCTCTGCCAAGCTTCTTTCGATAGTGCATTACAGTAGACTCTCCTCTCAATATTAACTTCCCATTCTACAGCCGAAGCACTGCATAATGTGTTTATGACACTGAGTGTGAAATCTTTGATATTTTACCTTGTGATTTCCCCCCTGTATATGCCATCATCAACAACTACAGTAAAACTCCAACCCTCCCCAGTGTCCTGAAAAATGTAACCACAAATCATGCACAGGAAAAAACTTTGAAGCCATGCCTCGATTGTACTGAAATTAGATTTTCAGCTTTCAGTTGTTCATCTGGAAATCACAAGAAATAGAGTATTTTAGTATTGTTTCCCTTATTGTTTATTTTAATATTCTATCCCTTATTACAGGGAGATCAAACAATTGCAAAGTCATACAACTGAAGATGTAACAGAGAAAAAAAGGTTTTTTTGAACTTGTGTCCAGAATTGTAGCAATTTGGAAGCCAATGGATCACAGATGCTTCTGCTGTTCTTTAGAGGAGTGTCTAAACAGTGTTTATTATTTGTAGAGCTTGCCTTTTAATACTTTTCTTTAAAAAATTCACAGCATTCAGCAGGGAAGGCAGGAATTACAAAGGCAGATGATTTAGGAAGAAAAGGGACAAATTGGAAGAAAAACATAAAGAAAGAGTTACATGGTGGGATTTCATTTTCACTTTTATTTTCCAACCCCAAGTGATGGATGGAGAGCATCTATCTGAATTCTGATCAGTTCGCTTTGTGAACTTTAATATTGTATATTGCTCACTTCAGTTAAAGCCCCTGAATAATAAATTTTCTTTTCACAAATGATTCACCGACAAGAGTTGCTCACACATTGCACTGAACACAGGTACAAGTTGCCGCTACAAATGTTTGTGCCCAAAAGTGTGTCCTTGTTTATTTCCACAGCTCAACTCTTGTGTTCACAAGGCTATACACTCATTTAACATTACATGTGAGTAACTGTATGAACATACAGCTCAACTGCTTGTGTACACAGGTACACAGATTCTACACTCATTGCATGTAATGTGTGGACATGTTATAATATCTTAAAGAACATAAGGCATTTAGTATTAAAAATCTGCAATTCTGTATAAATATATTATGCACTCATGTAAGAATGCAACTTTTGCATGTCTGCCTTTCTTTCCCAGATGTTTCTTCTTAATATAATATGAGATTTAATTTCGTACATTTGTATCCTGTGCCAAATTTCATGTTCTCACCTTTTCATAGATGTAGTTGCTGGCTGTTTTTTTGTTTTTGTTTTGGTCCCCCCAATATTTGGCAATTCAAATTCTTGCTGAAGCCAACAAATTTGCCATACTTCTGATTTTTGAAAAGCACTATCCATCTTAACTTCCCAACAGGGTCTAGTTCTATCTACTTTCCATCTATGATAAGTGCCCACTTCTGGAAACAGTCATGCACATTTTTCTTCTGGTAAGCTTTCTCGGTTGGGTGAATAGGACTCTGCCATTAATGTCTAAATTGCTCCCCACCCTCGTTTCTGTATTCTGTTTTGTTTTTCAATTTTTTAGCTGCTTTTATTAATCTTGTAAATCGCCTTCAGATACTGTGTGGAAAGCAATAAATAAATAATAAATCTTTATACCACTTTTCCTTATAAATATGCTCACAATAGGTCACGAAAGTGTAGATCAATACACCACTCAAATATAAATCAAATACTACATCATTTCAAAATATAATGTGACAATGCAACAAATAACATTTTCAAAACAAGTTATTGATTTTTCCATTAATAAAGATCAAAGAGGAAGGAAAAAAGGGGGAGAAAGCAATTTTTTACATAACATAAAATTGGCACAACAAACAATACAATGTAATATATCAATGATACAGCTAAAATTTTAAGTCTAATAGATGTCAAAAAGCCTAAGATATATCAACCTATATACAAATAGCCCAGGCATAGAGAAGAATGTGATACAGAGGGATGTCTAAAGCTGTCCCCTTCATTAATGTTCTCCAAAACACTGACCAATCTTTATCAAATGTGCTGACTTTCATAACACCCTGAATGGCTCTGGGATACTAAGATGTTCCAAAAGGCCTATATCCCATACAATATATCTTTATACCATCTCTTTAGGCAAAAGCACTTGAGCTTGCAATTGCAGCAATCAACAGCAAAAAACCCAATGTTTTATGTAACACAACTTCATTAAGATCACTTTCTAAGGACAATAATGTTGATGGTGGTTCAGGAGTCCACATCTGGTTGGTGATAATATTTCTGAAGAAATCCATCCCAAGAAACTCTGAACTTCCCCACACTCCTACCATATATGCAAGAACGTATGAGTATATGAACATTTTAAAGTCATCATAAAACAAACTATCAAACATTAAAACGTATCAATTAATGACACATATAGTAAACATTCACATGTCAACAATAGCATAACCAGCACACAGCATGACAGTAATTTGTTAAATGGTACAAAAAACTAATGAAGTGTGAAGCGTGCATTAAAATTTATAAGATAACTAATTTACAAAATTGCATTATATTGTTGAAAAATTTGCACTACATTGCTGATAAAATTTCACAACAGTTTTAAAATAGTAATAATGACATTGATATGGAAATGTGGAGAACTGAAATTAAGATTGGGGAAAATGAGAAACTCAAATTGACAGAACAGTCTTTCCCTGCTTTGGATCTCATTGACAGAGCGACCCAGTAAACCCTTTCTTGATCTTCTGCCAGCAGGTGAAGGCATTTTATTTAGGCCTTTGTTCCACAGGCTGAGTAGGAAATATATTGCAATTAGACCTGAGCTAAATGGCCAGCTCCTTCTCAGACATCGTTTGGGAAGTGGGGGGTAAAACAAAAACATGAAGTGGGTAAGACATTTCTCTGCAATATTTGAGCAGGGTTGCCACTTACCCTTGCAAAGTGGCCAAAGGATTCGGGTGGGAACTTACCCCCTTGTTTTGATATTTTTTAAAGTCCTGTGCTGCACACAATGGTGCATGGTTTTGTTTTACTGCAACTTCCTGCCAAGCTCACTTCCTTGAAGTGCTTTGGGAACGACACAACTTGATGTCATATGTTGCTCCCAAAGTTTGACAGGAAGTGAGGCAAGAAGCACTGCAAGGCTATCTCCACAGCTTGGTGACAGCCACACTTCCTGAAATTCCTTGGGGCTGACAGATCATGTTGCATCACTCCCAAGGGGGTCCCGGAAATGTGGCTGTTTGGAAGTGCAGAAATTTCCTCAGACCACAGAACAACCCCACTACACCTTCTTCACAGGGCCTTCATTTAGCTCTCAGACATTTCAGGGAAATTTCTCTCCGCACTCCATGAGAAAGCAGCAGAAAATTCACATATTGTTTTCACAGGGGGCCAACGTTTGGGGGAAACTAGGGGAAAGATTTCAGCCCCAAATCAGTTGCATTTGGTTTTAACTGGTGCTATTTCATTATATTTTATTTTATTGATATTATTATTGTTAGCTGCCTTGAGTACCATTTGGTGGAAAGGCAAGATATATAAATTTAACCTTCCAAATAAAAAATGGAGTTCAGCAAATTAGGTTGCTTGCCATACAAATTGATTTGAAGCTAGAAAAACTGTATTAAGATTTTTGTGTCTGTGTTTGTGTATGGGTTAATAATTTTAGCTTGTTGAACCTCATTTTCCTTTAGGGTGTGGAATTTTGTTACTGTTTGGTTTAATGGATACAGGATTTTCCATGTGGCTGGTCCTATTGCCTAGATTTGGCTTTAAGCTGGGATCAGAGGGGGGGGAAAACATAATACTCTAAGAACTAATTACAGCTTTAGTGGATAAGCTAACTTTAAAAGATGTAGGAGAATCCGTACTCATCGAACAGTGTGTGGGTGCATATGTGTGTGTAGAGGGGGTGGTGGATTTCTTTGTCAATTGTCTTTGTTGTGGGAAAGTATGGCAGACATTTCAGGAATGATAACCTGGTAAGTGCCAGAAAAGATGTAATCATGTCACTGATATTGATGGGAAAATATAACTTGGGGGTTTCATAGGGATTGCCTTGGTAAATCAGCTAAAGTGTACTTGACAGGATTAGTCTTGTCAATGAGACACAGTGGGACTGGTCAGTATGGTCTGAACAACTTTTGATCATTTGTAGTCTAAAAGTCTGAGAGAGAAAAATGGGTGGCTTAATCAGGAGGCTAAGTATGTTACAGTATAGGATCTAATAATAATGACTCCCCAAGGATCTCCTTAAACTTTGCAAACTGTTAAGTTAAAACCTGGCCGTTTCTATCCCTCTAATGGATTTTCACTTTACCTCTTACTGCTTCTGTTTCTACCTTGGGCTCAAACTGGAGCTGGGTTCAAATATTTTCCATATACATGCTGAACACACGAAGAGGGAGAAAGTGCTGCTGTGCTACTGGCCCTGTTACTAATGCCTCATGCATCACTGGGCCCACTTCCTTGACCTTTGTGTCTTCATGTGACATGCTGCCTACACGTGAATGTCAAGAAGGCCAATGACTCCTCTTCTACATTTATTTAGCATACATTTGCCTGGATAGGTCCTGGATAGGGCATTCCAGTGACTGCCAATTATTTAAGAACATTTCTTTGGACTCAGATTTTCAGCTATCTGGAAGGTGAGGAAGCTGAGCAGTTAACTACTGGTACAGAGCTGAATAAAAAAAGTTTCTATTTTTTCAATAACAGTTTTTAAAAGTGCAGAAAACCCTTCAGTTTTTGAAGAAGTTCTCTTGTAAAATAGTTTCTTCTTCACTTATGTTGCCCTCACTTGTCCACCATGTTACAACAATGTAGTCAAATCTGACTAGTTACGGTATATAGCATTGAGATAATATCCAGTGTTTGATCCCTGATTGACTAATATTAGAAAGGGGGAGTGGCAGAAGTCAGGGGATGCAATGGTACTGAATGAAAAGCAAATACTCGCACACACTTAAGTGTTTTCCAGGAGCAGGGAGAAATCATTTCCCACAGGAATCACAATTTTCTATTCCAAGATAGAACTGAAGAATATTCAGTACAGCTCTAAATGCCTATATAAATCTTAAGACTGTTTGAGTGAACAAAATTTAATCCACAATGGCAGTTTAAATAAAAATAAAATACAATCCTTGGGTCTCCCTCCCCCCTTTCCCTCCCCCCCCTCTCTCTCACACACACCACAATGGATATGTCAGACATATGTCATTGGTTACTATTACGCCCATGAACCATCATCTTGAAATTAAAGTGTTTGGGTGGCTTGGTTTTTGTTGTTGATGTTCCTTTTTTGCTTTATATTAGACATGTAGCAGATGCTACTCGGTCAAATAAATCTCTGAACAGCATCATTAAAAATAAATCAGACACATGACATGTTCCAAACCATGATCTTAAAGATACTTTGTAAATTGGATGCCCTTCCAGGGTCGGGATCAAGCTGGGTGAGGCACAGTCACCCCTCATTTGGGCCTTAATTTGAGCAAAAGTTTGCCAGGATCTGGTTGTTAACATTTTCAGTACATGAAGTTAAAAAACCAGTGGTTTGTATCCAAACTGTTTCTGCTCTTTGGCCTGAGCCCAGAGCCGTAGCTAGGTGATCTTGTGCCCCTGGCAGAACAGTCCAGATTGCATCCCCTAGCCACAGACAAATTAGCTCTTCTTTCTGCCTCTCCTCCAACCCCCTCCCATTCAATTCACCCTCTATTTAAACCATTTTTTATGAGGGAATAATTGATATTTATATTTATGGACATATTATTAGCTGATTTTGCACCTCCCAATCATCTGTTCCACTGGCGGGGGCCCACCTCACCACCCCCTAGCTATGGGCCTGAGCCTGGGCCTTTGGGCATTGGCAGTCTTGAAGACTGAGGGGCAACTCCTCCTCTGACATTGCCAAAGGCAGGGCTGCCATACATGATGGATTGTCCCAGGATTTCAAAGGCAGAAGTGACGTTTGGGAGATTTTCAAATATGGCTACCCTAGCCAAGGACTCTTCAGCAGGTCTCCCCCCAAAGGACTCCTCCTCCAGGAGATCCCCAGCACTAGTTCCTAGAGACCCTGCTTGCTCCTCAAAGTCCTAGATCTGTGGAATGCCTGGTTTGCCCTCAAGGGCTCGGGGGTCTGGCACCAGGGCTAGGAACTGACAGAGGTCGTTACAAAAGGTAAGGAGTCAACCCCAATCTTCTCCTCTTGAAATATGATTACCGATGATAAGCATGGAGTGATGCCATCTACATTTTCTGTTGCAAAATATCTGATGTTGGGGTTTTATATAAGTCCACTACACACAGTGTGGTTTTCTATGGGCACATGGTGTACAGTAAACACTTAGCATGCGTTTCAGGTCCTTGTTAGAACAAGTTTGACAATCCAAAGAGAAGAATGCTTTCAACATTGCAACACCCAAAGCCACTTTATAGACCTTGTGGGAGAAATCCCATCCTTGATGGGCTTGCACTCTTTTATTTCTTTATCCAGAGTGTTTACATCTTTGTGGTGTTAGTAAGACAGACTCAGCTTTAAAATACCGCACTGAGAAGGAAGGAACATTAAATCTTTGAAATGTGTCCTCGGGATGTAGAGTGCACAGGGGGAGAATTTAAACACAAAACAGCAACTTTTGGCTAAAACTGATAGCCTAGATCTCACCAACAAATATATTGTCATATTTTAAACCAAAATCATATTTTGAAAGAACATAGTGTCTGTTGTTGTTATTCATTCCAAAGAATATTGAAACGTAATAGGAAATTTAGAAAAGGACACAAGTGCAAGATTGGCTTTCCCGCTCCCTCTCCTTCCTGGTAAGTGACAGTGACACTGTTGACAAGGAGGTCAAGTATGTGCCCTTGCCCCACTCTGCTGATCCCTACTGGTATTGGATCCAGAAAGACAGAGAAGTAAATGGATAGCGGCAATAGCAATAGGGAGACGAAATGGGTGCAATCAAAATGAATTGCAGTGGACTTTTTAGTAGACCAGCATGCTTCACTTCGATCGTTTTAAGTAATGATTTGATGAACACCACAGCCATAAAGAATAGGCTTAATTTCACATTGTATTTGGGAATGTGTGTTATTTTGCTCATCAGCTAGATGGTGCATGGTAAGTATAAACTGAGCTGAAAACTTTGCCCATGACAAAGCCTATCAGGAAGGCATGTAGGGGAGGTAACATAACTCAATGACTCAGTGATAAGCATACATGCTTTGCACATAAAAGATAGTAGATTCTGTCTGTGGCATCACCTGGAAAAGAGGGAATTAGGAGGTGACACAATGGGCATCTTCAAAGATTTTAAGAGCCACCAAATAGATGATGGAACAAGTTTGTTTATTGTTGCTCCAAAGGATCCAAACCAGTGTGTTCAAATTACAGGAAAGGGGATTCCAACTAAATATTAGGGAGCACTTGATGACTTGCAGTTAAATGTGCGAGCACAGTGATGCATTTGACAGGCTTGTTCTACGTGAGATGGCTCATTCACATGGTAAGGCACCTCTTTTGAGGCCACAGTCATCAAGTAATGAATATGGAAGTATGAATGGGCAGTTGTCACATGACTTCACTGCCAGCAATTCCCCCTTTAATTCCCAGGAATCAAATCACATTTAGTGCATGTTTAACTGAAGCCAGTGTCTGTGTGAACAGGGCCTGTTTCATTCTCACTTGCTCTGATGAATATGTTTCTGCCTGGTTTCACAGCTCAGACCCTGTGCATTCCTGACAAGGGTCATGAGGTCTATAAGCTGCAACTGAAGGGTCCAGATAAACAGATGACTCATCAAAAGGCAGTTCAGGGAGGAGGCAGGAATAGCCTTCATTGAAAGCTTCAAGAATCACTTGAGACATTAAAAGGACAATGTTGAACTGCCATGATTGCTGGGCAGTTTATCACTACCACCTCCATTACAATATGGTTACTTGGAATAGCATGCATAGTTCAGACAGAGTCTGCAAGTGCTATGAATGGCAAGGCTAATGGACACTCAGACAGAAAAGAATCACAACTGGGTAGAAGAGCTAAGTGGCTGCTTTGCTGATGGTATCAGGACATTGATAATGGGACTCTTGTTTATCTTTCCGTTGTCAAATATTCATTCTACTATCACTATAACATTAGATTGTCTTAGGAGGGCTGTCAACTGATAAATTATTTTGTTACAAGATAGATAGGAAAATTGGAAGCTGCTTTATACTACTGTCTAGCTCAGTATTGTCTACACCAGGGATAGGGAACCTGTGTCCCTCTAGGTAAAAGGTAAAGGGACCCCTGACCATTAGGTCCAGTCGTGGTCGACTCTGGGGTTGCGGTGCTCATCTCGCTTTATTGGCTGAGGGAGCCGGCGTACAGCTTCTGGGTCATGTGGCCAGCATGACAAACCCGCTTCTGGCAAACCAGAGCAGCACACAGAAACGCCATTTACTTTCCTGCCGGAGTGGTACCTATTTATCTACTTGCACTTGGATGTGCTTTTGAACGGCTAGGTTGGCAGGAGCAGGGACATAGCAACAGGAGCTCACCCTGTTGCGGGGATTCGAACCGCTGACATTCTGATTGGCAAGTCCTAAGCTCTGTGGTTTAAACCACAGCCCCACCCACATCCCTCTAGGTATTGGACTACAATTCCCATCATCCCTGACCATTTGTCATTGTGAATAGGTCTAACGAGGGCTGGAATCGAACAACATCTAGAGAGTCACAGCTTCCCTATCCCAGGCCTACACTCAAGATTCTGTGGAACACAGTATGAAAACCACTGCTTTGGTGTGATGAATCTATTACCTAAGCATGTGAATTTTTTAAGCTAGCAAGATGTAAGTAAAAGATAAATGTTTTGAAATAGGCTAAGTGGGAAGAGAATGTTGTTCTTCTAGTTCAAGGTAGCTTCAATCTGCTACATCAGCATTTGGGCTGTTTGACGTAGTGGTCGTGCCAGAAAAATGGCATTCGTGCAGTGATGGAACATATGCTTCTGCATTCTAGAAAACAAGAAATGACAGGAATATGTTGTAAAAATGTATCCTCTCTGTTGGGAGGTTATTTCATTGCACAATACACTTATTCTAGTTAATTTGAAAATCACATTTCCACCATGGGCTCATCTTTGCTTTAACAAGTGTTTTGTATTAGCTGAAATAATGGGTTTTTCATTGCAAACTGAAATCTACTTTCCTTGTTTTTCCAAAGGGCATCTCTCTAAAGGATTATTTGGAAGAATTGAAATCCAATCCACTTAAAAGGCAGCAGTGAATTCTTTGTCAGGGACTGAAAGGGAGGGGAAAAGATCAGTTTTGATTTAAAGCGTGAAGCACAGTGTAGTTACAAGATATGCTGACTCAGTGTATTTCTACACTGCTCATCTCTAATTAAGAGGATCAGATTATTTTTTTAGTGGACTCTGCTCCTGCAGTACAAATAGTGTTTTGGTACTTGCAGCAACTGGCTTGCTGGATCATACCAATTTTGATCTAGGCTACTATTCTGCCTCCAACAGAGGACAGCATGATGCCAGCATATGGTTTTCAGTGGTATACTGACTCTGAACACAAGCCTTTTTATCTATCATATATTTCATGAAATTGTCTAATATTTTCTTAATGATATCTGTTGGCTGTTGCCATTTATTGCAATTGTGAATTTTGTATGTTAAGTATGCACTATATGCACTGAATTGGCCTCAGAAATTTTGCTGCCTGAGATGGACAAAAGAGTGCACCTCCATTTCACACAAAGACTGGACAGGCAGTTGACTCTTACTTCAACACAGATGACATGAGAGGTGCAGGGCTAGCTCTGTGGCAGACACAGATGTGCTATTCAACACCTTGCTGTCACCTGCAGCACCTGCCACCCAAGTAGAGATGTAGTTTGCCATAGACTTTTGTCCCAGCTGCTATTCAATGGAACATTTATATTTCCTAGTCCATGGCTATTTGCAATCTGCTATATCTTTACCATCCCACTAAATTATAGTGGTGGAATCTAACATTATTGCTGACCTCTAGTCTAACAATAGTTTAAATGGTCTCTTACATAGGTATCTAATGTAACTTCCAATACTACAGATGTTTCCTGATTGTTTCTATTAAAAAATCAATGAGCCAGATAATTGCTTATCAAGTAACCATCTGCCCACAAGACATGAATGGTGAAAGGGCACCACCCAATATTATTGATAATGTCATCATCAGCATCACCACCAGTGCTTTTTTGTCTGGGGGTACTTACACATACACAGGACTGGCACCTCCCCCCCCATGTTAAAAGTGTGGCACTTACTGTAATAACTTCATGTTGAGTATTAGCACCTTTTTTTTAAAAGGCACTGATCACCAACATCATCAGATAATGAGGCTTGCTATGGATAAATATCAACTAGATACTATTTAATATGCAGTTAACTTAGAAAGGTAGAGGACCCATGTTGGGGTGAAGGGAAGTCTCAATACTTCATTATATATCTTTACTTTATTTCCAACATTTCAGTATATTCTTTTGTGTATATTTTTGATGGAGAAGGTTAACTGTGATGTATTCCAAAAAGCAATAAAGATTAAAATGCGGACAGATAATGAGGCTTGCTGAGATGAACTCAACAGAAGAATCTTAGAGTATTTTGTGATGAAGAAACTGAATACCCTGACTTAACTTGCAGTTTTGTGGTGTGGTTGAAAAGGGAACACAACAAAAGTTTACTCCAATACCAACTGGATTATCATCATTAGCAATGCCCTGCCTTCTTGTGTTTTTATACTTTTCCTAAATACATTGGTCAATGTTTGGATTGCAATCCATGCACCGTGTTTTTCTGACCTGACTCTAGGAATGTGAACAAGTTCTCCACACATCTAACAAAACAGTCCTGTTTTACATTAAAATGAATGCAGCTTATGTATGTTTTGTAAATAGTCACATAACATACATTAAATAGTGGACAGTGAGATGAATAATGTAGTATTTGGCAGAAGCTGAACTGCAGTGGAATGCAAACAGTGCTGATTGTGATGAATAGGTTAGAAGAGAGATCAGTGTCTTCATACATTCCTGTTGGTGGCAATCAAGATGTTGGACTTCAACCCCCATCAGTCCCAGTTTCATGACCAATTAATAACATGAGAACATAATATTGTCAGGCATAATATTGTTAGTCCAGCAATATCTGTAGGGCCAAAAGATAGCCATCCCCTCATTCACTATTTGAAACTTTACACTGAGTCAGACCAGTCAGTGGTCCATCTTGCCACTGACTGGCAGTCTTTTCCAATCAGAACATCTTTGTATGGTGACTGAGAGATCATATTATGAAACCATGCTTATGACTAAAAAGGCTTGAGGCAGGCACTCCAATTCTGTACTATAAAAGCTTAAGCGGCTTACTCTCATTAGCTATATTTGACAAGGGTATGAATGCGAGGAAACAGATGCTGCAGCCTTGAGTTCAGCATGCAGTTTTGGGTCTTTCCTTCTGAGGAAACCAGTAACAAGAGTGGGTGGTGCTAGTGTTATTTCTGGACCACAAACAAATGTGTGCATGTGTGTGTTTCTCTTCCTTGTATCCAGTGGATTCCAACAACAACACAACCTCATAATGGAGGAGATGTGCTGGAGAAGGAGTCTCAGTTTCCACACCATTTAAATGGGAGGGTTGCACCCAAACACCTGGGGAACCATGAAAACATAGATTTTGTCTAAGCCAAGCTGACAGAACTGTCAGGATGTTGCAGTTCTCTACTTGGTTCTTTGCCCAGCATGGTCACTTTTTCAAAGAATAAACTATGGAAGAAATGAATTGAGCTGGAATTCAGAGGCCCGATGTCATGAGGCAATAAGAAGCAAGGACAAAGCTTTCAAAGGGGATATGGTGGGAAGGTAAGAGGCATTACCTTTGCAAAATATTGTGAACATTTTTAAAAGCCGCAGCAGTGTGGTTCACTCCTGTGGCTAACAGAACCACTGCCATCTATGTCCTTGTAATGAATTCATTCACTCATAAGGCAGTGAAAGATGTGGAGGAGAGAGAGAATGGAACGAAACTACCACACAAACCAAATCAGTTGCGATTTGAAAATCATCTGTCTTTTCGGTAATATTTCTGAGGTTTGGCAGCAGGAGAGCAGTTTCATTCCCCCCAGAGAAGCACACTCATAATGTTCTAAAATGCATTTGCTCTTATGGGAAAGAAGTTGAGCGCTTTGAATGTAGCAGCTTGATCTGAGCAGCTGTTCACTTCAGACTCCCCTATGTAAGGGCAAGGGGGGGGGAACGTTTTAAAAACGTCAAATAGAGGTTCCCATGTGTCCCCTCACTCAACCTCAAGAAGAGTCTTTGCAACACAGCTGTCACCTGTCCACAGCAAGGAAAGCTTTATAAAGGGCCTATTCCTTTAAAAAGGGCCACGCTTTATTAAGGGAATCCTGCAGCCAACTGTTTGACACCATGGTCAAAGCCGAATTCAGCTCTACTACCAGGCTTAGAATTCCCATGACCCTCAATATCCCATGAGGGTTACCGTCTACAGCAAAAAATGATAGGAATCTTTTGCCTTTGACAAGCAGTAGCATTTCATAGGAAGGATGGGGGGGGGGAATGGTTTGCATTTTAATGCTCACGCTTCCTGAACTGAAATGCAGCTTTCCTCCAAAGTCCATGCTTTCTCCAAATTTCTGCAATGAAGTTCTTCCGTGCCAAAATACATATCATAGGGAAGAGTGTGCACAAAATCATGCTTGGAGAAAGCCCTGGAGAGGAGGAGACATAGGCAGTGGTGGGGACCTTTAGGCTAAGCGATTGCTTCATGGGGGCAAGAGCTGCTGGAGATGAGGCCTGACACTCCTGTGCAGATCTTGTTTTTGCTAATGAAGAGTTAACTCCAATTTGCTCAGTGTGATTTACTGCTGGCTTGTTTCTGTCATCTACTAATAAGGTTGAAATCATTATGATGCTCTCAGAAATAACATTCGTTCACCCCCTAATCTATTGACTATGAAGGTTTTGATAAAAGCTGCAGGTTTTTCCCCTGGAATGCAGGAATCTGTTAAACATCGCTCTCCAAAAGTTTATTGCCTAGCAACCGAATGTTCACCTTCCTTGGAGTATGTACCGCTCGAAAGCCATTTTGTGAATTTGGCTCACAGCATTAAATCAGTGCTGTAAATGTTCTTCTTTTTTTTACATTTTTGTTACTCTGAGAGCCATCTGGCTTTTAAAAACCTCAAAAACCACCCTTAATGTTAAACATTGTTTTATGTGTTAATTGGTGGATGGACACTGGAGAGAAAGAACAGGGTAATATGCAATGAAGCTGCAGCAACAGAATTGTATTAGAGATCTATGGCTCCCAATGGTCTTCCCTGAATGCTGTGGCTGATTTGGAATTTCAGCACTCCTGCTTTGTTCGCAAGAGCTACCTATTTTTTATTTCTCCCAATAAATCTCACTTTTGATTTTGTTCTCTTAAGACATAAAGAAAACAGAATTATTCTTCCACGTTTGACTGCAACCTTGTTCAAAAAAATCAACAAGAGTGAATATGAGTGAATTTCATTCTTCTGGTTCGTTTTTTTAATTTTTTTTTTTTCAAAATCAGAATTTGATTTTAAACACCACCCAGCAAGGAGCCATTGCACTATTGACATAAAAAGGTTTAGATGTAGTTGCGTGAACAGACTTTTAATCCAGAGATTACTAGTGTCCTGCCATCCAGATCTCGCCTATGAAGGAAGCCTTGCCAAAGTTTTAATGAAGAAGTGGTAAAACTTTTGCCTGCAATTTCCCCCCTTGTAAGATAAAAACAAGGTATGTACAGACTGTCAGAAAGTGTGGATAGTGAATACTTGGTGTGGGTGTAGGAAATGGAAGTAGTTCTCTTTTCTCTGATATCATGGATTTGCCCTAAGATCTGGCTATAAGATACATTTAAGTGGTACATGCATAGGTTCTGTTGACATACTTGGAAATCCAGCAAAAGGCTATTCCTCCAGCCATATCTACAGAATGTGCACATCTAGACTTTTCAGAGCCTTTAGTAAATATGAGGAGGTCAGGAGCAAGGACAGTAGGGGTTAAAGTGCCCACTTAAGTGGTGCAAAAAATGAGGAACAACATCACAAAAGAAGACACAATTGCATAAAATACATATGCTAATTCATATCTATAGCTATAGGTGCAAATATAGAAGTAATGGTTAATTTCCTTCAAAGCAAGGAAGACTGACCAGGAGATCCTTCTTCTTACTAGCTGCTAATGGTTGATGGGCAATTTCCAGACCTTTCTCTCTCTTCATTCTTAGGGTTTTCTTTAAAGTAGATTCAGACCAAACAGTTCCTCAAATACACTAGGAGTGGGCAGCAACATCTCAAGGGCCAAACTTGGAGTAGGGCCGCATCCAAGACTGTGACTAAATTTGTCCAGGTACTTTTCAGCCCCCAATGTTATTTCAAAACTCCATCAGCTCCAACAAAGTTTGTTTGCCTGATACACTTTTCTTCCTTCATCTCAGCATTGCCCTTGTAGAACTCAGCAGGGAGAAGGATAAAAACAAAACTATATTTAGTTGGATCTGCTTTTTTTGGCCCTGACTCTAGCTGCCATTGGGCTCCCTGCCTTCTGCCCCACCAGTACCAATGGGCACCCATTACCACTGCTCTCCACAAAATGCTTCTCAGTAGATGATCTTACAGCTGGGTTACATGTTGCTCCTATAGGTCAGCTGGCTAGCCAGCTAATTCACATGAAATTGCTATAGATCACAGACTGACACAACTCTTTCTCACACGCACATAATGTGCACACACAATGACTCATACCATATGTTTTCATTAAAATAAATATACTATAATCGAGATAACATACAATATAACCCCAGGCCTCACTGCTGTCAGGGTTTCCTCTTGGAATCAGCATTTATGAGCACATAAGTCATTTCAATATGAAGCCTAGTTTGCATTAATTAACTGATAAAACATATTGTTGGACTGTGTAGATAAGCACCATGTTCAGGGCATTCAAAAACAGAAAGCCAAACACTGGGCTGAAGAGCTGTTTTATAACATTAAAGATCCAGGGGAAACTGAGGTCTTTAGAATGGGAACTCTTGACATAATTGTAATGCATTATATAATATCATTTTTCTTTTTTGGCCAATGAAGTGATGGCTTCCCCTTTTTATTTTTGGTGCAATGGTTGCTTAGAGCTCAAGCAGACTTCTTAGTCATCTTTCCGCATCAAAGAGCAGAGGTAAATATTTGATTAACAGATGTCTGAAGGAGGAAACCTTCATGCTCATGCCAACACTTACTTAGCAAAGACAATAATGCCTGTTCCGCAGTTATGGTTATCATTGTTCTCAGACAGAAACCCTCCAGAACCATGGTTATAAAATATCCCTTTGTTGTCTCGACAGAATAATTGTCAGACAGAGTGCGGTTAAGTGGGACTTCGTCAGAAGCTTATAAATCTCCGTCAGAAGTTTATAAATCTCCCTTGTCAACTTTCCTCATCATTGTGGTCAGCTTGCACAACCTTGTTTGGAATTGTCCCTCCTTGTCAAAAACAGTGAAGAGTGATTCAGACAAACAAACTTTCTTGGAGCAGATGGCATTCTAAAATCACCCCAGGGGCTGAAATATACCTTGACAAATTTAGCCATGGTCTTAGATGCATCCCTACTCCAAGAATGGGGAATGTGTTGTCTTTCAGATGTTGTTGTTGGATACCAGTTCTCATCAGTCCCAGCCATCGTGGTCAATGGCTAGGGGAGATGGGAGTTGTGGTCCAACGACATCTAGGGAGCCACGGGTTCCCTTTCCCTGCACTACAGTGTCAATCATAGCTGGAAAGATTAGTTCCTTCCCCATTCATAGCCCTGCCCTTCCTCTCCTATCAGTCAATTTTGGGTTTTTAAAAATATTTTCTTCCATTAATTTCCCACATTTTTAACATCTTTACAACGATCATTTTTCACCTCTATTTTTTAGGTTCTTTTGAACCTTTGGGCTTCCCTCCTTCCCTCCGTGGGTTCTTTCCTTCTCCCATAATTTACTGTCTCTTTTACATTTTCCAATTCATTATATATATCACAAGTAACATATAGTAAAATTTCACATTACTGTACAAGTATCTTCACATTCCTGCCAGTGTCTTTAAATTTTTACAGTGATCTTTTAAATAAAGTATAAATTTATTCCAATCTTTTTCAAATGCTTGATCTTCCTGGTTTCAGATCTTTCCTGTCTATTTTCCCATCTCCGCATAGTCCATCAGTTTCATCTGCCATTCCTCTTTTGATGGCACTTCTACTTGCTTCCATTTCTGGGCTAGTAGTACTCACACTGCTGTTGTTGCATACAGAAATAATCGCTTATCTTCTCTCGGTATCTCTTTACCTATGATACCTAATAAAAAGGCTTCTGGTGTTTTTTTTTAAAAATGTGTTCTTAAACATTTTCTTTAACTCATTATAAATCATCTCCCAGAAGTCTTTTACTTTATCACATAACCACCACATATGGTAAAAAGTACCCTCTATTTCCTTACATTTCCAACAGAAATTTGAGCTCGTTTTACACGTTTTTGAAATTTTACTCTGCGACACATCATTTTCATAATATTTTCTTTCAATGAGCAGCATGCAGTAAATTTAATTTCTTTCTTCCATAATTTTCCCCAAGATGGCATTTGAAGATTATATCCAAATTCTCTAGCCCATTGTATAATAACTGCCTTAACCTCTTCATCCTTTGTATGCCATTCCAAAAGTAATTTATACATTTTTGATAGTATTTTCACTTTATCATCCAACAGATCTATTTCAAACCTTGATCTTATTGTATGAAAACCATTCTTTTAATCTATTTGAAAGATATCATTTATCTGATGGTATTGTAACTAATCCATCATATATTCTTTTACTTCTTCAAGTGTTTTCAATTTTAATTGGTCTTCTGCCTCAATTAAGATTTGTTTTTCTTTTTGGTGATCTAATGTGAAAATTAATAAAAAGAATTTAAAAAGAAAAAAAAGAAAAAAAGAAATCCCTATAGGTGGCCCAGTTCCCTTTCATATTTAGCTTTTTGATGGAAACTACTTCTAAGGGTAAGAGCCACCAAGGTGTTTTCCTTTCTAATAAGTTTTTATCTGTCCCATACCTTGTAAATTGATTTTTTTAATGTGTGGTTCAAGAATCCTTTATGTACTTTCACTTTATCATACTATAAATATGCATGCCATCTTTTGTCATGACCTTCCAAGTCCAAGAAATCTGTATTATCTAACAAAATCCAGTCTAGTAGCAAACAAAGGCAGGATGCTTCATAATATAATTTCAGGTCTGGCAAAGAGAAGTCACCTCTTTCCTTAGTATCAGTAAGTAGTTTATATTTTATTGTTGGTTTTTTTTCACTTGCCAGATAAATCTAGATGTTACTTTTTGCCATTCCTTGAAGTGTCCTACCCCGTTAGTTGCACTGGATAAAGGGTCTTCTACTGTTATTACAAGGTCATCAGCAAAGGCTTTCAATTTATATTGTTTTTGCCCCACCCAAATTCCTTTACCACCTTCATCAGATCTTATTGCTCTCGCCAGCCTATCAGTCAATTTTGGATTATGAGCAGGGGGTTTTATTTGTTTCTGGGCAAAAAGATATCTCGTAATTGTAAGTGCTTTATACATAATAACTGATCTGTAGCAAAATGTTTCTCCTCAAACGCAATTTGCAAGCTAAGAAAAATGTGATATGTTTTTGTTAATTTGTCTTTGGGAGAGGCAGTGAACATGGCGAACAGAACCTGGAAAACTCATTTCCTAGCCGGCATGTTTAAATTCCTATCATCTGGAATGATGCTATGTCACAGCATGGTATAATTTGAAGGATCATGCTGGCAGCTGCCTCTCCCCCATCCCAGAATGCATTGTAATCACCTGACTTTGAGTTGGTGCTGCTTACCAGATGGTAGAGGGAGGAGGGAAGAGGTGGTGACAATGCTGGTGCAGCGCAAATGCAGTGATGGAGCCAACCTAGAGCTCCTGCTGGTGTGTTTGCACTGAACCAATATCCCTGCCACCTCTTTCTCCCCTCTGCTTCCTGGCAAGCAGCAATGATGTGACTGACCAGAAGTCAGGAGAGTAGTACCACCCTACTATGCTGCCCACTGTTGGTTGTGATGTAATGTCATTCTGGGGCATAATAAGGATTTAAACATGGGTAGGATTGTCAGGGGACCACTGGTGAGTTTCATGTCTCCCATCTGCAACAAAATGTGAAAATCAGTATTCAAAAATTCAGCCCAGTCCTAAACAACATGATGGTGGCTGTGATTTAGCTGTGATCCCTTCGTTGTGGGGTTTGGACCCTTGGGGTACCTTCCAACCCTACAGTTCTATGATTCTGTGGTACTGAATTGGGTTCATGCAATAGTTAAGAATCTTGGGGAGGGGGGTGTGATTGCTGTGGATAAGGTCCCATCTTTCTTCCTCTGTACTCATTGGTGCCCTACTGTTTTGATCCCTTTAAATTGAGAAGAAAAAATAATGAAGGACACAATAATTGGAGAAAGTCAACCTTCTTTCGATGGGAAACCTCACTCCAGCAGTGTATAATAATTATTTGATAGCATTATTCAGTATGTTGTAGATTCAGTAAACAACACTGTTGGATTTTCAAAACCTTTTCACCAAGTGTCCAAAAATGGCTTTTGAGGATATTACAGAAATGTCGTCTGATAGTAAATTTGCTTGGATGAATTTTACTTATTGCAGCCAAAGAATGTGGGCAAGGTACTTGGAGAGGTAGAGTCTTTCAGTGCCTCCTCAATAACCCTTGAGTCTTTACCTAACAGTCTTCTGTCTTCCATCCATCCATGAACCACTAGATTTGACTTTACTTGCTCCCATCACCCACCAGAATCTTGGTCGACCTCAATTCTGCCCTCTGGTCATATCCATAAGACAAGGTGGACAATATGTTTTTTTCATCAAAAGCAGAGACTCTCTCACCCTCTGATAAGTTAGGAGTTTTGGAGGACCATTATGCTCTCAAGAGAAGTTTTATTTGGAGTGTAGTCAGAACGTAACCCCCCCCCCCAGGTTTTTGCAGCCTGGTTCCATATACTTACTTCCAACCTAAAATAATAGAAGTACTAACTGGAACAGGAACAGGCAGGGGCTGAAACAGAAACAAGAGGATACAAGCTTTTCAAGATGTGTGGTACTAATTTTCCCTCAACACAGTACAAGTTAAACAGATTCTTCTGTTTGCTGATGTGCCGGGGACAAGACCCCCAGTTCCTACACTTTTATTTTCTTTAATAAAAATCTTTATTTGTATCATACTGCAAAAACAAATGGCCTTCTTATGTCTGCAGCAGCAGCTAACAGACTACCGGAGGGTGCCCACGACAGGAGGGCTTTGAGAGAAGCCACCCCAAAATTCAAGAGACCTGCCCTACTCATTTAGCTTTGAAACCAAAGATTCTTGAGAACTTCTTACATTTCCCTTCTGAAACTCTGTCCTGCTTCTCCTGAACGAACCAAAACAACAGCATGCAGGTCCATGCAAGTCAAAAGCCGGTAGGAAAACCTGGTATAAGTTAAGAAGCAAATTCCAGTGTTTCAGAGGGGAGGCGCTTAGCTAGCAGGCTATTGTGAATTGGGTAATAATTGAGCAAAGCAACTTGCCTACAGTTCAGAAAGTACAGGTAAAAAGTGAGACAAGGCTTCATAGGTTGGATTGGGTTCCTTCTTTGGGACTGTTGCTTTAGTAAGACCACATACATGTGAAAATATTATTATTGTTATTTCTTGAATTTATATACTGCCCTATCCCTGGAGGTCTCACATAAAAAGAGCACAGTATATAAAATAAAAATAAAAGCAATAACTGAATAATACCCCCCCCCCAAGAGCCACATTTTAAAAGGGTATGGGATGTTGGTCAGGTCAACAAAAGGCCTGGCTAAAAAGGAATGTTTTTGTCTGGTGCCTAAAAGTGCACTACTGCTACTACTACTACTATTTTGGTACCGATTCTTTACATAGTATTCTTGATAGAAATCAGAATACTTCTGGGGGTGACTGAAAGCTTCAGAACTGCAGACTATGTCTCCTTTTACCTTTGTTGCAATGGTGGCAAAGAAACAGCGATGGGGGAGAAATAGATTCAGTTTGTATTTGAAGGCAAACCTACCAAAATCATACTTTCTCAAACAATATATGAGCTGAAACACAGTTCTTTAGCCAAGTAATGAATATAAAATGCATATATTAGGGTAACATATGAGTAAAAATGCATGTCTTGGGGCTCTTCCACACTTCCCCTTGTCTTATGCTTAGAAAGCATGGATCCCCACTCCTTTCCTAGAGAAAACACCACTCTTTAACGATAAATTGGAACAAATGGCAATCTACTGAATATCTGAATTGCCATTTGCTCCGAATGAGCACTAAAGAGTGTTTTTCCCCAGGTGAAACCAGCAGAACAAGTGAAAGTGTGGATAAGCCCTTAGGGAAAATGTGCAAATATAATTAGTCAGGAAAAATTGCTTTCCCAAAGTGTGCATATTAAGCACACAGGAGAAATCTGTACTAAAATGCTTATCAATTTTCATGAGGACCTCTAGATATTTTTGCACACAGATTCCCCGCTCTTGCCCAAGGGCCTTGCTGTAGGTCAAGGTGTGCAGATAGGTTGTCGTACAGATGTGGTTGGACTCCTAACTCCCACCAGTCCTTGGCCATCAAGGCTAATGGCGAGGGATAGTGAGTTTTGGGAGCCCAGCAGAATATGGAAGGCTACTGGTTTTCCACTGCTAAGAGGGGCAGACCAACCACAGTTGCCTACTAAAGCAAAGGAATGGGACTTGGAAAGTAACAGGAGTAGAGCTACAGTGCTGAAATGCCTTCTTGTCCTTTAAGCAAGGGTTAGGGGGCAATGCAAAGCAGGAAAGACCCTTTGCTCACATTATATTCCATCAGCCTGTTTGTTGAAAGACTTCTTATTTTCCTTGTCTCTTCTTTTGCTGCCCACCCAAATAGCCAAACATTTCAAACCAAGGTTTGAGTAGTGGAATGTGGACTACATTCTTCCCCTGCCTGGTGGGAACAATATGCGCACCATGTGGGATCTCACTGGTAATTATATATTGACTTGAAGTAATTCCGGGAGCATTCATTGGAGGGAATTCTTGTGTTGTCTGTAATGAGTCAAAGCACTGCTCTTGAATTAAATAATCACTGTTGCTACCTCTTCCAGCTGTTGAAGAAATCCAAGGCAATACTTGATGAAGACAATTAGCATCACAATCATGTTCTTTCAGGCCCAAAGCACGTGTCACTTTAAAAGATGTGGTGGCTGCTGATCTATGGTGATGTTTTGTTAAAGTAGACATGCAGCACCATCTCATTTATTTAGTATTAGTTTTAAATGAAATAGATGATGTCATTTATGTAATATTTAATTGTTTGGCCCCACCTTTCTGAAATCCTCTACCCGAAAGGAAACTAATGAGGAGTTAAATAGAAGAAACAAAATAAAATAAAGGATACAATCTCATAAGATGCTGAACACCATGTGTACAACAAGCAGCTAAAAGCAGAAACAGCAACTGACTCAAAGCTATTCACCATTACCTAGATGCAGAAGAGTACACTCAACACAACAACCCAATGGCCTGTCTGAACAAGTCTTTGCCTGCCAGAGGAAAGCAGTTGAAAGGTAATTGAAGAAAGTTGCAAAGCCAGTGCAGGAGTGGGGGACCTCTTTCTAGCCAAAGGGATGCATCCCTTTCTGGGCAAGTTGATGGCCATCACCACATCTTGTGATAGTGAAGTCCGTAAATGTTTTTCATAAAGTAAAACTTTCCTTTGTCTGTCCTGAATTTCCCAACATTCAACTTCATTGGATAGCCCTGGGTTCTAGTATTATGGGAGATGGAGGGGGAAAAAACCCTTGTCTTTAATCCACTTTATTCACACAATGCATAGTTTTATAAACCTCTGTCATGTTCCTCCTTGTTTGCCTCCCCCAAGCTCTAGAACTAGAAAGCCCCTAAAGTTGTACACTTTCCTCCTAAGGGGAGTTGCTCCACCATCAAGAGCATTTTGGTGGTCCTTTTCATCCATCAAAACATCATAAAAATTCACACTTCCTGAAACAAGATGCAAATAAAAATACTGTCATCTTTCAAAATCCACACTTTACTGAATTTTGCAGTGCATTTCTCCAGCCAAGCTGTTGTTGAGAGTGTGCCTCCAAGGGTGATGTCAAACCACTGTGTTACCAGCAGCAAAGTGACCTCTCAGGGCAGTGTGTATGGAGGTCCTGTGTTGCCCAGATGTCAAGACCCTCCTCTCAGTCTTGCTGAGGTGGTCCAAAGGAGAGCAGAGCAATATGTTTAGCACAGCTTGGCTGCAAGAATTGCCAGAAGGAGGTGCAGAAGGCACCATCCAGCCATCTTAGAGACTACACTCCAGATTTCTGTAGGGTTTACTCAATAGCCTTTCCTTTTTCTGAATATATTTTGCAAGGTAGCAGAGGTTTAGGATCCACCTCTGTCCCTCACTTCCCTCTACAGCACATGCAGTAATCACCTTCTTGACCATTAGACCTACTATTGGTCTCACCCACTCAATCTGCTGGAGTAAGTAATGCATACAAGAATTGCATATCCATGGGGAACTCAATAGCACAGCCAAAAAATTGAGTTTGAACTGACTGCCTACCACCTGGTGGGTGCTTAGTTCTAGCCCCCATGTTCTGCAGGGGTTGGCTGAAAATAGCTCAGCTCAGCTCTTTGAAGTGCTGCTGATCAGTAGATTGGTGGCACTTTGAGACACAAAGGGGCTTTCAAAGCACCCTCTTGCCTAATGTCATTGCCACATCAGGTGATTGACAGGTGGGTGGCCTCACCCGTCAAATTTGGCTTCAAGGAGTAGGGGAGTTCCTGATACCTGTTTCAATAAATGAACAAATAAACATGGCAGGAAGTGTTCCCTGAAATATTCCACCAAGTAGGGCTTTCTGCGTTAAAATGAACAGTTTGAAGCAGTTGCCATTGCGGCTGTTTCAGTACAGATGCTACATGAATATTTGTTTGTTTATTTATTTTTAATGCTGCCCTTCAGTCAAAGTCTAAGCTTGAAGACATCAGGGCATGGATAGCAGAGTTTAGCTCCCCATCTTCCTGCCAAAGACAAATCTGGTCTACTAGCTGAAGTTGGTAGCAGCAAATACACATACAGAAGTGCTATCTAGGACCGGCCCTGCCATTAGGCAGAGTAAGGCAGACACCTCAGGTGGTGGATACTGGACACTGGGGAGGGGCTACATTCTCTGCTCCCACAGCTGATTCCTTGTGTTGTGGGGACAGAGCTGTGTGCACTCTGCTTAGCCTAGCCCACTGCCCTCAAGGCAGTTGGAGAACTTTGTCTCATTGCCAGTGTTGAAATAAGATTCATTTGCTTCTGTGCATGGAATGTGGTGGTAGTGGAGAATCATCCTTCTTTGCCTCAGGCAGCAAAATGTCTTGGACCAGACCTGATGTAAACTATCAATCAAGGTGACTGTCAGAATTCACCAACGAGTTCTTAAACATTCTCAAAATTTGTATGGGATTATCAACATTTGTGCATATATGTTGACATTCACCCAAATGTATGTACTTGACCATATCTGTCAAAATCAATGGACTTAACGTGACCTGGATTATACCAATTGTTAAAATAACCTCCAAAGTCCCTGGTTCCTGGGTGGCAGTGATTATGATGGATGTGTGGGTACATTTATATTTAGTCTTTGTAAGACAACAATGTGTGGGAAAAAGTTGTAGAAAGCTCTGAATCTGTGAAAGTTAACCCCCCCCCTTCAAAAATGAACCTTTCTTTAGAAGAGCTGTTTATTTAAATGTCAACAGCAGACATCTCTTTTATGTGTTTGGCAAAAGGTTACCATTTTTTAATTCATTTTGACTTGATTAATTAGACCACATTGAAGACATTGGAAGGAAGAAAGCTGACTGGTGGCTTGTCTCTCTTTTGTTTGAAAAATAAACACACTCTTTGAGACCACCACATTCTTCTGCTTGAGCACAAAAGATTATATTTTCATGTGTTTTTGGGTTTTTTTAAAGAAAAGAAATCAAATATAGTTCTTTTTTGCAACTTTTTTTCTTTTGCACATCTGCATCAGTAATGGAAAGCAGGAAGAAAGACACAAATAAACTTAAGTAAGGCTAGCTATAGCAAATTGCTTATGTGCAACGCTTTGCGGAATTTTTTGGAAATAACAAGAGGGACCAATGGAGGTTCTGCATTGGTCCTACTTTGGAAACAGACCAGGCAATTCAGAATTGCAAAGCTAGGAGAGAAAGAAAGCATCACCAGTGCTTGGCATCAGCAATAGGCTCAAAGTGAGCCAATAAAATGAAGCAGAATCCTAAAAAGACATAAGTTGTTATAAGTCCTGAGTTCTCAAGGCCAGGAAGTGGGGAGATGGCCTGTCCTGAATGGAGTTGCACTCCTCTGGAAGGAGCAGGTACATAGCTTGGGTCCTGGATCCAATACTGCCCAACAATGTCTTTGGAAGCGCAGGTGGTCTCCGTGCTTAGGAGTACCTTTTCCAGGTCTGGCTGCTTTGCCAGCTATGGCCCCTTTTGGGCTGAAAGGACACTGTACTCCATACTCTAGTAACCAGTTTATTGCAAGCTGCTGTATGTAGGGCTGCCTTTTAAGATGTCTCAGAAATCTAAATTGGTCCAAAATGCTGCAGACACATTACTAGCCATTGTCCCACTTATAACTCATATAATCCCATTTTTAAAAACAGCTGCAGGTGTTACCAGTTCTAAATCTAGGGTGGTGATGGCCTAAGATAAGGCATTTGCTGTGGGAGTCCCTAAGTTGTGGGTCACCCTCCCTACAGAGATGCATCTGGCACAATCACTATGCAGTTTTTGTTGTATGCTGAAGATTCATTTCTGTACCCTGGCTGATATGTGAGGTGTATTATTTTAGGACCTACCCTTTTCCTGTGACTGCAATTTTGTTTTTAATTATTTTTAATGTTTTTTAAGATCGTTCTGACTTCCACTAGGATCTTAGAGTCACCATTCTCCAAGACACTTTTGATATCCGAGGTAAAGGATATCATTCCGTGTACAGACGCCAACTAGACCAATGGTTTAATCTCACTTCAATGCTGGTGATGGGGCACTGTCCCCCCTGCCCATCAGTGGGCAGCAGGCTCCATCCTCTAACAACTTGTCACCACTCCCTGTCTCCAGCACTCACTGCCTGATACAGCTGCCTCACTCTGCCAGTTATGACAAATTCACCATCCCTGGTGGAAGGGTTGTGTGATGGGGATAGGGGGGCAAAACCACTGACATGGTCACTGAATTTGTGAATAAGGCTTCTGTTTGTTTTTAATTCATTTCCCACTAAGCATGTCAGAAACCAGGGGAATGAGGTGACATGTATTCTATAGTTATATCCCAGTTGTCCTGAATTTTTTTTTAGTGCTGCATCTCATTTTTATTCTGAAATGACAGAGAAAAGAAACACCCAAATAATCACCACAGTAACCTTTCCCTCTCTTAACAGCTTCTAAAGTATCGTTTTTGAAGAAGAAGAAAATCATTAAGCCCCCATGGTCCCAGTAGCTAATTGCAACAAATGTATGTTTAGGAAAATAAATCTAACCAGGAAGGTTTAATTTAAAGTAGTGCTAAAACCTTCCTGCCTTTTGAGATCTGTTTTTCTTTCCTAATTTGTCATGCTGATTTGCAAAGCTCCCTCATTATTCTGGTAATAGAGGCAACCAAAGATAATAACAGACCTTCTTTTCCTTGGACAATTGCCAGACTTGTAAGTACATATCTCATTTGTCCAGACAGTTTGAGACTCTCTCAATTTTAAATTACAAGTTTAGCATCAGGAGCTGTAGCAACTAATTACAGATCGCCCATTCCAAAGGGCAGGGAGAAGAGTGTGCGAGAACAAAAACCTAGAGGAATGTGCTACCAAGCATTTTTATTTGTTTAAGATTTATGATAGATTATTAAATGAATGTGATATGAAGAGTGTCAGCAATAATTCTTTCCAAACTAAAAGGCCTTGACAATTATTGATTATTCTAGTTTGGAGTAGGACAGGATTTTCCTGTGCATCAGGCTGGCTGTTGCTACTTTTCCTTCCTCTCACTTCTTTCTTGGCTCTCTCACTTGAAGCTGGAAATATATATTTATAATCCCATTTATTTGGGCTTGTTTATTCTGTTTACCACAAGTGCTGTCTTGGATAGTATGCTTTATTTGAGAAATATCACTTTTGAATGGTGGTGGTGGTGGAGGAATTTAAGTGACTCTAACTGTTCCTTCATCTGGAATTAGGGTCTTAGGCTTTCATTTTCATCTCTTCCTAAATTAATGCACAAAACAAAAGGAAAAGATGAGAGCTCAGTGGTGCAGCACTTGGTTTACATGCAGAAAACATGAAGTTCAATCCCCCGAGTCTCCAGGTCAGCCTGGGAAGGTCCCCTGTCAGAAACCCTGAACAGCTGATGCCAAGTTGACAGTGCTGAATTAGATGGACCAATGGTTTCACTTGGCATCATTTGCTTATTAGTTACATTTACTTCCCATGTCCCTATGCTCACAGAGTTATGGATGGATAAGAATGGTTATGTGCTTTGGTACTCCCATATGGACTGGTCATTATTCTTTTGTACCACTTTGGTTGAGGGGGAGCACTTAGGGGTCTCTGGAGGCTGAACTAAGTAGCCACTATTTATTCCATCTCCTGTCCAGGATCTTCCAGAGGTTCCACCATTATGGAGTATTACCAGGAAAGAAAAGGCCCATGTGTGTCTGTGTCTGCTGCCATTACTCCCTCACAGTGTCCTGAAGCAACACAGTGCCCAGGGTGTTGTGGAGGAATACAGTGGCAGCGATCAAAAACAGTTCTAAATTCACAGACAGCAGGAAGGAATGAAGGAAGGAATGAAGGAAGGAATGAAGGAAGGAAGGAAGGAAGGAGCGATGGTCTTGGCTGTGTAATGCAACATCAACCTTGCTATGTGGGAATCAATTGCAGATCATAGCAGTGCCTGGAAACAGGCTGTCAAATCGTTTATCCATAGCAGTAACCAGAGGAGAAATGACCACTGGGTGGAGTGCAGAGAAAAGAAAAGCCATGGTGCATCTACAGCAGCACAACTGAACACCTTCATCTGTCCCAGCTGCAACAAAACATGTCTCTCCTGCATTGGTCTTTACAGCCATAGCAGGTGCTACAACTTTCCAACAGCTTGATCGTAGTGCTGGATTACCAAATAGGCATGGGCCCTACAACAATGGATCAAAATAACATTGACTTGGTCTTAAAGGAAATTAAAATCAAGCTTTCTTAGTTCAATGTTATTCCATTGAGCATGCACCCCCCCTGAGATTTTGACTGCCTAGAGGCCTCCACAGGGTTTAATCCAGCATTGCTTGACCTCAGCCCAAAGGCACATGGTCTCCAGCGACAGATGGGTGCCAGCATTTTTAATATGTTTCTATCAAAGAATAAATCTTCATTAGAAAACCCAAATTACCTTATAAAATGCTCTCTCTTTTTTTGCACAGACAATTTACTTGCTAATGAAGAACAAAGCCAATTTTGTCCATAATTCCACTGGATATCAGGAGGCCAGGCAGGCAGTTCCACTATATGGGCTCAGCCCTCCCTTATAATTAGCTATGGACTACAAAATAGCCAGTTGCTGCAGCTGCTCTAACTTGTTAGGCTCCTGAACTGAACTGAAATTCTAGCTAGCTAGGCTGACTTCTGCGGTGCTGTGTCAGTTCACACCAGCCAGAGAATATGGCTTCATGCTCCCAGTGAGAAGCCTCAGAGAAATATAAGCTCCCCAATGGCTTTGTAATATGATGCTGGAGCTGCTATGAACATCTTTGCTGAGAGGTGATGGGGATATGATGGGAGGTTATGAGAAAATCATCAGGTATGTGGATTGAGAAACTACAGTTCCATTGCACATGGAAAACACGTGACACTGAGGGTTGGCCTCAGACTAATGTCCACAGGTAGAGGAGTCAGCAGTGAAGACAGTGTCATGCAGTGATTGCTGCAGATGTTCACAGCGACTTAAGTTTGCATGAACAATTGTTTCAAGACAAGTTTTAGACTGGGGTATAGAACCTTTTTCAGCCCAAGGGCTGTATTTCATTGTATGTGGAACCACATGCCCGTGATGGGCAGGGCCAGAGACAAAACTGGGTGGAGCAGCAAATGCAACTGTACATAAGGCTACATTGCAGACTCTCAAAAGCCAGAGATATATCCACACCCATCTCTACATCCCTCAAATAGGCAAGCAGAGGCATTATTGCAGATCAGGGAGAAGCTCCAGCCCGGCAAAAGCACTCAGAAACAGGGCCAGTGAGGGCTGTGGCCTAAAAGGAAGGTGTGGCCAGGAGAGAGTCCTCAGACCAGATAGGACTGGGGAGCCACATTTGGCCCCACAATGTGGGATTGGTTCCCACATCTGCTCATGACACTGCCAAGAAATGGAGGAGGAGATGACCCATAGGCCACATTCTGTGACTCCCCTTCCCCAACATAGCCATTTCATGCCCAGTGGCGGAGCTTCATGCTCTGGCACTGGGGGGGGGGGGCAGCAGAGAGCAGACAGAGGCGGGGCTGGCACGTGTCCCGGGGGCGGGACCCTGGGGATCACGTTGCCAGGGGCGGTGCGCTCCCCCCGCACTCATCTTCCTCTGCCAGTGTTCATGCTGCCTCCCTTTCTAAAACTGGTAGCTAAGGAGACCGCACCCCCAAAAGTTGAAACAGACCCCTTCTGTCCTCCATGCAATTTGAGCAATGACTACTATGCCAAGTGGTTAAAAAAAAAATCAACAGCAACAAATACAAAAATAGAAAAAACTGATCCAGAAGAGGAGCTTTTAACATGACTCTCTTGTTTTTGCTGCCATTTGCATTGGTTTTAGTTTGTTTTTAGGTAGCATTTTGATCTTATCGTAATGTGTTAATTTTTTGAAAGTTGCTTTCTGTACATCTGTAAAAAGTGTGAAGTTAGTAGTAATATTGTAATAGGAGACTGTTTTCTTCTTCTTTTTGAACAATGAAAATGATCTACAGTGGTTATGGTCTATTCAAGACTACACATGTCTACTCAGAAGTAAATCCTACTGTTGCCTTGGGGCTTAGTGACACAGAAAGCAGCCTTATATCAAGCCAGACAATGGGTACAGATAGCTTAGCATTATCTATGCTGACTGTCCGTGGTTGTCCAGGGTTTCAGACATTCAACTTTCTTTAACTGGATATGCTAGAAATTGAACCCAGGACCTTTGGCAGGCAAAGTACGCAATTTACTACAGAGCCACATCCCTTCCCCTACCTGGTTAACTCCCAGGTATGTTTGCATCCATACTTAATGGCACCTACATTATGGCAAAAGTATCCTCATAGGAGGGCTATCAAAGAGTTAATTTCAAAAAGATTTAAGCCCTGTGATACAAAATCTTCAAATAGATTTTTCTTTGACCGAACAGGACAAGTGTCAGCAGCTCTGAATATGGTAGGAAGCTAGGAGGGGGTGGATGGAATAACCCTTTGGATTTCAAACATCTTTCAGTGAGGAATTAGTTTGAAAAAGATGTACAACAATAAGCCCTGAAAGGGGTCCCCAGACACCATAATTCAAGGAACAGAATATGATATAAAACTGGCAAGCATCCAACTCTGAGCCAGGTGCTTGATTTGGCTTTGAGTCAAGTGGCCTACGGCCACCTACAGAGCTTTCAGGTAGGACCGAGAAGCTGCTCACCTCGATCTGCCCTTACTTTGGTTCTATTTCAGGTACATGCAAAGGATTCCCAGATGACTGGCTGGCGTCCAAAATAATATGCTTTCAGATCACATCATCTCTGCACGGTGATGAGGCGGCGTGGAGAAAAGAATGTATCTGGAAAAGAAATACTTCTCAAGCCCTTTGGTTTCTTCGTTGGAGAGCCTAGCTAGGAAGGGTATGGCTTGCACATGATTGCTGTATTGGTGGCTCATAATATATGATGCTGAGCACTTAGGATAAACAAACAAACAAACAAACAAACTCAGAATTACTTGTAGGAACGTCAGAGAAAACTGAAATGGAGTGGAAATTACCGATGTTCGCTTATTTGTCCCATGTCCAGAGCAAAAACCAATCCAGCAAATGCAATTGGTTACTACTTGTTGCCATTGAGGTTGTTGTTTTCAGTCCCCAAACTATAGGTAATTGTTTTTCTCCTATTTGTATTTCATTTCCTTTGCATTGTAATGAGTGGAGTGGAAAAACAAGCATTTCAGTTCAATGCACACATGGTTGGAACCCAGAAGTGGCCTGAAAAAGGGTGTAATGGGGGCGGGGCATAATGGGGTGCAACAGGGTGTAATGGGGTGGAGTGGGCTTACATGTCACAAAGGGTACTGCAAGGAATGAGTACAGGGTGGAATGGAAAGTGATGCCTTGTTGTATGCCCAATTACTGGCAGGTGGTGCTGGATGAAGGTGATTAACCTCACTGGAGTAGGGAGAGTGGAGGAGATTTTCAGCCTTCGATTTTGCTTTCACATCTTCAGTTATTAGATATTGGTAGGTGTCTACCATTAATTAAGTGTGGTTTCTTTATTTAATTTGAATGTTATTTCCTGTACAAGATGATGATACACTCTCACATATTAGGCCAATTGCAGTTAAAATATTAATTATAATAATAGCTTTTCATCTCAGTTCTTTGGTTCTGTGCATATTAAAAGCATAAAGTTGAAGTCCTACACAGAGTAGACACATGGAAACTTGTTAGTTGTGTCCAGCGATTTCAGGGTGTCTACAAGTCATGTCCATTAACTTCAATGGCTAGGACTAGCATTGAATACAGTGGTACCTCAGGTTAAGAACTTACGGTAATTTGTTCTGGAGGCCCGTTCTTAACCTGAAACTGTTCTTAACCTGAGGTACCACTTTAGCTAATGGGGCCTCCTGCTGCCGCTGCACGATTTCTGTTCTCATCCTGAAGCAAAGTTCTTAACCCAAGGTACTATTTCTGGGTTAGCGGAGTATGTAACCTGAAGCGTCTGTAACCCGAAGCGTCTGTAACCCGAAGTACCACTGTACTACCATTAAACCTTATGGATAGGAACTATACTATTATTATTTTTTAATCTTCGACTGCTATCCTATACACACATACCTGGGAGTAAGCCTTGTTGAAATCAATGGGATTGGCTCCTGAGTGAAAAGTTTAAAATGGTGCTGGTAGTACCAGTGGAAATTAATGGGATTTAAGTTAAGTCATGATAGACTTTCCAACTTATTTCATTTGGATGAAGCCATCTCAGAGGATTAGACAAATTTGTAGAGCCCAGGGCAATTAATATTTAATTTTATTCATTTAGAATGATCTGTAAGATGCTTGGGCCCAGTGCCATCACTCAAGATGGGCTTGTGATCCAGCAGATCTTTGAGTGGGTCAAGGAATCACTTCCAGTTTCAACTGCTGATGTTTTGCCAGCTGAGAGGTAGAACACTATTGTTCTTTTTGTTAAATGTAGCTTGGAAAGGGCTGTCTGTGTTCGGGTCCTCATCATAGCTGACAACTTTTCCCTTTTCTTGTGAGGAATCCTATTCGGAATAAGGGAATTTCCTTTTAAAAAGGGAAAAGTTGACAGCTATGGTCCTCATCACAGTCCACAATATGGTTTTTTTGTGGCCAGCTTGAAGCACAATAGCTTTCCCCAAGGTAATTTAAAGAGCAATTGCTTTTTCCCTAAAGAATCATGGGAACTGTCATTTGTTAAGGGTGCGGAGAGTTGTTAGGAGCCTCATATTCCCCTCACTAGAGTTACTATTCTCAGATTTCCCAGGGAAGAGGGATTGATTGTCAAGCTTCTCTGAGAACCATGGCTGCATGAGCAGGATAGGAATCTCCTAATAACTGTCAGCACCTTTAGCAGCTACAATTCCCAGGATTCTTTGGGGGAAAAGCCATGGCTGTTTAAAATGGTATTATACTGCTTTAAATGTTTGGTGCAGGTGGGGCCTCAATTATGTTGCACTCCTCGACCCACTGAGCCGGGAGTGAGACCAGACTGAAATTGTCAAGTCTTGCTTCTAAATAGGCACGCATAGGGTTGCAGTCCATGGAGTTTTCTTGGCAGGGATACTGGAGTGGCCAGTAATGAGGGTGAAAGAGGAGAGCACAAAATATGGTTTGAAGCTCAACATCAAAAAAACAAAGATCATGGCCACTGGTCCCATCACCTCCTGGCAAATAGAAGGGGAAGAAATGGAGGCAGTGAGAGATTTTACTTTCTTGGGCTCCATGATCACTGCAGATGGTGACAGCAGTCACGAAATTAAAAGACGCCTGCTTCTTGGGAGAAAAGCAATGACAAACCTAGACAGCATCTTAAAAAGCAGAGACATCACCTTGCCAACAAAGGTCCGTATAGTTAAAGCTATGGTTTTCCCAGTAGTGATGTATGGAAGTGAGAGCTGGACCATAAAGAAGGCTGATCACCGAAGAATTGATGCTTTTGAATTATGGTGCTGGAGGACTCTCTTGAGAGTCCCATGGACTGCAAGAAGATCAAACCTCTCCATTCTGAAGGAAATCAGCCCTGAGTGCTCACTGGAAGGACAGATCCTCAAGCTGAGGCTCCAATACTTTGGCCACCTCATGAGAAGAGAAGACTCCCTGGAAAAGACCCTGATGTTGGGAAAGATGGAAGGCACAAGGAGAAGGGGGCGGCAGAGGACGAAATGGTTGGACAGTGTTCTCGAAGCTACCAGTGTGAGTTTGACCAAACTGCGGGAGGCAGTGGAAGACAGAAGTGCCTGGTGTGCTCTGGTCCATAGGGTCACGAAGAGTCAGACATGACGAAACGACTAAACAACAACAGAGTTGCAGTGTAAGGTCCCCCTATGCACAAGGCTTTGCAACATCCAACAACCATCTGATTACTGGCATTTTGCGGACTATGGCTTTGCCTGCATGATTTGATTGAGCACCGCATAGGCAAAAACGAGTCACTTGACATCACTGTGATGTCAGGTGATTGACAGGTGGACAGCTTCTCCCACCTGTCAAACTTGGCCCGTGGAGCAGGGCAGGGTGGGGTAGGAGGGAGAAGAAAAGGATCTGGCCCACCGGCTGGATCCAGTTCCCCAGCCAAAGTATATACACACACTTCCATAAAATATCATATATCACATTAAAAATCTATTTTGAAACCGTTTTTAAAAACTTGGTTCTGCTGCCATTGAATACAGCTGGAGAATTGCTGTTGATTCCAGTGCTATAGGAACAAGCCATTATCAGAATAACAGTGTAATTTCATTTCCTGTTCATTCCACCCTTGTGAAATTTCAGATCGCACAGTTGCTGAGGTAGGCAAAACCAAACGCATTCCACTGAATGCAGACACAATAAGAAATTAAATAAGTGCTGTCACAGCAACCACTGGAAACAATGGTTTAGAAAATAATGTAAACCTCCTCGGCATGCCAGAACATTTCTCTCTGGGATTTGATACCAGACAGTCAGTTGTCAGTTTTGTTTGCAAATTAGGAATTTTGCTTAAATAAATAAATAAATAAGATGTGTGAGAAATTAGGAATTGCAAACTAAAAACAGATACTGTCTGTTGCGAAACAAGATTTGTCAAGAATTGGCTCTTGCGTAGAAAGCAAGATTAATCTACAGTCAATGTATATTACTGAGCAATTTATTTTTTGTTTCTCTCTTCCCCCCCCAAGGAAAGGATAAAATTACTGGAGGCAGAACTAGCTGCTGTGAGAAAAACAGAGATGCTGCTCTGCTGTGTTTCTCCCCAGCTTCCTTGTAACAGATAGTTCAGCTTTCCTCAGCCTGGTGCTCTGCAGATGCTTTGGACTACAATTTCCATCAGCTTGTCCAGAACAAACTAAAACTTAGAATAGCCCTGAATAAAGTGGCCAATGATGAAAGGGAAGGGAAACTTTCAGTGATGGCTTTGAGAAACCAGTAAACAGGACATAGTCCAGGGTTTTGAAAAACAAACAAATCTGCAAACAATGACATTTTGCAAGGGGAACAAGCCAATTTTCTCCTTTGCCTGGGACATGCATTTTGAAAACCATGGCCAAAGAAGGTAGGCACTCATGCCAGTTTCAAAATACTCAACAATCATCATAACAAAGCATGCCATTGGGGGGCATAATGTTCTGGTGAGCACAGTTTCTATGGAAGGAAAGACAAAAAGTGGCTTGCCATTCATTGGCCCGGTCTCTGACCTTCTTACTCTGATCTGTGCTCAGTTCAGTCCTCAGCATCTCTAGGGGAAGGGGTTATTGGTGGAGGGCCAGCTTTGCAAGTAGAAAGTCCCAGATTCAATTCCCAGTGCCTCTAGGTAGAGTTGGGAGTGTCCCCCATCTGAAACTTGGCAGAACTGCTGCCTGTCACTGTGTGGTATGTGGCTTGCAAACCATCTTAGGAAGAATTTTTATTGAAAATCAGTGTACAAATTCATCATCATAATTGTTATTTTATTAATACTATTTTCATTACTGTCATAATTATTAATTATACCAAATAGATTTGTGGAGGTCAGGAGCAGGGACAGTGGGTACCAAGGTGGGCACCAACACAGAGCCAAGTTCAGCAACACTGGGAGGGTCAAAGTTTCCCCATCGTTGCCTTAAGGGATCCTGAATGGAGTGGCAGCAAGTGGAGAAGCTGGGTCTTCCATCTGCCCTATTTCCTCACGGAAATCACCTTGTGAACCTGCTGGTTGCTCCCAGTGATGCAGTGTTTCAGAAGTGCTGATTTTGACCAGGAAAATAGTGTACAGTGAAGGGTCAGCTCTCCCCTCTCTATAGTATGCTGATGTTTCTAAGAAAAGAAAGAAAACAACCCTTGGGTTCACATTACAAGAAAAATGACACAGGCCAAATATTAGGAAGAACTTCCTGAAAGTAAGACGTGTTTGGCAATGGAAGAGACTGCCTCAGAAGGTGGAGGACTCTCCTTTCATCAGAAGCTTCCCGGGAGAGGCTAGATCAGCTGGCTACTATCAGAGATGTTGTAGAAGTGGATTTTCTGCATCAACACAGGGTTGGGCTTGATTACCTTCCTGATTCTGTGATTCTTTGATTCTATAACTATCATGCGAGAGACCATAGCATGGTAAACATAGTGTCTGATTTGGGGGCCAATCTGGCATTTGAAACAGCCTTGATCTAACCTGGTATGATCCAGGTCCAAGCCAGCCTAGATCTGGACTCCAAAGTGAATCAAGGACCTTGCACAGTCTTTAATTAGGGTTGTTGTTTTTTTTAATTAGAAGACAATGAGATGCACACAAGCAGCCTACATGTGTTTCTTCCTCTTAGGGTTTTACACCCTAAATATATATGTTGTTGGGAAAGGGGGAGAAGAAGAGCCTCCTCTACTTGCCAACTGACCATGCCCCCTACTTTGAGAGCCCCAGATCACTCCAGATGGACCCAATCTAACCTGGGGCTGTCTCTACATGCTTCAGCCGAATTCTGGGTTGGCCCAAACTGGTTCAATCATCAGAAGCTGATGCACAGTCCTACTGTTGAGTGTTATTGAAACCAGATCTGAGAACTGTGTCCTTCCAGATGTTATTGCAGAAAAGCTACCATTATCCTTGACCACTAGTTGGGACTGGTGGGGGCTGTAGTCTGGCAGCATCTGGAGGTCCACAGGTTTCCCAGTCCTAGATTAGTGGTCCACAGGATACAATGGGAATAACCTTGTAAATTCCACCATGAGCTTCTTACTGTGAGCATGATGCAAATGTGATAACTAAAATACATCTCAAGGGTGATTCCCCCCCTCCCTGAAGATCAGGAGACAGACTGCTTAGCTGGAATGGAATGCTCAAAAATAACTTTTTGTCTGCTGGGATGAAGCTGGGTTTGGTTGATGCTTAAAAGACAAATATCTGCAGAATTGCTGTTGGTTGATGGTTAAGACACACATTAAATCCCACTCCTGGTTCTTGGCAGTATCTGCTTTCTATCTCCAGTATCTCCTGTGTTAGACAAACGAGGAAGCTGCTGCTGGTACTGGCTGAGAAATGGGTAGATCAAATTTAATTCTTAATTGGAAAGGGCAGCTGAAATGTTAAATAATTCTACAGAGCAAAAGTTCAGAAAAGTCTGAAGCATTTTGGAAAGAAACACTATTGAATAAAGATGTTGCCTCTCCACACACGGAACTATTTTATGACTTCTAGTGACCCAAAGTTAAAATATAAATAATGATAAAGAGCTAAATGTTTGAATAAACAATTGAAGAACTAAACACACACTGAGTTCTCATAGGAAGATCCTTGTTGGATGGGATCAGGGGCCCACCGTGATCAGTGAAACTCTGGGTAGCCTGCAAGTCGAGCACAAAGGCAGCAATTGCCATCCATTGGTTATCCCCTGAACCGCAGCTTGAGGCAAACTTCTTCTGGATACAAGATGGGATGTAGCCCAAAACCTGCTTTACTATAAATGCCTCTGCTGTGCGAAGCAGGGTCAACCTCAGTGGGGTGGTCCCTGAAGAGATTCTCCTCTTTGGCTCCTCACTTCAGGGACAGGCAAGGGGAGACCAGGCACTGGAGACCAGGCACTGCAGGAGACAGGCATGTGGCCCTTACCTAAGGTGAGAGCCTGTGGGAAGGGAAGTTTCATTTGGTGGGTTCCCACTGAGTGAAATATGGGGGGAAAGAGTTGTAGTGAAATTACTATCTTCCACCTCATAGTGTGAGGGGAGTTGCAAAGATGCTTCCCCAATTTCATTGGTGGTGGGCAGAAGAACTTATAATTGGAGTAGAGTTTCTGACCATCATTCTAGATGCTTGTTCCTGGTACCCTGTTTCAGTCACCCAGAAGTTACCAATAGCTTATCCACTGAACCCTCTGGTTTGGTGGGGCTGTCAGTGAATGCCAGTCCAGTTCATAATAAGACTATTCCCATCCATTACTTATTCCAAACTCAATGCAACAATTTAGACGAAATACTTCATTAACAAGCAAACACCCATATATGTGCAAGATCCATCAAATGAACTTAACATTCTCAAACAGAACAAGCTAACTGACAGTCTTTCTCTTAATAGTCTATTCTTCTTAAAGATACATTAACATGGTTGTGCGCAAAGGGAGATGAAGAATTGGAGAAAGGTGGCGGCATGGGCATGGGGTGATCTAGGTGCAAGGGAGAGTTGAGAAAAATAAAGAGGAGGGTGGAGAAAAAAGGAGTGAAAGTGAAAATTGGAGAGCAAAGGGGATTGCAAAAAGGAGGGAACAGGAAGCATGGGAATGGGACTGAAGACGAAAACAGGGTCATGAAAGGGTCCAAAGAGGAGGAGGGATCTCTCCCTAGTTGGGCAGAAGGTGAAATGGGTGCTTAGTAGTAGCAATGTGTGGGAGAAGAAAGATGTGGGAGATTACCATGGGACTGGCTTGTGGGGTTGCAGAAGGAAGGAAGGAGAGGGGGCATGGAGATGGGGGTGAAGGTGAAAAGGGGCAAAGGGGGACTGCAGAATAGAAGAGAGAAACAGAAGGGAGGAGGGACCCAACACCAGATCTCCATCTCCAGTGTTGTTGGGAATGGAAATCCAATGTACCATTTGGTCCCTGGGATACCCTCCTGGGAGCCAAATATTTTAATTCACAAATAATAACAAATTTATTAAAGATTATATAAACACCAGGCACATTTTCGCTCCAACAATCTTTTTCAGTGGCACAAGGAAATAATGCACAATCCTAGCCTCACCAACAAGCACATTGTGGGCAATTTAAACAAAGAAATAGAATTTAAAAGATAATGAAATATTTACACAGATTTGTGGGCCACTAACTACAGGTGTTTGACTTCCTTTCAATGATACCTAGTAATGTACAGAACAACCTGAACCATGTCTTCCCAGTACATTTGAATACAATGCAGCTTATTCCCAGTTAAACGGATTAGGATTTGTATTGATTTGCATTAAGTTTGCTACTTTCATTATTTCAGATCAGTCCTGATGTTTGAATAAAATGCTTCTTTATGTATTTCTGATCCTGCTATTGCTGATTACCATGTAAAGGTTTAATTCTATTTTTTATGATATTAAGAATATATTTGAAATTATGTTTTGTTTTGTTTTTACTCCCAGAACGCTGAAACTTGTATAGCATAGATTTGGAAACGACACACTTACATCTGTCAAAAGGTGCAATTCATCTATGCCATTCCATCCCATTGTTCCAAAAGAAAGGGGGGCATTTTGGCATGCTTACGACACTGTAAAGTGAAAAAAAAAATGTTTTTATTGGAGTTATGTGAATTCAGAGTTACCTGTTCTTTAATTACGCTGGGCAAGCTTCCAGGAAACTCCTCTAAAACAGAACACTTGAAAATTCTAATTTGGGCCACCCACAATGACACCCCTTTTCCTGCCCTACATTAACTCTGCTTACTGATGGATATTTTATTTAATTTTCCTTTGGGGAGGGGGGTGAAGAGAGAGAGAAAGAGATCCATGTCCTGAATCACAGCTTTTCCTTTGTTCATTTTGCAGCCATCCAAGTGTTCAGTGCATTAAGACAGAAACTCGTGATATTTGGAAGCTGTCCAAAGGAATTTGCCCACTTTCTAGGATGTCTCTTTTGCTTTCCTGGCTTGGAATTCCCCTTTCTAGTGTGTGTGTTCATGTGTGTGTGTCTTTTTCTTTTTAAAAAATTGCTGGTGGTGACATTGGAAAAGCTAGTCATTTAATCTCTATTCAAATCCCAAGCATTAGCCATTAGCGATCAGTGAACAAGAACAGAATCTCAGAGAAGCTGCTGTGTGTTAGCCCTTAAGCACTCAGTATGGAGGTGCAACCTTCATTCTTCCCTGGAATCCGGATCAGGCAGCAAAGCATGGAAAATACAATACAAGGATGTCAGCAGGATAGCTGGAACTTCATTCGCAGTGCCAGGAGAGAGGATATCCTAGCAAACATAAATAAATGTGTAGAACTAATCAAATTAGGATGACCATGCTGTGCGGTACAGAGCAATTCATGAAAGCAGAAAATTGCTATTTAATATTTGTAATCAAAGCATCTATTCGGGACCAGAGCAGTTTGAACACTCTGCGGAAATGTAAACACTGATCTCTCTTGATTTCACTGAGAGTTTGGGGTGCAAGATGGAATGTGAGTTCAAGCCTTTGTTCCATCTTAACCAGATTATGAAGCTGTGCAAAATGAAATTATCGGGATAACAATAACAACAACAATAATAATATGAATACGCTGACAACTAATTCCACTGAGATTGCTTTTTATTGCTCAGAGCTTGCCAAGATTTGTAGGTCTCAGTCACAGAAATTGTAAGTTTTAGAGCTCTTTGGAGGAAATAACTCTACTCCTAAAACGATGTTTTGAGGCTTCTGCAGAATGTAGAATTTAATACAGAGACTGGGGAGATGATTGGAATTTTATTTTAGGAGTGTTCCTGGCTCACAAGGCACATAAATTAATGGAGGAACCATACCATTTCAAGCCATAGATGTTTGTTGTTACCTAGTCTGTTTCCATGTCAGCTGAAATGTAGTTATCAGTATGGCGTGGTAGACTGTGTCCAGGAATAATTCAGTTAGCCATAAGCAAAATCAGCCTTCATTGTGGGATGCTTTAAATGTTATCTTGGCTGTGTGAGAGCTGATTTTTCATGAACTGTTGCTCATCGTCATGGCTTTTGACCTGTGGGGATGCATAATCGCCCATTCTGTCTCCTATGCTATTCAACATCCATATGAAACCATTGGAAGCTGACAAATAGGGATATAGACCATGGTGACTTCAGTAGGCTAATGGCACAGAGTTCTATCTTTCCATTCTATCTGAATCAAGAGAATCTGTGTGGGTGGTCCCTGGAAGCAATGATAGGCTGGATGGGGGTCAGTAAAGTAAGGCTGAATCCAGATTTTATAAAAGTACTGTGGGTGACCAGTCCCTGTGTCCAGGATTTAGGTGGCAACCTGTTACTGGAATGGTTTTATTTTCCTTGAAGGAAGATTTTTGCAGTCTGGAAGAACTCTTGACTTTCAGTCTGTCACTAGAGTCCCAAGTGGCTTCTGTGGCTAGGAGTGCTTATGTTTAGCTTAGGCTGCTTCACCAAATATGGCTGTTATTGGACCAAAATTTTTAGTCTTAGTTATACATGTCCTGGAGACCTCCCAACCCAGACTATTGCAGTGAATTCTATGTGGGACTACCTTTGAAGATGATCAGGAAGCTTAAGCCAGTACAGAATTTGGTTCATTACCTTCAGTGAGTCTACTCTGAGTATGTGTAGCATTGCATACCACTCTATGTTGTTGTTGTTTAGTCGTTTAGTCATGTCCGACTCTTCGTGACCCCATGGACCAAGAAACGCCAGGCACTCCTGTCCTCCACTGCCCCCCGCAGCTTGGTCAGACTCATGCTGGTAACCTCGAAAACACTATCCAACCATCTCGTCCTCTGTCGTCCCCTTCTCCTTGTGCCCTCCATCTTTCCCAACATCAGGGTCTTCTCCAGGGAGTCTTCTCTTCTCATGAGGTGGCCAAAGTACTGGAGCCTCAGCTTCACAATCTGTCCTTCCAGTGAGCACTCAGGGCTGATTTCCTTCAGAATGGAGAGGTTTGATCTTCTTGCAGTCCATGGGACTCTCAAGAGTCTCCTCCAGCACCATAATTCAAAAACATCAATTCTTCGGCGATCAGCCTTCTTTATGGTCCAGCTCTCACTTCCATACATCACTACTGGAAAAACCATAGCTTAACTATACGGAACCACTCTATATGTCCCATTAATCTATAGTATCTTATCTTCTAATATTCAACATATTAACTATCCCAAATGGCAAGCAAAGAACACAGAAGTTTCATGGTAGGAATTGATGGGAGCATCTCTGATTGATAAAAATGAGGAGACTAGAACTACCGCTTTCACCCGCATGAATTGGCATTGGAAAATGAGGCCAGAGTTGTCACATAACTGAGCACTCCCAAGTTATTTGCTTAGATATACTTAGTGGTTGCCAATGTGTTGCACAGTGAAGAATTTGCTCAAACAAAAGAAGCCAAAGCAAATAAGCTTATTTGTTCTGCATGCCTGTCAGTCCTGCTGATGTTAATATGAATTCTGCATGTGGGAAAAGACTGGAAGGCAAGAGGAACTCTTTATCAACTGTTTAGTGCTGTGACATTGGTTTCTCAGGAGAAAGAGAGAGAAAAATACTTGTTTAAAGGGGTGCAACCTTTTTCTGGAGTATCTTAATACTTAATACAGTACTTGCCCGTGCAAGGTGAAAATAGATGACAAACAGACATTGGACTACAATTTTCATCCTTGCAGCCATTGGGCAGATGGGAATTGGGGTCCATCAACAACTGTAGGGTCACAAGTTCCATGTCCCTGATCTAAGGAATTCTTTCCTACCCTGATATGGTTATGGTTCATAATTACGGTACATGGTATTAGACACATTCAGTGAGGATGGGCATTAAGCAAGAGAAGTGGCGCCTGCAACAAAACATGCAGAACTCCAGTTCAAAGTTGCAGCCAGCCAGGCCCAATTCCAGGATATACCTTCCGACTTCCACTTGCCCCATCACTTTCTCCCACAAAAACCTGCTATTTACCACTGAATCGGAGCAAATGTCAGTGATGTTTTCTCCAGGCTGATGTTTACTGTGATCTAGCACTGAAAAATGGGTTTTTCAGGGGAAAGCAGTGGGGCAAAGGCAAAACCGCTTGGATCTAGAAACCACAAGACAAGCTTTATAAAGCCATACGAGGAAAGTTGCCCATGCAAAAGTTTCCATCGAGCAGATGATTTTGCCACAGCGACTGCTTTTTTTTTTTTTTACTAGGGAGGTTACTCAGGCATTTATTTTGGAAATGGATACATTTTATCAAGGCAGGGATTGGGGAGAAACTGGATCTTGTTCACACTTTAATGAGAAATGATCTAATTCACGCTTCTCAGGACAATATGTGAACAAAACCCAGCCAACCTTCTCTCAATTTTGCGATGTGGTTATCCAACCAATATGTACAAAAATGCATATATTAGTGAAAATAACAACATGCAAAATGCATCATATTAGGGGAAATGACCAGTAAAAATGTGTGTATTAGTAAAAATTGCATACAAAAATAAATTTATTAAGAGAAATTCTCATTTTTAAGTTGCCAAATTTTTATGAGTCCCTTCCTCTTTTAAACAAATTGAAATTTCATGTGAAAATGTAGAGAACTGACTTTATTATTGGAAAATGAGAAACTGAGATAAACTGAAACTGATAGATTTATCTATACCTAGTTCTGCTTATTGTATTTAGACAGTTATAATGTGCCTTCTCCAATTTTGTCAAGGCCCACCCACAGTAAATAGCAATACCTATCACTCCCAGTGGACAGCTAGGAATGATAGGAGTAGTAGACCAACAACAATTTTGCCAGTAGAGGTTTTGATATCCAAGTCTGCATCTGTATTGGATTTGAAATGGTTTTATACATGACATTGTCCTAATTGTTTCTATATGTGAAATTGTTTTAACAGTTTTTATTGTTAGATCACTTTGAGAGGTTTCAAAGGAAGTGATTAATATTCATTTATTCATTTACTCCTTCCAACAATTGATATGCCATTTAATAACAATGGTCTCCAAGCGGTGTACAACTAACTCAATACAAATGCAGATAAAAGTCATTAGAATTATAAAATCAGATTTCAGTTAACATTCCTGCTGGAATTCGTTCTTTCTTTCTTTTTTAAAATATTCAGTAGGCACCATTCAGCAGGGAGGGTCTATCTGATTTCAACTGGAATTGAGTTCCACAAAACTAGGCCCATAAATAGAATTAAATAAATGATTTGGGAGGGCTGATGTCCCCCTTCCCTGCTACGGAAGGTTGGAAGGGAAAGAAACCATTCCAAGCTAAGGAAGTTATTTAATGTTTATGGACAGGAAACAATGCAGAGAAGTGAAATGTGCTTATTGGGCTGCATAATCACATTGCAAATAAACACCTTGCTTGTAAAAGGCAATTGGACATCTTCTCAGCTAAGTGTTTTTTGGTTCACAGCTATGTGAGACTGGAGCTGCCAAAATGGGCCCCTGGCCCCTTATTGTGAGGAAGAGCTCCCCTCACCCCACATGTTTTCAAGTGTTCTATACCAGAACAGTTCAGACAAGGGAGTTTAATCTCAAGTGTCTCCCTTGAAACACAAGTAGCAAAAGCTACACCACCAAAAATAGATTTGGGTGGATTTTCCAAAGGTTAATCCCAAAAAGAAGCAAATCAAACCCTGCAATGACTTTGGGTCTAATTCAGCCCAATTCACTTCAAATATCTTGGGTCATTTCCTCCCCACTCTAAGACCACTTAAATTTATTGTCCTTTGAGAAGGATTCATGTAGGGAAGCCAGAAGTAGCATACAGTTAGGGTCCTTTTCAGATGAAGTCTTTTCTTGCTATTTCCTTGACATGCTAGTTTTTCTGTGGAAACCCTCCCCCTCAAATAGAGCACCATTCAACTATGCAAACCCCAAACTTGGCATAGCCCTAACATAGCTTTGGCACCTCAGCAAAAATTCAGGCTCTGGTTTAACCAGTGCAAAGTGCTGTTCAGAGGGACCCCAACCACAATGGGTTCATTGGTGAGGGGCTTATTTTGGTTGCACTGGAATTTCATGGTAGAAGCCATGTTTTTTCCATATCAAGACCTGTGTCCACTCAACTTCCATGGCATGGTTGAAGAGATATGGTGGTTATCTAAAGCTGGTATGAGCTAGTATGACTTTTTTAAAAAAGAGGGTTCTGCTGGGGTGCTCAGACCCTGACACCTGTGAAAGGATGCATTGGTGCTAACCCTAAATTTAATGCTTATGTGTACACAATGAACACAGTCATCTTCAGAAGACATAGGAACATTGGGATCTATAGTATACTGAAGAATACCATAGGTCCATCTAGCTGAGCACTGTGTACACTGACTGGCAGTGGCTCTCCAGGGTTTCAGGCAGGGGTCTCTCCCAACCCTACCTGAAGATGTCAGAGATAGAACCTGGGCTCTTCAACATGTAGAGGAGGTGCAATATCATGGAGCTATGGCCCTTACTTATTGAGCTTCTACACTACTCAGCATAGGAGTGGGACCATCTTGAGTAGCTCCTCCCAGAGCATCCATGTCCTGGGCCCATGCCTGGTTTCACATCCTCTGCTCTCATGTTGTCCTCGTGTTGGTGGCAAGCCTGCAGAGGTGAGGCCTACTAAACATGCACAGGATATCCCCATTCACAGTGCTAGCAGATGATGTGATAGCAGGGGTGGGGCCAGTATGTATGGTTGCACTCCCTGCTTATATGAACACTTTCTCGGAATGTGGTACATCTTGAGATGGCTGCCACAGTTTTATAGACATGGGAGAGCAAAACAACTTTGGACCCAAACTCCTGTCTGAATTTAAGCATCATCCTGGATGCATCTCCAAATATGTGAACTTGGGCAAAAGTCCCCCTATGCTGAAGTATACTTATATTCTTATACATGGACCTTGCCTTTCTATTGGGAAAGGGTGAATCTGTCAGTTTTATTTTCCTTCACTTTCTCATTTTTCCAACCTTATGTCCAGTTTGCCAGATTTTCACATCAATTTGCAATTTTTTCTTTAAAATCTGCACATAATATCCACATTTATGTGAGGATTTCTCTTGATATATGTATTTCCACATGCAATTTGGCTTAATATATGAATTTCTTCTAGTAATTTCTTCTAACATAATGTAGGTTTGTACATTATTTTCACTCATTGCTGCCCTAGGATCCCTTGGGAGGAAGGGCAGGACATAAATTTAATAATTGATAAATAAGTAATATATGCATTTCTGCAAACACCTTTCACACTGGATATTTTCTTTTTTGTTGTTGTTGTTGGAGAATTGCACCACAAATTCAAAAAGTGCAAATAGCCATAAATTTTTATTGAAACTTTCCATCATGCAATACAATTCAGTTTGTTTATGGGTTCAGAAAGTGCAAATTAATTTGGCTTGCATGAAAATGCAAAGTGAACACTTTTCTCCCCAAGGTGGGTGACAAGTTCTGATGCCATCTCTTGCAGAAATCTGTGATTGGTAGGGAATGTAGTGGATGATGTTTGTCCAGATAGTGGTGGCAAATTCCAGAGAGGGAAGTAGTGCTCATCTATTGCAATAAAAACTGTTAAAACTAAGCCAATTATTACAACATATGTTTTCACGAGTTAGTAGCCACTTCATCCCATTCATGAATTTTAACATCTGTAGTGAGTGAGAGAAAAAATGTTTAATTAGGATAGGAAAACTAGGAAGACGGCACTGCCACCAATTATCACTCTGTTGTGAAGGTCGGTCACTCTTTCATTTCAGTTTTGCATGGAACAGGCACATACTGAGCAGTGATGGGGAACAATGACAAGCAGGGATGAAGTGCTACCATATACACAGAAGGGATGATGATGTCATCTCCTGGGCCATTATTTGGCAATCCTCTGCATGACAAATAAATAAGCTTGGGGTCACACTGGATAGCTAGATGAAGATGTCATCCAGTGTGGGGCAGCTGTGAATAAAGGTAAATCACGGTTGAATGGTTGATGGATTCCCATCCCAGAGTCATGCCTAGTGTTGAACTAGGACTCAAGTTCAAATCGCCACTCATCTATCAAACCCACTGGGCCAGACCCTTGCTACTTCAGGTGATTGTGGTGAGGATTAAATGGGTGGGGAAAGCGCCTTGTATGCTTTGCTGTGCTCCTGTGAAGAAGTGTGGGATGCAAATGTAATAATAAGGTGTGCTTCCTGAATGTCACTATTTCACAGGAAGGATTCAAGCACATTTAGGTTTGTGCAACCTAAGTAGATCAAGTATACTGTCACCCTAGTACAACAAATTCACTCTAAAAAAAGAAAAGGGCATTTTGTGGCTAGAAAAGTGATGGGGAAATGTATTGAATACTATGAAATGAATGAATGAATAACAGGAACACATATAAACCTACCACAAGCAAATCAGGATGAACGATCATTTTTTATATAACCTCTACAGAAACAAATCAGAATGGATGCTCAATAAAGACTGGATATAATCTAACCTCTTCATAAGCTTTCTGCAAGCAAATCAAGATGCATGCTCAATAAATAAGTTGTTTGGAGTTCTAAATAAATGAAGCGTGGCAATGGGGGAAAAATCTGCTAAATTAATGTTTATGACAAAGGCTCTAGTTAATCACTGTTTCTGCCACAATGAAGCTGCAGTGCTGTATCTTGGAGCAAGTCCTCCTGATTTCATCCAATAGAACACACGTCTGAGTATACATGCATAGACTTGTTGTCAATCTGCTTATCTTTAAGATGCCAAAATACTATTAGGGTCCTTCTTGAGTGTGGCTGTTTTGTGAGAGGGAGTCAAGCTCATGCTAACAAATTCAGGTTGCACAATAAAAGTGGACAACAAAAAAATCAGACTATTTGCTGTGATGGAAAGTGCACACTGGAAAGTGTGGCATAACAATTGCTTGTCATGATGTGTAACCTCCTGCAAACAAATCAGGATGGATGCTCAATAAACAGGTTGTCTGGAAGCTGACCTTGAACTCATAGACCCTAGAAGCAGAGGGCAGGCAGAGGGAGCTAGAGCCTCTTAAGCTTGGCTGGGGGCACAGAAGGAATATTTGAGCAAAAAAAGAGACTGGCACTGCAGGCAAGGCTGGCTGCTGTTCTAGAAATGTTCTGGGTTTGTTAGCTTTTACTTTGTTCTGTTACTATTTCTGAGATTCCTTTCTCTTTTCCCCCCAATCAAGCATAGGCATGGCAGGCATACCTATCAACAATAGCCTATGAAGGAAGCCAGTGTAAAAATCCTCACAGAAAAAAGCAACATCCTTCATGCCCTCACCAACTTTCCCCCCTCTCCGATACCCCTCTCTCTGGCTATAGTCCTGTTTACACTTGCCTGGGAATGAGCCACGTTTGGAACATGCTTCTGAGTGAACCTGCTTAGAGTTGCTCTGCAATTTACTTCCTCTCCTCCTTCACCAACGATGAGGATCATTATGACCATGATTAGGAGCATAGGAACCTGCCACAGCGTCATGGCATTGGTCCACGTTGTTCAGCACTGTCTACACCAGGGATGGTTGACCTGCTGCCTCCAAATGTTGTTTGATTTCACCTCATATCAGTCCCAGCTAGCCTGGCCAACAATACCTAGAAGGCCACGACATAGCCACCTGATCTACACTGAGCTCCAGCAAAGTCTCAGACAGGGGTTTTTAGGATTCTAAGTGATTTACAACCAATTACACAAGTTATGGTCATTCCTCCTTAACACAGACGGTGAAGCTAATACTTTATATCCAATCTTAGTCCTAGTTAGAGCAGCGCCTCTGAAATCAATGGCCCTGCCTAACAGATCTATTAATTCCAATGGCTTTGCTCTGAGTAGCACTTAGGTCACAGTAGCTGCACTTTGTATCCAAAGCTAGTTCCGCCGTCGAAGTTAATAGACACAACTAACTTAGCCTTGGTACCAATGGGCCTACTGTGCATAGAGCTCGGCTGAATACAATGCAACAACAATAAGAAGAACAGTAGGATTCCAATGGCTGAAGAAGATCAAAGAAACAGAACCCAGGAAGGAGCAGCCCAGAGCAAGGGGAGCCTGCGAAGGGCCGATCCTTCTCTTCCCTCCCCGCGCCCGCCCCATCCCCGGTAGTTGAGAGCAGGCGCTGCTGCCAAAGCGCCCGGAGCCACCAAGCAGCCTCCTCTCCCCCCCCTCTCTGTCTCTCCCCCCCGATTGGTGCGCTCAATCGCTGCGCCCCCTCCGAGCCGTTGCTCCCTCTCCCCGGGGGCTGCGGCGCGCAGCGAGTTAGCGAGCGAGCCGGGGCAGCTGCGCCTTGGGGCCGCCGCGTCCTGGTGGCGGAGCGGCAGCCGATTTCAAAAGCTGCGCGCTGGCCGCGGAGGAGGCGGGGAAGGCGGGCGGGCGGGCGGGCGGGCAGTGGCGGCGGCGGCAGCAGCAGCAGGGCTCCCCTCGGCGCTCCTTTCTGCATGGGCTGCCCTGCGCCCGCGGTGGGCGGTGCAGGCGGGGGATGCCAATCCCCATGACCATCTCCCCGAACATGTGGCGGAGGAGACGGGATCTCCCGCTGCACGTGTCTGCTGCTGCTGCTGGAGGCGGCAGCGGCGGTGGCCGCGACAGGTAAACCGACCGCACCCCCACCCACCCCGCACTCCTGGCCGCCCCCTTCCCAGATGTACCGAGGCGAGAGGAAGAATCCATGGATTGCCTCCTGCTTTTCCTGTGGACTTTGCCCGTGGCGATCGGCGACGCCACCCCGATGCACTCGCTTACCATCCTCTGGCTCGGCAGCCTTGCAAAGGTAAGTGGCGGGGGGAGCCAGCGGGGCGAGATCCGATCGAGGTTTCCCCATGTATCCCTGAGATGCCCCTCTTCTTTCTCTCTTTTTGCAGAGTCTGCAGCTGTGCTGCCTCTGTTGCGTGTCCTTGGCGGCCGCGTTAACCGGTGACAGCGGCGGCATCGGCGGATTTAACCACGGTTCGTATCCTTTTTGATTACAATGCGAATGAATGAGCCTCTTTCTCGCCTGTGCGGGAGCCCATGGGAGCAGGAGGCGGGAAACTGTTAATATTCTTTGGTTGGGAGTAGTTTCACCGGAGGCCACTGTGCAAACCATAGTTCAGCAGGGAAGGACCATAGCTCAGGGACAGAGCACCTGCTTGGCAGGCAGAAGGTCCCAGGCTCAATCCCTGGCATCTCTCGGTAGTGTTAGGAATGGCCCCTTCTGAAGTCTTGCAGAGCTGCTGCCTGCCAGTGTGAATGCTATTGAGCTAGATGGACCAATGCTTTGATTCCGTCAAAAGTAGCGACGACTCGACCATTGTGGTGGATTGAGTGCTGGAAGTTGGACTTAAGAGATCAGGTGTGTTCAAATCCTGATTTGGTTATGGAGTTCAATTGAGGGTGTGATGCTATACATACTTTCCTGAGAATAAACCATACACAAATCAGTGGGATTTAATTCTGACTAGAGATGTGTATAGGATTGCACTGTGGGGGTGTGGGGGTGGATTGCCTCAGTGTGGCTTATCTGTAAAATGGGACTGTTTGAGGGTTGTGACAAGTGAGCAATGCAATAATTGCAATGAACTATTTCTTTGCTGAGACAGAAATGAATAAGAGGCTAAACATTGTGATGGCCAGTTGTGTTAGTGGTTTGGTAAGAGTTGAACAATTTTGGGGAGAACGGCTTTGTTAATGGCTATTGCCATTGATGTTTAAATAATAGAATGTTAGAATTGTAGAGTTGGAAGTGACTGAAAGGGTCATCTAGTCCAACAGAAAGTTAAAATGGCTATAGAATCAATAGACTATAAGAATAGTCTGGAGAAATTGGTGGAAGGATTACAGAATATGTACCCTGATAGCTCAGACCCAATTTAACTGTAATAAAAGTTCCATTTGTTTCAACATGGAGGATGAAAGACTGGGCTACTTGGAAATTAATGTCACTGGAGCCAGAAGGGCTTGCTTCTGTGTAAATGAAATAGCGGTAGAGATCATTCCTGATGACTGATGAACAAAAACTGGTGAATATCAGTCTCTGCACAGCTCTTTCAGCAATGTGGAAAGAAACCAGCCTGAAGTGCGAAAAGAAAGGAAGACAATAAAGAATATGTGCTTAAGGATTTGTAAGAAATAGATCAAGTCTCTCTCTCTCTCTCTTTGAAACATCTCAGTAGAAAGAATCTCTACACGTTCAAAGCACTTTCAGCCTTCTGCCCAAAATGAAAGAAAGAGAATGAAATGCTAATGTAATGTAGCAGTGTATTAAAACGTGTGTGAACAGGCAGGCAATGATTCCTAGATTTCAAAGAGAACAGGTGATTGCAGGCAATCATGGACTGAAGATGAAGCTCCCATTTTTAAAAAAAGATAAGTTAATGTTACAAACAATTGCATGGCATGCTTTAGCACTCCAGCTCATATTGCAGAAGAATACCAAAAAATCCTACTCATGTTCTGTATGGATATCTATATACAAATAGATTCAGCAGGATGTCCAGCTGTGAATGTTCTGTAGCTCAGGAAGATCGAAGCGTGATGCTCTTGCTAGCTGGGAGTGTTAACAAGTACAGTGCGCACAGGACTGGGAAAGGCAAATCCTGGTGTGCCTTGTGTCTGTTCACTGGGGAATTCCTCCCTCTCACAGCTGCTTGCATTTTTGGCTACCAGCCTGTTTAGCATCCTGAACTTCTGCCACTGATTAACACCACTGGAAAGTGAAAGGCTTGTGATATATCATTTCCACTGTCTAACACAAAGGCAACCTATTGCTGCTTACATTTAATGGAGGCATAGAGCTGTAAAGTTGGATGAGCTAGTTAGCAATTCTGCACCACTTTAACTCTATCTTTAGCATTTGTCTTGCCATACAAATTTGGCAGAGAAAGGTGCTCTGCCAGTTGCTTTCCTTGTTCAGATTACTATTAAGGAAAAAAGAAAAGCATTGGATTGTATCCAACTCAATTTTATTCAAAGTAGACCCATTGACATTAATCAATCTTCTCTAATTTTAACGGGCCTAGCTTTGGATATAGTCCATTATGATGATGGCATGTGGAAACAGATGTTGCTGAAGATCTAGAACTCCTAGGAAATCTGGGATTTTTAAAGAAATGCTTTAATTGGAAGGGCAGAATTTCCTACGGAGGCATACTTATTATGACAGATATTCCCCCACAATGTGCAACCACTGGGGAGTTGGGGGCATATTCCAGGAAATGTTCTCAGTTCATTTAGAACTAAAATCAAGCCTCTACAGAAACCTTTTTCATTCCTTCTGGGCAAACTTTTGAGGGCTCTATTCCTGTGGTGAGCAGGACCAGAGGCAAAACTGAGCAAAGCAATTAATGTAAGATTTACCCTTGGACAGCAGGCTAATTTACTCCAGGCAAGCAAGAGCCATGATCAGAGTTCAGGGATACATTCCATCCAAGCAAAAATGTAAAGGCAGGAGCAAATTGGGGGTGGGGGTGAGGGGTGTGGCCTGAGGAGAGGGATAGTAGCATGGGGAGAGTTCCGAGACCCAGCTAGAGAGACATGCAGAGGTCACACGCCCTGCTGGGCCTCCTCTCCCATTGACTGTTTTGACAGTTGAGCTAGTTCACTTACCTGCCAATTATCTGATGCTTTGCAGGCGCTGCTGATCAGCTGACTGCAATGCCTGCAAATTCTGCTTTCTGCAGGAAGTCACATCTTTACCTGAGGCACACCTGCTGTCATATAGAATGTCAGGTTCAGGGCAGGTGGGCATGGCTTGTTGGACCCAGAGGCACCCCATTTCTGTACCAGCCCCTCTCCTGATTTTCTTTGCTATCACTGCCTATGTTCATCTGCTGTCCCCAGGCATGTAAGCCATGACATGAGTTCAGACCTTCCACCTGCCAAAATGGGCAGGCAAGTGTGTGAGCCACAATGTCTTGGAGCGGGGGGGGGGGGGCTATAGAGAGAGGAGCAGCCCCTCTGGAGCGCCTTGCCTCAATTTCAAAACCTGGAGTCAGTATTACAAGCATATGTAATCCTTTCATGTTCATCCTGTCACCTATAAATGCACACAGGATCATAATTAGGTGGAGTTAGGATGCCAGTGATCAGCAGTGCAGACCAGGTTTAGGAATTTTGTTCTAGGTATATTGCCTCACAGTCTTTTCATTGCACTTCTTTGTTTATTTGATCATGAACAAGAAATCACACTGCAGCTGAATTAGCAGAAACAGGCAAAATTTAGAGGTTTGAGGTGATCTTTCTCAACAGGAGGTCAGCTACAACCTTAAAAACCAGACTAGCCAAGCTGCCATTGGTGGGGTTAGTGGAGGAGAATGCTGAATCCTTTGAGACACTAATAATTAAATCCTTTAATCCAGTTGAACAAATTGTGTGCAATTCCTTCTGGGACTGCAGTATTCTTTGCTCTGCTTTTGAGAGACAGGAGATTGCGTGGGGGTGGGGAAGCGACTTTCCCATTTGTCATCAATTAATTGAAGGGACGAGGGAGGAAAAAACGACACCTTGGTGATGACAAATATCTTCTCCAAAGTGACTGTGGGAAACTTCACAGCTACGCCAAGCCGTCTCTCCTGGCGGGAATGATCAGAGGGCAGAGAGGAAACTAGTCCAGTTTTATAATCCTTGTCATTTATGTGGGGCCGGCTGACATTGCTTTAGAAGTATTTATGCATGCATGGCTGTATCAACACAGACTGCAGACTCCCTGTGCCACTTTGCAAATGGTGATAACGAATGTGCCCTACTGAAAACCTGCTTTGCTGCATAAAAATGTCTTACAGAGGTTAATTTTTTAGGCAAGAAAGCAAACTAACCAACTAATAAATGAACAGGCATGCCCTTGGCTCATGAAGGCTGATGGCTAATAAACCCTTTCCCTTTCCAGATTACATCTTTGTCACCCCTGTTGAAGTGGACTCCAGTGGATCGTACATCACGCATGATGTTTTGCGCAGTGCTAGAAGGAAACGATCAACCGTGAGCTCCAAGAGTTCCTTGCACTATAAATTTTCAGCATTTGGACAGGAACTTCTCTTGGACCTCCAGCTTTCAGCCTTTTTTGGCAATGGTTTCACTGTCCAGGTGCTTGGGGAAGATGGCATCGTGCATTCTCAGGAACATGAAGTTGAACAGTGTTTCTATCAGGGATTTATAAGGAACTATAGTTCTTCTTCAGTAGCCATATCTACATGCGTAGGCTTGGTAAGTGTATGCTGTCCCCTGAAATGCAACCTAGCCTCCAGACCCTTTCCTTTATTGCCTTGGCTTATACCAAGAACACCGTTAGGGAACAGTGGAATCCTAAACCTGTTAAAGAGAATGCAGGTGGGGTGGACTCATTTTGACACAGTTATTATGACCCTGCAACATTCAGTTTGACATACAATCCTTCTCCCAACTCCCCGCCCCCACCCCCATTACCTGTCTTGCCAATGTAATCATATTCAACAAGAGAGCTATAATTACAGATGTTATCTTTCTGTGCTAAACTAGTGGTTATCTTAAGATTGGTTCCTGAAAAGACAAGCCTTCTGAAAGTACTTCTAAGGGCAATTATGTGCAGATGTTAATCCTTGGGAATTTCTTTTCTGCCCAAAATATTCACAGTGTATATATGTGTAACTGGTTGGAAAGGTTTGAGATCCTTCCTGCATATGTATGTATAGTCTTTGCTCACAGTTTTTCTACTGTTAACTCTCATTTCCTCATATGAACCACAGTGAAGGGCAGGGTTAGAAGTCGTTTTCATTGAAGGCTACTCATTTGATGGCCATCATAACTAACACTCTTACTAAGAACATAGGCTATCAAAAAAGGGTCCAAATTTTTAACTGCTGGCAGTTGGTGCCAACCAATCATCTATTAGACTCCTGGACTGTGTTTCTAGTCTTTATGAATGTGGATAATTTTGGGGAGAGTGTGTGATGAAATTACGGAGGCTGGGAATAGAGATGGACAATGGATGCTACTGATTGGGGACTGCACTTTAGTAAACTGCAGAAAATTCTCACCCAGAAAATCTGTTTCTTAAACTTCATAGTTGATGTTCACCAACTAACAGTGTCTCCAGCCTTCCGCCTTCTATCATCCAATACACTCCCCAACTGCCCCTTTCCCCTGGTACCTGTCAGATTCCAGCGCAGTGCAGGATCCCACAAAGAAGGTGGCAAGGTGAGAGGTGAGGAAAGGCAGGGCCAGGCTGGAGGAAGGCAGAGCAGGAGGCAAGGCTGGGCAGAAGTTGCAGAGCTACAGAGAACTCTAGGGATTCAGAGGTTGTGGCAGTACCTTTCTAGATCATTGTCTTGGTATTTCCATTTTTGAGGGGAAAGTCTTTTAAAAATGTTATTAGTATGGGCTGCTAGTGTCAGAATTCAGTGGACTTGATAATATTGGGTACATCCTTGTCCCTTGCACGTACGTGTGTGTGTGTGTGTGTGTGTGTGTGAACTTTGAGGCATCTGTGCATGCAATTTTACATCCCTTTAACTGCTCAGGGGTTTAACTGTACCCCATTATGTTTTGTTTTTCTGGTATGTTATTTTGGAGAAGACATAGGGTTGGATCCAGATGAGGGTCCCATTGATATCAATGCAAAGATTTAGTCACAGCTAACTTAGGTTCCATTGATTTCAGCAGAGCATCTGAAAAAGCAGCATGGAGCATCTTTCTGGTGGGGTCCCCAGATGCTGTGTACCCAAAAAATCATATACAAGGCTAAAATGTGTGTAAACATGCATATATTCATGAAAATAACATACCAAAATGTATTATATGAGTGGAAATTGCTTACAAAAATGTCAGAATCATTGGGTTGTATGCAATTAACTTTACACAGAATAGGCCAGCTGAAATTAATGGACCTAAGTTAGTCCTTTCCATTAATGTCAATGAGTCTACTCTGAGTAGAGCTAACATTGGACCCAACTCATAACAACAAACAAACAAACATTTAGAGCCAGTTCTTATGATTATAATGTTAAGGTTGTATCCAGATTGTCATATTTTGTGGGAGGGATTCAAGAACACATTGGAAATTTAGGTTTGTGCAACTGAAATGTATTGAAGTGTTTTTTGCTCCAGTACACCAGATCCACTTCAAAATATGCAACAGACTTTTTGTAGCTAGGAACGCGATGGAGAAATGCACTACAAAGTGTGGGAGGATTAGTGGGAAGACGTATAAGCATCATGCAAACATATTATAGTGAATGAAAATGAGATGACTGCATGTTGCAGAACATTCCAGCATTCAAATCAGAATGAATAATCAGTAAAGACCAGGCAGAGTCTAACCTCTGTGTAACCTTTGTGCAAGCAAACCAAGATGAATACTCAATAAACAGGTCATATGGAAGAGTTCCCTTTTTTGTTTTGAAGTAAATTGGTACATATGCTAAAAGAATGTTCTAAACCTCAAATCCTAATTAATTACTTAGCAATAGGTTCATGTAGGGTAGCTGAGTGAAAAAGAGACTAGGGTTCCTGCATATGTAAAGTTACACCTGGTGAAATTCCCTTTCCTACTCAATTCTTCAAAGCATGGGATCTCTGTTTCCTTTCTCAGCTGGCCACCTTCAATTACTATTCCCTGTCTTTTAAGCTAACAATATAAGAATGAGATGCTATTTTAATTGCACACAACTACCTTTACCTTAAGGGACGCAGGTGGCGCTGTGGGTTAAAGCCTCAGCGCCTAGGACTTGCCGATCGAAAGGTCGGCGGTTCGAATCCCTGCGGCGGGGTGCGCTCCCGCTGCTCGGTCCCAGCGCCTGCCAACCTAGCAGCTCGAAAGCACCTCCGGGTGCAAGTAGATAAATAGGGACCGCTTACCAGCGGGAAGGTAAACGGCGTTTCCGTGTGCGGCTCTGGCTTGCCAGAGCAGCGATGTCACGCTGGCCACGTGACCCGGAAGTGTCTCCAGACAGCGCTGGCCCCTGGCCTCTTAAGTGAGATGGGCGCACAACCCCAGAGTCTGTCAAGACTGGCCCGTACGGGCAGGGGTACCTTTACCTTTACCTTTACCTTTACCTTTACCTTTACCTTTACCTTTACCTTTACCTTTACCTTTACCTTTTTATGGGTGTTATTGGAGGGACGCGGGGGTGCTGTGGTCTAAACTACAGAGCCTGGTGCTTGCCAATCAGAAGGTTGGCTGTTTGAATCCCCGTGACGGTGTGAGCTCCCGTTGCTCGGTCCCTGCTCCTGCCAACCTAGCAGTTTGAAAGCACGTCGAAGTGCAAGTTGATAAATGGGTACCACTCCGGTGGGATGGTAAACGGCTTTTCCGTGTGCTGCTCTGGTTCGCCAGAAGCAGCTTAGTCATGCTGGCCACATGGCCTGGAAGCTGTACGCTGGCTCCCTCGGCCAATAAAGCGAGATGAGCGGCGCAACCCCAGAGTCATCCGCAACTGGACCTAACGGTCGGGGGTCCCTTTACCTTTATGTATGTTATTATATTACTTACATGCAACTAAAATTAGCAGTGGCCTTGGTGTGATTTCATCCAGGGTTATTCTCAGTAAGCATTGAATCCCTGGAGTGCAATGTTGGCAGCAGAGTGGATTTGAATGTTTTGCGGTTTCAGAAAAGACTGCAATGATTAAGCTTTTTAAATAGCTTTTGAAATTTAGCTCAGAAGTGCAGACAAGAATGAGATACTGACAGTTACAGTAAAGTGATGTGCCTGGCTCTTACTGATGAAAATGCATTGGGAGAAATCTAGCACTTTTTTCTTAGGTGAATAAACAAAGTTGCCCAATACTCTACAACTAATGCAAGACATTCTTCAGAGTGATTTGTCAGAAAGGATTGGGGAGAAGGTTATAGCTTAGTGGTGGACAACATACTTTGTGCACAGAAAATCTTAGGTTTTGTTCCCTGTTTCATCTCTTAAAATTACCTCAGGTCTCAGGGCTGGAAAGACCTATCTGAATATTTTGAGAGCTGCATTCAGAGCCTCCCCAACCTGATGCCCTCTAGATGTTTTGGACTATAACTGTGACCACCCTCAACCATCATGGTCACTGGTCAGGGATGACTGGAATTGTTGTCCAACCAGGCTGGAATGGACAATGCTTTGATTAGATGGACCACTAGTTTGATGCTGTAGGACTCCTTGCCCCTGTGAGTGAATGAGGAGTTGGACCACACCTGATGGTCCTGCTCCTAATGTCAGCTGTTCCCAGTTCTTACATATTCAGGTCTGAATGAGATGCCTTCATTTACTCAGTGTTCCCTGTTGCATGGAGAACATAAGTCAATAACCACTTTTCTATCAGTTTGCAATAAGAATGCAATAACAAAGATGAAGATTCTGTAAACAAGGAGTAGCTAATGTGATGCTTTTGTCCTCTGCACCAATCCTGCACCCTTGCTTTGAGGACAAACGGGCTTTTTGGCACTGAGGTTCCACTCCTGTTACCTACTGAGTCCCACTCCTCAGCTTCTGGCTATTATGGTAGGTTCCACCTGTCTTAATAATGGGAAACCTGCCACTCTCCATATGTTGCTGGACTCCTGACTTCCGTTATCCTTGACCATTGAGCATGTTGTCTGGGGCTGAAGGCAGTTGCGAGCCTAAAAACATCTGGAGAACTACAGGTTCTCCAGCTCTGACCTATCTCCTGGAATAAGAAGCAAAGCTCTTGATCAAGGGTGGGACCCTCCAGACATTGTACTCCATCAGCCCCCAGACAGCATAGCTGATTATCAGGGATGTTGGGGGTTGTAGTTCAACATGCTGTGGAGGACACCATTCTGGCTGCAGGGGTGTAACCATATGCTTGGAATCCTGTGCTGTGATTGAGAATCTCTTGTGGACAACCACCATTTGTGTCTCCACCCCCCTTCCCTTACTATGTTTTGTCACTTGGCTAGCCTTCTTTCCTATTTGCTTTGTTCACTGCAATTAAACCGAAAGTGGTGTTGCTTCTACATGGTTGGTAGCACTAATCTTTCCATTGTTCCTTTCATTAGCAGTAGCTTCTCCACAATAAAATGGCAGTGACCCATTCTTTTAAGCCTGGAACAACACAATGTGATTTGGAAGCAATTGTATTTTAATAGACTGCAGGGATTCTTTGATCTCACTTGTTTTTTGGTCTCTGTGTGTGTAGTGCGGGGAGCAGCATGCTGGGGAGCATTCTATAATTCAGCAGTTCAGATGTCTACTTCGTGCTTTTGCCTGGATAGAAGATTATGAAGAGAGAAGAAAAGTCCCTCTATAAGCTAGCTGGGTGGGGGAGGACCGAGGACCTGGTGCTTTACTACAGCTCTACAATGAGGCTGACACTGAACTCCATGTATCATTGACTGACATATCCATCATGCTCCGTTCTTAAAAAAAAAAAAAGGGGGGGGGGGTATAAGAAGTTGGACCTTTGGTTCTTCTAACTCTGTCTTGTCTACACTGGCTGGCAGAAGCTTCCAGGATTCCAAATGAGAGACTTTCTGGTATTATAGGAGATGGAACCTGGAACAGTTGATCTAACAGTTGATCTAACACTCAAAGAAGATCAGAGGAAGCAGACTTATCCTGAGTCAGACAATTGGTCCATCTAACTCAGTATTGTCTGCACCAGGGATGGGCAACCTTTGGCCCTCAGGCCACGTTTGGCCCAGCATGGATTCCAGTTTGACCCATGACTGTTTCCCATAACTCATGACCACTTGTCCCACATGCCAGTGACGGCAAATGTGGGGCAGATAGAGATGCACCTGGATCAGCTGCATGGCTGAGTTCTGCATGTGGGACTCTCTTGTGAAGCCACTCCCTGCAGAATGCAGACTTGAAGTCACTGAATACTGGCTGATGTACTATTTTTCAAGCCTGCTGCTTGCAAATCAGCTGCACTTCAAAGCACCATGCAGGGCTCTTTGCAAGACCTTTGTGGTGCTTTGAAGTCTCAGCAATCATCACCTGACATCTTTGTGATGTCAAACCTCACCCATGAGGGATAGGAAAGGTGAGGATCTGGCCCACTATCCAGTTCAGTTTTCCAATCCTGGTCTATATTGACTGGGAGCAGATTTCCAGGATTCCAGATACAAGTCTTCCCTAGCCCTGCCTGGAGATGCTAGGCATAACAGTAATAAATAACTTCAATAAATAATCAGCATGTCAATAACAATAATACAGTTCAAACATTAGCATATACAAGTGAGGCCTGCAACAAAATGCTGCAGCATAGTGTGCTGATGTTTGGGATTCCAGCTACTTTACTCCATCTCCAACCCCCTTGTTTTCATTCCTCTTCCAACTGTCAATCAGCATTCATTCACACACACACACACACACACACACACACACACACTTCATATAGACTGGACTGGCCCAAGGCATTTTGCTGTCTGAGGTAAAGGACAAGATGATGCCACCTCTCCAAATCCACATATAGAAGCGGAATGAACTTGTGCTTGAATCTTCCTTCAGCAATGATGATAGGGTAGCATCTTCCACAGTATCTGAGGGAAGCAGCCTAGGTTAGGGTTGCAGGGCAGATTGGGTGGCACACGCAACTCTGTCTGCTCCACAGCCCCTGGCGTCTGCTGCCTATCTCACTCTGTCTAATGGTAGGGCCGGCCCTGCATGTAGACATGGTCTGAGTGTAGATTCCTTGGATAAGAAAGCCACTGATTATGTTGCTGTCTGCCTTTCTGATCCTATCGGTGGGGAAAGGGACTATGCTGCTTTCTTGCCAAATTCTTTTTTGGCAGGTCTGCTATGAATTTAAAGTGCACAGCAGGCACTGTGCACTGATACGCTCTGACATTGAATTGACTGGCTATGGACTGATGAAAGCTAAATTAGTTTTGGTTTCAAACAGTAGGGAATAGACTAGAATGCTGTGTATATAAAATTATATATATGGTTTAAAAAATCAGTTTTACAAAGGTGGCAGTCATGTTGACAAGGAACATGTCAAACGGGAATTTCGTTCCAGTTTAAAACTGATAACAGGGGATGCCAAATTGCAGTTGCTGACAATGAAATCTTTTTTTTTTTTAAATGCTGTCTTCAAATACAGAAACTTGTCAGTTCTTGAAAAATCTTGATATATGGCTTTGCCGATGATAGGAGTGTTGAGAAATAATATCAAGCAGATACTTCTTGGCTTCCTTCTCCATATTTTTTGGGGGAGGGATTTAACAGGTGCTGAAAAACAGTTAATGTGAGTTGTTGAAGGTCAATGCAGCTTAGCTGGAAAACCTTCCCAGAAATGGCCTGTACTACCGTTAGGCCAGATGTGGGGAACCTATGACCCTCCAGATATTGCCAAACTATAACTCCCATCAGCCCTAGCAAGCATGGCCAATGGTGAAGGATGATGGGAATTTATTTATTTCATAACATTCATAACATAACATAAGAGCTGTTCGACAGTGGAATTTGCTGCCAAGGTGTGTGGTGGAGTCTCCTTCTTTGAAGGTCTTTAAGCAGAGGCTTGACAACCATATGTCAGGAGTGCTCTGATGGTGTTTCCTGCTTGGCAGGGGGTTGGACTCGATGGCCCTTGTGGTCTCTTCCAACTCTATGATTCTATGATTCTATGATTCTATGATTTACACACCGCTTGATTGTAAAAAACCAAACCAAAGCAAACCCTCAAAAGTGGTTTACAGAAATATAAAACAAAAAAATCAAGAAAAAATGACAACAGTACTTTAAAACATACAAAAGTTTAAATATTAAAACTGATTAAAATTACCTCAACTTTCTAAGAATCTAGGCAGGCTTGTCTAAACAAGAGTTTTTTAAGCAAGTGCCAAAAAGAAATGCATGCCTGCTTGGTATCAGTAGGCAGGGAGTACCAAAGTGCAGGTGCTGCCGCACTAACTGAATTCTTACAAATCAGAACCCGTATTATGTAGCACCTGTATTAGCAGGGACACCATCTGGGGAGGGGCTGGGGGACTGAGGGCCTTCTTGGCAGTGGCACCTTCTCTGTGAAACACTCTCCCATCAGATGTCAAGGAGATAAAGAACTATACAATTTTTAGAAGACATCTGAAAGCAGCTGTGTATTGGGAAGTTTTAAACATTTGAAGGTTTATTATGTTTTTATATGCACTGGAATCTGCCCAGAGTGGCTGGGGAAACCCAGCCAGATGGGTGGGGTATTATTATTATTATTATTTATTACTTTATTAAGCTGGCTCTGGATGGATGTAATAACGTTTGGGCACCCGATGTTGAAGAACACTGCCCTAGAAGTTACGTTACCAATCTTTTGCGACCGGTTTGCCCAAGCACTAGACAGCCTCGGCATTGTCTTGCCAGACATATGGCTAGATCTAGTCCTACTTAGCATCAGTGAGATAGTTCTTACTAATGAAAAGCCTGATGCATTTCGGGTGTAAAAGCCTTTCTAAGGCAAACTCTCCTGGTGCATATGTTACATATGAAAATCATGAAGAGTGAGGAATCTAGACTGAGCCTACTCTGTCCTGCTCTGGACCCTATGCACATGTAATTTATACATACATATGAAAGATTTGTTCTGTCCTTCAAAAAAGTTTTTTTTTAATGCATGGACATCCAGAGTGGGGAATCCATATGCAATCCATACCCCCCTCCATATATTTGTGGAACATCTGTACAGGACTACTGGTACCTCCGGGGTAGAATCTTGGAGCAGGGGTGGCCCAAGACAGGTTGCTGCCCGATGGGAAGGGCAAGATGGAGTCCCATTTGCATTCCATGGACAGAAGCTGGCTGGACAAGCAAGTTGAATTTTACTTCAGCACTGGTGATGTGATAGTATCTGAGCACTGATCTCATGTCTAGTTTGGTCCTTGGAGGGACCACAGATACACTTTTTGCTAAATTACCAGTGGCAAACCAACTGAATGTTCATGGAATAAATAGATCATCGTAACCTAGCATTAGAACCAGAACAGTCATCCCCACCCCCATCTCTCTCTGCAAATTTTTATACTTAATTTGAGGAAAAAACACATATGCATGGGAATGTACTTATAGGGGAAAATAAACTTAAGTTCTGTGCCACATTCCTAATTCTGCATTGATTTTTTTTCCTCCTTCAAAGAGGCTTAGGATGTAGGATGTTATTATCAATCCCATATGCTTTAAATTAGTCTAGTCCAAACCACAGGAAATGTTTAAAGTTAATATTGTAATTGAAAATGTTTCTTGTAGGTAGAAATATATATAAAAATAGTCAAAATTTAGAAAACCTGCCAGTAGTTGGAAATTGTGTCAGATGAGAAGGCTGGGAACAAATTTGAGTTAGGAAGGCAAGTTCTGAAGCATAGCACCTGTTGTGCTGAGAGGATTTCCCGGGGAAGGGTTGATGTGGCAGGTTATTTGTAGGCAGAGATTATTCACTGTAAAAAGATGTGCATATTAGAGCTTCAGATTTAGATGTTTGAGATTGGGTAGCATGCTTCCTAAATATATTTTACTTGGAATCAAGATTGTGCCCATTTGCCCCACACCGGCCAATTTTCAAAGCAGGAGTGGCTGATCTGTAATTTCAGTCCAGATACTGTTGGACACTAGCTCCCATCAGCTGCAGCCAGGCATGATGGGAGCTGTAGTCCAGCAACACTGGGGGTGCCAGAGGTTTCCCAACCTTGACCTGGGTGCTCAAATCATAGGTCACCTGTTCTGCACCAGTTACACTTACTATCTGTCTGGCGTTCTGTCCCAATTCAAGGTGCTGGAATTAAAGTTTTAAGCACCAAATGTTTTCTAACCACACTATCTGAAGGATCTCCTATGCCCATGTAAACCACCTAAGCTTTAAGGCTGGCAGCTGGGGCATCTTCTCTCTTGTATCGTGCAATGCCAGACACTTACCGTCTCGATGCCAGTCTTTAATTATTTTGGGCTGACAAAAGAAAATGAGCATTGAAATATCTGGACTGTTAGGTTTTTATTAATTTTTTATTTATTTATAAAAGTTCATCTGTGCAAGAGCATCTATGTTAAGCTTTGTAAGATGTTACAAAGTAGTAATTCATTTAGAACTTGAAAAGATTACAGACAGTGAACAAATGCACCCCAGATCAAGGGCAAATGACCCTCTTAGTATGGCAAGCTAGACTAAGACATTGGCAAGCGGATGGCGCAACCCAACTGCCATTCACTTGAAATCATTGACAGGTGGGTTGTCCTGCTTATCAGTCAAAGTCCTGAAAATCTTCTTTGTGACAGCATGGTGGATCAGGGTCTTGGTTGATTTGTTTTTTAGGAGGCACAGGGCAAGCCACACAACTCACACAGCTCTGTCCCCCATCTGTCATTGTCCTTCAGCATCTGCTTGAGATGGTCACCTCACTCTTCCTAATGATAGAACCGGCCCTGTTCAGAGTGTGATGTGTGGCTTTCAACCCAACAGATGAACACCAAGGCACTATACCACATTGCTTCTCTTTTAAAAGAACAAAAGAAACAATATCCTAGTAATGATAAATGTGATGAAGATATAGGTTTCTACCTCAGTCTGTGGAACAAGTTTCTACAACCTTTTGGCATTTAAAAAAATATGAATATGAATTGCAAGGGGTTATTTGTGATATATATCTGCCAAAGTGGTGAGACTATGTTGTGATTTCAAACATAGTTAAATATAGCATAATGCATTTTGTACTGTTGAAAATAAATCACAACTCTGAAGTGTGAATATAAGGGGGGAAATGTCTCACTTACTCCAAGGGCAGACTATGGGGAAGCAGCCCTGAAATGTCAAGGAGATGAATTAGATCTGTTTGAGATAAGTCTTTCCGATATATCATTGTATGTGTCTAGAACAAGCATGGTTACATTTTGCAGGTGGTTAAAAATATATGCTAGATATATGCAAGTAAAAGAAGATGTTCTTCTGCAAATCATTGCCTGATCCTAGATGGATAGTTCAGTTCTGAGTGCAATGCAAACAGTGTCACATGTCTTTGCTGCTAAACAAGGACTCTTTGTAGGAGTAGCATTTGATGTGACATGTAATCTTAACTTATGGTAGTTCACCTGTGATTACCCTTATAGGGTTGCCAAACGTCAACGGAAAGCTCAACAACTTTTCTGTCTGGATTGTCACTGTTTGAAATATGGCAACCCTACTTTCATGCATTCAAGCTGATTTGAGCTTGCTTCGTGCATTATCCCTTTCAAGCAGGCTTAGGGCCAGCCCTACCATTAGACAGAGTTAGGCAACTGCCTAAGGTAGCAGTTGCTGAGGAGTGGTGGTGAAGTGTTGTGGGACACAGTTGTGTGGGCTGCATTGCCTCTGCTGTCCCCACAATGTTAGTTTGCTACTCTTCGGAGAAAGCTGTCCCTGTGTTGAAAAAGAGATTGTAGTCCAATCATTTTCTGTATGTGGGATGGAGGATGGTGCCACCTTCTTTCTCAAGTGGCAAAATGGCTTGGACCATGCAGAAGACCCTGCAGGGTCAGGCTGCTAGCCCTGCCCCAATACTGCATGCCTTCCTGCCTCCCATCCCTGACAAAGAGTTGTGCGAGGTTATCTGCATAGAGAAATCTTAAACCTTGATTCCAGATCATGTGGAATCCCATGCACATAAAACTCTGCATGCATAGGCTTTCCCTGTTCTTATGCCCATATGAAATGCACAGTTGTTGGAGGACCAGAAAGTTGTAGGATGTTGAAGGCAGGGTCAGTTGTATGGGTCAACTGTCCCTTCTGTACATGGTGCTGGATAACATATGAATGGCGGCTTAGATGTTGTTTTCATCAAGTTGCATGGGGCTTCTCAAATCTGTGAAGACACCATTCCAAAAATAGTTGATCGCTCTAGAAAGCATCAGCAGTGCATACCACCTAGATAAAAAAATAGGGTAACTTCAGGCCAAGGAAACCCTCTGTTTGACCACCAGGCCATAACCTCCCTGAGTGCTTCTGCTGGGCTTCAATGCATGAACTATGATAGTGCCTCTTGCTTGCTTAGCAGAAGGCTGGAGGGATGTGGTGTGTATGGAAACCTCTGGCTTTTGTATGGTTGGAATGCAGCCTACTGCACAAAGTTAACAGCCACATTCATTGCTTTGCATACTCTTGTGTCTGAATCTGCCCATCATGTGACCCCGGAAGGTTGCCCACAAGAGAATGCTGGCCTTGGATTGAAAAAAAGGTTCCCCACAAAATGACCACATCATTTTGATTCAGAGCACTGGCTAGCTGTTCTTTAATTCTGCATAAGTGGTGTAAATCTGAGTCCTGGAACACCCCCAGAATTCAAAATATCTGAAGTGTCTGCCTTCTTCCTGACTAGGTGCACCTCTGCCTTGTCTGGATTAAGCCTCAATTTGTTAGCCCACATTCAACCAATTACTGCCTTCAGGCACTGATTCTAATTTCAATAGCTTCCTTTGTATTAATCATAATGAAGCAAAATTAAGACCAGGTCCATGCTAGTGCAGTCCTGTCCTCACTGCAGCCTTGTCACACCCTAGACCCACCTAGGTAATCAGCAGTGTCAAGTGGGTGGCTCTCTGGCTTTGTCCCACCTCATGGGTCACAACTGCTAGCAAGGCAATTCTTACATAGGCCAACAACTTAAAATATCTGAAGCTTATTAACATTAGCAGCAGTTCATGCATATAAATATACTCACGCCTTACCTACCATTCAGAAATTCTTCAGTTTGGGATTACAGTTCTTGGAGTAACAGCCTTTTAGGCTGAACTCAAAGGGCCAAGTGCATGTAGAAGCATCACAGTAGATTAACAAGAACAACATATTCCTGAAAGAAAGAGAAATTTGAGCCAGTAAAGGGATTACTGACTGTCATCCATGAATAAATCTCCAATTTGATTCTGAAGAAATCCTGTGAAGTGCACCCAAGCACCGAATTTCTGAATATTGTTATTCTGCTGGTCTGCACAAAAGCCCTGAATAATGAGAGACAAGTCTCTGCTCACTGTGCAGTGGTCTGGGTCAGTTGCAGCGAGGATGTTCTCTTTAGCTCATGGAGCAATCATTATGAATGGGCTAATGAAACTCACCTGCTATTCAAATCAGTCACATAGTTCTTGCAAATTCTTTCTTGGAAAGTTTGCAAGGCTAAATATGGTAGCATATTGTCGCTTGGAGAAAGTGAATGCTCCCAAACAACCTCTGTATAAAATGAAGGACAGAACAATGCTATTTCATAGTGTTATTTCCTGTCTACCCAAGACCACCCTCACTGGTGTAATGTGAGTTTCTTTTGTGGTGCTAATTTATCTGGTTTATGAAGATGGCTGATTTAAGAACTAGTTTCTTCTGCTACTCTGGATTGCTACTTTTCTGTGACATTGCTGTATTGTGATACAATGAATTGTTTGTGTGCCCTTTGTGCTGAAATGTGGGTTATAAATGTAATAATAATAATAATGATAATAATGGCAAGCAGTGTTTTCTTATGATGACTGTTGCTGTTCTTATATTTCTGGTGATCTGCACATACTAATGTGCATAAGGCAGTGATTCATGTATAAACGAGAGCAGTGTGGAGATTCTTGGTTTTGCAATCCTACAGTCCCTGGGAGGGTATTCTAGGGCCATAAGAAGCACCAGATGAGAGAGAGAGAGAAAGAGAGAGAGAGAGAGAGAGAGAGAGATTCAAACTTGAAGAAGGAGGTCTGATATTGAATGCTTCCTTCTTCCACAGGCCTTACTCTACTATGTCAGAGCTCTGACTTGTTCAGTCTAGGTCAGTATTGTTTACACTGACTGGCAGAGGTTTTCTAAAGTTTCAGACAGGGTTATCTCCCAGCTGTACCTGGAGATACCAGGAATTGGACCTGCAAAGCAGATTCTCTGCCACTAAGTTACAACTCTTCCACATATGATGTCAGTAGGGCTGAGAAGGCAGCATGGTAGGGGTGTACTGAAGGCATGCTAGAGCCAGAGTGGGGGTGGGGAGTGTTGGATCCAATGCCTCCACAGTCCCCCGATATGCCCCCAAATCAGGGAAGTAATTATGTTAGCCCTAAAGCTGGAATAGTTTGTGTCATCATTTCAGTTAGGAGGAAAATTGTTATCATCATCACCACCACCACCACCATAGATGGAAAAAAATGGAGGAGCATGAGAATACCCTTCCACTCAACCAACATGAGGCTAGTAGGGTGTTCATTGGTGTGGTTCGGTTCTCCTTCCTACCACCCATTTTAGGATTGCAGCCTTAGAAAGATGAAAGAAATTCTTTGGCTACATCTGGCTGAGAGCTCTCACTAAGCAGAGAAAGTAGGCTGGAAGTTCATACCCAGAGAACCAGCTGTTGGCTGTTGCACATAATGTACTCCCAAGTCTGGCATCTGGAGATTACAGCTGCCAGATTTACTTCCCTGTGAGACGAGAGTGCATTGACTCTGCTGCCAGAGCGTAGTAGTAACTGCAAAAGAACAAAGAAATAAATGACTGAGATCCAGGCCGCTTCACTGCTGGACTCTCAGGCAAGGCAGTAAGGGAGAACGCTTGTTCCAATGGTGCTCCAGAAAGGAGCATCTTCAACACTTTGCCTCCATTTGTTCAACACTTTATTTTCTATTGTGCTGAACACCCATTTCATGAACTTGACATGTGATTTGCATGGGTGATTTATCACTATCACATGAGACAATAAATTCGAGCATGTGGACCTGATCACAGTCGTTTTTAATCATTCACACACCAAAAGGTTGTTGAACGGGAACTGCTGCTGTGAATTTTCCCATGAGTTAAGAACAAACTAATGTTAAAGGTGCACTGGTCACATGTCCTGCATCAAAACAAGGCCTAATTGGGGTGTAGGACAAGTTAAGGTCCAAACACCCAACCCACTGAGTGGAGTGGAGTTGCTGCATTAGCTTCCTGGAGGGCACTGACTCTTACCAGAAGGGAGAGGGGGAGTGGCAAACCAGCAGAGAGGTCAGTGTGGGGCAAATCCACTGGCAGGACTGCCATATTAGCTCCAGCAGTGTGTTTTGAACCATGCTGACCTCCACCTGCTTCCCCTTTCTCCTGTTCCCTCCCAGTCAGTGACAGTGACTCACAGCTAGTATAGTGGCTCTGCCTTACCCAGTAGCAACCACTTCCCCAGCCAGCCATCTCTGGGCATTCCCCACAATTGTAGTACAGAGGTGGGTTTGCCATGTGACCTGCCCAACTCCACCTGCAAACTAGTTCTGCTGCCTGCCCATCACCATGTTGAAACAATATACAATTGCCTAGTCCAGTTGGCTTCTGTATACAGAATGTGGGGTAGGGATAGATGAATCTTTCTCTTTTGGTTTCTCGGTTTCTCATTTTCCCAATCCTAAATTTGGTCCTCCACATTTTTGCAGAAATCTTGCCACCGCTCCCGGACCTGTTCTGGGGGCTGGAGTTGGGGGAAGCTCGGGCTTCACCTGCCCCAGCCCTGCGGCTAAAAACGAAGCCAAGACAGCAAGTGGGATCCATCCCGCTCGCTGTCTTGGCTTCTGCCAAAGCCGCACGCAGCATCTCCCGGCTGGAGAGGTTGTGCGCGGCTAAAGAGGAAGCCAAGACAGCCATTTTTTTTCTTTATTTCTCCCCGTAAAAACTAGGTGTGCCCCATAGTCCGGTGTGCCTTATGGAGTGAAAAATACGGTATTTCCCCTGAAGCTATTCTATTTGCAATTAGGGTAGAAAGTTGTCCTAATTTGTATAGATACTCTGTCAATTATAAGCAAACACCACACTTTGTCAAGCCACCCCTTCATAGACTGTCCCTGGGGGCATTTCCACTCTGAAGCCAGGTGAAATTTGGCTGCTGTTAACAAAAGGCTTATTCATTCATATTGTGTACTCGGAATAGCTTGCTCAGGGTGGATATAGAGATATGTGTGTGAAGAGGAAGCCCACCAACAAAAGAAAAAGAATCTTGACTCAGTTGAGAAGTCGCTAAGTAGTCTAAAGCTAGCTACTGTCCCACAGTCTCCCACTTGTAATAAGAGGATAATATACAGTACAGATCTTCTGTACAGAACTGTTATAGTGATGATTGAGATAATGAATGTGGGGTGCTTTGAACACTCTCTAACAAGGACAGGAAACCTGTGATCCTCCAGATGTTGTTAGACTCCCATCAGCCCCAGCCAGCATAGCCAATGGTCGGGGTGATGGGATTTGTATTCCAGCAACATCTGGAGTACGTAGGTTCCTCACTTCTAAAGCATTGTGTTAATGCAGAAAATATTATTAAACCCACCATTAAGCCTCTTCTCGTGTCACTGATTTGCTGGTGGTCCCAAGGACCATCTTTTGAGAACATGCTGTTCTAGGTAGTAAATGTTGGAAACCCTCCACTTGGCAAAGGTTTGCCTCAAGAAATGGTACTCGCAAGCTTGAAACAAAAATTAATCTAATACATGTCTGCCATATGGTAAGAAAATGTTCAGAGATCTCTCCCTCCTCCTCTGTCTACCCACCCCCAGACTTGTTTATAAACATCTGAAAAGAAAACAAAGTGGGGAAGGAGGGAAGGAGTATAGCTTCATGTAGCTTCTCTCATGTCACCCATTCCTCTCATCTTGGAATTTCTGTAGGGCAGCATGTGACTGATCATCTTCATGTATGAAAATAAGCAAATAGATGCTCCCGCATGGTTTAGGGCATATACAGCCAACCCAAGCAAACTGCAAAGGCATAGAATGTAACTTCTTTGTATGGGATGGGGAAGTGCACAATGTTGCTGTGCTAAATGGAACATTTTTTTTAAAAAAATAATCTTGGGTTGTAATCCCCAAACAGGTTGTGCTGGAATGATATTAAGCCTCTTTAAGGATCTGCCTCCATATTTCCTTTCTGCACCAAAAACGTGAGGCATATAGCTGGCAGTGTCTTAGAGCATGTGCAGAATGTGCCCACACCACAGAGTGACTGTAGAAGATTCCTACCCACCTGGAATTGGGGAATGGGCTTTCAGAGGACAGGATGATGTTTCCAGGGATCTCTCTTCCTAGAAATTAAAGATTGCTAGTGAACACATTCCAGCCAGGCAAAAGCACTTGAGAAGGGCTTGGAACAAGACTGGTGATGGATGTGGCCTGGGGAAAGTATTGAGGGCTGAATAGAGGGGCTTGGAGACCTAAAGTTCCCCACTGTATAATTCCAGGGCAAACTGTTTGTTTGTCTTTCCTAGTCTTGCCTACTCTGAGCAGCAGTGGTTTCCCAGGATATCAGGTGGAAGTGTTTCCCATCAGCTATGTACTTCCTGAGCCTTATAACTGGAGATACCAGAAATTGAAGATAGGATCTTCTGTGTACCAAACCACTATAAAATGGCTCTTCTTTTCATAGGTCCTTCATAATATTCAATGTGTTGGGGAGGTGTGTGAACTTGTGGCACTGTGTGCACTTGCATATATTTCTAGTCACATTTGTTCCACAAATCCTGTGTTTGTATGCACAACTATAGCTTAGTTGAGTGCTATAAAGCCAGTTTTATGACACTGGGGTTTTGGCTCAAGAATGTGTCATTTTTAACAGACAGCATAATGATGATTCAGTTGTAGTTTAACAGGCATGCTTTGCACTCTGGGATCTGTTTGCTATTAATTCTGGAAGTTTGGGGATGTTTATCTGGTTTACTATATATCTTAGGTTACAGTTGTTATCTAGGTTTCTTATTGTTGCAGAACATCTTGAGGGAAAGAGCGAAGAGATGGGATCTTTAAACCTGTTGATCTTTAGCAGAAATACTTGCTGTTCTGGAATTCAGATTTAACACAGCCTGAACTGTAGCCAAACAGGATAAAATTTACTACTTTATCACCCTTTAATATCAGAATGGGATTCAGATGGGCCAAGAATGTTTCTTTATTGTATATGAGCAATTTCTGAAAAACAGAAAGGATGACATTTACTGTCCTTTCCCTACTGATTCCCAAGGACAAGCCAAGTAAACTAGTATCATTCAGGGGAAAAATGATCACAGTGATCCTATGAACATTCCCATTGTGTTCAATACAAAAGGTACCTTTTGGGATTGTAAATGGAATAAATAAGGGGGAGTAGGCTGAGGAGCAATGTGAATACATGTAGGAAAATCATGATCAGTTTTAGACCTTCATGCATTTCTCTGCAGATCTAAACAGCAATAGGGCAGAGGAAAGGTGTGCACTGGCCACAAGCTTTGGTTTGGACTAGAGAACATGGACAGATTCATTTTTGTTTGCATTTAAATGAGAAACTACCTAATTCTCACTTCTCAAACCAATAGGAGAACTAAAACACAGCTAGCCTTCAAAAATCATTCTTCTCTGAATTTTGTGTTGCAGGCCTCTAACCAAACAGGTGCATAAATTTGGGGAAAGTGTGCCATATATTGAATGTATAACATACAAAAAATATTTTTATTAGTGAAAAATGCATGCAAAAATATGTTTAGAAGAACTGAATTAAAGACTGGAATAAATAGAAACAAAACAAAACTGACAGATTTCAGATCACAATTAGGCACTCAGCCTTCAGCAGGTGTCCAATTTGGTTCAGGTGGAAAACTGAATTGCTTTTTTTGCTAAAACATATCTATCTCTCCCTGAAGCTTCTTTTAGACAATAAATGCATCTGTTCAAAATATTTCACTTGCCCCTCTAAAAAGGTCTGTTCCACAGAAGGATGTGGTATCTGACGTTTTACCATATTTGGTGTGTTGGGTCTGTGGACTTTTATGCAAGAGATTTGAGTGGATTGAGTGGGCCAAATGTGACTCTCTAGGCCTTCAGAACTATCCACAGACTTGAAGAAAATGTGGGTGCAATGGTGGGGATGGCTGGCGCGGCTGCGTTTGAGCAGCAAGCCATGCCCCCGCCGAGCTTCCCTATTGGGTGTCCAACTGGTGAGGGGCGTGGCGCCAGCCCTGGAGTTGAAGCAGGGGGCGGAGCGCCCCCTGCATGATGCGGGAATAGTCTCCCGCTCACAACCCCTTCCCTTCCTGGGAGGAGGAAAGGCTTTCTCAGTGCATTGCAGTGAAATAAATGTGGGACTTGGACTGAAGAAGTTTCCCTATTTCCTATGCTTAGTGGTTCAGCTTTAGGCTCAGTTGGCATGTGAGCAAATGGAGACCAGATAGTGGATGAATGGAGAATGATTGTGGCAGATCATTTTGATAGATTTCTTTTGTGAGCTGTTAATCAGGATATTTCAACACTAGAAGTGGGGCAGGAAGTTCCATGGAGGGGGAGAAGATCTCACAGGAACCGGAGGTACATTCATTTCAGCAGCAGTGATTAAGTACTAGCCATGGGATATGTGGCGAGGCAAGAACATCATGAGAACATCTGGCTAGCACTATTTTAATGCTCAATGTCTTTTGTGTTTTAATTTGCACATATTTGTGAAAGCATGCAAAATGAATTATATTCCAATAAATCACTGCAAAAATGTGTATATAAGGCAAAATTGCATACAAAAATGTTTATATTAAGAGAAATTCACACTAAATTGTTGATGAATTTTAATGAGGACTTTTTTTTAATGCAAACTGATGTGGAAGTGTGGACAAGTGAAGAGTAAAAAAAAATGAGAATGTGAAAGAAATTGAAATTGCCACATTCTCCCATCCCTAGCTGATACTGACCAGTTTGAGCCCAATTTCTCCCCACCTGGTTTCACTTAAGATTAAAGTTTTAGAGAGTGACTTCCTGGTATTTGAACTAAACCTTACATTTATTTTGCAGAAAATAAATGATTTGTTGCTTTTTATCATCATTCTCTACAGGGATGCATTTGTTTCTGTTCTCTTTATGACAACTCTTTCTGTATCACTCACCTATATTTTCAACATTTCATCATTGGTTCTTGTTGGTGCATGAGAAACAGTTCAAACATATGAGAAATACTGCACTGTCTTCCTTTCACAACAAAACAAGTGAAGCATTAGGGAATTCAGAGCATAATCCCATGGCTTCCTGTTTGCTTTGCAATGCATTTTGGAACTGTCATTACTAATAAAATATCTAGATTTTTATCCTGTGCTCACAGCAGCCTTGCTTAAACAGTTCCCCTTGACATAATTGTCAAACCTATCTTAGGCCTATTTCTCACTGCGGACCAGAACTGTTTGGAAATGTTATTTTAAAAGGGTAACATATACTTTTGATTTAAAATGTAATAGAGCAGGGGTGAGGAATTTTTATGTGCCCCACCAGATATTACTGGTCTAGGAACATAGGAAGCTGCCTTATAATTAGTCAGACCATTGGTCCTTCTAGCTCAATATTGTTTACGCTGACTGGCAGTGGTTTTCCAGAGCTTCACACTGCTCTATCACTGCGCCACAGCCCTTCCCAATACAGCTTCCATCATCCCTGACCCTTGGCCATGCTGGTTGGCATTGATGGGATTTCAACACCATCTGGAAGGCAGCCTATCTTTCTATGAAGGACAATGGAAAAGGGACAAAAGGGGATATTTAAGGGTGGTTTCAATCATTTTTGTAGCATTTACACAATGCTCTAGAGGCAGGGAAGCTGTGAACTCTAGATGTTGCTAAAATGCAGCTACCATTGCATTGAACCATTGACCATGCTGGCTTGGGCTGTTGGGCTACAGTTCCCCACCCCAAAGTATGCAAAGTGTATGTGTAGCTGGCAAGCAAAGTCCTGCTTGCTACTTTCCTTGGAGTGTCCCTAACCCCAGCTTTAAAACTGGGGTTAAAGCTGATGCACATTGCAAAGAGGTGGGTCTGGGAATAGGGCAGTTTATATCTCTGCTCTCCCTTGCTACAGGCAGGCTTGCACACTTTGAAGGTACATGCAAATAAAAATCCATCTGGCATCCATTAGAGTGTGGTTTTGCACTGCATTTAACAAGGCATATCTTATGGCTTGTAGTCAGCAAATGCGGATTTAGGATGGAGTTTGGATACAAGGAATAACAAAAAAGGAAGCAATGATTGCCAAAGATGCTTCCACCACCTTCACAGTCATGAGCAGGAAGTGCTTTGCATATGTTGAATTGCCCTTCCTGATGATGGCTTTGTGCTTGTGGTAAACATTTCTGCATCCTCCCATGGCACCCCAAAAATTGCTTGAAAGTTGAGTGACTAATGGAAATACTTTGAGATATGGAACAAATTGCTGCAGTTCACGAAGAGAGACTGATGAGAATCGAGTGTTTTTTCCTTGACGAATGGAAGCTCTCATACCTGGTGAGGCCTGTACTTTCCTACATGCAGATTTAATTTGAAGCCTTACCTCATTCCTGGCCACTGACTTTGCCTTGAGTCTTCACTGGTCCCACATGAGCAGCATGAGCAAGCACACTAGACAGGAAGTACAAATGTTTCCCCACAGGTCATAGCATTGGCTAAAGAGAGTACACTTCCCAGAAGACCCTGTAGTGTGATGCACAACAGGGTTTGGGAACCTGAAGCCCTCCAGATGTTTTTGGATGACAACTCTCACCACCCCACCCAACATTACCAATGCTCAGGGATGATGGGAGCTGGAGTCCAGTAACATCTGTAGGGTACCTGTTTCCAGATCTATATGGTGTATGATGAAGGCAAATGAAAGATAGGGGAGCCCCTATGGTATACAAAAGTCACACTATTTATTCAGCCCAATGAGTTTCAAATAAACCTTACTGGGGACACTGGGAAAATAAAGCAACACTATTCCCTGTGTGTCCCTCAGCAATGCATACAGGAAATTAGTTTTGCTATGTTTCCCAGGGCCTCTGATGATGATTACTCAAAATGATTTTGTTTGAATAAACAGTGTGTTTTTCCACAAACTGTCTACACAACAGAATACTACAGAACAGTATACAGCATACTATGGTGAGGCAGGAGATATGAAACTATCATAAGCAGGTCCCGTTTCAACAATTACTCCCTGCTTCATAAACCATGGTTTATGGTTAAACCATATTTCATGAACTGAGGATCAGGGCTGAGTGCTCCTACCTCATTCATCCCCTCATTCTAGAGGCAATCCTCGTTTTGTGCAGGGGGTGCATTCTAGACCCCATTTTTGGCGGGACCCATATAAAGCATTCTGCCCTTTCCTTGACCTAAAGAAAGCCCAAGCTCTCAACAAAATAAGTCAACTAACCACAAAACAATTGTGCAGAGAGAATACCAGCAAGGGCTTAGGAGTATCTGCATGAGATTTCTCAAATAACTGAAAGATTAAATTACTGCTCTTCTGTGTAACTTGTCACTAAGAACAGTTTGTATATCTGAGGGCAAGAAAGTAGCCAATATAATACCAGATTTAGGAAAGGGATGCTGGACATTTCAGGCCAGTTAGCTCAACATCTGTCCTCGGAAAGTTTTGTTAAAGATAAAATAATCAAGCACATCAAAGAACAAACCTTGCTGAAGTAGAGTGAACATGAAGCAGTGATGACTACCTACATGGGTTTCAGACAGAGGACAATTCCAGCACTGCTTGAAGATACCCGGACTGAACTTGAGACCTTCTGCATGTAAAGCAGTTGCTCTATCACTGAGCAATGGCCCTTCTCCAGTAGTGCCAAATTAAGGGTGGTGTGAGCTGTTCCTCCACACAGGACACTGAGCTGAGGGGGTGCAAAATTATGATGATAATAATGCCTATATTAAGCAGGTAACTGGCGTGTGTGTGCATGCCAAATTTTGCCCCCTCTTATGGAGCCAAATGACCAAAGTGCCCCTCCCCCAAGCATGATGTTAAGAATAGCTATGTCCTTTTTTGCCTTCACTTTGAATTCTACTCTTTGAATCTGTTGACTGTATGTGTGGGGAAAAAATGTTAAAGATTATGAAAGAAGAAACCACAGGATTACATATAAAGTGTAATTCCATCAGACATTCATTGATGTAGGGAGCAGGGGAATAGGAAGCAAGGCATCACTTTATTTTATATTTCAGCATTTCATTTTACAGAGAAAGCCAAATAATTTAAGTACAGAGGGGAACATTCTAAGATTGAACGTAGAGTATTTTACTTTGTTCTTAAATTCTGTACTTTAAAGTATGGAACAATGCATGATTTCTTAAAAACCGAGCCCAGGAAATGGATTTAAATACTGCATCATTGCTACACAACGTTGGAAACGGATGTTTCGGAGATGTTTTTAAAAGATCCACTCAACTGCCAAAGCACAAAGGCACCATTCAGTGGAACCTCGTCTCTCTCTTTCTCTGTTCATATCTGAATAATTAGAAGGGAGACTAGTTTTCCTACCTTGTTTTTAACCATTGCTGGGCATTCAGAAATAGCGTTCATTCTTGTGGCACTAACTTGAACTGAGCGGTCTTCTAGCCCAAGAACAAAATGGTTGTTTGAAGGTTCAAGATCACTGAAGATCCTTTAATTTGTGGGGGAACTAAAATGCTATGTAGTTTAAGCCAGCTTAACATTTGAAGCTTAAAAATATAGAGTCTTCAAGAAAGCTATGTCATTATGCTGAATGCATCTACACACCCCTTTCATAGCAAAACTGAAGCCAGGCAGCTTGAAAGCATTCATCATTTAAAGTTTGTCAGGATTTTTGTTTTGTTTCTGCTCATCTTTTAGTCTTATTTTTAGCCCAAGTCCACTCCTCATCCTACAAGTTGTTCAACACTTGTTACTTCATCTGACTATCTATCAGTCATTTGGATCCTAAATTAACTTAATGGATTTTTACTAGTTCTGTGACTTGTGTAAAAAATGTGTTGTTGTAACCAAAGGAAGTTAATGAAACATTTTCCCTCCTCTCTCCTGAAATGCCCTGAAAAGGCACTCTGGAGAGTATGGAACTCCCCTTGAACAATGTGAAGTGGAGTTCAGGAGGCTGTCAGGGCAGTGGGAATTACAATGTGTATCTGAAGAAGTGTGCATGCACACGAAAGCTTATACCAGAACAAACTTAGTTGGACTATAAGGTGCTACTGGACAATTTTTTATTTTTATTTTTTATTTTAATGAGAATGAGAATCATCATTGGCAAGGTAGAAACCCACTTTGAATTTCTGCTTTGGATCTTGTGGTGCCTCTTCTTGGGCCTCATACTCAAACTGCCATTTCTTTCTCCTTTTTCTAACTTGTTCTATCTTGAAGTTTGATGGTTTTTCTAGCTACTTTGCAGTCTCAGTAGCATCTATCAAAACTTGTTGAAAATCCCATCACACCTGCAGCCCACAAGGTAATTCTTGGTCACTTGCAATAGGTTTGTAGCTGAATTTAAATCAGCTTCCCTATTTTGTAGTAGCTTGCTTGTAAAATTAATTTCAAAAAAGGATGTTGCACCATGTAAAAAGAGATACCACAAATTTGAATTTACAAATTGCATCAGCAAGGGCTTCGGCTTCAATTTGGGAAGTATTTCCAGATAGACTTTTTAGGCATGTGTCATCAAAGATCTCTATTAAAACATCATATATATATCAGTAGTTTCAAAGCACCGATCCAACTCTCCATCTTGTTTTGCTCAGTGGGTTAACTGAGTGGGTTAAATCTGATACATGGCTAGTTAGAATTTGCTAATGCCAAGTCGATGCAGAGAAACAATTATAGATCTGTTAAACAAAACTGAAGAAACTGTAAAACAAAACTGCTTCCAGGCAACACTTAGTGGCATTATTGACTACTAAATTTAAAGAGTGTGCATTTCAGGGCAAAAAAAAGATGTGTGTTTATGTCCAGGATTCTCTTTTATACTTAATTTTCTTTGCCTTTCATGTTATCATAACCTTGACCACACAGATACTCAATTCGTAATCCCATTTGTTCAAGAGTTTCCACCATAAAGGCACTTTAGTGGAACAAATCCCAATAAATGTTCTCAGGTTCAGACATCTCATTATCTGATAGTTTGATTACATCAACATAACATTCATTTGCTCAATATGACTAACAACAGGTATGCAGTCCAGAATAATTGAGTAGTATTTGGCTGAGTTTGCATGTGCTAAATTTTTCTGCTTTAGTACCTGCTAGAAGTTGTATAAGGTCACCCTACACCCAGCTGTCATCTGCCTTGCCTCGCCTCGCCTTGCCTCTGCACAGAACATTCTCCTTCCTGTGTTCATGGCTGACCATTTACTTGCTGTTTTCTTCTTGGCTCTGTCCACACAGCCAAGCAGAGAGTGTGATGGATGCTGAAGAGAGAGCCAATAAACAATGTGCAGCAGCAGCAAGGGGTGTGGGGCACCCAGGGGTGAGCAGTTACCCCTCTGCAGTGGTATGGGTCATGACATGCATTCAACATCCAATGCTGCAGTGATCAAGTGTTGTCTGTGGAAGTGATACTTTGGCATGTTTGAATGTGCCAAGAGATATAAAATACTACAGGTGAAACTTCCATATCAGCTCAGATTATGTCAGATGCAATCCTTTTCAACTGCGTCACTTTGCACGTTCAGCTGTGAGTCATCGAGTAATGAGTAATGAAGTGATATCTATATCTATATCAGAGTGTGAACCACTTCTAGCAGATGCATCATTAAAAAGCTTAATGTTTTCTGTCTGGAGGCTGGGCTCAAAACCACGGCCACCACCAGATTTTTATTCTCTCTAACCAGATGCAATGCAAACCACCATGACATAATAGCGATACAGCTATTGTTCAATTACATTTGAAGTTTTCCAGCATAAAATCTAAAAGAAAGAAGAGGGGAAATGCAAGTTGTACTACGTAAATCAAGGATAGCACAGTGTGATCAGCTGCCAACCTGTTCCCTGCTGTCACCAGCACTGGCACTTCAGCAATAACAATCACACTAGACTGTGATTGTTATGGCTGAACCTATCTCTGGCCTTCTGGGTGCACAGATCTCATGGCTTGATAGTATATCACCAATTTATGTTTTTTTGTAGTTGGCATGGGGTAAAGACTATGTCACATTTTAAAGCTGTTGAAGTGGTGGCCTGCTGTTCTGTGCATACTTCCTAAACTTTTAAAAATTATTTTAAAAATACTGTAAGATACCATGTCACAAAACACACACATACACACATTCTCTCTCTCTCTCTCTCTCTCTCTCTCTCTCTCTTGAAATAAACTTTTCCAGTTTGTTTAAACATTCAGGCATTATGCAGATTTATTTTGATGATTCAGATATAATTTCTACTTACATTTAGTCTTAATTGGGCCTTTTTTTTGGTACATCATTGCCATACATAAGAAGATAATGGCTTCTAATGAGAGATTGGAACTTGTGATGTTGCTGAGCCTCACCATTATTACCTGGTTTGTTATATGAATTGGTCCAGCTGTCCAGTGAGCAGATATATTACAATAGAATAGACTGTGTGGTGGAGGCACTTAGCCAACATCCAGGCAAGTAAACTGCTGCTAGTTTTTGAGGAGGAGACAGGCAAGGTGCAGGGAGGGTGGCGCAGTACTGATAGACTAGAAGGAGTGCCAGATTGACTGTACTGGTTTCAAGGGCGCCAACCTAAATAAAATATTGGGTGGAGGCAAGTAAGCCCCACCCCGCATAATCAATCATGTGACGTGGTGCACACACACCATTTGAATGGCAATGCCCATCAACTTTGTGTGGGCCTGACCCCCTCAAATATTTTATGGGGGTACGAAGCGATCTTGGCCCCTCAGAGTTGGCTCCTATGAGTAGTTTGATTGTGCCACAGTGCCCTCTCCTTCCCCTCCTGGTAAGCAGTAACAACTCATCACACCATTCGCTACTAGTTATGGAATTATGGCAAGATTAATATATTATACTAGAATAAGGGAAGGAAGACAGGGCCAGAACAGATTTATGTATAGACAGAAATACAACACATCTCATTCTAATGGGGAAGACTTTGACCAGAGGATCTGAATACTTGCTCAGTCTGCTGTTGATAACCAAATTTAAGGCCCCTGATCTCTGTCCTTAGCTTTCTTTGTCTATAAATGGAGCTTGGACTGGGCAGCCCTACAAACCGAAGAAAGACTTCTGACAGCACTTGAAACAGAGAACTGTCCTCTGCAAAGGGGACACTAACCAAACAATACAAACAATTTGAGTGTTTCACTGTTTTCAGTTAAAGTCATAGGCCTCAGTCACAGCTGATGAAATATTTTAAAATATGGCAATGTGAAAAGATGCAATGAACTTACAAGCCAACTTATGACTTTTTCAAGTCATAAACCTTACCCATTTTCTCCCACAATGTTGTGCAAAGGGAAGCTTACCCCTCACAACTTTGAACTGGACTGTGGGGTTTAATTGGCTTAATCAACTGATTAATCAACTAAAGCTTTGATTAATCAATGGGGAACAAATTTAATCAGGGAGGAATAGTTAAATTGACAAGGCTCCAATTAGGGATACATTCCTGTTTGTTTTTTGATGTAGTTTTGGCATGTTACAGTAATAGGAAATTCAAAAAAACAAAAACAAAATATGAATAACAACATGTAGCTAAAATTGTTCATTAAATTATTCTTACATTCTTTTCAGTATCTCAAAAAGGCACCAATTTCCAGCCTTCTGTAATATGCAGATTTATAATAAGGGATGGTGAACAATCATCTGAGCATTCTTTAATCAGCGGACACTCCTAATAAGTTCCTTACACATCATTGGAATTCTCAGCCCACCAATGTGATGTCTGCAATGCAGTGCACATCACAAGCAGGTTCTTGAAAGGGAAACACAGACAATTCAAATCATATGGTTCAAATCATTTATGAAATGAATCCTCTAGGAATAATTTCAGATGTTGGAAACCTTTAGAATAGCAAAATAAAGAACAGATTTACTATGTTTTTCTGTCTCTCTCTTTCTCTCTCTCGCTCTGTAAAATCAGTTAGCAGATGCCCTGTTTCTGGTGCAGAATACCAGAAGACTATGAGGTTCCCTTCCCCCCTTTTGCCCAGAACTTCGTATGAATGGTGTCATTTCTTAATAAATGATGACATAAATCTTAAGGATTAAAATATCAGTTCTGTCCCCTGTAGGGATCTGCTTCTCCATGCCCTAGTGTGGCTTGCCAGTTTGAAGATTACCAGCACATTGAGCAAAGCAAGCAAATGAATTAAGCCCTTGCCAAAGATGAACTTCTTTTGTATTTTCATTGACAGCAAAGGTTTTACTCCAAAGAAGATGTTAGATGAGGCTGGGCAGGCTTAGTTAATTTCTTTTGAAAAGAGGAAGGAACAAATAGCTCCTGGTGAAGTCTCTTTTCTTATTTTCATAGTGTAATAAACTGCAGCCACAGCTGCATGGGGTTTGAGGAGGCCCCTGAGGAAAGTGTCCTCTGCTGGGCCTCCTGCTCTGTCACTGGCTTTTCATAGGGGCTGCTATGACAGTGATCCAGGGAGCATCAAGCAGCCCTTTACATTTACAGGTATGCCCTAGAATGACACAAGGTCAGAAGGCTAGAACTCTCATAATGCTAGAACTCAAGGCCATCCAATAAAGCTGAATGTTGGCAGAATCAGACTGAAAGAAAGTACTTCTTTACACAGTACATTCATGAAATGATGAGATTTTCTCCCTGAAGTGGTAGCGATGACCACCACTTTGTATGGCTTTAAAAGGGGATTAGACAAATTCATGTAAGGTAGGAATATCAGTGGCTACTTGCCATGATGGCTATGTTCTGCTTCTACTAAGAGACAAGATAATAATAACTATTATTATTTATACACCTGCCCATCTGGCTGGTTTCCCCAGCCACTCTGGGCAGCTCACAGCATATATCAGAACATACTAAAACATCAAACATTTAAAACTGCCTGATACAGGGCTGCCATCAGATGTCTTTTAAAAGTCAGGTAGTTGTTTGTTTCCTTGGCATCTGAAGGGAGGGGGTTCCACAGGGAGGGCGCCACTACCGAGATGACCCTCTGCCTGGTTCCCTGTAACTTTGCTTCTCGCAGTGAGGGAACCAGCAGAAGACCCTTGGAGGAGGACCTCAGCGTCCAGGCTGAACGATGGGGGAGGAGATGCTCCTTCAGGTATACTGGGCCAAGGCCATTTAGGGCTCTAAAGGTCAGCTCAGAAATGCACTGGGAGCCAATGAGGATCCTTTAGGACCAGTGTTATATGGTTCCGGAGGCCACTCCCAGGCACCAGTCTAGTTGCCACATTCTGGATTAGTTGTAGTTTCTGGGTGACCTTCAAAGGTAGCCCCACATAGAGTGCATTGCAGTACTCCAAGCAGGCGATAACCAGAGCATGCACCACTCTGGTGAGACAGTCTGCAGGCAGGTAGGTACTCTGGTACTTCTTGGTGTGCCAGACCAATAAATATATAGAAAAATGGAAAGGGTGGGGGAGGCATCAGCAGTAGAAACTACCGGTATTGGGCCATTGGAGCCCTTGCAGTTGCTCAAGGATGCCAGGTGCTGATCGCAGCAATCATATCATGGCTCAGTGAAGTAATTTTTTTTAAAAAAACTTCTGGGTGACAGTGAACGTCTATCCAGTCCAGCATCCTGTTTTACACAGTGGTCAGTGGGATACTTTATGGAAACCTGCAGGTTAGGTTGGCCAACTACAAGTGCATGATTTTCATATAAACATATAAAGCTGCCTTCCACCAAGTTTAGATAGCACTGGTTCACCTAGGCCAGTATTTTGTTTTTGTTTTTTAAACTGGCAGCAACTCTCTGGGACTTTAGGCAAGTTAAAACAGCAACAACAAAAACTCCCGCTGCTTCATTTCCTTTAGCTGAAGATGCCTGGGACCATGTTCTTTCTCTCTGATCTGTAGTGCTGTGAATCTTTTCCAAACTAAGAATATGCTCATATTAAAACTTACTCTGCATTCAGTGTGCTCCCACTGCTAGATGTTGAAGCCACAGTCACACATTAGCCACAATCCATATCAGTCCTGCAGTTTCTTGACAAATGTTTGATGCACTTTCCCCCCTCAAACCAGTTTCAATCTGATTAGAAAACTGGATGCAGAGTAGGCAGTAGTAGGGACATTTGAGGAAGCCATTGCACATGCAGAGATCATTGTGCACACACAGATCCATGGGAGTGGGGTTGCAGGGGTGGGGAAACCAATAATGTACTGCCCCTTCTCAGATGTGAACACTGTGCAAATGAGGCTTGAAATGCAGATTGGGGATGGGAGATGACCTTGCTGTGTTTTATGCTGCTAATGTGAAGATATCCTAATTTTCAACTAACAACATGAGATACAATCCGTGTAGTAAGAAGGATAATAACCCAGAGTATCCTATTTGTGCGGAAACATTTTAGGTCACCTCTAGACTGTCAGTACTTTGTGAAAGGGATTCAAGTGCATACTCGAAATTGAGGTTTATGCAATGAAAGTGGATTAAAGAGCTCAGTCACACCAGTGCAACAAATCCACTTAAAAAACAACAACAAACTGCATTTTTGCAGTTAGGAAAGTCACAGAGTAATACATTGCAAAATGTGGGATGATCACTGATTAATGGGGAAACTTATAAACACTCCACAAGCAAATTAGAGTGTGTGCTCATTGTTGTATAATCTCCCTGCAAACAAATCAGGACAAATGTGCAATAAAGATCAGACATAGTCTAATCCCCACATCAAGTAAATCAGGATGAATGCTTAATGAACAGGCCATCTGAAGGAGTTCTTAGGATGTTGTCATATACCCAGTAACCCAGGAGGAATTTAGGGTGGCCACATATGTATAGTAAAAAAAGTGTTACTACATTACCAAAAAGGTCAAAAGAGGAAACGTATCTGCATGCTGTTGTATTTCTACCACAGCATTTGACCTCATAGTATTTATTTGTGAAAAAAATCTGTATACTGCTTTTAAATGTAAAATGGTCAGGGCAGCTCACAAGATACCATTAGAATACCATTACAACATGGTACATTGCTTCTGAGTACACAGTCTTTGAGTAACCAAACTTATTTGCACATCTGGTTTTGATGAATCTGTTACACATATACTACAGAAGCTGACAAGTGGTTAACAAGGTTTGCAGCAGCACAGACCTCAATAAAGTCCATGTTGGCCCTTTAAACTAGAGCTGGATATATTAAGAACAATAATAAGGGAATTGGTTGTTTCTTCCTAATTCGGGTGTGTGTGAAGGAGAGTGCACAACTTTGTGATTCACAAAGCTTTGCCAGCTTTCTGACTTGTGGACAGTTCTGTCAATATTTTAAATACTTTAATACCTAAGAAGTGAGACGTCAATAGGACTAGCAGATATTTACAATGAGATTTGTAAATGTTCACATGCCTAGCTGCCTGCAGTTCCTTAAGAGACATGGCTGAATCTATCAATTTTGGTTTCTCTCAGTTTCTCAAATTTGCAATCTTAAATTTGATCCTCCATATTTCCACATCAGTTTGTGTGTTTTTAATTGTGAAAACAGTAACACTTTCTCCCAAAGAATTCTGTGAGCTGTGGTTTTTAAGGGTGTTGAGGGTTGTTAGGAAACCCCCTATTTCCCACCCAATTCTTAGAGTGGTTTAATAATCAACCCATCATCACAGGGAACTCTGGAAATGGTAGCTCTGGGAGGGGGATACAGATCTTAGCACACTTAACAAACCATGGTTCCCAGAATCCTTTGGGGGGAAGCCATGATTGTTTAAGGATCTATCATAGTGCTTTCAATGTGTGGTGTGAATGTGACCATAGTGTGATCAAATCTCATACAAGGCAACGGAGAAGGTTGGTGACCTGCTCTTAAGATTCCTTGTGGCTGCATTTGAGAAACTCTTTGCCTAGTGAACCTAAGTATAACCTTATCTTTTCTTTATATTTATCTCTTTAGTCAGGTTTGATAAGGACACGGGAGAATGACTTCCTTATATCTCCATTACCTCAACACCTAGCACAGGAACACCACTATACGCCACCTGCCGGACACCACCCTCATGTATTGTACAAACGGACCGCTGAAGAGAAGGTGCACAAAGTAGATTCCAATCCCCATCACTTCCCCCCTGGCCATCACAGAAATCACACTGCCCACAAGTCTCACGTCCAAGCTCACGGTTACCACCACGGAAGGTTTCAAAAGCAGCATTTTTGTGGACGTCGCAAGAAATGTATGTAAGGAAACTTTCTATCTCTTTTCTTGACGTAGTAGTTCTTAGATTATTAGGTGTTTGTTTTTTTGCAGTGGTCTGCAGGCATTGCTTTGGTGTTTGCTGCATTTTTTTTTTTAAAATGTCCAAATAAAAGAGAATGAGCAGTGCCTCCCCCAATCTGTACCATACATTTAAAGCCTTATCGTACCATTGTAAACAGTCCCCCCCCCAAGAATCCTGTGTACTGTAGTCTGAAGTGTGTTAAGGGTGCTGAGTGTTGTTAAGAGACCACCATTTCCCTTTCCAGAACTACGGTTTCTAGAGTTCCTGGGGAAGAGGAATTGATTGTTAAATTGCATGTAGAATTGGAGTGGAATTGTGGCTGGTCTGATGGGAATTACAGTCCAAAACATCTGGAAGGCACCAGGCTGGCAAAGACTGGTCTGCATACATAGCTTCCCAAATCCATAACTCTGGATAAACAGAGGCTCTGGGCATGTTGGCCTTAAGCATCTGGAGTTCAAGGGGCAAGAGGCAACCACAAATTCATTTCTCCTAGATTAATCCATGATTAGGACTGCTTTGGATAGCTTGTTTGCTTGCTTATCCCCATTATGAACACCAAACCTGGATGTATTTGGCAATCTTATTAGGAAAGCAAACCTGAGTTACAATGGGAATTGATTGCTGCAGCTTCGCCTGAGATTCCTTGTTTTTTCTGGATGTTAGTGTTCCCCATTAGAGACCTAGTTATTTATTTGTGTGCTTTTCATTTGCTTCAATTTGAAAGATGACTTTGTTGTAGTTTTTTAAAAGACTGTTTAGTTAAACCCATACTTGTAATAGATCAGCTTTAAAAAATAATAATGGGAAAAAGAAAACTTTAGCACAGTGCAGCATTTACGGCATATGTGTAACATTTGCCCCTTTTAACTTTCTTTAATAATTGCACTCAACATGCAGCTTTTATAGAATCAGCATTAGTCAGCATTCTTTTCAAGCCACTTATCCCAAGATACATAATTACAGAGCAAGGCATGCCAAGTGGATCGTGTTTAGCAAGTCACGCTTTAGTAAAATTCTTCCCCCATTTTTAAATAACCCTTTTCTTCTTAATAGTAACAGCAAAGACAAGACTAATCTCAGGACAAGGTGGCCTGAGAAACTACTGTCTGCATGCACTAAACATATATATTATGTGAAAACCATATAATCTCATATTCCCAGCTAAACAAATGAAGTCATGTGCTTTGTGGCTTGACTTCAAAAGGCAAGGGGATGGAAGTTTACTCACACAACTGATCTTTCCCCATGTTCTTCCTGCTGTTGCTCCCTGAGTACCCCACCCCCACCCCAAAGCCTCTGTGCAGGATTAGGGGAGGCAGTGGCAGCCTGAGGACCAGGCTATGGAACCCAGGACTGGGGGTGCCTAAACAGCAGTGCTGCATCAATATCAGTCCTTTATCTTTCCTATCTTTCTAGATAGTCATGCTTGTTACGTTCATTTTTCAGAGTACTCTGTCTTTGGACCATGTGATTACCTCTGCCACTCTCACCACCTAGAAAGAGGAAGGGAACAAATGGATCCATTTTGTTGTTTTTTTTGGGGAGGGGTGAGGAGAGAAAAGCGCCCCCATTTATTCCTTTCCAGTCACTTGGTGAGTGAAGGGGGAAAAAAGGAGACTGAGGTTGGTTATTATGCACAGGCAGGTGCACTGGATTGGTCTGGTGCAGTTGTACTGCACTAACCTCCTCATTGCCTGGCCCCTTTCCCTGCAGTAAACAGTAGTGACCCACATGCGAGAAAGATAGTGTAATTGCTTCACGCCACCCAGCAACCTGCTTCTGGCTAGAGCCCAGTTCTCAAATAAAGTATGACAAGATGAGGTGGGGGGGGGGAGTATGACAAGATAGGGGAGTCATCATTAAACCTACAGACCACCCCCTGACTGCTTAACTTAGCTAAACCTTGCTTCCCCAAGTCAACTTCCAAAATAGTAGTTAGCGGGGTAGTCAAATATGGTGAATGTCATCTTTGCCTCTCCACCCCTTTCCTGCTGCCAGCAGGTGAGCTAGCTGCATTTGGAAAGGATTTTGACACAGTTGTGGCTGGTTTCCAAGGGGGAAGCCTATTTATTTGAGGGCCACAGTTAGTAGTGGGTTGCCACTGGTGGACGAGTTACAAAGGGAAAATTCCGAAGGAGAGTAAGTTTCTTCCTTGAAATATGGCAAGAGTGAGGGACCTCTGGCATGGACTATTGCTTCTGGATGTGTTGTTCCTAGGTGAAAGGCTGAAGCAGCCTCTCTCCCCTCCCCCCCTCTCTGTGATTGTCTCTCTCTGTGTTAGCCTGGTTTCCAACTGAAAAGTGACATGACTGATTGGCTGTACTGTTTATTGTGCTTTTCTTTTGTATTAATATGTTGTTCACTTCACTGGAGGCCTTTGGACCAAAAAGTGGGATATAAATAAACCATAACATACCTTATGGTAGAGCTTTTCTCCCCAATGTGTCCATTTTCTCTATGCAGGTATTTTACATATTTGTGAGCACCGAAACATGTGATTCCTACTTGCAGTTTGAATAGATAAGTATAGTCAAGCAAAAGCTTCATCTGGTAATACTGCTGATCTCTACAGTACCTGATTTGACCAGTCTTGTAACCCACTTCTTTGTCTAGCACAGAATGGGTTGATAATGCTCAAATGGCCCAAACATTCTCTTGCCACAGTTTTTTGCAGTAGAATACCATATGCATGATCAAGTGAGTGAAAAGCATATTTTGTAGGGTTGTGCACTGGATTCAGCTGACGCAGAATGCCAAAATCAAATTGGGCCAATTTGGGTCGATCTGGGCTTTGGTCAAATTGGATTGATATAACCCTTGATTGCTTCAGGTTGGGTCAGCTCACTTGGAACTATCCAGAGCTGTCAAAAGTTGGGGCTGTCAGGCAAAACAGATGGGAAGAGTAGCTGAAGCCCATTTGTATAAGCTGTATGTACATTACCATAAATTGCTCCTTTGTATCACTGTAGTACATGGAAGTTTCTACTCTAATCAAGACTGGTTCTATTCAGCAAGGCTCTGCGCAGACACAGTAAGAGAGATGGCAAAGAGCTTATAGATACATCAAATTCCAGGGTTTGAAGGAAGCAAAACCAAAGTTCATTAAGGGTGGCCATCGGTCTTAAGGCATGGTCCTAGTGGATTGTCTCAGATGACTCAAACAACAGAGAAACGCTATACAGAAGGGAAATAATAATGTTGTGGAAATAGAAAAAGCAGCTAAATGATGGGATGTCTGGATTTATAAAATAAGGTAGTATGATAGACACATATTTCTTAACTTAGCTGTAACAATAATTATCTAACTATCCCTATAATAAAACAGTGGGCACAGAAATACATTGTCTGGTGAGAGAAGCTATGAAAAGTTTAAGGTGTTGAGTAAAAGGCTTTGGGTTGCATCCAGCTAAATTCTACTCAGACTTGACCCACTGAAATTATGTTCATTAATTTCAATGGGTCAACTTTGAGTTGAACTAACATTGGATACAATTCAATGTTTCCCATGCTGTAGATACAAATCCCATGGTTGGCTCTGAGTCATTTCACAAATTATGCAGAGGCAAGGGAGCTGCAGCCAATCAGGATTCCTAGTAAGTGCATTTGCACAGTAGCTGTCCAAGCAGACATGTACAGGCATTCATACTTAACATTTTTAGGTGTGCTGTTAAAATAAATAATGTCTACCAAGGGATAGAGGAGAAATTCATTTCATTTCACATTGAAAGTTGAACCTAATTTGTAGTTTCCAAAATAGTATGTGAACTACATAGCCACTTGTCAAAATTCACACTTCTCCAAATTTTGCAGTACAGTAGGCCAGCCAAGCAGTGTGTACAAAAATGCATATACTAGGGTAAAGTGTGCATAAAATGTCTGTATTAATAACAACAACATGCAAAATGCATAATATGAGGGGAAAGTGTTTTGTAAAAATGTGTATATTAGGGAAAATTGCACACAAGAGTGTTTATATTAGGAGAAATTTGTACTGCAACGCTGACACATTTTCATGAGGATTTTAAAAATAAACAAATAGATCAGAAACAGATGTGAAAATGTGCAGGACTGAATTGAAGATTGGAAAAAAATGAGAAAGTAGGAGAAACTAAAACTGACTGATTCACCCATCCTCAGATGTATCCTTGACATGTCATGAGTAAAGAGACCAAAGTGTAGGCTTCTGCAGCCCTTCAAAATCTCAGGTGCCTAGAAGTGCAAGTACTGTATGATAAAGACACAGAATCATAGAATCATAGAGTTGGAAGGGATCACAGGGTCATCTAGTCCAACCCCCTGCTATGCAGGAAACTTGAACCCACAACCGTGAGATTAAGAGTCTCATGCTTTACCAGCTAAACTATCCAGTTCATCCACAAGCACATACAATTCATTATAGAAAGAATGGCTCATTGGTCATCCCACCTTCAACTCTCTTAAAATGCATGGTTTCAACCCTCATTTAGAATCCTTTATTTGATGGAGGGGTTGAAAGTTTGTCTGTTAGGATAAATTAGCATGAACTATACACATCTGTTTTCATTTGGTCCAGAAGGCATCATGCTTATGGTCAACAGGTTTCCTGCAACTTTATTCCAAAGCAGTAACCATAATATTGCTTGCTGTTGCAACAATCCTAGCACAGTTTGCTTTTTGCATGTGCTCTTGGGGCTGCTGCTGCTCTGAAAATTGGTGTCCAATGCAGCCTGGGGTGTGTGGAATCATCAGTGGGCCACACACACAGTATAGCTTTTTGAATTGGTCCCTAGATATACAGGGGAATGTGTGTGCGCGCACACATGCCCCATAGAGAGATAACAAATAATTAGGTAGAAATTAGAAATGTTTCCCATATAAGCATGGGAAACTCATTCTTTTCAAGATAGATTTTTTCCTCTCTGTGACATGTTGTATTAAGTGTCTTTAAAAAGAAAATTAACAAAGACGGACAAATCAGGACTTAATAATGTATTGAAAAGGACTCCCCAGCTAACAACCCATTTTAATCAGCATTTGGCATCTATCACAATATCCTAGATTCATTCAGGGTTCTAGTCCCTCAACACTTTAGGACTGAGCTAAACTGGTCATAAAGAAAGAAAAGTCAGTTCTAAGCAATTTCCAAATCTCTGCTCTGTTTCCTTTTAGACACACCTAAACCACCCACAGAGGACACATTCATCCTGTCTGATGAATATCGGAGCTTGGCAAGGCTGAAAAGATCCCCCATTAAAAGTCAGAAGAGTGGAAGTTTGAATGTTGAAACTCTAGTTGTGGCAGACAGGAAAATGCTGGAAAAGCACAGCAAGGAGAATGTGACTACGTACATCTTGACAGTCATGAACATGGTAAGAAAGGGTGGTGCAGCTGATGGATCCTTTTTTACAGAACAAGAAGCCCTCAACTTGCACTCACATTGGTTAGGCAGGTGGGGAAGTAAAATTAATAAATGGAGAGACAGGGAAACCTACTGCTCTCCATTTCTTTATCCCCCCCCATCTGCGCACTCAGTGTGTTTTTCTTGTTTACTGGGAAGGGAGCTGGGAGGGTTCTGACAGCACCCCGGAACCCTTGCAACACCTTCTCAAAGTCTGGTAAGCTTGACAACGCCTTCCTTACCAGCCTCTGCCACCTCACTTACTGGAACCACTTACCACAATGTACATTTTGAGATGAGCTTCCTAGAAAATTGTCATTAGCTGGCAATGCTACAAGCATCTACTCAAGCTCCTTACATACTGCGGCCAGTGTTAAGGGCTGGCATGTTTGTATGTCTATTGAGCACCCACACCTTGGTACCAAGAGTCTCCTTGACCTGCTCATTCCCTTCACTGTTGCAACTTGCTTGTTCACTCTGCCCCCACTCTGATGATGATAAGGAAGAACAGTAGATGCTGCTGCCTGCAGTGGGCACTATTCCAATAACCTGTCCTGTTAATGCAAGATTTCAGCAAGAGCAGTGGGATTTTTCACCCTCTGTGCACCCTGCACCACTCCCAGATTTGCTTCATGTCATGAAGCCTATGAACACAGGGGTAGTCAGATGACAAGGTAGAGATTGGGGATTTGGAGGTGCCCAGCCTGGGGGAAGGTGCTGGAGGATTGGAGTATAGTAATCAAGAACCTAGAGAAGAGTCTGACCTCAGGGTGGGCCAAAGTGGGGATCTGGACTGGGAGAAAGGGCCAAGCAGGTAGTCAGAAGAGCAACCCACCTCAATAATAATAATAATAATAATAATAATAATAATAATACCCCACATCCATCTGGCTGGGTTTCTACAGATACTCTGGGCGACTTACAGCACATAAAAAACAGTAAAACATTAGACATTAAAAAGTTCCTGATACAGGGTTGCCTTCAGATGTCTTCTAAAAGTCAGATAGTTGTTTATTTCCTTCACATCTGATGGGAGGGCATTCCACAGGACAGTTGCCACTACTGAGAAGGCTCTTTGCCTGGTTCCCTGTAACTTTGCTTATTGCAGTGAGGGAACCAGCAGAAGACCCTTGGAGAAGGACTCTTTCCAGGCTGAAGGATGGGGGAGGAGATGCTCCAGTTATACTGGGCTGAGGCCTTTTAGTTGTTTAGTTGTTTATTCTCTTGACATCTGATGGGAGGGCGTTCCACAGGGCAGTTGCCGCTACCGAGAAGGCTCTCTGCCTGGTTCCCTGTAACCTCACTTTTCACAATGAGAGAACTGCTAGAAGGCCTTCGGAGCTGAACCAAAGTAATCAGATACCCTGAACACAATATCACTGCTGTTGGAGAGGGCCTTGGTGCCTCCCATTAGTTGGAAGGGACCATCCATCTCAAGGGATGCACCCAAGGATAGATTTGATGGTGAGGTGCCCCAGTTGTCTCTGTGGAGGTAACTGCCTGGCTTGAAGAGACCTTGTGAACGTTGCCTACTTACAGGTGTGACTGCTTGCTTGTCCAGTCCCAGGTCTGGGGGAAATGATCACACAAATAACCGTGTCCTCCTGCTCTTAAAAGGGGGAGCTCAGGGTGTGTGTCAAGTGTTGGAACAACTTCTTTGTTTTTGCCTTGCCGTGTATTGTAGAGCCCTACCATGCCTTAGGAATCTGTACCCTGCACTTCAACCTTTGTTGGGACCCTGTCCTATTTTTTGGAATAAAGTGTACAATCATAACACCCAAGCTGGGAGTCTGAGTTTTGAGTTGGCAGTTTAGGGGCTGTGTGGTGTTGGAGAGAGGGAGAGAACATTCTGTTATGCAAGGAGAATTCCTTGCACTGACAGAATGCTCGTCTTAGTGCTATGTTGAATACAACCCAATTATTCTAATTTTAATTGTAAACCAGTTTGGAAGACTATTTTTGTGTTGGAAACGTGTGCACAAATGTTTTCTTTTTGCCTTTTTTTTTTTTTAAAAAAAAACCCCCAACATAAATGTGCACAAGTGCATAGATACAGTTGTGGGGGAGGGGCAATAATGGAGGGTGGCAGCAAGAAGGAGGGCGTTGAAACAAGGTAAACTTTCAGCAAATGGAGTATTCCCTCACCACCCTGCCAGTACTTTTTTGGTTTGGCTGTGCTGACTATACGACTTCCAGAGCACAGATGGAAATGAGAGAATCCTTGGCAGAGCTTTGGTTCAAAGCTGCCTGATGGTCTTGTGTAGCAAAGATAGAATGAAATATATGTATGGAGATGTGCTTTTCTTTCTTAAATCATTTCCTTTTTCACAGCAGTGCTTGGCCTGGTGCACGCATGGCTTTTGTACTTGCAAGAAGCTGTGTCATTTTAAATTAAAGAGCACAATGGACTCAAACCCAAGGCCTTGTTTGAGTGATTAAGCCTTGCTCCGGTGTGAGGAAGGAAATAAGGTTATGAACTTGCTCCTTCCTTCCCCTTCTGACCTCTCCCCTTGCTTATGCTAGCAAGAGCATTGCTCAGAAGTCTGAATGCCTCCTTCTTTGGAAATCAGTCCAGTCACCCTTCATTAATGAGGGACAGGGTACAGATGGTTGGATCTGAAGCTAAGGGCAGAGGGGAAGGATGTGAAGGAATACCACACTTGCTTTTTGTACTAGCTCATAGTTTGTTTCCAGGCACAATTCTTGCCCTATGAAGTTCTAACCAGGGTCACAACAGTACTTTTTCACCTGCACTTGCTTCTAATTCATTTCCAGACCTAATTCAAGGTTCTGGTGTTGACCTTTAAAGCCCTGACACCTGGGTATGGAATAGAACAGCTTCTCCCATAAGTAACTACCCAGTGGTGTTTAACTGCACCTTGTGATGTCATTAAATTGACACAATATGCTTAATCTTAATTTTCACTTCAAATGATGGGTTATGAAGCTGGCTTGTTTTGCCAAACCATAGTTAGCTGTGGTCACTGTTTAGGGGTTGAATGCAACACTAAAGTGTGTTTAACAGAAAACAGAAGTGAAAGCTTCCTTTTGCCTCCTTATGTGGCTGTGCTAGAGGAGGGGGAAAAGAGGGGGGCACCTGACCTTGGGGCTTGCTGTGGCTCATTCAGTGTTCAGATGTGACCATTGGTAAGCAACTGAGCTGTGAACCTGGAAGAACCCCAGTTCAAATTCTGGCACTGAATCATCAGGCTATTGTATTGAAGACATTGGGCTGTCACTGCCATTAATGTTTGTCTGCAAAAATGTTTAAGACTGATGATCCAATTAATTTCATGTTGTTAATTGCATAGAAATATTTCTTGAAGGATCATGTCTTTGTAAATTAATATGTCACCCAGCACATCTTGGTGCTGTCTGCATTTAATATAGTACTTGTGAAGGGATGGATTAAAAACTTATTTTCCTTTTGCTTACTGCTTGTTATTTTCCTTTCTCTTTTGTTTGTGCTAACCTTCACATAGGTATCAAGTCTTTTTAAGGATGGCACAATTGGAAGTGACATCAATATTGTAGTTGTGAGCCTTCTTCTTCTGGAACAGGAACCCGTAAGTGATGTTTCATCAGACTCAGGGAGGATGTATACAAGCTCAATTCTGCAGAGGGAATTCCATAGGGGAATTCTCATGATGTTGTAAATCATACATATGAACATGTGTCATTTTTTACTACCAATGATTGAGGCTACAGTGTGCCCAGAAAGCAGGCACAGTGACAAGGCAGGCTTGTTGTCATCTCATTGCATCTCTCTCTGGCATGCACCCTCAGCTCAGCCCCACCACTCCTGCCTCACATTTGCTGAGTGACAACAGCAATCACCCACCCTCTGTTTCCAGGTTTAGAGGAGAAGGAGATGCAGCTCACTGGCCTTGGAGCCAATCCCTTTGGAAAAGTCTCTTTCCTCATTCCTGGCCAACTGGGAATTTTGCTGCCCACCTAACCTGCCACCCAGGTCATACACCCCCTTTCTCCCTTGATCCGGCCCTGTAGATCTTTCCTCATAAGACTTTCATTGCCTTTGAAGAATTCTTCCTTTTCAGTTGCTGGTAGTAGATTTCCCCCCCTTGTCTATAGGGTGGACTGATGATCAACCACCATGCAGACCAGTCATTAAACAGCTTTTGCCAGTGGCAATCAGCTCTGGTTGGAAAGAATGGGAAGCGTCATGACCACGCCATCTTGCTTACTGGATTTGATATATGCTCCTGGAAGAATGAACCATGCGACACTTTAGGTATGGGCATATTCTATGGCAGCCTCCCCCAACGTTGTGTCATCCACATGTTTCCAGCTATGGGGCTGATGGACATGATGGATGCTCTGGGAGGGGTGGCTTCCTAGGCAGGAAACCATTTGCTAGGATATATTATAGGGTATCACGGTTGAGAAATGAACATATCTCATGTTGTAGTAGATGCAATCCAGCTGCAAAGTTGTGCCTGTTTTAAAAGCACTGAGAGTTCCAGAAAGTTAAGGAATCATTACAACAAGAAGCTTTTAAAATAAACTGAAAACAATGAAATAAACTTGAGAGGAATAGCTTGGAATATGATCTTTGCTTTGGTCATGTTATAAGGAATCAAAGGAGGCACATTGCCCAGGCTGTCCAAAAAGCACATATGAGTTCCCCAATTTTAATGCCCTCCCCTCAACAACATACTTACCTTCATTGCTAATCCAGTCCCAAAGCCAGCCCAGCACAAATGAGTCAATTTGAAAGTTTATATGTCAGTCTTTCACAGCTTTCTACAGGATTATCTGATCTGCAGCATTTTGGACTCAGTGGTATTGAAATGAAGGAAAGGGTCTTCTGGAGGATGGGCACTGTGCCTGGGGAATCTTCAGTGCAGTCAGGTTGCTTCAGATTTTTGAAAATATCTCTGGCCAAGGGCACTCTCATTCTTTCTGGCTGACCTTCAGGAAAGAGCTGGCGCCCTTTTCCAGAATAGCTTTCCTAACTGACGGGACTATTGTTGAGTCAGCAGAGAAAAGGAGCCTGTGTTAGTTTTGTAGGCTAACTGCTGCAGACAGAATGCATTTTTCTTGGATCGGGCCCAGCATTGCCATGTGTATGTGAGTTTGCCTTGTGCATTCTTCTACATGATGAAGCTTAAATGAGCAAAAAATCTTCCTAACACAAACTATGTTCTGAATCTCTGTGATGTTATGCGGCAGAATAAAGATATAATGCCATTCAACCATCCTTTCCCTGGCAGGTTTTGCTCCAATCAGTGGAATGTGCAGTAAATACCGCAGTTGTACAATCAATGAGGACACGGGGCTTGGTTTGGCATTTACTATTGCCCATGAATCTGGACACAAGTAAGCTATTCCTCGTGAGTCTTTCCCTCCCTACAAGCTACTAAAAGACTGTTATTATTATTACTAAATACACACACATACACTGCTTTGGCTGATATTTTATTATTATGTTTGATAGAAGATGATGACCTTGCTGATCCGGCAATGTTCCATCATTACAGCTGTTATCTAATGCAGTGCTAAGTACCATCAGTGAAAGGATTTTTGCTTGCACAATGGGACTTTCCCCCCTCTTCTCCAACTATGCACATCCCATGCCCTCCCCAAACCTGCTCTAGAGTGTTGGGGAAAACTTCAAAAGAGATTTAGGGCAGATTTCATAGTGCAGCTGATCCTTAGTGGGATTTACAATCTGTGCTGATCAGCTGACTGGGACCTACAGAAAGCCCCTGTAGAGGAAGATCTTTTCCATCATGGGCATGAATTTAAACTGGCAACTCCAAAGGTAGAGCTGGGAGCAATTAGCATTTTTTAAAAAAATGCTAAAAATTCTTCAGCATTTCAGTGTAAATTTATTTTAATAAATAGTTTTGTATGTAATTTTGACTGATGCACACATTTTTGCAAACGTCTCCAAATATAAGGCATTTTTGTGTTATTTTCATTAGTTTTAATGCATATTTCTGCCTAAGATATGCATTTTTTGTAAATTATTTGGCGTTTAGAGAACTGCATCACAAAATTTAGAGAATTGTAAATTTCAAAGGATATCTATGTTTCAGTTCTCACACTGTTTCAGAAAGTTCAGCTTTGAGAGATTCACCTTTAAAAGTGAAGTGAATTAAATTTCTCCAACATCCCTAGCCTAAACCCACTGGAGGGTTCGGGATCTGAGGTTTTGGATGATTTAGTTACATTTGCATTTTAATCAACTATTTTACATTTGATCTTTAAAATCAACTATTTGCTACCTGAACTTTTGAGATGAGGGATTGATGAATGTTGCACTTAAATATATATATATGAATGTTTGCTTTGACATTGCATTCCCAAGGTATCAGTTGCAGGCTAACCGTGGCTTTGAGCACGGAGGCAGAATTAAATCCAGAATTTCTTTTGTTCAGGAATCTGTATGAAAACACATCCTGCACAGAAGCTCCTCATTGTTGGCTTGACAGTTCCATTCAGCTTGTCCCCTTTTGTCAATGGGCATGCTGCTGTCATCCCATTCACTTGCTCCATGGATCTCTGATTCTGCATGACTGCTTGGAGCTATTCAGTTCTCATTGTGTAAATATACTGTAGAGCATTGACTGTGACCTCATGGCTATATGAGTGGTCCTTTTGCAGGTCCATCTGAAAGGAAATGAGGAATTAAAGGCTAATCCTAAACCTAGTGGTAACTTTGTCAGGGATTTCACTGGGGGGGAAACAGGAACAAATATCTGATGGAATTTAGAACTATATATTTCAGGCTATGTATAGATGTACATAATTGCGTTGGTGGGATTGAGAAGGAAGCACACTGTTAGTGGTTCATACCAATAGCCTTCTTCCTAGGATCAGGTTCCCCTGTTGGAAAAGTCTGTTTTGCTCATCACTGATTGGCTGGACGTTATGTCGGCCATGAAGAAATGTTACACCTCTTCTCAGAGTAGTACAACACATAGCACAGATTGGCTTGTCTTTCCATCCATCACGAAATCTCCTTTCTCCCCAGCATAGGTGCCATCTCACACTGAAGATTGTGGGTGCCTGCAACAAAGGGCTTCAACTTTGCCCATTGACTTTGTGGGGACATAGAGGGAAATGTGGGCGGAGCCAGAAGCAAAAGCAAGTAGAGCAACAGATAGGAACACAGAAGCTTATACTGAGTCACACCATTGGTCTCTTTAGCCAAATATTGTCAACCTTGACTGGCAGTGGTGCTCCACAGTTTCAGACAGGGGCCCCTCCCAGACCTGTCTGGAGATGCTGGGGATTTTCTGCATGGAAGGCAGATGCACTACCAGTGATCTTCATCTCTTCCTTTGTACATACCAGACATGCAAAAGTCAGAGGCTTCTATGCCCATCCACCATGCAAACATATTCCTACCAAGCAAAAGCACTCAAGGAGAGTACAGAACAGGGCTGGTGAGGGGTATGACCTGGGAAGAGAGAAAGAGACAAGCAGGGGAGGGGCCTGGGGAGAGTTCTAGGAGCCAGACAAAGCTATAATTTATCCTGAGGTTCCTGGCTTCTGCTGCATTGGAATTAACTCCTTAAGAGAATGCTGCTGAGATGCTCTCTTGTAGAAGCCCTATAGAAATTAAATAGGAGCAGTGCAAGAGGACACCTACAACTGATTGATTGTGCCCAGAGAAAATAAGTAGATAAAGCTGGGTAATAAGCACACACTTTTGCATCTTACTTTCTTCTTCTATTTATCATTAAGTAATATAGATCATTTGTCATTACCTTTAGGAGTTGTTTCTTCTTCTTCTTCTTCTTCTTCTTCTTCTTCTTCTTCTTCTTCTTCTTCCTATTATAACCTTCCTTTTTCAGCTTGGCATATGAATGCTGATATCCGGACAGGAAGGATTTATGAAATGCCTTCCAAAAAAAGTATCTTGGAAAGACTGCAATTCTTTCATTTGGCAATAACTGCTAGAAATTTCTTCCATTGTCATTTGTCCAAGCGTGTGCCTTTTCAGCTGTATAATATAGGAAATTGGCAGCAATGGCCTTCGGATGCCTAGAGGCAGATGATCCTTAGAAGTGTTGCCTAATGATCCTATTAGCAGTCAGATAGTAATTATAGATGGGAGGGAACGTTTCAAACAATTATAGGATTTTTTGTCAAATAAATCATTTAAAGTTTGATGGAACTTCCTTCCCTATAAAATCAAGGATACCACAGCTTAGCTCAAGTTTAATTACAAAAGCCAGAGGCTTTAAAGCTGGAAATCTGGAGGAAACTAGACCTGACAGTTCAGTTAAACTTCCACAACTTGAACATAAAGTCACATAAAAAGATACAACCGTTGCTTGATTCAAACACCACTTTTGCTTTTTAAATCAGATCCCATTTCCCTGTTTTGCATATATGGGCTGGTTTTGTGTTTAAAGATATGGGATTGGATCCAAAGGCTCCCTTTCTCTGACATATGGAGTCTTCTCCCCTCATAGAAGGAGACTTTCCATCAGATAGAGTCATTCCATCAGATGAAGACTCCTGCTTCCATTGACCCTTTAGAACCAACCTGTTCTACTTTTGGTTTCATACCTAGTTTGGCCCTTTGTGAAATGATGATTAACACATCTACAATTAAAGGTTTACAGGCCCTTTATCATTTTGGTTGTCCTCCTCTGCACACATTCCAGCTTATCAACCAACCAACCAACTAACCAACCAAACCAACCAACCAACCAACCAACCAATTGCATTCTGTATCAATTGTCATTTCCAAGTGCTTACCCATGTGGAACACTCATGAAGTAGTCTAATAATTTGCATTACTACAACATTGCCATATCATTTGTCCTTACACATTGTGAAGGCCTCTGCTTTTGTTTTTGTTTTATATTGGAACTTTCTAGTTTTGGCATGATTCATGATGGAGAAGGGAATCCTTGCAGAAAAGCCGAAGGTAACATTATGTCTCCCACCCTCACGGGAAACAATGGAGTGTTTTCGTGGTCGGTATGCAGCCGGCAGTATCTCAACAAATTTCTCAGGTAGGCTTCAGCTTGGAAGGGCATCTTTTTGATTTCTGATCCTGAGGAAGATAGCCTTGAAAAGTAAAATCCTACTGGAGCATAGTGAATCAAGTGACTAACATCACATTGAGCAGGATACTGGGGTCACACCTACTAGCTGAATGTCCCAGTTGGTCGTATTCCTTACTGACATGGGCATAGCCTGGGGGGCAGGGAGCAGCTGTCCCCCAATCAATAAAACAATAAAAATCAATACAAATCTGAGGTTCTGTCCCCCAACAATAGCCTGCCCCCCTAATAAAAGCCTGCAGCCTAACAAAAATCCTGGCTACATGCCAGTGGTGGGTGGGGCCAGTTTTGTACAGTTAGCTAGTTTCTACATAAACTCACATGCTGTTCAGCCAAGCAAGCAAAAGGCATTAAATTAAATTATTAAATTAAATTAACATGGACACTTATTTAGACAGGAATAATGAAATGTTTAAAAGTAAGTGGGACTTGCAAGTCTGTTGGAGTACATTATGGTATATTCTGCTCCCCCCCCCCATGTGAAAGTATTTGTTAAAACTCAACAATATATTGCTGTACTCATGATGCAATATACTGCCCTCCCCACACAGTATCCTCTCTCTCTTTTCTTTCTTCTTTTAATTTCTGTATCCCCCCTTTTCTTATAATTTTAAAACTTCAATCAAAATTATATGGAAAAATAAAGTAATATTTAGATACATATTCTTAGAGACTTAAATAAAATACAATAAAACCAGACTAATACAGAAACAGACCAGAAAAGAATTATGGGTGAAAACATGTGGACGTAATTTGAGCTAGAAATAATTAAGTCCCTTGATCTCCTTATCTAAGTCTCCCATTTCACTTACTGTGTTGTTGTAATTGGATTGCTTTATTGTATTTTTAATTGCAAATATTTCTATTTTAATGTTTTAGTGGGACTGTCATTTTGTGAATTTTAATGATGGATCTCCATATTTTAATTTTTTTTTAATTCTCTTGTAAACTGCTTAGACCACCACATATGATAAAAAGACCCTAAGCAAATGTATTCTTAACAGATGCTTTCCTTCCTTCCCTTCAGTACTGCTCAAGCAGCTTGCCTGATAGATGAACCCAAACAAGCCGGACAATACAAATACCCTGATAAGCTCCCAGGACAGATCTATGATGCTGACACCCAGTGCAAATGGCAATTTGGAGCAAAAGCAAAACTCTGCAATCTGAGTTTTGTAAAGGTACGAGATTCGCATCTTTCAGACAGACGTTAGAACTTGCACTGAGGAATAGCAATGAATTATAAATGGGAAGATTATGAATGAGTGGAGGGGTTCCAATGAGCTCCAGGGTCTGCACTGTTTCTAAATCTTAAATAATTTGGCAAAGCCATTGCTTGCTTTGAAGGTGTTGGCTTGGATGGAAGTCAAGGTGGTCCAGCATAGCTGCAGGGGGAGATTGTGCTTACAGGATGCAGAATCTAATTGCAATGGGGGGGGGATAGAGGCGCAGGGGATGCCCAAGCTTCACTGTGCTTTTAAGAATATTTTACTGTGATTTCTTGCCTAAGATGGAACTAGGCCGATCAGTTTTTTAAGCAGTGCATAGTTGTAGCAGAAAAAGGGATGTTACAGATATGCTTGCAAACTGCATAGCACAATCCAGGTCTAAAATGGCATTACCTGTAGTAGTAATGCTACTATTGCTACTAGAAGTGATAATAATTACATTTGTAAAGCACTTTCAAGTCTAGAAAGCTCTTCCCATGCAATAGCTAGATGACAAAAGAAAGTACTTTTCCATGCAGTGCATAAACTATGGCATTCACTCCTGCAAGAGGTAGTCACCTACTAGGATGGTTTTAAAAGAGGATTAGACAAATTTGTGGGAGATAAGGCTATTGGGGCTCCTAGCCACAATGGTTATGTTCAAGCTCCATTGTTGTAGGCACTATGCTTCTGAATACAGTGGTACCTTGGGTTATGAACTTAATTTGCTCTGGAGGTCCATTCTTAACCAGAAACCGTTCTCACCACTTTAGCTAATGAGGCATCCCGCTGCCGCCACGTCACTGGTGCACGATTTCTGTTCTCATCCTGGGGCAAAGTTCTCAACCTGAGGTACTACTTCCGGGTTAGCGGAATTTGTAACTCAAAGTGTTTGTAACCCCAAGCATTTGTAACCTGAGGTACCACTGTACCAGTTTCTGGCAGAGCTTGGTCAAGCTCACCTCCTGCTTTTGGGCTTCCCATAGGCATAGTCAGCTGCTGTGAGAACAGGATGCTGGACTAGATGGGCCATTGGCCTGATCCATCAAAGCTTTTATGTTCTAATTCTTGCAAGAACCCTATATCAAAGATTGGGGACAGAGGGTGTGAGAGTGGGGCTTTGTCTCAAGGCCACCTAGTGATTTCATGGCAGAGATGGAATTTGAATCAGGACATTCCTGATTCACAGCTCAGTTTTTAGCCATTATGCTACTCCCATGCTTAGGTTTGAGTTCTCATCTAATTGATAAAGAAATCAATAAGATGCAAAAACTTTTAATTAAGCACAACTTCATTAAATTGATTAATCTTATACATATTATACATTAATATTATACATGAGCATGAGTTTGACCAAACTGCGGGAGGCAGGAGTGCCTGGCGTGCTCTGGTCCATGGGGTCACGAAGAGCCGGACATGACTAAGCGACTAAACAACAACAACAACATTCATATACTTGGGTTTAGGAAAAAAGAGTTAAAAACTAGTTATGAGCAGAGTGGAAAAGTTGCAGCCTCTTATTGCACCAGGATTCCAACATCTCTTTAGTTCCAGTTTAATTTTCTGTAAATCCATATTTAGTTTTCCCTTGAAAGAATTTAAAAAAAATATACCTCTGGATTCTGATCTTAAAACCCATTCCACTATTTCAAGCTACTGTTTGGAAAACATGCTTGAAACAAGCAACATCTGGTGTGCAATTCTTGTTGAGGCAGATTCTAGAGCCAAGAGGCCATGGCAGTCATCAAGTACCGCTTGTGACACCTGTAAGCAAAGTTTATACGTATATAAGATAGCATCGTGACAATTCACAAATTAATTATTGGCAGTAACACGATATTGCTGGTTTTCCTATGCTAACACTGGTTGTTAGAGATTTAAAACCTTGGTCTCAGTTGATTACTAAATGAATAGAATCAAATCAAATCTAACAGCTGACACAGTCACTGAGAGGTGACCAGCAGGAGGTGGGAAAAGGAAGGCAATAAGAGCATACTAGGCAAAGTCAAAGACTGATATGAAAGAGTAAATGCATCTATGAAAGGAGAGGAAGAGAACACAGGATGCCAGGGGGTGGGGAGAGGCGTACAGTTTCATGCTTTTAGACAGAGTGGAGGAAATGGAGTGATAAAAGTGAGCTAGAGAAGAGGAGCATGCAGTATTTGAGGCAAGCCACAACAAGACGTAGGGGACAGAGTTTTGGCAGCTATAATAGGGAGGAAGGGGTGGATCTTGTTAATTTCAAGGAGGGAGAAGCAGAAGTATTTGCTGCAGCTTGAATTGTTAAGAGGCAGGGTGGGCAAAGGACAGGGTATGGAATCCAAAATAACCATGAGGGGATTTGTTTAGGAAACAAGTTGGATAGTAATGTCGATGAAAGGGAAGCAGCAGATCAATAATAATATGAGTCAAGCATGCATTTGGATCAGATTGGTGCACAAGTTGGGAAAAGCTTTTCAGGAGAGCATAAGAATAGCCTGTTGGATCAGACCAATGGCCCATCCAGTCCAGCATTCTGTTCTCATAGTGGTCAACAAGATGTGTATAGGAAGCACAAAAACAAGACCTAAGCATGAGAGCACCACTGGAACTTTCCAGACTAGAGCTTTCCAAATGAAGGGCTCCCATTCTTATACCCCAGTAGCAGAGTGGGTGCTTTTTCCTCAAGGCCTTCTGCCCCCAAATCATACCTTGATGGCACTACTGTAGAGGAGGAAAAGTTGGGAAAGTAAGTTAGTATGCAATGCAGGTTGGTTCACATAACCTTAGTGACAGCAGCAGCATGGGAAGACTTGAAGTTGACTAAATGAGTTATCACAGATCTAAGACTACAGAAAGAACCTGTGACAATTACAATGCATTTCTAAGCAGACAGTTCAAAGAAAATGGACACAAATGATGATGTGTTGGTGGGGGGGGGGGTAAGAGTCATCTGCATGTATGTGTGAATATTCTAGATTTTTCAAAGATTTGATTTTGTTGATTTTATTGGGCTTTTTGGTTATCTGCTGTTAACATTGAATGGAGAAAAATGAAATGAAACTGTAATAACAAGACAGTACACAGACACCTATATAAATCTCAGGCCTCTCATTCACATCAGAATAGACAAGTTGGATATTTCCAGTCAGGAAAGACTAAGATTAATGGGAGTGTCTTCTTCTTATAAATTTCAGGATATATGTAAATCACTGTGGTGCCATAAAGTAGGCCATCGATGTGAGACAAAGTTTATGCCAGCCGCAGAAGGAACACCCTGTGGGATAGGCATGGTAAGTTGCTAAGGCTGCAAAAGTGGGGGAAGGGCCAGAGCTCAGTGGTAGAGAACCTGCTTTGCATGCAGAAGGTCCCACCCCAGAATTTCCAAGCAGAGCCAGAGGAGATCCTTCTCTGAAACCCTGGAGATCCGATGCCAGTCAATATAGACAGTACTGAGGCTGACCAACCAATTTAGCACGAGGCAGCTTCCTATGTTCTGAAAAGGCATATGCACATAAAATCCACTGTGTATTGTCCTCAACAGTGTTATAAACATCCCAGATGAGATCTAGGAATGGCACACACATTCTGCATCTAGGCACACTGAATTGTATGTGTGTGCCCACCCTAATGTATTATTATACCCAGTGATGGCTGGTACCCATTGCCACTGGTAGGGCAGAAAGCTGGGAGCCCAAATGGTAGCTGGAGCCAGAGCCAATGACAGGCAGAATCAACTAATTCTAGCTTCGTTCCTATCCTCCTCCTTACTGAGTTCTACAACAGGCAACACTGAGATTAAGGAGGAGGAAGTTGACAGCCAGAACCACCTCCTGGACTGGTTTTAAGAAAGGAAGCAGGTGAGGGCCGGCTGAGGACAGACTGAGGCTGATGGAGAAATTATTTTAAATTTCTATATTGCCCTTCATCTGAGGATCACAGGCCAATTTACAGTGCCTCATTCTCCCAAAGCAGGGGTTGTCAAGGTTTACCGGCCATGGGCTGGATCACTCCCACCAAGATCGTCCATGGGCCGGATTGGCACAGCATGATGCCGGAAATCACGTCTGCGCATGCCTGCGGCACTCAAAATTGCTTCTTTGCATGCCCAGATGCTGAAAATTACACCTGTGCAGAAGTGAGTTTCGGCATCTGGACATGTGCAGACATGATTTCCGGTGAGTCCCTGCGCCATGCTGTGCTGGTTTAGCGCAGCACGTGAGGGACTCACCGAGTGGGCGGCTCGGTTCAGGGGTGGCTCGTGGGCCGGTAAAATGGTCTTTGTGGGCACATCTTACCCATGGGCCATATGTTGCCGACTCCTGTCCCAAAGGAACCAACCTCCTTTGGTTATAGCTCACCTGGGACTGTTTTGACCTTAAAGGTAGGACAGGGACAATGGTTGGGAAGGGATAGGAGGTGCATTCACTCAGATCTCTGCCACTAATTCCAGTTCCCCCATTTTCTTGCCACCTACTCTTTGCCTTAGCTTCCTTTGCACTCTAGTGGTTCATAACTGATTATAACTGGTTCTTTTTTCAACCTTACCCAGCCATCCTGGTAGATACTGACAAAGCATTGGTTTTCTACATTATCTCCTACAGTGGTGTCGAAGAGGTCAATGTGTACAATACGGAGACCATGGTCCCAAGCCTGTTAATGGCCAGTGGTCTGTGTGGTCTGAGTGGTCCAGTTGCTCTCGGACCTGTGGGGGTGGAGTCACGTACCAAGAGAGACACTGCAATAATCCAAAGTAAGACATTGATATGAAAAGGTATTATTTTTTATCATTATTTGTATCCTAACAAGATAGGTGGCAAAGTAAATATTTGTGTTCAGTTTACACACCTACACACCTCTTTATGATGTTTATGGGCTGGATTCAACCAAATCTGAATGTTTTGAATGTTCAAATGTTTAAAGAGCATAGGGTAAGGAAGAGTAGGGTCTCACCAATCATGGGAGGCTCAGGAACATAGGAAATTGATTTATATGACACCCAGACTGTTTGTCTCTCTAGTTCAGTATTCCCATACTGACTGGCAGTGGCTCTTCACAGTTTCAGAGAGTGGTCCTTCCCTACCTGGAGACATCATTTGATTTACCACTGAGCTATGGCCTTCCCCAAAGGTATTAGGTTGAAAACATAGAATCCCCCATCAGACCTTTCCAGTAAACATGGGAAATTGCGGGTGAAGGGGGTGGTGCACATTTATAACACCTGACATCTGGAGGACCACAGATTCCTTCACATCAATTCCTTAGCAAAAGAATGTCAAGTGATTCATTATTTTAAAAAAATGACACAGCCTCACAAGATAATTCTGAAGGTACTGTATCTCTTAACTGTGGAGTCTCAACTAAATTGAGTGTGTGACATATTTCATTCAGAGCTGAATGCTGTTTCTCATGCTGCATCAGCTATGTATGGAGAGGATTGCAGTAGATTACTTTTCATGTATGCATTATGAGGGTTCTGGTATGAGCTCCTGCTCCAATGTCTGATGTTGGTTGATCCCTCTTTCTAGTGATAATTCACCTAGAGCTGAAAGAAGTAGATCTTAAACCCTATCAGGATTATGGCATGTCCCGACAACTCTAATTTTGGCTAGTTAGTTATTTGTTTGCATGTTACACATATTCAGCTTTCTCTTCAAATTAGGCTTGCAGCCAGGCAATATAGAGGATGATATAAAGCTAAGATCTGCTTAGCTTTAGCTCTAGGATTGTAGGGCAGTTCTCACAACATATCCCCTACAATGTGCAAATAGGGCCTAGAGAGAAGGAAGATCACCCCTGCTGTCCCATTGTTGATCTCTGCATAGTGTAAGCTTGTTCAGGCATTACACTTACACAGGTACAAGCTGTATGTATAACTGTGAAAGAGTGTACTCACATTGATTTGTACAGCTACACATAAACATAGTGCACTCATTGAATGTTACATGTGAATAGCAGTACGAGTATATAGCTCAACTATTTGTGTACACAAGTACACAGATTACAGATAAATGCAATGTGTGAACATACGTTAGCACACGCTTCCTCAACCCTGGCCCTCCGGATGTTTTGAGACTACAGTTCCCATCATCCCTGACCACTAGTCCTGCTAGCTAGGATTCATGGGAGTTGTAGGCCAAAAACATCTAGAGGGCCGAGGTTGAGGAAGCCTGTGTTAAAACATGCCACATGTTCAGAACACTGCATTCTGCAAGATCACTGATCAAACATTTTGCAGGATTTCTGAGCATGCAGACAATCAAAACATGGTGTCTGGGGGACAGGGACACTGGATTCAATCTGATTTCCTCCCTCCACATGTAGATCATACATAGATAAGTTATATGACCAGTAGACCCCTGCCATGGAATTATTGTGAAAAGCCAAATTCATGGTGGAGATATTTGTTGTGGACATAAAACGTCAGTATTATATTGAATGGTTGGATCTCAACCTCCTAATCATAAAATGAATATGAAGTGCATCAAGCTTCTGAAGTCAAATGCCATTGAGAGATAGAATCATCACTCCATTGAGTTATGGTGGTGGCAGAAAATTAATATTGTCATATACTTGGTAGGAACCTTTTAATCTTTTTTTGTGCCATAATGATTCATTAGCATTCGTGGAAGGCTCACCTGGCACTTTTGTTACTTATCTTTAGGTGCCAGGCAAAAATATTCCCATTCTCTCAGGCCTTTGGCTAATTAAAGTATCTATGGACTTTTAAACTGTAAGCAGAGGAAGGGGGTATTGTTTTTGTTTGTTACTATGTTATGTCTTTTTGTGTTTCTATATTGTAAACTGCTCTATGATCCTCGGATGAAGGGTGGTATGAAAAAGTCCAAATAAATAAATACATAAATAAATAAATCTCATTATTCTGCTTTGTCCAATTAGTACATACTATGGAGTTCATTGCATGTACAGTCAGACAATCCTAGTTCCATTGATTCCTACCACATGGTGACCACATGGCTCCTATTGTGGGGCTGTTGTCTGAGCCTACTATTTCTCATAACCTTTTGTGTTTAAAGTTATGATTCTAGCTTTTCCCCCCCTGGCATAATCAGCAATTTTATCATTATAATGTACAATATAAATGGAATGTGTTGAGCTTGTAAGAAAATTGGCCCTGGTATTCTGAACATCTCATGGCATTAGATACGACCTTACAACACCAAACACCTTTGGAGGTCATCCACAGTACAACAGAACTATGCAGATTTGCTAAAATCATTATGTTTGTACAAGCTGTTGTAGTGTAAATTCGTGGATCTGTTTCCCATACATCACAACATTTTACAATCGAGATATTTTTCTCTGAGAAAGAAATAGATTACATAATTTAATAGCTTGGCTGTAAAGAACATGAAGAGAACCCTGGAGACAAACGTTCATAGTAACTCATATAAGTAGGATTGAGTCTTACCTGCTGCATAATAGTGTATTGTTCACAAAAATATTAGAATGCAATTTTAGATGTGCTTGTACTTTTTTAAAAAAAATCTACCAAAGCAACAAAATAGCTTCAACATATGTACTTTTTATTTGCTGCATGTTGTAGCTTGATGAGTGATCAGGAGGGCTGCAAATGAAATTGGAGTGTACAACTAAAAACAGTAATTAGTCTAATCCTGGAGGGATGGTGCAAGCATGGAATTCCATAAACCTTTGACTCTATACAGAAAATATAGAGCTTTAATAGCCCAGGCATGACCATGCTTACTTTGAAGAGGTGTGACTTTAATAGACCATAAGAATGTAAGCAGGGGCCTAGCGGGTGAAACCAAAGGCCCATCTAGTCTAGCATCTTGTTTCACACAGACTCCAGCCAAAAGCTTCTAGCAAGTTCTCAAGCAATGCAACACAATAGCAATAGACTCCCCCCAATGTCTCTTTCCCTCCCCACACCATCAACTGGTATTCATAGATTTACTGATTGTGAACCTGGAGGAGGCTCCATTCACCTCTTGGAACTAAGACGCACTGACAGATCTGTGCCCCTCTTTAGTTGTTAAAGTCCCATTTGAAGCCATCCTAAGTATAGGATGGCTTCAAATGGGACTTTAACAAATACACAGAATTTAACAAATTCTACACAGAATTTAGTCCCATTTAATTCAGTTGTGCTTGCTCCCAGCTAAATGTACGTAGGACTGCAGCCTAAGCTCCTATCTTGTTTATTAATTCAACTTACATTATTTCTAACATTTACATCCCGCCTTTCCAATGAGAAGATCAAAGTGGCACCCCTTTCCCTATTTTGTTTTCACAACAACACTGTGATATAGTTAGACATGTCAACCATGACTGGTCCAAGTTCACTCAACGAGCTGCATGGCTTAGTAGGGGTCCCTGGTTACTAGTCCAATAGTGTAACCATGGGAGCCACCTCCTAAGGGCCATGATCCCTTCACCCACCCACCCAATAAAATGTTTGAGGGGCCACCAAAAGTTGATAGGCATGTGCTGTATCTTGTGTTCGATTATGTGAGGTGGGGCTTACCTGCCCCCTCCACCATATTTTATTCAAGTTAGCACCCTTGACTCTAACCATTATGCTACACTGATAATTATAAACTCCAAAAAATAAATGTTTCTGACTTCAGAATGTGAGCAGGTTGTAGTAAAAGCAAGACAGTCTGGTGGCATCTTAAAGGTTTGCAAATTTATTGCACCATAAAGTTTTAACAGATTTATTGCGGCATAAAGATTACTAGGACCTATTTGAATCTGATCAAGTGGGCACTGGACCATGAATATGCAGTATATACCATGATCAATCTGCTAGACGAAGATGCTTACTATTGCACAGTCTCAGATTCATAAAGAGGCTGTTTGGGGGGGTGGGATCAGGGGTTGCAAGAATTTAGGCCAGAACCAAGAACTTCACATTTAATAAAAAATTAGATCCAATGTTAATCAATTGCCAGTGGTTGCAAGAGAATATTCTGAATCAGAATTCTAGCTTTCAAGGCACACAAACCATGGAAACATGTTCCAGCTTGTTTTGTAATAATACAAGAATTAGAATGCTAAGTCTGAGCAGAGGATATATATATATATATCTCACTCACACCTGGATTTCTGTCCAACATATGTTAACAATTTCCCCCCATGATGGATTCAACTGAATAGGATATTAAGAGATATGTATTTCTAATACCTCAAAATAGGGCCTCTGTTCTGTTGTATGTAACTGACTTAACATTCAGTAGTAACTATCTATACAGGGATTTGAGCACCACTGTTGAGTAAATATGGTGGGTTAATTTGGAAACATTTCTCCTTGTCATGTACCAGGGCAATTTAATATAATGTAAGGGGTCCTGTATCAGGTCAACCAAGATTAGCCCAGGGCTGACTATATGTCATGTGTGTATTTAGAATACATGCTTGGGTGGTTGATGACATTTGAAGACCAAAACAAAAAGTAAAAAAAAAAGCTGGAACAAAATTGATCTTGCTTGCTCAATGAATGCATTGCGTAATCAGACCTGTGGGAGAACCTTCTTTAGGTCAGTCGAGGAAAAGTTGCATGATGTGTAGAAGTTCAGTGACCAGTGGAGCCAAATTATTTCTGGCCAATTACAGCTGCATAATAACCATATTTTATTTTATTTTATTTTATTTTATTTTATTTTATTTTATTTTATTTTATTTTATTTTATTTTATTTTATTTTATTTTATTTTATTTTATTTTATTTTATTTTATTTTATTATGTCTTAGCTTTCCAGCTATGCCTTGTAGTCATGTGTGTGCGTTTCAGTAATATTCAGAGGTATGGGTGTTACACCTGAAGAGAGAAAGTATAAATCATCCCTCCCTGTGTATTGTGATCTTGGTAACAATCACCCAACAGCTGTAATGTGTTTGAGTTACACTCGAGATACAGCTGCATGCTGCATATCCTGGTCTCCCCCCACACTTGTCCCTGACTCCCTCAGTAAGCTAAGGTGTCCAACAAGCCAGGAGGCTAGCATAGTGACTCTGCCCTAGGTAAAGGTAAAGGTACCCCTGACCAACAGGTCCAGTCATGTCCGACTCTGGGGTTGCGCGCTCATCTCGCTCAAGAGGCCGGGAGCCGGCGCTTGTCCGAAGACAGCTGCCCTACCAGCAAACAAATTCTGGTTGAAACCATAGATAAAAGAAATAGGAGGGAGTTCATATCCCTCTACCACTGCTCCTCTTCCCAAAGCTATTTAAATGTAAAATAATAAATAAATGTTCAGTGATTGAGTGGATTAGGAAATATGTTCACATGCTGACATCCATTGAAGGGAGAAAAGGAAGTACTTTTTCATGGAGTGCATAGTTAAACTATGGAACCCATAGGAGGCAGTGATGGCCAGCAACCTTGATGGCTTTAAAATAGGATTAGACAAATTCATGGAGGAGAGAGCTATTGATGACTATTAGGCTATTCATGGCTACTAGGCATGATGGCTATGCTCTGCCTTCACAGTTGGAGGTGGGATTGCTTCTGAATGCCAGTTGCTGGGAGCCATAAGTGGGATGAGAATGCTTTTGGCCACTTTGAGAACAGGATGCTGGACTAGATGGGCTATTGGTCTGATCCAGCAGACTTCTCTTATGTTCTTACCTCCTGGACATGGAAGATAAGTTGATCCAAAACAAGAGAGTGTTTCTTGATTTTATTTAGGATGCAATGACCTATCAGGTAACAAATCATTTTGTTGAACATATATTGGCTCTCACCAGATGGCATGTTCTAGCCTCATTGTTTTGATTAATGAAGCAAGACACAGGATCTGAAACAAAGCTTCCTGGATTAGAATTTTTACTTTGATGTTGCTTACAATTGAAGTAGATATACAGTGGTACCTTGGTTTACAACCATAATCCGTTCCAGAGGTCCATTTGTAAACCAAAACAGGTAACCCAAGGCGTGCTTTCGCCAATGGGGCCTCCCAAAAAAATTTGTTTGTAATCCCCCCAAAATGGGTTGTAATCCAAAAAAAGGTTGCAAACTGGGACACGCACTTCCGGGTTTGACGTGTTTGTAATCCAAAATGTATGCAAACCAAGACGTATGCAAACCAAGGTACCACTGTAATGATATGCATGTAAAAGTTGATCATCTGCTCTGTGTCTGGTCTTGCAAAAAGGTATTTCTTTCTCCATAGGCCTCAGTACGGTGGCAAATTCTGTCAGGGCTCAAGTCGCATTTATCAACTTTGCAATGTTCAACCATGTATGTCTAGTAGCCCTGACTTCCGTGCCCAACAGTGTGCTGAATATAACAGCAAACCTTTCCGTGGATGGTACTATAAGTGGAAGCCCTACATGAAAGTGGAAGGTAAGCCAGGAACAGCATGCAAACAGTTTCTGATATGTCTTGCATTATTCAATCAAAATTCTAATACCCTGCCTTGCCATCATAACAGACCCTCAAGACACTTTCCAACAAATTACAGAAAATTGACAATAAAATCCTTAATAACAACAGTGGCAGCAGTATAAGCTGTTGACAGCAACACAGAGAAATGTTGTTTATGAAAAGATCAGGCATCTAAAGCTTTACTTAATCTGACAGTCCATAAAGAGAGATGTAGCTGGAGGAGAATGACTGTAATGTAGTGGCTAAGAGACTGAGAGTTGCAGCTAATGCTAGTCATAATCAAAGCAGACATCAATAGTTTAAGTTCATTAATTTCCATGAGCCAACACTAAGTAGCATTTAGTTAGTTACAAACCAAAGCTGCAAATCAGGAAGCCCCTAGTTTGAACCCACCAGGTGGTCCTAGGGAACCACTCCATTTCACCCTCAGTTTTCCCAGCAGGAATATGGGGGATGATAATAATAATAATAATAATAATAATAATAATAATAATAATAATAATTTATTTATACCCCATCCATTATATTGTGTTATGCAACAGCAGAGGCAGTGAGCTTCAGGCCTCTATCTGTCTCTCAGGACTCTCCCAGGCCACACCTCCTCCCTAGTCACACAGCCTCTCCCCTGGCCACATACATCACTAGCCCAGCTTTGCATCCTTAGGTGTTTTTCCTGGCTGGAAAGTGTCCATGAACTTTGAGAGATATTAAGTGGACTAAGACCTGGGTAATCAGGGTTGAAATCACTACTCAGCCATGACGTTTACTGTGTGACCTCGAACCAGTCATTCTCTCTCAGCCTAACATAACCCTTGGGATTGTTGTGAGGATAACATGGCAAGAAGAACAAGAGGAGTTTGGATTTGATATCCCGCTTTATCACTACCCTAAGGAGTCTCAAAGTGGCTCACAATCTCCTTTCCCTTCCTCCCCCTCAACAAACACTCTGTGAGGTGAGTGAGGCTGAGAGACTTCAGAGAAGTATGACCAGCCCCAGGTCACCCAATGAATGCTATGTTGGAGGAATATAAATCGGTAATACTGATAAATAATGAATGATAAAAATCACAAATTCATCTCCAGCCTGCCTGTCCCTGATTTTGAATTGGGGGAGGGATGTGTCTTAGTGTGGCCAGGTGGTAAGGTATATTGCAATTTACTGACCATTCAGAAACAGTATTATTACCGTATTTTTCGCCCTATAGGACGCACTTTTTCCCCTCCAAAAATGAAGGGGAAATGTGTGTGCGTCCTATGGGGCGAATGCAGGATTTCGCTGAAGCCTGGAGAGCGAGAGGGGTCGGTGCGCACCGACCCCTCACGCTCTCCAGGCTTCAGGAGAGCCGCAGAGCCAGCCCCACAAGGTCGGGGGACAGCGGGGAGGCGGAACGCCGCCACCCCGCTGTTTCCCGATGTGGTTTGGAGGCTGACGGCGGGGAGACGCATGCTTCTCCCCGCCGCCAGCCCCGCAAGCTCCGGGGACAGCTGGGAGGCACAGCGCGTCTTCCCGCTGTCCCCGGACCTGGTCTGCAGGCGGGCGGCGGGGAGAAGAGTGTTTCTCCCCGCTGCCGGCCCCACAAGCGCCTGGGGGGGGGGAATAATTTTTTTTCCTTTATTTCCCCCCCAAAAAACTTGGTGCGTCCTATGGGCCGGTGTGTCCTATGGGGCGAAAAATACGGTAATTACACAAATGTTCTGGCTACCTCTGTCCATTTTATTCCTTGTGCTGTCATCCATCTCCAGGATGGAATGGCAACACTGTTTAATAATTCTACTCCATAATTTGCCCTTTTAATGTATTTTCAGAGGAAGATCGCTGCAAACTATACTGCACTGCAGAAGACTTTGACTTTTTCTTTGCAATGTCCAACCGAGTAAAAGATGGAACCCCTTGCTCCCTATACAAAGATGATGTGTGCATTGATGGGATTTGTGAAGTAAGGTTAAGCTAAAAGTTCTCTTTGCCGCTTTGCTTTTTTACAGCGCAGTGGTAGAGCAAATGTTTTGCATGCACAAGGTCCCAGCTTCAATCCCTGGCACCCCCAGTTTTAAAAAAGGGTATGCTGGAAAATAATCTTTGTCTGAAAACTCAGGTAGTTTCAGCCAAGTGGCATACAGGACTGTATGAACCAATGGAATTTAGGCCTTTTCTGCGTATACATTTAACATGCTATGATACCACTTTAAACACTTATGGTTTTCTCCAAAGAATTTTGGGAGCTGTAGCTTAAAGGTGCTGAAATTTGTTTGGAGATCCCTGTTCTCCTTATCTTGTAGTTCATTCTCTTACATGTATTTTTCTTCTTCTGACTCGTTTGATCTTTAAGCTGAAATATCATAACTGTTGGGGGAAATAACTAAAATAATTCACATTTCATGATGTGTTTTCCCTCCCCACTTAGCCTTAAGTATATTTTTTACTTCAGCACAGCAGCTTGTAATCTTCTGAATGCTGGAAAAAAACAACTGAGAACCATTTGGATGAACTTGAATTGAACTGTGAACTGAACTGAATGTGAATTGAACTTGTTCATTTTGTTAAGCAACAAATGTAAACTAGAATTAATTCATTTTTGGACATGTTGAATTAGAACTAGAACTTGTTCCTTTTAAAAATGAAGTTTGCAAGCTTGGGGGGGGGGGGTGGAATAGCCTAACAGCCTAACGTACCCTTTTAATGTACTCATGTTTTCTTTGTTGCAGCAAGTTGGGTGCGATCGTCAGCTTGGATCTAAAGCTGTTTTGGATGCATGTGGAGTTTGCAAAGGAGATAATTCAACATGCAAGTTCTTCTCTGGCCATTATTTGACCCAACATAGAACTAATGGTAAGAAAACCCATTGAGCAAGGATTTTGTGGTATATCTTCCTTTGCACTGTGATTTCTCATAGTTCAGGATTCCCGATGTGGAAAACTGAGATGAGATAAAAGGTGAGATAAAAGTTAGAAGTGTATGTAGCAGCAAATCTGTACCTTCCACAGAGATAGAGTTGTCCTAAAAATGGACCTTTTCTTTGTTCCACAGGTAAACTCACCTTTCCACAGACAAAAGTAGATCATCCTACCAACCTTTTGCCCAGCCTCATCTCATCCCAAAGAGAGGCAATGGCAATTCCACAAATACATAGAGCCCTGAAAATTTACATGGTCGGACCTTAGTCATTTTGGATAATTGACCCCCTCCCCCCCTTCTTCCCTCAAAACTGGGTCATAAAGTTTTCTTTTCCACTCTTGCTAGGTGGATCGAGGCCTGCATCTCAATGGCCTATGGTGTCCAAAGGATATCACTGCTCATTTTATGATTCAGCTAAACAAGTTTATTGTGTTAGCCAAAGGCCATGACAACTGCAATATACTAATAGCATAATAAACACCAATTTTATTAGCGTGGTGGCAACCTTCTCAATTAATGCCCCCTGTGAGATGTGTGCTGGGCATCCATGTGGACCAACACCAACACAAACACTACAAGAACATACCCAAAGGAAATTTTGCTCTGGTTCTTGCTTGTATTTCCAAAGCCTTGCCTGTCTATGGCCATATTGTAGCCAGAAAATTGTAAGTGAGGTTCTGTATTACCAGAAATTATTACCTGCCTAGAGCAGAACTGATAAGGTCCATGATCTTTTTTTACAACAGAAAAAAGCCTGTGATATTCTGGTTTGATTAAAAGGAAATGCTTTTATGACTGGAATGAAATCCTACATTACAACTGGAATGAAATCCTACATTTTCTCCAACTTTTAGATTATTACCCCATTGTTACGATTCCAGCAGGAGCCCGCAGCATTGAAATCCAGGAAGTGCAGATGTCTAGCAGCTACCTTGCAGTGCGCAACTTGAGCAAAAAATATTACCTAACGAAAGACTGGACAATTGATTGGCCTGGGAAATTCTATTTTGCTGGGACCATGTTCGAGTATCAGCGCTCGTTTAGCCATCCAGAGAGGCTTTCTGCAACTGGGCCAACTAATGAGACACTCATATTTGAGGTAAGCTTTCTTCTCCTCATTCTTTTCTTGATGCAGACAAACTGAGCTTGGTGCAGCATCTGTCCAACAGGTTAAATCACACAAAAGAACGGGAAGCCATATTCCTGTTTAGGATTGTTAGCATAGTCATGCTGAAAGGTTTAAAAGCATGGTTAACAGAGGTATGAGACAATAGTCTTGGGTGTTCTAGAGAATATTGTTCCTCTCGGTCAGGGTGAGGGATGGGGTTGTTTGCCCTCATTCCTCCATTGCCTAAAGACTTGGGTAACTTCAGATGCTCTGGTGGGGGGGGGAGATCATGTGACAGCCTCAAGGCCACCATTCACTTCTGCAGTTCATACTGATGTTGAAGATGTTCTGATAGCTGTTTGAAAGATTACTGAACTATAATTGACATGAAGTACTTTCAATGCTAAAGGCACAACCCTGTGCATTTTAACTTGGAAGTAAGGTCAACTGTATTCAGTGGTGATGGTGATTACAGCTACTACTACAACTTCTTCTTCTTCCTCCTCCTCCTCCTCCTCCTCTTCCTGCTCTTGCTACTACTAGCAAAATAAGTATGTGGATGTTTAAAGTAGGCAGAACATGGGGAGTCATTTTGCAATGCTTCTTGATGTCAGAAGAATGCATTATGTATAGCTTGCTGATTGTGAATTTACAGAAGCCTATAAAAACAGATACAACTAAAACACAGCATCTCTCTAGTGGATTCCAAACTTAATCCTGCAAAAATAGGCAGATTCTGACTGGAGGGTGGAAACTAGACCAAAATGGTAGACGTATGATAGCACAATGATCACCTGGTATTGTAAATCAATGCCAGCTTTTAGCACATGGTTTTGGTAATGTAGATGAGTTGCCTTAAGTGGAGACATGCATTATTATTATTTTTAAAGTGTAATCCAGTTAAACGTTTAACACTAAAACGTTTTGTTAAAATTCCAGCATAGGTAATTTAAGGTCATCTGGTTTCAATTTATAAAACTTGTTTAAAGACTTAGATGGGAGGTGGATTGGCTTTGGGCAAAGAAGACCCCATTCCTGGTTCATCATTGCTTGCACTGTAGCTTAGCCTTAAAACTCAAGACTTTAGAAAAAGACAATGAAGCCATGATCAATCTTAGGTCTGAGCATGGATTCATTTTTGGATTCAATTTCTGTTTTCCAATTTTCTAATTCTATGTGTGTGAATTATGTATCTAGAGATGAGCAAATCTGTCACTTTCAGTTTCTTTGCTTCTCATTTTCTCCAGTCTTATATTCAGTTCCCCACATTTATCTGTCAGTGTGCCAGGGGTGGGGGTGGGGGCATTGGCCTTATGAAATTCATCAGCATTTTACTGTGATCTCTTAGTATATAATTTATTATGCAATTTTGCCTAATATACTTTATTTGTGCATGCTCTCCTTTACAGGTGTGTGCATTTGTATGCACACTTTACTTAACTAAATGCATTTTTGTACATATTACTTGGCTAGAGAGCTGTATTGCAAAATTCAGAAAATTGCAAATTTTAAAAGATTACTGTGTTTTGTTTCACATATTGTTTCGGAAAGTGAAAATTAGGTTGGTTCACCTTTAAATGTGAGCTGAATCAAATTCTTCCCCATCCCACCTTAGGCCTAAACTACTTGCCCAGCAGCATTCTGCGAATCTTCAATCTATGTGGTTTTTTTTGTAAACCCAAAGGAACAGGGGGAAGATTGCTCTGAAGTAGGAGAAAGGCAGACTGAGAGTGATTAAGTAAAGATGTAAAGACCAAGTATCTTTCCTCTTGTGGGAGCAAAAAGCAGTTTGGGGCGAGTAATTTTGAGTTGGAGAATTTTCTTCATTTCGCATTAAAGTGAACTAACCTAATTTACAGTTTCTGGATTTATATGCAGATTAGAATGCTTAGAATGCAGTTAACAGTTGGATTGCAGACATCTCCAACCTTTGTGATACCAATTTTGTTTGAAAATGAATATGAAAATGTATATTTTATGGATGAAATGTGTACTCAAATGGATATTTTAGGCAGAATGCATAGGAAAGCATACAAAGTTACGTATTTTAAGGGTGTAATTCATGCAAAATGTGCACAAAGTGCCTATTGTAGAGAATAGTGTGTATAAAAATATGTGTAATTTAAATGTGTGTGTGTGTGTGTTTATTTTTAAAAAGTCTCCAGAAAATGGGATGGAACAGACTTGGGACTGAACATTTGTAAAGTTGATATGGAACAGAAATAGACTGATAGGCCCATCCCTATTTTTGAGCTAAACAATACCAGGAGGGGAAAGAGTTAAGCAGCCTCTCCCAATTTGCTTTGCTTCCACTCAGAGGAAGCTTGCTCCAGGCTGATTTGGATTATAAATAAAATCAAATTCTGAGCAGAGTCCCGAGCTTAATGCATAGTTTCAACCTCAGATTTCAAGTCCGATAGCTTGACCCATATCAGTTTCTCCAGGCACTCGAGCAACAATCAGTAATAACATTAATCTGATAACAAAATCACCTGCTTCAATCTTTTGAAATGGTTTGCCATGTGTGAAAACTTTAAGAAGGTTTCGGTTAAAAAAGAAGAAGATTATGACCTGTCACAATATAAATGGGAATATGGCAACCTTCAACAAAACTGTCTCATACTGAATGAGAGAATTACCAAACTGTCATAGAACTGGATAAGTTTATCTCCACTGCAACATGTAAGAGAGGGATGGGACATTAAACAAAGTGGCAATCATTCACTCAGGGTGGAGAGAGAAAAGAGACAAGGCAAAAGGGATTCTATTATCAATGCAGGAAAAGATGTCTAATTAAAATCGATAAATCATTTCTTCCCCTCTTTGGTGATGGGAAAATGAAAAAAGGAAGCCAGGTGGAAGGACTTTGCTGATAATTTAGGCTAGCAGTCACTGGGTGAAAGCCAGCTTGGAGTTTGAAAGCCTTGCTTTTATTATTAGCTACTAGATGATAATTTAGCTCTGATTTCCCCTAAAGAGACTGTGTGTTGGACAAAGCAAAGCCTGGCTTATGAGATACAGATGTAAATTCAATGTAAGGGATAAAAGGGTTCTGCTTAAGTGAAAAAGATTAGATGGGCTCTATTCTTTAAATGGGTGCCTTTTGCACATGATGTTTACAAAAGAAGACGGAGCGAGAAATATATACCATGACAAATATAAGCCAGCTGAAGAAGAAATGATATCATAGGAGGACCTTTCAAAGGCTACCTTTTCCTGTCAATGCCCTTGGTGGGCTTGTGTGAACTCTCCATTTTTCATGTCACTTTTAAGATTTGCTTTCTAAATGCCCTCTAGAAATAGCAAGGCACATAAAATCTCCCTGTCTTCAATTTCAAGATTTTTCTCAGTACACGCAAGTCAAAGTTGCCCACCCTAAAGTTTCTTTGCGTGTGTTCCACAGTCATTCTGAAAAGTCCCTCTGCAAGAAGTCTGCATTTTCTCCTGTGGACAAGATCCATTTGTAGCACTCTGGTTGCATAATGGACTACCACTAGTGCAGCCCATCAGGGCTAGTAGCCATTGACAGCCTTATCCTCCTTATGGAGTTTGTTCTAGGAAGGAGCTGATACACACACACACACACACACACACACACACACACACACTTTCTGTTGCTCCAGAGTGTAGCTTCTGGATCAGTGTCCAGAAGAGGGTGACCAAGATAGTGAGTTCTCTAGAAACAAAATCCTATGAGAAATGGTTGAAAGAGTTGGGTATGTTTAAACTGGAGAAGAGGTTAAACAAATTGATGAACATCCTGCTTGTATGAACTGTTTGACAGTGGAGCAGACTGGCTCAGGAGGTAATTTACTCTACTTCATTAGAGGATGTTAAGTAGAGGCTGAATAGCCACCTATCAGGATACTGTAGCATTAGACTTCCTGTATTAAATATTAGTGGCTGGTGCTCACTTGTAGTGGTTAAAGCAAAAGGCAAGATGGCCAGCAGTAGATGGAGCCAGAGTCAATGATAGGCAGAAGCAACTAATTCTAGTTTTGTTCCCAGCCTCTTCCATGACTTTTGAGATCCCTCCCAACTTTATGATTCTGCTTTATGAATCTATAACCACAGTGTTACTTTATGCAGACCCAAACAGTTGGTACATGATGCGGGTGGCACTGTGGTCTAAACCACTGAGCCTCTTGGGCTTCCCAATCAAAAGGTTGGCAGTTTGAATCCCTGCAATGGGGTGAGCTCCCATTTCTCTGTCCCAGCTCCTGCCAACCTAGCAGTTCAAAAGCACACCAGTGCTAGTAGATAAATAGGTACCGCTGTGGCGGGAAGGTAAATGGCATTTCCATGCGCTCCGGTTTCCATCACAGTGTTCGTTGCACCAGAAGTGGTTTGGTTATGCTGACCACATGACCCAGAAAGCTGTCTGTGGACAAACACCAGTTCCCTCGGCCTGAAAGTGAGATGAGTGCCACAACCCCATAGTCGCCTTTGACTAGACTTAACCATCCAGGGGTCCTTTACCTTTACCTTTTACGTGCCATTCCATATTTGCTGGCTGAGCAAATCTTTAAAACATCCATTGAATGTAATTCAAGGCAATTAATTGCAAGTTAGTACTAATTGCCAGATACATGTTTACAGCCTAAAATCACCCTAGGAAGTTTGATGACCTAAAGGAAGTGTTGATGTACATTTACAAGGAATTGCTTCAATGATCCACAAATGTACATAGTCATTTACACATCAGTAATAGCCAAGGGAAGGAAGGAAAACCAAGACAGAGAAATAGATGCACAGCTGGTTAAGAAAATTTATTGTTTTTACTTTGAAATAAAAATTAACAGGAAAAGAAAAGGGCTGTATGTGCAAGAGAGTTCAATTTGTCCATTGTTTCAATTTTTTATGCCCTAAGCAAAAGTTTTGCTCTTCCGAATAGTTCTGGCAGATATTAGCCATTGAGCTTGTGTTTTTTTCAACGTACAAAGTTGTAAATTTTATAACTCTGCGCCCTGCGGTCAAAGCTGCTGAGTGTTGTGTCTGAAGTCAGGTGGTTGGTGTGTTAAAGGTAGACATTAAACAGTTCTGTGGAAGACCTGGAAATGTTTAAGGAGGTTGTTTGCCAGCTGTAAATTTGGGAGCAAACGCCAATTGGCAGGGAAGTCTCTGGAATGTGTCCAGTTAAGTAGACTGAAGCACTGGAGGTCTTTCCAAATTTGTAGTTTTAATAATATGCTGCTGCTCACTGACTTCAGATATTGGATTCCCATGGAAAAGCTTTCTAAGTGAATGCTTGACACTATTCTAGGAAGAGATAATGTTTTATATTCTACAAGTTCTTGTCACTTTGAAAAATGACAAGCTGAAAATAGCTCTGCCTTGATAATGGAAAATAAATAGTATCCTTAAATAAATATTATATGGTATTGTAAGATTAGACTATTTACTCTGCAGCTATGCAGTGCTTGATTCACTGTCTGTATAAGAAATGGGGATCCTGTGGCCCTCCGGATGTTGTCAGGATCTCACACCCAACAGCCCCAACAATCATGGCTGTAAGATTGTGGCTTAAGAGCATGCCATAAGTTGAAGTCAGCCCTGATCAAGTGTAGCACTTGCACATTACCAGAGATATTGCAGTGAGCAGTAGGGGACATGTAATATACTTTAATTTTGTATGTAAGGGACATATGCCGCCTATTTCTGTAGCCATTGTTATGGTTATGTACTTGTGTGCTGTGTGTGTAGGTGGGGCTCCTCTCCAAAATGTACACTTTTCTTGCATACCTCAAGGTTCCCACATTCAGTTTAAGTTTATGCAGGATTTGCTATTTGGTTCCTAGCACATTCACACTAGATATATGCCTTGCTTTTAAGAGGAGTGTAATTGTATTCCACTAGTGGCAGCGAATTCTTTCTTGCTGATTAGCTGAGGTAGTTTGGTGGCAGGAAATGTTCAGTTACTCAGAGGAGCAAACAGTTTGCTATCTAGTTCTGTGAGGGAAATGAAAGTTGTCAGCTTGGATGGGATGGCTGAGGACTAAGAAGAGATAGTGGATGGGTAGGAAAGCTAAGGAAAGATGATCCAAAGGTAAGAGGATGAAGGAAGGATGCACAGTTGGTAATGGACTCAGGAAGACATTGACAAAATGGAGTGGTGTCCAGAGGAGGGTGACTGGGATGGTCACTGGTTGAAAGAATTGGGTACATTTAGCCTGGAGAAGAGAATAATAAGGAGGGGTGTGATAATGATATTCAAATATCAGAAGGACTCTCACACAGATAATGGAGTAGGCATGTTCTGCTTGTTTTAAAGAGCAGGACTAGAACCAGCAGCATATCTCAGCTAAACATTAAGAGAAACTTTCTAATAATAAGAACTGTTGAACAACTGTCTGCCTCAGGAGGTGGTGAGCTCTCCTTTACTGGAGATATTTAAGCAGAATCTGGACAGCAATCTGTCAGGGATGCTGTAATTGCATTCTGCATTGCAGATCAGGGGATTGCATTAGGTCTAAGGTCCAATTCCGTGATGGTAGTATCTGTGTATCATTGCAACTTCTTGCAATTTCTTCTCTTTCTCTCTCTCTATTGCACATGTGCACAATGCACATGTGCTTGCTGTCTGTCTGGGTGGTGCAAAAGGGAGGCTGATTATACCCCTGGTCTCCATAAAATCTCATACATTATTTTACATTTGCCTGATATTAGGTGTTTCCTCAACCCTGGGTCTTGCAATAAAGCAGAGAGCCAAGCTATTAGTTTTGCTGGATATATATATATCTGGACTAAGCCATATATTTCCGGTTTGGATCTCTACCAGAATTTGTGGACTGAAATAGAATCTGGCTAATGGGACTGGAAAATATATCGTCCTTTTCTCTGTCTCCTCTCCCTCCTCACAACAGGCACACTTTTCTATAACAACAGTAAATAATAGTGAGCTACCCAGATCTTTCACATGTTCGGTGTTAATGGACTGAATATGCAAATTTATTTTACTGTTTTTCACTATCATAGCTCATTGCTTCTCTCCTTTACCTATTCTCCTAGGTGTACATTTTCTGAAGAGCTAATATCCACTTCTCTGCCTTGAAAAATGTTAATTGTATGTTCTTGGGATTTATTTTTATGTAACCTTTACTGCTGATTTTTCATAAGCCTTTCTCCACACCTGCTCCAATTTAGATTCCATATCCATTCATAGATTTAATCCAAGCAGGACTGGTTTGATATTGGCAAGCCACCACAATACCCTTCAGGCTTTGTTAAAATGGAGAAGTTACCCATGATTCCAAAATGCATGTGGAGCCTCCACAGATATATAATAACACATAGGGAATACACAGGGAAGGGCTGTAGCTCAGTGGTGGAGCATGTGTTTTGCATGCAGAAGGCTTCAGGTTCAATCCCCAGCATCTCCAGGTAGGGATGGTTGAGAACCTTGCCTGAAATACTGGAGAGCCATTGTCAGTCAATGTAGACAATAGATGGACACTGTAGATGGACCAATGGTCTAACTTGGCATATAATGCATCTTTCTATGTTCCTAACATAGGGCACTGACTTATACTGAATCAGACTATTGGTTTACATAGCTCAGTATTGTCTACTAAACTGCCACTGTCTCTCTCCATTGGGAATTTCAGCTGGGGCTGATGAGAATTGGGAGTTCAGTGTATGGAGGACACCACATTAGCTCACCAGGGTTTCAGACAGGAATCCTTCCTTACCTGAAGATGCTGGAGATTGAATCTGGGCCACCCTGCATACTTGTAGAGACATTGCAGTCCTAAACTACTCAAAAGTAAGCCCCTATTGAGTTCAATGGGATTTACTCCTGGGTAAGTGAGGTAGGTTAGTCTATGAGATGGTGATTGGCCCAAGGTCACCCAGTGAACCCTGCTCTCCCAGGTCCTAGTCAAACACTCTAACCATTATGCATGCTGACATAGGGATCTGCACATTCCTAGTTCAAATGAAAAATAGAATTCCTTGTAAGCCTTTATGAACCTTGTTTTATTTATTCCATCTTTTGAATTAATGCAGCCAAAGTCTCAGAAACTGCTTCTGCAGGGTACAATAGAATTTACCTCCAACAGCAAGCCTTCCTTGAGTTAGTAGTTATCTGAACTGAAGCAGATGGTTTTTAGTAATTGGCCATTGGCCTGTTCAGAATCAGCAACAGTGTAAAATTAAATGGCCTATGATGGAAAAGACAGACTTTTCTACACATACACACACACAAACACACACACACACTCATTTTGACTGTACAGTATTGAGGACTTATGAGCTAGGGGACCTGAGTTTCTTTCTTTCTTATGCATGTATTCCACCCTTCCTCCCAGGAGTCCAGAGCAATACATTGCATTATCTCCTTTTATTCATGCTAAATCCTCATGATGAGGGTTACATAAAGGTCGAGTTGTCACTGTGGTGGTAAACTGGACTGTTCCTTCTTCAACTGAAAGTTGGTCTCATTTTCCACTCTAGCAAATGGAAGAAGTCCTGGTGTGTGTGTGTACTTTTCTCTTTAGTGTGAAAGGAACCTCCTATGAAAATGATTAATATATCGGACTTACCTGGGTACCCTTTGCAGGTAAGGATCTTCAGATACACATCAGTGTCCAGAACCACAGCAGATCAGGGTGATTCTATTATATCTTTAACTGTATATTTTAGGCACAGTCTTAAAGGCATCTGCTTCCTGGTAAATCTTGTGGTATTCAGCTGGGCCTTCACCCAGGTAAGCTTGCCTGAGACTGCAGCCTTAACCTTTCTTTTCCCTTCATTCTTAATAACGTATTTCTCTCTCCATGCTGTCTAGATCCTTTTACAAGGCAACAATCCTGGCATTGCTTGGCAATATACCTTCTCTAAGATTATAAATGACAACAAGATATTCACAAAGAGACACAGCTACTCATGGGTAACAGTGCAGTCAGATTGCTCAGCTACGTGTGGCGGGGGTGAGTAACTTACTACAAAAGTCTGAATTCAATGAATATGTCAAAAAGTCATGAAATATAGCTTCCAGCATTATTATTATTTTAATATTGAATAATACATTTGAGATGGGGCTTCTGATTTCAGGAATCCTGGTTGATAAACTGAATTTCAGTTGATTGAATGTGCACAATACATTATTGCTTCTGATTTCCCTTTCTTTAGTCTGTTGTTGTTTATAGGTCTTTGTGTTATTAATTTGTTGCTTTTATTTATATTTACATATATATTAGACTTTCCATACCTACTAAACACAAAATATCTTGCATTTTAAAATAAAGAGAGCATAAGGGGCTGGATTCAATTAAATAATTGTGCTTGCAAGTGTCAGCATAACAAATCCTTCTAGCTCAGTGGGGCTTTCCTCCTTCTCTCCTCCATATCTGTGCCCCCATGAACCCCATCAGCTCTGAGGGTGAGAAAAAAACCCTGGACAGAGGAGAGATAAGTTTGTATTAGTGCAACTCCACTGTATTATTAGGTCACATTTCATCAATTCTTAACTTCTTCTTCTTCTTCTTTCATTTATCAGCCCCATTTTTGTCATACCAACTCAACAAACTAACACACAAAAAACTACATTAAAACATCCCAACCATGCAAAAACACCATAAATAGTTAAAAACAAACATTTTTGCCTGGCACATAAAGGGAATGGTATAGGATAGCCATTGTTAATACAGCACTGCTCAAAGCACTACCACAAAGGTTTCTGTTACTTATTCTCTATTATCTCCCCCTAATTTTCTTCATTGTCTTTGTTTTCCATGACTTTTTCATATTTTGTCTGCCATTTCATGAATCAATTTTCCCAATATTTTCCTTTTATATTCTCCATTATTTCAGGCCTTGTGCTATCTAGATTTTTAAACCCCATTCTTTCCTTTTGTCTCTGAATTTCCTTCTCTTTTTTGCCATCTCACGTTTCTTATCCGTCTTCTTACATTTCTGATCATATCTTTTCTTCAAAAAGATCTGAATTCATGCCTTAATTGTTTCCAAAGATAAACTTGCTTGAGATAGCGTCTCCTCCCTGTGACCCTATTCCCCTTCTTTTCTCTGCCATCTTCAAGAAAGCTACAGTACATTATTGTTTAGTCATTTCCCCCCCTCCCATGCATTAAATAATCCAATACAGGCTCCCCTTCTTTTTTAACAAAACCTCAAAAACCTTATTCAATGGTTCAGTTCCTTCAAAACCTTCAAATTAATTGTAACTATGCAACATTTAAAATTATACTGAAAAATATTAACACACGTTGTGAGAATTCCTCTGACTCATGTTTTAAAACCAGTAAGAATGCTTTGTAACATTAATAACACTAAGGCTTGCATCCAACATTAGTACTACTCAGAGTAGATCTTTTGAAATTAAGACCTAAGCTAGTCATGCCAATTTATTTATTAGAGCTCAAGGTGGTGGCATTTTCATCTGAGGTCACATTCCCTCATAGAGAACCTTCTGGGGCCCACATGCCAGTGATGGGGGCGGGGAAAGCTTGAGAGGCAAATTGCCTGATGAACTACAGTGCTATGTTCAGTTACTTTTTCATTTCTACAATAACATCTCTCTCTCCTACATCTTTTTTATTTCTCTTGGTTTTCTCCATAGGGCACTTGATAGCGAAAGCTGTATGTTTACAAGATCATCGTGTCCGTGTCAATGCCTCTTTCTGTGGCCCAAGCACAAAGCCCTTGACGGAGACAAAGATATGCAATGCAAATCCTTGCCCAGCCTAGTATGTATTCTGAATTTATCATCCCTTCCTATTTCTTTTATGGGTCTTTGTGTTCAAGTCTAAATTCACAAATCTGAGGAATAAACCTATTTTGCTTCCTAGACAGATGATTCCAAACCCTCCTCTATAAAACTTGGAAGCGTTTGATTTGTATGGGACTAGGGATGGGGCAATTATTTGAACCCTTCCTCAAATTAGTGCAACAGGATCAAAGTAGGCCTATTCCAGCTCAATTCTGCTTCCACCCCCCAACCCGGACAAAGCCTATGAGTGCAAATAGCAAGAGACAATAGGGTTGTTCACATGTTACACTAAACACAGATACAAGGTGTCTCTACACATGTACAAGTGTTTGTGTGGAAGTGTTTATGTTTGTTAATTGGTACACATACTATGCACTTGGTGACTGTTACATGTAAATAACTGTGTGAGTGTACATCTCAATTATTTGTGCACACAGGTATGTAGACTGTACGTACTCACTGAAAGTAGCATGTGAACACTGCTATGAACATCCCAGTGCCTTGGAGATGAGTATGGTTTGAGTATGGGATTGAGTATAGGATACTCTAAGAGTTGCTGGGGGAACAACTACAATTGTGGGACAATAAGTCGGGAAGAACAGCCAGAATAATGGAGCCAAAAGGCAATGTGAATGAAAGTAAGTGTGTTTAGCCTAGAGCAGTGCTCTTTAGCCTTGGATCTCCAGGTGTTGTTGGACTACAACTCCCATTATCCCCAGCCAGCTTAGCCAACATAGATGGATGATGGGAGTTGTAGTCCAATAACCTCTGGGGACTCAAGGTTAAAGAACAAAGAAGATGAAAGACAGGTATGCTGTCTGTTTTCAAATGTGAATCACATAAAAATTGTTTTAATGAAAAAAAAGTTCTATCAATTCTTCATCCTGTTTCCAACAGCAGCCAGCCAGATGCCTGTGGTAGCTCATAGTTGTGCATGAATGTGATAAGCATCTTCTTTCTTTTTTTTTCTCAGCATCTGGTATTTAGAGAGATACTGCTTCTGTTAGTAAAGATTATATCTTCCCAATATTTAAGCCATTTATAGACTTACCTTCTTAGTGAAAGGGATATAAGAAAGAAAGGGAACCACAGATGGGGAAGCTCATCTGTTAACCAAATCTGTCCAATTCAGAGGAGCAAATGAATATATACTGCATTGGTATCCATAACAGCATCCATTAAAACATTATTAAAATGTCAATAAAAACTCATTGGTTTCTAGGCACTTCTGTATTCTTCTGTGCTATTAGAAATGTGGGCATTGCTATGGTTGTATGATGGTTGTGTCTTCAGAGCTGGGAAGGAATTTTCCCTGCTCTGCATGTTTTGCTTTTCCCATAGCAATTGTCACAACTTTGGCGGTTTAGGCCTTGGGTGGAATCCTTTAGTCTGACATCTGAAGTTGAGGTGAAGTGATGACTCACTCGCTTCCTGAGGCAGCGATAACAGGGTAACCCATTAGAGGGGTCATGAGGGGAGTCTCTGTCCAAAGCACATGACAGAAGTGCCATACAGCTCCCCTCAGCAATTTGGGGTAGGACCAGCTGCATAAACAAGTGTTTTCTGTTGGTTCCACCTTCCCCTAACTGACCCTGACATGTCTCAGACCCCCAGCTGGGAGCTGAGAGGAATACACACCCAATGCCTATGCCAAGGTTTACCAACACCTGAATTCAATAAAGTTGACGTTATCGTGTCTTTTCCTTTTATGAAGGCCTGACCCCCGGGGCAGGGGTGCTGCATCAGCGTATGCAAATATGCACCTATTTGCTCTGCAATTCAATTTGTCCAGTGCACAATTTAATAAGTTTTACATAAACCATAATTTTTCACCCATGGAGTAGAATCTTATGCAGAAGTGTGTGGGTGTTTCCCTCCCTGATGATGATACATCACCACACAAATATACTGCATAAGATCGGAAAGGAAATTATAGCAGAACCACAAGAAGGCAGAGATAAAGTTTAATTGGAGTAACATATCGTGTGACAGCTTCTGCAATTTCATTGCCTAGCCTTGAGCCCCAACATTGTCTGAAAACTAATTTGAAGTAACCTCCCCACACCAAACAATCTGTTTTGCATGTGACTAATCTTCTGCCAAGTGTTATTTCTGTACCCATGGGCTCTACTTCTTGCAGACAGAAAAGTCTTCCATTATGTTTCCTTCAGCTTTCTCCAGTTTGTTTGTATTTGCCTTTTAATTGTGGCTGGCAACTTCTAAAACGTAGCATTTATTTTAATCGCCAGAAAAAGCCACACAAGTAGCTATCATCCTTGCATGCCTCGACTCTGACGGGAGACTCTGTGTGCACTTTGAAGATGGGTGTGTGGATCCTAAATCTTGAGTTTGCCTTTAGCTCTGGCTCCACCAATTCTTGATCACTCTGCCTTCCACGCTACCAGTTTCAATGTCTCAGACCATGTACCTGCTAGTCGCAAAGAAAACAAAGCTCCCACGGCAGCCAATTCATCTGCTAGTTGGTAGCTTCTAAATCTTCCATACTCTAATTACAGGATGGTTTAATTTAGCAAGATATTTCTTTCTTCCTTTATTTGAAAGATGAGTTGAGATTGGTGAGAGCCTTTGTGGTATAGTGGCTGTTATGCTGGATTTAGACCAAGGGAGACTCATGTTTTTAATGTTCACTTGATGATACTCAAACACAGGTCAGCGATAGACTAGCCATAGTGACTCATGCATTGGTAGCCTCAAAATTCAGTTAATGCAAAGTACTCCACTCAAGGGTGGTTCGAAAGCTGCAGCTAATGCAGGATGTAGTGGTCAGGCTGCTAAGTGCAGCCGCCTACCATGAGCATATAATATCATTTCCAAATGAATTGCAATGGCTACCAGTTGGCTACTGAACCAAATTTAAGATTTTGCTGTTTGGTCTGGGGAGGACCTGCCATTCCTAGAAGACTGAACAATGGCCAATGTTACTTTCAGATTTGTTCAAATTAGATATAGCCTGTGAATCAGGAATTATACAAATGGGGTAAAATTCAAAGCAAAAGAGGAAGGAGGAGAAAGTGTGTGTGGCAGAAGGTGTGTGAAAAGCAATAGTATATGGAGAGAGAGAGAGAGACGGAGGGAGGGAGGGAGGGAGGGAGAGAGATCAACCCCAATCTGATGGGAATTACCTCAAGTTTAATCAGAAATGTTAACTGCCCAACATGTTTTTGATAATCTTTCTACTGGGGAGAAATATGACTACTTATAATACTCCAACTGAGGATCAGAGTAAATATATGTATTTCTATCTTTCCTGCCGTTATAGTTTTTCTCATAATGTTGTCAGCCTCCTTTGAGGCTGTAGCATTCCATTTAAGTACTCCAAACAATGAATGTATAGGGGATTGCTGCTGCTTTCTGGTTCCTTGATGGAACAGTTTAGTAGTTCACTGAAGAAAGGTACAATCTGTCTCTATGCATGTACAAGTGTTTATGTGGAAGAGTGTACACTTGTTGATTTGAGTACGAGTGTACTTGAGTACAGCTCCATTCTTGTGTTCACAGGTGCACAGATTTTACATTCATTGAACGTTACAGGTGAATAATTGTATGAGTATCCAGCTCAACTGTTTGTGTACACAAGTAGACAGATTGTACACTCATTGAATATAACATGTGAGCCCCCAGTAGCTATAATCATAGCTGATATAGAAATGTCTCCTTTGTTTTGCACTCATTGTCTGATTCTTGGCTATCTAGTCAACACATGCATTCTTTCTTGCAGTTGGTCAGCAGGTGAATGGAGTGTTTGCAGCCAGTCTTGTGGTGGAGGGCAACAAAGTCGTCCAATCCAGTGTGTCCAGAAAAAGGCTTTTCAGAAGGAGGACATTGTGGCCCATGCTCTCTGCCCAGTAACCACACCAGCACAAATCCAGGCATGTAACCATCAAGACTGTCCACCGGAATGGAGTCCTGGCCCGTGGTCTCAGGTAATGAAAAGAAAAGGCTAGCATTATTTTGCACTGTATTTATTATAGGTAAGAACATAATAAGAGCCCTGCTGGATCTCCATCTTCTTTAGCATCCTGTTTCTAACAGTGGCCAAGAAGATGCTTCCATGAAACTCACCAGAAGAGCAATGAAGGGAGTAGCCCTCCCCACTGCTGTCCCATAGTAATTGGTATTCATTTGCCATAAGGGAAGACCTAACATTAGTTAGTGGGGAACCTTTTATGGCTGGAGACCAGACCTTTATTTCTTGACTCCTGCCAGGCCAAATTTGACAGATGGGTGAAGTCTGTGCATTTCAGTATACTGATTGTTGGGACAGTGCTGGGATGTTCAAAATCCCTTTTGCAAACAGCATGGTGCTTTTTAAATATCTGAAAGCTGGATCTTCAAAGAACAGTAGGGTGCTGCTTGCAAAAGGGCTCTGTTCTTTGACCCTCTGGTGGGCTTGTTTGCTTTCTCATCAAATCTCCCAAGAGAGCACCAAAAGCAAGGTCTCTGAAAATTGATCTTAATTCCTGGACATGGAAGCATGTAAGCATGTCTAGAGAAGCTATGAAGAAGTGCTCCTACATATGTGACCTGCTTTCATGTTGTCAGAGGTGGTTTTAGGATAGCCCAGCTGGTTTGGCTGCACTGGGTGCCGCTCCGCAAGTGGCTCCACAATAATGATGTAGAACAGAGCATGAGAGGTGGTAGGGTGCTGAATTTTAGCATCGCGCAGGGCACCCCTGAACTGTGAGCATTCAGAGTCTGCCACTGGTGATGTGGATGAGGTCACTGCACATGCCAGTGGTGGGTGAGGCCAGAGGCAAAAGGGAGAGGAGCAACAAGTGCAAATATGCTTTTGTACTGTAGGCTTCTTTCTACACACTCTGTTACAGCCTCTCTATGCTCCATCCAGACAAGCAGGAGGCATTGTCAGAGTTCAATGAGAGTTCAATTCCAACCAGGGGGGAAAACAACACTCAGGGTGCAAAGCAAGACCATTGAGACATGTGGTCTTGTGAGAATACTGAGGTCTAGATAGAAGGATGGAGGGTTGCATTCAGCTCCTGATCCTCAAGTTGCCCACCTCTGGCTTAAGATGTTCAGCTGGAGTAGAGGAAAGAGGCATTTAGGGAAAGATATTTCTTATCTCATCAATTTGCATACATTAACCCCCCACCCCCCACTAATCAGGCGTCTAGTGTAACATGATTATGGATAAATCCAGGATGACTGATGTCTTCTTCTTTTTGATAAGGTATCATTCCAAGCAGCTGAAAATCCTGGTACAGATTTTTGTTGTTGTTTAAAAAGCCCTGCACTTAAAAGTAGAGTTGGTAGCTTAGGGCCTCAGGCAAATTCCAATATATGTACACACCCCTGCTTCAGAAAGATGTGGGGTGTCTGAGAGCTTTTATTCTGAAGTGAAACACATATACTTGTAATGTTGCCAAGGGAGACATATCACAATTTTTATTTAAGTGAATGTGCTGGTGCAAAAGCATTCTAAGAGCCAGTGTGGTGTAGCGGTTAAGAGTGGTAGATTCATATTCTGGGGAACCAGGTTCGTGTCTCCACTCCTCCACATGCAGCTGCTGAGTGACCTTGGGCTAGTCACACTCCTCTGAAGTCTCTCAGCCCCACTCACCTCACAGAGTGTTTGTTGTGGGGGAGGAAGGGAAAGGAGAATGTTAGCTCCTTTGAGACTCCTTCAGGTAGTGATAAAGCAGGATATCAAATCCAAACTTCTTCTTCTAATCTAAGGATTACATTGTAGCTGTGAGAGCACGAGAAAAAAGACTTTTCTTTGTTCAACAAACATTATGGAAAATGGATGCATTTATTTTTTCCTGATCATGTTGCCTACATAATAGTAGTACTGGGTTGTAGTGGTAATACTACTAGTAGTAGTAGGATTGTGGAGGCTGTCTAATGTATCCCCACCCTATTCAATGCAGGATTCAGTTACCTTCTTCCCTGCACACGGCTGCCCAACCTTTGCTTAAACATCTCCGGTGAAGGACAGTCAAACAGCTTTCATCATTATTTTATCTCATAACATTTAGTCAAAATTTATGTAATTTGCACTAATTAGTTTTACTCCTGCCTAATTAGAGAGAGCAATCTAGAATGGTGTGTTACAGTTTCACCCATTGAGAAATGGCTAGCAACAGCAGTTTCCTTTACTTCTTTTTCCTACTTTGGATTGAGGCCAGTGACCCTTGGCACAGTGTCATCCAAATATGAGTCTCCTAAGAGTATGTTAGGACCCCTTGGGGGCTTGCCGTAGTGGTGTTGCTGATTCCATATGGCAACCACTTTTTCCCCAAACAGAAGACAATGACCAACTTCTGAGACATTTCGGGGGGGGGGGGCAGGCAACAACCAATCCAAGCCATGACTGGTAAGAGAGTTTGGTGGTGTTTTTATTTGTTTGTTTTAAGAAGAGAGTCAAGGACCGGTGTCAGTGGTGTGATGTCACATGGCACTGGGGCCCTAGCCATTACCCAAGCATGTTGGTTGCTGACATGCCCCGGAAGGTGACAATTAAATGAATTACCTGAGCATTGTCCAAAGGCACTTGATGGAGCCAACATACTGTGGGATGGGCCACCACCAGCCTAGAACCACATGAATACTGCCTTGAATTCCACAGTGAATTCCAGGACGGGGGTTGAGAACCATTTTGTTTGTTGTCCTACTTTGGCATTTCTTGTTGTTTAGTCATTTAGTTGTGTCTGACTCTTCGTGACCCAATGGGGCATAGTAGTGTCTATTTAAAGTCTTTAATATCCAACTTTCTCAAATTCCCATAAAGTGTTCCAAAACTTGTGGAAGAGGACTTGCAAAACGTGATGTCGTCTGCAAAAGTGTAGGGCCTTCCACACTGAAAATCCTGCCGGATAACATGTGCAGCAGTCAAACAAAGCCAGAAATGCAGCAGACGTGTGTGTTGGAACGGTGCCCCAAAAATGATCGTCTACAATGGGTGATTTCTGCTTGGAGTGAGGTACGACAACCAACATGCTCTACAGGACTTAGATAGCCAGAGGGTGATATTTGAAAATCAAATGGTGTTATATTCAAAGGAGTGTCAGGCTTCGTTGGTCAGACAATATCTGTTGTTAATAATGCAAAAGTTAATAATGCCCCTTTGTCGCTGGACTTTATGAAGAGAAGTTTGTCTCCTTCCTTGGAGCTGTGAGGGGAGACAGTTGATGCAGGCCCACCCACTGTGGGGCATGTGGACCTATGGCAGGGATGTATAACCATTTATTTTTTTCAGCCCAAGGGCCACCTTCTGACCTTCAAAATGCACAAAATGCTGAAAGAGGAAGTGGGAAAGAGAGTCACTCTTCCAACGTTTTCCGTCAGCTCTCTGTGTATATTTCAAGGGAGGAAAAGCTAGCCACGCTCACCACCTCATGGCCAAGAGAATAGTGGGCTTAGTGGCTTTGTGGGCATCAGAGGAAGACCTGAAGGTTGCCATTGTGCCAATAGGCACTATTTTGAGCTTAACTCTCTAAATGAAACTCCATTATCCAGTCAGTATCTTTTAAATAAATTTTCTGTGTGTACTTTGTTGTCCCCTGTTAGGAATAGTGGTGGTGGTGGGGCATTTGATTTAGTTTGTATTTGAAGGCAAAGTTTCCAAGTCCACATTTTCCAAAACAACATGCAGACCTAAACAAGACATCCTTCAAAATTCACACTTCTTCACATTTTGCAGTGCATTTATGCATCCAAGGAATGCACATGCTTACCTCAGAGATATTATAGGTTCAGTTTCCAACCGCAACAATAAAGTTAGTACTGCAATAAAGTGAGTCACACACACACACACACACACAAATTGTTTGTTTCCCAGTGTGTATTAAAATTATGTTTAGATTATGCTGTGTGAAATACCATTATGTTGTTGTTGTTTTAAAAAATGTACATACCTTGATTAACACATACTTTATGGCTAAAAATTCCTAACCATCATCTGAGCATTCAGCAAGATGTGATCTTTTTGCTCACAGAAGGTCATGCCTCAGCGTTGATGGCTGCTGATGGATCGGGGTGGTGGTTGCTGAAGGTTGGGGTGGCTGTGACAGTTTCTTAAAATAAGAAGCTTGATGGCTACCCTGAGAAAGCACCCTTAGCCTTCCCCCAGGCCTCTCTGGCTACAGAAGTGGGTGGGCTTTAGTCCTAGCCAGTTCCACTGTGATGGCCAGAAGAGGGGAAGCAGGGTGGGGAACTTCCTTCCCCTGGAAATGGTTGGGCTGCCTGTTGCTGCACCCACATTCTCATAAGGAGCAGCAGGAGCAGGTGGGGGAATAGGGTCCTGCAGCCTCACCACCAACCCAGCAGCAGCAGCAGCTGTTGCTCCTCCAGTCCTTCAGTTTGTAAAAAAATGCAAAGTGCAATAAAGTGAGGCATGCTTGTATATAAAAATGCATATACTAATGTAAAGTGTGCTTATAAATGCATATATTACTGAAAAATAACATATAAAAATGCATTCTATTAGGGGGAATTGCTTGCAAAATATTAGGCAAAAGTGCATACAGCAAAGTGTGTATTAGAAGAATTTCATACTAAAACACTGATGAGTTTTATGAGGACGTTTTTATTTTCTAAAATGCAAATTGATATGGAGAAAATTTGTCTGGAAAAATGAGAAAAGGACAGAAACTGAAAGTGACACATTCTCCCTTTCCTACCCATAGTGCTCTGCCACCTGTGGCCCAGGTGTGAAGCGGCGAGAAATGCAGTGCAGCGAGAAAAGTATCAGTGGCAAACTGATCACCTTCCCACAGCGACGTTGCCGAAACCTTATGAAGCCAAATATCGAACTGGAGGAAGGCTGCAACAGAGGAGCATGTTCTCTGCACCATTTATACCACAGGGTGCCAGGGTGGTATTCTTCACCTTGGCAACAGGTGAGAGAAGAGGCTTCCTATGGAGATCTAAATCAGTCATTTCTACCATGTTTCATAATGTTTGTTATCACCAAGTGCTTCCCTTTCTCTAGTTTAGGGAAAGGGAACTTTTTAAGCCTGAGGCCCACATCTCCCTCTGGGTAACCTTCTGGGGGCCAAATGACAATGGTGGGTGTGGCAGAGGCAAATTAGGCAAACCAAAAAAATGCATATTTTGCCTTTGCACAGTAGACTAGTTTCTTCAGACTTGCACATCTCTTTCTATCCTCCATCCAGGCAAGCAAGGAAGCATTCTCAGCATAGAAGAGCACATTCCTGTCAGGCAAAAACACTCAAGCAAAGCGGGGCTGGCGTGGAATGTGCCTCAGGAGAGTCCCAAGGGCCACAGATAAAAGTCTAGAGCAGGGGTAGGCAACATAAGGCCCCGGAGCTGGATGCGGCCCAATCGCCTTCTCAATCCGGCCTGCAGATGGTCCAGGAATCAGCGTGTTTTTACATGAGCAGAATGTGTGCTTTTATTTAAAATGCATCTCTTGGTTATTTGTGGAGCATAGGAATTCGTTCTTATTTTTTTTTTCAAAATATAGTCCGGCCCACCACATGGTTTGAGGGATGGTAGACCAGCTCACGGTTGAAAAAGGTTGCTGACCCCTGGTCTAGAGGCTCAATTTGGCCCCTAGACCTGTTCTTCTTCTTTGTTTTCCTGTCCATTGACAGTGTCACTGTGATTTGTACATCACTTAAGGAAGAAGAGGAGAATCAACAGCACCATTTTGGTATAAGTGATTCATTTGTCTGGAAACCAATAAGTGCTTTATATAACAATGTTTCTGCTGCTGCAGCTATGTTGCATTCCACCGTCTTTTCCATACCAATCTTCAGAGGGCTGCACTGTGGTTGAACCATTACAAATCTTTATGCACAATGTCCTTGGGGATCTACAGAGATTGTCTGGAATTCCTTAAATAGTGTGATTGATTACTGGATGAGTCTGTGTTTGTTTCCACAGTCTCTCAAACAAGCTTCTGTATTTTGGAATTTGCTTACTTTGTCAGTCCCATATCCCTACGACAAGCATTTATTTGATAGCATATACATGCCGCTTTTAAACCTTAAGCTTCATAATCAGATGAAAGTGTCGTGGGGACATTATCTTCATGGATAGTGGGGTTTCTTGAAAATAAAATCAGGGTATTTCAACCACACCGGGTCCCCTCCCCCTTGAGAAGGATAGCAGGCAAATCCCTAATACCTCTTAGCCATCCTGAGGGATTATTCAAAGCCAAGTGACAAGGGGTCTTGCACAGCATTTAATTAATGTTTTAAACCCTGATTAAACAAGCAGTCAGGAGTTGGGGAAGGAGAAGCTTGCAGACTGCCTACATATTTCCTTCTTCTCCCATTCTCCTCACTGCCAGATTCTTCCCCAACTTTGACAGCCTTAGGTTGCTCGGGGGGGTGGGGGGGTTGACCCAGTATGACCTGAAGCAGTCAAATCCCTGGTCAACCCCAGTTGGCCTGATTTATTTTGAGATCTGGGATTTAGGTGGATCCAGTGCACAGCCTGACTAGAAATACAGACTCAAATGTGTAGACCTATCCAGGGAGAAAGTTCCACAATGCAGGTTGTAACACTTAAAAGACCCCAAAAAACCTTTGGGTTTTTTCCTTAACCTTTCAGGGATCAAGTGTCAAATGCATATACTCCTTTGATGGCTTTGTATAGAAAGATTCACATGGAAGAAATGTAAATGGAAAGGAATTCAATGCTTGGAGCTCTGGAGGCCCTCTTAGAAGTAAAATCTCTTCTCCTTTCTATCACTTACAGTGCACGGTGACATGCGGTGGAGGAGTGCAGACACGGACTGTCCAGTGCCTTCGTCAGGGTCAACCAGCTGTGGGCTGCCTGCCTCAACAGAAGCCCGCAATGTCAAGAGCCTGCAATACTAACTTCTGCCTTGCCCCTGAGAAGAAAGGTAAAGACTGTCCCACTGTTTAAAGTAAATGTGTAGCAGACTAGATCTCCCAAGCTTTGCCCCTTTCTGAGAGCTGATACATAAAGGCCAGTGAGAACTGAATGGTTGAATTGTTTGACAAGACAATTCTGCCTGAGTAGCTGGCAAAATATGGGTAAAAACATATGGAAGACCTGCAGAACTAGGCATCACCTGTCTATAGTGGTCTATTCTATGCAGGCCTCATGGGAAGTTTCCTTATTCCTGATAAGACTGCCCACCTAACCCAGTGTCATCTACTCTGAGCAGCAACGACCAAGGGAGACATTAGCAAATGGGATACTGCTCCACCTGACATCAGCCACCCTGCCCTGGCATCTGCCTGCTTACTTATATCCAGCCCAGGAGATGGCACTGGCTGTCATCTTTCCCCTTCCTAGTCTCTCTATTGCCATTAAGTAGCTAGGAGGGTGGGGGCAAACCTAGAATTATTTGGCTCTGTCTGTCATTGGCTCTGGCTCTACATGCTGTTGGTCTCTCTGCCTTCCACCCCGCCACTCCCAATGGGCACCAACCGCCACTCACAGCAGCTCTCCAAGGATGCAGACAGAAGTCTCTCCCAAGACCTGCTACCTTGTTATTTTAAATGGAGATGCGAAGGATTGAACCTGCGACCATCTGCACAAAAAGCCTGTGTCCTGTTACAGAGTTGGAGTCCCTCCACAAGTCATATAGTGAGTTGTTTTCATCTGTGAGGTAGACCTAAATCATTAGAATCAACTGAATCTTGGAAGGTCAAAAGGGATGAACGAATAAATCCTAGCCTGAATTTACTGCTTCCTTATTTATTCCTACCATTTTTATATAAAAACCCACAAACATAACAACTTATTTTTGCTGAGTTCCAGAGATTTTTTGGTGTGTGTGTAGATCTCCTCCCCTCCTTGAACTTCTAGGAATGGATCATTCCAAGAAGTTCCTGGGTCTAGTTTCATCCACCTTTATTTTTGCCCAATTAATACCAATAATAATATCCACTTTCTGTCCTGAGACGGTATTTTTTCCATTTCTCTTCCCCTAACTGGATTTCTTGTCCAGTGTCTGTTACTCATTTCACTCCAGTCTCTTCCCTTCCCCCTCCCTGCAGCTGTAGAAGTCCTTCTGACTTTATTGTAACTAGGTCTTCAGGCTCTGGAGATCAATTATTTCTTCACCGTGCTGTAAGTCTCTGTCTCCACCAGCGAACACAGCCAGCTGTGCTGGAACTGTATTGAAGCCAATCACTCTCAATTACCCACCACATAGTTCCAGCCCTGTGAGTCATTGGGGAGAGATCATGAGAAAGAAATGAGCCTTTCAGGGAGAGTTAACATGCTTCCCTAGACAAGCTGGGTCTGCTCCTCTGTTCATTTCCCCCTCTCCTCATTTCCATCACTCAGCAGGGTACTGTAACTCAAAGCTCAGTGGTGGCTGGTGGGGCTGAAAGGCAGAGAGGCCAACAGTAGTTGGAGCCACAAACAGGTACAGCTAACTAATTCTTGTTTTGCTCCAATCCTTCTTCCTACTTAATGGCAACACAGAAATGAGGGAGGCGGAAGCTGACAACCAGTGGCACCTCTTGTAAGAAGGCAGACTTACGTGAGTAAGAGGGCTGGTAGATAGCAGGAAAACCTGTTCTTTACTGCTGAATCAGAACAAATGGCAATGCAGATTTTTGGCGGATTGCTGTTTGTGCTGATTCAGTGGTAAATAACGGGTTCTCTTGAGGAAAGTGCCAGCAGGGATTTTTTTTTTTGGGGGGGGGGAAACAAAGGGGCTTAGACATGGAGTTTTAATCTACGGATCTATGCCTAGAAACATGGTACAAAAGGAAGTCTGGATGAGCCCTTAATGAAAACAGCTTTGGATAAGTAGAGCTGTTGGATAATTCCAACAGACATAGAAATAGGAAACTACCTATTTTCACTTATTTGTTCCATGTCTGGAATGGAAATTAGTCCAGTGAATACAAACAGTATTTGCCTCCGTTGTTGCTTTTAGACTGCAAATGATACATAACTGGTTACCTCCCCCCCCCCCCAATCATTTGCAATGTGTTTACTTTGCAATGAATTGAATAGGGTGGAATAATGTAACAGCAATATGATTAATTATAAAAATTACATAAATTAAGTAATTTTGCCACATCAGATGGTGAGATGAATAACATAGGTTTTGGAAGAAGAACTTCAGTGGAATGGAAATGGTGTTGTGTGGAATGAATACTGGGCAAAACTGAAAAGGATGTATTCTTACATCCCTGTGGGCAAGACAATTGTTTGTTTTTGTCTCCAACACCTAGCCTTATAGGGCAGGCTCATGTGGTCCTTACTGGAACCATGACTTTGACCAATAATTTATGGATTATCCTGCGACCAAAGCCATGACGAAGGAAATCTGTAGAAGTCAAGCCTCTTTCTGCCACTGACCTATTCATGTCACAGGAGATCTTTGGGCCAATAGCTGACAGCCTATGTATTATGTCAAGATGTGAGTGATTTTATACAAATGAGAAGAGTCTCTTCTGTGCCATCAGTTTTAAGCCTTTCATCTGAAATAAAAAGGATGCGGATTAAAAGCCATGTCAATTTCCTGTACTATGAACTACTAGTTTTGAGGGCAAACTGGAAGGCTTTCCCATGTTCCAATAATAGCTGAACTCAGCAGTAAATCTTTCCAAGTTTCACTTATGTTGCTTTAATGCTGCAATTTAAATTGTTAAGGAATGTATTTCTAGAGTAGCAACATGATTCATTGCTATTCACTTTTAGGTAAAGCATTAATCAGTTGCAGCCAAACTACAGAATGCTTCAGCTATGCAATATTTTAAACCAACTGATCTTTGCTTTTTCAAAATGATAGTCTAAAAAAAGGGGGGGGGTGTTTCTTTTTTGGAGAATTTGGGCCGTACTTCTAGTGCATGGAAGGACTCTTTTCTCCTTCTCTTTCTCCACCCTCTTTTTCAACCAGGCACTCTGCAATGCACTTACTGATGTCTCAGTTTGCATATTTTCCTCCTCATCATCATTGCTATTTCCTTTTGTGTCATGTCCTTTAGATTGGGAGCCTGAGGGGCAGGCATTGGCTTGTTTTTCTTTTTATCTGTAAGTTGCTTTAGGGGACTTTTGTCTCAAGAATGGAGTAAAAATAAATACATAATCTGAAATCCTCCTGCACCTCATAGACATTTGTCAGTTTGCTTCCCTCCCAGTGTGCTCCATGTCATATGGACTACTCTAACAGATAGTATGCTGTGGCTGCAAATTCCATGTTGAGAGAGGAGAAAGCCACTGAACAGGTTGGTGTACAGGAGAACTTCATGAAACAAGCATAGCACATTGTGTCCAGCACATTAAGCAGCATGTCTCTAAGTAGATGTTCTGTGGCTGGAGTGGGGACTATTTTTCACACTGAGAGCCACATTTCTTTTTAACCTTAGGGGTTAGGTCCCATTGAACTGAATCTGTAAAGTCAGTCATGACTTAAGTCCCACGGGAACTAAGTGCAACAGTCTCATTCTGGATCAAACTCAATACTATTACCAAAACTTAATTCACATATATGTGAAAGAGATTTCTTTGGCTGACTTTCTTGGGCATGAGATGTGCTGAACAAGAGATTCTCCTTACAGGTGTTTTCAGGTATCTGCATTCTGGTGGTTTGTGTTTGGGTTTTTTTGGTTAAGAAACCCATCCCCTGCCCCACAGCTCTTGACATTCTCAGACAGAAAATGCTTAAGTCCTTGGAGGCGGCTTACATGTATGAAACGAACCAGCTAATAGGAGCATTCAGCTCATATTTGCATGACTTGTATTCCTTCTGAAAAGAAAGCTAGCAGAAATTTACAGGTAGGTATCTACGATCCAGGTATGCCATGAGTCTTGTATGCTGACTGAAGCTTTTCTGCAATCCCGAGTCTTCAGTGTTAAAGCAGATCACATGAACAGAGCACTCATGGTAGTGATTAGATGTCCATGTCATCAACCAGTCCAGGTGCATGAAGTGTCCCTGAGCTTCAGTGTTCCTTAGACATACTGCAAAATACTAAATATTCTTGTCTGGAATTTTACCATTGCAGATGATCCTTCTTGTGTGGACTTCTTCACTTGGTGCCATCTGGTCCCCCAGCATGGTGTCTGCAATCACAAATTTTACGGCAAGCAATGCTGCAAATCGTGCACACGGAAGAACTGATGTGAATGGAGTCAGTCCAACACTTCAATGGCAAGAGACTCCCTTGCAAGATGATGGCAAACTTTTCTAGAAGGTCTTCCAGAACCACAAATGACCAATGGGAGAGACTTGGGTACTGTAGAACAAGATGTTCTATGGTACAGCTTTTAACCAAGGATTAGTACACAAGGACTGGACTTTTTCCAAACAGGGTATTTTTGAATGCTAGCAGATGGAGGCAACTTTTAGCCTTCTTTCTATTTGTCATTAACCCTACTCTGTTAATGGTCATATCTGATCTCCAAAGTCAGTATGGTGCTCATATTCTGCTCAGTGGTATGCACACAGAACCTGCAATGAGGCAATATCATTGTAATATGAAGAGATATGTTGGCTATTTCAATGTTAGTTAGCATAGCCCTTCAAAACAAGCAGAAAACAACTCCAGAGAAATTACGTTGGTGGCTGCTGAGATAACGTGTTGCTGTATATAACATAGGCATTATGTTATTCACAGTAAGCACAATTACTGCACTATCAAGATAAAAGGTGCTTTTCTATTTCACTTGCTGCTGGGAAAGCAAGGCTTATATCATGGTAGAATTTTAGTTTTATTTTGTTCCCCATTTCACTTTGATTAGTAACTCAGTCATGGTTTACTAACCACTTGAGAGGCAGGCACTCCTTGAGATGCCCATCCAAGAGAACAAAACAGGACTTTTCTTTAGAGCATCTTCATTTAGGGCATTGCTATGTAGTATGAGCAGACTAGCATTTTATTCTTCAAGTAACTCATGAAAGCCACACATTTGCTGTTAGGCATCATTATCATCAGCGCTGAAACAAATGATCACCAGAATCCCAGAATCCCATCGGCGTCCAGAATATGCTAATTTAGAGTTCAGTTTTGAACACTCACAACTTTTGGAGAACTTGCAGAAACTAGGTCTTTCACCTGCAAAACTTGAGTTTCCAAGCACTACACCTAGAAAGAAAACTCAGCTGTTGCCAGAAAAGTATAAGTGGTCTGCATGAAATTCATAAACCAGTTTCTTGGTGAATTCAAACAGGGTTCTAAATTAATATGGTTGTTTTTAGATTATAAAGTCAATAGATAAGAACAAACTGCATGATTCAATTCACTGATTGATGTGTCAGTACAATACAATGCTTTTTGCAAATTGAGTCATTTATTTTCTATTTGCCACCCCACCATTATTCCCTCATGTAAAATGCCACTCTGGAGGGTTTTCTGGCCTCCTGGAGCCAATGCACAGTTTGTAAACAGGGGAAAGCTATTGATGCCTTCTGCATGAACATGTGCCTTTGTTCATGTGGGACTCAAGCCTATGATCTGTGTTATTTGTTCTGGGTAGCTAGCCCAGAATAATCAAACACCAACACAATTTATTTTTTGCAGTGGTGCTGATATTTGTACGCTCAGAATCCAATGGAACCAGGGCACACAATATCTTGGATGCCCAAACTGCAAACATTTGGAGGACCAAGCTATCACCTCTCTCTCTTTGCCAAAACTGAGACAACTAAAGAAAGATTGTAACCTAATGAATTTTTCTGAGGAATGGCTAACAATGACATTTCCCTCTGTTTCTACCCAATTCCACAGTTTCATTTGATGAATGTAGTTCAGCTTCAGTGATCCAAACTAAAAGTAGCCCCATCAGTGGTCAGTTAAAAATAGGAGTTGCTTTTGCAAATGCTTAAATGAAACAAAACAAAATACATGTCTTCTCTGTAATATGCTTAAGAAATGATTATTGGAACCATATCTTGGCTTCTAAATTCTCCATGTCTTGAATATTGAACGTTGTAAACTTATACTTTCCAGGGGACATTTTCCTCCCCCGGCAAACTTTTGTTCTAAAAATGTGTCATTTTTTATTATTTGATGTAAAAATATTAATTTATTAATGCATAGCTCCCCCCTCTTTTTATTTTCTCACTTACTTCCCAAGTAAGTGGCAGCAACAGCAAAATAGTGTTACATAGAAGTATGGCTTATGGTGTAAAAAAGAAGAAGCGCAAAGTATAAAGTGTACTATTTAATTATTTTATAAGTTTTATAAGAAAAATACTCTAACTGTTTCATTATGTTTGGTACACATACACGTTTTGAATAAAACATGGAAGCTTGATGTACATTCAGAGCAATGTGAATGACATTTCTGTTTCTGCATGCTTTTACAACAGCTGCCTTGAACATTCTCATGCCTGGCATATAATTTTGATATCCTGGTTTACTGTAGCAATACGCACCAACATTTAAAGGCTATGTTGATATATAGAAAGCTTCATTTTAGGCCTGATAGCTGCCTCATACCCTCCAACATATCTCTGATGAAAATAGGGATGTCCTATTCAACAACAACATTATTATACCCCACCCATCTGATTAGGTTGCATCTGGGCAGCTTCCAACATATATAAAAACATAATAAAACATTAAACATTAAAAAACTTCCCTATACAGAGCTGCCTTCTGATGTCTTCTAAAGGTTGTGTAGTTACTTATCTCCTTGGCTTGGGGGTTGCTTAACTCCATACCCTCCAACATCTCTCTGATGAAAATAGGGAAATCTTCAGGAAAAGTGGGACATTCTGGGATCAAATCAGAAATTGGGATGGCTTCTGTAAACCTGGGACTCTCTGGAAAATATATAATTCTTTAAAGAGGTCATGAACCCAGGCATGCAAAGCTGGTAACAGGCCTAGGCCAGAAGGGAAATGTAGGATCTATTTCAATCATCTTTACCAAAGATCTCCCTTTGCCTCTACCAGGGGGACTTGGAGTAGGCCCTTTCAAAAAGGTAGATGCATGCCAATTGTCCTACCTGCCCCCCAGCCTCTGTTCTAGCCTGGTCATGCAGGATAATTGTGTATTGGTATTATAGATGCACTGTTTCTGGATAACGAAAAGCAGATTATTTCCAACATAATACCGTGTGGATCCACATTCTTTTGCAGTGCAAGAGCTGTAGGTGAAATGGAGATTAGAATGGGGATTGCATTTAGAATCTTGAAAAGCTCCAAATTCTTGGAAGCAACTCAAGCCAAGCTTTTTCAGATTCTTTAATGCTACAATAAAACAGCCCACAATCTCAGATGTCAGGCTCTCAGTTCATCCATGCTGTTCTAGTTTCAGGTTTGGGACACCCATTGAAGGAACTGGAAATTTATTCTGGATGTCGGACAACAAGAGGTATTAAATAGCCAGATGAGAAGGAGGGAGGCTAGGCGACAATGAGAAGGGACAGTGTATGAGTGGGAATGTCAGAGTATTCCAATAAATACACAAATGGGGGAAGAAATTTACAATGTTCATTTATTCATCCCATGTCCAGAGTGGACATTAATCCAGTGAATATGATTGGTATTTACTGCTGGTGCTTTCAGGCCTCAGAAAATACATAATTGATTACATTTTCCCTCATTTGCTGGTGATACTGGATTTGTAGTACTCTCCATTGAGAATCCAGGGTTCATGAAGCATTGCTGCCCCCATACCCTCAACCCCTGTCATACAAGCACCACATAACCCAAATTTCAGGACTAGGAGGTATAATAATAGTTGATATATTAGAGAAACACTCTTATTTGGGACATGAGTCAAAGCTTTGAAGTTTGCAATTTGTTGGGTCTATTGGAGCTGTCGAAGACCAAAGACTTCTCTTTGTATATTGTTGGCTATCTCTTTAATGCATCACAAGACAAAAGAAAACCCATCCCTGAAAATAGAGGATCTGCATATAATTGGCATCTGCTAATTTATATGTCTAGAGGCAAATGTAGAATAATTACTATAATCTAAGTAGAAACACAGTCTCACCATAGCAGGGAAGGCTGCGACCAGATGACCTGTGTCCCTGACCAGGTGTTGACTGTGGACTAGCAACTACAAGGACCCTGTTCTCCCTTCTTGTGGTTCTTTATATTTAAACTGGTCTTGGAATGGACCGCCCTTCAAACAGAGGGCTGTCCTAATAAAGCTGGACACATAGTAGCCTTACTTTCTTCACAGGTGGGGAACATTTTCAGCCTAAGAGCCACATTCCCTTCTGGCCAACCTTCTGGGGGCCACCTGCCGGTGGTGGGTAAGGTATGAGGAAAAGGTCAGCAGAGCAAAAAAATGTTTATCTTGGTACAGCAGACTCATTTATACTCACACTCACATACCCTTCTTTAGTCTCCATCCAAAAAATAAAAAAGACATTATCAGAGTTCAAGGACACAGACTAGCCAGGCAAAAAACAGCTGAGGAAGGTGCAAAGCAGGGCTGATGAGGGGTGTGGCTTAGAAGGGCATGTCACCAAGCAGAGTGTTTCAAGGGCCAGGAAGAGAGAACTTGGGAGCCACATTTGAGCCCTGTGCTTGAGGTTCCCCAATGCCCCTTCCGATCTTCAGGAGGAGGGGGGGTTGTGGGATCACGACCCCGCCCACACTCACTCTCGCGAGGCTGGCGTCAGCCTCGCGGGAGACAGGGATTCACCCAATTAGCATACCCTGTGGCGCCAGCCAATTGGCTGGCGGCAGGGGCGGGCCTTCGTAGGGCCACTTAAGGTCAGGGCAGCCCCTGGCTCGCCCCCTTTCTTCCCTGGAGACGACGCAGTTTCCCACCCACCCGCCCTTTAGGTTTTGCCACTGACCTTGCTATGGGCTTCGGCTGGTCGCCGCAAGGGGCCTGGTAGGAGTTTTTCCATTTGGCTAATTGGCTGGTTTTGTGAGCCACTTGGTTTTTTCGCCTACCTCGTAGCAAATCGTCACAACTCCCTCGGTTTGGCGGTAGGCATTGGCCGGGGTATTATCATGCAGATGAGGTTGGGGGGGAGGAACGCCATCACCTCCCCCAATGCTTGAAGGGTAGTTCATTAAAGGACTCCGAGGGGCGACGCCTCGTCCGAAACCTACGGAGACTAGGGCCTAAAGCGCGCCCCCGAGCGGTAACCCCTCGGGGAGCGCCTAGGGATATGCATCTCGGGTGGCTCCCCCTGTTGGTGTTTAACCCTTCCCAGTCAGACCGGATAGTCGGTTAGGGCCAATGCCTAAAGCCAATACCCTTCTTTCCTGTAATCAATAAAGTTGTGGCCATTTTCGCCCATTAACCTAAAACTCTGTGTCCGTTGTCTTCATTTATTCCACCTGTGGGGGGGGGGAGGGAATAGCCACACAACTATGCTTTGCATATCAACAGTGTTTATATTCCAGCCCATATTTTGTGGTTTTGCATCATTACAGGAGGGGCCTGTTCCTGTCTTCTCAACAGTGGTACTGCTGACAGTAGGGTAAATTTCTGTAGGGTAAATTTCTAGTTCTCCACTCAGCAGACTGAGCAGAAGGTTCCCCTAAGCACAGCAGAGCTGACTCACCATATTTTAAAGTAGGTGAAGTAATACACATTACCATCTAAAGAGCTCCCCACCCTACGACCATGAAGTCCAGAGTCTAAAATTACCTAACAGCACCACTGCTTCTCTCCAGCCACAGAAAGCCCTTCCCAAGCTTTGCTTCTGGTTGAACATTTTGTTTCTTGACCCAAGAACATTCTCAGGAAGCCACAGTTCTGGAAAGTCCTGCCCTTATTTTCCCTTCCTTGTTTAGCCTCCCACCACGTTGGTATATACGCAGAGGACTTTGTTCTATTGCATTCAATTGAAAGGTTATAATTTGGACTAAAGAAAAATGGCAATGTGAGCTAAACAAATTCAAACAATTTCACTAATCAGGGTTGCTTATCTAACTTTTCAAAGGAGTTTTTTCTCCCAATGTTCCATCCCACTATGTGCAATTAGGCTAAAATAGTAGAAATGAAATGTTTAGCTTTCCCATATCATATTGTGTAGTCTAAGTTGATGGTAAAACCATTACAGAAGCATATTGTCTGTGAGGGTGCGTTGTTATGGACAGATAGATATGGATGGAGTAGGAAGAAATTGGATAGTTTTTTCCTCATCTTAATTATTGCCCAATGGCTGTAATAAGATAGTAAAAAGAGCCCTGCTGGATGAGGCCAAAGACCCACTCTGTTCTCACAGTGGTCAGCCAGATGCTTATGGGAAGTTCACAAGCAGAACCTGAGCGCAACAGCACTCTCCCCATCTACAGTCCCTAACAATTGGGATTCAGAGGGATACTGCCTCCGTCAGCAAAGGTCAAACATAGCTATCATGACTAGAAACCTCTAATACCCTCCATGAATTTGTCTCATCTTCTTTTAAAGCTAGCCAAATTGGTGGCCACTTCAACTTCCGGGGGGGGGGGGGAGATCCACAACTACGCACTGCATGAAGAAGTACTTTTTAATGAAATGTGTCCTGAATCTTCCAGCATACAGCTTCATCGGCTGTTCCTGAGTTCTAGTATTTTGTTTGAGAGAGCTCAGGAGCAGAGGCACAGGGGAGAGAGGAAACGGAGAGCGAAGGGGAAGAATCTGAGGGCAGCGTAGGGGAGTATGACAGTGGCCCGAGAGATTCCATGAGCCTCTCCAGCGATTCAGAAGATTCCCAGAAGGGGGCACCGATGGCCAGGGCAAGGGGGGTCCCAGGAGGGACGCACCAGAAGCAAGGGGCCAGCGGGGACTCCCAAAGCAGTAGCTGGAGATCAGGACCAGTTTCCCCACCAGAGCGTAGCGGGGGGGAGGAGTCCCATGTATCAGGGCCAGCGTCTCCTCCAGTAGGGAGAGAAGATGAGTCAGGGCTGACCACGCCTCCATCGCTGAGTGAGGGAACGGAGGGGAAGTCAGATCCAGCTGGCCCCCCCGAAGGGGGAAGCAGTGACAGGAGCAGTGTAATGGTCAGGAGGAAGGTTGCCGGCTGGGCGCGTGCGCCAAGTTCAAATGTACAGGCGCGCGGGACAGCAGAAGACCCGAATGGGGAACCAGGTCCTAAAGCCCGCCGGAGGCAGGGGGAAGACTCAGGGGACTCAGCGTCAGAAGAGTCTAGAAAGCAAGACCCCAGTGGACAGGCGGACCCAGAGGAGGAAAGAGCAAAGGAAGAGGTGGAGCAAGGCTAGAGTCTTAAACTGGTGTTTGGGGGGAGGAGATTCAGAAGGAGCTTCAGCGGTCTAGACTCCAAGACATAGAGCTGCGCGCCGCGGCTTTGAAATCGAAACTGATCTTCAATAAAGACTTTTGTATATAACAAGAACTGGCGTTGGTCCTTTGTGAGCTGGGACCTCGGGCAGCTCTGACACTTCTCAATCCACACCATGAATAATTTTGTACACCTCTATCGTGTCCCCTCCTTACCTTTTCTATATAAAGGAGTTCTTCATAAAGGAGTTGCTATATCCAGTTAATCATTTTGTTGCCCTTTGCTGGACCTTTTCCAGCTCTACAATATCCTTCTTCAGGTGAGGTGACTAGTAGTGTGGCAGCTGATCTACGAGCCTGTAGGATTTTGAGATGCATTTAAAAAAAAAAAAAAAGAGGGGGCAGGGGTGGACATAGGAGTCACAGACCAGGTACTCCATCCCTTGACATGAGTGAATTCTCGTCACATTAGAGAATTTCCATCAATTTTTCCCCTGCATGCATACTGCTTCTTGCTTACAACATGTCCTTTTGAAGGCTACCATTTTCATTAGAAGGATGTTTCAAGGAGGGAAATGTATATTACGTTTCTTACATGGAAACTGTGGAGTTCCTCATAAGCCCAAAGAAAAACAAGTCATAGTCAGGGAGAACCACATCCCATAAAAGAAATGAGACAACCACAATGAAATGAAATGAAGCCCCACAAAGGAGGTGAGTGGTTTGGCTAGAAGATGATGAAAAGGGCACATCTGGTGAACTGATGACTCTCCATGAAAGGAACATAGAATGATGCTTGTATTGCATGGTAAAATTATCTGGCTGGCAAGTGGCCTCTAAGGCAAGACTGCTGGGTTATTGGACAGTTTGTTCCATTATCTGTGGCTGTGTGCTGTGATTACTTTCCACCTCTTGTGAGGTTGGTCATCCAAAATGTAATGCTTCAGGGGTTCACACTGATAAGTCAATAGGAATATTTCATGAATATCACTGCCAGCTGGGAAGCAGAGTAATATTTGGGGAAAGGAATCTGATTATAAATGGGTCAGAGGACTCTAGGAAATAGCATCATGGGCTGGAAGGTGCCTGCTGGTCATAAGTTGTGAGGAGGAGATACTTTCCCTGGATTCAGAGAATTCATAAACCACCCTATAAATTTAGCATCAGTTACTAAATTCTTATCAGTTTTGTTCCGGCATGATCACACTGCCAACTCTCATCATCTTTAAGGGGAATTTAAGGAACGCAGGAAGCTGTCTTATATTGAATCAGAACATTGGTCTATCTAGTTCAGCTTTACGTACACTGACTAGCAGTGACTGTTCAAAGTCTGACATAGGAAACGTGCAGCCTTACCTGGAAATGCTAGGGATTGAACCAAGGATCTTCTGCATTTAAGGCAGATGCTTTCCCACTATGCCATTCAGTAACCTCTAGGGCCAGATGATCCTAAGTGCTCTTCTACCCTAGCAGAAGGTATTGATCACTGTGACTCCAAAGCTCAACAAGAAGTGACCTGACCATGGCAACGGACAGGTTGTAAAATCATGTGTTTTCAGAAAACTATCATGTCTAGATAGAGAAGACCAATTCTAGAGTGTGCTCTGCTATATGAGTTGAGCCAATGAGGTGTTGGGACAATCCTATGGGCTTCATGGCCTCCACAAAGCTGTTGTGGAGTTGTGGATTGAGTGGTCCTGAAGTGGATATGAAGATCTGCCAGGGCAATAAAATTAAGTTTGGCTGTAATCACAAAAAAACCCCATCTAGCTGAGCATCCTGTTCTCACAGTGGTCAACCAACCTATAGAAAACCAGTAAGCAAGATCTGAGTGCAACAGTTTTCTCCCCACTTGGGGTTCCCAGCAACTGGTATGCAGAGACATACTGCCTCCAATTCTGAACATGCTTGTGTGTGGTATCTTATCAATGTGCAAACACTGGATAAAGACCCTTGATGTGATCATGCATGGAATCACATCACGTGAATTAACCCTAATATGCAGAGTTCCCCAGACTGCCCTCTCCATGATTATTTGTGCATTTAGCATTCAAAGCAATCATTCTAAGAGCACAACTGCACCTCCAAGGAGCATCTCATCTCAAGATACAAACCAGCAAGCTGTGTTTTTAGCAGCTGACACTGCACACGTGTGGAGCGGACAGTGACTGGTATTTTTAAAAACAAATTGTCATGTTGCTTTTGCCCAAACATCACTGGTATCATTATTGAAACCCACCAGTGTTTAGTGGAAGTGCCACTGCTGCACACAAAACCACGCCCAGAGTCTCAGATTTCTTAAATATAGTTGTGCTCAAAGAGTTCCTCTCACCACTTTGTTGGAGTTGGCTTCTTCTCTCCATTCCTAAAGTACTTTTAAAACACACACAAACACACACCAAAATTACATATCTATCAATGTGGCAAGTTATTTTTAAAGTTTTCAAAGATCTACTTCCACAAGAAGATCACTTTTTCTTCTTGAGAGATGTTAACATCACACTGAGCTCTGTCTCCAACTCTGAACTCTGGAACTGCAGGATTGAAAAAGCTCAAAGGGCTTCAGTTCCTGCCATCCACAAAGGGGGTGGCAGCAAACTAACCAGACTGCCAGGCTCCCCCAATACTAGCTAGCCAACACATTTTTTTTTTTTAAAAAAAAAGCTTGGATATGGGCAAGTGGTAGGTCACAAGGTTGTGAATGTCTCCATCTGAAACCCTAGAGAGCCATTGCTGGTCAGTGCTGAAAAAGCTTTGTGAGATGAAATAATGATTTCACTCAGTTCAGGGCAGCTAAAAGGGGAAAGCTAGAATTAATTGATAACTTTATGTTTTCTTGCATGTTTTTAATTGAAACCTATGTTGTTTGCTTTGCATATAAACTTTTTAAAAAACAGTGATATGCATTAATGAGATATAGATTCCTGCAAGCAACCTTCCAGAATTAGACTTATCTTTTTTAAAAAAGTCTCCATGAAAAATTCACCAGCCTTTTAGTGCAAATTTCTCACAATGTATGCATGCTTCTATGCAATTTTCATTTTAAAAAAATTGTAAAGCAGTTTCCCCTAATAATTGTGCTTTTTAAAATGCTATTTTCACCATAGAATCATAGAATCTTAGAGTTGGAAGGCACCCAATGGTCATCTAGTCCAACCCCTTGCAATGCAGGAATCTCAGGGAGAGCATCCATGACAGATGGCCATCCAACCTCTGCTTAAAAACTTCCAAGGAAGAAGAGTCCACAACCTCCTGAGGGAGACTGTTCCACTGTGGAACAGCTCTTATTGTCAGAAAGTTTTCCTGTATGTCTTGTCAGAATCTTCTCTTTTGCAGCCTGAAACCATTGGTTCAAGTCCTACCTTCCATAGCAATATGTGCTTTTTTATGCACACTTAATCCAATGTATGTATTTTTGAACACATTACTGCATTCCTAAATTTGGAACAGTGCACATTTTGAGGAATGGCCACGTTTTAGTTTAGCATGCAGTTTCATAACATGTGAATTAGGTAGGTTTGCCTTTAGATGTGAATTGAATTGAAGTTTCCCTCCATCTCTACTCACAAACACCCTTTGGCCACAACAAAAGTAAGATAAGCACCTCAGAAACTCTCAAACTTGCCCATGAGAATTTCTCCAAAATGTTGTCTCTACTTTAATAAGGAAATAAAATACATTTGAAAATTATCAAAGGAGAGAGAACAGTGAAGGGGGGGGGGATTATCTACAGAACAGTAGATTTCATGCTCTGTCTATGGCTGATAATATAATGTGCTTTCCTCCCAAAACTGTCTGCTTAAGACAGCTTCCCCTGATTTTGATATGGTGTAAGTTCTCTTTTCCTGAGCTGAAGTGAGAGAACAGCTAAGGAAGTTTGTTATTCTTGGGGGCTGGCTTTTATACATGTCTCTTCTTGATTTTTGTCATGACATTTTCTGAAGCAATTGTTGATTGGAACCAGGCCAGTTTTTTCCTGACAAAAAAATCTTTTAAAAAAACCCCTTCTCTGAAATTAATGCTTTTCATGATAACATACATACAAACCTAGCTGATAATAGCTATTTCAGTTGTTGCTCAGTGCTTTAAACAAGCTTTAACCATTGATAAATTTTGCATTTCTTTGTACATCAAAATGATAAGGGAAGAAACTTTGACACAGTCTTTTAATTCCTCATTTAGCCCCCAGTTTATCCCTTCATCAGAATGTTCTTCTTCAGATAGCATTGATCACCAAGCAATCCTGCAATAATTCATTCTGACAGAAAAACTCCACTGATGAAAATGTTGGGCTCTGGAACGATTCTGCCACTGGCTTTTGAACCACAGTCTACATAAGAGAGGTTCCTCTCTGTTTACAACTTAGCTGTCTGTGGACAGCTCCCTTGGCCTGAAGTGAGATTAGTGTTGCACCCCATAGTTGCCTTTGACTGGACTTAACTGTCCAGGGGTCCTTTACCTTTTTAAAACTTAGAAGTCATCTGTAATGAAGAAGTAAGGGAGAAGGGAAACTGAGAATGCATGTTATGATTATTTTGGGTGAAACAAATTTCCCTTGGGTCCCCTGAGGGTTATCTAGTTCAACCCACTGCAATGCAGGAGTTGCAGATTTAGGCAAGAGAGGCAGATTTAGGCAAGTGTGACTGGTTGCATTGGGTATGGAGCTTTGGGAGTGCTGCAAGTACAGGGCCGCCTTTACCCGGGGGTGCAAGGGGTGTGGGGCACTCAGGTGCTAAATTCTGGGAGGCGCCCACTGCTAAAGCTGCCTAAGCGTATTGTATTGAGCTGCTATGCGGCAGCGGGGTCAGCAGCACCTTTGACATGGCTGATCTTGCGCCACCTGCCTGCTAATGCTGCTGCAGGGAGAGCTCTCTGGAAAGTCTCACTCACCAAAGCTGGGAGGAGGGGGAGTGACAGGAAAGAGGGAGAGACAGACAGAAAGAGAATGCGCCTATCTAGTGTCGGGAGTGCACACAGGCTCTGGAACCTTCCCAAGAAGAACTTGTATATGCGCTCTCACAAGGGCCCTCCCAGCTCCTCTAGAAATAAGGTTGCTCCCACAATGAAAGGCTGCCTGAGATGGCTCTCCCACGCATGCACACAATGCCCACCCGTCTCATCTTTCAGACACCTCCCTACGACTGTAAGCGCATGTGTGGAGTCTTTACACCGATTCCCAATGTGTTCTTTGTCTTCTTTAGAAAAGCTGGTTTTAAACAAAACACACACACACACACACACAAACTCCTTTTGGAGCCACGCAGGTGTGAGCACTATTTATCAAAAGATAATAGTGACATAAGGCATAATAAAAGTTAATTTGGGGGCTAAACTACATTTGGGGGCGCTGGGCGGATCTTTGCACCCCGGCGGGGCATATGCTAAAGACAACTCTGTGCAAGTATGATGTAGAATGAAAGGCAAGAGATGGGGGGGGGGGACCAAATTTTGGCATCACACAGGGCACCAGGGAAATATGAGATCCCAAAGTCTGCCATTGACTAAAGCATCCATGGCAGAACTCTGCTTAAAAACCTCCAAGGAAGGAGAGTCCACAATCTCCTGAAGGAGTCCATTCCAAGAGCTGTTGAACAGCTCTTACTGCCAGACAGATCTTCCTGATGTTTAGTCGAAATCTCCTGTCACAGGCTTGTGACAGCCCTTTAGATATTGGAAGACGGCTATCTCAGTCTCCTCTTTTCCAACTCCCTCAACCATCTCTCATAAGGCTTGGTTTCCAGACCCTTGATAATTTTGGTTGCCTTCTCTGCATGTGTTCCAGCTTGTCAGTATCCTTTTTAAATTGTGGCACACAGTATTCCAGGTATAGTCCGACCAAGGCAGAATAGAGTGGTACTCTTACTTCCCTTAATCTGGACACTATAGTCTGTTGATGTAGCCTATAATAGCATTTGTTTTTTTGCTGCTACATCTCATTGTTGACTCATGTTAAGCTTGTGATCTGCTAAGCCCCCTATATCATTTTCACATGTACTACTAGCAAGTTAGGTATCCCTCATCTTATATTTGTGCAGCTTGTTATTCTTGCCAATGTGCGGAACCTTACATTTGTTCCTATTGAAGTTCATTTTGTTAGTTTGGGCTCAGTTCTCCAATATGTGAAGGTCATATTGAATCACTATTCTGTCTTCTACAACATTAGCTACCCCCACCCCACCCCAGTTTGGTATCTTCTGCAAATTTAATGAGAATCCCCTCAGTTCCTTCATCCAGGAAATTCATAAAGACGTTTAAGAACAACAGGCCTTGGCCCAAACCCTGCAGCACCCCATCTGTCACTTTTTTCCAGAATGACAAGGAACCATTAGTGAGCATTCTTGGGGTTCGGTCAGTCAACCAGCTACAAATCCACCTAACTGTTATCTCATCCAGCCCACATTTTACCAGCTTCTTCACAAGAATATCATGGGAGACTTTGTCAACAGAATAACTTAATTTTTCTTGATCTTCCAGGAGACTTTCAAGCCAAGAACAGTGGTTTTCATAAGCACTGGACCACATTTTTGTGACATTCAAAATTGAAAGTTCTCTCCTCAGCCTCTGGCTTAAAGGCAGGAAACAAATTTGCCCACTGGCAATTTCTGCTCCCATTTCTATTTTTGTTTGAATTCTCTGACATCCTTAATTATGATTTTCTGGGTGTTTTAATTGTTATTTTCTAGTGATTTCTAAATTTAAAGCAGTAAATCCTAAATTTAAAGCAGTCTAAATTTAAAGCAGTTTTTGAAATAAATTAAATGTGTAATTGCATGGTGTCATGGTGTCTGTGACCTGAGGGGTGTTTGCCCTCTAGACAGCAACTATGTTCAGGTCTGACATCCTATAGCTGCCAACATGTAAAGAAGCTAAGAACCTTTAGCCCCACAATAATCTAGGAAAAACCAACCCTTCCTGATAGAATCTGTAGCCCCACAAATCCTGGACCAAGGGAAACCTAGGTTGTTTCTGGATGTCCTTGGAATTCAAAAACATGAACCAAACAGTCCATTCATGGTCTTTTGAGCACTAAACCCACAAGTTAGTCAGTAGCATATGACCAAGTAGCCAGTTACCAGATTCAGAGCCAATGCTTACTCCAAGAAGCCACACAAAGGATAAATACAATACTTTTTAAAATAGGTTATGAATGACAGAATAAGAACCATTTACAAATAAGGTATATTTAAGAAAGGCTAACCTTGTAAAGACACTTTTCCGGGTTTGAAAACAGACCGTAATAGCTTGTTTCACCCTATACCAAACATTAGGGTCACAGATCCCACTGCATCCAGGCACATGGGTTGTTGCATCACACAGTCATTCATTCTGATGGGAGGGTCATTAGATCAAAAACCATTTTTATTCAAAAAGGCTTGGATACAGAAGGATAGGTTAAGGCCAATAAGGGCTTAGGGGCACAAAAGTAGTCATAAACAATAAATAAAACATTATAAACCAAACTTCCACATTTCCACATAAATGATAGAAAGATTTAAACAAAAGATACAATCAAACTCCTAAGCAACACCCCCAAGGCAAGAGTCTGTTCAGAAGCCTCAGCTTTTGTAGCTGGAGTCAGTCAGGGGCCCCACCCTTCCAGGCCAGGTGGCAAAAAGCTTGCAAGAACTCACAGGTCCACAGTGAAGATTTTTGAAGACAATTTCTAGGAGCAAATTCCTAGGAGCTAACTAATTTTAAACTCTGCTTACATTTACAGCTGAAAACATGCCACTTGCGTTCCCCAATGCATTCAATCTTACAGTTGTTATTTATTTGTATTGCTACAGGTATGAACTGATGGTGCTCCCATTCCATGGTTTTGCTGTCCTCTAGTGCATGACTGAAGAACAAAATAAATGTAAGTTTTTGAGTGCTTATTCTACACCAAGCAGAAAAACGTAAGTGCTCCTACTCCGCCACCAAGTGGCCATGTTGCATAAAAATAGCAAGCATCTTTAAGGAGTAATATGTGTTGGAATATAAACTGCTCTGAGGATTTAGCAATGCCGAAAAAACATGATGCTTCATTTATTGATTGATTGATTGATTGATTGATTGGTTGATTGCAGTTCTTTCCTTGTTGGTTAATCATGCTCTTAACCCCAAAAAGGTTCCTACAGTGGTTTTGTTGTTGTTGTTTCGTTGTTTAGTCGTGTCTGACTCTTCGTGACCCCATGGACCAGAGCACACAGCCAAGCACTCCTGTCTTCCACAGCCTCCAGAAGTTTGGTCAAACTCATGTTATTAGCTTCAAGAACGATTCACAAATCAATAAAAACAAGGCAGTTCCTGTATTGAGACTTACAACCTAATCTATATGAGCCTAAAGGAAAATGGATTGGGAGGGAGAAGGAAAAGGGCAAAACCACTAGCTTTTAATTACAAGTTCTCCTAGTTATTTATTTAACAGGATTTATATGCTGTTTAGTCACCTAAAAGTGGCTTATATAAATCATACCAATAACATCAAACGTTGAAAAGAAGTTGACCTAAACTTCATCCAAATATAAATAAACCCAGCAGTTTTAACACAAATGTGCATAATAAAGTAAAATCACATGTTAAAATGTCTTGCCAAGGTAGGCTTACCTATCCCAAAAAAGTTTTAAGCAGGCACCAAAAGCAGGTCAGTGAACATACATGCCTAATCAATGGGCAAGGAATTCCAAACGATAAGTGTTGCCACAATGGAGGATTGATTCCTTGCAAGTGAAGAACGAACATTATGTGGAACTTGTAAAAGTGCCAGTTCCACAGACTGGAGTGATCAAGTGGGCATATGTGGGGGAAGGTGATCCATAGACTATATACCAACAGTAAGATCTTGATTTTGGCCCTGGGTAGCAAATACGAAGCCAGCACAAATCTCTGAGAGGACGTTTAATATGCAAATAGGGTATCATTCCTGTCAGCCTCACTCGCTGAGCAGCCCTTCTTAGGATCCACTCTGCTCACCCTGAAAAGGGAGAGGGGCTAGAAAAGGTGCCCTAAACATAGTCTGCCTCCCTTTTTCCTTGACTGGATTACCGCACCCAGTGGGGTCACCACCTAGCGATCGTAAAAGACAATTGAACTTTGGAACATGGACTTTGTCGGATAATACAGATAACAAGCATCCTGAACACAGAACTGCCATCATTGCAAGAGAGCTGCAACATTTTAACATCGATATTGCAGCGCTTCAAGAGACTCAAAGAGCAGGTGAGGGACAACTGAAGGAGGAAAAGGAGGCTACACATTCTTTTGGAAAGGTCTATCTGAACAAGAACATCAAATACATGGGGTAGGCTTCGCTATCAAAAACGATCTTGTGAAGCTCCTGTCAGAAGTCCCTACAAGCATTAATGAGCGACTCTCAACCTTTTGAATAAAACTCACCAAAACCCAACAGGCTACTATTATACTATATATATATATATATATATATATATATATATATACATACTATATATAGTATATACTATACTACTATTATACTATTATGCACCAACACTGGATGCCAATGAAGACATTAAAGAAAAAATTTACTCTCAGCTGGATACCGTTCTATCAGAGATGCCTAAGGAAGATAAAATTATCCTCCTGGGTGACTTTAATGCCAGAGTTGGGTGATATTTCTATCTGTGGCCTGGGACTATTGGGAAAGAAGTAATTGGCAACAGCAACTAGAATGGAATCTTACTTTTGACAATATGTGCAGCGCACAACCTTGTTATTACCAACACACTCTTTTGACAGAAAAATAAATTTAAAACTTCATGGAGGCATCCTCGGTAAAACCACTGGCATCTTTTAGACTATGTGATTGTCCATGCTAAAGATCACCATGGTGTGCTCCTTACCAGAGCTATGACGAATGCCGATGACTGCTGGACAGATCACCAACCAATACACTCCATAATGATTTTCAAGATTATACCTCAACGCAGGCTTCAAGGAAGGAAACCAAGGAGCAAAATGAACACTCAAGCCCTTCAAGATCCCGTTAAGTGGGATTGCTTCCAAATGACTCTTAAGGACCATCTGCTTTCAGAATTTCCTGATAACCTTGAGGAATACTGGACCAAGCTAAAAACATCTATTATTGCAGCCTGTGAACAAACTATTGGATACCAAACCAAGAAACAGCAGGACTGGTTTGATGAAAATGACAGTGAGATTGAATGCATGATTGACAAGAAAAGGAAGGCTTTTCAGATCTGGCAAAGAGATAGAAACTGTACCACTAAGAAAAAAACCTGTGCAAACTTTAAGACTGAGGTTCAGAGAAGAACCAGAGAACTAAAAAACACCTAGCGGGTAAAAAAGCTTAAGAGATCCAGCACTAAGCTAACACTCATGATGCACAGAATTTTTTTAAAGCCACGAAGACCATCTGCGAGCCAATTAATCATGGCATATGACCCCTATGCTCAGCAGATGGTACCACACTGCTAAAAGATAAAGAAGCTATTGCACTGCCTGGAAAGAACATTACCAACATCTCCTTAACCGCAACTCCCCTGTAGCTGTTGAGGTCCTCTCACAAATTCCGTAAAAACAAGTTAGAGATGAGCTTGCAGTATCTCCAAATCTGGGAGAGTTGTGTACGGCTATTAATCAAATGAAAAACAACAAAGCCAGCGGACCTGATGGGATACCTGCCAAAGTCTTCAAAGTGGGTGGAATTGAACTTACACAACAACTTCACAAGGTCATCGAAAAAATCCGGGAGAGAGAAGAGATCTCAGCAGACTTTAGGGGTGCCAAAATTATCAATCTCTTTTAAAAAAAGGTAACAGAACTGACTGCAGAAACTATCGAGGCATCTCTTTATTAGCTGTGGCCAGCAAAATTCTTGAAAGGATCTTAGCAGCCTTCTCTTAACAATATCCGAGGTGACCCTTCCTGAATCCCAAAATGGTTTCTGGCCTTTTAGGGGGACAGTGGACATGATTTTCACCCCTTGACAGCTTCAAGAAAAATGCAGAGAGCAAAACCAACCCCTGTATATGGCGTTTATTGACTTAAGGTTTCAACACTGTAAATCGTAATGCCCTGTGGACTCTCCTTCTGAAAATTGACTGCCCAGATAAATTTGTGAACATCATTTGGCTCCTCCGTGATAATATGACAGCAACAATCACAGATAACAATGGCTCTCAAAGTGAACCCTTCACAGTGGGATCAGGTGTTAAACAGGGTTGTGTTATTGCCCCAACTCTATTCATTATTTTCATTGCCATGATCCTACACTTTGCTGAAGGGAAAGTTCCCACCAGAGTAGAAATCATATATTGAACAGATGAAAAGTTCTTCAATCTGAGCAGGCTGAAAGCAAAGAGTAAGGTTACTGTAACTTCCATCATAGAGCTTCAGTATACTGATGACAATGTAGTGTGTGCATGCTCAGAGGTTGACCTCCAAACCATCCTAAATATCTTCACAGAAGCTTACAAAAAACTTGGCCTACCACACTTGACATCCAAAAAACTGAAGTGCTGCACCAACAAGTACAAAATAATCCCTCCGCAGTGCCACACATCCAACTCAATGGTGTAATGCTGGAAAATGTCTATCACTTCTCCTACCTAGGCAGTTATCTTTCCACAATGGCCAACACTGATGCCGAAATCCAGCATCGCCTGAGCTTTACAAGTGCAGCTTTCTCCCAATTGAAGTGCAAAGTGTTTGAGGACCGGGACATTTGCAGGGAAACCAAAATGCTTGTTTACAAAGCTATTGTACTACCAACCTTACTGTATGCTTGTGAAACATGGGCCACTTATAAACGCCATCTCCAACTCCTCAAAAGATTCCATCAATGGTATCTCCGAAAAATTTTACACATCACTTGGGAAGACAGATGAACTAATATCAGTGTACTGGAAGAAGCAAAGATCACCAGTGTTGAAGCAATGATTCTTCAACATCAACTTCATTGGATTGGTTATGTTGTGTGGGTGCCTGATTATTGTCTTCCACAGCAACTACCCTATTCCGAACTTAAAAATGGAAAGCGTAATGCTGGTGGTCAACAAAAGAGGTTTAAAGACTGTCTTGAGGCAAATCTAAAAAAAGTAGTATAAACACTAACAATTGGGAAACACTTGTCTTCGAGCACACCAATTGGAGAACCGCCTTTACCAAAGGTGTCATGGGCTTTGAAGACACTCAAACTCAAGATGCAAGGGAGAAATGTGCTAAGAGGAAGGCACACTTGGCAAATCCACACTGTGATCAACTCCCACCTGGAAACCAATGTCCGCACTGTAGAAGGACGTGTGGTTCCAGAACTGGCCTCCACAGTAACTTACGGACTCATTGGTAAAACCATGATTATGGAAGTCAATCTTACTCGGCTACGAGTGATCGCCAGAGAAGAAGACTCCTGTCAGCAATCACACAGCAGCATTCTGCACCAGATGTGATTTCTGAACCAAGTGCAAGGCAAGCCCCACACTAAGTGCATTGCAGCAATCTAATCCAATCTTCTAATGACCACATGAAGTTTGGAACAACTTTTCAAAGTCATCCTGACAGAGAATGAATTGCCATGACCTAGCTTGGACGGGATCGAGGCATAAGTGAACATGGACAGATTCTCCTCCTACTGGAAAGGAGGCAGTTGATGCATGGCCAAAGCTGAGGAAATGCACTTTTAACTATAGCCACCACCCTGCTCAAAAGCAGCATCTGAGCACAACAGCGCTTTCCTCTCCTGCAGTTTCTAGCAACTTGTATTCAGAAGTATATTGCCTCTGACTATGGAGGCAGACCACATTCATCAGAGTTAGTGGCCACTGATACTCTTATCCACCATAGAATCCTCCTCTACATGGGAGAAGATCCTGGGCCAAACAGGATTCTTCCCTGTGTGGAGAAACTGTACAGATGTAACTCAATGCCCTTATAAGTCTCCTTCTCATTCGTGCCATATGCATAGGTAAGGTAAAAAAAGGTACAGTACCCCTGGACAGTTAGGTCCACTCAAAGGTGACTATGGGGTTGCAGCACTCATTTCGCTTTCAGGCCGAGGGAGCCAGCATTTGTCCACAGACAGCTTTCCGGGTCATGTGGCCAGCATGAATAAACCGCTTCCGTCGCAACAGAACACCAAGATGGAAACCAGAGCGCACAGAAATACTGTTTATCTTCCCGCCGCAGTAGTACCTATTTATTTATTTCCACTGGCATGCTTTCGAACTGCTAGGTTGGCAGGAGCTGGGACAGAGAAATGGGAGCTCACTCCATCACAGGGATTCAAACCATCAACCTTCCGATCAGCAAGCCCAAGAGGCTCAGTGGTTTAGACCACAGCGCCACCCATATCCTGGTGGCATAGGTGGTGGGTGGCACATGCATTTGAGGCCTGTCCATAAGGCCAAGTGGAGCAGGGTCATACCAACCTGAGTCTGTTCTCAGCCAATCTCTATCTGCCTGCTTTTTCTTACTCACCAACACCTCTGGTAGGGCTCTCTGCCTTCCACCCTACTAGCCTCAATAGACACCAGCCACCACTGGACATGTACAGCATTGGTGAGTGAGAGCTGACACAGGACGCATTGCCAGAAATGGCTGTGTGATGTAACTACCCTATATTCTTTCCGGGACAATTGTATCATTAGACACGCCCTCCGGAGATAAAATTGTTTTTTATATTTGAAATTGTTTCAGGCATGTTTTTATATGAGAAATTGTTTGATAGGGGTTGCAGCCGGTGTAGAACTGTTATAGTCACTTAGTGGTAGACTTGTTGTGGTGATGAAGTGTTGCTGCACAAGGGAAAACATAAGAACATAGATCATTGTGCCGCCGGTTGTGCAACAATGACTGACTGTTACGCAACAAGCACCAGCTGTTGCACAACAAGAATTACAGTAGGTGCTCTGCAACAAGTTGTTGCATTGGATTCTTTTCTTGTGCAACTGTTAAACTTGGCCACCAGATGGCACTGTGGAGTCCCATCTTTTCCAACTGGATTTCTCTATGTGAGTTTACATCGCGTTTAACTGAAATGCCTCTTTGATGTGTCTAGATCCAGCCCAAGTCTGAAACCAATTACCAAAGCACACCTAATTAATATACACACTAAAACAAATTCATCAACTCTTTAAAATAAACAAGCAGTATTGAAATGTACAATAATTAAAATAGTTATAACAGCAGTTAAAAGATTTAAAACAGGAGGTTCAGGTCAGGTAATCTGGGGAATTGTTACAGATCCTGTCTGGGGTAGAACTAGATTGTGAAACAACACAAACAACAGCCTTGCTGTGTATGCCAAAGTTGACCAGGCCTGAGACACACAGCTGGGGAATCTTTGCAAAAGAAGAATGCAAGAATACCAAGATAAACTTGTTTGCTAACTAAATGTTATAGCAAGGGTGTTCTCTGCTTATTGAAGAATAGCCCTGAAAATGGGGAAGAGGAAATAGATTGAAGGAATTATCCTAACTAGGCAGGCTTAATTCATACACACAGCTTGGTGGTAAAACAGAGAACCATGACCATCTTATTAATTTAGGAGAGTTAAATCATGCACCTTTTGAAAATTTATAATGGCAAAATCACCCCACAGCTCTTCAAGAACATAAAAGGAGTCTTTGCTCATTTGGCTTTCATATTTTATATCCTTCATGTGAAACAACTCTCTCCATTGATCTTGTAGAGTGGCCTTTATTTTGGAAGGAGAGTGCCCTATTACAGAGGCAACCTGCTGGGCTTGAAGGACCAGGCGGGAACTGTGCAATGCTGTGTCCTTAAATGTTAATAGCTGATAAAATTTTCGTTAAGAGATAGTTACAGGCAGCCTGATTTCCCAGGAGCTGCATTAGTGCTGATCTGAAATGTGGCCTTCCCATTTCACTACCCCATTTGAGGATGGCAGGAGTGAAGTGGGGGGCCATTTTGGCTATCTCTCAAGTGAGTATCCTTCTTTGGCCTGCCCATAAAAAGTATAGCATGAGAGACTAGGGTGATGTCTGCTGTTTCCAGGAACTCTTCTCATTGTGAGGCTTCTGTTGGTGAGCTGAGAGTTTATGTGTACTCTGGGTGAGAACCCAGAAGCTGTGAGGGAGGGTGCACGAGAAAGAAAATGGATTTGTATTGATTTATATATATTTGTAATTTTGTATTTATGGAACATTTTTATATGTGGTTGTGTATTTGTTTAAATTGTCTGTTGTTGCTTCAGTTTTCTGTAAACTGCTTAGAGATATTTTTAATATATTAAGTAGTATAGAAATTAAATAATCAAACTATCTATCAGTTGACTGTGGAGGCATAACATTGTCATCATGGCTAGTAGCCATTGATAGATTTCTTCTCTCTGACTTGCCTAGACAGAGAGGGGTGTGTATGTGTGTATAGTAGCCTCTGAATTTTATGTGGCTTAAATGTAGCTAATAACAGGCAGAGTCAGCTAATACTTGTTTTGCCCACATTCTCCTCCCTGCTGAGTTCTACAAGGGGTAAAACTAAGACTAAGAAGGAGGAAACTGACAGATAGTAAGTAAGAAGGAAGGCAGGTGGGGACAAACTGAGGACAGACTGAAATTCATGGCACAGTGACCCACTGGCCCCATCCTGGCCCTGGCCCTGACCTTGTCATATACCTAAGGTTGATTTTGGGTCAACTGAAAAGGGAGAATTCATATGTGCTATCACGGCTTAGCACACACGTCCAAGTTTAGCCAAAAGTGTTTGAGGCATTAATAATCGGCTCTTGCAGAGGAAAAGAGAGACGTCTTGTCACAATCAGGCTGTAAAAAAAAAAAAAAAAAGATTATCACTGCCCTGCGCCTTCATTTTTAATAAATATTTGCTGTTAGCTAGCCAAAAAGCTGTAGAGTGCTGTTTGACTTCCTCAGCTTCCCTTTTCACATACAATCCATCAAAGCCCCAACTGCTCAACTCCACCGGAATGTCTATTCTCTTTATTTATTCCATTCACTCTCCTTGGCTCACTGGGGGCAAATAACCTGTCTTAAGCTGTGGCAGATGCTATTTTATATATTTTTGAGACAAGTGAATGTGAAGCGGATCTGGATTAGAGGTGGCATTTCCTCTTAGGGTCTGTAAGATCCAGACAGCTGCTCTGGCTGTTCCCATATGGGAAACATGCCCTCAAAACCTGACGCGGCATTCATACATATTCCTGATCCTCCCCTGCTGGCTACCTGTGTCCATCTGTTACAATGCTTCAGTGCCAACTTGTAACTTAATCAGCCCTGTCCTTAATGCTCAGTTTCCAGGCAAAGCACTAGGTTAAGCAAACAACACCCTGCATGACAATAACCCATTCAATGGCTCACTACATAAGTTTACCTGCATTGTGGATTCTGTTCCCTTGATTGAAGCGTTAGGGACCCACATACTCTCTCTTTTGCTTATGTTAGCGTAGTGAATCCTCTTTTATCCCAAGGGTCACCTTTCCTTCTTCAATACCTTCCGAGTGTCACATGTCCATGGTGGGTGGGAATAGAGGAGAAAGTTGGTGGAGCAATACATGGAGATACTTGCCTTTGAACAGTAGGCTAGTCTCTACACACCCACTCACACAAATATCTAAAGGGTTGTCACATGGAAGATGGAGCAAGCTTGTTTTCTCCTGCTCTGGAGGGTAGGAGATGAACCAATAGCTGCAAGTTACAAGAAAGGAGATTCTGACTCAACACCAGGAGGAACTTTTTTACAGAAAGAGCTGTTCCAAAGTGGGACAGACTTCCATGGGAGGTGGTGTACTTTCATTTCTTGGAGGTATTTAAGCAGAGGTTGGATGGCCATCTGTCATGGATGCTTTAATTGAGATTCTTGTGCTGCAGGGGGTTGTATTAGGTGACCCTTGGGGGAGGGTACCTTCGAACTCTACATCCCTCTCTCATCTCCATCCAGACAAGCAAGGGGCATTATCAGAGTTCAAGAACACATTCCAGCTAGGCAGAAACCCTCAAGGAGGGTGCAAGGAAGGGCCAGGGAGGGTTATGGTTGGGGAATGGGTGTTGGAGAATGGATTCTTGGGAGAATCCCAAGAGCCAGATAAAGAACATAAGAAGAGCCCCATAGGATCAGGCCTGTGGTCCATCTAGTCCAGCATTATGTTCTCACAGGGGCCAACCAGATGCCCCTGGGATGCCCACAAGCAGCACAACAGCACTTACCCTTAAGGTGATTTCCAGCAACTGGTATTCAGTAGCATACTGCCTCCAGCAGTGGAAGCAGAACATAGTCATCAAGGTTAGTTGCCACTGAGAAGCTTGGAGGACCACTGGGCTAATTAGAAGCCAAGGCTCCTTATTCAGCAAGGTATATGATGATGGGGAAACTGTGCTGAAGGCTTGCAGGCCTGGATCTAGTCTAGAGACGAACTGGAATTTCTCAGAATATGTTTTACTCTGAGATAATTCTGAGATCTTTCTTTCTACAAGCACCCCCTGCTCCCAAGAAGGCCCCTTTGCAGAATTTTCTCTGAATATTCACTACCATTTTTGCACAGCAGCCACTATTCTCACCTACCTCCATGTCCCATAAGCATGGAGAAGAATCTGCCATTACATGACAAGTATGAAAAGGGAGTATTATCAGGAGTATCAGCAGCTGACCCTCAGTGCCTGAATTTCAGAAGATGGCAGTTTGGAACAAAAACATTTCACAGATTATGATAATGCAGGTGATTTAGCAGTACCATTTATATTCTCAGGACATTGGGGTATTAGCTCTTATTTGCTATTTAAACATTCTAAACGTACCTAGAAGGACAAATGAAGAGGAAAAGAGACATATCTGAATATTTTAACCATCCTACTGTAGACCTGAAATTTGTATGTTCTGTGAATGTGTGTCTTTTAGACATAGGGAGTTAAATTCTTGTTTACTTGGAAGTAAGTCCTGTGTGGGGCTTAATCTCTGGTAAGTGCATTTAGAACTGCTGCCTGAAATACTCTTCCAAATCAAAACACTCCCCTTTTAAAAATGTCAGAGCAGAATAATGTAAGACAAGCACAGTGCTATGTAGATCCTTTTGACATTTAACAGCAGCACTTCCAGCGACACCCGATACAATCATGAAGCCACTAAAAAGACAGATGGATCGGAGCAATAAAATGAATGGCTGGCTGGCTAGGCAGAGAGAAAAAAATCTTGCCCTGCATTTTATCTCATCATGGTACTTTTTGCACAAGGAGCTGAAGTCCTCGGATAGAGGAGGCAGGATGAAGTATAGTGGTTGCTTTTCTTCCAGCTTAAATGTCAGAACTTTTGGATCTGTTTTCAAAAGCAGCCATGTCTTTTATTTTATCGACATTTTTGCAATTATTTCCCTCCTCTTGTTCATCAGCTCCTTTAAGTCTGTGCCGATAGGGAGCCAGGAACAACAAGAAGCTCAACAAATCATATGAAGATGAATAGAGAGCAGAAGGACCTTTAAAAAAAGAGAATCCTGAGGGTGAGACACAGACACATGGAGGGCTAATTCTCTTCTATTACTGTATCAAAACCATATTCATTCCATAATTCTTTTCCTCCATTCACATTTGTTTTACTTATTTTTTCTCTCTCCCTCTTGCAGGTTCTTTTAACTTTTGTTTCTGTCATAGCTTATGATGGTAGGAACAGTGGAAATCTTATCAGTGGCTACCTTGTGGTGACCACTCTTCTATTTTCTCTGAATGCCCTTGGTGTGACATCAATTCAAAACATTTTTAAAGGAAAAAGCAAAAAGCTGCTACAGGACAATTTAAACCCCATCAGTCCCTATTTAAGGGCATGCCTTAAATAACAAAAAAGAAAAAAGAAAGCAATCCATATACATGGGTCCCATTTGGTTTTATTTTTCTCCCATTTTTAATTACAGCAGTATACAGTGCTATTATTCTAGAAAAAGAGGTGCCAGAACTCACCATGAATGCCTCCCACCCGAGAGGAGCTGGAACTGAGTTCCAGTGAATTCCAGCTGGAAAAAAGCCCTGGCTGTATATAATTGATCACTATCTCATTTATTCCCAGGTGTTTTTTTAATCCGTATTGAACTACTGAGACCATATTTTTGAAGTTTCTTCAAATGCCTAATGTCCCTTTAATGTTATTGTCAATTTAACAATATCTAGCTGTTCTCATAGTTTCCTTGCTAATGCCAAATATATTGATATTTGGCGTGCGGGTTATCTTCCATACTTTAGCAAAGACAATTCTATCTAGAGTAAGGATCTATAACATTTGTGCTTGGACTTTTGAGAGCACTATATTATTTTTGACATAACTTAAAAGGCACAGGAACAGATCATTATTTATATCTATGTGAAATATTTCATGCCCAGTATTTTCTAGTCTCCCAACCATTCTACCAAATGGGGGGGGGGGAAATCTTACAGAACCAAGATTTAGCGTGCAATCCAACCCTCCAAACCCTATCAGTAGAGCTGTGCAGAATGTTGGAGCCACTGCAACATCAACAGCCCAGCTGCTAATGACAGTAATAGTGGAGGTGGGTATGGAGGCAATAAGGGCTGAATTGAACCCAATGTCATCGTATGATGTCAGTGGCACCACTCAGCATCTCTGGGATCCCAGGATGGTTCAGACTCCACCCCAACCTCAGAATGCCCCATTTTGGGGCTTTTCATTGGCTACCACTGGCGGGAAACACAGCAGTGTGCTGCCCACACATTGGGCAGCTGGCAGATCTGAGTGGAAGGACACCTCCACACAATCCAACTTGTCCCCCAGTCCCTCCACTGACCTGTGTTGTTGTTGTTTACTTTACTCTTCCATAGGGTCAAACTGCATTATGTTGCCATTTTAACACAGTATTGCTTGTAGCTGAGGAAGTGGATCCTGTTTTAAATAGCAATAACAAAATCCTAGTACTTCAGTTTAGTAAAGCTGACATGTTTTGGAAAACCACTGTTGACCCCCCCCCTCCTTTTCCAACGACTCCCTGAAATCATTTTCTTCTGACTTAATTCTTGTCCTTACTTGATCCTGACTTAATAGAAGCTTCATGTGATGATTTACAACAACAGTAGCAAATGCTGTGATCTGGCAAATCCCCAAACATACCTCATATAGCCATGAGAAGCTGCTGCTTATAAACCATGTGATAATGTGCTGCCTTTTCATACCACTAGTCCTTCTTAGTCCTTCTTTAACAGCCTGTGTTAACAGCAGCAATAAACCTTTTCTCACACATTAGGGAAGTGGGAAGTGAATCGGGTTTTATTTTTGCAAAGTGTAGAGCACATTGGTAGTCTGTGACATCCTCAGAAAGCAAGGAAAGACTCTTAATACCAAAGGTGCATTAAAATCATTGACACTGAGATTTCTGACTCATTGGAAATAACATAATGTATAGTGGTACCTCAGTTTTCGAACAGCTTAGTTCACAAACAACTTGGAATCCGAACGCTGCAAAACCAGAAGTAGGTGTTCCTGTTTTTGAATTTTCATTTGGAAGCCGAACATGCTCTGTTTTGAGTCCCCCTGTGTTTCCTGTTGTGCTGCTAATTTGCACCCCCCATTGTCATTCAAGCCTTCTGTTTCTAATTGTAGTGTTCTAAGGTGATAGTTGGAGCTTATATTTAGTGCTTTTGTTTTTGCTATTTATTTTGCGTTTTCGTTTTGAGGCTTTTTCAGTTAATTTGTTTTTGTGACTGTGTGGATCCCAGTTCAGCTGTTGATTGATTGATTATGTGACTGCAGAAATGGATAAAAGCCCCCCATCCAAACAATGACTATCATCAGTGCAGGTAAGATTTTTTTTAAATTTCTATTTTTATCATCTACAATACTGCTTTATTTATTTCATAGTACAGTACATTATTTATTGCTTTCATTTTATGGATCAATGGTCTCATTAGATAGTAAAATTCATGCTAAATTGTTGTTTTGGGAGTTGTTTTTAAAAGTCTGGAATGGATTAATCCGTTTTGCATTACTTCCCATGAGAAAGTGCACCTTGGTTTTGGAATAGACTTCTGGAACAGATTAAGTTTGATAACCAAGGTACCACTGTATGCTCACATGAAGTAACATGCATAAGCACATTGGCAACAACAATACAACATGGGCTGTAAATTGTTGTACAATGTGCTACTTTGTTTTATAAGGATCACCCCACTGCAGTACCTATGGTGAAGTTGAAGCATGATGCTGTCTTGAGGTCTTCCTGCCATAACCTGGCACTGTGGAATGGTGCAAATTACGGATCTGCCAAATGCTTGTGTTCTGAATTTTCCTTGTGTTCTGAATTTTGAGTATATGACAATATTGCTTTGTAGCTTTTAGATAGCCCCACCTGTACTATATAATTAAAGCAGTATCGGACCACTTTAAACAATCACAGATTCCCTCAAAGAATTGTAGGAACTGTAGTTTGTTAAGGCTGCTAAGAGCTCTTAGGAAACCCCTATTCATCTCACAGAGCTACATTTCCCAGAGTTCTCTAGGAAGAGGGATTGACTGTTAAGCCACACCCAAATGGACTCCTTCAAATACTCCTTGACTGATTTTGCCTACTTGGAGTGTAATAATGAATCTGATTTGCCTGGATGGAGGTGTGTGAGTGTGTATAGCCTACCATACACAAGTAAAATTTACAGTCATTGCTCTGCTCACTGTTGCCTCTGGCTCCATCCATTACTGTCATGTAGCTCCTGGAAAGGTACCCAGAAGGAAATGAGGCCCTTTAGCTGAAAAAGATTCCCCACTACTGATGTAACGTGAGGCAGGTAGATGAAGGCAAGAGGAACTGGAGTCTCAAACAAAACTTTTTAAAACTGCAGCAACAAGAGGGACAAGTGCTGTACCTAGCAGCCTATTTGGACTCCACTTACCACAACCAGATGTCTTGGGCTGCCACTGTCGGCACATGATTTCCCTATTTTAAAAAAAGTTTGTAAAAGAGAGAGAAGTATAATAAAATGTCCAAGACAAAGTTGATTTCACGTTCAATATCAAATTTCCTTGGAGACTCTCTGTGTAGTTATGAACTTGAACACCAAAACCACAGATGAAGACATTTGTGACCCAGCCATCTTCCTATTGTCCTTTATTGCTGAGATGGACATTTTGGGAGAAAATCAGTGCTGATATTAAAGATAGGGATCAATAGCTTATTGTGCTTAGTTTGAGTCTCTTGCTTACATGTCAGTCCTCCCATTTGCAAGACAAACAGATCTGATATGATGAGCTATCAGATTTGCCCAGCTGAAGATCAAGTATTTTCATTTGATTGTTGATAATCCACCACACATATTTGTTCCCAGTAATCTCATATTCAGAGCTGAGGTATATCTATTCCTCCCATATAGTTGCCAGGTGCCTTGTTGTTAGCTACTTCTCTCTGATACTTTAAATTTTTTAAACTCATCAAAGCTTGCAGACATCACCATTTCAGGCAGCAAATTCCATAAGTTGGTTATGCTTTGAAGGTGATTTTTAAAAAAGCTTTCCTGATTCTACTGCATCTTGACTTGTGGTTATATAAGTGGTGCTTGTGCCAAGAAGGTGTGATTAGTGTTGCAGCCTCAAATGAATACTCCAAGTTCTAGGAGTATGGGGGGGGGGAGGAAATGTCCTTTCTGTTGTCATAAATTTTTATAAACCTCTGATATGAGTTTGGCCTAAGAAGGTCTCTCCAGGTTAGAAGCCTGGGGCTCAGTTCTGCATATGCTTTGTGATAAGTCTCTTGCGCTTCTCTGAGCTCCTGCCAGCTCTCATTTCAAACCAAAATGCACATGCCCTACAATAAAAGGGATCTGGCAAACAGTTGATGATATGGATTCGGTCTCTTTAATCCACTTGACATCAGCCAATTGCAATGACAGTTTCTTCACTGCCCTCTTTTGTTGAATAGCTTATTACAGGCCATCCACCTCACACATTCTCAGAGCACAGTAGAGGGCAATAAGGGATAAGATCTACTAAGCTTTTTGTGAGACTCATACAACATAGTTTCAGCTTATAAGCAAGAGTTACAGAGTAACAAAGAATAACTTGCTTGTTTTATTTTCCAGAGGAGCAAAATAAAATACAGTGGTACCTCGGTTTACGAACTTAATCTGTTCCAGACAGTGGCGTAGTGTGGGGGGTGCAGGGGGGGGTCAGCCACACCGGGTGCAACATTGGGGGGGGCGCTCGCCGCCTCCGGAGTCGCCGAAGAGCCTCGGGCGCAGGCTGTAGCAGAGCCCCATGTCTCGCGTAACCGACGAGCTGTGCGCGCGTCCGGGCTGAAGGCGTCCGGCAGGCAGTGGCTCTCAGCACTCGCCACGCGTCAGGGCCGCGGAGGGCGCGCCAGGCAGCCCCTCCTCACAGCCCCGCTGCCGCCGCCGCTGCTGCAGCTGCTGGGCCATGTTGCATTTTCCTCGCCTCTCTGCCCTCCTCCTCCGGGCAAATAGCGTCGTGTGGGCGGCAGCGCCAGCGGCAACTCGCCTCAGATCACCTGACATGGACCCGCCCCCGCCGCCGTAAATACCCCAGCCCAGGCAGCAGCAAGAAGAAGCTGGCAGCGGCGGCAGGTTAGGGGTTAGGGGCGCAAATTACTTGCCTTGCCCCGGGTTAGGGGGCGCAAATTACTTGCCTTGCCACGGGTGCTGACAACCCACGCTACGCCGCTGGTTCCAGAAGTCCGTTCTTAAACCGAAACCATTCTTAAACTGAGGCCCTCTTTCCCTAATGAGGCCTCCAGTACTCTTCCACCATTTGGCTCCCATTCTGAGGTAAAGTTCGCAAACCAGGACACTACTTCCGGTTTTGCAGAGTTCATAAATCGAATCGTTCGTAAACAGGGCTGTTCTTAAACCGAGGTACCACTGTAAAGTGGGGTCTGTGTGTGTTTCAATTTAGGGGGGGGGAGGTAAGTCCTGCTAGATCAGCCCACAGTTCCATCTAATGCAACATTGTTTCCGCACATGTGGTAACTACATTCTTCTGGCAACAGCAGCAGGATATGAAATCACCATCGTTCACTGTTTCTTCTCTGCAACTGACATCCACTGATACTGAACACTTAGATTCCATTTAGACCTCATAGCTAATAGCCATTGAAGGAACTAGCCTCTGGGAATTGGTCCAATCCCCTGTGGATGCATACTAAACCCATTCCCATTGCGACACCTTTTGGCCAAGAGTTCCTTAAATCAAGTATGCTTTGTGCAATGAAGTCCCTTATCCTGAATCTTTTTCCAATGGATTTTAGTGGGTGACTGTTGTTCTTGAGACTGAAAGAACTCCTCTCTAGCCACATTCTCCAGACATGAATATATATTTTTTAAACCTCTCTAGTCCGTTCCATCGGTCTCAGGAAATGAAAGGCCTTTGGATTCTAGGCATCCTTTTCCAGGACAGCACTTACATACAGCTTGTTAATGGTTGTTAGAGTTAGGACACCCACCACAGAGCTATAATTCCCAGCACTCTTAATAAACTACAGTTCCCAGGATTCTTGGGGGGGGGGCACCATGACTGATCATGTGGTATAAGACATCTTTAAATGCATTTGTGTGGATGTGACTGAAAAAGTCCCCCCAAAGTGACCTTAAAAGTCCCTTTTGTTTCATACTATACTTTGTACCTTTCATGTCTTGGAGTTTTCTCTCTCCCCCCCGCCCCCTTTGCTCATACAAGGAGAATGAGTCCTTTAGAAAAGGACAAAATCAAGGCTATTTTTTGAGATGGCATCCTATTATTATTGTTTCTCTACAATCAAAGATGAGGGGGTAGGGGAAAACAAAGGGAAAATGAAACTAAAGAGAGATTACATAGAATGCTCAAAGGTATTTTTATACGCATCCCCCTCCTTGCATCTTTGGGGGGGGGGAATTCTCACTGAAGAGGCCAAATATTTTACCTTTGCTTTATGGCCTGAACTCAGTGCATAAATTTAAAGTGTGAAAGCTGATTGATCATGGAATGTGGGGATATTTTGTTTTGTTTGGGTTTTTCTTTTCTACCCGAGTCCGATTTATTGCCCTTTCATATAGCGTTTTTGGGCTATACATTATTGCTAACAACTTTGCTTGCTTGGATTAGTATTAATAAATGATACTGTCTGAAGGTTGAAAGCTCTTCAATGCCAGAAAATAAAGCAAAAAGAGAGAGTGGATCCTGCTGCTTTCTGCTCTCCAATAAATTCAGGAAACCAAATGGCTCTTTTTGGCTTGAGTTTATATTGCCTGTGATTAACACCTTCACGGGGCATTCAGACATTAAGAAGTGGGGCTTTTTTTAGTTGTTCCTTTTGTTATTTTAGAAACCCATTTATTAAAATTGCCTTTGGAAGTGTCAACAGCAAAAATATGTGGCTTAGAATTCCATTTATTAGGGGGGGAAATAACCCAAGTAGTCATTGAAGGAACTGTGAATGGGGCTTCTGTTTGGAAGGGTGATGGAGGCAATCGCTTGACGTATGGAATGTCATGATAATAAAGAAACTGGAGGACACATCAAGTAATAGGTTGGGGATGGGGTGAATTCCACCCACCATACAAGTTTGATTAAGAGTAGACCCATTGAAATGAATGAGCAAGCCTAAATTAAATCAATTAATTTCAATGGGTCTACTGTGAGGGAAAGGGACTTTGGTGGTGCTGTGGTCTAAACCACAGAGCCTGGGGCTTGCTGAACAGAAGATCGGCGGTTTGAATCCCCGCGATGGGGTGAGCTCCTGTTGTTTGGTACCAGCTCCTGCCCACCTAGTAGTTCGAAAGCACGTCAAGTGCAAGTAGATAAATAGGTACTGCTCCGGCGGGAAGGTAAACGGTGTTTCTGTGTGCTGCTCTGGTTCGCCAGAAGCTGCTTCGTCATGCTGGCCACATGACCTGGAAGCTGTCTGTGGACAAACGCCGGCTCCCTCCGCCTATGGAGTGAGATGAGCGCCGCAACCCAAGAGTTGTCTGCGACTCGACCTAATGGTCAGGGGTACCTTTAGCTTTACTGTGAGGGAAACTCAGCTGAATACCACTCTTTGTCAGTTGACAACTGGAAGAGGGTGGAAAGTAGATGAGATTAACTGGGTGGGAATGTGTTGAGATTGCTAGAGTCCTCTTCATAAATTGCGTGGACAGGCGGAGTCCCCCCAACTCCAGGCGACCCCTGAGCAGAATAATGACTCAAGACAATGTGCTATGAGATTAAAATTGGCCACAACTTTATTAAATTTCAGGTGTAGGGAGACCTTGGCTCAGGCATTGGGCATTTATCCTTCCCAATCCCCATCCGGGGATCTGCGAAACATCATAATAATAATAATAATAATAATTTATTATTTATACCCCGCCCATCTGGCTGGGCCTCCCCAGCCACTCTGGGCGGCTTCCAAAAGAATATTAAAATACTATGATACATCAAACATTAAAAGCATCCCTGAACAGGGCTGCCTTCAGATGTCTTCTAAAAGTCTGGTAGTTGTTGTTCTCTTTGACATCTGGTGGGAGGGCATTCCACAAGGAGGGCGCCACTACCGAGAAGGCCCTCTGCCTGGTTCCCTGTAACTTGGCTTCTCGCAGTGAGGGAACCGCCAGAAGGCCCTTGGTGCTGGACCTCAGTGTCCGGGTAGAACGATGGGGGTGGAGACGCTCCTTCAGGTATACTGGACCGAGGCCGTTTAGGGCTTTAAAGGTCAGCACCAACACTTTGAATTGTGCTCGGAAACGTACTGGGAGCCAATGTAGGTCTTTCAAGACCGGTGTTATATGGTCTCGGTGGCCGCTCCCTGTCACCAGTCTGGCTGCTGCGTTCTGGATTAGTTGTAGTTTCCGGGTCACCTTCAAAGGTAGCCCCACGTAGAGTGCATTGCAGTAATCCAAGCGGGAGATAACCAGAGCATGCACCACTCTGGCGAGGCAGTCCACAGGCAGATAGGGTCTCAGCCTGCGTACCAGATGGAGCTGGTACACAGCTGCCCTGGACACGGATTTAACCTGTGCCTCCATGGACAGCTGTGAGTCCAGAATGACTCCCAGGCTGCGCACCTGGTCCTTCAGGGGCACAGTTACCCCATTCAGGACCAGGGAGTCCTCCACACCTGCCCGCCTCCTGTCCCCCAGAAACAGTACTTCTGTCTTGTCAGGATTCAATCTCAATCTGTTAGCCGCCATCCATCCTCCAACCGCCTCAGGGTTATCCAGAATGTGTGAGGATTGGGCTGGCTCTGGAGAACATATGTTCAAGCAGAGGGCCCACCCCCTGTTTCACCACCGTTGGAGGGGAGAGCAATGACTACCTCTCGGCATATGGCCAATGCCTCCTCTCAAGACCCCTTTAACGGGGACCCTGCCGCAAGGGGGGCATAGGTCACCACTTCATGCCCCCCCCCCCATTTAGGAAGATGCCCAAGGCCTGAAACCGCCAAAGTTGTTTCATTTTGCTAAGGTAAAGGCAAAACCTACCAATGCAGGAAAAAATCTTTCTGGCCCTTCAACAGTGCCCCTGATGTAGCAGCGCCTGCGTACCTGTGGAAAAGAAGTTAACCTGCAAAAGAAGACTTAACTGATGGAGGGCAGGGTGGGAGAAGCTCTGGAGCCAACTGACGCTTCGCAGGTAAGATTCACCTTCTGTTGTGTGGGCAGGGCGGTCCCTCCCCTTACCTGGCAATGCCTCCCCAGGCGGGATTGGGCGATTGGCTGAGGTAGGCGGAGATCTCCAGGTATCCAGCCTGGGGAGAATGAAGCCAGCCCGAACTACCAGGAGCCACACTGGGATCCAGGGGGCTGCACGCAACCATGCAAAAGGCTCCCCCCATTTGATGTGGGGAGTGGTCATTATGCTCAAATATTCAGTCAATGTATGTGTGGTGCTGTGCTTCCTAGCCCCATTTCCTGCCATGTACATATTCAGTGTGCAGCATATATGAAGCCTTTTCATATATGCATGAAGACTTCCATCCTACAGATGTTCATGGTGTACAGGCACACGCTAGTAGGCAAACTATTGGGTGTGGACCTGTTCATGCTTTAATTAAATATGTAGACATAATGCTTGTAGAGGGCTTACTTCGAATCACATTTATCACAGCCTTCAGTTTGCTGTGAATTTGTTTTCATTGCTGCTCAGAGAAACACTGCGTGCCTGTTAAACCCGATAATTGTCAGTGAAACCCACACGTCAAGGGTTGAAACACCTGTCTTGATATCTACTTCTATAGAGTGCTGTTAACACATTAAGACTTGTGACTGCTAGTTATGGTGTTTACTCCTAGGACAAAGTTTTGGTTCTTGGTCGTACTACACACAGTTCAAAGTAGCAGTATGGGCCTTTGAAGCCTTTCATGATTCAGTCCAGGGTAATTTAAGGATTCTCTACCATAGGGATTGCTAATTTCCTCAGATGTCTCATTCTGATTAGTGAGATTACTCATATAGGATTTGTGCCTATTAGCACAATCCTAACCATGTCTACTTAGAAGTAAGTTCTATCAGATCTTACTCCCACATAAGTGGGGTTAAGCTTGAAGCCTGAGCCAACAGCCAACTGGCTTTCATTGTCCTCATGATTAGGAACTTTGTCCATATGGAGTTTCAAAGCTTTTGTTCGTTTGTTTGTACAAAGTCAGCTCAGCAAGGCTCTGCCTTGACTCTATAAGTTTCCAGTCAGCGTTCTGTTCTCTTTCCCAGACCACACAGTTAAATCTGGACAAAGCTGAATACACTATAATCTCTTTTGGAATGAGTTTCTGAAACCTTGTGGTCAACAAGCATCAATACACGGGTTTTGTTTTGCTTTTACCTTACACATCCTTGTTTAATACAGGAAGAGGGAGTGGGAAGGGGTGTGTGTGTGTGTGTGTGCCTTTTGCATTTTAGATCAATAAGGTGATAATTACAAAACTTGCTATCTCTGAAACATGAAACTGTTTTTCACAAGTAGCCAGTGGAGGTCACAGAATAAGAACTGGCATCGTGCTAAGAAAGGAGATTATCAAATGCCTTGACTTGGTGTTAGTTCAGATCCCAAGATACATGAGAGTTTTTATTCGCTTTCAATTCCTTTGTTGCATTGGGATTCCTGTGTATTGCTTAGCTTTAATTTCTGTCAAAGCCATTGCATCAACCCTGTTGACTGCTTGGTAAAATAGCTCCCTCCCCTTGTGCTCAGCTCTGTCACAGCATTCTGAAAAAGAAGGTTATCTGCTCTATTAAACCTTTGACTTCTTGTCTTTGAAAGAGAACGCTTTGCATTCTGTTATGTCAGGACTGTAATTAGATCTGTTAATTAAGCAAAGAATGAACTTTTTAGAAACTCTAAAATGCTCTGCATTTATGATAAGTTTGCTTAGGTTGCTTCTGACCTCATCGTGCCATTTTGCCCCTGCTCGTTAATTGCTAAATTTTAATTAGACAAGATGATGAATATGCTAGCCTTTGCAATAAATAAAAAAGGGGATTCCAGTTGTTAGCATTTACAAACCAAATTACATGAAAGTTATCTGCAGGTTATAGTACATTGAAACTATTCAGCATGCTGTTTAAAGCCTAACCGTGAATTCAGGTTGCCTATTCTATTCAAGGGATAGCTACAGCTAGCATTTAAATGTATGGAAATACTATGAGCTATTATGTAACCTGACCACATGCACAAGAGGGCAGAGACTCTGTTGGAGCGGGATGACTGCCTTGCCAAAACGCTCACCACGGCCTGGTTATCGGACCAGAAGCAGACCCACTGGTCCTTGAACTGCATAGTCCAGATGTGCACTGTCACTACGATGGGGACAAACCTCAAGAAAGGTTAAATCATGGGCAATAGCTGTACCCTGCCAGAGCTCAGGCCATGGAAATAGAGCCCAAAGCCCAAGGAACCAGCGGCGTCTGAATGGACCTGGAAATGGAATTGCAGGTTCAAGGTTTGACCTTGGGCCTGGTGATGGGGTGAGTGCAGGACAGCTGAGAGTCTTGCTAAGCATGCACAGAAGGAGTGACCAGGTGCCACCACCCTGCATGTGAAGTTCAAATGGCCCAACAGGGACTGAATCTGCCTCAAGGTAACTTTCTCCCATGGCAAGAATTCCATAATGATGTCACACAAAGTGATCAACTTTACTTCAGGCAGAGCGGAAGTTAATGCCACCGTATCCAACTGAATCCTGAGGTAAGACAACCTCGTGACTGGGCCTTCTGATTTATCAGCCACTAAAGGAACCCCTAACTCCTGAGTTAGGTCATTAAAAGCCTGCAAAAGCAGTAGACATTCCTCCGAATCGGCTGTAGAACTTAATAAAAAATCATCGAGGTAATGGGTCATGCCTTGCCGTGGCGAAGGGGCTTGAAGAACTCAGAGAAGCTATGAACTATGCCGAGCAGGGCACCCAAGATGAACAGGTCATAGTGGAGAGTTTTGACCAAACGTGATCCACCTGGAGGAGGAACCGGCAAGCCACTCCAGTATCCCTGCCAAGAAAACTCCATGGACAAAGACAACAGGCATATAAAAGTTATGGCGCTGGAAGATGAGCCCCTCAGGTCGGAAGGCGTCCAACATGCTACTGGGGAAGAGCGGAGGGCAAGTACAAGTAGATCCAGAGCTGATGAAGCGGCTGGGCCAAAGCCGAAAGGACGCTCAGTTGCGGATATGCCTGGAAGCAAAATGAAAGTCCAATGCTGTAAAGAAAAATATTGCATAGGAACCTGGAATGTAAGAACCATGAACATGGGTAAGTTGGAGGTGGTCAAAAATGAGATGGCAAGAATAAATATTGACATCCTGGGCATCAGTGAACTAAAATGGACGGGAATGGGTGAATTCAGTTCGGATGACAATCATATCTACTACTGTGGGCAAGAAACCCGTAAAAGAAATGGAGTGGCCCTCATAGTCAACAAAAGAGTGGCAAAAGCTGTACTGGGATGCAATCTCAAAAATGATAGAATGATCTCGATACGAATCCAAGGCAGACCTTTTAACATCACAGTAATCCAAGTTTATGCACCAACTACTGGTGCTGAAGAAACTGAAATTGACCAATTCTATGAAGACTTACAACACCTTATAGAAGTGACACCAAAGAAGGATGTTCTTCTCATTATAGGGGATTGGAATGCTAAAGTAGGGAGTCAAGAGATAAAAGGAACAACTGGCAAGTTTGGCCTTGGAGATCAAAACGAAGCAGGGCAAAGGCTAATAGAGTTCTGTCAAGAGAACAAGCTGGTCATCACAAACATGCTTTTCCAACAACACAAGAGACGACTCTACACATGGACATCACCAGATGGGCAGCAACGAAATCAGATTGATTATATTCTCTGCAGCCAAAGATGGAGAAGCTCTATACAGTCAGCAAAAACAAGACCTGGAGCTGACTGTGGCTCAGATCATCAGCTTCTTATAGCAAAATTCAAGCTTAAACTGAAGAAAGTAGGAAAAACCACTGGGCCGGTAAGATACAATCTAAGTCAAATCCCTTATGAATACACTGTGGAAGTGAGGAACAGGTTTAAGGATTTAGATTTGGTGGACAGAGTGCCTGAAGAACTATGGATGGAGGCTCGTAACATTATACAGGAGGCAGCAACGGAAACCATCCCAATGAAAAGGAAATGCAAGAAAGCAAAGTGGCTGTCCAATGAGGCCTTACAAATAGCGGGGGAGAGAAGGCAAGCAAAATGCAAGGGAGATCGTGAAACATACAGGAAATTGAATGCAGATTTCCAAAGAATAGCAAGGAGAGACAAGAAGACCTTCTTAAACAAGCAATGCAAAGAAATAGAGGAAAGCAATAGAATGGGAAGAACCAGAGATCTGTTCAAGAAAATTGGAGATATGAAAGGAACATTTCGTACAAAGATTTCCATAATAAAGGACAAAAGTGGAAAGGACCTAACAGAAGCAGAAGACATCAAGAAGAGGTGGCAAGAATACACAGAGGAATTATACCAGAAAGAAACGGATGTCTCATATACCCCAGGTAGTGTGGTTGCTGACCTTGAGCCAGACATCCTGGAGAGTGAAGTCAAATGGGCCTTAGAAAGCACTGCAAATAACAAGGCCAGTGGAAGTGATGGTATTCCAGCTGAACTATTTAAAATTTTAAAAGATGATGCTGTTAAGGTGCTACACTCAATATGCCAGCAAGTTTGGAAAACTCAGCAGTGGCCAGAAGATTGGAGAAGATCAGTCTACATCCCAATCCCAAAGAAGGGCAGTGCCAAAGAATGCTCCAACTATCGCACAATTGCACTAATTTCTCACGCTAGCAAGGTTATGCTTAAAATTCTACAAGGAAGGCTCAAGCAGTATGTGGACCGAGAACTCCCAGAAGTGCAAGCTGGATTTAGAAGAGGCAGAGGAACCAGAGACCAAATTGCAAACATGTGCTGGATTATGGAGAAAGCTAGAGAGTTCCAGAAAGACATTTACTTCTGCTTCATTGACTATGCAAAAGCCTTTGACTGTGTCGACCATGGCAAACTATGGCAAGTTCTTAAAGAAATGGGAGTGCCTGATCACCTCATCTGTCTCCTGAGAAATCTCTATGTGGGACAAGAAGCTACAGTTAGAACTGGATATGGAACAACTGACTGGTTCAAAATTGGGAAAGGAGTACGACAAGGCTGCATTTTGTCTCCCTGCTTATTTAACTTATATGCAGAATTCATCATGCGAAAGGCTGGGCTGGATGAATCCCTAGCCGGAATTAAGATTGCCGGAAGAAATATCTTTTTTTTTTTTACTGTATTTCATGTTTATTTATTTTTTTTTTAATTATTTATTGAGATATTTTTTTAAAAAATACCAAATACAAAAATAATAAACAATATAACATGGATCATAACACATTTTTCAGAACTTCTTTGGACTCCCTCACGTCTCCCACTCCCACTTACATCAGTATAAATTTTTTCCAGCAATTTAGCATCTTATTTATATTCTTAAATCTTATTCAGTTAATTTAATCTAATCTCCAAAAATTTTGTGTTTCCCTCAGTCTCACTTATCGTCAAATTCAAATCTGATTCAATGGTAGGCAATTATTTATGATCTAGCATCCTTCTTAGCATTCAACCAAATTACAATACTTTTGTAGATAGATCTTGAATTTCTTCCAATCTTCTTCAACCCTCTCTTCTCCCAGGTCTCGAATTCTGCCAGTCATCTCGGCCAGTTGCATATAGTCCATCAGCTGCATCTGCCACTCTTCCAGTGTGGGTAGATCTTGAGTTTTCCAGCTCTTAGCGATGAGTATCCTTGCTGCCGTTGTTGCATACATAAAAAATGTTCGGTCATTCTTTAACACCTTCTGGCCGACAATGCCCAGAAGGAAGGCCTCTGGTTTCTTAGTGAAGGTATACTTAAATACCTTTTTCAACTCATTATATATCATTTCCCAAAAGGCCTTCACTCTAGGGCAAGTCCACCAGAGGTGAAAGAATGTTCCTTCGTGTTCTTTACATTTCCAACATTTATTATCAGACAAATGGTATATTTTGGCAAGCTTAACTGGGGTCATGTACCATCTATATATCATTTTCATTACATTTTCCTTCAAAGCATTACATGCAGTGAAGTTCAGCCCAGTGGTCCACAACCTTTCCCAATCCTCAAACATAATATTATGCCCAATATCCTGAGCCCACTTTATCATAACCGATTTAACCATTTCGTCTTGTGTATTCCATTTTAACAGCAAGTTATACATTCTTGAAAGTACCTTAGTCTTAGGCTCTAACAGTTCTGTTTCCAACTTCGATTTCTCCACCTGGAACCCTAACTTTTTGTCATTTTTAAAGACTTCTTTAATCTGAGCGTAGTGTAGCCAGTCTCGCACTTTATCCTTCATTTTCTCCAAACTCTGCAATTTCCAATTATCTCCTTCTTTTTCTAATATTTCCCAATATTTTGGCCATTTGGCCTCCATATTGGGTCTTTTTCGGGCCTTAGCTTCCAGAGGTGAAAGCCACCTCGGAGTTTTGTTTTCCAGTAAGTCTTTGTATTTTGTCCAGACATTAAAAACTGCTTTCCTGACAATATGGTTCTTAAAGACCTTATTGATCTTGACCTTATCATACCATAGATATGCATGCCAACCAAAAGCATTGTTAAACCCTTCCAAATCCAATACGTCAGTGTCTTCGAGAAGTAGCCAGTCTTTTAGCCAGCAAAAAGCTGCGGCTTCATAGTACAACTTTAAGTCCGGCAGGGCAAAGCCCCCTCTTTCTTTCGCATCAGTTAGTATCTTAAACTTAATTCTGGGCTTTTTGCCCTGCCAGACAAATTTAGATATATCTCTCTGCCACTTCCGGAAGCACTCTGTTTTATCCACAATCTGCAATGTTTGAAACAAAAACAACATCCTTGGCAATACATTCATCTTAACAGCAGCAATTCGGCCTAACAAAGAAAGCTTCAATTTTGTCCAACTATCCAAATCTCTCCTAATTTCAAACCAACATTTTTCATAGTTATCCTTAAATAGACTCAGATTTTTCGCTGTTATGTTTACCCCTAGGTACTTTACTTTTTTGACCACAGTTAGTTCTGTTTCTCTCTGAAACTGTTCCGACTCTACATCTGTCAAATTTTCCCCCAACACCTTAGTTTTCTGAAGATTGCCGGAAGAAATATCAACAACCTCAGATATGCAGATGACACAACCTTGATGGCAGAAAGTGAGGAGGAATTAAAGAACCTTTTATTGAGGGTGAAAGAGGAGAGTGCAAAATATGGTCTGAAGCTCAACATCAAAAAAAATGAAGATCATGGCTACTGGTCCCATCACCTCCTGGCAAATAGAAGGGGAAGAAATGGAGGCAGTGAGAGATTTTACTTTCTTGGGCTCCATGATCACTGCAGATGGTGACAGCAGCCACGAAATTAAAAGACGCCTGCTTCTTGGGAGAAGGGCAATGACAGGCCTAGACAGCATCTTGAGAAGTAGAGACATCACCTTGCCAACAAAGGTCCGTATAGTTAAAGCTATGGTTTTCCCAGTAGTGATGTATGGAAGTGAGAGCTGGACCATAAAGAAGGCTGATCGCCGAAGAATTGATGCTTTTGAATTATGGTGCTGGAGGAGACTCTTGAGAGTCCCATGGACTGCAAGAAGATCAAACCTCTCCATTCTGAAGGAAATCAGCCCTGAGTGCTCACTGGAAGGACAGATTGTGAAGCTGAGGCTCCAGTACTTTGGCCACCTCATGAGAAGAGAAGACTCCCTGGAGAAGACCCTGATGTTGGGAAAGATGGAGGGCACAAGGAGAAGGGGGCGACAGAGGACGAGATGGTTGGATAGTGTTTTCGAGGTTACCAGCATGAGTCTGACCAAGCTGCGGGGGGCAGTGGAGGACAGGAGTGCCTGGCGTTCTCTGGTCCATTGGGTCACGAAGAGTCGGACACGACTAAACGACTAAACAACAACAACAATGGGTCATGCCCCTAAAACCTGTCTTGGTACGCAAAGCCCAGTCCAAAAGGGTACTGAAGGCCTCGAAAGCTACACAGGATAGAGAGCAGCCTTATGCACATGATAAGCTCCATCCAACTGGAAGCCCAGCAGCTTAAAATCAAGTGGATGAACAGGAAATAAAGGAAAGGCAGCTTCTACATCGCACTTTGCCAAAAGTGCACCCTTTCCAAAACTGCTGATTAACTTCATCACTTGGTTAAAGGTGGCATATTTAACGGAACACAACTCAGGAGAGATAGCATCATTTACTGATTAACCCAGTGGCTAAGATAAATTGTGAATTAATCAAAATTCACCTGGGGCCTTTTTAGGCACCATGACCAAAGGAGAAAGGTGCAAATCTGGGAAGGGAGGGCACGCAAATGGGCCAGCCATCCCACCCAACTCATTTGGGAAAACAAAGCCACAGAGGTATCAAAAGTCTCACTCTCTTCACTTGCATCACAAGGACCCTGAGCCTCATAAACAGTAGAAGAAGAAGAGGGGCCAGGCTGAGGATCAGGCTGCCTCCGAAACTGCTGAGCCAATGACTCAAGCTCCGCATTAAATCTTGTCAAGGCCACAGGGTCCATGTCAATATTGGTCATGATAGACCCCAGACGATCCAATGTTTGCTGAGGAACTGTTGGGGCTTGCACTGAACGCAGCGATTGAAGGGAGGGCAGGGCTAAGATTCCTTTTAACAGGCATCTCTATAAGGTCTCCCAATATTCAATAAAATTAAAATTAACTGTTAATCCTTAAGATGGCGCTCCCGCCAAAACAAGATGGTGCTCCCACCAACACGGGCCCTGCCACCAAGACAAGATGGGCTCCCGCCAAAATAAGCAGGGCAAAATGGCTGCCGGCTCCAAGAATTCCCCAACCATCCTTAAGCAAACTGAGAGGGGGTGAAGTATTTACCAAGCTTACGGAGAGGGAACTCTCACAAGCCAAATTATCGGACCAAACAATCACTATAACTCAAATTCCTTTGCTCCAGCTATTCAAGGCTCTATAAAATAAATGTGTGGCTAACACGGCTCAGAATTACTGCTCCCTGAACCCAGGGAAATGGAGGCAACCCTGGAGACAAAAGCACTAAAGCCAAGCCCTGTGGGCAGAAAGACACCAAAAACAATAAATTGGGGCCGCTGAGCAGAAGTTTTTCAAGCCGCAGCAACACTGCACTGTGAACCCCTGGATAAACCAGCTTGTGAGCTCAAGTCCTTTAAAGGAATAGAGATTGCTACACAAAGCCACAAATTTAGAATTGGGATCCATGGCAATCCCCAGCAAAAGGGAGCGCTCTGGGGGAACCCCAAGGACAAGCACCCTATAGGAAAGAAATTAGCAAACGAAAAGACTCCAAAGCAGAGAGCTAAGTGGCCACAAGTCCCGTGGGGCTCCTCTAAATCAGGGAAGATCAAGGATGGGGAGTATTAAAAACAAACTTAAAAATTTAAAACTAGGGAAAGGAAGAGGGTAAAAGGAATTAAAAAGAAGAAGGGATAACGGAAAGATATCACCAGGACGATCTGTCGAAGGTAAATCTCTATCTCTCTCTCTTGGCTTGCAGAGGACATGCTGTGGTGTTTCGAATGCACGCGCTGAAAGAGGAAGCTCTGAGTCACATGCATGGGCATAATAGGTCCCTTAGACCGTTTGCGTCCCATTGGTCAGATTGTACCCAGCTTCGAGGGACCTACCAATCAGGTGTTGTGGCTTACCAGATGTTCCCACCCACAACACAGGGTGTCGGTTGTCCAGGTCTCCCCACAGTATGTGCCCTCTTTAAGGGAGGACCCAATTGGTGGTCTCCACCAGAGCTGCATTCGCAAATTGGAAGCTCGGAATCATGGGCAAAGAGAATCTTTCCCCTTAAACTAAGAACAGCCGTGGGCCTTGAGGGAGCTGTAATAGAATGTTATTTTACAAAAAGTAAATAATGTAATAGTCTATTCGAATGTCAGCAGCAGAGTTAGAACTGTCATATCATAATCCTGACTTGAGCAACAATGTGTGAAAGAGTAGCCTGGAGCAATTTTTTTCCTCTAGTACTTGAATAATTTCTGCTTGCTTTATCCCCCTGATCTTTATTTAATATCTGTACATTGTCAAAGGAATGTTTTACCTCCATGTTAAAATGCAAGTTAAAAATAGGAGACCGTAGTCCCAGAAAACCCCAAATTTCTAGTATTTACAGCTCTTCTTTCTATCCTGAGTTATGGTGGCCAATGGAGAAAATTGTATGCTTCTCACAGAGACAAATGCAAGCTGTAATAAACCTATAAATAAAAAGCACTTTCTGACAACTTCCTCTCTCCCCAATATAACAGCCACACTCTTCTCTCTCCCCCACCCACCCTCTTATACCCACCTTTTTTATTTATTCTCTCAGTCTAATGAATAATTCAATAAATTGGTTGGGTTACGCCTCACGTGCTTTGTGAGGAAGTGGCAGCTGTTTCCAAGGAGTTCTCAAACAGAAACTCAGGAGGGTCATGAAACAGCACGACTCTGAATATGCGTCTTTGTTATGAGTGAGCCAAAGCAGAGAGTTCAGCTTTCCGACACGGCAAATTGCTATTTATTAAGCAGGAGTTTGTCAAGAATTTGAAAGCAAACTTGGCATGCATACCTGTCTTTCAAGGCTTCTTCTAACTCACTTAGAGCTGGTTTATTAAATGTTGCAGCACTGCATCACCACCTCCAGGCATAGCTCCAGTTTTTTTTGTTTTTTGTTTAATTGTGTGTGTAGGAATTCTTGGGCAAGTTTCCCGTAGGAGGTTCCCAAGCACATCTTCTCTCTAATTAGTATGGGGATGGAGTACTGCAGACCAAATAAGACTATCCAGGCCTCTCTATCTGACCCATAGGAGCCAACTCCTAGGGAACAAGGTCCCTTCACACACACCCCTACAATATTGTTGCTGGTTTGAGAGGTTGGACAGGAAAGAATTAGAGCAGGGCAAATCACCAGGTGCATATGTCTCATGGAAGTTATAGAAAATGGTCTGCAAGGCACTGGGAGTGAGATTCCAGTGGTGGTGGGGTAATGGATGTGGCTCATTATTGCACAGTAGTCTACATTCCAACTACAGAAAAGTCAGATGGTTCTCTCTGCATATATTTCTCCAGCATGACAAGCAAGTGGCATCATTACAGTTCAAGGACACATTCCAACCATGCAAAAGTACTGGAGTGGGTGTTGATCAGGGCCTGTGAAAGGTACGGCCATGGGAGAATCCCAAGGGGCAGATAGAGAGGACTGGATGGCCACATTTCATTTCCCTTTGACCTCACTGTTAAGCTGCCCGCCCAGCCCTAAGAAATACAGCTGTGACTCAGAATAACTCTTCATTCATCTGATGAACTGAGTGCTAGTCGACAAAAGCTGACACTGTAATAAAATCTATTAAAATTTAAGGCAGCACAAGATGCTTTGTTGTTTTTGCTGCAATAGACACACAGAAATTGTTCTGAAAATTGTTACAATGGATTGGAATGCAACTTGATGGGAATGTAATGACTTGATGGTATGGATGAATCTGTCTATTGTAACTGCTCATCCCGTTTGAATGTGTGCATTCATAAATCTATCTCACCTGATTTCCAGATTAATTAGCAATTTTTAAAATTACAGGAAAATTAGCATCTACATATTATTTTAAATGTATTTTAAAGCACCTTTCTTTCAAACATTTCAGACTTATTTTGATACATTTTTGAACAAAGAATTGTGTTGCTATGATCAGGAAATACAGAAGCCAGTTGATTGCTAAGTTTCTATCTGCAGCTTAATTTAAAAAAAAACTTTGCCATACATATCAGAAATCTCAAAGATCCATGTCATCAAACATCCCTGGTTGGTATTCATGGAAGGTGTGCCCCCCCTTTCCTTCCTTCCTTCCTTCCTCTCTCTCTCTCTCTCTCTCTTTCTTTCTTTCTTTCTTTCTTTCTTTCTCCTCTTGGAGCTATTTCAATGATGAACTATAGGTGGCATTCTTAACTCACCAGAGTGCCTACGGGAGAATATAAGGGAAAATGTTCACTGTAACGTTTGCAAAAATAAATAAAATGAACCAACCCCTCCTTGGTCAAAGAACTAACTGCAATAGACGTAAAGATCAGAAAACATACGCTAGAGAGAAAACTGGCCAGACATCTTGTGGATTAAGTTTGACTATATTTCAGCTGAATCCAGTTACCTGAAATACGTTGACAAAGTCTTGGAACTCAACCACACTGTAGTATAGGATTCCTCTGCCAGATCTCTTTCTCCTGAATTGAACAATGCTGACAGCAACATAGATATCATTTCCCTCTGGGTTATGGATAAGCTGTCAGAGAAGAAGATAATATTTTCTATAAAATAAACAGAGAAGACATTTGCAAATGCTTGACTTGTGATGGAGAGTAGCAACTTGTCTCCAGTATTCCTAGAAGAAGCATGGGAAACTTTACTCCAGCCCTAAAAAGTATGGCCAAAGGCCGGGGATGATGGGAATTGTAGTTTAGCAACCTTTGGAGAGCCAAAGGTTCCCCAGACTTATACTATATCCTTTTCTTAATATTATATCCTTGTTGAGGGTCACCTGCCAAGGGTTGTCCTGTTCATGAAAATCAGTAATTGATTTGGATCAGACCAAAGCAAATCCTTCACATAATGCAACATAATGCTGCTTCTGCTTTAGCAGCTTCAATTTTTTCCTGCCGCTGCCTTCTCTTCCTTCCTTCCAGCTCTGAAGATTCCCCTGCCTCCTATTCTTGCCTCCTGGCTGGTACAGATCCCCACGGACCACTGCTCATCTCTCCCAAGCCAGACTGCAGCCCCTCTTCCTCCGGTGCACACTCATCAGTGTCCTGCCACTCCCTGACAATGGGGCAGCTGTATTTAGCAGTTCCTGTCTAACACCAAGATGCAGTGAAGGTTCTAAGCCGAAATCCTTACTGATACTGAACCCCATTATCTACAGCAGGGAGAAAGATGGGATGTGAGCATGATTGTGTGTATCAGTCATGGAGAGGAGACATATGACCCCTCAGAAGCAGGATCCACCCCCAACTCCTCCCCTGCCCCCTTACCAGTGCCACCACCACCAATGAGAAAACGGGGAGAAAAAGGAGATCCAAAAGGAGGCTGATGGGGGGGCAGGCATTGCTTCCAGATGTGAAAGAAAACAGCAGAAGCATGGAGGAGAAGGTGGTGGCTGAGAATGCAAATGGGAAGTAATTTGCTCCTTATGGGCCCGGATCTACTGCCCCATTGAATGTTCCGAAGCTCTGAGGCAGTTGCTTCACCTTGCCTCATGGGTGGGCAGGCTCTGATTGTGACTCAAATGCATGCTTTCTCTATGACAGAGGTGGCATAGACAAAAACTACCTAGGAGGCATTCTCATAAAATTTTATGTTGCAGAAGCTTACTGTAACAATGCAGTAGGCAGCAGATCTCATTGTTGGTTAATCAGGGGTTTTCTGATAGATTGAGGAACTAGCTGAGAACCGCAGCTCTCTCTTACCTAAAATTTCAAGTGAAACTCAGTGCATTTTGTGATGCCATCACGTCATGTGAAAATCCCATCCCCATCGTCAGGAGCCAATATGTTGGTGTTGTGGCTGTCTAATCTCAGAACGGGATGATATCACATCACATTGAGAATATCATTATTCAATAGGTATCAAAGGGACAACCAGATGTGAGACAGCCATAATTGGCAGTAGTGCCATGTCTGTTTTATTATCTAGTCACACCCTGAAAGAGGGGGAGAACATTGCTGAAATGTTCAAACTTCAGGTTTTGGAGGCCCATGAGCACAAAACCAACAGTTGGCTTCTCTCTCAGCAGGCCCACTTCCTCTTCAGTGCTCTCTCTGCTTCCTGCTTCCTTCTCTTTGGGGTGAGGGGAGGCTTCTCCTCCAAGGAAATGGTGTGATTTATTCTGAGTCACACCACTGGTTCATCCAGCTTAGTACTGTCTGAACTGACAGCAACTGCCCTCTGTGGTTTGGGGCAGGGAATAATTATCTAGACCCACCTGGAGATGCCAGAGATTCAGCTGGAGAACTTCTGCATGCAGAACAGAAGCTCTACCACTGAGCCATGGCTCCCTCTCACTGGCTCAGAGGTGACAGGTGAACACGCAGTGGTAGATGATGATGGTTTATTAAATGTATTGGTCATTTTCTGTAAAGAGGTAACCAAAGTAACTTACAGTATATATACAAACCAAAATATCAAGTAAAATCCCATCATCACACCAGACGTTTGAAGCAGAACAGATCCATGCCTAAATGCCATGCCAACCCCACTAACTTTACTAAATTGTGGCCTGTTCTAATTCACACATATTTGGTCATATTGTTCCCTGACTCTTGTCTCTGGAGCAGCCTAATGCACCTGCACCACTGTGCTTCTTGGTTGCCTGGAGGAGCATAGAGGGCGCGTGTGTAGAAACTACCCTACTTTATAAAGGTTAAGTGGACATTCATTGCCCCAACCCAGTTTTGTCTCTGGCCTTGCCCCCAGAGAGCTGAAAAGGGTTTCCTCTCATACCTTTAGATTGCATGATTAATATTAGCATATATATATATATATATATATATATATATATATATATATATATATTGGAGATTGATTATTCATATCCATGAAGAAGGGGAGCTTCTTTTTGGAATGAACTAAAAGGACTTGGCAGCTTGTGGTTTGGGAGACTGCAAGAACTAAGAGCTAATGACATTCAATACATTAGGACCGCTTTTGGATATAACTGTGGCTATATTGTACAGATTGGCTGAGGCACGCGGATCTGTATACATGTAGGAGATTGTAATGTATGATACATGTTTGGTATTTTGCATGCCATAATATTAAACTTGCAGTTTCCCCCTTTTGATAATATGAAAACTAGCCATCTATATATCCTGTTAGCACAATAATGAGCTGCTTTTGTGTTTCAGGTTTTTAGGGACACTAGAGGTCTCTCCAATCCTGTATACACTGTTACTATTTGAATGCCATTTCTCTCTTCCTAATGTTTGCTGTCATTTCAGTATTCATTTTGGATTCTCATTTCAGTTTACCTTTTTGACAATTTGCCTAGGATAACCTAATGTTAGTGACTAACACCCACCTATTAAATTAATCGCTTAATGGGCCAATTAACTCCAAATATTGCTCCCTCTCAGAATATATCTGAGCTTATTTTTCTCTTCTGCATAAGATCGTCATGCAAAGCAAATAGCAGTTAGACTTTGTGAAGACTCTTTTTCGTCTGAGCAACATTTTATTTTAACCAAATAATCCCGAGATTACCTAAACAGTAACACGTACATCTTCAGGTCTTGGAGTAAATTAATCACTTTTTGCCATTTTATGCTGCTTTTCCACTTAGTTCATATTAGCTAGCAAATCTCTCTCTCTCTCTCTCTCTCTCTCTCTCTCTCTCTCTCTCATTGCTTAAATCATGTTTTTGTCATTCTGTTTCATATACAGTTAATGACACAGACATTTCCATTCCATGCTTTCCTTGATGACTTCATTTACAAGGCATTATCAGCCACCTTGTTCCTTATTGTATTTATTTTCTTATTTATAGCCGGCTGGGCTAATAAGTTTTTGTCAAGGCTGTTTTTCGCTCACTAGACACATTAGGAAGACCAGTGTCACTCAACTGTTTGACACTTAATATTTTGCAAACAAGAAATAGCAAGACAAATAGAAAGAACAAGGGTTGTGGTTGTGGAGGGGTGTTATCAACTGATTGTAGGGGAGTTTTTAATGGTTGAAACTTGACCTATTTGGAACCTCTTAATAGAAAAGTGGGAAACATCTGGTCTGGGCCCAAATGTGCTCCCCCAGGCTTCTCACTCTGGCATTTCAGGACAATCCCTAAGTGCCCCCCTCACTGGTTCTGCTTGCATGTTTTTGCCTGGCTGGGATGTATCCTTGAACTCTGATAATGCCCCTTACTTGCCTGGATGGCAGATAGAGAGGTGTGTGTGTAGCTTACCGTACAAAAGTAAAATGTGCTTTTTTGCCTCTGCCCTGCCTGCACTGAAGGTGAAGCTATACTGTTCCATCTCCTTCTACCCTTCATTGAGGTGGCTCATCATAACTGTTTATGAAACAGCAAAGCCCAAAACTGTACCACCACACAGACTTGGAGATTCCTAGCTTGCTTCTTTACCCCTCCTGACTACGGTGGCCAGAGAGTCCACAACAGAATCTTTTCCATTGCTTGCCTTCCTGTGGTAAGAATGGATATTTCCTGAGAGAAAGGGTCTCTTGCATTGGTGTGTGCCAAATTACTCAACAAGATTGGCTGGAAGTTTCTGCCTATACAAACACCCTTAGATGCCATAAATATACGCATAGCTGAGCATGTTACACAAATCTAGTCCCTAAATATAGGGTTTGGTCCAGATCCATTGGAATCAATGGGACTAGTTAATAATTATTTTTCCTTAAAGCCCCCTTAAGTTCAATAGGAACCAAGCTCTACTGGCTTTATCTGGATCCAACTAATTGTGGATACTCTCAAAGAATCTTAGGAACTGTAGTTTAAGGGTGCTGGAAATTATAGACATGTGATGGGCAAGCTACAGTCCCAGGATACTTTGGAGGAAGTCATGACTTTTAAAGTGTAATAAATACGCATTAAGTGTTTCATGTGGGTGTGACCTAGGGCCACAATCCAATTGTTAAACACATTTAATAACACACATTGATTTTAAAGGACTTTAGCATGTTTAACCCTGTGGTGGTCTGTGGCCTAGCAAGGTCTGGTAAGAAGATGGTCTGTGACCTGCCACAATCAACTTTCATAGTTGTAGTGTGCCCCCCCCCCCAGTAAATTGCAAGTCTGATGACATAAGCATGCTTTTATTCTATTTTCCTATCTCTCTCCATTCTCCCAAACACAAATGTTTTATCTATTTCTTGTATCAGATGAACACAAGATACATAATTCCTCCAGCTGCCGTCCTGCCTCCATCTCAGTTTATGCCCCCCTCCCTTATATGTAAAAATGGCCATTTATAGATCAAGCGCTCATTTGCGGCTGTTCTCTGTCCCCAGTGTGGAATCTGATTGCTGAAAACATGGCTGAAGGAGCTGAGCTACTGTAAATATGCAAACATTACAAATGAGAGTGATTGAAAAGCAGACCCCAAGTGTGATTCCCTCCCTGAACTCTCACTCCACTTCAAAAAATAGGCAGCATACTGTGCTGCCTCCTTTATTATGTCCTACACTTTATAATCTTTGGTGATGCTTGCTTCACATTTAAAATAGCTGTTTTAAAATGGGGGCAAAACAGAGGAAGGATAAATTCTAAAACTCCCCTGCAAGAGTAATGAATGCATTTAAAATTAAGCTACACATTTCTATACATCCATGACCTTTAAAACCTGTTAGGAAGGGTAGGAATTAGGATTTATACCTTGCAGGGTGATTGATGGTCTTTTCTTGTTAGTGTATGTGTTTTAAAGAAACTAAAGTAACAGCCACAGTCTGGATATATATAATCCTCTTTAACAGCACTTGCTACGAAGGCACAACACGTTGCTTTGTGAAAAGAGTCAAGTTCTCCAATAGTGTGGTGGGTTCCCCCCCCCCTTTTCTTTTCTTTTAAGGAAACAAATTTAGGCTGCTAAGCTTAGCTGCTAGAGAGGTTTGGAATAACTGCATCAAAATTTGCAAGAAATGTTGATGCCCACTAACCTCTTTGCCAACAGACGTGTCAATAAGGGTTGCCTCCCCCACCCCCTTTTTTTACAAGGAAATGTCAGGATGACAGCAGAATGAAACAGAACTAGCTTTGCAGGTCTGGTGTATCCCTCCCCTCCCCGCTTCCCACAGGCTGCTCTCAAAGATGTCAGCTTTCTGCATTTCAGCAAAAAAAAGGGTATCGGCATAATTACAGTGAGTTAAGCTCTGTCTCCGAGAGTTCCACAACCTGCTGATAACAGAAATGTTTTAGGGTGTCCTTGCTTTAGTCCATACAACTCTCTATGTATATACAGAAGGATCTTGTATTTGAATCTGGAGATAAAGGAGCTGGCCCAGAACTTGTTTTGCAGGGCTCATGTATAGAAATTGAATAATCTATATGTGCGAACAGTATAAAGTTGGAGAAAGTGGCTGATGGAAGATCATGATCCCCTCTTGTATACTTGACTAAATCACAAGATCAACCTCGTTTAAATGTAGAAGTCTAATCTTCTGTGAGAGCTTTCCTTTGCTATATACTGCTTGTGTGTTTTTGGGTGCTGGCAGGCAGGCAGGAGAATTGCATTGTCTGAAGTTATATGAGTCTCCACAAAGCCAACACATTGCTCATATACATAGTTTTCTCTCTCTCACTGGCTGTATTTGAAAAAATGATGAAGGGAGCAGAATCAATTTCTTTTCTCCCCAAGTCCAATGGGTTTTATACATCTTTACTGAAGTGGAACATCCCCAGTCCAAAATAGCCCAGCTTTATTTGGTTGTATGTTTAGATATTATATATATAATGATATACTAAGAGTAGACCCATTTCTTATTCCAATGAGTCTGCTATGAATATAACTAATATTGGATAAGTTAATCATGGTGTGTTGATTCCAACACAGTTGAAATAAATAAATAAAATAGTTGCAGCAATATTACTGATTTCTCAAACTAGAACAACCAACCAACCAAAAAAAACAACAACCAACTGATACAAATTTTTCTTTTTCTTGTGAGCAGCCAATTTTTTATTGTTGTTGCCACATGGAAAAAAAAAAGGCCAAGAGCAAACTCTAATTAAATTGGAACCATTTTCTGGCTTTCATTGGGGTACATTATAAGAATCCATTGCTTCAGCTTCAAATTGTCAATCGGTTCTTTAGCATTAGTTTTTCCATCGCAATGATCCTGCTATGTTGCTTTCCTTTTGTTCAGTGTAGCTGTAACAAAATTAACAATGGGCAAGGCAAAATGCTGTGATGAATGTGACCTTGTTTTTCTTGGCTGAACAACTCAGCAGCTTGGACATCCGTACCAATATGCTCTGTGCAACACTCAGCTCACAGGAGATGGTAGGTGTGTTCTTGACCCCTGGTTTTCAACAGAACCCAAAAATGGATCTAAGGTGCGTTGTGTCTATGGTACTAAATTATGTAGGAATGAGTGAATCTGTGAATTTTGGTTTCTCATTTTTCAAACTGAAATTCAGTTCTCTGATTTTTTTTTACATGACATTTTTTTAATTGCAATTTTAAAAATGAAAATTAATTGACATTTTAGTGCAAATTTCTCCTAATACACACACATTTGTATGCAATTTTACTATGTACATATTTTTGCAAAGCTATTTCTCTTGCTATGGCGCATTTTTGTATGTTTTCACTAACGTATGCACAATTTCCTCTAGTAAATGCATTTTTGTACACATTACTTGGCTGGAGGACAACATCTCAGAATTAAGGGGAAAGTGTCACAGAAAATATATACCACTTTTCAAGCAGACTTCCCAAAGTGATTTGCATAAGATAATTACAAGAATAAACACTGGGTCTTTTACTATTATTATTTTTAAAGTAACAATAGAATGGGAAAGACAAATTGTTTGTGTAGAAAAAGCTGCTGCTGCTTCTCCACTTCCCTCGGGGCAAGATGGTCCTTTAGATGCCCCTGTGTTGACAGTAAGGGGCCGCTATGGGAGCTGGTTGGTAATCCTCCTTCAAAGGATTTCAAAGGATGGCTGTGTTTTGGTTATTTGTTGCTTCAGAACATGTGAAAAAAGTATGTTTGACTGAATCTAATTTCTCCTGCTTCCCGACATGTGTGTGAGGTTTCTTAAAGCAAAAGTAGAAAAGAGGAGGTGATTAAAGAGAATGAGTCTAAGTTTCCACTGCACAATCATACTCTCTCTCTCTTAGCTCATGGCCATAGCCCACCTCCCCTCCAAAAGCCAATGAACTGTAGACTGATGAGGGTGCCAAGATTTCTCCATCCCCACATTCCAAAAGCTAGTACTATACTCCCCCCTTCAAAAAAAGAGGTTTCCCAGGACTATTACAATTTTCAGCAGTTGTCAACCTGTGGGTCCCCAGATGTTGTTGGACTACAACTCCCATCATCCTTGAGCTCTGGCCTTGGTAGCTAAGGGTAATGGGAGTTGTAGTCCAACAATATCTGGGAACCCACAGGTTGAGAAAGGTTGCATTAGATAATCTTGTTGAAGCAGACCATGGGTTCATTTGATCCAGCATGCTGTTTGTCACACACTAGGAAGATATCATGGGAATTGCCTTTACTTTCTTTTTCCTCCTTTCCACATCACTTGGCACTCAATGCAATGCTCCCTCTGAACATGGAAGTTCTTTCACTCAGCCAGCATGTTTAGTAGCTACACGTAGACTTTATCTACACCTGTAGACTTAATGTATGGAAGTGGTGAGCTATACCACACCACTGTCCTTTTTCATGGCTCCATCATCTTATTGCCATTGTACGCACAAAGTCTGAGCATATACATTAAGGTACATCAAGTACATAATAGGCTCTGTGCACATAGGCACGATGACTGTCTGGACCAAGGTGCAATTCTGCTCTTTCCACATGTTGTTGTAGCTATTAAATTTTCATATCACCTAAACCCATAGATCTCAGGGAGGTTCAAAAAAGTAAAAGTACAATTAAATTGGAAGACCATGTGAAAAGGGCAATGAGGTCATAGGGAATGGTATGTCTTTCTTCTGTGTAATTGTTTTCTTCTTGGGAGAAGACTGTAGCTCAGTGGTAGAACATCTGCCTGCAAAAGGTCCCAGGTTCAATTCCTAGCATCTCCAGGTAGAGCTGAATCCTTGAAGTCCTGCTATTTGTCAGTGTAGGAAATTTTGAGCTAGATAGACCAATGCTCTGATTCTATATAAGGCAGCTTCCTTTGTTTTGGGGCATGAGGGGACTCAACTGAACACCCGCGGGTGACTCTTGCTTGAAAGTAGTCCACTTTTAGTCTTGGTACCCAGAAATCAGTGTTGTAGGACAAGAGTCCTTCATTAACACAGTCCTGCATAATTTTGTGTTCAATTTGTTTTAATGTTTGCAATTGTGGTAGCAGATGAAGTGCTTGGTGGCTTACAGCTGAACTGAAAACAAATGAGCACAAAAGTCCAGGAAGCATATAAAGTCAGAATTTTATAGGCACTGTGACAAATCTAGGAGAAACACTTTTAATTTACTTGATTTTGGGGACAGTTTAAGTTCTAAATGCAGCAGATGGAAATTTGTGGCTTTGAAAAAGAACAGGAGATAAAAACAGGGAACAATAAGGTGCTCTTTTTAAATCTGTCTTTTGAGGCCAATGAAATACTCTTCAAGGAAAATATCTTGAAATGGCCTGATTAATCCTGTGCAGCCAACACAGGATCACATTTGCCTGCCATTGTTTTCTCCTTCTGTTTTTTTAATTTCTGTTGATGAAGGGGAAACAGGGATGCATTGGTTCAAACCTTGCCCTGGATCATTTACCTGTAACTCTTGATATGCATTTTATAGTTCCTTTTGCTCCAGATCATGTTGGAAAGCAACAATGATCTGGTTCAAACACACGTTATACCCAACATGATTTCCTGGTGTTAGTTGGGGCCCTGCTAAGCAAGAAACCATCAACTTCATTAAACATCAGAGCAGCCACCATGGTCAAAAATGGATGACAGCAATAGACAAGTACACCTCCACGACACCACCATGGAGAAGGCCTTCCGTATGTTCCCTGCATGATGCATTGAACTCACAGAAAGGATTCTATGAAGGACCCTAAAGGCCAATCTCAGTTCTTGCGCAAGGCTATGTGGAGAGGTTCTCCTTTAGGTAACTACGGTAGATCCTAAGCAATTCAGGATCTTCTATGTCATTGACAAGAGTATAAGAACATAAACATTGGAAGAGCCGGTCCTTGAGGTACTGTGGTCCTGAGGTGTTCAAGATCAAAACCAGCACTTTGAATTGGGCTGCCAGTGCCGTTGAGCCAGAATTGGCATTATATGCTCTAACCATCTTGCCCTAGTGAACAACCTGGCTGCTGAATTCTGCACCAGCTGAGGTTTCCCATCTGTATTCAAAAGCAGCCCCATGTATAATGTGTTGCAGTAGTCTAACCTAGAGGTTATCAGAAGTCAGGCTGTCCCTATCCAGATAGGGTCACAGCTGGGTTACTAGCTGAAGCTTTTGCTTCTACTGGCCACACTCCAGACTTTATAAACTGTTTAAACCAGCTCTTGCACTGACAGATTGACATAGTGTGCACATATTGTTCTGGGAATATCAGTTGACCATCAGTGCCCATTAAAGTGATCACTTTAGCTAATAAGCTTTACAAGGATCTAGAGAGAAGACCATCTCTTATCTTGATGCAACATCCAAAGAACAAAAAGCGCAACCCCATGCTTTGCAGACAAAATCATAAATCATAAAATCAAATAAAGTCACATAAATAGAATAGTCATCAATAATGTTGAAATGAAACCAGCAGCATCAGTAAAGAACAGCAGGATTAAAATGCAGCAATATTAGTCATTCCTCAAAGCCTGTTAGGTCTTGCTAATGCACATATGTTCTATTTCCTATATTAGTTTTATGTAGCCAGTTGCTTTCCTAGATATTGTACTCATGTGAGCATTGGAAGACCAGAATAGAGTAAGAAAAAGAGGGGGGGAATGGAGGCCTTATCCACACTTTCCTTTGCTCTTTCCAGGTGCAGGTCTCCATGTCTGAGAGCCCCCTTTTCCCCCTCCAGTGCTTTCCATACAAAAAACCACTCTTTAAAGCTCAATCAGAGCAAACATCAATCTGCAGAAAACCTGAATTGATGTTTGCTCTGATTCAGCATTAAAGGGTGCATTTTCTCAGGGAAAACTCAAAGAGAAACAACAACAGCTAAGGTGTGGCCTGGAGAGAGTGGGGCAAAAGGTCAGTGTGGATAAGCCCTGAGAGAACCCGAAACTAACAAATTTGCCCATCCCTACTGAGTGACTTCTTTTTTTTAAAAAGCAGCCTAATATGGAGGCGCCTTTTGAGCTAGGCCAATATGCAGTCCTATGAGAAAGCAAGGAAGTGAGTACTTAAAGTGGTTTTAGACAAGATGTTTCTCTACAAGGTTGCGCTATCAAATTGTGATGTGCCCACTGCCTAATTCCACCTTGAAACACAGCTTTTTAGCTCCATGGAAGCATGTAGAGTTTCTATTTACATGCAAATTGATGCTATTCATGTGTGAATTAAAGCAAGGACTGACTTCGTCAAATGGAATAATTAAGTAATGGTCACATCCTCTTCTGTTTAGGGATGTACATCCTGCAGATTATAATTGCTACATCCCATTACATTACAAAATCAAATTAAAAGATAATTGAATTCCTTCCTTCTTTCCCTTCCTCCTTCCCTTCCTCCTTCCCTTCCTTTATTTCAACCTAAGAGTAACCAGAAAATGTGGAGGCACTATGGAGGTCTCCTGAAGATTAATAAGCTGGAAGTGGAATAGTATGTAGCAGGCTGAGCTGATATTTAGGTTCGAAAGCCTTGAGATCCACAAATAACATTCCATAGACACGTAGTCTTTGGTTTATGGCAAAATAGTATGCTATCTTTACCAGACTGCAATATTTATAGGCAGTGAAACATTACCATATTCCATAGCTATGTGTAACAGCAAAAAATAGAGTCCTGCCCACAAGTCAACTCCTAACTGATGGCTTCTATTAGGAGACAGATAGAGGGACTTTGACTTTGTTGATTCTTGTTGATTTTTATAACCTCAGCCATGATATGGCTCTAATGGATGGGAGTTGGAAGGCATGGTGATATGATGGTTCCGTTCCTACCTGCAGGTCTCTTTCCAGAAACTAGTATATGGAACCATTGGGAGGTCATCAGGTGATCTGGAGTGAGGTGTCACTAATGCATCAATGACCACTTTTAGACTGAAGGAGCAGAGCCAGTGTGGTGTAGTGGTCAGTTTTGGAAGAGGGCCTGGAGACCAGGATTCAAATCCCCACTTGGCCAGGAAGCTCACTGGGTGATCTTGAGCCAGTCATTGCCTCTCCGCCTAACCTATCTCATAGGGTGGTTGTGGGGATTAAATGAAGAGGAGGAGTACAGTACTGCATAAAAAGGTGAGATATAAATGCAACAAACAAACAAACAAACCTCAAAGGATGCCCTTCAGCACCTGCCATCTTAGGTGGTTGCCTCACAGCGATTCTCCCTGTAGAAATTCCTTTTTTGTGTTCTGATGTTTGAATCCTAGTTTAGGGGAGGGGGGACCTTAACCAATTACCACTACAGAGTACTGTAAAAAAAAAATGGGCAGGATTTTACCCATTTCTAATTCAGACCCACTATAAATACAGATTGCTAAATGCTATATAAAAATCTCTCCCCCCCCCCTTATTCTTCCAAATTCCTCTTCTTTTTCTTGTATGGAGGATCCTCTGCTTTCACTGTGAAATTCTGTTTTAGGCAAAACTCAGTTGCAACTCCTTTTTTTTAACAAAAAAAAAAAAGACCGATCCTTCCCCAGCACTTGGTGAAATCACAGTGAGAGCCCGTGGGTTTCATTTGTCAATACTGATTACTAAGTGGTCTGCAGATAGGAAAACTTTACATTGCTGCTATCGACAATATGTCACTCTTTCTGAAACATGCAAGTAACAGCTGGTTGGATAGAAAACAATGAAAGACCAGGATGCTGAATAATAAAGAAAATAATATGTAGCCTCACCGTTTCCATAGTCTAGCTTTGGTGTAAAAATAAAAATAAAAATGAGAAGACAGTGTTTTGTAATATCTACCCATCAGTCTGTCCACATCCCAAAAGAAATAATCACAATTTGCTATATGGCCATTGGTTAGCACAATAAACTTATTGAATGAATCTTGCTGTATTACTCCTTTCATTTATGAAACTTTGCCCTCCCATAAGTAAAATTTTGGGACACGGGTGGTGCTGTGGGTTAAACCACAGAGTCTAGGACTTGCCAATCAGAAGGTCGACGGTTCGAATCCCCACGACAGGGTGAGCTCCCAATGCTCGGTCCCAGCTCCTGCCAACCTAGCAGCTGGAAAGCACATCAAAGTGCAAGTAGATAAATAGGTACCACTCTGGCGGGAAGGTAAACGGCGTTTCCGTGCACTGTTCTGGTTCACCAGAAGCGGCTTAGTCATGCTGGCCACATGACCTGGAGGCTGTATGCCGACTCCCTTGGCCAATAAAGCGAGATGAGTGCCACAACCCCAGAGTCGGTCACGACTGGACCTAGTGGTCAGGGGTCCCTTTACCTTTTTAAGTGAAATTTTATATTGCTATTACCATCTCCAACTCCTACTGGGGCACTGATTTCATTTTGTAATCAACAATTTTTTAATTCTGACTGTCTTATCTTCTCCTCCTAAACTGGTTTGCTGGCACAGGCAAGAGAGGTCTAGTTGGAAAATTGAAAGCTGGGATATCTTTAGGGCAGGTAAGGGGGAAGCTTTTTCAGTCCCAGGACTGCATTCCCTTGTGTGGGGGGCACATGCCAGGGATAGGTGGAGACATGAGGCAAAAGTGAGTCAAGCAATGAAGCAAATTTACTTTTCACAGTAGGCTAGCTTTCACACATACTGCAAGAGGCATTATCTGTGTTCAAAAACACGTTTCAGTCAGATGAAAGCTCCCCAGGAGAGTGCAAAACAAGGTCAGCTGGCTAGAGAAGAATGGCTGAGGAGGGTCTGCAGCTTGGTCATAGAGAGATATTTGGCAGGACACATTTGGTTCCCAGGCTTGAGGTTACCAAGCATTCCTTTACATCAGGAACAAGGGGGGGGGGAATAAAGATCTACATTGGGATCTGGTTCCCCTGTGGATCCTGGCACCCAATGCAGTTGTCTCACCTTGCCTTGTGGGTGACCCAGCCCTGTCCATTAGTATTATATTTGTTTGGTGCATACCTCTATGACAGGGTGGCCAACTCCCAAGAGACTGCAATCTACTCACAGAGTTAAAAACTGGCAGGGATCTACCCCGTTTTCTGGGGTTCAGGTCATAGTTGTTGAACTATTTTTAGGGAGAAAGGAAGCCCTGTTTTTGGGGGTGCAGGGCAAAAACAATGGGCTTCTTTTTAGGGGAGCAAAAGTTGTTGAGTTTCTTTGGGGGAGCCAGTGATCTATCACAGTCATCCAGTGATCTACCGGTAGATCACGATCTAACTGTTGGACGTGCCTGCTCTATGACTCCCCAATTTTCTGATAGACAAGAACAGCATATTTGCATTTTTACACAGTGTCATGAAGGGACTTCTGCCCTGCACATCTTGCTGTTCCCACCAGAGTGGCACAATGGTTTATTCATGGCAGGACTTTGCTGTGGAGCAAGCAAAGTCAAGCAGAACAAAGGACTGTAGCTCTACCGGTGCAAATGCTGGGTCCCAATACTGGCATGGGAAGATGGTCCATCATGCACTGAATGCCACATTCTTAGGAATATAGGAAGCTGCCTTATACTGTGTCAGACTTAGTCCACCTAGTTCCTTTTGTCTACATTGACCAGCAGGGACTCTCCAGGGTTTGAGACAGGGACATTCCCAGCTCTACGTGAAGCTCTACGTAACCTTTTGCCTGAAAAGAAGATGGTCTGCCATTGAGCTGTGGCCCTTCCTTGGCTCAGCACAGCAGTTGTCATGGGACTGGTCTGTGAGTCATCTTTGATGCTTTCTTATATACTTGCAAAAGCTATTTCTTTGCAAAAGCCTAGCATATTATTTCACACAGATAAGGTTTGTGCTTTATGACTGAAGTTTTTAGCACTACTTCTCCAACAGTTTTGACTGCCATTTGTCCTCTTAATACATACTGAAGATTTCTTGTTGATATTCATAAATAAAAATCAATACTATAGATGACAAGCTGTGAAAAACCAAGAAAAGGTTAAGCTCTACTTCATAGCACAAGTTCCCTTGCAGGCAGACCAATCCATGCTTTAAACTCTGTAAGAAGTCAGCTGTCTCAAATCAAGGTCTCTGGCAGCAGGGACTGATTGCCTAAATACTTGTGTTTGCAAGCAGAAAGACCTGCTGGCCTGAGCTCTGATGTACTTCTCAGCAAGCTGAAGGGCTTACTATGGCTTTTGGGTACTGACAGGAAAGCTTCCCCTAGCCCAAATCAGATTGGCTCAGAAATAAGTTGTGTTACTCAAAGTCAGAAAAAGCTTAGCTTATTTTCCAACCTAATCTGTCTTTGAAATTCTTGGATATAGTTCTTCGGCGGTGGGGGTTACCATTTCCAAGGGCCTCTGGGTCTTTTTGCCTCAGAGTTGTCCATTAACAGTTCAGTAAATGCTATGCTCTGGAATGTGAAGGTAGATGTTGCTTCAGCAACAATTCAGTTCTGCCTGAGGGGTTATGTAAGAACTGGAAGCTCCACCCCCTTTTGTTTCCCAACAAGGTCCTGACATTGTCAGGTGCTTCCAAGAGCTTTCCCATCTTTAAATGTAGGCTCACACGCAGCTAGCCAAGCCCTTTGCCAGTGTCTTCAAATCTCAGCATGGCACAGCATCTCATCTACTCCTGTCACCAGGGTGGCTGGTTATTTTGAAAAAGGCCCAGCCAGGAATGCCTGCAACCATTGTGAAGACCTACTGTGGCTGGAGTGCCTGGGTAACTTAAATTCTATGCATTCCTCTTGCTGTCTTGCTTAGTCCTTCACATACAGTGCAACAATCCTTTAACAAATCTCTCTTGGCAGAATATTCCACTGGACTGGGCTGATGACACTAAAGGCTCAGTTTCTTATTGTCAAGTGAGTCTCACCAACTAAGGGACTGATCAGTTATGTTCCTGGGGATGATCTCAGTGATTGAGCTGGGACATAAGGGTTCAGGCCAGGCACACTGCCTTGCTCCTGCAACAGATGGTGCCCGCAGCATTCTGATGTCACTTGCGTACATTGTGGAGTGTCACATGCATGCCCCATGGCATGCGCATGCTGCCAAGTAGAACTGTTTGGGGGTCCAGCCCCTAAATTGAAAATTTGTAGGTGCCTGGGAAATCCCTGAGGTACCCTGGACCTATATTGTTCAGGGCATTGTAAACAAATGCAAGAGCTAGCTTTGCAGTAAGTGGTAGACATGTGGAATTTGGGCAGTATTTTTCTATATTTGTTCCATGTTGCTTGATAGTCAAATGTTTCCTTCCAGGCAAGTTCTAGAACAGGCTTCCTCAACCTCGGCCCTCCAGACGTTTTTGGCCTACAACTCCCATGATCCCTAGCTAGCAGGACCAGTGGTCAGGGATGATGGGAATTGTAGTCTCAAAACATCTGGAGGGCCGAGGTTGAGGAAGCTTGTTCTAGAAGGATGTTTGCATATTATCTCTCTGCGCCACCCCCATGTGTTTATTCAGTGGTGTCTGTCTTAACACCAGACTTGCTGTGAACAAATTATGTCAGCATGTTTTTCTTCGTGCATGGAGCCATGTCGCTCTTGTCCCATCCTTGTTGTTTTGTGATGTCAAAGTGTGGAGTAAAATGTTAATGTCTTTTTCTCTTCTCTCTTCTTCCCTGTGATTTCGAATACATCTGACACTTTCTCTGCAAATGCCCATATATCTGTAATTACATTAACATGCTGATGTGCACCAAGAGACTTCCTCTGGATTCCATCTGGTAAGTTTTCACACACACACAATCAGTTACTCCCTCCCCCCACTTCTGAAATCTTCAAAGCTTTAACCTGAATACTTTGAGAGACCTGTCAGCTTACAATAACACCTGACACCATCAGACTATTGCTATTATCAATTCCAGGGCAATCACTGCCTCTTTTCACCACATCTCTCTCACCACCCTGCTTAATTTGAAGTTTTTTTAAAAAATCTTACTTTCCTTTAAGCCTGTTAGGGAAAAGCAGCAGTTGGATTTAGAGAATAATTTCACTCAAACTGGCCAAGGGGATTTCACCAAGATTGATTTCAGTCGGGCTGAAAATGACACATATCAAACTCGTTTGCAGATGCTTATTCACCCATTAGGCTACATAAAGATGACCCTGGGATTGCTAAAAACTTTATCCACAAGAAGAAAAGTGAAAAGAGAACTGCTGATGGGTTTATGTGGAATGCCAGATCGTTAAGACCCTTTCAGAAGGGCATAACAGAATGGATCCCTTGAAGACTGCTATGTCATTATGTGTATAAACTAAGAAGAAATTGTTTGCTTTAAAGGTGATTCAGTATGGATTCATACTTTTTAGGTGCTTATCTAGTCCAATGTACCACAGTCCTACCAATGTGGAATGCTGCAGATGTTTTGGACTATAACCCATCAGCCCCAGCCAGCACTGTCTGGGACTCATCTGATGGATGTAATGGTCCAGAGTATCTGGAGCAGACCACACTGATAGAGACTGCTGTACCAAGTCAGGAGAACATATTTGTGAGATCGCTTGAAAGCAGCTCAGGTCTAAATGGTATATTTAAATCAGGAGGACAGGTTGGGTGGATCTGGATTAGCACTATTCAGTCCCTAAAAACTGCAGGTTCTCCAAAACTCCCTAACAGCTTGTCAGTAAGGCCTAGGAGAACTCTGTTGAATACTAGAACTTTGAGGGTCTGAGTGCAAGTTAGAAAAGAAGAAGCTCAAGTATAGCTGTTATTCCCTGCGTTCAGTGGGATGCCCAGAACCAAACAGAACATTTTCTTTGGTTTTGAGTTCATTTTGGATGCACATTGGTTTTTGCATTTTTTTGTTTGTTTCTCTTTCAATTGGATAAGCATTGAGATGTACTTAGGTGTTCATCCCCATTCTTAAACCCTAGTTGTCTTCAGCCATTGAGATAGGGACACTTGGTAATATTCAGGATTTGGCCAACATATACTGTACTTCCATTTCTCTACATAGTTTTGGTCTTGTGTGTCCATCTGATGTGGGTTCTCATCTAGCTTCTACAAGAATTTGTACATTCTGTTGAACTAGATGCCTCTGGAAAACTGCCAAGTAAGGATGTGCATATGTCTCAGAATAAATTGGGGGGGGGGATAAATAGAAAAAAGTGAAAAAATAAGTGAAAAAGTGAACAATTTTTTAAACTCACATTGAGAATACAATCACCATCAGTATATCCATCTCTCTGTGTGTGGTGTGAGCCGAATGTCCAGATAAGTACCCGCATGAGATTGACATTTAAAAGAAATGTGTTCAAATGCAGCAAGGGCAGTGAGGTTCTCAAAGCACTGTGTTGGTGTCTGTCCTCCCAGATTCAATGTAGGTTTCTGAGTTCACAAAACCTACTATTTCTGGGTTTCTGGGCTCACAAAACCTACTGTTGTTGTCCTGAATTAATCCCCAAACTGCAGGAAAATAATTAAAATCTACATTGACATCTGCAAATATCAAGGATTTTGCTAGTACAAAATTGATAAAAACAACAGCTTCAGACCAAAAAAAGTATCTCACTGGACATGCCCATTTGAAAAAAATTCCTAATGGGAAATTCCTATGTTTCCCTCACACTGACACATGGTCTATTGTCAAACTAATTTAATCTAGTCCTTTTTGGGAAGAAGCTGTTAGTTTGAGTAAAGTAACTGGAGTGTCACATCAGTGCTGTCCCTGTGCTTAAATATATTCATGCCATCTGTCTTACTATCTCCAAAGGTAAAAACAATTGAGTCATGGGTGACTTCCAATAAATCCCCAGTTGTTCTGAACAGCTTGAGTTGTCTCACATCTTACTCAGTTGTTGCTGAAAGATGCTGCTACACCCCTCAGTCTTCTATTAAAATCATTTAAGATTCCCTCTACTGGCATAACAAAAGCAGAAACAGTTACTCCCTCCTCCCTTTTAAGGAAAGCTTTGCATATTTCCCCCTTCGTGTAACTCTGCTTTACTCTTTGCAGAAATGCACTCCTTTCTGTATGTTCCACATCCTGAGGTTTCAATGTCATTTTTAATTAGAAATGGAAAATTAATGTTTTGGTTCTTTTGCCCCTCCGGCTTGATTTATACATGGATTTGTATTTATTGCCATTCTACTATGTCCCATTAGACAACCACATCCAGGAGCTGGTGTCAAAATAGTACCACAATTGTATAGGCTAATGAATATAAAATGTCCAATTAAAAACAATCCCTTTTTGGAACTGGGTGTTGTATTGCCTTGATTACACAAGATGACAAGATAACCTGGAGACAAACATGGACATGAAAGCATGGGCATAGCCAGGATTTATTGAGGGGGGGCAGGCTTTATGTTAGGGAGAGCAGAACTAAGTTATCTGCCATGCAATTGGTCAGTCAGTTAAGTATTTCTGTTTATTTACTTGATTGGGAGTGCAGTTGACCACCTGCCCGCAGCTCATTATCTTTATATTGGGAAGACAGGGATGTGCAAAAATGCACCATCAAACAGGAACTAGTAGGGTTGCCATACATCTGGAATTTCTGGGACGTTGCTGGGATTTGGCTCTCAGAAACAGTGTTCGGGCAGAAATCACTTAAATATCCAGGAAAATCTGGATGTACAGCAACCCATGTGTAGATTTTGGTGAATTTCCTTAAAAATAGTTCAAAAACTTCTTTGGCCAAACACAGTATTGCTAGGATATAGCAATACTATGCTTGCCATATGTACTGGGCATTCTCTGTTTTTTCAGTGTGTTTCTCTAAAAAGAAAACAAACAGCCTTTTCCAATAATACAAGAACACTGCTAAATCAGACCTAAGGTCCAACAGATTGCACAGAGCTTTTGATCATGTGAAGAAGTGCACACTCACACCACTATCTATGTGTAGGTCATCTCTCAGCTTTTCCACCAAATGCCTGTAGGTCTGGGGCAGAACTATCCAGGGTATTTACATTTGGGCTGGGCCAAGAATATGCAGCCCCACTTCTCTTCCGCATGTGAACTGAACTCACGGAAGCATCTCTGAAGAGCACTTGTACTATATACAGATGCTATTGTTCAGCATGCAAAAGCTGTGCAAAATTTTAAAGGGCTAACTGTGTGCTACCAGCAAGAAGGTGCTATGGAGGTCAAATGATTTTTAAAGTGATATGATGCTCATCATACTAGAACCGGGGGTCATCTCAGTGCAGTATAATGGTTTAGAGTGTTGGATTAGGACCTGGGAAAGGAGAGATTGACTCACTACTCAGCCATGAAGCTCACTGGCACTTGGTGGGGTTGGGCCAGTCACCATCTCTTAGCCTAAGCTACCTCACAGGGTTGTAGTGAGGATGAAATGGGGAGGAGAAGAACCATGTACACCACCTTGAGATCCTTGGAAGATAAAGGTGGGATAATAATAATAATAATAATAATAATAATAATAATAAAGCTGAATGTTGGGATATTCCAAGTAGACCAAAGCAAGTAACACTTTGCCATGGCATTTGCTACCATAAGATGTTGGTCCACCAACTTGTAGAGCTTTAAAAGGTGATTAGACAAATACACAGAGGATAAGTCTATTAATGGTTACTAGTCCTGATGGCTGTATTACCTCCAGTCTCATAGGAGGTAGCTCAATGGGACTAACACTGCAGTCTTACACATATATCCTTATAACTCAGTATCAAAAGCAGCACCTTGCTGTGATCTGAGAAACAAATTGGCAACCAGTAGAGCTGGGTGGGGGGGGATGGTGTGATGATGACTAACCTAGACCAACTTTCCCTAGCCTGGTGCGCTCCTCATATTTTGGACTATGTCTCCTATTAACTCCAGCCAGCATGGCGGTGGTTAGGGATAATGGGAGTTGTAGTCCAACGACACCTGGTGGGCACCTGCTTGCAAAAGGCTGAACTAGATTGTAAGTGAATTTGACATTTGCCAGAAACAGGATTCTTATTTTTGCTATCAGACAGGTGGGGGGGCTGTTACCAAATCCTTATTCATCTTGCTTTGCTTAGTGTTCTTTTTTTAGTATCAAAGGTAGTAAAATAATTAATAGGGAGCAAAAGTTCTCTAGGCTTAAGAAGAGCTTGCTGGGAAGGCCAATAGCCCATCTGCTCCAGTATTGTGCTCTTACAGTGGCCAAGCAGGTGCCTACGGGAAGCCTTCAAACCAACCAATCTATTCACTCAGCCAGAAAGGTTCTGAAAGGGTTTCACTCCTTGGTCTGAAATGAACGTGACTTGGCCTTTGTCTGGCCTTTCTATGTGCTTTCTTCTGTAGAAAATGAGTCACCAAGGTTTCCTGGAAAGATAGATCAATCTCCAGGGACCGTCAGGCCTTTAAAAAGTTGCTAATCTCTCAAAGTCTACAGCTCAGTGTGATTTTTTCACCCCATTCCCTTTGTCATCTTGTGCAGCCTCTTTCGATCACAAGGTGCTAGTTACCTAGAAAATTGCTATTGCCACCTCAAATGTCTCAGCTTTTTTCCAGGGTTGCGGATGTAATGCCCTTAAAATAATAACTTTGGGATAACAGCTGCTGTAGTCAGAGATAGTGACCTGAGTAAAATTATTGCATTATTGGACATCAACAAAGAAACTTTCATCTTCTGATTTCAAGTTTGGCCACCACAAAACAAGAGAATAAAGCTACTACAGAGCAAGGAAGAAAAAGATGATGTTATTACATGGGGTACGCATGTCACACTGTTGCCATGGTGCTTTGGAAACTGTAGTTAGAAATGTATTACACAACTTTTTTCAATGAAAAGGAAACAAGACAAGCCTAAAGTAAAATGTGCTTCAGTTTCTACTTTTGCTATTGGGCTCAAGCTAGTGATTTACAAGGACTGAAAATCTCCCATAAAATGCTTACATTCTGTGACTTTGCATCAGTTTTGTATCCTGTGTGGTGCATTGTTTTTCCTGATTACAGTTAATTTGGCACAATTCCCCCCCTTTGACTTTTTTCCTGGAATTAGGTTGCATGATGATATCACTGATGACAATGACTATTGTGAGTGACAGCTACTGAAATGAATAGGCTAGAGGAGGCATCTGCCTTTGCTATGATGTCATGGCATGTTCTAAACATTCTTCTGAGTGGGAAGAGTCATTCATGCAACGCTGAAAGCTGAAGGTGGATATAGTTGGGGGTGGGGGTGGAAATAACAAATGTCTTAAGGGAAGAAATCCTGTATGTTGTAGCAAGCCTTGGAATATAAGAGAGTTGGAAAGTATGGGGAGTTGTGAGAGGAGGGACTGAGAATGTGGTGGAGGAATCTCATACAATGTAGAGATACATACTAGAGATAGAGGTTGAAAAATGAAAGAGAGGTGAAGCATCTCTCATGTGGACAGGATCAGGCAGCAAACTGTGGGAAGAAGGTGCCTGGAACAGAATCTGGCCTATCAGCAGGTAAGTGTTGATATATTAAAATGTCCATGTGGCCCTCCATGCTGATAGGCTGTTTGTAGGAAGGGGTATTGGAAGGGGTATTTTGGGGGGGGGCTGAGGCAAGGTGTCCTTCACTCATTTATCACCATGGTAGGGCTTCCAAAAGCTTGCCAGGGAGTGGAGGACTAGGCAGTATATATGAATAGGGACTAGTGGTAGCAGACAACAGCAGATCAGCCCTGCAAGGAGAAGAAATGGATGAAGTTGCAGCTGCTGCTCCCATCTGTACTTCCCAGAATGCCTCTGTGGTAGGGATAGGTGAAGCTGTCAATTTTGGTTTCTCTCAGTTTCTAATTCTTCCAATGTTAAGCTTAGTTCTCCACATTTCCACATTAGTTTGCATTTCTTTTAAAAAAAACCAAAAACCAACCAACACAAATTTCTCCTTGAAATTTATTAGCGTTTTAGTGAGAATAATTGCTAATATACATATTTTCATTTGCAATTTTGTCTAATTCATACATTTTTGAAGAGAAATTTTCCTAATATAATGTATTTTTAAATGTTGTTTTCACTTATATGTACTTTCATGAGTCAAAAAGATATTGTTGCCTATTAAAATAAAAGAAACACAAAAATAAAAATAAACTTTGATACAACGAAGTTAGCGCTCTTTTCAGTTAGCCAGTGTATGAGTAGCACATTCTATTTATATGCAAGTACATTACATTTATTACTCCTGATAAATTGTCTGAACATAAAAATGGACAAGTGACCACACTGCCAAAAGCATGAACTGAAGACTGATTTCATTATTGTTTACATTAATAAACTGTAGTATGTTCATTGTTGTTGATGATTTTTTTTGCCACCCAATTTCTACCTGCACTCTGTTGCTTAACTAAGATGGATAGGAGTGATTTCAATATAGATTTATTAAGATATAAAGCAACAAAGGTTTGATCATGTCAGCTATCTGTAATGTTTTTAGAGTTATAGCCCACCAGTATTATTTATGCAGGGTTAAACAATGAGTGGATACTCCTGGAATTTCCTATTGAATGGAAGAACTGAGAGATTGTCTTTTATTTGTTGTTGAAAATATTTTATGCAGTGTCCATTTGTCATCCGTACACTGACATTAATATAAATTCCTTCTCTCTTCCTTTAATCCTCTTGTTCCTGTTGCATTCTGCATCACTGCCAGCTGAGACTAAGAGCCAAATGGTTGGTTGGCTTGGTTTATTAAATGTATACATTGCTTCCCACTAAACACGTTCTGAAGTAATTTACAACCAAAGTAAAAAAAATAAAACAATAAAATCACATGAACATAGTTAAAAACAGATTTAACAGGGCACTATCATGGCACTGGTGCATGTTTTATTGTATGTTATATTGCAGCTCTGGGTTATGATGTCCCAGTGGCACTTTTTCCCTTGCAAAGTACCCTCTGGAGGGGATGATGTGAGAGAATGAAATGCTTAACCCTTCCTCTGCTAGCTGTTTATCTATAGAATCAGTATTTTAGCCCCTTGGTAATGTGTAAACATAGATTTGCAGCCCCACGAGGCAAAGGCAGCTGAGCAAAACAACATTTCAGGGTGAGCTGTTTAGGGACTAGGGCCTGCGACAAAGCAGCTGCCCCAAACTACAATTCCCATAGGGGTTTTTTTAGTGTACAAAGGCATGAGTGAGCATATCTGTGTAGCCTGCATAGTGGCAGATTCTTCCAGAATCCAATAGCCCAGCATCTTTTCTTGATTCAATTTTAAGCAGCAATTAAAACTGTAATTGATTAATCAGAGTGACTAATGAATTAAAGTCTGCAGTTCTAATTTGAATGCAATGTGCTAGAATTACTGCTCAAGTGGTTGTGCTGTCCTTTTCCATTTCAATGACAATAGAGTAATCAGTAAGCTTTGTATCAACTTCACACTGGGAGTGTTTCTCTTGCTATGAATCCAAGAGAGGAAAAACCACATGGCCTTAATACTGTGTCTTTAAACTTATGTTCCCTCCTTTACACTGAAAAGGTAACAACAACAACAACAACAACAACAACAACAACAACAACAATAATAATAATAATTTATATGATGCCCATCTGACGGGTTTACCCGAGCAGCTTCAAACAAATATAAAACATAATAAAACATCAAACATTTAAAACTTTCCAATACATCCTTCAGATGTCTTCTAAAAGTCAGATAGTTGTTTATTTCCTTGACATCTGATGGGAGGGAGTTCCACTGGGCAGACATGACTACTGAAAAAGTCCTCTGCCTGATTCTATGTAACCTCATTTATCGCACTGAGGGAACCACAAGAAGGTCTTCTGAGCTGGATCTCAGTATCCGGGCTGAATGATGGGGGTAGAGACACTCCTTCAGGTATACAGAGCCAAAGCCAATTGTATAACAATCACAGATACCATTGTCTATTCAGAAGTACAATATATTATGCAAACTTTATGCAGATGACCACAATGAATTTACAGTACCAGGGTTTTTTAAGCTTTGGTCCTCTAGGTGTTGCTGGACTACAACCCCCATCATCCCAACAGGTCATGCTGGGTCAGAGCAGATGGGAAATGGAGTACAACAGAATCTAGAGGGCTACAGGCTTTATTGGACTTTGGCTGGATAATTCAATTCCATTAGCAGGTGATTTTGGGCCATTCACTTTGTCTCAAACTAATTCACTCAGAGGGTTATTCTGAGGATGTAGTGGAGTAGTACACATTCATCATTAATCTTCTGAACTCAATGGGTGTGAGATGGGAAAATATGAAAGGTTCTAGGTACATGGGGTTGGGTGGTTCTGCCATGCATTTGATTATTGCTTTGCTGTCATGCTGGGCAGGTTGGAAGAGGCCTTTACAGCCTGGGACCTTCAGGGCTTCCTGTTTTGATTTGTGCTGCACTATGGAGATCCAGCTTCACTTCCACAAAGCCCCCAAATCCATTCAGGGCACACTTCTTTGCCTTAGCATTTGGGAATTTTCTGAATCCAATACACATCCTAGTACCTATGCACTTATCTTGTACAGCAGTACATTGAACAGTGAAATTCTTTCTCTCAGTAGTTGTGGATACATCATGAATAGTTCCTTCTATACTAAATGGGCTCTGCAAATGATGGCAAAGGACCCACTGAAATAATTAGTTGAGTGTACTGCTGCACCTTCAGAGTGTAGGTTTAAAATGCCTTTGTGATCACTGAGGTGTGGAAGGCGCCCTCCCAAAATACAGAGAGCATCTGGGTGAAGCTACTCTTGAGGAATCTTTTCAAGGTGTCTTCTTGGAATATGGGTGTAAGAGCACATGGAAGAAAAATCTGTCCAGCCCCATATTGTCATTCTAAAAGAGCAGCCTCCTTTTGTTTGTTTTAGTACATGCTTTAATGGAATAAAAAGTGCTTTACTGGCAAAATTCATATTACCAAAACCAATTGGATTTACAATTTGTTTTTATTACCACTAAAGGAGCACTAATTCAAGCTTTGCATGCAATATAATGGCACAAAACAACAATAATCTTGTTTTTTATGGCTTTAAGCATGTTGAAAAGCTAAGCCTTCGTTGCACTATATGGTGCCCAAATGTCATTATAACCTGAAAAATGTAGCTGACAGTCATAATTTGTATTTTCATTGATGGCCTTATGTTGCTTCCTAACACAAAGTGCTCCCCCTCCCCTCAAAGCCAGCAGAGGTTTCATGCCTCCCTCCACCCAACATCCAGTAATTATCCAAAGTGTGTCTGAGATTTCAAGATAAGGACTATTGATTTTAAAAGGAAAGTTGTTTGTCAAAGGTTGTAAATTTTGAAGAATGCAGAAGCCAAAAAAAAGTCAAAGCGAGACAATTGAAGATGATACAAATACGGCTTGGATGTTGGAAAATTACTGGTTTTCGTCTGATTAAAGCTACAATTCTATACACACTTACCTGGGAGGGGAGCCTATGGCTCTGTGCAGTGGGTCTTCCTTCCATCACTGTTCTGTTCTAAGTACTGAACTGATCTGTGCATTTATTTTTAAAGATCCGTCAAACACATCTGTATTGATTTTTCTTCTCTACTCTTTCACAAAGCACCTCAGAACAGTGTTAAAGCATTTTATCCTCACAACAGCTCTATGGATCTGGTGAAACAAAGAGAGAAACTTGCTAAAGGCCAGTCAGGAAGCATCATGACTGACTACAGATTTCAACCCCAGTCTTCCTAATATAAATTCATAGAGGAAAATAGAGCAATGTCAGTGTTGGTACATCCCCACGGTGTTGACATATCTGCTGCCTGGCCCCTGGCCCTTCCAGTAAGTGGCATTGCTTGGGAGGTCAACTATCTGCTGCCCACCCTACAGGCATTTACTGCCTCATAATGAGATAGGAAGCCTTCTGGGTCAGGTCAATGGCCCATCTACTCTAGCATCCAGTTCTTTCAGTGGCCAACCAGATGCCGGCATGCAGGACTTGAGCACAACAGCACTTTCCCCACTTATGATTCCCAGTAACTAGCATTTAGAAACATACTTCCTCTGACAGTGGAGGCAGAAAAACAGCCATCATGGCAAGTAGCCATTGATAGCCATTTGAATTGTTCTAACCCTCTTTTAAAGTTACCCAAGGCTTGACCTATGGGGAGCCACTGCCAATTAATATAGACAATACTGAGCTGGAATAGCCAATGATTTGATTCAAGAAAAGGCCGTTTCCTATACTCCTATGTTCTGTACAACTAAAATTTTAATACTGCAGTATAAAGTTTATCTGGTCCTAATGAAATTATTTTGATTGTGTCAACCACAGCAAACTATAGCAAGTTCTTAAAGAAATGGGAGTGCCTGATCACCTCATCTGTCTCCTGAGAAATCTCTATGTGCGACTAGAAGCTACAGTTAGAACTGGATATGGAATAACTGATTGGTTCAAAATTGGGAAAGGAGTACGACAAGGATGTATATTGTCTCCCTGCTTATTTAACTTATATGCAGAATTCATCATGCGAAAGGCTGGGCTGGATAAATCCAAAGCTGGAATTACGATTGCCGGAAGAAATATCAACAGCCTCAGATATGCAGATGACACAACCTTGATGGCAGAAAGTGAGGAGGAATTAAAGAACCTTTTAATGAGGGTGAAAGAGGAGAGCACAAAATATGGTCTGAAGTTCAACATCAAAAAAAGGAAGATCATGGCCACTGGGCCCATCACCTCCTGGCAAATAGAAGGGGAAGAAATGGAGGCAGTGAAAGATTTTACTTTCTTGGGCTCCGTGATCACTGCAGATGGTGAAAGCAGTCACGAAATTAAAAGACGCCTGCTTCTTGGGAGAAAAGTGATGGCAAACCTAGACAGCATCTTAAAAAGCAGAGACATCACCTTGCCAACAAAGGTCCGTATAGTAAAAGCTATGGTTTTCCCAGTAGTGATGTATGGAAGTGAGAGCTGGACCATAAAGAAGGCTGATTGCTGAAGAATTGATGCTTTTGAATTATGGTGCTGGAGGAGACTCTTGAGAGTCCCATGGACTGCAAGAAGATCAAACCTCTCCATTCTTAATGAAATCAGCCCTGAGTGCTCACTGGAAGGACAGATCCTTAAGCTGAGGCTCCAATACTTTGGCCACCTCATGAGAAGAGAAGACTCCCTGGAAAAGACCCTGATGTTGGGAAAGATGGAGGGCACAAGGAGAAGGGGACGACAGAGGATGAGATGGTTGGACAGTGTTCTCGAAGCTACCAGCATGAGTTTGACCAAACTGCGGGAGGCAGTGGAAGACAGGAGTGCCTGGCATGCTCTGGTCCATGGGGTCACGAAGAGTCGGACACAACTAAACGACTAAACAGCAACAATGAAATTATTGTTTGGTGTGACTACATCTGAAATACTGGGTTCACCATCATTATTGCTATTATTATTATTACTGCTGCTGCTACGACTACATTTACTATAGCATAATAATAATAATAATAATAATAATAATAATAATAATAATAACAACAACAACAACAACAACAACACAATAATAATACAATAATAATACAATAATACCGATAATTTAAATTTTAAAAAGTAAAATATCTTCTTATACACTTTTGGATAAGATAGACACATTAATTTGATTATGACTTTCACAGTCATAATGGATCTGCATGTTCTTGTACTTTGTTGCACTAGTACATAAAGAAAATGCTCCATTTTTCAACAAGAGGGTTGCCATCTTCCTTCCCTGAAATACTGAGTACAGTTCTGTTCATAACTCTACAGAAGGATATTGCAGAGCTGAATAACATGCCAAAATGGGCAACAAAAATGAATTCAGGGGCTTTGAGGACCTTCTTTATGAGCAAAGCTTATAATTTTGGGGGAACTGCTTTAGAAAAAATGAGAAAAGAGGTTATTACATTACAGGAGACCTGATAGAAGCCTATAAAATTATGTACTGTGTGCCAAAAGTAGATAAAGAAAAGTTTTTCTCTCGTGGTCATCATATGAAACTAACTTAGAGATTTAGGACAAGGAAAGGCAAGTCCTTCTTCACAAAACACGTAATTGATATTTGGAATACACTGACCTGATGTGGTGGTGAATAAACTGAGATTCAGTCCAGACAAATGAAAGTACTGTGAGCGGGTGGTTCATCCTCTCGGGAGAGTGGTGTTCAACCTATTCTGGGAGGGGGGGCACTCCTCACCAAACAGGGGTGGGGAACCTGTGGCCCTCCAGATGTTGCTAGACTACAACTCCAATATTCCCTGACAATTGGCTAGGTCTGATGGGAGTCCCAGAATAAGCCATAAGTACCTTATCCCTGTCCTAATAGATCGTATTTGCATTCTGTAGTACTTATTGTCAGTAGAGACTCAACTGGCCTTGGTAACTTGAACTGCCTGTAATCAGCTTTGATTTTGAAGATCATTTCGGTTCACGTGTTGTTTTGAGAAGTGTGAATTAGGCAGATACACATTAACATATGAGCTGATCCACATTTTCCTAGTCACCCTTACAAATATGCCATTTCTAACTTGATAAATCCTCTGCACAGAAGAAAAACAAACATGTGCCACACTGGAAGTCGGAAGATTTTTTCTTGGTCTCACTTTGGAATTACTTATCTTTTTCTTCCCATTTGAAAACGAGCATATTCCATCAGCACAGCAACCCCAGAGTGCAAACATAATTTCTCACAGCTAAGGCAGAGACTCCATAAAGTCACTTATGCCTATCATTCAGAGCCAGTAAAAATAGTCAGTTCAATGGTATTCATAAAATTGACACATGGAACATTTCCTCAAGTGGCAAAGAGGGATATTTTTGTATATAGCCTTTGTTTAATTTTCTCTTCCATTATATTTTATCCTTTCAGATCAAAAGGAAATTAACATAACCCGAATGCTTGGCTATACCAGTTACACAAACAGGTCACAGACTCTCTGTAAGGGTCTGGAATACTAATAAGTTAGTGTGTCTGTGTGTGGGGTGCTGGGAGATATTACTCTTCTCTAGGTGAACACCATTATATTGAGAACAAATTGTCATATGCCGAATGTTCTGAGCCTGCGGTGATTATGGAACAACTTAATCTGGCAAATATTGCAGATGATTTGAAGAATGGCAGAAATGCCAAGGTTTAAAATAACAATGAAAGTAGTGGAGAATTGCAGACAATTTAGAAGTTGTCTCTTCCCTGAACCTGGGAGAGTTTTTTGTTGGTGCTGTTTGCTCCTTGATCATTTGTATTTGAAAATTTTAGTATCGGAAGCAAGTACCACTATTTCATCAATGCTGAATTAGTGTCAAGAAACACATGAGCACAATACAACGTCAATACCTGCATATCTTATTTTATTGTACATTAAGTTTAAAATAGGGACGCGGGTGGCACTGTGGGTTAAACCACAGAGCCTAGGACTTGCCTATCAGAAGGTCAGCAGTTCGAATCCCCGCGACGGGGTGAGCTCCCGTTGCTCAGTCCCTGCTCCTGCCAACCTAGCAGTTCGAAAGCATGTCAAAGTGCAAGTAGGTAAATAGGTACCGCTGCTGCGGGAAGGTAAACGGTGTTTCCATGTGCTGCTCTGGTTCACCAGAAGCGGATTAGTCATGCTGGCCACATGACCTGGAAGCTGTACGCTGGCTCCCTCGGCCAATAAAGTGAGATGAGCACCGCAACCCCAGAGTCGGGCACGACTGGACCTAATGGTCAGGGGTCCGTTTACCTTTACCTTTAAGTTTAAAATGGGAGCAATGCTATCATCCAGAATCTAAACATTCAAATCTGTGCTTTGTCTATCAGATTCCCCCCCCCCCTCCCGGGCTATTGAGAGACCTCAGGGTTATAAACACACCTCTCAGATAGTTATGAAGCATTTAAATATAGTCCATTCTATGGGTGTTGCCAGTGTGGGCCATGTGACTAACTGGATGACAGGAAAACAGACATCCAAAATGATAGAGGCTTTAGTAAATGGGTCTTCCAGGGCATAGATAAGGAACTTGTGGCTCTCCACATGCTATTGGAGTTGAGCTCCCATCAGCCCCAGGCAAAGGTCAGCAACGATGGGAGCTATAGTCCAATAACATCTTAAGGACCACAGGTTTTCAATCCCTGCTCTAGGGCATATCTGTTCTAGATCTCCTTACTCAGTAAATGTTGAAGTTGACACAAACAGCCTTCTTCAGGTATTCTGCATTGGGCTTAAGTTGGCATGCAATGTGGTAGAAGGAATGAGCCTGTTAGGTCCACCCTCAGAGCTGCTCCAGTCACACTTCCCAGATGCCACCATTGTATATTTACTTAACCCTACTGCTGAAAGCATAGGTAGGAATGTTACTTCTGATATAAGTGGGTTCCCTGCCTTAAAAAACACACCTAAAAAACCCTGCTTAGTTCATTGACTGCAGGACAGATATCCATGTTTTGCTGAATAATCTGTCACATCAAAAAATGTATATTGCAGCGGGAAACATTTGTGGGGAAATGGAACTTCATTTCAATCTTAGTTACCCATCCACATTCCCTTGCATCTGAATATTTTCCTGGATAAGGGAATCATTACATGATAACCTTTTTCTCAGGTGTTGCCAATTAAGATATAAAGTTAAATAAAACTTTGGAAGGAAAATTATTATCCCTTTGATTCAATAAACACATCACACCACTGTTTCTCCCTCTTATTTTCAAAAGCACCAATTCTGTGTTGACCTTAAATTTGTGAAAATGAGTTAAAATTAGGATTAGTATGTCAAATGGGAACACCTGTTTTACAGATAAACATATTTAAATATCAACCTTTCCCACTTGATTGGTTTTTGAAGAAAAGAACTACTGATTAGAAACCGACATTTAGGTCCATGACCTTCCAAAATGGCAGCTACAGTGTGGTTAACGTTCTAGTACATTTGCTGCTTCCTCCCCAACGCATTTAGTTAAAAGGACAGTGTGAAGAGTCTTTTTCTATTTATTTTTATATGCATGCTTCCTTCTCTCTAAAATGTGACAAAAGATCTTCAGGCATGAAATAAAGAGGTGTGACACAAGAAATGTTCGGGTAAAACATGTGGTCACATTTAAATTTATGCAAATTATCTGCAATTTGACAGTGCAGGAACCTAGCTGTTAACCACTCAGGCAAGGTCCACTCTACCACATTAAGGAGGTGCTTAATACCACCCACTTTTCATCAGTCCCCACCTAAGCATGGGCAGGGAGTCCTTCATGACCCATCCCTTCTTGGGGCGCGCCACAACTCTGCCACAGGTTAGCCCCATAGTACCTTCAAACAATGAAATACCTGCCATTGTTTTAAATCACCATGTCCCTCTCAGTTTCCTCCATCCAGGCATTATTCAAATGTATGCCTTTGATTTAAAACACCACTTTCCACCTCTCAGTATTCCTTCCTTTAGCTCCCATGCCATGGCCACTGCTGTTGTTCACTTTTGTTCCTCTACCCTGCCCTGACTTCATTCAAATCAGGGGTTGTGGTGTGACACTCCCTGATAGGGGTAGCCACAATGACATTATTATATTTTTATTAAATACAGAGAAAATATCAGCATTAAAATTCATCAGCATTTCAGTGCAAGTTTATCCTAATATACACATTTTGTATGTTTTTTTCTGGCCTTGTGTGCACATTTCTGCAAAGCAAATTATCCTACTACAGTCATACCTTGGAAGTCAAATGGAATCCATTCTGGAAGTCTGTTCAACTTCCCAAATGTTCAGAAACCAAAGCACGGCTTCTGTTTGGCTGCAGGAACCTCCTGCAGCCAATCAGAAGCCCCATTGGATGTTTGGCTTCCAAAGGAACATTCGAAAACTGTAACACTCACTTCCGGGTTTCAATTGTTTGGGAGCTAATTTGTTTGGGAGCCAAGGCATTTGAGATCCAAGGTACGACTGTATAATGATCTTTTACATTTTTGATTTAAAAGTAATATATGCATCTTTATGCACAATGTACCCTAGTACATCCTAGTATACCCTTGTACATATTGCTTGGTTAGAGAACTGCATTGCAAAATTCCAAAGACTGGCTGTGTTATGGTTTGTTTTGGAAAGTGCAAATTTGTTTTTTTTTTATATATATAAATTTTTTATTGGATTTTCACATTTTATAAACACAGACACACACAAACAAAAACAACACATATAAGGTTTCATGTCCTTACTTTCCTAACCCCAGTTCTTGACCTCCCCCCACCCCCCTTCATACATCCTAATTTAATTGAATTAACTCAGCAAGCTCATATCTCTCATCCTTTACATATTGTTGTTATATAAGTATATTTTTTTAAAAAAATACTTGATTCATATTACTTGGCCAAATTTTACTTATCCAATTTTCTTATAAATATTAAATCCTTTTCTAAGGTCGACCCAAATTCCTTCCACGAATTTCCCTTTTATCTTAAAAATAGGTCATAATAATCAAACACAAAGGTCATAAACATTTTTAAAATTCTTTCTCCCCCCCCCCCCCGCCCCGGTTTCTGTCCCTTCCCAAATGAATGTCCACAAAAACAGTTTTTAGCCTGGATTCCTCACATCTGAGGCCTTCAAGTCTCTGTCAGTCTCTCTCTGCCGATTTTGTTGGTAGCCCTCTTTGTTGGTCATCGGGTCTCGAAGGAGTTCTAGCTCAGTCTCATCAGATTTTCTTCCATCCAAAATACTTGGTAACAGCTGCTGCGAAAGGTCAACTGATCTTCCATACTCAAAGCGGAAGCCCCAATCATATTTCTTGTTTCTTTTAAATTCAAGTATTCCAAGTGTTCCGGGGGCTTCCTCCCTCCTCTCTCGCATCTTTCGCAGATTTGTAATCCAAAAGTCTTCTTCTTTATGTTCTAACAATGTAGGCTTCTGGTTGGTACTCGCCATCTGTACATGCTCCACTCCTTGTTCCCTCTCCTCCTGTTCCAAAGTTATCTCTTCTAATTCAGCTGCAGATTTTTTTCCGGTCAAGTCCATTGTGCATTCAGCAGAGTCACTTATTTTAGAATTCAAGGTTATAAGTTGTTTACTCATAGCCGTAGTCTGCTCCTGCAAAATTCCCACGAGAAAGAACATTCTTTCTATCTCTGCCTGTAATTTTCCATCTGCAGCCATTGTAGTGTTTCAATGTTTCCCCTAGGGGGATTCTGGTTACTTAATAGTCCTTTCCCAACAGTCCGTTACTTTGTTATTTCACTACTTTGTTCCCAACCTCTTTAATTCAAATGTAACAAATTGAGTCCAGAGAAGTGTTAAATAATAAGATTTTTAACTTTCACTGCCCGTTTGACAGCTCCTTTGACAGCTGTCAAACTCCTGTTCCTTTTTCTCCAGCTCACATAGAGGACACTCCCGCGTCTGAGGGGGGGGGGGGGGGGTTTAAGCAAAAGCTTCTAAAATTCCACTCTTACTCTCCAGCACAAATCTTCTTCTGTCAAACTCATGAAAATATTATCTTTTTAAAAAACACTGAAAAGAAAACACTCTCCACCTTAGTTCTCTGATCCTTCCTTTAAATCTTCTGTAAGCAGGGGGGTGCGGACTTCCCTTTAGCACATCCCCCGATCGTGCCGAATTCAAAGGTAAAAATTTTAAAGTCCAAATTCCATTCTACTCACGGGTTAATTAAAGTCCGAATTTCAGGGAAGAAAGTCAGCGGTCTCCGGCCATGGCTCGCGGCTACGCTCCACTGCAGTAGCGGTCCACTCACAGCACCACGCCGCTCCCCGTACCCTCTCCGCAGCCTTTAAAAAGGCTCTTCGTGGGTCGGGGGGCGCTTAAGGTGCCCGCCGAGTCACCAAGTCCGCAGGCTTCAGCGCCTGCGGTTTCTGAGGGTCCCCGCGTCGCCGTCGCGGTAGAACCCTTCTCCAGCGGAGCCGATTCCCTCCGGAGCTTGGAGGGAATCCGCCATTAACCAGATCGCGCTAACACGGAAGTCTGGAAAGTGCAAATTTGGTAGGTTCACCTTTGTGAACATACACCTGCTATTCTTTGTATGATTGATCAACTTGGAAAAAAGCCACCATAATTGCTTTAATTCTCACTAATCTCCACATGGAAGCACCAGACCATGCAACTGAGGCTCAGATGTGATCCAAGACACCACACAACTTCTCCCAGCCCTGGGATTCAGTTGTATGAATTAGCAGGACCTTAGGATGTGCTGGTGGTTGGGATTTTTAATTGGTTTGTTTCGATGTTTTTACAGATTTGAAGTTAGAAGTTCCAAAAAAGAAGAAGAAGAAAAAGAAGCCCCTCACCATCATAAATATGATATGTTTCTTGTCCTTGTGGCTTGGCATCCAACATGTTTATGCCAATGAAAAGCAAATTATCATATGTATCCAAGTATGCAATTCACTGCAGCCATTTGAAACAAATTATCCATTCTTGGCTTAACAGATCATTACACCCAGTGCTGCCGGTAAGATTCGCCTCCAAGAGTTTGGCCATTCTTAATTCTTGTTTAAAACTTTCCAGAAGTTTTAACTTAAAACTGCAAAAGGTTCATACTCAAAGATCATTTCCCATGAAGAAAACATACCTCAGGTTTAGATCTGTCACTGTGTGGGGAAAGAGTATCAAGCAATTAGAGTAATTGAAACAAATGAATTGGGGGTTAAAATTTTATGAAAAAGCTGTTATATTGTGGAATCAGACTTTTTAATGGACTGCAGGCATTAAACAGACCTTGTATTAGACTTTGAAATTAATGGGTCACTCACTGTATAGCATTCCAGTCTTCATAGCTTGATACGATTAATGCTTGCTTATATAGCAAATTCAATGGCTCATTTAATTTCATATGAATGTTTAACGTTAAATTGCTTTTGGATTAAGTCTAAACTCATTATTCATTTTAATGTTTGAAAAAAGTTTCATTTTTCTTCCATTTTCCTCAACCATATGCTTTGCCATTAATGGAAGCCTATACCCTTACACAGCTGAGAAATGCAAGAGTTTTATAATCATCACCGTCAACATCATCTATTTGTTAACATTTATTTGGTTCTGCAGCCATGATTTCAGAAGATAAAATACGGCTCATTTTAGCCCTTACACGACTTATAATTAGGGCTGTTTGATGGATTTCTGATTTCCAATAAGAACTGGTTGATCCTCTCCTTTTCCACTAATATTTGGATTGGAACTTACATCACCTCTGCATAATAAATTTTAAACACTGTTACACTACTTTAAGAGTCATGGAAATCATGGGCACTGTAATATATTAAGGACACTGGGAATTGTAGCTGTCAGGTCATCATCCAACAACAAACTACACTTCCCAGAATTCTTTGGGGGAAGTGTGGATGTGACCAATTGCACTTCCCAAATGTTCCAAAATTTGGCTTTTTAATCCATGTCAAAGTGCACAATGAAAATACATTTGGAAATTGGCATTTTGAGAGAGAGAAATAGATAAAGTCTCATGTGGATTTAAGGAAAGTAAATTAAGGGCTAAATGGAATGGAATAGACTTACCAATGAACACATGCAAAATTAACCAGAGATGTAAATGTCATGTACAAAGTGATATGCAGATAAAAGAATGTACAGCACTCATTTTTATTAAAGATTGTTCACTATTCAAAAATGTTGCTGCAACTAATAGCTAACATTATTCTCCAAATACTAAAAAAATGCTCAGTGCACTTAAAAAACCAAATTATTAATTTTAAAATATTTTTATCCTACCCTTTTATTGTTATATATGTGTCTCTCTCTATAGCACCAATTGTTGCGCAAGTACTAAATTAAACGTACACACATTTTTTTAAAGAAAAGAAAAGAAAGAAAGCATAAACAAAAGAAAAGGATACATTGCAGTAGTTAGTAAGCAGCAAAAATGCAATATTTGCACATTACTTCCAATCACAGGGATGGTTCAATGAGTGAATTTTTTTTAGAAACTACAGTGTAGGTTAATTTCAAGAAATAATATCAAAGCAACTAATAAAACAGCTATATTCTGACCTCTATTAAAGAATGTCTTGCATTAATAAATTATAGTGTAAGTGCTCTCTACCTGTCCTGTCCTGTCATGTGCCATATGTGGGTTAGTATCATCAGATGATTGATGAGGAATTTTGAAATGTGGTTTGCTCACACTAGAACAATGAAGGAAGGAAGGGAAAGTGGAGGAAAATATTCCAGCTAGGGTTAGGCTGAAGCTAATTAGGTTTTGGAAACATTTTCAGTGGTGCAATAAGAGAGAGAGAGAGAGAGAGAGAGAGAGAGAGAGAGAGAGAGAGAGAGAGAGAATTAAAGATTTCTCACTCTCTGCAAAAATGTCCCAGCAATCCATAGATAGGGTAGAAATGGAGGGCAGAGGGACTAGTCATCTTGCGAAGCAGGGGCACTATCCTGCCCTCAGGATTGTGGGTGTCCATCACCACAATGAAGGCCTGTGACATTAAATGCACATCCCTGCACATTGTGTGTGTGTGTGTGTGTGTGTGTGTGTGTGTGTGTGTGTAGAAATCAGCCACATGTGCAAAGGTAAAATTCACATTGATTTCTGCAGCCAATTTTGCCTCTGGCCCCACCCATCAGTGGTATGTGGCCCCTTGAAGGTTGCCCCAATGCGAATGTGGCCCTCGATCTGAAAAATGGTTTGCTAGAAAGGTTATATCAGGTAAGAAGAGAGGACAATTGGACAAGCCAAAGGCAGAATACCACTATAATGAGAACAGTAATGTAACCTGGCATCTTAAACATTCCAGAGGCTGAAATAAGCAACAGTACTCTTTCTGATCAAAACAGGGGAGGGAACACGTTAGTGCACCCTTCGTAACTTCTTCTGTATCTCTGACAGAAGAAAACCTACTTGCTGTATCACCCCAGGACAATCACATTAAGGACAGCCATTACCGAGAATAAACAGAATTGTTTAGACTTGGCACAGTGGACCACTCAAATCTACAGTGCACAAAGTGGAAATGTCCCCCCCCCCTTTAAAAGCCTAACATGACAGACACAGGCCATGCCGAAAGCATTCCATTTGGGCAATAAAATTGTGTTTGACAATCTCCTAATGAAAGGCTGGAGACTGCCTTTGGGCATATAGCCCTGAGCATCAGAAAAGGAAAAGAGGAGAGATGGAACAAGGTCATTGCGCTGGGGGGAGAGAGGCTTCACATTAAAAAGCTCCCACCAGGAATCTTTTGTGTTATAATTTGTTGCTGAGTTGTAAATTCATAATTTCTTCCTCTTTGCTTCTGGTGAATGTCCATTAATTGTTGTGCATTTCTTTCCATCTGCTATGTGAAAGCCACATCTTTCTCTTCAGGTCTCATCTCCTGCATGAAGTCTCTGGTTTAACTTCCTAGTCTGTCCCAACTCAAACGAAACAAATGCTCAAGGACACTATCTTCAAAAACAGATTTACAGTGATACCTCGGGTTACAAACACCTCAGGTTACAAACACTTTGGGTTACAGACTCCTCTAACCCAGAAGTAGTATCTCAGGTTAAGAACTTTACCTCAGGATGAGAACAGAAATCGCATGGTGGCGGCACGGCGGCAGCGGGAGGCTCCATTAGCTAAAGCGGTACCACAGGTTACGAACGGTTTCAGGTTAAGAACGGACCTCTGGAACAAATTAAGTTAGTAACCAGAGGTACCACTGTAATAAAGTTTCATGCTACACAGCATGTATTTAATGGATGGAATTTGCTGCTGCAATATGTGGCCACTAGCTTAGACGCTATTCAAAATACACAATTCAGGGAAAAGAATAGGTCAGTTTATTAGAGCTGTGCACAGTGCCATCTGATCCACACCTTGGCCCTGCTGGTGTGTGTGTGTGTGTGTGCGCGCGCACACACACAAATCAACCTGCCCTGGGCCATCATAGGGACTACTGGGCCCAGATCTGGTCCTGAATTAGTCTGAGGTGGTACAACTGTTGAGCTAGGTTTTTAAAAAAATCAATGGCACCTGACTGAGGTACTCCTTCAAAAGTGGCTTATCTGCACCCTGTGAATAAGTGCCCTGCACCCCACAGGACTGATGTCTCATATAATTGTAGAATTAGAAGGAACCCTGAGGGTCATCTTGTCCAAGAGATTGGAATGCAGGAATCTCAACTAAAGCATCCATGACAAGTGGCCATCCAACCTCTGCTTAAAAACCTCCAACCAACAGAATTCCACGATCTCCCGAGGGACTCCGTTCTACTGTTAAACAGTTCTTACTGTCAGAAAGTTCTTCCTATTGCTTAATCAAAATCTCATTTCTTGCAACAGTTATTGCACAGAGGCATCTATCCTGCAGGGATGGGACATAGGGCAGGAATGAGAATCAGGCAGCATCAGGCTCCTACATTTGCCTGGGAAGACAATGACAGGAGGTCTCAGTCTTTTTCTGGGGTTTTTCCACCCACTGCCTACCGCTCCTTCCTGCCTTATGCCCCTGACAGCCGTAGGGGAAGTCCTAGGAAACAGGATGCTGGAATGTATAGGCTATTGGTGAGACCCAGAATAGAACTGTTTTGTCTTTTTTAGTTGCACTTGTTCATAATCAACCTTGGTTACACTGCCCCATGAGTGGGAAACTTAAGCTTTCTGGATATTGTGGGAGTCCAACACCATCAACCAGCATAGCCAGTGGTGAAGGATGCAAGTTGAAATCCAGCAACATTTGGAGGGCCTTGGGTTCCCCACCCCTGCTTCAGCCTCTCCCTTCTCCTTAATTTAGTCTTTTCTTATCAAAACTCAACATCAATGCTTCTGAATAACAGTTGCTGGAAACTTCAGGAGGGGAAAGTGCTCTTGTGCTCAAATCCTGCTGTTAGGGTTTCCCTCAAATGTCTGGTTGGTCACTGTGAGAATAGGATGCTGGACTAGATGGACCATTGGCCTGATCCAGCAGACTTTTCTTATGTTCACTGCAACTGCTCATATCTGATTTCAAGCTCATTGGCAGATCTATTTGATCTACTTCAGCAGTAGAGCATCCTGCCAAATTGGGTGCACACTTACAGAAATAGGGACATTTTTAATTCACCTTCCATAGATAGCTTTAGGAATGCTGCTTTTAGTTTTGTAGGGGAAAGACAAGGCAAAGATGTAATCAATAAACAACCTACTACATCTTGCTAACCCTATTCAATGTGATGGCTTTACAAAATGCTGGTGTTAAGAACCACTGATGTTTGTAAAGAATGGCTGTGTCTTTCACACATATAAAAATGGATAGAATTGTTAGGGGCACCATAAAATCCCAACACGAGTACCAAACTTGAAACACAGTCCAATAAAATCAATAATAATGTTGTTTAAAATGTTCACATACATTATTTCAGCAATGCAATCGATCTAAGCAACAAACATGGAAAAAGTAGATTTTACACATTTCATGGTGCCAGGATTACTCATCTGACAGTACCCAAGAATCAATTTCATTTTTTTTTAAAAAAAGTCACTCAGAGTAGAGAGATCTGGTGAAAATAGGGTAATTCTATTAGCAAACAGTCCCATCGTTTGAGCCATTACCATCAGCACAGCCACTGAGTTTATTCTGGTCTGTTTAGTATGGGGCTGTAAGCTGGTTCTATGAACTGGGCTGCTTCATTGAATCAAGTGGCAAATCTGACTGCTTGAAAGAGATGGGGTTGGTAAAAATCATTGAATTGATTTTTATACATCTTTCTGCACCTTTTTAATGTAACATGCTAAGTGGTGGTTTCTTTCATCTTTCTTTTCTTTCTGCTTGATCTGTCAGATGGGGGAGGTTATATACTACTTATTCAGCCAACTGGCTGGCAGTCATCATTTCCTTGCCCCAAAGATGTTCTCTGCCAGGGTTGGAGGAACTTTTTCTGGACAACAGGCCTTATCTCAGGCCAAATTGACAAGTAGGTGGAGCTGCTCATTTGTCATTCACCTGCCATCACTATGATGTCAAGTGACATTGCACTTTGAAGTTCTGATTTGTCAGTGCTCAGCCTAAAGTTCCTAAACCAGTCCATAACTTACAAAACTTATGGATGGAAACACTTTCTTCCCTCCACCCCACAATCAAGTCAATGTTTTTATTCCCCACCACTGCAAACTGGCAAAATGCCCTCCTCCCCAAATTCACCCCCGGCAAATAGAGCAGTGAATTGAGGGAAGGCTTTTTGCATCTCAGACATACTTTGGTGTAATGTGAATCACACATGATTGTGAATTTCCCACCTTTCTCAGCAAGGCTTCGCTCTGACTCTCTCTGTTGAGTGGCAATTTTCATGAAAACAACCTGCAGCAGAGTGAAAAGTTATTCAGAGGTAATGAGAGAGGGCTAAGGGCAAATGAGGCAATATATAGCTAACAATTCTATACCTCAGATTAGAAGCTTAATGGAGCAAAGGAACCAACACATGATTTACGTCATTCAAATATATCCAAACTGAATGATTTGGTGTGGAAAGGCATTGAACCAAAAGAATCAATGGCATGCTGTTCTTTACACTGAATATATCTCTTGAATACCCCAAGGGTGGCCTCTCTCTCCTCCATCTGTCCTCACAGGGGCTTTTGCATAGCCATCATGCCCTGAGGAAAGCAAAGAAGACAAATTTCCCTCTTTTTATTGTTACTTTCAAAAATCAAGTCTTATTGCTGCAATTAAACCACTTTGTGAGGCCCACCCAGAAAGCAGTATATCAATACATATACTTTCTAGATCTCTCAAAACAATTCTGCCTTTGTATGAATTTTGCACTCCTAAAAGAACCAGTTCACACATTACAACTAGGACTTAAATATATCTGTAACTCTTTTATAAGATTTTACTACTATGTTTTTGCATGTCCTTGATTCTGGGTCTCTGGGGGGACTCACAGCAAAGAACTTATGCAGAGGTAAATAACATAAAACTCTCAAACATCAAAGAATGACTTTATTCTATCCTATTTATATGTACATAAATATAAAATGATTTTACATAAACGACACAATATGATGAAACAGTACACCATCCTCCCAAAGTCTGGTCACCATAGAACCTCTCCATTTGGTCACTATCTACATTAGTTGGGTCCCATATGCACTATATGTTTAAAGCTCTATCATACCACTTTATACAGCCTGTGATGAGAGTAGTTAGGAAATCCTTATTCCCCTCACAGAACTACAATTTTCAGAGAGGTTTAAAAATCAAGCCCTATTCCCAGGGAACTCTGAGAACTGTAGCTGTGTGAAGGAAATAGAAGTCTCCTAGCAATGATAAACACCCTAAACCAACTACAGTTCCCAGAATTCTTTGAGGGAAGCCATGACTGTTTAAAGGGGCAACCTACTGCTTTAAACATGTAGTGTAGATAAGGCTTTGATCTTCCTGAAGCTTGGTCTTGCTTGCTGGCCACAGAGTGAAAATTGTCTTTGTTAATTTGCCTCTGCTCTACAGCAGTCTTCTCAAAAATGTTGCGTGTGTGAATAACTCATGGAAGTGAAATTAACAGGCCTTTATAACATAAAGGAACACAGATAGACAATGAATGAGGGAACTTTGTAACTAATTTTACATTTTTAAAGGAAACCTTCCTACTATCCTGTTCTTAAGGGTTCAGGGCTTTACTCAACCTGAGTGCAGTTAGGAAGATGCCTGGCTAACCCCTCTCTGTAATCCCCCTTTCTTACAATAGGCAAACTGCCCATAATGGTGGCGGCTCCCTGCTTCAACTCTTTTACAGAACATCTTCAGGAATATCCTTCTACTAAACATCAAAGTACTAATGTGTCAAAGATGTTTCCATATGTATGTATCAAACAGGCACATTTCTTAAGGAGCCTTAATTGTGTGCAATTTCTTGAGTGTTTCCTTGGTAGCTACTCAGAGTTGGTCCCTGAATAATTTGTGAAACAGCCCAAACAAAATATGTAAATCCACATCAGATCTTTCAAATGTTTATGAATTTGGGGAGCTGCTGTTCTCAAACAAGTGATACATTTTAGTTTCAGTTTAATCTGCTACTTTGAATATACATTGGAATATAATATTGCAGGAAAGAAAGAAGCCTCTACATTCTAAATACATTGGTACCTCTAGTTACGAACTTATTTCATTCCAGAGGTCTGTTCTTAACCTGAAACTGTTCTTAACTAGAGGCATACTTTCGCTAATGGGGCCTCTTGCTGCTGCAGCACACGATTTCCATTCTCATCCTGGGGCAAAGTTCTCAACTCAAGGTAACTCTTCCAGGTTAGCAGAGTTTGCAACCTGAAGCATTTGTAACCTGAGGTGTTTGTAACTCAAGGTACCACTGTACTAAAAACAGATTGGTAGCCTTATAACCAGAAGTGGTTCAGTGAGTGAGGTGAAGCTACAATGCTAACTTTCTAGCAGGTGGGTCACTGCTGCTTACTAGGACGGAGAGGGACGAGGCAGTGGGGAGGTTCCAGAACCTGTACTGCTATGCTCTCAGTGTTGTTAGGAGTCCTTTCCATCCCAGTCTAGAGATGCTGGAAATGGTTTTGTGTCATTGTAATATTCTGTTTATTTACAAAAGTTCGTGTTGAATAGGGGTATTGAAGCAAACACATAGGCATCTGCACCTCAGGAGCTCACAAAGTCACAAATCCTCATCGTTCTAGTACCCTGAAATTGTAAACCACCTATACAAACAAATTAAAATAAAATGTATTGTTTTATGGCTCCAGATCCATGATTTAAAGACACAAATGGAAGGCAACATTACATGTTACGCATATATGCCTATGTCACTGATGACTGATTTTCTGATGAAAACGTTGCTTTAGAATATGTTTTTGCAGCAAAGAAGCAGTGGGTAGAAGGGACATTTAATCCTTTCCTCACCTGCTACCTCTTGGCTCCCACTCCCACAGTTCCCAACATGCTTGTCTTTGTAGTTAGGACATTAGAGTCTGACCAGTGAAAGCTTCTGAGTGGTGGCATGTAAACATATGCAGACTTCATGATTACCTTCCTCCTGCAGGCATTAATGAAAGCATCACCTACCTGAGTTCCCAGAAGGTACATTAAGAAAAGTTGTTTTTACTTTGTGTTGTCCTTTGTGAATTAGGAACTGGTAAGCATAGCTTTCAAACACAGCTTTTCTGATCTACACTCAGCTCACAAGAAACTGCTGCTCATTTATGAAAATACATCTCAAAAATGGCAAGGGAGAAGCCTTATCAAAGCAGAGACATCAAGTTGTCAGTCACTCTTCTGATGCACACCTGTATTGAGGAAAAATGCTTCCTTTAATATAGCTTGATATTTGATAAAAATGTGACAAAACCAACTTGCTTTCCCCCTTCATCATCATTACGCCTTAGGGGGTTACAAAGTTGATCTAAGATTCAAGGCCATTAGTGAACATATATGCACAGGATCAGAAGTTTCATTTTGATTCCTGAAAGAAACTCAGCCAAGCCCTCATATATACAGGGGGCACAATTTCTTTTAAAAAATCATCAAAATGTAGTTATAAAGCTTCCATTTCCAAAAAGGTTTGTGATGAATAACTTGATATACAATTCCCTCCCCTTTAAACAATGAAGCTTAAAGTATTGCCATCAATCTCGATTGCTTGAAGAATGGTAAATACATCTGTAGGATGGGGAAGAGAAACTGGGGGTTGCTTTGATGTTTGAAGACCTCTTGATGATGCAGTTCCATATTCCATCACAAAAATATAACTGTATGAAGATATCCTTTGTCTCTATATCAATTGCATGTATCTTTTGTGGATCAAAACATAAGAGAGATCGGCTGGAAGGGAGAAATGACTATATAGTGAAAATGGAACCTCAAAGCCCTATTGGAGAAGGACTAATGCACTTTCATGTGCAGCATAAAGGCTAGGGATAAGATAGCAATCTTTGCATAAGATGATAATAATAAGACCAGGTATTTGGTAAGCAACTAGTAATATAGGTTGAACACAAACAAACATTTGTTGTGGTGATAGAGTACTGGAAGGAGATACAAACTAAAGCTATTATTATTCTTGTTCCTCAAGTCCACAAGTTCTAATAGTCAAATGCAAGACAGTAAAATGGAGCACATAGGATTATATACAGTGTTAATTATATGCAGAATAAACCCATTAAAAATAATGGACATTATGATTTTTTATTAATTTTAATGGGTTTACTCTGGGAAGAATTTAGTTGGTTACTGTTGGAGTTTGGTTAATCTATCACAGTGGTGTGCAGAAAGACAAAGTATGGTGAGGGTGCTGGTTGAAAGGATAAATAAAACTTAAGGTTTATTACTTATGCCAAACAAAGCCATTCTAAGTATAGGTTTTACATGTGGCCAAGCCAGAGCCACAGAATTGTTGGAGAGAGGTTTAGTACAGAGATTCTTACTCTCTCATAGCAGAGTTAGCACTTTGGTGATTGCTCCAAGCACATTAAAACTTGGTAAAATTTGCATCTGCCCTCATCTATCTTTAGATGGCTACTTAGGCTAGAACAAATCTCAGACACTTTGTTTTGCAAATTAGTGAATGTTTCAGTCACAGAGTTTCCAGGAGTTAGCAAACAAGTCCCCTGTTGGCAGTAAAACAAAGAAGAAAAAGACTTAAAAAGAAAAGTGTTTGGTTTCCTTACAAAAATGTATGTGCAATCTTTGGGTTAACAAAGATACAGTCTGCAAAATCTCCCTTTTGGAGCAATTCAGTTCATTTGCAGTATTTGCTGAGTTGGGAGCTAGCGCGGGGCTCCTTCCTTACTTGTTCCAGGAAGGCACAAAAAAGAATTTCAGGTATTGGCACTATTACAGTGGGTGTCTCCGGTTATATGGACTCTGTTCTGAAACCATATGCCATCAGTGCTCCCAGCTATGTACGTGACACCACAGATTTTCTGAGGAAAATACAATCTTTAAACAATCTTCCTAACAATACTATACTAGCTACTATGGATGTGGAATCTCTGTATACCAACATCCCTCACAACGATGGTTTACAAGCTATAAGGAACACCATTTCAGATAAAACCACAGCGGACTTTGCTACCAAACTCTGCCAATTTGTCCTTACTCACAACAACTTCAAATTCGGTGATGACCTGTTCCTTCAGATCAGCGGCACAGCAATGGGCACCCGCATGGCCCCACAGTATGCCAACATCTTCATGGCAGATTTAGAATAACGTTTCCTAAACTCCTACCCACTCAAACCTCTCTTGTACCTGCGATACACTGACGATATTTTTATCATCTGGACACATGGTCAACAGACCCTGGACACCTTCCACCAGAAATTCAATGATTTTCACCCCACAATCAACCTAACAATGAATCAATCTATGCAAGAAATACATTTTTGGACACTACTATAAAAATACAGGATGGGCGCATAGACACCACCTTATACCGTAAACCAACTGACCGACAAACATATCTACATGCCTCTAGCTACCATCCCAAACATACCAAACAGTCCATTGTATATAGCCAGGCACTACGTTACAGCCGCATCTGTTCCAATTCTACAGACAGAGACTCTCACCTAAGAGATCTACAGCAAACCTTTTTAGAACTAAAATACCCAGCAGATGAAGTTAGACAACAGATCAACAGAGCCAGACTGATACCCAGAGAGAACTTGCTGCAAGACAGACCCAAAAAAGAAAATAACAGAACACCTCTAGTCATCACATACAGCTCCCAAGTTAAAACAGTACAACGCATCATCAGAGATCTACAACCTCTCCTGGACAATGACAGTTCTCTTTCTCAAGCTCTGGGAGGAAGAACTTTCATTGCCTACAGACAGCCACCCAATCTTAAACAACTCTTAACCCACAATAATACTACTACCAGACTTAACACGGACACTGGCACCAGAGCCTGCAATAAACCCAGATGCCAACTTTGCTGCCACATACACCTGGACAACACCATTACTGGCCCCAACAACATCACACATACCATCTCGGGACTATTTAATTGCTCATCGTCTAACATTGTGTATGCCATCAAATGCCAACAGTGTCCTTCAGCTCTCTATATTGGACAAACAGGCCAAACCTTACGCCAAAGGATAAACGGACATAAATCCGACATCAGGAATCACAAGACAGAGAAACCAGTAGGAGAACACTTCAATCTCCCAGGACATTCTATACAAGATCTCAAAGTAGCTGTTCTATTACAAAGGAATTTCAGAAATAGACTGGAAAGAGAAGCTGCTGAATTGCAACTCATTACCAAATTTAAAACCATGGAGAGACCTGGTCTGAACAAAGACATTGGATTCTTATCTCATTATACATGACAAAGCCATTTTTCACCTTCTCACCCCTTGCTTTTTCCTGTAAGACCTATTGCAGTCGTTAAGAGTCGTCAACAGGCTCATCACAGCTATCTGCCTATCACCCATTCCCACCACCCTTCTGAGTAATACCCCTCCCCACCTTCTCACTATATAGAAGGGTCTGGTGACTTCTGTTTCAGTGTATCTGAAGAAGTGTGCATGCACACGAAAGCTCATACCTAGAACTAACTTAGTTGGTCTTTAAGGTGCTACTGGAAGGAATTTTTTTATTTTGTCACAAAAAAAGAAAAATAATAATGGGAGGAATGAAACAAAAGGCTGCAGGGAGCCTACTAAGCTCCACCCAAGTGGCAACCTGAGCTCAAGTTAACTCTTTCATGCACACAACTGTGAGTCAGTAACTATATATTGTAATGTAAATTAACACTAGCACATGCTATCTCTTTCTGATACTGACTAAACCTGGAGAAGCAGCAGGAAGGAAGTAAAGTCTGAAAGCAAGTGATCTCCATTACCAAGAAGGAGTTATGAAAAGGGAAGAAAGCAGTCAGGAGGAAGAACAGGTTTCCTTTCTGCCTGTCTCTCCCCCACTGGTTCAGGTTGTTTACTGCAAGCAGTGTTGCTTTACTTTCAATAGATATAAGCCACATTTTCTGGGAGGGAAATGCTTTCAGAGCACTTGGAGCACATACATTTGACAATGGTTGAACAAGCAGTGCATCCTTTGGGGGTGTTACAAAGAAGCCAGTGAAAGAAATAAGAAGCAAGTCACTTCCATCTTCATTTCTGAGTGTCATCACTTCTCAATTTTTCTGTTTGTTTGCTGGCACTCACCTCCTGCCCCACTTCAGCTATTGCCAACTCATTATGCTTGGGAAGAATGAGTTCATTGTGAGGGGATAAAATGGTTCAGATAGATTTTGCAGTGCAAGTGCTTACTATGGCAACCCTTGGAGTGGAATTTGGGATGGCGAAGAAAATTTATTTTTTGCATTTTAATGAGAAACTACCTAATTTGAAGTTCTGAAACCAATATGTGAACTGAAACATAATTATCCTTCAATATCTGACCTCTTCTGATTCATAACTTAGTGAAAATAACATGCTAAAATGATTACATGAAAAATGCTGCAGAAGCATGAAGAGTTGATTTTAACATGGTTAAAATTAGGAAATCAAAACTGTCAGGTTTGTCTATTCCTACACACCATGGAATGGAATGAAGTCCTGGAAAAGGTCATGGCTACTTGGAATCCTGAACTGGAGCCTACCGTGCTGCAACATTTTGTTGCAGTCTTGTTGCGGTACTTCAGCATTCGTTGTAGAAGAATGATAGCCAACGAGGTTCTGTCTAGTTCTATAAACCTGATGAATGTGAACTAGCTCCCAGTCTTTTTTTAAAAAAAACAACAAACCAAACAGACCCCCAAACTAAGGCCAGTATATCTGTGCTCTCCTAATTCTTTCACTTCTTTTCCCTGCATTTGGTTTTGCATCCCAGCATCTTGCTAGGTAACAAACTGCATGAGACAGAGCTTCCTCAGGGAATGGCAAGGGATTTGAAATTCACATCACTTGCCCTGTAAGGCTGTCAGATGATCAGATAGCTGAGAAACTGGTAATAGCTTAGGCTCTGGTGAAATATGTTTTTCAGTACATAATTACCTTTGTATTTTGTTCCCCATATCCCTGATTGTCAGCATTTTAATTAAAAGTAGAGGTGGGAGAGCCTGGGAAATGTGACTGTTTGTTGCAGGGTGGGGGAAGGGTGGTGCTGATTGCAGGATGGGGGAGACGTTAGACTTCTAGTTGAAGCCAGCCTGGCTGCATCTGAAAAAAGTTATCACCTGAATCGACTGCCTTTGTTTCGCTATTCAGCCTTTCTGTGCTTTCTCTTCCACTGCAGTCAATGTGATATTAATTCAAGGCATAAAGAAATACAAATTATTGGATGATACCTAAGTAAGACATATGAGGGAGCTGGTATGCTCTATTTCCAGCTGCTAGACAAATGGGTTTCATTTGTAGGGTGGGCTCCTCTCTTTTATGTGTGTGTTTTCCTGGCAAAGGCACTGTGCTTTTTAACATCTACAAGTTAGGATGCAATTCAACAGGCACTGCTTTCCCCAGCAATCACATTTGGTAATAGGGAAGCATGCTCAATGAACTGTCAGCTGCCAAAGCTATTTATATTATGTTACCTCTTCTCTTCCCTTCCCTGCCTGTGTGAAGCAGAGATGGGGAGTCTCAGGTCCAGGGTTTAAATACCTCCCTCCAGGCACTGTTCCCAGGCTACCCACCCACCCCAGTCCTGATTCACATCCTCCTTGAGTGTTTTGGCTTGGATGGAATGTGTCTTTAAATGCTTCTTGCTTGCCTGGTTGGAAGATAGAGAGGGATGCATGAGTGTGAAGAAGCTAGCCCATGATACAAAGGCAAAATTCACATTTGTTGTTTCATGGATGGCAACAAGTTTCCTTCCTTTCTCCTAAACATCTCACTGTTTTTCTCTTCCATGCACAAGGATCCCCAATTAAGGGATTTCATCCAGCAAGTCTTGGAAAAGTCACTGTCTCAAATCTTGGAGAGTGTCTGTTGGTGTGAGGTATCTACAGACCAATCATCTAACTATAGCTAGTGCTTTTTTTCTTTTTCTTTTGCTAGAAAAAGTGAGGTGCTATGGGTACCAGCACAAAATGGCTGCCATGGGCAGCAAAAAGAGAGAGGTGGCAGCAGCATCACAAACAAATGCACTGATTGTAGCCCTAGCAAATTGTCAGGTGTGAGTCAGCAGTAAATAACATCGAATAGGTGAATAACTCTTTATTAGAAAAACAGGATCTGCACAGGAGTGCCAGGCCTAATGAACACAGCAACTCTTCTTTGGTAGGTCTTGTGGTAGTTGTGGAGATGGAAGGTTTCTTCTTTCCCACAGCTATCTGCATTCCCTCCTCTTCCAGGTTTTTCCCAAGCAATCTGAGACCTCACCTGTGCTCCTCCAGCTTCATGCTCTTCTGGTCCTGGGAGATCAGGGGAGAGGGGAGCTTTTCATATAAGGAGGGGAAGACACTAGTGTTTCCTCACCAGCCTGTCTCACCTCTGCCTCTTGACCTTCCTCATCCTACTCTCATGCTTCTGCTTCTGTGTCTGGACTACTCTTTGCCACAAATCACTAAGCTTCAGCTTCTGACACCTCATCCTCTTTTCCCTCTGACCACTCATTATCATCCCACCACAGTCCCCAGGCTCTGAGCCTTCTTCCCTCGGGGGTGTCCCAGCTTATTCAACCCACCATTCCTCTGCCTCCAGCCAGTCTCTGACACAAATATGTGAATGTATCTATCTGAGTGGGTTAATAAGACTCATATCTTCTGTCCTCCATGCATTCATCTGAAGGTTGGGATAGAGCTTCCATGTGTTATCAGCTGCAAAAACAACACATTATTTCCATGATCTAGGAATGAGGAAGAAAGACAGTTCAACACAAAGGTGAACTGAAATGCAGCTCTCTTTCAGAATTTGCATTTCTCCAAATCTTATGATGCCATTCTCCAGCCAAAGAAAGGCGTACACATTAAGGGAAAGTGCACATAGAAACTAATATACTAGTGAAAATACTTAGCACCCCCATAGAATGGTCTTTGAATTTTGCTCTTATTGATTTGATCTTTAGAGGGACATATTCACCCTACCCCATGAAAAACGAAAGCAGCTTAGCTAGAAGTCAGACAAAATAGCTGAAGACAAAGGAAGCTTTCTTAATAGTAGACCTCTTGTGAGGCTAAGCAGCAAACCACATCCTGGCCTACAATGTACTTTGCTGCTCTATTTTTGTTCTGATATTTTATTTTATTTCTATTTTCTCAGCTAACAAAGATTTTATGAGAACAGAAACTGTATTTTCATGACCAAGACCAAGACAATATTAACAATGTATCGAGAGAGGAAAAGATATATGATTATAAAGTGAAGGTTAGATTGGATTAGAGAGATGCTTCTTTCATTGGAGATGTGTTGCGAAGCAACCATGGCAGTCTAGAGTGTGAAAACCAAGGTGATAGAATGATTCAACAGGAAGAACGACGCAATGAAAAGAAGTAAAACAATATGATAAAGATGGAAGATGATAAAGTCTAAAGGCAATGAGAGTAAAAGCCAGAGAAGTAATAACGGGAAACACAGTGGGGAAAAGTGATGGGCCAGCGAGGAATTAATGTAATATGGTTTATGATTATGCTTTATAGGAGAAAGCATTAGGATAATATGATGGAGAGGTAAGGGTAGTAAAAATATTACCCCAGACCCTAAACTGGAGGATTGTATATTATCTGGACAAAATACAAGACTGCATAAAATGACTAGATAAAAAATACATTTCCAGTTGAGGTGTTGGTTTGAAGATTGAGCTCGTATGAGGCTAGGTAGATAATGGCATATATTTAAATATTCCTCATTACAAGCTTTAATAAACTGTAGCTCAACAAAAGCACAATTAAAAAGATGGTTACCTGTGGAAAAGTAGAATAATTTTCAGTGCAGCTTGCTCACAGATAACTGTGCACATATTTTAATCCAGAGGTAGGGAACACTTTTAGATTCCCACAGTCCAGCTTTGAGAGATGGGTAGGACAACCCACCTGTCCATTGCATCCATAGGTGATATGGTCCATTGTCCATAGGTGATATGGAAAGTGATAGTTTTGGGGCCCAGGAATGCCCAAAGGTCTGCAGTTGCAAAAGAACTAAAGAGCCCATGTGGTTTGAAGAATGTACATAATGCAGCAACCTTATTGAAAAAGCTAGGCAGGTGTTGGTTTGGTCTACTTTTTTGGGGGGGAGAATGCCTTGAAATCCTATGTATAGCCTTGAGAAAGGTACAGTACAGATGAAGTCAATGAGCAAACAATTTCTTTGACAATATTTTCACTTGCTGCTGAGTTTTAGTTTATGTTTCACTTCCCTTTTTATTTTTAGATTTTTTTCATGTAAAGGCATGAAACAATAAAATGTTATTGACTTGGGATGGGAGACTCCTATGAAAGTTGAGGATCAGAGGCATTTTTGCTTTGTTTTCTTAAAAACAACAACACCTCCTCTGGTGTTTCTTCCCTTTTTATGGATAGATATTTGAGACTGGCCATGTTGCTCTATCTTTTGCTCGCTGAGGCAAAATTAGAAGCTTTGAGCTTCCTGCTGGTAGAAGCTGCTCTCCATTTCTCACTGTTCGAATTCAATCTGATTTCTATCTTTTTCACTAAAAAGCTGTCAACAGAAAATAAGCAATTCCCATCAAAGAGTTATATTAGTTTCTGAGGTATATAAATTCAGCTGCTGATGGGAAAAGAAATAATTTAAATGGTTTTCTGCTTTAATTTGTTTTCTAGGAAACGTGACAATGACAATACCCCCTCAACACACACACACACCCCTCCATTTTCTGTGCCCCAAGCAATGACAACTCAATAAGTCTCAATTCACAGTAAGATTCCTTAAAGGGATAGAGGAAGGGATGCTAACAGGTGGTCCCATCTGATTCTTCTCAGCTATTTTATTTGGTGACCTGACCTATTTTAAATCAGGTGTAATAATTAAAAAGAAGAAGTTTGCTCCTGCTTTGTTTATAAAGAATGGAAGCAGTGTGTCAGTCTTTGTGAATTTTATATAAATTTTATTGTTCTCAAAGTGTGTAATTTAACATGTGTAATTCATGGTCTTAAGCTGCATACACACCATAAATTTAAAACACCCACCAGGGAAAAAATATTCCCAGGAGCTGTACTTTATTCCTACAGTTTCCATGATTCTTTTGTGATTTTTCTTCTTTTTATGGGGGAGAATGCTTTTATGGACTTCAAATATGTGGTGAATATGTAGCCATAATTCCAGGTAAGTAGGGTTTAGATCACAGTCTAATGCTTGGATATTTGGAAAAATGATGGATTGTATGTGATCTGTCTCTCATTCTTAGTGCATTTCACAAAGCCCAAGTCTCATTCCACATACTCAAGTTGATTGGACTGGCAGTTCCACAGTGGAGATGAGACTGCTAGAAGTGGTTTGCTGGGCGGGACAGAGGCATTGTGCTACTTTTACAGCTGAAGGGACATTGTTGCTTACCAGGAGGGAGAGGGAGAGTAGGGAGGCAGCAGAGCGGTCAGTGTGGTTCAAATGCACAGCAGGAACATGTGATATTTGTATAAAGTGTTTCATTTTAAAACATGTAAATTGTTTACAACAACCATTCAATAAAACAGCATAAAAGGTAAAACAGGAGTCAGCTATTAAAGGTTACAAAAGAATAAACATTTCTTTCTTTCTTTTTTAACCTAAGACCTAGAGATGTATGAAGCTCCTTCTCACTTCTGCTGTGCTCCAGAAGTAATTTGGGGAACCTGAATTTTATTATCATTCACACTTTTTACTTATATTGTGGGTGTGTGTGGGGATAAGATAGGATGAATGATATACAGTGGTACCTTGGGTTACAAACACCTCGGGTTACAGACTCCGCTAACCAGGAAGCAGTACCTTGGGTTAAGAATCATTCACACTTTTTACTTATATTGTGGGTGGGTGGGGGGATAAGATAGGATGAATTCCAGACTGAGTCTGGAGTAGTTTAGACCCCTATCTGTGCACCTATCTAGAATCCTCCTTCGCACACTTCCCTCTCCCCCCTTACAGCAATGGAACATGTTATGGCTATCGGGTGGTTGCTCGAGAGCGATCAGGCAAGATGCCTCACTGGTCTTTTCAAAAGCTTTATTATTGGTGCTAAAACATTTACAATGCACAACGCCTCTGTTCCATGTCTTGCTCACTCACTAGCAGAATCTGAGAGTGGGCGGTCCTTAAACTTTCCCCAGCAGAGTAGTTTCTTGACCCCCAGCCGACACCTCCCCTCTCTGCGCGAAAGCCTACTGCGCAAGGAACGCTTGGGTAAAGGAGGACCTCCCTCCTCCTCGCTTTGCTCAGGCAAGGTGTGCTGGCACTGCCTTGCATCCTCCGAGCCTTGCAGCTCTTCCCCACTAGAGGCATGGCTTCTTTCCTCCGCTGAGGAAGTGCTGCTTCCTACGATTTTTGGAGGCTCTCTGTAATCCATCTGCCTTTCCCCCTCTCGCCTCTGATCCGATGGCAGTTCCCTGACAGAACACCTGAGAGGGAGCTTGCTTGGGCAGGGTAGTTGACTTCCTTTCGGCATATAGTAGAAGCCATTAGAAATTTATTGATGCTGCAATCAGCATAAGGGGTTCAAATGATTCCTTGCATATGTTAGCCAACTATGTATTCATCAACAGTAAAAAAAGAAAAAAGAAATAAGGAAGAGGAGCACTGCACATCTATGAACAGAAGAAGACAGAGATGACAACTTTGGCACTAAGCAAGACTTTACCTGCTAGCTGGCTTGAATATTAAACCAAATACTTACAAAGGTGTTGGATTATTAGAGTAGGAATATGCATGTTTGAAGTCAAATAAAACAACATATATGGTTGAAAAAGTGTGAATAAAGCATCTGCATAGGTATTCTGTGTTTGTCCTTTTCAGGTTGTTTGGTGTGTAATGTCAAGTATCACCAGGGTCTTAAAATAACCCCTTTTTAGTGCAATAAAGATTACTGGGGTGGTGTTTTTTTTTGGGGGGGGGGTTAATTGGGTTTTATAAACAATAATAATGTTATACAAATAAGTATACCAAGTTTTCTCATGTCATATGTATATCACAAAAATAGCATAATAAATGTGAAAAATATCTACAACGTATGTTTTATTATTAGTGATCAAGGTATGAGTTCTTGGTTTATGAGTTGGTTTAAACAATTAGGAAGAAGCAGAAAAAGAAGGGGGAAGAAGGGGAGTGGCAGGTGGTGGGTGGGGTGAGGTCAGGTGGTTATGCTTCTATTATTCTACTTAATGTGTGTGAGGGGTTATGTCAGTGTTACTTGTATGGGTACTGTTGATGAATACCTAGTTTCATAATGCATGCATTGAAAGAAGGTGTTGATGGAGCCACCTGGGTGCCCCATTGCTCTGCATCTCCACTGTACTCCCAAAATATCCATATATTCAGTCTCTGTTATAAGGAGTCCTTTTTGTATTGTGCCTAATCATTAATCTTACAATGCCTCTTTGTGGGTTTCAGAAAAAAAAAAACATAAGAGTTTGGCCAGCCTTCTTTGTGATGCGCAACACAGGATTGCGTGGACAGGCGGAGTCCCCAGATCCCGCGCGGTCCCCCCGTCATGTGGAATAACGACTCAGGACAACGTGCTATGGGATTGAATTGGCCACAACTTTATTAAATTTCAAATGTGGGTAGACCTTGGCTCAGGCATTGGGCGTTCTCCCTCCCCAGTCCCCAGCCAGTGTCCTAGGGAGCATCAGGGTTCTCCAGTGTGTGTGTGGGGGGGGATAGGCCGGCTCTGGAGAACATATGTTCAAGCAGAGATAGCCGCCCCCGTTCCGCCGCCGCCACAGGGGAGAGCAATGACGACCTTTCGGCGTACGGTCAAAGCCTCCCTTCAGAAACCCCTTTAACGGGGAACACTGATATCGCCGCCGCAAAGAGGAAGATGGACTAAAGGATTCCACCCAAGGCCTGATACCGCCAAAGTTGTGACGTTTTGCTACGGGAAAGGCGAAACCTGCCAATGCAGGGAAATTCATTTCCGGCCCTTTAACAGCGACCTTAACGTAGCAGCGCCCGCATACCTGTGAAGAAAAGTTAACCTGCAAAATAAGACATTAACTGAGGGTGGGTAGGGTGGGAGAAGCTCTGGAGCCAAGTGAGGATTCCCAGGTAAGATCCTCCCTCTATTGTGTGGGCAGGTAATCCCTCCCCTACCTGGCCTGGTCTCCTTGGCAATGCTTCCCCCCAGGTGGGATTGGACAACTGACTGAGGTAGGCGGAGACCTCCAGGTATCCCACCTGAGGGAAGGCAAAGCCAAGCCTATGCTGTTGTAGCTGCTCCAGATCTAGGGGCTGCACACGTCCACGCAAAGGGCGCCCCCCGTTTTAGGCGGGGAGCGGTCATTTCAATCTGGATTCTGTTTTGTACTTTACATCAGTATTGGAATTACAAGCAGGCAAGGTGGCTCTCTGACAGAGCAATTCATAAGCAAGGATGCACTAGTAGGGTTGTGTTTTGCTTCTATTTTTTTTAGGGGGGAAATGGGGTGGAGGAGAGTCAAGAAACACAAGAGTAAAAATGTGCAAAAAAAAAAAAAAGGGTGCTCCAGAGAGAATATAAAGTCGAAATAGCTAATCTAAGGAGGCTTGTGTAAAATTCAAATACTTGTATATGTCCCAATCACCACTCATTTCACCACTGCCAATAATGGGCAGTAAATTATATTTCTTTACCTAGTGGTTGTCCATTGCCAAAAGATGATTAAATAAGTACAACTCACACAATTAAGCAAATGAGATTCTTTAATCAGCAGCAATTCATAATTCACAATCATTTTCTTTATAAAAATTGAAGAAAGAAGGAAATACAAGTGATTGTCATTGACATTCTACATGTAAAATCTAATCTAGTCATTTTACATTAAAAGGTAAGGCTACAATCTTAGGCATGCTTGATCATAAGAAAGTCCTGCTGAAGTGAAAGGGATACACTCCTAAGTAAATGTGAGGCCCATGCTTCAAGTGACACTTTCCTGAGAAGCCTCCTTAAAGGACAGAAATATCTTTGCCATTAACAGTCTGCTGCTAACTCTGGCTTTGCTGTCAGATGTTACATCTGATTTGTACATCTCCACCCTTATCTTTTTACTTTCCAGTAAATGAGTGGTTGGCTTCCTTAGTCTTGTATGCTTAAACTGACTGAGGTTTTTCCCCTCGAGTTCATTCCTCACATTTATTAATGCCTTTTCATTTGCAGGGAGAGCTGAATCGAAGACCCGGCTTCAAATAGATTTGAGCTCATAATGTTGGGGTGGCATTAGTATGGAAGGGGCTCTCAAATCTTGCTGGTTGGCCCTCAGGCAAAGGCACACCCACGGGAAAGGTTTTTTGAGACTTGGATATGTCTCTTCAGCATCTTCAGTCACACAAGGTGCACAATGACCGTGCCATTATCAGCATTGCAGTACTTGGCAATGAAATGTGATGAATGTGTAGAGAGCCATCTGTTTGCATTGTCTTGTGTGCACTTGAAGCTGCCCCAGACTACTGTTTTTAAAGATCCCAAAGTGCTGTAATGATATACAGTGGTACCTTGGGTTACAAACACCTCGGGTTACAGACTCCGCTAACCGGGAAGCAGTACCTTGGGTTAAGAACTTTACCTCAGGATGAAAACAGAAATCACGTAGTGGCGGCATGGCGGCAGCAGGAGGCCCCATTGGCTAAAGTGGTACCTTAGGTTAAGAATGGTTTCAGGTTAAGAACAGACCTCCAGAACAAGTTAAGTACGTAACCAGAGGTACTACTATAAATCTCTGTACAGTCATACCTCAGGTTGAAGTAGCTTCAGGTTGAGCGTTTTCAGGTTACGCTCCGTGGTGACCCAGAAGTAACGGAATGTGTTACTTCTGGGTTTGCTGCTCACGCATGTGCAGATGCTCAAAATGACATCACGCACATGCGCGGAAGCGGCGAATCGCAACCTGCACACACACAGACACACAGACGCAGGTTGCATTCGCTTCAGGATGTGAACGGGGCTCCAGAAGGGATCCTGTTCGCATCCAGAGGTTCCACTGTATTGTGAGCCTAGAAACACTAAGCATTTGCTCATAATGTTCATTAACCTCAGGAATAGTCTTTGTTTATTCAAACTTGTCTCTGGGAAATCCTTGTCTATTGTTTGCCTTTTGGTGGGAGGGCAAAAAAATGTGTGTGGTGGGGGATCCCGTTAAAATTTCCTTTTAATGTGTACACAAATGCTCTGAAGCAGGTGTAGTCAATGTGGTGTGTTCTCCATGTTGTTGGACTACAACTCCCATCATCCCAGACCACTGACCATGCTGGTTGAGGCTGTATTGAGTAGTAGTTCAGCAACATCTGGCCTTGAGTTGTTATGTATGTATATGCCTATATGCACAGTTCTTTCTTCCCATATCTTGAAATGCTGCTTAGTGGTACTTGAATCTGGATCACGCTGCCTATCTCTGGTCCATTGATCTGGCAGCCAGCTCCCTCTGAGGACCTGAAAACCCAACCTCTTGAGGTCTGATGCCCAATGGGCCCTAAAAAGCCATTAATGCTGCATCAGGGTTAAAGAGACATTGTGTCTCTAGGCAGGACAAAAGACCCAGCACAGTTTCCAAAAATAAAGTGAAAACAAGACCTTCAATGGGTCTGACAAGCACATCCAAGTCTTTCTTTTTAAGTGTGTTTTTCAGCAGCATATGTGTGCTAGAAATGAGATATTTTGGGGTTACCAAAGTAGGACTTTTCCCAGCAGAACAGCAAAAAAAGTAATTTAACTCAGGTGTTTCATTTTGCACCTGTAATGCACAGAGAATATTTACTGTGTAGTGTTTAATGGGCCTGAAAATCACACTTCCCCCTAAGGTTTGTGTTGAAGAAGTGTCGGGGCAGGGCAGCAGACTGTATAATCTCAATCCTGTAGGAGAAGAGGCTGTATCAGTAGCTACTAAGGGGTTTTCCTTGCTTTTTCTCTCTGTGATGCTTTTTATTCATCCAAACACATTACTTTTCTTCTTGCCAACTGTTTAGCACATTGAAAAGGAACACTGCAGAGCTTCACTCCCAGAAGGGATTAGAATGACCACAAATCTCATCGCTTTCAGAATGAAATGTAAAGCTAGCTTGCTTTGACCTTGCTTTCCCAGAACAACAATCATCTTTGCCGACCAGGGGATTCACAGAAGAAACAAACATCTGGTAGGTATAACTGCCACAATTTCTAAGGCATGTGGGGATCTTGATTAGCTCCTTAGCATTGCACAGAAAAAGAAAAGAAAGAAACCATCCATTTTAGTCTATAGATGGGCAGCTGTGGAGACTGGGAAGGCCTCATCCTTTTTGCAAAGAGAATATGAGATGGTCCTGGAGTTAAGCCTGCTGTTATCACTCAGGAACACCAGATTCTACTATTCCAGGGGAAAGCTGTAAATACATAAGGAAGTCAATGCCACGGTCTGAACAAAAAAGGACAGCACACCCATTTATCTTTTGTGTGAGACCATTTATTGTAACACAGATTTAGAGTTAGATAGTCATCTTGGTCCAAATCCTTCCTAACTGCAAAGCCAGAGTTAAACTGGCCTGTTCAGAATTAGTGTTGAGTGAAGCTGGCTTCAGACATCATATAACTAAGTTGGAATAGGAATCTCATGAGCTCTGCTTCCTGTTCTCCAGGACTTCTTTGCATGGACTGGACATAAAGACACTGGGTGCTTGATAGCCCTATGACCGAAAGAACAGCCATGGACCCTGAAAGAAAACTAGCTGTGATCCTAAACACAAGGGAGCAAGCCGTGTCGTAAACAATTTCACTTATTTCTGTTGATTCACAGGATTGCACTGCGTATCAGTTAAAACAACAGATAAGCTCCTTGTGGTGGTATCCTAAAGCAATCTTTCTTAAACTGATGCACTCCATATGTTTGGGATAGCAGTTCTCATCATCTTATTGGCCATGATGTTGGGAACTGCTATTGTTGTTAGTCATTCCCCCCCCCTCCAAAATTTCTCAATGTGACTTAGAAATATTAAAAACAGACATAAAAGCTGTGAGTGAAATCAACCCTATATAACCAACATGCTTGACTCTAATTATGCATGCATGACTCTATAAGACCATAGAATAAGCTGCCCTGCCAGGCTTAGCTAGCTCGCACACCGTCACCTTGGGAGGAAGGATTACACAACATCTTCAGTCCAGCTGAAGGCATATGAGAGTAACAAGGCGAAGAATATGCTAAATGGAGTTGGGGCGAGAACACAGGCTTCTTTTACACTGCTCTTTATAGGGAAGGAGTCTGAGGATAAGTTGCCAAATTGGACATGTTATCATAGAAGGACACAACCTCCATGCCAAGACAAAGTGTAGTGGGTTGACAGTGCACTCTGAGGAAGCTCTATAGAGACTCATCAGCTGCTTTGCCCAAACCCATCAGCCTGACGAAGACTGGTGTCCTGGGTCAGGACGTCACCAGCTTTCCACATATCATAATTGGGGACCACACACTGGAGGTAGCAAATAATTTTGTCTACCTGGGTTCCACCAGCAAACTCTCCATCAATGCTAAGCTGAACAAGTATATTAGCAAGGCAGCTATGGCAATGGCTTGCCTCTCCAAAAGGGTATAGGAGAAAGTGATTCTAATGACCAATACCAAAATGAAGGTCTACCATGCTGCTTTATGGAAATGAGTCATGGGCAACTCACAACCATCAGGAGCGATGCCTCAATGCCTTCCACATGTACTGTGTCAGGAAGGTTTGGGTATCACATGGAAGGACAGAGTTTCAAATAAAGATGGGCTATCCCAAACCCACATTTCTCAGCATGTTCTCAGTCCTGTTTCATCAAGGTATATGCTGATTTGGCCATGTCCACAGAATGTAAGTTGGCAGGATCCCCAAGAATGTGCTCTATGGAGAGCTGGTTTCAGTCACCTGGCCTGTTGGCAGGCCAACTCTGTGTTACAAAGATGTCTGCAAATGTGACATGAAGGCTTTCAATATCAACCCTGCCATGTGGGAATCCTTTGCAGAGGACCACAGTGCCTGGAGAAAGACAGTCAGGTTGTATGTCGATAGCAGTGACCAGAGGAGGAATGACCACTGGGAAGAGTTCAGAAAGAAGAAATGCCATGGTGCATCTGCATCAGCACAAGCAGACATCTTCATCTGCCCCAGCTGCAACAAAACATGTCTCTCCCACATTGGTCTGTACAGCCACAGCAGGTGGCTGTAACAGTTTGACGTCACCCCCCAAAGCGCAATCCTCCATTGTCTCCCAAGACAAATGGATGCTAATGGCAATGACCATCCACACTGGGATGGAAGTCACTCAAATAAAGTATTTAGGCCTAAGCGCTCCTTTTCAGTCAGACTCATCTTTGAATGGGTGACTAAAACATGACACTCACCTTCAATAATATCTCTCCTACCCCTCCAGAGCTACAAGTGGTAAAGTTTGAGCAGGCCACGATCACCCTTCTAACAGCTTGTGCAACCTTCATATTTCTTAGGCCTTAAGATATGTGAGGGAGCTTTAAAAACTTAAGTGAACAAAAGTAGGGCAGGGAATTGTTCATTGCTCAGTATATCAATTTCCCAACAAGCCATTTGAGCCATCATGCCTCCGATGATTCCCAGCTCCTTCATTCCTCGTGATGTGCTGTTAAGTTTTATCCCAAACGATAATGGATGCAAATATTTGTGCCATCATTTAACACTTGGCTGGTTCCATTGAGCTCTTCATCTAACAGTGCACAAGCAGCATTTGCCTTCATTTCTCTTTCTGTCGACTCTTTCATCTATCTGAAAAATTTATTATGCTTCCGAGAACTGTTTTACTTATGCAAATAAAACAACTCTGGGGTTTGTGGCAAATTAAACAGTAATTGTAGCCGGCTAGATTTTTGTGATTAGGTTAGGAACAGTGCTGTTGATCACAAACAAATGGAAAACATAATCTAGTGTTCTGCATGCTAGAAGCCAAATGACGAAACAGTGCCTTATTAAATCAGCATATAATATTGCACCAACATATTATACACACCATTTAAAACAGCTAATAGCATCTTTCCTTTCTCTCTGGAACTCTTCAATAAAAAATTTCAAGGAGTATTATAGCTGTGATCTATAAAGCAAATACTTTTAAACACTTGCCTGCTCAAATTGATAATTGTTTACTATTTGTTGAATGCTGTTTTATGGAAGCACAAGAAAAATACAAAGGCTGCAATCTGATAGAGCGTTAGACCTTCAATTTCAGGGTCGTGGGTTTGAGCACTACATTGGCAATAAGATTCCTGCATTGCAGGAGGTTGGACTAGATGATCCTATTGGTCCCTTCCAACTCTACGATTCTGTGATGCACGCATACATTGGAAGAAGCCCTGTTCAACTCTGTGGTCTTGTAGCATGTGGTCCATGCCATCATTTCCCCATAGCCATTACATACCAAGCCTGGGCAGGAAAAGATATCATAATTAAAAGCTAAAGGTTCCAGTGAACTGGTTCTCATTTTTTCAGTCTTATGTTCTGATCCCCATATCTCCACATCAGTTTGCTGCTGCTTTTATTATTGTTGTTATTCCTCATGGAAATTCATCAGTATTTTAGTGCAGTTTCTAATATACACATTTTTTTTCCTTATCTCTTTCTGTAATATTTGCACTGGTCTGTCAACACACTGCCGTGGTACTCTGAGCCACTAGACAGCATAAGAAGAACATAGACCAAGCAGATATTTGGAATCTGGCCCTTGCAGAAATCCAGCACATGGCCGGAAGGAAGACCTCAGGAGGGGGAACATGGGATGGGGAGGCACCACCATGATCTGCCATGAGGAGCAGATCTTTCTCTCTTTACACCATGGGAAGTTTTTTTCTGTGTGAGAGAAAGGGGAACAGGCTGAGAAAGAGGAAAAGGAGATTTATTGTTGCCTTTTGGTGGGTATGGGAGAGAAGGAGGTTTGGGGAGGTAAAAAACAAAGAACACACAGGGAAGTATTGAGGAAAAAAACTGAGGCATGGAGAAGGGAGATCTGTGGTCAGAGGGTGAAACTCTGGGGGAGGAAAACTGAGACAGGAAGAAGATGTGGTTCAGACGGTAAACTGAGGCAGGGAGTGAGGAGTCATTGTTGCCTTGTAGGGAAACTTTGGGGAAGTAAAACTATAAAGTGTGTTCTCATGGAGAGCACGTGTTGCGGTGAGACACCTCACTGTTGCTAGGCAAAAGGTTTGGCCATTCTTTTAAGCAGGGGCGGGCTGTTACTGGGGAAATTTATATGTTGCCATTTATTGATTGACAGCCCTATTTGTTAAATACATTGCACGCAGCGACAAACTTCCTATTTTCGCTGCATGCTTCGGATTACCCGCCCTCCCTTCCCTAATGTTAGGCTGTTTGCTTGACCTTGCTATGCCTGTCATGGGGTTGTCTGCTTTGGGGCAGGGGCCTGGTAGGAATTTTGTCCATTTGGCTGATTGGCTGGTGCCATTTGGTTTTTGCCTACTGCGTAGCAAATCGTCACAACTTGTAAGGTTGCGGTTAGGCATTGGTTTGGGAATTGGTTGGTGGGGGGGTATGGATTTGGCTGTGTCTGCCCCTCCAAAATGCTGCTAATGCTTCAAGGGTTTTCCTTTAAAGGAACCCAGGGGCTCACCATGCTTTTGTCCGAAACCCCCTGGCAAGGGGCTAGGGCCACGCAAGAGCCCCTGGGAGCATTCTGGGGAGAGGTGAGGCATGATTCCCAGTCCCGTCTCTCTCCCCAGGTGACTTACCCTTGCTGACTTCGCGGGGGGTGCGAATGTCAGAGCTGTCCCCGTGCGGGGTCAGTTAGTGCTACCAATGCCTAAGCAACCACTCACATTGCTGTAGGGAACCAGATTCCCCTAACATTTTGTATGTTACTTTTCTAATATACTTTTACTAATTATTATTTTTTGCATAATTTAGCCATTTATATGCATCTTGGTTGGAGAACTTGGTTGGAGAACTGCACAGCAAAATTTTGAGAAGTGTGAGCTTTGAAGGACGGCTATGGTTCAGTTTGCAGATTGTTTTGGAAAGTGTGAATTAGGTTCCTTTGTCTTTAAAAGAAATCCAAATCACATTTCTCACCTATCCTCACATAACAGCCATGGGAGACTCAGAGGGATTCACAGAGCCGTAGGGCTCTGCACAGCCCTACTCCCCAGTTGATCCAGGGAACATCAGACCAAGATCTGGCTAATGTTTAAACAGGGTTTTTTTTTTTTTAATTCTAATTGAACATATGGTTGGGACTGGGAAGGAGAAGCAGGAGAAACAAATCCATTCAGCCTATAGTAGAATTGAATCCTCCACTGACCAGCTACTGAGTGGGGGATTCATTCCGGCAGGGTGCTGTTTTGCAAGTGTCTTCCCTTTGTGGAGCTTTCCAGATGGTCAGTGGAGGAGTCACTCATGGTGGGGTCTGTTTCCCTAGTACATTCCCTGCATGGAACACACTGGTGAAGCAGATGTTTGCAACCTTCTTGCTCAATTTCTCACTCCCTAAGAGCTTTGGATTGCTCTAGGTACCCCAGCCAGGGTCAATCTGGTCTGCCTTGGCCAAAACCCAGATTCCCAGAAATCGGCTCAGTTCTGGTGAATAGACCCACTGCAACCTTCTCATATTGCTGTTTACATTGGGACTGATGACGCAATTTGTTTCAGTGGAAGTTTCTTTCCCTATACCAATAGCAGTTTCAGGTGGAAGGATTTTATGAACTCTATGGAGAGTGGAAAGGGTGTAAAATGACCCTCTCCACCTTCTTGTCATGGTACCCTCACCCCTCCCATGGCTGTTATTTACATTTTTAAAACTAGGGATGCTATACTGCTGATTTGGTTGTAAATCTCAGCAATGTGTGAAACACATCAAAGGCCTTGTCATTTCCCCCTTTTGCCTCTCTCTGTATTCTCAAAATAAGAGCACTCCCAACTATCTTGCTGTATTCTCAAAATTCGATTTCCTTCTTTGTATTAAAATGTTATCTCCAGTCATTAACAGGCACTCTCTTTGAGTTCACAGCCACCGATAACAGCTATCTTGCATGGTTTGGTTGGATTTATCATTATCTTTTCACATTCCATCCCTGCTTTTTTATTGTTTTCTTTTATATTCTCCCTATTATCCTTGAAAGATATAATCATTTGAAACACAAGGAACCTTTATATGAGGTGACTGTTCCCCTTCCATATGCCAAAGGATGCCTCTTATAAGGCAGTGGGGATCAACTGTAGACACATACCAAAAGCTCTGTTCATCAGAATCCATATCTGGGGCCTATCTACAGCAATGAACAGTTTCAAATCAGTTCATACTTCAGGATGCTCCCCAAATTTTCCTTATCTTAATTTCTCTGTAGATCATGGAGTTTTGAATAACCTGGTCATGTTTCCAAAGCAGAACCAAGACATTAGGAATCCTCCATTAATCTCTTTTATATTTCCCAATTTGGCACAAAGTATTGCACACATTGTGTGGCTAGCTTTCAGTTCATTTGTTTATTTCCTCTGCATTGCCACTATTCATCGATATGACTCTGGAACAAAGCAACCTCAGTGTGACCATATGTGCAACAGTAACAAGAGGGTTGAAGACAACTGTGCAATAGATTTTGATCTAGCAGATGCCTCCACTTTCACAGCAGGGGGGGGGGAAGACAATTTTCTGGGACAATTCCTCCCTCTCCCTGCATGCCAAAGTCTTTGCTTCAGAATGTTAGAAGACCTTGCAGAATGGTGTGGAAGGTGGCATATGGGGCTGCAAAATGACTCCCCTCCTCTTCTGTTAGCAGTGTGGGGTACCTTTGGCCCTCTTAATGTTGTTGAACTAGAACTCCCATCAGCAAGCATAGCTAAGGGCCAGAGATGATAGGAGCTGTAGATTGGCAACAGCTGGATGGCCAGAATTTCCCCACACTTGATAATATATCAATTATTTTTCTGTGAATGAAAGAGGCAGCATTGGATACAATCCAATGTGGTATGTGTGCTATTTTACTGATGTGCAGGAGCTATGGGCACATCAGTGAAACACCATACAAAAAGAATTGTGTTGTAGTCATGTGCAGATCAGTATTAAGAATGGCTGTTGTTTTCCATTGTCATTGTTCTTTTGTTTCGTTTATCAATGTGCATGTACAATGTGCATGTTGGCAATATGTGGAGGTGAATTGAATACAAATGAACAGAAGGAGCTGGTAGCTGGAGCAAAGTGTTCATGTTTTGATTCACACAAGCATTCTGAAGTGAACCTGAGATGAGGAAACCTTATCTGTTTCTCTTCACTAACTCCTTGAAATGCAAATGTCTTCTGGATAGATTGCCAAGGAAGTATATGAGTACTTACATGTAGTGATTCTGCCAACATTCTTGTTTCCAGGTTTCAGTAGCAGTTGGAATGGTGGTATTGCTTGGATGACCTCCCATGACTGTCATCACTGTGGCATACCAAGAGGGTGAGACAATAGCAAGGTTGGTGTGGTGCAAATGGGATGTCAAGCTCCTACCAGTGCATTTGCACCATGCTGAACTTGCCACAACCCCATCCCTTCACCTCCTGGCACAACATGTGGTGATGGAAAGGTAAGCAGCTGCCCCATTTACCCAAATGCTACTGCCTGGGTTGGAAAAGACAAATCTTGGTGAATTTATTATGTTTATTCCAACAAGAAAGAATTGCACCCCAAAGAAGGATTTCCCAACTTGTATTAAAATTTAAAACAGGTATTAAATGAAGCTGTCCCCCACATACCTCCATGTCCCCTGTCCCTCCACTATCTCAATGCCCCGCCTCCACTTTGTTCATGCACCAGCGATGATGGAAAGAGGAAGGCACATCTGGAACAATTACAGAAGGAAGTGAGGTCAAGGGCAAAGGTGTGAAGACATGGTGTCACAGACTTGTAGGATACTGATGAGTGTGCACCAGGGAAAGTGGGGCTGGAGAAGCCTTTGGGGCTATAGTGGGGAGAAAGATGGTTTCCAATGCCATTGTTAAAAACAGAAGAAAACCCTGCAGGATCAGGCCAGTGGCCCATCTAGTCTAGCTTCCTGTACTCACAGTAGCCAAGCAGATCCCTGTGGGAAGGCTAGAAAGCAGAGTTGGAGGGCAACAGCACTCTCCTGTCAAACATTTTCCAGGAACTGCCTCTGACAGTGGATAGCCTTATCCTCCATGAATTTGTCAATCCTCTTTAAAAGCCATTGAAGTTCATGGTCAGCACTACCTCCTGCAAGAGTGAACTCCACAGCAGACATGGTTGGCCCTGCCATTAGGCAAAGTGAAGCAACTGCCTCAGATGGCAGATAAAAAGGTGAAGGGACCCCTGACCATTAGGTCCAGTCATGGCCGACTCTGGGGTTGCAGCGCTCATCTTGCTTTATTGGCTGAGGGAGCCGGCGTACAGCTTCCGGGTCACGTGGCCAGCAGGACTAAGCCACTTCTGGCGAACCAGAGCAGCACACGGAAATGTCGTTTACTTTGCCGTTAGAGTGGTACCTATTTATCTACTTGCACTTTGACATGCTTTCGAACTGCTAGGTTGGCAGGAGCAGGGACCGAGCAACGGGAGCTCACTCCGTCACGGGGATTCGAACCACCAACCTTCTGATCAACAAGTCCTAGGCTCTGTGGTTTAACCCACAGTGCAGGTGGCAGATAGAATCACATAATTGTATAGATGGAAGGGACCACAAGGGTCCTCTAGTCCAGCACCCTACAATGCAGGAATCATTTGCTCCACATGGGGCTTGAACCCACAACCCTGAGATTAAGAATCTCATGCTCTACTGACTAATGCTTGGGGTGGAATGGAGGAAGCCCTCAGGTTTCTCCTCCAGTCATTTCCCCCTGCTGTCGCTTGTTTTCCCTCCATCCGCTGAACTAGTTTAGTGCTTCAGAAGAGGCATAGGACACTGTCATCTTGCCAAAGTAGATTCAGCCACCACTCCAGTTGGTTTATATATGTGGAATGGAGTAGAATGCCACTTTATCCTACAGGCAGCAAAAACATGTCTGCCAGTGGCCCTGAATTTCTGCCTTGCATTGAACTATTGGAGGTACAGGAACTTTTTGGAGGGAAATGACTTTTCTAGAAAACAGCCCGGAGGCTCAACAGGATCCGAACTGGCCTAGAATTAGGTTATGAATAACTTGAGTATGGAGGAAATGGTTCAGGGATCATTTTAGCCCCATTTTGAGATTCTCATTAGGAGTTCTCCCCATCTGAAATACATGCTGTTGCAATTGAGTACTTGCAATGGATATGTACTATAGGTGCTTGGAAAACAGAATTGGTGTCTTGAATTGCTCAAATGGTACCGGAATTAATCAACTCAATCAGTCATCTCTTTAATCACCATTGAAATATTTCTACCATTTTTTAATTTCTTCCAGTGACATACTTTATTTCCAATCTACCAACCTAAGATACTGTTAAATAAAAATAAAAATGATTGTTCAGGAAGAACCTATTGGGTATTTGGAAGATAGATCAAATAGTCATGTAATTAGCTCAGAAATCAGAAGAATCAAGAAATGCCTTTTTCATATTAGTATATTCTTTGTAAAAAAATTGTAGATATTTAATTAACATTTATCAAAATAGCCTACAGCAAATTAAATATTAATTGTTCAAATAGTGACATTTAATGAGCATGTTCAGTGATAATAGACTTGCAAGGCTATACAGCTGTTAAAAACCTCCCAACCAGATACTATACCAAACATGATCTAGATAAAGCTTTTAAACTCTGAAGCACTTACAGCAAGGATTGCCAGTCCTGACATCATCCTGACATCAGATGATTAACAGGTTAGCAGCTCCATTCGACTGTCAAACTTGGTCCACAGAAGATGGAGGAGATAATTATTTGTCCCACTGACCAGATTCTATTGGCCACCCATGAAGTAAAGGGTAAGGTTTTTCCTTCTTTTGCAGAAAAAGAATGAGCAACTTTTTCATCTCATATTTTATTGCTCCATGTGATACTGTGATCTATAGGTTAACAACAGTAACTGGACTACCCACGCCATGCTCTCTTGTCTGAATATGTTAAATAAAAAAAAAATCATTTTAAATCCATTTGCTGCAGCCACCTCTCTTGCAATGTGCTTGCAACAAGAAGTTAATGCACAGGGGGACTAAAGTGGAAAATATATATTCCACAGAATAAAGTTTGCAAAGAATTTTACAACATGTTGTACAGTTCTGAGATGTGAAGCTCTGTGACTTTAAAAGATATGATTTACCCTGAATCAAAGCCACTAATGGAATCCGGAGTCAGCCTTGCAGAGCTAGTCTAGAATTGCACCAGACCAAAGAGAAAAGAGGCGAGAGGTAGTAGGGGAGCACATCTTAGCTTTATATTTTCGAATGGCTCAGATAAAGTGTTATGGAAGTAATTAAAGGGATGCGTATTGCCTTGGGAAAAAATGTATCTATGATGATTCATAATTTCAAGGCCGGATTTCTGAGTCATTGAAAAAGAATTGTGCCCTGAAGATTTCAGAACTCCCAAACCAATGCAATTTATTTTCATAGAGCATCTATCATACGAAGAAGCCCAATGTGCTGTACGGGGAGTGAAGTGGAAAGGGAGAGAATATATTATGGAAGCTGAATGCAATGTGATTCCAAGAAATACAAAGAAACAAAATGAAGGGCAGGGAGAACATAAAGTAGCACCAGGAAGAAAAGAAAGGTGCAATTCAATATAACTGGAAGTTCATTAAAGGAGAGTTGCCATGTGGGAAATGTCTCAAGTCCCAACTCATTCACTTGTAGCTGATTAGTTCCAGCATATGTGTCTGGCACTCAATTAAAAGTGGAAGTATGTCACGGTCGGAGACTTCTCAAACTTTCTGATAGTGAATCTCTTTAAGGCCAACATTCCTTATACCATACATCAGGTACATGGAACATCAGGCTTTCAGGCCAAATGATGTCATCCAGGCTTCTCTACCTGGCCCTCAGGTAGACTCTCCTCATGCCACACATGACCCCAAGTCATATCCCTCACCAGGCCTGCTTTGCACTTTCCTTGAATGTCACAAACCTACCACTTTTCATTGTATTTATTGGCATTTCACTCAGGATGTTTACAATTTTTTCTTTTTTATTAGAATTCTTTTCATTATTATTATGATTCATCTCATTTCTTTATCACTGTATATTTTTAAGGAAAAAATCTCAAAGCGCTTTACAACCCATGTTAAAACATAAAACAATCCAGAATAAAATATGACTGAAGAAAGTCAAATATAAAGTATACATTCAAAGCAACATAATTAACAGGAAACTGCAATATTATCTTAAAGATTTTGGAATAAAACATTATGAAGTGAAATATAAAATGCACATTTAAAACAGCATAATTAGCAAGAGATCTAAGGATGACAGAGATCTAAGGATGACAAAGACTCTGTACACCCTGACTCTCAGCAAGAACATAAGAATAAACCCTGACCCCATCTCTCAGTCATGGAGGGAGCAATTGAAGCATAAGACCAGGGAAGGCATGTGTGTGTGTAGGTCATTTCAAAAAATGATAGCAGCATAATAAGGAGAAAAATTATTTTGAATTTTTTTGAGAAACTACCTAATTCACATTCTTGAATCAATATGCAAACCAATCATATGTGAACCAATCACATATTGATCATGGAAGCACCAGTATGTTGACAACATGCATCTTGCCCCATCCCCTCTCTCCATTCCATCTGAGTGTTGGACCAGTGCCTGGAAGCAGTGAATGGCTGTATGGGGACCAGTGAAGGTGCTATAGGTGGGTGGTTCCCATGTCTTGGAATTATGCTATGACCTGTCCTAAGAATGGTTGCACTCCTCCTGAAGGAACCTGCTTGTAGTATAGGAGTAGTTCTTGATTCCAACTTGTAGGATGAGACTTAAACGGCTTCTGCGGTCAGGAGTGCTTATGCCCATAGCATAGCTTCAGTTATCCGTGCTCTAAAGCAATGTGCTCTATATAGAGTCATATGCTAGATGCCATCTTTAGATGCTCTCACAGATTTATTTTGTGCTTTAATTGTGCCTACTGTATTTTACGGGGACGCAGGTGGCGCTGTGGGTTAAAGCCTCAGCGCCTAGGGCTTGCCGATCGAAAGGTCGGCGGTTCGAATCCCTGCGGCGGGGTGCGCTCCCGCTGCTCGGTCCCAGCGCCTGCCAACCTAGCAGTTCGAAAGCACCTCCGGGTGCAAGTAGATAAATAGGGACCGCTTACCAGCGGGAAGGTAAACGGCGTTTCCGTGTGCGGCTCTGGCTCTGGCTCTGGCTCTGGCCAGAGCAGCGATGTCACGCTGGCCACGTGACCCGGAAGTGTCTCCGGACAGCGCTGGCCCCTGGCCTCTTAAGTGAGATGGGCGCAGAACCCCAGAGTCTGTCAAGACTGGCCCGTACGGGCAGGGGTACCTTTACCTTTACCTTTACTGTATTTTACACAGCATTTACATTTCCTATCATTTGCAGTGACATTACATCTATAGAATGAAGAGTGGTCAAAAGTTGTCTGATGACAGATTGCCCTGACTTATGCTTGAACCTTGCCCTTTTTCCTGCTGTGGTTGCACAGCAATTATATCCTTGTCCAACTAACTTACTGTGACCTAGTTCAAAACCAGAGCAAGCAGATAATATTTTCTTGGATATGCCTACTACAGTTTGGTCTGAGATTAAATGAACCCAAGGAATTCAGGTACAGCTGCATTCCCATCACTTTCTTCCACTTAGCGTACACCTAGAGACAGTTGTTCCATGCCAGAATACCCGCTGTTCCATTTGCTTAAACTGGGAATCTCATAGAAATATTAGCCCTCACAATAAAGTTTTTCCTCAAAGTTTGGCTGACTCATTCCCCAAACTTGCAGATCTGTACTTAGCATTGTCTGCCCCTGTTTGCAAAAACAAAAAACCACTATCTCCTACCTCAAAAATAAATGTGTAAAAGATCTACCATATTTATTTATTTATTTTAAATTGTCATTGATCAAAATGGATATTTGCATGTTGAGGTCCCCAATTCACACTTTACACCATAATTTTTTTGAAGCTTTTTGGCATAATTTTGGCCACAACTTTATTAAAATACAAAAAATGTGAGTGGTTGCTTAGGCATTGGTTGAGACTATCTGTCCCCGCCCAGGGACAGAACTGATATCCACAAGCCTGCGAAGTCAGTAAGGGAAAACATTTTATGGGGAATAAATGGAGCTGGGTACCAGACCTTCACCTATCCCCAGATGCTCCCAGGGGCTTTTGCGCGGCCCTAGCCCCCTTGACAGAGGTGCGGACAAAAGCATGGTGAGCCCCTGGATTCCTTTAATGAAATTGCCCTGCAGCAGGAGCATTGGAGGGGCATGCACAGCCAATACATACCCCTCCACCAACCAATTTTTCTAAAACCAATGCCTAACCGCAACCTTACAAGTTGTGATGATTTGCTACACAGTAGGCAAAAACCTACAGGGACGCGGGTGGCACTGTGGGTTAAACCATAGAGCCTAGGACTTGCCGATCAGAAGGTCGGCGGTTCGAATCCCTGCAACAGGGTGAGCTCCCGTTGCTCGGTCCCTGCTCCTGCCAACCTAACAGTTCGAAAGCACATCAAAGTGCAAGTAGATAAATAGGTACCACTACAGCGGGAAGGTAAACAGCGTTTCCGTGCGCTGCTCTGGTTCGCCAGAAGCGTCTTAGTCATGCTGGCCACATGACCCAGAAGCTGTACGCCGGCTCCCTCAGCCAATAAAGCGAGATGAGCGCCGTAACCCCAGAGTCGGCCACAACTGGACCTAATGGTCAGGGGTCCCTTTACCTTTACCTTTAGGCAAAAACCAAACGGCACCAGCCAATCAGCCAAATGGACAAAATTCCTACCAAGCCCCTGCCCCAAAAGCAGATGACCCCATGACAGGCACAGCAATGTCAAACGCAAAAAATGCCCTAAAATCAGGGAGGGTGGGCGGGTGATCTGATGCGCACAGCGAAAAGAGGAAGCTCAACACTGCAAACAGGGAATATATACAACCAAGGCTGTCAATCAAAATTGGCAACATCAAACTCTCCCCAGCAACCAGAGGAGCCCAATCACAACTGTGGCCATTCAAACTAACTCACCCAGCAACAAAGGGGTGTCTGGTTAACCCCACCGCAACCCGTGCTCTCCATGAAGGAGAGCACGCTTTCTGCAACTCTCATTTACAACATGCTAAAATTTCAACACTATTTTGCCCAAGCAGTCTTAAAACTTTCAAAAGTGTGAAAAAAAATATTTATTTAGATACTATTTTGAATACTTTAAAAGCACATTTCAAAGTTGCTCTCCATCTAAATATTGAAGGTGTAGCAATTCTTCTCAGAGCATGGATGAAATGAGACAAAGAAAAAGTCAGAGAGACTGCATTTTAAAAGCCAGCCTGTATTATAAAGTTATTTAAACTCTCACTTTTTTTCCAAACCCAGCCCTAAATGAAATGTTTAATTCTCTTTAAATGTGTGACACCATCCATCACCATTTTAGTCAGACACATAATAATGTATAATCTCAGCTTGCCGTCCACTTGTAAAAATGGGAATAGACTCAGTGAAATAAGCAATTTCCCCACAGAAAATTGGAAATTCTGCCAACCAATTCCAGGTGACTTGCCATCAATCAGTGTTAGATTCTCCCAAGCTGTTACTGAAGGGTATTGCTATAAGTGTAGGGCTTCACCTGGTGACTAATGGCACATAACAAATACATTCAAGAACTATAGAAATCCTAAGATTCTGTAATTGTCAGTTAACTTTCAGCAAAGACCTTCTCAGGGATTTGAAATAAAATAAGATTCCCCCCACGCACCCATTCTTTTGCACTCATATAGTAGCCATACTTTTGCTTCTTATTATAACGTGCTTAGGGAGAGACAAAATTGTTACAAGTCTCTGTATCATCATGCAGTGCCATCACAGTTTATTGAGGCACAGAGCAGACCCTTCATTATCTGGAGGCTTAATGTGTGTCTTTGTCACTGCTGGTCTATTTGTATTCCAGTAATTATTCTGAATTCAAGCTCAAATAAGTTCCAGCTCCCTGTCAAACTTTTAAAGTACTATTATTAAAGTACTCTGGAGTTCAAATTTTCAGAGCAACCCCCCCTCCATTTAAATTAATGGCAAGTGTATGTAAAATTCATTAACTCTCCTGTCTGCTCACATATAGAGACAGAGTAACTGTGAGTTTACTTTAGAGATGGAAAAATATTGGGCAGATAAGAAATCTTGAATGAGCCGAACTAGCATCAACCAGAGAAATTATGATGGATTTGTGATAGGAGACTTGCAGAGTAGGAAAATAGGTTTGTCAAAGTTGAAATCCAATTGGATATGAAGCTAAGGCTCAGAAAGTACACAATCTGAACCCCCTAGATGAGCATCAAAGGAGTGGGTGGAAAGAGTTGGAAGAAAAATTGAAAACTGGGAGGCTTAATCCTGCAATCAGAAGTGTTTTGACAGATATGTTCATGCACAACCCACCTAGCACTATCAGCTTCAAGTTCATTTCCCATGGCAGGAGTGGGCAGACTGCAACCTTTCAGGATCTAGTTAAAAAAAAAACAAAAACAAAAACACAAACCTGAAGCTTGAAAGCCACCAACTGGAGCCAGATGGAAAACAGTGGTTCGGCTGGGTGTAAGCTAAGCAATGTTGGCTTGTTCCCGTTGATCCTGGTGGGATGGAGGCACAGAGGTAAATAGGAAGTTAGAGCCAGTGATGGCCATAACCAATTAGACAGAGCCAACCAAATCTAGTTTTGCCATGTCCTCTTCCTGGTGTGTTCTACAAGGGGCAGCAAGCATTCCAATTGGAGAACAGCCTTTACTGAAGGTGTCATAGACTTTGAAGAAGCACGAACTCAGGGTGAAAAGGAGAAATGAGCTAAGAGGAAGGGACGTTTGGCAAACCCTCACCGTGATCAACATCCACCCTGAAACCTATGTCCCCTCTGTGGAAAGATGTGTGGATACAGAATTGGCCTCCAGAGTCACTTACGGACTCACTGTTAAGACCATATTCATTGAAGACAATCTTACTTGGCCATGTATGAGTGATTGCCAGAGAAAGAAGACAAGGGGCAGCATTGAGATGAAGGAAGAGATAGATGACAAGCAATGCTGCCCCTTTGGCTGGATGTAGGTAAGAAGGCAGGTAAGTGGAGGGCAGAATGAGTTGGTGGGGCAGCAGCCCATTTGTCCTAATGGACTGATCTCTATTGCTGATAAGAGATAAGGAATAATTCAGTTCTAGAATCAAGTCCATGAATCCTTTCACATAAAAACTGCATGTTCCATATCCCTAAAAGTGCTTTTTCAGCAGCCTAATTTAGGAGTAGAGGCAGTGTGGAGGTAGAGAAAGTTTTTGAGATGTTGCTACTGTTAGACAATTGGGAATATTTTTTTTGGGGGGGGAGGGGATATCTGTTTACAGTTTTCCTCTCTCCACCCTTGGCTGTGGTCCCTACTGCAATATAATCTATCCCAGCCCCCAGCCCCAGTCCTGGACTCTTTGTCTAATGAACCAGAAAGCTTCCTAGTCAGTGGAGACAAATACTGTGCAGCTGGATTAGGCTAGTATGAGGAATTAGATGTGCTAAAGGGAGAAGAAGAGAAAGCAAGCAATAAGAAAAACATCAGCTCAAGTATTCTCCAAACCAATGCAAAAGTGGGACACAGCTCTTCTTCAAGGGACAAATTAAAATACTGTCCTCAGCACTGAGGTGCTAGCCCAGGGATGGAGAAATTTGATTTTATACGCATTTTAATGGGAAGCTCCCTAATTCATACTTCTTTAACCAATAAGCAAAACCAAATGAAAGCTAAATTTCAAAATTTGCACTTCTCAAAATTTTGCAATGCAGTTCTCCAACCAAACAATGTGTACAAAAATGCATGTGTGAGGAGGAAGTATGCATAAGAATGCATATACTGGTGAAAATAACATACAAAATTCATTACATTAGGTGAATTTTTTGGCAAAAAAAAAGTATATTAGGAGAAATCCACACTAAAATGATAATGACCGCTCCCCACTTAAAACGGGGGGCGCCTTTTGCGTGGACACGTGCAGCCCTGGATCTGGAGTGGCCCCATCAGCATAGGCTTTGCCTTCCCTCAGGTGGGATACCTGGAGGTCCCCGCCTAACCCCAGTGAGTTGTCCAATCCCACCTGGGGGAAGCGTTGCCAGGGAAACCAGGCCAGGTAAGGGGAGGGATTACCGTGGAGAATTTAATATAAGTTTGGAAAAAATGAGAAACAGAGAAAAACCAAAATTGGCAGAGTCTTATATCTGTACTGGTGAAATGGAGTAAAAATGGCCACCTCGCCAATGCACTAATGAATTGGGGATGGTTATTTTGGCTCACCCTTAATGTGTCTGTGCATGTTTTGAGGAGTTTACAATACAGAGGGGAGAGAGAGAGACAGCTGGAAATGGCACCATTTACCAAGTAGTGCAGCTAAAGGAGACACAGCCAACCGAGTTGTTAATTTGCTTTTCTCTCCTTCTCTTCCACTGTATCTGACAATAAAAAGGCCTTTCCTTTCTCAAATACTAAACGTCTAAAGCCATGTAAATATTGACAATGGTGAAATGAGGCCACTTTATCAAAGGAATGAAAAGAAAACCAAAGGAATGAAAAGAAAAAGAATAGCAACATGGTCAGCGCATATTAAAGATATCAAAGTTCATGTGACCATTTCAAGGTTTTAAACATCAGATAGGGGGAACTTTTCTTAGCCCCCATTTCTTTTTATTTTCAAAATGTTCATTACTAAACATATTTGATATTAGTTTTTTTCTGAGCTGGGGACTGTGACACAGCAATGGGGTAAGCAAAATTTAAAAATGTTAACAAATATATATATATATACTGTTGAAAATCTTGAAGCAGTTTGCAAAGAACAATATAAAATATTCATTTTAAAATACCAGTAACAGCAAATATTTTTAAAAATTGACTTACGGTAATTTTTTTATCTATCCCTGCTTGCTCTGCTCACCAACTACTGCCACTCCCCCTATATTAACCACATATAGCTTCCCCTTGCAACTACTAAGATCCCTTTTCACCTTCCCAACCCCATTTCTGATGTCATTTCTCTCTTTATGCTGAAGATATTCCATAGTACAAGGAATAAAATGCATTGTGTGAAGTGTTGGGGGACCGGCCTAAACCATAGAAATTAATAAATGATTGTTGTTGTTTAGTTGTTTAGTCATGTCCGATTCTTTGTGACCCCATGGACCAAAGCACCCCAGGTACTTCTGTCTTCCATTGCCTCCCACAATTTAGTCAAACTCATGTTGGTAGCTTCGAGAACCATCCAACCATCTCGTCCTCTGTCGTCCCCATAGGATTTTGATTATTTGGAGTATTGAAGGGAAGATTGCAGGCCAGTTGGAAAACATAGGCTAAGTTTCCTTTCCAAGCCAGGACCTCACCTGGGATAGAAGCATTTACATGACAAAAATATGTTGATGGCCCATCTAAGAGAAATTTTGGGCCTGGGCAGACAGAGGTTGCCAAAGTGATGGTGTGTGAGAGACAGGTGACAGGGAAAAAAGGTCTCTTTAGCAAGGTGCGCTGGGAAGAAGAAGGGAGTGAAGAAAGACAAATCCCTCTTGGGGCAGGCTGGGACTCCAGTGCTGCACTGCTGTGAGGAACATCTCAAGCTCCTCTTGAGATGACCATGCTGTAAGAGCTGTACTTCCTCCATGCAGACTGAAGGTGTAAATATGTGAATAAATCATATTTCTCAAAGCTACAGCAACCTCTGCTACATCTTCAGTTCTCCAAAGGAGCACAGACCCTGGTTGAAGGCCAAGACCTCTAGAATCCCATGCACAGCTTGGCAGGGGCAAGTTTCACCTAGTACTCTTTGGTTAGAGAAGCCCAGCAGAGATTTAAAATTATAAAGCAAGCATGGAAATACAGGGCTGTTAGACCTTTAAAACATGCCACTTCAAGCAAGTTAAAAAATAGTTTACTCTCCAAAGGTCAAATTAATGTGCCTCAGAATAACTGCACAGGGGTTAAAACGTAGCTTAGCTGCAAAAGTTCCTAAATGATTGGTACAGGAACTCAAGAGTAGCTGATGAGAGCCATGCATCTGAGCTAGGGCAATTAGCTCAATCCTCTTCACAAGCCGAACTTCTCAGGTAGACTGGGGGAGAGCAAAGGCTTGATTACCCCATTCTTCTCAATGTGGACATAACTAAGCCTGGCTGGACAACTTGCTCTATGATATTAACTTCTTCATGCATTAATTAGACTTAAGCATGTTGGTTATAAGAGGCTGGTTATCCCACAAGAAGGGCCTCTCCCATTGCCTTAAACCACCACTTTCAACCTCCACTCCCCCTCTTCTTGCTCCCATTCCATGGCCACTGCTGTTGTGCGAGCTGTCCCGCTTTTGCTCCGCTACTGTACCCTGTCTTCATGAAAATGCTAGTTTGTGATGCAGCACTACAAATTCCCCCATGGGGACTTTTTGATGATACTCTTATGTATATATGGATCTAGGTATATAAATTGTTATGTACTGATCTTGGATCCTAGAACAATAGGCAGGTAGGATCCTCGAAATCAGCAACCTGATTGGTCTGCAGGAACAGTCCAATCAGGCTCCAGGAGGGGGGTTAAATCAGCCAATCACATGGGACCCATTGTGTAAATAATGTATATATAGCCAGAGGTTTGGGGGGAAAGCACTCACTCACTGTTTACCATGAGCTGAAATAAAGAGTATGAAATCAACACTCAACTCCGAGTATATTTAATGAATAAAATCAGCGATTAAAAACAAAGACAAATTATACATAATAAAATTTGAGGTCAAAATTACATACCTGGGCAGCTTGCTGAAACAAAATGTAGATTTGCTAAAACAAGCCGTACAGCAAGGTGCCTGCCTAAGATTAATAGGCAGGGAGTTCCAAAGAGTAGATGCTGCCACACTGAAGGATCTGTTCCTTGCACCTGAGTAACAAACATAATGTGGCATTTGTAAAATCCAATAAATAGCTGTGTTCTGCTCCAGAGATTATTCCACAAGGTGCAAATCTTATTACAATTCACAAAGATCTAATTCCTCAAGCATCTTTCTTTCTTTCTTTCTTTCTTTCTTTCTTTCTTTCTTTCTAAATTACTCCTAATATGGTGTTATTTTGTTTGGTACCTTATGCTTGGCATTGATCTGCTGTCTTACATGGTCGCTTGCAGAATCTATAATAAATAAAGTGTGGCACTAGAAGGGTGGAATGTGGAAGAGAAGTTAATGGGAGTTGTTCATGAGCCAGAGTTATATCAGTTGAATAACTGAATGCCATGTACATCAGGCTTCCACTTAAACCCCAGTTTTTCTTATCCCACTGCAGTTTCTTCCTGTTTACCATCCACCTGGCCTGGGCCTTAATAAGCACCAGTCTCAGGCCTGTGGATGCTGTTCGGATTTGAAATTTGAAGGCTTCCGCTCATAATGAAGTGGTGCCACTGACACAGATCTCCTAATCAGGCATTTAATAATTTTTGCTTTGCATCTCAGAAAATGTCTTTCATTAAAATTCTCCTGCTAGCAGCCACACGCCAGGCAATTATTTTTGAACAGAGGATTTCAAAGTCTGAGTAAATTAAGTGGGCTCTGTTCTCAAAGCAAAACTGCCCTAAGAGGATCATTACATTTAAGAAATAGCAGACCTGAACCGATATTGGTCTCCTTGCCTCTTCTACATGTGTGTACCTGTAATTCCAATGAAAGTTAATGAGAGGTGAGTGCACCTGTTAGAGCAGGTGAGACCTTTAAAATTCTCCAAATGGAAGAAACAGCTTGAATTTCACTCCTGGGCCTTCAGAAAGGAAATGGAAAGCCATGGTGGCTAGGAAACAGCAGAGACAGCTTTCCAGCATAATAAGTATTTGGTTTATTATATTATGGGGCATTTGATTATTCTGGAATCACTGACAGTGAAAGGAAATCACATACAAATAGAATTCTCCTTGGAGCAGAGAAGTATGAAGACGAAAATAAATACCGTATTTTTTGCTCTATAAGACTCACTTTTTCCCTCCTAAAAAGAAAGGGGAAATGTGTGTGCGTCTTATGGAGCAAATGCAGGCTGCGCAACTATCCCAGAAGCCAGAACAGCAAGAGGGATTGCTGCTTTCACTGCGCAGCTGTTCTGGCTTCTGAAATTCAGAATATTTTCCTCCCTTGTCTTCCTCCTCCAAAAACTAGGTGCGTCTTGTGGTCTGGTGCGTCTTATAGAGCAAAAAAATACGGTATTCTCTAGTATTTCTCAGTATTGTTGACACTGACTGGCTACCCAGACTTCAGACAGAGTTCTTTCCCAGCCCTCCTGGAGATTCTTGGGATTGAACCTGGGACATTTTCCATGCAAAACGTGGACTACTGCTGAGGGATGGCTTTCCGCCTTGAGCCAGCTGCCAATGAAAGATGGGAAAGGAAAGCTCACCAGGATATCCAAATTCCTCCTTGGATGCCCACATTACCTGCCAGCTGTCACAAAGGATTTAATATAACAATCAGCCAACAACCCAAATGATGCTGATATACAGTATATAAAAACCCCACATGAACACTAAGTATAAGAATATAAGTTTACCACTTCTCCCCACTCTTTTTTCTCCTCCCCCAACCTTATTCTGTATATAACACTAAGGTCTCACATCATATGTAACTGGCATATAGAAAAGAATTTAGAACCTGAGAAAAGTGACAACACACGTACTTTTGTAAACCAAGAAAATCTTTAAATATTTTTTTAAAAAATAATAATAATATGTGGAACATGTTGGAGAACACTTCCAAAACTTCTTACACAGCCTCTACTGGGCAGGTTGGGTATGAAGCCATGCTGGTCCCAAAGAGGTCATTTGAGAGGTGGGCCTGACTTATGAAGTTGCATGCCCCAATCCTCCCTATTGGCCAAACATCTGAAGTGCTTCCCCATCTTCCTTCATTCCAGACAGGGTTGGGGCAAAGCTGTACCTGCCCAAGGCTACAGTTCTCAGATTGGTTTAACAGTCAATCCGTCCTATGATACTTTGGGAACTGTCTGAAGGGAATGGGGGTGTCCTAACAACTCTGAACAAAGTATAGTTCCCAGGATTCTTTGGAGCAAGCCATAAAAATTTGAAGTGATATGATACTGCTTTAAATGCATAGTGCAATGGATTTCAGCCAGTGTATCTTGGCATCCTGGGGTGCCTTGAATGATGGTCAGGGGTGCCACGAGCAACACTGGCCTCTGTCCTTCTTTCCTTCCCTCCCTCTTCTGATAACCTCTCGCATCTCTGCCTCCCAAAGGCTTGCGCAGCTGTTTATTGTAGCAGCCCTGATGATAAGCTCTGCAGGAGATTGGTGCCTCTGGAAGGCACCTCTCTTTGTTAGCTCATGGACCAGGGATGGCAGCAGCAGCTGCCCAGAGTACTCCCAAGGAGAGGGGAGAGGAGCGGAGGCCGAGGGAACACCACACAAGGGAGGGTGTTCAAAAAAGGATGAGAGGCTGTCAGCTCTGCAGGCAAGGGGTGACATAATTGGGCTCCTGAGCCCCACAGGGCTGCCACAGAAAGAATGTAGTTGGTTAAGAGAGCCACGGACTCAGAAAGGTTGAAAACCTCTGTCGTAGTGCATATGGGACTTAAGTTGCATTTCTTTCTGTGAACATGTATTATATAGGTTTTTTAAAATCCCATGTGAAAAATAAATTATGTGCTCATTTAGCCACTCCAAAGAACTGGCACTTTTATAAGTGTCCCATAATGTTTGCGCCACACTTGCAAGGAATCATTACTTCAGTGTGACAGTGCCTACTCTATGGAATTCCCTGCCTATTGATATTCGGCAGGAACATTTGCTGTCTTCCACGTTTTTAACATCTGACTTGAACAGTATTTTAAACATATATATTTTATATATTTATATAAACTACTTAGGGGTTTTGATGATTAAGCAGTATATAAATCATGTTAAATAAAATAAAATAATACTGAATAAAAATAAATAAAACAAAAATAAAATAAACAACCCCATGTGTGTTAATGATACGTGCAAGGAATGTCTGAAAAAGAAGTCAGCTATTTTAAAAATAGAAAACTGATCCAAGAAATAAACAGAAATTCAAGCATTTTCTTTCCCCTCTCATAAGGGTATCATAAAAAAAAAGAAATGGGGGCAAAGAATAATAAAATCTTACTACCACCTTTACAAAATTCTCTTGTCAGAAAAGCCTTTGGAGGTCAGAGCTAACTTAAGCCTGTAAAATGAAAATGCTACCACACCACAATCAAATAACTGTCAGGCACATTATTTCATTTGGTTCCATCCCAGATCTTAAGGGACCATTGCTAAGCTCCAATTTAGCCGAAGATTAAATAAAAACTGATCAAAGATTTATAGAATTCTGAAGTGATACTAAACAGGCTATCCCATGCCTGGAGAGGTTTTAGTGTCGACGTGGCGAGCTTCATCAGTAGGTTCAGAAAAACAATAAATCTGTTGTTCACGGAACCTAGGAGTGGAAGACAGTTACAGTAAATGACCTTTTTGTGGGGGTGGGATTAACTGTCTGTATAAGGTACAATCCACAGGATAGCTCAGTTAGTAGAGCATGAGACTCTTAATGTCAAAGTTGTGGGTTCAAGTCCCACATCGGGCAAAAGATTTCTGCATTGCAGGGGGTTGGACTAGATGGGCCTCATGGTCCCTTACAACTCTACAATTCTATGATTATTTTATGATTCCCCCCCTAACCCTGATGGTTATGTTCAACCTCCACTGTTGGAGACAGCACAATTCCGAAAACCAGCTGTAGGAAACTGCAGGAAGGGACAGTGCTGTTGTGCTCAAGTCCTGCTTTCAGACTTCCCAGAGGCCACCTGGTCAGTCACTGTGAGAACAGGATGGTCCATTAGGGCAAATGCGCATCATGGAACTGTGGCTTTCTGAAATACAGTGGCAAGTGACGTCAATTTTCATTCCCAACAGTGGGCATAGTGCAGAGGTGCCAGCTTGCGAGCAACTGGGGGAGGGGACAACGTCTCACACGCGTGATGTCAGGACATTGGGAGGAGCCATGTAGAGAGCAGCACATCTGTAAAACTCTACAGAAAAAAATATTTATGTACAATCTCACTGGGATCTTTTCTTCTTTTTCACTGTGCTTATCAATAAAATAAAATAAACTGTGGCAAACTGGCGATGGACAAAGTTCTATACAAAATTCAGAAATAACAGCAGTAGTAGCAGAACGTTAAGCACCTATGGATTCCTAATGTATCAGTTCTATGTTGGAGGACAGGGCCAGGCAGTCTGAAATTTCAACATCTAGTGACAGTATCTCCAAGTATAAACAATTCCCCATTTACACTGGGGTTATGTTCTGAGGCACCATGTGTTTAAGTGAAATTTATATTTGAAACACCATTGAAAAAGCCTGCAAACACCTAATTCTGCCCCTGCGCTGCCCCATTCCACCCCACTGGTGATGTTTTGGGGTCACTTCCAGGTTTGGTGCAATTCACATATGCACAGTCACACACATTTTGAACACGCATAAATGGGGGGTTGCCTATATTCTGTAAGATATTGTTGTTATGGTGGCCACCTTAGTGCCCCAAAGACAAAAATGTTTCCTGAGAAATAGTTGATATTGAGCATAATGGAGGCCTCTTTGAGTCCAAGATGGATGTTCAACTAAAAGACTTCATAAACAAAACCAATAAATAGAACCAGTTACTGTTCATCTTACAGATGTAGCCTATATACATTATATTTTACATGTCAGTTTCTCATCGCTTGAATTTTCCAAATTCGTTTACCTATTTCATTATGCAAAGTAATTCATTTCCCAAATGAAATAAAATAACTGAATGGGGAATTGTAAAAACAAAACAAACCCCACATGATGTGTACTTACTCCTGTGTGGTCAGGCCATGTGATGCCTTGTCTCACTTCCTCAGTACTAAAGTGAGATGAAACAAGCCGTAGCTAGGTTTTTGAGCAGATGGAGTACAAATCCAAGGATTTGTCATAGGGTTCAAAAATATATTGCTAACAAACAAAAGGAAATCTCTCTTATCTCCAGCTCTGTCCACAAGCAGCATCTGTGCACTGGGAGAAAAACAGATTGCCTTTTTAAAAAAATAGGCCTCCAATCTCAATGGGGTCTAGCTCTCACAGAGGTGGTAAATCTGGGTTTCTGTTTTAACACATCAGGTTGCCTGTCAAGGCTCCCGTATGCAATATTTCCCCATTAGGGATGGAGAGAAAATTTAAGCCTACCTGATTTGCACTTCATGGGCCAATACGCAGATCAAAGCACAGCTGTCATTTGAATCTCACATTCTAATTCTGGAATACTGTTCCATCATGGGAGAAAGATATAAAATAAACAATAACTAGATTGGTATCTGTTGTACTTCTTTATTTACGTGCATTCATATCCTGCCTTTTTTCTGTCCTGGAATCCAATGTGATGTATTGTGTTCTCAGGTGGTCTCTCATTCAAGCACTGACCAGACCTATATCTGCTTAGCTTCAGCAAGGTGGTGACCTCATATGCTTCCATATCATTCTGTTTGCTGGAGCCATCATTTCTTTATATTAGTACTTGTCAGAGGCTGGACTGAGGAGGAATGGTGGGGGCCACCCACCCTCTCCTGAACCTTCCTGAGAACAAGAGGACAGTATAGATTTAGAACAGTGGTTTGCAGAAGGACATAGTTCAGGGACTGCAGAGGGCAAAAGCTGGGAAATATTGGGAGAGGAACAGCAGAAAGAAGAAACACTGAGGAGAGACAGCTGACAGACTCAATGTCTTTGGAGAGCATTCCTGAGCACCCCTCCCCCAGGACTAAGCGTGCAGTGCGAGTAGCCAAACAGAAAGCTCAGCGACAGAAAGCACAGGGATGATGTAGGATAAGAGAGATGAAGAGGGCTTGGGCTTTACTAGGAACAATGCCATCATTGAAATAAGGATTACATTCCTTTGTCTCTCTGTGTGAATACTGAATAAATTACGTGGTAAGGACTCTTCGCGTTTATCTGCTTTTTTGGCTGCCACTGGCGGAGGGATAGGATTCCCTGAACTTTGACAGTACTAGGGCCGGTGCAAAGAATAACACCCCAACAATCCTTCTCTTCCTGCTGCCCCCAGCCCCTCTTTGTATTGCTGGCTCCATCCTTCTTTTCTCCCTGCCGCCACCCCCCCCCCCCATTTCCTTCTCCTCACAGGGTGCCTTGAAGTTGCCAGTCAACAGCATCTGGACAGGAGACGGTGTCACAGTCTTCCCCAGTATGGACAATGCAATGTATAAGAAGTATGTTTATGTGAGGTCAATGTACCTTTGAGGAGCACAAATACAGCATTTAGTAGAATAAGATTAAAATCCTATACACATTTACTGAGGAGTAAGTGTCACTGCAATTAGCTGCACCTTCTTCTGAGTAAATGTGCACATATTTGGTCAACCCATAAATTCAAGAAACAGTAATGGTTCATTTCGGTTGTGCCAATAATATATAAATAATTCCTGCAAAGCCTAGATAATTATTTACATAATGGGTGATAAAGTTTTGGCCTGATGTTTAATATATTCTATTGCAATTCTTAAATCTGGTCCCTTTTGAGTGAATGCACTTAGTTTAGTGCTTCAAGATCTCCAGATTAGCATAAAAAGCCGCAGAAGCAACAGAAGTGAAATCTCACAGTATGTGACCCGTTCATCTGAAAGGAATTTGGTTTTCTATCCACCCCCTTTCAAGTAGGTGCCTTCTCTTCTGTTCAAGTTTATGTGAAATGTAAATAATTACAAAACATTTTAATTTTTCAACTGTCAGTGCCTCCGACTTTACTTTCTCAGCCTCTCCAGTGGGATTTGAGGCTTAGAAAACAGCTCCCTCTGAATTCACAACACATTATTTTTCATAACACTTTCCTCCTCTGGAACACCTCCAAAGAAAGCTGCTCAAGAGGAATGGAGATGAGGAAAGAAATCTTGAAACTGGCATTTCCCGCAACAATTGTCACAGAGGGTCACCTTGGTTTAAAGCCAAACAGGATATGATTACTGAGAGGGGTAGGGAGGGAAACAATGGCACACATCTGATGGATGGTCTTAATTCTAGCTTTACAGACACTGTAATAAAGGATGCAACCTGTGCCTTACCGATGCATTAAGGTAGACCTCAGCAACCCATGTGACATATATGAAATATTGGTTACTTCAGGACTAGATTACTGCAATGCTGTCTATGTGGGGCTTCCCTTGTGCTTAATCTGGAAGCTGTAGTTGGTGTAGAATGCTGCCCCTTGACTTCTGACAGAAGCAACACCTTCTCAGCATATGACACCCATGCTAGCGATCTGCTTTGGTTGCTGATTTGCCCCTGCCCCTTCTGCACTCTGCCTCCTGCTCTGAACATGTTAAGAGTGTCAGCATCGCCCTTGAGCCAGTGTCACCAACTGGACTCGTGCACTTCAACCCCGACTGGGCTAGGTGAGCTGGGTAGCACTTCCAGAGACCACCAGGTCAAAGTGCTATGGACTCACAGCTTAGAGTTGTGAGCACCGGATTCACTTCCACAATACAATCGTCGCACAGCAGAGTATAGCAGAGTCTGGCAGTGTATACACAACTCGGAGAGCAGCTCTGTAGAATATCTTCTTTTATTCTGTAACTACAGCTATAATACAAAACTATATACAGAGCTAAATAGGTCTAAGCATAAATGAATGCTGCACTGAGTGTCTGCAGCTGCTCTTAGCAGCAACCTTATCTCTACACACGATCTCTAACACTCAGTCTCTCTCTCTCTCCGACACACTGACTGACTTGACTTGGTGCTGGAGCTGAATAAGTAGAAAGCAGAACACTGCTCCTCCTCTCTGGAGAATCAGCAGACTCGTCAGGAGATTCTTGGATATGGGAGGGGTGAAATCTCCTCAAAGAGTGCAAAAGTTTTCTTTTTTTTAAATAATATTTATTAAAGATTTTCAAATATAACAAAAAAAAAAAAGAAAAACATCCAAATTTAAGGCCTTATTTTCAATATCATCTTTCTAGGACTTCCCCCTCCCCACCCCCTCTTGTATTCCAATTCTTTCAAATAGATTCAACAAATTCTTACCCCAAATTTTAAAATTATTATCATTAACCCAATTTAAAAAGTATTTTCCCATCCCCTAAAATCGACCTGTTCCCTTCCACGAGTTCCCCTCTTTGATATGAGATACAGATGCCATCTTTTGAGTGCAAAAATTCTGGTAGCTGGGAAGGTGAAATAGGCTGGACTTGGTGAAATATCTCTGAATACCAATTGCTGGTTTGATGCTATCACAGTCAGGGCTCACTTCCAGGCTTCCCAAAGGTATCTAGTCAGTCACTGTGAAATCAAGCTGTTTTATTAGGTGGGCCTTTAGCCTGATCCAACAGGGTTCTGTATCAATTCTCAGTTCCAAATATGCATTATTGTCAAAACTGAACATTTCCAGAATACTTTTGAGGCATTTAAGGAAAATATTTCAGACATTCTTTCCTTTTGCTGAAATATGAAACTTATCCATTTTCTCCAAGGGCCTTCTGGCGGTTCCCTCACTGTGAGAAGCCAAGTTACAGGGAACCAGACAGAGGGCCTTCTCGGTAGAGGCACCCACCCTGTGGAAAGCCCTCCAACCAGATGTCAAAGAGAAGAACAACTACTTTTAGAAGACATCTGAAGGCAGCCCTCTTTAGGGAAGCTTTTAATGTTTAACAGACTACTGTATTTTAATACTCAGTTGGAAGCCGCCCAGAGTGGCTGGGGAAACCCAGCCAGATGGGTGGGGTACAAATAAATTATTGTTGTTGTTGTTGTTCTTCTTCTTCTTCTTCTTCTTCTTCTTATTATTATTATTATTAAATAAGGTGTAAAAGGGGTCCTTTGGAATTGTTTCTATCTGCTGTCTTTGACCATTGTGTTTTGAATGAGAGAGAGAGAGAGAGAGAGAGAGAGAGAGAGAGAGAGAATAACATTTACTTTCTGGGGAATATGTTAAACATCTCAGGAACACAAATTGTTGTTTGTTCGTTTGATAAGCTGTAGGAAAAATAATTTAAAATCAGGAAAATAATAAAATTCAAGCTGTCTTATATATATTTAGTTGAACAATGCAAACAATTCTCAGATGTTTCCACTTGGGAAATCTTAACAGGAACATTTTATTGTAGGCACAGTTTACAGACAGAAGGATTGGCAGGAAGAATAACAAAAAAGATATGAAACATTAAAAAAAAATGTCCTTCAGGAGAATTCATTTTGTAAACCTGATCAGAATAGTACATTTGATAAGATTTATACATAAAAGAATACAATGTTTCTGTTGAGAACTATTTAAAAAGCAAAACCTTTAGTGAATAATGCACCTCAAAGTTATTTCTAAGAAATCAAAACAATACAAATGCAGGGGATATGAATGTTCCCAAGCAAAGCTAAAATCTGAAGATCTTGCTACTTTTCACCAATAAGTGAGTGAAGAAGAAAGCCTTAGGAAATAAACAAAAATGAATAATTTAAGACTAGGGCTAGAGGAGAAATCTGTTAAACTCAGATTCCAAAGTGGAATAATACTACTATTACTAATACTAATAATATTATTATTATTAGTATACACTGGGAGCCAGTGTGGTGTAGTGGTTAAGAGCGGTAGTCTCCTGATCTGGGGAACCGGGTTCGCGTCTCCGCTCCTCCACATGCAGCTGCTGGGTGACCTTGGGCCAGTCACACTTCTGTGAAGTCTCTCAGCCCCACTCACCTCACAGAGTGTTTGTTGTGGGGGAGGAAGGGAAAGGAGAATGTTAGCCGCTTTGAGACTCCTGAAGGGGAGTGAAAGGCGGGATATCAAATCCAAACTCTTCTTCTTCTTCTTCTTCTTCTATTTATATGCCACCCATTAGACTGATTTGCCCCAGCCATTCTGGGCAGCTCCCAGAAAAATATTAAGAACACAATAAAACATCAAACATTAAAATCTTCCCTATACAGGGCTGCCTTCAGATGTCTTCTAAAAGTCTAGAAGCCCTGACCCAGATCAATAGCGAGGATCTGGGTCACTTCATATGGGGAGAGGTGGTTCTTGAGGTATTGTGGTCCTGAGCCATTTAAACTTGTACAGGTCTAAACCAGCACATTGAATTGATCACAGAAACTAACTGGCACCCAGCGCAGTTGGGTTAGAATTGGTGTAATACGTTCAAACTGTCTTGCTCTGGTGAGAAACTTGATTACCAATTTCTGCACCAGCTGAAATTTTCAAACCATATTCAGAGGCAGTCCAATGTATAACATGTTGCAGTATACTAACCTAGCAGTTAACAGACCATAGGCAACAGAAGTTAGGCTATCCCTGTCCAGATAGGGGTGCAACTGGGCCTCAAGACAAATCTGATGGAAGGCACTCTGCACCACCGAAGCCCCCTGAGCCTGAGAGAGCAATGGATCCAGGAGTATTCCAAGCTGTGTGCCCATGGAAAGGAAAGCTAGGTATCATCTAATATTCTTCTGCCTTTCTGAGGCTGGAGTAGAAGCCCAGGACCAGTAATCATATGTTCTCTGTTGTATCTTCTTGTAGTTTCCTCTGAGATGGGTTTCAGCTTTCTGGAGCACAGGTTTCAACCACTGTATCATTCCAGCTCTGCACTTCACTACTCTGTATTCTTCCATGTTTCTTGAATCTTTCCTAGGGATGGAAGGACCTTTCAATTACAGTTTTTCTTTTCTTCTTCAAATTTTAAGTTAATTTATCCACAGTAGTCATAACTGTTTGCAAGTCCTGCATTTTTGTAACTTCTTTGAACTAATGTATGCATTTTCTTGTCAACATGGTATAAGCATTTTGTACACATTCCTCAGCTGGAGAATTGCACTACAAATTTTGGAGAAATATAAATTTGAAATAATGTCTGTGTTTTGGTCTGCATGTTTCAGAAAGTGTGAATTGGGTAGGTTTGCCTTTAAATGCAGAATCAAATTTCTCCCCCATCCCCAGTCTTATCATGGAGAGCAAGGGAAGCTTCTGGAGCTAGTTCCTTGGTTAAGACTTTGTCCAAATTAAGTACTACTTTTGAAATCAAGATTTGTTTTTAACTCTCTAGGAAAGGGTTGCCGTATTTCATTGATCAGTCCAGCAGATCTGGCATGATATTGTCACTAAATTAACATTAAATTGCGGTGGCATCACATGTCTTCGCAGTTATTTGTAACCCCCAGCTTCCCATCCAGATATTTCTTGCCACCTTTCATGCTCACAGTCTTGCAGAAGTTATTATCAGTTGTCGGAGACGTTTAAAGACAAAAAGTCTCCTCGCAGCATGAAGAATGAGATGGGCAAGTTCTTATGTGTGAAGTTAAGCTTTAGCACAACACACAAGCGCCTGTGAATCAAAGAGGGTTTAATAGGAAATGGCAGCTCTAAGGATGCGAGAGCCAGCTCAGTCTCTTGGTAACAAAAGCCTGTGACAGATCCAGAGGCAGCTTCAAAGCTGCTATCATGACTACATCTGCCAAGCAGCCAGATGCTCCTGCTTGACAATTCCTTTTGCAACTAGGCGCTGAGGAATCATCATCACCGTTCAAATGCCAGAGAAAGAGCAAAAAAAGGAAAAGAATAGCAGTGCAGAATCAGAAAGAACTGCTATTCAGTCTTCTCCCATATTCATAGCTTCCAATTTTGTGGTGATGCTGCTGAGTTTTGAAAGCAGTGGTGGGAGCAGGGTGGGCAGTTTGAATAGCAGATTCTTCAAGGTTTGACGCACACACCTGGGGCTCATTTCAATTCAGGCTGACACAATTCTAAAGATCAGGGCCAATTTGAAAGTTCTCCACAGTATTAGTCCCTTCAGTAGCAGGGTTTTGCATAAAAGGTCTCAATTCAGTACATGGCCTCTTTAGGTCTGAAGTCCTAGAGAGCCATAGCTAACCATATTGATAATTCTGAGCTAGATGACTAATGTTCTGCCTTGGCATAAGGCAACTTCCTATGGTCAACTTTTTCAGACCCAGAACCTACATTTAACAAAAAAATGCATTTGCTGGCCCTTTAAGGTTTTACCGTATATTCGGATACTGGTAGTGCTGCTATTGTCCACCAACTTCAATCAGGCAGGGATCCAGTACTGGACCCCAACCCATCAGTTGAAGACCAGTATTCTACATATTGAAAATTATATACTTGTACCTATAAAGGTGAGAACCTTGACCTTATCTTTAAATGAAAATCTGGTCCAGCATAGATTGGCTCTTACATGTGTGGAATGGGTCTGTTCCAGTGGTAGAGTGCATGCATTACATGCAGAAGAACTGAGCTTTGATCCCTGACATCTCCAGATAGGGTTGGAAAAAGCCACGGTCAGTGCATGTAATTCTGAGCAAGATGGACCAATGGTTTGACTTGGTAAAGGTAGCTTCTTATGTTCCTAAATCATCTACTTTTGCCTGCCAAAGGACCCAGGTTCAAACCCTGGTATATCTAGTTAATGAAGGACCTGGGAACAACTTATGGGAAAGAACTCTGTCTGCACAGTTGCTGCCAGCCAGGACTTGCTAACCTTTCTGGGTGAGTGGGTCAATATTGGAAATTTGAGAACTGTGGGCTCCAGTCACAAAAATAGGTGCTGGATTAGGGTGTGTGGCATAACACAAAATGGTTTCTTGAGCGTGTGGCATAGGACTAAATGGTTACCAAATGTAAAAGAGCAGAAAAAAGGTGGGACAACAAAGTGGTGAAAGCAGCTCCCTCATCAAGGAAAAAGATACCCACATCAGACACCACTGCACACATTCACAGAGGAAAGCTCTTTGCTCTTTCCAGTCCTGGCATTTGATGAAATATTAAGGGGCGTATTCAGTCAATACCAACAGGAGCAGGAAAAATGAACAGTTTGCAAACACACCCCAGAAGAAGACTTGGCACACCACACCCTATTGGAGGGGCAAAACTTACAAGATTAGAGGTTAGGCAGCCCCTCCCTTCCAAGGCAGAGTGGGGTGAGGCAAATTCTCCCCCCCCCCCCGAGGAAGACAGAAATATAATTATCATGCATTGTCAATTTTTCAGTGGATATTTACTGAAACCTTTTTGTGGGCACCATAGGTGGTACTGGCAAGCACACTGGAACCCACAGATCCCACATTGCCAACACCACTGTAGACAATCATGAACTTGATGGATCAATGGTTTTACTTAGTATAAGGCAGTTTCCTATTTCTCAGGGTTTATGAGAGAGAAGGCTATGGGCTGTATCCAAATGGCATCAGGAAAAGACAAAGTGTGTACAAGGCACAAGGTGGCTGTATCATCGGAACTTTGGCTATTTTAGAAGTGTGACCATCAGTAATATAATCAGTACTGTGCTATTGTGTTTTTCTAAAAATGATGTAGTACTCTATTTAAAAATACACAACTTTTTCAAGGTGCAGCCAGTGTTTTCTCCCAAGGCGCAGAAAAAGAATTAAGCTAACAAGACTCATTAGAGATTAATTTTCTAATCTTCAAAGGGTTCTGCTGGGCCCCAAACCCACTCATTTCAATTATGCCAATTACTGCTCCATAGAAATTACAGTTTAAAAGCATTCCTAATGACTTCTGAAGTCCCCCTGTAATATTCTATAGAGACTGTAACAAACTGTAATATTTCATTATTCACTTGATTCTATTGTTTCTAAAAGTGTGTGTGTGTGTGTGTGTGTGTGTGTGTATAACCTGGATTTTTCATTTGAATCAATGTGCTTATCATTCCAAAGCTAAATTGCTGCTTTAAGATAATTGCATTTCTAATTTGTGATGATCCGAATAAGAAGAACTATGTATTCCTGTTTCCTTCATTCATAAACAGAAGAACTGACTCTAAAATGCTCGGGAGGCAATGCTAAATTTGATAGTGTACACAACTGCACCCCAATCCACCATGACCCCAGCTTGATGCTGGAAATCCTGAGCAACTCCCAGCAGACTGCTATCCAGCCTGTACTTGACTGAGGGAGAGTCTACCTCTCTTTCATGTGATTGGTTCCATTGCTCAGCTGGTCTTACATTAAAAAGTTTCTCCTGACGTTTAGCTAAAATCTACCCTGCTGTAACTGAAGCATATGAGATTGAGCTCTGACCACATGTGAGGCAACAGAGAAGATTCCACCCCACTTGACTTTGACAGCACTCAGGGCAAAACTAGGCTTTCTTTCTCCCATGTCAAAGACTCAGTTTGGCACACACACATCCCAGATACATTTTCATACACATATCCTCTCATGTCCTCCATACTACATGCTTAAAGAAGAGTCACTAATAACACCACTATTGATGTGATCTTGAAAAAGCAAACAGATAAAGAATCAGGAAAAGCACTTTAAAAATCACAGCAAGCTCCTCCTGGGAGGTGCAGCCGACTACACTGCAGAGACAGTAAGCCTACATAAGATGGATTCAACTCCTAGCTGAGGTAACATTTCTCCATAGTACAACCACTGGGAGCTGTTGACAGTACTGACTTCTGCCTTGCCTTAATCAGACAAGACCTGTCCCGATATTGACTTGACCTCTTCCTGACTCAACTTGCCTAGAAGGGACTATCTGTTTCCACTTCCACTCTCAGCCCCAAGCCCCAGAAGAATGGGGTAATGAGCACGAATATAACACTGCAGATATATGTTCACACTACCTGAAACACAATGTTTTGGATTCAGACTAAGCTTGTTAAACTTGTGGCCCACTCCAATGTCTTGCCCTGGACATTTACATTTGTGCTAATTTAAGCATCATCAGATGCTGATGGAGAAGATGTCTTGGCCCAGCCTAAATAAATAATTGCTAATAGGGGAGCACATGATGAAGTACCTCTTGATGATTACAAGATTTGACTTTGCCATTGTTATTCCATATCATCCTTGATAGAGACTCCATCAGGAACCAATGACAAACTCTTGATCTCAAAAGAAAGGCTGACAAGGAAGCTTAAAGGTCTGAAATGTTTTAAATGGTCAGTTTTATTTAAAATGCTAATTCCAAACAAGGATAGACCTAGTATGCACACACATTTCTAGAAATGGGAAAAGTGTAGGTTTTATTATCAAATGTTGTACAGAGAAACAATAGTGAGACAGAAAACATTGTTCCCTATATTATAATCTCTTTCTTCTCTTTCCCTCCATCGATATATAGGCTCAAGCAGTTCTTAAGATATCCTGGATCCAAGTTGTTCCAGAATTTGTATAACAACACAATCTTAAAGACTCCATCAGAAACCATGGAAAAACTCTTGATTTCAAAAGAAAGGCTGACAAGGAAGTTTAATGTAATCTTTGATTCCTTTCCCATCCATTAACAAGCTGGTATCTTGCCAAAGCCATGATAAGTCCGAGCTAGAGTCCTCTTTAGAAGGTCAATTCCACAAAACATTACAATATTTTCACACAGTTCAATTCTTTCAGTTAATCTGTAAAAATTATGAAGTTCTTGTTAATTCCCTCTTGCATTCCATTAATAATTACATTCCAATAATAATTGCATTCCATTAGTAGTTAATTCTTTCTTCAAGGAAAGCTTGCGGGATCATAAAACAGCAGATATAATGTATATAAAGAGAGAATAAAGGCTCCCCTCCCCCTACATACCAATCCAGTTATGGTGAAAATCCTCTCCAGAACGAGATCTTGGCACTCAGTGCATGATACATTTGGCAGGTTATCTTGTCTCCATAGCCCAGAACATGCATGTTTCTTAAGTCCAGATTCAGATCCATCTTCAAAAGCAGAAGAACTTCTGCTCATAGTGACTGCGTTGGACAGCTATGCACTCAGTGTCCCCTGCCACCCACATTAGCGAGAGACAAGTATTGGACAATCTGTGATCACCCTCCCCCGACTCTGGGTTTGCAAGGATAATTACTCTCAAATGATCCTTAATTTGCTGCATGGACGGTCTCTGATAGTGTGGGAGCCACTTTCCACCATGACAGTGAGTACTGGAAATCTTCAAGTAGCAGCTTAGTTTGCAGCCAGTGCTCCCTCATGCTTCCACCATTGTTGTTGTTTAGTCGTTTAGTCGTGTCCGACTCTTCGTGACCCCATGGACCAGAGAACGCCAGGCACTCCTGTCCTCCACTGCCCCCCGCAGCTTGGTCAGACTCATGCTGGTAACCTCGAAAACACTATCCAACCATCTCGTCCTCTGTCGCCCCCTTCTCCTTGTGCCCTCCATCTTTCCCAACATCAGGGTCTTCTCCAGGGAGTCTTCTCTTCTCATGAGGTGGCCAAAGTACTGGAGCCTCAGCTTCACAATCTGTCCTTCCAGTGAGCACTCAGGGCTGATTTCCTTCAGAATGGAGAGGTTTGATCTTCTTGCAGTCCATGGGACTCTCAAGAGTCTCCTCCAGCACCATAATTCAAAAGCATCAATTCTTCGGCGATCAGCCTTCTTTATGGTCCAGCTCTCACTTCCATACATCACTACTGGGAAAACCCTAGCTTTAACTATACGGACCTTTGTTGGCAAGGTGATGTCTCTACTTCTCAAGATGCTGTCTAGGCCTGTCATTGCCCTTCTCCCAAGAAGCAGGCGTCTTTTAATTTCGTGGCTGCTGTCACCATCTGCAGTGATCATGGAGCCCAAGAAAGTAAAATCTTTCACTGCCTCCATTTCTTCCCCTTCTATTTGCCAGGAGGTGATGGGACCAGTAGCCATGATCTTCATTTTTTTGATGTTGAGCTTCAGACCATATTTTGCACTCTCCTCTTTCACCCTCAATAAAAGGTTCTTTAATTCCTCCTCACTTTCTGCCATCAAGGTTGTGTCATCTGCATATCTGAGGTTGTTGATATTTCTTCCGGCTATCTTAATTCCGGCTAGGGATTCATCCAGCCCAGCCTTTCGCATGATGAATTCTGCATATAAGTTAAATAAGCAGGGAGACAAAATGCAGCCTTGTCGTACTCCTTTCCCAATTTTGAACCAGTCAGTTGTTCCATATCCAGTTCTAACTGTAGCTTCTTGTCCCACATAGAGATTTCTCAGGAGACAGATGAGGTGATCAGGCACTCCCATTTCTTTAAGAACTTGCCATAGTTTGCCATGGTCGACACAGTCAAAGGCTTTTGCATAGTCAATGAAGCAGAAGTAAATGTCTTTCTGGAACTCTCTAGCTTTCTCCATAATCCAGCGCATGTTTGCAATTTGGTCTCTGGTTCCTCTGCCTCTTCTAAATCCAGCTTGCACTTCTGGGAGTTCTCGGTCCACATACTGCTTGAGCCTTCCTTGTAGAATTTTAAGCATAACCTTGCTAGCGTGAGAAATTAGTGCAATTGTGCGATAGTTGGAGCATTCTTTGGCACTGCCCTTCTTTGGGATTGGGATGTAGACTGATCTTCTCCAATCTTCTGGCCACTGCTGAGTTTTCCAAACTTGCTGGCATATTGAGTGTAGCACCTTAACAGCATCATCTTTTAAAATTTTAAATAGTTCAGCTGGAATACCATCACTTCCACTGGCCTTGTTATTTGCAGTGCTTTCTAAGGCCCATTTGACTTCACTCTCCAGGATGTCTGGCTCAAGGTCAGCAACCACACTACCTGGGGTATATGAGACATCCGTTTCTTTCTGGTATAATTCCTCTGTGTATTCTTGCCACCTCTTCTTGATGTCTTCTGCTTCTGTTAGGTCCTTTCCACTTTTGTCCTTTATTATGGAAATCTTTGTATGAAATGTTCCTTTCATATCTCCAATTTTCTTGAACAGATCTCTGGTTCTTCCCATTCTATTGCTTTCCTCTATTTCTTTGCATTGCTTGTTTAAGAAGGTCTTCTTGTCTCTCCTTGCTATTCTTTGGAAATCTGCATTCAATTTCCTGTATGTTTCACGATCTCCCTTGCATTTTGCTTGCCTTCTCTCCCCCGCTATTTGTAAGGCCTCATTGGACAGCCACTTTGCTTTCTTGCATTTCCTTTTCATTGGGATGGTTTTCGTTGCTGCCTCCTGTATAATGTTACGAGCCTCCATCCATAGTTCTTCAGGCACTCTGTCCACCAAATCTAAATCCTTAAACCTGTTCCTCACTTCCACTGTGTATTCATAAGGGACTTGACTTAGATTGTATCTTACCGGCCCAGTGGTTTTTCCTACTTTCTTCAGTTTAAGCTTGAATTTTGCTATAAGAAGCTGATGATCTGAGCCACAGTCAGCTCCAGGTCTTGTTTTTGCTGACTGTATAGAGCTTCTCCAACTTTGGCTGCAGAGAATATAATCAATCTGATTTCGATGCTGCCCATCTGGTGATGTCCATGTGTAGAGTCGTCTCTTGTGTTGTTGGAAAAGCGTGTTTGCGATGACCAGCTTGTTCTCTTGACAGAAAACTCTATTAGCCTTTGCCCTGCTTCGTTTTGATCTCCAAGGCCAAACTTGCCAGTTGTTCCTTTTATCTCTTGACTCCCTACTTTAGCATTCCAATCCCCTATAATGAGAAGAACATCCTTCTTTGGTGTCACTTCTATAAGGTGTTGTAAGTCTTCATAGAATTGGTCAATTTCAGTTTCTTCAGCACCAGTAGTTGGTGCATAAACTTGGATTACTGTGATGTTAAAAGGTCTGCCTTGGATTCGTATCGAGATCATTCTATCATTTTTGAGATTGCATCCCAGTACAGCTTTTGCCCCAGTAGTGATGTATGGAAGTGAGAGCTGGACCATAAAGAAGGCTGATCGCCGAAGAATTGATGCTTTTGAATTATGGTGCTGGAGGAGACTCTTGAGAGTCCCATGGACTGCAAGAAGATCAAACCTCTCCATTCTGAAGGAAATCAGCCCTGAGTGCTCACTGGAAGGACAGATTGTGAAGCTGAGGCTCCAGTACTTTGGCCACCTCATGAGAAGAGAAGACTCCCTGGAGAAGACCCTGATGTTGGGAAAGATGGAGGGCACAAGGAGAAGGGGGCGACAGAGGACGAGATGGTTGGATAGTGTTTTCGAGGTTACCAGCATGAGTCTGACCAAGCTGCGGGGGGCAGTGGAGGACAGGAGTGCCTGGCGTTCTCTGGTCCGTGGGGTCACGAAGAGTCGGACACGACTAAACGACTAAACAACAACAACAGCTTTTGCCACTCTTTTGTTGACTATGAGGGCCACTCCATTTCTTTTACGGGTTTCTTGCCCACAGTAGTAGATATGATGGTCATCCGACCTGAATTAACCCATTCCCGTCCATTTTAGTTCACTGATGCCCAGGATGTCAATATTTATTCTTGCCATCTCATTTTTGACCACCTCCAACTTACCCATGTTCATGGTTCTTACATTCCAGGTTCCTATGCAATATTTTTCTTTACAGCATTGGACTTTCCTTTTGCTTCCAGGCATATCCGCAACTGAGCGTCCTTTCGGCTTTGGCCCAGCCGCTTCATCAGCTCTGGATCTACTTGTACTTGCCCTCCGCTCTTCCCCAGTAGCATGTTGGACGCCTTCCGACCTGAGGGGCTCATCTTCCAGCGTCATAACTTTTATATGCCTGTTGTCTTTGTCCATGGAGTTTTCTTGGCAGGGATACTGGAGTGGCTTGCCGGTTCCTCCTCCAGGTGGATCACGTTTGGTCAAAACTCTCCACTATGACCTGTTCATCTTGGGTGCCCTGCTCGGCATAGTTCATAGCTTCTCTGAGTTCTTCAAGCCCCTTCGCCACGGCAAGGCAGTGATCCATGAAGGGGATCATGCTTCCACCATACTTTGCTCCTATTTGAAATTAGGAACCTGCCTGATACTGGGACTATTGGTCTATATTATTCTAACTTAATGTCTACTTTGACTGAAAGAAGCTCTCTAGGGTTTCAGATGGGGTTTCTCCCAGTCGTATGTGGAGATACTGGGGTTGAACCTGGGACCTTCTGTATGCAAAGCAGCTGCTCTAACCATTAAACTACAACCCTTATCCTCAAAATTTCCAAAATCTTCTCCACAAGCTTGCAACCTCTGGACTGGGTGGAAACACATTTCTGATTTTAAAAATGGCCTTAAATTCATTTTTCAGAGGATGTTTTATAGGATCCCTGCCTCAGAGATGTCTTTATTATTTGTGCATAGCTATCCTGAGATTGTAGTGGCTAATTGTGTTACCCGTACATAGGAACATGGAAATACATCTTGTACTGAGGCAGACCATTGGTCCATCTAACTTAGCATTGTCCATTCTAACTAGCAGTGACTCTCCAGCATTTCAGGCAGCTCTTTTGTCCAACCCTACCTGGAAACAAAAGAGGTTGCAACCTGAGTAGATCCATTCAAATAATTGAACATGACTGACTTAAGTCAATCAATTTCAGTGAGTCTACTCTGGGCATAAGTTGGTTGGAGGCAAACCAAGACATGCAAGACGTATGCTTTGCCACTGAGCCACAGCATGAGATAATATCAAGAACTGTGAGACTGGTCAACCCCCTAACATTTAAAGATCTCAGTTTTGTATATCCTGAGCAAGGTAAGCAAATTGTTTAATTTCAGCATTCTTTTTGCAAAGGCAAACTTCACAAAATATGTTTGTCAACCAGACAGGGAGGCTGTCTGGCAGGTACATTGGAAGAGCTTTGAATGTATTAAGGGCTGTGCGTGCATGTGATGTGATGTGATGTGATGTGCGTCAAGATCATAGATGGTTGAGAAAGCTTGACACTTTTCTTCTAGCTTTTGCTTTAATCAAAATATTTTTTTTGGGGGGGAAAGACTTTATAAGCCTTTTTACACAAGGGATAATAGTACTGATAGCACAAGTGTGAATATTAAAGGTCTTGTTTTAATATGACAGGCAGTGCTGTCTTGCTATTAGGGTGATATATACTAGGCATGAGCAAGCTTCTCTGACAATGTGAGTAAGTAATAATTCAACAAAGTCTGCCAAATTACAATTTTAACATTTCAGCAGGCAAGGCTTGAGTTACTAACAAAAAGCATTAAAAATCTATTTAAGCAAATGAATTTGTCACACTTTTAACTTTGTTGCAATTTGGCCATCGGCAAGAGCTGACGACTTTATTATCTCAATCAGTCATTTATCAAATTTAAGTCCTCATTCTTCTTCTAAAGAGCCCGGGGTCAGGGCAATAGGGTTTTCTCACTTCATCATGATAGTAACCCTGTGAGGTAGGCCAGGAAGAGAGAGACAACATTGTGGCCAAAGCAACCCAGCGGATATGGTGGAATCTGAACCCATCTTTCCTTGATCTCATCAATAGCCCTAAATTGGCTCTCACAGAAGCCTCAAATAATTTCCATCCCCATTAGCATCCTTTCCACCTGGTTGCTTCAGAGGGAGAGGTGAGACAGTAAGCCTTCCTCCATAGGCCTAGGTAGGACTACTATATTCGGTCCCATCCCTACCTTCCAACCGTTAAGCTCCTTCCCTTTTCAAATGCAGTGCAGCTTAATCTTTCCTTGATTTTCAATCCCTTCCCTTTGTTCTCCAGTCAGTGATCATGTACAGTGTGAGAGATGGAGTAGAGAAAGTGGGGGTGTCAGCATTGCTGTCCTCTCTTGGTGCCAGCCCCATGTCATTTTACTTTCTGCACTGATGTCCTCCTTGGTGCTCTTCTTGCCAGGGCCAACACTTGGCTGTTAGGAAAGAGGAAAGACAGCTCAAAGTGGATTTGTTAAAACAGAGGATCCCACCCCCCTTCTTGCTGACATCTGTCTTTTCAAGAGACAATGGAGTGCGCCTCAGGGGTGAAGTCAAACTGCTGAAGCATCACAGAGTCAGCTGTGGCTGCAGAGACTGGTAACTTGTAACTGCTGCCTCCAGCATTGTTTTTGCTGCGTTAACTGCACCAAAGTGTCCTGAAACTCAGGACATACATAGCATGAAGTCCCCACTGGTGTATACAGTCCCCAAAAGTACATTCTTGTGCAGAGGAAGAAGCTAATCTGCTGCTTCCAGAATCACTGGTGAACACAATGCATCCAGCTCAGTCTCTCCTGGAATACAATACTACTCTCTCTCTTTTTTAAAATAATATTTATTAGCAGTTTAAAGATTACAAAAGAAAAGCTAAAGAGTTAAACAATACAATACAATACAATACAATACAATACAATACAATACAATACAATACAAAAACAAAAACACCACACAACCCAAACCCTAAAACATTGAATCAACTAAACAAAACAAAAACAATTAAAAACACATCCAATAATTTCGATATCGTAACTTTCGTTCACTTGTTTCAGCGACCTCCTCACACCTCCCTTTTTGTATTCCACTTCAATTAACTGTTTCAGCAATTCCTTTCCATCTTCCTCTGTTTTCTGTCCTGTGATTTAACTTAACATATTCTAACCTTGTTTTTTCCCTTTAATACTTTTACAATCTGTCTGTACCTAATTCCTTATAACATTTCTGCTAAAGCCATATAACTTCATTCCATCGTTTTTCTAACATTCATTAATTTTACAATATTTCTGTAAATAATCTTTAAACTTTTCCCAGTCTTCTTCCACCGACTCTTCTCCCTGGTCTCGGATTCTGCCAGTCATTTCCGCCAGTTCCATATAGTCCATCAACTTCATCTGCCATTCTTCCCGGGTGGGTAAATCTTGTGTCTTCCAATACTTCGCGATGAGTATTCTTGCTGCTGTTGTTGCATACATAAAGAAAGTTCTGTCCTTCTTTGGCACCAATTGGCCGACCATGCCTAGGAGAAAGGCCTCTGCTTTCTTCAGGAAGGTATATTTAAATACCTTTTTCATTTCATTATAAATCATCTCCCAGAATGTCTTAATCCTTGGGCATGTCCACCAAAGGTGAAAGAATGTACCTTCAATCTCATTACATTTCCAACATTTATTTTCGGGCAAATGGTAAATTCTTGCAAGCTTGACTGGTGTCATGTACCACCTATAAATTCTCTCTTAGGGCATTACATGCCGTAAATTTCATACCTGTGGTCCATAACTGTTCCCAGTAAGCCATCATAATGTTATGTCCAACATCTTGTGCCCATTTAATCATAGCAGATTTCACCATTTCATCCTGAGTGTTCCATTTCAACAGCAAGTTATACATTCTTGACAAATTCTTGATTTTAGGATCTAGCAATTCTGTTTCCAATTTTGATTTTTCCACCTGGAAGCCAACTTTTTTGTCCAAATTATATGCCTCCATTATTTGGTAATAATGGAGCCAATCTCACACTTTGTTTTTCAATTTTTCAAAGCTCTGCAGTTTTACGCTGTCTCTATCTTGTTCCAAAATTTCCCAATATTTCGGCCATTTGGCCTCCATGTTGAGTTTTTTCTGTGCCTTCGCTTCCATTGGTGACAACCATCTTGGGGTTTTATTTTCTAACAAATCCTTACATCTTATCCAAACATTAAACAGTGCTTTTCTAACAATATGGTTTTTAAACACTTTATGTGCTTTTACCTTATCATACCACAAATATGCATGCCAACCAAATACATTGTTAAAACCTTCTAAATCCAGCACACCAGTATTTTCAAGAAGCAGCCATTCTTTCAGCCAGCAAAAAGCAGCTGATTCATAGTAAAGTTTAAAGTCTGGCAGGGCAAATCCACCTCTTTCTTTAGCATCAGTTAATATCTTAAATTTTATTTGAGGCTTCTTGCCCTGCTAGACAAATCTGGCAATATCTCTCTGCCACTTCTTGAAACAATCCATCTTGTCTATAATTTGCAATGTTTGAAACAAGAACAACATCCTTGGCAATACATTCATTTTTATCACGGCAATTCGACCTAGCAATGATAGCTTCAAATTTGACCATATTTCTAAGTCCTTTTTCACTTCAATCCAACATTTTTCATAATTATCCTTAAACAGGTTCACATTCTTGGCAGTCATATTAACCCCTAAATATTTCACTTTCTTGACCAATGTTAATCCTGTCTCCTCCTGGAACTTCTCTCTCTCATTCACAGTTAATTTTTTCTCTAAGACCTTAGTTTTCATTTTATTCAACTTGAAGCCTGCTACCTGTCCAAATTCTTGAATCAGTTCCAGTACCCTTTTGGTACTAGATTCTGGCTCCTGTAAAGTCAATACTAAGTCATCAGCAAATGCTTTCAGTTTGTACTGTTTAGCTCCCACTTGTATACCTTTAACCTCTTGGTCCTTTCTAATCATATTTAACAATACCTCCAGGACCGATATGAAAAGCAATGGAGAGATTGGGCAGCCTTGTTGTGTTCCTTTCTCAATCTTAAACTCTTCTGTCACTACATTGTTCACAATTATTTTTGCCTTTTGTTCTGAATAAATTGCACCTATACCATTTTCAAAGCCTTGACCTACCCCCATCCCCTGTAAATTCTTCTGCATAAAACTCCAAGAAATATTATCTAAAGCTTTCTCCGCATCCACAAATATCAGAACTGCCTTATTATTAATATTCACTTGTAGTTTTTCTAAAATATTAATTATGTTCCTCATATTGCCAGACAAATGTCTGCCCGGGAGAAAGCCCACTTGATCTTTATGGATTTCTTCTACTAACACCTTTTTTAATCTTTTAGCCAAAATGTCTGCAAAAATTTTATAATCCACATTAAGCAGCGATATGGGGCGGTAGTTCTTAAGCTGTGTCTTTTCAGTCTCTGTTTTTGGTATAAGTGTAATATAAGCTTCCTTCCACGACTCTGGTGCCTTTCTCCCTTCCAAAATTTCATTGCAGACTTCCTTCAGTGGTTGTATTAACCATTCTTTCAAAAATCTGTATTATCTTGAAGTCAAACCATCTGGTCCTGGAGATTTACCTAATTTCATATTCTAGATGGCCCCTTCCACCTCCTGATCCATTATTTTATAGTTCAACATTAACTTATTTTCCTGAGAGATTTTCTGTAGTCCATTTATTTTCAAGAATCGATCAATGTCCATTTCTTTCTGCTTCTTCTGTGTATAAAGTTGTTTAAAGTACCTCTGGAAGCACTTCCTGATCTCCACTGGGTTCTCTACATTCTTTCCTTCCACTTCCAAATTCGTAATAATATTAAGTTTTTGTCTTTTTTTCATTTGCCAAGCCAACAATTTTCCACACTTATTTGCCGATTCAAATGTCTTTTGTCTCATCTGTTTAATCTTCCATTCTATTTCCTGATTCATCATTTTCATATATTGTACTTGGTATAACTTTATCTCTTTCAGGATCTCCTGTGACTTTGGTTTTGCTCTCAGTTTTTTCTCTCCTTCCTTTATTTTCTCCAGGATTTTATCTTTTTTTTTTTTCATTTTGGGTTCTCTTCTTAATTGCATTCTGTTGTATCAAAAATCCTCTCATATCCGCTTTACTTGCGTCCCAGATTACTCTTTTTTCCACTGTAGTATTCATATTTATCTCAAAATAATCTCTCAAGGTTTTTTGGGCCTTCTTGGTCACTTCTTCATTCCTAAATAAAGTATCATTCATCCTCCATCTAAAAGAACCAATTGGCGTCAATTTCAATTCCATCTTCACAGCATTATGGTCAGAGCAAGTTTTGGGGCAAATCTCCACTTTGCTGGTCTTTGGAGCCAGTCTTCTAGTTACCCATATTTGGTCAATTCTTGTCCATGTCATTTTAGCCTCAGAGAAGAAAGTTCCCTCTCTTCCCAGAGGATTCTTCACTCTCCAGATATCAACTAAATCCATATTTTCAGTCATGTCAAAGAAGGTTTTTGGTAGTCTATCATCTTTGGTAATTACCTGTCTCTGTGCCTTATCCATATTTGTAGACACCACTCCATTCATATCTTCCATCAAAATCATATTGTAATCCATATAATCCAACAGAGTCTCATGTAACTTCTTAAAAAAATCCGATTTTCCTTCATTTGGTGCATAAATGCCTACTATCAAGAATTTCTCTCCTTGTGATTGGATTTCAATTGCAACAAATCTTCCTTGGTCATCTTTGAATACAATACTACTCTCCCAGGAGATTAATCACATTCAACCCTGGGTTGTTTTTATTATTTAATTTATATTGTGCTTATATGCCAGAATGGCTTCTCAGCAATTTGAAAGTATAAAATCCATAGATAATTTAAACACACAATAAAACAGTTCCATCGAAACATCAAAAGTACCCATATTTAAGATACAAAATAAAGCAAACCCATTAAAAGCAATACTTTTAAAACAGTTAAAATAATAATTAAAAACAGTGCATCAGAAAATTCAAGTTTAAGGGAATGCTTACCTACACAGGTATATCTTCAAGAGCTGGAGGAATGTTAATGCAGATGGGCTCTTTCCTATCCCATGGCGAGGGCATTTCACAACACTGGTGCCACCAGCAAAAACATTAGAGGATTACCCTCCTTTACACATGATGTGATTCACAGTGTTGTGGAAGGAAGGTTGGAACATGGCCCATCTAGCTTGCCCACTACCTTTATATAAGTTGATAATTGAAGGTAACTTGAATGCAGCATCATTATTTGATATGTCCTTGAGATGAACTTGTTCTTGCAAAAATTCTCCTTGTGACAAAATCACTACAATTCCCCCCCCAGCTGCTCTTCTCTTGTCACATGAATCCATGAAATTCATTGATTAACCCAAGGTCCTTACTTAGCCATTCTAAAAACAGCAAATGCTCCAGCGTATCAGAAGAAGAAGAAGAAAGAATTACACATCTGGCAATTCTGCCTGATATTTATAGCCATTATGATAGCGCCATAATTGATTCCAATGCGTATTTCAACAATGCAATTTACTGCACCGCTCCTACATTTTAAAGCTCTACTACACTGACGTCTACCAGGAGAATAATCATTCTTAGAGGCAAGGCAGAGATAATAATTGCACAGAATTTTATGATAACTTCATGGATTTGCATAAACTTTTTTATATTTCTCACGTTTGTTTACCAAATGGCTGATATTTATGAGTCATATTGTTTCACAAAGTATGATTGACTGAGTCATAAAGTAAAGGTGATCAACAAGCAACAGTGTAATTATGAACTGAAAAATGCTTCCCCCCTCCCTCACCTCATTGCCCTCTGTTTTTTACTGCAGGCTCCTTTTTAGAATGCAAGTCCATGAAATTATCTAATTATACAATTTAGGATGCATTTTCCCATAGCTCCCAATTCTACACATATTTTGTTGGAAGCAGAGTTCATAGAAATGATGGCTTTAGTTTTGAAGTAGGTGCCATTACTTTGCCCCACATATGGAATGAAGCCTTGATGAGACAGGAGTTGATATAAAGCTTACATTTATGAAAACAAAGCATAAAGAACTTGTGCCAGTCTACTCAAAGAAGTGCAGACAGTGTAACCTGCACAGACAAGGAGGAAAAATCTCTTGCTTGCTGCAAAACCACCCCAGTTTACCTCCATTGCCTGGTGTGGGACAATGGGAAGCTAAGTTTCCATCACCTCTTAAATAGAAGCCTTGGTTGTGCATGCCTGACTACTCCCAGGCACCCTGCTTACTGCTCAGTGGGTGGTACACACCAGGTCCCGATAGCACTGCATGAAGCACCCTGCCCCAAGCTAGTTGACAATAGGAGGTCATCAGTGAAGTGCCCTCCTCACCCCGACATGCTTTGGAGTGCCTACCAAACCTGCAAACTCCTTACCTGCCTGCACTAAAAGACAACAGAAACAAAACAGCCAACTCAAAGTCCAAACCCACCAGTGTGAAGCAGTGCTTTTCTTCTAGAAGAAATGGGTGCCCGTACTCTGTACCCTTTAGTACACCCAGAAAAAAAAGCACTGGTGTGAAGTAAGGGGAGAAAAGTCTGCCCAAGGACAAGTGCAATGCCCTCCAAAAATTCCTACTGAGCCCCAACAGATTAGATTTAATATCTACACCCCACTTTTCTATGACAATACTGTTGATGATTCCATTCCACCTTTTGTTGCAGACATGGGATTGTTGTGTTTCATATGTCTGTTTACATTCCAGCACAGATTGCTGGCATAAGCAGAACTTCCGCTCTGTATAGCTGTTGTTTCTAGCTCTCTCTCCGAGAAGACAGCAAGGAGAGACGACATGTTTCTTTGTCCTGATTTATGTTTAATAAATGCGTAGCTTAGTATGTATCTACAGCCTCAAGCCTCTTCTGTTGCGCAGTATACACTGCTGAGTAAAGTGTGCTCAAGTCTGCAAGCTTGAGTCATGATGTGCGTTGGTGCCAGTGGTTGATGAATCTCTGCAACGGCAAGGCTGAGAGGGAGACATTCTAGCTGGGGCCGAGCTAGCTGGCCCATTGACCCCCAAATGCTGACAAATACTGCTCAAAACATCTTACAAAATAAATAAAAAATACAATATGCATCAATAATAAAATGCAGAATGCAACATAAAATATATACAAGATGCTGAAATTACTGAATAATATCAAGAATAATATATTCCAGCCACTGTTGTTGTTGTTGTTGTTGTTGTTGGAACAGAGGTTTCCACACACTGTTTTCCAGATCCTCCCCAAATAGGAGAAAGTGAAATTCTGGAATTTGAGTATATATTTGCTTCATTTACCTTCTAGTAAACATACATAGGATGAGGCTGCACAACTGTAATCACATACCACTCACTGAGGAGTAAGCCTCATTGCACATAGTCGGCTTTATTTCTGAGTAAACATATATAAGAGCCATTGAACACAGAATTACTTGTTTCTGAACAAAAATGTATCATGTCAAGCATTTCCCCCTCTGTTCTGTTTGCATTTATTTTTAAAATGTTGACTACTTTAGATGTTTTTCATGACATTTTAACCAAAAAGCTTTTACTAGGAATTGTTAACATGAAAAAATAAGGAAGTAAAATGAATGAAGTTAAAGATGATAGCATACTTTTAATATTTTCTTATGAGATGACTGGGTCTGGTAGATGAATCTTGGGCTGTAGAAGCAGATGAATCTTGGGCTGTAGGCTTGTGAGTTTGAATCTTAAGTCACAGCACTCTGACGTTTCTGTATTTGTTCAAGAGAACACCCACATGACTGAATCCAACTTTGACCATGTACAAACTTGGAAATGCCAGCATAACAGCTCAAACAAAGCCCAAAGCTTTGTATATTTTAGAGCAGTATTCTCAGTGCTCCACTAACCACCTAATTTCTTGCCATTGAAAAGTGTTTTTGCCTCAAGTTCTATGCACATTTTGAGGAATGCAAAAATGTGCTTTAAGAGAAATGTGCACTAAAACTGCTGATGAATCTTCATGAAGACTTGCAAACTGATGTAGAAATGGAGAGAAGAGAACTTACGATTGGGGGGAAAATGAGAAACCGAGAGAAACCAAAATCCTCAGCTTCTCTAATTCCTAATAGCAGCCCAAATTCATCTGGTGTTGAGACCATGAGGGGCAGGATAACTCTTGGGTAAATAGTTTGATTACTGGGAAACTGAGGTTTAAGCGGAAGGGATGGAGAATTTATAGAACATATGACCGCCAGAGTCATTTAATTGCCAGAGTTGCATTTGCACAGACCATTTGCTAAATTGAGCTATAAGCCTCTCATTCTCTGCTTCTTTGTGAACACTGAGAATTAAGAAAGCCACTTTCTAATAAATTCACAGCAAATGACAGTTTAATGCTTTATGGGGTGGGGTGAGTTCCACAACTGGTTCTTGTAATACAAAACATCAAAAGTTTTGAATGCACAACAACAAATGCTGTTTTGAACACAAAAGCAATCACAGAAACCCAGGGAGAAAAGCACCACAAAAATTATTTTGAAAAAAGAGAGAGAATTGAATGCAAGGAAAAAACAAAAAAAAACCCTCTTGTGTGATTCCTTTATCTGCTTTGTAAAAACTGGCTCTTGATAGGTGAGGAGCTCCTTCTTGAATCATTAATAATGCAAACAATCACTGATATTTTTTTAAAAAGCAGAACAGCCTTGCAAACAGCCACCCATAACAAAGGAAAGCAGCTAATTAAACAAATCACACATTATTTCCAGAATGTCTGTCTGTCTGTATCTCTCATTTTAAAGTCCATGGTGCAGAAAGTGGGGAGGGGGGAATCTTTTCAGCTGATATCTTCATATAACAACTTCAAAATAACTCACCCATATTTCTAGATAAATCATATCTGAAATGTCAAGTCTCTAAGCAGGCTAGGGATGAAACATTTTTCTCTGTCCACTTAGCTGGTTTCATGCCCTTTATTCTTGAGTATGGGGAAAATGAAAGATGAATGGTTATTTTTCTAGCACCCTTTCATTGCACCCAATCCTGTTCTCCGTGATTATTATTATTACTAGTACTGTCCTCACTCTTAATTGGCTTCATTTGCCCTCGTTGACATAGTTATACTGGCAAATCTGAAGGGCTACTTTTCAAATGAAAAATTGTGACAATTAAGGATGAAAGCAGGGGTAAATCAGCACACAAAAATGTGAGCTTTGAAGGTCCTTTGGCAAATTTTAAACACCCAGAATGAACCCAAAATGCATGGTGTTGAGAATGGTCAACTGAGCCTTAGGGTTATATCCAATACTATGCCTACTCAGAGCAGACCCATTGAACCAATCATTTTTTTAAACTAACTGTTGTTTGGAGTTGGATTGGGCCCCATGGAGATGAGTCAGCTAAAAATTTAAGCCTAGCAAGACAGAAATGCTTCAAAACTTTTTTGAAGAACAGTGCAAAGACATGATGATTTTCTGTTAAAGTGTAATATGTATCAGAGATTTGGGATGGAATCCACTTTATTCTGCTTTCTCCTTAATTGAATGGAAGCCTTCACTACATCTAATTTCATTTGGAACTAATTACGATGCAAAAGGTCACACATGTAAGACTTTCTGCATAAATGTATTGGAAGAGGGGGACTGGCACAATCTCGCATAATCACTGTTTCTTTAAAGGAAATGAAGAAATAGATTTTTTTAATAAAAAAAAATTAACACAGAGAGCGAACAAATTGTGCCACTTTATGTGATTTAGGCAGAGGGAATCAGCATGCTGATACTCTTATAATTGGGAGAGTTGTAACCAGAAGCCATGTCTGAGACAGGAGTTACAGGGGAGGAGAGTGACATGTTTAAAGATTCCTTGCATACAGAAAACTAGTATGCCAAGTAGAAAGTGAGGCTAGGACTCTATTCCCTAATTTTCATTGCCCACACACTCAGGAGACATGAACTGGAGTAAAAGACCACTTTTATTTAACTATTAAGTTACCTCCATGGTAACTCACATATTCCATACCCCATGCATTGCAACTACTAAGCACCATTTCCACCATCTGTACAACTATGGAACCACCACTCGCTCCTATTTTTCAGACCCTTTCATGTCCTTAATGTTCATCTTCAACCCCATTCCCATGCTCCCCATTCCCTCCTTTTTTGCAGCCCCCGTTTCCCTCTTCACTCCCTTTCCCCTCCCTCTCCTTGCATTTCTTAACCCTCTCTTGAACACAGATCACCCTCATTTCCATGCCTCTTCCTCCCTCCTATTCTGTAGCCTACTTTGCACATGCAGTCTATTATCACTGTCACCCCCCTTTTCAACTGTCCTCTGTGCTCAGAGCACCCTAATTTCCATTACTTCTCCTCTCTTCTATTCTGCACCATATTTTGTGTGTGCGCGCAACCCCCCCCCCCCCCATGTTACTATATATTTAAGATGAATAGACTCATAAGAGCAAGCCGGTCAGTTAGGTTGTTCAGTCAGAGAAAGTTCAGTTCATTTGATGAATGTTATGTGGGCATTTGCTTGTTAAAGGTGAAGATGTTCTAAATCACCACACCGAATCTGAAGAAAACACAGCAAATGCACTATGGAAATTATGAGGGTTCCACATCTCTCATATCATGAGGAGAGAGAGAAGTTTGAGCAGAGTGAGAAGGGAGGGACACTGCCATTGTTTAAAACTTCACTTTTCCTCTCAGTTCCCTGCATTACTCAAACTTCTACCATTGTACCTCTCAGCTCTCAGTTTCCCCACATTCAGATTTCCATGCCATGGACACTGCTGTTGTTCACCTTCCTTCCCTTTGGTCCCCTACTCTGCCAAACTCTCCATTAGGGACTGCATCGTGACTTCATAAAAATCATCCAATTGATTACAGAGGTACATGACATTCTTACATTTTTATTATAAATAGAGAGAGTATGCAAATAATGAGTGAACATGGGCGATCTGTTTGCTTTCATGTCCTGTTTCTGAATTTCTCAATAAATCTGGCTGGATGACATTTGAATCAGAATGGTTGGGTAGCTGGACATTGGCAATACTGGCAATACTGGCAAAGGTGTCGTGTTGACTGCAAAACTGTGCTCATGTTTATTCTCATTTAACTTTCTGCACCAAATGTATCCCCCCCCCCCCAATTACAGGCTGTTGCTTTTACTATGTAAATTTGTAATAAAATATTTGAAAAAAGCTGATGACAAATTATTTGGGTAACTGCTGCTGGCTGTGTACAGCACAGTTCTAGCATCTTAGGAGTTTAATTGGTAAGTTTGTCATATATTCCGGTTCAGACGTGCAGATCCTAAAAGCCACAGAGGTGAATTTTTCAGCTTATTAAATGCTTGGAACCAAAGTGCCTCAAATTGGTGTCAAAAAACCCTTTTACTATGGTTAATTTAGCAAACTTCTTTCTCATTATAGGCACTATTAGAACAAAGGGATTTTAATTAACTTACTGGATTTTTGGTCATACTTCATAGGGATAATTTATCATTTTTACAGCCTGTCCCAGAAGTGGATTTATATGAAATAAATAAATATTTGATAGTGAACCCAAAAATAATTTGTAATAATTGCTTGTTCATGGTTCAAATGTTAGGCACCACACCATGCTGTTTAATTACATTTATATTGCAGTAATAGAATGGGGAAACAATATTTCTTAAGAGTCCAATTTCTCAACAGACATAAGTCTGTTGAAGTCATCCAAGTTATGGCAATCACACTTTCATTTATTGATTTGTGCATTTTCTTGCACAATAAATGTTTCATTAACTGTTGGTTGCTGGGTATGTAACTAGGCCTGAGGGAGATTGCAGGGACTGGTCTAGTGCAGGACAACCTACAGCTCTCAGCCTACTTTCAAAAGCCTTCCCCAAGCAAACAGTTCTGACCTTTGGCAAGAACAGTCGGCTCCTCGTCCCACAGCCAGCTGCACAGGGAGGAAATAAAAAAATGAGGTTGCAGAAATAGCAAGAGAAAGGGAGTGTATGAGAGATAAAGAGACAGAGAATGGGTCACCCCACCCATTTCTTTCCCTTTGGGGGAAGTACTGTAGTTCAGTGGGGGGGGGTGCCTTTCATGTAGAAGGTCCCATGTTTAATATTGGCATCTCCAGAAAGCACTCTTGTCAGAAGCCCCAGAGAGCTCATGCCAGTCTGTATGGATAGTACTGAGCTAGATTGGCCCAATAGTCTGACTAAATATAAGACACCTACCTATGGTCCTATATTCCACTACTGGTATGTCTCTCTCCCTCTGTCAAGGCAAAAAAGCCTTGCAAAATATTGGGGAGGTGGACTGATATTTACTGGGATCCTGTGTTGTGCTTGCTTTCCATTTTTTCCAACTTGTATATTGGGGGGGGGGGGATAATATATGGCCTCTTAAAGCACTGTATACCTTCAATTTTTTCTCTCTGATTATGTTAAATCTTACTTCCTACTACTTTAGGGGAGAATGAACCAATGCAATATCATTTATACTGAAATCCATTGTCTAGCTCTTGAAGAAGTAAAAAACAAAACAAAACCCAATACACACCAAACCCCCCAAACTTCATTTCTGTTCCCTTGGTCTGTGTTTTTAAACCCTAGCTATAGTGAAAGAGGCAAGCTGCAGAGATGATCAAAATACAGCTTGAATACAGAATGAGAACAGGAACAGGTGATTGATCTCGAAGTGGGTATCCAACCATCAGTGAAATCCTCCAGCAATATCATGTTTATTTTGAAAAAGGCTTGATTTGAAGGGATTTTTAAGAAACTAGGAGCTTATCCACACTTATCTTCCCTCCACTTTCCAGGCACTGTCCACACTTGAAAACTCTGTCTGAGTATACGTTTCTTTTGTTCCAGAACTTTGCCCATGAAAACCCGCTCTTTGAACCTGAATTGGAGCAAACAGCAATTTGCCGAGAACTGAAATTGCTGTTTGTTCTGATTCTGCTTTAAAGCACTAGTTTTCACAGGGGAAGCACCAGAGCAAAAAGAAAAGAAAACTGGCACTCAGACATGGAGCTGACTTGTGTCTAGAATGAGCAGGGCAAAAAGGTAAGTGTGGATAAGCCCTAAATGGCACAGCAGGCAGAATGAACCTGATTTCCAGAGAATTACACCAAGAGAAATGTCATATTTTAGCTTAGGCAAAGTAAAGCTTGCAACATTGATGTTTTCCACTAAACATTACCATAGCTCTAAGTGATGTCAGGAGGACAAACATTAACAATATATGAATCTCCTGTGAACCAGGCCAAGACTGCAATAACAAACTGCTGAATACAAAGACCACTGGTATATGGAAAGGAATTGTAATTTTTGCCTTCCAAGGAAGATATACGATCCTTTTGGATTATGCGCATAAGAAAATGTCTATGTAGAAGACCTCCCATGTGTGAGAGAGGGGCAAAATAGGCAGAATGTCCTATTCCTTTTCCTTGACTCTTTTACTATTCATTAGCTCAAAGGTGAACAGGTAGCGACAACAAGGAGAAGGAGCAGCAGGGTCAGCATGTTTCAGGGATTGGTGGTAGAGATGTATTAAGTATATATTTAAAGGTGACTCAACTGAATTCACACTTTCTGAAAAAAAAATGCAAAATGAAACCTGGCTATGCTTCAAAATTTGCACTTTTCCGCCTTCTGTAATGCAGCTGAGTAATTTATGAAAAGATTAATATATGGTACATAAACTTGTATATATTATGAAAATGTGTATAATAGGAAAAATTGTATACTAAAATGTGTATATTGGGAGAAAATTCACACTAAGTTGCTGATGAATTTCCGTGGGGACTTTCTACAAAATAAATCCACCAACAGATGTGGGAATATGGAGAAGTGAATTTAATATTAGAAAATGAGAAACTGCAAGACACCAAAATTGGCAGAATTGCCTGTCCCTAATTGGCTGTGCACCTCTTTACTAGGGTGTGACTCTCAACAGTTGCCCAGAGATATTGATCACTGACACTGGGGGTTTCAAATGAATATGTTACACTTTGCAAATGAAGTAATCTGTAACTCCACAATCCAGGGAGAAATTTCTATGGGCTGAATTTTGGAAGCATGTCTTTGGGACCATGTGCTTAGATGAGACATAAATAAACACCAGTATGAATAAGCTAGTAAAAATGTTCTATAATTTTGTCTGAAGTTAGGAGCAATGTTTGCTACAACCAACAGGTTAAGTCTGCAGCAAATTACAAAGCTAAAATGAAGGGCTGTATAACTCCTCAGTAGAAGTACACCTTGCTGTTCACTATGAACCAAGAGAAAGGTACTTTTTTAGAATTGATTGGTGGATTGTGTCTGATGATTGTATTTTATTTGTGTAGATGTTGGACAGCCTGTGGTTCTTTGATGACTAAGAACGAGACTCTTTTTGTAAACCCTTCAAGGTGAATGAGCATATTGACTCCCCCAGAATTTAGGACTGGATCCCAAGGTTTCCTTGTGGCAAACAATAAAAACTGCTAAAGAAAGCAACAGCTACAACAAGGTTGATTATCCTCCCTGAGAAAATAGTCAGATGGTCCAAAAGAAATGTTCAACCGTCAGCAAATAGTTTTAAGGGGGAACATGCGCAAACCACAGTTTGTACCAAGGAGTCTTTTAGGTATAGATAAATAATTCACAAAAGACATCTCTTAAGGATGATTAATAGAGAAGCAAGCCAAGAACTGCTCTTGAGAGCTGGTCATTATGTGCATTATTCATTTAAGCAGCACTTTTATGGATAAGACAAAAAGAGGCTGATGGGATCTATGGCCTGATTCATGCCTGCATGTTCATCCCTTGATATTGGCCCCATCAAATGATGGCTTGCATGCATGGAGTGGCCATTCCAGATGGAATACTAAAGAGATCATTTCAGATTGAGTAACATTGATAGGAGTCCATTTGCCAGCACACTAGAAGAGTCAAGATAACCAAATGTGGATAAATAGATTATCTTAATTAAATATAACAACTTGAGGATCTGCAAAGCAAACTATTAGTCAGATTTAACCAATGTACAGTAACCAAATAAAATTAAGTCCAGGTAGGTGTTTGTTAACTCCATCACCTGGGCAAATTAACAGCCACAGCACACAGCAAGGTTTCCTAAGATTCCTCCTTCCCTGTTGCGTAGACTGCAGTTTCCCCATATATAATGCATTTTTGTACAGTATGTTCTTTTTATCAATATATGTTTTTATATGTACACTTTATCATAGTTTTGGGGGTTTTGTACCCATTGACTGGCTGGAGAACTGCATTGCAAATTTCAGAATCTGAAAGTTCACTTCTCAACATTTGTGTTTCAGTTTGCATGGTCAGCTTTCTAGTGTGCATTTCGTATGTGCTATGGTGCTCCCCGTTGCACAATATACACATTTCTGCAGGCAGTTTTGCCACACCGAATACATTTTTGTGTGTTATTGGTAGCAACATGCACATTTTTGCAAACTTTCCCCACATGACTGTATTTTTAAAAATGCCACTATTTCCACGCACACACATATTCTAGTCTGTTAAAATAAGACATTAGAGCAGTAGCAACTGTTAAAATGAACTCTGGAAATCTCCATGCTTCACTGTTTGCCAGTTGTGTTGTTGGCAAACAAATCTCTTTCTAAAGTGCATTTGCTCTGTAGAAGCTAATTTATAATCTTTTCAGGTGTGTCTCCCAAAAGACATTGCCACTCGTCTAAGCCTTTATCTGCACAATGCAGGAAACAAACAGTTGTCTTGGATGTTTGTTTCCAGTTTGAGATGGAATGCTGCTCAGTATTTCTCCCTCCCTCCCCCTCCCTCCCTCCCACCCTCCCTCTCTCTCTCACGCACACTTTTAAAATTAATTAAATAAATATCACTTATATTTGCAGGATAAAACAGAAAGGTGGTGGGTGGAAATAATAAAATGGAATGCTAAAAGCAAAAGAGGAGATAAAAACCTCCAGCACATTTCAGGTTAAAATTGTTGCAGCTCCTTTGCTGTTATTTTCCTGGTTGCAATCCGCACTGAAACCTTTTTCATAGGCCAGGCATCACATTGCTGGCATTTTTCACTGAAAATATTGCTGCTCGCTAGTGGAACACACTGTATGAAAACACAATTGTTCTATTTTCCTCGTTAACAACACCCAATGGTGGCTGCTCCATTCGGGTGAATGGGGCATTGACATGCCAACCTTAGTCTGCCCCCACCTGCTTGCCTTCCTGTTTATAATCCAGAATTGTGTGTGTGTGTGTGCTCTGTCCATCATTGGCTCTGGCTCCACCTACTTTTGGTCACTCTGTCTTCTACTCTATGGTCCCAGTGGGCACCAGCCATCACTGATACCCCCATTCTGTGCTACATGTCACTGCGCAAGTGAAATAAAAAGTGAGAGGGTTTTTAGTCACATGTACTGTGTTGTTAGAGGGACGCAGGTGGCACTGTGGGTTAAAGCCTCAGCGCCTAGGACTTGCCGATCGAAAGGTCGGCGGTTCGAATCCCTGCGGCGGGGTGCGCTCCCGCTGCTCGGTCCCAGCGCCTGCCAACCTAGCAGTTCGAAAGCACCTCCGGGTGCAAGTAGATAAATAGGGACCGCTTACCAGCGGGAAGGTAAAACGGCGTTTCCGTGTGCGACTCTGGCTCGCCAGAGCAGCGATGTCACGCTGGCCATGTGACCCGGAAGTGTCTCCGGACAGCGCTGGCCCCTGGCCTCTTAAGTGAGATGGGCGCACAACCCCAGAGTCTGTCAAGACTGGCCCGTATGGGCAGGGGTACCTTTACCTTTACCTTTACTGTGTTGTTGTTCTTTATCACACAACATGAGAAGTTTATGATGCCTGAAAGGTCACCTTTTCCATATTCAGGTAAAAGCTTGCACACTTTCTCACCTCAGTAGCTGCACAGACAGTTAATGCAGCATAATGGAGTGAGCAATCTCTTGTCTTTTAAAGAGGAGGACCTCATTATCTCCTGTGCTGTTTGTATTTGAGTGGATGATATTTTCCTCAGCCTCCTGTGAGGGGCAATCATAGAATCATAGGTTTGGAAGGTACAGCCAAGGGTCATCTAGTCCAAGCCCCTGCAATGCAGGAATCTCAGCAAAAGCATCCATGACAGATGGCCATCCAGCCTCTGCTTAAACACCTCCAAGGAAAGAGAGTCCACAACCTCCTGAGGGAGTCTGTCCCACTGTTGAACAGCTCATACTTTCAGAAAGTTCTGACAGTAAAAGTTCTGATGTTTAGTCAGGAGGATAAAATGTCATTTTCACATATTCACTCTCACTTGCTCAATATTAAAGATGACATGAAAGAGGATGAAGGGAAAGGGTCCTGACCAGTTCTGTGGGATCAAAGTCACTCCCAGCAAGAACAGCAGTAATAGCAAATGGATGGTCACCATGGGTCACATTCACAACATAGAATCATAGAATCATTACATACTTTTAAAGAGCATGGCTTTCCCCATTGCTGGGCACTGTAGTTTGTTAAGAATGCTGGGAACTGTCTCTATGAGAGGGTAAACTATTTTTCCCAGTTGGGGGTCGCCATGTGCCTGGAAGGTGTTTTAGCCGCATGGATATGGCCATGAAAATCCATAAGCAACGAACAATGTAAAGAAAGTCAAAGTAATGTTTTCCGAAAGACCTTAGGGCCAGAAGTGGTGACTCTACATCACACATCTTGTGCCTCACAAGCAAGCAGGCGAGAGGCAGCAGCAGGACAGAGGGGGAAAGTAATGTGGATTGGACTCTGTTAACCCCCAAGACCCCTGCTTTTAATTTTGTACTACTCATTAGGGTATAAAGTTGAATGATAAGCATTAAAAATCAATAAGAGAGAGAGAAGCCATGTGAAATGAAAGGATTGTACCATATACATATTTCATGCATCTGTAAATTTCAGTGTTGGAGGATTTATGAGTCCCCATAATGGTTTACAAGGGAAACAACACATTTCAATGGACCAGCACAATCAGTATGCTGTGGTGTTCTCTATGGCTCTGGGTAATTAAATAAATAAAAGGTAAATGTACCCCTGCCCGTACGGGCCAGTCTTGACAGACTCTAGGGTTGTGCGCTCACATAGAGGCCGGGAGCCATCACTGTCCGCAGACACTTCCGGGTCACGTGGACAGCGTGACGAAGCTGCTCCGGCGAACCGGCACCAGAGCAGCACACGGAACGCCGTTTACCTTCCCGCTATAAAGCGGTCCCTATTTATCTACTTGCACCCGGGGGTGCTTTCGAACTGCTAGGTTGGCAGGCGCTGGAAACGAGCAACGGGAGCGCACCCCGCCGCGGGGATTCGAACCGCCGACCATGCGATCGGCAAGTCCTAGATGCTGAGGTTTTACCCACAGCGCCACCCGCGTCCCCAATTAAATAAATACAGAGAAAAAAATTACTGTCTTGGGAGCAGAGCATCACCAGAAGGAGGCATCCATTTGCCCTTACAGCACCACACGTTAGTGAGAAACCTGTTTCTAAAACATTCAAGCAAAATAATAAAGGAAAATGCAGCAGTTAAGCATTGTGATGGACAGCACTCCCAAATGTAGCATGAAGTGATAGTGCCAGTATTGATACTTGCATTTTCTTGTAGATTGTGGTGTTATTTTGAATTGTTAGTATTTTGCTGATGTTTTGATGTTTCATTATTTGTTTTACACTGTATTGTATGTTAACTGTTGTCACATGAGACAATAGCTGGACACAGAACCTTTCTAAACGCAATGCGGTACTTTTGTGGTTCACAACACACAACAGTGTGTTTTATTTGTTTTATTAGAATTCATACCCATCTTTTCCCATAAGGTCCTAGGGTGGGTTACAAATTTGCATCCAATTCTCCACCTGCTTTTGTGTGACTGGCTTGTGGCTGCTGCCAAGAAGAGAGTGTGGCCCTTGGGTTTAAACATAGGTTCTCCACTCCTGATGGAGATATTGTAGGTATACTGTTGGAAGAGAACTGAAGTCATTTCTGCAAAAAACACTTTTTCAGAGGGAGGGGGAGCTATTTCCAACACACCTGGGAATGGACAACATATACAGTTAAATTAGAACAATACCCATAACAACAATCAAGAGTGTTTTTCCTAGCTCTTTGTCACTTTACCTTCTGCCAACCCCCTAAGCAGAAACAGCCTTGGGCGCTTCACCAGATTTCCTCTCTTATTTATCTCACAACACCCAATGGCCATTTCCTAGCTTGAGATGGTTAGCCTCCAGTTATTGCTGCTTACCTTGTCATGTGCTCAAACTGCAGATTTTCTAGCTTTTCAATTAGTCTGCACTTCTCCTAATAATGGAGTGTCCTGGGGCATCACCAAGCATTAGAAGATTAACTCTTCTTTTGCTTCCCCCCTCTTAGATGTTAGTGTGATGCTCATTATAAGAGATCAGCCCAAACCCTTGAGGCTGAAAGATACACATCTCTACAGCTTGCAGTTGTGTCTTAAAGGCTCTGCATTTGGGCATCACACACTTGCTTATAGTCTGTGTTTTGCACACAGAGCAGGAACTCTTATCTCCTCTGCAAGGGTTTAATTAGCATTAAAATTACGTGGCTAATCCTATACAATATGCCTCCTTTGATAGTTGAGCCTGTCTTGCTGATAAGCTGGTTGTTGCCATGCCAAGAAAGAGGGACAAAGAATAAAATATATAAAACAGTGTGGGGCCAGATATTCTCCTCTTTCCATTTTGAGGTAGTTTTTGCTTGTGTCTGGAATAATAGGTGATGTGAAAATCCCGAGTTTTGTTTTGTTTTTTTTTTATCCAGTTCAACAACATTATGTTCCCTGGTTAGATCTCTACTATTTACCCTGGATGCTGTTGTTGTCTTCTTCCTGGATTAGTTAATTGGATGATTCCACCCAATCAGGGATCACAAAGTGATGTCACAGTGCAATATAGCTGATAGCCATCCGTTGCATGATTGAGTAATTTGAGTACAAGGGGACACAGGTGGCGCTGTGGATTAAACCACAGAGCCTAGGGTTTGCTGATCAGAAGGTCAGTGGTTCGAATCCCTTTGACGGGGTGAGCTCCCTTTGCTCGGTCCCTGCTCCTGCCAACCTAGCAGTTCGAAAGCATGTCAAAGTGCAAGTAGGTAAATAGGTACCGCTCTGGCGGGAAGTAAACAGCGTTTCCGTGCACTGCTCTGGTTCACCAGAAGCAGCTTAGTCATGCTGGCCACATGACCCAGAAGCTGTACGGCGGCTCCCTTGGCTAATAAAGCGAGATGAGCGCCGCAACCCCAGAGTCGGTCACGACTGGACCTAATGGTCAGGGGTCCTTTTACCTTTACCTTACTGCATTGAAGGAACTTCTAGGAAGGCTGCACATTTCAAGGGCCATAACTCTCAGTCCTAGCATTTACCCAGGGAGAGAGATGGGAGGCTCCATCAATTTTGGTTCTCCTGATTTCTCATTTTTTCAATCCTAAATCCAGTTATCCACATTTCTGAATTAAAACAAATGTTGGTATGCAGTATTAAATAACACACAGAGTTTTGTAAGCAATGTCTCCTAATAGAATACTTTTATATGTTATATTCATTTGTTGTGCTCACTTTCCCCTAATACTCGCACTTTTGTAAACATTGTTAGGTTAGAGAATTGCACCACAAAATTTGGATAATTGCAAATTTTGAAGGGTGGGTGAGAGCTGAATCAATTTTCTCTCTCATCCCTACCCATTGGTCAATTCCCTCATTCCTGCTCTTCCCAAAGGGTGGAAGAGGTGCTGAGGAGACAGAGAATGGTAGGTCGTGTGTTTGGAGCCGAGAAAGTCCAAGGAGGTAAGGCAGGAATCCTTATTTGACTTGGATTTTGTTTGATATTACAAACTAAGCTGGACATAAATTGTTCTGCATTGTATCTGACTAAATCAGAGTAGGTCCATTAAAGCCAATGGACTTAAGTTAGCCACAACTAATTTATCTCCCATCAGCTTCAGTGGGTCTTCTCTAAGTAGGACTTAGTCACAATCAGCCTTCTGAGCCTCTCCTGCCTTAAATCCCCCCAGCCACCCAATATGAGTTCTTTTCTTGTTGACCCTGATGCCTGTATATCACCAGCATGCATAATGATTGCTTTCCCCTGTTTTGTATTTGCAGATGGATAATGATTGTTGAGTTGCAGATAATTGTCTTGACCTTTTGCTTTATTTTTCAGAATTGCCTGCATAGAGCGAAGGCTATTACCCTTTGTAATAATGCCATGGATACTTCAAAGGTCATTTCATAAAGCACAGTTGTACAAAAGATGTTCATCATATTTCTAATAAGGGCAACACATGGTCAGCTTTCAGCATAAATAGAACTATCTTCTAAGCTTTGGTTGAAGCAGATTCATTAGAGGAGGGTTTATTTGGATAAGCAAATATATTTTGAGAAGGCCAGCTATATTGGAGTGCAGTTTTCCTCCTCTGAAGTTCCATTCAAAGTACAATTTGGGTTTCCTGTTGACCTTCCTTTCAAATATTATAAAGGTCAATTCACACAATTCCTCCAAAAAAAGAAAAAGAAAAGAAGAGCACTTAGCTTTTTTTGCTCTGGGCACTAGCAAAATTGAAAAGAAAAGAAAAATGCATTTCAACTTCAGTGGTAGAAGTCCTGAGTCCTGGAAGCGTGACTAACTAGGATGTGTTTGTTTGTTTCATTTTGTGGATTCCTGGATTATTCAAGATGGTGGTTGGGAAGAAGGGTCATACTTTAGTGGTGGAGCACACTCTGTGTGCAGAAGGTTACAGATTCAGTGCCTAACAGCTCCAGGTAGGCCTGGGATAGCTCAGTAGGAAGAGCAGGAAAATCTTGATCTCAAGGTTGTGGGTTTGAGCCCCACGTTAGCCAAAAGATTCCTGCATTACAGGGGGTTAGGCTAACTCTACAGTTCTATGATTCATTCTATCCCAAATCCCAGAGAGCCTCTGCTAATTGCTGTAGATAATACTAAGTCAGATGAACCAATGGTCTGGTTCAGTATAAGGCATCTTCCTATGCCTCCTCTCTTCTTGTCCTCTGTGCCCAACCAAGCCATTATTAGTATTCTGCAGTGCTATTTTTCTAGAAAAAGAGGTGCTGGAACTCGCCATGAACAACTCCCTTGTTCTCTTAGAATGGCAATGGCGCCCAACTGAGAGGTGCCGGAACTGAGTTATTCTGGTTATTCTGGCAGGCATTTGATCTTTGAGACTGAAAGTGATTTTAGTGACTGATCCTCTTGTTTTTAAATTGTTTTAAACTGTTACATTTCTTCCCATTGTTATTATTTCTTGGGTTGTTTAATTGAATTTAAAAAAAAAAACATTTTTTGTATTTTTTGTTTTAAATAGTTAGCTGCCCTCAGCTCTGTGAATACAAATGAAAGGTGGGAGATACATATTACAAGTTCATTCACTGTCCCACAAGAAGTGGGAGAAAACTATTTTTTTTATGGGGGGGGGGGAGTGTCAGTGTCAGATGAAGCTCCAGAGTTGACCACTGACTTCCAGGCTGTCTTCCATAGGATGTACAATGTTTCTCCAAAGTATCTAGAAGAAATTCAACCCTCCAGCTTGCTCTAATGTAAGACATGCCACAATGCATTTTAATTGGGAACTCCACTTAATTAAATGATCAAGCAATTCCTTTTGTTCTTCTTAGACAGCAGTAAGACTAGATGAGCAACGCAAGAGACTTCCTGAATCTCTTTAATATGTCACTCAACTTTGCTTTGCATCACTCCCAAACTAATACTTTCCCCCTAACTTTTACTAAAAAAAAAAAAAAAGCCTAGTGGTTTTTTATTTTTTAAGTAAAAAACTGGCAGGTTTTCCCTTGGTTGCATCTAATATCAAAATCAAGATTTATTAACATTACAAAGAGCACCACTCTCATAGAGTGCCCCTTTTATCATTCTAAGCAGCTGCCTTCAGGCAAAACATTTAACCTTGGGAAATGCGATAGGAATTGTGGGAAGCCAGAAATCTTTGAAACCCTTTGAATTCAGCCAGAAATCTACTATCCAGCTTGAGCTGAAAGAAGACGAGGCCCTTATTTTCATTTGATGTTTATCAATTCTATCCATTGCATTTAAAATTGAAAGATATGGCAGCTCTTACTTATAAACAATGACTTTTCATTTTTCCTTAAAGCAGTCCAATGATGAAAAATACACCTTTACCCCACTGGGAATGCTATTAGGATGAAAGCAGCCAGGAAGAGAAAGAAGAAAAAAGCTCGCGTGCACTAAGTGTTTAAAATAGGACCACAAATGATCTTATCTATTATTCTGGCTGTTTTATAGCAAAATGATAAATTTTGTGTTCCGTTTTCCTTTTATATCACCTGTTGCCTCTGCTAGAGTAAAAGAAATGGTATGTCAATTATAAGTCCTTCTTCGGCAGTTGGCTATATTTCCGGTTGCAAAACGAAACAGAACAAGATGGATGTTTTATTTTTCAAAATCTTGTCAGGGAACTGCCATCGGAGCCAAGGGTGGTGGTAAGGCTCCCCAATGACGCTGGAGAGGGAACCAGCAAGGAGAGAGAGAGAGCTTCCGCTGGGGAAGGAAATAGACATGACGCCAGGGAGAAAGAGGAGGCTGAGGGAGCTTTGGAGGGAAGGCTCCGAGACTGTTGCAGCGAGACCAGCGGGGAGAGCACAGGACCTCCCCTTGGGACGCCCACTCTGCGCAGAAAGCTTCCGCGCAGGGAAGCTAGGCAGTGACTTGGTGTCAAAGAACTTTTATGTTGGAGGAAATTCAGGAAACGCCCACTGACGGATCCTGCCAGTGATTGAGACAGTCACGGAGTGCTGACTGTCCAACCAGGGGAAAGTTATAACCAAACTACTCAGCTTGGAGCAGTTTGCGACTTAAGCACAAGCAACCCCAACCCCCATTACATTATTGTAACAATCTGCCCAGCACTGAGAAAAACTAACAGCATCCTCCAAAATGAGAATTACCTGTAGTAAGAAATACTTTCATAAATGCTTTGGACTGCATAATTGTCACTGAGAACTCACTTAAAATGCGTAAAGAAAGACATTTGAAGCTCAAAAACAAAAGAAATATGCTGGTGTGGAACGGGTGAACCAGTTTAAGCTGGGAAAGTAAGCTTGCAGCTTTTGCATCCTACAAACATAGCAGTTTTGCCACCCACCAGTAGCATTTGGTGTGGTGCCACAGACGGGGAAGCATTGCTCACCTTCCTTCCCAATGCTGAGCATCGCCAGCAGTTCCTGAGAGGGACAGCAGTGAGGTACAGGCTGCAGGTGAGGCAGTGAAACCAGTCTGACACCCCTGCCTTCACACTTGCACTATACTGAACTCCCTGCCCCTCATCTGTCACCCACTTGGGAACTGGCAGAAAAACTCAGCATTAGGAAGACCAGTGAACAATGCTGCCCTGCCCCTCTGACTTCTACTGCACCAACCCCTTCCCTTTATTGTTGTTGTTGTTTTGGCCAGCCTCTTACCATGTTGAAAGTTTTGTCCAGCACCACCGCCAGCTAATCTTTCCCTGACAATATCCCATTAAGCCCTTCCAGGGGTGCCTACTTTAATAAAATATTGGAGGGGGCAGGTAAGCCCTGCCCTATATAATTGATCACAAGACACGGTGCACCCCCCCATTTGAATGGTAATGCCCATCAAATTGGGGGAGGCCCAGCACCCTCAAATATTTTTCATGGGTGCCTAGGAGCTGGCTCCTATGAGTCCTTCAGGTTCTCCTTGCCTGTCAGAAGGGAGACTTCAAAGTTTTAAAATATCAGATCTGTGCTGTATTTGTCTCCCCCACATAATAAGCATAATTTATAGTCTCAGATATATTAATACTTGATAAGTAATTTAAAGAATAATTTCAACTGAATATGTGGCATGCAAACCCAAAAATTCGTCAACCACAAATTGACATTGGCTTTTTTTCACATCTCCAAGACACACTAACTACCATGACTTTCTTTCTATTCATATTTTAATCAGAACATTAATTACAGTGGGAAATTGCACACATGTTAAGCTCCCTGGCAGCAGCTGGCCTTAAGGAGACTATTCTCTGAGCAGGTAAATGACTATGGAAGGTTCAATTATAGGTGTCCTCTAACTTTCACAGATTTAATTCTCATAAGTCAGAGGTCTTTCTGCTTAGCTCTCACCACCTGTTCAGCGATGACTCCCACATTGCCATCTCTGTTGGCGGCACACGATGGGTCGGTCAGACACTTCAATGCTCTTTTTATAAAAAAAAATCCCTGAGAAGCAGCACATTGCAGCTAACCTTTGCCACCTTATCAAGCTACCTTATTACCATGTTCAGGCTGTGAACAGATTAAAATGAAGGTCTCTGTGCACAAATGCCAAGATCTCTGCCATGACATCTATACTTGATCAGCGTAGCTAACTTTTATCCATTTCTCAGAATGAGTGGAGAAAACTTCAAGGTTGGCACCATTTCCAATATACTTCTGCAGCAATTTCAGACTGAATTATTTAATGTCCTTCATTGACTGATTGATAAATTTATTTCAGAGCACCATCCATAACAGCAGAAAGTTAAGAGGGAGGTTGTAATGCTCTGTATAAAACAAATTTGATAGATCCCGTTCTTAAGACTTAGCTTACAATATAGCAAAAGACACAGGCAGAAGTGGCTCATTGGGTGGTGCAGAATCTCTATGCTAGCATCTTGCCAAGTGGGTTGCCATTTTTTACCAAGGGGGATAGAGTAAGGGTCAATGTGATGCTCCTTTCTCTCCCAGTAAGGAACATCCACCCACCCACTGGGCAGTTAGAGCAGTGCCCCCCTCACCCGGAGATGTTTGAGAAATTTCACTCCTGTGCACCCCAATGTCAACTGACCCTACCTATACCTCCAAAACTACTGTGCAGATTGGAACACAATTGCATTTCAGATTTTTCCCTTTTTCAAATTTTGCAACACAGTTCTCTGCTCAGAAAGTATACCAAAATGTTTACATGAGGAATTTGTGGTACAATTAGTATTTCAGGGCAATTGTTACTGTTGTAGAAAAAGAAGAAAGGCCGAACAATGTGGACATGGGATGGATTTATGCAATAACATGTGTGAAAATGACACTGACTATAAACAAGACTCACCCATCAAACACTAGTTACAATATTATTTATTTATTAAAATCCCAGGTTGACCTGAATCAGCCCGATTTGGTTTGGAATCCAAGATCCGGCTGGATCTAGATGTTGGAAAAACGCCCAGGAAGGCCACCACCTTCCCAAGACACTGGGGTGTCTCTCCGGTGGTCACCCTCTCGCTGTAAATCTTTCTCAGTCCAGAGAGACCTGTGATAAGCGACCCCTCCCTCCTGAGAGGAACACACTCGTCTTCTGGCATCTCATTGCAGAAGAAAGAGACAATCAGTAGCTATAAACTACTTTATTTACAGTCAATATATAGAGAGAATCCACCATCATGTCTGCTCTCTCTCAGCAGCAGTACAGAACAAACATCACAATCAGAAGTGAAAGTAACTTCTCTAGCAGTACCCAGACTTCCTTTCTCACACTCTCAGACACTCACATGATATAAACAACCATAGTGCTACTTGCTGAGCAGCTGGTGAGATAAAAATCCTAACACTAGTATACAATCTTAATATATATATTTAGGCTATATATTTTGAAATAATGACTAAAATTTAAACAGATATGCATTACATATTACTATAGTAGGAACCAGGTGATCTGTGTTCCTGCTCACTGTGTTCTCCAGCTGCTCACTGTTGAGAGGCCATTTCAACACACCTGTTTTCCCTTCTTTAATTTTAAATTGCACTTGGGTTAGGCAGCTCTTCAAACAGGGGTCTGTAAAGTAAGACACATGGCCACCCTACTTCCTACTGTTGCTATCACCTGTCCACTTGCCAAGCAAATCCAGCAAATAAGGGGTCGGCAGTAGCCGTTGCTCCTATATTCACTACTAATGAGGAAGATTAATAGTAGGCCAAAGAGACACTCGAAAGTGTACTTGGTAGCTTGACCGTGTTCACTCCTCATGTCAGTCAAGTCTTCCTGCTGTTACTTTCACATCTGCTCTCATCTTTAACTCTGATACTAAGCTGCCTTATAACAAGTCAGACTGTTGGTTCATTGGTCTGTCTTCACCAACTGTGGTGGCTCTCCAGGTTTTCAGATGTGTTTGGGGTCTCCCCCAGCCCTTCCCTGGTGATGCCAGGCATTGATCCTGGGACTCTTTGCATCCAAACCATGCTCTACCACTGAGCCACAGCCCTCCCCTTCATTTGGAATGTGAGCAGCTCTACATGTTACAAACAATAATCTGGTTTGCCAAGGGTGTACCATTATTGCACCAGTGCTTCTTGCAGCAAAGATATATAATATGAGTGTCTATTAATCACCCATCTGCATAGTTATGTACCCTGATTGCCTCACATTCCTCCAATATCCGTGAGGGGTCAAAGAATTGCTCCTGGAATTCACATTTCACCTTTAGTGCATGGTGACTTAGAAACATATGAAGGAGCCTTGTACCAAGAATGCCACAAAATGTGGCTTAATATTGTCTGCACTGACTGGCAGTTTCTCTCCATTTTCAGACTCTTTCTCTACCCTGATACCTGCGGGTGCCAAGGACTGAACCTTGCATGTTTTCCCACACAAAGCATATGCTTTGCCACTGAGCTGTGTGCTTGTTCCAAACAGGATTATTACATAAATAGCTGAACCATTCTTTCAGCACAGCATTATGATGCCTTTCTTCAACCCATATTTATGTAGAACAGGGGAGAGACCTGACATCTGTGAACCTTACAGACCCAAGGGCAAAGTACAAAAGCCCCAGGACTAGTTATAACCTGCAGCCCTCTGTCCATTTTAATCTAGTCTCCCCAAACTAACCTCACTAGAAAGGTATTGTGGCATTTCCAAAATATGTTCAGGCTTTGGTGAGTCTCCAAGGGGAGGGATAATTGCATCATCCGACACAAAATGCAGCCACAGCACTCCTTGCTAATGTGAATATGCCTTATGGCTGGGGAAGTCTCTGTGTGGATCCAGTGTGAATCAATCCCAGCTTCTGGAGTACATTTATAATTTGTTTTGGCTCAGTTGTCCAGTTCTGCTGTTAATTGCCATCTGTTTGGCAATGTTAACTTCATTTAATTTCATCCAGTTGTCAGTGGGGTTCAAGATTCATCTCAAAATGTTCATTGCACCTGTGTATGTACATGGAAAAAAAAATCATTTAGTACTTCCTTCAAAGAGGCAGATTAAAGCCCTGGGACTGTACTGTTTTTCTGGGAGGAGGAAAAGCAACACTGTTTTTCTATTCCCTAAAGGTTTCAAACTGTAAGTGTTCCTGTCTTATGAAATGGACCTGAAGAGCATGTTGCGCTTGGAAGCAGAGAAGTAGGAATTATGGACTTAAGTTATTCTGATCTTTTCTTTTTAATTGTTCCATGGGTTCACTCTGTCACGCATTCAACTCTCCCTGAAATCTCATTTAATCAGGAGAATTCCTGAAATTTCATAATTGGTTGTTGCAGTGTTCAGTATCTTCTAATCATTTACACTTTTAGCTTTCTTTTACTGATGTGCACTTGTGCATTGACAAAACAAAGATGAAAAAGCAACCTTTGTGCACTTGTACTTCAGAGTATGCTGAACTTTTCAACTTTTCAAATTCTAAAAATGAGAAATGCTAAAAAGTTGTAACATGACTTGAGCATTCAAAAGATATTATGTTTAAATTAATATAATTTTGTCTTGCTGAGTAAGTAAAATGTGTGCAAAATTGCACAGAAGCTTTTAAAAAAGTACTTGCAATTCTTGTTGTTTTGAATTACCTGAATTTTTCAGAAGGTAAAATTTAAATTCTTTGGTTTTTCCAAAAGCATTTGATGTGCTTCTTCAACAAACATAGACTTACCAAGATAAACGTTGTCCAAAATGTTAGCAGACCTAAATTTCTCACATACAAAACCATATTTTTAGGACCCCTTACTGAAGGAATTTCAAGAAACAAGTTTAACCCTGTAAAATGTTGTGCCCTACTTGTACCTATGGTTACAGCAAGATTCTTTTAGTGCGGGGTTTTACTAGAGCCCCCATAAACTACTGGTTACTTACAGTTGCAGCCAGGCCCATGCAGACAATGCTGTTATAATGCTATTGGGGTGAGAGCTCTTGGAATATTGTGTACAGTTCTGGTTGCCAAAACCCCTAAAAAGAATATTGTAGATTTGGAAAAGCTTCAGAAAGGGGCAAGGCAACCAAAGTATTCCAAGGGAGAAGCCTCTATGAAGAAAGGATGCAGCATTTCAGATTTTTTTAGTTTAGAGAAAAGGTGAGTAAGAGGTAACATGATATAAAACTATGTATGGCATGGAGAAAGTGGATAGAGAAAGATTTTTAGACAGAAATACTGTTGTTGTTGTTTTTAATAAAAATAATATTTATTACTTTTCCAACAATTTAAACACTACAAAAAAGAAGAAAAATACAATACAATACAAAAACACTACATAACACTAACACATTAAACTAACAAAACAAAACAAAAACAGTTTAAAAACACATCAAATCATTTCAATATTTAGTACTGTTTTGGGGGGACAGGGGGTGGGTGGATATGGAGGACTCCCTGGTCGTGAATGGGGTAACTGTGCCCTTGAAGGACCAGGTGTGCAGCCTGGGAGTCATTTTGGACTCACAGCTGTCCATGGAGGGACAGGTTAATTCTGTGTCCAGGGCAGCTGTCTACCAGCTCTACCTGGTACGCAGGCTGAGACCCTATCTGCCTGCAGACTGTCTCGCCAGAGTGGTGCATGCTCTAGTTATCTCCCACTTGGACTACTGCAATGTGCTCTACATGTGCTTTGAAGGTGACCTGGAAACTGCAATTAATCCAGAATGCGGCAGTTAGACTGGTGACTGGGAGTAGCCTGAGAGATCTGCATTGGCTCCCAGTACGTTTCTGAGCACAATTCAAAGTGTTGGTGCTGACCTTTAAAGCCCTAAATGGCCTCGGTCCTGTATACCTGAAGGAGCATCTCTCATCAGATGTCAAGGAAATAAGCATCTATCTTATTTATAAAAGACATCTGAAGGCAGCCCTGTTTAGGGAAGTTTTTAATATTTAATGCTGTATTGTTTTTAACACTCGATTAGGAGGCGCCCAGAATGGCTGGGGAAACTCAGCCAGATGGGCAGGGTATAAATAATAAATTATTATTATTATTATTATTATTATTATTATTATTATTACTATTATTATTTTATCCCTCTCTAATAGCACTAGAACTTGTGGTCATCCAATGAAGCTGAATGCTGGAGGATTCAGGGCAGATGAAAGAAAACACTTCATCACACAACGCTTAGTTAAAACTATGGAACGTCCTCTCACAAGAGAGCTCTAAAGAGGTTTAGACAAATTCATGGATAAGTCTATCAATGACTACTAGCAACGATGGAGGTTATGCTCTGCCTCTGTGGACCATGGAGTCAGTATGCTTTCAAATACCAGAAGAGGAGAGTGCTCTTGTGCACAGGTCCTGCTTGCAGGTTTCCCACAGACAACTTCGCCACTGTGAGAACTAGATGATGGACTAGATGGATGACTGGCCTGATCCAGCAGGCTCTTATGTTCAGATCAGAGTTTGCCTTCACTGGTGGCTAAGAGACTTACACTGCAAGGTTAGAAGGACAAACACCTACCAACTATCACCCAGTGGTTGGGAGAGTTCAGTGCCCTTTCTGTGTTTGAAGGTATGGCTCATGGGTAGGCAAACGAAGGCCCGGGGGCCAGATCTGGCCCAATTGACTTCTAAATCCGGCCCACAGACGGTCCGGGAATCAGTGTGTTTTTACATAAGTAGAATGTGTCCTTTTATTTAAAATGCATCTCTGGATTATTTGTGGGGCCTGCCTGGTGTTTTTACATGAGTAGGATGTGTGCTTTTATTTAAAATGCATCTCTGGGTTATTTGTGGGTCATAGGGATTCATTCATTTCCCGCCAAAAATATAGTCTGGCCCCTCACAAGGTCTGAGGGACAGTGGTCCAGCCCCCTGCTGAAAAAGTTTGCTGACCCCTGATGGCTTATCAAAGTCAATTTCATTTAAATAACTATTTGGACTTCTTGTTTTAATATACAGTATTGATGAAATATTGCTAATGGGTTGTATCCACCTAACAGTAGATCCATTCATTCTAACGAACTTCTAAGTTGTTATGGCTGTTAACTTGAATGTATCTACTCTGAGCAAGGCTAGCATTAGATATCACACAATGTCAGCTGGCGGTGGTATCACTGTTATTTGTTTTTATATACCTTCTCTTCCCACCCCCACCTTACAATTGGAAATAAATAAGCAAATGAGACTCTGGGCAAATAATGCTGTCTTCACATATAAATAGCTATAATGTTTTAAATAACAACCACCACACACCTTTTTATTGCCAGGTAGTGCTTGCTAAGAGCACGTGACCATCTCTGCTATTCTGCCAGCTCTCCTTTGGATCCACAATACCCGCTTGTTCTGTCAGTGTCTCATTATACGTGTCACTGATAGCCTGCTTGGCCTCAAGCCACATGGCAAGCTGACAAGATGTGAAGCAGTTTGGCAGTTTCCATACAGGGCACAGCTGCCACTCTCTCTTATCCTCCATTTCCCAAAAATCAGCTGGTTTTGGCAAGAGATCATAAGCAAGGACTAAGCAGTAACGGTGCATCCTTTTTAGTAATCATAGCAATAGAAACATCAACCTGTCTCAACATTTCCTATTTTTTTCTCCTCCCCCATTCCCTCTCTGTTACAGCTTCTTCTCACTGATGGAGAGGCAGGAGAGTCATTTCCCTATTCCCTTACTTATTTCTCAACTTGAGTTTTCTTTCCTTTTTAAATGTTGATTGATTTTATCCGAAGTAGCCCACAGAAAACATAAATTAAAACATAATTAAAATTTTGAGCCTAGTCTCTGGAACTGGATTTCATTTATGTTTTAAGCTAACAAGCTACAGCAAAAATCAGAAATTACCCTCTACAAAGTATCACTATTATTCTTACTGTCACTGCAGCATCAACAAACAACTATGTGTTCTACAAAGTAGAAACCTAAGACTGATTGATTTACTATACCACCTTTCATCCAAGAATCAAAGAGGGGGGGGGGTATGTAATATAAAAACAGAGAAATACCTACTGTAGTAACAAAAGCAATACCCCACCCCACCCACAGTTTAAAAGGCCATAGATTGTTTAACAAGCCGAAGGCCTGGGAGAAAAGGACTGTTTTTGCCTCATGCCTAAAGATATGTAATGAGGGTACCAGACAAACCTCCTTGGAAAGAGCATTCCACAAGCAGGGAACCACTTAATTAGGAAAATCATCCATTCAGTCCATTCAGTTTGATTTATTGTGTTTAGCCAGCAGCCACATAAACATAATAATAACAAGAATACTGCTAAAAATCATTAATATATTCTAAGATGGATATGTTCACTTTATGCTGTTAAAGTGATCATAAAGGATCAGCCTTATGACAATGTAATGCCATATGCACCTCTTGTCTCTTAACATGACAACACTTAAACTTGATATTGGAATTGCGTTGTCGCCTTTATACTAGTTTAATATGGAAAGCCACTTTGGAAACTTTTTATTTTAAGTGATTTTGAAGTTTTTCAGAAGAATACAGCAAGCAGTCTACTCACAGTGTTATTACAAAGCACATACAGCTTAAAACCCAGGGCAAAGTAAAGTTGTGTTAAGACATACTGAACTCATAAAAGAACACTAATACTCTGAAGTACTAAATAAACACAATAATACATAAACTTCTTGTTATTTGTGGATCATGTTTTGTAATCATCAGCAAGCATCGTTTAGAAGAAAAAGAAAAGAGATAAACCTTTATTAAATGCGTTTCTATCTCATCATATGACATGGACTTTATAGATGGGCAGCAGGAATATTAATAGTAAAAATTTGAACTATGGATTGGCAAAGGATTTATAACAATAGAGTTACGGAACAGATGCAGAGGGAAAATCATTATATGATGATCCACAAATGGGGGAGGGAGGGAAGTCAAAGCGGATTTCATGTTTTTATTGTGTTTGTTTATTTTTCTTTTGCTTGTTGTATATATTGAAAATGCAAAAATAGTTATATAAAAAATGGAATCCTAATAGTCTTGCCTTGAAAAGGAAAAGGAAAAGGAATCTTAATAGTCTTGCCTTGAAAAGGCTGACACTCTTTCTCTTATGCGAATGGGCTGCAGGTCAGTGGTAAGGTAAAGGGACCCCTGACCATTAGGTCCAGTAGTGGCTGACTCTGGGGTTGCGACGCTCATCTCGCTTTATTGACCGAGGGAGCCGGCATACAGCTTCCGGGTCATGTGGCTAGCATGACTAAGCCGCTTCAGGCGAACCAGAACAACGCACAGAAATGCCGTTTACCTTCCTGCTGGAGCAGTACCTATGCTTTTGAACTGCTAGGTTGGCAGGAGCTGGGACCAAGCAACAGGAGCTTACCCCATTGTGGGGATTCGAACTGCCGACCTTCTGATCGGCAAGTCCTAGGCTCTGTGGTTTAACCCACAGCGCCATCCGCATCCCTACAGGTCAGTGGTACATGTGCACAAGTTTTGCATGCATGCTTTGTATGCAAATGTTCCCAGGTTCAGTCCTTAGAATCTCCATGTAGGTCTGAGGAAACCCAAGAGAGGCATTGCCAGCCAGTATGGTCACTACTGCTCTAGATGGACCAATGATCTCAGTATATGAGAGCTGCCTATGCTTTGGGGAAATATTTTGTTATTGCTTCCAATATTCACACACACAAAAACACACACAAGGTTCACCTATCAAGAAGCATGTTGCTATTTTTATCTTTTAACACTTTTTTGTTTGGGTTGCAGGGTAAGCTTATTGTTATGGAAGAAGTCTTTGAAATATTGATGCAAAGGAACATGTTCAGTGTTGGATGTACATATCACCCCAGTACTTTGAACAATGAAGATTTTATTCCTGGAATGTAATTGCCTCAGTTTGTCCTTAGTTTCAGGCTATTTTAATGGTTGGACAGATCCCAGGAGGCAAATGAGAATATTTGAAAAACTCCTTTGTATATTTGATATCAATGATATGATGATTGTTAGTTTTTTTTAAGTATCATTTCCTGCCACATCATTGTCTCTGAAGCATTCCCATACCCCTCTCGTTCTCATTCTTCTTTTCTTTTCTTTTATTCAAAAATCTGTCTGGACTCCTGTGGGGTCAAGCTGGAGAATGCAAAATGGATTCTAGCCAAGAGTAAACTTACACATCTATGCAATAAATAATCAACTACACCAGTTGGCCAGCAACATAAGAAATCACAGGACCGTGTTAGAAATGTTACATCTGAGGTGATGTAGAATCATCGTCTGCGGTTAGGGCTCTGGGTGTGAGCTCTGTCCCTGCCTCTGGCCAAAGGAGTCATAAGAAGCACAGGTTGCCTGATGTACTCAGAGCACCCCCTAGTGGGAAGCATACACTAAGAATTTCATTGTCCCCCTTCACCACATGACTTCACTCTGTTTTGTTTCTACATACACTGTCTTATCTTCTGCCTTCCCTTATCCAGCCCTTGTATGGTGCCCTGCCAGTTTTTCCACCCTTTCCCTCTTTCTTTCTTACTTGCCAGTAGGGATGGCACCCCTAGATGCTTCTGTCTAACCCCTCTTTGCCTTTCTGCTCTTCCTTGCTCAGGCAACCCAAATTCATTTTGTAGCTCACCTCTTTCCCCTCCACCTCCTTCTCCTTTGTTCCTCATAGGTCTCTCTCCACCCTGGTGTCTTTGTATTTCCACTCCATCACTCCAATCCCCCTCATCCTTGCTCTCTGACACTGACCTTTTATCTCTTGAAGGACACTGCCTTCTCATCTACCAACATTTCCAGCTCCCAATCAACAGCTGTGCATTGGCTCAGCTGCCAAAATAAAATCTTAAAAGACCTATATATCTTATTAATACCTTGAAACACACACACACACACACACACACACACACACACACACACACACTTTTTTACACTGCTTAATATCCTTTGCCTTACTTTGAAAATATCCTTTTGGAGATCCTCATAATCCTCATAACTCTTTTTTATTTCTGAACAATTTGATGTCACCAACAAACCTGGCCACCTCACAGCTCATCCCTAACTTCAGATCATTTATGAACAAGATAAAAAGCACCAGTCCCAATACCAATGCTTGTGACCCATGGTAATACCCACCACCTCAGATACTGGTGGCCCAAGCATGGGTGAGGGTCAGTCATCCCAGGGTTTCAAGTAAACAGGAAGGTCAGATGGGGTGAGATGAGATGATAGCAGCAGCACCTTGGAGGTGTAAGTTTGTGGGCCACAGTTAGTGATCATGCAGTTGAGGCAGAACTTACAAGTTGTGTCAGCAATACTATGGATCAACTGAAAGACTCTATCTATCATCTCTCTATCTATCATCTATCATCTATCTATCTATCTATCTATCTATCGCCTGGAGTAGGTATTCATTGACTGGAATCCCCATCCTCTGAATCTGCATCAAGTGAGTAAAAGGTATGTTGCCTTCCTCTGCAGCCATTGATGCTTTCTGAGGCCCTGGGGGGTCAAACTCTGAAAATACTTCCTCAAAGCTGACTTTAACCTTTGAGGAGTCTGTGGTCCTGTCATTAGAGTCTAGTAGCAGATATGTCACATCAGGGTTTAGGGAAGAAGACACAGGCGTTGGTGACTGGGCTTCACATGGGACAGACATGGGAAAGCTCAAGAAGTAGATCCATCTACTTATGCTATCACAGAGGACTCTCTTTCCCTCTGTAAGCCATTTTCAGTTTATTTGGCACACACAGCAGATAAAACTGTTGCAGTATATAAGGAAGGTTTACTAATGGAGGTATGTGGTGGGAGAATAGGTATTTTCACACATGTCTTGTTTACTTTCCAAAGACTTGCTTATTGGGGAGCTTGACAAGTGAAATAAATGAATGTCACATCCAAGGTATCTTTGCCAAGTTGTCATGCTTCAGAAACAGCTGTGAATTCTGTGAATTAGACTTCCTGTCATAATTAATCAATCTGTCTTTGAAACATACTGTCTGCAACAACATGAGTTTCACTTTGGAGTAGCTTGTAACAGATGAACTAGTTTCATTTCACATTTTGTGATATGTGATATGAGACAAGGCTTCCCATATCAAAATGACCATAAGGATTCAAGAACATGAATGCATCACATCAAATGATGCTGCATGCTTCCACTGTTGCCAACCAAATGCCCACAAGCAGGTCATGAGGGTAGTAGCCTCTCCAACTGTTGTTTGCAAGCAATTGGTACAGGCAGCATGAGTTGAAACTGGATTGATAAAGCCACATCCACTAAACAAGGATTGGGTACCTGTGTCCCTCCAGATGCTGAACTTCAGTTATTGAATGACATTTCCTACCATCCCTGTTCACTGACCATGCTGGCTGAATCTGATAGGAGTCCAACAGTATCAGGAGAGCCATAGTTTTCCCACTCCTGCTGTAAATAAACCAAACTGCATTGTTTATGAAACTTCAACCAAAACTATGTAATGAAAATATTAGGAATCTTCCAAATTATCAGGGTACATGTGTTTACCACCAGTTCATGAATTTTGGGCTAGGCTGTTTACTGTACAATAATGTTTTCCTCCCACTAAACCTTATAATAATTACGTCCCCCTTGTTGATACTTGACAATGTACAAACGCCTCTGAGGAATTACTGCTTTAAAAGAAGACGATAAAAAGAAGCCATATGATGTAATTGAATTCGAAGGCAAAGAATTAAGCGGTTCATAAACTACCATATATATTAACCTCATTCAACTGTTTCAAGATTCTAACCTCTAAAGATGATATCAAGGTAACCTGAATCCCCTGGAGAGAACTATTCATGCCTATTAATTGTTGCAATACAAGCTACTGTGGGCTTTGCATTGGATGCCAGTCCTTTACTATTTGAAAATGCGCTTCTCAGCAGAGAGTGGAGGACACCGCTGGGACTCATTTGACTCTGACTTTCACATTAATTTTGCTGTGCTGTGAAGAGCACAGACAAAAATCAATGTCCATCAGTGATTATTCAGGGTAAAATATCTGGCGACAGTGAATACCAATGGCAGCAAAGAACATTAAGCTTCCTTCAAGTTTGGTGGTTGGCAAAGGATTGCAAGCCCCCCTATTATAATCAATGGGACTGTTGCCATCAATGTCATTAGGCGCAGGATCACACCCAAACCCATTTATTTCAGCTGACTTTCTTTGCTATGTTGTTTATGAATTTAGCATGAGAGATAACTAGGAGACTTAACATAATGGGTGGGATGCCTGCCAATGCAGAGGACAAAATGACAATGATCTTTATAAAATTCTTTCTACAGTATTCTCCTCAAGAATACAACAGTATGAAACCTCATGCATGTTGTTACCATGAGAAGTTGGGCTAGTTGCTCACAGAGCCATTTTATATAAATTGTCAGGATCAAGAGGTCATTTTTTTCCTGGAGGGCAGTGAGGCAGGTAGGTAATTCTAGATTCCAAATTATCATACCATTACACTTAATGCTGCCTAATACTGAGTCAGACCATTTATCCATCCAGCTCAGGATTCTCTACACTGACTGGCAGCATCTCTCCAGGGTTTCAGGCATGACATACTACCAGCCCTATCTGGAAGTAACAGGGACTGAAGTTGGGGCCCTCTGCATACAAGGCTCTGCCACTGAGCTATAGCCTGTCCATTCTAGATGCTAATGTAAGCCACACTGCTGCATTGGGGGCGGGGGTGGGCTCCTGTTTATTCAGTTGATCAGCTCCCTGGACTTCTTCCCTAAAGTCCTGGCTATTACTTTCCTAATGACTTAGCATGGCGGTAGAGAACCAAATGTGCAACAGATCAAAGCAACCCTGGTATAACAACAAAGGTATGTGAATATCCACATCACTCATTGTAGGTCTAAGAAGAAGCTCAAATGTGCTGTATTTCTATGAAAATAGGAAAGGAGCTAGAAAACGGATGGAAACATGGGGAGTGCAAAGACTAAATCAGTTGCTAACAACTGAATGTGAATCCTGATATTCATTTGGTGGATTAATAATTGTATCCTTTGTTTAACTGCCTATGCCATCTAAAAGAGAGAAAGTGGTGAGGTACAGTGATTCAACATGTATGTGGAAGGTAAAGGTAAAGGGACCCCTGACCATTAGGTTCAGCCGTGGCTGACTCTGGGGTTGCGGTGCTCATCTCGCTTTACTGGCCGAGGGAGCCGGCGTACAGCTTCCAGGTCATGTGGCCAGCATGACTAAGCTGCTTCTGGCGAACCAGAGAAGCACATGGAAATGCCGTTTACCTTCCCGCCGGAGCGGTACCTATTTATCTACTTGCACTTTGATGTGCTTTAGAACTGCTAGGTTGGGTTCTAACAGTTCTGTTTCCAATTTCGATTTTTCCACCTGGAATCCTAACTTTTTGTCCAATTTAAAAGCCTCTTTAATCTGAGCGTAATGTAACCAATCTCGCACTTTATGTTTTAATTTCTCCATACTCTGCAATCTCCAATTATCTCCATCTCTTTCTAATATTTCCCAATACTTTGGCCATTTGACCTCCATATTGGGTCTTTTCACTGCTTTAGCTTCCATAGGTGATAACCACCTCGGGGTCTTGTTTTCTAATAAGTCTTTATATTTTGTCCAGACATTAAACACTGCTTTCCTGACAATATGGTTCTTGAAATTCTTATGAATCTTAACCTTGTCATACCACAAATATGCATGCCAACCAAAAGCATTGTTAAATCCTTCCAAGTCTAAGACATCAGCGTTTTCAAGAAGCAGCCAATCTTTCAGCCAGCAGAAAGCTGCTGATTCATAGTACAACCTTAAGTCTGGCAGGGCAAACCCCCCTCTTTCTTTAGCATCAGTTAATATTTTAAACTTAATTCTGGGCTTTTTGCCCTGCCAGACAAATTTAGAAATATCTCTTTGCCACCTCCCGAAACACTCCATTTTGTCCACAATCTGTAAAGTCTGAAAAAGAAACAGCATCCTTGGCAATACATTCATTTTCATAGCAGCAATTCGGCCCAACAAGGAAAGTTTCAATCTTGACCAAGTCCCTCTTGATTTCTAACCAACACTTTTCATAATTATCCTTAAATAGACTCAGATTTTTTGCTGTTATGTTCACCCCTAGATATTTTACTTTTTTCACCCCATTTAACTCTGTCTCTTTCTGAAACCTTTCTAACTCTGAAGTTGTCAAGTTTTTTCCAATACCTTAGTTTTTTGTTTATTTAATTTAAATCCCGCCACCCGACCAAACTCTTGAATCAGTTGTAATGCCCTTTTCGTACTAGATTCTGGCTCCTGTAAAGTCAAAACTAGGTCATCTGCAAAGGCTTTAAGTTTGTACTGTTTCGCTCCGACCTGAATTCCTTCCACCAACCGGTCCCCTCTAATCATATTCAGGAGCACCTCCAGGACCGAAATAAATAACAGAGGGGAAATAGGGCAACCTTGTCATGTTCCTTTTTCAATTTTAAACTCTTCTGTCACCACATTGTTAACTATCAATTTAGCCTTTTGTTCTGAATAAATTGCATCTATCCCATTTTCAAAACCCCGTCCCACTCCCATCCCTTCCAAGTTTTTCTTCATAAACTTCCAAGAGATGTTGTCAAAGGCCTTCTCCGCATCTATAAATATTAGCACTGCTCTTGTATTAATATTTGTTTGCAGAAGTTCCAAAATGTCAATAATATTCCTTGTGTTAGCAAACAAATGTCTTCCTGGGAGAAAGCCTGTCTGATCTTTATGGATCACATCACTTAAAACCTTTTTAAATCTGTTTGCTAGAATGTCTGCAAAAATTTTGTAATCCACATTGAGAAGGGAAATGGGGCGGTAGTTCTTAAGTTGTGTCTTTTCCAATTCTGATTTAGGTATCAATGTGATGAAAGCTTCTTTCCACGTTTCCGGTGCTTTCTTCCCCTCCATAATCTCATTGCAAACCTCCATTAGTGGGTATATCAAGTGGTCTTTCAATGTCTTATAATATTTGGAGGTAAGCCCGTCAGGCCCTGGGGATTTGCCCAGTTGCATATTCTGAATGGCAACTTCAATCTCTTGTAGTGTTATTTTACCGTTCAGGATTGATCTGTTTTCTTGAGACAACCTTGGTAGTCCATTCTTTATCAAAAATTGTTCTATCTCCACCTCATCTTGCGGCCCTTGGGTATATAATTGTTTAAAGTATCTCTGGAAGCACTTCCTAATGTCCACAGGGTTCTGAATATTTCTTCCTTCAATCTCTAGGTTAGTGATTGTATTTAATTTTTGTCTCTTTTTCAGCTGCCATGCTAGCAGTTTTCCACATTTATTTGCCGAATCAAATGATCTTTGTTTCATCAACTTAACTTTCCACTCCACTTCCTGATTTATCAATTTGGAGTATTGTGCCTGGTGAAATTTAATTTCTTTCAAGATCTCCTTTGACTTCGGTTTCACTCTTAGCTTCTTCTCACAGTCTTTGATTTTCTCCAAAATCTTATCTTTTTTCTCATTTTGAGCTCTTTTCTTTGCAGCGTTCTGTTGTATCAGAAACCCCCTCATAACCGCCTTACTTGCATCCCAGATGATTCTTTTTTCCACCATGGTGTTCAAATTTATCTCAAAATAGTCCTTCAAAGCTTTTTGGGCCTTTTTGGTAATCTCCTGATCTCTGAACAGGTTGTCATTCATCTTCCATCTAAAGGAGCCGGTTGGAATTAATCTCATATCCATCTTTACGGCATTATGGTCGGAGCAGGTCTTTGGGCAGATTTCCACCTTTCTAGTTACTTTCAAGAATGTATAACTTGCTGCTGAGGTGGAATACACAGGATGAAATGGTCAAATCAGCTATGATAAAGTGGGCACAGGACATTGGGTATAATATCATGTTTGCTGACTGGGAAAAGTTATGGACCACCGGTATGAAGTTTACGGCATGTAATGCCTTGAAAGAAAATATTATGAAAATGATATATAGGTGGTACATGACCCCAGTCAAGCTGGCAAAAATATATCATTTGTCCGATAATAAATGTTGGAAATGTAAGGAAACTGAAGGAACATTTTTTCACCTCTGGTGGACTTGCCCTAAGGTGAAGGCCTTCTGGGAAATGATATATAATGAGTTGAAAAAGGTATTTAAGTATACCTTTCCCAAGAAACCAGAGGCCTTCCTTCTGGGCATTGTGGGCCAGAGGGTGTTAAAGATTGATCGAACATTATTTATGTATGCAACAACAGCAGCAAGGATACTCGTCACTAAATATTGGAAAACTCAAGATTTGCCCACGCTGGAAGAATGGCAGATGCAACTGATGGACTATATGGAGCTTGCAGAAATGACCGGCAGAATCCGAGACCTGGGAGAGGAAGCCGTGGAAGAGGATTGGAAGAAATTTAAGGATTATCTACAAAAACATTGTAAACTATATGAGTGCTAGGAAGGATGACAGATTTGACTAACAGGGCCCATTAAGTTAGTTGATAGTATTATGAGAATGAGTGAATTTTATGAGAAAAATAAATTTTGAATAAACATTGTGTTTAAAATTAGATATTTAAGACTTAGATAAAATTTTTCAAAATTAGGGACAAAATATTGGAAATGTGTTCAATAAGAATTGAAATAAGGTGATAAATTGCTGGCTAAAGCATTATAAATTTGGAACGCAGGAGCGTGAGATGTGAGGAAGTCCAAAGGATGAAGAAAAGATGGGTACTGCAAGATGTTAAATTTTATGCTTGTTTTTTTATGTTTACTTTCTGTTTATTCTGTCTTTTCTCTATTGTATCAACAAAACTCTTAATAAAATTATTATAAAAAAAATAGAACTGCTAGGTTGGCAGGAGCAGGAACCGAGCAATGGGAGCTTACCCCGTCGCGGGGATTCGAACCGCCAACCTTCTGATCAGCAAGTCCTAGGCTCTGCAGTTTAACCCACAGCGCCACCCGCGTCCCAGCTGCAAATCCCCAATGAACCATGGAACTCACGAGGTGATTTGGGGGTGTTGCTATTTTAATTGTTTGTTTTTTTTAAAAAAATAATGTTTATTACTTTTAAACACTACAGAAAAAAAAGAAAAAAGAAGAAAGACAAAAAAACAACAATACAATACAATATTAAAACATTACACAGCACTAACACCATAAACTAAACTAAACAAAACAAAAACACTTTAACACGCATCATACAATTTCAATGTCATATCTTTAATTTACTTGTTTCAACGACCTCCTCACACCTCCCTTTTTGTATTCCACTTCTGTTGATTGTTCCATCAATTCCTTTCCATCTTCCTCTGTTTTCTATCCTATAATTATCTTAACATATTCTAACCTTATTTTTCCCTAATACTCTAATAATCTATTTATACTTAATTCCTTATAACATTTCTACTAAAGCCATATAACTTCATTCCAACATTTTTCTAACATTCATCAATTTTACAATATTTCTATAAATATTCTTTAAACTTTTTCCAGTCTTCTTCCACCAACTCTTCTCCCTAGTCTCGGATTCTGCCAGTCATTTCCGCCAGTTTCATATAGTCCATCAACCTGGTGATCTTCTGTCCGATGCTCTTAGCTCTTTTCCAAGTCCCTTCTGCAGATCTTCTTCGTATTTATACAAAAACTTTACTTTGTCTTCTACTGATCTTATTTTTTATTTTCCTTCCTTTGAAGCTGAAGAGTAGACCTTGGGGAAACTCCCACCTGAAGATGATTTTATTCCTTCTCAGCAAGGCAGCCAAATCTCCGTAGTTAGACCTAAGATCCAAAAGGTATTTCGGGGTGTCTTAAAAAATTTCCACTCTTGGCTGTTGTACTTCTAGGTTCTTCTGGTAGTGCCAACAGTCTCTTATTCTGTTCTTCTCTTTTTTCCCTCCTCTTCCAAGTCTGAAGGCCCTCACAGTTTTAATCTCTTCTTGACCCAAGTCCAAGTCCCAAAAATCAGCAAATTCCTGTGTGAGGAAATCTATCATACTTTCCTTCTCCAGTTCAGGTAGGGCTCTGATCCTCAAATTCATTTGTTTTTCTTTAAGCTCAATCATAGCAAGCATCGACTTATGGTCATCCAGTTGCCTCTGTAAGGCTGGGACTCTCTCTCTCTCTCCAACTGTGTTACATTACGTTCAGCAGCAACAGCTTTCTCCCTAGCTTCCTCCGCAGTCTGCCATGTCAAAGTAGATTCCTGTATCAATTTCTGGATGGTTTCTGTATTGATATTCACCTTTTGTCCCAAATTATTTATACTTTCTGTATTTAAATCAATTTTAGTAGTTGCAGCATCCACTTTCGCATTTGTCACGTCTACTTTCTTGTTAAGCTGTTCCAGTGAATCATTTATCTTATTTAATGCAACCGCTAAGGCCTCTTCTATCGACATTCCTCTTAATTTTGAATATGCTGGTACAAAAGCAGTAGTAGAAGAAGCAGGGGGGCCTGATGTTGAGGCTCTCCTAGATTGCTGTCAAGTCCTCCCAAACCTTAATGTTTTTTCAAGAATTGACTGGTGAGTTTTTTCCTTTCCATTAACCATAACACTTAACCAATTCAAGGTCAGTACCAAAGTCTCACAGTTTTTTATCTTGCAGCTGGAAATTCCCCCAGCCCAGCTCTTGTAACAGTTTCAAAGGCTTCCTCTAGAGGGAAACAGTTTCTATTTAAGTTAGTCAGTAATGTCCTTTTTTTAAACACAGCTCAAGCAATGAAGTTAGTTTCAATTTTCAGTTACTTTTACTCCTTTTTAAAAGCAGACGGAGACAGTAGAAACAATGTATTTCTCTTATTAGCTAGCTGTCAATGAACAATCACTGTCAGTGAACGTTCCAAAAAACATCAGTCTTGCTAGCAGCCCGTTTCCAGGGTCTGAGCGGCGGTATTTTAACTCTCTTCGCTCTCTCCTGCAGGCTTATTCAGTTCACAACTCCCCCCCCTCTTCTCCTGCCTCCAAGGAGGGGCTTAATATTATGTATCAATGGAAATTTAGTCCTTTACAATAGGCTTTCCAAGACTTCAGCTTGCAGCCTCATTGCTTCAGTCTATTTACAAAAGGGGAAGGCGGACTTCCTGTACTGAACCTCCCCGTTACGATACCAAATTAAACGTTTAGAAATCCAATTCTCCCGCTTCAGGTCTACTCACGGGTAGTTACTTTAGAATCAAATTGTCCACAGGAAAAAGTCAGTGCTCTCTGGCAACAGCTATGCAGCTTCGCTCCGTGGAAGAAGCAGACAATTCGAAGCACTGCGCCGCTCACCCCACGTCGCTCCGGACCCCCGAAACCGGGTTTCCCCGCGAGTAGGGGAGGCGCAAAAGGTGCCCGCCGAATCCCACGTTCACAGGCTTCTCCCGCCTGCGATTTTTTACGCGTCTCCACCTTTGCCATGGCGGCCAGACCCAGATTCCCACGGGACAATTCCTCCCGATCAGAGGAATTCCACCATTACCGGAGGCGCCAACCCGGAAGTCCTATTTTAATTGTTATTCTACTGATATTGTACATAATTTTATTATGTACAAGTAGAACATTGTACATATTTAATAATATTGTACATATTTTTATTATGTGTTCTTGTTCAAGTTATATTGTAAATTGCATAAAAAAAAATCTTTCCCTTAGTATAAAGCAATATACAAATTTTATAAATCAAATCAAGATCTTGACTGTAAATAATACAGTGATGTTTCCTTCAGTGTTGGGCCAAAGTAATCAGCTCACAAAATTTGTTAAATATTGGTGTGTGTGTGTGTGTGTGTGTGTGTGTGAATTTTACAAAAATAAAATGTAACAGTCTTACAAATATTAATATTATATATGATTGCATTAAATATTAATTATTATGGAAGCATCAGTATTCTGCTAGTGTTTCCCAAATCATATGTCTCATCCATATAAAAAGCATTTGGATTTTTTTTGGGATTCTGATAATCACTAAAAAAAAAGGTGTGTGTGTGACTGTGATTAACAAAACAGATCTCATTTATATGGCAAAATGTTTCAACTTCTGTTGCTGTTAATGTTTTGAGAAGGGCTTCATTTGCTAATGCCTTGTGATATTTTCACTGTCATCCATCATGAGGCCATGTGGCATTAATGCATCCAGTGTGTAGATCCAGAAGTTCAGTTCTCCCTCCCTCTATATAAGTCTAGGCCTATGCCTAACCTGGTCCAAAGGCATGGTCTGAAGGTAGCTCCCTTTCTGAAACTAAGCAACTTTCGGTCAGTTTGGTGACTGAATAGGACACCACAAGGCAATCCCATGTACACTGCCTTGAGTTTCTTGATGGAAGGCAGGTGGGATATTAACTGAATGGATGGATGAGTTGATGGATGAATATAAAAGTAACTCCAGACTGAAGTTAATGTTGGGGAGGCTGAGGGGAGGCTTTTTCTAGTCACTAGGCATGAGGCTTTGTCATACATTTTCTCCTTTGCCCACAAAAAGGGAGCTGGCTGAGGGAAACGTTGGCCTCTTAAATGTTTTTGTGGGCGGGAGTTTATTGGTTTGATTTTTTAAAAGGACTGCTCTGCTGCCCAGGAGGACTCCCCTGTGAGTGTCTGAGGGCCCTGCTCTTGCCACTTACCATCTGGCCTGGGGTGGGGCCTGAAGCCTCAAAAGGACTGCTCTGCTGCCCAGGAGGACTCCCCTGTGAGTGCCTGAGGGCCCTGCTCCTTCCTGCCACTTACCACCTGGTTCAGGGTGGGGCCTGAAGCCTCACAAGGACTGCTCCTGCCACTTACTATCTGGCCCAGGTGGGGCCTCACGGGGGGGGGGTTGTTGCCACTGATGCTGCTACTGCCCAGCAGGACCTGGAGGGGTGCAGAGTTCTTTTTAACATGTTTTAAAATGTTCCTTTCCCTTTAGATTTTTTATATATGGGGGTGGGATGGATGTTTGGGTGGGCTTGGGAATTTGTTAGATTTTGATGAATTTGTAATTTTTGCAGTTTTTATTTGTATTGTTTTATTGTTTTCTGGGTTGTTTTTGTTTTTTGTTTTTATTGTTTTAAGGTTTTATTGTTTTAGGCTGCGAAAGAATAACATTAATTGCCATCAATGGAGGCTACTATGAGGCTTGGGTTTGCTACCGTGGAGGGGCGAGGGAGGTATGGCGGTGGGGGCAGATGTTATAGGCGAAGGGGTTCGAGATATGGATATGCTCATACCCCTTCCAATCTGCGCCTCATCCCGAGGGACGAGGGTAGGGTGAGCAAGGATTACTCACCTCCGTCACTGGTGCTGTGCAATGCCAGGTCTATAGGCAACAATACCGCCACCCTGTGAGATTTCTTTATCTTGCAGGGGGTCGACCTGGCTTGTGTGACGGAGACCTGGGTGCGCGAAGGGGCAACAGTTACCTTACGAGAGATGGCGCCCCCGGGTTTCTCTGTCCTCCACCAGTCCTGGACTGTGGGCTGGGGGGGAGGGGTGGCATTATTAATCCGGGAAGATTGTCCTTTCAGGGCTCTACCATCAATCCCTGGCATTGAATGTGTTGGCCTAGTGTGGGGCTCCGAGGAGAGCTTGGCTGTCTGGCTGGTGTACCGGCCACCTAGCACACCAGCAGCCACTGTGTCAGGCCTATTGGAGGCGGTGGCCGGCTGGGCCTTGGAGTTCCCTAACCTATTGTTATTGGGGGACTTCAACATCCATGCTGATGCCACTCCCTCCTCACAGGCTCTGGACCTGGTGTCTTCCATGGCGACACTAGGGCTCTCCCAGTTTGTTTCGGGCCCCACACATCAAGCAGGCCACACGCTGGATTTGATCTTTGGCGTAGGTATAGATGTGATCATGTCTCCTTCGATGAAGGTGCCATGGTCTGATCACTACACTCTGAAAGCCAGGATTAACTTTCCACCCCCACCCTGCTTAGGTTGCAAGCCGATTTGGGCTCACCCGCAGAGGCTGATGAACCCTGATAGATTCCGCCAAGCCTTGCGGGACCTTGCTCCCCCTGGCAACTCATTGAATGAGCTTGTTGAGGGCTGGAATATCCAGCTCCTGGCAGCCATCGATGAGATCGCACCGAAGCGCCCTCTGTGACCCCGCAGAAACCGGGCTCCCTGGTTTACCGAGGAGCTCCGGAAAATGAAGCAGGACCTCAGACGGCTAGAGCGAGTATGGCGGGGTGCCCGTGATGGAGCCTCAAGAACATCTTATAGGGCTTTTATGAAAACCTATGAGATGGCAGTGAAGGCTGCTAAGAAGTCTTACTTCTCAGCCTCCATGGCATCTGCTAGCTATCGCCCGGCGCAATTATTTAGTATAATCAGGTCTTTAACGTCCCTTGAGGGACAGCCAAATTTAAATAACAATTTGACACACAGCTGTGAGGCATTTGTGAGCTTTTTTTGCGGAGAAGATCTTGTTGCTCCGCCATGACCTCCCTGCCAATTTGGATACAATAAAGGAACTGGAGGCCCCTTGACTGTCCTCGGGTCCAGTATTGGACCACTTCAACCGGATATCCCCAGCCGATGTGGACAGACTCCTCCAAGCTCCACGAAGATACCCTTGCCAGAGTGAGACTTACTCCTGCGGGCGACCTCACAAATTCGATACCAATAAACAAGGGAGTGTGCCAAGGATGTATATTGGCTCCCTGTCTATTCAACCTATTTATCAGCGACATGCGAGCACCCCTAGTTCACTCTTCTTTAAGTATACACGCACCTAGACTAGCGGACTACCGCTGCCCACTCCTTTTATATGCAGACGACGCGGTAATTCTATCTTATACACGTGTTGGACTAATCACAGCTCTGAAGATCTTTGCCACGTATTGTCAACTCAACCAATTAACCATCAACCATGTTAAATCCAAGATTCTGATTTTCTCCAGAAGCCGGAGATTATACGAATGGAAGCTTGGTGGAGCAAAAATAGAGCAAGTTCTAAAATTTCAATACCTAGGAGTTATTTTTCAATACAATTTTGGGTGGAAAGCTCAAATTCAACACCTACTTAACAAGGCCAAAACTCTGTCATATGCGCTCCTCCGATTCTTTTTTTCGGATGGAGCTTTGCACGTTCCCTCGGCCCTAAAGGTGTTAAAGGCAAAAGTGGTTGCCGTGCTTGCTTATGCTGCCCCGCTTTGGGCTGTGATGACAGATCTTGCTCCTCTCGAGACACTGCAAAATCAATTTCTACGTCGGCTCCTAATGCTACCTCTGTGCGTAAGCAACGCAGCCATGCGACTAGAATTGAAGATTGCATCCTTAGAAACTTGCCTGTGGAAGCAAGTCTTTAATTATTGGTTATCATTGTGGCATAGACTACCAAACCACTACCTTGTCCAGTGCTTATGGCGAGATGAATTCTCTAGCCCTTGGACTAGCAGAATTCATGCCAAACTCCTGAGTTATGGAATCTCTCCTTCAGATTCCCTAAAACTAGACCAAATTACTGCTCAAAGACTGATCCGCCAAAGACTGGATGACATCGATCTACAGCGAAATTATATGCTGGGGGGAGGTGTTTGTTCGCCTCAGAACATTGGTATCACATTAACTTACTGCGTTCCATCATACCTCTCCTCCCTTTCGACTGTTGCCCATAGACTGGCCTTCACCAAAGCGAGGTTCAACGTTTTTCCCTCCAACGTCCTGAGACATAGATTCTCAAAGGGCCAAGCCCCTGCCATGTGTGAATGTGATAAGGAGACACCGGAGTCGCTCCAGCACATTATGTTCACTTGCCTCCTGTTTAATGTGCCACGGGCAAATTTGTTGGGATCAATCATACAGAAACTAGAGGGCACCCCATCAAAATTCCACCTTGCCCAAATCTTGCAGGATAAGGATACTCATACGACCCTGAAAGTGGCTAGGTTCCTGGTCGCTGTCCTTACCCAAAAGCGACGCCAAGGGGCACTACAAGCTAACTAAGGCGTAGTATGCCATTTTATTCTATAGTATTTTATTGTTATAGTAGTGCTTTAGTGGCTGTTTTCCCCACGTGCATAAGTTGTTATTTATGTGTCGTTTTTACCTGTATGGGCCTATGGCCGTAAATAAAATTACTTACTTACTCCAAGCTGGAAAGCCCACCACCTGTCCTCTCGATCCGTACCTGTCTTGGCTGATTAGAGCGTGTCCAGACGAGGTGCGGGCCCTCCTGGGGGATATCATCAATTTGTCCCTTGGCACGGGGACATTCCCAGGGGAACTGAAGGAGGCAGTGGTGCGCCCGCTCTTAAAGAAAACATCATTAGATCCTTTAGATTTATCCAATTACCACCCACTTTCGAATCTTCCGTTTCTGGGTAAGGTGATTGAGAGAGTGGTTGCTGAATAGCTTGGTGGGTTTCTGGATGAAGCATCGGCTCTGGATCCATTCCAGTCCAGCTTCCACACTGGTCATGGGACCGAGACGGCTCTGGTTGCCCTAACAGATGATCTTCGTAGATAGCTGGATCGAGGCAGGTCGGGGCTGCTGATTCTTCAAGATCTGTCAGCAGCTTTCGACATGGTCGATCACGAACTTCTGGACCACCGCCTTGCCGACGTGGGGATCCAGGGCACAGTCCTTCAATGGCTGCACTCGTTTCTCTCTGGTCGGGGACAGAGGGTGGCGCTTGGGAGGGAATTGTCATCGCGCCACTCCTTGGTGTGTGGAGTAGCTCAGGGTGCAATGCTCTCCCCGATGCTTTTCAACGTCTTTATGCGCCCCCTCGCCCAGCTTGTGCAGAGTTTTGGGCTGGGTTGCCATCAGTATGCCGATGACACCCAACTCTATCTGTTGATGGATGGCCATCCTGAATCGGCCCCAGACACACTGACCAGATGTTTGGAAGCTGTGGCTGGATGGTTACGTGGGAGCCGGTTGATGCTAAATCCTTCAAAGACAGAGGTCCTGTGGCTGGGACGGGATGATATGGGATTGGGGGGGCAACTCCCATCTCTTGCGGGGGCACAATTAGTGCCAGCACCGTCCGTTGAGAGTTTGGGTGTAATCTTCAACACCTCCCTTTCCATGGAGGTGCAGATTGCAGCTATAACAAAGGCGGCATTTTTTCATCTCCGCCAAGCTAAGCAGTTGGCTCCTTACCTCTCTCGCCCTGACCTAGCCACTGTGATCCACGCGACAGTCACCTCCAGACTGGATTATTGTAACTCGCTCTACGTGGGGCTGCCCTTGAGACTGACCCAGAAACCCCAGCGGGTGCAGAATGCTGCAGCGAGACTCCTTACGGGGTCTTCGCTGCGAGATCACATTCACCCGGTGCTATACCAGCTGCACTGGCTCCCGGTGGAGTACAGGATCAGGTTTAAGGTGCTGGTTTTAACCTTTAAAGCCCTATATGGCCTAGGACCCTCGTACCTACGGTACCGTCTCTCCTGGTATGCCCCACAGAGAAACTTACGGTCTTCAAATAAAAACATCTTGAAGGTCCCAGGCCACAGAGAAGTTAGGCTGGCCTCAACTAGAGCCAGGGCTTTTTCGGCTGTGGCTCCGACCTGGTGGAACACTCTGTCACAAGAGACTAGGGCCCTGCGGGACTTGACATCTTTCCGCAGGGCCTGCAAGACAGAGCTGTTCCTCCAGGCCTTTGGCCAGGGCACAGCCTGACTCCCTCCCTTGGCAATCTTCGCGGAGCTCTGGCCCAATGGTGGCCAGTGGCTTGAATTTAATTAATTTTATAATGAATGATTTTAGAGTGTTGTTTGTGCTGTACTTTTGTACTGTTTTATTCTTGTTAGCCGCCCTGAGCCCGGCTTCGGCTGGGGAGGGCGGGATATAAATAAAATTTATTATTTATTATTATTATTATTAAAAAATGTATTTTGTATTCTCATTTTGTATTTTTATGTTGTGAACTGCCCTGTGGTCTTTAAGTGAAGGTCGGTAGAAAAATGTACCAACAACAACATGACTTGAGACCCAGAAGGAGTGCTTTTCCCCTCTGTATTAGATTGCCTGTGCCCTTAATCCTATGGGAGAATTCTGTCTTGTTTCAACTCCAAGGGAAGCACATCAGAGAAGGCAGAACAAAGGACCTACGCTGTTGTGGCCCTTTGATGTTGGAGTGCCCTGTCCCAAAAGGTGCATCTGGCACCAACTTTGTTGACATTCTGACACCAGGGTAAGACCACCAGTTTACCTGCACATTTATGAATGATTAGCTGCTTGCTGCTACAACATGGTTTACTGTTGCTTATCTATCCTTATTATTGGGTGTTTTATTGGTTTTCTTAGATGTTCAATTTTATTTTGACAGCATTGATATTGTTGTTATCTGTCCTGGGATTTAAACAAAGAGTGGGGTATAAATGGAACAAAATGAATCACTTGTAGAAGCAGCCTACAGAAGCACCTTCAACCTGTTTAAATCTAAGAGTTTGGGACTGAGTGCTTTGTTGAATGGGGTGTTTGCAAATGATAGGAGAACTGGCATTCATCTAGCCGACAAAGACTGGTGGCACATCCTTCAACCACAGGCAGTTAAGGCTAGGTTTGTTCTGAGACTGAGATAATGCCTCCCTGTTTGTACTGTAGATTGATTTTTCTGTTCACTTCCAAATAAAAATCCAACATACTCATTCATCCACTTCAGCTACAATGTCATGCAGTGCAACATCACATTAATTTAAAGGACACTGTGTAAGCAATCTCATGGGATTGAGAAGTTTAAGAGGATGTAGCAAGGAAGTCGCTCTACAAAACCAAACACAAGGATGATGCTTCCGTGAAGGATACCTATCAAGGTTATTACTTAAGCAACTGTGTATCAAGTTACATGCTCCTAAGATACAGTGGTTAATTAACTTTCCCTCTCCACTAATCATTTAATCACCAAGTGAGTTACCACCAACATTTTCCCTGACAGATAATTCAAAGCAAATTTGGGGGGCTCTTCCCTAGTAAAACAGTTGATAAATTTTGAAGGAAGCCAAACATGTTCCATCCAGTACTGTATAAGGAAAAATCTGGAGTTTTAAAATTCCTGCGTCCAAATTTTATCTAGGTTTTGTCTAAAGCAGAACTGCAAAACAAATCTTGAGGTACTTATACAGGCAAAACATCTACAAAATTGCAAGGCAAACTGCCAGAACATGCCAAAGAATATCTAGCTGTTTCTGTATATCCTTAACCATAGTGTGATTTAAACGGTTTATGTTGTTATTGCCTTGTGATATTTGGATGAAAAGCAGTATACAAATTTAATAAACAACAATAATAAACAAGTTAATTGTATCGTTAAGAACAATCCGCTATGTGAAGAGTGAATTCACATGAGCCTCTTATGTTCCTAACCAGAAGACACCAAAGGAATACAGCATACAGTATAATGCAACAAAGATGTAACAATGATCTCTATTCTTTTCTTGAGAGCCAGTAGGCTGTAGTGATTAGAACAGTAGTAACTAATGTGGTGCTGCCCATGTATTTTGGACTCCAGCTCCCATAATCCCTGCTCACTGGCCATTCTGGCTGGATCCTATGAGAATTAGATTCTAGCAATATCTGGGAGGCACCATGTTGTCTGCTGATGGTTTACAGTGGGGGGTGACTAGCATTTGGCCCTCCAGAAGATGTTGGGTTTCCAAAAGCCCAAACTAGTATAGGCAATGATCAGTTAAAATGGAAGTTGGTATCCAGCAACATCTGGAGGAGAAAGGTTCCTCATTCTGGTTGAGATTGCTACACTGTGAAAATCCCAGTTGAAATCTTGAATCAACCACATAGCTTGCAAATTAACCTTGGGACATTCATTATTTCTCAGTCTAACCTACCACACAGGTTGGTCTCCCAGAGCTGGATTTTCCTGGCTTAGCAGAAAAGCAGATAGTATTTCTGGTTTCACTAAGGAGAAGAGTATTTGAAGCCCCTACCACCCTCCTCCTCTTCTTCCTCATCTTTTGAAACATGGTGCCCAGCCCTCCATCCCAGTAGTGGGCAGTGTGAGTCCAGCTGGTCATTCAGCCTTGTTTTTTAAATTGACAGGACTTAATTTGATTTCTTATTTCTCTGCATTTTATGATACAGTTTTTGGTTCAAATATACCAAAATGCATAAAACTGAATACAATGATATAGAATAATAGAATTCTGGAGTTGGGAGGGACCACAAGGGTCATCTTGTCCAACCCCCTGTGATGCAGGGATCTTTTTGCCCAACATGGGGCTTGAAGCCACCTGAGATTAAGAGTTTCAGGCTATCCCTATAATACATATTTACATGCAAATTGAGTGATAAAATGCGTATTTCAAAGCATATATTTGTAATTAAATAAGACTGCAATCCTAAACACACTGAGCTAGGAATAAAATACATTGAACCAAAGAGAACTCATATCTGAGTAGATGTGCATAAGGGTTGTGCCATAAACCAGGTTACTGGTTCAGTCTTACTGAATAGACCAGGCCCACTGGATATTCCTGGACTCCAACTTCCAGCAATGCTGAACAGTAGTCATGTTGCCTGGGGCTGAAGGGCACTGAAGTCCAACAACATGTGGAGGACCACAGGTCCCGTCCCCCCGATTTAGACCATTCCCCAGGATGTTACAGCTATACTATCGTGCCTCTGTATATACTAAGATCTCCAAATGGTGCCTAGACATATTGTGATTTAGTGTTTTGCATCATTACAAACAGTAGGCAGGATAATAACCTCTCATAAGCTGATATAAAGTAGACCTTTTACAAATGGACTCTGTATTAGCATATTTTTGACATTTCATTTCATTTTCTGCTTATTAAACTAATTCTCTTAACCGGGGCAGCCAGTGTTCCAGCACAGCTGAAAACAGTTTTCCATTTCAGATGAATGGTTTTATTTTCATTACCCCTCTTCATCCAACTTGCTTTCCATCTATCCTGTGCTTATCCCCCTTTTCCATGCGCAAGAACAAAAATGTAGACAAGCTCTTTTGGTCCTGCAGAAATTAATCATCATAAGTCAAGCTACTTGTCATTTACTAGAAACACAGCTCACAGGAATTTTTCAAGATTTTATTATTATTTATGTACCACCTACAACGAGCTGCTTTACAATTAGAGTTGTATGATTTAGGTTTTTTTTTTTTTGTTTTTGTTTTAAGCATATCAGTTCCTGGAGGGCACTTTTATAGAATTCTCTCATAATGTGCACCCACCCACCAAACTCGTTATTTCAAAATGCATTATTTCAAAACAAAGATCAGAAAACCTTGTTTGGGGCTTTGATAGATTATTCAATACCACTGCGGGCAAAGCATTGTGTAAATAGAAATAAATAGTAATGTGATTTTTGTAGATATTGCCAATAGTAGAAATAGGTCTAAATAAGGCCGTCATATTGATGTATTTGGGCTGAAGAAGTGCATTTTAAAAAATAGGTTGTACCCACATTTAGCCTGCAGCTCACGGGAGAGGCCATTTTCCTTGTTTTATTCCTGTACTGTTCATCTGATTCATTCTGCCCTGCATTTTGTTCCTCTTTAATTCCTCTTGAATTCTGGGTTAATTAGGAAAATTTCAAGCACCAATTCTAGAATGAACAAGCAGTTTGCTTCCTGCTTTCAGTTTTAGCTTAGTTTCTAAAACTTAGCTTCTTCCAAGGTGGATTGTACCCAAAGCAGCTAATAACAGACAAATATCAAATGATAACACACTTACTTACTTACTTGCCTACTTATAAGCCTACTTCATTTCAAAACCTAACAATTCAAATAAGGCAAAATCAATGTCAGATTCCTAGTGAATGGTTTGAATTGGTGGTATGTATCGTGTTCTGGTTGTGCTTGGCAGGGGGAAATATGGCATTGAGGGCAGAGGGTATCATCTGATAAGAAAACTGGGGTAGGTATTTATGGACCATCCCCTCTTCAGATCTTCTCTCCTTATCTCTGCCTGATAGATATGCCCCATAGTCTTTCACACTGGTGGTGCTGTTATTGAACACCTGGTTGGTATATAACACTTCACTTATCCATAATTTTATTTTGGAGGAGGGTTCAAACCTGACGTGTATCACCAAGACCTTGGTGGGTAAGCTGGGTAGGGTGGATCTCACCCAGCTGTGTCTATCCAGGTACTCTATAAAGCATCAATCCAGGCCAAAGGGTTGGAAGTTACTGAACTTGCTGCACCTCAGAGATGTTCCGTTTTTCTCATGTGAAAACCTCTCACTTTGGAGTGGAGGCTATGAGGGTCTACATCTGGTGTTGGGCCAAAGAAACAGATTGGGGAAGCTGCTGGTGTACCACCCACCCTGCTGCCCACCAGCTGTTAACATTTGGCTCCAACTGGTCTACCTGGCCAATTCCTAGACCAATGCTAATTGTTTCCTCTACTCAGGGTTTGAATTTGTGCATTGACAACACGATAAGAATCCTTATGCATATATGCCATTTGTTGATCAGTTATATGAAGCTATCAAAATATATATCACAGTATATAGAGGATCAGAGCCGGTAGCAAAGCTTTGGGTTAAAATGAATAACCTATGATGAATTATTAATATTGCATCTGTGGCTATTAATCACTGAGCACACTTTACCATCTGTCCCACTGGGTTGCTAATGAGCAAATTCAAAGCTTGATTAGGGAACCAAAAAAATAAAATAAAAGACCCCCTGACGAAGTTTGTCCCAAGAGGGATTTCAGCATCCATACCAAAATCACTCTGAAGGGGGCAGTTTGGGACTTCCTGGCCTCCAAATTAACTACCAGGCTATCTCAGTTTGACATCCATTCAATAAATAGAGTGGGACATATCCTTGATTTGGTCTCTGCCCCAGTGGTGTGTGAAGAATACTTTGCATATAAGAGGGGGATTGAGATAACTCAGTTATAATGGGCAGATCATTTCCTGGTGTCAATAACCTCTTATGGTGAACCCATTTACACGGTCTACATGCTGAGACATATGGAATTCAGAGTATTCCTGAATGCTCAGAGGGATCTTTCAGTGGACACAGCTTACAATCTTTTTGAGGCCCTTGGCTATTTATGAAATAGGAAGGTATAAAATTTATGATCTTCACAATTACTAGAACACCAGTTTTGTGGGATCAGTTTCAGTTTTTGCAACATGACAATGTGGGAGAGGCACTTGCAGCTTTCAGTCCAACTTTCAGTCTCTGCAGCATACACGTGCTGAGTGCTGTTTCAGACTGATAGATACTTTTATACAAAAGGTGAACAGGTGTGTTGGTTGACCTGTAATGAGGCTGGCATATCCTCTAACACTTCACCGATAGCTGAACATGAAGGTAATTTTGTGTACTTGAACCAGTCCTAGGGCCACGTCGATAGCTTACCTACTAATACTTAAGGCTTTTCTCTGCCTGATGTTCACTTTGCAATAGTCTGTTTTGCACCAGCTCCTGAAGCAGACGTACTGGAGAAATGCTCCTTCTTAAAAAGGTTTCATAGGAACCTAGGAAGCTGCCTTATACGAAACAAGACTATGAACCTGTTCCTTCAGGGGGAGTGTAGCCTCTCCAATAACAGTTGAACAGCTAATTCCAGGACTCAGGATCCACCCATCCCACATCCGCCTTATTCAGCCTCAGGTTATTATTCCCCATCAAGCCCATCACTATTTCCAGATATGCGTCCAACACCTTCAGCCTCTCCTGATTGCAATGGAATGGAATGATCTGGACACTACAATTCTGCTGATCTAAAAGTCAAGAATTCAAATTTACTTCTGAGTAAACATGTCTAGAAAGAGCCTGTACTTTCACTTAAAGCTATCTACTGGGACTTGAAAATTGTGAGGATGAATTTCTCTCTGCTCATTGCATGTTTTATATGAATTTTGAGATTGTTTTTGAATGATTCTTAATAAATTAATAAAAAGCAATTGGTAGACACTTTGGTCTAACTTATCTGCAAGTTCCACAGAAAAAGTGTTAGCCACCAAAAATAAAAACCAAGCACTACTGTGTTAAGCAACTCTGGCCTTTTGGAGGGTTTAGGCTACCAGCAGGGGAATAAAACCAAAAAGCCAAAACAAAAGCTGAGTTTGTCTGATGAATTATTCACTGAGAATTATCCACTGTAGTGCCAGTTAGACATATGGAGGGCTTACATATGATGATAGACTGCAGAAACTGGGATTAAGACTTTTGCTTTGAAAGGTGAATTGCTGGGGAGGGAAAAAAAAGGGGGGTATCAGAGAAGCGGCTCACTGAACTGAAAAAGCACCACTGATCCTTTTGCTGCCTTTCAGGAATCAGGCACCGCTTATCCCAAACCTATGCACTAGAGACAATTAATCCAGCGTGTAACATGAAGTTATTATTGTTGTCGATGCTCCTTCTCTGCTAGAATGCACTGTTTGGACTAAAGCTGAACAGAATTTTCTCAGAAGACATTTTCCTGATTTCTATTTTTTCCTTTCTCTTTGCTGCCCACCCATCCAGCAAAAAAAGGAAGGAGAAAAAGAACAGCACTTTGTGGAATTTCCTCCACTATTTTAGTGGTGGTTGTCATTCCTCTACCTTCCCTGTATGCTCCAGGATTGTGCCAACTCTGAGGCATTGTGAAATGATTCAAAATGGTGATCAGGCTGCCAACACAGTTGCTGCTGCTATTATATATAGTAGTGGGTTAAAATCCTTAAGAAATAAAAGAGGCGCTATGCTCCTGACATAACGAATGCCCAACAGTGAGCCATAGGAGAGCAGGAATGGACAAATCTATCAATTTCAGTTTCCCAGTCTTCCCTATTTAGGTATTTAAGTTATGCACTTTCCACATATATTTGCAATCTTTTTGAGGTGAGCAGATCTGTATGAAAATTCAAATTCTGTTTTGTGTACATATCTTCTAATAAATTATTTTTTCCCTAGCAACTTTGCCTAGCATATGCATTTTAAAAAGAAATATTCTCCTAACAGAATTCATTTTTGTGTTATTTTCACTAAGATGCACATATTTATCTGCAGTCTTTGTTTGGAGAATTGCAACACAAAATTTAGAAAAGTGTGAATTTCAGTATTTCAGTTCATGAAATACTGCTCAGGAAGTGCAAATTGGGTAACTTTCCATTAAATTGACATGCCTATGCATTAAGATTCTTGATTTAAATTCAGGGCATATTCAACCAGGTTGGTAGACCCATTGAAAGTGCGGAACCACTCCTTAGAAGATGCCCTTTCCCATGCTCTGTTGGTAGTCATGGGGCATTGTACATGTACAAAAAAGAGGACCTTCTCTGTGGTGGCACCCCAACAGTGGAATGCCATCCCAAGGGCGGTATGCTTGATGGTGACACTTGTATTGCAGAGGTGGGGAACATTTTTTAACTTGAAGGCTGCCCTCCCTTCTCAGCAACCTTCTCAGGGCTGTGTGCCAGTGGTGTGTGGGCCCAGAAACAAAACTTCTGAGGGTTGTGTGCCAGTGGTGGGTGGGTCCAGAAACAAAACTCAGTGGAGCAACACATGTAAATGTTATATTTATACAGCACTCTGCACACACTCACACAGCCCTCTCTATTATCCTCCATCCAGGCAAGCAAGAGTCATTATCTGGGACCAGAGACAGGAAACTGCCATAAGGACTTACAAGAGGAATGGACTGCATTGCTTGCTTGTTAAAGAGCAATGTGTTATTTTGCATTTTGTAACGTTTATTTGTAACTATTTTAAGACTGTTTCTAGTAAAGCTTTGAATCTCATTCTGGTGGTGGAAAGCAAATTCATTTCTACTCTGTACAAGTTGCAGATCAAGGATTCCACATGCACCAACTCTAACACTGTCTGCAGATGTTACTGGTTGCAATACAACCCTGCATCTGTTTCAGGGTTTTATATGAGGCTGTGTGATGCAGTCACTTTGCTAAAGTTAAGAAGGTCAAAGCCTGGCTCATGCTTGGATGGGTGACAAGACTGAAACATTTTGCAGTCCAAGGCCTACATTCCCTTTTGGAGGTCTCGTGCCAGTGATGCACAGAGCTGCAAGTAAAAGTGAGCAGAGCAATAGATGTGATTCTTACCTTTGTACAATGAGGCATCTAATCATAAGCTTGCATTTTTATTAAAGCTTATATGTTTGATCAGGGCCTGTATCTTAAAAAGCTTAATGATTTTCAAATATTTTATGCCAGGCAGAAGACCAGCTGCCTAAGAACCTTGGCAAAATGTTTTTCTCCTAGACAAGGGGCCCCCCTGATTTATAGCAGAAAACAATTCTCAAAGTCGTAAAAAGGGAATTACAGGCTGACAGCCAAGGTTACACTGACCCTACAAATTAAGGGTGGATAAATAGTAAAATGAGCCATATCTTCTTCCTAAGGTTAAGAAGGTCAAGAGCAGTGAAAAAGCAACTGGTCTGGCTGGCAGAAACAGAACATTTTTGGGAAGTCTTTTCTAAAGCTGTTTCTTTCTTAAACTAAGATCCTTTTAAGATTTCTTTTCCTTTTAAAAGGTTATTTATGTATTAAATATATTAGCTTAAATATAATTATGCAAAGGATTTAAGAAATGCTAGATTCTTATTTCATATAGTTGTAAGAGTTGTAACTATCCTGAAATTAAGTCAGCCACCAGCCCCCCTTGTCAGACAGGAGACGCCATCGAGCACTCCTGATATATGGTTGTCACGCCTTTTGTTTAGAAACCTTCAAATGAAGGAGATCTCTCAATGTTGATGTGAACTCAAAATCCTTGACATATGTTTAAGATAAAAATTCAAGATTAATCATCTGTTTTGGAAGGCAATAGGGCAAGGAGGGCAAGAGGTGAGCTGGTAATTAAGATTCCTTGTTGAGACACATGTAAGATATATTACTACTTATTTGTCATTTATAGATAGAAGAATATATAGCTTTTTGATTCCCATAAAAGGGCGAGAGGAAATGGGTGTATCTTTTGTGATTGGTTCTAGCAAATAGCCAATAGGAATTTCAACCAGGCTGATTGGACAGAGGCAGCCACAGGAGGAGCAAGGGGGCTGGATTAAGGAAATATAAGTGCTGGCCAGAATGGCAAGAGGCCAGGCCAGAGCTTGGTAACCATATACCACTGTGCCTCATATTTATTTGTCTGACAAATAAATTATTATTTTAATTTCTCTATTGCTGCGTTGAATATTTCATTCCAGCTAAGTGTTAACCACAAGCAGGGTGCTACACACTCAGAACAGTGTGGAGCAGCACCAGTCAGAATTTGGCCTAGGGTGGGATGTTATGGCCTGAATAGAGTCCTAATGGCCAGTTAGAGAGACCTGGAGGACCACATTTGCCCCCAGGACTGAGGTTGCCCACCTGGCCTAGGAAGTGGGAAGCCCATGCAATCCACTTTTTTATGTTATACATTTATTTATTTCATCAAATTTATATACTGCATGATTGTAAAAACAAACGCAAAATAAAAGCATAAAATTGGGGCAGAGGGATCCAATACATTAAAACATACAAGAAGTCATAATACCAAAACAGATTAAAATTCACAACAGCATTTCTAAACATCTGTGCAGCCTTTTCCAAACAAGAATGTTTTCAGCAGGCACTAAAAAGAATACAGTGAAAGCACCTGCCTTGATATCAATAGGGAGGGAGTTCCAAAGTGTAGGTTCTGCCACATTAAGCTATTATTAAAATTAAGCAAATTAATGGAGCATTAACAGCTCCCACCCATGATGGTTTTGTGTGCTATCTTCAGTGTCCAAGACAGTCGGCTTCCAAATACAGGACGCTGGACTAGATGGGTCTTTTGCCAGATCAAGCAAGGCTTTTCTTATGCACACTGTATTGAGTTTCATGATGCAAGAAGGGAGCACAGAAGTGCTTCAAATAATATGCAAAATAAATACCGCAACATGTAAGGAATTGCAGAAAGTAGCTAATGTTTGAACACAGAATGGATGGGAAATGAGACCTCAGCAGCTTGGTTTTTTTAAAACCCACAACTTGAATTACACACACTACATGTTTATGTTTTAATTAGGGAGCAGAAAGATTTTGATAAATTAATGTAATCAGATAGCTTTGGAACTTTGAACAATCCTATAATTAACAGCAAACCAAGGCAGACTCTCTATCGAACTCTTATCTCCTACATAATTTGGAGTTCCAGTGCAGCACTTGGCTTTTAATGAAAGTCACCTTCCTTGCACCCTCTGCTTCAGTGTCAAAGAAAAGCCAATATGAGTTACTCAGGGATGTAAGGACTTCACACATTGCCCTCTATCATGATGCTGCACTTGCTGAAGGACTGAGTAAATCACTAACCAAAGACTCAAAAGCTGCTTTCTTCTGTAGAGCAAACACAACAAGTTGAAATTAGCAGTTTCTTCTTCATCAGGCAGCACAAGCCACAGATGGCCTGATATTAATAGATTTAAAATGTAAACTCTTCTGGACAGGGACGTTTTATCTGTGACGTGTTCAAGTGCATTGGCATCATAAATTTACAATATTCATTTATTGCTATCTTTATTAAATTGATTCATTAAATTGCTAGCAACATTTCTGACCGATGCAATAAAATCAATGAAATCATAGTAAAATAATGTATTGTGCCAATGTGCGTATAGCTTTAGAAAGGGAAGCAAAATATAGATCTCTGCTCAGTGATGCTCTCCTATAAATATATGCTTGAAATTGTATAAATATTAATATATTAAATCAGAGATAGGGAACCTTGTGTCCGAGGGGGAAATGTAGCCCTCTAGACCTCCCTGTGTGGTCCTTGAGACTATCTACAGGCCATACCACATCATGGATAAGAGGCCCACCCATGTTCCACCTTGTCACTGAGAAGATGTCATCCCTTGCCTCCAGTGCTGGATTTACATATAAGTTAAACAAGCTATAGCTTAGGGTCCCACTCTCTTGGGGCCCCCCAAAAAATGTAAAGGAAAAAAACCACACCTGGATGTACATTTACAAAATATAAGATAAAAAACAAATAAAATAAAACCTACATACAGCAACAGTGGTAAATGGCTTTAGATACCTATTAGGTCCATAAATTACCATATAGCATATATTCAACACAAAAAACAGCGACAATTTGTTGTTGACAAAGGACAGCTGGACATATAAATGGCCCCATTACCTTCAGTAGCTGAGGGCCTCATCAAACCTAAATCCGGCCCTGCTTGCCTCACTAGCCTCCAGTCCCTGATCTATGTGGCATCACCCCTTAACTCTCAGTTCATACCCTTTTGTGCAATTCAACCCTTTGTGCATTGAAATATTTCATGGAGGGATTAGCTTTTCTGATTAAAACGCTGTTCTTTTACTCTTAGGCTGTTGGATGAATCATTTAGTCAAGTAGCTATTTTATTAGCTAATTTATTCCCCCTGCCCAATTACAGGTCCTCACTGCTCTATACCAGTTAGGAATAGTTATGAAAGCTGAATAATGTCACCTCCCACATCTCTAAAAGCAGCAATAAATAATGAAATGTTTTTTGAATTTGAACAAGGGTTCAGCAGGGAACTTAAATACAAATAAACAAATTCCTGCCATGTATTATGGAATGTTGAAATACTAACAGCTTGGAGCAGCAGAGTCTTTCAATAAATCACATTGTCACACTGACCTTTATTGATAGACTTGTTCCCATCTGAAAGCATTAGTCTTGCTGTTTCTAAAATATCTCTTTTGTCGTGGAATACCTGAAGAGTCATCAGGTAACAAAATAATTATTTCTACCTGTAGGGTGTCCTGAATCAATGTTTTCAGAAGAAAGGGAGCAAAATGGGGGAGGGGATTTTTAAACTTTTCCTTATACTAGAAAGTGTAAGTATATTCTTGCAGTCCCATGAAAACTTTTGTTTGTATTTCCAGTTAGTGAGGCTGCAAATTTAACTCATGTAATTCTCCCTTTAAGATGGTGAGCTACATAGCTGCCAACCTTCCCTTTTTTGTGGGAAATTCCCTTATTCCAGCGCTGCTTCCCGCTGCTTCCCGCTGCTATCCCGGATTGTTAGATTTTCTGTAGACTGTCCCTGGGACAGGTGAGGCTGCTGATTCCTTATTTTTGAGGCTCCCCGGGACAGGTGAGACTGCTGATGCCTTATTTTCGAGGCTGCTGATCCCTTATTTTCAAATCTGAATGTTGACAGCTATATTGAGCTATCAGGTAGGACAGGGGTGGCTAACCTGTGGCCCTCCAAATTTTGCTGGACTCCAACTCTCATCAGCCCTAGCCACCAGAGCCCAATGGTCAGTGATGATGGGAGCTGGAGTATAGCAGCATCTTGATGTTCAAGGGCTCCCCATCCCTGATGCATCCATTCCTGCTAAACAGCGCTACACAGTGTTAGAGCATCACCACATTTTCTGTGATCCCTATCTGGGTGGGATCAGCTGAGTATTCAATTCAGGAAGGAGGAAAAGGCATCCAGGAGCCAGGAGAAGAATGAAACTGAACAAGATTTTTTCTTTTTAAGTGAATGTCTACACAATCTAAATGCTTTTTTTTGGGGGGGGGGAGGCAAATGATTGAGCATGCATCTTCAGTTTCTATCCAAAGAGCAAAAGTAGAGAATATTGAGTGTAGCTCAGCTCTAAATAATATTTCAATGGAGTCATCTCAGCTCAGGTGCTGTCTGGAAGTTTCATCAGTTCTGTTGAACTAGTATTGATCTCTCAGAGGATCAATCACCATGGATTTTAGGAGAGCTGCCTAGGTTATTATATCAAGGCATACTTTTCATCCACAGCCCCAAAGGCAGAAAATAACCTCCACTCTGAAGTCCAGAAAAGAACTGCTGTGCGTGGCAAGCACACGGTGGCCTGGGCAGTACAATTCACTAGATCAAGAACTCATGGCAGTTCCCATTTGAACAAATGGCTTCTTAGAACGCCTACATTTTGTGTGAAATTCCCTTCTTAAATTGTGTTGAGTGATGGCCTATTGTGCAAGGTGTCACATCCAATTGCCATCTGTCATAACAGATGACAGACACATCCAGTAACCAAGTCTCAGATTCAGCAAGGCATACTGCACGTGGTCTATGTAGAAGGTGTGTATTTTCCAGCAGCCTTTTCAGCTGGAACTCACTGGAATTCAGTTCTGGCACCTCTCAGGTGGGCGCCATTGCCATTCTGAGAGAAAGAGGGAGGTGTTCATGGTGAGTTCCAGCACCGCTTTTTCTAGGAAAAAAGCACCGATGAGAATAATGTGGTCTATTTTTATTAGTTTGAAGAAATATAGAGAAGGTTTACAGGCTAATGGTATACTGTATATTGGATGCCGAAAGTCCCATGTTGAAACTGTGCACTGATTCAGGTGACTGTGTAGGGATGGACCCATCTTAAAGAGAATCTGCTTTGCAAGCAGAAAGTTCCAGGTTCAGATCTATTGAGAAATTCAACATCCTTATGGGGAAGGGCTTTGGCTCAGTTGAATAGCATCTATTTTGCATGTGGAAGGTCCCATGTTGAATTCCTAGCACCTCCAGTTATAAGTGGGAAAGACTCTGTGTCTAAAATGCTGGGAAGCTGCTGCAGCAAGGGCATGTGGCTTAGGGAGAATCCTGAGAGCCAGACAAAAAGTTTTGGAGGACACATTTGGCGCTGGGCCTGTCTCTACTGTTGTATCCAAGTATGGTCCAAGACACCTTATGCACAAAGCGTTCAATTCTATGCATGATTAACTTGAGGTGTTGCATTGCAGGGAGTTGGACTAGGTAACCCTAAGGGTCTCTTCCAACTCTATTGTTCTGTTGTTCTATGATTCTATAGGGTAGAAGCCAAATTGAAGCCTGTGGGATTTACTCCTGAATGCATGCATAAGATCAGTTTGTATGCTTCGTTTCTTGAGTATAATTTCATTTTCTTTAAAGAAATGATTTAAATTAGATGTGGGTCATACTTGTGGAGGAGAGATGGTTATTTTCTTGTATTAAAATTTGTTTGATATGTTAATCTGTTGTTTAATATAACATTTGATTTTTAAAATAACTTTGATAACTCAGAGGCCCATGTAAAGCCAGTTGGTTTCAGGTGACAAGCATGTCACATTGATAATTTGATGTTCCCATTCATTGGCAACACCTTTAACATTTGCTATTGATGGCTTTGATAATTCTGTTATGATTATTTAGTACAGAATGTAAAAATTATTTTGAAAGAATTTGAATTTCAAACACAAACTAATTGGAACTTTGCAGTATCACAGCTTGTAATGCATATTCATAATTGGTCAAATCAGATATTTAAAATTTGATACTTGGATAATTAAAGCTCATATTCCACACACACACCCAAGCATAGTCTCAACTATACAGAATTCCACTATTTGAGAAAGTTCATCATGACTTCATTTGCTCTTATTCATCTTTAACAGAATGGCAACTTCTGAAGACAGACTAAAGCTGATGGGTGCAATTTATTTTGTGTTGAGATTTTTGTTTCCATTCATGGGAATTCAAATACCCCTCCCCTTAAAATGAAAACAGTAAAGCTGACTCCAAAGTGAATAGTTAGAGCCCCCGAGTGGCAGGAAGATGGACTACTTTAGTGATCATAGGCTGAATTGTAAAGAATCAGTTGTTGGAAGATTAAAGACAGACAAAATAAAGTACCTCTGCTGTGGTTAATCTAGAGAATTCACGTCCAAAATATGTAGTAAGTGATGGCTACTAACTTGGATTGCTTCAAATGGAGTATAGACAAATTCATGGAGGAAAAGGCTACCAGTGGATATGAGCTACAATGGCTGTATTCTACCTCAACTGTCAGAGGGGAAATGATGCTGAACTAGGAATGAGGGGAAAATTTGATTATGTTCACATGTAACAATGAACCTTCCATATTTACACATTACAGTGGTACCTCGGGTTAAGTACTTAATTTGTTCCAGAGGTCCGTACTTAACCTGAAACTGTTCTTAACCTGAAGCATCACTTTAGCTAATGGGGCCTCCCGCTGCTGCTGCGCCGCTGGAGCACGATTTCTGTTCTCATCCTGAAGTAAAGTTCTTAACCTGAAGCACTATTTCTGGGTTTGTGGAGTCTATAACCTGAAGCATATGTAACCTGAAGCATATGTAACCCAAAGTACCGCTGTATAAAGCAATATACAAAACCAAAACACAGTCATCCTTCAAAATTCATACATCTCTGAATTTTGTAGTGCAATTCCCCAGCCAAGTAATGCATACAAAAGTGCTCACTAAAGTGTGCCTAAAAATGTAGGCATTAGTGCTAATGACATCCAAGAACTTATTACAGTATGGAAAGATGCTTTTTTAAAAAATGTATATTAGGCAAAAATGCATACAAAAATGGGTTTATTAGTATGAATTTGCAATAAAATGCTGACATACTTTCATGAGCACTTTTAATTTTTTTAAAAAAACTGGGAATTGCAGCAAAATTGTGGAGACCAGTATATATGATTGCAAAAAATGAGAAACTGAGAGAACTGAAATTGATGGATGGATCCAACCATCCCTTGTCTGAAAACCAGTTGCTGGAAGTCCCAAGTGAGGAGAGTGCCATTACACTCACATCCTGCTTATGGGCTTCCAATAAGCATCTGGAGGACCACTTTGAAAGTAGGATATTGGACTAGATGAGCCTTTGGCCTGAAACAGGAGAGCTTATGTTCTCATGTCTAGTCTGGTACAAAGCTGTGCATAATCATATCTGGCATGGTTAAGCTTGGGACACAGCCCATGGTAGAAGCCTAAGGGGGGGGGGAGGGAATGTTGCTGTAGCCTCCATTTTGCTCTCAGAACACTCCATTTGTCAATGAGGGGCCATCTGCTTGGCACCGTCCTCAGGAGATTTATATGAGTTTGCACTTAGAAGCCTCCTAACATTTGTATGACCAGAATATCATGTGCTGCACATTCATTGCTCCACTTAAATTTCACCTCTCCTACCCCTGGCATCCAGCCTCAGAAGATTGGCAATAAAGTCAGTATGGCCTTCTGGCTCAAAAGGGTTCCCATCCCCCTACCCTGCCTTAGGAAGAGACCAGTCCCCTAGTATGTGAAAATTATGTCCTTTCAGCCATGGTAACTCTGTAAACAGAATTCTGAATCATTCCCATCTCTTAATATGAATTTGATTACTTGGTTGTTTTATTGGTCTTATTAGATTAATGCTCATTTTATTTACTTTTCAATGATCAGAAGTTGATGATTTGCCAAATAAAATGATTTTAAAGATGCCAGCTGTGTTTTGACTTGGAAAGCACAAAATTCAGTATGCAAGAAACCCCAAAACACCCTTGCAAAGGGTTTATAGCACTGAACACGATGACTAGAGAATAGAGGGTGCATTCAAGCAAATGTGATAGGGGATTGTAAATCAGAGGGAATTATATGTTTGCTGGTACAGCTTAAATATGGATATTGTAGGGAGATCGATACTTCTAAGCATTTGGAGCTTAATCGTATTCCAAAGAAAGGTGCCGTGATTAAATTCTCTATCTCTGCTGTGTGACTTTGTATGCAGTCAGATCAATAGATACCTCATTTCATTTGAGTCCCCTGCACCTCCCAGCAACTAAATATATGACGCTGCTTCTTTTCATGGTCAAGTTCATTTTCCCACCCCTACCCTTCCTCATGTTACATTTGTTGATAAGAATATGCCATTAGCAAACACTGGATGGAGCTATTAAATTGCATTTAAACTCTAAATACACAGACACTGTATCTTAGTCTGAAGTGAGGAACACAGATCTACAGTAATTAATTCTTCTGATGGGCACAAGGATGGAAAACAAACAAATCACCCATCCTGATATACTGGCTAAGAACTAACATTAAGATAAATTTATAGAAAGATGGTCCCTTTCATTAATTTTGGGATTGAGATGCACAGCATGAAACCTCCTTCACAGTTATATTACCTATCCTTGCTCTTTAGCCACTTGTCATGGTTGATGGACACTGTAGTCCAACAGCTGGATCAACTAGAAGCCCAAAGGTTTATTGATACTCTTATCACAGAAATGTTAACTCATCTGTTGTATGCAATACTAAAAATCTGCCCTAAGTCAGGACTCGATAGGAGAGGACAGTGTTTAGTTTCCTGCTCCTAAGTAGTTATTTCTTTTACTGAAAATCACTGCAGCTGGAGCTGGAAATGTGAACACAAAGAAGAACCTTCTTCCCTTCTGAAGCCTGCATACCTGGCTGCAATGTGTCACAAAGATTTAAGATGGAGCATCTGTCTTCTTCAGTCACATATTCATATTCATATTCAACTGCAATTTTTCTTTTCACAGTGAACTCAAACCACAAATCTCACAGGAACAACCCCAATCTGGTTGACCACTATGAGAACAGGATCCTGGACTAGATGGTCCTTGGGCCCCTTCCAACTCTACACCTTTATGTTTCTATGAGTGCATGGCCCATCTAGTCCAGCATCTTGTTCTCACAGTGGCCAACCACGTTATACATTGATGCACTCCAGATTTCCTAAAGTAGCCAACACATAAACAGATATTATAATACAGTGGTACCTCAGGTTACATATGTTTCAGGTTACATACGCTGCAGGTTATAGACTCCACAAACCCAGAAATAGTGCTTCAGGTTAAGAACTTTGCTTCAGGATGAGAACAGAAATTGTCCTCTGGTGGCGCAGCAGCAGCAGGAGGCCCCATTAGCTAAAGTGGTGCTTCAGGTTAAGAACAATTTCAGGTTAAGTACGGACCTCCAGAACGAATTAAGTACTTAACCTGAGGTACCACTGTATTGCATATTAATGAATACAAATATGATTAATACTTACAAAATTATGTTGCAGAAATATACTGCACAGAACTTGAGGCTTTTGTGCATGTTATAGGTATAATGTGCAATGTGTATTTTTGAATAAAAAATGTGTATAATTAGTTGGTGGGTTTTTTTTTCACTGATAGTGCACAAATGGCTTGATACAAGAGGCAGTTGGTTGTAGGCAAATGCCTTTGGATTGGAATAACCAAACTGCATGTATAAATCAATTTAAAACAGATAGCACCTTCCCTTATGCTGTACATTTCCCAGTGAGAGGCAATCCCTTCTAATTTGAACCCAGCCTTGCTTCAGGACCTGGGCTTGAGTTTATGCAGTGATCTCTGTCCTCTGTGGTTTTCTGAAACCAGTTTTCAGATGATTCTTTAGGATATAGAATAATATCTAGCCCCACCTTGAGACTTATGAGCTACTTACTGACAACCCAAGATTCAACCAAACATAACATTAGTCCCCATAACATTAGATGTCAGCCCCATTGGTGTGAAAAACTAAATTTCAGAGAGAAATAAATGTACCTAACTTTATATTGAGTTGGATCCAAACTATTCAGGAGCTTGATGGTCTGTGCAGTTAAGCGCAATAAATGTTTACACTATTAAAACATATTTAAATGTATATACCTCTGAGAATGTTACTACAGAACTAATAGATACATTTATGCTGGGTACTTCCTTACATTATGGCAGCAAGACATATTAAGGTCACCAAGAAAATCAAAGGCATAAAGAAGCATTTGTACGGGAATGTTTATCTACTATATTAGAAAGGTAGGAGATCTGCCACACCGATGTAAATTGGCCCACATTCAGTGGGGCTAAGCCACATTTCTCTGTCTTGCTGTTCTGCATGCTGAGATTCTAGTAAAACTAGCCAAATTCAAACTCTCCTAGGCAGTACAATTAATTAGGTCATTCTCAGCAGTGTGATAAAAGGCATCACAAGGATAATACCATTAAGTCTTTGATGTTGCTGAAGACTCCCATTATGTCCAGGAATGAATGAATCGGAAGCGTTGGTTGGAGGGCTGAATATCTGTCATTGTGAGCATCAACAAAGAGTTAGGAAACACATGGTAATATTGCCATGCCGTGGGTGTGCTCTTTCACATGAAAATTCTCTGACGTTTAGGTAGGGAATTGGACTAATAAACTATGCTTAAGTGCAATCTTGAATTGACATCTCTGGGGGTAAAATGACTACAGCTGCAAAAGAACTTTTTGGCCTAGAGACACAATGCCTCTTTATAAATAACAAGTAAGTCTTATTATTGTTATCCATTGCTCATAAATTAGAGTATAGATTTTGTGTTCTTTTGTATTAGAGAACAAGAAAGCTAATTCAGTGCACTTCAGGGGAAAATCCATACTAGAAGAAAAGCAATGTTTTAGCTGCTGACAACCGATTTAATAATTCTATGATAATTAGACAAAACAACTGATGAGGTCCTGCAAGGTGTTATCAGCAACTCTTTATTTCATAGAAGAAATTGCCTCTGCATTATTATTATTTTCTGAGCAAGAGGACTGCTCTCCTGTGCAAATCACTGTAGCAGATCTGTCAAAGAATTTCACCTAAAAGGAATGTTGGAGGTTAAATAGGAGGAGGTGAGTGGGGGAGATTCTGTCCATACGTGAAAGATATGATAGAATCAGAAAATTCAACAGGTCCAAAATGCAGAAGTTAGATTACTGGCAGGGGTTCCTTGTTACAAACTGCTCTACTGGCCACCAGTTTGTTTCCAGGCAAAATTCAAAGTTTTGGTTATGTTATGACCTTAAAAAAACCATATACAGATGAGGCCTAGGCTACCTGAAAGACTGTATTCTCTCACATGAACCTGCCCAGGCTCTGAGATCTTCAAGAGACACCCTTCTCTCAGTCCCACCACCCTCACACTTGGTGTGGACATGGAAGAGGGCCTTCTCAGTGGCTGCACTGGAATTCTCTTTCTAGAGAAGCTAGACTGGCTCACTCTCTCTTGTCCTTCTGCTGACAGGCCTTTAGGAACTTTTTTTTTTAAAGGAAAGGATGAATTTTTATATTGTCTTAATTATATTACAGTTTTTTATGATAATCTTTTACATGTTTTTAGCTTTTTGTATTGCATCTGTCATGTTTTAATCTGTGGAAGCCACCCTAAGTCCCAGTCCAGGAAAAAAGACTGGATATAAACAGCAACAAACCAACAAACAGGGTGCTGGATCTCCAGGACATCATAAAATGGTGCATTGTCAGCAATGGGGCTCCCAGAATTAGAAAAAACAAAACAGGATTGTTAAAAAGGCGGGTGTTTGGGGCTTTTCCTCAGTTTCTGGACTCTACTTTTTGAGGGACTGTACCTCTGAATGCCAGGCAATGGGAATCACAAATGAGGAGTGTGATGCTGTACTCAGGTACTCCTTGCGGGCTTCACATAGGCATCTGGTTGGCTACTGTGAGTACAGGATGCTAGACTGGATGGGCCATTGATCAAGCAGGCTCTTCTTACACTCGTATGAGTTGTCATTTCATGGGTCAGTGGAACCAAGATTAGAGGTCCACTGGTGATGGTTCATAGGGCATCTGGTGTGATTTGGGTTCTGTTGAAATAGGGTGCTCCCTCACAAAGATGGTACTCGTGGAGTACACAGAGGAATAGGGTCCAAATTCTAGCACTTGCAGCTCCTGATAGGTCAGCTAAAGCTAGTGCAAATGCTGCAACATGGTACAGAGGAGTTCCCAGTTTCTCATTTATTGGTTGTTTTATTCACTTTCATTTTAAGTGAGAGCTGGAGAAGAAGCAGCCAGAGACAGGTGAAGCAGTCATTTGTTTTAAGGGTGGGCATTTTGCCTAATATACCCCTTCCATAGTAGTACTTCTGCTCATTGACCCAATTGTTAACTTGTGGGAAAGCATTCCCAAGCTGTTGTATATGCAGATTGTGGAATGCATGTATCGGAAAGGTGTTTAGCAAAGCAAATTGCAACACTCAATAGCTCTATCAATTTCATCAAGCAACATTTTTATATCCTCCTTTGAAGCAGTTTGAAGATGAATAATAAAACTGCTGGCAATCAGCTTTAAGTAGCATAAAGCTTGCCTTAAAAGGTGATTAGTCTCATCAGCAGGGTGTCTCAAAGAAATTAGCCACAGCAGTTCTAAAACCTGGTGGCAGTTAAATAGATGCTCTGAACAGAAGAATCGCAACAATTTCCCCTCTAATGCTTTCCCTTTTAGTCCATTCCTTAATCCCAGTCCTTAATCCCAAATTTGCCTTCTCAATTTGGTTGCTAACTAGCAACTAGCACCCATGTTCCTGACTGGGTTTTTTGGAAGTCCGACAGAGCAATCCTGTGCTTACCTCCTCAGAAATAAGCCCAACTGGGCTGAGTTGGATTTGCAGCCTTAAGAGAGTTGAAAATACCACTAGGGATATAGGACCTGATGTATACTGAATGAGACAGTATCGGTTCCCAAAGTTCTATTGTTGACATCTATTAACAACTACCTTCTTTTGACTAGCAACATTTTATGTGGATTGGTTGTTGCATTTAAGTCTCTCTACCCTAGAACAGATCTGTGTAATTCATTGCCCACAAGCTGCGTTGCTTTGGACAACCCCACAACCTAGAATCATAGAATCATAGAGTTGGAAGAGACCACAAGGGCCATCGAGTCCAACCCCCTGCCAAGCAGGAAACACCATCAGAGCACTCCTGACATATGGTTGTCAAGCCTCTGCTTAAAGACCTCCAAAGAAGGAGACTCCACCACACTCCTTGGCAGCAAATTCCACTGTCGAACAGCTCTTACTGTCAGGAAGTTCTTCCTAATGTTTAGGTGGAATCTTTTTTCTTGTAGTTTGGAACCATTGCTCCGTGTCCGCTTCTCTGGAGCAGCAGAAAACAACCTTTTTCCCTCCTCTATGTGACATCCTTTTATATATTTGAACATGGCTATCATATCACCCCTTAACCTCCTCTTCTCCAGGCTAAACATGCCAAGCTCCCTTAGCCGTTCTTCATAAGGCATTGTTTCCAGGCCTTTGACCATTTTGGTTGCCCTCCTCTGGACACGTTCCAGTTTGTCAGTGTCCTTCTTGAACTGTGGTGCCCAGAACTGGACACAGTACTCCAGGTGAGGTCTGACCAGAGCAGAATACAGTGGCACTATTACTTCCCTTGATCTAGATGCAATACTCCTATTGATGCAGCCCAGAATTGCATTGGCCTTTTTAGCTGCCGCGTCACACTGTTGGCTCATGTCAAGTTTGTGGTCAACCAAGACTCCTAGATCCTTTTCACATGTACTGCTCTCAAGCCAGGTGTCACCCATCTTGTATTTGTGCCTCTCATTTTTTTTGCCCAAGTGCAATACTTTACATTTCTCCCTATTAAAATTCATCTTGTTTGTTTTGGCCCAGTTCTCTAATCTGTCAAGGTCGTTTTGAAGTGTGATCCTGTCCTCTGGGGTGTTAGCCCACCCCTCCCAGTTTGGTGTCATCTGCAAATTTGATCAGGATGCCCTTGAGTCCATCATCCAAGTCGTTGATAAAGATGTTGAATAAGACCGGGCCCAAGACAGAACCCTGTGGCACCCCACTAGTCACTCTTCTCCAGGATGAAGAGGAACCATTGATGAGCACCCTTTGGGTTCGGTCAGTCAGCCAGTTACAAATCTACTGAGTGGTAGCATAGTCAAGACCGCATTTTACCAGCTTCTTTACAAGAATATCATGGGGCACCTTGTCAAATGCCTTGCTGAAATCAAGGTAGACTACATCCACTGCGTTCCCTTCATCTACCAGGCTTGTAATTCTGTCAAAAAACGAGATCAGGTTAGTCTGACATGACTTATTTTTCAGAAATCCATGCTGACTATTGGTGATCACAGCATTCCTTTCTAGGTGCTCACAGACTGTTTGCTTAATGATCTGCTCCAGAATCTTCCCTGGTATTGATGTCAGACTGACTGGGCGGTAATTATTTGGGTCCTCTCTTTTCCCCTTTTTGAAAATAGGGACAACATTTGCCCTCCTCCAGTCTGCCGGGACTTCGCCTGTTCTCCAGGAATTCTCAAAGATGACTGCCAGTGGTTCTGAGATCACATCTGCCAGTTCTTTTAATACTCTTGGATGCAGTTCATCTGGCCCTGGAGACTTGAATACATCTAAACTAGCCAAGTATTCTTGTACTATCTCCTTAGTTATTCTGGGCTGGGTTTCCTCTGCTGAATCATTTGCTCCAAATTCTTCAGGTCGGGCATTATTTTCTTTATCGGAGAAGACTGAGGCAAAGAAGGCATTGAGGAGTTCAGCCCTTTCTGTGTCTCCTGTTTGTATTTCACCATCTTCTCCTCTGAGTGACCCCACTGTTTCTTTGTTCTTCCTTTTCCTACGAACATACCCATAAAAGCCTTTTTTGTTGCTTTTAACCTGTCTAGCAAGCCTGAGTTCATTCTGTGCTTTAGCTTTTTGACTTTGTGTCTACACGTGCTGGCTATTTGTTTGAATTCCTCTTTGGTGGTTTCCCCCCTTTTCCATTTTTTGTACACATCCTTTTTTAATCTTAACTCAGTTAAAAGTTCTTTAGATAGCCACCCCGGCTTCTTTAGGCACCTTCCATGTTTCCGTCTCATTGGTATTGCCTGAAGTTGTGCTTTTACTATCTCTCTCTTAACAAACTCCCAGCCATCATGAACTCCCTTTCCTTTTAATATTACTGTCCATGGGATCTCACCCAGCACTTCCCTAAGTTTTATGAAGTCGGCTTTCCTAAAGTCAAGAAATTGAGTCCTAGTATGCTTGGCTGCTCCTTTCCGCTGTATAGTAAACTTCAGAAGAGCATGATCACTCACGCCTAATGATCCTTCCACTTCTACCCCACTAACCAGGTCATCAACACTGGTTAGGACCAGATCTAGAATGGCTGTTCCTCTTGTTGCTTCTCCCACTTTCTGGACAATGAAGTTATCTGCAAGGCCAGTGAGGAATCTGTTTGACCTTATGCTCTTGGCTGAGTTTGACATCCAGCAAATATCCGGGTAATTGAAGTCCCCCATTACTACTCCCTTCCTTTTGCATGCTTGGCCATCTGTTCCAGGAAGGCATCATCTATGTCCTCCGTTTGGCTTGGGGATCTATAGTAAACTCCCACAATGAGGTCCCTGTTATTCATCTCTCCCTTAATTTTGACCCAAATGCTCTCACTTTGGCTTTGAGGTTCTAAATCTTGGATCTCTTCACAGGTATACACATCCCTGACATATAACGCCACTCCTCCTCCTTTCTTGTCTGGTCTGTTTCTCTGAAATAGATTGTAACCCTCCATTATTACATTCCAGTCGTGGGACTTATCCCACCAGGTTTCAGTGATGCCTATTATGTCATATTTAGTTTGCTGTACCAAGAGCTCAAGCTCATCTTGTTTATTACCCATGCTTTGCGCATTAGTGTACAGACATTGAAGTCCATTAATCATTCCCCCGTGTCTCTTATTTAAGGATTTTTTCCTCCCACCACTAGGTCTGTGTACTGTTTGCTCCATTTGGTCTATGACATTTGGATGATCATCTTCATCAATTGATAGACTCCTACCTTCAGGAGCACTGTCTTCCTCCCCCACATTAGTCAGTTTAAAGCCCTCCTGATGAGGTTTCTGAGATTTTTGGCAAAAACATTCCTCCCAACCGTTGTGAGGTGCAGCCCATCTCTTGCCAGAAGTCCATCTTCAAGAAACTGCAGTCCGTGATCTAAGAATCCAAACCGTTCCTGTTTACACCATTTGCGAAGCCGGCTGTTCACTTCCACTATTTTTCTCTCTCTCCCTGGGCCACGTCGTTCAACTGGGAGGACAGATGAGATGACAATTTGTGCATTTAATTGCTTCAATTTCCTGCCCAGAGCCTCATAGTCTCTTTTGATCTTCTGGAGGCTATTGCTTGCAGTGTCATTGGTTCCCACATAAACCAAGAGGAAGGGGTATTTGTCAGTGGGTTTTATGATTCCTTGCAGTCGTTCAGTTACATCTTGGATCTTAGCCCCGGGGAGACAGCACACTTCCCGAGACATCTTGTCAGGCCCACAGATCACTGCTTCTGTTCCCCTCAGTAGGGAATCCCCTATCACCACTACACGCCTCCTCTTAGGTTTGGTCGGGGTTCTTCCATGATCTGTCCGTTCCAAGGTCGCCTGCACATTCCCTGAGGACTGACTTTGCTGCTGACCTCTTCTAAACCTCAATTTGGGTCAAGTGCCACCCAACATGGAAGGGAAAGTGAACTGTCAGTGAAAAAGGAGATCATTCTGTTCCTGCCCTAGAACTATCCTTCCTCCCTTCCTTCCTTCCTTCCTTCCTTCCTTCCTTCCTTCCTTCCTTCTTTCCTTAAAAGAGAATGTGGGTGTAAAACTTTACAGAAGGGAAGTATGTGAATGGGAGGCTGCTGATGGAAGGGATTTGTGGGAATGAGGACTGTGTGAATATGGGGATGTGGGTGGCTGTGAAAGAGAGAGAAGAGGCAAGGGAGACAGAAGGAAGTGAAAGAAGATGGCATGACAGAATGAGAGCAGGAAGAGATGTCCCTTTTTAGCCTGTGTTTCTCTTCTTCCCAGATATTATGGATGAACTGTGTGTGAGAGAGAGGGGAGGGGGGAATAGATGAATCTATCCACAAATTGGGTTTTCTCAATTTCTCCTCTTCATAATTTTAATTTCAATTCTCCACATTTCCACATTAATTTGCATAAAAATGTAACCATGTAAATTCACCAGCATTTTGGTGTGGATTTTCCATAGTCACATCTGTATGCAATTTTGCCTAATACACACATTTTTGCAATGCAATGCATGTTGAATGTATGCTATTGTCATGAACTGGCAGGACAACAGGAAGAGGATCCTGGCGAGGGGTGCAGCTGTGACTGGGACCCACCGGGACAAGGTGGGGATGGGAAAGGAGAGGTTGGGATTGTGAAAAGTACTAACAGGATAGAGAGGGGATGGGGCTCAGTGTGCAGGGACCAGAAGAGCAGGACCCATCATCAGAGCCAGGGAGGCCACTGTCTCCATGAACAAGATGGGCTCTGAGGCATATGGAGCAGCTGGAGATACACTCTGGGAGGTTGAAGAAGGCAAGGACACACAGTCTAGTTCACTAGCTGGCCAGGTGGGGCTCATTAGCTCTGGGAAGAGGTGTGTGATTCTTCAGCTGGATTAGGCTCAGGACAGGTGAGGATCACATGCCTCATCAAGCCCAGGTGCTACAATCAAGACAAGCAAGTGAAGGAGAGGAGAGCTTTGGTTCTGTGTCTACTCAACTGCCCAAGGTGATGGACTTTGGCTTGGATTCTCCAGGACCTCTATGGGACTGTGCTTCTGGGCTGTTGGACTTGGCTTATGTGGTTTGACTCCAGATAATGTTTCCTGACCATTGAACTTTGATCTTGACCTACTGTATACCTCAGCGGGACTTGCTGCTAGGTGCGCCCGGCGTTCAGGACAGTTATTTTCACTACTATATGCATTTCTATGGACAATTTATCCTGGATTGCACATTTTTGTATACTTTACTTGGCTGAAGAACTGCATCTCAAAATTTGGAGAAATGTGAATTGTGGAGGATGGTTGTTTTGGTTCATGTAAAAGATAAAGGTAAAGTTCAGTTGCAGACGACTCTGGGTTTGCAGTGCTCATCTCGCTTTATAGGCCGAGGGAGCTGGCTTTTGTCTGCAGAGTTTTTCCAGGTCATGTGGCCAGTATGACTGAGCCACTTCTGGTGCAATGGAACACTGAAACCAGAGCAGCGCATGGAAACGCCGTTTACCTTCCCGCTGGACCAGTAGCTATTTAGCTGCTTGCACTTTTTGTCATGCTTTTGAACTGCTAGGTTGGCAGGAGCTGGGACAGAGCAACAGGAGCTCACCCCGTTGCAGGGATTCAAATCACCAGTCTTCTGATTGGCAAGCCCAAGAAGCTCAGTGGGTTAGACCACAGCGCAACCCACGCCCCATCCTTTGGTTCATGTAGAAAGTGTTAATTATGTAGCACCTCTAAATGCAAACTGAATCAAATTCCTCTCTCAATCTGTGTGAAAGGGGAGGGGGGCACAGTGGAAATATGAATGAATAATAAATGCAGAGGCAGGAGAAGAGAGAGGGATCTTCCTATCCCCTTTTTTCAGTCTCTGGTGGTCACTAATATGTAGCCCATGACAGGGTTGGGGAACCTTTGAAGCTTGGCAGGCCAGAAGCTTGTATCTACAAGCCCTGTAAGGCAAATTTAACAAATGTCTGCATTTATTGAATCATCCTGGAAAGGCACTCCAGAGTGGAAGCCATGCCTTTACCTGCCTTCTACCTGACATCATTTCTGGCTGTCCAAGTGGATGTGATTTAGGAAAAATTGCCTCAAGGGCTCAAATTGGGATTCTTGCCAGGGTATTCTCAATTCCTGCCCTAAAACAGCAGTACTCAACCTGTGGGTCCGCAGATGTTGTTGGACTACAACTCCCATCATCCCTAGCTAGCAAGGCCAGAGCTCAGGGATGATGGAAGTTGTAGACCAACAACATCTGCGGACCCACAGGTTGAGAACTGCTGCCCTAAAGGAATGATAACCTTGGTACTCAAACGTTTGCTCACCGCTGTTCTACAAAATAATAATAATAATAACAATGTCTTGCAGTTATGTCGTCCAGGAGCCCAGAACAAAGAATTAAAAAGGCACCTGAACTACTTCACTTATCTCCATTCAGCATATGAAGTAGAACTGAGACACAAGCTGTGATGGCTTCCATCTGAATTTCTGTGACCACAAGCCACTCCAGACTGAACAGCTCTTTTCTGCAAAATTGCAAGTCAAATTTCAATTAGTACTTTGCTGTAGCGCTCCAGCCTTTCAAAACTCAGGGTGAACTCTATTAATAATAATTTGCAAAATAATGATCCACACTATTTGAAATCAAGTGTAACAAAATGCAGTAATTTGGGTTTGAAGTCATTAATAAATCTAGCCTTTGTAGCTGCTGCCGTCATGGATGGGCTGGCAACCATTTGGACCCTTCAGTTGCTAAGGATAATCATACTCCTTTGGGGAAAAATTTACACAGATTCTTTGCAATAACAGACCTTTCTGACTATGCCCAGAGGCAATTAAAGTCTTTTAGGATTGTCACAGGAGAGTTCTTTTTAGGGTTTTCTCCTCACCCCCGTTTCTTCTCTGTAGTATAACTTTTTTTGTATCTGAACATGAAAATTCAATACCAGAATCAGATAAAGCTCAAAGTGCCTTCTAGGATTGCACCCTGGCTGTGACCATAGGGAAGCACTTTTAACATTTTTTGAGGGTGCCAAATGTAGAGAATTTGTCAAAGGGCTTACCTTACGGATGAAGTAGGAAAGGGTCAATTTCTTCTCTGGTTCTTTGACCCACCCACACCTTTGTCACCAGCTTGGGTAGTGGGAGCCTACTCAGGCGCCTTCATTTTCCAATAGATGCCCAGTGGAAACATAGGGCTGGATTCAACTAAATCCTACTCAGAGTAGACCCACTGAAATTAATGAACCTAGGTTAATCATGTCCGTTAACTCTCCTCTGAGTAGACGAGCATGGACTATAACCCATATTATTCCCAGAGTGATCAATCCCTCTTTCCTGTAGCTCTGTGGGCAATAGGCAGTGGCGTAGCGTGGGGGGTGCAGGGGGGGCTGGCCACACCGGGCACAACATCTGGGGGTTAGGGGGCGTAAATCCACGGGTTAGGGGGCACAAATTACTTGCCTTGCCCCGGGTGCTGACAACCCACGCTACGCCACTGGCAATAGGTTCTCCTATGAACTCTCAGTACCTTTGGACTACATTCTTGGGATTCTTTGGGAGAAAACATGACTGTTTTAAGTGGTATGATATTGCTTTAAATATATAATGCAGATGGGGCTTTCCTGTGAATGTATGGATTAATTTCCAAACAAATGCCATTTCATGCTACAGGAAAGCAAACAAGTTTGCCACTAGTTGTAAACTCAGGGCACATTTAACTTTTCCCCAGCTTTTTCCAGGCACAGGTCTGTGCTTAAGAGCTCAGTGTCCAAGAGGGTTTTTTTTGTTTTTGTTTTGCCCTGGAGCTTTCCCTGCTCTTCAGCACTCAATCAGAGCAAATGGCAAAAAAGGTTTTAAGTGGGTTGCTGTTTGCTCCGGTTGAGCTTTAAAGAACAGATTTTCACAGGGAAAGCACCAGAACAGGGGGGGAAAGGTGGGGGTGCACAGGCAATGCCTGGAAAGAGTGAAGTGTAGGTAAGCCCTCCGCTGGCAATAGCCACCAAAGTTCATGATAACTTGTTTGGTTTATAATTTGAACCTAAGTGATTCATAATGCTTGCCTTATACATGTTATTTGTCTGGAGAGAGTAGAGCAGAAGGGAAGGGAATGTGCCAGGTGATGGTGTTTGGAAGAATCAGTTGCACTCTTGATGATGTTTTGGATCTGATTTGGGTTTGTAAGTGGCTTAGAATAAACTGAACTATTTCTGACTTAAAACAACAACAACAGGCAAATAGATTTGCCACATTTAGTTGCCTACCAAACATCAGGGGAAGTAGTTGCCAATTACTAGACGCAACAGGGAGTTACAACCCATCACAGCTCCCATACAATTTACTGGTGTGTTGAACATAAGAAGCTGCCTCATACTGAGTCAGGCTATTGGTCCATCTAGCCAATATTTCCTATACTGATTGGCAGGGATTCATTGCAGTTTCAGACTGAAGTTTTTCCCAGCCCTGCCTGGAGCCTTCCACATGTAAACAGAAGCTGCACTGCGGATATATGGTCCTTCTTCAATAAGTTTGCAAACACATGTCAGATAGGTTATATGTATCAAACATTTTGAGGGGAGGAGGGAAGAAACTGCAATCTTATCTTACCTTTTTATCAGCATGCCTAAAAAGGCAATGTGTGAATTGATCCTTTGTGACAGGGATGGGGGAAATGCGGATCTTCATCATCATTTACCTGTCTGTCACCAGTGGGTTACAACAAATTAAAAATTAGCATTAAAAACAGTTAAAACAAATTGCAGTCACATGAATGTGCAAGGGGAAGGTTTCCTGAAAACACACACCTCAAGTGTCGAAGGCAAGAGTAAGCAGGTGTGCATTCAGCATCTTCTAATTCAAAACCTACACAGTACTTCCAGTGCAATCATGCATATTTCCATCTTGCTATGCTTATGGAAAAGCCATTATCACTTTTTTTTTAATCCCAGGCAGTAAAGCACATCATTATTTTACATACATAATCCTATCAAAGGCAGCCAGTTAGCTGCCAACTGAGCAATAATTCTGCCTGACTTCAGGGCCACTGAGTTGTATAACAATTTCTAGATGCACAATGAGAGAGATAAGAGAGAGAGATTCTTACCTTGCTAACATTTTTTTCTGATCATATCTGTGTGAGAACTCAGGACTCCTTATTGTGAGACCAACAGAGGAGAAAATCCTAATGAAGTTTGCAGGAGGTTCTGTCTAATGCATAGACAGCAGAGGTGAACATATGCTGGTGAGAATGCAAAGAGATATGAAGTGAAGAACTTTGTAGCAACATCTGATTTCTTTTAGTGTTATGTATTTCAAAAGTTTCAGCTTCATCTCAACTGCAACTAGTTAGCAGGCTTTAAAAAAAATCAATAAAATCTATGTGTCTGCTATGCTGTTAAGAGGTTCAGAAAATATTCTTTATGCTTCAAATGTTATCAAGCGTTCTTTCCCTTCTTCCTCAGACTCCTGTTATTTAACCCTCTTATAATTATTCTTTGTACTATGGGAATCTTAAGAGGGTTTGAGATTCCAGAACTCCTGTGTCAACTCTTATATGCTCACAAGGGCTGTCCCATTGATTACAACAAAGGAAGCAGCCTGCATGGACATCTGATTAACATTCATTTAACATTTTCCTCCATTTGAATGAATAGAAAAGCATAGAAATCTGTTTTTACATATGAATTCTCTCCCCCCCCCCATTGCTAAAATTACTATCATGAATGGAATCATGTCATTGTTTTTCTTGCTGATGTTTTTATTGTGAAATCATTGAGATATTTTATGGGAAGTGATTAATAAATAGAAGAAAATAAAGCACATGTCCAAAGCTCTAGAATACAATCAATTTCTCAAATGGGTAGTAGAATTCCTCAAAATGCAGCATTAAAGTCTAGAAGTAGTCTAGGTTGGATTCCCCCCCCCCCGGTTGATTTACCTGGTTGCAATGTTATGCACATTAACCTAGGTTTGTTGCTGAGTAGACATCCATAGAACTGAACAAATTAATAACGCTAGCTTTGCTTTCCAGAGCATGTGCACACTGACTTGCATGCATGCACCACTTTTTAATAATTTCTCTTGAGTTTGTGTTCTCCCATTTTCCCTTATCAAAAATGCCCTATGCCTATTTTTTCAATTTCAAGTTACTTCTCAAATAAAAATGTCTTGTCCAAAGGTTATGAATGGTTTGTATACCATAGGAGAACGCTGATCTCATCAAATGGCATCATGCTTTAAACTGTAACACTGAAGAATAGCTCATCAAGGAGCCAACTGTGAAAGGAAATTACATATTTTGATAGATCTGGAGCTACAAATTGGGAACATAAAATTAAAGGCATTTTAAAGGATAGATGTAGGTAAATAAATGTCCTTATACACTGTGGCTGCATTCAGACATACTTGATTCTGTTTTGCATTGGGAAACCAGAAATAATGAGATAAGACACAAAAATTGAGTAAATATATAACATAAGACCACAGTGAACTTATGCATAGGGGACAGGGAATTAAACCATTTGTGCTTTGAGACCCCAACCACCCCCCAAAAATGAAGACACAGTGACACAGGATTTTAGTTTAAGTGATTGGGCAAAATTTAGGCCACAACTTTATTGAATACAGAATATGAGTGATATTGGCTTAGGCACTGGAATCATCCAAACTCCCACCCACATTGCGGGGGTTCTGATAAAAGGGTAAAACACTGCCAGAGGGAGCCCTGCCAATGCGAACCGACAAACTCCTTCCGGTGCCCCCGTGGGGTCCTGGTATGGCCCTAGCCCCTACCGTGGGGTTTCGGACAAGACTCAGGCCAACCCCTGATTCCTTTAACGGAATACCCTTGAGCTTGGAGGGGCAGGTGATGGCCACACCTCCCCTCCCCACACATTGCTGACCCAATGCCTAAAGACCTAACCTTACAAAGTTTTGGCATTGCTACGTGATCGGTGAAAACCAAATGGCTCTGCCAATCTGCCAGATGAAAAATTCCTACCAGGTCCCCATTGCAAAACAGGCGACCAACAACATCCATAGCAAGGCCAACACACCAGATAAGGGGGTGGGTGTGCGGGTGATCCGCTGTGCGAAGGGAAAGAGGTCCAGTAAACATTGCGCAGGGATTAAATAATGTTTTGCGGCCACCCCCCAAGCCAAGCCATTGGCTTTAGGGACCAAGTGACAGTGAAACGACCAACCAGAGTGGAGCAGGGCATAGCTCTGCCCACACCAGGAGGTGGGAGATGCCTGGGGACCCGAGCGCAACACATACCCTCCTTGAAGAGGATCCGATATGTAGGATATGACCCCAAATTTTATCAGGTTCCTAAGCCTGTTAACTAGGAGATACTGCCGTGCAGGGAATAAAGTTGCCCCTCAAGGTAGGGAGGGTGGTTTTCCTGAATCATGTTCCTTGGGACAGCAAAACACCAAGTGAATAACACTAGTTAACCTCAAAAGTGATCCATGCTCTGCCCCATGGGTTGCAGAGTTCAGTGTGTAAGATTGTGGCATTACTATTCACCTTAAATGTGCCAAGTTAACAAGGGCAATTTAACCAACCAATCTAATTACCCAACACAGCAGTATGGAGTAGATGGGGGGGGGGTAATCCTTCTGCAGGCCAATCACAGAAAAGGACATACTTGGCTCCCTGCTAAGGTTACTAGTCAAACCAGTTAATTTTGCCCTGTGTCAACCAGACAAAGACAACCGCAACAGAGAACAACAATATAGTTTCCCAGAAATTGTGCCTTTAGAAATAGAGAATAACAAAATCCAAAAATGATCCCAAATCATTTAAAAATGTAGACAACTTTGATTCAGAACTCATCTTCCCTTTAGTAATAAACCATTTTGCTATGTTTTGATGACTACTTCAGCTATAATTTCTGTAATATTGGGGTTTACCATTTATATTAAAACGTAGAATAAGTCTGCATATTGTAGAGAAAATACTGGGGATATAAGAATATACATACCAATATAAAATCATGAAGTTATAATCCTCTTTAAAAAATACATGGGCTAACATTTCTACCAATGTACTCTTGCAAGGACAAATACTCAAGTGTCTAGGCAACCAGGCAGGCTGACCTTCAATGGCTGCAAAAGAGGATTAGACAAATTCATGGAGGAGAGGGCTATGCTCTGCCTCAACAGTTGGAGGCGGCCATGCTTCTGAATACCAGTTGCTGGAAACCACAAGAGGAGAGAGTGGTGCTTGAATCCTGCCTGTGGGTTTCCCACAGGCATCTGCTTAGCCAATGTGAGAACAGCCATTGAAAAAGTTATCCCAACTGTCTCATGTTGATCTAGAGGTCTTGAAGGAGGCTTCAGAATAATTTAGCTAAACATGATTAGAAGCTTCCCAGAGCTTAGGAACCCTTTCCTATCAGGGTGAAAGAGACTTGTGTGGAGCTTGCTTGTAGAGTAGAATTGTTTGGGGACTGCCCTACAACTGTGGAGCTCTTTTACACCAACACAACCAGAACCTTAGTCTTAATTTACATGTTGAAACTTTTCTCTCACAAAACAAGTGAGAGAAAGGAAAGGAGACTGGAACCAGCCAGTCTAGTTTGGGGGAATGCTGTCCTCTTAGTATCTGGTGCCTGAAACAGATAGCTGACTCTACTTAATGGCAGGGCCAGCCCTGGAGAGGAAGTGGCAAATGTACAGGGATGCCTAAGACAATGTCTAATCCGAGGAAGGTCCCCCTCATTTGATCTAGAGGTGTGGAAGTTTTTATTTTCGTACCTCCATTCATTCACATTCTTAAAAATCCATTTCTCTCTCTCCCCCCCCCCGCCGCCGCATTTGTTATGAGTTCATGTGCTTTAACTTTTTTCCATTCATTTCTGTTTCTCCCCATTTGGTTTCATTGGGACACCCAGCCAGTATTATGCTGCCAGAAACTCCAGAGTTCGCTTTCCAAATGACAGTTTTTAGAAGTCATTCAGCTACCTACCAAGGGAAAGATTTGCCAAATGTCCAGCTAAATTGTGGAATGAGTTCTCATTTTACAAGCTATATAAAAAGGCACACATCCTATAAGCTTCCGTTTGATTTAAATGGGAGACCCAATTGCAGTTATTGTGCTTGTAATTTCTTTGTGTTCATTCAAATGATTTTTTTGAAACCAAGCATTCTTCTCCTCTTCCAAAGAATAAATTCTGCAACACACACACACACACACACACAGAGAGAGAGAGAGAGAGAGAGAACAAAGGTACTCCATTCTAAAGACCCTATTTTGTATATATCAGGTTCACTGCTCTCATCCATATGACCTCTCTGTGAACTGAGCTGGCAGTTCCAGATTATGTCTCCAATGCAAAGTGTTTAGAAATGAATGAGAAAGGATTGGGATTTTCATTGGCTTCTCATTCATTTTAATTCCCATTCATTTTCAATATAAAAAATGAATGAAACCAACAACACTCATTTATTCACCCCCTCCCCAGGTTGCATTTCAAATGAATGCACACCCTTAATGTGAACTCACTCTCCTCACATTTTGACAAATATAAATTGTGTGAGTGGGGTTTCTGTAGGGTCAAACTGTCAGTGGGAAATCCCTGGCCCATGCATTACTTGGGGCTATACTGCATTGCATACTTTGTAATCATTGACCAAGAATCAGTGGATTGAACATTAACATTGGTGCATTTATTCAAATTTCAACCAAGGGCCAACACCAAATATTAGAATTAAAATGCAAAAGATAGCAAAACAATTGTGGAATCCAGTCAGTAACATACAAAGTTTTTGTTTTTGTTTTTTAATTTCTGTTGTTTTAAGTCTGAAATGTTCAACCACATAACCTAAAATGGCATTACTAGATCTTTTACAATTCAAGTAATTTTCAAAATTGGATTGTTCAAGTCATCCAAATATTTCAATGGGAAAAGTTGTGTTTCATCAAGGATCCTATTTAGATATGAGGGGAGCTATAGAGACACGAAGATAAAAGAACTTATTGTATGTGAAAGTGCTATATACAGTGGCATTAACTTAGGCTAAAAAGCAGGGTGAAAGAAAAAGTGGATTATGGTGAATGAGATAATAGGATTTCAGCTGTATCATAATTTTAAGTTATATTTACACTCATTGTTCCTTAGATAAAACAGAAATGCTGCACTCAGGATTTGGGAAGGGTCAGCCAAATCTTTGTAACTGGTGAACCATGTTTTCTGGAATGTGTAAATGGTCTGCTCTCCCTGTGTGAGCCTGCTGTTGTCAGTCATTTTCGGACTGAGTGCTTTATAGCTTACTTAGCCTAACGTGGCTTTCCTGCCTATTAAAATGTCACATGGATAAAAGAGTGTACTGACAGCTCTGACAAGATTATCATTGCTGAGTAAAATCACATCCCTGGTACTTGTATGTTCTGAAAATCTATTTTGCTCTGTTTTTCAGTATTGAGTGAACGGAAATTATTCATCCAGACATTGTGTGTGTGTGTGTGTGTGTGTGTGTGTGTGTGTGTGTATAAATATTATTTATACTCCGCCCATCTGGCTGAGTTTCCCCAGCCACTCTGGGCGGCTCCCAATCAAGTGTTAAAAACAGTACAGCATTATATATATATAAATAATCTGAGAGAATAATTGGTTGGCTTGTTTTCAGTGGAAGCTGGACTATTAGGGCAAGTGGCGCACTGCCCAAACAACCTCTTTCTACCCTCAGCTAGCCCCCTCCCCTGGCTTCCTGGCTTCTTAATTGCAACAATTAACAGGGGTATCACTGTCTATCAGTTTTCCCCTTGGAAAACACAGCCAGGGGGAGGTTAGAGACACAACTAGAAGTACAGTGGTACCTCGGGTTAAGAACTTAATTCGTTCCAAAGGCCTATTCTTAACCTGAAACCGTTCTTAACTTGAGGTACTACTTTAGCTAATGGTGCCTCCCACTGCCGCTGCAACACGGCTGCATGATTTCTGTTCTCATCCTGAAGGAAAGTTCTTAACCCGAGGTACTATTTCTGGGTTAGCGGAGTCTGTAACCTGAAGTGTCTGTAACCCGAGGTACCACTGTAGTTGGCTCTGGCTCCACCTATTGTTGGCCTCCTTGCTTTTTGCCCCAGCAACGTCAGTTGGGCACCAAGTTCTGGTGCTTGTTTTTATTAACCAATTTCCCCCCTGCAATGTTAGGATAGCATTACCAATCTGGAATAAATAAAACAGTGTCCCAAATTATCTTTTATTTGTGTTGGCAAGTGATAGATGCTGTAGGTAAAGTTACAAGGATTTTGCTCCCTTTTACACCTATAAAAAGACTGGAAAAGCTTTTGGAGTTCGAAGAGACATCAGCTGCAACTAATACTGGCATTATTAGTGTGATTCTATTTCCAGCGGCCCCTTTGGATTTAAAATGCTTGCACGATTTCCGTTCCTGCAAAATCCTGATATATAGATTCTGAAATATCACCCCCTCAGAAACAAAACCTGTCGGTAGCTAATAAATCTTAACAATGGGCTTAGGATCAGCTGCAATAATCACTGAGGAGCATTTGAACAATCTGGGAGTGTACAGAATGTTTTATCCATATCTAACAAGTATCCTCTTGACTTGGGCTTAGCAATATTTGGGGCAGCATCTAGAAGATTATAATTTTATATTCGTTTATTCAAAGGAAGCCGTGAGATCTCACTTTTGGTGATCGCCGTAAGACTCTGGTGACAATGTTCTAGTGCAGAAACAGGAACAGGAATGTTGCAGGTGCTTCATTTAGAACTGAAGTGTCTTGTGCCTGGAAAATAAATGAACTCATGCAAACAAACCATTTAATATCCCTCCACATTCTGGAAAGAAGGCATAGAAATGTATAAATTGGGTGGGGGCAACTTTTTCCCATAGGACTGGAGATCTGCAGATCTTGTTAACAGTTCTGTGTGACAGTTCTGTGTGACACCTTTAAGACTAGCTAATTCAGGCCCCAGTACCTAGCTGGGAGCTTCCCCATGGAGTTTAGTGGTGCTTTTTTTGAGTAATGTATAGTTATTGCAACATTAAGCACACTAGAAATTATGTCAGCAGGGACCCCTCCTAAACCAAGCTTAGATATTTTCCAGTTTAGTTAGTGACTAAGTACTTATACATCTGCAATGCTTTAGCATCCACACATTTGCAAGGAAGGAGGGGGGGAATAAAGCCAGAACTAATGTGATCTCATTGGTTCCTGCCCATGTGACCTTATTGGCCTCACCTCCTTGGCCACAGGCTGCTCCATCATGCCCAAGGTTAACAATCAGCTAACAATGCATTCCAACTGCTCCTCTCCCCATGGATTGATTTCTACACAGATTTAACCTGAGCAGATCTATAGAGAAAAAGTAGTCCCTAAGGCTTTATGACTCAGGCATTCAAGATGAGAATATATTGCCCATTTCCATTTGCTGTTTTCATACTGACACGGTGTGGAAGTCAGAGAGGTAGAGTGACCCTTTAGTGTGTTGTGAAATGATTAATGCTTCTGTCCTTATTTGCTCTCCCTTTGAAATACACATTAGCCTGCCATTTACACCCATTTCCAATATAAATAATCAAAGCAAAAACACAGATTAGTCTGCCTCCATTGCACAAAGGGCCCGAGAGAATAATCAATTAAGGTTACATGTTACAAACACCTGCTCATTTGCAAACTGTCTTGCCACTTTCTAGTCATGTATAAGACTTGCAAGAGGAATTCAGTTCATTTCTGCTCTGTAGATTCTTGTGGGAAATCCTATGGCCAGCCTAACACAGGTTTACGTAGGTGTAGTCTTAACACCTACATAAACCTGTGTAATTTCCTTAGCTTGCATTTGATATAGAATGGTATTACAAGACTACAGAAAATGGTTTTGGGTGAAAAATGATTAAAATATTGCACACATTAATAAAAATGTTATTTATTTAATTGAAATGTTTATATACCACCCTTCATTATCAGCTTCCAGGGATGTTTCAAATTCTAGGGAGGGGTGGGGCTGGTATGTGAATGGAAGAAGATTCACTTGGACTAATGACTGAAGACTGTCTTTTCCCCTTCTCCCCCACATCCCCAGGTACTTTATTGTTGTGAGGAGTTTTTTTGGGGGGTGGGGGGTGGGAGAGAGGGGTGTTAGGCTGTATGCCTGCGTCCCTTCTAATCCATGGAACCAGCAAGGATTCAATTGCTTGAATAGCCAGGTCAGGTTTTGGGTAATGGCCCTTTATGCTGTGAGCTCCTCCACTGTAGGCTCAGGTTGTAAATATATGCAAATAAACCATATATCCTAAAGGCATTACAGTCTCTGCTGTTCTTCATTTGGAGGAAACCAAACCCTGGGTAGGCACCTGGAACCCCTGGAATCTTGCACCGCTTGGAGATTAGTGTGGCATTTACAGTATTTTATTCTGTTTCAATCTTTTGCCTGGCAAGAGTGCAAGCCTTTGTCATAAGCCAACACAAAAGGGCTGTAGTCCTGTGGTTCTCAGCCTGGTTTGCTAGCCAGCAAGTCATCAGTGGAGCAAGAGATGAATCAGGCTAGGTTGCTGGTGGAAAAGGGGAGGTTAAATCAGACTGGCTACCAATGTGAGTTTATGGTGACCTTTATGGCCACCTTGACTGTGAGGCTGTTGTTTGTGTCTGTTACCAGTGCTGATTGTTCCTTTATCAGGTGCTGAGGTTACATAGTACCATGACTGTTATTCTATAGATGGGAGTGAGTGGATGGAAGTACAATATGATCATGTCTTGAGGTGGGATTATGTTCCAGGGACGAGCAGATATGTACAAAGCCACATATACTCAAATTACCCCATTGGAACCATCTCTGGATGAAGCATCCTTGCATTTTTAGAACCATGCGCTGAGCAGGCCTTGCCCCCAAACAAGGCAGAAAGGTTTTAAGCATGATGTGGAGAAATAAACATTTTTCTTCCTCTCCCATAACACAACATCAGGGCCATATAATGAAGTAGAATGCTGAAAGTCTCAGGACAAACAAATTGAAGTACTTGTTCACACAGTGTGTGGTTAAACTATGGAATTTGCTTCCACAAGAGGTGGAAGCTGAGAAAGGGCTGTTGCTCAGTGATAGAGTATTTGCTTTTCTTGCAGGAAGTCTTTGGTTCAATTCCCAAAATCTCCAGGTAGGCTTGGGAGAGATTCCTGCCTGAAACCATGGAGAGACACTGCCAGTCAGTGTAGACTAGAGCTCTCCAAACTTCTCATGCTGTTGACACACTTTTTAGACATGCACCATTTTGCGACACAGTAATTTAGTTTTACTAGCAAACCAGAGGTTAAACTAACCCCTTTCCAGCCCCGGGGGAAGCGATCGCACAACACACCTACACACTGCAGCTGACACACCTAATGTGTCGTGACACACAATTTGAAAAGCTCTGGTGTAGACAATACTGACATAGAGGGAAGCAAGGGTCTGTCTTAGTGTAAGGCAGCTTCCTAAGTTCTCCCTTTGTGGTAACGGCTATCAATGTGGATGACTTTAAAAAAGGATTAGACAAATTAATGGAGGGGAAGGCTATAGGTGGCCTGTAGCCATGACGGCAATGTTCAATGGCCACTGTATGAATGCTAATTTCTGGGAATCTCAAGTGGGGAGAGTGCTGCTTCAACCAGGTCCTGATTGCAGGCTTCCTATAGGCTGGCCACGTTGAAAACAGAATGCTGGACTAGATGGACTATTGTCTTGATCCAGCAGGGCTCTTCTTGTGGTCCACACTTCCTTGGAATGTCCAAAGCAGCTCTCAGGAGGCCATCCCAGGCTCTGTTCACATTCCCATTTACTGTGCAATTACTGTGTTTTCAGGGCTGAGTTTCTAATCGGCATTCAGACGATATCCAGAATGCATATGTACCCTGTATTTTGTTATGCAATCTGTTTGATGTGTTGTTTCTCAAATCAGTTTCACACTGGCTGGAGTCCTTAAACCATTCCTAATTCATCTCTAGCCAAGGTGTTGAAACCTTTACCTAGGGTGAATAGATCCCTGCCCAATCAGTACCCTCTGCAGCCCAAGTATGCACACAAACAGAAATGAATATGACACTAATGAAGTTGTGCTGATGTGAATCACTGAGGGGAAACAGCCACGAAGCACACCAAAAATAGTAAGAATAATTCCACTGTGCTCTAAGGTAGTAATGTGAACGCATGCTTATATTCCATTTAACACCTTAAAAAGTCTATTGTTGGCACCAAATAAACAATTTTCTGTTTCTTACAATAAACTCTTGAGTTTGTCCTCGTGTTATTTTGGCCCTTAACAGGACGAAGCATAGTTGCTGTAGGTTAAAATCCTGTTTAATGAATAAAATTGCTGCTTTTGATACAACTGCTTTGAAAAGAGAGAGAGAGGCCCTAAGCAAAATGAAATCTCCTTTGCTTTCAAGTCAATTCCTGTCTGTGGGTTTTTGCCATTGTTTGCATCTTGTAAAAGAGTACACATTACACAAATTGCCTCTGGCTATTGTTGTCTGAAACATTTTATAGCTCTTAACACTGACAGTGTGCTGCCAAAAGATCCTCTAGCTGCTTACTCTAGAGTGAAATATAACCTGGAAATATGTGCAGAGTGTACAAGTCCTTGAGAAATCCGTAATTATGCATTCTTGGACATTTTGTTACTTGAGGACATTTTTACTATCCACCCTTCTCTACTTATTTTGTGTGTTTTTATAGCAGCAAAGTTCAAGAAACTGTGGAGAAAGGAGTGTCAGCACTTTTTGTTGCTAACTTGGATTTTAGAGTTTGTAACCTAGCTTGCAAAGAGAGAGAGAGAAAAATAAAAGCTTCTTTCTGGGCTGAATCTTAGCTTGGTGCATTTCAAACTGAGTAATATTTTATTCTAATTAAAACAAATATATATAGGAGGGGGGGAGAGAGAGTCAGTGTGGTTATTTTTAGGACAAACAAAAAGAACAGAATGAGTATTTGGATGTTTCAAAAAGTTCAGTTTCATTCCATTGGGTATTTTTGATGATTCTTTAAAATCATTTGTTTTGCTTAGTTTGCCAAGTATAAGGATAAGAAAGTTGTAAAGAAAATGCCAAACAGGTCACTCATATGGTCGTGTGTCAGTGAGCTTCAAAAGGTTTTACAAATAAAAATAAAAATCCTAACTATGAAGTTATAAAACAAAAAGCACAGATTCTACCCGCAGCCAAAACAACAAACAACTTTCACTGAAACTTTAAAAAACCAAAAAGTTTTCATCTTCTTTCTCATGTGGTTCTTAATTCTTTCTCAGGGTGTCAGGAATTTGATAAATCAGCAGCAAATTGATGGTTTTATAGTACAAGCTTATACATATCTACTCAAAAATAAATTCCTTGAGTCCTAGGTGGGTATAGGAAAATCTTTCAATCTTAGTTTCTCTCATTTTTTTCTAGTCTTCAGTTCAATCCTCGGGATTTCTACATATATTTGCACTTTTCAAAACAAAGTCATCATCAAAATTTATCAGTATTCTAGTACAAATTTATTGGAATACACACATCATTGTATGGAATTGTGCCTAATATACACATCCTAATGTACACATCTTTAGTTGTGTGTTGAGTCCCACAGGGCCACCCCCCAAAATAATTCACACTTCACACTTCAATTTTTGTTTAAGGTTTTTGGCATAATTTTGGCCACAACTTTATTCAAATACAAAAAATGTGAGTGGTTGCTTAGGCATTGGTTATGACTATCTGTCCTTGCCCCCCAAGGACAGAGCTGGCCCTTCCGGACACCACCGGAAGCCAGCGTGGGAAACAAGTATTGGGTGAGAAATGAAGCTGGACACAGACCCTCACCTCTCACCCTCATGTTCCGGTGGGACTTGCATGGCCCAAGTCCGGCTCCAAGGACAAGGACGAAAAGAATGGCAAGCCCCTGGATTCCTTTAACAGAATTCCCTTTCCACATCATTTGGAGGGGTAGGCACTTACCCCTCCAAGCACCAATTTAACCAATGCCTAACCACCAACCTTACAAGTTGTGACGATTTGCTACGCAGTAGGCAAAAACCAAATGGCACCAGCCAATCAGCCAAATGGCAAAATTCCTACCAGGCCCCCGCTCCAAGGCGAACGACCCCATGACAGGCATAGCAAGGTCAAGTGAGCAAAACCACCCTATTAAAGGGAGGGAGGGCGGGTGATCTGGTGCAAAACGGCGAAGAGGACGTCCCATCGTCTGGCCCCTATATTTAAAGCCTCTGACCCCTCCTCTGAATTGGCAACAATCAAAATTCCCCAGCAACCCAATTAACCTCTTAAAGGCTGGGTTCCACCAAATTTGCCTAGTCATGACAGGGTGGCCTGTTCCCCCATCCACAACATGTGCTCTCTGTTAGGGAGAACACGCTTTAACAATGTCCTCTTATGTAGTGCATTTTGAATGCTATTCATTAACAATTGCATTTTAATATAATTTGCTCTAATTTTTAGACTTGGCTACATTGCAAAATTCAGAGAAGTCCACATTTTAAAGTATAGCTGTTTTGCAGTTTACGTATTGTTTTGGAAAGTGGACTGAATTTCCTATCCCCATCCTGTATTTATCAAATTCAGTGTGGTTTCTTTCTTCTGCAGTTCATCATCCACCCAAAATTACCCTATTTGTTTCACTAAATGCAATCTTAATGACATAAATTATATTGCCATTACATCATTCCACCCCATTCTTTTCAATGCAAAGCATATGCAATGCAAATGTGGGGGGATGACATAATAAATTACAGTACATATCATTTGCAGTCTGAAAGCAGCAGCAGCTATCCTTCCCCACCTTTCCTGCCCTGATCTGGCCACAGTGATCCATGCGACGGTCATCTCCAGGCTTATGGCTGCTACTTTATACAAGGGGGGGGGGGCGGAATGTGCACTGTGGCACAATGTTGTATTTACTTGGACCTTAGGAAGTGTGTTGGTTTTCTTCAGTCATCCCTACGCTACGGCTTATGAGCAGCCTTGTGAGAAGGGAAGGGCCATGGATTAGCAATACAGCAGCATCTGCTTTGCATGCTGAAGGTTTCAAGTTCAATCCCTGGCTGCCAGTCAGAAAAGACAATGCTGAGCTGGAAGGGCCAATGGTTTGATTTGATATAAGGCAGCTGCTTCTTTTCCTAATTTTGTTGGGCAGAAGATAACAACCCAATGTGCCTTGATATGGCTGATGCTGCTGTTAGCACTTGCTTTGACTGAGAAAGAAGTTCAGTGAGATGGTGGTGGTGCACCATCTTTGTTTCATATTTTCCCAAGTTCACTTAATCAATTAATTTCAGAGAATCAAAGAACTGTAGAGTTGGAAGGGATCCCAAGGGCCATCTAGTCCAACCCCCTGCAAAGCAGGATTTTTCAATTGAACCAGCAGTGCTGAAAAGCAAAAAAAATAATAATCACATTTGTTCCTTTGTTAGGAATTACAAGTGTTTCGTTTGATTATATTTTCTTTGGGTTTGTAAAAATTATCTTTATTCTACTGTAGATGAAAATAATAAAAGTAATTATGGATTAGTCTTATTTTTAAATGCAGAAAGGGAGCATACATTTAATGAACAGAGCTGCTTAGTCATTTTGAAATTGATTTCAAAGCTATGGAGGTCAAGGGGATAGATGGGGAAAAAAGGATAAATATTACATATATTAATTCTGGCCCAAAAAGCTTTTTATTACACAAAAGCCCAGCAGTTCATAATGAAGTCAAACAATACCAATGACAGAAGAGAATTGAGTTTAGAGAGTGAATGCTTGTTTCACAGAAACAGAGAATTGTAGAGATGGAAGGAACCCTGAGAGCATCATCCAGTCCAACCCACCGCAATGCAAACCTACAACTTTTGGCATTGTCAGCACCATGTTGTAACCAGCTGAGATATCCAGTTGGTTTGGGAACATGTTTTTTTTCTTTAGCCATTCTAATACTGAACATAAGTTGATTTGCTTATCTATGTTTGTGTGTTAGAGAGGAGAGGTGTGTGACTGGAGCTTACTGGGATTGGTAGAGCAGAAGACAGAGAGACCAGCACTTGTTTTCACTGTATGATAAATCAGTTTGAGATAGAGAAAAGCCATAGCTTAGTGGGACAGCATCTGCTCTGTACACAAAAGTTCCTTGTTTCTTTCTTTTTTTTCAAAAGAACCCAACAATTTTATTAGTGCTTTTCAAAATACAATAAGAGATAATAGAAAAAGAAGAAAGAGAAGAAAGATAACAAGAAAAGAAATAGGTAAAAAGGACTTCCAACTTTCCATCTGTCAGTTATATATGCAATAATTTTTCAAAACAGTCAAATGTTCAATCTAGATTAATATTCTGCTAGGTGATCTTTTCCCAGTCTTCAGTCGAGGACTTTCCAGTTCATTCCTTTCTTTCGATGCAAGGTAATTCTCCAATTGTTGTTAAATATAATAGTCAACAATAGCTTTCTTCCAGTCCAACATCACAACATTACCTCCCATATTAGGTCCTGCTTTCAATCCCTGGCACCTCCAAGTAGGGTTAGGTGAGACTTTATCTGAAACCCTGGAAAGCCACTGCCAGTCTGGGAGACAATAGTGAGCAAGAAGAACCAATGACCCAGTATAAGGCAATTTCATATGTTCCTATGCCTCATAGAAAGTGATTCATAAATGAAATAACAACATTTCTAATGTTGGTGGGCTTCCTATAGGGCTAGGAGAGAATCCTGCCTGAACTCCTGGGGAGTTCAGTATAGGCAATGCTGAGCTAGATTGGCCAATTGCTTTAAAACAGCTTCCTGTGCTCCTAAAGTGACAGCAGAATGTGTAGGATTGTAACCTGTGTTACTCTGTGGTAGCTTGGTCACCTCTCTGCAGGCTCGTATTCTGTTTTAAATGAGACTCGTTGGGTATTCCGTGATGTTCAGGCAGCTATCTGTATTCATGCGGCACACAAAGCAAAATAACCATTTGAAACATTTAGCTTGTGCACTCTGGGAACAAAATATAATTTATTCTAGTCTTTTCATTGTCACATTCTAATCATTACGTTGATGAGAGTGGTAGCTTTGAAGAAGAAAAGAAATATCGAATAAGACACCATAAAGTTCTCTCATGCAATTATTACAGGTACAATTGGCCAGAGTTACAAAGGTCTCCAGATGACTGACTGTTCATAAACCAATGCCCTTTAATTCCCTTTTTATAGTTAATGGAATACGTCATTTAATCATTTTAAAAATAATTTATTGACGTTAAATTGCTTCTCTCCCCCCCTTTCCAATCTTATCATTCTTATTTTTTCTAAATGAAAATCTCATTTGTTTGCTATGCCATTTGAACATAAATTTCAGAATGTAATGGAGTGAAAATGGAAGACCGTTGGCATCAATGAAGTTATTAATTTGGTAACCAAAAGATTCGTTTGCCTGATTTAGACAGATTTCTTCTGCAGCGAAGTTTATCTCTGGACTTAATTAAACAATAAGACACCACATAAATAAGGGTTCTGCATCAAAATCCCCTACATAAATTGGAAAGGACATCTTCATTATTGATATGGAGATTAATCTGCAAATCATTTACTTTTAATAATTCTAGCTAACAGCTAAAAGGGTTTGTACCCTCAAAAGGCCAAACATCAAAGCTTAAGAGGTTGCTGTGGCCAGAATTTAACTGATATAAGCAGGCAGTACATTCTATCAGTTGCCTTGCCTCCTGGTTTGTATATAAATAAATAAATAAGTTCCCGAAATACAAAACATCAGTACACAGATCGACAAAGGTATTTCCCTCTGCCCCAAAGCCAAACAAGGATTTATGGAAGCACATTGCTCCAAAGATGAAAGTGTGTCAATGATGAGGGGCAAATCTGATTATGTTTGTTCATATGTGTTATAAAAGGGTACCAGTAAAGTTGTCATCTGATAGTTGTCTTTTGATGTTTTCACCCCTTTTGTGAATTTTTCCATGCATGCCATTTTCCATTCTTTTTGTCTCCAGTTATGAATTTGCAAATTGTCTAACTTTTTCCAGCTTTGAGCTGGGTCCAAAAGAAAAGTAACTAGCTCTTTATGTTGGAAGTCCTTCTGTTCTCCGTGAAAAATGATTTAAAAAGCAACCTGTGGGGTGCCTTGTATTGTTTGCAGAGTTACTGATCTGATTTTGTGAAAAGCATTATTCCAGTCAGTCTTGTTAAGTCAAATGCCCATAAATGTGAAGCATAGTACCAATGCAGTCAAAACCCTTCTAACATTGGGGTCAAACTTGTAGCTTAAATCTGTTACTGTGTGAGGTTAAGTATTTTTTAACATAGACTTACCCTTTTAGATTAAGTTTTCATCAGCTAGGGGAAAGTAAGGTTAAAGAGTGGGTTTAAGAGAAGCAGTATGTTTCAACAGGAGAGAGGAGAAGAAACATCGTAAAAAGGATGAGCATATGTTATCCACAAGAAGGTCAAGAGCACTCTTGCCTCCCATGGTTTTCAGCCACTGACATTCAGAGGCCTACCAACTCCAACAGCTGAGGTAGAACACAGCCACTGTGACTAGTTGCTGTTAATAGCTTTATCCTTCACGAATCTGTCAAATCATCTTGCAAAGCCATCAAAGTTTGTGGCCATCACTATGAATTACATAGTTTAACTAGGCACTGTGTGGAAAAATTGCTTTTTTTGGTCTTCCAACATTCTGCTTCGTTGGATGATCCCATGTTTTAGCATGACAAAGGAGAGGCAGAAAAACTTTTCTCTGACTGCTTTCTGCATACCATGCAGAATTTTATATACCTCTATCATGTCTCCAATGATTGCCTTTCTCTAATCTGAAAAAAGTCCCAACTGGTGTAACCTACTAGTGAGGAGACAATGCACCAAGTCAATCACTGACCAGCAAAGACAGCAATAAGCACACACAGGTATACTGCTCAGTATATACATTTTAAGGGGAGATTTTCTGCATATGAAATGCGCTATAGGATTTGAATTCCCTCCACCTCTTTGATTTTCTTTGCCTCGTAAAAACTTGGAATAAATAATTACTTTACTGAAAGCATTACAAAGCCAGTATGTTAAAACAGAACACGTCGAATCCCCCATCAGCCTTTGATTTGACATAGCATTAAAATTTGATGAAAAGAAAAATAAATAATAAATGCCATTGTGCCATTGTTGTGATTTATATATCCCTTCCTCCCCTCCTCCCCCCACCTCCAACCCCAGTGATAGGCAAGGGCAGCCAAATGCTCTTGTTGCAAAAGTACAAGACACAATGCACATCCTTTTCCATTTACGATTAGTGGATCCCTTTCATTTTTCTTTTCTCTGCTCTTGCTCTGCTTTGCATTCCACCGTTCATGAATGCTGGTGTTAACTAGAAGAATTTCCCAAAAATCATTTCCAGATTAAAGCCTATGCAGCTTTCATTTTGCTGCAGCTTTACATCTGTAAGTGTTTAGTGGCTGCTGTCATACGTGTGTGGCTACCTCACCTGGCAAGCCGCTGAACTGAAGGTGACAGCCTTGTTAGGGAAGAATGTTCCAGACTGACTCTGCCCATCTAACCTGACAACTGGATCCTTCTGGGTAGGAAGGGGAAGGAAAGACTTGCTTTTGCATTTGAGCTTTCCTTGAGCACTTTGGTCTTCTTGAGCATTGCTGTATACATGTGTTTTGCTTTCATTCTGACAGTTCTTCTGTCCTGACTTGCTCTTTGGTCCTGACATGGCTTGCTTGCTTTTCAACCCAGCTGGCTGGTTTGTTCTGTAGTCTAGCTTGCTCCATGGCTTCTGATCCCTGACTTGAGGCTCACCTGAGATTGCTGCTCATAGCCCAGCCCTGACATTATTTGAATATGGCCTCATTTATTCAGGCAGCAAATATGTAGCCAGTGTGGGTTGTGTTTGGCATGTACATCATTGGCCAAATTGGACTATTAACCACAATCCCACAACTCCCTTGTGCATTGGTCAATTACATGAAGATAGCAATATAAATACCTCTAAAGTAGTGGCGAGGAACACTTTTCAGCCTGAAGATCATATTTTCTCTTGGCAACCCTCTGTAGACCACATTTCAGTGATGGGTGTGACCAGAGGCTAAAGCAGGTGGAGCAGCAGATCTAAATTTTACCCTTGTCCAGTAGCCTGGTTTCTACAGATGCTCATACCACTCTCTATCCTCCATCCAGGCAAACATGAGGTAGTATAAGATTTCAAAATGCATGGAAATTGTAAAGCAGGGATGGTGAGGCATGTGGCCTAGGGAGAGTCCCATGGCCAAACTAAGAGCTCTGAGGAGGGGACACATACGGCCTTAGACCTAAGGCTCTCCACCTCTGCCAATTATCTTGGTCACTATCGTGGTCCAAAGAATGTCACCATCAAGGCCAAATCCCCACTGCAAACAGCCAATAAGAGGAGGGAACAAAAGAAACTGCCACCTTTCCCCCCAAGACTAGTTGAAATGAAGCTACTGAACATAGACGTAAGGTGCAAAGTGCTTCCGCACTGATGTCTGGATTTTCCTCTGAGCCTGGATGAGCATACCATCCATTATTCAGTACCCAGCTAGATGAGTGGATTTACTTTCATTTTAAATCCAAAGTACTCTGCAGCTCACAAAAGCTGTACTCGCTCATATGCAAATCCAGACCATTTAAAGTACTGTGCTACTTTCCCCCTAGAGACATGCATGCCTTAAAAGCAGAGAGGGAGAGAGAATAAACACTTAAGAGAAATAAAATAAATTAGTATCCATTAAAAAGCCATAACAGTCCTCTTCATATGCAAGGGGTGGGGGTGGGAGAAGGCTCAGAAATTCTTTGATACCAAAGATCAACCAAGATGAAATCATTAAAAGTGGGGGTCCCCCCCCAAGTTTCTGTACATACTTAAAGTCATGTAACTTAGCTCTCGCCGACAATCACCGAAGTTATTTTTCATGCATTATTTACCAGCACTGTGCATCTTCCAGCTCAGTGGTAGTTTAGATGTGGTGTTGAGTAGATTTCCCACCTTTCGCTGCTTTATTATAGGTGTTCCAATGCCCCCTGACTTTGTCTAGAAGCCCCCAAAGCTCCTGTGTTCTTTGCAGCAGCTGAAATGTGGGGCCATGCAAGCGTGCTTCCATAGTTTAACTATGTGCTGCCTTTTATCTGTCCTGAATCTTCCAACATTAAGCTGCATTGGATGTCCATGCATTCTATTTTTTAAAAAAATAATATTTATTTCAGTTTTAAAGGTTACAAACAAGAAAACAACAACACTAAATTAAACAAAAAAACAACAACAAAGCAATACATCACAATAGATACAAACAGACAAAAACCCCCGAAAGAAACAGCACAGAAAAATACGAACAAAAAAACAAGTCAAACCTTCCCATAACTTATTTTTCATCTGCTTATTTCCTTGACCTCCTCACACCTCCCTTTTTTGTATTCTAGTTCAATTAGATATTTCAGCAAATCCTTTCCATCTTTGTTTTTATCCTAATAATTTATCTTACCATACTGTAAGTATGGATGTCCATGCATTCTAGTGTCAGAGAGAGAGGGAGACAAACTTTTCACCATCCAGTTTCTCCATGTCATGCATAACACTGGGCAACAATTTTTTACTTTTTGAATGTTGTCTAGATTTCTACAACTGATTTAGGGTATTTTTGCACTGCTGAATCAGGAAATGGCATCCGTTTCTCTCCATCAGGTCAGGTTTTTGTGCTGTGTTGATTTGAAAAAAATCAGATCTTGTGACAATATCGATTACATTTTTGTGGCATTATCAGCTGATTTTTGTCAACACATATCATCCTAAATATGTTTTTAAGAGAAAAAAATGTTTTTCCAACAACATATATTGATTACCTGATAGAAACATTGATTACTGTAAACTGAATGGTGGGTACTGATAAAGGTAAGTACACGTAAATTGCATGTTGCTTCACAATTTTTCAAACTTCAGGGCTTGAACTTTTGTTTCTTGGAACTCCTGGAATGCTCAGCGGCAGGGAGGTCTCTCTTCAGAGTCCAACAGTAGTCATCCATCATGACTGCGTCCCAGCGACCCTGATACCTGGTCTCCATCTCTTTCATGTCCTGATGGAATCTCTCCCCTTGCTCATCACTCACTGAACCCAGGTTCTCAGGAAACTGTTCCATATGTGAAAATAGGTAGTGCATCTTGATGCTCATGTTGCAGCCCAGGTTTCTGAAAGCAGTCAGCATGTTGTTGACAAGTTCTGCGTAGTTTCTGGCCTTATTGTTGCCAATAAAGTTCTTCATTACCAGAACAAATGCCCTCCATGCTTCCAGTTCCACTTCGTTCATTGAGTTTTCGAACTCTGGATCTCTGATGAGCTGACGGATCTGAGGACCGTCAAAGATGCCAGCTTTCAACTTCTCCATGGTCAATCCTGGAAAAGCCTGGCACAAGTAAGTGAAGCAGTCACCAACCTTGTCCAGAGCCTTGGTGAACTGCTTAAGCCGAGCTTGATGTGCAGCGGTGGGAAGAGTATTCTGTCTCTGTCCACCAGAGGGTCGTTGATGACGTTCCTTTCTTTGCAAGGCACCAATTCCTCCCGCACAGGCCAGTCCTTCTTCGTGTAATGCTGAGCACGGTCCCTACTATCCCACATGCACAGAAAACATGGGTACTTGGTGAAGCCAGACTGTTGTCCCAACAAAAAAAAGTTCACCATCTTCAGGTCAACACAAATAAACCACTTATGCTGATCATAACCAATTTTCTCCAGCACATACTTCACCGCTTCATAGTTCTCCTTCAGTGTAGTCGAGTGAGCCAGGGGTGTAGAAGCAAACTGGTTGCCGTTGTGTAGCAGAACACATTTCAGTGATCGCTTGCTGCTGTCAATGAACAGTCTCCAGTCTTTGGGTTCGTACTGTGGCACTCCAAGTTTGAGCAGAAGCTGCGCAATATCTGCACAGTACACCAAGTCCTTCTCTTTCGAGAAAAAACGGAGGTACTCTTGATGCCTGTTGCGGAAGAAGCTGATGCGAGCACTGTCAGAGAGGAGGTTTTTTCCCTTCAATCTGGATGCCAACAGTTCGGCAGAGTCCTTTGACAATTCTTCGTGGGGCGGCTGTCCCATTAACTTAGTTTTGATCCCCCAACTTTATGCTTTGCCGCACCAATTTATGGAAGATTTTGAGGTTTTATGACTTCAAACTGATCCCTTTTCGACATAATCACCCAGAACTATTGGACCTGAATACTTCTTGTCATTAAAATAATCATTTCCAATCAAAACAGTTATTCGACATGGCATTTTACCCCCACCAACTTCTTCTAAAATGCTCCACACAAGCGTACATGTGAACAAAAACATAAAAAAATGACATGTGGCCATAGCTCAAAAACTTGACCTGATTGAGCAAAACCAATGTGATTTTTGGATTCAGTGCATTAGATTCATCCTAAATCAACTGAAAAAATGCAGACAACAAATTTGTTGTTGACCAGTGTAATTTTAAAAACTTGCATCATGTCACCTCTTTCAGGCCTTTTCTCTAAGCTGTAAGTCTCAAACTCTGCAACCTTTCCTCATAGCAGAGTCACTCCATCCCCTTGGTCATTTTGGTTGCTACTTTCTTAACATTTTCTAATTCGACAATGTCCTTTTTGAGGTGGGGTGACCAGACCTGTACATAATATTCTAAATGAAGTCACACTATAGATTTGTTTAATGACATTATGATATCGGTGGCTTTAGTTTCAATTCCTTACCTAGTGATTTCAAGCACGAAATTTGCATTTTTCACAGCTAACACACACTTGGTAGACATATTCATCAAGCTATCTATCATCACCTCAAGATGTTGTTCCTGAGTCAGTCCCTGCTAGTTCATGAATGTACACCATGAATGTATATGTGAAATTCAGATTGTTCTCTTTTTGAACTGATTTGCACCACTTTATGTTTGTTTACACTGAATTGTGTTCGTCATTGTACTTTGGAGAGATTCTTCACAATCTCTTTTTGTTTTGATAACCCTGAACAATTTAGTATTGTTGACCATATTCTTGCTTAACTTTTAGTCCACAAAATTACAGAAATGCTTTTAAATATATGCATGTGCTTGTTAGCTTTCCACAGTCAGCTACAATCTAGTAAGCAATTCAAAGTCTACATCGTCCAGCAAGGTTGCCTTTAAAGTAATTGATGAATCTCATAAAAAGCATTCAAGTAACAGTTTCAGACAAACATGAGCTAAGATTACACTCTGAATTCCCCAGGGTGCCATCTGTAAAAGCATCAATGATTTTGACCTTTTGGGTAGATTTGTCTTTTTAAAAAGATATATAATTATTATGCACATCAATAATAGGGAAGAGACCAAGGAAATAGAACTTCTTAGATATCCACATTTGAAACTCTGCCAAGACTGTATATTCAGCTGGCTCAGTCTTGTCCGTCCATAATTCAAGAAAATGTTGAAGAAAAAAACTCAGAGGGGCAGAAAGCTATATGGAAAATTCTCTAACCAAACACTACGTGTAGACCCTCACACCTGGCTCCAGATGGATTGGCATTCTGGCAAGAAAGATTGATTTTCTATGGGAGACTACAGGATGCACACCCACATGTGAAAGTCCCTTGAGCAGAGCTTCCCTAGCACCTAAAAGTCAGCTGGTGGTTGGGCTCTTGGAAAGTACAGTGCAAGGGACTCTGGCAACCCTATACTTTGGGCTTGGGCAGTGCCGAGCACCAAGCCTGCAAAGCAGTTTGTGCTGTGCTTTCCAAATGCCTGAAAGCCAACTGGGTCCTGGGCTTTGCCAAAGTTGGCCAGAGGCTTCCTGATCCTGCCATAAAGATCAAAGCCAGCAGGTAGAGTACAAATCTACTGGGAGCTCATGGAGCTGTTTCAAGATTGGAGTGATCTGCTTAAGGATGGGAGAACCTGCCTATTTCTGGTTTCTGTCACTTTGTCATATATTTACCTAGAACTCCATTTCCACATTAATCTGTGCAGTGGCACTATTAGGTTTGGAATACAGAAAACACAATACTCCAGGAATTGTGGATTAGGGCAGTTGGTATTGGAAATCACACGCATGCACACATACATAAAACCACATACAGCATACCTAAGTATGCTTTGGGGAGAGAGAAAAAAATGAGTGGCCACACTATTACATTCAACCTAAATTAGGAATGTTGATGTGATGAGACAGTAAGTCAAAATGGCTATGGCTTCCTCAATTAAACAAATCACATCTGTTCTTCACTTCCCCCAACATATGTTGCTTATGAAACATGAGGTACCCAAGTCACTCTGCATTGTTCTTCCATCTGTAAGCCTTATTCTGTTGATCCTGTATAGTGCTGATGATGGATTTAACAAAGGGCACTTTTGCACATTAATCAGAATTTTTACCAATTGAACACTCTTTTTCAGTAGAAACGAAAGTGGCTTTACAGATAAATGATTGCCAAGAATATTAGGATCACTTAGATCTTAGTACTTAGAGTACTTTGTGACAACTGTGTGCACTGTCCTGTCAACAGTGAATGTATATTGAGAGGTGCCAGACATGATGTGCTTTGCAGTAAAGATAAGGGCTTTTCAATATGATAGAGCATGTATTTTTCTCATTTGAATGACAGGATTTTTCTTCTGCAGTTATCTGCCAATGTACGCTAAAAATGGTCCATGAATCATTCCATGGTCACCCAAATTATTCTAATCCACGTTGCAATGAAGTATTGTCTAAACCTGCTAGATTATGTTTGTACATAGTCATGACACATTACACATTTCAAACATGGCATATTGTTATTGGATTTATAGAATGGTGCATGTTCTCTCTGTTGCTTGCTGAGAGTCATTTCCTTTTGGAAGAGGAAATCCAAACAAGAATGAATCAATATGGTCATCACTGAAATCTACTCTCTCTCTCTCATCTCACAAGATGATTAAAAGCACAATAGTCCTGCTGGATAAGAGCAAAGATCTATCTAGTCCCTGCTTTCCATATGCCTCTGAGAGACCATGGTCCATTCATGACAAAGGGGTGAGGGCAATTTCTCCCACTACTGACTCACTCCCAAACTACCCTGTAACAAAAACCAGATCAAACTTACGACACGTCAGGAATGTTGGGTCCATGATGTACTGAAATGGACACATGATAGTCATGGCATGGCAGCCATGAAATCCAGAGTTGACTTAGAAGAGCAGGCATGCTGTGAAAGCTGAAATCCCATAATACCAATGGCTGAGGTCACTCAAACACCACCCCAGATATCACTTCTGCTAGCACAGCTAGGGAATAATTTTACCTGCAGTGAGTGTGGCACAGCAGTTCTTGTTATGTTTCTCTGACTCAAAGAACACCAAGAACAGAGTCTTGAAATTGGCTCCCAAATGTATTTGTTTCTTAGTCAAAGAAATGGAATTCCCATGGTAAACTGTGAATAACAATTAACGTTTTTACTGGCCCTCCAACTTAGATCCATCCTAGGTGGGCAGAGATGGGTCAGATCAGGTCTCCACTGAAACCAGAAGAGTTGGTACAGTCAGGTCTCTGGCACGCCAGACAACTTTCTGAAGGGATTTGTTGTCTTGAACATGGTACTACAGTCTCTTAGAAGGCACTCCTGAATAGGCAAATTCAGTTGATCACCCAACATACAATTATCCTGATTGTAATAGTGACTTGTATTTCAGTTTTCTGTCATATTGGAGTCAGTATGCCCCTGAAAGCCAGGTGCTGGGAATCACAAGCAGAGAGAGAGCATGGCTGCACTGTTACAACCTTTCTGTAGGCATCTGGTTGGCCTCTGTGAGGACAGGATGCTGAACTTGATGGGCCTTTGGCCTGATTCAGCAAAGCGGCTAGATGAAACAAGTGCAAATTTGAGCGATGACATGAGAAAAATCACTAGTCATCCCTCACCCCAACACCACACCTCTCTCTGGCAGAGAAAATGAGTCCTAGGTGGAAAGTAACTGTTGTCTGCCAAATTGGTGATGAGTCACTGAGGAGAAGTTGACCAATTAATACAGGTCACACAGTACGATTGCTTTATGCATTGCCATACCTGACACTCAGAATTGGATCTATGAGGTGCCTTGGCAGGATATCTGGTAAAGCAGCCAAACAGGAACCTATCCTCCAGGGATGCCAGCAGGTGCTAAGTGTATGTTAAGCTTCTCTCAGCTGGAAACTCGCTCTTTCAAGGTTAAAAATGATTGCCATGCATATCCAATATATATGGCTGAGCTGTTCGACTAGAAGCACTGGAGGAATAAAGATTGCTTTTATCCATTTGGGTACATCATGAATAGTGAAATGAGCTTGCCTCTCTCTTTCAAGGAAGGAAAAGATCTATCTGGAGCAATTAGACTCTATTGACAGCAGCTTTTGCAGAGGCAAGAGAGTTGCAGGACTTATGTCCACAGTAGTCACATTGTTGAATTGGTAAACTGTACCCAGGTCTTCTTGCCTTCAATTCCCTGTTAGGGAGGCTGAGAAATGGTGACTTGATGCAGGGGAGAGGAACCTAAAACGCAGGGATTGTATGTGGCTATCCAGACCTCTCCATTCTGCCCATGCTTCCTCTCAGACCACACTCCTAACTGCCTCTGCTACATGCCCTTTTGCCTGGCTAGAATTTGCCCTTGTTTGCCTGGAGGGAGGTGTGCTTGTGTAGAGACCTCTGATATTTTGCATGATTCAAATGTTGACAACTCTATAAAGGTATGTGTTGTCCTACCTGCTCTTACCTTTGGCCACCCCCACCATTGACATGTGGCCTTCAGAAAGTCACACACAGAAGAATGCCTCCCTTGGGCTGAAAGTAGTCCCCCACCCACTGCTTGCTTTATTTTTTATTATTTTGTTGCTCACTATAAAAGTTTCTCAAAGTCACTTTACAGTTACCAGGAGTGCCTTCCAGCACCAGCTACTTTGCTAACTATGGATAGGGAGGAAAACCCTCGCTACACCAGGGATGGCCAGGGGCAGGGATGGGCCAGCCTGGCATAGGGGAAAACCAAATATCCAATCAGATAGGATCCTGATTGTCTCAGGTTTACAGGAAGGCAAAATCTAGCACCTTCTCTTCTTGCTAGATGGTATTAATCCAGGAAACCACTGTCCGGTGGATTTATGCAAAGCTCAGACTTTGTGTTTCAACTGCCTCACTATTAAAGAGGCACAGGGGTCTTGGCAAACATATTATCAGAAGGGCATACCCTCCAACTGCCCTGAATTTTCCAGGACTGCCATGAAAACAATTAAGCTATCACAGCTTCTTCCTTTGCCATGAGGAGTCTCAATTTAAACTGCTCTTAAAGGGGCAGTGGGTTTGCAGCCAGCTTGCAGCTTTAGCAAAGATGCCATTTTGACCCCTTTAAGAGTGGGGAGGCACCTTTCACTGTTCACTTTGGCTAAATGCCTTCCCATTGTGATAACTGCACCAACTTCTCCCCACACACCTTTTCCCAGCCCATCTTTCCCCTATTTCCTTTGCTCCCCAGCCCATCACCAATTCTGATCCTCTTTCCCCCTCTTCCAAAAAATGTCCTTATTCCATCTCCCCCATCACTTCCATTTCTTCCTCCCTTGGGTTACCTCCTTCCTTTTCTCTTCCCCCAAGGCTCCTCTTCTCCCCAGTTTCTTCTTTCTTTCTCCCCCCCTTTCCTTCCTTCCTGTTCTCATTTCCCCAGTCCTCCTTCCTTTTCTTCCTCACCCACTTCCCCTTTCTTCTCTCCCAATTTCTTTACTCTTCTCCTCTCCCATTTCCCCTTTCTTTATTCCTCTCTTCATTTTCTTCTTCCTGCCATCTTCACTTTCACTCTCTCTCTTTCCCATTCTTCCTTTCCTGTTTTTTCTTTCTTCTGTTTCTCAACTCCCCCTTTTCTCCTTCCTTTGTTGTTTCCCTCCTTTCCTGATTTTCTCTTCCCTTATTAATTACAGTAACTGTTTTCTGTTAAATTACATTTCATAGGCAAGACAAAATATACCACTATCTACCAATAGTTAAAGAGTTAATTGGGAGATCTTACACATTTCCTAATGAGCACAGAGGCTGTAACCCTATGCACACTTTCGCATGAGCAAAGGCCCTGGCATGCAACTGAGACATCCTAAAACAAGGCTCAGAGACTATGAGGGCCAACCCACAAGCTTCGCTCTTTTGGAGCTTGGGGCATCTGGAGCTTGCTCCAAGGTAACTGGGTGAAGACTGTGCAGTCTTACTCTGCAGTCCTAAGCATTTTTACTCAGAAGTAAGTCCCATTGAGTTCAATAGGATTTACTCTCTAGTAAGCTCCTGATGTGGGACGCAGGTGGTGCTGTGGTCTAAACCACAGAGCCTAGGGCTTGCTGATCAGAAGGTCGGCGGTTCGAATCCCCACGACTGGGTGAGCTCCCGTTGCTCAGTCCCTGCTCCTGCCAACCTAGCAGTTTGAAAGCACGTCAAAGTGCAAGTAGATAAATAGGTACTGCTCTGGCGGGTAGGTAAACAGCGTTTCCGTGCACTGCTCTGGTTCACCAGAAACGGCTTAGTCATGCTGGACACATGATCCGGATGCTGTCTGCGGACAAACGCCGGCTCCCTCGGCCAGTAAAGCGAGATGAGCGCCGCAACCCCAGAGTCATCTGCGACTGGACTTAATGGTCAGGGGTCCCTTTACCTTTACCCTTACTAAGTTCCTGATCACTCTCATAGTTTCTGTTGTTGTCATTGTTATTCCCCACATTTTTTTCCCTGACAAGGGCTCAAGGCAGCTTACAGCTACCCCCCCTCCCCCACATTTCATTTATCTGTTGAAGATGTTGTACATAATCCCTTCCGTTACACATTCTTTTTTTCATAACAATCCTGTGAGGTAGGTTAGGCTGAGAGGTTGTAATAGGCTCAAGGCGACAGAAGTATATGTCTATATGACGTACTCTATATGTATGCAGTACGATCAAATGTGGAAGAAGCTTCCTGATGTAGAATGGTACGTCCCTATTTTCATTTGAGGAACACTGGAGGGTATGAAAGGGTCTTGATGATGAACATTTTGGATTCTGAGCTGGGATAACTCAGTTGTTAAAGCATGAGACTAAATCTCAGGGTTGTATGTGCAAGCCCAATGTTGGGCAAAAGATTCCAGCATTGCAGGCGGTTGGACTAGATGATACTCATGGTCCCTTCAGTCTTTACAATTCTATGATTCTATGATAATGGTGGGAACTGGGCAAGCAAATGTCATCCCACTTCCTCTCCCATGCATTGATTGTTTCCATATTTTAGTTGCCTGCACAGACCTTTTGAAAAATCACTTAGAAACAAAACAAGGGGTAGGACTAGCTCAGCAGCTCCATAAAAGAAGATCCCCACAATTCATTTCTTACGCTTGCATGCATGGAGGTGTGGGGAATAGTTTTTCATGCCAAAATATTCAACTTCGGTTAGCTTCATTAAAGTGAAATGAGATCCATTTCATTAAAGTGACAGGCTGAAACGAATCCAATCTTTCTTGATACAGTGTTTTATAGACTAAAGTGTCGGATATCTCTGAACATTTTTTTAAAAAAAATGAAAAGGTTTAGCTGCAAATAATAAAAGAATGGACTTAAGCATTCAAATGCAGACTGAGTGTCTTTGAGCATATTACTGTTATGCCAGCACAGTAAAGCAACTAAACATAAAATAGAGGCATCTACAGGGGTACCTCGGGTTAAGTACTTAATTCATTCCAGAGGTCTGTACTTAACCTGAAACTGTTCTTAACCTGAAGCACCACTTTAGCTAATGGGGCCTCCTGCTGCCGCCATGCCGCCGGAGCACTATTTCTGTTCTCATCCTAAAGCAAAGTTCTTAACCTGAAGCACTATTTCTGGGTTAGCGGAGTCTGTAAACTGAAGCGTATGTAACCTGAAGCGTCTGTAGCCTGAGGTATCACTGTAGTCCATTAAGGAAGGGTGAGGAACATGGACTACAACTTCAAGCATTCCTGATAATTAGCTATGCTAATTATCCAACCATTTTTGGAGTCCAACGACATCTGGAAGGCTACAGATTCTCCATCCCTGCACTAATGGCTTGAGACTAGGTTATTTGAAAAGCCACTTTCTTCCACCCAACAACTGTAGTCAGCCTTGGGAGTCCCTACTCTGCAAGGGGAGGTGTAGCAGGTAGGGATACTAGTCAGGGCATTTTCAGTTGCAGTAGCCCTGAATGATTACTGTAGCACACTTTGTATGAAGCTGCCCTTGTATCTGGTCTGCAAGCTGCAACAAGCAAAGAAAGCAGCAGTCAGTAACAGGAGGATGTTACTGGCAACACATTATTCTTTACCAAGAGAGCTTCAGTGGTTGCTGATTTGGTGCAAAGCTAATTTCAAGGTTCTTCACAAAGCCCAAAGGACCGTGAGGACTGCCTGATCCATTATGTTCCACCTCAAGTACTGTGGGTTTCCGGATCCATCTCAACATGCCTCCTTAATGGCACAATATGACTTGGAACATGACAGTCTGTCCTGTATCACCTCAATTTACCTCACTGCTTTGGGTACATATAGAGCCAATACAGAGCATTAGAACTCATTAAGTCCTAGGTGGAAGAAAGGTCTACTCCTGCCATTGAAAGGGCACCAGACTTGTACCCAGATGGGCCAGAGATGAGGAACTACAACAGAAAAGGCCCCCTCCTCAATCATTACCCACTTGATCTCTGAAGCTGACTAGACCCATAAAAAGGTTCAGGAAATAACTTAATACTTGCACAGGATCATGAGCAAAAAGATGGTCCATCAAGTGTGCAGTTCCCAAGCCACCTAGAACCTTAACGGTCAAAAGCAGTGTCTTTGAATTGTTCTAGGAAACAGACTAGTTTCAAAACAGCAGAAAATAACTCTGGCACACTTCATGGGAAATGTCAATGCTCCATTTTTCCTTCCAAGGTAAAGCAAAAAAATGCCTTCTTAAGCTCTCTTCCTAATTAAAAACCCCTTGGCTGTTTGTCATTTAAAAAAGTATAAGACAAAGGAAGCTGGAGTGTAGAATACAAAAGGAGTACAAGATATACTAGAAGAAGTGCCTAGCCAGCTGCTGTTGGAATTAAAAGCTCTTCCGTAATTGAAGAGTGTCATCTGACATGACTTTACAATAGTGCAAAGGAAGGGGGAGGGAGAACAGACAAAGGAAGGAGATCTTCATTAACAAAACATTCTCATAAATGGGACCTCCAAAACAAAAGTGCTTTGGAGGATCGGCATTTTCCATTATAAAGGTAAGAAAGTTCAGCATGGAACTTTTCTTTTTTCTTGAAACTTTTCAGCATACAATACAATTATTTTTTTAAAGGAAACTGCAGGCAGCAACCATTGTGTGAGTGTCCAATTGATGTGCAACCACTGGCACGCAGGTCCTTTTGGACATGGAAGAGGGTGGAAGAGGGTGGGCTGGGCTTACGTGAGCTCCGCTGATGTGTGCAGGGGCTAGGAACAGAACCTCTATGCACAATGGTCATCACATGTAAATAAAAGCAGACAAATAAATAAAAGAGAAAAGAGAGAAAAGGTGGAAAAATAAACTTGGGTGCTTCCCTTTCTTCTCTGAACCTCCCACCCTGGGAGATATTCCCTTCCCCACCTCTCATATAGGGCCTACATCAGTCATCCATCACCTTCCTGTGTAAACCCTCCTTAACTCAGAATAGAGGACATCAACAAAACAAAACAAAAACAAGAGTAAAGTGGATAGAAGAAGAAAGAAAAAGAGAAAATGCAGGGAATGAAGATCATGAAGAATAAAAAGAGAAAGAGAAAGAAATTAAGACTTCTGATTCCCCAGCTGTCAATTATGTATATAAAGATTATTCAAAATATTCTAGAATGGTATCCAGCTGTATTCCAGAGAAATACCCAGCTGTTCCTCAATCTGCTAGATTTTTCCAATCTTCAACAACAGACACTTCAAGTTCATTTATTTTCCTTTCTACACAGAAAAAAATCCAAAAGGGGCTCTTCAATTGTTGTTGTTGCTAAATGTCCAGAATAGTCTTTTCTAGTCCAGTATGATGACTTTATCTCAAAGAAATTCCAACATCCAATATGGCAGCAGGGTCAACATGTTTTAAAGGACCAGTTTGATAAATTGGATGCGACTTCAACAAAGACCCTTTCTCTGGTAGAAAAAGCTACATTCAAAAGAAAATGTAGAGGAGAAGACCCTCTGAAGGCCATTCTAACTCTCCATTCCCACCCCCCTTTACAGGCTTCAACCTGTAAAAATGAGGAAAAACATTGTTTTTAAGGGTACGATTTACAACAGGACTTTTAATAAGTTCTGCCAGCTTACAGTAGCTGGGCTTTTTAGACTATGTTTAAGAAGCTAGGAACTACTACATAAAATTCTAAACTAGTAATTGATTTACTTTTTTTGTTTAGTAGCAAACCAGGCTTGTAAGCGTAAGATGATTTTCAGTTAAGACACAACATAGAATTCAGTTAAAGCATATATAACAGTGTCATCTTCTTATTCCTTTGAATATCTATCCTGTTTCAGCTTACCGTTTGAGGAACACTCATTACCTCATTTGTCTGCAAGCCACACACATTTTAAAATTTACCACAATACCCCCCCCCCAAGCAAAATCATGCCTGTGCAGTGTGGGGAATGGGTGACGTACACCTATTCATTGTCACCATCATTGCTGGTAAGCCTGCTGGTGCTGAAGGGAGTTGGCACTCATGACAGGGTAGGACACCGATGGTGCTTTGGCAGCTGCCTCCAACCAGCCTCCCAAGGGGAGTGTACACTATGGAAGTCCAGTGTGACCAAAAAGCATATTAGTTCATATTAGCTATGGCTCAGGCTTTCAAATGGATTGAAGTTGAAGCTGATTTTAGATACAGCTGAGTGTTGAAGAAGGGGTGCTCATCATTCGCATTGTGGAGTGTCATTTAGAACGGACTTAAAGCAGCTCTTCAAATCTCTGTTGAGCAGGTGGACACTATTTTAGATTTCTCATTCATAAGGGCATTCTGATGGTTATTTCCTTTTTCTGCTCCTTGAGTGCACCATAAACCAGTTTTTGGTGTTACAAATTATGTATGCACATACTTTTTATACACAATTGGTGATGCTGTGGTTGTATGCATATAGGGTATGATCACAGTGTTGGGTGAACAGTGTAAGGTGGAAGCCCAATGGGTAATGAGACCACTGATCCATAAAATGAAACAAATAAACAATGTACTGCAGTCACACAATCAATCAATCAGTAGCTGAACTGGGTTCCACACAGTCACAAAAACAAAACAAAAAAGCCACAAAAACAAAAATGCAAAATAAATAGCGAAAACAGACAGACCTCAGTGTAACAGTCAAAATGGAAGTGTGGCACTCAAAACAGAAGTGTAACACTCAAAATGGAAACATGGCACTCAAAACGGAAGTGTGGTACTCAAAATAGAAGTGTGGTACTCAAATCGGAAGCATAATACTCAAAACGCAGCATGATCGGCTTCTGAAAAAAGTTCACAAACCGGAACACTTGCTTGGTTTGCAGTGTTTGGCTTCCAATTTTTTTGAGTACCAAAGTGTTTGAGAACCAAGGTACCACTGTACATAACAACAACAACAACAACAACAACAACAACAACAACTTATTATTTTTACCCTGCCCATCTGGCTGTGTTTCACCAGCCACTCTGGGCAGCTTCCAACAAAGATTAAAAATACATTAAAATGTCACACATTAAAAACTTCCCTAAACAGGGCTGCCTTCAGATGTCTTCTAAATGTCAGGTAGTTGTTTATTTCTTTGACATCTGATGGGAGGGCATTCCATGAGGCGGGTGCCACTACCGAGAAGGCCCTCTGCCTGGTTCCCTGTAGCTTTGCTTCTCACAGTGAGGGAACCACCAGAAGGCCCTTGGCACTGGACCTCAGTGTCCAGGCAGAACAATGGGGGTGGAGACGCTCCTCCAGGTATACTGGGCCGAGGCCATTTAGGGCTTTAAAGGTCAACACCAACACTTTGAATTGTGCTTGGAAACATATTGGGAGCCAATGTAGGTCTTTCAGGACCGGTGTTATATGGTCTCAGCGGCCGCCTCGCATCACCAGTTTAGCTGCTGCATTCTGGATTAGTAGTAGTTTCCGGGTCACCTTCAAAGGTAGTCCCACATAGAGCGCATTGCAGTAGTCCGAGCAGGAGATAACTAGAGCATGCACCACTCTGGCGAGACAGTCCGCGGGCAGTCCGCGTACCAGATGAAGCTGGTAGACAGTTGCCCTGGATTGCATGTAATCCAAATGCAGATAAAACTTCTCTATTCCATCAGGTGGTGGGGAGAATTGCTGAATTTTTACTAAACTGTCAACTGCTGCAAATTGAGATGTCTTTCTTCTTCCTTGTATGCCATTTGTGAAGTTTAGCTTCGTTTATCATGCATTTTATCACATATATTTTCCCATGTTTGAGATACTGAGGGGTTCTCTGGAGCCAATTGTCAGAATAATATGTATTTAAAATGATATAAATGACTCCAGTTTTGAAAGGGTCCATATCCCTTCCTCAAGGCCACCACAGGCTACTGTACATATGGGCTCTAATACTTAATGACTATTTAGAAAAGATCACAAAATAGATTAAATTCATTCTCCCCACCCCCTTTTAATGAATACCGGGTAGAAATAAAGCTTCATTTAGTAAACATCAAGCAACATGCCATTAAAAAGGATTCACAGTTTAAAATCAATACCTGCATTACAGGTCAGATGAACGTGTTGTCTCTCAGCTTCATTCTCTCCCTCCACTCAACCTTCTGATAACTTGCATTAATCCCATGCCCTTTGGTGGAGCTTTACTGTGAAAAGCTGATGTAATATTTATTGATTTACAAGCAACTCTGCCTTTACATTGTTTTCACTCATTCCCAGTTTTTCCATATTCTCTTTTCACTTGAATGCCTGAAACAAATCACTGAAAAATCCATGCAAGGAAGCCTCTCTGGGAACTAATCTTGTTTTCACAGGTTGAAGTTGCTGCCGGGAGACAACTCTGGCACCAATAGAACAGTAAGAATTAGTGAATGACTTTGGGTCAATATTTGGCAGGGGCACATTCTGCCCCCCCTTCCCCGACTCACTCCCCATTTCTGTCAATATTTGGAATCTGAAATTACAGAACAAAAGGTCCGGACCTTCGGCTGCTAAATCAATAGAACCTCAATTAATTCAATGGGGCTGCAGCAATTTATGCAGGCTGATGGCTTGGCCTTATATTATTGTTCATTTTCGTTATCAAATTTGATTCAGGTTCCCGTTCTTTTGAGCACAATAAACAGAGCAGGTCATCGGCTGCATTGATCTAAGGTTAAGCTCTTTCATTAAATATTCCATTCATGCTGCTTGATTAAAAAATGCTCCAGCTTTGAATTCAGTGAAGGAAATGAACTTAGTTGCAGAGATTAAACTTTTGAGGGCTGCTTTTGTGAATGGGCATATGTTGGGAAACAAAATAAAGCTGTATTTATCAGGAAAAGGGAAAGATTTTTCAGTGATCACTTGAAGGAGCCACTATGGAAAATTCAAAAAGGTTCCCTCTGCCAAATATAACAACTGAGAAGGGACAACCTTTCAGATATTTGGGGCTTAAGTTGTTTAGGGCTTTAAACACTAACGTGAGCACCTTGACTTGGCCCAGAAAAAGAAAAGGTGCAGTGCACCTGTTTAGAACAGGGGTCATGTGAGTTCTAAACTGAACCTCTGCCAATAATCTGGCTGCCAAATTTTGGACCAGTTGCTTCCTAGCATGCAGGGCTGAATGTCCTACTACAGGGATGTTGCCCATACTGACTGGGTCTGATGGGAGCTTTAGTTTGAATCATTTGGAGAGCAATATGTTGGCTACCCCTGTCCTACAACATCTACACACATCATTTGCCATTTCAAAATCATTGCATGTACAAACACTGTTCATCATTATCCATAATAGTGCCCCCTCTCAATGGTTGACTAACCACAGACAGTTGAATTATATCACTTTTGTCAGTTTGAACAATATGAAGAGAAAGCTGGTGGAGAGGAAATGCTCAAATGGAAGCATTTTTGATGTGACAGACAACAATAAATGTTGCTTTCCACATTGTAGCTTTTCATATGGCCATATGGCCAGACAGCTTTCCCTGGAGAATTCTCTCTCTCATACAGAAAAATGAAATAAGGTAGGAAGCTGTTGGAAAAAAATAGGAAATATAAACATCACAGATGGCACAGGTGATAGTACTGAGATAAGAAAAAAGAGACTAAAACATCAGCACTCTCTCCCCCCCCCCCATCCTTCTAATTGGCAGCACTGAGATTAGATGCTGGGAAAAGCTCTAGTTTCAAGCGCTCTACATCTGCAATCATTTTCATGTTTGCATTCACTTGTGGTCCTAATGCAGAACTGGGGAAGCTGTGAACCTTCTAGAGGTATTCGACTACTGGCTGGTTGGGGCTGATGGGAAGTGGCTTCCACAACATTTGCATAGCCACAGGTTACCCCTATCTGTCCTTGGGCAAATCTGCTCTTGCTTTGCTTTGGTATTTGTATAAATAAAGTGTTAGCAAAGTCACTAAAATAACACTGATGGAGTCTAGAAAGGAAATAAAACCCTGATAACACTTTACTGGGAACACCAAACAAAACCCAGTATATAATCTGCAGAGAAAGGAACATGGTGGCTTTGTCTTTCTTACTTCAGGCCTTGTGCATAGCAGGTAGAACCAAATTTACAGAAGAAAAACTATTGCAAAATTACACAGCCAATCAGAGCATATGTTACCTCAGTGGAGCCCATGCTACCCCCCACCAGAGCTGGATTTAGAGTGGTATTGCGGTTCCCCTGCACAGGGTGCTGAGCCAAGGGGGTGCAAAATAATGATAATGACAATATAAAACCTATATTTATAGGAGTATCAACTGAGAAGGTCCAGAAAAAAAGCAACTGTACCAAAAGGAATTATTGTGAAAATAAGAAATATTAAGGGGATGCACCAATTTTTGTCCTCGCTCACGGTGCCTTATTACTGAAGTCCTCACCTTTAAATTCATTGATTGAGATTTGAAATTTCTTCAGTGTGAAGCATTGTATATTGGGAAGGGCTGGAGATGAAAGGCTGAGACAGAAGTACTTCCATGAATGATTTAGGGGTCATAGTAGGCAAGCCTGGACATAAGTCAACAGCACGATGTTGTGATGCAATAAGATGAATGCAGTCAAGGTTGCATTAAAAGGATCATCTCTCTCAGCACAGACTTTTCTTTCTTAGATGTCCTGCCCTTGGCCCTCAGACCTGTGGCTTCCCAGCCTTGTTGCATGCTATCAGAATAACTCAAAATTCACTGGCCTTAACACACTGTTTTCAGTGCACCTTTATGTCACCCTTCTATCTTCTTCTCAAGACTTAATCTAGCTACTTGTTCTCTATTCCAAAAATGACTACCCAGTTTTGTGAGTTGGACTATGCATGTGCAGCCCTAACTGCTTGGTTGGGTTGTTTGTTTGTTTGTTTGTTTTACATTCCTTTATGTAGTACATTTATATCCCATCTATCCTCTACTGAGCTCATGGTGGTGTTCATGGTTCGCTTCCTCTTCATTTTATCTTCACAACGACCCAGCAAGGTAGCAACACTGCACATATCACCTCTCTGTCAGCCCAATTTCTCACTGAGCAAAGAAGTTTTCTGTATTTGCACGACCTCTAGCTAAATAGACTCATATCCGTTCACAGGTCCTTCAGTCATAGCTCATCTGCAGCATACAGATTTGAAGGAAAAGAGGTGGAAGAATGTCCTGAATTCATTAAAGGAACTTGTTTGTCATAAAAACCACTTCATCACCATCATTTTTAAAATTTGTTTTGCTATTTGCTGTAAATCTCTGGAATTAAAGTGTCTTAACCTCATTGTGTTTATTCATCAATCATAAAAATTTCTTTCCCCATAATTTAGGCTTTGATTGCAATCAACTGTTCAGTGCTTCATGGGCAAAGGGGGAAAAAGAATGAGAAACAACCGACTGCACTTGCAGTCCCTTTTCAGATCTTGCTTAGGCCCCATCTGCACTATACAGTGGTACCTCGGGTTACAGATGCTTCAGGTTTCATACGCTTCAGGTTGCAGACTTCACTAACCCAGAAATAGTACCTCAGGTTAAGAACTTTGCTTCAGGATGAGAACAGAAATCGTGCTCCGGCGGCGTGGCAGCAGCAGGAGGCCCCATTAACTAAAGTGGTGCTTCAGGATAAGAACAGTTTCAGGTTAAGAACAGACCTCCAGAACAAATTAAGTTCTTAACCCGAGGTACCACCGTACATCTAAAGCAGTATCATGCTAGTTTAGGAAGTCATGGCTTCCTCCAAAGAATCATAGTAAGTGTAGTTTGCTAAGTATGCCAAGGGTTGTATGGAGACTCCTATTCCCCTCACAGAGCTACAATTCCTAGTGTTCCCAGGGAAGAGGGGTTGTCTATTAAACAATTCTGGGGGTACATGTAATCAATTAATTATTCTTTGCAGATTCAAAGCAACAACAACAGAAAACACTGGCAGTGGTGTCATGGGAGGAAGTCACTGGTGATGTCATGGTGCCATTTCCAGTGATGTCACAGAAAGGCCCTGTAATGAAGGTCAACTGGGAGAGGGGAGAGTGTCTATACTATAATTTTCAGACAGTTCCTGCTGGTGCTGAAGCTTGCAAGCTACATGCACAGTATTCTTAACATTATTATTTTTTTAAAAAAAATATTAAAGGCATTCTCACCCACCTGAAGATTCAAGCCCTTTATTTGCAATGGTTGGGGGTGGGTGGGCAGACAGATATGGAGAATTCAGGCCAGACATGAAGGTCTGGCAACCCTAAACAGGATGGATGATTTTCAGAGCTTTTTCATGCAGAGCTCCAAATTCTCTCCATCAAGAAAAGGGAATAGCTTTCCATTTTTCATAATACATCGCATAGCAGTCTTGAGTCAATGATGACAGGTGACATAGAAGTCCTTTAAAGGAATGCATTCCTTCCTTCCTTCCTTCCTTCCTTCCTTCCTTCCTTCCGTCTGTCATCATTTCTTTCTTGGCAAGACTGGCCTCCTATTATACTCAAAATAAGCAGGTTTGCAATATAATACCAGTTATAGTGAGGTGAATCAAACATATCTGAGAACGAATGAATGAACGGTAATGAGAGATTCCCTCCTGGCATCATTTCTGGGATTAGTAATTTGCAAAATTGTGGCAGTGTGAGGGAACAGCATGGGAAAGCCATTTCCTTCCTCCTTTGTCCAGTCTAAATGCAAATCTGAACTTTCTTGGCAGTTCATTTACATATTAATGTCTCTCCTATTCCACTCCAGAGATCTCTTTAGATTTTCTAAATTAAAGTAGGTGGGCTGATGGAAAAGGGGGTCATTCTGTTCCACCAGCTACATCAACCTGAGACACCTATCACAGGGAAGACCATTAATATGTGGGGGGGGGGGGAGATGCATCTGATCAATGCCCCCCTCTTTCCCTACCTGCCTCTGTTCAACCTGTCTGGGGAAAGGTTAGGGGTGAAAGGACAGAGAGAATGGAGGTGACCCCGGGGCTAGGAATATATTTTGTAGCTGCACTGAAACACAAACACAATAATGTTTGGAAAGGGTAAGGGTGCACACTGGTCTAATTAGCATTTATTCCTTGTAGCTTGCAAAATGTCAGCTACCAGTTGGTGGAGAATAAAGATGTAATGTGAGCAGTAATGAATTAAATTGTGGCTATTTGCATTGGAATGCTAAGATAATGATCTGAAATTACTATTGTAAATATTCCCCCTGACAGTTCTAAATTGGACTTAGAGCAAATAGTACTTTGGATGAACTTTCAGCCACAAAAATCACTTTTAATGGTTTATTCTCTGTTTTGGTGATGACACTGGCTTTCTAAAAGATAATACACCTCTAGGTTTGTTCAAGCAATTTGGTAATTGTCACATAGATCAATAAAGTTTAATGAACAACCACGGGGGGCTGTTTGGCTCATTCACCAAGTTAGAGTGAAACAAACTTGATTATTACCCATCGTCCAAATGCTCGATTAGCCTATAACACAGACTATAAGTACTGCTGATGGTGTCTCCCCACCCTTCCTGTCTGCTTTAGACAGCATCAAAAGGCAAATATTTTCAGAACCATTGAACACTTAGATACACTTTTCTCATGTTAGCTGTGATTTACAGCTCACTGTTAGCATAAGAAATTGGCTGAGAAAATTTATTTTCCTTTGTCTACAGACTAGAAGTCTTGTCACAGTGAAGCTACAAAGCAATCTGCAGAATCACCAGATACCTTGAGAAATACCTCTTGCCTGAGTAGCTCATCAGAATCAGTCTAATATGCTAAACTACTACCACTACTACTGATGATGTAATATTATTCATGGTATTTTCTTTTACCCCATAAAGCCTAACTGCATTTTACTCTACGCAGAAACACACACACACACACACACACACAGAGCGCAATTATCTTAAGAGCATAATAAGAGCCTCCTGGATCAGACCAACGGCCCATCTAGTCCAAAAGCCTGTTCTCACAGTGGCCAGCCAAATACAGGGCTGGGAGTCGGTAGCTGTCACCACATTGTGTGAGAGAGAATACCATTTACTACAGTGGCGTAGCGTGGGGGGTGTTTGGTCCAGACAGTCGAAACTTCCTGGTCCTCCTGGCCTGGAGCATCCTTCCTTGCATGTGACTAGTGGGTGGATGTCACCTTTCCAGACCTGCCGCTCTCTTTTCCATCTTCCTTTTGTCCTGTGAACTGCTGGACTGCTAACCTGCAGTCACTAGGTAAATCTCCCTTGTGGGGTAAACCTGTTTGTATATGTTTGAAACTTTAAGCCTAAAGCCTGTCTTCAGGGATCACACTGTAGTCTGTCTGATCATGAGTAAACTTTCTTTTTGTTACTTATGAATAAGACTGTGGTGTCTTTATTCTTTCAGGAGGGATTCAAGGGGTCTTAACAGGAAAATATTAGAACACATTTCAATCTGGAGAAACCAGATTGAATTGCATATTGTCTTAAGAAACTCACACGAGTTTGCAACAAGTCTTCTGCTGTGTAAAGGGGAAAGTAAAGGAACTTGCTAATGCAAGTTAGGAAGGATATTAATAAACAATACATCCTCCCCTGCCACCCTGAACATTCCCACAGCTAGTTCACCTCACAATGTAAACACACAAAGTGTGGAGTGGAAAAGGTATTTACTTGTGTTCCCTTGAACATGAGTAGGACACCTCATCTGATGAGGGACCCTGTTTTATCAGGTTGCCTAGTCACATGAAGGGTTTTAACTGTGTCCAAGAAACTGTGAATAGAAGCCTCTTGCAGACCTTCACTACTTACCACCAAGATAATTAAATATAATTACATATAAAACCTCAAACCTCATTGTATTTTTACATTCTATTGGAAGCTGCCCAGTGTGGCAAAAATTATTATTTTTAATAATTTTGATGGTATGCTATGTATGTTTGTTTCTTTTTTTGCCGTTTGTTTTATACTTCTTAGAAAGCCATGTAAGCACTTTATGCACAAACTGTATTTAATAATGGTATTAGTACTAATTCCTGTGCCTATAGCGTGTTCTCCCTAACAGAGAGCACGTGTTGCGGTTGGGGGAACAGGCCACCCTGCCGTGACTAGGCAAATTTGGTCAGCAACCCTAGCCTTTAAGGGGTTAATTGGGTTGCTGGGGAATTTTGATTGTTGCCAATTCGGAGGAGGGGTCAGAGGCTTTAAATATAGGGGCCAGACATGGGGACGTCCTCTTGGCCATTTTGCACCGGATCACATGGAGCACTTGGACAATCTTCTCATTGTCTGGTTACATTTCTTTATTTCTTTATTTCCCCTTTCTTTTTAATCCTCTCTAGTCCCTTAAATAATTTAATTCCCCCCTTTTTCCTGTTCGATTTCCCACCCCACCCCTTACCCTGCCCTGTGGGAAGATTCTCCCTATAGCCGTGGCTTGCCTTTCCCAATAGGGAAAGAGCCCCTGTTCCCCCATTTTGCCTGTTTAATTGTGGGGCTAGTCAGGGCTGTTCTCAGCTTAGCTGGAATCACTTTCGTTTATAGTATCCCCGAAGGTTGGCTTTAATTTGAGTGTGTGCAGCGCTTTTGGCCAAATTTTAAGCTAGCCTTGGGTGGGAGCACTAATTTGGCTTCCTTTAATATTGCTATGAGACTAAGATTCTCAAGAGCAGAAACAGGGAGGCCTATTCGGCCTGCACATTAACTTCCAAGCCTAAGTCTGCTACAGGAAGCAGTTACTTGTTAAGTCTCTGCCACGTGACTCATTCTCGCTATAGGAATGTATCTGCTTGCAGGCCCAGTTGCTCCTAATGTATATCTGAGGCAGACAAAGGGCCCCAGAGGCTCTCTGTGCCTCCAAAGACTATGAGCACTCTGTATATGCTCTTGAATTATGCCATTTCTGAACAAGTTTATCTTCTTTAAGTTTGTTTTGCCCTGATAGTGGCGAATGCCATTTTAGAGATGAGCCATTGTGGCTTACTGGCTAAAGTGTAAGACCTGGGAGACAGGGTTCATATCCCCCTCTTAGCCATTGTTATAACAAAACAAAACTAACTGCTCCTTTTAGGCTATTCTGATGCTGGGTAGTTCTGCCCATTTGTGATAAAAGAACTTTGGGTTTTCTTGAAGGAGTGCTTCCCTCTAAAAGGGCAAGCAGGGGTACCTGGACAAGCTGTGGGCTACCTCAACTCTCCTATTTCACTGGAATTTATGCCTGGCCTAGCAGGTGATCCTAGGGCTTTGCCCTAGAATTTGATGGCCTGGAAGCGTTTCCGGCCTGAATAGTGTTCCCATGTGGTCTATAAGCATTGGTTTCACTGGGTCAGCGCATAGTGCCGGTAATGCCTAGGTTGCAGGATTGGTCCCTGTATGGGACAGCTGCATGCTCCCCCATTGCTCTACCTGGACACTTAGGTCCTTTTGGTGGTTACCTCACTGCGAGGGATGTAATGGGCGCCACATTTGCAATATGCAAGTGGGAGAAAGCACCTTTGCGTGCCCGCATTGTAGTTTGCTCTGTGCATTGCAGGGCACGGCGCTGCACGGGCTGCAATTGCATTGCATTGCGTGTGAGATTTGCAGTTGCATTGCACGGAGGGTGTGTTTGCATTGCACGGAGTGTATTGTTACATTGCACGGAGTGTGTTGTTGCATTGCACGGAGTGTAGTTGCATTGCACGGAATGTGTGTGCATCGCATGGAGGGTGTAGTTGCATTGCACAGAGTCTGTTTTTGCATTGCAAGGAGTGTGTGTGCATTGCACAGAGTGTGTAGTTGCATTGAACGGAGGGTGTGTGCAGTGCACAGAGTGTAGTTGCATTGCATGGAGTGTAGTTCCATTGAACGGAGTGCGTAGTTGCATTGCACGGAGGGTTTGTGTGTGCATTGCACGGAGTGTGTATTTCCATTGCACAGAGCGTGTTTTTTGCATTGCAGGGAGTGTGTAGTTGCATGGCACGGAGTGTGTAGTTGCATTGAACAGAGTATGTAGTTGCATTGCATGGAGGGTTTGTGTGTGCATTGCACAGAGCGTGTTTTTGCATTGCAGGGAGTGTAGTTGCATTGCACGGAGTGTGTAGTAGCATTGAACGGAGTATGTAGTTGCATTGCATGGAGGGTTTGTGTGTGCATTGCACAGAGCGTGTTTTTTGCATTTCAGGGAGTGTGTAGTTGCATTGCACGGAGTGTGTAGTTGCATTGAACGGAGTATGTAGTTGCATTGCACAGAGGGTTTGTGTGTGCGTTGCACAGAGTGCGTAGTTGCATCGCACAGAGCGTGGTTTTTTTTTTGCATTGCACGGAGTGTGTGTCGGAAAAGGAAGCTGGCTTGGCGGCAGCTTTGTCAGGACTTCTTTAGGGGTTCTGGCCAGCGTCGGCCCTGTAAATTTACATATCATGATGGCAGCACAAGATGCCCCCTGCCCAAGCGCTGGAAGCTGGAAGCTGGCAAGCAATAGCTCAATACCTTTTGCCCATATTCCCATTTTATTTAGGGATCCAGTGGATATCGTTGCTAAAACAAACCACTCGCCTATGGAGAACCTGTCTGCCTTGAAGGAAGTTATTTTGTAATACTTCCTCTGTAGCAAGTGATGCTTCATCAGATCCGATCTTGCTGGGTCACTTAATTAATCTTCCCACTAGGCCAGGTTGCCTGCGGCCTGGGGTCCCCTTACCTTTGTGTATGCCTACCAAGTGTGGTGAAGGCAGATATCAGGCGATGGTAGCAATTCCTGAATGTATGCAATAGTAGTTCGCCATGGCAGGATACCTTGAACCCGCTTAGGGATTTTCAGGTTCATGCTGGTGCTGCTGGATCTTTGCCCTTTGGTTTTATTTCAAGGGCCACTGGTGTGCAAAGCTATGGCCTCAAGCCCGGTGTGGTGAGGCAATCATGTGACATAACTTTTCTTGAGTTTTTCCCCATTTTAGTAGCAGTTCACATGTGGCCCGAGGAGTCCAGTGACCATCGGATCTGCTTTTGGTCTGATAACCAGGTAGTGGTGAGCGTTTTGGCAAAACGGTCCTCATGCTCCAGCAGATTCTCCACCCCTCCGCTCACGTTTTCGAGCTGCGCCGCTTAAGGTTTAATATTGTGCTTCCTACTCTCCAAATTACGGGATCCTCTAATGATGTTGCTGACACTCTATCCCATTTTCAGATGAAGCGCTTCAGATCCTGGGCTCCAGACTCAGTTGTTGCCAGACTTTTCCAGACCACCTGTGGCATTTTGACAACAATTAGTATTCACAGAGAGCAGCAGCCATTTCCCCTTCTGCTTTTAGCTCTTATGGGATGGCCTGGATGGATTTCTTAGCCTTAAGCTTGCAGTCCTCGGCCATTCAGATGAATTAGCCCCCATCCTTTGAGCAGATCCTGCAGTATTTGGTCCACCTGCTGCAGATTGGGCGTGCTGTTATAACTATCAGAATTCAGTCTGCTGCAATGTCTGTTACACTGAAGCTTTAATTTTCAGAGACCCTTGTATAAGGTTTATAGTGCGCAGGGCCTTGGAAGGTTGGAATAGACTCCAACCTCATAGGACAGTGGGCAGGAAGTTGGTCAATTTTACCTATGTAGTATCTGCAACAAGTTAAAACTTGTCTGCTGGTTAAAGATCAAGGCGAGATTCCTTTCAGTAGTCCATTGCATTTTCGCACTGAGGGTTAGGAAAATGGTTGTTGGTGCCAGCATGGGGCTGAGAGTCTGGAGGCTTATTGCTTCAGGACTTTTCCTTATCCTTTGGAGCTTGTCTTTAGAATCGGGAACTCTAAAACAGACTTAGTGGGCAGGAGTGCCACAATCAGGGTTCCCGCCACAGGTGAGGAAGGCCCTTGCCCAGTTATGGATAACAGAATATTTGGCTTTTCATTCCCTGGGGGCTGGCCCGCTCCTAGTGCATGAAAATGGGTTCCCGTTAGCCAGGCATCAATGTGCTTACGTCGTGCAACAGTTATTACGGCCTGCGGCTTGCTTACCGCTGAACATGCCTCATTCCTTCCGAATAGGACTGCTGCAAAGGCTGCAGACTGGGGGCCTGTCAGTAGACAGGATTGTGAATACGGGTCATTGGAAGTCTTACGCTGACAAGGGTTATATCAAGAAGTGTCAAATGAGGTCTGTGCTGATGCTTGTCTGTTATTTCCTTTTCATAGGAGCAGCTGTGCACATTTGGGTCACAGCATCGTACACTAGGCTGGCAAGCATGTTGACGAGTTTGGACTGGGGCGCCATCTCAGTCTTCCTGCCCATGTGAACATTTACTGGATGTCCTGATGGGGAATGCTTTGGGAGGAGATCCTTCCTTTGGTGTGGTCGAGGGTGACCTGTGCAGGTCCTCCCGCAGTGCTGGTGGTACAGCTGGGCGAGAATGTTTGCTGTCTTCCTCCAGCTTAAGTTTGCATTCCTGCATGCAAGAGGGCTTGGATTGAGTTGATGGCAGCTCTCCCTGGACTCATAATAATTTAAGGCATTGGTTCAAGGTGGTCTGGAGGGGGGGTTGGAGCACCTGTCCCCTCCAATGCGCAAAGATATTCCATTAAGGGAATCCAAGGATTCGCTATGCTTTTGTCAACCCCTTTTAGGGGTAGGGCCACACAAGAGTCCCTGGGAGCATTTGGGGGTGAGCTTGAATCTGATCCTGTTTCATTGCTCCCCCACGCTGTTTATTTGTACTGACGATATGGTGGGGCCCAGTCGTCAGTGCTGCCCTGCTAAGGTCAGGTGCAGCTAGTCGGGAACCAATGCCTAGACAAACTACCACTGAGCAGGCCAGAAAGCATGTTAATAAGGGCGGTGGACAATAGAATAAAATAAAGTAAATAAAATAAATAAATTAACAAATAATAAATAAAATAAAATAGGTCCTTGCTTTAGGTGGTTCTGTAATATTGCACCCTGCTATTTTCTTCAAGGCTGTTGCCCTCTTTAGGGCAGATGGGGTGCATCTTTCCCCTAGGGGGAACGACACCTGGCGGGATGCGATTGCCTTGGGATTCATTGTTCCCCCCACAATGTTTGCTGGTACTGACGGTATGGTGGGGCCCAGTCGTCAGTGCTGCCCTGCTGAGGTCAGGCGCAGCTAGTCGTGAACCAATGCCTAGACAAACTACCACCGAGTAGGCCGGAAAGCGTGTTAATAAGGCAGTGGGAATAAAATACAGGTTGTGGGAAATTGAATGCATTAAAAGGTTATGTTCGTTAACATTATTGGTGTCTTACAATTTTTGCTTGTTTTATCTTAGAGCGGGTCCAGGTCTTGGCCTTCCTCCGCGTGTTCAGTTGTCCTGGCTGTCCAGACAGGGAATGCGCTGGTCAGAGCTCTTGCCACGGATCCAGGGGCAGTTGCTACGTGAAGGGTATTGTGGTGCAGCTGGGCGAGAACGACCTGATTTCTATGGACTGTTTTTCTCTGCGTGCTGCAATTTTGACTGACCTGGAGACACTGCGGGCAATGGTGCCAACAGCTAAAATATTTTGGTTAAAGCTTTTGCAACGATGCGTGTGGAGGGGCAGTCATTGCCCAGCCGCCACTGAAAGGGCCAGAAAACGCATCAATTCCGCTGTATCTAAAAAGATTTTTTGGGCTGGGTGGAGATGTGATTTCTCACCCTGAGATTCTTTTTAAGTCGCCATCCTTTTTCCGAGCTGATGGCATGCACCTTTATGCTTCTGGGAATGAGGCTTGGATAGGTGCGGTGGTGGCCAAGCTGAGGTCTTGGTTGGGTCTGTGAGTGGTTTGGCGGTGAGCTGGAGGCTCCATGGCGGTTAGGCATTGGTTAATTGGTGCTTGGAGGGGTAAGTGCCTATCCCTCCAAATGATGCGGAAAGGGAATTCCGTTAAAGGAATCCAGGGGCTTGCCATTCTTTTCGTCCTTGTCCGTGGAGCCGGACTTGGGCCGTGCAAGCCCCACAGGAACATGAGGGTGAGAAGTGTGGGTCTGATTCCCAGCCTCATTTCTCACCCAATACTTGTTTCCCACTCTGGCTTCCGTTGGTGTCCGGAAGGCCAGCTCTGTCCCTGAGGGCATGGACAGATAGTCATAACCAATGCCTAAGCAACCACTCACATTTTTTGTATTTGAATAAAGTTGTGGCCAAAATTATGCCAAAAACCTTAAACAAAAATTGATGTGTGAAGTGTGAATTATTTTGGGGGGTGGCACTGTGGGACTCAACACGCAAAGCGTGTTCTCCCTAACAGAGAGCACGTGTTGCGGTTGGGGGAACAGGCCACCCTGCCGTGACTAGGCAAATTTGGTCAGCAACCCTAGCCTTTAAGGGGTTAATTGGGTTGCTGGGGAATTTTGATTGTTGCCAATTCGGAGGAGGGGTCAGAGGCTTTAAATATAGGGGCCAGACATGGGGACGTCCTCTTGGCCATTTTGCACCGGATCACCCGCCCTCCCTCCCTTTAATAGGGTGGTTTTTTCTTGATCGCTTGACCTTGCTATGCCTGTCATGGGGTCGTCTGCCTTTGAGCGGGGGCCTGGTAGGAATTTTGCCACTTGGCTGATTGGCTGGTGCCATTTGGTTTTTGCCTACTGCGTAGCAAATCGTCACAACTTGTAAGGTTGGCGGTTAGGCATTGGTTAATTGGTGCTTGGAGGGGTAAGTGCCTATCCCTCCAAATGATGCGGAAAGGGAATTCCGTTAAAGGAATCCAGGGGCTTGCCATTCTTTTCGTCCTTGTCCGTGGAGCCGGACTTGGGCCGTGCAAGCCCCACAGGAACATGAGGGTGAGAAGTGTGGGTCTGATTCCCAGCCTCATTTCTCACCCAATACTTGTTTCCCACTCTGGCTTCCGTTGGTGTCCGGAAGGCCAGCTCTGTCCCTGAGGGCATGGACAGATAGTCATAACCAATGCCTAAGCAACCACTCACATTTTTTGTATTTGAATAAAGTTGTGGCCAAAATTATGCCAAAAACCTTAAACAAAAATTGATGTGTGAAGTGTGAATTATTTTGGGGGGTGGCACTGTGGGACTCAACACGCAACCCAAAGAGAACCAACAAAAGAGGGGCAGTGTGATGGTAAGCCAGAATTTCCATGCCCTTATAATAAAAGGAACACAGTGAAACAAGGATGAATTGTGACAAGGAGAGGCTGAGGAGATGCCCCAGAAGGTTACAGCATTTGATTGCCTAGAAGTTTGACCTATTCAGTATATAGGTCAGCCTGCCATGCATTAAGAGAGGCTGCAGTGTGCTGTTGATGCTTCTGCAGGAAATGGCTGCTTGCTAGAACGTCAAATGTTTCATCAAGCGCAAGGATACCAGCTCTGGACCATTTTGGCATCTTACAAAGATAGCCCTGAAGTATGTGTGTATTTATAATCTCTCTCTCTCTCTCTCTCTCTCTCTCTCTCTCTCTCACACACACACACACACACACCCCATATGAAGGAGAAATTCATTTGGCCTGCATTATAAAGTGAATAAACCTAATTCACCACACATAGATTTACATGCAGATCACAACACAATTATCAATTAGATTTCCACTTCTTGAAATTTTGTGATGCAGTTTTGGTTCAAAGCATGCACACACAGAACCCCCATTTACACAGAACAATGCATACAAAAATATGTGCTTTTCAAAACATTTAAAAATGTTTTTTTTTTCAGGGGAGCAAAAGTGCAGAAGAAAAGAAATCTGCACAAAATATAGCAGGATCTCTGACTGAGTGCATGAGAAAATGACATGGAATGGAAATATGCTGATCCATTCATCACTAATATTCCCTCTGCAAAAGGCAACCCAGTGGATATGGTGGAATCTGAACCCATCTCTCCTTGGTCTCACCAATAGTCCTAAATAGGCTCTCACAGAAGCCCCAAATAATTTCCATCCCCATTAGCATCTATTGAAATATTCAAAGTAGGGATTCTGGCATAGAGACGCTAGCAGGTATCCAAGTCTTTGTGCTACCTGGCCAGTTTTTGAGAAAGGGGAAATTGCTCGCCCCTGTACTTAAGTGGCAGCAACACAACTGGTCAGAATATGATGCACCTAGCATAGCAGCTGTCAGGCAGCCACTACAGCCCCACTGGACCCTATAAATCTTGGAAACTGACTTGATTTGTCACAAGCTTTAACTCACATCTATATAAATTCATGGTATGGATGGCTGTTTCTGGTGACTTCCCACTTATGGGGAAGCTGTTTCTGGTGACTTCCCACTTATTTTTGCAGAATGCTTGTTATGTTGTGTCATTCCAGGGCTTTTTTTTTTGGGGGGGGGAGGAAATGCCAGCCACAACTAGGGATGGGGGAGAAAAATGATTCAGTTTGTTTTTAAAGGTGAAACTACCTATTTCACACTTTCTGAAACAATGTGAGAACCGAAAAGCAGCTATCCTTCAAAATTTCGTAATGCTGTTTTCCAGCCAAGTATTGTGGAAAAAAGGCATATCTTTGGGTAAAGGGTCCTTAAAGAGTAGTGAAAACAACATAGGGAAATGCATAATTTTAGGGAAAGTTGTTTTCCAAAGGTGTGTATTTTAGGTAAAAATGCTATAAATATGTTTATGATAGGAGAAATCCACAAAACTGAGGATGAATTTTCATAAGGATTTTAAAACACAACAAACTGATATGGAAATGTGAAGACCTGAATTTCTGGTGGGGAAAACGAGAAACAGAGAGAAAGTGAAATTCAAGCATCCCTACACACACACACATAAACACACACCTCACTTTTGGGGGCCATCTCTCAAATTTCCAGGAATAACATTACATCCTGTGCATTCTGGGAAAATGAAATGGTGTCAATTGAAGCAGTTGCTGCTTCTAGTCCCATAAAAAGATAACCCCTCCCCCTCCGAGTAAAATTTACCCATATGATTCAAACTTTAATCCATCCCCAAACAAATGCACATCCTTATATATATTTTACTACAGCAGGAACAGTCTCGTTACAGAAGGACTAACTCTATGTGTGCATGCAGTATTGACTCTTCTCTCCCCACTCCACTTTCTGCTATTTGCCGAGATTGATACATTTTAATGGTTGCCCTTATTGATCTTGCAGTTTTCACCACTCTGACTTAAGTTTATGGGCCCATTTCATTTTAAATGGGGACTTGTGTACTCCATAAAATTAAAGCAAATAAGTGCATTTCCTTCCACTTTATAAAATCTTTGGCGGATAGCCTGGTGGCTGCAATGGAAAGGATAGGATGTCTCTTCTTCCCAAATAATTAACCTGACTGAGAAAGATGTGGTTACAAATGTAGCTTAATCTCCTGTACAGGGTCTTGGGAAGTCAGTACGTAAGGGTGACAGAGAATTACAGCAAACTGGGACAATTTGCCAAGCCAATTAAATAAACTATTACATTTGTGTGATTTTCAACTTAAATTGATTTATTTTTATCCAGGGCATGCTAGGGGTTTTTTTCCTGTGTGTTTTTTGCCAGCCTCTGTTGTCAAGACTAAGCAGATTTGTGTGTGTAAGTGATACTCCCCATTGAAGCCTCCCACAGTGAATCTTTTCTTCCTGAAGTGGCAGGCAAAATTAGTAATGGCAGACTCAGCAGTGTAATGATACCATGCAGTGATTCAAGTATTTCCTGTACATGTGACAAAATAGCATTACCTGGTGCTTACAAGCAAAGGCTCACTTAAGGATTCCTCCATGCAACATATCCTTGTTACTGATGATGCCAAAATTACGAATTACCTGACTGGTTTTACAAATTGGGCTACCTCGTAAGATTGATCATAGAACACAGATGGACATATCAGATTATTTCTGATGCTCATTCAGAAATTCTCTTTCCATGATAATCTGAGAGTTTTTAAAAAAGTACAAAAATGGGTTAAATATATTAAAATATATAAATATAAATATGTTCTGATATCTGTCTTAATCTGGGACATGTGAATTTAAAAATAGGGAGGAGATTCTTTTTCATTCATAGTGCATAATGAATTGAGCTTCGATTCATCCAGACTGTCTTAGCTGGATCAGAATTTAACACAAAAATTTCTGTGCAAGTGTGTTGTCCATGTTCAGGAACCAAAAGTAGCGGAACTTGCTTATTGCCGACCCCCTTGATCTCAATTCAGTTGCCACCAATTGCTGTGAAACTAGGCTTTCTTTAAATATATATTTCAAAGATAAAGTACGAAAGTTGCAAAATATTTCCTTAGAAAAGAAGAGGGAAAGGCATTCAAATACTAAGAAGAGACCTTCTGTGGTGTAGCTGAGGGAAAAAGTGGAGGAATAGAGCCCTGGCACAGTCACAACTCTGGTAAGTGCATTAAGTTATCAGGCTGGACTCTACTTTCCTTTTCTTTAACGTGGTTCCCACTTCATGCTTGCAGTTTAAATAGTAAGATTTCTTTGTGAGGTTAAATTGCATTTCACATTAAAGATTAATTCTGTTCCTTTTGCATATGGGAGGAGGAAACATTTGCCATACCCTCCTCCCCTGCAAGAAGAGATGGATTCTCCTGCAGGGGTAGTGTGGGCAACCATAGAATCATAGAGTTGGAAGGGACCACAAGGGCCATCGAGTCCAACCCCCTGCCAAGCAGGAAACCCATCAGAGCACTCCTGACATATGGTTGTCAAGCCTCTGCTTAAAGACCTCCAAAGAAGGAGACTCCACCACATTCCTTGGCAGCAAATTCCACTGTCAAACAGCTCTTACTGTCAGGAAGTTCTTCCTAATGTTTAGGTGGAATCTTCTTTCTTGTAGTTTGGATCCATTGCTCCGTGTCCACTTCTCTGGAGCAGCAGAAAACAACCTTTCTCCCTCCTCTATGTGACATCCTTTTATATATTTGAACATGGCTATCATATCCCCCCTTAACCTCCTCTTCTCCAGGCTAAACATGCCAAGCTCCCTTAGCCGTTCCTCATAAGGCATCATTTCCAGGCCTTTGACCATTTTGGTTGCCCTCCTCTGGACACGTTCCAGTTTGTCAGTGTCCTTCTTGAACTGTGGTGCCCAGAACTGGACACAGTACTCCAGGTGAGGTCTGACCAGAGCAGAATACAGTGGCACTATTACTTCCCTTGATCTAGATGCTATACTCCTATTGATGCAGCCCAGAATTGCATTGGCTTTTTAGCTGCCGCGTCACACTGTTGGCTCATGTCAAGTTTGTGGTCAACCAAGACTCCTAGAGCCTTTTCACATGTACTGCTCTCAAGCCAGGTGTCACCCATCTTGTATTTGTGCCTCTCATTTTTTTTGCCCAAGTGCAATACTTTACATTTCTCCCTGTTAAAATTCATCTTGTTTGCTTTGGCCCAGTTCTCTAATCTGTCAAGGTCGTTTTGAAGTGTGATCCTGTCCTCTGGGGTGTTAGCCACCCCTCCCAGTTTGGTGTCATCTGCAAATTTGATCAGGATGCCCTTGAGTCCATCATCCAAGTCGTTGATAAAGATGTTGAATAAGACCGGGCCCAAGACAGAACCCTGTGGCACCCCACTAGTCACTCTTCTCCAGGATGAAGAGGAACCATTGATGAGCACCCTTTGGGTTTGGTCAGTCAGCCAGTTACAAATCCACTGAGTGGTAGCATAGTCAAGACCACATTTTACCAGCTTCTTTACAAGAATATCATGGGGCACCTTGTCAAATGCCTTGCTGAAATCAAGGTAGGATACATCCACTGCGTTCCCTTCATCTACCAGGCTTGTAATTCTGTCAAAAAATGAGATCAGGTTAGTCTGACATGACTTATTTTTCAGAAATCCATGCTGACTATTGGTGATCACAGCATTCCTTTCTAGGTGCGCACAGACTGTTTGCTTAATGATCTGCTCCAGAATCTTCCCTGGTATTGATGTCAGACTGACTGGGCGGTAATTATTTGGGTCCTCTCTTTCCCCCTTTTTGAAAATAGGGACAACATTTGCCCTCCTCCAGTCTGCCGGGACTTCGCCTGTTCTCCAGGAATTCTCAAAAATGACTGCCAGTGGTTCTGAGATCACATCTGCCAGTTCTTTTAATACTCTTGGGTGCAGTTCATCTGGCCCTGGAGACTTGAATACATCTAAACTAGCCAAGTATTCTTGTACTATCTCCTTAGTTATTCTGGGCTGTGTTTCCTCTGCTGAATCATTTGTTCCAAATTCTTCAGGTCAGGCATTGTTTTCTTTATTGGAGAAGACTGAGGCAAAGAAGGCATTGAGGAGTTCAGCCCTTTCTGTGTCCCCTGTTTGCATTTCACCATCTTCTCCTCTGAGTGACCCCACTGTTTCTTTGTTCTTCCTTTTGCTACGAGCATACCCATAAAAGCCTTTTTTGTTGCTTTTAACCTCTCTAGCAAGCCTGAGTTCATTCTGTGCTTTAGCTTTTTGACTTTGTGTCTACATGTGCTGGCTATTTGTTTGAATTCCTCTTTGGTGGTTTCCCCTCTTTTACATTTTTTGTACACATCCTTTTTTAATCTTAACTCAGTTAAAAGTTCTTTAGATAGCCACCCTGGCTTCTTTAGGCACCTTCCATGTTTCCATCTCATTGGTATTGCCTGAAGTTGTGCTTTTACTATCTCCCTCTTAACAAACTCCCAGCCATCATGAACTCCCTTTCCTTTTAGTATTACTGTCCATGGGATCTCACCCAGCACTTCCATGTGGGAGTGCTTTTCCCTATAGTGGGGAGCTGAAGATCAGACTATTTAAGTCTGCTCCGCCCTGCACTCTCCCCTCTTCTCACAGAGAAACCCACTCTCCCACCTTTTTGTAGTGCGGGTTTTGTTAGTTGCCTTATTTAAGGGGACTGAATAGGAATTTTTGTGTGTGACACTGATTGGTCTGTCACCCCTTTTTCACACTGTTGTGTGTTGTCTATGTGAGTGGAGTGGTGTTTATTTGGCTAATCAGTATTTGGTTTGGGCAGATGAGTAGATTTTGGAAAATATATGCTAATATCTGAGCCAGAGTGGTGTTTGGGCCTCTCAGGTGCATTGGAGTGAATGTTGGGAAACAGGTTTATGGTGCTCATGTCCTTGCACCCAAAGAGGACACAGTGAGAGAGGTGGCGTTTTTTCAGGCCTTTCTGCAAGATCACAGTGTGCGGTTGGCAGCTGTCTCAGGAGATGGGGCAGTTGAGATTCTCACTGTCCAGATCGCATTGGTTTTGCTTAATTTGGTTGAATTATTCTGATGGGCAAACTGGAATATTTTAATGAATACAACTTGTTACCCATCTTTCTTGTCTCAAGTTTTTTTTTGTTTTTTTTTTAGTGTGTTGGCAAAGCTTGCATTTCAGTAACCTGAATATCTTTTGTCAAAGGTCAGTGATGTTTACTAATTGAATTGATTATATGAACATCTGTTTATAGAATAAATAGACTGCTTTGGCTTTATCTATTCTTTGACTGTCCAGTTAATCCTAATAGAATAGATATTATGCTGTGTGTTGCTGCTCTTTGTGGGTTTATGTACATATGGGAGTACGTGGAACAATAGAAGCACACAGCTGCTTGCAGTGTTTGGGCTCTCTTTGAGGAAGTGGCTGTGGGGGTTCCTGCACTTATACGACTGGAGGCCATTCAATTAAGAAATATTTGCCAATTTATAACCTAGCCAAAATCTGTTCCCTAATATTATCAATAATAAATGCACAACTCCAGAAATGGTTCAACCATTCCCAACTCTTGCATTGCCGTATCTTGCCTTACGTGGGCTTTAACCAAAGCAGTCCCCTTACTCATGACCAAACATATAAGGCTTCTGCGGCCATTACATTGCAGTTGGGATTTTTTAGAGAATAACAATTTTTGGCTATATAGGCATCCCTGTCACTTTCAACATATTGATGATCAGAAAAAAACATTCTTATTATTTAAAGCAGGCATAGGCAAATTTGGCCCTCCAGATGTTTTGGGACTACAACTCCCATCATCCCTAGCTAACAGGACCAGTGGACAGGGATGATGGAAGTTGTAGTCCAAAAACATCTGGAGGGCCAAATTTGCCTATGCCTGATTTAAAGAATTCATTGTAGCATTAGAGTAAATGTTCTAAATGGGTTTGCAGTTAAAATGTAAGAATATGAGAGCCCTGCTGGATTAGACCAAAGGTCCAACTAGTCACACACTTACCTAGTTCCCACGGAACCCACCCAAATGCCTGTGGTAAGCCCAGAACCTGAATTCATTGACACTCCTTTCACCTGTGATTCACAGCAACCTGGATTAACAGACATTCTGACCGTGGAGACAGAACATTTATTACATTGAAATAAATGCCAAAAATATATTATGATAGCTAAATGCTAGCTACTACATTTCACAGAGATTACTGTGTCCAGGTTTGCTTCCTATTCTCATGCCGGGCATCAGAATTGGGAGAGGGGAGACTTTCCTCACTTTTGTTCCACTTCTTATCCAACCTGGTGCCTTCTGGATATTTTGGACTGCAGCTTCCATTAGCCAAAGCCAGCATGGCCCATTCTCTGGAATGACTGGTAATGTAGTCCACTTGTATCTGGAGGGTGTCAAATTGGGGGCTGCTGGTCTATTGCTACAGATCCTGTTATTTCCACCCAGTTGGTAGGAGGGAAAATAAGGGTTGAGAGAGGCTGGGAAGTAGCTCCCCCTCCCCCAGAAAAAAGTTAGATTGGCTAAGAAACAAGTCAAACACCTTATCAATTTGGGGGCAGTTCACTCACTTTTAGAGTCAAACTGATGTGACCAGGTTTTAGAGTCAAACTGATGTGAACCAGAGATCTGTTCAAGAAAATTGGAGATATGAAAGGGACATTTCGTACAAAGATTACCATAATAAAGGAGAAAAGTGGTAAGGACCTAACAGAAGCGGAAGACATCAAGAAGAGGTGGCAAGAATACACAGAGGAAGTATACCAGAAAGATATGGATGGCTCGTACACCCCAGGTAGTGTGGTTGCTGACCTTGAGCCAGACATCCTGAAGAGTGAAGTCAAATGGGCCTTAGAAAGCACTGCAAATAACAAGGCCAGTGGAAGTGATGGTATTCCAGCTGAACTACTTAAAATTTTAAACGATGATGCTGTTAAGGTGCTACACTCAATATGCCAACAAGTTTGGAAAACTCAGCAGTGGCCAGAGGATTGGAGAATATCAGTCTACATCCCAATCCCAAAGAAGGGCAGTGCCAAAGAATGCTCCAACAACCACACAATTGCACTCATTTCACACGCTAGCAAGGTTATGCTTAAAATTCTACAAGGAAGGCTCAAGCAGTATATGGACCGAGAACTCCCAGAAGTGCAAGCTGGATTTAGAAGAGGCAGAGGAACCAGAGACCAAATTGCAAACATGCGCTGGATTATGGAGAAAGCTAGAGAGTTCCAGAAAGACATCTACTTCTGCTTCATTGACTATGCAAAAGCCTTTGACTGTGTCGACCACAGCAAACTATGGGAAGTTCTTAAAGTAATGGGAGTGCCTGATCACCTCATCTGTCTCCTGAGAAATCTCTATGTGGGACAAGAAGCTACAGTTAGAACTGGATATGGAACAACTGATTTGTTCAAAATTGGGAAAGGAGTACGGCAAGGCTGTATATTGTCTCCCTGCTTATTTAACTTATATGCAGAATTCATCATGCGAAAGGCTGGGCTGGATAAATCCCAAAACGGAATTAAGATTGCTGGAAGAAATATCAACAACCTCCGATATGCAGGTGACACAACCTTGATGGCAGAAAGTGAGGAGGAATTAAAGAAGCATTTAATGAGGGAGAAAGAGGAGAGCGCAAAATATGGTCTGAAGCTCAACATCAAAAAAACAAAGATCATGGCCACTGGTCCCATCACCTCCTGGCAAATAGAAGGGGAAGAAATGGAGGCAGTGAGAGATTTTACTTTCTTGGGCTCCATGATCACTGCAGATGGTGACAGCAGTCACGAAATTAAAAGATGGCTGCTCCTTGGGAGAAAGGCGATGGCAAACCTAGACAGCATCTTAAAAAGCAGAGACATCACCTTACCAACAAAGTTCCGTATAGTTAAAGCCATGGTCTTCCCAGTAGTGATGTATGGAAGTGAGAGCTGGACCATAAAGAAGGCTGATCGTCAAAGAATTGATGCTTTTGAATTATGGTGCTGGAGGAGACTCTTGAGAGTCCCATGGACTGCAAGAAGATCAAACGCATCCATTCTTAAGGACATTCGCCCTGAGTGCTCACTGGAAGGGCAGATTGTGAAGCTGAGGCTCCAATACTTTGGCCACCTCATGAGAAGAGAAAACTCCCTGGAAAAGACCCTGATGTTGGGAAAGATTGAGGGCACAAGGAGAAGGGGACGACAGAGGACGAGATGGTTGGAAAGTGTTCTCGAAGCTACAAACATGAGTCTGACCAAACTGTGGGAGACAGTGGAAGACAGAAGTGCCTGGCGTGCTCTGGTCCATGGGGTCATGAAGAGTCGGACACGACTAAATGACTAAACACCAACAACAATATAGAAAGGCAACTGAAGACACCCATTTTGTCCTAGGAGGCAAGCCATAAAGTGTTTGCCATTATGAAAGCCATAAGCTTCCATACTCATACACCATAAATTGAATTTAGGACAGAAGAATTATCTTCTTTTAGATCACATTGCTTTATTCACTGAATAATGCAGACAATTGAAAATGTTAATCATTCCCCCCCCCCAATTTTTTTATTGATTTTCCAAAAAGCTTTTTAAACAAACATAAATCTCAACCGTATTTAAACCAATCTTAGTAGCATTGTTAAGTGACTTCCTCGTATCCCCCTGGTTGTATTTCAGTGTATATCAGAAAATGTTAATCATTTTTTTTTTTAAAAAAAAATGCTATTGTGCTTTCTTGTTGAAAGAAAATAGCCCTTCTCAGATGAGTCACTGGTCAACACACTGATGTCTAGCACTTTCAATGACCATCAAAAATCACAGGGGGAGGGGAACTATCCAAGCACAATTATCACATTAAAGGTGAGATTGACAAATTCTTACCAAAACTTCTTCTTTTTTGTGATCCATGTGCACTCTCTGCTTAGCAAGAGACAGACCTAAGTTTCTCTCTTTCAAACAAAATCAATTTTTAGCCTTAAAAAGTGCCAACATTTTGACAAGCATCAGCATGTGTGGTATTTCTGTGTTTTTTCCAGTTATGAATAGTGCATGAATAGTGATGTATGCCCAAATCCACTAAGGAAAGTTTTTCTTTTCGTTTTATTCTGTATAAGGTTGTAGCAGGAGAGAATTTGGTAAATTCATTAACAAGAGTTTAGAAGTACAGGCACAGCCTGCTCAAAGCTAAGCATATTTAGCTCTTCCGCTGACATAACTGAGACTTCAAAAGACTTAAATTTGGCTGGATTACTCCCTAATCTCACCTCTTGGCTCCCTGCTTGATCACTCAGGTATTCAGTGACCTGAATAGCCCCCTAAAGATCCCCCCTTTTTTATTCCAGTAGGCATTTTCAGTGATCTCTGTTTTTAAAGTTTTAAACTGATTTTATCTGTATTGTATTGTTACATACCACCCTAATCTTCACCCCAATTGTGGCTGACTAGTTAGCAACCTCCTCTCTTAAATTCTAATCCTCACTGGTTACAAGACCCTAAGAATTGGAAAAGACTTAGGTATGGCTTGGGGAGAATTCTCAGGACCAGATATAAAGACCTCAAGGGCCCAGATTTGACCTCTGGGCCCAAGGCATACCCTCCAACATTTCTTGAATGAAAATATCCATAATGATAATTTTACTATTTATACCACACACGTCTTACTGGGTTGCACCAGCCACTCTGGGCAGCTTATCTTACCAAAACTTCTTCTTCTTATAAAAACATAATAAAACATGCAGCAGACTGCGGGAGGGGGGAGGGACGGGCTGCCGCTGCTGCCTGCACTGGGTACACATGCTTGCTCACTGCTCACCTGCTCCTGTCCAGGTGCGCCAGCCATTGCCTCTGGCCACCTGTTCAATGTCTCCTCCTGTGTGTAGCTAGACAGCAGCTTGCCTCACTCCTGCAGCAGAGAAAGGGTGGGGTTGTCTCCCTGCTAAAGCCATGCAGGGCATTACTGTTTGCAGTCCTCCCCCTGCCCCATTAAGGGGTCAGGTGCATGTCCAGTCACACTTGGTATCTGCCTAGGTATCTTCTTTCCTCAGAGTGGTGGTCCTTTTTAAACTTCCTATGCATGTCCTACCACTTTAAAAGTTTTGCCCCACTTCCTGGCTGATTGCTTTCCTGCTATCAAATTTATTCTAGAGTAACTTCTGTCTTGCAAAGCATTTTCTTGCCTAGGGAGGCCAAAGACCTAAATGATGTTGGTGGGACAACTTCATGCTGAGTATTGGCACCTTTATTTGTGGTGGAGGGGAAGCACTGCTGGCACCACAGAACTGCCTGGCAGTTAGTGAATCTACTACTAGGTGATAACTAACAGGAAACATTTATCTTCAGGTAACTGGATCCAACTCATCACATAACAAGTAGCTATTTTAAAATGCTGCGGTAGATTATAGGTGTGAGAAAGGAACCATAAACACTAAGCTACCTTTTTTGCATAAGCTAATAATAAGCAGAAACCTTGTTTCCCTATCAGAAGCATCATTAATTATGACAGATTATGAAAGCAGACGGTGCAGAGGAAAAAAGAAAAAAAATATAACCCACAAAACAAAGCCTCTGAGTTAAGGGCGGGGGGGACTCTACTAATAAGGAACCAACCCTTTTGTTTGTTGTAATATGATGATGAATGGAAGCTGTGAATAGAGACTGATCAGATGCCAAGAAGAGGGTAGAGAAATGAATTGCTCAAGCATAGTCCATTCTCTGCAGGCATAGCTGCAGATATCAAAGAGGAGATTAGCAGAGGTCTCTGTGAAGCCCTCTTTCCTCCACTTATTTATTTATTAGTTCAATCATTCATATATGCACACTTAGCAGGGGATTCAGTTTACACCATCCTAATCTGTACTTTCTAAAACAATAAAGGTCCACAGGCATCCTTCAAAATTGCCCAAGAAGATGCATGAGACAGAGCTGGAATAAAGGTTCTCTTTTATTAAAATATAACTTGTCAGAAGAACTGCCAACCAACATTAATGGAATTAACCAAATTCAAAGAAGTAGAAGCAAGTGAGGATTTATCTGACTCTGGTAGGGAAACATCCCTCCAGCCATCTAGGCATGCGATGAAGCAAGATGCTACATGTTCCCAACTAAGGATGGGGAGGAAACAATGCCCTCGTTGCTAGGTAACCCTTGAGTATGAACACAGCATTCACACTTGGGCCCCATTGTTGAGTGCACATAAAATATGCATGCCAAGCATAAGGGGGCACCCCAAGTCCCACCAGGCATGCCAGGCATTGTCAGATCTTTGAAGGGTGCCCTTTAACCTATTAATGCCTCAGTCTGCCTACTGTTATCACCTTCCTGTACTCAGTGCCAGCCACAGGTTGCCCTACCATGCCATTCCCATAAAGCCAAACAAATTAATCCCAGAAGTGCAGAGTAGGGGGACCCAGAAGCCCATCAGGGAAACCTCCACAAAATCCATATTCAGCCCCTTCAGCAGGTGACTGGGAGGGAGGAGTCTTCATAACTGGGTGGAAAGTGAAAAGGGTGCTTAGTGAGATGATAAAGATGCAGGAGGTTACCATAGGGATTAGTTTTGTGCAATGTGGGGTTGGCAAAAAGGAGGCAAGGAGGCATGGATATGGTGCTGAAGGTGAAAACAGGGTTACAGAACAGAAGTGAGAAGCGGCTTCAGAAAAGGGGTTGGGAAAGTGAAAAATGAACTTAGTTGCATGGGATGGGAAGTGGAAGCACTAGGGGGTTGATGTGTGGGGAAGGGCAGGTGGATTGTCAAGCAGAGTGAGCAGGACTGCAGCTGTGTGTGTGTGTGTGCGTGTGCGTGTGTGTGTCTGTAGACACACAATATCCTAAATTGTGACTTAGAAATACATAAAAAAAATTAGATACTACCCATATCTTACTTTTTATCCTAACTACCTATCTCAATGCCGTTGTAAAGCCTATGAACAGAAGCACACTACCTCTAAGCTTTGAACAGTTGGCACTGCATAAATAGTACTGGGGAAAAATATTTATCTGACCAATTACAGTTGAAGATGGGGGTGGGCAACCTTCTTTTCAAAAAGAGCAAAACAAAACCCTTCAAACACCAGGTTCCATCCAACTAAGCAGTACCCAGAGTAGACCCACTGAAATTAATGAACCTAAATTAGTAATGTCCACTAACCTCAATAGGTCTAAGTAGGAGTAACACTGGCTACAACTCATTCATGCTAATCACAAATATTTAAACAGCTGCCGACAGGCCTGGAGATGTTGTGGGGTGGGTCTTGCACACCCACGCACTGCTCCCAGCTGAATCATGTGTTGGCAAATGCCTGCACATGTTTCACATGTATGGGATTTCCTCTGCCCATGTAGGGCTAAAGTAGGATGGGGGAATGAATAAAATTAATCCTGCTTCATTTGATGAAGGACACATTTATATCACAGACGTTCCATGAGGTGAAATAGATCTTTTACCTAATAGGACAGCACATGGCCCCTTTTTTCAGGTCATCTGACTGACCAACCACATTTTAGCTTCAGAAGGATGGTTTCTGGGTTCTCTGGACACTCCACATAGATTGGCTTATAGTCTTATCACTGTTTATTTTAGCAAAGAGTTCCTTCTTCCTCCCTGTTGCCTCTGAACAAAAGCAATACATTTATTTTTCACCCTCAAAGGGAATTGCCTCTTGGATGATTTCACAAAAGCGCATCCTTCTCTCCTTTACCATGAAATAAATTTACAAGACTAAAGGCATCATCCTATTTTTAAATCCTCCCCTTTGTCACAAACTGACAACAAAGGCCCATCTTTAAATTAGTAAGGTAACAGCAAAGCAAAGTATATATTATTTGATAGTTCTGTGGTGTCTGGTACCAGCATTGTGTACGTTGTAGACATCAAACACGGAAGTGACAGCCTTTATTATTATTTTCTTTCATAGCAAAGAAAATGGGGGAAATGGGATTATTTGTTTATAGATTTGAAAGTACTAAGAAGCCTGTACATATTTCAGTTGACTTTATCACAAAAGAATAATTTATTGCACGTACCTAACAAAAAGCTCCTGCCCCAATCCCACTGGGTTCCTTTTCAATGCTACCGTGGAAACTTGTCTTCCCATCTTTCTAGCTTGGGGCTGGCAACTGGCCATCATTGTGCTAAATCTGGCCTCATTAATACCAACTGAGTTTGTAATGGGTGCTGCAGCTAGGTTCTGAGGAATGTCAGGAAAGGATTGTTATTACTAATCAATCAATCAATCAATCAATCAATCAACTTTTACCAAGGCGATTTACAGGCACAAAAAAACCTAGGACTGTGCATGCAATCTGTCTGAATCCCAGGTCCCAAAATGAATCAGGCTGATTCAGCTCAATCTGGGATTTGGCTGATCAGGTTGAGGCAGCTCCAGACTGCCCTGGATCAAACTAGACAGTCCAAGGGAGGAAAGTCTAGCAACATGGGGTGGGTGGGTAAGAGAAAGAGAAAGAGACATACAGAAAGATTATGTGCATCACCTCCCCCAAACCTAATCAGAGGTTTAAGAGATTTTTAAACCCATTTCATCTTATGGTCCTAAGGCTAGGGGTAGAGCATCTGCTCTGCATACAGTGGTTTCCCCAAACCCTGAAAACTGTTGCCTGTCAGTGTGGACAATATGTATCAAGGGAGCTTCCATGGTTTCTTAACTCCAGCTAAGAAATTGTAAGTGAGCTGCAAGATGACATACTTCCCCCATTTCCCCCCTTATTTAGCTGCAATTAAGTGCTTTTAGTTGTTACCAACTTTAACAGATACTCTGACTTCAGCTTCCTATATTCCTTAGCCAAAGGTCACATGGAGAAAGTGAGTTTTATAGGGATATGGTAGCAAGGGAGAGAGGTGGCATCGCAGACATGTTCCAGAAGGGAGTTTCATGTGTAGGAGTCAGCAAGAGAGGACAGAGGCCTGTGTAAACCTAGTTCTAGACACCCAGGTGGTAACTTTCTGTTAAGTTCTAAAAAAAGAAATGTGTGTGTTTGTTCTCCATATGCAGTAATGAAATTTGCCAGATTTTCATCTAGCAGGAATTGAAGTGGTTTATTTCAGTTCTGTTCAGCTATTGTTGCACCACAGCAAGGAAAAGAAAAGCTAGCCCCTTCAGAGTTTATGGCTTTCTTCCAAGAGCTGCAATCTGCTCAGGTTCCTAACACAAGTTTCATTTGGACAAAAGAGCATTTGAGTACTCCCAGTCAGAAGTTTCAGATAACTGCGCCCCACCAAATAACAATCAACCCTCTGAATCACTGGAACTGGCAAAGAAATAATTAATTCTGACATACACTTTTTCATAGTATATGCTCTGTTAAATTATTGATAGCAATCTAGAGAAGAAAAATGGTAAAGTGAGTCTGTGTGTTCCACCTCCCCACCCCTCTCCATTTAACTGCTCCTTCCCAAGAGCAGTGATAACATTTATTTATTTAAAATATTTATAGACCACCCCCCTCATATAAAATATCAAGGCTGTGAACAACAAAATATGCAAGTGTAATAAAACGTTAAATACCATCAAAGCAATACAGTGAGTGTGAGTAAAATATATTCAATTATTTTCATGCTGCATGGTTGGGACGCAAGCAGATACGCTGTTTTACGGTGCTGATCTGTGTCACTGTTGCATGTTATTAGACTTAATTGCACATCACATTCTCAGCTAATTAAGCCCAAACCTCTCTAAGAAGAAGAATGCAAAAGTGAATTGTTATTTTGCACGATATGTACCATTGGGGTGGGGGCATGCATCATCTTCTGTATCCAGGCCCAGTAAAATGAAACTGTACCTAAAAAAAAAGAGGTAACCATGCTGGTCCATAAGGAAAAAGTAGGTAAAGGTACCAACCCTGCTGTGGATTTTAAAATACTGTATTTTCATTGCCAGTGGGAACACTGACAAACCATAATGTCCCTGGTGCAGGGATGGAAAACCTGCAGTCCTTCAGACGGTGATGAACTCCATTGTCCCCCAGCTGGCACGGCCTGATGCTGGAGTGCTGCAAGTGCCCCATCCCTCATTTAGAGGAAAGCAACCAGAATGCCAAGGGACCTGGAGGCCAAGATCTAGGACAAATAATTGAACGAACTAGGTCTGTTGGGCCTGGAGAATAGATGAATAGATTATTAAGACAGATGAATGATGGTTGGTCTAAAGATATAAAAGATGATGATGATAGATAGATAGATGATAGATAGATAGATAGATAGATAGATAGATAGATAGATAGATAGATGATAGATAGATAAATGATAGATAGATAATAGAGATAGATAGATGATAGATGATAGATGATAGATGATAGATATAGATAGATAGCTGTCTTTGACTATCATCTATCTGTCTGTCTGTCTGTCTGTCTGTCTGTCTGTCTGTCTGTCTGTCTATCTATTTAAATTCATATCATGCTGAAGTTGTAGGCAACTTGTTTGCTGTTGTTCCAAAGCGACAAGTGAATGGAAGTTGCTGCGAAACAGATTTCAGCTAAATATTACATGAAGCTGGAACAGACTGCCTTAAAAATACTTATTCACTAGAAGTATTTAAGCAGAGGCTGGATGACCATCTATCAGGGATGCCGCAGTTACAGTTTCTTGTACTGAGCCAGGAGGTTGGACTAGATCACCCCAAAATGTACCTTCTAACTCTAAAATTCTATGGCCATCTTGTGAGAAGTTCCAGTCAAACATAACTATGCATGGGAGCTACTACATGAAAGGGTTAAGACCACAGAACTGTGTTCCTAGACTCAGGTCATATCCCTTCACCTCCAGTAAGGAAGTGAAGCGGCTTCTCTTTCTTTCCCCTCTCCTCTTTGCACCATGTAACTGACCAGGATGCTTGAAACTATGTTCTGTATTTTGCACCCAAGAATATTCCACCTGTGTTCTCCTTGTTGCTGCTGGAACAACACATGAACCAGGCCTTTGGATTTAGTCAGTAAAGCATTTTAAACTTACTTAACAGTGTGTGGTCTGTTAATTGCTAGAAGGGTATATAGAGGAGCATAGTAAGGGGTCAAGCATTTAAAGGCAGACAAAACAGGATATGCAAAAGGGTTCAATAACCTATATTCTATGCTATGCTGCTGGTCAACTCGAAGTGTTTTTAATTCTGCTGGGGGCTCTCTCCTACTGAACAGTGTGCAAAGCCCCACATTTTCAAGCAACCAGCTGATTCTTTCTGTTAATTACCCACACATGGGTCAGATCTATTTAACCTCTCCACACATCTCAAGTGTGCTGCCTGTTCAAGACATTGACCTGGAATAGCATACTTGCCGAAAGTAAAAATGAAAGGCTGTTTCACATTGTAAAATCTAAGGTTACAACCCCATTCACATCTTCATGGGAGAAAGTCTCACTGAATTCAAAGGAATTTACTTTTGAGTAAGCACAAAGATTTGCATTGCAAAGCTTTTAAAATGAAAGAATGAAAGCAGCTTTCTGCTAATCCTCAAATGTACTGAGCACCAAATGCACAAGGAGCCGCATCAACTTCTAATTAATATCACACATTCCAAGCCATATTGTCGATTTACACAAGTCTCTTTCCCCACAACTCCCCAGATGGGAGATGCTATTTCTGTGGCCACAACTGAATACTGAATACTGACACCAATATTTCTGTCATGCTCCCAGTTGCCGCAGTGAAATCAACAATATCAGGTACTTTGACAGGCATGATCTTAAAATAAAAATTGAACTCAAACATATTTCAAACCGATGCAACACGCCTGATTAAAAACATGACAATAGCAAACAATCAATGTGGGGTTTACTTTTAATTTACTTTTTAATCAGCTTTATTTTAATCAGAAAATTGTATCTGGTGGAACTCATTAAATGATATCTGGAAAGAATGAAATGAAATGAACCCATTACTGTTTGGTTGGTGGCTTTTTTGCGTAACACTCAGTGCTGGCTTCTGGCCAACAAGAAGGGTAGTCCTTTGTCTTGAATTGATTGATTAATTGATTTCCCACCCACCTTTTACCATACAGTCACAGGGTGGATTACAGCAATGTAATAATACAATATTTAAATATGTTAAAACAAATTATATCATAGGGTAGGTCCTAAAAATATGTATCTCAACTGTCAAAGGCCAGGAGTAAAGTAGTGTATCTTCAGTATGTGACAAAAGCTATACAAAGAAGATGCCAAATGCATATCTGTCAGGGAAAATTTCCACAGAAGGACCATAGCTCAGTGGTAGAGCATCTGCTTTGCATGTAGAAGGTTCTGGCTTCAATCTCTGGCAACTCCAAATAGGGCTGGTAAAGATCCATGTCTCAAATCCTGGAGAGTCAATGCCCATCAGCATAGACAATACTGAGCTAGATGGACAGGTTATCTGACTCATTATAAGGCAGATTCTTGTGTTTCTAGGCATAGGGGATGTCATAGAGAATGGCCTCTGGCAGGCTACCAGCCTGTGAACTGCCCACACCACCCTAAATCTGGTGCTTCCAGGTACCCTTTGGAGCTCATCTTGCTGTGAATAAGTGACATTCAGAACCTCTCAGAGAATGCAGCTTCCACATTTGATTGGGGTCAGTGGCGTCACAAAGGGGGGGGGGCGGTGGTGGTGGTAAGCCCCGTGTTCTATGTCTGCGGGGGTGACAAGAAGTCACTCCACGGGGGCTCCCAGCGGCGCATGCAGCCATTGTACCACTGCAGCCGCCTTTGGAGGATCCTCCATTCACGGCTGCAGCTGCAAGCAGAGGATCCGGGCACCGGCAGCAAACCGCTCAGTACGTAGCGATGCCACACATGCGCTGTATAGCAGTTTGCTGCCAGTGCTGTACGGATGGTGCCGGGATCCTCTGCTCACAGCTGCAGCTGCGAATGGAGGGATCCTGGCACCCTCCGTACGGCACTGCAGTGGTGCCAGCAGCAAACCACTATACAGAGCATGTGCGGCATCACTACGTACAGCACATGCATCGTACGTAGCGACACTGCACATGGACCCTACATAATTACACCCACCCCAGGTGTCACGATGCCTTCCTTCGACACTGATTGGAGTACATTTCCCATACCTTGTTTCCCCTGGGAAAAGGGACTCAGGTGGTCTTTCCCTGAGGAGGAGTTGTGGCTGGCCCTGTGTGGGCCAGTAATGGAAGAGAGGACAGCAGGCTTTTAAGCCTTGCTCCTCCCCACATACTCTAGGCTTACCTTCCTATGGAGCTTGACTTGTTGCCCATTTGGGAACTAGGTACGAATTTTGGGAGGAACCCCTCACTGGCTTCGGACACTTCTTTTTCACATCCTTCATATTGTTGGAGTTTTGTTTTTGGAGTGGCATTGGGTTTTGTTTGGTTTAATTGGCTGTTAGTCTGGACAGGAAACACAAGTCAAGAGATGGTGGGGTAAATTACTGAGGCAGAATTGGGTAACTCTATACTGCCTTGCATGGGGTAATTGGGGTAATTGTCCTTTAGGCCTGGCATGGGCATTGGGGTGAACAGTGAACTGGTGTGACCACTGTGTACTTGTCAGTTCACTAGTATTCCTTCCATTTCTTTGCTCTGCGGCAGCGGCAGAGCATATGGCCGTGCTGCCCAGGGCAGGCGCACTCCCAAGGGGGGCGTGACATGGAGGATGCCCTCCCAGGTGTGGGATAGCCGCTTGGGTGCACTGAGCGCCGCCCGTGCCCTGCAGCAGGGGGTGGAGCGAGACACCCATGGGGGTGGAGTGAGCCGCTGATGGCGGACATTCGGCGCACCACCCGCCCGCGACTGCCAAATGTTACCCCCCCTCAGCGAAGACACCCAGGGAGGCCACCCCCACCACATGCTCCTTCCTTCGTCCCTCCTCTGAGGCCTGTCATAGTACCTCACTGGTTCATCAGTGCAGGAAGTACATTAGGTGGAAGGCAACAGAGCAGAGGAGGAGTGCTTGGGCAGAGCCACACCATAAATTCAAAGCACATCCACATGTCTGTTTCCTTATGTAGCACACTTTGCATCTGAATATATGTCTGCACACATACTCCTGATGCGTGCATTGTTCTGGCACATGTGTAAAGCCCCCCCCCCAAACCCTCATTCACTCACATCAGAGATGTGGGAGCTCCGCCCTGTTACACAAGGGGAAATCTTCCTGTATGTGTGTATGCATATATATCAACTGATATTTACAATATGATTCCTTTACAATAATGCCTTAGACTGTCATGAGTCCAGAAAATAAAATAATGCTTCTGGGAACTCATTCAGGGCATATCAAAACTAGGTTATAGACCTCTTGCACAGCAAGACGGTTCTGTGAAAGCAGTTCAGATGTTATGCACTGGACATTTTAAACCAATACAGCTTTGACTTTACTGAATATTTTTTATGTAATTGTAATTATACATTTTTTTAAAAAAAACAGACTTTCAGCATATTTGCTATGATGGAGTTCACAGAGAGTTATATATATGAACCAAAGACAGGATTCTGATCAAAAGATATAATGGGGAACTTGCCCTTTCAAAGGCCAATGGATTGTCAGTTAGCCTTTCTAAAAGGCCAAGAGTCTTCAAGTAGCCCAGGGACTATGACCTCTTCACTGGAAAACAGCAGTATCTCTATCAGTCACTCCCATGAAAATTTCTTTAACTTCATCTGGGTCAGCAGAGTAGCATTTACATAACTCAGGAATAATCACGAGCAAATCTGAATAAGAGGAACATCACCCTGACATCCTGTTTTGTGTGTGTAGGTGTCAATAAATTGTTTTGTCATCTATGTATAACATTCAGCAAAGCAAATGGCCTGTTAAATATTTACCTATTTATTTTGACTAAGGTTACCAATTTGCCAATTTTGATTTCTCTTAGTTTCCCATTTTTTTCCATTTGTAACTCCTTTTCTGTATATGTTTAGGTTGTGTGTATTTTTTTAATCATCTGAAAATTAAGAAGCATTTCCATTCACGTTTCTCTCAGTATAAGCAAATTTGTACACAATTTTGCCTAGTATACACATTTTTGAAACAATTTCTCTTAACAGAATGCACTTTTCAGACATTACTTTTGCCAATATATGCATTTTTGTATGTGTTTTTCACTAATATAACATTTTGGTATACATTTATTGTTTTAAGAACTGTACAGTGGTACCTAGGGTTACAGACACTTCAGGTTACAGACGCTTCAGGTTACAGACTCCGCTAAACCAGAAATAGTACCTCGGGTTAAGAACTTTGCTTCTGGATGAGAACAGAAATCATGCTCCGGTGGCGCGGCAGCAGTGGGAGGCCCCATTAGCTAAAGTGGTACCTCAGGTTAGGAACAGTCAGGTTAAGAATGGACCTCCAGAACTAATTAAGTTCTTAACCTGAGATACCACTGTACTGCAAATTTCAGGGAAGTGGGAATTATGAAGGTGAGCTGTGTTTTGGTTTGTAGATTTGGTAGATTTGTACGCAGTTGTGAACAGAAGAAATCTAGTCCCCATTACTGGCTGCCAGCAAATTTTTCATTCTTTGCACCTAACCACAGGGGTTGGTTAGGTTGCGGAAACACACTGCACAGTCTATATAGGTATGTGTGGCCACATCCTTCCCCCAGTGTCAACTGAAAGTGAAGCCAAGGTAGGCTAAATAAAATCAATTCACTCTTATGCTTCTGTCCCATCCACCCTTCCTTGGTTCATAGGACGAGACTATGAGGTTGTTGATGGGCCAAATAAGGTTTTCTGGCCTATCAGCTAGAATGGCACAAAATGGCAAGGTTGTTGGTTTATTATTATTATTATTATTATTATTATTATTATTATTATTATTATTACTACACTACCCAGTTCCTGGGATGTGGCAGTTAGCAGCTTGGGGGTGTCCAAAACTTGCAACACATGTATGTTGAGCACTCTGAGGCACCTTTAAGGTAACTGGGGATTCCCAAAGACTTGGCCTTCAAGAATGTGGGATCTGATGGTGGGTTATAGAATTTCTTTAGAGCCAACCAGTCTCATTTAGATACAGCCAGAATGGGAAAGCTTTTTTCAATTCAATGGCCACATTCCTTCATGCGAACACTTCTGGGAGTCACATATCAGTAGTGAGGAGTTGTTATTGTTGGCATCTGCCTGTCTTGAGAACAATGGAGTGTGTCTCCCTGGTGCACAAGCCTGGGTGGTGTGTATGGAGGTCCTGGGCTGCTCAGACAACAAGACCCCCCCTTTCGGACTCATTGATGTGGTCCAAGGGAAAGCAGAGCAATACATCTAGCACTAGTTTGGCTGCAGGAGTTGCCGGAAGCATGTGTACAAGACACCATCCAACTGTCTTAGGGACTCCACTCTGGAATTGTTTACTCCTAAGCATTTTCTTGTTCCAAAGATATCCTGCAAGGCAATGGGCATAGTGGCAAATATCAGAATGAGAAGTGCACATAACACTATATGTGACTGTTATTTCTGGACAGTATGCTATAATGCAGACTCAAAAAAGCTACAGGTTACCATTTCTTTCCACTCAGACAAGCAAGATACATTATCACAGCTCAAGGAAAGATTCTAGCCAAGTAAAAGCACTTGGAAGGGCTAGTGATGGGTGGGGCCTTTGGAATGGGACAGGGCCTAGGGAGAGTCCCGAGGGCCATATACGGAGGTCTGGTTGGCCACATTTGGCCTCCAGATCTAAGGTTTCCTTCCCCAAGGAATTGGGGATAATTGAACTTGAGATGAGAGTGATTCAACACCTGAAGAGGTGTGGCTAATGGGGATGTTTGGTTCATCCCAATTTGAGATAGTTTAGCTATGGTTAATCAACAATCTAGGACAGAGGTAGTCACTGTGGTGTCCTCCACAAGTTGTTGGACTAGAGCAGGGGTTTTCAAACTTGGGTCTCCAGCTGTTGTTGGACTACAACTCCCATCATCGCTAGCTAGCAGGACCAGTGGCCAGGGATGGTGGGAACCGTAGTGCAAGTTTGGGAAACCCTGGATTACAGCAACCAACATCCCCAGCTAGCATGGCCAATGCTGATGGATGATGAGAGTTGTCCAACAACATTTGGAGGGCACCATATTAGCTATCCATGATACAGAATTACAAACCAGAGTAATCCTGGCTTGTGTGATCTAACCATTATTTAAACTAACCATGGTTGTATTGAGTTTAGACATTATGGCAGCTTGTGATCAGTTTTGATCATGGCCATGGCAAAGGCAGAGATATGATGGTGGTACATATGACACTGAAACTATTGGTAAAGTAGGGGTAGACTAGCATGTGGCCCTCCAAGCATTGTTGGGACTACAACTCCCATCATCCTCTGCCACTGTTTGTGTTGGCTGGGGATATTGGGAAGTGGGAAAGAACTGTAGCTTAGTGGACAAGCATCAGACTTACATGCAGTAGGTCCCAGGAACAATCCCTGGTGTCTCCAGACAGGGCTAAGAAAAACTGCTGCCTAAAACCCTGGTGTCAGAATAGTGATGAGCCAGATGGACCAATGGGGTTGGCTTATTATAGGACAGCTTCCTATGAGTCCAACATAATCAGGAGGGTAGCAGGATGCCAACTCCTGCACTACACTACAGTTTAGCATTGCAACCAAAAAGACACTGAGTAGCCCTTTGTTGGGGAAGCAGGGAGCAAAATGAATGATGGGAAAGCTAGAGGAGGAGGAATGAAGCACTGAACCATTCTTTTCTGTCTTTGTAGCTGCACTGTGAGCAACCCCTGAGGGATTCTGTCAACCCACTACCCCTTGCTGTTCTGCTGGCCAGCTGTCCTCCCCATTCTCACTTGTCTTTACCAAAATGACATGCAGAATAAATCTGACTGGTGCCTCAGCTGCCCAATCTCTGAATCTCTGAATCTCAAGCCAAGCCTGCCAGGTCTTCCCAGCCTTCTACAATTTGCCAGCAACTGTTTCCCCTGTGTGGGCATCTTTTCAAGGGTACCAGATGGAACACCTTGTGGCAGAGCTCTGAGTACAGACTGTCTCATTCTTTCCTCCCCAACCCCAACCCCCAAAACATCTTCAGTTGAGGTTGAAAATGTAATTAACTTTTCAGATTCAGGCTGGGTTATATTATGCCAGATCTAAGCTTTGAACCAAGGGAAAGAAATGTTTTCAAGTTTTAAGGCAGAAATGTGTGACAGGTGTGTGTGTGTGTGTGTGTGTGTGTGTGTGTGTGTGTGAGAGAGAGAGAGAGTGTTTAAAGACTTTCAGTTTTACAGTTGTTGGGGTTCCTTCAACACACAAATTACTTCCATCTGATTTTCTGATAAAGGGGAAACGAGGACTGGGATCGCAATGTTAAAAGCCACTGTTGCCCTTGACAGGCCAATTAAATATTCTTCGGAAAACACCCAGCAAGTGAACACACTGAAGCAAAAGGAATGAAGAAGGATGTACAGGGAAGCTCTTGGTATACTGATCCACAACCATCACATTCCCCCTTTTAACTCCTTCATATTCTTGGATTTGTTTTAAAAACATCTTGTCGCATTGATAAAGGTTTAGAAATGGGATATGTTCAGATGATGCATAATGCCAAGTTAGATAGAAACTTACAGCACAGTCCTAACTGAATTCAATGGGGCTTTCGCCTTCTGGGTAAGTTTCATTAGGATTGCAGCCTTAGGTAATAAATGCGGGAAATATGAATCAAATGTTGGAAACTACTTTCATATCTAGTGGTTGTGCAAACAGAGTGTATATTAAGCATATTTCATATGAGGAGTCTATCAGATGAATAATGTGGTAGAGAAAATAACAAAAGTAGAACTGGATGTAGGACTTGTTTAGGCTGCAACCCTATACCAAAACCTTCCTAGGAGTAAGTCTCATTTAATTCAATAGCACTTTCTCCAGAGCAGACAACAGTAGGATTGTTCTGTTAATATGATTATAAGAATACTGTGAAATATGTAAATCCCACCAATAACAGAATGGGAGGCCAAAATGTATGAATATGCAGAAATGGATAATCTTATAAGCTATATAAGAATAAAAGAAGGAAGACAGAAACTTGAGAATTTGCCCAGAATTGAAGTTTATTCATTGATTATTGGATCCAGTAGAGTGATCATATGGACCCATTTGATAAGTTTTTTTAGTACAGTGGTACCTTGGTTTAAGAACCTAATCCATTCTGGAAGTCCGTTATTAAACTGAAACGGTTCTTAACTGAGACACACTTTCCCTAATGAGGCCTCCCGCCGCTGGTGCCCTTCCCCCGTTCGGATTCCGTTCTTAGACTGAGGTAAAGTTCGTAAACCGGGACACTACTTCTGGTTTTGCGGAGTTCTTAAACTGAATAGTTCATAAACAGGACTGTTCTTAAACCAAGGTACTACTGTACTAAAAAGGGCTATAATGTTTGGTTTAATAGCACAACTGAAATGTTTTATTGGGTAATATCAAACACACACACATAAATTCAAATAAAGAATTACTTAGAAAAGAAGAAAAAAAGTTTGTTTGCTGCATATTTGCAGTTAAGCACCAAGTCAGACCACAATCCTATACACACTTACCTGGGAGTAAGCCCAATTGAAATCAGTGGCTTGTATCCAAGTAAGTTACACTCAGGGTAGACTCGTTAGATTAGACCTCAGTTAGTCATGTTCATTAATTTCAATGGATCTACTCTGAATATAGCTAACACTATATAGCTATCCTAATGAAATTTATTCCTTAGTAAGCATTCATAGGCTTGCTCTGCTGATCTCTGATTTGTCGCTCACAGTTCTAACTGACAATTGTCATCATTTTTCACTTCTAGAGTTGTGCAAAAGCACCACTACTAGGCATGCTCTCCAATTCATATGCCCTTTGAGTGCAAATGAGAGCGTTCCCAACATCGCTGTCCACTCTGATTTTTTAATATATATAAATACTCCATTATGAGAATTTGGAAAATGAAGAGTTGAAATAAATGATTTATTTGGGGCTGATGTAGAGGGGACTAGGTACAGAATTCTGTTTCCCTTTTAAATACCTTCCAACTATGTGTTCATCAGATGATTGATAGAACACCACCCATGAAAAAGACAATGAGCCAAGGAAAACATTACAAACACCACAGAAACTGCTGGAAAAGGCCATCACACAATGATTTGTACATTATCATCATGCAAACCCTGAGACCTACTCACAGCGCTGGCCATTGCATCATTTTGGCACCTGGTACAGAGAATTTCCAAGCCAGCACTACCACATTTGGGAGGTTACTGGCATGGAAACTCTCCGTATCCTGTGCCAGAATGATGGGGTGGCTGGCACCACATGCTATGGCTTGGGGTAAGTCATCAACATGCAGAGACTGTTTCCAGAAGTCTCTGTGTGATGCTTGTAATATATGCTCTGGCTCTGCCTTTTGTTCCTTCAGACTATCCTGTAGGTTCATATTTGAATTAAAGCACATGCTATTGGGTTTTTGTTGTTCTTGTTTTCTGATCTGGTAGGTTCTCCACAAGTCTTCTCTATGATGTTGCTTGATCCTATGGCAGGGGTAACCAACTCTCTTCAGCCCCAGCAGGAATGGTCAAGGGACGGAGACAATGGAAGTTATAGTTCAAAGCACCTGGAGTGCACCATTTTGGCTAATCCTGCTCCAAGTTTGCTTCCCCCCCCCAAAGTCTAGCAAATCTTATTCTAATACTTTAGACTTCATTGGAACCTCTGGCAGAAGTTTTGCTTGACCAGCATGCTTCAAGTTCTTCTCCCGTTGTCATTCAGGCAAAATTTAGTAGCAACCCTCTTTGCTGAATCTATTACCAGTCCTTAGTAAGAGCAATGTCAACCAACATCCAACAATATTCTTCAGTAGAAATCCAGAAGACTCGAAACAAAGTATTTCCTTAAAAACTTAATTTTATTAAAGTGTTTTCATAGTATTTGACTTGAGCAATCCCACAAAATATTCTATTTTGAAAGGGGGGAAATGCAAGAAAAAAATAAAACTCTTGCAAGACATGGCAATCATATGATGAATTAAGTAAGATTTAAAATCATAGAATCATAGAGTTTGAAGGGACCATGAGAATCATCTAGTTCCTTGCAATGCAGGAATCTTTTGTATAATATATAATTAGCACCTAAGTCCAAAGCAAAGTATGCTACTGCTGGATGTTGTACCGCAGCCAATCGTGACCTGGTGCCTTCCAGATGTTTTAGACTACAACTCCTATCACCCCTTGCCACTGGCCTTGGAGAAGTTAGGAACACAAGAAGCTGCCTTGTTTTGAGTAAAACCACTGGTCCATGTAGCTAAATATTCTCTACACAGCTCTCCAGAGTTTCCACTCCTATCCAGAAATCCCATAGTCTGGACCTAGGACTTCCTGCATACAAAACATAGTCTCTGTCACAGAGTTATGGCCCTTAGGAACCAAAGCTTCTGGAGAGCACCAAATTGGGAAATGCATTAGAGTCTTGTTCAGTGTGTTCAATGTGTTGGTGCAGTTTAGCATAAAGATGATCAGGGTTCATTAACTCTGTGGAAATCTAGATTTGAAAACTTGATAGCTCCATGTTTGTGCTATCCCTTATCTTGAAATTCCTATGGTTGCTTCATCTTGGACACCACGGTGAGACTGCAGGGCACTTCCAGTGTTTGCCCAACTCTATACAGATAGCATTTAGAAGACGCAGGTGCAGATTCTTGTAAATAAAATAAGTCTAAGTCATCAACAAATATGCATAGGAATCTTAGGTGCAGTCTAATGGCTTCCAGTAAAGCAATCCTGTCTGATGAATGAGTTCTCTGACTTCTTTCACTATAGAGATGCTAACATGTTAAAAAAAAAATAGGTGCTCCTTGCATGGAGTCGTTTATTTATTTATGGGGTGGGGGCTGGAGGGGGGGTGCCAGAGCCAGGCCCAAAATTCGACTGCAAGGGCCATTGCATGGAGTGGTATTGAAATGCACATGAACCTTCCTTTTCTTCAACAAGGCTCTTCTATGACCCTCATCACCACAGTATCCCACGGTCTAACGATGCCCGCTGATTGAAAAGAGCCATTTGAAGCTTTAGGGTGTTGAGTAATCTGGCCAGCAAAGCACTCTTAGGCACTTTATAATCAAATAAATGATCACATTTGTTCTCTGCTGGCACTTTATTGCTGCGATTACTGATCTGCCGAGGATTGTTAATGTGTGTGCAAGGTTCTGTAATGAATTGTTTCTCCCATAGATTTGATTTGCCTTCTATACTTAAGTTCCTCTTGTTCCTGCTATGTTACAGCTTTGATATACGTATGATCCTGACCAAAATAATCCCTTTGTACCATTTTACAGATGTCTATGCAGCTCCCCAAAGGATACTAGCTTATTTTACTTACACTTTCTATTACTTACACTTACTTACAAATTTCCTATTTGTAAGCATTACGCATAAGTTTTAAAATATAAAATATAAAAAAGAATAAAGCTGCTCTTTATTACTGAGATATTACAAGCTTCCTTTTCAATTAACTCCTGCTGGGTTTCTCTATTATGTATCAAAGCTAAATATTACCTAATTTAAGACTATAATTTGTTTTTAATGCCTATTTGAACAACATAGTTTGTTTATTACTTTGTCTTTCCAACCATTTTTGTCTTTTAAAAAATTAGGAGAATAAAATAACATCATTAGATTCTTTAACCATACACATGGTTCTCATTGTTAAAACCACCTGCACTGTTGCATTTGTGTCTGCATTCAGATCAAGTCTTTTGTTGCTGATGGTGATGGTAAATATATAGGTATACCATCAGATTCTTTGTACCCAGCTGGGATTTTAACTAAGCTCAGGGAAAGTTCAAGAGGTGAGTTCACAAAAAAGAGGTTTTGTGGTTTGTTTGTTCTCTGATTCCAAATATAGATGTTTGAGAAAATCGACTACATTTCTGTTGTGAAGGAATTTTACATAGAATTCCACTTCGGGCATGGGTTTTAAAGCTTGGAAAGGAAGAAGAAATGGACTGATAACCACTACTTTGCCCAGTGCTTCTATAGCATGGAATGATTAAAGAGAATAGAGGCATCTCTGTTCTGTGTTATGATTTACCACTGGAAGGAGCTAGAGTAATGATGTTGAATTACTGAAGAATATAGCAGAAGGGCATCAGCATGGTTAAAGATTTGAAAGGATATTATATATACAGAAGTAGGCTTGCACCTGAAAAGGGGGGGGGGAGAGAGAAAGAGAGAAGAAATGGAATCTGTTACTACTGGAGATGATGCAGCGTTGAGCTGTATAAGATCTTTTGAAGAAAAAAAATGACATGTGGGGTCTTATACATGAAAAACAAAAGGCAATCATTTAAGAAGCTGCCAGATTTTTTCTCCCTCTTGTAACAAGGGAGAAAACAGAGATAGAAGAGTGAAAGAGAGCAAAGGGTGGGGAGAGAGGGAGCCATTCAAAAGCGTCTAAATGTTTATATCCTTTAGAAAAACAACAGCAGCAGCAGCTAGGGTCTTATGCCAAGGGGCTCCTGCAAGGCTGAGGAAATGACAGCTTTCTGAAGCCTTAACACTGTATGCTTAAAGATGTGTTCTGTACATTTTTCTTGTTGGCTAGCTAGCAGCATAGCTGCATTTACTGAATCTGCTGTGAACCAGCAGGAAACAGGAAGTGAGCATCTGAAGCAGGACTTGCATCAATATCATTCCAGCTGTGCCACACAAGGCCACGGCACAATGATGTCAGGACCCAGAGCAGACACCTAAGCTCTTACTGAAATGAAGAGCCGCTGGACCAGTGGCACCAGACTGAAATAAGATGGAAACTAACCCAGTCCATAGCATCATGATAACCCCTCAGCTCAGAGGCTCTTGAGCTACAGATTGCTGGGCTTGGGGATATGGAGTCCATTCAGAGTCTACACAACCAAAGGAACTATTTCCCCTCCATACCAGTGATCTTGTACTGCATTCCTGTCTTGATCCATCAGCACAGGTAATGAGCCTGGAGGGGATTGCTCTTAAGGTGAAGGAATGTGCAAGTGCAGGCTAGTGACCTAGTTCTTGGCCTTCCACTGACCATACCTTCCACTGGCATGGTGCCATTAGAGGTTTGCCTCTGAAGGAATGTGGCTGTCAGGCTGAAAGCTGTTCCTAACTAGTTCCAGTCTGGCCACCTCTCAGTTTCCCTGCCTTCTTGTTCACTCGACACCCAACATTCTCTGATTGCTGATCATGTTCTGTCCTTATTAGGTTGTTTTATGAAGGCTGGGGGGGGGGTTTGCGAGGGAGGGGGTGATTTTCACCCTTTTATGTTTTTTGAACAATTTCTGTAGTTTTAAAAATTTCAGGGTCCCCCTCAAATTTGCTGACCCTTCTTTTTTCTCAGTGGCCTTTTTTGCCTACAAAACCATTGTTATAGGAACTGGATGTTTTTAGCTGGAAGAATAGGGATAATGCAGACCTACCAGTTATGGCTTGTTCTGCTTATCAATGCTTTTATTTCTAAGTTGAGAATATACCACTTGATGCCATTTCCTGAGGGTGCTGGTGAGGAACAGTGGTGGTAGAGAGCTACTGCCTAGGTTTTTCTACAAGCCTTTGGTTGGCTACTTTGTGGATGAGGTTGCTGGAATAGAGGTGTGGTAGCCCCGACGGTGCTCTCCAAACATTGTGGATTACAATTCCCACCATCCCTGCTCATTGGCCATTCTGGCTGGGGCTGATAGGAGCTGTAGTGCACAAGATCTGGAGGGCACCATCTTGGCTACTCCTGGAGAAGAGGGTGTTTGTTCAGACCCAGGACACAATTTCTGTCCCTACTGTGCTCCCTCTTTTCAAAGTGCATTCTTCCTGTGTATTGGGAACTGAACCTATGAACTACTCCATTGTGTGCAATCATGGAAAATCAGATCCATATTGTTGAAAGCTGCACTCTCAAATATTTTCTTTGCTGTGACAGTTGCTGCTGAGCCTTATTCCTCTTGCTGATTGTCAGTATCTGCCCAAGCAAAAGCAAAAGCATCTTTGTAAAAGCTACTTGTCTAACTTATAAGTCTTTTCAAAAATGTGTTTGTGTGGCTCTGTTACCCTGTCTTCCAGGTTATTGGCTTTCAATTACAAATCCAACAGGATGGCAGTGACAATGGCACTTGGGCTGCCGACCATACCCATTCTCCTCAAACCCGTTGGAGAGATTCTCCCCTATAATGCTGGCTGTTTTTTTTATTTTCCACTGTGTCATGTCCTATTGTGCTTGTTAAAAGCAGTCACCTGTAAAAAGCCCATAGAGCTTGTTTAAAATCATTCCTTTAATCAGATGTGTCTGTTTCTCTTGGCACAGACTCCGTTAATCCTCAGTGTCTTTATTTTCTGAGCTCTGGGCCAGACAATAAAACGCTATGGTTGACACTTTTCCCCTCTTCTGCAACAGACCTCCTGTGCCTTTTAACAGATGGATGATGGACAGAAAACTAAACAGGTGAAGCTTTTCTCAACATGAAGATGCCATGAAGATGCTATTAAAATACCACAAGATGTCTGAAACAGCAGCCATGAAAGGACAAAGCCACTATGTTAGAGTTTATTTAAAGCAAGGTTGAGAATCCTGGGGTACTATATTGGTAGATTTCAGCTCCCAACCAGCATGGCCAGTGGTCAGGGTTCTAGTCCAGCAATATCTGGAAGTCCATAGGTTCTCCATCCCAATTTAAGACCTCTACATTCACATGAGGTACCATACTTGGAATAATCCAAATAAAGTATAGATCAGAGGGTGGAGTATTACTGTCATAACTTTCCTTTCATTGGATACCTCCACCAGCAGTAGAGGGGGGGATGGATGATGATGATGATGATGATGATGATGATGATTTGCCAGTTCTGCCTTCTGACTGTTTGCTGTAATGTTCTGTTGAAGCTTGGGGCCTGCAGGGGAAGTGATTACAAATATCAGAGCCTCTGCCAGGCCAGGACCCAGTGGCCCCTGCTAGCTGTTTGGTAAAATGGTGTCTCAGTAAAGGTTTGGAGTCATCTGAAGCCTGAAAAATGCTGGCAGGGATTGAACTTTCAGCAGCTCCACCTTGTTGGTGCAGGTCTTTTCAATATGTAAAGGCCTTGTAACTAATTCTGCAGTTGCATGCTCCAGCATGGTGGTGGAGCAAAAGAGGCTGCATGAGGAATCATCCTCAGACTCTGGTATGCAGAGTTCCTCTTCCAGTGAGATGATTGATACACCACCCAAATCAGAATTCTTCTTAGGCCAGCAGTATCCCTGTGGGGTAGCTCAGTCAGTAGAGCATGAAAATAAGATTCTCATCTCAGGGTCGTGGGTTCGAGCCCTACGTTGCACAAAAGATTCCTGCATTGAAGGGGGTTGGTTCCTTCCAGCTCAACAATTCTACTATTCTAATTTGGGGCATTTTTTTGTCAATTTTTTAAAAAAATCAATTAATCTAACTCACTGTAGCCCTAATCTTTATACACCCACATGTGTCTGAATAATACCATGTTTGTTGTGATATTGTTGTACTAATGTGCACATGGGATGCACATTCATGTGCAGTGCAGTGTGGGGAAGAGAAGACTGAAGGAACTGAGACCCAGATGCTCTGCACTAAAAAGTTTGAAAATGGAAAGAAAATGGAGCAATGGAGAGTTCCTACTGGCTCAGATCCATTTCAGATAGGAAGGACTGATAATTCAGATTGCTAGAATCAGTGGAGAAATTGGGATGAGGAGAATTAGAGAAGCATCCTAAAACCTTACTAAGGGTAGCAAGAGGATTTATTTTTGTTGAGGAGGACTTAGGAAGGATCTCTGAAGCTCTTCCTTGTTTACAAGCCTCTAACACATTTGCTTCAGGATGGAAAAAGATTAGGACAAGGGTATTGTTACCCTAAAGAACTTTCTTTTTAAGGTTACAGGTCAGTGAGTTATGAATGAAGTAGCAAACCATGATAGAAATTCCTGAGGCAATATGAACCATTCCATTTCCAAATGTGTGCAAGCAAAAGTCATGAATAATGTATTTTCTATAGTATTTTGCCATGCATTATTGAAGCCATTTGTGCTGAATGCCAGTGATCATGTGGCTTTTTCATTATGGGTTGGTGATGCACTTAATATCCTAAGTTGATCACATTAGTGTAAAGACATCATCTTGGATGCATCCTTTTCTTTCCTCCATTATATCTTTCAACTCCTACCCTTCCCAGAAAATGTACAGAAAAATGTAATGTGAATTATTTACATTACAATTGTGGCCAGGATCAGAGGCAAAAATTTGCGGAGCAATTGATGTGACTCTTATGCTTGCACAGTATGCTACATTTGAGCCACATTTGTAGTTCAAGGGCATACTGCAGTCTGGCAAAATCACTCAGTAGGCCACAGAGCAAGGTCAGTGAGGAGTGTGACGGGTAGTGGACTAAGAGAAGTCCTGAGGGCCAGATGAGGAGCCCTACATTTGGTCCCAAAGCATGAAGTACCCCAATTCTGCCCTACTACTTTGCAAAATTTTCAAAAGTATGCCAAGAAGCTGTTTCCCAAGAGCACAAAATTAAAGGAATGTAAGAAAATGTTGTACATGGCTGTCATAGACCCCACCTGCACTATACAATCAATTAAAAAGTCATGGCTTCTCTCAAACTCCTGGGAATTGTGGTTTGTTAAAGGTGCTTAGAGTTGTTAGGAGACCATAGTGGTTTAACAACCAGTCAGTTTCCTAGGAACTCTGGGAATTGTAGCTCTCTGAGGAGAATAGGTCTCCTTAACTACTCACAGTTCCCATAATTCTTTGGAGGAAGTCTTGAGTGTGTAAGGTAGCATGACATTGCTTTTAAAAATATGGGGCAAATGGCTCACACATGCATGACACAAGGCACTTTTTCAAACATGGAGGGATAGCGTCCAGAGGTTTTCTAGAAGGGAAAGCTGATTAGAGGAACAGTGGGAGCTTTTTTTCTGAATGAATCAATATAGGAGCAGACTCTACTTTTGAACCAATAATTTACATCAGTGTTGGGGAACTTCCACAGGCCTAATCAGGAGGTTCGCCTACCAGGCTGTTTTTGGTGAACCATCACCACCTTTCCCAGACATCACAACATATATCAGGTGTGGGAAAGTTCAAGCTGTGAAATAAAACTTCAAGCCATGACTGTAAAGGACGAAGAATCGAGAGTTTGCTTCCAATTATTCCTTCTCAAGCAAAATACACCATTATTTGAATTTGGCACCATTTGCTGCCACCGTATACAGCGACAGAAAAAGGCTCCAATTTTTTTTAAAACTGTAAGTTTTGGCTGCAGTTGAAGAATCAGGAGCACATTTTGCATCAAACAGTGATGGATTTTTTTAAAAGAGCATTTTAATGAGCAACTACCTAATTTGCACTTCCTGAGCCAGTATTCCCACATGTCAAATTGACCCATATAGAAGCGACCACTTCTGGATCCACCCCTCATTTACATGGAAGTCCTTCTCTAATGTATAATTGATCCTTGAAGTCTTTATGGCTCATTGGAGAAAGTTCGTTGACTATTACTGCAATATATTTCTCAATGGCATTCATCTCTGAGCATTTATTTTATGAAAACAATACTTCACCCTCCTGCAATATTCTTGAGAATGTTCCTTTGCCCTTTATGCTCTGATGACTTACATGTTACAACTAGTCAAAAATGAACTTTGGCATAACCTGTCTATTATCCTTTTTAACCTGTTTTTCAACTTCCATTATGGTTGATGATGTAAGATCAGGCCTTGAGTTTCATTTTCATTAAACTCACAAGCATGTGAATACTTTACTTTTCCCCACAGAGAATTTTTTTACCAGTTCAGTTGTGCAAAGCAAATATAATTTTCATTTCCTGTAATAGCCCTATCATTTTCTGTCATCCAAAATATTAATTTTTTGCCCAAGAAACCATACAAAAATCTCTCTTCAATATGATTTTTGAAGTTTTTCTAAGACTGACAACTGTGACCAAAGCAACAACAGGAAATAAACAGCAGTCATAGTTCCAGTGATTTTAAAGATCTTGAGACTGAACTTTCAGACCAAATAATTCTGAAGTTTTGAATCTTGCAATTTGTCAGTGTTGAGAAATTACTTTGAAGCTGCCCCATACCAGGTCTTATTATCTACTTATCTGTGTTAAAATGGTGATTTGGGGCATGGGGGAGGAGGCACTTAATCACAAACACACTTATTACATGATCAATCATAACATAGTGTAGGTTTTGTTTTTAAGCACCACAGTCACCCTATGTTAAGGGTGAGTTGACTGAATCTCATTCCACCATCCCGAGAACTCTGTGGCTGAGGAGGTTCTATGGCTTCTAATTAGAAACTGGTACAACATAATAATTTGAGACTCAGGAATAAATGGGGGTAGTTTGAAAATGATCAGGACTGAATTTGAAGTGGACTGAAATGGAATGGTCATGAATGGGCAAGCCTTTATACACACTTTGTTAACTGTTAACAGCATTATATTGCTAAACTAAATAAGAAACAAACAGTGAGATTGGTCACCTGCCATTTCTCTAAGGGCTGGATCCACCTTTTGGGTCACCAATTGAACATACCTACTTTAAAACATTGAGCCATTCTGCATTAAAACTGAATAAAGTACAGTCCTAATCACTATTCTACAAAAAAGGGGGGATATTGTTTTGTTGGAGTTAAGTGAATCACCATTGCTCCAAGCTGTCATGAACAGATACAATAGAAAAGCATATATTTGCACCATATACTAGACAGAATAAGCATCACAAGGTATGTTATGCATAGCCTTATACAGCTCTGGACCAGGTTAGAGTTGGCATTGTTCTGTATATACTCAAACTCCCCAAAATATCAAAAACCCACTTCACAGTAACTCAGAGCATGGTTTTCACTGGGGCTGCCCCTGGCCTGTATAACAGCATCCTTGTTGAGATGCAACAGGCACCTATTATCTGTACTTTCCAGAAGTAAATGAAAATACTTTTGCTTCAACAAGCTTTTCCAGCCAGATTAAAAGAAATGTAGCTTAGGTTTTTATTTTTGTATTGATCTTAAACCTATCAGTTGTTTTTATTTGTATACAATATTTATTATTTTCTTTTAGTTACAACATCACTGTTTTATAGCAGTGAACACCTTGAGGCATATGTAAGAGGTGATTCATGAACTAAAATAACAGTGTAGGATAGTAGTTAAGAACTTCAACGATGGGTTCAAAGTTCCTGGTTCAAATCTCATCTCAGCCATAAACCCATTGTGTTGACTTAGGTTAGCCAGGATCATTGAACTCAGCCTTGTTCTGATTCATAATATAGGAGTGGTAATCATATTGGTCTGTGGAGGGTGTCTACAATGTGCCTTAAGACTAGCCATTTTTGCAGTTGTATCTAAATAGTGTTATAACACACTAGGAATTTGTTCAGAAGCAGAATGAGATTGACCAAGCCCTCCATATTGTGTCAGATTTCATTTATTTTTTATTCATTGGCTGCTGTTGAAATAGTAGCCTCCCTTTCATGACAGATTCACATTTGGGATTTTGGTCCACTCCTCTGACACATACAGTCTCAGGTTGTGGTGAAGTATGAATCATGGCCAGCAAATGGTCTAAACTAGGAATGGAGAACTTGCAGCTCTCCAGATATTGATGGACTCTGACTCCCATCAGCCCCAATCAGCATGGCCAATGATCACAGATGATGGCCCTTTCAGTCTGGCAGTATCTGTAGGGCAATTGGTTCCCTGTTCCTGTTTTAGAGAAAGACAGATGTAGAGAATTCAATGAATTCATTATTTTTATTATTAATAAAACAATAATTAACAACTCAAACTATTGCTCTTCAACAAAGTTGACTTTGTTTTGCAGCAACAAGTTTCAAATTGCAGACAATCTAGGTTTGTATTAAAGTTACAGAGAAACCAGAAGGTATTAAATCCATTCTTAATTCAACTTTCTTAAATGTGCATTTGGAGATGAGAGGCAAACTGATGAGACCTTTGCCTTAGGAGACACCTTTGGTTGTTTTAACGGCTTTGCTTTCATTACCAAATAGATTAAAAATACAGTATAGTTGCTATTGTTTATGGCTGATATAAACCTTGGAAATGAGGGTTTGCGATTATAAATGCTGATACAGACCACTGACTCTAGAAGCATTCAGAGAAGGTTATAATAAGAGGCTTGAAGAAAAGAAAAGCGTGAAGTAAAATAATGTGTACATGATAATATCTAACCAGAAAAAAGCTGAGGGGAGAAAACAAAGATTGAGTTTTAAGTGACTTGCATCCAATTCCTGAAACACCCAGATACAGCAAGGAAGATCTTCATGTAGCAGTAAGATTCCATGAATGGATTCCTGTTTGGAATCACTAACCAAGCAAGCAGATTTAGAGCTTAGATGGCCAACAAAAAGGTACAGCCTAGATTTCAATGGAACTTCCATGGATAAGTGCAATATACCTCTAATTTGGAGTGTATGGTGTGTTAGAAGAGGGGTAGTGCCTCCAGTGAGGGACATGATATGCTCCTTCTGGTGTAGTTTGTCCACCTTTGGTCCCCACCCTGCACTCAGCTCTTACCTGTGGCTCCTAGAAGCTGTCAGGATGCAACAGGGGCTGCACCGTAGTCACGGCTTCGGCTGGCTGGCTAAACCAGGTGAGGGTAGCTGATGGGTCCGTTGGTGAGTTAGGGACTTGCCCTGCATGGGAACTCAGGCTCTGTTGGGTTGAGCAGATGAGACCAATAGTCTTTAGACTGTCAAGTGACTTTTTCATCTTAGCTAGGAAATTTGCTGGGGCAGGACATTATTCATATCTGTCAGGGGCTCAGGAGCAGAGGCACAGGGAAGAGAGGAGATGGAGAGCGAAGGGGAAGAATCCGAGGGGAGCATAGGAGAAGAGGACAGTGGACCGAGGGATTCCATGAGCCTCTCCAGCGAATCGGAAGATTCACAGAAGGGGGCGCCAGTGGCCAGGGGTAGGGGGTTCCCAAGGGGAACGCCCCAGGAGCAAGGGGGCAGCAGGGACTCCCAGAGCAGTAGTTGGAAATCAGGACCAGCTTCCCCACCAGAGCAGAGTGGGGGGGAAGAGTCCCAAGGATCGGGGCCAGTGCATTCCCCACCAGGGAGAGAAGATAAGGCAGGGCTGACCACACCTCCATCAGAGAGTCAGACAACGGAGGGGAGGTCAGATCCGGCCAGTATCCTGGAAGAGGGAAGCAGTGACAGAAGTAGTGTAACGGTCAGGAGGAAGGTCACTGGGTTGGCGCGAGAGGCAAGTTCAAATGTACAGGAGCGCGGGACAGCAGAGAATGAGGATTGGGAACCGGGTCCTAAAGCCCGCCGGAGGCAGGGGGAGGAGTTAAGAGACTCAGCGCCAGAAGAGTCCAGAAAGGGGGATGCCCCAGCGGGCAGGAGGACCCAGAGGAGGAGAAAGCAGCGGAAAAGGTGGAGCAGGGCTAGGATCTTAAACTGGTGTCAGAGGGGAGGAGATTCAGACGGGACTTCGCCAGTCTAGGGTTTAAGACATAGAGCTGCGCGCTGCGGCTTTGAAATGGAAACTGAACCTCAATAAAGACTTTTGTACATAACGACAGCCTCGCGTTGGTCCTCTGTGAGCTGGGACCTAGGGGCAGCTCTGACAATATCATAATAAGAATAAACTATTTTTTAATAATAATAATAATAATAATAATAATAATAATAATAATAATAATAAATAATTGTTGCTATAGTGCTGGACACAGTTGGTCATCATTTTCTTTTCCTTTTGAGTTATTAGATGGATAAGAAAAGGAAATGTATCTTGTAGATGACAGCTTGCTAGCGTGATTGTCATGGCTAGGTAGACACGTGCAATTTGCTGAAGAGGATGCTATATATCTCCATAAACAGAAGATTAAATGCAAACTTCCCAGCAACTGGTATTTCAGTATACAACTGAAGGAACTTAGGACAAGATGGATAGCTTCACTTTCATACCCATTACAAAACTGACCGCAAGAAACACAACAGCTATTTCTTATTTAAAACAATAGGAAATGACAAATCACTTTTAACTATCAGCAGCTTATGTGGCCCAGATTAAGAGTAAAATTCCAACCATGCTTAGGCAAGCAATCCAGAGTGACCTTGTACCGCTGTTCCCTACCTCTTTGTCCCTATTGCACGGGCATGCCCACCCTCCACATTATTTAGGGAATTATAATTCATGTTATGCGTGTACCTATAAAAAGGTAAAGGGACCCCTGACCATTAGGTCCAGTCGTGGATGACTCTGGGGTTGCAGCGCTCATCTCGCATTAGTGGCTGAGGGAGCCGGCATATAGCTTCCAGGTCATGTGGCCAGCATGACTAAGCTGCTTTCTGGCTTACCTTCCCACCGGAGCGGTACCTATTTACCCTATCTATTTGCACTTTGACGTGCTTTCGAACTGTGAGGTTGGCAGGACCAAGGACCGAGCAACGGGAGCTCACCCCATCGCAGGGATTCGAACTGCTGACCTTCTGATTAGCAAGCCCTAGGCTCTGAGGTTTAACCCACAGCACCACCCATGTCCCTGCGTGTACCTATAGCTATATGCTAAACGCCAACCTACAATCCTTCTTTTATCAACAATGGGTTTGGCACAACCATTGAGCTGCTTAATGTTCAGCTTCGTACAAACATAATATTAATCATAGGGATGGTTGAAATCCCAGCTGCCATCCAGCAAGGCTTTACAGAGTAGTGGGGTCAACACCACACCCAAGGGCTGGTTGGTTTTTACCAAGGGAAGAAGCCTAAATTGGGACAACCCCGGAAGTGCTGTGTCACATATATAACAGAGTACTATAGTGGTTAGAGCACTGAACTAGGACCAGGGAGCCCAGGGATCAAATAATTTGTGAAGTTCACTGAGTGACCTTGTACCAGTCACTATCCTACCTCACAAGGTCATCTATAGGTTATCATGGGGAAGAACCATGTACATTATCATGAATTCCTTGAAATTGTAATGTAATGAGTTTTTTTTATTTTTAAAAAGAATCAGTGTACATATTCAAAAATATCATGTGTCCCAGTCCTCAATGGAATGTTTCAATCTAGATTGCATGTGGAGGATTATAAATTTGTAGGACTCCTTCTTTCGAAAGCTTCCTCCCCATGGCTTGTGGAAAGTTTGATCTAGAGCAGTATTTACCCACTTCAACCGCCCTGCCACAGACCACTTGAAAATTGCTGATGGTCTTGGTGCTGCATGTTTTTAATGACATTTTAATTGTTTCTTTTATGTCTTACATTGTCTTGCAATATGCACTGTGGAGAATTCAAAATGTTATACAATAACATACAATATAAGGGGGGAAGGCAGTAAAAAAAACCCCCAATATTACTAAAGGGGATGTGCCATGAACCGCCTGAATGAAGTTTGTGGACCACTAGTGGTCTACAGACCACTGTTTGGGAACCCCTGATCTAGCCTAACTTTCTTCACACTTAGTTAGCTTTCCATGTTTAAGGGCTGAATGGGTTTTGTGGGTTTTTTTAACATGTGAAAGCATTCAGACATATGCTCTTCCATTTGTAGCCTGAAATGGAACAGTCCAGGAAGTGCTGCACCATATAATGCTTTTTTTATCATTGTAATGGACTTCCTTGCTTCGTCAGCTACAGCTGTCTTATATCAGATGGTGGGAGGGGGTGTCTCACAAATTGAATGCTTTCGTGCATCCCACTGCTCTGCCCTTGCTGCTGATGTGAATGTGCGAATCCATATGTGTCATCCTGCTGCGTTAATGTCCTGCCATACACATTACTCCATCCTATTGATTCATAGGCAATGCTGAATGTAGTCCTGAAACTAATCAGCCTAACCTTCTCCTAGTTTCTTGACAGCTGTTAAGTGCTGAGATTCAATATAAGAGACTCTGCAAGTGGGAGAAATCACAGTTTTGAATATTCCCATGTATAAAATCTCTCTCCAAGTAGAAAACCAGAACATCAGAGTATGGCATGGATCTTCCTCCACAATGTGATTTTTTTTTAAAAAAAGAGCTTTTGTGGAGTTTCATGGAGGAACATTAAAAAAATTACACCATGCAACCTGCAGGCTGAAATGGCACAGACCATTCAGGAATATACCATCTGCGGCATCTATAGAATAGTTTGTGTGAATGTGCATGGAAACTAACGTACTATACTGCTCTTCCCACCTTTGCCCTGGCCCCACCTTCCCATTGCTTTTCGGCCACAAAAAGCTGCCCAGATTGGAATGTGGCCAGGAGGATGAAAAAATGTTCTTTACTTATGGCATATAATGAGAATATGGATGTTTGTGTGTGTAGTGGTTGCTGGTGCCCATTGAGACAAGTAGAATAGAAGTTAGAGAGGCCAGCAGTACATGGAGCCAGAGACAATAGGATGCAGAACCAACTAATTCTAGTCTCCCTGCAACTTCTTGCTGAGATGTACAAGGGCAACAACTGAGACTAAGGAGGAAGTTGGCAGCCAATACCACCCTTTGAATTGGCTATTAGTAACAAGGCAGGCAGGTGGGGGCTGGATGTGGGCAAATCAAGGTTGGTGGTGCAGTCTCCCCATAACACCGATGGACCAGCCTCTGCTGTGTATTAGTGCTCTTAAGGGTGGAAGTCATTCTCCTTTAATGGATATTTTTAAACAGAGGTTGGATGGTCATCAGTCAGGGATTCTTTAGCTGTGATTCCTGCATTGTAGGTGGGTTGGACTAGAGGACCCTTGGCGTCTCGTCCAATCCTACAATTCTATGTGAGGTCTAAAGGTGGGAGAAATGGTTCTCCTTTTCCCTCTCTAAATGGTGCTCCTGGCTTTTGCCACAGTAATGATGAATGGACTGTACTCAGTGGTAGAGCGCTTGCTTTGGATGTAAAAGGTCTCTGACACCTCCAGGTAGCTGTGGGAAGGAAACCCATCTGAAAGCCTGGAAAAGTTTTGCTAGCCAGGATAGGTGGTCCAGGGCTAGATGAGGAACTGATCTGCCTTGACAGAAGGCATCTTCCTCTGTTTCAGCTGGAATATGTTAATCATTAAGATCATACATGACTCTTGGTTGCTTAACAACAAAATATTTTATTTATTCTTGGTGCAGAATCCCCTGCTATATTATCTGACCCCTCTCCCCTATGCCCAACTCTAATTATATTTCTGGAGTCTGAGAAATAACGAAGTGTGAGTAACCTTATACAGTTGATTCACCAGAGTACTGCTGATCTGACTTTGGATCAGAGGCAGAAGTAGAATCAGCAGGAAGGGCAGCTTAGGGTTATATCTGCATTATTGTTAGAGAGTTGTGCTGGGTATGAATGACTATATTTTACCAGGCTGAAATCTGTGCATTATTTATACTACTGACTGGTTTCCATTCTTAGAGTGACAGATTATTTGTCTGATTCGGCGGATGGGGGGAGGATCAGTTCAAAATACCACTCTCAATTATTTAAACTACATTGGCACTTGAGCAAGATAGCACATGGTGCAGTGCCCACTTACTCCTGAACATCATCTTACAACAACCTTTCCCCTCTGTTGTGTTTTCCTCTAGGTAGTTTACTTGGAGGGGGGAGGGAAGTCAGTAACGGGCAAGCAGAGACACCTAGATTTTCCAGGAGAGTTTGATCCTAGTTGATACAATTACCACATTATGGAGGGTCACTGATATATGAAGGAGTGCTTTGTCCTATATACACTGGCCAGATCGGTGTGATCATTTAGAGAAGCCCTCCTGATTGTCACACAGTCATCTAACATTCATTTAATTTCTACATCATCAACATCATAATTTTATTATTTATACCCCGCCAATCTGGTTGGGTTTTCCCAGCCACTCTGGGTGGCTTACAGAATACTGTATATAAAAACATAAATGAACAAAATCTTTCACTATAGCGGCACCAATACTTTGGACACTGTTCCAATGGAAATCAGAGACACCCAAATTCTGGTACTTGGCTGCCTGGTGAAAATGTTTCTATTTAGCCAAGCAGTTTTATAGAATTACTTTGTTTCAATGTTGGTCATTTGTTCTTGATATGAGGATGTTTTTATGGCAGGGGGAAGGGCATTCCCTTTCCTCTTGGTTTCAATGTTTCAATGTGGGGTTTATTGTCTATTTCTTTGGTTGCAAATCACTTCAAGATAAAGCAACTGACAAATTTAATAAATAACAATTAATAATAATTCCATAGTGCAGAAGAAGTGGCAGAATATACCCATTTTCAGGGTCACTACTCCATGATATGCTGAAAGGTACGGTGCCAAAAATTTCCCCAGATGAAGGAAGTCATCTTATAGGTCTATACAAGAGCAGTGCATCTTTCAGGTAACCCAGTCCCAAGTTGATCAAGGCTAAGTTTGATTCTATGAACTGCTGGGAATCAGCCCTGCATGAACAAGTAGTGGCAAGCAGGGTCAGCTCCAGATTTTTTGGGAAGGGGAATTGGAGTTGGGCAATGTGCACTTAAGGATGCCTCCTCCCTGACTGGGCCCTCTTTCTTGCCATTGTCGCCAACTGCTTGTGCCAGCAGAAGTTTTGATTTTTTATTAATTGACACGTGGATGTAAAAACATCCCTGTTGTACTCAAATTAGGAAATCAGAAGAAGGGCCATATATCTATATCTATATCATCTATATCTATATCTATATATACTATATCTATACTAGGTCTGGTTCTGTCCCTTGCCCAGACAATGCCAGTTGACTCAATGTTAGGCATGAGAGAATGGGTGGTAAAGTAGGGAAGTGAGAGTGATAAAGTGTTGGATGGGAATCACAAGAGGGGAGGGTGCTGTTGCACTCAAGTCCTGCTTGCAGGCTTCCCATAAGCATCTGGTTGGCCACTGTAAGAACCAGCTGTTGGACTAGATGGGCCTTTTGCCTGATCCTTCAAAGGGCTTCTTGTATTCTTATTATGTTGACCCTCTGGCTTCCCTCTGCCCTTTGGTTTGTTTTTAAACACTCATGAAATAGTTAATTCTCACAGACATAGCAGAGACATAGCAGAATCCCCACATACTTGAAGGATCTGCCTAGTGTTACAAATGAGCTTAATGTACCTAGCCAAAATCAATTCTGCCCCATAAGAATATTGTAATTATTTTTTTATTGCTGTGCATGAATTTATTACCTTTACAAATAGCTTTGCTCACTACCATCATACGCTGTAGAGAGACAAATATATATCTTGCATGAACTGATGATAGAAAGTCAAGCTTACATGCTGAAGATGTGGTTTTATTTACTTTATTTTTTTATAAATAGCTATTTGACTTTATTTTGGTCCAGATCAGAAGCCAGCTGGGTCCAGATCAGAGGCTGGCTATGGATACAATACACTATGGCTAATGCCAGCATGACATAGTTGTAGTCCTTTGCATTCCCAACTGCAAAATTGGTGCGGAGGGTGGGGAGATACACTTATATACAAAAGTGAAGGAAGCAGCAATTATTGTCACTATCACAGCATGCCAACAATACCTCCCATTACCCATGTATGGAAGGCACCAGATCAAGATATGAAACAACAGAATGACACCACCCTAATTATTACACAGGGACCTTCCATACATGCAAGATGCACATGCAACAAATGGCCACACCTTTCCACATTAAAGCCTTGTGGACTGGCATGATGGATTGGGTGTGTGGCTTTTCTTTACTGTCCCACCCCTTTTTGTATTACAATTCCACTCAAAAGGAATTCCATCAGGCAGGATGCACCTGATGACACATCCTAGTCTGTTTAGCTGTATGAGGGAGTTCATTCCTTCAGCCTGGGACTCCTCCTTTCAGTCCAGTTCAAGGTAGGCATGGGTGAAAAAGAAGGGTGCTTAGGATTTACTATATTTATTGGGGGGGGGCAAGGGACCTCAGCCCTTAGGAATTGGCTCCTACTGATCAAAGGGCAACAATCTAGCCACACAGCCCATAGAAGCAAACAGATGAAGGATCATTGATGGGGGAGGGTGTATTTGTGGTCTCATGCTATATATGTGCATGCTCCCATCCTTTGACAGCTGCAGGACAGTCAAAACAAAAGAATTCACATAACAATTAGCTTACCAAATTTGCTAGTGCTGTGCAGTGCTGACTACTCACCAAAAGAACATTTTAAAAAATATTTTAAAAAATTAGATGTATTCACAGAAGTTATGGTCTATTGATTTATATTTGCTGCGATCACTGAAAGGACTGTGCGGGGTCATATAGACAGACAAACAGACAGACAGACAGACAGACAGAGCTTGTCATACACATGACTGCATCAATATTTTTTAATGCGTGGAACTATTTATTGATGTATATATGCTGTCCTCTGTATAGGTAAAACTTTGTTTTCCAGGTTTTTCATCATTCTGTGTATCCAGATCAGAAGCCAATCCCACAATGCTGATAATGCCAGTGTGACAGTTTTGACCCCGTGCATTCCCAGAAGCAAAATGGAAACCAAAACAACATAATTAGCCATCATACACACATAAATTTCTGAATACAGATGTTTTGCGTTCAGCCAGGTTGGGGGAGCACTGCACTCAGTTCACATTTTAAAGCCAATCAACCAAATTCACATTTCTCATACTAATATGCCAGAGATAAATATTAGGAGAAATTGCTTGCAAAAAAACTGTTTATACGAAGTGTATATTAAACTGCACAAAATGTGTATGCTAGGAGAAGTGTGTACAGAAATGCTTACTTTTTTAAGCAAATTGTTGAAAATATATCTAAAGTGATGAGAAAATGATTTAAAACTGGATAAATGAGAATCTGAGAGAAATTCAAATTGACAAATTTGTACACTGTTCAGTCAATTTTATTAGGGTTGAACATGCAATTTATATGAAGATTGTTTTTTCCTGCAATGTTTGTACTGTGTCTTTAATGTCCAGCTGGGGAAAAGATACCAAAAAATCTCAAAACTTCTATAAGAGCATTCTTTGTGCAAAATGCTGAAGAAACAATGGAATGGCTGAGGATTCCTGAGCCATTGGTTCTACTGTAGAAATAAAACCAGATTATTTGGAAACGTTCACTCTGGGGAGAAAATTTAGCAAGGGACATTGTAGATGCATTCTTCTGGCATCAGTCTTCCTCACTAAAATGTAGGGACACAGGAAGGTCATGGCACCAAACTATTTTTCACTGCATTCCAACACTTGAAATGTTTCTCTGCAAAATGACTGCATGTTATCTCCTGGTCACAGATCCAAACAGGGCAATCTTTCCTTGTAGCTGGAGCAAGCTGCATTAGGCACCTTACAGAAGCCAATCCTTCACCAGCCACAGGGAATTATCTATTTTTATTTTTGCGTGGTGGGTGCAACGGGATGCAGTGTGTCCATCCACAGTGTGTATGGATTTCAGTTAAAAACCTCAGGTTTCCTCTGCAGTTGTTCGTTTCCAGTGCTACCTTCCGTGGCCTCCTTTTGATTCAGCTGCCTTTGTAGCATTTTGGGATGCTTGTTTTGTTTATTATCCTGCCACAAATGAATATCAATATTCTTTTCATCCTCCTTGATTTAATGAGCTGCAAACGACAGTCGGCAAAAGGAAGGCTGTTGTACGGCTTTGCACAAAGAGCTAAAGAGAAAACCCCACGTGGCAGCTGTGTGTTGCTACTCTTGCCAGGATTAATAAATTCCAAGCAATTTACATCCCCTTGTAATGAAGAAAAGTCCAAAAGCCAAATCTGTGAGACACTGAGACTCAGGAGGGGGAAAAATAGATGAGAATTGTAGCTTGAATTATTGAGCTTGATACAGAGAAGAAAGGTTATTAGAGCTAGTGTCAGAGAGTATTTACAAATCTCTCATTTCTTGTGTGGGCTATTCCCCCCCCCTCCACGTTTGCAAAATATATGTGCACTGTGGCAGCCAGTTAGCTTTAAGCTACACATTGAATCTGTTTGCCATGTTTGAACACTATAAAGAGCTGCCATCCAATTTCATCTAAAGTGAAATTTCAAGGAGAATTTGAAAGTTTCTGCTCAGGCAAAGTATTCATGGGATTCAGAAGAAACCGAAAACACATTTGAACAGGCTAAAATGTATGTGTGTAAGGGGGAGAGTAGCTCAGGGGTAGATAGGGCTGGCCCAAGACATTTTGCTGCCTGAGGCAACCCCCAAAATGGCTCCTCCCTGGGAATTGTGGGTGCTGGGTGAGAGCATGCTAGAGGAGTGATAAAGGTGCAGAAAGGAAGAGAAAAGAAGACACTGTGAAATGGGGAGGAGAAATGCTGTGGTGAAGCAAGGGGCTAAAATGTATGTGTATGTGGAGCAGGAAAATTGTGGGGTAGGGCAGGAAAGCCAGGGAACAAAATGGCGAAAGAAAATTGGGGCCTAGGAAATCCAGGGGGTGAATTGAGAAGGATTGAGAATTGAGAAGGAAAATGGGGGAAGGAGTCAGATAGCCAGGGGTATCTCTCCCCCACTATACCACTGTCCCCAGGAACTGTTATTAAATATTACAACAAACCCTCTCAAACCAACACACACATCCTTACTCTTGAGGCAAATGCAGAAGTTCCAGCTTGAATAAAATGTCAAACAAATAGCAAAAGAGATTTTTTTTAAAGGCTAGCAAAATTCATCAGGGGGAAATGTCAGCATCCCTATTTGAATGTTCTCTGCAGAAATATTTACTGATGCAGAATTCTGCACCAAGGTAACAAAATTCTGCATAGTTCAGAAGTAGATTCTATACCCTGCATAAATTATGCAGATAAAACACAAGTTCATGGAATATGCTTATTTTGTTTAAATTATTTCCTGATTCTGCCCATGATTATAGGGGAGGGGGAAATTATTATGGGTACTGAAACCTCAATTTGTGATGGCAGAAATCTGATCAATTTTATTCCTCAAGTTTCCATGATAGCACATGCACACATAACTCTTCCAAACATTTTTGTAACAATAAGGACTAGAAACCATTTTGTTAAGAATAAAAAGGAGAGTCTTGGTGTTAGGATGGATACAACACTAAATTTCTGTTTTTCCTAGGTTCTTATTCTTCACCCAATCAATTTAGGTTTGTTAAATATCTACTTCATTTTATGATTACGGTAATTTCAAATTTCTCAGGAAAAAGACAGTATTTTAGTGCACATTTTGGCAAAAGTATACATTTTCATATGCACTTTTGCTTGATATAACTATTTTTTCAAACTATTCCCCCCCCCCCGCAATATAATGCAACTTTGTATGCTCTTCACAAATGTATATGCATTTTTATGCACGATAATATATGCATGTTTGGGCACAATTTTGGCTGGGGAACTGCACCACAACGTTCAGCCAAGCACACGTTTTGAAGGATAGCTGTTTTTCATTTTACATATTGTTTCAGGAAGTGCAAATTAGATAGGTTTGCATTTAAAATACAATCCAAAACCAATTTCTCTCCTTGTCTCTTCTTGGAAACCTGGATTCTGCTCCCAACACCACAGCCTATGGTTTTCCTGTCTTTGCACAGAACTGTGGAACACAAACAACTCTTTGTGTTGTTTCTTGCTTCTCATCCATTTACAGTATGCACTATACAGCAGTTCTTTCAACAAAGAAGGCTGGCAGGAGAGTAACAATGAATAGGGGGGAAAGCAAGGCAATCTCCAACACGGTGTGCTAGGAGGTGTATTTTTTCCCTGCACGTTGCCCTCTGTTTCTCTGCCCTTATTGTTGTGTGGGTTTTGTTTCTCTTCTTCTGTCTGCCGGAGGAATGCTGCTGAATGCTGATGAGGCAATGCATGCTTCAGTTCCAGGCAATCAATTTTCTAGTAATTTTGGAGCCTTGAATACCTGACCTACAGTATTTCAGGGACTGTTCATCAAGGCAGGGCAGAGTAACAGATTATCCTCTGCTGTTATTATATTTTTTGGCAAGTGGTATCAAGGAACACCTGAGAAGATCAGACAGTTAAATCTGTGCCATTCCTCAGATCTTCTCTCACCAGGTTTATCTTATACTGCCTTTCTGGCTTTTGTCAGTTTGCTGTTACGCTGATTTCTAGTGAATAATGGCTTCACTGCTTTCAAATAGCAGGGCCACCTCGCTGAGCAAATGAAAGGGTTTCTCCCACTTTTCAGCAAAATGGTGGCTGAAATTGGGTGGGTGCAACATGACAGGAAGAAGTGAGGCTGGGCTGTAATTCTGTGTGCAGCGTGGCTGTTGTTTAAAAAAGAATGGGGTGTAACCTAAACATAAAATCAGATGACGGTGCCATTTGATTGATACATCTAATAGTAAGGGTGAGCAACCTGTGGACATCTAGATGTTGCTGGACTTCACTCCCTTGAAACCCAGCCAGCATGGATAGGGATCAGAGGAAGATGGAAACTGTAGTCCTGCAAAATCAGGAATGTCACTGACTCCCAATCTAGAATCTATTCCATGGGCGGGGAACTTTAGGCCTGGAGCCTAAATGCAGGCCCTCCATGCTTTTCTGTCTAGCCTTTGGAACCCTCCCAGGTCACAACCTCTACTCCAAATCATCTCCCTTTGTACTGTCAAGTTCTTTTGCTTGCTAGAAATATATCCTTTGTAATAATGCTCTGGGATGCAATCTCAAAAATGATAGAATGATCTCGATACGAATCCAAGGCAGACCTTTTAACATCACAGTAATCCAAGTTTATGCACCAACCACTGGTGCTTGGTGCTGAAGAAACTGAAATTGAACAATTCTATGACGACTTACAACACCTTATAGAAATGACACCAAAGAAGAATGTTCTTCTCATTATAGGGGATTGGAATGCTAAAGTAGGGAGTCAAGAGATAAAAGGAACAACTGGCAAGTTTGGCCTTGGAGTTCAAAACGAAGCAGGGCAAAGGCTAATAGAGTTCAGCCAAGAGAACAAGCTGGTCATCACAAATACTCTTTTCCAACAACACAAGAGACAACTCTACACATGGACGTCACCAGATGGGCAGCATCGGAATCAGATTGATTATATTCTCTGCAGCCAAAGATGGAGAAGCTCTATACAGTCAGCAAAAACAAGACCTGGAGCTGACTGTGGCTCAGATCATCAGCTTCTTATAGCAAAATTCAAGCTTAAACTGAATAAAGTAGGGAAAACCACTGGGCCGGTAAGATACAATCTAAGTCAAATCCCTTATGAATACACAGTGGAAGTGAGGAACAGGTTTAAGGATTTAGATTTGGTGGACAGAGTGCCTGAAGAACTATGGATGGAGGCTTGTAACTGTTATGTACTGAAGTTCTCACCCTGGGCCAGCAGGGGGATACTGTAGATAGTTATGCAAATGAAGGATCGAAAGTGACGTTCAGTGATTGGATAGTTTGTATGCAAATGAAGGATTGAAAGTGACGTTCAGTGATTGGATAGTTTTAGAATGTTGTTACAGTAACATGGTACTGGAGCTCTATATAAGCAGGCTGACTGAGCCCTTCAGCTCAGTTCAGTTCTGGCATCTGAATAAAGAAGAGCTGTTTGAAGAATCGCTGTATCGTCTGATATGTTCACCCACTACTTAACACTGGCAACGAGGATGGGATCGATGGACATCAGAGCACAGCCAGATGCAGCCACCCTCTGAGCAGAGCTGAATCACTGAGCTGAATCACTGAGCGAAATCACTGAACAGAACCAATTCAGAGCTGACTGTTCTGGCTAGAGCACAATGTTCCATCCATCGCCCTCTATGGCGCCATCAGAATCATGGCTTCACTTGTGCCTCTACCACCGTTTGTGCCAGCCTCTGAATCATGGGACTCCTACCTCGCTTGGTTCGACTGCTACCTCCAAGTCAACGAGCTGACAGCAGTATCAAAGGAACAGAAGCGGGGCCTATTCCTCAGCCTCTGTGGGCCTGAGGTGTTTGAGACAGCCCGAGCATTGGTTGCGCCTGAAGCAGTCCAGGCAACACCATGGGACACAATCCAAGAGAAGCTCTGCAACCACTACGCACCAAAGCCGTCCAAGATTGCTGCCTGCCATGTGTTCTACCACCGGAACCAGGCAGAGGGGGAGTCAGTCATCTGCCCTCCGACAAGCTGCAATGCACTGCGAGTTCAGAGACTTAGACAATGCCCTGATGGATCGAATCGTCTGCGGGGTCCGGGACATCCATCTGCAATGGCGTCTCCTCGCCAAGCCAGACCTCACACTGCAGAAAGCCATTGAGGAGGCTGTGGCCTCGGAAGCTGCTGAATGCTCCGCCCAGGAGATCCGCAAGGCCAGCAGCCCGCGTCTTGCTAGGAAGCCAGTTCCAGTGCATCACAAAGAGGCCAGCAGTGATGAGGCATCCTCCAGTGAAGACAATGACATGCACCAGACAAAGTGGGAGTGCAGGAAGCTCTAACAGAAGTCCAAGGGCCAACCGGAATGTGCCGGCTGCGGAGGCAACCATTCCCGTGCCAAGTGTCGATTCAGAGACGCCATCTGTTGGACGTGTTCCAGAAGGGGCCACATCGCTAAGGTCTGCCGATCGGCTCTGTCTGACACCCCCCCCTTCACCGACTCACAAGTCCAAGTCTTCACTCCAGTCTGCGAAGGAAAGCTGTTTCGCTCTCACCAACTGCCGCTGCCCATCTGGAACCACAATTGGCCAAACTGACTCACCTACGTGACGCAAGCTGAACGTCACGGTGGTCATTGAAGGAGCTCCATGTGACATGGAGATCGACACCGGGTCTGCACTGTCCATCATGTCTTGGAGCACCATCAAAAGACTGGTACCCAGAGTGTCCAAAAGGCAACTCGACTCTCACCGCGTACACCTGAGAGACTACCAGGGAAACAACATTCCCGTGGTAGGTGTTGGCCGGTTCTGGATCGCCTTCAAGGATTTTTTGGGCCTGCTCTGACTGGTGGTGGTTGAAGGTCAGCGGCCAAGCCTTCTAGGGCTAGACTGGTTTGATGCCCTCGGCCTGGAAGTCACCGGCATCAACTGCGTCTCTAATGCAGAGACTGAGGGTCTGGTCAAAGACTTTGCCGAGGTTTTTGACGGCACTTTGGGGCAATATACAGGTACGCCCATCTCCTTTAGCCTTGATCCACAAGTCGCCCCCATCAAGCTAAAGCCATGCCGGGTTCCCTTTGCTCTCAAGCCTAAGGTGGACGAACAACTGGACAAGCTGATCGCCCAAGGAGTTTTGGAGCCGATTGACCACACCAAGTGGGAAACCCCCATCATCACGCCTGTCAAGCCAGATGGGTCGGTGAGAATCTGCGCTGACTACAAGTGCACAATCAACAAGGCACATTAGCAGCACGCTTACCCAGTTCTTGTTGTTCAACACCTGTTGCATTCCTTGGGTGAGGGTAAGGTCTTTACTAAGCTAGACCTTGCCCAAGCCTATCAACAACTGCCTGTCGATGATGCCACTGCTGAAGCCCAGACGATTGTCACCCACCGAGGGGCATCCCTGTGGCCGCATGAGGGGTGATGTGTTGCATGAACAAGTATTCAGCGACCCGCTCATGCCAGTCTCCCCGGTCCAGGTGCCCCAGTGCCGAGCGCACCATTCTCTCTTAACAGTAACATTATACAGGAGGCAGCAACTAAAACCATCCCAATGAAAAGGAAATGCAAGAAAGCAAAGTGGCTGTCCAACGAGGCCTTACAAATAGCAGGGGAGAGAAGGCAAGCAAAATGTGAGGGAGATAATGAAAGATACAGGAAATTGAATGCAGATTTCCAAAAAATAGCAAGGAGAGACAAGAAGGCCTTCTTAAACGAGCAATGCAAAGAAATAGAGGAAAACAACAGAATGGGAAAAAACCAGAGATCTGTTCAAGAAAATTGGAGATATGAAAGGAACATTTCGTACAAAGATTACCATAATAAAAGACAAAAGTGGAAAGGACCTAACAGAAGCAGAAGACATCAAGAAGAGGTGACAAGAATACACAGAGGAACTATACCAGAAAGAAATTGATGTCTCGTACACGCCAGGTAGTGTGGCTGCTGACCTTGAACCAGACATCCTGGAGAGTGAAGTCAAATGGGCCTTAGAAAGCACTGCTAATAACAAGGCCAGTGGAAGTGATGATATTCCAGCTGAACTATTTAAAATTTTAAACGATGATGCTGTCAAGGTGCTACACTCAATATGCCAGCAAATTTGGAAAACTCAGCAGTGGCCAAAGGATTGGAGAAGATCAGTCTACATCCCAATCCCAAAGAAGGGCAGTGCCAAAGAATGCTCCAACTACCGCACAATTGCACTCATTTCACACGCTAGCAAGGTTATGCTTAAAATTCTACAAGGCAGGCTTAAGCAGTATGTGGACCGAGAACTCCCAGAAGTGCAAGCTGGATTTCGAAGGGGCAGAGAAACCAGAGACCAAATTGCAAACATGCGCTGGATTATGGAGAAAGCTAGAGAGTTCCAGAAAGACATCTACTTCTGCTTCATTGACTATGCAAAAGCCTTTGACTGTGTCGACCACAGCAAACTATGGGAAGTTCTTAAAGTAATGGGAGTGCCTGATCACCTCATCTGTCTCCTGAGAAATCTCTATGTGGGACAAGAACTGGATATGGAACAACTGATTGGTTCAAAATTGGGAAAGGAGTACGGCAAGGCTGTATATTGTCTCCCTGCTTATTTAACTTATATGCAGAATTCATCATGCGAAAGGCTGGGCTGGATGAATCCCAAGCCGGAATTAATATCAACAACCTCAGATATGCAGATGACACAACCTTGATGGCAGAAAGTGAGGAGGAATTAAAGAAGCTTTTAATGAGGGTGAAAGAGGAGAGTACAAAATATGGTCTGAAGCTCAACATCAAAAAAACGAAGATCGTGGCCACTGGTCCCATCACCTCCTGGGAAATAGAAGGGGAAGAAATGGAAGCAGTGAGAGATTTTACCTTCTTGGGCTCCATGATCACTGCAGATGGGACAGCAGTCACGAAATTAAAAGACGCCTGTTCCTTGGGAGAAAGGCGATGGCAAACCTAGACAGCATCTTAAAAAGCAGAGACATCACCTTCCCAACAAAGGTCCATATAGTTAAAGCCATGGTTTTCCCAGTAGTGATGTATGGAAGTGAGAGCTGGACCATAAAGAAGGCTGATCGCCAAAGAATTGATGCTTTTGAATTATGGTGCTGGAGGAGACTCTTGAGAGTCCCATGGACTGCAAGAAGATCAAATGTATCCATTCTTAAGGAAATCAGCCCCGAGTGCTCACTGGAAGGACAGATCGTGGAGCTGAGGCTCCAATACTTTGGCCACCTCATGAGAAGAGAAGACTCCCTGGAAAAGACCCTGATGTTGGGAAAGATTGACGGCACAAGGAGAAGGGGACGACAGAAGACGAGATGGTTGGACAGTGTTCTCGAAGCTACCAGCGTGAGTTTGACCAAACTGCTGGAGGCAATGGAAGACAGGAGTGCCTGGCGTGCTCTGGTCCATGGGGTCATGAAGAGTTGGACACGACTAAATGACTAATCAACAACAACAATAATGCTCTTAGCTTTTCAGATTGGGGGATAGAGGTGTATGCAAACTGCAAACCTATGACTTATGCATGGCTGGAATGTAGCCTGCCATACAAAGGTAAGAGTCATGTCTGTTGCTCTGCCTACTATTTGCCTCAGTCCCCACCCACTTTTGCCCACTACTGGCATTGCCTACCACTGGGAAGCAGGCCTTGGGGCATTTGTTTGCTTAAAGTATTTATATACCACTTTTGAGGCAGATCTCACAAAACAGCTTACAAAAACATATTGCAAGGATCTTTTTTTTTTTAAATGTTACTATAACATTAAAAGACAGATTTTTGTTTATTATTAATAATAATTTATTACACACCTTTCACCCTAGGTCCCAGGGCAGGTTACAAATTAAAACACAATACTAAAGGCAGCTCAAAACAACCCACAGCCACAAAAATAAGGTAGAAGCCAAATCTCAGAAGCCATAGTAAAGTGCTGCAGTGCTGGCAATGGCTTTCCAGAGTTTTACGGGGGGGGGGGGGGTAACCAGCCTTACCTGGAGTTGCTGGAGACTGAACCTGAGATTTTTGCATACAAAACAGATGATCCGCCTCTAAACTCCGACTCTTCCCCTTCTGTAGAGCATAATTTCCCAGAATAGTGTATAGCTACAAACAACTATGGGTTGGAGGTGACCTACTTGAGGGCAATGTTAAAAAACCCCTTTTGCAGAAGCATTTTCTTCACAAGCTTGGGAGCAAGTAGACTCCATCATACTCTGGTGCATGAATCATTTCTTAAGCAACATTATTCATTCCACATGGAATTATTTATTCATAGGTATGAATCTTCTCCAGATATTGCCTAACCTGCTCCTTTTGGGTTTCCAATTCTTGAAAAATAAATCAATAACACAACCTGCTAAGAAAAGAAAAAAATCTGAAGGTATCAAACCGTAGTCAGTATTGTAATACTTCCTGCGTTCATTATTAATGATGATATCTTGAATAATTTAACATGGGCTTGGGTAGTTGAAATCCCATTATTGTGATGGAGAGGATGATTTGGGGATATCAGCTCTAACTTGAGCCATACATTCAAGGAACCACTGTCATTTCAGTACAGTGGTACCTCGCAAGACGAAATTAATTCGTTCTGCGAGTTTTTTCGTCTTGCGAGTTTTTTCGTCTTGCGAAGCACGGATTTTGGAAAAGCTTCAAAAATCACCAAAGTCTTCAAAAACCTCAAAAAAGGCTACCACACCGCGTGCTATGAGTTGCTCCTCGAAGTCAAGTTGCAACTGCACCCCCTGAATGCACGGTTTCAAGAAAAAGGAAACAAACTTGCAAGACAAAGGAAACAAACTTGCAAGACGTTTCCGTCTTGCGAAGCAAGCCCATAGGGAAATCCGTCTTGCGAAGCAACTCAAAAAACAAAAAACTCTTTCGTCTTGCGAGTTTTTCGTCTTACAAGGCATTTGTCTTGCGAGGTACCACTGTATTTAAAAGTATTTAAAAGAACTCAGGTGTCATGCTTTCTCAGCCACCATGGTTTGGGATGTGGAAAACTGCTCCACTGTGATACCCACAAAAGTTTCCTTTGGTAATTCGTTATTGGAGGGGAGAGGTCAAAACTGGGAGCATTCAATAATAAACAGAAATTATCCCAGTTTTAAAAGCCTCGCCCCCAAATGAGCTGAACTGAACTTTCTCAGTTTGGACCTGCTTCTCTGCTTCAAATTCCTACAGACAGTCCTGGTGGAAATTTGGTGGCAGCAGCCAGAGAAAAACAGTAGGGATGACAAAATAGCTCTGTGAAGGTCTATATTGTATAGAATCATAGAATTGTAGAGCTGAAAGGGATCTGAGGGTCATCTAGTCCAACCCGCTGAAATGCAGGAATCTCAACACATGGTTCCATACCCAGTTTGAAACTACATAGGACCCTGCTTTGCTTGGTATAATAACTCTGTTCTATGTGCAAGGAGCTCCTGGGAGATGTTATCCTAGGACGTCTAAGTCCATTGTGTGGACAAGAGCTGGGATGCATTTCCCTCACCATTTTCAGAGGGCTGTTCTCCCTTTGCAATTCTACTAATTTGGAGAGGCACAAGAGAAATTTCACAAACTGTTCAAAACAGCATGTAAAATTCCATTATATTATGGAAAATTGCTAGCAAAAAAATGTTTATTAGGCAGAATAGTGAATAAAAAATGTGTATATTAGGAAACATGAGCATGAAAATGGGTGGAAAAGTTTGCACTGACTTAAAAAAGATTCACACAAAAATAGGACAAACTGAACTAAAATAAAAAACTGAAAAAACTGAAATGGTTTCAGAATAAGCAAAGCTATTTTCTGATTTTATAGGGAAACAGCTCAGCTTTCTGAGTCCACTTCTGAACAATACCAAGATGAGTTTACCCTCATTTTGTGTGAGTGTGTGTAGTTTCCCCTATTGTGGTGAATAGGTATCTCTCAGCTTCCCCACCCTCACAGGGGTGCTGTGAAGCAGCAGCCCTAGCTAGATACAAATAATTTAATTCGATTAATCAACTGCCTTTGAATGGATTGGCCCATTAAACAAGTGTAAATACATTTTTTCCAAACCCTGAGAATAACTGCCCCCTAAATAAACCATTTGCAGCTGCTTGCTGTTAGAAGGAAAGGCTATTTAACGTATTCCTTTCATACCTCTTAAAAAGTTTCCTGTCAAATATTGAGGTACAGATTGTTTTTTTCTGCTGGAATTTCACTTTAAAGGGACCCTACAGCTTTAGCAGCTGCATGAAGTTCCTGAATTTATCACAAGGAAAATGTCCAGCATACCAAGGTTGCACCAAAGTAAATCTAGCACAGTAAGATTTACTGTGTTATCCAACGGTTATCCAACAATTTACAGTTATCCAACAGTCACAGAAGGCAAAAGCAAATTCTGTTCTTTACCCTGGATTTAATTCCATACAGTAGCAGGGATACATGTCATGGTTTCCTGAAGAAGCAAAAGGTTTGCCAGAAATCATTCATTCTGGGCAGCAAGGAAGCAAAACTCTTTAGCTTCACTAAATTTATATTTTAGAACTCCATTGTGCCACCAAATTGTGAAATAAGCTTGAACACAGTTTTGGTTGGGTCCAGAAGACTAGCAGAGCAGTGTCTACATGGCATGCAGGCACACACTGTGCTAAGAGGAGGTGGAACAAGGTGGGCTGTATAAGCCTGCTCTACCTATCATGTATCCTCTTCAGCTTCTAACTGGCAGGTGGAGAGGATTATTTCGGGGTGGAGTGGTGGGGTTCTTTAGGCCTTGTGGTTTGGAGCAGGACAGCCAACAATGAGTCTGAGCCCAATACGCCTTGGAGTTGCTGTACACAATATTAGGCCAGGGGCCAGACTGTTTGGAAGGACCTGGGATTGTGCAAGAATGAGGGTCTCATTCTTACTAGACAGGTCTAGTAAGTCACATTTATGTGGCAAATGGATCCATGTTTTAGGCTTTGTTGGCCTGTTTATTAGATCAGAGTAAGGACTCCCTACTCGGGAGAGTGAGGGAATGTGTGGCCAAGAGCACCCTGGCAGGACAGGCAAGCTTAGGTCATATTCCTCAGGGGTAGGGTCAGGATTCATGGGCCTTCTCCTTTGCTAACCCACTTCCCCTTTAGCTAAACCACAGAGCCTAGGACTTGCCGACCAGAAGGTCAGCGGTTCGAATCCCCGTGACAGGTTGAGCTCTCGTTGCTCAGTCCCTGCTCCTGCCAACCTAGCAGTTTGAAGGCACGTCAAAGTGCAAGTAGATAAATAGGTACTGCTCTGGCGGGAAGGCTCTGGTTCACCGGAAGCAGCTTAGTCATGCTGGCCACATGACCCAGAAGCCATACGCTGGCTCCCTCAGCCAATAAAGCGAGATGAGCGCCGCAACCCCAGAGTCGGTCACAACTGGACCTAATAGTCAGGGGTCCCTTTACCTTTACCTTTTACAGTTGTACTTCAGAAACAGTTCTGTGTGAATATATGGACACTGCATATAGGGGCTATACAGGGCCAGCTCACCCATGAGGCAAGGTGAGGTGGCAGCCTTGGGCAGCAGCTTCAGGAGAGCTCATGAGGTGGCAGATCTGGGCCTGCCACTTCCTACTGTGTGCTGCTACCGCTGGCTCCTCTCCGGGAAGTGGGAGCCAGAGAAGCAGCTGATGGAAAAGGTGCTCAAACTCAGAAGCCCCCTCTGTTGTCACTGTGTCTCCCTTTTCCCTGAGAGAGGGAGACACAGCTGCTGTGAACTAACCAGATGCCCCATCACTCAAGGAGGTTGGGTCATGGCCACTGCATTCCCCTCTCTGGGAAGAAGGCGGCACAGTGACAAGGGCAAGGTCGGCATCGGGATGTGGGGCAGGATTGCAAGCACTTTGCATGTACAGTGGTGCCTCGCAAGACGAAATTAATCCGTTCCGTGAGGCTCTTCATATAGCGGTTTTTTCGTCTTGCGAAGCAAGCCCATTGACAGCTTAGCGGATTAGCTCTATTAGCGGTTTAGCGGCTTTTAGCGGATCAGCTGATAAGTGGCTTAGCGGCTTAGGAAAAGGGGGGGGGGGAAACCCGCAGGAACTTGCAAGACATTTTTGTCTTGCGAAGCAAGCCCATAGGGAAATTTGTTTTGCGAAGCGCCTCCAAAACGGAAAACCCTTTCGTCTAGCGGGTTTTCCATCTTGCGAGGCATTCGTCTTGCGGGGCACCACTGTACTATTTTTGCAAGGTTCTGAAGACATGCAAACTGCTTCCTAGCAATGTTTAACTTGGTGTGGTTCTTCAAATACCTGGATTTAAATTGCAGGCTATGGTGATGTTTCCCTGAATGAATGCATTCCGTGGGTGATATGCTTGTATTCATTCAGTAGAATTTTAGCTGCTTATCATTTCTTCTTCAGTATATGATACAAATTAAGCAAACACTCCAAAAGGACAACCCATTAATAATGAATTTCACTGCATTCTCTGCACAGCATTTGATACAGAGCCTAAGGTTTTGCTCTTCTACCTTTTTTGTTTGGGGGGGGGGAATTCTCTGAATAAATAAATAAAATGGAACATTCAATATTATCCCACATGCTAAAAGAAGTGTGTGACTTTTTCCATCTCTCTTTTGAATCATGTTATAAAGCAGGAGTGGGGAAACTCAGCCCCCAGATATCTCTGTCTGACCCTTGGGATTCTCTGCAGGCCATACCCCCTACTAAGTGGCCTCCTCCCCAAGTGTGTTTGCCTGGCTGAGTTGTGCCCTTGAACTCTGGTAATGCCTTTTGCTTTCCTGGATGGAGAATAAAGCAAGGTGTGTGGCTGTGTTGTAGACACTAGCCTATTCTAGAAAGGTAATATTTAAATTCATTGCTCCATCCATTTTTGCCGCTGCCTCTGACCACCATTGCCATGTCACCTTCAGAAAGTTTCCAGAAGGAAATTCAGACCTCAGTCTGAAAAAGTTTTCCCATCCCTCTTCTAAAGTAAAGGTCCAAATGGAGTGTCATTTATTACATAGCCTTTAGTATTGACTCTGCCTCCCCCCCCCCCCAGCCATGCAAGTGTTTGGTGTCTTTCTCACTAGCTTTAGCGTATTATCAGGATTAGTAAAAAGCCTCTATTGTCAGCATCTCTCAATGTGATTCCCATCAGGTTCTGCATCATGAAATGAACTGTTGACATAATAATGCAACCATCTTATTTGGGTTGGATCTATCATTTGGGGATGGGGTGGGTATCATCCTGTCAAACAATGATGTTTTATGCATTCCGACAGGCAATCCTGGGATAATTTAAAGACGAAATATTTAGTAAATAAACACAAACGGCTGTTGCCTTGAGTCGCCCTCCTAGTTAATCTAATTTTCTGTTGGGGGGGGGGGGAAGAATCTTGTCTTCTTACAAATAGAATCTGTCAGGTCAACAGAAACATCTTATAGATAAATGATAAATGGGTGATCCTCAAACAATGCTGGGGATGTTTGTTGCTGTGAGTTTCCTTAGGTATCCCAACATCTTGAGATACAAATAATAATAATCACAATACCCCCATCTTCACTTTGTAATATATGCATAGGCACACACAGCCTATCAGGAAGAAAAAAACACACTAAAAAAGCACTTCTGCCCAAAAATAGCTGGATCCAAACATGCTTGTTTATTGAATTTATTCATTTTTATTCAGCCTTCTGAATATTGCAGAGTAGTGCAGATGGTCTGGTCTAGCTTTCACTTTATCCCTACAATTTCCCTGTGAGGTTGGTTAGGCTAAGAGCGAGTGACTGGCTCAAGGTCACCCAGAGACCATAATGACTGAGTAGGGATTTGAACTTGGATCTACTTCTTTTCCCCACCCCATCCCGGTATAGCCCACTATACACTCCACTGCCTCTTAGTCTGTATGCTCAGTCTGCAAACCTGGCCTGTCAGGGAGAATGTTACCCCAAGAACAATGAGTACATGACAGGACCATCTACTGTCATAGAAACTCATTTTTTGTTGGATAAATACAAAAGTCCTTGGTTCACTTACTGTAAATGTGTACAATGAAAAAAATCTGTAATGCTTCAGATGTCTGTAAGTACATCTGCCTTTCTCCACTGCAGGGGTGGGAAACATGTGGACCTCTCAATGTTGTTAGGCCACAACTCTAATAATCCCTGTCCATAAGCTGGGGCTGATGAGAGTCAGAGTCCAACAACATCTGGAGGATGAGCACCTAGGAAGAGATAAGCAAGGGCATTTTTTCACCATTGTGACATCAGTAGACCAACATGAATTTACAAGTGAGAAAGTGGAGATTGGCCTTTTGACCGCTTAGGTCAGTGATGGCCGAACCTGGCCCTCCAGCTGTTTTGGGACTACAATTCCCACCATTCCTGATCAGTGGTCCTGTTAGCTAGGGATGATGGGAGTTGTAGTCCTAAAACAGCTGGAGAGCCAAGTTTGGCCATCACTGGCTTAGGTCATAACAGACTTCATTCAGTCTCCCCGATACATCCCACCTTTATGACCATGTGCTCACACACATTTTCATTATTTGGTGGGTACCTTATTAATAATAGATAGTGTGGGTCTGGGTTTCCTTACCCTAGTGTTGGTACAGAACATAGGGATTATAAATTCTTCAGGGTCTGAAGATCAGAATGCCTCTACACATCACATCTAAGGTTGAGCAACAGAAAGAATTTACCATGGTGGGGGTTGTCTTTTTTGTGGACCCTCTTTTTGTGGAATATTGTTGCTCAGTCCTCAAATGAGCAGATGATCATTCTTCCATTTCAATCCTCACATGCGTTAACTCTGTCCCACAGTCTCTTCTATGAGATTTATAATTTTAGGATGTGTGCATGGGCAGTTTCTCACAATTTTCAGTTTACATCCACCCCCCTCTCCCTGCATGGTAAAGGTGCTGGTTGGTTGGCATCTGTCTATCTTGGGGGACAATGGAAGAATGTGCCTTCAGGGATGAACTCAAACCATTGGAGAATTACAGTGCCTGCTGTGGTTGTTGAGACCAATAAAGGAGGAGCATGTTTTATTGCAGCTGGGGCAGATGAAGGTGCCTGGTTGTGCTGATACAGGTGTACCATGGCATTTCTTCTTTCTGTGCTCTTCTGATCACTGCTGCAGATATACAACATGGCTGTTTCCAGGCATTGCTGCCATCTGCAAGGGATTCCCAGACAGTGGGGTAAATGTTGCCAGCCATGATGTCAGGTTTGCAGACATCTTTGGTGCATGCAAACTTATAATGATATGAAGTCTTTCTTTTTTCACGTGTGTGATGTGAATTGATCAGTGTGCACACACAATTGTGTGAGTTGATAGTGCTGAAGTTATTTGTAAGAGAGCAAATATCCTTTTAAACTTAAGCAGACTGTGCATACACAGTGGTCTGAACAAAGGACCACATTATTTTTTGAGATGGAAAAATGGTGGTTTGCTCATTGTTCCTTCTCTGCAAACAAGGGGCACCTCTGTACCATCCATTTAAAGCACAGTTATACCATCTCAAGTCTTCCCTTAAATAACTTAAATAACCCCATTAACTCCAGTTTGTTAAGGGTGCAGAGAGTTGTTAGGAGACCCTCCACAGAAACTACAGTTCACATTGTCTTTAACAAACTACAGTTCTCATTACTCTTTGTGGTGTGCGGAGCCATCCCAGTTATAAAGTGGCATATGAATGCTCCAAATGGATGGTGTGGATGCGACCATAGTAACAGAATTCCAGACACCCGAAAATCTGGGGAGAGATCACAAGTAGAAAATGATGAATTTGTATCTATTCTCTCCCTCATCACTCATTCTTTGCTATTCATCTGGCAAGATCACTGATCCGCAGTGAAGGAATGACATAAAAATGCTTAATCAGAGTGATTAAATTATCTTTTATTAGAGCAATTTCAATCAAGTTTAAAAATGCATATCTAAAAAATGAGAGCAATAAATTAGAAAATGGGATTTTATTTTTCTGACATAAAGTGTTGAGTATTTTACTCCTCTTTATAAAGAGTTCTAAATGTAAAAGCCTCCGGGGAGGAAATGGGTTTCGTTGGCAAGGACAAAACCCCATTAAAAAAATAAATGCAGTTGAAAAACCAGGTCATGGAATTTCAACAGACATTTGGGTACAAATATTTGCTTACTTGAATATTACTGATGTTTTGCTGGACAACTGTTGCTAGGACAAAAGCCTTTTGTGCATGGAAGGTTCATTTTATTTACCTAAGTCATTATACTTATGACACAATTAAATGACTACTTCCTTATTTCAAGTCAGAGTCCTGAGTTGCTACATTCAAGAAGTATATACAGGCATTCCCCCTCCATTATGCATGTTCTACTCCTGTGCCATCGGAAATGGTGAGAGAGAGCTGGAGAGTCCTCGTGACTCATGAGGAGACCCTCCATGGAGCCTGGAGAGAATGTCAGTGAGGGTGGAGGAATCACCAAAGAGAGGCACAGCAGGGCTTTGTTTAGGCTGCTCAGCTTCCCCACCTAACGACTGACAGGTGGGGTAGCGCAGCAGCAGCAGCCACTTTCCTGCATGTCCTCTGGCATCCTTCTGGCCCCAGAGCATCAATTCTAGTTGTGGATAATTTTTTGATACAGTATTTTGGGTATGGATTGAAAGGAGAGTAGCAGTGATGGTGCTCCCCATTTTATGTGTTGTCAGTTATGCACTTGAGGGCCCAGAGCATAACCCCTACATAAGCGGGGAGTTGCCTGTAAATTTTATGAAATAAATAAATAAATTTAAAGGGGAACCTACCAAATTCGCACATTTTGAAGCCATGCAAACTGAAACACTGCCAACCAACCTTCAAAATTCACATTTCCTTGAACTCTGCAGTACAATTCTCCAATCAATGAATATATACAAAAATGGATATACAAAGGTAAATTATGCAGAAAAATGCATATTCCAGTGTAAATAACATTAAAAATGCATTACATTAGGGGGAATTGCTTTGCAAAAATGTGTGACCTCAATCCAAACCCTGCAGTGGTTAATTTCCTGAATATTGTCTAGTTTGCCCCTGGGGCAATGTTCCAGGCATGTCATGGCCTGATGTTTACTCCCATCTTTGCATCGTCTTATAAAGACCATATTATTCTTTTCAATGGAGTTTCCGCAGGCAAAGCACTTTTTAAGATCAGACTGCTAGTCATACATTTTTCTCTTAGTCCTCCTGGCATTGAGAGTTGACAGGAAGTCTATCATTCAGAAGAGTGGTCGTCTTGAGGCATAATTGTTATAAATGAGATGATAACAGGGGAACATTTTTAACTCACTATGCTGAACTTGTGGAGGGAAAAATATAATTTACCTGACAGCTATTTTCCAAAATATCATATTTTCAAAAACCTGATGAATTACTGATCTCTCTCTCTCTGAGATATAATCACCTTAATGAGGGACTTGAATTCCCTTTTCCTTTGTTAAGGGATTAGTTCCTAATATAGCTGATCAAGCTACCTAAGATAACCAGACACTGAAATAAAACCACAATGAAAACACAAGCCTTGTAGAACATGCTCTTCTCAAAAGGGCCTTTACCATCATGTGGGATTAGAGGTCACTGTGATTCTTAAAGTTCTGAGAACATAGAAAGGCTGTGATATACCAGGGGAGGCTGTTTGCCTATCTAGGCCAGTACTGTATGCTCTGACTGGCACCAGTTCTTAAATGGAAAGAGCTCATTGGCATTTGCTTTGAATGCAGAGGGTCCCAGGTTTAGTCTCAGCATCTCTGTATAGGGCTGCAGAATATCACTGCCTGAAACCCTGGAGAACTGCTACCAGTCATTGTGGACAATCCCGAGTTACATGGATCAATGGCCGGACTCTGTTTAAGGCAGCTTCCTATGTTCCAGTGTTTGAAAAATCCTACAGAAGTCCATTCACCCTTCCTGGTGGATACTTTTGTGGACCGACACTCCTCCAGCCTTTGCCACCCAATGAGGATGCCCCTTGGGTCACTTCCCAGGTGTCAGGCTTCAGGGAATCTGATCCCTTCCACTGTTGGCAGCCATAGATAAACAAGGAGAGATCTTACCAAGTCTTTTAGTCAATATTCATGGAGAGAGGCTTAGAAAAGGTGCCTCTTGCAGTAATGGTGTTGCTCTTTCGTCCGTCTGTCCTATTATACATCATCCCCACATTGGCTGATCTGTGCTTTCTGCCTCTCAGCTTCCTATTCTCCTACTTTCAGTGCCCTCCAGGTTCTGGGAGAGGGTCTGGAATACTTTCTAAAGACACTGAGTCTGTCTGCTGTCTCTCCCCTGGTGCTTCTTCTTCTTCCTGCTCCTCTCCCAATATTTCTCAGCTTCTCCCCTCTGCAGCCTCTGAGGTGTGACCTCCCGCGAACCACTGTTGTCAATCTAAACTGTCTTCCTCTTCTCTGGAAGGTTCAGGCTGAGGAGGCGGTATCTACCATTCCTCCCCCTCTTCTGCCCAATCCCTGACACCGGGCAACAAAAGAGGTTGCTGGGCCAAGCTTGCTGCCTGGGAAACATATCCTGCCTGCTTGCTCAGTCATGAGCAGGCAAGGGGGCAAGTAACTCCCAGGGGTAGGCTCAGTCCACATCCTGGGCACATAAGAAAGGATTGCCTTGGTAGCTACTCCCTTCATTGGCTCTCCAGAACTCCCTCCCTATTTGGCTGACACGTGTTGCTGTGCTTGACCTTCCTATGGCATTATTGGATGCCATATTCAGGACCAGGTTAGAATTTTCCCAGTTGGCAAATTGGCTCCAGCCATCTGGTTTTTGCCACCCTCATAACAATCGCAACAACTTTGGCAGTTTAGGCATTGTGTAGGAGCAGTCTTTGACAGAGGGGAGGCTGTAGCATCTGCCTGCCCCACCAAAAAATGGGGCATCCTGTTAAAGGGATCCAGGCTCTTACAGAACCCCTCCTTTGCACAAGTAAACAACAGACCAACAGACCAGGCAGACAACAGTCCCTCTCCTCATCTGCTGGGAGACCCACAGATGTAGCAGCAGAGTAGCCCTACATCTGGCCAAACTATGCAGCACCTAGGCCTGTATCAAAGAGCTGTTGCATGTAAGAGAAGAAGCACAGTGAGCATAGATATTTATACTGTTCTGAGGAAAGGCTAATTCATGCTTTTAAAAACCCCTATGTTTCCCAATAAAATGAAACTGAAAAGTATTTGTATGCACCTCAAAATATAAGTGGTTCAATTCCCTCAAAGATACGATACAACATTATTTCAGGTTAGATTCAATACAGACCAAAAATTAAATCAAATTATATTATGTATTCTCAATTTTCTTCAGGGAATCAAGAATTGGTGAAGTGTAAAACTCTAATTAATTATGTGTTATGCTAATGGATTTTAAATTAAAAGTACCTCCATTTTAATGCTATCATCTCACCAATTTTCCTTCAACTTCATATTACACAATAAGATAACCACATACACAGCTCATAAAGGTGTAGGCATACAAAATAACTTTGCTAATAAAGCAATATGCTAGTAATCGCTCAATCTTCTTCCTTTGCATTTTCAGACCCAGAAACCTCCCCCCCCAAAAAATAAATTCACACTTGACTCAAATTTTGGTTTTGGTTTTTGGCAGAATTTAGGCCACAACTTTATTGATTACAGAAAGTGACTGGTTGCATAGGCTCTGGTTCGACTAGCTCCCTGCCATGCAGGTAGCGCTGACCCAGGGTTGCAGCATAGGTCAGCCAAGGGTGAACACCTGAATAAGCAGAAAGCTGGGAACGGGCTAACTCCACCACCCAAATGTCCCCCCGGACTCAGGCACGGGCACAACCCCTTCTCTGGGTACAGATAGGTAGCCATGTTGGTCTGCCATAGTCAAAACAAAAAAATTCCTTCCAGTAGCACCTTAAAGACCAACTAAGTCAGTTCTTGGTATGAGCTTTCGTGTGCATGCACACTAAAGGTATCTGAAGAAGTGTGCATGCACCCTTCTCTGGGGTTGACCAAAGCATCAAGTCCCTGGATTCCTTTAACAGAATACCTTTCACATAGGGATGGCAAGAGCGTTCTCTCATCCCTATCACCTGAACCAGAGCCTATCCGCAACCTTACAAGTTGTGACGATTTGCTACATGGCAGGCAAAACCCAAATAGCAACAGCCAATCAGCCAAGTGGGGGAAATTCCTGCCGTGCCCCTGTCCCAATGACAGGCGACACATGACGGCATAGCAAGGTCAAGCGCAAAAAGCCCTAAAAGTAGGGAGAGGTGGGTGAGTGTTCTGAATGCACACGCCAAAAGAGAAAGCTCGGAGTCAAGTGCATGGGTATAAATAGGTCCCTCAAACTGTTTGGACTGCATCCCATAGGCCAGATTGCACCCAGCTATGAGGGACCTACCAATTGGATGTTGTGGCTGACCAATCGTACCCACCCACAACACAGGGTGTCGGTTTTCCAGGTCTCACTGCAATACGTGCTCTCTTTAAGGGAGGATCCGATTTCCAGATCAAAAATCTATCAGATAAGCCCCTAAAGGGAAGCTTCTGAATTTAAAAATGTTTGTGGAGAGAAGGGGGGCAGAGAAATTTGTTCTACGTATTTTAAACACACACACATACATTGAGGCACTGAGCAATTCTATAATATTTTTTTCTGGAGTTTGTAGTTAGGCCACTCCCACACAATGGAATAATGATGAAGAATGGTACACATCAAAAGCCTGCAACAAATCACTATCCTAAAATGCATATATTAGAGGAGAGAGGTTTGGAAAAATGCATATAATGGGCAAAATTGCATTCATATGTGCATATTAAGAGAAAATCATGCTAAAATACTGGTGAATTTTAATTTGAACTTTAAATATAATTGCAATCTAATGTGGAAATGTAGAGAATTGAGTTTAAGATTTAAAAAAATGAGAACCTGAGAGAATCTGAAATTGACAGATTTTGCCATCCTTACCTTGGGCTGATGAAAGTGGAAGGCAAGGGTAAAAGGAGGGGTGTGAAAATCAAGCAAACCAATGTTCTTTTCTGCAATGCTATTTATTCAACTGTCTAGAATTGGCTGACAGGGAACCATCAATGACAAAGGTGGGTTTAGTTGTGACTATCATCTTCTTCTTAGCATCCGACGTATCAGTTTTCCAGAATCTAGTGCCCTCCAGATGTTTTGGACTGCAGCCGCCTAACTATTGGCCATGCTGGCAGAAGCACTAGGTTGAAGAAGGCTGCTTGCAACACATTGCAATTGGCTACAGAAATCCCACTTTATCTAAAATCTGAAAGTGGTGCTGAAACACCCAATGAATTTTGAAGGAAGAAAAAAATACATGATGATTTGATGATGCTAGAAACAGCCACTCCTTCCGATGAGCTATTTCAAAATCTTTACTTACCCGATGTTTTTATGTACAGTATAGTAAAGGAGCAAAATTCTTATTCACTTCGCATCTAAAGGTGAACCTACCTGATTTGCACATTCCAAAAAATGCACATATTGAAACCTAGCCATACTTAAAAAAATGCATTTATATTGGGCATTGGAAGAATGTATATATTAGGCAAAACTGCATACAAACTTGCATATTAGAAGAAATGCAAATTAAAATGCTGGTGAATTTTCATGAGGGCTTTAAAAAAAAGAAAAAGAATTGTGAACTGATATGGAAATGTGGGAACCTGAACTTAAGCTGGGGAAAAATGAGAAACTGTGAGAAACCAAAATGGACAAATTCACCCATCAAAAATGCATCAAAAACACCCCTTGTGTTTAATTCCAGGTGTTGTTAGACTCCAAGTAGATCAGCCTCAGCCAGCATGGTCAGGGAATAAGAGGAGCTGCAGTCAAACAGCAGCTGGAATCTCACAAGTTCCCCCATCCCTAGGAAATCTATAGGAAAGCAGACATACAACACTCAAATTACACCTATTGCTCTTGATATGTCTTTTGCTTAAAAGAGAGGGGGGTGGAGATATACTGTAATAACTTCTGCTGGTGGGGGGTTGGGAAGATAAGAGGAGACAAGGGGGCAAGCTACTCCAACACTCAGCCAGATCAAAGTTAAACTTTAAAGCACTAAAATAAGTGCCTGGAGAGCAGTCCTCTTTTTTCCTGTGTTTTAGGACAAGTTACTTTTGAGAAATGATCCCTGCAGAAATAAAACAAAGTGTATATACACAATGTTCAATATTTTTAAGAAAGAAAAAAGTACATTTTTAAAACCAGAGTGGTTTTTGCAATAAAGCCCTCCAAAATAGTCCACCTTGTATTTATATTTGTAATAAAGAGTTATAAGCATCAACACTAAAATGCAAAACTGCAAGATAGCTTTTTTAAAAATAGTAAAGCAAAACAGGTCTCTTCACCTCTGAAAATATCTAACAAAGCAACTCAACTTGGATTGAGTAGATGTATCCCTCCATCCAGTTCTGGCAGCCTCTGCCAGCCTCTGGCCATTTGCCACCCACAGCAAATACTCCATCAGTGTGGACATCTAGCTACCATCTTTCTTTTCATAACTCCAGTCATCTACTAGAATTGTGCAATCTGGGTTTTCCAGTAGGTGACTGAATCGCCCCTGAAAAGAGCAACGGTCTGGAAGTGTCTATAGTTGAACCACCACATAAGCAAACAAATTCAGGATGTATGCTCAGTAAACAGGTTACCTGAAGGTGAATAGCTGTGTTGTGTTTTCATCTTCTACCAAATTAAAAACTGAACTCAATGGGGCTGGTTACAAAATGGTGTGAATGTGGCCTTAGTCTCTCAGCTTAATTCAAATCACAGGTTTGCTGCAAGGATTGAAATGGATAACTCTTATGTATGCTTCAGTAGAATTTTAAATGAATAAAAATATTTCAAATTATTTCCATTCTACTAGGACTGTGTCAAATGTTCTCCCACTTCAGGTTTCAGGTCAAAATGCATTCTCTCTTTTTTGGTATGTATGACACAATATTTCTTAAAAGATCCTTCCGTGAGAACATTCACTTTTTCCAGTGCTCTCCACTGCCATTGTTTTCAGGGTCCTGCTGCCTCAATATAAGCTGCACCCAAATATAAGCCACACCTTTAAAATTAAAGGGGGGGATAATATCCGATGAGGAGTGGGGGCCAAGGGGGGCCAAGGAGGCAGTACCTTCACTGTGGCAACAGTGGCGGTGGGCAGCAGCGCTTGCTTGCTCTCTCTCTCCTTCTCGTGTCTGTGCTCCTCCCTCCCTTCCTCCTCCTCACTGCCTTCTGACTGACTCCCTCTCAGGAACCCCCACGCCACCATATTGGGAGCCGGCCCAGCCAAAACCAGGCAACATCTGGGGACAAGCCCACTCCAAGCCAATTTTTGTAAGGTCGTGAATATCAGCTGCACTTTAACTTTTCACAGTCAGAATTTGGGGGGAAAGTGCAGCTTATATTTGGGGCAAAACAGTACTTCTTGCTGTTGTTGTTTCAAATGGAGGCAAAGGCTTCCTGCATTAGTTGTATGGATGATCTCAGTTAATCAGGGATCACACAGTGAATCAGTTGACATCACATTACATAGTCAATCAGAGTTGTTGCAACTTTGAGCAAACAAAGCCAATTGAAAATGAAGGTAGTAAGTAAACAGGGAGTCAATCCCAGACAATCAGAGAGCAGGTAATTAAAGCTATGACCTCATGGTGCTCTGTGTAACCAATCAGATTTAACTATAGACTGATATCAATGCCTCACTCTGCTTAATTGTATGACAGACCCTGGGAAACAACTGTGATGGACTTAACCATGTTTTTAAAATAATAGAATATGAATTGGACCTCTGCTAAACTTTTTAAAAGCGCATATCCATGGCTGGGCAGGACTGGGCAAGAGAGGGAAGTTTCACAAAACCATATACAGTCATACCTCGGGATGAATACGCTTCAGCTTTAATATTTTCGGGTTGTGCTCCACGGCGACCTAGAAGTAACGGAGCGTGTTACTTCTGGGTTTTTCTGCTCACGCATGTGCGGAAGCGGTGAAACACGACCCGCGCACGCACAGTCGCATCATATGTTCACTTCAGGGTCGAACGGGGCTCTGGAACGGATCCCATTCGCATCCAGAGGTACCACTGTACAATTCTCACATATTTTCCAGAGCTGTTGCCTGTGTGGTCCTGGCATGGGCATCATAACGAAGGAAAATAAAGGGTGGGCAGCAACAGAAAATAAAGCCCAGCTGACCTCTTCTGGAATGCCCTGGCTTTGGAATGCTAATTATAAATAGGAATTCCAGTTACATATGTTAAGAAGCACATTCATTTGTTTGAAGGGCACATATTGTTGATGAAAATGTTTTATTTTGACATAGCAAGCCGTCAGAACCTTAAGGGGGGGGGGAATGGAAGAACTTATGAAAAGTATAATGGCGGGACCTATAGTGCTTGATGACCTAATTTTATTACCAGGAAGGTTTACCACAAAAGTGTTGTATTAATATTTAATGACTATTACAGTCCAGGCTTTCCATTATTTATGAGTTCTATCATATTTACCTCTGAAGTACACAGTAAAAGTAATATGATTCTTTGGAAAGGTTGGCTCATGTGTTCACTGTAAAAACAGATCTGACCATAGAACCTTCAAGGTGCCAATAGAAATTTGAGCAGAATCTGAAGCAAATTCAGAAATTTTTCCCCAGGCAAAACATGCAAGGAATTATGAAAAAATCCATACCAGGGCATGGCCAACCACTACCAGGCTCCACACGCAATCCTATTTGGAGGAGTGGAAACCCATTGCTTATAATAGCTTGATATTTGAAGACATTGCAAGGTGTACATTGGGATCAATGGTACAAAGAGTTTGGCAAGGAGCCATTTTTGGGAAAAAAATAACCTACTTTGCAAAATTAACCTCAAAGACTGCTTGATCCCTGCTCAGTCTCTGGGGTCTTTGGAGGAGTCACTTTTAGTGTTCCCCCATGACTCAGATTCACAACTTGTATACACCAGGAGCCATGAATTCAGTATTGTGAGCCGAATTTTATGGAACTTCCTTCCAGCCCCACTCCTTGTTGAACTCCTTGCACATACTGAAATTAACCAGGGATGGGATTCCAGCAAGCCTTTTAAATGAATTACGATTTTATAGTTTTAAGTGATTTTTATCTTCATTATATTGAATTTCATGTAACCACTTAGAGATGATTGAAATTTATGGGTATAGACATTGCCTAAATGTGGCCCTCAGAAGTTTGCCTAGAACAGAATGTGGCCTTCAGGTTGAAATAGGAGGTTCAGCCCATGGGATCTCCAATTAAATGCTCGCTGGTAGCAGGACTGGGAAGGGCCATGGTCCAAGATTTTTGATACCTTCTGCCAGTCAGAGCAAACAGTTATGGAAAATATGGATCAATGAACTGAGTGAGTACATAGGAACATGGAGACATTACAGCCTTTGGTACCCCCCCCCCAGTGTGTATTTTAAGCATATATTCAATTGTATCCCGAAATAGAGATGTGTTTTATTACCTTTCCCCCTGCATAATGTGAATCCAATATATTCAATGATTGCTATTAACCTGCAGTAAACAGAAACTTTATTTGACTCAATTAATTTGGTAAACAATATTGTTTTCTCTCAATGTTTCATCTCTTTAATATGCTAGCAATAAAAAAAAACCATAGGGTGCATTCATTTACAAATTATGCCTTAGACTATATAACTGTCTATGAACTCTAAATTGTTGACATACTCCCTTCACCTTGGTTGCCTTCCATAGTCAATTTCCTGATTGTAAAACATGTAATCCTTTTTTACGTAGTGATTACTCCCTCCCTCTAATTAATTATCAACATAATCTGTTTTAATGACAGCTAATATTTACAGCAGGGTTTACAAAGTAAATCACTCTAGTTACAGTTTTTTGTTCTGCTGATATCTATATTTAACAAATGAATTGTATAAATCATACATTTGCAGAGAACTTGGAAGGACCAAGGCAGTTGGAATTAAAAATAATATTTTATATACACCAGATCTTTCAAATTCTAAATGATGCATTTGAAACTCCAAATGTGAATTCACATTTTGAATAGTTATTCTCTCATTCCTATGTGCTCCTAGGTGTGTGGTGTGTGGTGATGTATTGTTTCAGCTGTGTAATGGTCGTGAAAAGACCTGCTCCATCTAGCCATTGGCCCATCTAGTCCAGATGGTGAGCCACTGCCAGTCAGTATAGACAACACTGAACTAGATAGACCAATGTTTAGACTTGGTGTAAGGCACCTTCCTAAGTTCCCATGTCTCTGCTTCTGGGGGCAGCCATGGTAGAATTCCAGAAGGAACTGACCTCAAATAATTTCAGCCAGCATAAAAACCACAGCTTCCTTGTCATCTTCAGTCTGCTTCCATTTTCACTTTCAGTCTATCTTCTTTTCAGCTCTGTGGTTTTGATTCACATACTATTTCTTGCTCCCCACAGCCTACATTTGTTGTTTCTTCTTCTTTATTTGAGTTTCTCCTCTTCCTATCGCCCTACCCATAGATTCTCATTGCCTATCACTTTCATAATCTTGTAAAACATATTGTGCTTCTTGGCTTACTTCTACAATTTTCAATCCAGGCTGCTGCTGTTCATGACAGCCTCTGTTGCCTCCTGTCCACCCTTCTGCTGGATGCAGGTAACCAAGATAGCTCGTAAGCCATGATAAATTTGCAAGCATGGGTGAGCCATGCTGATCCTCCTTAAGACTTATTCTCCCCTCACAAGCATGGACCAACTCTTAATCAGCCAACCTCCTGGCTCCCAGGTTCTCATCCTCTTCATTGCTGTCTGAAGAGGAGCCCTGTCTGAAGGGCTTTTCTCCACTAGATATCAAGATAGCTGCCTTCACAAAGTTAACATAGAGCAACTTCTCACCCTTTTCTGCTTTTCAGTATCTTTTATTTGTTTTAGCTCCATCTTGCTCAAAGACCCTTTTCACTTTGACACCATGCCACTCAGCCTCTTCAGCAGATGTGCGGGAACCCTTCTCAACTCAAGAGCCATATTCCTTTCTATATTTCATTGGCCACTTGTGGGTGGGGCAATAGAAGTGACTCTAACCTTTGTATGTACCAGAGGGTACAATCCAGTCATACAAAAGCCAGAGGTTTCTACATGTACTTCTCTCCACCCAGGCAAGCAAAAGGCATCATTACAGTTAATCATTTTCTCCCTTTCCATTCACTTTGCAAAGGAATGGCGAGTTCAGACTCAGTTGCAACGTCTGCACCAGGCAGCCATTCTATTACTGCCATCCTCTGAACTTCCTTTGGAGTTAGCAAGGGAGGGGTGTATAGGACAAATGTAAGTAGGTAAGTAAATTCAGTTTCTCGTTTTTTACATGGTGAGTTCAGTTCTCCAGGCTTCCACGTCAATTTTCATTTTTAAAAAGTCCTCATGAAAACTCACCTGCAATTTAGTGTGAATTTCTCCTAACTGTGATGTATTTGTGTATGTTATCTTCAGTAATACATGTATTTTTATGCACACTTTACCATAGTATATGCATTTTCTTTAACCCATTACTTGGCTGAGGAACTGCATTGTAGAATTCATAAAAGTGCAGATTTCAAAAGATACCTGCTTTTTTATTCCACTATTGTTTCAGAAAGTATGTATTAGATAAGTTCACATTTAAATGAGAACTGAACCAAATTTGTCTCCCATCCCTAGAAGTGGCACACAGAGAAGGGTCACAGATGATGATCTCAGGTCCAGGGCAGATTCATATAGAGAAGGATGATCCCTTAGGTATAGCAGTAATATTACACGGACTATTATCAGCAAAATCCATCCACCAGGCATCTAATAATTTATGTTTGTCAATTAATTCAGGTGTCATATTAGTCTTTAAAGTTGACCTTACCTTTAAAGTAGAACAAGCCATTGCTAATGTCGCTCTGGCAATGCCTCCCCTTAGTTCAGCTTTCTGTAGTTGGCCATAGTCTCATTGCCATATGACTAGATCGAGTTATTGAACGTAAAAGCCAGAGAGCATTTCACTATACACGAATGGAAGGGAGACCATGCTGGGACAGTCACCTTCAACGCTCTGCATTCAGTCTAAATTTACAGTAATAGACTCAAACTCCACGAAGGCTTGCTGTGTTTGTTTGCAAACTACTATGCAGTACTTACAAGTCTGTGGTTTTATTGACATATTCCTTTCCTTTCCTGTGGTTTTTAATTGAAACCCCCACTGCTCAGCCTAGCTCCTCGAAGTTAGGGAACAGAAGTATTGCATTTACCTTAGCATTAAGATAATATGAACATGTATAGTAAAGTTTGGCTGCTTGGTTTTCAAATACATCGTCCAATTTAGAGGAATAGTGAAAATACATTGTCCAATTTAGAAGGGTTTTTTGGTTTTTTGTTATTTGAGATTCACTTAAAGAGCTGAGTGTTGGGTACAAGCAAAATATTGCATATAATTAAGTGAACAATAAGGATAACAGTGAGGGCCAGACTAACCATTATGCTAAGCAAGCTATAATGTTGGGTCCCAGCTAGTTTAAGTCATGGCAAAGTTCTTCTGCAGCTTCTGGCTCATGTGCCTCTGGGGCTGCATTCCTTAGCATAAAAAGGTAAAGGTAAAGGTACCCCTGCCCGTACGGGCCAGTCTTGACAGACTCTGGGGTTGTGCGCCCATCTCACTTAAGAGGCCAGGGGCCAGCGCTGTCCGGAGACACTTCCGGGTCACGTGGCCAGCGTGACGAAGCTGCTCTGGCCAGAGCCAGAGCCAGAGCTGCACACGGAAACGCCGTTTACCTTCCCGCTGGTAAGCGGTCCCTATTTATCTACTTGCACCCGGAGGTGCTTTCGAACTGCTAGGTTGGCAGGCGCTGGGACCGAGCAGCGGGAGCGCACCCCGCCGCAGGGATTCGAACCGCCGACCTTTCGATCAGCAAGCCCTAGGCGCTGAGGCTTTAACCCACAGCGCCACCTGCGTCCCACATTCCTTAGCATAGTTATATGGAAATAAGACCAACTGTGGGGCTTACAGAACTTCACATGGCACCTCATTGTCATTTATGTAAATTAAAACCCTATACCCTGGATGGGGAACCTGTGGTCCTCAAGATGTAGCTAGACTACAACTCCTATAATTCTTGGTCATTGGTTATGCTAGCTGGGGCTGTTGGGATTTGGAGTTCAACAACATCTAGAGGGCCACAGGTTCCCCACTGCTTCCCTAAACAATCCTGGGCCCCAAGGACTGCTTGTTACATATCACAAGCTCTGATCTTCTATTTGACATAATTCTGTTCTAAGTACATACTATCAGTAATACTGAACATAATTCATACCTTTAAGGTAAAGGTAAAGGGACCCCTGACCATTAGGTCCAGTCATGACCGACTCTGGGGTTGCGGCGCTCATCTCGCTTTATTGGCCGAGGGAGCCGGTGTACAGCTTCCGGGTCCTGTGGCCAGCATGACTAAGCCACTTCTGGCAAACCAGAGCAGGGCACGGAAACGGCGTTTACCTTCCTGCCAGAGCGGTACCAATTTATCTACTTGCACTTTGACATGTTTTCAAACTGCTAGGTTGGCAGGAGCAGGGACTGAGCAACAGGAGCTCACCCCATTGCGGGGATTCGAACTGCCGACCTTCTGATTGGCAAGTCCTAGGCTCTGTGGTTTAACCCACAGTGCCACCACGTCCCACCAATTCATACCTTTAGGCTTGTGTATATTGTGAATATGCAGCAAAACCGAGGTACCTGTTTTAACGTGAAGGGGGCATCCCCATGCTCTTAAGTCACATGCAATACTACACACCAAGACTCTTTATCACTTTAAGATTAGAGGATCAATGCTGACTATGGCTTTGCAAGCAAACTCCATTAGTATTCTTTTAATCATGTGAAACAAGACAGTCAGCACATCATTTTAAAAATTCTATTCCATGTCTACACAATAGCAATTTGCAATGGTGCTTAATTATATAGAAACTTGATACCCTCCCTGCATAAATGCCATTGAAAATGTCATGTTCATTCCTAAAAGTCTTAAAAAGTAATTTGCATGTCTTTATTACAAACATTTTTGAATTCTGAGAAAGCACTGGATCTTTGTGTTAGCCTTGTCGAGAAATCCAAATGATCTATGATCTATGCATTTATGATAATAAGGGCTTCAAAGTTTAGTTGATTGATCCACTAAAAAGGCATCTCTGACTAATTGGACAGCCGATCTTTATTTTTATTTTTAACTGTTTATTATTCTAATGCAAAAAAATACAAAATTGCAGCTTGCAGACACCATCTTAGAAATCCAAGTCCTCTTCTAGAACTCAGCATGTACGTGCAAGGGCAGAAGTGTGTAGAAGGATGGGGTGGCATTGTGGCTAATATTTCTGGGCAACCCTCTCCCCCTTTGACCATGTGTGTTTAGTGCAAAGGTCTGAGTTCCCATTTGTAAAGTGTCTTGAAAGCATGTTTAGTCAAGTCAAACCAGTTCAAAAACAACACCCCCCCCAAGCCTGCAGCCCTTCAAGCTAAATGGGCTGCAGGGTTGGGGGTGGAGTGGTAGGCTGACCTCTACACCACAGGTTCTCACAATTTTTACACCCAGGGTTAGCTTGAAATGGCTGAAAATTATAAGATCCACCAGCCACAATGCTGGTATAAGACACATTTGCAAAATGGTGACTAATGGAAGCAGAGTTTGGCATAATCACCTGGCTCACATCACATTCTACTCATGTCTAATCCAGCTTCAGAAATTGCTACATTATTTGCCCTAGCATTTTCCTTGTGGCAATAAGTTCCATACTGTTGCATGCCACCCTAATTTCTGAGTGGTGACAGGTTCCAGGAGTTCTAGGCATTTACCCAGGATTTGGTTTCCTCAGAATGTGGGATGGTGGAGGTTGTGGTGCCTTTATGATATATGGTTTATTTACACATATGTACAACCTGAGCCTGCCATGGAGGATCTCAAAGCATCAATACCCCAAAAGCTTTTGCTTCTTCTATAGTCGCAGTCTTAGAATCGAGCATGGCTCTCACACTCTGTCTTCTGCTTTATTCTAGCCCAGCTCACACAACTTTGGCTATTGTCCTTCTCACTACCAGTCAGGTGAGAGAAGGGCGGGGACCCCCCTCCATTGGTTCTTCTCTCTGCCACATTAGCCAAGTGTTGTTGTTTTTTTTCAAAATGGAACCTGTTGTGACATGTCCATACATTGTCTAAAAACAAATTAAATTTCCCTCTGAGGTATTGTTTTATTCTCTAGATGGGAGAGTCTTGAACAATTTATACCTTCTAGGAATTTAGATCTAGTTAAAGTTTTTTTTTACCATCCAGGTCAAAAGACAGGTTGATTAAATCACTATATGTCATGATGATATAGATGATAGATAGATAGATAGATGATAGATAGATAGATAGATAGATAGATAGATAGATAGATAGATGATATAGATAGTATGAAAGTGTTCTACTGAATGAGCACATGAAGACACTGTCACTTGAACCATAGCTGAATTGGAAATTTAAGAACCAAGTAGCTAAGAATAACATTGTTCCATTTTCAATGTACTAAAAGCTTTTTACTCAGTGGGAAACTAAGTTATTAGAAAGGGCAGTCTGGAAATGTACTGCTAGGAGATTTGGGAGTAGTAGTCCTTGAAGTGAAGATTTAGTATTGTAGATTTTACAATTTATCCATTTGGGGGGGGGGGACGACTGTGTGATATGTTGGTCACATGGGTAATAAACTTCAAATAGGCTGAAGTGAAGTTAAATGCATCTCAGTATCTTTTCTTAATTATCTGTGGAACAGAAGAAAAGAAATTAATGCAAACGCATAAGCTCATTTTAGAATAAAAAAGGGAAATACATTTTTATTTTGATAATTCTGAGTAAAGCCCTTTTTGGCAAAAAAAAAATATGGTTGGACGATCAGGGAAAATGTAATGTCTATAGATTACTGACAATGTTTTATTTTATCATTTCAAATTTTTAATTATAAAAGTGGGTAAAACTGAAAACTGGAAGACCACAGCTGATACTAAAGATGGTCTGCTGCAATGGTTACTTTTTCAGTGTCAGCAGAAGCTGGCGCGGGAGGGGTCAGACCTACTGGGAAGGATAATCCACTAGACATTTTTCAAGACTATTTCATGCTCTTGTACTTTTTAACCTTGGAACTCCTTTGTACACGGATTGTAGAAATGAGCAATAGTTTGTCATGTATGTGTGATGGCTCTGTGATTTAGCAGACAGGTTCTATGCTCAAATCCAAAGATGGTCCTAACCTCTTATTTCCCTCTCTCCAGCAACTATTTTTGATACACTAACCAAAGATATCTACATCTATTTGTAGAGTCAAAGCTGTCTTCGAATAAACATTTAGGGCACTCTCTACAAAAATTGCCTTCGTGTACAGAGAAGAAAAATAGTGTTTTCAGCAAATCAGCCCCAAATCAGATAAATGTAACGGAAGAGAGGAAATAAGACAAAGGCAGACTTTAGTCTCAATGCTGTGGTTAGGGATAGTGGAGAATTTCACAATAATCAACTTGGTACTAAGCTCTGTATGAGTTCCTTTACTGATCCATTTCCATGATAGTGCCAGTGATGTTGAATGAAACTGTCCCCCCCGCCAAAAAAATTGACAAAATTAACAACACAGTTTTGGAAGCCAGGAAATTCTTAATAATGATTTAATATGCCAACTACTCTTTTTTTAAGCGGGACGTGGGTGGCACTGTGGGTTAAACCACAGGGCCTAGGACTTGCCGATCAGAAGGTTGGTGGTTTGAATCCCTGCGACGGGGTGAGCTCCCGTTGCTCGGTCCTTGCTTCTGCCAGCCTAGCAGTTCAAAAGCACCTCAAAGTGCAAGTAGATAAATAGGTACCACTCCGGCGGGAAGGTAAATGGTGTTTCTGTGCGCTGCTGTTGTTTGCCAGAAGCAGCTTGTGGTTCGAGGACCCGACCCCCGCAATGTGAAATGAAGACACAAGGACACGTGATATAAGGTTAATGGGCAAGGAAAGGCCACAACTTTATTGGTTACAGCAGTGAAAAAGGTATTGGCTTAGGCATTGGATCTCTAAAACAAGTGGGTTTATTCACCAGTGGTTCATCACCTGTTGATGCTAATCCAACTATAGGCTCACCCCTGATGTCACCGAGGGTCGTGCCATGGCCTCCTGCCAAGCAGGCATCGGACAGAATACACGACCGCCAGATTCCTTTAACAGAATACCCAAAAATTGAAGGCATAGGCGATGGCCACACCTAGCACTTCGACACACCACAACACATTATTCCAATGCCTAACCTACCCACCAATACCACAAAAGTTGTGACGATTGCTACGAGGTAGGCGAAAAAACCAAAAAGCCTAATGCCAAATGGAAAAACTCCTACCAGGCCCCCTGGGCAACCAGGGCAACCAACCTAAGGTCCATAGCAAGGCCAATGACCTAAGCCCTAACTCAAAGGGAGTGGAGGGTGGGTGACTCGCGACGAGATGACGGCGAAGAATGAGGCCGGGGAAGTAAGCTGAGCTGCAGCTAGCGGGAATGCCTGGTTCCAAACAAGAAGTGATGGCTTGTCTCCTGCATCAGGATTCATCCTCAAGTGTGGAGCCAGTTCTCTCGGGATGGATGGGATGGATTGCACATAGTGAAATCCCTCCCCCTCCTGTGTCGTCGTTGTTTTTTTTTTTAAAACGATACATTTCAGTTTTATCTAATCACTGTCCAATAGTAGTAAAGTCGCAAGACAAGTCTGATCACATTTGTATAACAGAACAAAACAGCTGGTCTTGGGTAAGACGCTGCCTTGTAAAATGAGCAGGTGCGTTAGGGAAGTTGCTATTACTTGTTACATATAATGGCCGCTTCAGAAGTGTTGCCTTCCAAAGATCTCCTAAAACCAGTAAAATAAAGCTGAATGTATGTGTCAACCTTTGGGGCCTCTTCTGATCTTATCACAGCAGTGTTGGAGCTGCTGCAGTCTGGTACCTTCTCACGCCATTTGGGTAACTTTGGAAGCCCTGGGCCATGGGGCAAGAGTCCTGGTTGGGACTGCTCGTCTTGCCAGCGCTGCCTCGGTTTCCGGCGGGAGCAACACAGGCGTAGAAGTGAGCTGCAGAGTGGACTTGTCCCCTGGGACCAGTGCTTTCCAACCTCAGCTTTTGCGTTGCTGTAAGGACCAGGCCTGTTGTGGGCTCCACACCACCGCAGGGACGTAAGGAGCAGCCCCTTAGTTGTATTTAATATTGTGTGAAGACACCTTTTAATGTAATATTATATATGGTACTTATTTTAAAAAAAAGGAACTAGGATGAATTTACATTATGTAATGTGTGGGAGATTGCAATGCAAACTTTATGCCAATAAAATGTCATTTTCCTGTCCCAAATTTGTTGAATATTCAACAAGAAGAACCCGTTGTCCAACTGAATTTTCATGCTGCAACTTTTGTTTGTGTGTTACATAGGTACTAACTGTAAATTTTAATTGAACGGCATCATAACGCCCAGTAATTATTCTTTTTTAAAATTCTGTAGTGTATCTTATAGATACAGACATTAAGGCACGAACACAATAGCTGTTTAAATGGTTGTTTATGTTGCTGGGGGAGGAAAGGTATAATGTATTAAAGATAAAAAACTATACATTTTGTATATCAATAAATCTTTAAACAATCCCAAATAAATTTATTCTTGTTTAGAAAAAAAAAGGGGAGAGGCTGGCGCTGCAGCAAAAGGCTGCTGAACACGCCCCCTCTGTGGCACCTGGTTGGATGCCTACCGGGGGGCATGGGCGCCAGCCAGGTGAGGTGGAGGCAGGGGGCTAACGCCCCCTGCTAGGGGCGGTGCTCGGGTTCCCGCCCACAACCACTCCCCTCTCTTCCAGGGAGGAGAGTCTTTAGTCATGTTGGCCACATGAAGCTCCCTTGGCCAATAAAGCGAAATGAGCGCTGCAACCCCAGAGTCGGTCATGACTGGACCTAATGGTCAGGGGTCCCTTTATCTTTACCTTTACACTTATTTGTTGAAATTGCTTTGGAATTGCCCAGGGTCAGCCCACCCATGAGATAAGTTGAGGCGACTGCCTCAGGCAGCAGGATCCACAGGAGCAGCAGATCCCCATGTAAATCTTCATCCCCACCTTGTTCCTGATGTAGATCTTCACTCACTCCTTCTTCCCTGGTCAAGAGGCAGACACCATTTTGTCATTCACCTTAGATGCCAAAATGTCTTGGGCCAGCCCAAGAATTACTGTCAGATCAGATGTGCTGAAATCTGTATTCAGTTGAACTTTGTTTCACTGAGGAGACGATGGTACCTATACAGCTCTCCATTATATGATTATGGGTGATAATATCTTGATAAATACATAAGCAGACAAATTATGATTGTAACACATATTTTGACATACAAATGATTAAACAAATAATTTATTGATTTTATTTCTCTGTTGTGTTTTCAATCATCTTTCTATTATAGCATTTAATTCATGCAGTAATGGCTAAATTGAAGGGTTTCCCCCCTCCCTAACCCAAAGTATATAAAGCACTATCTACAAACACTTTTAACAATGGTATCCATTTGTGTTGTGTCTTTCTCAAGCCTCTCCTCCATAACTTAAAATATTGATCCGTTTTTGAAATAATGATGTTCTCTGCATTTTGTGGCAATTTCAACTTTTATTCTTCCTGTAGCTTTTGTCTGCTTTTCAAGAAAAAAGAGAAGGATGGGTGAGGGAGAGGATTGAATTTGCTGTTGTGTTACAATAGCTGTTTCACATCGGGGATGTATTGATGATGATTGTGTCATTCACACAGAAACAATGACTTAAGATACTTTGTTTTGTTTCCTGATAGACTTGTAGTAATGATATCTGTCATGTAAGATGTTGTCATGCCACCATCAGGAGAATGAACAAGTGTGACATTATTTTATCAAATCACCATACCTGACTACAGTCATACAAATGTAATGAAGTGTGAACCATGACAGACTGAGTTTGAGTAATGATAATATGATCAAAAGGTGAATGGGTACAGAAGAGCAGACCATACCCCTAGCTAGGTATGGCAGAGAAATTCAGTTTAGCTCACATTTAAAGGTAAACTCACCTAATTCACACTTTCCAAAAACAGTTTGCAAACCAGAAGATGACCACCCTTCAAAATTCACACTTCTCTGAATTTTGCAATATCCCAAATACTGAACCAAAGCAGGCTATCCCGTGTAATTCGTTCCACGTAATTCTCAGTCTTCATGTACTTCTGCCAGGTTGCATTTACACTGATGCAGGAATATTCATTTCCAAGAAAACAGCAAAGAATCCCTATTGGCCCAGCTCTGTAAAACCACCTTGTGCAGCCTGAAAAGGTCTCTGGGATCTGTGCCATTGTATTTTGCAAAAGGGAGTACTCTGTCATTTATAGTGCCTGTTCATGTGTAAGCAAGCTGAACATATTCTCGTACAGATACCAAATTAATATAATGTCCTTTGAAAGTTCTCTTGATCTCCACTGCAATCTCTCTATCAAGTTGCCACATCTTTAGCTAATTATTAACATCACCTCTCTAGATAATCCTCCCCAGGAAAAGAAAGTGCCACAACATAATCTTGTCAGAGGATAATCTCACCACAGGATCATCTTGTTGAAAGATAATTGCATTGTGAGGTAAAACTCCTTTCACAGGGGCCTAGAAAAAAGTTATTTCTCTAAAGCAATTTTTATTATGATACTAAGTTCATAAAGAAGCAGATTTAGAAGCTGCTAACTTTAGTAGCCATGCAAACAGCACACTGTGACCTTTGAACCCAGTTATTTAAAGAATCTTGTGAAAATTACCACTGTACTATTGAACTAAACTTTTAAATAATTAACTGAAGGACATTTAATGTCCATTTATTTTGGTGTGTGTATGGGAATGATCAGAATCCCTATACCACTTTTTTTTTTTAAAAAAAAGCTTTCATACAGGTAAGTATTTATCCTAATATTTTATTTACCTAATATTAATATTCAGAGAGAAGGACCATGGACCCATTGTTAATCAAATATAAATTAATGTGGTAGAATATTTAATTATCTATCCTACACCTTACAACTAATAATTATGTAAATGTCTTACATTTAATCTTGGTCTCAGGAAATTAAATTAATGGCCTTCAACAAATGAACATTTTGTATGCATTGCATGACATTTTATCTAAATTTTAACAGCATGGCATTAGTTTCAGATAATAACATGATTACACAAGTTAAAATGTAAATGTATACAACACTTTGCTCTGTAATATGAAATGGAACATGTAAGATATACTAACATAGAGGGAACATCTAGCATAAATTGGGATTAGAAGTATAGCATACATAGTCTGCTTATTCAGAGAATAGCAAGAAAAGAAATTAACATTTTATATAAAATACGTGCCTCATGCACAAATCTGTCTATTACCAGTCCATGTCACTTCCGATGTTTTCATTCATAATTTCATTTTCTTCCCACAGCTGCATTACCAAACAAAACAAATCCTCTCCAGATATGTATATAAATGTATACTTTATGTACATGTAAATCAGGTTTTTTCCTCAAAAAAATAAATTGTTTAGTTATTTATTTATTCTTTCATTATCCAACCTTACCTAGAGACCCTGGAGACTGAGATGAAAACTTGATCCAAACAGCAATATATGCAAAATAATAATTAAAAAGAAGATTCCATTTGTTCATAGTCCCTTACAAGAGAGACATTTAATTTAATATTAATCAAATAAAGCATTAGCCTGCGGAGTACAGCTGTTAAAGAACTCAAAACATCAACCACCCCAAACAAGAACAAGATCCTATAGCCCAGTTTTGATACATAGTCCCTGGATCTCCATGCTGAAATAATCTTCTCAGTTTTTCATAAATAAATATGACATTGATTACTCCTTAAATAATAAGCCAACTTTCCCATGGCAACAAGTTTCCCAACTTTTTCATATCAATCAATTATAGAGGGCTGCTTTCAGGAGCAGGTGTCAGGAACAGGTCAGCAATAAATCACACAAAGTGAAGTTAGTTCTTTATTAGAAGAAAGAAGGCTGCTCAGTAGTGGCAGGCCTAATGAGCACAGCATCTTTTCCTAGTAGATTTTGCCGCTATCAGGCAGTTGGGAGACTGAAGTTTCCCACCTTCCCACAGCTGCCTAAGCCTCCCCCTAAGCCTTTTACAGCCACCTTACCATGCCTTACATTGCAACTTTCAGAAAAGTGTGGAAATTGAAATGGATGGCTAAGTTCCAACTCACCTACGAAGTGTGCATCATGTCACTTCATATAGGAAATCACAAATATTGAATCTCTCAAGCACCCGCAGTACCAAATACATCTAGATAATGTGTTGCTGCTTCTTCTTCTTAGAAATATCCGTAAGGGAAGGAGGAAATCAATACAGATTGTTACTATTAATGCTTGGTGCTTTATTATTAATTTTGTGTGTGTTGGAAGCCGCCCAGTCAGATGGGTGGGTTATAAGGAGGAGGAGGAGGAGGTGGAGGAGGAGGAGGAGGAGGAGAAGAAGGAGAAGAAGAAGAAGAAGAAGAAGAAGAAGAAGAAGAAGAAGAAGAAGAGGTGACTGGATTATAATTTTATTAGTTATGTTACTTTTTTAAAAATGCATACTGCCTTACAAATAAGGTTGTTTATAAAAATCATTCAACTGCATATTTTTTTAAAAAACCCCAATATATTTTATTAAACAATTTTAACAGAACAAATTATCAATCAAAATAACCAATTACATTTCCCCCCTTTTTTTATTCCCCCCATTCCTCTCTCTCCCACCCACTAAGGACTTCCCTCAGCTCCCCTCTCTGATTTGTTTGCACATATTATTCTCGGCATCTTAAAAATTGTACATATCTTTGCCTTATCTGTCATATATTCTGCTAACAAATTTGTGGGTGTTTATTCAAAACCTGCCAAGGAGTCCAAATCATTTTGTTGTTGTTTTATAGATAGTTTGTAAAAAGTTCACATTCTTCCTTGAAGTCACGATTGTCAACTTTGCCAACTCTGCATAACTCATCAGTTTTTCTTGCCATTGTTCTTTCATTGGGGTTTCCTCATTCTTCCATTGAACTCTGCATAAAATTAACCTGATGTGGTTTACAATATTAAAAACAACAAAGATTAAAGTAACATAAACAATATGAGAGGGAAGGCTGTATCTCACCGGTAGGACTTCTGGCCTCAGATTCAATCCCTGGCATCTTCAGTTAGGGCTGAGAGTGACTCCTGTCTGAAATCCTGGAAAACCACTGCCAGTCAGCCAAGACACCACCCTCATATAGCCATATAAATAAACAGTAGCATAACATAACATAACAAGTGCCATGTTAAGGCAGAAATTGTTCCAATGAAATGAACCAGAGTTTGGAATAATCATGGAACCTTGCAAGGCAGCCATGGACCATTTACAAGGCAAAGGAAAACATGCTTAATATTATACTAGTAAAAGCTTGAGACCAGGACTTCATATTGAGCCTAGAAACAGATAATCAATGGAGCTGGATGAAGACTGGAGTAATATACTCTATCTGCCCAGTGCTAATTAAATGTCAGGCCACTGTATCTTTAACCAGCTGAAGTTTCTAAATGGAGACTGTTGTAATCATCTATCATAGATAACTCAAGGCATTTTGCACACATGATTCCTAGAAGGTCTTCCATTCAGGCACAGACAACTTAGCTTCATCTTAGGTTGCATCTTCAGACCATAATGCTTGCCTTGACCAAGCCTGAATCTAAGAACACAGATCTTTCAAATCAAGCAAGGGTGGAAAACATGTTGCTCCACAAATGCTGGTGGACAACATCCCCCATCAGTACTGACCATTGGCTATTCTGGCAGTATCTGATGGGAGTTGTAGTCCAACAACATCTGGAGGGCCACAGATTTCCCATCCCAGACTCAACAGATCAGTCTTTCTTTGACTGATGAAAGAGAGCATAGGCCATTGTGCATATTTCCTTTGTGGCTCTGTCAGCAGAATGACACTCATGTTCAAATACAAAACCTAATGTTTTGCATAGCACAGTGTTTCATTTAATTAGAAATACATGAAAACTGTTTTGAAGCAGAGTTCCCTTGAAACACAGGTGGATTGGTGTATGGGAAATTATATTTCTGAAAAAGACAAAACAACTCTCACTAAATCTGCACTAGGTTATCCCATCCCTAATTATATCCCACTGTCAGTGCCTTTGTCAACAACACCAACAAAAGGTAATAGTTTCCCACTTTAAAAGCAATCTCTAGACAGATAAACTGTCGAGGAATAAATCACTTTTGTCAGTTAGCGTATGGAGATTTCACAACAATCTGACTTGTGTGACACTATTCTATCAGTAGGACTTGCCAGAACAAAAGACCTAGAAAGAGGATTTGCAAAGGAAAATATTTATAATAACTCGGACTGGTGCCATTCTCCTCCTAGAAAAGTGTGCTTGTAGGCGGATGTGAAATCAAAGTACAAGGGGCTGATGGAAAGGTCGTTTTACCCCTAGCCTTTCCAAAGAAATAGTTTGTTACTCCATCTCTGGTGACTGAAGCTCTCTAGGCAATCCACCTATGATGAAACTGTGAAATTATGGAGAGACATTTGAAAATTTCATCTCAGTCTGGGCTTTAGAAGAAAGAGAAAGTATAAATAGAAACAGAAATGGTCCTGCATGTATTAATATAATCATGATTGAATTGATATCATGCCTTTCCTCCAAGAAGCTGAAGGTGATGTATATGGTGCTCATTATTTTACCCTGCCTTGTGAGGTAGGTTAGGCTGAGAAATTGACTGGCTTAGTGAGGATCTGAGCAATTATCTCTTAGGTCCTAGTCTGATACGCTAACCACTACACCACACTGGCTCCAAACAACCACTGGAGGAATATTTTAGGTGTAGGGCAGTACAGAAATCTCTTAAACAAAATAAATTTCAAGTCTGGCCAAAAATCTAATAGTGATGCCTTTTTTGTTTTTGTCAGTTTTGAATTCAGTATCAACTTGCAATGATTTAGGAAGGAGAATTATTTCTGATCATATGTTCGCCCGTTTTGTTGAAACTCAGAAAGTTATATTTTCTTCACTGCCCTAACTTTGTAACTTTACTGTGAATTCAACAACCAACAACAACCTCTGTTTCTTTTTTGTCTTGAGATTTTTGCTGAGAGATCCTCAATGTGGGAGCTGATTTTTTTTTTTTTTTGCTGAGAATTCCCAGTGTAGCACTATATTCATAACATGTTTCATCTCTCTCCCACCCTCTCTCTCCCTCTCTCATCTATCTATCTATCTATCTATCTATCTATCTATCTATCTATCATCTATCTATCTATCTGTCTGTCTATCTATCATCTATCTATCTATCATCTATCTATCTATCTATCTATCTATCTATCTATCTATATCTATCTTCATAGAATCACAGTTGGAAGAGATCTCAAGGGTCATTTAGTCCAACCTCCTGCAATGTAAGAATCGTTCACTCAATGTTGGGCTTGAACCCATAACCCTGAGATTAAGAGTCTCATGCTCTACTGCCTAAGCTATCCCTCAGGTCATATGCATTTTAATATTGTAAAATAAGGCGATAAGTACAATTGTTCTTCAACAAATAGCATGAGATATTTTTAATTCAAGGAGAGCATAATTTAAAAGGACTATCTATCAATCATTCACATAATTAGAGCAAAAATATCTTATTTTCCTTATTGCATATGCAAAGCATGTCATGTAGTAGTTGCAAGTTTGAGTTTTTAAGTCTATCAAAGTAAAGTGGAAAAATAATTACTCTGATTGGAAAGGCCCCCACACATCATACAATACAATACAAATACCTTTATTGGCATTTCAAATCCGTGGGATAAATTTAAAAGGGACAGGAGTGAGGCTGTCGAGGGTCACAGGGCACTTGACTGTTCTGGTTCACCCTGTCTATTCCCTAGAGGGATGATTCATTAAGAACCCTTTTAGGTGAGATGGAGATTAAAAAGGAAGCCACTGGGGCAGTAACGTCCTTGTTCCTGTCCGTTAGGAGGAACCTCATTTGGCTTTCTCTTGGAGCCATGGGTCACAAGTCCAGCATCTTGCTTAGCATCTGTTTGTGGAGTTGCTGTACAAAGGGCAGTCCAAAAGAATATGGTCCAGTGAATCTGGCACTCCCTGTTTGCAGGCACACAGACGGGCTTAATAAGGAATTTGCAAGTATCTACCTGTAGTCACTGCGGAGGGGAAAGCATTTAGTCTTGCAAGCATAAAAGCTCTTCATTGGGAAGGAAGTAGTAGGTCCCTTAGTTAGGTCTTTTTATAGGTGTATGAGCATCACAGCCTGCATGACCAAGTTTACTTCCAGCTTAGCTGACTATGCTGTAGAACTGCCTAAGGGTTGCTGGCATCTCATTCCTCAACACAAACCTATAGCAGACAACCATGATCAGAGTTCCTAAGAGCTTTGTGTCCCTAGCCCTTATCAAAACTTTTTCACTTTCCTGAAGAAATCTTAGAAGTTTTGTCCCCCGCCCCATCCACCACTCCCTCCAATATTGCTTTAGGTGAAATGTGGTAGCTGTTCAGCTTAAAAATAAGAATGAGATAATAGCTTAGACTCATTTATAACACAGAGCCTGCACTTGAGGAAGAAGGAGGTTCACTTATGTTCCATGCTTTTCCCATCCCATTGGCAAGAAGCAAAGTCGAGGCTAAACTTTCAGCTCCTGAGCTATTTGTGCAATATTTGCAAGAGACATTTGGTCACAGTAGGGATCAAGAGAATTATATCTGCAGTGAAGCTCTGTGTGTAACTAGGATGAAATATTGATGAGATCTGAAGTGGCAAAGATGATATTTCTTTTGTAAATTTAGCAGTTTTATTGAATTGCTAATAAAATACCGACCTAGGAGAAAAGGACAGGAGGAATTCTCCACAGGATGCCACATTTCTATAATTAAACACAAATAAATTGCACAAAATTATTATGGAAGAAGCAGCAGCTGAAGATACGGGAATGACATTTAGCGAGTACAATGGGGGCATTATATAGGCAGGAGCTCAATGATGTGAAGCAGTCTGTAGACTTCAATAGAGCAGATGGCGGGCCTGATCAGAGTCCTCCCCATCCCACATTATGCAATAAGCACCTCTTTTGTTGCTTAACAACATCCTTTCCAGACCAGTCCTGCACAACTTGTGATCAGAGGCTATGGCTGATGCCCATTGGAACTCATATGGTGGAAAGTAGGGAGACCAGCAGCATGTGGAGCCTGAGCAAATGACAGGAAAAGCCAACCTCAGATGGGTTATAAATAAGCAGGAAGGCAAGGGGTGGGGCTGAGGAGAAAGAGAGACTGTTGAGGCAGTGTTCCATTTGACCTAATGAACCAGCCTCCACTGGCAATCAGTGCTAGTTCCAGGTAAAATTCCTGTCTCCACTAACCCAACCAGTGTACCATTTGTGGCATTCCAACCAGAAATTGCCCTTTCCTATGCATTGATTCTGCTAAAGATTCCCCCTGATATTTGTTTCATCAGGAGACATTGGTTGTGCAAAAGTTCCCACAGTGAGGGAGCTTCAGTCTCTGTTATGACCGAGTCTACTACCACTACATGTCTCTTCCTTCTCTGGAGAATGGCAGGAATATTTCTGTTCCCTGTAAAGCAGCATGACTTTCTCAGTATACCAGGGCCAATGAAAACCATAGATAGTGCCAAATACTGTCTGTTGATGTGGCCAACATTTTGTCAATCATCTTTGATTCCTCTGAGAATCCTAATCAGAAAGGAAGTTTGGGAGTATATTTGGCAGATATTGTTCTGTTTAGACACATAAGCACACTGCCATCTAATCTATAGTTATCATGGGAGTCCTAATCTAAGAATAGCTATCACAGGAGTGTCATTGTATTTTAGCACAAAAGCAGTGTACTGCAAGCTGATAGGAACATACAGGGTGCTCCCATGAGTCTATTATACTCAAAGAAATAGAAACGACTGATGATCCCTAGGCCTCAAGTGACATTTTGTGAGGAAAAAGACAAACGCCATGCATCCAGTTCCATCCAGACACATGGTTTGAAATAAAATATAGGGAAAGGCCATAACTCAGTGGTAGAGTATCTACTTTTCATGGGGATGTGAATTTTCATTGGTTGTGTAGTCTGACTTAACCAGCCAAGCTGCTGGTTGATTTTTTGGCAGGGTAAACTAAGGTTAAGGATCACCCTGTAATGTACATCTTCCATGGCTGCACTGAACCACAACACCCTCTCCCCTTCCAGCTGACGGTAAGCAGTCTTTCCCAAAACAATTTGCAAACTGAAACATAGAAGTCTTTCCCAAAATTTGTAAACTGAAACATAGCAGTCCTTCACACTTCTCTGAATTTTTCAGTGAAGTTCTCTCGCCAAGTAAGGTGTAAAAAAATGTACATGCTGGAGTAAAGTGTACATACAAATGTATATATTTGGGAAAATAGCAAACACAAATATTGCCAAACTTGCAAAACTGTGTATGTTTGGAAAATTCACCCTAAAATGCTACTGGATTTTTTATTTGTTTGTAAGAATTCACTAATGTGGAAAACTGAATTTAAGATTGGAAAAGAAATAAGAAACAGGGAAGGTGATCCCATCCCTGTTTATTAACTGCTTCAGCTTTATCTGGGAAATCAGGCAGGGTAGATTTTCCCCAAAAAATAAAAAATAAAATTATTGTGACTTCTGAGTAGATATGTATTGGATTGCTTTGTAAAAGAACATAATGGATGAAATCAGCTCATCCCTAATGAAAGTTGTCATGATCTATATAAACAGCAAGAAAAAAAGGAGAGGACAGGACCTGAAAGAAATCCTTTGATAAAGATGAAGTGTGGTGGTAATAGCACTACTTTCAGTAGTCTTTGAGAAAAAATTTCCCCCTTTAAAACAGAATAAGATAGTTTGAAGTAGAATCATTATATAATAATCATAGAAATAGTTAAGTAAAATGTTTCAGTGTTCTGAGTAATAAATACTTGTTTTGTATATCTAATCAAGCCATCCTTCTTAGTAAGTGCCTATCATGGTGACATTTAAATATATGGGGAAGCTGTCAGTCTACAATGCGCCGGACCAAGTTCATTGACAGAGCTTTCTGCTTTAGTATTTTGCAGCAGGTTGACAGAATGCTTTTCACTTGTAAAAAATGTTTGCTGATTGCATTTGCAAATCGGATGTGAGACTCTCACCATGCCTGATGTTCGTTTTGCTAATTACAGCTGCCAAGGACTGGAGACAAGGATGGGTAGGGAGTATGATTAGATATAAATGTATATACATATATAATAATATAATTTTATATAGATTATATATAAATGCACTCAACTGTCCAAGCAAGGGTAGTGAATGTCATGTCCTCTAGATATTTTGGACAACTCCATCTGTCCCATCCAGCATGTCCAACGGCCAAGGACGATAGGCGTTGTAGTGCAAAACATTTGGAGGGCACCAAATTGGTTAGTCTTTGCCCTAAAACTTAACTGACTGGTTCATTGCCATTAGGTGAAGATTATGGCCAACCTTACCATCAGGTGAAGGTTGATTGGGGAGATCCATGAATAGTGAATGCTTCCTTGCAGTTAGCATTGATGCCTGCTGCCTTATAGGGAGCAGTAATGCAACCCTGGGCCTGAAGGATTTTGACAACTATCGCCTGGTAAATAATCCTTCCTGGGAAAGATAGTTGCCAGGATTGAAGAGACAGATTAACTGGCTCTATGCCCAGGGGCACATGGTGGCAGGGGTAGGGGCTAGGTAGCCACAAGAACAAAAAAATTGTGGGAGCCCGGGCACCCAGGGCTCCAGGGAGATGGTGCCTATATCTATGTCAGTCTGTGTTCACGCCTGGGTTAGGACTGAATTAGCCTTGACAAATCTGATGGCTATGTCCAAAGAGTACCCCTAGGAGAGTCATATTTGGCCTCATGGTGTTTACATTATAGGGTGCTTTAGGGCACTGCTTTGTCCCCAGTGCTATTCTACATAAATATAAAACCATTGGGAACAGTCAGTTGGAATTTCGGAGCAAGGTATCATCAGTAGGCTGATGATACACAGCTGTGTTTCTCTAATACACCTGACTCAGGAAAGCCCATGATTGCAGTGGTGGATAGGGTGAGGGTCAATTCACTGAGCTTGAATCCTACTGAGTAGGTAGTTCCCATGTCTTCAAAATAGGTCAATTGCCCTTCTGAATGGGATTAACTCCCATTGAAGGAGCAGGTACACAGCCTGGGGGTACCCCTTGATCTATCTCTGTCACTTGACCTCTGTCTCCATCAGTGTTTTTTACCAGCTCTTACTGATATGCCATTTGTTATTTTATTGTTTTTACCCCACCCATCTGGCTGGGTTTCCTCAGCCACTCTGGGTGGCTTCCTGCAAAATATAAAAAATAATAACATGTCAGACATTAAAACCTCCCTTGAACAGGGCAGCCTTCAGAAGTTTTCTAAAAGTTGTGTAATTCTCCGTCTCCCTGACATCTGGTGAGAGGGCATTCCACAGGGAGGGCGCCACTTCTGAGAAGGCCCTCTGCCTAGTTCCCTGTAACTTCACTTCTCTCAGTGAGGGAACTTCCAGAAGTGTAACTTGCATCTGGCCAGCAACTTGTGAAGAATGCAGCAGCCAAACTGTTCATAGGAGCAGATTACTGGCACCATGTTACTCTACTGCAGAAAAAAATGCACTGGTTGCTGATTTGCTACTGGGCCAAGTTCAATGCTCTCACATTAATTCACAAGGCCCTAAACAGCTTGGGCCCATATTACCTTAAGTACTATCTGGTCCACTTTGATCACCTCTGATGGGGTACTTCTGGTGGTTTCCCCACACCTCTGAGATTTGGTTGGCTTTCACTACCAACTGAGCCTTGAATCTGGCAGGCCCTGCCCTGTGGAACTCCCTGCCTGTAGAAATTTGCCCCTGCCTTCTCAGTGGCAACAGCAGCAGTTCTTCTTGCCATTCCTCCTGAGCCACTGACTCCAACATGCATAGGTTCAGGTTGCAAACCAAATTCCTTAATGGTAAATGCAGCAAAATAATTTGCTGAACCATATAGCAAATATTAATCTTAGAGCTCATCCACCTACCTTTTGACCCACACTTTCTAGGCACAGGTCCAGGCTTTAAAGTGTTGTGTCCAAGCAGTTCCCCCCTCCAGAGGGCACTATCCCCACAAGAACCCACTCTTTAATGCTGAATCAAGGATGCTCCAATTCAGTGGTAAAGAGCAAGTTTTCATGGGCAAAGCACTGATGATGCAGCAACAACAAGAAGTGCTTGGACACGACTCTTTAAAGTACATACCTGTGCTTAGAAATGCAGCACAAAAATGAAGTCTGGATGAGCCCTTAGTCTCTGCCTGAGTTCTGTGGGCTTTGCGGGGATGGGCCATATGTCTGGAAAGCAGAGGCAGGGGCCAGGGTAATGTAGCTAATGAACCAAAATAAAATGTCGTATTAAAGCTATTTCTGTCATGGTAGCGAAATGTCCCAGGCAGCAAAGCTCCTCAAGGACATAGGAAGCAGCCAAATACTGAATCAGACCAGTGGTCCATCTTAGGTTGATCACACTGACTGGTAGCAGCTCCCGAGGTTTTCCAGCAAGATCCAATATTCTCTACCCCACCACACAGGCTGCTACTGGTTCCAGCTAAAGAGAAACACAAGGCCAATTTCAAGCTAAGGCAAAAAATAGTTTATATATACAATTACACTTAATGAATTTTCAGCAGTTCCACAGCCTTATTTAGGGCTAGAACGCATTCGGATATGGCCTTGCGATTCTGGCCCTTTGTACAAACTCTGCTGCCTTTTCCCAGTTTTGCTTAGATGCAGTCTGACACATCACAACATTCATGAAGGTAGACCAGAGGGATCCTGTATTGCTGGTACAGCTACACCGTAAACAATATTGTGTGTCAGGGGATATTCCTTAGGTAAGCTACCTACAAATGAAAGTGACAACCACAGAAGTCATTTAGCCCTTGACCTTGAAAATGCTTACACGCTAGCCCAGGTAAACGTACAAGGAGTCCCTTTAAATTTAATCTGATTTATTCCCCTGCTGAATTTGTTCTCAGGCCTGTGCATATGCAGGAATCTGGCTTGGAAATTGCAAACTTGGGCACAAAAGCAATTTACCCCCTACTGTGTAGCCCACCCTCCTCTCCTATTCCATGCAATTGTTCTTGTGGATGGACCAATTTCATCTTCCATTTCCACTAACAAATGCTAAATTGGGATTAGGAGGGTATGTAATTTCTTTCTTTTTTTAATTATGAAAGTTAATAGTTGAAAGATTCCTGAAGCGAGCCAAGCAATAATGAAAACATTAGCAAGCCCCCTATGCTAGAGGGAGAAATCCAGGAACAGTGATAAGGGACTGATTTCAGATGGTTCTGCTCTTTATAGCATATACAGAGCCATTTTTATCAAATTAAAAAAGTTATGGGTTTTCTTGTCTTGTTCGTTGCATACTCTGAGTAGGTGTTCTGAGTTGATAACACCTAACAAATCCTGAGGATGCTCACAAGTATGAGATCAGGGCTGAACAGTGTTTGAAGAATAAATAAGAACTTGTGGTTCTGATTCTTTAGCCTCTGGTACCCGGATGTCCTACCATCATCTTTTGCCAGCTTAGCTAATGGTGAGGGTTGATGGAAGTTGTGGTCCAGCGACATATGGGGACTTGAGGTTGAATAACACTCTTCTAGAGTACACTTAGTTCACGTGGAGAATGAAGCCCAAGTGATTAGGATAATATCCTGCATGCATGAATTGAGTGTGTATTATAGGATAGTCTCAGAAATATTTTGTAAATTCACATGTGCAGGGGCTCTTTGACAGTGCATGGAAAAGGCTCACCAAAGCTATACAAATTCTGATAACTCTGAGCTACAGCTTTTTCTGATTAACCTACCACTTAAATAGATTAAAGTCTGCACCCTGACCTTGATTTCTGCTGACTTTAATGACACTCATTCATGCAGTATGAGAGGATCTGTGGTGTATACAGGCAATATGATTGCCCTGTGTTTGAAACTGTAAAAACAAATTGGGGGGGGGGGGCAACAAAAGTGAAGAATGAAACCCAATCCTGATATAAATGTGTGTTGTTGTTTTCTAGACGCATTCAGTAACTTTTCTACTAGGCATGCATTCATAAACAAGGGAGGTGAAAGCTCAGTAATGGGGAACCTTGGAGGCTTTATTAGGGGCATAGAATTGCTCTTTCCACTGGAGTTTTCAAATATATATAAGAAGCTCTTCTCCAATGGCTTACACTTGATGAAATTAGGTAGATGATGAGTCATGGAGGAGGTGGGCTTCTTAGAGATGAGGGAGAAATTTGGTCCTGTTTGGAGAACCTGCCTAATTCACAAACCAAAATACAGCTATCCCCAGAAATTCTCAACTTTGTGGTGTAGTTCTCCAACCAAGAAGTATGCAGAGAAGAAGAGACATTTCACTAGCCAGCTTCAATAAGGTCCAGGTGGGGACACATTTGTGGCAGAACCACAATAATGGCAAGAAGCTTCTTCTGGTTCATTATTTCAGCTGATGTGCCAGTACTAGCAAGAAGCATTACTATTTTCAAAGAGGCAAAAATAGTCAAAGAGTTACCAATGAGTTACCTTTTAGGATTTGTTTGTTGATTCTCAAGGCTATTAGAAATACCGGTAATGGAGGGGTTGGAAACCTTTTGCTCCACTCTGTTTTTAGTTATCAGGTCTTTGTCATGGCAGCCCCCATTGCACATCAGAAAAGGCACCATCTATTTTCTCTTCTCAGTGACTCTTAAAAACCCCTTTTCCCAATAAGCCTTTAAGTAAAGCTTTTTTAAAATCCCAGTTTGCATCTGCTTTGGAATCTACACACATACACATTTTAAGTATACAAATGTTTTATATGTTTTATAGTTGATATTCCTCAAGATGTAATTTACAAGTGGAATTTAATTAATTGATTAGTGCTGTGGTGGATCTTTTGTTGTTTTATGCTGTTGTCTGAATTCTAAACAGCTTTAAATTATTTTACTGAACTTGTTGAACTGGACTGTAGAGGTGTTTTTTTTTTTTATTTTTTTAAGAATGCTAATTTAGGTTTATAATAAATTGATTTCGTCTGTATATACCAGTATACCTTATTGCGCACACATGCACATACCACAAGTTCTGGGTGCTATGGCCACAGCTGGCAGTCTAAATCTATATTGAGATGGGGTTGTTGATGTTTGTGCATTTGAAAATGATATGTCACACCTTATGTTGTATTCATTTCTCACATCCTCATTACCCCTCCATGATCTTTCCTTCTCCATTTGTGGGCACAGTATTGTTTTCCATTTCCAACAGAGAGCAGTACTCAGTCATTTTGGATCTCAGCTTAACCCAAAGAGCCCCTTTTCTGCTGTTTGAATGTGTGGAGCATGTGGTGGGCCCAGTCCATTTCCTTCCTATTTAGGAAAATGGCTGGTTTCCCATCCCCTTCCATTATCTTGCTTCATTTAGGTGAGAACAATTTGCAAAATTTGGATCTTTCAGAGTTGGCATCTGCAGATTTGGCTTCATTTAAACAGCTTTTCTCTGAGGTTTTTTAATTTGTTTGAGAATGTTGCCCAGAAGAGTCTGGCACAGTGACTTTTAATTCAGCAAAAGTGAATGAGGGGCATTTTTTTAAAAGACAACAGGAATATTGTGCAATGCATTTTGGTCTATAGGGGCATGCTGCTTATTGCTGTGATATTTCTTAGAACAGTTTTTATCTATTTAGTTCAGGATGGAGAACCTGCAGCCATCCATAGGTTGCTGGACTCAGAAGGTGGAGGACTCTTGTTTGCTGGAGATTTTTAAACTGTGGTTGAATGTCCATCTGCCAAGGATTCTTTAGCTTTGGCTCTTGCATTGCTGGGGGTTGGACTAGATGATCATTGGGGTGCCCTACAGCTCTACAAATCTATGACTCTAGCTCCCATCAGTCCAGCATAGCTAATGGCCAGGAATCATAGGAGCTGTAGTCTAACACCATCTGGAGGACCATAGGTTCTCCACCCTGATTTAGGCCCAATGGCATGCATCTTTCTACTGAAACCTGACCAAAATTAGCACCACAGTTCTAGGGAACTGGAGCCAAGGCCTGGCTGGTCCTACCTCTTGCATGGGTATCTCTGCCCTACATATCAGTTAGTTAGAAAGAGATGTAGTTAGTAGTTAGTTAGTAGTTAGTTAGTTAGTTAGTTAGTTAGAAAGTAGAAGGGAAGTCAGATTTGACAGCGTTTAACAATTTGGTTCAATTGGATTTACTTCCAGACTAGGCTCTTTAAAGGTAAAGGTACCCCTGACAGTTAAGTCCAGTCACGAACGACTCTGGGGTTGTGGCGCTCTTCTCACTTTATTGGCCGAGGGAGCTGGTGTTTGTCCGCTTCCGCAGACAGTTTTTTCCAGGTCATGTGGCCAGCATGACTAAGCCACTTCTGGCGAAGCCAGAGCAGCGCACGGTAACACCATTTACCTTCCTGCCAGAGCGGTACCTATTTATCTACTTGCACTGGGTGCTTTCGAACTGCTAGGTTGGCAGGGGCTGGGACCGAACAACAGGAGCTCACCCCGTCACGGGGATTTGAACCGCTGACCTTCCGATCGGCAAGTCCAAGCGGTGTAGTAGTTTAACAGCTCTTTAGAAGTTGTTTTAAGCTGAGTCAGGTCATTTGTTTATCTATACTGATCAGCAGCAGCTGTCCAGGGTTTCAGTCAGGAGTCTTTCCAGTCCTCCCTGGAGATGCCAGGGATTCAACCTGGGACCCTCTGTATACAAAGCACCTATCACTTATTTCCTCCACTTTCTAAATATATATATAACAAGCAACCCTCATATACCTCCACCTTAAGAAATATTCCATGCATCCATCACTGAGCTATGGCCCTTCCCTAAGCTAGGTGGCTCAGACTATCCAATGAGCTCCAAGCATCCAGAGAACGAAACTGTTCCTTCTTGACTAGGATTTGAGCTAATTGTTTAATCTTGCACAAATCTGATGTTCGTCAGATCAATGGCAATTCCATATCACATGCATACTGGCAAACCCTACCCTACTTCTCATGCTGTGAGAAACACTTCATGATCCAGCTAGGCCTCAAGGATGCCAGGAAATTAAAACATCCCTATTATCTAGGGATGGTCTTGTTTTGCAGTGTTGGTCCCCGATAAATCATTGTTCACACTTTTTCATTTCCCTTTGGGTGTTCCTTGTTAAAACTTCATTACATCTCATTTTGGCTCCATCTAATGTTTTCTAGCAGTTAAGCTTCTCAGTGGAGCAGGGACTGCCTCTTGCCTCTACTGCACATGCATAGGCATGAACACTGAAGGACCCTAGAGTGTATACCTCCCACATCACATTTTATGTCTTATGCGGCATATTTTCAAGAGATAATATATTGCAAAGCAATTATGTTTTCCTAGTATGGGTTGTACTGAACTAAGTCCTAAGCAGTCACGTCTGTTAGTTTCAGTTTGTCTGTTCCAAACAAGAGTGGCTGTGGATACAGCCATTTATCTTTAACCCAAACCAAATGCTAACAATGACAGCCTCTTGTCTTTTAAAACAGTAGAGGACACTATTGCAGAGTAAAGGAATGCAATGCACAGATGACAGAACAGAACTTCAGCAATATGTCATGGCTGTGGGAAAGGCTTAGGGCAGCAATGCTTGGAATGAGAATAGGATGTTACAGATGTGCCTTGTTCACCCTGACCTGCCATACGTCTTTTCTGTGGGGCATTGTGATGACTTGTAATAGGCGTAATAACTAGGGGTGCTGCATAATTCCAACTCTGTCAAATTTATCAATGGGATCTGCTGTTTAGCTCCAACTTGTCCTGCCTGTGGAACAGAATCACAAGTGATAGGTGGGTTTTTTTTGCAGCTTTTCGCATATGTTTTGCAAAGTGTTTCTTTCCCATTTAATGAAGACACTTATTTGAAAATAATAATGCTCTTGATTTTGTTTGTCTTCTAAATATTCTTCACTTGCAAATATCCACATAGCCTGTGCTATGGGGTATGTGATTTTCCAAATATTACAGGAACAGGGTAGGACCAAAACAAGTTATGAACCAGCTCTGTATTGACCATTCCCCAACAGTATCAGAGAAATCCTGGAAGATACGAAGCAAATATTTTCAGGAGGGTTGTGGCATCCTGAAACCTTTTCTATAGCAGCTGTAGAGTGCCTTGAAGCAATTAAATGTGTGAATGCGTGCATGCATGAAAAAATAAAACCCTAATTAATATTACCTTGGCATTTGTTTTAAACATTACTTCTCCAAAAGCTCTTTAATTACAATATGCTTTTTATGTTGGTTGAGTTCATTTATATAGGGAATACAATAATTAATTATCATAATTAAGACACCTGAACACACCATGACAGGCATTCTTGGAAACCTGAGCTGTGTCATTGTCTTATCTGTGACAGTTTTGGTCTCCGTCAGATGTTATCAACCATTTTCCTAATCATTAAGAAATGCTTTGCTAATTAGCACATGAAATTCATTCTACATCAGGCTGAATTGAATCAAGACCTATTATCTTGAACAGTGAGACACTTCAAACTTCTCAGTAACAGAGCATGAATACGTTATACAGTTCATACACATTTCATGAACCTCAACATTGCTGTGTCACCATCCCCTTCTCCTTCCAGGAGCTGTGCTATTAGTTATGCCATTTTCAGGTCACTTAATTTTCTCATACTGCTTAACAGTTGATTAGATGACAAAACTTGAAAATCATATATTAACCCTTTTGCTTCACTTCCCCGACTCCTTTAAGCCTGCTGCATACCTCTCATCAATGTGCTGCAACAAGAGATGGATTGCTGTTGTTTAGTCATTTAGTCATGTCCGACTCTTCATGACCCCATGGACCAGAGCACGCCAGGCACTCCTGTCTTCCACTGCCTCCCGCAGTTTGGTCAAACTCATGTTTGTAGGTTTGAGAACACTGTCCAGCCATCTTGTCCTCTGTTGTCCCCTTCTCCTTGTCCCTTCAATCTTTCCCAACATCAGGGTCTTTTCCAGGGAGTCTTCTTTTCTCATGAGGTGGCCAAAGTATTGGAGCCTCAGCTTCAGGATCTGTCCTTCCAGTGAGCACTGAGGGTTGATTTCCTTCAGAATGGAGAGTTTTGATCTTCTTGCAGTCCATGGGACTCTCAAGAGTCTCCTCCAGCACCATAATTCAAAAGAAGAGATGGGTGCAATCTGTCAATTTTGGTTTCTCTCAGTTTCTCATTTTTTCCGATCTTAATTTTAGTTCTCTACATTTCCACCTCTGTTTGTAATATTTTTAAGGGGAAAAATGCTTCTGGAAATTCATCAGCATTTTAGTGCTGATTTCTCCAAAGACACCTACTTTTGTATGCAATCTTGCCTAACATACACATTTTGGCAATACAAATTCCCCTAATATAACACACTTTCCATGTTATTTAAATTAATATGTGTATTTTGTGCACACTATACCTTAGTATATATGCATGCTTTGTACGCATTACTTGACTGGAAAACTGCATTGCAAAATTCAGAGAACTGCAGATTTTGAAGGAGTACTTGTTTTAGCTTGCATATTGTTTCAGAAAGTATGAATTTAGGAGGTTTGCACTTAAATGCAAACTGAATCAAATTTCCACCCCATCCCTAGGTCTGAAGCAACATAGATTTGTAAAGAATTTTCCCCCCTTTAGTGGAAGAAAGGATTGCCCCTCCTCTCCTCTATTTTTCTGGTCTGGGGGGAAGATAAGAAGCTACTAATTTTGGTTTCTCCATTTCTCATTTTCCCAGTCTTAAGTTTTGTTTGTCCCATTTTCATATATGTTTCCACAATTTTTCTTCAAAAAGCTGCATCAAAATTCACATTCATGTTTGTTTGCATGCATGTATGCTAATATACATTACTTTTCTATGCAATTTTGCCCAATATAGGCATTTTTTCAAGGGAACTTTCCATTATTATTATTATTGCTGTTGTTGTTGTTTTGTATTTTCATGAATACATCTGTCAATTATTTGAAGTAGACAGGTGATGGCAGGCAGAGGGCAGGCCAAGTGAACCATCCTTCACTTTCCCACCACCATCCATTTTTCTGCCAATCTCTTATGACATGAGGACAACAGTTATGCAGAGGCTTAACAGTAGTTTTTGTGAAAGAAGTCATAGTGCATAAAATGAATTCTCTCTCTCTCTCCAATGAAAAAGAAGGAAAGTAGTGTATTGTCATCATAGAACTAAACGCCAATAATTAAAGCAATAACCATGAATCCCAGGCAACACTTCTTGTGCTAATAGTACATGAAGATTGGAAAAGCAGTAAATAAGTAGAGGGGAGGTGGTTGCATCTATCAAAGCCAGCTTAGCAGCATTTATATCTGGGGACTGAGAAAACAGTGCAGAATTGCCAGGATGCGAGGAGGATATGGATCAAAAAAGCTGCACAAAGATGACAGCTGTCACCTTGGCTCCCCCGCCAGAGAAACAGAAACATGGACTTCTGAGCTGAAGACAAGATTCACAGAAGGGAAAGGAAAGGAAAGGAAAACATTACAGAGCCAGGCTTTGTAACTGAAATGAAATAGATTCACGGCCATCCCACACATTATGTGGCAGGAAAGTCAGATGTACCAACCAGTGTGTACTCAGCTGAGAGTTGCACCCATTCCTGGCTCCGATGAACACATGGTACTCATGAAACCCAACTTATTTTTATCAATCCTGGCTGTGGTGAAATTTATGGTGTCTGGCTGGGATAATACCAAACAATAAAACAGGGCACTTGTACCTGCAGAGGCTGTCCCTGGTGCCCACAGGATCCTCTTGCCTTCCGCTCCCTAATGCTGAAACTAGGCTTTAAAGAATCATCCTGTTGCAGCAAATAGAATAGGTTGTCCTGATTGCTTGGCTGTGGTCTGCCCACAACAGTTTTTCTGGTTTGCAAATGTGTCCATCAGCCCTAACAGATTGGCAACCTGACCCTAAAACAAACAGTCAGTCCTGGAAACCTACCTAATAGGGCAGGGAAGAATCTGTAGACAAATCATATTGGAAGAGACTGCTTCATAGAGATGGACAAGTTCTTCCCCACTATCTAATGACTAAATAGGAATTTCAGAAGCATCTCTTAGTATGGCTATATCAAGGGACATCTGCCAGCACAGCTTGCTCCCAGGGCAATGTGTTAAGATCAGTGGAACAACTATGCTAAGAGTACTTTCACAGCTGCCTGATAATTTTCCCCCTTCTCAGAAAGCTAAATCTGCTCACTCCTGCCATGGTCCTTGTATCCTTTTGCTGAAAGAGCTCCAGATCATAGTTTGTCATTGTTGGTATGGCTTCATAAGAGCCCATTTTCACGTCTAATTCCCTTGTTTAGACAACTCTAGTTTTTATCTCCCGACAACTGTTTTGATTCTCTGAGGAAGTGAACTGACAACCTCTGCTCCTTTCCCTCCACTGTCATGAATGACATTGTTCCTTTGTCAGATTTGGTAGAAAGCAGACAAGGAGCTGAAAGTCTATGGCATATGCTGTGCTTCCTCAACTCTGGAAGAGCTTTCCATCAGTCAGTGCTGAGGAGCACAGGTGCAATTGCTTTAGGAGGTTTGTGCCACTGTCATTATTCTGCAAAAGTGACATGACTTCCATTTTCAGACAGCCTGTCAGATGGCTGCTGTGAAATGAACAAGCTCCTTGAAGCTAGATCCGGCTTCTGTGAACCTCCAGGCTTGCAATGAACAGTAAGTCCCTCACCCCAAGCATGACATCTACCTTTCCCTAGGAGAGAATGCACAGGTCAGTTTTTGGCCACTTTCCTCTGCGATATCTCACAAGCACAGCATGGAAGTTGATTCAAGACTGTGCTGTTTCTGGAGTTTATTGGGTCTTATACCCATGGGCTGTAGGCAGCTTCCATGATCAGAACAAAAGGTAGACTGAGCTGAGGTCTAGGGATGTGTGACTCTGTCAATTTGTTTTTTCCCAGCCTTAAGTTCCCTTTTCTATATTTCCACACCAGTTAATAACTTTTTAAAAATAAAGTTCTCATGAAAATTCATTTTAGTGCAATTTTATATGCATTTTTTAAATGTCATTTTTCCTAGTATAATGTTATTATATAATTTCACTAATGTGGTCAATTTTCTCAGACAATTACTTGGCTGAAGTAGTGAACTGCAAAATTTGCAGTAGTGTGATTGTTTTGGTTTGCATATATTAGATAGGTTCATAGGTTCACTTTAAAATAGGAACTGAATCAAATTTATCCCCCATCCCTAGTTGGAAGCGACTTTATACTGCCTAAGAAGGTGCAATACAAAAGGCACTCTGAGGAGAGGGGATAAAAGAGTGAAAGCTTACTGGCTGACCAATTTTGGCTCCGTCAAAGTCTTTATCAGCTTAATATACCTCATAGGATTGCTGTGAGGATAAAATGCGGAGAGGAGTAACTACATGTATTGCTCTGAGCTCCTTTGAAAAAAGGTGGGATATAAATCTCGGCTTAGGGTTACAGGTAAAAGTGTCTGGGACAGCAAATGTGATTTTTACCTTTGCACAGTTATGCTAGTTTCTACACATGCTCACATACCCCTCTCTATTGTCTATCCAGGATGTCATGAGTCATCTTGGCTGGAGCAAGCCCTACCTTAGTAGCATTTACTTCCCTAAGCAATGAGGAAGCACCTCTCTCCTTGACCTCAGCTGTGACTCCTGCCAGAAAAGTGGTCCCTGCCCCCAGGAGACCTTGGCACAGACAATGTTGATCTCACATGCATCTCCAAGGACATGACAGCAGTTGTGCCAATGTGAGCAGACCCAGGCTTCACATAGAAGTGCTCACTTGCTTGCCCAGTCCCTGGGTTTTGGATGGTGTGTTTGTGCCTTCCCCAGTATTCAAAAGATCAGTTGAATAGGCTTATCAAGTGTTGGAACAACTCTTAGCTAACAGTTAGCTATGAACTCTGGAGCTTTCCTTTAAACAACGACCTGCACATCTATGGGAACTGTAGCGAACTCTGGAATAAAAGCTTTGGAATGGATCCTGACAAGAGTCCAAGTGCCCCATCCGTGGGAGCCAGGACAGAGGCAAACAAGAGGCATTAAAAAATTCAAGGACGCATTCCAGCCAGGCAAAAACACTCAAGGTGCAAAGCAGAGTCAGTGATGTGCGTGACTACATAGAGAGGCCTTGGGAGGTTGTATTTGGCTCCTGGGCATGAGGTTCCCCAAACTCGAAGTAGTGTCATTCACAGAGGCATTTTGGGAAGCGGAAAAACATGGCTGTCCCCGTGGCCTATTGCTCTATATATCACACCTTTAGTAAAGTCTATCATATTTCTATAAAAAACCCTGACTTGTTTGCAACAGTTTAACCACTGCATTAGTGAAACATAACATGCACAAACAGATTCTGCAGACTCATCTTATTTGTACATCCCTCCTTTCTACAGTAAGAGAGAGAGAGAGAGAGAGAGAGAGAGAGAGATGTTAAGTATTTACAATCACCTAATAAAATGTTTCATGGATATTTATGAGGCTCTTTCTTAGCAAGCTGCATAATAATATTAATCAAAATCAAGGCAGCTGCTTGCGTTCTCTGTTCTCCTACATTTACTTGCAGGTAGCTGTCTTTTTTGACTCACTCCCTTTGAGTTGTCATTGCTTCCGTTCCATTTCATTTGGGTTATTTACTGCTCAAGAAATGAATGTAGCTGAATACAAAGTTTCCAAACAGTCCCAGAAAACATAATTGCTTGCTGATTTATTAGCCAAAGGGACTTTATGTTCTGCTTTCAAAGAAGGCATTCAGGAAGCTTGTTTACATGTCACTTTGAACATGGGTGCAAGCTGCCTATACACATGTACAAGTGCTTGTGCAAAAGGGTGTGCGCTTCTTGATTTGTACAATTCAACTACTGAACACACAAGTACACAGATTCTAAAGCCATTGAAAATTACAAGCAAACAACTGTGTGCTTACAGCTCAACTATTATGTGCACAGGTACACATTTTGTACAATCATTGGATGTGATGTTTGAACACCACTTGTGCTAAGCATTCTGCTTAGATATAAATATATCATTTCCTTTTTAATAGTTTTTTAAAAAATTGTTTTCATCAACAGCACATTAACCAAGTAACAACCAGCAGAGTAGAACACTGTGCAGGTCTAAATATACAGTAAGGTGCTGCAGCTGCCATTTACTAACATACCAAGCACCCCAGAATGTTTCCCTTCATCATCCTATGCTGATCACTTCAATATGTCCTCCCAAAATAAAATTTGACTTGCTGGAGATTTAAGAATTTGGTTGTTTTTACTCACATATAATATAAATGGAAACCATATGGCACTGGAATTATCATGTATCAACACTCCCCTCAAACGTCTACTCTGATCTGTCAGCCATTCTGATGACAGCTCCTACACTCTAAATAGCCAGCCTAGAGATTTAAATCCTGGCTGATATTTCCAGTGACAAGCCACCTTCATTCAAACATTGACCCATGTTTTCTGAATTTGTTTCTCCTCTCCTGCCCTTACACGCTAACAGAGGGATGGGAAAGCAGTTTACTTATTTATTCCATAACATTTATATAGCGCCTGATTGTAGAAGAAACTTCAAAGTGATTTAGTTCAGTTCACATTTCATTCCTAATTTGCAATTCCTGAAGCACTCCATGTACTGAAATGCAACTGCCTTTTGGAATTTACACTTCTCTTAACATCGTGATGTCGTTCTCCAGCTCAAAGCATGTGCAGAAATTTATAGCAGGGTGAACTATTTCTGAGATAATCTTAAAAGCTATGGGGTTTTTATAAAAAAAAATCCAGGAAAACAATGCTTGACATTGAACTTATCAATATATACAGTCTAACGTGCACTTTTGAGTATCACAGTGCTCCAACTCAGGTTAGATGTTTGATAAAAGTGTTTAGTATATTTTCTTCTTTTGCTGAATGGTGTGAATTCTCTCAATTCTTCAATACGCATCAGAGATGGGCAAAAGGTGATTGAAGGGTAGGGATTTATTGCCTCTAATTAGATTATAGTACTCGTATGGTTAAATCCTGCATAGTAATACTATTAATCAGGGGTTTTTGCCACAGCAGAAGGACTTTGCCACTCAAGTGTGAAAACACACCAGATAGGCTGCAGACATGATCAGTGTAGAATTGCAGAACTACACAGATTAAAGCCCTGAACATCATGTCAGAACCATCTGCTTGTACCCTTCAATAAGTGACAACAGCTGATCTATCTGAGTTTCTGGAGGCTTCTTTGCTCTAGTCAGAATGTTATTCCTCCACCCCCAGAATCTAATATTGCAACATTTGGTCAATAGCTTCAGGGAATATCATAGTGTGTGTTTTTTTGAAAGACAACAACAAAGCCAGGGAAATAATAAATGCTGATATTTGAGCAGTTTTACAAGAGTGTTGTCATATACATTTCAGATCTTCTACAAATTCCAATATAGGATTATGAGCTCTCTGTTGTGTGTGCACGCACACACTCTCTCTCTCTCTCTCCTACAACCAACAGAATAAAACTGATCCCTCTTGATATCACAAAATCATATACCGTAATTGTCAGCTCAGTACATACAGTAAAGCTGCAGCTTCACATAGAGACATACCAACATATAAAAATATGTACAATGTATGTTAATTCTGCATCCCTCCCTCCACAAAAAAGGTATTAAAGGAAGAGATTAATAATAATTCAGTTGCCACAAACTTCAAAGCAAAACAAAATGAACACACAAAATAATAAATAAAAATACACCATTGCATAGCACAAGGATTACTGAACAAAATAAAAACAAAAGGTAATAATTGAGTCAAATAATTATCATTAACATTTGGGCAGGTCAGCTACAGTATATGTTACATACTGAGTGTGAAGAATTGGATCTGCTGGTGGTCTGGATTCCAAAATCCTCCACCCTCTGTGAGCCAACTTTGATAGGTGGACAGTTTGACATCAGACCACCTGTCAAATGTGAAAGAAGGTAGCTGTAACTGCAAATCAGCTATTTGGTGGTTACCACATTTCATTTGAAGACATGCTTTCAGCTCCAATCAGCTGATTGGTGCTGGGAGCACACGTTCAAAGAGGTGTCTTGAAGTCTCCACAGAGGGGGAAATGTTCTGTTTAAAAACAGCATTTTCTCCTCTGCAAAGGAAGAGATTTGGAGTGAAAGCAATGAAGGAAGCTCTTTGAAGGAAAAACATTTTCTACAGCCCACTCAGTCATCAGGTGTGTGGCAAGTCGGGTTGGTTTGTGGGAAATGGACTTGCAGACCAAACTGAGGCATTTCCCCACCTCTATTATATATAGCTTTGTGAACACAAAAACAAGGAGTCCTACTTTTCAGATTCAAACGTTGCAACGTGTTGTTCCCTGGGTCTTCCCTGTAAATCTTGGTAATAGTTAGCTCCTTATATTAAGCTGTCTCTGAAGAAGTGTGTATACACACGAAAGCTCATATCAATAGCAAACTTAGTTGGTCTCTAAGGTGCTACTGGAAGGAATTTTAAAATTTTGTTTCTCCAAAACATATTTTGCCTTCCCTCAGCGGGGAGCAAACGTGTGTCAGAAATGAGTTAGAAGTTCATTCACGTCAGCTGAGCATGGCCTATGTGATGGGCAACATCTTCTTAACCACCTCCTTGATTTCCTGACCCAGAAAAATATAAGGTGAGTGGGAAAGCAGGTGTCATCTCATGAACAAACAGAATAAACCATGATCCTCTGTTGCTTTATTTTGCTGCCTTTTGGGCAAGTGCTTAGAAAACAGCTTGCACAAGCTTGTCTAAAAGATGAAACACTTGGTAATCAGATACTAGCTGCTTCTACAAAAGGAAATATTTCCTTTCTATTCCAAAGCATCCATACTGGTGCCTTATGCTCTGCTTTCATCGCATTACTGAAGATAAGTGCAATGCAGCCTTATGGTTTTCTGAGCCCAGCAGATGAACAAGCTAGTCCTGGGGATGGAAGATACGCCCACAGGGATTGGCCTACCTTAGTTCTAATTAAAACAAGAGTTGACTTAATGGATATTTGAATCTCTTACAACATCCATGTTGTAGATAAGCTTTTATTTAGTGTAAGACAAGGAGGATTTCACAGGAGGAATGAAAGCAGTATGGTTTGATTGACAACTGATAGGGTTGATAAATAGACCCGTCTCTTCCTTTTGAATCACACTCTAAATATGTGTTAGCTTTTTTGTTTTATTTTAATTAAAGGCTATGTACACACCCATCTGTAGTGCAAATAAGTAGTTCTCCTAGAGCCATTCTAGAGCCATTCATGCTCATCCTCAACATACAGCTTTCAATCTTGATTGATTCTATATCCTGTCATCCACAAGGCTGGGTGCGGTTACTTGATACATGTTGAACACCCTCCATGCCTTTTCCTTCACTCACATGCCCCATGTGAATGAAGAAGGAAGCTGAACTCTTGTTATACGCCAGTCCACAATGTCACCAGTGTGGTGTAGTGGTTAAGAGCGGTAGATTCGTAATCTGGGGAACCGGGTTCGCGTCTCCGCTCCTCCACATGCAGCTGCTGGGTGACCTTGGGCCAGTCACACTTCTCTGAAGTCTCTCAGCCTCACTCACCTCACAGAGTGTTTGTTGTGGGGGAGGAAGGGACAGGAGAATGTTAGCCACTTTGAGACTCCTTAGGGTAGTGATAAAGCGGGATATCAAATCCAAACTCTTCTTCACCGGGCACCTATCATTTCCAACCCTTGCAGTGGTATTATCTGTGTGGAATTACATAACCTTTTGGGAGAGATAAACATTCCTGAAGTCCTCCCAATTGCATACCCTACAACATTTCTCCGATGAACATAGGGACGTCTCATTCCATAATGATAATTTTAGTATTTACACCCCATACATCTTACTGGGTTGCCCCAGCCGCTCTGGACAGCTTCCAACATAACAAAACCATAAACTTTTTTAAAAAATAAATAAATAAATCCCTATGCAGGATTGCCTTCAGACAGCTCAGGGGTCAGATAACTCCATAACCTCCAACATTTCTCCAATGAAATGAAGGACATCCTATGCAAAAGTGGGACATTCCAGGATCAAATCAGAAACCAGGATGGCTTATCTAAATCAGGAACATCCCTGGAAAATAGGGACACCTGGAGGGTCTGCAATTGTGAAAATTGCAGTCAGGGCCTTGAAACAGGGCCTTATCTGGAAGCCTGTCTGTTGTCAACTGCTTAGTGAATTCTTCAGTGCAATAATAATTATTGTAGTGTCATATGGTTCTCTGTAAGCCTTGCTGAAATGTACATATTTGCAATTGTCATGATATTTTGCTTACCTCATTATAAACTTCTTATTAATATATTGTTGCTACAGCCATGTGCCCTTCAGCAGATTTCTGTGGTTGCCTTGGTGGGGGTCGTGGGGGTACAGCCTAACACTAAAATGAGCACCACATCTAAAAGGGCAGAAAAAGAGACAGTACCACAAAAGAGTGTAGGTGTGCTGTTCCATCAAAGGCCCTGGCATCATCAATCATGACACTTACCATACCCTCCAAGTGTCCCAATTTCCCTCACCAGTGCTGCCGCTGCCACGTTCGAGAAGGAGGATGAGCTGACGCTTGTTCTGAGTGGCAGCTGCAGCGGTTGGGAGGGAGCATCCTGTGGCGTCTCCATGGCTTCTCCATGGCCACTGCTACTGGCCTCCTACCTTGGCAAGCTCATAGTGGCTGCTGGAGAATGAGTGAGAAGAGAGGAGAGGCTGCTGCCACCAAGGCCCAGCCCCATGTGATGTGGTGGTTCTGAGGGGCAGGCGGAAGGCAGGGCCACCCTGGGAGGGAAGAAAGGCTGAGTGGAGCAGAGTGCCAGAAATTTCCCTGTGAAGTGATTGAGTTTGAATGACATTGCTTTCCTATTGAAGTGGGGAAGAGGTGACACACAAGTCACATGACAGCAAATTGCAGACAACTCAAAATTTAGACTTTTACTTGATGCAAAATGAGTTGATCTATGTCTTTAGAAAGCTGACTCTGAGGTCATATTTCATTCCAGTTTTTAGGACCACCTAAATAAACTTCCTCAGCCTGAAAATGATAAAATACCATAAAACAAATGGCCCTGGCATCATTACATCTCACATGCTGATTTATGCTTGATGCAACTGATCAGTATGCAAGCCTCTCAGTAAATCACCATGGTGATGACTTCTCCCCTCTTTCAGTTGGTATGCATCTTAATGAAATAATAGCAATACAGGTCTTCCTTACTTAAGAGGAGTTCATTGCATAACCCCTCCCCCCAATACCAAATACAAACTTAGGAAAAAAGATAACTACTTTAGATGTACTTCAATTTTGCAAAATTGATTCAAATGGTAGTAAGATGCAAAGAAAGGTCAGTATGTGTTGCAAATAGATGAATGTCAAAAAACTTCTTAGTCATGTTAGAGTTGATTTTAAGGCTAAAAACGAGTTTCAGCAGCAATGGGTTGCCCATGATGGACAGGTGGAGATTGCTGACCCCTGGTCCAAACCTCAATGATGGCCACATGAATGTAACTTGCAGAGTGTCATGGGAGGCTGAAATCCTCCCCGCCCCATTTTTCAATATTGTCATTTTTAATGTCAGTTTGTGTCCATTTATCCTTTGGCATAGAGAATAATGTCGTTCATTAAAAGCCAAAGATATGAGTCTTTTTTCTTTTCATGTTTGTTGGGCACCATAATCAATTAAAACCAACTAACTGAATAAAATTCTTAAACTTAGTGGTGGCCCTAATCAATCAAAACTAGTTACTGCTTTGCCTTAAGTTTCAAGGGACAAGGGTACAACATGAATAGGGAGAATGAATGGATGAATGGTCTTTTGCTACTCTAGTGTTCAGCTGCAGGTATGCTTATAAGAAATAGGTCAATAGTTTGATGTGGGGGGAAATCACATGGGAAGGCCTTTTTTTCTTGTTTCAATGGTTCATGCCTGATTAGCCAAATTCACCTTGACTTGGATTTACTATCTCCTCCACCATCCCTGCATTAGTCTATGTTTGCATCATTAAACATCATTGCGTTTTAATATGGATGGCATATATAGTGACATCAGCAGATCTTGAATCAATTTGTCATAACTTATTACTATCATTTGACAGCTGTTAGCAAACACTCTGAGACAAATGACATTAGAGTTATATGTTACACATTCCTTCCATGGATGTAAGGCAGAAAGGTGGGACTGGAAAGCACTTAAAGACTTCACTACTTATATGTATCAGTGATTATGATGTTGTTGTTGTTGATGATGATAATAATTATTATAAGGAATAGAGTAGACATCAGCAATCCAATGCACAGCAATGTCCCCTGGATAGGAATGGAGGAGAAATTTGTTTCTGTTCGCAATTAAATGAGAACTTGCTGAGTATGCACTTTCCAAAGCAATACACAAACTGAAACACAGTTGTTCTTTGAAATTTGCACTTCTCCAAATTCAGCAATGCAGTTCTTGCCCCAGGTAATTGTATTAGGGGAAACTGCTTTGCAAAAAAAAGTGACAAACTGTATATCAGGGGCCAGAAACATCATAACCAGACACTGGAGAGACCTGTCAGGAATAAGCATGGACCAGTGCTACCAAACAGTATGGTAAACAGCGTTGCTAGAAAAATTAACCAATAAACTGAAACTAACACAGGGACAAATAGAAGAAGATTCATTCACCCCAGTATGGCTCCCCTTTATCACATACACAGCCCAACAAGACAATGACAAAAATCCACCAATAGCATACAAATCAATATGGCTAACCTGATCCAAAACACCCACCCACCCCACTCACACATGAAAACAAAGACCACCACAGCCAACCACAAATGAAGAGCCACACCCTAGGCCAACCCCAACCTCTCTCACCACCAAAGGAACACAAGTGAACAGCAGAGAACCTGCACAAGCAATGCTGACACAAAACCCCACATATATTAAGTAAAATAGAAACATTGCTACCCAACCCCAACCCCACTCATCTTTCCCCCGCTCCACCTCTTTCCCCCTTTTCTTCCTAATGTCTCAACAAATAAAACCAATTTGTAAAAAATGTTACATGGGGAAAAATAAGAGAGACATTGCACATACTTTTGTAAATCAATAAAATCCGTAATAAAAATATATTTAAAAAATAAACTATATCAGGAGAAACTGCATTAAAATGTGTATATTTGGGGGGGGGGGGTCATACTAAAATGTTAATGAATTTTCATTAGGATCTTTAAAAAATATATAATTTAAAATGATGTGGAAATATGAAGAACCAAACTTAAGAATGAAAAAATGAGAAACTAATTGATATATTCACCTGTCATGGGCAGAAACACCTGTTCTTCTCCCATATTTCATTTTTGTATAAAATATTAGGATCTTTATATTATTTATTATAAATTTTTTTTTAAATGTATTATAGCTGCATGACCAGCTGGACCCTACATTTAATTTTAAAATCTGCTTGTATAGGAGAACAGTTTTAAAATGGAAAAAGGTTTCCCATTTCTGTTAGTGATAGGGTATAGTGTCACATATTCTTTAAAATTATTCTAATAATTATCATTGTTTTTAAAGGGGACTGCATTCATAAATAATCATATTTGAAATACGTAGCTTTTTTCACATGCTGCTACTACTACAACTTACACAAACAGGGCAAAGACAGAAAACTCCAGTTGGGATTCTAATGCAGGACTGTTGTGCCTGTTTATGAACCCCCATCCCAACCCCTAAGAAAATTGATTCCTAAAACTATCTGCTTCTTTCTCCATTTTTCTTCAAGCTATTCCATCCAGTTTTCAATTATCACTGGGCAATAAATGTGTCATCGAGTGAGATGAGGCCCTTGCAGGATACAGTAATACAGAAGAGGAGGTGGTGTGGTGAGGATAACTCAAGAATATTCAAAGTTGTTTAGATGCAAATTCAGTCATTATTGCAAATATGAAAGATATATATTAAAGAGTGGGGGTGTAGTGAAGTATTAGAATCCCCCCTCCCTTGGTAATGAAAACCGCTTCCCTGCCATTGTCCCATCCATCTCTTCTGCCTTCTGTTACATTCACCCTTGAGGTCAATACAGAATCTGCAAATCATTTACATTCTGTTTTAGGAGATCCAAATGAGGTGTAGGTAGAATCCAGACCTTTTGAGCTGAATGAATGCTGCCTGCCACTGCTATCTCCTTCTCACCTACCCAACTAGCAGCCTAGCCCAGCTGGATCCCCCTCCTCGCCCCCCAAAAATATTCAAGTCTCCTTTGTACACTTTGAAGGTTCTGCTGCGCTTAAAGCAAATGGAAACTTGGGAAAGAAATACAAAGAAACATTTACAATTTTCAGACTTTTGAAGTTCATTAGCAAATGCCAGGAAAATCAGCATTGGGGGTTGCATGCGGTTCCACAGCCTCCAAGCATGACCTCCTGCTGAGGTCATTCCTCACACCGCTCCATAGATTTGTATAACAATGGCAGATTCCTGTCCTTTGCCCCATGTCACTATCCAGCTTAGATTTACTAGCAAAACTATTGTGGGCTCCCATGCGATGGATAGCACCTCTTTCCTGTCCCAAACAGGCAATACAAACAGATGTACTGATCTCCTGGAAGTGACATGCAATTTAGGTGATGCTAGAATCTCACAGACTCATAGAATTGTAGAACTAGAAGGGACCCTGGGGGGCATATAGTCCAACACCCTGCCTTACAGTGTGTGTGGAAGTGGCTGCTCAGATGGTGAGGTGTATTATTTTACTTAGGATACACAGTTGTACCTCTGGTTACGTACTTAATTTGTTCTGGAGGTCCGTTCTTAACCTGAAACTGTTCTTAACCTGAAGACCACTTTAGCTAATGGGGCCTTCTGCTGCTGCTGCACTGCCACCATGCGATTTCTGTTCTCATCCTGAAGCAAAGTTCTTAACCCGAGGTACTATTTCTGGGTTAGCAGAGTCTGTAACCTGAAGCGTATGTAACCTGAAGTGTATGTAAACCGAGGTACCACTGTAATGTGGTAAGTAGGGATGGGAAATAAATTGAATTCAGTTTGCATTTAAAGGCAAACCAAACTATTTTGCCCTTTCCAAAGCAATATGAGGATAGAAAAGCATCCCAGTTCTTCAAATTTTGCAATGCAGTTCTCTAGCCAAATACAGTATGCACAGAGATAAAGATAACATACAAAATGCATTATATTAGGCAGAACGTCATACAAAAAATGTTTCTATTAGGAGAAATTTGCACTGGGATGAGCAGATTGAGAAAAGGATATAGGGTTTTTTAGCAGACTGCAAACTTAGCATGAGTCAACAATATGATGCAGCAGCAAAAAAATGCTAATGCTATTCTAGGTTGTACAGTGGTACCTCGGGTTACAGGTGCTTCAGGTTACAGATGCTTCAGGTTACAGACTCCGCTAACCCAGAATAGTATCTTGGGTTAATAACTTTGCTTCAGGATGAAAACAGAAATCACGCAGCAGCAGCAGGAGGCCCCATTAGCTAAAGTGGTACCTCAGGTTAAGAACAGTTTCAGGTTAAGAATGGACCTCCAGAACTAATTACGTTCTTAATCCAAGGTACCACTGTATCAGCAAAAATATAGAGTCCTGATTAAGAGAAGCCATACTCACACTCTATTCTGCCTTGGTCAGACTCCACTTTGAGTATTGTGTCCAGTTTTGGCTGCCACAATTTAAGAAGGATATTGATAAGGTGGAATGTCTGCAGAGGGCAACCAAGATGAAGAAGAGTATGGAAACCAAACTTTTGAGGTATGCTTGGGGGAACTGGGTATATTTAGCCTGCTAAATAGGAGACTGAGAGGAGATATGAGAGCCATCTTCAAATATCTAAAGTGCTGTCACTTGTCACATGGAAGATGGAGCATGCTCTAGTTATCTCTCACTTGGATTACTGCAATGCGCTCTATGTGGGTCTACCTTTGAAGGTGACCTGGAAGCAAAACTAATCCAGAATGCGGCAGCTAGACTGGTGACTAGGAGTGGCCACCGAGACCACATAACACTAGTCTTGAAAGATTTACATTGGCTCCCAGTACGTTTCCAAGCACAATTCAATGTATTGGTGCTGACCTTTAATGCCCTAAACGGCCTCAGTCCAGTATACCTGAAGGAGAGTCTCCAACCCCATCGTTCTCCCCAGACACTGAGGTCCAGCGCTGTGGGCCTTCTGGTGGTTCCCTCTCTGCAAGAAGCCAAGTTACAGGGAACCAGGCAGAGGCCCTTCTCGGTAGTGGCACCTGCCCTGTGGAATGCCCTCCCACCAGATGTCAAAGAGAAGAACAACTACCTGTCATTTAGAAGACATCTGAAGGCAGGGAAGCTTTTAATGTTTAACAGACCACTGTATTTTAATACTTTGTTGGAAGCTTCCCAGAGTGGCTGGGGAAACCCAACCAGATGGGCGGGGTATAACTAATAAATTATTATAATATTATTATTATTCCTTCATTGTAGAAGGTTGGACCAGATGATCCCAAAGGTGCCTTCCAACTCCACAAACTGATGCGAAAATGTGGAGAACTGAACTGAAGATTGGGAAAAAGGAGAAACTGAACTGCTTGGCAGGGGGTTGGACTCGATGGCCCTTGTGGTCTCTTCCTTGTGGTCTCTTCCAACTCTATGATTCTATGATTCTATGATTCTATGAACTGGACAGACTTGCAAATCCCTAGCTTTTGGGGGACCTTCTGCTCTTCTGTTCAGTGGGGCTCTGGATCTCTGCCCCAATATCCTACCCTGCTGGCACCCCTGGGCCACTGATATGCTTTTTATCATAAGTAGGCTGCATGCAGTTTGGTGGGCTGCAAATTGCCTTGTTAAACAGCATGGCCTCCTCTTCTCCTGCTGACTAAAGTGTGCCATGAAAATGCATGAAACATGGCAAATAAAAATAGTATCATACTTGATGAGTTTGTTTTTTTTAAAAAAAAAATCATCTGCAGTGAAAGCAATAGGAAAGCAATTAACATTTAAGCAACAGCTCCATGCCCCTGAGAGATGGCTGGATGTCTTTAATTCTCTCTCCACCCAGAAGAAAAGGATAAAGAGCCCCAAAGGAATCTGTCTTCTGACAGAGGGAACGAACTTCTTAGAGTTCTGAGAGAGAGGAAAGAAAATGAGCTAAAGTGAGTGACTGGTTCTTGGTACATTCCTTTCTCCCTGTCCATTCTAGGAAATCATTTGTAATTAGAGAATAGGGAGCAGCATTGCAGCATCAGTCTATTCCTTGGTGATAACGGCATCCAACAACAGTCGTGTCTATAGATGCGCTCTTCAAAACCACTTACACTTTGAAGGTATCCAAGCATCCTATGGGAAAGTTGCATTGTGAAGGCTCCAGCTCCCAAGAACACTTGTGGTAGTTCTGGACACTGCTTATTATAGACATTAAATGTACCCAGAGAGTGAAGCTTCCCCCTGCAGTGTTCACAGCCTATTCTAATGCAGAGACCTCAGCCTGGGCAGGATACTAAGCAGTAGTAACTCACCAGGCAAAGTGGAGCCTCTGTGCTAGGCTCCTGGCAGATGGGTCACTGTTGCTTACTGTGGGGCAAACACAGTGGCAGAGCCAGTCTTGTGCTTTTGCCGGTGCATATTCTGCATGCCAACCTACTTACCACCTGCCTCTCTCCTTACTGGAAAGCAACAGCACCATTCCATTCCCATCAGAGCATTACCAAAGAGGAGAAGCTGTATTCATACTTATTCAGGCCATTAAAATATGAGAAATCTATATAAAAGAAGTGATCAGTATAAAGCCATTTTCCAGGCTTACAACCTCTGGGATTTGTTGGAAGTCAAAAGCTGGTTTTACTTAATTGAAAGCTGGCAGTGAAGTACAGGTAGAAAGAATTGCGAACCACTTTTGATTTGCTGTGAAAAAACTCTTTTTTTAAGAAAAGCAATTGTCTTCTTTTAAGGGCAATTTTAGCACCATTCTCCTCAAAGAGAAGGAGATAGAGAGGGGCTTAATAAATTTTGTGAAGTATATTATGTAGGCCTAATAAACGTGAGGATCATAGTATGTCATTTAGTGGTGAAATTCCATTTCCTTCCTTCTTTCCTTTATTCTGTCCCTCCTCCTCTTACTTTCTGTCATCCATAGTTGTGAATATAAAACCTACATGTGTAGAATATACACCATGCAATGACTGTTCAGTGGTTAGCAAATGTACATAGTTTACCATGGGTCTGTCAGAACATTAACTTTTGTTTGGAATAGTAGAAGGGAATTTCAGACTTTAGGGCTGAAAGTGGCCTTCCAAGCTCCTGTACCTGGCCCTCAGAACTTTACCCAAGCTGCACCCTCTCCCCAACCACACCACTTACTGGATCTGCTACTTGAGTTTCCATCATCCCTGGCCATTGACTACATTTGCTGGGGCAGATGGAAATTGTAGTTCAGCAACATCTGGAAAGCTTATCCACACCTGTTCAGCTTCTAGGCTAGGTGCATGACCTGAAATCCTGCAAAGACTCATGATGGTGGCTAGTGGGGCTGGCAAATGAAATGAATCTGAAAAGGGAAACTCTCAATCCCATTGTTTGTTAGCAGAAATTGCTTGCAGGTGCATTCATGCCCACAAATACACAACCTCTGGCCTTGGAAGAGCCACAGAATACCATGAAAGTGAATGTGACTGCACTTCACCTGTTCCCTGTATCAGCAGCAGAAGAGTTGTGTCACTGGGTACTATCACCTTGCATGATTTCTCAAATTCTTTCAAGGGATCCTATGTATTCTACAGATGCTATGTTCAGGCCTTCACCTGAAAATGTGATGTTTAAATGTGGACACTTGAATACAAGCCTGGTTGATCAGTGACCTGCTGTATCAGGATCCTCAGATGTGCAGAGGTTTCTATTCCTATTCAAGCGAATGCAAGTAAAAGCCCACTGCATACCTTCCCTGCTCAATGCAGCAAGGTTAGGGAACTGAGTGGATGGAAGCAATACATGCAGGGAAGTTTGGGTGGGATTTACATGCATGCACTGCTCCTGTTCCTATGTTTAAATTTCACATGTTAAGTGGTAAACCTGAACATGAAGAAGTTTCATGCATGTGCTTGGACCTTTGGATTTCTCTAAGCGAATGAAGCTGCAGTGGTTAATCTCCCTCTCTCCTATCCCTTTATGGAATAAGAAAGCATCAGTTATTACATTTGCTATCTTGCATCAGCAACTTTGGTTTCCTTGGGGTTGCATAGGGGCTTACGTTTCCCACATCAGGGTTTTGGGGGTTTTTTTGCACCACAAACTATTATCATTCATTATATTATAATTATAGATGCACTGCAAAGTGTCTCGTGAGGGTGATCCTTGTTGAATCCAAATTTTGATTACCACACAGAACTTCATATTGTAAATACCTCTAACATTGCATTCTTTCCCCCCACTATATGCATTTCAAACTCAGCATTAAATAGCTTGGGGCCAACCATTATTCATCCGTGAGTACCAAAAAGAATATTCAATTAGTGGTGTGTTCTGGGAGAGGTAAACCCCTCTCAACATCAAAGGTTTCTGCTGACCATAAATACTACTCAGGTGAGAAATTCTACTTTGGGAATCATAAAAAGATTCAGCTTCCTATGAGGGAGGCCTATTAAATGCAATATGGGTTTTGAAAATACTTGAGATGAATTATGAATTACAGGTATTTGGCAACTGGATTTTCAAGCACTTATTTCCTGAAACAATTTTTGCTGCCTTCTTTTTTTTAAAATGACTATCTGATACTTATATCTTTATACAAGATTCAGTATCTCTTTCATGATGTTTGAAAGTAGAATTGCCACAGAATTTCACCAAAAGTCTGAGATTAATTTAGTGGCTTCTGTTTTTCCAGGCTGCCCTGTTGTTGGGCATGGTGAGGTGAACATCTCAGGCACCAAAAAATGATGACAAAGTGTTTGGGGACAGTTTGCCTGTGCCCACTAAAGCTAGCCTGTTGCTCACAGGAGAACATTGCCAGTGTCAAAATAAAATTCAACTGCCAATTCAATCAGCACTTGTGTGTAAAATAGGAGATGGCTCCATCTCCACACTCAAGCAGCCCTCCTGATGTTGTTGAACCCAATTCCTCATGTTTCCTATCTTAAATTCATTTATCCATATTTCTGCTTCAGTTTGTTATGTTCTTAAAAGTCCCGATGAAAATTTGCCAGCATTTTTGTGCAATTCTCTCTTGCTATACTTATTTTTATATGCATTTCTGACTGAGTTGCACATTTTAGCAAATGAATTTTCCCAGAAACAAATGTTTGTATGTTATTTTCACTAATATGTACATTTCAATGCACACATTACCCTAGTATATGTAGTTCTGTATGCATTTGCAAAAATAGAAGAATTGGGTTTGTTTTTTAAAACAATATCTGTGTTTTTGTCTGTATATTGTTTTGGAAAATGCAGATTAGGTAAGTTTGCCTTTCAATGCAAACAACTGATTTTCTCTCCCATATCTAAGTCTATGTCTCTTGCTGATCAATAGGTTTCAACAGGCAATCTAAGAAATAAAGCCTGGGAAATAGGCAAACTAAAAGGTCAGGATACCATAACAGAAAATGTGTAATAGAAAACGGTGTGTCCCAAATGTAAGATACCAGCTTGAATGTGATATTATCAGGTCAAACACATGAAGGAACAATGTTGTCCCTCTACAACAGGGTTATGATACCTACAGAATTGTTAGATTATTTAGCTGAGGGGAGGGAGATAGTGGTGTTTTTATCTTACTTTAAGTTGGCTTTCAGAAACACAGGTAGATTCTGACACCTTGACCTCCATGATCTCTTCCTCAGTTTCCCTATGATCACTTTTTATTTTTTATTGTACTTCCCATTGGTCACCTCTGCTATCTCAAAAAAGGCTACAAATTGCAGAGTGACCCACTAGTCTCCACCGTTCTTATTGCACACTAAAACCTTACCAAACATACTTGAAACAAAGGTCAAGGTTCTACTGTTTCAATTAGTTTCCCCTAGTTAAATGTCACATTTTAATTGCTATTTTCTAAGTCTTCCCAGCTTGGAGCTGTACACGTAAAATGCACTATTATGGACAATGCAAGTTATATATAACCTCTTCCTTCCCTCCTTGCTTTTTATCTTCCTTTCTTCCTTTATTTCAGGGGGTGGTGGGATCCATTCTTCACCTTTTAAAATTAGCTGATATTCCAAACCAATGCATCTTTTAATATCCTTAGCCTGCAATGAAGTATGTCAAAATAAAAAAAAGGTAAAGGACCCCTGACAGTTAAGGCCAGTCGCAAACAACTCTGGGGTTGTGGCACTCATCTTGCTTTACTGTCCGAGGGAGCTGACGTTTGTCCGCAGACAGTTTTTCCGGGTCATGTGGCCAGCATGACTAAACTGCTTCTGGAAAAACCAAAGAAGCACATGGAAACGCTGTTTGTCTTCCCGCCAGAGTGGTACCTATTTATCTACTTGCACTTTGACATGCTTTTGAACTGCTAGGTTGGCAGGAGTTGGGATAGGAGCTCACCCCATTGCAGGGATTTGAACCGCCGACCTTCTGATTGGCAAGCCCAGAAGGCTCAGTGGTTTAGACCACAGCGCCACCCACGTCCCATGTCAAAATAGTTATGCAATAATATAGTACAGAACTCTCTATGTGAGATCCGACACAGTGTAGTAGGCATCTGCTTACACAAGGGGTTTCTTCCTTTCCTGTTCATGATCACCTAGTGCCACCTCCAAAATTTGCCCTGGAGGACCATCTGAAGCAGCATTTGGAGACAAATGGGAAGAAGAAGAGAGAAAGAAGAAACTAGACATCATTGCCCAAGTGGGTGGACTTCATTGGACGTTACCCTGTAAATCAAAAATTTTATCCATATGTCTTAGGCTCTCAACAATAAAGTGATAATATTTTGAATTATTGCCAAAGTATCATTCCCCTCCTTCTTTTGCCATAACACTTACAAATACATTTCATTCACTCCCCACCCCCTATAATTCCTCCAAGAAAATCAAGGTGTGATAACTTTGATCTTTACAGCAACCCTGTAGGCTTAGAGATATACTGGCTGGCCAAAGGCACCCAGGGACGTTCATGGCTGACGAGAGATTTGACCACAGTATCATTCTAGACACAGGGGCGTAGGAAGGGGGGGGTAGAGTGGGCAGGCCGCCCCGGGTGCCATTCTAGGAGCGGTGGCAAGATGGCCCCTGCCTCCCCCCACTCTCGTGCACCGTCCGTACGGGCTGCCTCTCACACGGTGACTTACAGGCAGCCTGTACGGTCTCCGTGCAAGTGGCAACCTGTATGGACGCCGTGCAAGCGGCAGCCCGTACAGCCGCCATGAGCGAGCAGCAGCCCATAAGGCTGCCACGTGTGAGCGGCAGTCCATACGGAGCATGTGTGGCATTCCATACAGAGTGTGCACGCGCAGAATGCTGCACATGTGCAGTCCATACGGGCTGCACCGCCCCGGGTGCTGGAAAGGGTTCCTCCGCCACTGTCTAGACATACTATCAGGGTTGGAGACTAGGGCACTCTTGAATAGTTTTCCTGCTTCTCAGTTTTCTGATTCCAGGTGGTGATGCTGTGAAACCTCTCCTCAGCCCCATGGCACCCCACAAAATTTCAGTTTGTCTTCCATATGTCTACATGAAGTCACAAAGCAAGATTATTCATGTGCTGATGACTCCCAACTCTCCTCCTCCTCAAAATATCCAGGTGACATGGAAGAGGTGCTACAGTGGGGAGTAAATTGGATGAGGGCCTGCAATTCTCTCTCCATAGAAATGAAGCAATCCCCATCATATGATATAATGTAATTTCCGTGAATGGCCAATAGCAACTCATGTAACTGCTTGTGAGAAAGATGAGCTATAGCCAGGGCTTGTTTGTAACAATTTGCTGCTTGAGTTGGGAACAAAGAAAGCTGCCTTACACTCAGCCACATCATTGCACATCTACCTTAGTATTGCCTACACTAACCAACAGCAATGCTGCACGGATTCCACCCCCCCCCATGGGTATTCCCTGCCCTTCATGGTGATTGCATCTTTACTTTCCCAATGCAAAGCTGACGCTCTATCTCTGAGTTAAGGCTTTTCCCTTAAGGCACAGGAACATAAAAAGCAGTGTTCCTGATTACTGGATTATCTAGTTCAATACTGTCTACATTTTCTGACTGCAGCTCTCTATGGTTTCAGGCAGGACTTTACCTCAGCCCTAGCTGGAGGATGCTTGAGGATTGAACATAGATACCTTCCACATCCAATGCTCTCCTCAGTGAGCCATGGCCCTTCCTTAATTCTGCAAGGGTGCAGTGAAGCTGCAGGGACAGCCTCAAAATTTCATAGGGGGGAATTAGCCCCCCAAAAAAGGTTTCTTATCCTTATGGCTGCAAATGTATTCTTGAAAGTCTGTGGGCAATGCCTGTCCCTCAGCTTTTACCCACCTAAGGCAGCAGCCTCACTGTGCCTCATGGTCAGACCAGCTTTGGCTATAACCTGTATTATAATTTTGCCACAACAGGCCCTCATTTATAAAACTAAAGTGGAGTGGGAGGAAAACTAATCTCCCTTCACCTGTGATTTGCTGACATTGTGTGCCTGGACATATGTTAGAGACTCTTAACTATCTGTAGGTTTCAGAAGGTTCTGATGAAGATCAGCAAATATATTTGCCACCCCCCAATCTCTGAGATTTATCTTTGGAATGTCACACAGCAGCAGCTGTAAAGGAAAAGAGACAGGTGAACACCACAAGCATGAAAAATGCCCCACCTCTAAAGTTCAAAAGCCAACTAGGCTGTTTTGAAAACTGTCAAACAACGTATAAGGAAAATTATTCAACCTTGGAAAATCTTCACATAGCCTGACTTATCAGTTGAAGAGGTAAGCTTGCAGGTTATAGTAATCTGATCCAAATTGCATGGAAGATAAATAGCTGTGTGGGTAAGAAACTGGTTTAAATAATATTAACTGACAAGCCATCATGCTCCATCTGCCTCACGTAGGTCTTTTTATTATTCATAGCCTCTGATACCTCCTTCCCAATTTCTATCCCATCCAATCCATTCCAAAGAACACTGTTCAACTTTCCTCTTCAGGAAAGCATACTACCCTTTCCAATTTTATATACATACCATACATTTAAGGGATGCGGGTGGTGCTGTGGGTTAAACCACAGAGCCTAGGACTTGCTGATCAGAAGGTCAGTGGTTCGTGACAGGGTGAGCGCCCGTTGTTCGGTCCCAGCTCCTGCCAACCTAGCAGTTCGAAAGCACGTCAAAGTGCAAGTAGATAAATAGGTACCGCTCAGACGGGAAGGTAAACGGTGTTTCCGTGCGCTGCTCTGGTTCGCCAGAAGCAGCTTAGTCATGCTGGCCACATGACCCAGAAGCTGTACGCCGGCTTCCTCAGCCAATAAAGCAAGATGAGTGCCGCAACCCCAGAGTCGGTCACGACTGGACCTAATGTTCAGGAGTCCCTTTACCTTTACCTTTACCATACATTTAAAACACATCCCCCCCCCACCCTGAAAGAATAATGGGGAATGTCGTTTCTTCCTTGCAGAGCTGTAATTCCCAGCACTTCTAACAAATTGCAGTTCCCAAGTTTCTTTGGAGGGAAAATGTGCTTCACATGTGCAGCCTATGTTATTAACTAAAGCCTTGCTTTCATATAAGGCCCCCTCAATCTCAGGGACAACTTGGCACCTCTAGTTAGTAGCCCCCACCCTATGGCTCATATGCATGAGTTTTATCCTCCACGAACCATGTGTTTCAGTTGAGTTCAGGCAGGTTCCCCCCCCCCCCGTCTGAAGCCTACCAATGCCTTAAATAAAAATTCTAGTAGGCTTTTAAGTTAATTCTGATTTCCTAGTTTGAACTCATTTTTATTCTCCTATACATTGCTTAGAGAAGGCTGTAATTAAGTGGTATATAAATTGTAGATAGGTAGGAAGAAATGAAGGAAACCTCCTAATACTCTTTACACAGCCCCATAAAAAACCATTCTTGATTTAGGCACAATTTAAAATCTGAATTGTGGATTGCCATAACCATAGCTCAATCTAGATTTGAACTCCACCTCTCTTCAAATAATATATCCCTGCCAAATAGAAACCTTTGTTTCTGCACAACAGCCTCCATCTACGAAAAATAATCCTCTTTGGGAAAAGAGGATACTATTCAAGTATTCCTTTAGGTTATGTATTTGTGAGAGACGGCTGCTCATTTCTTTTGTATGAGATTGACCAGATTCAATATGCCTCCTTGACCATTTTCCAGACTTCTGAGATTCTTTTCAAGTGATTCATTTTATTGACAAGCAATCCTCCTGCTCCAGATGCTGGGTGCAATGGATGAGACCCAGTGACTAATATCACACAGGTTAATGATGTTTGCAAGGTCACTTTGGATGGAACAGAGCCTTTTTTGTCATCCTGGAGGATGTGTAGGTGGAGATGAAATGGAGATGATTATTGCTTGAGAGATATCCAACATGCATCCTGCCGGTTTCTAGGTTATTCAGGTAATTATTCTTTAGATCTCGTCACACTCCATCTGAGCCAGCATGGTAACAAATACTAAAAATGCAATCAACATCCCAGTCCTAACTCTCACTCCATAGAAAGTTTGGTGAACCCCTTCTTACTAAATAAGGAAGGTTGGATTCCCTGTGTAATCATCATGCACACCCTGCTCTACTGTGCATTCCCCCTTTATGGTTCCCATTCCCATTAGGCCTTGGGGTTATAGCACATAGGTCACTGTATGACAACTGTGAAAAAACGTGAATTCCAAGCTATGGATCATTAGGAAAGGGGTTGAAAATAAAACAGCCAGTATCATAGTGCTATTAGACAAGTCACTTGGAATATAGGGTGGTATTCAAGGCTAGTTCTAATTAGGCTAGACTCACTGAAGTTAATGGGGAGGTGGTGGACCTTCACTGGAGGTTTTTAAGCAGTGGTTGGATGGCCATCTGTCATGGATATTTTAGCTGAAATCCTTAGGTTTATGGAGTCTACTAACAAGTAGGACTTAGTTGACTAAAGACACTGTGTACATTTTTAGTTGCCTAAGCTGAAAAAAAGATATTGTAGATCTGGGAAAGTTTCCGTAAGGGATAACCAAAATGATCAAGGATAGAGCAGCTTCCCTGAGAGGAATTATTTGAGCATTTGGGGCTTTTTAGTTTAGATAAATGATAAGTGAGAGGAGACATTATAGAGGTGTATAAAATTAGGCAATGTAACTCTCACTTGCCTTCAGTGACGCCAACTGGTTGTGTGTGTTTTTTACTGGCTTTAGATGTATCATTTTAACATGAATCCATTCACCATGTGACACCCCCCCCCCAAAATGATGGAACCATCTTTGACCTATGTGATTAATCACATTTAATTAATAAAAAGAAAGCCCAAGGAGAAGCCATGTTTCATATCAGAATAGATGTAAGAAAATACTGAATATGTATATAATTTAAATCATTTTGGGAGAGATTTCTACCCACTGAAATCACCCCTTTCAACTAAAACCTAACTGGTAAATATTCACCACAGCTGTAGATATGAGAATCATTGGAATTTACATTGGACTGCACATTTGAAAAGCATTGTCAATTTCAGAACTGTTATCATGCAGAACTCCACTTCCACTCCAGGGCAGATGTCTCATTTTTAGAGGTGCAGAACACCCGCCAATGTTTTCAAATATCACAAACTGCAAGACACCATTTTCAGAAATGATATGCAACTTACATTAATTTCATGCAATTCACATATGCAGATTAACAGTGCCCATCTGGCTTCTGACAGGCACCCCAACATGACCCATAGATGCTGAGCAGGTTGCTCACCCTTGAATTAAAATAAATCAAGCTATCAGGCAGTGTCTGTGTAGCACAAATTTTCCTCACTTCTTGTTTGCTAACCTCACTCTGTAACTAAAGCTGTGTAATAGCCGAATCATGAAAGCCATTAGGATAATTCTGCTAATGGAGCAACCACTTTAAGTATAGCCATGTACTCTATCTGACATAATATCAGGCATAGGAACACCATATATAGACAATATGTGCCACTGCTGTTAAGATACACTCTCTCTGTGTTTGTGAGTGTTTTGTTTAGCATATGATATGGAAGAAGCTATTATTCCTATGTTTTATTGCATTACTTGCAATATTCAATGACATAGTCAAGACAGATGTTGAGAGAAACAGTTCAGGTTTTAAAGCCTAGATCTGAGCTTCACCTGGGGACTTTGTGCCATCATTAGAAGCAGGAATCTCACACTCTTTAGATGTTTTTCCCCTCATGTGATGAGGGATATACCTGTTTGCCTCCACCCCTCTGTCCTTATCCCCAGTCCCTACCACCCTTCATGCACTGGAGTGCAAATGTTAGCAACAGGGGGCCTTCTGTGCCCATGTAGGAGCCAGGTGCAATATACAATCAGGATTCTAAATCACATAGGGAACTTCCATAAGGTTGCTCATTGAAGGACCATAGATCAACAAATTTGTATGAATAAGGTTCCTGGTTGAATCCTTGACATATTTACATAGCATTTCTGAATGCTATCCTTACTGCAGTTTAGCTTTGCTTGCTTTATGATGGAGCTGTTTATTTGTTTTTGTTATTTACTGGACTTGATTTTTATATATTCTGTAATTTTTCCTATATCATTATTTTTTGAGAGAATATATTTTAATGAAGATTTTACATTGTTGCCTACTCTGGGATTGAAATATTCAGTGAATTGTTGTTGTTGTTTAGTCGTGTCTGACTCTTCATGACCCCATGGACGAGAGCACGCCAGGCACTCCTGTCTTCCACTGCCTCCTTCAGTTTGGTCAAACTCATGTTGGTAGCTTTGAGAACACTGTCCAACCATCTCGTCCTCTGTCACCCCCTTCTCCTTGTGCCCTCAATCTTTCCCAACATCAGGGTCTTTTCCAGGGTGTCTTCTTTTCTCATGAGGTGGCCAAAGTCTTGGAGCCTCAGCTTCAGGATCTGTCCTTCCAGTGAGCACTCAGGGCTGATTTCCTGCAGAATGGATAGGTTTGATCCTCTTGCAGTCCATGGGAAAAGTGAATAGTGGATTATAAATTAGTTGGTAGAGCATGAGACTCAATCTCACGGTTGTGGGTTCAAGCCCCATGTTGGGCAAAGGATTCCTGCATTGCACAGGGTTGGACTAGATGACCCTTGAGGTCACTTCCAACTTTATAATTCTATGAACTATGAACTATGAACTATGAACTATGAACTATGAACTATGAACTATGAATAATAATAATAATAATAATAATAATAATATCTCTATATAGGACTAGGGATATATCTTGTCTGAAACTCTGGAGAGTCACTCCCAGTCAGTAGACAATACTGATCTAGATGGAGCAAATTGTTAGACTTACAACGCAGCTCTCCAGCTCCCAATACATGGAGGCTGACAAAACTGGGAGGCAGGGGAGGAAGTGAGGGGCTATGGCCAATGGGTTCCTCCCTACTCTCTCCCTCATTGCCTGGTAATAGTCACCATCTTTGAGCTTATGTCCCTCAGGCAAAGTATTTAAAATACCATCACTCAAGTGTTGTTGTTTTTAACACCTGATTAAATGTAGAAAGTCATACAAGCAACCCTTATTTGTATGTAAGGAGACTTCCTTCATTTATCTAATAGCCTCTACCTCTGTGTGAAAGTGAAGGACACTACTCCTGCTTACTAATAAACAGATTCCACTTTGCATATCAAAAGCATTTTTGACAGCTGAGAAGCCAAGGGATCTTTGGTCTCTTCTGGATTGAAAATGAAGGCCCCTGCTGCTAGAAGAGGAATTCTCAATGCATGGAACAAGGACTTTAAATAACAAACAGTTGGCTGTAAATGAATTCAAGTTGACCTTCACCTTCACCAGGAATATAAGGAGTCTTGAGTGATCAGTGTAAAATGGCCAGATTTCCAGAGTAGCACAACATGGTACAGGACATATTTTCATGCTGTGCTTTGATATGCTGCACTTCACTATAATTAATTGAATATTATTATTCTTACTCTTGCTATTTTAATACATTTAGTACATTGTGTTTCTAAGAACAAGGCAATTGCATAATCAGTGCTGTGCTTATTAACGTTTTCTTAGTCTCTCATAATTTTCTGAGTCCCTCTGGAAAAGAAACAGAGAATGTAAGAACATATTACAATGAATTATTATGTCCAAAGCATTTCATTTTCTTTTAGCTTGCCCTCCATCATCAGGCTATCTCAAGACTGTGTACAATAAAATGAACCACAAATGCCAAAAAACAGGTCTGTGCAGAGGGGTGATATACTTGCCCTGAGCCTTGAAGGGCTAATTTGGTCAGGGGCCCACTCCAGAGACCAGCTGTTTCTGAGTTTATCAAATTATTTTAACAGGACTCCGCCCCCAGGCCTGAGACAAGCTCTGCATGGGCCTGCCAACACCAGTCTTAAAACAGGAGCAGATTAAATGTCACAATGATAGCAATTGGGATATTGATTCAGTTTCTCACAGTTTCTCATTTTTCCAATCAGTTTCCCTTTTTCCTTTTTTTTTGGGGGGGGCATGTATCAACTGTATTGGATATTCAAAATATGTGAATGCCAGTGAATAAATGATTGCTAATTAGGGTTGGGTGATAAATTAGTTTTGGTTCACATTTTAATTCACAGTTCTAAAACAATGCATGGGGAAAGTGTGCATTAAAAATGCATAAAATAGTTAAAGTAACATACAAAAATACATTGTGTTAGGAGGAAACGCTTGCAGTTATGAGAAATGTGCAGTAAAATGCCAGTGAATTTTAAGGATAGCTTTTAAAAAATAACAGCCTTATGAGGAAATGTGGTGAACTAAACTTAATATTGGAGAAACTGAAAATGAAAGATTCACCCATTCCTAGTTCCACACTGCAGTTTAATTTTGGGAGATGCAGATGAGGTCAGTTGGTACTGGAAACCTGCAGATATCAATCTTTTCAAGCATCCCTAGTTAGAAGAGGCTGAAAGAACAGTGACTTGCCTCAGTTTGTAACTGAGGTGGGGTTTGAACCTGGGACAACTCTGAGCAGCTACACCCTGCTAACTATTCTGGGTTGCCACACAGGGTTGTTGTTGTTGTTTAGTCATTTAGTCATGTCTGACTCTTCATGACCCCATGGACCAGAGCACGCCAGGCGCTCAGGTCTTTCACTGCCTCCCACAGCTTGGTCAAACTCATGTTAGCAGCTTTGAGAACATTGTCCAACCATCTTTTCCTCTGTTGTCCCCTTCTCCTTGTGCCCTCAATCTTTCCCAACATCAGAGTTTTTTCCAGAGAGTTTTCTCTTCTCATGAGGTGGCCAAAGTATTGGAGCCTCAGCTTCAGGATCTGTCCTTCCAGTGAGCACTGGGGGTTGATTTCCTTCAGAATGGATAGGTTTGATCTTTTTCCAGCCCATGCAACTCTCAAGAGTCTCCTCCAGCACCACAATTCAAAAGCATCAATTATCCAATGATCAACCTTCATAGGGTAGAGCCTTCTTAATAGTGGAGACAACATGGTGGAACACCTGCTAGGGATATGTTCCATGTATTTCCCCCTGGAGTCTCTTAGGTGGCTGATTAGTAGTGTTGTGCAGGTGTAGAATAACAGAGGATTGTCCTGTGTTTCTGGGATTGCCTCTGTGTTGCTGTCCAGATGTTGGTGAACTATAGCACCCATCATCCCTGAGGAATGACTACTCTGCCTGGGGCTAATGTGGGTTGAAGTCCAAAAATATGTGGAGGGCACCATGTTGTGCACCCCTGCTCTGATTCAAGGGCTGTCAGAGGACAGTCTCTTATTTGAAGTAGTCATCTGTTTGAAGGGCTACCCATAAGAAGTGGGCATGCACCTGAAAGTTGCCCATCAACAGTAAGCATATCAATATCAGTTGGTCATACTCTTGCTCTCGATGACAATATATATTTTAATTCTAAATGTATTTTTTATTATTGTCATAATTATGTGCATGCAAATTTTATGCAAAGCTGTGCTGAGGAGGGAAACCATAACCTGGATGAACTCATTCTGGAAGATAGTGTCTCATCTAACTCTACAGCTCAATGTGAGCCCAGCGGAACATTGGTGGGACAGATGAACTGCTTTTGGATTCCACTCCCTCCCCCCAACTTTAGGATTTCATCTTAAGTGTGTAGAGAATTTCAGTTTAACTTTAGTCCGTTACCCTTTCTTAAAATGCGTGCACACCAGATCATTTAAATTCAATAGCTGTATTTCCAGGGACCATCATAAAAATTAAATATGCTACTTTCCCACATTACATGCTGCATTAGCCATATGTACAATAAAGCATCCTTAATATCAGTTGTGAATGTGCCCTCATTCATTCATATGCATCTCTTTTGAAAGATGCTGCAGCAAGAAGAGTACACCAAGCATGTCAGTTTTTTAATACTGATATGGGATGTGTTTCTATAATTATAAATCTTTTGTGTGCAAAATGTGTCTAAGATGATTATATCTTACTTTGCACACCAGGATTCTCATCCGCCTCCTCCTTTTTTGGAGATTTTATTATCAGTATTATTCATGTGATACTTGGAACTGGTGCTAGCCTATGCAGGTTCCAAATGTGTTTGTCATATACCATTAGTCACTCTGTGAAATCTCTCAGTAATAGTTAGCCCCTGAATTTTCTGCAGCTAAGGAGAACTTAACACTGATGGATGGGAGATCACTTAGTAGGTTGGCAGGCTTTCCAATTTACGGTGAGGAAATTGCTCTATTCTTTACGTTCATTCTTTCTTCTGCCGGGGACCAGTAAGATATATGTGCCAGGGTGCAGCAAAGGAGTGAGGATCTGATTGGCAATCCTGCGGCTCTCTTTTTTTACAATTATGATTTTATCATTTTCAAAAATTGTACACTGAATGTCAGGTGTCTTGGGTGAAATTGTTACTTTTTAATTCTTTCTATTTATCAAGGGCTATTGATATATCTGCATCTCTCTCACACACACACATGGCATACAAATTCTGTTACCTTGCCAAATTAAAGAAAAGGAATGAGTTCATCCTGTTGCATACATTTCTTTTTCTTCAATTTTGTGAAGTTCTGATCATCTGGAGCTTGTCTCCTATAACCACAGTGGCAGATGAAATAATTTTTATTTCTTTATTTTATTTCAATAATTCATATACTGCTTAATTATAATCATCTTAAAATTATTAAATCAGAATTCAGTTGTAATTCTGGAATAGTGACTCCCACACAGAACCTTGATTGTGGAGGGATCAAGTGGTCCTTGCAATATCCTGGACCCATTATCAAGAGCCTTCTAAATTTATACAATAACCATGAACATGGGCTTGTAGTGTATGGGCGGTCAGTACAAGCTTTTGATCACTGGAGTTACATAGTTGTTTTGTCCCCAATTTTAGACCCTGGACATAATAGACTTGGGGAGGGTTCTGGCTTTAGGTGGCCAAATGCATTACTTCAGTTGTAAAACACACAATTAATATTTCTCTTCAATCACTCCATGCTTTACAACTGCTTCTTACACTGCTGATATGTCAGAGCGAACAACAATAAAATCAAAACAGTTTGACAAGTCCGATAAAAGAAATATTCTGAGTTGAGTATGTGCAATTTCACATTTTAAACTCACTGGAATAATAGCAGCATCAGAACTACAGGAATAGTATTTATTTATTTTCATTTATTTAATTTATATTGCACTTGATATACCACTAAGCAGTTTACAAAAATATAAAGTCTGAATTATTGGTTAAAAACAGTTAAAAATAGTTATCTAAAACTATTTGAAAGCTGATTAAAATTAACAGTAGCTTTTTTTAAAAAAAATGTGTGTATAAACTAGCTTAACAAAGAGATGTAAGGGCTATGGTTATCCTGCAAGTAAACTGGTCTCAAGCTGTTAAGGGCTTTACATTGTAATAGTAAAAGTAACAACTTGAACTTGGTAGGAAATTGAGTTTCCTTCTCTCTCACCCTGCTAAACTCATTTACTTGGGGCTAAACATCATTCCTGTTGTAGAATAAAATGCATTTTAAAAGAAAAATAACAACATGAACCTCTGTAACCATGTACATGCCTGTCATCCACCTTCTGACTATCTAAAAAGAGTCTGTTATCCCTTATGTACCCAACTAATCACTGCAATCCATAGAACAGGATCTTCTGCAAATACCATCACTTCAGGTACTCTTCTGTGCAATGTAGAAATTGGACCTTTAGTGTGGTGGCCCCCTCACCCTTTGGAACTGCCGCTTGATACATATCAGAAGTGCACCATCTCAACTGTCTTTTCTGAGGTCTAATTAAGACCTTCCTTTTTCAACAAGTCCTCTAAGTGGATATATTTATCCCAAACATTATCAACTGCTTTTATATATTAAATTGTTTCAACACTGCTTAGAGAGTTTTGACACCACTTAGAGATTGTTGAAATATTAAGCCTTCAGCCTACAAAATGGAACCCTCAATTCACCAGCCAGTGAATGGAGGAGTCAGTCCTGTTTGGCTCTGCTTTCTAAGCATGTTCCATGTGAATCACAGGGTGATCTAGGTCTGTCTCAACATGACTTGGCTGAAGCCCAGATTTGGTTCGAGCTTTGATCAAATGCAATGCACAGCCCTATCAGATATCACCAACATACCTACCAAACTAATAAATTTTGAAGAAGCAAATGATGTATCAATTCACAGATTTTTTTTTTGCAGCAATCTATTGCATAAGAGCAAGCAAATAGAATTTCTAGTGAAATAATTTCTGTGTTTCATACGTTACCTCTATTTTTTTTACATGCCCAGATGTGTGTCAGCATTTTGAAAAAGCAATAAAACACGAAGCCTTTACTGTAAAACAGTTTTTGCACAGGTTGAGTATGGTATACCAAACCTTTTCTCTTCTCCTATCTTTCTACAGTTCTCATGTTTAAATATTTCGTAGTGTGAAGTTACTTAAAGAGATACTTACTTTTTTGTAGCAAAGCTTTACCTCTCCATGTGTGCAAAAGAAAGGAAGAAGCACTCAAACTAGTGATTTCTTTTCCCCACCTCTCATATCTTACAAGTACAATGTTTTTAGAGTGCTATTTAAAAAACTGCTGAGTTCATATGACTTTCACCGAGTCTGAGAATTCTTTACAAATTTACACACACCTGGGAAATAGGAACAGCAAAAGAATGGTATTTTTTAAAATAGAAAATGCATCTAAAATATTGCTGTGGGGTTGCAATTTTTACATCGTACAGCAAAGCAAAAATGACACATCCAAAATATAGATAGTAAACACTGTAATGAAAACAAATGTGGTAAACTGTACACTGGGGCCCAATTATATATTCATTATGGGACTTCCATGGTGTGTTCTATAGATGGTGTATAGCTGCAAAATGGTGTCCCTGGGAGGTGATGTAATGATCTATGGAGGCTTTTATAGGCCCTGACAAAGGACATATATAACAACATTCTTTTAGGTTACTTTATTCTCTACAGACACCAAAGGGAGTTACTTTAGAACAAGGAAACCCTTTTAATCTGAAGGGCCATGTTTCCTTCTAGGTGGTGGGCAGGGCCAGAAGCAAATGCCAATTTACTCACACACTCCTCTCCACCCTCCACCCAGGGAATCAAGAAGTATTATCATAGAATCATTGAGTTAGAAGGCGATAATTAACTGGTTGGTCTGTGAGCAATTAGAAAAGGATGCTGTCATTACTAAGATCCAGCATGAATGTCTCAAAAACAAGTCATGTCAGAGGAATCTCATTTCTTTTTTTGATAAAGTTGCAAGCTTGGTAAATCAGGGTGATTTTGTGGGCATAGTGCATCTCGATTGAGTAAGGATTTTGACAAAGTCCCCAATAAAATTATTCTGGAGAAGCTGATAAAATGTTACCTGGATGATGTAACTGTTAGGTGTAGCTAGTTGACTAACCCAACCCTTAGAGTGCTCACTAATGGTTTCTTGTTATCCTCGAAAAAAGTGTCATGTGGGGGGCTGCAGGGTTCTGGTCTGGGCTCATTGTTCTTGAACATCTTTATAAATGACTTGGATGAAGCTATTGAGGGGATGCAAATCAAACTTATAGATGGCACCAAACTGGGATGGGTAGCTAATGCCGCAGAAGACAGAATCAGAATTCAATATGACCATAACAGATGGGGACCAAACTAACAAAATGAATTTCAATAGGGACAAATGGGAGGTTCTGCACTTAAGCAGGAAGAACCAGCTGCACAAATATAAGATGTGAGACATTTGACTTGCCAGTAGTACATGTGAAAAGGATCCAGGGGTCTTAGCAGACCATAAGCTTAGCAGGAGTCAACAGTGAGATGCAGCAGCAAAAAACCTAATGCTACTCTAGGCTGCATCAACAGAAGTATAGTGTCACAAGCAACTGTTTCACTCTATTCTACCTTGGTCAGACCCCACTTGGAGTGTTGTGTCCAGTTCTGAGAACCACAATTAGTGACATGGCAGAATGTGTGCTGAGGAGGGCAATCAAGATGGTCAAGGGTCTGGAAACCAAGCCTCATGAGGAACTGTTGAAGGAGCTGGGTATGCTTAGCCTGGAAAAGAGGAGACTGAGAGGCAATATGATAGCCATCTTCAAATATCTCAAGGGCTGTCACATGGAAGGTGGAGAAAGTTGTTTTCTCCTTCTTTGGAGGGTAGGACTTGAACCAATGGCTTTAAGTTACAAGAAAGGAGATTCCAACTAAACTTCAGGAAAAACTTTCTGACAGTAAGAGCTGTTTGATAGTGGAATGGTCGTCCTCAGGAGATTGTGGACTCACTTTCCTTGGAAGTTTTTGAGCAGAGGATGCATGGCCATCTGTCATGGATGCTTTAGTTGAGATTCCTGCATCTCAGGGGGTTGGACTAGATGACCCTTGGGATCCCTTGAAAATCTACAATTCTATGATTCTATGATTGTTGAAACTGCTAAAAATAGTTAATTAAGGGAGAATGTTGTAACACAAGAAATTGCCACTGTACATGATTTAGATAAAAATGTAAGATAATTAAAGTGATAAGAAGAACCCAAGTGGATCAGTCCAAAGAGCCTTCCATTGTTTTAGTGAAGAGGAGACAGACAGACAGAGTGAACTATCAAGGTGTGGAATGCAGCTTGCATGAATAAATTAAACATGTGACTTGAAATGAATCTGTTTTACCTGAGACACACTAGGAGTAATAGAATTGTAAACCAGTATAGAAATGTAATAAATAATGATAAATAATAATTCCAACCTCACTCCTCATCTTTTTTTTTTAAAGGACCATTCAAGATCTAATCCTGACACTATAGTAAAAATGCATTGTCTAGTAGAATCTGTTATGCTTTGATTTATTTGGAGATGTAATACAAAGTGATGTGACTGATACAATGAGATGTGACAACTCCAACTTGGCGTGACAGCCTGAGAAATATTATGTATGTGTTCCATAGTAAAGCAAAGGGCACAATCCAACTGGGAAGTTCTCCAGTTTCACATTTTGCCATTCTTGGTTTCAGTTGATTGCAGTTTGCCATGTTTATGTATCAGTGTGTCATTGTTTTAGTATGCATTTCTCATAATTTACACATTTTGCAAGCATATGCACTTTTATGCACACTTTCCCCTGCTATATGCATTTCTTTTTTTTTTCTTTTTTTCTTTTTCTTTTTCTTTTGCTTTTTTGGAATTAAACATTAGGACTGGCTCTTGTTTGACTTTTTGGCCTGGAAATAGGTCAAGTTGGCAAACAGGTCAGGTTCTGCATTTGACTGAGCCCTGGTCAGCATCCCTCCCCTGTGTATGTGTTATTTTAAACACACAGGCAAATACCATATCAATTGAGCCATTAGAGCATTTCATCTGTTTCACAACCATCTATTTTTCCTTCCACTTAACTATAGATGCTGTACATGTGTGGTTGTAAGTGCTCCACTTTATCATTTCAATCCAGATAAAGCATTACAAAGAGTTATGGAATCCTGCAAATATCTCTGGTTTTCTGCTGCCAGTGGGGAGTGTATATGTGTGGGTGGGTGCATATAAATATATATATATGAGAAAATGGCCTAATCACTGTTGTGAATAAATGTCTCAAACTGGCAGCGGTTCTGAATAGATTATTGATGGATTCATGGTAAAATCAGAAAGGGCAGCATCAGGACCCAACACCCTCAGGCAGCTGTGAGGGTCACTGCTACCAGCTGCCCTAGCCTTCCTCTTCAAAAATATTCTGATCCATTTCTCTGAGCAGCTGCATTTAAATTTCTCAGAATGTTGCTGATGCAATGTTGCTTTGAGTCATTGTGGGAAAGTGAAATGGGAGGGTAATCCCAGCCACCCAGTCCACTGCTGATTTGCACCCCCTCTAGATCAGCCTACCAGGACCCACTGACAGTGGGGTGAGACCCTCTAGACACTTGAAGTTGGCCCATTCTGGATGGTCAGGCTATTGTGACTATATGACACTATAAGGCTGTAGGATTCGGAATCGCATTATACAACCTACAGTGATGTCTATGATGAATGGGCAACATTGTGGTGGTAAAGGAAATTAAGCTGACAATATCATTTGATATGCACAACAATGCATTATAAAAAATAGTCACTTTTTAAAGACAGAAACCATTGTATACAAAGAGGTTCTATGCAGAGTAAAGGTAAAGGTAAAGGGACCCCTGACCATTAGGTCCAGTCATGACCGACTCTGGGGTTGTGGCACTCATCTTGCTTTATTGGCCAAGGGAGCCGCCGTACAGCCTCCGGGTCATGTGGCCAGCATGACTAAGCCACTTCTGGTGAACCAGAAACGCTGTTTACCTTCCCGTCGGACCGGTACCTATTTAGCTACTTGCACTTTGACGTGCTTTCGAACTGCTAGGTTAGCAGGAGCAGGGACCGAGGAACAGGAGCTCACCCTGTTGTGGGGATTCCAAACGCTGACCTTCTGATCAGCAAGTCCTAGGCTCTGTGGTTTAACCCACAGCGCCACCCGTGTCCCATGCAGAGTAGACCCACTGAAATAAAATAATCTAAGCTAGTAGAGCTCATTAATTTCAATAGATCTACTCAAGGTAGAATTAACATTTGATTCAATTCGATAACAAGATGTATTTCTATCAATCAATAAGTAACTTTGCATATTTGCCCATATTGCCAACAAAGGTCCGTATAGTTAAAGCCATGGTTTTCCCAGTAATGATGTATGGAAGTGAGAGCTGGACCATAAAGAAGGCTGATCGCTGAAGAATTAATGCTTTTGAATTATGGTGCTGGAGGAGACTCTTGAGAGTCCCATGGACTGCAAGAAGATCAAACATATCCATTCTGAAGGAAATCAGCCCTGAGTGCTCACTGGAAGGACAGATCGTGAAGCTGAGGCTCCAATACTTTGGCCACCTCATGAGAAGAGAAGACTCCCGGGAAAAGACCCTGATGTTGGGAAAGATGGAGGGCACAAGGAGAAGGGGACGACAGAGGACGAGATGGTTGGACAGTGTTCTCGAAGCTACCAGCATGAGTTTTACTAAACTGCGGGAGGCAGTGGAAGACAGGAGTGCCTGGCGTGCTCTGGTCCATGGGGTCACGAAGAGTCGGACACGACTAAACGACTAAACAACAACAAAAGTTTGAATGGTTCTTCACCGAGAAGCTGTAATAATGTGGACTGCCACATAGGGCGGTAGTCAGCAGTTCCTGACAGGTAGATAATAGTAGTAGTAGTAGTAGTAGTAGTAGTAGTAATAATAACATTTGCACACCACCCGCTACCTATAGATCTCAGGGTGGTTGACAACATAAAATTACAATTTAAAAAACACAAAATACATAATAAAAATAGTAGCAAAGGCAACCCAATAATCCTCCCCCTTCCACAACACATTTAAAAGGGCCTGGCACCTAAAGGTGTATAATGAAGGCACTAGACAACCTCCTTGATGAGAGTATTCCACAAATGGATTGGTACCTTGTGATAGATTTATCTAGCTCAGAATCGTCTGCACTAGATGGCAGCAGCTCTTTATGGTTTATGGTATGTTCTTTCCCAGACATACCTGGAATCACCAGGGATGAACCTGGACCTTTTACATGTAAAACATAAGCTCTACCACTGAACTACAGACCTGCCTCAAAGGACTGACCAAAGGGAATGGCCAAGGGACTCCTGTTGCAAATTGCTTCAGGCAATAGATTAACGCTGTTTTATTCAAAATTAAATCATGGGATAAAAAGACCGGGAAGGGCGTCTGCTTTGTTTTACTTTTTGTGAAATTGTTCCATCTTGCTACATGTTCAAAACCAAATGAACAACATATTTAATTTGTATGGCTTCCTGTTGTTTTGTATTAGCCCTAATGAGTATGATAGTTTAGAACATCTGCAGATCATCAAGCTTCTGAAGTAGCAGCATATTCAATAGGTCTCTTACAGACAGGTGGAATCCCATGGAGGAAAGGGATTGAGGAGTAGTACAGATAATGAGAATGTATTTTAAAGAGCATATTAAGCTGCACTGTAATTAATTGACAGTGTTTGGGATCAAAGGGGAGAGTTTATTACAGGCGGGAAGGATGGGGTGGGGTAAGGGAGGCAGGCAAGGAAGTCAAATCTTGGGCACAAATGTTTTTAGCTACAACTCAAGAGAAGTGTGGCATCAGAGCAGATGCGTTATGGTAAAACATTGCCCATTAATGTCATCAATGACATGTGCCATGACCCAGGGTGGGGGGCTAAGGCAGGGAGAGGGCAGGGGGGATCATTTGTTTGTAAGCTATTACCACATTAGCAGTTTGAGCCAATTGCCAAATGCTTCCCAGTCTGACAGAATGATTTTTAAGCTAAGAGCGTGGAATTGTTCATTAAGACGTTGAATGGCAGCCTAATATAGCAAATCAGTTCAGAAGATTTCCGAATGCATTAGCACTGGCAATTTAATACCTTCAACAAATTTAGCTGTCACTCATGAGCCTATCTGTCCTTGTTAAAAGAAAAGAGGGGGAATTAAATAGATTCTTTCTCGTGATGGACAACAACTTGGCGGAGACAAAAGCCCTGCTTTGGACTTTTCTGTTGGGAGGTGTTACATTAATCAGGATTAAATAACCCGTGTGAAGTGGTGGTACTTTAGGCCAAAGGGATGCTCAAGATTGTGTGCATGAAATTCCTATTGTTGCTCCTGACTTCTTAGAGGTGGTTTACTCATACATGAGCTGTGAAGTTTGCCTGTTTCACTCTGTTTACCCACTCTTTTCTATATGTTTTATTCATAGTGCCTAATGGCAAAATTCTAACCGTGTCTACTTAGAAATAATTCCTATTCCAAGGGTAAGGAAACTTTGTGCAGCCGGAGGGCCACCTTCCCTCATGTTCAGTGATGGCTCCGACCTGGTGGAATGCTCTGTCCCATGAGACTAGGGCCCTTCAGGATTTAACCTCCTTCCCTCAGGCCTGTAAGACAGAGGTATTCCTCCTGGCCTTTAATTTGAATTCAGCCTGATATTTTAATTCCCTTCTCTTCCCTCCCCCCCCCCTTTTATGAAGATCACCCACTCTGAGACCCACAGCTAATTCTCCCCTGGCCTCCTCGCTGGCCCAAGTAGAACCAATTCAGCCAGCTACCCTGGGGATTATCTAATTGATTTTTGATTTTTGAATTTTATTGTTATTCATGTTTTTATACTGTATTTTATGCTGCTTTTATAATTATTTTAAAGTGTTTTAAATTTTTAAAGTGAGAGAAACCAACATTGACAGATTTGGCCATCCCTTGCTGCCCCTGTGTTAGAAACTAGAGAGCAGCTATCATTCAGGAAGTTTGAGTTGACCCTGTAGACTTATGCCAGTCCCTACTTATATGAGCTGTTACCAAATGGAAGCAGACCATCTGGTTATACAATCATTCATGAGAGTACCTGCACTTCTAAATGGGACACTGTAGGTTCCTTTTTGTTTTCCCAACAATACGTTCAGTCTCTCATTGAAATTTGTCCAGGGTTTGGCACCCACATCATCCTGCAATGCATCAAGCAACATCCATCCACTTGCATCACTGGAAGGTTGACGGGAGCCATAGCCCATTTCTGGTGTGTCATTAGATTGCCTAAGTGTGTGTTGTGCATGTGCAGGCAAATGCTGAATTATCAAAATGAGAAGGCAAGAAAAAACTGCACTGATAATTATTAGCCTCAATGGCAGGTGCACAATGAATAACCAGGGTTTCATGAAACCTAGCCCAATGCAATGCACATAACACCTGAGACTCTTGAGAAAGAAAAGCTTTGGAGGAAAATGTTGCTTTCAGATCTGAACTAGATGGGAGTCTCACTGGAGATTCATAATCAAATCTTCCTGCTACTGAAGAGAAGCAGCAACTCCTAATCACATGTGAGGGGCTACTACTGATAGTTACATGTCAGATCAGGAGTGGAAACCTACAAGTCTGGGACTGAATGTGGTTCTGCAGAGATCTCTATTGGGCCCTTGGGATTTTCTTCAGGCCACACATTTGTCTATTCCTCACCAGCCCTTTGCCTTCCTTGAGTGATTTTGACTGGTTGAAACGTATCCTTCAACTGTGATAATGGCTACTCTCACATGGCTGTTTATTCCCAATGTTTCTCTAACTGTTAATTTCCATGTTCAAGTTCAAGTTCAAATTGATAAGGTTTATTCTTCTAGCCAAAAGTCATGACAAATGTAGCAATAGTACTAATGAAATAATACAGAACATTCATCCATAAAAATAAGCCAACATGTTAAATTTGAGCTTTCACTCAATGTAAAAGCCACTTTCAGAAATATAGATGGATATAGAGAAACGATTGTGGGCAAATTTATATACAATGTCTTGCATCAATTTCAGCTGGTAGCCCAGCTGCACCCCTACCTGGACAGAGATAGCCTAACTTCTGCTGTCTATGCTCTGATAACTTCTAGGTTAGATTACTGCAACATGTTATTTGTGGGGTACCTGTGAAGATGGCTGGGAAACTACAGCTGGTGCAGCATTCAGCAGCCAAGTTGTTCAGTGGGACAAGACAGTTTGAGCATATAATGGCAACCCTGGCTCAATTGCAGTTGGTTTCTGGGCCCAATTCAAAGTGCTGGTGTTGAGATATATATATATATAATGCCTTATTAGTTTTAACAAAACTACACAACACAAAGTAATCAACAGAAAAAAATAAATAAACAAACATTCATTCCATAATTAGTGTTTGATGTAGGTAACAGTTTGTGGTTGGTTTCCACATGACCGCCGGTCCTCCCATTATGGTTCCCAAATTACATTCTTTAACTACACACTAAGCATTCTCTCTTCTAGGTTATTTCAATAACGTTACTTTTATAAAGCTTTCTTATTACATGCAGAAAGGGTGGGTGTGTTGAGCTATAAAGCCAGAAATGGTTTGGGTCCACAATACCTCGAGGACTGCCTCTCGCCATATAAAGCAACATGGGTCCTATGATCATCATCTGACGCCCTTCTTTGTGTGCTTCCTCCATGAGAGGTCAGGAGAGCAGCAACAAAAGAACAGGCCTTTTCTGTGGTGGCTCCCCACTTGTGGAATGCTCTCTCCTGGGAGGCTTACCAGGTGCCTTCGTTACATACACTTAGACAACAGGCAAAAATATTCCTCTTCTCCCAGGTCTAATTAAATCTACAGCCTTTTAAACAGGGGGGCGTTGTTTTTGTTTGTTACTATGTTATGCATTTTTGTGTTTTTATACTGTGTTTTTATACTGTAAACTGCTCTGTGCTCTTCAGAATAAATAATTTAGGACTCATATCCACAGTATTTGAAAATGGATTTTTTTTCCTGGAAGCAAACACAAGAGCACTTAACTAGCACTATATTTCACTATGGTTCCAAAATAGCTTTTACATCATGTGAAAGCTCAAATATAATGGGGAACTTAACTGTTATGGGAAAGTTGTGAACATGGAATAAAGCACTATGTGAGTGCAGGCAATGCCTCCTGCTTGCAGGGATGGAAGATGGAGAGTTGCAAGCTGGAACTTTTGATTTTTGCATAGCTGGCTGTAGCCTGATGTACAAAGGTAAGAGCCACATCTTTTCCATTTTTGCACATGGCCACACCCTGCACTGGCAGGTGGTTCCCAAATGGTTTCTCATGACAAAATGCACCCCTTGGGTTAAAAAAGTTTCCTTGCGCCAGAGTGTTGGAACATACAACACTGGAAGCTACTTTATAGTGAGCTGGTCCATATAGTTCAATAGCATCAACAATGATTGGCAGCGACTCTGATTAGCGCCCATCTTTAGATCCTTACTCAGCCACAAAGCTGACCTTGGGCTTCTTACCATCTATCAAGCCCTACCTAGCAGGATTGCTGTGAGACTAAAAAAGGAGTGGAAACTCATAGGCCACTTGGAACTGCATAGAGGTAAAGTTGGATAAAAATGTCAAAGTTGATTTCTTACGATGATGTGAATTAGCATGGGGAGAGGGGTTGTAATTATTTCCTCAACCAGAATAAGAAGCTGATTTTGAGCCCCACTGATGCCAATAGTAGGAATGGGCAGACCACTCTTTTTCCAGTCTGTTGTCACTTCTGAGCCACACTCTAGTCTAGGAGGCAAAATCAGGTTAGTTTGTACAGATCAAAAAGATTGAATTCCTGAAGCATCCCTAGCAAATAGCAGCTTCAGGGAATGATTTCACTCACCTCTCCTTGATCCCCTTCTTCCTTTCCATATGGATGTAAGAGACATCTTCAGTTAATGCCATTATTTAGCAAAGGCAGCTCTTCAGAAGAACATGATTAAAGCGGACCATGTTGTGTAAGTAAATAGCTTTCATCTTAGCCAAGGGTCAGTGTCAAAATATTGCTGATTGGGGATGTTACAATGCCCTCCTATGAAATGTCACTAAGTGTTCCAAAAACTCTTATGGCTTACTTGAAGAAGCTACAAAGTGACTTTTTGAATATTACTTTAGACAACACCTGGTGACAATATAGGAATGCAAAGAACTCTTGAAGAAATTCAAGTGATCTTTTCAAAACATTTTTTGCTTCCCTTGACCAAATGAAATGTTCATACTAACCTTTGTTGAAATATTTGGAGATAGTGGGGATTTGCCCCCCTCCTCCATGAAAATGGTTCCCAGTAAACGAAAGCCTAAACATAGCAGTGCAAATGGATATTACAGAACTAATGTGAGCGATATGAAATCCATGAGGCTATGTAATTCCCATATCCCTTTCCAGTTCATTAAATGCTGTATTTTTAATTGAAGTTATAATATTTATTTGCTCATTCTCACCTGTTTGGGTATGCTACATTTCTTCAGTAATTTCTCTAGTGATTTTTTTGTGCAGTTAAGTCTATTCCCTCCCATTATCTCTGACTTAATTGTGCTGCATCATAGCAAAGGCTCTATGCCAGCTTTCAGATTTTCAATGAATTCAATTTTTGTGCCAGGTCTGATACACAAACCCAGATCTATGATCAAGTGTTTGGTCAGGAGCAAGCACAATGTGGATGATGTGGTGTTAGAGTGCTTGTGAATACTCTCCCCTCCTCATGTGTTTATCTATGTTGATTGGAAATTCATCAATTAAGGCATATGGGACAGCTTCCCACGTGCCCTCTGCCTGCCTGCCTGCCTGCCTTCTAAGTCACAGCCAGTCTACAGGATGGTACTGCCTGTCAGCTTCCTCCTCCTCCTTAGTCTCAGTGTTGCCCCTTGTGAACTCAGAATGAAGACAATGTGGATAAAACTAGAATTAGTTTCCTTGTCATTGGCTCTGACACAACCTACTTTTCAGGCTCCTTGCCTACCACCTTAGGAGTCCCAGTGGGCAACAGTCATCACTGTCTAAGCCTCATTAGGCACCCCTGAATAAGACTGTAATATTTTAAAGATGTTTGAGAAATCGCAGACAAAAAAGAAGATGAAAAATGGTGTGCCTTCAGGACGGGACCCACTTCATAGGAGAACAGAAGAGGTTTCCTATAGCTAATGAAGGCAAAGACAGAAACCCCATTCCAAACTATTTATTTTAAAGATGAAATATAAGCATAGGCATATGCAGTGCATTTCATTAGGGTGTGCACCCAGGGATTATGTATTCTTCTATTTCAACAAATGAAGAAGGGGGGAAGTCGCATGATAAAGAAATCAGGACAAGGAAGAAGTAAAGAGACAAAAAGCTAAAACAACCACAATAAGAGTGGTCAAGTAGCCAAAACAAGATATGTTTTTTTGCAAAGAAAAAGACCCATGGCAAGCTGACAAGACACAGGGCAGATCTGGAGGGCGAAAGGTGGGATGGTTCCTCCTCCTCCTTTTTTGCACACCACAAAAGCAGTCCTTCACCCCCACAGGTCTAGCAGAGCTTGGACAAAGGCAGAGCCATGAGGCAGAGCCAGATTAAGGCCAAGAAAAAGGCTGAAATGAATCTGCAGTTTATGCCTCTGGGAAAGCCCCTCTTTCTCCCTTTCTGCCACCACTGAAGCCAATAATCACACTACTACCTCCAGATGCAGACGTAGGAAATAGCTATAGTTCCATTCCAGCCTTTTTCTTCTGCCTGTATCTCTCTCTGTCTGCTTCTCTCAATCCCCACTTTTTTGAAATATTAGGGTGGGTCTGGACACACCCTCTGCACATGCCTACGGGTAAGCCAAAGTTCAACCTTCAATGAGAGAGGGTCTTGGAGGTTTGCCTGGGCAGCACATAAACAGAAAACTGTATTTATCCCCAGGACATATTTAGAAAATGTGTCAATTAGAGGTGATATCCCTTTTTTCCTGCTCCTGGATGGTTAATTTCTGCATTGGTCAATAAAGTGATGAGTTGGTGTTTATGTGTTGACTGGCTGTAGAAATTATGAATGGCAATAACTTTTCACATATTGTTGAGTGGAAGAAAAGCGTTCATGGCAGCCAAGTGATTTTTAAGGGAAAGTGGACTTAGGCTTGGTTCCATTTACAGGCACCCAATATGGGTAGACCCAGGTCTATGGTCCAATTCCCAATTTCAGCTTATAATATGTGGATGCCTTTAACTTACACTGAGGCAACTGCCTGAAGGAAGAGAGAGGGAAAAGGGAGAGACTTCTCCTTATCAAGGGAAAGACGGCCAGAACCTTCACTGGCACCCACTTTAATTTAAGAACTGTGATTCTAAGAACTTGTTATTGTGCTTTCTTTTCCCTCCTTCCCCCTGTTCTTTTTTCCTCATGTGCCATGTCTTTTTTAGACTGTGAACCTGTGAACCTGTCCTACAGTTTATTTTTTAAGCTGCTCTGAAAGACCATTTGGCTAATGGATGTAAAATAATAAATGATAATGACCAACAATAAGCACAACTGTAGATGGTAGAACTGGCATGGCAGATAGAAAGCGAAAGAAGGCACAGTGTCATGCCCACCACACATGAGTAGATCCAGATAAGAGTATCATCTTTTCCAGGCTGCACTGTAACATTTGAACAAGCTATTCCTTCCTATCTGCGTCAACAGGGAAATTAACCATAAAATGTCATTCTAGCCCCCCCTCCAGTACAACAGTAAATACAGTTGCCATTGTATTTAAAGATCAAGCATGCATTTCAGAGGGTTGGAATTGGCTTGTTCCTCCTGTCTGATGTGAATTTATCTTTTGCTTGTTTGAATATACGCTACCAGCATGGAAGAGCAATGATTCAATATGTGGTAAAATATATCACTTAATGGCTGCAGTGTTTGTTAGCTGGAAAGCACAGCCAGCCTCAACATGACAGGGGTTTGGTTGTAAATCTCAGTTTAATAACAGTTACTGAATGGAGGAAGCTTTGGTTTATATATTTCTATTGCACTGCTTTCTCCTTTTTGCATGAATCATGGCTAAGTAAAAGCTGTAGCTCACAGGACTTAAACTCATGCTCTAAATATCATGCCGGCAGAAGCAATTCTAATGGACAGGTCATTATGACCTCATCTAAAATATGCCTCAAGGAAGAAAAAAGTTACTTTTTATCATGAGATCATAAGAAGAGCTCTGCTGGATCAGACCAAACCTGCCTCAACTGGAATCCTGCTTCCAACCGTGGCCATTGTTGGCAATGCAATAGCAGAGATTATTCAGTTTGTAGCTTAAGGGCTAATTCTATTATCAGCTAACCAAGAGGGGTTAAAGTGGTGGAGGCAGGCCCATGTGTATGTGTGGGCAGCTGGGTACACTTGCCCCAGGACTTGGAGGACTAAGCTGGCTGGTGGACCCCATCAGGGGCCTGCTGGACTTACACTGTCATGCCAAGAACAAGACTCCTACTCTAGGCTTCAGACAAGCCCTGCATGGGTCTGGGTGGTATGTTGCTTAGCAACCAGCCAAAGTGGCATTGTCTCTAGTGAGGTAGGATGTGCTCTGATTGGCTGTGTAGTTATGAGGGAGTCTCCCACTCTGTACATGTGCTGTTGTATACCTAACTTTGCTCTGTACAAGACTTGAACAAAGAAAAGACAAAGAATCTCTCCTCAAAATATCCCCTCCCCCCACCAATGTTTTTCTTCAGTTTTCTCCTTAAAGTGTTATCAGAATTTTTCTCTCTGGACTCCATCTGCTTTGCTTATGTGATTTTGCTAATAGCAGCTGGACGCATATGAGAAACCTGCAATCAGGACATGAGGGCAACAGCTCTCTTCTACTCTTGTCTCCCATCAACTGTTTATTTAGAAGCACACTGCCTCTGATATGGGAGGTAGTCCACAGGCATCATGACTAGTAGCCAGACTCCATTAACATCCATGAGAGTTTTGCCAGCTTGTCAGGCTACTTATTCTGCCCACCATGTGGGTACTACCAAAAATAGCATCCACATCTCCATATATAATTAATTCAGCAGTACACTGATGAGCAAAAATTGCAAAAGTCTATGTTTTCATCGGATCAGGTTGGCAAAACTTGGAGTACAATGGCATCAATATGCAGATGGCACTTAACATTCTCTTCTCATTCCTTCTGAATCAAGAGAGGCTGTTCAGTTGCAAGAACAATGCCAAGATGAAGTACTGGGCTAGAGATGAAGAAGGGAAAACTGAGACTTCATTCCAACAAGTTGGAGGCACTGATGATGGGAAATTCCTGGGAGTTGGGTAGGCAGATTGTTCTGGAAAGAGATGTGTGGCCATTGAAGGAAAAGGCTAGTAGTCTGGTAGTGATCCTGCCATTTGAGCTCCATGTGGCCTAGGTAATGAGGAAAGCCTTTTTCTACCTAAAGTTCATTTGCCATCTACAGACTTGAATAGCCACCTCTAGTCAGCCTCCTATTATACAATTGCAATGTACTCTGTGTGAAATTGCCAGTGCTGATTGTGCAGAAGCTGCAACTGGTGGTGAATATAGTCAACAGGCTACTGGGTGGTTCAGCTAGTATGAACCACATTATATTGACCCTAAAAGAACTGACTAGCTGTTTGATGCTTGGCCCTGTTAAGGTTACCGTATTGAATCTGGTGAATAAAGTCCTCCACCAGTTGGGACCCAGGTATTTTAAGTTGTGCCTCTCCTATTATCTGCTAGCCCAGGCATAGGCAAACTTAGCCCTCTAGATGTTTTGGGACTATAACTCCCATCATCCCTAGCTAACAGGACCAGTGGGCAGGGATGATGGGAATTGTAGTCTCAAAACATCTGGAGGGCCGAGTTTGCCTATGTCTGGGCTAGCCTGTGCTTTGATGGGAGGTCCTGTCTTGATTCCATCCGCAGGCATGGCCCTCAATGGTTTCACAGTGCAGGGCTATATTTTATGGCTCCCCAGTTGCGGAACTCCATTCCATTGCAGGTATGATCAATCCCCTCACTTTTTGTTGTCATTTCAGTTAATAAGAAGAGCCCTAATAGATCCAGACAGAAGCACATCTAGTGCAGCATCCCATTTTCACAGTAGCCTGCTGGAAGCATATGGGGAACCCACAAATAGGTCTTGAGTGCAACAGCACCTTGTGTTGCCCAGCAATGGTTCAGCTGAAGACATAACTGTTCCATTCAGCATTTGGAGACAGATTAGGTATTTGAGCGCCCTGTTAGTTGTACACCACCCAGGGACTCTTGGTTAAAGGACAGTTTAAATAAATTATCTGAAGTGTGTAATTTGGGGAGGCGGGCATATGGGGAAGGAAACCCTCAATGTGGTTTCCGCAACATCAACATCAACATCAAGAAAAAACCTCTCTCTAGCTCTCAAGAATTCTGAGTACGACAACAAAGAAAACCTTGAGTGAATAATGTAGTGTAATTTAAGACTGCTGGAGTTTCTTAAAAGTGACAGGTGCTTGTGTCAATCTGGTAGCTAGACTACAATAGTCCATATTAACAGAGAGCTTTTGCATTAACTAGTCTTATAAAGTGAACATGCTTAATATCAACAGGCGAACAGCTAAGGTGCTTTGTAGATATGTGTCAGACTACACAGGAAAAGGTGTCTTGACACTTTTCGTAACAAAGCACCTCATAAGTCTCTAGTACTTTAGTAATATGTGGAAATCCAGTAACATTGTAATTCCCAATTGACAGCTATGTATAAAGCATTATCTAGAAAAGAGCATTAAAGAATCCCAGAAAATGGAGACTGTTGACAGGCTCTCACCTGAGGAAGAAATAAAAATATTGGAGCTGGATTTGTCAAAAGAGCTCCTTCATTTTTGGAACAGTGTTGTGTGAGTGGCAGGAGGGCAAATTTTGTCATTGAACAGGTTACCACTGAAATTTGAGGTCTGCCACTATCCCAAGGGGTAAAACATATTGGCTCCCAACAATGAGAAATAGCTTAATCTGAGATTATTCAGCCCTAAATTGCCCCAGCTAGAGGTATGACAGAACCAAGATTGGTAAATAGCTTAATCTGATCCAGTTCAGTTCTATGGAATACTCAGGGAAGTGGCATGGCCAATCCCTTCCTCATCCCTCAAAACATGAGTCCCCAACTCCCTCCCCTCCTTGTCAGAGTCTTTCCTCCCACACCCCATGATCTTACTCACTAACATCTCTGTTGGCTTTGTAGATGGAAATAGTGGTAATGAAAGCCCTTCCCCTTCCAGTGCACTACACACTGATGTGCAAGTAGACCTGGTAAATATAAGCATGCTAAGTACCAAAATGGGAAGAGATCTCCCTCTTTTCTCTCTTCATTTTCACTTGCCAACACCAGAACAAAGCTGGTAGGTGGAAGGTGCATAGCTGGAAAATAAGCATTGAGTAATAAAGTGTGTCTTGTATTTGACACATCACATATTTGCTTTCTATTGGTGTATTACTAGCCCTCAAGGTTCATATTTCTGAGCCAGGAAATACAATTTTCAGTGACATTCTTATTAAAAACTAAGCCAGTACAATTTAGAAAATGAGGATACCAATAAAGATAATGTGAGGAAGAAGTTGAGGGCAAAGCCAGTGGTAGCATCTAGCTGCTGTGCCTCCCTGTTGATGGCTTGGATACAGGAATTGTGAGGTCCAGAAGGGGAATATCATGACAATGACTAATCTAGGGGTATGCTCTTAGACCACAGAACTGATGTTAAGGCTTGGCAGCATGTGTCAAAGGGAGGAAGGGTTGGCTCAGAGCATTACAGCTGCTGTGTGTTTGCTTGAACATAGAAGAAGTAATAAAGTACAAGGCCCTTAACAAGTTGAGTCCAGGATTTCTTAAGGACTACCTGATCACTAATATCCCCTCCCAGTTATTCAGAGCAGTTTTTGTTGACTTAGATGCACAGTTCATAATGACGAGGAGCCATGCTTTCAGTTTCATGGGCCCAAGCCTATCACATTCCCTCCTGACTGAGTATAGACAGGCATTCCTCCTTGCTAAACTTCAGGTGCATGGCAATGACTTTCTGGTTCCAGCATGCATTTTAATGCAGTGCTCATGTTTATGCTCAGTTCTATGGTGGTGGTGGTGATGCTGGTTGTTGCTATTGTTAATTCTCTGTGTCTGTATATTGACTGAGCAAGACCTTAACTGATTATTTGATTTCATGGTGGAAGGAACTAGACTTTGATGTGGAAATTTCTAGACCAGATATAGAATGGGCCTATAGAAGCTTGGCCCCCTGACCTAAGGACAATACTCGTCAGCAAATACATTATAGTTGCATTTAGTATTTGTGTAGTCAAGGATGCCCTAACTAGAGTCATAGGAGACAAGGGGCAAGTAGAAAGTGAGGAGAAACCAATTTCTTCAAGTGTGAAAATGCTACACACACACACACACACACACACACACACACACACACACACAGCTTTCAAGCATGCCACTGATCTACTGAGAGAAGCTGTGGCCCAATATAAATGGAAATTTCCATTTGCCCTAATCACTGAAGTAGAGGGCATATAACACAAAGGTAAAGAAACAGTCCATATTTACTGAATCTGTAAATTCCTTGCTATGAAGACTCAGAAGACTTTAAGGACTTGTTTGATTACTCGGAAGACTGGGAAATGGTTCTGTCCTCCATTAGGAAGTGCCACCACCCTAAGGCTAGACCCTACTTTATCTCCTTCTCACACTTCCATATTTATGTGGTTTATTACTTCCAAAAAGAAATGAATCAGTGGTTTCAGGTTAAGGTTGTCTATGCATTCCAGCAGGAAGTTACGGGACACACATTGACTGGAAACAAAGCAGTGAAGCATTATGTTAACCTCAAAACTTTTGCAGGGCAGGGAATATTGAAATAAGAATCACATATAATCACCCTGATATCATCATGAGCACATACAGTATTATCGTGGCTGCACAATAGAAAGGATGCCTGGCCATGGATGGAGGTTGGGAGCAATGAGGCTGGATAGGAATTTGCGATAAAATCTTAGAGCTCAATCAGAGCATGAATTCTTAAACACTCTTGTTTTGCCAGTAAGGTATTAACAGAGGCCAGAGAGAAGATTACAAAAGGAAGAAGATGTCTGGAGGGATTTGAAAGATGAATATTTTCAGTTAACCACTTAGTTTTTTTTTCTTCCTTTCATACATTTAAATTTTGTAATAATCCAGCACTCACTGATAGAGTCTTGTTTCCTGTGTCTTTGGCAAACAAACATTGCTAGATGTTTGTTCTGATGTGAATATTTTTACAGGATTTCCTCCCCTCCCTGTGCTGTTATTGTCTGATTTATGTATATCGGCAAAGTCAGGGGAAAGTCACAGATTCTTTCTTCTCACTATTACTTTCTTACCGTGAGCACCGCTTTCTGTCCTGTATCTTTGATGTACTGGGTGCTTGATATTGCTGGCAATATAAATCCTTGCTTCAATCTTATTTACATAGACAGAAGTTATGTAGTGACAAGGTCCCTTCAAGGCTTGAATGGTTTGTTAATAACATGTACTAAATAGCATCTGGTATCAATCTTGTCCTGCAGACATGCCTGTAGTGATTTAAAGCTTTCATTCTTTGAATTCAAAATCTAATTTTTAATGCACTTTTTGTCAGCTGTCTTTGCACCTTTTAAATGAGATTCTGTCATCTTGACATACTCCCAGATAAATTGAAATTTAACTAGGGGGGAAAATGGAGGTAAAATTGCATAGAATATTACCCGCCCACATCAGTCTATACTGTACAACTATATTGAAACTAGCTGTTTGTTATTTCCCTGCCCCCTGTTTATACTATTCTTTATCCTGAGATAATAGTCCCTGACTTAATTTCAATCTTTGGTTTTACTGGTTCGATGAGTGACTCAGAGGTTGTTGTAAGTTGAAAGAGACAACAACCTCTAGCCTTACATCACCTTTCTTCCATTTTAAAATAAAGAAAATTGAATGTTATACTTTATTACACAGGACAAAGGCTATATAATCTTGAGATTAGCACCAGGGAAATTATAATCTAGGAGATTGTTATTAATCAAAAACACATGCATGCACCCTCACACCCCCACACCCCACTGCTGATTTCAGCACCATTACTTAGGGGTAAGGATTGAAGAGAAAATTGATTCTGTTTACGTTTTGTTGTGAACCTACTGAATTTGCACTTTCTAAAACAATATGTGAACTGAGAAAGAGCAATCCATCATAGAATCATAGCACTGTAGAGTTGGAAGAATTCATACTTCTCTGAATTTTATGATGCAGTTTTCTAATGAAAATATGTTCACAAATATGAATATAATAGGGGAAAGCATTACTAAAAAGGAGTATACCAGTGACAATATATGGAATATACTAGAGCAAGCTTCTTTCAAAAGTTAGGAGAAATGCACAATGAAAGGCTAATGAATCTTCACAAGGAATAAAAAAAATAAATCAAATGGATTCAGAACCATGGAGAACTGAACTGCTGGACAAATGAGAAACCGAGAGAAATAAAACATTACAGATTCATGCAACCCTGCTTAGGATCCCCTAAATCAGGCATGGCCAAACTTGGCCCTCCAGATGTTTTGGGAATACAACTCCCATCATCCCTAGCTAACAGGACCAGTGGTCAGGGATGATGGGAATTGTAGTCTCAAAACATACGGAGGGCCAAGTTTCACCATGCCTGCCCTAAATAGAGTTGGATGAATCTGTACAAAAATTTCCCTCAGTCTTGTATAAGAAAGAAAGGTCCTATCTAGTCCAGCATCCTGCTATCACATTGGTCAACCACATGCTTATGCAAAGCCCACAAGCAGGACCTGAGTGCAATAGCCCTCTCCCCACTTGTGATTCCCAGCAGCAGGTATACATAGGCATGCTGCCTCCAGCAGTAGAGGCAGAATATGTGTCTGTGGCAGCTTGCATAACAATTGTCTGCAATGGATGCTCACTCTTAAAGCACAGCATCAAGAAGGGAGGACATCATTGTGTGCTTTGCTTCAGGTGCCTAAATGTATTGGGCCAGCCCTGGAGCACTGAATTTTTTTCTTGCAGGCCCCACTTATTTTATTTATCTTCATTGCAAGTAAATAATTTTAGCCCTCTTAAGCTACATAGATCTAGATGTTCTACAATTATTCATTACCTCCCCGTCACAACATTTCTGGTTATCTGCCCAGGCAGAGCAGTGGTGAGCTAGGGTGAGGTTTTTGTTGGGGTAGGAGCAAGTTTTAATGCAATGAGTTGAAAGGTACCCAAAGACTCATCTAGTTCAACCTCTGCAGTGCAGGAGTATTTTTTAATATTGCTGATGGACCCAATGTCTTTGGCACAGTCTGACCCTCTTCTCTTAGCCCATGACTTCCTATATCCTGCCAGAGGAACAACTGAGTTTCATTCAACGTTAAGTGAGCCAAGTCTCTCAGAATAACTTTTTTCTAAGAAAAATCTGTTGGAAAATTTCACACACACCCAATGCCTCCCTGACCACAAATAATATGTTGTTTTTTTTAAGAGGCTAGTTTACATTCTGCCCTACAAAGAATTGTTAGCAGAATCACTACAGTTGTAAAATGTGTTGGCAGTTATAGGCGAGTAGAACGGATATAAATTTCCAGTCAATACCCTTGCGGTGGTGTACTGCATTTGTGATTCATGTCATTCATGACTGATTTATATTTCACTGAATCCTCTTCTTCCCCACTCAAGACACATCCCACCCTATCTAAATGCACCCCTGCTTATTTATTTATACACTGAATTACTTTATCAAAGCACAAGGTGGTTCTGAGTTCATTTCACATCCAGCCACTGACCAGACCCTGACCAGATTAGTTTCAGCACTCTGTGCCTTCATACTATGTCTAAGGAGCTGGGAAAGACTTCCTGTTGCTTTCCTTCCCTTTTTTAGTTCACATTTTCAGGAGCGCCACTTTCATTTACCACCTTTTCCTCACAATGTTTCTGTCTTTTGAAAAAGGAGCAGGAATATGAAAACACAGCTCCCTGTTATATAGCTAGAAATGGCTGACCCCACACTGGGCTAAGGTCAGTGGGACAAAAAGAGATGATGAATGGAGTCACAAAAAACCAACAACCCAGCTGCTGAATGTGACAGAATTTGACAAATCACTTCGGCATGATCGCCAAAGTGGAGACAAACAAATAGCTATTCCTGCATGTAGGAGGAATGTTGGCACGGGGGAAATGACTGAATGGGTGGCACCTTATCAACTTAACCTCTTCTCTCTCTTTTTGTTACATAAAAATGATGCTCCAAAGCAAATCACTGCCAAATCTGTACAAAATGTAAGGATGGCTGAGAACCTGAGAATCTTTAAGGCACCCTGATTAAATTTGTGGCCAGGTGATCTATTAAATATATATATTAAAAAAAACGAGAATTGTTTATCTTGTACTCAATGGACACAATTCAACAAGGAGTTAACCATGCTGAAACTCACAGATTTTAATAGGCTTACTTCTGTGTTGGTTTAGGGAGAATTTGCGGCGGCTTAGGCATTTCAAAAAGTAAACCCAGATGGTTTACTTTGGTGCCCTTTGCAGATTTTTTAGCTCTCATCATCTGAGGCCCTTGTTCATGTGCCTCCTCCGCAAGTAATCCAGAGGGTGGCAACATGAGAGCAGGCCTTTTATGTGGTGGCTCCCCCTTCTGGAATGCTCACCTGGTGCCTTTGTTACATATCTGTAGGTGCCAGGCAAAAACATTCCTCTTCTACCAGACCTTTTAAAGTGTGTGTGTAGGGTATTGTTTTTGTTTGTTACTATGTTATGTACTTTTGTGTTTTTATATTGTAAGCATCTCTGTGATCCTCAGACCCAAAAGAGGTCAATATATGTTTGAAACCTTGTCTTTCCCCTTCCCCAGACCTTTCTTAATATTTCACCCCGCTCTCAATCAGCCCTCCAAGTATGATGGATATGACTCAGGATGGAGGAGGAATCCACTGGGGGCTCAATAGTAATTATTGGGGAAGCCACCAGTTGGCCCTTGGGACTGTACTTCACCTATCCACAATGTTGGGTGCTTTGATTTTCTCTCACTGTATGTACTTACCATATTTGGTCAGTGACAATACTGAACTATATGGATCAATGGTCTGATTCAGTGTAAGGTGGCTTCCTAAATTCCTAACCACCTTGTCTTCTTTTATTCTACGGATGGGTGCATTAGGCATTGATTGGCTGGGGCAAGTCATTTTTGCATTAGTTGATCACCGAAAAAGCAACACACATTTCTGTAACAAACCACCAATACAGTTGACCCACACCCAGATGGTGTTTGGCTCCCAGCAGTTTTCGATACATGAGAATACTCTTATCAATCTGCTGTGCCTAAAGCAATCTTCCAGTGGTTTTCTGACTACAAAGATAAAGGAGCTTAAAAAGCTAAAGAGGCTGAGAACTAAGTTATTGCCATGTTCACTCATAAATACAGAGCTTTCTTAAGTAATATACCACCAATCACCTTGCAGTGCTCCAGAAAGCTATCTGCTAGGCACTCTGGTCCTACCTGTCTGGCCCATATTTCTTCCATGGCACTGTTAAATACACTGAGCCTTTCTTATCACGATATTTGTGCCGTTTTAATAGCTTGAGGATTGCCCAAGAGACCCTGTGATTCAAACATCTTTATATCTGATCTCAACTTTGGTCAATTTAAGCATCCTTTGGGGTAGCAGAAAGGGGACTAAGATGGTAAAGGCTGAGATGGTGACAGTTATAGGTAATGAAATAATAGCTATCTGTGAGCTAAGGGAGCTATATTTTTGTTCTCCCTTGGTAAACTTTCAACAGAACAAATATAAGGCTGATTATTTGTATCCAGTCATCAGACCCTCACAAAAGAAAGTTTAACAGTATGAAGCAATACAAGGTAACATCAATAGACGTTAACTCGAACCCAGATAAACCACAACATAAACAGACTAAAGATGTTGAATTTCTTTGGCTTTTAAAGTGTGTGTGTGTGGGGGGGGATATTACACTTCTTTTTACAAATATGAAAATGAAATATTAAAAAATAAAATGGAAAGGAATACAATATGCAAATCTGTTTAAAATTATGTAAAACCTAAATAAATGAATGAAAGAGTTCTTAAACTTCAAATTTTGAAATCTCCTCGGCTAAGATTTTTTTCCCCTCCTCACTAGTTACCACAGATAGAAAATGCACAGTCTTCTTGGTTGTATATTTCTCTTGCCTACCCTGTAAATAAATTACAGACTCCCCTTCTATCCCTAAAATTTGTTCCAAGCATAAGTGAAATTCCAGCTGCTCTGCCATACTATTCAGAGGAATCACAATGCCAGTACTGAATTTCTCATATTGCAATTGGTACTGTTCTAAAAAAACCCTCTTTTGTGTTATTTTCTACCCTCGCCCATCAATTAGTGGAGAAACAAATTGTTTGCAAATTGTGCATTGTGTACACTGACTGGCAGCAGCTCTCCAGGATTTCAGGCAGTTAAACTGGGTATCCTTTTTGTGCTTGGTCTGGATTGAGACTTCAGTATGGTGATAAAACTTGACCCTAACCTCTCCCTCCCTCCTTGGTCCTGATTGAGACTTCAGTATGGTGATAAGACTTGACCCTAACCCCTCCCTCCTTCACTCCCACCAGAATCAGCCTCCTGACCTACTATCTGCAATTACCACCACCCCAACTGTAAACTGTGTGAATGAAGTCACATTTATTTTGCTGGGCCCCAACCCAACTTGTCTCTCAATGTTGTTGTAAAAGAATACATATTGTACATATATGCTCTGAAAGAAATGCAGTCTTTTTGTTTTGTTTTTTTGTATATGTGTGTGTATTACTGGTTACATGACACCGTGTTGCTGGAGATGGTTGAATCAGCTGGTTGTAAATTATGCTTCATGCTGCAAGGGACTTTTTTGTAGATCAGACTTTGTTGTTGTCGTGTCCGACTCTTTGTGACCCCATGGACCAGAGCACACCAGGCACTCCTGTCTTCCACTGCTTCCTGCAGCTTGGTCAAACTCATGTTGGTAGCTTCGAGAACACTGTCCAACCATCTTGCCCTCTGTTGTCCCCTTCGCCTTGTGCCCTCAATCTTTCCCAACATCAGGGTCTTTTCCAGGGAGTCTTTTAGCGGCAGCTAAAAAAGCCAATGCAATTCTGGGCTGCATCAATAGGAGTATAGCATCTAGATCAAGGGAAGTAATAGTGCCACTGTATTCTGCTCTGGTCAGACCTCACCTGGAGTACTGTGTCCAGTTCTGGGCACCACAGTTCAAGAAGGACACTGACAAACTGGAACACATCCAGAGGAGGGCAACCAAAATGGTCAAAGGCCTGGAAACGATGCCTTATGAGGAACGGCTAAGGGAGCTGGGCATGTTTAGCCTGGAGAAGAGGTTAAGGGGTGATATGATAGCCATGTTCAAATATATAAAAGGATGTCACATAGAGGAGGGAGAAAGGTTGTTTTCTGCTGCTCCAGAGAAGCGGACACGGAGCAATGGTTCCAAACAACAAGAAAAAAGATTCCACCTAAACATTAGGAAGAACTTCCTGACAGTAAGAGCTGTTCGACAGTGGAATTTGCTGCCAAGGAGTGTGGTGGAGTCTCCTTCTTTGGAGGTCTTTAAGCAGAGGCTTGACAACCATATGTCAGGAGTGCTCTGATGGTGTTTCCTGCTTGGCAGGGGGTTGGACTCGATGGCCCTTGTGGTCTTTTCCAACTCTATGATTCTATGATTCTATGATTCTCTTCTCATGAGGTGGCCAAAATATTGGACCCTCAGCTTCAGGATCTGAGATCCTCAACCAATCATTTGTCACAAAGTAAAAAAAAAAAAATAGACTTTACTTTGTGACAAATGATTGGTTAAGGATTAGCTGTGTTATAGGTATGGTTGGTGGGAATGACTGAGTGAGGTTTTTTATGGAAAGTTGTTAAGGATATGTTAGGAGATGCTATTGAAGGTTTTGTGGGTGCAGCTTCTATTTCCATTATTTTGTTTGGCTGCTAATTACATTTTATATGCAGATGTTTTATTTATTGTATTTTCATATTTGATTTTTTCCTTGTATTTTTTTAAAAAATGTTTAAGATAATGTTTTGTATTCCTGTCAGTTTAAATGAAGAATACATAAACTGCTCCTATTTTACAGATGGGAAAATGAAACCAAGGAAGCACTTACAGGGCCTTACATATTCACTCACATGTTCAATATATCTTTGGACTATACTTTCATGTAGTATTATCTGAAATTTTATCCCATCCTAATAATCTATCAATGGCTAAATTGCTCTGGGGCATGGTGAGTCTAATATTTCATTATGCAAGGGTACATTCTGAAGAAATGCTGAAAAACTTTCCAGTGATATTCGGAAGAGGATTCAACTCATGCTTGAAGTAAAATTGCCTCAATAGGCATGTCCTGAAAACAAAGCAATTGTTGACTATTTGTTTATTTTATAAAGACCTGTTACTGTCTGTGAATATGATGAGCTTATGAAAGTTGCCCCCCCAAAAATAAACCCATTTGTTTAAAGTAGTTCCACATACTTCAAAAGTATTTCAGCCTCAAATCTTGGCATTAATGTCTTTTCCCTAAGTTTTATGCTAAGCCTCTTTAGTTCAACAATGGAAACATTTAACTTCACAGTTTGACAGAGCAATGTATTTGCAATGCCATAGATGACTGTGTCATTCATTATCATTAAATTAAAACAGTTTCTGGGAAGCACTGCATGAGGTGTTAGCAATAAAGTCCTTTCCTCTCCCTTTTCTTCCAACTTTTTAAAAATGTTGATTTCCTTGTCATGAATTGGTAGAGCCATAAGAATAAAAGCCCTGCTGGATCAGACCAAAGGCCCATCTAGTCCAGCATTCTTTTCTCACAGTAGCCAACCCGATGCCTTTGGAATCCCATTTCCCTTTGCAAAGTTAAACAGTGTGCGATTCTATTAATAGACATTGATTAACACTGAGAAGAAGCTTAGTATATCAGGCCTATAGGAACATAGAAAGCTGCCTTATTCTGAGCCAGACCATTGGTCCATATAGCTCAGTATTGTTTACACTGATTGGCAACAGCTCTCCAGTGTTTCAGCCCTAGCTGGAGATACTGGGAATTGAACCTGAGACCTTCTGCATGCAGAGCGGGTGCTCTACCTCCAAGCTATAGTCCTTTACCTATGCCACCTATACCATGCAGCTATCTCTGGGAAGCCCAGAAGCAGCATTGCTCTCCCTTTCTCAGCCCCCATGGGTGAAAGGAGATGCCATTCTGGTAAGTGTGATCTGATTGGTTGCTACCCGTTCATCCTTCCCTGCAGTTCAGCATTTGCTTGCCTATTCTGGGTCTTGAGCAACCTGCTGAGGCAAGCCAGGAACCAGAAGCGAGAAGTAAAGGACTGAAGTACAGGACAGGACTAAGGATACACTAAGCCAAAAGCTGAGACCAACCTGCAAATTAGGACTAAGGGACAAATCAAGAGGCAAGGCAAGGTTAAGGAAAAATGAATGACTGGGAAATAATAAACAGTAATGACTAGTGTGTTCATTGGGGTCAGTAGGACAAAAGCCGAGAAGCCAGCAAGGAGTAGGTGGAGCCACAGCTAATAATGGAATTATCTAATTCTAGGTTTGTTACCACCCTACTTCCTGTTGAATTACACAAGGGCAAAACTGATAATAAGGAGGCTATCTGTGGACAAATGCCAGCTCCCTCGGACTGAAAGTGTGATGTGCGCTGCAACCCCATAGTCGCCTTTGACTGGACTTAACCATCCAGGGGCCCTTTACCTTTTACCTTTTACACCCTTTTAAATTACACAAGGGCAAAACTGATAATAAGGAGACAAAAGCTAACACCCAGGGTCATCCCCTGAACTGGTTATCAGAAGGTAGGCAATTGGCGGTTGACTGAGGTTGATGAGTCTGTACCCTGTTTGCTTTAATGAAACAGCCTCCACTGATAATAAAAATACAGGAACATACCAGAGATCAGGGAGACCTTGCTGAAGCAGAGCTCAGACAGAATGGAAAGACATTCAGCCCAGAATGATCCAGTAATCAGACAGATTGGGCAAAGTCAGTCTAGGACCATAAGGTTCTTCATTTAGAAGCCGCTATCTACCATTCAGTGGTTCACAACAGTTCCTGATACACCTGGAAGAGGTGAAGAACCCCTGCTACCCATATAGCAGGTTGTACCTAAATTCTATTCGGAATGGACCCATTGAAAGCAAAGACATGGCTAACTTGGATCCACTAATTCCAATGGATCTGGTCTGAGGAGAACTTATTTGGATGCAGTCCACATAATATAATGTGCACAATGTGTAGGCCCATAGGTGCATAGGTTTGAATTGTATAGTATTGGTGGGTGGAAGCATTTTGCAAATGAGACCTATACATGTTGCCTCATCATAAGCTGTGGCTAGGGGATGTACATTGTCATTTTAAGCAAATTAGTTTAGTTTTTTGTTTTGTTTAGATTAGTTTAGTTTAGTTTAGATTAGATTAGATTAGATTAGATTTTGTTGTTTTTTTTATAAATATTTATTGAGATTTTTAAATAAATACAAAATGCAAAAATGATAAACAATATAACATGGATCATAACAGGTTTTTCCATAACTTCTTTGGACTCCCTCACGTCTCCCGCTCCCACTTACATCATTATAACCTTTTTCCAGCAATTTATCATCTTGTTTACATTCTTAAATCTCGTTCAGTTAATTTAATCTAATAATTCTCCAGAAATTTTATATTTTCCTCAATCTCACTTATCGTCAAATTCAAATCTAATTCAATGGTAGGCAGTTATTTATGATCTAGCATCCTTCTTAGTCTTCTGCCAAATTACAATACTTTTGTAAATAAATCTTGAATTTCTTCCAGATTAGATTAGATTAGATTTTGACCAAGAAAATGTGAAAACTTGCCCTGGAGAGGGAGTTTCAACCTAACTAGGGTGTTCTAATTTCTGACACATGGCACTGGGGACATCCAATTCATGGGCAATGTCCCCCCACTCCTGTATGTGGAGTATTGGGCTGTGTGTCTGTTGCAGGGCCTGTTATAAGTTCCAGAGAAAGTTAAATGCTTGGAAAGGTAAAAGCAAAGCAGAGATAACTCTTGTCAACTTTCCAAGCTGGGTAGAAAGTCTCAGAGCTAACAGTAACACAGTGAATCCTTTTTGCAGCCCTGGATTAGAAAACGAAAGTGGATTTTAAAACTATCTCAAGCCTTTGAAGGGATGCTCAGCATCTATGAAATGAACCGATTGGGGGAAGTTTTAAAAGGATTATACCAATGATTACACTGAAATGACACTGCCACTTAGAGACTGACTTGTAATATCTTGGAGGTTAAAGAAAAGGCAGCAGAGATAGAAAGTTGTTTTAGCACTAAAGGGCAGAAAAATTACAGTGTGAGAAGCTGAAACGTTAGGATTTCCACAAAGTTTGGAACAGCACACTGGTTGCAAAAGTGGGTAAGTCAGAAATGGAATTATTGAATGCAGCGGGTATCATCATCATCATCATCATCATCACCATCATCATTTATATGAATGCCATTAAAGGTTTGTAAGGAATAAAACCAGTTTTTTAAAAAGTAATTTAAAGCTTTCTACTAAACATTTTTGCTTGAAAGCACATCCCACTGAGATCAGTGGAAGCTTCCTGACTAAAATGCTTACCATTAAAGCCCCAAGGGTAGATGTTCTCCTGAACAAGCTCCACATAATTTGGCACATGCCTCATTGGGGAAGAGGGACATGGAATCTTATACTGTCTGGAACTTATGCTCTATGGAAAATATATTCACATAGGCATCAGATGAAGAGCATTCTGAGAAGAGTGCTCCATTGCTCCATAACTAGGGTGTCATCACCAAGAAGGCCTTTTCCTTAGTTGCCACCCACATCATGTCACTATGTGGATGAATCTGGATAAGTGCCTCCAGTGCAGATATTTAGGTCTGGACCCCAAATTATTCAGATGCACTTAGCCCCAAGATAATACTGGTGCTTTGTCCTGGGCCTGGCAATGGGCTGAAAGCCAATACATATAATTTTATTCAATATAAGAAATTTCTAACCGGAGGCATAATATAATAAACACAATACAAAATAAAACCAGTTAAAACCGTTAACTTTAAATCATGAGGACTATAGCATGATGAAAATACAATGATACATTCCAGTCAGTGGCGGAGCAAAGTCAGGTGGTACCCGGTGTGGAAAGTTTCTTGTCACACCCCCCCATTGATTTTTTATTTTTTATTGCCTGCAACAATGGTTTGACTTTATTACATTTTTTGGGGGAGCCAAAGTTGTTGAGGCGTGCTGCAATGAGGAGCCTGCTGGCCGCCATACAGCTGACCATTTCAGCAGCAGTAAGCCTGCGCACGCCAAACAACAGTGTCCTCACAGCATTTTGTCACCCACCTCAGAGGGGGCACCCGGGGTGCACCACACCCACCTTGTGATGCTTCTGATTCCAGTGTCTGGCAATAATCCTGCAGCACTATTCTGCACTAGCTGGTGTTTCTAGATCATTTTCAAAGGCAGACTCACATAAAAAGTATGTTATTTACTGCTGACCAGTCCACTGCAAGCTCCTTCACCCCATATAAAACAGCCCAAAACATTTTTCTGAGTAAAATAACAAGGAACAAAAACACAAATATACACTTTTTCAATTTATTACTGGGGGGTGTCTCAAAAAATAATGATGATCCTGTGATGGATTCTCCAGATTCTGCAGGCTAGTTCAAACACGCATACCAGAACGTGATGTCCACAGAATGAAGTGATGATGACTTGCATGCATGATCCAATACTACACACTAAGCTTTCTTATCTCCTCAGTCACAACACATTTCATGGGTGCTGCTTCACATATTCCACTGTTTCTCAAGAGAAGAGAAAGACAGTGATATATATATATGTATGAATTGGCCACTGGTTGCTTATAAGATTCTTCAAACTAGTTCAGTTGCAGTAGCTGAATTCATGCCTAGATAACGACCTCACCTTTGTTTGCCTTCTGAAATATAATTAATACCTGAAATTAGTGGATGTTCACTCTCTGCCACCTACTCTGTCTGCAAACTTGTTTTTATCAGCTACAAGAGCTATCAGCTGTGGATTAGACTCAATTTGTCCTCAACTCTTCATGGCATTTGGACAAATCCCACCTAGAGACCTCAATAGAGACACCAGACTATTAGATTCACAGGCTTCCTCCCCCTTGGCATTTAGAGATTGTCAGAGATGTGGAAAAAAGAAAGAAACCTCTGAAAGTGTAAGTCTTGGGTTATTATTTGTTATTTCATCATCTTAGTAATATGATGCACAGATCCTAAAGTCTAAACAACCTGAAGATGGTCAGCTGCTATGATTTTCCCTAGAAACCAACACTGAAATGGCAAATAATGAAAATAGAAGCATGGGATATGTTCCCTATATACAATGACCAAACTTTAAATTCACTTATACAACATGTAAGGATAATTGTACACTATAATCTATAATCAAATGTTTAGTTTCAGATATTTGGAGGCACAATCAGTTGAAAATCTTTGTGAAATAAGTTATCCCACTGAAATAAATAGGATCTGCATAAGAACATAAGAAGAGCCCTGCTGAATCAGGCCAAACTTCATTTAATACAGTGGTGGGAAGCTTCCAGCCTCAAACCATTTCCTGCAAGCCATGGCCATTTGCCCCACACCTGACTTCAGGAAGAAACACAGCTAGATCAGCTATGTGACTGAATTTTGATCCAACATAGCTGGATCAGCTGTGCAATCAAGCTCCTCATGGGAAACTAAGTTATATAGCTGATCCCTACAGCAAGGAGGGCTGAAGAAGGAGCTAGGACTTGGATATGTAAGGAAAGGATCTGGTGAAATCTGTCTTGCCCACATTTCCAGCGGAAAAGCAAGAACCACTTCCTTCTTGAGCCTGAGACTGGCAGTGTGGAATACCCAGAGACAGCTTCTCTTGACTTTGACCTCCCCTCTGCAGGAATCAAGTTCCATCATGCCAAACCATTCCCTAATGCCTGCTCAACAGTGCAGAGTACACACCAGGAAGGTGTGAGGTTTGGAGCTTACAGGGTTAACAGCTCTGTGTTTCCTGCATCTGGGTAGGAGCTTTCTCTACATCAGGAAAAGCTGAGTTCTTTGTCTGTGAGTTACTTTCGTTTTTCTGCTGAGAAGCAGAGACACCATGCCTGCTGTCTCGGATGGTCTGTTTGTTATTTTACTACTGTATTCTGCTGTTAATAAAGCTGTTAGTTTAGAGGAACAACAGCGTGTGGACTCTCTCTTCTGCAAGCTCACTCACACAAGTAGCACTCGCTGTGCCGCTCTGCTACAAGTCCGGGAATTCTGTTGCTGTGGAAACGTACCGGACCCAACAGAAGGAATGAAAGGAACTTCCTGGCCCCAAACTGAAGCTTCCTCAACCATCAATGGTGAAGTCTAGGAAGGGAAATCAAGGCCTAGAAGTATATAAGACATTATCTGGAGCTAGGGCGCTTTAGGAGCAAGCTGTTTCCTCCTGATGATCTGTCCATGGTCCTGAAGACCTTGTGCTTGGACCCCCCCCCCACTTGCTTCTTTTGAATGTCAGATTGCTATCAGTTGCCTTTCTCTGTTTGAATCACACTGGAGTGACCTCCTCATTGATATGAATTCTCCTATCATCCTTGACTGTTGACTTGATGCCCTGCTGTCTTTGGACTCTACTACAATGGACTGGAACAAACTGGGAGAAGTGGGAGGGATGACATACTAGGAAGCACCTTTATCTATCGAACATTTCGAAGCAGCAGCAATAAATTCAGCATGCTAAGATGCACTTTCTCAAGCCCCAAGCAGAGAGAGAGAAGCTTAAAAAGCAATTCTAGATTTAACTGAGGGTGATAAGTAATGTAAAAGGCTCTGATAGCAGAGAAATTATCTCTGTTAGCTGGTCCTTCACTTGAGCATTTCTGTATTAGTTATTTCAGCACTCCGCTCCAAATGATTGCTTTGTCACTAGCTAAGAATTACAATTTCAGCATTCTTAAACAGACTGGATGGAAAAGAGGTCAACACATTTCAATACCAAAAATGAAAAAAGAGAGAGAATAAAGAATGGTGTCCCTCAAAGCCACAGATTGTTGTTGTTCCTGTTGTTGTTTTTTAAAGCCATGAACCAGGTTATGAATACCTTCATTTTTTTCAGATGTAAAATGAAGTCAATGTAGCAAGAACAATTTAGTTAACACCATTACATTTTTTTTAGAAATGCTATGAGCAGGCTAAGTTAAAAAACAGGTCTTGTTAAGGTATTTCCAATGTCCTGGTAAATATTCCAGTTCTCTGGTGAACAATATTGCACATTTGTGGAAGCTGTTCAACCCTGCCACATTGGTAACTTACTAAAGCAGAACTGGTTGCATGCAACTGAAAGCACCATAGCTCAGTGTTAGGATGCCTGCTTTGAATGTAGAAGGTTCTAACTTCAATCCCTGTTACTTTCACTTAAAAAAAAATCATTTAACAAACATAGGCCTTTGGAGATCTACTGCCAGTCCCAACTGACAGCTTTGAACTAGATTTGACACTCCCAGACAGTTACATATGTACTATATTGAGACCTGTATATTCAGAGGACCAAAAACAAATTGAGACAACAAATGTTTAAACTACTTATTAGGGACCAACATTTTCAGCTTGCTTAAGTTGTAACCAGGTGCACCAACTCTGTGGGGCCAAGGTATCTTTAGGCCCCTCAATATCTGTTGGAAGGGGGCTGGGCAACCTCAACGTTGAGGGGGTAGGGGAGGCCAAGTGCAGAGCCGAGTGCGGCATGGCTTCATTGGCCATGAGGGGGGAGGAGCCGCTGGTCATTGAAGCTGCACCATGATCTCAGCCTTCTCCTGACAATGCAATGCTGTGTGTGTGTTGCATGTATGACATCACACTCATATGATGTGTGTCATGTACATGACATCACACAATGGCACTGTGTGCAGGACCTCCTCAATCTTGGTAGCAAGTCAGCACTCTGGCTGTAAGCCTTCCTAAGCATATATTTAATGTATATCTAGGGAATAAGATTCAGTAAACTCAGTGAGGTCTGTGAACTCAGAGGATCTTACTGTTGAATCAGTGCTTAGGAATGGGTTGTAACCTAAGCAACACACACACACTTTAGAGAGATGTCTCTTTAAAGAATTGTTCCATCAGAACAGAAGAGGGTCATTTTTTTCTAATTTGATTAGTGTTTTATCCTGTTAGTACAGAAGAAACATACTTAGCCACAAATGTCTATGGTCATCTCCAACAAATGACAGTGGGTGTGGGCAGAAATAATGTAAAGAGGACAATTTAAGAAGTTTTAAGTCTGTCAATAATTATTTAAGAAGGTCAAAAGCAGTTATTATGGCTTTAATCCTAAGTAAATTTAACTGCAGATTGATCTCACTGAACCCAGTAGGATCAACTGCTGAATAAGCATGCTCAAGATCACACTGTACATTCACCAACCTTTTTGGGTCCAAAAGCACATTTGCAAACCAGAGAAACTATTGTGGACACCATGTGCAAGACACAACTCTGCATTTCAGTTGGCCCCTGTACTACAAGTAGACTTGAAAAAAGCCTCCTGTTGGCTAAGGAAGGCCTCTTTCAAGGATCATTTCAGCAGAGGGAGGGGTGGAAAATAGGACCCTGTATCAGTGTCAGGGAAAACCTTTGAAGGCACAAGTAGCACAACATTGGAGACCCATGCATTAAAACAGATTTTGCAGCCAGACTTTTCTATGAGGTCCTAATCATTGTCTTCAACTAGCACAAACAACACTTTTGGAGTGGGGTGTCTATGCAACCAAAGCACAATTTAGTATTTGATCCTGTCAGCATTAGATTGTAACTAGCCAGCATTTGAAAACTGGCCCAGGAAAGGTCATGTGCATGAACTTGAACTGCTGTGAAATACACTTTGAAGTATCCAAACCTGAACTTGTCCCTCTTGCTGGCCTCACAATGCTGCTTTTGAAGTTCACTCTTCTGGAAGCTTGCCCTAAATGGAAACTGATGTTGTTCTAAAAACTTCTGCAAGCTGCTACTGGACTTTGAAATCTGCCATTCATCCAAAAGCTGAACTATATCAACATTGGAACAGTAATATCATCAGGTCCTAGAACCAAGCACGAGGTGAAACAAGCTTTTTCACATGGTAACACCCATAATCAAACTAAGTAAGTGGGCAATGGAGTGTGGCATTAGTAGGCTACTAGGTCAATACCACTGGCTATTGCTAAGATTTCTTCAATGAAAAGCAGAGGGCTGCTCTGTCAATGCAATGCACATTCTGTTTTGTACACAATAGGCTTCAATTCATAGCTGTAATATGAAGTGTGACAGGAGGGAAGGCATTAAGCATTGGTCTCAATTGGTATCTAACTTCAATGAAACTCAAGCAAGATGGGTATATTTTAAATTAAAAATGAAAACACCCACCATCAGAGCTTGGAGCACTGTAAATCTACAACTGGAACCCTTTGCCATTATTCCTCTTCTCATTTTTGAGAAGAGGGGCATGCCAAATTTTACCTACAAAACTCTATAGGATGTTGTATATGGATGGCTTCTCATCGCTTGGAGGTATTTAAGTGGAGTTCTGGGCAGGTACGCCGAAGCTGCATCCAGTACTGAGCACAAGGTTGGACTAAAATACCTCTAAGACACCTGCCAACTCTGTGATTCTATAGTTCTGCAGTCCTATATAAAAATAACTGTGCTCCTGCAATGCAAGAAGAAGGGAAAAAAAGGAATATTGCAGGCTTTCTGGTAAAGTATCCCTTATTTTCCAGTTGAGAGACAGGCAAAATCAAGGAGAATAATCTCAGAAAACAAGAGCATAATTCTGGTCCCAGCTGGAGCAGCCTTTTGTCTCTTGTCAGAGACACGATATGGGTCACAAAAACCACATCACGCTGACAGTTGTTACTTGAGGGATTAGCTCCATTTTATCCCCCCTCCCTTTCCTCTAGGAATTAGACAAGCAGCTGCCTTTGGGAAATAGATATTTCTCTCTCAGAAGAGAACTGCTATCAGTATGGGATGCAGATTGAGTTTAATTTCACCTTTCCATTTATTTCTCTAATACTTACAGTGCTGCTATCGCTCACAGCACTACTTGGAATCCTGCAGGTAAAGAGAATATAAAAGAATGCATGTTAGTGGATTAGTCATCAGATTTAAATAGCAGGTTCTATGTAAAGCAGGATATTACTTTTTTCCCTGAGAGATGATTTATAAAGAATTTTTACAGGGGATTAGAGGTACCTGTCACCCCCCGCATGTGCACACACACGTTTTATGTGAAGTGACTATGTTTGCTGCTTTATATGCTGGAGGAAATAATAATATGCACATTTGTCATCTTACAAAACTTCTTCATAAAGAGCCAGTGTCTTAATTTCAAAAGACCCAGATGGAATGAATGTGCCTCCTCCACCCCAGAAGATCCTTTTGTATAGAAATCTGCAGGGCTCTGCTGAGAGTAATGAAATAATACTCAAGGTGTTCAAATAAATATTGTTCCTAGCCTCTGTTGCTTCAGTATTGACTTACAACACAATCCCAACCCAATATTTACCAGGATGAGCAAGTTTGGAACATGCAGATATTGGACTGTCCTCAGCCAGTGCTGTGTCAGTGTAACTCCCTCATCCTGGATGCATCAACATAACTCCCTCAACCTGACTGAGCCAGGGCTATGCTGGCTCAGGCTGGCCTCTACCAGTGAAACTGAAGCTAGCAGAATTTAAGTCAGTACATGTAAATCCCCAAAAAGGGCCACTCCAGAGACATGAGAGGGCAAGGAGTGATTTCCACCTATTCCAAACCTCTTTCTGCCTCACCATGCAACCCGGCAACCCAGCAGAACCTTTTCTTCTATTTTATTTTCCTCTCTAAAACTATTTTAATCTACAAATGAAAGTAGTTGTGGAATAGAACAGGCTTCTAAATCAGGTATGGGCAGCATATATCCATCCAGCTGTTCTTGGACTATGGTTCCTCATATCATCCCTGCACATTGTCTAGGAATATGAGAGTTGGAGTCCAAAAACAACTGGAGGGATGCAGGTTTCCCATCCCTGATGTCAATGAAAAAAAAGCAAAACTGACAACAGCAAGGAATAGGCTGGTCCATCCATTCCTAGTCCTCTACCTTACTGTATTCTGCTCCTGTCTCTTATGCTTCTGCCAATTCTGTATCCCATCTCTCCTGCCTATTGCACCTGTTGTTTGTTGATCCTTGCCTGTCTATGACTTCTTTGTGTTTCTCTCCTCTCTTTGTGTTTCTCTCCTTGTGTTTCTCTCCTTGCCTGTCTATGACTTCTTTGTGTTTCTCTCCTCTCTCTCTCTCTCCCCGTACCCCCAGCAGTTCCTTTGCTCAAAATTCCCTGAAATGGTTGGGCTCTATGTTTTCCTTTAACATTGTCATTTTGGGTGACATATGTGACAACTTTAAGAAAACCATATCATCTGGATCACTTGGAAGGAGAGCTGTAGCCCAGTTGCCAGAGCATCTGTTTTCATGGAGAAGGTACCTGCTTCAATTTCCAGCATCTCCTGTCCAAAATCCTGGAGAGCCTCTACCAGCAGTGCCAGATTACCAAACAGGCAGAGTAGGCACTAGACTACGGGGCCCCATGCCTTTTAGGGGCCCCATAGCAATGGATCAAAATAATATTAGGAGATAATATTAGGAGATAATTTCAACTGTTTAGGGACCTCCACAGGGTTTAATCCAGCACTGTCTACAGATCAGTGTAGACAACACTGAGCAAGATGCGCTGACTCACACGTATTATATATTCTGTGTTCTGCCTCCACTATTAGAGAGAGAGTATGCCTCCATATACCAGCTGCTGGGGGACACACATGGAATGGTGATGTTTCAGTCCTGCTTGCTTATGAGCTTCCCATAGGCCTCTGATGAGCCACCATGAGAACAGGATGCTGAACTAGATGCTGAACTAGAACCAGCAGTGCTCTCCTTATAGTCTTCCAATTGCAATAACTCACAATTGGCTTACCCTGTCTAAACTAATGGTATAATTTTGTGGTAAAGGAAAACAGAACAATTATTTCACTCACTGTAAGCTTGTAGACCAGTTGTTTGGTGAGAGGAACGTAAATACTAATGTGCCACACAGTATGAGCAAACAGTGACCTAAGTCGGAGGTACAGTTCTGTATACATTGAACTGGCTCCATCTTTTTTGTGGAAAGTAAATTGCATTCACCTGTGGGAGGCTCTTTTGCTTATTTCCAGGAGTCATGGAAAGTTATGTTCAGTGGACAAGGTCCAGCCTGCCAAATACTCGCAGAGAGACACAGGTACAAATTGCATCTTGAGACTGGCAATTTTAAATGGATTTAAACAGGCTCCAAAATTCCAAATCTCCCACTCAAAATATGGGCATGTGTTGGAAAGCATTTGTTTCTCTCATTCGTGTACATTGCCAGAATAGGAGTGGGATAATGTAGGGTACAAGTGAAATGAGTTAGAGGCCAGCCACAAAGGAGATGCCAATTTCCAGCTCTGCAGAAAGACAAACTGTGCTGTACAGTAATAGTTCCCACTGTTTTTACCTAACACAACTTACTTTAGTTATATCCTGCTCTTTTCCCATTGAGCTCAGGCTATACGGATCTTTCTCGCTCTTTCTCTCTCCCACACCCACACACCCCATTTTATTTTACAACAACACTTAAAGGCAGGTTAGGTTTAAATATTTTTCCCCCAATGAGCTTTGTGGCTGAGTGGAAATCTGAACCCAATTCTCCCTTGTCTTAAGTGCAACACTCTATGCACTATTATTGGGAGGTATTCAACTGACTTTTACTCACAGTAGACTCATAAAAACTAATGGGTATGACTAAGTTAGTTCCATTGACTTTAGTGGGTTTACTCTGAGTAAAAGTTAGTTTAATGACACTCATTTTCATTAATTCATTTATGAATCACTTTCTATGATTCATCTCAAAGTGATCTCACAAAACAGTATAATGTATATCAAAAGCTTGTAGAGCTAAAGTGATGCTAGGCAGAGGCAGGAACATCACAAAGATATCTAGACAATGTTTTGTGGTCAAATAATGTTCAGAGTACTAACAAAGTAATCCTGTTAGTGCATATTGCTTGGTTGAAGAACAAAAGCTCTGTTTTCGTTCATGTATTGTTTTGAAAAGTGCAAATGAAGTAGGTTTGCCTTTAAAATGCAAACTGAATGAAAATTCTCCCTCATCCCTATCAGAAGGCGACCTTACTAAAGTTACCCACTAATCCCTGGCTAAGGCAAGATCTGAACCAAGGAGTTGTTGTTGTTGAAATATTCAGTGAATTGTTGTTGTTGTTTAGTCGTGTCTGACTCTTCATGACCCCATGGACCAGAGCACGCCAGGCACTCCTGTCTTCCACTGCCTCCCGCAGTTTGGTCAAACTCTCAGCTATTATACTGTCCAATGCCAGTACATGAGCAATACCTTAAGCTTTGGGGAATCCCCCCACCCAAATAAACAGTGGCAGGCACAGCTCTATCAAATGATCTCTCAGGACAGACAGAGAACAATGAGTTTTCCAATGATCCACTATTAACAGCATCTATCTACTTCTTCGGCACTGACAGCAAATGAAGGCTACAGGTCAAAGGTGAACAAATGGATTAAAAGCAGAACTGCACAACTAATGTTGCATGCAATGATATTCTATGCTTGATCGCTTCCCTGGTTATTCATTCTTTACACCTGTCTTTGGGGACAAAATCAATGAGATTTTATGTTATGCTTCAGGGTCATCATCATAGCTTATACAGATGCAACATTTGTTCTGGCATATAAACTGCAGATAAAGCAAATAGCTGATTTTTAAATAACGTATAATGTATTTTGAAAAAGTGAGGGTGTAAGCTTTTTGTCATCATTCTCTTCCTTTTGTTTATGGAAGTTCTGAAAACAAATGCCAAACTGATAATTTCCCTAGATGTTTCATGTGCCTTCACCCAAATTCCTTTAAGTCAATATTTTAAGTTTACATTCCATAGATTCCTTACCTATACCATCTCATCCTTGTGAACATGCACCTAAAACAGGTTGCATTCTTACAACCTTCAGGAATTAATTAGAAATTATGTTCAAGAATTATAATTTTAATCCCAAGAATTGTGCACTTAAAATTTGAGAATAATTCATCATTTCACCATCCTGTAGATGGCTACAAGCCTGGTTGTAACTGAGCCTTAATTTTTCATTACAAAATTGAGGAAGTATGAACTTTGAGCTTGCATTTCCCCCTTTTACCTCCCAAACTCTTCTGCATGCAGTGGGCAAGAAATTGAAGCTCCATTTGCAGTTTCAAAAAACCTGCAATTTCCATTAGATCTTAATATGAGAAGCTCTGATTTGTTCATACTAGTTTGTAACCTAGCTTTGGTGGTTTGAACAAACTACAATTTCCAATGCTCCGTGCTACAAACAGAAGCTGACAACAGGTCCAAACATTTTTCATTTTGCCTCTAAACAGTATTAGGAATTTGCTTCTTGCTCCTCCATAGTTATCACCATTGGATGAATATTCATGGTTAAAATTTGAATGCCTAGTAAATTTTTCTCACTATAAATGTAAAGACTGGTTACAAAGGAACATTCCTTAGCAGCGTTAACTTATCTTTATAAGTCATCATTTTTGTCAGGGGTGAGAAGAAAGTGGATTGAGATCTACCAGTATATCTCTGGTTGGTGTGCAGTAGAACAGCCAGCATATATTGTTCACAATTGTTTAACAGCAGCAACAAATGCTTCCTACCCAAACTAGGCTACAGAAATGAAGAAAACCTAATCAGGGATGGACATCTATGTGAAATGCATGTGAGCTCAAGTCAGCTTTCGTTCTGGTACCGAAAGAAACCCATATGTTCAGAATATGCTCAGATGCAGCCTTGTTTTGTAATTCTAGCTGTGTGTCTGCTACATACATCTCTAGTTGGTAGTTCTTGGCATTCAAGTGTAAAAGAAAGTAAATCCAAAATGCCTGGAGTCAGCTAACCCCTGGTCTAGCACACGCTCTGTAGCTTTAACCCATCTGTACTCTACTATAAATTTCAGAGCAACTATGGGGGCCATTTTTTGCCCTGGTGGGCCAAACTATTATCTGTTACCAGGCCAGGGGTGCAGGGCCAGCCCGCTTATGAAATGGAGTGAAGCAGTCACCTCAGGCAGTGGAAGCCATCAAGGTGATGGTGCAATCTTGTGCAATCTTGCTGGAAATCAGTACCAATGCTAGTGTTGCTTCTCTGCTGCTGGCAGGGCAAACAAAGCAGTTTCTGTGCCCAAACTGGGCCTAAGCCATGATTGAAATGAATCTAGAAAATCCGAAAATATACACATTTTGCAAAGCATTTTCCCATATGAAATGCATTTTAACATTACTCTCGCCAATATATGCATTCATATGGACACTACACATTATTATTACAGTGGTACCTCGGGTTATAGATGCTTCAGGTTACAGACTCTGCTAACCCAGAAATAGTACCTTGGGTTAAGAACTTTGCTTCAGGATGAGAACAGAAATCACTGTGTGGTGACAGTGGGAGGCCCCATTAGCTAAAGTGGTACCTCAGGTTAAGAACAGTTTCAGGTTAAGAACGGACCTCCAGAACGAATTAAGTTCTTAACCCGAGGCACCACTGTATTAATATTTGCTGAATTTGTTAATTCCTTTTTTCTTGCCAGGGCAATTTAAAGTGACTCAGGTTTCACCCACTCTACTTATCTAGGCATAAGTCCGGGTTTTCCAGGTCCAGGTCCAAGCACTTTTTTTTCTTTTTGGCCTGGTAGGTTCCCTGAAAAAACCTGCTCTTTATTGCTGAATCAGAGCAAACGACAATCTGTGGTAAACATCAAGTTTTCCTGAGGAAAGAGGTTGGGCAAAAAACAAAGTGCTCAGACATGGACTGGGAGAGTGCAGACTAGTGTGGATTTCAAAGGATAACTGTGTTTCAGTATTATTTCTGAAAGTGGAAATTAGGTAGGCTCACTTTATGTAAATAATTAATCAAATTTCTTTCCGATTCCTACCCACAACAGACATGGTGTGAACACATAACAGTATCAGGTCTCTTCTAGGAAAGACTGGTCTTACAGTAGAATTTCGTATTTTAGCCCCCCACACCACACCACCATATTTTATCCACTCCCGCTTTACAAATGCTCTTGTTTTCTATCCATTCTGCAGAAGTCAGCTTCACAGGAGTCAACCTACTTTATTTTATAACAGATTTCATGTGAGAAATTCTGTCAGTTTTGGAAACATCTCAACCCAAGAGGGATAGCAGCAACCAAGAGAGGGCAACTAAGATGTGATTTTCAGCTTGCTCTATTGTATAGCTCTTCAGTCAGATAAGTGACTGTTTCTATGTAGTCTTTTGACAGGAGCAGAGGGTTCCCCCCACCTCTTTCTCTGCTTTATACATTCACAAAGGTGAATACTTGGCACTTAGAAGAGCAGCTTTCCAAGAAACAATTTAGGCTCTGGGTAAGGCCTTAGAGAACTAGGTCAAAAGCAAGGGAGGGCAAAGAACGTTTGAAAATATCCCACATAGCCATCAAGTGGCTGCAGTTACAGTATGCAACCAAACTGATACAACATCTCCGAGATGCTTTTATTTTCTCCCGCTGTCAGGTGAGGAGAGGGCAACTGACAGCAGCTGCGTTAATTTAGATGTGACAACTGAGAAGAACAGAAGGAAGCTAGGGAAAGAAGACCACAGCTGACAAGGAAGCAGCTGACGCTGTGGGAAAGAGACAGAGAGTGTGAGAATCACTTTAAAAACATCAGATTCAGGTTTTGTGAAAAACTACTCAAGGATTCGCTGGAGACATTATGGATCCATTGTCTACAATGCTGGCCACCACAGTGCAAGCAAACACACAAATAACAGTCCTTTTTACATAAATCACAGCAACACTTAGATCCTTCCTAACTTTAGTCATGCTTCTTCCTCCCAAGTTAGCCACACATTGCCTTCACATTGTCACCTTATTTAAGGGACAGAGGTCAGAACTCTTAACAGAATTGGCATTTGCACTTGCATCTCTAACAGCAGTTCAAATGGTAAATACCTCATTAAATCTGTTGGTATCTGAGAATGACTAGCACTACAAATCTCTTTGATGTTAAAGGCCACCTCTTTAACATGGCCTTAGGATTCTGCTTGGAACTTTCAGGCAGCCCACCAATTTACAGCTAATAGGGGAGTTTGAAAAATGTCTTTTAGCCTTAACTGGCCATTATAACTGTGGCAAAGCAAAAGGAATGTATTTTTCAAAATCCTTGAGCCCTGTCATCTATCCTTTGAAAAACTCATATTATCTTTTCGAGAAAATGTTACTTTCAGATATGCTCATCCTAGGACGTCCACTTTAAGGATGACTGTCAAAGCTAATCAGAGCTGAAGAAGATCCCTGAAATAAGTCCATGAGAATGACGCTTTATGTGTATACTTGGGCTGGTGCAAATATAGAGTTGTTTAGTTGGTGATTTATCTCTCTGTATTCCTTGGGCGTGGAATTGAGCATTGCAAAATCCCAGCACCTTAGGATACCACATTGGTTACCCCTGTCCTATATCAGAAATAAATTACTTATTATGTATTATAATACATTATAAATGGATTATTTATTGTTTTATTTAATTAATTCAATTAATTTATAAAAAGGTAAAGGACCCCTGGCAGTTAAGTCCAGTCACAAACGACTCTGGGGTTGTTGTGCTCATCTCGCTTTACTGACTGAGGGAGCCGGCGTTTGTCCACAGACAGTTTTTTCTGGGCCATATGGCCAGCATGACTAAGCTGTTTCTGGCGAAACCAGAGCAGCACATGGAAACACCATTTACCTTCCCGCTGGAGTGGTACCTATTTATCTACTTGCACTTCGACGTGCTTTTAAACTGCCAGGTTGGCAGGAGCTGGGACTGAGCAACGGGAGCTCACCCCATCACGGGGATTCAAACCGCCGACCTTCCAATCAGCAAGCCCTAGGCTCAGTGATTTAGACCACAGCACCACCTGTGTCCTGACTTTTATTCTCAAATAAGTCCAGGACAACAAATACATTATGATAAACTAACATTTATTTATTTGTTTGTTTGTTTTAAAAAAGCATTCTAAAAACAGTTTAAACATTCAACTGGTGATCTCTAAGGGGGCAGGAACAGAGTGTTTCAACTATCAAATGCCTGGGTAAACAGGGGAAATCAAGCACTAACATATTTCAAAGGAATCTTTTCAATATTTCTTTAGGGGAGGAGCTCAAAAAAAAAAAAACCCTTGTAATTATAGTTAGCAAACTTTGCTGCAGAATTTCTGGGAAATCTCAAATCCCTGTCTTCAAACAGCTGTTGTATTGCCCACCATACATGGCTAATTCAGTACTGACTGATGAAATACAAACCAAGTCATTCATGGTAATTGAAACCCTTGATGTGGGACCAGGTGTACAAAAATGTTCAAACTAATTATTTAATCATAAAACAATAACTAGTGCTGTTAAACCTCTTGTTGATTTTTCAAACGTTTATTAATTTCAGCACCTGTGTTATCTTGCAACAATTTCCTTTAAAATACTTATTACACTATGTGTGGCATGTAAATTTTACAATGGATGTGATTATCTCTTGACACACACTCGTTCCAGATGCTTATAATGATTGGGTGCACATTTTTACTTCAACTGTTGTATAGATTACAGCCTTTTGAGTGTGCTTATATAATAATAGTTAGCATTCAGAGAGCGTCGTCAAGCAATTGGATTTAAATTAAAATCCCAGTCTCTCCTTTCCCACAGACCTAATAAGTTAAGTTTAAGGTAGAAGATCCCTGCTGGATTAGACCAGAGGTCTAACTAGTCAAGGATTGTGTTTCCGAATGTGGCTGAACCAGATGCTTTTTGAAAAGCCCATAGGTAAGACATGAAAGCAATAGCAGTCTGTTGCTCATGTCCAGGTGCACCAACAAATCTTGTTTTAAGGGGGCCAGCCCCCCACAATGTTCAGGCAGCCCTGCAGGCAGTGTGTGTGTGTGTGTGTGTGTGTGTGTGTGTGTGTGTGATATCACATGTGCACTGCATGCCGCGCACTGCAGGTCTAATGGCCAGCTCCTCCAAAGCGCTTGGCCTCCTGCATTGTGCAAGTGCCATCACAAACACGTGACACACGATGCATGATGCACCCGTGATGATGCGCACACATGATGTGTGACAGGTCCCTCCAATCTTGGGGGCAACCCAGAGCCTCTGTTCATATCCCACAGGAACAAGTATTCAGAAGCAGGGAATTGTATCAAACAAAATCATGGCATAAGCACACCCTCTCTATAAAGCCTCTCCTCCTCCAAGAGGGGAGGTGTTGTGGGCGGGACGCAATTTCTACGTCACATGGGGGCGTTATGCCCCCTGCCCCACTCACCTGGCTGGTGCACCACGCCCACAGGTAAGCGCCCAACCGGGCGGCTTGGAGGGGGCGTGGTTTGCAGTTTAATTTACTGCTGCACCAGACTTTCTGCCTCATTTTCCGCCTTCTTGTCGCGAGTCACCCACCCTCCACTCCCTTAGAGCTTAGGGCTTAGTTTTTCTCTTGACCTTGCTATGGACCTTAGGTTGGTCGCCCAGGTTGTCCAGGGGGCCTGGTAGGAATTTTTCCAATTGGCATTAGGCCTTTTGGTTTTTTCGCCTACCTCGTAGCAATCGTCACAACTTTCTTGGTATTGGCGGTTAGGTTAGGCATTGGAATGTGTTGATGGTGTGTGGAAGGGCTAGGTGTGGCCATTGCCTACCCCTTCAAATTTGGGTATTCCGTTAAAGGAATCCGGCAGTTGTGTATTCTGTCCGATGCCTGTGTGGTGGGGGGCCATGGCACGACCCTCGGTGACATCAGGGGAGAGCTTATAGTTGTATTAGCATCAACAGGCTCCACCTTCTGGTGAATAAACCCCCTTTAGGCTCACCTCTCTCCGAGTGGGTGGAGTCAATCTGTCGTGGTCCAATGCCTAAGCCAATACCTTCTCACTTGCCGTAATCAATAAAGTTGTGGCCTTTTCTTGCCCATTAACCTTATACTCTGTGTCTGTGTGTCTTCATTCCACAAAGCATGGATCGGGTCCTCGAACCACAAGTGAGCATCCCTTCTCTCCATGCCCCACCAAATCTGCTCTGAGATTTTCCACAACCTCCCAGTGCAGATTTGGGGTAGGGGTGGAATAAATGGGGAAGGGGGGGGATTTCCATTGCACAAGCAGAAGTCATCCTGCACATGCAGAATTCACCCCATGTTGCATTTATCAAGCCATCATGACTGCTCAAAGCAATAGAGAACCAAAATACATTCTCACCATCTCCCCCTTCTCCTTCCACAACATCATGATGGAGCATAAGGTTCAGACAAATTCTGCAGCCATTTCCAATCTGTGCTGGGACACTGTTGCATCCAGTGTGTGAAAGAGGGCAGAGGGAGAGAGGGTGAAGACACACTGAACATCAGCATGTTGCTTGTGGGAGATGTGGCCAGAAAAGGGTTGAAAAGTCTGTACCCCTCCAGCAATCTTGAAGTCATCTGTTGTTTTGAGGCCAAGTAGGGATTCCCACCCCACCCCGACTAGTTTGGCAAAAGGGAAACAATTTTTCCACCTACCCTACACTTCTTCTAAGGGAGATTTGCGTCTAATTCTGTTCAATGCTGAGCAGCTAAACAGGCTGCTCACAATGGAAGGAGCATTTTGCAAGCTGAGCAATTTATATGTGCTCAGAATGCTTGGTATTTGAACCTTGGCTAGATCATAGTCTTAGGGTGGCAGCAAATCAGGATGACCTTCTTCACACACAAAAAGCTTGAACAAACCAGGTAGAAGCAGGTGCTTTCTTCCAGCTCAGGGCAGGATCAGGCTCACCTATATCAAGCAAGCAAGGGGGAGGTCACATGGTGATGCCTGGCTTAGCCAGTTTCTGCGCATCTAATCATGCCCTCTCCCAGGCCATCACCCCTGAGCTTCAGAGTGTGGTAGAACAACCAAAAGGGTACCCTCCACTGATCTTAGCATCTGAGAGAATCTGTAGGGGATGCATCAGTTTCTTGGCTATTTAAGGCCTGAGTTGTTCAGGGCTTCAAACATTAACTTGAGCACCTTGAACTGTGCCCAGAAGCTAACCAGCAGCCAGTTCACTTCCAGGCCCAACTGAAAGTGTTCATGTTAGTGCTTAAAGCCCTTACATAATTTAGGCTCCTGAGTAGGATTAGCAATAGGAATACTACTCTACATGAATTTAGGAATTTCAGAAGTACCAAAGAATTTTGCTATGACTACCAAAGAGATATTGTTTTATGAGATTTTCTTCCAGGAACCAAATCCAAATTTACTGCTGTTCTAAGGGGGTATGCAGTAAGCTGGACTCTTGAACAAGGTTGAAAAACCAGTCGGAAAACATTTGATTGCCCATTCCTGTCACAGAGCTGAAAGAACAAATATTGGAGGCCATTTGTTTATTGGTGGGATCTGGTTGCTATTGTCACTTAGTCTCAAGGTTTTGAATTAGGAAGTGGCACGATAACAGAAAAGCTTTTTTAAAAACAAAAAACAAAACACACAAACAGAACAATACCAAATATTTCCAACCAGTCTCTCTATCTCTCTCCCCCCCCCCCACCAAAGCTGGGCACCATGCTTATTTTGCTATTAAAGGGGGGCAGAATTCCATTGGCTAAAGCTTTATTTTAAAAGCATAGAACAGTGCTGCGGATATGGCAGAATAACAATACAATTGAACAGCATGAGTTGAATAAATGGGCAGTATTAACTGTATCATTGCAACAGCCTCAACAGTGGCTATAATGCCTTAACAGAATGTGCAAAAGTAAATGAAATGGCACAGTGATTACACTGATTACAGCACTTCCAAATATGTTAGGATCCATTCTTGCTTCAGCAGGGCTGTAATTATGCTTCAAAAATGGCCACACACTGAGCTCCCTGATTCTTATTGCATTTCTCCTGCTAATTTATTCCTACTAACATAGGGCCCAATCTCATAGACTGTTGGAGCATCCTCTCTCATTTCCTGGTGGCAGCAGGCCAGTGAATGTGAGTGAGACCTGACTCTTATTATCACATGTTCAGATACACAGGGATTCTCTTGAGTCACCTTTGGACCTCATGAGTGGGTGGGGAGAGAGATACAGTCATTTGCTGCAAAGAATTAGCATATCCAACAGATTCAACAAGAGATGTTCAAATATGCCAGTTTTGGTTTCCCTTATTCTCAATTTTCCAAACTTAAGTTTGGCTCTACACATTTCCACTTGCAGGGATTTTTTAAAAGTCCACATTAAAAATCATCAGCATTTCCCATAGTAATTTCTCCTATTATATAGACAAGTTTGTGTATGCAATTTTATTGGCTATACACTTTTTTAACAAAACAATTTCCCATAGCATAATGCATGTTGCTATGGAATTTCCACCAATATATGCATACACATGTGCATTTTATCCAATTATATGTGCTTATGTACAGATTACTTAGCTGCTGCAAAAGTCAGAGAAGTGTGAATTTCAAAGGATGGCTTTGTTTCTGTTTTTGTATTGTTTCAGAATGGGAAAATCATGTAGGTTCACAATACACAAATCAAAATAATAATAATATTATAATAATAATTTATTATTTATACCCCGCCCATCTGGCTGGGCCTCCCCAGCCACTCTGGGCAGCTTCCATAGAATCCAAAAATACAGTAAAATATCACACGTTAAAAACTTCCATAAACAGGGAGGCCTTAAGATGTCTTCTGAATGTCAGGTAGTTGTTTATCGCTTTGACATCTGCTGGAAGGGCGTTCCACAGGGCGGGCGCCACTACCGAGAAGGCCCTCTGCCTGGTTCCCTGTAGCTTTGCTTCTCGCAATGAGGGAACCGCCAGAAGGCCCTCGGCGCTGGACCTCAGCGTCCGGGCAGAACGATGGGGGTAGAGACGCTTCTTCAGGTATACTGGACCGAGGCCGTTTAGGGCTTTAAAGGTCAGCACCAACACTTTGAATTGTGCTTAGAAACGTACTGGGAGCCAATGTAGGTCTTTCAAGACCGGTGTTATATGGTCTCGGCGGCCGCTCCCAGTCACCAGTCTAGCTGCCGCATTCTGGATTAGTTGTAGTTTCCGAGTCACCTTCAAAGGTAGCCCCACGTAGAGTGCATTGCAGTAGTCCAAGCGGGAGATAACCAGAGCATGCACCACTCTGGCGAGACAGTCCGCAGGAAGATAGGGTCTCAGCCTACGTACCAGATGGAGCTGGTAAACAGCTGCCCTGGACTCAGATTTGACCTGTGCCTCCATGGACAGCTGTGAGTCCAAAATGACTCCCAGGCTGCGTACCTGGTCCTTCAGGGGCACAGTTACCCCATTCAGGACAAGGGAATCCTCCACACCTGCCTGCCTCCTGTCCCCCAACAACAGTACTTCTGTCTTGTCAGGATTCAACCTCAATCTGTTAGCCGCCATCCATCCTCCAACCGCCTCCAGACACTCACACAGGACCTTCACCGCCTTCACTGGTTCTGATTTCAAAGAGAGGTAGAGCTGGGTATCATCCGCATACTGATGAACACCCAGCCCAAACCTCCTGATGATCTCTCCCAGCGGCTGCATGTAAATGTTGAAAAGCATGGGGGAGAGGACAGAACCCTGAGGCACCCCACAAGAGAGAGCCCAGGGGTCTGAACACTCATCCCCCACCACCACTTTCTGAACACGGCCCAGGAGGAAGGAGCGGAACCACTGTATGACAGTGCCCCCAGCTCCCAGCCCCTCAAGACGGTCCAGAAGGATGTTATGGTCGATGGTATCAAACGCCGCTGAGAGATCCAGCAGAACTAGGAAACAGTTTCACCTTTGTCCCTAGCCCACCAGAGATCATCAACCAGTGCGACCAAGGCAGTTTCAGTCCCATGATGAGGCCTGAATCCCGACTGGAAAGGATCCAAATGGTCTGCTTCTTCCAGGCGTGCCTGGAGTTGTTCAGCAACCGCTCGCTCAATCACCTTGTCCAAGAATGGAAGATTTGAGACTGGGCGATAGTTGGCCATCGTGGCCACATCTAAAGATGTTTTTTTAAGAAGCGGTTTAATAACCGCCTCTTTCAGCGGGTCTGGGAAGGCTCCCTCACGGAGGGAAGCATTCACCACCCCACGAAGCCCATCGCCCAGTCCTTCCCGGCTAGCTTTTATAAGCCAGGATGGGCAAGGATCCAGGAGACAGGTGGTTGGTTTCACTCGTCCAAGCAGCCTGTCCACATCCTTGGAGGTAACAGATTGGAATTGAAACAAAATAAAAAAATTCCTTCCAGTAGCACCTTAAAGACCAACTAAGTTAGTTCTTGGTATGAGCTTTCGTGTGCATGCACACTTCTTCAGGTACACTGAAACAGAAGTCACCAGACCCTTCTATATAGTGAGAAGGTGGGGAGGGGTATTACTCAGAAGGGTGGTGGGATTGGGTGATTGGCAGATAGCTGTGATGAGCCTGTTGACGACTATTAATGACTGCAATAGGTCTTACAGGAAAAAGCAAGGGGTGAGAAGGTGAAAAATGGCTTTGTCATGTATAATGAGATAAGAATCCAATGTCTTTGTTCAGACCAGGTCTCTCCATGGTTTTAAGTTTGGTAATAAGTTGCAATTCAGTAGCTTCTCTTTCCAGTCTATTTCTGAAATTCCTTTGTAATAGAACAGCTACTTTGAGATCTTGTATAGAATGTCCTGGGAGATTGAAGTGTTCTCCTACTGGTTTCTCTGTCTTGTGATTCCTGATGTCGGATTTATGTCCGTTTATTCTTTGGCGTAAGGTTTGGCCTGTTTGTCCAATATAGAGAGCTGAAGGACACTGTTGGCATTTGATGACGTACACAATGTTAGACGATGAGCAATTAAATAGTCCCGAGATGGTATGTGTGATGTTGTTGGGGCCAGTAATGGTGTTGTATGTGTCATCACATACAGCTCCCAAGTTAAAACAGTACAACGCATCATCAGAGATCTACAACCTCTCCTGGACAATGACAGTTCTCTTTCTCAAGCTCTGGGAGGAAGACCTTTCATTGCCTACAGACAGCCACCCAATCTTAAACAACTCCTAACCCACAATAATACTACAACCAGACTTAACACGGACACTGGCACCAGAGCCTGCAATAAACCCAGATGCCAACTTTGCTGCCACATACACCCGGACAACACCATTACTGGCCCCAACAACATCACACATACCATCTCGGCCACGACCTGAAGCAACTCAGACAGGGAATCCTTGGTGTAGTGGGGAGGTCGGTACACCAAAAGGAATCCTATACTGCCCCTATTGCCCAACTTCCAGAACATGCACTCGGAAAACTGGGTCTTCCCAATAGGACGCCTGGTGCAAACTAATGACTTCCTAAAAATCACTGCAACCCCCCCTCCCCACCCACATGACCTGGGTTTCTGTGCGTAAGAGAAACCTGGTCGACAAGCAGCGGCAAGGACAGGCCCATCTGCTTCATCCAACCAAGTCTCTGTTACACATGCCAGGTCAAGTCCTCCATCCATGATCAAGTCATGGATGGCAGTGGTCTTATGAATCATTGACCTGGCATTGCACAACAGCACCTTCAGGTCATGTGGGTATCCCTTGCTGATTCTAGTATCCATCAGGTCACAGACCCGGAGGCAGGAATAGTCCTCAGACAACGACTAAACCTGCCCCCTCTGTAATGACAGCCGGCAGCCGGCAGCCCTGACCCCTCCCCTTAAGAACAAAATAACACCTTAAACAAACAAACAAACAAAACCAATAAAACAATACAAACAAAAAACTGTAAAAATTACAAAAACATCAAAATCAAAAAAATTCCCCAAGCCCAACCAAACATCCATCCCACCCCAATCCCCCACATACAAAAAATCCAAAAGAAATGTTTAAAAACATTTTAAAAACACTCTGTGCCCCTCCGGCAGTAACAGCAACTGTCCTAGTGAGGCCTGTCAGGCCCCGTCCTGGGCCAGGTGGTAAGTGGCAAGAGCAGGGCCCTCAGGCACTCACTCAGGAGAGTCCTTCAAAAATGGGCCCCAAAGGCATATATTAGGCTAAAGTCTGCATAATAATGCATATATTGGTGAAAATAACATACAAAATGCAGTATATTCAGGTAATTTTCTTGCAGAGAATGTTTGTGTTAGTCAAAACAGCAAAACTAGAAATACTTTTCCTTAATTTGGTAGCTCCCTAAATACAAACTGGAATGAATTGTAACAAGGGTCTGAACACATATGAACAGAAAAGCAATAATGATTACTGCTTCTAATATACAGCTAGATAACTGCTATCACCTAGGTAAATATGGTTTGATATGATTGAATACCTTGTTATCTCCCCTGTTAAATAAATCCACTCAGCATTCATTAAATCATCCTGTAATAAATGGTGCAGCTCTTTAATATCAGGACACTCTTCCTTCTCTCTAATGTTTTAGTATTAAAAGAAACTGGAGAGATTCCTTTGTTGAGCAAGCCTTGATTATTGTTTCAAGAGGAAGAAAATGCATCTGGGGTTGTTTTTTCTGCTTCCAGGGGGTAAGAGGACTGCTGCAACACTTGAAACTAAAGGGAAAGAAACAGAGAAAGGGAGGAAAGTGCCTTTTGATGTGTCTAAAAGTCTCTCTGCGCTTCAAAGTTTCTAAAATATTACAGAAAGGCCCTTGAAAGGTGGCCATTTTGTGGTGAGGGTAGAAGAAGAGACTTTCAGAATACAGCTCAGATGCCTTGTTGTGGAGAGAACATCTTGGTGTTTGCTAGTGCAGACCTAGGTTTCATACCCACTGTCCGCCATGAACCACCATTGGCAGGACAGGCAGCAACAGCAACAGCAACAGCAACAGTAGCATATATATTTTATGTTTATGATAATACATTATTTCTCTTATTAATTATGTTATTTAAAATGTGCATTTTATACTCCCTTGATAATGTTTTCTTTTGAAATATTTAAGATTTTTTGTTAACTTTCCTGTGTTAATGTGCATTCTACAGTTGACCTTCTTTTTAACGTTTTATTTGAAATCTTTAAGATTATACTGTAGCTTCCTGTTAATAATGCTGCTTTGAATGTATTGATTTTGACTCCAGTAATGCTTTATTCTGGATTGTTTTATTTGATGTTTTTAATGTGTTGTAAACTGCTTTGAGATTTTTTTCGTAAAAATATAAAGTGGCATAGAAATGAATAACACACAATAAATTAAAAGGGCATGTTGGGCTCCTGGAACCAGACTGTCTGCTATATTTGGAATCTATCTGTGTTATGCTACCTTAACTCAGTATACAATGCACAGAATGATGACTCATCCTGCCTGCATGTGCCAGTTCCTCTGCTGTGAACAAGTATGCACAGTCAAAGCAAAGTGTGGGGCTATTTGAAAGCCCTCTTGCAAACAGCCTTGTTCTACTCTTTGCAGAGTCTGCCTGCGTCTCCTTTCCTCCCATGCCTCTTGACTGCCCCTAATCACTCCAGGTGGGCCAACCCAACCCAGAACAATCATGGGCTGCCTCAACCAAATTAAGATCAGAGTATGGGAGAACCTATCCATTCTTAAGGAAATCAGCCCTGAGTGCTCATTGGAAGGACAGATTGTGAAGCTGAGGCTCCAATACTTTGGCCACCTCATGAGAAGAGAAGACTCCCTGGAAAAGACCCTGATCTTGGGAAAGATGGAGGGCACAAGGAGAAGGGGACGACAGAGGACGAGATGGTTGGACAGTGTTCTCAAAGCTACAAACATGAGTCTGACCAAACTGTGGGAGGCAGTGGAAGACAGGAGTGCCTGGTGTGCTCTGGCCCATGAAGAGTCGGACACGACTAAATGACTAAACAACAACATGGGAGAATGTGATACTCCTGTCCAGTACCAAGATAAAGGTCTACCGGCTTGCAAGTTGAGCATGCTGCTTTATGGAAGTGAGATGTGGGAAACTTACACCTCCCAGGAGCAACACCTAAATGCCTTCCAACTTACACCCCAACGGTTTGAATTCACCTTCGAAGGTGCACTCTCCTCCGGTAGTCCCCCACAACAGATAGATGCCATCCACTGTTGTGTAGACATCTCCCTTCTGTGTGTAAATTCTGCAAAAGGACATGGCATTGTTCTTGGGGATGCATCTTTAACAGGAAAATGCTTCCATCTGTGTCAGAGGGCAACATAAAAACTAAGCTTTTCACAGCTGGAGGCTGTACTTTGCCTGTCAAGGCATTGATATATGAAGGCAATTGCCTTAGTCCATAGTTAATTACAATATTGCAATTAGCAGGTTGAAAGTGCAGGTGGTTAAGGGTCACTGTTCATGGGCCTGACGCTTGATAAGCCACAGAGGGATCAGGGGAAAAGAGGACAAAGCGGTAGCAAAGTCAAACTGCAATGAAGCTTTAACGGCACAGCTAATCTATCCCCTCTTTCATACAGACCATTTTTTATTTAAAAATAACTAAAGACAAGATTAATGTTATCCCATTTCACCCTTGTGTGCCAACATGTTCATGATTTTTTTTGGCTTTTTCATAGTATGCAAGCCCACTACATGCTAACTCAAAAGCTTATTATGGACAGAGTTAGTCCATATCTTGGTCAAGTAAGCAAGTAAATATTATTTGTTTGGACATTAGCCATAATAAAACTAAAATATCAATGCAAAATTCTAGGGTGGTACACTGGTCACAGAATTCAACTTTTATCTGTATCTTTTGGAAGCAGCCAGATCTGTCTCAGAGTTGCTATGCATCATTCCAGGTTGACTTGTTATCTGGGGCTGAATTAAACTTCTTAGAAGCAAAGGTCTCTTTCTTTTTTCTCCAGTCACTATAATGGGACTGTAAAAATGCCTAGAACCTTAATTTTTAAAAAAGTGGATGCAATTTGTAGCCATGTTCATCCCTTCAGAGGGGACCAAGTATGCCAAATTTCAGAATAATATATGCAGCAGTACCTCTGCAAGGGTAGACTATCATTATGTAATGGGTGTAGTAGTTGCAATAGGGGATTGGGGTTAAAATAAGAGCATGGATCCCAAGGAAACACTGGAGTGGGGATGTTGTCCCCAGCTAGGACCCTTGGTGGGGCTGGACTTCTGACCCCCACCATAGATTTGTGGGGGATATAATGAGTTTTGGGGGGTGATTACATGAGAGAAGAACTGCACAGATGCATGTGAAAAACAAATAAAGATTTTAACGTTTACTTAAACATCCATCCCCCCAATCACTGAAATTGGAGTGCCCTAGGGGAATAATTTACTGTGATCAAAAGCTAAACCTACAGTGCACAGCTCTCCCTGATCTAATTTGGGGTCCAATCCAGTGCTTCAGAATGGCCCCAATCTGATTTGGGATGATTTAGTGCCAGCCTAAACTGGATCTGGGCCCTGAATCAATTTGGGGGATTTGCACAATCATGCAGTTGAAGAGGCGAGGGAGGTGTGTTAAAGCTCTGGTTAAACACATGGTCAGGAGAAGGAGACACACAGTGTGCTAGCCCATCTCCTCCCCCCCCCCCCGCTCTCATCAGTGGCAGGCTGCCATCTTTTGACAGCTCTGCACCAGAGCTGATCTGCAACAATCTCAGACTGCCTCAACCCAATTCAACTAAATCTCAGCTTGACCCAATTGGTTCAGGATCCAGGATCTGTTCAAGTCCAGTTCACAAACACAAAACACAATTATCAATGGATAATTGAATCATATCCATTATTGACAAAGTGCTAACATAAATAGTGCACGAGAGTCTGAAAGGCAGTTTAATCCTTACGTTTGAAAATGATCAGAACTTCAAGAAATTACAAGTTTTCTCCAAGTCTGACAAGTCCCAGGAAATGACAACACTGGGTGGTGGATTATTTATTTATTTTTAGAGCTTGCTTCTGCCATGCACTATTTCTCCTAGTCAATTTGAAAGGATCTGTTAACGGGGATTAAAGTTCATAGTCCCCTGAATGGTGTTTGCCAAAAACAGTACAAACTGCACATTTAATTATTGTGTACTCAGAGACTGATAATTGTGAGAGATCAAATACACAGCTTGGCTGATTCAGAAAGTATTTTTAATAGGGTGCTGTTAAATTATACAGCTAAACATTATTAGATATATTTATTCATGAAAGCTAATTTGATATGTTACAAAATAAGCCAATACATGGTGTAACCTCTTGCAGTCTAATTTCCATGGATGAGCTCTTGCATATTTAATATCCTTTGAGGATGTATTTTAACCTACTCTAATTACTGCTTTCCTCTTAGTTCGTATTCAGGAAGACATAGACATTAAGGCTAAAATAATTTAATAATGTTATTACCTCACATACAAAGCAAATCTAGCTTATTAAACTGGAAGCTTTTAATATATGCAGCATATTCTAGAAAATTCATTTCAGCTGCTGGTACATGTGTGTAGCAGACACAGATAGCAGAAAGCTCCGGGGCAGCATTGAGGTGTTAAAAGTGAACTTTCATATCAGCCTTGAACTCACAGCTGTCCTCTGGATGCTTACTTAGGAATAAGTCTCATTTACTGTCACACGACTTCCTTGTGAGGAAAGACTCAGTCTTAGCAGCAAGTTTTTGTTTTCTTAAACCTCCTTCCCATCTGAAACATGAGGACATTAATTCTAGCCCAGGCTTCCTCAACCTCGGCCCTCCAGATGTTTTGAGACTACAATTCCCAGCATCCCTGACCACTGGTCCTGCTAGCAAGAGATCATGGGAGTTGTAGGCCAAAAACATCTGGAGGGCCGAGGTTGAGGAAGCCTGTTCTAGCCCATCTTGCATGGCCATTGTGAGCATAGTGAAGACAATTTTAAAATTTGAAATTGTGCCAGTGACCACAGCCAGTCCACCTGTTATCCACATTGATACCTGGCTGTCAATAGTCATTCACGGTTCTGGCACAATACATTCTGCCTTCTGAGGCAAAGCCACCGCTGTTGCCCTGCTGCCCTCCCTACTCTACTACACAACAATTGTTTCTTTTTGCTGCTGCCAGGGGTGTATTGGGGTGGACACTGAGCCAGTGGGGCCACTGTGCATTTGTCAAGTCCCATCCCATAAACAAGGTTTTTGCAGCAAGGTTCAAGGAAGAAGTATTCCTTCCAACCCTTTGCTTTGAGGCCACAGGCATCACCTCTAAACGTGCCCAGGAGCAGGGAGTGACCTCATTCTTCCTATCTTAGCAAACTTTGCAGCCTGGACTGTAGTTTGCTTTCACTTGTACCACCCCAGGGTTCAATTCTAGACAGCTCCCATATAGCGGGTTTGGGTGGTCTGACACCCAAATGCAGTGCCATTCCACCAGCAAAGGCAGAATCGAACAAGATACTGATCCTTGTCTTACTGCCATGCCACCCGCACCCACTTGCTCTTAGTCAATAAAGTCTGGTGTCCGCTTGATTTATTTCCACTGAATTCATGAGCTACAAAGTGCACTACAAAATGCACCTGCCCAGGCAACCATAAGTATTATAGGTTTGTAATGATAAATAATGATCAAAGCAGTGTTATTAAATGAAGAACAATAAACACTGTGTAGAAACATAATTAGAATACAAGAATTTGTGTGTATCGTAATATCAGTTTAAATATAAACAATATATCCTTCTTTCCTTCCTTCCTTCTTCTAATCTCTTCTTTTTTTTACCAAGGAAAAATAATAACATGAACTCAGCGAGGTTGTCAATGAAATAGTTCCCAAGGGAGAATTTTGTTCTCCTCTCTCATTTGTCTGGCCACGTGTGTAGGCTTTTGACCCAATTTAGCATAGATAAATGACCCATGATGTGAAATTCCCCAACAGTTTAATAATGCATTTAACTCAAAGTGACACTTGCTTGCAGCTGCCTTAGAGCAGTTCCTAGGCTATATATGTCTCTTTGAAATGATGTATGACATGCAGGAAAGCTTCCTTGATAGAACCCCAATTCTCATGGGTGAGGAACAAGAAAATCCTTTTTAGACTGCCAGCAGCAAAATCATACTTTGCAAGTCTTTATTTAATTTTGTATGGATTTTTCCTCCCACTATCATTTACAGCAATGACCATTAGTTTAGCTGTCATGTAACTCATGGAAAGCGCTATATAAATTATTTTTCCCCCTTCACCCTGTAATGCATTTTAAAAGGTTTATTGATTTTATTATTTCTCAGCAGATCAAAAAGCAAAATCCCTGGTTTATTTCTTAAACTGTTTGCATAATCCAAATAATAAGTTAGCAGCAAAACTACTTTGAATAAACTGTGCAATGGAACAAGAAAAGTTTATTGCACATATGAGCATAGATGCACAAATGCTTTGTTAGCTCCATAAAAGCCAAGGATTCAATCCATCTCCTTCAACATGCACATGACTAGGCACATACAAAGGTGCCCTGATACCCTCAACTCTCATCTTCTCTGACCATTAGCCATGCTGACTGGGACTGATGGGTGTTGGAGACCATCAACATCTGGAGGGCTACAAGTTAGTTCCTCTTATTCTACATGGTGCACTGAACTTCACACCTTACAAGACTGCAGCTGGACATGTGTCATGCTATCAGGGTGAGAGGCCTTTCAGTTTCTCACTTAGAAATGTGCAGTGGCCTTCACCCTCTTCAGGACCCTAACACATGGTTGGCAAACTAAGGGCCGCAGGCTGGATCAGGCCCAATTACCTTCTGGATCCAGCCTGCGGATGGTCGGGTAATCGCTGCATGGATTGCCAGCACCCGTGTTCTTTCCCTCTCCCTCACTCGGCATCGGCGCCTCCTCCCTCCCTCCTCCTGGCTTCTCCCCGCCCTGCCTAGAGGAGGAAAGAGGCTGGGCTTTGTTGGTGCCAGCAGCAGCAGCGCTTGAGCAGCCGCCATTTTAAGCAGCCCCTCTCTGGAGCCCTTTCGTGTGCTGCTCATCAATCCTCCTCTGCTGCCAGCCCCTCCCGCTCGCAAGACACAGGTAAGTGGCTACTGGGGCTCGTCCGGTGTTGTGGAGAAGGGAGGGGAGAGTTGGTGGGGGGGATGGTTTATAATCCAGCTCCCCAGAAGGTCTGAGGGACAGTGGACTGGCCCCCTGTTGAAAAAGTTTGCTGACCCCTGCCCTAGCATGTAATCTACTTGTATACCTAGTGAGAATTGATGTGCCTTTATCTGCTTACTTCTTCCACTGTTCTGAGGAACTCTGAAAATTCTGTGCTGCCAATTCTTCAGGTTTTGAACTTTTTGTGGTTCTTTGGGAATTGTTGGTTTTATTGCCTCTTACAAGACAGAGGTCTCAGGTAATCACTGGTGTTTCCCTGGTGAATGATGTGGAGTCACTGAAGAAGCAATCCATTTACTTCTTTTTCCTAAAGGTCCTCTATTTGAAAATGTTGATTATTGTATCCTGGTGTTGTTTTTAATCTGAGTTTAAATTAAAGATCATATTATATTAGCCCACAAATCATGATTTCCATCCTGGGGAAAGGAGGATGAGATTAAAGGACACTGATGGTGTTAAAACAGGGAATGCATCGCCAAATTCCAAAATGAAAGAGGACAAAACTGCAAAAGATTTTCAAGAAGAAGAAGAGAAGAGTTTGGATTTGATATCCCGCCTTTCACTCCCCTTCAGGAGTCTCAAAGCGGCTAACATTCTCCTTTCCCTTCCTCCCCCACAACAAATACTCTGTGAGGTGAGTGGGGCTGAGAGACTTCAAAGAAGTGTCTAGCCCAAGGTCACCCAGCAGCTGCATGTGGAGGAGCGGAGACACGAACCCGGTTCCCCAGATTACGAGACTACCGCTCTTAACCACTACACCACACTGGCTCTTCCACACATATATGGAAATGTAGGGGGGGGATACTATAGTTCAACTGGAGATTCAATACATCACAACAAGAGCATGGCTTGGCATGCTCAAATTTGCCAACTTTTGTTCTCCAGGGTTTTCATTTTTCAATCTTGCATTCAGTTCTCTGCATTTCTACAGCAATTTGCAATTTTATAAATAAAAAGTGCTGATAAAAATTGGTCAGCATTTTAGGTATATTTTTCCTATTATGTGCATATTATTATATGCAGTTTTGACTAACATGCAAATTTTTTCCAAAGCAAATTCCCCAAATATAATCCATTTTTGTATGCTATTTTCACAGATGTGTGCATTTTTATACACACCTTACCCTAGAATATGCTGTTTCGTACACATTACTCATCTGCATGATACTGCACTATTTACTTTCTGTCTCCACCACGTGGTAGGGCTGTGTTTCACTGGTCTACAAAGGGCACTACATTTCAATTTTTTTGGTGAAAGTAAAACCTTCATGTTCTAGAGATCAGATGGCAAGCTAAGAATGGTTTGGTTAGAATGTCAGTATCAGAACTGAGCAACTTGTTCCAGGGTGTTGATCCAATTATTTCTATGTCTCTCCCCCTCTCCAGATGACTTAACAATATTTAAAAAGGAGTATGTCTCCTTTAAAAACATGATCCCCAAATACAATGGTTTTAATCTATTAAATTACTTTTAAACTGACACATTTTCTTCAAAAGTTGTCATTTAAACCTTTGTGTCTGGCAGCCTTCAGAGCTAAAAGCAAACGGAATATCTGGAGGAACCTTCCCACACCAGAATGATTTTTCTAAAGTGCAGCCTGATTTGATGTTACCTGCTTCAACAGTGACTGCTAATGAATAATTATTTTGCATTCTAATGGTTTTATGTAGTGTGATTAAAGCTGATATGGAATCTTTATTTGCATGATTAAAAAGATATAATAAAATAACTTCAGAAGAGCAAGTTTAGTGATATTGAATTGCTCCACCTGAAAGAAACCAATCTAAGAAATAAAATGCCTTATATTTGTTATTTCAGAACCCCTTCCCAGTGTGTCAATAACCCAGCCTACAGGAGACATTTGTTGAGGCAAGACCATTAACAGCATAAGCTTAAATCTGTGTGGTTGTGTGTGAGGTAAATATGGCACATTTCCCTGCTGTCTCAAATATTTTTTTCATGACTAGAACATGACATGTTACTGCATCTTTGAGCGGCCATGTAATCATTATGGCATGCACAGGACTTTGGGTTGTGCAGAAGAACAGGCACACACCACCACCACCAATCCTTGGAATAATAGGCTTCTTGCTGGGGTGTTAGCGAGAGGATTACATTTTCCACCCCAATCCTCCCTGGAAATTTATATTGTCTATAGCCCCTTCTACTATGCAAGTCAATTGGGATATATCCAGTGTATCCCCCAAAATCTGTGGGGAAAGGCAGAAGACTCCCTTTCCCTTAACTAATGACCCTTTGGATAACAGGGTAATTAGTGTGTGTGTTGGTGTGTGTGAGAGAGAGAATTTCCCCAACCCACTCTGCCATGTGGATCTATGTCCCTTTTTTCCTGCTTCCAATCCCTATAATTCCTATTGTACCCACCCCCAAAGAGTAAAGTCTAGCCTTTCAGGGCAAGTACTGCAGCTATTAATGTGAAATATGGGAGACTTCATCAATTCAAAATTGGTGACAATGCCTATGAATTGCACCCAGTTCAGGCAGAAAGTAAAAGAATCAGACTTTTCCTTGTTCTTTTTAAAAATCAATTTTTAAAGAAACTCCACCCCACCCCAAGAGATCACCCAGTAAGAGGAAAAGTCTACTCAAGAGGTGGGAGACACCAAAGAGGACCAGGTGTACCCTGTAACCCACAGTTATCAGGAATGGGTTGGGTTGATTGTAGTGGAGTAAATAGCCATGTCTGTGGTGGGAGATCAATGCATTATTGGTCACATTTAGACAGGCATGGTGCTAGCTTTTTGTTGTGGATTAGTGTGTAATGTTCCCTTGAGAATACTGCACCTCTAACAGGACAGAGCAGTGTTGTGGATCCTTTTGCAGGCCCACTTGTGCACCCCACGCCCATGAGTGAAGACATTAACCAATGATAGGTGCAACAAACTTGACACAACTACTTACTGGGATTGAAAATAGGCCACAACTTTATTTATTACAGATGTAGGTAGGCTTTGACATTGGGTGTGCATCCATATTCAGCCTCTGGGGTGAAGGAGGGCAGGCGGCATAGTGCAGCCCAACTTTGGTGAGGGCTGGGCTGGTGCAGCAGGCTTCTTTTACCCTCTGTGCTCCACACCTGGCTGGCATGCCTGCACCTGCCCCGGACACCGACAAACAATGCTACTTGCTGCAAGGCACAGATTTTTTTGCCCCAGAGTAGGGATAGAACGGCGATGGGCCACAATTACTGCCCACTCTGAATCAGGTAAACAGCCTTTTTGATACTACCTATACCTTCACTGATCCTGAAGCTGAGGCTCCAATACTTTGGCCACCTCATGAGAAGAGAAGACTCCCTGGAAAAGACCCTGATGTTGGGAAAAATTGAGGGCACAAGGAGAAGGGGACGACAGAGGACGAGATGGTTGGATGGTATTCTCGAAGCTACCAGCATGAGTTTGACCAAACTGCTGGAGGCAATGGAAGACAGGAGTGCCTGGCGTGCTCTGGTCATGGGGTCACGAAGAGTCGGACACGACTAAATGACTAAACAACAACAACAATACCTTCACTGTTGCTTGTAGGTTGCTTGTATGCTAGATATGAAGAATGGACTTTGGACAAGTTACCTTTTGCTTTTTGCACCAGTTATCCCTGTGCATGAAAGAGGTATAGGAAGAAATAGTTGCCTTTCATCAATCACAGATAGTCCTTTTACCTACAGTAGTATGGTGAGAAGAGAAATAGGATGAAAGGACCACCTTGGGATTCGGTTTGAAAAGAAGGCAAGAACACCATGTATCTTGCTTGATAACTGCATGAGTCATTCAGAATAATAGTTTTTAGCTTCTGATTATTCAGAATTTATTACAACACAAATTTCCAATTCAAAGTGTTTTTTATAAAGAAAAACACCCACTTGTGCTTAGATCTCCTTCCTGGTGGAAAATTAGCATTAGCCAAGATGATTTATATGGATGCTAAACTGAAGTGCTTTGGTTTTATTGTAAAATCTGCCAAGAAGTTATAATGTAACTCTAAAAAGTTTTGCTTGAATGTCATTGGAAGGCAAAATAGTGATGGAAGGAAAAATAAAGATTGGATTTATGGCATCAGCCTGACTTTGATAGGTGTTAATTCACTCTGCTAGGCTGGTGATTTGAGCAAGGGACAAAGGAGAGGCCCTGCCTCCTGGGCCTTCTGCATTTTTTAATGTTCAATAAGTCTGTGTCCATAGTAGCTCAGCTTTACAAATGAGCACATTCTTCTCACAAACGCTTGTACAAGTGGAGAGACAGTGTGTACCTGCATTCAGTGTAGTGTATGAATGAACCAAAAGTGGCCATTCAATCTATTTATTGTGTTGGGTCATCATTATGACTTCTCTGTGCTGGAAAGAAGCAGGATTACACTCTTCAAAGATTGTTGAGAGAAGAGTCAACAAGCTAGCTCCAGATCTTGAAGGGTGCTTGGGCAAGAAGCCGTCAGTGGGTCCCTTTCCTTCACCACTGTCCCAGATGCCCATTCACCTGCCCTCACCCTCTGTGCTCAACCTGCACAGCCAACTAGTGGAGGACTGCAATACTAGAGTGAAATACTTCTTCTTGCCTGGTCTTATTTAATACTATGTTTACACCCTACCTTTCTTCCAAAGAGCTTCTTCTCGTCCCCATTTTACCCTCACAACAGCCCTGTGAGGTGAGCTAGGCTGTGACTGGCCCAATGAACAACACAGTTTAGGGGGCATTTGAAGTCTGGTACCCAAGGTCCTATTTCAGGAGTATTATTGCTGTTTTTGTTAATGTTACGGTTGCACATTTATTAGCCCAGGATTTTAACCCAATACACCAGATCAGCCTTATCTTCCATTGATGGTCACCATTTGTGTGTTTGGAGAAGGCAAGTGAAGAGGCATAAAGACCAAGGACTCTTCAGGCGTGTGTGTGTCTCAGCAGCTGCATAATGGTGCTGACTTCTAATGCCAGCCCTTAAAAGCATTATCCAATTCCAGTCAGTATCCCAGCCAGGCTTTGGCACCCCAAATCTCCCCTGATATGTTTGACCTTTAAACACTTAAAATATCATTGCAAGTACCAAGCAGGTTGAAGGGAATTTCTAATTGAGCGCAGCTTTGATGTATTTTATTTTTTTAACACAGCAATTTGCAATACAGCAAGTACAGCGATCAGATTTCTACAGTAAAAGCTAATATCCAGCAATTATATAAAAATAGTTTAATTAAACACTTTTGCTTCCAGGAAGATGGTTTTTTAAAAAGGACGTAACCTAACATTTGCAGCCAATAAAATAGGAGAAATTTTAAAAGAGTGACTTTTCCATTTATTTCACCATAAAATGTATGCTGTAAAAGTACAGGGAATGTCAGCAGATATTTCACCAAGCAGCACCATCTGCATACCTGGCAGATTCTTGAGGCAGTGTGGGTGTCTCAGAGCAATTTGCCTTTGGATCTACAAAATCACCCACCTAGGTTGTTTGAATGGGTGACCTTTCCAATGTTGAGATGGTTTTGTGTCATTGGTTCCTTAAAAAGTTTGTTTTGTGTGCTCATTTGGTGGAACCTGGAAAATAAAAAATCTGGAAATGTTTATAATTGCAGCCCCCTTTGGCATGAAATAAACTTTACTAAACATGTGTGCTTCAAATGCAAACCTTTCCTTTAATTCTGTAAAGATCATATTAGTTGTTACCCATTTCTAGTTTTGTGACTGCTTTCTTTTGCTCTTCTACAGAAGGCAGGGTGTTACACAGCTGTCTGGCTGAGCTACCTAGTGGGGAAATCCTCCCTTGAAACAATTTATTATAAGTAAAAACTGGAACAGGGGTAGGATGGTCTATGATGGTTTGATAAAACTTGTCCTTTGTCTGTAATCTGCAGTGGAGAAAAAAATTAAATGTGAAGCCCTGGAACATTAAGTAGGTATAAAAGTTGCTGAGGTATGTTTGATACTGATAAAAGGCTGCAGCTTGATGGGGCAAACAAGCAAATTGGGGAATGGCATAGGAGTGGAAGACTTCAATACATATGACAAGAGGGAATAAGTAAGGAACTGCAGCAGGAAGGAAAGGTAACTAATGGCCTTTCTAGACATCCTTTTTATTTTGCATTCCTTATAATTGGGGAAGTTATACATGATCTCATTTTCACTTCTTTTTGAGCGTGGTGGACATTCAGCTTTGTTTCCCAGTGGATCATGTCCTGTACCTTCCTGCTAAAATCCTGTAACTTCTCAGTCCCAGTAAATAGTTCAGCTGCTGCATTCTGTTTGATTTAAAAATGGAGCTGTCTATATGATATCTGGTATGTGTTATAATTCACACAGGCCTCCCAGAGGGTCCATGTACAAACCCTAGCATTGCTTGTGGTGGGCTGACAAAGAAAATGCCCTCTCCCTGGACCACCACCCCTCAAAATTAAGGTAGTGCAACTATCAAGAAGGTCTCTTTTGCCAATCTTAATGTGTGAAAGGGCCTCTAGGGAAGGAGGTGGTGTTTCATATATTTGGGGCTTAAGTCATCAAGGGTTTTAAACACTTGTTAGCATCTTAAATTGGGCCTAGATAACTAGGCTGTTGCTATCCTCTCATCTTCTTCACAGGCATGTGCTAGCTCCCTCTGTGCTTTTTTCCTAACAGAATAATCTGCATGGCAAATGTCAGATACTGCACTCTGGCAGGTTTGGGCAAACTATACATCCAGTCATCCTAGACAATTGATCATCTCTCCTGGAGCTGATGACATTTGGAGCCCACCAACATTTGGAGAGCATCATATTGACTTCCCTCTGCACTGTGGCAAACAGCAAAAAGCAAATGTATATGTTGCAGTTGCTGTATTCCTTCACATGTTCAGCTACCAGAGCCAAGCAACTTACTTTATTTTCTTTGCCCTTAATATTCCATGCCACTACTATTTTTAATAAATAAATAACAGAAAGAAGCTGAGTTTTGTAACAACAGCTGGTTGGCTTTACAAATAAAATTCTTCTCAGGTAAAAAAACAAACAAAAACCTCACAGAATATGTTCTTTCCTCAAGAGTGCACTTCACTCCTACTAAATCCTCATCAAGCATCTAAAGAATGACAAGAGTATCATAATGATATCTCCCTGTCAAGTACAGCTAGAGTCATATTCCCATTTGTACCCTAAGGGAAGGCAGATTGAATAAAACCATTTTAATGGTTCTGAATTGCTCATGTGGATTAAAAAAAAGAGAGAAAGGCAATCAGAGTCACTATCTTATTAGAGTGTTTCAGTCTGCATGGAATTTGAAACTCCAGGAGGAAAGATGGTCTTTCGCAACTTGTAGTACTGACTCACCAAGCTGAATGTGGCCCATCAACTATGGGAGTGGGGCACTAGCTCTGTGGTAGACTGCATGCTTTCCAAATAGGTTCAGTCCCTAAGAACATAGAAAACTGCCATATGCTGAGTTAGACCATTCATCCATCTAGCTCAGTATTGTCTACACTGACTGATAGCAGTTCTCCAGAGTTTCAGATATGTGTATCCCTAGGCTAAACATACCCAAATCCCACAACCACTGCTCATAAAACTTGGTTTCCAGACTCTTTATAATATTGGTCACCCTCCTATGCACACATTCCAGCTTGTCGATATCCTTTTTAAACTTCAACTGTGGTGCCCAGAGCTGGACACAAAGTGTGGTTTGACCAAGACAAAATAGAATGGTACTATTACCTTCCTTGATCTGCACCCTGTATTTCTGTTGGTCTAGCCTAGAATTAAATAGATCCCTGTTTAGTCGTTCCTGGGCAGTGAGTGGGAAAATGGTTGAAGATGTCTCAACGTAGATTCCTCTTTGGAATGTTTGACGTTGTTTCTCATGGTCCCCTGGGCAAGTGAAAGAAACTGCACCCAGTTGATCAGCACCAGCACCAGTCCTGTAACCAGCCTCTTGCAAAGCATGTGTCTCATAAAGTTCCATTACACAAAGTTCCCCTGTGATGGTCTGGAGAAGCAGAGAGGACCAATCACATGTGCCATTAACAGGGCTCAAGGGAGGCAATTTGGAACGAGAGCCCTGGAAGATTTCCTCTGCAGAAAGGTATCTGCCTGCCACTTTAAATGAGCTTTCTTTCTTTTTTTAATTAAAGGAAATCATTTCTGCAATGAAAGAAACTGCCTTTCCAGCCACCTTCCCATGTTGGAGGAGGGCTTAAAGGTAGGAATTCACAAAGTTCACCTGTCATTATCATTGGAGGTGCAGCCGACAAATGTAACAAAAGAGCAACAATCCCCACTTTCGGTCCCGAGTATAATTCCTGACAAACCTTTCATTAGTTTCCATTAAAGGCTGGTTTTTTAAAAAATCAGATCACATTACCTATTTCTTATCCCAGTGAACAGAACTGCTGTACTAGCCAGATAATCTTAAGAGGGGAACTGAAGGCACATGTCAGAGGCAAGATGAAGGCAAATTTGAAACAAAATCAGCATCTGGATTATGCAGCCTTTATATTCTCCAGGTTTGACATTGGGGGGGGGCTAGAGAGTGGGGTGGGGGAGAATATTACATCAAGGATGAAAGGGATGTCAATGCTGCATATCAAGTAGCAGGTGAAAATGCCTGCAGTTCATTCCAATACGTCTCAATTGTGCCTTCCAGCACAGCCCACAGCAAGGCAGTTTGTGTTCAGATTGCAATGGCAAGAATCCTCCCAGCAGGCATTGCACCTCTGAGATGGCAAATCACATTATATCTCTTTTCTACCACCTTCGCCCAATATATATTTTTGCTCCAAGGGGATGGGCACAGAGGGAAGAAAGTTAGTTGGGGAAAATAGCTTAGAAAGCCAGGGGCTACATCTGCATTGTTGCCCCCCCCCTTGCTGCAACCAAATTGATGTAGGAAGCTGCCTATTTGTTTCATTTATTTCAAAAAATCATTGTGCTGGAACTATAGTTGCTTTCTAGCAGAAACTGTGGGCCATCATTGTGGGCAAGCACGGAAATCAGCAAGGGGTGATGGTAGTGGAAGTGAGGACACCACAGCCACTGGGGATAACTTCTGCATACAAAGCAGTTGTTAAGCCACTGAGCTATGGCCCTTTCCTGAATATATCAATGTATGTCTGTTAGCATGTGGCCCAGCTCACTGACAGGTGCTGCTGGAGGTCTGGTCCTTGAACAAACTCCAAAGAGCCAGAGCCATGTGATGTGATCAAAGACAAGCTGGAGATCAGGTTCCTGACCAAACAAACAAGAACTAAAGGCCAGAGGCAGGAGACATAGCTGCAACTAGGCAAGTGAGGTGAGAGGCTGCATAGCAATTCAGGGCAAGTTCCTTAGATCAAAGAACCAAGTCCTGAGCAGCAGTTATATAGAATAAGCCACACTCCATGCTCCCTGGCTGGGTCCTCAGGTTACTTGGTCTGGTTAAGCTTATGTACTATAGTGTCTTGTCCAGTTGCAAAACAAGGAACAATGAGATAGTATGTCCTTCAGCTTTTGCACATTTGAGCAAAACAAGATGTGAAGCGACTATCTGCACTTCAAGGGGAGCTTCCATGGGTGTTCATGGACCAACATAAGAGCATGAGAAGAGCTAGCTGGATCTGTCCATTGGCTCATCTATCCATCATCCTGTTCTCACAGTTGCCAACCAGGTGCCTGTGGCAAACCCACAAGCAGGATTCGAGCACAAGAACACTCTTCCCCCTCCTGTGGTTTCCACTAGCTGGTGTTCAGAAATGTTGCTGCCTCCAGCGGTGGAGACAGAGAGCATAGCCACCATGGCTAGTAGCCATTCATAGCCCTCTCCTCCAGGAATTTGTCTAATCCTCTTTTAAAGCCATCTAAGTTGGTGGCCATTACTGCTTACTGTGGGAACGAGCTCCACAGTTTAAGTGTCCATGAAGAAGCATGTTCTTTTATCTGTCCTTTCATCTAACCAATGCTCAAGGATGATGGAAGTTGTAGTTCAGCAGCATTGTTTTTATGATGTTAGCCATTCAAAGCCCAGCCAATAATAATAATAATAATAATAATAATAATAATAATAATAATTCCACATTAGCTACCTCTGTTCTAAAGTGTCTGCTCAGACCAGCACTTTCTCTCTAGCATCTTAAGCAAGGGTCTGAAATCTGCTAAATTGGAAAACCACAGAGAGACTGAGTCCAGGACATGAATGATACCATGCTTTCACTTCCTTTCAGTTTGTAGGGGGCGGTACAAAAGCCTTAGGCTTCAGGCTCATGTACTTTCACCTACCAACTGTAAAAGTTAGGGCTAATGTATGTACATTCCTGCATGGGTTCATGAAATCTATTCATCCTGAAAGGAAAAAAAAGATAATGAGCAATGACCTAGGGCTAGGGCAAGTGAGTTGGCTTTCATTAATTATTCTAAAGGTGGATATAAAAGTTATTGAGGAGAAAAAAAGCAATCTGTTCTGACTACCTGATTAAGCCAAGGTTGTCACACTGACTTGAAGCATTTGATGTTAATTATCCAATGTGGGCAGGAAAATGGCAGTTTTGCAATTGCGGTGTGAGAAATACCACATGCAGCCTCCTTTGAGCACTCTGCGGGGTGCAGGAAGAGATGGAGAGGAATCGAAGAAATCTGCTGAACATGAACTTCTGTGTTCAGCTGGTATGATCTCAGAAATGTGAAATAGAAATATGACTGCATGGCTTCCTTAAAGGAACAAATCTTTATTGCATTGTACTTGTGGTGATGAGCTGAGCTGGTATATTATCTTAGCTGTTTGCAGTCCAGCTTCTGTGAAGGATGAGAAAGTCACCAGTTTAGCATTGATTAAATCTCACACAGGCTGAATTCAAAGAATAGTTCCTGCAACACAGGGAAAAATAGAAGGAAACTCGTGGAAGGGTGTGGAATAGGCAACAGAATGAGAAAGAGGTGGTGAGAGACTTGACAGGAAGGACAGAAGAGATGGGGAATTGTGGCAAGAAGGGGATAAACAAAGATCATTCCCTCAGATTGAACCAGGGGTCCTTTTCTCCCACCTCAGTGGCAACTGGTGCACACTAGCCCTAGTATCATCAGGGCATGGCCAGCAATGTAATGAGGTGTATGGCCAAAATTTGGTTTTCACTCTATCCTCCTCTGTGGGCATGTAAGCATTGCCAATTTATAAATTGAGCCTCATCCAACAGAAAAACTTTGGTTCCTGTTGTCACATTTGCATTTCTGATGGGAAAAAAGTTTTGTCACCTTCAACTTTTCTGGTTCTTTCTCTCCTTTGCAAAAAAATAAAATAATGTATACATCTAAACATTGCAATTTTATTAGTACTTAGTACCTAACACAGTTTTAGTACTATGATTGTTCTCATGACTGTGCACACAGCTAATCCATGCCTCTTTAGTAGTGACAAAAGCCTAGATTTCTACTTGCTCAGTAGTGCTTCCCCAACCCTAGGAAACAACACACACCGTGAGTGAGTTTCTGGAAACACATTTTGAAGGCACTCCCAAAGACTTCATTCCTGTGCACAAAACACAGTGTGGTTTACTCAAGTTAAAAGTAAAATGAAAAGTATACACACATTTGGGTAATTGAGTAATTTTTTAAAATAAATAAATAAATGTGCACATATAATTGAATGCATACACTGGTTTGAGTGTTGGACTAGTGCCTGAAAGACCTGGGTTTAATTCTCTACCCACTTAAATGAACACAGTGGGGCTTACTTCTAAGTAAAATGACTAGAATTAACTCAGTCACCACAGATAGATCATACATTCTCCTTAGTATACTTAATCATTATGCATGTTAGACTACATTACTCCTATGGAAAAACAACAGATATTACATTCAGGAATATTATGCTTTATTTATGCTATGTCTGGCTTATTCACTGGTACACAGAAAGAACATAATTGACCTTGAGCAGTGTATTAAAATATTATGTATAATAGTCATTGGCTAAAGATCTCCAGAAAACCTTTTTCTTTTTAAAAACTAGTCCTGTAAACTGCAAGTTGTGATTTCTCAAGAGGAAAGATGTGGATGGGGAAAAAACACTTCCACACACAGTGAAATTGGGGTTGGAAGTTTGTCACAGTATTCTCTATGCAGACTGGCTGTGGCTCTCCAGGGATTCAGAGAGTGATCTCTCCCAGTCCTACCTGTAAATGCTGGGGACTGGACCTAATGCCCTCTGCATGCAAAGCAGATGCGCTACCATTGAGTGTATGTGTCATAGAATTCTACTCAATATTAATCCAGAGCAGAACTCCAATGTATAGTTAGCAGAGTAAAAACTTAAACAGGTTGCAAGATTCCCCCCCCCAAAAAAAAATAAAAAATAAAAAATTGACCAGATTCCCTTCTCAGTGGCATTTCACCTAAAGGGGAGACATGAATCAAATGCAGAGGTTCTTGCTTGGACAAACGTTGGTGGTGATGGGAAATTTAAAGAGATAATTAAATATAAATTTATTTGCCCATTGTTAAACTCTGTTAAGCCACCATTTTGAGGGGAAAGGGTTACATTCTTTTGCAAATCTTCTGCCCCATTTGCATGGAATTGCTGTTTTAGCAACAGCAAACCCGTCTACTCTACCATTCAGAACTGTGCCGCTGAGACAGATTGGGCTGTAAGATATGAAGCTGTTGACAATGAATGTGCCTTTATAGCAAAAAGGAGCCAGAGAGAATTCTTTTAATATTCGTTCATCATATATTTGTAAGGATGTGGATTTGTTTTATGGGTAATAATTCACTGAAATTTTTGACAGAGCTGGGATGCTCTGTAAGGATGCAATTAACACTATTGGATCTAGGCTTCTTTATTGGATAAAAGATGGTGGAGGAGTCAGGTCTGATTCCTTTGTCATGGACAGTTCATTACTTAGGTTGGATTTTAAGGCTAGCTGTAATCTTTTCAGGGGTGAAAGAACTCTTCCTCCTGAGGGTTTCCTGAGGTTATTAAGGAGGATTCCTCCCCCCCATTGAGCTAGCAGTCCTGTCAAGGCCTACAGAAGTTAATAATGGCTCAACTGTTGTTCTAGTACAGTGGTACCTCGAGTTACAAACGCTTCAGGTTACAAACGCTTCAGGTTACAAACTCCGCTAACCTGGAAGAGTTACCTCAAGTTGAGAACTTTGCCCCAGGATGAGAAAGGAAATTGTGTGCTGGCGGGGCAGCAGCAGCAAGAGGCCCCATTAGAGAAAGCATGCCTCTAGTTAAGAACAGTTTCTTTCTTCTTTTTTAATTTTTTTAATTACTTTTATTCCATATTACATCACAATGCAAATATACTAAAGCCATCACATCAAATGTAATATTCTTTTGTCCCTCCCCCTGCTTCCCTCCGTCCCACTCGATTTCCTCTACATTCTGAGATTACATTTATCTTTGCATTCTGCAGACTTCTCAATTCATCTATGCATTCTTATTGTCCTTCATTACTAAGTTACATTCCCTCAGATACTTTACATTTTAATCTAGGCATATTAGCATATCTTTTTTGAGCAATATTTTCCATATATTCATCAAAACATTTCCACTCCTTTTTAAATTTTTGATTCGATTGATTTCTTATAATAGCTGTTAGTTTTGCCAAAGCTAATGAATTTGTAAATTAAATGAATACTTAGCTCTAGTTAAGAAGAGTTTCAGGTTAAGAACGGACCTCCGGAATGAATTAAGTTCGTAACTAGAGGTACCACTGTACTGTGGGTTGGGTTTTATTGTTGCATTTCACTGAATTATGCTACATTGTTATAGATGGACTATTGCTGGGTTTGCTTGTCCTAAAAAGAGAAAAAGCAGAAATGGGATATTTTATGAAAGCTGAATTGATCACATACTCCACACATCTCCACTGTTGTGGCTTCTCTACACACTCATGCCATAGTTGAATTCAACATTAAATAAAGCATCACATAGATGAAAAATCATTTCACTATATCTATTTAGGTTTCATTTAGTTCTGGACACTGACTGTGCTGGTGCAGCATTTTGGTCTTCCAGTTTCTATGCAAGGGAAGAGTGTTACTAACATAAAAGAAGAGGGGGAAATTATTGACATGGAATCAGAAGCTATTAAGCAGAAACTACAAGATAACAATGCAGACTTAATGGGACATTTTAAAAATATGCTGTTGCTGATGTTCATGTGCTATTACTGATATTTTTTCATTATCCATTTTCTTGTACATGGTTGTCATGCTTAAGTGACCCCTAAATTGGACCATAGCAAATTGCTGCTAATAGGTTTGGAATGCAATACATGATAGTATTTGGGGCTAGAACAAGTGCTGTTCAAGAGATGCTGTGTTTAGTGTTTCAATCTTTGCAAGTATTGCTGAATGAATTGTGGATGCAAGGCCAGCATCTACTTCATGGACCACCTTACTCTTGGGAATGTCATAATATGCTGGTAGCCATGCCTAATTTACTGAAATCCTGATGGCCACTTCTTGCACACATGCCTAAGAGAAAGAGGCAAGGCACAGATACATAGGAAGATAGGAAGCTCTCAAAGTCTGACCATTGGTCTCCACTTGGACACAAAGAGCGCTGAATGACCTTGAGCCTCTCAGCTTTTGTCTACAAAGACTGGTAGTTGCTTTTCAGGATTTCTGACAGTGGACATTTGCAACCCCAACTGAGGATTCAGGAATTCAACCTGGGACATTTTGCATGCAAAGTAGATGTTCTATGATTGAGCTAAGGTCCTCTCCCTATGATTGTAAAGGTAATTGGAAATCTAGAGCATAATCAACTTGATTAACTAGATAGCTTCATTAGACAAAATAAATCTACATTGCTAAAGTTGTACAGAGCTGCCATCTGAGCTGTTAACCCCACTTTGTCTAATGGCAGAGCCAGGTACAAATATTTCCACACCTCCACCCCTCCAATTCAACTCACCCCATCATCTGTCCCCCACTTTTTCTTCATTTGCTTGCTAGATGGTTTCTTTTTGTTTCATAACACTAATCATTTTAGCCAGATTTTCTTTAGCAGTTGACAGGCTGAGCATGTCAAAAGCTATGTAAGTAGCAAATGGGAAATATATAGAGAGCAAATTTCGCTACTAAATCTCAAGCAAAGAGGGTTTGCCACAGAATGTCTTGTGCTTATATAACCATGAATGAATTCCATATTGCATTTATGGACCCATGACCCATGGAACAGGCTGGAGAGAACCTCTTCCACTCCACTACCATATCTTTTAGCCATGTCATGGTGATCAGCTTCCCATTTTTTGTATTTATTAAAAATATAAGACATGAAGCATGTGCTTTTTTCTTGTTACTTGGGCTGAATGTGTTTTGTAGATGAGCTATTGTTTGTTGGCGTGAGATGTACTGTCGTATTTATTTCCCATTATGTGTAAACAAATTTTCATTGCATACTACTTGCCCATACATTACTTATGGCATTTTAAATCCCCTTCACTAACTGGTGGTTAAGAGTTTTCTTTGCTCCCAGTGGCTGTTCTCTCATGCCATGCATTAGCTTTCTTTAATGTACGTTATCAGGTTATTTCAGCAAAAGGCAGCACCTCGTAAATTCTTCCCCATGGAAGCAGCAAAGTTTATCTGCAACTGTCAAGATGATACATTTCTTCATGCTTGATCCATGTAGATCTTTTCTCTTTGCCTCAGTATAATCAAGAAACACAAGAGGTGAAGTGAAAAGATCTTGAGTACTGTTAACTGCTCAGTATTTGGTGTGGGGGTTTTAAAAAAAATATATGTAAAGTTCTTATCTTTTGATCAGATGTTGAAGTGTTGCAAGGAGGTAACATCTCTCTTGAGTGCACTCGGTTGTGCCAAAGTGGTTGTTGTCTTCTGTTTTAAGGGAGCAAGTTTCTCAGTGTGAAACCATTGCATTGATTTGGCAGCTTGCAATGTTCCTCTTTATTAGTAATGGGCAAATTTCTGTCAGCTCAGTACAGAATTCATAGAATCATAGAATCATAGAGTTGGAAGAGACCACAAGGGCCATCGAGTCCAACCCCCTGCCAAGCAGGAAACACCATCAGAGCACTCCTGACATATGGTTGTCAAGCCTCTGCTTAAAGACCTCCAAAGAAGGAGACTCCACCACACTCCTTGGCAGCAAATTCCACTGTCGAACAGCTCTTACTGTCAGGAAGTTCTTCCTAATGTTTAGGTGGAATCTTCTTTCTTGTAGTTTGGATCCATTGCTCCGTGTCCGCTTCTCTGTAGCAGCAGAAAGCAACCTTTCTCCCTCCTCTATGTGACATCCTTTTATATATTTGAACATGGCTATCATATCACCCCTTAACCTCCTCTTCTCTAGGCTAAACATGCCCAGCTCCCTTAGCCGTTCCTCATAAGGCATTTACAAGCATTTACAAGCGCTCTCTGAAAATTCTTAGGAAAAGTGTCTGGGTGGTGGTATTTATTTATTTATTTATTTGTGTCATACCATGGGAGCAGGTCACACCTATCACAACCCCAACCCACCTCATCTACCAACCTTTCTGACTCTCTCAGCTTCTCCCAAAAATTGGCTTTTGGACCTGTGCTTTTAAACTTGAATTGTGGGTTTTGATACCGAGCCCAAGGGTAATTTAGTACCGGGGACATGCTATCATCCCCCTCATCAAAATGTTCAAGGAGGTCTTGAAATGCAGAATGAAATCAAGGAAGCATGCACAAGAGGAAATGTTGTAGCAATGGAAGATAAAACTTCATTCCCACAGATTCATCCCACCCCCACTGACTTTCTGAAGTTAAGGGATAAATATAGTTGGGGGGAAGAAGGATGGGGAAAGGGTACTGAACCCATTTTGCAGGATCCAAGTGATGATAGTCATAATGATAGTCATAATAATACATGCTAGTTTAGGAAGGAAAACTTCAGTGGAGGAGGAACATAATTATTGGGGCTAGCCTTATCCTCAATTAAACTTCCTAATTTTCTTTTAAAAGCTTTCCAAACTGATTCTGTACCTCAAAAGCAAGCTCCACTTTCTTCAATAGGGCTCACTCCATGGTGCTTGTGTGTGTAACAGGACTGCACAGATTGCTCAGTCACAAGCATGCCCCATGAAAAAGCCTATATACTAATGCTCTAGATTAGAACACAGTACAATTATTTGATATCATGCCACTCCCTCTATTTAAAGGGGACAAATTAATCACAGCCCAGCTCTTCTAGGAAGACGACTTGAAATGGTTCTTTCCAAGGAAGGATCTGGGGTTAGTCCTCATGGGGAGCTTGCCCAGTCAGAAATGGGAACAAGCCAGCCCCTTTAAAGTTGGATCCTCCCACAAATGCTTCCTTCTCTGCTTGAAGCTTCCTCCTTTCTTCCTTATTCAGTATGGACACTGCTAGTTACCTGTTTGGGGATTGAATAGGAAGTTTTGGGGGACTCTATTTTGTTTGGCTTGCTATTTAATTGGTTGCTTTGCAGATTCTCTTGCAGATTTTGACAGTGCTTTTTTCCTTAAAAAATGTTTAGGGGTACTCTCTTTCCTACTCATATTGAAATACTGCCCCTCAATAAGGCCAAACTTAGATTCACAAAATATTTAGGGGTATGCGTACCCCTACGTCCCCCCCCCAAAAAAAAACACCACTGGATTTTTAATAACTACAACTAGTTTTTCACCATAGCATGGCTAATGAGTCTTCTTTCAGGGTGTGAGCAATAAATAAGCACAGGGACACAGACACATACAGACTGCCCTTTCCGTACTTAAAAATATAAGACAACTCTCTTCATCCATTAATGTTGATGTTAGCTTTCCTGATGTCATACTTTCATTTTTAAATAATGGTGGTGGGAGGAAAAAGAAGTCCTTCGCTTCACATTAACTTCAGCAACCAGCTGCCTAGCTTTAAGCAAGAGATATTCTATTGTTGAAACACAGTTTCAAGATCAGATCTATAAAGATCTGCTGTTTCTTACAGGCAGTTCTCCTATCCCCAGAGAATATTCTAGATTTGGTATTTTCTCCTTATTCTTCCCCCCTTGTTCTTTTATTTAAAATAATTTATACTTCTTCTTTTTGCATACACAATTTCCCTGCATTTTTCTTCTTCTTTTAATGTCAGTGCTTTCATATAAAGGTCTCCCAATGTAATAAAAACAAACCCACAATTCCAGAGGTTCCACGCAATGCATCCATAATGAATAAGTATTGGTACTGCAAACTTCAGAGAATCATCTAACAAAAGAAAGTACTGGAAAATAAAATATAAAAAATTAATAGAATGATTGTAGTGGAGTAAAGTGCAAAGAGAATAATACAAGAGAGCTTACTGTAGGCATACATGTTTCATGTTTATTTAAGTAAAAGCAAAAATCAAATTAGCAAATGGATAAAAAAGAAACCTGTAAAGATAAATAAAAAATAAGGAAACAATGTTTATTGAAATTTCATATTTTTTTTCTTTTTACATTAATCTTGTTGTTTTCCAAGACTTGTTTTCTAAGCCTCCCCCCCCTTTTAGCAAGAACAATAATGACAACAACAAACATAGAATTAGCCCAGATCACAGAATTTATGTTACATTTCTCAGTGAAAAAAAGATGGTTGATGTTTAAAGAGAAATATATTTTACATGACACACACAAAATAAAAAGACTTCTGGGAAAAGCAATAAACACAATACCACAGCCTGCTATAATTTTCACTCTTTTTTAAATTTTATTGCAATAGTCTGATGAAGATGCCTTAGATCAGGCAAATAATTGCTTGTCTGGAAAGTACTCACAAATCTGGCCACAAAATTAAACAGTCCTGCAGTATTTCACATTGGCTTGTACAGATCTATAAATCCAAACAGTGTTGAGGGAACTTTATATAAATAGGAAACGATCATAAATTTTAACATAGGCTTCCAGCTCTTGTGTCTATAAATATGCATTATGGATTGGGGAACACATCTCTGTGACTCATGAACATATATGTAATCTCAGAACTCAGGCTTGGAAAACAATTGAGCAGAGTTTTAAAACCTTGAAGCAGTATCATACCTCTTTAAATAATCATAGCTTCCCACAAAGAATTCTCTTGAAGATGACTCAGAAACGTCAACTGGTCCAAAATGCAGCAGCCAGATTACTCTCCAGTTTAAAGTGCTCACATTGGTGACTGAAGTCCAAAATGACTTTGTCTTGAAATATCTGAAAGAATGCGACTTTCCGTACAGAATCCCTTGGGTGTTAGAATCTTGCCATTTCTGCTGCCCCTGGGGTAACTGTCCAAAAGGCATTTTCTGTGGCACCACCTAAGCAAGGAGTAGTCAATATGTTGCTGTCTATGTGTTTCTGGACTATAACTGTTATGAACTATAGTCAGCATGGACAGTGGTCAGGGATTATGGTAGTTGTAGTATGAGTACTTTAAAACTAACTGAGGTACATGTTGGCTAAGTAGCAGTATTCAAGCTGAAATATAATCTCTACCGCATAGCACTTTTATACCTGGTTAATTGTCATGTGATGACAATAATGATACACTTGGCATAAAAGAATGGCTGCATGAATCAATCCTTAGACAGCACTTAAATTGTGCTGGGTGCACTGAGATGAAGATAAAATTAACTATTTGGTGTGTGTTATTTTTTAAAAAGAAATGAATCATACAAAACACAGACCTATGCATCTTATGTTGCATGGGAGACACACAATTGCCTGTCTGGGATTTTTAAAAAAACTTATTTTACTGACTCACTCCAGTACACAACTGAATATCGTATCACTGCAGCTTCTCATTTCCCAGCAAGCATCTTGAGCAAAGCACACTTTAAATAGAAATCAATCAAACAAATGCAAAATTGGCAAGCCATTGGGAATGGCATGTGATTAGGAATCCTATCAGAGCAAAGGAGTTTTTCCTTTCCCATTATCCCCCCCCATGTGACTTTCTTTTCCTGTTCTGCTGGTCTAGCATGTCAATTTCTCATCCTTTACGTCACTATAAATATCCTCTCTGTACTGAATGTTAACACAGCATAGTATTGCATAGGATGAGCAGCGTCTGCTTATCTAGAGTATCGTGGATGGTACCAGGGGCTTGTGTCTATTAAGGATATTGGCAAAGAATGAGAGTCCTTGGTTTCTCAGCACTAGATAAATGGTGTCTGAGTTAACATTCATGAGGATCCTGGAAGACTCATTTAAAGCAGCCCCTGAGGCTATATGCTTCCTTGGATTCCAGAACAGCACATAAAGCTCTTAGTGTTCTGATCTGCATTTGGAATGGATTGCCTGCATATTACAAAGATTATGCAGGGAATATCGAGTAGCTTTGCTGGTAATGTTCATTCCAGGATTGTTGTATATATGCTGAATGCAAGCAACACTACCAAGTGAGCCAGAGAGTCCTTTGATGGATTAAAATGGAAGGCTTTTATGTTGTTTGCCATGGAAAGCCAATGCCAGTGGAGGGTTTCACAGTGCCTCCTCTGCCAGAAGTGAATCCAGAAGAAGTGGATGGTAGGGGTGTGTTACAGGTGAGCACAGTTCCTCTAATATAAGGTTACCAGATGGTTCCGTTACCCAGGGACAGTCCCCAGATTTACAAATCAGCCCCCATACAAAATCCATTGAAGTTGGAAAGTGTCCCTGGATTCATTGAAAAAAACCCAGTAACCTTACTCTAATACCCAGCATGGGCTCTTAAAGAGGACTCTTGTCTGGGAAAGAGGAAGAAGGCTCCAAGGAGAAAGTGAGGAAAGGAAGCACCTTCATTAGTGGGGATAGACACCTTGTTTAGTTAGAAAACAGCCTAAATGGACATCGAATTTGCCCTCCATATTCAAAAAGTATGAGAACTGCCGTTAAAAACACATGGAGCGTATCAGGATGTCGATCACTGGTCCATTTCAATGTGTTCTCAGAACACACCCAAAAACAGTACACAAAATGCTGTCTGTTTTAGAAGCCAAGGCTAAAAAGATCACAAGCTGCAAGTTATGGTGCTAAACTTGCAATCCAGTCATATGTGTGTTTACATATATAAGTCCCAAGTCTCTGCACAAAATGGGAGTCTCTGCAGAATGGGTTTGATAAAACATGGTTTACCACCTGAATTTGCTTTCTTATTTCTAACAAGAAACAGGCACCAAGGGCTCCTCAATATTATCTATTTATTGAGCAGTCATCCTGATTAGCATGTGCATGTGCATGGAGGTTAGACTGTGGCTGTATTCAAACAGAACTTTATTCCCAACATTTCCTTACTGGGTTGTTTTTATATTTTATGTGATCTTTCAAATGACATAAAAGTCATTGGGCCAGGCTTTTTGTCTGCAGCTCCCCCCCCCAAAGAAAAAATGTAGAGGACAACAGGACAGAGGGAAGCAACTTTTGCCAGTGGCATTAAGACAGTCCCCCATAGTACTCCCAGCTTCATCAGTGACAAACTTTGGGTTTTAGAATTTCAGGGGTGGCCTGTGCAACACCAAAAATTTGGCACCCCCCCCAGCTCTTGCCTTCCATTGGTCATCGTTGTTGCAGAGCCCCCTGCCACACCCTCTCAACTTGGTGCCCAGTGCGGGCAAAGCAGTCACACTCCCCTAAATCTGCCTATGGCTTCATTAGCCCACTCCTGTACATCACTCAAAAAAAATTCTTAAATTATAATTCATCCATTTTCAAAAAAGCTTTTCAGAGGCACCTTTTCTTATAGGATTGTAACATTTGTCATAATGCAATCTTTCCCTTTCCCTTTGGATATATGCATACATGAAAGAAGCTATGCATTATTTTATTGCTGTAATTATTGCCAATTAGTTCTAATTAGCTAAAGTGTAGGCTCTCTTACGAAAACTTTAACTTTTTCAAGTATGGCTTCAGCCTGGTTGTCAGGCAAAGTTATATTTAGGAACTGAACAAAGGCAAAGAACTGGGCCGGATCTGAGAGAATAGGTTCGCTAGAATAGACAAAAGAATAGCATAATGTAACTTCTTTTTAAAAAAGAAAGAAGTGAACCTTTGCTGGTTCCATGTGTCTAAGGAGTGTGTGTGTGTGTGTGCGTGTGTGTGTGTGTGTGCAAAAGAGAGAGAGAGAGAGAGAGAGAGAACTTTATCCCACCCCATTCTGTATTTCATGCAAACATTATCCTGGCATATACTTTTTTGTACGTATTAGCTTGCTGGAGTACTGCAATGCAAAATTCAAAAAAGTATGCATTTAGAAGGATTGCCATGTTTTAGTTCACATATTCTTTAGGAAACTATAAATTTGGTAGGATTACTTTTAGATGCAAACTGATTTGAATCCCCACCCTAGCCTCCAGTTAAAAGGTAAAGGGACCCCTGACAATTAAGTCCAGTCGCGAACGACTCTGTGGTTGCAGCTCTCATCTCGCTTTAAAGGACGAGGGAGCCAGCATTTGTCCACTTCCACAGACAGTTTTTCCGAGTCATGTGGCCAGCATGACTAAGCCACTTCTGGCGAAACCAGAGCAGCACACAGAAACGCCATTTACCTTCCTGCTGGAGCGGTACCTATTTATCTACTTGCACTGGTGTGCTTTCAAACTGCTAGGTTGGCGGGAGCAGAGACAGAGGAATGGGAGCTCACCCCATTGTGGGGATTCAAACTGCCAACCTTTCAGTTGGCAAGCCCAAGCAGCACAGTGGTTTAACCCTCAGCACCACCCGCATCCCATTAGCCTCCAGTTACCTCCATCCAAAAGAAACCAAACCTGAGTAAGCACCACATACCTGGAACTTATTGTAGCTCCAACAGATGGGGATGCATGTAGCAATATGACAAATATGAGCATAAAGTAGAAATTTTAGTGCAGCTTTTTTATTCCTAGCATATAAAGAATTAACACTGGAATCCTATGTACATCTACTCAGAAGTATGGCCCATTGAATTCAATGTGTCTTGTTCCAAGGAAAATGCATGTATGATTGCTTGCTAAATGTGACCAGTGAATATATAAAAATTAGTTCTGACACACAGAACTCAGTTGAATGCCAAATAATAAGATTTATCTTAATTATCTTAATTCAACAGTCACTAATTTGTCATGAAACTGCCTCTCTAAGAATCTGATAATATATATAATTCTGGCCACGTATCATCATCATCATAAGACAATGCCAATTCATTAAAAAGGCACTTCTAGAAAACTATTTCACATAAAAGAGACAGATATTTTAGTAGTTGACTGTTAACATTTATATTCATCACTGGCATCCATCACAAAGTCAAAGCAAAATATAAAAGGCAGGACAGTAAAGCTTGCTCATCAATGCAACGTTCCTTACTGTGTCTATTTCACCCTAAAGGGAGAAAAATTGACTTAAAATAGGAATCAATTAAATAGCATAGCAGAATAAGAAAAATAACATTTAAAATAACATAATACATGATCTGCTCTGTTTTTGTTGTTCCTTGAGTAAAGATTACTCATGAGAGCCAAGGCTAAGTCCTTCACACAAGTATGAGATGATTACTTTTGTAAAATTAGATTCATAAAAATTATAATTATAATGGAAATCCAATTCTTCAATTTGCATTAGCTGATTAGTACTGAGTGGGTTTTAATGACAATCTATTCACAGGTTTTATCAACCAGTTCTACAAAGATATTGTGCCCATTACCTGCCTGCTCTAGTACTACAATAATAAAGTAGAATTTGGAAGAAGGACTACTAATCATACTTCAAGAAAGTCTGCTTGGGGTTGAAACTATCTATCCCCACTCACGAAGGTGCTTCATTTCCCTACTTTCTCATTGAAGCCTTCTTTCTCTTGCCCAGAGTATAATATTCTTTAAGAGCTCTGGCCATGAGAAGATGAGGATTCATGCTCATTTCATTTCCGAAGCAGGTGGTTTAAGCTCTAAGGTTTGTATTTCTGAATCATATAATATGAGCCTCAATGACATTATGCTGTACTCCATGGACATGTCCAAGAACTATTCAATAATCATCTGTATGGAATCTTGGATGAAAGTACTATGAACACGGAGTACATTTTGCATTTACTGTACTTCAGGCAACCTGTTTTCAAGGGCAGGTTTTCATAGCAGACTGGCCACAAAACTCACCACCTGGTTGTGTTAAGGGGGACACAAGTTGCAGTCTCTCTTTGGTCTTCTGTCATTTCTGCGAGCTGTTCCTATTGGACATAAGTGCACTATTTGTTCCAAAAACATTTGTCATGGTCTTTTACAGGCATCCAGATATCTTTTCTTCTTGCGCCTGTTTTTGTTTTCAGAGTAGAATAAAGATTCTCCAGTCATCCAAGCATATAGATATTGGCAGGTAGCAAGAGGTTTTCATCCCAAGCAGGAAAACAGAATTTCCAAAGGATGCCTTGAGGGGGCTTCTTTTCCAAAGCTTCAGTCCTTAATAAACAACTCTATTCTGTTCTTATTTCAGATACCTTACATTTAGCTTTAGTTGAGCCATGCATATAAGAAATATGGCACTGAAAAACAACAGCAACCCTTAAATGGGAACACTGTCAAGGCAGAGTGGGTTAAAATGATTTTCATTGTACTTAAGAAGCACCTTCCTTCCAATATTTCTTGGTGAAAAGGGAACCATTAGTGGAACTCAGAATTTAAAGGGTTTCAAAACAAAACAAAGCAAAACATCTGGCTAATTATTACTCTGGGCTATCCTCCTTCTTCTCTGAATAATATATAAAGGTAAAGGTACCCCTGCCCGTACGGGCCAGTCTTGACAGACTCTGGGGTTGTGCGCCCATCTCACTTAAGAGGCCAGGGGCCAGCGCTGTCCGCAGACACTTCCGGGTCACGTGGCCAGCGTGACATCACTGCTCTGGCGAGCCAGAGTCGCACACGGAAACGCCGTTTACCTTCCCGCTGGTAAGCGGTCCCTATTTATCTACTTGCACCCGGAGGTGCTTTCGAACTGCTAGGTTGGCAGGCGCTGGGACCGAGCAGCGGGAGCGCACTCCGCCGCAGGGATTCGAACCGCCGACCTTTCGATCGGCAAGCCCTAGGCGCTGAGGCTTTAACCCACAGCGCCACCTGCGTCCCATGAATAATATATAGGTACAAAATAATAACGATGTCTTCAGCAGTACATATGTTTTGTCATTTTTAAGTAATTTTTATTGTGCATTTATGATGATTTGTGCCCCTGATAGCATTGGGGCAGTTATATGAGACCCCACTTCCAATACTATTTGGGCATGCCACTCCATTTTCACTCAGAGCTTATCCCATAACTTCCTACTGAAATTCTGTAACCACTGAGGTTCATAACTGAGAAGCTGTATGGTTGGCTAGTGATTGCCCTGGCCTGGCCAGTAGCAACCACCAAACAAGCAAAAAGGTTATTTTGGGTCTCTGTAAAATGGAGGGCCAGACAGACTGTTAGGTGTTAGAATCAAGTTTTATTAACTGATAGAATACTTAACAAGGAAAACAGAATAACATTGATATCCCACACTCACCGCAAAGTACGGTAATAACTAACAACATATAAAGCCAATAATAAAGAAAATAAGCAGAGATATTAAGCAAGGATATGCAAAAGATATAGTAGTTAGGAAGTGAAGCTCATCAACATGTCCCCTCAACCACTGGAGATCCCTTTAGCAGCAGACCAACATACAGTTCCCCAGTTATGCTGGCACCTTCCTGGAATGGTCTAAGCCAAGATCTCATCTGTCTTCTCCAAGTGTGGGCTTTTATACAGTTCAGGGGGAAATCATGGCAACTTTGATGCAGGTGTCCCACACCATCAGGGTGCCTCCTTTCCATATTCTCAGCTGTGAGCCAAAGTCTATGTCTGGGAGTCAACTCTGAAGCTGGTTCAAAGTAAGGCTGCCCTTTCTCTCTCTGCTCCCACTCTTATCTACACAGCTGGCGAACTTGGTCAATAGTCAATTCTCATATATACATACAAGCAGGAGCACTACCTGGTGTCTGTTTCCCTGCTACTACTGTACTACTGAAGCCTCTTGTACCTCCATTTCCCACTTCATCATAGATACTAATGGTGAACTCCTTTCAGGTGAGATTCACATGGTGGAAGTGAGAGAACAAAGAGTTTGGTAACCCTTCCTCCCAAGGTGGAGTGACTTCATCAAGCCTGGCAGGATAGTCAGCTCCTCACTCCATCAACTATCACCTGACAGCTACAATTTCACTAGGCTGAAGCAAAGTGGTGCTGGGGTGGGAGAGAGAAAAGATGCAGAGTGCTGTCCAAGTGTTCACTTTTGACAGGCAACTTCAAGGTTCATCTGCTCTTCCTTCTGATGGGTCTATGCCATAAGACATCCGTTGGGGCTGGACAGTCCTTCAAAAAGAGCACTGTCCTCCATAAAGCAGGAAACATAACCTAGTTCTGATGCAAAGAGACTAAGACCCAAAAGGTCAGGTGCAAATGATATAGTTTGGGCTCACCCATACGAAATTCTCAGCTGTAACTCCATTGCACCTGTATTGATTTTTAGGGTGTTAGGGAAATTTATTTCCAGGGAGTTCAACGACACAGGCTATGTTGTGCTATGCAGTAATGACATAGTTGTGGGCCAGGACCTAGCAGTCTCACTTCCCACTATCACCTTTCATAACACACACAAACACACACACACACGGATAGGTGGAGAAATATTTTAAAGATTGGTACAAACCCTGGACAGCTTAGAGTCCAGCCTGAAATTAATGAAGTTGTAGACACCTAATATCTGGTTAAGGGAGAAAGCCTTTCCAGTTGTGACCCCGTGTTTAAGGAATGCTTTTCCCAGGGAGGCCTGCCTTGTGCTGACATTGACAGTATCCTAGCACCAGATTTGAACATACCTCTTCATCCAGGCTTTCAATGAATTGCTATAATCATTCTTACTGTTATTTCTGTGTGTACATTTTTGTGGGGAGGAGGACATTTATTGTTTTACTGTAAACTTTGAGATTTTGTAATTATATAAGTTGCCTAGAGGTGTATTATATTGAATAATAATAATAACAACAACCGTTATTATCAATGGGCTCTGCTCTCCAATGCTTATGTGATTGTACAGAGCAACTTAGATGACTGAAAAATTGGTATATACAGGTATGAATACTCAGATATAGGTGACTCCTTGAAACTCTGGATATCTATCTATCATCATTTACAATGTTTAGACCACCTTCCAGTAAAACTATTAGAATAAAGCAATAAGGATAATAAAGCACTAGTATAAAATATAAAATCACATATAAACAAACAGAGCAGAGCAACATCATAAAAATAGAGCATAAAGCTTCAGCAAAGCACATAAAACATCATTCAGTGGATTAATGGACAGATATTCCTGTGTTTTTATGCTTTAGGGATGGGCAGATGCCACTGGTTCTGCTCTGAAAAACAAGTTAGCAAAACTAGTGCAGTTATGCAGGAGTTTGAAAGAACCAGGTGGACTTTTGTGCCAACTTTGCTGGGATCATCTTTCTCTCCAGACCAGGAAAGGGAAACTGTGGTCTTCCAGAGATTGTTGGATTCCAACTCCCATCAGCCTTGACCAGCATGCCCAGAGGTCAGTGATACTAGGTCCAACAACAAGTCAAGGGCCACAGGTTTTCCATGGTACGTGCTAATGATGTCATTGGTGCAAGCACTGACAGAGGAAGGGGGTGCGGTGGGTGCGTCCTGTCCAGGGTGTCATCCCTGCAGGGGGGTGACATTGCCACCCCACCCCCTGGGACATTCACTGCGGGTGGTGGCCCATGGTTCAGGGACGGTCACTGTGGGCGGTGCCCCCTGGGACACTAGTCCTGCCCCCATGGGTAGCTAGCCCCACCCCCGGGTGCACACCATGTGCACCGCTCCGGGTGCCAGAGCAGCTAGCTCTGCCTCTGGGTGCAAGAATGTTTACTACTGATGTGTGAATGTCTCAATTCCATTTTTCTCTGTTTCTCTTTTTCACCAGTATTAAGTTCAGTTCTTCACATTTCCATTTTACTAGGCCAGGCATAGGCAAACTTGTCCCTCCAGAGGTTTTGAGACTACAATTCCCATCATCTCTGACCACTGGTCCTGTTAGCTAGGGATGATGGGAGTTGTTGTCCCAAAACATCTGTGGTCAGCATGACTAAGCTGCTTCTGGCACAACAGAGCACCGACACCAGAGCAGCGCACGGAAACACTGTTTACCTTCCCGCCGGACCGGTACCTATTTATCTACTTGCACTTTTTGGCGTGCTTTCAAACTGCTAGGGTGGCAGGAGCAGGGACTGAGCAACGGGGGCTCACCCTGTTGTGGGGATTCGAACCGCTGACCTTTAGATTGGCAAGCCCAAGGCTCAGTGATTTAGACCGCAGCACCACCCACGTCCTATGATTGGATTGCCTGTCTGTAAGCTTACGGGGAGAAAGCATCCACTTTTAAGAAATACCTAAAAAATCACAGTATATACTCAGGCTTTTGTATACACAACCAATCACTATGCTCTGCAGGAGAGGGCAGCTGCAGATGCCAGCTCTTCGGGAGGTCTGTTACATACAGTGTAGTAATTGGGCCCTTGACATGGTGGCAACTGCCCTTGAGAACAGTCTCACATTACTTATCAGGCAGATATTGTCTCTCCAGTCTTTTTGTCAACTATTGAAGACCTTCCATTTTCAAGAAGGCTTTTAAATGGATATTTTCTATCCTGGTGTGTATTGGGATTGGATTTGAATTTGTTGTTACTTTTGAAGTTGTTGCAAAGGTTTTCATATATGAACTCTTTTTATAGATTTTTGCTATTGTTAATTTGTTGTGAGATGCTTCTTTGAAGTTATTTATAGAAGGAATTAAAAATAATATATAAAGCATGCATGTAACAGCCTACTGGATCAGACCAATGGCCCATTAGTCCAGCATCCGTTTCTCACACTGCTCAACCAGATGCCAATGGAAAGCCTGCAAGCAGGACCTGAGAACTTTCTCACCATTTGTGATTCCATGCAACTGGTATTCAGAGGCATGCTGCGCCCAGCATTGGAAGTGCAACACAGCAGTTGCAGCTAGTAGCCATGGATATCGCTACCCTCCATGATTTTATCTAATTCTCTTTTGAAGCCATCCAACCTGGTAGCAATCTCTGCCTCTTGTGGGAGTTAATTCCATAATTTAACAGTGTGCTGTGTGAATAAGCACTTTCTTTTGTCAGTCCAGAATGTTCCAACAGTCAACTTCATCGGATGTCCAAGAGTACTAGCGCTATGACCACTTTCTCTACAGCATGCATTATAAAATATGTAATTCTATACTATCTATCTATATATTGCAAGAGATGCTAACGTAATTTGGGGAAGAGAAGGGCTGGATGGGAAACTGTTCCATTTTGCTTTCATTAATCACTTCGCAAGGCCCTCCCCACAAGAGAGAACTTATGTAGCAGGGGCACATGCTATTAATTACAGACTGGGAGAAGCTTCTCCAGTTCAAATTAATTAATTATGCTCCTTTGGGGAGAAGGAGTCTAGTTTAGCAGTGGAAATTCAGGGTCACGATTCCTCCCATCACTTCTGAAATGAATATATTGGGTCTGACAAGCTGTTCATTGAAAGTCGAACCTTGTTCAACCAATCACGGCGTAACTCTTTGCATATTTCTGTTATCATTTACCGAAGGCTAGAACTTTTTCTTTGCAAGCTCTCTGCTTATTACCAGGCAAGAAAAAATGATGTCTTATATTGGATCAAATTAAGTGAAAGTGTCGCATAACTGCTCAGCCCCCAGACTCTACAGTTTTTGGTGGGTAAATGCTGCATTTTCTAGTGCTGTACCAAAATCTCTCCTCCAATTTCTGAAAAGTTTTCTCTCCCCATGAAAGAGGCCTCTCCTTTTTCTTATTCATTTGTAGGGCATTTCATAGCATTTCTTTAGAATTCCAGTGTTCACTTCATTAATGCAAGCTGGCCAAAGATGGTGTGTATGTGTTTCTTTCCATTAAATATTTTCCCACTACAATGCAGCCCTCATTTCAGTCCCATCCACACCATACCTTGAAAGCACATTGTTTCCCTCAGATAATTCTGGGAACTGTTCTCTGCATGTGCTTTAAATGTATGATGGCACATGTGCATAGAAAGACAATCAATATGATAAAGGGCCTGGAAACCAAGCCTTATGTAGAACGGTTTGGTTCTACATAGATGGAGTTTGGTAAGTTTAGCCTGAAGAAGAGGAGACTGAGAGATATGTTAGCCATCTTCAGTTATCTGAAGGGCTGTCACATGGAAGATAGGGGCAGGTTTGTTTTCTCCTGCTCCAGAGGGTAGGAATCAAGCCAATGGATTCAAATGATAATAAAGGAGATTCCAACTAAACATTAGGAAGAACTTATGGTGGTAAGAGCTGTCTGACAGTGGAATGGACTACTTTAGATGGTGGCAGACTCTACTGAATGTTTTAAACAGAGGTTGGATGGTCATCTGTCAGGGATTATTTAGTTTTGATTCCTGCAGAGGGGTTGATTAGATGACCCTTTTGGTCTTCTACTCATTAATTCTTTGATTCTGTGTAAATGTGACCTATCGGCTATCTTGTGATCTGCTCCTCTGGGGTTTTATTGAAATATGCAAAGCCAGGGAGATTGGTTATTAAGTGTTCGAGAGCAGAGTGCTTGCTGGATTTTATGTTTCTAAGAAAATTCCTTTATTTTGTCTTCTGAAAAAATATTCCACACGGTTTTATAGAAAAGTAAAAAAGAAAGAAAGAAAGAAAGAAAAAGGCATACATATCTCCCTTGGGGATTAAGGTGTGAATTGTTTTGTTTCAGAATGTCTGAGTGTTCTTGTCAGTGAGCTGACATGCTAAGGTTGCAGAAGGGCTGGGAATTAAACAAGCAAAACAGCAGCTGCCTTTTTTCCTCCTTTTCTGAATCAGTGGCTACACTGAGGAAGCTTCAGCCAATCGAGAATGAATGGCGCAGAACTCCAAATCCCTCAGGATGGGGACTTATACCAGATAATGGAAATTCTGGCAGAACCATTGCAAGCGCAGCATGACTGGTGCAGTGATTATTCTTTATTGCTGTGGCATTTACTGCTGGTAGAGTGGTGGGCAGCTCCTAACACTCAAAATTAATGTGCAGTAACAGCCTTACGTGAGGTGTAGCCCAAGGTGCAGTGTGTTGAAGCCTAATATATCAAAGTGATTGCAGTTCTCCATTTAAGTTGGTCCGGTCACTCTCCATATACCGGTAACCTGCTGCTTCAAAGTTACTTTTCATACTTTGCTGAATAAATCCATCAAGATATAGATGGAGAAACTTCTCCTTTAAAGGGATTCTGATTCCTGATGAACATGGAGTGCACATAGTAGGCATATGAACCACAGATTGTTTTAATTCTGTGTGTGATGGGTTAATGAAACCTGCAGGTGCAAAGGAACTTGACCTTGGAATATCAGATGCTTGGAACAGAGCAGGTGAAGACTACTAGCTTGATGACACTGCTTATAAACTTTTTGATAGCACCTGCCTTACCAAAAGAAAATGCTAGATTAAATGGACCTTGAGGGAAGGGCGGTAACGCAGTGGCAGAACACACGTCTTGCATGTCCAAGGTCTCAGGTTTGATTCCCCTTGGGAGGGAGGAATCCCAGGATGTCTCCAGATTGCCACTATTTTGCATGGTTGTTTGAAAACTTGCTGGAAATTTAGGTTTCTGTAGTTAAAGTGGATTAAAGCAACTCTAGTGCAACATTTCCACTTAAAAAAAATCTTTGCAAAGCTGACTGCAAAGGAGAGCTACAGTCCTTCCCTCATTTTGAATGTTCTTCCCTGTAGAAAAAGAAACATCATCTGCTTTTAATAAATTAGCACATTTCTGTTTCTTGAAAGTTGCTTTTTTTCTTGCTGAACCCCTATTATTATTATTAATTTAATAGCAATGCTATTCAGATTTCTTTGTTTATCATAAAATGTCATGGATGCTGGAAGAAAAAAAACTAAAATTGCAATGCTTATGCACTCTCTGAAATAGTTATTTTGCTAGCAATCCTGTAAACAAAAGCACTTACACAATTCTGCTTCATCTGTTGTAAAAACACCTTCTGACAAAAATATCTACATAAGAAATAATTAAATGAAACCATCTGATTTACAAAGGGGAGGGGTGAGATACAAGTATATCTTGCAGCATAAAAGTGATTTTTCTCATTAGAGGTATTAGAATTTGAGTTAAATATGATTCAGCTGTGTGGGTGGTATTCACATTTGTGTGAGTTTGAAAGTGAAGAATAGTCTTTTATTTCTTGACTTCCTTCAAGTCTTTTTATGGGCAAGGAGAAAGAAGACACACTATAACAAGGGTGACTCAATCTTCACTATTCTGATTCTCCTGTCTGGCTATTGCAACACTGACTCCTAGAACATTTGTGTTAGAAGTCTTAGGATCTCACATCCCACACATCACATGAGGCAGATATTCCACAAGTCACACACATCAAGCTGATAAACATTCAGTATGGGAGGTAGACAAGAAAGTCTGGCAAAAGCCCCTGCCCCTGCTAGATAGGAGAGAAATTAAATTCAGTTTGCATTTGATGTGAGCTTTCTGAAGCAATATGCAAAAATAAATACAGCCATCCTTCAAAATCCTCACTTCAAATTTTGCAATGTAGTTCTCCAGTATGTGTACAAAATGCACATACAATTGTAAAGTACACATTTAAATGTATTTATTAGTGAAAATAGCATACAAAATGCATTATTCTAGGTAACATTGCTTTCTATCAATGTGTGCATTATCCAAAATTGTATATAAAGTTGTATATAAGGGGCAATTTGTACTAAAAAGTTAATAAATTTTCATGAGGACTTTAAAAAATGATATAAACAACAAGAACAACCTGCTGTGGAAATGCGAACTGAATGTAAGATTGGGAAAATGATATTGTGAAAGAAAACAAAATTGACTTATTAGTCCATCCATCTCACATCCCACAAGGCAGAGAAGTTCAACTTATGTTACATTTCAAATCAATTCCATATTAAGAATCTGAAAGGACTGCCTTCCCTATTTATGTAATGGAATGTGGACAGGCTGCTCGGACGAGTGAAGCCAACCACCTGTCTCCTGGATCCTTGCCCATCCTGGCTTATAAAAGCTAGCCGGGAAGGACTGGGCGATGGGCTTCGTGGGGTGGTGAATGCTTCCCTCCGTGAGGGAGCCTTCCCAGACCCGCTGAAAGAGGCGGTTATTAAACCGCTTCTTAAAAAACCATCTCTAGATGCGGCCACGATGGCCAATTATCGCCCAGTCTCAAACCTTCCATTCTTGGGCAAGGTGATTGAGCGAGTGGTTGCTGAACAACTCCAGGCACGCCTGGAAGAAGCGGACCATTTGGATCCCTTCCAGTCGGGATTCAGGCCTCATCATGGGACTGAAACTGCCTTGGTCGCACTGGTTGATGACCTCCGGCGGGCTAGGGACAAAGGTGAGAGCTGTTTCCTAGTTCTGCTGGATCTCTCAGCGGCGTTTGATACCATCGACCATGACATCCTTCTGGACCGTCTTGAGGGGCTGGGAGCTGGGGGCACTGTCCTACAGTGGTTCCGCTCCTTCCTCCTGGGCCGTGTTCAGAAAGTGGTGGTGGGGGATGAGTGTTCAGACCCCTGGGCTCTCACTTGTGGGGTGCCTCAGGGTTCTGTCCTCTCCCCCATGCTTTTCAACATCTACATGCAGCCGCTGGGAGGGATCATCAGGAGGTTTGGGCTGGGTGTTCATCAGTATGCAGATGATACCCAGCTCTACCTCTCTTTTAAATCAGAACCAGTGAAGGCGGTGAAGGTCCTGTGTGAGTGCCTGGAGGCGGTTGGAGGATGGATGGCGGCTAACAGATTGAGGTTGAATCCTGACAAGACAGAAGTACTGTTTTTGGGGGACAGGAGGCGGGCAGGTGTGGAGGATTCCCTGGTCCTGAATGGGGTAACTGTGCCCCTGAAGGACCAGGTGCGCAGCCTGGGAGTCATTTTGGACTCACAGCTGTCCATGGAGGCACAGGTCAAATCTGTATCCAGGGCAGCTGTTTACCAGCTCCATCTGGTACGTAGGCTGAGACCCTATCTGCCTGCAGACTGTCTCGCCAGAGTGGTACATGCTCTGGTTATCTCCCGCTTGGACTACTGCAATGCGCTCTACGTGGGGCTACCTTTGAAGGTGACCCGGAAACTACAACTAATCCAGAATGCGGCAGCTAGGCTGGTGGCTGGGAGCGGCCGCCGAGACCATATAACACCGGTCTTGAAAGACCTACATTGGCTCCCAGTACGTTTCCGAGCACAATTCAAAGTGTTGGTGCTGACCTTTAAAGCCCTAAATGGCCTCGGTCCAGTATATCTGAAGGAGCGTCTCCTCCCCCATCGGTCTGCCCGGACACTGAGGTCCAGCTCCGAGGGCCTTCTGGCGGTTCCCTCACTGCGAGAGGCCAAGTTGCAGGGAACCAGGCAGAGGGCCTTCTCGGTGGTGGCGCCCGCCCTGTGGAATGCCCTCCCATCGGATGTCAAGGCGATGGACAACTACCTGACATTCAGAAAACATCTGAAGGCAGCCCTGTTCAGGGAAGTTTTTAATATGTGATATTTTAGTATATTTTTCATCTCTGTTGGAAGCCGCCCAGAGTGGCTGGGGAAACCCAGCCAGATGGGCGGGGTACAAATAATAAATTATTATTATTATTATATTATTATTAAAATATATTTGGTATTTTTTTCTCTGTTCTACTTAGTATTATTCCACATCTGTTTATTGGCTGTGTGTGGATGTCATTCAAAACTCCTCCCCCCATCTTAACATAAGAAAAAGTTATAATTTTTAATCCATTGTGGGGACTCCTTGTATCTATCTGCTTCATAAAGATGCACACTCTTCTAAAGTTCACAGAATTCAATTCCGTTTATCCTGCATAAATCAATATTAATACTTCTTCCATCACTCAGCAACAATAATCATAACTTACAATCATGTCCCTCTGTAAAGATCTAAATTAACCTGAGCAGCCACCACATGGAGCGTAAACTATAAAATGCAATAAGATGTTTGTATTTTACTCCTTTAATTTGAAATGATGATGGTCAGACAGATGAATGGATAAAAGAATTGGACAGTTAAAAATAAAATCCAGGAGCAAATAAAAAGGATCAATAGCAATTCCTTGCCGCTGCCTTCTCTTGTGGTTCCTTATGTTGGATCAGTAGTGTGATGGAATGTTGCCATTCACTGGTCTATCACATCGCTGCTGCTTACTGCTCCCAGAGAGTGAGGTAGGATGTGATGGTGAGGCTGGTGCAGTGCAAACACACCAGTGAAGTCAATTCAGTTCAGTTGCTAGGGCATTTGTACTGTGGCACTTTCCCCAGAAACTCCTTGGTATTTTCACCTCTTGCGTAAGCAGTAGCAATGCAACGGACCAGAGGTCAGGTGAGCAGTGCCACCCCATTCCTCACTTCCGTGTCTCACCCAAACTTAGGAGCTGTTCTGGCTGAGGCAGGCTATTGGACTATATAGAGCAAGACACAGACAGGCAGAGGATTGCTGTGACTGCAGTCAGGCAATGTTTTGCAGTCCTACCTGGAGATACTTAGGATAGAACCTGGGAAACTTCTGCATGCAAAACAGATGATCTCCTACTAAGCTATCCCCCTACTCAATCATCTTGGTTGTAGGGGATTCCTCGGAACAGTCAGGAATGAGGTGGTGTGGCTGCAGCTGGGAAAGATGTCAGTAGAAATCAGAGATAGCTCTTAAACAAGGGGAGACACCTCTTACTCAAGGGGAGCTTGAGTCACAACAGGCTTGGAAAAGGCCATAAAATGAATGTGTTTGTGGGTATAGTCTCCCCAAGTGGAAAGCCAATGAGACAGAGAGAGCCATTGAGTTTCATAGTTGACCTGTATCAGATTTTTCTCATACACACACAAGCACAAAAAAGATGGGCACCACCTTCACTCTCTGCTGAGTGGTAGCAAGATTCCAGGGGGTTCCTGGTGCTCACCCAAGGTTTGTGCTCCTTTGGAGAACTGAAGAAGCAGTGGAAACTCTCATGGCTTTAAGAAATATGATTTATTGGCATATTTATACCTTCAGTCTGCATGGAGGCCATCTAGATCTTACAGCATGGTCACCTCTATTAGGGCTTGTTCCCCACAACAGTGTAGGACAGGAGTTCAAGGCATCTGTCTTTCTTCTGCTGTTCTTAAAACCTAAACCTCCTTTAGTCAGTTGCATTGTAATGATTGGTTCTTTTGATGCTTTGATGTATTAATGGTTCATTCCCCCCTTCCAGGTGTCACCCACCAAAGTAGTTGTTTACCCCCCCCCCCCAATCAACACTTGTTGATTGACTAGAAATACAGACTGACTCTGGTCCATGGGGTCACGAAGAGTTGGACACGACTAAATGACTAAACAACAACAACAACACACTTAGGATGTTTACCTTGGTTAATTAACATTTGAGAAGTTTAAAGAGAGATCCAAAGAGTTTTGTGAAGACCTAATCAAATGTAAATTCTAGTAACCCCTATGTTGTCAATTGATCTCACAGGAAGCAAAATTTGAGGCAAAGATTAGGGACACTTGTGGAATTCAGTCTCTATGAATTTTGATGTGAATGGCCTGTTTTTCACCTCTGGATTAATGTGTGGTTTGTAACTTAATTATCCAGATTTTGCACTTACACAATACACTGAAGCAGTTTGTGGCTCGCCCTCCCACAAAAAGTGCAATTTTTTTTGGCATTTTAAGCAAAATTTGTATTTCAAGGGAATGAAAAGTGTGGTGGGACAGGAAACACTTGTCTCTATTCTAAGATAAACAAATAAACAAAATGTTGTGATAATTAGTTATTCACCTTTGTATCTCTTGCTGAGGCAAAAGAGTTGATCCCACACCTTTGCATTGGTACAATGTCATAAGTTGTCTGATATATTTCCTGTGCAGTACTACAAAATGTGAGATTTCTGCCAGATCCTCAGTATTGACACCCCATCCAGACCAGTGTGCCCCTATAGTGGCCCAATCTTTTTGTAATCAACATTGAGCATCTTGCTAAGAAAGTCCATTCAATGCCTTCTCATCTTTTATTACAAAAGATGATTGTACTTTGAAAATTTCAATACAAAGTTAATGAAAGAGAAATAACAGGGAGAGTTTGCATTCTTTATTATTTGGCTATTATTAATACAACTATTTCCCTGTCGACGAGTACTACTTTTTATATCTGAAAGTGTAAAATAAAATTGTATAATGACATATTTCCAATACCTTCTATAAATTGACATATTTGGCAAATATTGCCAGAAATTCATGACAAACAAGTTGCAGTTCTGTTAAAAAGGCACACTTATTTCTTGTCCTACTCATTGCACCTTATTTGCTTAAATATACTGATGTCTGATTTCAGTGACAGACTTTGGGGTCTCAAATTTAGGGGGCCCCCTGTGCAATGCCCAAACTCTGGTATTACCCCACCTCTCATTCTCCATTCTAAATAATAGTTGTGGCTGTTACAATATGGGAACAACGCAGCTGCAAACAGCCAGCTTGTTGACATCATGTGATGTGACTAGCTGTGGGAAAGAATCTTCCCGGAAGTTCACAGGCTTCACAAAGCTGTGTTCAGTGTGTAATATGAGACCTTCCTGTTGTTTTTGTAAAGGAAGTCTTTGCGACTTGCTTGAAGGAGACTGAAGTGATCGGACATGTTTTCTTGTAGAGTTGTACGGTCAGAAATAAACATGATGTAAAATGACTTTCTGACTATTCTTCTTTCCCCTGCGAAGGGGGAGAAGGGGGTGTGCATTTTCCACGCTGGGAAATGTCACCTATCAAGATCTACCCTGGACTTGTGGGGAAGCCAGCCAGAGAGGTCACCGGTAAACAAGCTCCGGGAGCAGGGAGAGGGGCCAGCCTCTCCCGAGAAGGCTTGTTTTCCAACAGTGGCATCCCCTGTAGTGCTCACAAGGCTCTGCACCTTCTGCAACCAAACTGGTCATGCTTCCTTAAATCCGGTTCTTCTGATTGACATGTCTTTGGGTTTCCATTTGACTGATATTTATGTAGGTGTAGACATATTTTAATTTTCTTACCAAATGGATGGGAAGCAAAGCATTGAAGTTAGCTAGTACTTCATCTTGAATGCATGCCAAAGTGTGCCGGGGATAAAATAATTTAAAGTTTTCATTTTGATGAGTTTACCATGCAGTGTGATATTTAAGCAATTGGAAGATGAGCAACTTTCTAGTCATTGGCATTTCTTAAGGAGAGATCATCTGCTGTTTAAATCCTTTAATAATGAGACACATTGTTATGAAGTAATAATCTCCTGTGTTGACCTGGTTACTGTGCAAACACACAGAATAGTGATAAACATCTAATCATTGGATTATTTTGCATGGGATGTATATTGGGAACTTGAGCCATATTGCATAGTGAGTAGTAGGTTCTGTTTAAGTAAAGATAGGGTAGGGGTCAGCAACGTTTTTTGAGCCTGGTCCGGTCCACTCCCTGGCAGACCTGTTGGTGGGCCGGAGTGTGCGCACCTGCACTCAAGCTATTTCTGGATCAGGAGCGCACGTGCACACATGCTATTTCCAACGCTCTTCCGACCTGGAAGTCGGTCCCCACAACAAGAAAAAAAATGGCGCCACAAGAAAAGCACTGAATCCCCACGCCGATCCACAGAACTGCCGTGGGCTGGTTGCAGGAAGCTCATGGGCCAGAACCGGCTCATGGACCTTAGGCTGCCAACCTCTAAGATAGGGCATTATGACAGAGCAGCAAAGCAAGAGGGCAGCCTGGTATTTGAAGCAGCACAATATATTAGTAGGTACCCAATGGAGACCAGATATTTTGACTAGAGAATCAGACTCAAGATCCGGGTACATGAAGGCCACATTCTTTCATGAGCAACATCTCAGAGGCCATATGCCAGTAGTAAGTGGGATCAGAGACAAAAGTAGGTAGATCGACATATGTGACTCTTACCTATGTATTCCTGCCATGCTAAGGTCAAAGGTTTTTATACTCACACATCTCATCCTCCATCCAGACAAGCAGGAGGCATTATTGTATTCCTATGGGGAAAGCAAACCTGCAAACAGGGGCACTCTGTTTGCAGGCACATTCCTTCCCGCTTCCAAATATGTCAACCATTCAAGAATCACAGCAAAGCAGTGCCCTAGGAAGGGAAAGGTTAGCATACAGAAACTCAAAACATTGCTAGCTAGGGTGGGAGGAAGGGTTGTTCTTTGGCTGACTGCTATCCCTGGGGTCAGCACAACCGATCTTTATTGGCACCCAAACTCCACCCACTCAGCCTAGCCAGATTGGCTGGAATTTAAATCAAGCAGCTGGTGGGAAAGCCCACCAAACCCTAGCACCTGGCCTGGGAATTCCCTAATCTGCTGGCTGCTGGTCACAGGCATTGCTCCTTGGGGTGGGGGTTAGGGGGTGGGAGTGGGAGTTCTCTGTGCCGGGCAGCAACAGTACACTCAGAAATCTGCATCTGTAATAAGCATTCTACTCTGTGACTGGGCAAGCAGCCATTCTAGACAGGCAAAAGCACTCAAGGAGAGGGCAAAGCAGGGCCAGTGATGGACATGCTGATGGATGGAGCCTGGCCTACAGGGAGTCCCGGGGGCCAGACAGAGGAACCCAGATGGCAACATTCAACTTGGCCAGAGATTCCCGTACTTTGACAACATTTGTTGGACATTTATGAAAAAGAATCTCCAAGGGATGGGGGTAGGTCAAGGTTTTGAAAACGGTATAGGTGCAATATATTCTCAACAAAAAGCCAAATTAATTGTAAATAACGTGGTAACAGAAGAAATACCTATAGAAAAAGGTACACGACAAGGTTGCCCAATATCCCCTTTACTTTTTATATCAGTCCTGGAGGTTTTGTTAAACATGATCAGAAAGGACCAGTTGGTTAAAGGAGTTCAGGTCGGAGTTAGACATTATAAATTAAGAGCATTTGCAGATGATTTAGTATTGACCTTGCAACAGCCAGACACTAGCACTAAAAGAGTTTTAGAACTAATTGAAATATTTGGTCGAGTAGCAGGTTTTAAATTGAACAGACAAAAAACGAAAGTGTTGGAAAAAAATTTAACAATGGAAGAAAGAGAGAGTTTTCAGAATGAAACAGGCTTGGAAATAACAAAAAGGGTAAAATACCTAGGGGTAAACTTAACATCTAAGAACGTGAATTTATTTAAGGATAATTATGAAAAATGTTGGTCAGAAGTTAAAAAGGATCTGGAAATATGGTCAAGGCTGAAACTTTCCTTGTTAGGCCGAATCGCTACTATTAAGATGAATGTATTACCTAGAATGCTGTTTTTATTCCAGACGCTGCAGATTGTGGACAAGATGGATTGTTTCAAGAAGTGGCAGAAAGATATATCAAAATTTGTCTGGCAGGGCAAAAAGCCCAGAATTAAATTTAAGATTTTAACTGATGCAAAGGATAGAGGGGGGTTTGCCCTGCCGGACTTAAGACTCTACTATGAATCAGCAGCTTTCTGCTGGTTGAAACACTGGCTACTTCTTGAGAATACTGACATTTTGGATCTGGAAGGGTACGACAATAGTTTTGGTTGGCATGCATATTTATGGTATGACAAGGTAAAGGTGTATAAAAGTTTTAAAAACCATATTGTAAGGAAAGCATTGTATAACGTTTGGATCAGATACAAAGATTTGTTGGAAAGTAAAACCCCTAGGTGGGTGTCACCAATGGAAGCTAGGGAAGTAAAAAAGCTTAATATGGATTCTAAATGGCCAAAATATCATGAGATTATAGAATACGATGGTGAAAGGGTGAAACTTCAGAGTTATGAGAAACTAAAACCTAAGGTTCGAGACTGGTTGCATTACCATCAGATAAATGAGACGTTTAAACAGGACAGGAAAATAGGATTTCAGAAAGAGAAGTCAAAATTAGAAACAGAATTGTTGGAACCCAATACTAAGAATTTATCAAGAATGTATAACTTGCTGTTAAAATGGAATACACAGGATGAAACGGTGAAATCAGCTATGATTAAATGGGCACAAGACATAGGTCATGATATTATGTTTGCTGACTGGGAACAGTTATGGACCACCGGTATTAAATTTACTGCATGTAATGCTTTAAAAGAAAATATTATGAAAATGATCTACCGGTGGTACATGACCCCAGTCAAGCTTGCAAAAATTTATCATTTGCCTAATAATAAGTGTTGGAAATGTAATGAGACTGAAGGCACTTTCTACCACCTTTGGTGGACCTGCCCAAAGGTTAAAGCTTTCTGGGAAATGATCTATAATGAAATTAAGAAGGTTCTTAAGTGGACTTTTCCTAAGAAACCAGAGGCTTTCCTCTTGGGTATGGTGGGCCAAGTGGTGTTAAGGAAGGATAGGACATTCTTTATGTATGCCACTACAGCAGCAAGAATTCTACTGGCAAAGTATTGGAAGACGCAAGAACTACCTACTCTGGAAGAATGGCAAACAAAGGTGATTGACTTTATGGGACTGGCTGAGATGACGGGCAGAATCCGGGATCAGGGGAAAGAGACAGTGGAAGAGGACTGGAAGAACTTCAAGATATATCTTAAAAATAATTGTAAAATTGAGGAATGTTAAGATGTCAGGGGGTAAGAAGTAAAGAATTGCAGCAGTAAACAAAAAAAACTTAAGAAATATTTATGAAAAAGAACTAAGACAATGGACTTAAGGGTTGCTAAAGAATTTTAAACAAGGATGCAGGGATAGGGAGGTATGGGGAAGTCAAAGAAAAAAGGTTATGAACCGATGATTATGAAGTAATACTGTGTTACATTGTCCTTCATTTTATGTGTGGAAAATTAATAAAAATCATTTAAAAAAAAAAAAAGAGATTCCCGTACTCTGTTTACAGGGATGTTGTAAGTATTTCATTCCATTTAAACTAGTTTAAACATTTCAAAGCTTTGCATTCTATGCAATTCAGCGGGGCATACTTTTGAGTAGACTTAAATAGAGTAGTTTTTTTTCAGTTGCATTCCAGTGTTCACTTACCTAGTTGTAAGTCCCATTGAACTCTTCAGTGGGGTTTACAGATGAGTAGAGTGTATGTATATGACAAAGTGTTACATAAATACTAGTTATTGTTACAATTTTTAATCCAGTACACTCAGACATCTGCAGCTGTAATAAGCATTCTACTTTGGGCTATTTTATCTCTCTCTCTGCCATTTGAGTCTTTATTCATTGATACTTTACAGTTTGACCTTTGATAGATGCCATTCCCTTCCCATTTAATTTTTTCATACATATCTCCTCAGAAAGATCTCTTCCCTGCGCGCGCGCGCACACACACACACACACACACACACACACTCCTGCACACAATTTCCCTGAAACATGAAGCTTCATAATGGAAAGGTTGCTGCTAATCCCTTTTCTATATATCCCCTTCCTTGGAGTGTATTTTGTTCATCCACTTTCATCTCAAGAAATACTCTCTATTCATAGACATTTACTCAGATACTGAAAGAGCCGCTTTTCTAAGCCACTTTTAATATATTTTGAGTGTTGTGATGCATTACCTCTGGAAAAAGAACCCTAAAGAATACAAGGGTTTGTTACTGGAAGATCTTTTTTTCCCCTTTTCCTTTGCAGAGCAGCAGAGCTAGAGTCCAGTGCTGTGTGGGTAGAATTTAGTCTTAGGTGGAAGAGGCTGAGTTTCAAATGCATCCTCACCTATGATGAAGTTGACTTGTAATGATAGTCAGTCAGTCTTTCTCAACCTAGTCCTCTCATAAGGTTATTATGAGGATAACATGGGATAACAGCAATAAGGATGAGTATATCTATCAATTTTAGTTTCTCTCTGTTTCCCATTTTTTGTATATTAAATTCGCATTTATTTTTTTTAAAAAGTCTTTATGAAAAAATATTGGTATTCTGGTGCAATTTTCCCCATATATACTGTACATATATGTACATAGATAGATAGACATTAGGGCTGGATGATGTTGGGCTTTCAACATCACAGTGTATCACCAACCAAACATCTCAATTTGGCAATAAACCATGATGTTGTAAAAAGCTGCATTGGCCCCATTCGGTGAGGTGCTGGGTGAAACTGCTGCAGCTGTCACCATGGGAGTTGAGGCACTTTCACCGCAGCACCTTGCGGGCTGTGGCCAATACAGCTGGCCCCAGCCTGCTGCTCAGCTGGGGGGCAGAAAGGTTCCTGCACCCAGCTGACTGAGCCCCAAGTTCCCTGCTGCTCGCATGCCATTGGAAGGGGAGTCAGGGCTCCTTGGCCAGGTTCTTCTGGGGGCAGGAGAGCTCCTGCCCTCAGCCAAGCTAGCCCCAAGTCCCCCGCCACCCACACGCCACTCCCCGAAGACAGACCAGGCAGCAGTAGCCAAGTGCACAGAGACTGTCAGGCTCTGTGTGTTTGACTGCCTTAGCCTTTGCCTGTGTGGGTGCACTGTTTCTTTTCTCCAGGGGTTGTTCATCCCCAGTGGAAAGATGCAGCCCACCCACACGGGCAAAGTTCGCAAGGCACGGGGGTGCAAACCCACCCTATCTGCACCTTGTGGAGCAGGGCTGCTGGAAGCTGCTGGCGAGCACTGGACCACTACCAGCAGCATCAAAGAGCCCCTACACTGCCTGGCTGTCTTCCAAGCAAGCAAGCCCCAATCCCGCTCCAACTCTCCTGCAAGCAGGGCCAGGGCCTCTCTCAGCTGAGAGGAGGTCCACTTTAACAGAGTCCCCATCTTGCCGCTGGCTCTTGCAAGCTGGTGGTGGGTCAGGGGCTGTATAAAACCACCACTGCTTGAGGACCCTTGTCTCCAGCTCCTGGCTAGTTCATTTCTTCCTCAGCACCTTGGGTACTGGAGACAGAGGGACTCAAGATCAGTGATGGTTTCACCAGTGATATACAACTGAGAGAAGCTGTCATCGTGGTCTCTCCCTGCCCCCATAACAGTCCTGGGTGATATATTGATATATCACCTACTGCTAATACACATACATACATATATCTTAATCCTACAGTGAACTGAAATTTGTAATCAATGGATAATGACTCAAAAATAAATCAAAATTGAAATAAAGTAGTATCACCACCTCCTTGGATCCCGCCCCAAACTAGACAAATTTATGAAATGAGCTAACAAAATCAAACAATCCATTGTTCACCACCTCAGTTGCCACATTCAGGACCCCAGCCCTATGAATTTCATTGAGAACGCTTTTCATATGTTCTAAGTGGATGCAATGGAAAGATAGAGAAAAAACATGAGGGGGAGACATCAGATACAGTTGTGAATCTGCATTACCTCATAATTCAGTCAGGCTTTGGGCTGATGAATATTATTTGTTTTGTTTTTTAGGTGGTAGCATTAAACTCTCCATTTTCCTCATCAAAGGCTAGAAAAAGATGAACCCTTTGAAGATACTGCTCATGTGCTTTGTTCCTGATCAGTCATCTGTTCCTCCATTCAAAGCTCAGGAGTTTGAGAGGCATGTCCCAATGTTGGACTTAAACAAAATGTTAAGTGCAGTTTATGAGTTGAATTAATTATCAATTTAAGAAGTGCACTCTTTTTTCTTTTTTTGTTCCTGTTGTTCTGCTCAGTTGCATTCAGTTCAAAAACTGTGCCTGGGAAAAGTGGTGATTGTCACATAAAATAATTTAGAGTCCGTAATGGTTTACAAATGTCAGTTCAATTAGCCACTTAAGGAAACCATGCCCATTTTCTCGAAATTAAGTGAAGTGAATCTTTAAGTACTGTTAATTGCAACTTTGTATATTCTTGTTCAGCCTCATTGGAAGCTTTCAAACATTCTGAAATGTTCTCTGTATGTAATTGGCGGTAAATGGGGGCTATATCCAAAGGCCATATAAGTCACAGTTCACATTTTCACAGTTCAGAAAATGTGAAGTATGTATGTTAAGAAATGAGAAAAGCTGTGGGAAAATATTTTCTGCACAAATGGGCTAAGAAAACATCCCATTGCCTGGCCCTAGAGACCATTAAGGTTTATTTTATTTTATTTTATTTAAAAAAAAACATACTTAGCAGCATTGCTATTGACTTTTGAAAGTGTGCATGTGTAAGTGTGAAGCACCTAACATTTGCTAAGCACTCTGCAACGATTAAAACAACAGCAAGATAATTCCTGTCTGCGGGCTCACAACTTAAGATAGACATGATAGGAAAGGTGTCTCAACCAAGTATAGCAACACAGGAAGTTGCCTTTTGCTAAGTCCAGCCACTGGTCCATCCGTCTCAGTATGATCAACAACAGGGATAAGAATACTGTGGGCTTCCAGATGTTGTTGGTTCAAAGTCTCATCATCTTGACCATTGACCTTGCTGAATGGAGCAGAGAGGAGTAGGAACTGAACAACACTTGGAGGGTCACAGGTTCCCCATTCCTGATTTAATTAGGTTTGAATTAAAGTCATTATTAGAGAAATATAACTGGGAAATTATTCCTTCTAATACATGGTCAGTTTTATTATTTTGTCTGAAATTGAAAGCAATGATTTTAAACTAATAAAGCAGTAAAAAGTACATTGTACAAATTGAATATATATTGGTGGTACCCTAAAAAAAAAATCTGGACAATTGCTAATTGCCAAATCTAACCTACTATCTTAGACATGGTAGCCAATATAGTGTCCTCAGATGTTGTTGGACTTCAACTCCCATCATCCCTAATTGGCCATGTTAGCTGGAGCTGAAGGCAGTTGGGAGTCCAGCAGCATTTGGAGGGCATCATGTTGGCTGCCCCCATCTAACAGAGCACTGTGGTTCACTAAGAAACAAAAAATGGCTATTGTTGGAATGACAAATTCCAGGACAATGTTCATCTCCATATGCCTAGCCTAGGGCTTGCCGATCAGAAGGTTGGCAGTTCAAATCCCCATGATGGTGTCAGCTCACGTTGCTCGGTCCCTGCTCCTGCCTACCTTGCAGTTCAAAAGCACTTCAAAGTGCAAGTAGAAGGTAAATGGTGTTTCCGTGCACTGTTCTGGTTGGCCAAACACCGGCTCCTCAGCCTATAGAGCGACATGAGCGCCGCAGCCCCAGAGTCGTCCACGACTTTACCTAATATTTCATTACTACTCTGACATCAGTAAATGCAAATAAAAGTTATCTACGACTTTCAAGATTTATATCATCCACACATATGCATATACAATGCATAATTAACTTATAAAGTGCTCTGTCACAAGGTGTAGTGATTGCCACCAGCATTGAGGTAAAGACTACCAAATGAGTACTAATGATGTTCATATCTAATGCCCAAGTTCAGAAGCAAGATGTTACTGAATTATTCCTGCTGTCTGCAACAATGGAAGAAGGTTATTACCTTCACATTCTATACTTCTGAGAGTCATGAAGTAGGGCACTAGACTAGATGGTCAGATCCAACAGGGCTCTTCTTATAGTCTTAAGAACATATATTGATTTGAATCCTGATAATCAAATCAACCATGCATTTCTACTCCTCCATCCTAAGGAAGAACCTATTAGCACCCTTAGGGATGGACAAATGTGTCAGTTTCTATTGGTTTCTATTTTTTCATAGCATTTCTGCAACATTTGCAATATTATTTTTAAAGACCTTCATGAAAATTAATCAGTACTTTAGTGTGCATTTCTCCTAATACATACATTAATATGTTGATTGTAACTAATATATGCATTTTTATGTACACTTTTATGGACATTTTCAAGCATATGTCTTGCATGGAGAACTGCAGTGCAAAATTCAAAGAAGTATGTATGTTTTAGTTTGCACATACTTTTGGAAAGTGTTATTAGGTGCTTTTGAATTAAAATGAGAACCAACCCCAAAGACTGTAGATCTAAAGGACAAGTTCAAAGTAGGTGGCACATTCCAAAAGACTGCAGATTACCATGATCTCTAGTCTGTTCTCATATAAAGAAACAGTGGATTGGATTTTGTGCTTGTTGAAGATCATTAAATTTTCCAGGGGGAAATTCTGTACTTCTCAAGTGACTGTGCCATGATTCATAAGCTTCCCTTTTTATCATGAAAATATCACTTTGATTGGACCATTGGATGTCAGATTTCCCCCAGGTAAAGTTAGTTACAAGCTGCTTCGTCTTTTTACTTCCCTCATATAAAGATTCAGCATAAGCCTACAAACTAAGAAATAATTTCCCCCTCTAATCCCAACTCTACAACCATTTAAAAGTAATTAGGCTTTAACACATAAGGTCCTCTTGTGCATCAGGATTTGGTTAAATAGCAGGAAATAGAGAGTAGGAATAGATGGACAGTTTTCCAATGGAAAATGGCATCTCCCAAGGATTGGCATTGGGACTTGTGCTTTTAAACTTGTTCATAAAAGATCTAGAGGTGAGCAGTGAGATGGCTAAAATGCTGATGATGCTATATTGCTCAGGGTAATTAAAACAAAAAGAGATTGTGAAGAGCTCCAAAAGGACCCCTCCCAACTAGGTGAATGAACAATGAGCTAGCAAATGCAATTCAATGTGAACAAGTGTGAAGTGATGCATATACCTATACATACATATACCTTTAGCAATTTCCAGACAAGACAATACATGGGAAACTTGTGTCCTTAGGACTATCTCCATCTGAACTACTAAAATTGGATTTAATTTCTGCCAAGAGAATTATAACTCACAAATTAGAGGAGATGGATTTACAATTTAATATTGCGACAGGTGGTGGCACCTGTTCGCCAATAAACCTTGGCTTAACACCACCAACGAAGCTTCCATCTTATTTAACTACCTTATCTGTGGTGATGCACAGGTATGCCTTTATAAAGGCTAGATTCAATGTTTTCCCATCAAATGTGTTGGGTAACAGACTCTCCAACGGACAGATCTCACTCCTCTGTGACTGTAAAAGTGGATCTATAGAATCGTTATATCATATAATCTTCTGTTGTCCTATACATTCGGCTTCACGGTCCAAGTTTCTGGCCCCATATTTATCGAGAATAGCTGACAGACCTCAGGAAGCCCAAATAATATACTTATTAAACGACGAAGACTCAAGTAGATCCCTTGCAGTCGCTAGATACCTGATTAATGTCTTATTTCATAAGAGGAGAAATGGATCACTGTATCTGACAGCTTAGCCAAACTTAAGAACCATCAATAAGTGCCAGAACTAAGACGCATATCCCCCAAAATCTGAGGGATTTGAATTGCGGTTGACATAGAGGGAGCTTATTGTGTATAGTTTACTTAATTGAAGTAAAATTGGTTTTATAGGGGTGTTTTTAACTTGGAACTGTTTAAATTGTATTGTTTATGGATAAATTTTGATGTATTGTTTTTAGATATGGGCCAATGGCCGTAATAAACCAATAATAATAAACCAATCAATCCAGACAAGACTTCTGAGGCAAATGAGTGGGACTGAGATGCTGGATTGTCCCAGCCTCAATGGAGTCAAGCGTTCCCTAATTGCTGTCCATTAAGGACATAAGAAGCTCCATTATACCATGTCAGACCATTAGTCTACCCATTTCAATATTGTTTACACCAAGGATCCTCATACTACAGTTCACGGGCTGGATCCAGTCTGCCAGGGCCATAAATCCAGCCCGCCTGGCCATTTAAGAACCCGCCGCGAAGCTAAGACTCCTGGCAATGGCGACGGGAGGAAGAGGTCAAGTGGTGGCGGCTCTGCCAAACGCCGTGCCTGGTTTACCTCAGCGCGGGGACTGACTGTGTTCCTGCAGTTAACACACCATTGAGGTGGGCTAAGTGTGGAATGGACTGGCCCGAGGTATTCATCTCAGCAACACTACCCTGGTGTGAAACTGGCCTGACTCGCCAACAATCCAGTCACCCTGAGCATAAGAACAACCTGCTGGATCAGGAGTGTAGGAGCAACCTGCTGCTAGTCCACCATCCTTTTAATGATTTGCTTGTTTTAAGTTTAAACACAGCACATAAAAACTCCACTATCCTGTTCACACTGCACTGCAACTTGATAGGGTTTAGGGCCTTCATCTCCCCTCCTCTTTTGGTGGCTGTTTCTGTACATGTTAGCGAGAGAGCCTTGTGTTTGTGTGCAAACCAGACTGCTGGAAAGCCTCAGGTGGGCGTTTATTTGGCCCTCAAGCAGTGGGATAGGTGCTTGTGGTTGCATGCCCAGTGGGTGTGGCCTGAGGTGATGGCGAGCATGGCTTGGACATATAACACAATTGCTCATATACACACACAAAATGGTTTTTCCTTGCTGGGGTGGAGACTAGCAGGCATATGCCCTCTTCAGCAGGAAAAGAAGTGCCCTTTGAATGCAGGGCTCTTCCTGAAGCAGCAGCTGTTAAATGTGCTGGGCTGAGTGTAGTCACACAAAATTTTGGCAACTGGGGCAGCTTGGGTCCCTGCGTGGGCTCTTACTTGCCCACATGTTGTGTTCAGGGGATAGATATAATTTTCTCTAAGTATTGTAATCTCGAAGGGTGGTATTTTTCATCTTTCAGATTACCTACATACCTCTCTGCATTAGGAGACAAATCTGCCTTCTTATGTGGACCTATTTGCAGAGATGCAAGTCTGAGGCTGAAACGCCGTGCCGGGTTTACCTCAGGCTCAGGCTCTGCCTCAAGCTCATTCCTCAACTTCCTCATTCTGTCTCCCCCTCTGTCCCTTTGTTGCCTCTTCCTGGCCGCGTGCTGCCTCAGCAGGGGTAGGGAAGGAGCCGGAGCAGTCCTCCCACTGCCACATCTCAGCGTGCAAGGATTTCACATGGCATACGTGTCCCACTTGAAATCAGTGGCAAACGCCTATATTGGTTTCCATGGGGTCCTGCGAGGGTGCCGCAAGCAAGCCCAAGTCTTTTTGTTTATTTCCCCATTCAAGAAACTGACCAGCCAAGGTGGGTTTTGTAGTTTTGTTGTTCTCTCCTCCTCAATTCCCACCCAGGAGCCGAAAGAGCCACTCTGAGTTGGCTCAGTGGCGTCACCCAGGCCTTGGCTCATTTCACAAGAGATCTCCAATATTGGGATTTTTAAAAAGAGGGTTCCCAGTAATGAAGGGCGACTCCTTGGTTAGGGAACTGCAGTAGTACAAACAGGTCCAAGTTGCAATTCCTCAGCCTCTTGAGCTGCTCCTTCTCTTTTGAATAGGGTTACTCATGAGAAATTTGCTCCTGTCTCTGAAGTGCAAGAGGATATGCTCGTTCATATTTTTTTCAAACTATAGTCTGGCCCCAAACAGTGTCTGAGGGACAGTGAACCGGCCCCCTGTTTAAAAAGTTTGAGGACCCCTGGTCTACACTGATTCGCAGCAGCTCTCCAGGATTTGAGATGTTGGGGATTGAATCTGGAACCTTCTGCATGCAAAGCAGATACTCTGCTACTGAGCTATCATCTTTCCCTTTACTATTAGTAATGTGTCTTTAACTTATTAGTATTTCCAGTCTGTTCCACTGGAATCAATTTATCTCATTTCAGTTGGGGTGTGTGTAGAAATCTTTTGGCTTTCTTGCCATGCTTTGTTGAAGCCTCTTAAGTCATAACCTGATCAAATCAGTCATTTTCACAGCGGGTGAAAAGATTTGAGAGTTGTGAGCATCTCATCTCTTCCTCCCTCTTTCAAAATTTCTCTTTCAGATAATTAATCCAGAGAGTTAAAGCTAATTTAAGTAATGCCAAGTGAATTGCCACTTGGCTCGCTTTCTTCTTTCTCTAAATGAGTAAAAATGTAGGATGCACCAGTATAAAAGATAGGAATGGGAATAAAATAAGCATGCTAATGAAAGTTACTGGCAAATGAAAGAGTTCTAAATGGTCACACATCATGCCTACATTGTTTCTCACAAAAAAATTATGTGTCACAAAAAATATGGGCTGTGCCCAACTAAGCCCTAGAACTATTAAACTTATCAAGCCTCAGTCATTTCAATGGGTTTGCTCTGAGTAAGACTAACTTTGAGCACAACCCTATGTTAGAAGTAAGTGCATTTTCTCCATGGGGCTTGCTAATTGTGCACAATGGCTGGTAATTATGTACATTAACCACTCAATTTGCATTCCCCTTAATATTAAGTACCTTAGTGAATGTGATTCAGGTAGGTGCCCATGTTGGTCTGACACAGTCAAAATAAATAAAAATTGTCCAGTAGCACCTTTGAGACCAACTAAGTTTGTTCTGGGTACTGTATACCGTAAGCTTTCATGTGCATGCACACAAAATCTTATACCCAGAACAAACTTAGTTGGTCTCTAAGGTGTTACTGGACAATTTTTATTTTTTTTATTAGTGAATGTGAGTGAGACAAACACTGTTCAATAGATCACAGGTCTAAAGGACCTCCATATCTCTATACAATAGCAAAAGTACCCAAAATTCTGAGTGAGGAGGTGCATCTTAAACAACCAGGGAAACTGGAACATTGAAGATGCCTGATGTAACTCCAGAAGCAGAGAGTTCCACAAAGAAGGTGTCATAGGCCCTAGCTTGGATCAGCACCCTATGATCAGAACCCAGAAGCAAGACCGAAAGAAGGACTGCCTCTGAAAATCTTACCTCTTGGACTGGCCCATACCAGGAGCAATACTACATCACATCATGTTCTTCATCCTGCATAGGAGACACCAAGAGGGCTGTCTATGCTGATTTCAAGGCATGGTTGAAGATGTTCTGAATGTACCAAGTCACATATACTGACTTATAACATTCAGTTTTATGGTCTTTCTTGTCATGAATTTCTATGGTTAATAGTGACTACCTTTAGACTTTGATAAACTATCAGTGTTTAAATTCAGTGATTAATGCCTCTTCATAAGAAAGGGGGGACTTGAGATGCCTGCATTCCATAACTTTCAGCAGATATATATTTCCAAATTGTTTGGGGCCAGTCATTACGAGACATGCTCACTGCCTTCCCTCCTCTCTATCACTGTGTTGGTCTCAGTGGGCATAATTAATAGCAAAGCTGTTTTTAACAAGAATACTTTTATACCTCTCAAAGCACTTTTCTAATTAATAATTCCTTTTCAAATATAGAGAGAAAATTATAATATAATGATATTTTTCTCTTCCCAAATGACTGGAAGGCAGCTGTCAAATACACTCCCCCCATGCCTTCCCTAAGTTTCACAGCACTGTCTTCTTCATTGAAACCCCACTGAGATCCAGGGTTGCATCTGTTTGTAACAGTTTTGAATCTGACCTGCATTTTTTAAAGGACATTTCAAATATGGATGAAGCAGAACAAAATCATTGTTCCTGTTCCTGTTGATTTATTTTTATTTTTTATTCCCCCCCTTTTGGTCCCCTCTCCCCATGCCTCTGGAAGCTTTGATTACCTTAAACTATAAGCTCAGGACCACCCCTTGGAGTATTTTAGTTTAAATACATTTCAACTGTCCCTGTTTGCCACCAATAGTCTCCATTTCCTGAACATGTGCTCCAGATAGGAATGGTGGAGAAAGTTTGCTTTTAAACATGCATATGCTTTCTTAAGTTTTTCAGTATCCACTACCCACCTATTCATCATAATTAGTATATCCTACTTCCAGAGGAAATTAAAAAAAAGCTTGATTTCAGTAAAGGGGTAAACGGTACTGGAGGACAGCACAATGAGCCAGGAGATGATGATGGTGGTGGTGATAATAATAATAATAATAATAATAATAATAATAATAATAATAAATTTATTATTTGTACCCCACCCATCTGGCTGGGTTTCCCCAGCCACTCTGGGCAGCTTCCAACAAAGATTAAAAATACATTAAAATGTCACACATTTAAAACTTCCCTGAACAGGGCTGCCTTCAGATGTCTTCTAAATGTCAGGTAGTTGTTTATCTCTTTGACAACTGATGGGAGGGCGTTCCACAGGGTGGGCGCCACTACCGAGAAGGCCCTCTGCCTGGTTCCCTGTAGCTTTGCTTCTCGCAGTGAGGGAACCGCCAGAAGGCCCTCAGCGCTGGACTTCAGCATCTGGGCAAATAGTTGCATCTCAGTTCAAAATGATGCTCCATGCATCATTTATTGCCAGGATCACAAGTACTGATTACAAGCCAGTAATCTCTGCCTAAAGTGATATGCAGAGCATGTCATTGGACCTCTTCAATCTTGCAATCATCTTGTTGACCAGTCTGATTGCCTCATCTCTTTAGGTGACATTGGCTTATCTTCTCTGATGTTGAAGTGAGCCTGTGTTGGTTGCAAGGTCACAGCCCCTCTGGCTGCTAGGCTAACTAGCTCAGACTTTCCCAGTGTGCTGCACTTCAGATGTTGCTCTACAGATGTACTACAACTTCCACCATCCCTGTCCATGGGCCATGATAGAACGGGGTTGATGGGAGTTGCAGTAAAATGCATCTAGAACATACCAGTCTGGAGAAAGATGGCTTAGGTGCTTTGAACCATGATGATTTGAACCATGCGGTTGAGTGTCAAGTGTGAATGGTGGACCCAACAATCTGAATTCAGCATTTAGTAGATTTAACCACATAAATATTATGTGCCAACCACAGGCTTTTGGCATGGTTCAAATCACTGAAAACTTCTGGATCCTTGGTGTGTGCATCTGTAGCATGGTACTGCTGCTTGTGGTATATTTCCTTGAACTGGTAGTGAGAAATAAAAGCCATGAGGATATCATGTCATCCCTAATGGATGAACGTATTTATTATATTTTGCATGAATGGATGTATTTATTACATTTACACCCCCCCCCAATAATTGAAGTAAGTGAAGTGTGTGCGCATCTTCCCAAGTGGTCTCCCATCCATGCAGTGTTTAGCCTCTGGCTCATCTTTGGGTCCTCTGCCAACTAGGATAAGGTGGATGACAAGCAGAGAGAGGTGCTTCTCAGTTGTGGCACCGCATTTATGGAACTGCTTAGTCAAAGACCATGTGAAGAAATTATCCCCAACAGGCTTTTTAATGCATTTCTATTTCAACAAGCCGCAATTTGCTGTTTTAGCTTGATTTTTGTATTTTATTTTGCCTACTGATCTGGAAGCATAGCTTAAGGGTGCTTTCTATATATCTACTGCAGGAATAGGGTATCTCAGCTCAGGGGGTTGCAATTAGGTCTATGTATGTCCCCTATGAAATGAATTGGGGCCCAATATGGTATTCTGAAGTGGTCCCAATTTGGGATGGTCCAACCTGGATCTGGGACCCAAAGCAATTTGGTAACCTTGTGTGGTCAGAAGGTGGGAGAAGGACACACACACAGGCTGCCAGTGTGCATCTTCCACTTCCCTCCTTGTCACCAGGCAGCTCTTCTTTGAGAGCCCCAGATCACCCTAGGTGAACCAAAACTGACCTGGGGCAATTGAGAGCTCCTTAATTTGCTCTGATCAAATGCTAGGCCAACCTGAATTGGCTGGATTGTTTGGGATCCAGGATTCAGCTGAAACTGGTGCAGAGCCCTAGTTGCATCAGCTAATTACAACAACAACAACAACAACAACAACAACAACACATCTTAATAAGAATACATAATGTAGTAAGAACAGCCCTGCAGGGCCATTGTAACTGATCAAGAATCTGAATGCCACCGAAGTCCTTATGTTAAGTCTCAACAACAGACTATAATTGCAGAATGAAATAGCATTTAAAATGGAGGGGAAATGTGAAGGTTGGTTATAATAACAAAAAACCTTAGTCTGCCTTGCATGAACTCACAACTGGAAAATATTTACTGAGTACGTTTAACAAAATGATTTTTAAGTGCACCTAATCTATTTACAACCATAATCTGGTAAACTGAGCTCATTGTTTGAATGCCTGTTTTTGCAATCGAACTGTAATCATGTGTAAACTATGTGCAATCATGTGCAGCTCATCTGCAATTACTAACAAAAGAGTTCTCAAAACTCCAATTGTATCTCTAGGGATAATGAACTTCAACGGAGAGGAGTTTGGAGAACATCTTTAAAATGCACATGAAAGGGATAAAATAATTCACATTTGCATTCTAGAAATGTTACTAGGGCATATTGCTACAGTCAATGCATCAGTTTTGGTATGCAGGTACTAGAGATGTTTAAGGACTTCAGTTTTTCTATGTAATTCTGAAACAAGCTGACCTTATCTGCACCTCCCGGACTAACATGTTCATGTGCCCAATCTATTCTGTTTTCAGCTAGGAATGTATAAGGTCTGTAGTCATAGCTGCTTCTGAGAAGTAGCACACTAGATTGTCTCCATTTTCAGTCCCCCTCAGAGTATACCTATTGAAAATAATGTGAAGAAACAACTGCCTTTGATTTCCTGAATTTCAGCTTCCTTCCCAGCAATGCATATTTTGCTTCCAGAGCTTCATGACTTTATTACCCCACATCACTGATCCTGAAGTGCACAATGACTGCTGACTCCTCTGCAGCACTATCAACCAGTATATCTGGGTGAAGTGTGGTATCTCCTACCTTCACACTATGCATGTGGTCTATATGCCTATCACAAACCCATCACTCTCTGTTTCTAATTATTGAACTGCCAAATACCAGGAGCCCTTTGCCTCCAGAGGCATGTTTTTGGTGTGAGAGATTACCTGTTACTCCCCACAAGGAATGGATCCCTTCCTCTCCTTAGAGCAATTCTTTCTTTTCCTGAGACATTCATTCTCCCTGACAGAAGAACTGTCATCCTATCACATCCTTGAAGGGTTCAGCCACACATATCTCTGCTTCTCTGAGTCTTGCTCCCTTGGCCTCAAGGTACTGGGGACAGTTGCCCATTGGCCCTTGTAGGGTGGAAGTCAGGGAGACCAACAGTTGATGAAGAGAGAACCAATGACAGACAGAGCCAATTTATTTTGGCTTTGTCATTCTTACTGCTGAGCTCCACAGTGGCAAAAATTGGAGAACTGGGTGCAAGTTTAACTAAATATATTTCAATAGGGAGAAGTGGAAGTTTCTGCACTTACGCAAGAAGAACCAGATGCACAAATATAGGATGGGGGACACCTGGCTTACTAGCAGTACCTGTGAAAGGGATCTAGGGGTCTTGGTAGACCACAAGCTTAACATGAGTCAACAGTGCAATGCAGCAGCAAAAAAAAAAAAAGGCTAATGCTATTCTAGGCTGCATCAACAGAAATATAGTGTCCAGATCAAACGAAGTAATAGTAACATTCTATTATGCCTTGGTTAGATCACACCTGGAATACTGTGTCCAGTTCTGGGCACCACAAGTTAAGAAGGATGTGGACAAGCTGGAATGTGTGCAGCGGAGGGCAACCAAGATGATCAAGGGTCTGGAAACTAAGCCTTATGAGGAGCGCTTGAAGGAGCTCGGTATGTTTAGCCTGGAAAAGAGGAGACTGAGAGATGATAGCAATCTTCAAATATCTTAAGGGCTGTCACATGGAAGAGGGAGCAAGCTTTTTTCCCTCCTGCTCTAAAGGGTAGGACTCAAACCAATGGATTCAAGGTAGAAGACAGGAGATTCCAACTAAACATTTGAAAAAAACATTCTGACAGTAAGAACTGGAGGAAAAAGAGGAGCCACAGCAAACGAGCTCACCCCCCCCCCAAACATCTGCTGCTTAAACTTCTGATCCTGCGGTCTCTGTTGTTCCTTCCCCTTCCAAGAAGTTGCTGACTTGGTAACATGGGAGAGTTGGGATTTGCATTGTACTAGTGTGCAGCCCAAGTTTTCTGTGGTTGTTAGGGGGGTTGTTTTGTTTTTATGGTATAATGTATCCATGTTAATGCTTCATATGTGTTGTAAATCATTTGGAGACTTCTGGATAACAAGCGATTAACTACCCAGAATAACATCACCCCCAGCACCATTTAGACTGTTTATTTCTGCATTTTCATTTGGAAGTAGTTTGTTGGGGGGAGGCTTTGGTGCTGAAAGCTATGGTGGGTCTGTCACCAAATAAATAAATCATTTTGTCTGAGGAAAGCGCAGGCAACGCTCCCAATCTTGTTGCTCTTTATAGGCTGCGAAGTGGACGGCAGGGGAAGGCAATGAAAGTTTAACATGAATGCCATTTTATTTCAAGGTTTTCTCTGTAAAGCACGTAACAATAAAACTTCATAAGCTGATGGCATGCTACAACAGTTTTACTGGTTTTCACTTAGCATGACCCAAATAAATCAGTTTGAGCTTCGCTGCATGTGTGGCATATAATCAGCTCCCCTGTTCCCCAATAAAAGTTTTATGCCGAATCACACTTTTTATGTAGTCTCTCTCCTCCTCTTTTGCACAGCTGTGTTCTGGCCCACTGAGCTGCACAGCTACCACACATAGCATCTGCAAAATGGTATGCAAACCTACTGAATAATCCATCCCTTCTCATGGTAGCAGATGTGGTCATTCTCACATGCCTTATCCAGGTGTTCAGTTTCCCCACACAATTTGAATCATGCAGGAGAACACAGGAACACACAGTTTTGCCTCTCTCCAGCCTATCTACCATGTCCCCATGCCCAGCTCAACACTCTGCATGGATTGAAGGGTAAATGGGTGCAGTTGGGATGGGTGAACCTGCCAATTTCAGTTTCTCCTATTCTTCCAATCTTAGCTTCAGTGTTCTACCTTTCCAAATCAGTTTGGATTTTTTTTTTTTTAAGTCCTTATGAAAATCCACAATTTCTCCTAATATACACAGTTTTGTATGCGGTTTTTGACCAATGTTATGCAGTTTGCATAATGTAATACGTTATTATATAATATTCACCGATGCATGTATTTGGTTTGCACATTTTTCCATGTGTATATGTATTTTTGTACATATTGATTGGAAAACTGCATCACAAAATTTGAAGAAATGTGAACTTCAGAGGACAGCTCTATTTTGGGTCACATATTTGTGAACCAAGTATGAATTGCATAATATCTCATTAAAATGAGAACAAAATCTAATATCTCTGCCATCCTTAGATATTTCATTGTAACTAAATAACTTACTAACACACACAGAATTTGGAAGAGGAGAGTTAAACCAAAGGCCTCACTTCAGTCAATCTATATTGTCCCTAAGCTGGACTTTTCTCTCTTTTTGGGGTGTTTGTATGTGTGTTCATGTTCTGCTCCTTCTCCCCTGAACAAGTAGTTGTTTCTTGTGAATGGAGAATGTTACAGTGCAGTGGTCGATTCTATTTTTTAAAAATGTCAAGGTATAAAGCAGCCATGTATCAAATCTGAGCTATGAAGTGGGTGGGGGAATCAAAGGGGAAGTTATTCATCAAATATTATATCCTTCTATTACAAAGGCTTTATATTTCTATACTGTTGCGTGATTGATGGGGTCTACATGTAATCATTCTTTTCATGTACTAGGGTATCAATTGCTCACTGTAGCATTGTTAAATAGTTGCCTTTTGATTAACTTCAGCTAGAGTGTTTTGTGTGTTGGCTGAGCAGGGAAGATGATTTCCCCTTCTCATGCTAATCGGATACACACACAAACACACACAATATGTTTACAAATAAATCAAGGCCCCTCATAGCTATAAAAAGAGGCCTTCATAGCTAGATGGTTTCTAACATAGCCAAAGTGGGGGAGGGGGCACAGAGATGTGCTGAGATCAGCAGAGGGGGGCCATCTTGATAGCTTCTTAGCCCTCAGAGGCTTGCCGGTTAGCAACCCAAGAGAGGGCATTTTCTGTGCTGGTCTCTAAACTATGGAACTCCCTCTCCACAGAGGGGCACCTGGCTTCCAGAGAATGCTGAAGATGTACTGATTTATCTTGACTTTTGCCACTTCAGGTGTATGTTTTTAGAACCAGCCTTATTTTTATGATTTTAAGTTGTTTTACGTTGTTTTAAATATTGTGTTAATGTTGTAACACCCTGGGTGTTAGTCTAGGAGTGATGAGGTCTGGGCTGGATTCAATTGCTCTCTCAGTTATGGAACTCCTGTGTCACAGGCTCCATCTGCAATATTAAAGCAGGATTCTAGCACATCAAACAGCCATACCCTAACCCTCACCCCTCCCAAGAAATCATGGGAACTCTAGTTTGTTAAGGGGGAGACCCCTATTCCTCTCACAGAGTTACAATTCTCAGAGATCCCTGTGAGCCATGGCTGATAAGTTTCAAAGCAAATGAACAGGTTAAAATTACATGCCTGGTAGGTTTGCCAAACAAAAAAAGTTTTTAGCAGGCATTGACAACAGTACAGTTTGTTGTTGTTATTGTTATTAAAAATCAGAAAAAATAAATATAATACAAAACACTTATCATACCCTATAATGCAGTTATACAAGAATCATCTATATCACATAATAACATTTTAAAGAGCTTACCATATTTAACTCATTGAAATACCCTACATTTAAATAAATATTTCTGTTTCATTGAATACTAAAATGCGGTGGCAAAAGGAGAGAGAAAAGCAAGCAACATGCTGAATGTAACTAAGGAAGATACTAAATGCATTTATATCTTTATAATTTTTGCACCCTTCTGTACAGTGAAGGGACTTGTCTAAAATCAATAGTCAGGAAATTCCAGAAAAATAGGATCTGTCATGCTAAAAGGTTGGTTTTTTTGGAAGTGTGGAACAATCATTGCATGAAACTTATGAAAGCGTGGAACATGTGAAAATGCCAGTTCCATGGAATGAAGCGTTTGCATTTGCACATATGAGAACGTGCTAATCAAATAAACTGGTCCAAACATGCTCCAAATGGCTAAAACACTGAACAAAAGCATTTTCTTGCATGTAACACCTTCAGACTTTTCAGATCCAGGTTACACCTTCAAGTAGAACATGCATTTGGGGACCCATTTCTTAAGCTTTTATCATATATTTGCATGATGGTAGTGTTCCTGTTGTCACCCACCTTGGATCAGGTCACAATCCACTCGTGGGTCTTGACCCACCAGTTGAAGATCAGTGCCCTAGAACCATTTTTCATGGCTTCTCAAACATAATTATTGGCTAGTTGGTGAGTGCCATGCCATAAATACCGACAGATATGCAAAGTATTTGTAAATTGTCAGTCTCTACCGAGTTATTACATTCTCCTGTCATTGTTTTTTAAAAAGTGAACAGGACAAGGAGTCATGCAGCTGCATTTGCTTTATATTCTGTAGCAACAATATTATGCTGAAATGTCAGTTTTGTGTTATTCATTGAATCACACAAGCCTACTTTTTAATTATTTTTAATCACTAGGTGCAAAAGCGGTGTGTTTGTGTATATTGGCAGATATTTTATCTCTTAACATTAGAGTCACCTGTGTGATTAAATTGAAGGGAATAGCTGTTCTGTGAGAAACAAAGATAATTATTTGTTTGTTCCCCGCAAACATACACAATACCTCCTCATTTCATATTCTTATATCAGCAGTGGTGGCTGCTTCCTGTTGGACCCGGTAGGATAGAAAAAACGTCTGTAGGTGGATCCAAAGCCAATAATTTGGCTAAGCCAAATAATTCTTGCTTTGTTCCCACCCTCCTCCCTGCTCAGTTCTATCAGGGCAACTCTGAGACAAAGCGGGGGGGGGGGGAGGAAGTCAATAGGCAATGCTACACTCTGGACTGGTTATAAGCAAGAAGGCAGACAACAGGTGAGGGCTGTCTGAGGGCAAACTGAGGTTGGTGGGTCAGCGCACCGTTTGCCCTAATGGATGAACCTCCACTTCATGTCATTCCACTTTGTGATGAAGTCTTTTAAAAAATTTAATCTTTATTGATTTTCACTTTGCACTGAATATCCAGATACCAGAAAGACAGAAAGACATACTTTAAAAAAACAACAACAGAGAAAACAACTCCCTCTGCTAAAAGGACAAGGAAAATCATAACAATAATTCTTTTTAAAATAAAATAAAATATATTTTTATTGGTTTTTCCATGTATATATCCTCTAACAATATTTCTCTAACAATTTTCCATGTTATTATCCATATTAAATATGGATAATATAACAATAATTATTTCGAATCTTAGCTGTGAGTCCTGGAAGACCCACCCATTGCCTTGCAGGCCTTTTCCTACCTAGCCTGGGAGGGCAGGGCCCAGACTGACTCCAGCTACAAGAAGCTGAGGCTGCTGAAGAGACCAGATACCATCTTGGCTGCTCCTTAGTGCAGACCCACATTATCAAGCTTGAGCTTTGACAACTGCTACCTGCTACCTGCTACCTGCTACCTGCTATGAACCACCATTGGGAGCAACAGCAGCAGATTTGTTCAATACTTAAGATAATATTTTATTCTCTTGTTGATGGGTTGCTTTGACTGTCTACTTCATATTTGACTTTCTTCAGTAATGTTTTGTTCTGGATTTTTTTTAATTTGATGTATTAATATGTTCTAAACCACTTTGAGATTTTTTTCTGAAACATATAAAGCAGTATAGATATGAAAGGGATAATAATAATTTTAGTGTGCATTTTTCCTAATGTACACAGTTTTGTACGTGATTTTGGGAAATATATACATTTTTTTTAAATAATTTCCCCATATATAATACACATTACTTAACTGGAGAGATAGAGAACTGCATTGCAAAATTCAGAGAAATGAGAATTTCAAAGGACTGCAATGTTTTAGTTCATGTACTGTTTTAGAAAATGTGAATTAGGTTAGTTCACCTTTAGATGGAAATTTATTTAAATTTCTCCCTGATCCCTATAGTTAGGACTCAAGAAAGTCTATTATTATTATTATAGAGGTTTTTTAAAAAATGTTTTAGATGTACTTAATGTTCTCAATATTTTTTACTTATTGTATTTTTAATTCTGATGTGTTAGCACTATGTTGTTTGCTGCCCTGGACTCTTTGGGAAAGAAGGAATGAAGGAATGGCAGAAATTTAATAAACTGGGAGGAAAGTAGGATAGAAATTAAATAAAACAAACAAAGAAATTTGTGTTGGATATTACACAGGAGAAAATAAAATTAGTGTCTGTTGCCCTCAAAGGAGAAACACAGATGATCATTATTAGCAACTGATTGCTATCACAAAATATGAACAATGAATAACTTCCTGTAACATGCTAAAATCCCAAACAAAATGACAACAATATCATGGCACCCGCATATTAATTATTTCACAGTCAGAAATATAATCTTCCAGTGCCATTAGCTTTTTTCTTTGGTTTTTGTGCCCCTGCCCCACCTTAATTTTTTATTTAATGCCCAGGGAGTCATACCACAAAGTTACAAGCTCTCTTTTGATTATCTGGATGATTGAGAGACATTTGCTCATTAGCAACTAATTTGCTAGCCCAGATTCATAGTGTCACTCCTAACTATGGAAATCTTGCCAGGAGCATCAAGTCAGCTGGTGCCACTTCTGAGTATTTGTCTTATTGTTCGAGCCACAGCAGGGGAGTTACCTGGTATCATAGAGAAAAGAAATCCAAGTGCCATGCCCATGAGGACTGTGGCTTAATTAAGATGAAGTCCCTTATTGTCAGTGGAAAGTAGTGTCATAAAAAGACTGCATCAGTTTCTCAGCAGCAGCAAATCAAGGTATTTCTCCATGACCTACATGTTTTGTAAGCATCAATTTAGGCTTCAATTTAATAGTTTAGATAGATGCTGTTAATGTAATTTTGATAATCTCTCTTTGAGGCATATGATATGTGTGTCTGTATGAGTGCTGTGGTCTTCTTTTTGGTTGGAAATTGCTGTTTTTTTTTGGGGGGGGGGAATTGATGTTTGTGAATGTCTACACACTTTTAAATTATATTCCTTTGATGTGGGGACTAACAGATGGACAATGAAAGTGAAACCTGTGAGCCCTTCTGCTGGCAAGGAGATTTATACTTCAGGGTTGGAAGAATAATCACTGATCATTCATTACCCAGTGGACTGAAGTTCTCACTGCTGTTTCTGGGTGTGTGCATATCTTCAAGCTGGACATCTATTTTGACATATGGAGTGCTTATATTATCTATGTTTTAATTTAGGTTAATGGATTTTTCTTATTGTTAGTGTGAGCTGAAATTTCTTTTTTCTTTGCACACACATAGATACCCCACACATTTTGGAACTTAACCCTTCTGCCCTGTACTGCGGACCCAAGAAACAAAATCCTTGCCATTGACAATATGTAAGGATTCATAATGTGTCTATTGCATAGATGTCAGAAAAGTGAGATGTGGTACAAATAGTTCTGGGCTTTTAACAAAGCTATTTGTTATTATCATGTATTGCACGTATTTGATCATGCACCATACAGTGGTGACAACTGTTTCATTGGATTCAAAATGCCTTCTCTAGCCAGGGATTTTCCTTTTATTACCATTAAATTTAGCATCGCCATATGCTAAATCTGTTTTCTCAGTGGAAAGCACATGCCCAGCTTTTGATAAAGAAAACTGTTAAAGTAGCTCCCATAACAAGAAGTACAAAGAATTGTAGATGTAGCTTGCTATCAAGAGTTAGAACTCTGCAGGAGCTTTCTAAAAGCAAGGATCAGTATCACTGGGAGTCTGAACCTCCAAGAGAACCTCTGTCTACCACTGGCACCTTTGGGCCTTGACGCTCTTCTTCCTCCTTGCTGTATTTGACTACCACAGGAAGCTGCTTTATACTGTGTCTGACCTTTGGTCCATTTATCTCAGTACTATCTGCTCTGAAGGGCAGCAGCTATCCAGAGTTTGAGGCAGGAGCTTTTTCCACCCATATTTGGCTATGCTTTCTGCATGCAGAGAAAAAAAATCTGCAAGTTAGTTATTGCCTTTTCCAAGCATGCAACAGTGAGGAGATGGAAAACAACATTTACTTTCCTTGCACTTGAAATCTGGACCATTTTATGGATTAGTTTGAAAGGGAGAGGTCTTAATTTGTACAGCCCTAAACAGCTTGGGATCCAGGTATCTTCTTCCATATCTTCTCAAATATTTTATTAAATGTCAGGGATCTTCCTGAAGTTCCCTTGGAAGTATGAGGTGCAGCAGGCAGTTACTAGGAATAAATATTTCTCCATAATCTTGTGGAATGCTCTCCCAGGTGGGATCTGTCTAAGTGTATGAACGTATTCTTTCAGGAAATTGCTTAAGAAGGCTTTTAGTTGAGTACTTTCTTATTGGTTTGTTATGCCAATTCTGTTATTAGAATTAAGAGTACAATAAATACATGAGGGGGCAATGGGAACAAACATGCTAGCTGGCATCATATGGTATCCAAACATAGCCCCAAACCCACTCCTTCATCTTGAGAACCATCCTGCTGAATTGGATGTGAAATTGTTTGCTCCAGCATCTTAATTCAAAGCAGCATCTTACATCATCCAAACATAGGCCAAAGCCCACTCCTCACTCTCTGAAACTATGGCTTTTGGTCTTCCATTTTGATATAAAATGGCAGCTGGCATCCAAATGTAGATGAAAACTAGTACAGTGGTACCTTGGGTTAAGTACTTAATTCATTCCGGAGGTCCGTTCTTAACCTGAAACTGTTCTTGAAGCACCACTTTAGCTAATGGGGCCTCCTGCTGCTGCTGTGCCGCTGGAGCACAATTTCTGTTCTCATCCTGAAGCAAAGTTCTTAACCCAAGGTACTATTTCTGGGTTAGCGGAGTCTGTAACCTGAAGCGTATGTAACCTGAAGTGTATGTAACCCGAGGTACCACTGTAGCTCCATCTCTGGAACAATCATGCCAAATTGGGCAGCAATATCTTGATAGAGAACAGAGAGACAGACAAACCACTTTCCACAATATATCCAAAATATATCACAAATATATATTACACTGAACAATCTAGACAAAGATAAGCACTTCAAGATTCTGTTAATTTCAGTTGGAAAGGTTAAAGCCTGTGTGACTTCTCTGTTTGAATCAATTGTTTAATTGTACCCACAATGAATACAACAGTGATATAGACAGTATGAATCAAACTGCTGAAGAACTTTCTGAACATTTAAGGCTTCCATAGCCCTTCACCAGGAAGTTGACCCTTTGTAGATATAAAAGGATGCTCTTTTGCAATTTTTTGTGCTAAGAATGCTTTATCCAAAGCTAGTATGGGAGCTTTCCATTAAATGTTTTCTCTTTGGCTTTTTAAAAACAGTACTCAGATGTCTGTTATGATGATCCTAATCCTACCAATGGTAAATCATTCTTTGTATTGATTGCATGGCATTTTGATATTAAGATGCATAAAATCTGCCAACACTCTTGAAATGAAGCACGAGCAAAGAGGATTATTGGTCTCCCGAAATAATAATGCACCCATTAAGAGGATAACATTTTCCAATTGCAATTACATGCCTTCATTTTAAAGAAGCAATCATTTACAATAATTTGGCAGATTCAGTCCATATTTCTTTCACAAATTTATTTCTTCATTATGCTTCCAAACAAATATATGGCACATTTACGTTGTGGGAGATAATTTGCTTAGTTTATTGTGAATGGGAATCAGTAATTACACAATCCCATTTTCTAGTGACATAAAGTTAATTCATGGTGGTAATTTTACACAGAATATTAGCTTGGGTTAGTTATGATGAAAATGTTGCTGTGGCAAAGGCTCTGTTACAGCATCATTTCCTTGGACTTGATGAAAAGGGAAATATTGGTTTGCTCATAACACTTCCACATGATGATCTGAGGGACTCAGGTTATTTTGTGGATACATTGCACCCTATGGAGAAAGGATAGTTACCTGAATAAAAAAGCATAATAAACATTCCGAGTATCCAAAGTCAGTTTGGGAAGTACTGACAATCTGAAACAGTGGCTGCAGTCTGTTTCTTTTTATAACGCAGAGATGGGTTAGCTTGCATTGGTTAAGCAGGCTACACCTATTTAAAATTCCTGTTGATTTGAGTCCATCATCTCCACCCCAAGACATACCACTTGTTTCATCAAAATTATTCTTGCTTCTACCATGTGGTTAACTCTAAGGATGACTCTAGTCCCAGGTCTTATAAACACTGCACATTGTGTAGACAGTTTCTTCACCATCCCAACAGGACATGCCATGATAGATTTCACCCACAACAAAAGGGACAAAACAAGATGGCAGAGGAAGAACTAGTTGTCAAAAGAATCTAAGGGGAAAAGAACAAAATTACAAAAGATTGATAGATCAGGCCAATGACCTGTCTAATTCAGTACAGCGGTAACTTGGTTTTTGAACGTAATCCGTCTCAGAAGACCGTTCGAGTTCCGAAACGTTCAAAAACTGAAAATTCAATAGCCGACAGCTAGGCCTCAGGATCTTGCACTCAGTGGAAGCCACGTGGCATGTTCGACATCTGAGGCATGTTTGAAAACTGAAGCATTTACTTCTGGGTTTACAGCATTCGGAAACCAAAATGTTCATCAATGGAGGCATTCGAAAACCAATGTACCACTGTTCCCACAGTGACCAACACGAAAGCTCATACCAAGAACTAACTTAGTTGGTCTTTAAGGTGCTACTGGAAGGAATTTTGTTTTGACTATGGCAGACCAACACAGCTACCTATCTGTAACTAACCCTTCATGAATTTTCCTAAATAGGAATTGGTGTCCCTCTGTGCATCTGATGGGCACTGAAATATAGAACTAAGGGAGAAAGAGCCATCAGTAATGAAAGTGGTCCCTTTTGCAGTAGTTTTTTTTTAAGGAATCACAGCAAAATAGAGCAGAAGGGTCTACCAAGGGCAATTGGCTATCTGATTGGGGAGATCAGACATATAATCAGGCAAAAAAACAACAATCCCAAAACACCATTGCCATTGCTGTCCATGAGCTTTCTTTTCTCTTGGTGGAATCATACTGTCAGATCATTTTTAACAAGCTAGGTTTAACAAGGAGAAATAGCAGAGTTGGGTACAACACAGAAACTAAAATAAAAAGCCAGCAGAACCGTTCCCAACTCCCTTCTTACTGTATTCAAATTCTTTCTTATATTGCCACCACCTCCCATCAATGTTATCTAATCAAACCTCTCCTGTTGTTTAAAATCATCACTTTTCCTCTCTCTGTTTTTCCATTCCTGCTTTATTCAATCTTCTGTTGTTGTTTAAAATCACATTTTACCGTTCAGATGCCTTCAGTTCCACTGTACTGTACTCAAACTTCTGCTGTTAAGCCACCACTTTCCCCTAGTCACTGTCCTTCCATGTCATGGCCACTGGTGTTTGACAACCTGCCATCTCTTTTACTCCACTCTCCTTTCCCAACTTTGTGCAAATCCAGGACTGTGATACAGCACTATAAATCCTTCAATAGATGACAGCCTTACATTTTGATATATATAGAAAGATATATGAATTGTTCATTACTATGCAGAACTGGGTGTACCTAACCTTTTGAAATCAACATGTTTTATCCCCCCACTGTCACTAATGCAATAACGGCTTCATAAAACCCATGATGTTTAAATTGATGAAAACTGAAGTCTTCCATTTCATTTATTTCTGCATTAAAGACTGTTTACAGCATAGTGGAATGAAAAGCTATCAGCTAGCTAACTTCCACGGGGAATTTGGGTAACCCTACCCTGTCATAAAGATGCACTTACAAGGAACTGAAAAACTCATGTTCTCCCAAGTAAACATAAGGAACACAAACCTGTCATTAGTCTTTTATATCACAATGTCTTAGTGTTGTGTGTGTGTGTGTGTGTGTGTGTGTGTGTATGCACACACACACACACACACACACACACACACACATTAAAAATAAATGAGCTTTGGTGAATTCTCGTTTAGAAATGAGATCATTACCAAGCATTTAAACTGTTAAGATTGAATTACTTGTGGGATGCTTAAGGAGAAATGCTTGACCTCAAGGAATATCATGGAAATTATACTACTTAATCTATTGATTGCTACTTTACAATCTTAGTGGACATATTTATTATACAGTTAGGATTATGTGTTATTTAAAGCCAAGGAAGCACATGGGAGATCAGCAAACTGGAATACTTTGATTTCAAGAGAGGCCAGAAAGCTATAAAAATAATTATTTCATAATTAACAAGATCTGATATGGGGCTGCACATTTTATATCAATTATCCTCACAACAAGCCTAAAAGATAGACCATTATTATTGTCCAACTGTTGCATGTGCTAGGTGGGCTAAAGCTGAGAGCCAAAAGTTTGACAGAGCATACTTGGAAGGTCCATGGTCACATGGAAACATCTGCAGTCCTGACCCCATCCAGTGTTTTCTGGATTCCCAGCTTAATTTTTAGTTTTAAGGTATAGGGTTGTTGTTTTTTAATGACCCTTTTATTAAGGGGGGGGGAGAGACACAGCATCACATAATTCCTCTGCTAATTCTAGGTTCGAAAAAAAGCAACATTGCTAGACTTCCTCAGCTAGCTTTATGGAGAGGATCACTGAAGTGACTTCAAATGCATCAGGAAGAAGTTCAGGACCATAGACAGCAACCCTGCAAAATGGGGCAGTTTGTTCCAGTGCTGATTTCCTGCCACTGTCAGAGCTTTATAGTCTTACAAGGAGTTTCAGCATTGAAGTTCCACATTCTGAATGTTGCAATATGCCAGTTAAATGGCCATTGTCCTTTGGTTCAATAGTAGGGATTTTTTTCAGTTCAAGGGCAGTTGTGCAGGGATCCAGAGGCAAAATTGGGCAGAGCAGTGAGTGTGAATTTTTTCCTGGTGAATTTTACACATGTGAAGGACTCTGTTTCCGCCCTTGTTCAAAATCTTGGTGATATGAAGTTGCCTCCTGAAAGGTATAATAAAAAGATAGCTAAAGTATTATGTAAATCAGCATTTCTCAAGGGGAAGATGAAAGCAACTGCTGATTGTAGTGTGGTATCCAAGAATAACTCTGTGTTGCTATTAACTGAAAATTAACTCACAAGCAAGCCTTACTTTGAAAAAAAATATTAATTTGAAATTATAATGCTAATGGGCCACAATGGTTATGTGGACTTTAAGAATGGAACCAGTCTGTGGTGTGTTTTTTTAAAAAAGTTATAATAAAAACCCATCAGCATTTTAGGGTGAATTTATCCTACTATGCACATTTTTGTTTGCAATTTTGCTTAATATACACATTTTGCTAATTAATTTCCCCTATTACATTTCTGTATGAGATTTTCACCAATAAAGTCATTGTTATGCACACTTTTCTCCTGCATATGCATATTTATAGATATTTCTTGGCTGCAGAACTGCATTGCTAAATGCAGTGCATGTTGTGAAAGATAATAATATAGCAACAACAACAACAACAACAATACCTTTATTGTCAATGTACAACCTGTGTACAATGAAATGAATGTGTTTGGGTTCATAGCTGCTTCAGAAAGTTCAGATTTGGTCCATCTTTAAACATGAACTGAACTGTACTCCCCCTTCCCACCTGCATCCCTAGACTCAGCCTGTGTGACCTAAACAGGAAGCAATTCAAACCCAAAGCTGCATTCTATCTGCATTCTATTCTTAATATTTGCGATATTGGATCTAATCTATCTATCTAAATACCTTTAAAAAACTTAAGCAGAAGTCCTAAGCCCATGATACTCAGAAGGCTGCTGCAGGTCACACTGCTCTTTGTTTCCTGTCAGCTATAGAAGTTTTATAAAGACAGGCTTTTTACTGTATAAAGATTCACTCTTCCCCCTGCTTTGAGGTCCAGCATCCCTCCTCCTTAATTTTAAGTGTTTTGTTTTCATTGATCCTATCTATTTTAGAACTATGTAGCCTCTATGATATTTCTCTCTCTTTTTTTCTGGCAGTGAGGAATTCTGTGCCACAGTATAGACCTTGGACTATGTTCTGGGTTTTCAGATCAATGGAATAATGCATCTCAGTGTGCTACCTGTGAGGCTCCCATGAGAGGCAAGAGCTCAGTAACTTTGCTCTCCATTTGAACCAAGTAAAAAAATGTATTCCACCACCAAGAGAAGAAGAAGATATATTTGAAGTCTCTCACAGAAACTAACGTAAAAGGAACAATCATATTTTAGTCAAGAAGAGCAAAGTGTACTTAGTCCTCCAATAGTAACAAACTTCGCCAATAATAATAAAAAACAAGACTCTTCAGATGTGGAATGAAAAAGGAGAAGATCAACAAAAGATTCTATGTTCCCTTTCAGCCATATTGATTTACAAGAGCTCCAAGACATCAATGACACAATGGTGTAAGGAAATACTGAGAGTATAAGACACTGTGCACCATCCAGTGAAAGGTTTAAGCTGCACTGAAATCAATGGAAGTTTAATGTCAAGTGAGATGCATAAAGCTGAAATCCTAAATGCAAATAACATCGAGGTAAATCCCATTGAAACAATAATAATTGTTTCCAAGAAAACATGGCTGGAATTGGGATGCTGTTGGCATAGTTGGCTTCAGTCTGTCTCGGGAGACAATGGAGGAGTGCACCTTTGTGGGTGAAATTAAACTGCTGTAAGGTTACAGTGCCTGCTGTGGCTGTAGAGACAGATATGGGAGAGATATTTTGTTGCAGCTGGGCCAGATAAAGGTGTCTAGTTGTTTTGATGCAGCAGCACCATGGTGCTTCGTCTCTCTGCACTCCTCCCAGATGAAAGTCCCATTTACAGCAACTGAACTATTTCATTCTCCAAGGAAGGTATTTACAACCCTATCACTCCTAACAATGCTTTCATTTTATGAAGAAGGCAGAAATCTTAAGGCCCCAAAGATCAGCAAAGTAATATATATGTTTCTTGGGTGAAATGGAGAAAATACAGAATCATGGTTTACATTCTTCCTTGTTCAATGGTCCCAGAGCAAAATGTATTCCTGCATTCCTCACTTTCTAGAGATCCTGGTCTGACAAGGACCAGCTCTACCATTAGGAAGAGTGAGATGCGGACTTCCTGGTTGGTCACGTGGTATGGGAGTCATGGAGTCTTTTGGCTGAGAGATTTCCAGCACTTTGAAGAAGGGAGAGACTGTGAGAGCGACACAGTTCCCCATTAAAACCCTCAGATCGGGCGTTCTGAGGATTTGGTTTATCCAATAAGCCTTATCTGTGACTCCTCCAGTCCCCGGTAAGCTCGTAAGGGCACCGAGAGTGAGTGGGGTGGAGACACGGCTCAACGGAAACGACTTCTATCTTCAAAGCTGCGAAGCTCTGAGAACTGGCAACCAGCAGTGATCAATCCCTCCATAAAAAAAAGAATAAGCAATTTGGAACTGTAAGTACTCCTAAATCATTCTTAGAGTTATCTGGGAAGATAAGGGAGACATTGGAAAAGGAGGTGGCTCCTCTTTTGTTGAACAGAAATATTAAATGGCGTGCAAAGACCGAAGCCTAAAAGTAAAGAAAACTTTTAAAACTGGAAGCGATTTGATGTGAATGATTTATTACAATTGGAAACTTGCCTAATTAGACTGAGATATATCCTCTTTTGGCAGCGGACCAGCCGAGAGGAAAGTCTAGTCTCCATGGTGATTTTATAAGGAAAGTGAATAAACTTAATCTCCACCTCGACTGAATAGCCTATAAATTGTCCTGCACTGACTAGCAACATTCTAAAGTGATAAAAGCTGTCTTACTTCCTCTCAAGAAAGAGAGCTTTGGATAAACTTCTCTCTGCCATATTTTTTGTTGTGATTGAAGCAGTTTTAAAGACTAAAGGAAGCTGCTTTCGATTTGGCTGCTGGAAAGGAGAAACTGTTTTTCTCCATTGTTCTGGCAGACTGTGTGATTGACCTTAACATTCCTCAGTTATGACTTCAGAAAAAGAAAAGCCTAGACGTGGCTCTAAAGCACCGACACAATTTGAGGAGTCAGTATTGTCAGCGTTAAGTGATATTAAAGAAGGACTGGACCGTAATACAGGTGCAGTAAATAAATTGGAACAAAGGATTGACCAGTTGAGCACCGACCTGCGAGCTGTCAAAGAGCAAATTAATACACATGATGAAAGATTGACACAATTGGAGAATGTTCGGGTTCAGGACCTGGAACGCTTGCAACAGGAAAATGCAACAGCTATAGCTTATCTAGAGCTGGCGCAGAAACAATCTCATTTATGCAGAAGCACTTGATAGTACTTGGATTGCAAACTCCACAGCTGCAGGGAGCGGAGGCAGCCTCCTCGTAAATAGACAATATGGCGTTGAGAATTTATTCATGGAATGTTCATGGCATGAATTTGCCACAAAAAAGGAGAAAAATTTATCATATTTTGGAGAAACAAAATTTGGACATAATTTGTCTACAGGAAACCCACATTACAAGATTACACAAAAAGATTCTAATAAATAAAAGATTGGGTCAAGAATTTATTTCTTCTGACAAAGTCAAAAAAGAGGAGTGGTTTTCTACATCAAAGATAAATGGAATCCAAAATTTGTTTTCAAAGATGAGGAAGGAAGATATATCGCAGTTGAAATTCCAGCACAAGGCAAGAAATTTTTCTTATTAGGAATCTATGCACCTAATGATGGCAAAGCGGAATTTTTCAAGAACCTGGAAGCAAGTCTGCTGGAATACTTGGATTATAAAATTATTTTGATGGGGGATTTGAATGGAGTTGCATCTACCTTGATGGACAGAACTCAGAGATCAAAGGTTACGAACTCTGGCAGACTACTGAAGACTTTCTTTGATCTAACTGAAAAATTTGATCTGTCAGATATATGGAGAATTAGAAGTCCAATGGAAAGAGACTTCACTTTTTTTTCAAATGCAAACCAAGTATTTTCGTGAATAGACTATATATGGATATCCAGAGACTTGGTTCCTAAAGTGGCAAAAACAGAAATTTGCCCTAAAACTTGCTCGGATCATAATGCAGTTTCTATGGACTTGAAAATGGCGAATGAATGACGATTTGTTGAGAAATTCATTAATTGTAAATAAGGCCCAAAAAACCCTAAAGGATTATTTTGAACTTAATATGATGCAAGGAATGGAAATAAGGGTGATTTGGGAGGCCAGCAAAGCGGTAATGAGAGGGTTTCTGATACAACAAAATGCAATTAGGAGAAAGGCACAGAATGAGACAAAAGACAAAATTATGGAACAACTGAAAGACAAAGAGAAGAAGCTTAGAGGAAACCCAAAGAATTTGCAGATCCAAAAAGAAATTAAAGCCCTACAGGTTCAATATTCGCAGTTAGTAAATCAAGAAATTGAATGGAAGATAAGAAGGATGAGACAAAGAAACTTTGAATCTGCAAATAAATGTAGGAAATTGCTAGCCTGGCAATTAAAAAAGAGACAAAAACAAAGTACTATTACAAACATTGTTACAGAAGGAAAATCGGTAGAGAAACCTGCAGACATTAGAAAATGTTTTTATAAATATTATAAGCAACTGTATAAAAAAGAAAAAGAAGATCTAGGGAAAATCGAGCAATTTATAAAGAACAACGGATTGCAACGGATTCCGAAAGATTAAGAGACTCTACTAAATGGTGTAATTACAAGTCAGGAAGTGGAACATGCAATAAATTCAATGCAACTTGGCAAGACACCAGGACCTGATGGTCTATCAGTGAAATATTACAAGACATTGAAAGATTGGCTGATACAACCTCTGGTAGAAATATCTAATTCAATTTTACGGGGGGCGGGGGGGGGCGGGGAAGCACCTGAAACCTGGAAACAAGCTTACATTACACTGATTCCTAAACAGGGTCAGGATGGATCCAACGTTAAAAACTACAGACCAATCTCCCTACTTAATGTGGATTATAACATTTTTGCAAATATACTGGCTAATAGGCTTAAAAAGGTTTTATTGGAGTATATTCATAAAGACCAGGCAGGATTTCTGCCTGGAAGACATATGAAAGACAATATTAGAAATGTTGTGGATATTTTGGAAAAGTTAGAAGCAAGAAAGAGTTGTAAAGCAATGTTAATGTTTATTGATGCTGAGAAAGCCTTTGGCAATGTTTCTTGGAGTTTTATGTTACATAACTTAGAGAGTATGGGGATAGGTCATGATTTTATAAATGGTATTAAAGCGATCTATCAAGAACAAAAAGCTAAAATTATTGTAAATAATGTGGTTTCAGAGGAAATTAGAATTAAGAAGGGAACCAGGCAAGGGTGTCCACTGTCCCCTCTGCTGTTTATCTTGGTTCTGGAGGTCTTGCTATGTATGATTAGAAAAGATGAACAAGTTAAAGGTATTACAGTAGGATCGAAACTGTAGCCTTATTGGAGTTCACCGATTGGGTCTGCGTTGCTCCGGGACAGGAGGAAGGAAGTCAAAATGACACCGAGGTTGGTTCAAAGAAAGAGTTTATTCTGCTCTCCGGATAGCAGAAGGCACCTGCGTGGTGAGTCCACAGCAAGTACAAAGAAATGACAAGTTTCATGCAGTATTTATATCCTCCAGGCACCCTCTCCCTCCTTCCAACCACGTCAGCCTATGTACGCAGGTTGACATCACATATGTTCCTGCTCTGGTACTCTCAACCATAAAAGAGATTTCCTTCCTGCACTCCTGACCATAAAAGGATATTCCTGTTCCTACTCCTATCTTGGAGCAAAAGGTCACTACTTCCGAGAACATGCTCTGGCATTAGTCCCAGACTTGGGTCTCCCCGTCATTTGTGGTCAGAACATAAGATATGTCTGTGTCTGTTCTACTGGTAAAGTCAAGGCCAGTCTTGCCGTCAAACTGATAAGGGAGAGAGCTGTGTTCTTGTTTTGCATTTGCTCAACAGCTGAAGTTTATGCATTTTAGCTAAGGAGAAATGGGGATTTTGGTGCAGTTTAAAAACTGTCTGCACAGTCAGTTTTTGGGTTTTGGAAACCCATTCCTTCAAAACAATACAAATTAAAAGCCTTTGCTGATAATTTAGTTCTGACATTACAAGATCCAGACTCCAGTGCAGTTAAAGCACTGGAGCTAATACATGAGTTTGGTCAGGTAGCAGGATTTAAATTAAACAAGAGCAAAACCAAAGTAATAGAGAAAAATCTGGATAATGAAGAAAGGAAAATATTACAAGAAAAAACGGGCCTAGATTTTGTGAAAAAAGTTAAATACTTGGGGGTGAACCTGTCTGGGAAAAATTTGAATTTGTATAAGGATAACTATGAGAAAATATGGAATGAAATTAAAAGAGATTTAGAGGTGTGGTCTAACTTAAAATTGTCATTAATGGGCCGGATTTCTGTGGTTAAGATGAATGTGCTGCCAAAGATACTTTTTTTGTTTCAAGCCCTCCCAATTATAGACAATGTAAAATGTTTTAAAGAATGGCAAAAAGCTCTTTCTAGATTTATCTGGCAGGGGAGGAAACCCAGAATTAAATACAAATTACTTACGGATTCTAAAGAAAGAGGGGGATTCTCTCTGCCAGAGTTAAAAATCTATTTTGAAGCTGCTGCACTTTGTTGGATTAAAGAATGGATGAAATTAGAAGATACAGATTTACTAGATTTGGAAGGATTTGATAATGTGTTTGGTTGGCATGCATATTTGTGGCATGATAAAGTAAAGGCCCATAAAGCATTTAAAAATCATATAATTAGGAAATCGTTGTATAATGTTTGGATAAAATACAAAGACCTTTTAGAAAGAAAGACGCCCAGATGGCTTTCACCAATGGAGGCAAAGGCCCAGAAAAAATTAAATATGGATACCAAATGGTTGAGATATTATGACTTATTAATAGAGGAAGAGGAAGGTTATAAATTAAGACCATCTGAGCAAATTAAAGATAAGTTAAATTGGTTACATTACCACCAGAATAACGAATTGTATAAACTGGATAAGAAAAATGGTTTTGCCTTGGAAAAATCCAAGTTGGAGATGGAGCTGTTAGATACTGAAGGTAAAAACTTATCTAAAATGTACAAGGTTTTGCTGGAGTGACATACGAAAGATTAACAAGTTAAATCGGTGATGATAGATTGGGCAAGAGATTTAGGACATAATATAATGTTTGAGAACTGGGAAAGATTGTGGAAGAAAGGGGTGAAGTTCACCACATGTACTTTGTTAAAGGAAAATATTATGAAGATGATGTATAGATGGTATTTGACTCCTGTAAAATTAGCAAGGATGTATCATAACTGTGATAATACATGTTGGAAATGCAAAGAAAAGGAAGGAACATTCTTTCATATGTGGTGGACCTACCCCAAGGTGAAAGACTTCTGGGAAAAGATTTATAATGAATTGAAAAAAATGTTGAAATATACATTTACAAAGAAACCAGAGGCCTTTCTTCTTGGAATAATAGGTTTGGAATTGCCCAAGAAAGATGTTAATCTATTTTTGTATGCCACAACTGCGGATCGTATTCTGTTAGCTAAAAAGTGGAAAACTCAAGAATTACCAACAGTAGAAGAATGGCAGATGGAGATGATGGATTTATTTTAGTCTGCGACCAGAAGGAGGAGGAACACCATGAAGAATGGAAGAAATTTAATGATTATTTAGCTAAATTTGTTAAGCTAAAATAACTGGAAATAGAGTCCAGATACTCAATGGGCTTAGGATTGTACTTATGTTAACTGACAAAATAATATGTTTAATACAAGAAGGAAAAGATTTAAAGATGTTAACATTTAATCTAAAGGGTATTAAAATTGGGATTTGGAAAACCGTTATAAGGATATGCAGTGAAATTCAACTAAGGGGAAACGAGGAAGTCATTTTACAAAGTAAATAACTGTTATTTTCAATAAGGTTAGGATTTATGTTTGTTATGTTTTGTTTGTTTTATGTTTTTGTTTGTTGTTGATATTGTAAAAACTAATGAAATTTTTGCAAAAAAAAAAAAAAAAAGGAAGAGTGAGATGCCACCTCTGGTGGCAACATATTAGAGGAAATAGTTAATTTGCCCTGAGCTAGAAAAGAAAGTTTTGACCCATCACCCATATCAGAGTGAGAGTAAAAATTCAGTTCAGATACTTTTTATACAGAAAATGTGAGGGATATCTCAGGGGTGTCCTTATTCTCAGCTAGCAAAACATATGGGTCAGCCCTGAGGAAGATTGGGAACCACTAGGTCTTGCTATTTATTATATCCAGAGATGACAACTTTTGCAACAGCAGTTAGAAAAAGGTAAAGTTAATACCTGCAGTGCAGATCTGAGTTGCTAAGTATAGAAATTAGTAATTTATTTAGTAGTATGAGAGATAACCTCATTGTCATGTGGCATATTTTTATATATTAACTGCTATACATTTTTTAATGGATTGAACTTTAGGAGTCTCTTTACTCCTGTCTTAAAATTATGTAGTTATCACCAGGCAAGATATCATATCCAGCCTCATCCATCATCCCTTTCAGAAACAAAGGAAGAAGAGGGAACCATTGGCATGGAGTTGCCTATGCTACAGTTCTACCACAGCACAGGGCCATAGCTCAGTGGTATAGAATCCACTTTGCATGAAGAAGGTTCAGTTCCTGGCATATCCAAGTAGGGCTTGGAGAGACTCCCAGTCTAAAACCCCGGAAAGCCACTGACAATCAGTGTAGACAATACTGAGCTAAATGAACCAATGAGTCTGCCTCAGAATAAGACATCTTCATCCCATAGCAGAAAGCAGGAAAACTTTCCTTGCAGAGAGGTTAAGTGTATCAATGGCTACTAGCCACAGTAGCTAAGTTCTACCTCCACTGCCTGAGACACTAAAACTCTGAATACTAGTTACTGGAAATTGCAAGTGAGGACATACTAATGCACTTGGGTCCTGCTTGCAGGTTTTCCTTAAGCATCTGGTTGGCCACCAAGAAAACAGATTGTTAGATTATTATGCTACATTTGTAGGGGACACTTATGGGAGTGTCTTTATTCTATTTATGCAACATAAAAAGCAAAGGTAGGCACGTTAGTCCGTAACGAAAGCTCAAAATCCACTGCTGAGCAGTACCTTCACTGGGACCAGTATAGCTCCCCCATCCCACAAATGTCATTGCTGAACTGTGGACTTGCGGAGTGGAAGGTGTCTTATTTTACTGCCATTGCACATAGAGCAAGTAGAACTTCTGTGCATCATATTTTTCCTTTCTTTCTCTTTGATGCAGTTCCTGCCTTTGTCCCAAGCACTAGCCATAACAGTCCTGGACAATGTCAAGTGAGAATTTCTCCAAGTTTATTTTTTTGTTTCAGGGGGCTGCATTGGTTTTTGTAGCGCAAGAAGGGTCAGGTCTGTTCTACTTTGCTCTTGATAAAACTGTTCCTTTAATCTCTCTCTCCCCACCGAAATTCAATAATACTCCCCTCTTCTCCCACACTAGGCAATTAAATGGAAAATATGATTCATTTTGAAAAATAAGCAGCCTGTAACTTGCTTTTAAGCTGATGCTGCATTCACAGTTTGGTCTAAGCGGGGAAATAAACACCACCCCCACTTTTTTCCACTGCATCCAGTGCAGTTAAGTATTTAAAATGCACCATCACTAGCTATAGAGTTAGATGGAATGTACTTTTTTTAATTCAGATGTTCTCTTGTGTGTATTATATTCCCCACTCCAGCAATTCAGCTAAATAGTTTAGTTGCACTAAACATGTAAACACCCATAAAAGCATTTAAAGAGACAGCATCAGGAGAGATAAGAAAAGCAGAAGTTACAGAATATTTTAAATTCATTCATATGTACTCACAACTCACAGGAAATCACAGTAGCTGTTAGGAATATATTAATTTCCATGCCACTTTCCTGTCTTCCCAACTGAAATACTCAAGAGGTAAACTGAATGAAACAATAGTAAAAGCACAATGAAACAGGGTTAAATGAAAAAAAGCACACCCCTACACCAATCTATTAAAAGCAAAGCTTAGCCATAAAGATGATGGTGATTATAGTAGCAAGACATTTTTATTGAGAAAAATTACAAAAAAGACTATAGATAGATGGACAGATACACACATAATAAGTATTCTAACATCTATTATGCTTAATTAGAAAGCAAATATCTTTAGAACACAATATGATAATACTTTAATATTAATCACATTCAAATAACAACTTTTATTTTATTTGTTGTTGTTGTTTAGTCGTTTAGTCGTGTCCGACTCTTCGTGACCCCATGGACCAGAGAACGCCAGGCACTCCTGTCCTCCACTGCCCCCCGCAGCTTGGTCAGACTCATGCTGGTAACCTCGAAAACACTATCCAACCATCTCGTCCTCTGTCGCCCCCTTCTCCTTGTGCCCTCCATCTTTCCCAACATCAGGGTCTTCTCCAGGGAGTCTTCTCTTCTCATGAGGTGGCCAAAGTACTGGAGCCTCAGCTTCACAATCTGTCCTTCCAGTGAGCACTCAGGGCTGATTTCCTTCAGAATGGAGAGGTTTGATCTTCTTGCAGTCCATGGGACTCTCAAGAGTCTCCTCCAGCACCATAATTCAAAAGCATCAATTCTTCGGCGATCAGCCTTCTTGATGGTCCAGCTTTCACTTCCATACATCACTACTGGGAAAACCATAGCTTTAACTATACGGACCTTTGTTGGCAAGGTGATGTCTCTACTTCTCAAGATGCTGTCTAGGCCTGTCATTGCCCTTCTCCCAAGAAGCAGGCGTCTTTTAATTTTGTGGCTGCTGTCACCATCTGCAGTGATCATGGAGCCCAAGAAAGTAAAATCTCTCACTGCCTCCATTTCTTCCCCTTCTATTTGCCAGGAGGTGATGGGACCAGTAGCCATGATCTTCGTTTTTTTGATGTTGAGCTTCAGACCATATTTTGCACTCTCCTCTTTCACCCTCAATAAAAGGTTCTTTAATTCCTCCTCACTTTCTGCCATCAAGGTTGTGTCATCTGCATATCTGAGGTTGTTGATATTTCTTCCGGCAATCTTAATTCCGGCTAGGGATTCATCCAGCCCAGCCTTTCGCATGATGAATTCTGCATATAAGTTAAATAAGCAGGGAGACAAAATGCAGCCTTGTCGTACTCCTTTCCCAATTTTGAACCAGTCAGTTGTTCCATATCCAGTTCTAACTGTAGCTTCTTGTCCCACATAGAGATTTCTCAGGAGACAGATGAGGTGATCAGGCACTCCCATTTCTTTAAGAACTTGCCATAGTTTGCCATGGTCGACACAGTCAAAGGCTTTTGCATAGTCAATGAAGCAGAAGTAAATGTCTTTCTGGAACTCTCTAGCTTTCTCCATAATCCAGCGCATGTTTGCAATTTGGTCTCTGGTTCCTCTGCCTCTTCTAAATCCAGCTTGCACTTCTGGGAGTTCTCGGTCCACATACTGCTTGAGCCTTCCTTGTAGAATTTTAAGCATAACCTTGCTAGCGTGAGAAATTAGTGCAATTGTGCGATAGTTGGAGCATTCTTTGGCACTGCCCTTCTTTGGGATTGGGATGTAGACTGATCTTCTCCAATCTTCTGGCCACTGCTGTGTTTTCCAAACTTGCTGGCATATTGAGTGTAGCACCTTAACAGCATCATCTTTTAAAATTTTAAATAGTTCAGCTGGAATACCATCACTTCCACTGGCCTTGTTATTTGCAGTGCTTTCTAAGGCCCATTTGACTTCACTCTCCAGGATGTCTGGCTCAAGGTCAGCAACCACACTACCTGGGGTATATGAGACATCCGTTTCTTTCTGGTATAATTCCTCTGTGTATTCTTGCCACCTCTTCTTGATGTCTTCTGCTTCTGTTAGGTCCTTTCCACTTTTGTCCTTTATTATGGAAATCTTTGTACGAAATGTTCCTTTCATATCTCCAATTTTCTTGAACAGATCTCTGGTTCTTCCCATTCTATTGCTTTCCTCTATTTCTTTGCATTGCTTGTTTAAGAAGGTCTTCTTGTCTCTCCTTGCTATTCTTTGGAAATCTGCATTCAATTTCCTGTATGTTTCACGATCTCCCTTGCATTTTGCTTGCCTTCTCTCCCCCGCTATTTGTAAGGCCTCATTGGACAGCCACTTTGCTTTCTTGCATTTCCTTTTCATTGGGATGGTTTCCGTTGCTGCCTCCTGTATAATGTTACGAGCCTCCATCCATAGTTCTTCAGGCACTCTGTCCACCAAATCTAAATCCTTAAACCTGTTCCTCGCTTCCACTGTGTATTCATAAGGGATTTGACTTAGATTGTATCTTACCGGCCCAGTGGTTTTTCCTACTTTCTTCAGTTTAAGCTTGAATTTTGCTATAAGAAGCTGATGATCTGAGCCACAGTCAGCTCCAGGTCTTGTTTTTGCTGACTGTATAGAGCTTCTCCATCTTTGGCTGCAGAGAATATAATCAATCTGATTTCGATGCTGCCCATCTGGTGATGTCCATGTGTAGAGTCGTCTCTTGTGTTGTTGGAAAAGCGTGTTTGTGATGACCAGCTTGTTCTCTTGACAGAACTCTATTAGCCTTTGCCCTGCTTCGTTTTGATCTCCAAGGCCAAACTTGCCATTTGTTCCTTTTATCTCTTGACTCCCTACTTTAGCATTCCAATCCCCTATAATGAGAAGAACATCCTTCTTTGGTGTCACTTCTATAAGGTGTTGTAAGTCTTCATAAAAGGTAAAGGTACCCCTGCCCGTACGGGCCAGTCTTGACAGACTCTGGGGTTGTGCGCCCATCTCACTTAAGAGGCCAGGGGCCAGCGCTGTCCGGAGACACTTCCGGGTCACGTGGCCAGCGTGACATCGCTGCTCTGGCCAGAGCCAGAGCCGCACACGGAAACGCCGTTTACCTTCCCGCTGGTAAGCGGTCCCTATTTATCTACTTGCACCCGGAGGTGCTTTCGAACTGCTAGGTTGGCAGGCGCTGGGACCGAGCAGCGGGAGCGCACCCCGCCGCAGGGATTCGAACCGCCAACCTTTCGATCGGCAAGCCCTAGGCGCTGAGGCTTTAACCCACAGTGCCACCTGCGTCCCACTGTAAGTCTTCATAGAATTGGTCAATTTCAGTTTCTTCAGCACCAGTAGTTGGTGCATAAACTTGGATTACTGTGATGTTAAAAGGTCTGCCTTGGATTCGTATCGAGATCATTCTATCATTTTTGAGATTGCATCCCAGTACAGCTTTTGCCACTCTTTTGTTGACTATGAGGGCCACTCCATTTCTTTTACGGGTTTCTTGCCCACAGTAGTAGATATGATGGTCATCCGAACTGAATTCACCCATTCCCGTCCATTTTAGTTCACTGATGCCCAGGATGTCAATATTTATTCTTGCCATCTCATTTTTGACCACCTCCAACTTACCCATGTTCATGGTTCTTACATTCCAGGTTCCTATGCAATATTTTTCTTTACAGCATTGGACTTTCCTTTCGCTTCCAGGCATATCCGCAACTGAGCGTCCTTTCGGCTTTGGCCCAGCCACTTCATCAGCTCTGGATCTACTTGTACTTGCCCTCCGCTCTTCCCCAGTAGCATGTTGGACGCCTTCCGACCTGAGGGGCTCATCTTCCAGCGTCATAACTTTTATATGCCTGTTGTCTTTGTCCATGGAGTTTTCTTGGCAGGGATACTGGAGTGGCTTGCCGGTTCCTCCTCCAGGTGGATCACGTTTGGTCAAAACTCTCCACTATGACCTGTTCATCTTGGGTGCCCTGCTCGGCATAGCTCATAGCTTCTCTGAGTTCTTCAAGCCCCTTCGCCACGGCAAGGCAGTGATCCATGAAGGGGCTTTTTTATTTTATTTGAAGAGACCATAATAATATATTTTTTTCCCAATTCATTTTACCTACTTGATCAGTGCTCCCAAATTTTAAGCATTTCCCATCAAAGAGTACAATGCCATCGCATCTTGCAGTTTGGTTATTCTATTAAGAAATAAACAAATTCCAATTCTGAGTAAAAGTATTTTCCCATTGTCTACCCCTTTGCACTCTACATAGATTTCTTAATTGCATCACATACATCCTTTGTAGTTTAAATAAGGAGCAGCAATGCATTTCCATTTTGGATATATTGCCATTCTACTTACTGGCAGCAGGTGGAAGTCCTAGTACATTTGTTATTATTTGTGTTTTCTTTTTTAAGATCCCACCTTTCCTCCAAGGAGCTGACAGTGATGTACATGGTTCTCTCTCTGTCTTTCTCGGTTTTATCCTCACAACAACTCTGCAAGGTAGGCTAGGCTGAAAGACACTGTCTGACCCAAGGTCACTCAATGTTTTGAACTCTAACCACTGCACAATACTGATTCTATTAATCCACTCAAAGTAACATGTGAGGGCTAAGCCTGAACTCACAAGCACTCTTTGGACCTCCCTGCTCAACATGGGAAGGTCAAGGTGGAGCTGCTGCACACCTTGCATGCAAGAATACTTTAGGGGTGTGGCTGTCATGCATGTGCCCATTCTCCTCCCCACCTCAGTTTGAATAATAATAATAATAATAATTTATTATTTATACCCCGCCCATCTGGCTGAGTTTCCCCAGCCACTCTAAGCGGCTCCCAATCGAGTGTTAAAAACAATACAGCATTAAATATTAAAAACTTCCCTGAACAGGGCTGCCTTCAGATGTCTTTTAAAGATAAGATAGCTGCTTATTTCCTTCACGTCTGAAGGGAGGGTGTTCCACAGGGTGGGCGCCACTACCGAGAAGGCCCTCTGTCTGGTTCCCTGTAACCTCACTTCTTGCAATGATTGAACCGCCATAAGGCCCTCGGCACTGGATCTCAGTGTCTGGGCTGAACGATGGGGGTGGAGACGCTCCTTCAGGTATACAGGACTGAGGCCGTTTAGGGCTTTAAAGGTCAGCACCAACACTTTGAATTGTGCTCGGAAACGTACTGGGAGCCAATGCAGATCTCTCAGGACTGGTGTTATGTGGTTCCGGCGGCCACTCCCAGTCACAAGTCTAGCTGCCACATTCTGGATTAATTGCAGTTTCTGGGTCACCTTCAAAGGTAGCCTCACGTAGAGTGCATTGCAGTAGTCCAAGCGGGAGATAACTAGAGCATGCACCAATCTGGCGAGACAGTCCGCGGGCAGGTAGGGTCTCAGCCTGCGTACCAGGTGGAGCTGGTAGACAGCCGCCCTGGGCACAGAATTAACCTGCGCCTCCATGGACAGCTGTGAGTCTAAAATGACTCCCAGGCTGTATGCCTGGTTCTTCAGGGGCACAGTTACCCCATTCAGGACCAGGGAATCCCCCACACCCACCTGCCCCCTGTCCCCCCAAAACGGTACTTCTGTCTTGTCAGGATTAAAACTCAATCTGTTAGCCGCCATCCATCCTCCAACTGCCTTCAGGCACTCATACAGGACCTTCACCGCCTTCACTGGTTCTGATTTAAAAGAGAGGTAGAACCTGCATGTGTTAACCAATATATGCATTTAATGCACATTTGACTCCATCAATGCATTTTTTTTATATTACTTAGCTGAGCACCTGCATTACAAAATTCAGAGAAGAGCCAATGTCAAAGGATCACTTTGCATATTAATTCAGGTAAGTAAAAAAATATGTAAGTTTGGCTTTAAATGTGAGCTGAACTGAATTCCTCCTCTAATCTTCGTTGCAGCCTGACAACATCAGGCTTAAACTATTCATAAAAGTTATATATTTCTTTATATCATTTTTCTCAGAATGATTAGGTAAATCATTTTTGTATACAATTGTCTTTGTTGTAATTTTATACTTGTTTGTATATTTATTTTGTTTTTGGTACTCTTTTGTTTGTTCCCCAGTAATAAAACACTTTTTTCCCCAACGCAGCAATCTCCCTAACAAAGGAATGCTTGGCCATAGTCATAACAATATTTAAGTTATCTAGTAGTTTGCCTGATCCCCCCTCTCTGGATGCAAAATGCCAGTATTCTCAAACAAAGTGAAGATATATATTTTCAATTAAGATGGTGATGTTTCTGTTTGCAAATCTCTCTGCTGGTGCTTAATATTACATCTGAAGAAAAAGAAACTGGCATAAATACTGGAAACCTTTTCCACTCTGGAAACAGTGGGGCAAATAAACTCTGTTTAGGCAACATAAATATGCTGTTTTTCCTCCATGGTGCTGAAGTAAGTGGAGGTTTTCATATCACTGAAATAAAAAAGAGGGGAGGCACAAAGAATTGAAAACAGTAAATTTAGTTTGTTTCTTTGAAAGGCAATTGAGCCCTAATTCAGGGGTTGCCAATCTTTTTGAGTCTTTTAGCCAGTGGCGAAGCTGCATGCTCCGGCACTGGGGGCGGAGAGCAGGTGGGGGCGTGGCTTGCGTATGTCCTAGGGGCGTAGTGTGCGTCCTGGGGGCATGGCGCACCACCAGCAGGGACGTGGTGCCCAGCGCGGTGGAGGATTGCATGGCGCATGTCCGGGGTGGGCTGCCACGATGGTACCCCCCTCCCCAATGATGCCGGGGTGGTGTGCTTCCCCCGCCCCCCCATTCCTCCACCAGTGTTTTTGGCACATGTTGCTACTGAGCTCAATTTATGTATCACCTTTCTGCCATGGCACCCAAGACAATTTGCAATTTAATCACTAAAACAAATACAATATATAAATACATTATATGCCAACTGTGAGCTGATAGTACATGTATTTCCTGGCCTGGACTCCTTCTCCACTCATGATGAAAGCCGGATTTAGGTTTGATAAGGCCCTAAGCTACTGAAGGTAATGGGGCCCTTTATAAATCCAGCTCTCCTTTGTCAACAACAAATTGTTGCTGTTTTTCATGTTGAATATATGCTATATGGTGATTTATGGACCTAATAGGTAATTTATGGACCTAAAGAAGAAGAAGAAGAAGAAGAGTTTGGATTTGATATCCCGCCTTTCACTCCCTTTAAGGAGTCTCACAGTGGCTAACATTCTCCTTTCCCTTCCTCCCCCACAGCAAAAACTCTGTGAGGTGAGGGGGGCTTGAGAGACTTCAGAGAAGTGTGACTGGCCCAAGGTCACCCAGCAGCTGCATGTGGAGGAGCGGAGACACGAACCTGGTTCCCCAGATTGCGAGACTACCGCTCTTAACCACTACACCACACTGGCTCCCATTTGCACATAACAAAATATGTATGTTATCAAAGTAATTGTTATATTTTGGAAATGTACATCCAGTTTTGTTTCCTTTATTTGGGGGGAGGGGCAAGAGAGTGGGGCCCTAAGCTATAGCTTGTTCAGCTTATACGTAAATCCAGCACTGCTTATGATTCCCAACAACTGGTATTCTTGCCTTGGACAGTATTTTCCACTTCTCTCAAACTGGACCCTGCATGAGCATGTGCTTTTGGTTCTTCCTCTCCCTATCATACTGACAGGAATGGGGGCTGCACATCCACACTGTCCTTAGGCAGCCTTTGGACCTTAGTAGCACTGCTGCAAAAGTGAGCAGTAAAGCCCAAGAATCAAAGGCTAATAGCACAGGTGATCATACCAGCCCTTTCAATTAGCAACTGACAACCATCCTGTAGCAAGGAACATTGGATTTAAAAAACAACAACTAAGAAGGGCAGGGAGACAAGCAAGCGGACGGCAACGACTGAACAGCACCTGGGCCAGAGCTCCAGTAATCAGACAGTGACCAGACCAGAAGGAAGTTACCTCTCAGGTCCACTCCAAACATAATTCTTTCTCCTCTGTGACACCTGGTTTAAGCTGAGTAGACAAAGGGATGTCATCTGGAGTCATCTGAATGGAAAAAAAACCTGTCACAAGACACATACAGCAATGCAAATAACTATATAAAAATATTTATGTGCTATTACATATAAAATTATGCTGTAGAAATATAGTGCCTTATAACATACACATTTTTGTGTGTATAATTTTGCAAGGATGCATGAGCAACTCGGCCATAAGCAGACACTTGATGCAAGAGGTAGTCCTGTGTGGACAAAACTCAGTCTGCCTGGAACTGCCAAATTCTCTGTGTAAATCTGTTTAAAGCCGATTCCTCCTCCATTCCTAATGTGCAGAAGCTAGTGGGTTATTCTAAGAATAGTTTGAACCAACTGTCTAAAGAACAGTTTGAAACTCCTAAAGGCAACATCTACTCTCAAACTAATAATTTCAGGGTTGCCAGGGACAGAACTTTCAACCATCAAATGCCTGAGTAAACAGGATTTTTTTTTTTTTTTTTTGAGGGGGGAAGTAACTTCTCCTCACAATTAATAGTTAGGGATACTGACACACCTCACTAGGGAAGGCATTCCACAAATATAATGCCACAGAGAAGGCCCTGTTAGGGGGTCACCACCAAACAGGCAATGGACAGGGCAGTGATAAAGATAAATAAATGGAATACGCATCCCCAAAGTCTGCCTGCTGTTGCTCAGATTATTTCATTGCAGGTGTCTGATTATCAGGAGAGGTTCCAGAGTTAGCTGTTCTGATGAACTTTGTCTCCAATGAAATCTTGAATTTCCTCTATAGATGCTTTACAGCCCACAATACAATCAGCAAACAGCCAGGTGGGATGTTTTGCCATAAAACCTGGCTGTTATTAAGCAATAAATATTATTTAACATCTCAATAACAATGAAAAGTTCAGTCACTGAGCTGTCTTTTCAGATTCATGCAACGAATTCTTGCCAATAATTTGCTGACATGCCCATTATTATAACACTTAAGGGGGGCACAGAACTCCCCCCTTTTTTTGTTTAACCATCAACATCATACCAAAGCCTTGCCAGCAGTACTGGGAAAGAATCCAGAACTCATGGAGCAGCAGGAAAGCATTCTGAACTGAGAATAAATTACTGCCTTAGTGATAGCATTCATGAGTAGGTAAATTACAGTTCTTTTCAGGAACAAAGGGACATCTCTCTCTGCAACAATTTGGGTGTAGATGTATTAGTTCAAGGGAACTTGCCCAACCATAATAATAATAATAATAAAACCCTCACACAATGACATCCAATGTTAGAGTTGCAAAAAATTATCAAAACAACTTTTCCTGGCCTGAACTATTTCAGCAGTGTGGGGTGGTAGCATTTTCCAATGCTTCCAATATTCTTTGTGCATCCCCACCATGCTTAAAACATCATGGGGAGGGCAGAGGGGAGCAAACAAATTCAGATATGCAAATGTTTCAGCACATCAGTGGAAAGGATAGAAGGTTTCACTTCCCTGACACACTAAGGACCCATCTGCACATGTAAATCACATTTAAACTGACATGGCTTCCCCCACAGAACCCTGTGAACTGTAGTTCATTAGGGATGCTGTGAAATATTAGGAAAACACTGCTCCCCTCACAGAGCTACAATTCCCAGAATTCCTTGGGAGGAGTGATTGACCGTTAAACCATTTTTTTGAGAATTGTAGCTCTATGAGAGAAATACATGATGTAATGTAGTGAAGTTTCACCCTGGGCCAGCAGGGGATACTGTATATAGTTTTCACTCAGGTCTGTAGATAGTTTTCACTCAGGTCCACGTCAGTTATTTTAGGCGGGAAACGCTGGGCTGTTGTTGCTACAATGTTGACAGCCGGCTGCCTATAAAAGCAGGCCGGCTGAGCTGTTTGCAGTCAGTTCTATTCCAGCTTACAAAATAAAGAGCTACTTGGAGAAATCGCTGTGTCGTCTGCTATGTCAACCCACAACTTAACACTGGCGACGAGGATGGGATTACAGCCAGCTCGACAAGGAGGCACTGGCACTTGTGGCTGGAGTGAAGAGGTTCCATGAATACCTCTATGGCAGGACTTTTGACCTCATCACTGACCACAAGCCACTCCTGGGCCTCCTCGCCGGTGATCATCCAACTCCACCGGTCCTCTCGCCACGCATGCTGCGATGGACTGTTTTCCTGGCTGCCTACCACTACTGGCTCATCCATCGCCCCGGGAAATCGATGGGCCATGCCGACGCCCTCAGCCGTTGCCCTCTTCCAGCATTTGTGGAAGACCCAGCTCCAGCTTCATCGCTCCTTCTGATTGAGGATCTTCCGGCAGCGCCTGTATCGGCTGCCACTGTGGCCTCCGCGTCTGCCCAGGATCGCACCATCAGCCGGGTGCTCAACTGGGTGTGGAGGGGGTGGCCACAAGGGCCTTTTGCATCAGAGTTCCAGCCCTTCGCAACCAGACAACATGAACTCTCAGCTCATCGCGGCTGTCTGCTGTGGGGAGACCGCGTCGTGATTCCCCAGGGACTCCGTCAGCGCGTCCTGGAGGCTCTGCACATTGGCCACCCGGGAATTGTCAAAATGAAGGTGTTGGCTCGGTGTTACGTCTGGTGGCCTAATATGGATGATGCCATCACAGCCTGGGTGTCCGCCTGTCAAGCGTGCCAAGAGTCGAGGCCTGCACCACCGGCAGCTAAGGGACACACCTGGGAGACGCCAAAGACACCCTGGTCGAGGGTGCACATCGATCTGGCTGGCCCCTTTCACGGCCAGACCTTTATGGTAGTGGTGGACGCCTATTCCAAATGGCTGGAGGTCGCCCTGATGCCCTCCACCACTACCGAAGCCGTCATCCGGGTGCTGCGAGGCCTGTTTACAACGCATGGGTGTCCTGATGTCCTTGTCTCTGACAACGGACCGCAGTTCACGTCAGGCACGTTTGAGCGGTATCTTTTGGGACTGGGCATCCGCCATGCCCTAACGGCACCCTTTCATCCATCCAGCAACGGGCAAGCGGAAAGAATGGCGCGTCTGGACCGGGGAGACTGGCATGAGCGGGTCGCCGAATACTTGTTCGTGCAACACATCACCCCTCATGTGGCCACAAGGCGGAGTCCTGCTGAACTGCTTATGGGCCGCCACCTCAGGTCACCGCTCGACCGGCTGCACCCGGACTTTGCCGTGGCTGAACCCCCAGGCTGTGCCAACGCGCCACGGTCATTTGTCCCAGGAAACCAGGTCTTTGCCTGGAACTATGTGGGGGACATTCCTTGGGTGCCAGCCACAGTAGTGGGAGTCACTGGACCTCGCTCGTACCAGGTGGCACTCGAAGATGGACGCTTGTGGCGACGGCACATAGACCAGCTTAGGTGCAGGGTTGGGGACTTGGACACTACCGTGGTGCCCCCAACTGCGCTTGCGGCTCAAGAAGAGACACGTACTGATGGCGAGGCCCCCTGTTGGTGCTGACCTTTAAAGCCCTAAACGGCCTCGGTCCAGTATACCTGAAGGAGCGTCTCCACCCCCATCGTTCTACCCGGACACTGAGGTCCAGCACCAAGGGCCTTCTGGCGGTTCCCTCACTGCGAGAAGCCAAGTTACAGGGAACCAGGCAGAGGGCCTTCTCGGTAGTGGCGCCCTCCTTGTGGAATGCCCTCCCACCAGATGTCAAAGAGAACAACAACTACCAGACTTTTAGAAGACATCTGAAGGCAGCCCTGTTCAGGGATGCTTTTAATGTTTGATGTATCATAGCATTTTAATATTCTTTTGGAAGCCGCCCAGAGTGGCTGGGGAGGCCCAGCCAGATGGGCGGGGTATAAATAATAAATTATTATTATTATTATTATTACCTACACCTCCCTCGCAAACTGCCAGCGTGGAGCCGAACCAAGCCGCTTCAGAGGGTCTGCCAGACTTACCACAGACTCAGACCACTCCACTTGCGGAGGCTCCACCCACAGCAGCGGATCCAGGGGAGTTGGTTCCAACGCCACCTAGGGTCGCACCACAGCCTCAGCAAGAACTGTGTGGCCCTCTGGACTTGGCTACCAGTCCCCGGCGGTCTGGCAGAGTTTCCAAGCGCCCAACTTATTTAAAGGACTATGTTGTTGGACATGTGATCTGTTGGTCTAAGTATGGGAAATGTAACCGATATGCTTTTGTGCCTAATTGAACCATTACGCGTAGTGCTGTATATAAGGGAACCATTACGATTGTAACTAACGCCTTATCTCGGAGGGGAGGGGTGTTATGTAGTGAAGTTTCACCCTGGGCCAGCAGGGGGATACTGTATATAGTTTTCACTCAGGTCTGTAGATAGTTTTCACTCAGGTCCACGTCAGTTATTTTAGGCGGGAAACGCTGGGCTGTTGTTGCTACAATGTTGACAGCCGGCTGCCTATAAAAGCAGGCCGGCTGAGCTGTTTGCAGTCAGTTCTATTCCAGCTTACAAAATAAAGAGCTACTTGGAGAAATCGCTGTGTCGTCTGCTATGTCAACCCACAACTTAACACATGATTTTCTCATTTTCCGAACTTAAATTCACTTCTAAACATTTCAGCACTATTTTGTGATTCCCCCCCCCCGCATTTTGTCTGCAGTTTTGACTAAAACAGATATTTTTGCAAGCATTTTGCCTATTATAATGCATTTTGATGATATTTCCTTAATATAAGTATTTTATGCACTTTCTGACATTATTTGATTAGGTAATCGCTTTGAAAATTTGGAGAAATGCAGATTTCAAAAGATAACCTGTTTCAGTTTGTGTATTGATTCTAGAAGTTTGAAATCATAGAATCATAGAATTGTAGAGTTGGAGGGGACCCTGGGGGTCATCTAGTCCAGCCCCCTCAATGCAGGAATCTCAGTTAAAGCATCCACGTTGAGATAATGAGAAAACAAGTAGTGTCTCATTAAAATGCAAACAGAGTTGCATTTCTACACTGTTCCTATCTTGATCACCAGACAGGGAAATGCTTCTTTAAAGGCTCAAAAATCAAATGAGATGAAACCTAAAATGAAGTCTCCAGTTAAGAATTCAAAATGGAAATCTATGCAACCATAATTAAATTTAGGAGGGAAATCTATGGAAAATCCAACGAAAAAGTTCCAGAACTTTAAGTTCTCTCCCACCACTGTAGGCAGTTGGTACATATGATGCTGAAGTTTCTTTGGGTCATAGTTTCTGTGGAACCTTTCAGCATATTTTTCTTTATAAAGTCTAACGCAACTGGCCAATTGATCCTGAACATAAAACTAAGAAGCAGAACAACCACGAACCTTTGAGCTCATTACAATAACAGCATGGTTTTGTTCAACAGCTAGGCAGGACATTTGAAATTGAACTTGCAACTAACTGTGTGTATTACAGGAATTACGTTACATTTAGGCTGTCACTGTAACTAATGTTTGCACACCCTTGGCTAGTGGGTAACTTTTGACTTGTTTCCAGGGGTGACTGAAGGGTTTCGTTACGAACAGTAAATGGATGCCCCAGGTAGCTTTCGGGAGGGTGTTACAAATGAAGACAGATTTTGCCTTGGAAATAGCTTCTTCACTTTTTCTTTTTTTTAAAAAAAAAAAAAGGTGCATGGTGGTCACAATTGTTATTACCCTACAGAAGGGACTATTTCCTAGTAAAGCAAAACACAGTGTGAAAAAGTGTCTTGCACTTAGTACAAATTATTCATATTCTCTATGATGTAGAAACACTGGAAAGCACAGATTGGACTGTAGGGTTAAAAAGTCACTGATAACCACACATGATGCATTTTACACAAATAAAGCAGCTCTCTCCATTGACTGATAGACTGCATGCTGATATCAGATGCACTTTGGGGCATCTCCCAAGGCTTAAATTGCAGCAAGGATAGCACTCCTCAGAGTGGTTGGGGAAGCCCAGCCAGATGGGCGGGGTATAAATAATAAATTATTATTATTATTTTCAACCCCAAAAGCATGGCTCCTTGACCATGCCACTTCTCCTGCTGCAGTACACCTGCCATATATAATTTATTTATTTAATTTCTATCCCACCTTTTCTCTGGGGAGTTCAAGATGACATTCATGGTTCTCCCTCTCCTCATTTAATCCTCACAACATCCTTGTGAGATGGGTTAGGCCTGAGAGTGAGTTACTGGCACAAGGCCATCTAGTGGCCGAGTGGGGATTGAAACCTTGGTCTCCAAGGTCATAGTCCAGCACTCTTGCAACATTATGACTGCTTGCTCTGATTCTGTTCAGCAGCATTTGAATGAGGTGCTCAGGGTTTACTCATGCCATCCCTGATTATTGCCCTCCTACCTCATCAGCTGCATGTGTAGACTGAGACTAAATGGGAAAAGTCTACTTCCACAGAGGTTTGTCCATATCTGCTGCCCCATGGGCTCAGGTGAGTGGGATAAATATAAGTAGTGCTCAGGAACCACTTGTAAGATTTGTTGTGATGGGGCACATGGAACAAGCACGTCTGAGACCTATTTTTTATTTTTTATTTTTAAAAAATATTCACAGAAATATGGTAAATCAGTCTTTGGAAACCCTTCATGTCTGGATCAAGCAGCCCAGTTAAGGGCAGCCTGAGGGTATTCCAGACTCATGGGACTGGAGGCTTTCCAGCTCACTGTGAAGCAGATCAAGGAGAGTTCTAACCTTCTGCTGCTGCTTAATTCACATTAGCAATTCTTTGAATCTACCGGGGAACTTAGCAAAAACATTATCCTTTCCAATTCACTCAGCGTGAGTGAAGCACAAGCACAGGGCCTGGGATGAAAGCATTTTCGTGTTGTGATTCAGTAACATTTGCATAGGTGTGCAAACAATTTATTAGCATAACATGAAAACATCTCCTAAGAGCCTGGGTTTCCTATTTTTATAGGCCAATTCAACCTTCATAAGGCATTGCAGGGCAAAAATAGTCGGTCTCCGCCAGACAAAAATTAAGTCATCACACCTTATGCCAGATGTAAGCTGATTCAGTGCACAACTCCTTATATTTCTGTTTCATCACCACGAAGTGGAATAAACCATCTCTTGCATTAAGAGAGAGAAATCCTCCTCAGCATCTTTGTTTTAGGCACAGCCACACAGAGAGGAATATAAGGCTCAAGTGTTATCTGGCATTAGCATCACTATGCTGTGGATTCATATCAAGCCCAGATGCTGCAATGCTTTTATGCTCCCTAATGTTGCTTTTTCTTGCTTTTGCTTAGCATATTGTGTGCTTTCCCCCCCTCCCCTCCAAATGTGCACATCTGTTGTAACTTCTTCAAATAGGCCTCCTTTGCTGCAATTAGGCCTTCTGAAGATTTGTCCAGCCATAAATCAGATCCATTGTAAAAGGGAAGGATAAAGTTTGTTTGTGTAGCTAATCAGCATCCTTTCAAAGATGGAAAGTTCTCTCGTACAAAGCTGGTGGCTTTGGGAAAAGAAACTCTGTTCCCTTAACTCAGTGATAGCAGGAATGAACACAACTAGCCAGAGCAATTTCACTCAGGAAAAGATTTGGGGATTGGGGGTGGTCCTTGAGAAAAGTCCCCTCCATGGCCCTCTCCCATACCAATGGCCCTCCCTTCTCAAGCTCAGAAGATGGGAAATAGCTGTAACTCAGTGGCAGACCAGCATATCCACGTAGAGCTGAAAAACGATTTCAGTCTGAAGCTCTGAGAGTCACTGCCAGTCAGTGTTGATTGAACAAGATGGACCAATGGTCTAGCTTGATGTGAGGCAACACCATATGTTCTCATCTTCCTATCCAAAAGAGAAGACAACAGCCACAACAGTGAGAGTCTTAATTATTAGGATGCTATTGCCTAACCATTAGTCCTAATGATGAAACATCAACTGATTGGTGTGATCAGTGTGGACATTTAACCAGCAGCCTTTCTTTTGTTACTACCATATAAGGTGGAAGTTTTCCCAAGTGCGGGAGATTATGCTAAATGGTAACTGATAAACAATGGAAGGACAATTTGCAGCCCTCCAGATATTGGTGGACTGCATCTCCCATAACACCTCACCACTGCTACTGAGGATAACAGCTTACCAGTGATAAATGAGCATTTTCAAACTAGAATAATGTTTAACCTATTAATTACTTTTTTATGTATACCTAAACTATGTCAGATGCAGGGACTGTACATGTAGTGAGTACCTTTTACTCCTTCCTTTCCACAACTGTCAGTCTTGGTAGGCCCGTATGGCAAGAATCTTGATGGCAACAGAGAATTGTTGCTGTTATAGAAAGATTGGGTCGTTTTTAAGATGTAGATTTCAGGAAAAAGAAATGTGTCTTAGTCTAACTTTCATGTGCACAGCTGTCACTATTCTAAATTTTATGAGAATCTATTTGTACATATGCATAGCTGTAATGCTAAGGACACAAGTCATTGTTTTGATTTCCCCCCCACCCATTTCTACCATCAGTCCAATGTTATCCTGCTGAGTCAAATCTGCACTTCCAGAAGTAGTGCCTCTGGAGAGAACAGCAAGAGGCACCTCTATCAGAGTGGAATGAGTCATTTCTGCACAGTGGGGATGAGACAGATTAACGCCAGCCTGAGAAGGAACCAGGGAAGAGAGGCTGGTGGTGTCCTTTAGAAAAGGAAAATTATAGCACAAAAGACAAAGTACCTAGGTAGATTTATTTCTCACTCTGCTGCAAAAGGATGAGGGTTAGTTGCAATTTGAATTGCTGTGAATTTCACCTAAAGTGAAATGGGGAGACCCTTGCCAAATAACCGAGATGCTGTGGGAAATGCCCCCTCCCCGAAAAGAGATTTAAGTAAAATGAGCTGAAATTTGTCCTGGTGGTCCACGCACCACTATATTTCTGATAAGATTCCATAAAAACGAATTCTCAGGTTGAATCTGGCAGTTCCCATTTGGTCAAAACATCACGAGCAAGTTGAGGGAAATGAAAATAGTTTCCACAACACTTCCAAATTCTTGGAAGGGTAGAAGAGAATGTCTGCACACATTTTTGTCCTCATTTTAAAAATTGGATAGACTGAGAAAAGAGCTGTGCTGTGCTTAGCTCTGCACTCAGCCTCCACCCCCTCAACATTAAGGGTGCCGAAGACACCTCTGCTCCATAGAATTGGTGCTCCTGCTGAAAGGTGTTGTAGTCCAGCTTCATCTGGAGAGAACCCCATTGACTACTCTAGCTACAGGTATTGCCACCAAATTTTACGCTAGGCAAATCTGCTTGGGCTAAATACCCAAGTTTATTTTATTATTATTTTTAAAAATGCTTCAATGAATCACTGGCAATATTTCTCAAGAAGAAGAGTTTCCATGATTCTGTTCTTGTGCTCTTAGCTGGTAGGGTAGGCAGCATCTCAAGGTATACTGCAAAATTAGCACTTTCCTGACAATCTCCATGGTTATCCTCCAGAGACATTTGGCATATCACCTGCTACATTCCCTGCAAATCAATACCATGGTGTCTCTTTGGGCAGCTGCCTATTGATGGAAAGTGGAATTAGCATGAAAGAGCAGCCACGGACTGTGCAAGATAATCTGTCTTTATTTTTTTTTTTGCCTTCTCTTCCTGGACACTCTCTCTGTTATGCTTATGTTATTACCAGGGAAAATTGCTTCCCTTTTCACTGCCCTTTTGGAATTTCAAACAAATTACTATCACACATAATTGAAATGTTAGCCTTCCTGGTGGTGCCGAGATTAAACTTGAATGCTGTCAAACTCATAGCAGTTACTGCAACAAACAACCACAAAAAAGCAGTTACTGGGGAGGTGTGCGGGGAGAGGCATGCTGAATTAATCAAATGTGTTCCTTTCAAGAACTTAACAATTCCAGAGGGAGATGCATAGTGTGACAAGGGGGAACTGAAAGCTTTTAAAGCTCTCAGGCATGCAAAAGACTGCCACCTACTGGCCTGTAAAAAATGCAGCTCAAAGCAAACGTTTTGGTTCCAATTCAACATCACGAAGAAGTGTGTATCTGAAGAAGTGTGCATGCACACGAAAGCTCATACCAAGAACTAACTTAGTTGGTCTTTAAGGTGCTACTGGAAGGATTTTTTTTATTTAACATGACGAGGGGCAGGAATACATGTTTGAAGTAGCAATAATATCCTGATGCATGTAAAATATGAATGAAAGGAACTTGGATTTCCCAAGCATAGACAAACATCCCTCACTGCTGCAAGAAAACTCTCTAAAGGGCTCCCTTTCAGATACCCCCCTCCAATAATCCAGGTGTCTGTAATACATAGGTTCTAAATTTCTAGACATATGGAATTCTGATACTGTACAAGTCCTTCATTTCTCTCTCTCTCTCTCTCTCTCTCTCTCTCTCTCTCTCTCTCTCACACACACACACACACAAATCTTGCATTCTGCAAGCACAGATGCAAGTTTCTAGCTGCTAATGGAAGCACACCCTCCCCAAAATCTTAGTCTGAAGTGGAAATGGGGACTCCCAATATTCATCTCATATGCAGCAGTATAGGTTTATCCTATACAGCAGGGACATCCAACTCCCAAGAGACTGTGATCTACTCCTGGGGAAAAAACACTAGCAGTGATCTACCCATTACTGAGAGGGGGGACAGGTCAAAGTTGTTGACCTTTTGTAAACAGTAAGTGTGCAGAATTAAGATAAATCACTCAACAACAACACAGCCGCTAACAGACGAATGCAGCGCTACAGAAGACAACAAAGGAACGTACACTAAACGTGACACAGGGAAAGACCGAGGGGGGAGGGGTGGCAGAGACATGATTCTAAACAACGCAAGCAATAACGATCCTGCGATTGACCATGATCCACCACGATCATCCGGGGATTGACCTGTCGATCACGGTTGACCCGTTGGACACCCCTGCTATACTGGAATGCAGCATGTTTGGTCAGCAAGAAGCAAACATGCCCCATGTTCAGACTTTACTAATAGTGGGTTGTATCCAGTTGGTGCCCTTGCTTGAGGTTGTTGAGTTGTTGTTGTTTTTAATCCAGTGTGAATTTGCACTAATTGACTTTTTATTATTAGTTGTATGGTGTAAAGGAAACCCCGTGCACCATAATTTTGTATTTCAAGGAGATAGGTCAGTTGCTTTGTACAATTCCTTCTCCTTGGTTATTGGCACATCCCAAAGTGTTAAACCCAATGAGACTGTCAGGGGTTTTTGGTTTGCTTTATTGTTTAGATTTACGGGTTGTGCTCCAGGGATAAATATGAGCAGGATGTGGGAAGATCCACTTGTGGGTCAGGTGTAGCAGTAGTGCAGCTTCAGGCTTAATTAACTATACTGGCCCCTGTATATTGGCATAGCTTAACAGGAGGGAGCAATTTAGATATTAGTCCAGCCAGCATATAGACACTAAGGGTTTAAAGTATATAAATCTCTCAGATTGGGGGCTGACCTTGGAGCTTTGAGACTAGCTCTGCCCAGTAGGGTGCTGCATACTGGACAGCGGGAGGCTCTCAATTATCAGTCCCGAGAGCTCCCCATAACTGAAGGGGGAAGTAGTTTATCTTCCTTATGCCTTGTTATTCTACATAAAGACTGTTCTCCTGCTTTTTATTCTGTATTCAAGCCTGCTACTAAATAGAAGCACTGAACTTCACTCCACCAGTGTTGTTACTGCCACTGAATCCAAAAGAATCCTTGCATTTGGCTAGACATACGGCTACAGGTTAGACTTCTGAGGCAAGTGAAGTTAAAAAGTCTTGGCTATTCTTTCCACTGAGGTGACACTCTTTGCTTTTTTGCTTCTGTTCTGTTGAAGAGCATGAACTCTTGCAGTATAAGCAGTGGCTTAAAAATGATAATTTGCTAATAGAGGATTAGTGTCTAAATCCCTAAATGACTTCAAATATCTGGCCCCAGTTATCCAGTGGATGCCTGGGTGGAGCTTAGGATGTCACATGGATGGAGCCTAGGAGGTCACAAGGGTAGAACCCAGGAAGTTGATCATTTTGAGGTCACCATCCTCTTCCCTTGCTATCTATCTTCTGAGAAGAGAAAGAGAGAGAGCAAGCAGAAGAATAGGACAAAAATCTTTCCGCCTTACCTCCCTAGCTTTTTCTATGTGAGATAATTGCTTGGGTCTTTTAAAACCGTTTCTACACCTTGAAATCAGGTGATGGAATCTACTGACTGTGATTTTTTTATGACTGGCTAATCAGAGAAGATGGACAGAAGCTTCTCAGCAAGGGTGGCACAAGATGTTTGGATGTCTGAGGCAAAATGTCCCACTTATATCCCTTCAACGGGAGAGGTGAAGCTCTGAAAGAGCTTTGCCACCAGTCCCTCTCTGTCCCTAGGGGGTGGGATGGCAGAATGCCTCCCCTCTTGCCTAGTTGGAGAAAGTGACAAAGCTGGGTAATGGAATGCTGTGCCCCTCTGTAGCCACTCCTCCCTTACCTGTGTTGCTTCTTTGCAGCTGAGGGAAGTGGTGGGGTGGGCAGGGTGCCTGTGGGGGCACCACCTCTTGTCCCCACCAGGATGTTCCCACCATCCTGCCTCATGGGTGACACAAAATATATCAAAATCCCAATGAGTGCCTTTCATTTAAGGGGAAGTGATATTGCTTTGGTGTAATCTGTGCTCAAGAGGAAAGTGTGTCACTGAGTCAGAAGATTTCAGAGAGGCTCTGTGGTCTACTGGCTACAGCGTTGAGAGATCAGGATTCACATCCCCCAACATGGCCATGAAGCTCACTAGGTGACTTTGGACACTCATTGTCTCTCAGTCTAACTAACGTCACAGGGTTGTCGTGGGGATTAAATGAAGAGCTAGAGAACCATATTGTTACATGCCACACCAATCAAGAGTTCCAGGAGTGGTTACCTGTCTGTGTTTCCTTTTAGAAAATGAGGCACAGCTTGCTCCATCTTCCATGTGACAGCCCTTTAGATATTTGAAGATGGCTATCATATTCCCTCTGTCTCCTCTTTTCCAGCCTAAACTTAACCGGCTTCCTCAATCATTCCTCATAAGGCTTGGTTTCCAGACCCTTGATCGTATTGGTTGTCCTCTGCACACATTCCAGCTCATCAATATCCTTCTAAACTACAGTGGTACCTCAGGTTAAGTACTTAATTTGCTCCGGAGGTACGTTCTTAACCTGAAACTGTTCTTAACCTGAAGCAACACTTTAGCTAATGGGGCCTCCTGCTGCCGCCGCACCGCCGGAGCACGATTTCTGTTCTCATCCTGAAGCAAAGTTCTTAACCCGAGGTATAATTTCTGGGTTAGCGGAGTCTGTAACCTGAAGCGTATATAACCTGAAGTGTATGTAACCTGAGGTACCACTGTATAGCACCCAGAACTGGATACAGTACTCCAGGTGTTGTCTGACCAAGGCCAAATAGAGTGATACTGTTAGTTCCATTGACCTTGACACTATACTTTTGTTGATGCAGCCTAGAATAGCATTTATTTATTTATTTATTTATTTTTGCTGCTGCATCACACCATTGACTCACATTAAGCTTGTGGTCTGGTCTACATAGTTGCCTGCATAGTTCTTTTGTCTTGGAATTTCAAAGAGTTTTCAGTTCAAGTAAAACAACATCCACTTCAGGGCTCAAATCATAGCTTCAGTCTTTTTGGAACCCTTTGATTTTGCTTTGGCCCCTCCTCTGGTTTGGATCAGAGGCTCCAAAATCACATGCCAGTCCCAAATGGTCCCTGTAGCTGTAAGCAGGGCATCATAAAGACACAACTCAAGGGACACATCTGCTTCCTCAATGGCACATTGTGGATCCCCTTCATTTTTATTCCGCTTGCTGGCCTTGGGCCAGTCCACTTCATCCCCTGCCTCAAACTGCAAATCAAAGTCTTGCTCCAAGTCCTTATCTGCAGGCACCTTTTTCAGAATCAGCTGGCCCAGTCTCCCCAAGTTGGCAAGCCAGGAATTCCCCTCTCCACTTACTCCCAAAATCTCTTGAACACTTCAAGGGTGTAAACAAAGACGGGTAAGCTTCCCAGTGGCTCTTGCCCACAAAACCTATAGGACCATGAGTGACCCTGGCTGCTGGAGCCTGCTTAAGGGCTACACCCTGTGTAGGCTTGAGGCTCCAAGGGGGGGGGGTCATTGTTTTGTTTTGTTTTGATCTCACCCAATTCAGCAGGAGCTGGCTGCTCTTCTTGCTTCTCTGCTGCAATGCACACAAGAAAACACCACCTTTTCTGTGGGCTCTGTGTGCCCACAGGCACCTCTAAGGCCTCCTGGTCCCCCTTTTATGTAGTGGGCTTCCAAGGGTTGGATAAAACACTTAGAAACAATTCCTCATTTCCAGGCAGCCAGCCCATCTCCAAAGCACCTTCCTCCTGCACCTCTTTTTCCACAGCAGGCTCCTTAGAGAGTGAAAAAGTGTGATACAATTGAATAATAAATGCGATACATTTAAAAAACAAAAGATATGTGTGTGCAGGCAAGATTACACACATGCATGTGCCCATATCATACACATGCGCGCGTGCACACACACACATACACACAGAGACAGGGAAGAGGAGATGGAAGGGGGGACATAAGCATCAAGCAAACTTCAGTTGTCACTTGTTGGGATCATTAACTAGGCATGTCCAAAATAAAATGCTGAGTGCAAAAGGACATGTCATGCATTCTATAAATTATGTGGCCAGTGAACCTATTAAAGCTGACAGTGAAGGGGGCTCTGAATTGGTGAAGAGTCTGATTACACCTCATTCTTTATTCCCTATTGACTTTGGATATGCCATACCTTTCCATTTCCTGGAGAAATAAATTAAAAGTCAGAAGTAATTTGCCTGATGGAGGGTGCAGGTAGGATTCTTTTCTCTTTTTTTACACTGTGGAACATTTGCACACTGAGAAATCCAATTTAACCCCTAGATGGGGGATAGCTTATTTTCTTTTGTTGACAGCTTTGTGGCAGCTAAAATAGGAACCTGATTAAATGGAGACAGTGAGAGATTGAGGTCTTGTTCTAACAGGAGGAGGATCAAGGCCTCTAATCTCATCTCCCTCTACACAGAGATGAACTGCAGGTGCTGGCAGTGAGATAAGCCTCACCTCTTTCAAACTATCAAAAGACCGCTCAGCACCCACCCACGCCATGAAGTGTTGAGTGAAGGAAATACTTTTTTCTGTAAAGAGGCATGGACATAATATCGCTTACATCAATTCATGGTTCTCCGGGTACAAAAACCCAGCATGGTGCTATGGAGCACAATTGGATCTGGATTAAAATCCCCGCTTAGCTCTGAGGCTTAAAAGGTGCCTTTGGACAAGTCATGAAATAGGATCGTAGAATTATAGAGTTGGAAGGGACTTCCAACCATCATCTAGTCCAACCCCCTGAGATTCAGGAATCTCAATTAAAACATGCACGTCCGATGGCCATCCAACCTCTGCTTTAAAACCTCCAAAGAAGGAGAGTCCACCACCTCTTGTGGGAGTCTGATCCACTGCCAAAGAGCTCTTACTGTCAAAAAGTTCTTCCTGATTTATAATCTTCTTTCTTGTAACTTGAAGCCATTAGTTCAGATCCTGGCCTCTGGAGCAGGAGAAAACATGTGATAGCCCTTTAGATATTTGAATCTGCCTGTCATATCCCCTCTCAGTTTTCTCTTTTCCTGGCTAAACATACCCAACTCCCTCAACCACTCCTCATAAAGCTTGGTTTGTAGATCCTTGGTCATTTTGTGTGTTTGTGTTTGTGTGCACTGGAGGAAATTCTTCCTTCATATCCTTCATTTCATTATGAAAAACCTCTGAAAAGTTACTGGTGTCATTTCAAGCCTTCAAGGGTTTGAGTAAATTTATTTTTCCCACGTGTTAGGCCTGGACCTTTTTGCACAGTGAAAATGTGGATCTGTTATCTAAGGATCCATAGGAACACAGAAAGGTACCAAATACTGAGTCAGACCACTAAGCCATCTCTACACGGACAGACAGTGGCTCTCCAGGGATTCAGGCACAGGTCTCTCCTAGCCCATCCTGGAGATACCAGGGACCTTGTGCATCCTGGAGATACCTGGGGCCTTGTGCATCCAAAGCAGTTGTTCTACTACTGAGCTACAGACTCTCCCCTGAGCTTTCTTACTTTGGGTCTTGCATGCCAAATAATGCATCTTGGGGATGTGATTTATCTTATTCATTGACAGGATAATTACCTGGCAAGGGTCTAAATATGGGATAAATTTCATCAGAGGAAAGCCAAAAATAAGTGGCTCTAAGTGAAAAGGGGAATGATTTGTGAATGAATTCAAAGATGTGGATCTCATTGTTTCTTTGTGCTTTGACAATGCCTTCTGGAGAAGGCACCTTCTCTCTCTCTCTCTCTCTCTCTCTCTCTCTCTCTCCTCCTCTTCTTCTTCTTCTTCTTCTTCTTCTTCAAAAATAGGGCTGGGGCAGTGAAAAGTGTGGGATAATCATCTTCATATAACCGACATTCTTAAATCTAATTAATGCATGAAGGGGTTAAAATAATAAAATAAACTGTTCCGCCAGGCTTAGCTCTCCATGGGAGGGAATAGGTAATCCAGCCTTTGTTTCCTCAGTATACCTGAGAAGCTCAACATGTGAGGAGGTCTAGGCTGGTAGCTCCAAGCTCAGACCGCATGGTTCGTATAACAATAATTTAGGAACTTTCACCACCGCAACAAAGCCAAGTTTTATTGCCTGTGTAACTTTTTCTTAATGCTGTATGGAGAAGCACATGAATCTAACCTTTGGAGAATTTGTAAGTAAACATTTTTTAAACTTACCAAACAAGTAGTCTTTTTCTATGCTAGGGGAAGAGTTTGGAACTCACAAGGGCCAATCCTAAAGGTCTAACAGCCTATCCATCCAGACTTTACTTTGCTTAGTATCTTGTGGTTTTAAATCTCTGCTGGGGTTTTCTCACCAAAGTGTGAGAGGAATTATCCTTTTATAAGGTCCCCCCCCCCCCTTGAACCAACAAAAAGTAGGCTTAGTAGTTGCATGAGATGGGAAGGGAAAGCCTGAGGGGGTTTATGTGGATAGAGTAGAGGTTCCCAAGCAGAATGAGCAGGGAGGCAGAGGCTACCTAGTATTACAAATTATCATTAAAACCATAAAATCTAACCAATAACCAAGTTAATGAAACAGCACTTCAGAACAGCTATGTGGTAGCATTAAGAAATTGAGTACAATGCAGAAATTTCATTTCACAATCCACAATGGGTGAAACTACCATAATTATGAAATTAATCATGTAACTAATTTCAGTGCATCTCAGTGGAAGTAAAATGTCAAACACAATGTAGAAAATAACAATTATTTATGTAACATTTGCACTAAAAAAATAACAACAACCAAACAATGGCACTCATATTCACTTGCTCGGCTTCTGATCCTGACCTCTGACAAAAATGCAAATTGTGGCACTTTCTGGTCCCATTTCTGTTTGTTTGCAATGGAGTTCTCTGCCTTGCCTAACATAAAGAAGCATGAATGAGGCAGTGCAATCTGGGACATTTTTCAGAGCAGTTGTGGTAATGCTATCTGCTGGAAGCACCAGGATAAGTAAAGGACCTTCCTTGCTCTGGCAAGTAAAGGAGGTGATAACTGGGATTTTTACAGTGCAATTATGTCTGTTAACTTCCAACATATCTGCTCAGAAATGTTTAAGCATTAAAAAACCCCCGGCTTTTAACAAAGAGAGTTCAAACTAACCAAAGAATCATAACTGATAAGATAAATCAGCTAGTTTAAAAGTGTGTGTGTGTGTGTGTGTGTGTGTGTGTTTAGAGCATTAGTGACTGGTTTTATTGGTCATAGCTTTCTTACCAAGGGAGAGAAAGTGGAATATTTGTTTGTTTGTTTACAAACAAGTATTTATATAGCACCATCTCATAAAATATCAGGGCAATGTGCAGAAATAGAAAAACAAAATATTGATTAAATTATCAATAATGCATTCTTTTCACACTCCACCTTTCCTCCAGCATCTTTTTCTACCTATGGCACTGAAGAAGGGAACAGTATAAATGTAACCTTCTTAGCAATGTTCATTTGTTCCTGCACCCCCCTCTACCTGTCTTTCCCTTCAAAGAATGAACACAAGAAAGAAATCTTGTTAGGAATTCAGAGTAAGATTAGAGGAGACATTTCAAAGGACATACTTGTAGATATTTATCTAATATACCCTGAGGATAATTATATCAGAAATCCACATAGGACTAAAACTAAGCTGATTATGTTCAAGTAATGGAGCAGTAATTTTCCTCTGCCCAAACTACAGCAATGTTTATTGCCTTATTATCTCAGAAATGGCATGATTATCATAAAACACCCAAATAATCAAGTTTAGAAAAAAGTGCACCCCCATCTCCAGCATAGCTACATTATTTATTTCATGTATGGGGCTGTTTGTTGAAGGGGGGGGTAATTACCAAAATGCTTTCTTGTTTTATTTTGGGAAGTAGGATGGATGGAAACACATTTGTCAACTTCTACGCTTAAGGGAAATGCGTATATTGCTCCTACAGATTAATATTAATTACTGACTTCTGCCCTCCCCCTTTGGTAAGCATCTGATTGCTATTGGGTACATGTACATAAACCCCATTAAACTTTAAAGTAATGCAGGTCTTCAGGTTGAATGCAGAAACTTATGAGGTGGCACTGGAAATGTGCCAGCCTTCACCATAATCAGAATTTGGGTGCCTAGTTAAAACTATAGAATTCACTACCATAAGGTAGTGAGGGCCACCAATTTGGGTGACTTTAAAAGAGGATTAGGCAAATTTATGGAGGATAAGACTATCAATGGCTACTAGACACGATGGCAGTATTGCACCCACACTGTCAGTGCCACTGGGTGCCACTTGTATGGAGATCTGGTTGGCCACTGTGAAAACAGGATCCTGGACTAGATGGGGCTTTGGCCTGATCTGGCAGGGCTCTTCTTATTCTCTTAACCCATATGAAATTATATAAAGGTGAAGCTATGAAATTAGACCGAGGGCCACACGCATCCCTAGGCCCATACGTGGTTGATCCATGTGCTACAGTCACTTATGAGGAACAAGCCTTGTGAGAAATGGTTGAGGGAGCTGGGAATGTTTAACCTGGAGAAGACTGAGAGATGATATGATAGCCATTTTCAACTATCTGAAGGGCTGTCACATGGAAGATGGACTGAGCTTGTTTTCTGCTGCTCCAGGGGGTGGGACCTGAGCAAACGGATTCAAACTGCAAGAAAGGAGATTCCAAATAAAGATTAGGAACAACTTCCTGTCAGTAAGAGCTGTCTGACAGTGGAGAAGACTACCTTGGAAGATGGTGAACTCTCCTTTGGGTCCCTTCCAACCATACAATTTTGTGATCTTAGGACTTTTCAGCCCTGCCTTGGACTGACTGAATGAAGAAATGAGAGAATGAACTTTGTGTGCGATACTCAAATATCACTCTTCTGAGCATCACTTTAGAAAGCAACCTACCCCCCCCCCCAATTTCTCAAGAAAGAAAGTTTGCCAAACAGCAGTTTGTACCAACTAACCAGCATGGTAGAAGTCTACTGAGTGCCTCCAATTGATGTCTATTAAAAGTGCAAATCTATTCATCTCTGATCTGACTACCCATGAAGAACCTACAAAGGAACTTGAGTCCATTAATTCAGCAGCCAGCTGCTTCCACACCACTTAAAATTAAGCAAGGTTTGACCAGATTTTGATAGCATAACTCAGTGGTAGCTATTGAAAACCAATTAAAAAATACGTATGTACTTAGTTTTAAATATTCATGTTATTGAACCATTTCCACTAATGGCACAAATGACAACATAATATCTGACTGTAACAGTTGGCGGAAGTCATTCTCAAGTAGCAGTTGAACAAACAAAGATGAATTTTAATTTGCAATGCCGGCTGAGCTGTAATAAAAAGTTATATTCCAACTGTGGGGGGGAAATGCAGCACAGCTTGCTGTAGAATTATTTACAGATGTGTATCTGATTTTTTCACCCCGTCTTGTCCTTATCCACACCAGATACACACATGCTATCTGTAGTTCTGTGGAATTTTATTTATGTCTTTTATCTTCCATTTCACAAATGATAACTGTTTGTGGGTAGCACTGGAAATCTGAAGTTATGCCTGAGACATCTTCATTTTATGAATCCTATAGTTGGGCCTGCCTGAGAGATATAATATTCCTCTGCTGCACAATCCTCCAGTCCATGTATTCTGACCATATTCCCAATTTCCTTTCTAATGGCTATATCTAACATTCCCTTGAACTAATGGATGGCAGAGTTTAAAGGCTGCACAAGAAAGGAATCCAATGCAGCTGTTGCACCAGTGGAAACTTGTGCAACATCTGTTTTTTGTTGTTCAATTTGATCCACTGTACATCACTGGTAATGTACTTGTGTTTTCTCTTGTGCAAAGACCTTCTGCTGGTGTGGAACAATCCACAGTTGGGGACACCCCACAGTATCTCTTCATCGGTGTCCCGATGCTTTCCTCTCCTTTCTCAGATAATCACACCTTTCTTCAGGGTCATCCAAAACATTAGGTAGAGTGAGGTGGCTGCCCCATCAGGCAGCAGAAACTGAGGTGTGTGTGAGGGTCAACAGTGGTGGTCCCCCTGGCTAACCTTCCTTGAGTCGCCTGGCTTTTCCCTTTGCTGCAAGGCAGAAACATGTGCCATACAATCTTTCCTGTGCCCACTAAGCTTGCCTGCTGCCTTAAGGCACACTGGAGGGTGCTAACAGAGGCAGACGTAGGGCAGGGTGACTGGTTCCACCACACTGGGCACTGAGCCTAGGGGGTGCCACAGAGAGTTGCAGCTATGACATAGTGAACTGAACAAAATGGCAGGCAAGAGGTATGGGGGGAGGCACAGGGCTCTGCTGATGTTTTAAAGACCAAAGTCTGCCTCTGATTCTGCCCTGTTGTCAGTAAGCACAACTTCCATATGTTTATAGTGCTGCAGCGCTCTCTCTCCCTCATTCATTCATTGGTAGAACTTTGTGCCCTATCTTATGTGGGGGCAGAATTTAAACAAGAATCTGCTGGTAGATCTCCAGGTTCTTTGCAATAGATCAGCATAGGTTAAACTGCATTTTCAATCTAGTGTACTGCATTTCTAAAGTGAAAGGTGGGTTCTGGCAACTTTTTACCTTAGGGGACATAAAAACGTAAAGGACCCCTGGCAGTTAAGTCCAGTTGTGAACGACTCTGGGGTTGCGGCACTCATCTCGCTTTACTGGCCAAGGCAGCCAATGTTTGTCCGCAGACAGTTTTTCGGGATCATGTGACCAGCATGACTAAGCTGCTTCTGGCTAAACCAGAGCACACAGAAACGCCATTTACCTTCCTGCCAGAGTGGTACCTATTTATCTACTTGCATTTTGACGTGCTTTCGAACTGCTAGGTTGGCAGGAGCTGGGACCAAGCAAAGGGAGCTCATCCCATCACGGGGATTCGAAACACCAACCTTCTGATCGGCAAGCCCTAGGCTCAGTGGTTTAGAACACAGCGCCACCCGCATCCCTTAGGGGATATAGATAATCACAATATTACAGAATGTATGCAGAACTGTATGGATAGATCATGATGATATATGCAAACTTGAAAATCTTGTTGCTGTTGCCGTAATGGATCCATCATCTCAAAATGATCTGGCAACAATTCCTCAGTGAGGAATTCCTGTTCACAAAATCCTGCTTGGGCAGGTTCTTAATGCCACCAATTACAGAATAACAACTGAGGCTGGAAGTTACTGACTTGCCCTTTGAATGCTTATCTACCCCACAGATAGACTAGGAGTAGGAGTCCAATCTTTAAGCAGCCTAATACTTCAAACCCAGAATTATTCAGTGGCTATGTTTTAATTCCCCTATTCTGTGTCCCACCAACCAGGCTCAAATACATACATTTTGTTGTAATACCCCTTTTTTATTCCTTTTAAAAAATGTATTTAGTAGCAGGCACTTTTGCTACTCAAATCGTTTAATTTCTCAAAGTGATATCCGTGTGTTTCTCTGAAGATGACATTGTGATGCAGAGAGACCTGAAGTGAGAGGTAATGGAAGGTAATGAAAAAGTCAGCGATAGATGAGATGATGCTATGATGTGAGGACAGGCAAAACAAAACATTTAATAGAAGTCTGTGGAGCTGGAATTAGCCACTGTGAAAGAATGAGCTGCATATGTCAGGGAAGCAATAATCTCATTGTCACTGTGTGAGCGAGTGGAGGGAGACTGCCAATGTGGTGAACATCTCTGACTTTGCCAGCTTCTTTCACACCTTGGGAGGGATGGTATTGAAGCTATGAAAGATGAGTGGGCTTTTTTGGCATGTGTATGAACAATGAAACATAGCATTACTCAGGGAGTCAGACCATTGAGCCAGCTGGTACAGATCTGATCCACACTGACTGGCAGCAGCTCTGAATGGTTTCAGACAGGGGACATTCCCTCCTGTACCTGTATATGCCAGGATTTTCTACATGCAAGACAGGTCTACCACTGAGCTGCAGCCCTTCCCAGCAAAAACAAACAAACTCAGAATAAATGCTCTGTGCTGCATATAAGAGATGGTGAGCAAATTTTCTCCAGTCTATTCAGGGATCCCATAAATTAAATGCAAGTGTTGAGAAGGGACGGTTGGTGAATGCTACCTAGTTCTGAGTGCATTTTTACACCTGTTCATTTAATGGCAAATAATAAAGCTATCAGTCATCTCATTTAATATTGTTGGAATAAGTTATGAACTTAATTCGTTCCGGAGGTCCATTCTTAACCCGAAACTGTTCTTAACTAGAGACGTGCTTTTGCTAATGGGGCCTCTTGCTGCCACTGTGCCGCTGGCACACAATTTCCATTCTCATCCTGGGGCAAAGTTCTGAACTCGAGGTAACTCTTCCAGGTTAGCAGAGTTTGTAACCTAAAGCATTTGTAACCTGAGGCATTTGTAACTCGAGGTACCACTGTACTTGATTACATACACTTTACACAGATCTCAAATATAGATATTGTGTGTGATTTTTGCTGCCTAAAACAAACCAAATCACAAGTATTCACAGGATCCCCAATCATGAGAAACTCTACACCCCTCTTCAGTTGTTATTAAACTCTACCTTAAGTAAGGTTCAGGACTGTGTACACCATTTCCACACTCTTGGACCCCAACTTACATAATTTTGCCACAGAATACATTGGGACAAATAATTGTTTTGAGTGAGGATGAAATGTAGCAGAATGGAAACAGTGTTGTACATGATAAATACAGGGTGGAATGGAAATTGATGCCTACTTAAAAACCCTTTCAGACCTTCTCACGCAATAGAGGAAGCTTCAGAGTAGAGAGGGTGGGATCGCCACACATAACCTTATTCCATCTCCATGAATAGGACATGAATGCCTGAAGGTGATTTACCATCTTGCTATATACTATATAATTATCAATGTGAGCAGAATTATTCCAGAATACCAGATTCTTTCTGGCATTGAACCTGTATTTGGGAAGTAATTTAAAATAATCAAAGTGGCAGGGAAAGGAATGGACTTTCTTCTAGACTGATTGTTATTGCTATTGTTATTACTACTACCACCACCAAATGAAAAGAAAAATCTTCCAGCAGCCATTTCTTCTTTCTCTTTCTTCCCGGAGTTCTTCATTTGAAAAGAATGTTATATGTTCCAACTTTCCTCCTGTGTCAAAGGGTCACCAGCGTGTATTTGTGAAGCCTCGTGGGTGTCCTTTCAGTGTAATAGAGTTAAAATGCATTCAGAAGGTTAAAGCCAAGAGGGGACAAAAGAGAGAGAGAGAAAATGTCTTTCAAAAGAGAGAAATGTTGTGTACCACAGAAAGAACTGCCTGGGCTCTTAATGCACTTCTAAACATCATAAAAAAGCTCTGTTGGCCCTCTCTACAGGGGTTCAATGAGTAGTAAACTAATAATAGAGGATAAAGTTAAAACAATTTGGTGACTCAAAAGTCCTTTTCTTTTCTTATTTGATTTTTATCCCTTGTATTTAAAATATCAAATGCAAGGAATGTGAATTATAAATATAAGATATGGAAAAATGCAAAAATAAATGCATATCAGATCGAAATCTAGTATTTACTTAATTAGTATATTTTAATCCTTCAAAGAGCTACACTCTTCCCGCCATTCTTTATGCTCACAGGATCTACTATAGGTTGATTATAGCATTTCAGTGACAACTAAATATGAATTATGCCAGGGGGCTTTTATCTCTCTATACTAAAACAGTAGCAAGAGTAGTGGCATCAACAGGGGAAAGACAAAGGGGAGACTTTACCCCCTTGTTGCCGTTCTCCCACCACTGGCAATGGTGACAGAGTGAGCGTGGGAAGGCTTGCAAAGCTTCCCTTCACTTCACTTTCCTCCTCTTCACTTCCCTGCTCAGCCAAACCATGGTCCAGGCAAGCCACAGAGGGAGAGCCAGGGCAGCTCCCTAAAAGCCACCCTGCTCTGTTGAAGATTCTGTCCTGTATGTTACAGAGGCAGAAACAGCAGCATCAGTGTGATGTGTGCAGTGACAACATAGCAGAATGGTTGCTGGGGAACTGCCTCAGCTTGCCTGGGCTCTTCCTCTGTGGCGTACCTGGGCTGCCACCACCCACACCACTCCCCTGGGCTGCTCACTCTCTTGCCTGACTGCCTGGATTTCCCAGTTGCTGTTCTGTTGTCATGTAGTAGTTTATGTGGTCACCTATTGGATGATGCATGATGACATACTTATAATCTTATTATATATATTTTAAAGGCTTCTAAAAAGACCTGTAACATTTCTGCTTTACTTTATTAAACCCTTCCAAATAAATAAATAAAAATCCACATTTCACTTTCCATTTAGAACTCATGTAATACTTGGCATATGGAACATAAGAATATAAGAGAGATAATAGTTTCTTGAAAGAGGGATTGCCCCTGCAGAAGCCATGCTGGCTCTGCTTCAGCAAAGCTTGTTCTTCTATATACAGTGGACGCTCAGGTTGTGAACGTGATCTGTGCGGGAAGCGTGTCCGCAACCGGCAGTGCCGCGTCTGTGCGCGGGTCACGATTCAGCACTTCTGCACATGCACAAAGCACGATTTAGCGCTTCTGCGCATGTGCAAGCACTGAAACCCGGAAGTAACCCATTCCGGTACTTCCGGGTTCGGCACGGTGTGCAACCCGAAATCACACAACCCGAAGCGTCTGTAACCCAAGGTATGACTGTACTTGTTAATTTTATCTTTAATAATACTTTCCACCAGTTTTCTTGGGGCAGACACTGCCCTGTAATTTTCAATATTCCCCTGGCTCCCTTCCCCATTTTCCAGTTCTCAGGTATGGAGGCTGATCTGGGAGACAAGATACATATTTTTGTTGGAATATCAGCAATTTCACATTTGAGATCTTTGATAATTTGAGTGGATGACATCCAGACCTTGTGATTTGTCCATTTTTATTTCGCTGTTAGACCTAGAACATTATCTTTCGTCACCAATATCTGCCTCAGTTTCTCAGATTCCCTTCCTGAAAAAGATAGACTGAGCTCTCCCCACTGGCAGAGGAAGGGGGGTGGGGGAAGTGTCCCACTCTGGGTACCATGCCAAGTGGGGTACCATCACAGCTGCCTCCCTGATGCATGCTGCATACTGTGCACTGCCAGGACGTGCACCGCACACACCCCGTGTTGCGCGCCATGTATCATGCCCCCACAGGTGGCATGCCATGCCCCAGTGGGTGGCAGGACATGCCCCCAGAATATATGCCATACCCCCAGGACACACACCATGCCCCCCAGGATGCGCGCCAGCCACGCCCTTGCCTGTTCTCCACCCCCGGTGACGGAGCATGCAGCTCCGCCACTGGTTCTCCCCTATATCTTCTGTTGTGGAGACAGAAGCAAATGATTAATTCAGCTTTTCTGCAAGCTCCTTATCCTCCTTTAGCTCACATTTGACTCCCTTGCTGACACCCCTTGTCATCCAACGATGCAGCCACAATCTCCTGCTGCTAATGTATTTAAATAACTTCTTGTTCGTCTTAACGTTTTTTTTAGCAATGTTCTTCTTTAATTCTTTTTTAGATCCCTCACTGCAAAAAATTGTGTTCCTTTTTGTCCTTTTCATTTGGAGAAGGCCTGATTAGCTCTTGTAGCTTCTTTGACTCTGCTCATTAACCACACTGGAATCCTCTTAACCCTCATGATCCTTTGCTTGATCTGCAGAATACACCCCACTTGACCTTGTTATTTTGTGTTTTTAAACAACTCCCAAGCATTTTTAAGTCCTCATATTTGCTCTCTATTTATTCACTTTTGTTTAAAATAAAGAAAATAATTGTTATTGGCGGTGGTAGTTGTGTCTCTGGGCACAGTTGACTGTTCAGGTGTTGGAGCTACATGCAATCCTGTAGTTCCACTTCCACAACAGGCTCCCACTTGCCAAACAGAGCTTCTCCTTCTTTCCTTTCTGTTGTAGCCTGAGCTGCAGATCCTCTGGAGCAGATTTGGGGGGCATGAAGGAAGAGGAGGGGAATGGTAATTTTTGATGTATGAGTTGAGCTCCATGCCAAGATGCATCTCTTGATCTTTAAATACATTAAAAGACATAGGAACATCTGAAGATGCAATATACTATGTCAGGCCATCTAGAACAGTATTATCTATGGTGACTAGCAGCGGCTCTCCTGACCAGGAATCTTCCCAGTCCTATTTGGAGATGCCGGGGACTGAACTAGGGACCTTCTGCATGCAAATCAGATGCTCTGCCACTGAACCTTCCTCATACCAGCACTTTGAATTGTGCCCAAAAACAAATGGTGATAGCAGAAGCAGAAGCAGCTTTCACCTGTATGCTTGTTTTGGAAATGAGAAGCAGGAGCCAAGTGTACAGGATGAAATGAAAGCCAGCTTTTTTTCTCCTTTCAATTAGATTTTGCCTCTCTTATGGAGCAAATTGCAATAGTCCATCAGGCTCTAATGCAGGTGGGGGAGATATACAAACTGTTCATTAAGATGTTACTCTCTTTTTTTAATTGCTTCATAAAGTCATTCCATCCTAAGATAAATATAGGACAGAAAACATGGCTGTTTTAATTTTAGATCGATCACTGTGTTCAAGGTGTTTGGAAATCATGCGAAGGACACAACAGCAAACTTTCATGCTTATAAGAACTTCAGGAGGAGAAGAGAGAATTTAGGGACAGTTGGCGCAAAAACATGTCTGATATTTTTCCTTTGGGATTGTTGTAATGGAAACCGATCCTGGCCTGAGTGCACTGGCTGCCAATTAGTTTTCATGCCCAATTCAAAGTGCTGGTTTTGACCTATAGAACCTTAAACAGCTCAGGGTGGCGATACTTAAGTACTGCCCCTCCTCATACGAACCAACCTGGACCCTGCAATCATCACATGAGACCCTTCTTTGTGTGCCTCTTCCACAAGAGGTCCAGAGGGTGGCAACATGAGGACGGGCCTTTTCTGCAGCTGCCCCCCAGTTATGGAATGCTCTTCCCAGGGAGGCTTGCCTGGCACCTTCATTATACATCTTTAGACAACAAGTGAAAATGTTCCTCTTCAACCAGACTTTTGGCTAATCAACATCCTATGTCCTATTAAGTGTGTTTGTGGGAGGAGGGTTATTGTTTTGCTCTGTTATTGTTTTTACTATGTATTTTGTGTTTGTATTTTGTATTTTTAAGCTGTAAACCACACTGAGATCTTTGGGTGAAGGGTGGTATACAAATTTTAATACTGATAATAATAATAATAATAGGCACTGGCTTTCTTCACTCCTTACTTACCTAGGGGGCAGTGGGTTGTCATTCCCCTTTGCAGTATGAAAAACAGCAACTAAGTTAGCTTTACTCTCACTTTCGTATGCTTTGATTGAATATGTAGTGGAGGAACTGTTGTCACACCTGCTGACTCCATCCTTGCCTTCCTCTTGTACAATGGAAATCTGAAAGGGGCTTTACACAGTGGATTAAATGGAACACTGCCTCATCAAGCACAGTCTGCCTCAGGCCAGCCCCCAACTTGTCTGCCTGCTTCTTTGATTTCAGATTGACACTGGCTGTTAGCCGCCTCTTCAATCACAGTGTTGCTTTGTAGAATGCAGCCAGGAGTAGAATTTGGACAAACCAGCATTTGTTGGCTTTGCCAATTACTGCCTCTGCCTCTGCCTATTACTGGATCTGGTACCACCTTCAGTTGGACTCTCTACCTTCTGTCCAATCAGTCCTGATGGACACCGGTGGCTGAGTGGGGATTTGAACCATCATCTCCCAAGTCCTTGTTCAACAGTTTAGCCACTATACCACACAGGCTCTCTGTACATACCATATGAGTGTCAACCAGTGTATCATGCTATTTTGATGAGTTCTACAGTACGAGCATATCACAGAAAACACATTTTGCATATGTGCTTAACTTGCAGCCCTCTCTGCTGAAAACACAGACTTCTGCACTTTGAGATAAATTACAGTTATTACGAGCTCATCCAATAGAGGAATGTAGAATCACTCTGGAACTACTGCTTTCATTAGATTAGCTTGTACAGGAGCAATCTGTATGATTGTGAAGATCTATGCCATTCTGTTGCTGAAGGGGATCACTTTATTATTCTCCTCTTCCTGCTGCTGTAAACATGCAGTAAACTACACCTTTGGGTTCCTTATAAAGATTTTCTGGTAAGGTGTGTGGGGTGGGGGGAATCCCTATTCTATTAATACAGATACTAGAGATTTCCTAACAGGAATGGGAAAGAGAGATAAATAATGGCTTAATATTAACAGCACTGACATGTTCCAGGGGAAAATAATGAAATAATGTCCTGCTAGACTACTGAAGTGCTGGGTACTTGGCATATAATATTTCCACATCACGCTTGCAGTGATAGCCAGCCTTTCTGGCAATTATTGCCATAAGTCAGGGTGGGGAACCACATTCCTTTCTAGGCATCCTCTGAGGTCTAAATGCCAGTGATGGGCAGATCCAGCATCAAGAGCGGGTGGAGCAATGAATGTACAGCTGCTTTTGTACAATAGGCTTGTTTATACACACACTCACACATCCCTCCCTATCCTCCCTGAGTGGCATGTGATCAGTGGATTAGGGGGCTAGGCTATTCCCCTAAATGCCCCCGTACTGGCTCCTTCCCAAAGCCTGGGAAGCTTCTGTTCAGCTTAGGGAAGGAGGCATGATGCTCACACGTGCAATGTCAGGACATCAAGATGTCACACATGTGACATCCCCCCCCCATCGCCCTCACAAGCTGGCGCCTCTAGCCCTAACTGTTCCCCTGTTTCATCACATGCCATTGTCCTTCACCCAGGCATTATCAGGGCTCAAGAACACATTGCAGTCAGCAGGAAATATCCTAGGAGGGTGTGAAGCAAGGTGGGTGAGTGGTGTGGCCTGATGAGAGAGAGGTGGATGAAATCCCAAGGGCTGTATAGAAAGGCCTGAAGGGCTGCATTTGACCCCCATGCCTGAGATTCTCCAAATCAAAAGTATAAGACTGTAGCAGTTAATTAGCTTCACTTGCCTTCAGTACTATTAATGTGCCCATGTGGTCAAAATTTGATTGACTGTGTGACTTGTTCCTAAGAGAAAGAAGACCTATTTGAAATGAAAGCAGGGGGCAGCACAGAAGCAGCAACTGGGACTTGACAGGTGCTGAAGGGGGAGAATGAGGCAACGTAGGTTTTGTTGTTGTTTTAGGGTGTCAGGCAATATACCTAACTCCCAAATGTCTCCTTGCATGAGAAGAATAAATATCGGTCAGTGTTCAGCTCAGTCCTAAATTCTAGCTCTAGATCTATATTTAAGATGGGCTGGAAATATATGTGAAGATTGTAATTTTGATACACTTTCCAATTGGCTTGTGGAGTTAAAAATAAACAAATAAACAAATGTTTGACATAATTTCCTGCTTTTATAACCACAAATGATTGGGTGTTTTTTTTTAGTTCTGCATTTAAGGCATACAGTGGTACCTTGGTTCTCGAACTTAATCCATTCCGGGAGTTCATTCAACTCCTGAAACCATTCAAAAACAAGGCATGGCTTCTGATTAGCTGCAAGAGCTTCCTGCACTCAATCGGAAGCCACGTCGGATGTTCAGCTTCTGAAAAACATTCACAAACCAGAACACTAATTTCCGGGTTTGCGTCATTCAGGAGCCGATTTGCTTGACAAGTAAGCCATTTGGGAGCCAAGGTACCACTGTATTTATATCTCTGATTATTTAGGAGGCAACTTCAACAACACTTATAAAACACACTGTTGTTGGTGGTGCCGGTTTAACCTTGAATATATCCAAAGCAGGCCTTTCTCTTTTTTCTTTAAATAATATGCCTGACTTACTGAAAACTCATCACCACTCCCCCGCTTTACTGAACCCATGAATCCTCTCATTGAAAGAAACATATCACTTAGCCAGGCAGTGTTCTGGATGACAATTGCATTTTCTTCCCTCATTGCTAGTTGGAGATGCCTCATTTTTGTACATTGGTTTTCATCGACATTTGTTATGGAAGGTATAATTGTGTATTCGCTAAACTGATTTGCCAGTCTGGCATAGAAGGAAAATTAAAATAAAATGCAGTTGCATTAACACCGAAAGCTTATTCTAGTGAATTTCTAATAAATATAAAAATGGCTATGATATTGTTCTTGTGATTTCATGCCAATATAAGGAGGATTAATATACTATAGGAACCCACTTGGCTATAATAAAGCAGAAGGAATTCAAATCACTCGTTTACATGCAAGAGATAAAACTTTGAAAAGAAATGGAAAATGCAGCCTTAAATATTATAATTGCCAATGTGTGAATTATTATATTTTTACAGATAATGTTATATGCAGAGGCTTATAATCAGGATGAAACAAAAGCCAAATCCATTGTGTTTCAAAGACAGGGGGAAATTACAGAATTAGATGGGGAGGAATCAAAAGGCGGAGAGGCTTTGGTCTATACATGCAACAACACGAGACAGGAATGTGGTGGTAGCATTCCTAATGGGGCTGTGCCGCTTCAGACAGTAGGTGAGGGAATAACATGCAAATGCTATCATAGTTCTCTCTCGGGTTACATAGTTCTCTCTCAGGTTACATACGCTCCAGGTTACAGACACTCCAGGTTACAGACTCCGCTAACCCAGAAATAGTACCTCGGGTTATGAACTTTGCTTCAGGATGAGAACAGAAATCGTGCTCCAGTGGCACGGTGACAGCGGGAGGCCCCATTAACTAAAGTGGTGCTTCAAGTTCTTAACCCAAGGTACCACTATACACGCACATGCATGCACACATACATACACACTGAAAGTAGAAAACTGGAGAGGGGTCTGTACTTCCTATTGTATAATAAAATTATAAGATTGTCATCATGCTGCAATTCACTTGCCTACCAATATTTGGCACTGTGAACTCCAGTGTGAGCAGCCAATGTGTGGCACAGTCAAGCCACAGAGGGATATCTAGAAGAGGCTGCAGAAGCCTTCCAGATCTGCTGGCTCCTCTGCCTGCTAGCTTTCAGACTTCTGACCAGATCCCCACCTTCTTCTTCCATGGCTGGCCTCTGCTGCCACTGCTAATTACCATGAAGAGCACCAGCAGGAGCTGTTTCCTTTACTCCTATGCCTATTGCTCAACAAATAGTAATAAAAGCACAGTTAAACCAAAAACCCTAAAACAAACAAACCATTAATTAAGGACTGACATTCTTTTAGCACAGCTATCTGACTTCAGCTATGAGGACACACAAAACTGTGTCTGAGGACACTATCAAGATGGTCAAATGGGTGCAGTCAGATTCATACCATATAAGATTCTAATAATCAAAAATAATGATTTGGACACCAATTGGGAGCCAATGAAGTCATTGCAAAATAAAGGTTATATATTTCATGTACATCATTATATATTTCATGTACATCATTATATATTTCATGTAAATCATCCACATAATCCAACAATCCAATTTTGAACCTGCTGTCATTTATGCACACTGTTCAAAGGCAGCTCCAGAGAGAGATCATTTTGTAGTCCAGCCTAGATGAATGACTGAGGTATGAATCATTTAACTAGGTCACAAGACTTAAGGTAAGCACAGTGATGTTTGTCATTGACTTCAGTGAAGGGCAGCATCTTTTAAATTCAATTTCTAAAAGGGAAGAGTAAGGTGTAATCCGACATTTATTTGATTCACAGGCCCTCTGCTTTAAACCTTCTGTGTTGTTGCTATAAGGAGAATATTACAAAAACATTACCAAAACCCTTAAACAAATTTATTTCTCTTCCTTATGCCTTCCTTTTACCAAGCCCTTCCATGACGAAGGTCACTAGCACCTATATTCATTCCTTATCTTCTGACATTTTCCAGACAGACTTTGTGCATGATGTTCATTCCATAAGCTTTATATGCCCTCTTCACATCCTTCAGGATGATATACAGCTCTCTTATCTCTCTCTCAAACACATGCATTGGAGTTGGGCAAGTGACTGCAAACTCAGTGAAATAATGGTTCAGAGGAGGTCATACATCTGTGTCATTGTTCTTATTCTTCTTGAGCTAGAAGAAACACCTTCTCCCTTGGGGTTCTCTTTTGCTGGCTAACACTATGCTGAATGGCTTTAGAATGCACATAGCATAACTAGGATTCTGGTCGATCTCATTTTGGTGTGTGTTCACCCCCAAATTCATTCCCCCTGATTTCCACATTAATCAGCAAATTAAAAATAATCTGCATGAAGAATTAAATATTCAAACACTTCCTGTCAAAATGCACATGCAAAATGTATTTTTATATATTTGATTTGAGAACTGCATCAGAATATTCAACGGATAACTGAATTCAGGTACACATATTAGCCTTTGGAGGTTCATATGAGATCAGTTCATATTGGAATTTGCAATAATTGAATCCTTAAGCATTCCTAAACGTACACATTCTTATTTTTTCCTAGTTTTATCTGAACTCTTTTTCCCCGTGCCTTCTAATTGTATGGATATTTTCCTTTTAAGAGGAATCTCCAATGTTCCTTAAAGACTTGCTTTGCAGTCCTATACTTTCCTGTCACTACTCAGAACCAAGTCCTATTGTATTAATCAGAAATGGCTCCCAAGCAGTGCTTTTTTCAGGGGGTACTCAATGGTATGCAGTACCAGCACCCCTCTCTTTTTAAGTGTGACACTTGCTGTAACAACTTCATGTTGAGTACCTGCACCTATTTTTCTGAAGAATATTTCTGAAGGTATCTGAAGAAGTGTGCATGCACACGAAAGCTCATACCAAGAACTGACTTAGTTGGTCTTTAAGGTGCTACTGGAAGGAATTTTTTTTGTTTTGACTATGGCAGACCAACACGGCTACCTATCTGGAACTGGAACTATTTTTCTAGTAATTTTTCTAGTAATTGTCTATATAGGATTGCAGAGATACCTCTACTATTTCAAAATGCTATTATTATAATTTTCCCAGTAGTGATGTATGGAAGTGAGAGCTGGACCATAAAGAAGGCAGATCGCCGAAGAATTGATTCTTTTGAATTATGGTGCTGGAGGAGACTCTTGAGAGTCCCATGGACTGCAAGAAGAACAAACCGATCCATTCTTAAGGAAATCAGCCCTGAGTGCTCACTGGAAGGACAGATCGTGAAGCTGAGGCTCCAATACTTTGGCCACCTCATGAGAAGAGAAGACTCCCTGGAAAAGACCCTGATGTTGGGAAAGATGGAGGGCACAAGGAGAAGGGGACGACAGAGGACGAGATGGTTGGATAGTGTCTTCGAAGCTACAAACATGAGTCTGACCAAACTGCGGGAGGCAGTGGAAGACAGAAGTGCCTGGCGTGCTCTGGTCCATGGGGTCACGAAGAGTCGGACACGACTAAACGACTAAACAACAACAATTATTATAATGTGTAGATGTATTCATTTTACCGTAATGTAATCTCTCCCCATCCACCTCCATCCCATGGGGTTTGGGAACATCTGACATAGTGACAGCTCAGAGGGCAGCAGGGGGGCGGGGATGAGCTAACTTTCCTCTTTGTTAAAGGGGGCAAAGATGCTTGCCATGGGATTTTGCTAGAGAATGATTAGGAGAAATACCATTCTTATCTTTCCACCAGAAGCCATTCCTCTTCCATTGCTGTATGCTACACCTTTCTCAGATGGAAGGCATTCAAAATTACCCCCTTGACCCTTCTCACTTGCAAAGTACAAAATGAGCATCCCAGTTTCTATGGTAACATTTTAATATAGAAACTGCTGGTTCTTGAGAGCAAGACGGTGATCAGAGAGTCCAAGAACAATGATGGGCTGCTGTTGGCTAGCTCTTGCTTTGATCCCACCTTCTCACCCCACCATTCTTTCTTCTTCCCAGTTTATGTCACACAAACACACACACACACACACACACACAGTGCATCTGCACTGATTTTATTGGTATACTTGACTCTATTTCAACAGGTTAAGAGTTCGAGTCCAACTGAAGATGACCAATCATCTATGCTGACTGGCAATGGCTTTCTGGAATTTAAACAGGAGTATCTCTCAGCCTTACCTAGAGGTGCCAGGAATTTAACCTGAGACCTTTGGCTTCCAAAACAGATGTTCTACCACTGAGCTACCACCTTTTCCCAAGCTTTGTCACAATGCAACATCCTTCCATTGTTAGAGGCGGAAATGGTTGATGCCAATTGACTAGGAGCTGATGCTGGAAAATTGGAAAACAAACTAAGGAAGAAAGGAGAAACTTTAAGAAACCAAAACTGACAAGTTCAGCCATTCCTACCAGAGCCCTGGCCTATCTCTCACAGATATGCCCATGGATCACGTTGTGTTTATGTTTGTTAGGGAAGGAAAGCATCTTCATTTCTAAATGCACAGCATTGTCTCTTTCAGGAGGGAAATAGTAAGAAATAAACCCTTGGAGCATTAGAAGACAGTGAATGATTGACATCTGGTACTCACATTTATTCTACTGAAGCTTTGGTATGCCATTCATTGATGGGAAACTACTCTACTGAATGACATCCATATTTACCAGATGGGCCGTTAAGCCATATTGTATATGTCAATGTCTTCCCAGAATATCAGCTGAAGCATGAGTCCATCCAGTTGTGTAAGTCTGATTTTTGTCATGATGTTCCAAAATGAACTCGTGTACAGTTTCATTTTATCTTTTAGCATGGCTCCTATTACCTTGGAGTTCTGTGAAGCCTGACCAGTGAAATAAATGGAAACCTGTCTCGTGTCTTCAAATCAAAGCCAGCAATGAGAGGAATGCATCAGTATTAAGGCACTGTCTATATTAAATTATAGTTCTGTGTATCAAAAAGCAGAAATATAGCCTTCCAGGAACAGTTTTAAAGTTTGAGGTTACAATACAAAATAAAATAAAGTCTTCTAAGGATGTTTCCTAGTACACTTCACATAATGACTAGTGGCTCAGCACAATGAGCAACTGTGACCTTATGAGTCACTGGATTCATCCTCACAGGAAAGAGACCAATTTCCCTCCTAGTGGTATGTTAGTATGGTGCTCTCTTACTGCCAGATACTATTGACCATTGTCCTTTGTGGAAAATCATGTAACTGCAGACAATCAGGAAAGAGCCTTTTGCATCTAGACAGGCTCCTCCCATCAAGTTGGGCTCCCTCTGTTCAGGTTTACTTGCTTCTCTCACTCTTAACCCAGGGATTGCTCAGATGGAGTCCCTGGACTTTCTGTTCATTCCTCCTTCATTGAATATATTAAATGGTTGCTGGTACAAGCATAATAATTTGAATTGGCTTGCTGATGTTACTTTGAAAATGTGGCATATCCATCATTGCTAAGCCTCTTTTACAGCTTAGGTTTTTTTCTCCAGTTATTGGCATAAGAGGCGGAAGCAGCTTGCAGGTAAGGCAGAGCCAATCCACTAACTTCCCAGGAGATGGATTGATGTTCTTATCAGGAGGGGGGCAGGGAGGTTGCAACAGTGTAAACTCTACTGGTGCATTTGCAACCTACCTGCAGCCTTCCCCTCCTGGCAAGCAACAGTGTGCCACCTCTCAGAAAGTTGGCATAGTAGCTCTGCCTCATTACAAGTGGGTATGTGAGTTTGGGAGATTAAGGAAGCACAGAAGAGAGTAGAGGAGAAAATGAACTTTGAGGTAAGAAATACTGCAAAGGGACAAGGAGATAGCATGGAGATGATAGGACTCAGCAGATGCTACTGTCAACTGTCTAATGATCACTAATATGTCAAGCTGTAAATGGACATATGCCTCTCAAAGAACCTAGCTGGAATTCAACTAGTCAGATGGATTAGATATAAATAGATAGATAGATGATAGAGAGAGATAGAGAGAGAGAGAGAGAGAGATGATAGATTAGATAGATGATAGATGATAGATGATAGATGATAGATGATTGATAGATGATAGATGATAGATAGTTGCAAAGCCTGAGGAACAGATCCAGGTTCCCGATTACTAAAGTCCAAATAGTCAAATTGTATGATTATTGAATTACCTACTGTGGTGTCTTCCATATCAACTCTTTAAAATGGGTCTGCAGCTAATAAGTCTTCAAGTCAGTTTTAGGATGTTGCAATCAGAGCTGAGGAAATAAAAGAAATGGCTCAGTCAGAAACACTCAAAGTTTGAACTTAATCAAGACATGTACTCCCTGAGTGACATTCAACAGGTCATTTTGTCAATACTACCTCCATTCCCAGAGGAAAGCATATTTGAACTGAACGTCCCTCTGAAGACAGTTTTTTCTCCTTCCCAAAAATGTGCAAAGGGGAATGTCTGCAAAATAATACTGGTAGTAACATTATCTGCTTAGTATATCTGACCTGACCTCTAACACTATATTTGCTGTTATGTTTGATGTTCATATAAGCAGGGTAGATACTTCATTACAATTAACTTGGATGGCAATTTATCCCTCCTAATAGCCCTGTGCTTAATTTGCTTTGTTTCTTTTATTTTAAAAAAAATAGGTCTCCAAGAAAGGCATAACTAGCCATTATTGGATGGAAACCCTGCCTTCCTAATGAACTATAGATGAATGTCATAAATCCTTTGTGTATGCTTCTTCAGTTGCTGTCTGCTTTCAACATTTTGCTTCCTTTTGCTTACTTTATGCATGACTTCTGGAGTGGAGTATTTTTCACGGGGGTCACCACCAAAGGGATTATCTCTTTGTGGAGCAGCAAGAGAAAAGAAAACCCACTGTGGAGTTTTTGTTCCTGAAATGAGATTTCATTGTCTGAGTTCTTCCCTGACAGTTGGCAGCCTGGAATTTAGTAGTGTTGTTTTGCCTATGTTGGTGTCAGGACTGCTGAATCCAGCAGCAAACCAGACACAGAGTTGGAGGCTGCAGGACCCGGATCAGGTTCAGAGCTCAGAACTGACAGCTGGAGACGACTGTATCTGAGGCTGTTGGACAGGAGTCGCAAGAAGAACCTCCTGGATCACTAGGGCTTGTAGGGCCAGAGTTCCGGATCCCCATGGATGCCTTCCCCTAAGGAGTCATATGCCTCCCACCGCACATCATCCATTCAGGGGCACATGAAGTGCAGCAAAAGGGAGGCCTTTTTAAGGTTGTAGGCTCTGAAGTTCTCCACAAGTGTGTAGAGCCTGAAAAAGATAGTGTGAAGATAAAGGTTTAAAAGTCTGCAGTACATCACCTGCATAGCATTTTAACAGTCAATGAGAGTTCTAAGAATTGTAGTTTGCTGGGAACTGAATCTCTTTGAGGTCAGATCCCTTAACAAACTAGAGTTCCCACAGTTCTCTAGGGTAAGTCATGACTGCTAATGTGGTATGAGTGGTATTGTGACTTATGTGCACAGCCTTTTTTTAAAAAAAGCACCGATTATTGCTTTCCATGATTCATCCACATTTGATTAATATTTGAATTCCCAAATTGATGGATATTCCCATTGCTTTCCCCAATAGCTATCAATCACTTTTGTCTTGCCCTGTACAAAGGGACATAAATGTCTTATGCTCCAGGTGGTCCCAACCATTTCTGAGCACATTGCTCTGAATAAAATGTGACAAGCTGCATTTCAGACCTAAATGATTCAGCTCAAAGACAAAGGCAAACATATCTCAGTCTATTTACCATTTGAACAAATCTCAAAACAGCATGCACAGCTGATCAAACTGCTGGGTATTTATTTATTTTTTAGGGGTGATGTATGATAAAGAATAAAGAATTGTATCTTCCCACAAATAGTTTAATAGTTTTTAATTTTTTATATCTCATTATTTTTGTCTGTTTGTTTTTATTACTTTGTTCCCTGCACTGGGATAGAAAGTATTCAGTGCAGCACACATTATGGATACTGTAACATAAATAAACACATTGTCAAATGCTTCACTATGTTGAGACTAGGGATGTCTACTCTGTATTAGATACATGCAACATTGTTTCTGTTCTACTAGAGTTCATCTTCTGCCAAAATCTATGTTATTCTTCTTGCTGTCCACTGTGGTGAAATAACTAACCTGTGAAATTTGTTCTGTAAATTGCACAATTAAGTTTTGATTATGCTATTTACCTCATTCATTTCAATACAAAGGAAAAACTATGCAAATGGGTGGGGTGGTAATCATTTTAGACTAAAAACATCTGATGTCTCTAATGGAAAGAAAACAGCAAGATTTGCTGATATAGACATGAGTCCAAGGGGCATAAATCAGGACACAATCAATATCAGAATTCACAAAGTTCAAGTTATTCAAGATTCCCTAAAACAGGGATATCTGCTTGAAGAGGATTGCCAGCTTTGTGTGTTTATGAAGCAGGCCATTGTCTTTTATTATTGCAACTTGCTGGCAATTCAAAGAAATGAGTTGAAGAAAGTTCAAAGGCAGGGAAAGCTCAAAAGTAGGAGAATCTCAATTTCAGTCTTGAGAGTTCAAAATTTATTTTACCATTTTTAGAGGTATGCATGGGTGGTGCTGTGGGTTAAACCACTGAGCCTAGGGCTTGCCGATCAGAAGGTCGGCGGTTCGAATCCCCGCGACGGGGTGAGCTCCCATTGCTCAGTCCCTGCTCCTGCCAACCTAGCAGTTCAAAAGCACGTCAAAGTGCAAGTAGATAAATAGGTACCGCTCCGGTGGGAAGGTAAACGGCATTTCTGTGCGCTGCTCTGGTTCGCCAGAAGTGGCTTAGTCATGCTGGCCACATGACCCGGAAGCTGTACGCTGGCTCCCTCGGCCAATAAAGCAAGATGAATGCTGCAACCCCAGAGTCGGTCATGACTGGACCTAATGGTCAGGGGTCCCCTTTACCTTTACCTTTATGCCTAAAGTCGGTGAGCATATAAGAACAGAACAACAAAAGAGTGTTTTTCTCTCATTTCATTTTTTCCTGCCTTTATTTTTTCACTTCAGAATAAGCACTATAACATCTTAAATACATTTACACAGTCACACTGAACCACTCTAGGAACATTCATTCCACTTTATTGTTCCCCATAATGGGCATTTTAAAACATTTATCAATAGATATTTAAACCTCAGACTCGAATGGCTCCTTCAGAGACAATCTAGGCCTGATGCAAATTTATAATACTCTTATTTAAAATACATTATTCACCACAGAAAGACTGGAAATGGTTTCTAAAGACAAATTCTTGTCTCCTAAAATATATTACATATGCCCAGGATTTAATGTTCACATTTGGGGGGGGGGGGGTTGCCTGTTAAAACACAATTAGAACACCAAGTTGTGCACATCCCTAACTCATCCACTGAAACAAATTGGACAGAAAAGTGTATGGCTTTGGATAGAATTGATGCCCTGTAGCTGATAGAGTAATCTACAATCCAGATAAACTTAAAATGATGTTTCGGTGCCCTGGATATATTACAGGACGTTAACCAGGGAGATCTGTGTTCCAATTACCATTTATGCTGGATGAGGTAGGCCTTTGGTCTGATTCATATTATTGCCCATGAATACTTCTATAAACTCAACTAAAACAGGGGTGTGTGCGGGTAACCATTGTGTTCGTTTTTTATATATATTGCACTTGCTTTACAGAGAGTAATACAATTTCTATATTTGAAAAAAGTTGGAGAAGGCTAAAGCCCTACTCCCTATGGGTCTTTTGAAAGTTTTTGCTAGAACACAGACATTAGATGTAGAGACAGAATATAATAGCAAAGAAACAACTAAAACTTTTAAACACACTTCTATTAATATTGGGGGGGGGTGTCGCCCCCATCACAGTATCTATCAAAAAGAGAAAATCCTATCAGTATCAGTAAATCCTCCTTTAAAGGTTTCATTGATCTTAGCCTAAGAACAAGATTATATATATACAAAAGTCTTACATAGAGATAATGTCTAGAGGATTTGGGGGTAATCTTAGCACTTCATTTTAGATTAAATCTAGCAGGTTTCAAACTCAGAGTCATTCACATTGATTGCAAGCATCCATAAATGTTCACTCTTTATTAAAAAATAATTAAATTTGCTTCCTATGGATGTGTGAGTAAAATCATCACTGTTGCACAATAAGTAATTTACCCTTCCTCTTTTTTATTTGTAAATATTCATAATTTTTTAACTGCAAGAATTAACTTTCTTTCTTTCTTTCTTTCTTTTTTCATCACCATTATTTTCACAATAGAAATCAGATTGTGTTGCAATCTTATCAGGCAATCAACTTCAATCCATTACCAAATATCAGTAGACTTGTATTGTGTCTATAAGAGAACTTGTGGTTTAATTGGGAGTAGGAATGGATGGATCTTTCAATTTAAAATTATCTCCATTTCCCATTTTTAAGTTAAGTTCCCCACATTTCTGCAGCAGTTTGCTCCCCCCCCCCAAGTGTCCCCATGAAAACATGTTAGCAATTTGGTGCATCTCTCTCCTAATATACACACTATTTCACTAATGTGTGCTTTACTATACACACACATCACAAAAGTTCCATTTGGAAGGATAATTGTTTCTCTGTTGAAGTATTTGTTTGAAAAGAGTGAAATAGATAAATTCTCGTTAAAATACAAAGAAAATTGTATTTCTCTGCCATCTCTAACAGGGGTGTCAGGGAAGGAAACATGTGTGTGAAACTGCCTTTCCTGTTTCACATTTTCAAGGAATGGGGGTTAGTGTTGTGGTTAAGTGGGTGCCGCTCACTGGCACTTCCCTAGCCTCTATATGACTGGTGGCAACCTAAAAAAAAAAAAAAAAAAAGCTATATGTGAACAATATTCTTAGAAACATTTGGATGACTTCTCTATACAATCTATACATCATAGGGTACGCCTTTCCAAGGCAGTAAAGTCGGACCTCCTTGTTTGGTTGCAATTCCTGGATGGTTTCAACGGCATATCGCTTTGGCAGGATAGTTTGGCGCTGCAGTCTGATTTCCAAATACATTCGGATGCGGCTGGGTCCTTAGGTTTTGGGGTCCACTTCAGGGGCCAGTGGTGTGCCCAGCACTGGCCTCCCTCCTGGCAAGGCAAACCGATACTACGTGACCTGACATTCTTAGAATTCTTTCCCATCGTTGTTGCAATTCATTTATGGGAAGACCAGTTCAAAAACCATAGGGTGTGCTTTTGGACGGACAATCTATCGGTCGTGTCAGTTTTGAATAAACAGTCATCACGCTCACCCAGAGTAGCGTCCCTTTTACGGTACTTTGTCCTTACCTGCTTGCGCTTGAACCTTCACGCTTCAGCCAAGTTTGTCCCTGGTATTGATAATAACATCGCGGATGCTTTATCTCGTTTCCAGATGGAGCGCTTTCGCTCATTGGCGCCGGATGCGCAGCAGCAGCCGCAACCATTCCCGGAGCACCTCTGGAATATTGGCAACGAGAAGCAATAAAGGGAGTATTGTCTGCGCTAGCGCCCTCTACCCTGAGATCGTATAATAAGGCATGGCTAGACTTCACATCCTTCCGCATCAGAAAGGGACGGTCCAAGCCAGGCAGGCCACCGTCCAAGTCTGAAGTCATAGAGTATTTGGTCCATCTTAGAGATCTTGGCCGGGCCCCCAAAACCCTCAATATTCATTCAGCGGCTATATCCTTCTTTTCTAAAACTCTATTTTCAGCGGATCCCTGTTCGCATTTCGTGGTGCGTAAGATGCTTGAGGGCTGGCGCAGGGCCAGGCCTCAAGGCCGGGACAGAAGAAGGCCAATAACTTTAGATATACTCACCCAAATCCGTAGGAAGCTCAGGGCCCTGTGTTGGTCAAGATATGAAGCAAGATTATTTTCAGCAGCGTTTTCTTTTGCATTTTTTGGCGCCCTACGCATAGGCGAAGTGGTCTGTGAGGACCGCGCAGCCTCTAGGGGACTATTGCTGGAGGACGTAACTGTGGGTAGTTCGCATGTAATGTTAAAAATCCGTAGTTCTAAGACTGATCAGCTTGGCAACGGAGCCTTGGTTCGCCTTCAGGCGACTCAAAAGGCGGGCCCTTGCCCTGTAAAGGATGCTAGAAAATACCTGTGTGTAAGACCAGGATCTCGGGGCCCCTTTTTCTTGCAGTCCGACGGTTCCTCCCTCTCAAAGCAGCAGTTCACCAGGGTCTTGCGCAAAGCGATTGCCGCCATCGGGCTTCCCCAAGAGGAGTACGCCGCGCACTCCTTTCGCATTGGAGCAGCGACCACCGCCGCCCATATGGGCTTACCGGCGGAAAGAATTATGGACATGGGTCGATGGAAATCTAACGCATACCAGGGTTACATCCGTAAGCCCTTCTAAATTCCCCTCAGCTTTCTCCCCGGGCACTCCTCCTGATCCGGTTCTCCGATTCTCTCTTTTCAGGTACTGGTGTGGTTCGACTGTGGATCCTCGGCCACAGCATCGTATATTGGGCTAAGCGGCGCGCCGAACAAAGGGGCTGGGATAAGGAGCTATGGCTACCCAGCAGAGTCAAATTGTCATGGATCACTAGGAGGGGTATGCGTTGGGAAGAGTTTTTCCCAGTCGTATCCAGAAAAATCGCTGCCGAGGGCCCACCCAGTGCCATGGTCATCCAGCTAGGCGAGAACGACTTGGCATATAGGAAAGGGGTGGACTTGATATGGAACATTATCAATGACTTGGAATTGTTGAGGGCATCCCATGAAAACATTACAATAATTTGGTCTTCTTTGCTGGAAAGGCGATGTTGGCGGGATGCAGAGAAACCCGCGGCTGTGAATAAAGCCAGGAGGATTGTGGAGCGCACGGTGGCTCGTAGAGTGGCCGCATGGGGCGGTCGGGTCATTCAGCACCCATGCATACGGTTTGACAAGGAAATGCTTTATCGCTGGGATGGCGTGCATCTATCTGATGCTGGCAATGATATTTGGTTGGCAGATATTTTTCAAGGCGTTAGGGATTGGTTACAGGTCTGCGGGTATTGGCGGCGAGCCGGCTTGCGGCTCGGTGGCGGTAGGCATTGGCCGGGGTATTATCATGCAGATGAGGTTGGGGGGGAGGAACGCCATCACCTCCCCCAATGCTTGAAGGGTAGTTCGTTAAAGGACTCCGAGGGGCGACGCCTCGTCCGAAACCTACGGAGGCTAGGGCCTAAAGCGCGCCCCCGAGCGGTAACCCCTCGGGGAGCGCCCAGGGATATGCATCTCGGGTGGCTCCCCCTGTTGGTGTTTAACCCTTCCCGGTCAGACCGGATAGTCGGTTAGGGCCAATGCCTAAAGCCAATACCCTTCTTTCCTGTAATCAATAAAGTTGTGGCCATTTTCGCCCATTAACCTAAAACTCTGTGTCCGTTGTCTTCATTTATTCCACCTGTGGGGGGGAGGGAATAGCCACACAATGCCCCTTCCGATCTTCAGGAGGAGGGGGGGTTGTGGGATCACGACCCGCCCACACTCACTCTGCGAGGCTGGCGTCAGCCTCGCAGGAGACAGGGATTCACCCAATTAGCATACCCTGTGGCGCCAGCCAATTGGCTGGCGGCAGGGGCGGGCCTTCCTAGGGCCACTTAAGGTCAGGGCAGCCCCTGGCTCGCCCCCTTTCTTCCCTGGAGACGACGCAGTTTCCCACCCACCCGCCCTTTAGGTTTTGCCACTGACCTTGCTATGGGCTTCGGCTGGTCGCCGCAAGGGGCCTGGTAGGAGTTTTTCCATTTGGCTAATTGGCTGGTTTTGTGAGCCACTTGGTTTTTTCGCCTACCTCGTAGCAAATCGTCACAACTCCCTCGGTTTTGGCGGTAGGCATTGGCCGGGGTATTATCATGCAGATGAGGTTGGGGGGGAGGAACGCCATCACCTCCCCCAATGCTTGAAGGGTAGTTCGTTAAAGGACTCCGAGGGGCGACGCCTCGTCCGAAACCTACGGAGGCTAGGGCCTAAAGCGCGCCCCCGAGCGGTAACCCCTCGGGGAGCGCCCAGGGATATGCATCTCGGGTGGCTCCCCCTGTTGGTGTTTAACCCTTCCCGGTCAGACCGGATAGTCGGTTAGGGCCAATGCCTAAAGCCAATACCCTTCTTTCCTGTAATCAATAAAGTTGTGGCCATTTTCGCCCATTAACCTAAAACTCTGTGTCCGTTGTCTTCATTTATTCCACCTGTGGGGGGGAGGGAATAGCCACACAATCTTACCCATAGATGTAAAGGAAAGGAAAGCATGCCTGCTTCACACCAACCCATGCAACAGCTCTTCCTCTAACTTCCCTGTAGCATTTGATTATGGCCTGTGTGCATTAAATCCAATGTCTATAGGCCCAGATTATGTTGTCAGTTTCTGGATTTTGACAAGGAATGTTGAATTTGATGGGTGATATCCATCACTATTCAGAGTAGACCCATTTAAGTCATTACTACCTTAGATTATTTAATTCCATTAAGTCTACTCTTAGTTGGATGAAACCCCATGTGTGTGGACTGCACATGGGAAGAGCAGGTGAGTTTGAGACCAAGAGAAATCTAGATTGGATTTCTGTTTTCTATATTTGTATTGGCAAATAAACAGGTTATGATGTCCTCCAAAAGAACTTTACTGGATTGTCAAGAACTCCTGTTCCACATTCTGAGGAGTAACAGCTGCAATGGCTTCATGCCCTTGAAAGCAACCGGTGGGCATCTGCCAAATTATGATGTGAACAGACAACATGGCAACTTTTTTCAAGCAATGTCAAAGATCATCCAGTCCATTTTTTTTTTTTTTGTTTTGTTCTAAAATGAAATTCCCTGCCTAGTCTTTTAACCTTCTCTTGCTTATTCACTTATCTGGACTTAGAATTGAAAGAAACATTGACTACCCAAGCACCATCCTTAGAAGATTGGGACGGGGGGGGTGTCTTATATTTTCTGTGATAGCCCCTAAATTGTATAATTCCCTCTCTAGAGAGGTGCATTTTGCACCTTCACTTTACAATTTTTGCAATTTGTTTTAAACTGGGACCTACCCTGGGACATTAGGGTTAAGGGTGCATGGTAATAATAATAATAATAATAATAATAATAATAATAATAATAGTAATAATAATGTGCTAACCAACTGCTTTTATACCTATGCATTTGTCTATTATTCATCCCATGTCCTTTGTTGTAATTCAAATGTGTCCTTCAAATATTCTGCTTACACTTTCAGCAAATAAGTTTTTGGCCACTTCAAAGGTAAGTTATCACAAAGTGCCTTTCTAAGAGCACAGTGCCTCTCAGAAATAGAGGCCACCTTTTCATCCCTTAGAAGCTAATCACAATGGTGGAGTGCAATAACAAAATGATCACGGTTGCATAACTAAAGCTTAATGAATCGGTGTTTAGCTACCCCACCACCAACAACAAAACAGGCAGGTCAAATTTTATCCTCTTATTCCCAATCACATGTACTATCTTATTGCGTACTGTTAAAGGGTATAATTTGACTAAACACATTCAGAAATGACACACACGCAAAATTGTTCTCCCTTTGAAAGTCACAACACATGGAATGTAAGAAAGTATGGTTAGTTTGCTGCTGTCATGGATGGGTCGCTCTCTCGCTCTCTCTGGTAGTAACTGATAAAACAGCTTTTGAAGTCAAACTGTCACATAAAAGCACTTAAATCCAGCTTAATGTACCCTAGCCAGGCAAATCTGAATTAACCAGGCTTCTTAGTTTTGCAACAGTAATAAGGTGAAAGGGTGTACACAGCAGAGAAAGAAAAGAATAATAAGTGAAACAAAAGAGGAAAGGGGAACAATAAAGCAAAAGTGGGATTGGGACTGGAAGGAATGCATCTCTTATCCATCTATGCGTAAAATAAGAAGAGCACTCATGTTGTATTATTTAGCTAACTGTTGTGGTGCTTTGCCCCTTCCTCCTCCATACTGAGCCTATCAGAAGCCACACAGATGCCTTCCCTCAAACACAGAGCTTTCTGATGAGTGCCATCCTACACCACCACGCCATTGCCTATGCATGTGACCTGTGCCAGGTTTAGCTGTCTGGCAGTTATCTAAAGAGCATCAAAGGAGCTTACAGGGTCAGGTTAAAGGAAAACACAGTCCACTATTCCGTTCTCATAGTGGGCAGCCTGGTGCCTATGGGAAGGCAACATGCAGGACCCGAGTTCAGCAGCACTCTACCCACTTGTGATTCCCAACAACTGTCATTCAGAGGCTTACTACCACTGGCTGTGGAGGCAGAAATAGAACATAGTCATTGTGGCTAATATCTAATCCTCATTTAAAACCATCCAAGTTGGTGGCTATCACTATCTCTCGTGGGATCAACTTCCATTGTTTAACAAGGTGCTGTGTAGAAAACTTTGTTTAATTTGTCCTGAATCTTCCAAAAGTCAGCTTTATTGGATGTCTGAAAGTTCTAATATTATGTGTGAGAGAGAAGGCTTTCTAATTTTTATGTCCATCAATGTCTCGGAGCGACACAATTGTGGGAAAGATACATCAACAGATATTTATTTGCAACAGATATTTATTTGTATCCATTGCAATCTGGGTACAAAGTACAGTGGTACCTTGGGTTACAGACTCTTCAGGTTACAGACGCTTCATGTTACAGACTCCGCTAACCCAGAAATAGTACCTCGAGTTAAGAACTTTGCTTCAGGATGAGAACAGAAATCGCGGGGCAGTGGAGCGGCGGCAGCAGGAGGCCCCATTAGTTAAGTGGTACCTCAGGTGAAGAACAGTTTCAGGTTAAGAACAGACCTTCAGAAAAAATTAAGTTCTTAACCTGAGGTATCACTGTACATCCATTCATAAACACAATCAAGTAAAGAACAAACTAGTGAGCTCACCATTAGTCTATATGGTGACTCTAGGCTGGTGAAGCCACATTTTGATGACCTCAGAGTAATTATTCTGTTTATTTATTTGCAAACTGTATAGTCCACTTTTCAACAGAAGATAGCCTATACCCATTCACAAATACAGATAAAAATATCCACACAAAACAAAACAAAACAAAACAAAACAAAACAAAACAAAACAAAACAAAACAAAACAAAACAAAACAAAACAAAACAAAACAAAACAAAACAAAACCCCAATTAATACTAGAGGTGTACACCAGCCGTAATATTACATTAGTGTCTGTCTATAGCTTTGGGTAGCAGCCTGATTTGTTCAGAGCTGCTCTGTGTCTTCCTACAGTATTTGACTTGTTATTCAGAGCCAAATTAGATTTGTTAAACACACATAGATACCCTGCCACCAACTCACTATTTCATGTAAACTGCTTAGAGTTGTACGGCACAGGAGCTGTCATGCCTTTGCCTGGGAAGAACACAGAGCCAATGTCTCTGCTAATGGCCTATGAAACAAGATCAGGGAAGAAAATTGCATATGGAATGCCCAGGAGAAACTGTTCCTGAACTCTGGAGCTACCACAGAAAAAGTCATGCTGCTAATCGGAGGCAGCATTATTTTTCTAAGAAGGCCAGCCTACTGGCAGCCAGAGTGATGTAGCCACCTCTGGTAGAGTGTACAAGGTTGTGTGCAGAGGTGGCAAATTAATGTGTGTGACACGCAACTTTTCCCACATTCTCCAGTCTAGGGTGCTGCAGTGAAGGAGATAGTGGTTCTCCTCTTGCCACAGTTGAAATAAGATTATATTGTCATAGAGTTGCAAATAACAACAACTGTCTATTCTGAGACAGAAAGACCAATGTTGTGATTTGTTATGCCATGTTCTCAATCACTGTACAAATTTAATTCTAATGATATAGGTATTTCTTGCAATATTATTTGTGAATGAAGATTTAAATGACTTCTTATTGGCAAAAATCCTATAAAGAACATAATAAAAGAACGTTTTTATTTCCTTTTAAGGAACACTGCTTTAACTTATCATTTTAAATGTGCTTACATGGAGCATATTCTAAGTACATATCGAGCAATATATCATGTTACCCAAAATTAATTTGTTTTTTATAGTTTATTTAATATAGTATTGATTGAATTAGCATTTGAGTTAATGACCTTTAAATGCTCAAGCACTAGAACAAGGTGACAGTTGCAAGACTGAAATCACACATACACACACTAAAGGTTGTATATGCCAAAGCAGTGTTGAAAATTAGAACATTAGAATGAAGTCGTCAGCTCTAAATCAATACTAGAAGGGCATATATTCCATATAGATAATTGTTCATTATGTTTTTAAAGTGATCAGTCATGGTTATTCTGGGCTACAGAGTCAACTACGAACATTTTCTTAGAATCGGAAAACTGTAAAAGATAACTGTATTAAGTGGAGACTTTGCTCTTTAGAGTCATGGCTATCATAGGATTGCTCGGTTCACGTATTGTTTCTGAAAGTGTGAATTAGTTAGGTATGTCATTAAATGTGAACTGAGTCAACTTTATATCTTATCCTTATTGTTATCTTCATCAACATGTGTCTCATTCTGTAAGGCAAGACAGCTACTGAAACTCTGGTGATTTCTGAATGCTCTTTCCCAAGCTCTTGAGAGGTTTTGGCAATAATATGTTACCTTTTTGTGGAGATGATGAGACTGACCCACGAATAAGTATGTCAATCCATAGTAAGGTTAAGGAACTGGGCAGATGGAGAGAAAAACGTGTGTGTGGATTTTTGATAATCCCCAGCTACCATTATTGCAATAACAGAATGTCTTGGGAAGATTAGTGGGGGAAAGGCTCCAGCAAAAGAAAGATTTGTTGCCTCCTACAATGAAATTGGGGGGAGTACTTTCTGATGGATCTGAAAAGCCTTTAAATGATGGATGGATAGGCCAATTTCCCATCCTTAGCAGGTTTCTTGGGAGACAAAACAGCAATCACTCTGTATTTCACTCACCAGGTTTAAGGAGAGTGCAGACTGTGTGAAAAGGCAAAGATTACCAGTTTCCTCTCTGAACAAAGCCAGCACCCTATATTGTGAACCAATCCTGTAATAATTGAGCAGGGTTGTCCCCCAATAGGTGAATCAGGGGAAATTCAAGAACTTTGCTAAGAATTCATCAGGCACTCCAAGGCTTGAGCTAGATTCCTTTCACAGTGCTACAATTCCCAGAGCTCCCTGGGAAGAGAGATTTATTGTTAAACCACTCTAGGAATTGTCACTCTGTTAGGGGAACAGAGGTCTCTCCATAACTCTCAGCCTCCTGAACAGATGACATTTCCCCGGAATTTTTGGGAGGAAGCCGTGACTGTTTAAAGTGCTATGAAACTGCTTTAAGTGTACAGTACAGCTGGGGCCCTTGACTGTTAAAAAATACCCCACTTTTATTTACTTGTTTATTATTATTATTTTAATGAAAATAGGTTACATAAGGAAGTTACATAATTCCATGCTGGGGAATTATGAGCTGGTGAACTAAGCCCCTTTAGGGATATTTTCAACTGCAAAAAGTCATATGAATTTGCAGTTATGTGCATTATTATAATCACTTTCCTTCTGCAATTTGGCTTCTTTTCTTGAATTCAATCTGTATTCTGAGTGAAGTGTACCATGACTGGCATTCTAGCATCCTCCATGGTCAGAAGCCCAGTGACTTTCTAATCATCTGCTTCTGCCAACAAAACATTCAGAATTTTCTAGCCACTGAGCTCACAACTTCCTAATTTCCTATGGTGGCTGGAGGACATGAGAAATGCCTAGAATCTGATTTTTAAGGACAAGGTATTTGTGGTATTATCATCAATATATCTGATAATACACCACCTGCCCTATGTATCCATGGATAATAAAATGGTTCTCTGTTATTTCCACTTCTGTACTGGCTAATATATTCTTTAACCACAGACATTTATTCTGTCCCATTTGGCATTCTCGCTTAATTAAGTGAACAGATGTGGCCGTATTCTAAGTTATGCATGGTGAGAGACAGATGCTACTCTCTGGCTTATACAATCTTTTCCATTGGAAACATCTGGAACTGTGGCTCAATGCCATTTCTGTATTTGCTGCTTAATGGCCTCAGGAGATCTTTCCCTATTAGCCAGTAGCAGAGGCTTTCTTGGATATCTTGTTGTCCAGGCAACCACTTTTTCCAGAGCCTTTTTGGAGAGCTTTTGTTGCTTGCTGTTCATGTCCCCCCCCCCCAGTGATACAGTACACAGAACTTCAGGTTCCCTCTCTATTTATAGCAAAATATAGCGTGTCTGACCCATTTAAGTTGCCTTAAATGGGTCAGACTCTTGGCCCCTCAAGACCAGTATAGTCTACACCAGTGTTTCCCAAACTTGGGTCTTCAGCTATTTTTGGACTATAATTCCCATCATCCATGACCACTGGTCCTGCTGGCCTATACTGAGTGACAGCAACTCTCCAGCATTTCAGACAGTGTCTCTCCTTGACATGGGGATACTGGGGATTGAATTTGGGGCCTCTTGCATGCAAAACAAATGAAAATGCTTTACCACCAGGCTATGGCGCTTCAACTAGAATTTTTATGCCTTTATGTGAGTCAGGCTGTGCAGAATGTAAAGGTTGGGAAATTATCTTCTGAGGATTTCCAGATTCTAGTTTATATGACAGAAGTGAAAACTTTCCCATTTTGTTAAAAAACCTTGTCCTGTGAATGTCTGTCCAGAATTTTATATCTTCCTTATCAAAATGAATTAATTTCCTCATTTGTTTGTTATCTCCACCAACCCAGACATTGAAATTCTCATAAAACATAAGCCTTCATTTTAAAAATACCTCCTCAATACACTGTAGTACTTGTTCAAAAGGAGGAGGGGGTGGGCCTTTTCCCACCTCACCTGGCTGGATGCTACATCATCCTAAGAAGGAGAACAATAGGCTGGGGTGGGGCACTGTCTGTGACTGAATTTTGGCTAGGCAAGATTCCAGACATCCCCTCCCATAAGCAAAGGCTTACCCAATGCCTAACCTTACAAAGTTGTGATGATTGCTACAAAGTAGGTGAAAACCAAATGGCAAGTGCCAATTCGCCATGTGGAAAAATTCCTACCCAGCCCCAACAACAAGGCAGCTGACATATGGTAAGTCCATAGCAAGGTCATGTAAAATCAAAGTTTAAAATGAGGGTGGGAGTGTAGGGAGATCTGATGTGGAGGCCACACTGTTGGTTTCTGTTTCCCTCACTGAGCAGCAGATGGTAGTCACAAGACTATGTTTTCATTCCACAGTCAAGTTACTGTTGGGTTCCCACGGGAAAGGGAGACGGGATGTGACATTTACTGGTTTCCTGTTTCCTTTGTTCTGTCGTTCTTTGTTTGAGTAGCTCTCTGCTTCTCACAGAGACAAGATGTATATTTGTATGCTCTCAGCATAGCTTAGAAATAAAGCATAGCAATGTAGCACCTTACCTGCCTCATCCTTTCGTTGCGGACACTGGATGTATATTCTGCTGGGCTCAAGTCAAGATGAGCCGTATCAGCTCGATGGGCCGGAGCTGAATTTCTAACACACACACCCTGCTTCCATGGACTGGTTGAGCAGGGGTGATGCAGCCGGGGCTGGTGTGGAGGGGGCATCAACCTCCCGCCCCCTAACCGGGTCACTACAAGGGCCCAGATACCTGGCTGCAACACTGCCCACCTCAGAAGGTGAGCTACTCATATTGAGTTGAGCTACTGATGGTTAACAATGCACTTCTATACATCTCTACTCAGGAGTAAATCTCTTTGAGTTCAATGTGCCTTACTCCAAGGGAAGAGGTACAGGATTGTGGACTTAATGATTAGTATCCACGTCATCTTTCTCCTCCAACACAGTGCTCTCTGGCTCTTGTTGAACGAATGCAGATTACATATCTCTCTCTCTCTCTCTCTCTCTCTCTCTCTGTGTGTGTGTGTGTGTGTGTACATGCCTGCAAACGCTAGACACAGATATGCACACACTCCATTGACACTTGAGGGAAAGAACAGCATCATCCCAAGACAGTATGGATAATGGCCAGGTATGATGTGAATTGTAGTCCAAAACATCTGGAGGGCACCAAGTGGAGGAAGACTTCTCTGCACTTTATTCTTAATAGTTAGATAATTACATTCTCCATTTCTCTTATGGATCTTGTCATAAAAAATAATTAATATCAATTTCTGGCTAAAAGAGTCAACTTTCTCAATGAAACACAGGATGAAATGACCAATCCATTATCAAAATGAAATAATTAGTTAACTAGTTTTAAAGGAAATTGTTCTATTTTTCCCATTTGAAAGTATACCTGTATTGATAGTTACAAATGAAAGATGAGGACACAATGATATATGCAATTAAACACTGATGAACTCTACTTGAGTAGTCACCTTTTTGTACTCTTTGAGTTAAATTCCTTGAAGAAAAATTAATTTAATTAAAGATAAGAGGAGCACCTAATTGAGATCTGGCACCTTGTAAGTATTCTTTGTTCTACTTTGGGATATAGCTGCAATTTTCTAACAGTTTCTGCTAAAAAAAAACACAGAACAAAAAAGATCTAAATTTAAATGAATAACATTATACATAAATTTATATAGATCACAGCCTTATTATTGAAACTTCAGTTATCTCCAATCCTCATTACTCAAATTGCATTTCTGCACAACTGTAATAGTTTTCTAATGGAGTTATCCTGAGATTGCTGTATCTGTGATTGAATAATTTCATCCTTTCTCTCAAGCCTCAGTATGGCATATGTGCATATCTGTGTCTTGTAATGCATGCATGTGTGTGTATGCACAACTAAATATTTATGCAATCTGTAATCTATATTACTTCAATCCAGGAGTTCTCGAACTGTGGTCTATGGTCATTCAGGTGGCTTTGTCTGCATTAAATATTCATATTGATTTTTAATTGTATTTTGTTTCTTTTATTTCTTATGCTGCATTCTGTTGTATCGCAACTGAATTCTATGGAATGCAAGTTGTAGCACAACACATTTTTTTATTGATAAGAAATATATTGGAAAGCAGAATGAAACAACTCTTAGCGGTGCATGATTTATAACATAGACCACAACTGCTTTATAGTATGATCCTAGGACATCCAGAAAAATGCAGCTACATAAGAACTGTCAGGAGTTCAGTCTACACTCAAGTAGTGTAGACTCGGGCATGTGTCTCTGCCACATCCTGTATCTCTGCCAGAGACACATGCTCGAGTGGCATGTTCTCTCCCTCGTGGTCAATTGTTTGGGAGCTTCAAAAGCTTTCTTCAGCCTGAACATCACAGCGACCAATGCCAACCAACACCGGCACACTTAGGGATCCACAGAGTTTGCACAACTTGCATGACAGATCTCAGCAACTCAGCATTTTGGCTAATCTACTTTATTTACATATAAACACACACGGAGCACTGCAACATGGCTCCCTCTCTCTCTAGCATCAGACAGCAAAGAGAGAAAGGACAAAGGACAATAGTCCCACTTCACAAAACACAGTAACACAAACATCCTGTCTTCATCACTTCCCACTCTGTGGAGTCAAAACATATCACGTCATGTGAAAGACAAAAATCCCATGACTGCAATCATGGAGCAGGAATTCTATAATTCTATAATGTTATAGGAATTATAACATTATAAATGAGACTCTTACATATGTACCTTATGTATGTATACAAACTCAATAAGAGGTGTGAGTTTGCAGTATCACTTGATGTTCTTGATATTTTGAATATAGATTCATATTCATATTCTGCAAATAATAATAATAAAATATTATAATACTATACTATAATACACTACACCAAAGTGTTTAAATGTTTATTTGACTGTCTTAGAATTTTCCTGCCACACTTGGCATCCTCTCCTGCAATAGCCTTTGAGAACCACTGTACTAGGCCTACTAGACAAAATAAAAGCTGACAAATTGCCAATTGTGGAAAGAATCCACATACCCTCCAACATTCCTCAAATGAAAAAAACAAGCCTTCATACCTGAGGTCTGTAAAGGCATCGAACCAGCTCTCAGAAAGCTTCATAAACAATTGTAAATCTATGTTCTGTCCTGACAACAGCTTGGATGAATGGGATGAATGTATTTTTCTGCCATCCCTATCTATAAAATGGCAGCCTTAAACATCAATTGGGTCTCATTCCAGGGTGTCTGGGTAATGGAATAATGTGAAAGAGGAGGTAGACACTTTTCAACATGGTTTAAAATTAACATGGAAGGCCATAGATAGTTTCAGCTGAGGTGTTATCATTATTTTAGATATAGGAGTGTGTTACCAAATATTCAAAAATTAAAAACTAAGCCATGCTGTGCACTGGTATCTTTTTCTGTCCATCTTCCAGACAAGAACCTTTCAGGTTTTTAAGAGTATAAATGGAATTACTATTTCCTAATCTGAATTACAGTTCTCAGTTGCATAAGGTGTTCTATTTAGAATAAAAGTGGATATATTTAAATCAATTGTATTAAGATTTAGGAGGTTTGTTTAGCTTTTAGCTTGGCTTCAGGGCAAAACTGTGGGTAAACCATGCTTCCCCAAGGTAATTCATTTCCTAATTGCGATTCGCTTGCTGAAATACAGTTAAAGCTATTGCCCTAATATTAACATCAACATCTTAATTGCCATATAGAAATATGAATATGTATTCCCCGCCTTTTCTCATAATACTTTCTTGCTAAATTTCTGTGAACATATAAGTCTTAATTAAAGGGAAATGTTAATCCCTTTGTACAAAGATGTTTAAGGGAACATATGGTTGTCCTTAAGTAGAACAAGCATTGCATTTCAAGCCAGTTCTCTGATATATATTCTAGGAAATGAAACAGGATTGAGGCTTTTACATGCCCCTCAAAGGACCAAATACAGGGTCTCAGCTTCATATGTGCAATCCCTGGTTTTGCTTTCCAGGACTCATATTATCTCCACTTTGTAAAATTCAGTTCAATTCAGTTTGCACTGAAAGGTGAGCCTACCTGAGTCACACTTTCTTAATACATTAAGTGAAGCACAAAATTCACACTTCTTCAATGCAGTTCTCCAGTCAACTCACATGTACAAAAACGCATACGCAGGGATAAACTGTGTGTGATAATGCATATATTAGTGAAGATGCCATACATAAATACTTTATATTTGGGAAATTTCTTTGCAAAAGGGTGTACATTGGGCAAAAATCCATAAAAATGTGTACATTAACAGAAATTTGCACTCAAATGCTGCTGAAATTTCATAAGGACTTGCTTTTTAAGAAAGAATTGACAAATTGGTGCAGAAATTGGGCAAACTGAACCTAAGTTTGGGGGGGAAATGAAATTGAGAGAAACCAGAACTGACAGTTGTGCTCATCTATAAACCTGCTTCACTGTTTACACAGCAGCTGGAATATTCAGGGGGCAAGAGTGGGTGGAGAAATCTCTGTGAATTTCTCTGCAAACTGTCCTGATCAGTACTCAAATTAATGGAACTTAGCTACCCACCCTCATTTGTGGGTGATGCAATTCTTGGTTGTTTAAATATATCAAAGAACATTTTTACATACTTCCTCCACCACCCTGACAGCACACACACACACACAAATCTATCATCTATCTATCTATCTATCTATCTATCTATCTATCTATCTATCTATCTATCTATCTATCTCTGTCTATCTATATCTATCTATCTATCCATCATCTATCTATCTATCTATCTATCTATCTATCTATCTATCTATCTCTATCATCTATCTATCTATCTATCTATCTATCTATCTATCTATCTATCTATCATCTATCATCTATCTATCTATCTATCTATCTATCTATCTATCTATCTATCTATCATCTATCTATCTATCTATCTATCTATCTATCTATCTATCATCTATCATCTATCATCTATCTATCTATCTATCTATCTATCTATCATCTATCTAATCTATCATCTATCTATCTTACAGGTTAATGCAGAAATAAAATTGTTTTATGAGTATAAACATGGAGAATTGATACAGTCTGGAAATAGACATAATTGTCCTTCCCCTAGTAGGGATCAAGCTCAGTTTATATCTGAGTGCATGAAAAGAGTAAGACTGAGAGAGAGCACTCATCTAACGTGTTCAGAGCTTCCAGGTGGGTGGGAGGTCTAGTACATCCCAGAGACTATGCTATTTAACCTTCCTTCTGTGTTACAATCCTTCTGTGTTGATATACTTCTTAACCTGAAACTGTTCTTAACCTGAGGCACCACTTTAGCTAATGGGGCCTCCTACTGCCACTGCACCGCTGGAGCATGATTTCTGTTCTCATCCTGGAGCAAAGTTCTTAAGCCAAGGTACTATTTCTGGGTTAGCGGAGTCTGTAACCTGAAGCATCTGTGTCCTGAAGCGTCTGTAACCCGAGGTAAAGGGTTGATGACAGTGTTGTATTACAGAGAAATGGGGAGACTTACTCTTCCTAGATTCCCATGTGTCATTCTACTGTTGGGTGCGTACTGTTGGAAGCAGACCTACTTAATCCTGGTAGCATCTAAAACAAAATTCTGTTCTGCTGTTTTCACTGTTGGATATTTTAATTAAAAACTCACATAGGAATTATATAATTCTAGGTGTCCCCTGTTCACTCTACTTGCCAACTCTTCTCCTTGCCTTAGTTTCCTTTTCCAAGTATTTCCCTCCCCAAGACCACACATGTTCTTTCTTTCTCAGCTTCTGAACCCACAAAGGGTCTTAATATCTCCCTTCCTGACCACCCACTTTCCCAACAATATCTCCCTATGCCAGTCTGCCTCCCTCTCCCTCCTCTCTCACCTGCCACCTCCTTCAATGCCAGGAATTAAAAGATGCAGAGCCTCCCTCTCCTTTTCTTTCTCCTGAGGTGATCCATCCAGACTCTGAGGTGGATTCCTGTAAGCTATGCATGCCCTAGACCAGTACAATCCCAGTATAATGGGATCTGCTGTCTGTGAGCAGCTGTGGGAACATAGGAAACTACTTCATACTGAAGTAGACAATTGTTCCACCTAGTTTAGTCTTGTCTACCCTGACTGGCAGTGGCAGGATTATTTTTTCACCCTTATGTGGAGATGCCAGGAATTAGATATAGGATCTTCTGCATGCAGTACTCTTCTTTTCTAATTGAGCTACAGCCCATCACCTTCAAGTATGCCCCCAAACCACCTCTTCCTTTTTATAGTTTTGCTGGTATGGGCAGGAGAGTGACTGCCAGAAACTGACAAGAATGGGAAGGTTATTTCTGGCTTTGGGGAAACTATGACCTTTCATCTTCAAGAGAACCAAGCAAATGTCTCATACCCCTTGAACACCAGTAAAGAATCAGCTCTCTTAATGCTCTGTAAAGAGGTTTCCTGATGTTGGCAACCAACAGACCAAACCTCTCAGTCTGCTCTCCACCTTAATTGCAAGCTGGAAAACCTTAAGCACACAGTAGCAGGCTGTCATGCTCCATAATCTAAACATCCCCCATCTTTTTGTGAGCATCTTTCCAGAAAAGAAATTAAAGCAGAGGAGGTTGAATTAGAGACATAAGAAGTTGCAGACTGGAATAAAAGTTAGAAAGCAGTGTTCCCTTTTGTGGTGAAGTCTTTTCTTCCAAATCTTTTCAGGCCTCCATTGTTATTTGGCTTTTATGGCACAAAAGGTATCTCCCATCCCTAATTTTCATTCCGAAGAATACAGTGATGTCCTGCTGTGTTACATATGAAGGGGGTTTATTTTATAATTTGACACTGCATATATTTGTAGGTATGAAATACAATAACAGAAAATTGGTTCATAGGCTCCAGTGAGTTGTTTGTTCAGTAATGGAGTCAGTGGGTAATATTCAGCACAAATTAATTTGTAATTTCTGCAATTTCTTGGATAATTGTTCTCCATAATAAAATTTTACATCTGAAAAATAAAGTTGCATACTTTAATGATTTTAAACAGCTCCCTGGTTGAAATCTTCCTGACTGATGAAAAAAAAAAAGCCTTAGCCTCTTCAGTTTCTTTATTTATTTTAAGAAAAACAAAACAAAACCAGGCATTGTTCTCTCTCTCTCTCTCTCTCTCTCTCTCTCTCTCTCTGTGTGTGTGTGTGTGTTTGTGTGTGTCATATCTCATTATGGTATGCCTTGCATCTCACAGTTAGTGAGCAACTTCCACTCTAGTCTAGGTTTTCATAAATTTCTTCATTCTATCTAGAGGCATCATTATGAAACATCCTCACAGATAAATTGACTGTCTCACTGACAAGTGACCTTAGCTACCCAGTAATAGGAGTTACACTGATGTTAGAACCAAAGATAATTGTATTGTTTGTGGGCTTTGTAGCTGTGAACCGTTCCACCCCACCAAGGGACATGTGCTGTACATCAAAAAGAAAATCTTTACATTTATTGAAGCAAAGAAGATGGTGAAAACTAGATGTGCATTGACCACAGGATTTGGTTTGCACCCCAATTTGACCTTGATCTAAAGGACTTTGTAGGCTACCTGATTAAGATGGGGGTCTGCCTAAATCTTTTTTTTTTTCCTCATTCACTATTTCAATATATTTTAAAAACAGCTATAACTTTTTCTCACTTTTGATGAAAGGAGATTAAATGGGCTGGCTTATTAGCTCCATCAGAGTAGACAGAGCCTGCCATGTTATGGGCAAATGGATCTAAGAGCTTTTGCTCTAGATCTATTTAAAGTGCATTTGTTTTCAAAGGGATATATAAGAATTTTTGTGGGTTTTTTGTTTTTTAAAAGGGGGAAAATTGAATGACATTTTCAGGCAAGGGCACCTCTTCTAAGTTCATGAATCCTGCCAAATTTCATTACAGTTTTGAGGTCACTTCATCACTGAGGACAAATAATCTGAAAATTTCAGACATGATAGAGGTGCCCCTGGGTAAGACACCTGCCATTTTTAAAAAAGTTCTAGGTAGGGGAGGGGTTGTCCCAAGGCAACTTGAAAGCTGATTTGGGGATGAGATCTAAAAGGATTTGCTTTCCGGGTAAAATCTGATAATAAACTTGAACTGTCAATCACAACTCTGCTCTGTCTTCACTCTGGTACTTGCTTTCCCTTCCCTCATCATCCCACACTGGCATTAGGGTAAGCCTAGAGGCATTTTTTTTTTATTTCTTTAAACACTTGCCTGCATTTTGAGGTGGGTGGGTGTCTGGATTGCTAGCTAGTAAAGCTCCCTATAGCTTTTCTCTCCTCCAGTTTGCAGACCCTGGGGCACCCCCTCCCAATATTAATGATATTCCTTCCCATGTTTAAAGCTGGGGTTCCATATATACAGCATGAATTATTCTGACTCCTACATTTTGGCACAAAACATTTCCAGGTATCATGTATGAATTGCCATGCTATTCATTAGGAACAGGCAAAATTGTGTGATGATTCTAGGGTTTTAATGTGTTCTTTTGTACAATGGGCGCCATGCTTTTGTACAGAGGGACCGCGCTTATGTATTCTTAGGCAGGCAGGCTTTCTCCATATGCACAGCTGATGTTTTCTCTTGCTAGACAATTTCATGTTTAGAATTGCCAATATGCCTTTTAAGTGAGTAGATGAAAGTTAAAAAACAAAAACAAAAAACTTGCCTCATTGATTTCAGCGAACAGTTCCAAGGTCAAATATTGCTCATCTGTAAAATTATCTCTCCCCCCCCCCTTTTACTAAGGAAGACCAAATGAGCAGAGAAAGACAAGATAACAGTCCATGGACAGAAAGCAAATGAGGGCAGTGTGTTAGTATAGCTCATCAACTGAGGATATGGAACTGTGCCACAGCTCTTAACTTTAACTTTCCCATAACATTCTGAAAATCACTAGCTCATGATGCAGCCAAAACAGAAGAAGGCAATATTATTAAATTAATTCACCATTTCCAACCTTTATATAAAGGTGAATACCATCCATACCGCTGCAGACAGCCAGATTGTTGACATCACATGATGTGCCTATCTGTGGGAAAGAAGAATTTCCCAGGACGTTCACTGGCTGGAAAAGTCTCTGTGAAGAGTGTAATTTGAAACCTTCCTTTTGCGCATGCTCAGGAAGTTTGTCAGACGTGCTAGAAGAACTGAACTGAAAGGACGTGTTTTTCTCTAGTGCTGTAATGTCAGAAATAAACATCATGTAAATAGATTTCTGACTTATTTTCTTTCCCCTGCGGAAGCAGGTGAGAGGGGTTGTGCATTTTACCCACGCTTGGGGAAATGTCGCCTATCAAAATCTCCCTGGTCTGTCTGGATATCAGCCAGAGGAGGTTACTGGTAAGCAAGCTCCGAGGACAGTGAGAGGGGCCAGCCTCTATGGAGGGGGCTTGCAAATCAACATGATTGGGTGTTTTTTTTTGGGGGGGGGGCTTAATAGAATGGGATTACTTCCAAGGCTTTGTAATTCTCAGCAATGCAGAAAGTTCCCATTTAACTATTCTTTATTTAAATTCTGCTTTTCATCTATCAAATCCTGGATGCCAGTTAGATACTGAAAGTAAATGTCACCCCTTATATACACAGTTACTCACTGCACTCTGCAGGTGAGACCTCCCACATACACAATCTTATCAGAATCTATTCTGCAATATGTAGGAATTAGTATTGTGGCATCTATACCTCCTGCCCCTGAGTATTGGACAAGCACCTTCTCTGTTGCCTTCATGGCACCTACGGAAGACCTTCCTCTTTCAACAAGTCTTTTAAATAGAAATCTTTCTCAGTCTGCATCTGTATTCTAAGAGACTCTGAGCATTAACTGAGTTGATAATTAACTATTGATGTTTACTGCTAGCTAACATGTGTTTTAACCTTAGATCACATGAGAGGTAATGAATTGCAGATTTGCCATCTTGGGAGGTTGGTGGCTGGAGTCCTTTGAGGCTGGAATGCAGGCTGTGGGGAGAAACAGAACTCTATTTCTAGGTCCTTTGGAATTATTTCATATTTTGTAAGATGCTGAGCCTATGCCTCGGACTGGCATATATTTTATGGAATAGTTTGGATGTATCATTCGATGTTTCTGGTTTGTTTTGAAGAAAGTTCTAAAAACAAAGTTTTAATTAAACTTATGGGCTTTGGTAATGCTTAATTTTTTAAAAAGAGTCAGTTTCATACCCTCCAACATTTCTCCAATGAAAATAGGGATGTCCTATTCTGTTGTTGTTGTTGTTGTTGTTGTTGTTGTTGTTGTTGTTATACCACTATTTATTCCTTGCCAATCTTACTGGGTTGCCCCAGCTACTCTAGGTGGCTTCCATCATATATAAAAACATAATAAAACATTAAACATTAAAAAAACCCTTCCTTATACAGGGCTGCCTTCAGATGGCTCAGGGGGCAGATCACTTCATACCCTCTAATATTTCTCTGGTGAAAATAGAGATGTCCTAAGGAAAAGCAAGACATTCCAGGATCAAATCAGAAACTGGAAAATAGGGACACTTGGAGGGCCTGCAGTTTTCATGCCTCCAGTTGCTTCCAACTGTGCAATGTTAATATCTGCAATAGGTTCTCATTATATTTAAAAGAAAGGCACATTTGCACAAACATGGAGAAGTTTGGTTCCCATAGTGGCTTGTAATTCAAATGTACTTAAATAAGTTGGGTATGCAATTGAACATTTGGGGAAAGAAAATGGCAGTCACTAGAAATAGCTGCTGCAATGAGCTCTGTTTTCATTGCTACTGGAGAGAAGTAAGCTCCCCATACATACCTTCTAGACTATGAACAGGTAAGGATACAGTCCACTTGCATTCATTTGTTAGTGTGGCTTCATTTTGGAAGGAATGACAAATGAACAAAATTGGCCCTATTAAGTTCAATGTTTCCTTCATTCCAAAATCAATGGACATCTCATCCAGAGATGCACTTCTGGGAATTTGCAGTTCTACCTTGGCTGAAAGTGATCTGAAGATCTGAACAATAGGATGAGACAGTTGTACAACTATGGAGAGTCCTCAGTTGTATTATTTTAGAGGGAAGATGTAGCTTGGGCTGATTCCGTTGAGTTCTCGCCAGAACAGGTGATTCATCTTGCTGAGTGCTAATAATAGAATTTAAGCACTAGGCATTTTGTTGTTTTCCATTTTAAGCAACATTTGTAAAACTTTCAAGTGCTTTAGGCTGCTGGATGAAAGACTATATTGTGTACATCTCGGTTATATTTCCACATTATTACTTGAAGAAAGGAATGCTTACACAATTAAATCAATAGATCTGGGCTTTGTGAGTGCTCTAATAGCTGCAAAGATTTGAAATTGGATTTAATGAATGCTCAGCAGGCGAGAAAAACATGCTTTTATGCCCACTCAAAACAAATATACACAAGCTGGAAACCAACTTTTTAAAAAACAAAAACAATGTAATGCAATATAAACAGAGGGTCAAACTGTAGCCTGCCATTAAAAGAGGAACTAAATTATTTGCTCTGCTAAAATAAAAGAAGGCCAACTGTTACATCTGTGCAGGAAATTTATGAAATGCTATACATTCCATATACATGACCAGAAAGGGTAGAATCAGCTTTTGATTCAACCGCCACAGTATACTGTGGTGGTGGTGGTTGTTGTTGTTGCTGAAACTTATTAGTCGCCTTTTGCCAATACAAGCCAAAGCAACTTCCAACAATAAATAAATACCATACATTAAAACTATCTTAAAACAAGGTCAGAAAAACCCAAAATACATTCATACTTTTAAAAGACAGGATTAAACAACCCACTGACGGTTGTTGGCATCCGCCTGTCTCAAGAGACAATGGAGAATGCAGCACTGAAGTGACCTCCCCAGGGCACAAGCTTGGGCAGTGTGTATGGAGGCCCTGGGCTGCCCAGATGACAAGGCCTCTCTCAGCCTCACTGACGTGGTCCAAAGGAAAGCAGAGCAATATGTTTGGCACTAGCTGGGCTGCAGCAGAAGCAGGTGTACAAAGTGCTATCTAATTGTCTTAGGGACCTCACCATGGATTTGTGAATGGTTTCCTCCTTAGTCTTTTCTTATTCTGAAGATATCCTGCAAGGCAGCAGAGGTTTAGGGTCAGACTTTTCCTTAGCCTAGATGGGTTACTTTCCCAGGTTGACAAGCCCCACCTTTTCCTTGTTTCCCTCTATAGCATGTGCAGAAACCTTCTTTATTACCATTGGACCCACTATTGGTCTCATCCGCTCAACCCACAGGAACCTGTCTTTGCGTGCAGGGAAAGTCCCTACCTCACTGGGGGTTTGAGACCCATCAGCTACCCTCACCTGGTTTAGTCAGCCAGTCAAAGCTGTTCCTAGGGTATGGCTGCTGTCATATGCTGACAGCTTCTAGGAGCCTCAGTTGAGAGTTGAGTGCAGGGTGCAGACCAGAAGGAGCACAACATTTCCCCCACCAGACATACTACCCATCCCCAAACACTCCATACACCCACTGAAGGAGGCCACAGATATCTAAAAGCCAAAGGCCTGGCAGAAAATGCATGTTTCTGCTCAGTGTTTAAATGATGGGTGAACTTCCCTGGGAAGAGCATTCTGCAAGTAGGAAGCCACCACAGAAAGGGCCTGTTCTTGTGTTGCCACCTTCCAGACCTCCCATGGAGAAGGGTCTCAGATAATTATTGTGGTGCCCAGTGCTTTTTTTTCTGTGGGTACGCACACCCCTAAGCATTTTGTGAATCTAAGTTCGGCCTCATTGAGGGGCAGTATTTCAATATGAGTAGGAAAATCAGAGTACCCCTAAATATTTCTTTTTAGAAAAAAAAGCACTGGTGGTGTCCAAGTCAGTTCATGAAGGGAGAGGAGGTGCTTGAGGTATTAGGGTTCTGGGCTGCATAAAGCAGCACTTTTAATTGGGTGCAGACACTAATCTGCAGTCAATGCAGTTAAACTAGAATTGGTGTTATATACTCACCCCATCTTGCCCTGGTGAGCAACCTGGCTGCTGAATTCTGCAGTCTCCAAACCATCTTCAACGAGAACCCCACGTATAATGGATTGCAGTTATCTAATCTAGAGGTTACCAAATATGAGCAACAGAAGTTAGGCTAGTTCTTTCCAATTTACAAGGTTGTGAAACTGAGGGATCTCTGAATTCTAGTGAAAAACTGACCATGTTTCCCCCTAAGATTAGGTAAGTGGGTGGAGCCAACAGGCCCATGTAATACAGTATTGACCCCCCTTTTTATTTTATTTATTCTTACATTTATAAACCACCTTTTCTCCAAAGACATCAAGGTGGCACACACACAATTCTCCCCTTCTCCATTTTATCCTCACAACAAACCTGTGAGGAAGTTTAGGCTTAGAGGCAATGACTGGCCCAAAGTCATCCATGCAGTTTTCATGCCTATTTGAAGCCTGATCTCCCAGATCCTAGTCCAGGACTCTAACCTCCTCTCCACACTGTCTCTCCAAATGAACAGACACCCATTTACAGCACATGTAGGAAATAGTCATCCAGTGATGTTTCCACCACAACTGATATCCAGTGGTATAATGCATCTGAAAAGAGAGGTTCCATTTAGCTGTCATGGTTAGTGGGTATTGATTCAGTACTTGGTGTAATTCCCTTTTAAAGCAATTTAAGCTAGTGGCTGTCACCACATCTTATGGTAGTGATTTCTATAAATTAATTGTGCAGTCTTAAAAAAAATAAATCTTTTTGTCTGTACTGAATCTTCTTCTGACTAAGCTGTATTGTCCTATGGAAAGCAGGCCCACACAGAGAAAATGTTATGGGCTTGGAGGCAGACCTCAGTAGGCTGATCCCATGAACAGTATTGGGCAATGATACCCTAGAAATAGAATGGGAGACACAACTAAACATTGTCATGTGTCCTTGTTTCCTCAGTCAACCAAGCCCTCCTCAAAAGTACTTCATTCCACCACTGCCCTATTTCTCATTTGTTTTGTTTTCCAACTAACACTCCATAGTTATTGTGGGGGGGGGGGGGTTGCAGCTTTAAGTTAATATGATAGTTTGGAGGTAATTTTGCCAGCTTCCTAAGATGTAGATTAGCAAGCTAGGAAGAAGCATCAGACCCACAATTTGTTTGGTGTTTCAACCTTGGGCTGTTTAAATCAGAGCTCTCATGCTGTTGCATCCAAAGCAGGATACTTTGTTCTACTGTCAGTTGCTAACCAGTATCTTAAACCATGGTTTGTTCCTGCTTTAAAACCCTGGTTAGTAAATCAACATTAAACCAGAGTTGGATGCCATGTGGATCTCTGGTTTAAACAGACTGGGGTTGAAACACCACAGAGAGTGTATACAGGAGAAGAGATAAGGAAGGGATTGTGAACCCTTTCCCATTATTTAGAAAGCCAGGATATTTGCATCTGATAGGACCCACAATGTGAATCCTTGCTTTTGGAAGTGCAAGTTATGTAAGTCTCCCCCAAAAGTACATAGAATATTAGAATATTAAGAATATTAAAAATTATTCCCATGCCAGTCTTGATGCTGATTGATTGAACTTCACTGCAATATGAAGGGTTTTTTTTGTTCTCATTGCATTTCTAATGCAGCCTTCTTTAATTATTCAGGCCCAACAAAAGATTCACTAATATGTCTATGTCAGGAAAAAGTCCCACCACTCTTTTTCAATGGTATCAAAGATAGATGACAGTGATGTTTTGCCCATGTTTTGAAGTTTCACAGATTCTCATCACAAAGATACAGTTATGAGGACACTGAATATGCATATTGAGTGGCTGGTTACTTGCTGACTATCTGAGCTTTTTGACAGGCTAAACAGACTCCTAACCATACTTCATCTAATGATAAAGTAAACAACGTTGCTATCATTCAAAAGCTGCAGGCTGTCCTTTCTAACTCTTAAACAATGTTACATTTAATTGAATCTACTTCCCCTGTTGCTCATTAAGATGTCAAAAACTTCAAGCTTCAGAGCAGTTGTCACCATACACAGAATAAAGGGCTGATTACTCTATTCGTGGGCATGACGTTTATCTGAATGGAATATTTGGATAATATCAATCTATATAGTTTGACCCAGAGAATATGATAGGAAGGAACTAAATGTTTATCTAGATCAGGGATTGGGAATCTTTTCAGCTCGTGGATCACATTTCTTCATGAAGAACCTAGGAAGTGGTCAAGGAAGTGGTGTACAATTATCTGTGTACAGTAGGCTGCATCCTAACCACACAAAACTTCTATGCAGTCAATCACATCTTCCCATCCTCCATTGAAGCAGGAAAGGTGTATTATCACATTTCAATGTCATATTCCAGTAGCTTGGAAACTCTGAAGGAGGATGGTGAGTAGGGATTATGAGGGCTGGCCTGAGGAAAGAAAATGAACAGAGAGTGACCCAAGAGGCCAGACAGAAAGAACTAGAGCGCTACATTTGACTCCAAGCCTGACATTCTCAGCCCGTGATGATGATGATGATAAATAATAATCTGTCTTTACAGCATTCAACTTGAAACGTTGGTGAAATATGAGGAGAGTATGTCAAAAAGAAGGTTTTTTTGTTTTTTAAATGGACTGTCATGTTTTGGAACCATTCCATGGACACTTCTTGTTAAACCAATATTTTTATTTTTATATTAGGTGATATTTAGTCACCAATACATGTGCATCCTCCTCCTCTGTGTCTGCAAATAATATTTTTTCACAAATTACTGACTTACAGGGGCAATCACAGGCACAAATGACTGCGAGACAGCACCAATAGCTCTCTTATACTCCCTTGACATTGTTGCATTGCCATGTAAGTTTGCACATTCTGCACATTATCTGGTCAGTGAGGAATGTGACATTAGGGCAGAGGCCAGTGGTGCGGTTGATGCCTCATGGTTGGATTTGTGAATGAGCTCCCTGAAAACATAGTGCATGAATTCAATCTGAAAGTTTTCTCTGTGATGTTTGGTCTTTGATGGCTCACTGACACATGCAAGTCACCATCTGAAGCTCTCATCACCAACCAATGACACATAGGCGTGAACCAACTCACAGCAGAGGGATGGGCAACCTGTGGCTCTCCAATTGTTGCTTGACTCTAGTTGTTGTCATCAGCCTCTGCCAGCTCAGTCAATTGTCAAGAATGATGGGCACTGCATTCCAACCACATCTGAAAGGCCACAGGTCGTCCATATGGAATACCCTGAATGGAGCTTTTGAGGGCACCATGATTTGTTTCTTACAGCCATACTATATCTTTTTTCTATAGACATGTCATCAAGCAAGGGAATTAACTTGCTTTTGCTAACTCACTGCAGTAAATTAAGAACACTTTGGACTTTTCTGTAGTTTCCTTCTGAATGGGGAGAAAGCTACAAAAATGAAATAAGGCTAATCACTGTTGTTCTAAAGTGTTTTTTCACCTCTTGTTTCCCCCCTTTCCCTCTTTCCTGTGGTGTTTTAAGACAAGTAGCACCAATAATGAAAAACCTGGAAGCTCCTATCAGCTTTAAACAGGTATCTAATTAGTTTCTATAATTGATCTTTCTGCTACAGCAGGTGAACGAGGTAATTATCTTGTTTATACTGGAGGTGAGTCAGTGAATGCCAGAGATTTAGTTTTCACTATATCTCTAAAGAATAATGGTTTATAACTTTGCTGCATCTGTCTGTCTTAGGGATGTTCAAGGATTTGGTTTGGCTCACCTTTTTAAGCCAACCAACCTGATCTGCACTTCCTGAACTAATTTGTGGATTGGAATACAATTATGCTTTCACTTTTGCACTTTTCCAAATTGTGCAATAAGATTATCAGCTCAAAAACATCCCAAAATTCATTAGAAAATGTGTGCTTTAATTTAACATGCATAACTATATATATATACATATATGCATGTTTCTAGCCAAATTGCATTCAAAAATCTGTATATTGGGGTAAAATATGAACAAAAATGTGTATTTTGGGGGGGAAATGCAAAATAATGCAAGTATTTGTGTGTGTGTGTGTGTGTGTGTTTAAAAAAATGGTGCAGAATGCAGAAACAGGTGAAACTGACATAAACTGGTAATCAGCTGATCTGTCCAGTCCCAGACTTTCTCCTGCCAGGAAACTCACAGTATGCTTTGCATTCAGCTGCAGCAACTGCATTCTGTCATTTTCGTGCACTTGGATCCTGACGGCAAAGAGACTTTGAATGGAATGTACAGTGAATGCGTCTAGTAATGAGATGACAATCATACCTCCTGACTTTGATGTCTCAACCTACCCAAGTTGAGTCGACCATATGAACATAACCTACTTGAATACCAGTTCTGCTTGCATAGAATGGCCTCTGTGATTAGCAACCCCATTTTTGTTGTTTTCCAGTCTGTATGATTTTAGACTGTGCTGCAGTCAGAGGTGTAGCTTTGGCCATGAAACAGTTACGCATGCAGATAACACAAATCCAACCAATCAACACATAAAACCATGGTGTCAGTGCCACCAGCTGGGGTTCCAGCGCCACCCGATTGCGAAAATCAGACCACCGGTCACATAAAACCACCCACCGGGGATGCGAGCTCCACCCGCTGGGGTGTGTGTCTGCCAGGCTTTTCGCCTGGCATATTTGCATGACCAGCGGGTGCATTTTCATGATGACAATCGCGCCAATCGCGAAAATCCTCCCACCAGGGGTGTGAACACTGCCATGCCGATCCTCCTGGTGGGATTTTGTCACCCCCCTAGGAATGACACCTGGGGCAGACTGCTTCCCCCGCACCCCTCTTGTGACGCCCCTGGCTGCAGTAGGAATTCAAACTAGCCTCAGATGCAGGACAAAATTTGGGTGACATTGCAGATATATTTCATTGATTGTAGTTCTGTAATGATTTAGACAGATTAGGTACAGTGGGTGTGCATCAGGATCTCTGGGAAGGCTTAATGGGACATGGCAGGAAGAGGACGTGAGTCCATGATGGAACACATCATAGGATCTGATGTCCCCTGTGACTCTCCTTGAATGTTCTGCCTAGCTTCAAATGCAGCACCTAATTCTAGAAGCCAGAGTCAGTGTTTTGGGTGCATAGAGCTAGTTCCAGCTGTGAGAAGTAGCTTTATACTACAAGTTACACTATTTAAACATGATTTTTAATTTCATCCATACTGGGAAATTCAATTCCTCAGTGGGCTGGATCACTAGAAAAGGAAGCACAGTGTCTTTTTTACCAGTTGGGAAAAACAAAAACAACAAAATGGTTTTCCCTGTTCAAATGTCATGGCATTTTTCACAGAACTGAGCACACTTTACAAGCAAAATGCTGAAATAAAAATTTCAGCAAACACATCTCTCTCTCTTTTTTACATTTTTCAGAGGCTTGTCTCTAGGAAATTTGGTTTCAAGGTCTTTTCTGTCTGTTTCTTAAGCAATTATCCTCTGGGTCTCTTCTTTTCTGCTTTGTATGATGCAGGGCTAATTATTCTTCTGCTAATGAATGCTTGAAATAGATCCCATATGGTAGCATATGTGCCTTCAGATGGAAGCTTCATTTGAATAAAATAAGAAAATTCTCCTCTTGGGGCTTTCTTAAATTTTTCACTCTGTAACAATGATGAGTCAAATCTCTCTCTTGAGGATTGGGACAGACAACATGAAGTTTATTGTACTTATGCACATCGTCTTGTGTTTGAGAATCCTTAAGTCCCCACTGGAGTGTCCTCTTAGAAAGGACAACCATTTCACAGACTAGAATGATCAAATTCCCCCACCCCCGCTTTCGCTTGTTGATTGTTGGGTAATATCCCATTAACTGCAGGGATTCTGTTATCTTCTTTTACTCTTTGATGAGCAAATTGTATACCTAGAGATGAAGGGGATTTTCATTCAGCAAGAATGGATATGCTGCAACCAGTTAGTTTAACTGAAGTCAGTGGAATTATTTGACAGGTTCTTTTTTTCTTTGTCTGATTATCTTTGCCACAGTCTTCTTCAAGCTGTTTAAGACCGACTTTGGTAGGATTCAAAAGATCTCAATGGTTATTTTCCAAACTGTTTTTTTGCTCTGTATGAAACAGTAAAAGAACACTTGGCTTATAGAAGCTAAAATGTAGGTGTTTTGGCATTGGACAATTACTGCTCAGCCTCTAATTTGCCATTTGTTGGTTGTGGTGGGGGAGATGTTGGTGCAGCTGGTGACCTTGCAACTTACTGTATACTGGAGGATGGATGGGTAGTGTTCTACCCTGTTAGTTCCCCTAGATCTCTAGGAACTTTAAGTACCATCAACCATGTGGATAATCGATCAGAGACTTAGTGGGCATTATTTTACAGTGATGGGCATTGTTTTATTATGGTGCTGGAAGGCTCTTATTCTGCCTTTGGATCACAGAACGCTTCAAGGCTCTATATCACCCTCAATGCTTTTTATCATCTATATGAAACCATGGAGGAAGTCATCTGAAAGCTTCGACTGCAGTATTATCAGTATGCTGATGTCACTCTGCTCTACATTTCTTTTCCAACTTCTGATACTCTAAACTGGTGCCTGGAGGCAGTTCTTGGAATGATGATGATGATGATGATGATGATGATGATGATGATAATAATAATAATAATAATTTATTATTTATACACCACCCATCTGGCTGGGTTTCCCCAGCCACTCCGGGCGGCTTCCAACAAAATATTAAAATACAATGGTCTGTTAAACATTAAAAGCTTCCCTAAACAGGGCTGCCTTCAGATGTCTTCTAAAAGTCTGGTAGTTGTTCTTCTCTTTGACATCTGGTGGGAGGGCGTTCCACAGGGTGGGTGCCACTACCGAGAAGGCCCTCTGCCTGGTTCCCTGTAACTTGGCTTCTCGCAGCGACGGAACCACCAGAAGGCCCTTGGTGCTGGACCTCAGTGTACAGGCAGAATGATGGGAGTGGAGATGCTCCTTCAGGTATACTGGACCGAGGCCGTTTAAGGCTTTAAAAGTCAGTGCCAACACTTTGAATTGTGCTCAGAAATGTACTGGGAGCCAATGTAGGTCTTTCAAGACCAGTGTTATATGATCTCAGCAGCCGCTCCCAGTCACCAGTCTAGCTGCCGCATTCTTGATTAGTTGTAGTTTCCGGGTCACCTGCATGAGGGCCCCACATAAGGGTAAACAAGCTGTGGTTGAATTCAGGTAAGATGACGGTACTGTGGATTGGGAGATCATTGACTTTAGAAGGAAGATTAGGACTAGTGATAGACGCTCCCACCAAAAGACCATGTCAACAGTTTGGGAGTGCTCCTGGGTTTGGCATTGACTGTGGCAGCCTGGTAACATTCACAGCCAGGAGTGGGTCCAGCTTCTCACTCTGAGAAACTCATTGCCTAGGCAGAGACTGAGGTAGTCTCCAGCTCCCCAATAAATGGCTTTATGGTCTGACAACCCACCTCTCAGCATGACTATCTGTTTTGGGTACTCATTTGCTTCCAGAGAGACAGGCCTGGCACAAATTTGTATGGCTATATATCTAGGAATCAAATATTCTTTTTAAAGGAGATGCCTTTATTTGCCTTTTTTCATCGGAACAATCATTCTTGCATGCACTAAATGATAATTGAAAAGGATTTGGATGCTTTTAACAACCTGGACTTTTCAGCAGTTCACAATACCACTGGTGTATCTGGTCATTCACAGAATGTCGTGCAGTGAACAGAATCTTCTTCAGATAATGAGATCCTCCTTCAAATGAAATGGATTGCTGTAGAGAAAGAACTAATGATTTTTTATTGCTCTTTTGAAATATGTGAGGGTTTTCCAAAGCATTTGAAATAAATGTGACTGAGATTCACAGCTTCCTCCCCACCATGACCATGCACACACAAACCTCAAGAACAAGAAGATATGGACCCTCTTTTAATACATTTAATAAAATATATTAAAGTTCTGCATTCTTGTATTAAGACCGAATCAGACTTTTTGTCCCCCAATACCACTCTTGTTATTTTCAGAGATGTGAAGAATGAAATACACTTACCATAAAGTAAAATAGAGAAGGACATGACAGAGGTTATAAAATTATGCATGGTGTAAAGGAAAATAGATTGAGACAAGTTTTTCCTCACTATTTCTAAATACTAGAACTCAGGGTCATCTAGTGAAGCTGAATGTTGGGAGATTAAAGACATCCGAAAGGAAATACTTTTTCACACAACATTTAGACCAGATTCACTTCCATGAGATGTAGTGCTGGCCACCAATTTAGATGACTTTGAAAAGAGGATTATACAAAGTCATTAGTGACTACTAGCCCTGGTGGATATGCTTTGCTGCAGGCAGAAAGCTACCCACCTGTCAAGCAACCAACATCACTATGATGTCAGGTGATGCTGCACTTGGATACCCCAATTGGAAACCCCAGCATGGGTTGTTTGAAAGCAGCTCTTTAAACTCCTTCGTTTATGTTTTTGGAAACAAAGGAAACCATATACATCTCCCCTCAAATAGAACCTTTCCTGCTTTGTGTCAAGAGCAACAGCTTTAGGGTTTGGACTGAGACATTTGAATTCCCATTCATATCATAAGGCAAAGCCAGCCAGTTCAATAAGATCAAGGTTTGTCCCGGGTCTGCAGGCTTCCTTACATGAATTACACATGCAATCTGTCATTGCACTTTTTGATTACTGAATCCCTTTCTACCATCCTAGCTTCACACTACTACAGCTGTCACTGCCTCTTCAGTAAATGATTATTTGTCAGCATTCCAATAATTTGGATCATTTGAAACAATGAACGCCTGATAATTATGAGGATTGCTAAGTGTACAAATTATTTGAACAATAATCCTTGAGTTGGTTATGCGGCTTTGGAGGCTTGTGGAAATGATTAACAGTAGAAACCTGCATAAGGCTCCAGAGACTGCTTAGTAGCCCTTGTCCTCTACTTGACTTTCAATCACAGAGTTCCAAATAATAACCAAAGGAAATATATCCCATTTAAAGAGATAATAATTTCTCTTTGGCTGTCCTATTGCTCCTGCTGACTTATGTAGTGAGAGTGTGGAATGCTTAATTCACAGCTCAGAAGGAAATTTCTACAGGAACCATCCTCTCTATGGAAACAGAGGAGGACATTCTGACAAAGGAATGGCTTCCAACATGAGATCGGCAGAAATCCTATATCCAAAATGAATGAGTGTCAAATCAATGTTTATGGCCCCCTGTCCTCTTGGCACATGCCCAAAATGTACTATTAACCCCACTGCACAGAAGGTCTGCAGTGGACCATGATTAATAAATCTTTGAAGAGACTACAATAATAAGAATTTCATTACAAAGAAACCTATCTCCATTTGAGGTTAAACTATATCAATCATTTTCTTCTACATTTTAATTTTGTTGTTGTTTAGTCATTTAGTCATGTCCATCTCTTCATGACCCCATGGACCAGAGCATGCCAGGCACTCCTGTCTGCCACTGCCTCCCACAGTTTGGTCAAACTCATGTTGGTAGCTTCAAGAACACAGTCCAGCCATCTTTGCTCCCTCAATCTTTCCCAACATCAGGGTCTTTTCCAGGGAGTCTTCTCTTTCCATGAGACAGCCAAAGTATTGGAGCCTCAGCTTCAGGATCTGTCCTTCCAGTGAGCACTCAAGGCTGATTTCCTTCAGAATGGATAGGTTTGATCTTCTTGCAGTCCATGGGACTCTCAAGAGTCTCCTCCAGCACCATAATTCAAAAGTATCAGTTCTTTGGTGATCAGCCTTCTTGCCTTTGTCAGCAAGGTGATGTCTCTGCTTTTTAAGATGCTGCCTAGGTTTGTCATCGCTTTTCTTCCAAGAAGCAGGTGTCTTTTAATTGCGTGACTGCTGTCACCATCTGAAGTGACCATGGAGCCCAAGAAAGTAAAATCTCTTACTGCCTCCATTTCATCCCGTTCTATTCGCCAGGAGGTGATGAGACCAGTGGCCACAATCTTAGTTTTTTTGATGTTGAGCTTTATATTTTGTGCTCTCTTCTTTCACCCTCATTAAGAGGTTCTTTAATTCCTCCTCACTTTCTGCCATCAAAGTTGTGTCATCTGCATATCTGAGGTTGTTATTTCTTCCAGCAATCTTAATTATAATTAAAATCTTAATTTTAATTATATACCACTTATTTGTCAAAACGGCAACTAAGCAATTTACAAATGTAAAATCAAGTACACACACACACACACACTTGAAATAGACAATAAATGAATTTCATCGAAACATATTTGATCCATAATGAAAATGTACAATAAAACAATCCCATTAAAACCTTATAACAATTAAAAGTATTAACAGAACAATTAAAATGATTTAATCTGGAGGTTTGGATCAGGAGATCAGAATGATGCTTGTCTAAACTAGTTCATCTTTAAGAACTGGTGGAATGCTAAAGCCAATGGTGCCTCTCATATTTCAGCATGGAGGACATGCCACAGCAATGCTACTACCAGTGAAAATGCTCACTTCTGTGTTACCAGAAACACACAATCATCATCTTAATCCACATTACAGTGATCTGAAGTGTCTATACCCCTGGTTGAGATGAGATAACATGAAACTAAGCTTTGAATTTGGTGTAGAGTAAACTAACCCCAAAGAGCCACAAATAGCACTGACATATTTATGTGGCTTGTTAAAATGGATAGAGGATTTAGAACCTTGCAACAGTATCCAAATGTGTGTCAGTCACAACCATCGATTAGCCTAGCCAAAAGGTTGTGCTTGAGAATTTAGACACTGCTACATTGAGCAGTGGGATAAACCACTGTGCTGCCTGGGCTTGCCGATTGAAAGGTTGGCAGTTTGAATCCCCACAACGGAATGAGCTCCCGTTGTTCGGTCCCAGCTCCTGCCAATCTAGCAGTTTGAAAGCACACCAGTGCAAGTAGATAAATAGGTACCGCTCTGGCGGGAAGGTAAAGGGCGTTTCTGTGCACTGCTCTGGTTTCGCCAGAAGGGGCTTAGACATGCTGGCCACATGACCCGGAAAAACTGCCTGCAGAAGTGGACAAATACCGGCTCCCTCGGCCTGTAAAGCGAGATGAGCGCCGCAACCCCAGAGTCTTTCACGACTGGACTTAATTGTCAGGGGTTCCTTTACCTTTACCTATCTACACTTCCCACACCCAATTTTATGAGGTAGATCCTCCGATGACTCTGTGAACTTTCTCCTCAGAACCTTTTCACCACTCTCAATCAGTTTTAGACAATACTGAGCTAGATGGGCCAACAGTCTGACTCAGCATAAGGCCACTTTCTATGTTCCCGTGTCCCAGTTTGTAACAGAGTGCTTCACCTTTGTTCATTTTTTTTTGCATATAAGGACTTTGATTCAGTACAGAACTTTATCTCCATCATACTATAAGCATGAATTCATCAACACATTATATTGAACAATAAGCCAGAGATAGAGTAAACTTTGAAAACCAACATAGTTTTCTAAACCAACATAGTCTAAAAGAAAAGAAAAACACACCGCTTCTGACCATCTGTTAAGTAGAATTTTACAAAACAGAGGTGGAGTAAGCTTTGCAAAACACATGGTTTCCCCCAAAGTCCCTATGAATAACCCCAGCAATTTTGCTTTACCTGATGCATTCAATTTCAAAATTAATTCTCCTCAGTCCCTCTGAAACAAAAATCTATGGGATATTGATTTGCCAAATCCCAAATAAAGCTACCTAGATGACTCCTTGATCAAAAAATTGGGTTCCATCCATGGGAACATTAAGTCAGCTGTCAGCTGTATTCATTTATTTATAAGCTTTGTTTTCGGTAAAACTTTTCATAGGTTCCCTGAAAAATTAGAAATAATAGATGGCTTGCTAGCTGTTATTCCATTGAACATAGAAAACAGAAATTCTGGTCCTTCCAGAAAAGGTTTATTTTCTCCACGTCTCTTGTAGGACAGCCCACTAATTTATGGAGTGAAAGAACAGCACTTTTTTTTTCTTTTTCTTTTTTGCAAATTACCATTCTCCGAAAGAATTTGTACTGTTTTCAGAATGAGAGGCATAGTTCAGTGGTATAGCACTAGTGCTTAAACTAGTTTGTGGTATAAAAAGACAAACTTTAGTTCCTTTTTTGACAAGATGAACTTGAATTAGAACTAGTTCCTTTTACAATGAACTTTCCAAGAACTGCACAGTACACACTCTACATGCAGAAGGTCCCAGTTTAAAACTTTGACCTCTACAGTTAAAAATAACTTGGATGAAGTCCATGGAAAGACAGTTCCTTAAGAATCTGGAGAGATGCGGTCAATCAAGAGATGGAGAATACTAGGTTAGATAGACCAATTATCTGACTCAATATGTGATAGCTTCATATGGAAGTATGTTTTGGTGGATCTTTATAGACTTTTATTCCAAAAGGCTTTTACCTGCCCAAGATTTTCAGTAAAAGTCATTTTCATCTATGATTTGTGTATATCTAAATGTATTTTTAATGCTGTGCATTTTATGCCTTTTTATGTTCTTTAATATATATATTTAATATATGCTAAATACTTGCTCCCCTTCATGAATCACTGCGTTATCATGGCGAAGGGGCTTGAATAACTCAGAGAAGCTATGAGCTATGCCGTGCAGGGCAACCCAAGATGGACAGGCCATAGGCGAGAGTCTAGACTAAATGTGATCCACCTGGAGAAGGAACTGGCAAACCACGCTAGTATTTTGCCAAGAAAACTCCATGGACATAAAAAAGAAGCTTTGAGAAGAGAGAGTTTCCAAGGCATGTTCTGGTTCATGGGGTCAATGAGAGTCGAACAGAACTAAGACAACTAAACAACAACAAAACTATCAGTCCCAGCAAAGCGTGGTTGTTTTTAGCATCAATCCATTTTCTGACTCCTTATGATTACAGATGCTAAAAAACAACCATCCTTTCTGCCTCCTGGGTTTTGATTCTTAGTCATTCTAGACTCTAGACCCTAGTGGGTGACCAATGGCTGAGAACTTTGATTTTTATAGATTAAAACTGAAAAATCTGAATGAATTTGTTTCAAAAGACCAGCTGTACAATTAAACATTTGCTTCTGCCAGATGCCCATTGACAATGTTACTGGCCATATGTAAATATTAAAGGTAAAGGTAAAGGTACCCCTGCCCGTACGGGCCAGTCTTGACAGACTCTGGGGTTGTGCGCCCATCTCACTCAAGAGGCCAGGGGCCAGCGCTGTCCGGAGACACTTCCGGGTCACGTGGCCAGCGTGACATCGCTGCTCTGGCGAGCCAGAGCCGCACACGGAAACGCCGTTTACCTTCCCGCTGGTAAGCGGTCCCTATTTATCTACTTGCACCTGGAGGTGCTTTCGAACTGCTAGGTTGGCAGGCGCTGGGACCGAGCAGCGGGAGCGCACCCCGCCGCAGGGATTCGAACCGCCGACCTTTCGATCGGCAAGTCCTAGGCGCTGAGGCTTTAACCCACAGCGCCACCTGCGTCCTATGTAAATATTACCATGTGTTATTTAGTATAACTTCTTTTCCCATACCCAATGACCTTAATGAATATCTGTTTGAATATTAATAACTTCTTCTCCTCCTCTCTTGACTGCAATGTTGGTGCTCATTTGCCTGCTGCACTGGAGTGGGCAACGGTTATGCATACAGCTGCTGGAGAAAAGAAGATCAACAGGAATATCTGTTATGAGCCCACTATGTGCCAAAGCAAGCCTTCAGTGAGCTTTTAGGTTTCAGGAGGTCCTTCCCTTGTGTCACATTGTGGTGCTTAGGGGTGGATGAACCTGTCAGCTTCAGTTTTCTGTTCCTCATTTTTCTCAATCTTACATTCAGTTTCCACAGTAGGTTTTTTTTTTAAAAAAACAAAACCAAAATCCTGATGAAAATTCATAAACACTTCTTTGTATGCAGTTCTGACAAATATGCACATTTTGCAAGGATCTCCCTCTAATATAATGCATTTTTGCATGTTATTTTTCACTTATGAAATGTGTTTACGCACATTTTCATCTAATGTATGCATTGTTTTACATATTGTTTGGTTGTACAACTGTATTACAAAATTCAGAGAAGTTCAGATTTCAGAGGATAGCTCTGTTTTCGTCCACATAATGATTCCACAAGTGTGAATTGAATAGTTTCTCCCTAAAATACAAGTAAAATCACATTTCTTCTCCAAGTCCCTCCCTCCCGACTGACCATTTAAACTCTTGATCTGGAAGTTTAAAAGTGTAGGGAGACTTGCAAAAGCTTTAAGAAAGCCCTGTATTCCTTATTCAGTCTGAAATGGGAGCATAGGGCTATCTCAATACACTTCTCAAAAGCACTGATCCCCTCCTTCATTTAAAGTAGAACTTAGAAGGCAGCTTCAAAAAATGCTTGTCCTTTAACAATCCTACACCTGTGATCTTTCCACAACAGTGAAGGCACAAGGCCACAGCACAATTTAACTCCATTATGTCAGCTGTTAGGTACGTGGGCATGGTTTAAGAAAATTGACCTTTGGGCCAAATTGAACCCCCTGGCAGGTCAAGATTGGCCCTCAGGCTGTATTCCCATTGCACATGCCTACTTGAACATTAAGTCTATGAAAATCAATAGAATAGATAAAGCGGATGATATCCAGCAATGTTAGTCATATTCAGAGTAGAACAGTTTGAAATCAATGGACCATGGTAGCTTAAATACATTATTTTCAACTATGCATGTGACTTTGCTGGATGTCACCCAATATGTTTAGGATGGAAGTGTTGAAGAGAAATATGCCAGTCCTTCTGCTTCAGAAAGCTAACATATTGTCCATTGAAAGATTTCACATTTTCCTTTCAATATCTGTGCCATCTTCATTTCCCTTCACCTGGTGCCATCACTGCATGAATAATAAAGGCACAATGTCAGTGTGGGCTTAAGGGAGGGGGATCTGTAATTCTCCAGATGTTGGATGACAATTCACATCATCCCTGATCATCAGCCATGTTCTCTAGGCAGGGACCAATTTAGGGCAGTGTGAGCAGTGCAGTCGCACCAGGCACACAGCCAAGAAGGGTGCCTTCTCAAAGACCGGTAAGTGAAGGTTCTCACAGGGTCCTAGAGTCCTGCTTCATCCTTCCCAAAGCTGGGCAAGTATTTACCAGGCTTTGGGAAGGAGGTAGGAGGGCTCTATGACCCTGCCAGAGCCTTGCGCCTCCTTCCCAAACCCCTGCTTAAACTGGCGCCATGATGGCTGGGGGGAGGGCATCAAATGGCCTTGCACAGGGTGGCATATTACCAAGGTCCTCCCCTGCTCTAGTGCTGTTGGAAGGTGGAGTCCCACAAGCTCTGAAAGGCCACAGCATCCCCATTCCTGCCACTTCTCTTGCATTAGTTTCAAACAGCATCTCTCCATCCCCATTTAGCTAAAATTTAGCTAAAATTGTCCCACTGGCCTTCCCAACAGCAGGGAAGATGTTTTTAGCTGGAAGAAGTTCTCATCTTGCATTTTCTATTATCAATCCCAGTCATATTTATTTCCCATGGAGACATTTCATTACAAATATTATTCTCTCAAAGTTTAATTTGATTCTTTTTTGTTTGTTTGTTTGTTTGTTTTAAAGCCCCAATGCAATTTGCATTTTGAGAGAAAGAGAAGCAGTCCCCCCTCCTCTTTCTTTCTTTTTCTTTTTGGTTATTGCTTGTAGTACAAAATGATATATCACAAATATATACAGAATATTCTCACTCCATGTGTAACTATATGCATACACAGATATAGTGCAGAGTGAAACATTAAAACATCTCTAAAATATTAATGGCATATTTGCATTTTCCCTCCTCTAATGAACATGTTCCTCTCACATCTTCTCTTGGTTAAAATAAAAATAATAAATAAAGAATGACTGAATACATGCCACAGGAAAATGTAGGCTGTAAAGAATAGTTACAATGGATCATTTCAATCTCAGTACAGAAATATGAAATAGCTCTTTTCAGCTTCAGCCCAAACACATATTGGTTCTAAGCACCCCATAAATTCATCAGTTGGATGACTCATATGGAAAATGGATTTAAATAAATCTATGTGAAAATTTAATTTAAGCTGAAATGCAGAAGTAAATAAGAGGTACCTTATACACCTAATTTGTTGTAATACAACAAATTGAGAGGAATGCAAATGTTAAAAAAAAAAGCTCTGTCACATGATTTGGTCCTGTCCTAATGTCACAGTTTTTTGATCAGCTGCTGTCAGCTGCATGAATAAGGTTTTGGAGGCCTCCTTAAGATTTACAGATGTTAATGTTCCATTGAATTATGTACCTGTCATTTGGCATCTAGCAGTGAGACGATTTATCTGGCTTCTAAGGGCACTCATGATGGCTTAATATGTAATGCTTCTATACTGGAAGGAGAAGACTACTTACCCCCTGCCCTGCCCAATTGTTCACTTGGCAGAAAGGGGGGGGGACTCAACTGGGTGCATATGAAAATGTGTCTATATATAAAGACAGAGAAAATGGAAAGTTTTCTGATATATAGACTCCTTATACTGATCTACTTGCTTGGATGCCTGAGCACTCGGTTGGTCTGGACTGCCAGTCATCCTCCACTCCTACTTTAACCCTCCTACCCCTTACATGTATGCACAGAAAAAATGGTATTGATGTTTTTATTTTTTATTGTTTGAATGCATTTGTTTTTCTTTTCAGAAAATTAAAAAAAGCAGTAATAAAAAGGTGTGTATATAGCTCTGTCTCTATCTCAACCTACCTACCTATCTGTCAAACGGTGGCTAGATAAACTGAGGGATTTTTTAGTTACAGTAATAAATGTATGATTTTGGTGATTAGTTTCATTCTTCCAGAATCCAGAGCAAACTTCTCTTAAATGCTGCTTGATATTTTGCCTGCACACACACACACACACACACACACTTGAATGAAATGAAGCTTCTTCTGTCAATACAGCTTCAGATAAAAATCATCTCTCAAAAATTCAACTTGCAAATTTTGAATAGGCTTCTCAGGGTTTAGAAAATGATTTGTCCACCACTCTTTGCCAGCATTTTATTTACAAATGGCAGAAGCATCCCTGTGTCACAGCCGATTACTGCCTCCTGGGCCTGTTTTTCATTCTACTCCATGCCCTAGCCTTCTCTACCAAGTACTGAACAGAATCAACCAAACACCATCATAGGAATATAAAAGAAATCTCTTTTCTTCCATGGAATCAGCTGTCTAAATGGCTTCAGCCAGTGGCTGATAGTCTTTTACTGATATGATAATAACCCTTCTTGTGTTCAATGCCCCTTCCATTTGATATGTATTATGCATAACTTAAGTGGAAAAGAGATTGCTGCATTTCAGAGTTGCTGCTCTTTCAGTTCTGAGACTCTTTATGAGAAGGAATGGGGTCGCTGAGGAAATGTGGGAGCTGAGAATTAAAGCATTAACTTTTCTGCTGGGGAGAGAATTAATAGAGCTGAGGCAGGGTCTCTTCAGCAATGTGGCGGGGGCACTTTTCTATTGGTAGCCCCCCTCCGATGAACCCTGTAGTGAGCACAGGGTAGTTTGGAGACAGCATTTAAATTTCCCACAATGTCCTGGAGCTTCTATGGCATAGTGTCATTCTGGGGCATTGTGGGAAATGCAGAGTGTCTCCCAGTTACTGAATGGAGCATCAGAAAAAAGGGGCCCTGGGTAGGCACCTTTCCTAGGTGCCAATGAGCCTCTGAACCATACTACACAGAGTACTTATTCCCTCCCCCCCCCCAATTCCAGGCACTGAACCCGGATCTGCTTAGCATGAACAAGGTTGCTACTTTTTTTGTCTTCAGAAATGTCTTGCACTGCATATAATTGTGTTTTTTATTTAAGCAGCTATGTACCACAGCTTTTAATTGTTGTATCTCTTTGCCATAAAGCTCAAATAAGCAACATTTTGCATCCTTTGTTTGTTTCTACTAGCATAGCATTTGCTGCTGTTGACTTTTGTGGCCTCAGCATTTCATTTAATTCCTGTGACGAATATGAGTGAGCTGAACGGTTGCATTGTGGCATCTGTTGTGCTTACTGTTTGAGCCACCTTAGAAAATCCTCCTGCTGGGACATCCTGAGCTATGACAGTTGCTGGTTTTTGTTTGTTTGTTTGTTTTTTGCTGTCTTCTATTCATTCAGGAGAAAAAGAGAAAGAGTTCCATATTTCAAACCTCATAAAGGAAACGGAATCAAATGTTAAATGTCATTGTAGATTTACATCAGCTAGCCATGGTGTCCCCTGCCCCCTAGGCCCACCCTGTATCAAACATAGCCTTTACGGGGTGGATGAGATAAGGATCCTATCTGCCGGCTCCTCCCCCACAACATGCAATCGGGTGGTGGCAGCCAGTTAAGTGGTGGCAGCAAGCTAAGTAAGATATGATTTGTGTGTCCCTCAGTATTTTCCTTGCCCCTGAGCTACCACCTAGAGCTCCAGAGATATATTCCCATGGAGGGTTTTGTTTTGTTTTTGGTGATCATGATAGAACTTCTGAGAACTCAGATCTCATTGTTCAGTTGCATGCTGATCTTTAGATGACAACTGGCCTTTCCTTGATTCCTTGCAAACTAATGAAATTGAGCAATTACTGTTATCTTTAGTGGCAATTCCTTGTCCCGTTAAATTGTCTCTGGAATTCTCTTCTTCCTGCTTGTGTATAAGTAATAGTTTTGTTCCACCTTTTCACTACAGCTGAAACCATGAGATCAGCAACTTCTATTAATTGTTTTCTGAATTGTATCCTTCCCCACCCCCCAGTTGTTGGTTTCCTATTAATGTACCTTTGATTTGTACTCAGGAAGATATTTGGACATTATCTGCATTATTCTGATTAAGCAGTAAACTCAAACCCAGTCAAGTCCATTATGAGAGATGCATTGATTGGGCTGCAGTCTGACACAATCCACATCCAGAGATGTGTCCCAAACTGATCTAATCCTGGCTGTCGACTCCTTCATCAAAATGCATCTATACATATCAGGCTCAGTCACTGTCCATCATCAAATTGGTGTGTGTGTGTATGTGTATGTGAGTCTGGGTACCTTCCCAGATGCACCATAGTGCTCTGTGTCCTGGTTCTGTGCAATAAATATTTGGTCTCAAAACCAGGTCTGTTGTATTTTATCCAGTGCTTTGTTTTGGAATAAAAATAACATGTCTAGAGGCTCTTTTGGTCTACTTGGGGTCCCTCCAGACATCCTTTTTCTTGTGCATTAATGATGAGGCGCTAGTGATGGAATGGTTATACGTAATCCTGCTTCCAATAATGTTTCCATCTTCAAAAATTCATTTTATTTTTCCAAATTTCTATCTTTAAACATGCAGATATAAAATCATCAAAACACTCCAAAGATTATATATGTATATATATGAACTGTGCATCCTCATTATACATTATACATTTTGTGAATAATATATATCTCTAAATGCCAAACATATAAGATCAATTACATCAGAAGACTTTGAAAGTTAACAACCTTCTTTAAACCTTGGAGAGAGTCAGTGACATGATATCTAAATAAGAAAACCTGGCACATTGAGATAAAGTTCAAGATAACTTACCTCTCTAAAAAGAAAAGTGAACCGAAGGAGGTCTAGGTTCTTCTGGTGATGGAATAATGAAAGAAATGAAGGGAGACTAGTTATCATAACATGTACCTCTGGTTACTTTGCAATGTTGTGTTAGTTTGTTTACAAGTGACACCTTCCAAACACTCTCATACCAGGCTAGGATTTTCAACATGAACAATAAGTCTGATGGGCATTCCCTCTAAACCTTGGTTCATGTTTTATGGCTCCTGCTTCTTGCTCAGTGGCTTCCTGTAACCCAGGTCTGCTAGATGCAAAGCTCAGCTGTACAGTAATTGCAAACTTAGTTCCTAGTTTTCTGCAATGCCTCACACAAAGTCATCACTGAAACATTTGTATCATTGTCATGGGACAAACATGTCATTTAAACCAATTGCCACAGCTGTCAGATAAGCAGATGACTCCCTTAGGCTGAGTCACTTTGTGCTTCTCTATCTGCCTCTGCTTATCGGACTCTTTTATTCCTCCTAGTTAGGAAAAAAAGAAGATAAAAGTTTATAAGACCCTGGTGAACATCTTACTCAAGCCATAAAACATGCTTGTCTTAAGTTGACATTGTAAACCATTTGATTTTCTATGAGAAGGACTTTGTGCTTGATTTCATTGGCATTCTGGAGTCAGGATGCAAAGGAAAACGAAAGCCATTCTGCTGATATAAATGTTTTGTTTTTGTTTTTTTGTTTTTAAGGAAGTCTACTTAGTTCCTAACGAAAAGGTGGTAGATTTACAAAGCTCGTAATGAATGATGGCAAGAATGAAAGCTTTCTTACGTCACTTATCAATTCACTTCCACCCTAGCCTGAAAAGCTGTTAGGACCATTGTACACAATCTATGAAGTAAACTGAGCTTTGCTACTAAGCATACTCTCAATTGCAGCCAGTTATGATCCAACTAGGGACGCGGGTGGCGCTGTGGGTAAAAGCCTCAGCGCCTAGGGCTTGCCGAACGAAAGGTCGGCGGTTCGAATCCCCGCGGCGGGGTGTGCTCCCGCTGCTCGGTCCCAGCGCCTGCCAACCTAGCAGTTCGAAAGCACCCCCGGGTGCAAGTAGATAAATAGGGACCACTTACTGGTGGGAAGGTAAACGGTGTTTCCGTGTGCTGCGCTGGCTCGCCAGATGCAGCTTTGTCACGCTGGCCACGTGACCCGGAAGTGTCTCCAGACAGTGCTGGCCCCCGGCCTCTTGAGTGAGATGGGCGCACAACCCCAGAGTCTGTCAAGACTGGCCCGTACGGGCAGGGGTACCTTTACCTTTTATGATCCAACTATTATGCCATGTTTACACTAGTGTTGCACTGCAAATTTCTCCTGTGCCCTCCTCCTATACCGTTCTCTATCAATTTAAAAGAAACAACAGCAATTTGTTACCAATACTTTTGAGTGATTTTGCTCTCCTGTTTTACTGCTTAAGTGGTTCTTAGATTTACTATCAGCCCCCATTTTTTAATAGAATAATTATTATTTTATTTGTTATTTTATTTGTTTCCAGCACTTTCCATACACCCACACCCACCCACCCACCCCACAAGGAATATGAACATTTAAAGCAGCACTCTGATGTTCAGCTGGTGGTTTTATTGTTTGCATATTTTGAATACAGTGGTACCTCGTGTTACAGATGCTTCAGGTTACAGACGCTTCAGGTTACAAACTCCGCTAGCCCAGAAATAATACCTCAGGTTAAGAACTTTGCTTCAGGATGAGACAGAAATCGTGCAGCAGCAGCGCGGTGGCAGCGGGAGGCCCCATTAGCTAAAGTGGTGCTTCAGGTTAAGAACAGTTTCAGGTTAAGAACAGACCTCTAGAATGAATTAAGTTCTTAACCCGAGGTACCACTCTAATTGTTTTATTTATTATATTGTATATACTAATTTTTCTCCCAGGAGCTCAAGATGGTGTACATGGTTTTCCTCTCCCCAATTTATTCTCACAATAACCTCATGAGGCAGAGAGAGAGAGAGAGAGAGAGAGAGAGAGGAGATCCAACATCACTCAGTGAACTTGATGGCTGTGTAGAGATTTGAACTCTGGGCTCCCAGGTCATATTCCAGCACTCTAACCATTACATCTTACTGGCTGCACCACTTAAACAGTAAGCATTTGAAATAAATATTTGAAATAAATGAGAAATGCAAATGGTTTTTGAAAGAAGATAGTGTTTAATTGTGATAACCCCAAAAGGGGTAGCTGCAAACAGTCTATTCAGAAGTCTCACTGAGACAGACAGTGTCATTTCTTGTGTACTTGCTGAGCTCATTCCAGCATGGTGAAAAGAAGGGGTGCCACATTTTCTTTCTATATATTTTTTCTGCCCTGGCTTTTTGGGGGGTCCCTCCCATTGATTCAATGAGATGAAAGCAAATGCACTCCCACTCCCCCCCCCCAAATGCCAGGTTCATCATGAAAACCCTTAAGCCATCATGACCTCTCACTTTGACACACAGAGCCTCGAATTCCCATCTTTGTTGAGATACACCAGCTGGCCAGCTGGTGGAGTAACAGCAGCAGCTGTAGCTGGGAAGAGGAGGAGGAGGAGGAAGATGGGAGGGAGGCAACAGGGACACCAACACCACTGCCACTGCCACTGCCACTGCCATCCCCGCCATGGGAGGCTGCGACTTTCTGGTCTGGTAGGCCACGCTGAATAAAAAGCAAGAAGGAGAAAGTGAGCCAGGTCAGGTGCGAAGAAAAGGCAGCAACTGGAGGAGACCTTGGGCAGGAGCAGACCTTGGGACTGGGTGGGAAGGGTGTTGCAGGCAGGCCTGTGGGGAGCTGGAGCTTGATGGGTGGGAGGCAAGGAGGTTGGGGGTTGGGGTTGAGAGTGGGTGCTGGAGCTAGCTGTGCTTTGCAGGGGTAGTTTGTATCATGAAAAACTTAAATAAAAATCTTAACATGCAAAAAAGGCCCCCTCCCAGCAATGATACTGTTGTAGAATAGAATGTCCCTCTTTTCATTTGAGGAATACAGTCGTACCTCGGGTTAAGTACTTAATTCGTTCCGGAGGTCCACTTTAGCTAACGGGGCCGCCCGCTGCCGTCGCGCCGCTGCTGCACGATTTCTATTCTCATCCTGAAGCAAAGTTCTTAACCCGAGGTACTATTTCTGGGTTAGCGGAGTCTGCAACCTGAAGCGTATGTAACCTGAAGCGTATGTAACCTGAAGTGTATGTAACCCGAGGTACCACTGTATTGGAGAGTATGGATTCAGTTTATGTGTCCATCTACTGACTCTCTCGGAATAACTCTAGAATGGTTCTGTTTCACTCTTTCCAACATCAGAGCACCAGCATCATATGGGCACAAGCTGTGGGCTTTTCAGTGCTTCAGAGAGGAGATGGTCAGCCCTCTTTCCCTCTCTGAGGATCAACTTCTTTCTCTGCCTGTGGAGGCAATGTTCTGCCTTCATGTTTGGATGTAGTGCACATCTGAATACCAGTTGCTGGAAACGACAGGAGGGGAGAGTGCTTTGTGCTCAGGTTCTGATTGCAGGTTTCGTTTCGCAAAGGAATTTGGTGAGAAAAGGATGTTGGTCTAGATGGGCTATTGGCCTCATCCAGCAAGCTCTTCTTATCTTCTTGGTGAAGTTAGAGTATATTGGTTCATAGTATTTGTGTGTTTGATCACTGTAAATATTTTTTGATTATGTAAGGATGCACTGGACTGGGGTTGAGTGAAACGTATTTATGCTTGTACCTAGATTAAGTTGTGGTTATCATTGTATGGGTAAACTAGGAATTTAATTGAATTCACTAGTTTAAATTATATGTTTGATTGGGCATATGGTGCAGTGGAAATATTGGGTTTATTCTCTTTTTGCTTAGTTGGCAATTATATTATTTATAAAGGCAGATTTGTTGTTACATTTCTGTAGTTGATTTTCATTTGTAATGCTTTATATTTTGCAACATTTGTTTATATTTGCTTTTTAGATATATTGGAAATTGTTTAAAGACACTCCCCCCTCCCAAAAAATAATTTGTAAGTGATATGTAAGGTGCCTACAAAAACAAGTAAATAAAGTAATTTCCATAATTTGTAGATTTTTTTAACTGAGCGCTGATATCAGACTATTAGTTTCTGTGTGTTCTTAAATTGTTTGGTTTGCTGTTATAATTAGTTCTTGGCATTTCTCTAAAGATTAGGAAATATCAGTTCTTAAAAGATCAGTGAAAATTAGGCTGAGATCAAGAAGCATGCCTGGGTAAGAGAGTGAGAATTAAGAAACATGAACATTAGCAGTTGTTTACTCTGGAATGTAATTAAATGCAACTGCCAGAAGAGTTCTAAATTTTGAGCAGATGTCATAACGTAAAGCTAGCATCCCAACAGAGTATTCAAAAAGAAGAAGTTACTGACATAATATTTAAATCTAAAATAGCTGAGGGAAATGCTATTTGCTCATTTTATTTTTTTAATGTTGCCACTTGCCCAAGAGCAAGACTGGCTAGCATCAGTATCTCACCTCTCAAGAAAGACTGCAGGCTTGCTAATATTTATCTTTGAAAATGTTTTTTTTCATACTCACATATTACTTGTGTTGCAGGGATGTTTCATTAAGAGACAATTAATGGAGAATTTCAGTGGTATGAATTGTCATGTCCACTGGGGAAAGTTGAACTGAAAAAAAGTGCTTCTAGGAATGCCCAGATATATAGTACGAGGATATCTCCAGAGAGAAAAACCAGGTCATCCTGGTCCAGAAGCACTGAAGAGATTTTATCTGAAAGCTACAACCTCTGCTCAGTAGTATTTGCTCAAGGCCTTTGAGAGACTTATCTTGATCTTAAAATTGTCATTAGTGGAATACCTCTGGGCACCTTAATTTCCAATCCCAGAGAAGGGGGGGGGGGAGACGGGGAGAGTTCTAGGTAAACATGCGAAAACTTCATTCTCATCAGAAAGAGGGAAATGGCTGTTCTTTCCTTGTTCAATTCCACCCCACTCACCTACCCACCTACCTACCTATTTTCAGTAGCCAGACTGAAGCAAGGAAAATGTACATACAGTATGTTACATTTGAAGGACACCTTAAATCTGAGAAATGCAGTGTGCTGGAGGCTGAATGAGGTTGGCTTGGATTAGAAAACTAGGACTCCATTATGTAAAGATGTGACACGTACGTACACAGCACAGTTAGCGACAATAAGTAGAAGTAACCGTTAGCTTGCCTAAGCATTAGCCATAAGGATTCAGTGAAAGGAGAAATGAAGTAAACATGCTTAATGTGCAAGCATCTAAAGTTGAAATAAAAATGCTATCGAGTATCCATATGTGGTGTAGCTTGGCCGTGGAATGTCACAATTACATTACACAAATACAACCCTTCCAGTACATGCCTTGAATGACTTGGAGATAAGACAAGCCTCTAGTTTAGAGGAGAAAGTAGATCTCCATGTGAAAAACAAAAACTTTGATGACACCCAAAGTGAGAGGATACAGTACCTCTCTCTGAGAATCTGACTCAGGGTAGTAGACCTGTGTGGCGTTTGCCCTCCTAGGTGGGTAACATCATACTGGGTCATAAGGAAAGGGTTAACTAAGTGTAAAATGATTAACCAATAGGAACCCAAGGGGAGGAGTTAGAGTTAGAGTTGTTAAGAAGTCAGTCTGGAGTAGAGAAGAGAGAGGGAGAATAAGTCTGTGGGTTGGGCTAGTTTGATGTGAGAGAGTGAGAGAATCTGTTAAGAGGAGTCAGTTAAACAGTTGGGATAACCAGTTAGAAGGTATTAGGAAGGTATAGGCCGGTAAAGAAACTAAGGTTAAGAACTGACAAGAAAAATTATCTGAAACCATAAACTTGTTAATGCTTATAAAATAAACTTGTTTATTTGGTTTAATGTTAACAACTGTCTGGACTCAATGTGTACCCGAGAGAAATGGGTTGGTGGCAGTGGGGAAGCGATCACAGTGGTGGCACAGGGATCAATAGACTGTCAAATGTCCGGGGACCCTGTGTGATCGCCACAACCTGCTGCCCTGTAGGACTGCCTCTCCCCATCCCCCACTTCTTCTCTTTTTTCCTACCTCTAAATCAATGGTAGGGAATTTCAAGCTCATGGGCCAAATGTGGCTATTCAGGATTCTTTATGTGATCCTTGGAACTCTTCCCAGGTCCTGCCCCCTCTTCCCACGGCCATACTATGCATTCATGTCAGTGGAATGGAAATTCCATTTGTGTCAATGGAAAGGAAACATAATGCAACCATCAGGTGGTTTAATCAAGTACATATTATTTGTGGTTTGAAAACCACAATAACAATGAATACCAATCATGGGATGGATAAATGCTCCTATTTCTGTTTCCATCAGAATTCTCCAACATTCTTAGCAGTCAAACCAGAAAATTATTCCTGAATGCACCCTTGACAACTTAATTCAGATCTAATATCATTGCAAACCAGCCCATAACAAAGACGAAAGACCAGTCCTGTAAATTCTGTGTACAGAGAAACTCTGTGCATCAGAAGATCTAGTACTTTTTTAAGGTCAAGGACATTAAGATGTTGATTTCAATGGTTACGTTGAAGTAGTTTCTAACTCATTTATTTTCTCCCTGGAAATATCCTGTTGGAGCCTTTAAGGAGGAAAAGTGACACACTTTAAATGTCACATTTCTTCCTGATAACAGAAGGCATTTAGCATGTAGTGACAGGGTTTGCACTGTGATGCCAGCACAACTCTACTTGCTAATTTGGTGCTGATTTGGTCCTGATATTTAGACTGCATATTTAGAGTGCATTTCCAGTTTCCAGGTTTGATCTATTCAGTGAAACATCAACATTACTTATGAATAGCAGCTATAGATTAAGCTCCAAAGCCATAGTTTTCACTACAATGAGATTTTCTATATATAATATTTCCCTTTTCCTGTTTTGGCACTAGAATTCTTTCACATTCTTTCCCAATTGACACTGTGCATGACACTGTGCATCACAGAAGTATTGCATGTGGTTATAAAACTAAACAGACAAAATTTCCTAGTGTAATAAAAGATTGTGGGTTCTTAGCATTCTTTAATGGAGTATTCTGCTTGCTATCAATCATCTCAGGAGAGCTGCAAGCTAATTTTAACAGCCTCAGTGGACTGACCTATTGCTTGAAATGTACAGGAATCAGAGATTAAGCACAAATTAAAACAGACTAGATCATAATGATAGATCCCTCTCCCACCTATAATTTGATAACTAAGAATATCCAATGCAGTTGTGGAGTCACTGCAGTTGCAGTAGGTCCAGAAAACTCACTCAGATGGTCAACACTGTATTGCACTCACAGACCTTCCAAGTGTCCCTATTTTCCAGGGACATCCCTGATTTAGAGAAGGCATTCCAGTTCCTGATTTGATCCCAGAATGTCCCGCTTTTCCTTAGGATGTCTCTATTTTCATTGGAGAAATGTTGGAGGGCATGGAGTTATCCAACCCCCCAAGCCAGCTGAAGGCAATCCTGTATATGGAAGCTTTTTAAATGTTTAATCTATTATGTTTTTATATATGCTGGAAGCTGCCCAGAGTGGCTGGGATAAGATGTATGGGATATAAATAGTAAAATTATCATTAGGGAAAGGAATGTCCCTATTTTCATTGGAGAAATGTTGGGGGATATGCACTCAGATTCTAAATTTGCAGCTGGATTAATTTGGCACAAACCCAAGGGTGAAATACAGATTTTCTTGTCCTGTGCCTATTTGCTTGTGAGACAGAGGTTGTGGCCACCAAGATCTGCAGGTCCAACAAGAAGGGAGGAACTATATAACTGGACCTGTTTGCTAATTCTGCTTTTCATGAAGCTTGAGACTGTGTAATATAAAAGGGTCCCAAAGTCATCTGATTTCAGTGAGCCTGCAGTCAGACCTACAAAGTATCATTTCAGCTGAGTAGCATATGGTATTGTAAGATGCATGACAGGACATTTATTTTGCCTGAGCTGCCTCAGTTGCCACTAGTTGCAGGCCCATAATCCTTTCAGGATTCTTTGGTGTGGTCTTGGATTGCCCTTTATATCAAACCTTCTGTGAATAGATACTATGGCACTGTAGAGGAGGGAGAGAGAGCTTAGACTTGTATAGACTCAAGGGCTTCCTCACCTCTTCATCTTGTTCCCACCTCTCCTGCTCTACTGTCTCTTGGGACCAGACAAAAATTGAAGCAGGAGGAACAGCAGGTTACACACAGGAGGAGTCTTCGCCTGCTTGAATGCAGCTTGGGTAGGGGAGATACATTTTTCCTCTAAGGTTTCATTTAAAAGAATATATTGCTTTACTGCTGCCAAAAATGACCACAGCAAGAAGCAGTTTGATGGCAGGCTGGCTAACATTGTTCATCTGCTACAGTGCCCTGGTCCTATCTTTGTTCTGAGAAGTGTGTGTGTGTAGCTTTGTTCTGAGAAGTGTGTGTGTGTGTTTGTGTGTAGGAATGGGAGGGAGGGGGAGAGAGAGAGAGACTCATTAATTTGGAAGGCTAGGACCTGATCATCACTGGGAGGGATGCAGCAGGTGCTGAAGCTTGAGGGGTGGCAGTGCTGCTCATCTAATTACTGACCAGAGATTTTAAAAACAACAACTACACCACCACCACCACCAACAAGCAGCTCTGGTTCCATTTGGATGTCTAATTAATTCAACTAGATGCCTGATATTTATGCATAAACACAAACATCCTAAAATCTGAATGCCCTAATGTACATTCTCTCTCTCTCCTATACATTTGCTTGTCCATGAAAAATGCCACATTAATGAGCAGCAAAATAATTCTAACAGCTTGCTGATGAACTGTTTATGGACTGTTTTAAAAAATGGTCCCCCATTCAAATAGATTGCCAACGCAATTTTCCTTTGAATCTAGGATTGCCTTTAGGACTTCCCTTCCTCAAACTGACTAGACCTAACTTTGTGAAATTTTATGACTTCACAGCTAAAAAATAAGGGGGGTGTGCCTTGATATGCTGCCAAGCAATGCTCTTCATTTCAATTTCACCTAAGAGGCGCCCATGCAGCAAACAGATCTACTGGTGGATGTGAAAATGCACAGACTATCAGTGTCTCTTTCTGTAGTTGTGAGGAAAGCCTGAGATCATGGGGAAGAAAACAGAAAACAGAAGGGAAGTGATAGCAGAGGTCGAAGAGGGAGATGGTGACTGGCAGGTGCATTTTCATGAAAATGTGGATTGATGTTAAGCCAAACCTCCCCCTTCATTTTTAGAAGGATTTTTGTTTGGTTGTCTTCATAGCAGTCAAATAATCAGCAGAGTAAAGAAGCCCTGGAACTGTTACCTAGCACAAACAAAAACATAAAAACACTGGCACAGCTGGTCAATGCCAGCAAATCTTCAAAATTTTAGTTCAGGATTTTGTTGTCTACAAGATATCAGACAACTGTTTCTGAATGTATACACCCCTGGTCAGCAACTAGATGTCCTACAATGGTCCTAAGAAAATCATGTCAAGTGTAAAGGCAAAGGCGAATGCTGCTTTCATAGATGCATTCATGTAACTTTTCTCTTTAGTGTGTGCATTAACAGCTAAGGCATAATCTTAACCATGTCTGCTCAGAAGTAAGTGCTATTGAAAACAGGGTACAGGAGAAAATAGTCCCTTTAACATTCTCTTTTACCAAAAGCCCAACTACACTTTCTTTTTTCTTGTCATGATTATTATTTTTACTTTTCCACATGAGATTTAATTCAACTTGGAAAGTCTTTCAACTTAAGGATCTCATAGAGTTTTCTTTTTCAAAACACACAGGCACCAAAGAAAGCCCTGTTCTTCACAAACCCATAATCACTCACTAGGAGGATTTCTTTGTCATCTTTTCCCATCTTTTGAAATCATTCTAGGTAGCTACATCTCCGATTGTCATTTGGTTTGATGTCTGCCTTTAAATGATATGATGGGATCAGCAGATCATAGGCCTGGAGTGTCATTGTCATGTTGCTGGTATGAAAGATAGACTTCCTGCTGGAAGGGGGGGGGGAAAGATGGTTACTGCCATCATGCATTCAGATCCAAAGCATTGTCACTTTATCACACAAAAAGGAAGGCAAGGTGGAAGAAAGGACTGTTCACTCCCATACCAATATCAAACCTATAGAGCTGTGACAAAATAAGTTAGCTGTTTAAATGGTGTTTTATTTTCATTTTATTTTATTTTATTTCAAAGACATAAATAGCATTATTTAAGCTCCATTTAGGCAGTCGATTTTGGAAACACATTATAACATACAGAGTGAAAGTATGTAGAAAAAAATGCAAATATTTGTGAAAATAACATACAAAAATGCATTATATTGGGGAAAATTGCTTGCAAAAAAATTGTATTACACAGTACTCAAAACTGCATACAAAAATTCTTTTTAGGAGAAATTTGCACTGAAATGCTTACAGATTGGGATTCTTTGATTTAAAAATTGCAAATTGCTGCAGGAATGTAGAGAACTGAGTATAAGGCTGGCAAAATGAGAAATTGAGGGAAACTGAAATTGACAGATTTGGCCACTCCAATGGGTGTCTAGGCTTTTGGTCAGCAATTTGGTTGGTTTGTGGGCTCCGGCTTACAAAATGTCCCAATGACAAATCTTATTGGCACAGATGCTCCTTCTCCATACTCCTCTTTGGGAAGGGACTGTCATTGGGTGCAATTGATTTCACTCCCAACTAGAGTTTTCACCTGATTAATAAAATCTAAGTAGGTTCTTTTGTTTGTTTATTTCTAAACCATTAACTTTAAAATTCTTAAGCAATATGCAAAAACAACATTAAAGCAATAATACAATTTAATAAAAGAAAGAAAAAACCAGGAACATGTAAAAACAGAAATTCAGTGGGAGAAACCCAGAGTTGGATTTTATAGACTGAGGATGCCTGGACATAAAGATATGACTTACCCTTCACAAGACGTCTGAAGAAACTAATAGATGATGTATGGCTGAGGGAAGGGCATTCCATACTGCATTCCCATTTTGGGCTCACCGCTCTGCCATCTTCTCTAGAGTGTGGTGCCACAAGTAAAATTTACCCCGATTATCTAAGTTAGTGGTTCCCAAAGTAGATGGTACTGCCCCCTTGTGGGGTGGTTAGATAATCTAGTGAGGTGCTAAGAGGCAAGGGAGTGGCAGGGGGCGCTGGAGGTATAAATGACGATCAGACTTTTAAAAGCTGGCATCAATTTTGTTGAATTTATTGAATTATCAATAAATGTGCAATTAGTTGTTAATGTTTTGAATTTCATTATGTTATTGTTTTCTTTAGTGGGTTGCACAAACGGCTGTTCTGAATAATACTTTTGATAGGGCAGGGGGCCCTAGGAATGAGCTTATGGAACCAAGGGACAGTGGCCCAAAAATGTTTAGGAACCACTGGATTAAGTGATCTTACATGTCTACACAGTCTTTCTAGTAACCTGATCCCAAGTTTTTCAGGGATGCACAGGTTAGTAACAAGACCTTCAACATTGCATGGAAGCTGATCAGCAACCACTACGGTGTGCCCAAAACAGATGTAACTTTTGCTCATCCAGGTGCTTCGCTCCAAAACCTGGCTGCAGATTATTGTAATTGATAGTGTCCCCCGTCCCCAGGAGTCCATCAGTGAATTGTGCTACATCACAACCACCACATCATTTTCAAAATCTGCATTGGCAACCAGGCTTCCTTGTCTTCCAAAGTGGATCTTACCTTTTACAGAGCTTATAAAAAAGAAGCTTAATAAAATGACACAAAACAAAACTTGGGAGGGGAGAAAACTTTTGGACCACCTCGTAACGGTAAGTGACTAAGTACCTCGTCCAAGGATGCAATTTGTAATGAACAATATATTTAAAGAGAGGGCTACATTCATGTGCTATGCATGACACTGTGAGACATTAGGAAGTCCCTGGGAATGATGCTATGTGGTCCCATAGCATTCTTAATTAATTAAAGACTTTAATTACTAGGGATGCTTGAGGAATTCATTCAGCCTAATTTTGAAGTGAGCTGATGTTATTCACATTTCCCAGATTAATAAACAGTTTGGAAGGCAGCTACCTTTTGGTTTTCACATTTCTCAATACAGTTTTTGACTCAAAAGGTATGCCAAATTTGTATATAGAAATGCATATTTAAAATTGCAATGCATGCACAAATGTATACTGTAGGAAGTAATGGGTATAAAAATTAACATTAGCAAAATAATGTGAATTTTCATATGTTTTTCTAAATTGAAGATGATGTAAAAGGGGAGTGAAATGGATTTCTGCAATGAACACATGCAGAGCTGTCACAGATTAGAAATGGACTTACACACACAAATGCACTTAGAATGGCACCATGTACAACAGTTTCCAGGGACATTTCAGATCTTTGTTCAGATCTTTGTCACTGAGTGACAGCGGGGTTTCCCAGCCATTTTTAGCAGTTCTTCTGTTTAACAAACTTTTACAAAAGGGGGGGGGAAAGCTCTTAGCTTATCTTGTAGCTGTGAGTTTTCTAAATCCTCCACACCCGCACAACCCTGAAAGTGAAATGGATTTAGACACACAACCAACCCATGTCCCGGAATTTCTTCTCCCCACACGGGGGTAGAATAAACTTATTGCAATCAATGGGTATTAATAACTATCTTAAATTTTTCATAGGATTAGTATTGGATACAACCCAATGAGTAACATTCAACTAAGTCCTGCTCAGAGCAGTCCCTCTGAAATTTTTGAACATTGCTTACAACACAATCCTAACCATGTCTACTCAGAAGTAAGTCCTATATTATTCAATGGGGCATACTTTCAAGTAAGCAGACGTAGGATTTCAGCCTTAGTTATGTCTATTAACTTCAGTGGATCTACTCTAAGTAAGACTTAGTTGAATACCATACAATTATTATTATTATTTTGTGTGTGTGTGTGTGCGTGCACGCGCGCATGCAAATTGGCAAGGGCTTTATTGTTTATTAATTGCAGATCAATGTATGTAAATGGGATGGAATAGACTGAATAGCCACCTCATGAGAAGAGAAGACTCCCTGGAAAAGACCCTGATGTTGGGAAAGGTTAAGGGCACAAGAAGAAGGGGACGACAGAGGATGAGATGGTTGGACAGTGTTCTCAAAGCTACTAACATTATTCTGGTTACAGGTAGGTAGCAGTGTTGGTCTGCCATAGTCGAAACAAAATAAAAAAAAATCCTTCCAGTAGCACCTTAGAGACCAGCTAAGTCAGTTATTGGTATGAGCTTTTGTGTGTATGCACACTTCTTCAGATACACTGAAACAGAAGTCACCAGATCCTTATATATAGTGAGAGGATGGGGAGGGGTGGTGGGAATGGGTGATTACTCAGAAGGGTGGTGGGAATGGGTGATTGGCTGATAGGTATGGTAAACCTGTTTATTACAAAAGAATTTCAGAAATAGACTGGAAAGAGAAGTTGCTGAATTGCAACTTATTACCAAACTTAAAACCATGGAGAGACCTGGTCTGAATAGAGACATTGGATTCTTATCTCATGATACATGATAAAGTTATTTTTAGCCATCTCACCCCTTGTTTTTTCCTGTAAGAACAACTGCAGTCGTTAACAGTCGTCAACAGGTTTACCACACCTATGAGCCAATCACCCATTCCTACCACCCTTCTGAATAATACTCCACCCACTCACTATATATAAGGGTCTAGTCACTTCTGTTTCAGTGTATCTGAAGATGTGTGCATGCACACAAAAGCTCATACCAACTTAGTTGGTCTCTAAGGTGCTACTGGAAGGATTTTTTAAATTTTGTTTCGACTACTAACATTAGTTTGAGCAAACTGTGGGAGGCAGTGAAAGACAGGAGTGCCTGGTGTGCTCTGGTCCAGGGGGTCATGAAGAATTGCACACGACTAAATGACTAAACAACAACAAAGACTGAAGTAAAAAGATCTGGAACTGGGCTGATTTATCTATCCCTAATAATATCATAGGAAGAAAAAGAGTTTGTGGAACAGTGGTAGTGGCTATTTTCTTCCTGCTTATGGTTCTTTGGATCCAATCCATTGTTTTGTATTTATGAGGGACCTGGAACATTTTGTCAGTGACAAATAGCTTTAGTTTCCCTGACTTTTCCCCTGCCTTTTGTATTAAAGTCATTGTCTCACGGTGTCATGCCTAGCACACAAATGCAGCCTTTCTGTTTAAATATATTGTTCAGAGCAAGGTGCTTGGCTTTAAACAAGATTCTTCCTTATGGTCCAGAGGCTAATATGTGCATTCTTGAAGCATTCTTGTTATTGATAGCACTGTCTTTGGCACACGTTATATTGAGATATTGATAATGTATGAAGCGTAACATCCGATTTCTAATCTAATCAATCAAGTGACATACATATGCAGCAGATCTCTGGCTTTTACCAAGATTAATTACCATGAGCCATGAAAACTAGCTTTTGATGAGGTGAACTATTGAAAAAGCAATCTTGTTTTTGTGGTGTTTTTTTAAAGGAAGGCAATCCTTGCAAAGAAATGGGTGCTCTAATAAGTTAACAAATATTCTGTCACTCAAAACATATGCACAGCCTTTAAGACAACAGAAAGCGAAGATTAAAAGCAGCTAAATCAGCTCTCTATTAAAGCATTTAGAGCTTTTATCCAGATTTTACATGAAAATTATGCAATCTGTTGCAAAATGAAATACTCATCTTCCAGATGGTATTCTAAGTCTAAGCAAACATTTGCATGCTTCGTGTAACAAACTGTGCATGTATAGATATAGATGTATTTCCCAGTGTGCTTTGTCATGCAGTTGAGGATGTTAGCACAGAATGTGCAAATGCAGAGCGGATGCAAATTTGCATTACAATGCTCAGTGATGTCCCGCTAATGTGTACTTCTGATTGGGCTCACAAAGTGTGAGATCCTGCCATTTTCCATGATGAAGTGTCCCCAGTCAAGTCGGCTGGAAGTTAACAAATGGAACCTCTTTACTGAACGTCAGTAAATTCTCACAGGCCACTGATAGTCTTCCATTAAATTAATTAAGAGCTAATTGCATTGTTGGATTCTATTGTAAAGTTAAGCTGCTATAGCAGAATGTTCTTAAGGGCTTCAAAGTGCTCATTAGCAAACAATGGAATGAAGGATAAGGAAAAGAGACACATTGGTTCTTACCTTTATTTAAAAGTGGTACAATGTTGCATGTTTTGTAAGTTTTGCACCACAATATTTTCATTAATTATTGGCAATCAGTTTTTTTAAAAGTAATGAAACACACCCCTCTTTTGAAGGGTCTGATTCCCCCACAGGGAATAAGGAGGCAGGATAGAGCCAGTGTGGTGTAGTGGTTTAGAGAAGTAGACTCGTAATCTGGTCAAATTACTTGACGACCCAGGGATATTTTGATGAATTTTCTGCTGTTACCTTGAGATTGCAACAGGTGGCAGCTAGTGATCCTTAAAACAAATTCCACCATACTGGAAACTGCACTTTCCCCCCACTAGGAATTCTCAGCAGTCTATTTTGGTTCTTTCAGGAACCAAGTGTGGTGTAGTGGTTAAGAGTGGTAGACATGTAATCTGGTGAACCGGGTTCGCGTCTCTGCTCCTCCACATGCAGCTGCTGGGTGACCTTGGGCCAGTCACACTTCTTTGAAGTCTCTCAGCCCCACTCTACTCACAGAGTGTTTGTTGTTGGGGAGGAAGGGAAAGGAGAATGTTGGCCGCTTTGAGACTCCTTCGGGTAGTGATAAAGCGGGATATCAAATCCAAACTCTTCTTCTTCTTCATTGCCTGGGTAACGTTAGCTAAATGTAACAACTGTGAGCAAGTCAACTCTGTTAAGGAGAGGTTCTTTCCCTTAAGCCCCTCCCTTTCAGGTGTGTAGGGAAGCCTCCTGCTCCACCCCCTCCTAGAGCTCCAGAACTCTGGGTGTGCATTACAGGTTGGCTTGAAAGGTGATGCTTTCCATTCTTGTGAATCCCACAGGCCTGGAGGCAAACTTCAGGAATACACTCTTGACCCTTCAGAGTGCCTATGCAGCCTGAAGACTTCCAGTTCTTATCCACCAGTGTGACCAAGTAAACATATTTGTTTATTTGGTCACACATATTTGTAGCTGCAGCTGCAACTAGGTAACCCTGTATCTTTAATGCAGTGTAGGCACAACATTAGGAACACGGGTGATGCTGTGGTCTAAACCACTGAGCCCCTGGGTTTGCCGATCGGATGGTTGGTGGTTCAAATCCCCACACCAGAGTGAGCTCCCGTTGCTCTGTCCCTGCCCCTGCCCCTGCCAACCTAGCAGTTCGAAAGCATGCCAGTGCAAGTAGATAAATAGGTACTGTTGTGGTGGGAAGCTAAACGGTGTTTCCGTGCACTCTGGTTTCCATCACAGAACTCCGTTGCACCAGAAATGGTTTAGTCATGCTGGCCACATGACCAGGAAAGCTGTCTGTGGACAAACGCTGGCTCCCTTGGCCTGAAAGTGAAATGAGCACCACAACCCCATAGTCGCATTTGACTGGACTTAACCATCCAGGGGTCCTTTACTTCCTCTCCCCCCCTTCCTTCTTCTAGCCTCTGTTCCCTGATCTCAGTCCTCCCTCAGCTGCTGCAATGTCATCATCAGCCTGTTTCCCCATTTTTACTGTTTCAGCCAACTCCTGAACCTCGTGATGCACCAGGACTTGCAACAGGCATCTGTGTCCATGTAGGTTTATGTGGAGAAAGGCCATCTTTGAGATACTGGGGTCATGAGCTGCATAAGGCTTTATAGGTCAAAAACAGCACTTTTAACTGAGCCCAGAAACTAACTGGTGGCCACTGCAATCATGCCAGTGTTACCTTGCATAACACTGCTATGTTCCAAAAAGCACCTATCATTTTGGAGAAGCAATAATTCATTCCTTTAGTCAGCAACAGGATGATTAACTGGAAAAAATTCTTTAATTTTGTTCTGTTTAGCACATCCACCCTCAATTAATTGAGGCCTGTCTGATATGCCTTAGTGGAAGATCCATTTTTATGTCTCACAGAAGTAAGAATAAATACCCTCATATAAATTAGTGGGTATAATTATTTCTTAAAATTGATAGCTACTATGGGTTTCTTTCAATTACTCTTCCAGTTCCAATGATATTTGAAACATGGCACATATAATGACTCCCAATGCATTCAAGCCCACAATACGTTACATTTATATCCTGCTGCAAAAGGAAATAATTAGTCTTTTCAGTATAACGGATGGGACACTGGAGTAGTGATGCAAAAGGCATTGGCTAGAATTTTGTTTTATCTGTATTGCTAATAGATCATTTCCAGAGATCATATATCCTGGAAAAGGTGGGCTCTGCACCTGGACTATTTCACCCCTTTAGATTGAGGGTGTGAAAGTTTGAACAATCAGGCACTGAGTTTTATAGCACAGACCTGTGCCTAGACATAGGGCACAAAACAAAGTTTGGATGAGCCCTGAGACTAAGGAGGAGCAAGCTGGTAGGCAGTGTCATCCCTTTGTCTGGTTTTAAGTAAGAAGGCAGGCAAGTGGAGGCTAGCTGAGAACCAACTGAGGTAGGTGGGTCGGTGCCCAATTCATCCTAATAGATCAGCCTCCACTGCTGCACTAGCAGTAGCTTCCCAGAGGGCAGTGGGGCATTCCCAGCCCTACTGGGACTGAATCTGGTACTTTCCGTATGCAAACCATGTGCTCCATGACTGAGCTACAGACCTTCTTTCAAGGTACACCAGCACTCTTTAAGACCACAGGAGAGAAAAGGGGAAATTTATTCCCCTCTGTTAACTGCTTTGACCCTGCAGAAAACTCAGCTGCAAGATGTATACACTCTTCAGCAGCATTTGGTTTTAGCAATGGAGTATTTGTTGTCAGTACTTTTCTCTCTCATCTCCCCACTCTTGCACTAATTTAGGCTGCTTGCAGAAAATGTCCCTCACAGCTTGGAAAGCAAAAGTGTTTTGTTTTGGGGTGGGGTGGGGTTTTTTTAAACACAGCAAAGAGAATGTGAGGCAGTTACTCTAGAGACTTTCAAAGGGTCTAGATTAGTGGAGCCTGATTGCTAGCACTGATAGCTATGTGTGATAAGTCTGACTTTATGTCTCCATTTGCATATTAATTGTAATTCAACTATGGTATAATTAGAAAAGTTCAGCACACAGTTTTATCAAGACTTCGGCTGCATCAACAAGGAGTCAAAGGCTTTCTGAGCTTTTCCACAGTTCACTCTAACTGCTCAGGAAATCATTTCGCGTTCCATTTTGGCTGGGAAATAATTTTCTGATTTATATACTGTTTTCTTGTTCATCCTTGGGGAGTCATTAATGCAAAATATCTCCTAGCAAAGGAACTTCAGGCCAATGATCCTGGGTACAAAATATTCTCGTTCGGTAGGGTCTCCATACAGGGAAAATGTGGCAAGCAATTCCTGGAATGACGGGCAGATTTCAGCTCATGCAAAAAATTGGCACAGGAATTCATTGCAGGAATTGTTGTAGGAATAGTAAAGCATGGTGGCAGTGAATCAAATAAAAACCAAATATATAATGAAGCAAATAAAGCTCTGCAATGGTTAATGTTAGTTTGCATATAACTTGAGACTGCTTCAACATATTAATTGGAATTGCCTTCTTCCCCCTCTTTTTTTTTTTTTGTCTGTGTTTGTGTATTAGTGTAATACTGATATTCATGAGTGACTAAGATAAATAGATCTTGAATTCAGCTGAATATATTTGGCAGTTTTTTAACCTTTCCAATTTTGCAGAATGATACACCTAACCACCACACGAGCCTCTAGTAAGTCCCATTAATGAAAAATATATTCTACTAAAAAATGGGCACCTTGTATTCTAAGTGAGGTTTCTGGGACCACTTTAATCCTGGGGAAAGCTTATTTCCATAAGGGTGCCACAAATGGGCAATTCCACAATATGTGTGCTAAATTAGCCTGCAGACGATATACTTAAGAGGGACTTAAGAGAAAATAATAATATTATAATGGTGTCATTTTGTTAGCATAAAATGTGATATTCATGCTGTTTATTGTAATGCACTAGCTGTTTTATCTGTTGCTTTAAAAGGTAGGTGCTTAACAACCAAATAAGCAGAAAATACATTTTGTAATACTCTTCTGGCAATGCTACTATTACGGCAATGTGCTTCTTGACCTCTTGCAAATTACAGTGACTTATAAAAAATAGACACACTCAATGAAATTCTGTACGTATATTTCCTTAAGCAAAACATTTATTGCAACTGTAAAATGGAAAATACCATTTTTAAAGCCTTTGCCACAGTCTGAAGGTCTGCCCAACCAACCAAATAGGATTTTTAAAGACAAAAAAATAAAAACAAAAGACATTTATTTTCTACATTTATTCCATCTTTTCTACAAGGACCTCAAAACATTACACATGGTCCTTTACCCCTCCATTTCATCATCACAACCCTGTGAGGTTGGTTAGGTAGCTGCTCCTGAGGTTTCTAGCAACTGGTATTCAGAAGCATACTGAATCTGAAATTATCAGGGTGTGTTGGCCTTCCATAGAATGATCTGGTGCTGGAAACAAGGGCTAGAGTTCTGGAATGTGGAGTTAGGGAGCAGGAAGTGTGTGACTCTCTGGGAGAAGCAATATGGATGGGAATGAAACACATGGTGGTTTCCTCCTTCACATGAACTGCAGAACAAAAAATTCCTTCCAGTAGCACCTTAAAGACCAACTAAGTTAGTTCTAGGTATGAGCTTTCTTAGAACTAACTTAGTTGGTCTTTAAGGTGCTACTGGAAGGAATTTTTTGTTTTGACTATGGCAGACCAACATGGCTACCTATCTGTAACATGAACTGCAGAGATACCTGGCCAAGTCCTCCTTCTATGATAAACTCTACTGTGCTACAAGGGAAGAATAGAGATCCCTGAGAGGAGAGCAGAAAGGGCTGTCACATGGAAGATGGAGCAAGCTTGTTTTTTCCTGCTCCAACCAATGGATTCAGGTTACAAGAAAAGAGATTCTGACTAAACATCAGGAAGAACTTTCTGACAGTAAGAGCTTTTTGACAGTGGAATGGACTCCCCCAGAAGGTGGTTGACTCTCCTATCTTGAAGGTTTTTAAGCAGAGGTTGGATGGTCATCCTTCAAGGATACTTTAGTTGAGATTCCTGCATTGCAGGGGATTGGACTAGATGACGCTTCAGGTCTCTTCCAACTCTACATTTCTATGATTCTATGAATTCCAAATGGGGAAGGATGGACATTTAAACATTGATTACACCTACAAAATAGAATGCAATTTACTTTCATAATGGGATGGACAAATAGTTTAATTTCGGATTCTCTTTTTTTTAAAAAAAATAATATTTATTAGAGTTTAAAGATTACAAAAAGAAAGAAAAAGAATTAAACAAATCAATATAATAAAATACAAAAACAGAAACAAAAACACTACATGAAACATTGAATTAACAAAACAAAACAAAAACAATTAAAAAACACTTCCAATATTTTCAATCTTAACTTTCATTCACTTGTTTCATTGACTTCCTCACGCCTCCCTTTTTGTATTCCACTTCAATTAACTGTTTCAGCAATTCCTTTCCATCTTCATCTATTTTCTGTCCTGTAATTAATCTTAACATATTCTAATCTTGTTTTTTCCCTTTAATACATTAACAATCTATCTGTACCTAGTTCCTTATAACATTTCTGCCAAAGCCATATAACTTCATTCCACCATTTTTCTATAGCTATCTAATTTTACAATATTTCTGTAAATAATCTTTAATTATTTTCCAATCTTCTTCCACCGACTCTTCTCCCTGGTCTCGGATTCTGCCAGTCATTTCCGCCAATTCCATATAGTCCATCAACTTCATCTGCCTAATTTCGGATTCTCTCGGTTTATTATTTTTTCAACTTAAATTCATTGGCCCAAATTTCTATATCAGTTTGCATTTTTTAAATGTTGTCCTCAAAATTCATTAGCATTTCAGTTCTGATTTCTCCTAATATACACATATTTGCAAAGCAATCTTCCCTAATATAATGAATTTAATTTTAATGTTGTTTTCACTAATATATGCACTAGTGTGCATACTGGTATACCCCAGTTTATGCATTTTTGCACACGTTGCCTGGCAGTGGAAGTGCACTGTAATATTCTGAGAACTGCACACTATTTAAGAATTCAGAATGTTCAATTTTCAGTTACGAATTTTCAAATGAATCAATTTTCTCCCCTATACCGACTTGCATGGTTACTTGTAGGAGCCATGTCTTTGCCTCAAGAAGATGTGGATACCTACAATGTGGACACACCCTCCATAGCTATGAAGGCGAGAAGGGTGTATCAGTCCTACAAAAGTAGCTTCTTTTCAAGAGCCATTCTAGACGTGTCTACTGAAAAGCAAGTTTCAGTGAGTTTAACAAAGCATAGGATTACAGCCTCAATGTCTTCTCCCTGCCTTCATTCATTTCCCTGGGCAGAGCTATACACCATCCAATGAAAACTGCTGGTGAGAAGAGATCTCCCTTGAATGTAGGTGGAATCATCATTTCTGGTGAAGTTATGGAGGCATTCCTGACTGTAAGATGGCAGATGTGGCCTTCCAACTCATTTGAGTTTGACAACTCTGCCATAGATTCAACTCGCGTAAAAAGCTGGCATCATCAGCTGAGTAGATCAGACACTTTCATCCATTTGCTTTCGAGTTTTCCAGCTATAGCAGAAGTTTTAACCTCCATTCACATTTACATTTGCCCTCTATTTCCTCAATTCAAATGATCCTTCTGAGAAGATTGGCTTCATGCAGAGATGGGAAAATGTTTGCTCATTTCTTCCTGAACCCATGATAGTCATAATAACATTTCTCTCTCTTTGTAGATCGGTAAGAGAAAGCAACAACAGTACAGATGTTAGAGACTTCTGAATATGGAACAACATTTCATTGTTCAAAAGCTTGCCACCCAAAAAAACTTTTAAAATAATGAAAAGAATACTTCTGTTTAACACACTCTGGCAGGAGTAGGGAACCATTGGCTATTCAGATGTTGATGCACCAGAACTCCCTTCAGCCCCTGCAAGCATAGCTAATGGCCAGGAATGATGAGAGTTGTAGTTCACCAACAACAGGAGGCCCAAAGTTTCCCCACACATGTGCTGTAGGCAGAAGATGCAGAGCCCAAATTCAGGTCATTATCCCATTTGTGAGAGCTTGGCCTTGGGTTTACTTCTGTATAATCCGTATAGAGAGACTCTGGAAATCAAGCCATTCAGTTCAGATATTTGGAAGTAAATGGATTTCCATTCACCTCAATCTCCTGGGAATGGTGGGTTAGCTTCTGCCCTTCAGCTTCACAGCTACTGTTGGATGTCTGTGTCTTAAGGTCTTATACAGAACAGTTTTAAATATTATTCTCCCCACCCACTTGCCCCCTGCCTCACTTGATGAGATGAAAAGTAACTTGGGCTGCAGTAAAGCCTCCTCCAACAAAATATCCTATGCTAAGGATATTTAGAAAAAAATACTTTGAAAAAACAAGTCAAAGAAAATCAGCATTCAGGGAGACCAGGCATTCTATTATCCATTTAACCACCTAAGTGACTCAGACACAACTGCTGAATCAATATGGAGCCAGATGCTACAGCTAGGAAGCTATTTCCAACAGCTTAGCATCTGGGTGCTGCAGTTTTTCAAGAAAAATGAGGCTGGTGTGATCTAATAGCAGATGAGATTTGCCCAACTGCTGCACTGCAGAATGGTGGTTCTTAATAGCAAGTGCTTTGTTGATTTAAAAATAAAAATATAGATACATTAGCCAAAAAGAGAGAAGGAGGGAGAGAACACTGTTCATGAAGCTCTGTTTGATTTCTGCAAGCACAATCAGGATGGGCAGTACATCCACCAATGAGTGTGTCAGCTGCCCCAGTTCTGCTCAACACTTCCAGCCACCAGCCTATTCCCAAGAGGAGAAAGTTTCACACCATGTAGACAAAACTGGATCACCTGGTGTCAATGGGATGTCAGCTTACTGACAAGTGGAAAGCCCCATGCACCTGTCAGACTTGGTCCATGGGTGTGGATGAAGGATATCTTCCCGATCCCTGCCCCAACATGGCACTCTTTTGAACAGGAGTGGTCAAACCTGCCACTGCAAACCCGAAAGCCACAGAAGAGACTTGAAATGAATTGTCTATGCACCACAATCTCCAAGCAGTGAGATGTTTCCATGGTGTAAACTCATGGTTTCCTTAGAATTAGCGTCACTTCAGATGGTGGTACCTTTGTAATATATGGTTTTATATATAGGTTTAGTATAAACTGGAAGGCTCACAGCATTAACATCGCAACCAATCTTGCTGCCCCATTCAATTTCTTGAGGATTTCTGGGTGCATGTGTGCACACACAAAGGTCCAATTTATATACACTGGGTTGTATTCAGAGTAGACCAACTGAAATGAACAAACCTACAGTATGTTACTCATGTCTATTAACTTCAATGTGTCTACTCTGAGTAGGAGTAGCATTGAATACCACCCACTGCTTCACCCACTTTTGCCCAGAAGAAAATACAGCTCTTGGCATGAAAAGGGATCCTTCTATCCCCCTCATTTACAGCTAAAGGCTTTGAAAAAAAATTACATTCAATAAATATATGAAACAACAAAAACATTTGAAAATACTCTCTTTTTCAAGTTAAAACAAATTTCATTGATATTGTGGGATTAGCCCATATACATTGCCCTCCATCTCCTCTAGACATGATCCTAAGGAACATTTTGCATGGCAGCAAGTCTAACTACAGATGTTGTCCTTTCATATTTGAGTATAACCCATATGCCGACATAAACACATACTAATTTCCCTCCTGGTACTTCCAGGCAGAAAGGAGATGACAAGCCCAGTAAATCTGTCTCCTGATCAGCTCTCTGAGGGTTTGCTAAAGGTGTCACCCCCGGTCAGCACTTGGGTTCGTTCTACTTTCTACAGCTTCCCTCAAGACATTGTAGAGTTATAAAGTACTATTTCTGGCGCTGCCCTCAGGGTCACTGTCTTTTATCTTCTTTCATTCCCTTTGGTGGTCTTCCCTGACAGGCAGCAGGATCTGAGGCTCTCTAGCATTTTCAGCTTTTGCCAGCTCTGTAGCATTCAGCCCCAAATTAACTGCCTTTCAAGCTCTTCTTTTGTCAGATAGGTTTAGAGGCACGGCACCCTGGAAGGGCTTTTGTTTTAGATTGAACTAGGCAGGGGTTAGAGTGTTAAGAGGAAATGGCATGTATGGAGGGGAGAGAGTACAGGAACACCCCCACTGGTTACATTTAAGAGACCAAGATGAAACTGTACCACTAACTGGAGGAAATGAAATTGAAGGAATGCACAAGGAGCCTTTGGCAGAGCTGGGAAGGCAATGTGATCATGTGAAATGAGGCAATAGCTGCCTGATAAAAGAAACTGAGCTACTTCCAAAGGCAATCCTAGAGCAAAGAGGCAACATAAAGTTAAATGTCTGTGTAAAGGAGGACCAGATTTAGGTTGGTAGGAGCCCCATGGCAGGGTGAAGGAGGAGCAACTTTCTCTCCTTTTGAAGTACAGAACTACATGGTTCCGCTCAATAGAATCTCTGCTACTTTCATGATCTAACTACCATTAAGGTTGAATTAAAAAATGTGGATACATCCTGCAAAGTCACTGAAACTGCACTGTGCCCTTGTTTAATGTGCTTTGGAAGAAACCAAAGAGCAGGCAAGGCCTAATTGCATGAATATGCTATTGCATTTGACTGGTTGTTTTAATAAAAAAATAACTGTTACAGAGGGGCATCTGGATCTCACCCGCCCTGAATAAAGGACATAGGAACAGAAGAAATTCAATTCATTTGCACTTTGTGATACAACATGCAAAACAAAACATTCTTTGAAATTTGTTTTTCTCTGAATTTTGCAATGCAGTTCTCCACCAAATAAGTGTGTACAAAAATGCATGTCCTAGAACAAAGTATGCACGAAAAAACATACATCAGTGAAAGTAGCAATCAAAATTCTATATATAAGAGGAAAATGCTTTGCAGAGATATGGTTAGTATGAATATTTTGCACTAATATAAAAATTTTTCACGAGGGCTTTAAAAACTGATGTGGAAATGTGGGGAACTGAACTTTGGATTGGGAAAATTAAAAACTGAAAGAAACCCAAATTGACTGATTTATCAATCCCTTTGCCAATAAAGGTCCGTATAGTTAAAGCCATGGTTTTCCCAGTAGTGATGCATGGAAGTGAGAGCTGGACCATAAAGAAGGCTGATCACCGAAGAATTGATGCTTTTGAATTATGGTGCTGGGGGAGACTCTTGAGAGTCCCATGGACTGCAAGAAGATCAAACCTATCTATTCTTAAGGAAATCAGCCCTGAGTGCTCACTGGAAGGACAGATCCTGAAGCTGAGGCTCCAACACTTTGGCCACCTCATGAGAAGAGAAGACTCCCTGGAAAAGATCCTGATGTTGGGAAAGATGGAGGGCACAAGGAAAAGGGGAAGACAGAGTACGAGATGGCTGGATGGTGTTCTAGAAGCTACCAGCATGAGTTTGACCAAACTGCGGGAGGCAGTGGAGGACAGAAGTGCCTGGCGTGCTCTGGTCCATGGGGTCACGAAGAGTCGGATACGACTAAATGACTAAACAACAACAAATCAATCCCTGACCAAAGGGAATGATCTAATGGGAATCATCTCTCCTGCCCTGCAACCCAAAGTTGTTATTTGCACCAGGATGAAAGCTGCCATTGATGACACTAGTGCCAATGACATGGGACCTTTTCAGCCAATAGGAGCTTTGAGAGGGGCATATTTTATCAGGTTGATTGCCAAAGGCATCTTTGCTTTGTATGTTGTTTTAGGAAGATCAGAGCTTTACATAGCATGGGGAGCATACTTAAACAAACTTTTCTGCAGACATTCACACACACCCAACACATGAAATTGTAAGAGCTGTGAGGGAAACACGTGCAAGAGGGCAATGGGCCCATCTTTGGTAAAAAGAACTTATTCCTTTAAAGCAGGGATGGGGGATGTTTTTGAATCTGAGAGCCGCATCCCCTTTTGGGGAACCTTCTAGGGGCACATCCCAGTGGTGGGTAGAACAGAGGCCATAGGAGGCAATGTAACAAATGTAAAGTTTACCTTTTGTATTGTAGGCAGCTTTATTCCACTCACATGCCCTGTTCTGCCATAAACCTAGGCAGGCAAGAAGCATTACAAAAGTTTAAGAACACATTCCTTTCAAACAAAAACACTTGAATAGGTTGCAATGTAGTGCCTGTGAGGGGTGTGGTAGGGGACGGATGTTGCCTGTAGTGACCCTTAAGGATCAGATAGAGAGGCCTGGAGGGCTGCATTTGGTCCCAGTGTGTCATGTTCCCCATTCATGTTTTCAGGGGCAGACTTCAGTAAGATGGCATCCTGAGCAAGGACAAGATTTGGCAGCCCCTCAAGTATTTTCACAATAAGTTATTTGGGTACAGCTGCTTTTTAATGGGTCTTCTCAATAGGTACCATATAAACATAGGGTTATTATTATTATTATTATTATTATTTTGCGACCCCTTGGCTCGGAGCCCTGTGTGTGGGATCCGCCCACGCTGCCCTAAATCTGGTGCTGATGCTTTAAGTAATGCATAGCTCGTATGCCTTGGTTTATTATGCAGCCCAATTCTATGCATATTTATTCAGAAGCAAGCCCCCACCCTTTGCCCGCTAGTTCGGTGGGCTTTTCTTCCCAGAAAAAGAGCATTGAATTGAAGTCTAAATTAGTTTAAATTCCTGTTCAGTGCTACTGGAATAAAATGCCTCTCTAGAAATCCTTTAAGCGATTTATAGAAGGCTTATTTAGATTTTGCATAACTAGGTTCCTTAGTAAATCAAGTGAAATCAATGCATGACTGGCTGAAATCAATTTAAGACAGGAAAAACGTTCTCAACCCAAATTGGCATGATAACAAGGTTGTTTATATGGAGTGCAAGCAAAGTAGGGGCCTCATGCTAAATAAGGTGACCAGATGCAGAAATGGGCACAGCACCTAGACCTTTTAGTTATGGGGCAGCAGGATTTCAGCAGGTGTAGCTTATAATGCATAATGTTCCTGCTTAAAGTCCCACTTAAAGAATGGGATGACTTCAGTCTTGTGGGAGCTACTTCATTTTTTACGAGAATAATGAAATCCACCCAGTAGAGTCAGGTGCAAAGGAATGGCTCATTCCAGGTGGGCATACCCAGCAGTAAAGAACCATGTGCCTCTGAGCACATACCCAGTCCAGGTATATGTGATCAGCAAAGAAGTAAGCTAAAAAGTCTTTTCATGCAAAAACCCATGCCTGGTTTTCTCCAAGCCTTCTTTTTCAGCAACCTAATTTAGGAATTAAAAACATTTTTGTTGTTACCGTTGTTAAAGGATTGGGAATTGGGGGCGCAAGGATTGGGAATTGGGGGCGCAAGGGTCCCCCTGATGTGACTCTAAAGGTTTTTGTAGATCCCCTGCCAAAACCCCTCATTTTTGTAACTGCCTCAAACTGCCCCAGAATTTGCCCTTTTAAAAATAAAATAAAAATAGCCACTCACCCCTACTTTGGCTACACCTACTTTGGACATGTGGCCCTCAGAGTAAAAAAGGATTAGCCAGCTATATGTAGTTACCTGTTCAAGTCAAAAAAGATTAGCCGATTATAAGTGTTCAAAGTCTTCACTCATGTAGTTACATACCTCACTGTGCTCTGCAGGAGAAGGCCTCTAGGGGTCCATTTGCCACAGTACAGGAATCAGACCTTTAGTGTTGTGATGGCTACCCTTTGGAATTCCCTCCCATTATGTATTAGACAGGCACCATCTCTGTTCTCTTTTTGGCACCTGCTAATGACCTTTTCCCAACAAGTCTTTTAAGTAGAGATCTTTCCCAATCCACATCTGTACTGGAATTATTTTTTGATTTTTAATTGTTTTGTCTGTTAAGTATTTGCCACTGAGGGTGGAATATAGATTTTAGCAGTAGTAATGAGAAAGAGAGAAAGAGAACTGAGCTGGAAGGGTCCTTTGTTGGTTTTTGTTTGGTTAAATATAAAATATAGATATAATAAAAGGAGAATTCCCTGGATGCCTAGAGGCAAGTTTGGAACAAGTACTCTTTGGTGAGGGAACCCCAGCAGAAATTTAAAATCACAAAATATGCAAAAAAGTAAAGTGTGGGAATAGAGGCTGTTAGACTTTTAAAATATTTGCTTCTAAGTTGCTTCCCAAGTTCCCCGCTTCCCTTAGCATACGTAGAAAGAGACCACACATTTGGTAAGTTAAACATGATTTACTTACAGACTATTCAAAGGTCAAATACATGTGCTATTCTATGCAGCAGCAAGAAAACACAGGCAGTAAAACTTAGGTTACAAAGTGTTAAATGTTTCTAAATTATTTGTGTAGAAACAGAAAGATGGCTTGCTTACTGGTAGGATAAAGGCTTTATAACCCTTCATTATAAGGTGAGAAGTGACCTAGTCAACTTGGCAGGGTAGCTTACTCTATGGTCATAACCCCTTCATGTATTAATTAGAATTAAGCATGTTAGTTATATGAGTCAGGTTATTCCACCTATTTCTCCTGATCCAGCAGGTCTTGTCTTATCTTCTTATGAATTTTGACTTCAAAAGTGAGCTTTACTGAGCAGAGTAGGACTTACTTCTGAGTAATCACAAGAGTAATCATGCTAGGCTTGAGCTGCAAGTTTTCCTCCCCCAACGCAAGGATTAGTCTGCTCACAAATAAGATAAACAGGTTTCCCAGGACGAGAGCTGGAGGAAAACGATGTGAATTAAAGCTGGATCTGTTACTGCCTTGCAATACGACTGTTAGGCTCCTATATTTGTCACTATATCAGAGATACAAAGTAATTTCTCCTGATGGAATGCAGCTCTGGGGAGCCTAAATGAGGCTCCAGACTTCAAAGATTTAAGATGTGTAGAATGGAAAAGAGAGAGGGACGGGGGGAGAAAGAGATCACGAGAATGAACCATAGTAAAATGCAGACACTATTATGTTTTGGTTCTTAGATTCATGTTTGCATATATTAGAATTAGTTCCTCTTCTTTCTTCCTTAATTTCCCCCTTCATCACCCTTGTTCTTTTAACTATTTATAATTCCAGCATTTCACTGTGGGGCCTATCGGAGGGAGTTGCTCCCAGGTCAGCATCTGGCTTCCCAAAACCTCAGCCAGAGACACAGAAAGGAGCAAGCTGGTAAACAATGTCCCAGTGCTTCTCATCCCATCTGAGATGCTGACCAGACCTTTGTATAGCCTGTGCCACTGCAGCATACAGGGATGGAGTTGGGGGGGGGGGCAGGCATCAGCAAGGTTGGCATAATGCAAACACACCTGTAAAGCCAATCCAGCACTCTTGCTGGCATGTTTGCGCTGTTATGACCTCACTACTACTGCTAATAATAATAATAATAATAATAATAATAATAATAATAATAATAATAATTTTACTATTTATATCTCATCCATCTGACTGAATTTCCCGAGCCACTTTGGGCATCTTCCAACATATATAAAAACTTTAAAAAGTTTTTTATAAAGTTTTTTTAAAAGTCCTCTACAGGACTGCCTTCAGATGTCTTCTAAAGGTTGTATAGTTACTTATCTCCTTGGATTGGGGTGGGGGTGTCACATAATTCCATGCTTGATGAAAATAGTGATGGCCTAAGGAAAACTGGGACATTCCAGGATCAAATCAGAAACCAGGATGGCTTCTGTAAACCTGGGACTTTTGCTGGAAAATAGGGTCACTTGGAGTGTCTGCTCTCAGGCTGGGGCTGAAACTAGCAAAACAGCTTGAAGCAAGGAATACCAATTCCCAGTGCTTTTTTCTCTTTTTTTTTTAAAAAAAATGTTTAGGGGTACTTTCATTTCCTACTCATATTGAAATACCGCCCCTCAATGAGACGAAACTTAGATTCACAAAATGTTTAGGGGTATGCGTACCCCTACATACCCCTCTCTAAAAAAGCACTGACAATTCCAGGCAAAGGATCCCTGTTTGACAGCCAGGAACTGAGAAGTGACAGATATATTGTGAGCAGGGATACTTTAAGGACCAAGCTGAAGTTAGAGTGGCAGTATTTCACAAACAGGTTAAGATTCATCTTCCATTTAATCTCCATGGGGAAGAAAGCTTCACTGTTCTAGAAGTTTGTGTATCAGGCTGTTAGATGCAGGGACATTTTTCATAATAATAATAATAAATTAATGTAGGCTATTCAAAGAGAGCTCACTGGAAGGACAGATTGTGAAGCTGAGGCTCCAGTACTTTGGCCACCTCATGAGAAGAGAAGACTCCCTGGAGAAGACCCTGATGTTGGGAAAGATGGAGGGCACAAGGAGAAGGGGGCGACAGAGGACGAGATGGTTGGATAGTGTTTTCGAGGTTACCAGCATGAGTCTGACCAAGCTGCGGGGGGCAGTGGAGGACAGGAGTGCCTGGCGTTCTCTGGTCCATGGGGTCACAAAGAGTCAGACACGACTAAACGACTAAACAACAACAACAAATTCAAAGAGAAATAGGCAAAGTTGCCTTTAAAAAAAAGAGAGAGGTAAAAAAAAGAAGAGAGAAATATGTCTGAATTCTTTTCTTAGAGATCATGTCTTCTGATAAATTCCAGTTCATTTCTACAATGGTTAAAAACAAATTCATTGTACTAGTGTTGGTCTTGATAATATTTAAAATAAAATACTAATATAAAATTCCAGTGTACAAACACTGAAGCACCTATGAATAAGCTCAGCTCTATACAGTGGTACCTTGGGTTACATGCACTTCAGGTTACATACGCTTCAGGTTACAGACTCCGCTAACCCAGAAATAGTACCTCGGGTTAAGGACTTTGCTTCAGGATAAGAACAGAAATTGTGCTCCGGCAGTGCGGCAGCAGCAGGAGGCCCCATTAGCTAAAGTGGTGCTTCAGGTTAAGAACAGTTTCAGGTTAAGTACAGACCTCTGAAACGAATTAAGTACTTAACCCGAGGTACCACTGTAATGGACTGCCAGTATGGGCACCATCTTGGTCAAAATTCCACCACAGAGGCACTACAGTTATTTCCCTGCTCAGTCACTGAGATCATCTGCAGGAGCAGTAATGGTGGTTGCTCCCTTAGTTGGTGAGACAAATTTGACAAAAACTGAGCCTTTACTGCCATTGGCCCAGTCCTGTGGAATACTCTGCCAATGGAGATTCAGCAGGTGCCTTCTGTGCCAGCTTTTAAATGCCTACTAAAAACATTTCTATTCTGTCATGCCAGTGGAGTCATTTAAGAATACGTTTTCCCACAATAGTTAATTGATGTCTGATTTTAACTTTTTATATGTTTTTTATTGTATGTTGTAAGTTTCTTTGATATTATTATGAAGTACCAGTATACAATTACTATTTTTTATAAGCAAACACTGCCTGTTGGATCTCCAACAGCAAGTGGATAATACAGAACCAAAAACCTATGTACAGAATTGCTACTTTCTAATTGTAGTGCAGGTGCTAATTAGATATAGAGCTGAACAAGAAGAGTGGAGAAAATTAGATACCTGGGGAAATGTTTTCCAAAGGCCTGCAGCACAGCTGAACTGCACAAAATATGTGCATAGGAGGCCTCTGTGAACTCTGAGAGGTTTATGTCTTATAGGAGTCTTTTCTGTATGCCCCTTGATTTGCCATCAAACCTAGTTTCAAAACAGCTGGGTCTTTAAAAGATTGAAGTTCGGAAGATAATGAATTACGGAAGTAGCAGCATCCCACCAGCAAACAATGTCAGTTTCTCCAGCTCATTGCATAAATACAAATTACTGCACATAGGTAAACCCTATGCAGTGCGTAGGCCATTCACGGTAAGTGTTTCACTTAAGAGGCCACAGCAGCCTAATAATGTGAAGTCAGGTAGGAAGCCTTCGCCAGCATTTCAGCAACTGGCTCAGTGCCGCTGCATAGCATGCCTCGGTTATTTACAGAATGCTTATATACTAGGTGGTCAATCAGGGGCCAGCCTTTCCATTATAAATATTAGGCCAAAAGACCGCAGGTGTTGATTTCACTGAACCATTTCTGCTCTTCAGTATTATGAGTGCATAATACTTACACACCTATGGAGAGAAGTTGCCATTATTCATTCAGTCATTGATTCATTCATTTCATGCAGCAGATTTTCATTTGTAAACAGCAGTGGCTATGCTGTTTTCTGTACTGACCATCTCTAGGCGCCTCCTGCATTTAATATGAGGAAAATAAGAGCAGGTTATTTGATCAGGGATGGGAAATTTGTGGCTCTTCAGACTCCCACTCCCACTAGCGCTAGCCTCCATAGCCTTGACTGGGGTGATACTTGTAGTCCAGCAACATATGGTTGGGCACAGGTTCGCCCACCCCTGCTTTTTAAAAAAATACTTTAAAAATAGATTCACGCTAGGGTTGAGTGAGAATTGCTTCTGATCATTCCCCACCCTATTTGTTGAAAACGTAAAAATCAAGGGGGAGCTTTTTCTGAATATTCTTCAGGGGGTGAAGGTAGTTCTTTTCTTTTTCTTTTTCTTTTTCTATCAGCTACTGACTCAGTTACCAACAGCAACAACATCAAAACTCCTATGTTGATGACCTGGCTACCTTTTGTGTTGTTGTTTTCCAGTGTCGTTCCTTGAATATTTGTACAAAATTTCTCTTCTTTTTCAGACAGGCTCCTGAAAAAAAGTAAAGTCCCAGGAAAAGGTTCACCCCTGCCCCCTGCAAATGCCAGGAAACAAAATTAAAATTTTACATTCGCACAGAACTTAATATTGTGTTCAAGTTTTTTCTGGCGTGTTTACTCAGAGGTAATTCCCATTCTGAAAAGGCTTCCTGCAATGTTAAGCAGATTCTTATTTATTGTAGCTTCTGCTCCTTTGTTTCAGAAGTGATGAGCTATCTGTCATATTGCTTTTAATATCAGTTTAAGTTCCTGCACTTACTTGCTGTCTTTTAATTGCATTTAACTGTCTTCTTAAAGAAGCAAAAATGCAAAATAGTACTCACCATATGGGCTCAGGGATATTAAGTGACAATCAAAAGGCTACAAGTGGAGCTCTGTAAAAAAAAAAAAAAGTCTCCCTTCAGAGAGAGAAGACCACAGGGTGAAAGACTGATGGGTACAAGAGAACAAGTGAACTTGTGGTTATAGGCTGGTAAAAGAACAGGTGCATTGAAGGGTGTCTTAATATCTATTCCACTATCATTCTTTTTCAGTCTTTCAGTTCCATTCCTCCCTCCTCCACAATTTATAATATTTCTCCTCTCAACAGCAAGTCAGAATTTCTTGAAATCTGAGCATACCCAGACATTACTGGGAGTTTGAGGGAGTTTACACCAGTTAGTAGTTGTCCCCCTCCAGAACAATAATAATATTATTTTTTTATCTCTGCAGACCTCAAAATTACCCTGTTTACTGATGCCTCCCTCTTATATGTGTGCGTGATGCTTTTGTGACTGCATCTGTGCCTGCGCTTGGAGAGCTGAATCCAGTTCCCACCTACCTACCTCCATACTTGTAGCCATCCCTGGGGGAGAGACTAGCTGTAAGCATCTTCCTCCTCCTTAGTCTCAGTGCTTCCCCTGTAGAACTTAGCAGGGTGGAAAAAGAGATGCAAACAAAACTAAAACTAGTTGGCTCTGCCTGTCATTGGTTCTGGCTCCACCTACTGTTGGTCTTCCTGCCTACCCCCTTACTGGTACCCAAGGACAATTAGTTTCTGTGAAATTCCCAAACACATATTATCAATATGTAAAGAGAATGAGCACATTTTATGCTAAGTTTAGAGATGAATTAGCTATTTATGGGATTTTGTGAGCCTTCTTTAAAAATATAGCATTCGTAATATTGATTTATTTTTATTCAAGGTCTTTCTCTTTTTTTAATCCAAAGGAAATATTTATTGCACAACACAAATATTCTGTAAAATGTTTTCTGGCAGATTATTCCAAAGAGAGGTCAATAAAGAAGGAAGATCACTATATTAGTAGGGGTGGGTTTTTTTATTTTGAAACAGCAAAGTCTAGTGTCAGTAAATATATGCCAGAATGCTGTTGATTAATTAAATGTTGGATTATGGGTCATCACATTAAAAATCAAGTTCCATTTAATGTGTGATTGCTGGTAAATATTAAAACCGAGGGTTTGTAGCTTGTTTGTAGCTTGTGAGGTCTAAACAAACTAAAAATAAAAATGCACACTAGAATTTACATGTGTGGTAAAGGAATCTGGAAAGCCTTAATTAAGTATAGATAAGATTGCAGCAGCAGCATAGAAAGCTGCTATGTACCAAGTTAGACTATTGGTCCATCTAGTTCAATACTGTCCACACTGACTAGCAACCATTCTCCAGGATTACAGGTAATACCATAAACTGAGCCGCAGCCCTTCCCCAAGGAATACAGCATACAACAGGACAAAAAAGAAAAAAGAAAAAGCCTCAGCAATGTGATTGTGTCTGTTTACAGATGCTGACCATTCGCATGGGAATAAAATCATCACATGTATGCAAGAATACCTGTTTCATCTTCGACATTTTGAAAGTCACCAGGTCCTGCTTGCAGGCTTTTCATAACCATGGTATCTGGTTGGCCATCGTGACAACAGGATGCTGGGACAAACAGATGGGCTCTTTTCGTGTTCGTTTACAGTACATGAGAACAGACTACCCCAATGCAGCGCCCTGCAGATGCTTTGAACTATAGCTCCTATCAGCCCATGCAGGGGTGGCAAATTGTCTTGGAAGATGGGAGTTGTAGTACAACAACAGATGGAGAACTTGGGTTTAGAGAAGGCTGTATTAAAGCTTGGTGAGGATGCTTCAGTTTCCAAGTTCTTAATACTTTACTTCCCTCTCTCCCTCTTTGGCAAGGAGAACCTAACTTAATTTTTGTTTTGTTTTTTTGAGCTATAAATATGAACATAGACTTGATACAAACTTCAACGTAAAGCAGAAGGGAGGAGACCACCCATCATTAATGGATGAGAAATACAACACAGGCAGCTGAAAGCTAAAATGATGCATCTTATATAAGTATGTTTTTGGAGATAATTTCTCTGCTTTTTGGTAGTCTCTTCCTCTTCCCCCACCCCTCGAGTTTTCAATACCAAGGGAGAAAAACACGAGTTTCTCTTGCTGCAGTGTCTGTGAATAAAGTGCAATATTATGACAGAGAAGGTTTCTGCACTCAGGCAAATTAGACTCCCTCTATAATTAGTTGATCCACGGAAGCTGAAACTGCGTTTCTGAAAAATTTCACTGAGCTTTTAGTGCAGTGCAGCACATTATGTCCCCAACCCTGCTGGAAGAATGCTGATGATTCTGGAATGTTTTCTTTCCCTTGTTATACAGCTGGGTGTTAGTATCCAGCAGGTGTGTAATGAGGGAGGTGTTGGACACACACACACACTATACAGGCGGAGAAAGGCTATGCCCCCCCACGTGAACAGCAGCCTGCTTCTCACATTGTTTGCTAACTGCTTTTATTTCCTTTTCCCCTTCCTCTCACAATCTTCATTCCCCCACCCTTGTTTGCAATAGAGATGGATAAATCAGCTTATTCCCAATGCATATGACTTTTGTGTGCTTTTACCCATAATGCTATTCCATTTCATAATTCCCCTGATATACTGACTTAAATCACATGCATCCATTGCCGTTTATTTTTTCAGAAAACCAAAACAAAGCATTGTTTTCTTATGTTACAGTGAAACAAATAAAACTGCCCTCCTTGCCTCCCCAGGAGATGAAATTACAGGTCAATATGAGTTTTCATGCCTGTTGTAACTGCTTTAATTCTTGTGTTGTTTTACTTGGCTTGTTTTATTGCACATTTTAATTGTGGGTGTTCCATAATTCTAATCCATTTCATCATTAAACTGTGAATATCATGTTTGAAATAAATATAATCTGAAAACACACACTAACTCACTAACTAATGAACTAATGAACTAACTAACAAAACATTTTAAATTCTTATAGAAATACATTTTTAGCTGTTCTGATAAAGTATGGAATGCTCAGAAGACATTCATGCATTTCTCTGTGTAAACTCACATTTTGATATATACAGAAACTGAAAGATCCAAATCCCAACGCTTCCCTAGAATTTTATTTAATTGTCCAAAAGAAGAAATCATAGTGTATTTGTACAACATTCAGATGATTATCTAAAATGGTTTTCAAATTAAATCCTGCAATTTTTGTACTTACTAGATGCATCATAATGCCAGAACACCCATAGGTGGTACTTCTCTGTCCTTGTATCAATTCCAGAATTGTTTAAATTGCATTTATACAATTCCTAACTGCTATTCAAACACCGTGGAAAATTACAAAACAAAAAATTATATAAAGACAGAACAGTAAGATCACAAAATACGTGCAGTCTCTCTCTTTTGAAACAATGCTTCTTTACATTGTACTGTGTTCAGAATCTATTCTTGGCAGATATGCAAAAGGTGACATAACTCTGGCTTCATAATTGTTGGACTGGAGGTTAAACTATATAAATCTTAAACCTTTGACCAAACTCATTTGTTTTTATCTCCAGCGAAGACTAAGGACGTGTATTTGTAACTGCATTTGCCCCCTTCATACCTTGCCTTCTTTGTCTTTGCCTGTGCTCCCCACCCACAGTCCAACTGTCATTGTACTGAAAGTTATCTGAAGGACCTGCTCTGCTCACCGTACTCTCTGATGGTACAGCACTTGCAGCATTATCACTGAGCTGAGCTAAGCCGAGCCAAACTGAGCTGAGCATCTTCTGCTGCTGGCTCCAATGACTGGCTTACATGCTGAGTTCTCAGGTTTCATCTCATGCTGAGAAAGATCTCTGCTTGGTCTCAGGTTTCCAGGGACAATTCACCAGATTGCCTTAAATGCTCAGAGGGAAATCTGCAGCCTTTTCCTTGCCACGTTTGCTAGAGACAAACCTCCTCTTGCCTAATGCAAATGTCGCTGCATAGTATTTTAAATACAATGCACTCAAACCATATCATTGTATGCATATTAATCTTAAATCTTTAACACAATGCTGCTGGTAAGCCAGCAAAAAAAGGCTTGGTGGCCCAGATCAGGCCTGCAAGTCAGTGGCTCCTGACCCCCCACCCCACCCCTAACATGAGAACTAAACACTTATCAGATTACAATACACTATTTATGTAGTGTCCTGGGAAGCCTCAGAGGTTTATAGGTTTGTATAGTGTGCCCCGGGATGCCCCGGGGCCACTGGAGTCATCTTAGAGGTGCTGTGTGACTGGGCATATGTGGAAGGCTCAGATTGCATAGGAGTGCTGTGCCAAATTCAGATGTCTCAAGGCCCAGGTAGGCCTCTGGTGAGATCATTACTAGGTAGGTGGACTCCAAAATGAGGCTGAACAGAATAGACCTCTCAAATTCACTATCTAAATTTTGGTGCTGATAATACCTCTGGAGTAAGACACACCACAAGCATCTCTGTGCCTTACAGCCATTGTGAGAAGCAGCTATTCAAAGGCTATTTAAATTCGATGCCCATAGAACGGCAGATGAAGCTTGGTGGCTATCTGTTGTCAATATTTGATGCAGGCCCTATTTTAGTGTAAGCCCAATTAGATATAATAGTGAAAGGACTGGGAATACTGTGCATTTCTAGGCTGAGCCCATATTTCACTAAAAGTGAAATTTCAGGATGAATATCTGACAAACCAGCAGAATTTCAGTAAAAGTATTGAAATGTCTCAGAAGGAGGACTTCTTAATATCACCATTAAAAGCTCGCATTTGTTCTTCCCCTGGACACCAAAGAATTGTAGAGTTGGAAAGGATCCTGAGCATCATCTAGTCCAGTCCCCTGCAATGCAAGAATATGCAGCTGCGCCATACAGGGATTGAACCTGCAACCTTAGTATTATCAGCACCACGCTCTAAGCAACTGAGCTATCCAATGAATCCTGTTCCTCTTAAAACTTGCATCACATCACCTTGTATTTCTCCTTATGATGTTTATTATAGCATATGACAATCTGTCAAGTAACACCTTAATTTTTTTTGCAGAGCTGCATAATTATTTGTGAATGGTATTTAATTCTCACACACATTGGCAGAAATGATTACAGGGTAAACTCATGAATGAGTGACACATCAGTGCTTAATAAATTATGTGTCTTTGTGGTAGAAGTCCTGCATGATTAGAGGCATTCAGCAAACTAATGCTTCCAACAAGTGTTTCATGACTCTTCCAGCAAATTCACCACTTCATTTGGTATCCATTGTAGGCATCTCAAAGTTTGGTTCGATTTTGTTGATCAAATAATTTATTCAAAGTATGCCAGGTTTTTATTTTTTAAAAAAATATCACATCTATTATTGGAGATGATAGACAGAAACAAAGATAAATCCAACTCTAATCACACTTTTATCACTTGGCATTGGATTCTTCATTTAAAGGCCTTGGCACACAAAAAGAATGAAAATGATAGAAGAGTTTCGGATTGAGGATTATGTCCAGTCTAGGTTTCCAAAATGCCAGATTAGATCATATTATTTAATGTTTAATGATGTTATTTAATCTCAGTGACAGCTGAGAAACATGCTAATAAGCAGACAGATGGATTTTGCAGGTGAAATCAAATTCTGTGAGGCCACTAAGTTATGGCAGAAAAATAAGTTGCAGAAGGTTAACTCTGTCTGGAAAACAGTGAAAATGGAGAGAATACACTGCAAGCTATTATGAGCAGAAGGAATTGCAAAGATATATAAAATCCTCTATCAATCCCCTTCTTCCTACTTTCCCCATTACCTCTTCCTGTTCCATTTGTACCCTTTACATTCTCCATTTCCCCTTAGCTACTTTCTTCCTCCTGTCATGATCTGGGGGTTGGGTCAGGGACACTGAATGGCTAGTGTTAAATCCCAAGAGGAGTTCCAATGATTGCCAACTCATGAGCCACACAATGATTCTGAGTATGCAGACAGATGCTATGTTGTTGCTCTTCAATCTGGGCCTAGGCCTTTTGGTACTGGGGTTCTTGAGGACTGAAGGGTGGCTCTACCTCATCCTCTGAAAGTTTCAAGGGTTCTTCAGCAGATCTCCCAGCAGAGGGCTGATCAGGGGGACCCTCAGAATTGGTTCCAGGAGATCTTGCTTCTCAAGGTCCATGTCCTGCAGTGTCTGGTTCATCATTTGAGGACTCTGTGTCTAGCACCAGGTCAGGGTTCAGCATGAACACCGTAGTCCAATTTTCTTCCATTACCCCGCTTTCCCCCTCTGATCCTCAACTCGTCTCTCTCCATAGTTCATCTCCCTCTCTCCTCTTTGACCTCTTGCATTATAGCTGGGCTTGGGGAAATGAAGTGTCCATTGCTAAGAAGAAGCAATTGATTTCCTATAAGTACTGTATGATATGCAAATGTGGGAGGAGGAGGAGAATAAGATCTAAAAGCAGAAATGACCTGGATAATTATAGGACTGTTTCCAATTTTCCTTTCTTGGTATGGAGTATGTGAGGGCAAAGCAGCTTACTGTAATGTGTTTGTTTATTGCTTTGCAATTTTACTCAGAAGTCAGTTTTCAGTTTTTTGCATTTTTCATCCCGCCCTTTGTCTAAGGAGTTTAAAGTCTCCACACGATTCCTTTCCCAATGCATATTGATGAGACAGCTTCTATAACTCAGTTGGATTGTCTATGATACTGAAACATATTGGGTCCCTGATGCATGAACTGGGCATTGAGCAGCCTTCCCCAACTAGATGTCCTAAGCATGTTTCCGTCATAATTGGCCATGCTAGCTGGGTCTGATGGGAGCAGCAGTTCACAACATCTGGAGGGCACTAGTATGGGAAAGACAGCAAGAGGAATTGCCCTTCTCTATGCATCTTGGCAATGTTAAGCACTGTGTAACATCATACTATGGTGGATAGAACAGATAGGAAAATGACTTGTTCTTAACCTTTTCATTCATTAGTGGAGATGTGCACTCAAGAGTGTTGTGATGGTAGAGGTGGATTTGGTCTGAGTTCGGAGTCTGCTGCCTGGGGTTCTGCATGTGTTCACATTGCCACATAAAGGAACCTTGGGTGCAATCCTACACATACTTGCCTGGAAGTGAGCCTCATGGAAGGAAGCCTCATGGAACTCAGTGTGGCTCAACATGCTTAGGACTGCAGTCATAGGAAGTTACTCGTGCCAAGTCAGGTCTATATAGCTCTGCTTTGTCTACGTTGACTGGCAGTAGCTCTATTGTGTTTCAGACTGGAGTCTTTAACAGCCCCACTTGGAGATGCCAGGGTGTGAACCTAGGGCCTTCTTCTTGAAAGGTATGTACTACACCTCTGAGCTGCAGAGCTGATTCATTACCGTATTGGCCTGAATAGAAGCCTCACTTTGTCCCCAAATTCCGACCATGCAAAGTTAAAGTGTGGCTTATATTCGCGACCATATGGTATGCAGCCAAGAGCATGGGGCAAGCAGCAACCAGGAGCATGGCAAAGCGGTGCCCGCCCTGTGCATAGTCCCCCATCCTCTCCCCCAAGGAAGGGAAGGGAGAGAGCGAGGAAGGGGAAAGGCCGCCAGCAATGCAGCATGACTCCCCCCCCCCCAGTATGCAGCCAGGAGCAGCAAGGAATGGAGCTGCTTATATTCAGGGTTTTTCCCCCTCCCTCCAGTTTTAGAGGTGTGGCTTATATTCGGGTGCTGCTTATATTCAGGTCAATATGGTAATAAGACATGTGCAAATGTAGGTGGCACATTTCCAGATGAACACATAACCACTTTTATTCTGATTTGATAGGATTTCTCCAGGTCACAAGCCCTTGTTTTGGTTCTTAAGCTTTGTAAGCGGTAACAAAGAGTCGTGGACATATATACTTTCCATTCACACACATATTCATATTTCAACACACTCCTCCCTTCCACATACATTTCTGTCTCTGCCATCCCATTGTCTGCCACACTATCCCCATTCTGTTTTCCCCATATTAGTTTTCATCCCGTGAACTGTCTGTCCATATGTCTCTTTCCCTTGCTTCCCATTGTCCTGGCCAGATTTTATACAAAACTGAATAATCTCCCTGCTCACTCACAATCAAGGAGAGGTTTTGAGGGGAAAACCAATGGAGTGGATATGAGGAATTCATGGGTTTTCCCCACATTCCTATTTAGTGATGTCTTGGGTACTACTTGGGGCATTCTGTATGCAAAGCGGGTACTCTACACCTCAGCTATGGTGCTTCATGATATGAAATTTGCCTTTAAAAAACTTCGCAGGCAAATATATGGAGAGTTGGATGGAGGTGGCTGTTTATTTTACAGTAATTTGTTTTCTCTTTCCTTCCCCTCATATAGGAAACAACACAAACTATATACACTTGCAGGGATGTGTTTTCTATCACACATAAAGCCATATTAGTGCACTACTCCAGAAGCATATGCAATATAAATATAAAATACGTTTTATGCAGGGCACATACCTTTAGCTGAAATTAATACAGGAGGCAACATGAGCATTAAAGACAGGATGGTTTTTTGGAAAGAAAAATCTGTTTCCCACAATGATGAAATAAATGTATCTTCTGATTTCCAGCTCCAGCCCACCTTCCTGAAATAAATTTCCTCTCTTACTTAGTATTCAGTGCATTGCTCTGTTGCCTTATTCATATGAAATTCAGCATCTCTTTTGAAAACAACAAAACAATGACTTTGTCTCCCTCATAATTTGGATGGAGTCCAAATTAAGCTATTACGGGAGATAAATGATATAATGAGAGCAATGTGGAATTTACAGTAAAGAAGGAATAGGCAGAAATGACCTCTTGAATGTTTGCCTTTCTTCCATTTTCATTTTTTCATTTTTTCTTTTTCTTTTTAACTTATTGAAATTTTAATGTTATAGGTAGTAAAGTCAAGTTTCATATTCAGCAACCCTGTTCAAGGTAACATGCACATGACAGATTCCAACTAAGCTGAAAAATAGGGCGTTAGAATGCCAATGAACACTTGGGTTATTATCAAGGATAAATGAACTCGACGGCTATGGAATTTCTGTGTTAATGCTTGAGAGAATGTGCTCACCCTGCACAGAATATGTTGAGGGGTTTTCACATATTATATCTGTTCCATGCCCAAATGGTGGCAATGATTACTGTGATATTTTGGCAATGTTTTCCTTCTTGGGGAGACTGGAGGGTGAATATATTATTTTAATCTGCTAAAACTATGAAGCAATTTCATTCAGAGGACAGTGCTGCTTAAGAAATAATTCTTGGATAAGATTCTAGGCTGTAATCTGCAATAGTCTTCAGGCTAGAATATTGGATATGAAAAAAACCAGCTTGACAAATACCACTTGTCTCATGAAAGCTCATTCCTGGGATGGTCTGCTCAAGGAGAAACATCTAAATTAGGAAGCTACCTTACATCAAATTAGTCCCCTGCTCCATGTATCAGTGTATTATCTAAAGCTGTCTTCCCCATCCTGGAGCCCTCCAGGTGTTTTGGACTACAACTCCCATCACCCATGACCATTAGGCCATGCTGGCTGGGACTGATGGGAATTGGAGTCCAAAACACCTGGATGGCTGCAGGATGGGGAAGGTTAATCTAAGCTATATGGCAGCTGCTTTGCAGGTTTTGGGAAACAGGTTTTTTCGATCTGCACATTCTCTGACCATCTGCACAGGGTTGTAGGAAACAATATATTTTAGCTAATCAGTTTGTAGATATTTTACTGAGGAAGTCTGCCAATCCAAGGAGAATGGCTTCTTTATTTCCTTTGCTTCAGGCTTTTAATCCTGTCTAAGTGATCCAATCAGATCTATATTAAGTGATGAGCATGTTATGTTAATGAGCATAATTATACTAACGATCATCCCTTCAAGGAATCTTTATCCCTTATTCATTAGAGGGCTTGATTCTATCATCTGAAATGACACACACTCACACAACTTATAAGGATTTTCTTTAGTCTTCTCCCTGGAAGCAAAACATAAATATTGTGGTGGGCTCCCATGAATATAGCGTGTTATTCATGGGGAAGAGTGGAAAACTGGGTAATAGGGGAGAAATTTAAACAGTGAGCTGTTTCAACCAAATCTTGTTCACTTACTTATATTGCTTAACCACCTTTCCATGCCTACAAACTCAAATTACTTGACCACCCAGGGATACTTTGGTGAATTTTCTGCTGTTACCTTGAGATTGCAACAGGTGGCAGTTAGTGATCCTTAGAACAAATTCCACCATACTGGAAACTGCACACTTTCCCCCACACTAGGAACTCTCAGCAGTCTATTTTGGTTCTTTCAGGAACCAAGTGTGGTGTAGTGGTTAAGAGTGGTAGACACGTAATCTGGTGAACTGGGTTCGTGTCTCTGCTCCTCCACATGCAACTGCTGGGTGACCTTGGGCTAGTCACACTTCTTTGAAGTCTCTCAGCACCACTCCCCTCACAGAGTGTTTGTTGTTGGGGAGGAAGGGAAAGGAGAATGTTAGCCGCTTTGAGACTCCTTCGGGTAGTGATAAAGCGGGATATCAAATCCAAACTCCTTCTTCTATGCACTGAACCTCAAAGCACCCAAGAATATTTCACATCTTTAGCTATTTATTGAACTTCTCCCACTTGTTCCTGCTACTGACAATTCCTGAGGCATTAGTTCCAAGAAGGACTCCCCCCACACACACACTTCCTTGAGGGAAGACGAATTCTCTCATTTTGGGAAGAGGAGTTTGCTGCTTACATTTCTGAGCCTTGTCAGGAAGTATGGCCAGCAAGAAGCTGTACAGAGAGCTTTGCATCACTTCCCATCAGCCACACTTTCTAAAATGCTTTAGGTGGCATGTTGTGATATGGCATTGCTACCAAAATGTTTCAGGAAGTGTGGCTGAAAGAAGGATAGCTAGGTAAAGCATTCTTAAGTTTAAAAGGTGAGAAAATTTGAAAACCTTTGCCCACTGTATAAGCTTAAGGGTGCATTCCTATGGTGCCTGGGATGCAGGTAAGGAGAGCCAGGAGGAGAAACTGATATGGTGGGGAAAGATAGGAAGGAAAGGAAAACCAGAGGAAACAAAATAGAAGGAAGCAGTAGGGAAAGAGAAACAGAGAAAACCCAGCAATGGGGAACCTTGTCTCAGAGAAAATGGAGAGCCAGAAAGTAAGGAGAAGCTCAATTTGGTAAAAGTTCTGGGGCTTTAAACCCCAATGGTGAGACAGAGAAGATGGAAGGGGAGGGGGAAAGAGGGAGCTTGGAGAGATAGGAGAGGATAATAATCCAACTATGTAGAGAGGGTCCTATGTTGGCACAGACATTCATGCGCCCAGAATAAGGATCTTCTTTGGCTCTCTGAAGTAAAGAGAGAAACTGGGACTCAAGATTCTTGGGAACCACACGAGAGAGAGAAACGGTATCTTCCTTTTTCATACTAAAGAAAATGCACACACAAAAATATATGCAAAAAGAGGAGTGAAAGCCAAGCTGCTTAAAAGAATAATAATGAGTAGCTAATCTTCAACATGTTGTTACAATTCTGGATGAATATCATGGGAAAATGAATGAATTGAAGACTCTCTGTTTAGCAGTACAGAAAATGGGATTTGAAATTGCTTTAAACAAGGTCATCAAAACCTTCCACCTCTCTTTATTTCCCCCCACCCCATAAATATATTGAGTGCCACAACACTGTGCCACAGACAAATATCTACATGCTCCTCATAATGAAACAGTGTCATTACTTTATCTTGATAAACTCCCGGTGTAATTGTAACCAAAATAAATGATGCCTTTGGCTAGTAAGAAGTGTCAAAATAGGAAATGAAATAGAGGAGACCTGCAATATTTTCCATTTGTAGGCCTTTGAGAGAGTGTCTTTTTTCATATGCCGACCCATCAATTGAAAGGCATAATTTGATGATAGACATGAAACTGTGTATTAGTTCTTATTTTGACAAAATCATTAAACATCACATTTCTTGAAAAATGAACCAAGAGGCGCCAAGCCAGCTTGGGAAGATTGCACTTCATAAACTGGATTGCTCACATGGGCCACATTTGGGTGGAAGTTATAGATTTTCTAGCACATCCCTGATAGATAGCACTAATATAACTTCAATAAAAGCTCCAGATCTGTCAATATAAGGGGTTTTTTTACACCCCCAAGCATTGAAAGATGTAGGATACTTCAGCTAATAAATTGGAATACTATTTTTTCCTCAAGGAATGCTAACTTACACATTGGATTACAAGAAGCCACAAAACCATGTAAGTTATGCTAGTCAGCTGCAGAAATATTGTTTGTTTGTTTGTTTTCCAAAACAGCAACAGTATGATCACATCCAGACTATTGCTGTTTTGCAGGTGAGATTTAATCACATGCTGGCAAATTTAGGTTGTGTAATTGAAGTGGATTTGATCATTTTGTGCAATAAACCTGATTTATCCCCCCACTAAACTTTTTTTGCAGTAAGGAAAATGATGGGGAAAAGGAGCAGGAAATTGTGAGCTAACAATTGTTTGATATGACATTGTGGAAAACCCCTGAAAAATGGAAAATTGGAGTAAATGCTCAATAAACAATAGGCATTATCTAACCTCCTTGCAAAGGTAAAGGTAAAGGTAAAGGTACCCCTGCCCGTACGGGCCAGTCTTGACAGACTCTGGGGTTGTGCCCATCTCACTTAAGAGGCCAGGGGCCAGCGCTGTCCGGAGACACTTCCGGGTCACGTGGCCAGCGTGACATCGCTGCTCTGGCGAGCCAGAGCCACACACAGAAACGCCGTTTACCTTCCCGCTGGTAAGCGGTCCCTATTTATCTACTTGCACCCGGAGGTGCTTTCGAACTGCTAGGTTGGCAGGCGCTGGGACCGAGCAGCGGGAGCGCACCCCGCCGCAGGGGTTCGAACCGCCGACCTTTCGATCGGCAAGTCCTAGGCGCTGAGGCTTTAACCCACAGCGCCACCTCCTTGCAAACTTTGTCCAAAAAATTTTCTGGAAAACTATTCAATGGAAAGATCATCTGGAAGCAACCTAAGATGCATTACGTAGCTCAGAATCCCTAAAACCAAAGAACCACCCTTATCCATATAGACCTGCTCATAAGTTACACAATAAAAATATAATTAAATGCCAATAAAAATATTTAATGCAGTGGGTGTACCATCTGCTGTCTTCAGCCACAAATCCACAGACACACCACAGACCACCTGAATGATGCTCATGGGCCACAGTTTGGGAATACTTGGACTAGGACTAACAAAGCCATGACATGCCAGTTTTCTAGATGTAAGGCCTATTTTTGTAATTATCATTGGAGAACATTCAGAAATGCAGTCACCCACCTATAGTGGTACACGCCAGGAACAGTTTTGTTGGCTAATGAGCTGTTTGATTAGATCTGGCCATTATCAACACCTAGAAGCAATTACAATAAAATTGCAAAAGCTAAAAACCGGAATGCCAGGTTCAGAAGTGTTTTTGTTTTGTTTTATTTTTTGTTTTACCTATATCATTATAATTGGCAGGGAGAGGAATTTGCAATCCCTACTACCATCAGTATTGTGCCTCCACATACAAAGAAGACTTTTCAAATTTGCTAATCACATTTTAGCATTTGTTTCAGTGACCCAATGCACAGTCTTATAATAATTGAATTCAGTGATTTTCTTGATGGTATGTATAGGAGGGTTTGAATGCACGCACAAGTGTTATTCAGGCATGGAGTGCTCCCACTGTCCCTTCTTCTGACAGCCGTATGCTCAGTGAAAGTCCATTGACACTTCTTTCACTGAGGCTGTCTTCAAGAAATTGAAACTTTCCAAGTCAGGATCCTTCATCATGCATACAACTGTTTGTACACAGGCTTTGTTTAGACCTTTAGGGGACTGTATAGATCTTGGCAGAGGTGACAGTAGATCTCCCTGAGTGTTTGAAAAATGCTACAAAATTCCACACAATTGTGTGTGTGTTCTTTTGAACTTCATAAAATTCTTCCTCTATAGAGAGGTAAAATAGGAAACAATGCATATTAAGTACCACATAGTATACAGTGGTACCTCAGGTTACAGACGCTTCAGGTTATAGACGCTTCAGGTTACAGACTCTGCTAACCCAGAAATACTACCTAGAGTTAAGAACTTTGCTTCAGTATAGAACAGAAATCGTGCTCCAGTGGCACAGAGGCAGCAGGAGGCCCCATTAGCTAAAGTGGTACCTCAGGTTAAGAACAGTTTCAGGTTAAGAACGGACCTCCAGAACGAATTAAGTTCTTAACCCGAGGTAACACTGTACCACTGTATGCCAAATAACTATGGCAGTACTGGATATCAAGTAACCTGTGGCTATTTAACCTCAACATTAGTAGTGGGGGACCTTAAAGGAGACTTTATGAAGGCAAACACATTTCAGAAGGAAGTTAATTGTATATTGAAGCTTGTTTTTGCTTCTCCCCTTTAATGTGTTCTAAATACATATTTAGAAAATGATTAAATACATATTTAGAAAATGATTTAAAAAACCACAATCATTCCAGCGCGATAAATCAGAAGATAAAACATGGCTGAAATCCACTGTTCACTAAGGACAGAAATATAGAAAAGTATCATAAACACACACAAGTATACATGAAACCATCACTATTTAAAACAAATATAAAATCTATAGCACTTTAAAAACATATATATGTAGCAATATCTAGGTAGGCTTTTTTTGGCATTTAGTGATATTTAAATTAATAAAATAGTAGGCATTTCAATGTCTTTTAGGTTATGGTACACCACCACCCAGATCATGCATACTGATCTCTGTGGGGTTGCTGTGAGCAAAATATGTGTAAGAATGCAGCCTGAATCGAAATTTCAAGCATACGCTTTCCTCTCAGGAACCAAGAAAAGTCTTTTTTATATCTAAAATAGCTGCACTCCCTTAACATCAAGACAGTTATGTTTTCGCCAAAGTTGGCAGCCATTTTGCTTTCAATTAAACATCAAAGTAATGGAAAATAAAATATTCTCTTCAGAGCCAAAGGTTAATTTCCCCTCCTCTGCACCAATATGGAATACTGGGAGGTATTTAAAGGCCTACAGAGAATAGCAGTAAATATTTAAAGAAGATTTTTCATAGTGATGAAATCTCAGTGCCTAGAAATAGGGTTCTGCTCTTCCAGTAATTTTTATTTATTTATTTCTTACTAAATATGTAAATTTCTTATTACAATGTTTGGGTTGTTGTTGTTGTTGTTGTTGTTGTTGTTGTTGTTGTTGTTGTTGTTGTTTTTAAAGCTTCGTTGTCCCTAGCTGTTTGGTGAAAGTTAAAACAAAACAAAATGGGGGGAAATGAGTCTAGATAGCCAGAACTATTTGCCAACTACAATAACAAGAATATTAACAACTTGGATTCTCCCATTTACGTGTAAGTGCACAGGAAGAGAGACTGTATCTAAACGTATTACCAAAATTCATATATGCAAACCTTTCTTCATCTTCTTAGTAGATCACCAATGCCAAACATATTACTTGTGAAAAAGTCTCAGTATGAGTACGGAGTGGAGATTGTGGAATTCCCATTTGCACAAGGCTTTTAAAAAATGCAAACTAGTAGTCTTCCATCTTTCAGTTCATATTTTATTTTATCCTGCAATGTGGGACCCTCTTTTAAACCTTCACCACAAATGCCCAACTTCTTCTTTTTATTTACTTTTCTGGACAAACCAGATACCGTTCACCTTCATTTCCAATGTAGCTGTTTTTATTCCAGTGAACTCACCCCAGATCATTAATGCCATATGATTCAAATACTTTATTTTAAACCACAGCAACAGCCACACACACACACAAACATATATATATATATACCGTGTGTGTGTGTGCGTGTGTGTGTGTGTGTGTGCACGTGCGTGTGTGTGTGTATAGTCATTAGGGACCAGTTCCCAAAATGAGGATCAGGAACATTTCACTAGCTGAATTACAGTACAAAATGTCTCCATAAGCAAGTGAGATGTCTTTAAACTATGTTCTGTGGAGTGTACACTATGCAGGATTGTAACTTTGGTAACCTAGTTTCAGAAATATTTTCCAAAGATCTTGCTAACTGTGTGTTAGCAGCACTGAAGCTGCCTTCCCTCCTCCAACACACACTTTTATTATAATTATTAACAAGTAGTATGACACTTGGAAGTATCACACAGGAGGCAGACTACAGTGGTACCTCAGGTTAAGAATTTAATTCGTTCTGGAGGTCCATTCTTAACCTGAAACTGTTCTTAACCTGAGGTACCACTTTAGCTAATGGGGCCTCCCACTGGAGCTGTGCTGCCGCCTCGAGATTTCTGTTCTCATCCTGAAGCAAAGTTCTTAACCCAAGGTACTATTTCTGGGTTAGTTGAGTCTGTAACCTGAAGTGTCTGTAACCTGAAGCATCTGTAACCCGAAGTACCACTGGACTGGTGGCATATAGAGCGGAAACCTCTACTTACTTATCTGTACACCTTGCTGAAACCATGACAAGGCACAGGTGCTTGTAATAAACCTAAATGTCCAATTATGTTCTCTGATCAGCATAAAAAATATGGGTGAGGCTTGGGCAACCACATCCATGGCCTGTACCTGCAGGTCTATCAATGAGGTGTACTTAATTTTATGCATAAAATGTCCATCTGCATGTTACATTGGGTAAACTATACTGTCTTCAAGGAAAAGACTCAGTGGTCACAAATAGAATATAAAGAGCAAGAATACAATGGTTATTGCATTAGTATTCCATGGATGGGTGTTATTGCACTAATATTCTTAGTTTTAATGTTAACGTTTTTGTCCTGATGTCTAACATTTCTTTTGCGTTGCAGTAGGTATTGTGTTATGGAGCTGTGTCTGTATTATCAAAGCCATGTTGCACTGAATTTCAAACAGTGGGAAAGAAGTGTATGCCAAAATACTGTCCCAGTTTTCATCATGTGAGAGGCAGTGGTGTGATCATTGTGTCATGCCACACATGCACAGCCATTTCTGAGTTATACCACACACAACATGCCAACTATTTTGTGACTAGCACCCATGGCACTTTATGTAAAGGTGCCCACTGGCCCAAAAATGTTGGCAACCACAGCATAAAAATCTTCAGTTTGAGCCACAAACTTTGTAAGAGTAAAAGGGCGGTATAAGTTAAATTCTAATTTAAAGACCTGTTTTCGTTCTGCCAGGCTCAGACTGGCTCAGATGGCAGTAGCCCCACTCTTGAATGGAGTTTGGAATAGGGGTAAATTACACCAGCATAATTTACATTGCTGGCACCCAATAATTTGGATAGCTCTTTTTGAATACATATCCACAACAGGAAACATGTGGTTTTCTATCTGGGACCAGAAAAACAACAACATATATTTGCAGAATGCCTGCTTGAAACAGAAGACCTAGAAAGTATGTGCAATATTCTCTAGAGGGGTTTTGCCAGGGGAATGAGACAACCTGGCAACAACAGCAATAAAAAATAATACTTAATTTTACTCTGAATAAAACATATTGAAATGTGAATGGCAGACAGGATACAATTCCCCTCCTTCTTCTTGTAGGTTAATGCACGCTCTGAATGAACACATTGCTGAACTTGAAAATGTATACAAATTATTTTGGACACCGCAACTGTTAAAAAATTTATGCAGACACCGAAAAGGAATCATATTGCTGAATGTTTAATGCGATTCGCTTTCCGGCATTACCTATGAGTAAATAGAAATGACACATTCTTTTCTGATTATGGACTGTGAGTAAGAACAGCCGGTTTCTTCATGCTAATTCTCCCGTTCTGTGTGTTTTTTGTCATCAAACTCCACATCTGCCTGCATCCTGCTTCCAGACTAGCATATGGCTCGTTTGTGTGCAAATGTTCTTGAGCAAAAGAAAGCTTAAAAGCTTTTGCCTTTCATGTATTTTCTTTTTCACGTGCTTCTCCCTTTTGTCATACAACGAGCCAACAAACATTAACTGCTTTAATTGTTTTATTGTCTTCTTTCCATTTGGCATCCCTTTGTGTGCGTGTGTTTAATATTATTATTTTCAAAGTTCCAAGTTGTGAACCTGTTTTCATGTGCTTTGCTACATCGGGGTGGTAAGCTTCAGGTCCTGAGTCAAATTCAGCCCACCAGTCTTCTCCATCTAGACTCAGGATGCTCCCCACATCACATACTTCTCAAGATATGCCCCTTACTAGCCCTCTTTTGCTCATCCCTTGAGTGTTCTTGCCTGGCTGAAGTGTGTCCTTGAACTATGCTAATACTTTTTGGCTGCCTGGATGGAAGATAAAGAGGAGTGTGTGAGTATCTGTAGCCTACTGAATAAAGGTAAAATATGCATTTGTTGCTCTATCCACTTTTGACCCCGGCCATGACCATGTCTGGCATGTGGCCCCCACTCTGAGAATGATTCTGTGCCCCTTATATACATAGCCCAGCCTTATGCATGTTTATACATAAGCAAGCCCACTTAACTGAACTAGACTTGCTTTCAAGTGAGAGGGCATAGGGTTACACTCTTGAAAATATAATCCAAATTAGTCTATGGGAAAGCAGATTTTTTCCTTTAAACTCTAAATCTTAACTATAAATACTTTTCCAAAAATGTGATTCCTGCAGCATGTTTGCTAGTAATCAGCTATTCAATGGGACCACTTGTGAGGATAGCCTCCCACTGCCAAATTGCCACTCCCCACAGAAGTTTTATGTCTGGGGAGGGTGTGATGTTGACTGTAATGAAGGCGCACAGGGAAATTCATCTTTGCACGCTTTTGCTTCCCAGTTTAAATCATCAAATCACCAAAAAGGTTGGGGAACCCCACCTGGGGAGAACCTTTTCTTCCTCTGCCATAATTCTGCAACTAAAGGCCACCCAATGAAGCGGAATGTTGGAAAATTCAGGACAGACAAAAGGAGGTATTTTTTTCTGCACAACACACACTTAAGTTATGGAATTTGCACCCACACAATGTAGTGAGGGTAAACAACTCAGGTAGCTTTAAAATAAGGTGCTAACCATGATGGCTATGATCCAGCACTATGGCTAGAGGAAGTATGCTTCTGAATTTCAGTTGCTGGGAACTGCGAGTTGAGTGGGTGCTGCTGCACTCTGATCCTACCTTGAGGACTTCCGATAGGTAACTATTTGGCTACTGTGAAAACACAGTGCTGGAGTAGATGGGCACTTCACCTGATATACTGTATGTATCCCTCCCCATCACAGTGTGTGTGTATGAATGTGCATGAAAATAGCCCACCTATTATTAGTATTAGAATTTATACACCGCCCTATACCCAGAGGTCTCGGGGCAGTTCACATAAAAAGATAACAGTATATAAGATAAAAATAAAAGCAATAACCTAATAATACCCCCCCCCCCCAAAGAGCCACATTTTAAAAGAGTATGGCTCCAGTCATGCTCACTTTCATGTGCCTTCCACCCACTGCTACTTGTGACCCTTGACCCCAGAAAGTTCACGTGTTAACTAGACCATTCTTTTGTGTAAAATTTTGCTCATCTTATCAACATAGCTGTCAACGTTTCTCTTTTTTTAAGGGAAATTCCCTTATTCCAAATAGGATTCCTCGCAAGAAAAGGGAAAAGTTGACAGCTATGCTTATCAACTGCTTTGTCTGAGAAGCAACTATCAAAATCACTTTAAAGTTTCACTTTCTAAGTGAAAGTTGAATGGTCTTTCTAAGCCCCTTGCAGTATCCCCATCAGCTTCACACTTCATATGACATTCATTGAGAACATGGGTAGGATTTTAATTTTTCACAACAAGGAGCTAAATAAAATCAGACTGAAGATCCCATGTGCCACAAGAAGCATATGTGGCCCTAGATCCACAGGTTGTACACCTGTGATCTAGGCAATGGGTTCTTATACTTCAATTAACCTCCTTCCATTTGGCTTCCCCCCCCCCCCCAAATCAGAGAAGGCTGAAGAATAGTCAGATAATGTTTAATCAGGATGGCTAACCTGACGTCCAACTGCTGTCAGCTCCAGCCAACACACCCAATTGTCTTGGATGATGAGAGCTTTAGTCCAGTAACATCTAGAGGGTCAAAGGTTAGCCACCCATACTTTCATGGAAAGAAAAATATGCACAGCACCCTTGGCCGCCTTACAGCAATATATGAAGTTGGCCCCAAACAACATGGGATCATCACTAGGAAACTCTCATACTATACTCTGTGCCCACAATCCTCACCCTTTTCTTACATTGGCCAGCCAGAAGACTCTGGAAAGCCTGAAAGAAGGAAATGAGTGAAATAGCATGCTCCCCAGCTGTGATTCCCATCAACTGGTATTCAGAGGCATATTGCCTCCAACAGTGGAGGTGGAACATAGCTGTTGTGGCTAGTAGCTGTTGACAGCCATATCTGCCATGAATTTGTCTTATCTTTTAAAGCTAATCAAGTTGGCTTTAATCATAGATAGAACACATTGTGCTGACTGCTAAGCATGAAGGGAACCTTGTGAATTATTGGGAGCTACCACATAGAGCTTTGTTATGACCTGCAAAGTGAATGGATATCATAAGTTGCTGGGTATTGTAAAAATGTAAAGGTAAAGGACCCCTGACAGTTAAGTCCAGTCGCAGACGACTCTGGGGTGACGGCACTCATCTCGCTTTACAGGCTGAGTGAGCCGGCGTTTGTCCGCAGACAGTTTTTCTGGGTCATGTGGCCAGCATGACTAAGCCGCTTCTGGCGCAACGGAACACCAAAACCAGAGTAGCGTACAGAAATGCCATTTACCTTACCGCTGCAGCGGTACCTATTTATCCACTTGCACTTTGGGGGCGTGCTTTCAAACTGCTAGGTTGGCAGGAGCTGGGACTGAGCAACAGGAGCTCACCCCGTCGCAGGGATTCAAACTGCCGACCTTCTGATCAGCAAGCCCAAGAGGCTCAGTGGTTTAGACCACAGCGCCACCCGCGTCCTTGAGTATTGTAGAATATTGAATTAAAGGCATACCTTGCACACAAGCACCCAATCTAATAGATTTTGCTTCTCTAGTTTTTACAGATAATCTGTTTAACATCCAAAAGAATGAGGGGGTATTTTTGGTACATCTTTAATATTCTCCAAGGGTGATAGCTATAAGGTCCTTTTGATGGCACACTGCTGTAAATCTCCCTGGGTCACCTCTGCATGTACACCTACTGATTTGTGTTAATTAGCATAGTATTGTCCAATTTGTAAGCTGTATGTGTTTTATGAGGATATAAGTGGCGAAAAAACATGTCTGTATATTCTTTCCCCGAGATGTTTCTGCTGATCAAGTGACCAATAAATTGTTCTTAATGTAAACATTAATCAAACTGAATGCCAGGCTTTTGGCTGAGAGAAAAATAGATCTCTCTGCACACATGCTGCTTTCTTTTCTTTTTTGATGAATTGCAAATATGAACATTGCACGTGTCTGATAACAGATGAGCAAATTTATCTCTTTCATTTCCCTGCCAACAATTGCTTTTCTTTTGACATACCTGGATGACCTTAGACCTGCTCCTTTGATTGCTATATATCAGATTCATGTCATTCCTTCTGCAGAGGGGAATTATGGAAGTTGTCCTTGAAGAACACCACTGATGCTAAAACATCTAAGAAGGTTAAGGACATTTTGAGGAAACCCTAGAGAGAAAATAGATATGTAACATGTTCAGTCTGCAGCAATGGATGATCAGGGAAACTTTTAAAGAGGGAATGAATGCCTTGTCAGGGAACTTCACAATTTTAGGTTTGATTATGCTTTTAATGTACATTTTGATTTTCATATGTTTTAAAATTGATACTATTGTAAAGGGGAATATTGTGGTTTGTCGGGAATATTCAGAAGTTTAAATTTGCTTATGTTGCTTATAGTTTTAACTGAGTTGGTGTTGTTATGTATGTTAATTTGTGTTTGCTTTCATGTGGATTAACTAAATACGTGTTCAGTGGATTTTATTTAAAAATGCAGGTACTTATAAAAACTGCTGACGACAAGCCACTCCTATTTGTGAGACAATTGGAAATGACTTTTCTAAATTGGCCTGTGTGCTACAACAGATGCTTTGCAAACTAGTGAACTTTGCTTCTTGCTAGAGAATAAGTTTTTTACCCTTATGCAATTTAATGCAAATGACTTGATTAAGAAACTGAAGCTCATATGGTTAATTAGCTAAGAAAAGGAAGTTGGTCATAGTGAGATGAGGCCCTCCAGTGCCATTATTCCAATGTATTATGTTGTCCAGCTGGAGTAAGGAACTTTTGGCCCTCCAGACGCCACTGAATTATGGCTCCCATCAACCCTGCCAATTGATCATACTTGCTAGGACTGATGGGAGTTGTAGTTCAGAAACATATGGAGGGCCAAATGTTACCCACACCACTTGTACAGCTTTAAAATCTTCTTTTGAGGCATGTTTGCCAAGCTTTTGTGAGATGATCCACATGTATTGAACAGTTATGTCAGCCCTCACAGTTATGTCAAATTCTGCTGAAAACGCTTTTTGCATTGAAACAAAAGGCTTTTAAAGCACATAGTTTACTTTGTAATTCAAAGCTTGCTTGCCCCCTTACAGTCTATTTTATGCTGATGATTCCTGTTCATAGGCAAAGTCTTATTTTTTTAAAAAAATATATTATCTTTATTATTAACAATTTTCTTCATGAATATTATTTTCTTGTCTTGCACATCTTCTTTGATACTTTCTTTTCAGGATTCCAAAAGGAAATCTATGCTTGCCATTTCTAAAAGACAGCATTAACCACAGCTGAAGAAGAAGCCCTCAACACAATGAAACATGATTTTAAACCAATTCTTTTTTATATTTGCAAAGATTTGATGAAGTGGTAAGATAATTACCATCAAATTAACTGTGACCTTCAGGTGTGCCTCAAAGGGTAATTAAGTCTAGATCAGGGAGTTATTTTTGTAAGCATCTTGTTGAATAAAAACATTTTTGTTTCAAAAGTCAAGTCTTCATTACATTCCCAACATTATATCTGTGGCTGCTATAGCCCTGAACACTTAATGCTCTAGCTCTTGAAGCATATGCATATATAATATACAGCTCATGCAAGTTTCATAAACTTCTCTCTGCTGACTCTCTTCTAATACCTCTCTAAAGAAATATGTGGCATCGTTCTTCATTTATTTTGCATGCTGCTTGCACCCACTGTGGATAAACATGAATATAAAATTGTGGAGTTATCTTTGCTGAGCCTTGCTCAGCATTGAATAAAATATACATAACACAAGCTATCCAACATAGATTTTTTTGGATTACATGAAGCAGTGGAGTAATAAGATAATTATTGTTATATGAAGAAGTGTGTGGGATAAATATATTTCAACACACACACACACACGGTAGCATAAGCCAAGTTGACTGGAGAAGAAGAAACAATCTGTGACAATGTATTCCACAAAATAGGTTCCAACCATTTGCCATAATAATGAATTTTTTAAAAAAGGATTCTGATCAATAATTATAGGATTATTACATTGATTGACTGTTTGTTCCATTTCCCATATACTATCAACTCAAAGCAGCTAACAGAACTCAAAATATATTGGCACAATATATAATTTAATGTCAGCAATAATGTTTCTGCATCATCATCAATAACAACTCAGTTAAATCAGTTATCCAACATCATCATCATCTCAGTTAATAGGTATCCCTATGCTGAATTATATATAGGTGAGCAGTGATGGAGCTAGGAGGACCTCCTTCAGGAGGGCATTCTATCTTCCTGGCATGATAACAGAAAACACTGTATCCACCCACCAAATATCTTAGGGGAGGAGGGAGACAAACAGAGCAGGGCTCCCAAAACTGGACATAGCGGGGTCTGACTAAGGCACAATAGAATGGTACTATTACTTCTCTTAATCTGGACACTATAATTATACTATAATTTGTGCTGCGCATGCCATGTCTTATTAAGTTGTAGAGAAATGTCTCTTTACATCATGATTCAGTTTTAGTATTATATTAGACAAAAAAAGATTAAACTCTGCAATCTCCTCTTTGTTGAAAGAATGGCTTGTCTGTCAGGAAACTTCGGACAATTCTTTAAGAGAACGAAGTAATTTCCAGCCTTCAAATGGGACACAGCGAAGTTGTAATTAGCTGTGTCACCATGGTAACCTATGAAGATATTTCAAAATAACTTTTTTGGCATTCTAATTTTCCCCTTTCAGAATTATCACAGACAAGCCCTTTTGAACACAGCCCACCAGAATTTGTGAAAGTGGTTACACAAGCATAGAAGTGAAGATTTCCCATTTCTGTACTGGCCTACTTCCCAAAGGTCCACCTTTTCCAACCCGAACCTGCCCAGACTATAAGGTCATTATTTTAGGCCATTCTCTGCATATCATTTTCAAGAGATGTCTGGGGAGTGGCAATGAGAGAATGGACTTTCTCTATAGCACCCTCCCTACCCCGAGGATGATGATTAAAATTTCTATACAGTGGTACCTCAGGTTAAGAACTTAATTCGTTCTGGAGGTCTGTTCTTAACCTGAAACTGTTCTTAACCTGAAGCACTACTTTAGCTAATGGGGCCTCCTGCTGCCGCCGCGCTGCCGCCACGCAATTTCTGTTCTCATCCTGAAGCAAAGTTCTTAACCCGAGGTAATATTTCTGGGTTAGCAGAGTCTGTAACCTGAAGCATATGTAACCTGAAGCGTATGTAACCCGAGGTACCACTGTACTGCCTTTCATCTGAGGTTTACAAAGCAGTTTACAATATAAACATACAAAAATACATACAGTAACAAAACAACTAACAATACAAGTAACAAAAACAATACCCTCCACTGTTTAAAAGTACCTAGATTGTGTAATTAGTCAAAGGCCTAGAAAAGCATTCCTGGGGGAGCCACAACAGAAAAAGCCCATTCTTATGTTGCCACCCTCCAAATCTCTTTCAGAGGAGGCACATGAAGAAGGGCCTCAGGTGATAATTGCAACGTCCAGGTCAGAAATGCTTGCCATTGTTTCAGCATTAAACACAGATTTTTCTTATTATTATTTTCCAGGCATTTGGGCAGCACCAGTTAAATGACTGTACTGTTACATCTATTGTTTAAGTGATGTTATTTATTTGCCTCAACACCTCCCACATGTGCTGTGTCAAGAAGATTTGGGGCATCACAATGCAGGACAGAGTTTCAAACAAAGATGTGTTCTCCCAAACCCAGATTCCCAGCATGTTCACATTCCTGTCTCAATTATATTCCTGCTAGATTGGCCATGTCCACAGAACTGAAGATGACAGGATCCCCAAGGACATGCTCTTTGGGGAGCTGGCTTCAGGTGCCAGGCCTGTTGGCAGATCAACTTTGCATTACAACAATGTCTGTCAATGTGACATGAAGGCTAACAACATTAACCCCACCGTGTGGGAATCCCTTGCAGACGACAGCAGTGCCTGGAGACAATTTGTCAGGTTGTGCATCCATGCCAGTGACCAGAGAAAGAAAGACTACTGGGAGGAGTGCAGAGAGAATAAATGCCACAGTGCACCTGCAGCAGCACAAATGGATGCCCTCATCTGCCCCAGCTGCAACAAAACATGTCTCTCCCCTATCAAACTCTACAACCACAGCAAGTGCTATAACTTTCTAATGGTTTGACTCCATCCCTGAAGGCACACTCCTCCATTGTCTCCCAAGGCAGATGGATGCCAACTTTAGTTGTAAATTGCTATGGGATTCTTTTAGTGGAAAGTAATGTGCATGTTACGGGATGCGGTTAGTGCTGTGGGTTAAACCACAGAACCTAGGACTTGCCAATCAGAAGGTTGGGGGTTCGAATCCCTGCGACGGGGTGAGCTCCCATTGCTCGGTCCCTGCTCCTGCCAACCTAGCAGTTTGAAAGCATGTCAAAGTGCAAGTAGATAAATAGGCACCGCTCTGGCGGGAAGGTAAACGGCATTTCCGTGCGCTGCTCTGGTTCACCAGAAGCGGCTTAGTCATGCTTGCCACATGACCCGGAAGCTGTACGCCGGCTCCCTTGGCCAATAAAGCGAGATGAGCACCGCAACCCCAGAGTCAGCCACGACTGGACCTAATGGTCAGGGGTCCCTTTACCTTTAATGTGCATGTTTCATGGACCTAGACTGAAACCTATGCTTTTAATGGCGGATTAGCCAGAATAAACTCAACAGGAAAAGGTTTTCATTACATGGAAAGTGATGGGAAAAGCTTCACTTGTTAAATTTGTTCTAGGGCTCAGCAAATATTTCCCTTTGTATCCATCCCAAAAAATCCCTATCCATTTACTGGAAGTAAAAGTAGGAGAAGGTGGGATTTTGTCACATACTCTCTTGAGTGTGGGTGAGCGAATGTGCATGCATGGATATAAGGTTACCATTACCGATTATGTGCCTTTCTTTTCTCCTCACAATAAAGGACATTTATTCTGGGTTGGGGAGTGATGGCTGCAGTACCTATAAGGTACATCACAAGTCCCTGCAATTTTCATTTTCAGAAACAACAAAAAGAAATGGACTCATTGACAGGATTTGAATAAACTTTCACAACTTTATTGAATTTAAACATAGAAAATGACAATGTAACAACATTTAATAGTATATATACATGCAGAACATACCATACAATGTAACAAACCAGAAGGGCAAGTTGAGGGAAGTCAGGAGGGGAGGGAGAGGATAGTAAATGTAAAAGCAAGGCAGGATTGAAAATGGTATGTGATATTTGGATTTTTGTAACTACAAAACCTTACTAAATTTTTTATTAAAAAACAAGTTCCTGCATTTTTCAATGGGACCTAATTTCAGGTGAGCATGGATAGATAGCAACCACAATGAATAAAACATGAAACTTGGAAGGTGGTGTATTTTCCTTCAAGGGAGGCTTTTAAACAGAGTTTGGATAGCCATTGCCAGGGATTCTTTAACTGCATTGCAGGGGGTTGGACTAGATGAGTCTTAGGGTGCCTTCCAACTCTACTATAATTCCATGAACTCACCATATCTCACAAGATCTGGAGATGGGGAAAAACAAAGCAATTTATGTAACAACGACACTGAGAGTGCTTGAATTTGCAGACCACTTACTGCTAATGCATTTAGGTAGGTTTTATGTTGGAGACAGCTTGCTTTATGCTTTTTTCATATTCAATAAATTTCAGCAAGTTAAATAAAAGAAATCCATCTGATTATGATTAGAGATATAAATATGAAAGAGAGAGAGAGAGAGAGAGAGAGCGCTTTGAAACATCAAAAAATGACAGTATCTTGGTAACAAGCCTGGTGCCTACAAATACACTAGTTTGTAATCCTATTATTTATTGTTCATGATCTTATTTCCAAAGAGAAATGAACCATATGTTTTAATATATTTTCTGATGGGTTTCTTTTTATCTTTGTACATCAAGTTGATCCTTCTCATGGAAGCATATTGCTTGGGCCGAAAGATAATTTCTGGATAGGACACTGCTAATTTGCTTTTTGCAATAGATATCCCGCACAAGTCCTTTCCTGCCACAAACACAGAAGTCAGCAGTAGGTGGGTGTCGCTCAGCACATGTGAATGGAACCCACCATTGGCTTTCATCAAGCTCTCTCCTACTTGCTGATCTTCGGCTGGTTGTGGATTCAGTGCACTCTATCTACCAATAGCACCCAGGCCCCATAGCTCAGTGATGGTGAACACATGGGGTTGTAGCTAACCGATTCCTACTCAGAGTAAACTCATAGGAATTAATGGCCTGGAGTTATTCCTGTCCATTAACTTCAATGAGTTTATACTGAGTAGGACTAGCATTAAGCATGTCCCATGCTTTCATGCAAAATGTGCTGTGTTCAGCACCTCTAGAGAAGGCCGAGAGCTCTGGAGGAGCCAGCCACTGAAGCTCCTCTGCCCCCTCAAGATTGGCAGGGGGTGGCCCCCATCCAACAAATATTGAGGGGGCGAAGATACCTCGGCCCCCTAGAGTTGGTGAGACTGCTGTGGACTAAAAGCAACAACAGTGAATACCAATCATATTCACAGGATTAATTTATATTCCCAACATGGAAGAATACATGGACACTAGCAATTTCTGCTCCCGTTTCCATTTTTCTTCCATTTCTTCAACATCCTTAGCCTCTAGTACAGGCCTGGGCTAGCTTAGTCACTAGAACATGAGACTCTTAATCTCAAGGTCATGGGTTTGAGCCCTAAATTGGGCAAAAGTTCCTTGCATTGTATTGCGTTGGGCTAGATGACCCTCATAGTCCCTTCCAACTCTATAACTCCATAACTCTATGATTCACAAAACATTGCACTGCTGAAAGAGATAATTCATAAAGATCAAACCGGATTTCTTCAATCCAATATTAGATGTGTGAATAATGTATTAGAATATTTGGATATTAAAATTGATAAACCAGCAGCTATTATGTTGGTGGACGCTGAAAAAGCTTTTGACAACGTGTCCTGGAAGTTTATGAAAAAAATAATGGAAGAAATCGGACTGGGAGAAAATATTTGTAAAGGAATAAATGCCATCTATTCGGAACAATATGCAAAATTGATCATCCACGGAAGAATTACTGAGGAGTGCAAAATAAACAAGCGAACTAGACAGGGCTGCCCACTGTCACCACTGATATTTATCTTGGTGATGGAAGTCTTGAACAATCAGATAAGAAAGGATCAGCTTGTTAAAGGCATCACTGTGGGAAATAAAACATATAAAATTAAAGCTTTTGCCGACGATTTACTTGTTATGACTGAAAATCCTAAAGAAAGTCTGAAAAGAGTGATGGAATTGATTAAAGAATTTGGAGAAGTGGCAGGCTTTAAGCTGAATATAACAAAAACAAAAATGCTTGTTAAAAATGTAACCACAGAAGAAAAGGACGACTTAGAAAAAATATTGGGCCTGAAAATCTTCTCAAAAGCAAAATACTTGGGTATTTGGATCACCCCCAAGAACATAAACTCATTTCAGGATAATTACACCAAAACTTGGTTAGAGATTAGAAAAAACTTTGTAACCTGGAGTAAACTAAAATTAACATTTCTGGGTAGGATTTCCATTATAAAGATGAATGTGCTTCCAAAATTAATCTTTTTATTTCAAATGATTCCAATACTGGGCGAAGCAGGTTGTCTCAAGATATGGCAAAGAGAAATTTCCAAATTCTTGTGGGAAGGGAAGAAACCTAGGATTAAACACCTGATCTTAATAGACATAAAAGAGAGAAGAGGCTTTTCCCTACCCATCCTAAAACTTTATTACGAGGCAGCCTATTTCACCTGGCTAAAAGATTGGTGCATGTTGCAGGATCTGGACCTCCTGGACCTGGAAGGTTTTGACAACCGTTGGGGATGGCACACCTACCTGATATATGGAAAAGCGAAAATTCATAAGAAAAAATTTACCAACCATATAATAAGAAAGTCACTCTTTGCTGTATGGGAATAATATAAAGACCTGATGGAGCCTAAAGTTCCATGGTGGACTTCTCCAATAGAAGCCATAGCAGTAAAACGGAAAAATACTCAGGAAAGCTGGCCAACATATAAAATACTTCTAAAAAATGAAGATAACCAAATAAAATTAAAAAACCTGGACAGTCAAGGAGGAGGAGGTAACAGTGGCAATGGTGAGGTGGTCCCAGGATTTTGGCCATTCAATAACTATGGCCCAATGGAAAAATTTAGATCAATTGGAAATTCACAAATCGTTACATGATTAGAGAGAACTTTCAAAAAATACAACATCGATGGTATCTAACACCATGGAAACTTTCAAAAATGTATAAAAATGTGTCAAGTAATTGTTGGAGATGCGGAGACTCAGGAACATTCTACCATATGTGGTGGATATGTAGGAAAATACAGGTATTCTGGGAGAGTATACATGCAGAACTGCAAAAAATGCTAAAGATCTCTTTCAATAAAAAACCAGAGGCCTACCTCCTAGGAATAACAGATTTGGATATTCCACAAAAGAGGAAGGGTATCTTTTTATATGCGATGACGGCAGCAAGAGTTTTGATCGCAGCAAAATGGAAGAGTAATGAAATCCCCTCTATACAAGATTGGATCCAAAAGCTGACAGAATATGCTGAATTAGATGGTTTATCAGAAAAAACAAAGAATAAATCCAAACAGGAATTTGTTTCAAAATGGGAGGTTTTCAAAGAATATCTGAAAAATAAATATAGTAGTTTAAATTCTGTTGCAGCATTCAAGGAACTTCAGTAATAGTTGCAAGGTAGATATAAGAAATTAGATTTATTGAGAATAAGTTTAATTATGATAAAAGTGTGTATTGGCAGTAAGTAATATGAATTTGAAATATGGAATAGACGGGAGGTTGGGTCTTTAGTGTTGAGACCAATAGATGTTTTATTGTTTGCTAAGAAAATTATGTGTCTATGGTTATTTTTGTAATTTGTGTGTAATTTGGTATTTGTGTTTTTTTTTCTTTTTTGTTGTTGTATAAATAAAAAACTTTATTAAAAAAGAAAGAAAGAAAACATTGCACTGGGGTGGGGGCTGAACGCCTGCAGCAGAAACCCTGCTGTATTTCTGTCAGTTCCTCATGTGATTCAGAACCCTAAAAGGAAGTGCACAGAAATGCAGGAAAAAACACTGCTGAATATGTGTGGCCCCCAACACTTAGAAGGCAACTGAGCAAGATATGGTGATGTGACAGAGGGCCAGGGAACATGCCCTACTCTCCCCTATTTGTGATTGGAATTGTATGTGTGTGATTTCTGAACAGGGCTTGAAGTAAGCCCACAGTCTCCATAGCTGGGAAATGGCCTCTCTTGTGGAGATGGGTGCATAAACAGTTCCCACTTTGTACAACTTGGGATGATAAATATAAAATATTAAGGTAAATTATGTACCGTATTTTTCGCTCTATAAGACGCACCAGACCACAAGACGCACCTAGTTTTTGGAGGAGGAAAACAAGAAAAAAAATATTCTGAATCTCAGAAGCCAGAACAGCAAGAGGGATCACTGCGCAGTGAAAGCAGCAATCCCTCTTGCTGTTCTGGCTTCTGGGAAAGCTGTACAGCCTGCATTCGCTCCATAAGACGCACACACATTTTCCCTTACTTTTTAGGAGGGAAAAAGTGAGTCTTATAGAGCAGAAAATACGGTAACTTACATTAAGTAGTGGACAGTGAGATGAATAATGTAGTATTCAGAGGAAACCAAAGTGGAGCAGAACGGGAGTGCTGATTGTGACAAATACAGGTTAGAACAGAAATTGCTTACTTCTTACATCCCTAGTTACAACCAATGTCAAAATGCATGCAGCAAAATATTAGCAGTGTCTTATATTAAACTAACATGATAATAACACTGCTCACACACAAACATACACAGACGCCTTTTCAAGATTCTGGCTGTATGATAATCTCAGGGAGATGTCCATAAATAACAATTGGCTACTAAATATACAATGTTATATATAATTACAGAGCACTTATGCATTGCAACGCATGCTAATTTATTAATGTTTGTTCAGCAGACCTCTTAATAACAAAACCCAATTTATTTTAATATTCAACTAATTACTAATAAACTATTTATAAAGAACCCATTTGCTTAAAATGGGACTTTATGGGAAATACACACTTCTATCCACGAAAGCAGAAAATTTTAATTTCATATTCAGTCCCCCACTAGATTTTTTAAAAGTTACATATTAGATCCATAAGGATATTTTATGAATGACAATTCTTTTCTGGGGAGAAGCTCTTGTGCATTTAACAACAGCAAAACTTGGCAAAATACATCAGACATTGCATTTCTTGTCACAGCAGTTCTAGGATAGAAACAGCTGGAGATACTGAGTGGTTGACCTGATTGCCTTGATGCCAAGGCTGTCTGCTGCTGCCCCCCTGATCTGGCACTCTCAAGTAGTCCTCCTCCCTGGGCTATGTGGCCCTGGACTTTGTTTCCAGGTCCATTCCTAATTCATCCACTGTCCGCACATACTTGCACATAAACAAAAATCTTTTTTAGGCAGCCACATTTCTGGGAAAATGCCATACCTCTCCTCTGCCACCTCTCTGTGTTTCACGGGCCAGAAAGCTCACTAAGGATTCCCGGTTTTACCACAGGAATTGGTAAACCAGGACCCTCCAGAATATTGTTAGACTCTGACCCCCTTCAGCCCCAGGAAGCATGACCAGTGCTCAGTGAAGATGGAGGTTGCTGTTCTGCAACATCTGCAGGTCAACAAGTTCTCATCCATTTCCCCCCCTACAGTGTAATGGGCCTGCAAAAACAGAAAATGTATTAGGAATCTGCTCTGACACCATTATAGGGGATGCATACACTTTGTTTGGAAAGGTCACAAGCTGTATGGTCTTGCCATATCAATCTGGACAGAATGTTCACTTTTCTCATCTGAGGGAGTTGAGTGTGTCAGGCTAAGTACTGAAATATCGAGAATTTCTTCTCCTGCCTCCCCGCTCCCCACCCTGCATTTTTTAAATGAACACATATACAACACAGAAAGCTACTCACTAGTAGTGCTTATCACCAATGGTGCTGTCAGCTATGCCGGTAAAGACAGTACCCCCAGGCACTCAGTTTGATATAACAGATAACTACTTTGTGTTACATGTGGAATCAGCTACTGAAGTAAAAGAAGTTTCAAAGTGTTTGTTCTTCAGCCAACTCCAGCATGCATTTTTTTTTTCTTTTTTAAAAAGTTATGTCTGCTTATGGGCCCTTATTTTATTGAGCAGATTGCTTGGAGCCATTTGCAGCAGAGAGATTAGGAAACTATATTCCTCTTGTATGTAAAACTCCTAGAGTCCTGGAAAGAAAATAAACTTCCCTTGAACACCAGTGAGTTTTCTTAAGATTATTTTGTTCCCCCTGCTCTACTTTGTGTTTCGTGAGAAGATGTTAAGAAAGAGTTGGGGAGGGGGAAGAGGAGGAAAGCACCCTTTTGTGAGGAGCACCTGTTCTCCATAGAAGCTCGGTTAAAAATTGCCTAAGAATTTACAAGGCTCATATGCTTTCTAACATAGCTTTGCCATTTATATGCAAAACTGGTGCTTTGTTATGTTTTGAATTTCCTCAAGATAGTTGCTCTGCTGAGAACCACATGCTGAAACAGTGCATACCCTGAAAACACGATAACGGTGGGAAATATAGCACCTCATATATATTACAAACAACTGTTCATCCATTGCACTTGAAGGTGAGGTAAGAAGAAAGTTCATATTCTTCCCAGGAAAGTATTCTTCCCATAGAGAAATATGGGGAAATAGTATGCAAACATATGCAGGGTAAAAGAAACGTCTAACAGAAGTTCATCTGTTTTATTTAATCTCCTCTTCACTTTCTCTCACACTTTCTCCTAGGGATGGACACAGCAGCCTATTCATAGTACAAAGAAGCAGCTTTTTCTCATTGGAGTATCATGCATACTTGTTTTCAACTAGTGCTTTCATGATGGAGTCTAGATCCTGCAATCTGCAAGGGTGGTGAGGTTACTTGACGTTCATTTGAAAGGCCTCCCCTTCATTAGCTTATCCTTGCCCTTTCCTCCTCATACATGTCCTGAGGAAATGGTAATTGTGATATTGGCATGCACCCGCCCACAACATTTGGGAGCAGGTGTGGATACAACCGTTGCTGGAACCACATCCATCCATCCATTTTCAAATGAGCATACTGGGGGTGGGGGGCAATGCCGAATCAATCTGCACTGAGCTTTCATTTTTCAGAATGAAACCAGTTTCTGAATAAGTGCTTTCTGGGGCCATATAATAGGTCCAGATTGTGTGTGGGACTAGGTAGGAAAAACAAGATCTCTGTGTTCATGGAGTGTATAATGTCATGTACTTACAGTCTGTGTCAGACTACAATCCTAACATATCTAGTCAGAAATAAGTTCTATTAAATTCAACAGGCTTAGCCTTAGATAAGTGGGGCTACAGTTGCAGCTTTAGTTTTGCACATGCACTTTCATAGGACTGTTCTGTCCTATTTCTGCATTTTATGTTATTCTATGATATATTCATTTATTAAAATGACTTCATGAATGTTTGTATTTGACATACAGTGGTACCTCGGGTTAAGAACTTAATTCGTTCTGGAGGTCTGTTCTTAACCTGAAACTGTTCTTAACCTGAGGTACCACTTTAGCTAATGGGGCCTCCCACTGCCGCTGTGCCACCACTGCACAATTTCTGTTCTCATCTTGAAGCAAAGTTCTTAACCCGAGGTACTGTTTCTGGATTAGTGGAGTCTATATTCTGAAGCATCTGTAACCTGAAGCGTCTGTAACCCAAGGTACCACTGTACATACTCTGGAGTATATTTTCTCACAAAATGCACTGCTTTTAATGGAAAGGAAGTATATCTTGAATGCATGGAATTTGAAGTTTATTGTATTGCATTTCTAAACAGTCTTAAGCAGTGTACAAAAATACGACACAGCAATCAGCATTTTAGAATGCCTGTTAAAGGAATAGCTGCCTCACAAAATTCAAAGAAATGCAAAATCCAGTGGACAACTATTGTTCTTCACAGTACTATTGTTTCAGTTCACAAATTTGTTCACAAGGTGAGGATCTGCTCAGCTCATATTGGAATCTGCAAAGCATAAAATCTTCAAATAACTTTACTTTCTTCATCTTTCTAATTTTTTCCTCTCTCTGATGGGAATTGGATTTCAACAATATCTGGAGGGCCACAGGTTCCCCACTCCTGCTGCTATGGGCATTTCTTTCCTGCAGTATTTAGATCCCTTCAAGAAATGGTTCAGAAGATGAAGTTTCAGGGAGAGTCATGGGTTTTGAGCTGTGTAAATCACTACATTATTTGAGATCATAAACTTAGAAGCTGTGATCCTTAAGTTCCTAATCTGCAATATGGCTTCAGCCTGCTAAATAGCTTGTTATTTGCTTCAGCCAGAGCTAAAAATAGCAATCAAGTCCCCTACTTTATTATTATTTTAAAAATTGTTTTCTCTCAAGGGAGAAGTAAAAAAATAATGGGAAAAGACTTTGAATTTTTCTGCTTTTTATCCCAGTTTAGAAGAATTTGCTATTTCTCGAGGCCAAATCCTCAATGCAGCTTTCTATTGACATATGATTGATTCTTTGTACTCTGCCAGTAGGTGGTCTGCTTGTAACAAGTCATTGCCTTTCATGCTGTTAAACAACTAACTCTGTGGTAGGGGGAAAGTCTCAAAAAGAGACATTGCATTTGGGAGCAAGGACACTTTCTTAGGCTTGATCCAAGAAAGCACATATATTGATTTTTTTTTAAGACAACCCAAAATCAGGCCCAAGCAACTTATAATAACCCACCAAACCAAATGCAGTATTTGATCCACAGATGAAGCAAAGGATTTAATATTCAATTTAATGAAGGAGATAACTCAATGCATACAATAATATAGGTACATGGAATTTCCTCCAAAGAAGGCCTGGGGAAGCTACAGTCCATTGTCCTAGGATTCAGCTAGACTAGTAAAGAAAAAATGATTTGTATGCCTTGTATATGCGACATAACATTGTGCCACCAGATGGCGATGTGGAGCCTCATTTTTCTCTACCTGTTTTTCCTGTTCAAATTTACAACGCTTTAAATGGAAACACTTCTTTGATGTGTCTAGATCCAGGCCTCAGAGGCAGAGCTAGCCGCTCGGGCACCCGGAGTAGGGTGATCCTCCCAGGGGGGCAATCGGCACGGTGGCGATCTGCCCAGGGGGGATTTTGACACCCCCCTCTTGGATGACACCCGGGGTAAACCGCCCCCCTTCCTACACCCCTGCCAGGCCTCTCTTTTTGGTCTATGAGGCTGTTTTGGCTAAGCTTCACCCACCACATCTGGTGTGTCAGGTAAAGATTTAGCTGTCACTGACTGTGGGGTTGACTTGTATGTCCACAGAACAATGCAGCTGATTGTCAATGCTGACAAAAAATGGATCAGCTATTGCTATTATTATGTGAGATGGTTAATAGGTGGATGATCAAACTTGAACCATGGCAGGTGGTAGGGGAGATAAGGCCAGAGCCTGCTAGCCTTATCCAAACTCTTAGTAAAGGTAAAGGGACCCCTGACCATTAGGTCTAGTCCTGACCGACTCTGGGGTTGCAGTGCTCATCTCGCTTTATTGGCCGAGGGAGCCGGCGTACAGCTTCCGGGTCATGTGGCCAGCTTGACTAAGCCGCTTCTGGCAAACCAGAGCAGCACATGGAAACACCGTTTACCTTCCCGCCAGAGCGGTACCCATTTATCTACTTGCACTTGAGGTGCTTTTGAACTGCTAGGTTGGCAGGAGCAGGGACCGAGCAACGGGAGCTCACCCCGTCACGGGGATTCAAACCACCGATCTTCTGAACGGCAAGTCCTAAGCTCTGTGGTTTAACCCACAGCGCCACCCGCGTCCCAATATCCAAACCCTTATCCCTGTCCTAAAGCTGATGTATGTAAACTCACTCATGGCTTGCAAGATGACTGTGTACTGTAGATGTCATTCTTTCCATTAAGCATTTATCCATTAAGTATCCATTAAGCATACTCTGTGGTCTCCCCACCTACCTAAACTTCCAGATCTGGGGAAGTCCCATGGGAGAACCTCACCTTGAAAATGATATTGTCATGTTGGGAAAAGGCAGAGAAAATTGTCAAGGGGATGAAGCAACATAGCTTGATGGTAGTGCACATGCTTTTCTATTATATAGGCCTATGTCCACCCCTTAGCAACTCCCATTGAAACATCTCAGAAAGTGAGTCCTGGAAAAGTTTCTGTCTGTGACACTAGAGATCAGAACTCAATCAGAAAAGCAATTGCTTAGCAAGCTAGACTAATGGCTTGATACAATGCATTCTGTACTATTATGGTTTCCTCAGAGTAGCTCCATTGAAATAAAAGATATTAAGTTAATCATATCTATTAATATGAATGGGTCAGCTCTGAGTAGGAGTAGCACTGGATACAGCCCCATGTAAAACAGTTCCATATGTTGCTGTTATCCTTGTAAAGGTTTAGTATATGCATTTTTAAAATGTGGTGCAGTGTGTTTAAATTCAAACAGAGAGATGAAGAAGGTGGGTATGTGAATAGGGAGGATGGAAATTAATTTAGCATATAGATTTGGAATAACCCAGCCTAATCTCTGGCTTCAATTCTGAAGCTGGTAACAAATTCAGTGGAGGCAATCCACAGATCCTCTGCTTAAACATTGCATTAGACTATGTTTGCTCTTCCTCCTCTGTAATCCCTTCCCGTTCAAAAGTCACTTTGACACATTAATCTTTCCTCAGTGGACTGGCCATTTTATGTTCTGAGCTGGTAAAATTCAAATGACCTTCATATTGACTACATCGCTGCAAAGATTTCCAGTAAGGAGAAGCATAAGACTTAGTCAGATGAGAAGTGACAACCTGTAGCCTATATTTCAATAGGATGCTTTATTTTATTTTTGGAAACCCAATTCCTATATATCATTGGGCTATAATCAAATTGTCAGTAAGTGTTACATTATGTGTAACTAATTAAACTTATATGTAGTGAATAAGTTAGATACTTAGTTGCCAAACTTTTCATATGGTGTCCTTTTCCATGAAAAGTTTTAATAGATGCTAATTAAAGAGACATACAAGAAGGTGTTTTGATTCAAAATGAGTCATCTAATGAAATGCAATCATTTTCTGCCAATCCCTAGATCTTCACAATTATTGAAACAATCCCCTTAATAAAGAATGTAAAGCAAAGAGCTTTGAAAGTGAATTTTTAATTGTTTTCTGGATCAGAACCATTGGGTCCAATCTTGGGAAAGGTATTTGTATCTAACTCTCATTACTATCAATTAGACTTAATAATTTATTCATATCCTTTAAATCACATTTATATTAAAAATCCTAGGTACGTTAGTTTAATACACAGCATCCCAGGCACAAGAAACATGCAGTTTCCAGGGTTCCTGTTGTTCATATAAAGAACTCAGGTGTCCTGGGGAAAGTACACTTCTTAGGCTCTCTGGCACCTGCGACTGTTGCAGTATTTTGAGAAGGGAAAATGGGGGAAGGCACAGTGATTCAAATCACAGTCTGAGCTGGGGAAGAACTGGGGATTGACTCAATTTGTAATGCAGTCATTCATTATGAATTGCCCAATCTCGTATTCCATGCAGTTAAAAACAAGATAAGATAAGGTATTGTTATTTGGATATTGTCCTCTTCTGGTTTGCATAGGAGCCCAGGAAGCATATCAGCACAATGGAGTAAGAACCTTGCTCCAGCAAAGGTCAGAGGTGAACTGAGGCCTTTGGAACCTCTCTTCCTCCAGTTCACCTCTCTTAAGTGCCTCTCTGTGAGAACTGCAGTCCTTGAAGGGTCAAGGACTTTTGCACTCTCCGACCTCTGGTGTACTCCCAAAGCCACTGCATTGGCAATGTAGATTTCAAGGTACTGGGAGCCTCAGAGGAAGGCAGCCATGAGAGCCGCATCTCTGTTTTTATAAGCCATGTTGTGGTTGGATCTGGTCCAGGGGGTAATAGGAGCATGGATTTAGTTCCCCCTTGGCCAAGGATTTAGTTGCCCCCTAGTCTGCACCATCAGGCTCAGGGTCTGAAACCCAATCTGCATCCTTAGCCAATAACTCTACAGCTGGCATCTGGCATCATGAGAGAGAATTGCAGCTTTATGGCTCCCCATATAGAATCTGGCAAAGCACCCCCTCTCTGAATATTGCTGTATTTCAATAAATCACTTGTGAATTGGTCTTCCTGGCCTTAAATATATAATTTGGATACCACAATACTACTCAAGCAAAGCAGTTCTCAGAAAGTGTCTCTAGGAGATAGAAAATCTCGGCAAGAAGGTTGAAGAGTTTTGTCACAAAGACATGTCCCAGAAAAAAGAGAGAGCATTGTTTTATTACAGTAACTTCTAAAAGAGAAACAAAAAGCCAGCAATACGTTGAATTATTAAGGGATGTCTATTTTCTCTATAGTTGCTAATGCTTCAGCATGTCTGAAAACTTTATGCTTGAAGTAGTTGATCACAAATAGACGTTTCTGAAGGTCCCTCCAGGCTGACATGCACTTTGAGGGAATTAGAGGCAGCTTTGTTTGAAAGTGTCCTAAATTCCTTTAATTTATGTGACAGGGGAAATTGTCAAGAAAGATGTGAAGTCAAAGCTGTCCTGATTACCTGTGATAGATTCTGTCAGTAATATCAAATCTTAATTCAAAGAAAATTCATTTCTCCAACTCCCCAACCCTCACTCCCTTTCCATCACGTTTTCCTCCTCTCCTGCCTTCCCTTTAAACATAACCTGATCTGTAGCATTTCTCATAAAAGAATGTAGAACTAGCAGCAAAAGCAATAAATATCCTCTTTTATGTACAGGCTATCAGTGCTAGAATAATCACTCATATATTTCTTCAGCCAACAGTGCTCTTACTTAACCCAGCCTTCCTCAACATGGTGCTCTCCAGATGTTTGGGAAACCTCCCATTCATCCCAACCAGCATGGCCAGTGCCTAAGGATAATAGGAGCTGTGGTCTAAACATTTAGTGTAGCACCAGCTTATGGAAGGATGTTCTAAACCTAGGAAGCAAGTATCAGTCTGGTCTCGAATGATAGTTCAGGGATCATAAACCATACATTTCTTCTGTCCCAAATGTGACTGAACCATAACACTGAACCATATGGAGTCACCTTGATCCATCAGTATTATCTACACTGACTAACAGGGGCTCTCCAGGATTTCAGACAGGGAACATTCAAAGCCATACCTGGAGGTGCTGGGGATTGAACCTGTAACCTTACACATTCAAAGCAGATGCTGTAGAATGAAACTTTGACTCTTCCACACACAACCCTGATGTCAATGTTTATGTAAAGTTCATCGACAATAAGGAAGGGTGGTGGTGGCAGTGCAGATTTTTACCCCATAACTAAATTTGGGTGCCACTGGGTAACATATCTGGGGCCTTTCTTTTGGTAAATATGGCAATAATTTTTTTCAAGTCAAACTTAGCTAATTCACACTTTCGAAAACAATGCACAAACTGAAACACAGCCATCCTTCGAAAGTCACACTTCTATTATTTTTTCCACGCAGTTTTCCAGTCAGGTAATGTTTACAAAAAATGCACATAATAGGGTAAAGTGCACACACAAATGCATATATTATTAAAATAACATACATATATAGGGAAAACTGCTTTGTAAAATTGTTTGTATTAGGAAGAATGCACCAAAAAATGTGCATATTGTACAATAAAGTTATTTGGTTGTTATATTGGCATAAATTATTACTAAAATGCTGATGAATTTTCATGTGGACGTTTTTTAAAAGCAAAATGAAGTGGAAATATAGAAACTGGAACTTGTAAAATTGTAAAAATGAGAAACCCAAACTGAAATATTCACCCATTGCTAATAATGAGTGGGCAACTTGTACCCCTTCAGGCGTTTTACTCCAGCTCACACCAGTCCAGAAAGCATGGCCAATGGTAAGAGATGAAAGAATTTGTAGACCATCAGTATCTGGAGCCCCACTGGCTGCCCACCCCTGTTCTATCCATGTTTGACAAATGGAGATGGGTGCTTTTAACTCAGCATGGTGAAGTCTTGTGTTTACAGAGACGTTGTTTTAGTCAATTTTCCCCAAGAAGCAGAAGTACATGTAGAAGGTTTTGTGGAGACAAACTAGATGTGATGTGGAGTTACAGGTCTCTTTGGTCTTACTTTAAAAAAGAAAAAAAGAAAAAAAAACAGTGCCAGAGCACTGTGAACAAGAGTGAAAAAGCAGGGACTGGGATTGACTGCTAACCCTCTTCCCTTCCATCTTTGTCTGGTAAAAATAACATATCCCAGATGCTTTTCTTCTCTTGGGGTAAAATATACAGTGGTACCTCGGGTTAAGTACTTAATTCGTTCTGGAGGTCCGTTCTTAACCTGAAACTGTTCTTAACCTGAAGCACCACATTAGCTAATGGGGCCTCCAGCTGCTACCGTGCTGCCGCAGCACGATTTCTGTTCTCATCCTGAAGCAAAGTTCTTAACCCAAGGTACTATTTCTGGGTTAGTGGAGTCTGTAACCTGAAGCATATGTAACCTGAAGGGTATGTAACCTGAGGTATCACTGTACAGGGAATTTGGCTCACAGGATCTAGCTCAACTGATACCTGCACATTGGAACTTATAGCTGAGGTTGTAGGTCAAATTCAGCTGAAGAAGAAAAGCTATATTGATATCAGCAGAGCTCTGGAATTGCACCAGCTAAAGGTCTTTTGGTTCAGCAGAAGACTGACCTATTCACAGAAAGGTCAATGTGCTGTAGACGCCGTGTTTAAAAATAAGTGGGAAAGAGTCTACTAAGGTCTTGAGCTAGATGTTGTTGATCTGAGCAGAGTTTGGATCGTTATATTGATGCACACTCACATTTGTTCTGGCTCCCAATTGCATTTACAATTCCTCAGTGATGCTTTGGGAAGGGTAGCCATTAGTCTAAGAAGATTCCTAGGTCCGAGGGTTCACAAAACTTACCATGATTTTCTTTTGAATATTAGTTAAGGCGATAGTCACATCAGCAGATTTCTTGCTAGGACTGTCCTGAACCGTCACCACACATACGAGTTCAAATAAGAAATAATTGTGGAGGCTGAAGATGTTTGCCATTAGATGACCTTTGGGGGGGTTAATTCTGGTCAGGTCAAATTTATTGGGCTGGAAAGGGAATTTGTGTATGATATAGGCAGGGCAGACTTAACACTCTTTCAGGAAGCAGAATGAATAAGGATGTATACATATCAACTTGTGGGCTTTCTTTCTGAAATCATCCATACTGAATGACATGGTGAGGATGAGGTGCTTGCCTAACCTTCCAGTGAGTGAGTCACTATGCTTTAGCACAGTGGTGTCCAAACTTTTTTCAAAGAGGGGCAGATTTGATGAAGTGAAGGGCCGTTGACCTTTTTTTAGGACTGAAGTTGTTGGACTTTGGACATGCCTGCTTTAGCATGTAAGTGAGAAGGAAAGGTGAGACAGCAGGGAAGGTGGCATAGCACAAATGCACCAGCGCCAGATTGGCACAGCAACAAACTTTGAATTTTTTAAGTTATTTCAATGCCTGACTCCCGAAGGAGCCCAGGGTGGCAACTTGCTGCCACCTTGCTTCTCTTCCTCTGCCGCCAGGTAATCAGCATTGAATCATCCCAGGGAGTCAGGTAAACATTTCCACCGCACTGCACCATCAGTTTACTTTTGCATGATGCTTTTGTGAGCAGTGTCTCTACCAGCAGCCATCCCCCAAGTCCATCTCCTTCTCCCTCTGGAGAGAAGAGCCTGTAATCTGGTATGCATCATCATCTGCCAGGTCACAAAAGTGACTTTCCTATGCAATCTAGTTTATCATAAATTGTAAACTGGTTACCTCCTGGAACACCTTACCATAAATACCCCTGCTGAGCCACTGTGGTCCTTGGAAGAGGAACACAGGTAGCCACTTTACAGTGAGTCAGACTATTGGTCCATCTAGCTCAGTATTAGCTACACCAGTAGCCTTCAAGGTGATCCAAGACAGCACTACTCTCCTGCAAAGACATGGTTAAAAGAGTTAAAGGTGAGTTGAAATGATTGAAGACTATTGATCCGCATGCACTGGCAGCAAAAATGGTTCTTTCTCAACCCTACCTAGAGGTTCTGGGGGTTGGATCTGGAACCACCTGCATGCAAGGCAGATTATCTGCCACTGAGTTATGACAAAGTCCCTGGCTTTTATTCCCACTAGCCTGATCAGATCCATTTAAAACACAAGCTGCTTTCATCTTAGATGAACTTTGAGGTACAGTGGTGACTCGCAAGATGAAATTAATCCATTCCGTGAGGCTCTTCGTATAGCGGTTTTTTTGTCTTGCGAAGCAAGCCCATTGACAGCTTAGTGGCTTTTAGCGATCAGCTGTTAAGCGGCTTATCAGCGGATCAGCTGATCAGCGGCTTAGCGGCTTAGGAAAAGGGGGGGAAAGGGGAAAAAACCGGCAGGAACTCGCAAGATATTTTCGTCTTGCGAAGCAAGCCCATAGGGAAATTCGTTTTGCGAAGTGCCTCCAAAACGGAAAACCCTTTCGTCTAGCGGGTTTTCCGTCTTGTGAGGCGTTCGTCTTGCGGGGCACCACTGTATAACTTTTAAGTAATAATTTTTTAATTGACGCTGAAACGGAGAATGCCTATATATATTGCTGAAAACCGCTTCAACATGGGGAAATTCCATTGGAGTATACAAAGTGTTCTCTGGGCTCCTTGATGGGTTGATAATTAACTGTTATTGTTCTCTGATAGGTCTGAGGAGATGTTTTAAACTTAGATCAAATGAGACGTATTGAATTGCAAATTTGCCAAGTTGGGAGTAAAGATGTGTGAAAGAGTCTCCTGATGGGAGAAAAAGCAACTCCATGAAAAATGGAGGCAGTAAGGAGAGAGAGAGAGAGATCTTTGATTCTGGATCTGTTTGGAATTATATTTTATTTCTAAGATGCTGAGCCTTTTCTGGACAGCACCAGATATTGTATGAAATTATTTGGATGTATCTTTGATGTTTTTTGTTCTGTTTTGAAGGAAGTTCTGCAAATAATGTTTTGAATACTATTTAGTGGGTTTGTACAATGTTTCATTCCAAAAGGAGTCAGTTTTTATGCATCTATTTGCTTCAAGATGCATAATAGTAAGATATGCAATAATAAATAGGAATGTAAAGAGGGAAGGAAAAAAGACTTATTTGCTTGGATATTTTTTTTTGGGGGGGGATAAATAAATGGTCTCTGGTTGCAACAGCGGCAGATGAAGGTATTTAAGGTCTGTGTCATTCTGGAGACCTATAATCAGCTGAAGTTATCCCGGACACAGTAAATCTCAGACCTTACCTTGTGTGGATATATTGAAATGTAAAGTTTGCTACACAAATATGACTAGGAAAAGTTATTGATGAACATAAACATTAGACACAATATAAATGAGAAAAGATGGCTGTAATGTACAAGCTGCAGACAACAGTATTCATCATGACCCACAGGGAAATTTCTTGCTCTTCCAGAAATGTTTTTGAATTGCAGCAAAATAATAGTAATATTGGGTTTAGGCTTAGAGGACATTGTGTGCTAAAGAATTCAACCAACAACTCAGCCCACTCCCTGCTCCCTGAGTAGCCTGATGAAGTATTTTGCTTGTGGTACCTTCTTCTGTTGCTGAATTTAAAGTGTTCTGCTCTGTTTGAAATTGTTTTATGTGTTTTATGATTGTAATGGTTTCATCTCTTTATATAATTATATATCCTATTGTTTTAACCTGCCCTGGGACTTTATAGTGAAGGGGAAGGAAAGAAACCTTATCAGTTATTAATGATAAACTTATGAATTTGAAATGAATGATTGGTTGTGGTCCTCAGTCTGAAACATAACTAATTAGCTGATTCAAATTATTATTTTAGACATTTTTTGTTTAAAAAATATTTTTCTATAAGCAATGCTTTGTTATATACAATGGTAATTTGGGGGCCCATATGCAAAAAAAGTTAAACACAATCTACCAAGTATACCTGGGGAATTTTCAACCTCTTTTTCTGTTGCCTCCTGAGCTCCTCCCCCCAAAAATGTCCCTGGTGATAAGGAGATAAGGTGTTGTCAACAGAAAGGGAGGAAATCACCACCCTTCCCAATATGCATAGAAGCCCAGGCAATTTTGATGTGATATGTATAAAAAGCTTCTAGCGAGAGTATCTAAAAGGAACTCTCCTATACCCCCCCCCTCTGAAGATTAAATGTTCATTTAGAAAGTAAACACAGAAACACACACACACACACACACACACATTTTCTCCCCGCCCGCCCCAAAAAGAATCAAGCGTGGCGACTTTTTGTAAATGTTTTCCACATTGCATGATGGATATTGAAACGTATACATTCCAACATTAAGCAATGATAAGAGACTTAAGAATAGATATAACTGTGGGAAGAGATATCTTCTTAAATTCTTTAGTCAATCAGGTGTGAAACGGTATAATATCTTAAAAGGACACATTTGGTAGCATGAAAGACAAGTGCAATGAAGCCTGAGCTTATAAATTCACTGCTTTCTCCAGCCTTTAAAGCTGTAAATAGACTGTCTCTCTTTTTTAACCTCTCAGTGACAATTCTGGAGTTGAGATGCAATTGAACTTTTTTCTTTATCATTACAAGCTGGGCATAAGGATGATGAAATGGAACACTTCACCTTGGCTAGAGGCAACTTTGTTGTTGTTGTATTCTATCTGGTTGGTGCCAAGTCTAATTGGTTGCATTTCTTTGCCTGATACAAGACAAAAAACAGCTGTTAGCAGATAGCATTCAACCTTTGAAGAAGCCTGATTTATTTCCAAGATAAAACTCCTTCTATATGTTAAACTTCATCAGTGCTGAAACAATGGCTTATCTCAGTAAAACATTGGGGGCTAAGGCTACAGCTCTAGACTAGAGATGGAGCATAATATCATTTGGTCTGCATTCTAAACCAAACTGATCCATTCTGCTGTTTCTAGATCTATATATGTGGATCTGAATGCATTAGCAATCACATTGTGCACATCTCCATTTTTTTGCGGTGCATTTTGGTTACAAAATGCATATCAAAATGCATACATTATAGCGGAAATGCACTGAAAAGCATATGAAATGGCATTTTAGGAGGGGTGCATAGAAAAATCCATACAAGCTAATTGCATTTCTTTTTCCATGCATTTTTTAAGAAATTCAACTACAGAAAATGGGACAGAACGGGCTTATGATTAAATACATATGAACTGACATGGAATGGAAATAGGCTGATCTGCCCATTCCTGCTCTAAAATTCAGGCTTATTGAACCTATATTAATCCATTTGAGACAAGCTGAGCAAATCCAAAGTTTCATTATTTCCCCACCTATATAAGAATTTGTTCAGTGTTCCCACTGACATGGAGAATACACACAGAACATATCACATGTTCAGCTAGCTGTGCTTCCAGTCATGTGCAAAGCTGTTCTAAAATGGGAAAAGTTGTGAAGGTGACTCAGAAACTCCAACTAAGCCAGAATGCAGCTCCTAGACTGGTGACTGAGAGTGGTCGCCGGGATCATATAACACTGGTCCTTAAAGACCTACATTGGCTCCCAGTAGGTTTGTTACGCATTCCCTAAATTTAATATTGCCTTTTGATATACCCTCCCTTTCATATTTTCTTTTTTACAATACTCCTCAAACTTTCACAGAGCTTCTTTAAATCCCACTAGCATTGTTTGTTCGTCACATATACTTTTCAGATACTCTGTAAATTTTTCCCAGTTCTCGATGAACTTCTGGTCTCATTGATATCTGATCTTCCCAGTTAATTTGTCAAGTTCTGCATAGTCCATCAGTTTCATTTTCCATTCTTCCAGGGTCGGTAGTTCCTCCTGTTTCCATTTTTGGGCCATTAAAATTATTGCCGCTGTAACTGCATATTGGAAAAGTTTACAATCCTTTCTATTAATTTCATTTCCTGTTATTCCTAAAAGAAAGGCTTCTGGTTTCTTTACAAATGTATATTTCAGCATCTTCTTCATTTCATCTTATATCATCTCCCAGAAACCCTTCACTTTCTTACATTCCCACCACATATGATAGAAAGTCCCTTCTTTTTCTTTACATTTCCAACACTTATTACATGTTTTAAACATTTTCGCTAGCTTAACCGGTGTAATATACCATCTATAAACCATTTTCATAACATTTTCCTTTAACGCAGTACATGCTGTAAATTTTGCTTTCTTTCCATACTTTCACCCAATCTTCCAATTGTATATTATATCCAAAATCTCTGGCCCAATGTATCATAACCAACTTAATTTCCTCATCCATCGTATGCCATTCCAGTCAATTTCAGTTTCTCATTCATCCTGTCATGATAATTTTGAATGCGGGTACACACCATCTTCAGTCTAGTTGACAAAGGCCTTTGACCTTATCAGCCGAAAAGAAACACCATGGTACACCTGTATCAGCAGAAGCAGAAGCCTTCATCTGCCCCAGCTGTAAAAAAAGGTCTCTCCTTTATCAGTTCTGAACTTTGCGTGCAGGAGATAGACTGCATGAAACTCACCAAGGTTTTAAGACCCATTGACTACCCACACCTGGTTTACTTGCTCAGTCAAAGACATTTCCATGGGTGTGACCACTGCTGCAGGCTGACAGCTTCTAGGAGCACAGGTGAGAACTGAGTGCAGGGTGGGGATTAAAGGTGGATATATTACACCCCTGGGTGTGTTTGCCTGGCTGGAACATGTCCCTGATTTCTGATAATGCCTTTTACATGTCTAGTTGTGATGGGTGTATCAATGTGTGTGTAGAAACTAGTCTATAAAATTGTGACTCTGACCCCCACCCCACCTCCCATTAACATGCAGCCCACATAAAGTTGTCCAGAAGACCCTCTGGATGAAAATGGTTCCCCACCCTGGTTCTCCATTCTTATGCACATTCTTATTATGTGAATAGATCTACTTCTATAGTCCTCCTCGGACCGTGCCAGTTTAACTGGAAAGGAAGGATTATTCTTCTAAGTGATTTCAAGTGTTACATTTAATGCAGTTCAACCTGTTTTGAAAGGGCCTGTCACAGTTGTATGAATAGGAATGGTGAGTTTAATGTCACAGTGCCCCTAAAACTTCTTGAGCATCTTACCAGATGGATAACAAATAGTCATAGCAGACAATTCTATGAACTACAGATATTCTGACATGGATAAAATGATTTCATTAGTCAGTGAATCATTAATTCTGTCATCTAGAAAAATCCAACACAGAATAATGAGGTACTTCCCAGAGCACTTGAAACAGGACAAGTTGGAGATGTTCTTCAGAAATGAAATAATTTCATTAGCTTAAACTAAGATAAAAGGATCCATTGCCTTGTGGCCATTCTCTTTGCGATTAAATTAGCATCCTCCATCAGTTCATTTTAGCAAAGTGCTTTCTAAGGTCCTGAAAACTGGAAAATATCTCAAACCTTACCTTCATTATGGATGTACATTACATAATAGCATCTTTTGAAACTCATGTTTAGCACACAGACAGATGGGTGCAGTGAAGTGTGATATTAATCAAAAACAGCTTCAAAAGTAGGCAGGAACATACGGGAATCCTGGGTTGACTACATACCTGAATACGAATTTCCAATCTGGTCTGAGAATTAAGAATCCCTTTGCTGTTGCCCAGGACATAATATGTAGGTTAACACTGCAAGTTGACTTTACTTTTCAATGGATTTTATGAACATGCAGCATCTAGGAACATAGGAAGCTGCCTTATACAGTGGCTGCATTTGGACAGCACATTATTATGTTTTCCTAATGCTTCCTTGCTGCATTTCATCTTTCATATGACAAAAAAGTCCCTTTTGAAAATCTAGCGGAATCTAGTCAATGTTCAGCCCTCATTTCCATGTTAATTTTTCCCCCAGGAAAAAAATCCCTTTGTAACCCAGTTAACTTAGATAATCGCGGAAGTTTCACATTGTAATTTCATGTGATGATATTTGGTTCAGTGTCCCAATATACAGTTCTTTTTTGCCATTTAAAATTTAGCATGATACGACACTGTATCAATCAAATAGTCACAGTTCCCTAATACAGCAGGCACTGAAGTGTAAAAGGAACAATAGAAATTGGGACAGAAACATTAACATTATAATCAGGAACACTAAAGCACTTACCTCCATGTCAGAAAGCAACTGAGTCAGACCAATGATCCATCTAGCTGACCAGCAGTAGCTCTCCAGGGAATTTTTCATAGCCCTACCTGGTGATGCCATGAATTGTACCTTGGACCTTCTGAATGCAAAATGTATGTTCTACCACTAAGCTTTCTACTTTCACAGATTCATTTCAATATTTATTCTGCAGATCTGGTTCTATAAACTTAAATGAACATGCCCTTACTTCAACCCATTTTACCTGTGTCTCATCTCCTTATTTCCCAGTCACAACACAATTTGAAATCTTTTGTATTAATGCAACATGTTATGTTGCTGTCATTATCAACAGTGCAAAAGATGTAGACTCTTTATGCTTGACTAAAATTGCAATGAGGGGAAAAAATGAAGCGCTTGAGAAAGAAGCATGAACTGCTATTTCACAAGGAAAACTGAAGATACAGTAGATCTTTATTCTTTGCCATGGAAAACAGCAGTAGTTCCAAATTCTGCACAAAGTTTACATGACAAGCTCAGACATCTTGTACAACTTAACTCCAAATATTAATATATACTACGATTCCATTGGCTATCAGTATTTAGTGTAAGTGATTCCTATGGCAACCTCTTATTTTCTTTCTTTTCTTTTTCCTTACCTCATCTTGCAAAGCCAGCAGTTATACTGTAGCTTCTTGGTAAACTGGGCAAGACTCTGGCCACAGCCTCCACTGTCATGTTGCTTCTGAGGGATAGCCTAAAATGAAATGTGGTCCTTGGAGTGAAAAACATTTCCCATCCCTGATCCAAAGAATGGACAGCAAATAATTTGGGGGGAGGTTTACCAGCTCTAAAAAAATGTTCTTGTAATTCCCTGTTTCCTGATAACACTTTGCCATGACATAATGAAAGTATATTTGAAAATGCTAACGGGAACCTTGATGAAATAATTGCTTTGCACTGACATTTAACATTTCTTTCCTGGAACCTTATGGGCAGGAGAAACAAATTATATCATTTGAATTTTATTCCTTTAATTTTTTTTTATTAAAAAATGATATTCTCTGCTTAAATGTAGCATGCTCCCTAAAGTCAAATCATCCTCTACTTCAGGGATACTGTAGTGATCAACTCAATCAAAAGGGTGAACTTGCACAGTATTAGGCTGCAAGTCAAATCATGTCTACTCAGGAGTAAGTCCCATTGAATCCCATGGGGCTTACTCCTAGGTAACTAAATGCATCATTAGTTACTTTTATTTCAGCAGTCCTAAGTGCAAAAATTTAAATTTAGAATAGAATTTTTCAACAATGCTTTTGATAATACATTCTGCTTAATATTCTCATTTATTTATTTATTTATCCTTATATAAACCACCTACTCAGAATAGCAGGCACTGTATAACAAGATTATAAAAAATTACTGGTGAGAAAATTTAAATAACTTAATGGGTATATAAGCATAAAGCTTTCCTCATGAGATTCCTGAAAGCACTAATATATACACATTTCTGTATGCAATTTTGCCTGATACAAATATTTTTTGTAAAACAAATTCCCCTAAAATGATACATTTTGTATGTTACTTTGAGTCATGTATGCATTTCTATGGACACTTTACCCAATATATGCACCTTTGTGTGCACTACTTGGGCAAAGAACTAAATTGCAAAATTCAGAGAAGTGAAAATTTCAAAGGATGGTTGTGTTTTTGTTCTGTTGTTTCTGAAAGTGCAAACTAGATGTGCTTGACTTCATACATGAACTGAATCAGAATTTTGTTCATCCAAGGTCCAAAACAGAAATTATGCAAACAAAATACTAGTGGTATCAGTTAGTTAGTTAGTTAGTTAGTTAGTTAGTTAGTCTGCAAATGTCACAAAAATAATTATACAATTTTCTGTTTAAAAAAAACCCCAAAGAAGAATGGCAACTTAAGTTGACAGAATATGCACAACTTGCAGCCTTAACATAAAGAATAAGAGAACAAAACCCCCCATATGTTTAAAGAAGATTGGAAATAATTGTGTACAGCTGAAAACGCCGACAGAATTAAGATAAATTCAACAGTGCAAATAAGTTTTGATGGATGCAATAATGGCATATTGATGGTATAGTTTTTTGTAAAATATACAGGGATTTATGGTATGTAAAATGAACAATGGGAGGCGAAGTCATTGATATCTTAAGGATGTAAATGAGTATTTTAAATTGTAAAACAGAAAATGTAATACACATTTTACAAATATATCACATTTCCCTTGCAGTGATTTGCACTGAATGGGACAGAAATTGCTGCCCCCTTAACATCCCTACTTCCTACACAGCCTGCCATCCAGGTGCTACTTGTTTATTAGAAAACACAGACTCCCTTCTTTATCTCTACCTAGCCCTTCAGTCAGAATGTCTCGCTGTGAAACGGACTGGGAGGCTGTGCCTTCCTGGCTCTTTAGGAAGATGACAGAAGGTCAGGGGGGTATGTGCAACCATGCACGTTTACCATCCCCTCTTAAAAAGGAAATCAAATACCTTTTGCAAAAAATTGTATTGGTTTTAATATTAAAAAATATAACACAGCAATTCCACCATGGTTGGAAAAATTCTTATAGCAAAGCAAAGTGTCAGGCACTCTTCAAAACAAACAAACAAAAAACAACTAGAAACAAACACAAAAACCATAAAACAATGACATTTTTAATAATAATAATAATAATAATAATAATAATAATAATAATAATAATAATAATAATAATAATAATTGTTTGCAAAGTAGGCATCTGAAAACGTGCTGTTTGCACAGAAAATCATAATTGTAGGCAGAAGAAATTAAATGAAATACCAAGTGTGATAGGAGAAAGAATATCTGCACCTATAAAAAGCACTTGCCTCAATATTGTCAAATCACTTTCCAAATAACCTAACTAAATAAATAACCCTTCTTCTTTTTTCCCAAGATCAGGAGACAAATTAATAAAAAAGAGTGTGATGATGGAGCCTTTGAAGCACAACAAAAGGAGCCATGGTTAAAATTTTAACAAGTTAGAATCATTAGCTAAACAAATGCTGACAGGTTTGCATTACATTTCAAGTCACACATGCTCAGAACAAAGGCTTGACTAGTGAGGCAGTTTTAATAGGTCCCACTGCATACAACGAATTTTTCCCAAACAGACACTCCCCCCTCCCCCCTCTCTGCACTGCAGAGTCTAAAATGCCACCTTCTATTAATCCCTGTCACTTGTATGGATTGTTGAAAGTTCTGGCATGGATAGGATGACATAAATTCCGGTGATTGTCTTCTGGGGAATGTGAATGGCTATGGCTCAAATAACACTTCCCATCAGTGGCGTAGCGTGGGGGGTGCAGGGGGGGCCGGCCGCACCGGGCGCAACATCTGGGGGTTAGGGTTAGGGGGCGCAAATCCACAGGTTAGGGGGCGCAAATCCATGGGTTAGGGGGCGCAAATTACTTGCCTTGCCCCAGGTGCTGACAACCTACGCTACGCCACTGCTTCCCATGGTTCTTTCTCCTGTTGTTGTTTAGTCGTTTAGTCGTGTCCGACTCTTCGTGACCCCATGGACCAGAGCACGCCAGGCACTCCTGTCTTCCACTGTCTCCCGCAGTTTGGTCAGACTCATGTTTGTAGCTTCGAGAACAGTGTCCAACCATCTCGTCCTCTGTCGTCCCCTTCTCCTAGTGCCCTCCATCTTTCCAGGGAGTCTTCTCTTCTCGTGAGGTGGCCAAAGTATTGGAGCCTCAGCTTCACGATCCGTCCTTCCAGTGAGCACTCAGGGTTGATTTCCTTAAGAATGGATACCTTGGATCTTCTTGCAGTCCATGGGACTCTCAAGAGTCTCCTCCAGCACCATAATTCAAAAGCATCAATTCTTTGGTGATCAGCCTTCTTTATGGTCCAGCTCTCACTTCCATACATCACTACTGGGAAAACCATGGCTTTTACTATACAGACCTTTGTTGGCAAGGTGATGTCTCTGCTTTTTAAGATGTTGTCTAGGTTTGCCATTGCCTTTCTTCCAAGGAGCAGGCGTCTTTTAATTTCATGACTGCTGTCACCATCTGCAGTGATCATGGAGCCCAAGAAAGTAAAATCTCTCACTGCCTCCATTTCTTCCCCTTCTATTTGCCAGGAGGTGATGGGCCCAGTGGCCATGATCTTCGGGGTTTTTTATGTTGAGCTTCAGACCATATTTTGCACTCTCCTCTTTCACCCTCATTAAAAGGTTCTTTAATTCCTCCTCACTTTCTGCCATCAAGGTTGTGTCATCTGCATATCTGAGGTTGTTGATATTTCTTCCGGTGATCTTAATTCCAGCTTGGGATTCATCCAGCCCAGCCTTTCGCATGATGAATTCTGCATATAAGTTAAATAAGCAGGGAGACAATATACAGCCTTGCCGTACTCCTTTCCCAATTTTGAACCAATCAGTTGTTCCATATCCAGTTCTAACTGTAGCTTCTTGTCCCACATAGAGATTTCTCAAGAGACAGATGAGGTGATCAGGCACTCCCATTTCTTTAAGAACTTGCCATAGTTTGCTGTGGTCGACACAGTCAAAGGCTTTTGCATAGTCAATGAAGCAGAATTAGATGTCTTTCTGGAACTCTCTAGCTTTCTCCATAATCCAGCGCATGTTTGCAATTTGGTCTCTGGTTCCTCTGCCCCTTCGAAATCCAGCTTGCACTTCTGGGAGTTCTCGGTCCACATACTGCTTAAGCCTGCCTTGTAGAATTTTAAGCATAACCTTGCTAGCGTGTGAAATGAGTGCAATTGTGTGGTAGTTTGAGCATTCTTTGGCACTGCCCTTCTTTGGGATTGGGATGTAGACTGATCTTCTCCAATCCTCTGGCCACTGCTGAGTTTTCCAAATTTGCTGGCATATTGAGTGTAGCACCTTAACAGCATCATCTTTTAAAATTTTAAATAGTTCAGCTGGAATATCATCACTTCCACTGGCCTTGTTATTAGCAGTGCTTTCTAAGGCCCATTTGACTTCACTCTCCAGGATGTCTGGCTCAAGGTCAGCAACCACACTACCTGGGGTGTACGAGACATCCTTTTCTTTCTGGTATAGTTCCTCTGTGTATTCTTGCCACCTCTTCTTGATGTCTTCTGCTTCTGTTAGCTCCTTTCCACTTTTGTCTTTTATTATGGCAATCTTTGTACGAAATGTTCCTTTCATATCTCCAATTTTCTTGAACAGATCTCTGGTTTCCCCCATTCTATTGTTTTCCTCTATTTCTTTACATTGCTCGTTTAAGAAGGCCTTCTTGTCTCTCCTTGCTATTTTTTGGAAATCTGCATTCAATTTCCTGTATCTTTCACTATCTCCCTCACATTTTGCTTGCCTTCTCTCCCCCGCTATTTGTAAGGCCTCGTTGGACAGCCACTTTGCTTTCTTGCATTTCCTTTTAATTAGGATGGTTTTAGTTGCTGCCTCCTGTATAATGTTACAAGCCTCCATCCATAGTTCTTCAGGCACTCTGTCCACCAAATCTAAATCCTTAAACCTGTTCCTCACTTCCACTGCATATTCATAAGGAATTTGACTTAGATTGTATCTTACCGGCCCAGTGGTTTTTCCTACTTTCTTCAGTTTAAGCTTGAATTTTGCTATAAGAAGCTGATGATCTGAGCCACAGTCAGCTCCAGGTCTTGTTTTTGCTGACTGTATAGAGCTTCTCCATCTTTGGCTGCAGAGAATATAATCATTCTGATTTCGATGCTGCCCATCTGGTGATGTCCATGTGTAGAGTCGTCTCTTGTGTTGTTGGAAAAGAGTGTTTGTGATGACCAGCTTGTTCTTTTGGCAGAACTCTATTAGCCTTTGCCCTGCTCCGTTCTGAACTCCAAGGCCAAACTTGCCAGTTGTTCCTTTTATCTCTTGACTCCCTACTTTAGCATTCCAATCGCCTATAATGAGAAGAACATCCTTCTTTGGTGTCATTTCTATAAGGTGTTGTAAGTCTTCATAGAATTGGTCAATTTCAGTTTCTTCAGCACCAGTGGTTGGTGCATAAACTTGGATTACTGTGATGTTAAAAGGTCTGCCTTGGATTCGTATCAAGATCATACTATCATTTTTGAGATTGCATCCCAGTACAGCTTTTGCCACTCTTTTGTTGACTATAAGGGCCACTCCATTTCTTTTATGTGATCCTTGCCCACAGTAGTAGATATGATGGTCATCTGAACTGAATTCGCCCATTCCCGTCCATTTTAGTTCACTGATGCCCAGGATGTCAATATTTATTCTTGCCATCTCATTTTTGACCACATCCAACTTAGCAAGGTTCATGGTTCTTACATTCCAGGTTCCTATGCAATATTTTTCTTTACAGCATTGGACTTTCCTTTCGCTTCCAGGCATATCCGCAACTGAGCGTCCTTTCGGCTTTGGCCCAGCCGTTTCATCAGCTCTGAATCTACTTGTACTTGTCCTCCACTCTTCCTCAGTAGCATGTTGGATGCCTTCCGACCTGAGGGGCTCATCTTCCAGCGTCATAACTTTTATATGCCTGTTCTCTTTGTCCATGGAGTTTTCTTGGCAGGGATACTGGAGTGGCTTGCCGGTTCCTCCTCCAGGTGAATCACTTTTGGTCAAAACTCTCCACTATGACCTGTCCATCTTGGGTGGCCCTGCACAGCATAGCTCATAGCTTCTCTGAGTTATTCAAGCCCCTTCACCACGGCAAGGCAGTGATCCATGAAGGGGATCACTCTTTCTTCTACTCTTTCTTCTATGTTATGCCATTAGCCTAAACCACCTTGGGGTGGAGCTGGTCTCAGCAACAACAAAAGAGGGACCGGGGGAGAGTCTGGTCCTTTTCCAGCTCAAAACCACCCCTTTGAGGTTGTCCTTGGCCTGTCAACTTCTATGGGAGGGATTCAAGTGCACCCTGGGAATTTAGGTTTGTGCAATTAAACTATATAAAAGTGCTCTGTTGCCCACAACAGGTCCACTTTTTTAAAATAAGAAAACAGGCTTCCAGTTAAGAAAGTGATAGAGGAATGCACTGAAAAGTGTGGGATAAACAAATGGTTAATGGGATGGCATAGAAATACTACTCAAGTATTCAGGATGAATGCGTGTTGTCATATTACTTCCCTGCAAACAACTCAAAACTAATGCTCAGTGAAGACCAGGTATAGTCTAAGGTAAGCAAATCAAGATGTCTGGCCAGTAAGCAAGTCATCTGAAGGAGCCCGGAGTCGTTGGCGCCCCTACAGTTTCAGGCAAGTTCAACCCTATAATATTCCATACATCCCAACTCTACAAAATCTACCACCCAGTTTGCAAATTCAGAAGTGATGCTTATTCCTGAAATGATTAAGAATGTTGTCGCGCACACACACACAACCGGAAGATTTTTAGAGCCTCATTACAAACCTGAATTTGCATGAAGTCAGGGCAGGGCTGGGGAGTAAAAGAGAAAACAGGTTGCACAACAGCTGTGGCATAGTAGCAAGAAGGGAGGAACACCGAGAGGGGAAAACTAATGGTTTAAAAGAGCAGCAAAAAAGGGAAAGGTTTGAGTAGGGCAACACTGAGATGGAAATGGAAGTTTAAATAAAGACAGAGGTTTGGGTAGAACAAGCAGAATGAAATGGTGAGAGGAACTTGGTGGGGTTTTGAGTAGAGCCAGTGGGAGAAACACTGAGAACTTAGTGGCAGTTTTTAACAACAGCAGAAATTTGAGTAAACAGAGGGTGCAGAAATACCATGAGGAACGTGGCTGATTTAAACAATGGCAGAGGTTTGAAGGCCAGATTTCTTTTCCCCACTTTTGAGCTAAGTGTTTTCTACTAAGAAATTTCTGGCTTAGTGAGGTTTCTTCAAAGTAAGCACAAGTGGAAAGCCTATTCATATCTTCCCTCAGCTACCAATGGGAAAAGTGCCATAGATACTAAAACCTTATAGGCTTTAACTGTGTATGGTCCTAACACTTGAAGCTCAATTTTAGTATGATGGAGTACTTCCAACCTTTTTCAGTGAGCATCCAAAGTGGTGGTGGTGGTAAAGACACCTTTATTTCCCAATTTTTGTAACCTGCTTTGGAATCATGGCATGGTATCATCTATAGATGTGTTATCATATTGCTCAGTGAACAAATTAGTAGCCAGTACCTAACACTGAAAAAAATCAGCTCCCCACTCTAAAAATAATAATCCCTGGGAACAAGGCAGAGTTTTCCAAAGGACAGAAAATGTTTGTAAGGAAAAAAGAGAGAGAAGTAACTGGGGGGGGGGGAATGATATTCACTAAACAAAAGTCTACTTGGTCATATATTTGGGTCATGTAATTCTCAGCAATCAATGAGAGTCTCAGTGACAGTAAGAGCTTAGCAATAAAGGATTTCTCTGCAAGCATCTACAAAGCACCTGTCTTTCACAGCAATCAATTAGTATTTCAGCAGATGTAAGGGGTTTTAGCATTAAATAACTTTTGGACTTGTACCTCCAAAGAAGCTAGCTTTGAGCACATAATTTCTTGAATGCTGACCAGGCATGCACAGAATTTCATTTTCTATTCCAAGCTGGAGAAGAAGGTTGATTATTTATTTATCTGATAAATGCTGAGTAGCTGAACATTCTGAGCTGGATAAATGTGGGCCCATAACATTCTAGGTATGCAACAAGTCTGGGTTCCACCAGTTTCCAGTTGGGGAAGGGTATGAAGTAGGGTAGGTGAGGGGTGCAGCCTGAGAAGAAGGGATGCAGCCTATGTAGGAGACATTGCCTGTGGAGAGCCGTGGGAGGCAGACAGTGAAGCCTGGAGGGGTGCATTTGGCCTGAGGGCCTGATACTCATCATCCCTGACATAATTCCATGTGCAGAGGCTTTTTCTTGTTGTTTTAAATATCATTTGGCGAGAATTATGTAACAATTATATTCTCCCAATTGCTTGGGTCTCCCATCTACATTAGGACCCAAATGAACTTCCTAAGTACAAATGAGCAGATGAAACTTGTTTTAGCATAAGGAAAGACAATTCTTCCTCAGCAGCATTATTTGTTCTAATTATTAAACCATTGTAGTGCAAATCCGCAAATTAAAACTAATTCGCCTGACAAAAAGAGATCTTTATACCATACAACAACATCTGCCCCATTAATGCTATTTATGGAAATATAGCTAATCAGATTGCATTAGAAAAAAAGCCAAAAATATTAATGTGAAAGAAAGGTAAACAGAAAAAAATGTATTCAGCTACGTGATCCTACTGAATGTTATGAATTAATCACCAGTTGAAGAAGGTTAATCTTAGAACTATTAAATGGCTTGTGTGCCAATTATTTTGGCTGATGATCCAACAGGTATGCCATTTACTTCTTCTGGAACTATATAGATCAAAATTGTCAGCATTTCGTCCTAGCATTCTTACACTGTTGATGAGCTTCTTTCCTGGTAGAAGTTGGATTGGATTAGACAGGTATCTCCACAGTTACTGAAAAAGGGAATATAAGTAAACCCCAAAACCTCAAACTGACAAGATTGATTTAAATTAGGAGTCCCTCCACACAGACATACACTTTATAATTAAATGTGTTATGTATGATAGCTGTTACTGTAGGTGGTTGAAAAGCTGAGTGTCTCATGCAGCTAATGATGCAGAAGATGATCTTGTTTCAAGGTGATGAAATGATGATGAGACAATCACATTTCAGGAGGCCAAGAGAGATGCTGGTAATGAAAATGGTGTTAGTTAAAAAGCATATGCTGAGTTAATAAGTGCTAAAATCCCTCATACAAAGCTTGTGGCCTTAGATGCATGGGGAAAACGTAATGTACGAGCCAATAGGACCTCACAGCAAACAAAGGGTGATGTGTATAGGTAGGGCAGGTGAAAATAAACGAATCAAAGAACTGTGGAGCTGTTCACTTCCATATTGCTCTCTTCCATATTGCCCCCAGAAAACTATGAATGGATCTATCATATCTGATGGTGGTTAAGGATAGATGGATCTGTCAGTTTCACTTCATATCAGTTTCTCAATTTGCATTTTTTCAAAGTCCTTGTGAACATGTTTCAGCATTTTGATGCAAAATTCTCACAATGTACACATTTTTGTATGCAGTTTGGGCTAATTCACACATGTTTGCAAGCAATTCCCCCATATATAATGCATTTTTTATAAGCTACTTTAATGAATCTATGCATTCATGTGAAATTGTATGCACTCTTTCTCTTAATATATTAGTTTTGTACACATTGTTTGACAGGATAACTACATCAGAAAATTTGGAGAAAGGTGAATTTCATTCTGTTTTAGTTCATGTATTGGTCCAAAATATGTGAATTAGATTGTTAAAATTCAAATAAAACCAAATTTCTCCCCCATCCCCAGCTGGTGATGGTGCCACACCTGTGGATGATGTTAGCTAAAACAAGCAAACTCAAAGCAACCCAACAAGTTGTTCTGACCTCTTTGTTCTAGATTGACACAGCTATTCTGAACTCTAATCTGATTCTATTTTCATTGCAGGAGGGAGGGATCTTCCTCTGCAGGGCCAGTCTCCATTGTAGTAGCAGGCTGAAATAATCTGTCCTGGAGATACCATGAAGCATCAGAGGGGAATAGATGAAAACAGGAATTGGCATCTGAATGATGCAACTAAAAGTACTGACCTCAACATGCGGAAAGGGGCATTTGAATGTGAGAAGAGAAAGAGACACTTGCATGTGTTCCAGGCACATGCAAGCCCCAACCACAATGTCCCTGGATCAGCTTCATATATGAGAATGCTTAGAATGACACTTCAGACCTTCCCTTTCAATGTAAGAAGGCTAGCTGGTGTGAATTATAGGAAGAGCTATCCTGTCTTCCTAGCCTGGGCATTGCACCTGCTCTGCTCCTAGGTCTGATCTGGACAGGGTCAAAATACTTCTAATTGCTATCTTTTGAGCAGACACAATTTCATTTGTATTGCCTTTTGGTTTTACTGAATAGCACTGATTATGCTTCACAACTATATACCAAATTTTTTTGTGTATAACACGCCCCCGTGTATAAGACAACCCCTTTTTGGGGGGACTCCAAATTGAGGAAATGGGGGGAGATTGCCCAGAGTTGTTAAGCTTTTTTTTTGGGGGGGGGGGTTGCCAGCAATCGCTCACCCACCTGACCGCCACTGCCAATCACATGCCTTGACGAAGCCACCAATCGTCTGCCCAATCGCCGACAGCAGCCACCCATCTCCTGCCCCAATTGCCACAGCAGCCAAATGCCAGCAGACCTTGCCACATCCACCAATCACTCACCCAAACGTCGCTGACAATCTCCTGCTCACAGCAGTCACCAATCACACATCCCACCTCAGCACTATCCCACCTCAGACAACCCCCAATTTTTAACATTTCTTTATAATAAAAAAAACCTTGTCTTATACACAGAAAAATACGGTATCACTGTCTTATCTCCAGGATATCGTACCAGTAGATCATTGATACATGTTTGGAGCTATTCAGCATGAACACTTGGACCTCCTAATGTACCTTAAGATAAATGGTTTGAACAAGTCTGAGTGTCTCAGAGGTTGGCAGGGTCCATAATAGATTTTTTGTGATAGAATAAAAAGTGAACCCAGAGTACATTCTGAATAGTGAAGTTGCCACGTGGAAGCATGCCAACAAATCTGAAAACCCCCAGCAACTATACTACTATAAATGGTAAGTGTGGAAAGGCTCCAAGTCAAGGCCTCTATAGCTACATACGTGCCTCAGGGAACCTGGTCAGTAACTAGTGTGTAAAACATGGGAAACATCATACTCAGCACTGACCTGGCAAATAGGTACAAATGTGGAATGAATTGCTGGCATCAGGAAGCACTTTGGCCCGTACAAATCCCAACATAGTGGTAGCTCAGATTCAACTCAAACTTCTTTGAACAGTGTATTCCCAGCTATCTGTGACGAGGCTCATTTGGCAATTATTCTTCTGCATTGGACTGAAGTGCTTGATGCACATTCAAATACCATCATGTTTACTTGCCAATAGATTTTTGATTAAATATGTATTGTTAGAAAGCTCTTTGTAAGCAAAGTCTTTCAATGAATCGGTGCCTTCCTCTGAGGTAAAACACTGGGAAATGAACAGTCTTAGTTCTTTGTTTTTCTTAACATTTTAGTCTCTCGGAAAGCAAAGCTTCCAGGATTTTAAAAGCATCAAAGGTCAAAAGTTTTATTCTTTCTCTTTAATACTTCTAAGTAGATACAAAAGGCCAGAATATAACTATAGCATTGTGGTCTGATTTGTGCCATGAAACATGAGAATCAATGTTAGTGAGGAAAGGTGACACACTGCAGGAAGGTTTTTGGTCTACCACATGTGAAGTCCCTTGCCCATACCCTGATCCTTTGATGTTCCATATATGCTATCTATGATGTCAAAGGGCTGGCATAGATGCAGATCATGTGCCAAATGTATGATAGAATATTAAATAATGTATTTTAATTTTTTTTTTTAATCCCCAGGATGTCTTTTGTAAGCATGATCCAAGTGGAAATAATCCAGAACTATACTTTTTATGTATCTGAGGTAGGATATTCTTCGGTAGGGCACAGATGTGTCCATTTTTGTTCTCTCTGTTTCTCATTTTTCATTTTTTTTCATTTTTTTGAAGTTTAAATTGATCCTAAGAAACACATTTTTGCAAGATTTTTTCCACAGGCATAATTCAGCTTTTCACTAAGGTATGCACTTTTATGTACACCTTTTATGTACACAGTATATGCATTTTTGTACATATTGTTTGGTTGGAGATTTGCATCCCAAAATTTGAAGAAGTGCAACTTCAAAATATAGCTGTGTTTTGGTTTGCATATTGGTCTGAGAAGTGTTAATTAGGTAGTTTCACTTTAAAATGCAATCAATATTGAATTTCTCCTCCATCCCAGTTCTCTCAATGGTGGAACTGCTGAGATTGTAACATGCCTTGAATACTAGGGTTGTCAGTGCATATAGTTTTGTCATGGAGCTTAAGGCTATCACTTCCTTGGCCATGATGGTTGGCTTATACTTCTCCTACCTCTGAATACTATTTACAGGGAATCACAAGTAGAGCATGCTGATCTGGACCCTGCTATCACACCCAGAATTTATGTTATGTTTTACACACACAGTAGAGCAGCCATGATGATATTAGTGGAAGCTGCCTGTACTTGCATGTACATTTTTGCTGCTTTCAATAAAGGCTTATGGAGACCTTGGAATTCTGATTGGAGTTGCAGAAAAGAAGCCATGTCACCTAAAAAAGTAGGAGCATAACATGTTTTAGTGAATATGGCAAGACATTTATTTTCAATTAAAGAAGTGGTTAAAGTGGTTCTTAACCATATTCTTACGGATGTAAGAAGGCCTAATTTTTCATTCTACCATTGCATTTCATTGGATGCAGTGCTGTTTCTGTTCCACTGTATTTCATCTTCCAACAAAAACTACCCTATTTATCTCACTGTCCCCTGTGGTGAATTATGCAAATTACATTGTCATTACATTCTTCCACCTTATTCATTTCAATACAAAGGAAATACAAAGAAAACGATGTGTGTGTATGTGTGTCTGTGATCAATTACATATAATTTGTGTGCTAAAAGTAGCAGCAAAAGCAAATACAGATTATATTCGCTGGATTAGTTTCTGTTCCAGACATGAGACAAACGATTTCTGTTTTAGCAAACGATTTCTGTTTTAGTTTTCTATTTATTTCCCCTGGAATTCTCCAACATCCCTTCATATTCCTGATCCTATTTTGTATTTTTGTTTTTCTCAGCTACAGCTATATGTGTGCCAAGGAAGCTTGAAGGGATAACTGGAGAGGGAAAACACACACACCATGGTCTTTGTGACTAAACAATATCATTGGCAAACACAAGGCACAAACACGAAGTGTCAGGATTTCAAAGGCTCCCTGTGGAGTAGGGCAAACACATCTCAAGAAATCCAGAGGAGTGACAGGAGTCCTTTTCAGTGAGTCTCAGCCTTTTCAGCAAGAGGAGGGAAAAGTCAGATGCTTATCCTGGAAGACTTTCTCTCCCTTTAAAAGATAATACAGACAAAATAAAGATGAAGAAAAGCCTTGATTCAGTTCAAATGGAGATGAATGATTCTACATGAAAAAGGATGTGCTCAGCAATGATATGTATAAGCATTAATTAAAAGCCTGACTTCATTATTTCATTTGGCACGGCTACACAAGGCTCAGAATTAACCACCTTTTTAAAGTGGGGAGTTATGAAATAAAAGCACTGATAGATGTACAAAGAGCTTGCACTAATCCTTAAGTCTGAGTTCCTCCCCCAATCTAGAGCTGTTCCCATTCATTAAGATGGTGGTGAATTTGCCCCACCAATTTTCCTTGGAGAGAATGCCATGGCAGACTTCCTTCTAGAGGGAGAAGATGAATAGGAACTCACTAGCCCTTATGTGACCAATCAAAGTAGGGTGTAGAGAGGTGCCACCCTCAGTCACCCTCCATCTTGTATTTACATCCTCTATCCCACCCCTGATCTGTATGGCATTACCCAGGTGCTTTTATGGGGCTGAGTAGGGATGTTTGGGGCATTTCGTAATTGCCCACCTCCTCCCACCTCCTTCACACTGCCCTCATTTTATTGGCTTATGGTAAGTATGAGCTTTCAAATCTGGCTGCTTGGTTCTTTCAAATGGCAGTCAATGGCAACAGATCAGGGCATTTGATCATTACTAAATACCCAGAAGTCTTCTCTTCTCGAACTTTGTACTGTGAACAAGCTTGGGAAATTGCCTATTCTGCTGTTCTTTAAGGACTGCCAGGGGCTCCCTGCTGAAAACTAAACATTGGTGCATTGGTCAGCTCACATCGCACAAGGCTACTCTGTAAAATGAGATTTTAAAAATTGCCTCACATCATGCCATTACACCGACGGAGCTCTGTTTGGGTGGTTTTGCCCCAGGTTTGTAGAAAGAACATTTTCCCTTCTGTTTCACTTAATAAGGTTGGATGCAGATGATTTTTAAAAATTCTCTTCTTAATTTTAAATAAAGTAATTTATCATAAAAATGAACCATTGGCCATAGCTCAGTAGTCAAGCCTCTGTTTTGCCTGGGCTAAATCTCTGTCATCTCTGACTAGGACTGGGAGAGAGAACCTTGTCTGAAATCCTGGTGATCTGCTGCAAGTCAGTGTACACAATACTGAACTAAATGGACCAGTGGTCTGAACAAGTATATGCCAGTTTCCTATGTATCTGTGTAAAACAATCTGAAAAATAAAAAGCAGGATCAAGGATTGTTTACAAATAAATCATATATTATTACATAGTGAATTGAAAGAATTGATCAGACAGGAAATCATAATCTGTCTAGTCAGTCTTTTCAAATTAATATGCATCTTCCTTGAAGGTTCCAGCCTGGTCTATTACTCCATTCAGAACCAAAAGTCATTGCTGTAACCACAAAGGAGAATATAATGTAGGCTGGGGATGACTGTGCACTCCTTACATGGAATGCAAGGTAAATGTTTGTGTGTTGTTTCTTTCTCCTTCTTGCTGGTGGTGGGGTAATCCAGGGGAGATGGGAGAGAAGTGACCAAAGGTGGTGGCGCCCATTGCACATGCTCAAAAATCCAAATGGGCCTATGGACCTAAAAGAGTGCTTACACCTGTCCCAGAGAGAGAATCTGTGGAATGAAAAACAGGACATGTGCAAATACCTCTTGGCATCCTCAAAAGTAAGCTAAGAACAACACAAAACAAAGAAAACATGCACCCCACCCATTATAATTTGATTGCATTTTATTTTCCCTTTGATATTTTTAAAATTCAATTGCATTAGCTAATGGAGAATAGGAAAATAAACTGCAGCAAAAATGTTCAGAGTAGCCCTAGTTCTACATTCTACCTATACCTGTCTTTGGATTATATTCTGAGTCAAATGTAATGTAATGTAATGTAATGTAATGTAATGTAATGTAATGTACTATGTGTGGCCCATGATTATCATATTAAAATCCATGGTTTTATCAATATGGGAAACATTTTTAATTGAACAAAATGTTTTTAATTGCTCAGACTAAATTGTTGATCAAGATGCAGCCTAATCTTATGCAGGTTTGCTTGGAAGATAGCTCCATTGCATTCAACTAACTTTGCAGCCTAAACACTGCAGCTCTGCGGGGCTCTGAAAAGGGAAGCCATTTTTACTGCTCTTTCACTCAAGTTGCAGAATGGGGTTGAGTGGCAATTTTCATGTCTGACTGAGAAGGCATTCATTAATTTTAGTGGAGCAGGGCCTCAGCATAGCTGTATAGGGGGATAATGAACTTTGATTGATAAAAACAAATGTATATTTGAAGGCTTTTCTTTTGATTGATGATTAGTCAGTGATGAAAGGAAGGCCAAGTTTGAACCAGTATGGGAACATGCCAATGAAGCTGTACACAACAAGGGAGATCATCAGCTCCTTTGGAGCAGGAGAGGAGGGAGCTGCCATCATCTCATTTAGCAAGCATAACTGCACATCCTCAGATTTCTGTAATTATATGTCACTCAATGAGCCTATGCACATCCCAGCTTGTTCTTCTGTGACAGCAGTAAACATGCTTCGATGGAAAGCACTAATTTAAAAATTAGACACCAAAAATAGAAGCTTAATCTGCAGCAGGAGCATCACACACTCCAATCTATGCTTACTTAGACCAACATTTTCTTTTAAGAAGCGATGCCTTCTAGTGGGCTATCTTCAAATCAGTAATACATAGGTATTATTCAATACAGCTATAGTAAAAAGCAGTGCTTTTTTCTGGGGGGACGCATATCCCTAAACATTTTGTGAATCTAGGTTTGGCCTCATTGAGGGGCAGTATTTCAATATGAGTAGGAAAATGAGAGCACCCCTAAACATTTTTTAGTAAAAAAAAGCACTGGTTAAAAGCACACCAACAATGAAACATAACACAGTGGAGAAAACATGCAGGGTCTCAGTAGGAACTGACTTAGCCTGGTGGTTTTAAAAAGCTGCTGCATTTAATGTTGAAATATATTCCCCTAAATAAAGTAAGTTTTGTTCAAACTTATACTCCACCAGGACCATGAGTGAGGTGCCATCTCTTTTGTCTTTTGGGTGCCTACTGAAGACCTTCCACTTTTAACAAGCCTTTTAAGCTGAGCTCTTTCCCAGTCTACATCTGTAATGGAACTGTTTTTATATGTTTGTGTGTTGTGTGCGTGCGTAGCCCTAGGCTCCTTTGGGAGGAAGAGCAGGTTTTATTTTTTATAATAAATAACAACAACAACAACAACAACAACAACAATAATAATATTTTAAGACTCAGGTCACTGGCCTATGCAATGAATTTGTATGAAATCTGCATAGCTTGACTCATCTACCATCCATCCATCACCTAAAGCATGACTCATCTACCCTCCCTTTCTCTAAGAAATGCATGTGCTGTGGCAGGTATAAAGCCAATGTTGGATTTAGCAGCCTTTGCATGAGTGTGAGGTATTCACCTGAGTGTGAAGTATTCGCCCAGTGCAAGGTTTCAGTGATAAAGCTGGAGGTATCATGCTGTATGGTGATACTATAGCATGGTGAGCTAGCATGGTAAAGTGCTAGTGAATCTCTGTAAACTTGGATCTTTACAAGGCTTACTTCTCAGACCAGAAAAACTATTAGTTCATGATGCACTAGCATCTCTTATGTAGCTAGTGTGTTTATGCTTGTATTGAGACAATAAACACCTTATACTTTGAACTGAACTTTGTGGGGAAAGCATTTTCTTAACTGGAATCTCTGGAAAAGGCTGACTCCTGGGAAGCTGGAAGAGGACTCTGATGTTCTGCTGGAAGACTCTGCTGGACCTGTGCACACTTTGCTGATCTCACTGGTCAAAGTGTGGTATAGCAGCCACAACAGTTAGTAGGCCCAGTATAACAGGTTATGGGACAACTGACATCTACAAGTCTAACATAGCTGCACCACTGAGCTATGCCCTCTTCCAGGTGAGAACTATGAGAAATTGAAGCAGATACCAATTTAGCCATGGTAAGGCAGGTTACAACAATATCATTCAGGTTAATTTAGGAAATTAGCCCAACAACAAATTGCACCACTTCCCAGGACAGTAGATCTGTGCCCTTGTTCCTGTGAAGCATGGCTAGGCAGGCCCCTAAAAGTCTAGCGTTTAGTTAATTGTGTCATTGTGTTTCCTCTCTCTCCATTCCTGGCACAACTTTTAGCCCAAATCCAATATCTTTCTACCAAGGGCTATGTTTACTGAAATAAAGCTGCATTCAGCTATGGGTAACCTGTCTTTGAACATATGCTGTAGGCGGCAATCTAGCAGAGAAATGGACAACAAGCTGTGAGACTAAACTTTTATCATCATCTCTATAAATCAAGATGAAAGCTATAGACTTCCTCCTGTGGATCTCATACTGCCTTCAGAAAAAAAGTTAAAATATTTAGATTGGGAAGAGAGAGGCAGAGAGAAGAAAGAGAATAGAAGAAAACATCCAAAACTGAGTGGTCAGAAATATTAATCAAACACAGATGAGAAACTCAGCTTTCTTGCTGCTGCGTAATTTCAAGGAAATGGAATCCCCACCAGCAAATGTTACAATTAGTTAAGTTTGTATAGCTCTGATATTTTGATCCAGTGTTACTATACTTCTACATTTTGTTAAACTGACATCAGAAATAGAAATATCACTCTAGGATGAAAGCTTCACATGCATCATTGATATTTAGTGTGCCATCAAAGTACAATTGAAATCTTTTCTCTGTACCAGGAGCAAAGAATCTCCAGCCTGTGAGCCAAATTTGGTCCAGTCCCAATTTAGTCTCAGAGGTCATTCGTCATAAATGATGTCTAAATGCCCCACACCTGAGGTCTTATGTGATGTCAGGTGTGTGGCAGGGACCAATGGGCAATGGAAGTGTGCCTTGCTCCAGTAGCACAAAGTGGTTTGCATTGGAACTGCTGCTAAAATGGAGTGCTTTTCCTCCATTTTAACATGTTCCAAATAACCCCCAAACTGTACTCTAAGCAGGCCATGGTTTATCTATTTGCCTTTCACATTCTTCAGCTATCCAACTATTTGTCAGGCACTCCAACTGTCGGGGGCCGAGGTGTTTTAGGCCCCCTCAATATTTGTTGGAAGGGGGTTAGGCCCCCTCAATGTTGAGAGGGCGTAGGAGGCTGAGTGTGGAGCCAAGCATGGCACAGCTTCAGTGGCTGGCTCCTCCAGAGCTCTTGGCCTCTTCCAGATGATGCAATGTTGCATGAGCATAGTGACGGTAATGTCATACGCACACAACATGTGATGGGTCCCCTCAGTGATGGGGGCAACTTGGTGCCTCTGCTACCTGTTATGATGCACAGCTTATATTGCTATTATATGACACTGTTAAAATACCCATTGATTTTGTGTTTGTGTATAGATTCCATGGCTACTCACTCATTCACTCAATTGGGTAAAAAGCAGATGTATATATTAAGAATAAATTACTTAATCACTTGCCAAACTCTTTTGATCTGCTAAAAAGGCACCCCAGTTAATTAGGAAAACATGTTTTCATGTCATCTGCTTTTATAGGTACTTAAATTTCATGTATAAAAATTAGAGATGACAGGCAGGTGCAGATGATGCCTACTACATGTGCACATCGTGAAAAAGTGTGTATATATATATATATATATATATATATATATATTTTCCAAAACTGTCATTTATGCAATGTATATGCATGTTAATTAAATTAAGTAATCAGCCAATCATCAATTAGAACACATATGATTCATTGACTTAATCCTTTCCTCAAGAAGCTCATGGCGGTGTGTGTAGTTTTCTTCCACCAATTTTTACCCTCACAACATTTCTGTGAGGTAGCAAGTTTGAGAAGTAGTGATGAGAAGTATTGACTGGCCCAAGATCATCCCTATTTAAATATGATATTTGAGTGTCCGCTTCTCTAGTATCAATCTGATATTCTTATCACTACATAGTCCTGGAGTTTAATCATAGTCCCAGGTTTCAATCAGAAGACAGACTGTAGACAGAAAGGTGCACAGACAAACTTATACAAAACAAAGAAATGAATTATATGCTGCCTCTGATTTTCTTTTTCTTTTTTTAGTATTTTCAGGATTGACCTTGATAGATTCATTGACACCAAAAACAGTTTATAAGAATAATAATAATAATAATTTATTATTTATATCCCGCCCATCTGGCTGGGCCTTCCCAGCCACTCTGGGCGGCTTCCATAAAAACCAAAAATACAGTAAAATCATACGTTAAAAACTTCCCTGAACAGGGCTGCCTTAAGATGTCTTCTGAATGTCAGGTAGTTGTTTATTGCTTTGACATCTGCTGGAAGGGCGTTCCACAGGGTGGGCGCCACCCTGTAGCTTTGCTTCTCGCCATGAGGGAACCGCCAGAAGGCCCTCGGCGCTGGACCTCAGCGTCCGGGCAGAATGATGGGGGTGGAGACGCTCCTTCAGGTATACTGGACCGAAGCCGTTTAGGGCTTTAAAGGTCAGCACCAACACTTTGAATTGTGCTCGGAAACATACTGGGAGCCAATGTAGGTCTTTCAAGACCGGTGTTATATGGTCTCGGCGGCCGCTCCCAGTCACCAGTCTAGCTGCCGCATTCTGGATTAGTTGTAGTTTCCGAGTCACCTTCAAAGGTAGCCCCACATAGAGTGCATTGCAGTAGTCCAAGTGGGAGATAACCAGAGCATGCACCGCTCTGGCGAGACAGTCCGCAGGCAGATAGGGTCTCAGCCTACGTACCAGATGGAGCTGGTAAACAGCTGCCCTGGACACAGATTTGACCTGTGCCTCCATGGACAGCTGTGAGTCCAAAATGACTCCCAGGCTGCGCACCTGGTCCTTCAGGGGCACAGTTACCCCATTCAGGACCAGGGAATCCTCCACACCTGCCCGCCTCCTGTCCCCCAGAAACAGTACTTCTGTCTTGTCAGGATTCAACCTCAATCTGTTAGCCGCCATCCATCCTCCAACCGCCTCCAGACACTCACACAGGACCTTCACTGCCCTCACTGGTTCTGATTTAAAAGAGAGGTAGAGCTGGGTATCATCTGCATACTGATGAACACCCAGCCCAAACCTCCTGATGATCTCTCCCAGAGAGATGTAGATGTTGAAAAGCATGTAGATGTTGAAAAGCATGGGGGAGAGGACAGAACCCTGAGGCACCCCACAAATGAAAGCCCAGGGGTCTGAACACTCATCCCCCACCACCACTTTCTGAACACGGCCCAGGAGGAAGGAGCGGAACCACTGTAGGACAGTGCCCCCAGCTCCCAGCCCCTCAAGACGGTCCAGAAGGATGTTATGGTCGATGGTATCAAACGCCACTGAGAGATCCAGCAGAACTAGGAAACAGCTCTCACCTTTGTCCCTAGCCCGCCGGAGATCATCAACCAGTGCGACCAAGGCAGTTTCAGTCCCATGATGAGGCCTGAATCCCGACTGGAAGGGATCCAAATGGTCCGCTTCTTCCAGGCGTGCCTGGAGTTGTTCGGCAACCGCTCGCTCTATCACCTTGCCCAAGAATGGAAGATTTGAGACTGGGCGATAGTTGGCCATTGTGGCCGCATCTAAAGATGGTTTTTTAAGAAGCAGTTTAATAACTGCCTCTTTCAGCGGGTCTGGGAAGGCTCCCTCACGGAGGGAAGCATTCACCACCCCACAAAGCCCATCGCCCAGTCCTTCCCGGCTAGCTTTTATAAGCCAGGATGGGCAAGGATCCAGGAGACAGGTGGTTGGTTTCACTCGTCCAAGCAGCCTGTCCACATCCTCGGAGGTAACAGATTGGAATTGATCCCACTCAACTTGACTAGACAGAACTCTAGCACTCTCCCGCCCTGGGCCAGCTCCCACGGTGGAGTCTACTTCTTCCCGAATCTGAGCGATTTTATCTGCAAAAAACTTTGCAAAATCATTGCAGGAGAACATGTGGCCCATACTGGGCCCCGATGTTACAGGTGGTTCCGCTAAATTGTGAACCACCTGAAAAAGTCTCCTGCTGCTGTTTTCTGCAGATGCAATAGAGGCGGTGAAGAAATTCTTCTTCGCCGTCGCTATCGCCACTTGGTAGGCTCGACGTTGAGCTCTAACCTGTGTCCGATCAGATTCGGAATGAGTTATCCGCCACCGGCGCTCTAGCCGTCTCAAAGATTGTTTCATTGCCCTCAGATCCGTGGAAAACCACGGGGCTCTCCGGGCTCCATGCAATCGGAGAGGGCGCTTTGGAGCCAAACAGTCAATAGCCCTGGTTAACTCCGCATTCCAGCGGGCCACCAGGGAATCAGCTGAAAGGCCATCAACATGGGATAAAGCATCCCCTACCACTCTCTGGAAACCATTTGGATCCATTAAGTGGCGGGGGCGGACCATCCGAATTGGTCCCACCTCCCTGCAGAGGGGATGGGTCGCAGAGAAGTCCAGTTGCACCAGGAAGTGATCTGACCATGGCACTTCTTTTGTTTCACTTTTACTTAGTGTCAGATCACCAACATCCATAGAGGTAAACACCAGGTCCAAGGCATGTCCGCGGCTATGGGTTGGGCCAGACTTATTCAGGGACAGCCCCATGGAGGCCATGCTTTCCACGAAGTCCCGAGCTGCCCCTTGTAAGGTCGTGTCGGCATGGATGTTAAAATCCCCTAGGAGGACCAAGCTAGGTGTCTCCAGGAGAACATCCGCCACGACCTGAAGCAGCTCGGGCAGGGAATCCTTGGTGCAGCGGGGAGGTCGGTACACCAAAAGGAATCCTGTACTGCCCCCATTGCTCAACTTCCAGAACATGCACTCAGAAAACTGGGTCTTCCCAATAGGACGCCTGGTGCAAACTAATGACTTTCTAAAAATCACTGCAACCCCCCCTCCCCGCCCACATGACCTGGGTTGCTGTGCGTAAGAGAAACCTGGTGGACAAGCAGCGGCAAGGACAGGCCCATCTGCTTCATCCAACCAAGTCTCTGTTACACATGCCAGGTCAAGTCCTCCATCCATGATCAAGTCATGGATGGCAGTGGTCTTATGAATCATTGACCTGGCATTGCACAGCAGCACCTTCAGGTCATGTGGGTATCCCTTGCTGATTCTAGTATCCATCCGGTCAGGACCAGACCCGGAGGCAGGAATAGTCCTCAGACAATGACTAAACCTGCCTCCTCTGTAATGACATGGTCTGGTCTTAGCGTAACTCCTCCTCCTACCCGTGATCACTGAGATCGGTTGTCCCAGTGCATCCCCCCCTGTGGAACATGCCCCAGCCATTTTGTGGGCTGGGGCCCACTCCCCGGCAGCCCTGACCCCTCCCCCTAAGAACAAAATAACAACTTATACAAACAAACAAAACCAATAAAACAATACAAACAAAAAAATTTAAAAATTACAAAAACATCAAAATAATTCCCCAAACCCAACCAAACATCCATCCCACCCCCACCCCCTACATACAAAAAATCCAAAAGAATTTTTTAAAAAACATTTTAAAAACACTCTGTGCCCCTCCTGCAGTAACACTGTCCTAGTGAGGCCTGGCAGGCCCTGCCCTGGGCCAGGTGGTAAGTGGCAGGAAGGAGCAGGACCCTCAGGCACTCACTCAGGGGAGTCCTCCTGGGCAGCAGGCAGCAAGCACCACGCAGTCCTTATGAGGCTTCAGGCCCCGCCCCAGGCCAGATGGTAAGTGGCAGAGAGGAGCAGGGCCCTCGGCACTCACTCAGGGGAGTCCTCCTGGGCAGCAGGCAGCAAGCACCACGCAGTCCTTATGAGGCTTCAGGCCCCGCCCCAGGCCAGATGGTAAGTGGCAAGAGCAGGGCCCTCAAGCACTCACTCAGGGGAGTCCTCCTGGGCAGTTTGAAACATTTCTTTTTGTTGTTTATTTCTGATGTCCAATCCAATTCATATTTATTGCTTCAATCACACATAACCTTTTGCTCCTCTTTCATTCTTTCTTTCTTTCTTTCTTTCTTTGTTTCTTTCTCAGTCACAGTCAGAATGATGGGTTGGTGGAAAGCAGGTTAGACAAAAGGATTCCCTCCATATGTTGTTAGATTACAACTCCCATCATCCTTCATGGTAGCTGGGCTTTATGTCAGTTGGAGTTCAGCAACATGAAGGCTATCCCAGTTCCAGATTCTAGAGTCTAGTTACTTGTCTACATGACATGGGTTGGTTTGCTTCTTAAATGGCTACCCCTGGAATAAACATGTGCGCCCATCTGAATATCTATTGGAAAGTGGTTAGGTAACATGTTCTCAAGGCTCAATAAATCACCATTATCCGAGTCAAAGATTAAGCACATTTAAATCCTATTCATTTCAGTGGGAATTATTTCAGCACTTGCTTAACTGACCCATAGGACCTAACAATGATTGGATCCGTCCCTAACTAAAAAAAGAATCCCTTGGTGCATTGCACATATTGTGGATACAATCTTTTGTTGGCATCAGTGGAAACAGTTAGAAGTATTAACTTTACTTGGAAGAATGTATTCTCAATGGTCTTTCAAGAATTATATTAAGTGATTTGGGCTTTACTATCATATTTTACAAGGGCAAAAACATTGTTTGAACAATCAGGTGTTTTTTTCCTACTCTTCTATTTCTTGTCCAAATTGAGCCTAGTTCCTTTATCAAGCAGCGAAGGTACCTGAAGTATCTCCCATCATTTAAAATAGCATACTTGGGGAAGATATTTGTAAAGCTTTTGTATGATCCCCTCCTCAGACTTCTTCTCTTCATCATATATATTTCTCTGAGAGGCTAAAATTTACTACAAATGTAAAGGGGCCTATGTTGTCAATATTTGTAGTGGATTCCAGGGGAGATACCATTCACTATCACAGGCCCCCTGCCAGTTCCTTTATACTTTTAAGTGGTTCTGTTGCTGTTCCTTTTTCCAAACAGGTTTTGACAGCCACTGAAGCCTAGTGAGAAACATATTTGTTGCTTATAAAGATTAAAAACAAGCTGGAACACAAAGATGAGCTTCTTAATTTGGAGGCATCATGGGTGAAATCTTTTAGGCAGAGAGTACAAAGGCACCCTCATGGTTTCTGTGATCTGCTGCCCCATTAAAATCAAAGGGATATGTTTAAAACCTCTTTATAGCCATGCCTAATTCAATTACCTGGGAATGGGGAGTAGTACCACTGTGTCAAATCAATCAGCCAATCAATCAATGTTTTTTTTTTTTTTACCCCTCTTTATGGATAGATGCCACAAATCTCATCTGTGCTGCCTTGCTACCTTCAGCTTTAGTCTCAGAGAGATGTCTATAATGAAGGGACAGAGCTTAGAAGAAGGGAAATGATCACACAAACATCTTCACAAATCCATTCCCAAACTGTGTTATTTGAAATTGACAGGAGATACATTCCAGGCTGCCCTGCTCTAAGGATAAAAAGCAAATAGGTACAGCAAGACCTCAAGATAATTCATATTTTCAGAAGCATGTGAATATACAGAAAACTCTGTTAAATTTCAAGCCACTAGATGACTGGTTTTGTTCATTCATTCATTCATTCGTCACTTTCTACACAAAATGTCTCAAAGTAACTTACAATGGTAAAACAACAACATACAAGTACAAAGTTTAAAAGAAACATAAAAATATAATAAAATTTACTAAAAGGGCTAATTCTTCAATATTATAAAAAGGCTGAATCTTATCACATCCAACTAAAAGATAAACATCATAACAGATTTGGGTATCATCATACCATATGATCTAGATTACGAAACAAATTGCAGGGTAAGATGGAATGTCTTCAACTGGTGACCAAAAATTGATAATGATTGCAGCTGGCATACCTTCCCAGGGAAAATATTCATTGTTGCTATATCTGCACCTTCATTGGAAAGGGCATGCAGAGAAGAACTTCAGATGATGAACACAGGGTCTGAGTAGGTTCATGTGTAGTGGTGGACTTTGTGCTTTTACATTTCAGTGATGCCCTGTGTGACACCAAAATTTGGCACCTCCGTCTCTTGCCTTCTGTTGTTTGTCATTGTTGCAGCATCACCTGTGGTGCCCTCTTGGCTCAGTGCCCAGTGTGGGTGAACTGGTTGTGCTTCCCTAAATCCATCTCATGTGGGCAGAGACAGCCCTTATGATCATGGAGTGCTGATCTGCATGCATCTTTATAGGTCAAAATCATCAATTTGAATGGAGCCCAGAAACTAATATGCAGCCAACAGAGTCATAATCTAATATAATCATTAGGTTCAGGCAGTGTTTGCAGTTGGACCTCAGCGTGGCCAGGAGAAGTTAAACCCTTCTTTTTGCAGCAATGGACACAATGAAAATTGCCCCAATCCCCCCATTTGGTGGCAATGGGAGGCTTTCTCCTACAAGCTAAACGCCAGAAGGAAGATTTTCATTTTCACTGGATCATGACTGTGTGTGTGTGTTAAGCCTTCCCTCCCCATGTGGTTTGGTTCTAAGAAATTGTTCCTGCTCCTGGCTAATAATAATAATAATAATGAAGTGGTATACTATGTAATCAATAATAACATCTTATTTGATCCTGAGGCATCATAAGGTTACCAGGTTATCACATTTTCATGGAATTTAGGGCTTATCCATGATGGCTGTGTTCCATCTCCACCACTGGAGGCAGTATGCCTCTGATCATCATTGCTAGTACCACTATAACTATTTATAAGTCTTTTTCACAAAAGTGTCTACAAGCAGCTTACAAAATTCCAACTGTTGGGAATCGCAAGTGGGAACAACACTTTGCAGTCAGGCCTTGCTTGCAGGCTTCCAGTAGGCATCTGTTTGGCCACTGTGAGACCAGAGTGCTGGGCTAGATGGGAAGGGTTATCCCTTCATTCTTATTTTAAGTATCATTGAAGCTGAACGTATAAGATATTGTGTCAATGTGTGCGGATGAATGCATGCATGCATCAGAGAGAGTTTGGGACTTTGTTCTTTTCTAATAGTCACAGGCATGCATTTCCTTTTAAAAGTATTTTGGGATTTCTAGATAAATCTAGGCAAAGATGTGATGGTTCATTGAAAATCTTGGTAGAGGCAAGCTTCAGTCAAATGCCACAATGAATCATTTTAGTGGGATGAAATATTTTGGGGAGATAAGTGGAGTTATCTCCCAGTCTGCAGTTTTAGGAGATTATAAAACCTCAGGTGGTCCTTTGTGATTTGTAGGATTGAAGGCCAAAATAGAAACAGGATTCGGCTGCAGTTAAAGTGATGGAAACAGCCACTATTAGTGAGTTTAGTTATTTCCCCTCCTCTTTTATGATGGAGGGAAGGGATGATATTAACACTAAGGGCAATGAATGATTTATTGCCCAGCTCCCTTGATCCCATCTGTCAAGGAGCATAGAGTTGCATTACACACAACGATAACAGCAATAGCCGGCCTCTTGCCTATTACTGATGAAAAATTTGTAAGCACAGAACTTTCTAAAAAGAACTAGCTGCAGACTTGTTTTGGATTCCTGCCCTCCCCCACTACATACTCTTTTAATTTGCTCTGGCTAAGGGCAGTGCAAATGGAAAAGCGGATCATTTCCATTTAACATATTGCAAGATAAAGTTTTCTTGAAACTGCAAAGCATTTATTTTTCTAGATGTACTTTAAAGGAAAGTGAATTCCTTGCAGGGAATAACATAGCTGGAGGCTCAACAGTTCTGCAAGGTAATTGATAGTGCAAGGAGAGCCTGAATTGGAGAAGGAAATTATGGGGCAGCTGTGAAATGCAGCATGGGCAAGTGAAATATCAAACTATGAGATCAAATGGGCCTAAAGAGTTTCTAAAGCAGGAAGTCTGAATGTTTTCAGAGGGGCCAAGCCAGCATAAAGCTGTGTGTTTGATCTAATTTGAAACTCTAGAATTCAGATTTGAAGTTGCAGGCAGACTTCATTTTTAGCAATATGAAAAGAGAAAGCCTTGTTTGTGCTCACAGTATGGGGCTCCTCGCACTGAGACATTGTTTGGTCACATGGGAATTATAGGAAGTGCTGTGAGAAAAAGCCTTTAATTATAAAGTGTTCTGCATTGTTGCTACCATGGGGAGGCATTTTAAACACATCACAGATCCATTGGCTACCTCATAAAGTGTAAAGAAAGAACAGTACCATTAGCCCACACCCCCACACCAGCCACATTTAGAATATTATTTGATGTCTTTAATTCTTGGAGAAACAATTCAAAAATGCTCTTTCCATCATTGCCTTCTAACCAGCAGTCTTTATGAAGCTCCATGGTAGTGGTGTGTGGGGACAAATGGAAATGTTGAGCCTCCTGATGTTGGTCACGTCACCCAGCATCCCTTCATTTTATTCACCCAAGAAAGTCACCCACGCTGGATTACCCAACAGGCAGACTAACCACATGCTGAGGTGCCAGCAAAGCAGGGGCATGAGTTGTTGTTGTTGTTTAAAAAAGAGTCTGACATTTGATTTTTTAAAATATTGAAGTGGTAATCATGGGGAAAATCATAACTTCCTAGCACTCCTCTACACACTCCCCCCCCCATTTTTCTATTTTCTATTTCTATTACTTATTCCCACTCAAACCAGGGTACACCCTACTAATGTAGACTGAAATAATGGGAGGAAATCATCAATGAGCGGTGTGTATACATTTCATGAAATAAACAAATAAATGAATAATAAATCAGATCCTGTCATGTGTGGCAATAATTGTTTTATTATTGATATATTCTTCTGAGTTATACGCAACTGACTTGTCGTTTTTCCAAACATATGCAGAAATAGTGTATGTTGTGTAAATGCTCTTTAATTTCATATTGGGGTGCCATGTTCTTTTCAGTGCTTAGGACTTCTAAAGGTCTTAATGTGGCCCTAAACTGTGGCCCCAAGCGAAGAGCCACAGAGCAAGTGGTCTTTAGCTCTCACCCTTAGACTTATGCCAAGAGCTAACAGCTCTGGCCCAGTCTAATACCAGCTATTTACTTGCAATATCATTGGCCACTTTTTGTTTGGATCCACATTAAGGAATCTAATCTAATCAAAATGATTCTCCCCATTGTCTTCAGTTGCGAAAAAATATCAGTGCATTTGCTGAGTTTCCTGGAAATGCATTGGCATCAATATTTTGACTTTTCCCCCTCTCTCCCCTTTGAATTAGTATATTTCTACTCCCCTCCTGCAGCTATTCAAAGCCCTTTTCAAACTCAGATCCTGAGTGGCAGCCAAGTGTCTAGAAAAAGCTCAGAGAAAACAAAACAGAAAATGAGTAATCAAGGTTGCATTTCAGAAAGAAGCCTATTCCAGCAAATAACAAGTTTACACAGAACAATAACTGCAAAACCCATAAATCAGAGGAAAGAATACAGGGGGAAATGTGCTGTTGCAGCTGTACAAATGTAAGGAGATGTAGCTGCACAAATCTGAGGAGATGACCTTTGCTGAGGTTTCTGCATAGCTACTCACTATAGATGGGCATTGGTGACAAGGATTACTTAAATGAGCACTTGGCAGTGCTTGAAGTATGGGAGAAAAGGCAGGGATGCCCTTAATGAAAGCCACATGCCTCCTGCCTCTCCTATTTATAGCCAAATCATGTGCCTCCTGTAGCCTTTTGCAAAGAGTAGCTAAATCATCTGTGTTCCCATCTGTGTCCTTTGTAGTTTAAACACTGCATTGCAGTGATTTGACGGCTGGTGGCAACTAGCTATTGCACATAACACCACTTGTTTGGGTGAACACAAACACTTTAGCAATTCAAATGTAGCAAAAGAAAGAAGATTGAATTCTGGGATTTGCAAGGTGCTGAAAAGAAGAAGTATATGAGGGCATGCTGTTTGCTGAAGGGCAGGAATGGAGTGTGGGATAACCAGCCTCATATAATCAACATGCTTAATCTACTTAATGCATGAAGTGGTTGATGTCATAGATGGCATTGGTGCAGGGCATAGCCACACACACAGAGGTAAATTCTCACCAGCATGCCTCTGCTTATCTGCCTTCATCACTGCCCTGTCCTCACAACATCCTTGTATGTGGCACTGATGTCACGACTGGGTGGCCAGCTCTGCTGCACCAACATGCCACACTGGACACTTCAACGTATAAATAAGAAGATACTGTAAACCTCTATAAGAGCCTCGGGTTCTGTCTCCCGAAAAGGAAACTGACAGTACATGACCATTACTTTCCGTACCATTCAGGCAAATGGCCAGAACACAGGAAGCTGCCTTACTCCTGGTTAGTAATCTTGTCCTTCCTCAGGGATGAGGAACCTATGACCTTCTGCGGGGTTCAAACTCCCATCAGTTCCAGCCAGTATGATCTATGGTCAGACATGATGGGAGCTGTAGTCCAGCAACATCAGGGATTCCACAGGTTTACTATCATTGCTCTAGCCCATTATTGGCTATACATACACCATGTTTTTAAGTCACATTCAACCAAAGAATAATGGTAATTGTAGTTTGTTAAGGGTGCTGAGATCTGCAGCACTATGAGGGATGAACCAGAATATTTTGGTGGGGGGAAAACCTGTGCTTTGACTATATTTTAAATACATAGTGTGTACACAGCCATTCTCTACGCTGACTGTCACCAGCTCTCCATGGTCTCAAAGAGGGATCTTTCCCATCATCTAACACCTTTAGTTAGTGATGCCAGGAACTGAAACTGAGGCCTTCTGTGTGCCAGCCATACATATTTTTCTCCCCAAATGGGGAGTGCAATACAGTATAAATGGAGGTGTTATTTGAAAAGGTATAGGATGAGGTAGATACCAGATGAGACAATTCTCTGCGCAGTGAACTTGTGGCTGTCAACATGAAGGTTGTCAACAAGGCAAAGAGAATGAGATTCTTGGTGAAGCGCAAATTCTTCCACCTTTACTGTGTAAATATATGTGCATTTCTATGTCTGTTTCCTTGGTTGAATTTCCCATTGTCTTTTGATCTTGGTAATGCTGTCAATGTTGCTGAGCGGTAATGAACCTCTCTCATGTGGCAGCCTGGCCTATTGATAGAAATATGAAATGAATGATCCAGCTAAAGACAATTGGGAGCTCCTATTTACTCTGCCCCAAATTAATAGAGCAAGAAAAACTCAATACGGCTAAAAGGAAGCAAATTTAAAACCCATTAAAAAAAATATGACCTATAATTAACCTTTGAAACCACAAGATGCTACTAAGACAAATAGATTAGTAAGGCTCATAATAGCATTGAACATTTTATATGAACTATAAGATAATGGAATTTCCAATTTGTTTGTTGACCCGACATTCACAAAGTTTTTCATTTTAAGGTTCGTTGGTCTGTTCTCTGTGGATGCAGCTTTGCTAAACCTAAGGCCCACGGCAAACAAAATGATAGAATGTTCATTATCTGACATTGCAACGATCACTACTAGTATGACTATTTAAGGGACGTGGGTGGCGCTGTAGTCTAAACCACTGAGCCTCTTGGGCTTGCTGATCAGAAGGTCAGTGGTTCAAATCGCTGCAATGGGGTGAGCTCCGGTTGCTCTGTCCCAACTCCTGTCAACCTAGCAGTTCAAAAGCATGCCAGTGCAAATAGATAAATAGGTACCACTGTGGTGGGAAGGTAAACAGTGTTTCCGTGCAGAGTGGCTTCCATCACGGTGTTCTGTTGCACCAGAAGTGGTTTAGTCATGTTGGCCACGTGACCCAGAAACCTGTCTGTGGAGAAACGCCCGCTCCCTTGGCCTGAAAGTGAGATGAGCGACGCAACCCTATAGTCACCTTTGACTGGACTTAACCATCCAGGGGTCCACAGACAGCTTTCCAGGTCGTGTGGCCAGCATGACTAAACTGCTTCTGGCACAACGGAACACCATGACAAAAATCAGTGTGCATGGAGACACCGTTTACCTTCCTGCCACAGCAGTACCTATTTATTTACTTGCACTGGTGTGCTTTCAAACTGCTAGGTTGGCAGGAGGTGGGACAGAGCAACGGGAGCTCTCTCTGTTGTGGGGATTCAAACTGCCAACCTTCCAATCAGTAGGCCCAAGAGGCTCAGTGGTTTAGACCACAGCACCACCTGCGTCCCTTCAAAGAGGTTGGAGGGGCGCTGGGGGAAATGGGGGTTTCAAACAACAGAAGAGGTTTAAATAAAGCAGGAACCAAGGGAGGAGAAATTGTGATTTCAAACAATGTTAGAGCTTTGTGTGGGGTGAGCAGGGACTAACACTGAGGACAGTTTAAAACAAGGGAATTGAGAAAGGCACACACCCTTTATACACTGTTTGAGTTCAGTGAGAAGGGACACACACACACACACACACACACACTTTGCTATGAGACTATGGGATTATGAAATATAGTTTATTGATATAGCTATACAACCTGACTCTGGGATGGAGGGATGCACAACATTCACAGTTCAAGAGGAACCAGCTTCTTCCATAAGCACAGCATTAGGTTCAAACAACCATCGCTGTGTTTCTTTGTAACCACCTACTCCAGTTGGCCCACACGGTTTTTGCCTCCCTGCTTCTGCTTCGCAAAAACCCTTGCTATATGCAACTTCTCCTTCCACTTACATCATCACCCACTGTATCTCAGCAACTGCCCTCTGTGCCCAGCAATCTCCTGCCTTGTGGATGGCTTCTACTGATAGGTTAATGACTAGCAATTTCAGCCTTTGTTTCTTAATGGTTTACTCCTGGCCAGCTATGTCAGGCTAGCTTGTCATCCTAAACTTAATCCAGCAGTGTTTGGCACAGAGTTATTCAAATCTTGATTGATCCCAACTTTTACTAATTCCAGGAATTATGGGTGTCCCTGCACCCCCAAATTCTGGGGCCCAAACACATAACATTACATTGCAATTGTCTAATCATGACAACTTTTCTAGACTTGACACGTTCAAAGCACAGCCATTCATTCTCATGCCTCATAATTTGCCCCCACTCTCAAGAAAGCTATTTATTGGTATCTCCACAGGAAATACCTCGGGAAAAGTTGCTTCTACTTTTTATCTCCTATTTTATCCCTTCACATCAGCCATTCTAAGAGAGGCTTCCAACTGCAGTACAGAGTCAATAAACAATATAATAGAAGAATCTCCCTTTACTCCCATCATATCAGCCTCCTGGTATATTGCTTACTGACTCTGTATGGCAGTTGGAAGCCTTTTTTAGAAGAAATCCTGGGCTGTGAATACAAAATTAAAACAGACTTTATATTCTGGGGTTTCTGTGGAGAAGGAATCAGGAAGGTGGCATACTTCCAAATCTGTGGAGGGTCCCGTAGGGGAATGCATGCAAGCATATATTCTGCAGACTTCCTCTCCTTCAGACTTTCCCTCAACACATAGACAGAATGGTGTTGAAACCAGTAGAGGATGAAACAGCAGAGCAGGGCTAGTGGGATGGTTCATTAACACATGCAGCCTCACAATATTAATATCATGAAGAGAAGAGCAACCAAATAGAGCTTGTTTGTTAGGTATACTAAACCTAATCACCATGAAGCTCATCATGAAGCTGTAAGATCCCCAAGTATGCAGCAGAGTGACTCCTTAGCTGAAAACATTGCCCCCAACTTTAATTGGGGCATCTTTGCCACATTCCAACTCCCCTGAAAAAGAATAATTGGATAATATTTCCCAGTGCTTTTTTTTTGTAAAAAAAAATGTTTAGGGGCACTCTCATTTTCCTACTCATATTGAAATACTGCCACTCAATAAGGCCAAACTTAGAGTCACAAAATGTTTAGGGGTATGTGTACCCCTGCGTACCCCAAGAAAAAAAGCACTGGTATTGCCTGTGGGAAGACTAGCGAGATGATCACATGGCTATACGTAGCCTATGTGTATTGGGGGCTGAACCCTCTGTTCATTTCAGTTTGCTGTAGGTTACATCCAGGGGTAGCCAAATTTTATTTATTAGTATATAATAAATTGTAAAGGCACTATTCCACAAGGATCTCACAAAAGCATTCAGAGACTTATCCTATTTTCCCCTCAAAGCAACCCTACAGTATGAGGTAGTGTGGCCTGAGATATGGTGATTGGCACAAGGTAGCCCGGCAAACTTTATGGCTCAGTAAGGGTTTGTATTCCAACCTCCTCAGTCTAAATTGTACTCTCTGATGACCAAAATAGTGATGTGTTGAAATCTGTCTTCCAGTTTCTTAAAAGTGCTTTCATTTTTCTGCCTCTTTCATGGTACACTTTAGAATTTACCTTAAATGTTTATGGGTGTGGGTTTGAGCAAGCTGGCCATGGGTTTGTGTGTGTTTCTTTTTCATTTATATGTTCTCCATTGCTCTCCAGCCTCCCCAGATGCCTACTCTCCCTGATTTGGAAAAGTCCCATGGAAGAAGTTGCATCATAACATCTTCCCTTCAGCTTTTAATGAGGGCACCGGAAGCTGGGGAGGCTGACTACTGAGTGCTTGAAATCAGTACAATCACTGGCTTTGCTTTTGAGCAAAGTTCTTCCTTTTACCTTTTCTTCAAAAACTACAATTGATTTCTTCACTGATTTCTTTAAAAGTAAAAAGGCTCCACTTTTTTAAAAAAAGAGTAGCTGTCAGACAGATTTTTTAGCAGCCTTGCCACCTCATGCTCACAGGAAAATCCAGTTGAAGGTGTTATGAGATCAAGGGAGGAAGCACCCAGGAAGGCTGCAAGGTACAGAACATGACAGAGATTATTTGAAAATGAGAGCCAGGATATGCACAAGCACCCTTCAGCCACCTCAGAAGTAAGGTAAATAGGAAAAAACTCTTGCATTCCACCCGATTTCACTGCCATTTTCTCTCCCTTTTCATCCTTTTTGAATGCAGTTCCTTTTCTTAAAAGTGGATGGAGAATGGTCAAAAGAACCACAGGAGGCATTTCTGACATAACACTATGCTAAGATGTACTTTCTGCCTTTCAAACAAGCCAATTTTTGCAGAAGAAACCTTTGTTAGAAGAAACATATTGAATAAATAATACTCTACTGTACCCAATGCTCATATTTCACAACTAGTTTTGTGTTCAGAAATAGAAACCCAAATATTCTAGTTTTTAATCATATTTTTTTTCTTTAGCTTGCCAGTCATGTTTCATGTTATCTTCCATTTGCATTTTTCTTATTTGGTTTTGCTGTTTAGGGGTTTGTTTTAACTTGCTTTGAGAATTGAAGGGAAATGTTTGCTAGGTTATATTTCAAGTGTGATTGGCAAAGATTAATATTCTGGTCTATTTCATTTTTTGGAGAGGAAAGAAAATGTGTTTAGTTTCCTCCTTGTTAGGTTTACACTGTGCAGAGATAGCATCCTTCGCTCCTTCCAACATGTTGACCTTCTCTTCATACTGTTTGAACAAGGCTTGTCTTGCCATTTGGAGTTTTGTTTTACTTTAAGTCCCATAGCTTAAAGACCAGAATTCAAACAGAAAATCTGTTGTCAGGGTTAGAGCTGGGATTCTCTGGACTGATTATGAAGAAAAGGGTGGAGGGGAAGGATGGTGGGAGTAATTCATAAGTCCACAAAGAGGCTGAATGGAATATTCAATGTAGAGTTAATATTTGATGAATTTTGCAAATTGGCATCTGTGAATAGGTTTTGGTAAGAGGAAAACAGAGACAAAGGAAGAAGACAACAGTGGAAAAGGAAATAAGGAGCAAAAGGGAGGGGTACCTCTAACTTGAACAACACCCTTTTCCAACAACAGGTTTTCTGTGATGACAGAAGACAAATAACTATGTGTACTTGATGACACGTACCTGATGTGCCCCATAGAATGGTAGATACTGCTGCTTCATAGCTTAGAAATCCACATATGTGCAGACTGCAGATTTGTGGCAACTGGCTGGGACAAGTAGACAGGGCATGACCTGAGGGCACAGGATGCATCAAATTTAGTTGATGTCTAGTAGGTCCAGGTTAAGTATTTGGATTGAAATACATATCTTTGAATTCCATGATCAAAAGTGAAGTCATAAAGCAGTAACTGGACAGTTGAAGTATTCAGTGTTGGTTTCTGCTCTCTTCACTGTGCAGCGAAGTGCTTGTCACAAGACAGGTGTTTACATTCCACAGTCTGTGCTGTTGGGTTTTCCCACGGGAAAGGAGACTGGATGTGACGTACACTGGTTTCCTGTTTTTCACAGTTCTCTCCGTGCTTTAGAGGAGAGAGGATGCTTTCTCTGCTCCGGCAGAGGCAAGATGTTTTTCTGTAATCTACCAGCTTTGAAGTGTAAATAAAATAATATAGAGTATGTGGCACGTACTCCTCATCATTCCGCTGTGCTTGGGACACTGCAAATTCAACATTCAGTTCATTTGAATTGCAAATGGGAAAAGAGTATACTTCTTTCCTGTCTTTAAGAGATATTGACAATAGGACTTCTGGGTTAGCGCCAGCATTAATGGCGGACTCCCTCTGAGTCTCAGAGGGACCAGCTCCGCGGGATCGGGTCCTACCGCTACGGCAAAGCGGGGACCCATTAAAAATCACAGGCGGATGAAGCCTGTGAACGTGGGGACTCAGCGGGCACCATTTGCACCCCCCCAAGTTGCGAAGGAGCCTTTTTAAAGGCTCCGGAGCGGGATGGGGTGAGCGGTGCGGTGCTGAGAGTTGACTGCTTCTCCCGCGGAGTGAAGCCACACAGCCATTAACGGAGAGCGCTGACTTCTTCTTGTGAACATTCAGACTTTTAAACAACAACAGGAACCCGTGAGTAGTACGGAAATTGGAATTTTAAAGGGAAATTTTTAAATTTGGCAAGATCGGGGAAGGTCTAAACAGGAAGTCCGCCTTCCCTCTCGGTAAATAACTTAAAGCAAAGGACCTGTCAACTAAGGTCGAGGAGAGTTTTTTCTTTCTCTTTTTTGTAAAAGACTTTAATTCCACGGTTTAGCACCATAAGAAACTTTATTCAGAAGCAGGGGAACCTGCAGGAAAAGAATTAAATCTGGGAGCTGAAGTTCCACCCCCCCGCCCCGGACCTGGGAGTGGTCCACGAGAGCCTGGTGATGAAGTATAGAATATCTTGACAGCTGTCAAGTTAGCTGTCAAGACGTAAAAAGAGGACTTTATTTCAGTTGGTTCTGCCGGTTATATTTGTTACAATTTGCTCTTGGGGAAAAAAAAAGAAGGGTTGTTACAATTTAACTGGACTTTTGGATTGTGTTGAAAGGAACATAAAGGAACTAAAATTCCCCTAGAGGGAGCTCTAGGGATACAACTTTGGATACAACAGTAAACACCATCACTGAATTGGATAAGGATAAGGATCCGACACAGGAAGTCTATTTAACTGGACAAACAGAGGAACTTGAGAGCTTTGAGAATTTGGAGAAGGAGACTTATGTTGTCCCTTAAGAAAAGGAAGGGGGAACCGTAACCCCGCAGATGTTAAAGGAGAGCTGCAATTTAAGGCCTTTCATGATGGTAACAAGGGAAAATAAAAAGTTGGTGTTGAAAGTTTGGCCTTAATTGGAAAGTGAAAGATGGAGAGAGCTCTTTATGTGGAGATTTCAAGACCTTATGATTACAAATTTGATCCAAGTGGAAGTTGGAGCTTTGGAGACATTTGGATTTGAAAGGAGTATGAAACAAGATCTGGAATACCGCATAGGCCTTACTTTTAAGTATGGAGGTCTGGCCGGAAGAAATGTGGATCCTGTTGAGTTGGAGCTTCCCCCAGATTTGGTTTTTAATATTAAGGACTATCAAAAAGACCGGCAGAGAGGACATGAGAAAGAATTAAGAGCCTCGGATGTAAGATCTCCAGGCTGATTGTTTTTTGAGACTGATGGACATGTTGGGGACTGAAGCTGGGAAGGGGGCATGGGTGGAATAGAAATTGGGAATTTAAAGGGTACATAATTATAACTTGTTTTGTTTTTGTCTCTTTTTTGTTTGCATGAGAGTTGGGAAATTCGTGGAAGGGAATTCTGGTCGACCTTAGGGAAATGTTTTAAGAATAAGTATTGATATTGATATATAAGATTGGATGAGAGTTAAGATTGCATAAAGTAAAAGTGGTTTTTAAAATAAACTAAATTACCTAAATGAGAAGATTAAACAAAAATGAACTGAGGAAATGGATGAAAGAGAAAATGTAAAATAATAACATATTAAAATAAATTATTAAGTTAAAAAAAAAATAAGGTGAAAGGACTTGCTGAAATAAAAATTTGAACTTGAATACAGAAATGGGAGGTGTGAGGAGGTCAAGAAAATAAGTAAAGGGAAATTGATTATGTAAGGGATTTAATTTGTTTTTTTTTCATTTTTAATGATTGTATTTTTCTTTTTTCTGTATTTTTCTGTTTTTTATTTTTATTTTCTTGCTTTTTGTGTCGTATTATGTATTTTTTCTTTTTTTCCTCTGTAATCTTGAAAACTTTGAATAAATATTGTTATTAAAAAAGAGAGAGAGATATTGACAATATAGGTGGAACAGGGTAAGTTGCATTGACTTGAGGTTCAGTAAGAACATTTCTCAAAGTTCTAATGGCTAATAGTCCAGTTATCTCTCAGTATTTAGTTCCATTAAGGAAATACCTCGCCAAAAAAGGAAAGTTGACTAACAGTCATAATATTTCTATAGGTATTTTTATTGATGTTTAGCGGTGGGTTTTGTAAACTGTTTCAGATATCATTTCTTCTTTTAATGATTAAAAAGGTATTTAAATTAGCAAGGAAATTAAACTGAAAGAAATGGGTCTTTAATTAAATCATCACTAACTTGTTTTGTTGATTTCAGTGAGAACTAAGTGCAACTAACTTACAAAGCAATCCAAACCCCAATCTGCTCTGCTGGATGGGGTCTGGATAAGGCAGACATGTCCTTCCATCCAGCTGTGCCTCGCTGCTCTGGATTCCAGCAGCTGGAGATTTGTGTTTCACCACTCTAGGGCTCCTGAGTCCTGACTGCACCTAGGCTGAAGCTACTGCCAGCATATACAGTGGTCCCTTGGGTTACAGATGCTTCAGGTTACAGACGCTTCAGGTTACAGACTCCACTAACCCAGAAATAGTACCTTGGATTAAGAACTTTGCTTCAGGATGAGAACAGAAATTGCACGGTGGTGGCATGGCAGCAGTGGGAGACCCCATTAGCTAAAGTGGTACCTCAGTTTCAGGTTAAGAATGGACATCCAGAACGAATTAAGTTCTTAACCCGAGGTACCACAGTACCTCAAAAATATTTCAGGGGTGCAGAGCAATCAGGGAAATGGTGGAAATGGGCAAACAAGGATCCAGTTCAGCTACCAGTAGTCAGCTTGATCAGGATTTTTCTGCCCACCTGGGGATCCAGATGCAACCATGGCTCCATTTCTCCATTAAGCCCCACTCCTACCCTGAAAGTGTTTCCACTAATATTTTCACCCTAAAAAACATTTTGTGTGCATTACTTTCACCAATATGTATAACTTTATGCCCACTCCTTTATTCCCACTTCCACCACATGTTTGAATTTCTTCTTCAGGCTGCACACACAAACCAACCATGGCCACTTTAATCTATGCACGCCTACCTGGGATTAAGCTTCTGAACAGATTTGTATAGTATTGCACTAGATCCAACCAATTACAAATGTATATCCTTAACTTAAAACATTCACCACTTCTTTTGCTGGCTTCCTACCGAAATGTAGTGGGGAAGAACCCCAGTGAAAGGATCCTAGTTGCACAAATTGAATCATGAATTTGAAATAGCCTTACTGAATTTGGCTCAGTGCTTATGATACAGTGAGCCTTTTATTATAACACGGTGATCTTACAGGACTTTGGGATACTTGTTTATTGCAGCACTTTTACAGAACTGGGACCTAAAATAACCCCAGTGCATGCATTGAGATACATGACACAATCTTCTTTAAAGATGCCCAGTAGAGAATATTAGCGAATCATTGATGAAATCTATGTCCTAAATGCAAATGATGAGGCAAAAGAAGGAGATCCAAGGGAGTGCTTGGGCAGAAAAAAATCCTTGAGGTAAGCAGCAAAAAGGAAAGTATAATTAAAATAACTGGGATGCTCCTGTATAACTAGAGGCAATAAAAGAGAAATAGTGGGCAACAAAGCAGTAAAGAGAGAAACTAAAGGAAAACCCTTCAAGAAATATTTGATGTTCCTTTCTCCCTGAGGTCTTGTTCTACAATTTGTATCTAAAAATGGAGGAAATCTACTTGGCTAGAGACCAGAAAATACAATAAGGGAAGCAGAACTACTAGTTCATCATTGGGCAAGAACTAAAGGCTGTAAAGATAAAGTAGTTTGGGGGGTTTTTGCCTTGAGAAACAGTGGAGTCAGCTGTCACCTCTTGAATGTTTAGTGTCACTGCTGGGGAGAGAAGCCAATTATGGAAGAGGGATTTGCTCAAACCAGGAGTGGGAAACCTTTTTCAGCCTGGGGTCCATATTCCATTATGGACAACCTTCTGGGGGCTCTATGCTAGTGGGTGCTTCACAGAGGTGGGTGCTTCATGGAATTACTTTCATTGTAAGGCAAACTGAGCTGATTTAGGTACTCCTTTCTTCTATCTCTCCATTAATGATTTGCTTCTGAATTTTCTGAATTTTCATTATATTGTTGGGAGCTTCTGGTTGATTATTCTTTTTTAGGACAATTACTGGTTACTTGTCCAGGAAGCAGACTGGAGAAGTGACCAAGAGATAACTGGTAATCTCTGTGTGCTTTTAAAGAAATCACCTGTCAGAAATTGGGAAACTGCCATAACCATACTTTGGAAGCATTCTTTCACCACTTTAATTGTCATGGCTCCCCCCAAAGAATCCTGGAAACTGTTAAAAATGTAGAAGGGTTGGCCCAAGACATTTTGCCACCTGAGATGTATCACAAAATGGCAGCTCCACCCCCCCCCCCCGGGAAAGGAAGACTAGGGATGTTAAGATCTACATCAGGAGCAAGGGGGGGGGGAGGATCAAAATAAGGAACAGACAGTGTCAGTGCAAGGCTACTTTGAGCCCTAGGCAGAGCTAATTACTTGCACCCCCCCAAAAAAATTGCTAACTTCGGTTTTCAAAAAAATATGTATTTTAAAAAATGAAAAGCACAAACTGCTAAATTTATTTTAAATTGCTGGTGCATCAAATCTCACTTTGTGTGTCTTTTCCTTTGCAAAAGTTGTCACCAATTCCTTCAGGCCAAGGGCTGATGTATGTTCAGTTGATATAGTTGCCAAGCCAACTTGTCTCTTTTGCAGCTTTGTTAAATGTATCTAAGTTTTTATAAGTTTGCGCTTTCAGAAACTGTGTTCACCACTTGCCACTGACACAGAAAGTGTGAGAAGGATACTTAGACCAACAGAATCATTAGACACATTATCTAGGAGTTTTTGTTGTTGTGTGAAGATAAGTGCTCCTTGTGCTGGCACAGACATCGGAAGCCTTCAAGCTATTTGGTATAAGTTCACAGTACAGAATATCCTTGTTTCCATTGTACATCCTTGCATGCCTTAAGTACATTGTCAGTACACCTTTTGTTGATATATATATCAACAATATATATCCTGTATATATCATACAGGAAACCACATGGAATTATATTGTTATAGCTGTTGGAATCTCTTTTCAGTAGAATTTATGGTCATGTTTAAGATGGCATAACAGATTCCTACTTTTAATTTTTGCTTTGGATTAGGCAGTGCCTCTTCTTAGGCTTAAACTGCCATTTATTTCTCCTTTTTCCAAATTGTTCTAAGTTTGGTAGTATTTCTAGCTCCTTTGCAGTCTCAGTAGCATCTATCAAAACTTGTTGAAAACCCTCATCATACCTGCGGCCCACAAAGTAAGTCTTGGTCACTTGCAGTTGGCTTGTAGCTGAATTTATACCAGCTTCCTTATTTTGCAGTAGCTTGCTTGTAAGATTGACTTCAAAAAGGATGCTGTACCATGTATCAGGGGATACTACAAACTTGAATACAAATTGCATCAGCGGGGTTTTGGGCTTCAATTCAGGAAGTACTTCTAGATAAACTTTTAGGCTTGTGTCATTAAAGATCTCTGTTAAAGCATAATATAAACTTCCAATATGATATCTTTGTGGTTTCAAAGCATTGATCTAACTCTCCTAACTTTTTTCACCCTATGGCTCAACAGTTATGTTGAAACAAGATACATGGCTAGTTAGAACTTCGGGGGGGGGGGGACACCACTGCTAGCACTGTACAACTTTTTAGTTGCACCACAGAATGCCAAGCTTGGAATGCCAAGAACTCTGACAAAATCAATCAAAGATCTGTCACCAATATTGTTCTTCTTGATTACTTTTCTGCTGGTTAATATAATCCATTGTTTTTCCTTTAGATGTGGCCAAAAAGAAAATGAGAGAGTGGAGGGAATTGCAATTTGGGAGAGCTCTAAGTTGACTGAAAGCAACTTGGAGTGCATGTATGACTCTTGGGAGCTGATGGTTTGGTTTTTTTAACCTCCACTTATGTTTTACTCATGTTTATGTAAAGAAAGAAAATATTCTTAAAGTCATGAATGCAGGAGTACTCTTTAGGTAGTAATAGTATCACTTTACTGACTTAAAATGTTGTAGACCACATATGGTTTTGCTTAGGGGCCCTCCTGCTAATTGGACTGAGTGTGGCCCTGAGCCTTTGTCTCAAAGTCCTGCCTCAATGACACCACTCTCTAAAGTCAATATAAATGAGGCAAGCTCCTGTACTGGGCATGTTTTAGCTGACAGCTTGTTCTACAGCTTAAGGACCACTGTGAAGATTTGTGGTTACCCATCTGCTGAACAACGGCAAGGCGAGTGTTCTGTAAAGTTTCATTTGTACTAACTAACTAACAACAACATATCTGCTAGGCACTTTTCTGCAATATAATAATAACAAGAAAGAAAGAAAGAAAGAAAGAAAGAAAGAAAGAAAGAAAGAAAGAAAGAAAGAATCAAATGATGGGGCAGATAGACAATACTCAGCACTGCAAGATTCTAAAAAGGATGCCCATGTAACCTCATGGTATTACCTATGGAGTCGTTTAACCTTGGAGTTCATTAGTGAATTCTCTTAACCTTGGAGATCAAATGAATTTCCCCTTTATGAAATATTAAATGGCATCCTATATCACAGCCCCTCAGAGTGTTGCCCATTGATTGTAGAAATGGAATGAATGACATTAGAGCTATTGCATGAAGATCCAATACTCCATTACACTATGCAGCCGAGGTGTGTAAAAGTTTATTCACGCTAGGCTAGTCAAGAGGTTACTTTCATTAAATGAGGAAAGGAAGAAAAAAGAGAAAGCTTTTTAAGTACCAGGTGACTTGAGAATTGCATGCCTCTTGATAAACTGTTTAATCTCTGCTTCACAGTTAGGACAGGGACTTTTGAAGCTAGGTAAGAAGTAACAGATTCCTTGCAGCCGGGGACGGGAAAATAAGTCTGTGCCACTACTGCATGTATTTGTCCGTTTGTCCATTCCATCCTGTATCTGCATAAATCTGCCATTTTAAAATGAACTTTCACTCAAAATAAACAATTCTCAACATATATTGAAACTTTTTTTGAGCTAAGGACTACATTGGAACATACAGAAAGTACAAAAACAAACTTCCAACCCACATGTTGGTTTAGGATATACAGAACAGGTGTGCTCATACTGATTTTTTGTTGTTGTTGAAAAGATAGAATTCATTGAATAACCCAATTTCTAGCATACACTTGAAATTTCCGTTTTTACCAGTTTGTTACTTGTCCCAGGTAAATCACAGTGACTATTTGATGATGTTTGCCTTCTTAGGAGGGTTTCTTAAAAAGCTGATGTGATAAACGTCCACAAAGATGTTTTTTAAATCAGCGGAGGACAGGGTATTTCAGAGTAAATTTAAATGAATGGAGCATGTAGATCCTTCAAAAACACGCAGTGGGTGGCAATCACAAAGTGATATTTGGAATGAGAATAGGGATGTTATGCTGGGCATTCTTGTAAGCTTGTGAGATATGCTCATTCAAATACTGGGTAATCAAATAACAGATGTGTGCATGAAACACATCTAAGGTTTGGTGTAGAGGAAGGCTGGAGAGGGTGAGCAGCTGGCATTTGCACAAATCTTTATTTTATTTTAGTTTAAATTGCTTTTCTTTTTCTCTGAGCTATGCCTTCAAGAACAACAAATGGAGATTGGAACTTTCTGATAGTAAGGAAGAGAAATCTCTTAGCGTGTAGTGCAAATAATAGTACCGTGTCTTCACTCAAGAGAGAAACATTTTGAGTTTTCCCTTTCACTGTCTTGCCAAATACTGCTCTTTTGAACAAGTGAAAAGCAAGGGTAACTCTTGAAAAAAATTGTCTTCATGTTTACAATTGATCTTTTTCTCTCCCCCCCCCCCGCACTTCCAGATAAAGGTAATGAACATTCTGTTCAGGAAGTGCACACTGAGGAAGGCTGAGTTTTGAGTGCTGGACTGGAAGTCATCTAATGAGAACTTTGGGCTCAAAGTTCAGAAGATTGGGAGGGAATTTCAGGGAGCAGGTTCAGGGTGTTTGCAAAGTCACTTAAATAACATAGACTGAGTCCACGGAGAAAAGAGATATTGGAGCACTTTATTGAGCAAAACTGAGGGAAAAAGAGAGTATCATTTGAGAAGAAAGGAACAGCCAGGTTTTGTCTTTCCTAGTTCGTAGCAGGGAGATATTTAACCAAGCATACAGAGGACAAACTCCCCCAGAACTTCACTGCCAACCAAGGCACATGCTACCTCAGCAAAAATCATGCCATTTTGAGTGGTTGCTAAGCAACAACTCCACCAACAACCTTGGGTTGTTAACTAACACTAAGAATAGAATTAACGCTGCCTTTGTTACACCAGTACCCCAATAAAGAGGCAGCAAAATACATTGAGGAGGGCTTTAGGGAAGGTTTCTGCATCCCAGTGGTAGGCACCCCTTCATGCACCAATCCCCCCAACCAAAAGTCTGTCCGAGATATGCCACACATTGCTGAGAAGAAGATTACCAAAGAACGCTTGCTGGGGCGAGTGGCAGGTCCCTTCACAGAACCTCCATTTCCCACCCTTCACAGAACCTCCATTTCCCACCCTCATTTCCCACCCTTCACAGAACCTCCATTTCCCCACCCCATGGAATGGGCCATGAAACGCAGGTCGGGGTCCCACAGCATTTCCCATTACCTAGATGATTACTTTTTGGTCCAGCCAGCGGGCTCAGACGCGTGCGCTAAGGCGCTGGCATGCTTCATTCAGCTGGCGGCTGAACTGGGCATCCCGCTGGCAGCGTATCGTACCTAAGAAGGCCCCAGGCGAGTTTCGATTAATACATAACATTTCTTACCCAAAGGGTGGGTCAGTAAATGAAGCCATTCCCCAAGAACAATGCTCAGTCAAATATGCATCTCTTGATCAGACAATCAGGCTGGTTAGGGAGTGCGGCCCGGGTGCGCTCATGGCAAAATGTGACATCGAATCGGCCTTCCGTTTGTTACCAGTCCACCCCAGGGACTTCTGGTTGCTAGGTTTCAAATTCCAGGACCAATGGTACTTTGACAAAGCTATGCCCATGGGCTGTTCCATCGCATGCACTGCATTTGAAACCTTCAGCACATTCGTGGAATGGGCCATGAAACGCAGGTCGGGGTCCCACAGCATTTCCCATTACCTAGATGATTACTTTTTGGTCCAGCCAGCGGGCTCAGACGCGTGCGCTAAGGCGCTGGCATGCTTCATTCAGCTGGCGGCTGAACTGGGCATCCCGCTGGCAGCGGACAAGACTGAAGGTCCAGCCACTGTCATCTCATATCTGGGTATTGAACTGGATTGTGTCAGCCAAACCTCTCGCCTGCTCCTGGCCAAACTCGCCACGTTGAGGGAATTGATAACTACCATGATGGCCCAGAAAAAGACCACGTTGCGTCAGGTCCAGACACTCTTAGGACACCTCAATTTTGCATGCAGGGTTATCTCGCCCGGTCGCGCCTTTTGCGCACGCCTAGCCCATCTCACGGCTGGCGGTGTTGCCCCCCATCACCACATTAGGGTCACCCACACCATAAGGGAGGACCTCAAAATATGGCTGACCTTCCTGGAAAGTTACAATGGGGTGTCCTTTTGTCAAGATTGGCTGCTGCCTAAGGAACAGCTACAGGTGCACTCTGATGCCTCTGGTTGCTTTGGCTTCGGTGTCTACTTCAGGGGTCACTGGTGCGCACAGCCTTGGCCGACATCTTGGCACGCGGAGGGCATTACACGCGATTTAACTTTTTTTGAGTTCTTCCCAATCCTAGTAGCTCTCCGGGTTTGGGGGCACCTCCTCAAGGACACCAGGGTGTGCTTCTGGTCGGACAACCAGGCGGTGGTAAGAATCATAGTGAAGCAAACTGCAAAATCCAACAGGGTAATTCGCATGCTCCGTCTCTTCGTGCTGGAATGTCTGAAAGGTAACATCTCCTTTTCTGCACGGTTCATCCCGGGCCTCAATAACGACATTGCAGATGCCCTGTCTCGCTTTCAGATGAGTGTTTTCGCGACCTAGCACCCGCGGCCGATCAACTCCCAGAAGCCTTTCCGGAGGACCTCTGGGAACTTGGACGAGAGAAGTGACAGCAGGAGTACTGAGTGTCCTTGCACCATCAACATTGCAATCCTACACCAGAGCATGGTCCCAATTCGAGGGATTCAGAGATAAGTTTGGTTTGCGACGCAGACGTGCAGCTAAGGAGTATGATGTTCTAAAATATTTGGTTCACCTAAAGCGTAGAGGCATGGCCCTTAAGACCATCAGCCTGCACAAGGCCACTATCTCATACTTCAGCAACTGTTTTTGGCTCCCAGACCCATGTAACACTTTCCACGTAAGGAAGCTTATTGCAGGGTGGCGTCGCTCCCACCCGCCCATTCCAGATAAGAGGAGGCCAGTAACCATTGAGATCCTCCGGCTGATATGGGATGCGCTCCCCAGTATCTGCTGGTCCAACTATGAGGTTAGGCTCTTCAGGGTGGCCTTCTCCCTGGCCTTCTTTGGTGCGCTCCGTATCGGAGAGTGCGTTGCGGGCACATTGTCACCTCATCACAGGGGCTTGTCTGTGGCTGATATCAACCTCGACAGGCGCATGCTACAAGTCAAAATCTGAGCCTCCAAAACCGATCAACTAGGTAGGGGTTCCACGCTAAATCTAGCCTCCTCCCCACACACTGGACCATGTCCTGTCATGGACACACGCAAATTCCTGAAGGTACGTCCTCCGGGACCAGGCCCTCTCCTTCATTCATGCATCAGGCTGCCCCATGACCCGTTGCCAATTTGTCTCAATATTGCGTAAGGCCATCCATGCTTGTGGAGGCGACCCGACACAATTTTCCGGGCATTCCTTTCGTATCGGTGCAGCAACACGGCAGCTGCAAGCGGCCTCCCGGCAGAACACATAAAAACAATGGGGCGGTTGCGTTCAGCTGCCTTCAAAGGCTACATTAGACACAACCAGCAGACACTGACAGATACCATATAATCCTTTCTTTCAGGCTCAACCCCCAAACATGTGTGGATCTTCAGCCACAGCATAGTGCATTGGGCGGCTATCCATGCCACCACTGGTCCAGGCGGAGAACATCTGGGTCTGCAGCCAAAGATCTCCATTTCCTGGTTCGGACAATGTGGAGTGCAGTGGGATGCCCTGCTCCCTTGGTTGCGTCACAAACTTGCCTTACGCCACCCGCCAAATGCGGTTGTGCTCCACCTCGGCGAAAATGACTTGGTCATGCGTAAAAGCATAATTCTGATCAAAACAGCGATCGCAGACCTGGAAAGCGTACATGCCACTCACCCCAGTATCACGATTTTCTGGTCTGAACTTCTGCCACGCTTGCACTGGCGTGGCAACATCAAACCCACTAGACTTAATTACACTGTGGAAAAAATCAATAGGACAGTGCGCTCTGAACCACTCGCATGGGAGGTCGGGTCGTGAAACACCCCAACATTAAAGTTTATATGCAGGAGCTATTTCGGCCCGATGGCGTGCACCTATCGGACCTTGGTAACGAGCGTTGGCTGAGCGACATCAGGCATGGCCTGATTGACTGGTTGGAGGATGGCAAAGGGGCTTTTCAGATGTAGGTAGTCTTGGCGGCGAGACCGCAATCTTTGCGGTCTCGGATGGCGGTATCAGGCCTTGGGCGGAATCCTTTAGTCCATCTTCCTCTTTGTGGTGGCGATACCAGGGTTCCCCATTAAAGGGGTTTCTGAAGGGAGGCTTTGACCGTACGCCGAAAGGTTGTCATTGCTCTCCCCTGCAGCGGCGGCGTAACGGGGGCAGCTATCTCTGCTTGAACATATGTTCTCCAGAGCCGGCCCATCCCCCCACACACACTGGATAGCCCTGATGCTCCCTAGGTCCCCGGCTGGGGACTGGGGAGGGAGAACGCCCAATGCCTGAGCCAAGGTCTACCCACATTTGAAATTTAATAAAGTTGTGGCCAATTTAATCCCATAGCACGTTGTCTTGAGTCGTTATTCCACATGACGGGGGGGACCGCGCAGGATCTGGGGACTCCGCCTGTCCACGCAATGACCGCTACCCGCCTAAAACGGGGGGCACCCTTTGCGTGGACGCGTGCAGCCCCTAGATCTGGAGCGGCTCCAATAGCATAGGCTTGGCTTTGCCTTCCCTCAGGTGGGATACCTGGAGGTCTCCGCCTACCTCAGTCAGTTGTCCAATCCCACCTGGGGGAAGCGTTGCCAAGGAGACCAGGCCAGGTAGGGGAGGGATTACCTGCCCACACAATAGAGGGAGGTTCTTACCTGGGAATCCTCACTTGGCTCCAGAGCTTCTCCCACCCTACCCACCCTCAGTTAATGTCTTATTTTGCAGGTTAACTTTTCTTCACAGGTTTTTGCAGGTTAACTTTTCTTCACAGGTATGCGGGCACTGCTACGTTAAGGTCGCTGTTAAAGGGCCGGAAAGGAATTTCCCTGCATTGGCAGGTTTCGCCTTTCCCGTAGCAAAACGTCACAACTTTGGCAGTATCAGGCCTTGGGCAGAATCCTTTAGTCCATCTTCCTCTTTGCGGCGGTGATACCAGGTTTCCCCGTTAAAGGGGTTTCTGAAGGGAGGCTTTGACCGTACACCGAAAGGTCGTCATTGCTCTCCCCAGCGGCGGCGGCGTAACGGGGGCGGCTATCTCTGCTTGAACATATGTTCTCCAGAGCTGGCCCATCCCCCCCCACACTGGATAACCCTGATGCTCCCTAGGTCCCTGGCTGGGGACTGGGGAGGGAGAACGCCCAATGCCTGAGCCAAGGTCTACCCACATTTGAAATTTAATAAAGTTGTGGCCAATTTAATCCCATAGCACGTTGTCTTGAGTCGTTATTCCACATGATGGGGGGACCGCTTGGGATCTGGGGACTCCGCCTGTCCACGCAATAGAATTAACCCTTTAAGCTTTAATAGCTAGGTAGCAGGTATGGGATACTTTACTGGGACGACCCAAAATGTCACAAAAGTATGCCAGGCTTTAGAGCTTTCCAGAATTCATCATCATGCAATTAGGCTGATGTGGTAGTCATGAGGTTAGTGTTAGCTTGTAGGACTTAGGTTCATAAATGGAGATTGCAGGCTGAGTAAGTGTTGTGATATCAGGAAACACAAATAGCATTCTGGGATAAAGGAACAACAATTACTTCCCATTTCTGAACTGCCTATTGACAACCCAGGGGAGGAGCCAACAGGTTGGACCAACACAAGGGGTGAAGGGAGCTGGAGGAACTGAGTACTGAACACATAACTTTGCGGAAAGACGTGATTTCAAAACCTGGTAAAGTGTGAATTTCGAAGGATGGCTGTTTTTTGGTCCATGTGTTCTTTTTTTTAAAAAAAGCAAATCAGATAAGTTCACATTTAAACAGGAACTGAATCAGTTTTTCCTCCATTCCTGATTCTCATCTGTTTCTTCCAGCAAAGTATTGCTCACTAGCCACATACTGTGACCCACTGCCCCCATTTTTGCTGGTCTGGTTAGACTGAAAACCAGGAGCATTACTGAACTCACAGTAGACTGTGCTACCTATCTATCTGGCTTGTGTCAATCAGTGCAGGCCTGCCATAGGATAAACCAAATAAAGCTCTGTTTTTCTGTCTACCTATTGAATACACAGTGGAGAAGAGCAATTCACAATCTATTGTATTCAGGCTGAGATGGATTGCAAAGGAGATTGTAATGCAGCTGAAATTAGTCAAGTCGGGTGGAACGGACCACACCAAATGCCGGCTGTGTATGTCAATTTTCTTTTGTGTGCTTGCAAATAGCTCCTAAAAAGAGTGTTTTCTTTGTTTTATCTTTCATGCTGCAAATCTAGGTACTGTGGATAATTCAAGCTGTACACAAATATGATGGGATCAATATTGGCATTGAGGGCAAATTGCTGTTGGCCTTTTCCAGAAGCTGCATTCTTCTAGGGCATTACCATAGCAAATATATTTTAATGTGCTGCGTCTATGTACTAATGGCTTAAAAAGTTTGATTTTTTCCCCCTCTAGCAATTTTCCAGTTTATAGGAAGCTTGTCATATTTGTCATCAGATGGTGGCTCTCAAAGGAAGATGTGTTTATCACTGTAAATTTGATTTTTAAAAGCTACAACACAATCATCTTCTCCCAGTAATAGGAACCTTTAACTGTAGCTGAGGTTAATTACCATCAAGGACAATTGATTTTACATTGTTCAACAGGCAAACTGCTCATTCAAAGGACTTTCAGGTTAATTGCATGTTGGAGACGCGAACAAAGTTTTTCAGGTGTGGTGAGAGCATTCTGAATACAACTCTTTTTAGATGATAAAGAAGAAAAAATACGAGCCATCTTTGACATCCCAGAGATGAATTTAATGAACTGTAAATGATCATATAAAGTGACACCAGCTCCATTCTAGGATGAGTGGGTCACAGAAGTGAATGGAGCAGAACAACGTCAGCAACATTGCTCTTGTTTTTAATGTCAAACAAATGAAATATTTCATCTGAATGATTTCTTTGACAATGTATCATTCCAGCATTCTCTTCTGTAGAACCAAAGCAGAGGTGGAGAACCTAAGAGCTACAGCTCAAATGTGGAACTCCAGATCTCTGTATGTGACCCTCAGGGTTCACACCCTTTCAAGCCACACCTTGTGCCCTCCTTGAGTGTTTTTGACTGACTGAAGTGTGTTCTGAAACCCTGATAATGCCTCTTGCTTTACCTGGATAGAGATTAAAGAGTGTGTGTGTGTGTGTGTGTGTGTGTGTGTGTGTGTGTGTGTTACTGTACAAATGCAAAATTCACATTCAGTCGTCTTTTGGCTCTGACTCCACCCACAACTGACATTTGGTGCTTGGAAGGTTGTCCTGAAAAAAATCTGACATTTATGTTTAAAAAGCTACACATACACACACCCACCTAACTAAGGTATAAACTGTTTATTCAAATGTAGAGAATTATACTAAAACAAGCTTCCTCAACCTCGGCCCTCCAGATGTTTTTGGCCAACAACTCCCATGATCCCTAGATAGCAGGACAAGTGGTCAGGGATGGTGGGAATTGTAGTCTCAAAACATCTGGAGGGCTGAGGTTGAGGAAGCCTGTATTAAAGTCTTACCAATGTCTTGCACACTGGAATCAGATCACCATTCAACTTATTTCCTTAATTAGATATCCAACATATTCTGTCCCACAAAAAAAAGCTGCTATGTAAAAACAGTTTCAGGTAAAGTCTAGAGGCAAATTAATTAAGTTCCTAGTTTATTGTGAACCTACCCAATTCACACTTCCTGAACCAATCTGTGAACCAAAACACACCGCTCTTGGAAAATTTGAGCTTCTCCAAATATTGCACTTCTTCAACCCAAAAATATGTACAGAAATGCACAGATATGATAAGGGAAGTATGGAGAAAAATATGTATGGGAGTTGGAATCCCAAAACATCTTGAAGATTACAGGCTCCATACCCTTCCATCAAGTACTGGCAATGGCATCTTCCCATGTTGTGCCCTCAATACCCCTTGTCAACCCACCACAATTGACTAGATTAGATTGCAGATCATTTGGAACAGGGGCCTTTCTATGTTGTCCATAATTATCTCATATACTAGGGAAAGCCAACATGGTGCCACCCCCCAAATGTTTTGGACTACAACTCCCATCAGCTCTCTCCATTGGTCATATGGTCCATAACATGTTGAGGGCACCACACTGGCAACCCTTGGTGTGGTATATAAAAATAGCTGTGAAAACATTAGCACATTAGCAACAACAAGGAGGAAGAGGGGGAGGGAGAGGCAGCAGTGTGTGGTGATGAAGCCACAAAGCAATGTTATGGAAAACCTAGTAAATAACTGTGAATAAATATTTCTTATTAATGTAGAACAGTAAGCTGCTCTTAAATTTCTACCTGCATAACAAACACTTCACTGAGCCTGTTATGAGATGGTCCTATTTATTGATAATTATCTCTTATGTATCTCACTAAGCTTATGTTCCTTAAAGTGTAAGAAATGCCCTTGTGGAATAACAAGCAGGAATTAACACTCTGCTGCACATCGTAATTAGGATTTAATTAGGATTTTTTTTATTTTTTAAAAACCACACACACACATACACACAAAACACAGAGAGTGCATGTGTTTTGCAAGTACATAACCACTAATTTATTGCTGATAGGGTTTCTCTGTGTATTTCCAGTGTAAATATCCAATTATACCTTCCATTTTAGGTCATATTTGTGAGATGAAAATTCTGCTTATTTTTCAAAGTAGAAATTTATTTTCCAACAAGCAAAATTTCACCCATCTTAATTGTTTAAAATGTCATTTCAGTTTATAGCAATTTCCCTTAACAGGATGCTAAGGTTTAATTTGGGGGTATATGATCATGTTTTATTATATTTAATACACATCCTTTTATATTTTACTTCTTTGTATTTATTGTATGTCACCTTGAGACTTCAGGTGTTTAAGGTGACAAAATAAATAGCATTAAAAATTCAATTTTACTCTCATTTATTTAGATAATTTTGTATAAACTACAGCTGTTTATGTCACATAAATCCCTTCTGTATTTCCACTTCCCACAAAAAACAAAAACAAATTTCCAGTAGCAGTGAGCAAGGCCTGCTTTCCAAATTTTTGTTAGAGCCAAAATTATATGGACAGGAAGTTCTCAATAGAAAGATCCCTGGGAATTGTAGTGTATCTGAGTTTCTAGTCCTTTAATTGGGTCGGGGGAACCTCAAGCTCATGAATTAAATGAAGTATTCCAAGCCTATCTATATATTAGGACTCTCGCCAGGCCACACTTGCCTACTGGTTCAGCTTCCTTGGAAGGGTAGAGCATCTGCTTTGCATGCAGAAAGTTTCAGGTCCAATCCCTGTCTGAAACCCTGGAGAATCACTGCCGTTTAGTGTTGACAATACTGAGCTAGATGGACCACTGGTTTTTGTCAGCATAAAGCAACTTCCTATGCTTTTCAACCTCCTTGAGTGTTGTGCTTGGCTAGAATGTGTCCTTGAACTCAGACAATGCCTATGGAAGACCAAAAGGGGTGTGTGAAGAAGCTAACTTCTTACCTACCATGAACTTGCAGTGCCTAGAAGGGAATACAGTCATCGAGACAGCCAAAAGAGGTTGTCCACCCTTGTAGTAAAGCTCTTTGAAGGGGGAATTCTAATGTAAACTTGAGGAGCCCTAACTCCCTCAAGGTATCATTTTGCCTCCTCAATGGGTCTCAAGCCTGTTAATACTGTCCCTCAGGCTTGCAGGTAAATTTAGGTGGGAGTGACTGTGGAGCTCACACAAGAGCAAAAATGGTTTCCAAGAAAGCTTGAGTACTATAGCAGACCAGCAGGCTCCATTAGCTAACTGTCAACTTTTCCCTTTCTTAAGGGAAATTCCTATTCAGAATTAGTGAATATCCCTTAAAAAAGGGAAACGTTGACCGCTATGCCCTTTAGAATGTGCCAAGTCATCAGAAATTTCAGCAGACTGATGGAAAAAACTGATCACCTGAACTCCTGTGGGGAATTCTTTGAAAAAGAAAAACTTGGAAAGAATAAGATCATTCCAAAGTGTGAAGGGGTGGGTTCTACCATTTCCTACATTGGGATAAGGAATAAAACTTCTTTAAAACATCCAGCCTCCCCCCATCCAACTCGCCAAAACAATCTCCCCATTGTTTTCATTGCCAGAGTACTAATTGCTTCTCAAGACTCCAAACTTTGCTTGTGATATCTAACATGCAATTCCTTTTCTGAAGATAAATTCTTGGTGGAGTGTGAAAAACAAGCTAACAAATGCTGGAATCCCTGAAAGAGGAGTCCGGTGTCCTATCTAGCTTTTGTCTGATGGGTGAATATCATGCATGTCTGCCGAATCACTGAGGCAAAGGAGGCTGAGTGAAAAGTCCCAGAAGGAAAGCATTGTCATGCTTTCATGCTGAACCAAGTTGTACATGTACATTCTGAGAGCTTTTTGATGTTATAAGTGGGAAGAGGAGTGAAGTTAGAAGGAGCAGTAGTAAAAGAGCTCTGTATCCTCAGAAGAATGATTGGCAAAGCACATAATCAACTGTGCAAAAATCCAGTCACTTAGTTAATGGCGACACTGTTAAAATTGGGCCTGTAAGCACAATACAACATTGTCAGCTTTGCAGGTCTCTACCCCCCAGCACATTACTATATTTGTTTTTTCTCATTAGATAAAGATTTGACCACTATTGCCAGCCTGGACCAAACTATCAAACATTTTCAACTCCCACGATCCTTCTGCCTTCAAAAAATATATGCATTTTCCATTGTCTGCAGCAAATGCATACGACTCTAGTATAATTCCACATGAATTGTGGGCTTTTTGCTGGACCACTCAAGACCACTGTCATCCAAACTTAATTGTAGGAGGGATGGGAAAGCCAAATTAAATCCCTTTGAAAGTCTTTTTTTCCCCTCTGCCCTGCTTCACTTGAACCATTTTGTCCTTAGTTGCTGCACTGCTCTTTAAGACATCACATTGGATCATGTCAAATCCTTAGTAGGAGAAGGCGAAGCTTTTATAAAAACACAATTGCATGAAAAAGATTTCAGGCTTTGGAGGATATGTGCTAGATAATTATGGGGTTTCTTTAGTCAAGAAGCAAGCATTTCTCCCCCTTCCCTCCATTTCCCTTTATGTGCACAAAAAAGAAGAGAATTTTCTTGCCGGAATTTTTCAAAAGATTGTTCAGGGCAGATTTTTACCTGGAATTAATGACTTGAGTCTTAGCTAGCTCAAACACTATAGACTTGAAATAAAGGTACTCTCTGTACTCTCAATACAGCACCAGATTTAGGGTGGTAAAAGTGGTTCCCCCATACAGGGCACCAAGCCATGGGGGCGTAAAATTGAGAAGATCTATAATTGAGAAGATCCATTGGGAACACCAAATTTTGGTCTCACACAAGGCACCATAATATAAAAGATTACCAAAGTCCACCCCTGCCTAATGCAACACAACAATATTTCCCTAAATAACAGGCGTCCAATTAACAATGAACTGTGAAGACACTTGATTTCCATAGACTTTCAGGGTCAGAAAATTTAACTGACCCCAAATGCTTCATAAATGCAAAAATCAATGTGCAAGGAGGGAAGAATGTTGCAGTAGCAGCAGACTCTGTCGGCAATTTACTGTGCATTTATTAGAACATATAGCAAGAACTGCTGATGTAGGCATCAAGAGATCCCTCTGCATGCCCCCCCCCCTACAAATTTGGAATGTGTACATTAGGAAGGGGCCTGGCAATGCCAAAGACTCATTTTACATTTATTGCACACCTGAAAGGGGCTGTACTCATTCTCTGTCAATTGTACACCTGAAAGCAATATGCAAACCATATTCAAATAACGTACATGATAAACCTTGTTCTAGGCCAAATTTGGCTTGGGATCGTTTTGTCCAGTGGCATGGGGCCAAGGGAGGCAACAACTGAGGGCAGAATTCTGCCCATGTCACATTCCTCTGGGGACTCACAGGACAAAACTTTCTTTGGGTCACTGTGGGAGGAAGAGCAGGGTAGAAGCCTGTGTAAGACTCCCTCCTCCAGAGTTGGGGACCATTTCACCCTGCCAGCTTCCTGCCCATCCACCTTCGGGTTAGAGCCTTCACTGTGCAATTTGGTTTGCTGGTTGACAGGGAAAGATAGGAATTTTTCTCCTAATCTGATTGGCATATGGTTGGGTGTTTTTCACTTTTCCCACAGTGAAAATTTTGGCTTCCTTCTGTTAGATGGAATAAAATTTTATATACGGTTGGAAATGGCATTAGGCAGGATCAGCATAGTAAAGGAAGCCACTATAAGGGCCCTGAATGGGAATTGGCCATGGTGCCCCCAGGCTCAGATTGGGGTCTTTGCATTGGAATCCTAACCCTGGTTGCTCATTGAGACATTGCCAGTTGAACACTGTTCAATACTGGCCGACTCCCAAGACACTGGTTTGGGACAGTCTAACCCCAACTGATTCCATTCCACCTGCATCAGGTGGGTAGAATGATGAACTGACTCTGACCCTACTGCCATGCCAGTGTTGCACACCACCTCAGTCTCCGGGCAGTGTGAAAACCCAAGGGTCCCAGGCACTCACCCAGCATCCATGTTTCTTTTTAGAAATGAGATACAGCAGAGACTCTGGTATTTTCAAGATATATGGTTTGTTTACACATACATACAACCTGAGTATGTGATGGAGGGGTTCACAGCATTAACACCCCAAGAGGGTTTTGTTTCTCCCATAGCTACAGCCTTGCTCTCCCCCTCTCTCTTCAGCTTCTAGCTCACATAACTCCTCCTCTCTCCTTTAAACTTTGGCTTTATCTGTTGAGGGAGTGAGAGCCTCACCTATTTGCCATCTAGCAGGAACTCATTGATCCTTTCCCCTCCCAATGCCCATTACCCAGGAGGTGAGCCTGGCTTAATTACCTTTTAACACTTGCTAAATATATGGATAAGAAGTATCTAGCATCCATCTTAACACACTAAACCTTGATTAAATTCTAACACTTGCTAGATCCAGAAATTATGGAGGTCTGGCGCCCACAAACTCATAACAATAAAGTGTTGGGCTGTTTTTCATCCCAACACCTGATGTCCTGTCTGCTTATTTGCTGCTATTCTAGGTGACATAATGCGCCTACCAGGGCAATCTGATTCCATGAGAACCAGAGGTTTGTGTTACTGGAAACAAAACCAGTCCTCCATACCCCAAGTCTATAGTGATCCTGGATATTTGTCTAAATAGAGTTCTGAGTTCCACTATGGGTTGGTTCCCACTAAAGCCGCTGACTGCAAGATTTGATTTGGACCCGAGTTTGGCCCTTTGAAAAACAATCAACTTTGGTCTATAGTGCTTCATAAAGTGACTGGTTTCACTTGGGACCCATCCATGTCTGTTTTGTGTGTCTCCCATTCACAATTGGGGAATAAAATCTATACAGGCAAGGCATAATTTTGGTGCAGTGTTTCAAATAGAAACAACTATGTGCACCATTCTTTTTTAAAAAAACCTTTATCTTTGTATAAGCTTGTTTCTTCTTTGAGTATTGGAATAAAATTCTAAGATTTCTAAAAGTAGGAAGTGAAAAAAGTGCTTAGGTTGTTGGTGAATGTGAGGTGGGAGATGATAGACTGCAGAAATGTTAAAAACCAGCAGTTAGCCTAAGAGTTTAATTTGCTTTGATTATATGTACAATAAAGAAGTCTTTTGAACACTCACAGTTTCTGCCTCTTCTTGATCTATGACATGCCAACCAACTGACAGCAACCCTTTTGTCCCTATTCAAATGGCATGACTGGCCAAGAAGACAGAAAATAGATATTGTAACTAGGTGGCTAGAGCTCAAAGAACCAGCATTAAAAGGGAAAAAGAGCCAGAAAATGAGAAAAGAACTTTATGATATTAAAACTATAATGGTCTACACACTTACTTGGCATAAGCTCCACTGAACACAGTACGGCTTACATGAGAATAAGCATGTTTAGGCTTGCCTGGATCCCCTTTGACCTTTTGAATCAGAAAAGGGTAACATCTTCCATGCAAGGGCCACATTTCATAATGGACAACCTTCTGGGGGCCATGTGCCAGTTGTGGATGGGACCAGAGCATAGGTTCCAACTCATAGGGGCTGAGGTCCCTTTACCCCCAAAAAAATATTTGAGGGGGCCAGGAGGGGCCCATAGTTGGTGTGCATGCATCACATCTTGTGATTTATTATGGGGAACAGGACTTACCTGCCCCCCAATATTTTATTCAAGTTGGCATCCCTGGACCAGAGGCAAAAGTGGAGCAACAACTGTGATTCCTACCTTTGAAGAGTAAAAGCCAGAAGTCTCTACATAAACCTGCATCCCTCCCACACCTCTCTGTACTTTGTCTAGGCAATATCAGAGTTCAAAGACACATTCCAGCTAAACAAAGGTGCTCAAGAGGGCACCGGACAGGGCCATTGATGGGTGTAGTCTGGGAATAGGGGCATATGGCCTGTGAGATGCAAATCCTTGTGCTCTTTTGTCCTCATTTTGTTGATGAAAAATATAGTGATGTGCAAGTGGCCATTGCAATGCTCATTCAAGTTGTACTTGCATAGTCTCTGCACAGAAGGTCTGATGAACATGCAGAGATTGGCATCAAAGGCCGTGGGTACTCTCCTGCCCCCATGTGTTCATTCTATAGGTTTTGTCATTTAAAGAGACCCACATCCTTCACAGTGTTCTTTTTGGCACCTGCTAAAAACAAGTTTGTTTAAGCCTATTCACATATGTAGCATCATGACAACTGTTTTGAACATTTGAACAGGTGTTTTTACTGATAATTTCATTGCTCTTTTTGTAAACTACATTGAGGTTGTTGTCGTTGTTTTTACAATCAAGTAGTACATTGTTAAGATTGTTTAGTGGATGTTATTTAGACTACAGCTAATAGGAGTTGGAGACTTACAGTATCTAGAAAGCCTACCGTGTTCGGTTTTGACTTAAGAAAGACCCTGTGACTTTAAATGTTTGCATGCTTGGGATAGGAGAAGCTCTTTTCATTGTAGTAGCTCCACAATCACAGAAAGGATTTCTTTGCCTCTCATTTGCCTGCTATGCTTTTTCTTAGAGGTGCTGGAACCCTGTCAGAAATGTCTCTGAAGGTAGCTTGTCCTGTACCTTAAAATATACAAAACTTTGAGAACACGTTAAAAACAAACTGGAAGCCATATAGAAATTCTACAAGTGAAACCCTTTTCGTCTTCTTCTTTTGCAATGCTGGTTTTGAGGCTTTAAATGCCCAGGAGCCCTTCTAGGTTAAAAAGGTGTAAACCCTGCCAGATATATAGACAGATATATAACTTTTTCTGTTATGGAGCATGATTATTTTGCACTGCAATGAAAGGAAGAATCTTGGATTGCTTGTTATATCTGTTTTTTTACATGAATTCCTATGGGCTGCTGCCACTTTTGCCCTCCCCTGGAGGATTCTATGAATAGAAATTAAGAAGCTGAAGTACAGCTTCATACCCAGTAAGACTGGAGCCCCTTGATCCCAGCAATTCACTGACAAAAGAAAGCCAGAAGGTGATGCTAACCTGTTAGTCAAAGGTCTAATTGAAATAATAGACTGTGCCTTGCAAGAATGACATTCTGCCAAGGCTGCTGTTCAAGTTTGTGTCTCTTTTATCTCTTTATTGCTGGTCCTGACATGATCATCTTTGCTCTTGACCCAGATTTGCTGTCCCTGGTGCATTGTTTAAGTTATGCTCAATATAAATATATAGTTATTAACATAGTAAGAACTGAAGCTGCAATTCAACACACACACACACACACAGAGAGAGAGAGAGAGAGAGAGAGAGAGAGAGAGAGAGAGAGATGGCAATAAGGTTGTCAATTGTGAGGTAGAAGAATGAATGGCATCTGGGGGGTGCTAACAGTGCAGTCCTAAGAATGTCTACTAAAAAATAAGTTCTATTGAATTCAATGTGGATTATTCCCTGGTAATTTGGGGTTAGGATTGAAGCCTAAATGGGATTCTGCCACTTCATTCTGCTGCATGAGTAGGCCAGGCAAGGCCAGGCCATCCATCCAGACAGATAGACAATATATTTACCTGCAAAGCTGAAACTGGGAAAATCTCCCTCACTCCTTAATACATAATATTTCTCCCTTGAGAAATGTAGTGGCTGCAAAATGGTATGCAAGTTGTGTGTTCAATACGTGGGTTGTGGGGGGGGGTTTGGGGGGGACTTTCTATTTTTGTATTTTTGAAAACCAATTATTTACACACACACACACACACACACACACACACACACACCTATTACGTTTAGTTTGATTGTATTGTAATAAATGGGCAAGATGTAAGGTTATTTTAGTGTGACTGAGTTTGAGGAAAATGGACTGGATCAAATATTTATACTGTTTCTGTAATCTAATTAATAATATCTTCATCACCTTGACTAATAGGGTACTTAGAAGCAAGAGCAATGAAAAAAGAACCCGTAAAAAGCAATCCCTTTTCTTCTCTGATTCAGCTGTGTAGGCTCTGTTTAGTCATTCTGGAGTGGGGCAAGAAAGAGCTACTTGCCCTGCCAAATAGAACAACACTACTGTAGGCAATATTGAGCTTCATGGGCCAATAATCTGACTTTTCAGGCTATTCATGTATGAATAGGTGGCCCTTTTCAGACACCACACTGAACATGAAGATGTTGAGGGATGGGGCCAGAAGCGTTTGTGACACTAGGGAAGGCTAGAGATGTGGTCCAATGGCGTTTGCTCCACATCATAGCACTATATCTGGATAACATGTGAATAGGGCTAGAATATTTGGTCTATATTCCCCCCCCCAAAAGTGCAAATTGAGTAGGTTCATGTGAACTGAATCAGATTTCTCCCCTGTCCCGATGTGGACGAAGTGCACCCCCTCCCCGGCCTCTGTACCATGTCTAAAAAGAGTCCAAGATTCAAGCTGTCTCGTTTCCACATAGCTCAGCAGGCTTCCTAGCTTCAGGCTACAAAGATCCAGCGCCGAGGGCCTTCTGGCGGTTCCCTCATTGCGAGAAGCAAAGCTACAGGGAACCAGGCAGAGGGCCTTCTCGGTAGTGGCGCCCGCCCTGTGGAACACCCTCCCACCAGATGTCAAAGCGATAAACAACTACCTGACATTCAGAAGACATCTTAAGGCAGCCCTGTTCAGGGAAGTTTTTAACGTGTGATATTTTACTGTATTTTTGGTTTCTATGGAAGCCGCCCAGAGTGGCTGGGGAGGCCCAGCCAGATGGGCGGGGTATAAATAAATTATTATTATTATTATTATTATTATTATTATTATTATTATTATCCCAAAAGTTCATGCCCCAGAAGCCCTACTAACAGTTGTCTCCAGGTGAACCTATGGACAGCAACAATCTGTTGTATATCTGTTTCTTTTTCTGAGTTATATATCTTCCCCAGCATCATGATGCATTTGCATTGACGCATGTGGATCACTTGCAGGAATTGCGGAAAATGGAAAAATGACACATCCCTGATAAGGGAATATGAATTTATTTGCTACCTTCTATAGCAAATAAATATAATAACTATTAATCCATATTTTTAAATGAAATAATCCATTTTAAAGGCACTGGTTCTAGTATTAATAAGGAGAAATGCAGGACACTTGATGATAATGTGATGAGAAGGAAGATGGAGCCAAAAGGTATGAGGAACTCAAATGCCAAGATATGATAGTTTCCAGGATGGCAGTTGTCACAATACATTCATGTGCATGCTCAATGCATGCAGCCATAGTTACATGGTGTTAATGGGGCACATATGCTTGACACACATTAAGTCATGCAAGTTTTTAGCTATGAGGCTGTTTGTAACAGAGAGTGACAATGCTGAAGCCTCATAAACACAAGAGTCAAGGGAATAAACCAATCTTCTTGAGGATGATAGCTGACTACTTCATTAGGCTTGTTTCGTTGACATTTTGTCTCATAAAAATAGTTCTTTTTCAGATTCCCCCCCCCCTCCATATTCTTCATCTTTCTGTGTTGGAACTGGCTACTATTATGTTGCCTGCAAATACATAAGAACCCTGCTTGATCAGACCCATATTGTCCACTATCCTGTGTCTCACAGTGGCCAACAAGATGCCTATGGTCCTTTAAGTGAAACCCTACTTCCTAAAAACTGGTGTCCTAGCCTTCTTCAACCTGGTGCCCACCATATGTTGATAGACTTGACTCCCATCAGCGACATAAACAGAGGTCAAGAAGGATGGGAGCTGAAGTCCAACAACAATTTGAGGGCATAAAATTGGGAAGGCCTGAAATTCTGTGGCTTATTGCATCTGTGCATGCAAGTTCCATTGACAGACTTTTCTTCCATTAATTTGTCCTGAACCCTTTAAAGCAGTTATGAGGAGCCTATGGGCCTCCTGATGTTCCTGAACTAAAATTCTCTCACCATCCCTGGCAATTGACCCTGTTTTCTAGGGCTGATTCTAGGGTAGTTCAGCAATATCTGGAGGGGAAAAGGTTCCCAACTCCTGCATTAAAGCCTTCTGAGGTTGTCCACATGTCTTATGAAAAGAGTGAGAAACTGATAAAGAACAGTGGCATGAAACATATTGGATTGCCTTCAAAAGCAAGAAAAAAATTCTACCACTTATTTGGATCTTTTCTTCCTGTTCGTTTTAGGAATGGTGGAGAAATTCAATACAGTTCACATTTAAATGTGAAGCTGTTCAATTCACACTATCTAAAATAATACATGAACTGAAACATCAATCATTTGAAATTTGCACTTCCTTTGAATTTTGCAGAGCAAAAATGCATTATATGAGGGGAAATTGCTCTGAGTATATTAGAGTTAGTTGCATATAGAAATATGTATATTAGGAGAAATTCACACATATATGCTAATTAATTTCAAAGCAGACTAAATACCAACTGATGTAGAAATGTGGGCAACTGACTTTAAGATTGGAAAAATGAGAAGCAGAGAAATTTAAATTGACTCTCACCCATACCCCATTTCCTCCTGGGGACTGATGCCATTTCCTGATTTTGGAGAATTTTGGTACAATCAATAGAATAAGGATCTACTTGGGCTGCTGATGGACTTTTACATCATTGACTACAAGTATCAAAACATCTAGCAGATCTGCATAATAATAATAATAATAATAATAATAATAATAATAATTACATATTCTTCAGTGCAAGTTTGTATCGTGTGGCTGAACCAATATAAAAAAGAGGGGGGGGGGTTATAGCAAACTATGTGTGCTGTTGGTAGGGAATCACCCTTCAATAGAATATTTTAACAATGACATCATATTGACTCTTGTGAGTATCAGATTCAATAATCTAATCAACAGAAAGTAAGTACAGAATGTGGGTGACAAACTATATACTCTATCAATACAAATAAGGGTATAATTGAAATGGGTATAATTTTATGATTCCCCCCTAGCCCTAGTGAGAACTAAATGCCATTATTGCCACTATCAATAGTTACTTGTTTAATAGATTTAAAGATAATCAAAATGGGCTCTTGTACAACACACTCTCCCACAATATTGAATAATAATTCAAATTATCTGATTACTTCTGATTTGTAACCGGTGGGAATTCTGGCTCTTTTAAATACTAGTTGAAATTGTATTACTCTTCTAGGTTTTCTATTTTTTCAGATGAAATAGCATGGTGTCAAGCAATGATTACATACTAGGGGTGTGCATTGGCTCAGTGCAATCACCAAGTGAATCGCAATGGGAGGTCTGCAAGTTTCTAATATGGACCATGCAATTAACTCACCCTTTAAGGTGAGTCAGGGACTCCCTAAGCTTGTGAGTCTCTCTGGCTTCAGCTGTCCAAAATGTATGACTTTTTAAAAAATAATAATTAATGACTGTTTTGTTTTTGTTTCCCAAAGCGAAACAAAAAAGTCTGATTGGAGGAACACCTAAAGCTTGAAAGGGAAGAAGCTGGAGAGCTGAGCAGAATGTTTTGTTTTATGAGATGGATCTTGTTTTGGTGGAGGGATGTTAAAACAATTACAGAGATTATTCACTTGAGTCTCCATTCTCTTCTGGGTTTTGATTGTAGGAACAGGGTTTAACCAGTAGAATTAGACTGTTGGGGTGATCTACTTCTTCATTTTTTCCTAACAAACAATTCAAATAATTGTTTTCCTAATGAACAATTCAAAGCCTCATCTGTAATATGTATCTAAAGCAGTATTATACCACTTTAAACAGCTCAAAAAATTCTGAGAACTGCCGTTTCTTAAGGGTGCTGAGAGGTGTTAGGAGACCCCTATTTCCATCACAGCTTTGGAATTCTTAGAGTGGTTTAGCTGTCAGTACCTCTACCAAGAGAACTATGGGAAAAGCAAAAGTGCTCTTCTTAGATCAAATGAGGGGAAAATCTGCTTTCTGGCTGTTGATTTCCCTCCCCCTCATCTGTCCCGTCACTTACTGACAGTAGAAGCCCTGTTCCTCTGTGTCTGCTCCTGGAAAAGGATGCTCAACCCTAGAAGGAGATCTTTGCAAAATTCACAAACAGGGCAATGTATATACTCAAACCTTACTTCTGACCAGGATAGTCATTTTGTGAGTTGCTTATACCTGTAATAGTCATTCACTTTTTCATCTCTCATTCTGTTGACCAGAAACATAGGCTCCTGAGAAAAAGGAGCCTTTGGGGAAAGGCTGTAGCTCAATGGTAGAGCATCTGCTTTGCATGCATAAGGTCTTGAATTCAATCCCTGACATCTCCAGGTTGGGCTGGGAGATTCCCAGTCTGAAAAACCCTGGAGAGCCTCTGATAGTCAGTGTAGGCAATACTGAGCTAGTTGAACAAATAGCCCAGTTCATTATAAGGTCAATAATAATCATAAGTGGATTGAAGGCAACTTCCTATGTCCCTAATATTAATCGCAAGTTGGACTGAGACTCAAGTGTCAGGGCACTAACTCCCCCTCCCTAAGTAGCTGCTCTTCTTGCTCACAGAACAGATCACATAAAAATATTTTGCCATCTCATGAATTCCATCCCACAGCTCCATAATTGTTATCAGTGAAGCCATGTTTTTCAACCGCCGTGAACATCTCTCTGTCGAGCAGAAACAATCTCAAAAGTGAAGGCATGATTTCTGTCAAAGCGCCACACATTTTTATTCAGTGCAGACATTTCTTGCAGGTATCATGCTGCTCATAGCTGTGCCAGAGGTAAACGGCACACAGGGGAAAGTCAGAGAAGGGCAACCATTCTGAAAATGCAGTTAGACCTCCTGCATTCGAATGCATTTGAGTCTTTAATAGCGAACGCTGTGGATTAGGATGGTGCTAGGTGGGAGATTTTCATATACACCCCTTGCTACAAGGCAATTACATTTGGCGCTGACTCAGCCTGCAGGTTTGTTTGCACAACCAAAATGATTTGCTGCATAATGGGATTTATGGGGGGAAGAAAGCAAAGTGCAGATGTTTCTGCATTAATTCTATTCTTTGAGTTGCCTCTAAATTCTGACTGTGTGGAAGTGTGGTGGAGTTTATAAACCGTGCAGAGCAGGAGCAACATCAAACAAAAATTAAGAGAAGGGACAACATAGGAACTTTAGGTCCATCTAGCTCAGTATTGTCTACATTGATAGCAGTAGCCTGTCAGGGTCGAAGACAGGATTCCCAGCCCTCCTCAGAGAAAGAATTCTGTCCTCATGATTTAAACAGGAAATAGGAAGTTTTCCAATACTGAGTCAGCCCATTGGTCCGTCTTGCTCAGTATTGTCTACACTCACTGACAGAGGCTCTCAAAGGTTTTGAGCAGAATCTCTCATAGACCTACCTGTGCCAGGGATTGAGCCATGAAGCTTCTGCATGCAAAACAGATGCTCTACTAGGGAGAAGTTCAGTTCCTCCCATTTCTATCTGAGACCTCAATAAGGATAAGTGGGTCAGCCTATTTCCATTCTGTATCCATTCTAAATTTCCCCTGGCTCAGTTGTGGGTCCATTCAATTCTGTGTTTTTGCAGGGAGGGGGGGTTAATGCACACACACACATCATGTGTGAATAATATGCCTAAAATATGCCTTTAAAAATCCAATGCATTTTCCTCTGATACATGCATTTTTGTATGCACTTTTTTGATCCAAAAGTGCATTGCAAAATTTGGGAAAGTGCACAGTTGAATTGAAAGCTGGATCATAACTGGGATATCAAGAGGCAATGGGCAGAACAACCAATGTGATTTTTTTCCTACTTGCACATCCCACTCTATTCTCATTTCATACAAAAAAGCAGCATTATCAGAGTTCAAGGACCTTCTAGAGGCCTGGAGCGCTGCATGTGGTGCCTGGGCCTGTAGTTTCCCATTCCTGATCTAATCTGACAGAGACTCCCCAGAGTCTTCAGCAGAGCTGTTTCTCCATCACCTCTGGAGACAACAGGAATTGAACCTGTGACCTTCTATGCATGTAACATGTGCTGTATCCCTAAACCATGTTTTCTCCCTTTCGTAAAACCTGTATACTTCTCTCTTGACACATAATATCAGTTCCTCTATTCCAAGCTTGATTTGAGCCAAGTTTGCCAAACTTTACATGGTTTCAGTATCAGTCTTACAATTGTTGGATAAAAATAGGGATGTTCAATGTACAGAGTGTATTCTTACCTTTGCCACAGTGCCTTTCCTACCACCATACATAAGGAACACAGAACAAGAGTTTCAACATTTCTATTTTTTGTCCACTATACGCCTCTGAACAGGTAGAAGAATTAGAATTAGAATAATTTTTATTCGCATCAGCCACAAGCCATAGCAATAAAATAAAATGTACAGAATATAAAGGTAAAAACTTAACTATATAAAATACATTATGGGGGTTTAGATCAATAATCAAATGATAGATCTTATTCTAATTGCCCCTGCTAAAAACCTTGCAGTTTTTTCTGTCACCTGTTCATCTTGATCTGCCACCACCACTGAAGCCATCTGGGGAGAAGATATTGGATTTTTAAAATTAAAAATGGGGAGGAGAGAGGAAACTGTAACCACCATGGTAAGCTCCCAGTCCCCATGAAACTTTGCAGAGTCCCAACATGGCATCCCTAGAACAATAACAAAAATACACTCCTAATTTTGCTCCATGCAAATGGGGTAGAGAATTTGGAGCAGAGATTTGAGATATTTAACTTTAGCCATAAAGAACCTTTGCTTTTCTCCACTTTCTTATCTCTATTTCGCTAGTGAGATTTGACAGAGTTTGCGAACATATATTGGTAACAGGCTGAAAGGAAATAAATGGAAGATTTAATCTACAGCATTTTGAAAGATTATCAAAGAGTTAAGGTGTTTCATGCTAGCTTTTAGAAATATATAGGCTTTCTTTTTCCCAGAAGGCAGAGGGGAAATGGCCTACTAGGATAATGGCCATCTGCATAAGACAGATGGTTCCTCTGCATTTCAGATACCAGACCTATTTTCTTCTATGGAAAATAAAATCCATCCATAGGTGGAAAATTAACATCACAAGCAAATGCATTAACCTCCACCAACACAAGTTCATCTCCTGCAATCTAACCCTCATAGAACTTATATAGAACTTAATGCAAGGCCTCATACCATGTCTAGCCAAGAACAAGATGGCACATGCTCCCCATTCCACATACAAAATGTGACTAAACTGGCTACAAAATGTGACTAATACAAAATGTGACTAAAACTAACTTAATTTTTGTGGCATGATAATGGCTTTTACTGCACCTGAGGCAGTGGCCTACACTACTCAGTGTCCCTGCAGATGGGAATGCCTGTGTGTGTGTGTGTGTGTGTGTGTGTGTGTTAAGAAACCATCTACAGTGGTGCCTCGCAAGACGAAATTGATTCGTTCCGCAAGTTTTTTCTTCTTGCGAGTTTTTCGTGTTGCGAAGCACGGTTTCCCATAGGAATGCATTGAAAATCAATTAATGCATTCCTATGGAGACCGCTTGCCAGGCTGGCGGTGTGGAGAAGGGCTTTTCTCCCCACTGCAAGCCTTCAGGACAGGTACGGGAACAGAGGGGAAGGCGCACAGCGCTTCTCCTCTGTTCCCGGGGCTTGCGGTGGGAGGAGGGTTTTTCCTCCGCACACCAACATTCAGAACAGCATTCTGAAAGTTGGTGGTGGGAAGGAAAACCCTCCTCCCACCGCAAGTCTTCAGGACAGCCATCCGAAGGCTGGCACGGGGAGCAGGTCTCTCCGCCCCACCGCCAGCCTTCGGAGCAGCCTTCCGAAGGCTGGCGGCGGGAGGAGGTCTCTCCGCCCCACCGGCAGCCTTCAGAGGAGGTCCGAGGACAGTGGGGAAGACGCGCTGTGCTTCCCCACTGTCCCGGAGATTTCCCTATGGGCTTTCGTCTTGCGAAGGAAGCCCATAGGGAAATTTGTTTTGCGAACCGCCTCCAAAACGGAAAACCCTTTCGTCTACCGGGTTTTCCGTCTTGCGAGGCGTTCGTCTTGCGGGGCACCACTGTATTGCCTGAGGCAGTAATCTTGCTTTGCCTAATGGTAAGGCCACCCTGGCCACATATCCAGAATCCAATATTGAGTTTTGGGGGTTCCCCAGCTGGTGCCTCCCAGCACCAGCTGTATCCAGCCTGTCCATGACAATTATCAGGTCAATGTCATTGTTGCATTAGTGAAGTTCATCGCCAAAATCTAACTAAGATATAAGACTGTGCAAATACCTCCCTGGTGCTTGTATGTGAAGCCAACGTATTCTGAGTCTTACTTTTACTTATCTAGAGCAAGATTAATGAGTTAGTCAGTTTGGTTTATTTTTTACTCATTAACAGTTTATTCAACTTTAATGTAGCCTAAATCAGCAATTATGGGACTTTTTGTTGTTTTTCTCAGGAACTTAGACCAAGATTCATTGCTTGCCTTCTGAACAACTCAGGAGGTATTAAGGCCCTTCCAATAATGTTTTCCACTGGAAATGGATATTTACAATTAAAATTAATTGGACTGATTAAATGCAGAGACTTTGTTTCAATTGCCCAAGTGTTCCACAAGAGGAACATAGGACAAAATATTTATTTGGGAGAATTAGAGTACATTAGTTTTGGCTGGAGTGGAGGCAAAAAAAAAAAAATGCTCATTAGAAGGAAATAGAGTAACCTTTAGAATACACAATTTCCTATTCAAGCTAAAATATTGACCACAACATTCTCATTTGTTCCTCTGAGCTCACCTAAAAGTCTCAATCAATTCTCCAATTGCATAGAATTTCCAAAGCACCATCATCCTGCAAACAGAAGAACAAAAGGAAATGGCAAGACGCATTCATCAAATGGAGTCAGCAGTTTCCTGCCTCTTTTTGTGTTCTTTGCCAGTTCAAAAATTGCTCTGTAAAAAAGGATTTTAAAGGCATGAAAAAGGGAGGGAAAATCTGTGGGTCCCTCCTTTTAATGTAAATCTTTACCAGCATTGGAGATACTTAAAGAACTTGATGTTTGTGAATTATGATCTGAACCGACCCAATCCCTGCTAATGTGTAAATGCACCTTAATTATCTGCCATCTTCTTTTATGATTGTATGATGTTCTGGTGAAGTTTTTGGCTCCAAAATCTATAGTGTTGGATTACAGTTCTGATCATGCAGCAGACTTCAGCTTGCACAGTGGAGCTCCCTCTCTTCTCTCCTGCACCTTCAAATTCTGCTCCAGTGGATCCCCTAAACTTTTTTGGGGGGGAGGGGAAGTTCCATTGCATGAGTGGAATGCTGCTCATACAACATTAGGTGCAATTTATATTTTTTTTTCTAATATTAGCATCACCATTCTCTCACTGAGATTCTGTCTGTCCAGTTCCAGATGCTATTTCTCAGCTAGTTTTTCTCTTAGAAGTTAGTACTACTAAAATAATAAGTGAAAATGAAAACAAAATCTATTTGTGTGTGCATATGTGTGTGCTGAATATTCAAAGGGCAGAACCAGTGGCACCATCTAGGGGGCCTGAGGGGACCTCTGAAATTTTCAAGGAGGGGGACAAGACCTCTCACTATTCCATGGCCATGCATACGCTGCATGATGTGGTCGTGTCATGCATGCAAGCTGTGTGGTGTGCGTGCCACACCTCAGCACATTGCTTGGCATCGCATATTGCACAGCACTGGCCCCCTCAGTCTCAGGGCAAGATGGCACACCTGAGCAGAACCAAGCATTTTTTTAATAAAATACAGTGGTACCTTGGGTTACAGACGCTTCAGGTTACAGACGCTTCAGGTTACAGACTCTGCTAACTCAGAAATAGTACTTCGGGTTAAGAACTTTGCTTCAGGATGAGAACAGAAATCGTGCGGAGGCGGTGCGGCAGCAGCAGGAGGCCCCATTAGCTAAAGTGGTACCTTAGGTTAAGAACGGTTTCAGGTTAAGAACGGACCTCCAGAATGAATTAAGTTCTTAACCCGAGGTACCACTGTATTGGGAATTCTGGTTGGCTCATTAAAATTGTGCAGTATTGTACCTAGTGATGACACTAAAACTTGTAATTAATCTGTCCATGCTACAAACCTTTCACGACTGTGATTCCTGCATGCACAAGAAGCTATGTCTCTCATGCACCAAGTTGTAATTTGTTTGTAATGAGAACTGAGATTTATTACAAGCGACACTGGTGTTGCTGCATCTTATTTCCTCACATAGATTAGCAAACCAGACAGCAGAGATGATGGAGGACTTTGGACAGTCTACGTTCAAGAGCAAATTCACTTGAACTCCAGCCACCATACCAATTCATGGGTGGGAATGTGGCGCACTCTGGAATCCCCCCCCCCCTGGTGATCTGAAGGCTGATCTGAAGGTTGCCTTTTACTTTCTTCTTCTTCTTCTTTTGCTGTTTTGTTTTATTAAAAAAGACAGGTCTCATCCACACAATACATTTAAAGCATATTAAATATCAAAACACAATGACATTTAATACAGACACAAAGTGAGAAAATAAAGGAGAAAGAAAATAAAAAGAGAGAAAAAGAGAAAGAAAAAACAAAAAAATTATACTATACATTTCATATATGTAAATGCCATATCATATTTACAAACTCACAAAAAAGAACAAAAACATTACTGTAAATTAGCTAAAAAAGACTTCCAAATATTTTCATTTACGATATCTATTCTTTTCTTTATAATGCACAGTCTCAAATTAACTTAATTATTTTATACGTCCAAACATAATATCATTACCACCTTTTATTTGCAAGAATCACTCTAATTCTGCCAGAAGATTCTTATTCTTACAATAATTTTTAAGATATTCTTTAAATTTTCTCCATTTTTTACATACGTTCTGTTTCGATTGATCTCTTACTCTCCCTGTCATCTTTGCTAGCTGTAGATATTCTATCATTGGGGTTTGCCACTCTGCAATTGTAGGTATTGCTTCATTTTTCCAATTTCTTGCCACTAATATTCTGGCTGCTGTTTACATTTTTCAATTTTTAATGCTGCTTTTTCTAAAAGAGGGCAGTAAATCCCAGCAGGGAAGTGAGGAGATACATACCGATGGTAGTGTGAGGGGACACCGGGGTGAGTGAGAGGAGATGAGCATGGGGATGCTGAGGAAGATGAAACGGTTGGCCTCCCCCTGAATTGGGGGTGGTGTGGGGTGTGCATGCCTGATTTGAGGTCCACCCTCCTCATAGGGGTGACGCTGCTTATTGCTGACCCCAGAGGCAGGGCAGTTAACCCTGTGGACCTTTAGAACTTGTTGGACTCCAACTCCCATCAGCCTCAGCCAGCAAGGTCAGTAGCCAAACATGGTCAGAGTTGTAGTCCAGCAGTGGCTTTAGTTTTGCTGATTGTCCTTGTCCTAGAGGGAGCACAAGGGTCTTCCCATTTCTCTCTGGAAGGCATCACTCAGTCGGGCAGAGCACATGCTGCAAGGTGGGCTATGTTTCAGTTCATGTACTGTTCAGTTCATGTACCACACCTGGTAGTTTTATCTTCAAATGTGAACTGAAACAAATTTCTCCCCCATCCTTACACCTTACTGCCTGGGAGAGGAGGAACAGGGGAATTGGTTGGCTCCCTGGTTGTGGAATGCTCTTCCCAGATTGGCTTGCCTGGCACCATCATTACATGTCTTTAGACATCAGGCAAAAACATTCCTCTTTACCCAGCACAATGGCTATTAAATTAGCTATAGCCTGTGAAAGTGTTAGGGAGAGGAAAGTTATTATTATGATTATTTTACTATTGGGCTGTCTGGCTGTATGCTTTTTATTGTGTTTTTATTATGTTTTTATCATTGATGTTTTGTAAAGTATTTCTAACGTTGTACACCCCAATGAGATCTTTTGATAAAGGGCAGTGTATTTTTATTAATAATACTAATACTAATAATACTAATACTAATAATCAGCCCTCTGATTTATTAATTCACATGGATCAAGCTTAGGCTTTCATCAAATATCCTCTTTCAAATTGTTAATAGCTACTATCATAGACCTAAACAGTCACACATATTTTTACACTCATCTAATTAACTTCTGCTAAATTGAAGTGTTTTCTTCACAATGATAATGCTAACGGTAAACCAACAAATAAAAACATACAAACATAACTGATGATTTTGCTGAGTGTCACACCAATAACCAACCCAAGTTAACAAATAAAATATGACAGTCAAACATAGCATTGTGCTTAAGACATTTTTGTTAAGAAAACAGGCATAACATTGGTCAGCAAGAGAGAAAAACTGAAATATAATTAGCAATCAAGGTCGCGGATTTAAACAGACATGTCTCACCCTGCCATTCAAGTTGGTTCCTTTGGCTGATAGATGGAGGAGCAATATATATTATTAATCATAGAATTATAGATATTGCTGAATAATTTCTAATTAGAAACTTGTTAAAACTCAACCATTCTGGATTTTGTTGGATTTACTGCCAGCCAGCAAGGAAGAAGTGAAGCTAGATGACCTCATTTATGAGATTTATTTTATTTCCCCCTCATTTTTAACAACAAAATCCTTGCTATACTATAGTGTGTACACGATGGAGAGCAAACAATTGTGCAATATGTAAAACAGTTCAGTATCCATCAGCATACATATAATCTGTCCACGGGTCTTAGCTATTTTAATACATAGGTCAGTATTTCCCAGTTGTGACAGCTGATAAAGACTTTGCCCCCTGCACTGGCACAAGATTAAAATATGTCTCACAATTAATTTTTGATAAATATTGTTAGGGCTGAGTCAGGGAAAAGTTACTCAGGAGCTTTGTGTGTGTGTGTGGGGGGGGGGGTATTATGTCCAGAGAAGATAGACTAAGAGTTGGGGTAGACATCCTGTTAAAAGGGCCAGCCAATTTAGATTATTTTACTATAACTATATTTTACATATAGTTAAAGCTATGGTTTTCCCAGTAGTGATGTATGGAAGTGAGAGCTGGACCATAAAGAAGGCTGATCGCCAAAAATTGATGCTCTTTTGAATTATGGTGCTGGAGGAGACTCTTGAGAGTCCCATGGACTGCAAGAAGATCAAACCTATTCATTCTGAAGGAAATCAGCCCTGAGTGCTCACTGGAAGGACAGATCCTGAAGCTGAGGCTCCAGTACTTTGGCCACCTCATGAGAAGAGAAGACTCCCTGGAAAAGACCCTGATGTTGGGAAAGATTGAGGGCACAAGAAGAAGGGGACGACAGAGGACGAGATGGTTGGATAGTGTTCTTGAAGCTACCAGCATGAGTTTGACCAAACTGCGGGAGGCAGTGAAAGACAGGAGTGCCTGGCGTGCTCTGGTCCATGGGGTCATGAAGAGTCGGACATGACTAAACGACTAAACAACAACAACATATTTTACATATACAGAGTGAGGACTTTTTTCAGCCAGAACTCAGTTCTGGCACCACTCAGGTGGCTGCCATTGCCATTTCTAGAGATCAAGGTTCATGGTGAATTCTGGCACCTTTTTCTAGAAAAAAAACCCACATGTTTCAGACTTGGGGAAACATGATGACAAAGCAGGGCTACACACAAGATCCTAAAACCCTCCAGATTTGAGATTCATCTCTTGGTCTTCCTCCACTAGGCTTTCATTTATGGCGAGTGGGCAGTTTAACCTCTGAAGTGGAGCCGATGTGCTGTTGCCCTGGTGAAATCTTTACTTAATCCTTTCACCTAGATATATAGGTGCACATATAGCTTCCAGAGTTATTTGATTGCCTTTACAGATCCTTAATGTTCCTGCTATGGCCTTCAACTCCAACTATGCCTCATGCATTCATTCCTCATTGTACAGGCAATTATATGGGAGAAAGGGGTAAGAAGAGGTCATAACCAAAACAACAACAACACCCCCAAGCTTAATAGAAACCAATATGGACTAATTGCCCAGTCAATTGTCTATTGAATGATTGGGAAAACCTGCCAGTTTAAAAGTTAAGGCTGTCTCATGTTGACACAAACTGGGAAATTGAAAACTAAGCGGATGTTTTAACAGACATGCCCTATGATCAGCAATGATGATGCAAATTGTGCTTGATTAGAACTTACTGTCCATCTCTATGTCTCAAATCTAAATGGGGTAGATGGGGTGCTTTGAAGCAGCAAATATATGAAAATATGCACCTCAAGGCAATCAAGCAACTGGTTCTCAAAGAAAATGGTGGTTCTCAGATGAATGGTGAGCTGAAAATGTCTGTGTGAATCATGTCACTGAGATAGAAGGGTACTTTTGGCTCCTTCGTCTCTCCCCCAACTCTCTTTTTCACAAAAAGCAATAAACGTTACATCAGAAACTTTGTGTGATTCATTTATTTATTTTTAAATGCAGAAAAGAATGGGAAATGGCAGAAAGACAACCAGTAGCTGACCAGCAAGAGCATACTCTGGATTGTCAGTTCTTGTTTCTTAGTTCAGTGCTGAGTAGCAGGCTCTGGACATTTCCAGGTCATCAGACATCTTTACTGCTCTGTCCAAACCATGGAGTTTAATGAGAGAAACATTTTTGACTTTTAAAAGTAGCATCCCAGTTGGACTCATTTACTACATTGTACTGATGGAGTGAAAACTTTCGTTCAGCTCTATTTAGGATTTCTCGCCAATCTTAGGCACCGAAAAGATAAATGGGATGTTGATTCACATAGCAAACACTTCAACAGTGGAGTTCACTACCGCAAGATGATAACAGTGACCACCAACTTGGGTGGTTTAAAAGGGGGCTGTAGACAAATTTATGGAGGATAAGACTTATTGTTGGCTACTAGCTATGAAGGCCATGTCAATGGAAATATGCTGAGAATCACAAATGGAGAGAGTGTTGTAGCACTGAGGACCTCCTTGCAGGCATCCCATAGGAATCTATCTAGAAATGTCTCTTCTTTTGGTGTTTAATGGAGAACTTCAGTGTTGAGGCTGATTCATACCTTATATCTTGGGTTCATGTGTTCACCAGGACAAGCAGTATTGTCATATGTTAGATAACCAGACACATCTAGTGAATGGGAAATATATCAAGGGAAAGTCTTACAAAATTGTGCCCAGCAGACACACTACATACTATTTGTTTCCTGAGAAAAAAGGAGGGAACTCACTATAGCACTGAACTAGGTTGGCAGCGACCCAAGAAATGTATGAAATGGGACATCACTCAGTGACTTTTAGATAAATGTTGGAACTACATGTAATCCGTGCTTTTTTGTTTGAGGCAATAAGGAAGCAAAGGAAGAGTCATCCATGAAGAGTCCTGCTGGATCAGACCAAATGTCCATTGAGTCTTCAGCAAGTTTCAAAAAAATAAAAATAAAAATGGTCAACTGATCATCCTCAGTAGTTTAAGGTAAATACTGGGTTTCATCCAATGTTAGGTCTACTCAACATAGACCTATTGAATTTAATGGCATTGACTAATTAAGGTTCATTCGTTTTAGTAGGAGTTAGATACAACTCATTGCCTATACATAAAAGTTACTTTTTAACTATCATGAATAATAGTCTTTTATTTTTGTCTAATCCTATTTTAAAGTCATCAGACCTTGTGGCCATTACCATTTCTTGTTATACATTTTTGTTTATCTGTCCTGAAATAATTGAACTATAACAATATATGTGCTTGAAGCTCCATTGCTTTCAGTGAAACTTAAGTGTAAATTTCAAATAGCTTGCAGCTAGAAATAGCATGTGAATGTAATGATTCCCTACCATTAGGCAGAGTGAAAGGGCAGAGTCTGCAGGTGCTGGGCAATAGCAGAGAGGTATGGAAAATAGAGCTGTGTGTGCACTGTACGTCCTCTTTCAGAGCTAGTCTACTATCCTCAGGTGTTCTCTCTTCCTACAGGAAATGACCAAAGCTCAGTAGGAGAGCATCTCCTTTGCTTGCAGAAAATCTAAGGTTCAATTCCTGACAACTCCAGGAAAGGCTAGGAATGTCTCCTGCTTGAAACCCAGGAGAAACAGAAAAAATCAATACTGAAAATGGAGCTGTATAAGACAGCTTCCTGTGTTCAGCTGCTGAAGGAAGATTCAGATACTAGTCCAGTTGGCTTCAGTATGTGAAATAAGTGGAGGGGGGCACCTTGTACAGATGGCAATATATCTCGGGCCATTCCTACTACAAAGTGAAATAGTCATACTGATTTTAAAAACAATGGAGGATCAATGGCACAATGTGCAACTGCACTGTAAATGGGAAATGTCATTGCTGAAATGAATGCCATTTAGGATGGATGGGACATTATCTTCTGAGTCACTGCCTTTCTAGCCAATACATATCTGATGTGGAGAACTTGGTGCAGGTGGATCATCAGCTTTTGGATGCCACTGGTTGTCTTATTGTTCTACTAGTGTAGCTGCCAAGGGACACCAGCTGCTACCTCAGTCTTAACAAAGCATTTGGGACAGCCTTGAGTGGAAAAGGCAAATGCTCTTAGGAAGAAAAAAAAAGAAGGGCTTTCAAGTCAACAGAAACGAGCCTGAACAAGAACAAAATCTGTCCATGTTGGAAGAAATCAATTGATAGATAGCCAAGAGAGCTGAAAAGCCAACAGATTGATGAAAGAAAAGGAAAATTAGTGCCTCATTACTAGGCAATAGGTTTGGACTTGGCAGAGGTTCTCCCTGTCCAAATGACCAGGGACATATTGAGGCGCTTTCCTTGTAAATACACTTTGCTTTTCACATTAGATTGATTATACACATAATACACTCTGATTTGCAAATCATACTTTTCAGTTTCAGCTACACTAGAGAGAAGAGGTGTCACACAGAAACAATCTGCTTTTCCAAATACATGCTAACTTCTTCATTTCTTTCAGACTTACCTCTCAGCTGCATTCCTTTGCAATGTTATGACCATTAAATAACTTCTGAGAAGAACAGGAACTTTTATCTGGGGGAAAAAAAAAAGTTTTATTGCTTTGGGAAACTCATTATATGCATCACTTTGTGAATTGAGGCTTTATCTCTTGCTCTTTCAGATAACCCAATGCCAAACGGGGGAGCCAGAAGTCAACAGTTCAGAGCTCATATCAGATATAGGCTTGCTAGGTGGCCATTGGCAGGGAACCATTTTCTCTGCCATGAATTGATATTCTGATTCACCCTCTCAAGCTGGTGTCAGAGTAGCTGAACTAATGTGCTTCTTGAACACTCTAAAATGAGAAACCAAATGTTATTCCACATTATCATAAAATCACTTTCCTCTGATCCTGTATCAAAGCTCTGTACATCTATGGGAAGTTGGAGTGGGAAGCATTGGGCACCTCCACATGATACATTTAGGGCACACTTAAGAAACTTAGCAGTGCTGGTTTCACCCAAAGAATTCTGGGGGGGTCTCCCCCAGAATTCTGAATTGACCTCCATTTTCGCTTCTTTGGACTAAGCAGTTTAGGCTTGAATTTCACTGCTATTTCCTAAACAATTTTAGAGGAAGCATCACAGTTTTAGAGGAAGCATCACAGTTAAGTGGCTGAGTATCAGCTTTGAATGCAAAAGGTCCCCATGTTCAGTCTCCAGGTAGAGCTTGGCATGTCCCCTGTCTCAAACCCTGAAGAACCAGTCAGTCGCTGTAGACAATGCTGAGCTAGACGGTCCAATGTTCTGATTTGGTATAAGGCAGCTTCCTATGCACAAAGCTATGGGAAAGAACATCTAATGGGGCACAGCTATTTCTCCTCCTGCATTTTCTGTCAGAGAACATTACACCACTGCTGTTTAATTTGGTTGAGGCTGTCTTTGGTAGAAGTGTTATGCTGAAGAATTATGCTCAGACAACACTGTTCCTCCCTAGGGGTGTGGGCAATTGTTCTGTTATGCTTGGAGGTGGCAAGTATTGAGAAAGAAAATGTATGCTGGTTTGTGAACTCTACTTGTTGACTGAGCAGTGAGCCACTCCTTACTGAAACGGTTAATTTATGCTTTTCCAGATTCTATTTATATTTGTTGGGGGATTCATTCAAGTTTTTGAGCTTGCTGCCTGCCTAATCAGGATGGGGAACCTTTTCCAGCCCAACTGCCATAAATGCTTCTGAGGTATCTTCCAAAGGCCACATGCCATTGGTAAGCCAGAGGAAAACGTGGGCAGAGCAATGTGGGCAGAGTAATAAGTGCAAACTTTGTACAGTACATTCACTCGGACACCTCTGTCCTCCATCCATACAAGCCAGAGGCATGATCAACATTCAAGGATACATTTGCACCACACAAGAAAATGGGTGTGGTGGTGGTAAACCAGAGCAAGTGAGAGGTGTGGCCTCAGGAGAATTCTGAGGACCAACTACTGAAGCCTGGAAGACCACATTTGGTATTTCCTTTAAATGGTATGGTATGCAGTAGTTAGAATATAAGCCTTGGACCTGGGCTCAAATTCCAATGAAGCCATGAAACACATTGGGCTAACCATTCTCTCTTCCCCTAACCTACACCACCTTGTTTTGAAGATGAAAATGGAATAGCTTCCAAGTGATATCCTGAGCTCATTAGAGAAAGATCAGAATATAACTTTGTTCCTCTCCTTAAATGTTTTCCAGTTGGTCATCACTAGGATCTAGTAAATTCTCCAAATTTTACAATGCTGCTGTCCAGCCAAGTAATGTGTTCAAAAATGCATATACTAGAAGAAAATGTTTGTAGAAATGCATATACTAGCAAAACCTATATACATAAAAAGTCTATATTAGGGGAAATTGCTTTGCAAAAATGTGTGTATGCAAAATTTTGTGTATATTAAATGTATATTAGAAAAAATTAACACTAAAATTCTGATGAATTTTTATGACAACTTAATAATAATAACAATTAGCAGGCTGATGTAGAAATGTGGAGAACTGAAGTTGAGTAGGAAACTGAGAAATTGAAACTGCTGTTTGCTTTCCTCTTCTCACCTCAACCCTTTCTCCTTTTGTGTATTTTATTTTAGATTCTAAGTCTTGGGCAAGGACTGTCTTATTACTGTTATTTGTAAGCCACTCTCTTAGTGTTTTAATCAGGTAGATTCAAATAGTTTAAATAAATAAAAGTGATGAATAATAAATATTTCCTGCATTCAAATATGATTATTTTGGTTAGAAAAGTTCCCAGAGTGTCTAGTAGCTAACAGCTGGTAGTCATATCATGGCAACAGTGGACTAGGTTCAGACATACCTATCCAGTGAGGACCAAATGACTCTGAGGACAACTCCAATAATTTTGATCATTCTCGTTTTGAGAGCACAGAGGTGTAAATGTTATTAGCTGAAGAACCATCTGTATTGACTTTTGCTTTATTTCCACAGGGATTCCCCCATCTGCTAAACAGATGTGATCTCATAGGTTGTGATCTGTTTCCAACACACACAATCCCCCTGGTTCAGTGTCCACAATTCTGAAAAATGATAAAAGAGAAGAGGGCACTCACTGAAAAATTATTTTCTTCCAAATGCTGAAAAGTGGTAGTTTAGGGCTTTTTCCCCAGCCAGAACTCAATGGAACTCAGTTCTGGCACTGCTTAAGTGGGCACCATTGCCATTCTAAAAGAATGAAGGAGGTATTCATGGTGAGTTCCAAAACCTAATTTTCTAGAAAAACAGCAAATGTGAATGCATTGAGATGAACACTGTACCACTGATGAAAATGATCCTGAAGTCAGTAAAAATACTAGTAATTCCAGGTGGTCAGTTATGGCACCATTGATTTTTAAGCAGTGCTTGCTTGCTTGAAGTGTGAGAATCGGCATCCTCACCAAAAAGGCTAAGGGGGTTTAATGGAAGATATGGAGACAGAGCTCAATCTATTCCTCCTATGCTTCCATGACTGTTTTGGGGGGCAGACCAGGTGAATAATAAAGAACCAATCCTATATCAGATATGCCAGTTCTCTGTTCCCTTCTGGGCCCAGCTGAAGGTGCTATCGATTGTCCATAAAATTGTCCATAAAATTGGGTCCTCTGCAAATTAAGCAATGCTTTTCCACATATAAATTGTGTATTTTAGTGGATTGAATGAAGAGGATTTCCATCTGGGGATACTCAGTGGTCCATCTTTGTTGGTGGAGGTGTAGGTTGTCTCTATGGTACAGTGTGCCTTCTGACACCTTGGACTGGTATGGCAGCTGAAACCCTAGCTGGGCAGAGAGAGCCTGCCCTTAGTTCTGTTAACCTACAAACTACTGTAATATGTTTTACATAGGGCAGTTTTTGAAGATGGTACAGAAAGTGTAATTAGTCCAAAATGCAGGTGCAATGCTGTTTTCTGGACAAGGGCATTATTATCATATTATGCCTATATTTTGCCAGCTGGCTCCCAGTTTGTTTCTGGGCTCAATTACAAGTACTGATTGTGACCTTTAAAGCCATTCCATGTTTGGGACCAGGATAACTAAAGAACCACTCATCTCTGCATATGTGAGATCTTCAACTGAGGCTTTTCTGTGAATGACATCTCACCATCTGAGGTGCAACAGCTGGCTACAGGGCAAGAAGCCTACTTAATCTTGGCACTCCCAAGTGGGGAATGCTTTCCCTTGGGATGCTCATTTGGCACCTACCTTGATGTCATTTTGATGACAGGCAAAACCTTCCCCACTGATTTCCTAAGGCTTTTATGTCGAGCAGAGTCTGTTTTCTACTTCTGCTGACTGCTTTTCAGCAGTGGAGTCTCCCTCCTGCCACTGGCATCTCTGCACTTTACCTGGACAGAGCTGGGGAAGGGTGGTGCTGAGGTCAAATCTGTGTGGGAGCACCAGATGGGCTCAATGGGTGCATCTGTGCGATCCTGCCCAACTCCCATCCAGGTGAGCTTCAATGATGTCAGGTTCAGGACAGTTAGCTCTGTGGCTCTGTTCCACCACACTAAATGCTACTTTTGCTTTTATACTGATCTTTTGCAATGCGGTGTGGTGATGCTTTTATTCTAAATCTGTTCTGCTACAATTTTAAATGTTTGCAATCCACCCTGGGAACCAATTGAATAAATAAATGCAAGTTGTGCCTTGAATCCTAAATGGATTTTCTCTCCCCTTTTAAACTCCATTTCACCAAGGCAGCAAGTGGAAGTAGCACTCTTTACAGCTGTCTGGGGCAATATTGCCTGATATTTATGCTGCGGAAGGCCAATACAGTCTAGGGCAGGGATGGAGAACCTTTTTTGTGTGCCAAGGGTCATATTCTCTTCTGGACAACTTTCTAGGAGTCACATGCCTGGGGGGGGGGGGCAGAGGCAAACAGTGTGCAGAGCTGTCTGGTTTTGCATATATTCACAAACCCATCTCTATCATCCATCCATCCAGGCAAGCAATAAGGATTGCCATAGGTTCAGCTAAACAAAAGCAATTAAGGGGAGGACAAAGTAGGGCTGGTGAGGGGTATAGCCTGGGGAGAACTCCAAGGGCTAGGCAGAGAGTTCTGAAGGGCAAAATTTGGACTTCTGGTTTCCAGTCCTTGTTCTAGGGGTGTTGTTTGGTTTATATCTCTATCTCTGTGTGACTGTGTATTATGAACACATACAGTTGGAAGCCCAAGGACAGCTGGTCCCAGCCAAGTCAGCAGAGGGAGGGGGTCACTATCTTTCTTCTTCTGAGGCCACTGTTGGGAACAATTCTGGGAGGGAACATATACAAAATTGCAGTTGTGTTGATGAAGGACACTCCCATGAGCTTGCCTCTGCCTTCAAATGCTGCCATTTTGAATTAAATAAATGAGATAAAACACCTTCCTCTTCCAAATATTGATGATTGCTAGGGATTGATGAATTTGTCAGTTCCACTTTTCTCAGTTTCCCCGTCTTAAATCCAGTTTGTGATATATTGGGGGTGGGGTGGGGAGTTCAGTGCCATAGCGTAGGTTGCCAGCACCCAAGGCCACATGGTGGGGGTAGGTGGGAGAGAGGGAAACGGATGGAGTACACATGCACATTTAACTGCCTAATAGCGTCTTCATCACCCAGGAGATTACAGTCACAGAGGTAACAAAAGAGTAATTCTGTTGTCTGGAGAGTTCACCTCCTGGTTCTCATGGAGAAGCCATTTTCAACAGAGACAAGCAACAGAAGCACACAGCAACAATGGGTGTTGAAATTTTGCACCCCTAACAATTTTGTGCCCAGGGCAACAGTCCCTGTGCCCTCCCCCCCACACACTATGCTACTGGGAACTTGTGAAAATTCATTAGCTTTTTCTTCTAATTTTCAGGCTGTTGTCCTAAAACACAGTGACTCTTACTTGCAAGTCAGGAGAATATATTTGTTCAGGCCAATAGTAATACATCTTCAGCACCAAGCACAAGGTCAAGAATATAATTGTGAAGTACAAGAGAAAGATAAGAGGTTCATAACCAAACAGAACAATGTCCCAACATGAGAACCTCTTGTCCCACATGCACGTTCTGTTGGGGGGATGCACCTGATCCCAATTTTGAAGGTGTTGTCTTGTTCGGGGTGACAGGCCCTTCTACCCCAGCTCTGATCACACCTCCTCCTGCTCAGTTCCCCTTTCTGGCTGGTCCTCCCCCCCTCCTGATCTGTGTGCTATCCAGGTAAGAGGCACTGTCTAAACTACTGAGCCTCTTGGGCTTGCCAATTGGAAGGTTGGTGTTTCAAATCCACGTGAGATCTTGTTGCTCTGTTCCAGCTTCTGCCAACCTAGCAGCTCGAAAGCATACCAGTGCAAATAAATAAATAGGTACTGCTGTGGTGGGAGGGTAAACAGCATTTTCGTGCAGTTTAGTCATGCTGGCGACATGACCTGGAAAGTTTTCTGTGGACAAACGCTGCCTCCCTTGGCCTGAAGCAAGATGAGACCACACCCCATAGTCACCTTTGACTGGACCAAAGTGTCCAGGGGTCATTTACATACATTTACATTTACATACATGTTCTCCAAGTATGCTAAGACAGTGGCTCTGTCTAAGGACCAGTTTGCAGCTTCGTACTTGCCAAGTCACAGATCTGATCTGGAGTCAATTTTGTTCCCAGCTAACCTCATCTGTCTCCACTTAGAAAGATTGCAGCATTGCCCGTCTTGCTGCATTTGACTGTTTCAAAGTGTTTACATGTTTCCTTTGCAAACTGTTCTGTAATCATATGTCTTTTGTTCAAATTATTTAAGGAGATCTACTGCTCTAGGCACTATTGCTGAGCAGCTCTGCTTGAGAAATGAGATGAACGTCCAATTTCAATTAAAAATAAGTAAAAATAAATGATTCAGCTCAACCAAAGAAAGGTTGCAAAATTGTGCAAAATTTCAGCAGAAGGCCTTTCCAACTGCCAGACAAAGCCGTTTAGCATCAAAAGGAAAGCAGATTTGCTAAGGGACAAAGGCCCAAGGCTATCCTTAACGCCCATGCACTGTAGCTGATTAAAACTGGCTTTGAAAACATGCTGTTTAAATTTTAACTCTAGGACTTGCCAGATATGAAAGGAGATGACAACTTCAGGTCATTATCTATTCTAGTTGTTTGGTGCAGCTTTAAGGAGAAGCTGTTTTATGCTTATATGGCAAAAATTGGGAATCCTTCTCTCTCCACCCCACCCCACACTCTCCTGGCTTGACAGGAAAGTATGCAACTCTTCCACCAATAGTCAATATATTTAAAAACAACAACAGTCAAAGCAAATGCCCTGTTTGGGTGATGTTGCTTCTACATTTACCTATTTATAATTCTTTCTTTCTTTCTTTCTTTCTTTCTTTCTTTCTTTCTTTCTTTCTTTCTCTCTCTCTCTCTCTCTCACTCATGCACACACACACACACACAACATATCAAGGTGGTATACAATATATACCCCCTGTGGATAGCTCAGTCGGTAGAGCATGAGACTTTTAATTTCAGGGTTGTGGGTTCAAGCCCCAAGTTGGGGGGATTCTGCATTGCAGAGGGTTGGACTAGATGACCGTTGTGGCCCCTTCCAACTCTACAATTCTATGTGTGTGTGTATTTCCCAGCCAGAAAGTAGAGCTCATAGCTAGAACAAGAGAATAAGGTGAGAGCCAGTGAATACTGCCTGGACAGGAAGCATTTACAGCCTTTCCTGACACCTGATGGCAAGCCTCAATGCCTGCAGCTCAGAAGAACATAGGAAGCTGCCTTATACCAAGTGAGACCATTGGTCCATCTATCTGTGTATTGTCTGTATCAACTGGAAATGGCTTTCCAGAGTTGTTAGGCATGAGTCTCTTCTACTCCTACCACGATATGCCAAGGAGTGAACTTGGGGCCTTCTGCATGCAAAGTACTTGTTCTACCACCAAGCTATGCCCCTGGAGGGAAGAGGAAGGCCTGTCACCAAAAAGATATTAACATTGGTAACAAGTAGACCTTCCCAGGGACAACATCCAGTGGGGAGGGGGACAACTGAAAAGATCCTCTCCTGCACCACCACCATTCAAACTTATCTTGTGGGGCCTTACATGATGACTGTAGGGTCTGGGTACATTTGTTTTTGGAAAGAAATTCCAATACATTTTGGTGGTCCCTGGCTATATAGAACTTTACAGATTTCTGAGCCCAATTCAAAGATTGGGCTCAGAAATGAATAGGCACCCAGCACAGCTAGTGTTATATGATCAGATTTCTTATCTCTCATCAGCAGTTTCGCTACTACATTTTGTCCCTGCTGCAGTTTCTAAACTGCCTACAAAGATGGCTCCACATATAATGCATTGCAGTAATATAACTTATTAATACTCTAACAAAGAGATGTTCAGATTATCCATGAGAAGTGGGGAACCCTGGTGTTTTCATACTTTCACAATTTAAATGCAAATTGTAGTTTGCAGGATTTGAATGCAAATTGTATTTTATTGCCTATGTAACCCGCATAAAGAGGTTGGTTAGGTGGAGTGTATAGAAAAGTATTTTAAAAACTGTCACTGCCTAAAATATAAGACAAACTATATCAAGCAATGTGTTGTAAACCTATTACATCATGTAATAAGTTTAAAGATGAGCTGCAAAGAAGGAAAGGCAGATTATCAAAAACACCTTAACATCATTACTACTTCTGAGTAAATCTGACCTTTGCCATACATTCAAGGAAGAAGCTTAATAAAGGGCTTCCTTTTCAGTTGTAGCCCATCTTTAAACATATTATATGATATAATAAGTTTACAGCACATTGCAAGGAGTCTGTCCGATAATATACGGTGCTGTTTCATTGCAAGGATTAGAATTTACACATGACTTAACCATGAGACTTGAAGGCAAGTGGAGCTAAAATTGAGAAGCAGCCTTGCTAGGATTGTAAAAAGAGAATTGCTGCTGCTTCTGTTTCAGTCACACACTACCAAAAAAGTGCTACCATCAAGGATGGAGGTTAATCCAGCAAATACCGAATCTCCATTATTTTATTTTTAAAGATTTAGGATAAAGCAATCAAGTGAAAAGCATTTCACGGAATGCTATTAATAGGGCCACCTCTCTCCAACAGGCAACATACAATTTGGGAAAGATAATTGAATTACTCTAAAATGCAATATAAGTGCTTTCAGCTATGACAAAACACATGTCTCCAAAGAACAGAGAGACCTCTTTGAAATACTTTTTTTCTGGCTCTGTTGCTTAAAAACATGTAAATGCCTTTCTGATTCTATGGATTTCAAATTGAGTGCTGTGCAAGATGAGAGTAGAATCTATTTCTTTTTGGAGAAAAAATACTCTTGGCTTGGCACCTGCCAACTAATGCATATAAAAATGCATACATTAGTGAAAATAACTTGCAAAATGCATTATATAAGGATAAATTGTTTTGCAAAAATGTGTATATTAGAGAAAATTGCATTAAAATGTGTGCATAGGGGAAATATGCATGGAAATGCTGGTGAATTTTCATGAGGACTTTTTAAAAGAAATCTCAGACTGATGTGGAAATGTGGGGAACTGAAGTAAAGACTGGAATAATGAGGAAATGAGAAAAAATGGAACTGGAAGTTTCTCCCATCCCTATATGGGTGTGTGAGTTTTAAACAAAATGGCAAAAACTGGTGATGGACTCAACTTAATATTGAGCAAACAGAGAACTGACACAACCAAGAAACAGACTCATCCATCCATCTCTACATCACACTGGCTCTCTAGCAAAGTTCTAACTGGAACACACTACAGCTGCAATGTTTCATTCAAGCATACAAGCCACTTAATACTGCAGTCATCAAAGAATCAGGATGTACATATGTGTGAACCAGCACTTCAGTCTTCCTTTTCCTATATCTCAAAAGTTGGCAGGTGTGAAAATTCAACAATGGAAGTTTTTTCTTTCTTTAAAGAAAAAAAATAGCAACCAGATGATCTGTTATTTGCTTTGGGACATCTCCAGTTCAACTTGTGCTTGTCTTGGGAAGTACAGAAGATTGGAAATTTTTTGTTTATACTTTGTTTTTCATTAATACTTCATTTTGAAGCTATGTACAATAAAATTTTAATATGGTGGATTCCACTCATCTGAAGTGATATCTTTTAAATGGCTGGTCTGGCATATTTTGCATTTTTTATAAGATGATGTTTACTAAAGACATGCTGCAGGGCCCAAATTAACTTGAGTAGAATTGATCTGCAGGCAACATCTGACTTATAAGCAAAGGCAAGTGCTTGTGTCATTCATCCCGTGTTGTTAAAAGAATCACTTGGGGCAAAAACTAGCAGTTTAATGTAAATCTGAGTACATGCCCTGAACAAACGGAAAGACAGTGGGGGCAAAGATGTGTCATTTTAAGCAACTGTTTGATGTTGTTTCTTGCAATGCCTTTGAGACTTTATTCATGCAAAGTAAGTATACAGGCAAGAGCGGTCTTAAACTTGCAAACATTTACACAATCAACCTCCATTTTGTAAAGCAGGATATTAGCTCTCCCATTCATCCATAATCAAAATGCTAGGCCATGTTGTCTCCCCTCTCACCAAGCAATATTACAGAATTGGTAGGGGTCCCAGAGTGCATCTCTTTCAACTCCCTTCTCTGCCTAAGATGGCACTGAAGCATCCTTGACAAAAGGCCATCCAACCTCTCCTTAAACACCTCCAGTGAAGGAAAGCCATCAACTTTCTTCAGCAATTGAAAGGTGAAAAGAATTGGAATTTCCTAGTTAGAGTTGCCACCAAAACTTCAGCTAAAGCAAAACCTGAAAACCTGAAAAGGTCTTCCTTTGCCTAAGTTTAAGGAATGCTGAAGGAAGCCAGAAGAGGTTCAATAAGACTGGCAACATTTCCCAGGCAAGAAAAATCATTTCTATAAGAGTAATGAAATTTCACAGGAAGGGTTGAGGGGTTCACCAGTGTCTTCTCTTAGTTAATTTGTTTGTTTGATTCTAGCATTGCAGGGAGTTAGAGTAGATGAACTTTTGGGCCCCTTCTGAGTCTATAATTCTATGAAATCAAACAGAGTCATGATACATGAAAACATACTCATCATTTTATAAAGAAATATAATGGTGCTGTGAAGTAAACATCACTTGCGCTGGATCTTTCTTGCTTAAATTAAAATGAATAGCAGTTTTCAAATTTGGAAATCCAAGCCAAATATATACTTTCTCAAGCAATTATTGACATTTCAATTAACACCTTGTGAATCAATGACAATTATGGAGTCTGACATTCACTGCAGGGAGAAGCTCTCTTCAAGCGTTCTGATATTATGTACTGTAAACACATGAGATAAGGGAGAAGCAAACTCATTGGCTCCACCTAGAGATAAGGGAGAAATTTGATTCTGTTTGCATCTTAAAGAGAAACCACCTAATTTGCACTTCTTGAACTAATACATGAAGAATAACAACAACAACAACAATAGCAATAATAACAATAATAAATATTACTCACAATGAACAGTTCTATGAATTTTGCAATTCTATGGCAGACCCACTCACAGCACACACACACCCTCCAATGGGCGATGGCCAAAGGCAACAATAGGTGTAAACAAACCTGGACAAGACAACAAATTGACCACAAATTTTATTGTCTATAGATGTAGGTAGGCTTCAGCTCAGGCACTGGGTGTATATCCATTCTCAGCCTCCAGATTGGGGGGGGGGGGTGAAGCTTAAGCAATGTCGTGCCTGGAATTTGTGACCTCAAGACGTGGGTCTACCAAGGTGGGCCTCCTCAGGCTGCTGTTGGAAGCTCTATGGCTCGTCTGTCCCACGCTTGGCTTCTGGACAAAGATTTCCATGTAGACCCCCCTAAGGGGTACCCTAAGGTCACATCTGATTGAGGTAGGGGTGTTGAAACACTTAACCCCAACCCAATATTAGACCAAAGGATTCTACCATATGACTTATCCACCACCCAAGATGGCTACTTTTTTCCAGAGTCCCATGTTGCATGTTTTGCTTCAGGGCTCTTTGGTGCCTGCTTCTTTCCTCCTTGCCTCATGATTCTCTGCTCACTGCTTATTTCTCTATGTCCATGTTGCTCTTCAGACAATTGTGGTTCCAAACTTGGGCAAAGCTAGCTTATATATCCAGGTGGCAGACCGGAGTGAAGACTTCTCCAGTCTGGTCTGCCACCCAAGCCCTGCTCACCAGCCTGCCCTTGAATGGGCAATTTGAATTCTGAGAATGACGGGCTATCCCACCATCCCTAGCGGCCAGCCAGAGGAAGCCCCCAACAGATCATTATGCCCACTGCCCACAAAGGCCCACTGGGATGAAACAGTTCTCTGAAGAGGGTGGGGGTTTCCCCTTAGGGGTCTTGAAAGATACGTACAATTTACTTACCTTAAGCTATGCTATCCAACAGAGCGATATGGTGGTAAACATATTGCACAATGGAAAACATCTGCTGGTGGAATGCCTACACTTACTTTCCAGAAACAAACACAAAAAACCTGGCAGGAAATTCATAATTCAATGTTCTTGATTTGCATGATATGCAAGATAGGCTGCTCAAATTTTTGAAACTAGGATTTGGAACCCCTAATCTCTTTGCACAGTTTACACTGCAGTCTTATTAGAAATAAGTCCCAGTGAGTTCACAGGTAAAAGTATATAAGATTGCAGCCTTGGTTTCTAGCAGGACAATCTAGCCATGCCTTATCACAAGGAAGAGCCCCTCCAGGTGACATGTTTATTTAGCATTCACCTGGATATGCTTTCATGAAGCTTACACAGTAGTTTGACAATATCCTTTACTGAACATTCATTATGAATTGATTACATAGCAATTATGTGATGATGAACATTCATCCTGATTTACATTGAACTTTTCTTCCCTGTCACTTTCCAAACAGCAAAAAAATACATTCCCCCCTCTAGGGTGACAGACTGTTTTAACCCACCTTAAATGTGCCAACCTAGTTCTGGTATGCTGTTGAATCCTTCCCACAATATTGACAGTCTGGAGCAGGGGTCAGCAACCTTTTTCAGCCGTGGGCCGGTCCACCGTCCCTCAGACCATGTGGTGGGCTGGACTATATTTTGGGGAAAAATAATGAACGAATTCCTATGCCCCACAAATAACCTAGAGATGCATTTTAAAGAAAAGGACATATTCTACTCATGTAAAAACACACTGATTCCCGGACCACCCGTGGGCCAGATTGAGAAGGCAATTGGGCCGCATCCGGTCCCCGGGCCTTAGGTTGCCCTATCCCTGGTCTGGAGGCACCCTAAGCTTCCACTGAGATCTATTCCCAGGTAAGTGTATAAATGATTGCAGCCTAATTGTTCAAAACCATCCTCTGCCTGCAAGGATGAGGCACATTACCTTAAATTAGAAGCAAGACATGCAGGTAGCTTCTTACTCTTTCAAGGAGATCAAAGTATGTTGCCTGCTGGACATTTGCACAGTACAAAAAGGAAGGTCTTAGGCAGCATGGCTCTTCCATATGATATACGATGGAAGCTGTGCACTCAGCATTTCTATTCCAGTGATTAAAGCCCGTGAGTCTGTTATTCTCAGGATGGTTGCCGGCAATTCCCTTCTCAATTAGCGGAATGGATTTTTCAGCATAGCCTCATTTTAAGATGTTTTGCTGGTTCGAGTGGCCATGTTTTCTGGCAGTGAATGATCGCTAGTGCAGATGTTTTATGCATCTGTCTGTGGATACGTCTTGAGACACAGAGAGTGAGATTATAACTTTTAAGAAGGATGCCAATAGCAGTTTATCCTTTTCGCCTCTCCTGCCATCACTTTTCATTAGAAACAAGTGAGGCTTGTCACTTTTATGCACAAATCCAGAAGCCTACATCAGACAGGGAAAGATGGAGGGGGCGTGCACAATAGGAAGACTAAGAGCAGCACTAAAGAGATCAGCTACAGGAAGAAAAGAGGATTGGACAGGTGTAATGAAAAATTAAAAAGTTGAAATAGTGACTGTACACTGCAGAAAACAACCTATGGTAGTAAGGCATGCCTCAGTTGTAATTGATCTTCAAACTTTTAAGTGGTAATTTCACAGTCTCAGGATGAGGAAAAATTAAACCCGTTGCAATGTGAGCTGCTCCTGTTCAGTGTTCCAGTCAGCTATGCCCTCTTCCTCCATGATACTCCATTGCATTTCCTCCTCCCACCTGTCTTTCAGCTTTTCTCCCCTAAACAGTTAGTGTATGGTGCCCAGTTGAGCATGGTCAGTCCTCTTTGCCCCCTCCCCTTTAAAAACCATTCATTCTTTCCACTTCTGCAAACTCTGTCAGTTTCCCAAGCCTGTTGATACCCCATTCACATGTTAGCAGAGGCGCCATCTTCTCAAGTTGATTGAGGGGTCCAGATGTAATACCATGTGTTCTGGTGCCATGTGCATGACATTGGGAGGAGCCAGGGAGCCGAATACCCTCTGAACATTGGGGAGGGCCTAAAAATGTTGGGGTGTGTGTGTTGAAACTGTATCAACCCCTAGGAGCTGGCATGTATGGTGGATAGTGCTGCTTTGGGCAACAAAGGATTCCATTCATCACTGAACTTCAAAAATGCAGGGGATTTCTTGCACCCAAGCTTTCCTGCTGACTGAAGATAGTAGCTGCAGTTGTATTGTATCTGAGAACACTGAGATTAAAATGAGATTTGAACTGTGGATAATCCTATATTTACACTGTTGAACAGAATTATGCCTGTAAAGTTTGGCCTGATTTTAAGTGTGGGGTGTAGGAGGTGGGGGTTAACACCATCTCCCTGCTTTCATTTTGAGGGATTTTGAATGCTTTCGAAAGAGGAACAACACCTATCAATATTCTGGTAGCCTCTGCACTGCTATCATTTTACATTTCCCTCCCATCATGCTGCTGTGGTATGTCATGATGACGTAGCATCACTCTGTTGCATTTCCAGGAAATTAAAGCAGCAGTTTACAGGACACGGGAGGCCACTGGGTGCCAGTAAGTTTCACCTCCATCTTCCCAACATATCTGAAATGTCCCCACTGCCGTAGCTTGTGAATGTGGTCTGGGGATTTTAGTTCAGCTTCACATTGCACAAGAAACTGGACAAAGAAATTGGCTGAGGGCATATAATTTGAATTAAGTAAAGCTAAGCAGATCTCAGCCAGCAGTAAGGGTGGCTGTAGGCCACTCTGAGATTCCTAAAGGGAATGAGAAATTTACTGCACCTAACTTTCAGGGAGGTCAAGGTGATATAAATGGGCTACCCTGGTCATCTGCCATAATGATCGAACCCAGACCTGCAAAGCTGCTGCATTTTATGCCTTCATTTTATGCCAGTAGTGGGATTTGCATTGGGAGATGTTATAGAGCCACCCTTCTGACACTGACCTGGCTGTAACTTATCTGGATAGGGCAAGAAGGCAGTGTGGATGTCCCAGTGGAAACAATCCAGTTTTCCCCTACATTTGTAAACTCACTATCACCTCTGTCCTGCCCCATCCAGGTAAACAAGAGTGACTCAGGTTTTGGAAGGGCACCCCTGCCCCACCACACCAGCCACTATAGGTCCAAGCCTTGAGATTTGCAACAACACCTTCTTTTTTCAGAGGCCCTTCTTCTTTCTCATGCAGATTGCCATAAAGCTCTGATGTGCCTTAGAAACACACTTTCTCACCTGCAATTTGCACTGAACTCAGTGGAATCTACAAGTAACCCAAACTCAGTTGAAGCCTATGGCAAAAATTTCTGTTGACTTAAGTGGGCAAGAATCACACCCTAAAATTCCAACAACAAAAAGGACTTAAGGGCTGTTGTTTTTATACTACAGTTGTGACTGGGATAATATCTGTCTCTGAACTTTTTATTATGCTTCTGTGGGCAAGAGCCGAAAGCACATAAAGCACAATTTGTTCCAAGGGAAAAGAGCATATTGTCAGTCTGTAGATATACCCCTGTTGCCAAATAAAGTTGTAACACTGATTGACTCTACAGGGAATCCTTTATAACTCTCTTCTGCCAAGGAGGTTGCTATTGCACAAGAAGGATGGCCAGGAATAAAAAAAAAAGTGGAATGGTGAGGCTCTCCAATGTTGAAGCTGCACACATATGGATATTAACTTTACTGCCGTAAGCTATGATCTTGTCACAACTCACCAGCGGTGTTGGAGAGACTCATTCTTTGACAGAAAGACAAAGTGTTTGATGGAAAACCACAAACTTCTGCGACACCTTGAAGGCTCTCTGGCTTAATGTGCCTGGCACCAGCTCACTGCAAATTCATTAGCCTCTAATATGTTAGGATATTCTTTGATGTTGTTTTGCTGCAACAGACTGCCTGCTCTGCTTCTGGAATTTATCTCTCCTTGGCAGGACATCTCCATAAGGAATTCACAGATATCATGGAAGATAATACGCATGCAAAGAATACTGTTTACCTTTCCCCAGGAATCACTACGGATTCGCAGCCTTTCTGTGATGTATGCTAGAGATTGGCAAATCTGTCAATTTCAGTTTCTCTCAGCTTCTATTTTTTCCAGTCTTCAGGTCCTCACATTTCCACATATGTTTGTGATTTTTTTTAAAAAAAGTCTTCATGAAAATTCATCTGCCTTCACATTTTTGTACCTAATATATGATAGGTTTTTAAAAAACAAAAGCCATTGGCTTTTATTTTAATACAGATAGGTAGAGAGAAAGATGGGGATCTATGTTTCTATCTATCTGAATTAAAGAACTCCCTTGAGTTATCCAGCCTCACTCATTCTGTCTCCTTTTCATTCATCACTATCGTGACATTCTCATGAAAGAAAGAGGGAGAAGAAAGCAAGATGAAGGGGCAGAGCTTATGTGTTTAGAGGGAAACGGCAAAGTTTTTTTCTCCCTGCTAGTTCCAATGCTGCCCTCTACAGACTGGAGGCATGCAAGGTTGTTTATACTCCAAAATATACACATTTTTGTAAAGCAGTTTCCCCAAATATGTTATTTTTTTGCATATAATTTTCACAAATATATGAATTTATATTCACACACTATTGCATGCATTTTGTGCACATTATTTGGCTGGAGAACTTCACTGCAAAATCTGCAGAAGTGCAGATTTTGAAGGATGGCTGTGTATTGCTTTGTGTAAAGTTTCCAAAAGTGTCAGTTTAGTAAGTTTGTCTTTAAATGAGAACTGAATTGAATTCCCACCCCATTCCTACATATAGCACTTGATGGTTGCTACAAATCACCTCGGACCAGCTAAAATACAATCACTTTTCTCCACTGGAAAATGTAAGGACGAAAAGGGGGCATGTGTTAATAGAATTAATATTTCCCTTCTCCTTCTTGGCTTATTGTTTTGCTGATAAAGCATGGAGTTTGTACACAAGTGATCCTCTACAAGAGCATGCTTTGTTGAATAATCTAAACATCTGGAGTTGTATCCCGTTTAATAGGACTGAGCAGTTGACTGCATATTTCAATTAAAATCATACCCCAATTTATATATTCTTTTGATTATTCAAGTATATGAAGGTCAACTTGTGTGGAAGGTCATCTTTTCCATTCACTTAAGTGAAAGGTTCTGTCATTTGATAGTACTATGAAGTGGCATCTCCTAGCATTTAAGTTATTGGTAGTAGTAGAGCTACATGAGCACACTGCTGTTTGCAGTCAGCATTTTGAGCATACTACTTTATAGAAGTGAGTCATGGGCAACTGATACCAGCCAGGAGTGATGCTTCAATGCCTTCCATATACACTGTGTCAGGAAGATTTTGGGCATCACATGACAGAACAGAGTCTCAAACAAAGTTGCTCTCTCCCCAGACCATATTCCCAGCATGTTCACACTTCTGTCACAGTGATGTCTATGCCGGCTTGGTCATGTCCAAAGAATGGAAGATGGCAGGGAACCCAATGACCTGCTAGGCCTGTTGGCAGACCAACTGTGAATTACAAAGATGTCTACAAACATGAAAGGTAGGCTGGCAACATTAACCCTTCCATATGGGAATCCCTTGTAGACAATTGCCGTGCCTGGAGACATGCCACAGATTCACAGCAGTGTCCAGAGGAGGAATGACCACTGGGAGAAGTGAAGAGAAAAGAAACCATGGTGCACTTGTAGCAGCAAAACCAGACACTCTCATCTGCCCTACCTGCAATACCACATGTATCTCCCATATTGGTCTATACAGCCACAGGAGGTGCTATAACTCTCTCTCTTCCATAGTCTCCTGAGACAGGCAGAGGCCAACAACTTTTGGTACTGAAAGGCAGTGAAAGTTCAACAAAACCAATAGCAACTGACTGAGCTGATCATGTCAATAAGTATTAGATTAACTACCAGTCTAAAATGACTGTCTGGGATAACATACCACAAAGCACTTGGGGAGGCAACTTTGCTTCAGGGCACCTCATACAGACAGGTCTTCAACTTAGCAAGCTCATCAGAATTCCACTACAGCACCCCACTTCAGTCTAGATTTAGGATTTGTCCACCTGCACTGCATACTCATACCCCTTGTCCCTTCCAAGACCATGTTTCTAGACGCTTATGGGGCAAGGAGATTCAATATTGATCTTGTTATTTAAGACCAACTTGGCTGTGAGATCTGGAAGACCTGCTCCCTGCTTTGTAGGCCTTTCTCCGCCTGGACTGGGAGGGCAGGGGCCTGATTGACTCCAGCTACAAAAGCTGAGGCTGCAGAACAGACTCTTGGCCTGGGGTGTTTTTGGGTGGGGTGGGGGGAAGGTGGTTGCTATTATTGCTATTGGTTTTTGTGTTTTTATTTTAGGTTTTGTTGTGATTTATGTGGAAATTGTTCACTTTGTATTTTTTAATGTTTAATTCATTGTTTATAACTACTTTTGATATGTTATAGTTATGTATTTTTCTTGTTGAAAGCTGCCTTGAGTATGGTGGAAAGGCAGCATACAAATAACATTGTGTGTGTGTGTGTTTGTGTGTGTGTGTGTGTGTGTGTGTGTGTAACATAATATAAGGATTGTTCCTTAAAATATGTTTCCATTTCAGGATTTCTGCTGAGTCCCAGGAAGTTGATGGTTAAATCATCCCCGCTCCTGACACACAAATAATGTACTCAATTATTATTAATCAAGGAATTCCCTATAGGATAGTAAGCTGATTTGTTAATCAGTTCAACACCATTTGCCAGTTCATGCTTCAGCCTTCATGACTTTTTTAAAAAGTTGCTGATTGGTATTAAAAAATGGATTAATTTTGTCAGTTCTGATTGTCCTAACACAGGGGGTATGACATATGAGTAAATGAGTGAATTTTAACAGATCTGACTGTTTGATGGGCTGTTTAACAAATTAATCTAGCACATGGTTCAAGATCATTAAACAGTTGGATCAAATGATCTTAATTAAGTCAAAGTTTGTGTGAATATCCTCAAGGAACTAGATCATCTAGTAAGAATTAACAGCAGCAACAACACACCACAACATGAGTACTGTGAAGTACAAGGATATATATATTCCCTATTCTGCTTGCATAAAACATGCAGCAACATTTTTACTATAAATCCAAAAACTTTATCTCATCTTAGTGAATCATATGCCTAGTACAATTTTGCATGCCTATTTGCTGGTAGGCACAACGTAATTCATCTGCTTAAGAAAATAATTATGTAAGAGGATGTTTTTATGAAATTTTCAATCACATCAAGGCCCTGTGTCAGCACAGTACTCATATGTGGCTCATCCATCACATTACTTTTAATGATATGTCTTTAACCTGAAGCCTCCAATACTTGGTCAGATCTGCCTCAAAAGCAGTATATAAATACATTAAATAAATAAATAAGAAACAAACTGGATCTGGGTGAGACAAAACCAGCTGTTATAGGTAAGGACTGTAGATCATTGGTAGATCACCTGCTTTGTATACAGAAGTTCTCAAATTCAAACCCTGGCCTCTCCAGGTACTGTTGGGAATATCCCTTGCCTGAAACTTTGGAGAGATGCAGTCTGTCAGTGTGGGCAATAGTGAACTAGATAGACTAGTCTGACTCAGTAAAAGGCATTTTCTTATGTCCCTATGTGCCTCTGCATCCCTTCTTCCTCCCTGACACCTCTTGCTTTGACACAGGTGCTGCGGTCTAAACTACTGAGCCTCTGGGGCTTGCCGATCAGAAGGTCAGAGGTTCAAATCCCTGTGATGGGGTGAGCTCTGTCCCTGCTTCTGCCAACCTAGCAGTTTGAAAGCATGCCAGTCCAAGTAGATAAATAGGTACCGCTGTTGCAGGATGGTAAACGGCATTTCCGTGTGCTCTGGTTTACATCATGGTGTCCTGTTGCACCAGAAGCAGTTTAGTCCTGCTGGCCACATGACTCAGAAAGCTGTCTGTGGACAAACACTGGCTCCCTCGGCCTGAAAGCAAGATGAGCGTCACAAACGCATAGTCACCTTTGGGTGGACTTAACTGTCCAGGGGTCCTTTATCTTCTTTTTTATTTTGATCAAGGAATCTGCTTCCTGTCAGGTCAGATTGTATGTTCACCTAATCCAGCATCACCAGCTTTGACCAGCTGTGTTTCTCAAGTGGTCTCAAGCAGAGGCCTTCAACATTTCCTCCTACCCACTTCTTTTAATTGGAGAAGCCAGAGACTGAATACTGGACAAAGCAAGTGCTTTGTCACTGAGCTCTGGTCCCTCTCCTTCATATTGCAGTGGGGGGAGTTGTTCACAAATCATGCTTGGTATGAATTCTCTTGGTTAGCTGCAGAAAATAAAGGGATTTAATTGGTACAGATGAACACACACACACTGTGCTCTCCACCAGACATTTATAAATTGCCACCCTTGATGCAATTTTTGAACATGGACTCAAGAATGATCAAAGTTTTGGTGGGCCTTCCACAAAATTTGAAAGTGCACTCGAAACAGTGAGAGCAGGTTTAGATCCAATCTATTAGTCTATTTCTTTTTATTTAATTGCATTTGCTTGTTACCTGTTCATTTCATAGTTATGATCAGTGACTTAGCCCCCCCCCCCCCCAAAAAAAAAAAAAAAAAGCTGGGAAAGGTTGAGATAAGAGCTTGTTCCCTTAAGCATTTTTCAGGGTTCATGTCTGACAAAACAATCAAAGAGTAGCTGATAATTAAACAGAAAAGATCCAATTAGCACCTGGATTTTCTTTTATAGTGGGGGAACCTGCCTCGCTGTTGTAGTGGGAAAAGAAGCTTCCATTCTCCTCAAGCTTTCACAGCATCGAAAAGTGCTTCGCGCAGGCAGAAGATGTTCAAATGCTTTAATAGGGTGCTGTGCAGCATTAACTTTGGAGCATCCCCAAATCACAGAATTAATTTACGGTCCTGTCGGGAAGCGAGATGGATTTAATAAAGTGTGATCATAAATTAACACTAACAACTGATGTAAATTGTGCTCTCCCCGAGATTTACTTTGGTCATGTTATCCTGTATTGGCTTTGCATACTGGGCTTCTTAATATAGTGTTGGCTGAAGAGCAATCTATTTAAGATGGGGAATGGATTTTGGTGCAGAGAAGGGAGAGGAGTTGTTTACAGAAATTATCTTAAACCCTAGAAAATTATTTGTCAGAGCACTTATGTATAATCAAGAGAGAGGAATAGTGAGAATATAGCAATGTGTCATGGCTCTGTGCTTTTGGAAAGCAGATTTCATTGAGCAAATGCCAGAGCAAGTGTAAATGGCAACAAATAAACAACTTTGCAGAGACACTTTATATCCCTGAAATCTGGAGTAAGGAATTAAAAGGTGTCAAAACATTCTTGCAGCCAAAGCTTCTGCTCTGCTCTGCTCAGTTCAGCTCAAGTAATTGCCATTACAGTCAAACTGCATGCATTCTTCTTTAGCACCAAGAGCCACTGCACAGAAAGGTCAGGTCCAAAGCTTTGGGCATTCTACCATGATACTTGCTTGGATAATTGCTCTGGTAGCTACTGCCTGTCACAGAATGATCACAAATATTTTAACTGCTGAGGCTATGGCAATCTTGGCAACAACTGAAACTAACGCAGTTGCTGAATGGGTAAAGCTACCTTGATTGAAGAAAGCCCTCACACAGGCTTATAGACAGGAAAAACTGAATGGTTTAGATTGGAATGCTGGGGGTGTTACCTATATTTATTTAATGCATTTATATACCACTTAAACATTGCTATTTCTAAGTGGCGTACATAAAAAAAAAACCATATAGATAAAATATTTTAAATAATTATTGCAAAACATTACCGTAAAATGGGGTGTTTGAGGTGTTAGGGGAGGGGTAGCACCTGTGGTGGGAAACACACCATGCTCCTTCTTGGGTAGTTTGTCTCCCTGTGGTCCCCACCCTGCACTTAACTCTCACCTGTGGCTCCTAGAAGATGTCAGCATGTGATAGTGGCCACACATTGTGAGTGCCTCTAACTGGCCAGCTAACCCAGGTGAGAGTAGTCCTGCTTCTGTGTGTCACATTCCTCCAGGGATTCCTCCTCCCTTAGGACACCCCACCTGCATCACTGTTCCAGGAAGTCCACTCTGCTCTATCAAGAAATTCCTCATCTTTCCCTGTATCTCAAAGTGTGAATAGGCAGGCCTCAATTTGCTATACAGTGGAACCTGGGGTTAAGAACTTAATTCGTTCTGGAGGTCTGTTCTTAACCTGAAACTGTTCTTAACCTGAGGTACCACTTTAGCTAATGGGGCCTCCCACTGCCGCTGCACCGCTGCTGCCCGATTTCTGTTCTCATCCTGAAGCAAAGTTCTTAACCTGAGGTACTATTTCTGGGTTAGTGGAGTCTGTAACCTGAAGCGTCTGTAACCTGAAGTGTCTGTAACCCGAGGTACCACTGTACTATCTCTTTCAGCAAGGCAACCAGTTTAGCACATTCTCGGGCAAGAAGACAACCATGGCACAGGTGTTACTTCAGCAAATACTTTGTCATCCATGTCTCTTGGTACACTGGGAGACAGTGCTCCAAGCCTCCCTCCCAAAATACCCCACAAATGCCCTGGTTTACAAGTGCTGGTCACAAGCTCTCTCCATATGGCTGAAGTTCAGCAAGAAGGGTGCCTATCTAATCTCAGTTGCAAGAGACTTCTACAGGATTGAGCCCACTGCACTGAAGGCACATCAAATGCAAATGTTGGAGTAGCAGAAGTAGATGCTGTGTCTCAGTCAGTCACGTGATGGTGTCATGCTGATCTCAAAAGAAGAAGAAATGAAAGGAATCATAATTCAAAGTGCAGCTAGCACTTTAGCAGGGGATAATGAAAGAATTCAAATGAGGTCACTAGGGATGGACGGATCAGTCAATTTCTAGTTTCTGTCCTTCTGAACTCTGTTCAGTCCTGTTCCTGCATCAATCTGTGGATTATTTTTTTAAAAATGTGCATGGGATTTTGTATTTTAAATATATTTACTCTCAAAATGTTCATTTCCTAATTAATTTTCTCTCAAAAATCAATGACTAGCCACAATTAGACAGGCACCTAGTATCATGGTACGTGTTGGTGATGTTTGGTATTTATTTTTACCTTCTTTTACACCACTTTGATGGCCTCAGGTTGGTTAGCAGTTTATAAATTTGTTTAAAATAATAAAAAAAATATAGACCTGCACATTAGTAAAGGATGAGCAGATCAAGTCAGTTCATAGACTGCAATGAACAAAGTATTCAAACATCCCTATATAGCATCCGATTTTAAGGTCTGAGGGATTCCTTTGTGAAGTTGAGTACCTGTTTCTTATAGGCCATAGCAATTATCCTTGATTGCTTAAAAGAGAGAGAGAGAGAGAACAGTTTCTAATTGGATTTGGGCTATTTGGATGATCTAAATTCTAAGGCTATCTTCTATGGTAGGAGTAATCTGTTTGTTTCTGCAACAGCTGTTTAAGTGAACTGAAAAATGGAAGTGCTAGCAAGCAACAGCAGGAGAAAAGCAAACTTTCGTAGTCATTGCCTTAGCAACAGCAATAAAATTGTGCTTTTGATTGGTGCTTTCTAAACTGACAAATTGAGCAACAGTCAATTGTGCCCCGGTGTAAATATGCTTTCCAGATGTGCCAAAATTGTAGCTACAGTATGCTACATCACAGCATAGAGCCTGAGAGAAGGCGGAAGGCTGTTGAGCTAAATATTCAGGGCTCCTCTATGAATGATGTAGGCTTCATATTCACCTGAGGAATTCTGGCACATCAGTTGATAAGCATCTATGGCAGGCTTCCTCAACCTCGGCCCTCCAGATGTTTTTTGCCTACAACTCCCATGACTCCTAGCTAGCAGGACCAGTGGTCAGGGATGATGGGAATTGTAGTATCAAAACATCTTGAGGGTCGAGGTTGAGGAAGCCTGATCTATGGGCATCCGGGCAAATTTCTTGCATGAGTTATTTCTGTAGACAGCTAAATACCTCATTGAAGATTTTGAGAAATATAGGCACTGTAAGAAAAGCCACGCTGATCAGGCCATAGGTCCGTTCAGTCCAGCATCCTTTTCTGACAGTGGCCAATCAGATTCTTATGGAGAAACGAGCTAGCATGACCTGAGTTCAACAGCAACTTTCCTCACTTGTGATTCACAGCAAGTGCCATTCAGAGACACACTGCCTCCCACACTGCACTTAAATGCTCAACAAACAGGCTATCTGGAGGAGCCTGCAATATACTTGCTCCCATGTTTCCCATATTTCTCGTACTGCATTGCCCCAAATAATCAGCTATCACATCAGTTTATAGCATCCTCTTAGGAATCCCATGTTACTGGTCATGTTTATGTTCACACAAAGGATCATTATAAATAAGTGGTTTCATTTTTGTTTCCTTACAGAACTGGTTCAAAACATTTCAGGCATCTTAATGCCTTTTACTTAAATATGCAATCTCTATATCTTCTTCATTATGTCTTTAAGCTTTCGGTACATATTATCAGGGTCTCTATTACTTTTTTATATGCAGTTGCAAACCACTTTAAGCATTTTTCAGTCCTGCTGACTGTGCTGAAGATGTGAAGGCATTTAAACAACATTATAAAAATAGATTAAATATTAGCTGAACTACAACAATGACAATTGTTTGTATGGGTGGGGTTGTTGGCTACTTAATGGGCAAATAATCAAACACTGATAAAGATTGGCTTACCTCTTTGATTTTCTTAAGAAAACTATTATTCCCAGAGGACCCTGGCTTTAGATTGTTTCTTCACAGAAAAGAACGAGGAAGTAAAATCATTACTGTAAACTTCAAAACCGCTTAAGGTGTTTGCCCTTTTACAAAGTGTACAGAAAATGGCATCCAACATTCAGCCTAAATTATCCAACTGCAGCTGATTGATAAGGAACTGGGAACTGGGAACTGGGGAAATGGATTATGAAGTAACGATGATTATTTCACTAGGGTAAAAGGTTCTTCTTGGCACCATCTGGGAATTCTGGGTAGCAGGTATGAATTCAGTCATTTTATAAGCTGCTGCAAAAGATATGGTGAAAGGGGTGGGGTGGGGAGAAATAAACTCACCTGCAATCTTTTGGACTAAAATACATATTAGAATATGCCTATCTGGATAAAAAAAGTTGGTAGCATATATTATTTTTAACAGCCGCAAGTGTTTGCTGCTGCTTCTTTTAAAAAGTTACATCTTTGGATAGCTTCCTAGATTATCTATGACTTTGAGACTGTATCACTTTAGGTGGTGTTTTGAGTGATATCTGCTCTGACAAATGAGACATGGCATATTTCTCACAGAAGAAAGGAAATCCAGATTAAAAATAAATAAAGGACATTAGCAAGATTAGTTAGGTGTCTTTCCATATTGTGTACAAGAGCTTTCTTTGTACTTGACTCGTGAAAGGGGCAACACAGGTTCAGCTGCACATCTGAGGTTGTGTAGCTTCTCCTGATCCCTTGAGGATAACTTCTGAATCAAGGAGCCTTTTCTATCCATCTATGCTCCCCCACAGCAGGGCAGACAAATGGATTTTCTCTTCCTGGTACACTGCATGTGGATTGGGCCCTCTGACCCACTCCCCAAAGAGAAAACAGATGTGTATACAATCTGTGTATTGTTTGGGTCATGGGGAAATTGGTGCCCTCATTTGAAGGTGTAATAAGGCCCCCACCCAAAACCAAAACAATGGTGAGGTATGCCATAAAATGTCTCACAAGCAGAATACAAACAGGTGAAGCTTTCCCATAATTGTATTTCCATACTAGAAAAGGCTTAACCTGTTCAATTTCTGCCTGCAACACAGTCGTGAAAGGCACAGTTTATCCTGTTGTGTTTTGCTTTGATAGCTTCAGCTACACACTTGTAAAATAAATAAAAACGTAAGAATAATGAATAGAAGCTGCAGGGAAATCCTATGAATGAATCAGAAGTATACCAGCTTTGTTCAATGAGGCTTTTTCTTCACATAATGTAGCTGCTTAAATCAACTGTGATCTTCACATGCATAAATCTCTGATGGATTATTCAATATTTAAATCATTTTAGAAGAACCACTCATTTTCAGAGCCTTTGCATTGGGAATACTCTAGTCAAATCATAGTTTAGAGGCCTCTAACATCCATCACAAAAGTACAAAAAGATGAATGAACTGCTGAACTCATGGGCAGCCATGCACTAGTTTCTTCACCTTAGTGATAATGTTCGTTGTATTTTAGGATGGACCTCAATGTACCTCTAGTCACGCACAGCAAGCTCTGACCCCAGATGGGAATGCACATCTGCACTGCCATAAAACATGCATTCAGTCATTTGAATGAGACCCAGATGAGCATTGCCTTCTGGATGGGATGCACATTTCCATCAACTGCATGCACATGATGTGACTTCCATACTTAGATCTTCCTTGCTGAATCAGTGAGATGCATTCTGAAGGTAGTGGCAGATCTATACATTTTCCCCTAGCCAGCAAAGATCTGCACTACCCCACCCCGCTGTCTCCCCTTCATGTCCCACCATACAGGCTTCCGTAGAGAGTCCTGTCTCCTTGCCCACCACATGAAGTAGAAAGTGAGAAACTGCAGCAGTGGTTAGGGACAAAAGTGAGAAACTCTCTGCTTCATTGTCATCATCCAGCCAGCCCTGGCAAGACTAGCTGCTGTATTTTCCCCCTTCCTCTTCCTGGGGCACGCAAGGAGGCAGGTGTTTTTATGGCCTACCATGTATCATTGGTGGTGCAGGGGGCAGCAGTCATAGGCAGGGAGAGCGCACATTGCCTTGCAACCCACTTCATGCATTTTTTCACCATATGGGATGTCACTGGAACCCTCCTCAAGTGTAGGGTAAGCACATGGTGAAAGGGAACCATCACTGGGCCCAGTTCCAATATTGCATACATCCCATATCCCATTTTCCTTGGTATATAGTGTGACCTTTGCAAAGGCATCCTATTCTCACACAATTCAGCTCAACTAGGCACTCCACACAGATTGGGACCCCTGCATCTTCCAGATTCTTTGATTTTAAACATTTTAAAGGGGGGAAAACATTTGATTTGTTGCTATATTTATAATCAGAATATGTGTTGCCAAAATTTCCATGTGCAGATCCATAGCACATAAGCTTTTGCTTCAAGACCCTGAGGGTAAAGCCAAGACCCTCAAGAAAAAACCCCAGCAACTGGCCAGGCTGATATGCCTCCCCAACTAATTTTGTAATAATCAGAATTAGTGTGGCATTTGTGTGCTCAAATGTCAACATGTCATTTGTACATGGAAAGAGACAAGCTTCCTTGGAGAATAATGCATGCCATTCAGCCCCACATCCAGTTAAGAATAGATATCCCATTATGATCTGACAAAAGCTGTAACATTCATCATATTCACCTTGAAGTTTCATAAATCAAAATGAATTAAAAAGAGGGTAGGAACTGTTCTAACATTCCCTTATTAATTGTGGTCCTTTTGCCTTAGCAGCTATTAAAATTTCAAATCCTGTGAGCTTGCATCCATATTAATCACTGAGCACTGAGTTGGCCACTGCACATTGATCAAATTACTTCCTTTTGGCTTATGCTTTCTCCCAGCAACATCTATGAGAGGACTCTTAGCTAAGGACCAAATGAAATATTAAAGTTTTCTTTCTTGAATAGCAGTCAACAATCAGACCTCCCTTTCTGATAAACATATAACCCCCCCCCCCCCATTTGCAAGGGTCCAGATCAGGGCCACACCTACCTATTATTTACTAATAACAATCATTCACCCAATAGATAATGTTGTATCAATCTAGGCATTCCTTTATCCATGCAATTAACATTGCACAGAGGAGGATGAAGACAGTGAAAATGAACATGCTTTCCTGGTCCACCCTTCCACCATTTCCATCACTATCCATAAACTGGAGGGCAACTGCCTGTAGTAGAGAGCCTTCTCTAGCTGTCCAGTGTTCTTCAACCTTAGGTCCCTGGATGCTGTTGAATTACAATTCCCATCATCTCCAACCACTGGCTACACTGAGTCAAGCCATTGGTCCATTTAGCTCAATATTGTCTACATTGACAGGCAGCAGGATTTCAGACAGGGGTTTCTCTCTCACCTCTTCCTGGAGATTCCAGAGACCTTCTGCACTTAAGTACACACCCCCATTTCTTTCTCCACACACTGTTAATCACACGGAGAAAGAAACATCTGAAGAAGACAGGTCTGATCAGGAAACTGGAAGTGGTAGACACTTGAAGAGCATCATTATTCATGGAGATTTTGTTATGCAATGTTTGATCACCATCACATGTTGCCCATTAAATATTTCATCATTAATTAATTGTTAATCATATGCCACTCTGTGGGCCCTGTCATTTGATTAATTTAATATATAATTACCAAATAATTGCATATTTAATACTATTGAGATGCATGAGTGACAAGGAGTGGTGACTGGTGTGATTTTATCTGAGAGAAAACATGATTAGATTAAAAAAAAAAACATTTTCCTTCCATGTGTGCCAAGTTTCAGTATGTCCAAGAAGTACAGAAAAGTATAATTGGGTATGCAAAAATATATACTCATGTGTCTGGATTCACATTAGTGAATAAATGCACAATAGAAACTAGGAAGTCCACCTACTGCTGTGCACTATGAAAATGGGTCTAGAATGTTCTTGTTGATGACAATATATGATGATAAACCATTGCTTCCAGCAGCACTGCACAGAAATACATAACACACAGACACACACACACCTATTGGGGCATGACATTCTGTACAATGCCCCTGGAAGGGACAGTACATTGTCATGTCACACCATCCCTACAAGCATTTGCTGACGCATTTTGAATGTCATTCACTTGGCATAGAGACAGCCAGGCTTTCTAGCTGCTTGGAGTAGAAGTTATACTACTTACAACAACTACAACTACAACTACAACAACAGATTTATGACCATGATTAAAGGAATCCTCTGAGAACTGCATTGCAAAGTTTAGAAAAATCCAAAAGGCATTGGTCTAGAAGGTGCTGGATTTCTTTATGGATTTTTGTGTTTGTGTTAAAAAAAATACTAATTGGTGTTGACATGAGAAGGGATGAACTTCAGAAATTTCCAAATGGAAGAAGACCTGAAATAGGCTGATAGATTAATTGATACATTAATGATTGATTGATTGATTGATTGATTGATTGCTGTATTTAGGGGTGTTCAGACATTACAATCAACAAATGTACAAATAGTTGAGTCTAATGTAACATTCAATGAGTATACTGTTTTGTTTACAATAGTTGGGCTGTAGCTCAGTGGTAGACAGTGGCAGAGGAAGGGGATGCAGGGGGTGTGGGCCGTCCCAGGTCTCATCACTGAGAGGGGTGACAAAATGACAAAAATATGAGGGTTTGTTGTTGTTTTTTTAAAAAAATGGGCTCACAAAACATGACATGGTGGCTTGGGTGCCTGTAGGCTCTGTGCTGCCTGAAGCAGCGTGGGGATTGCGTCTGCCCATCACCTCTCCCTCAGCTGCCCTGCAGCTGAGGGAGAGGTGGCAGGATGCGCCCGCCACACCAGGCACCCAAGCCGCTAGGTATGCCACTGGTGGTAGAAAACTGCCTTGCATACAGAAGGCTCCAGGTTCAGTCCCTGAAATCTCCCTGACTGAGCTGCTCCAGGTTGTGGCAGATGTTCTGCTGGAGAATTCTAGTTTGGTGTTCCTAGCTGATTTTAACATTCATACTGATAAGACCTTACAATGGGCTGCTCAGGACTTCATGAAAAGCCTGGCCTTCATGGGCTGGCCCTACTCATAGTTGGCAACATGCCTAAGATCTGGTGTTTATATTTGTGGAAGACGGTGATCTGACATTAAGTTCCAGTGGAAAACAAAAGAAGTGCCATGGTCAGATCACTTCCTGGTGCAACTGAACCCTGCAACCCATCTCCTCCACAGGGAGGTAGGACCAATTTGAAAGTGTCCCCCCCCACCACTTAATGGATCAAAATGGCTTCCAGAGGGTGATGAGGGATGTATTATCCTATGTTGATGGCCTCTCAGCTGATTGCCTGGTGGCCCACGGGAATGTGGAGTTAATCAGGACTGTCTGGCTCTTAAAATCCCTTTCTAACTGCATGGAGCTTGGATGGCCCCCTGGTTTTCCCCAGGGCTGAGGGTGATGAAACAATTATTGAGATGGCTAGAGCAACGATGGCAAAAAAACCCCTCATTCTGAAGTGGACCAAACACAGGTGAGCTGCCCAAAGTGGTTGGGGCCACCCAGTCAGATGGGTGACATATAAGTAATAAAATTTTGATGATGGTGATGATAACTCTAGGCACAAAGGAAATTGCCTGCATATAACTGTGTCAATCTTCCCATGGATCTTTTTTCCCTCTCAATCCAAGGTTTGAGTTGTAGACTTACTTCTGGCATCTACCCCAATCGGCCCTAATAATTTGAATTCACTCCTAGGAAATGATTGAAATGCAGCTGTATTTGATCATCTGAGTATGCAAACTTATACGTTCTTTCATACTGCGCTTTATTAGACTAGGGAAAGTTTAAATGAGAAAAGGGTGATGTAGAAGAAAAGAAAACTCTGAAATGTGAAGTTCTGTAAAGAATATTCTCCAGGAGTTTAGCATTTGAGAGCATCCCATGGAGAGAGAGGCTTCTGAACAGAGATAGGGACCTCCTAGGAAGATCAGTGAACAAGAGAATTATGTGAAGAACTAAATACTGATACAGACAGAATAGATTGGATAGTGTGAGCATTTAGAGACACTGTTGCACAACTTTGTAAGCAGAAAGTTCCATATTCAGTCTCTACATCTCTAGATATGTCTGGGAGAGATCCTGTCTGCAATCCTAGGAAGCCACTGCTGGACATTGTAGACAATCCTGAGCAATGGTTTAACTCAATACAAGACTGCTTCTTATGTTCCTATAAATAAAATACTCCAAGTCTAATTCATAGAACAGTGACCAAAATGTTGGGTTTGGCCTTTCTTGCATTTCTGTATGGCCCTCAGATCTCAGTCCTTCCCATTCACACCTCCTATCCCCAGACTATGCTCCTCGGTGAACTTGCTCTGTGTCCTTTTAAGTGTTGTTTCCTGATTGGAATGCTGCACTGGGACAATATCTCATGCTTGTTTGGATGGAGCGTGGAGAGATGAAGTGTGGGTGTATGTGGAAACCTTTTGCTTTTACAGTACAAAGTTAAGAAGAGTCACACCAGTTGCACCACCACCAAATGGTAACTTAAGCTGATGCCACGCATGGCCTTGGCCAATATCTCTACTGTATTCATGTCCCACCTTTCTTGCAAAGAGCTAAAGGTGTTGTACATGGTTTTCCTGCTTCCAATTCTCCTACTCTCAAACAATCCTGTGAGGTGGGTTAGACTGAGAGACTGTGGCTGGCCCAAGGTCACACAGTGAGCTTTATGACTAAGTGAGGATTTCAGCCCTGGTCTTAGGTCCTAATTCAGCTCTCAAACTACACCACAGTGAGATGAGGTCCAGCTAGCAAATAGCACTCTCCCTGCCCTGCCCATCTCAGACTGGCCACAACTGAGTCCCTATATAAACACTAGTATTTAACTCATTGCAACACAACTTCCATGTTTGTTTGTTTGTTTCATTCTTATTTCATCAAGGTAACTTGTGATTAATGGAACTTAAGGGCACCCTTACTATAATATGTGCTTCACATTGATCAAGTTTCTAAGGTTCATTATTATTCATTAGTTGCAGTCAGCTTCTTAATTCATCTTTGCTTAAGTCCAAATTGTTAGATGATATTTACAGCACCCTGCAGAAGAGAACTAGGCACACAAATCTTAATGTCTTGAACACAGTTTTTGTATGCTGGAAATTGATTTGAGCTGGATTTTATGAATAATAGAATTCCCTCTTTCATAAAGGAGAGATAACTTGATCAGATATTTTATTTTATTTATTTAATAAATTGCAGTCACTTTGTCTTGTGTGATATTAAGACAAAATGCTAATTCCAAGTCTTATTTACATGTGGATCACATGTCAGGTAACCCAATGAAGAAGAAGAAGAGGAGGAGGAGGAGGAGGAGGAGTTTGGATTTGATATCCCGCTTTATCACTACCCGAAGGAATCGCAAAGCGGCTAACATTCTCCTTTCCCTTCCTCCCCCACAACAAACACTCTGTGAGGTGAGTGGGGCTGAGAGACTTCAGAGAAGCGTGACTGGCTCAGGGTCACCCAGCAGCTGCATATGGAGGAGCGGAGACGTGAACCCGGTTACCCAGATTACGAATCTACCGCTCTTAACCACTACACCGCACTGGAGGTGGAGAAGGAGATGGAGATGCAGGCCCATTAGCAGTCACAGTGGATCACTGGGAGGGAGGGGGTGAGGACAGTGTAGTTCAGTCTGATATTGACTCAATTACACTGTGCTGACCTTGCCACTGCCTTGCCCCCCTCTCTCCTGGCAAGCTGCTGTGACAGTGGCGATAGGTCAGGTAAGCTCCACTGTCCTTCCCCACTGACTGCTACTTAGGAGATCCACTCAGCTGCTTAGCTATCACTATCCCTGACATTTGCACATAAAGAGGGAAGTCTAACTGTGATGATGTGCTTCGGGTCACATGCAGTATTTATGTCTGCATAGCGGCCTGCATGTAGGCTTTCCTCTCCAGTTTTCCATATTCAATTATAGCCATGGGCATCACCTGAGGACTTGGCCAGCAGTATGACACCAATCCTCTTTCTGTACTTGGTTTTCTTACATGTGGGGAATGTCTATCTAGAGCTTCAGAGCTAGCAGGATGAGTGGGGGAATTGGGGTAGAAGTTTCCTTCATGTATAATTTGTCTTATTTTAAAACCATTGTTCAACTGAAGTTCCCAGTGTGGTAGACAATTTATCGTTGTTGTCATCAATCATCATTATCATCATCATCATCATCATTATCATCACTTCACCCAGAGTAAAGCATCCACATAAAAACATTAAAAACACAACTATCATAAAAACAGCAGTAGCACAAAATATAATCTAGCAGCAGTAGGAAGAGGTGGTTATTTTACAAACCTCCAAAGGCCGTGTAGAACAAATCCATGTTCAGTAAACGATGAAAGGACATCAACAAACACAGACAAATATATCTCCGACAAGAGAGAATAACACAATTGAGGAGCCATACCCAAGAAGTTCCTCCTATGATTCACAGAGCCTTGAGCCTTGATTATAGGTGGAATTATTATCTGGACCTCCTGGACAGATATCTGTGCACTGCCTGGCACATCTGGGTTGGAGGGATGAACCTGTGATTCCACAGCAGGAAGACTGAAATTTAATGGAATTTGCTGCTTTATACCTCCATTCTATCTCCCAGCTCATCTCAGAGTACTGCCCAAGGCTTACCTTGACTTCCACATTTAATCTATTAATAATTTCTGCCAGGAATTCAAGATGGTTTTAGTTACTACTAAAGGTAAATTTTGAAACAGAAAATTAAATATTGATAAAACATTCATTTTTAATGGCTGGTACTTTGTGATAGCAGGATATATTCAAATTAGGCCAATTATTTAGAGTGACAGAAGATTCTTGCAGACTTTGGTAAACTTGCAGGGAATAAATGAATGCTGAGAAATCACAACTCATCTCCCATTTAATCTCAACCTGGGAAATATGAATAATAATTCAAATCTTTCTGATGGTAAATAGGCAAATGCCCTCTTTACTTGTCTGTGGATTTGTGTTAACATGAAATCCAAATGAACTGCTTGATCAGAATGATGTGATAACAATTTTGGCTGGGCAACTTTTCTTGTTGACTAGTCAAGGAGGTAATCTCAAATTTGCCTAGCTATAATGACCATGGAAGCATTTATCATTCACTAGCTCAATTTCAGCTAGAGGTTGAATTAATTTTATTGATTAGAGCCTTTTTGGCATTCATTTGAGTATGGCAGATACCCAGGGAATTAACACACACACACACACACACACACACACACACACACACACACACAATGCTGGCATTTCCGATTACTTGGAATAATACTGCTAAACAACAAGGAAGGATAAATAAAAATGAGACAGCCAAGTAAGGATGAAAACACTGAAGCATCTTCCCTCCTTTCTACAAAAGAAAAGAGCTAAATAAATTATAATGATTTTCAAAGAAAGGGCTGAAAAATTAATGGTTCTCTGACTGACGAAGTCGGGCGAGGGTAGTTTTCAAGCAATGGTACACTGAACAAATGAGAAGGTCCCAAAAAGTTGCTCACGTCAATGCCAGTATCTCTCATCACATTCTTAGAGGGACATCCCTTCAGCAGATTTTTAAAAAGTGTGCTAAAATGCATTACTATCATTTTTAACAAATGAAAGACCACTTCACGGTAAAACTGCAGATAGCTCTTATTCAGATCCTGCCAATTAAAAAGTAAGGGAAATTAAATCTGGGGTAGGCATTGGCAGTAAAGTTTGAATAGAGTTACTGGTAGGGCTCAGAAGAAACTTCATAGTGAGTTTGTGTGCCCCCCCCCCCACTATTTCTTGAATATTTTTGCCATTATATACACAAGAAAGAAAGTAGGAAAGCTAAGTCACTGGGTCCCAGTTTTTGAGCTCTGACATTAGAGGTTCCCATCCCTCTCCACTATTCAGTGGTCAATGAATCCAAGTCAGGCCTAGCTCAGGGATAGAGAGAAAAAGAGAAACTTATATTGTTAGGGTTGCAAACCTATCCCAGTTATTCAGGGCTTGTTCTTTCATGCATAAGCTTGCAGTTAAGCATTTAATGTCAAAAAGAAACATCTGTACAAAATAACCCCTCAGGCACTCTTAACATACATACAGACACACTAATGATTAGCTTGAAGCATACCTTGCTCCTACACAGGTGACTCATTAACTTGGCCAGGCATTAAGGTGAACAAGCCATGTATAGATAATGCATTAATTGAGCCAAGCCAGCTCTCTCAAAAAACAACTAGTCATGCAAAAATACCACCACCACTATTCCCATAACCTAAAGAAAATTCCTCATCTTCTGCCTCACAACATAAAAGTCAAAGGATGAGGACAGATGTATTCTGTTCACATATTGATAGAAATCTACCTAATTCATACTTCCCAAACCTATATGTAAGCTATCCCTCCAAATTTACACTTCTCCAAATTTTGAGATTTACTTCTCCAACCAAAAATGCATTAAAAACAGGTGTAAATTAAGGGAAAGTGTGCACAAAAATGTTTGTTATTATTTTTTAAGTCACAGAAATTCAATCTATTAGGGGTAATTGCTTAGAAAAGAATGCATATATTATGCAAAATGGTGTACAAAATATGTATATTTAATGAGAAATTCACAGGGATATTGATTTTTTGTGGTGAAATTCACAAAGCAATTGAACTGAAGAGTAGAAAAATAATAAACAGAGAGAGAGACTGCAGCCCCAGCCACACTACACATTCAAAGCAAGAGCAAACCACTTTAAACAGCCATGGCTTCCCCAAATAATTTTGGATACTATAGTTTTTAAAGGTGTTGACATTTGCCAGGAGACCCCTATTCCAATTACGGAGCTACAGTTTCCATAATGGTTTAACAGTCAAACATTATTCCCAGATAACTCTGGAAATTATAGCTCGTAAAGACAATAAACTTTTTACTTTTGAAAGGAAATCTTTGGATCCAACCAATTGGCTGCAGAGGGATCAGGGATCAGGAAGCAGCACAACTTATGTTTATCCCTGTCATAGATGTCAATTTGGGGTTCTCATTTTTCCAGCCTTAAATTGACTTTTTCACTTTTCCATGTAAGATAGTCCTTAGGAAAAACTGCTGCAGTTCAGCATACATTTCTCCTAATATTAACATTTTTGCCTAATAAACACATTTTTGGAAAGCAATTTTCCCTAGTACGATGCATTTTATACCATTTTTACTATTCTGTGCACAAATGTGTACACTGCCCCCTACTATATGGCCTTCAAATGTGAACTGAACTGAACCTCCCCCCACATCCAAACAACAACAACAAACACTAAAATTATCAATAAAAAGAATTAAAAACAATAATTTAAAACTTTCAAAAAACAAAATCAATAAACAAAAAATAAACTAAAAACATGACACTGTTATGCATGTATGGATATCAAATAAATGAATGAATGACAACTGGAATTTATACCCCCATATAAAATGTAACATTAAAACAGTACATGGGCATGACTGACACCAGTCTATTACCACCTATATACAGAAGATAAACCATCTGAAATTCAATTTAATATACAAAAAGCCTTCATCTTTGCCTAGGGAGAGTTGGGAATCCCTCTGAGAAATGTTCCTATTTTCATAAATCACCTTTAGCTTCTATTATAATCCCCCAGTTGTTTAAGCAGGAACCCCAAAATTTCCCTTGCAATTTGCTTTCAGTAGAATTCAGTCACTACCTAGGGAAATACAGACTGCCTAAAAATAATTGCACTCATTTAATCAAAATGTCTGGCTTCTCTCAACATTCTTTTGATGTTTTGCCTGCACAGAAACCTCCAAATTCCCTTTGAACATCATTTTAGATAATACTTGATAGTGACAAGCTGGGATCTAGTGGGGCATTCCCATGCACACAAGGAGTGCGGTGAAGGGTGAAAGTGACAAGAGTGCATCTCCCCACTCCCCCCCCCCCGCCCCAAGCAGGAGCAATAGTATCTGCTTGAGGACAAGTGAATGAGATGATTAGGATGGCTTTCAAACTTCACCATTGTTTGTGACAGAGTAGCATAGAGGAGCTCACTGGAAGGACAGATCCTGAAGCTGAGGCTCCAATACTTTGGCCACCTCATGAGAAGAGAAGACTCCCTGGAAAAGACCCTGATGCTGGGAAAGATTGAGGGCACAAGGAGAAGGGGATAAGGATTAGGGCACAAGGAGGGCACAAGGAGAAGGTTGGACAGTGTTCTTGAAGCTACTAACATGAGTCTGACCAAACTGCGGGAGGCAGTGGGAGACACGAGTGCCTGGCATGCTCTGGTCCATGGGGTCACGAAGCATCGGACATGACAAAACAACTAAAGAACAACAACAGCATAGAGGAAGTGAGAGAATGTGGAAAAGTATCAAGCAGAGACCAGATAATTCTTTTCTTCAATGGGGTTCCTACTCCACCTTGGTGGATTAAAATGGCAACACTTTTTTTGCAAGATGGTTTGCATTCATAATTAAACACAAAAGGTTGCAATTTGACTTACTGAAGATCTTTTGGTAAAGCTCAATATATTTAACATGTTGAATCTATGCAGTCAGCAGGAAACAACACTGAGATCAATACAACTATGTGCAGAATGGTAGACACGCTGATTGGATATCATGCTGTGTAGTGCTTTTCTTTGAAGTGCGTGTGTTGATACTGATTTAAGTCTGCTGAATGCCTACAAGTGTGAAGCCAAAATTGTGCCACCCGCAAACTAGGAAGTATCAGCTAAGCTGGGGTAACTCTAATATATACACAGTTATATAAAAAATTGGGAGGACCATAAGGAGGTTATCCCAAACCTAGGTCCATATGAACTCAATGGCAAACAATGTTTAGGAGACTGAGAAGAAAAGGAAAACCTGACAACTTTGTAAGAGTGGCTTGAACAAGAGGACAGAGGAATATTGATCTGTATCAAGGGCAGAAAGAACACTCCCATTGTATGGAACCTGGTTTACATTGAGAAGCCATTTTCAAATGTCCCCTAGGACAGAAAGGAGAGTAGTCCATGAAAATCAATGGAAAAGTAAACTATTGAATGCAGCAGAAATCCACAAAGTGGAGCAACTGCCCCATGTGGAAAGGTTACAATATTTGGAACTTTTTAGTTTAAAGGAAAGGTGAGTAAGAGGAGACCTGATAGGAAACATATGATGAAGCTGAATGTTGGAAAATTCAGGACAGACAAAAACAAAACAAAACACACACACACACATTACTTCACACAGTGCATAGTTGAACTATGGAATTCACTTTCACCAGAAGTACTAAAGGCCACCAACTTGAATGGTTTTAAAAGAGGATTAAATGAATTGATGGGGAATAAGGTTATTAATGGCTCCTAGCCATAATGGCTCTACTCTACCTCTGCTATCAGAGGCATATATGAAGGGTATAATAAGAATATTTTGTTTCAGGGCCATGCTGTTATCCATCCATCCATATTACTATTATCTATTTATATGTAATGATATAAAGGTTTAACACAGTGGCCTGCATTTTTGAACTCCTTGGCTGCAGCTCTATGAACCTTCCTGGAGGTGAGCCTATGGAGGCTGCCATGGTGAACTTCTGCACTCCAAAATTTGCCACTACACAATTGCACACAAGACTGCTGACTATTGCATGGAAATAGTCCCATGTGCCTTGTGTACTGGTAACAGGAATCTTATTCCCTTTGCAAATTCTAAAAGGTGCACTAATTTGTTTTACTGTTTCTTTTAGCATTTCTGAAATGACAAGGTCAAGAGGGGGGAAAATGAATAAATGCCACATTCATTCATTCATTCATTCATTCAATTTGTATACCACCCATTCATCTGAAGATCCTAGGGTGGTTCAGGACAGAAAAATGCAAATATGAGAATGCAAAATATATAATAAAAACAAACCAATAACCCCCCTTCCACAAACATTCTCAGGAGTCACATAACCTAAAACAAAAACAGTTGTAAAGTTTATCTTCTTTTTTAAAAGAACGTAAGATAAGGTTACCAGATGTCCCCGTTTCCTGGGGACAGTCCCTGGATTTACAAATCAGTCCCTTGACAAATTCCATCTATTTAGCAGGAAGTTCAAAAGTGTCCCCGGATTCATTGAAAAAAATCTGGTAACCTTAACATAAGAGAAATCTCTGTGTATGAAACTGAGGGTCTAGTCCAGTGGTGAATAACCTTTCCTGGCGTGATGATCACATTCCTCCAATGGGTAACTTTCTGGGGGTCACATGTCAGTGGTGGGCAGAGCCAGAGGCAAAAGTACATGGAGCCAGAGGCTGTGACTCTTAACTCTGTACAGTAAAAGTGAGAGGTTTCCACATGCAGCCATGCTCCACCTACATCTCTCTATTCTCCAACCAGGCAAGCAAGATGCATTATCACAGATCAATGACACATTCCAGCCGGGCACAGAACAGGTCCATTGAGAGATCTAGTCTAGGAAAAATGTGACTTTGGGAAATTGTGTGGACTGGGAAAAGTCCCAGGGGTCAGACAGAGGAACTTGGAGTGCTACATTTGACCTCTGGACCTGAAGTTCCCCACCCCAATATAGTCCAATATCCAGCTTCCAAGGGTGGCCAGTGAGATGCTTCTGGAAAGCTTATACACAGGGAAATCCTCTTTCCCCCTATATATAAAATGTTCGAACCATGCAGAGATTTAGTCTGACAGCAGCAGAATTGTAGGGGGAGCATCCTAAATTACAGGTAACAGAATGGGCAGGTTTCTATAAGTTACCTGTCTGGATCTATATTTTTGCTATTATTATATTTCTGAGGCAGAAAATTTATAAGGCAAATCCATTTGTTTCTTTTTCTGAGCTGCTTCGTTGCTAGCTATTCACCTTCTCCGATCCTTCAAATGTGAATTAATGCTCACCTTTCTTTTCTGTTGACTGCTGAAAAAAAATTCTTCAAGCGTGACATTTCTCTTTGTTTGCACATAGCATAGGCGTTATTGCTTTTAAATTTCTTCTGAGTCTTGGGCATTTGGCAGGGAGGCAATCTCAAATCTCACACAACATATAATAATGTGGGGGTGGGAGTGGTGGGGGTGAGAGAAGAGAAAATGTTGCACTTCTGGATCTGGAGGAAGTGGGAACTTTGAAGTGCTCCAAAGGAAGCCCTGTGGAATGTGAAAAGATATGTGAAACACTCCTCTCCTTGCAAGAAATCCATTGAGTTATACTACTGAAATGGTTTTGGTTTTCCCTGAAATCCTTCAGATATTCCACCTGAGGAGCAATCTCAGATTAACTGTGAATTTTGCTTTAGATAAAGCCCAGGAGAACCCAGGGGGGATCACTTTGGCTGCTGTTGCTGCTTTCATGTGAACTCTGCTATGTGGGTTGCATGTAATAGCCACCATGTTTCAGGTCTGGGTATCTCCAGACAGTGTTTTCCAGGCTGTGATTAAAGAGCATATCAGGACTTTAGATTTGTGCATTTGATGTGGATTAAAGTGATATGTTTCCCTAACACAGGTTATCGACTTTTAAAACAAAGAAATATATATTTTGTGGTTTGGAAAAGTATGCAGAAATGCACTGAAAAGTGTAAATCAGGATGAATAGAGGATGAATGGTCATTGTCACATAACCACCCCATAAACAAATCAGAACAAATGTTCATAGTCTAACCACCACATAAGCTTTGTGCAGGCATCAGAATGGATGCTGAATAAGCAGGACATCTGGAGGAGTCCTAGCTCATGGATGGGGAGCCAGACGCCATTCAGATGCATCTGCACAACAACTTCCATCATCCTTGATCAGTGGCCATGCTGGCTAGGGCTGATGGGCCGTTGGACTCCAAGAACACCTGATGGGCCATAAGTTCCATATCTCTGGTCACTGACAGGTCTGAACTTCAGAAAGGAGTTCCAGATATTATAGGCCTGTTCAACAATGGCCTTCTTAGAAAGTGGGAAATAACAAGTGGTCCACAATAACCTATGCGCAATGCTAATATCTGCTTCTTCAGAACTGTAAGTGAGCATTCTCTATGGCAATTGGAGCAGGAGAAGATCTTTCATTTATCTGATTGACAGTATGACAGAATGAAGACAGCCCCGTATTTGGGAATTTTTTAATGTCTGATGTTCTGCAATTTTTAATATATGCTTTAAGCCACCCAGAGTGGCTGGGGAAACCCATCCAGATGGACTGGGTATAAACAATAAAAGTATTATTATTATTATTATTATTATTATTGAAGAAACTTAATAGAGATGTTAAAAAGATGAGTGGTATCTACTCCCTGAAAACTGATTGAAAGTTGAGGCATTTATAAACAAGTGACAAAGCTATGAAAGACATAGAAAATAATGCCAAAGATTAAGAAAAACACAATAAGGAAGGACACCATAAAGAAGCTAAAAAATGTGTTCATAAAAAGGAGAATTTTATTGTCCTTTCTGTACAGTTGGGTAATTGGATTTAATGAGCTTTCATCGAGACTTCAAAGTAAAAAAAGAAATCCTTCTTGACGGAATACTATAAAATAGCAGTATAACATCTACGCATGACTTCAGGAGAAGGTTGTGCTAAGTACACAAACATTGGTATTTACAGATAAAAGGAGGTATATATTGATGAATGGTTTTATAGGAAGATATGATATACTTGGCATTTCCTACATGGTTGCACAGAAGTGGAACAAAATATACACTTTTTTAATGGGAAAACAAATTCATTATAGCAATGATCATCTAACATGTTCCAGAAGAACAAATAATGTCCCACAGGTTATTAATTTTTCCTGTAGAGATTATTGTGCTATCATTAATCTTGATGAACTAGCTTGATATTAATAAGGTGACATCCATTGGATTTTCTGAAATGCAACATTCATTTCCTGGATCATTATATTACATTATTTCTATAGCTCTATTTCAGGTCACTTCATAACTCAGAGAGGAGAAATAAAATGGCACAGGTGAAAATTATTTTCTAAGGCCAAACTAATCTGATAGACCAAACCACACCTAAGTATTTATGAATTTCCATTTTGCTTCTGTCTATTAGGGTTTACCCCCCTTCCCAGAGCTCTGGACATGGAAAAGTATTTCTAGAGGTGGGGGTGGAAGTGCCTTCACACATATATAGTGTAGTAATTTTCTTCAAAGTCCACTACGTTTTATAAAGCTATAAAATATGTACTATTAAAAACAGTAGTAGTGGACTGTTCAGTGGAGCAGAACATTGCCATCATGGTATGCAGCTTGTGAAATAATTGCGCTGACTGCTAATTAGCTGCTGGGTTAAGGTTTAATGTGCTGTACAACTTGGGACCCTGTACAACTTGGGACCAGGATGCCTAATAGATAACCTCACACCGTACTTACTTATTTATTTATTCCACCATGGTGGAAGCTCACTTTGCTTGCTGATGTTCACTACATTTGTTTGCTGAAAGGAAACTTTGACCACCAGGATGGGGCTGGTTCTGTCATGTGATCTAAGCCAATCACTATATAAATTACTAGAACTCATGTCAAAAATATGCACCCCACCTCTCGGAATGAGACCACAAAGAGGGTGGACAGATCACTTACACCCTCTTTCCACACTTCCAGAGAGGATATATGGACACAGGTAGTTAAAAAAAAAATACTTTTGATCAACCACCTGGAATTTCTCAGGGGATGTGCCCCTTCCCCATTAGGAATTCTTTTCTTCTTTTTGGAGATTCTGGGTAATGGTTTGAAGCCTCCTCTTTAAAAAAGTGTTTTACTGAATCTCAGAGCAACTGAGCTGTACAAAAGCTTCAAAGCTGAGATGCGACTTTACCTCAAGGTCACTGTTTACTATGGTGCCCAATTATGTCGAGGAGTTAAGAGTGGATGTTTGTGCAGGAACTGATATAGATGGCTTACAGCCTAGGCATGTAATTTTCTAGATCCCCCCTCCCTTCTCCCACCTGTATGTCTTTTCTGCTGGAACAAGAGTAATTTCACAAAATACTGAGCAAAAGAACAGAAGGGAAATGACACGGTAGAGAATAAAAGCTACAGAAAGCCTAAAGATGTGCTTAAGTGACAGGAGAGGACTCACAAGCATACTTAATTTGCCTAAAAGTGGTGCTGAGCGGGGTGGAAATTACTGCATCTCAGATTTTGTCTGCCATTAAGTAGCAGTGTTGTAAAAGTTGCAGAAATACTTAATAAGATGACTAACCAGACGTTCCAGTAACATTTTCTTTTATTTTTGTTTTACTCTTATCCATTTATTTGCTTTTGAACTGTGCCCATTAAATATCACCTCCTCAAAGTTGTCATGTTTACTGTTGCAGTGATGACAGCCACTGTGAGCAAAAGCAATGTGTATGGAATGCTCCTGCTCCTCTCCCATGATAATTCTGCTCAGTAGCCTGTGAATCGTTTGGCACAGAACTATGGGCTGGATCTAAAGAAGTGTGAGTGGAAGGAAAATAGCTGCCAGCATTTCTCCGCAAATACATGTGGAAGAACTTATGGAAATGCTCAATCCAGGGTTGGTCCTTCCATTAGGCAGAGTGGGTTGGCTGCCAGAGTCGGCAGGTTGGCAGGAGGGGTATGGTATGAGTATGTATAAATAGGGAGGAAATTTGGGTCAATTCAGATTTTTATTTCTTTATTTATAAAACATTTATGGACCTCTATCTATCTATCTATCTATCTATCTATCTATCACCCATCGATAATCAGTGCAGTTTACAACTAAAATACATAAAGCCATATAATTAAAGTCATATCCAAAAGTTTAAAACAGACATTGGTTAACAACTGTGGGAAAAAATGTATTCTTAATTGCCTGCACAGGCATGGCAGAATAGAAAAGAATACAACATGACTAATTTGCACTTCCTGAAACAATATGTAAACTGAAACACAGCTATGCTTTGAAATTCACACTTCTCCAAACTTAGTGATGAAATGTCTCCAACCAAATAATGTGTACAAATTGATATGAGTTTGGGGTGCTCAGTCTGGATGATACTCTTGGTTCCTTCCAATTGTTGTAATAGTATATCTGTGAGGTTAGAATGTATAAGTTGGCACTTGGTGAACAAGTCAGACTAATAACTTTGTCAAGGCAATTGCTTTAGCTGGGCAGTTCAGGGCTCATGAGCATCTCAGAGAATGAGCTAAGTGATGGTGTTCTCCAGGAAGAGGGGTAGGCATTTTCCCACCTGGTTGGAAGCTCTGTAATCCTAGGTAAAACAATAGCCAGAGTTGAATGTTAGAAGCTGGAAGACACAGAGACATGTTTAATTCTGTGCTGGACTTTGGGGCTCTTCTGGAAATCTAAAGCAGAAGTAAGATCTATGGGGGTGTTAATGCCCCCCTGTCCCTACTGGGAATGCAGGAGGATGCCAGCACCACCAGCACCCTTCATGCCATGGTAGGTCTTAATCCACCATCAGAAATACTTTGTTTCACTACACACACATGTATACTCCCCCTCCTACCAGGACTGGCAGAAGGAATCAGGACACTGAGAGCATAGAGATGAATGTGCTATAGAGGGATGTGTGCTTCCAGTTTGGCATAAGAGTAGCTGGAGGGATGTCACAGGAGACTGAAGGCCCCCCCCCCACCTCTGACTAGTGAGACTTCACTGCTGCAGTGAGGACGAGGAGATGGGAGCATTGGGGGAGGAGGTGATGGGAGGTGCCATTTACTGTTTGGCCTCAAGTTTGCCCTATCAGATACCAGATTGTTCCTCCTCTTATTTTGAAATCTAGGACAACTGGGAGTGGATCCCAGCTCCTTTCTATCAGGGTAATTTCCCTGCATGTGTTCCTTCTCTGGCTGGCAGGTGGGTCTTTCTGTTGCTGGGGTAATCATCCTGGGGTGGGGTGGAGTGGGGAAACCATCTCCCAAGGGCAACTTTGGAACTTTTGGTGGTTCTCATGGTGGTTCTTGAAAATATGGCCTTCAAAGGCTGATAGGTTTCACACCTCTCTTTTATGACATAGATCAAGGGCTGCAGTGGCACTGACAAAGTCCTTCCCTGGTGCCCATAGGGTCTTCTCCATTTCTCCCCTCCCCAGTGACATTAGGCTTAAAAGAAGCATTCTGTTGTAGCCAATAGAATAGAACAAAATAAAAAAATTCCTTCCAGTAACACCTCAGAGAACAACTAAGTTTGTTATTGGTATGAGCTTTCGTGTGCATGCACACTTCTTCACACTTAGTTGGTCTCTAAGGTGCTACTGGAAGGAATTTTTTTTTATTTTGTTTTGACTATGGCAGAACAACATGGCTACCTACCTGTAACTAGAACCAGTAGAATAGGTTATGGTGTCTGCTTGGTTGCAATGTGGTATGGTACCCACAACAGTTTCTCCAGTTTGCAAATGTGCCTCCGGGCCCAACAAGGTTGATTACCTACAGGTTGGAGATGCCTCTGCTTGAATTTCAGTCTGTAAGCAATGGAAGCCATCAAAAATCACAGTAGTGCCCTGACATAAATCCCATCCATTACAACAGGGTTTGCAGAAGAGAATATTCCAGTAGACAGTGCCCTGCATCAATATGTAATCTAAAGGAGAGAACATGTTCCCATTAAAAAAAGTGCTCACTGATCTGGACAGGATGAGGTTTTGATGTTTTTGCTAACAGATGTCTAGCGAGGGTTGCTTTCTAACAGCTGTGCTTTAAAATTTGGGCCAATTCAGAAAAAATCAAACTGGCTTCCTTTGGACCCAGGTAAAGTTTTGCAGACATAGACCTGCCTTTAGTTAGCAGCACATTGCAATGCTTATTGTCTGCAAACATCCTTTCACTTTCTCCTGCACACTCCAATTGCCTGTAATGAATGTGGACAGAAGCAATTGGCTTGGCTTGTCACTGGAACTGAATAACCAATTGCGATACAGACAAGAACGAATAGTGATTACCTCTATCTCAGAATTGTTGTCTCTATAGCTCTAACAGGAGAGAGAAGAAGTGACAATTGATTTAGTGCAATAATATCAAAGAACTAATGAAAAAATAATAATAAGACTCAGACCAGTAAGAAGATGTTGCTTTCAGATTGCCTTTCTTCATATTAGCATCACATAAAATGACCTAGTAGCTTTGACCTTTACAAATAAAATAAAATAAAATTAAGGTTGCAAGATAGAATAGAATATAGACTTGGGGGGGGGGCAGCTTTACCCATTAGGATCAATGCACACACCTCTTAATCCTTTTATAGTTCAATAAATGGCCAGTGAGAGTTGTGGGGAATACAAACCACAAGATTACAAATAAGAAGAGAACTAAAATATAGTATTTGGCATTTTTCCACTGACCCTCTTATGTAGTATAGACTGGGTGACTCATCCTCCTAATAAAATGTAACAGGAATAGAAAATTGTATTCAGCTGAATCAGTCCTGCCCCCCCACCCCCACTCTCCTCCACATGAAGTTATGGGAATTCAAGTCCTTTCCATTGAGTTAATTTCATTTTAGCCCAGATCCTCAAACATTCTTCTTTCAACTGTAAAGAAAGAAGAAAGATTTACATGTGAGAAAGGACTACACCAAGGTAAGAATGGCAAATTCTTCCCACTAATTTTGTTAGGAAGAATAGCTAGTATCATTAAATGGGGCAATGCTGCATTATTAGGATGTTGCTGAAACTCAAAAGTGGGTGATTCATAGGTCAGATCTATTAGGTTTTTTTTTAATACTTGGATGTCTACTGAGACCTAACAAATCTTACTTTAAACCAAGATTGATTACAAGTTAATTTCTATTTTCTGTGCACGTGTGCTCTGGATGACCAAACATCCAAACTAGCTATCTTTTTTCTCTCCCCCCTTTTTTCTTTTCTTTTTTGCTGTAACTCTTTAGTTTCTGTCCTGTTTGCAATGCACATTCTTGGCAGCTTCTTGTAGTTGCTGCTATTGATAGCTGATCGAATTACCATCCATGCATTTTAAAATTCTTATTTTAAAGCCATCCAGTGATGGAAATGATTTTTTCCCCTCCCAACCTCAGTTGTGGGACAAGTTGCCTTTCCCTTAGTGAAATGCTTCATTATGTTAGGTGATAGCAAGAATTTTGTCATGACTCTGGGCAGAAATGACATTGAGCAGAATTAGCATAGTGAAGGGGGGTGGGAGTGGCATATGGGACCTGGGTAAGGTTTTCCCTAAACTCATGTAGGGCCTCTGTTTTTGTTTATTGCCAACAGAACAGAACAAAACAGAATATAATTCCATTTAAACACACACAGGCTTAATGTGTACATACAGAAATCAGCAACATAATGTTAAAGTTATGAAACTGTTAAATCTACCCTAGGCATATTTATTCATCCATACACACATATGTATCCACACATGTATACAAACAAAATGGTAAACTATTTGTTCACTCCATCAATCTTTATTGTTAATATATGAGATCAGCCCCTAGAATACAGTCAAGTGCATACAATTTTACATTTTACAGGCAAACAACTATTTTGAATTAGCAAATCCATGCAAAAGCCTGCAAAAGAAGGGAAGAATAAAAATAAACAAAACATTTTTTAGCCTTCATCCAGAGTCTGAAAAAGAAATCAAAGCAGCTATGGGGGGAATACTACAATGCAAAACAAGTATTAACATTATTTTGGAGCATTTTTCTGCGGGAAAGTTGTCCCTGGTTAGAAAAATGGCCCCCAAAACATTATATGGTTTCTGCCAACCTACAGACACTTCCTTAGAATCCAGGATTTGTAGAATTGTAGAGTTGGAAGGGACTACAAGGATCATCTAGTCCAACTTCCTACAGTGCAGGAATTTTCACCCAAGTGGGGCTCGTACCCAGGACATGTTCTACTAACTGAGTTATCCCTCAGAAGGGAATTTGTCAACATGTCAATCCTTCAGAAAGGCATTTGACAATTTGTCTATGAACAAATGATGATGTGTTTTACTACCAATCTGCTAACATTGGGTAGGGTGACATACCTTGGGCCTTCTTGGTTGTGGCACCCACCCTGTGGAACACCCTCCCATCAGATGTCAAGGAAATAAACAACCATCTGATTTTTAGAAGACATCTGAAGGCAGCCTGGTTTAGGGAAGTTTTTAATGTCTGATGTTTTATTGTATTTTTAATATTTTGTTGGAAGCCACCCAGAGTGGCTGGGGAAACCAGCCACTAATTTATTGTTGTTGTTGTTGCAAAATTCAATGCATTTCTAGGGCTTTTTATGCTGAAGGTGGGCTTTGTTTCCCAGAGTTCCCTGGGAAGAGGGATTGATTGTTAAACCACTCTGTGTACAGTGGTACCTCGGGTTACATATGCTTCAGGTTACATACGCTTCAGGTTACAGGCTCCGCTAACCCAGAAATATTACCTCGGGTTAAGAACTTTGCTTCAGGATGAGAACAGAAATTGTGCAGCAGCAGTGCAGCAGCAGCAGGAGGCCCCATTAGCTAAAGTGGTGCTTCAGGTTAAGAACAGTTTCAGGTTAAGGACAGACCTCCAGAATGAATTAAGTTCTTAACCTGAGGTATCACTGTATTGTAAATCTGCGAAGGGAATGAAAGTCTCCTAAGAACTCTCAGCATCCTTAACAAATTACAATTCCCAGTTTTCTTTTGGGAAGCCATGTCTGTTTAAAGTGGTACATTAACTGCTTTAAATGTATCATGTGGATGAGGCCATAATTCCATTGAACTAGATGAGAATGCATTGCACTGGTCAATTATAATTTAACCCATATTCTGTATGCTGCTTCAACATATGTGTTAGTTAAAAGGGTATCCATATCTTGCCTCTTGTTGAACTATAACACATTTCAACAATGTATACACCCCATTTCTGCCCATAATGTTCTATTCCTGCATGATATACCATATCAAATAGAGAAAATAGTTATATGCACTCCTCTTTCCCAAGGCTGACTCAAAATTGGGAAGGCTAATTTATAACACTTCTTTTCCTAAGGTTCTGCTTCTTCCCATGGATTATTTTGCCTCCTTTACCTTCAGAGCTAAAGAGCTCCAGTAGCTCAGTCAGTGTGCAATGCTTAAGGCAGTGCAAGAGGATGTGATCACAATCTACCTGGAGAACTGTTTCTGAACTCCCCCTTCCCTTCCCCAAGCTCTCTAGAAGGTTTAAGACGAAGATTTCAAATACTGTCAGAATTCTCAGCAGGGATTGATTGTATTATCTTCCTAAGCAGGGTGGTAAGATGGAAAGGTGGGGTTTAATATAGATAGAAGCACTCTCTGAATATGTGTAGGTCCCAGACTTTTAAAGGTCAAAACCAGCATGTTTCCACTTAAACGGATGTCAGCAATTGCATTACCAGAACAGCATGATTTGATGTTTACATTTGCTCAGGTGGACAGAGGAAGCTGCTTTATATTGAGTGAGATGTTTGTTCCATATAGCTCAGCCATATCTTCATGAGGGATGAGGAACCTCTAGGTTTGTAGTCGGACTCCAGATTCCATCAACCCCAGCTAGCTTGGCCAATGGTCAGGGATGATGGAGTTGTTGTCCAGCAACATCTGGAGGGGTCCACATTCTGCACCCTGGTCTATACTGACTGGTAGCATCTCTCCAGTGTTTCACAGAAGTGTCTGTCAAAGTCCACTGGCAGCAACTGTTGGATGATGTTTCACATATGGCACAGGGAAGAGAATTTCAGAATGTAGGAGCAATACAGGAAAATGCTCATTTTGAGGCCACCAGTCTGCAATATTTTGCCATGAGCAAAATTTTCCCAGATGACATAGGTGATGTTACAGGTCGACTTAATTGTCAGGGGTCCCTTTATCGTTACCTTTTTAAGAGTGTGCAACAATGACTGGATCTTGCTCAATCATGACACCAATTTCCTTAGAAATGACAGCAGTGTGGTCAACCATTTCCTATTAGAAGTAACCATTTTATTTCATAATTTAATAGCAAATCCTCCATTTCCTTTAAGACCAAATCCCCTCCCCCCCGGGTTTAGAAACATGCTCCCTTTGTCTTATAGCAGCAGAGTTACTCACTTTAGAAAAATCAAGTATTTTTCATGCTGCAAAACCTCAGTCTCCAGCTGTCACTCTTACTCTGAGCATCTCTGCTTTGCTTTCTCAGAGGCTTCTGTGTATACTCCCCCGGGAAATCTTTCTTGGCTCTCTAAAGCAAAACAAAAGAACCTTGATTTGAATAGGTCTGGCTGAGAAGCTCTTTCCCATCAGAAAGTAATCAAGCTGCAAAAACCTTGAGATAATTAATGCTACCAAAGCTTAGCCAGTTATTCTTAATTAAACAGCCCTTCTGTGAGAGATCTCATTTGTATTATACTCTCTCCCCGCCCCTCGCCCCCAGAAAGTAGGGTATGCAAGTGTTTGAGTAGTGGCTACAGTAGTGGTCTTGAATAAGGGGAGCAAGAATTAATTCCCCACTCATAGGCTGATTCACACATACATATTCATCCCCTGATGATGGCAATATCAAGCGATGACTTGCATGTGTTAATGAGGCATCTCAGTTCTAACAAAAGAACCTTCACACTACTTACAGTGTGTTTCAATTTGAAGCAATCCATACTATCACCAAGTGCAGAGAATCCAGTGATGTCCAAGCATGTAAACCACTTTGACATTTTAGCTCTGGTCCATAGACAACCTTAAGCATACCATGGACTGATGTTGTCAGGGAGGTCCAATTGTTGCTAACCCAAGGTCCAGGGCTTCTCAATATAAGATTCTATAATATAAGGTAATAAGGGCCTGTCTGCACTATACATTCAAATACTTTAAGCAGCCATAGCCCACCCCATAGAATCCTGGGAATTGTAGTTTGTTAAGAGTGTTGAGAGTTGTTATGAGAGCCCTGTTTCCCTTGCAAAGCTACAGTTCTCAAAGTGATCTGACAGTAAACCCTCCTCCCAGGGAGCTCTGGGAATTGTAGCTCTGTGTGGGATACAGAGATCTTCTAACAACTCTCAGCACTCTTAGCAAACTACAGTTCCCAGGAATCTGTGGGGGAAGCTATGACTGTAAGAATTATAACAAAATAAAAGAAAAAAAATTCCTTCCAGTAGCACCTTAAAGACCAACTAAGTTAGTTCTAGGTATGAGCTTTCGTGTGCATGCACACTTCTTCAGATACACTGAAACAGAAGTCACCAGACCCTTCTATATAGTGAGAAGGTGGGGAGGGGTATTACTCAGAAGGGTGGTGGGAATGGGTGATTGGCAGATAGCTGTGATGAGCCTGTTTAAGGTGCTACTGGAAGGAATTTTTTTTCTTTTATTTTGTTTTGACTATGGCAGACCAACACGGCTACCTACCTGTAACTGTAAGAATTATATGATACTTCTTTAAGTGTATAGTGCAGATGGGGCCTAAGAGCAATGGCACCTCAGCAATAGAAAATCCTCCCCATAGAGTTTTTGCATACGCCTCAACTGTCCTGAAAATGGGACATCCATTTTTTTCATGCAAGAGCACAGAGCTCAAAAATGCACCACAATTTTGAACCACAATCTCAACCCCAAAAGCTGTTTTTGGGGTTGCAATCTTCTGCAGCACCCCAAAACACATGAGAGCACAGCCCTGAAAATAACACATCTTTCAGGGCTGTGATCTCGTGTTTGTCATGTGACTCATCTGGGACTTCAGCCCCGGAAGATGTGCACCCCTGTTTTTAGATTGGCTCCTGGAGTTTATGGTCTTGGCACCTACACTCTATTTTTGGGCAGCAGCTGAAGATGGTTCTCTTTCTCCAGACCTTTGAATTGGCTTTTGAATATTTGCAGAAGATATGAAAAACAGATGTGTTGGATATATGTGACAAGTTTTGATAATGTTTTATTGTTATACTGCTGTGTTCTGCCCTGGAAGCATTTATGATGAAGGACAGAATGTAAAATGTGTGTGTACCTTAAAATGTACTTGTTAGTATACATTATTTTAAAATTTATCTTAGGTTTCTTAAGATTCATCTGTTTTAACACCCTATAAATGAAAGGCTGATTCATAATGTGGTGACTTGTTGTAAGCATAGGCTTGGAGTGATTCTCTCAACCCAGTTCCATATCTCTTTTGCAAATGAGCTGCGCCTTATGTTCTACTCCACTTCTTTGCCTATGCTTCGATAAATTTTCCTATGAGTCTCATTTGGATATGCAACATGTTATGCATCCTGCTCCCACATACCTCATGAGGCTCAAAAAGTTGTAAAGTCTGTCACTCTTTCTGTAATTGAGGTGCCCTTGTGAGAAAACAAATTCTCCATTTGTTGGGCAAAAGACGTAACAGAAATATCTGCCCATTGTGCCAGTTATTATGCTGGGTGTGTGGAAGAAAAAATTAATTGACGATAGTGTTGGGACTCCAATCCAGATTAGTGTAGGGTTTACTATTTAGCCTTATCTTCTTCTGAAGATCTCTCAAAAGGCAGCAGAGAGTTTAGCATCAAAGTTTTCCTTCTCCTAGATGGGCTACCTTTGCAGGTTCACAAGCCCACCTGCCCCTCACTTTCCTCTACAGCACATGCAGAAACCACCTTCTGGACTGTTGGACCCACTATTGGCCTCATCTGCCCAATCTGCCAAAGCCTGTCTTCACATGCAGAGGAAGTCCCTAACTCATGGAAGGTTTGATAACCATTGGCTACTTTCACCTGGTTTAGCCAGCCACTTATAACCAATTCCTGGGCTGTGGCCATTGTTGCATGCTGACAGCTTCTAGGAGCCACAGATGAGAGCTGAGTGCAGGGTAGCAACAAAAAGTGTACAGACTACCCCCAAAGGAGTACAATGTGTCCCCACAACAGAGGTACTACCCCTCCCCTAACACCTCATTCACCCAAAATACACCCACACACCCACACACATTCAGGGACACAGTCAACTGGGGGGGGGGTGCTGGTGGGAAGAATCCTTTTGTCGTTCACTTTCTTTTTATAATCTTGTTAAGCTTTCATAAGGCTTTCCGATTTACAAGTAAGAATTCATGTCTTTAAAAGCCCCAGGCTGGATTTAAATCCTTTGAAGAGAATGGAGGTCAATGGGGTATAACTTTGGGGAGATTCTGTCTCGTACTTTTATTTGTAAACTCTATCACATGTTGTGTCAATTCTGTGGGACTCAAACAGCCATAGAGAGGAACATGAAGGATGGGGGGGCTAATTTTTTTCCATGTAGATTCTGTAGTGATGATAATAAACAGAAATGAAATAATGGGAAGTCCCCATCCACAGACATGAACGTGCAATTTAGTTCTGTCTGTGTTCTGATGTAGTAAATTCATCACATTTCACTGCATTAGTTAAATGGCATTTCCATTCTGCTAAGAACTAATCAGCTTTATCTCAAACTTAACATTTAACACATTAAAACACAAAGTGAGAAAGGAGTCTTTGGCCACTAATATAGAAACTCCCATACTTTGTTAAGCATTTAAAGTTTTAGAAGTGCTATAGTGGGGGGAAACGGACTTAGAATTCAATTGACATGGTGCAATAGAGAAAAAATGGAGTAAAAGGAATGGGGGAGGAGAAAACAAATTTGAGCACCAATGCTCATAAATTCTTTCTAAGCTGGCATCTGGCTAAATCAGCAGAAGATGTTATGCTTCATGAAGCAAAGGACAAAATGTCAGTTCCATTTCATGTACAGAATCCAGCTGTATTGACAGTTGAACCTTACCCCAGTGCTGGTGACAGGACAGAGGCCTCTACTACACCCAAAGCCAGACCACTGCCAGCACCTAACATGTACATACCCTTGTATCTAGCAGGCATCTGGCCCGCTATCTAGTCAGACTGTTGGTTCATCTAGCTCAGCTGTATCAAGAGAAACTAGTTGTGGCTTTCCAAGTTTGCAGGCAAGAGACTTTTGAGGCTGTGAAAACAGTTGAGAGAGAAGCAGAGGTGCACTTCCTAGCCCCACACCGATGCCCACATCTCTGTTGGTTCTGTTTCTGAGTTTTGTGCATTGAATAAGAAGATCTAGTAGGGTAAGAGTGGGGAACACTTGGCCCTCCATATATTGCTGAACCACAGCTCCCATCACCCCTTGCAAATATGACCCATTGCCAGGAGAAGCAGTTCCCCACGCCTGCTGTAGGAAGATGTTTCAAATGTTCAAAGGAAATTATTCACATTAGGAATAGGGGAACCTTTTTTTTATCAGCATGCCATATTCCCTTGTGGACATATTCCAGTGGTTAGCAGTGGGAGGAGCAATAGATGGGTCTTGAGCTTCTTAGAGGAAATTTGGGCTATAAATGTAATAAGAAATAAAGAAATAACAATGTGCATGTGCAACCCATAATTGGGCTCTTGGATACATGTGAAGCCTACCCTGAAAGGTATCACTTCTCAAAACCCTCATCTTTCCTTAGAATTCCTACAAATGATTCAACTGAATAGGGACCACCACGTTTCCCTTGAGTTTCTGCTGAAGTAGCAACTCTAGTTTTCATGGGTTGGCAGAGGTCTGTGAGTATTTCTGAGTCACAGAGGAACAAGAAATGATGGGGATGGTTTTTGTTTTTTTAATGTGTTTATATACCGCTTTTGGTCACAAATGACCCCAAAGTGTTTTTTATTTTTCTTTAAAACAAACAAAAACCATATAATTCCAAAACACAGAGCACAATTAAGAGAGAGAGATAGTATATGTATATGTATAATATAAGCAACATTAATATCAATAATAAAAGCACAATATATAAACTGATATATAAAATATATCAGAAATATCCAAAATAAGATCACAAACAAAACCAAAGGCTAACAAACAATCTAACCGATTTGTTGGGTCTCTGGACCGTAATAAAGGTTGATGATGATGATGATGATGATGATGATGACAATCTAACCATAGCCACTAAAGTCTAGAAAAAATAAGTCAATTTCCATCAAAACTCCCAACAAATTGCCTCTCATGACTCCAGATGGATGCATACTACCTTATTAGAGCCATTTGGTTCTTCCTCTTGTCTGTCTCCCTACATATCTTGCCTGGATTGACACTCCATTGGTATCCTCTTCATCTTATGCTCCAACTGCTCACCCCCAGTTGAGAGCTAAAAGACAAGAGTCAGGACCTGGGGAGGTGAGAGTAGAAGAACTAACAATCTCAACTGTAGTCAGGAGACCCAGCATAGATTCTTCCATCAAACAAACATATCCATCCCTCCAGAAGCCCTTGGCAAGGACCAGCCCTTATATAATACCTGGGAAAATGGGAGAAGAAGAAAGAATACTCTCAATTGCATTGTCAATTGATTCTCTACCAGTGTTCCAGAAATGTAGTACATGTTTTGTATCATGATGATCTCAAATAATCCTTATCTATATGGTGTGTTTTTTAGTGCACACATCTTAGAAAACCGTGTTCTATCTGTGCCTTTGTACTTTTTGTACACTAAGCTAAAATACAATGGGAATTGTTGAATTGTTGTATTCTGGCACTCCATCTCACAGTAATTTGACTGTGAAATAATTTTAAAAAGTAGCCCTCAGATAGTCTGAATGCCCCCTCGGTGGGAGACATTAACACTGTCAGATTTGATCTTGGCCCAATAGTTGACATTTTCTATTCAGTCTTTTGTTGAGTCCTGAGATTTCTGGATGCCATAGGACTCCATTTTGAATTAAAGCAGAATCCCTGGAGGTTTTAATTGTGTGCCTCCCACAGTCTATAGTCCATGAACAAGATCTGCTTTTATTAGCAATAATTGAAGTTGCTAAAATCAAGAAAAGAACTGATGTGGCTCCACACTGTGAAACCATTCGGTGACAGCACTAATACAGAAGACTGTAATTAGGTAGCTAAAGAGAACTTCAGAAAAGAAAACTACATACTACCAGTCCTTCAAATAACAAAAACACAAAACAACAATAATAATAATTGTGAGCAACATGAACATTTCTGATGTGGTAGATTTACTTCCAGTTTTATCACAACAAAAGGACTGATTTTGTTTGAAAGTGCATGCAAATCAGTTTTCACCATTTTATTTTAGGGGAAGACAGCACACAACCATTATGTTAACTATTCTTGGTGATTTTTAGTTGGAATTTCATTGCTTTTTATTTCTCAAATATTGTATTTTATGATATTAAATTTTGAATTCTGCAGAATCTATTGGTAAATCTCTGGGAGATTTGTAGTTAATTGGCAGGAGTTGTTTTTTTTACTTCCAGCTTGTGAAAACAAAGAACAGATATCTTTTCACACCAGGCTATAATTGGTTTCTCATTGGTTTCTAGAGAGGACAAAGTAAATATCAGGCTCATAAGGCTGAAGTATGTGCTCCCCTCGTTTAGTGAACCTTTAAGAATGTATATTAAAACAACTGGGAATCTCCCTAAAGATTTTCCAATAGGGAATCAGATGATAAAACCTATACTATGGTTGTAAATGTGTACACTGGGAGTCAACCCCATTATACTCCATGGGTCCAACATTGATCTAACATTGTTGTTGTTGTTTAGTCATTTAGTCATGTCCGACTCTTCATGACCCCATGGACCAGAGCACGCCAGGCCCTCCTCTCTTCCACTGCCTCCTGCAGTTTGGTCAAACTCATGCTGGTAGCTTCGAGAACACTGTCCAACCATCTCGTCCTCTGTTGTTCCCTTCTCCTTGTGCCCTCCATCTTTTCCAACATCAGGGTCTTTTCCAGGGAGTCTTCTCTTCTCATGAGGTGGCCAAAGTATTGGACCCTCAGCTTCACGATCTGTCCTTCCAGTGAGCACTCAGGGCTGATTTCCTTAAGAATGGAGAGGTTTGATCTTCTTGCAGTCTCCTCCAGCACCATAATTCAAAAGCATCAGCCTTCTTTATGGTCCAGCTCTCACTTCCATACATCACTACTGGGAAAACCATAGCTTTAACTATACGGACCTTTGTCAGCAAGTTGATGTCTCTGCTTTTTAAGATGCTTTCTATGTTTGTCATCACTTTTCTCCCAAGAAGCAGGCATCTTTTAATTTCATGACTTCTCTCACAAGGCCCAATTATGTTCTTGATACCTCCCTATTCACTCCCCATAATGTGTCTTAGCATGGAAAGAGGAGCTCAGCATCAACTCATAGTATCATAGAACTATAGAGTTGGAAGGGACCCTGAGGATCAATCTAGTCCAACCCTGTGCAATGCAGGAATATGCAGCTGTCACATAAAGGGCTCAAACCTGCAGCCTTCGCATTATCAGTACCATGCTCTAACCAACTGAGCTATCCCTGTCCTGTATTCTTCCACCTCATTCAGCTACATGTGTAGACCCAACCAGAATGATGGGGTAGGAATAAACTGTAGGACTACTTAGGTGTGGAACAGATTTTTGAAAAATATACCCCTATAAATAGAAAAATTGCACAACAGAGAAAAGGTAATTACTCTTTGATCATTTGCAGGAAGTTTCCCAGTAAGTTGTGCCAATGAAAACAAAACAAAACTTGTCCAACTATAAGATACTTGATCCTTTTATCATTAGTCATGAGAAGGAAAAAGAAGCAGATGGTGTCACTTGGGGTTTTGAGTTTCTGTGTGCAGCTGCGGCTGAATGGAATGACAAGAGTTTTGAAATTCTTTTACCAATTTGTTTTAAATAGAAATCAAAAACTGACCTTTACTTAACAATTACAAATTTGATTTTACTGGTGTGCAATTTAAAATTTACAAAGCACCAGCAAGTTTGCATAACCCCCAGACCTTGACAAATCAACATGCCCACCATAATGTCCGTCATCAGAGGTGCATGGCAGTTGTTAGCAATGGTGGCTATCAGGATAGACGATAGATGCTTTGCTTAGCACTTTCACAGTCAATGCCAATGCCATTAAATTGGACTGGAGGCTGATGGACCAGGGGGAAAAGTGTAGTGGGTTCAGCAATCCTGTTCTAAACACAGGCCAATTTCTGATCTTAAAACCTTGACATGCTACCCAGCTCCTTCCATCTGAAGGTGTTGCTTGGAATGTTCCTGTCTGCTGCTAGACAGTGTAAACAGAACAAGATAGATAGATCAGTGGTCTGACAACAACCAAGGCGCAGCTTCCAATTGGTTGCAAAAGCTTCCTGCACTCAAGCGGAAGCTGTGTTGGATAGTCGGCTTCTGAAAAACGTTCGAAAACTGAAGCCTTTATTTCTGGGTTTTCAGCGTTTGGGAGGCGAAACATTCCAAAACGGAGCCATTTGGGAACCAAGGTTTGACTGTATTAGTTTTGATCAGATTGGTTCATATCTGAATGCAGAAAAACTGAAATCCTTAAGCAGTCCTAGCTGTCACACAGTCTGCTTAAAGTGAAATTTAAAGAATTTTGATAAGACAAGTAATATTTCTCTGAGGCACTATTTCACTTACCTATTTAGAATGTTTTCCCCTGGTCCATCAGCCTCCAGTCCAATTTAATGGCATTGGCATTGACTGTGGAGGAGATTGGTCAATTTGGTAAGGTGGATGGGTTTATATTAAATAAGGAAAAAAATTAAAGCAATTGTAAAAAATGTGGACCATAATGTAATAGAAACAATGCAACAAGAAACAGGAATTGAAGTGGCAAAGAAGGTAAAATACTTGGGAATATGGCTGACTTCAAAAAATATTGACTTATTCCAAAATAATTATACACCGGTGGAATGGAATTAAAAAAGACCTGGAGGTATGGGGAAGGATGGGGAAGGATGAAACTCTCTTTTGGGGGCAGAATTTCAATGATTAAGATGAATGTACTTCCAAAGATGTTATTCTTATTTCAAATGATTCCTATAATCAAAGGGACTATGATCTTTAAAGAGTGGCAGAAAGTAATTTCAAGATATATCTGGCAGGGTAAAAAGCCAAGAATACAATTTAAGTTATTAACAGATGTGAAGGAAAGAGGAGGCTTTGCCCTGCCAGACTTGAAATTATATTATGAAGCATCCTGTCTCTGTTGGTTGAAGGCATGGATAAAATTAAAAAATAACAAATTGTTAGATCTAGAAGGATTTGATAACAGATTTGGATGGCACTCGTATTTATGGTTGGAGAAGAAGAAAAGTCATAAGGGTTTTGAGAATCATATCTTCCAGAGATCTTTAATTGAAATATGGGATAGGTATAAAAATGTATTAGAACCTAAAGTCCCACACTGGCTGTCTCCATTAGAGGTTATGAGTGTAAAGAAAATTAATATGAGAGAGAATTGGATTACATATGGAGAATTAATAATTAAAGAAGGAGGAAAATGGAAAATGAAGCCATATGAACAAGTAAAAGAATATGTGTTTGATTGCTTGCACTATTTTCAGGTAAATGAAATGTTTAAAAAAGATTTTAAAGAAAGTGGATATGCAGAAAGTGAATCGAAATTTCAAACAGAGATAATAAACAATGATTATAAAATATTGTCAAAAATGTATAAAATGTTGTTGGAATGGCATAAGATGGATGAGGAAGTAAAGTCGGTTATGATACATTGGGCTAGAGATTTTGGATATAATATACAAATGGATGATTGGCAGAAAGTATGGAATGAAAATATAAAATTCACAGCATGTACTGTGTTAAAGGAGAATATGATGAAAATGGTAGATAGATGGTATATTACACCGGTTAAGTTAGGAAAAATGTTTAAAACATGTAATAAGTGTTGGAAATGTAAAGAAAAAGAAGGATCATTTTACCATATGTGGTGGGAGTGTAAGACAGTGAAGGGATTCTGGGAAATGATATATAATGAGTTGAAGAAGATGTTGAAATATACATTTGTAAAGAAACCAGAAGCCTTTCTGTTAGGAATAACAGGAAGAGGGATAAATAGAAGTGATCACAAACTTTTCCAATACGCAGTAACAGCAGCAAGAATCTTAATGGCCCCAAAATGGAAACAGGAGGAACTACCGACTCTCGAAGAATGGAGGACGAAACTCATAGACTGTGCAGAACTGGATAAACTAACTGGGAAGATAAGATATCAATGGGACCACAAGTTCATCGAGGACTGGGGAAAATTTGCAGAATATCTGAAAAGTATATGTGATGAACAAATAACGCTAGTGGGATTTAAAGAGGCTTTGTGAAGTGAGAGGAGTATTGTTAAACAGAAACAGGACAGTAAGGGTAATCTAAAAATGCAATATTTAATTTAGAAAATGTGTAAAAATGGGAAAATATGGATGATTGGCAGAGAAGCTGAGGGGAGTCCAAAAAGTTGAAATTTGTGAAAATTGTTTGATATCGCAAATTTGTATAATGGAAAATTCAATAAAAAATATTAAAAATAATAATAATAAAATATAATGTTTAGCATTTTATGGGGACTTACATAGAGTATCACTCCTAATACACACACACACACACACACACACACACACACGTAAGCAAACCCTCTTGACAATCCTTCTGATTTACATGTAAGCCTTAAACTACTTCTGTGACATGTGAAAATATTAAATAAAAATTAGTTTTAGTTATACATCTAGGGCTCCTTCCTAAGACCCAGATACTACCTAGTTCTCTCTCTCTCTCTCTCTCTCTATCCGACACACATTTGAATTCAGTATGTTTGAATTGGCATTGGATTGTGGCCATAAATTTGTAGTAAATCTTAATCAATGTAATTTTGAAGGTGATGCATTAAAAGTGTTGGGAAATACTCTCTTATCTGAACAACATAGGAACATAAGCGTGCAGCCGATATGGATAATTGTAGCCTGAAGATATTGTTTCATCCAAGGGTCTTATCTCCTTTACTCCCTTTTCCTTGCCTGAGTAGATAACCCTGTGTTAAATTTGTCCAAACGACTTCATAAAAATATATGTGTTTGGTAACATAACACAGAGTACTTTAAACCACTCAGTTTTAAAGGTACCTTGCACCTATATTTCAGAATATACTGCTAAAGAATCAGTGCCGGATTACCAAATAGGCAGAGTAAACACCGGCCTATGGGCACCATGCCTTTTAGGGGCCACACAACAACAGATATTGATTTGATCTTGAAATTGGTTTACTAAAATTGTTGGTTGGTAAAGTCAAAATCATATTAGGAGATAATTTGCAAGCCCCCCTAGGCCTAGGGGCCTTCACAGGGTTTAATTTGGAACTGTAAATAATCCCCTCTTAAGGCACCCGATACCATTTTTTTTCTTTCCATAAACTAGCTTCCCAGAGGAGGGAGATGCTACTGATCTGCTCTCCGTAGGACTTTAGTGTCATCACTGTGCATGGTGTGAAGTTAGTATTGCAGCTTCTAACTCTACTTTGGACATTGCATTGCATGTGAAATTTCCTTCCTCTGTCTAGTGCCCTCTTTGATGGCTTTCAAGTAGCATCAGAAGATGTTTCTGTTTGCCCAAGCATTTATTCTTCTGTTGTAAACATGATTTTCTAGTACAGTCTTGATCCGTTCTTAATTTTCCCTCTGCCCTAGAGAGTTTACCTCTGCCCCAGAGATGTCCTTCACAGCATATGCTAGGTGACAAGTGCCCCATCTCTCTCCATATGGGCGGGGTAGAAATAATATTATAAATTATTATCTATTTCTGTGCTTTTGTTTCCAGAAAAAAATCCATTCACAAATAATATGGAAATGTGCTAAACTTGCACTATATTCTACTATATTTCAGAAAGCTCTAAAATACTATATTCTACTATATTATGTAAAAGCTCATATATAATGTGGAAATTAATAGTTAGGGGAATGTCATGAAAATGGAATAAATGGTCCTGTGTATGCAGCCACTGTAAAGCAGTGGTGGCGAATCAAAGGCCCAGCAGTTGATTCCAATCTGGTCCTCATAATGTTCCACATTGGCTATAAGCATGGGCATAGTCAGAATTTTTGGTGGGGGGGCAAGCCTTTTGTTAGGGGGGCAGGACCTCAGTTTGCTATGCATTTTTATTATTTTTATTGATGGGGGAGCAGCTGCCCCTCCCGGCTATGCCCATGTGTTCTTCACCTCTGAAAATGTCTCTTGCTTGTCTGAATTGGGGGTAAAGAAGGGTGTCTGAGTGAGTGTGTGCAGAAAGTAGCCTACTACACAGAGGTATAATTTGCATTCATTGCTGCCTCCACTTTTGCCTCTGGCCCCACCCACCACTGCCATGTGGCCCTCAGAAGGTTACACAGAAGGAAATGTGGCTCTTGTTTTGAAAAGAGTTCCCCAACTCTAATGTAATGGAGTTTTTGGTTTTCCTTCAGTACAGCGAACTCCTTCTTTCAAAGGGATTCACTTTCTTGCAGTTACAACTTAATTGTTTGCTTGAAATGGGAATTCTCTTAAAATGGTTGCCTCTAGATACAGTTGTAAGCATGGAAAAGGAAGAAAATGTGAAATAGTTTGGTATGGGGACCTTCTAACATTTCCTTTTACTGTATTTTGAATATTCCTGCAGTACAATACTTAACATTACAATATGCCTTACCTCTAACAAGATATTTCTTCAGTTTGTCTGAAGAGAGAGTGCTGGCACTTTACAGTGCTGGCACTTCCAGCAGATTGGCTCTACTTTGAAACCCCAGTTCTTCAAGACCATGTGCTTATATCCAAAGTTGAAATGGGAGAACCTTATTTTTTTTAAATCCTTGATCTCTAGGTGAAAAGCACAAAATGTACTCTGAGCCACACAAAATAATTGCCACTGCTAGAGACAATATTCCCCAAAGTTCTCGTGTTTTCACCAGAGAAAATTTTTCAAAATGTCTTTATTGCTCTCCACATTAACTCCCTAAGGTCCTACACTACAGCACACTTTAAAATCCCATTCCTCAACCTGGTATCTCCTGGATGTTGCTAGACCACAACACCCATCTGTCTCAGCCGGCAGAGCCAGTGGTCAGAGATATTATGAGTTGAAACCCAAAACATCTTGAGGGCATTGTGTTGGGAAAGGCTGATTTGAACTGGCTTTGAATTCCATTCAGATCACACGCAAGCACAGACAGTTGCATGTCAAAGCTTTCCACTAAGTATATGCACTTGGGTACTGTGATCAACCCTTTTGAATGTCTCCCAAAACACACACTATGTGCAAACACTGCCTCCAAAGATAGGGTTATACTTAGCTGCACCACAGGTCATTATTGTATTTTATTTTATTTACAAGTATTTATAGAACACGCTTCCATCCTAAAAAGTACAAATGAAAAAAACACTATGTCAGTCCCCATACCAGTGTAATAAAATGATAGTACCAAATCTAAAAGACATGGGCAAATAGAAAGGTCTCCACCTACCATCAGAAAGATATGCTCACCTCTGATTAACTTTGCTATCTGTGAAGGGGATTAAAAATGGGGCAGTATGCCATAAAGACTCCGTGTTGTGCCACCCACCCACCTTCTCTCAAATGGTAATGAGGTTTGAAGAGGTGATTTCAAGGTAGGTTTATGTGGAAAGATGCTATCCTTAAGGCACATTGGTCCCACCTAAACTGTGCATGACTTCAAGGTTATCATCAACACTAATAAATTGAAATATTAATAATATCATCCCTGGAGATTATTGACTTTGATGTGTGGAAATCAACATAATGGAACACTGCAAATTTACCTAGGTGAAAGAGATGGCCTCCTGTCCCAAAGAACATTTCAATGAAGTGGTGGCAATGGGTACTTCCCATGGACACTGAAATATAGGAACCTTGTTCTAAGTCAGAACACTGATCCATCTACCTCAGAGTTGCCTAAGTTGCCAGAATTTCAGACAGGTCTGTAACAGCTCTACCTGAAGATGTTGGGGCTGAACCTGGAACCTTCTGTATACAAAGCAAATGCTCTACCACTGAGCAATGGCCCTCCTCTGGCCCTGGCCATCTGGTTGAGCAGCACCAGATGAGATGGAAAAGAGGAGAGTGATAGGAGATATGACAGCCACCATCAAATATCTAAAGGGCTGTCACCTGAAAGATAGAGCAAGCTTGTTTTCTCCTGCTCCGGAGGGTAGGACTTGAACCAATAACTTCAAATTACAAGAAAGGAGATTCTGACTAAACATCAGGAAGAAGGTAAGACTTGTTCAACAGTAAAACAGTGCCTCCCCCCCTGGAAAGTGGTGGTGGACTCTCCTTCCTTGGAGGTTTCTAAGCAGAGGTTGGATGGCAATCTGTCATGGATGCTTTAGTTGATGTTTCTGTATTGCAGGAAGCAAGACTAGAAGGCCCATGGGATCTCTTCCAACTCTACAATTCTGATTCTATGATTTAAAATGGGAGAAACAAAATTTAAAAAAAAATCCTTCCAGTAGCACCTTAGAGACCAGCTAAGTTTGTTATTGGTATGAGCTTTTGTGTGCATGCAGATACCAAATGGGAGAGTTATGCTGCTGGAAATATAGTCTGTTCCATCTGTGAAAGTCAGTGCACAGCTCTGATTAGTTTCACTTAGAATGGAGTAAGTACACCCAAGAACAGGATTTAGAACTGTGTATGATTAGTGTATTTTTTAATTAAGAGCTTGATCCTGTGTCCACTGTGTGCCTGTACTATCAGTGATTTCAATTACCACTGAACCATGTTCTCAGCATTTCTGTGACTAAGCCCCAAAACAAATTAAACAGATGAGCCTTCACATGGCTTTCAAAGAAATACATTATTCCAGTCTTCAGAACAGAAATGAGATTATCTGAGATCTGCCAGATTTACTCATCATGATGTTAGGTCATGGTCCATGTCTTCAATTGGCTGCCTATGGGCTGTGTCAAAGCACAAGTATTTTGTATGCTTCAACTGTACCTATTTAGCTGGGACAGCCCTTTTCCCTCATATCTGAGTCAGGTAAATCACTTCTCCCTGTTTTATGCATTTTCCATTCCCTTTGGAGATACATTTTTAAAATGTTGTTAGTGTCAATTCCTGCAGTTTAGAGACAAAGGTCACATCAATGCAATATATTTCATGCACATTCAGAACACATTTAAAGGACATGCCTTCTCTCAAAGAATCAAGGGAACCATAGTTCTACCCACAGGGAATGTGCTGGGGAAGGACACACCAGCAGGATTAAAATGTGAGTGGCCAATGGCCAAGAAGTCCCAAGGCAGAAAGATGAGACCTAAATCCAGGACTGTAGTGAGGGGGGGGGGGAGAGAGAAAATAACTGGCTACTGTGATCATTGATGGACAAGTGATGGAGGTCAGTTGGTCTCTTGATTATGGCCCCAATGGCAATAGCAATAGTCTGGTGGCTGAGTGAGGTGAGTCTGGCTCAGGCAGCCACTTCCCAGAATTCAGCAGTGGTGGCAGCCAGCTAAGTAGTAGCCATGGAACAGAAGGGGGTAGTGGTGGCAGTGGCAGGGATAGCTGTGGCCTGAACCACACCAAGTCAGGGCTCATAGTGGGCAATATGGGGGGGGGGGGAGAATAGGGAGGCTAAGCAGGCCTGGCACAACTGGTTCAGTTGCTATGGCTGCAGGGGTCTTCTTAGCCAGCATGTTTCCTACGTGCTGATCATATAGTGCTTTAAAAGCACTAATTAAACATTAACCCCAGCTTCAAATTGATTCAGGGGCTGATCCAGGTCAGGTGTTCCCTGAATCCCTAAAACTAAAATTTTACACTACCCATTTAATAATGTCAATATTTAATGGTGTCTAGAAATTCCTGGGCAACAGCCAGTACTTCAGAATGTGTATCTATAGCTATATACCCACACTATATACCCACATTAACCCTTTAGAGCAGCCTTTCTCAACCTGTGGGTCCCCAGATGTTGTTGAACTACAACTCCCATCACCCCTAGCTAGCAAGGCCAGAGCTCAGGGATGATGAGAGTTGTAGTCCAACAACATCTGGGGACCCACAGGTTGAGAACCGCTGCTCTAGAGTTTCCCCTTCCCATGCCATGCTCACTTTTCACCTTTCCAAACCCATTTCTGAAGCCACTTCACTCTTCTGTTCTGAATGTCTGCTTTTGCACCTTCACCCCCGTGCCCAAGCCTCCTCTTCGTCCTCCTTTTTTGCACCATGCTTGCACACAAACCACCCCTATGGTAATCTCCTGCAACCTCCTCCTCCCACACACTGCCTATACTAACCACACTTTTTCTGCTGAGCTATGAAGCCACCCCCTCCTATTCTTCAGACCCTTTCGGACACTACTTCCTCCTATTTGCAACCCCCTTTGCACCCCTTAATTGGACCTTCACCCATTTTTCCTACAACCTCTTCCCTTTCCTCAACTCCCCTTGTAAACAGGACCCCACTTCCTCTTCTATTCTGCAGCCCTCACTTCACACACACCCTATGATGATATAAGTTACTATATCTTGCCTGTCAGAGCTACAATTCTGACAGTGTTTTAGCAGTCAATCTTTCTTCACAGGGAACTCCTGGAGCTGGAGCTCCAGGAGAGAAATGGGGGTCTCCTAACAACTCTCAGCACCCTTAAACTACAGTTTCCAGGATTCTCTGGCAGAAGTCATGACTGTTAAAGCAGCATAATAGTGTTTTCTATTCAGTGGCGTAGCGTGGGGGGTGCAGGGGGGGCCGGCCGCACCGGGCGCAACATCTGGGGGTTAGGGAAATCCATGGGTTAGGGGGCACAAATCCACGGGTTAGGGTGCGCAAATTACTTGCCTTGCCCCGGGTGCTGATAACCCACCCTACGCCACTGTTTCTATTTATGGCACAGAAGTGGCCTTTGTCAAAGGCATGTATACTTTGGGATGTGTGAGAAACTGAAGATTACAGTGAGCAAGAACACTTTCGAGTTCTTGCCAATCTACTAGAAATGATGGCTAAAGGTAAACCTTATTCCTCTTTCCCTCATTCTCTTAGTAATATTTATTAATATGAAAAATAAAAGGGCACATTGCATCGGCAGTGACATGATGTGAGTGAGATTGAAGTACAAAGCTAATAATGATAATACGCAATAATTATTTTATTGATGTGCAGGAAATGAATTATTCATAGCTTCAAAGTATATGTGGATTATTCTAATTACTTGCTTTTAAAATATATGAGATCCAGTGCAAATACATTGACAATTTTGATGGAACACCTGCTACCTCTTTTTACAGGAGATCAAGGACCAGTTCCTGTAACTAGGACCATAAAGATAACATTGTAAGTGGCTTGGGATGCGCATATGGAATGTGGGAGACTGGAAGCTGAGGAAATCACATTCCACCAAAATAATCGGAGAGGGGGAGAATTTAAATCAATGAGAGAATTTAAATTTGCCAGAACAAAATGTAAACTAGACGCAATCTGCAGCTACCCTGAAAAATTCACACTTCTGCAAATTTGTGGTGCAAATCTTCAACCAAATAATGTATACAGAAATCTGTATATTACGAGGAAGTTTGCAAATAAATGCATATGTTAGAGAAAATAGTGTGTGAACTGCATAAAATCAATGGAAATTCCTTGCAAAACTGTGCATAATAGGGAATAGACTATACCAATGGTATCTGAAGAAGTGTGCATGCACACAAAAGCTCATACCAAGAACTAACTTAGTTGGTCTTTAAGGTGCTACTGGAAGGAATTTTTTTATTTTGTTTTGACTATGGCAGACCAACACGGCTACCTATCTGTAACAGGGAATAGACTGTGTGTATTAAGAGAAGTACACACTAAAATGCTGATGGATTTTCTTGAAGTCTGTTTTTTTAAAAATAAACTGGTGAGAAAACATGGACAACCAAGCTGAAGTTTCTTTTGGGGGGGGGAGGGGGAGGAAGAGAACCTGAGAGAAAGTGAAATTGACAGATTTGTCAATCCCTATCTACCCCTAATTTATAATGTTACATTTTGTGTTGTTCAGTTGCTTTCTATTTTTTTTATAGAACTCAATAAAAAAGCAGCAAAGAAATCCTGTTTGACAAAATGAAAAGGCAATCTAGTCCAATGTGCTGTTTGCCTCAATGGCGAGCCAGAAGTTTCTGAGAAGCCATAAGAATACAACAGCTCTCCAGTGCTGTTCGTCACGCTCAGCAACCTGAGTCTCAGTACCATCCTGGGTATTGCCTTCTGACAGGCTTACCCATAAATTTGTCTAATTCCATTTTAAATCCTCTGACCATCATCACAGACAGTGAATTTCATAAATTGCTTATGCATCGGGTGACCCTGAGTTCTAGCATTATGAGGGAAGGATAAAAAAAGGTCATCTAATTTTGCAAATTCATTCTCTCTTCTCCCTATGTGCTTGCAGATATTTATTTTTACCCTGCGACGCTCAACCTGCAAAGGGCTCCCACAGCAGCATAAAAACCCAACATAAAAAATTAATACAATAAAACTAGTTTTACAGTGACCATTAAAACCACCAACCCACAGATATCTGAGAACAACAAACAGATCTCAAATATAAAACTTGTTTTGTACCTCTTTAAAACAAACAGTGTGTGGGAACAAGACCAATATGAAAGCTAACCTCTTTCTTGTACTCTCAATGCTGTTCATATACTTCCTAGGGCAGGGGTGCCCAAACCTTTTTCAAAGAGGGCCAGATTTGATGAAGCTAACATGTGTGAGGGCTGACTGAAGTTGTTTACAATTTTACCACAAAGTTGTAGAGTTTTTTTTTAGGATTTAACTGCAAAGTTGCTGAGCTTTTTTTAGGATTTTACCCCAGGACATATACTGCCACGGGGGCCAGATTAAATCAACCAGCAGACTGGATTAGGCCCCCGAAATGGACTTTGGACATGCCTGCCCTAGGCTTTCTGGCTCTTTGTTAGTGGATTTGCTACATTGAGTCAGTGCTCATCTCATCCCTGTATGTGAACTTACCATATTTTTTCGTCTATAAGATGGAATTGGAGACGAAATAGACGAAATAAGACGTCTATTTGGAGGGGACTCAGATTTAAGAAAGATGGCTCTGTGTATAAGACACCCCCTAATTTTTGACATTTTTTTAAAGGGGAAAAACTAGTCTTATACACACAAAAATATGGTTTGTGGTAGTCCCCCTCAGGCCACCCTATGTGGTGACCATAACTACACTGGTGACATCTTCTTAATGTTGCTGGCGCAGTTCTTGATAGAAGAACATTGGAACACAGGAAACTGCCTTATTTTGCATTAGAACGTCAGTCAATCTAGCTCAATATTGTCTAGAATTACTGGCAGTGCCGCTTCAGGACTTCAGACAGGGGCCTCTCCAAGCCTTACCACACTTAGGGTGTTTCAAGAGACTCAACCAGTGTGCCTAAAGTTTGTTTTAGCACTTTTTAAAATTAACCCTTACTTTTGTATGTTTCACCTCCTTTTTCCAAGCTGAGCATGCATGGGATATTGTGTGCATTCTGCCCTGTAGTGGAGATATATCTCCAGTCTTGGTGCAATGAGAGTATAGGATTGTTCTGCCTGACAAACAATAGTCTACCAAGTGAAAATGATTAGAATTGGCCACAGGAGTTGCATTTGAGTTTATGACCTGGGGATGGAAATTTGAGGTATGTGTACTACCAGTCTGTGAGCACTCTGTTCCTTTGTTCCCTATCTGAATCTGTCAAAAGGCTTGTTTTGACTCTTGCTGGAGAAACATGGAGCTGTTTTGATGGCCATTTGTATAAAAGCTTGAATAACAGGGATATTGGAAGCCTTAGGCTCAAACTAATAAAAATTACAGCAACATTGTGAAAGCGTGTTTTCATAATCTGAAGCCAATGAATGGCATTATGTTCCAGAAGCCATACAGCTGAGAAATGACTATTAATCAATACCAACTATTTGTTTAATATAACTTAAAATTTGGTGCAATGCATTTTAAATCATATTTCTAGTATGAGAAATGTTGAGATGGAAACTTTAGCAACCTACTGTAAGTGTTGCTTATTGCTTATAGACTATTCTGGAATTTAAAATCAACCTCTCTCCTTCTTTGTCCAATCTCCTTTACCTCTTGATCAGATATTTTTTAACATATGTATAATCAATGCATGCAAAGGGGATTGGGTGTTGGAATTCAGGCTCGGTCAGAGGTATGTGCCTATCTCTCCAGGCACCGGCTGAATTCTTTCGACCTCCCTCCGGCGACTCCCGGCAGGAAAAACACTCGAGGTCCGTTCCGGCGATTTTCCTCAGGCTGTGAGAAAAACACACCAACTGCTTCTCCTCCTCCCTGCTCCCTGCATATCCCCAGGGAGGGGAATCAGACACAGACAGAAATGTATCTACATGTTTTATTCCTGTCTTTAGCAGTCATACAGTGAAAAATGTCCGCTCTTTTCAACAAACAGAGAGAAACTCCAAACTCCACCCATGTACATCCTGTACAGGTCATATGACACACACTGAGCTAACATCCGGTGCTCAGTACAGAATGGACTGCCCCTTTGTTTCCATGGCAACAGTCACATACATCCTGTCTGGCTTTGCAGCCACAAGCAGCTGACTTAGCTGCTAGAGCCTTTGCTTGCTGCAGCATTGCTGCTTTAGAATAACATACTCCCCCTAAAGCATCAATGCGTGCTGCGAGCAAAGCGTCATCCAGAGAAGAAAACAAACAGTTGTTATACTTATAACACTCCCCTGTTGTTTCAGTTCCACCCTTGGAACTACACGCCACTGGTTTTACCAATGTACCTCTCTGGTTGTGTGACTTCCAAGGAATGAGTGCATCTGCATTACCTTGGTTAGCAACTCTCTGTTGTGCCTTTGTCTCTGACTCAGACACAGCTTCAATTTGACCTTGGTCGTTTACAACAGCAACACATGCAATAGCTTGGTTGGCAAACTCTTTTGAATACCTCTTGGGTGGTACACCCTTCGTTGCTCTCTCAGACCTACGTAAGAGGTGCTGCTCTCCCTTGCTTTCTGGTTCAGCCTCTGAACTCTCTGAAGAACCAGTACTAAGCTTAATCAGTGGTTCATCCTCCTCTTCTGAGGGTCTAGTCATTGTGTGAGATTTCCTCTCAATGACTGTGATAACTGAGCTGTCTGAGCTATCGCTGTCATCATCAGTACTACTGAACTCAATAAAATCATCATCATCATCATCATCATCATCAGAATCATCATCATCTCCTGTGGGAAATGTGTGAACAACCACTCGCTCCTGTTCAGGAGCACTCTCTAGAAATTTTGTGAGAATCACCTTTCCAGATTCAGACAAAATTACTCTGTAGAGACCCTTTTCATAACCCACAAAAATGCCTCTGGCATTCTTTACTCCACCTGGAGCTTCTGTCCTCACATGAGACCCAAAAACCTTGAAATGGGCAACAGAAGGTTTTCTGTGGAACAGTTTCTCAAAAGGAGAACATCCCAAGTCTTTTGAAACCTTTCTTAACCACGTGTAACAATATGACATTAGCGACTCAGCCCAGTACTCATGTGGCAGATGCGAACTAAGCAATTGTGCATGCATTCCCTTTTGCAATTCTTTGTTCACCCTAACACAGACACATCTGTTCCAAGCTTCTTCGGAACTAGCAATTTTGTGTCTTATCCCTTTCTTCTTCAGGAACCTCTGGAAATCCTGTAAAAGAAAAATTGGCTTCTCATCTGTGCAAAGACAATCTATGTCAACATCATGCATATTTTTAACCTTGTCACAAAACTCTTTAAACCTTTCTAAGGATTCTTTCGGTCTCTCCAAAAGATAAATCCAGACAAAACCTGTAAAAGAATCAACACATATTAGGTAATACTTTGCATTGCCTCTAGATGGTGCTAAAGGACCAATCACATCAGCATACACCCGCTGAAATGCCCTGTCGACCCTTGAGGTGACCTGCTTGGCGTTCTTCTGGGCTACACCTGCAAAAGAAATCATGTTAGAATCACAAGAATTACATTCCATGTAATCACTTTGATCAAAAGTCAACAAATACAGTCCATCTTTCTCTTTGGCAGAAAGATACATCTCTCCATCTTTGTAGATCTCGCAGTGTTGATCATCATAGGACAGTTTTAGTCCCTTCTTGGCAATCTGCGAAACGCTGAGCAGATTGTACTTCAACTCTGGAACCAAATAAACATCGTTTATAGTCAAGTTCAGACTTTTAAGATACACAGTCCCAATTCCGGTGGCTTCCAGCTCTCGACCGTTGGCTTGTTGTACAACGAAGCTTTGCTTCTTAAACGACGAAAACAAATCCCTACGATGGGTCATGTGAACCGTCGCTCCCGTGTCTAAAACGAAGGAATTCCCCACTTGTGGTGTGGCTTTTAGGGACATCAAAGCCTTTGCAGGCTTCGCCTGTGACTTGGCATGACTTCTGCCTGATGCCTCAGACTTCGTGGAGCTTCCCTTGGCTCCTTTGTTCTGACGTGGCTTCTTGCAGTACCGCTGAAGATGCCCAGTCTGCCCACAATTGAAACATTGGACAACGTTCAAAGCTACAGCATTTTCTCCAGTAGCTACAGCAGTGGGGGTGTTAGAACTCCGTTCTTCCCTCCCCCTGTCCTTCACTTCCAGGGCGGCAAGTCTGTCATGTTCACAAAGAACCACGGCAAAGACCCTCTCCGAAGTTAGATCAGCTGCTGGGAGAGACCCCAGCTGACTGGCAACCGTTTTGTAAGTCTGATTCAGGCTGTTTATCACCATGAAGCAAAACACTTCCTCCTGCAGACGGAAATTGCGTTCCACCATCTGCTGACGCAGAAATTTCATTTCCGTCAGGTGCGCTTGAACATCTCCATCAGGCGCAAGCCTCAGGTTAGTCAGCTTTTCAAAATACAGCAACGCTGAAGAACCTGCATCTCTCTGATGTGTCCTTCTCAGCGTGTCCCAAACATCTTTCGCGTGCTGTAAATCTTGTATATGAATAAGCTGAGAGTCTGACACGCACAGAATTATAGCGGTTCTGGCCTTCACATCCTGTGACTCCCAAGCACGCGTTGGTGCTGCAGGGATGGGGTTCTCAATCACCTCAAACAGTCTCTGATTCTGCAGCAAGGCCTTCATCTTAATAGACCAAGATGCATAATTGTCACTGGTCAAGAGGGGTGGAGAAGGCAGGCCCCCCCCTTTCTTGGCATCCATTTTGAGTCCTTGCATTGACTCTCAAACACAAGCCTCTAAAATCCAATAGCTGGCTTGTTTACACTCTGTGCACCTGGCAGCTCTAACACTGGCCGCTTGGAAAGTCCCCTTTCAACAGTTCCTTTGTAAGGGCCTAGTCTAAACACGAGCTGTTTTTGCCTCTCTGGGCATAGCCTGACATCCAGCCCTTATCTTGAAACTGGCCTGCGTTGCTAAGCAACCACATTCCTTTCCTTGGACAGGAAAAACCACAGGAATGTTTGGAATGCAGACTCTTCTCTCTCGGAGCTGTTTTTCCCAAACGTTGCTCCCATGAAGCAGAGAATTAATCCATCTGCATTCACACTTCTAAGCCCGAAAATCTCATACCTGGGCTCCGTAGCTTGGCTTTCAGCTTCTTCTGGTGAGCTCCTGGCTGCAGAGAATCAGCCTCCATCTCAGGCTTCCATGGAGAGGGATGAAAATAGCAGCTCTGCTCCTATTTCTGCAGAGTTCCATGGATCTCGTAGCAACCGTCCTCTGCTACCACTGTTGGAATTCAGGCTCGGTCAGAGGTATGTGCCTATCTCTCCAGGCACCGGCTGAATTCTTTCGACCTCCCTCCGGCGACTCCCGGCAGGAAAAACACTCGAGGTCCGTTCCGGCGATTTTCCTCAGGCTGTGAGAAAAACACACCAACTGCTTCTCCTCCTCCCTGCTCCCTGCATATCCCCAGGGAGGGGAATCAGACACAGACAGAAATGTATCTACATGTTTTATTCCTGTCTTTAGCAGTCATACAGTGAAAAATGTCCGCTCTTTTCAACAAACAGAGAGAAACTCCAAACTCCACCCATGTACATCCTGTACAGGTCATATGACACACACTGAGCTAACATCCGGTGCTCAGTACAGAATGGACTGCCCCTTTGTTTCCATGGCAACAGTCACATACATCCTGTCTGGCTTTGCAGCCACAAGCAGCTGACTTAGCTGCTAGAGCCTTTGCTTGCTGCAGCATTGCTGCTTTAGAATAACATTGGGGTCATGCTTGATAATGACCTCCATGCATTAATCTGCTGTTTTGCAGATGGCTTGATTTAAGATGGCTTGTTCCAAGCAACCATAATACACATTAAGGGCTCATCCACACTTTGTCCCATGCCAAGAAAGCATGGGTCTGAGCAGTTTTCTGCTTGCCCCACTCCTTTCCCAAGGAAAAGCCTGCTCTTTAGTTCTATATCAGAACAAATGGCAATCCACAGAAAACCTTAATTGCTGTTGGCTCCAATTGAGCACTAGAGAATGGTTGTGCCCGGGGGAAAGCAGTGGAACAAGAGGAGGTGTGGAGGAGTCCTAACTGTAAGTTTGTTAATTTGGGGGAAATGACAAGCTGTCACTAACCCACTTTATGTCCACACCAGAAGATGAGATTGTTGGAACCTGTTCTTTCTAGAAGTTTCATGTCCACTCTGACAAATGAATTCACACATCCTTCACCCATGTGAGGTGGGAGAGGCTGCAAGCTTCCCTTTGTAGCTTGCTTAGAGGCAGAGCTGCCACTGTCTGCAGTTTTTTAATCCCTTGTGATTCGTGCCAATAGTTTTCACCTCTGGAGAAGGGCAGGCCTGTTTGACGAGTGTGAGCACTAAGAGGTCTAGATTGGTGAAGCTAACCTAGGCTCTTCCAAATAACTTAATCACCTCCTTCTTTTTGCTTTTAACTTGTTTTAAACTTTTTATGTTTTAAATGTTTTTATATTGTTGTAAACCACTGTGATGTATTTTTATGATACAGTGGTATATAAATGTTTTTATAAATAATCTAAGAACCAACCAAGAACCTAACTGGGGAAGGGCAGCCCCTGGAATTCCTGCTTCAACAGGTACATCTGGGATAGGAGCTTCATCAAGCAGGATCTACTGCAGACATAGGTAAACTCAGCCCTCCAGATATTTTGGGACTACAACTCCCATCATCCCTAGCTAACAGGACCAGTGGTCAGGGATGATGGGAACTGTAGTCTCAAAACATCAGGAGGGCCAAGATTGCCTATGCCTGCTCTACTGCATAGTCTCTTCTCTCCCTTCTTTTCTAAGTCCTTGAGTCGGACATAACTAAATAACTAAACAACAACAACAACAAAATCCTCATCCTCAAATGCCTCCTACTCCTACTATGAATCAGATGGTCAGTGGGTACCATGCCACTGCATGAAGGTGACAAAACATTACTCAGTATCCAAAATAATCAGATTTCTTCTTCAACCAGAACTCTATAGATACACCAGAGCCTCCAGAAACACCCTGGAGTCACTGGACCTGGGCACATTTATTTGCCTGGGAATTATGAATCATAATCATAATCATAATCATTATTTATTTATTTATAACCCACCCATCTGTCTGGGTTTCCCCAAACACTCTGGGTAGCTTCCAACAAAATATTAAAATACAATAGTCTATTAAACATTAAAAGCTTCCCTAAACAGGGCTGCCTTTAGGTATCTTCTAAACGTCTGGTAGTTGTTCTTCTCTTTGACATCTGGTGGGAGGGCATTCCACAGGGCGAGTGCCACTACCAAGAAGGCCCTCTGCCTGGTTCCCTGTAACTTGGCTTCTCACAGTGAGGGAACTGCCAGAAGGCCCTCAGCGCTGGACCTCAGTGTCCGGGAGAACGATGGGGGTGGAGACGCTCCTTCAGGTATACTGGACGAGGCCATTTAGGGCTTTAAAGGTCAGCACCAACACTTTGAATTGTGCTTGGAAACGTACTGGGAGCCTATGTAGGCTGGTGTTATGTGGTCTCAGTATTCAGATTTTAACATCATTACAGCTCTTTCTGTTCTGCTGTGCCATTTCTAACCACAGGGTCATTTTCAAATGAGAATTTATAGCTCTCAAGAGTAATGAAACCAGTGAATGTCAGGCCATAATTATGATAAATCATTTTGCTTGTGAGATGATACAGAGGATTATTTGTGCACTGAGAGTCCTGTGAACAGTCATCCTTTGTCTCCTTCAGTTATCATGAAAACGGAGGAAGCATGAGGGTTACTTCTCGTTTGACACATTTTTGGGGGGAGTGGCTATCCAGACATAATGATCATGAGTCAACATTGAACAAACATAGAAATAACAACTTTTATTGGCAAAGCACATGGTACTTGGACACGAACTCCTTCTCAGTTGCTACTCTGTTGCATTTCATAAACATCAGTTGGGATGGAAATGTTTATGCCATTCTAATTTGTTGCAATTGCTGTATGCAGTGGTATTTCAATCATGTATAAAATCCCAGGTTATGATCTATTCTGACATCTAGTCTCTTTCCTCATCTGGGTGAGACCATTCAAGTTATTTTCTCGGAGAAGTTAAAGTGTGGCAAAATTGCCTCCACTTAGGAGCTTCATTAGGAGAAATTTGCATTAAAATGCTGCAGAGTTTTCATAAGGAGTTTCTTCTTAACAATAAATAAATCACAAATGGCTGCAAAATATGGAGTATTTGGATTAAGATGGGAAGAATGAGATACTGAGTGAACCAGGATTGGCAGATCCTTGTAGGAACCTTCCATCCCAGGTCTCACCTTATTATATTGAGCTCAATGCCAAATAGGACTGAGTAGACTTGTTCCTTATGATTCAGATATTTTAAAATAACTTGTGCATTTATCATCTCTTTCTAATCTTCTGTGTTCCCCCACTTTCATATTACTACATTCCACACTTCTTGTACCAATCCCATAGTAATAATAACCATTTGCTTGTAGTTATTAATGTCTTTCCCTAGATAAATATTCTCTTTTGATACCTCAGGTTTTTAATATCAGCCTTCTGCAGAATCAGCAGTTGGTGTATCCACTTCTACACTGAAATTTATGTGTTTTTTTTTTTTAAAAAAAAGATTTCAATTACATCTCAATTATATTAAATACCTTCCCATTAGTTTAATGACTTCCATTCACTTATCAATATCATTTGTTAATTTCAATTGCTTTCCAATAACACCTCCATTACATTGTTTTGTTTCATTTTTTTATTCTCAGGCATGTTCTTAGCACATTTTGCAGCATCTGAGTGCTGCTCCCTGTGTTAAAAATGACTCCCCAACACTCACCTCACGCTTCTGGCTCTTTTTGCAATGGATAGTGATTATGAATTGTTTTCAGGGCCCTATCAGGGTCTCACTTCACCTAACTTGCTTACTGAACAATAAGTATAGTTGTTGTGCCCCTGTATGATGCCCTCTCCCCACATCCAGATGAGACACAATTTATGGATTGAAATAAAGGGCATGGCTCTATTAGTTAACCTGTTTGGAATGTTTATTTGTGCCAGCATAAATTTACTGTCCACTCATTCGTACTACTCAGGAGATGGCTGGCAGCCAAAATAACCACCCACAGAAAGAGTCCCTCCATTGCTCTGTGGTATCTTCTGACATAGTATGCTACCATTGGTTCACCTAACTTAGTACTGCCTCCACTGATTGACAGAATTATAGAACTGTAGAGTTTGAGGCACCCCAAGGCTCATCTAGTCCAATGCTGGAATTTCAATTAAAGCTTCCATGACAGAGCAACAGCTCTCTAGGATTTCAGGTATGGTTCTCTTTGTTTGAGCCCTACCTGAAGATGTTGGGAACTGAACCTGGGACCTTGTGTATATAAATGCTCTATCACTGATCTAAGACCTTTCTCCATAGCTATGGCCAACCTCTGTCTTAATCTGTTTCCCCAGCAGTCAGAGGACAAGAAAACTTCCCTCCTGAAGTCTCCCACTGGTCTTAGAATTTGCCTCACCATTGCACACAGCACTCATTCTGATGTCTAAAAGCAGAGTGAACCTGTAGCCCTCCAGATGTTGCTGGTTTACAACTTCCATAACCCCTGACCTTGTTCTTTTTTAAAAGAGAGACAGGCCATACCTCAGTGGTAGAGCATCTGCTTTGCATGCAGAAGGACCCAAGTTCAATCCTTGGCATATCCAGGGAGGCCTGAGAATGTAAAGCCTGAAGAGCCACTACAATGTGGCAAGGGTATTTTAGGATATAGTTCCGTGTTGTGTGTCACATGCCTGTTTACTCCCAGCACTGTTCTCGCTGGGAACTTCCGTTTTGTATATAGCTTTTGTTCTGGCTGTTTTCCTGGACACGGAGGCAAGCAGTCATGTTTTTCCTTTGTTCTGATCTACATTGAATAAAGCTGTAAATATGTTCTCCTGTCTGAATCTTCCATTGTGGAGACTGCTGAAAGGGTGTGCACGGGCCTTGGAATGTCTCTGAGGCTTGTGTCGCTAACTGACTGATGCTGTTCCATGGGAGACTGGTGATCGTCTGGAGGTGACTTGGAGGCCTGCCTGATGCCTCCGTCTCCCTGGCAGTATCCCAACAGGGTATGACTTGGTAGAAGACCACTTCCTGTCATGAACACACCAGCTCCAAGTGTAATCTCGCAGCCGGCTGCAGAATGCAGTCAGGAACAGGGCAGCTGGGCTTTCATGCCAGGACAGGAGAGCCCACAGCTGCCAGCATTGACTCCCCCTGACCTTGGATGGATGGCTGATAAGGGAGGAACGGACAGCAGACTGGAACACAGCCAAAACTCCCCAGAAGCCCAAACAGGTGTGGAAAGCCACAGAAACAGCTTTTCGGAACAGGAAGGGGCTGCAGCTGACCGAATAAGTTCAAGGTACAGGAATATAGAAAGGCTGCTAGACAGGAAGCAAAATAAGAAACGTAAAGGTTGAAGGTTCAATCTCTTCTGTCAACACAGGAAGAACTCCTCAGAAGGGTCAGCTGAGTGATGGGGGCCGGAGGCTTGCTAAAGCCACCCGGAGATAACTGGTTTTTTTTTTTTTTTTTTTGCAATAAATCCTCCTTTTTAATTACGTACGCTTACTGTGTTATCAAGCCAGGAATCTGGACTCCTAACATTTCCTAAGCTCTCCTGCAGCTAACATTAATACAACATTTTCCAAAAGAAGCTAAAATCAGCTTCAACCAAAGTGTTCTTTCTGAAAAGCAAATTTTAAATTGACATTCAAGTTGCTAATACAGTCCAGGATTTAATAAGTAGCCTTCTCTGCCATGTGACATTCCAACTGAGGTACGTCCAAGTCAATTTTCAACTTCAGTGATTTGTATCAGATAAATTGTCATTTCATAAACATATCTTTATCTTTTAAGCTGTCTTATAGAGAAGAAAAGTCCAGGTGTGTGAAATAGACATTTGGAAATTGCATACTATATTACAAATTTGTGATTTGCTGTGGGGGAAGGACTTGACTGCTTGGTTACAATTGGCTGTAAAATTCTGTTCAAATAGTGATTAAGAAGGCTTCTGTCTGAAAATAGTGAGTTTAGCACTCTGGAATAATATTTGAGGAAATTTTGAACTTGCATAAATTTATCTCAGGTGAGTGTTTGTGTTTGCATCAACAATGTGAATATTAATTATTACAGCAGTAGTCAACCATTATTTCTTTATTTCTTTTGCATCAGCCAAAGACATAGATATGACACTGTCCTTGCACAGAAGGTATACAATCTTAGTAAGACAAATTGTGTTCTAAAGTGACAGGAAAGGACAAGGAAGGATAAAAGAGTAACCAAAAAAAGATTGGGATGGGATGATTGAACTGATAGCAGAAAACAAAGAAAAGCTCATGCTGTGATGAGAAAGACTTTGTAGATGTGTGTGTTTCTGCACATGTCTCTCTGTGTGTTTAGAAGGGTTGTAAAAGAGAAGAGTGAGGCTGGGACATGCAGGACCTGCCCTGTCCTCAGATTGCCCTGTCTAATATTAGAGTGAGGTGGCTGTTTCAGGTGATAGATAGCAGCAGTTTCCCACACCATTCTCCCTGAGTCCCTTAAACTAACATGCTCTGAGCCCCCTAATCTAGTCTGCTGCCCTCAAGTGCCCCAACAGTGCTCTGGTCTAGTCAGTTTCTGTACATCAGATTGAGGGTGCCATATCCTTTGCCTCACACAGAAGAATCTTTTGGGCTGGCGCTGGGTTCAGGCATAAGACGTATGCCTGTAAATGGTAACAAGTAAATACATTATATGGAGAAAATGAGAGGAGTGCATCAGAGCAGAATTGATACAGGATACGGAGCAACATCAGACAGATTGGGGAAGCCTGACAGCTTATTCCAGTTTTGTTTTTAAGGCAGTGTTGCTGGCTGTGGCGCCACTTCTACAATTATTTTCATCCAAAGTGGAGTTGCAAAAGCTGCTCTCATAATCCTTCCCATTAGGTTTTGTGGTCAAGGACATGTTCTACAGGGAGCTGGCTTCAGGCAGCAGGCCCATTGGTAGACCAACTCTGCATTATAACATCTGAAAACTTGACATTAAGGCTGGCAATATGAAGCCCACCATGTAGGAATTCCTTGCAGACAACTGCAGCACTTAGAGACAATTAGTCAGGTTGTGTATCCACAGCAGTGACCAGAGGAGAAATGACCACTGGGAAGAGCACAGAAAGAATAAAAACACCAGCATCAGACCCCTTCATTTGCCCCAGATGCAGCAAAACATGTCTCTCCCAAATCAGTCTCTACAGGCACAGAATGCACTTTAACTTTCCAACAGCTTGACTTCACCCCCAAAGGCACACTCTTCAATTTTCTCCTGATATAGGCAGATGCCAGGCAGGTTTTGTGGTAGCTGAGTGTTGACATGGAAAGGAACTTAGGAGAGAAATAGAAGGGAAACAAATGTTGGTTGATAAACAACTATGCCCTTTTTCTTTGAGATTAACAGGAAACTTTAGAATATATTAATATGGTTGCAGATCAACCACCCACTCAATTTCCCTCTCACCTCCTTTTTTCCATTTATTCATCTCAGCTATATTGAAACTATCTGGAAAGTTATAGGGCAACATGTTAAGCTGCTGTCTGAGCCAGTGGCAACACTGTCACCAGTATCCTTAAATTCTCATTACTAGGGAACACGATCATTTTGGCAATAATCAAGTTTGCATTCGATTATTGGTTTTAGCAAGAATCAAGCTTGTTCTCTTTCTCACAGCCTGAGTCCAGCTGGTATCATGTTAGTGTTCACAATATTTAGTTGTACAAATTTCTTCACTCGTTAAAATATAATGCAAGAAGCAGCAGCTTATTGAATATGCCATTATACTTGTGCAACCCATTTCAATGTGTGGACTGTTGTGCTGCTACAATGTGTCTTCACTTGAATTCTGTTTAATTGAGATGATTACAGTAGCCATTAACATTAATAATCTAAACCTGTCTACCACCATGATGGTGCGTGGGAGAGGGGGAGGTAGTAGTGCTTAATTATACTAATTGGGCAGCTTTTTGTGGTAAAAGTCATATGCACAGAGACACACATGGCCACACAAACAATTTGCCATGCAGTATAAAATATCATTGCCACAGCAGTGTCACTGTTTTCTATATACTGCTGGTAATAAAAATAATACCATTGATGTTAGACTGAAATCCATTCCTAACATCTCTCTTCAGCAGTAGGCCCCATTTAAATCAGTGGTACTGATTTAAGTCAGGTTAGTATTTTCCACCCTTACAGCTTTTTCTTTGTTTACTTCCATTAAGTATGGGGGGGGGGGACTAAGCCACCTCTGTTTTCTTATGCTCTTTAGTATTTTACTGCTTGCAGGAAGTGCTTTTTCTGGTTGTACTCACTGGTACTCACTTCCCCCCCAAAAAAATCTTGACTTCTAAAGCAAGTATGTGAGGAGGGCGCACCTTTTTTCTCATGCCAACAGTGGTGGACCCCACGGCACTGCCAGTCTTGGCAGCAGCACTTCCTCCTTGTCCTTGTCCTGTGGTAGCACAGCTGCAGAAAGCTGCCAGGCTGCCACTTCACCTGCTGCCACCACTCAGCCAGCTCCAAGGCCTGTGCAAGATGCTCATTGGTTCCCTGGCGGGTCGGATTTGTGGCGGATGCCACAGGTCTCACGGATGCCACAGAGGCAGAAGGCCATACCCTCCATCAGCAGTGAGCCCAGCAATTGCCCCACCCTGAGACCAGCCCACAGTATGGCCCATCCAGCAGCAGCCGCAACCAGGCAACCAAGAAGAATACTTCATGATGAGGAACAGCATCTTTTTTCTAGAAAAAAGACACTGCTTGCAGGTGTGATTTTAAAATGGATGGGATGGTCAGGAACACAAGCTGCCCAGTGGGTAGGAAGACAAGAACAATGATACCACATGACAAACTAATTGCAATATCTTGAGGGCATGCAAATAGATACTTGGTGTTGGTGGGGAATGATTAACAGTAGCAGAACTGCAAATAGTGAAATCCATTATGCAAGGAGTTCTTGCAACGGTGGCCTGGAGAATCAAAGTCAATTAAGTAACTTTTGCAAAATGCAAGAGTGGGCTGAGCTTATTTGCATTTTATGAGCCATGGATTTAAATGAACTGAGTTCACATAAGGATAACACGAGAAAAATCACACCACCCCGAATGGGTACATGACTGCGAATCAGATCCACATTCACACTAAGGCCTGTAATGTCCCTGAAACCTTTCAACCACAGTACAAACTTGATCTATATTTTGAAGATGAAAACAATTGTGTGCTTGCGACACTTCACTGTTCATGCCAAGAATCGGTTACCATGCCTCACACTCTACACTATTATGCATTGTCCAGCAGAGCCAGTGTGGTACAATGTTTAGAGTGTTGGAATAGGACTTGGAAGGGACTTTGGATAGAAGACATGTTTTGCATGCAGAAGGTCTCAGATTCAGCCTCTGGCATCTCCAAGTAGAAGTGGAAGAGATTCCTGCCTGAAATCCTGGAGAATCATTGCCAGTCAGTGTAAACCAGGGGAAGACTGCTTCGTGTTCTCCATATGCTGTTGGACTCGGGCAACTCCCATTAGATACAGCCATAATGGCCAATGGTTTTGGATGTTTGGGGTAGTTGTCCAACATCATCTGGTGACACCATATTGGCTACCCCTGTGGCAGACAATTTTGAGCTAGATGGAGTGATGTCCTGATTTAGTATAAGGTAGCATCCTATGAAAGCAGTTTAATACTGTATTTCCACTCAAGTGATTAGACACATTGTATGACCTTTGGCAATCTCTCTTTCTTTTGTCTCCATCTCTCTCTCCCACCCTCAACCTAACCTATCTCAAAGGTTTCTTGTGAGGGTAAAACAGGGGGAATCGTGTCCACTAAATTAAGTTAATTGGAGGAAGCGTGGGATATAAATAGAATAAAGAATGCATGTCTCGTTGACCTCCTCTGTCACACACATACACACACCCCTTAGTAGAAATTCACACTAAAATACTGATACATTTTCACCAGAATATATATTTTTTAATTGCAAACAGATGTGGAGATGTGGAAAACTAAACTTAAGCTTGCAAAAATGAGAAAATGAGAGAGACAGAAATTGACTGATTCACCCATCCCTAATTAACATGCGTGTGTACTAGATGCATCCACCCACATAGTCAAATTTCACTTTTACAGATAAAGGGTGGGAACTGAACTCTGAAGATTGACAATATAATAACTCACATGAGGGAAATTTTAATAAGGCATCCAACAGGTGAATTCCATGTTATGGATGATTAGGAAAAGAGTTGAAAATAAAACTCTCAATATCATAAGGCCTTTATCAAAATCTATGATGTAATCACACTTGGAACATTGTGCATGCTTCCAGTTGCTTCACCTGGAAAGGGATATTGCACAGAGCTGGAAAAAAGGGTAGCAAAGGTTTGATAAATTCACCTTTGAGGACATGTTACAATGGCTAGTACTTTTGCTTTAGAAAGAAGGCAAACAGAAGCCAATGGTCTATCTTGCTCAGAATTATCTCTGCACCGACAGGCAGCTGCTCATCAGACTTTCAGACCAAAGTCTCTCCCAGCCTTGCCTGGAGATGCCAGGGCCTGAACCTGGGACCTTTTGCATGCTGAGCAGATGCTCTGATAAGGTGCTGATAAGGGCACCATGATGGAAGCTCATAAAGTTATGCATCACTTGAAGACAGTGGGCAGATATAAGTTTTCCCCCCTCTCTCATAGTACTAGAATCCAAGGTCATTCAATGAAGCTGCACAGTGGGAGATTTGGGACAGATAAAATGAAATACTGCTTCACATGGTGCATAGTTAAACTATGGAACCCCCTTCCATAAGTTGTAGTGATAGCCAATAACTCACATGGCTTTAAAATTAGATTAGGATTCATGTGGGATAAGGCTGCCGAATGCTATCAGTTATGATGACAGTATACAATTTCTAGAACCAGAGGCGAGAGCAGAAGACCAGTCATTGAGGAAGGAAGAGCAGTAGAGGGCAATTAAACTCATGCAATGCCTGTAGATTTCCAACAGGCCACTGATTGGCCACCAAAGTGAACAGGATGCTAGACTAGATAGGCATTTGGTCTGATCCAGCAGGGATCTTAAGTACTAACTCCAGGATCAGCAGCCCCATACATGTGAATGCCAGTTGCTAGGGAACAACAGTGAGAGAGGGCCAATGCACTCATGCGCTGCTTGTGGATTTTTGACAGACATCTAATTGGGCAGTCTGAGAAACATAATGTTGGACCAAATAGATGGGCAGATCCAGCAGGACTCTTAATTTTTTTTAAGGAACAAAAATTAGGGCAAAAGGGGAGGCAACAATTAACCAGAGAGAGACACCAAAAGACAGAGATTCTGCTGTAGGGACTGCTGGCATATATATGATATTGTAAACAATCTAACTTCTTAGCAATGTAATTCAGGTATGCACAGAATCCAGGAGGTTTATATATGTCCTAGACTTTGGGAGTGAAGCATAAGCATGTCATCGCCTGAAGTTCTCAATGGTTTCTGATAGCTGAACATTTGAAATATTTTCCATTACCAGGAAAAATGAATTCATATTGATCTATGTCCTCTCTAGAGCATCCTTTGGAAAAATGATATATATGTATAGATGAGGCAGTGTTTGCTGCAGCACCGTAACGATTGATTTCAGGTGAAAAATGAGAATAGTGACTCATTATACAGCACACAAGGGGCAGTGTCTTTGTTTCTTTCCCCTGTTTTCTGTCAAGGTAAGTGTTCTTATTTAAAACTTTATCACTAAGTCGTACTTGTTCCTAAATTATGGAAGGGGGAGGCCGAACATGGCAAACTCCTCGGTTGCAAATGTAACTAGATGGTGACATTTACTTTCATTAAAGAAAGCAATGTCACAGTTATTTGAGCATGTGCAGAAATCCACAGGCCACATCTGAATGATTGTGTCATTTGAATGAATAGTTTCATTGTCACCCTAATGGAAGCCAGTTCTACACGCCCCCAGAAGCTCCATGCTTGGTGCAACCAAACTGGCCATGCTCCCCTAGATCAATTTTTGGCATGAGTTTCCCCAGATTAGGTTCTGAGCATGCTCCTGAGATCACCCTCCAAGCAACTGGCCCAGCCAGATTTGTGTCATCATGCAGTCAGGCTCCTGAGGTCAGTCAGCTCTGCAGGAAGTGGCAAGGAGGCAGCAAGACATAGCTATAATTGAAGAGAGCTCAGTGGTCCAGCTTCTCTGGAGAGAGAAGAGCTGCATCTCTTCCTGCTGGGCCTGAAGGTCTTGCAGAAGACATATGTGATTTGACATTATTTCCTAAAGTTTCAGGCTGCATGACCAAAGAGTGTCAGACTATCTCCAGCCTGGAAAAAAGAGAATTTAAGGTGGCTATAACTCTGAATGAGGGAGGAAATTGATTCAGTTTTAATGCCAGCTTACCAAATTTACACTTCCCAAAGCAATATGTAAAGAAAAATGCAGCTATGCTTCAAAATTCTCAATCCTCCAAGTGTTGTGATACAGTTCTTCAGTCACAAATGTCTCCAAAAATGTGTGTGCATTAAAAGTGAATATCAGTGAAAACAGCACACATAAGTGTTAGGGGAAATTGTCTGCCTACATGTGTATATTGAGCAACACTGCACACAAAAATGTGGAGACCAGGAGAAATGTGTATTATATTGTTCACGAATTCTTGAAAAATTACCAAAAAATCAGATTGCAATGGAAATGTGACAAACCAAAATTAAGATTTGAAAAATGAGAAAGTGAAAGATCTGAAAGGGATTGATTGGTCTACCCAAAATTAGTGAGCACCCATCCATATATGATTCTACTGCAACAATGAAAAAAAATATCTTTGAGTTGGTATAGGTAGCTTCCTCAGGGTATGAGTGTTTATACTGTAAATATCATCCTGTTTCTGTAGTGGGAAACCAAAGTATGCCAGAGTGACAATTTCTAGATGTTTCAATGGGATACTTTGATTTAGGCGAAAGTGAGAATCCTAATGGTGAAGTTGAAGTCTAAAACTGTGCAAGATCTGACGCACTGGCTCAGCACATTCACATGCTCAGTGCTCAAAGTAGGAAAGGTATTGTTGCTACCAAGTTCTACACAGCCAGAATCTAGAAGCAGATGTGAATGTGCCTGCATTGATTAAGAACTTAAAAAAAATATTTCCCACAGGACTGTACAGAAGGCTTTGGTATTAAATCCAGGCGTATTTTCTGACTGCCTTGTTCTATATTTGTCACATCACAACCTAATAAGACCAACTTTAAACATGGTAGCATATTAATAGCACAGTCCCAAAAGTCAGAGCTCATGAGATTATTATTTACTGCTAATCACATTGATATCCTGCCTTTTCTCCAAGGAGCTCAGGGCAGTGTACATACAGGGGTACCTCGGATTAAAGACGCTTCCCGTTAGACGCTTCCAGTTACAGACTCTGCTAACCCAGAAATAGTACCTCGGGTTAAGAACTTTGCTTCAGCATGAGAACAGAAATTGTGTGGCGGTGCCCCATTAGCTAAAGTGGTGCTTCAGGTTGAGAATAGTTTCAGGTTAAGAACGGACCTCCAGGACGAATTAAGTTCTTAACCCGAGGTACCACCGTAGTTTTTCCTTGCTGCCATTTTCTCTTCAAAACAAGACTGTGAGAGACCTTCAGTTGAGATACGATGTGTGGCTCAAGGCCTTCAAGTAATGTCTTTATGTCTGTGCAGGGATTTGAACACAGGTTTCTAGTCTAAGTCCAATACTCAGACAAGAGTTATTGCTGCTGTTATATATTTATCTTATATATTTATCTTCTGCCATCAGTGTGCATGTAAGTTTACAGAGGACAGGAAGGAATGTACCATATTTTTCGTCCTATAGGGTGCACCGGCCTATAGGACGCACCTCGTTTTTTTTGGGGGGGGGGGAATGAATAAAAAAAATTATTTCCCCCCGCCCAGCCATGGCTGCCGCCCCAAGCCTTGCGCACACCTGCCCGAAGCACGGGGCACCCTCCGGAGGGCTCTGCATGCTTCGGGCTGCATGAGGGAGGATTTGTTATGCATGAGTTCCAAAGCAATTTTAATTGTGCAATCTGAGCTTGCTGCCATGTGATTGAAACCCATCTAGAAATAGTGACAGTCTAGAAGCTTTTTTTTCTGTCCTTCCTTCCTTCCTTCCTTCCTTCCTTCCTTCCTTCCTTCCCGGGCGTTCAATTTTCAGGACTCTTTCATTATGCCGCATTATCCAGCTGTGTGGAGTTCATCGTCACTTCTAATCTTAGTTTATCATAGTCAATGTATGCGGTGTTTGCTTTGATATTAATTGTTTTCCCAGGAGGGATTAAGCAGTGTATGTAGAAGGAAATCAGTCAAACCATGAGGAGAAAGATTTTCTAAGCTGTTTTAGAGGCTTAGAGGTAAATCATAACATGTCAAGCTATAGAAATTGGTTCAGATAAATATAATTTTTTCCTGAATTAGTTTGCTAAGCTTTTATCCTTTCCAAACACTTTCAATCAATCCTAAATGTGTTAAGTACCAGCTGTAATATTGAGCAGTTATGCTACAACACTTACACAAAGATTGAGGTTAGCAGTTAACCTAGATCTCAAAGAGGCTTGTTTGTCTTCATTTTGATCAGAAGTATTTTTCAAATTTATTAGACATTTGCAAAAAAAAAAAAAAAAAAAGAGGCACTAGGATAATTTCATTTTAGTGTATTTATTTTCATTCATGCATTGAAGAGGTTACATTAGCCGCAGTCTCCTATTTAGATTATTACATAATGTTTCTAAAGTCTGAGATCTTATGCCTATTTAATTCTACATTTGTACATTTTATCATATTAAGAGTCAAGGATGTTTGAACAGTTTCACATTTACGTGCTCACATATTCAAAGTTTTAGAACATTAGCTGACTGCCATGGCATTAAAATTGAACACATGTTTCTCTCCAAAGCGAGCAGAACAACTGTTAATTTCAAAAAAAGGGGGGGGGGAGATAAAGACACATCTACCAGATATTACGGGGCAGATCTAAGAGTAAAGGTAAAGGTACCCCTGCCCATATGGGCCAGTCTTGACAGACTCTGGGGTTGTGCGCCCATCTCACTTAAGAGGCCAGGGGCCAGCGCTGTCCGGAGACACTTCTGGGTCACATGGCCAGCGTGACATCGCTGCTCTGGCGAGCCAGAGTCGCACACGGAAACGCCGTTTACCTTCCCGCTGGTAAGCGGTCCCTATTTATCTACTTGCACCCGGAGGTGCTTTCGAACTGCTAGGTTGGCAGGCGCTGGGACCGAGCAGCGGGAGCGCACCCCGCCGCAGGGATTCGAACCGCCGACCTTTCGATCGGCAAGTCCTAGGCGCTGAGGCTTTAACCCACAGCGCCACCTGCGTCCCTAGATCTAAGAGTAGGGATGGGCAAATTTGGTTTCTCTCACTTTCTAATTTTTCCTTTCTTAAGTTATCCAGATTCTCAAATCAGTTTGTGAATTCATCTTTTAAAATTTGGCAGCATTTTAGTGCTGATTTCCCCTATCATACATGTACAGTGGTACCTCGAGTTACAAATGCCTCAGGTTACAAATGCTTCATGTTACAAACTCCGCTAACCTGGAAGAATTACCTCGAGTTGAGAACTTTGCCCCAGGATGAGAATGGTAATCGTGTGCTAGTGGTGCAGTGGCAGCAAGAGGCCCCATTAGTGAAAGCATGCCTCTGGTTAAGAACAGTTTCAGGTTAAGAACGGACCTCCGGAATGAATTAAGTTCGTAACTAGGGACGCAGGTGGCGCTGTGGGTTAAAGCCTCAGTGCCTAGGGCTTGCCGATCGAAAGGTCGGCGGTTCGAATCCCTGCGGCGGGGTGCGCTCCCGCTGCTCGGTCCCAGCGCCTGCCAACCTAGCAGTTCGAAAGCACCTCCGGGTGCAAGTAGATAAATAGGGACCGCTTACCAGCGGGAAGGTAAACGGCGTTTCGGTGTGCGGCTCTGGCTCTGGCTCTGGCTGTGGCTCTGGCCAGAGCAGCGATGTCATGCTGGCCACATGACCCGGAAGTGTCTCCGGACAGCGCTGGCCCCTGGCCTCTTAAGTGAGATGGGCGCACAACCCCAGAGTCTGTCAAGACTGGCCCGTACGGGCAGGGGTACCTTTACCTTTACCTTTTAGAGGCACCACTGTAATATACAGGCAATTATGCCTAATATATACTTTTTGCAAAGCAGTCTCCCCACATATAATATATTTTTGTACATTATTTTCAATAACATATCCATTTTTATGCATATGCACACACTACCCTACTGTCTGTCTGTCTGTCTGTCTGTCTGTCTATCTATCTATATCTATCTATCTCTCTCTCTCTCTCTCTCTCTCTCTCTATCTATCTATCTATCATCTATCTGTCTATCTATCTATCTATCTATCTATATCTATCATCTATCTGTCTATCTATCATCATCTATCTATCTATCATCTATCTCTATCTATCTATATCTATCTATCTATCTATCATCTATCTATCTATCTATCTATCTATCTATCTATCTATCATCTATCTATCTATCATCTATCATCTATCTATCATCTTGGGCAAAAAAAATGAGAGGCACAAATACAAGATGGGTGACACCTGGCTTGAGAGCAGTACATGTGAAAAGGATCTAGGAGTCTTGGTTGACCACAAACTTGACATGAGCCAACAGTGACGCGGCAGCTAAAAAAGCCAATGCAATTCTGGGCTGCATCAATAGGAGTATTGCATCTAGATCAAGGGAAGTAATAGTGCCACTGTATTCTGCTCTGGTCAGACCTCACCTGGAGTACTGTGTCCAGTTCTGGGCACCACAGTTCAAGAAGGACACTGACAAACTGGAACGTGTCCAGAGGAGGGCAACCAAAATGGTCAAAGGCCTGGAAACGATGCCTTATGAGGAACGGCTAAGGGAGCTGGGCATGTTTAGCCTGGAGAAGAGGAGGTTAAGGGGTGATATGATAGCCATGTTCAAATATATAAAAGGATGTCACATAGAGGAGGGAGAAAGGTTGTTTTCTGCTGCTCCAGAGAAGCGGACACGGAGCAATGGTTCCAAACTACAAGAAAGAAGATTCCACCTAAACATTAGAAAGAACTTCCTGACAGTAAGAGCTGTTCGACAGTGGAATTTGCTGCCAAGGAGTGTGGTGGAGTCTCCTTCTTTGGAGGTCTTTAAGCAGAGGCTTGACAACCATATGTCAGGAGTGCTCTGATGGTGTTTCCTGCTTGGCAGGGGGTTGGACTTGATGGCCCTTGTGGTCTCTTCCAACTCTATGATTCTATGATTCTATGATCTATCTATCATCTATCTCTATCATCTATGCACCTTAGTTCCTATATTATTTCAGAATGTGCAAATTAAATACTCACATTCAGATGTGAAATGAATCAAGCTTATCCCTATGTAGGAGTACTAGGACTAAAGTATTACATTGCCTAAAGCAAAAATAAATAAATACACACATTTTGAAATAAATACAGTATATTGGGTATGTCTGAAGGAAATTCATTACTTTCAGGGAATATTTGTTAAAAAAATATTTTACATGCCACATTTTAAAACATATTCTAGTTCTCCATCTCAGAACCTCTTGAGCAGCTTACTTGTTACCACTCTCTTAGGAGGAGGGACTCTCATTGGCTTTTATCCAGAAAGAACTTGTGCTAATATTTAAAGTAAATATAGGCTTGGCCTGACTGATCTTTTGTTAGGCAGATTGCTGATGAATATAGCCCAGAAGGGTTGGTTGATGTTTCCTCAGTGAGAGCTAATGGCTGAGAATCTGTGTTTGAATGATTGTCCCATCAGAGTTTGAGTAAGGTGAGATGACAGCTGCCAATTAGCTTTGGAAAGTGTCTGTGTGTGTGTGTGTGTGTGTGTGTGTTTACAAGTGTGTGTATGAGAGAGAGAGAGAGAGAGAGAGAGGGAGGGAGGGAGGGAGGGAGGGAGGGAGGGAGGGCAAGTTGAATTATGGTGCCTCCGTGGGATATCAGATCCCTTGCAGGGGTGCCTTCTGTTTTCACCACTTATTCTACTTACTTATCTGCAAATAAAGCAAATCTGTTCATGAAAAGTACTAGAAAAAGTTTTCATACCTGTTGCATTTTAGATTATTTCCTATCCACCCCCCACCCCAAAGCAACCAATATTGAAAGAACACAGATAACAACTGAACAGTTATCAGAATAGCTTTCTCCCACCCAAATGACCCAGGAGCATTGTTTATTTCCTCAAATACATTTGGCTCTTACCCCAACATATAATGTAAGCATTACATGTACAGTGGTATCTCGGGTTACATACGCTTCAGGTTACATACGCTTCAGGTTACATACGCTTCAGGTTACAGACTCTGCTAACCCAGAAATAGTGCATCAGGTTAAGAACTTTGCTTCAGGATGAGAACAGAAATCATGCAGCAGCAGCAGGAGGCCCCATTAGCTAAAGTGGTGCTTCAGGTTAAGAACAGTTTCAGGTTAAGAACAGACCTCCGGAATGAATTAAGTACTTAACCCGAGGTACCACTGTATTTTAAAAATGTTTTAAAATATGTTTTTTTATTTATTTTTATTGCATTGTTTTATCCCTTTGGTATTTGCTGTCCTGGAACAGATAGAAATTTAAACTCATCATCACTGCCTCTACCAGACACCAAGCTGGGGAAAGCTGACTTCATGTTAAATAGGCAATTGAAAAACTCATTTTATATATTTGTTTAAATAAAACATATAGGGTTTCCTTCCTCATAAAAGACTATGTCTTACTTTTAATCTTAACTGAATTTAAGCAGCATCACCATTGATACCTAATGCATTTTACTTTATGGACTCTGAAAGGAACAAAGGAAGATGTCTCTTTTAAAAAAAAGAATAAAAGAAAGAAGTCCTCATGAAAACTCTGAAAGGTAAAAGGAAATGGTCTTACAGGAAATATAATCTAAGTCTTTGTATTTCAAAATAAAACCTCCAATTTTATCAGAACCAACACAGGAAATTAAGAATATCTAAAGAAATACAGACACAAGCATAGAATAACTGGTGAAAATATAGTAGCAAAATCAGGGTTAAAAGCAAAATTTTACTGCATTTTCAGAACAGCTGCAGAGTTGCTTTTCTTTATCCTATATGATTGCAGGGGTTGGGGAGAGTCTATATCACAGGTTTAAAGTTGTTTCAGACTAGTTTATTAAAATTTTCACTCAAAACAACTAGCTAGTTAGGCTTCCAGAAGGAGCAGGTTGAGCTTCTTCACACAAATGGAGGTCATGTCATCCTAGAAGTAGGAGAACAATAGGTCAGGGTGTCAGGGGAGAAATCTGGTTTAGCTGACACTTAAAAGTAGATTTACCAAATACACACTTACTGAAACAATACACAAACAGAAACACAGCCATTATTTGAAATTCACACTTTTCTGAATTTTGCAATGCAGTTCTCCAGCCACGTAATATGTACAACAAATCATATACTAGGGCAAAGTGTTTATAAAAATGAATATATTAGGGGGGAATGCTTTGGGGAAAGGTGTGCTTTAGGCAAAATTACACCCAAACATGTTTATTAAAATGCTGAGGACTTTCCAGAAATTCCTCAAACTAAGGTGGAAAAGTAGAGGGTTGAACTTCAGATTGGAAAAAAATGAGAAACTGATTCACGCGTCCCTAGTCAGGGTCGCATATGGGCTAGTTTCATCTAGACCTGGGGGCTTGGACACACAGAGGCTTAATTTGCTCTCTGGGTTCAAACCAAAGCTATGACTTTGGGAGCTACCCAAATAAGATACTGAAGGAGTGATTAATGCTGTGGGCCCTTTCAGTTTATGCTCAGCAAGTAAACCATAAGATTGTATACAACTAACCCTTATTAATTGAACTTAAGTAACCTTATTTAGTCATGGTCATTAAATTAATTTGGTCTACTAGCATTGGCTATAACCCTTAGTGTCCAATGTTCACTCAGTTATGCCTTGATCAATTGTGGATAGCTTTATCTACTAAACAAGCTGAGCATCTTTGAAGGACAAGTTTAAGCCTGTGCATACATTTACTGTTAGACCCATTAATTTCAGTCTGAGCAAAACTTAGTTGAATACCACTCATATGTCACAAAGGCATGATCGTCTCCCATCTTCATTCTATAGAAACTCACATGACTTGTTTTTGAGAAACCCATGATGGGCCTTAGCAATCACAGCATCCTTTTTTAAGTGCTCACAGACTATTTAATTATCTGTTCTATTACCTTTCCTGGCATCGACATCAAGCTGACTGGTCAGTAGTTACCTGGGTCTGCCCCCTCCCCATTTTTGAAGATGAGGACGACATTTGCTTACCTCCTGTCTGCAGGGACCTCACCTGTTCTCCAAGAATTTTCCAAGATTATAAATAGAATCTGTGAGATTATATCTGCAGGCTTCTTTAGTACCCTTCGGTGCAGCTCATCACACCTGGAGATTTGCATTCTTTTAAAATAGTTTTGTGTTCCCTTAGTACCTCTTTTCCATCCTTGAGCTGCATGCATCTCTGTTTGCCTTGTTTAATCTTTTTTCACCAGATTGAGCACAACTTTCTTTTTGGGTGAAGACAGAGGCAAAGTAGGTTTTGAGCTGTTTCTACAAGCATTGTGACTGATCGCACTGTTTATAACTGCTCCTTTTTTCCATTGTATTCCCCTTCCTCTTGGATTCAGGGGGAGACAGTCAGCTAATAGGCTTGTGCTATACTTCATACATCCTCTGAATTCAGGTGCTGTACATCACTAGATGGTAATTTTTACAACCTCCAGAGACATTTTGGTACTGTTGTGTGTTTCCTGTCATGTAAGAACCTGGTAACAGGTCCCCAGAGCTTCTGACTATTCACCTTCCATGCATGGTGAATTAATGCTGTAAATTCAAAGAAATGTAAAGACTCTCTGAGGAGCCAGGAGGGGAAATCACTTCTTTAGCAGAGAAATTACCTGTGTAGAATTTCTTTTTCCAGATGGGGAGCAGAGGGGACATAGGGATTTTTTTTATTATCAGACATATTTATACCATGCTAACTATCTATTACCACAATATCTCCATGAATTTCTATGATGATTCACCACAGTGTCATATATAGTGCTTGTCATGTTACTGTCAAGCATAGCTGATGTGCCATGCTGAGGGTGCTGCTTGGTGATTAGAGGAAACCTCAAGAAAAAATGCATTCGTTTCAAGACAAGGTGATTTAGAGGCCAATATAAGAGACCAAGCTATGAAGTTTTAGAGCCCGATGCATACAGACAGAGGAAACTGCTTATATAGAATCAGATCACTGGTTCATCTAACTCAGGGATTGTGAATGTGGTCCTTCCAGTTGTTTTAGACTACAATTCCCATTACCCCGATCATTGGTATATGGTATTGACTGTCATGGACTGGTTGGATTCAGAGGAGTGGAGGAAGGAACCAGCTGGGGAACCACGAAGGGAAGAAGGCTCAGAGCCCCATGGAGTGGTTGTGGGACAATGATAAGTGGTCAGAGGAAGAAAAGGGAGCAAACTGGGAAGAGGTGTCAGAAGCTGAAGAGGTAAAAGGTCTTAGTTAGCTGGGAGTCTGTAGCAGAGAGAAATCCAGAATCAGAGGCAGAAGCTGAAGCTGGACTGTGGGAGGAGGGAGGCAAAGAGACAGAGATGCATCAGGCTGGTGAAGAATCACCCCTACTACTGAGACAAGCTTTCCTTCTCTTGTCTCCCAGAACCAGAAGAGGCACAGAAAGGGCAGGGGAGAGGCTGGCAAAAAGCCCCGGAGAGGATAAGACTTAGATGGCTGTGATGAGGTGGGGACTTCAGTCTCAGCAGCTGATCTTCAAGGAGTATGGCCACCATGAATAAGCTGCTGTGCTCATTAGGCCTGTCACTCAGCCAAGTCTGTGGAGGTTGTGTTTTTGCTAACGAAGTGTTACCTCCAACTCTGAACTGTGAGATTACTGACCGGCACACTCCTGTGACAATGACTGAAGCTGAAGGCCGTGGTTGTTAGCTCCTGGAGGGCGCCATGCCAGCTACCCCTAGCCTATCTCTTTCCCATTGGTCTGCATCTGGTGGCTTTGGAGGACACTACTGGGTCACTGAGTTAAGACACATAAAGTAAGGAAAAGAACATGAAGTAGTTTGAATGCATATTTGGGTCGAGGGTTGAATACTAATGGCATTACCTGGGGATGCTTGGAATCAAATCTGGGACCTTCTCCCCACAAAGTACATGCCATACCACTGAACCTCCCCCCCCCCCGCCCCGGGTGCTTTTTTCAAGAAAGATATCTAAATAAGTGTGGGACAGTCTCTCTTCCTCTCAGTCTAACTTGATATTTAGTGTTGTCATGGATATAAAATGGGGTAATGTACCACTAAATATACAATGTTTTATTATTAACTTCAAGATCAAGCATTTGAAAAAAAATATCCATTGATCTTTGGCACAGCCTTAAATAGGATTGCACTGTCCTAAGACCTGGATAGGACTTAGAAAAAGACAGGGAATGGCAAGGCATTTATGAATGTGCTGAACTGTGCCATGTTATCAAAATTTTTGGTTTAACAATAAAGTCACCTTTGTCCACAACATTAATCATAAGAAACTCAATGCTTTTAAACTTAATGGGCTGAATCTCCTTTAGGTTTCCAAGCAGCTTCAGCATACTATCCAATGGCAGTGCAAGCTGCTGATCCTTCTGCATATCTAGTAATTTAATAGAAATGAGTTTATTGAATTTAATAGTTAAGACCAAGACTGCTTAAGTACATTATCTTTGAATGAATATTTGTCTTTAAGCACAATCACTGTGCATATTTTGGAGTCTTTTGGAGCTAAACAAAAAGAGGTGGTGAGGGAAAGGAATTCATTGGAGGGGTGACATTCAAAGCATTTTAAGTTCCACACAGCCTTTTTATAACTTAGCATTTCTTAAAAACATATTGGTGAATGGTTTTGGCAAACAAACACAAAATTCCTTATTTTTGTGATGGCCTTCAGAATTGCATTCACAACATCCATCCATTTGTTACATGTGCCTGAGAAAAATAATAAAGAAATAAAATAGGTTGCTAAATGTAAGATTGATGCAAGATTACTATTTTATAATGGATGGTACATCTGCTATTAATATAGCAGAAAGTCATAATTGTCAAGTGTCATGTAACAAAAATGGGGATGTGTTAGCAGAAAGGCAAATATGTGAAATACATTGGCCATTTCGAGATTGAGTCCTCCTTCAGCCTCACACTCACATGCCCACCCTTCCTCTTCTTTCATGGCTGCAAAGAGGAATTAAGAAGATTTAACTTCCAGTTTAGATCAACAGCAGCTTGTTACGTTGTCTGAGCAAGACAGACTATGGTTCACCTTAACTATGGTTGGTTTGAAACAAATCAACTTCAAACCATTGTTTATGAAGCTCATTTGCCTTCACTAACTACAGTTAATATTAATGACAGTTCAGAATTTGAATGTAAGACTCAATTCACACAGTGGGTTGGAGGAAGAGAGGAAAGGTCACGAAGAAACAATAAAATAATAAATATGCAATGAAACAAACATTGATAAAGCAGTGGTGGTGGGTGCTATATAGAAGGTAGTACAAACTACTTCAGTTACTTCAAAATGTGACAAGCCAGCCATGCTTTGTTTGGGGACTCTGATTCATTTCACCCCCAGGTCGTGCCTTGATAGTGCCACTGCCAGTAATGCACGACAAGGGTTTCCATGGTGGTCCATTGGACACCATGAGCCATCATGTGTTTCTGCTATCATGAATGTCCAGATAGGTTATCAGAAATCACAAAAAATCCAGAATACTACCACTGCTGAGTTATATAGGGCACTCTTTTATTTTCCAATCTTCCCCCATTGGTGTTGGGTTTTATTTTTTGTCTCTGTTTTCTGCAATGAAAAATCACACTTGTGTTTGCAAAGGGGGATACTATAAAGTGCTTGAGATCAAATCTAAAGTAACTGTTTGTATCTATTTCTTGCACCATTTACCTGGCTTTCTCCATGACCTCACAGCACCGCTTAGCCATGTCATCCTTTGTTAGCCACTGGTTGGTCTTCTGACCTAGAGTCTAGAGTGCTAAAAAGGAGGTCACATTGTGACACATCAATAACTCAGAAAAGCAAGCAAAGGGGAAACTGCGACTGTGAAAAAGGTAATGAATGTTTGAGAACCATGTTCAGTTATTTTTTTTTTTTATGTAGGGGCAGTAACATAGGTACATGTGTAGGCATGTGAATTATTGCTGTGCAAATTACTTTGCTGGAATTAGTGTAGCTAGCAATTAGATTAGTAACACATGGAATGCATTGTTATATAGAAAATAAATGAGAAACTTTGATAAATATGACGGACATTTCTGTTAATGCAGCTCACCGAGAAGAGCTTTAGCTTTGGTGTAGCTTGGTATTCAAGGAAACTGCTGCTCTTTTGCTCTCCCCTTCTGTTCTTATACAATCTTCACATGCAATCTTTATATATGCATGTATTTCCATAGCATCATTTGAGATCATGGCAGTTAGCAAAAAAAAGAGGTTTGCTTAGTCGCTATCCACAAGGGCTCTGAACATAGAGATCTGTCTTACACTAATTCAGACCATTGGTCCATCTAACCCAGTACTGATAGACAATGGCTATCCTGGGTTTCAGGTAGGGGTCTCTTTAAGACCAACAAGATGCTATGGACTGCGCTTGGAATCTGTATGCAAAGCAGGTGTTTTGCCACAGAGTTACTGCCACACTCTCACACCCCTGAGGCAGAGGGAAACATATCAAGCTCTTGTGATGCAGTGTGGTCTCTAACCCACAGAAGTTTACAGTGCTACAGGAGTTTAAATATAAAAAAATAGAAACAAGGAAATAGGTGAGTAAGGGGACTAACATGGGGTAAGTTCAACAGGACATCATAAACATAGTCCTTTCATATTGCCCAAGTCTTTAATATGAGAAAATGTTTTGCCAAGTTGATGAAGTGGGGAGAAATAAGATTCAGTTCTTGCTTAAGACAAACTTAACATACACGTACACTTTCTGAAACAATATACGAACTAAAACAGTGCTCCCCTTTGAAATGTGAACTTTTCCAATTTGCAATAAAGTTCTTGGGACAAACAACACATACAAAAATGCATATTGTGGGAGTATAGCATACACAATAATGGAAATATTAGTAAAAATAATATAGAAAATATATTATATTATGGAAAATTGCATACAAACATTTGTGTACTATGATAAATTTGCACTAAAATGCAAGTGAATTTTTATGAGGAGTATTTTTTAAAGAATAATAATCTTAAATTGATGTGAAAATGTGGGGAACTGAACTTAAAGCTGAGAGAAATCAAAAGTAACATATTTGCCCACCCCTAATGGCAGGTTATGGGTGGGCAAATATAATTATGGTGCTGGAGGAGACTCTTGAAAGTCCCATGGACTGCAAGAAGATCAAACCTATCCATTCTTAGGAAATCAGCCCTGAGTGCTCACTGGAAGAACAGGTCATGAAGCTGAGGCTCCAATACTTTGGCCGCCTCATGAGAAGAGAAAACTCCCTGGAAAAGACCCTTATATTGGGAAAGATGGAGGGCACAAGGAGAAGGGGACGACAGAGGATGAGATGGCTGGATGAACATGAGTTTGACCAAACTGTGGGAGGCAGTGGAAGACAGGAGTACCTGGCGTGCTCTGGTCCATGGGGTCATGAAGAGTCGGACACAACTAAACAGCTAAACAACAACAACAACGATAGATGTAATGGTTCTAAGGGGGTTGCTCGTGTGTAAGTTGCCGCCACTCCTGGCTAGGTTGCCTGGTTGAACCCTTTCCCTCTGGACAGCCTTGTACTCGTGGCTGTCTCAGTCGCTGGCAGAATCCGTCAGTGGGCGTTTCTTGAACTTCTTCCAGCAAAGAAGTTCTTTGACGCCCAGTTGCCTCCTACTCTCCCTGCGCGGAAGTCTTCTGCGCAGGGAGGGCGTGACCAGCGGAGGACCCGTGCTCTCCCCGCTGGTCTCCATTGAGGAGTCCAGGAGCCTTTTCTCCGATTCCCCCATCTGCCCCCCTTCTCCACTGGTGCTACGCTGATTTCCTTCCCCAGCGGATGGGCTGCCTCTCTCCCTACTGGGACCCTCTCCGGCATCCCTCTGGAGCCCTCTCTCCTTCTTTGGCTCCGATGGCAGTTCCCTGACAATAGGTTATATATTTAAGCACCATGGGACACCTGAATCATGGCTCTTATTGCTTAGGCGACTCAGGGGGGTATTCAAGGGAGCTGTCTTTGTTCCAAGGGATCTAGCTTAATGTTCAGTAGGGGTAGAACCCAGAACCCACTCAAGTCAACATCAGAGAGAGCAAGTGAAGAAAGACTTTCTGTTCAGACTGGGCCTTTGCCTATAATATGAGCTTTTACTGGTCCTTGGCTTGTTTCTGGTTCTGAACACTTGGCTTTTAGCTTTACCGCACCAGTTCCTGGGCTTCCACTTGCTGGGTATGGACATCTTAAATCTGAGAAAAAGCTTGTGATGCCCTTTAAGAAGTAGCTTTCTTTGGCAGCATATGTTCCAATAATTGTGCCAAGATGCCCAGAATCTAATGTTTCCTTATATTGATCACCCATTATTATGTATTTATTTTTTAAAAAAATAAAGTAAAAATAAATGTAGTGTTAATTACTGGAGTATGAAAAGAGTGTGGTGCCTTTTTTAAAGTATAAAACAACTCCAGACATCAGAACAGTTTTGAATTGTATAGCTTAGTAGAACCATTTGCGTGCTGAGGTCCCCCAAAACACCCCTACCCCAATAACTCACACACCACACATCATTTTTGTTTAAGGTTTTTGGCATAATTTTGGCCACAACTTTATTATCATACAATTTTTGTGAGTGGTCGCTTAGGCATTGGTTATGACTAGCTATCCCCCCCGCCTTGGGGGATAGCACTGACTCCCGGATTCCAGCGAGAGTCAGTGTGGAGGAACAAGATCAGGGCAACTGGGGCTGCGCTACAGACCCTTCAGTTCCTCCCCGCATGCTCCTTGGGGTCTTACGCGGCCCGCACCCGATTCCAGGGGTTTGGACAAGGGGATGGTAAGCCCCAGAATTCCTTTAACGGAATTCCCATGCAGCAGCAGCATTGGAGGGGTAGGCACAGCCAATCCATACCCCTCCACCAACCAATTTAACCAATGCCTAACCGCCAACCTTACAAGTTGTGACGATTTGCTACGCAGTAGGCAAAACCCAATTGGCACACACTAATCAGCCAAAAGGTAAATTCCTACCAGGCCCCCGCACCAATGCGAACGACCCCATGACAGGCATAGCAAGGTCAAGGAGAAGCCCATTCAAGGGAGGGCGGGCGGGTGATCCGGTGTCCACAGCGAAAGAGAAAGGAACAAGCTGTGGACCTAGAATAAATACCCTCTGATCCCACCCCTAAATTGGCAACATCAATTTCTCCCCAGTAACAACAGCCACCAATCTGGTCCAATTACCTTGCATCAGCCTGGCTGGCCACTTAGGATGTTTTGTCTGGCCCCATCCGCAACACGTGCTCTCTCTTTAATGAGAACACACTTTACCGGTATATCTCATGAGCTTCTTCATCTCCATAACAAAGGCAGCTTTTTGTAAACTGTTCCTTAACAGATGGGAATTGATTCCTTTCCCAGTGTCTTGTCATGCAGATTCTGGCTGCAATTAAAACAATCTCCACGAGCTGACAAAGACCAGGTTGAACATAACTCAAAAGAAAAAGAATCAGTAACAGAAAGGTTTCATATTAAATAGTATCATTAACTGCAGCCACCTTGGTCAAAAAATATTTTAGCTTTGCATAATTCCATTATAAAATGTAAGTGTCCCCTCCCCTTATGTTCTGTTTTTAGACAAGGGTTTCTGCTTAGAATTCCTGTTGTTTGTTCCAAATTACTAGACCAATGATGCTCAGGGGAAAAGATGGAATATGGGGAAGGGATGTAAACAAATGGGCTAAAAATAAATCAAGTGCATATGTGTTAGGGAAAGACAAATCTGACTGTTAAAAAAATATCTCTCTGTTTCTTAACTTCAGTTTGCAATATCTCCTCATCAGTGAGAACTTCACTGCGAAATTCCAAGCAGGGCAAATTTTGAATAGTTACTGCACTGATGAAGTGTATGGAGTCAGAAAGTGAGAAGTGGGTAAGTTCACATATTGCTGAGGGGGGCAGGAGAAGAGAAGAGGAAAGCAAGTTTTCAACCCCCAATTATGTATGTCTCATCCAGAAAGTATAGCCAGAGACATTTTGGCGAATTTTAAAAATACACCTGGACAGAAATTTTAACCCTCAAAAACAGGACATGTCCTGGAAAAAGAGGACACATGGCAACCCTAAGAGGAATTGAATGAACTATCCCTACTTATCATTTGTTATTATCTCAATGTATTGGTTTCCCATACATTAAGCAAAAGGCTCGTTTCTGATATTAGTCCTAAGGGTCCTTTACAATCCTCGCATATGTTCAGTATTTTGCACATGCAGCGCAATGGTAAACACATGCAAGAACAAAGTGGAACTGAATGTGCTTAAACAAATGGTTAGAATATACAGACAAATTCAACGTGTTATAAAATTTGCTGTAACTTATGGCCTACTTGGTTTTCACTAGTGACCAAGTAACGTGAAATTCTTCAATCAATGGATAAATTTGAATCAGTGGTGAACTTAATAATTGTAGCTACAAGTGGGAAAACTAGGATTTTCCAAGACTGTTGAAATGTTATGAGAGTGCTTTAATTTTATGGTGTAGTTGTGATCCAAAGGTATGCATGATGTGTTTTCCAGACCCCTTCAAAAACTATTCAGAATATCTGAGATATGTTTACTTTACATTTTTTTAATCATGATTTTAAATGTTTTGTTATTGTATTTAAACTGGATACATGCCCAAGGGGTTGTAAACAGAGGTATTAAAGTTTAACAGTGGATTGCTTGTTCTGAATGTAATGTCCTTATTAAAGCAATATGCACTGGTAAGAGACTAGATGCAGTAATTATAGAACTCATGGAGATCTCACTGGGAATGCTTGAGGAATTCATTCCTTGTCAATTCAGATGCAAACTCACCTGATCTGTGCCTAAGAGACTAGAGTACATAGCATAAGAAAGTACATAATGTAATAGCTATGTTATCCTTCAGATGTCACACATCTCAAAATTTTGCCATGCACTTTCAGCTCAAAATCAAACTGAAATGCATTTTTAAAAGGAAATTGATACATTTTTATATGCATCATGTTAGATGGATTATATGTATTTATATGTATATTAAGTGCAGAAGACAAAATGTGTTTATAATGTGGATGTTGAGAAAAAATACATTTAGAATGAGTATTTTGTGGAAAATATACACTCAAAATAATATTTAAATAATGGCATACAATTATTTAAATAATTTATTTTTAAATAATTGTATTAATAATACAGTTTTTCACTACTGCAGAAATGGAACAACAGATTTATAAGTGAACACATGTTAAAGACATACTATAAAGATTCATTCATCCCTACATGGTATAAGTGCTATATTCCAATTCTCAAGCTTGAAAACTTGGGGAACAGCCATATCTCAGTGGTACAGCAAAAAAAAAAAAAAAAAAAAAAAGTATGCAAAATGTTTGAGGTTCAACCCGTTGAATCTGCAAGCAGTGCTGAGAATGAACTTGCCTGAAAACCTGGTGATCTGCTAATAATCAGTGTAGACATGATGACTATACATAATGAACCAATGGTTCAACATGTTATACACCTGATGTTATACAAAACCTATGTTTTATCAGCCCTGAGTGCTCACTGGAAGGACAGATCCTGAAGCTGAGGCTCCAATACTTTGGCAACCTCATGAGAAGAGAAGACTCCCTGGAAAAAACCTTGATGTTGGGAAAGATGGAGGGCACAAGGAGAAGGGGACAACAGAGGACGAGATGGTTGGACAGTGTTCTCGAAGCTACGAACATGAGTTTGACCAAACTGTGGGAGGCAGTAGAAGACAGGAGTGCCTGGCGTGCTCTGGTCCATGGGGTCATGAAGAGTCGGACACGACTAAACGACTAAACAACAACCATGTTTTATTTTCTGTCCCCATCCTCTGTCACTGCCAACAATTCAGTACTTGGAATGAACCAAAGTTCATGGAATTAGTCGGTGCTTTTTTCTAGGGGTACGCAGGGGTACACATACCCCTGAACATGTTGTAAATCTAAGTTTGGCCTCATTGAGGGGTTGTATTTCAATATGAGTAGCACAATGAGAGTACCCCTAAACATCTTTAAGGGGGGGAAAGCACTGGAATTAGTTTAAATAATCTCTGAACTACATCAGAAAGTAGTTTCCATGTGTCCTGAGTGAACCTAATGTGAATTAGGTTCATTTTGGGGTAGGATTTTGAATGATTTCTATCTTCCAGTTCATTCTATTACATGTGTTCTTTATTTTCTCTTTGGACATGTTGAACTTGAAATAGAAGTAAATCCTTTTTACAAAAAATGAACTTTCCAAGATCAGCAACCATTAGATTAAAAGTCAACATATGTTTCACACATTCTGTTCTTCACAGAACTCTGTGTATGGTTGGATTGGTTTCAGGACACACAGAGTGCAAGCTCAAATTCTTATGGAGGTGAAAAGTAGATTGTTTCTCCCGTCTAATGTGTACCAAATGGTTATAATATTTGTTATTCAGACCCCCTAAACTGAATATCAATGTGTATATTTTCCTGGTGTTATTTATGCAACAAACAAAGCTTGCATTGAATCTTTGGTGGCATTATCACTTTGATAAGGAATAATTTCTCTCTTTTCTAAAGATCTCTTGGAAGAACATTAGGTGCATGGAACTGTGGACCCGTGAGAGTGAGAAACAGTATGATGCCTTTGAATTGCCCATCCTATTTTTTAAAAAACACTGTTTTATTTTTCATTTGATGCCTGTATTCAACATTAGGCCCACTGAAACTAACAGAAACCTATGACTGGAAGATTCAGGCCTGACTTCTTCACACAACACATAGTTAAACTATGGAATTCACTTCCCAAAGATGTAGTGATGGCCATTAACCTGAATAGCCTTAAAGCAGGCATCCACTGCCTACAACTCCCATGATCCCTAGCTAACAGGACCAGTGGTCCGGGATGATGGGAATTGTAGTCCAAAACATCTGGAGGGCCAAAGGTTGGGGATGCCTGCCTTAAAGAGTATTCGAGAAATGCATGGAGGATAGCAGCTGTTTTCTACCTCTGGTGTTGGAGGCAATATACCTCTGAATACCAGCTGCCGGGAATCACCAATGCAGACTGTGCTGTAGTGCTCCAATCTTGTTTCCAGTGGTTGACCACTGTGAGAACAGAATGCTAGACTACATGGATCTTTGCCTTGATCCAACTGGGCTTTCTTATTTCCCTACATTAACATTAACATCCCTTATGTATGTTGAGAGCTGATGCGGGGTGCCCAGGCAGTTTCTGTTTAAGGGGAGGGAAGACTGCTGATACTACATAATGCTCAAAATACATGTGATTCCATGTGAAACTCTATTTTGCAGAGATTTTACAGGGAGCCATTATTCTATACAAATGGAAGTCTGCTGTTAATAAAACTAAAGAGCTGTGGTAAAAAGCACATCATTCATTTTACTTCTCCCCCGCCCCCCCACCCCAATGGCTCAGTAATCATAGATTCCCAAGAGGAGCAGATAAGAAGAATCCTGTGTTAGGTGAAGCAATCACTTTTTAACATTGCTAGAGATTTTAAGACTATAATTGTGTGTACTGAAGTGGAACCTCAGTATCTGAGGTATCAAAAAGAAGCCCTGAGTCTTTTTGAAGCACATTGCAAGATAGAAATTAAATGAATAAGTGAGTGAGTGGGTGAATACAAGTAAATAAATAAACATATTTGCAGAATGCACAATAACCCCCCTCCAAAAAAGCTAATTAGATAAGAGAGGGAAACTGCCTGCCTGCCTGTCTCCCTGCTTATCTATTTATCTGGTAGAAATAATTTTATTGTAATTTGTGTACAATGTCCACCCCCCTCTTTCATATCACTACAGCACAGGGTCATCCAATGAAATTGATCCAATGAGATTGATGTTTGTACAATGAATTTAGGAAAGAAAAAGGGAAAAATACTCAAAGAGTGCATGATTAACATATGGAATTCACCGTCATGTGTGATGTTAGCTACTGGCTTAAATGGTTTTAAAATAGGATGATATCGATTATTACAATTGATTTATAAATCACATTCTGAACCATTGTCTTAAGGCAATTTATGCATAAAATAATTAAAAACAGTTAAGAACACACACACACACACAGAGAGAGAGAGAGAGAGAGAGAGAGAGAGAGAGAGAGAGAGACTAAAAGCCCAACAAGTGGACCAATTTATCCAGCTGGGAAAACCTGTCAAAATGAAAATGTCCTCAACTGTTTCTTGAAAGTGCAGATAGTGGGTGCCTGTTGTGTCTCAACACAAATGTTGTTTGACAAATTCATGGAAGCTAGATCAATTCATGGCAGTGGACAACAGAGTAGCGTGCAGAATATATTCATGATGGCACTAGAGAAACTCCAGGCTGAGCAGTATGTGGGGAACAATAGTGGGAAAGGACTTCATGTCTCACTTGTGGGCTTCCCAAAGTGGGTGAACCCTGTAGGAAGCTGGATGCTTAACTCAAGGAACCTCTGGTCTGGTTCAGTTGGACTCTTGTATTTTTAATGTTAATAACAGTAGCAGGCTGAATAAAAGAAAACAATGGGGGGAAATGGGGAATGGAATCCATTAATCAATCATAACAAAATATGTTCCACATATGCTCAGTGTGATAATAAGGCTATGTATCGAGTTGTTTTTAGTAAAAGAGAAATTGCCACCAAGAGCGTAGTCTTTTGACATCAAAATTTAAGATAGATACTGACAAGCTGGAATGTGTGCAGAGGAGGGCAACCAAGATGACCAAGGGTTAATGGCTTAAAAACAGATAATGGCTCAAAAACTGAAGTTCACTGCAAAAGAATAAGTGTTGTAGGGGAATGGCCATAGAGGGTCACAGAATGGCTTTGCATGCAGAAGGTCCTATGTTCAACCCCCAGTATCTCCAGGTAGAGCCAGTAGAGACCATTGCCTGGAATCCAGATGAGCCATTGCCAGTCAATGTACTAATGGGGCCTCTCAGTGGCTTTCTATGTTCTATGTTTGATTCATTTTTATGAAGCTTGGGTAACAAATATATGAAATTCCTATACAAGGATTTGCATTATATTAAAATATCTGTACTTGATTTTGCAATGTGCCCCTTTGACAAGCCTTCATTTAATAAGTCAATGATTCTTTGTACAGACTTTACATATGAGATACAAGAAGATGAATCCCCCAGCTGTCTCATTACTTTCCCCTTGTATTTCCATTTATTCATAATTGTTCTAACTCCTCCCTTATCAGCTTCTTTTATAATTAGATCCAGATCATTAGACAATTCTTTAAGGGCTAAACTTTTCCTATAGCTCAGATTAGTACAAGGATTTTTCTTATTGTGTGTTTTCTCTATAAATACTTGCACTAACTGGTCTCCATGGGAATGGGAAAACCACAGCATTCCAGATGTTGTTGGATCCCAATTTCCATTAGGCAGCCAGCATGGCCAGTAGTCAGCAACAATGACCATCAATAACATCTGAAAGGCCGCAGGTAACCAGATCCCAAGTCTATAGGACCAGGTTTACAAAGATGGTGGTCAGCTGGAAAGGGACCACTGAAGAACAGTTGAGCCTGTGTTGTTGGGTATTTTTATTGTGTCTATGTGAACCACTTAGAGATTTTCATTATATTAAGCAGTGTAAAATGCTTTATAAATAAATACAGAAGAGTGGAGATCTGTTCATCCCTTGAATTATGTCTTAACTACTTTTTCTGTTCTATACTGGCACAGTAATAGGGTTTAGGAAATAACGTTTTTAAGATGTTATAGGCCCACTCTATTGCCAGCACATACAGCAGTTCTCCTGTATTTGCTAAGGCAGCAGATGCTGCTGCTGCATCTTTTGTTAGCTTTTGACACCATTGACTGTCAATAACCTTGCTCTATTCTATTTGAAATTTTGCATTGCGTCAGTTGTGACCTATGTAAAGTGTCACCACAAGAATACAGCTGAATGCCCGGGTGGAATTGATCGCTTGTACCTTGCCAGCATTTTACATTGTCTTTGCAGATATAATCCCTGTTAGATCCACGCTCCTGATTTTCTTCAAATGCAGTTTGCTTCACTGACAGCATTTATTTGTAGCATGGATATTTTCATTGCAAAGTGTTTTTATCAAACATCTATTGATAGAAGTGCAACACCCACAAACTTTTTTAGCACAGGGTGAAAATGCCTTGGCTGAGCTTCACTTTAAAGAGTATGAGTTCATGGCAATTGCAATGCAATGCCCTTTTAAACGATGCAATGTCTGTCATGTGCCTAGCAACAAACCCAAGGTTCAGTTTCAAAGTACAATGAGGTTGGTGCTAATATTGCTAATATTTCCCACCTGGCTGCATTGAAGACTGAAGTGAGACAGTGAGGTTCCCTGACAGCAGAGCTTGGTCCATTAGGGCAAAGGGGACACTGGCCCACCAACCACAGCCTGCCATTAGCTAGTCTCACCTGCCTTATGACCATTCCAGGTTGTGTCACTTGCAGTAAGCAGGGAGAAGGATGGAAACAAAAGTAGAATTAGTTTGTTCTAATTCTTAGTTTGTCATTGTGCAGTACATTCATTCACCAGTGTGGTGAAAGATTTGGGTGAGTGTAGTATAGAGAGAAAATAAAGTTCATGTTTGCAAGTTTACAATCCTGTCCCTGCTTGTAAGCTTGCAACCTAATAGACATGTTACAAAAAGGAAAACCAAGGTGGAAGGAAGAGTAGAGCAAGACACTAGGAGGGAAGATGAGAGCTCTGCCCTAACTTATCAACAGAAGGACCAGATTGGTCTCCTCCTGCCATCATGTTCTTCCTAAGAGGTATGGGGATGCAATCTCCCGGTAGATCTAGTAGGTGGATCCAACTAAGTCAAGCTCACCCATTGAAATCAATGGACATGAATGACTTAAGTTCACTGAGTTCAATTGATCTCCTCTGTGTATGGTAGGTGGATAAAACTCTAGGTCTCCTGGTCAGTAGTAGAGGCCAGTGTGTTTAGCCCTGTAATCTGGCCAGCTGGCAGTTGGAACCATTTTCTTTCTGGCAGGAAAAAGGGAAGCAAGATCCTTCCTGACTGACAAGTGAGTGAGGCCAGGCTAATCTCCCCAATGCCATGATGGTCTTCCTGGGAAGATAAGAATTCACCCTCCAACCGGTTATTGAACTCCACACAAGTGACAGCATTTTAAATGATTTTATAAATGTGTTTTCTTCTTCTTCTTATGCTATATCTCACCTTTCCTCCAAGGAGCTCAAAGTGGCGTACACAGTTCACCTTCTCATTCTATCTTCACAACAATCTGTGATATAGGTTAAACTGAAAATGTGCGACTGGCCAAAGGTCACCCAGTGAGCTTCATGGCCAAGTGGGGATTTTGAACCCTGGTCTCTCAACACCCTAAAAGCTATGCTACACTGTTGGGAAATAAGAAGCTACTTTACATTTTTGTACTGGTGATCCATCTAGCTCAGTATTGTCTACATGACTGGCAGTGGCTCTCCAGGATATCAGACAGGGGGGCTCTCCTAACCCCATCTGGAGATGTCTGGGGTTGATTCCAGGACCTCCTACTCTGCCACTGAGCTATGATCCTTCTCCAAATGTTTGAGCAGGGGTTAATATTCTTGTTAATAGTTTTCTGACTGAAACTGGATCCAGAAAGGCAAGAATCTGACACAAAGCAAGGGATTTTTTCTTTTGCAAAAGTAGGTTCTGATGAATCTTCAGATGAAAGGAATGGCAGGGGGGAATCCCTGTAAGGCTATTGGAAATGCAGTGAAAGCTGAAATGATAAACTGGAGCACAAAAAATAATATTGAGGGGGGCTCTACAAGAATTAATAAAAAGAGAAATACCAATCTTAAACATTGTGCCGCCATAAACTTCTTCATATCTTAGATACTTAGATTTTATTTGAACTCTAGTCCTCTGTGCTTTTTCAAATGTTTCCTGAAGTTCAGTTATATTGGAAAGTAATGCTATATTGCTATTTTCCTAGTATATAATAATACCAAAACTAAGTTGCAATATTTGACAGATTTATATTTGCCAAGGTGTAGTTTGCAAAAATCACAGAGTAGCAGGCATTTTAATCTACCCTCTGTAGCACACCCTCATAAAGCAAACAATTCTAAGAACATTGAGTAAGTTATGGAGAAAATTTTGACTTTTCCTTATAAGTCTTTCTCTTGCTACCAATAAGTACACTTTGAAATAACACATTAGGCATTTCACTGTATCTCCTATAGCACATGACAGATCTCCCCTCCACACACAACAAACATTAAATATGAGAATAAATGACAATATAAAATCAAGTTGTACCTTGTGAAGAATCATATGAGATTGGCAGTTGAGCGTAGTACAGTTCAGCATATTGATACTATTGAGTTCCCACATAATGAGAGGTGCAGCAAGCTAAAATGATATTTATTGGATCAATTTGCTACACTTTAAATGTCTGGTGTTGGCACATGGCATCCTTTGCCAGTTGTCAGGGCACAGCATCCTGGCAAGGCCTACCACTAACACCTGCCCTGGGCTCCCCATCAAACTTCCTTTGTTTCCCTGGTGGTTGAATCAGCTTGATCTATGAGCTGATGCATTAATTTCCCAGAGTGTTCCTGATGCAGCACCACCGGGGCATTATTAGGAAAATAAAGTGGTAGCTCAAGAACTCAGTGATTTTGCATTTGCCTCATGGCTTTCCCCTGAGAAACACACTTTTTTGCTGCTCAATTGGAATAGCAATCCATGGAAAACTTGATTGCCATTTGGTCTGATTTAGCGGTAAACTGCAGGTTTTCCCAGGAGAAAGCAACAGGGCAAATGACGGTATGAATGAGCTCTTACACTCTGCCACCATATTATCGCTTCTGTTGCTCCTAATGCTGATATGGACACCAGAGATTTATAGCTTACAGTATAAGCTTACAATATATAGTTCACCATGTACCCTATACAGTCACACCTTGGAAGTCGAACAGAATCTGTTCTGGAAGTCCGTTCAACTTCCAAAGCATTCAAAAACCAAAGCATAGCTTCTGATTGGCTGCAGGAAATTCCTGCAGCCAATCGGCAGCCATGGAAGCCCCATCAGATGTACAGCTTCCAAAAGAACATTAAAAAACTGGAACATTCACTTCCAAATTTTGATCAAAACGTTTGAGTACTAGGCTGTTCAAAAACCAAGGTGTGACTGTAGTGTATGGCCCTATATAGTATGTTCCTCTAATGAAGGCATTTGTGACTCTTTTGCTTCGCTGAAGTGTCTTCCATTCCTGAACTTCACAATATGATCTAGTTGTTCCTTCCATTCACTTCCACTGGGCAGGATTATGCAACTTGATGACATTTACTCTGAGTGGGAGGACAGCTCTCTCTCAGCTCACAAGTGTCTCACAGCTAACAGTAGCCAAGAATAGTAAGGAAGAAGGAGATAGGATCTGCCCATGCAATGCCCACTTGGTGGAAACTCTAGCTCACATGGCGCTTAAATGTAAAATGTATGATGATCTCCGCCAACAATTTCCAGACCATCCATGTATTCCAATATGGAAACCAGAGACAGAGGTTATATGCTTCTTATTACAGGGGAGAGACCAGGAGCTCACCAAGACCGTAGCTAAGTTCCTCTTTTTGATTTTTTGTTGCCGAAGTATGCTACAGGGTCCTGCCCTTGCTGGAGACCCACAGAGATTAAATAGATTGCTCACCTCTTCTTTCCTTTGGCAAATGGCTGTACTGTTGAAATGGCGACAATATCACACTGGCCTATTTATTCTGAATGTTTGTATGTGATGCCAGTAAAGGTTTGATGATGAACAATCAAAACAAAACAGTATAGAAAGAGAAAGAGAAAAAAAGGAGAGATTAAGATTGAGAGAGAGACAGAGAAGGGAGAGAGAGAGATGGAAGGGGGGCGGGAATAGCTTGGCTGCTTGAATAGGACTGATCACTGCACTTCTCCCCACCACATTGTCAGTCCTGGGGCTGGTCAGATCCCCTCCACTCCTGTATAAAATGGATTTACAATAGTAAGCCCAACATTCTGTTTCCCTGCAGTGGAGGAGGTGGTCCTCGTATGAGATAATCTTATGCCTTTCTTGGTTCTCATTTTAGCCACAAGTCTGAAATTACCTTATAACAGGAAATGTTTCTATGCATGAACCAAAAGCATAGTATGCATATATGCACATATGTAAGTAATATGTATGTATTATAACAGGAATTCCCTAAAATAGAGAAAGAGAGTGTGTGTAATACTTTTCAGCATAAATGTCCACCCGCAGTTTCTGATATACCTTAAATACTTTCTCTTTCTTTCTGAGTGAAACAAAGATTTGTTCTCCTGATGCTATTTCAAGCCATTGAGCTCACAGCATTCATAGTTGGTTGCACATGCCACAAGTTCAATTGAAAGCTGAAATAGAATTCCAGAATGGAAAATTGAAACATATTTTCCTTTCCCGCTTTTTTTTTTTTTTTTTAAGCTAGGATTTTATTTCAGAAACGTAAGGACCGAGCAATTTGCCCAGATGTGATTAAGCCTCCATTTATATAATGCATAACTGTTCTATAGGACTGGACTGGAAAGTATTTGTTTTAAAGTAAATCACTGAGATCCAGCAAGGGAGTACTGAATTCATAGCAACATGCTATTGGTAGATATGGCTGTCTTCACCCTGTTTCTCAGAAAGGGATTTAACACCGGTTATTAATTGCAGGGCAGCCAGACAACACCGAACAAAGATTAATAATGATAGCTTTTATTTTTAGCTATTTAACTTGTAGGAAAACAGAAGAAGAGTGTGCATTTTTGTGAAAAGAAAATAACCATATGAACATGGACTGCAGTAACATAAGAAATGTGCTTTATAAAATACACTTTAATATGTGTAGGTTTAGGGTTAGAATTTTTAATCCTAAATCCCTGCATATATAAAGTATATATAAAGCATATATAAAGCATATATATAAACACAATCTCTGCAGTTTATTACATTATTATTATAAATGAATGATGATGCATGGGGAAAAAATGGGCAAATATATGGAAATATGACTAAGAAACATTCACAGCACCAATATATATATATATATATATATAGAGAGAGAGAGAGAGAGAGATTTTTCAACACTATAGAATTAATGGTCTTCCAAACTAAATCTCTAAATTTAATGAAATGAGGGATATTCATATTAACCCCCCTCACATATTCAATGATGGCTATAGAAAACATTGTTCACTTTATTACTTGGTGTCCTCTATATAAGTATTCTCACAAAAAATATCTGAGTTTAGCTGGAGGATGAATGTTGTTACACTAAGTGACTTCATGTGTGTTTTGCTATCAGGCCAGAAAACTTATATTACCTTATGTGCTTTCTTATTTGAGTTGGCAGTCAGGAAATTAAGAGCCAGATTTGTGGCTCAATTTTGAATGTATTTTTATCTTTGCTAAGGATTATAGCCAAACACATAAAACTGTCATTACTACTAATACATATTCCAAGAAGGTGTTGGGTGGTGTGGGCATGCAACCTTTGGACGTCTTCTTGCATACTGTCTTTGCCCACTGGTTGTGTTTGTCTCATTTGCACATGACTTTCTGATTTGAATAAAGTCCCATGGGAGGAGCTACTTCCCTTGAGCTTTAACTGAAGTGTGAGAAGCCTGTGAAAATGGGAACTGAACATCTGAAACTGAACATCTTTTCAGTACTTTGTGCTCCTCTCTTAGTAGCCTTTAATATGTTAAAACTCTCTCACATGCAAACACACACACACACACACACACACACACACAGAGAGAGAGAGAGAGAGAGAGAGAGAGAGAGAGAGAGAAACAATCCAAAATCTCACACCAGTTGGCAGGGAAATTAAAAATTGCAGATTCCAAAGCACTTTCCCAGTTCAAGAAAACATGTCTAATGAGACAGATGAACATATGAATGGCTCCTAATGAGCTCAAAATTGTACACACTTGCCTTCATTTAATTTTGTAAGCCTTTGCAGATATTTTGTGTTAGGCATATTATGAAATAAGAAGCGGCCACAAGGCTAAGATAAACCAATTTGAGAGATTAAAGTATTGAACTTGAATGGTTTCATTAACTTCTTCTAAGCCATGAGTTAACGTCACAGTGAAATGCATCTCATTCTATAGCGAGAGAGATTCAGCTTTGCCAGTGCCTTCAACCTTAAAGGGGCTTTGCTGTATAGGATGAGACAGGTGAGGTCAGGGACCTCAGTACTTTTAGAGTGAATTGCAGGAAATCACTGTTCAACCAATTCAGGAAGAGTTGTGAGGGATTTTGCTTTGCTTTTGTTTCATAATTCCATTCATTTTCTTTAGTAAAAACCTCGCTTGTTTGCTGAAAATCTTATTTGTCTCATAATTCATCCATTGTATTCAAATTTGTCTTATTATGGTACTCACATTTGTTGTTTTCTCTTTTGTTGCTTCTTCTCCTAATTGGATTGTTTGTTGGTAGCTGCTTCCTGGCAGCCACCATTTTATTTTTTCATAGTATCATGCTGGTGCATTCTAGGGGGGTGGGGACAGCCACTAGGTTGTCAGTTGCCATGGGGACCTCTATCACAACCAGAGAAGTAACAAATGGGGTAACGAAAGTCAAAGCCACTTAAGCAATGCAGAATCTAGAAAGATTCTGATACAAAGGTACACGTATACAACATGGCTATGATCAGAAATCGTATTATCAGTGATGATCATGTTCCCTAAACTGTGAAAAGTAATTGAGTGTGTCATGTTTAAAGCAAACGCTTTTGTTAACATTTTCTTGTTAAATTGGCAGTGGCTTGACAATGGTATTCTGCTAACTTTTCAATATGCGATTTAATTTATTGCGAAAGTGTCAGGGATTGCTAATTAGCAGAAGCATCCAGACAGTACAGATTTCATTGAAAACTTGAATTTTCATAGCAATTCATGTTTTGCTACATTAGTTTTGCAGTGATTCAGGAGAAGAAAAATGTCATGAATCCAAACCACACTCTATATTTACAAGGTGTATACATGTTTTACCACTGCATTGGAGCAAATGATGATCATGTTTCTGATGGATTGCTCCAATTAGGAGTAAAATGTGGCTTTCCCCAGGAAAAGTGCTGGGACAAAAAGAGTCCTGCTTGGACACAGACCTGGAAATCCCAGACCTGTGCCTACAAAGCATGGAGCAAAGCTAAATGTGAACGAGCCCTCAATTGTTTGCTAGTGCAAAATCCTTTGCACTCAAGGACAGAGAGTGCTGGATACAGCCCAGGGCCTTCCTGCTTTTTCCTTCTAGTCTCCCCTCCTGCCTGGCACAGCTATGGTAGTGTTGGAAGTACCAGGGAGAGGAGACTGTTAGTTTAACCAGGGGAGAAATATTGCCACTTTTAGTTAAAAACAAAACAAATGTGTAGAATCTAAAACACTTAGCATAGAAATACAGGAATGTTCAAAGCCCATACATGTATGATCGGTTTGTAATTCAATATCAGGTGTAAGACTACAAGGTTCCTTTCATTGCCAAGATAAAATGCTCCCAGCACCAGCAAATGACCTTGGCTAATAGGGTGAAACATGTGCAATGAAACATAAAGGACAAACTTGTATGATTATGCTTGATTTGTGTTGACTTAGCAGAGAAGCAGAAGGACTTTCTAAAGCTGCAGCTGTAGAAGGAGACGATCAAAATGGACTCCCCCACCCCTTATCATGAGACAGAAAGTTTTATTTGGAGAGTCATGGCAAGAGACCCTTGCCATAATTTAGCTGCCTCCTAAAAGGACACAAAAGAACACTTAAGAGGGAGTAAGACCCATTGAGGACTTTCTTACATGAGTATTCAATAGGGATGGGGGAGAAATTAGATCCGGTTTGAATTTAAAGGCGAGCTTACCAAATTCACACTTTTTGGAACAAAACCACAGCCATCCTTTGAAATTTGCACTTCAAATTCTGCAGTGTTGTTCTTCAGCTGAGCAATGTGTACCAAGATGCGTATACTAAGTTGGCTGGCATTCATCTGTCTTAAGAGACAATGGAAGAATGTGTTTTCAGGAGTGAAGTCCAAAAATTGGAGAGCTACCATGCCTGATGTAGCTGTAGTAACTGATACAGGAGAGACATGTTTTGTTGCACCTGGGGCAGATAAAGGCATCTGGTTGTGCTGATGCAGGCATACCATTGTGTTTCTTCTTTCTGCACTCCTTCCAGCAATCATTCTTCCTCTGGTCACTGCTGTAGATACATGACCTGACAGATTGTCTCCATGTGCTGCAGGCATCCGCAAGGGATTCCCACACAGCAGGGTTAACACTGCCAGCCTTCATATCACATATGCAGACAACTTTGTAACATAGAGTTGGTCTACCAATGGGCCTGGTGCCTGAAGCCAGCTCCTCATAGAGCATGTCCTTGGGAAACCTGCCATATGCCATTCTGCGGGCATGACCATGCCAACGGAGATATCACTGAGACAGGAGTGTGAATATGCATCTCAATTTTATTTATTTTTATAGAAAATCTTAATATCTCGGTGTGGTGTCCAAATATGTGCATCACAGAATGCTTGAATGTTATTTGTGCAATGGTTAGCTTCTTAAAATGTAACATGGAATGAAGGCATGGGGGAAATATATAATAACAGCAAACACAAATTTGTTTCTGAGAACATCAGAATGCTTAGGAAGTCATGATTGTCAGGAAATGCTTCTTCGACAGAGCTTATCAAGGTGTCTCTCCATACACAACTTCAAAAGATGATATTTAGTGACCTGCAGGGAGATTAAGGGGTCAATCAGTGTTCAGTTTGACAGACATAAAAATATTGAACTTCAGACTGGTCTAGTTTTATGCAAGTATCTGTCACATGTGAGGAAACTCCACATCTCATGCAGAGCTACGGGAAGGATGTCCTTTAGCTTCCTCTGACTTCAGATGATCTTTATCATTATCCTTTGAACTCAATATGGTTTTGGATTTGTTGCATAGGCTACTGTCAAAGCGCTCAATGATTTTATGCTGTGTCCCAGAAGGGTTTCTTCTCTCCTCGCCCCTCCCCTAGACTGCAGACATTTAAGAAATCCCAGGATATAGAATCTGCAAGGAACGAGCTCTGTCAGTGCAGCTAAATAATATTAATTCAGTTGGTGTAGCTAAATGCCAAGACAGATAATCACACTGTCCTTTTTTTTGTAAATGTTTCTTGCAGTCACATTGAAGGAACTGCTTTCTCTCCCTTTTCATAAGGTGCTGTATGGATCAGCCCTTTACAGATTGATTTCGTATCTTAAAAATGAATGCTGCAGTTTGTGGGTTAGATGAAAGATTATGATTTATTCCAGGGGGGGGGGGATACTTGTGGAGAATACAACAACTTTGTGTGTGTTAAAAAAATCCCCATACATAACCAGAGTTGTGTAGCAGATGCTTGGTTTGAAATCTGGTTTTCCTGTTCTTACAATATAAACTTACTACCCATTCTTATTATAGATTATTCCATTTCTCCTGCCTTTCTTCCCCTTCTTTTTAATTGAATACTTCAGGTAGATGATGTTGGTGATCATATTGCACATCTTGCTCTAGAAATCTTTATAGAATCAGAATTGTAGAGCTGGAAGGGACCAAGAGGATCATTTAGTCTAACCTCCTGCAGTGCAGGAATCTCAACTAAAGCATCCATGACAAATGACCATCCAACTTCTGCTTAAAAACCTGCAGTGAAGGAGATTCCATCACCTCCCAAGGGATTCCATTCCACTGTCAAACAGCTCTTACTGAAAGACAGTTCTTCCTTTAATATGTGTGTGTGTGTGTGTCACATTACAGTACAATAAAAGGCCAGATGAATCTATACAAAAACAAAAATCAAGAGAGAAAGAGGGAAGAATTCACAGGTAGATCTTAGCTTGCCCCACACAGAGAAAGGTGAGCCCTACCAGCTCTCATCTGGGAGCTTTCCATTCTTCTTGCACCCTCCCACCCTGGGAGTTATTCCCTTCCTTGCCTCTCACACAGGCTCCTTCATCAACTAATCATCACCTTCATCTGCACGTTGATCATTCCTTAACCCTGTCAGGGACCACACACCATACAAAATTTGAGAACCAGCAGCAAAAGTATAACAGAAAAAACAATAGAGATATGGAGAGAGAGAAGAGAGGAAATAGAGAAAAGGAAGCAAAGGAAGCAAAGTCAGATAAACATTAACAAAGATTCCAAGAGATACTTCTGATTGTCCATTTGCCGATCACATACTAGAGGCAGATATTATTATTTAAAACCATTGCTTGATACAAGCATCTATCTACTCCACTTTATGTTAGATAATATTTCATCTTCAAGTTAAAGTGTCTTGCAGTCATTCATTTCCTTCTCTCATGCAAAGTCCAAGATAGATTCCCCTAGTTATTGTTATTATTAATAAGTGTTAACTTATTAACTTGCCAAACAGCCAAGTGAGAAGGGAGAAAGAGAGAGAGGGGGGCGGTGTTACTTAAAAAATGGGGAAACAGAGATAAATGGCTTCTGTCCTGCTCACTTTTAGCATGCAGCTCACAACAAATTATTCCCCAGGGGAATGTGATATTGAACAGCAAAAATGCCCCCACTACAAACATAATGTGTATGTGTGTGTTCCTCCAAACTATCGAATAAAAATGATAACAATATAGAATACTGAATGTATTCAGGCTCTCTGACAGAATGGGAATGCTGAAGTCCACAAGGTTCCATGGAGAGAGTGGGTCTTGCAGTGAAAATTCTCACATACATGCCAGAGTGGATTGAAGTCAGTGGGCTGAATGATAAAGCAATCTTCCAGCAACAATGAGAGGGAGTTTCATTAAGTCCATCTGACAATTTCACAAATCCTCTTAATGATTTCTTTCATGTTCTGAGTCACTCCTTGCTTCCAAGTTGTCACTTTTGAGTTACCCCTGGTGAAAGCAACCCTTAGAAAGTGCAAAACAACATTTCTCACCCCTGTACAGGTGAGATAAGCATGCGGTTGAGGGGATGGAATTTGTGACATTATAGAGCACATGAAGCTGCCATAGTCAGAATATTGGCCTATCATTCATTCATTTATGGCATCTATATAACCCAACCTTGTGCAAAAAAAGTGGCTTACAGAAAGCAGTACTAAGATGGTGCCTGCCCTCCATCTCGCAATCCGTCCTGGGGAAGCACCAGCCCATGGGCCAAATTAGGCTTTCCAGGGCTCTGGATATGGCCCATGAGGCCATTTTGGGACTATGATGTAAATTAGGCTGAGTAAGTTATTACCTAAGCATAGCATTGTAGGGGCACAGGGGTGGTTGTCAAAGGCACCTAATTGTTAGGGTGTGGGAAATATCAACACCCGGTGCTGCCGCAATACAGCTGTGCATTTCCATTGCTGGGCTCCATTGAAAAGGCATCTCCATGCAAACCAGGCAACAGAATGGATTACTCTTCTTTTCTTATATCTGTGGCTATGATATTCTGGGTGATATGGATGTCATTAGGCAGTTGAATGTGCATGCACACTCTGTCGGTTGAACTCCCACCCACCCCTCCTAGCAGCCTCGGAGACTGGCAACCCATGCTACGACACTGTGCCTAACTGAACCAAGGTCACCTAATGAGCTTCATGACTTGGCTTCCTCCAATCCTAGTCCCCACACTCTAATCATTGCACCACACTGGGTCTTCATAATGTCAACATACTATTTCACTATTGATGTTCATCAGTAGCACGCAAGGTGAGAGTGACATCGAGTGAAGGCTGCCCTTCTTTGTTCTTCAAGCATTCTTTTTTGCAGTTTCTGTCAAGTGTTCTGACAATGGAGAGGGCAGAAAGGAGTGCATCTGTGTCAGGGGGTCATGTGATGTTGTGACTCCACAGGATCCAAAGCCCTCCTATTCCCCCAACAAACCCCTAGAAGGACAAGTAACACACACACACACACACACACACACACACCCCTTTGGTGGCATGCTCATTTTGATTATTGGCCCTTGTCTGATCTTCCAGCCAGAATGTATTTTGTGTTTTTCTCTTGTATTTTTATGCTGTGAACTGCTCTGGGATCTACAGATGAAGGGTGGTATACAAATTTAATAAATAATAATAGTAATAATTGTGTTTTCCACTGCATCAGTTTGTTTACCAGTTTGATATCTAGCTGCAGGTAATAGTGTGTTTGTGTTTATTGTAATGTGGGATATTGATTGATTGATGGCTGAGTGAAGAAATCAACATACTGCACTGGTACCAACATGACTGAGGCATGGCATTCTGGTCAGCTGCCTGTGTCTCTGTGATTGGCTCAAAGGGACCATGAGGTCCCACTCCATGCCCTCCATTCAGGAGGAAGGCTATTGAGACTTCTTATTTGTGTGGGGTAAGGCAAATTTATCCCCACTTTAGAGTGGGACTAGCATTCCTGCCAACCTTAACATTATTAGCTGTGCTGATAGTTAACTGCTTAAAAAAACCTGATTTTTAAAAAGGTTGTAATTGCCTTATTCTCATTATTGCTTTGCTGTTTTGTTCTTTGCAGTCTTCTGCTCCTTTGGGAGAAAAAGCAGGACAAATTTTTAAATACCGGTAATATATTTGGAAATATGCTTACTAAAATGCTGCTTTTTGTGAAAAATAAATTGCAAACTAATGTGGAAATGCGGCAACCTGAAGTTTTCAGACTGGGGAAAAAAATAAACAGAGAGAAACTTAAACTGACTAAGATAACAGAAATTCGTAGATTCATCCATCCCTGCCTAAGATAACAGGAAACAATGAACTCTTTACCATTGGATAGATAGTAAGAGGTGGGAAGGGGGAGTTTTCTCATTTGCTTTCTAAAAAGCCTTGATGTTTAAAATGGATATTCAGCTGCTGGCAGCTGGTTGCTATGTGTATTTGCATGACAAAAAAACCTCGTCTGTCTCCTTTTCAGGAGATCTCAAGAGGAATTTGGGTGGGAATTCATTCATAAAGTCCTCAGACCTTGTGAATAACAAAGAAAATACACTGTGGTTATAATGAGGCAAGTCTAAAAGCTCATCATCAGCCTTCATATGATACATGCTCTCATCTCACAATTGCCAACACAGCTGCTTGAGAGGTCTGCCAAGGAGAGATAGAAAAAGGGGAGTGACATACGTCTGCTACAGATTTTTAAATTTTTCTTAACACACACACACACACACACACACACACACACACAAACATTCATACAGACAAATATATCACATGCCTTGGCATCACTAATCTGTCTTCGGCAAGGAGAAAATGACAAAGGAGGAATGAGAAGAAAGCCAAGTTTTCTGCTGCTGTCTTATAAAATTAAATACATGCAAATTAAAACAGAGTTGTTTTAGGAAAACAATAGCCAGAAGGTTTATACGGCCTGAGCCTTGTCTCAATAAATTAACTGCAAGCGAGTCATTGATTTCAATCAAACGACTATTAATTAATAGCTAAGCCAAATTCTCTTTGAAATGAAGCAGAATGCACTCTAGATGCAGACTGAAGAAAGCAAAAACGTCGTTTTAAAGTGTGAAAAATAAAGTCTATTTAAACTTCTAACCCATCTATGCCATAAACACCAAAGCAATGTAGGTAAAGCAATGTAGGGAAAGACCTCTAAAATACAGCACAGAAGAGGAAATGCTTTTTAGAATTTTAGAGACAAAAACAAACAACCCACTTGTGTCAGATGTGCTTAACTTTTGCTTTAGAATATAATGTCAAAGTCTTAGTAAGGAGATCCTTGGTCATGTTCTCTGTGATTTGCTGCATGTGTTTCGTGGTCCCAGATTGGGATATGCATCTAGATCAAAAACATGCCACATTGTCAGTGGGGACCATCAGGATGCACGCACTGGTTTATATTCCTATTCAACCTCCAATTGGCAAAACATCAATAAATTAAAATATGAATTTTATTTTTAGCAAACATAGAATAAATCCAAAATTCCAATTAACAACAACAACCTAGATTTAAATAAGTACAAAGCAAAATGAAAGTTAAGAGACAATGATGTTCTAATGGCTATTACAGGTCTTATTGTACTCTGAGAAGCCTCAGCATCCTGGTTTAAATGCAGTTCAGTGTGAAAAGGTTTTTCTTAAAAAGGTAAAGGTAAAGGACCCATGACAGTTAAGTCCAGTCGTGAATGACTCTGGGGTTGTGGCGCTCATCTCGCTTTACTGGCCAAAGGAGCCAACGTTTTGTCCACAGACAGTTTTTCCAGTTCATGTGGCCAGCATGACTAAGCCGCTTCTGATGAAACCAGAGCAGCACACAGAAATGCCGTTTACCTTCCCAACGGAGCGGTACCTATATATCTACTTGCACTGGCATGCTTTTGAACTGGTAGGTTGGCAGGAACTGGGACTGAGCAACGGGAGCTCATCCCGTCACGGGATTCAAACTGCCGACCTTCCAATCGGCAAGCCCTAGGCTCTGTGGTTTAGACCACAGCACCACCAAAGTTCCAGGTTTTTCTTACCATGATAGATAAACTGTAGTTGGCTCCCTCATCTCTTCCCCATCAATTTGTCCTCCATGCAGCCATGAAATCCTGACCCCACTGTTATCTTTCAATGTCCCTGCAACATCCAGGCAAGTGGCAACAACACAGCTGTTGGGATGGTCACAACACAGCACTACCCCATTGTTCCAGCCTTTCCTGATGTTAATATGAAAAAAGGAGCAGTAAGAGACTTTAGTGGACATGAAAGAAAATGCCCATCTTGATAGAGAAGTGTTCTTGCAAACAATGCCCACTAGAAGGGGTGTGTGTGTGTGTGTGTGTGTGAGAGAGAGAGAGAGAGAGAGAGAGAGAGAAAAGCAATGGTGTTTCTTCCTTAACAATATTGTTATGTGTCTGGGTCCCAGAGTTATGGGTGCAGGGGTACCCACAATTTCTGGAATTAGTAAAAGCTAGAATTAGATTTCTATCCATTCAGAAGGAAATCAGCCCTGAGTGCTCACTGGAAGGACAGATCCTGAAGCTGAGGCTCCAATATTTTGGCCACCTCATGAGAAGAGAAGACTCCCTGGAAAAGACCCTGATGTTGGGAAAGATGGAGGGCACAAGGAGAAGGGAACGACAGAGGACGAGATGGTTGGACAGTGTTCTCGAAGCTACCAATATGAGTTTGACCAAACTGCGGGAGTCAGTGGAAGACAGGAGTGTCTTGCATGCTCTGGTCCATGGGGCCACGAAGAGTTGGACATGACTAAACGACTAAACAACAACAAAGAATTAGATTAAGTTTAGGAAAACAAGCCAGCCCAAATTGACATAGCTGTCTGGGTATAAGCCATTAAGAAACAAAGGTTGGAATGGCCACTCATTAACTCATCAGTAGAAGCCATCCACAAGGCAGGAGACTTTGCCAGGCACAGCGGAGGCAGATGCCTGGGTTACAGTGGGTGATGATGTAAGCAAAAGGGGGAGTCATGTTTGGCAAGCATCTCTAGGAAGAAGAAGTAGGGGGGCTGAAGGCATGTGGGCAGACTGGAGCAGGCTGTTGGAGAGATGGCTGTTTGGCTGCCTTCGAATCTAATGCTGTGCTCCTGCAGGAAGCAAGCCCCTCTTGAGATGTGAATGCCCTGAACACTCTCCACAGTAGACTCAGTTGTATATATGTGTAAATAAAACAATGTATATTGAAGACCCTACCGTCTCCACTGTGCCTAATTGTCCAAAAGGAAACACAACTCTGGGTAACTGCTTGGAACTCTTTGGAACCTTGTCAGCGCTTGTCAGCACTTGGGGGTGGCCTATTACCAAATCAAGGGCATGATTTATTGGTTCTATATTTAGTATTCTTTGGGGAAAATGGGCCCATTGCAAGACAGTGAGGAGAAGTACAGAAAAACTTAACAGGGGTGGGGCTGTGCCCCCTTCCAGGTCACCTTCTGGGGCCCAAATGGCAGTGGTGAGCCAAGCCAGAAAAGTGGGTAAAACAATGAGTGTGAATTTTAACTTAATATACAAAGATAGTTTCTACATACACCTCCTATCCCACCCTCTATCCTCCATCCAGGCAAGCAAGAGTTCAATGACACTTTCCACTCAGGAAAAATACTCAAGGAAGGTTCAAGCAGGGCCAGTGAAGGGTATGACCTGGATTGTGGTTCCAAGGGCTACACAGAGAGGTGTGGAGGGCCACATTTGGCCTCCAGGATGGGGGTTCCCTCCTCCCTTATATTATATATTATGAATGTGTGTAAATGTAGCCATAAATACTTGGGTTTCATTACAGCTTTGAATGAGAACCAAGAGGCTTCATGCAGATTTTAGATTTTGGTGAAAGATTGTAAGGAAAAGAAATGTAGCCTCACATATGTATTTTGGGAGTTTGTTCCAGAGGTGTGGGGTAGCAAGAGAGAATGTACTTATCTACTCGGCTTTTACATCAAGGATTTGCAATATAAGACTTTTTCCCCTTTGAGATAATGAATTTAATTCATTCATCATCTCATTTATATGCTTTCACAACTCTATATCATCTCATCTTTTTAATATAGAGGTACTAAGGCATTTACAAACCCAAGTAGTTTAAATTGAAGGTTTATTCTGATAGTGATCTTAGCATATCCCTTTCACGTTTTTTTATTATTTAACAGCTCCAGCAAAATTAGCGCTCTCTCTCTCTCTCTCTCTCTCTCTCTCTCTCTCTCTCTCTCTCTCACACACACACACACACACACCCCTGTGGGGGAGGAACACTTTTTCAAATGAGATGGAGCATAATCACAAGGAATTTATCAATTCAGAGCAGTAGACTTCTTCAGATTAGGGTAGATCTATTAAAATTAGCAGACACAATTAACTTAAGTCCATTAACTTCAGGAGTCTACTTAGTTTTAATTTTTCTTTTGTGCCTTCTGTTAATGTTCTTGAATAAATCTGCCAATGTCTTTACAGCAGGAATGAGGGAGGTTTTACAGCCTGCAAGCCACATTCCCTTATAAACATCCTTTTGGGGGCCACATACCAGTAGTGGTTGGGGCCAGAGGTTAAAGTGGGTGGACAATGGTTGTGACTCTTACCTTTGTACAGTAGGCGGCATTCCAGCCACATAGAATTCAAAGGTTTAAATCTCCTCCCCAGCCAACATCACTGGAGAGGGTAGGAGTGCAGTCTTACTCTTCTGCTATGTTCCTCACTGATGAATTATGATTTATTTATTTTTACAACACAGTTGCAAATATTTTAATTGGAATTCCAGTAATTTGTCTAAAAGCTGAGAGTGCCATTTCACCTGGGGCTGTACACTACAGTTTATGTAGCATAGTGGTTAATCAGGACCTGTGTAATGAGTCATGCAATCCCACTTTGAGGTGCTCTGTGGCATGCTATATTGTGTTAACAACCCAATTTGTGTTTTGAAAGAATTGTTTTTGATGTATTAAGGACATCTAAGACTACACAAACCCTAATAAAACCCGCCTAAAAGTGGCTTTTCATTAAGTCTTTATTGCCATAATCATTTAAAATAGGTAATAAAATAATGTATATACTTGAAAGACATAGAAAACTAGTCTCTTTATGTTTGGCTTTCAAAATAATGCACAAAGAAGATTTATAGGATCTGAAGAGAAACCATAATTTTGTATTGCCCTCTTCTCAACACCCTTCGCAGAGATCTCTTAGTGACTCCCTTACAGCTTAAAATATTGATTTACAAAGAGTCTGTAATCCAGTATTTGTTGAGGTATGATACTCCCAAAACTACCAAGTTTGTTTTGGGGTATTTAGCCGAGATCTTTAAAGTTAAATCTAAAGTTGCCTGATTTATTCAGTGGTGGCTACCTAGTCTTTTATATATTGTATGTGTTTGGATTATTAATGTATTTGGATGACTTTGTATGATTTTATGATTTTATTGTTTAAACGTATGCCAATAAAGGCCAATGCACAAAGAAGCAGTGATGACCAGTGCGGCAATGAAGCAAAAATTCGTAACAATGGTCACACGATACATCTACTATTTATCTTGGAAAGTTGTTTGCTGTGTAAATATTTGGACATATTTTAAGAAACTATAACCTAATTTTGATTGATGGTTCCTTGAGATCAAAGAGCAGGTTTTCATTGTGTTTGGATACATCTGGATGCCAATCAAGTTGACAGACTGAACCTTTCAAAACAGTACTGATTTTTTTTGGTTCTTGGAAATGTCAAGCAAGGTATGAGGCTGCTAGTTTAATATAATTATAAAACAATGAACAGGGCGATGATACAATAACTACTGAAATCGACACAAGATAATATCACCAAGGCAACCATATGTAAACAAACAATAAACATCCATAAAAATGGCAAAATCAGTTTCTTTCCCAAATAGGTTTTATCTTATAGCAAACACAGTAAATGAAGAGTTTACTTGTAATACCGTCAGTGGTTCAGAGCTCATTTCTTCTCTTTCCAAAACAGATTTTTTTCTTGTACAGTTGCAAACACAGGTAGTAAAGGGTCCACTTGTGATATACTAGTGGTTCAGTGCTTAGATGTTATTCCGGTAGTACAACGTTTTGTCGCTGAAGAGCTTAGTCATCGAGCTTTGTAGTAAATAATGTGCAAGACTTAAGTCGTAAACAACTTAAAGCAGGGGTATATCTGTTCCCATCTGCATGTTTCCATCAGGGGGAGCATCGAAAGAGGATAATATCTTTCAGTTTGTTCAACCTCCTTTATTTACTGTATTTGCTATTGTTAAAGATAAAACCTAGTTTAATATAATTGGCATCAGTGGGTGTGTGAGGCTACCATCATCTGCAGAGCCGGATTTAGGTTTGATGAGGCCCTAAGCTACTGAAGGTAATGGGGCCCTTTATATGTCCAGCTGTCCTTTGTTGCTGTTTTTTTGTGTTGAATATATGCTATATATGGTAATTTATGGACCTAATAGGTATCTAAAGCCATAATGGGATCAAAATAAATAAATTATGTATTACATGAAATCAATCAGCAGGCATAAGACTCATACTCCTAGTCTGTGCTGCTTGCTCATCAGTCTACAAACACTCTTTAATATTAGATAACAGGTACAACAGCTTGACCTACATTCAACTGTGCTGCACTGCAGTCTGCAGATGCATGCTACATGTTGCCATGCAACCAGTCCATGCATAATGTAGGTACCGTATATACAGAAATGAGCAAACCAGTGATATTTTAAGGAGCAGGCTAGCAGGCAGGCCCCATTACTTACATAATAGGAGCCTACACAACACAAAACACCGTTGCTGTATGTAGGTTTTATTTTATTTGTTTTTTATCTTATATTTTGGAAATATACATCCAGTTTTTTTCTTTAATTTTTTGGGGGGACCTCCAAGAGAGTGGGGCCCTAAGCTATAGCTTGTTTAGCTTATACGTCAATCCGGCACTGATCATCTGCCATAGAGCAGCTCTGCAAGGGTACTGGAACCCCAGGGTCCATAACAATCCACTCACTGCAGCCATGTGGCAATGATTTCCTCCCAGTGCATTTCTTGCCAGATGTGAGGCAAGGGGCAGCCAGGGGGATGACACATTTGGCCGTGGTGCTCCATCTGCTACAGGTCTCCCTGGCCTTTATGGTCAGAGAGGGACTGGTGGCAAAGCTGTGAAGCCCACCTGCTGAGTCAGTGAGAGGGGAGGTGTTCCATCACTCAGTTTTCCCAATGGGTGGGAGGTGGAGATTTAGCCTTGCTGCCCAGTGGTGTTGCAGGACTTTACACCAGCTTCTCGCTTCAGGAGCAGGGGTCACTTCAGATGGAAAGCCCAGTCCCACCAAAGGGGAAGGAAGCGGGGATCTGGAAATGAAGGAAGAAGCTGGTACAAAGCAGGGGAGACTCCACATTGCTTTCCCAATGAGAATCTTTTATGGAGTTTGCCCTCCTCCCGCTTCATGGGGGCGGGGGCAGTGTGTTTTGCCTCAGGTGCAAGAATGCCTTGGGCCGCTCCTGATAGTCAATCCCTTTCCCCCAAAAAACTGTCTGTAAATGTAGTATAACAGTGCTTTAAATGTTGGTTGCAGATGTGGCCTTCAGAGCTATAACACGTAAAGCAGGCATAGGCAAACTCGGCCCTCCAGTTGTTTTGGGACTACAACTGCCATCATCCCTGACCACTGGTCCTGTTAGCTAGAGATGATGGGAGTTGTAGTTCCAAAACATCTGGAGGGCTGAGTTTGCCTATGCTTGACGTAAAGTATTTGTTTAAATTAATATAAATAATATTGTTAAATTAAAACATATATATTGCTTCTAATGACAATGGACACTCAATGTATGCTCTGCAATTTCATTTTAACACTGAGATGCTACTGGAGAAGTTGGCTGATCCCACATTATTTATAACATATGGTACCCGAGAAGATAATCAGACTAGATCATAGTATCAAACGTCATCTAACAAATGAAAGATTATTTGAATTACCTTGAAAAAAAGACACCAATAAATTTAAAGAATACTCATAATAATTATTCTAAAAATGAACATTTCCAAATGTGTGCTGGGACATGTATTGAAGTAGAATCATATCTAAATAAATATTTTTCACAAAAACATATTCCTAACCATCCAGTCCACAGAGGATAATGGTGAAAATAGCATGATAATTTAATGAAGCAACATGAGGTCATTTATTACACCATTGTGAGGTTTGGAGGAACTGCTTGGTTTGCAAGTAAATAAATAATACTCTTGAGCAATCCTCCCATGTGCAAAATAATAAGCAAAATATATATAGATGAATAGGCAGCCTTGTATATGGAAGTTTTTAATGTTTGATTTTTTTTCTGTGTTTGATGTTGGAAACTGCCCAGAGTGGCTGGGGCAACCCAATCAGATGGGTGGCATATAAATAATAAAGTAGGAAGAGGAGGAAGAGGAGTAAATGGACCCAACATGTGAGGACCCACCATAGTCTGAAATGGTCAAGCCACACACAAGTTGACCACCTAATGAAGTATAGACTTGACAATTCATGTCTGAATTTTCCATGTCCCACAAAAAAGCTCTTTCCATTGCAATAGCAAATGCATTACACAGGTGTGCAGACATCCCAAAACAGCTGTATGGGCCAAATTGATTCTCTTTGTCTCCCTAATTTGAGTCATGGTCAGAGGCTCCCTTTTCCTTCTGAAGCACACTGTCAAGGCTTTAACCCCAAATAACTTTTCCAACATATTTTAATACCCATCTTTAGATTCCCCTATATAACAATGAATTACTTATATGGAATATTACCTAATTACAATGGGTGATAGATTTCCCTATTATTTAGCTTGTAGGAAGATCTTTGAGAATGAACATTGTGTTTGTATATGTGTGTGTGTGTGTGTTTTGGGGTAGGCTGTGTGCTGAGACCCTTTTAACCCTTGGATCCAGTAAGCATTCAAATATAAGCCACTTCCTGATAAGGTGGTCACCTGGTTGATGGGCCATTAGGGGGAACAAAGGAAAGCGGCTCCATGTGAGATGGTGAGTGGGTCCTCCCTCAACTTGCAGATAGTTAGAAAGCCAAAGCCAAAGTTGAGATTGGAAAGTGAAGTGATGTGAGCTAGAAGGAAAAGCAGCAAGGTAGGAAGGCTGAGGGTGGGGTGGGAGATATGTTTGATTTCTGCTTGAATTCAAGGCTGCAAAATATAAAAAACAAAGCCCTCTTAGGCTGTTAATGCTGTGAATCCCTCCATCATAGGATTAGGTTGTACATATGTGTAAATAAACCATATATCATAAAGACACCACAATGCCATTCTGTGCCTCATTCCAAAAGGAAACACTAACCCTGGGCATCTGCCTGAAACATGGGTAGGCAAACTAAGGCCCAGGGCCCGAATCCGGCCTGATCACCTTCTAAATACAGCCCATGGACGGTCCAGGAATCAGTGTGTTTTTACATGAGTAGAATGTGTCTTTTTATTTAAAATGCATCTCTGGGTTATTTGTGGGGCAGAGGAATTCATTCATTATTTTTTTCTTCCAAAATATAGTCTGGCCCCCCACAAGGTCTGAGGGACAGTGGACCGGCCCGCTGCTTAAAAAGTTTGCTGGCCCCTGGCCTGAAACCTCTAAAATCTTGCATCACTCAGAGATTGGAATGGCATGCAGCATTATATATAAAGGTTGGGAAACAAGACTTTAATAAGTATCCTATCTGGGAGGGAAAATGGGAGATGGAGGAGATCAGGAAGATGTGCATTTAACATTTCAATCCAACAATTTAATTAGTTAAAAGAGAACAAACTCATCATAAAGTTTAATACAAATCATTTTCATTATAGATTTGGAGAATTATAAAAAGGGGAAAAGTCAGCTATAGGTTATATTCTTGAGACTGTTGTAACAGCTGTTTATGTATTCATATTAATTAGAAGAGGCTAAAAGACTAGGGAAAAAACCATGCTTGTAATATGACTGGAGGACAAATTCTTTGTTGCATTTTCAATACTGATGAATGGAGGTTGCTGTGATAATTGAAAAAATGGACTCAAATGGCAGTGCTACCTCAAGGTTCAAGGAAAGCATTATTTATTAAGTGCAAAAAATATAATTAGATTCACACATATTCCTATATAAAGCAAGGGAAAAACAATTAACTATGGCTCCTATTAGAGGTGAATCAAAGCAATCTGGACACATTCACAAAAAGCAGTTAGCTTAAAATGTAATAACAATATAAAATAACTATTAAAGTGAACAGAGCAAATTTATTAACAAAGTAAGAAAGAAGAAGAAAAGAAAAAGAAGAACTAAAACTCTAAAACTGGATTGTGTGTCTAATCCAGTGTGTCTAATCCAGACTTGGGTCTCCAGCTGTTTTTGGACTACAACTCCAATTATCACTAGCCAGCAAGACCAGTGGTCAGGGATGATGAGAATTGTAGTCCAAAAGTTTGGGAAATACTGATCTAATCAGTAGCAAACTCTTATTGATTTCATCACGGCTGATTCCCGGGTAAGCAAACTGCAGCCTAAGGCTTATGGTACAGATTTGTAAACAGTTATTGTGAAGAAAAAGAAGAGACAACTTCCTGTACAAGATGTTAAGCAAATAAGCCAAATGCATTCAGTGGAGAAGGAATCACATGCGTCTTTGTAGCACAAACTGGCACCACTCCCAGTAGCAAGCTCACCAGTCCTTTGACTGGAACAATGATAAGCAATGAGGAGACACTCTGCATTGATATGGGGAGACAATGTTGTCTGTTCCTTTTATCCATTGTTCCATGCTGACTGTTCAGAAAGCTCTTCCTTTATCTGGGACAGTTTTATCCATAGCTGAAAATTTTATAATTTTGTATGAAACAACTCACTGCTTTCCTTCAGTATAAGGTTTTTGTTTAGGCTCAATGTGCCCCAATACCCTCTATCATTCACTGATATGTTCTGGTGAGTCCATTGTTCCTCCAGGAGAAAGCTCAGGACTTCTCATTGCAAGGCACCCACACTTAACAAACATTGTGTTTTGGTTCATGAAACTTGCACAATTCTGTCCTCTATTCATGGCGTTAACTTCAGTCCTCTTACCAGCAAATTTCCAAGTTGCCTTTTCATCAATTCCTTCTTCAGATAGGTTCATGACTTTAGAATGATACAGCATCCTACTGTCATTCACCTTTAAAGTCAGTTGCTCTGAGTTGTTAGTTCAGCCTCACTTAGCCACCCTAGGTCACATTCTTCACCTGAATATCGGTAACAGCAAGAGAGGACAGAGCATGCACATGCATCAGACAGTATCTCCCCAAATTTTGGTTTGGAAACATTGCTCTTTCAGGTCTCAGATGGGGGGGAAAGTTTGCCCCTCCACATCCCATTTAGTCTGTAGTACCTTGGCCATGACAAATCTGAATCAAAAATAAATACAAGGGGTGCCATGCCACAAATAACGGTCTCTGTTTAGATCTCTGCATCTCCCTTGCAGTTCACTGCTATATTATCCAGGGTCTTCTTTCTGATCTTTTTGGCCACCAAAGCAAAATGGGTGACTTTATAAGTCACTGAAGTATTTACATTGCTAAGAAGCCATAGGACCTTCTCTGACAGGGAGAGACATCTTTCCTGTATGGACAGTAAGGTGAGAAATCGCCTCCTGCGTCCAGTGTATAGTGAGCAATATAGTAAATAGTGCAAGATGTCTTCCACCTGTAGTTACCCACATAAGCAGAGTCTGTCTTCATACGGTACCCTGTTATGAAGTCCGTCTAGGATGGCAGAGGGCATAGCTTGAAAATGCAGCTCAGTAAAAGTGAATCTAAGTGAGGCAGGCTGGAGTTTCAACAGGTAACTGGCTCTGAAATGGACCGTTTTTAGAAGGGGGAACCAAAGAGAGCATTTAGAGGATTTGATCGTTTGCAAATTGGGTAGAGATTCTGCCCAGGGGCACCAATCCCTTAATTGGCATTTGTCTGTGGATATAATCTCCCCTAGATTATGGAAATAACAGGAGTTCAAATAATGTTGGGTGTTAGATTTCCATCATTGGCTGTTCTCCAATTCCCCATAGCACAGGGCTGGCAAGCACTCACAAGGCATGGAGGACAGTCTTTTCAGGCAATTAAATCTGGTGCAATCAGCTCTTCCAGTTAACATTGGCCATCCAAGTTCTTTGCATAAGAGTGTGGCTGCTGTTCCTTTGGGTAGGGGAAACTGTCTCTTGAGAATGCACTATCCCACTGAACATTGGCTAACAGAGGTGGAGTAGAGCTGTAAGCCCCCTGCCACTGTATCTCACCTTAATGGTGAACAGTTGATGAACACCCTGCATCCAGCGTGGTGTAGTGTAGTGATTAACATGTTGGACTAAGACTTGGGAGACCAGAGTTCAAATCCCCACTTAGCTATTAAGTTCACTGTGTGACTGTGGACAAGTCAATATAGCCTGTCTATTACACATGGTTGTTAGGTGGGGTGGGGAGAAGGACCTATCAGATGCAACACTTCCCTACGTCACTTAACTTGTATCATACCTTCATTCTGGTGTGTCTGTGGGGTGGGGGTGGAGATGACTGAATATTTAGCTGAAAGGAGTATTTTTCTCCTTCTACTTTACTTCTTGAGAGATTAGCTCATCCTCTCACAACCACCTATCGAAAATGCAATATCATTCTTTTGGAACTATTCATTTAGAGTGATGCAATGTATCTTTCTGTGCCTACATCAGCTTTGGGCTGTTACTGAATCAGTTGGTTATTTAATAGTCATCACCTCCCCCATAATTCACAGATGAATGAATCATCAAATAGGCAATGCAGGAGAATCTGCTGGTGAAAAATAGATGTGAACTCTTTGAATACTGAGGGTTACTGAAAATGTAGTGGCTACACATGCAGTGATGTGTAGACATTGTTCATACAACCACAATGTCTAATTATTACAGCAGGCTGTGACTGAAAAGAAGAGGTGGGAAACCTCTCCAAGATGAGAGAAGAATATCGGAAGCATAAGTCAAATGTAAATAAATATCAGCATTCCAAAAACCCTTTTCACTATACATGACTTATTTATTGATTGATTTATTACATTTTATCCTGCCCTTACTCTCTGAAGTACAAAGGGGCACAGGAAACTGCCTTAACCTAAGCAAGACCATACATGTATGGTGAACACTGACTGGTAGCAACTTTTGCAATCCCCCTATTTCCAGTGCATCCCTCATATCATTTGCATGTCGAGGTCCCCAAGCCACCCCCTAAATAAATCACAATTCACACAGAAATTTTTGTTTAAGGTTTTAGGCATAATTTTGGACACAACTTTATTAAAATACATAATGTGAGTGATTGCTTAGGCACTGGTTACAGCTATCAGTCCCCACCCCGGGACAGAACTGACTTTTGGATTCAATCGAAAACCAGAAAGGGAAAACAATATTGGGGAGAGAATGGGGCTGGGCAGCAGACCATCACCCCTCCCCTCATCCGCCCAGGGGCTTTCACGGCCCTAGCCCTTTGCCAGGGATACGGAGAAAAGTATGGCAAACCCTGGATTCCTTTAACGGAATTCCCTTGCAGCAGCAGCATTGGAGGGGCAGGCACAGCCAACCCTTACCCCTCCACCAACCAAATTTTAACCAATGCCTAACTGCAACCTTACAAGTTGTGACGATTTGCTACACAGTAGGCAACAACCAAATGGCACCAGCCAATCTGCCAAATGGACAAAATTCCTACCAGGCCCCTGCCCCAAAAGCAGACGACCCCATGATAGGCATAGCAATGTCAAATGCAACAGCCCTAAATAAGTGAGGGTGGGCGGGTGATCCGATGCATGCAGCAAAAGAGACTGAAAAAACTGTGTGCCAAGAATATATAACCTTCGGGCCATCCCTCTAAATGGTAAATCTCCCCAACAACCCAAATTTGCCCAATCACAGTCATGGACATCCAAACAGTCCCACCCAGTAACCAAGAGGGGGTGTCCTGTTAGACCCAACCACAACACATGCTCTCCATCAAGGAGAACACGCTTTGTTGGACCAATGACTATCTGAGAGAGACCCACAGTTGTGATGGAGGTAATGAAGTCTTGAGCTGGTCCAACAGCAGCCTCTGCATGGATATTGAAGTCACCCAGGACTATCATTTTAGGGTCCTCCAACAATATTCCAGAGCCTACCTCAGGCAGCCTGATCAGGTATGCTGTTAATGATCAGTGCTAGTTACACAAAACAACAAAGACAAAAGGAGGATGGGAGGATATTATACAATAAAAGGTGAGATGAGGCAGTGGATAATAATACAGCAATATCATTGAAGAACATTTTGATTGGCAATATGCAGTACTTTAAATTACAAAAACTCTGGACTAACATCTCCACTTCAGTAATGAGGAATTCTTGTACCAATTGCTCCCTCAGAATCTGTTTTTCGATAGCAGGTGTATCCAAATTATCATGGCACACATCATGCCTATTAAGAAAGGCAATTCAATATCTTACTGATCTTGAACGGAGGAGGTATTAGCAGTTACAGTGTGAATGGTACAATTAAAAAGAAATAATCCAATCCAACCTATGTACTTAGGAACCTATTATGAAGTTGCAGCAGCTGTTGCATATTAATCCATCATCATCCCCCAACAATGCATCAACAGTTCCACAATAAAACTGGAGATTATTGAAAGCTAGAGGTAAGATCTATGCAAAATGGCTCTAATTTCACATTCCCCTTACAATACATGGCTGCTTATTTCTTTCTTAATTCAATGCACCTGTCAAATCTAAAGTTGAAACTAGCAAAACCGAATTAAAAGTTTTTGCATTGGAAGGTGTGTCATTAGACTTATGGTTTTCCTCCTAACTCCAAAGCTCAATTTTCATAGATCTTAAGGAATCCTTTGTGCTGAGAAGTCTGCCTAGCGGCCTCTCGATTGATGGATCTTAATTTTAAGAAGTTTATCTCTGCTTTTGCTGAATGTTTATCGCTTCTTTCATCTTTTTTTCATTTCAGTGAGGTTAGCTTTGAGAACAAGATGCCTTAGTACAGAAATAGTATTATTATTACACATAACTCAAATAGCACCTTTACTACTCAAAACCCAACATCATCTCTTTTATTCATACAACTTTTGGGGTGCCATTTAGGGATGGGCAAATCTCTGGATTTCAGGTCCATGTAGTTTCACATTTTCTCATTCTTAAATTCATTTCCTCACATTTCTACATCAGTTTGCATTTTTCAAAAAAAGTTGCCATGGAAAAAGTCAGCATGTTAATGCCCCTTTCTCCTAATATATGAAACTTCGTATGCAATTTTGTCTACTATGCATATTTTGGCAGATCAGTTTTCCCTAATATAATGCATTTCTATATGGTATTTTCACAAATACGTGTATTTTTGTATACATTACACTGTTTGCTTGACTGGAAAACTGCATAGGAAAATTCAGAGAAGGGCAAATTCTAGGGATGGCTGTCTTTTGGTTCTACTATCATTTGAGAGAGTGCAGATCGGTATGTCCACGTTTTAAAATGACTTGTAACAAATTTCTTCCCCAGCCATAGTGGCTTTTAAAATCAGCTTGGCAGTTGGGAGTCACTGCCAACATTTGACATCTTTCCTCCTTGGGAACATAAAGTCTTGAAAGCTCGTTATTTTCAATTGTGGGGCATTATCCTGCTTTCTGTGTGGAGAGAATGTACACTGATAGGCATGGTTCCCTCAGAAATGGCATTGTGTGAGGGCTTCTGTGCTTCAAAGGCAACTTTCCCCCTTTCTATCTCCCCCTCCCTGCCAAGTACCAAATGTCTGAGTAGAATGTTGGAGGTTTAGGTGGAACTCAGTTTGCTGAGAAGGGGTTGCATGGGTTAAAAGGAAGGCATTTTCAGCTTTCCAGACCATCCCTGTAATGTTATGCCTATGCTGACGCCCGCCCCCTTCTCTCTCTTTTTTTTTTTAAATATTTTTTATTAACTGGCCAATCACATCAAATTAAATCACATCACATAAATTCCAAATTACAAAGCCAAATTTTTAAATTTTGTTGGGGGAACCCATACTTCAAGATCCAAAGGGGGATTCAAATCATCTTCTTATTACTGCGTTAATGTCCAAATCAGTCCCAATCAGTCCAGACAAAGTTCATAATTCTATCCAGTCTTATCTTGGTGTTTCCACATCATATCTTGTTCATATAATTTCTCTTTTTCTTTTACGATCTCTTCTGTTAGTCTCCTTAAGCCGATAAGCAAATATAATAATCCTGTGTGAATTTCCCTTCTTCCAATCTAAGTCCAGATGGTTTCCATATATCTCCTTCATAGATAACATTGCTCTTTCCATCATAAATTAGGCATTTGTCACTCTTAAGTCCCACTGAGGAATTAATCCACGATATGTAAACAGCTCTATTTCTCTCTTTCTCCTCCCAGACTCAAGAGCTCCAACAATGCCTCCCAAAATGGCGACGGCATTTTTAAATGCGTCATTCCAAAACTCTTAACTTTCCAGCTTTGTCTTGAAACATTGCTTTGGTTCGAAAGTTTATCTCCACACAGCCTTAAGTCCTTAAAACGACATTTCTGACTCGTTAGGGGAGGGGATTCTTGTTTAATCACATATGAAAAGAGGAAAGTTTTTTTCCCCCTCCCCCCTCAGTCATTTGCCGTACCGTATCTTGACGTATCTTCTCATATTTTATTCTTGTCTTGTTATCAGAGATCTCTTCTGTCAGCAGTCTTTACTCCCCCTCCTTCCTTGAAGTATGTGCAATTCTTCTCGTCCAAATTGTTTCTTTTGAAGATTCTTGCAACTAGAGGCGCGGATCAGAGACGGCGTCCAGGAGTGCCGGAATCCCACAGGAGGGCTTTGTGCCTAGTTCCCCCACCCCCACAAATTCGGGGGTGGTATAGGGCACAGCAGGCAAGGGCCATCCCCCCCCACAATCCTGGGGGGGGGGTTAAGGAGGCTAATTACCCCCATCATAGCCTCCAAATTACCTCGTGTGGGTCGGAGAGATGTTATTGACAGCCATCTTCCAATGCGCCATCTAGTGGCCTCCCCGACGCCCGCCCCCTTCTCGGATCTAAGAACAAAGAGGCAAGCATGACTACTTTGTTTCTCTGACCAGATAGTTAGCTAAGACAATATTTGGCCACTGTGAGAACAGAATGTTGGACTTGATTGGCCATCGCCTGATCCACCAAACTCTAATATTCTTGTTAAAATGGGTTAAACATTCTCTAGAGCTTTATGCTCCGGCACCAGGGGGGCGGAGAGCAGGTGGGGGTGGGGCTGGTGCGCATCCTGGGGCGTGGCACGCCGCCTATGGGAGCATGGCGTCCAGCGTTGGTGGGGGCAGCCACGATGGCACCCCACCGGGATCGCGCTGCCGTGGGTGGTGCACTCCCCCTGCACTCCTCTTCCTCCACCAATGTGCCAGAGACAGCAGAAGTTTTTGAAATAATTCAACTAATTAGCCAAATCTTTATCAGGTGACTTTGATGGACTGAAGGTCAGAAAACTAAGAGTGCTGAATTTCACATATTGCATGAATTCGCTTCCATAAAATAACTAGCTTGGTATAACTTGTGGCAATTATAAGTAGAATTCCCCCCCTCAATTACAGTTTCATAAAACAGGGTTTTTATTCAAGTCATAACCCCAGCAGCATCTCATTTACAAGGATTAAACAATATTTCATGTTCATAGACTCTACTACTATCCCCTCCCATGTTAATAAAAATGAATTGCAACACAAACACACTCATGGAAGATATGTTGATTATGTCTACTATACATTTATGGAGGAAATAACCATCTTGTAGCAGCTCTAAGGTGGTCCAGAGGCTCCAATTGCAGCATGATATCAGGTAATTCAAATCCAGCGTATGTTGTTAAGACTCGTGAAATTAATCTACAGCACACATTTCTTTCAAGTGGCATAAAATACAACAGAGCCTCTTCTGGGGGGAAATCTGTTTTACTTCCATCTTATTTCATTGGGGGTCTAGAATCCTTCAGGAACTGCAGCATGACATAGATGTTTTACTGCACTGGAGAACAGTAGAATAATTAATAGTCAGTAATGGTCAGCTCTAGGGTTAGAATTAGAGGCTATGTCAGTTGCATCCACAACTCTAGGAGAAATCCATTTTTCCTCTGTCACCTCTGAAGCTTGTATCTATCTGTCCATCTATCTGTCCGTCTGTCCGTCTGTCTGTCCGTCTATCATCTATCATCTATCATCTATCTTTATTTAATTATCTTCGTTAATTAAATTTGTATACCACCCTATGCCCGTAGACCTTGGGAAGGTTCACAACATAAAATTATAATATAAAAACACAAAACACATAATAAAAATAAGGACAAAAGGTGTAAAACTAAGGTGCCAGCTAAGCCTCCCTGAGAACATTCCACATGCAGGGAGCCACTGCAGAAAAGGCCTGATCTCAAGTTGCCACCCTCTGGACCTCTCGTGGAAAGGGTACACAAAGAAGGGCTTCATAGGATGATCACAGGATCCAGAGAGAGACAGTCCTTGAGGTATTGCACGGACAGGGAAGCGGGGGTGTCAGAAGCTGAAGAGGCAACAGGGTTTATTGGGCAGGAAGATGCTGTGTCTGATGGCAGTCCAGATTGAGAGGCAGGAGAGGAGTCAGGCCAGGAGACAGAGATAAGGCAGGCTGCTGAAGAATCCCTGCCTCCTGCTGCAGCCAGCTCCCTTCCCCACTGTCTCCCAGAACACAGAGATCAAAAGGGCAGATCCATGAGAGACAAGATGACTGAGCCTTAGGCTGCTGGGGAAGGAGGAGTCTAAGAGAGTAGTAGGAAGGTGAGGACCTACAGTCCTTGCAACTGTTTCACTGGGGCAAGACCTGCTCGGAAGTGTTGCTTGGACCACTAGGTCTGAGCTGTTTTGTTTCTTTGAATAAATTGTTAATTTTACTGGCATGAGGTGGTTTATTCTTTTATTCCTGACTAGCTCCTGACAGCACCCATTTGCCCCACTCTGGCTACAGGGCCACTGAGACAGATATTGTTGTTGTTTAGTCGTTTAGTCGTGTCCGACTCTTCGTGACCCCATGGACCAGAGAACGCCAGGCACTCCTGTCCTCCACTGCCCCCCGCAGCTTGGTCAGACTCATGCTGGTAACCTCGAAAACACTATCCAACCATCTTGTCCTCTGTCGCCCCCTTCTCCTTGTGCCCTCCATCTTTCCCAACATCAGGGTCTTCTCCAGGGAGTCTTCTCTTCTCATGAGGTGGCCAAAGTACTGGAGCCTCAGCTTCACAATCTGTCCTTCCAGTGAGCACTCAGGGCTGATTTCCTTCAGAATGGAGAGGTTTGATCTTCTTGCAGTCCATGGGACTCTCAAGAGTCTCCTCCAGCACCATAATTCAAAAGCATCAATTCTTCGGCGATCAGCCTTCTTTATGGTCCAGCTCTCACTTCCATACATCACTACTGGGAAAACCATAGCTTTAACTATACGGACCTTTGTTGGCAAGGTGATGTCTCTACTTCTCAAGATGCTGTCTAGGCCTGTCACTGCCCTTCTCCCAAGAAGCAGGCGTCTTTTAATTTCGTGGCTGCTGTCACCATCTGCAGTGATCATGGAGCCCAAGAAAGTAAAATCTCTCACTGCCTCCATTTCTTCCCCTTCTATTTGCCAGGAGGTGATGGGACCAGTAGCCATGATCTTCGTTTTTTTGATGTTGAGCTTCAGACCATATTTTGCACTCTCCTCTTTCACCCTCAATAAAAGGTTCTTTAATTCCTCCTCACTTTCTGCCATCAAGGTTGTGTCATCTGCATATCTGAGGTTGTTGATATTTCTTCCGGCAATCTTAATTCCGGCTACGGATTCATCCAGCCCAGCCTTTCGCATGATGAATTCTGCATATAAGTTAAATAAGCAGGGAGACAAAATGCAGCCTTGTCGTACTCCTTTCCCAATTTGGAACCAGTCAGTTGTTCCATATCCAGTTCTAACTGTAGCTTCTTGTCCCACATAGAGATTTCTCAGGAGACAGATGAGGTGATCAGGCACTCCCATTTCTTTAAGAACTTGCCATAGTTTGCCATGGTCGACACAGTCAAAGGCTTTTGCATAGTCAATGAAGCAGAAGTAAATGTCTTTCTGGAACTCTCTAGCTTTCTCCATAATCCAGCGCATGTTTGCAATTTGGTCTCTGGTTCCTCTGCCTCTTCTAAATCCAGCTTGCACTTCTGGGAGTTCTCGGTCCACATACTGCTTGAGCCTTCCTTGTAGAATTTTAAGCATAACCTTGCTAGCGTGAGAAATTAGTGCAATTGTACGATAGTTGGAGCATTCTTTGGCACTGCCCTTCTTTGGAATTGGGATGTAGACTGATCTTCTCCAATCTTCTGGCCACTGCTGAGTTTTCCAAACTTGCTGGCATATTGAGTGTAGCACCTTAACAGCATCATCTTTTAAAATTTTAAATAGTTCAGCTGGAATACCATCACTTCCACTGGCCTTGTTATTTGCAGTGCTTTCTAAGGCCCGTTTGACTTCACTCTCCAGGATGTCTGGCTCAAGGTCAGCAACCACACTACCTGGGGTATATGAGACATCCGTTTCTTTCTGGTATAATTCCTCTGTGTATTCTTGCCACCTCTTCTTGATGTCTTCTGCTTCTGTTAGGTCCTTTCCACTTTTGTCCTTTATTATGGAAATCTTTGTACGAAATGTTCCTTTCATATCTCCAATTTTCTTGAACAGATCTCTGGTTCTTCCCATTCTATTGCTTTCCTCTATTTCTTTGCATTGCTTGTTTAAGAAGGTCTTCTTGTCTCTCCTTGCTATTCTTTGGAAATCTGCATTCAATTTCCTGTATGTTTCACGATCTCCCTTGCATTTTGCTTGCCTTCTCTCCCCCGCTATTTGTAAGGCCTCATTGGACAGCCACTTTGCTTTCTTGCATTTCCTTTTCATTGGGATGGTTTTCGTTGCTGCCTCCTGTATAATGTTACGAGCCTCCATCCATAGTTCTTCAGGCACTCTGTCCACCAAATCTAAATCCTTAAACCTGTTCCTCACTTCCACTGTGTATTCATAAGGGATTTGACTTAGATTGTATCTTACCGGCCCAGTGCTTTTTCCTACTTTCTTCAGTTTAAGCTTGAATTTTGCTATAAGAAGCTGATGATCTGAGCCACAGTCAGCTCCAGGTCTTGTTTTTGCTGACTGTATAGAGCTTCTCCATCTTTGGCTGCAGAGAATATAATCAATCTGATTTCGATGCTGCCCATCTGGTGATGTCCATGTGTAGAGTCGTCTCTTGTGTTGTTGGAAAAGCGTGTTTGTGATGACCAGCTTTTTCTCTTGACAGAACTCTATTAGCCTTTGCCCTGCTTCGTTTTGATCTCCAAGGCCAAACTTGCCAGTTGTTCCTTTTATCTCTTGACTCCCTACTTTAGCATTCCAATCCCCTATAATGAGAAGAACATTCTTCTTTGGTGTCACTTCTATAAGGTCTTGTAAGTCTTCATAGAATTGGTCAATTTCAGTTTCTTCAGCACCAGTAGTTGGTGCATAAACTTGGATTACTGTGATGTTAAAAGGTCTGCCTTGGATTCGTATCGAGATCATTCTATCATTTTTGAGATTGCATCCCAGTACAGCTTTTGCCACTCTTTTGTTGACTATGAGGGCCACTCCATTTCTTTTACGGGTTTCTTGCCCACAGTAGTAGATATGATGGTCATCCGAACTGAATTCACCCATTCCCGTCCATTTTAGTTCACTGATGCCCAGGATGTCAATATTTATTCTTGCCATCTCATTTTTGACCACCTCCAACTTACCCATTGTGGTGGGATGATGAGCTGCTTGTGCGTTGAAGCTGGATCCCTCAGAGCTCACTCAGTGTAGTGAAACCCTGCCTTGAGCGGAGCCCTTCAGCATGGCTCCGTCAGTCGCTGGTAGAATCTGACAGTGGGCGTTTGCGGAAACGTTTCCAACATAAAAGCTGTTTCACGGACATGCGCCTCCTGGATTCCCTGCGTGACAGTTTCCGGCGGGGGGTGGGGGTCCTTAAAAGCTGTTCTGATACCTCCTCACTGTTCTCACTGGAAGTATCCCAGAGCCTCCCCTCCGACTCCCTTTCCTTTGGAGCTCCCGCACTCCCCCTACTGGTTCCCTCTTCTGCTGAAGAATTGTCTCTCCTATTCTCCTGAAGCCTTCTCACCACCTGTCCTTCCGATGGCAGTTCCCTGACATCCACCTCCCCCCCAGGGCCCCCTTCACCCCCTCCCGCCTCTTCTCTTACTGGCGGCGAGGACGGAAATCCCTGGAAGGAACTCCCCTCATCCTCCGAGGATTCAAACACTTCTAACCACGGCCTTCCGCCTCTTTCCCCCTCTTCCTCTCCTTCGTCGGAATCTGTTTCCACCTCCACTCCCGACTCTGGGAACCCTTCAAACTCCCCTTCCTCATCTGTAGTCCCGAAGTGTTCCCTCCTAAACCTTGCCACTGGTTGTGGTTTCCTTGGGAAACGCCGATGAAACGTTTCTATTAAAATCTCGTCTTTGACTTCCTCTGCCGGTACCCATGTGTTTTCTGACTCTTCCTCCCCCTCCCATTCTACCAAGTATTCCACCTGATTCCCCTTCCACCTGGAATCAATGATCCCTGCCACATCCATGTTGCGTTCTCTCTCTTCTATGACGGGTGTCCGGGTGACCTCCCTCTCATGTTCCCCCCACTCACATCCCTCTCTGTATGGCGACAGTAATGACCTGTGAAATACTGGGTGCAATTTCATGTTACTGGGCAATCGGAGTTTGAATGCTACTGGGTTGACCTGCTGTATGACCTCAAAGGGTCCCAACCGTTTGGGTCTCAATTTCTTACACCCTCCCTTGAACGGCAGTCCTTGGGTGGATAGCCACACCCGGTTACCCACCCTTATGGTTTCGCCTTCCCTCCTATTTCTGTCTGCTTGCTTCTTATATTCTTCTTTGGCTTTCTCTAAGTTGAGTTGGAGCTGACGGTGGATCGCTTCCATCTCTTCAACAAAATTTTCCGCTGCAGGTACACTCCACCTTCCCCCGCCCTCTCCTGGAAACGCCCGAGGATGACACCCATAATTGGCTAGAAAGGGACTCATCCCTGTGGACACGTTCTCCGCGTTGTTGTAGGCAAATTCTGCCAGAGGTAACCAGTCTACCCAATCAGTTTCTCTGTCCTTCACATAACACCTCAGATATTGTTGCAAAACCCCGTTTGCCCTTTCTGCTTGCCCATTTGTTTCTGGGTGCCTGGCGGTGGAAAAACTTACCTCCACATGCAACATGCCCATTAGTTTCCTCCAGAACCTAGAAGTAAATTGTTTTCCTCTGTCGCTCAAAACCCTCAAGGGGGCGCCATGCAACCTAAAAATGTGCTCCACAAACAACCTTGCGGTTTCTTCCGCTGTCACTGCATGTGAACAAGCTATAAAGTGGCACATCTTAGTTAGTAGATCTACCACCACCATGACCGCGGTTTTCCCTTTGGATCTCGGTAGATCGGTCATGAAGTCTATGGATACCATCTCCCATGGCCTTTCTGGGGTGGGTAAGGGTTCTAATAACCCTGCTGGCGCCAACCTCTCTCCCTTTGCTCTTTGGCACCTGTCGCATCCCCTGACATACTCCCGCACGTCTTCCCGCACCTTGGGCCACCAAAACTCCCTGGTAACCAACCACATGGTCTTGTGCTGCCCGAAGTGCCCCGCCGTGGGGCTGTCATGCAACTGTTTAAGCACCCGCCCTCTTAGTTCCCCACCTGGTATGTAGAGCGCCCCTTTGTAATATAGTTTTCCGTTCTTTTCCTCAAACCCCCCTGCGTTCTCACCTGTCTCCCTGAGTTCCCTAAGTTTCTCTTGGGCATATTCATCGTTTTCAATACCCTCTACCAGTTCTCTTTGCCCCACCAATGCCGCCCCACAAACCCAGTGGTCCTCTGAGATGATATGTCTTTCTTCCGCCCCTCCTTCCCCCTCCAAGTACTCAGGTTTTCTGGAGAGAGCGTCCGCCCTGACATTCTCAGCCCCTGGCACGTAGCGAATTTCAAAATTGAACTTGGAGAACTCTTGCGCCCATCTTACTTGTCTCTGGTTCAATACTCGGGCTGTTCTCCAGTATTCTAGATTTTTGTGGTCTGTCCGCACTTGAACCTTGTGTTGCGCCCCAATCAACAGGTGTCTCCATCTCTTGAACGCTTCGTGGACAGCGAGTAATTCTCTGTCGTACACTGTATAATTCCTCTCAGACTTGTTCAATTTCCTCGAGAAGAAGGCACACGGCCTCCATTCCGACGTATTCGCTCCTGGCTGCAGGAGCACGGCGCCCACCGCTCTGTCAGACGCGTCGGTTTCCACCCTTATCGGCTGCTGCAGATCCACGTGTAAGAGTTGTTCTTCCGAAGCAAACGCCCTCTTTAAACTTTCGAAAGCTCGCTGCGCTTCTTCCGTCCAGACAAATTTCTTCTTACTGCTGAGACAATCCGTGATGGGGGCTGTTAAATGGGCGAAGTTCTTGATGAACTTCCGATAGAAGTTTCCTAACCCCAAAAACCTCTGCACATCTTTCTTAGTTTTCGGTGGCCTCCATTCCAGCACCGCTTGCACCTTGCTAGGATCCATGGCCAGCCCCTTGTCCGACAACCGGTACCCAAGGAATTCCACCTCCCTGGTGTGAAACTGACACTTCTCCAGTTTCACCCACAGCTGGTTTTCTTGCAGTTTGCTCAGTACTTCTCGTACATCTTGCACATGCTGCTCTTCATCCTCTGAGTACACCAGTACATCGTCCAAGAACGCAGCGCAGTTCTTGTACAGCAATGGTCCTAGTACGTGATTCATGAATGATTGAAATACTGCTGAACCCGCCTGGAGGCCGAAAGGCATAACGCAGTACTCAAATGCCCCCAAGGGGGTGAACATAGTGGTTTTCCACTCATCTCCCTTTCTCATACGTATCAGGTTATACGCCCCCCTCAGGTCCAGCTTGGTAAAAATCTTCCCTTTTCTCACCCGGGTCAGAATGTCATCGATTCTGGGCATAGGGAAAGTCACGGGTTCGGACACTGCGTTTAGGGCCCTGAAATCCACAATTAATCTCGGTTTGTCCGAGTTTTTTTTGTCTACAAAGAACACTGGGCTACCCCCCACCGCTCGTGACTCCCTGATGAACCCACGCTTGAGGTTTTTGTCAATAAACTCCCTTAGCTCCTGCATCTCTCTGTCAGACATTGCATACACCTTGCCCACTGGCAATTGCGCTCCTGGAAGTAAGTTGATTTGGCAGTCAAAGGGTCTGTGCGGGGGTAGTTTATCTGCTTCCCTTTCGCTGAAGACGTCGGCAAAATCTGCATATTGTCGTGGTACCCTACCTTGATCCTTTGCTTCTATCTTTGCTAACGTGGCCTGAGTGCCTACTTGGCCCCCTTTTTCTGTGCAGTGTCCCATACAATGTGCTGACCCAAAGGAAACCACTCTCTGATGCCATCCCACAAGCGGATCATGCAGCGCTAGCCAGCTCATCCCCAAAATGATGGGCGCTCCTCCCAACGTGGCTATATTAAACGCTATCCGTTCCGTGTGTCTTGCCACCCTCATTGTCATGGGGACAGTCTGCTGGTCTACTTCTCCCCCCAACAGCGCCCTCCCATCAATCGTGGTCACCTGCAGGGGATTTTTTAAAGGAATGGTCTGTATCTGATGGGCGGCTGCAAACTCCTTACTCATAAAGTTGCAGGAGCTGCCTGAGTCTAATAGCGCCTTCACTTTTAGTGGGTGTCCGTTTGCCAGCTCCAGCAATACCTCTATTACAAGAGCTGGTCTTGGGGGTTCTGGCGTGGGCACATTTACTGTTCCTTGGCCTGGCTGCTGTGCCCCGTCGGTGGCAGCCAGGCGTTGGCTTTTACTTGCTCCTTAGTTCCTTCTCCCTCCTCCCCAACAGCTCCCGCCATTCCTTGCCATTCCTTTCTTTTCGGACAAACTCTGGCAAAATGACCTGGCTGTTGGCAGAGAAAACATTTCTTGGCGCCTTTTCCCTCCTTCTTCCGCCCTTCACTGGGGTTTGAAATTGCGCGTGCGCGCGCTGTTCCGATTTCCATCGGCTCTGCTGGCAGAGAAGGCTGCTCTGGCATCTCTGGAATGCGGAAATCCCTCCAACGCTCCCCTTTCCCTTCCCGCTTCTCCAAGGCTCTGGCCTCCTGGCGTGATCCTATGGCCAGCGCTGATTTAGTCAGATGGTCCATAGACTCCGCCCTGGGCCCCCGGGAAAGTTCGTCTTTCACTGCCGAAGATAGTCCTTCTTCGAACAGCATTTGTATCGGTTCCGCTGACAAATCCCATCCTAATTTATGGATCAACATGGTGAACTCAGTCCAGTACTCACGGACAGATCGGTTCCCTTGTTTACACGCCATTAACTGCCTGCGCGCCACTCCCTGCTCAATCTCGCTGGAAAACATCAGATCCATGGCGCGAAAAAACTTCCTTGTGTCCCTTAGGGCTTCATTATTGGCTGCCATTAGTGGCCTCACCCAATCTTTGGCCCCGCCTTCGAGATGCCCAATCACATAAGCAACCCTCGAATCCTCATCAGGAAAATCATCAAACTGCAGATTGAGGGCATATTGCATCTCTGTCCTGAAGGCTTGATAATTCCTGGGATCACCCCCAAACTTCTGCACCAGTCCTGGCACTTTCCTCGAGAGCTGGGCGGCTTTCCCCTTTTCTGCATCATGAGCCCTCCTCTCCTCCAGCCTCGCCGTTTGCAGAGCTAACTGTACCTCCAACATCCTGTACCTTTCTTCCAGGCTAGGACCGGCTGCAGCTGCTCCCCCATCTCCGGCTCCGGCTGGGTTGCTCATGATGCCTCTCTTTGCACAAGCTGCTTTCAGGGACTGTCAGATTGCTGTGGTGGGATGATGAGCTGCTTGTGCGTTGAAGCTGGATCCCTCAGAGCTCACTCAGTGTAGTGAAACCCTGCCTTGAGCGGAGCCCTTCAGCATGGCTCCGTCAGTCGCTGGTAGAATCTGACAGTGGGCGTTTGCGGAAACGTTTCCAACATAAAAGCTGTTTCACGGACATGCGCCTCCTGGATTCCCTGCGTGACAGTTTCCGGCGGGGGGTGGGGGTCCTTAAAAGCTGTTCTGATACCTCCTCACTGTTCTCACTGGAAGTATCCCAGAGCCTCCCCTCCGACTCCCTTTCCTTTGGAGCTCCCGCACTCCCCCTACTGGTTCCCTCTTCTGCTGAAGAATTGTCTCTCCTATTCTCCTGAAGCCTTCTCACCACCTGTCCTTCCGATGGCAGTTCCCTGACACCCATGTTCATGGTTCTTACATTCCAGGTTCCTATGCAATATTTTTCTTTACAGCATTGGACTTTCCTTTCGCTTCCAGGCATATCCGCAACTGAGCGTCCTTTCGGCTTTGGCCCAGCCGCTTCATCAGCTCTGGATCTACTTGTACTTGCCCTCCGCTCTTCCCCAGTAGCATGTTGGACGCCTTCCGACCTGAGGGGCTCATCTTCCAGCGTCATAACTTTTATATGCCTGTTGTCTTTGTCCATGGAGTTTTCTTGGCAGGGATACTGGAGTGGCTTGCCGGTTCCTCCTCCAGGTGGATCACGTTTGGTCAAAACTCTCCACTATGACCTGTTCATCTTGGGTGCCCTGCTCGGCATAGTTCATAGCTTCTCTGAGTTCTTCAAGCCCCTTCGCCACGGCAAGGCAGTGATCCATGAAGGGGGATATTAGCACACTGATATCCTCCAGATATTAGCACACTGATATCCTCCCCCAGCACCTCACACAATGAATGATTTGGCTTGAAAGCAGCTCCTGAGCATCTATATCTCTTCATAGTTTCCAAAAACCTACATACTGTGCAAATTTTGCTGAAGTGTGGGAAACAGCTGCTCTGAAGTGGGGGAAATAAGGATAGACAGCTGGTCAGGGAGTTGGTCAAGGAAGCAAGAAAGCTGTGAATGGAGGTAGCAAATCAGAGAAACCACAAGGAGCCTCAGAAATTATTGTGATAAGTGTGTTGCAGGAAGAGAACATGCTTCCTTTGGGATCTCTTTTTTTAAAAAATAATAATATTTATTACTTTTAAAACTTACAAAAAGGAAAGAGAATAAAAAAGAAAAAAAGAAAAAAAACAAGAAGAAAAGGAAAAAACAATACAACACAATATATAAACAATACAAAACACAACATTAACCTAAACAAAACAAAACAAAAACAATTTAAAAACATACATTATACCATTTCAGTAGTCTATCTTTCATACCCTTGTTTCATCGACCTCCTCTCACCTCCCTTTTTGTATTCCACTTCTATTAATCGTTTCAGCAATTCCTTTCCATCTTTCTCTATTTTCTGTCATATAAATATCTTAACTTATTTTTACCCTTATTTTCCATTAATACTATAATGCTTATTTATGCTTAACTCCTTATAACATTTCAACTAAAGCCATAAGATTTCATTCCAACATTTTTCTAACACTCAGTAATTTTACAATATTTCTATTTCTGAAAATAAACTTTAAAACTTTTTCCAATCTTCTTCCACCATCTCTTCTCCCTGGTCTCGGATACTGCCAGTCATTCTTCAATTCCAAATAGTCCATCAACCTGGTGATCTTCTGTCCGAGGCTCTTAACTCTTTTCCAAGTCCCTTCTGCAGGTCTTCTTCATATTTATACATGCACTTTACTTTGTCTTCTACTGATCTTGTTCTTATTTTCCTTCCTTTGATACTGAAGAGCAGATCTCGGGGAAGCTCCAACCTAGCAATGCTTTTATTCCTTCTCAACAGGTCAACCAAATCTCCATGGTTAAATCTAAAATCCATAAGGTATTTCAGGACATGTTTCAAAATTCCTCCAAATCCAAAGGCCCCCACAGCTCCAATCTCCTCACGACCCAAGTCCAAATCCCAAAAGTCAGTAAATCCCTGCATGAAGGGATCTATCCAACTTTCCTTCTCCAGTCCAGGCAGGGCTCCGATCCTCAAAATCTGACTTTTTCTAAATTCAATCATAAAAGGCCTCAACTTATAGTCCTCAGTTTGCCTCTGTAAGGCTGGGGCTCCCACTTGTATTACTTTAGGTTCAACAACAGCAACTTTCTCCTTCGCTTTCTCAACAATTTGCCCTGTCAAAGTAGATTCCTGTATCAGATCCTGAATAATTTCTGTATTGATATTCACTTTTTGTCCCAAATTAGTCACTTTTTGTCCCAAGTTATCAATTTTAGTAGTCATGACATCTGTCTTCTTGTGGAGTTGTTCCAACGAGTGACTTATCTTGCATAATGCAATCACTAAAGCTTCTTCTGTCGACATTCTCAAATAGTCCAAGGTCAATCCCTGATTCTCACAGTCTCTTATCTTGCAGCTGGTTCCCCCAGCTCAGCTCTTATAACAGTTTTAAAGGCTCCCTCTAGAGGGAAACAGTTTCTATTTGTGTCAATCCTTTTAAGCACAGTTCAAACAGTAAATATAGTTTAAATTTGCAGTTACTTTTCCTCCTTTTTAAACGCAGAAGAGGACAATGGAAACAATGTATTTCTCTTATTTAGCTAACTGTCAAGATACGTTCTATTCACAGCCAATGAACTTCAAAACGTCAATCTTACTGGCAGAACCCTTTCTAGGTTCAGAGCAGTGGTGATTTAATTTTCAATACTCTCTCCTGCAGGCTTGCACGATCCAAAATTTCCGCCCTCTTCTCCTGCTTCCAAGGGGGGTTTAATAGTTTTAATTGATGGAAGTTTAATCCTTTGCGGAAGACTTTCCAAGACCTTAGCTTGCAGCGTCTTTGCTTCAATCTATTTACAAAAGGGGAAGGCAGATTTCCTGTTTAAAACCTTCCCGTTTCGGTGCCAAATTAAGACATTTATAGATCCAATTTTCCGTTCTACTCACGGGTAGTTGTTTAAAATCGAACTGTCCACAGGAAAAAGTCAGAGCTCTCTGGCAACAGCAATGCGGCTTCACTCCGTGAAAGAAGCAATCAATTTGAAGCACCGCGCCGCTCGACCCACGTCGCTCCGGATCCCCGAAACCGGGTCTCCCCGCAAGTAGGGGAGGCGCAAAAGGTGCCAGCTGAATCCCAGGTTCACAGGCTTCTCCCGCCTGTGATTTTTAGTGGGTCTCCGCCTTCGCCATGGTGGCCAGACCCTGCTTCCACGGAGTAAATTCCTCCCACTCAGGGGAATTCCGCCATTGCCAGAGGCGCTAACCTGGAAGTCCTTCCTTCGGGATCTCATTGGGATTCTGTTACAGGGCATGGTGGGGAGGCAGGAACAAAGATAGTAGCATTCCCTCAGCATGCCTTTGGTAGGTTGAAGGGTTCATGACTTGGCAGGCCTGTGAAGCATTAACACCAACACAGGATACCTTTTTGCCAATTTCTTGTAAAGTTGCGAATGAAAGTAGCAAATCAGTGAAGCCACAAGGAACCAGATTTCTTGTACAGTTGTAGCTGGGTTGAAATTCGTACTTGAGGATTCAATAATGAACTTAGGAGAACAGCCTGTACTCTCATTTCTGCATTCTTTTTCTTTCAGCTCTGAGTAATGCAAAGGGGTGCTCTACCCTAATCAACCAAAACATGAATGAGCCTTCTAGCTGCATGTTGATGTCCCTTGTCAGAGTGCAGGAAATAAGGGACTGAGCCATCTTTCCACAGAACCAGCATGGCTCATCCCCACCAATCTCATTGGTTCCTCCTAACTTTGATTATAAATGTTTCCAGGCACTGGAGGCTGTACCATTTGGGCAAATGTGGCAATGCCCCAAGAACCTAAGAGTGCCCTCCACCAGCCCAGGAGGTGGCACTGCTTTGTCTGCTTCCTTTTTCTTTATTCTCAGGTATTGCAGTCATGGATTTTAGCAGAAAGGAGGATTAGTATAAAACTAGAATTTGTTAGTTCTGCCTATCATTGGCTCTGGCTGCACTTTCTCTTGGTCTCCCTGCCTCCTGTCCCAATGGACAACCACTGCCGCTGCTTTCAGGTCAGGTATGACACTGCTTAGGCAACAGCCAAATTTTAACTTCTCCTAGCTCAGAGGTGGGGGATTTCAGGCCTGGGATCCAAATGCAACCCACCAGGCCTTTCTATCAGGCTCTTCCCAGGCCCACTCCCAAGCCATGCCCATTGCCAGCCTTGTTCTGCACCCTCCTAAAGAGGTTTTGCCTGGCTGGAATGTGTCCTTGAATTGTGATAAAGCCTTTTCCCTTGCCTGGTTGGAAACTGAAGAGGGATATGTGAATGTGAAGTAAGTAACAAATTCAAATGTATTGCTATGTCTATTTTTCTCTCTGGTCCCACCTACCACTGACATGCAACTTCCTGAAGGGTACATGGCCCTTGAGTTGGAAAAAGCTCCCCAGTCATATTCTAGATAATTTTGCTTCTCAGTTCTGCTTGCTGCTCCTCTCATATTCCTATTTGCTTGCTTTCTCCCCAGTTGTCATCTATGCTCTGTCGCTGTTTGCCCTTCTACCTGTTTATTCTTTGCATCTTTTCTCTTCAGGACTGAACTTTTCTATTTTTATAATCTGTTCCTCCCCCCGACATTGCTGGAATACAGCTCCCATAAACCCTGACCATCGGCAGACTGGCTGGGGATGATGGGAGTTATTGTCCAGCTACATCTGCAGGGCCAACATTCCCCACTTTTGGTTTATTATGTCATTTTCTACATCACCTGCCCACATATTTCATGTTCCTTTCTCTTCGCGTAGCTGGTTGCCATGAATGAAGATCCACAGACACTTCCTTCTGCTTAGAATAGCATTGTAAATCTTTCCCACCCATTAATTGTGTCTCGTTTCTAAAACATTTATCTACTATATTTTGTCACATCCACTTCTTCTTGGGGAAGGGCTGCAGTACAGCATCTGATCTTGCATTCAGAAGGTCCCAGGTTCAATCCCTAACATCTCCAGGTAGTTACTTACTGCTAGTCAGGGCAAACAATAAGGGGTCAATGATCTGACTTGGTCTAAGTCAACTTCCTGCACCCTATTCCACTGTTCCTGTTTAGTAAAGCCCCAAAGAGGCAGAAGAGACCACATTTGCCAAAGGGAAAGAGATGTAGGAAGGAAACCATTTCCTTCCACCTCATTTTTCTTTTTTCAATGTTTAGCTTAATATTCCTGAACTGGACAAGTTTCTCTCCACTTCTTCTCTTTTCCAATTTAGTTTCAGCATCGAGATATAAAATGATTCCATAATAAATATGACTGACTGACTTTATGATAGTGTATGAATTGTCATAAAGAAGGCTTTTGAGTTGAACTAAAGTGACAGGTATGTAACAGATTCCATAAAATAAAGTCACAACATGCCATAATATTTCACAGCAGCACTGGAAATGACAAGTGGTACACTAATTACTGTCTGCACTGAAACTCTAAATACCAGTTTCATGTATATACTTCACTAAACATTTTTGATCTATTGATGCGTCTTTTTGTGAGGAGTGCAGCTATACTGTTAGGAAGCAGCACTATGATTGATTTATTCATTTGCCACAAGTACCAAATAATATCAAGAACTAATGAGTGGAATTAAAGGAGCTAATGCCTCATGAAAACCTGTTATATGAATTGGCTGCAATCCAATGGCTCCAGCTGTGAGCACAGAGTTCTACCCATGGAGTGGGTTCTAGTTCCCTTTTATAAGAGAGCTATATTCAATATGTCAAAAGGGGAATCCCTGTGCTTCTGTGCATTGTTATAGATGGAATCCTGAGCCCTACTCAGGCAACTAATGATCACACAGGAGGAGAGTGTTGTGCCCATTCATGGTTACTGTTCCCATCTCTCAACTCACATGCATTCATCTTGATCTAGTGACACAATGCAAGATTCATTTATATGTATATTACATATATATACTGCCCATCAGAAGACAACAGTTTACAGCATGCAACACAAATGTCACTAACGTCATAACATAATAATTACATAAGCTAGAAATCAAAACAATCTTATAAATACAATCAGATGTGCATAACTGCAATGGGGGGAGGAGAAAGTGGGGAGAAAATTACCAGCAGGGTATCCAAAATACAAAAACAGTGTTACAAAATCTTCTCCTGAAGATAGTTCTTAATCCTGACCACTCTGCAGAAAATGGTAGATCTTCCCAGCTCCCACCTGGGAGCTTCCTTTCCTCTCCCAGTCTCTCAGCCTGGGGTATCGTCACCTCCCTGCCACTCACAACCTTCCAACATCTGTCACAAGACATCCCAGATGGGGATGCACCAGAGGTTCCCCCCTCCCTGAGGTGACTTTCAGTGACACTGGGCCATCACCGGGCAGCTGTATTTGCCTAATTATGTGCAGCACCAGCCAACTGACATTGCCTTATAAGTCAAATTGCTCTCTTTTGTTTTCTTAATATTCTATGTGTCAACACCTCTGCCCCTGCTGCAAAAATGTGCTGTCTCTGAGACCACAAAGACACCTCAGGAGCTGGACCTGCTGATGAAAACACATCCTAGAAGTACTGACATTTGTTGTCTTGGAGGAATCTTCTCTTCACAGTTTAGGGCCAACTGGAATTGCTTGGTTGATGGCTGGATGAGAGCCAAGATGGATGACAGCCAAAGTTAAGACCCCTTCAGCTCTTGGCTCTGGGTGGAGACTTCTAGCTAAATACTTCAGGGGTTAGGGAACACACAAGTTCAGGATACAAGCTGAAATATTCAAGGTGTTCCCCTTCCATTTCCCTGCACTCCTCTGCTGCACTGGTCTCTACAGCCACAGCAGACACTGTAACAATCCAACCATTTGCCTTTGACCCCAAAGGCTCACTCTTCCACTGTCTTCTGAGACAGATGGATGCCAACAACAATATAATGCAATGTATTGTAATGTGATGTGATATTGTGGTCTCAGAAGCAAATAAACCTGCATTTGAATACAAAATTATAGCAACCACATGTTTTGCTTTTGATGTCAAAGAAATAATCTTTGTGGGCTACTGTCACCAATTGTATGATAATGAGAATTCACTGGAGGATTGAACAAGCATCAATTAACTCTCCCCCACCCTTGCAAAGGAAATTAATTGGAAGAATAACTTTATGGTGCATAAAAACTATGTCTGAAATGTTAGATATTTGCTCCATTTCCCTTTTTAAATAGGGAACATACATTTTCATGTCTGCAGCACAGAAATCTGTGAAATAGCCCCATTTATTTATAGTCCAGTTATTCACAGCAGCAAGTATTTCTACTTAGAATAAAGTGGAGCTCTCTGCCATTTAAAGTTTGATTTTTAGGGAATTAATCAATGGCAATTTAATTGATTAAAACTAAATACATTTGTTGATGACCAAATCTGCCACTTTTAAAAGGCATAGAAGTGTAAACTAACAAACACTTTAAATAAAAAAGATACATTTTCTCTATTATTTTCAAGGCCAATGTCCAGCATGATTCAAATTAGGGAAGGCTGTAGCTCAGTGGTAGAGAATGAAAATGCTTCTCTGCATGCAGAAAGTCCCAACTTCAATCCCTGCCATCTCCAGGTAAAAATGGGGAGACACTTCTTTCTGAATCCTTGAGATCTGCTGCCACTCAGTGTAGACAACAATGAGCTAGATCAGACACAGGCAAACTCGGCTCTCCAGATGTTTTGGGACTACAACTCCCATCATCCCTAGCTAACAGGACCAGTGGTCAGGGATGATGGGAATTGTAGTCTCAAAATATCTAGAGGGCCAAGTTTGCCTATGCCTGAGCGAGATGAACCAATGGATTCAATATTAGGTAGCTTCCTATATTTGAAGTTGACCTAGCTACTTGGCACTCACCACAGACATGCATTGGACCCCACCCCCAAAAATCTGATTTGTGGTCCCAATTTGTAATGTTGGATTGGACCATAGCATGAAAATATGCACGGGTATATGTGTGATATTTGTTGGAGTGACAGAGCAGACCCTGTCATGTAGGCGGTAGATTGTCAGCAGCAGCAATGAGGGGGGAATTAAAAGTAATAACAATACAGTGGTACCTCGGGTTACATACGCTTCAGGTTACATATGCTTCAGGTTACAGACTCCACTAACCCAGAAATATTACGTCGGGTTAAGAACTTTGCTTCAGGATGAGAACAGAAATCATGCTCCCGCGGCGCGGCAGCAGCAGGAGGCCCCATTAGCTAAAGTGGTGCTTCAGGTTAAGAACAGTTTCAGGTTAAGAACAGACCTCTGGAATGAATTAAGTATTTAACCTGAGGTACCACTGTATTCACTGTGATTAGCAACTGGAAATATTAACAATAGCAAACTTATAAAGGTGTAGCCAACTGCTATAAAGGGCTAGACTATGTACAGTGTGCCTACAAGACCAACCACAAAAGTAATGATAAAGACAAGGCATGGAAAACTAAACACAACTGTAAATAAACCTTACCGAAAAGCTAGAGCAACTCAAAAGCCAGGCCCACATCGAGCAGCGCCCTCAAAATATACACAAAAGTTTGGAAAACTGAGAACTTGGGAGAAACTGGGATTGACAGATCCATCCATCCCTCCTTGTGACAATGTTTAGCTTAGGCAATACTTAGAACCACTTTATGTTACGTTTTATACTCAGATCCAGATACAAGTGCCAAAATACACAGGTCTCCTATTAGTCGTAACTGATCAACATACTTTTCAACTGATATTTTTAATTCTCTTTTGTATTAATGTACACAAGAGGTGCCGTAGGAAAGTTTTGATCACTGCTGATCAGTATGAGTGAGCTATTCAAAGCTGGTATGAGGCACTTGCATTTCCTACCAGCTCTCTGTACCTGCCTTTGGAAAGCAATGTTAGGAATGACCCTTATTCTGCACACAAAACACTTCTGAACTATATTGCCATTCAATATGAGCCCCGAGAAAGTATTTCAGTAATAAACCCCACTTGTGTGCAGGCAATTGGATCACAATGTGCCTTATGTAACTCAGCCTCTTTTTCTCAATTCTGTAACTGTGGTTTTGTACTCAATCTGAAGCATATATTGGTCTAGTTGTAGGTATATAGTATCTTATTTATAAGTGAGCCAGGTTTTTATGGATCTATCAAGTGGAATTGCATCTATCAATATCTATCCTTTGGTGCAGGAAATTGGATTTTCCAGTGTGACCATTTGCGGGGGTGAGTTTAGTGTATCCATCGCAAGCTGTACAAAGCAAAAAAGGAAACTGTTTCATAGACCAGCATTATAAGCTCATGATAGTGAACCTATATTACCTTTGATGTCAGCATCTCCAGATAAAGTGGGAAAAGATTGCTTAATAACTTTTGAACCTTACAACATAATGAGGAATGGAAAAGCTTGCTTAAAGCATAGATTCAAACAACAGAAAGGGTTGAAATAGACTTTGAAGATCATCTATCCAGTCTGCTCTGTTGTGGAAGAATTCTGTCTAGTAAAAGTTTTCCAAACAGATCTGTACATGCAGGTGTTTACCCATATCAAAGGCTGTTTTAGGTAACAGGAGAGAGGAAAAGAAAGGAATCAAAGGTTAACAATTGAATGGAAATCATGGAATTTTCTCCATACCTTCTGACCATACCCAGAGTAACAAGACAAGACACATGTCATTGGATAATAGTACCTTATTTAATTTTAACTTAGCCATATCTTCAGCAATCACAACACGGTGTGGCATATTATGGTTGTTGTTGTTGTTGTTTAGTCATTTAGTCGTGTCCGACTCTTCGTAACTCCATGGACCAGAGCACGCCAGGTACTCCTGTCTTCCACTGCCTCCCACAGTTTGGTCAAACTTATGCTAGTAGCTTCGAGAACACTATCCAACCATCTCGTCTTCTGTCGTCCCCTTCTCCTTGTGCCCTCCATCTTTCCCAACATCAGGGTCTTTTCCAGGGAGTCTTCTCATGAGGTGGCCAAAGTATTGGAGTCTCAGCTTCAGGATTTGTCCCTCCAGTGAGCACTCAGGGCTGATTTCCTCAAGAATGGAGAGGTTTGATCTTCTTGCAGTCCATGGGACTCTCAAGAGTCTCTTCCAGCACCATAATTCAAAAGCATCAATTCTTCGGCGATCAGCCTTCTTTATGGTCCAGCTTTCACTTCCATACATCACTACAGGGAAAACCATAGCTTTAACTATACGGACCTTTGTTGGCAAGGTGATGTCTCTACTTTTTAAGTATTATGGTTACTCGGCTTAATTCTGGGGGCAAACCTGCATTCATGATGAAGGTAATCATCAACTCTAAAGAAAAGACACTGGAGAAACTTGAATGCTGTTTCTACTGGCTGGTGTGGACAAGATGTGGTTTATGGAATGACTTTCACCCTGGACCTCCATATTTAAAGAGTGTTGCCACAGTCAGTTCTCAGCCTGGATGACCCTGAATGTTGTTTGTGCTGGCTAGTAAGAGGAAGAGAGATGTGGTAGGCCAACAAATCCATCTGCACATTTCTGCTTGCAAGTTTCCTCAGGACTGGGGAGGAGAGAGGGAGAAACACCAGCTGTGGTTTATTGCTACAGCCTTTTTTGTGTTTGTGTTTGTGTATTATTATTATTTTTTACTCTATTGCTATTGTGGATAAAGGGTGAGAGTTTCTTGCTGTCAAAGCCTATGGACAATACTTCACATAATTCAGGGTGATAACCTGGATGGCTTGGAAAGTGGGCAGCATATGTTTGAAAGGTGTTAAGTTAGCCAAAAGCCACAGAGTGAGAGTCTATTGGCACAGAGTGAGCCTTCTTTGTGTGAGAGGCAGAGGGGGAGTGAGTGGGCTGCCATATGTGAAAACATGGTAGAAACTCTTGCCAGGACCTTCAGTTGTTTAATGTGTTTGAATGTCATGTCATGCTTTTACCTAGGCATTTGGCTGAACTGGAATGATTAACTTTTGTCACTGTAGTTCTGCTTGTTTACTTTATGACAGAATGGTTAAAACGTTCTTAACCTGTTTATATGACTCTGTAGATTTCGTATCTTGCTCCCTGTTCATTTTTATATTTTGTTTTCTGCTCTGGCATTGCAAGCATTAAATGAGCTGTGGAATGTAAATAATGATAGTAAAAATAACAAAGAAAACTTTGGTCACGAGAACTCTGACTCGCAAGTGAATCAGATCAAAATGTCTATTTTAAGGGCAGAAATGTCTGTCTGGGTTCTGCTTGATCGGGGGGGGGGGGAAACTTGTCATGCTTTAGTCAAGCTGAGATCATAAACCTATGCAAAGAAGGTACAAAGTGTGATACTCCCTACAGACAGCAGTGATTGGTAATACTGTGTTGAAACAGAAAGGCTGATACGGTTTTAGTCAAGCTGAGACCATGCTCCAAGATGAGGAAGACTCATTAAAAGCACTGAGTGTCCTTTGTGAGGCTCATTGTACCCTAATACAGCTTGAGAATGTGTTAAAAAAACCTGAACACTTGTTTACAGGAGTTTCCCCTTGTCATCATTTACCAATAGTGAGCTGAATTTTAGTGAGAAAAGGTGGAGTGAGTGAATCAGAAGAAAAGAAAATGTGGAGGTGTAGAGGGATCAAAAAGAGATTGCACCTTAGGGGCACATTTCTTTTTCTTTTTAGTTTTGCTTAGCTTAGTTTTTCTCATCGGATTTTCATTGTTCTGAGGCGTTTGGAGCCCAGTTTGTCTTTTTGCCTCCTCTTTGAGAGGAGAAGGGATCTCTTGTTTTGAGCATGTCCCTCCAATTTTTGAAGCTGCTTTTCCCCCATTTGCTCTTATTTTGTCTCATGAATAGTTTTGAATAGATGCAGTTTTTATGAAGTTGCATTTTCTCTGAAGTTTTTCATATTTTCTCTTCTGTTTATTCCCTGATGATGTTCAGATTTCACCTGCCTTCCCAACCCCTCTGTCACTGCTGCTTACCAAGGGAGGAGAGGAGAGGGAAGGCCACCAGTGTTTAACGTGGCACATGGGCAGAGTAAGGAGTGTTGGTTTGATTCCACTGCTGCACCCGTAACATGCTGAGCTCTCACTGCCTTGCCCCCTACCATCTGTTGGCAAGAGGTAGCAACACACAGCATTGGGGAGGCAGGTCAGCAACATAGACCTTTTAACCACTACTGCCACTTTAAGTAATATGTAGCCCAACCAAAGAGCTCTGGGGAACTTGAAAGCTATTGCCTTGTTTTGTTATAAGGCAAGTAGCTCAAGCAGTACACAAATGAGAATCTCTGAGCCAAGCAAAAACTTCACAAAGATAAGTAAGGTTTCCTGCCATGCCAACACAGCCTGGGATTCATCTTTACTCAAGGTGTTGGTTTTAATTTCCATATTCCTTATGTGTCACTGATCATTACTAGTCTAAGTAAATACTGAGAATGATTGCCTCAGCAGGTGTTCTCAGTGGCACTGCTCCAGCTGCCTACAAAGACATCCTCCATGGGATTTTTTTGTACTTTTTAAGCACGGAGATCCATATTCATTTGGAGAGAAAAACAAAAGTGTGGGTGTGGCGCTCGTGAAAATTATTACTGCCATTACAGGCCCTCACATTTTTTCTCATGTCACCATGTCCTCTTTTTCGCCTCTTCAGTATGGACAAATCATTAAAAAGAGTCCTTAGCTGGACATAGCAAAGGGGGAGAGATTCAGTTCAGTTTGCCTTTAAAGGCAAATCTAATTAGCTTTCCAAAAAATTAAAAAAAGGTCAACCAAACTGCAGCCATCTTTTGAAATTCATACTTCTCTGAATTTTGCAAAGGAGTTTTCCATTGTAATGCTGTGTACAAAATGCATACACTAGGGTAAAATGTATAGAGGAGAAAGCATTTATTTGCTATTGGAAGGGGGGTGGAATCCAATCCCAGAGCTTTAGAGAGGGAATAGTTGTGCAAGAGCAAAACCAGTGCCTCTAAGTCTAATAGATACGCTAGGATGGAGAGGACAGAAGGAAGGTTTGTTGTGGCTGACATGTCAAAGTGTCAGAGGAAATTCAGGATAAACATTACAGCTATTATTCTGAAATTTGACAGGATTCGTAATCTCAGAATGTGCAAACTTATCTGAATATTTCAGCCAATTTTGTCAGTAACAAGTTTTGCTACCACTACAGAGCATGCATGAGAATCCCCTGACCTATCTATGGACCAGATTAAAAAAACAGATAAAAAATGCATTTTATATGGGAACATTGATAAATGTCTATATAAATAAAAAATGCATTCAAAAATGTGTTAATCAGGAGACATGTGCACAAAGATAAATACAAATATTCAAACAGATTTTGTTATAGGTATAGTCACAAACTGATGAGGAACTGGGGAGGGAGGAGGACGAAAAACTCTGACTTTTCACTTAACTCTGAGCTATGGCCTTTCCTGGTAGCTTGACATCGTTTATGACATTCTCAAGTGGAGTGATATGGTTGAAGAATACACACACACACACACACACACACACACACACACACCATGAATCACTGCTTATGTGACAAATATGGCTAATGCAGACTGTTAATGTTCTCCCTGCCACTCTAAACTGACAACTCTGATATTTTGAATGACAAATAAAATAGCATGTGATCTATAATTTAATCACATAAGTCCCAGTAGACTGTCAGTTGTAAAAGGGTCTTTGACACATTTCCAAAAAACATGTATGATGTGATATATCTCTTAAATGTACACATCTGAATCAGAAAAACAAAGGGATGGCAGAGACATACTTGTTAGATTTATATACTTCTATAATGAAGAGCTTTTGCATTATATTTTTAGAAAAGTGCTTTCAATATCTGTTCTGCCAGCTTAGCAAATCTAGGGCAACAGTTTCTGTGAAAGCAAGAAGCAAAGATGAGGCATATTAGGTGTCTGTGTTTGCGGTCAGTGTTCAGAATGCAGAAGGTAGGAACTACTTGCTGCTGCAAAGTATCAGATCCTTGTGATCTTACATGGAAGTTGAAACCAAGGCTGGATCTAGACACATCAAAGAAGCGTTTCAGTTCAAAGCATTGTAAATTTAAACAGGGAAAACAGGTAGAGAAAAACAGGGATTCTACGTCGCCATCTGGTGGCACAATGTTATATCGCACATACAACAAAATAAATCACTTTTTCTTTACCGGTTTAACGGAGTGCCAAGTGACACAGGCATATGTTTATAGAGACCGTGTCTCACTGAGACAAAAGTTAGCCTACTGGAGTAGAATTGATTTATAATATTAAGCCTTGATAACTACTTTGAGGAAATCAACCAGAATAAAACACATCATATACAATTCAGGGTCTTCTATCATATTTGATGTACGCATCTGAGAAGTTAATTGAATTCACATGAGTTAACATCTTTGCTACAAAGCAGTTTGCTTTTGGTAATAGGGAACCTATTGTAAAAAAAAAATTTTATTAACTGATGGATGCCTTGACTGAATTACTAAGAAGGTAACTCTATCACCTACAACCTTAAAAGGGGGCTCACTTGTTAGGAGTTTATTTAATTAATCTGGTCCATCAGGTATGCCAAGCCCTAAATTATTATTCTCTCTCTCTCTCTCTCTCTCTCTCTCACACACACACACACACACACACACCACAAATATAAATATGCTTAATGCCCAGATAGCTTGTAAGTGGCTTACAAAACATAAAAATCAATCTCACATCACCACATATTTTAATTATTGTTTATTTTAACAATGGGGAAAAAAAACCCAGGAGAAAAAAAATACAGGAGACTTGAGATATCAAGGTGTGTTTTCAAAAACCAGTGGGATGCAAATGCAAAATTTAAATATTTTTTGTGAGATTTTCAAGCCTTGTAAAATGCAACAATGAAGCCTGCAGAAATTTATAGCCCAACACTGGCAATAATTTAGTGAGCTTTGTGGACGAACTGACATTTGAACCAGGTCCCCCCTGGTTTCAATAAAAAACATGACCTGATACAACACACTGCTGTTCTTATGTGGGATCTTACACAAAAGTAGCCTCTGGTTTGGATGGCTTTAAAATGAGATTTGGTAAAATCCCAGAGGATAGGCAGATCAACAGCTATTTGCTACAGTAGCAGAGTCAGTGGGCCACTAACTGCTGGTTAAATAGGAGCAGCAGGATTCTGTGCTTTAGGTAGCTTCCTTGCCTTGGAGGATGTTCACGCCTTATCATGTGGAGGTTTGCGGCAGGAGGAAATGGAGCAATATGCTAGTGATAATGGCCTTGACCAGCATCATCATATTCTCTTATCAGCTTTAGCAAGTAGTGAATGGTGGCTGCTCAGAATGCACAACGTGTCAGCAATCTGGACCCGTCTCCATTCCTGAAGAGGCACCTAAGCTTGTGCACATAATAAATGAGAAATATCTGTCAGAGACACAAATGAATAATTACTGGTAGTGCTGGCCATTATTATGGTCGTGCTCTGCTTGCCGAGACGTGTGCAAAGCCTAAAGAATTTTACTGAGCTTACTTTTTTTCTAGCTTTTCTCAAAAGTTTCAACAGATCCTTTCATTTAGCGGGGAACTCAAGACACGCCTTGACTTTTGCTCTGTATGGAATGCGTCATCACATCTGATTGCACCCCTCCCTCCTTAATACTGCTAATGTAGACCTTATCTAAGCTGGGGATTTTTGTCAGTTTTGTATAAAAATAATAATAAAAGGAAATGGAAATGGGGATGAAAATTCCCACAATTCATGTGTTCATCGGAGGTCAGGAATGGAAGCCACACCAGTGAATATTTATTTATTTATTTAATATATATATATACAGTGGTACTTCAGGTTACATATGCTTCAGGTTACATACGCTTCAGGTTATAGACTCCGCTGACCCAGAAATAGTGCTTCAGGTTAAGAACTTTGCTTCAGGATGAGAACAGAAATTGTGCTCCGGCGGCGCGGCAGCAGCAGGAGGCCCCATTAGCTAAAGTGGTGCTTCAGGTTAATAACAGTTTCAGGTTAAGAACGGACCTCCGGAACGAATTAAGTACTTAACCCGAGGTACCACTGTACATCACTTGATTGTAAAAAAATTGAAGCATTTTTTTTACAAACAATAAAACAGTAAAATCAAGAACAATTCAAGAACATATGTTAAAACACAACAAAAGTTAAAATACTAAAATTGCCTCAAATTTCTAAATATCTGAGTAGGCTTCTTGTATAAGCAAGAATGTTTTTAGCAGGCACCAAACAGAATACAATGAAGGTGCCAGTTTGATCTCAATACCTGGAAGTTCCAGATTGCAGGTGCTGGCAACCTAAATGATTGAGTTTTTACACATGCACAACACATATCATGTGGCACCTGTAGTAATGCCAATTCTGCCAATCTAAGCAGTTGAGGGGGCACATGTGGAGCAAGGCAAACTTGTAGTTAAACTGGTCCCAAGCTGTTAAGGGCTTTATGTACTAACAGTAACACCTTGTCCCAGTAACAAATCAGCAACCAGCACAGATGTCCGAGCGCAGGGGTTTTTGCTACCAAGGCCTCACTCCTGTCAGCAATCGAGCTGCAGCATTCTGCACCAACTGCAGCTTCCAGACCAAGCAGGACAGAAGCCCCACATAGAGTGCATTGCAGTAGTCCTGTCTTGAAGTAAACAACACATATATGACATATATCATAATGGAGGAATAAAAAGAATAAGACAGGACGATTTAGGATATGCAGGGAAAGATGAAAACTTTAAGGGACCGCAGAAAGAGGGGAAGAAAGTCAAGATTTAAAATGTTAGAATTATTATTGAATGATTTGTGAAATGTTTTCTTTTTTTTGTTATAATCTATAATTATAATTTTTTTAAGAATACAAATATTTACCACATTTATTTAGCTTATCACTGTTTGAAGAAAATCAATAGAAAAGATGTTCAGTGAAACTGAGGTATGCTATTTTTCTCCTTGAAATCTGTTCCCATTTACCCCTGATAGATTTTGTATTTATGGTCTGGAGGGCAAATGACTGCATATGATGTCGGTGACAGAAGTAAGCCAGAAGCTATTATTCTGTTTTCTGTGCTGCAAGGCTTGTTCTGTAGATGTGCTTTTAAAAGTTACAATTTCATCTACATGATCACAGACTGTACATTCTTTGAATTACTCAAGGGGAAATGCTGGGATTGATAATCAGCTTGGCTAGATGCAGCTCTTACCAACAACTTGTAAGGATTAGGAAGTTGTCAAAAAGCTATCATTAGAGCTTTAGTGATTATTTTCTTCCAGTAACTCACATTAAATTAGAAACTAATGCATTTCTTCCTTTGATGGCTTTTTATAGTTATCTGCAGGTGAAGGAATATCAGTCACAAAAGAAAATTTGATTTTGTTCATCATTAATTTTTAATTTGTTTTTGCGACGTCTTCAAGCTACCTTTGTATGCTTCATAATTCATCCTGTACTCTGTAGAGTATATCTCCCTTAGAATTCAACACCGACACAGTTGATCATGTTCAGCAGCAACTCCTGGGGGTGATCTCTTTTATATTCCCCCCCCTTTATTTTTTGATTCGTAGTCTGCCATATATCTGACTAAGATCTATACACTACTGACAAAATGCAGTCGCTCTACAGGGCCCACATAAAAGGAAATGCTTAGGCTTAAATTCATTTGAAGAAGATTTACTCTTTTCCTTTGTCAAAAAGCCGCAATGTGAATTGAGACATAGTATGTTCCCTCTTCAGGTACAATTGTGAGGTCAACTCTCTGGCTCCTCTTCAAAGAATAAAATAAGCTCGTTTTTAGTTCTATGGCTTTGGGCCTATTAATTATTACTTATTTGTTTTGAAGACTGAATCTATTAGAGGCTATGCGCTGACATTTCACAATGATGATCAGTGCACATTTAGTTCTTTCCAAACACAGCACCTGTGTGGGTTCCCAGAAGAACATAGCGACAAAAGCTTCACAATGTTGAGATCAAACAGGAATAGGATGCTTTCGGTTCTCAGGCATTACATTGGTTGGGAAGAAATCTTAAATTATGTCATACCTTCACAGCAAATAATATAGATGTGTGTGTGTGTGGCTTTCTACCTGAATATGCTACTTTTTAAACAGTGTGGGATTTCATTGGGCAGAGTGAGGTGCCCTGGCCTCCTTGCCAAGCTTCATGTCTGGAAACACAGTCTGAAATTGTCTAAAAAGATTACTGACATTTCACAGACAGTTTTTGAACATTGGGGTGGTAGTGGTGGTGGAGTTGAACAATTAGCCTGTCAAGCTCATTTAGTCAAAGTGAATGCAATGCTCATTCCTTTGAAGCCTTAAAAAACAAAACAAAAACAGAATTGGATTACACTCTATTTGCAGACCTGGCTTGCACCTTATTTTCTTTACACTTTCAAGGTATGTTTCTCTAGCTAACCATTACACAAATTAGGGCTCCTCTTCACTGCCCAGATCTCAGTGTTTGTAATTCTACTGCTGACTCTTGCTCGGATCACACAAAACAGTCCCTGTGGAGTTCTTCCCTCTGCTTTTGTTCCCTGGTAGTTTTTCTTTGCTGCTTCATTCCACTGTGCTCTGTGCTGTGTGGAGCTGGCAAGGCGAAAACAACACTAATGATGGGAAAGCATCAAGAGGGCAAAGGGAACAAAATAGAAAAGGGTTAATAGAGAAGTAGCAGATGAAAGAGGAATACAATGAAGCCAATGAGAAGGGGGACAATTTTTTAGATTGCAGAAAAAACTTAGTGAAAAGGTTTGATGTTCAGCAAATGTCTCAGTTGGACACATATATTTGTAAAAGCCCTTCTGTCTCATTTTATGAGTTGAACAATCCCTAATCCATTTCATCTCACCTGATTTCCTAGTCTCCAAATAATTTTGAACTGGCACCTAATTTGAATACAGCAAATTTAAAAAAATTAAATGTAAAAGTAAGGTTGCTTGAAAAATCTGATCCTTATAGATACACATATGGACTGATCTCATCTGTCCCTTTCAGGGTAAAACTAAATGTTACTTATGTAATCTGTTGTTAGTAAGCATGCTAAGCAGTTTCTTGAAACAAATAACTCTAGGCCAGTGATGGCCGAACTTGGCCCTCCAGCTGTTTTTGGACTACAGTTCCCATCATCCATGGTCCTGTTAGCTAGGGATGATGGGAGTTGTAGTCCAAAAACAGCTGGAGGGCCAAGTTTGGCCATCACTGCTCTAGGGCTAGAGGATGATGCTTAGCACTACAGTGTGCAGGAAGAGCAAAGTTTAACTTTTCCCTATGACTCTAATGACAATCACACCCTCCTATACTTAGAGGCAGATTTGGGGGAGTACGACCTGAGATGGATTCAGGTGGCCCTCAGAGTAACATAGAGCTAATCCCAGGGCCACAAAATTGAACCACAGGGCTGATTGAAGAGTCTATCCACACCACTAATATGCACAAAGAGTCCATGAGACAAGTGGAAGTTGGGTGTGATTTCTGCGGCGGCAAAATGGGCTAAACTGTGACATGCAGAAACGTTTAGAACAGTTCTGTGACTCAGTCCTTTATTACTTTCATAGCTTCAAAAGGAAGCTACTTTAGAACAGTGAGAAGTGGCTGTTATTAAAATAGCCAGAGACGTTGCAGTAACAGTTCGCCAGAGGTTAGCATTTCTTCCTTCTTGACTTTCCATGCAGAACATGGAGAAGAAGAAGAAGAAGAAGAAGAAGAAGAAGAAGAAGAAGAAGAAGAAGAAGAAGAAGAAGAAGAGATCGATATACAGACAGTCGTTGAAAGTTAAACTGTTCCTTGTGACATGGTCTAATTACTACAGCCCACTAGGCTCAAGGGTATTGTCTTGCTACAGATGCACCGTAGTATATTTTTCAAAAAAAATATATATTGAAGCTTTCCAAGTGTTTTTCAAGTAGCAAAGTGTAAAGAGAGAGACCACTGGCAATTTTGTGTTCTTATTAGTCTTTGCGGAAGACAGCAAACAAGGGCTCTTATCCAGAAATTACTCTGGTGTGTGTGTGTTTCTTGAAAAGAAAATGTAGAATTCAAACTGTTCTTCACAGAATGAGTTTGATAAAATGAATACTTAGATATTATTATTTTTTTATTTAAATCCCTTCTTTCCTCCAAAGAAGTCAAGATGACATGCACAGTTCTCTCCATTCCCCTTTTTATCCTCAAAACAACCGTATGAGGTAGGTTAGGCTAAGAGCTGGTGACAGGGTTGTTGTGAAGATGAAAGGAGGAGACCTATGTATGCCACACTGAGCTTCTTAGATGAAAGGTGGGATATAATCAATCAATCAAACAAACAAACAAACAAACAAACAAACATTTTCTTTATTCCATTTTTAATTGCAGTCTTCCTATGAGCTAAGGAGATTGTACCAAGGAAAATTGTCTGGCAGAATCCTATGTACACCTACTCAGACTGAGGTTCCACCAGGTTCCATAAGTTTGTCTTCCAGGTAAGTGTGGGCACAAGATTGCACCTCTAGTAAACTTACATTGCATGGAAAAATGGAGGCGGACTGGAATCTCTGAGGTAATACTCATCTAGATGACTTCAACTAACCATTTCCCTCTGGAAACATTATTTGGGTTTCACTTGGTGAACATCTCTTTTCCCACATGACCTGCTGAGGTTTGAGACTTATCACAGTGTGGCTACTGAATGTTAGGTTTTGATGCATTTCTGCCATATGCCTGGATGTATTCAGGAGGAATATTAGTCATGCAAAAATGACCAGCAAATGTCACATCACAGACAGCTTGACATGTCACCACTTAATAAGAGCATTTAAATTATATAATTCAGTGGTAATATTATGTTCCTGAGAGGATTTCTATCCTCTTTTCCCTGTTCAGTTGGGCAAGGGCTCATCTGTTCTCTGTGATTCTTTGTCTCCAAAGACTGCTTTGGATTTCTACAAGGGAGTCCCAATTCCTCTGAACAGAGGGATAATGTGCTAGCTTTAAGAGCAAAACACACCAGATGGGGAAGATGGAATACCAATCTCAAGAGGACTCTTCCCCCTCCTTTTTTTTAAGGCATGGAAGCTTAAAATAAAATACAGGGGTATAAGTCTAGTGGGAAAGAGAGAAGGGTGACAGAGGTTTCTTGGAGATTGCTAAACAAAACAGGTGGATTTAGGGATTTTAATGAAGTGAGGGGAAGAGGGAAGAGTTGTCAGAGGAAATGTCAAAGCAAGAGCTGGAGCAATAACATTTGTAGTCCATTTAAGATTAAGGCTGCACAGATAATATTCTTCAGGGATTTGCTATTTGCATGAGTACAGATGTGGGAGAAATCTGCGTCAGTTCCCATTTAAAGGTGAACATACCAAATTTCCAAAACCAAAACACCAAAACACAAGTAACCTTTGGAATTTCCAGTTATCCAAATTTTGTATTTTTCTCCAAACCATGTTTACAAAAATGGATTGTGGGAAAGTGAGCATAAAAATGAACGTGTCAGTGAAAAGAACATAGAAAAATGCACTGTAGCTGCATACAAAAATATGTTTTTTGAGAGGAATTCATGCTAATATGCTGATAAATTCTCATGTAGCATTTTAAAAATAAATAAATTGCAAATTACTGAAGAAATTTGGCTAACTGGATTTAAGGCTCCTTCTCTCAGTTTCTCATTTTTGCCAAACTTGACAGATCTTTTCACCCATACTGCCTAGTATGCATGTTTAGGAATGCAGACAAAGAGGGCTGGCCTGAGGTAAATGTTATGGTGATGCTTCCAAGTACAGAAAACTACTGGACTGGTAGTTGAATCTTATTTCAACTTGCTCACAGAATAGCATCACCCATTGCACCTCAGTGAAGCAGGCTAGCTTAGGCAGTGTTTCCCAACCTTGGGCCTCCAACTGTTTTTGAACTACAATTCCCATCATCCCTGACCACTGGTCTTGCTAGCTAGGGATGATGGGAGTTGTAGTCCAAAAACAGCTGGAGGCCCAAGGTTGGGAAACACTGGCTTAGAGGATGTAACACAGGCTATGTGGAATATATAGTCCTGTCCCCCAGTATACTCACAGTGGTAGGGGGCTTCTCTCAGTGCCAAGAGATTGCCACCACAGACTCTGAACTAGGGATAGAGAAGAAATTTCATTCAATTTGCATTTAAATGTGAATCTACCTAATTCACATTTTACAAAACAATATGCAAGCTGAAACACGGGCAACCATTGAAATTTGCTTCTCCAAATTTTTCAGTGCAGTTCTGTAGCAATCTAATGTGTACAAAATTGCATATATTAGGGTAATGTGTGCATAAACATGTAGAGATGGATGAAAAAATACAAAAATGTATCATATTAAGGAAAATCTGATTGCAAAAGTTTTTTAATTAGAAAAAGAATGCATGCAAAGGTAGCGCTTTGCACTAACAGACTACTGAATTTTCAGGAGCAAATGGATGTAGAAATGTGGAGAACTGAATTTAAGATTGGGAAAATGAGAAACCGGCGGAAACCAAATTTGAAAGATTGGTCAATTTTTACCCTCACAAACTGCTGCCTACAGTAATACCATCACTCTTGCTAGTGGCAGGACCAATGCTAGAGCCAAGGGATATAATCCTGTTTATACTAACCCAGGTGAAAGTGATATGGAGGTCAGTTGGACTTAACATTTGAGTAAAAATGTGAAGGGCTGACTACAGTGGTACCTCTGGTTACGTACTTAATTCGTTCCGGAGGTCTGTTCTTAACCTGAAACTGTTCTTAACCTGAAGCACCACTTTAGCTAATAGGGCCTCCCGCTGCTGCTGTGCCGCCGCCATGCGATTTCTGTTCTCATCCTGAAGCAAAGTTCTTAACCCGAGGTACTATTTCTGTGTTAGCGGAGTCTGTAACCTGAAGCGTATGTAACCTGAAGCGTCTGTAACCCGAGGTACCACTGTATTAAGATTGCAATCCTAGTAACAGTTTAACTCAGGAGTGTTGATGAACTTTGTGGGATATACTTGTTTTAGTTAATATGCTTAGGACCATTCCTTTAAAATAGAATTTCTATAGCACTGTTCATTTAAAAATTCACAACAGTTTGGAAACTTTACAACATACATGAAACTGACAATGAAACAATACAGAATTGCCACACTAAAATCATGCAATGAAACAGCAGCATTACCTTAACAAAAAATAAATGCAGCAAACAGCATAAAGCACGGGAGACAGCAAATAGCCTCAATAGTTCTCAATTAATTGTAACAGGTGTCTGAATTATATACAGTAAGCCCAGAATTTGTGTGCATTCAGCTTTATTTATGTGACAAATGTTTTTTTTAAAAAAAATGAAAGGGGGGAAATGACTTTGGCAATCCCACCTACTATTGAACCCAATGTGTTTTGATTATACATGATCTTGCCTTTAGGCATGAACCTGCACGTAAGTTGTGGGCTTGCTGTATTTAAAGGTTTTATATATGCATTGGGAAGACAGCAGGTTGATGCTAAATGAGCCTCTGCTCTGGAGAGAAATGCAGATTATCAGAGCATCCAGTGAGAAAACTTTGCTCATGCTGGAATCCTGGGGGTTGCACTGTGTGGCTGCAATTTTGTGCACACTTTCTAGAAGTGAGCTAGATCAGGCCTCTCATGTAATTTCATTATAATAAATTAGATTGAGATGTGATTCTGATAGTTGGTGTATAATTCATGAATTTGTGATCTATTGGGGTGAAAGACCAAGCTTAGTCTTCCTTCAACTAGCCCCCACCTGCCTGCTTTCTTACCTACAGCTAATCAGGGGGCGGCTCTACCTGTTATTGTTATGGTTCAACAACTGTTTATCTCCCTGTCTTCCACCCTACTGGTCTCAATGGGTACCAGCTACCATTGGAGTCATGCAGTAGTCTATCAGGTCTCTGCTTGCATGGAGGAATGTGGTGTAACCAGTGTGTGTGTTGGCACCATGGGCACTACTTGTAAGCAGAAGTGGCTGAATAAAACAGAATAAGCCCAGAAAGTAAAGGGCTTGGCCTAGGAACATAGGAACATTGGTCTGTCTAACTCAGTATTGTCCATAGAGTCAGGCAGTGGCTGCCCAGGACTTCAGACATGGGACATTCCAAGTCCTACCAGGAGATGCTGCGGATTAACCTGGGATCTTACTTATTTTATTGAATTTATATACCACCCTATACATGGAGGTGTCAGGGTAGTGCACAGAACAAAATAAAAATATAAAACCACAAAATATATAATCAAAATAAACACACCCCCCCAAAAAACCCACATTAAAAGAAAAAACATTTTGCATGTAAAGCATATGCCCTACCAGTGAACTATGGCCCTTCCCCTATTACAAACTGCACTGAGTCACAAACAAATAAGGATGAACCAAGCTGTAGCAGTGAGACTGCTACAAATCTCAGTTGATAGAAAACATCGTCTTACCTGCGTAGGTAGACAGCAGAGCAGGTAAGGCTATGCTTATAACAGAATGAAAATGCTGCTATTCCTAGTTTCCAACTAGGGTTCTCTGTTAATTAGTTCAAAGCTGTTAATTAGTTATTCACTCTGAGTGACCCTTGATATTGCACCTGTTTAATTGCTTTGAAACTCAAACAGCAAATATACCCTTGGTGTGTTCTTAGCACTGTCATCCCTTACCAACGCTATCACAAAGCATCTATCAGCTCAATCCCACACTTTCCCTCTTACTATAATTCAAGCAAAAAGAGAACCTATAGAGAAGCCTCTCAACCGCCTGGCTTTGCCTTGTTTCCTATCAATGTGAAGAAGTTTTGAAATGATAGAAAAGGAAGTGTGATCTCACAGAGCTTTTGCTTCTAGATGGCAACTGAATTGCATGGGATGCCTTTGAAAAGTGTGCAAGGTCAACAACACACACTACACCAGGCTACTGGCAACACTAATGGAACCCAGTATTGCCTTCCAAAGTGCCCCTGGCACTTTAAGGGAAATCATTATGGACCAATGCCTTCCAATATAGTAATGATTTTGGTGAATGGATCTAATTTAACAACCATAACTGGAAGTTCTGTTGCTTTTACAAGGGCCACAACTGGAAGGGAAGAAGGAAACACTTTTTCCTGCTTGTCTGAGGGGTGGGAAATAGTTACTTGCATATACTCTGTATTATTACTGACATGCATAATTAATTTTAGTATTAATGCAAACCTTAAGAACGTCGAGACCTGTAATTGGCACAAATTGTTTAGATATGTGTAATATTTGTTTAGCAAGCAATCTATACCAAGTTAATTAGATAGTATGCTTAATATCTAATTTCCTTTAGTTGTGTGGCTAAATGGTAATTAAATTGCTAAACATTCCTCACAAGTGCAGTGAAATAATAGGAACAGAGTTGCACACTCATTTGGTTCTGCAGATTTGAATTAATTACACTGCAAGCAGATTTATCTATTATATACTTATACCTCAATAGGTGCTCTTCCAACAATCAATTGGGATTTAATTTCCCTTCAACTGCTTTATTAATTCTCAGTTAAATATGCTTGGTACTGTAGCAGTACATATTAGCAGTTTCCCTAATTACAGTTAGATTTTTATTTTTATTTGGTGGGTAGGGAATCTGAACAATTGGATGAAATGGGATGGGGAAAAGTATGAAGGACATTCAGGCCAGGTTTCTGTATGAAAATTTCAGTAAGTGAAACCATCCTTTCCTAACCATGACCTATATTGTTATTGTTGCTGTTGTTTGTTTGTTTATATCCCACCTTTTCCCCGGACTGGGACTCAATGTGGCTTACAAAAATTAAAACAACATTGATAAATACAGAAAAAAGTAATTAAACTACAATAGAATTAAAATGATATAAAAATGAATATATTAAAAGAAACCTCACAATTCATGCACACCTGTTAAGGGTGTCTGGGAGCACTCCCCTGTATCTTAACAGCTCCTATGCTGATGCTAGCTGAATTGCCTCTCTTTGTTTTGGTGGCTTTCCCCCCTTTCGGCAAGTTGGCTTAACCAGCATTTCTGCCTCCCTGAGTCTCCTAGCTCTGGATCAGGCATCATTTATGCCGGCTTAATTTAATGTTTATATTAGGATACCTTTGCAGTCAAATGCTGAGGAATTTTCATACAAACTAATAATAAAAATATTATTATTATTATTATTATTATTATTATTATTATTATTATTATTAACAGTTTCTTGGGAGAAAAGCAATGACAAACCTAGACAGCATCTTAAAAAGCAGAGACATCACCTTGCTGACAAAGGTCCGTATAGTTAAAGCTATGGTTTTCCTAGTGGTGATGTATGGAAGTGAGAGCTGGACTATAAAGAAGGCTGATTGCCAAAGAATTGATGCTTTTGAATTATGGTGCTGGAAGAGACACTTGGGAGTCCCATGGACTGCAAGAAGATCAAACCTATCCATTCTTAAGGAAATCAGCCCTGAGTGCTCACTGGAAGGACAGATCGTGAAGCTGAGGCTCCAATACTTTGGCCACCTCATGAGAAGAGAAGACTCCCTGGAAAAGACCCTGATATTGGGAAAGATGGAGGGCACAAGGAGAAGGGGACGACAGAGGAAGAGATGGTTGGACAGTGTTCTCAAAGCTACAAACATGAGTTTGACCAAGCTGCGTGAGGCAGTGGAAGACAGGAGTGCCTGGCGTGCTCTGGTCCATGGGGTCTCAAAGAGTCGGACACGACTAAACAACAACAAATAATAATAATAATGCTGCAAAGTGATTTAGAAATGTGGAGAATGAACTTATGAGTAGACAACTGAGAAACAAAGTGAAACAAAATTTAGCAGATTTATCTGTCTCTTGTGGAGAGCCAAGGCCAACCAAAGGGGACATTACAATAGGTACTGATGTGGCATAAGACAGCTTCCTGTGTTCCTTTCATAAGGGGGGCTTGGCTGAAAATCTGGGAATATTTACATTAGAATACACATGTCCCTTACACTTACACACACACACACAAGCTAATTAATCATAGCATTTATACATTAATGAGGCATGTCCACTATGTTAATATTTATGAACTGATTTTATCAAATGTATCCAAGATGTTGCTTTCAAGTACAAAAGATGGTTAGTGCTCCCCCCATAATTAATCTGTAATTATCTAAATAAAAATAAAGTTCTTTTCTTATAGCCTGTAAGCAATGTTTATACTCGTTAATAAGGATGCAACGAGACTGAACAAGCTGGGATATCAAATTAATGCAATGTGCTTGATTGCACTGCTGACAACGTATCCAGTTTAATAAAGCCTTCAGCAACAGATGCATATCACTACTGTTAAGATTGCCTTTCGTTTGCAACTAATTACTACATTCTTGTTTGATTTTGGTAGGAGAGGGCCTGGCCTTGTCATGGTGCCAGGCAGGGAGGAGGGTGTTGTTCCATCTACCCATCTTAACATTTCAGATTAAAGATACAATTATGTGCTTGTGCAATAAACACCTTGAGTGTTCATTTTGTATTTTGGTAAGGTACTATTTTGTATAGTATGCTTTGCTCTGGTGATTCCTTGCAATTAGTATAATCAAACTTTTAAAATTCTTCAGTTTGCTGTATGGGGAGATACTTTGCCCTGAAGGCAAATGACACTAAATATTAGCAAGTTTCTCCTTTGAAAAAAAAAATAAAATCCTTCTTCCCTCGGAACAGTTCAAGGATCCTACTCATATTTGAATATTTGGCAATTATATATCAAGTTATGTAGGCTGTAATTAATTTAGGACCTGGACTTAGATGAATATATGCTGAAATTATCCTCCCAATTTCATGGAAACCCTTGTTTCCCATGAAAGGAAGAGTGGATTTTCTGCTTCTTTTGCAAGAGAGTGAACTTCATAAATATTATGGGGATAGAAGCAGTTCAATGTGTGTGGCAATGTCACTACATTAGCTTCCACACAAGTGTGTCACTGTTGCTTACGAAAAGGGGGGGGGGCGGGACGAGATGATAGGGAGATCAGCATAACACACACACACCAGCAAAACTAATTCAGCACCCATGTTGGTGTGTTTGTACTGCTCTGACCTCTACCTCACACCTGTCAGTCCTAGTAAGCAACAGTGAACCACTTGTTCAAAGGCTACCACAGGAATTCTGCCCTAGCTGATAAGTTGCTTCTGCTTGTGGGATGGTTGGAAGTGGGAATCCTTCCTCCTCTGCCCTCCTTCCTATTTTATAGTTCTAAATGTGCCTTGTGACCAGCATGATGGGATTCTCCCCATGGTGTTTCCTAGGGGCTCAGTCAGAAGGATGCACATGGAAATGAGAGATTTTTAGGGTCCTATCTGCACTATACATTAGCAACACTTTTAGCCGCCATGGATTCCCACAAAGCATCATAGGAACGGTAGTTTGTTAATGGTGCTGAGCATTGTTACGAGACCCCAATTCCCCTGCAATTCCCAGAGCAGGCAGCCCCAAACTCAGCCCTCCAGATGTTTTGGGACTACATCTCCCATCATCCCTAGCTAACAGGACCAGTGGTCAGGGATGATGGGAACCGTCGTCCCAAAACCTCTGGAGAGCTGAGTTTGGGGATGCTTGTCCCAGAGTTACCTAGGAAGAGGAATGGATTCCTACTCTGAGAATTGTATCTCCATGAGGGGATAGGGGGTGCTTCAGGGTCTCCAATCATGAGGAAGCTTGCAAGTTTGTTCCCTCAGATGCACTTACAACCCCCCTTCAGATCTTTCTACGCATTGCAGGAAGGCTGGGTATAGCATGGGCACACCCAGGCTGAGCATGGATAATGGAGGTGAGGCTGGTCTGTACACACCTGACCATTCCACCACTTCTAGGTTAAGCCCTCATGCATGCTTCTGAATACATGAATAGTCAAAGGGCTGCTCTGGACTGGTGCCTTTTTGCAGGTGCATTCTGCAACATATTATTGGCATAATAACAGTGTGTCAGTCGTGCGCTGATTCTGGGCTGTCCTCAGATCATTCTGCTTTTATTAGTTGTTGTGAGTTGCTTTCACAATGTTACCAAATTATTATTGCCTGGAGCTGTTGCACTGTAACCACAAGTGGCCACAAAAAACCCCAGAAATATTTCTGGTATAAACATTTACTGGATTTCAGCAGGTCATTTTGGGACATGCATCCATTGGAATTGAAGCTGTGTGTCCATCTTCAAACCTTTGGAAGGCAAACAGTACTGACAGTGGGATTGTGCATAACCATCCCAAGCATTAATAGCCATGAATACACAGATAAAAGGATGCCAGGGGGACCCCTGAATCCTGTTAAAAACTGCAGGACCAAAGGCGTTCCTAAGTTTAGCCTACATATAAATGCTCAGCAATGAGCCATTTTGCTATTTGAGGCCTTAAGTGGTTTATAATAGGAAAGCATGACTGGAAAATGGGTGGCTTGGCCTGCTCCAGTCAGAAGCCATTCCAAGCAAAAGGCTAGAATGTTTTGCTTACTGTGCTTCTCCCCCTTGTTTTGAAAAGGTAAAATTATGACTTTCAGAAGCAAAGATAATTTCAAGAATCTGACAGCTGTTTTTCATAGAGACATGTAGCACTAACCCTTCTCACCTTTTCACACTTCCCTGCCAACAGCTGACATTTATTATCTGCAGAAAGAAAGAGATTAGTCTTCGCCTTGCTTTTACAATGATTAATGTTTGAGGTAGCCATTGTTATACGGGGCAGGAAGACATGCCTCTGAGTTGCTTAATAATAACAATAACAAAAACACTCTTGCTCTGCTTTGCAGATTGAAATGAAATCTGCTTTATCTCAGAAAGGGAGATGAAATCCTGCATTTGCCATTGTAGTCATAGATGCTTTTCTCTACAGAAATAATAGGCGAGAATACATGTCAAAAGTCCCGAATATTAATTATGCGGTTTGGGAATGAAATAAGTATATATGTATAGACCTTACTTTCAGTGGTTATTTTGGCAAGGCTCCTCTCTGAATTTTATCCAGAGGGTCAGCTATGTAAACAGTGCTTTGGCAGAAACAACCAAGAGACTTGTGGCACCTTAATGTCCCAGGGTATAGACTGAAGTGTGGCTGCACACACTCTTTGGAACTCCCTGCCTATTGACAACAAGAAGGGGCCTTCACTGTTCTCTTTTTGGCACCTGATAAACATGTTTTCTTTAGACAAACCTACCCAGGTATGTAAAATGTTTATATGTGTTTATAAATTGTTTTTTGCTTATCACTGTCTTTAATGATTATCTGCATGTTTTAATAACTGCCTTTACTTTTTTATTCATTGAGTAAACCATGTTGAGGTCTGTAATTTTTTACAATCAATTGCATATCCTTCAACATTTCTCCAATGAAAATAGGGACGTCCTATTCCATAACAAACAACAACAACATTTTTACTATTAATACCCCACCCATCTGACTGGGTTACCCAAGCCACTCTGGGCAGCTTCCAATATTTATAAAAACATAATAAAACATTAAACATTTAAAAACTTCCCTATACTGGGCTGCCTTCAGATGGCTTGAGGGGTGCATAACTCCACACCCTGCAACATTTCTCCAAAGAAAATAGCGACATCCTAAGGAAAAGTGGGGCATTCTAGGATCAAATCAGAGACTGGGATGTCTTCTATAAATCTGGGACTGTCCTTTGAAAACAGGGACACTTGAAGGGTTTGCATTTGGCACATATACATGGAGTGGTGGGAGCACATGAGGATACCACCTTGGTGAAGCTAAGCAGGTTTGTGTCTGGTCAATGCCTGGATGGAGACCACTTTGAAGCCACATGTATGCTGCTTTGGGTTCCAGTATGGGAGAAAGGTGGGATATATATCTAAGGAATAATGCGCACACACACACACACACACACACACACACATTGAGGTTGGGAATAAAAAGACTGTGAGGTTGGAGCAAGCTACAGAGCAATCTGAGCAATTCAGCTACAGAGCAATCTGAACTACAGAAAGCAGGTGTAACTTAAAACTAGTGCAAGCTATGCTGGTGTAAATTCTGATTAGGTGGTATTTGAATTGCTCCACTTTTTTCTGTCCTTTTCCTCATGGGTTGCTAGAGCATGTAATGGAGCTGACAGGAGTTGAAATAGTATCTTCTTAACCCATCCTGCCCTGGAAGTGCCCCTTTTGGGGGATTGATGCTGGCCTAAGCTATGCCAATTTAAGTTCTGCCAACTGAACCCTGCCAGAGTAAGCAACTCACACCATCACAGTCCTGGCTCATCCCGGCTCAGCCAAGGAAGCCAAAAATCCATCAAATCCAAACCCTATTGTCTCAGCAGATATTGGGTTTGCATCACGCTGGCAGTGAAAATTATGGCAGCATTGTTTATTTATTTACAGATATATATATATATACCATACAACATATATATATACCATACAACATTGAAGTACTTCTGCTTGGAGAAATAAAAGTGGCTAACCAAGTTATACACAACAAACTAACAAAATGTCAAATCATTAAAACACAATACATTCATGAAAATAGCGACAAACCAAAGCTAAAAATAGTAGCAAAACCAAGGAAGAATCGGTGCTGAAAGACATTGCAATCTAAGCAGCATAATAGAATTTAAAAAGCCAGTTGTAAAAGAGATGTTTTCAAATGCCTGTGGAACACAGACAACAAGGGGAAATAATCTAACTTTAGAGGCAGGGTGTTCCACATACAACGTGTTGCCACCAAGAATGTGTTCTACATATCTTGCCACCAATTGTGTAGTGGAATATGCAAGAGCTTCTAAAAGGCAGGCAGATTCTAGAGACCTGCACTGGCACCCAGATTTTCCTTGTATTTGGGCAACACACACGAGAGAGAGAGAGAGAGAGAGAGAGAGAGAGAGAGAGAGGAGTTGCTTCTGAGTGGCATGTAATGTATTCTTCTTATTCTTATTCTTATTCTTATTCTTATTCTTATTCTTATTCTTATTCTTATTCTTCCACAGGCAGCATTTGGGACATCCTTAGTTTTTGCAAAACCCATGGACCTAGTGCAACAAAGAACTATAGGAACAGAAAGAGCTAAAGGTTATAGAAATAACAGAATGAGACAAGGCTTTGTGGGGCTGTCTTACGAGTCCTGAGTCACCCAATTTGCCTTGTTATTTGGCCTTCACACAGAGATCCAATTCACACTCCTAGAAAAGATAGCAACATCTCAGCCCTCACACTTCCCTCCTACATTTCTCCAGTAAAAAGTTTTGAAAATTACTACTGTGTAAAAAGCAGGGTCTTTAAGACTTTACTTCACATTCTGTATTATGCAACACTCCGCTTCTATTTTCTCCTCAAGATCTCTGATATAGCAACTAAGAATATGGTTCAGATATGTGGGTGGGCTCACCTATGTGTGTAGAACGTAGTTAATCCTTTCTGTTCTGTATGCTCTGTAGTGGCTTTTCAAGCTACCAAGCTGTTTTTGCTGCTTCTAAATGAGTTTATTATCATGCTTTGACCTTTAAACCTGTATTCATGTATAAATGCATTTACAGTTGCAGCAATGGTGTGATTATTGCTGGCTCTTTGGAGTAAGCACATTAATATCGGTCCATGCTGAATCCCCTAAAGTCAGCAAGGTTATCAATGCCAAAGGAATTCTGACTTTGTGCATGAAATCATCTGCAATAAAGATACCAAGGTAATGTGTTCTCCAAAATTAGTTCTTCTGTGAGTACACACAGAAGTTTCACATTCATATGCACACATATGTAGAAGCACACTAGCAGATCTGGTAACGGCTGTCAATAAAGCGATCCTGTGTGCAGGTCGGAGCTGAGGATCAAGGAATGAAAATAGACTGCTCAGAGCTCTAGGCAGGAGCAGAAAGGGGGGAAAGATGGAGCTGCAGAACCAGCTGGAGGAAAGTCATCAGTGCTGAATTCTCCACAGTGCTCAGGCATCCCAGTGTGGTGGAATCCAGCTTCTGAAGCTCATGCAGTGAACAGCTTGCCTCTGTTTAGGCACTCCAAAGCTGTTTAAAAGGACTTGAGCTCTGAGAAGAAAGGTGAAGAAGAGCTGCTGAACTTCAGCATTCTTTATTTTCCCTTTGTTTCCCCATGGCTAGAAAAGTAATGTACCACATGGAGTTTCTTCTTCTTCTTCCTGTTAACTCTTTTGTGTCAGTCATCAAGAATATCATAGGACTCCCTCTGTCTGGAAACTCTGGATGGCTCACTGCCATGGTTCTCTGCTTGGGAAAAAAGTCTTGAGGCTCTTTTTTTCTTGTCTTTCATCACAGGTAGCTCTCACCTGCTTGAATGACTGCATTTTGTGTCTTTTAGACTGTAAACCTGCCAATGTATGTACTGCCTTGTTTTTTATCATTCTCATAGAAGGCCATGCTGGCAACCAGTTTGTCAAGAGCAGTGGTTCCCAGCCTCTTTTTGGCCATGCCCCATCTAAGTATCTCTAAAATCCTGATCCACCCCCGTGACATATAATTCTTATTATTCAAAAAGTGAACTCCTGTTCATGTGGAACAGGCCATTCACTGTTAATAACTCATTCTCAAATTGCCCCCCTTAAATATCAAATTACCCCCCTGTGGGCACGTGCCATGCTTGGGAACCATGGGTCTAGAGAGAGGAGCAAAATTCATTAAATAAATAAATGTGATCATGAAATTCAGAACATCAATGCAATCAAAGGGCTCTTCCAGATGACCTCTATGTTGCATTCATTCTTATTTGTTTCCACAAAATTTGCATAGAGGTTATATGATAACAGTTTTAGGATGCATCTGCACCATAAAGGTAAAGGTAAAGGTACCCCTGCCCGTACGGGCCAGTCTTGACAGACTCTGGGGTTGTGCGCCCATCTCACTTAAGAGGCCAGGGGCCAGCGCTGTCCGGAGACACTTCCGGGTCACGTGGCCAGCGTGACATCGCTGCTCTGGCCAGAGCCAGAGCCAGAGCCGCACACGGAAACGCCGTTTACCTTCCCGCTGGTAAGCGGTCCCTATTTATCTACTTGCACCCGGAGGTGCTTTCGAACTGCTAGGTTGGCAGGCGCTGGGACCGAACAGCGGGAGCGCACCCCGCCGCAGGGATTCGAACCGCCGACCTTTTGATCAGCAAGCCCTAGGCGCTAAGGCTTTAACCCACAGCGCCACCTGCGCTGCACCATACTTGGTACTTTAAACAGTCATAGCTCCGCCCAAAGAATTCTGGGTAGCGTAGTTTGTTAAGGGTGTTTGGGAGTTGTAGGAGACCCCTATTTCCCTCAGAGAGCTGCAATGCCAGAGTGATGTAATAATCAACTCTGAGCTGAAGCTCTGTGGGGAGGGATGGACGGGTGAATCTCCTAACAACTCTCCACAGCCTTAACAAACTATTGTTCCTAAGATCCTTTGGGAAAGCTGTGACTGCTTAAAGTAGTATGATTCTGTTTTAATTGCAAGGTGCAGATTACATCCTGAGGATTCATTCTGATTTGTCACCCGATGTCTTCCTCTTTTGAGTGCATTTTTCCATTATGTATCTTTAATAATAATAGTAATTACAGTACATGCATACATACATCATTTCATTTGTATGCCACCTTTCCACAATTCAAACCATGCTCAAGGTGGCTCACAAAATGAAAAAAACGTGATTACAACATAAGAAAAGTGGTCATAACAAACAAATCAAACTGCCAAAGATAGACAATCAAATTGAAAAATTCCCACTTAAATCATAAGATCTAAAATAATGATACAAGAATTAATATAAATCACAGCAACAATCCCCCCTGCAACCAAACCTCCTAAACAATACCCCTCAGGTCATTCAGGGTCCAATCCTTCCAAGTGAAAAAAAGGCTTGCAGGGCAGGGAGCAGGTCTTCCAGAACTCACAGCCAAAATGATCTCTTGGCTGATAATAATAGAAATAATTCATCCAAAGTGTGTTTGTTGTGCAAGAGCACCAAATCCACTTTAATCGTTCAACCTAAATCTGAGGTACCTGCAAAATTTTGACAGGCTGGAAGCAGCCTCGGTTTTTATAACAGTTCATATTTTGAAACTCTGCAATATATATACATATCAAATTACAGATTTATAGTTCACCCTAAATTTTACCACCGGGCAACGTTCTATAATTTCTTATGTATCCTGGGTCATTATTAAATATAAATTTATCATTTGAAATTCAGATGATTGTGGTTGCACAAACCTGCTGATTCCTAAAATATGAGAAATGCAGAAAAGGCCAAGATCTCGACTCAGTTCATGATTTACTGGGCTTTTATGATAATTTATATAAATTATTGAATTAACTGTACTTCAGAAGTACCACTTGGACAAAATTTTCTGCAGGATTTAGCAGTGTACATGAAAAGCTTGCCCTGCTTTACAATTGCATTTTGCATTTAACTACCAACTTGCATTTGAAGATAGCAAATGCTTTTTAGAATAATAAATATTTTAGGATGTGTTCAGAAGAACTCTTATGTCTGATGTATCATTGTATTCGTTTTACGGATGGATAGATTGAGGGTTAGAACCAATGTAATAGGTTACAGCTTCAAACCTATGTGAGGGTACGAGTGATGCTAGCAGAGAATGGTACTTTCAAACAGAGGCCCAGTACTAACAGTGCCATGTGTGGGTCTTTAGCAGTTAGTCCCAAGTGCCTTATTACTGGTACTCTGCTGGTAGTCTGGCTACTCAGGTAGCTGCATACACCAGACTAAGGATGGGAACCTGAGACTCTCTGGATATTGTTGGTCAAGTGGCTGTGGAGTTCAACAACATCTGGAGGTCCATGGGTTCCCCTTCCCTGGGAATGTAGGAACTGTAAGATGTCGGAGTCGTAATTGCTTTCTGAAAACCTGCCTTCTAAACACTGACCATCACCATGGGTTTCTGAGAGAGGAGGGACAAAAAGCTAAGAGCTCACTGCAGGATGAGCACAGAGTGACAGAGCCACACCAACACTCCTGCCACCATATCTGCATGACACTGTGCTCCCCATGCCTCCCCCTCAGGAACTGGCAGCAGCACTCAGTGTTCAGAAAGCTGGTGAGTAGCCCAGCCCTGCCTGAGGCATCCTTCCAGACACTGCTGCATCTGACTCTCTGAGCCAATTGGGCTACTGTACAGAGGTCAGCAAACTTTTTCAGCAGAGGGCTGGTCCACTGTCCCTCAGACATTGTGGGGGGGGGCGGACTTTTTTTTTTTTTTTTTGCAGGGGAATGAATGAATTCTTATGCCCCACAAATAATCCAGAGATGCATTTTAAATAAAAGGACACATTCTGCTCATGTAAAAACATGCTGATTCCAGGACCGTCCGCGGGCCAGATTTAGAGGTGATTGGGCCGGATCTGGCCCCTGGGCCTTAGTTGGCCTACCCATGGGCTACACTAAGTTCAATCAAGCCCTTACAGCTCAAGTAACCACTGACGGAAACCAGCCGTCAAAAAATGGTGCACAGCATAGAAAAAACACAGAGAGACAGCAATATCTTCAGGGTGGAGGGCAGCTCATTCGAACTTCTCTCCTCTCCGGTATTTTTATTCTCCTTCTCTTTGTCTCACAGCCTGCGTGGCCATCTGCCAATGTCTCACGTTACATCACCCAATCATGGCTTTACAACACCCATCACCATATAAGGTAATTACTGCCCAGAGGGAACACAACTCCATATAAGGTCAATACACTCAATACACTGCAAGGCACAGACATGCCGGTCCGATGTCAACGAGGCACCAGGCAGCATTACAAGCCTCTGCCATGGCTTCATGGCTCCCATAAACCACATCAGTCTAAGAAATGCATCTTGAGTGCAGAGACTCTATTCTACTGCTGCCTTAGGGAAACTTGGCTGCTTTTGAGCTTGCATCTGTTTTTAGCTTCTCAAATTTCTACCATTGCAATGAAACTTGATATTTCCCTGGCTCTGACTCCACAATTACCTCTATGTCTTTACGACTTGCCTCTCTGATTTGTACCTGACCTCCAATGTGTCTGTGCCATAGCTGTCAACTTTTCCCTTTTCTTGCGAGGAATCCTATTTGGAATAAGGGAATTTCCCTTTAATAAAGGGAAACATTGACATCTATGGTCTGTGCCATGTCTCTGGCTTTTCTTATTCTTGTTCAAAAATACTTGAACTGGACCCCAGTTGTAGGTAGTGATCACTGAATTTGATGTTTTCAGTTTGTAGCAGTTACTCATTCCTCTAACCTCAAGACATGTTGCCACATTTGCTCACTAGTTTTCAAAACCTCATGAAGCTTTCTGAAAAGTTCAGTGTGCATGACTCTCCATATGCATTTTTCTATGCAAATGTTATGTGTGCATACAGATACAGACACATTTCTGCAAGCAGTTTCTCCAACATATTGTATTTGGTATGCTATTTGCACTAAGGTATGCATTTTAATTAATGCACATTCCCTGCACTGGGACCTCCTGATTAAGGGCAGGTAATAAATGTAATTATCACCATCATTATCACCATATTTTCTGTACACTTTTTTAAAAAAATTGAAACACTGCATTACAAATTCTAGAGGAGTGCAAATTTCAGTGGCTATCTGCCTTTTGGTCCATGTATTATTTCAGGAAGTCCAAATTAAGTAAGGTAAATTCACATTAAAATGGGTTCAGAATCTGCTAAATTTCAGACAAATAGATCCAGGGCTGGGCTCCTTTGAAAACCTGAGATGCTTTGCCAACCCCACTCTTATTGATGTGTTCAAATTTTTTATTGTTTTATGCTGTGTTTCTGTTCTGAAATTTTTATATCCATGTGTGGTTTGTAAATATTTAAATAAATAAAATAAATGAGACCTTATATGAGAGGGGGGCAGTAACAGGGATTTGCTTTCTGGGTAAAATAATTCCCTCTGATTCTGAATCTGACCTGTTTGTTGTAATGAAGCTGTACTTCCACCTTCCCCTGTCACCCCATCCTGGTGTTATTCCTTACATGTTAAGCTCATAGACATCACTTTCTTTATAAGACATAATAAGATATAGACATAATCTGTTGTATTTTTAATTTATTTGACATTCTTATTGCCGATGCAACATGAAATACTTCAGGTGTCCCTGCTTCAACCTTTGCAATATGGTGGTACCTCTGGTTACGAACTTAATTCGTTCTGGAGGTCTGTTCTTAACCTGAAACCATTCTTAACCTGAGGTACCACTTTAGCTAATGGGGCCTCCCACTGCTACCACGTGATTTCTGTTCTCATCCTGGGGCAAAGTTCTTAACCCGAGGTACTACTTCTGGGTCAGTCTGTAACCCGAAGTGTTTGTAACCTGAGGTGTTTGTAACCTGAGGTACCACTGAATCACATAGATCTCACCCCACTTCTGACAAGCACTCCAAGGCACTTCTCTTCAGCTCAAGGTTTGGGATTTGTCCAAATCCAATACATGCTCCAATTTTAAAATCTTGCCTTTTTGGTGGTTAAAGATTTTCATTTCTCTCAACTTTGTTTTATTTTTGTTTAACTTAACTACATTTTAATATTGCATTGCAGATTTCTAATTCTTATGTATACCTGAGAATTTTTATCCTGCAAATACAGGTCCTATAAACAATTAATTTTCCATTTAAAAGAATTTTTTTATTATTATTATCACACAATGTTATTGCTGGAAAAAATATAACGAGGGCAAACCACCAAGTAAAGGATAATTGGATTTATCCCCCCAGCTATGTTAATCTGCCCATTAGAAATGCTATCTGGTTACACATTAAATAGTCGTCAATTTGCATGTAGCTAGAAGCAGCAAAGTGCACCGATAGCATTAGTTGGTGACTCCTGACACTTAAATGATCTTCCAGACTTGTAATATTTCACAGTGGCATTTGCTGTCTAAGCTACTTAGGCACGTAATGTTATTCCTTATAGGTGTGCATATGGGGGAAAAATATTTTTAAAATTGCTTCTAATACAGTTGCAATTTGAGTGCATCAAGTGTTTTTATAGAAGCCCGAGTGGACAGCTAGGCTATAAGTACACAGGTTGCTTGAGCCTCTCCTGGTAACAATCACTCAGCCATTGATATGCAGACAGCAAAGCTCTTGTCAAGATTCAAATGCTAATCACTGCATGCTGGGAAATTCAGTTGTTCCCAGCTGTAGTTGAAAGCAGCATGAAGCCAGAAGCATATGATTAGAACCAGGATTTAACAGGTCTAAGATTCCCTCTGCAAGATGTGTGTGTGTGTGTGTGTGTGTGTGTGTGTGTGTGTGTGTGTGTGTGATGAAGCCAGTGATGAGTCCAGGAAAAATTTACAGACCATGTAACTACAGCATTTTTAAAAACAAATCACAGCTAAAGAAACAGATACCCAGAGATGGTATCACAAATTCCCTGCATGCCTTAAATTAGAGTCTAACAACACAAACATGGGCTCTGGCTAGAGCATATACTGTGGTACCTCAGGTTACATATGCTTCAGGTTACAGACTCCACTAACCCAGAAATAGTGCTTCAGGTTAAGAACTTTGCTTCAGGATGAGAACAAAAATCGTGCTCTGGCAGCGCGGCGGCAGCAGGAGGCCGCATTAGCTAAAGTGGTGCTTCAGGTTAAGAACAGTTTCAGGTTAAATACTGACCTCTGGAACGAATTAAGTACCACTGTATATGAAGTTGGTTTCTGCACCCTACTGGTGTATACCATTTTAAATGAAGTACAACTCAGATACATGCACCATTTATTGCCTTCTGATAAAATCTTAGCATTCTGTGATTTATTTATTTTTAAGTGTCATATCTCAGGGGGCATAAAAGCTAACAACTGACAGAATTTTCCATCTGGTTGAATTTGTGGACATTCTACCATAGGAAATTGCCATTGGTCCATGTAGCTCAGTATTGTCTTCAATGATTGGCAGAAACGATCCAGGGTTTCAAGCAGATGTATTTTGCAGCTCTACCCAGAGATGCTGGGGATTGAATTTGGGACAATTTGCATATAAATTGCCTCTAAGCTACAACCAGGGGACGCAGGTGGCGCTGTGGGTTAAAGACTCAGCCTAGGACTTGCCGATCGAAAGGTCGGAGGTTCGAATCCCTGCGGCGGGGTGCGCTCCCGCTGCTCGGTCCCAGCGCCTGCCAACCTAGCAGTTCGAAAGCACCTCCGGGTGCAAGTAGATAAATAGGGACCGCTTACCAGCGGGAAGGTAAACGGCGTTTCCGTGTGCGGCTCTGGCTCTGGCTCTGGCTCTGGCTCTGGTCAGAGCAGCGATGTCACGCTGGCCACGTGACCCGGAAGTGTCTCCGGACAGCGCTGGCCCCTGGCCTCTTAAGTGAGATGGGCGCACAACCCCAGAGTCTGTCAAGACTGGCCCGTACGGGCAGGGGTACCTTTACCTTTACCTTTTTAAGCTACAACCATTATCACCAAATGAAATCCATTATTTTTGATATTCTAGATATGAGGATAGCACCTAATATAAGAACGAAATATGAAAAGTTTTGCCATAATTATGTAATGAGATGCTCATCATGATTTAGGTGTCTGGTCCAGCAACAAAATAGTCAACTGAGAGCCCCCCAAAAAGCTGAAAAGAAAGTCTTACAGCCAGTTTTCAGGGGTGCAGATAGGGTGTCTGCCTTTTGCAGGAGGAAATATCTTCTAGTTGCATATCAGTATCTTTAGATCTATGTTATTATTTATTATCTATAGAGCATCATTAACGTACAAATCATATATGGGGATTCATGGAGTAACTTTACCACAGCAAGGTATACAGGAATGTGATTTATATCAACAGAAGATGAATTGTGGGTGCAATCTAACTACAAGCAGTTGGGTGATCAGGGATAATGGAAATTGTAGTCCAGCAGCACCTGGAGAGCAACTCATAGGTTATTCCTGTATTAAAATGTTGGTATTCTGGTTGCTTTCACAGCTCAGACCGAGGCAGGAATATTATATTATGCACTCTAAGCACTCTTACAGACAGAACTGCAACCACTGCTCTTATTATGGTATTAGGCATGCTATATAGCAGAAACAAGATATTTCTCTAATATAATAAATCTCAACCTCCATAGTTCAGTCCCATATATATGATGGCAGAAGCACTTACAGAAGGCTTTCTGCTGAAGGTCTGAAGTGATGGGAAATTATCTACAGAGATGTGCTTTCTTCAAATATTCTTATTCATGACCAACAGTACAGAATGTCATGAGCAAATAAGGAGTTGATTGATCTCCACTGCAGCATATTCTAGGATCTCTGAAACTCCCTAATAGAGTTTGAGATTTCAGGAAGCTAAAATTGCTGTGAATTTACTCAAAGTTGCATTGCTCAAGACCAGGTGTCTTGAATGAAGAAAAGTTATGAAAACCACACCCTACATAAACAACTAACCATGTCCTTGATCCCATATAGGTCAGGAAAGGGGGTCGATTCAAATTTTGTAACATCCTATGGGCATTTCTGAAATACAGGAATGCCCAACTACAAAATGGTGCAATGGAACTGAAGAGCATCTCTCCTGATTGCCTGAGGATGATTAAGCTTCACACAGAGGTCATGACTTGTGTAGCCACTACAGCTGACTCACTGGACCAAGCTTTTAATTCTTTTACCACTGCCTGATCCTTGCCAAATAAATCTCTACACATAATTGCAAAATGACACCAACAGGGAGTGGGAGTTGTTTGTACAACTACTATTTAAAGTTCAGTCCTCACCTTCTTTCCAAAAGGGCACAAGGCAACAACCACCAAAATGTTAAAACAGTAATATAAAAAATGAATAAAAACATACATGTTTGCATAAACAAAAAATGTTTTTAGGTTCCTCCTGAAAGTTAATAATGAGGTAGACCCATGCACTTCACCAGGGAGGACATGGGTCCAACACAATTGGGCAAGTTGGGTCCTCCATCATGGAGGGCACGTGTTGCGGTGAGATCACCAGAAACTTGCTTTCCCTTACTGACATATGGTGGTGCCCAGTGTCAGTCCTGTTCCTGCCACTGTGCAGGTTCAGGTAGTCTGGAACCAATGCCTAAGCAACCACTCACATGCTGTAATCAATAAAGTTATGCTCAAAATTTAATGCCAAAAAACCTTAAACTAAAATTTGTGTCTATTGTGTATTCATTTGGGGGTGGTTTTCACACACAGCAAGCAGGGGCAGCACCACCAACAGGGGCTGCTGTTCTGATTGTAGGGACTTTGATGTTTTAGATGTGCCAAATATTGTGAGATGGCTCAGTTGGTAGAGCATGAGACTCTTGATCTCAGGGTTGTGGTTTTAAGTCCCTTGTTGGGGAAAAGATTCCTGTATTGCAGGAGGTGGACTAGATGATCCTCATGGTCCCTTTCCAACTCTCCAGTTCTATGATGCTACATGGGAGAAGCACTCAGTCAAGCAGCTGGGTGCCAAACCTTTCGGGCTTTTTATGCCAGTACTAATATATTGAATTAGGGCTAGTAGCTCACTGGTAGTCATCAGGACTTGAGAAAACAGTCCCCACTTGCCACCAGCAGCCTTATTCTGCACTAGCTGGAGCCTCTGTACTGTCTTCAAATACATAGTCCAGATGGGACAATGGGAGGTCATGTGAGTATGGGCAACTGAAGTGAGGCTATCCTGTTCCAGGAATAATTGGAGCTGGCAAATATGTCTAAACTGGGCCTAACTATTACTAGCCACAGAAGTCACTTGAAACCCCAGTGACAGGAGTACTTCCAGCCTATGATCCTGTTCCATTATGGGGAGAGCCATCCCTCCCCAGACAAGTCACCCACCTAATTTCCAGGCACGGATAACTACTTTCACCAAAGCACCATAACCTCCCCCCACCCCCCGCCATCTCATTCTTATTTAAAGAGTTAACTCTAATGGTTCAGTCTGCTGCTGCTGCTGGAACGCTGGCGACATATTTGCTTTCCAGGAACACTCAGGCTTACCTTGTAGCATGTTTAATATTAAAGACTGATGCTTTAAGCAATGGGAAAGATTACTTTAAAAATGGTCTCTTATTCCAACTGACATTTAATTCATAGTGTGCTTATTAATTTTGGATAACAAATGGTTTCTTTGGGATTGTTATTTGGTCAGGCCGCATTTGAGAATGACTGAAAATGTAATTAAGTGGCGGCCATCGGCCTCTGTCAAGTATGAAGAGAAAAAAACTGGAGTCAGATTATCCTGAATTCCCTGGGTTGTCTCCTTTTGGGAGATCTGGATAAGAATCTGCTAGCTAATTTGTTTTTTCTTAAGTTGTTTTGTTTCCACAGGGCCTTTTTTGATGTAAGGTTCTCTTATTCCACTTTTAAAGTTTTTGGAATGTCTAAAACATTTACTAATTTCCCTTTTCCCTTTGAGGTAACTTTAATAGTAGCTCAATTGCAAGGAAAACAGGAACAAAGGAAGCAGTCTTTAGGGATATTAGATAGGGCAGAAATGACGTCCAGGAGAAATGTGGCGCTTGGGCAAGTCAATCGAAAAATCGGGGTGGTGGTTTTTTTTGGCATTTTGTAAAAAAAATGAATGCTCAACAACTTTTGGGGTGTCCTGGTTTTTACTTTTTGAAATATGGCAACCCTATGTTAGAAGATTTATGTTCCAGTGTGTATTCATCACAATCAGTGCTGTTTCCATTCCACTCCAGTTTTGATTTCTGCTATGTTATTAATCTTACTATCTGCTATTTAATGAAAGACATATAAGTTATCTACCTGATACAAATATTTAATTTCAATGTAAAGAAACAGCAAAACAATGTAAAAAAGGTCATTCATTACATATTGTTTTTTGACTTAACCACAGTATGTACAAATATCTACCATATTCAGCTGCCTGATTTCCATTCCTGACCACAGATGTGGCGTGCTGGAATGAAATGGGATGGTCGAGGACTCACCCCATCACAATCTTTACCATTGGATTGCCATTTCTATGTACTAGACTTTGAAGATGTAAGAATATATTCTCTCCAAACTTTCTTTTAAATCCTCCATACAATGAAGTGGTTGTTAACAGTAAATATGCAGCCAGGAATTTTGAGTGAGACAGTACGGATATCCACCCCAAAGGACACACTTCCGCTTTAATTAGGCTGTTTTACGAATCAGTTCACTATATAATTCTCTATTAATACAATTTTTACTACATGCTTTAAACATATTCTACTGTGTTTGATTGGCAATACTTCCCAACTCACTCTTTCTGTGGAAGCTCCTCCACCCCATGACTCAATAACGAAACGATCAGCCATTTTGCACCATGGAGTAGCAAACATGCATTGCTAGGGATTGACACCCATGGCATTCCTAGGTTGTTTTCGGGGGGAAAACACTGAATATATTTTCTAAGACAAAGTTAAATTATATTGGGGATTCCGGGCTGTATGCAAAAGGAGGAGGAACTTACATGTTATTTTGGCAATATGCATGATTTTTCTTTCTTTTTCTAAAAGAAATCCAATCCAGTCATGTTTGAACAGTAATATGTTACAGTGGAATTGCCCTGTGTCAACTGCTAGAAAATTTATAATTCATTTTGTGAAAGTAAAATCATTTGTCTTCCATCTTGCATGAGTAGATGCACTGAAAGCTCCTTTCTTACATCCTACCCAATTCTTTCAAATTATTTTAAGTTAGCAGAGTCATTCTTCCTATGTTTTAAAGAAGCAAAGTGATTTTAATGATACAGCAAATAAGCAAATCAAACATGCTCTAAACCTGATTTCAGGGAATCTTCTGCATAATCTGACATGTCCATCAGACTCAAACTAGCCTTATTCTAGATCACTGATGAAAAATCCCTCAGAACCACACAGCCAATCAGAAGATGTGCTGCCTCACAAGAGCTCATGCCACTCTGCCTGGTTGCTAAGCAACCCCTCTTCCTCCACCACCAGTCAGTGGCTGGCTGACTTATTGATAACAGAATTAAGCTGTAGGTAACAAACAGAATAGTCCCTGCTGTTTCACTTCCAGCATGATGACTCTTTAAATTCTGGTTTCTCTCAGTTCCTCACTTTTTACAGTGTTAAGCCCAGTTCACTTCTTCCCATTTCTGCGTCAGTTTGCTTTAAAAAAGAGGAGGGGTGTAATTTCATCTACCATACACACTGTTGTACACAATTTTGCCTAATACTTTAGCAGAGGTTGCTGTTAGCCATTTGCTGCCACTAGCAGTCTAGCTACTGTGTTCTGCACCAGCACAAGCTTCTGGGACAAACCGAAGGGCAGCCCTACATTATAGAACATATAGCCTTGTATCCAATGCAGTGCTAGTGAGCTTCCTGTGCAATGTGACTTCCTTCTTCATTTAATGCTGTCATTCAAAGGAGCATACAACTGAATGAATGAATGCTCTTAAATAATAATAAAAAAGCATCCAACCACTGCTTTTCCATTGGCACAGAAGAGTTGATGGGAACACTGCTATGGCAATTTGTACTCTGTAGAGAATGGAATCACCACTACCATCATTTGTTCATCTCTTATGGCAATATTTATACACTTTTTTTTAATTCACCCATCCCTTTTAATTCGGTTATATAAAATCCCTCCTTATGGGTGTTTGCACACAGACTCTTGCTCTCAAGTGTATGTTTGAAAGGGATATAGCCAGACTGATGACTTTGCATTCAATTGCATTTAATTGTTGCAACAGAGTATAGATATTTAATATGGATAAAGATCTAGTCATTAAGCTAAGTATATATGGAGTAAAGCTTTTTGCCCATCTTCCTAAGGCTAGACAGATAAATAGATAGTCATTTCCAGCCTTTAGTTGGGGATGAATTTATCACTACCCCTTGAGTAGGAATTGTTAGGGGTGCTATCTGATTGGCCTTTGGGGACATCCTTTTTTCACTGAGTTAACACTGCTTTAATTCAATTGGCCTGCAGTGGTTTGAGTTTAATCTGGCTTTTGGCATGTGCTGTGGGCAAGTAAGTGAATTTTAACATAGCAAACACCCTGAGGTATGGTGCAGGCGGGAAGGAGAAGAGATTTTAGCAGTCAAACCTAGCAATGCATATATGCTAGTTAGTACATGAAGGGGTTAAGGACTACAGAGTTCTAATTGCTAGATGAGGCTCAGTGAGATCACATCTTCTTTTCTCCTGTGAGGGAGGAAGTAAAGTGCATTCATGTTCCCTATGCTCTTACTCTCTCACACGTCTCTCAATACCTCTCAGATTCAAACATATGTCTGAAGCTAAGTTTGCTGTATTTCCGCTAAGAATATTGTTACCTGCATAATTTTATTCCTATTGCATAAGGAAAGATGCATGACTAAGACATATAAACTGTGAGTAAAGCGTTTTAACTTACTTCGCAGTCTGTGGTCTGTTTGATTGTAAAAAGAGTGAAATGGTGTTCCACTGCTTCTCATAGCTTAGAGGAATAAAATAAGGTTTATTAGTCACATTAATGAAGCATGTGAATAGGCTAACAATGGGATTTAGTACTTTGCTTCTGGTGCTATCCATGTGCTAGCCTCACATTTAAAAAACAGGTACCAGCCATCCCCCCCTCTTTGTGTTCACCTACATACATGGGTCTGTAGAGGATTAAATATAATTAATATATCCTCTTACTAGTTCCTGTTAGAGTGAAGGGTACATCACCAGTCTCCTCCTATTGTGGACAGGCTGGGGTGGTGGCATCTTGGTTTTGTGCTGCTGGGACCTAGCATGAGCCATCTCCTGAATGCTGAACAATGTGGGGGCAGGGACTGGCTCAGGTCACACACCTATGACTTCTCTTTAGAGAGAGATGGTATCTGCTTACAATCATGCCTGGAGTTTATCTGGGGTGGTTTGGTTCTCAAAGGCAGGGAGGAAACATGCTTGCATTTGGCTGGTTTGATTGCCACAATTTCTTCTTTTTACCTTCATTTTAAATGTGGGGTAAAGATAGAGAATTGCAACCAATATTTGTCCTACTTACAGTAGACCTACTAAAAATAATGAACCAAAGTTAGTTGTATCACAGAATGTCCATTAATTGCAATAGGTATATTCAGAGCAGAACACTGGCTACAACCCATAGATACATATTTTTTAATATTTATGCTGCTGTTTTATTGGCCATTTAATCATCAGCAGAATCTCTGCAGTTTTCCTAACAAAGAGAATATTTATATTTACTACAGAAATGAAGCTGAAAATCATGTGCATTTTTTAAAAAAAGAAAATGTTGGTTTCTTTGGGACATTCTGCTGTTTTGTATGATAGCCTTTTACAAGGATGCTATTAGTCAATGTTCTCTGTGGAAAGCAGAGTTGCAGCCCAAAGGTTATTGCCTTTTTGGGTTTCTTTGCATTCCTTCCAATTTTTTAAAAGGCCAACTGGAGTGTTTACCTTTTACGGTTGCCCTTTTGAAAACTTCAGAGATCATTGTTCTTATAGGCCTTTCTTGTGTGTGGGTGAAGGGTTTTTTGAATCATCGTTAAAAGCCCACCGGACAGCTGTAGTAAAACTGATTTATTTTTTTTAAAGAACCGTTCCAGTGTTTTAAAAAGCTGATAGATGAAGTGTTGAAATTAAGAGTGAGGAGAATTTTGGATGCTATCAGATTCCTTCCCATATTTTGAACTTCTGAATTTCCTGGTCGTAGTTATAAGATTTCTTGCCTGCCCTTCACCACAAGTTCCCAGTTCATTTCCTCTCTCTCTGTCTCTCTCTCTCTCGCTTGGAGTGGGGGAATCATGAGCATGCTGCAATCCATTCTGATATCTGGTGTTTTCCATTCTGCAATTGTTTTATTTTGCACAAGTGTGTTCCATCTTGTCATCTGCCGATTCAGAAATATATGGTTTTTTTTTTATGTAGCACATAGAAGGCATGCATCTCTCAACCACCAACAGGTATTTATAAGTTAGTTATTCTCCCTGCATGTTTCTTTTCAAAGTTAATGAATTTCTAGAGGGGTAGCCCTGTTAGTCTTTTTTAGCCAAGACAGCAGAGAGACTGACAAAACCTTAAAGCAGGGTGTAGAACATTTTTGGTCCAGTAGGCCAGAAATTTATCTCTCACCACCCCATGGGCCAACTTTTATAGGAGGTAGCACCACCCACCTGTGTATCCTCTGACGCCATAATGATGGCAGGTGATTTACAGGTGGGTGGTCCCACCTACCTTTCAAACATTGACCAAAGGGGAGGGGGTGAGACAGTGACTAAGTAGGTTTGAACTCTCTGCACATTAGCAGAGAGTTTCAATCCTGCTTTCTATGGGGATCAGCTGTGCAAGAATCTGATCCACCCACATCTTTGCCTGTCCAGCACCTGATGTCAGTTGTGGGACAGGTGGGCATGGTGCAAATAGGGAGGCTTGGCAAGCAAAATTGAGCCCATGAGATGAATAGCCAAACAGTCTGATCTTGTAGCAGATGGTCTGGTGGGGTAGAAATGCTCACCTGGCCTTTGGTTTGCCCCCTGCAGTGGTGCCACTTGTATCACCCTCAATATGTTGAGCTATACCAGAGATGAACCGGATAAAGGAGATTGTTTACAATGTTGCCCTGCCCCTTTTTGTCTGAATCATCTTATACCAAATGCACACACCGGTAGAGTAGAGTAAGTTGCCAGCAAACAGAATAAATAAGAAGAAGAATTTCCAGACCGCTCAGAATCATGTCCTGGAATTCACTTGTACAGCAAAGCTACTGAATCAAGGAGCATAGACAGATTTTAGAAACAGCTGGATAATTTCCAGCTCATTAACAATATTTGTGCCTCTGCAAGCTGTAGGTTTAACACAAATCTCATGATTCAGGATGTAAAATAATTGTGTCCTGTTCCATCTTATTGATTCCTTCATTGAGCACATAAAGCATTTTACAAATGGCTAGCTGCTTTATATAAAAAGGAGTTTTAGCTTTTGTGGGATGGGGGAAAACATTTTCTTCATTTTTGCATGGACTTAAATGTCAGTCAGAAACACACACAGTCCCTGAGACTGCGTCTTGGGGGACTGATTATCATGAGAAACATGGGCATTTTTACAATGTGGGTAATTTGAGTCACAGCAGCCAAGTTCTGTAAAAAAAAATTGTTTTAATTTGATTTTGGGGTTGGGGGGGACCTTAGTGTTATTTCCCTGCTGGAGGAATCGTATTCAGAAGATCTCCTGGAGCAGGGGTAGACCTTGGCAGGATCCTAGAGCCATTCCATATCCTTTGCAAAGCTGGGCAAGCACACCAAGTTAAGGAAGGCGGGGGGAAGATGACCCCTTGACCCCTGTGCCATTTCAAGTGTGCATCCATTAGTATTTTATTGCTTAGATAGTGAACCAGTCAGTCTTCCATTCAAGAAGTCCTTCAAGTCACTAAGAAGGTCTTAATAATATATGTAAGAGCATTTTACCTGTTGGAGTAATATTATTGATCTAACACCATTAAGGTTTGCAATACTTTCTTTAAAAAAAGAATACCTATACTGTGTAGTAGTTCCCATTGGCAGAGGGGGTGGGGACACACATTATATTCTCTGTTAGTTTGGCAGACATCAACACACAAAAAGCCAATTCTACCTGCTCTAGTGTCTGCCTGACTGCTTGATAATGTCAATCAATGAGTAAATTCATTTCCTTACAGTTACGTGAACACAAAATGTCTGTTAACCAATTCAGATATTATATACAAAATAGGAGATCATCAGGAATGAACTGTCACTGATGATGTTTTACTGCCTGGAGAAAGAAATGTGTTTTTTGCAGTTCAACTCAAAACAACCTTTTTAAAAAACAAATGCAACTGGGTAACGGATGCTGGATTTGCAGCACTGTGCAACAAAGACAATCAGTAAAATACCTCGCTGATGGTGAACCAGAGAAATGAGGCCTGCCAAATTTCAGATAAGATTGGGAAGTTGAAAGTAAATTATTTACTAGGTGGTTTTGTAAAAACCTGTAGGGATATCTCTTTCCCCCTCCTCTCTTACACGATTGTCCACTGCTGGAAACTAACCAGTGAATGGACACTGATTCACACAACTTGAATTAAACAGATCCTATCATGCCTTGCTCAGAGACCACCTGGTTTCTATGCAACTTGAATGAGGAAATGTTCTAATATGATGCAATGGGGAATTTTCCTCACCTTGGGATCCACATTTCTCTCCCAGGGCCATATGCCAGTGGTTGGCAGGACCAGAGGTAAAGGTGTGGGGAGCAATGAATCTGATTTTTACGTTTGTATAGCAGGATAGTTTCTACACACATCTTTGTCCCTCCATCCAGGCAACCAAGAATTCAGGGGCACATTCTAGCCAGGAGAAAAGCACTTGAAGGTATGAAACAAGACCAGAGAGGGTATGTGGCCTGAGGAGACTCCTGAGGGCCAGATAGAGAGGCATGAAGAGCCACATCTGCCCTTTTCTAATATATCAGGATTGTAGAAATTAATGAGGATAGGTCTCTATAGAACAATTAATGATGAGCTTCCCTGTAACATAGGAAGCTGCCTTATACTGGGTCAAGCCATTAGTCCATCTAGCACGATATCATCTTACACTATCCAAGAACAGCTCTGCGCTGTTTCAAACTGGGGCATTCTATATGCAAGGCAAATGGTCTACCACTGAGCTATGTCACATCTCCATGTGTAGAGTGAGATATTTCTAAATACAGGCAGACTAACAGGATATGGCTACTCACCATGATGACTATACCCTACCTCCACTGTCAGAGGCAGCTGAATACCAGTTGCTGTGAACCACAGGAGGGGAGCGTGGTCTTGTGTTCAGGTTCTGCTTGCAGGCTTCTCTTAGGCATCTGATTGGCCACTTTGAGAACAGCATGCTACACTAGATGGACCATTGATCCAATTAATTGACACAACTGTAATCTTATTCAAAGTTCCCTGTGGATGGAGTTCAGGTAAGCAGTGCAGTCCCACTATGCCATCCACTGATGTCTCTGGCATTCTGGCAGCTGATCTCTTCACTCCTGCTCTGAATAGTTCACTGTGCTGAAAACTCTGTTGAGCATCACGGACCACATATAGCTTGCAGTATCAGTCTCCTTGAGCATTCAGTCATCTGTCCCCAAGGGCACATCTCAGTGTGACATCAGATCTAGCTTCCCTGCTCAAGCAATTTGTTCATGCTCCCCTTTCCCAACCATTGTCTTGGAAATTATTTTGTGTCTGTTTTGACTATTCACCTAATGCTGGATTTTCTGATCCTTATTTGTTCCTCTGGAAATTGATTCATGCCTATTCTGGAGAGCACTTATGCTTCTGGGCCTTTTGGATCAAGAACCAGCTCCCTGGGTTCTGGAATCTGATGTTTTGAAGTCTGATCTATCTGAAGCCCTCACTACCCCTTAGCTGTATCTAATGTTGGAGGTTGGCCCTCTCTATGTCCCACATCACAAGAAGGTGGCTTCAGCTTTACTGCATCCTAGCTTTACTTACTCCTGGTCGAATACCCCAGGTAGACACCAGTTGCCATCTTGATAGCTAGTTCTGGCTAGAATGATAATTAGAGCTTGCATAGCCCATCACACACTGCTTTCAAACTGACCGTTGGTGCCTACAAATCACCTACTGACCCAGCTGTGTCTCTACTTGCCCTGTGCCTGATATCAGATATGACGACAGGTACGCGTGGCTAATTGGATCATTGAGCCAGAGGTTTACCACTGCTGATATAAAAAGTGGTATCCACACAACACAATTGCCATTTTTTAAAAAACAACAACACAGTGTTACTTCCACACCAATAGCAAGACAAACCATTCATCAGCTTTCTGCGGATCCCTAGAAAACAGGAGTCCAAAATCCTTCCCTTTTCATTACAATCAGCAGAGCAGGCCAGCCAATGGCCCATCTGGTTCAGCATCCTGTTCTCACAGGATGCATATTGAGATGCCTGCAAGCAGAACTAGAGCACAATGGTTCTCTCTCCTCTTGTGGTTTCCAAAAATTGGTACTTGGAAGCATACTGCCTCTGAACTGTAATTTGTATCATCTCTGACCATTGGCTATACTGGTTGGGGCTGATGAAAGTTGTTCTCTAGCAACATTGGATAGCATCACATTGACTAGCTCTTTGAAATAAAAAATGAATGATACAAAACACACACACACACACACACACACACACACACACAATCTTTGGATTAATGTGATAAAAAACACACACACACCAACAACCTTTGGATTAATATGACCAAACTGCCCAACTGACAAAACATAGCACACCCCACGTCTGCAGATCTAAAAACCATAGTCTTCCCTATAATGTACACTCTAACCCATTAAAAATAAAACAATGTGCTGCTATCGTCTTGAATGACAGTTAGAATATGGCATATAGACCCATTAATGCATTAATACTACATGAAGCCATTATGTTGTTTCCACCTCACTATTAACATAATTGGTGATAACATGTGGGGAAATTCAATATTTTTGAACCTCCAGAGGGAGAAAAGAGCTCGCTTCTTGCTGAACATTTTCCACAATGTGGTAGATCTGGAGTGCTTACAGCAGTGTGGAAGGCAGGCACATAAATAAGAAGGAACAAAGAAATGAAGAATAAGAGTAAGGGATAGCACACTCACCAACAGTGCTGTGCTCTCAACATTTATCTATTTTTAAATGTTTTCTGACTATTGCTGCAAGATTTTATTGCTTTTGCATTATGCTGCTGCTTGTTTTAATGAGGTTTTTTTTGTTTTCTTTTACCCTGACATTTTATTGAAAAGCTACTACTGCAATGTTATTTTGTTGTTGAAAACCACGTTAATATTTTTTGGGGGGTGGGGTGGGGTGGGGAAGATATCTAGGAATGATTTAAAATAAACAAGAGAATACAACTGGCAGGCACATATAGACACCGCCAGGGGTGTGTTGGGCTACTATATAAATATGTAAAGCATTCACATGGAATTACTATAGGGGTGGGGAATCTCAGGCCCCAGGAGCCAAATGTGCCCCTCCCAGACTCTTAATAGGCTAGACCCCTTCACAGACCATACCCCATGCTCAAAGCCTGCTGTTTTCCATGGTCCTCTATGTACTCTCTCTCTCTGTGTTTATTTTCCTGAGTTCTTGAGGGGGGAGCGACGATGGTGAGGGGGCAGTTCTGGCAGCTTTTCTTCTAGAAAAAAAAGTGCTGTCTATGAGTGAAAATATGCCTGCTTCTTGGGAGAAAAGCAATGACAAACCTAGACAGCATCTTAAAAAGTAGAGACATCACCTTGCCAACAAAGATCCGTATAGTAAAAGCTATGGTTTTCCCAGTAGTGATGTATGGAAGTGAGAGCTGGACCATAAAGAAGGCTGATCGCCGAAGAATTGATGCTTTTGAATTATGGTGCTGGAGAGTCCCATGGACTGCAAGAAGATCAAACCTATCCATTCTTAAGGAAATCAGCCCTGAGTGCTCACTGGAAGGACAGATCGTGAAGCTGAGGCTCCAATACTTTGGCCACCTCATGAGAAGAGAAGACTCCCTGGAAAAGACCCTGATGTTGGGAAAGATGGAGGGCACAAGGAGAAGGGAATGACAGAGGACAAGATGGTTGGATAGTGTTCTTGAAGCTACCAGGATAAGTTTGACCAAACTGCGGGAGGCAGTGAAAGACAGGAGTGCCTGGCGTGCTCTGGTCCATGGGGTCACGAAGAGTAGGACACGACTAAACGACTAAACAACAACAACAAATGAGTGAAAATAACATACTAAATGCTAGCTTGGGGAAAATGGATTGCAAAAATATGTGCAAAACAGTATACCCAAAATGAGTATATTAGGATAATTGTGCTGGCATGTTTTTGTGAGAACGTTCCCCCCAGAAAATTTCAAATTGATATATGGAGAAATGTGGCAAACTGAACTTATTACTAGGAAAATAAGAAACTGATATTGAAAGTTCCATCCTTTGCTACACCCCACACACTCCTTTAGGAATAGAGAAAGGAGCATGCATCCATCTGTGCAACTTGACTTTTCTGGTCTTTAGGGCTTTTAAAACAGTGCTGTGCAACCTGTTGCAGAGTTAATGAATGCAGCACCCAGAAGATGGTGTAGAGCTTTCAGAAACGTGTGATAAAAGGCACTCAGGAAGTGATGCAGGAAATACAAAAGTGGACGTGTTTCAGGCTGGTCCTTATTTCCACCAGCGACATGTTGGAAAGTATGCTGTGCTAATCTCTATATTTAGGGGCAGGGAGGCCCACAACCTCAGAAGCACATCCTGCTCAGTTCCATGAGTCAGGGCCTAACACTGTGTCATAGCGTTGGCAGCAATTTTGATAATTGCAGGGAATATGTACAGAACATTTGCTGCAAGTGTTCTGTACACATATTTGTATGAACAGTTTTCAACATCTGGAGTGCTAATTAAATCAGCAAGCATTCCTGCTCATGTCTATGAGCCATCATATGTGGTTTCAGATTGTTAAACTCGTGGAAAATTCATTAGCACAAACCTGAATTCTGTAACTGGGTGCTTTTATCAAGAAGGCCAAACTCGCGCCATGTGGGAAACCATGTGGAGGTCAAAACACAAGAGAGTGTTTTGCAACCCTCTTCACCTTGCACCCTTAGCCTTGTGCCCAGATCGGAGGGTAATAATAATAATAATAAGCCAGCTCCCTTACATTTAAAAAACCACACAAAATTGGAGTTTATTGGCTGTATCTCCCCCATCTTTTCTATCCATTTGGGGATTCCTCAAGTTTCCTTATAAGAGGCCAATATATATATCTGTTGAACTGACAATTTGAGCATAGGCAGGGACAGAGGTTTTAATCAGTGGACAAGTAAAAATAGGTTTATTGCTAGAAATTCAGAATCATGGGCTGTCCATACATTCAAGTACTACATTCATTATATTTAAACATTTCTTACCAGCTGCTCACTGTGGGTGCAATTTCAGAGCAGTCTGCAACTAATTCACATACATAATAAAATCACTTTTAAAAATGAAGGTTTTGTAAGGCTAAGAGATCCAAAAGACTTGTTTCGTTTGCCAGATCACCAGCTCCACAAACCACTGCTATGCACATCTAATTTAGGTTTATGGGAAATAAATAAAGTTAGTAGATGTGTTTTAATACTGGGATGGACTGCATCATTTTTATTGCTTTCAAAAATGGAATGAAAATACCAATCAATTCATGCTTTAAAATATAGTGCTTTTAAAAAATATAACAGCAAAGACCAAAGCATTAAAAGATCTTCCACCCCAGCCCTATTCTAAATGAGTCTACAATATTTCTTTTCCATGGGTATACAAATCACATTCCCTGCATATTAGTACTCATAAGTTCTTACGTGATGGACATGTCATCCAACACTGTGCAATGGCCATTTCCCTCCCCCCCCCCCTTGTGTGGGATTTAATGCATGCCTTGAAATACATGTACTTACAAAATCCATATTTAGGAATCTTGCTGACACTTAGCTGTTGCCTAATGAGCATGTTCAAGTACATCTGGAGCACTGAGACTGGCCTTTTATGTTTCAAATATTGCTTCTGATGTTCAGCTTTCTGTGGTCAGCAGTGATGTACGTTCATTCTTACCCATCCAATTCCAGTGCAAGGAAAAATTAATCCTATTGGTAAATTATTAATTATAAGCATGTAATAGAATGAAGTCACTGAGATAGTTTGCTCAGACAGACACAAAAACCTTTACTATAGCACAGTCAATTACTCTATTCCCTTTTGATTTTTCCCCCCCTTTTACACATTTAAAAACTAAGTGATCTATCAATAATGCAGTCCACGGGCAATTTTTTGGCTTGTAAAGTAATTCTCACCATCCCACAATCACCCTACCAATAGTCCGGTGCTGAAATTTTCTCCTGGACAATTATTTACCATTTAAGCCTTTTCCTCTCTCACTTTGGCCTCCTTCCATTTGTGGCAACTACCCATCCTCCCCTGGTACTACAGCATACAAATACTGGTCACTTTATTATTTGTGGGCCTGCCCTATAGACAGGCTTTTCTTGTGTTCTTTCGAACTCTGTACGGACTGCAGTGGGGCCACTGAGATTTGAGCAATTGATAGGAGTGTGCTGTTATTTAAATTAAGTTAAGCACACTTTGGGCAGGAAGGTTTATGAAACTGACAGGTAGGGATGACTGCACAGGTAGGGATGACCCTTGGACCCATCTGGGGAGGACAGGCACTTCCTAGGACTTGTTGCTAAGAGCTATGGGAACCATGTCCAAGATACAAAGCAACTATGAGGCTACCCTTTCTCCCCAACCAGAATTGTTGGACCCCAGGTGGGCAGACTCAGGAACACCATCCAATTCACATAAAATAGCAACTGTCCCTCTCCATAGTCTGGGAAATGCTTTCACAGGTTTAGCTTCCCATGCAGTCATTGTCCTCTATAGATGTAATGTAAGTGAATAAATAAATGTGACCCTTAGTTCATCTCAACTACTTGTGTCTTGCTTCATCATTTCCTGTCTCCCGTTGCAAGGGATAAGGCCTCCTCAGATGTTCTCAAGGAGTTAGCAGAGTGATTGAGAATGGCAGGATTCAGCATAAAGAGTTTTGAGATGAGTAAAAATTCTGTGTGGTTTAGAAAATCTCTACCTGCTGCTGGTAGGAAACCTGAATGCAGGCAGTAAGTCAAGTTGCTCTGTGGGGGTATCATAAGCCTTTCAATTGAATGTCCTTATGGGGGTCTGGGACTGATGAAGAAAATATCTAGTGTGCAAAAGTGGTAAGATCAGAGAGTCTGCTATTTCTACTATTTTTTTTTGCCTAAAGCAACATGTTTAGGTGAATATGGAGGTTCCTGATCAGGAGACACATCTGAGACATTTCAAGAGCAGCAACAATACTTTTAATAAATCCACAAGATAAAGGGTGCTCCACATACCCTCACTCAAAAAAAAAATAATATGCAGCATTTGAACTCTTTTCAAATAAGCCTATTCAGACTGTCACACTGAATGCCAGCTAAACACAGCCAGTGTTCGATGTGTTGAAAAGCTGTTTATTATGTCACTGGCAAACCAACTTACTATCTATTTCGTGTTTTCATGGGAACTTGTATTTCTTCTGTCAGTTTTCCACTAGGCTGACATTTTCAAGGAAATACCCTGTGACTAAACAGCTGTCTGCTCGATTGTGTAAGTAATTGCAATGGAAAGAAAGTAATTTATTGCCATCCCTGTCATTTCTTATCTTAATGAGCACTAAATTGATAGATTAAGCAAATGTACCAGTATGAGTGAAAACAAGCTGGAAAGACACTGCAGGTTTCTGAGATGACCACTAGCATAGACATTTTGGGGGAAAGGATCAGAACAATCAGGGGGAGACAGGTCTATCAGTTGCTTTTGACTATGGCAGCTAAGAATGGAGCCCGTAAATGAAAAGCAGGAGAAAGGCATCATTTTCAGCCCAAGGATGGCCGCTCTTTCTGGACAACACATTGAGAGCCACATGCCTGTGTTTGGCAGGGTTGGCAGCAAAACTGGGTGGAGCAATCAATGTAGTATTTACCTCTGTACAGTAGGCCAGCTTCTCCACATACTCATATACTTCTCTCTATCCTTCATCCAGAAAACAAAAGTCCCTATCAGAGTTTTAGAAGACATTCCAGCCAGAGGGGGAAAGTTTTGGGTGCAAAGCAGAACCAGCGAGGGGGTGTGCTCTGGAGGAAGTTCAGAAAGTCCCACATAGATAGGACTGGAAGTCTGCATATCTTAGGCCTGAGGTCCCCCACCTTACCTAGGATAACCAGATACAAAGGCAAAAACAAATCCCAGACATCTTCTCCACCATATATTAGCCTCATGTTTATCCTGCAAAGGCATACAAAAGAACAGGTACCACTCTATTCTGCCTTGGACAGACTACACCTGGAATACTGTGCCCAAGAAGGTTTTTCTTCTCCCAAAGCCATAGTCTTGGAGTCAAACAGGAATCAGGCATGGCTTGCTCTCAGCTGCTCAGCCTACTTCCTGCTTTTAGCTTCTAGCTGACACACCTCAATTTTGGCTTTTAGCTTTCTAGTCACCAGACAGTTCTAGCTACTCATTTGTTCTCTGACACAGAGCCTTTCCCTTTGCTACCTTTATGATCCCTATTTAAGGGGCCATTACCAAGAAGCTGGAGTGGCTGTTCCAGCAATTGAATGCTTGTTGGATCCAGGAATTAGAAGCGATGAAGCCTAACTGCCCCACCCCCCACAAACTCACAACACTACATACAGTGCTGTTTTTCTAGAAAAAAGAGGTGCCAGAACTCACCATGAATGCCTCCCTTGTTCTCTTATAATGGCAATGGTGCACATCTGGGGTGTGCCGGAACTGAGTTTCGGTAAGTTCTGGCTGAAAAGAAAAAGCCTTGACTACCTATGATGAATGGAAATGTACCTTACATGTTTCAATGATAGGTTATAGGCTAACCACAGAGATAATTCTATCACACTTTATTAATATGTCATCTGCTGATTGTTTTGGCATGCATAAACATTCTCTCTTTTTTCCCCAGGCAAAGAATTTATATTGGGATGCTACTTCATCTCACCCAAGGGCAGCCCAATTTACTTTTACAGTTTTCAATAGTTGTGTGGAAGTGGCTGATGTTGCAGGAGACAGTGGGGATTTTTTAGAAACCAGCACGTTTTCCAGCTAAATAGGAGTGTCTGCTGAAAGATGCCACAAGCAGCTGGACTGGAGCAGTACATAAAGCTGGACGGCCTGGCAACATTTCCCACCCTTGACTGAATGCCCAGCCAGTTTCCCCCAAAGTCACAAATAGTCTAAAGCATAAAAACACATGAAAGAGAAAGAACTTAAAAGACGTACTAGAAATTGTTCAAAATTCTACCCCAAAAGAAATTTAATTTGCATTTAGAGATTTTTTGAACTAATTTGGTGAACTTCATTAAACTTAACTGGTTCATTCTGAGCTCTGATAATGGTAGCTGACAGTGCTATTAGGAGACCTTACTCCCCACTTTGCACAAGAGATTTTGTGGTAGCTGATGGGCAGGGATGAGCTGGCGTATAGCCCCTAGTATCTTTATCATATGCTCCAGTATTCAGAGGTTTCTCCCCTAAACTAAAAATCCCCAAATATTTACCTTTTCTTGATAGTGGAATTACTGTAGGTCAGTTCCCATAGTCCATGCAATATTTCTTGGATGTTTCCACAAGAGAATGATCTGTCATGTACTTTCATGTTAATAAATGGAGAGGTGGCACAAGTTTTCATTTCCTTGAATATACTGAGTTGTCGACTGTACAAACATACAACAAACCTACCTGAAGTCAGAATAAGGTTGGTTGGTATTCATTTATGGTCCCATAATGCAATTACAGGGAAGTATATACAGCATGAGAAGGGACAGCACAGATCGTTTGTCATCATATTTGACTGAAAAGCAGATTGACTAATATATTTTCACTGATCTCTCTGAGGGGTTTTCACAGCTCTGTCTTCAGCATGAAAAAGCCTGACACCAGCTATTTTTGTTTCTATGGAGAACGTCAATCACCCACAGTCATCAATGACATTTCAACATTCATTTTTCTTCCCCTTTTTCTTTGGTGGTTGTTGCCTAAATTTGGCTTTCATATTGAGGGGTAAAATATGAATTTGAAAGGAAAGTCTCAATTTCTTCCAGACAAATGGAGGGGACTTTTGTCTTCTTTGCTGCAATGGCCTACATTTCAGCTTCTGGTAATGGCTGATAGTTCGCAGAGCACTCTTACCTCACCACTGCTTGCCACTGGGGCTATAAGGAGCATCAGTGGCACTAATACACCCACAGCCCAGCCACTCACAACAGCTGTGGTGGAAAGGGAGGGGGCAGGAAGATCAGGCCTGATCCTTGTGACAGCTCAAGATTGGCACAGAAAACAGGTACATATTGGCCTGCTCCTCCCCTCACTTGGAACACCCCATTTCTTTGTGTATTTGTTGTTGTTGTTTTGCTTTTAACATGTTTTTGACTTTTCTTTTTTTAACTGTACGGTTTTATATTGTTGCAAATTGCTGTGATACATGATACAGTGGTTGGTTGGTAAGTAGGTAGGTAGGTAAATATATAAATAAATTTGGTGGCTGGCAGGCTGGTTAAGACAGCAGAAGCAACCAGCAGGATACCTCTGCTTAATCCACTACTTCACTCTTGGTCTCTCTCTCTCTCTCTCTCTCTCTCACACACACACACACACACACAGCCTGGCATAAGAAGAGTTTGGATTGCAGCCTTAGATGATTTCAGCCATTCATATGCCACATAGCACTGCAGTCCCTAAGCTATGTACAGTAAAGTTATCAAAGTTAACTGGAAAAAACATTTAAATTAACTATAAAATTTAATTAAAAATAAAAATGCCTAATGAAATACAAAAGTTTTTCACAGATTTGGGACCACGATGCTGAATTCAGAGCTCCTAGTAGTTATGAGCTGTGCATCTGAGCCAAATATTACAGGATGTCAGAAGCCTCTAGTGCTCTATCATCCAAATCACTCTAAAGCTGTTTTGTGGGGAATGAAGGCCATACTATACGAACTGGGGCTGGGTAACCTTTGCCTCTCCAGATGCTGCTGAACTAGAGCTATCATAATCGCTGATTATTGCCATGATGACTTGACTAAGGGGAGCTGGAGTCCAACAACATCTGGAGGGCTGCATATTTCCCAGCCCCAGCCTTTGAAACTCTGCTTTAGAATATAAGACCACTGGATATAAGAGCCTACTGGATGACGCAAGTGGCCCGCAAGATGCTTACAGGAAGTTGGGAAGCAGGTGCTGAGTGCAACAACACTCTCCCCTCCAATGGCTTCCATCAACTGGAATTCAGAAGTCCCTTCCTGCCTCTTCAGCTCATGCCAAGCTGGCTGCTGAACTGGGGCCCTGCCATGAGCTCCAGTAAGCTTCTGTTTACTTTGGAAAATGCATTGCGTGGCAAGTCCCCTCCCCCAAGAGAAATGAAGACACTGGACACATTATGTAAGGTTAATGGGCATAAAAAGGCCACAACTTTATTGATTACAGAATTGGAAGGTATTGGCCTTAGGCATTGGCTCCTATCGACTACCCGGCATGGAAACCGGGAAGGGTTGTCCACAAGCCGTGGGGGTCCTGTTGAAATACGCCAAGTAGGATCCCACGGGTGTCACTGCTCGGGGGCGTGCCGGGGGCCCTGACCTCCCTACGCTTCGGACAAGGCAACGCCCCCCGGAGTCCTCTACCAGACTACCCTTTCCATTGGGGAAGGTGATGGCGCTTCCTCCCCCCCATTCATTTGCATAACAATTGATCCCTGCCAATGCCTAACTGCCAATACCGAGAAGTTGTGACGTTTGCTACGAGGTAGGCAAAAAACCAAAAGGCTCGAAGTGTGCCAAATTGGAAAAATTCCTACCAGGCCCCTTGTGGCGACCAACTGAAGTCCATAGCAAGGCCATAGCTACCTAAACCTAAAGGGTGGGTGGGATGGGAAAACCGCTCGGCCAGGAAAGGTGAAAGAGGGTGGTCCCCGGGCGTGCCTGGCCTTAAATGGGCTAGGCCACACCTCCCCGGCCCGCCGATTGGTGGGTGGGGTGGAAGGCACGCCCGGGGATTCCCTCTTCACGCGGGGGCCAGGTCCCGCCCCCGTGTGAGTGGGAAGAGGGAGGAGGGTTTCTGTCCGCAACGCCCTCTCCTCCCAATCCGGTCAGAAATGGCTTTCCATGACTAAACCACATTTTGTGTGGTTTACAATGGTGTGACCAGCTCACCATTGATTTAAGTTTTTGTGCTGTGTGCATAAAATGTCAAGCAAAAACAACAACAGCAAATCCTTTATTGGCCCACAGGTCAATAAACAATAGTACATTTCTCACATAAGTTGTCATTATAGTGCTTAAAGGAACATGTTTGGAACATTAAAGACTGAGTCATTAAGTTTGCTGATTGCTCAGCTCTGCGCTTAGAGTCAGCTTAATAGAGTGGCAGTTGAATGATTAAATATGGTGATTGATGTTTGTGGTTGTTTGTCTTTTGTCACTTTCCGATGTGTAAATGCATTCAGTCTTAATGCTTGATAAATGACTAGCTGCTTTTAATTGTTTTATGGAAATAATCAAGAAGAAACATTTTGTTTATTTTTAAACCTATTATTCATGCTGAGCTTTTTTTCTTCAATGGAAAACGGAAGAGAGAATTTAAAGCAAAATAGGCACCTTATTTTATGGAGAACCAATGCAATAGTTCAGGTTTCCTCAACCTCGGCCCTCCAGATGTTTTGAGACTACAATTCCCATCATCCCCGACCATTGGTCCTGCTAGCTAGGGATCATGGGATTTGTAGGCCAAAAACATCTGGAGGGCCAATGTTGAGGAAGCCTGCAGTAGTTTATAGGAGCTGCCTGCAGGCAGTCTATTTACGCAAGTGTAAGAAGAAGCAAAAAACATAAGAGGGGTAGGGATGTGCTGCTGAGCCTTGTTGTCCCCCCCCCATCACTTTTAGCCCTCCATGAATTCAAGAGTGAAGCTTTGAAGTGGGGAGCTCCCCCAACCTGTGAAGGCATACTGCACTTTTTAGAAACCTGCATATACCATATTTTTCTGTGTATAAGACTAGGGTTTTTTCCTAAAAAATAATGCCAAAAATTAGGAGGTGTCTTATACACGGGGCCGTCTCCCCCCATTTTCTTAAATATGAGTCCCCCAAAATAGGGGAATCCTATACATGGGGGGAGGGCTTATAGACGGAAAAATACAGTAATTTGGTTTTGTATTTTATGTAGCGTTGGGAGATATTTGATTCAGTTTGCATCTGAAGGCAAATTTACCTAATTCTGACTTTCCAAAATAATACTCAAACTGGAATAGAGCCATCCTTCAAAATTTGCACAATTTTTGCAATGCACTTCTCCAGCCAAGCAATGTGTAAAGAAATGCATACATTAATAAATTATATAGATTTTTTTTTTGGGGGGGGGAATTATATGCAAAAAGTATTTGTTGGTCAAAACTACGTATCAAAGTGTGTGCATTAGGAAAAATATGCACTAAAATAGAACCATAGAATTCTAGAGTTGAAAGGGACCCCAAGGTCCCTGCAATGTAGGAATCTCAGATAGCACACAAAAAGGCACTATATTAGGAACAATTACTTTGTAGAAATGTTTGTTGTATGCAAAACACCATACAGAGAAATACGATTTAGGGGAAATTCACACCAAAATGCTGGTGCATTTTCATGAGGATTCAAAAAATAAATAGATGACCAACTGTTGTGGAAATGTGAAAAACTGGACTGAAGATTTGAACGAGAAACTGGAGACAAACCAAAATTGTCAGATTAGAACAGTCCATGTTTTCTACATGGAATATAGAGTCACTGATATTATATAAGAAGTGGTAAATAGTGATGGAATGATTTTCCAAGCGACTGAGACAGCTGCTGGGACTCTTATGACTGGAAGTCAAGCTCAAGCACAAAAAGGCTGCAGGATCAAAGATTAGTCTTTCCACCTCCTGTGCACAGAAAACAGCAACTATGTTGCAGGAAATATATACTGGTACTTCCTTCCATGTTATAAATTGGTCTGTAGCCCAATGCAGCTTTGTTTGTTGTTATATATATATATATATGGGATGCGGGTGGCGTTGTGGGTTAAACCACAGAGCCTAGGACTTGCCGATGAGAAGGTCAGTGGTTTGAATCCCCGTGACGGAGTGAGCTCCTGTTGCTCAGTCCCAGCTCCTGCCAACCTAGCAGTTCGAAAGCACATCAAAGTGCAAGTAGATAAATAGGTAGTGCTCCGGCGGGAAGGTAAACGGTGTTTCGTACGTTGCTCCTGGTTCGCCAGAAGCAGCTTAGTCATGCTGGCCACATGACCCGGAAGCTGTACGCTGGCTACCTCGGCCAATAAAGCGAGATGAGTGCTGAGTGCTGCAATCCCAGAGCTGGTTACGACTGGACCTAATGGTCAGGGTTCCCTTTACCTATATATATATATATATATATATATATATATATATATAGTATTTTGCTTGACTTATTCCAGCCTCTTCAGGCTGTGACTAACTTAAAATTATCTAACCCCACAATACCTTTAGCTATTTCTGGGTGGGACATGGATACAAATTGTCAGCTTGGCATGGGTTAAAGAGTTTGGAAGATAGCATGGATTTTGCTTAATTATTATTATTTCATGTAATCCAGACACAGCTCAAACCATGAATGACATTGTTTTTCCACTTGTTTTGTTACAAAGCCTAATTATTTGGAAGCACACATTAAAAATTAATTTGGTGGGGTTTCTTTCTACCATTTATCTGTCGCTTTAATTCATGCCGGATGACAATTCGGAATTCACTAAGTATACAAATAAGCACCTTTCTCTTCTCTCAGCTTTTCATGTCCACCTTTAATCTTAAATTCAGTCCCTGCTACATTTCCAGATCAGTTTGAGATCATTTTATTTATAAATCCTCATGAAAAATCACCAGCATTTTAGTGTGAATTTCTCCTAATATTTGTATGCAATCTTGCTATACTCATTTTTGAAAAGCTTATTTTTCCCAACAAAATGCATGTTTGCATGTTATTTTCACTCATATGCATTTTAATGCACACTTTACCCTAGCTTTATGTACTTTTGTACATATTAATTGATTGGGGAACTGTTTTGCAAAATTCTGAGAAATGCACAACTTGAAGGACAGCTATATATTGTTCCACAAAGCACAAATTAGGTGCTCTTTGCCTTTAAAATGCAAAATTGCCTTTGAATGTGAACTGAATAAATTTTATTCAGTTTTAAGGTGTTCTCTAGTCTACATCTAGTTGGGACTCCTACAGCACCTATACTGTATACACTATTAGACCCTTTATATCTATTCTATATGTAATATTTCTGAATTAAACCATTAACATGTTGTTGCTTTTAATAAAAATAATCTGTCAAGAGTTACTTTACATAGAAATTTGCTGTCTTAAGTTACCACTGATTTAATGGGTTTAATAATGGGATATATGTTTTCCATTACCTGCAAGACAGCTTTCGGTATGATATAATTTAACAGAATGCAGTTTAAAATTTCAGACATCTGCGGCATATTTGCAAACAAAAATGTAGTTCTCCTAATCATAAGCCTTTTTTGTATCAACCTTCTCATTCTAAACACTAGTTCCCATTTAACAATTTGAGGGTTGGTGCTCTCTTCTATTTGAAGAAAATATATATATCACATTGCCAGTCAGTAAGCTGCAAGCTAATCATCCATAAGAATCAACTTGTCAAGAAGAAAGTTAAAAGTGAGATCCAGCTTACAATGTCTGAGCAGCATTCATGTCCCAATGGGGATAATTAGTTCTGCCAGAGTAATCATCCAGGTTCCCCTCCCCTCTTTCCTGTTCTCACTAGGCAAAATATGTTCTCACAGTGCCATCTGAGAAATGGGACTATTTAGTGCCAATAATCCACTGATGCAAAATACAGATGCATTGTGTAATACAGACACATCAAAGGGTGTGCATGTGCATAGACGTGTGTATAAAGTTTGGAAGCATTTTGAGTCTGTGCTCTTAAGATTTCACCTTTCACCTTTAATATTTTGTGATACATTAAAATGTTGCTTTGCTGTAGTGACCCAATAAGGGTTTGCAGTGTTATTCCAGCAAATATATTACTGAAGGAAATTGTGAAGCTTCCATGAGTTTGGTTAGATTCACATGGGCATTCTTTTCCCAGTGCACAATAACCTTTTAAAAAAGAAAAAGATCCGTAGGGAACTAGAATAAGCATTCACATCAGATCAGAGGTCAAACATAGAATTGCTATAGATGGAAACAACAACATCAAAGTAAAGGCATAAGCCCCTTTGAAACTGAAATTGCACAAAAATAAAATACAGAGTGGTGGTGGTGGAATCCACCTCAGTTGAGGTTGTAGATACTGTACAAATCCCTCTACATACACATGTGATTTCCAACTCCATGAAACAGGGTGGTAGACACACTGAAGTCAATGGACATAATTAACTCAGAGTGGCAAGCAGTTGGAGTCCCAAGCAACACCAGCATTCTGTCAAATCGGAAGGGAAACAATGAACTTTACAAAATGAATGCATCTTTTAGCTTCCAAAATCAAGTTTGTCGGCTTCAGTAATCAAATGCTAGATAAAGAGTAATCCCAAATGAAGTAAATTAAGCCTGGCCTATTTGTCTTCCTTGTGTGATCACACGCATAGTCATACATAGAAACCACAACCACCATCTGTGGTGTTCAAGCAAGGGCTCCGATATGTACATGGACTCCTAAGGCACTTCCAATCAGGTCAAGGAACTATAATCCAGTAATTCAAATGCCACCAAGGAAAATGTCTCCTGGCAAAGACTAAGGGTGAGTTGAAAGGTTCTGTCATTAGAAGGCTTTAGTTGTGGGGTTTTTCTCCCTCATTAGCTTCAGGAACTGCCATAGGGAGTTTTGCACAGCTCTCATCAGTTATTTAAAAGAAAGAGAGAGTCAAAGATGCATAATTCATATCACCAAAGTGACAAGTTTGTTAGGCATAACCTCCAGCCTTGGATTATAAGCATGCCTTGCATTTCCGAAAGAACAGGGTCTCTTCTTTGCTGAAGTTAAAAAAAAGTGCCCAAAGAGCAAGTTCCATGAAACAGGCTCCCCTCACTGCCTATTGTGCTACATGCTTTTGAAGCTGAAGGAAGATTAAAAATAATCTTGTAATATGGCATGTGTAGCATCCTTCTGGCAGACATATTGCCCTCCAGATGCTGTTGAACACCAGCTCCCAATTGCCCCAACCAGCATGGCCAATGGTTAAGGATAATGGGAGTTGTAGTTCAACAACTTCTGGGGGACCTCAGGTTCTCCACCTCCTTGTTCAAAGAAAACCAAGCATTCTATTGTGTTAGTGGAAACTGTTTGCGCGATCCTGGGCAGCTTGATGAACTGCAATTAAGAGAGGTAGGTAGCTACATAAAAAGTGAGATCTGTAGAAAATGAATAAAACAAGTGAAATCTATAGAGTGGTACCTTGGGTTACATATGCTTCAGGTTACATACGCTTCAGGTTACAGACTCCGCTAACCCAGAAATAGTGCTTCAGGTTAAGAACTTTGCTTCAGGATAAGAACAGAAATCGTACTCTGGCGGTGCAGCAGCAGCAGGAGGCCCCATTAGCTAAAGTGGTGCTTCAGGTTAAGAACATTTTCAGGTTAAGTACGGATCTCCGGAACAAATTAAGTACTTAACCCGAGGTACCACTGTACATTAGATTTCTCCATCTGGTTTTCTGCCCCTCACAAATACTCCAGTTTCTTTTTTTGAGGAGCAGGTGTCTCATTTTAGCATTTTTTCCTAATTTTTTATTTCAACTTCTGCATCCTTGAGCATTCTAACACTCTGGAGCATGAGGTGTGCTGTTTGACCTATATAAGCAATGACACTCACAGCCTGAGCATCAGAAATGGAGGGAGTGATAGCTCAAGAAAGAGGAGGAGATGCTTGGTCCCGCTTGGTCCCACTGACTCTCAAAAAGTATCTCCACAACATACAGAAATCTGATATTAGGCATGATCCCAAACACCTGGATTACTCAAAAATTCTGTAAACCTGACACTGAACAGCACTAGCCCAAGCCAAGGCATGCTTATGTGGGAATACAACCCATTGCATTTCACACACCTTACGGTACAGGGCTTGAACTTCCGTCATAGAGCTTCAGTATGCTCATGACAACATAGTGTGTGCACGTTCAGAGGATGACCTCCAAGCCATCCTAAATATCTTCGCAGAAGCTTACAAAAAGCTTGGCCTATCCCTCAACATTCAAAAAACCAAAGTGCTGCACCAACAAGTACAAAATAACCCCTCTGCAGCGCCACAAATCCAACTCAATGGTGTAACATTGGAAAATGTTGATCACTTCTCCTACCTGGGCAGTTATCTCTCCACAAGGGCCAACACTGATGCCGAAATCCAGCATCGCCTAAGCTCTGTGAGTGTGGCTTTCTCCCAATTGAAGTGCAGAGTGTTCGAGGACCAGAACATTTGCAGGGAAACCAAAATGCTTGTTTACAAAGCTATTGTACTACCAACCTTACTGTATGCTTGTGAAACATGGACCACTTACAAATGCTATCCTCAACTTCTTGAAAGTTTCCATCAACGGTGTCTTTGAAAATTTTTACACATCACTCGGGAAGACAGGCAAACTAATACCAGTGTACTGGAAGAAGCAAAGATCACCAGTGTTGAAGCAATGTTTCTTCAATATCAACTTCATTAGACTGGTCATGTTGTGCGGATGCCTGATGATAGTCTTCCAAAGCAACTACTCTATTCCAAACTTTAAAATGGAAAGCATAATGCTGGTGGTCAACAAAAGAGGTTTAAAGACTGTCTCAAGGCAAATCTTAAAAAATGTAGTATAAACACTGACAACTGGGGAACACTGGCCTGAGAGTGCTCCAATTGTAGAACAGTTTTTACCAAAGGTGTCATGGGCTTTGAAGACACTCAAACTCAGGACACAAGGGAGAAATGTGCTAAGAGGAAGGCACACTTGACAAATCCACACCGTGAGCAACTCCTGCCCAGAAACCGATGTCCCCACTGTGGAAGGATGTGTTGATCCAGAATTGGCCTCCACAGTCACTTATGGACTCATTGTTAAAACTGTGTTTATGGAAGACTATCTTACTCAGCTATGAGAAGTTTGATAGAGGGATGCTGAGGGGGTTGGTTTAGAAAAGAAAAGAAAAGAAAAGAAAAGAAAAGAAAAGAAAAGAAAAGAAAAGAAAAGAAAAGAAAAGAAAAGAAAAGAAAGAAAAACCATTCAAACCTGTTTTAACTAGAAGAGTAGAGATGTGTACAAAACAGAAACTAACCCTCATAAGTTAACACAATGGAACCTTTCCAGACTCCTTCACTGTACTCAAACATCTCCTCTACTGTTGTTTAATAGTGCCATTTATATCTGTGTCTCTCCATCCCTGCTTTATTCAAACCTCTGCTGTTGTTTTAAACCACCACTTCCCCCCTGTCAGTTTCCCTCCCATCTCACATCCGTATCATTGCCACTGCTGCTGTGTAATCTACCTTCTCTTTTGTTTTCCTACCCCCACCCTGGCTTCATGCAGATCCAGGGTAGTGATGAGGCACAAAAACTTTTGCAATGGGGGCTGCACAATCACAGCCTTACATTTTTATATATACAGGAAGATAAAGAGAGAGAGTCAGGGAGAGAAAGAAATGCTGTTACAATTAATCCAAATAATGGAGGTCAAATAAACAAGTATAACAAAAATATGAATCAGCACTGGTGGCATTTTTCAAAGTAGTTAGTTGCCTCCAAAATACTAAATAAAAGACTATAACTCTGTATGATCGGCTCTGAAAATTTGTGAGAAGCAAAAAGTGTTTAACCACTGAAATTTCTCAGATCTTTCATGCTTATCCCTAGGTTTAAAATATATTTTTGTTCTAATTAACTGATGTTGCTATAATATGAGCAAAGTTTTTTTTTTTTAAAAAAAAAGAAATAGGTTTAATCTATCAAGATAATCTGTTCTTCTTTTGTTATTTTGATCAGCCGCTAATGAAAACATTCTAGATATTCAGTGAAAATCAAAGCAAAAATCTTTGCCTCTTCCTTTCTCTTTTCATTCTCCTGACTGTGAACCAAGGAAAAGAGTGATTCCCTCAGGAGCTAGCAAGAGGAAAAGAACAAGACCTCTTGGTTGTCCATCAACTGCTCACAGCCAGAACACAAAGTGATGCCCACCCACCCCCAGCCTCAGGAAAGCTACAGACAAACTCAGAGGAGTAAATTTGCCAAGTTTAATCATGATTTCAGACGAGGAGAATGGAGATTGTGGCGAAGGCAACATATATCAGAGGGCTGAGGGGTGACTAGAAAATAAACTGATGATGGAAGTTGTACAGCAAGAGAGAATTTAATTTAGAAAAGGGACATTCTTACAGGGAATGGCAAGAAAGGGGCTATGACAACTGTGAACAGCACTGTGAGTATTTAGAGAAAAGGGACAAGGCATTTTAGTTAGGGGAACAAGGAGACTGGGAGCAAGGTTCAAAGACCTGTTTGTGGGAACAGTGAAAATCAGCAGGTGAGCACCTTGGGTGAATGGTGATCACATTTTACACACGTGCTGCAGTTTTATTTATTTGTATTCTGCTTTTCCCACAAGAATGCTGAGTTCTCACAATGATAACCATGACATTTAAATTTAGCAAACATTACAATCATAAAAATCACCCTATAAATAAAACAAAAAAAGAAACATATTCCTCACAAAATCAATACAATTCAATATAAACATAGTGATTCAAAATATCAGAAATGGCTGCCAATCACCAGCCATGTTCGATTGGACAGCCTCTCTGAGAAGGGGCTTCTCCCAGTGTGTCAATCAACACACTCCCAGGCAGCAAGATTTTTCATAGTAAGACTTCTTTTTTTCACCCTCAAAGAAACAAATGGATTATTTCTGTGTTGTTTTCTTGACCAAAAGGTCCCACAGAAGATCCAAATGATCAACATTGTCTTTTCTCCATGATGGATATTTAAGAAAACTCATTTCCCTGGCCTCTTTGGAAGAGTGCATTTTGGAACATATTGGAAGGATAAAGACCACTGTTTGGGATAACCTAAAACAGACTTGGAGTTCTGGGGCACTGAGGGGACATAAGTCTGGAAGACCCACATTCTCACTTGAAGAGTCAGGAAGTTGGGAAAGTTAGACAAATACACTATACACCTCATCTTCAGCAAGCTGGGTGGCGTGCCCAGAATGTCAAGCTTAGTAGCTTGTTATAAAATTATATTTCCACACAGGATCATAGAATTGTAAAGTTGAAAGGGACCACAGGCATCATCTAGTCCAAGCCCCTGCAGTGCAGGAATCTCAACTAAAGCATCCATAACAGATGGCCATCAAATCTCTGCTTAAAAACCCCCGATAAAGGAGAGTCCACTACCTTCTGAGGGAGTCTGTTCCACTGTTGAACAGCTCTTACTGTCATAAAGTTTTTCCTGATATTTAAAAAATGGCCCTATTTTACTTCCAGCAACTGTTGTCTGGTCTCTTTATTTGCTTCCTCCACTCACAAATGAAACTGACACATATTTCCTTCTGTCACCAACAAATCTTATTTTAGAAGAAAAGTTCATTTTTTCCCTTTAATTCCCCACATCCCATATTCTATCACATACGTCATCGCTTTGGCCTGCAGCTTTCCTCCCAAGATTGTCCCAGAAGAATGCTGCACTCTACTGTCAGAGAGGCTTCCTCCTTCTCCCTTGAATGCAGCCATTTGTTTCTACAGCTTCTGGATCTGCAGACACTGAAATGTTGCATTTATGTGCCTCGGTTGTCACAGAGAGATGCTGTTTTTAGGACTGTGATAGAAATCAGATGTGGGAGGGCAACCAGAAGATAATGTGCAGGCCAAATTGTGGAGAGCTTTCCTTGCCTTACGAAAACACTAAAGAGAAACATAGATTATAGTATCCAGGTATTTCAAATTCCTGCTCATCTTGAAGGAATTAACAGCTAAAAATAACAGTGAGGGAAACAAGGATTTGATTCCTCTTTTTCAGTAGCAGTTAGTTGGGCAGTGTAGAATGGGCCCTACACTGCTTTTCTGACTTTGCAATGTCAAGGTGGATGCTGGTTACCAAGATGGGGTGGAGAAAGGGAGAATTGGTAGGGAAGTCAATTTGGTGTGGGCGCAGTAGCAGCAGAATTAGCTTTTTACTGTAGTGTAGGTTTCTCTACCTACACCCATTGTTATTTTCTGTAGTGGATCCATTCCACAGCACATGCTCTTTCTTTTCTTGCTGCCTTGCTATTGGGCTTAGCAATGCAGAATTCTTACACTCTCCTCGCTTTCTAGCTTCCCTTGCAGCCTCTCATTCTCTATTCCTCACCAGTGGTGTACCATGGGTTCTCAAATTTCAGTGGAACCCTACGCGATGTCAAAATTCGGCATCCCGCACCTTTCATGCTCCACTCTAAATCATGTTTGTAGCACCCCCTGTGGTGCCCAGTGTGACCAAACCACTTGCGCTCCCATAAATTGCAAACTTTTTTTCCTTTAGTCTCCTTCCACATCCTGTAAGTTCTTTGGGACCTCTTTCTGACACTCCAGTATCCTGCCTTTCATGTGGCTGCTGTGCTTGTCTCTGTTAACACTCCACATCTGTTGCTGCTGTCCTGTTGAGTAACTTCTTGCTTAACCAAGCCAGGAGAAGAAAAACGTGGGAGAAATAGGCACCATTTGGATCTTCCAACACCTCTGAATACCAGTTATGGGGAATTGCAAGTGGAGAAAGTGCTGTTGCATTCAGGCCCTCTTTTGAGCTTCCTGAAGACATCTACTTGGACACTGTGAAAACAAGATCCTGGACTAGATTGGCCTCATCTTGCAGTGTTTTCTCTTCTTATGTTCTTATATATTCCAGTCACTTCCACACAGGCATTTATGCTGCTTTATTTTGGTTGTTGTCACTATATGCCTTTTGTTTGGATGCTATGCAGTTTATACTGTAACTATTTAATTGCAACCATCAGCAACAACGCTCTTCAAGCTAAGTAAAAAATATATCCCCATGCTGTGTTACGGAGATTCTGTTGCATTTGAGTTATTTTTTTATTAAAGGAAGAAATAATTTTGATTACCAGCCAGGAGAGTGAAAGGAAGCTGAGGATGTAAAGACATATTTGAAAAGCTATTCTTGAATTTGCAAGTTATTGATTTACTTTTCTCTTTTTGCCATGACCCCTTGATCTATGATTTTATCAGTTGGACCTGCTTTAAATTAATCTGGCACCACAGTAAGAAAAAAAAGTGATTGAAAGTGGTATGACATTTGCCCTCATAAATTTGAAATGAAGACCAGAGGCCACTTGCTGAGTTTAGCCAATTGTGAAAATACTGTTGTGGGCAAGGATTTAAAGCTAGAGCTTCTTGTTGGAGAGAATGTCACAGAGCTTTTGGACTTTGACAAGAGTTGTTGAACTGATTTGAATAAATAAAAATGGAGGAAGGGACAGTGTGGAACAGGGATGGGGAACCCATGGTCCTCCGGACATTGCTGGGCCACAGCTTACCATTGGCCACGTTGACAGGGGCTGATGTGAGTTGAAATTTAACAATAACCGGAGGGCCACAAGTCCCCCACTCCTGGTTATAGAGGCTGTTTTGAGTTAGACCTCGGCTGTGGTATGTGTAAAATAGGCCTGGACTCACATGATACAGAGGGGTGTGAGACACTGTGTAGGAGAAAACAATACATTCATTCTCCCACCTGCTTTTGTATTTGGCCTTGCCCACTATCAGCCCTCAGAAGGTCACCTTGAAATGCAATGTGGCCCTCAGGTTGAAAAAAGATTATCCACTCCTGCCTAGCTCCTCGCCTCTCTCTATCCTGGCACCACTGTAAAAACATTTGATTGCAATATCTTTGGAACAGGGCATGGTCTCTTATGCTATAAATTGGCATGGATGTTCCTCAAGTCTAAAATTCCAGGTGATAAAGGGAGAAAAGCCTGCCACTAATGCTTTACTTCTGTGGCTTATTAATTTGTGAGTTGTTCCCAGAGTTTTGTTTCATTACAGGTAGACTCTCTTTTCTTTTTAGTGAAGTAATGGGGCCTAAGCAGTAATAACAAACAGATAATTCTGTAGATACATTGGGATCAGCTAATTAACATGGGGACAGAGGGGTATATTTACTACTTCATTCTGGCAAGGAAGAAAAAGGGAAACACACATTTTAGTATGCAAGCAGAGTGACTGGTGCATCTCACCAACTACCCCATCTTAAGGACTACTTGGTTTGTGCCAGGTTTGGTAAAAGACAGTAACAAAAATAGATTCTCAGAGACTAGGAAGCCTGGGGAAACTATGGGCTCCATTTCCCCTTGTTTTTGATAGCATTCATACAAATTCTGTTTAAGATTGACGCTGAAAGTTGTTTTATACTAAGGCATATCATTGGTCCCTCCAGCCCAGTACACGTCCAGCTACATGGATTGGCAGCTACTAAGGTAGGGTTATTCTTTCTTTCTTTCTTTCTTTCTTTCTTTCTTTCTTTCTTTCTTTCTGAGATGCACCTGGAGATGCCCAAGATTGAACCTGGGAACTTTTAGCAAACCACCACTGCGGACCTTCCATGGCTAGATATTTGAACATGGTTTATTCATGTTCTTGTTCCACACTCTAAACATTCAGTTGCATGGAGGCCGTACATGTGAAGAGGAGGCTATGTACTGAAGTTTCACTTCAAACAACCGCAGGCAACCACACAACTGCTTGAGGAAAGAAGAGCAAGATTGAGAGAGCAGCTCTTCTCCAAGCAGGGATGGAGAATAAATTTATTTGCTCTACATTTTTAAGCAATCTGAACTCTCAAATTAATTCATGGATCAGAATATAATTATTCTTCAAATTTCACACTTTTCTGAATTTTGTGATAGTGTTCTTATCTCAAAAGACTGTACCTGTATGCATTTTTAATGTGTATTTTAAGATAAAATAGTTCAGAAATGGGTACACTGAACAAAAATTCATTTCAAATATTAATATGTATATTCATAATATATTATGATAAAAATACATTTAAGTGCTATTTAAATGCACATTTTCATACCAGCCCTGAAGGATAAGCTGTAGCGTCACTGAGGCATTATGCACTCAGGTCTTCCCATCAGCATCTGGTTGGCCACTGTGAGAACAGGATGCTTGAACTAGATGGGCTAGTTGCTCTTACATACTGCCTTTATAGAAGAAGAAGAAAATTATATTAACTCCCAAACAGGATGGAACAGGCTTAAAATAAATACATGTGAGAATGACCATGGACCAACCCTGTCTCCAAGACATCCTGGTAACAATGTGCACATGAAAGGCATGTGAGTAATCCTTTTCTTTGCATTTAGAGAGTGTGTTGCTTGTTGACAATATCTAGGGCCAAACTAGATGTGATTCTGTGAGAGCCATGATCAAACTAACAATTTTGCAATGAAAGTGGTCTCTCTCTTCCCCATGCGATTGCATACGGACTGCTGCATTAGATGGATCGGGCCAACGACCCATCTGATCCAGCAGTCTGTATCCAATTGCATGTCACATCTAATATACAAGCAATTGCATGTCTCTTCTAGTTTGAATATCGGTTCCTCCTACTTTGTGAGTCTCCATTTAATCAGGAGGCTAATTATAATGTGAGAAGACTTAGTTGAACAACAACTAGGGTAAATGAATTAAAACTTCCATTCAGAGTATAAAAATCAGTTGAGTTCAGGAGCACTGTAGGGGACTTTATTCATGAGATCTATCAATTTGGGGTTGATTTTTACCAGGTGAAAATAAAAAGTAATTTATAATAAGGAGTGTTCTACAGCTAAAATAGTGAGTGACTTTTAATGAGCAGGAACAAGCTATCCTAATAAGATTGGCTTATTGTTTCACTGGAGTTTGTAACTTATAATGAAGGGAAAGAATGAATACAAGAAAACGCTTCTTTTTTTCAGTATCTACAGATTGCAGTACAAAGAGGTTCTGAAATAATGAAGAATTTGATTGAATTTAAACAATTAATATTAACCATGCTTTCATTATGTAAGGGCTCCTTTCAAAAATTTATAATACTGTAATGGAAACCTCATCCTATGATGATACATATAAGAGGAAATTGGAAAAGGGATTTACAAACCGCTATCTTTCAAAGAACAATGGAATTACATATGTAAAATGGGTCCAACATATTCATCTAATGTAGTTATTAAAGAAAAAATGTAAGAACTCATTCCAATAGTAATACACTCTGGTCTGTATTAAAAATATTTAGTAATATATCAGGGATGTGTCAAGCAACAGAACTGAGCTTGAGAACAGGTCTGAGCTTGAGACCTTCTGCATGCAAAACATATTTTGATACTAGAACTGGTTTGCAGGGCAGGAGTGGATCCACTACAGTGGGAGGTAGATTGTTGTTGCATACTCAAAGGGAGAGGTGGTGAGGAGGTCAGCACAGTGCAAATGCACCAGCAGAAGCACCAGTTTTCACCACTCCAATCTCCCTACTGCCTTACCCCTCCCTTCCAGTAAGCAACAACAGAAGACCTTTTGGGAAACTTTACACAGCACATAATTAAACTATGGAAGTCACTCCCACAAGAGGTGTCCCAAACCCTGGCCAGAGGCATGTCCCAATAGTGTACACAGTCCCAAGGGCAATGCTAGAGAGTATCCATACAGTCCAAATGATCAAATACAGACCCAATTCCAATACAAACAACAAGGTCTGAAGTCAAACCACAAGACCAGGTTCCTACCTCTGTAGAAGATCCAGGGTTGGAAAACTTGGGTTCAGTCCCAAAGTCACAGTCCAGTGGAGTTCCCAAAGCAGCCAAGACATGGGCCACCAGCAAAGTTAATTGAACAGACAGAGCTTCAGTCTCACTTCCCTTTTATGCCTTCCAATCTTGATTGATGCACCAGGGTTGTTCCAGCTGAAATGCTGTGTCTCTCCACTTGATGAGGTATGTGAACCTCACTTGCCCTGAGCTTAATCTAGCTGAGTGATCATGAACCTCAGACCTACAAGCCCCATGATCTCCGCCTGGTCAACTAATGAGCTGGACTGTGTTTCCTTGTCTGTCTCAGTTTCCTAGAGGTATGCTTCTCACTGTTCACAACACCTCAGAGCCTGCTGTATCAATGGAGATGGGGGCACTTCTTGTTTTGGTGATGTGTCCCCTTTCCCTGGCTCCTGTGATGTCAGCTGCCCCTTCAATGTATTCTGATGTCCTGCGAGCACCTCCTAAGTCCCTAACGTCCCATTCTCCATATTCAGCTTGTCCTGGCATGTATCAGTTGTGGCTACACCCCTTGGCTGGATCCTCTTCCCCTTCCTTGGTGTCCTGCCAGTTCTTGACACGAGGCAGTGATTGCCACCAACATATTGAGGATTTGAGTTAAGATACCCACATAGTGGTCCCCACTTCCAGTCACCACACAGTTTAAGATCAAAAATAGCTTGCTGCTGCAGAAGATCAGGCGGCTCTTACCTGCAGTTCCAACAAGGAAGTCCACCATGATAAAGAAACCACAGAGAGGTGGGAGGTGTCTTTAAAAAAATCTACTGCTTGGTGTATTGCTTCTCTTGACCCACATAGTTGTAGCAAGGAGAAGGCCCATTGGCATGAAGAAGGGGGTGGTGGTTTCTTACCAGATAACAGCAACACAATGGGCTCATCTTCCTAAACATAGATGCTGCTGAAAAAGGCAGCTGGAATTAAGCAAGTCTGATATTTCTTTAAATAGGGCTGCCATATTTCAAAGAGTGAAAATCCGGACACAAAATTGTTTTTGTTGAGCTCCACACACACACACACCCCTGCCACGTAGCTTCCGATATGAGCTGCAATATGCCCTGGTTTCCCCAGACATTTTAGCCACATTTCGAAAATTCTGCACAGACACCATTTTCTCCATTAATTGCATTAACATGCACAATATTGATATGTAAAGAGATACAAGCGAGCCAGAGCAATCACATGACCATGATGGGTGTATAGAGAGAATCAAAGTCTTTCTTTCCCTACCCCCAAAAATATGTAGAAAAAGAACATGACCAAAAAACCTGCTTTCTTAAACTGTAATTTGCATTTCAAGTGTGACTCCAGGTCAAGTTTAGCTAGTCTTATCTAGTTAGTGAGTGGTTTGTCTGAGAGAGCGGGGAGGGAAGAAGCCAGAAGAAAGAGGTTTCTTGAGATTTTGGATTCCTCTGCTCATGGGTACTTGTGCCTTCATGTGACCATTAGCGTTTCTATATATTAAAGAGTGATATTGAAACCTGACACTGAATCCCAGCACTTTAGCTTCTAATAGTCCCTTCCTCCAAGAATTCTAAAACTCACTTAATGAAGCTCTCTGTTTCTCACAAAAAACCCATGATTTGAGACTCCTCCCAAGTAACTAAGGACTAGTTCACACAAAACAGCAGTTCTCACACAGTTGCTTTGAGAGCAAGTCAATCTATCAGTCTCAGTTTGCACAGAGTTTCATTGATTTCCACAAGGTTGGTATCACTTTTTTCAAGCTGTGGTCAATCCATATCTACCCAAGCAAGATTCCTTCCATGCTCCATGCTGTGTGTGGACTATCTTGTGTTTGGGGGGAAAAATAGCTCTCCATTGTTCAGATTAAGAACATTTTTTGCCACAGTGGCTAGCAATAGCTGCCCCTATGAGATTTATTTGAGTTGCCTTGCCATACAGATTGCCCTTTTCTCCAGGCAAACATTCCTGGTGGCAACCTTGTGACATTACAAAGGCAGATTAGGGACAGATTAAGGATTCTGCCTGCCTCACTGCCCAGCAGTCTCCCTGCCTGAGCTGACAGAGCTGGTCACATAGGCAGTGTTCAGGACGCCCAGAGTGCTGGTTCTGGGAGACTTCAACATCCATGCCAAGGCAGCTGGTGCTGGAGCAGCCCAGAACTTGATGGCCACCATGACAACCATGGGGCTGTTCCAACATGTCACGGGCCCAATGCACATGGCAGGCCACACTCTGGACCTTGTTTTCTCGACTGGGCAGGAAGAGGGTGCTTTGAAGGTGGGGGAACATTGACATCAGTCCCTTGTCATGGTCAGATCACCTCCTGTTGAGATTTTGGCTGTCAGCACCTTTCCCCCTCCACAGAGGCTGGGACTTATAAGGAATGATCCAGTGAGATTCCAAACGAATCTGGGGGGTATTTCTGGCTGATATGACTGGCACTCCTGTGAAGACCTGGCCAACCTCTCGAACAGCTGAATGGCTCAGACAATTGACACAATCGCCCCTGAGTGCCCTCTCCTACTTCGTGGAGCCCATTTGGACCCCCAGTATACTCCAGAGTTGAGGGCAAGGAAACAAGTTGCGAGACGGTTTGAATCCAAGTGCAGGAAAGATCTGAATGAATGCAACTGAACACTGGTAAGGGCTCATTATTGAGCCTTCCTAGTGACAGCTAAGGCAGAAAAGAAGGCATACTTTGCTGCCTCCATTGCATCCTCATTATGTCGTCCAGCAGAGATTTTCTGGGTTGTATGAGGCCTTTTACAGGCTGGCCCAAAGGAGGTGGGAGAACCAACGGTAGCTTGCAGTGACTTGTTTTCAAAGCAATTTGAGGATAAAATTGCTTGCATCCACCAAGACTTTGACTCTGCTGTTAAAGCAGATGAATATAATGGGTTGTCCAGAGCACAGTCTAGTCCTGTTGTGTTGGATGGCTCGAGGATGTGGACAAGGTGTTCATATCAATCAGGATGACCACTAGCACTCTAGACCCTTGCGCATCCTGGGCCAGGGAGGTGATCAATGCCTCTTTACAAGAAGGGGTGGTCCCTGCCTGTTTGAAGGAGGAAGTGGTAAAACCACTCCTTAAGAAACCTTCCCTGGATTTGGAAAACCCAACTAACTACCAGCCAGTTGCTAATCTCCCTTTCCTGAGCAAGGTTCTGGAGCGAGTGGTCGAGAGGTCTAGAGGGTCACAGTATGAGAGTGGGACTTCTCGGCAGTGGCTCCCCATCTGTGGAACGCCCTCTCCAGGGAAGTTCACCTGGCGCCTTCATTATACACCTTTAGGTGTCAGGCAAAAATGTTCCTTTTTGACCAGGCCTTTGGTTGATCTGATCTACATCCTAAGCCCTTTTAAAATGTGTGGGGGTTTTTTGGGGGGAGGGGGGTTATTGGGTTGCTGTTTTTAGTTTGATTATGTATTTTGTGGTTTTATATTATGATTTTATTCTGTGAACTGCCCTGAGACCTCTGGGTATAGGGTGGTATATAAATTCAATTAACAACAACAACAACAACAGTGCAGTGGAGAGGCGAGGCATCTCCTGACCGCAGCTGCATTATCTTAAGGAAGCCTGCTTCATGCTTTGAGAATGTCCATTTCCCAATACTTTCCACTGGAGCTTGGATAGGTTGCTTCACAAATGAACCCGAACAACTGATATCGAGATTTCCAGTCCTGAGCCAGGAATACCTGAATCCATGGGCTTTTTAAAAAAATGTCCTGGAAATGTAGAGATATATTCCCCTTGCTCCTTCTCCAAGGTGATTCAAAGTTCCATCCCTATGCGGGGCTGAACCCTGACAGAAAACCAATGACTATTTTTCCTAGCCTTTACACAGACCTCATATCCACAAGGGGGTGGGGAACAGCCGAGAAAGTGTGGATTTGTTACTTCTTGCAGATAATCAGCAACATGGTTTACTAAAGCTCCTGGCTGTTACATCTGTGCTATTGTGCTGAAAACAAATAGGTGTTTCAAGTGTCACGGTGGATCAATTTGGGCTGCAGAATTTTTATTACCTGGGTAATGCCAAGGATGGTAAGGAACTGGTCCAGCTATCCAAGTACTGAGTGAGTCTGTCACATTAGCAGTTAAGAGACCCATTTCTCTTCTTTCGTCCGTGCTCTTCAGATGAACTCATTTGATGTACAATCATTGATAAACACGGGACCTCATAACAGAGTTGTTTTCAGAATATCTTTTCAAAGTGAAAGCAGCAAGTGTCCTCCGGAGGGATTTCAAAGACTAGAGAAGCCAGCCTGTCAATGAAATTCAAAGGAGATATGTACAGAAATGAACTCTCAAAAGAGAGGACGCGAGGTTAAAAATACGGAGCACAAATATAAAACAGCCCTTAAAGTCTTATTATTCAAGTAATCTTTCTCTGAGAGACTCGTAAAATAATTAGGCACTCACCTACTGGGGGAAAAAGTGTATATAAGCTGATTTTGCTCTTGAATTGCTGCTAATGGAGACATGGAGGACTCTGCTGTGATTGGGTACTTCTTTCATAAGCTGTAATTCCAGCAAGCATCTGGAAAACAGCACTGAAGGCAGCAGGTGTTATTGATTGTGCTTAAAATAAACTAAGCTAAACATGGACAGTATGCTGCAACATGAAAGGTTGCAACACGTTGCACATAAAGGATTTCTTGTGCTTCATAAGTAAATCTTCCAAGTATTGACTGGGTATAATAGAAGACAGTGCACTTTAGGGAGAGAGAGAAAGAGAGAAAGAGAGGGGGGTAGAGAGACTGAGATTACACATACACAAAAGGGACTGTGATGAATTGTGAAGTATTGGGTTTTTTGTTTGTCTGTTTGTTTGGGAAAAGCTCTATGCTTCTCTGAATATAGAGTTGCTTCAAAGTGCAGAGTGAAACCCTATGCATATTTATTGGAGGGGAAGTCCTACTGTTTTCAGTTGAGCTTATTCCTGTGTAGTAGCAGATAGCATTAATTGTGTTGCTGCTCTTTACCAGAAGGAAGAGGAATGAGATTCATGAGAAGTCACCTCCTTTACTTCTGGGTGAGTAGCAGCAACATGACCAATCAGAAGTCAGTTAAGTGGCAGCACACCACTATGTTGTTTGCTCCTTGGTTAAGTATGCGGGGATTCTAGCCTCACAGAACCACATGGGGCAATTTCGGATGTGTGTGATTACTGCAAATTACCATTGCAAAATCTGCTGTTGTTCAAGAGTAGGCAGGGCCAGTTTAGGGTTCTAGCAAATTACTTTCTTTGATATAGAAGAGTGAGAGGAAACTGCCATGCCAACATTGCAGGTGTGACTTAGATTGGTCAGATAAAGTCATGTTTATGTTGATTAAAAGCACTGAGAATAGTGAATGATGAATACAGTGTATCTGTTCATAATTTGGTGTGTGCACACACTTGAATGTGTGTAAATGAATGGATGACAAAACTTATCAACAATTATTAAAGGGAAAGAAGATTGGATGGAATGATAGTGCTGAAATTACTTTCAGGTGAGCAAGGTGTGGGGAAGGAAAGAATTACATCAGATATAAACGAAAAGTTGCAGCAAAAGTGGTAGTACCACTTTTTGCTGAATTCATTTTTGTGTGGGGTGCTCATAAAGCATATTGTGTCTGTCTTTCTCATCCTCTCCTCTACAGATGATGAAAAACTTTACACCATTTATTAATTGAAATTTATAAATCCCTTCCCATAAAATACATTGAAGTGATTTCACAGTTAAAATAATTGCCCAATTCCATTTATAAAAACAATTTTAAAACACACACACTTTGATATGTAAAAAAACAAAACCCCACAAGAAAACAGATCCAGTACACATGCATCCTGGAATAAAAAATGCTTCTTAAAAGGTTTATTGGAAGGGGAGTTCATCAACATGGCCCTCTCTAATGTTTGTGTTGTGAGGTTGTTTGAAAGATTAGGTGTCACAATGTGAAAGGCCTGATTTCTATATTGCATGGAGCCAACCTCTTGATAAGATGGTATCTTCATGAGGTGTGGTCTTGCAGAATGCAGTGATAGATTGGGTATATAAGAGGTGGGACAACATGTTTAAATGGGACATCTACACCAAAGTTGGACAAAAAATGGTCTTCCAACCATTCAACATTCTATTTCTAGAGTGGAAAACTGAGGGTGATACTTTGTCAAATACTCCCCAGGGGGAGGAGAATTTCTCCAATATGTTCTTGAGCAGGGGTCAGCAAACTTTTTCAGCAGGGTGCCGGTCCACCATTCTCCAGACCTTGTGGGGGGCTGGACTATATTTTGAAGGGGGGGGAATGAATGAATTCCTATGCCCCACAAATAACCCAGAGATGCATTTTAAATAAAAGCACACATTCTACTCATGTAAAAACACGCTGATTCCTGGACCATCTGCAGGCCAGATTTAGAAGGCGATTGGGCCGGATCCAGCCCCTGGACCTTAGTTTGCCTACCCGTGTTCTTGAGGTTAGGGCTCATCATTAGCAGCAGCAGAGGCACAGGTTCTTTCATTTCCCTCTAAGGTTTCAGTGGCAGCTGTGAAGGCAGCCAAGCCACCATTTAGCATCCCTTACTTTGCCCTAGACCTAGTCTCATAAACTGTGAGAAAAGAAAAGGTGGGGATATTTGAAGAATGTTCCGTAAAATGGCTTTCATTTTCTAGGGCAGGTGAGAAACTGAAAATTCTCATTTAGTGTCAGAAATACCTTGCCCAATAAATTTCAGCCGACTTCTACTCTTTGATAAACTTTCCATGTCATTTGTCTATTGTAGCTCTTTCAGGTTGCCTCCTCTGCCAATCATCTTATTGGTTTCCATGGAACAACAATTTGGTCGTAATTATAGCCAGAATGATTCCTCATGATTCAGTGTGGAGCAGAAATGTATACAAAATAATAAACCTTTCTGAGATGCTCTGAATTGCTTTTTATTTAATAAAAGTGGCTTGTTAATGGAGAAAGCAAGTGCACTACAGGGCCACTTCTCCATTTGTGGTATTTTAAAATCCAATTGAAACAATTAGCGGAGATAAAAGAGAATGCTTGTGAGCATTCATTAGAAGTGAAGCTTGCAGATTGTGACTGCTGGATTCCCATTCTGTGACTGCAGCTGTGTAGCCCGATGGCAAAGAGGCTTCTGTCATAATAAGAACAGGGATTATTTCCTATAAGGGTATTGCTGGCAAAACAAGAGGCTGCATTAACTCCATGGGAACTTCTCTGTGATGGGTGTCAGTTTGTCACCCAAGGGGAATTTCTATTGGGTGACAATGGGCTCATGGACAATGTAATTTGCTGTTTAGCTTAACAGCTTCCAAGTCCCTCTCCTATGAATATCATTCACTTAGGGAAGCTAATGAAACAATTGACCTTAAAGGTCAGGCAGGCAGAATCTCCCATTGCTTCCTCAAGGATATCATTCCCCGCTGCCTTTCAGAAAATTGACATTTAAAACAAAGAGGAATTGGTGGAGATGAGAGGGTCAAGATGTGTATAGTTATTATTCCTATTGTACTGAAGGAGATTGTCTGTTGGTTGCTCCTATTTTCTGCTTAAGAACACAAGAAGATCCCTGCAGGCCTACTTAGTTTACCACCCAGTTTTCCACTAGAGCTGTGGACTGGATCCCAATGAGGTCTGAGGGAAACTGGGTGTTCAGAGGGACTCGTACGTCAGATGAGTTGGGTTCAGATAGATAAGTATGTGTCAAGGTGTATGGTCCGTAGTGATCTGTTGCTCTCACAGAGTGGGGCATCAAGCAGGAAAGAGAAGCAGGCAGGGTTGAGAGGAGGTGGATGATCCAAAGGAAAGCCACTTGCAGAGCAGAACAGCAGAACAGCAGGAAGGAAAGGGGCTGAACTTATTCAGAAATGGATCCAGGGTGAGGTGATCCCCAAGTCACCTCACAGTGGTTCAACCTGATGCTCCAATATTGGTGCCTACAGTGAGCCACCAGTGAGATACCTCTGGAAGCCAACAAGCAGGGCATGAGCACAATAGTCAATTCCTGCTGATGTTCCCCGGAAACTGGTACTTAGAGGCATGTTGAAAATAAAAGTGTAGTTCAGTCCCGGAAATGGCTGTGTTACGTCACACACTGCATCTTGGTTAACACCTGGGAATTGGCCTGGAAATTTTTCAGAAGACTGTAAAGAACATAGGCATTTAGTTTAATCCAATAGGACTCTTCCTATCTAGCCTAGCTTAGCTTTCATTGGATGACTCTGAGTTACAGTGTTATGAAAGGAGAATCATTTGTCTTTCTCCATTTTTTCCCTCTCCCATCTAGATAATGCCTACTATGCTTCTTCCAAAGCATAGTAAGCATGCAAGTGTATGCTTCTCTCTGCTTATCTGATCAGATTTCTTTCATCTCCACTTCCAGCCTACTCTTCAGTTTTGCTACTGAATCCAAATTTCTGTGCTGAACATATGCTCACAAATGTGTTCCTTAATTCTAAATGAGTACCATTTGCACTCACCTCTTCTTGGTGAATCTACTAAACTATAAAATACGTAGGAGACACTACAAACCTCAAACCTGCCTATGTAAACAACTAAAAAATGACTTTCTAAAAGGGGGCATTAAACAATACATATTCAGAAGTGGTCTTCTGATTCCATGGTGCTTCATGTAAAGCTTAAGTTGCAGTAACTTGGTGGCAATCAGTCCATACTAAACATAGCATATACCAGGAAGAAACAGTGGATTTAACCGCTACATCCCCTGAGCAATTATAGACTGTGGGTGGATGCCCCATGTTAATAACTGTTCAGTATCCTAATCAGAGTGATATTCTTCTGAATGGCGAAAATAGCCATTCCATTTAGGTCTTTAAGCAGGAAAAAAAGAGTGAGGTTTTCAAAATCTCCATGGCAATGCAAAGTGTCCATTTTCCATGACTCAAAGTTTTCAGGGATGTTTTTCACCAGTTGATTTGTTGCAGAATTGTTGACAAGCCAATATTTTCCTGGGGCTTCTTGAAACTGGATTCTGTCAGGTTGTTGGAAGCTGTGGGGAGGGGGGGAATCAGTAAGAAAATATTCTGCTTTCTTTCATCCATAGCCATATAAACCTATGTAAGGTAAAGGTAAAGGTAAAGGTAAAGGTAAAGGTAAAGGTAAAGGTAAAGGTAAAGGTAAAGGTAAAGGGGACTCCTGACCGTTAGGTCCAGTCATGGACGATTCTGGGGTTGCAGCACTCAACTTGCTTTACTGGCTGAGGGAGCCGGCGTACAGCTTCTGGGTCTTGTGGCCAGCATGACTAAGCCACTTCTGGAGAACCAGAGAAGCGCACAGAAACACCATTTAGCTTTCCGCTGGAGCAGTACCTAATTATCTACTTGCACTTCGTGCTTTCATACTGCTAGGTTGGCAGGAGCAGGGACCGAGCAATGGGAGCTCATCCCGTTGCAGGGATTCGAACCACCGAACTTCTGATCGGCAAGCCCTAGGCTCTGTGGTTTAACCCACAGCACCACCCGCATCTCGAAAACCTACGTATCAGAGTTCAAATAATTTGGTTTCCTAGGGGGTCTTGTCCTCTCTGTTTAGTTAATAAATTTCCTTAACTTAATGTCCCAGGAGGATTACAACAATAAAACATACAATTACAACACAGTTAAGAACAGCCATATATAAAAAATGATCCAATATACAAAAGCAATACTAATGTTTAAAAACAATTCCAGATATAAAAACAGTTTCACATAGGTCCAGTATAGATGTAGACTGGGATAAAGATATTCTCCTAAAATGTTGCTGAAAAAGGAAGGTGTTAAATAGGCATTTAAAATTCAAAAGACAGCACCTTTCTAATATTTGTAATAGACTAGAATTCCAAACCACCACACTAGTAGTTGCACCACACTAAAGACCCACCTGATAAGATAATATCGGCAGAGTGCAGTGTTCAGTTGGGTTCAGCTTTTAGGTTTCCTGATACCCAGATGCATAGCAGGGGTGGGGAACCTCCAGCCCAAGCCAGTCTTGACCCACCAGGGGGTCCAATTTGACCCACAAGTCTGTTTGCCCCAAATCATGCCTACCTGACAATCAAGTGATGCCACCTGATGCCACCTGGCAATCCTCCTTTCATTGATGCCTTACTGCAACTTTCCATGGCACCATCAGGTCATCGATGAACTTCTTGTGGCTAAAGGTTGAGCTCAATCATGGCTTTTGAAGAGAATTTTCCTGCATGTGCTTTTGTGTTTCATGCCAGAGCTTCCATCCACTGAGCTGGTTTCTAAGCATGCCCTTGGAGCTATATAGCTGTTGCTCCATCCTTCTTCCCTGCTCCTTTCTCCATTCACTGGAGAAACAGCAGAGAAAGAGCAAAGGACTAAGAAGCACAAGAGGGAACACCCACAGCTGATCTGCAAAAAAGCAGATTATCTCCCCCTTTTAAAATAAAGGCAGCCTTACTCCCCACCCTCTCATCTTAGCCATTTACTGTTTCTCTCTTCTCCCTATGCTCTGCAATATGCTCTACCCCTACCCTCTACTTTCTCACAGACAGCCTGCAAAAAGCATGACTGAAGGAGAAAACCACTTTTATAAGCATGCCCCTTGAAAGAATGCATGGCCCCACTTTCCACTCATTCTTCTTAGCCCTTTGCTCTTTTTTCTCCACCCACCCTTCATGTTGGCTGCTGTGCATTTGAGCAGGGAGAAAGAATGGCTTTTCATCCAGTGCCCCCTTTTATTTTACATGCACTATGTGTGAGAAATGTCCTCTCTGCCGATCTGCAAAACACAAGGTGAAGAAACCTGCTTTTTCCAGGGGACCTCTCTGGCAAGGAGAAATACTTGCAACATATTGGCTTCTTTGTCCTCAGCAGAGCCATAGAGAGGGAAGAAAGAGAATTTTGCTAGCCATATGTGTAGCAGTTCTCACGCACTTAAGGCCAGTTAACTGTTGGGGTATATGGGTTGTTAGGGGAGGGGTAGTGTCTCTGGTGGGGGACACATCATGCTTCTTCTGGGGTAGTTTGTCCTCCTTTTGCCCCCACTCTCCACTCACCTATGGCTCAGGAGGTTGTCAGCATGTGACAGCAGTCACTCCCCAGGAACAGTTTCTACTGGCTGGCTAAACCAGGTGAGGGTAGCCGATGGGTCTCAAACCCCCAATGAGTTAGGGACTTCACTTGCATGTGAAGACAGGCTCTGGTGGATTGAGCAGATGAGACCAATAGTGGGTTCAATGGTCAGGAAGGACATTTCTGCGTGTGCTATAGAAGGAAATAAGGAACATTTCCCAGGGCTTGTCAATTCGAGAAGGTAGCCCATCTAGGAAAAGGAAAACCACTAGCTTGCAGCAGCAGCAGCAACAGCAGCAGCAGCTGCAGTAGCAGCAGCAATAATAATAATAATAATAATAATAATAATAATAATAATAATAATAATAAATTTATATGCCATCCATCTGACTGCATTGTCCCAGCCACTCTGGGCATATCTTTGGGAGAAGAAAAGGCTAAGGAGCAATGTGCACATTTTTGCATGCCATTTCCCCAAACATTTTTGTGCATCATTTTTCATCATATATGCATTTGCCTTAGCGAACTGTATCACAAAATTCATAGAATTGTGAATTCCAAAGGGAGATTTTGGTTCATGTGTTGTTTCAGGAAGTGCACATTAGGTATATTCACAACTGAACCAGTTCCTTTCTTCATTCCTACTTATCAAGCAGAAATATCATTAAGATTAATCTATACATGGGCATACATGCAGGTGTGCACACATATTCACACATGTGTGAATATTCAAGAAAGAAAGAAAGCTTTTGAGGAGGTACCCAAAAGTATTCTCATCATATTCCAAAGGGGAGGGTGGAAATAATGGCAGTGATTACAATGACAATTCCAGGAAGAAATGCTTTGAACATTTGTCAGGTGTCTGCATTCAAATGGAGACGACCCATCTATCATCCCTTTAGCAGTGTCAGAAGGGTAATTTCACCTACTTCCTCCATTTCTTTCTGGCCTGACCCCTCTCTGCAAGGTTGCCAATTTCCACTAGTGCCTTTTCCTCTCTTGGCATCTCTGAAAATCTCTACAGAGATGCCTCGATTGATGGCAAAGCAATTATGTTAAAAGCAATTTCCAGGTCATCTTTGCAATTTCCTCCTTAGCATCCCGATGACGTGCACAGCTTAGGTTGGCCAGCAGTTCCATCTGTTAAACAAGTTGTGCTTCCCAATACTAAGTACCATGAATCTCACCCTTTCTTTTTCATAGAAGGACTGGATTGGAATTCACCTCTGTACCCCATAAGCTTCCCCTGCTTTTTAAATAGACCACCTGTTGGTCATATTGCTGCATTTCAAGCAGCTGGTCTAGCAAGTGGTCTCTTTCTCTATCAAACAGCTTAGTGCTTTCCACCTTTCTTGTCTCATGAAGTATCTGTTTGATGACAGCTCTCTTGCTCACTCCAAATCCTTCCCCAAAACCTACATTATCAATGAAGCTGCTGGGACTACCCCATAATCCTTATCCCCCTACTTCACCCAAGCCTAAGTACAGGCTTTACACCCAGCAGGTACAAGGTGTCTCTACACATGTATACATTCTTGTGCAAAAGAGTGCACTCCTCTTCCTTTGTGCAACTCAACTATTGTGTGCACAGTCCACAAACATGCCAAATGTAACATGGGAATGCCTCATGTGAATGGAAGGGGGAATAACAACTGAAATAATTGCGCATCCCCCTTCCATTTAGCCCTGTCTCCATTCCTCCATTCCTTTTCCATCTCACCCATTTCCAATTTTAGACTTTATGTTCTTGAGGCAGGGATCTGTCTCCTTGTGTGTAAAGTGTGATGCACACTGAGGTTGCTATATAATTAGTTCTCCATTTAATTTATCATCCTGAAGATCGCTTATGCCATATTATTCTTGCTGATTATTTCATTTTATGAACTTACATGCCGCTGTTGAAAATTAACACTTTCCCCCACAGTGGTTTTGTATCATATAAAACAATGTAAGCCATATAATATATAATAATAATAATAATAATAATAATAATAATAATAATAGCAGCAGCAGCAGCAAAACTTTTAACCTCTTCTAATCCCAATTCATTAGCCAGCCCAATAAAAAATAGAGGTCTCCACCCCTTACACATATAATTAAATCAGTCACCCCCAACATGGTTTCCTCTAGATGTTTTTGGTTGCAGTTTCCCTCATCCTTGACCATTGCCCATGCTGAGTGAAGTTCATGGAAACAAGTGAAGAGCATCATATTGGGTAAAGCTGGTATAAAATAACTTTAAAGCTAATTGAAGGTTATTGATTTTTATCATATATCCTGCTAGAGATATTTGCTTCCAGGTAGCACTTTGTACATTCTATCTGCAAATGGAACATTAGTGAATGGGATGGGTCTGCTTTTGAGCTGTGATCCCTTTACTATATGGGTTCCCCATCTGTTGTCAGGAGGGCTAATTTTGCCAGTGTGGGGGGTAATCTGAAAGTCAGATTGCTCTGGCCTACTCCTCATATGTATGATTATATGAAGCAGTTGACGGAAATGTCTTGTTTCCATATTCCCAAAAGCATATAGGGTAAAAAGCCTGAAGGTATGACTGTGGGAATGGGAAGGGACATCTCATTGATCTTATATAAAAACTGCAATTGTTCTTGATGATGATGATAAAAGAATAATAATAATAATAATAATAATAATAATAATAATAATAATTTATTATTTCTACCCCGCCCATCTGGCTGGGTCTACCCATCCACTCTAGGGGTAGTCAATTTGAGCGACAACCACCAATGTGGATGGGTTTAAAAGTAAATTATACTGTTAAAAAAAAGGCAAGTCTATCAATAGTTACTAGTCAAGGAACACAGGCAATGTCTGTGAATACCAGTTGCTAGTTGTCAGGATTCCTGCTCTGTGTTTGCAGTCATGAGATTGTTGTCTTTCACATGACGGTGCATGTTTTCATTCCACAGTGTGGGAAGTGACGGAGACAGGATGTTTGTGTTACTGTGTTCCATGAAGTGGGACTATTGTCCTTTGTTCTTTCTCTTTGCTGTCTGATGAGAAAGAGGAAGGAGCTAAAGCAGAATGCTCTGAGTGTATTATATGTAAATAAAGTAGATTAGCCAACATGCTGTGCTACTGAGTTCTGTTACGCAACCTGCGAATACTCTGTGGATCCCTAAGTGTGCTGATGCTTCTTGGTATCAGTCACTGTGATGTTCAAGAAGAAGAAGAGTTTGGATTTGATATCCCGCCTTTCACTCCCTTTAAGGAGTCTCAAAGCGGCTAACATTCTCCTTTCCCTTCCTCCCCCACAACAAACACTCTGTGAGGTGAGTGGGGCTGAGAGACTTCAAAGAGGTGTGTCTGGCCCAAGGTCACCCAGCAGCTGCATGTGGCGGAGCGGAAACTCGAACTCGGTTCCCCAGATTACGAGACTACTGCTCTTAACCACTACACCACACTGGCTCTCTAAGTCTGAAGAAAGCTTATGAAGCTCCTGAACGACAGACCAGGAGGGAGAGAACATGCCAGTTGGGAATGTGTCTTTGCCAGGGTCCTACAAGAGAGTAGGACGATCCTAACACCATGAGTGGGAGAATGTTATTTCTCTTATGTCTTGCTTGTGGGCATTTCACAAGTGTCTGGTTGGACACTGTGAAAACATAATGTTGCACTAGATGGTCTTTTGGTTTGATCCAGCAGTGCTCTTCTTGTTTATCAAAGCCATGGGGCCAAGGAAACAGAATTAAGGCTGTGAGCACTGATCCAGGTGTCCTACAGAGGGATCAGCTCAAATTAAGTGGAAGCACTTGAAGAAGCAGATCTCAGCTCTCAGGCAGACTGATTTATTATGCTGTGAATAATAGGGATATGCAGTTTCCTTCCCCTGTTGGGAGTACAGTATTGGAGAGAAGATTCCTATGCATAAACCTTAGCATATTAGAGTTATGAAAGACACTAACTATTGCTTATTCAAAAGACAATGAGCTTCTTGGATTTGACAAGTTGTGCTTTAGTTGTAGCCTGGCAACATGGAGTAGTGTTCTATCTGAAAGCATTGTGCAAAAAGCGTTTATCGGGCCCATCTCAACCTCTGGTGAGCAAACTTAATTACGAAACTGCCATGGAAACATCAGCACGGTTTCAGTTGATTGATAGCCTTTGTTATCTCTTAAAATGCATAGAAGGAGGCAGATTGGGCTGTTTAGGTAAATGAACAATGCATATATTTGGAGAATTGGGAAGGGAGAATGACTGTTGACAAAAAGTCACAAATAGGGTCACAAATAGGGTTATTGGGCACATTCTAGGTATTATTGGATTATTATTTTTGTTTTTATTTTATATATTGTGATATTTTTTGTGAACCATCCTGAGACCTCCAGGTATAGGGCCGTATATAAATTCAGTAAATAAATAAATTATATGGAGACGCAGGTGGCGCTGTGGTGTAAATCACTGAGCCTCTTGGACTTGCCAACTGGAAGGTTGGTGGTTTAAATCCACGTGGCAGGGCAAACTCCCATTGCTCTGTCCCAGCTTCTGCCAACCTAGCAGTTTGAAAACACATCAGTGCAAGTAGATAAATAGGTATCGCTCCGGCGAGAAGGTAAATGGCATTTCCGTGTGCTCTGGCTTCGGTCATGGTGTTCTATTGTGCCAGACTTTACGTCATGCTGGTCACATGACCCAGAAAGCTGTCTATGGACAAACAGTGGCTCCCTTGACCTGAAGCAAGATGAGTGCTGCACCCCATAGTTGTCTTTGACAGGTCTTAACCATCCAGAGATCCTTTAGCTTTTTACACCCACTCACCCACACATATATATGATGTGAAGTTGTCAGAAATATAGATTTAAAAAAGAGACATGACACAGATATTCTTACCATATGCATCCTTGAATAGAATCAAGAAGGTTGAGCTGCAGGCAACGGGAAGCAAGAACAATTTTGGGGGCTCAGGATATTGGCACAAAAGGAGTCTGGTGGTGATCACGGGGGGGGGCACTATTCTCAAATTCACAGAGGATGAAGCTTCAAGAAATCTGATCCCAAAGCTTTTGAAATTCACTGACTTCAATGACTAAGTCTAAGGGCCTTTTACGTCCTCTGGTTGCCAAGGTTGGAAGTCATTGTCTTCACAGTCATGGGTGGTCTTGATAAATTATTCAGATCAATTTCAGTCTTCTGTATCTTTAGCAGTCAGAGACATCTCCTTTCCAAGTCCTCCCCCCCCCTTACTTGCTTTTAAAAACTGTTTTGCCACTCTTTTCCTATGGTTTCCTATGATTCTCCTTCACCTGGCATGCAGCCAGTATTTCTACCTAAGAAGAAGGCTATCAGCAGCTACCAGCCATCCAACCTGACCCACCCATGAAGCAGGTTGAAGATGCTGCCTCAGGTGGCAGAAACCTCTGGGGAGGTGCCCCCATGGACTCCCTGCCCATCCCACCACCTGTGCTGCCCGTGGAGAAGCAGTGCCATCATCAGTGCTGATGTCTGGCAAGATATTGTGGAGTGTGCAAGGCCTAATGAGATTTTGCTGATAATTGGCACTGACATGAGGACCACTTCTCCAGCAGCAGTAGCAGGGTGAATAGCACAGCAAAAAGGCCACAGTGGCAAGGCAAGGTGGTACTTCCCATTTCACTTCAAGCAGCAAAATGAGATGTGTCACCCCTGCCAGCCATGATGTTTTACCTCCACTATCAGAGGCAGTATGCTCCTAAATATCATCTGCTAGAAATCGCAAGAATAGAGAGTGCTGCTGCATTACATTACTGTTTGTCGGCTTCCCAGGTGGATCTGTTTGGCCACTATGAGAAGGAAGTACTAGACTTAAAGGGTTGTTGGCCTGATTCCGCAGGGCCACACCTCTCAGGTGTTATCTTTTGAGAGCTACGAGCTGTTGGGGGGGGGGGGGACAACACACTCTCTCCCTCTAACACTCTCTTCCACCTCTCTTTTGCGCGCTCTCTCTCTCTCTCTCTCTCTCTCTCTCTCTACATTAGGCTGCCAGGGGGGAACTGATTGCTTTTGCTAGAGGTCTGAACTAATTATTTACAGAGGGCTTTTGAAATGAGGCCAATCACCCCATCAAATCAGGCCTAGGGCCATAGGTTGCTCACCCCTGCTCTACCCAACAAAATCTGATGATCATTCCACTTTATCTTGCATCTTCTATCCTCCAATTCTATAAAAAAAGTTCCTGAACATGCATTTTTCTCATGTGAGGAGAAATACATCAAGAAACCATCATTTGTGAATATAAGTCTTATTTTCTACGGTGCTCATGTTGCTTCTTTAATATGTAGGAGAGCCTTTGTTTAACTTCAAGACACTGCGGGTAACCCCCCCCCAAAAAAAAAAAAAAACAACACATTCCACATATGTCTTTATTGATGAGACAGGCTGCAGACATTAATTGACTTGAATGCTCTATTTTAATTTGTTTTCAGAGACTTTATAATTTAAAATGCACTTGTCTTTCATTGAGTTGATAAAGACACACATGCATATGGCACCAATTTGTAAAAGGAGACACAAACTTGGCAGATGAAGCTTCTTGTGTAAAGGAATTAGGTTTATTTTTAGAATTCACCTCTCTCTTTATTTCAAAGTCATACTAATATTGAAAACAAGTTGGAACAAGCTCAGATGCACTGCACAAAATGGATCTAAAGAATCTGAATATCTGGTGAGTGTGTGGGTGTTTAATCATTAAGCAACTCTTGTGCAATTTAAAGATCACAAAACCCTGATTCTCTTCTTTCCTTAATCACAAAAAAGTCATTCCCTCTTCATCCAGTTCATCTCTTTAGCCAAGGAATCTCCACTGAATTGGGCAATCCATTACAATTCATTTTCAGAGGCATTATAATTTATAACCCAATTCTCTTCAGAGAATTCTAAATGAAAGAATGATTAAGAAACCTAAACAAGAAGAAAGAATAGACCCACTTACCTACACCTAGTAAAATGCTGTGCCTGCGCTACACAGTGCACTCACCAATTGTTTTGAATGTCAAACAACTATTTTATAATTAACTTATAATTGTTAAGTAAACAATCCTTTATTTTTTCATGCTTTCAGGGGTCAAACTACACAAGAGCTGGATAACATTAAGAATATAGGAAGCTGCCATATACAGAGTCAGACCAGTGGTCCATCTAGACTAGTATTGTTAATACCAGGTGTAGAGAACCTTCTTGAACCTGAAGGCCAGATTACTTTCTGAGCTAAAGCTTGGATTTAAGGAAGGGAATGTGCAAATACTAGCATTGATCACAGCCTATCCCTAAAGCATTACACAAAAGGGAAAGGATACTTTTCACAACTTTCATGAGAAATACTTCTGGTTCAGTTCAATCCAAAAATAACCATCTTTTATTCTGACCGAAATACAATGAGAAATAAAAGAATGGTAAAGTCTCTTCAACCTAGCAGTTCGAAAGCACCTCCGGGTGCAAGTAGATAAATAGGGACCGCTTACCAGCGGGAAGGTAAACGGCGTTTCCGTGTGCGGCTCTGGCTCACCAGAGCAGCGATGTCACGCTGGCCACGTGACCCGGAAGTGTCTCCGGACAGCGCTGGCCCCTGGCCTCTTAAGTGAGATGGGCGCACAACCCCAGAGTCTGTCAAGACTGGCCCGTACGGGCAGGGGTACCTTTACCTTTACCTTAAAGTCTCTTAATTTTTTCATGAATGCCATCCTTTTCTACCACTGTAAGTTATCTTTTCATTGTTGTTGAGGGGCCTTAGTAGAGTACCCTTTATGCAGATAAAAAATCTTCCTTTTTTCAAGCATCTTCTGTGCCTGCTTTTAAAGATATTATTAATGTCATGTAATTTCATATTTTATTATGAAAAGAAGTCCCAAAATCTCTTCGGTGTCATTTATGAAACATAGTCATATGCAGACTTATAAATCCAATTCCATATTGCCTTTTACAACCCTGGAGTCTTTCTTCTCAAATTGGTACACCTTTGAGGCATCTATACTTCTAGCTCCATTTTATTTTACTTTTTGCAACCTTAACATAAAAGCTCACTTGTATGAAATATGGAGTGGCTTTTGTGATATATCTGATATAGTTAATGAGGTCTGCAGTAATACCTCCACATGTAATCATGGGGTTATGGTTTCAAGTTAACCACAGTTATGTAGAGATATTTGAATTTCAAGAATACTCCCCCAAATGGCTGCCCCCTCCTATTAATGCTTATTTATTTGTACATTCAAAGAAGTTGTGTCTTGCATCCCTGCCAGCAATACACAAAATGGCTTACAAAGACTCTCCTCCCTGGAAGAGAGGGGAGTGGTTGTGGGCGGGAGCCCGAGCACCGCCCCTAGCAGGGGGCGTTAGCCCCCTGCCTCCACCTCACCTGGCTGGCGCCCACGCCCCCCCGGTAGGCATCCAACCAGGTGCCTCGGAAGGGGCGTGTTCAGCAGCCTTTTGCTGCAGCGCCAGCCTCTCCCCGGCCTCATTCTTCGCCGTCGTCTCATTGCGAGTCACCCACCCTCCACTCCCTTTGAGTTAGAGCTTAGGTCATTGGCCTTGCTATGGACCTTAGGTTGGTCGCCCTGGTTGCCCAGGGGGCCTGGTAGGAGTTTTTCCATTTGGCATTAGGCTTTTTGGTTTTTTCGCCTACCTCGTAGCAATCGTCACAACTTTTGTGGTATTGGTGAGTAGGTTAGGCATTGGAATAATGTGTTGTGGTGTGTCGAAGTGCTAGGTGTGGCCATCGCCTATGCCTTCAATTTTTGGGTATTCCGTTAAAGGAATCTGGCGGTCGTGTATTCTGTCCGATGCCTGCTTGGCGGGAGGCCATGGCATGACCCTCGGTGACATCAGGGGAGAGCCTATAGTTGGATTAGCATCAACAGGCTCCACCTACTGGTGAATATACCCACTTGTTTTAGAGATCCAATGCCTAAGCCAATACCTTTTCACTGATGTAATCAATAAAGTTGTGGCCTTTCCTTGCCCATTAACCTTATATCACGTGTCCTTGTGTCTTCTTTTCACATTGCGGGGGTCGGGTCCTCGAACCACAATCAAACAATACAAAGCAATACAACTCAGACTGACAATGAAACAGCAGCACTTCAAAGAATCAAGTGCCAGACTGGGCCCTGGATTAGCGCAGAGGGGCATGCACAGCCATAGCAAATGCCCACCACATATAAAGTGTGCATGTGCACATGTATTCTGTCCAGGAATTGTGTTAAATGCAACTGTGGTGGGCAGGGGAGAGATGAGAAAGGTTGCCAGCAGATAACATTCTCCTGCTGCCAGCAGATAACATTCTCCTGCCCTTACACGTGTCCAGAGATTATAGAGATTATGCTGTCTGAAGAGTCTGGTGAGGTTCCTGATTGGTTGGGATTTCCTATGTGACAAAGAAGAAGCAAGATATAGGAAGTGGATGAGGGAGACAGGACTGAAAAATTGTGGGTGTTCCCAACATCAAAACATTTTCAGGCAGTATTTCTGCCCCCCTACCCAAATTTGCTACTTCCATCTCAATAATAAAAAAGAATAAAATATTTAACACTGTCTTAATTATGGCATAATTTACTAAATAATTTTTAAATGTGTGTGTGGGAATTGTTTCAATAACTGATGTAAACATTTTGGATTTTTTCACGTTTTTAGCAGGAGGGCCTGAATGAGATGAGCAACGTTGGAAAAGCTTATTTTTGAACTACTGCTTGCTACAATTAACCTCCTGCCTCCAGAGTGCTATGTGTAGGAAAATTTAGCCAATCGTCAGGGGTGATGGGAGTTGTACTCCAACAACATCAGAGGACCCAAGCTTGAAGAACACTATTCTAGATGTAGGAATGCTATCTTAGTGTAGTTTGGACAATAGGCAACCCAAGAGGATATGAGCTCTAAAACAGAATGATCCTATGCATGCTTATTGAGAAGTAAGTCCCCTATGTGTCCAGTGGGGCTTACTTTTTCATAACTGTTTTTGGGATTGCAACAAACATGCCCCAAAAATCTCTAAGGATCCCAAGGCCCAAACTTATGGGAAACTTGGTCAGCAAATCAAAGGTAACATTATTTTTGGGGGTTTTGTCTTAGGTACACAGGAATGTGTTTCACCAACCATAAAGAATCCAATTGAAGACCTGGTGACAATAAATGACAGAGAGAGAGAGAGAGAGAGAGAGAGAGAGAGAGAGAGAGAGAGTATACCATCCTTCATCCAAAGATCACAATATGGTTCACAACACTGAAGCACAAAATGAGAATGCATAATATGAAATAAAACCAAAACAAACCAATAAATCCCTTTCCACAAATACATTTAAAGGCCATTTGTTAGGTTTTAAGCCCCCACAGGACTCATTGGAGGGGGGAAAAAGAAAAAAGAAGTCATGAGGCTACTTCTCCTTACCCGAATCAAGGGCTCTCCCCACTTCCACCCCACCAGGACTTCTGCAGAACAATCCTATGTAGGTTAACACAGAAGCAGGGATGGGGGAGAAATTACATTCGGGTGAATTTATCAAATTCACAATTTCTGAAATAATATGAGAACTAAAACACAACCATTCTCCACAGTCTATAGTTACCTGAATTTTGCAATGCAGTTCTCTAACAAAGCAATACCATAAACACATTAGTGAAAATACCACACAATGTGTACAGTACATTAGTCAAAACTACATATGAAAATGTGTTTATTGGGGTAATTCTACATTTAAATGCAGTGAAAATCCTTGAAATTTCAGATGTGTTTGTTTGTTTTTAATACAGATCACTGCAGAAATGTACAGTAATGAATTTAAGACTGATGAAAATGAGAAACTGCGAGAACGGAAACTGACAGATCCATCCCCACTCAAAGGTAAGTCTTTTTTTTTTTAAGTTCAACTGAGTTTACTTCCAAGTACCAGTATACAGTGGAGGTGCCGTGTTAACATGTTGCTGTGTTACCAATGTGGTGTGGTGCTTAGAGTGTTGGACTAAGACCCTAGAGACCCAGTTTCAAAACTCCACTCAACCATGAAGCTCACTAGGTGACTTTGGGTCAGTAGCTGCCCCTCGCAGCCTAACTGACCCTCGCAGCCATTCCTCACAGTGTAGTTGTGAGGAATACATGAGGAGGGGGAGAACCATGTGTGTCACCTTGAGCTCCTGTGAGAAAAGGTGAGATATACAGGTACAAATAAATAAATAATTTTGCCACCAAAAAATACAAATCACCTTATGTACATTTTACAACCTTTCACGGACTAGGACATCAGACGTTGTAGGCTCAAGCCTACAGATAAATAAGATGTGTATTCTTTAAGGTGCCACAAGTCTCTTTGCTGTTTTTACTCCCAAGTAAACGTGTAGAAGAAGAGTTTGGATTTGATATCCTGCTTTATCACTATCCTAAGGAGTCTCAAAGCTGCTAACAACCTCCTTTCCCTTCCTCCCTGACAACAAACACTCTGTGAGGTAAGTGAGGCTGAAAGACTTCAGAGAACTGTGACTAGCCCAAGGTCACCCAGCAGCTGCATGTGGAGGAGCAGGGAAGCGAACCTGGTTCACCAGATTATGAGTCCACCGCTATTAATCACTATACCACGATGCAGCCACAGCAGGCTGGCCCAAGGCATTTTGCTGACTGAGATGGATCAAATGGCACTGCTGCCCCATTCCATGTAAAGAAGCCAACTGGACAATCTTGCTTCAACACTAGTAATGGAATAGTGTCTTTAAACATACCATAGTGCACTAATAGATTTATAGTAATAGGCGGTTGGTGGATGGATAGCTGCTAACAGATTAAGGTTGACTCCTGACAAGACAGAAGTACTGTTTTGGGGGGACAGGGGGTGAGTGGGTATGGAGGACTCCCTGGTCCTGAATGGGGTAAATGTGTCCCTGAAGGACCAGGTGCGCAGCCTGGGAGTCATTTTGGGCTCACAGCTGTCCATGGAGGTGCAGGTTAATTCTGTGTCCAGGGCAACTGTCTACCAGCTCCATGTGTTATGCAGGCTGAGACTCTACCTGCCCGTGCACTGTCTTGCCAGAATGGTGCATGCTCTGGTTATCTCCTTCTTGGATTGCTGCAATGCACTCTACGTGGGGCTACCTTTGAAGGTGACCCAGAAACTAATCCAGAATACAGCAGCTAGACTGGTGACTGGGAGTGGCCACCAAAACCACATAACACTGGTCTTGAAAGACCTACATTGGCTCCCATTACGTTTCCAAGCACAATTCAAAGTGTTGGTGCTGACCTTTAAAGCCCTAAACAGCCTCGGCCCAGGGTACCTGAAGGAGCGTCTCCATCCCCATCATTCAACCCGGACACTGAGGTCCAGTGCCAAGGGTCTTCTGGCGGTTCCCTCACTGTGAGAAGTGAACTTACAAGGAAGCAGGCAGAGGGCCTTTTCCGTAGTGGCACCCACCATTTGGAATGCCCTCCCACCAGATGTCAAAGAAATAAACAACTATCTGACTTTTAGAAGCCATCTGCAGGCAGTCCTGTTTAGGGAAGCTTTTAATATTTGATGAATTATTGTATTTTAACATTTTGCTGGAAGCCGCCCAGAGTGGCTGGGGAAACCCAGCCAGATGGGTGGGGTATAAATAATAAATTATTATTATTATTATGTTGCAGGGGTCACCATGCACAAACAGCTCTGTCCTCCAAGAGAACGTTGTGGCCATGGGACTCAGGAACAACTGCTCGGCTGCAACCACTATCAGCCTGACACTGCCACCTAATGCTAGGGCCAGCCCTGAGCTTTAGGTTTCTTTTGGTGTGTATATGTAATGCCATATTATTCACAGGAATGAGGCAGGGAGGACAGTGGGTGGTATTCAATGTTAGTCATACTCAGAGTAGATCTATTGAAATGAATGGACACAACTAACTTAAGTCCGTTAATTTCAGTGGGTCTGCCCTAAGTGAAACATACAAGTTGGCTATAACCCAGAATTAGCTAGTCATGCAAATAAAATGTTCAGTGTTCTTTTTAAAAAGGGGGGCAATTTCCCATACAAGGTGCAGCATTAGCTATATTCGCAAGTTAAGCCCTGCAATGATACAGTGTAGGCAGGAGTGGAGGGAGCCCCCTTTATGATCACTAGTGAAAGCAGCCTTAGGAATGGATGGACTGAAATGTTAATGAGCCCATTTCCCAAGCTGCTGCCAGACGCTGAATGGTTCAGTTTGCCTTTATTAAGCCGTTTGGAAGATGTCTTAGTTGCAGTTCCACAAAAGCAACTGTCAATGCTTTTATAATTTCTCATTGAGAATCCTATGCCCGTGTTTGGAGTAGGCCTAGTTCTCCAGCACTCCATCCTCTATCGGTATCATATAATAGAACAGCTCGACTCATTTTGCAGTGTGATTACAAAACCCATCATGGTGAATTATGCAGCAAGCTAAATTGGTTTCCACCTTTCACAAAGCCAGAATATTATCATGCACAAATAGTGTACAAATGCAGAAATAATATGCATCCAGCTTATCTAAACCATGGATTTTGGAAAGACTCCTACCTCTTCATTCCATCAATACCAGGTCTGCGACTAATGACACCTGCAACATTATGAAAGCGGACTCGAAGCATGGTGAATGCTCTTTCTTTTCTTCACACAAAACTTCAATTTTCTAAGGCATTTTGCCCATTATTGAAGGCTCTCTAAGATGGAAAATTAATATTTTGGAGGCGGGGCTCTATACTTTCCTGGGCTGGTATAATACCTGCAAATGTTTGTCAGTCAGCTAGCTGTGTAGCATATATTCCCTATCATTTTCTGAGAATAGATTTTCATTTTACAGATAAACTCTGGCCATGATCCAACATACTCAGTATGAATTCATTGGCTGTAAAGGCACCTAATGCAGTGATGAATTGTGTGCATCGAGTTCCACTGTGAATAATTGTTTTATTGTAACCTTCCTAGTGTTGTTTCCATTAGATATAGACCACTTTTTTTAAAGCCATACAAATTATGCAGATTTTAGGAAGGTAAAATGAAAACATCCTGAGACAATTAGAGAACTCCTTAGGGGAAGGTGGAAGTACTGAAAACTTCAATCTTATTTTAAATATGAGATGACCAAGGGTTAGACACATAGGAAGCTAGTTTAGACTATTGTCCCATCCAGATCAGTATTGTCCACACTGATTGGCAGCAACCATCCAGGGTTTCAGACAAGAGTCTCTTTGATCCCTACCTGGGCTCCTTTGGGGAGAAGTGCAGGTAGGGATGGGAAAAACTGGATTCAGTATGCATTTAAAGCTGAATCTATCAAATGTTCATTTTCTGAAACAATACACAAAGCAAAACACCTATCCTTTGAAATTCATCCTTTCGTGAATGTGGTGGTGCAGTTCCCCAAGCAAATCATGTTTACAAAAAGATATATATTAGGGGAAAGTTTGCATAAAAATGAAGATATTAGTAGAAATAACATTAAAATTGCATTGTATTAGGGAAAATTGCTTCCAAAAGGTGCACATTAGTTAAAACTGCACAGAAATATGTTTATTAGAAGAACTTTACACACAAATGCTGATGAATGTTCATGAAGGTGAGGTCTGGTGGGGAAGGCACCCAACCCCATTCCTATGTTGTCCCTTCTTTTTGCATATTCTTCTTTTTCCCATCCACACCTGTCTCTCCTTCCAACACCCCACTCCCTGGCAGCCTCAGAGCGCTCTGAGCCATGCAATGTGACCTGTAGCAATCCAAAGCTATTTCAACATGGCTCAAATGATGCCCAAATATATATGCACCTGCTGCAACAACTCCCTTCCTTTGGCAGGCTGTTTGCAAATTCCAGTCAGTTTGCTGTGTAATACTGTATGTTGCTATCTTATCTTTTACTAGGGATAGAATTACCAATTGGTTTAGTTTCCCCTCACTTTCACTTTTTCCATTGTTATATTTGTGTTTGAAAGCTATACAAAAAAATTGCATGATTTAAAGCAACACCCACTGATCCTGGCTATCAGTATCTTTTTGACTGACATCGATGAGATTTCTGTCATGCTTTAACTCTCCTACAGTGCAGGCAATAAGATTTTTTAAGGGAGGAATCTTATTACTGGATGTACTGCTGTGGTCTCTGTTGACATTTTCAATCAAAAAGGCAATCAGAAGGTCATATGTTTGAGAGTTTCTCTACAAAGGAACCTGTTAGGGGGTACAAGGAGGAATATAACACACATAGGAGTTACTTGGCTTAAATTCCTGTGTGACCATGAACAGTAATTTGATCTATATAATGGAAGAGTCATATTTTGTGCCTTAACAGTGGCATAAATCAGATATCCCCCAAGTTTCATCCACTAAGGCAAAACATATCAAGGGAGGGGTGTGTGTTGGGGAGTGAGAATGTCAGGTGTTTTCTGAGAAGAGCAAGGTACCTGTGGCCATCCAGATGTTTCTGGACTCCATCAGCTCCAGCATGGCTAATGGCCAATGGCCAGGGAAATGCAGCTGCAAGGTTTGGGGTTTACCTGGGGCCACTATATTAATTATAACTTGGAAACTTGTGAACTGCATAGGGGGAAAGAGACCATGTTTAGTAAATATGCAATTCCACTACCAGCCACATAAGCCTGTCATCAATGTGTGAGCCCTACCCTGAAGTGACTCAGGCTGGTTTTGATTCCATCTCTTTCCCCCTGCCACACCACTTCAGGTGATGGTGGCAGTCCTTCGTGACTCACATCCCTTCAGAACCCACCTGTCCAACTGAGTGACACAGTTTAACCTGCCATATGGGTCCCACAGCACTGTGTGTAAGTCTCTGTAATCACAGTTCACCAGGGGCACCTGGGACATTTTGCCACCGCAGGCAAAATGCCCTGCCACTACAGCCCTCTCTCCCACAGCACCACCCTGCAGACCCAAGCCCCCTCCCCACACCTGCGCTGCTGCCAGTCATGCCACAACTGCACCCTCACCTGCAACTGCACTGTTGATGCCCCCATGATACAGTGGTGGCAGCAAGGGTGCAGAATTAGTGGAGAGGGCAAGGGCACTGTGGCAGCTGCAGCAGCAACATGGGCATGAACAAACATGGGCAAGAAGAGAAATTGCTTCATCCTGCTTCATGCAAGCAACAGACTTGCTATTCACCTGAAAAGGGCCACAGGGTACTCACTATCTTTGTCGTGCCCTCCTCTTTTCTGCACACACATGCGAGGTGACTACTACTGACCAACCTAATTATTCAGCTCCCATCACTAACTGCTCCTATAGGCAATAAAGTATGGAGTAGGCAAAAAATGTCCCCCCTGTCAGCCAATCACAGAAAAGGACAAAAAAAGAATCCCTCTCAGCCCCCACTATAGTGAACAGCTAGATGTGATAAGGAGCAGGAGGAATTGGACAAGAAGGTCTTATAGGAAGGGAAACCCGCAAGCAGGACCTGGGCCCAACACAAAGGCCTGAAGGCATTCTCATTCCCCCCCCGCCACCCCAGTTAATTATTAGGTGTTTTAAGCCTATGTCCTTTGGATGTTTTGTATTTACATAATTCACAAATGTCCAAAATGACTTTCCCATCATGAGATAACAAGACCCCCTGACAGAATACGAGTTGCTTACTTGCAAAAATTTCAATACATATAGTCTATTCGGGCAGTGTTCCAAATCACATGGAAATAAAGTGTAAAGAGGATATGGAGTTCCCAATCATGGGGACACTTCACTTATGTGAATGCATTTACAACCCCCCTTCAGACCTTCCAGATCAATACAAGAACACCCTGATGTAGGGTGTTGTTGTATTTCATCTGGAAACAGAGCAAACCTTCAGCCCTGTCTGAAACATCTCATCACTCTTCCTCTGACCACTATATGTTTCATATAAAGGTAAAGGTACCCCTGCCCGACAGGGCCAGTTGTGACCGACTCTAGGGTTGCGCACTCATCTCGCTCAAGAGGCCGGGAGCCGGCGCTGTCCAAAGACACTTCCGGGTCACGTGGCCAGTGTGATGAAGCTGCATCTGGCGAGCCAGCACCAGCGCCACACACAGAAACGACGTTTACCTTCCCGCTATAAAGCGGTCCCTATTTATCTACTTGCACTTAGGGGTGCTTTCGAACTGCTAGGTTGGCAGGAGCTGGGACCGAACGATGGGAGCTCACCCCACCCGTGGGGATTCGAACCGCCGACCTTACAATCGGCAAGTCCTAGGTACTGAGGTTTTACCCACAGCGCCACCCGCGTCCACATGTTTCATATAGCTGTCTGCAAATAAATCCCTCAATGGAAGGAACTGTTGGCACAAGTAAGTTACCTGCACAATTGTCCTGATCATGCAGATCCTCATATGTTAACAACTGCTCATGCACTAGTTCTTTCCAGATTAGAATTCCTACATTCTGTCTATCTGTCTGTCTGTCTGTCTGTCTGTCTGTCTGTCTGTATCATCTCTCTATCTCTCTATCTCTCTATTTCTCTATCTCTATCTCTATCTCTATCATCTATCTATATCTATATCTATATCATCTATATCTATATCAATATCATCTATGTCTATATCTATATCTATATCTATATCTATATCTATATCTATATCTATATCTATATCTATATCTATATCTATATCTATGTAAGGTATTTATATACCACTTATGTACCAAGGATTCCAGTTGGTGTACATAAAAATAATAAAATCCATGCCATGGAAAAATCAATTAAAATAATAATAAAAGAACAAAAGCTTCCTTAAAATGTTAACATGTGTGCTTTAAAAGAAAGGTCTTAATCAGGTGTTGGAAATTCAACAGGGAGCGGGCCTGTCTGATTTCTGCTGGGAAAGAGTTCCACAGAATTGGACTCACAATACTGAATGAATAGCTTCTGGTGGATGTAGGTTGTCCAGTCTGCATTTAGGAGACCCTAAAATCTCATTGTTTGGGCAGGGATATTAAGGAAGCCCAATGCCAAGTTTTTGAGGGCCTTGTAAATTACTACAAGAACCTTGAAGTTGGACTGGTAACATATGAACAGCCAGTGCAAGCTGTTCAGCACTAGACTTAGATACTGGCAGTAGTTTGACCCCACCAACAGTCTAGCCACAGCATTATAATCTAAGTTATGCATGAATAAGGCAAATATCTATCTTGAAGATTGTGCTATTCTACAGTTTAGTAACAATTTTGATGCTTTTTATACCTGGCTTTTGATTTATGTTCACATTAACAATCCAAAACCCTCAGAATGATGCAACTTAAAATTGAACTAAATGAAACCTTTTCCACCTTGAGCAGCTGATTAATAGAGCTTCTTGCAAGAAGATGTTCCACTCTTCATGGAATCTGCAACAATATGCCTCCATTCAGCTTCATTTTGAAATTTTCATGAAGGCTGTTTTCCATTCTTTAAATTAATTTCCCTGTTCAATTTGTGATTAGAAGGCAAGAGCTGTGTAAAAGTTATTCAAAGATGGAACTAGTGAATACAGTTTCAATAAACATGAGACTTCATTAATTTGATCAAAACCTTTACAAGCATATAGAAGTGGTGTTAGCATATCAGTTGTTTGCAGGCTGCAGTCATTAAATCTAGCTGTGCTACAACAGAAGCAGTATCAGTATCATTGTAACTGTATTCAGGTGTTTGGGTGAACATGTGGGGGCTGAAACTAAATAGGGGCTGTAAGAGTACTGACCCCACCATTTTTATCCTCAATATCTCCACAGAGGTGGTTTTAGGGTAACACAACCTGTTCAGCCGCATTGGGTGCCACACCACAACAGTGCTGTAGAACAGTGTTTCCCAACCTTGGGCCTCCAGCTGTTTTTGAACTACAATTCCCATCATCCCTGACCACTGGTCTTGCTAGCTAGGGATGATGGGAGTTGTAGTCCAAAAACAGTGTGAGAGGTAGGGGGGCACCAAACTGTAGCATCATACAGGGTGCCACTGAAATTTGAGTGCCCAAAGTCTGTCACTGGTCTCCATGCACTCCAATCTGCCCCATCTTCTGGCCTTCACAAGTTGAGCATTAATTAAGGTCTCTGGTGTGATCCTATGTTCAGCTGAATAGTTACAACCCTCCCTTTGATTGGAAACCTTGAACCATGTGAGAAGGATTCCAACCCCATTCAACAGAACATATAATTCTCCTTCAGATCTCCACACTGAATGTGTGATGGTAAAGAGAATAAGGTTCAGGATGAACACACTTGGGAAGATTGGAAATGAAACGAAGATGAGTGCCTCTGTACCTCCTACACGGTTTAAGCTCTCACATGTTCACTGAAAGGGCTACAGATTTAGAGACAAACCACACGTAATTCCGGAGATCTGAGATCAAATTTGTAGCAACCATGTGGATGAGTGGGAAGGGAGAGACTTGAATCAGGACTTCATCTCAGAAGGAGGGTTCATGCTTTTATACCTGTGCCATTCCTGAGCCATTTCCCAAACTGAAACCATCACCTCCCTTTGAGGTACCATTTGGATACCTAATGTGGCCTCCCCCATCACTAATATTAACTTCACACACACCCCTACATACAATTGGAGCATCATCAATGCTATGTCGTTGTGTCCTCAAAAATTGATGGATATTTTTGTAAAAAATATTGTTATTAGAATTCTAGTACAATTGTAGTATACATTGTACTATGCATGACTAATCAGAGGTAAGGTCCACTGCATTGATTTTGACTCTTTCCACGGTAAGTGTGCACTGGGTCAATATTGTCAGTTTTAAGCTAGCTGGACAAATGGTATGACTTGATGTAACTCAGCCCCTTAAAGTTTGGTTGAGGTCAACCCCACAGATTACTTGATGGCATTTGTCCAATAGTCAATCCACAGCACCACCTTGGCTCTTTTGTAGCCAAACATCTGTTCTGTGACTGCAAAATGGAACCAACATGAGATATTGAGTACACAACCCTTTGAAAATTATTGATGTCAGAGTAAATAACACCAACCACAATAACATTTGCAGATTAGAAATGAGACATGATTTCCCAAATCCAACTACATTTTCAACAGTCTAAAACTGGCATGAAATGAAATCTCTTTTGATGTAATTTTGGATTGAAATAATAATAATAAAAACATATGATTGCCTTCTGAAAACTGATGAAAGGATCTGCATTTATTCTACACAATGATTTCTGAAAACTCACTTCCAGAAATGCACATTTTGATTCTCACACACCTACACACACCCTGAACTGATATGATGATGTTTGTTTGTTTTCAGTATTTGATTGGAGATAGTTTTGCCTACATTCATCATGTGCTAGGTGCAGTCCCAGATGGGGCTGTGCCACTTACCTGATCTCCCTTCAGGTGAGTCACAGGACAGAGAGGGAGAGAGCAGAGGCAGTGGTGAGGTTGACATGGCACAAATGCACAGACAGAGCCAATCCAGTGCTCTTGCTGATGTATTTAGGCTGCCATGACCTTGGTGCCACCTAACTCCTCCACCCTCCATCCCAGTGACTAGTTCGAAGGGAGGTCAGTCACAAACTCACCTTCCTATCTGCTAATGGTTAGGGATGCAAGGACTCTTTCACATTATGCATTGGGTTCCATTGAAACCCATACAGATCCAAGTAGGGAGGGACCAATTGCCTCCAGAATATTTCTCTTTTCCATTCATGACTGACTCAACCTGCTTTTAATAAACAGGGAGAATCATGGAATGGTTCTGAGTTAAATAACACATTGATTATTTAAAAGCCTTAGAAGGAATTGCAGCTCTCAGAGGATTCATCTATTTACACGTTGATGATGTGTCTCTGTAAGATGCAGGCAAAACTGAAAAGAAACGGTGATCACAAAGAAGGTATTTATAAAAATATATTTCCACAAAGTAGGAAACAATACAGGAGTTGTTGGTTGTTTTTTGTCTTCTGAATACAATACATGGAGTAAATAAAGAAAACAATTGCATCAAAACAAAAATAGAAAAAAAGTAAAAATGAATTGCATGTAATACTTAGTTTTATTATACAATTGCTACTTCTAAATAGTCAGTTTTCATTACAAATTGAGGATGTCAACAGCTACTAAGTGCTGCTTTCTTTGTGAGCAAGATCCCTGTGCATAACCATGAATATTCTAGAAAATAAGAAAAGCTAAAAACATAAGCAGGAAAATTATGTACACACCGGATCTTCTAGTATAGTGGATAACTATAAGCATGTGTGACTTTATGGTGAAATGTGTGGAATTTTCAATGTCTTTGTTTTGTTTTTTGTAAATATTCACATGAACCAGTTTGCTTCCAGTTGCTTGTGCTTGTACTAAAATGCCAGTTCTTGGTTTATGAAGAAAATATAAAATGGTCCAATGTTAATTTCTTCCAGAAACGCCCTCACCCGGCTACCATTCCCTTGCAACTCCTCCACTGCTAATATCTCTTGTGTTTGTTTTTCAAAATGTACATTTCATTTAACATTCATTTTATATATATATATATATAGAACAAAGAATTCTAACCTTTTATTAATGGATACAATTTTGACATTTCCCTTCTCTTATACTCTTACCAATAATCAATCTTAATAAATAAAAGTAGTAATGGACATCAATAAAATATTTATTTCAAGGATTAAACAAATAAATTTGTTCTTTAGCAATAAAACCAGCTTTTGTATATGAGTCCATCTTCTTTCACATATTTCCCTCCTTTTTCTTATAGAAGACAAAGTAGATGAAATGAGTGATTCTTCTAGAAAACAATCCATTTTGTTTGAAAAGTAGAGAACTTTAGTCTCTTCTCCACTTGAACATTTGCACAATGGTGGATTTTGAATCCTGTCACTGGAATAGATTAAGAACATGTGAATATTTTAAGGCTTGACACAATGTTTGAAGATGATATTCAGTCTGTGGTTTTTGTGGCCAAGAATTACCCTATGTACAACTTACAGTCACTGCACAGTTGAGGCCAAAAGGGACTTTATCAATGCTTTTCTTAAAAATTCAGCATTGCAAAGAAGACCAGATATTGCTTTTAACATTCTTTTTTTCCTGTTTTTGTGGTGGAATCTTTGTTGGCAATGTGGAAGCAAACCATTAGCTTTCAATGGACTATCAGAAGATGCTCTTCATAAGCAAAAATCCATAGAGGTCCATTATGTAGAAAAGCACCTATCTTCTCCATTTCCTTTCCTTTCACATACTGAAGGTGATCAAAGATCCAAACCTCCATCTTCAGAGTGGTCATGTGAATATAGAATATCCAAAGACTTCTAGACACTCTACGTACTTAACTTCACACTCCACAAGACTCAGACCTCCTAACATATACTTTTGATTTATGTACTTTTTTGGTTCAACATTACAATGTAGTTGATTTTATAAGATGACTGGCACTAAAGTTGCCCCTAAACAAAAAGCCACATTAGTCATAACTAACAGCAGTGGCCCTAGAATATTACATGATCGCTTAAGTCAAGAGTGAAAAAAATAAAAGTTTGTAATCCACTGTCAAGTTTCTTTGTCACTTTCACCCACTGAGTAAAGTTCCCCGAGTCTTTTAAAACGGGGTCCCCATTCACTGAGGTAGTCAAAATTCTGATCTGAGTCTGATGTTGAAGACTCTAAGGAACTTAGAGAACCAGCTACTGAGCCTCTCCCCTCATAACCATAAATCTGAATCGAGTCATATGGAGGAGCTGTAGGGTCATTATCAGCTTCATGGAGCCTTACATTGATAAATTCATCAACATCAACACCATTCGGAACAGGTGCCAGTCCCTGCCTTGGCATAAATTGAAGATCGGGTTTAATATCCTTGCGGGGCAAAAATCCATTTATTCCATCAGGGTTTTGTAAAGTTGCAATGTCAAATGCTTCCGTATCTTCTTCGCCACCTCCTTCGTCATCGTAACGGATGATGTTTTCCCTCACATCTTCATCATCTTTGATAATAAGAGGCTCGTTTTTATGTCTCCTCAGTGTCACAAACAGCACCACAATGACTGTAAAGGAAATACCACAAGCTGATCAACCTTTGAAAGCAGTTCTTAACGCAAGCAAAATATTTCCTCAGAGGGTGAAAAGGTGCTTATATTTCTATGAGGGCTTGACTGGAAATTTGGTTATTAGAACATGAGGTAAAATGAATTTGGGAGAGAAGGAAATTTGGGATCCCTGAAACTAGGAGATAGGAAATTCAAGGAAAGGGCCCATTTTTAAAAAAGTTTTGAGAGGCACTTGCTAGTCTGAGCATCCCTGTCCTGCTCTGACTTGGATAGGATCGAGGTCAGGAAATGCAGTTTGTCAGGAAGTGGTGCCAACATTGAGGACAGCTATTCACCTGTATTCCCTGACTGATAGCCTCTCACGTATTACAACTTTGTGATCAGTGACATAAGCAATAAATTGTCAATATAGTCAAGTGGGTCTAGTTCCTGATAAGGCATGATGCTTGATTTGCCAACATTTAGTTCCAGCATCAACCTATGCACCCCAATGGCAAATTTCCCCTTTAAATGGATCTGACATAGGCTTTTGTGGGATATCCAGCCTCATATAACTCAGAGTCTGAACTCTAATGCATGAAGGGGTTAAAACCATAGAGTAGGCTGTCCTGTCAGGCTTAGCTAGGTTATTCCTCCTCACCTTGGGAGGAAGAGTTATCAAGCCTGTGTTCTTCCATTCCACCATTGGACCCTACCAGTAAGGAGATCTAAGCTGGATGTTCCAGACTTAGACTACATGGCTTAAGCAGGCCATCTTTGTGTTTCTATGCAGATAATTCAGCAGCATTTACCATTTTGGAACCTAAGTTATACTGCCTGTGTTTTCTTGCTGCTGTACAGAAAAGCACATGAAACTGACACTTTGAAGTGTTTGTAAGTAAACAAATGTTAAACATGTAATCTCTTTCTATGCTAAGGGAAGTGGGAAACTTTGGATGCAATTTAAAAGGTCTAACAGCCTATATTTCCATACTTTGCTGCATGTTTTGTCATTTTAAAATCTCTGTTGGGGCCCTCTCACCAAAGAGTACTTGCATCTAGGCATCCAAGGAATTCTCCTTTTTATTATAACACTAAGTATTTTATACTTTTAAACAAATACAGAACACAAAACCAAAAGCTTGTATGTTGTGTACATGTAGTGTGAAAGGTAACTAAATTAGTAACTAAATTCTACCTTTTTGAGTTTAGTATACATTTCAATAAATTTCATTAAATATTCAAGGCTATTGTCCAATGTGTTTATTTGTGAAGTATTTTACTATCATTACTATCACTACTACTACAACCACTACAGCTAATAGTAATATTGTTGCAAATATTCATCAATTGCTTCCATTACAAATCTGTTTCTAACAATCCCAATATGTAAGCACATATATGTGAACACAATAATCAATCCACAGGATATTTTAGCAACCCATTTGCTAATTAATAACTCATTGTGAGGGAGCTTTGCTGTCATTGACATCTACTCTCATGTGTGATGAAAAGAGCATTACTCAGCTATGAAAAGGAGCAGCCCAACTTCAGATACATTAATTCAAATTAAGCTTATTCCCAGATACTTGTGTTTGGAGCTAATGCTTTGCTCTGTCAATTTCAGTTTCTTTCAGTTTATCATTTTTCCAACCTTAAGTTCAGTTCTCCACATTTCCACATCAGTTTGCATTTTTTAAAGTCTTTGTGAAAACATTTCCAAGCAAATTTCTTCTCACATACACATTTTTAATGGAATTTCCAGAATATAAACATTTTTGCAAAGTAATTTCCCAAATAGAATGTATTTGTGTATCTTATTTCCACAAATATATATATTTATATGCAACAATTTACTCTAGTACAGTCGTACCTCGGGTTACAGACGCTTCGGGTTGCATGATTTCGGGTTGTGCACTGCGCCGAACCCGGTAGTACCAAAATGAGTTACTTCCGGGTTTCAGCACTTGCGCATGCGCAGAATCGCAACCCGCGCATGTGCAGACGTGGTGCTGCAGGTTGCAGACGCTGAGGGTTGCGAACGTGCTTCCTGCATGGATCACATTCGCAGCCCGAGCATCCACTGTATACACATTCTGGGCCCCATGACTTGGTTGGAGAACTACACTGCAAAATTTGGAGAAGTGTAGATTTTGACAGATGCTTCAGTTTGCATACTGTTTTGGAAAGTGCAAATTCACATTCAAATGCTAACTGAATTGAATTCCCACCCCATTCCTACTTTGGATACCACCCCAAAAAAGTTGCTGTTAGCCCTGCAACAGTGTTTCTTCCCCCCTAGAAAAAAACAGGTGCCAGTTCTCACCTTGAAGTTGTTACAGTAAGTATTCACATTTTAACCCCCCCCCCAAAAAAAGAGGTGTCGGTACTGCATGCCCTTGAGTACCCTCTGGGGGGGAAGCATTTCCCTGCAGCAGTTTGGGTGGTAGTAGTAGTAGTAGCAGCAGCAGTGTTTGTATCAGGCTTTGGTCTCTACCCTTCAGGGGAGCTAACAGCGACTTTAATGAAGACTTGATATTGACAGGGGAAAGCATGAGGAAATGAGTTGAACATGCTCTCCACCAATGCTGCTGTTCCAGTAAAAATTAGATGCCTTCATAAATATTCAAATGTAAACAGAAAATGTATCAGGTGATCTAATTATCTGTGTTTTGACTGTAATTGTGTTCTAAGCACTTGGGTACTGTACAAGTTTACTGCCCATGAGACCTTGCTCAATGTTCTACTAATCATACAGAATGTAACCCTCCAACGACATATAGTAACCTATCCAAACTTTCCAGTCTGGCTGACTAGCTAAGGAAAAACAGAGGAGTCATTTTCCATTTGGCAGGCCTCAATGGATACCCCGTAGACTGTGATAATTTCACTAGGTCACCATTTGTGAAGAGTTGGCCTATGGCAGGAGTAGTCAATATGGTGCACTCCAAATGATGCTAGACGGGAACTCACATCAACCCTAGTCAGTATGGTGAATAGTCAAAGATAATGAGAGTTTTCTCCAAGAACATCTGGAGTGAATCATGTTGACTATCCTTGGCTTCTGGGAATATTTGATGTTACCAAGTTTACTAAGGGTAGATCCTTTTTCAAATAATGGACCTAAACTATTGATTTCAATAAATTTACTAGCCACTTGCCTCTTTCACTGCCACATCTTTTCTTCCAGAAAAGTTTGTCTATATTGTTTAGCAATTTATGAACCAGAACCATGTGAATCTTGCTCATGTTTAAAGCACTGCTCCAAATGTCTACTATGACTGGCAGTGGCTTTCCAGGGTCTTCAGTAGTGGGCTACTACTAGAGTCACAATCAATTGAAAATGGGAGCTTTTGCAAGTAAAGCATATGCTCAACTGCTGAAAGATGCTCCTTTCCCATATGGAAGTCTTTCTGACCAGTGAATGAATACGTACCTAGCAGCAAAATGATGCAGGCTAGAATTGCTATTAAAGCTCCCATGCTGAGGCCAATAGGGAGCACATAAGCTTCAGCATTGCAGGACTGGGCAATACCCTCGTTGCTGCATCCACAGACCTTAATGGTGAGGGTGCTGGTGCTGCTCATTGGGGGATTCCCACTGTCGCTGATTATGATAGGTAGAAAATAGACTTCTTGCTTCTGGCGGCTGAATCCATTATGTTTTGTTAGAATGTTAAGGGTGTTATCTGGAAAAGAAGGGGATAATCTATTTCAGATTAAGGCTGCAGAATGCAAGGCTTTCTTTGATGAGGACCGAGCCAAATCTACTTACCTTATTTTGTGTTCATTTTCATAGTTTTACAAAAGTGCTTCTCCGTGTTGCCAGTTTATGGCATGTGACATGAACAAATTGGTGTACCATCAGTGCTGCCTTCTTTTTTCTCCTTACCATCCTTACCATCATTTGGAGCTCTTTGGAAATTGGCAGGGATGGGGAACCTCAGGTCCAGAGGTCAAATGCAGTCTTCCAAGCCCCTCTAGCAGGCCCTTGGGACTCTCTCTAGGCTACACCCCCTCTTCCCAGGCCACAACATTCACTAAGCCATCTCTACACACTCACTGAGCAATTTCGTCTAGCTGAAATGGGTCCTTGAACAGTGGCAGTGTCTCTTGCTTGTGTGGGTGAAGAGAGAGGTTGTTTTAATGCTGAAACCTCTGACTGGGATATATTAAGGACTGTCTCCTTCTATGTGATTGTGGCTACCTATTGTTTTTTGTCAACAGAAGCTTTTTCCACCCCCACTCCTGCCCTGAGGTACACTTGACTGGGTTGCAAGACAGGACTTTTAAAGTTGTGACACTCAGGTTATGAACCCCATCCTTAGAGGGTCTGGCTACCTGCTTCTCTTAGGTGAGCTTAATTATGCTTTTATGGCTGTTTTAAAACTGTCTTCTGTTAAGCTTGTTGAATTTATATTGTTTTCATAAAGCACATTTTTGGGAGTTTTGGGAGCCAAAATGTGTCTATAAAAGTTGGGAGGGTTCAACTGAACGTCAGAAGAAACATCATGGTAGTAAATGCAGTTTGGACAATGGAACCAATTACTTCTAGAGATTGGCAGGGCAGGTGTTCCCTTACTTGCGGTCTTCAAACAAAAGGTGAACATTTATCTGTTGGGGATACCCTACCTATAGATTTCCTGCATCAAGCAGAGGATTGGGTTGTCATCGCAACCAAATCATGCATTTAAGAGACTATTAAAACACATTTAAAGCACAAAGAATTATGAGAACGGTAGTTTAACCCTCAGAGAGCCTTTTGATGCAACAGCTTTCACTATGGAAATTGGGCATACATACAGTTGACTGCCTAATCATTCCTTCTGTTTTTGCATAGTGAAGCTTGTTACCTTTTTCACAGTTCTTAGGCACAGTTGACATCATTAAAACGATCACCATTTAACTCCCACAATTGCTGAATTTACAGAGGCCTGTCTTCCATTTACTAGTAAAAATATAGGCAGTGCTGCAGACACTGGAGTGAGGTAAATGTTGGCTTTATTTAATGACACCCACTGTGTGTTAGCAGTAAATCAAATAACTAAGAACCGCACAGGTAATTACTGAATTCAACTCTCCTGCAAGATGTATGAGATTTTTCTATTACATTAGGTAACCCTAGATTACTGGCACCCGGCATCCCACCCAACCCTCTCCTCTTATTAGCAGTTCTGTGTATGCCAGGCAACACTTCAAAAATGTAACAAGGTTTGATTTATTTGCTTACTTAACAAGTCATCAGGGTACTTTACTGCTTTACTCAGAAGGCTATTTTGAATCCTGCTGCCATGGATGTCCTTGGGTTTATGCTGATTTGGATTCATTTGATACATTTCTTCAAATAAAAAGTAGCAGGAAGGTAATCGAAATAATGTTTTGCTAGACCTACAGCAGATCCTGGTTTTCCTAAAGGTTTTCCTCATTTGCTTACTTAACAATTCATCAAAGTTTTAAACTACTTATTCAGAAAAAAATATTTTGAATCCTGCTACCATGGATGTGCTTGGATTTATGCTGATTCAGATTCATTTGATACATTTATCCAATAAAAAACAACAGCTAGTTAATAGAAATAATATTCCACCAGAGCTAAAAGAGATCCCGGTTTTCCTAAAGAAAGAACAATAATGTTCTGTGCAAAGGTCCAATAAACAGTTTCTGTTGTCTAAGTATTGCATTCATTAATCATTCCAACTTCCATTTATTGTTCATTCTCCCATTACTCTCGTATTCCAGTTAAACAATAACAATATTGAAAAACAGTTACAGAACTGGAGCATACATTGTGCTGCTCCTCGCATTGCTTTCAGAACATTTTCTTTTTTCTCTTACCTTCATATTACACATGTTGCTCACACACCACTTAGGGCAGATTTGCCCCACCCCATAAGAGAGGAAGACTAGAACAGTGAGGTTCTAGTCTTTCCCTTTAGAAATTACTGCTATGATAAGGCTTCTTCTTCCAACCCATGATTCCCCATGTGACTCACAGGGGTAGTAGTTAGGACCAGAAGTAGCAAGTTTAACTAAACACCAAGGGTTTAAAATAATGAGAAACAATCAAAAATTGGGGAAAATCTCAAACCACCTTCTATAGTCACATGCCTTTTTTAAGGTGTGGGAAAAGGTTCCAAAGGTAAACTGACAAAATGAGTAAAAGAAGGCAAATTAATAAAGGAAAAGTTTGTAGCGAAATGGAGCTTGTTTATCAATTACTGGAATGAAAAAGTGCAAGAATCATTCCATCCTCTTAGGGTGGGAGGATCAAAACATAAGCAAATTTTGGGGTGGTGTGTTCCACAGGAATTCTAAAATTTCTAAAATTTTGAATATTGCAGTGGTTAAAGATCCAGGCTTAGCCTTGATATCATTTTTTTTTTTCAAGGAGCAAATAAATAGATTTTCTTTAAGCCATTAACAATCCATTTCTTGACAGCAGCCTGGATGGAAAACACAATCTTATGGAGAAGTGATCATTTGTTAACTATACAAAGTGGTCTGATAGGATTTGGAAGGCTGTGCTTGTAGATGAACTATCACAACATTGCAAAGTAATCAGAGGTGACATTACCAGAGAAAAATATTATGATGGCTGGATCCCCTTCATTTCTTTCATTAATTCCTCACCAGAAGAACTTAGACCATATTTTCTTTTTGAAGAAGTATGTTTTCCTGAACTTTATACTGATACTCCAGGTGTTTTTTATTTAGATACCATGCCACTGACTCTCTCCAAGGTTTAAGGAAGGTTGTTGTTCACTTTGCAAGTCTGCTATTGTAATCAATCCAATGTGTTTGACATTTATATTCTTTCCAAAGTATGTAATGAGTATGCATGGTTCACCTAAATATCCCCCCTAAAACATTATATTTAGAATGCTTTGATAATTTTATATCAGTTTGTTTCTCTTAATGTTTTTGCTCATTTCTTTCTTTCTTTCTAATTCTTTTTTTTACTCCTTTAATATATTTTTTATGTCTTTGTTATCTTTCCTTTCCTCATTTTGCTTTGTTCTTGCTTTTGTTTTCTTCTGCTTTTTGTGTTTGTTTGTTTTTAATCTTCTACTCAGAGTTAATGATGGGTTTGCATACAGATGAAGGTGATGGATGGTTGGTGTCAGGGCCAGATTTAGGTTTGCTGAGGCCCTCAGCTACTGAAGGTAATAGGGCCCTTTATATGTCCAGCTGTCCTTTGTCAACAACAAATTGTCGCTGTTTTAGGTGTTGAATATGTGCTATATAGTAATTTGTGGCCCTAATCGGTATCTAAAGCCATTTTATTTGTTTTTTATCTTATATTTTGGAAATGTACATCCAGTTGTTTTTTTCCTTTAATTTTTTTTTGGGGGGGCCCAACAGAGTGGGGCCCTAAGCTATAGTTTGTTTAGCTTATACGTAAATCTGGCACTAGTTAGTGTGAAAGGCTGGGAAGGGAAAATCTCCCAGGGATGGAGAAGAAAGAGAAGCTCCCAGGGGGAAGAGAGGACTGTCAGAGAAGATGCTGCATTCTTCTTTTTCTCTTTTTCGTTTTTGTTTTGATTAGTTTGTTTTTTATTGTATTGTATTATAAAAGGTCTTAATAAAATCTTACTTTAAAAAGTCAAGAAAACAGGGAATGACCACATGGGAAGAAAGATCCAGGCAAAACTGATACATACATGAGAAACAGTTCAGTTTTGTTATGGAATTCAGTTAAGTTACTCATGGGATGACACATTATTCATTTCTTTTCTGTTGACAACAGCTGTATTTTTTTATTGGTACAATAACCTGAAGGGGCTAATGTAAAGTACTCCCTCCACTAACTCACCTAAGTAGTTATGTATGTAAGCTCTGATCCATCTTGTCTCTAAGAGACAGAGTTCTATTCAAATTCACTTAGCATGCAGCCTGGTTTACAGCCTATTTAATTCTGAGAACTATTATTAAATTTCTGAGTATTATTTAGGCCAGTCAACACAAACTCACACAAACTGTTTTTCTCTCTGCAGGGCTTCACCTGGGCCATAGGTCTTATCCCAATCAAGCCCCAGAAGATAAGGGTAGGTGACTGAACCATTCGATTAAGATTAATTTAGGGATGGGCAAATCTGTGAATTTTGGATTCTTTCTGCTTCTCATTTTTATTATCTTTAGTTATCCATATCAGTAGGCTATGTAATACAGTGGTACCTCTGGTTACGAACTTAATTCGTTCCAGAGGTCCATTGTTAAGCTGAAACCGTTCTTATCCTGAGTCGTGCTTTTGCTAATGGGGCCTCCCACTGTGCGTGCGCCAGAGTTGCACGATTTCCGTTCGCATCCTGGGGCAAAGTTTGCAACCAGGAGCAGCTACTTCCAGGTTAGCGGAGCTCGTAACCTGAAGCATTTGTAACCAGAAGTGTTCGTAACCAGAGGTACCACTGTACACATAATTAATTAATTGTGTGACTTACTTAATTTTGCTAGAGTGGAAACTGAGTTGAATAATGTAGTTTTGTGTGGAAGACAGACAGTAGTGGAACAGAAACTGTGCTGCATGTGGTGGAATGGAAAACAACCACTTCTCACATTCATACACTAAGTGCTACTTCAGTGTTGCAAGGTGCTATCCATGGAAGTCTTCCTTTTCTGAGTTCTGCAATTTGAAACTTTCAAGCAATCCAGCCTTCCTGTTTAGTAATAAAATCACTTTATCTGGTCTACTTTTGTTTCCCAGTAGAGAGCTCTTTTTTAAAAAAAGCAACAACTTAGAAGCTCAGAAAACAGCAGGCAGCTCCTACAGGAGCAAACATCAAGGCTACTGCATGAGTTAGCTTGGAAACAGGTGCTTGAGAGGGCGCTCTCTGCTCATCTCCCCAATTAACCTGCTGATCCTTCATTATCATGCTTTTCATGTCATTTACTTAACCATCCCTTGGTTAACAAAACATAGCATACTTTGCTTTGTAATCTATTCTTATGAGTTCTAGGTTAAATTGCCATCTATGCCTTTCATGTGCATATGTATGGATTTAAAACCACATCAACAACATCATTACATCACAAACCAGTGGAGGCTGGTTATTAGGGTGAAGGTGGCACTGCCCCACTAACCTTAGTCTGCCCTCTGTTAGCTCCCACCTGTCTGTCTTCTTACAACCAATCCAAGGAGAACTTCTGCCTGCCAGCTTCCTCCTCCACACTGGAGGTTAATAAATTAATTCATGAATTGCCTTTCTAAGCTCTAATTTGGTAATTAAGTATGCCTTAGGCCTCTTAAAACATGCTTTTACTAGTGTGGCTTTTGCTTCCTCCTCAGTGGCTCCCACCGCATTCCAGATTTAGTCACTAAAATGTTGTCCCAACATTTACAGATCACAAGGATGATACTTCATGTCCTTGGGAGGTTTTTAAAACGTGTGGCATGCAAACGGATATAAAAATGAATCATATGAGTGGAATACTTTATGCATACTTGAACTAGCATGAGAGCAGTCTTGGAAACAGCAAGCCCATGTGATTAAAGGTGTGCAAACAGGGGACCCTAGCAGGTCTGAAACAAGACATATTGCTTTCCAAGGCAAAGAGCAAGATGGTGGGCCTACCCATTCCATGTAAAAGAATTCAATTGTACTGGTGGTTAGAGCGTCAAGACTGGTGATGGGAGAGCATCCTCCAGCACACTGGAGACAGCAAAACAGATTTTTGGGGGGTGGGGGGCAGAAGACGGCGTGTGGCAATAAAAGGAAATGACAGGGAGGTATTTGAGGAAGGACATCCCAGAGTTGTGGCTTTTGTTCTCCAATATCTGCAGCTTGAAGCCATTGATTCACTCTGACTGATGGTTCTGGGCCTTGGCATCAGACCATAATTGTAATGTAGAACTTTTTAAGTCTACTAGTCAGTTTACACTGAAGTGCCCTTTTGTGTGTGTACCTGATATTTCTTTAATTCACAGTACTGCCTTTAATATTTAGAGATCTGTAGATTTCCCTGCTGTGTAACCTTCTACGTAGCTAGCTACTTTTCTGCCCTTCTCTTTCTTTTCATTTTATAAAAATGTTCTTAGAAAGATCAAATCATTAATAGCATTAAAGACTACTATAAATTATCTGTGCTGGATTTGCTAAATTTTAACAGAAAGAAAGTTGTTTTTTAATTGGAAACTTTGCATGAAATGAAAATGGTTATATCTGGGGGGCCTTCTGTGTGGAATAACTTAGTTCTTCCACCACCTAATGAGCTAATGGCTGAAATGAGATTTGAACTGGGGGCTTCCTGGATCCCAGGCCACAGTGTATGATTTCAATTTTATCGATGGAAAAAACCCACAGAACATGCATACAAACAAAGTTGAGATCAGCTTATTTTGATTCATGTGTGTCAAACTACATTGAGTGGAGAATCAACGATATCTAAAGAACAACAGTACTACAGTCCATAATGTTTGTTAATGAAGAGGCATCACCCAATCAGTGCTATTTTTCTAGAAAAAGAGGTGCTGGAACCCACTCAGCTTTCTGACAGTAAGAGCTGTTTAATATGTGAACAGACTTCCAAGACAGGGGGTTGACTCTCCTTCCTTGGAGTATTTTAAGCAGAGGTTGGATGACCATCTATCATGGATGCATTACTTAGGATTCCTCCATTGCAGGGGGTTGGACTAGATGACCCTTGGGCCCTTTCCAATTCCACAATTCTATGGCAACACTGACCAGCAGTTATTGCCTGTATCATGGAATGAGCAGGTACATAGATCACCTGGTTAGGTTACTGTCTTCTACCCAATGGTGAGGTGTACCATATTCCCATTATTTTATTTATTTCACAAAATTAATATACCTCGTGATTATAGAGAAAACCTTAAAGTAGTTAGAAATTATTTTGGCGAATACAAAATCTGCATAGATAAATTAGAATTAGGGTTAATTAGCATCCCCTGTTGTCTCTGGGGATGCCAGAAACAACATGTAGGCATGGTGAACAGGTCAGCACTCCCTCCCCTGCATGCACTGTATTGGATTGGGGAAGAAGATTAATCAAATCTGATTCAAGGTTCATATTGCCTGAATTGTATCTGCACCTCACAAATAGCTTATTACACAAGTCTCACTCTATAACTGTGTCCACTTTTTACGTTTGTCTACTTGAATGCATCACTACGGCAAAGAACCTATGGTGTGCCTCAGTGATGTACTGCTTTTTTGAACAACAAAAGCCGAAACAAAAAGTTAGGCACCCAAACAGATCAGAGAGAAGTACATGTTTTGCAGAGTACTTTAGGTTCAACAAAGCAAAGTCACGCAGATCATGCACGATATTCTTTTTACGAGAAAGATTTTTACATAAGCCTAACAATAAAGACAAAAATGTTCTGTTCAGCCAGAAGGCTTATTAAAATAATCGGTAAATAAATTATGCAGCTTTATGATATTTTGAGGCTGATTTACGATAACCAAGCTGTATGCGTGCAGACACATTCATGGATAATTCAAAGTGATCTGCTTTCCGTGAACATCAAAAATTTGCAGTCTGTGTTCTGGAAACCAAATGAATGGCTGCTATCAAATTTCATATTAGATATCTGTAAGTTGTTGTTGTTGTTTTTAATAAAAGGTCTAAAACTGCAGCTCACCAATCATCCTACACCTCTTACATCATAATATGCCACATGTCAAACCAACATGACTGTGCAACGTAGATTTAGTGAGCTATGATGTGACAGTCAATGCCTCTTTCTGGGAGATTGCTTTATTGGAACTAAATGTCAAATGGTGACAGTTAGTTGCTAAAGAGAATCCAAAGGCTGCCCCCACACCCATACCCAGTTTATCTGTCATAGGGGAAGTAATAGTTTTAAGCACACAAACTAAACCTATTTATTTCCAGGAAATTGTGATACCCCATTACCTCCAGTAAGAGTTCTGTAAGAGTTCTGAATAGTGAGCACTTATAAGAAATGTTATTCTGCAAGTGTCAGAAGGACAATGAATTGGACAATGCCTGTGTAATCAGAAGTGACTAACAACAAAACATCTTCCCTGTGTCTCTGCCACTATATATATATATATAGAGAGAGAGAGAAAGAGAGAGAGAGTCTGCTTTTCTTTGGAGGTTGAGTATCTTGGATCTGGGCCACTCAGGCATTCACAATGTTCTTTTAAAACAAATTAAAAACAGGGTACAATGTAAGAAAGGTCATACACTGATACCTGAAGCAATGTTTCCCCTCTCAAAGTATTCAGAGCACAGAAAGGTAAGCTACCCTCCCCCTTGTGGTAAACTGGCAACTTACCAAAAAGGTGAATGGAGGCGAAATCCAAGCAAAATAAGTTTCTTTGAGAACTGTTAGCTCAGTTTTCTAGAATCATAGAACTGTAGAGTCTGAAAGGTCTCCAAAAACCAACTAGTTCAGCCCCCTACAATCCAAGAATAACAGCTAAAGATTCCCTGAGAGATCTGGTTAAAAACTTCTAATGAAGGCGAGTCCACCACCTTTCGAGGTAGTCCATTCCACCTCTGAGCAGCTCTTACCATCAGAAAGTTCTTCCTAATTTTTAGTAGGAATCTCCTTTCTTGAGATTCCTTTCCTTAAGCTTCAGTTATGAATAACAATAAACAATTCCTGTTGCAATCCTATGATCACTGAGAGGGCATCCTAGAGGAATTAGGGATCTTCCTCTCAGTTCTGGATAAAAGGTCTACAGACAGTTAAGGTCTGCCCTGGAAGCTTCCTTGTAGTTGCCATGAGACACTCCATAACATCCCCATCAGTTGGTGGTGGGGAGGGGGAGAGTGTTGAAGTGATTAAGGGAGGCTCTGAATCTGCAAGATTCAAAGACTTTCTGTTTCCCTAATATGTCCCCAGTAAGAGAAAGAAAAGACACCACCCAAGAAGCTGGTGTAGTTATTTTCTTTCCAACTTCACCCCTACCTTCAACCCTGGCTGACACTTTGCATCTGGCTATTCTTCCACCATCAGTTTTCCCTCCCCACCCCGTTATGCTATCTTTGCCCACAAAGGCAGAAAGCAACCTGTGTTGATAACATCACTATAGCAAACATAGGAATCACTCTCCTTCTGCTCCGTGACTATGCCAATGCCATTTTATTCATAAATCCATTCCACCACATCTGTGCATGTGATGATGTGTGTGTGTTTGTGTTTTGTGTGTGTGTGTGTGTGTGTGTGTGTGTACTTCAATGGTATCTTATCACAAAGCAAAACTTTTCTCTCAATGTATGCAACTCTGAATTATTTATTCTAAAATATGTTTGCATTTATTTATTTTACACATTTTGGTGTGTTCTTTTTGCCAGGGCAGGGGGATTATATCACAAAATTCAGTGATATTTATAATCTGAAAGACATTTACATTCTGATCCTATTATTAGTAACCTTCTATACAATTGTTTCAAGGCAGTATACAATATCAACTCCCTCACCCCCACCACCCAAAAAACCAGTCATAAAAATGGAAACCACATTTAAAACAAAATATAAAGCATGTATTAGTCCGGGTGATTTGAATTAGGTCGGTTCACCTAAACATGTGGGCTAAATGAAATTCTCTATATATGCTAACAAATGTTCTTATAATATACTGCACTTTTTTCAAAAAAATAATTTAATATGAATATATAAAACAAGCATTAGACTTGTCATCTGAATCCCCCTTCCCCATATTAGAACATAAAATGGAGTCACCCATTGTTTTATAATATTGACTCCATCACAGCTAAATACAAGAGTGTGGAGGGAATACCACAGTAAAGAGCTGGTAATTTTTAACCTTCCACTGCCTCCTTTGGAAAAAAAATGAACTTTAGATAATTGTCTGTATGATTTCCAGTTCTGTTCCTTTCAGAAAATCTGAACTTTAGATAATTGTTTCTTAAGTATTCTGAAACTTTTCTCTGACCTTTAGTCCAAGAGAGTAGTAATCAAGCATATTTTACACGGTCACTTCCAACATAGCTGCAGTTCTACTATTTTTGTGATTGGGTTTGCTAACTCTTTAGAAGCTGGAAGGGTGGGGGTATCCTTTTCCTAGGAGGTCTCTCAGAGCTCTTTCTCTATATCACTATATAAAAGTCCAGAAGTAACTTACTGGCTTATTAGTAGGTGGGTTCATACCCTCTAACCCCCTGATTTTACAGGAACATCCCAGATTCACAGAAGCCTTTTTGGCTTCCGTTTCAATCTAGGAATGTCTCACTTTCTGTCTCCAGAAGAGCCACTGATATCGGGGAGGAGGATGAGCCAGCCAAACCTCTCCATGGCTGCCACTGCCAAAGTCCAGCCCCAAGTGAGCCACAGGCTCCAGCAGCTCTGCTCTGTCCACTGCAGGAGCTGCCAGAATCACTGCCGCTGTGAGGATGATCTCCCCACAGGGGCTGTCCTTGCCTCCTTCACACACTGGAGCCCAGCAGAGGAGAGGCTGCCCCCGCCCCAGGGTCAGGCCTGACATGGGAGTGGAGCTGTGGCCCGGCAGTGCTGAGCTTGCACATTTTAGCCCAGCAGAGTAGAGGTGCAGCTGCCACTGCCACTGCTAGGGCCCATTCTCTCCACTGCCGCTGCCCCCAGGTCAGACCTAGCAGAGTTGGGCCATCACCGAGGAAGTGGTCTCTTTCTCCTTGTTGCTGCTACCCCTGGCATGGTGTCCCAGATTCAGGGGTCAGAATGTTGGTGGGTATGGGATTCCTCTTGCTTACTGGGAGGTAGCAGGGAGCCTGAGCTGTGCAAACACACATGCAGAACCGATCTAACACTTCTTCCTTTTGTGCTTGCACTATGACAACCTCTCCACTGTCTTGTTGCTCCCTGTTAAGCAAGAGTGACCCACTTGCTGTGTTTTTTTTTTTTTAAAAAAAAATCCATATTGTTTTCCTGTAAATTATAGTACTGTAAATAAGATATTATTATTATTATTATTATTATTATTATTATTATTATTATTATTTCAATTTATACACCGCCCTATACCCGGAGGTCTCAGGGCGGTTCACAAACAAAACCACAACATATAAAATCAAACCAAAAACAATAACCCAATAACTCCCCCCCCCCAAAAAAAGCCACATTCTAAAAGGGTGTTGGATGTCAATAAGATCAACCAAAGGCCTGGTTAAAAAGGAACATTTTTGCCTGGTGTCTAAAGGTGTATAATGAAGGTGCCAGGCGAACCTCCCTGGGGAGAGCATTCCATAAACAGGCAGCCTCTGCAGAGAAGGCCCGTTTTCATGTTGCCACCCTCCTGACCTCTTGAGGAGCAAGCACATGAAGAAGGGCCTCTGCAGATGATCTCAGGGACTGGTTTGGTTCATATGGGTAGATGCGGTCCTTGAGGTATTGTGGTCCTGAGCCATTTAAGGCTTTATAGATGAAAACCAGCACTTTGAATGTGGGCCCAGAAACTGATTGGTAGCCAGTGCAGTTGGACCAGGATCGGGACAATACGCTCAAACCGTCTTCCTCCAGTGAGCAACCTGCCAGCTGAATATTTGACCTACCTATGGAATGCTTTAAAAAATAATTTGTAGTGCTTTATTTGATAATTTAATTTTGCTTGTAAACAGCTTTGAGGCTTTCCTTTTTATAAATGAATGAATGAATGAATGAATGAATGAATGAATGAATGAAGTGGTATAGAAATGATTTAAAACAAGCAGAGGCCCTCGGCCCTCCAAATGTTTTGGGACTACACGTCCCATCATCCTTGACCACTGGTCCTGTTAGCTAGGGGTGATGGGAGTTGTAGTCCCAAAACATCTGGAGGGCCAAGTTTGCCTATGCCTGATTGAGAAAAATAAAATATTTTCAGTATAAATATCTCCAGATTCAGAAGCAGTATAAGGGAACACCAGGTGAAGGGAAGGTATTATGCATTCAACATTGAGGGATTATTGGATGCATTTGTCTGGCCTAGGTGAACTTTTTAATCTGATTCAGTGGGCTCTTATTTTCTGAGGAATATGATAAATATGAATATAGTAGAATGCAAGGCCTTCTTGAGTATGGGAGGGGGGAATGTCTGGAACTATAAAAATGAGATTGTCCTTTCCAGGGGAAAAAGCACTTCGGAACACAAAGCATGCTTGAATCATAATATTATTGTGTGAAGTACTCCTTAGAAGAACATGCAGTTAGTATCCTTGAGATTCTTGCTTTGCTTTGCCATTGTTTTGCAGTATAAACACACACTCTCCCAGAAAATTTCATTGTATAAAATGCCCAACATAGTTGCCAACTCTATCACTAGGGCTGAAACAAGCACACATCTGTCATGAAAGTCAGAGATAAGTGATTATATAGATTGCCAAAGAACTACAGTGTACACAAAGATTTTTATCAGTTACATGGGGACAATGGTAGGCAACCATTTAAATGTCTCTCCATTGTACTCCCCCCACCCCACTGCCTAGGTTGGATAATAATTTCAGAATAAGAATGCTGGTCTGCTTTGCAGTACTTCAGATGTAAGCTTTTTGCAGGATATCCACTGATTCATCATGTACTAGACCCCAATGGTTAGCAAAGGAGGAGAAAAATACAGCTGGGCAGGTCACAGAGAAAATAATTCAAATTCTCTCTAGCAAGCCACAGTTGGATAATATTCAGTACAGCAACACTCCAAATCCAGATGAAATGATTGGCTACTATATATATATAATGCAAGAAAGGAAAAGGAATAAAGAATATACAAGATATATTCATTTCATAGGACACCTTCACTTGCTTATAGCACTATATGTTGTGTTACAAAACCTGTACTTAAATCTATTAAAACTGTGGTTATAGTGTTAAATATATTAAAACGGGGGTCATTGTTTGTTTGTTTTACAATTTGATGTGGCAAAATATTTCCCATAAAATACAGAGGTTAATTTGTCATTTGGTGAGATTCACTTATGACTGGAAGTGGCAGTCTAGTGGAATATTTTCCCTTTAAACGTTTTAGATTAGAGAGGTTAGGCAGTTGTGTGAACTAGAACCTGGATGCAAAAAGCAACAAGCTGGACATCCAGAGAGATAGCCATGGCCAATTTCTGTTTGAATCCAAAGCTGTGGCTATGGGAAAAACAAGACCCTTAATGCAGCGAACCCCTCTATTGTAGCCTCAGGTTGCATATAAGTGTAAATAAATCTGCAGTCTTGGGGCATTGCTAGAGGGGAGTCTCAACCACAACCTAATGGAGAACCCAACCCCCAAAACAGCACTACTGAAGAACAGCCTAAGGATGCCTAAAAGAGGGACAAACAGCTTACCAGATGCCCCTTCCTTGTGAGCTTGATTCATCGGGTTGGCCTTTCCAGTCCAATGAAAACCTTGATGGATTACCTCTGGCTTTTGGCGGAGGAGGGGGGATCTGTCTGGCTGGATGCCTGCATCCTGGGTACAGGAGAGGAGTGAGTGAGGTTTTAGCTAGACAGAACAGACAGTAGGGTGAAATCTTATGCTGGTTTGGTGTGTGCATGTGGTTTGTGGTTTTGGAGAGATAGGCGGAGTAATCCAAATTCCCCTTGGACTGGGTAGGTTGGAATGCCTCCAAACGAGACATACTAGAGGCAGGGAGGGGCTGAGCTAGCCTGAAACCCATTGGATATTCAGCCAGTCTCACTGCCATCACCCAATGACTTTGGGCCTGATCTGGGCCAAACTGCTTGCTCCTACCTCCAACTATTACTTCCTTTATCATGTGTAGCAGGGCTGGGGAAGAGATGGTATCTTCACTAATCACAAAAGCCCTGCTGGCAGAGTTAAGGTGGAGAGGGGAGAGAGATTCAGATCACAGCCTGATTTGTCTGCATTCAATTGTTGGTCTGAGAAGTGGCCATCTGTTCTGCTTAAGGGAGTTGTAGAATACGAATATCACAAGGAGTAGGCATCTCCTCAAACGATGTTGCCTATCTGGAACTGTGATCATACCTCTTGCTTCTCTAGATGGAGAGTTGTGTGTGTGAAGAAACACCTGACATTTGTGTGTCTGGGATATAGCCTACTGTACAATGGGCAAAAAATAGTCTCCATTGTCCCACCCATTTTTCTCCTCTGGCCCTGCCCACTATTGGCAAGCGGCCCCCACAAAGTTGCAGCCCTTTGGCTGGAAAGGGCTTTTTACCCAGTTCTAAAATGTATTTCATTGGACAGTTCTCAGGGCCAAACACCCTGGCAAAGCTCAATATTGTTTTATTTTCTCTGTCCAGCTGCTGAGTCGAGCTGCAACTTTAATTCCTCACAATGTCCCCAATGTAGCATTACTCTAGAATATTCGTGGGAAATTAAAATGTCAACTCTGCTGCATTTTGCTACTGCTGACAGTGAAGGCCAATGGCGAAGGGGCCTCACCAAAGAGTGCCTTGCCAAGGGGCCCTTCAAACCAGCAGCTGGCCAAACGCTTTTGCAGCTCACTGACAAAGCATATTCTCTGCATGCAGGAGGTCCCAGCTTTAATCCTTGTCCTCTCCATTTAAAAGGATCAGGCAGCATGTAATGGCAAACCCATCTACCTGAAACCCTGGAGAGCCACTGCCAGTCAGAGTAGATAATACTGGACCAGATGTGCTGCTGGTCTATTTTCTTATAAGGCAATTTCATACACCTGGGGATCCTGGCGCTTGAATCTGTGGGAAGGCTTGCATTTACAGTGCCTATAATTCATTCGAATAACTGCTGATTGGTCTTATTCTACCTATGGTGAAATAAGAGGCTCTTTTGACAAACTGTGTATCACAATATAAAACTATTCCTATCCACTTCAGACAGTGGGTGGGAAAGGGACTGAATGATTGAAAACACCCTCATATAAATAAAGCTCCGTACATAGAAAACACTTAACCTAGCCTCTCTGCTAACCTAATTTCTGTGTGCATGAATATTCTTTCAGTAGGAAGCATCCAGTCACTCAGCCTAAACTGACACAGTTCTTGAAAAGCTCTACCCATGTGACACCTGCTATGTCAAAATTGGTACAGTCCAAGAACCATTCTACCACCTGATAAGCTGTTTGTCTCAAAAGCCACTGATGTTTGTGTCTAATTTGATGCCTTACGGACACATAAGTGGAATGGAAATTGAAATGGCAATTCTGCGTATTTCCTCTCCTTTATGAGAATATTCAGCTCTCCATGGCACAAGGTTGGGGATCCCTGCCAAGATTCTGTTAGTATGATAAGGAAGATAATTGAACCTAAAATTAATTCTTACTCACAAAATTGTGGTCACCCAGCTCTCTTACCTAGGCAAAAAAGCAGAGGAGCCAATGAAATCCCTTAGAAATTCAGGAGCATTCACTTTACCCAAGAAATGCAAGCCTTATAAGAAATTTAGTTCAGTGCAAACTTAGAAAATTCATACTACTCAAAACAATATGCAAAGAGAAACACAGCTATCCTTCATTATGCACACTTACAAGATTGTGATGAAGATCTCAAACTAAAAAAATGCTTACACAAATGCATATATTAGATAAAAATGTACATAAAATGTATAAAATAGAACTGAAAATGCATTTCTGTACCCTGGCCTTTGACACCTGAAATGTGTTTTCAGGAGCCATTCTATTCCTGTGACTATAATTTAACTGTTTTTAATTTGCTGATGCTGAAGGATGGGTATGCATGAGTATACTGCAACCTGTTCTTGGCACATTATCATCATCATCATCATCATCATCATCATCATCATTTGTTGTTGTTGTCATTGTTGTTGTATTTTTCACATGGCAGCTCAAAAGAATTTACAATGTTTTAAGCAAAAACCAAACATGTAAATACATTAAAACCAGCATTAAAGGAAAAGAATCCAAAAGATTGTTGTTGTTTTTTAAAAAAAGGATACCAAAGTTAAAACATCCTGCACATGCAAAAATGCCACAAGTAATTAAAAGCCAAATGCCTGATGAAAAAAAAGCATGTTTTTGCCTGGTGCAATGTCAGTGCCAGACAAGTTGGGATAGAGCATTCCAGAAATGCACAGCCACCACAGAAAAAAGCTTATTCTCATGTTGCCATCCTCTAGACTTCCCATGGAGGAGGCACACTAAGAATGGCCTCAGATGAAGATTGCAGAGTGCAGGTTGGTTCATATTGAAAGAGGTGGTCCTGAGCCACATAAGACCTCAGAGGTCAAAAGAACATGCATGCATGTGAACACCCAGCCACCCACTCCATATCACACCCTAGACATCAGGGATGAATTCCAGTGTCTGCAGGGCCACAGGCTCCACAGATGTTAAAATAAAATGAGTGTGTGTGTGTGTGTGTGTGTGTGAGAGAGAGAGAGAGAGAGAGAGTATTCTACAATAAGGAAGTAGTGTTTGTAAAAAAATAATCATTCAACATTAATTTGAAGTGAAATAGAAATTATAACCCAGGAAGCTGGGAGCTGTTTTACAGACAAGGGTATCCTTCAATATGTGTGCATCAAAACCTATTAGAAACATAATGATGATTAAGAAAAGGACACCATACCATTCTGCAAGCAGGCTTTGACATTGTTCTTCCAGGAAAAAAAGGTTACTTCCTTAATGCAGTACAATTAGTCACACAAAAATAGCATTGCACATATTTGTTGGCGGATATAAACAATTATAGAGGTCTGTGTTCCTGTGCCATTCTGCAAACAACTTTGGTTGGGATGAGGAGGAAACCTCAGAAGGGCAACAGATTGGAGGGGGAAGGTTAATAAGTGGTATGGACTGCTCACAAAGCTCAAAGAGAAATTCAAATGACTTGCATGTTCTGTCACACTAGCTTGCTGTTTCTAGACACTTACATGGAAGTTAAATTCCACTGATTTCAGTATAACGTAGAATGTAGGGTTGCATCCAACTAAATTCAACTCAGAGCAGACCCACTGAAATTAATGAATCAAAGTTAATCATGTCCTTTAACATCAATGGGTCTACTTTGAGTAGAACTAACTGAGCAGAAGTAATATGGTCAACAACCTTCTATGGTTCAAAGTATCATAGAAGGTGGAACAGATATTGATACTTTTTGATTCTTGAAATCTAGAGTATCAGCAACAGATTACTGCCTGGTATGTATATGAAGGGCTCCATCAAGGAAGAGGCCAGCAATAGCCAATGTGGCTATTGCAGATGTTATTTGACTCACATCAGCCTCAGTCAGCATGACTAAAGCTCTGGGACAATAGGAGTTGTCATTCAACAACACATTGACTGAAGATTGCTCTTACCATCACATGAATTCTCCCAGTCTTCAAATTAGCTGGTGTCTTGCCTACAGGGCTTCAGAGAATCCTGCAGGTATTTGAAGACTGGTTTCATGTCACTGCCACCTCCCTGACCCCCTGACCCATATAAAACCCTCTCTTCCGCAGATTAACCATGTCCATTTCCTTGAACTTTCCCTTATATGCCTTGTTTTCTTTACCCGTGACCATTTTTATTTCCCTCCTCTGAACCTATTCCAGTATGTCTATGTCTTTACATGCAGGAAACTGGTCCCATTCCTCCAGATGAGGTCTGACTAGTGGTAAGTGGGTGAGGGGATGGAGCTATTACTTCATGTGATTTTTTTTTTAAAAAAAAAAAAAAACAATGGTTCTAGAATTTGTTTGTTTGCTTTGGTTTTATTTATTGCATTTATATTTGTATCCCAGCTTTTCTCCAAGGAGCTCAAGGTGGCATACATAGTTTTTCTCCTCCCCATTTTATCCTCACAGCAAGCCTTTGGGGGTAGGTTAGACTGAGAGGCAGTGACTGGCCCAAGGTCACCCAGTGAGCATCTTGGCCAAGCGGGGAATTTGAACCCTGGTCTGCCTGGTTCTAGGGCAACATTCTAACCACAACACCCAACTGCAAGTTACCTTAGCCAATTTTGCAGCTGCATCAAACAGCTGACTCACTTTCTTATGATAAACTACAGTCCCTGCAACTAAGCCAAGGTGTTTCCTATTCTGTACCGGTGCATTTGATTCACCCTTAAATATGTGAGGACTCGTGATAAAATGTTGCCTTTCAAAGCAAAAATGTTGCTCCCCTGATTATGAAGGGGTGGGGAAGACATGTCCTGATGGGACAAGACTGGGACATTTTGCTGGCAAAATCTTTAGCTTTGCCCCATATTAGTCCATGTTCTTCCATTTAAAAAATAAATGCAGGTTTTTTGCCAAGGCTAGTCCCACTCGATGTAGATCCACTGAAATTAATGGACATGGGCAACTTAAGTGCATTAATTTCAATAGATTTACTCTGAGTAGGGCTTAGTTGGACACAAACTAATAATTTTGAACAAATAAATAAAAGAGCAGACCTTGACTGAAAACATTGACTGAGAATCTTGTCTCATAAAACCTTTTTGCTCTCCTTGCTTTCATCTCTCCACCCCCCCCCCCAATCCAGTGAAATCTGAAATGGTGCTTTGGAGGCAGAGTGAAGATTCAGCATGTCAGCTGCACATCAGCACACATGCAACGCACGAGCCATCCATGGATATGCACTGCTTAAGGGACTTAAGTGCAGCCGGCGACTGTATCAATCAAACCAATGAAGAGCAGTCCCTAATGTGACAATCCACACATTCAGAAAATTATCTTTCAAGACTGTTTACTGTTCATTTGCTGCCTGACCTTCAAGTAAATCTGTGTGCCAGGAAATGAGGCCAGGGTAAATTTTATAACTCAATGACAGTAGAAAAGGGATCCAAATTTGTCTTCTTCCTACCACGGTGTGAATGAAATGACAATTCTAGAGTGTGACAGGATTAAAGTGTGCCCTTCCTTTTCAAATGACAATGCTAAGGTAAGTTGTCCTTCATACTTTGCTGACCTAACATCTTTATTGCCCCCCCTCCCTTTTTTAGTACATGCTTGATACTAATTCTCCTTTACTCCAGCTGGCTTTGCATCAAGATAGGTTTCTATTTGAGGAGTCACTGAGTCCTTTGACTCAATGTTACTCAATGTTAGTCATATTCAGAGTAAACCCACCTAAGGGACCTAAGTTAGTCATGTCTATTAATTTCAATGGGTCTGTTTATTTAGTTCATAAAATTTACACACTGCTTGGTTGTCAAGAGCCTCAAATTGGTTTACAAAAAAAGATAAAACAATGAAATTATCCATAAGAAAAATGAACAACAATAATTTAAGACTTTTGTAAAGTTAAAATAACAATAGATTGAAAACAGATTAAATCTTGCATCAGCTTTCTGAAAATTTGGGTAACCTTGTCCAAACAAGAATGTTTTTAGCAGGCACTGAAAAGAATACATTGAAGGTGCTTGTCTGATATCAATTGACAGGGAGTTCTAAACTGTAGGTGCTGTCACACTAAAATATCAAGTTCTTACAAATGCAGAACTGGTATTGTGTAGTACCTGTAACTCTGTCAGTTCCATTGACTGAAGTGGTTGATTGGGGATATATGTGGTAAAGGGAAAAGGGAAAAGCCAAGTGTGTCTCCCTGGGAAGAACATCCCATGAGCAGGGAGCTACTGCTTGAAAGGGCTAGGCCTCCTGTGGAGGAAGCTCGAGGAGAATGACATCAGACAATGATCACAGGGTCCAGGTCAGTTCATGTGGGGAGAGGTGGTCCTAGAGGTATTTGAATCCTGAACTGCACAAGACTTTATACATTAAAAGCAGCACTTTGAATTGATAAGCACACAATTTCAATATCATAACATAGTACATAATTTTTCATTGTTATTCCGTTCCTTATTTACTTCTAGATGCCCAAATGTCAAGCTGTTATATGTCCAACCTAATCACAAATTTCTACTCCTTCCACTTTAGAGTGAAAGATCAACAGTAGCTTATATAAAACTACTTATTCAATGAAGAAAGAAAATGGCTATGTCTTCCTTCCTTTTCCACTATCGCTCAGAATATAAAAGACCTCTACATATGTTCAGGGCTTTTTTCCAGCAGGAATTCACCAGAATTCAGTTCCAGCACCTTTCAGGTGGGTGCCATTGCCATTATAAGAAAACAAGGGAGGCGTTCCTGGTGAGTTCTGGCACCTCTTTTCCTAGAAAAAATAGCACTGCATATGCTGTTGTATATAGACATAGACTTCTTTGTGACACATTCCAAATACACAAACAGTGACCTCCTCTATGCAATATTTTAAAATGTTCTTGTAACATAAAAATTCAAAAGGAGTGGAATGGAGAACAGACCTAACCAACAGAACAGAGAAGGAACAGAACAGGGGAAATATGCTGATCCCTACATGACGTTAACAAAAAAATCAATACACTAGATATTTCCAGCACTTCAGAATTAGCCACAATCCAATTAGAAGATAAATCTGTCCTAGGAAGTTTTTAATTCCTTTGTGACTACCATATCTTAAAACCACTCTAACCCAAGTTGTGACTTTCAGCACCAGTCCCAGACATTTTGAAAAAGACTGAAGCCAAATTCTCATTTGTGAAGAGAAAAAGACATTTGCAAAATAAACAGAACAAAGCAAGCAGAAAGAAACAAAACAGGGCACATGATACTCTGTTGTGTTATATTTATGCATTATATATATTTACCTTGATTTTTCTCAATTGTGAAATTTGGATTGTTCACCATTTCCTGTGGAAGGTTGTAAACAAAATAGTGTCCATTTTTAGGATCATCTTTGTCAATGGCTCTCATCGTATGAATGACCTACAACAGGATAAAGAAAACAAAATGTTTTATCTAAATCAAAATCAGTTCACAGGTTTGACTAAACTGCACATAGGAAGGGGGGAAAGTTATGGCTGCAATCCTACATGCAATTACCTAGAAGTGAGCCCTATTAAACTCAATGAGACTTATTTCTGAGTAAACATTTATAGGATTGTTTTGTAAGTTTAAATCAGTCACATCCCAGTAAATTCATTGAGGGGGATGTGAACTAAGTTTGTTGGACATAGTACCCACTGAAATCAATGGCACAAGTAATGATTAGCTTGCCCCATTAATTTCAATGAGATTTAAATCCAGCTAAAATAGTCTGGATCCAACCCATGATAAAACTAGACTTATCTAGGATTGCCAACTTTTTTACAAGCCTTTGCTCCTGTGCCTTCTTACAGCAGCTTTTTCAGCAGATGTTAGCAAGAGATCATTGCCAAAGCTAAGCACTTTTTAAATTCTATTGATTTCGGGTAGGGGGAGGGGATAAGCATATAATTCACTTCCTGCAAAATTCAGTCAACCGTAACAGCCCTGTGCTAACCATTTTTTTACATCATAGTAATTCCCATTGGTTTCAATGGGCCTCAATTTGGAGCAAGTATGATGGAGCCTGCAGCCTAAAAGTGTGTAATTTGAGCTGTGTTGTGTCCCGCATTAATCGCTAAGAAGCCCCAGGTGTTCCCTGTTCAGCAATTCCGCAGCAGTGAGTGTGCTGGATGAGTAGTTGCTATTAGCTTCACTGTTTATTAACGTTGTGTCCTTCGACAGGTGTTAAATTAGCACAGTGAAGGTAGGAAGATTGTGTTCTCACCAATTACTGCTGTTGTGAATAATTTCTCAGCTTATTTCATATATTGTTTTGTCCTTGCATAGAAATGTCAAAGGCTATAACTGCTTGTATTCCATGACTTTTTGGCTCCAGTGTTATCTACCTACGTAGCCACCCACCCAATTTCCAATGCTCATCGCATCTCAGTCTGAAAATTAATCTGGAAACTATCAGAACAATCCAGCGGATTTTGGGAAAACATAGCCTGCATCTTTAATAAGAGACATTTGAGGCAGGCAGGTGTAGGCTGTCTTCAGGGCAAACTGAGGTTAGTGGGACAGTGCCTCATTGGCCTAATGAACCAGCCTCCACTGATCTATGGTTGAACGCTTGCTTAAAACTTTCTCTTTCATGCCCACTTCCAGCTTCACCACATCTTGAGTTTGTCTGAAGAAGTACTTTTTGTGTGTCTGTCCCGATTCTACTGTCGGCCGATTTAACGGAAGGGCTCCATTTGTTGTATTATGAGGGAGGGAGAAATGTATCTTTTATTTGCTCCATAGCATGCACAATTTTACAAAACCTCTATCATGCCATCTCCCCAACTTAACCTTCCTAAGATTAAAGCAAGATTAGTCTGAGTAACTGTGTAGACGGAGTCTTATTAAATGTAATGCTTGAATCTCCTGAATCTCTGTTATAAGCTTCCATTAAAATCTTCCACCAAACTTATACGAGAAGTTGCAATTCTCACTCATCTTTACATTTGCTTTTTCTTTTACTAATTCTCTTCAACATGGCTGCTTTCCTCCAAGTTATGTGGGATGTCATATGAAATAGTGTTGGGTGTGTGTGTGTGTGCCAAGTTTGTTGTTTCAGATATTCAAGTCAAGAAATTAAGACTTCAGGTTCCCATAGCAACCTTCACCTCACCTTTATGCACATGCAATGCATACAGTGAAACATTTTACCAAATATACAAATATGATGTCATGCAGGCAACTGCAAATGTTCCTGCTATGTGGGCTCTGGCAAAGGCCCAAGACCTTTTTGGTGCCCTGTTCTCCTCCTCCTCCTCCTCCTCCTCCTCCTCCTCCTCCTCCTCCTTTTTTTACTGTGCTAAAGGTAAGTCATATTTATCTCTTTCCCTGTGTGCTGAATGACTGCTTAATGAATGACCATTGTTATAGTAACTCCTTGGCACTTTGCAGCATGGAGATTACAGCACAAGAGAATGAAAGGGAGGGGGGCATTCGTGATTGACCTGTCATTATAATGTTTTCCACAATTTATTGCTTTCAGTATATGCAGCACTGTGAATTGCCAGAACAATCTGCATAAGAAAAAAGTGTGCATTGGTGGTGGTGAGGTGATGCTCTGAAGAATAAGATTTGAAGAAGCAGTCATCACATTCTTGTTCTTTCACACTGTTGTACATTGCCTTGATCTTTTCATATCTTTTCATTCAATGAAGAAAAATAGTCTGGTTTGGAGTTGGCAGTACAGTGGTACCTCGGGTTAAGTACTTAATTCGTTCTGGAGATCCGTTCTTAACCTGAAACTGTTCTTAACCTGAAGCACCACTTTAGCTAATGGGGCCTCCTGCTGCTGCCGCACAGCTAGAACATGATTTCTGTTCTCATCCTGAAGCAAAGTTCTTAACCTGAGGCACTATTTCTGGGTTAGCGGAGTCTGTAACCTGAAGCGTATGTAACCCGAGGTACCACTGTATTAGTTTCTCTTCTGAAAACCCTGCACCACATTGTCACTAGTCATTATTTAAACAGAGATAGTTTTATGATTTACTGTGGTTTTTGTGTTGTAGATTGTTTCTGTGAAAAATATATAGGGTATTTTCGCTTCTCCCATATGCCCACTTGACCTCTTCAGACACTATTACTGTTGCCATATAATACTCCTGCAGTTTTAAGAAATTGTTATTTTAGTGTGGCAGCATCTACACTTTGGAACTCCCTGCCAATTCATGTCAGGAATGCACCTACATTGTATTCTTTTTGCGGTGTGCTTAAAACATTTTTGATCAGGCAAGCCTATTCAGAAACATCAGTGCTGAAAAATCTTCTTTTTTTTACTTTCAGGTAGATAGCCATGTTGGTCTGAAGCAGCTGAAATAAAAAAAAATAAAAAATTATCCAGTAGCACCTTATAGACCAACTAAGTTTGTTCAGGTATAAGCTTTAGTGTGCATGCATCTGAAGAAGGTATCTGAAGAAGTGTGCATGCACATGAAAGCTTATACCACAACAAACTTAGTTGGCCTATAAGGTGCTACTGGACAATATTTATTTATTTATTTATTTATTTATTTATTTATTTATTTATTTATAATTTAAATTCTCTTTAAATCTTTTAACTGTTTTAACTGTGTTTTTATGATTTTTATATTTTTGTAAACTGCTTAGAGGTTTTACTACAGTCAATTTTTATATGAATTTTGTTAAACAATAAATAAAACTAAGTAAATTTGTCTGGTGTGAGCCGGTAGAAAAGCAGAAAGGTGTGGGGAGCAGCCCTTTTTAAAATTTGCAGATTTGTGTAAAGAATGCAAATCAGAAAGTGACATGCTTTTCCAGTGGATCTGAGATTAGCATTCTGCTATTATGGGTTCAGAATAAAAGCAAGAAGAATTCATTTGGCAGTGTTATACATCAACAGTTTTTAATGCATTCTGTCACGTCACCGGCAGTCGTGGTTGCCACTCTCAATTATATCAGGACCCAAAATAGAACATGTGGAGGAATGAACTGCATTAGATGGTTCACTCAGTATATTTACAGACTGCAAATAAGGTTTTCTAAGAGGTTGAGATGTAATCAAGTCCCCTAAGGTGATTCAAACTCAATTTAACTTAGCTGTTAAGTTAACCTACAAATCTGTAAATGTATTCAGATAGTAGAAAGCAATCACATTCTTTCTTTGTGTCAGATGATCAAGAATTTATTTGGAAGACACAAGAGAATTCAGATCTAGAGGAGGGTCTCTATATTCAGTTTATTCTTGTATTATTTTTACTCCCACATGATTGCTATGCTGAATCTGCATTTGAAATTGATTTCTTTGTAAAAAAAAAAACCCACTCACTTCACACTCTCTCTTGGTACTCTGGTGCACGACTATCCTGTAAATTTTGGGTACCACCAGTTTCTCATTTTTTTTGCAGTCTTCAGTTCTACACATTTCCAATTCAGTTGGCAAGTGCTGTTTTTCTTTTTGTCATCATGAAAATTCATCAGCGCTGGAGTGCACATTTCTTCCGATAAACACATTTTGTGTGCAATTTTGCCTAGTGTACACATTTTTGCAAAACAATTCCCCTAATATAATGCATTTTTGTATGTCATTTTCACTGATATAGGCATCTATATACATACTTTACCTAGTAACTGCATTTTCATACACATTACCCGGCCAGAGAACCGCATTTCAAAATACAGAGAAGTTTAAATTATGAAAGATGGTTGTTTCACTTTGCATATTGTTTCAGAAAGTGTGAATTTGATAGCTTTGCCTTTTAATGTGAACTGAATTTCTCCCCTATCCTTATATAGCACTGGATTGCTATAGAAGGTTGGGATCCCCAAATGGGTATCACCCTGCCCTACCATGAACATTCCAGTAATGTTGCTAGAGTTTTTTAAAAAGGGCAGTGAAGGGGGGGGCGAAGCAGAAAAGGGGGACAAGAAAAAGCACAAGTGCAAAAGAGGTCAGAGTTAAGAGTTGCAGTCCCACTCGCAGTGACCTCTCCCCTCAGAGCAAGGCCTAGTCTAAGAAGGTAAACAAACTGGACAAGGACAACATCCTGTGATTTTAAACTGTCCACAACTCTATTGATTCCAGATATAGGTAGAATTTGGCTTAGGCATTGGGTGCATATCCCTCCCAGCCTTCTGGTAGATGGTTGAGGCATGACAGGGTCGATCATGGGCTTAATGGGTCCATCACAAGATGCAGTTCTAAATTGATGGCCTCTCCACGCTGCTGAACGAAGGTCTATGGCCCATTTGTCACACACCTTGGCTTTTGGACAGAGACTTCCAACTAGACACCTCTGACAGAGTACCCCTGTGGTCACAGAGTACCCCTGTGGAGGTGGGGCACCACTTCACCCCCCCCCATGAGATGTTAGACTAAGGATTCCATGCCAGTGCCTGGAGATTCACCTCTGCTCTCCACCCCCGGTTTATGGCAACCAGGAGGCTATATTGGGGAAAGAGAGTGTGGTATATTCTACTCAAAAATGAGACTAATGTTTCTTTCTGAATGGACTGCTACCTTCCTGCATCTGACTCCTATCACTGATTTGTTCAGACTACAGTGGTACCTTGGTTTTCAAACGTAATCCATTCTGGTAGACCATCCAACTTCCAAAACATTTGAAAACAAAAGAAGTTACTGGGTTTTCAGCGTTCGAAAACCGAAACGTTTGACTTCCGAGACGTTTGAAAACCGAGGTACTACTGTGTGTGTGTGTGTACACACACACACACACACACACACGCAAAGAGAAAGTTCAGCCCTAAGCAATGAACAGCTGAAATAAAGCTTTTCTTGTTATTTCTCTTAAATTTCATTTTGAGCAAACACAAACTGAAATTTCAACAAGGGCAGAAAGGGTTAGTGTGCAGGATCTAGTTGCAACATGGAGCTTTCGTTCAGATCTTTTTCTCTTTCTGACAAGGACTTTATGAGACTAGTCAGTTAATGAAGTAGTTGATGAAGTCATGGCTGTATCCTCCACCCTCACCCCATGTCCACTTACTTGAGGGCTGTTACATCCCTGCCAGCTTTGTAGCTAGAATTTATTCCAGCTATTTCAATTATATTTTTATCCATAGAGTTCTCCTGTTATCTGAGATGGGGCAAAAGGTTACACATGAGAGAACTTTTTCAGTGGTTGCCCCCAGGCTCTGGAATATGTGAAGGTAAGGCAAGAACATTTCTGATCTTCTTCCTCTAGACACTGTTCACTTGCTTAGATAGGAGAAGTGGAAAGACAGTGATCACCAGGAGGAAGGAAAGCAGGATGGGGGTGTTCAGGGGTTAGCACTGGGGTCCCTGTTGAGTGTGGGCCTCAGCAGATGCACAGTGAGCCCTGACACCACCTCATTGGGATCTGGATTTCAGTAGATGTTCAATGAACGCCTGGTACTTGCTAGGTGCCACATTTCACTAATCTCACTCTTCAGTGGTTTGATAGACTGTTTACTATTATAAACTGGGTAACCAGGACAGGAAGGAGCTGCAGAAATGACTGCTGGAAGGTGCAAATGTGGATTGTTTGCAACAATCAAATCTTGGCACACATAGTTTTTGTATAGGCCCACAATAAGAAACAAATTCTAACTCTATTATCAGGTAAGCTGCTTTGGTAAATGGTGAATTTAATGCCAAACACCCACGAGGCACAAGAATAGCTGGATTAACAACTCTAGTGTCATGCTGTCAACTGCTGTTTATTTAAATTAAAATGTCACTACCCAGAAATAAATGAGGTAGCTACAAAGCTCCGGATTTCTGTCACTCAGCGTCTTCACAAGCTGGATAATAAAAACGATTCTGTTTCATTTGTGCTATATTGCTTCCTAGGAGATTAGGTTCCGTTACATCATTCAGCACAATTCCAAACTGAATGATGGACAAGGCAGGCACTGTGGATCCAGTTTTCTAGGATAGGGTAGAGGAGTTGTTCAACATTTCTGTCCCTTATATGCCCAGGCCTCTTCTATTCTCCTTTCCACCTTGTTCCTGCCTTATTTCACCCTTTCTTAAACAGTTTTTCTAAGAAAATGTGAAATATTATGATCCCACAACTTCTATTTATACCAGAGAGATGGTGAACAAGTCTTTCCTAAAAAGGCTCCATTTCCCCTTTTAATCTAAATCCAGAACAATTGTGGCCATTTTTTTTTTTGGGGGGGGAGGAGGGGTGGCAGATATGTCTGTTCATGTGACCTGCACAATGGGTAGATTTAATGCTTACAGCAGGTTAGTGGTTTCAAGCCTTGCCCCTGAGTTATATACCCATTCAGTCAGCCATGTAAATAGACTCTTCTTGTTCATAAACCATAGATGTTTAGGCTTGGCCATGCAGAAAGCACACAAACAATTCCTGATCATGTGCAGACAGCCTACATTCAGTCTCTGCGTGTGTAAGATCTGCTTATGTCATTAAATGAACACATGGAGATTGGAGTGATGTTCAAGTCATCTTCATTCTCCTTCATTCTCAGTATGTTGACCGTGAGAACAGAGCTCATGTCACAGTAGCACGGACAGCAAGAAATGTGCAACTAAATCATTCATTGAGTGTAGAGCAGGAGAGATTATCAGGAGCACAAGCCTGACTCTGCCTAACTACCCTCCTCCACTTCCTGTCTAGGAATACCATAAACTCCCATTCCCTCTTACAGGTGTGGGGAACCTTTTTCAGCCCGAGGGCTGTATTCCATTCTGGAAAACTTTGCAAAATCCACGTACTCTGGTGGACTAGACCAGAGGCAGAAACTGGTGGAGAAATTGGCCTATTGTTTACCTTTGTACACTAGACTATTTTCTAACACATTTGCACACTTCTCCCTATGTGCCATCGAGACAAGCAAGAGACATTATCAGAGTTCAAGGACACATTCCAGCTAGACTTGTGATGTGAAGTAGGGCCCTAGAGGAATATGGCCTATAGAAAGTTCTGAGGGCCAGATAGAGAGGCGTAGGAGGCCACATTTGGGCCTGAGGTTCCTGTAGCTGCCCTGTTGTCACATATGGTACCCTGATCACTGGCCATGTTGACCCTGGGAGAATGAGGCCAAAACATCTGGAGAGAGTTGTGTTGGCTACTCATGGTCTATACAGTACCAAGTGACTCACTTGGTCTAAGTATAAGATACCTTCCTGTTTTCAATTTCACACATAATCAGGGAAAATATTTAACTCACATTAACAGACAGGGAACAGGAAAGGTTTTGGTGGGGCAGGGCAAACCCACTATACAGTGTGGACAACAGAGAAATATTTACTTTTCCGGTTTTTCCATTTTCACACAAATAGGCTTCATTCCCTGATGCAAGTTCGGGAGCGTTGTCATTTACATCGAGAACTTTGATAGCAACAGGCACTCGAGATATTTGACTGGGGTTTCCTAAGAGAAGAAAAACACAGTGTGGAAAAGAAGAAAAAAGAGAGGTAAGCACACTTCATTTCATACTAATGACATAAAGGACCCAAGGTAGACAGACAGTTCTGTGCTGAAAGCTTGCTGGGCCTTTTCTGCTTCCAATAATTGGGCTGCTTTATCCAATGGCCAAGGGGAAAAGATAAAGAAGAATGGGCAGCAGTTTCACAAAAGAGAGACAGCAAATAAATCCTTATTGCAAACAGCGTTTGTTGGAGATTAGCTTGATGAAGACCTTCTTGGACTAAATTGGTAGATTCTTTTTTCTGATGAAGTTTGCATTGTTTTATTGATAAAGGGCATTCTGCATGGGGAAAAGAGGCTGTAAACAACCAAGATTTATTTCGTTGCTTATCTTTGCCATTTTACTCTATTAGCCAGCCTGACTGCACATCTATTATTTCAGCTTGGCAAAAAAAGGGGGGGCATGGGGGAGAAAGACAATCCAACTCTAATCAGATTTTGTAAGAAAAGTGAAGAGTGGAATTGATGTAGGTAAAAGAAGAAAGAAGAGAGAGAGAGTACATTTTGATATTATGCAAGAACAGAAGTTCATTAATCTCATCTAGAAATGTTGTTTTGAATTGAAATATTTGTTCATTAAGGTTCTGTAAAGTCGAAATAAAAGCTTTGACCCCCATTAATAGCTATAATTTATCACATCTCTCTTTATAGCCCAATTGCTAGATATATTTACTCAGATGTATGTCTTAATTTTAGTCCATGGATGTATTCCCACATAAAATCTTGATCAGTTCATCCTAGTTTATACTTATTAACAGTAGTGGGGGACCTCTGATCCATGGGCTAATTAGGTTATTAAGCTATTGGAATGTGTTGTAGGTGGTAAGATTGACTATTTCTGTTACAGAAGTAGTAAAAAAAGACAGTTTGTGCCCACCATAACTACATGAGACATTGATTGGAATAAATGGGCAACAGCTTTTTTAACTTAGTAAGATCTGCAATGAGCAAAACCCAATTAGCCACAAGCTAACAAACCCTCAATGCTGGTTCCTGACTTTCAGGCAAAAGCTAGGAAAATAAATATCCTGCTATCTATCTGGCATGGGTGATTCCATCGTGGCTTTGAACACAAGGGCAGAAGGCAGGGTGGGTAACCTCCAGTCTACAAACTAATATTTGGGGCCATTTTCCCCAAGCCTTACCCATATGCCCATTAGCTGATGTGATTTGCGACACCATCTGATGGGCAAGAGCATGGGGCAATATCCTGCATTGGCTGTGTGTGCCTGTTCCCAGAAAGGAACAGCAGCACACAGCCAAAGCAGCAGGATTTCACCCTCTGCTTAGCAACTTATACATTCTGGAGAGGGCAACAGAATATGCTTGTTTTTAGCAGGTCAGGCTATTTGCCTGTTCAACATTGTGCATTCTGATTATTACATGCTGTAGACTGCAGGCTGAACCTTCTGTATGCAAATCATCTGTCTTGCCACTGAACTACAGTCCCTCATTCTAGAGCCCTCATTAGTTCTAATTTGATTAGTTCTAAGGACACGATAGTGTAAGTACATGCTAGTGAGTCATTGTCTGCCTTTCCTTTCTTTTTAGGAATATTAGAAAGGTGCACCATGACAAAGAGTGAGAACTCTGTATACTTGGTCATCATAATATGCAATGTATCACATTGGTCAGCAAGATTTCATGCAATTAATTGCCTTCATTGATGCACCATGAATATGTTTAACATGGAACAATAATGTACTTCTTGCTGAGGGTGAGGAGGGGAATTAAGTTGTATGCAAACTGAGTATTCAAAACATTTCAAAAGCATTTTCTTTATCTAAAGTTGATAAAAAAATACATAAACAATGAATGCATTGGTTTCTTAGTGCCAAGTGTCACATTTAAACACTAAAGATTTCCTTTTATCTAAATTAACGGAATGATGGTGGTTCAAATTTTATAGACATTACAGAGGAATGTAATTAATTAGATAAGCTTCTGAAGAAATTATTCATGCCTCTTGTGACTGGCCCCAAAATGTTTGTCTTTCATCTGAAATACAAACATTAAACCTAAAGATATTATAATTAGAAACTTGATGAGAATTCACTTTAAGAATTAATTTGCTAAACACTAGAGAAGAACTTGCTGAGTATAGAAACCTCCAAAAGGGGATACCCCTAGATAGCTGCACACTGCATACAATAATCATAATGGATTTATTTGTTTTTTCCATGAACTACAGGCTCTAAGAAATTCTAGGGATTGATGTTCTACAGCTCCAATGGGGAGTATGTGGTCCACTTGTGGGACTCCAGCTCCCATCAGCCCCAGTTAGAATGGCTAATGGCCAGAGATGAGAGGAGTTTTCACATCTGGAGGACCACAGGCATGGGCATAGCCCACGGGCATAGGGAGGTAGGCTTCATGTTAGGGGGAGCAGAACCTCAGTTAGTTAAGCATTTTTATTGACTTACTTCATCTAGGGGGGTAGCTGCCCCCTCCCCTCCACATTGGCTATGCCCATGACCACAGGTTCCCCATCTTTGACCTACAGTCTGCAAAGTAGGTACATAGAGCATGTAAAATAGCATGTTGAGCCACTTCCAACCTAACCCAGTTGATTACATCACTCCATATTGTGGAGGGGGAATATCTTTAAAATGTTCCTTATTAAAAGCAGCTCACATGTAGTAAGTAAGCAGAGCAAGGAGAGCATTAGACTGAGCCTTTCTCACAGAAAGCACTTGAAGTCTGATCCAGTAATGCTGAATTTAAGGGTTTGGGCTGGATCCTGATATGGCTTAAAACTAAGATAGCTGTACCCATGCAACTGAACAATTATAAGTGGTGCTATCCCTCAAAACATGAAATTTTATATGCAAACCCAATACTTCCAAATAAGCATGTTTAGAATTAGTAAATTGTAAGAGAGACCCACCAAAAGAAATCCATGTACTTATCACTTGCTGGATTAAGAAGCACAGTCATAAATCAGACTCACACTGCACAGTGCTTTAAATCAGAAGACCATCCCACTGGATTTCGATACAATTTTTGTAAGCATTAAATCAGGGCCAGATTGTGATAAATAGGAACAGGTTTTCCAAAATGTTAAATGCACTGCTGATTTGGCTGCACACTTCATTCCCCCTCCCCAAGCTTACAAAGTTCCAGTGTTAATATTTCCATTTGATACACATTTATCAAGATTGTATCTGATGGACCTAACAAGATAGCCTACCTGCACAGTAGCTTAATTTTATTCTGTACTGTTTTATGCTATTCTCCCTCCACCCACCAATCCTCAGTGCAATCTTTAATCTGCAAAAAACAGAGTGCACTAAGCAATACAGAAGTGACATGTACAACAACATTACCTAATTTCAAGTACAGTGATAAAGGGTAAGTTTTCTGTGGGTGGCACATTAACAGAGAAAAGCTAGAATTAGGGAAGCTTCTGAAATTCTTCTTTTCTAAAGTGGTTCTGAGAAAGTAGAAATTCCCCGTGCTTCATTCTCCCCCCCCCCAAAATAAATAAATAAATAAATAAATAAGGGAATAGTTGCATGCACAATTTGCCCTTCAAAAAACTTTATGATTTCTCCTCTGCATTATCAATGTATGCATAGGTATTGACAAAGAACTGCAGAAGAAAAGCAGAAAGGAGAGGATCATATTTACCACTATCTACATCATTACCTTTGTATAGTGCTTTGCCAATGTGCAGGAATGTCTTTATATGATCATGCACAGGTACATTCAACTCATGTGCAGCTCTATGTGCAACTTCTATTCCACCTGTATTCTTAAGGCCCATGGAGAACAGTGGCCATAGTTTCCACCATAGTAACCTTATATTCATTGTGATTAATAGCCCAGAAACAGAAGGCACATCACTTTCAGTAAGCAACTGAAACAAACTAGAATCATGACTCCTTCAGCTGAAAGCTAGCTATCAGGATTAAGGCAACACATGTTTTGCTTGGTTTCTCTTCAGAAGCTAATACCTACATTTTCCTGAATGCCAGCAGCCCACCCTCTTTGCTCAGCAACCAATTTGACTTATTGGTTAGAGTGTCAGATGAAAAGCTTTGGTTCAAGCCAATGCCCAGCCATGAGTCACTGGGTGACACTAACTGAGTCACCATCTCTCAGTCTAACCTTCCTCCCAGGACTGTTGTAAGATGGAAATGGGAGAAGGCAGCTATTTGTGCCATCCTAAACTCCTTGGAGAAAAGAGACAGCAAAAATTGAAATCTGTGAGCAGTGAAATCCTGTGCATGTTTATTCAGAAGCTCTATTGGGTTCATAGGACTGCAGCCAGTAAACAGAACACATAAGCTCACATTTTAAACTGTGTTGTCATGGCTTTCATTCTCATTTCATTTCCAGGTTGGATAAAATTTAGAAAAATGGTATCACAGTGCTGAGACTGAGAATAGTATTTAAGGCCAGTGCATGTCGGAAGAGAGGACTAGGCACACTGCTTCCCATGGTGAAAGACTTGTGATCAATTTCAAAGGACAACACTTGCAAATCTATAAGCAGCTGTACTCCAATGATCTACAAGTCTGATTAAAGATGCTCAGGTTTTGTGCTGATTCACCTTCAGGGGTGATACACATCCTGCAAGGTCACTCACTCTGTGAGGGATTGATAGGCAATCTAGAACTACAGAGGCAAGGGTAAATTTTAATTCCCTGGGAGACACAACAAACAGTTGCTTCATAAAATGCAGCGTCAGCCCAAAACATTTTGCTGTCAGAGTTGTAGGACAAGATGGTGACCTACTCCCATTTCCATGTCCTGAAACAGGCTGAATCGGTACCTGAATCATATATGGGAGATGAAGAAGATTGGGGGTGGGGAATGATACCTGCCACAATTCATTATCAGACCTCTTATGATCACTTTGCCATTATGTGGTCTCTTCTGTATGATTCAGGAATCAGGCCTTCAATGTGGTGGCACCTACCCTTTTGACCTCATTCCCACTGCATGTCGTACTTCTTAATTGGGGGAGATTTTAATGCTCGTATTGCCACAAATTGGGACCTACTAACCAAGTCCAAATGGTGGACTCCCCCATGCTTGGACAACTTTGACTTGGAATATGCCAGAATTAGAACTTCAAAGGACAACAGAGTAAACAAAGCAGAAGTGACCCTTTACCAAATGGCCATTCGCTTGAATCTAGTCTTCTTGAACGGCACCTTCCCCCCCGACATACCGGGGGAGTTCACTCACCTGGGACTAGCATCTAACAGTGTTATCGATTACTTCTTGATCTCTGCAAATTTGGCCGTTAATGTACTTTCCTTCCAAGTTGAAAACCAACATTTCAGTGATCACCTTCCAATAGTGACCACTTTGTCATTGTTCCGGTGCCAGAAGGACTATAAACACTCAGCCCTTCTGGAAACCTCATCATCGACCAAAATAAGAGGGATCAAATGGTCAGAGGCTGTGGCCCAAAAATACCAGGAATTTTTTCATAGGGAAATCATTGCCTATCTACCTCAAATAACTACTGATTTACAAGATTTCAATTCGGTTTTGAAACTTTTTAACCTTCTTATAACAAACCTTACCACTTTTTTTACATCATCTCCTCAAAAGGCGAAAGTGGCGCATTGCAGTACTGGGGCTCCTTGGTTTAACACCTCTTGCAAACAAGCAAGATCCCTTCTTCATTCTATCTATAATGAATACAAAAACTCTAACGCCCAGGCTCTACCACCCTCCTATTTACAAGCCAAAAGAGCATACAAACAGACTTTAAAGCTGGCCAAACGCGAGTGGTACCAAAAGCGTTGGCGAGCCTTGATTGCGGCCTCTAGATCCTGCAGACCACAGGAATTTTGGGCTCTGATAAACAAAAGAGGAAGGAAGTACCCATTGGCGATTATCCCTGCGCCCACATGGGAACAATTCTTGAGTAAATATTTTTCTTTGGCAGAGGAATCCAACTCACCCACAGAATTCCGAGCCGACCACCTACCTTTGTGGCCCCCTACCGACCCAGAACTGATAATGGACTTGATACTAGATCTGAAAACGGGCAAAGCCCCTGGGCTGGATCTGAGTCCCTGCTGAGGCTATTGTTGCGCAACCGAGGTGGTGGGCTGAAATTCTGGCCAAAGTCTTTGATGCAATTAATTCTACGTGGCTTATCCCTAGGTCATGGAAGGAGGCCGTGATCGTACCAGTCCATAAAAAGGGTCCCCCTGCTGACCCAGAGAACTATCGGAACATTAGCCTTTTGTCTATCATTGGGAAAATCTATGCAAAATTTTTGCTGTCTAAGCTGTCCCATTGGGCATACGACTCAAATTTGATTGGCCACGAGCAAGCGGGCTTTAGGAACAACTATTCGACCACTGACCATATGGTAATTATGTATCATCTTGCCAGAAAATATTCTGCCCCGAGTCGGGGGCACCTATGTGTTGCTTTTATAGACTTAAAGGCCGCCTTCGACAGTATCCCAAGAAACTGTCTATGGAAGAAATTAGAGAGATGGGGTATAGATAGAAGGCTGTTATGGCTTATAACCCAATTACACCACGGGTTGTCGGCTAGAGTGAGACTCACACCGGCGGGAAACCTATCCAATGAGGTCCCAATAAATAGAGGAGTGCGCCAAGGCTGCATTTTGGCCCCACTCCTCTTCAACTTGTTTATTAGCGACATGAAGCTCTTTCTGAGTGAGTCTCAAGCCAACATTCATGCCCCCCGCCTAGCTGATTTTCGCTGCCCTCTGCTCTTATATGCTGACGATGCAGCGATCCTTTCCTACTCTAGAGTCGGTTTATGCAGAGCTCTAAAGATTTTTGCGGCTTATTGCAAACTCAACCATCTGACAATTAATCATGGAAAATCTAAAGTACTGGTCTTTACCAGGTCTCGGAAAACTTACAGCTGGAAGTTAGATGGAGTCCAATTAGAACAGGTTTTCAAATTTAAATACCTGGGAGTCTTTTTTCACTACAACCTAAGCTGGAAGCCACAGATACAGTATTTACTGAACAAAGGGAAAACAATACTTTACACTCTACTCCAATTTTTCGCGGTCGACGGAGGCTCCCACATCCCTTCTGCATTGAAGGTGTACCACGCAAAAGTGGTTTCCACCCTCTGTTATGCTGCCCCGCTCTGGGCCCCAGGGTCCAATTTAACATCGTTGGGGACATTGCAGAACCAGTTTCTCCGTCGCCTCCTGAAACTCCCCATGTGTGTGAGCAATGCAGCCATACATCTGGAGTTAAGGATTGCATCATTGGAGACTGTCATCTGGAAGCGAGTCTTTGGCTACTGGCTGTCCAGCTGGCATAGGCTTCCCGACCATTACCTTTTTCAGTGCCTCTGGCGGGATGACTTTGTTAACCCGTGGGTAGGAAAAATCCATGCCAAACTTCTGAGCATCGGAATTTCCCCAGCGGACTCCTTAAAGATGAACCCACGCTCAGCCAAAAGCCTTATCGAGCAAAGATTAGCAGACATTGAAAATCAACACAACCTCTCCAGGGGTGGGGATGTCTGCTCCCCCAGGTATCACGGAATAACCCCACCACTTGGCCTTCCATCATACATGTCATCTCTTTCATCTGTACCACACCGACTTGCATTTATTCGTGCAAGGTTCAATGTTTTCCCATCGAACCTGCTGAGCCACAGATTTTCCAAGGGTTTGGTGTCTCCGCTATGCGAGTGTGATGGGAAAACAGTTGAATCTCTTCTACATATAATGTTCAACTGTCCCTTACATAGCATAGCCAGGACTAAATTCCTGGGTCCTGCTTTACTGCGCTTGGTTGGCAGGCCCGTTGAGTCACATGCCGCACTGCTTTTGCAGGACACAGACCCTTCTGTAACTCTGCAGGTGGCGAGATTCCTGAATGCGGTTATTTCACACACAAAAACCACTAAAAAACAACAACAACAACAACAAAAACTAATCGGACAGTTATGATGAGAGTGCATGACGGATCTCGCCTCCAGTTTTCCTTTCTGTGAACCGTCCTTTCTGTGAACCGTCCCTCGGATCTTTCCGGGCCCCAAGCTGTTATTTGTCACTGCTCAATGACCCACCCTTGCATCGTGGTGTTCCCCTTCTGTTGTTAGATGTATTGGTTTTTATGCTTCTGTGCTTTTATGTTTGTACATATTTTATGGACTAATAGCTGTAATAATAATAAAGGGAAAAAAAAAGATTTGCAGAGGACAGCAACATGAAAACAGGCATTTCCAGTGGTGGCTCCCAACTTGTGGAATGTTCTCTCCAAGGAGGCATGCCTTTTTATCTTGGCTTCTAGCCCTTAATTTGGCATTTGTGACCTCCTTTAGGAGGGCAGCTTCAGTATCTATAATAGATTTGAATTTGTTTTTGTATATGCAATTGTTTTCGCTTTTATATATGCAATTCTTGAATATATATTTTACTGCTGATGTTTTGATGGTTAAATCATTTTGATGTACTTCATAGGAATAAATTCTATATATGTTTTCCAGAATGCCCTGGACAATGTGTCATTTCACAATGGTTTGCTCCAAAATCCTCCAGTCAGTAGCTGAAGCCCATAGCAGTATCTTTTCTTACTTGGGGGCTATTGTGATTAACCCAGGTAATAGCAAAAGCCTCCTAGCTATGAATCTCAGTAGTTCTGTGGCCTCTGTTTTTGGCATCCTGGTATTCTAGATGATGCCAGAGTTCAGATAGCCATGCTAGCAATGAGGCAGGAAATGCTTTAAAAGGCAAAACATGTGCTTTTAAAAATTATGGAGTATGGAAAAAATGTGAAATTCCAAAACAGTGAGATGCCCACCAGCCAAAATTCACAGAAAATGAAATGCATTTGCTGTTTTGCTTCCTCGTTGTAACAAACTATATTGTTTTTGCATGCCCTAAACAAGAGCACCACGTTCTATCTGACAGATGCTGTATAGTATGGACTTAGTCCCTGAAAATCAAGGATCTGTCTCTTCATTTTATTTGGAACCAGGTATTGCCTGCAGCTCAGTGTTCAAATATCTGATTTATAAGATATAAGAATGCAGATGTCCATTTGGCAGCCCTTCTGCTAAAAAAAGGCAAAGGGGAAAAAAGCAAATTTCTCCTGACCTCAGGCTCATAGGCATTTTGCCAATGCATCACAAAATAGTAACTCCTCTCTCTCTCTCTCTCTCTCTCTCTCTCTCTCTCTCTCGTGTGTGTGTGTGTGTGTGTGTGTGTGAGAGAGAGAGAGAGAGAGAGAGAGAGAGAGAGAGATTTTAGGAAATAGAAAATGCTTCAAACATATTAGCCCTGTTCAGGCATTCCTGAAAATAACAAATAATAATAAACCATCCAGTCCAGCCTCCTGCAATGCAGGAGTAAATACAGTTAGATAAACACAGTTAGAAGCCCTTTTCAGAACTACGCATTCGTCCCTTGGCAGGGATACACTCTATATTATTATTATTTCTTAAAGCATTCTGATAAGCCGCAGGGGATTTCCAGTCCTTTGCCAGATCATTTCCCTTTAAATAAGTTATGACCCCTACCATCAAGCACCACAGTATCAGACAATCCCACCTCTTCACTGTTGAAGAGGATGCAATGGCTAGGCCAGGTGAAGGGAAAGGCTATGACACCCCACCCCACTCACTCCTGCAGAGACTGTGTTAACTTACATAATGAGCTATGTGAAGGTCAAGTTAATAGAAAAAATAATGCGAACACCATGAAATAAATAGCTGGAATGTTTTTTTTTCCTTAACAAGAAAAAGGGGTATTAAGGATACAGAGAACAAAGGGATATCAAAAATTATATTTGGATTACTTTTAAGTTATCTCTTTATTTCACCATTTAGCAATAAGCACACAATCCTGCTCTCCTCAAAACATAACACCTGCAGAATAAACAAACTCTTCCTTCTTACTTGACTGAGGGGAGAAATTATAGTTATCTTCAAATATCTAAAGTGCTGACACATGGAAGATGGAACAAGCTTGTTTCCTCCTGCTCGGGGGTGGGGGGTGGGGGTAGTAATCAAACCAATGGCATCCAGTTACAAGAAAGGAGATTCTGATTAAGCATCAGGAATAATTTTCTGAGGGTAAGAGCTGTTCAAGAGTGGAACAGATTCCCTCAGAAAGTTGTGGACACTCCTTCCTTGGAGGTTTTTAAGCAGAGGTTGGATGGGTATCTGTCATGGATGCTTTATTTGAGATTCCTGCATTGCAGAAGGTCACAGTAGATGACCCTCAGGGTCCCTTCTAACCCTACAGTTCTGTGGTTATATATGTTTTATTGCTAGGTGGATAGAGAACACAACTGAAACTGCCAGAGACTCTTGCTGGATATAAAAAGAATATTCTGGGTAAGAAGCTCTGAGACTTGGTACTGGATATTTCATGGTGGTTTGTGAAAAATATGAGGCTCTGGGAAAGTCTGTGAGTGGAGTTGGATTATACTGCTGCCAGTAGATGGTGGTAATAGGGGCTTTCCTTGGTCTTGCTATGAAGATAGTGATAGGTGCAGTGGAAGTCTAGAAAACTGGCTGGAATAGCTAGGCCTCCAAGTGATGGTCCTTAACATGAAGGAAGGAGGCTTGGCCCTTACTCTCTTGTCAGAAGCTATCATTAGGCTTTTCCCCTAAGCCCTGCTGGGTCGGGCCATAAAGGGAATAGCTGCATTCCAGAATTGCCCAGCCCCCTTTCTCCACAGGAAGACATAGGAGTCCCAGACTTAAACCAGGCACCCCAAGAGTTATAAAGACCTATAGAGTAACACTGGACATGGTGGAAGCTGGCCTGTGAAGTAACAGACCAGAAACAAAACAATACTTGCAGCACACCAGATATGAGCCAGTGGCTTATGTGGCCCTTTAGTCAGGCATGGGCCCACAGAAGATGTGAAACACCTCTTTTTTATGTGCTGCTTCCCCTCGGGTGCAGCACAAGCACATAAACAGATGATTTAGCACCATCTCCCCTCCCTCCATCACAGGAAATTCTTGTAGTAAAACTTGCTAAGACTTAAATGGCAGTCAATTATACAAAGTGCAAGTCGGGAGTGAATAAGCAAAACTTCCATAAGAATGCTAATGTTACTAGTAATTCTGTAGGGAACTGGAAAATAACACAGAAAAGTTAAAGCTATAAGTAAACTCTCTAGGACATTATAATATATTTCCCCATGGGGAATCTGTAGGATAATTTTGTTGTATGTCTTTTGTTTTAATGTGTTCCCATGTTATGCTTTTTAAAAACCACATGACTTACAATCTATACATAACTCTTTTTTTTTTCTTTTGAGAATGTATAACATGGCACTTCAGTGATTGTATTTATATTCTTGGTAAACCATAAAGAGGCTTTTTGGCTTGCTGACAAAAAAGCATAAAACGATCTCACTATCTTCATTTTAAACAATGCACTAGATATGAGGAATATTTGCCTGCCTGCCTGCCTGCCTGCCTGCCTGCCTCTCAATGTTTGTGTGCAACATGTCCTTGGATTTCTGTTGCTGGAAACCACTTCTGTGGCCATATGTAAAAGTTAGTAGTAACCTCATCAAAAGCTCGATTTTGGTATTATAAAACATGCAAGTTCTTTGGTTAGGAAGAACAGTGGTTGAGAGGGGATTGTTTGAGATGGGAAGGGCTTTTTAAGTGTCAGCCTTATGTAACAAGTGCACCAGACTTTGCATACTGCAGAGGGGGGAGCCTAACTGCTTCCATGATGTATAAATAGCCATAGTCTATCACAGTGACAGTTGAGACAAAATGGTGCAGGGATTATATACTCAGTACTGATGACAAAATTCACTTCCCTGTTGTTGTTGTTGTTGTTGGGGTGGGCATGGGCAATGACATGGAAACAGAATCAAAGTGTTCAGCATTCAGAGAGGGGATAATGTGATGTCACATTCTGACTTGGCTTTGGTTATACTCAGTGACTCCTTCACATAACTAGATCTAATTTGCTCCAAAGCACTGCAATGCCTTTGCACTCATCTCTGCTTGCTGGGGCTACTTACTCCTAGGAAGAAAATATTGCTGTCAATGGCATCCATGCAACAAGCAATTGAGGAATAAACAGGCAGAGAACAAACACTGATAGTGATCAATCTGAGCAAGTGTTTTCTTTATGACACGTAGGGGGTGGGGAGAATACTTCAGCACTTGCAGAACACTCCTGTTGCCTCCAAAGTGGATCAGGGCGAATATCACTGCTCAGTGGATTCAATGGACATCCGCATCCCATAATGTCATTGTGAAATGACAATGGTAAACTTTTCAATAAAGCTTCAATCTCATTTCTGAAAGTGCAGGACTAGTGTAGAAAATAGAAAAGCATTCTTTTATTTAAGCTGCAGTACTCAAAATCCACTTCATCTGGAAGAGTGCCATTAAAATCAATGAATTATACTTGAGTGGGTGGCTTGAGATATCAGCTGAACATTTTTGAAAATACTGGAAGTTTATTTCTACCTATCCAATTAGTTTTTCTCAATTCTGGTTTCTCTGATGTCCCCTTTCCCTTCATGCATATTTTTTTAAAAAACAAAGAAAGAAAGAAAGAAAGAAAGAAAGAAAGAAAGCAATGTATTTGGCTTTAGAAAGGGAAAGAGGGTGTGTGAGAGAAATTGAGAGAGTGGGGAATGCATCTGTCAACTTAGTCCCCCCCCCCCACCTTTCCTTAAGGTTGCAATTCAAAAATGGATGAAGCGAGGAGAGTAAAAATGTAAGGCAGTTCAGCCATTCTATCCAAAGCCCTGCTAAACTCTAACAAGAAGGGTGGAAGTCAGAGAATTCATGCCACCCATTTCTTCTTCTTCTTCTTCTTCTTCTTCTTCTTCCCCCCACTGGAAAAAAGGTGTCTCAGATCCCCCCACCCCGGTTTGGGAGTAGGGATATTTGATAACTCTGTTTGAAATGGGAACAGAAATTGCTGTGATGTACATGTTTGTTTGAGGTCGGGAATGGAAATCATGCAAACAAATGCAAGCAGGGGTTGTTGTCATTGGTTTTCTTAGTTCACAAATGTAACATAAAAAACTACGTAATTTTCTGCTTTGTTTTTGACATTTCCCTTCCACTGAAACTCACCAAAATTAATAACATTAGTTTCAGCCATAGCAGATAGCGAGACAAATAATGTAGGTTTTAGTGGAATTTGAACTGTTGTGAAATGGCAACAGCACCAATTGTGACAAAAATAAGATGGAATCACTGTCTCCTTCCATCCCTCTTTAGGACCATGTCAAGGGAGCAGGATGATTTGGATCCAATCCATTTCCTGGTACATTTACATGGGCCTGTAAGGCTTCAGCAGTGGCTGGGAGGAGGGTTTTGTCAGAATTGTACCCTAAGCTCAGGTTGCCCCATTTCCGTATTGGATTGCAAACTTCTGCATAAACATTTGGATGTTTTTGATGCACATTTCTCCCAATATACACATTTTTAACATGGTTTTGCATAATATATGGGCTTTTACTTTGCAAGACTTTCCCCCTAATATAAGTCCAGTTACAGATAGGTAGCCGTGTTGGTCTGCCATAGTCAAAACAAAAAAAATTCCTTCCAGTAGCACCTTAAAGACCAACTAAGTTAGTTCTTGGTATGAGCTTTCGTGTGCATGCACACTTCTTCAGAAGTGTGCATGCACACGAAAGCTCATACCAAGAACTAACTTAGTTGGTCTTTAAGGTGCTACTGGAAGGAATTTTTTTTTGTTTTTCCCCTAATATAATGCATTTTTGTATCCTTTCAGGGTAGAATTGTTGGAAAACTGCATCACAAAATCTGGAGAAATTGTGTTTAAATTCACATATTAATTCAGGAAATGTGAATTAGCAAGGTCCATATTAAAATGCAAACCAAGTATGCGACAGCTTTGAGGTTTGGCAAATCAGCATTCATTTTTTGTGAGCAACCACCAACTTCCTCAGATACATTCAATGAACTGAAAATGATGATGCTGAAAATCAAGCTGACATTATGAGTACCAAGGATAATATGATATTACTACAATATTAAATATTTCAAATATTGTGCTGTTTGTTCAAATAGATATCTTCCATAAGAAGCATCTCAGGAGACCCTAATACACAAGTGTGACAATAAAGTTGACTTTCATTTGCCAAGGTCCTCTATCACATAGTCCTATAGTTTAGGCCACAAAAATATTAAGTCTTGTGATACAGTCTCTGCAAGTCCGTAATGTACTGAACAACCACCATGTCTCCGAGCTCAGATTTATACAATATATTTTTTCATTTTCACTCATCTATTTATGGTACAGAAAACAGTACCAGTTCCTTTGTATAGAAAACTGATGGTCAATAGAAGAAAGCAAAGCGCACTTTTCAATATATATTCTAAGAACAAAAGCACGTTCCTTTTTTGATTTGGTCATTTGGCCAATGCCAGTTCCCTTTAGATTCTGACCCACTTTATGTTCTGACTTCATATTACCCCTGGCTCACAATGGACTCTTTCCTTTGAATGAATCTAGATGCAGCATTAAATAAGAAAGAAAGGGATCAAATCACAGGCCCTGTAATTTTCATTCTGCTTTTTCTTCTTCTGATTTAATAACATAATTTCTCTCCTATACCTCTAGTGGTCTCCCCCCCACCCCAGAACAGTCTTGGAAGCAAGGTCAAAGTCTTCTTGTGTGAAGTGATTTTGAAATCAGTCTGGTACTTCAAATTGGAGTAGGAAAATAGGAAAATAAATCAACTGGGAAAAGGTGTGTGCTTGTTCAATTGCCAGTGTTCTAACATGTTCTATGCTACAACATGAAATAAGACAATATGGGAAGAGATGAGAATGGAATCAATTTGATTTCAGCTCAGCAATTCTATCTACTAAAAGCCTTTTCAGGTGTTGGAATCAAAGGTTCACAATACAGAAGCTTTGTGCCAACGCACAGTATAACCTTTGTCTATATGTGGTAGTGAAGAGTAAGCATCCCACAACAGCTGCCCCCTATATTCGTTCATCTTATATCCATGTGTTCAAGGTTGCATATACAGAGGCCTATATGAATACAGTGGTACCTCGGGTTAAGTACTTAATTCGTTCTGGAGGTCCGTTCTTAACCTGAAACTGTTCTTAACCTGAAGACCACTTTAGCCCTTGCAGCGCCGGGCTGACACTGCCGATGGGCCCTGAGCCCCTCAGCAACATCCAAAGGCACTGATCTGCTAGGCGCTGGGGTGGATTGCACCCTGCACCTTTCAGAGTCAGGCCCAAGCTGCCCAGAACTTGCAGCAGCAAGAAGCAGCTCCAGCTCACCCAGCCCTACCCATTGCCACCTCACCACCACACTTACCTTACCTGGGGGTTCTGGATTGCAGGCTCTACTAGTCAAACAGGAGCCTCAGTGATCACCCTCTTCTGCCAGAAACAAACCAGGACTGCTCCAAGAAAATGCATGTGGCAAAAAGGAGCATTAGGCCCTAGTGGGCCACCCCCTTACCCGCTTGTGATTGGCCAAGACAATAAAAGAAGAAAGTTTTTTCCCCTTCACTTCTCACTTCCCTCTGTGGCCCCCTAGCCTCGTGCTGTGGCCCCTGTTTACGCATTTTTCACTTGTGGCCCCCTTGGAATATCCTGGGGTCCCCCCAGTTGGGAAACACTGATTTATACCATCATTATTTTTCTTTGGAAGTCCACAGATGATAATGACTTTTAAAAACATTGTTTTGATGTTTCCTTTACACTGACTTGAATGCAAGTTATGTAAATAGCTACACAAGTTACATACTTATGTAGACAGTGAGATACATAATTTCACAGAAGCCAAACTACTGTAAGCCAAACAGAAACAGCTTTGAGTCTGACAAACAGACATCAGAGCTCAGTCTGTAGAGTATGAGGCTCTTAATTTTAGAGTCATGGGTTGGAGCCCCACATTGGGCAAAGGGATTCCTGCATTGCAGAGGATTGGACTAGGTGACCCCTCTGGTCCCTTCCAACTCTACAATTCTATTATTCTTTTAATAGAAACTGCTGCCTTTTTATATTCCTGTGCATTGGTCTCTTCCAAACGATCTAGTTCTACTGAATGCCCATTATTACACAATTGCTAAATAATTGCACCCATGGAGGTGGGAATAGTATTTGAATCCATGTCAATCGAAAGTGAAAAACCTCCTATTATCTCAAGGACCGAACTAGCAGCAACAGAAGCATCTTAAATGATTTAGATCATTAGGAGGCATTTTTAAAGACCTCAAATCCTATTTTCCTTGAATTTTAACAGTTGTTTAATTGTGACAAGTGCGACTTCGTTGTCCAGCTTCACAATAGCTGCTCTCCAAACTTTCCAATAATTAAAACACTTGATAAATATTCAGTGATAATTTGTTGAGATTGCCATTTATCAATTTTAATGATTATGTTTCTCACATGTTCAGCAGGGACAATTTGTTCTACAGAAGAAATTTACTTCTCAGAAGCATAAATCACAATTAAAAATAATAACATCACCTCTCTACTGCAGATCCATGCAGCACAATCTCCAAAGCTTTTCAAAAGGGGGGGGGGGAATCCTTTTCAGCTAAACAAAGTTTCCCCCCGATGCACTATGCATTCCAGTCTTTGTTTCAACGCAAATGTCATATAATTATGCTGGAAATATGGAACGTTTAACCAGCAGGAACTCAAATGCATGGCACCATTTGGTATCATTATTTTCACAGTCACTCCATAAAGAACAGCCTTTCCATGGTGATAAATACTGTAGTATTCACATGATGCCTACTGATTGGGATCATATTCAAAAGACTTAAGTTCTATTATAGTTTTTTAAACCTTTTCTGTTGCATCTGATGCCTGCTACTTAGAGTGTAATTCCACTGGGATTGCCAATATTCTCTGGGTCCCATTTCCCTGGAGGAAGTGAGATCTGAAGTAAGCTGTAACAGAAAGGACTTCATGTGCAAAAACGAGTTTTCCTCCCCTTCCTTCACATTTTGCAATGACTCTAAATATGTCACACAACAGCATTAGTGAAAAAGCAGTGACACCCTGTGAGCAGCAATGTATGAGAGGTAGCACTTTAATCCAATCTGTTAATTGTGTTCTTTTGCTCTTCCACAAAAGAGTCTGTTTTCAATGGGGACTGTACAAGAGAAATTCCTGGTGGATTGTGGCCTACTTCCTAAGGATGAAGAGGATATTGGTTAGCTCTTAATTCTGGAGCAAACCTAAACACACACACACTCACACACACCACTGTCTTGGACCCCATGCACAAACTGGAATGTAGATCTATGAATGAAGTTGCAAGCCAGTGAACTGATCTGTGCATTGGTCCATACTGGACTTATGACATAGCCCTAGGGTTGTCTCTTTAGCATTTTACAGTTGCTTAGAACACCTAATACCTGTTTTATGGCAATGTGGTAAAAACAACAACCCAGTTTTGAAATGCTCCCAGGAAGTTATGAGCATAATAACACACAGTCACTTCTTGGTAGGAATGTTGGGGAATTCTGCCAAAAAAAGAAACAGCAGTGGAAATTTCTGGTATTGCTTATTTGTCCCATGTTCGTAACAGCAACCAACCAAGCAAATGTGATTTTAGTTTAGGGTATCTCAGTCAGTAGAGCATGAGGCTCTTAATCTCAGGGTTGTGGGTTTGAGCCCCACACTGGACAAGAGATTCCTGCATTACAGGGGGTTGGACTAAATTACCCTCATAGTCCATTCCAACAGTACAGTTCAATTATTCTATGAATACATTCTGTGTCCCCACCCATTACATTGTGTTTCCTTTACATTGAAAGGAATGCAATAACAACATAACCCACACAACTAATGAAATAATGTAGGCAATGAGATTTCACCACAGTGGGCATTGAAATGAATGGTGTAGTTTTTGGTGGGATATGAAGTGCAGGGGAAGGGAAACAGTGGCATGTACAATGACACGGTGGAATGGAAAATAATGCTTTCTTACATCTTTACTTCGTGGGGATTTGTACAGAGAAAAAGATGGCTGTCCCCACCCCCTGTACCAACCCTCCTCCCATACATTGTCCCTAGTAGCTTTACTGTATGGAAAAAAAGATGGTTGCCCCCATGGGTAGATTCATAAGAGCATGCAAAGAAGCCCACTGTATCAAATTAATGCTCCACCTAGTCCTTACCCTGTTTCCCACAAGGACCAACCTGATGCCTCTTGAAAGCCCACAAGCAAGACATCAAAGCCATTGTCCCCTCTCCTTGCTGTCCTCCAGCAACTAGTATTCGGTGACATAGTGCCTCTGGGGCTGGAGGTTTCATATAGCCATCATAACTAGAAGCCATAAACAGACAGATCTTCCATGAATTTATCTAATGACCTTTTAAAGCCATCAAAGCCAGTGGTCATCACCATAAATTCCATGATTCCATAAATTCCTTGCTGAATGGACATGGCTTCATCCTCCCTTTGAAAAGCCATTTAACACATTAAATTGCAGCAAAGGCGGGATTTTCACCAAGTGCCAAATATTCAGTCAGCTTTGGCTAACCTTGAGACCTTTTAGTGTATTTTTCATCCTTGTTGGAAGCCGCCCAGAGTGGCTGGGGAAACCCAGCCAGATGGGCGGGGTACAAATAATAAATTATTATTATTATTATTATTATTATTATTATTATTACTCTCTGATGTATGTCCTTGCATGACATTCCTCTTTGCATTGGCCACATTGGCATGTTACATGTATTTATCAAGGGTAAGCTGGCCACGGAGATATAGGCATGTAATAAAACCCATGTGTGAGTATCCTATACTTTATTAGAAAAGGAGCTTGTGAAGGTGGGATGCAACCTATCCCCCCTCCTCAGCTTTTCCTTGCTGTGCTTGGTTGCTTCAAGCACTTTTCTCCCTAGCCTAGTTCACTTCTGATATAAGAGTCAGGCAGGGAGCAGGGGCACCATTACCAGCAGACTACTCAGCATACATCTAGAACCAATAGAGCCCAGGGGGCTGCTAAACAACTGTTGGAAGAGGTGGGCCCAAGGCAACAAGCCCTGGTGCACTATAAAGCCTATACCTGAAGCTGCAGCTGTCATTGGGTTATTTAGTTTTAATTCTTCACTTTTAATTCTAAAACTTTCCCAGAGTGCCCACTTGCTGCTCTAGTGCTTACCTTGGCATCTGAGTAGCTGAGTTCACTGGCTCTTTCATTTCAGTCCTCTTCTGCACACTCCTTTTTGTGTAAATCAATGCCCTCCATCTGCACCCACATCTGTTTACCTGACTGTACCTCAGTGATGCCTTATTCTCACACTAACGTACATGGACCCTGAGACTACAGGTAGATGCGAATTTTGTTTCAGTTCATATTGTAACGTGAGCCAACCCTACTCACACTTCCTGAAAAGATACGCTCAATGAAACACAGCTGTCCTTCAAAAGTCACACTTCAAAGAATTTTGGGGTGCATTTTTCCAACTAAACCAGGGGGACATATTAGAGGGAAGTGTGCATAAATATGCATACATTATGAAAATAGCATACAAAGAGACATTCTACCAAGAAAAAAAATGCATGCTGACAAATGTTTAAAGAACAAACTCAAACCAAAGTGGATATGTGATAAACTGGACTTTATTGAATATCAAAAAGAATCAAAAAATGACACATTTGTCTGTATCTTTCTGAGATCTTTTTCAGGTCCCAACATAATCTAAAGTGGGTGGTGACCTGATTGCCCTTTTTTCAGTTGTGGCACCCAGTATTTATAGTTCCCTCCCCAGAGAGGTTCACCTGGCACCAACTTTGGTATAATACACTTCATTCTCACAGGGATTTTAGGTACACTGGTATTTATTTTCCTACTGCCATGGGTTTAAATTTTTTGTGTCCTTTTTTAAGCATTATCTGCTTTTGCTAATGGTATGTTAAATGCTATGATTGTTGTTTTAAATAGCTGCTTTTCATTATTTAGTCACTCTTGAAAATCCCTTTAGAGCTGGAGAGCAGGGTATAAATGGCCTCGACCCAAAAAACCTGAAGGAGAGTCTCCACCCCCATTGTTCAGCCTGGACACTGAGGTCTAGCTCCGAGGGCCTTCTGGCAGTTCCCTCACTGTGAGAAGTGAAGTTGCAGGGAGGGCCTTCTTGGTAGTGGCGCCCACCCTGTGGAACAGCCTCCCATCAGATGTCAAGGAAATAAACAACTATCTGACTTTTAGAAGACATCTAAAGGCAGCCCTGTTTGGTGAAGTTTTTAATGTTTTATTGTGTTTTTAATATTCTGTTGGGAGCCACCCAGAGTGGCTGGAGAAACCCAGTCAGATGGGCGTGGTAAAAATAGATGTCAGTGAGAAAGGCCATACAGATGACAACCCAGCGACATCTATTTGTGTACTTACAGTCACAGATTACAATTTTAGGATTGTTTTAAGGGTGGGTATAAGTAAAAGAACATATGAAATTATGCTTACATTTTTGAGATATAGCAGGACTCTAACATACGCTTCAAAATATGACAATACTGATTCTATTTCCCTGCAAGATTTGGCCTTAGAGAAATGTGGTTTGTTCACAGTACACTCAACACAAAAGTACAGATGTTTGCACCATGCTGAGAGGCCTTGTAAGGTGACGGTTGTTCGAACTGGTATTTCCCTAATGTCTAGAAGGGTTCCATGGTTCATTTTTCTTTTGTTCTCCAAAGGTCATGATTCTTCCAATAGAAAATGAGCCTTCTCATAAAATTCTAGCCCACAGCTTCCAAACCAAGGCTGCATTAGCCACAAGATTCCCCAATTCTTGTTTCCCTCTTGGCTGCTCTTTCTATTTCTAATGACACAACTAACTCACTTGTTAAAGTAAAAATAATCATTAAATAAATGCATGCCGTTTGGAAATGGAGAAGGAGTGGGAGATCTGTCTGCAACTATTAAACCATATGCTAAGCTGTCTTTTTTCACCTGTATTTTAGCATTTGATGGCAAAACTCATATGTATCTCAAGGCTTGATTATATGTTGAAGCTTTATCCATGGAGATGCAAACTGTCAAAAGCAGTGTTCTGAACCCATTCTTAATTTGCAAACAAGGATCTAGAAAATGTTGGGAGAAAATGGACAGTGAGGGGCATTGGGGGGTGTTTTCCAAGAGAAAAGGGGATCGTTGGGTCTCTCTTCTGTGTATCTGCAGTGCAATTTGTAGGGTACGCCTAAGTTGCTAAGGTGGTACTGGCTGGTACCCATTGAGACTTGTGGGGTGGATCCAGGGTGCCAAAACAGTAGGGGAAGCTAGAGCCAATGACAGTAAGAGCCAACCAATTATAGTTTTGTCCTCATCCCCTTCCTTGCTGAGTTCTACAAGGGCAACATTGAGACTAAGGAGGAAGCGGAAGATGAAAGGCAGTTCCATTTCCTGGGAATGGTTGTAAATAGGAAAGCAGGCAGGTGGTGGCTGGCTGATAGCATACAGAGGTTGGTGGTGAAATGTCCCATATGCCTTAATGAACCAGCCTCCACTGTGCTTAGGGTTTGAGAAGTATAACAGACTTGAATACTATCTAAGAGTGAACAAGGAGGTAGTTCAGATACCAGAGCATGCCAGAAATATATTTGTAGTGCCCCATACTTGTCCCTTTCTATAGCAAATACTATAAGTTGCTTAGGCCTTTGTTGCTGTCCCTGTTGCAATGCAACTTATAGTATTTGGAGAAGGAATCTCTATCTCTATAGTAGGTGGAAAAATTGGAAGAACTACATTCTTCCACGCAACATGGCCAGAAGGCAGTTGGAGGGTTTTCCAGGTAGCAATGCTTCAGGCATTTATTTTTTTTACAGCCTTGCCTCATCAAAAGCATTTTGGAGGCAGCTTGCAAATAATAATAAACTCCAACAACATGAAAACAGAAAGAGCAAAATAAAAAGCAAAACAGATCCCAGCAACCACAGAGTAAAATATGAACTGTGGCACAGTACATAAACAAAGCCCAACTTAGTGGGTAGGTATGGGGGGGGGGGGAGCTTTCAAAACTAGCAGCCAATAAAACAACATCCTAAGATAAAATGCCTGAAGGATTCAGTTCATTTTTTCCTGGCACCTAAGGCTCTTAACAGTGGGCTTCAGAGCCACGGTTCTAAAAGCGGCATTCTGAAGATGAGACACTATCACAAAAACGCATAGGAGGAGAAGGGGAAAGTAAACAAAGATAGAATGCTGTGGAACTTAAATTGCTTGCAGCTTCATCTGTAGAAAGTTGAAACCCAACAACATCTGGAGGGTCACAGGTTCTCCATCATTGGACTAGATGAACCCAACCAAGGTTATGTTTAAGGATGGGACTGGTGGGGAACTCATACATGACCCATGTTGCACTGAAGCAGGAGGGGAGGGTGTTTTAAATCTCTCCTAACTACATTTACTCAAGAATTCCATAGGACAGCAAGTATGATGTCTGAAATTTTACCAGGGCACCATCCCCCCAGCCCTCCAGTGAGGGTCATTCTAGCAAAATGGTTCCCCCAGTGCCTAGCAATACTGTGATCCCCAGCCACTTGACTTTAGCAGGTGGGTGAAGCCAGAGAAAGGTTTCCTCAGATTATCTCTGGGTATGGAGTCTCACATGGGAGTCATCATCAATCCTTGAGGTGCCCTGGTCCCAGGCTATATGCAATGGATGGGGAACCTGAGACCATCCAGATGTTACTAGTCTCCCACTTCCATCATCCCAGAACCCTGGCCATGCTGATTGGGGATGATGGGAGCTGAGGTTCAACATCTGAAGGGCTTCATGTTTCCCACCCCCATTGTATGGAGAAAGAGGAATTCACTAAAGTTTTGCAGTCATTCACAAGAGCCTTCTCCATGTACTCGAAGCACTGGGACTGGTTACAGTTCCTTTGATACACCCTAGAGTGTTTCATAGTATGTGCAAGGAGGAGAGATTCATCCTGGTAAAGGCACGATAGAATTCCCCTTTGCAAGGTTGTGAACTGGATTTATCTACAGCAGATGCTACAAAGAGAATGTTAATAAAATCTATGGCCTTGTTCTAGGCACGTAGCTGTGTACAGTCTTATTTTGGCAGTCTGCCGGCAAGGAAAAACTGCTAGTGTTTCCCAGAGTGTTACAGAAAGAGAGGAGGGATGGGGTCTCATCTTCATTTCAGAAAACAAATTCCAGTTTCAGGAAATGTCATAAAGATGGCACATATTATTGGGGGCAACATATAGACACACATGGCTGAATGTACTTACTGATGACTAGTCATACACTTTCCTTAGTCCATAGCGAGGATGAATTTGCAAAACAATGTGGAAAATTTATGTACTTCTAGAAGTAATAGCACATTTTCTGCACACCCCCATATCTCACTGTTGTTTTCCAGAAGCATAGTGCCTCTGATAAATCATAAAATCATAGAGCTGTACAGTGGGAAGGGATTCCAAAGGTCATCTAGTCCAACCCCCTGTAATGGAGGAATCAGAGCTAAAGACTCCCTGACAGATGGCCATTCATCTATTTAAAAATATCTACCACCTTCCATGGGTGGCGCTGTGGGACACGGGTGGCGCTGTGGGTAAAACCTCAGTGCCTAGGACTTGCTGATCGAAAGGTCGGTGGTTCGAATCCCCGCGGCGGGGTGAGCTCCCGTCTTTCGGTCCCAGCTCCTGCCCACCTAGCTGTTCGAAAGCACCCCTAAGTGCAAGTAGATAAATAGGTACCGCTTTATAGCGGGAAGGTAAACGGCATTTCCGTGTGCTGCGCTGGTGCTGGCTCGCCAGAGCAGCTTCGTCACACTGGCCACATGACCCAGAAGTGTCTTTGGACAGCGCTGGCCCCCGGCCTCTTAAGTGAGATGGGCGCACAACCCTAGAGTCGGACACGACTGGCCCGTACGGGCAGGGGTACCTTTACCTTTACCTTTACCACCTTCCAAGGGAGTCAATTCCTTTGTCACACTTTGTCTTTGCTAATTTCTAAAGCTATTTGTAGCTCTTTGAAATCATGCCCCTTGTTTTCACTCACTTAAAAAAAATAATCCTATTATTTATTTATGCCAGCTTCCCTCAGACCCACCCCTCAAAAAATAATTCTTATAACGTTTTCCTTGAAAGAACTCAGAAAGAGTATATCTAACCCTGGCCATCATCTGTACAATTTTCTCATAAGAACAGAATCTCTGTTCCCTGAGAAAATCCATATGCCTTATGGTTTTGTGGTCGATCCAAAACTTAAAGGGCCCCAGAATCTTTTTCAGGTCAAAATCTTTTTCAAGCAAAACTGCTTTTAAGGAGGATTTATCTGGAGAAACAAACTGTCCTACTCTATCCTAGGTTTTTAATAGCATAATATCACAGCATTATTGTTGCGTGTTGGTTTTTGTGTCCTTTTCATTTAGTTTTAATCCATAAGGTGTGTGGTTTGCTCAAACCATTTTCAACCTTATTTACTTTTATTTTTAAATCCATTGCTTATTTTGGATCACTTATGCTACATAAAAATATAGTTTAATATTGGAGGTGGGCATTCAACCCTTTTCTACAGCATCTGCCTGATTTTGTTCACAACTCTTGGCATCTTCCACTGCCAGACAAATTTAGAAATATCCTACTGTGATTTTTCAAGCTCAGCCAGAAGGCAGTGTTTTCACACACACACACACACACACACACACAACCTTATCATCTTAATGGTAGCTATTAAGCCCATCGGCTATAAGGAGTCCAGTTGCTATACACACAGCCACAAACAGCCACACACACACACACACACACCAGAATGAAAGTTGGAATTAAAGGGCCACTGTATGAATGCAATAAGAATCTGCAAGCAGGCAGAGCAATCTTGAATTGAATTGAATTGCAGGCAGTCATAGCTGGCATAGACCAGGTTGAAGGAAGCAGAGATCTACTCATAAAACAGGATGCCCCATTCTTTTCCTTGTGCCTGCAGCTCCCCTGTGCCCTTCCACTAAATCTGCTCTGGAGGGTTCCCAACTTTGTGGATCAGATTTTGTGGATGCAAATGAGGCTGTGGGTTGGGAAGAGAGGTAGGGGATTGCCCATTTTATGAGTGGAAGTCTTTCCTTGGCAGGCAGACGCAGTTGGATGTCACAGAAACATAGGAAGCTGCCTTTGGTACATCTAGCTCAGTATTGTCTACTCTGGTTAGCAGCATCTCTAGAATTCCTGATCTGAACCCAGAGATGTGATGTTGAGATCTGAACGTGTGACCTTCTGCATACAAAGCAACTATTCTGCTACTACTGACCTTCCTCATGCCATTTTGGGAGACAGGGTTTCTTATTAGTGCAAGAATATATTTTTTATAATGCAATAGATCTATGGTGCTAAATTTTTAAGTTCAGTAAATATTGGGATTTAATCAGAACTTGTATGTTATAACTGGGATATGTTGTAAGACAGTCTCAGTGTGTATTAGAAGGGGGTTTGGGGTGTTTAATTAGTATTTATGTGTAAAGATTATGCATAAGACCTCGAGAATGTAATCAAGATCCATGTGTATTGGAATATGTGTGTGGACCTACTTCTGACCACCATCAATCACCATGTAAAGAGTTAATTACCTAGGTAAATATCCTAAGTGTGTACCAGCCTTTAATCCTATTCAGTCAACTGGTGTTGATGAAGTCAGACAAACACCTTTGTTTGTCTGACACCTGACTTAACCATTGGCTAACCAAATACTAACCAAAGTATCAAGAGAACTGGGTATTAGAATACAAATGAATAAAGAGGGCTTGGTTTTTAGGAACAGCAGAATTAGGCAAGATGGCACCAGGAAGCAGAGAAGGAACCATGACTGCATGTTCCCTGGAGACTAAGATAGGCTGCAGAGCAAAAATGATGCTGATGATGCTGCCGAAAGCATAAGCTGACACGCTTTGGGGTTCTGTTGCTGTGTGCCCCTCCACTGAAGGCTAAAGATATAATAATAATAATAATAATAATAATAATAATAATAATAATTTATTATTTATACCCCGCCCATCTGGCTGGGCCTCCCCAGCCACTCTGGGCGGCTTCCATAGAAAGCAAAAATACAATAAAATATCACACGTTAAAAACTTCCCTGAACAGGGCTGCCTTAAGATGTCTTCTGAATGTCAGGTAGTTGTTAATCGCTTTGACATCTGCTGGAAGGGCGTTCCACAGGGCGAGCGCCACTACCGAGAAGGCCCTCTGCCTGGTTCCCTGTAGCTTTACTTCTCGCAGTGAGGGAACCGCCAGAAGGCCCTCGGCGCTAGACCTCAGCGTCCGGGCAGAATGATGGGGGTGGAGACGCTCCTTCAGGTATACTGGACCGAGGCCGTTTAGGGCTTTAAAGGTCAGCACCAACACTTTGAATTGTGCTCGGAAACGTACTGGGAGCCAATGTAGGTCTTTCAAGACCGGTGTTATATGGTCTCGGCGGCCGCTCCCAGTCACCAGTCTAGCTGCCGCATTCTGGATTAGTTGTAGTTTCCGAGTCACCTTCAAAGGTAGCCCCACGTAGAGTGCATTGCAGTAGTCCAAGCGGGAGATAACCAGAGCATGCACCACTCTGGTGAGACAGTCCACAGGCAGATAGGGTCTCAGCCTACGTACCAGATGGAGCTGGTAAACAGCTGCCCTGGACACAGATTTGATCTGTGCCTCCATGGACAGCTGTGAGTCCAAAATGACTCCCAGGCTGCGCACCTGGTCCTTCAGGGGCACAGTTACCCCATTCAGGACCAGGGAATTCTCCACACCTGCCCGCCTCCTGTCCCCCAAAAACAGCACTTCTGTCTTGTCAGGATTCAACCTCAATCTGTTAGCCGCCATCCATCCTCCAACCGCCTCCAGACACTCACACAGGACCTCCACCGCCTTCACTGGTTCTGATTTAAAGGAGAGGTAGAGCTGGGTATCATCCGCATACTGATGAACACCCAGCCCAAACCTCCTGATGATCTCTCCCAGCGGCTGCATGTAAATGTTGAAAAGCATGGGGGAGAGGACAGAACCCTGAGGCACCCCACAAGTGAGAGCCCAGGGGTCTGAACACTCATCCCCCACCACCACTTTCTGAACACGGCCCAGGAGGAAGGAGCGGAACCACTGTATGACAGTGCCCCTAGCTCCCAGCCCCTCAAGACGGTCCAGAAGGATGTTATGGTCGATGGTATCAAACCCCACAAGTGAGAGCCCAGGGGTCTGAACACTCATCCCCCACCACCACTTTCACTTTCCAGAAGGATGTTATGGTCGATGGTATCAAACGCCACTGAGAGATCCAGCAGAACTAGGAAACAGCTCTCACCTTTGTCCCTAGCCCGCCGGAGATCATCAACCAGTGCGACCAAGGCAGTTTCAGTCCCATGATGAGGCCTGAATCCCGACTGGAAGGGATCCAAATGGTCCGCTTCTTCCAGGCGTGCCTGGAGTTGTTCGGCCACCGCTCGCTCAATCACCTTGCCCAAGAATGGAAGATTTGAAACTGGGCGATAGTTGGCCATCGGGCCGCATCTAAAGATGGTTTTTTAAGAAGCGGTTTAATAACCGCCTCTTTCAGCGGGTCTGGGAAGGCTCCCTCATGGAGGGAAGCATTCACCACCCCACGAAGCCCATCGCCCAGTCCTTCCCGGCTAGCTTTTATAAGCCAGGATGGGCAAGGATCCAGGAGACAGGTGGTTGGCTTCACTCGTCCAAGCAGCCTGTCCACATCCTCGGAGGTAACAGATTGGAATTGATCCCACTCAACTTGACTAGACAGAACTCTAGCACTCTCCCGCCCCGGCCCTGCTCCCACGGTGGAGTCTACTTCTTCCCGAATCTGAGCGATTTTATCTGCAAAAAACTTTGCAAAAACATTGCAGGAGAACATGTGGCCCGTACTGGGCCCCGATGTTGCAGGTGGTTCCACTAAATTGTGAACCACCTGAAAAAGTCTCCTGCTGCTGTTTTCTGCAGATGCAATAGAGGCGGTGAAGAAATTCTTCTTCGCCGTCGCTATCGCCACTTGGTAGGCTTGATGTTGAGCTCTAACCTGTGTCCGGTCAGATTCGGAATGAGTTATCCGCCACCGGCGCTCTAGCCGTCTCAACGATTGTTTCATTCCCCTCAGATCCGTGGAAAACCATGGGGCTGTCTGGGCTCCATGCAATCGGAGAGGGCGCTTCGGAGCCAAACAGTCAATAGCCCTGGTTAACTCCACATTCCAGCGGGCCACCAGGGAATCGGCTGAAAGGCCATCAACATGGGATAAAGCATCCCCTACCACTCTCTGGAAACCATTTGGATCCATTAAGTGGCGGGGGCGGACCATCCGAATTGGTCCCACCTCCCTGCAGAGGGGATGGGTCGCAGAGAAGTCCAGTTGCACACTGTGTGTGTAAAATAATCCATATATCATAGACCCTGGTGAAGGGCCAAGACCCTTGGAAACTCATACACCACTTGGCAGAGATTGGGGTGGCTTGTAACAAAAATTATTGTTGGATTCTAATTTGTGTGCATTCGGCAAATGTTTGAATAATTTAAAAATAAGACACTGGATCCTTTAAGAATGGGTGCAAGGTTTCACCATATTTTTTATTTCAAGATTCATTCAATAAATATGCAGTTAGAAGATACCTTTAAAAGAGAGGCAAAAATCATAAAACTGGATTTCTGGATTTATGCAGAGTGAAAGACTGAAAAGGAAAAGATGCTGAAGTATTATGAATGCATACATCTTTAATGATGGATCAAGTATGTGTAAATAAGATTCATACCTTGAAGAGGCTGGAGGAAAGTGAGTTTTGAATGAAATTAAAGCATTATTGATCTGTTACATGGTTTGTCTTGCAGTTTGGAAAAATTTCTCCACTGACACCTACCCCTGATTTCTTGCATCTGCTGCTGGAGTATGTAAATCCAACAAACCTTTACTACCCACCTGAGTTATTTGTTATTTGTTTTGTCTTTGGCTTATTTTTTATTATTTTACTTTTGTTCACACACATCCAGTTGAATTAACTTTTCTTCTTGACATGCATTATTAAGTAATCTCAAAAAATGTGTTTATTTATTTACCTAGTGAATATGTCAAACATGCAGGAAGCTGTACGAAGGGAAGGGAGTGGAATTAGCCTCTTGGATTAGCAAACCATATCATGTTCACTCCTTGTTATTTAAATGGCAGAGATAAACAAGCCTTGGGAGAATTAGAGAGAGACCTTAAAAGCACAGGTTGAGATGAGGTGTCACTTAGACTGAATTATGTTAGAAGGAAAGATTGGCCCATAAAATATCTTTAAGGATGAAAAGAACCTTTCTTTTTTGTAAATAGATTTTCTTAAAGGATAACAAGTAGAATAGATTGTCAACTCATACATTTAGGCAGTCAGCCAGGTATAAAACAATTCTCTCAAGTAAGACAAAGGATAATCACAATGCAGCATCAATGCAAGACATTCTTCTTGAGTTTATCTCTTATTATATGGAACTTACACTTCAGAGAACCCATGCAAGTAAGAAGATGGTCCTTTTTAGCCATTAAAATAAGATACAATGGCCACATCCACACCATGGATTTAAAGCACTAGTCTACCACTTTAGCAGACTTGGATAATCATGTGAACTGTAGTTTGTTAAGGATGGTGACCTCACAGAGCTATAGTTCCCAGCACTCTTAACAAACTACAGTTCTCAGGGTTCCCCATGGCCATTAAAGTGGTATACATGGGAGGGGGGGGGGATGATGATAGGTTCCACCTACACACATTCATGGCTGTCTTTAAGAAAAGGGCTGATGCTGTGATGTTTTTGTTTCAATTATATCTGTGTTCTAATAGATGATATTTAAACTTGTGTGTGTGTTTAATAGCTTTTTAGCACATCTTTTCTGTGTTTTTAGCTGTTTATATTTAACCTGTAAACTGCCTGGAGCCCCATCTGGGAAATGGTGGGATATAAATAAATATAATAATAGTTCATTTGAAGGACGTAGAATTCATGAACAAGTCTACGCATGTAGAAACTTTCCACGTGACTAGGATGCTTTGTATGTTTTCTAGTCACTCAGAGTTTCCTATGCTTATACAGCAGGCCAAAGCTGGCCACTGTGTTATCCTCCTGTTGTTTTCGACTGGAAAAAAGGAAGAGTCGTAGCTCAGTGGTAGAGCATTTGTCTTGTACACAGAAGGTCTCAGGTTCAGTCCCCAACTGGGACTGAAGGCTGGAAATAAATACCTGCCTAGAACCTTGGGCAACCTCTGCCAGTCAATGTAGACTCTACTGTGCTATGACCTGACTTCCTAAAGCAGCTTCCTATGTTCCTAAGTTGTACTCCAACAACATCCCAAGACCACCACATTGGCTACTACTGCTCTGATTTCAGACTTTACAAAAGGATGTGAACCCCTCAATCATATACTTAGGTTGTATATATGTGCAAATAAGCCATATAAAGACACAGTCTCTGCTGTGCCTCATTTCTACAAAGAAAAACAGAACCAGCGTAACTTCTCAAATCTCACAACAGCTCAGAGATAGGGGTGGCATGCAACAGTATTGACTGGCAGTCTTCAATTGGAATAGAAGAATGTACTGTATTGGGCATTATACAACAATTTTGTATTATGATGATATAGCTCTCCCAATATCAAACCGAAACTCATCTTTACATAGAATGTGTAGAGCAGGCTTCCTCAACCTCAGCCCTCCAGATGTTTTGAGACTACAATTCCCATCATCCCTGACCGCTGGTCCTGATAGCTAGAGATCATGGAATTGTAGGCCAAAAACATCTGGAGGGCAGAGGTTGAGGAAGCCTGGTCTAGAGAAATCACAGCATTCTCTGATTTCTCAGTAAAATGTGAATTAATAGGATTTAATATGACAATTAATGAGGAAAAATCAGTTGCAAGTATAGCATATCTCAATAAGATGCCTGGGGAATGGCTAAGTGACATGGAACAGGGTTTGTTTGTTTGTTTGCATTTTTTGTTCATTTGTTTTACATTGGGTTAGATAAGAACAACAGAAAAGCTCTATTGGGTCAGATCAAAGGCCCATGTGGTCATGCATTCTGTTCTTACACTGGCTAACCAGATGCCTATGGGAAGCCCACAAGCAGAATCCAAATACAACAGCTCTCTGATCTAGATGCTTTTCAGTGCAGGTGTTTTGGGACAACCTTCTAAATTCCTCTCGTTTTGTGAATGGCTGTCGAACCAATAGTAAACTATAAGGATGATATTTCACATTCTTTGTTCATCAGTATTCTACAATTTGCAGTAGAGCAAACTCTCAATAGGACTCATTAAGTGGATTGATAAAGCTGAAATATTTTTATCCAGACTTGTAAAAATGCATTAGTTTATCCCCAAGTCCAATTACAAATCAGCTGGACCCCATCATGTCTTGATGATGCCATTAAGAGCATGACAAGGACCAGTTGTTTCCTCCAGCTGCCCTTATGAGTCTCGCAGCTCCTTTCCTTACAACTGCCCTACTGCCTGCCCCCCAATCCCTTCCCTCCACTCATTTTCCTCTTGCTGCTGCTCTCTTCGGGGCTGTGAAAAGGAGAAAGGAAGAGAGGGGTATACTTTATCTGCTTCTCCCTCCACCCTATTTGATGTCTCGCTCACAGCTGTAGCAGTATGCCAGGTCCTTCTATGTAACACCAAACTGCTTAAGCAGATGCTGGGGAGTTGGGATACATGTTTTGAAAGCAGGTGTGTGCTATGGACATGAAGTGAGGACATGAATTCTCAGGCCATAGTGTTTGCCTCGTATTTCAACTGAGTGTTAGCAGTCACTGAGAATCCTATCCCTAAACCAGGAATTAGGGAAGCTGGTGTCATCACTACTTAGAATTGCCAGCATTGTTTCCTGACATGCATAACTCATATTCCCAAACAAAAATGGTGGAATTTGGTGTCATCACTACCTATAACGCTTTGCCAGCACTATTTCCTGACCCACGTAATCCATGTGTTGGCTTGGCAAAACATGTGAACAACAGGCAGAAAAGCAAGAAAAAGAAAAGAAGAAGCCAAGAACTCAGCATCTACCAAAAGAAGGATTCTTGGCAATATGTCTCCTGCAGACTGTTAAGTTCTGTATTGCATCTGAGATGGGGATGGGTAAAATCATCCATGCATGATGGTCAATAGACTTTATTTGCATAGCCGACAGGCCATAGCATCCATACATGCATGAAATGCTCATTTATTCACAGGGGAAATAAGTGAAGTGTGTATCTTTATTTAAAATATTTATAACCTGCTCTTCATCAACATAGATATCAGGATGGAATACTGAACAGGAAACAACCAAATCATAAAGCAGACAACAATGCATACTTAAATACACCATCAATTGCCCCCCAAAGCATCTAAAAACAAAAGAGCAGGCTAAACTCTAATCAAATTACAAAACTTAAAATGTGTGGGTAAATAAATAACTCTTAACCTAGTGCCAACATGATATCAATTTCAGTGCCAGTCACACCTGTAAGGCAGTAATGGGAAAATCTTTTGGCTCCAGAGGCCACAACCTTATCTGATCATAGCCTCATGGGTATGATCATGGGAAACCTGCCAGTAAGCTGATGTCACAATGACACCAACTGATTGGGTGCTTTGACGTCCTGAAGCTGGGACTTTAAAGCACTATGCAGGGCTTGAAAGGAGCCATGCATGATGCTTTAAAGTGCCTGTGTCTTTGCCTGTTTTTCCTGGCCCACGCAATATCAGCAGCACACTTTGAGGTTTGTGATTGTGTATTGTCATCCATGTCTCTTCCTGCCTCACGCCTGATATGCATATAACAGCAGCAGGTGGCTGGGGGAGGGGGGAAATGGCTTCTGGGTTATATTGGAAACCCTAATGGACCAATGTATGCCAGAGGTTTCTCACTCCTGCTGCATTTCCCAGATCAGGGCATCACTGCACAGGAGGCCATAAAACATCTAGCTCTGGATACCTGCTCCACCAAAACAAATCTCAGTCAGCAAGAAATGGAATAGCATTGCAAATCGAAAAATCAATATTTTTAAGGAATATCCATGCAGCATCAAGTAGGGGCTACAAACTATATCTATCTATATTTACATATATAATATATACAATAATGCAAGCATAGGAGGCACAGTAGACAGTTGTCATTGTCAAGTGGCACATGAAGGCCTTTTAATTAAACATTCATCAGAAGCCAATAAAAGGAAAACAAACAAACCCAAGTACTAAGGGGCAATCACTTACTGTCTTCAGTTGCCACAATGGTTATGTTGTGCCATGTGCTGGTTTCTCTGTCCAGTGGAGTTGCGAGTGTTATCCTTCCATCCTGCGTATTAATGTTGAACTGCCTCTCAAGGTCAGTGTTTCGATCAATGGAAAACCTACAAAATGGACATCCTTGAAATTTACTTAAAAGACATTTGTTTGGCCTAAATGCATTGTAACAAAATCTAAGCAATCCATCACAAAGAGCAGCTTTATAGCCCCAGTGGATTTGTGGAGCTCAATCGTGTTATAATTTATAAGACAAAAAATGATGGGCTGAGAATCAAGAAACAGAATTATAGCCCAAGGAGTAATTAGCTGCATCCTCTCAGGACGAAGGTTAGAAGCTGTCATCGAGATCAGTAGGTAGCATCTTTTAAAAGCTACTGCGAATCAAGAGTTAATTAGATGATCCATCACATTTATTGGACAACCTGTGCTGTATTTCATAGCAACTGCTGATAATTCTGTCAATACATTAAGCAGGCAGGGCTCCTGTTTTTACAAGATGCAACTAATGTTCTTATCCCAACAAACACCACTTCTGATTAATTAAGTGAATACGTCACCTGCTTATGTTTGAGCATAACTGTGGACAATAGCTGGTTAACAACCCTTTACTGGTAAAACACTTCCAAAAAACCAGAAAGATTGGCTCCTTTATGGATTGACATCATTGGTTTCTAACAAAACAACTTTGATCTGACAGCTAAGCAGAGCTTGCAAATGAGAATGTGCAGGTACATTATGCAGCTTTAACACAGAAGCCAGCTTGACTAACAAGAAAGAGCTGCAGTAAATTGTTCCAACAGTGCATTAAACAAAATGGTGATTTAGAACTCCCTGCAAGATCTCCAGGAAAGCTTTTATGTTGGTCCATTTTCATATAGTTGTTTTATTAATGCATTACTTGTAAAAGAAACCAAACTGGAAAATTAAGCCTCACAATTTCTGGTGGGTCACGCACAATGAGAGAAAGAGAGTGAGATTGAAAGTACTGATATGGTACAGCAGTCACAGCTTTGAGGGGCTTCACTAAATCCTAGTGGTGAATTTATATAAGGGACTATAATGACTGTTGTTCCAAAGCATGGCATTGCACAACATCACACCACAACTATTTTGCATCTCTTCAGCTTTCTGCCTCAGCATGCAGGGATGAATTACTAGGAAGCATCAAACTGGGTTAGATATATTATGTCATATTGAGAAGTGAGATGGAGATGACGATGCTTGAGCAACTCAGATAAATCTGCTAAGAACACAGGAAGGTGCCTTATGCTAAACCAGACCATTGCTTCACCTAGTACACTATTGCCTGTTCTGACTGACAGAGGCTTTCCAGGGTTTCAGGCAGGGTTTCAGCCCTACCTGGAGACACCAGGGATTGAATCTGGGTCCTTCTGCATGAAAAACAGATACTCTGCCATGGAGTGCAACCTGATCTGTACATCACAGAGAAACTGACAAGTGAATTGGAAATAAACTTAATAAATAAAAAACAAAAAAAAATACATTTTCACCCTTTCTGAATGTTCCATATTTTGAGAATACAGTGGTACCTCAGGTTACATACGCTTCAGGTTACATATGCTTCAGGTTACAGATTCTGCTAACCCAGAAATAGTGCTTCAGGTTAAGAACTTTGCTTCAGGATGAGAACAGAAATCGTGCTCCGGCAGCACAGCAGCAGCAGGAGGCCCCATTAGCTAAAGTGGTGCTTCAGGTTAAGAACAGTTTCAGGTTAAGTACGGGCCTCCGGAACGAATTAAGTACTTACCCCGAGGTACCACTGTACATCTTTTGAGAAAAAATATACATTGACTGGGAGTTGTACCCCTCCTTACACAGTATGCAAACTCATCTGCCACCACCCCCCCACATTAAGTCCCTAGCCCTTTACCTGCCCAGAAAGCAATGTCCCCACTGTGGAAGGACGTGTGGATCCAGAATTGGTCTCCACAGTCACTTATGGACTCATTGTTAAAACCGTGTTTATAGAAGACAATCTTACTTGGCTACGAGTGATCGCCAAAGAAGAAGAACCCTGTGCAACTACTAAGTTTATTTTTTACCTTCCCAAACCCTTTTATAAAGCCATTTCTCTTCTATTCTGCAGCCCTGCTTTGCACCCATTTTCACATTCACCCCCATGTTCATGCATCCTCCTCCTCCTCCTTTTGTACAACCATTGTTACAAACAAACCACCCACATGGAAACCTCCTGCATCTTCCTCCTACCACACCTTGCAGCCACTAAACACCCTTTTCACATTTTGCTCAATTATGAAGCCACCATCCCCTCCTTTTCTTCAGACTGTCAGTTTGCTTGCTCAGTTAGAGAATATTAAGTCCATTTGATGAATCTCATACATATATGGGTGTTTGCTTGTTAATAAACTCTCTCTTCTAAATTACTACACTAAATCTAGAACTTTGTATTGAAGACAATACAGTGGATGCTCAGGTTGCGAACGTGATCCATGCAGGAGGCACGTTCACAACCCGCACTGTTTGCAACACGCAGTGCCGTGTCTGCGCACGCATGGGTTGTGATTTGGCGCTTCTGTGCATGCACAAAGAGCAATTTAGCACTTCTGTGCATGCACAAGTGCTGAAACCCCGAAGTAATCTGTTCCGGTACTTCCAGGTTCGGCGCGGTGCTCAACCGAAGAACACGCAACCTGAAGCATCAGTAACCCAAGGTATGACTGTACATGGTACCAGAAGTGAAATACATGATTGTGAGAAGGTACTATGGGCTATTTAAGGGCTCTGCATCCTTTATATCTCACAAATGAGGCAGCTGAAGAATGGAAGAGGGAGAAGTTTAAAGCAGTCTTAATTTTTTCAGTGCTCCTCCCTTCTCACTGTACTCAAACAATGTCAGAGGTTTGAATAGGCAGGGACACTGAGGGGTTATTGTGTTGCTGTTAAAACCAGTTTTAACAAGGAGAATTAGCAGCAATGGATACAGAATAGAAGCTAACACCAAAGAGCAAGCACAGAATTTCTTTCCCAACTCCCTTCTCACTGTGCTCAAACCTTGTTTTAAACTGTCACTCTCCCCGTCCAGCCCCCTGCTCACTCTACTGAAACCTCTGTCATTGTTTAAAATCAGCACTTTCGCCTCTCAGTTTCTTTCCATCTCTGCTTTATTCAAACCTCTCCTGTTGTGTAAAACCCTATTTCCCTCTGTATCTCTGTTTGCTTTTAAAGTCTTATAAAGCATGTTTCCCTTCAGCACAGCAGCTTGTAGCAAAATTGCTGCTTGGCTGAACTTGAATCGAATCGGGAACTGAATTAGTTTGTTTTGTAAATGGATGGGTGTGAACTGCAATTAGTTCTTTTTTGGACATGTTCTTTTAAAATGAACTTTCCAAGCTCACCATCTCTTAGCCTAACCTCGCAGGACATCCCCAAGTATATTGCAGTGAATGCTTTGGGAAAAGGGGGACATACAGATGTAAAGAAGGAGGTGGTGGAGAGAAATGTAAAGTGGTAGGAATGAAAATATGGTTGCTAAAGAATCATTAATAAAAAATGAAGTGTACAAAATACACATTAACTAAGACAAATTTATCAGAGAAATAGAACCAGGCTTGTTCACTAGCCAGATTTTCAACTCATCTGTTATACACCAATCCACTGCTGGGATATTGAAGCATGCATATATATGTTAAATTGTACACTGGATATGCAATAATTCCACTTTTTGAAAAAGAAGAAAAAAAGAAGTTGTGAATCTTGATTCATATGTGCAAGCAAAAGTCATACTATGTATTGATTTTATTTAGCTAAATAAATAAATGTCTCCCTTGCTGTAATTCTATTTACAATCTCTGTAGCTATAGGGAGAAAAAAAAAAACCAGGGGATTTGTGCATGTTTCCATATTGACTTTCAACAAGCTATTTACAAAATCAAAATGCATTAAAGAGTATAACAATTTCTCAACACAACTGAAACAGGTTTACAAGTTTCCAAGGAAGCAAAGCCCCTTCCTGACTCTAAGTTAATATATATCATGTGCAATGTTTGTAGCTACCTTGTCTTTATAATGATATTATAGCTCTTTTTAATGAGGGCACACTGTCACACAAGAAAGCAATACATAAAAGTAGATTTCTGTAAGGAAAACTGGGGGGAGCGGAAAGAGAGTATCTAGGTAAATAATAACCTTCAAAATTGCCTTAGTAACGCCACAGTTTATTGGGACTTTGCTGTTAGCTTTTGGGGCTGAGTGTGGGAGAAAATTGGTGGTGTGATCATACATTTCTTTACCTTAAGATGCCAATGCAGATTCAAATGCAGTGTTCCTTCCCTATGCCCGTAGCTGCTTCCATGAAAGACTTTCTGTTTTGCACCAATGCAAATGAACACTTTACAACAGCATTTGGCTTTGCAAAACCCACACAGCCACCTTTTTTGCTTTCTCCTGCTGAGATGTGATTCATAATATTGATGCCATGAATCACTGTATCTCAACAATGCCAAGCAGAGAGGGCATGTTACTAGGTGACTGAGATAAACAGCTGCATGTCAGGAAGGCATATCTGGGGGTGTACGCGCACACACACACACACACACACACACACACACAAAATTTTAGGGCATGCTATGAATTAAGAAAATGATTTGCTTTTGCTAGAAATGAAATATCCTTGAGGGTGTGTGTGTGTGCAGAAACACACATTTTTTTCTTTGCATTCAGTGGGAGGAAAGGTGTTAAAGGAGAAAGGATTTCACTCAAGACCTGATAGATTCTGGATTCATAGGTAGAACAAAAGATGCAGAGGAAGTGCAGAGGCAGAGACTCATTCAAATTTAATACCTTTGGAATGAGCTCTTTGGTCAGAAAATAACAATTTATGATGTTTGAGAAATTTGATGTTTGCACATTCCAATATAGTTCAGTGCCAAAATAATTTCCTGTGCCTCCCTCTCCTCCCCAAGCCCCCACCATTCTCCATCAATTAACGAGCAAAGAAATTGCATTCATACATTATCAAGAAGAGGGGGAAATAAGAAGATGAAATGCTAGAGATGGATATCCTTGGTCTCATTCTCTTCTGGACAACCTTCCTGGGCCACTTGTCCCTAGTGAGATTGTCCAGAGGCAAGAGTGGGCAGAGCAATGAGTATCAATTTTACTGATGTACAGTAGGCTAATTTTGCACACACTCACATACCCTTCACTATCCTCCAGCCATGCGAGCAAAAGGGATTATCAGAGTTCAAGGACACATTTCAGTCAGGCAACACCATTCAAGGAGGAGGTGAATCAGGGCCAGGGGAGGGATGGATCAGGGGAGAGGGGGTGTTGTTGGGCATGGCATGGGGAGTGTCCCAAGGGTCAGACAAATAGGATTGGATAACCATATTTGGCCACTGGACCTGAGGTTCCTCATCCCTGCCCTACCCTAACCTTCCCTGAATCTCCTTTTGGTATGATACCTACAGTCTGTTTGACCATCCCCTGGCAACTTTCCTTATGCTTTCCTGAACCTAGTTCTTCAGCTCTTTTACCCAGTTATAGCATCCTCATTCTGCCTTACTTCTTGACATCAGTTAGAAAATAACCCAGTTATTGTAAAATAACAACATTGAAATAGGATTGTATAGCAATTAAATTAGCTAAACGGGATCCCCAAAATGGACTTTGGAATACTTGCTAATGAGCAGCATGATTCTGCACATGTCCTAGAACAAAGTATATTTCTTTGGTTTTGCTCTGAGCAGTGAATGTAGTTCTATTGCATGAAAATCAGAGAAAGCAGTGAAAGCAGGGAGTTAACACTAAATATCCTCTCCATAGTAGCTGCTGTACAGGGAATTTCACCATAAGAGACAACAAGCATAATGAGTCGCTGGATAATGTAAGTGCAACGGACTGATTAAGTTCCTGAAACCTTCCCAATATGTAATGCAAGCAGACTCCCTGATTTAGTTATTAATCAATTTTACAAAGGTAACAAATAAGATACATTCCACTAGTAACTGAATTAACTTAATTAACTGAATTCTCATTGGTCAGAAACACCTCATAGTCCCCTGCCATGATAAAGCAGGAAACTTGCATTTATTTTATTTTTATTTATCATTGCATTTCTATCTTGCCTTTCCTCTACTGAGCTTAAAGTGGTCACATGGATCTCCCCTTCTCCATGTGATTAGGTTAAGCTGAGAGTTAATGATTGGCCCAAGGTCACCAAATGAGCTTCTAGGTTGGGTAAGCATTTGGACCCTAGTTCCCCAGGTACAAATCTGGTCATTTCACCACACTTGATTCCGCTAGCATTTTTCTTGATCAATACATTTGTTTTTAAAAAGTCACTTTAGGCAAAACCTGGACAGGTGCCTGGTAGTAAGCCCCAATCTGCCCAGTGGAACTTATTTCTAAATAAACATTAAAAGTGCTGTGTTACACAATAGTAACCTAGGAATGTATGGTGTGACCTGAAAAAAGTATTATGCAGATTAGTTATTTGCTTCCTATAGAACAAGGTTTTTTCAGCAGGGGGCCGGTCCATTGTCCCTCAGACCTTGTGGGGGGCCAGACTATATTTTGAAGGAAAAAATGAACTAATTTCTATGCCCCACAAATAACCCAGAGATGCATTTTAAATAAAAGGACACATTCTACTCATGTAAAAACACGCTGATTCCCAGACCATCCGTGGGCCAGATTTAGAAGACGATTGGGCTGGATCCAGCCCCTGGGCCTTAGTTTGCCTACGCATGCTTTAGAATTTATTGCCTATTTCATCCAGAAACCTCTAAATTTGCTTCCAATTTTACTTTGGGTGAATTCTGTGGCAACCTAAAGCAGACAGTGCTTTTTGCTGGGGGTATTTGAGGGTAAGCAGTACCAGCACTTTCCCCACTCCAAATGTTAAAAGTGTGGCAATTACTGTAACAACTTGAGTAGTGAGTTGAGTAGTGGCACCATTTTCTCCCTTAAGGGGAAAAAAAGCACTGAGAGCAGCCAATCCCAATATTGGGTCCCCATATGTTGTTGGATAACAATTCCCAACCTCCTTCTTCCCTGACAATTGGCAGTGTTGTTTGGGGCTGATGGAACTTGTAGGGCAATAACATCTGGGGACCCAAGTTTGGAGAAGCCTATCCCTTTCTACTTGATTTATTTATTTAACTTAGGAGGCCAGTCAGTGCTTTTTTCTGTTAGTGTTCCTCTTATTAAAAAGGCGTGTGGGTTTATGAAAGTCAGAATAGCTGAATCAGTGTGCATATCACTTGTAATCCACATGGGCACTTGACTTCACAAATTATAAGACAGGTCAAGGATTTAAATTTTGAGTATCTAAGATTTTCTTTTAAAAAACAAAACAAAAAAACTACATGTCAAATAGTACCATAGAATAGCTTAATTACTGACACATTCTGCAGAACTTAAGAAGTTTGCATCAGTCAGAGACATATATTGATCCATGAGAACTATTTTCTATCACTAGTCAAGATTTTCTGCCCCTTCATTTGACATAATCACTTTCTTATTATCTGATCACCAACAGCATTGCATAATCCTGTTGCACAGATGGCAGCTTCAAAGAATTTTGGTGAAGGAACTGTACTCATGAGGCAGAGAGAGGCTTAGCATTTTCCAACTGCAATTAAAAAATAGGAAATGCCTAAGGCTGATGGATTTTCTCTCATATTTCTAATCACTTGGATGTTTATTTTTCAAATAAAAAACACCCCAGGCACCTTAAAGACTAACACACTCATGGGCCAGATCCTACCTCATCAGGTGCATGAAATGTGCAGCTAACTAGGTTGATATATATGCATGGCAGTAGGGGGAGGGAGCGCAAGAGAGAGAGGAGGAGAGTCATAAATTGAGCTGATGAGATCAAGCAATGCAAGACATAATGCAAGATGCATCATATTCCTATGGAGAGCACAAATGAATACATGAACCAATTAAATGAGTACAAAATCCCACCAGAAGAGGTATGACTCACAACTCCCAGCTAGAGGCCCCTGGTGGTGAATTGGTATAGTGAGAATCATATGTACAAATACATAGGGATGTATCCATTGGTGACTTTGCTTTACTAGAAAGGGTTTCCACTAACAGAAATATTGGCACCTGATTTTCATCAATCTCCCACCTATCTAACCTGGCTACTCTATCCCTCTGGCTGGTTGTGGTGATTGAAGGCAGTCAGACAGACAGAAAGGCTGCTCTCCCAAAGGTGGAGCTGACACTGATTCCATTGTACTTTCTTTCCTTTCCTTCTTTGTCTGATGTTATGACTCTCAGGTTAGCTTGCAATTATTATTTTTTTTAAAAAAATAATAAATAAAAATAGAAGCCATCATGCCAAAGCCATATTAAAACTGCTGTTCAGTTCAACAAAACAAGGCAGAAGCAGCCAAGTTCAGAAATCAAGAGAGGGAGGAATGAAAACTGCTACTAATACTAATACACATTTCAATGTATTTTTAAAAGGCCTGGGAAAGGGTCTTGTCCTGGAGCAGTAAAGTCATATGACTAGTTGTCATGCAGGCCCTCCTTGCGGAGGCTGTTCCATAGGCAACACACCATTAAGAATTCCCTTTCTCTGGTCACTGGTGGCATCACACCCAGAGAAAGGGCTCAAAAACTGACCACCAAGTATGGCAGAGAGGGAAAAAAATATGGCAGAGATGGGGAATGTTTTGAGCCCAAGGACCACCTTCCAGGGGCTACATGCCATTAGGAGGTGGGGCCAAAGAGGGTATTACCAGGGATACACTAGGCTTCATTTCAACTAAAGACAAGAGGCGTTAAAGCAGCAGTACCTTATAGAGCTTGAAGATACATCAGGATCATGGGCAGTCACCTGGCCAATCACAGAGTTAATAGCAGCATTCTCATGTACTTCTAGTAGGTAACTTGGTGATGAAAAAATTGGAGGTTCATCAGCATCCTCTATGACAATTTTCACTGTTGCAGTATCCTTGAAGGGTCCCACACTGATGAAACGTGGATCAATATGCACATTACTTGCTTCTACCTTCAGAGTATAGGATCTTTTCGTCTCAAAGTCCAGGGGCTGTTAAGAATGACAAAGACAAATGCCTTTCACTAATGACCACAGCAGCAAGAACTAGCAAAAGGATGGAAGTGTTATGCATTTAAAACCTAATCACTGAGTTATAATGCAATCTCTTTCCGCTTCCTTTGAACTGGGCTATAAATGTCCTGGGCATGTATTGATGTCTCTGTATCCCTCCCCCCCCCCATTTGTGGTTCCTTTTCTGCTTTATAAAATATAAAACTAAGCACACACAAATAAACACATACATACACTATCTTGCCATGAGTGCAGTCACTATTCTGCTTAGCCAAAAATAATAATGTTACTGCCAATGGCCTGGATTGCATATTAATCACACACCTAATCAGTATTCTGCTTGTTGGAGATAAGGAGCAAAGAAAAAAGTATGCAAGTTTATATATTTTGATATTTGCAAAGGGAGAGGGGAGCCATGCAGAATTGGAGGGTTTGGAGAGACAGTGCTGAGAACAATTTAGGTATAATCGTAAGAAAAAATAGCAATATTGCCATACAGATTAATCCAAGGATAGCCAGTGTGGTCTCCTCTAGATATCACACTACATCTCCCATCATTTTGGCTAATAGTTCTGCTGACTGGGTTGGATGGGAATTGTAGTCCAAGAACACTGGTGGAGGGGACAATGTTGGCTAACCCTGGGTTAAGCTGAATTTATGAGAAAATTTGCACCTGGTAACCATCAAGAAAGTTTTTCAGCTAGCTGCCATGTGCCTTTATTCTCTACTATAGAGAGAGACACACATGGAGTATGTGAGCATTTGCAAGCCTAGAATTCAACCAGCTTTCCCTTAAATTTTGGCTGATTTGTTCATGTAAAACCTATGTTCCCTACAATCTGTATTTGATTTTGCTTCTAGCTTAATTCCACACAAGCAATGTTTACATAGGGCAAAAATGGGAAGCTCAGTGTCTCCTGCTGAGTTACAGTCATTCAGTTTAGATGCACAGGGACACAGGATGTTTATATGAGTCAAACCATTGGACAATCTAGCACAGCAACGTCTACATTGACTGGCAATGGCTCTCCAATATTTCAGATGGGGTTTTATCACAGCTATACCAAGAGACGTTGGTGACTGATTCTGGGTCTTTCTGCATGCAAAATATGTGCTCAACCACAGAAGTATGCCTTTACCAAAAGCATTCAAAAGGACACAAACACAATTTGATTTGATATATTGATAGGCCACTTCTCATAGTAACATACTCTCTTGAGTATTCCCTGACAAAATAAGTGAATACAATAGCATCAACCATTCCAAATACTAAAAAAAACCCCACACATCAAGAATAAAAGATCCATCCCAGACATTTAAAATGAAGACCTAAAGTGTTGTGGTCAGATAAAGCTCACTTTCCAGTTGAGAAAGCTCAATTGGAAATGAGATGTATTGTTCAATCTAACTAAGGATTAGAAACTTTTTGAGCTCAGGGACCTCATTCACTTCTAGGCAGGGGCACCAAGTAGGGAAGGCGACAACCTCCCCTATTTTAAATGAAGGGGCTGGGCCCCTGAAAGTTTCATGGCAGTTATGTGCAAAAGCCACAGGGCATGCTCTGTGTCATGCACGCACACTACAGAGTGTCTGCACGCCCTGTGGCGTGTGTACATGATGTCAGCACACCCCACGGCATGACTGTGGCATGCGTGCATGTCCTACAGTGTGCTGGCATCACTAGTACACACCGTGGGTGGTGCTGATGTTGCACACACACACACACACACAGTGTGCTGATGTCACAGGGGCAAGGCGGCACGGCGGCACGCATGCTTCTAGGCAACCTCTGGAGCCCACATGCCAGTAATGAGTGGGGCTAGAGGCAAAGGTGTGCTGTGCAATGAATGTTATTTCTCACACATCCCTCTTTAACCTTGAGGTTTAAGCAAGAGTCAATATCGAAGTTCAGGGTCACATTTCATCCAAGCAAATTACACTCAAGGAGGGCACAGAGCAGGACTGGTGAAGGATATGGCCAGGGCAAAAAGGGTGTGTACCTGGGAATAGTCAAGGGCCAAATAGAGAAGATTTTGTGAGAGACTCTCTGTTTGTGAGATGGGACTTTGATTTTTCTGTCTCTTTTCTATATTTTAATGTTTGTTTAGATTAGTTTGTTTTTTATTTCAATGAAGTATGAAAAGACTCAATAAAAATTAAAAAAGTAAAACTGGCAGGTAAGTCCTCCCCCCCAAAAAACCCCAAACTATATAAAAATAAGGGTGTTTTTTTTTTTAAAAAAGATCTTAAATCACCAACTTTATGATCACCCAGGAATCATATCTGTAAAAGTTCAAGAGCATCTACACGTGTGGGTTCAAAGTCTAACCTACTGATGCTTCACAATGATTAAAATTTCAAAGTTGCAAATTTGTCAGGCTTTGGAAAGATATGTAAATTTGCATTACAATGTCCCATAGAAAGGAACAAAGAGATGGAGAGAAAATGACACAGAAGCTGAAATCTGCAATGCAAATACAAAGAGTACAAATAGAAATCACCGAACTCTTTCAGGAAGTCTCTGGAAGCTTAAATATATATTCTTACTTTCAAAAATTGTGTTGATTTTTTTCAGACACGAATCTCGCTCTAATGGAACTTTGCCATTTTTAGTAAACATGACAAGCATTTGCTTCTCTGTCGACTCAGAAATTACTAAGCTTTTGTACCTATGAATAGGTGGCTGTAAATCAGCATATTCACAATTTGCCAATCACGCATCCTGTATCATTTTAGCCATTTCAAATTCAGCTGGCAAAATGATACTAGCCCAGAGCATTTGTCAACCTAGTTCTCTGAACAACAAATTCAAAATCCGTTCTGCTTTTTCTCTCTGTCTATCTGTCTGTCTGTCTGTCTGTCTCTCTCTGTGTGTGTGTGTGTGTGTGTGTGTGTGTGCTATTTTTATTTTGAAATTAAAATCAAATGACAAATATGTAAATGCTATGGCATGAGGTAGCTGGTGACTATGGCACTGTGGCACTTCAGACTTCTCTATGTGGCTATGAGGACTCTCTAAGACCACACCCATTTCCCTATGCCACATCCCTTACTGGTTCCACTCTGCCCCTTTCATGAGTGCTTTTGCCTGGTTAAAATAGGAGCTTGTACCGTGATTACCTCTGGAGAGGATACAGATATACAGTATGTCTGCTTATATGTGTGTGCATGTGTGTACATACAGAAACTTCTGACTTAGGCAAAGGTAGAATGTAGGCAATTGTAAGGTAAAGATAAGGTAAAAGACTGCTGGATGGTTAAATCCAGTCAAAGGTGACTATGGGGTGTGGCGCTCATCTCGCTTTCAGGCCAAGGGTGCCAGCGTTTGTCCACAGACAACTTTTGGCATCATATGGCCAGCATGACTAAATCGCTTCTGGCACAACGGAACACCATGACGGAATCCAGAGCGCATGGAAACACCGTTTACTTTCCCACCACAGCAGTGCCTACTTATTTACTCGCACTGGTGTGCTTTTGAACTGCTAGGTTGGCAGAAGCGGGGACAGAGCAACAGGAGCTCACCCCATCATGTGGATTCGAACTGCCGACCTTCCAATCGGCAAGCTCAAGGGCTCAGTGGTTTAGGCAACTGTACAGCAGTAAGGGTCACATCTGTTTCTCTGCTTCCTTTAGCCTCTGACCTCACTCACTACTGGAATGCAGCCCTTGAATGGTTGTCCATGAAGAAATGCAGCTCTTAGATTGAGTATCAACCCAGATAGCGTTTATAAGAGAAGCATGTTTCGACCCAAGGGAGCCTGGAGCATCTCTGAGGCCTTCAATGGAGTATCGTGGAGCAAAAAATGACCTGAAAAATCTCTACATTATTTAGCCACTAAGCCACACCTGTGCTCTTTTCCACCTGTGCTCTAGCTAAGGTGACTAAGGATGAGAAAGAGAAGGAATACAGATCAGAGGTCGTGCAGTGTTAGCAGTTAAAAGAAATGAAAACTATTCTCTTTCTTGCAGATATCTGAACGACCATGTGGGATAGCATAAACATTAGGAAGAACCTTCTGATAGTAAGAGTATGAAATCCAAGAGAGCCCCTGCCAGTCAGTGTAGATAGTATTGAGCTAGATGAACCAATGGACTGACTCGGTATAAGTCAACTTCTTATGCTCCTATATATGGGGTACTGGGAAACAGGACATGGGATACTTCCATCCTAACCAATGCCTTCCAAATTTTCACAGCACAATATGTTAGAACTCATTTGTGCAATACCAAAATCCACAAACTCAGTCTTTCAGTTGCCATTTACCTTTCTTAGTCTAATAATGCCTTCTTGAGTCAGGGAGTCCGAAGTGATTTCAAATATATCCACTCCATCTCCTTCAATAACGTCATAGGATGACTTAGCATTCTCACCAATATCCAGGTCATTTGCTTTCACCCTTCCTATTGGTTCACCAATACTAATGTCTTCCAATACTGAGAAATGATACAAACCTGGGAGAAAGAGAGAAGAAGAGAGGTGAATAAAAACAAACAAACAATTGGACATTTAATTGGACAATAGTCTCTTTTCCTCCTGTTCTGGGAGAGACGCCCATCTGAAATCCTGGAGAGCAAATGCCAGTCAGTGTAGACAGTAAGTATCTCAGTAGATCAATGACCTGACTCAATAAAAGGCATATTTCTATGTTCCTATGCATTTGACACATATATTTATGGGATTGCTGTCCATTCCTGTAACACCCTCTTACAAATTTTTACTGGGTTTGGTACGTTTCTATGGTTTATCTATGCCAGGAATATCAGGGAAAATCCAAAGGTTGTCATCTAGCCTATTTACTGTGGACACTAGGTGGCCAAGCCCTAGAGTCTTCTTCAGTGACAAGGGAGGGTAGATAAAGGTGTGAGATGTCAGTCTCTGTACTTTGTAGACAATATGATGCCTCTGGATTGGCCAGGTCTGGTAGAAGCAGGTCTTCTGTCTTTGCCTGATTGGAAAAGCAGAGCTTCTTATGGCCCTAGAGTCGGGCTCTGGAGCTTCCTCCCAATGCTAATAGCTGTTTCTGAGAACGGTTTTTAATCAGGTCCACAGCAGTGCAGGAACCGATTAAGTTCTCCCTCCCTCCCTGCAGTGATTCTACAATTAGAAAATCTGACATACCTAACTCTATTTGCATTTTTAAATACCTGCACCCTACACGTTAATTGCATTTAACTTCATATATTCTTAAAAGGGGGAAAGTTATATATTGAAAAGCAAAAAATGACAAACTGAAAACTTCACCCCTTTTTACCCAACCCTAAAACACAGTTCATATCTAACTAATTAGTTCATATACACACTGAAGTGGAGAAATTCCAAAAGTTTAATAATATATTATGCCATTTATCCAGCGCATGAACCAAGACTCTATTGGACACACTGCACCTGCCATTGAGTAATGTCACTTCATATCTACTTTGGCCCTAATAAAGTGTTCTTCAAGCTTGGATCCATACATGTGGAATGCACATCATCCAGCCCAATAGTCAAGGATGATGGGAGATGTAGTCCTCTCACATCTGGAGACCCAAGATTGAAGAGCAGTGCCCTAAAAGGTATTGTAATAAAAGATCACTAAGTGCATACAACAAATTAAATAATCAATAGAATAACTAAAGTGGCTAGCAAACAGAGGTCAGCAGAGGAACTATGTATAGCTGAATAATAATAATAAGAAGAAGAATATGATCTTTAGAGCAGGTATGAGGAACCATTGGCCCTCCAGATGTTACTGAACTACAACTGTCATAAGCCGCAGCAAGCATGGTCAATGGCCCAGGATTATGGGAGTTGGAGTTTAGCAATATATGGAGGGCCAAAGATATCCCACACCTGTTTTACATTTTGGAATTCCCTCCCGTGACATATCAGATGGGCACCATCTTTACTGTACTTTCTGCACCTACTGCAGGCACCTATTTTTCAACAAACCTTTTAGATTGCTATTTTAAGTTTAGTCTGTAGCTATACTGGATTTGAAATTGTTTTTTATATGTGAAATTGTTTTAAAGATGTATATAAATTGTGTGTGTGTGTGTGTGTGTGTGTGTGTGTCCAATTGCGTGAGTGTAGCACTCTGAGAGGTTTCCTAAGATATGAATCTTACATGAAATATGATAAATAAATAAACAGTACAGTTTTATAATTAGAATCTGATTGTGGTCTTTCAGAATACATATTCTCTGATCAAAATGTTTCCTTAATTATGCTTAACTTCTAGTTGGCTGGTTGTTATATGGGTGCTTTTACACTTTTGGCTCATAATAATAGAATTATATGTTTTTCGTGTGTTTTTTCAAAAACTCCATAATATAAAAAGTAAGGAGATGCTAAAATATTGGGGAAAATTCCATGAGGGGAATTTCAGAAGCATCATTTAATAGAGCTTTCATAAAGCTTGCAAAAATGTCTTGGGGTTGTTTTTGCACATTCCTAATTCAAATCCTAGGAAGTCACCCTTAACTGGCTTAAATTGGGTTCCAACAGAGTATTTTACATTACATCTCAGATTTCTCATTACTTAGGGAAAGAATCAAATTGCTCATTCTAATGACATCTCTCTCTGACTTTTAGTAATGATCTGGAAGCCAGCAAAGCATGGCTAACCTCTGGCTCCTGAGCACATCTACAGACGGTCTAATTATGCATGCTTCTTGGTAATTCACTTGTTTCAGCCATGGCTAAGAGGTGAAATTATCAGTTTCAGGACTACTTATCACTGAAACCAATCAGACAAAATCCATGCATACCTGATGAGTCAGAGAGTCTTAAATAGGGGCAATGGGAGCTGTAGTCTTCATTTTTATTTTCATTTTACTCTTTCAGGGGCAGAATGTGTTGGTGTCATGTTATAGCGTAATTGTGGTAACTATTTGCATAGATTATGGTCAGCTATGAACCTGTGAATGATTACAAAGTTTGTGTGCTTAGAATGAATATTTTTTTTTTTAGGAAAATGAGTTTAGCATGCGCAGCTTACAAATGTAAAAAAGAGGGTCCATTATCCAGGAGCTGACAGTCTGCTTACTAATCAGTTATGCTCCATTCTAGCTATAGAAACTGCTCTGAGAAGGGAGATTTTCTGGAAGTGCTTTCTCCTTCTCCCTCTCTTCTTCTAATGGGCTAGAAGAAAGTTGGAGTAGCTGAGAGTGTTTCCATTTCTGAATGAGGAATGTAAGAAACGAGGGTGATCCATATCTAAAATGACAGTGGGAGAGAATTACATCCTAGAAGGAATAATGGACTCAGAAATCTGCAGGCAACAATCTTGTGCCCATTACTGAATCAGTGAGCACAACACTCAGAACTGGTTCATAATTTTCCCAGCCTTGCTTTAATTTTGGGAGATACATGGACATCAGAGGGAAGGGTCTTAGTTGCAGAGTATCTGCTTTGCATGCAGTAGATTGCCAACATCTCCAAGTAGGGCTGGGACTGTCCCCCATCTGAAACCCCAGAAAGCCACTACAGATGACACTTAGCTAGATGGATAAATGGTCTTTCTCAATCCAAAACAGCTTCCATGTTCCTAACTGGACATCCTAAGACATCAAGGATCCAGCCATTTAGGATCATTTCAGTGTGCTGCTATGGGATTTAGTTAGAGCCCCTTCTGATTAACATTTTATCTTGGAATTATAATTCACAACCTGTTGGTATCCCTATACATAGATACATGCATACATGTGCATGTGCACACAAACATGGAAGAGTTAAATAACAACAACAACAACAACAACAACAACAACAACAACAACAACAACTTTTATTTGTATCCCGCCCTCCCCAACCGAAACCAGGCTCAGGGCTGCTAACATCAAATATATAACACTGGTATAAAATCAAACAATAATTAAATTACCTCCTAAAAACAAGTCAGGATCAAATTAAAATCTAATTAGATGGCTTTCAGCAGGATTAGGGTTGGGAACAGTAAATGCTCATCAGGCCCAACTGTTTACTCTGTTCTTATATGGGCCTGTGAGAATGCTGGGAGGCCTCTTTCATACTAGTTCTTATACAGAAAGAGAAGGGGAGTCAGGCTGAGCCCTGACCAAAGGCCTGGCGAAACAACTTCATCTTGCAGGCCCTGAAGAAAGATGTCAAATTCTGACATCTCTTGTGGCAGAGCATTCCACCAGGCGAGGCAAGCCTAATCTCCCTGATGTTATTATTTGCAGACCGTAAGGTCCTCCGTGGGGCATACCAGGAGAGGCGGTCCTGTAGGTACGAGGGTCCTAGAGTTAGAGGGTTCTAACTCTCAGATAATATCCATGTGTTGTCTAGGTATGTCAACAAACCTACCAGCAAAGACATTATATATTGTGTAACTTAAGATGGTGGACATTCAGTGTAGATGAGGGATGAGCTTGCCTCTCTCAAAAGCACCTAGGGGCCTAGCAGGGAAGAAATTAGTAAGAAGTCAGGTCAGTAAGAGGTCTATCAAATCCCTTGGGTCCATTGGCCACTGCCCAACCTGACTGAACACTGACACTGGGCCTGAGTTCTTGGCTTGAAAAATAATTAAAATACATTTGAAATGCATGTTTTGAAAGAAAATGCATTTATAATACGCATTTCAATATACATCTCTATGTGGAATATTTAAACGAAAAATTCTAACACTTTACTGTGGAAACAGGATGGGTGAACTTTTGGGCTGGGGTTTGAAGAATGGCACAAACAAGAAACAGATTTACATACATTTGCTTCATAATTTTTTTTAATGAGCATATGCTCTTCTGTTTGAGTTGGAACAATTTTAATTGTTCTACTTGTTTATAATTATAACTGCTCTAAATGTACATGATCAGGACATGACACTTTCTGAAAAACTAGAAGGTAAAAAAACTTAATAAACTTTTATAGTGGCTTGCTGGCCAGCACACAAACCAAGACACTACTGGACAAACTGTACCTTCTACATTCCATAATACAGTGGTAGCTGGGGTTACATATGCTTCAGGTTACATACGCTTAAGGTTACAGACTCCACAAACCCAGAGATAGTACCTCGGGTTAAGAACTTTGCTTCAGGATGAGAACAGATATCGTGCTCCAGCAGCGTGGCGGCAACAGGAGGCCCCATTAGCTAAAGTGGTGCTTCAGGTTAAGAACAGTTTCAGGTTAAGGACAGACCGCCGGAGTGAATTAAGTACTTAACCCGAGGCACCACTGTATAGCGTTGTGTTAACATTATCCCTTGTATTGATATTAGTAACTTTCAGGTTCTCCTCACTTCAGTGTTTGTATTAACTTTATTGTTGTTGTTTACATCCTTTGAATAGGGGGAAAGAGGGGGAATGTTTATTTTGTATTTTTTCTCCAATATATTTTAATAACAATAATTTTAAATGCATCCTTTGTTTCTGTAAGTGCATTTTATATTGTTCTAAGCTGCCCTGGGACCTTTATAGTGAAGGGTGAATAAGATATACGAAATAAATAAATATGTGTAGGGAAGCAAAGAGAATACAACTAGATGCAACTTTTCATACTGTCAGAAAAGGTCAAAGCAAGCCTGACACACTCCTTTTTTGTAAATCTCCTTGAAGGTAATTTGCCCTTTGGGATAACTCAAAAAAATTACACCCTGCAAGGCCATTTGGAGCCTTAAAATACAATTGATTTCTTCATAGTTCTCCCTCCCTCTACTTTGTACTCTGTGGCCATTATGCCTTTTCTTTGGTGCTTACTGCAGAAAACTAACATATTATGGACCACAAAACAGAACATCAGTTTACTCTGTAATTTATTCTTTGTTATGCATTTTTGAGGATGAAGCATAAATAAATATGGCACTAATTGACAAACCCTGAAATCATTTATAAGACAGTGTGTGAGCAATTGAATGATGTAGTAACAATTCATACAAGAATCCACATGTAACACAGAGGTCTTAAATTGTTTAAGTGGGCATTTTCTTAATGCAATCAAAAGAGGCATTGTAAATCACATGCATGTAACCCATTGTTTTGAAAAAGAAAAAAGACTTAGAACAAGGAATGTAATGACAAAGGTCAGTCACATTTTAACTACATGACAACCTAAGAAGACCCTATTACCTGCAAACAAAGTTCTTGTCTAGTCCAGCATTCTGTCCTCACAATGGCCCCAGACTGGCAGTTACAGTCCAAAACATCTGGAGAGCACCAAGTTGGTGAAGGCTGATCTAAGGCATCCATCAGGTGTGTGCCTGTGGCAGATCAACACCTGGTTTATTTGGGGCGAGGGATTTGGCACCCATAAACCCCCCTGTGTGACCTTTCTCCCCAATCCTTTCTGTTTTTGACTTGTCCTTTAAAAGCATGGACATCAGCATCTATTGTAAATTTGGAACTAACTTTGAGATCTCTCTCTGAACTACTTCCTCCTCTGCTAAACATCACTGCAGCAGTGTCTAAAAGAAGGGTGGGAGGTGTGTTGGCAAACCACTCTCTGAAGCACCTCCTACCCATTTTGGAAAGGGAGCTAGCGTTTGGGTGAGCTGTGGGGTAAGCTGTAAGTAGAGGAGCGGAGTGAACTGTGAAGAGAGAGGTGGGGCATTTTGTGAGGGTATGGGGTTGGGTGAGGTGTAAAGAGATGGGGCTGGCCACGTTGGGGGGAAGTGGGTAGCAAAAGGCTGGGAGGTGGTGAGTAGAAAGGGTTGGAAAGCAAGAAAGGACAGCAGGTCCTAGTATTTTTATTTTGGCCCTCAGTAAGTTTCAAATCACCACATTGAAGCAACACTGAAGGCTACCTGTCCATAGTTTAGGCCTTATTGGTTGGCGCAAGGCTGGCAAAACTTTTTCACCACAAGGGCCACATTCCCTTATGAGTAGCTTTCCAAAGGCTGTGTGCCATTGGTGTGTGGGGCCAAGGGCAGCAGAGGGCGGAGCAATGAATGTAATTTTTACATTTGATAAAGTAGGCTAGTGAGTACAAGCATTTGCTTGTCTCTTTCTCTCCTTCATCCTGCAGTCAAGAGAAATTATCAAAGCTTAGAATCATAGAACTGTATAGTAGGAAGGGACCACAATGATCATCTAGTCCATCCCCTGCAATGCAGGAATCTTTTGTCCAATGTGGGGCTCAAATCCATGATCGTGAGATTAAGAGTCTCATGCTCTATCAGCTGAACTCTACCAACTGTACTATACACTGACACATTCTAGCCAGGCAAAAACACTCAATTTACCCCTGAGTTAGCCTAAGGTCATAATCATGACAATGTGTCAATGATTCCTCCCTCTCTTTAATCTTCTGAAAATAGCACGTAGGTGATGGTGGGAATTTGGATCAGGAATATAGCAAGTGAGTGAGGGGTTAACCATTTTGGCAATAAAATTTAACAACACCCCAACCCAACCCTTTTTTGGCTGATATATATATCCATACAATTAACGTATAGGGAAACAATACAGTGGAAAGTGGTAACTACTCCATTATATGCCTCACAGTCTCAATCTGAACTGTTTCACACTGTGGCAATTTGTAAAATTTTAACAAGACTGGAGATAAATTCAGAAATCTGGCATTGCTTCTTGTTTGCTATTGAGCTTGTCTAGAGTTTGCAAATGACCCTGTCCAGGGTCCTGATGCTTGTCTATTGTAAGTTTCTTTGAGTGCCCGTCCATAAATCATTGCATTTCTAAGACTGCAGGTGCTCTGTAGGTGTCCTTCATTCACGGGGCATTGAATCCTTTGCAGTCTTAGTCATGAAAAGGAGACTTGTAAGGAAGTCAGGTCTATTGAATGCAGTGTGCTTTACTTCTAGGGTAAACATTTAAGAATCAGCTGTAAGTGCACAAATGCAAGATCAGTTAATGAAGGTGTGTTACGGCTTGGACTTTGATTATTTTTGCAATGTTTGCAAATGGGGTGGTTAAATCAAGGCAAAAGGGTGAATTATTTCACAGTGAATGCTTATGAGAAAGGGTGTGTGTGCGCGCATGCCTGTGCGTGAGTCCCAATCCAGATCAGTGACTGGGAGTACATAAGGAGCAAATGTAGTTATTCCAATTGACTTAACACAAGGCTAAGATATTGTCTGTGAAGCATAAGCTTATTTTAATATACTTGAGCTTTACACAGCAGTCAGCTGTTCTTGTGAACAAAATCTTATCTGTAAAGTGTTGGGATTTTTTTAAAAAAATCCAAAATATGTCTCATGTGGGACCCCTTAAATTATTTCTAAGCAAACCCTGTAGGTATGAAAGTTCATTGTTCTTAGTTCTAAGGCTCAGGGGTGTCATATTAGTTCACAATCCAGCCATAAATGCATGCTTCTATTCTGCCTGGAACCAATAAACATACATAACATACTATCTTGGTTCATTATAATTTATTGTGAATGTGTCATGTTCTACATATTATGAATTTTGATAACCTTCCATACCAGTTAGATTCCACCACAGTTGTTAAAAATAATAATCTTCTTTTTTTCCCCAAGCAAATGTTCTTAGCAATGTTGCCCTTATAGCAGGTATCAACAATGGAGGGATTGCACAGAGTTGCTGATACAGTTAATCTGTCCTGCTAGCCAGAACTTCTAAGATCAGTGACTTGATAAATCCAGACTATCAACATTATCCAGTTCCAATATTTGGCAAGGGCCTGTAACCTTTTGGAGCTTTTGGGTATCTGTGAAAGTTTTCAGCCACAAAACACTGATTTCTCAGAAAACCCAGCCCCCTCCCTACAAAAACAGACAAGAATCTTCCCATGCACACCACAAACAAAATGACAGACAAAAAAGCAGGTTAACAACACCCCACAAAAGAGACAGCTCTAGAGCAAACAACTACTCCATAGCTTATTGGTTCTTGTTTTTTGTTCAAATCAGAAGATCAGGGGGCTTTGGTGGCCAGTAACAAATAATTAGAGAGGTGAGAGTAGGAGGCTTTGCTTGTCCTTCACACACACCCCAACCAAGAGCAGGAATATTTCCCATCACCCCTCCTGGAATTAAAGCTCTTTGCAGAGCATTACATTAGCCACACAGTGAAGGATTGCTCCCTCCTCTCAATTGCTGTTGTGCAGAGACAGCAAGGGGAAGAAGGTATCAGGCAGGAAGGAGGCTGTCAGTTAGGCAGAAAGTTGGGCATACCTTTTCTGAAAGATGCAGCCAGCAATCACAGGTAGGTTTCAGCTCCTTAATTGGGTTTTCCCATTTTGCCTGCCTCTCTTTCCTGCCTGATGCCCCACCCCCTGGGCAATCCAACCCAGCCTGTAGTGATCTGTGCCTGTCTGAACATGACTTATCCAATCCCCAAGTCTCTCCAAATAAGAATAGTTCGGCTCAGGCCTCAGCCAAATCCAGTGCACAGCCCTAATGAGAACATTAAAAAGCAAAAACACAACTGGCTGTAACAGGCTATCCTTTTCCTTATTTAGTTGTACCTTCAAGATGCTATTGTTATTGGGCATTGTGCTCCACCAAAATTGTTCTCCACTTAAAACCAGTTCAATGTCTACTTTGTCACAGCTTATTCCTTATGGTTCTTCCTTACACCGTGGATCAAGTATGAACTTATTTCAGAGTATTCAGCAAAACTGACAGTAGTGTAACTATCTGTGATGCAATTATAAAAGCTTGAGTAACTGACAACAGTGGACCTCCAGTTACATATTTAGAACTACTCTATGCCACACATCTTCTAAGAAATGTCTCTCCACATTATGGTGATTTACATCACCCAAGTACTCTCTTCTATGGATTTTTGCATCATTAAGGAACATGTCACCTTCTATTGGATTCTGCTATCGCACAGAGCACATACAACACAATCAGATGCAGAAACACAACTCTTTCATTTCATCACATAATATAATGAGTAGGAGGATGGCTTCAAATACATAGTAAGTGTGAAATCTGTCCCGATGCATATTTCGACTGTTTTATCCATTGGCATTGTGTGACATCCACAAAAGCTGTTTTTGTTCTTGCAGTGCAGATCTGACTCTACTTTGCATTGTAAATGGTTATGATTCACAGTCCTTTAAGTGATTATGATTTGCAAGTGGCTTAACTGGGTTTCAGTCTGCTCTTTCTCTTTATATTGACTTGATTATAATAATGTTTTTTTTAAAAAAAATAATCCCAAATTTGGCAATCTATTTCTTGGGGCAGTAATGAAATGGATGCTTTTGTTACTATACTGAACTTCAGTTTATATACGGCTGAATTCTGAATGATGGGTGAGCCAAATGGCCACAGCACAAAGATTTCCCATGGACATGTGGTTGGCTACTATGAAGACAGGATTTGGGACTATATGGGTCTTTGACCTTATCCAACAGGGTTCTTCCTACATTCTTACCAAGTGGAATTATAACCCCACAGGGAGAATGAGGCCTCCATTCTCATGGCTAACTTAGCATAATGAGTTTTCTTCTTCCTGCACTTTCTAGTGACTGCAAAGAGATAATTGTAAACATGACCAGAAGCTACAGAAAATACAGGTTATGATTTGAAATGGCCATTTTGTGCCTCCTGGCCATTTGAATTTTCTAGAATCTTTCTTATCCTAAGTTTCCCCCTGTGTTTCATATTGTCTGGTCTTGCTTCTGAGATGGGACAGGAGCATAAGGAATGTTCTACTGTTCTGTTCATTTTGGATTGCAAACACAATGCTGTGCATGTTTTTAGAAATTTCAGATCCTTCAGTTCACTCATGGGGACCCTCTTCCTACACTTGTGCTAAAAAGCAATCTGACTATATGACTATATCAAGTGCTTGACTTATACATATGTGAACTCATATGCATTGACCCAGCTGCTTGTTGCTACCAACAAGTAAGCTGGAGGAGGCTAGGTAAAGTAGGAGAGGTCCCATCAAAGGATCTAACCCAGAACATTCCTTGAATACAACAGCAGTTGTTGGGTGTTTTGCCTTTTCATCCATGACTGACTCAGTTCCCTCAGCCACTGTTATAAGGCAGGTCTAGCCCATTCTTTCTCCTCATTGTTCTAGGGCTTTTGTTTCAATGGCAATCCAGAGAGAGTGCAGGAAGCAGTGGTTTTTTTTTACTCAGAATTGGCTTTGTGATTTAGATCAGACTTTGTCTGCAGGATAATAACTGAAGGCAAATCTGAATGAGAGCATTGTATCCTTGCCAGTACTATGATGCTAAACCATGGAAAGAAAGAAAACAATGGCATTGAGCAGAAGTGGGAGCACATTCGCCATTGCTAGCAAGGCAAGGAACAGGCACACTCAAAAGGAAGAAAAAAGTTATAGTGACCTTCCCCATACACACTAGGGCTGTGCACCTCTGCCAACTAAATGTTTAAAAAACAGTTAACCATGCTGCAGAGAGGGGAAGGAGACACTGCATCCAATCCGCCCCCATGTTTAATCAGGGTTTTAGAAACCCAATTAAATCCACAATTGGAAGTGGGTGACAGAAGGAGATGTGTGTCTCTTGCCCCCTTCTTGGCAGCACCGCAGCCAGCAGGGTTGTATACTCCACTCATCAGCTGGTAAGTGGAGGGTTCAATCTTGCCAGTTGCATCTTTCCTACAGTGTGCACATGCTAGTGAAATGGATCCCAGCAGCCAGCAGGATTATACTTTGCACTCGCTAGTTGGTCAGAGGAGAGTGCAATCCTTTTGGGGTCTGCTTCCCCAGCTTGTTCCCTGTGGGAAGGAGCTAGAGAAGTAGGCCTCTGTAACCATCAGGATTGAACCCTCCACTGGGAACAAGGGCACATAGCCAAAGCATACTGTGGGTCTCTTTGAGGTCTCTCTTGCAACAGTCCTATATTGTTCTTTGCAGAGACTGCCACCTGCCTCTCCTTCTTCCTGCAGCCCACGACTCCAAATATTTAGAGTCCCATTTCACTCTGGGTGGGGCAATCTGACCCAGGGCAATTCAGAGCTGTCTTGACATGTTCCAGCAAAATTCTGGATTCACCTGAAATGGCCCTATTCAGTTCACAGTACATACACTTTCAAGCCAAAATAAGTTTTCTGTAGAAAATTCAGACTCAAAACACACCAATCTATAGCTGTGGCAATATATAATCATGTGACATGATTAATTGGAAGGGGGAGGAGACTTTGCCACCACTTGTGGGTTAATTGTGGGTCACAGAGTAGAAGAAAAGTGACATAAAACAGAAAACCACATGCAGTAACTGTGAAATGAGAGGCAGGAATGACAGGCTAATTTTGTGTGAATAAGCCTAAGGCACTACTATTTTATTTCTTTTAAAAATGTTTTATTTTTAAATTGCCATTAACACATTTTCTAAACTAGGAGACCATCTAGATTTGCTACATCTTAATCTCCTATTTTGTTATTTTGTTTTTAAAGAAAGGCAGAAAGATAAGCTGGCATCTTAGATGGTTGCATTACAAAATTCTATTAGAATACACCTTTATCAAACAAAAATCAATCCTCATTATAATTCCCTCCCCCACACCACCACTTTGATGCAGACTACAAAGCACTGCAGAACAGCTCAGCATGATGCCAAATCATTTTAACCTAACCCAGCAAGACATACACTGGAACCATAGCAGTAAATATGGATTTTGAATTAAAGATCAACAATTAACTAGACCTAGACTTATTCACTTTTATTTCTCCCTCTCATCTCCAATTAGTCAATGCTTTATTTCTGTCATCAACTACATATGTCTTTTTTCTTCTTCTTTTACTGGTTGTGTAACTCAATGGCTGCTGAATAATCTGAAATGGCATTGAAAACAGTGGAAAGAACACTGCAGTGTGTATAAATATATGGGATGGAGTCATAAGAAAGCGAGTAAGGAAGAGCTATGGTGTTTCCCAAAATGTAGAATCACCATCTCATGTTTTCTATAGTGCTACATACAGTATTTATTCCTAGGGTTCCTATAACACAAAGTTTTGCATATAATATATTCTGGTTCAATCCTCTATATGCATAAATCACCTCTACCAATTACTGTGTAGACTTTGTGACAATCTATTTTGTGTGTGTGCTTGTGTGTGGACCACTGGTTAGAGTCTGTGGCCTCCTCAGATGGTCTGAGGCTACAACTCTCATCATCCCTCACCACTGGCTATGCTGGCGGGAGCTGGAGTCCAAGAACACCTAGATTTGTTCTAGTAAGGTTTCATCCAAGTCTTCAGTCTGGCTTCATGGTCTACAGCAGACACCCACTGTAAGGTCACTGCTGTTTCTCTCTCCTACACATGCTTCCAAAATAATGTGGACTTAGGGTGGGCAGACTTCAGATTATGCTTTTTTACAAGAACTCCAAGGATTCACCCACCAAAGCCAGGCGCAAAATATAGTACATTTAGATATATACTCAGAATTGAAGAATTCTAAGCTTGGGAATTTGCTATGCAGACATAACTTGATGCAAACTGCTTCAGAAATAATGAGGAACATGGCAGCAGGTATAGAAAGGTGAGCAGTGAACAAATTCAATGGCAGCTGAGAGCATAGAAGCAGGTGTGGAGAAGAGGGGAGCAAATTATAGCATCTGGGAAGAGGTTCTATAATATGACAATGAGAAGCTTAATATTTAGGTGGTACATGGCAGAAGGACAGTGGAAAGAAGTCATGATAAGGATGGCCTTTAGACCACCAAGCTCCACAAGGTGGTCTGAAGACTAACCTAATAGGTTCCAGCCTCCTGGAGTATCTAGGAAGCACAGCTCCTGCCACAGCCAATGAAAAGGAAGGCAGGGATGGCAGGGATGGCAGGGATGGCATGGGCTGTTCTCATTTTCCACCCTGGTCAGAATAGGATGTGGCCACATGCCGTAGCTGCCAGTCACTCACATGCCCATTCTTAAAGCCAGCCCGCAGACCACTTGTGTATTGCACATACTTAAATAAAATTACTAAACCCATGTGGAATTTTTATAGGAAATGTCTGCCTTGAAACAGGATAGCAGAGATGCATAGGTGAATGCATGTGAAAGGGACATGAACCAGATTGAGACTGATCCATCACTAGGCAATTCCACCTTGTGAGAAAACTAACTTAGCAGCAGATATATTTAACATACAAACAGGACAGTGTTTGAGAGGTACTCTAGGAAAGTCAATATAGTCAACAAGGTAAGCTAGCACCAGAAGCACCACTTACTCTGTGCAAATTTCGGAGGGTTGTCGTTGACATCGGTGAGTGTAATTGTCACAGTGGTGGTTCCAGACAATCCGCCCATGTGCCCACCCATATCTTTTGCTTGGATGACCACCGTGTATTCCTCTTTGGCTTCCCGGTCCATGTTTGAAAGAGCCGTTTTAATAATTGCTGAAAGGAAAGAAAGAGAAGACAAACAATAGAGAGGAAGTTTACAGAGTGACACACAATTGACCAAGAACAGGTTAAAGAGTAGGGTGCTTTTCCTGAAGCTGTATGTGTTTGGGTAGCATACATTAAATACTTTTATTCAATACCAGCCCTGATCCATCAGGGCTTATGTTCTCAGTATTAACAAAAGATCCCCTCTTGTGCATTCTCCATCCTTCCCTTCTGTACGTTTGGGGTTTGGGTAGTCAGCCTCCCCAGCTTCCCATTCTTTTGTGGCAGCTCAATAAAAACATTGTCATATAACTCTAATGGGGCCTTTTAGAGCATTCAGTGCTGACACCCAGGGAGGCTGCAATAAGTATTGGAAAAACACCCAGGCCATCCTCAGCGACCTCACAATGATAAATTAATCTCACCCCCACACTAACTGAATCTCTAAATAAATTCTAAAGCAGCCTATAAATGATGGATTATTTTTTAAACAATACTCATTCTTGTAAAGAAAAACTTTTTTAAAAAATGGAGGACAGGTAGAAAACTGGCTGTTCCACAATCTCAGGTGGGTGCAATGGTCCAAAGCAGCAGGCAGATTTTCAGTAATCAAAGAGCATTTAGTGTGGGTGTGGAAGTGCATGTTTTGTTGTTAAGTCAATTAGTTGCTAGGTGATCAATCTATTAGCAGCCAAATTCATAACAGTATAGAAGTTTTTCTTGAGGGGATGCCCCCTACTAATCCAGTTTTTGAATCATTTTTTAAATGAAATCATTTGTCTGTGAAAAGAGAGCAAGAAGTTCAAGTTATGGAATCATCTTAGTAACAAGTGAAGCGTTAAGAGTGTCAAGGGGAATTCAATCCACCAGTGCAGTGGGCTTTTAAAATCACTGTGCTCCAGGGGTTTCTTTCTCAGGCATGGGAAAAAGAAGAAGAAGAAGCGGGTGGGGGAACCCCACTTCTATCCAGGAGCTTATCCTCTTGGAGCTCTCAGCTGGATGACTCTGTGTATGTGGAAACATTTACAATTATACACTATTCATGTCTTCTATTAACAATAGTATTATTTGAAAAGTGGCAATTCTCTAACAAAGTGAGATCATGCAGCCCATTTCTTTGTATTGGGGCATAGCTGAGAGATATTTAGATTGACATTAGTGAGAAACATAAAAAGCCTTGAAATCCAGAAATCCGGAACTAACTCAATATAGGCTCTGGGAGTAATTATGTGAACATTTTTTTTAAAAAAAAACCTAGTGATAACTACAATCCTGTAGTGGGTTGAGGAAGAAGAGGAAGAGGAAAAGGAGGGAAATAAGAGTATGCTGGATCAGACCAATGCCCCATCTAGTCCAGCATCCTGTTCTCACATTGACCAATCAGATGCCTGTGGGAAGCCTTCAAGGAGGATCTGAGCACAAGAGCTCTTTCTCTCCGGTAGTCCCCAGCAACCAGTTGTGGAGGCAGAGCATAGTGGTCATGGTTAGTAGCCATTGATAGCCTTATCCCAGGCTTCCTCAACCTCGACCCTCCAGATATTTTGAGACTACAATTCCCATCATCCCTCACCACTGCTCCTGCTAGCTAGGGATCATGGGAGTTGTAGGCCAAAAACATCTGAAGGGCTGAGGTTGAGGAAGCCTGCCTTATTCCATGGATTTTATTTAAATGGCTTCTTTTTAAAAGTCATCTAGGTTGGAAGCAATCACTGCCTGCTGCGTGAGTGATTTCCATAGTTTAACTATGTTCTGTGTGAAGGAAGAGGATGGCAAAATTTGGTAGGTTCAGATCCAGTAGCAGGTTTTAGGGGTTTGGCAATGCTTGGCTGAAAGGAGAACAGAGCATGTGAAGTTCTCAAATTCTTCTTCAGCTCAGCTTAAAATCCATGCTGGAGAAGATTTGGTGGTTTGTGCCCTCCTTTGAAAGGCTGCTTGAAGGAGAGTCCACTCTTCTCAGAGGAACTTATTGCCCCCCCCTCAATGGTCCCATTTGGAGTCAGTTTTGCTCCCCCCATCAGTTTCCAGAGGACATTCTTTCTAATCACCCCTCTAGGTAAAGCAGGTGACGATAGATAGATAGATAGATAGATAGATAGATGATAGATAGATAGATAGATAGATAGATAGATAGATATAGATGGATGGATGGATTTGCTCAGAAATAACTGAAATATTTTCTAACTTGTGGAGGTGGGGTGCAGAGATGCCCCCGCTAATTTTCAACACAATGGCATGTGAGCCACTGCAGTTCACCCATCTTCAGTGAGAGAGATATCAACATCTGGAAGTTTTCCTTGTATGGCTGCGTACTTCCATTGTTGTGTGCAGAATGACAGAGAGCTTTGTGGAAGGACAGGTCTCTCCCCTATTCATGCTGTTGTGAGTGGCAAGAAACCAGGGATCACAAAAGTGGTACTTGTGGGCAACTAGGTGCCTTCAGAGACCTTCTCTGGTTTCCACAGGGTACCTTCTTCCCCCACTGAAATTAGGATCAAAAGAAGAATCTTTTTGTAGCCAGTAGAATAGTTCGCATTGTGCACTTGTTTGCAGGGTGTGTGTGTGTGTGTGGTGTCCACGGCAGTCTTTCCTGTTTGAAAATGTGCCCATTAGACCCCAGACATTTGGCAACCCCTGCAATAAACAACTTAAAACCTTATTTTTGCCTGCTTTTCCCTTTCCATGTTTGCTTCCACTGTTGACTCTTCCCCTTTCCCCCATCTAATTCCCCCCTTTTTCAAATCCAGTGTTTGCTTTTCGAAATACATCCTTTAAAAAAACCTCAGTCACATAGACCACAAGGGTATATTTTCTCCAATTCAGGTTCTGAGACAGATTGGGCAAATTGCTGAGTATGAATTTAAGAGCTCCTTGAAAAGTAAATCTCATTCTACCACTGTTTTATTTGCTCTTGGGCAATATGACACCAATAGCCATTTTAGGAGAATAATGAGAATAATAAATAGCAACCTTTAAAACAAGACTCTAATGTTAGGGGACAATTTAAGGAGATGTTTAAGTATGGTTTATGGCCAAAATATTTGCTTATCCATATATGCTTCCCTACCTTTAAACTGCAGGGCTTGGGGGAATATTGAGAAATGAGTAAATGGCAGTGTGCCACCTTCCTTTCTCTCATCATTTTATTTCATTCTTCCTGTCTCAGATCTTGCTTGGCAACTTGGAGGAGTAGGCGGCTAGCATTCCTTCAATGGTCAGATTTGGTGCTGGATCTAATGCTATAATAAAAGCCTAGGTTTGCATTCAAACCAGCACTAAGGAGATAGTGGTATTGGGCAGGCAGAAATGTTTGTGCTGATGGAACAATCTACCGTCTCTTCACCCTACATGGGAAGGCTATGGGGCACATGACGGAGAGGAATGGGAGAAAGTCTGTGAGCTTGCACAACTATTCAGTTGAATGCAGAGTTTGGCAATAATTATATTACTTACACCCATAAGATAAATATTGCCCAGTTCGTACTGTTTTTGGTAGGAAAGCTTGGATTCCTCCTCATGGTTTCCCAAATAGGTGACTGTTGCTGTCAAGTCTTGCAGCAACATCTGGTGGATTGCATGGTAGGCATGAAAATATTTCATTTAAATCTTTATATTTCTATGTTCCTAAACAGGTGTTAATTGCCTGCTGGCAAAATAAAAATAAATTAGCAAGCAATATACAACAGCAACAAAAACCCCATCAGACGATTGAGTGGCATATTAGCACAATAGCACAAATTAAGCCCTTTTATAACAGTGCAAGAAAATGAGAATTTCCCTCTTAACTGTGCTTCAACACTAACAATGCTAGAGCTTGGCAAGTGTATTATTAGTGATTAGTGATTATTTTATTTTTAAATTTTTATATTGCACTTTTCACCATCTAGGTCTCAAAGTGGCTTACACTTGTATAGAAAATATACAAAACTTAAAATACAAATTAAACCTCAAATATTTAAAATTTCAGAAATTTAAATGAAGATCAGCAGGAATTTTTTTTTTTTTAAAAAAAAATTAGGTGAGCATTCACAATGCAAATGCCACCTGAAATAAAATTGTTTTAACCAGGTGACTGAAACTCATCAGTGACAGGGCCTATCTGAGCTCTACTGGGAGAGAGCTTCACAGAGTTGGGCCCTCAACAATGAAGGCACAATTCTACTCCATGGGGGACCAAAATGATTTCAGTGAACAACTTAAGATGTACAGGCTAAGGTAGTTCTTAAGGTATCCTGAGCCTAAGTTATTCAGGGCTTTGCACACTAGTACAAGAACTTTGTTTTGTTCCTTACCATGGTCACTGCTGGAGGGTTGCATGTTCTGCATCCCTATTCTAGAGCATCTGATGAAGTCCAGGAATCTACAATCACATCGCTCTTAAAAAACACACACTCAGAAATGTGGAAACTTTGTTCTGATTTAGCTCCTTTTATTTAAAGAGTAATTTTCAGTGTCACCTGTCTGATATAATCAGAGACAAATAGAATTATGTGTATATTCCCATATAACTTTGCACATCATTTAATGCCAACTGAATAAGAGGGTAAATGGAGCAGAGAAAGGGAGATAGACTCTCCAGAAAATTGTATAATGCATCTAGTCTTCTGAATATGTTTGATTCAAACTATACTCTATTCGAGAGAGAGAAATGCGCAGCTCATAAATGTACCTGGACATCAATCCCTGTATGAGTCATGGAACAAGAGATTTGCATCAAGGCCACACATTCATTTTAAAAACAAATGACAAACAAATTGAGTGAGCGGCTTTTGATTTAATTAATAAAAAAATGAATGAGAATTCAAACAAATGAGTTCCAAATGATAATCCACTCATTTTTCATTCATTTCTCATCTGTTTCATTTGTTATTGTTGTTTTTGTTGTTTTAATTGGAACCTAGCTTTAATAGCATGTACAGGTCACATAATGGGATGGAGGGAGGGGGGGAGAGCAGTTAGATTTGTCTATGAAATATTTTAAATTGCCTGTAAAAAGGAGACTTTTCGTCTTTCTATCTGAAAGGTCTGTCCCTCAGGATGGTAGCAGAATGCTTGAAAAATGCATCTCAGTATAATAGCAAACTAGCTAGGGATGAGGGAGATACTTCACCCAGTTTCCACTTAAAGTTGAACCCACTTATTCCACATTTTCCTAGAGTATATGCAAACCAAAACACAGCCATCCTGCACTTCTCTGAATTTTGCAGTGGAATTATTCAGCAAAATAATATATACAAAATGCATATACTAGAATAAAATGTGCATATAAATGCATATATTAGTGAAAATAACATACAAAAATGCATTATATTAAGCAAGATTGCATACAAAAATGCATATATTAGGATAATCTCATACTAAAAGTTTTCATGAATTTTCAGTTCCAACTGATATGGAAATGTGCAGAACTGAATTTACGATTGGAAAAAATGAGAAACAAAGAGAAACCAAAGTTGGAAGATGCAACACAGGGATCAAAAATCAGACAAATAAAAAGGTTGCCCACCCCACCCCGTTTACCCTTCCACCCACAAGAAAATAGGAATGTCAGAAGAGCCTATTAGATCAGACTAATGACCCATCTAGTCCAGCATTCTGTTCTCACAGTGGCTAACCAAATGCATCATGAGGAACCTGAAAGCTTGTGATTATCAGCAAGTGGCATTCAGAGGCATACCACCTCCAGCAGTCAAGACAGAACACAGTCATCATAGCTTGTAGCTGCCTATAGCCTTATGCTTCATGTCTAATCTTATTATAAAGGCATCTAAGTTGGTGGCCATTGCTACATCTTCTGGGAGTGAATCCCAGGATTTAACTGTGCGTGTGTGAAGAAGTACTTTCTCTCTCTCCTCCTCCCCTTCCCGTCTCTGAATCTTCCAGCATTCAGTATCATTGGATGCCCACAAGTTCTAGCTGGAGAATAACAGTTCTTGATCTGCTTTCTTCACACCAGGCATAATTTTATACATCTGTAACATGCCACCTCTTACTCACCTTTTCTTGAAACTGAAAAGCACCAACTGTTGTAAACTTTCACTAGAGGGGAGCTGCTTCAACCCCTTGAACATTTTGCTTGCCCTTTTCTGAACCTATTCTAGCTGTACAATATCCTTCTTTGAAGTGAGGCAACCACTTCTCTCCCCTTCTTCAATTGTTTCCCCTATGTTAAATTTTAGATTATAAGGTCTTTGATGCCGACACCTGTCCGTTTGTACTCTGTAAAGCATCATGGATCTCTGATGATGCTATATGAATCATAATAAATATTAAACAATATCAGTGGTAAACTGACAGTTATTAGAATGGAACTGAATTATGTTATGCGATAAATCCTATTTGCAAGGTGGAGGATGAGAAGCAAGATACCAGCTAACTAAGAGGCTTAGTAGAGATTGCTGGCAAGTCCGAGTGGTACTCTTTCAGATTTCTAATTAGCCCTCTGCTTGAAACCAAACGCTCTAAAGCATGAGTAGCCAACATGGTACCCTTTATGATGCTGGACTGCAACCCCCATCAGCCTCAGTGAGCATGGTCAATGGTCAAGGATGATCAGATGTGCAGTCCAGCAACATCTGGAGAATATAATGTTGACTAGCATTGCTCTAAAATGTATTATATGGGAGAGAATACCATGGGAGGGGGCAAGTAAATTCAAGGTGTTTGACCCTGAACACCAACAGCTTCAGGAAGAAGCTATCAGAATGATCAGTAAGAACTTGGAATTTCAGCAACAGTACCCTTGAATACCCACAGCTATTTGTAATTGTCCCTGTAAGTGGCTCCTTAAAAAGGAGGTGGGGTAGAATTTGCAAACTACTTAGGATATGATTTTTATATTGTGTTATTCATGCTGGAGTTGTTTTCTTCACTTTTTTTGTGACCAGGAGGAAATGACTCATCTGCCTTCTTTGTTTGCTAAATACTACACCCATTCCTGGCACAGACCTTTTCTTCTGCACTAATGTAATCAACACATAGTGATTGCTTTATCACCTTTTAGGACATCACCTTCAACACTCCCCACACACATACAAGGAGTTACAAAAAGTGTTCCTTTCCCCCCTCTCATTAGCACATCTCAAATATTTGATAGGCAAGCTTATATCTTCCCTTAATCACTTCTTACCTAATGTACACAAATTACAGCGGACGCTCGGGTTGTGAACATGATCTGTGCGGGAGGCACGTTCGCAACCTACAGCATTCACAACCCGCAGCACCACATCTGCGCACGTGCGGGTTGTGATTCGGCACTTCTGCGCATGCACAAAGCACAATTTAGTGCTTCTGTGCATGTGCGACTGCCGAAACCTGGAAGTAACCCGTTCCAGGTTTCGGTGTGTCCATAACCTGAAAAAACGCAACCTGAAGCATATGTAACCCGAGGTATGACTGTACATACTTATCTGTCAAACATCTCACATCATTCTCTATCATTTCTCTCACCTTAGTACTGAACATTTTAAAAATAAAAGAAACAAACAAACTTGTACATCTTGCAGTATTCCCACAAAAAGAAGTAATACTGCATACTGATAAATAGATGAGAGAGAGAGAGAGAGAGAGAGATTCATAAAGTGAAACATGTTGAAGATGGAGGGAAAGAAAAGAAAAGTCAGAGAAATTGTGGGTGGACAATATTTTAAAATTATACAGAGATAGCTGGATCTAGGAATGGGCAAAACTACAAATTTTAGTTTCTACTCAATTTTATAATATTCAACTCAGTTTCCCCTATTTTCACAACAGTTTGCTTGTTTGTTTTCAAAATAAAAGTCCAGATGAAAATCAATCAGCATACATTGTGAATTTCTCCTAATATTCATGGTGGTTTTTTTATGCCTCCAAGTGCGACTTCTGGTCACAATGACATGACATCACGTTACATCGTAGGTGTCATCGCTTACCCATAATCTGGGGCCCACGTCAGCGTGCCTGCTGAGCTGCAATTTCTCAAAGAAAGATGAAACCCGAGAACCCCAGCATTCTTTGTGAGCGATGCAGTCAATCGCAGCAGTAGTAGAAGCTAAGCTTTGTGATGATGAACAAGCAAGTTTAAGATCTTTCTTTTGAACCAGAGAGAGAAAAGTGTATTGAACTGCAATAAGGTCTAAAAAGAAGGCTAGGCCACAATGCTAACTTGTTTAAGAGCAATGTGTTATTTTGTATCCTATAACATTTAATTGTAACTATATTAAGATAGTTTTGCAGTACAGGTTTGAAGCTCATTCTTGTGGTGGGGAAAATTATTTTCTACTCTACACAAAGTGCAACAACTCTAGCACACCTATGCTTAGAAGTTATTTGACAATCCTTTCATATCAGTAAATATTTCATCAATCGGGGCCGCAATGCATGTGCTCAAGTAAAACCCAGTTCATAATCAAGTTATATTGCAAGAGGACATTGATGAAACTGGTGCTTAATTGGAAGTAGCCTTTTTATATATAAGTTTGTCTTTTCCCCCCAGGGAAAAGCCTTTAGGATCCAGATGATGATCCTCAGTAATTATGGAATCTGAAGTTAATTAGAGAAGCTAGTATTACTTTGGCAGTTTAAAAAGAAAAAAAAACCCTTATAGTCTCCAACAAGCCTGAGCCCTACATTTTTAGGGCTTTATAGGTTAAGCCCAGTTCCGCATGGAAACTTTAGCTCCTGCAGATTGGATAGTCCCAATCTAATGTGCTCCATTTAATAAGCAGGCTTCCTCATTATACACTAGTTTCATGTTCAGATTTGTCTCATGGTATACAGTTTCAATTGCACACCTGTGCAACCACACAGCATTTAATGGATTTGCTCAGATGTAACTTAGGGCATTGCTAGAAGTTAATGAGTTTGCAAATATGACCTTGTAAACACCCCTGGGTTAATACAAATAAAGTAGAATCTAGGAGAAAAAAACAGGCCACTCCCTATAGGCAGTACTGGTGGTACAAAGCTGTTAATATGTTCAGAAAGAAAGTCATGTTTGCAAGAATATATTTATCTAGCAGTCCAGCTAATATCCATAAATAATATTTCCAATTAAGGATCAGCTCCCATAATGTCCTTGGAGATGTGGGTTCATTTACGTGCAATGCACCCATCCACTCCTAATGAGCTGGGTTTTACCTGAGGACAGGTCTCTCAGTTACAAGTCCACTAAAAAGCACATGAATATCTGGACCACATGAATATTCAAGGCCAATTTGGATGGAGCTTACAGAAGACCAAATAACCTATGATTCTGTACTTCTTGGTACAATTTCAAAAAAGGGACTCACATCACATCTACAATTCTATGATCTCGTCACAGGAGAGCAAGCATCTACTGTGGACATAAGATCATGATCAGAATCTAACAAATAGGCTAATGTCTACCTACCTAGTTTTTCTCTAGCAGTGGTTAACCACAGCAAACAAACTCTTATTTAACCTTTCTTTGTTGAGTAGATATTTCTGGTATTTGATATGATCTCTTTCACCCCCAATAATTACACTGGGCAACAATTTTTTACTTTTTGAATGTTGTCTAGATTTCTACAACTGATTTAGGGTATTTTTGCACTGCTGAATCAGGAAATGGCATCCGTTTCTCTCCATCAGGTCAGGTTTACTGTAAACTGAATGGTGGGCATTGATAAAGGTAAGTACACATAAATTGCATGTTGCTTCACCATTTTTCAAACTTCAGGGCTTGAACTTCCGTTTCTTGGAACTCCAGGAATGCTCAGCGGCAGGGAGGTCTCTCTTCAGAGTCCAACAGTAGTCAGCCATCATGACTGCGTCCCAGCGACCCTGATACCTGGTCTCCATCTCTTTCATGTCCTGATGGAATCTCTCCCCCTGCTCGTCACTCATTGAACCCAGGTTCTCAGGAAACTGGTCCATATGTGAAAATAGGTAGTGTATCTTGACGCGCATGTTGCAGCCCAGGTTTCTGAAAGCAGTCAGCATGTTGTTGACAAGTTCTGCGTAGTTTCTGACCTTATTGTTGCCAAGAAATTTCTTCACTACCAGAACAAATGCCTTCCATGCTTCCAGTTCCACTTCGTTCATTGAGTTTCCGAACTCTGGATCTCTGATGAGCTGACGGATCTGAGGACCGTCAAAGATGCCAGCTTTCAACTTCTCCATGGTCAATCCTGGAAAAGCCTGGCACAAGTAAGTGAAGCAGTCACCATCCTTGTCCAGAGAAGAGTATTCTGTCTCTGTCCACCAGAGGGTCGTTGATGACGTTCCTTTTTTTGCAAGGCACCAATTCCTCCCACACAGGCCAGTCCTTCTTTGTGTAATGCTGAGCACAGTCCCTACTATCCCACATGCACAGAAAACATGGGTACTTGGTGAAGCCAGACTGTTGTCCCAACAAAAAGTTCACCATCTTCAGGTCAACATAAATAAACCACTTATGCTGATCATAACCAATTTTCTCCAGCACATACTTCACCGCTTCATAGTTCTCCAATCTTTGGGTTCGTACTGTGGCACTCCAAGCTTGAGCAGAACCTGCGCAATATCTGCACAGTACACCAAGTCCGTCTCTTCCGAGAAAAAACGGAGCTACTCTTGATGCCTGTTGCGGAAGAAGCTGATGCGAGCACTGTCAGAGAGAAGGTTTTTTCCCTTCAATCTGGATGCCAACAGTTTGGCAGAATCCTTTGACAAGCTGAGGTCGCGAACTAGATCATTCAACTCCTTTTGGGAAAATGGATGTGGAGCATCATCTTCAAGAACCACTTCTTCTTCATGTCCTTCAACACTGGAGGCATCTTCGTCACTAATGTCAGGAAGTTCTCCAAAGATAGGCACTGGAATTTCATCACAATGAGCTACAGGACGACGTGCTGATTGAAGATCAGGATACTTCATGGGGCGGCTGCCCCATTAACTTAGTTTTGATCCCCCAATTTTATGCTTTGCCGCACCAATTTATGGAAGATTTCGAGGTTTTATGACTTCAAACTGATCCCTTTTCGACATAATCACCCAGAACTATCGGACCTGAATACTTCTTGTCATTAAAATAATCATTTCCAATCAAAACAATTATTTGACATGGCATTTTACCGCCACCAACTTCTTCTAAAATGCTCCACACAAGCGTACATGTGAACAAAAACGTAAAAAAAATGACATGTGGCCATAGCTCAAAAACATGACCTGATTGAGCAAAACCAATGCGATTTTTGGATTCAGCGCATCAGATTCATCCTAAATCAACTGAAAAAACGCAGACAACAAATTTGTTGTTGACCAGTGTTCATTCTCTCTCTCTCTTTCCTATCAGTACAATTGTTTTGAACACAATATGGTTGGCTAATGGTAGTCATTTCAACAGCATAGAGAGCAAAATCAGAATGAGCAAATGTTCTTAAGGTAGAAATCCATTTCTTAAGGGATTGTAAAATGACTGAGGAAGGGTGAAACTCATTCATACTATTACTGTGGTTAATGGAGAATCATTCCCATCTTCTTTCATACTTAGGTACTGGTTATATTTCTACCATCATGAACAAAACTTGCAAGCCTACACATACTTACTAGGGAATAAGCCTTGTTAAAATTAGTAGGACTTACCAGTACTTGCAAGCAAATGGTCATGCTGCAAATTTGTTATTTTACTGTCTTGTGTATATTTCTCCCCCACCCCAAATTTCAATTTCCACTGGGATATTTCTATTTCTAGCCCTGATCATTTGAACTGTCCTACTCTGTAGATTTTACAGTTCTATCATATTCTGTTCAAGATGCAGTTGTCAAAACTCCATAGAATTTTCTAAATAGAGGCACATAGGAGATGAACTGGAAGCATTACATTAGAAATATAGGAATTATATATATGAAGCAATCACCTTTCTCAATGCTCACATTTATTTTCATATTTTATTCTTAAAATACACATTTTAAACACATTTGATCTTTTTTGAGCTAAGAATGATGTAAAAAAAAAATGGAAATGTATGAAATTTGGAAAAAAGTATGAAAAGTATCTGCATTGGTTGGGCTAGATGACCCTTGAGGTACCTTCCAAATCTACAATTCTATGATTCTTTGAAATCTGAAGGATAATTGCATCCCGATCCACACATTAATCTGGAATTAGTTCAGATCTGTTCCCTTTACTTAGAATGGCAGAACTCTTGATTTCTTCTGTGTCTGATTTTGCATATTAGTCTCAGTTTACTACAATCCCAAAACTCAAAAGAAAAGCAATAGCACAGGGGTTCAATTACTTCAGCAAACTCCTATGAAATGTAAATTATTTAAATACAATTGGATGTTGTTGTTCCCGTTGCTGTTCTGCCATGCCTCTATTATAGAACAAGGCGCCATTTTAGATTATGTGCCATTACAGTAATTGCAATTGTAATAATGACTGTTTTGATTTAGACCATCTCCACCTCACATTAGGTGAAAAATAAATATTCCCGCTGAACTTCTAGACAACAACTATGGGTAGGGGGCTACAGTGGGGACTAGAAGTCAGTGAGTTATTAGAGAATAAACAAAACTTGCATGCTTTTATAAATAATATTAGAAAGACAACTTCTCAACAGAGGGGGGAAAATAAGTTAGAGCTTCATAAGAAACTGGCAGATGATGGTAGCGATTTATAGAGGTTGTAATGATGTGAGCCACTGTAAGATACATCACTAATTTGGTGTCATTGCAGAGTGTGTTTATCCTGCCTGAGAAGCTGTTAATCTTTTTTAAAGTATTGTTTGTTTTTGCCTTCTCATTAATGAAACAACGGCAGGGCTACAAACCTGTTGTGTTTGCAACCACACAGAGTGGGGTGGAGGAGGATATTATTCTGTGGTGGTGAGATAATAATAATAATAATAATAATAATAATAATAATAATAATTTACTTACAATCATAGATTTGTAGAGTTAGAAGGACACTGAGGGTTATCTAGTCCAACCTCCTGCAACGCAGGAATCCAAAAGCAGCAATGACAGATCTGCTTAAAAACTTCCAAGGAAGGAGAGAACACCACTTCCCAAGGGAGTCTACTCCACTGTCAAACAGCTCTCGCTGAATGACATACTCTTCACTGACAGAAATCAGTGTGCTGAATTGAGTTCATTTATTTTATTTTTATTTAACAAATTTATATACTGCTTGACTGTAGTGGTTTCTAAGAGTTACTGCATGCACAGGACATAAATATACATATTGCACCCCTCAAGGGATTCTGAATGTATCTAAGCCCACCACCTATCATAACAATGCTGAACAATTTCCTAAATTTGTACATTTGTATGTTGACAGTTACTTTCAACATTGTGCTCCATTGTTCCAACACTCTTTCACATTCTAGACTGACCAAAAAATCAAGGTTGCTATGTTCCTATAGGCCCCCATTCGAAATTTTGTAAGACAAAGTAAATGGCCTGCAATCTGAGCCACAATTATGTGTAGGGGCACTAGGGGTCAGCCTCCCCCATCAGTAATTTCCAGTTATGCCAATCCTTGATACTTGCTCTAGTCAGGGTGATTGATGGATAGATAGAAGTATAGGGAGGGGCCGTAGAGTAGCAGGACTGTGAGTTTGTAGGAAGGAATGGGATCTCATCTCCACCAATGCACATCAAATGTGGCAAGTCTCCATCTAGCACTCTTTACTTATGATAGAGCTATCAATTAGGCTACATAAAAGGGTGCTTAATACAATCAGGGCCTGTGGAGATTCACAGAGATTTCTAAAGTTCAAGCAAGGCAAGGTCTGAAATAGAGAGAAACAGTGTGCGCACATACACATACATCCCCTCTGTGATGCATATGATGTTCCCTTCATGGATGCATGATGTAGACATATTCAAGATCCCATTGGGGTGCTTGAGAAGTCGTGCAAAGCCAGGATGTGTGATGTGAAATCAATTATGTGCCAGAAGAGTTTTTTTCACGCATCCATTCCCCTGCTTCCCAGGGGACTAAAGACCAAATCAGCTGGAGCTAGATTGCTAAGGCGTTGTCTTCACATATGTGTTTACTTTGTTTCACTTTCCCTATTTCCATGAGCAGCAGGAAGTTCTAGACACAGCTTTCAATAAGGTCAGCTTCCTTCTGCAGGCACAGTCCATTTGGCCATTACCTGCAATTAAATGTTGCAGTGTAGAGTGCTCCTACTCATGATTCTGGTAAGCTAGACAGACAGCCTTTCCTTTTCCCATGATACTTCATTCCATTCATCTTTTCTTTGCTGCCCCAACTCCCCCCCCCCCCAAATTCACTCCAATTATTATTCCATCTTTTGTGGGCATTAAGCTTGTTTAGTCCTCACTGGGCTATTTTTGGCCCAGTCTAGTTTGCTTGAATTATTGAAGTATATTTTACTGCAAATAGCCAAAGACCTTTTCATTCATGCTAAGAATCCCTATCTTCTATAAAAACAATAAGTCCATCTAGTTCAGTGTGTTCCATCTACTCTGATAGCTGCTCTCCAGGATTTAAGACAGGGAGTCTTTCTCAGTCTGACCTGGAAATGCTAGGGATTAAACATGGTATCATCTACACACAAATCAGATACTCCTTCAGTGAGCTATGGTTCTACCCTGCAACTAGTACAGGCCTCCCTCTTTTGCCTATTGTCACTTTATCCAGAGTATTTATGCTAGTATTCCTGTGCTACAAAGATCCACAGCTCTAAAAAGCACACATCTAATTACATGCAAGAAGCAGTCTCAAACCCAGATATCTTAGGGAGCTGCATTATTCCACTTCAGACCATTGGCCCAACTAGCTCATCGTTGTACACAGTGAGTTACAGTAATATTACAGGACTTTAGGCAGTGAATTTCCCCCAGTCCTACTTGGACATGCCGACACCTGGGACCTCCAGCACACAAAGCATGTGCACTGAGCTATGGCTCCTGTTCAATGCCAGACATGTTTTGCACCTATTCCACCTACTCTTGTAAACAACAATACTGTTTTAACTGCAAACTGCTAAACTCCAAGAGATGCACGTAGAATCCTACATCATTTACATGTTTTATGCATGCCAGCCCCGGGACGGTTTAATTTACAATGGCACAAACTGCTGGAAACTGTAGCTACATTTGATCTATTAGTCCTGGCTTTCCAACAACTGCACCATAAAACCCGTAAAAGTGTCCACGGTGCATGCAAGATATTATCATATACACTTCTTGCAAATGTTCAGATTATCAAGAAATCTGGAGGCATATTTCTTTCATCAAGCTGGGTTTTTTTAAGTGCTTGTGCTCTAAAACAGGTGGCTCCTTGAGTAACGAATTGCACACTGCTTGAATCTAAGGGTTTATATTCCTAGTTCGAAATAGCTCCAGGCAGATTGAATTCTACATCACAAAATTGTCTTCTGAAGATTTATTTACATCCTTTATGCTTTGGGCTTTCTAGATAGAGTTCCTGAGTAAACACAAATGTGATCCTGATTTGGAAATAGTTATATGCAACTTCACAGGTGCAAGAAAATAATTTTCTGACACATTTTTATTCCCCCCACCCCCGCTTTCCCACTCCCTCTGAACTCATTGGAGAATTTTAGGGAATTGGTATACCACTGTGGCAGAGCATGCACAAAGTTTTTAAGGACTGGTGTTTTAGTGTATTTTTCATCTCTGTTGGAAGCTGCCCAGAGTGGCTGGGGAAACCAGGTACTGGTTTGTACCTGATCAAGGTACAAATATAATAATAATAATAATAATAATAATAATAATAATAATAATAATAATATACCAGTTTCAATCTTCAAGAAGGACTGGGAGGGATTCCTGTCTAAAACCCCAGAGGGCCACAACTCTTAGGGAGATGGACCAGTGGTCTCACTATAAAGCACTTTCTTATATTCCTGTGTTCAGCTCTCATGGAAAATACAGTGGTTACAGATGCTTCAGGTTACAGACTCTGCTAACCCAGAAAGAGTACTTCAGGTTAAGAACTTTGCTTCAGGATGAGAACAGAAATCGAGCTCCGGCAGCCTGGTGGCAGCGGGATGCCCCATTAGCTAAAGTGGTACCTCAGGTTAAAAACAGTTTCGGGTTAAGAACAGACCTCCAGAACGAATTAAGTTCTTAACCCGAGGTACCACTGTATTTAACAAAATGACCAACAGTGTCTCCGCTTCTGAATAAATTGTGTAAGCTATGGATCCAGTTTAAATTGTTGCTTATAATTATTTTAATAGTGTTGAAGGAACCAATGGGCTCGGTTCCTTCTCCCTCCAGACCTACTCTCCAGTAGAGGCTAGAGAGGCCTACTCTCCATTAGGGCAAACAGGATACTGCCCCACCCCTCAGCAAGCCTCCACCTGCCTGCCTTCTTACACACAACCAGGCCAGAGGGGTGGCTCTGGCTATTCACTTCTTCCTTCTTAGTCTCAGTGTTGTGAAACTCATATGAGAGAGGGATGAGGATTAAACTGGAGGAAGTCTGGCTCCACCTTCAGTTGAGTTGTCTGCCTTCCACCCTACCAGTCTCAATGGGCATCAGCCATCACTGCTTCTCTCCTAACTCATTTCCTTGCTTTCCAGAATAAGAAGTGAAGTGTTGGCAAGTGGCGTTTGGATGTATTCTCTGGGGCAGAGACTCAGGGCAGATGATTTCAGAGACTCAAGGAGAAAACTCATAGGCTCAGAAAGGTGGAGGGGAGAGGATGTTTTCTTCTAGGCTGCATCATAACACCTGTCCTATAAAGATGGAGGAAGCTGCCAATTTCTGTTCTCTTGGTTTCTCATTTTCCCCATTTTTAAATTCATTTCTCCACATTCTGCAGCTGTTTGGAATTTTTTTTTGAATCCTCATGAAAATTTATCAGCATTTTACTGTGAAGTCTTCCTCATAAACCAATATTTGTATGTAGTTTTGACTAATATACAAGCCAATTCCCCTGATAACATGCAATTTTGTATGTTATTTTCACTAATGTATGCATTTTTATTAACATATTCCCCTAATATATGGATTTTTGTGCATATTATTTGGTTGGATATATTTGGTTGGAAATTTGCATAATTCTGAGTGCAAATTTCAAAGGATGACTGAGTTTCAGTTCATATATTGTTTTGGATGTATTAATGAAACAAATACATTCAAATATTAGTGAAACAAAATGTTTTTGCAAAAATGTGTATGTAGGGAAAATTGCATACAAACACACATATATATTAGAGAAAAAAATATATATTTTCAGGAAAACATTTTTTTAAGTCAGCTGATATGAAAATGTAGAGAACAGAATTTAAGACTGGAAAAATGAGAAACTGAGAGAAACCAACACTGACAGATTCACCCATCCCTAGTTGTAATATAGCTGAAATGAAATGAAACACATCATAATGACAGCATAATGAGAGAGAAAGACACAGAGAGCGAACAGTACCAACACAAAAGAAGCACCCATACATATCCACTACTGAGAACTTAAACAGACAAATTTTAACTGAGCTGAAGGTCATATAATTTATAGGGCCCATCCGTAATGCTTCCTAAAATACAAGTCACAATAGGTTCCATTCTAAGGTTACTCAATATTTCAGCAGCCTCCAAAATATAAAGCCTTGGAACTATTGTGCACTGCATTCATAATTCAACAATCCTCCTTTTTGTTGCCTACTTGGGACTGAAAATGCAAAGGGTTGTCAAGCATCTGGCAGTTTTCACTTAATGGCTGAGGAACCAGGGTAGTATTGACCATGCCTGAGTCTGAATTCAGTGCAATGTTTCAGTAACTCTCGGATTTAAATTATGTACCTGAAGAATACAGATGATACTGGGACAAGTGGTCAGTCATTATGGCTTCTGGTACAAACTGGTGTTAAACCCACTGAGCTACTGTGGAAAGTTAGGCTGGGAGTATGGGACATGTGACCCTCCTGATGTTGATGGACTACAATTCCCATCATCCTTTCCCACTCAGGTGAAAGAGCCATCTTCAGTACAGAAAAGAATAGGCGAGTTAATCATGAAGCTAACCTACCTCAGAGGGTTGTTGTGAGGGTAAGATGTGGCATCTTGAGCTCCTTGGGCAAAATATGGGAGATTTATCCCATGTTTTGCCCGAGGAGCCTGGTACCAGAGCCTGCAATAAACCCAGATGCCAACTTTGCTGCCACATAGACCCAGACAACGCCATCACTGGACCCAAGAACATGAAACATACCATCTCAGGCCTATTGAATTGCTTATCTTCTAACATTGTGTATGCCATCAAATGCCAGCAGTGCCCTTCAGCTCTCTATATTGGACAAACAGGCCAAACCCTACACCAAAGGATAAATGGACACAAATCTGACATCAGGAATCACAAGACAGAGGAGCCAGTAGGAGAACACTTCAATCTCCTAGGACATTCAATACAGGATCTCAAAGCAGCTGTCTTATTACAAAAAGAATTTCAGAAATGGACTTGAAAGAGAAGTTGCTGAATTACAACTTATCACTAAACTGAAAACTATGGAGAGACCTGGTCTTAATAGAGATATTGGATTCCTGTCTCATTACATATGCTAATCATCTGCATACTATCCCTTGCTTTTTCCTGTAGGACTAATTGCAGTCGTTAACAGTTGTCAACAGGTTTATCATACCCATTGAGTCAATCACCCATCTCCCACTATCCTTCTGAGAAAAACCCCAACCCACCCTCCCACTATATATAAGGGTCTGGTGACCTATTTCAGTGTATCTGAAGAAAGCTTATACCAAGAACAAACTTATTTGGTCTCTAAGGTGCTACTGGACAATTATATATGTGTGTGTGTGTGTGGATGTAACACAAGAAACACAAAAAAGACTTTAACTGAAGATGCCAGAGATTGAACCAGAGCTTTTATGTCCAAGGGCCACAATTCCCTCTTAGCAACCATCTAGCAATCACATGGGCAGAGTCAGAGCCAAAGCTGGGCATAATGTAAATTTTACCATTATGCAGTAGGCTAGTTTCTACACTCTACACATTATCCATCTAGGCAAGCTGGGGGGAAACCAACAAACAACCCAAGAAAAATGCAAAGCTGGGAACAATGATGGCAAGTGTGGTTGAGGAGATGATGTGTAGGTGGGGCATTGTGGGAAGATACCAGACAGTGGCATAGCATGGTGGTCACAAGGGCTGTTATCCCAGGTGCAAAATTATTACGGGTGCAAAATTACAACACCCACAGCTATGTGCTTCTGATGCTGGGCTCTGTTGAAAATGGCTTCTCCATGCAAACTAGGAAGTAATCTTTCCAGACAATTGGGGCAATTCTTTACTTATCTCTATGGCTGCGATCTCCTGGGCAATGCAGATGCTATTAGGCAGTTGAATGTACATGCGTACTCTATCCAGTTCCCTCCACCACCACACCTCCGCATGGCTCCTGGCCCTGGAAACCATGTTACACCAATGTGACCAGAGATTCTAACAGAGAGGCTTAGGGGGGCATTTTTAGTTCCTGGTCTCAGATTTCCCAACCCTGGTTGAAAAATAGAATGTAGAACCTAGTGCATAAAAGTGTGTATATACATACTCTATGGCACTATTAAAAGAAAGGTTTAACAACCTATAATACATTTTGCACACCCATAACCCCCCCCCATAGGTTTTGTGTCTGTTTGGAGGACTTGAACAACATCTTATTAAAATATGTTGCAATATTTCGCTAACAGTGGGCTTTTTACTTGACCTTTTTTGGTATCTCAGTCTCAGTTACTGCAACAACATTTGTAAGCAGTCTTCTTCCTTTTTTATCTTTGTACTTTGTCAGGTCTTTCTGTGCAGCCATGGGAAATGAGTCAGATACTTATGCTCTGCAGATTGACTAATGTTGACAGCCACCTACCTACACATTATGTTGAAATGCAGGAAGCAAAGCAGCATTCAGGAAGCCGTGCTCCTCACATATCATATAACTCAGGGGAAGTTAGCATTCAGAAGCACCCACCTGTATGTGGTTCAACTGAGAAGTAAGGCTGTCCCTCCAAGATGCTGTAGACGAGCTTGGCACTGTTTCCGTAAACAGGGTCATCCGCATCGGTGGCTGTCACTTTGGTAACGTAAGTACCTAGTGAAAAAGAAAAGTATGGTTGATGAAGAATGCCAGTTGGCAGTATGTTAGGAAAGAATCTGGACAGAGGACTCGCTCCATACTCTCTTCCATTAATATCTTAATAAACCACCCATACAGAAAATAAAACATGGTATCAGCTGAGCAGTAAAGAAATAGCTGAAACCAGAGCAAGCCATTCCTCAAATGATCAGAAGACTCTAACAGTTGTTTGAATATGGGTCAGCAAAGTTTATCTCAAGATCAGAAACAAGGCAGAAGGATGAACCTTCTCTTGGTAGTGAGCTCCAGATCCTCAGTGTCACCATGCAGAAGGACTTCAGATGGCAGAGTTAAATTCATTCTTAAACATACATTGATGTGCAAAGCACTGCAATCCTAACATCCCTGCAGTTTATGAGCCCTCCTCTCCACCGACCCACAGACATGCACTCAGCAAGGCAATGTGCATAGCATCATTGCAAATAACAATGCTCTCTAAATATTGATGTTTTATTTAAGACATCTGCACTGTGCCTTTCTGCATAAGCCACCCAAGACAGCTTGGCAGTAAACAGGCAAACAAGCCAAGGCCACAGAAACAATTAAACACTAAGGTATCAGCAGCCTAACAATAAAAACACAATCAGACCTAAACATTAGGATTTGTTACAAGCAGAAGAAAATGAAGCTGCTTTCAACTGGTACTTAGAAGAGATAGCAATGCGCAATGTGTGCAGTGTGCAGTGATGGAGCCAAATTGACACTCCTACTGCTGTGCCCACACTGCACTGACCTTTCCACTGAATGCCCCCCCCCCTTTGGTTACTGGCAGTGACTTCTGCATTGGGAAGCTAGGTAAGCAACAACACCACACCACCCCTTTCTGGCCCACCAGCCACTATGGGATCCAAGCTATAAACACAATATAAAATGTATGTTGTTGCTGTTTTAAATACAATACTAATTAGTAGCACAACATCAATCAGCAATAATTATCAGGGCAGCACAAATTGTGTAGGGGGGGGGCATTATCAGAGCAACCCCAAATCCCATCTGAAAGATGTTCAGTCTTGGTGTGGAACCTAAAAAGAGCTTAGGAACAAGCAAAGTGAACTACCAAAGGGAAATAGTTCTCCAGGAAGGAAGGAACTCCAGAGAAGACTCTATACTGTATTGCCACTCATCATACTTTAAGTACTGAGGGTGGTGGAAGGCACACAGAGCACAGCCTGCAAAGGAGATCTGCAAGATGTATTTTAAAAAATAAAATACATTTATAAAAACTTATTTTAAGTGAAATATTATGACAACAGCAGGCAAGGGGAGGGGGGAGAACCAAAGATGGATAATCCTTGTGATGGATTATCCTTGGCAGTTTCTCACCAACAGGGTGGAAGTAAAAATGTTAGAGTGCTCTTGGGTTCTGTCTTTTTACAGATTTCTTATTAAGTATTTTTTTTTTTATGGCAAGGCTTGTGAATGTTTCCATGGTTGCAAGCAAGGGGCATTCAACAATGGATCTTCCTCTTTGCCCTTGTCCTCCTGGACATTAGCAATGGCACTTAAATAACACAGAGTCCAGAGAGAAAAAGTCTTGTTAAAACTTTACTGAGGAAACTCAGCAAAGCACCCTGTATAGTTTGAGGAGAAAGGAACAGAAATGTTTTGTTTTGTTTACTTCAGGCCTTGTTCATAGCAGGGAGACTTTCAACTAAACACCAAGAGAGGAGAACGTCTCTCAGGATGATTCAGCCAATCAAAGAACACACTACCTCAACAATTATTGTGTCAATATGCCTGGTTGCTAAGCAACATCTGCACCTGTCCCACTTTCGGTGAGTTGATTTTAAGATTAAGAGAATTAACCCTTAAGTTGCATACTGAACGATCCCTGCAGTTGCACTTCTAACACCAAGAAAATACAATTTCAGGTTATGGATTTGAAATTGACTTTTCAATAAATAACTTTAAAATGGCTTTGAAGTAAATTAAATTACATATTAATGTTGCAACAGGTTGGAATGGATTTATGAATAAACCTAAGACTGCAAATTGACTGATTTATCAATCTCTAGACTTAAAAACCTGATTTCCGTGTGTGCCATTCAGCAGTAATACACCAACAGGGTGAAACTTCTTGAAGTACTTTTATTTTAGAATAGTCATATTATTTGAAGTACCTTTGTAAAATGTAAAATAAAACTACCTATTTAAATTATGTGGATTTCCAAGCATTTGCAAAGGAAGCATATCAAAGAGGTACAAAATTCCAGATGAATAATACAATATAATATATTGTATTTAAGGTTTTGCAATAGCATATTTCAAAGAAACTGGCAGCGTTACAGCTGCAGCATAGAAAATCAATGGTTTGAAAATGATATATTTTCCTTCTTTGATTTCCACCTATAATAGTTAGAGGAAGCCATTGGCAGAAACTGAATATCCTCTGTTGTCTCAGAAATAGCTTTGTCTTCTCCAGTTTCTTTTACTTTGCATTAGCCAGAGTTTTTTTTTAAAAAAATGTCAAATAATTGCTTAACCTTTTCAGATCATTCTTTGGATTTTGGTTGCGGAGAATGTTAACCAAATCATATTTAAGTCATTTCTCCTTGATTTGTTGCTGGTATGTCTTTTAGAAAACAAATGATGGCATTAATTGATAGGATAGGCAATATTGAGTCAGTGGCCCAAGAAAAAGTTGTAGTGAATGGTTTGGTGTAACTTTGTGAGTGAGGAAACATACTTCAGGAGGGGGAGCAACTGGGGTGTCGGCCTAATAGCTGAACTCGCAACAGAATACTGTGATCCTGGGCAGGTCTGATTTCATACTGATACCCCAATCATAAATGGACATCACTGGGTTCCAAAAGTACAAACAAGCATATAACCAAACAGTATGCCAAACACAATTGCACCTTGACTGTTCCTAAAGACCATACTCAAAGAAATCAACCATTACTGAGAAGTGATTAATGAGTGTGTGGTATGAGGCATTCCTTGATGCCATTCATGCATTAATTAAACTCTCATCAGAGAGTACTTGCCCCAAACTTGGATCTTGGCATCAAGGAATTCTTTTTTATATATCCACACATCTGTGTTGCAAGTCAAACAACTCCAAGTTATATGGTATGCTATGGTATTATATGGTATGCTACACTAAGCATTTTTCTTTACATCTTAGCCAAGAATGGTAACAGATGAGCCTAATTTCAGGGTTCCAGTTGACAACTCCACACAGGATCCAACACCTTCACTGACCAGTCATCCAGTCATTATCTCCAAATAATTCGATGCTACTATGTGTCCCTATGCTATTCAATTCTGCTCCCAGGCTGTAATCACTAGTATAAGTTTTGTTAATGGTTGGGTTAGTACACCAGATACCCAGCAGTAGAAGTTAAATTATAAATAGAGGGTTAAAGTTATTCTCCCTTGGCCAAGCTTTGTTAACACATCATACACAATAATAGTGTTCACATATTGCATTCAATGAGTGTACTATCTGTGTTCAAAATAGTACAGTTATTCACATCTAACATTCAATGAGTGCAAAGTCTGTGTACTTAGGCATACAGTAGTTGAGTTGTACAAATATTTCACACAAACACTTGCACATTTGTAGAGACAGCTTGTACCTCTGTTCAGTGTAACATGTGAAGAAGCCTTGAGGTAAGACAAGCTCAGCCCATCTCAATGTGTGTGTGTTTAAAAATCCTCTGAACCAGAATGATTTGAAGTCTGTAAATGTAGCTAGAGTTGAGATTAATTTGATCTCTTCCCCGCAAATGTGCTCCTCTAGCTTTTCTCTGGGCAACCTCTCTCTTTGTGTGTGCAAGTATTCCAATAATATTTAAGGTTCAGCATCAGCATTTCATATTCATGGATTCTGCAGTGGCAGCTGTCAACATTTGGCAGAATCTTGAAGCTGGCATGCAGTAGCCATCAGCATTTGACATGATCTGACAGTGCCTGATAATGAAATTTAGCAAAATATATATTAATTTCATTTAGCTAGTCAAAACAGGTGAAATAATTTCACTTGTGGATGTCAAATTCTGAACTCAGAATTCAAATGTTTATATACATTCAAACTATGGTTGAAGTCCAACCTTCATTATTGTGAAATGCAAGAGATTTTGAAAGTTTGCAAATAAATAAATAAAAGACAATCACTTCAGCTTTCTTGCCAAGCCAATTCTCCACTTTAGTTCTCCCAGCTATTTTCTGTTAAAGATGAGTCTTAACAAAACTGCCACACAGCCAAACATCAGTGTTTTTCCTCCAAGCACCATTTCACTGCGGGTGAATCTTATTTGTATTTTACTGATGGGAGACTAAGGCAGATAGAGGGGTGGGGAGGGAGAGAGGGAATGCCCCACATGCACATGTGCACTTCTGTTCCCCCATGATTCCCCCATGAAAACACAAAGGTTTATAAAAGCAGAGGTTGGATGGCCATCTGTCATGTATGATCTAGCTGAGAGTCCTGCACTGCAAGGGGTTGGACTAGATGATCCTTAGGGTCCCTTCCAAATCAGCAATTCTATGATTCTTTGAGAATACCACCCCAAATTCCACCCTGCCATTTTCTGGGTCAAAGGTGCTATGAACAGATTTGTTCTGGAAGGAATTTGCACAGGAATGAGATTCCCAAAAGTGTCTTTTATGTCATGTGAAGGGTTGCATAAATCATCAGGTAAGGCAGTGTCAGGAAAACTGTCAGAATGCAGCCAGTGAGAGTGCCCAACATCTCACAATGAATCATGTTAAAATAAAATTTCCTGATCAAAATAAAACATAATGTGATTATTATGTAACTGCAACGTTCCCCTGCACAACTCCATTATTTTCTTTTCACTACTTAAAATGAAGAGAAGGGGAGGAGGCAGCAAAAGGAAACTTAAAAACACTGATTTGTTCCCTCTCCGCTACCACAATGCAAGGATTCTTTGCAATGGAACCAAGTTCTTCCAAAGCCTTTCTTAAAGGGGCAGCAGTTCTCTTGCAGGGAACACAGAAGCATAGAACATGTTCTATCAGTTATGAAGATCCAGATAGCATCATCTTTTGCTGTGCTGAGTGATGCAAGTTATGGAAATAAATCCCCAGGATGAGCATCTTCATGGAAAATGAAGATGAAGCTCTGACTCCTGTGAGTTCTGCTTCAAATTAAGCCCTGTCATTGTCCAACTGCAACCTGTAAGTTCTAGGCTTATTATTCCCACATCTGTCTTGCTGTGCAGAGGGCAGCCCTCCATATGAAAGCATTCTCTGTTTGAAGGGCTATCCAGTTCAAGTTCAGCTTTAAAAAGAAAAGGCTCCTACGAATGGAGAGCAGGAACCTAGAAGATGCCAGTGACACATAGCTCTTGTAGAGCAGGCAGAGCAGGTACAGAGGTGGCCTGGCCATGTCTTCTCCACTATGGTGGAATGCATTATATTTCTACCTGGCCAGAAAATGTTAAAAGCTTAGACCATATTCACACCATACATTTAAAGCAATAAGGCCACTTTAGCAGTAATAACTTCCCCCAAAGAATCCTGGGAAATATAATCTGTTAAGGGTGTTGCATACCCCTTCATGCAAAAGGCACGAAGGGGCAACTTAGTGCTGACTGGTTTTACAGGAAACATTACTCACTGGACTGCAAAAAGAAAAGTGATAATTCTTCACCCATTTGACCTTCTCAATTTAGACCAGTTATAATTCCCCCAGGGCTTAAAAGTGGGCTTTTCAAAATCACTGTCATGGCTGGGTAGACCCATCCATTCAAATAAATTCCCCAGAACCAAGTGATCCTGAATTAATTCCCCCTTTATTTTTTTATCCCCTTTTTATCTTCAGCCCAAAATGCTGTCCCAGCAGCTTACTTTCAGTCAACTGAAACAAGATATGGGCTTACAATCTGAAAGACATGTCACACAAGGAAAAATGGAGAGGAAGGGAAGAGAAGAAATAGCAAACTCAAGCACCAATTCCTAAATAGAATGAAATAGTAGTTCTTATAATGACCAGCTAGAAACATTACCAAGGTGGTAATGGTGGGAAGAGATAAGGTTATCAATGGCATATTTATGGCGGTTAGGACAAGCAATGGCTATCAGCCATGACGGATATGTTCTTCCTCCACTGCCAGTATGCCAGTTACTGGGATTCACAAGTGAACTGAGAGTTGTGCTCAGGTTTATCTTTCCATGTTCATATGAACCCCCCCCCCATGTGTTCATTATAAGCAGATAGTATATTCTGAAATAATAACAATAAATACTACTCATTGTATACATTTCTAATGTTAATGCATACACATAAGACACTTGGCCTTGATGAGTGAATGTCCAGTAGACACTAGAATCTCCCACGAAACTGATGTTTTTATGAGGTCCTAGATGTACTATACATTAAAATCCCCAAAATAATGTTGGGAACTGTAGTCTGTTAAGTTACAGCTGTTAGGGGACTCCTATGTGCCCTTAACAATCTACAGTCTGCATGATTCTTTGGGGAAGCCATGACTGTTAAAGGTGGCATGATACTGTTTTCAATACAGATGCCTTAGATGGAGAAAATGCTGGTTCTCTTTAATTTTCCACCTTGAAACACAGAAGCCCAGTTTGGCTATAGCCCCACTTTGTTTTTTCCTTCCAACAGCAGATGTACACATATGAAGGTCAGGCCATCCTACTAGCACTAAAGTGGGGAACCTGTGGCCTTTCAGATGTTGTTTGAACAACTACAACTCCCACCATCCCCAGTTGCCGTGGCTGATGATCAGGGATGATGGGACTTGTGATCCAGTGGTCACATGCTTTCTACCAGCACCTCTACCAATGATCAAGTTCAAGTGATGCCAATCCTGTCTAAAATGTACTATATGTGGTGTGAAAAATATCAAACACAGTTGTTAAAATGTGTTGGAGTGAAGTTTTTTGTCTTTTAAAAAATGGCTTAAGTTTTAACCCAAATAATTAGCAGCTAAAAAGATGTGTATCTTAAAAATAATAATTAGAGTATTTTCAGAACCACTTTAAGGCCATAACAAACTTTTTTTAGTGAGACACATTTGGTATGGTACCTCTTGGGGGTTGGTTGGTTTTTAAACAAGAAAGTTGCTATTATGGCCTAAGTTGCTTTAAGTTCCACTTCTAATAATATAGGTGATTTTTTTTTGCAGCATCCAGCAAATGTGCAGCATCCAGAAAATGTGTTTCTTCCTTTGAGACACACATAATGCTACCTTACATAACATTAGCACATTTTGGGATAGATATGTAGGGCTATTTTAACATGTTATTTTTACGACTCACTGTGACTTTCCTCAAGACACATTTCTGTAATGTGAATCACACGGCAAGTAAGTGGAGGCTGCAAAAAGGTGCAACAGATTTTAATTAATGAACACCTTTCAATGTTAACCAAGGCTCATTGTTTCACTCCGTTAGTGCAGCTTTTGAAGATTCTGCTTTACAAAATGCACATAGTGATCCACAGAGGCAGATAATGATAACAGTTGCTCCTTGATCTCTCTAGGCACATCCAGACTGTCACTATTTGGGGGTGGGATTCAATCACATACCAACAAATTCAGGTTGACTGGGAGGTACTGCTCAATCCAGCTGCTTCTCAATGGCATACTGTTTGCAGTAAGGAAAGTGAGGGGATATGCACTGGAAAGTGAGGCAACATTTGCTTTGATGAAACATCATCTAACCTCTGCATATACAAATGAGAATGACTGCTCATTAAATAGCCAATGCCATATCATCTCCCTGCAAACAAATCAGAATGGATGTTCAGTAAACAGGTCATCTGAAAGCTCTTTCTTTCTTTCTTTTTCTTTCTCTCTCTCTCCCTCTCTCCCCCTCCCTGACGCACAAACTAGTTTCTGTTTGCTGACAAACTAGATTAAAATCCTTCATAAAGTAAAGATATGTGCACTTGGGTAGTGCTGTTCTGTTGCTTTGGCTCTGTTTTTTATGTCTTAGTCAGGGTACCGAATGTGCACATTATTCAGAAAGAAAAATGCATACAGCACCCTTGAGGAAGAAGGAAAAGGCAGATGAGGGGCGGGCTGTTGAAATGTGTGTACTGGGGGAAAAAATAAATAAAACTTGTATGCCCTGAAGGACTGGGCTCGTGGCATTAGAAATTTGCATGCATTCATATTCAATGAATGAACCATTCTGCTGAATTGTAATGGTTAGGAGGGGGCAGGGAGAGAGAAGAAAACTGGTCATACTGTACCTTAGAGCATGCTTTCTCGCCCAGTAGGGTTTGCTGGTGTATATGTATATATATAAGTGTGTGCATTATCCCTGCTACTAAATTCTGGCAAGCTGCAGTGTTCACTTGATTTAGGACAGGAATATCAAGCCTGTAGCCCCTCCCCCAACCACTGATGGGCTCCAACTCCCATCATCCTGAGCCAATATTGCCAATGGCCAGGGATGATGTAAATTGAGTCCAGCAGTATCTGGAGGGCCACAGGTTCCCTAGGCCTGATTTTGGAGATGTGTAGTCCAAATGTTGGGGACGCAGGTGGCGCTGTGGGTTAAAGCCTCAGTGCCTAGGACTTGCCGATCGAAAGGTCGGAGGTTTGAATCCCTGCGGCAGGGTGCGCTCCCGCTGCTCGGTCCCAGCGCCTGCCAACCTAGCAGTTCGAAAGCACCTCCAGGTGCAAGTAGATAAATAGGGACCACTTACCAGCGGGAAGGTAAACGGTGTTTCCGTGTGCGGCTCTGGCTCTGGCCAGAGCAGCGATGTCACGCTGGCCACGTGACCCGGAAGTGTCTCCGGACAGCGCTGGCCCCTGGCCTCTTAAGTGAGATGGGCGCACAACCCCAGAGTCTGTCAAGACTGGCCCGTACGGGCAGGGGTACCTTTACCTTTACCTTTACTAGTCCAAATGTTTGCTGTGTTCACTAAAGCAATATCCCATATAAGTGTGCAGCAAGATGGTATGTCTGTGAATTGCAGTCAACATGTCCAGATTAGCCAAGTTTGAATATTTTTGGGTGCATAAAAATAATACTGTTCTCTCAATTGCATCTATCACACTCTATGTTTCATAACGAATGCGAACCGCCTTGAGGAATCTCTACCTTGTAAGATGGCATGTAAATAACTGAAATAATTAACTAAATAAATTGTGACTTTCCCAACATTTAGGTGTAACCCCATCAAGACCCAGGGTGGTGTAGTGGTCAGAATGTTGGGGTCAAATCCCCACTTGTCCATGAAGTTCACTAGGTGACCTTAGGCCATTCTCACTCTCAGCCTAACCTACCTAACAAGATTGTTGAGGGGATCAAATGAAGAGAGGTAGAAACATGAGCTACTTGGGGAAAAGTTGGGTTACAAATGTAAAGTGTTACAGGTATAAAGGGACCCCACTGCATAATGACCAAAGAACAGGGCTGTGCCCCTGACATTCTGTGACTGAACAAACCCTGCTTCAACATCTGAAAGCACCACTAGGGCAGAGCTAGCTAACTGTTTTCTAGGCTGGGGGCCACATTGACCCATGGCTAGTCCTCCAGGAGCTGCAGGTCAAAATGGACATTGCCATATTTCTCTCTCTCTCTCTAAAAAAAAACACCCAAAACAAAAGCATTTGATGGATTTGGGGAGTAGTCACAAAAAACCTTACAGCACCACCAAATCACAACAGATGGGCGTGTAGGTGTGTGTATGTACACAATCACATGGGCAGGGAGCTTTGACATATACCCTTAAGCAAAAGGCAGGCTGGCCTGATCAGGACCAATGCAGTGTGCAGGTGGAGCCTAGGGTCAATTGGCAGGAGAACCAATTGGCACAGCGACAACTTTTGCTCTCCTCCATGACTAACATCAACTGCTTTTCTCTCTTTTTTGCAGGTAAGAGTTTGATGCACTAATTGTGTTTCTTAATAATGTTGTGGCCTATTTTACTCCAGTGACTATGTTCATCTCTTCGTTATCCTTGCAGTGCTGAAGTCGGGGAGTTGTATCCAGCACAGTGCTAAGTTAAAGTTACTTAGTAGTATACATGTTCCTCTGTAACGTTTTGTGCCAGCAGAATGTTGATGGGCAAGAGCATGCTTAAGCAGGTTGCTGATACTTTTGCTTTGCAGTTGATTGTGTGATCTGTTACATAAGGAACTGCGGCTAGAGAAACTGTTGCGCTTGATTCATCTGCTGCACATCATTAAAATTCCTCCGCCTCCTAGCAGAACAGCCTTTGTACTAGCAGACACAGAAAGTTGGATACAGCCCAATGGATCTTTTCCTGAACTAACAAGGAGGTTCTCAAGCAAGGGTTCAGTCTCAGGATCCTTTTCATTGATTGGGTGTGCTTTAACCATTAAAAGATCCCAAGTATAACTTGTGCTTTGTATAGCTATATAATGGAACATGGACCTTCCAGTACAATCTGAAAGAGATTGCATAATACTAAAGTCAATCCACCTCCAGCTTTAGGTCTAGCTTTCTTTCCAAAGCGATACAATTACTTAGATGTCCTTAAAAAAAATTCTCAGAGGTAGCATGCTAGTTGTTGTCATGGTAACAATACTGCTCTGTATAACACTACAATAATCTCATATAAACCTGGATAACTTGTTGACATGCAAATTAGTGTTACCTTGAAGTTTAAGAAACATTCATTTCCATTCCTTTTTTTTTAAAAAAAAAAGAAAAATGTCAAAATTAATACCGTATGTTTAATTCATGTGAGGATTTATTCATGTTTGGTATTTTGGAGGGTTTGTATTATCAGTGGTCATTAGTCATGCATTAAGTCCTGCTCTGAGTGCTCCCTGAACACAGAAAAACTTTGCCCTGCGGCACAGGAGCTCAGAGAGTGGGGTGGGCTTTTGTTGTTGTGTTCTTGTGAGACCCCAAAAGGTCTCCCCACAAGATCTTGTGAGAGGGAAGGAGAGAGGGAGGCCTTAAAAGCCCTTGTCCATGAGAGTTTGGGACCATTTTGCCCCCACAGGCTTCCCAGCCACAACATTACAGTCTCACTCAACTACTTGGGTCACTGGTTGACAGGACTGGAAAGAATCTTCCCCCAACCTCAACTGGCCTTTGGTTGGGGGGTTGCTGCCTTCCCCTCAGTGCTTTAACCAGTGTGGGGTTGAAGTACATTCTTTTGCTTCTGCTTAATCCTCCAATTGCAAATCAATTTCTTTAAGTGATCCAATGAAAATAAAATAAAACAGCAACAGCAACATAAACTTTTATCTAATTTATGAACCCGAACCTGTATGCAGATATATATGTCTGTCTGTCTGTCTGTCTGTCTGTCTGTCTCTCTCTCTCTCTCTCACACACACACACACATATATCTATTTCTTGAACAGTTCCACTCATGTCATAACTATCTATAAATATTTGAATTTCAGTTTGAAGTATATAACCTAATGATATGCTGACATTGATATCTAACTGTCCTTGCAGATGGAAAAGTAAGAAGAAAATTCTTTACGATTCTTTTATACCGAGGGCACATTTGGGAATTACAATGCTGGAAGCAGTTTCAATCACTAGTTAGATAGATGGAGACAAGGCCTAATTTTATTCCAGATAAGGAGCAATAGTGGTATCTGTAATGAGGGTGGTTTAATTTAAGTACAAGGCAAGGGAGTTTCATCTTAAGAATTTGGGAGGGGTGGAATTGGAAGGGTCCCTCAAGAGAAACAGAAAGATCTGCATCCTTAGAGGCTTTTGATGGTATCCCCTAAAGGATGAGAAAAGTGCACTCTAGGATAAACCCTCTATCAACAGGAGGATAAGCTAGATATGTTTTTTTAAAAAAACTGTCATTTTGAAACCTCTTAGGAATGGTGCATAGCACGCAGCACTGCTTTATTTTGTTTGATCTAGGACTGAGCAGAAAGTTCTAATAAAATACTTTTTCCTCCAGTTTTGGGAGCTAAAACAGGGAGGATGGGGTTCAGTTCTCCGTCAGTTTTCAGATGGGAGACTCAAAATTTAGGGTGGGGACAAAACTCACTGCCACACTCTTCCTCCATGCACTGAAATAATGTGTGGTGTAGACTGCAGTGCCAGACTGTCTAGCCATACCCCCACTGCCGGCTCTCACTATCACCATGGTAGGACATCCCTATTTTCATTGGAGAAATGTTGGGGGGGTATGGTATTGAATTGTATTAATTGTTTGATGAATTCATTTTTCTTGCCTCATTTACATGCTATGGTGGCCAGGCCTGAGGATACTACCAGGGGCCTGAGGAATAAAGCTGGATGCCACTCGCATATTGTTAACACCTTGCCCCAAATCTCCAGATAACTGCCTCCTGAGTCTTACTGTTCTATAATGTGCAGTTTTAATTGCAAGTCACCTAGGGGGCCAATGCTAGGGCTGAAATGCAGTGTATATTTATTTAATCGGATCCTCCCCATGTGTGCCACATTTTAGCTTTTTAGGTCATATGAAAGTACAACAATTTCAATACACTATGAGTGTTTCCCAGTGACTGAGTCAGTAAGCAAGGCATCTTTATGTGTGTATAAATAACTAGTAAAAAAAGGGGGGGCAACTCGAACAGTCTGCATTTGTCTAATTCATCAGTATCTGCATAAAGCAAAGTAGTGAATGGCCTATTTTACATAGGGCTGCTACGGTTACAGAAATTAGAATCTCCCCAGGCAATGAAAGGTTGAACAGGATGACAGTTTTACAATCCAGCAAGGATGACAAACTGATTTTTGGGTTGCTGAATTAAAAAAGCAGAAGAACAAATTTGTGATGAGTCCTACACATAGTAGACCAGAAATAACTCCTATTGAGTTCAAACTTTCTGAAGGAGAGTACTAGAAATCACAATCCTGGGGAAAATGTACATTGTTTTCCCTTCCCCTCCTGGAGGCAGGCAAGTGCAGTGTTGCTGTTTAGGTGCCTCTGTTTACCCAGGCTTTCTTTCCTTGATAATGATCCAGATATGTTGATGCATTCACCTGATCTACTGATTTGTGATGCAATTTGTATTTGTTTTATGAATGTAATTTTATTGTTGATTTTATGCTGTTCTCTCTCTCTCTCTCTCTCTCTCTCTCTCTCTCTCTCTCACACACACACACACACACACACACACACACAATCAGTGTTGGCTGTATAGACATATTTGTTGTGAGAGTGAATGAATTAATCATAGGGATGCATTCCTGCATGTGTGTAAAATGCTAGTTATAGTAATGGGGGAGAAGGTACGGTAATCTGGTTCACAGTTTAATGTGAACTTGACTAGTTTTCACTTCCCAAACCAGCAGGGACACTGAAATGCAGCTATTCTTCAGAATTCAGACTTCAGTTCTCCAACCAAAAATGCATATAAAAATGTGAGGGGTGGAGGGAAAGAAACACACTTAAATTAGTGAAAATAATGTTCATAATGCATTATATTTGAATAAAAGGCATGCCAAAAATGTGTGTAAATGTGTGTATTAGTTGAAATGGACACAAAAATGCATACAGATTTTCAATCATACTTTTTAAAAAATAAATAAATAAATTGCAATGATATGGAAAAGGTGAGAACTGTATTTAAGATTGGAGGGGAGGGGAAATGTAGAAACTGATTCACACACCCCTAGTAAGTTAGCACTTCTAGTCTACAAAATTAATATATCATATATAACGTCTGTCTGCCTCTCTCTCTCCCGCCCCCCCTCCACCTATTCCCAAAATTGGAGCAGTGTACATTATTTCCTCTGGATTGTGATTTCTTTTGAGTGTTTTTGGTTTTCCTCTCTCTCTCAGGTTGATTTGTCTGTGAAGCTTAAACCAGGTTGTAAGAGCAGACTTAGGAGCCTTTCTCCCTTGGGCTGCCACAAACAAGCATATGGCGAAAGCGACCATTTGGCCTCCAGGGAAAGGGTGAAATCAAATCGCGCAGCCAGCTGTCCTCTCAGGGCTGATTCATGAGAAAGTGCTATTGACATCAGCTCCACAGGCAGCATCTTATCTGTATTCATGGAGGAACATTAAGCACTAGAAATTCAGAGGAGCCAGACAAAGAAAGAGGCACTGAGAGTTAAGCAATGCAAAGAGCTATCTGACTGAGGCAAACCGCTCGCTCCAAATTATGGATTTCAAATTGAGCCTGAATATGCATTTTCTAAAATTACTGAAAATAAAATACATCCTGAATTATACTCCACTTCCTTCCTCCACCCTCCAAAAAGGAGGGGACAGTAGTGTTCTTTTGATGCTGGAATGTGTAAAAGATATCGAGATTAGCAAGGGAGCTATTTAAAGACATTTCCAGTGCAGGCAAGATTCTGCTGGCTTATTCTCTCTCTCTCTCTCTCTCTCTCTCTCTCTCTCTCTGTGTGTGTGTTGCGTTTTTGTTTTTTTAACTGAAAAACAGGGGTTTGTGTTCAACAAAGCCCTACTCAGGGTATAACTAAGGAAATTAATGGGTATAACTAAGGAAATTAGCCATGTCCATTAACTTATGTAGCTCTGCTGTGGGTATGTCTAGCACTGTACGTTCTTCAAGACTCCTACCAATCAATATCTAGCTGCAGGTGGCCACTCAACTATTCGCCCCCCCCAAAAAATGTGTCACCAAAAAGATGGCAGATGCATACAAATTCCATATACAAATTTATATAGTGGTACCTCAGGTTATAAACACCTCAGGTTACGAACTTTGCCCCAGGACGAGAACGGAAATCGGGCACTGGCACAGCAGCAGTGGGAGGCGCCATTAGCAAAAGCATGCCTCAGGTTAAGAACTGTTTCGGGTTAAGAACGGACCTCCAGAATGAATTAAGTTTGTAACCCAAGGTCCCACTGTATCTATAAATGCAAAGTTAGAATTTTTTTTTGTTATTTAAATAGAAATAACATCTACCATCACAGAATAATGGAAAAGGCTGTGTTAGGATAGCTGCCCAGACTGCTGCTTAATAATAATAATAATAATAATAATAATAATAATTTTTATTTATACCCCGCCCTCCCCAGCTAGGGCCAGGCTCAGAGCGGCTTACAAGCAATAATAAAAACAAGTTAAATGATTGCAACTTAAAAACAAAATTAAAAAATACAACATTAAAATATTGAAACATTAAAATATTAAAATGTAGCCTCATCGCAGAAGGAGAAGGAAAAGAAAAAAGAAAGAGAGGGAGGGAATCAAATTGGCTCCAAGCCAAAGGCCAGGCAGGACAACTCTTTCTTACAGGCCCTGCGGAAAAAATCAGATCCTGCAGGGCCCTGGTCTCATGAGGCAGAGTGTTCCACCAGACCGGAGCCAGAGTTGAAAAGGCCCTGGCTCTGGTTGAAGCCATTCTAACTTCCTTAGGGCCTGGGACCACAAGGGTGTTGCTATTTATGGACCTTGAGGCTCTCCGTGGGGCATACCGGGAGAGGCGGTCCCGTAGGTACGAGGTTCCTAGGCTGTGAAGGGCTTTAAAGGTCAAAAGCAGCACCTTAAATCTGATCCTGTACTCCACCGGGAGCCAGTGCAGCTTGAAAAGCACTGGGTGAATATGCTCCCATGGCAGAGACCCTGTGAGGAGCCTCGCTGCAGCATTCTGCACCCGCTGCAGTTTCTGGGACAGCTTCAAGGGCATCCCCGCGTAGAGCGAATTACAGTAGTCAAGCCTGGAGATGACCGTCGCATGGATCACTGTGGCCAGGTCGGGGCGGGAAAGTAAGGGACCAACTGCTTGATGCGGCGAAGATGGAAAAATTGTTATTCTAAAGCAGCAATGCTGCAGCAAGCAAAGGCACTAGCAGCTCAGTCAGCTGCTTGTGGCTGCAAAGCCAGACAGGATGTATGTGACTGTTGCCATGCAAACAAAGGGGCAGTCCATTCTCCTTATTGAGCACAGGATGTGAGCTCAGTGTGTGTCATATGACCTGTACAGGATGTACATGGGTGGAGTTTTGGAGTTTCTCTCTGTTTGTTGAAGAGAGCAGACATGTTTTCTCTGTATGACTGCTACAGACAGGAATAAAACATGTAGATACATTTCTGTCTGTGTCTGATTCCCCTCCCTGGGGATATGCTGGAGAGCAGGGAGAAGGAGAAGCAGTTGGTGTGTTTTTCTCACAGCCTGAGGAAAATCGCCGGAACGGACCTCGAGTGTTTTTCCTGCCGGGAGTCGCCGGAGGGAGGTCAAAAGAATTCAGCCGGTGCCTGGAGAGATAGGCACATACCTCTGACCGGCACTGAATTCCAACAAAAATGTCACCTTGGCTGTTGCTGTAACTTGCGCCTCCATGGAAAGGGAGGCGTCAAGGATTACACCCAAACTCTTAACGGAAGGCAATGGCACTAACTGGGCCCCCGCAAGAGAAGGGAGTTGGTCCCTCATCCCCATGCCATCCCGACCCAGCCATAGGACCTCTGTCTTCAAAGGATTTAGTTTCAATCGGCTCCCACGAAACCATCCAGCCACAGCTTCCAAGCATCTGGTCAGTGTGTTTGGGGCCGAGTCGGTGTGGCCATCCATCAGCAGATAGAGCTGAGTGTCATCAGCATATTGGTGACAGCCCAGCCCAAAGCTCCGGATAATCTGGGCAAGGGGGCACATAAAGATGTTAAAAAGCATTGGGCCCTGAGGCACTCCACACACCAAGGAGTGTCGCGATGACATTTCCCTCCCTAGTGCCACCCTCTGTCCCTGACCAGAGATAAAAGAGCACAGCCAGTTACGGGCTATGCCCTGTATCTCCACATCTGCGAGGCGGTGGTCCAGAAGATCATGATCAACCATGTCAAAGGCTGCTGACAAATCTAAAAGGATCACCAGTCCTGACCCGCCTCGATCCAGCTGTCTACGGAGATAGTCTGTTAGGGCAACCAGAGCCGTCTCGGTCCCAAAACCAGGACGGAAACCGGACTGAAATGGATCTGAAGCTGATGTTTCCTCGAGAAACCAACCAAGCTGTTCAGCAACCATTCTCTCAATTCCCTTACCCAGATATGGAAGATTTGAAACTGGGCGGTAATTGGATAGGTCTAAGGGATCTAATGAAGTTTTCTTTAAGAGTGGACATACCACTGCTTCCTTCAGTTCCCCTGGGAATGTCCCCGTGTCAAGGGACAAATTGATAATTTCAACCAGGGGGGTCCGCGCAACATCTGGGCACTCCCTAATCAGCCAAGACGGACACGGATCAAGGAGGCAGGTGGTGGGCCTACTAACTTGGAGGAATCTATCCACATCAGCAGGGAGTATTCGATCGAAATGGTCCAACACTGGACCTGAAGTCAGTCGAGGGGCCTCCAGTTCAGTCACTGAATCTAAATTGGCAGGGAGGTCACGGCGGAACAACAGGACTTTCTCCGCAAAAAAGCTCACGAATGCCTCACAGCTGTGGGTCGAATTTGTGCTTAAATTTGGTTGTCCTCCTAAGGACGTTATTGATCTAATTTTTCTAAAAAGTTGTGCCGGGCGAGAGCTAGCGGATGCAATGGAAGCTGCAAAGTAAGATTTCTTAGCAGCTTTCATAGTCGTCCTATAAGATGTTCTTGAGGCTCCGTCACGAGTCCGTCGCCATACTCACTCTAGCCCTCTGAGATCCTGCTTCATTTTCTGGAGCTCCTCAGTAAACCAAGGAACCCGGTTTCGACGGGTCACAGAGGGCGCTTAGGCGCGATCTCATCAATGGCTGCCAAGAGCCGGTTATTCCAGTCCTCAACAAGGTCATCTAATGAGTCGCCAGGAGGAGCAGGGTCCCCCAAGGCTTGTCGGAATCTATCAGGATCCATCAGTTTTCGTGGACGAGCCCAAATAGGTTCGCCACCCGAGCAGGGGAGGAGCGGGAAGTCAATCTTGGCTTTCAAAGCGTAGTGATCAGACCATGGCACTTCCACGGGGGGGGGGGGGAGCATGATCACATCTATGCCAGCTCCAAAGATCAGATCCAGCGTGTGGCCTGCTTGATGAGTGGGGCCCAAAACAAACTGGGAGAGCCCTAGTGTTGCCATGGAAGTCACTAGGTCCAGAGCCTGTGAGGAGGGAGCGGCATCGGCATGGACGTTGAAGTCTCCCAAAACCAGTAGGCTTGGGAACTCCAAGGCCCAGCCTGCCACCACCTCCAACAGGTCTGACAGGGTGGCTGCTGGTGTGCTGGGTGGTTGGTACACCAGCCAGACAGCCAAGCTCTCCTTGGTGCCCCACACGAGACCAACACATTCAATGCCGGAGATCGCTGGTGATGGCAGGGCTCTGAAAGAGCAATCCTCCCGGATTAATAAAGCTACTCCTCCCCCCCCCCCGACCCACAGACCGCGATTGATGGAGGACAGAGAAACCTGGTGGTGTTATCTCATGTAGGGAGACTACTTCACCTTCCCATACCCAGGTCTCCGTCATGCAAGCCAGGTCAATACCTGCGAGACAAAAAAGTCACCCATGGTGGCGGTTTTGTTGCCTATGGACCTGGCATTGCACAGCACTAATGACGGAGGTGGGTAATCCTTGCTCTCCCTACCCTCATCCCTTGGGATGGGGTGTAGATTGGAAGGGGTTTGAGGATCACTGCATCTCGAAACCCTTCGCTGATAGAGATTTCTAGCCCCACTGCCATTCCTCCCTAGCCCTTCAATAGTGGAAATCCCAGACCCCATACTAGCCTCCCCAATAGAGGGGTAACATCCCCTCAATAACAAATCATCCTTAGGTCAGGACTCCTGGGTCAAAATGGTATGGGGAAGAGGTGGAGGTTTGATAGGGTAAGTATCCCTAGAAGATAAAACCCAACCAACCACACCCCAAGCGGGAAGGACAGTCTCATGGTGTTTCGTTAACTGTCAATCCCCCTCTCCCTCCTGGGTTGATTGGAGGATTGTTGGTTCTATCTGTGGCTGTGGGAGTATTAATGAGGTATGTGCTATAAAATGTGGATCACTGGCTAACAAAGAGCCAACTTTGAATATGGAAGATCTCTCCATCCTGTCTCGCTAGGAGTACAGTAGAGAAGGTTGATCATTCTGATAAGTTTTTGGAACATTAGGCAAAGGTCCAGATGTAGATTTGGTGCTGGATATCTCTAGATTGTCAGCAACATAGAGTTCTTTAGGTGTTGTTGCCATAGAAATGCCGGAGGCGCCAAATTCCACATCTAATTCGGTGTCGTTTGAAAAGGGAACAGGGAGTTGCACTGATGTCTTTCTATGGGATAAAGAGCTGTTGGCCGTCTTTAAATATTGTGCTCTAGGCTCTATTGTCCTTATATTTTGGGTAGAAATCTCAGTCTTTATACTCATTAGCCTCTTCTTCAGGTCTTGTAATTCTAGGCTTACAGGGTTCTTTTCTTCCTTCGGGCAATTAGTGTTTCTAGTGTTGAGCTTGGTTTCCCTTATCCGCATTAGCTTTGACTTTATGCAAGGGACCAATTGCCTCCTTGTTTCGTCCTTAAATACCCTCACTGGGCAGAGAGAATGGAACCACCATAGAGTATCCTTTATCTCCATGGGGATTTTAATATCCATGCCGACACAACCTTACAAGGGGCCACTCGGGACTTTGTGGAAAGCATGGCCTCCATGGGGCTGTCCCTGAATAAGTCTGGCCCAACCCATAGCCGCGGACATGCCTTGGACCTGGGGTTTACCTCTATGGATGTTGGTGATCTGACACTAAGCAAAAGCAAAACGAAAGAAGTGCCATGGTCCGATCACTTCCTGGTGCAACTGGACTTCTCTGCGACCCATCCCCTCTGCAGGGAGCTGGGACCGATTCGGATGGTCCGCCCCTGCCACTTAATGGATCCAAATGGTTTCCAGAGAGTGGTAGGGGATGCTTTATTCCATGTTGATGGCCTTTCAGCCGATTCCCTGGTGGCCCGCTGGAATGTGGAGTTAACCAGAGCTATTGACTGTTTGGCTCCGAAGCTTTCTCTCCGATTGCATGGAGCCCGGACAGCCCCGTGGTTTTCCACGGATCTGAGGGCAATGAAACAATCGTTGAGACGGCTAGGGCGCCGGTGGCAGATAACTCATTCTGAATCTGACCGGACACAGGTTAGAGCTCAACGTCGAGCATACCAAGTGGCGATAGCGATGGCGAAGAAGACTTTCTTTGCCGGGGGGCCACTAGGTGGCGCATCGGAAGATGGCTGACAATAACATCTCTCCGACCCACACGAGGTAATTTGGAGGCTATGATGGGGGTAATTAGCCTCCTTAACCCCCCCAGGATTATGGGGGGGACGGCCCTTGCCTGCTGTGCCCTATACCACCCCCAAATTTGTGGGGGTGGGGGCACTAGGCACAAAGCCCTCCTGTGGGATTTTCGGCACTCCTCGATGCCGTCCCCGATTCGCGCCGCTGGTTGCAATGATCTTTAAAAGAAATAATTTGGACATGATTAATTGCACATACATCAAGGAAAAAGGGGAGTAAATACTGCTGACAGAAGAGATCTCTGATAACAAGACAACAATAAAATACGAGAAGAACGTCAAGATACGGTAATGACTGAGGGGGGAGGGGGAAAAACCCTGCCTCTACCTTTTTATGTGACTTAACAAGAATCCCCCTCCCCTAATGAGTCAGAAATTAAGGACTTAAGCTGTGGATTTAAGGCTGTGTGGAGATAAACTTTCGATCCAAAGCAATGTTTCAAGATGAAGCTGGAAAGCTAAGAGTTTTGGAGTGACGCAGTCAGGTAAAAATGCTGTTCGCCATTTTGTGAGGCATTGTGGGAGCTCTTGGGTCTGGGAGGAGAAAGAGAGAAATAGAGTTGTTTACATATCGTGAATCAACTCCTCGGTGGGACTTAAGAGCGACAAATGCCAAAATTTACGATGGAAAAAGTGATGTTATCTACGAAGGAGATATATGGAAACCATCTGGACTTAGTGGAGGAACGGGAAATCCACACAGGATTATTACACTTGCTATCGGCTTAAGGAGACTAACAGAAGAGATCGTAAAGGAAAAAGAGAAATTATACGAACAAGATATAATGTGGCAACACCAAGATAAGACTGGATAGAATTATGAACTTTGTTTGGACTGATTGGGATTGATTTGGACATTAACGCAGTAATAAGAAGATGATCTGAATTCCCCTTTGGATCTTGAAGTATGGGTTCCCCCAACAAAATTTAAAAATTTGGCTTTGTAATTCGGAATTTATATGATGTGATTTAATTTGATGTGGTTGGCCAGTTAATAAAAATTATTTTTTTTTTTTTAAAAAAGAAGACTTTCTTTGCCGCCTCTATTGCATCTGCAGAAAACAGCAGCAGGAGACTTTTTCAGGTGGTTCACAATTTAGTGGAACCACCTGCGACATCGGGGCCCAGTACGGGCCACATGATCTCCTGCAATGATTTTGCAAAGTTTTTTGCAGATAAAATCGCTCAGATTTGGGAAGAAGTAGACTCCACCGTGGGAGCAGGGCCAGGGCGGGAGAGTGCTAGAGTCCTGTCTAGTCAAGTTGTGCGGGATCAATTCCAATCTGTTACCTCCGAGGATGTGGACAGGCTGCTTGGACGAGTGAAGCCAACCACCTGTCTCCTGGATCCTTGCCCATCCTGGCTTATAAAAGCTAGCCGGGAAGGACTGGGCGATGGGCTTCGTGGGGTGGTGAATGCTTCCCTCCATGAGGGAGCCTTCCCAGACCCGCTGAAAGAGGCGGTTATTAAACCGCTTCTTAAAAAACCATCTTTAGATGCGGCCACGATGGCCAATTTTCGCCCAGTCTCAAATCTTCCATTCTTGGGCAAGGTGATTGAGTGAGTGGTTGCTGAACAACTCCAGGCATGCCTGGAAGAAGCGGACCATTTGGATCCCTTTCAGTCGGGATTCAGGCCTCATCATTGGACTGAAACTGCCTTGGTCGCACTGGTTGATGATCTCCGGCGGGCTAGGGACAAAGGTGAGAGCTGTTTCCTAGTTCTGCTGGATCTCTCAGTGGCGTTTGATACCATCGACCATAACATCCTTCTGGAAAGTGAAAGTGGTGGTGTGGGATGAGTGTTCAGACCCCTGGGCTCTCACTTGTGGGATGCCTCAGGGTTCTGTCCTCTCCCACATGCTTTTCAACATTTACATGCAGCCACTGGGAGAGATCATCAGGAGGTTTGGGCTGGGTGTTCAACAGTATGTGGATGATACCCAGCTCTACCTCTCTTTTAAATCAGAACCAGTGAAGGCGGTGAAGGTCCTGTGTGAGTGTCTGGAGGCGGTTGGAGGATGAATGGTGGCTAACAGATTGAGGTTGAATCCTGACAAGACAGAAGTACTGTTTTTGGGGGGACAGGAGGCGGGCAGGTGTGGAGGATTCCCTGGTCCTGAATAGGGTAACTGTGCCCCTGAAGGACCAGGTGTGCAGCCTGGGAGTCATTTTGGACTCACAGCTGTCTATGGAGGCACAGGTCAAATCTGTATCCAGGGCAGCTGTGTACCAGCTTCATCTGGTACGTAGGCTGAGACCCTATCTGCCTGCAGACTGTCTCGCCAGAGTGGTGCATGCTCTGGTTATCTCCTGCTTGGACTACTGCAATGCGCTCTACGTGGGGCTACCTTTGAAGGTGACCCGGAAACTACAACTAATCCAGAATGCAGCAGCTAGACTGGTGACTGGGGGCGGCCGCCGAGACCATATAACACCGGTCTTGAAAGACCTACATTGGCTCCCAGTATGTTTCCGAGCACAATTCAAAGTGTTGGTGCTGACCTTTAAAGCCCTAAACGGCCTCGGTCCAGTATATCTGAAGGAGCGTCTCCTCCCCCATCATGCTGCCCAGACACTGAGGTCCAGCTCCGAGGGCCTTCTGGCGGTTCCCTCACTGCGAGAGGCCAAGTTACAGGGAACCAGGCAGAGGGCCTTCTCGGTAGTGGCGCCCGCCCTGTGGAACACTCTCCCATCAGATGTCAAAGCAATAAACAACTACCTGACATTCAGGCAGCCCTGTTCAGGGAAGTTTTTAATATGTGACATTTTAGTGTATTTTTCATCTTTGTTGGAAGCCGCCCAGAGTGGCTGGGGAAACCCAGCCAGATGGGCGAGGTACAAATAATAAATTATTATTATTATTATTATTATTATTATTATTATTATGAGTCAAGATGGGAGGGCTGATGACCTAAAGGTCATAAATAGGCGTGTGGTGTTTCTCAAGTTAGGCAGGAAGTAGAAATTTTCTAGATCTACATTTCGGTAATGGAAATTCAGGAGCTGAGACAAAGACATAGTAATTTGTCTGCGGTTCTTCCATCTATGAGTGTATAGGTGAATCTCAAGCATTATCTGGTTCGTTTGTAAGACTTGACAGAACCTCACTTCATCCATAGTTTGAGTTGGTGAGTTGTTAACAAAGTCATTTCTTAAAATCCTTTAAAGCCCTTGGGCATTTAAAGGGGAGGAACTAGTATCCAATTGTTTCTCAATGTTAACTATTTTGGTGAGGATTTCATTCAGTCTTTGGAGAACCAGAACCATAGTTTCTGCAGACAACATGCAAATCTCTTGGTAGGGGAGCGTATCCGGAATCAGTTGAAAGCAGGCTCCTCTAATATCTTGCTCTAGAGGCATGGGTGGGTCAGCGTTAGGAGTGGGAGGAATCCCTCCTGCTCCTGCTCTTGCCCTCTTGGACGGATTAGCTTTTCTGGGAGGAGAGGGGTCGGGTCATTGACATCCTCCTTAAGGGGGGGTGAGGTTCCCCTAACGTTGTTACTCACTGTTTGTTCTATTTGCTCCGTTTTCTCGGCTTCCTCAACCCGCACTGTTTCTGAGCTAGGGAAGATGGCGTTGGCTCTCTGCCGATTCTTTGTTTTAGAGAAATTGTGAGTCCCAATAATGCTCTTCTGGCTCTTTGCACCTCGTTTTCTCCTTCCGGCAGGCATTCTCACAGAATAATGGAAAAGGCTGTGTTAGGATAGCTGCCCAGACTGCTGCCCAGACTGCTGCTAAATGCTGACGGGCAACTTCAAGTATTCTGCTCACCCTTTTGTGGTTCGTTATCTTTGTTAGTGACGATAGTGAGGTTCAACTACCTTTGGGATTGCAGCCTAAAGCACTGAAAATAGTTAGCAAACACATAAATCTTTACATGATACAAATGTTGATGCCCAAGCATGCTTCCAAGGAGGGAACATCACCTGGTAGGGGCTGGCCTGGTGAGGCAGTGATGCTCACCTGACCTCCCAACATCTGAGTCATTGCTGTCTACTGTGAAGGAGAAGAGAAGTGGTGAAACCAGCAGCGGTTGGAATGGTGCAAAGACACTGGCAGGAGTGATGCATTGACACTGCCAATATATTTGTACCCTTCCTCCCTTCCACCCCACCACCACCCCTCCTTCTCTACTTTCCAGTAGGCAGCAGTAACTCAGTTGTTGGGAGGTGAGGTGAGTGCCGTCATCCTACTACATTGTCCGCTACTGCATCCCACAAACAGGGCACAACCTGAGAGAAGGCTGTTTCCTGCATCACTATGTAGTGTAAGCACCTATGCTCGGCTCTGCGCTTGGCCTCCTTCACTCCCTCAACACTGAGGGGGCCTGTCTCCCTTCCAACAAATATTAAGGAGGCTGAACACCCCTTGGCTTCCTGTGTTCTATGTTCCTATGACTGTGCTATAAGTACCCCAATATCAAATTTCCTGTGTATTTTTTATGAAAGAATTCATTACAATATTTTGATTGAGAATGTCATTCCTTGTCGGTTAAAGCTATGCATATGATCCCACACCCCACTACATGTAAGGAATGTCAAGAGTCATTAAATGCCTAAACTGGCTGCACTTCTCTCATGCTCTCAGCAATCTCCATGACAGGCACTTACCATTCATAGTTACCAGAAAAGGAAACAAGCAATTTACTATTATTTAAGAAAAAAGAAATTGCCTGCTTAAATGATTGTTCTCCACCCAACACATCAAGAAGTGGATAGATTTTTTTTTTATCCTTTGACAGTCAGTGCTTTAGTTTACCTCTTAAGTGAAAGAAAGAACAACTAGACCTGAAGTGCATATAAGGCTGGAGTGCAGAACCTGATTGGACCAGCAATCCAGATTCTTATTTCTGCTACTCCTCATGGGCCAAATTTCACAGGTGGGCAGTGTCCCCCACAATGTCAACCACCTGATGTCACACTTGGGACTTCAAAGTACCATACAGGTCATGAGAAGAGTGCTCTGGTTCCTCTGGTGAGGAACAGGCTCGAAGTCATCCCCTATCAGCTGATTGGTATTGATGTCTAGCCTGATTTCTGCAGGAATCAGTTATGCAATTAAGTTTCCCACAGGAAACTCAAGCTCACAGCCAATCCAGCCATGTGTAAGCCTATCCTACACCTGATGTAGGACCCATAGTGGGCAAAATTTTGCCCATGGGCTGTAGGTTTCCCACCCCTGTTATAAAGTTTATGAAAAGATCCTAGTGGCCTGGGTCTAGTGGCCTGGGCCTAGTGGCTTTTTTATGTGACACTCACTGCTCCTTGATGCCTCTGTCATGCTGCATTTATTCATTCTTGTGGTGCTTACATACAGATTTTCCTCTAAATATTTGGAGCACCTTATTTGGAGTCTGGTCTATTAGGGTGAAAGAGCCACTGTCCCACCAATGGCAGACTGCCCTCAGCCTGCTTGCATTGTTACTTGCACTCATTCCACTGCCTGTCAGCTCCCTCCTCTCTAATTTCAATGATCCCCTTGTACAATGTAGGAGGGAGGAGGATGGGGCAAACCTATAATCAGTGAAAACAGTTGGTCCTGGCAAGTATTAACCACTCTCAATTCCAACCTGACAATTGCGACCTGCCCAGATTTTAACTTGTCTGAATTAATTTTAAGATGTATTTTAATTAATTGATGTCTATTTTTATGCATATTGTGTTGTTTTTATGATGTTAGCCACTCTGAGCCCGGCCTCAGCTGGGGAGGGTGGGATACAAATAAAAATTATTAATAATAATAATTAATTAATTATTATTATTAGGTGGCTCTGCCTGTCATTGACCCTGGATCTACCTGCTGTTGGTCACTGTGCCTTCTGCCCCACCAACCCCAACATGCAGCAGTCACCACTGACCTTAACACCAGGTCAGTGTTACCTAGCATTATTTGGTAATTTTATTTTGAAAAATATAAAAAAATCTGTATTTCCAATGGTTGTACATAATATTGCACACAAAACAATAAAAATGAGTATCAGTAATCTACAGATAAAATAGCAAATATTACAAACACATGTCCAAATCATGTGTCTGGTGAGGGCTGCCACACTGGAAGTTCAATGCCTCGCAGATGTGGCACTTGTAAAAGTGTATGTTCCACAGATCAAAGTGGCTGAGGAGGCATATGCAAGACATCGATGTATACTTGCATGTATACAGCCGCAAGTTCAATCCCCAGCATCTCCAACTAGGGCTGGGAAGATACCCAGTTTTTTAAAGCTGCTGCAAGTCAGAGGAGACAATGCTGAGCTCAATTTACCAATGGTTTGACTTGCGTAAGGTAGCTTCGTATGTCTGGGGGAAGTAGCTCATTACTAGAGTATCTGTCTTGCATGAATAAAGTTACAGGCTAAATTCCTGTCCCCCCCCCCCCCAGATAGGGCTGGGGAAAGCTCTTGCCTGAAACTCTGGAGAACTGCTACCAGAGTACACAATAGTGATCTAGATGGAGCTCTAGTTCATTGTTTCTCTTTCTCAAGCAGGGCTGTCTTAAACATATGTGGCGCCAGGGTGCAAAGACCCGCCCAGCACCCCCCCCCGGTTGCTCAGTCCCAGGCGCACAGGAGGGTGGAGCCAGCCGGCCACCTCAGCGTCTTGCTGGCTCAGTAGCCCCCAAACCTGCGGCTAAGAGCCTCCCGCAGCAGAAGAGCCAGCCGCAGTGCTCCGGTCGACAGGCGGGCTCTTCCCCAGACTCAACTCTTGGGCCCCGGACTCTCAGCCTGGCGCCCTTAAGAGCCCAGCACCCGGGTGCCCTGCTCCCCTAGTGCCTATGGGTAAGACGGCCCTGCTCTCAAGCTCTCAACTGCAGATGAGTGGTGGTAGTACCTATGCTGAACCGGACTATTCAGACCAGCAGCTCTGGATATGCTGCAGGTTCTGGTTCCAAAACCCCTTTAGGGTGGCCGTGAATCCTACATCACATACAATAATTCTATATTTCAAGTGGTGTGTGTGTGTGTGTGTGTGTGTGTGTGTCTGTGTCTGGCCATTCAAGTGTTGCTAAACTACAGTGTTGCTGATGGGAGTGGTAGTTCAGCACCTTCTGGAGGGCTACTGTTTGAAGGACCATCCAGTCCAAGCCTGTTTTAACAATAATTGTAAGAAGGGGTCAGCAGCAAGAGGAATATTCCATGTCCCCAGGTGACTCGATAAGCTCAATCACCTATTTTCTTCATGCTGTAGCAGGCATAGGCAAATTCAGCCCTCCAGATGTTTTGAGACTACAATTCCCATCATCCCTGACTACTGGTCCTGTTAGCTAGGGATGATGGGAGTTGTAGTCCCAAAACATCTGGAGAGCCGAGTTTGCCTATGCCTACTTGCCTACTGTACAGAATCCAGAAGAAAATAATTGAAAACTAACAACATTATAATCAGTGTAGGTTCTCTATTTGTATGACAGACATAAAACACTCAAAATATGTTTGTACTACAAGATACATTTGTACTATTATGTGCACCTGAATATATATATATATGTGTGTGTGTGTGTGTGTGTAAGAGAGAGAGAGATATCATTATTTGTCAGCACATCCTCCAAGCAGTTACTTTTCTTTTTATAGTCTGTCCTGTTTATTTGCAACCTCCCATTTTACTTTCTGCCTGCAAGTCCTCCACAAATCAAATATCCGCCCACACATGCAGGAACTATCTGCATCCAAACATTTTCTTAAAACGAATAGAGGAGTTTGCTGGATGAAGCGAGCTGAAAGGCAGTTGAGAAACACTATCAACAGTGAGTCTTTTGAGGCAATGCTTGCCCGATATAGGATAAGCAATCCTATGAGAAATAAAACAAGGCTGTTATCTGAAGTAGATGGAATTCTCTCCAAAACCACAGAAACCTGTGAATAACCATTTGGCAAGGGGTGATGACTGTAATTCTAACTATGTTTACTTGGAAGTAAGTCTTGTTGAATTCAGTAGAGTTTACTTCCATGGAAGTGTTGCTAGGACTGCAACCTTACACCTGAGAAAAGAACCTACTTGTAGCATATGCTCACAATTAATGACATAGGTGCCTTGCACAATATAAGGTAAAAGGACTCCTGGACGGTTACGTTCACTCAAAGGCAACTATAGGGTGCAGTGCTAATCTCACTTTTCAGGCTGAGGGAGCCAGCATTTGTCCACAGACGGCTTTCCGGGCTATGTGGTCAGCATGACTAAATCTCCACTGGTGCACAGAGGACTGTGACGAGTGCCAGAAAGCACAGAAACATTGTTTACCTTCCCACCACAGTGGTGCCTATTTATCTGCTTGCACTGGCGTGCTTTCAAACTGCTGGGTTGGCAGAATCTAGGCCAGAACGGGAGCTCACCCTGTCACATGGATTCAAACTGCCAACCTTCCGATCGGCAAACTCAAGGTTTAGACCACAGTGCAACCCGCGTCCCATGCACAAGATAAAATCCCTAGTGGTAGTATTGCCCACATATCCAGCATCATAGTAGCAAACTCCTAGGAGCTGAGGGGTCTTTGCCCCCCCCCCAAAAAAAAATCTGAGGGGGCCAGGACCTCCCAAAGTTGATGGGCATTGCCATTCAATGGCTGTGTGTGCACCACATCATGTGATCAATTATATGGGGCAGGGCTTACTTGTCCCTCCCCTCCCAATATTTTATTCATGTTGGCACCCCTGCCCTGCATGAAGATGCCAGGCCAGGTAAATAAAGGTCCCAGCTTTGTGAACCAGTATTCTTAGAATATCTGCAGCAGTGTAAAACCTCTTTTTTCAAGTATAGGCCTAGGTCTAATGTGGAGGTAAGAGAGAAATCTGGGAAATACCATATTGACTTGAAGCCCAGCACCCAAAAAATAACAGATATGAATCTTTCATAGCTACTTCATTCTGAAGGTGAGTTGAGGATTGTCATGATTAAGATAATAGGTAGGGTTATGCCTATAGGGCCCCAAGAGCAGTCTACGAATGTCTACTACACATGACGTTCACCTCCAGGCTTGATTATTGTAACTCACTCTATGTGGGGCTGCCCTTGAGACTGGCCCAGAAGCTCCAGTGGGTGCAGAATGCCACAGCAAGACTCCTTATGGGGTCCTTGCCATGGGATTACATTCATCCGGTGCTATACCAGCTGCACTGGCTCCCACTGGAGTACAGGATCAGGTTTAAGGTGCTGGTTTTAACCTTTAAAGCCCTATACGGCCTAGGACCCTTGTACCTACAGGACCACCTCTCCTGGTATGTCCCACAGAGGACCTTACGGTCTTCAAATAAAAACATCTTGGAGATCCCGGGCCACAGGGAGGTTAGGCTGGCCTCAACCAGAGCCAGGGCTTTTTCGGCTGTGGCCTCAATCTGGTGGAACGCTCTGTCACAAGAGACTAGGGCCCTGTGGGACTTGACATCTTTCCGCAGGGCCTGCAAGATGGAGCTGTTCCACCAGGCCTTTGGCCAAGGCACAGCCTGACCCCCTCTCTCCTTCTGTAATCCTCATAGAACTCTAGCCCAATGGTTGCCATTAATTTGATTCAAAATTGATTTTAGAATGTATTTCAATTAATTGAATGTGATTTTATGTAAATTGTGCTATTTTTACTGTTGTTAGCCACTCTGAGCCCAGCTTTGGTAGGGGAGGGTGGGATATAAATAAATTATTATTATTATTATTATTATTATTATTATTATTACCCCTACATCAGACAGCAATATGAGGCAGACTGGCAGAATGCATCTCACTTGAAAGATTTCTCTAGGAGATCACCAAGAATGGATGCTCTTCTACAACCATCACACACTATGTGCCAGACAGGTGCAACAATTAGCCAAATTAACTACAGCACAGTTTGATATAAAAAGCAGGATGGAGTAAGTGAAAAAGTTGGCTCAGCTGACTAGACATGTCAGGAGACTCCCAAGAAAACCCTATTCATTCCCCTTAAATATCACTGGTGAATGCAGGGCAGGTGGGTGGGATGCCACCTTGGCCAAATTGGGGATGGTGTAGAGTCCACACTCTCCAGATCACAGAGCCTCCAAATTTGCTCCCATATTATTGACAGCAATGGCAATCTTTGTATAAATGAGCTCTAAGGCTTGATATGAATGGGGTCTATGTGTACAAAACTCATGGATGGATTGCACCAAAGCTGGATTTAGGGGAGTGTGACCGATTCAGACGCATTGGGTGCTGTGTCTTGGGGGCACTGCAGAGAGTGCTGCAACTATGATTTAAAATGGAGTGCAGAGGGTACAACGAATTTTGGCAATGTACTGGGTGCCACTGAAATTTGAGACCCAGAGGTCCACCACTGATTGTGCCCACTTCATACAACTGAGTTTTTTCTGAACACATCCAACTACAGTGCTTCGCAGTCTAAAACCACTGTGTGTTGTTATGAAGCAACCCTAAAAATATTCAGCTTTTGCTATGGTAACCTACACCTTAGAAGATAGTTTTAAATTTGGCCTAGAGAGGTCTCAATGGAGATACTCCATTACAGCAAGCCAGACTCACATATTCCAGGCAAATTGAGTTGCAAGGATATCTAGTAAATTCATTGTCTCTTTTCACTAAATCTATACCATCTCTCCCTTATAATTGCAATAAAAGAATAAATGAAAGTGCATCACACTCTTTGTAGAAGTATTCAACCAATATATGGTCACCTACATGTCACTCCTCCCACCCACCCCAAATTACTTGTTGACATCAGTTTTAAATGGCCCGAGGTGCTTGCCAGTGGAACCCAAAAGATATATGTACAAATTATTTCTCCATCGCACCTGGAAGGTAGAATAATATTTTTCTGGAAGTGATTTCACAAACATTTTTTTAGACAAACATTATTTGGCTGGTGCCATGTTAAAACCTTCAATGCTTATTTGTCACAGATTCATGAGCATGAGACTTCATCTCAAGGTCTTGGGTTCGAGCCCCATATTAGGCCAAGGATTCCTGCATTGCAGGAGGTTGGACTAGATGACCCTCATTGTCCCTTTCAACTCTACAACTCTATGAGGCGATATCAGGAAAATCCTTTGAGGACCTGCAGGGTACCATTTTGTCCACCATCCTGTTCAACATCTATCTGAAACTTTTGAGAAAAATCATGCAAGGATTGAAGTGAAGTTCATCAATTTCTGATGACACCCAGTTCTATCTCTCCATTGAATATGAAATTTCTACACACACCATGATTTTAAAAAAGAGTTTCATTTTACCACCACCTCATATATTTTCATTACAGCTCTGCAGAATTTGATGCATTATTGACCTCACTGTTCCGATAGTTCCTCAGCAGACAAATTCAAGGAGCTGATTATGCAAAGGATGTTCAAACAGTGAAACAAAAGCACAGGATGTTATACATTTTTTCTTAACAGCTGTTTCACCATAACCATATTTTATAATGTTTGAGATTATATTATCATCTGTTTTACTAACTTTCAGTTTACCCTTTGGGCTAATTTGAGGTTGATCACAGTATTAGAGCCCTTTTAGTACAGGGTCTCAGAAAATATAGCACATTAAAATATTAATGTAAACCTAGAAAGTGAACACAGAGAATTTGGAGAGGTTTGCTAATTACACAGGGTAATTAAACACCAACTTAGTACTGCTAACTTACTCTCATATTGTACCAGACATTGCCTGGTGCTAATGCTCGTGCTTGCTAATATTGTCTGTGGCAGAGGGGAGTTGTAGTCCCAAAACATATGGAGGGCCCTGGGTTGGAAGAGGCTGACATAGATATTCAAGCATATATGATACTCAACCAGTTCTATCCTCAGAAGCTGGAAGCCTTTGGAAGGAGCTCAGGGCAGAAGCAATAAGTTTCAGAACCCCTCATGTGATATTTGCTGCCATGCTGAAATATCAGCTAGAATACCCTATTTTCCCAGTTTATGAACAGGACTAGGAAAGAGATTGAAGGGACTAATGAAGGTCACTAACACTTCTTTCAGTGTTGGCTGTGTTCAATCAGTTTGCTATTTCTGTGGTGGAATGTAAATTTATGAAACCATAGTGACAGGCATGTTGCTTGTCCTCAGTCATCACTGGACTGTTTTTGGGACTCCCTCCTCCAGGGGTTGTTCTGTTTTGAATTATTTCTGCAACCCTTGGGGTTCCTCCATGCCTAAGTATACCTACTCCTTCTGCTATTTTGGGTACAGAACAGAAGCAACAGGGCTTGTAGTCCCTGTTACAGGGAGTTACTAGGTGAGTTAAACTCAAATTTCTACTCCCACTCATATTGCCATCATGTGTATGATCTTAATACAAAGAAGGACTGTGTCTTCCTTATACACTTTACCTGTGTGGTGTAAAATGGGAGGGATCAATCTTGTCATGGCAAGGGTCATAGCTCAGTGGTGGAGCCTCTGCTTTGCATGTAGAAGATCACAGGTCCAATCCCTGGCATCTCCAAGTAGGGCTGGGAGAGAACCATGACTGAAATCCTAGAAAGTGCCACTGTCAGCCAGTGTAGACAATACTGAGCCAGATGAACCAATTGTCTGACTTGGTATAGGGCAGCTTCCAACATTTTCACCTCATTTGTAAAAGAAAAACTTCTTTGATCTAGCTTCCCTGGAGTAAAAAGATTGAGAAGGTGCTGTAAATATTAATTCCTTGAAGGTACAGTGCAGTTCCAGATGCCCCAGAACTTGTATATAGCTGCTGCATAGCCCTCAAGCAATGAATATGTTGCACAAGCTATTTCATTTTTAGATAAGTGTGTAAAGTTATATGCGAGATAGAGGGCAACTGCATTAATCACGCCAGCGCTCCACAAATAAAATGCCTCTTTTCATTGAGATCTCAGCATTTTTATTTGTGGAGGGCTGGAGAGATTAATGCACTCCCCCTCAATCTCACTTATAACTTGGTGCACTTATCGAAAAATGAGATAGCTTGTACAACATCTTTGTTGCTTAAGGGCTTCACAGCATATACAAGTTCTTCTCCAGTTCTGGGGCATGCAGAACCGTAACGTAACTTCAAGGCATGAAAGCTTCCAAATGTATCCTAACCTTTGCTGCACAAAAACCTTGAACAAAGTAAGGTATAAACTGACAACGTTTTTTTCTCTTTTTTAAAAAAGTCATTCAGGTTTTTCTACCAGGAAAATGGAAAGAATGAAGGAGAAAGAGATCCTGACAACTCAATGAAGACTAATTCTTGACTGTCAACAATGTTTTTCATCTTAACATCTTCCCCTGCAACCAAATATTCTATAAAATATGAGAACACATTAAAGGTTTGATCTAGGGCTCCTCAAAATGACATTTCCCCCCTGTATTCCCTCTGCACAAGGCTTACACAAGAGGTTAGATTATACCTGCTCTTCAATGAGAATTTGTTCCAATTTGTTTATCAGGTGGTTATATGACAAAGAATTCGTTTAGGATGTTGGAGAATTTTAGTGGACATGGAAGTGGAAATGGCCAATTACCATTTATTTACCCCATTTCTGGAATATAAATAAATTTTGTAGATTTGGTGCATCAGGACAACAGATTGCTTTAATCTACTTGAACTGACCAAACCTGATAAGTACTGTACTTCCTTCCACAAGATTCCCCCACAAAGATACAGTTGCAGTTTGGAGACACCCTAGTCTGTCATCCTGTTTCTAAACTATGAAAGCAAACAGAGTCTGGCTCCAGTTTTGACTGCAGGACAGAGTGCATTCGGTTGAGTCCCTTCCTCAGTACTGGGCCCTGGCAGGCTAACCTGCCAGAAATGAAGAGCAGTGAGCAGCAACAGGGCATCATATGAGATGCTCTGTGGATTGCCATGAAGTTAGGTCTAGAATGGTACTGTGCCAGGGCCAGTGTGGTGTAGTGGTTAAGAGCGGTAGTCTCGTAATCTGGGGAACCGGGTTTGAGTCTCCGCTCCTCCACATGCAACTGCTGGGTGACCTTGGGCCAGTCACACTTCTTTGAAGTCTCTCAGCCCCACTCACCTCACAGAGTGTTTGTTGTGGGGGAGGAAGGGAAAGGAGAATGTTAGCCGCTTTGAGTCTCCTTAAAGGGAGTGAAAGGCGGGATATCAAATCCAAACTCTTCTTCTTCTTCTTCTTTGGCTGGGCAATCAAAATGGTGGCTAGGTGAAGCATTAGGTTAGAGCTTTGGGGGTGGGGGGGTTAGGGGAGAGCATAAAGGGCACCAGTAGTTTGATATCTCAGGTCATAGGGGCCCTGATAGCTGCTCAATGATGCCAATTATTGATGTTGTCTCTGAAAGTAACAGCCCTCCTTTGTTGTTGATCCCTTGCCCTCCCACATCTACTGTTATTTAAAACAATACTGTGGCTGCACACACATGACATTATAATCTTCATTCAATGCACACTGCAAACCAGCGTTTTTTTTCTACCTAGTCCACATACAATCTGCACCTATTGCATATTTTATGCCATTGGAAAGTGCTTTTTCACAGACTAATTTCATTTTCAAAATAAAATCTCAAGGCACATGGATTCTATATTACCTCACAATGTGTCATTTTTAAAACAGATGGAAGTGGTCCCAGCAACACATCAATAAATGTGTTGGAGGATGTGGAAAAGGCATGGGAAACCTAATTAACAGTACGGTTTTCAAAGGCATATTGAGTGACCACACTCACTTTTGTAGACCCAGGATCTAGAATACATCTAGATTAAAAGCAGGACATTGAGAACAACTCTGAGTGATTCTAGTTTGGGCTCTAAGCAGGTAAGTATGTATTCAACCTCTCTCTGAACCTGGAAGTTCTATGTAGTTATCATAACTAATGCCTTTTAGTAGCTGCTACTCATTTAAAGGGCGTTGCAAGTACAAATGGGCAGAAGGGTTGAAACTATTATTATTTGCATACCACCCTCCATCCAAAGATCACATAATAGTTCACAATGTAGAAATACAAAATGAGAAGACAAATACATAATAATAATAAACCAATAACCCCCCTCCCACAAACCCATTTAAAAGGTCATAGAACGTTAATCAACCAAAGGTCTGGTTATAGAGAAATGTTTTTGCCTGGTACCTAAATATATGTAATGAAGGCGCCAGGCAAGCCTCCCTGGGGAGAACATTCAAACATCCCCTTTATTTCAGCTTTAGCCATAATAAAATAGCCTGTGGTGGTATTGCAGCTGCTATTGTAACTGTAAAACAAATGTAGTGGCTTTCAGTTGCCTAAAAGCAGAGGGGAGAAAAGAAGTGGCAGCAATTTGGGGGGGACGGGGACTGCGAAAGCAGTAACAGACTCAGGTTTGAACTTGAATCAAAGTAGTAGAATTGCTGTTTATACTGAACTGCTTTTTACAGTCATTCATAATCCAAGTAATTCAATGGGACATGCACATGCTGCTTAAGAACAGCTGTTCCAAAGTGGGGCTCACAGGGGGAAGAAGGAATAAAATCTATCACTTTGAGCCTCTTTTGTGTATTAGGTTGGAAGTAGGAAACACTGGAAGTAGGACACACCGTGTTTGGGGGTGGGGGATGCTCTGTTCATGGTCTATTTACACAGACACACCCTTTCTCATGCAGGCCTCTTTGCCCATAGCACCACAAAGAAGGGGCAATACTATAGGTACTAAGTCTTGATGGCTACATGCCCTACCAGGGATAAGAGACAGCCTGCCTTTGAAGGCCAGTTGATGGAGAACTGTAGCGTTAGGTTACTCCTGCCTTTGCATCCTGCTTGTAGGCTTCCCAAAGGCATCTGGTTCACCTCTCAGAGAGCAGATTGCTTGCGGAGGCTCCCTGCACATGTGAGAATGCTGGTCAGTGTTCTAAAGTGTGCATAAAGCCTATACAAATACAGTAGAAGATGATGGTTTATAAAACTGTAGTCATGAAGCCTATATGCTACCTGTCAGAGACTGCATGCCTTTGAATGTCAGTTGCTAGGATACAGTGAGAGAAGGCTTTTGAGATGCACCTCTCTGGCTGCTAGTGGAAACAGGTGCCTGAACTTGATAGAGCTTAAGGGCTGTGGTTGAGTGGTAGAGCATCTGCCTTGCTTGCACAAGGCCCAGTCTCCAGCTCCTGGGCAGCTGCTGCCAGTCAGTGAAGACAATAATGAACTACATGGACTAAAGTTCTGACTCTGTATGAGGCAGCTTCCTATGTTCCTGTACCCTAAGCCTTACCTTGCATACAAAGTGCTTTGAAGCATGGACTTTATTAACATTTTAGTCCAGCGTCCCAACCATTTGTTTGTTTTGTCTTCACATCCCCGAGCATCTTGGTTCATGTGAGTGTTTACAGTCTCTTGCCAAGAAGCTGGCAAAAATAGAAATATCTCAACCCCAGGCCTTTGCTGTGTTCACCTCGCTGTATAATTAAGGAGCTTAACATATTGAACCTATGTTTGGGTCATAGGAGCTGACATGGTGGTGGTGAAGGCCTTTGCCAATTTCCGCAGAAGTGATTTAAAGGAGCAAAGACATCAAACCTCCAAAAGCACTTGTAATTGACAAGCCAGCCTAAACTTCTCTCCGAAAGCGCTCCTGGGCCCACTCCAGTTAGAAGGGAAGATGGCTTTGTACAACCAATTGTATTGGCTGTCAGCAAAATGACAGTTCTGGCCTCTTACACTAATGTGTACGGCTGTAGTTCTGGTTTTTTAAAAACTGCAATAGGGCAGTCTATTGTTTCCAGAAGCCTGACAGGACGCAACAGTGGCAATAAAGTGCCCGGGCTCTTTTCCAAGTAAACATTTATGAGCATCTCGCCTTGACAGCTTTATAGAAATTACTAAAAGTCACATTGTTGGCCAGTTCCAAAAGAAAAACACTCTCCAGTTAGTTAGAGACTTCTCACATTTGTTTGTGTGCCTCTCTGTGAAGTGTGAGTGTAATGCACCCTCATGATGCACATGTGTATGATTTAGTAATTTTATTTCTCAATTCTTTTACAGTGGTACCTCAGGTTAAGAACTTAATTCATTCTGGAGGTCGGCTCTTAACCTGAAACTGTTCTTAACCTGAGGTACCACTTTAGCTAATGGGTCATCCCGCTGCCGCCGTGCTGCCGGGAGCACGATTTCTGTTCTCATCCTGAAGCAAAGTTCTTAACCCGATGTACTATTTCTGGGTTAGCGGAGTCTGTAACCTGAAGCGTCTGTAACTTGAAGCAGCTGTAACCCGAGGTACCACTGTACTTTAATAACCTCACACAAGCCCAATGGCTTGGCCTCGGGACTGTGGGTGCCCAGGGCCATGCATGCTGCATACATGCGTCTGACATCAGCATGCCTACCAGAGCGCACAGCTGACACCAGCATGCCCCACAGCATACTGGTGTCTCACACACAAACACACACACCTCAACTGACCCTGATTTATGGCATGGCCTCAGACCAGGATTCCTCAGGGGGAAAGCCCCCTAGCAACTGAAACTTTGAGGAGGATATGGATCCAATATGTGGATGTATCCAAGGAAGTAGATTCTATTCCTGTGGGCCCTCGAGTTCACTTTCCTGCTCTGAGCCCTTCTGTCCTGAAACCCTGGTCTACCTGGCAGCAAGTCCCCAGTCTAGGGTCAATGCATATGTCCAAAGTCCAGTCCAAAGCACAGTCCCACAAAGATCCTGGATCATGCAAGGTGAGGTCCATCAACATGGGCAGTTGAGCAAACACAGCACCTCAGCTCTGTGCCCTTTTGTACTTTGCATGCTAATTACAGCATCCAGGCTTGACGAGGCATGTGACCCTCTCCTGTTCCAAGCCTACTCTAGCTGAGGAATCACACATCTCCTCCCAGAGCTAGTAAGTTCCATCTGGCCAGTGAGGGAGCTTGGCTGTGGGCCCTTGCCTGCCTTAGTCTCCTGTAGTGCACCACCTGCTGCTCCCTGTGCCTCAGAGCCCATGTTTGTGGAGACAGGGGCCCCTCTGGTTCTGGTGGTTGGTCATGCTGCTCTGGTCCCTGTGCACTGACCCCCATCCCTTCGTCATCCTCTGTCACCCAGTGAGTAGTTCCTTCACCAGTCTCTCCTTCCCCATCCCCTCACTGGGATCCTCTTCCTCCTCTCTCTCCTCCCCATTTTCCTGCCAGTTCATGACACCAAAGGAGACATTTCTGAAATCAGTCCTGATGCCTGCTCCACAGTCTCCTGAAACCACACCTTGATCTCCTCCAAGTTTTGCATTGGTGTCCTGGGAAAGCAAAATTTTCTGACTTCTGCTTCCTTGAGCCACCACTCCCCCTCAGTGGTGGGCATCTCTACAAATTATAATAATTAATCCACTAACATTATACTCTTCAGCAGCCTTAAGCAGAGGTCTTCCCAGCATTCATATCTTTTTAACAGGAGATGTCAAGGACTGGAATGGGAGCTTTATGCAAAACTTGTAGCTCTTCTGAGTTACAAGACCTCTATACTGCTGTTTGAAAAGTTAGTGGCAACACACCCCTTACTCCTCTCTTGCTTTTCAGAGCTTCTCATTCTGCTTTGCTGCTTCTCCATTCAAACAGTTAATTGATTAAATCCACTCAAGGACCTTACCATCCGCTCCCAGACACAACATCTTTCCTTTTCGTGTCTCTGGCTAATTATAGTTGGAAGAGGGGAAATAGATAAGTATGTAGCCGCATATCCTAAGTGGTGCATCTGTGTAGAAGAATGCACACAAACAGATAATTAAACATCAACCAAATATCAATAGGATTATAGTGGCGTGTTGGAACAAATCTTGATGAATCTGCTGCAGCAGCACAAGTCTCCACCACAACACTATGATTGGAATATAAATGTAATCCATGTGTTCTGCACAAAAGACTTTGCAGTCTAGCCAACCACTCATCATCCAGAGGAGCTAAACATATTGCTTTAGTCAACGATGGATTTGCAAATGTAAGAAAGAGACGGAGAAATGAAACAAACACTTTTATGTTCATCTACCATTTGCTCAGGGTTGATACATTGCTAGTTTTGACTAAACCCTTAACAGTTTAGAACCAGAGTAATTAAAGGGCCATCCACATCCTGCTGGTGATGGATGAATATCTAAATTTTGGTTTCTCTGAGTTTTTTATTTCCCCCCAATCTTCAGTTCTCCACAGTTCCATACCACTTGGCAATTAAAAAAAAAAATCTGCATGAAAATTCACCAGCATTTTAGTGGTAATTTATTCTAATATACACACTGTTGCATACAATATTGCCTAATATACCATTTTTGCATTAATATAATGCATTATGTATGTTATTTTTACTATGTATGCATTTCAATGCACATTTTCCACCTGTAAATGCATTTTTGTACATTCCCTGGCAGAAGGAATGCATTACAAAATTAAGGGTTTTTCAAATTTTGAAGGGTGGTTGTGTTTTGATTATCATATTATTTCAGAAAGTGAACAATAGGTAAGTCATGTATACTGTCATGTAAACTGAATCAAATTGCTCCCCATCCCTATACCATGCATATACTGTAAAGGCATCTTCAAAGTTATATGCCCATTGGGGCAATGCAATTGGGTTAATGGGTGCTTAGGAGAATGCCTTTTCTCCAGTGGCCCAATGTTGAAGGAATTCTGTTTCAACTGACTTTTGCATAACCCCATCATTGTAAGGCTTCAAATGAAAATTAAAGATGCATTTGTTCCAAATAGCTTTTTCTTCTTCTCAATAACAATATTTCACTGCTGTTAATAGTTCTGGTGCTGAATTATTTTATTTCTTTGAATGTTCTACTAAGTAAGATGTTGCTATACATTTGCCAGTTTTGTCTTGTAGTTATTTTATTGTTATAGATTCTTATTGCTGTTTTCTATGCTGCACATACATGATTTATAGAAGCTTTGTTTTTTATTGTGATTATACATTTAAATGATTGAAACTGCCTTGTGAGGATTTGGTCCTAAAAGGGTGCCTTTAAATAAACCAGTGGAGAAATACATGTACACAGTATCTTTTGCAAAGTACTTTGGAACTCTCATACATACCCACAATGGACATTTCAGGAACCGTTGCATGATATGGGCCATCAACGAACTCGGGGGGATTGTCATTGATGTCTTGGACCTTAATGATGAATTCTGATGGAGGCTCCAGAGGTTTGTTTGTATCCCTATCAACAGCTTGGGCTGTCAACGTATACTCAGCTTTTTCTTCCCGGTCAAGTCTTTTCATTGCGTGAATGTCCCCTGTCTTGTCATTGATCACAAAGATAGTACCAGCTCCATCACCTGACAGGATGTACTTGATCTTGCTGATTCCAGGGTCCAAGTCTGTGTGTAGCTGAAATGACAAAGAAGCTATTGAGTGATCATTTTAAAAAAGACATAAAGCAATTAGCCTTTGCATCAGCACTGCCACACATTTCATTTTAGGTTTATGGATTTGTTTTATTTAAATCAGGCGTAGCCAACATGGTGACCTACTGGCCAAATGATGGAGGGTTATCCAACAGCAATTGGAGGCTATCATGTTAATACAACAGCATAGGGGTGTTCATGTGTTACATTACAGTCTGTGTAAATGTATACAAAAAATAGAGTTGCATTATTCAACAAGCCTATAATCTGGCTACCTGTGTACACAGTAGATGAGTTGTACAAATCCACCTATGTACATTTTTTTCACATAAACACTTCTACATGTGCAGAGACAACTTGTACTTGTGAACAATGTTAGGAGTGAATAGCTGTCACACCATCCTTCACACAATAAGTTCCAGAATGGTGTACAGGAAATATAAATAATGAATTATTTCTATTATAATACACTAAAATATACAGGACGATGATAGTTTTAGCAAATACTATGAGACAGCAGCTAAAGTAACCAAAATAAAATCTCACAAGTCTTTACACAAACCTAAATGTCTTGAAAATGAAAATGTCTTAATCTGGTGATATATATATAATGCAAGTTTCAAGCATGCCTCTTCAGAAAGAGTGTTGCATAACTGAGAGCAGGGGAGGGGAACCTACTCCACAACATTCAGAACATGGATTGCTGTGGGCAAACGATCCCAGTCCATTTCTTCCGCCATTAAACACACATATAATGCATACAAAGAGAGGTTTGTTCTTTCATCCAGCCGCTACTGATCCATATCAGAGCTTAAATACAGAAAGAGAGACTATTTGCATGCATACTAATCAAACAAAATGTAATCAGAAGTGTAATTAGACTTTTTTATATATAAAAACCACACACACACACACAAAAAAAAACTATTAAGTACTGACAATTTTCTTATTATGATTTCAAGAAAGAGGTTGTGCACCCCCCTAAAAAAATATTCCTTTATAAGGACAGTTAAATAAGTATCATAACCATTCATATCCTCCTCCCCTGCTCCTGCCATGGAAAAGGAAATACAAAACACAACAGTAGGTTGGCACTTCGCATAGCAATTTATCTCAGTACAAATAGAATATACAGCACTGTGTTTCAGCCTTGGGACCCCAGATTTGGAAGGACTACCATTCTCATCATCTTTGGCTACTGGACCTAACTGGCTGTGGACCTTTCTAACCTTTTTCTTGAATTGAAATATTTTTTGTATATTTGTGTGCAAATATTTGTGGCCCTCAGGCTGAAACATGTTTCCCACCCCTGGCGTACCAATTTGACTGCAACATGCCCAATGTCTTTAAAAAAGCCCAAAACGAAACCTTTTTTCCATACAAGAGATGCTTCTGAAATGCATGCACACATATTTCATATAATCACAGAGAACTGCTTAAAATATGAGATGGTGGATATGAAATAACAAAAAAGTACAAACTGCTCATTTGATAACCTTCATTTGTCACTGGCTCTAGGTGTGCAAAGAGCAAAAAAATCTAAATATATATTTTCCCCTTTTTCCCATCAAATACTAGTACCAGACAAAAAATGGTAATCATGCTTTCTCTAGTTTAAAGTAAATGATAAATGTGATGTTTACAGAAATCTTTCTTCCCCTTCTTTATAGCAGCTGGCGGCAGTCAAAGATCATCAAGGCAGCTATTTGAAACATTCATGTGCTTTTTATCTTTAATACAGAAACATTACAATAGATGGCCTAGGCTAAGAAGCAAGATGGGTAGATTAGCTCCATACATGGGCCATCATTTGTCGCCATCACTCTTCCTAAAATCTGTGCTATTTTTTTTTTTAAGAGAACAAAAGCTAAATATATTTGAAGTCATTAAGTATAGCAATTTCATCCCCCAAGAAACATTTCTTTAGTTCTATCAAATATGTATGAGTATGTAAAGCAATTGTCAAAATTCAGAACCCTTTGCTCATGTCAAGGTTAAAGATCATTAAGTTCATAATTATGTGGGACCATGAGGAATGATGGAGAGAGGATAAATGAATGTGAATTTCCACTGCAGAGACTTCTCAAATAGTAGGAGGTGTGTAAATCTGTTCTCTATAACTTCAGCATTCTCCCTTGCTAATTGAATGCTCTCTCTCTCTCTCTCTCTCACACACACACACACACACACACACACACACACACACCACAACTTTGTAAGTACAGCATATCAGTAACATTATTACAAAGGAAAGTGCTCAGCCTAGGCTAAAACATTCTGGAAATTCAAAAGAACTGTCTTTCCGAAACCTGTTCAAACTCTTGTTTGTAGATCTATCATGTTCGCCTATATACCTCAGTTGGTTTGCTTTCATTATATGGCTATATCAGGGATGGGGAATCTTTTTTTTCAGTCCAACAGCTACATTCCTTTCCAGACAACCCACACACTAGTGGTAGGTGTGGCCAGAAGCAAAAGTTAAGTGGAACACTGTTACCTTTGTACAGTAGACAAATTTGTGCACGCATGCACACACCCATCTCTATCCAGGGAACCAAGAGACATTATCAGAGTTCAAGAACACATTCCATCCAGTCAGAAACACTGGAAGAAGGTATGAAATAGGTTTGATGAAGGCCTGGGAAGAGGACGTGTGGCCTAGGGTGCATTCAGAGAGCCATATAGTGATGCCTGGAGTGCCATGTTTGCCCCCCCCCCAATCCTTTGGCCTGAGATAACCCACCCCTGTGCTAAACATATGTGAGCTTCTGAAATGACCTTATACCAAATGAAGTACCGTCTGATCTGACAGGCAGTGGCTCATTAGGTTTGCAGGTAGCAGTCTCTCCCAGGACCTGTTACCGGTGATCCTTTAAATTGTGATCGTGAGATAGAACCTGGGAATTTCTGCATGAAGAAACACGGGTTCTACCAATGAGCTATAACCACCCTCTGTTTATAAACTACTTCTTCTTCTTCTTCTTCTTCTTCTTCTTCTTCTTCTTCTTCTCAGAAAACTGTAGTTATGTGAGGAGGAATAGGGGTCTCCTAACAAATCTCAGCACCCTTAGCAAACTACAGTTCACATGATTCTTTGGAGGAAGCCATGACTATTTAATATGGAATGAGACTATTTTAAATGTATAGTACAAATGAGGCCAAAGTGTAAGGAGGTGAGGCTATGAATTGAGCACAGAATCACTCCTAGGGAAATAAGCACTCAACTCCTTCTCAAGATTGATGGGGCAGAATGGTTGGCGGATACTGATACTCCAGCAGGGACAGGGCATGACATATGAAAGTAGACATCCAGGATAAGGCTGATTTCTAGTTTTCCATGTTAAGTGATTTATTCATTATTTTTCTATGGAGGAACATTCCATTATAGCAGCGTTCATCTGCAGCCTGAAGGGATACATTCAGACAAGGATGATCACTTCGGTGAGAATGGGGCTACAATGTTATAGTGGGGTGAAATCACTCAACAAAAGAGCCTTGCTCCATCTCACCAAAGGGCAATCTTCTTCGGTGTTTTGTTCTCACAATGGCCAGCAGTATGCAGATGACCAGCAATATGCAATATGCCTATCGGCAGGACCTGACTGCAACACCTGTCTCCCAACTTGTGATTTCCAGAAACTAGTATTCAGAGGAATATTGCCTCCAACAGTGGCGATGGAACATAGCCATCATGGCTAGTAGCAGCTGATAGTCTTATCCTCCATGATTTTGTCTAATTTTCTCTTTTAAAATAATTAAAAAAATACATTTTAACACACGTTCATGAAAAAAACCACGAAGACAAAATACAGTGAATAAAAGAAATACATTTATATAAAATAAAGGAGATGGAAGATGAGAGGATATCAAGGTAAATCAGTTATTACTTGTGTATTCACAGTAGGGTTGTTGCTTTCCCCCAGGAGAACTCATCAGATGTGAGCCGGGTAAGTATGAAGAAAATAGTGAGATAGTTCATACTATCCAGATATACATGGAGGTTGCTGGCAGAGAGCTTCCTTGTTCTCTTCAGTTCATGCAATCAATAAAATTGTACTAATAGAAAAGTCTGGTTTACCCTGACCATGAGCTAACCTTAGTCTATGTGTCCACATTTCCTTGATTACAAACTGCCAAACACTATTGTACCATATGTTTCCATTCCCTGGCAATTAATGCCCACACAGCAGTTATCAAGTGCTGAATCAGCTCTTTAGATGTCTAATCCTCTTTTAAAACCATCCAACTTGTGGGATCTTATAAAGCACTACAGCTTTGAGGATCAGATTTTATGGTTTAGCAATGTGTTGTGTGGAGAAGCAGTTTCTTTTGTCTGTCCTGAACCTTCCAACATTCAGCTTCATCGGATGACTCTGAGTACTTGCATTATGGAAGAGGGAGAAAAAATATATTCTCCTACTTTCTCTGCACCTTGCATAATTATCTCTATCTCTACCATGTCTTCTCTTGTTTGCCTTTTTTCTAAACTGGAAAGCCATAAATGTTATAACCTTTCTGCATAGAAGAGTCACTTTCCCCCCATGAACATCTTAGTTGTCATTTTTTGAACCTTTTCCAGCACTAGAGTATTCTTTTTGAGATGCAGCAAACCCGAACTGTACACACTATACAACTATAGTCACCCTACTGTTCTACTTCAGAAAGAAAGCAGGACAGAAATGGTGTCCTTAGAAATAAGAAATAAAGACCCTTTAGCTTTTGGAAAATGTAACCTGGGGCTTCTGTGTGGAACTTAGAACAAACCAGCAGAACAACCACCACTCAGCTTTGAGCATTGATCTCATGGAGATCATATAAGCCTCTGTAAGACCTTTGTTCCTACAGAGCTCCTGGTTGTCATGGAGACACAGTACAAGAGTGGAGACATAATCTATTCTAGAACAGTGTCTCTATGCCAACCAGTCATAAACCACCCTTGACACTCTTATTCTCCCCCTTTCTGACACTTCTCCCTCATTAACAAATATTGACACCACTAATTCATCACCAGATGAATGAATTGTGGGTAATGCTTATCTCCTGCCTTCTTTTGTGCAACTATCCCTTTCAGTTAAGGCAAAGGTGGGCAATCTATGGCCCCCCAGATGTCACCAGACTCCCAACTCCTACCAGCTCCAGTTAGCATGGCCAACCATCAGGGGTGATGGGAGCGGGAGTCCGATAGCACCTGGAGGACCACTGGTTCCCCATCCCTGAATTAAGGCACACTGGTAGAAGCTGTATAATATTCTAGTCATATTCATTCCAACTAGTCTGCTAAGGATTAAACTAGAAGGGAGCAGGAGATGGACGGAATAAACTGAGTCATATACAGTATGTGGGATTCACAGAAGCCATATACCTTCAGCAATTGTTAATCATGCTGGATCCTCAGGGATCCAGCCCTGATCAATGGACTTGATAAAAATGTAAATGTTGTGTATACCATACACAAATCTTATTTGTTATTCTGCAGTAATGAATGTGTGTCTATGTTTGAGAGCAGGGAGTTGTCATGACAGTTACACTTATATTTATCACTTCCTGCCTGCATACATCACAAGCGCATGATTAAAATCAAGCAATGAACAAGAGTAATTGCATAAACAAATATACTCATAGAAATATGTGTTCAGAGCTCCACAATGTTTGATTGTGTCTTAAGGTAAGCTTGCGAAGAAAGAACTGAACTGTAGTTATTGTTTTGAAAGTTCTTTTTGGATGTAACAAAGTTTGCTCAGGAAACTCAGCAACTCATTATTTTCCCCATCCCCCCAAGACTCTAGAGGGTGGGCATATGATGGCCTACAAAAGTTCCATTTTGGCTATATTTTGAGTCCTCCATTTAGAAAGGAAATGCACACGAATACCCTATTTTCAGGTGTCCTCCCCCAAATCTGGAGATCAGGGTGCCTTGGGTATGGAAGCATGGCAATTTGGGTGTCCAGATCATCAGTACCTTAACCATTTTTATAGCCCTATCAGCCTCTTAGTTATACTGAACTAAACTAGAAAGTTGTACACCCAGAACATCCTGGACACTTAAAATGAAACAAACAAACCCAATATATAGAGGGACATTGCCCAAAATATATAGTGGATCCCAGTGTTCTGCATAGAGATGGGGGATACAATTTCTTCAGCTTGAATTGAACGATGAGCCTACCTAATCTACCCTTTCTGAAACAATACATAAACTAAAACCACACCATCCTTCAAAATTTGCACTTCTCTGAATTTTACAAGAAATGTATACAAAAATGAATGTAGTGGGGCAAAGTGTGCATAAAATGCATATATTAGTGAAGAATAATATGCAAAGATACTGTATATTATGGGGAACTGCTCTACAAAAAAAATCTATAAGGCTAAATTGCATACAAAACTGTGTTTATTAGGATAAATCAGCACTACAACGTTGGTGAATTTTCATGAGGACTTTTTTTATCCTTGCAAGCCTATGTGAACTGAAGACTGGGAAAATGAGACACTTAGAGAACTCATATTTGATGTATTCTCTCATCCCTAGTTCTGAGGCCTCTTGGGAAGTGTTGCATTTTGGAGACAGGCCACATTCAGCAAGCCCAGAGACACTACACCTCTAGCTCCCTGGATTCCTTCCCAATTTTCTATGAATGCCAATAAGCCCCAGCTCACTTTCTAAATATTGAGGGAAGTCAGCGGCTTTTTGCATTCATTTATATACACCACTGCTTCTAGTAATTGTCACACCTTCCTCTTGCTGTGAGCCTTTCCCCAGCCATCTTTTTATATTATTATTTGTCCAGTGTGACTTCTGTTTCTGCTAGATAGATGAAAAGCCATTAGGTGGCAAAGAGAACTTATCTTAGTGCCACTGGTGTCTTGTGACACCTGAAGGATGATGGATGTGTTCATCAATGACCCACAGTTTAAATGATCATTTACCAGTATAAGCATTCAAGAGAAGAGGCAGTTCATTTATTCTCACGGAAGAATTTCTATTGCAATTGCAACTTCAATTCAATATGATCTATTGTTTCCTTCAAGGACCCGCTGGCCCTTTTAATAGCACTGAAGTGTAAACCTTCACACTCTCTAGAGCATAGCTAGATGGATTGGGGAAGAAATGTACAACTGTGCACACACAAGCAGGTGTACACATACCTGCTCAAGAACTGGCTTCAACTGATGCCCACATAATGCATGAGAACAACCACAAACAGATGGGCAAATACATCAAATTCTGCTAACAACGTAAGAACATAGGATGAGCCTGCACACTTTACTCCACCATATACCCCAAAAGGAGGTGGACTCTCCTTCATTGGGGTTTTTGAAGCAGAGGTTGAATGGCCATCTCTCAGGGATTCTATAGCTATGATACCTGCATTGCTGGGGGTTGGACTAGTTGATCCTTGGGGTCCCTTCCAACTCTACAATTCCATGATTCTATGGTTTTTGTACACATTCCTTGGCTGGAGAACTGCATTGCAAAATTCAGAGAATTTCAATTTTTTGGAAGCATGGCTGTGTTTGGTTCTCTGATTGTTTCAGAAAGTGCAAATTAGGTAAGTTCACCTTCACACGTGAACTGAATTTCTCCTCCTTCTTACACCATGCACAACACTGTATGGTCATATTCAAAATTATATGCCCATTGGTGCAACCAATTGGGTTAGTGAGCATTTGGGGGAGTGCCTTTTCTGCAGTGGCCCTACGTTGATGGAATTCTCTTTCAACTGACTTTCATACAATTCAAATGAGAATTAAAGATAGCACAAGTATTACTGTGTTTCCATCCATGTATTGATTTTTGAAAATGTGAAAAAGGTTGGTTCACCTTTAAATGTGAATTGAATAAAATTCTCCCCCATCCCCTACAGCTGCTCACATGCAGCCTAGTGACCCAGACTTCTAAAAAAATAACAATATATTGAGCAATTGTACATAAAACATGAAATAGACTCATGTTGTATGCAAAATAGTCTGTTCTACATATGTGGTTTTATGTACACATATATGTGTGTGTGTTGTGAAAGAATTGGTAAGCAGAGAAATTTTTTTATAAAGCCCCCCTTCTTTGGGGGGGGGGAGGATCCCAAGTGCAGGAAGGTGGGATAGCAAACATGAAGGCCAGGGAACATTATTTACAGTGATTTTAAACTACAAGACTGACATGTGAGTAGGCACTGAATTAGTTTGATTCCCTTATCTCCCAGTCATGTACAACCAGTGACATGCTCCCATTTGTTTCATCCATGCTGGGGATACTTATACTAAGTAAGATCATTGATTTGTCTCTCTCAATATTTTCCCACATTGACTGGCAACAGTTATTGATGGTTTCTCAATCATATGAACTAAACCTGAGACCTTTTGCATGCAAAATATGTGTCCTTACCACTGAGCTATGCCCATCCCCAATGCACCTGCCAATACTATTCAATGATTTTCTATTGGACTTGATATTTTGCATCTATGCTTTATGTTCCTGGTGATGCTTATCTACATTTTCTCAGGATATTGGCCTTTTGTTGTCTCATTTTGGGATTCACCCAATTTAGGAGACTTTATTCCAAAGCCTTAAACTAAGTTAAAGAAGTCCACAGTAGACATTAATAGGGATATTAAAAAGTCTTCAGCCCCCAAATGCACCTGAATGAGGCCAAACAGCAAACAGTTCTACAGTTTTGGATGTGTGTGGAGGGGGGTGTCTTTAACAGTGGGTTGCTATTTGGCCCTACTAAGAATTTCCAAGACTGTGGCCTCTTTAAATCTCATAAGTGAATAAGAAGAGCCTACTGGATCAGACTAATGGTTGATCTAGCCCAGAGAGCTGTTCTCACAAGGACCAAGTTAATGCTTCTGGGAAGCCTGAAAGCAGGACCCAAGGGCAACATTCCTCCTGGAGCCAACCAAAAATGAATTATGTTCCACCATGTTTTGATTCAGAAGTCATGCAAGAAATAGGGAACTGCAAAATTCAGGGGAGGATCCAATTGAAAGGGATTCCATAAGCACTCACAATGGTTTGCTGATTTTGCTGGTTTCATCTAGTTTAATTTAACACAAGCAAATGTGTTCCACCAACAGTAGTTTGGAAGCTGCTTGTTTTGTGTATCACAGCAAAGGGACGAAGGGGCATGGCTTTTCAAAAATAATTGCCCATTTGGCTTTTATTGTTTTCATAATATTATTTTATTGGTTTCTTTTATGTTTAAAAATTACTTTTCAAGTGTTGGTTATTTCACCCCATAAAAAGGGAGCTTAGGCTGCAATCTAAACCCCACTTACTTTTGGGCAAGTCCAACTGAATTCAATAAAATTTCAGTATATGCATGGGTGACTCTGTCCATTTCTCTTTCTGTCAGGTACTCAGGACGGATTTCTCCTAATACACATTTTTTTCCATTACTTTTTGCCTAAAATATACATTTTTACAAAGCAATGTCTCCTCGTACATTTTTTTGTGTCTGTTATTTTCACTAATATATGCATACTAGTATTTTCTACACATTAGCTGGCTGGAGAAACACATAGAAAAAAAATCATGGAATGACTGAGTTGCAGTTTAGAAAGTGATAAGTATGTTTGCCTTTAAATGAGAACTAAATCAAATTCACACCCTTATTTCTAAGTAGGATTGCACTACAATACATTTATAAATTCATTAAATGGAGGTCTAGCACAGCAAATGCATTTCAAAAATGAAAACAAATGAAAACATACAAAGCCAACTTGGCCAAAGGTGGAAAAACATTTCTATCAACTTGTGTAAATTTCAATAGCGAGAGCTTTGCAGCGCTGCAACCAAACATTGGAACTCTGCCAAGATGCTGTGCTTTTAACTACTTGCTGTTCCACCAAGGATGCTTTCCAAGGATACTACAATTTATGTACAATGAACTGCTGGGATGCTAGAGACGATATATTAAAATACCTTGTTTCTTACAATCTGAATCTGAATACAGGTAGGCGAGTGAATGTCACTGCTGTTTCTATGCAACATTATCAAATAAACCCTAATAGATTGGAGGAAAAGAGCAATTTGGGGACAGACAAGAAAGATAGAGACATAATGGTGCCACGGCACAAATTGCAGTGTGTGAGCGCACAGGAGGTGAGTGCTCTATTTAAGACCACATAATGTGCCAAGCTGACAGTCCAAATAGAAGAGATCACCCAGCAATTGGCTGCCAAACACATCCTGAATTTGAAAATATAAACATCAACTAAGCAGCCGTTATCTCAGCGAAAACTGAAAGCCACTGGGAAGGTGACTTTCTGGCAGTGTGAAGGAAAAGACTGGGCTACACAATGCAGAGAGGATTTCATTATGGCTTGTAACAGAGCTGGGCTGATATTTTTGTGAGTTTTGCTTTTCACATCAAGATTTGCATGTTCAGTGAGGGATGGATTCCATTGCAGGGCTATGGAAAATGTTTCATTGTCTTTCATCAAAGTGCTTCACTAATCACTATTTAGACAGCAACTGGTCTAACCAACCAGTCTCCGAGCTAGCTCACATTGTGAAGGGAAGTTCTTGAGTGCTGAGAGCTAAGGAACAGTATAATCCTTGACCTGAAAGCAGAAGGAATAATATCTGATCTTCTTCGGCAGGGGTTCAAAGTCCCACTCAGCCATGAAATTCACTGCCTCTCTGCACAACCTACTTCACAGGGTTATTGTGGGGATGAATTCAGTGTGTATGCCAATTTGAGGTAGGATATAAATGCAATAAATAAATAAATAATAATATATAAGTGAAACATTGAAGGCACAAATGCAGACAATTCCAACAAGAAAGACATGTGGGATGCATCTAAACAAACCAGTGTGGCTGCATAAAGAGCTTACAGATGAGCTGAGATGTGAGAAGGGCATATATAAGAAATGAAGAAAGAAGAAATCATGAAGGAAGAGTATATACTAGTAGCCACCAGTTGCAGGAAGAAGGTCAGGTGGACCAAAACTCAGAATGAGCTTAAACTTGCAAGAGAGGTTAAAAATAATAATAAAAGTTTTCTTAGGCTATGTTTGAAGCAATTGGAAGAATAAGCAAGTGGTAGGTCCTCAGCATGGAGAAGATGGAGAAATGCTATTGGGTGACAGAAAGAAGGCTGAACTTGCCTCTGTCTTCACCCAAAATTAATCTGGTGATGGTGGGAAAGCAGGGGTCGGCAAACTAAGGCTGGATCAGGCCCACCTGGGTCCTAAATCTGGCCCATGCCGTGAAGCCGGAACCCGCCACGAAGCTGAGACTCCCGGTGATGGCGACGGGAGGAAGAGGTCAAGTGGCAGTGACTCTGCCACTCAGATGCCATGCCTGGTTTACATCAGTGGTGTTAGATTAGCAAAAATGTCCCCATGCTGCCCTGAGGTAAACCAGGCACGGGGTTTGATTGGTAGAACCACTGATGCTCAGCCTCTTCCTCCTGTTGCCACTCGGCCTCTTCCTCCTGTCACCACTGTCGCCCTGGTGCTCCTGTGGGCCAGGCAGCTAAGTGGATGAGCTCGCTCTGCCTACCCATGAGAAGCAGCAGTGGTGGTGGTGGCAGCAATAGCCTCTGGGAAGGTAAGTGCAGTGGCTGGGGATGGGAGTAGGGGTGGGTAGGAGGACTACTTGCCCCCTTTGCCTCTTCTTTCAGCCCCCCCCCCCCGGTGCCGCTTCTCCGGCCCGCCACACGGTCTGAGGGACAGTGGACCGGCCCACTGCTAAAAAAAATAAATGCTGACCCCTGGTGGTAAAAGAACACTTGGCTACTTTAAATGTATTCATATCTCCAGGGCTAGGTGAGCTGCACCCAAGGATACTAAAGGAGCTTGCAGATGTAATCTCAGAGTCTCTGACTATAATCTTTGAGAAATCTTGGAGAAGAGGTGAGGTCCCTGTAGACTGGAGGTGGGTAAATGTTGTGCCCATCTTCAAATGGAGGAAAAAAGAAGACTCAGGGAACTACTGACTGGTCAGCTTGACTTTGATACTAGGAAAGTTCCTTCAACAGCTGTTGGACTCTCCTTCATTGAAGGTTTTACAGAGGTTGCGTGGTCATTTGTCATGGGTGCTTTAGCTGAGATTCCTACATTGCAGAGGGTTGGACTAGATAACCCTCAACGTCCCTTCCAACTTTACAATTCTATGATTCTATGAGTCAGTGCTGCCTCCTCTAAGGCCCACCACATTTACTATCTGAGGCAGTCATCTCATTCCCTTATGTTTAGGGATGGGGCAGAAATTTGATTTGGATAACATTTTAAGGTAAACTTACCTAATTCTAATTTTTGGAAAATAACACACACATCCTTCAAATTCTCCAAATTTGGCAATGCAGTTCTCTAGCCAGATAATGTGTACAAATAATGCATTTGATAGGGAAGAGTGAGCATAAAAATGAACATATTACTGAAAATAATATACAAAATGCATTACATGGGCGGGGAAGCCATTTGCAAAAAGGCGTGTATTAGGCAAGATTGCATTAATAAGTGTCTTTTCAGAGAAATTAGCACTAAAATGCTGGTGAATTTTCATGAGGACTTTTTTTTTAAAAAAAAGCAGTTGCTTTACCCCTAAGGGGAAGGAAAGCCCATGAATATCCTATTGAGGCCTGAGCATGCTCAACTGATATGCAATGCTGATTGACTGTTGGAGGGGGAAATAGGAAACAGTGAAGAAGCGGGTGGTGTATTCTCAAAAGGGCATGGCTAGAACTCCAGACAGGAGCACACACTAGCCACAGCTTTTTGTTGCACGTCCCACTTAATGCTGAAATCATGCCCCTTGATGCTTGAACATGACAGATTTCTGAATCTGTACATGTGCATTGGCTCTACCTGAAATTACCTGCATCAGCTGCATTAGCTTAGCTGCTGGATAGGTTTTCTTCTGGAAAGGTATAAGCCTGGAGGAAAAGAAAGCTAAGAAGGACAATAATCCTCTTCAAGGTAGTGTATAGCTGCAACTGATTACAAAGCAATGAGGCTCAACAGAACCCTGCAAAGCCTCATTTCTCTACTCTACCATCCCCTTATTTTCTTCAACATTGATTCCAAAAGGCATGTGAAATGGGCATGGATTATATTTGAAATGAGGAGGAAATAATAAATCGGGACAGAAAAGGGATTGAGTTTTAAAACTCATCAATCTGAGCCTAAGAACACAGGTGGCGGAGTAGTAATATGGAATGATTTCCTGGGATTGCAGTTGAGCCCACACCCAGGATAAAGAGATGAGATGTGTGTTGTTGGGTTAGCTAGGACCTCAGGTTTCTGAACTTTTAACATAACAAGAAGCTGTACAGCAATTCAAAAACTGTGAGTGGACGTCGTCTAAAGTGAGAGGGGCTTTTTAGCCCCACCCAAACTGGCAATAATTAACAGCTTCTACCCAATCTGGCCACATCTCTTCCAGTACTGAAAGACACCCTATCCAGTTCAGAATCCTGCAGACCCCAAGATGCTTAGTTACGGAAGCAATAGCCCAACTGAATGACAGGCTTAGAGAATCCCTGCTCACCATCTTGGTGTCTCCAGGTACTATGAGAAGGCTGTAGCTCATGGAAGGCCCATAGCTCAGTAGTAGATATATAAATCTATATGATATATAAATCTATGATTCTATGACTCTGTAATGTGCAATTCCAAAACCCAGGGAGAAAACTGAATAAGAAACATTCTAAAAAGATTCCTTAAGCTTCATGAAAACCATGAGAAGAAAATAAAACAAAATAGATAAATAACAGCTGTTGATTTTTAGACACATTTTTGCCTCCTAGTCAATTTCAGAAAGTGTGATTTCTGTGATTCTTCTGCTTCCTTTAGAAAGTTCAAATGACTAACTCTAAGCTCCTCACAGTGGGCATCATGATTCAATTTTGATGGTCTCATTTCAACTCCTATTTTTTCAAAATCTCTGCACACAGTTTGCCAATATGGTGAGTCCTTCTCAATTAAAACCTATACTGCTCCCGAAAAGAATACTACCAAACCACTGATTTGCCGTTCTAGCATCATGAAGTATAGAGTGATGAAGTTTGCATCACTCCTGCCATGCACAGAAAACAGGTAAGTCTGACATAATAAATAGGTATTTGCAGAAGGCCTTTCAAAATTATCCATACTGAATGCGGTCAGAGAAAATATATGGGCCATTTTGACAAATTCATTAACTTTGTGGATTTAATTTCAAATCACCATTCTCTACGTGAATATGCATTGGAATTGTGAACAATGACCGCTCCCCACTTAAAACGGGGGGCGCCCTTTGCGTGGACGCATGCAGCCCTGGATCTGGAGTGGCCCCATCAGCATAGGCTTTGCCTTCCCTCAGGTGGGATACCTGGAGGTCCCCGCCTACCCCAGTGACTTGTCCAATCCCACCTGGGGGAAGCGTTGCCAGGGAAACCAGGCCAGGTAGGGGGAGGGATTACCTGCCCACACAATAGAGGGTACACTTCTTTATATATGTCTTTGACTCTTAAGATTCAAGAAGAGACCTGAATAGTAGAAAGGTGATAGTTCAGTGGTAGAGAACCTGGTCGGGATACAGAAGGACCCAGGTCTGATCCCTGACATCTTGAGATAGGAATGAAAAAGATCCCTACCTGAATCCCTGGAAAGCTGCTGCCAGTCAGTGTAGACAAGAGTAGCCTAGATTTACCAATGAACTGATTTAGTATCAGACAGCTCCTTGGGAACATAACTGAGGCCAAACTGAGCTTATTTTCACAGTGTTTTCTGCTTGCAGTATGTTGACCATTTATGGTCAGTCTGTGGTGCTGTTTCTCTGTATCACTGCCGTTATGCAAAACCTAATGGCTGATGCCAGGTATTTGCAGTGCTCATCCTGCATCAGTTACTTCCACTCAGGCACAACCATAGTTTCTGAGAGGATTGGAAATTAGAATTGGCTATTAAAACCTATTTGTTTCATGCCTGTAGGTGATCCATGCGATTGGACTCCTGAGTGGTGGGGTGGTCCCATTTGTGCTTATGGATACACAACTGTTAACATGGGTGCTCCATTGCAGGTATCATATGTACCTTGCAGTTGTTGGAAAAGAGGAGCCAGTGAGGTCTGTGGCACCGGAGGTGGCTCTAGCAGGTTTTCAGTGCATGCGTGGATGGATTGTGTGGGAAGGACTAATATTTCAAATATATTCAAGAACATGATCTACTCTGCTATGTCAAAAACACATTGAAGCTATCAATTATGATTGTCACTTCTACCATCTATTAGCTCATTCACAATTTGTGAATGAGCTAATAGACTGTACCAACTGCAAAAAATGCCATAAATCACAATGTTATTAGTGTCATTCAAGAGGGGGTAGCAGCATCTGTCAGGTTTTTGCCAACTTTTTCAGGCGGTGGCAAGTTGGAGTAGGAAACAGCCAATAATTCAAGATGGTGGCTAACACAGATTCAAACATAATGAGAATAACCTTTTCTGCACACACACTAGAGTGAAGATTTGTGAGACATAAGTATAGTATATAATCACAATTTTAATAACTGTTTGCATAAAAGACCTGCAATGAGGAAATTAACTTTGGACTTGTATTTGCATAGAGAATAAAGGGTGCCAGATTTCTTTATTGCCCAAGTTGAGTTGGGAGGCCAATATCCATGGCACTGAGAACCAATCCAATATATCCCTTCAAAAACCCTACCCTGAAACCTATTGGCTAATCTTGCACTGCTTAAATGATGAGTCACTGCCAAATGATGAAGAGCAAGTTGGAGAGTTCCACATCCCTTTTCACAGAGGAAGCCACTCTCCTCCTATTGTCACAAAAGGCCAGCCATGGCCTCACCATTGCCTATCTTGAGATCAAGCCTCATGAGGCTTCCTCTATGCAAAGGGGGGATGGGGCAAAATAACCCCTGCTCTCAAAGGAGGCAACATTGCCATGCAATCTGTTTAAAGATTCTGTGTTTTGCAAACCTTACTGGAAGTCCATGCTTGGGAGGGGGAACATCATGGAAATACCCATGATGCTATGCACTCAAAGCTGGCCTATAAATAAGCATATGTTTTTTCTAGGAGCAGACACAAAGCAACCAATGAGTCTTCTACTAAATAAATTACAATCAGAAAACAGCTGGGGAGGGGATGAAACATACAATAAGGGGCAAGAAATGAAACATACAAAGAGTTCAGAAAACATAGCATGGAAATAATCCGCTAATGGCATGTTGAAAGTTGTTACAAAACCATTTGGGCATATTAAGTTTTGCATAGAAAATATAGCTGTCAGCTATTTTAACATCCAGATGCCCCTTTATTGATTACAACTGGCTCTATAAACAAACAAGTCATGCCCCTCCAAATTCCTCTAGCAAGGAACAAGCAGGCTATGTAGGACTGAGATAACGTTTACCTTCAGGGGTAACCTGAGAGTTTTACATTTGCTTAAGGCTTATTTGTTTTAAGCAAAATGACAAGGCAGAATAGACTGGATTTGACAATAAATGCACTTTGTGAGCCAACTGCAGAGCGAGGCAAAGGAATGTGGATGCAATTGGAAGGATGAGAGACGTAGCTCGGAGGGAAGAAGCTCTTCCAGGCGATACCCACATGAGGAAGAAATTAGACGTGAGCAGCTGGACAAAATTAAAAAAAAATATGTTCCTGAAATGTGGACAGCAAATTATTTGCACACAGCAGAGGTTGCAAAATTGCTTCCTTGTTTTTATGTTGTGGATGAAAAACAGAACAAATGAAGAAGAGACCAGACAGACTGTGTGTCCGGGGTGTGTGTGTTCCTCTTGCAAGTTTATCTTTCCCTAGTTTACTAATGGACAAAATGCATCTCATCACCGCTATGATGGGGGAGAAAGTTGATTTAGTTACATTTTAATGCAAGCCTACCTAATTCACACTTCCCAAAGCAAAAGCTAACAAAGTCACAGCTATCCATCAAAATCTGCACTTTTTCATTCTGTGATGCAGTTCTCCAATTAAAAAATGTATATATAATATATACATCCATGAAAAACAGAAATTCATTATATTAGGTAAAGTTGAATGCAAAATGCTGACAATTTTTTTGTGGTGATCCCCCCCCCCCAACATAGAACTGGAAAAATGAGAAACTGGTATTATTATTATTATTTACAGATTCATCCATCACAGCCATGGCACATGCATTTATTTTGATAAACAAAGGCTCCCAGGCCATAGATTAATTTGGCAAAGTGCCTCTTGACCATGGCAGGTTTTTAACCTGCAAAACTAGAATGTAAGAACATGTGAAAACCCATCTAGTACAAAATCCTCTTCTCTCAGTGGCCAACCAGATGCGTATTGGAAGCACCCAGGCTCTGCACTTTGCCCTCGAAGTTGTAGAGGGTTGTAAAATGGTACACCCCTTCCAACAGAGCACTGCTATTCTGGCTAAAACAGATTATTGAGTCAAGAATGCTTCCTGCCACATGAGACCCTTGGAAATATCCCATGGTTGTCATGGTGTCTGTGTCGTCCTGAGCCACATTCAATGAGGCAACCTCAACATACATGTCAAGAGTCCTTCACACTAGTAAGAAGCTCAGTCAAAAAATCTGTTAGGCAGAATGAATGGGGTGAACCAATATCATTCTCAGTTTCGCTTGACTTTTCACTCCCTCTATCAGATATAAATGGTGATATGATTTCATGTTTTAACTACAGAAGCCTTCCTGTCTGTGCCTTCCCTTCATCTTTTATCAGATTAACAAATCCAGTAATTAAAATCCCGTGATGGAAATGATTTCACCACTACGGAGGGGGAAATGTGGGGGTTTCCATAAGCTGTTTCCCCCCCAGAAAATGACATAATGACATAAAAAGGGCTAAAACTCTTCCCGCTCCTAATGAAATGGTGTCTTGAGTTAGGTCCAGCTCTCCATAGACCATTTATTACTTAAATAAATGTGGTCTATTTAAACAAAATCCTTAATCTAAGCCACTGTTTAATATAAAATGAAAGCTATTTATTTTGTTTATTGTAGATTGAGTAAAATGAAGCTTCTGTTTTTCACTTATTAGACTCAGAGTCACTTTTCGATGCTATATGACTCACGCCATGAGATTACAGGAAGATATTTAGTGGGGGCTTTTTTTGCTTGTCTGCTTTGAAAATTCACTGTAATTATAACGGCAACTTCAAAACATTTTAGCATACACATATCAAGATACATTATGCTTTGATTTAGAGGATCACCAATGTTCATGTAATTACTATCAAGAAATAACGCAAATGAGCCTTTTTCATGTGTTTGGTCTGTCTGCAGGAAACAATTTGGGGGCTTTCTCTTTAAGTTTATAACAGCGTAAACAAGAAAATTGACATTCTACTCATGGATTTAGAGCAAACACCCATTTTATTGAATGCTTTAAAGACTTTAAATGAATGAGATAAGCAGCTCTTGTTGGCATTCATCTAGCATTTATTTTACATCTTTTAAATCCAATCTCAGATGGTAGTTCAGCATCATATAGATTAAGTTATCGCCTGTTAATATATCTCACCCATGGAAAATAGGCATTGTGCTTTACTGATAAGGGGTAGCACATCTATAACTCAGAGGCTGAATGTACAGTGAGAATAAGTAATCACATCAAGATGAGTTAGGGCTGGGAGGGGAAATCCACATTTATAAAAACCCTGGAGAGGTCTTCTGAAATTAGGTAAGATTTAGCAGGACTTTTATGTTTATTTAAGCATTCCTTTTCAGCAGAAAGGAATAAAAGTTATTGACCCACAGCAGGGGGATGATCAATCCTCATATGCACAGAAGCCCTTTAACTAAACAATTCCTGTCATTTCCCAAAGACAATTGTATAATTCCTGCGATGTAAAACAAAATTCATCCTGCTATGCTCTATCAATGTGTAATTTTTAAGGACAAGGCATGATATTATATCTTTCTTTCCCCTCCAGATGTCAAACAAGTTGCTAAAAGCAACAGTCAGGTCACATTATATTCCTTCATTTGTATCTAGTGATCAGACCAGCAAAAAACAAATGTTTTGCATGAAAATAGGAAAGTAACACAGGGGAACAGCAATTGACACATAACACCTTTATCAGGACCGAGCAAAACATCACAAAGTAATGAGGTAGCTTCTGAGTTTACCCAAAAGTCTCACTCAGACTTGATGTTAAGTAGAAAGAAAGAAAGAAACAGTAACAATGTGGGGAGAAGGATGCTGGTGGGCCTAATAGAAAAGCCCCAGTCTGCAGGTTGTAATGGAATAGTTCACATGCTTTGCAGAGTTAATTAGGTTAGAATAACGCAGAGGTTGCTACCATGGTGTCCCATCAGGAAGAAGAGCAAACAAATGTGTGTATCTCTATATAGTGTTTTAATACCCCCCCGGAGGGGGGGGGGGTTAAATAAATAAATAACTTAGGTAAATGGATGGTTTGCCCCACTTTGTAATCAATACAAGGAATAGTTTTATTTTGTTTTTAAGAAAAAAGAAAAAGCTTCAGGCATTGCAGCAGTGAAGAAAGAGACTGGGAAAGAGACACAAAGCAGGAGCTATTAGTTTTCCCGGGGCAATTGCCCATGTTCAAAACCACTACTTTAATAGATCAAACATTGTGTTGCCTTTACAAATATATGAAAATTGGCACAGTTATCATAAAGTCGTATACTTGGGGAAAAGTTTCATGGGGGGGGGGGAATGAGTTCAGATCGCCTTTCAGTATCCACTCCTGTTGGTGGTCAGGATTCTGAAGCAGAAGGGGTAAGTAAGGGGTAAGTCTTGCAGAGGACTCAGAGGACTCCATGGAGTATTCTGGGTGGCCAGAGACTCCCTTGCTCAGTTGCAGTAAATGACTAATGGAGCTAAAAGGAAGAATAATTTCCCTTCTGACGCTTTCTCTCTCTCTTCTTATGCGGAAGTGCCTTCTTTTTGTTCCTGGTCTCTACAAGTACGTCTTCCTGCCCCTTCCCAAATAGCTTGCCTCCCTTGAAGGGGTCGCTGGCTAGGCTGGTCTTGGCTGTGGCATCCCCCTGCCACTGTTTAAGCCAGAGTTGCCTGTGCATGTCCACATCTGCTGCCATGGCCTTTGCTGCAAAGTGCAAGGCATTCGATGAGGCCACACAGGTGGGAGCCTTGGCTAGCTTTGCTATGCCCTGCTGGGCATGGACAAACTCTGGTGGGAGCTGCTGAGCTGCTCTGGCCATGAAGGAATCTGCAGCTGAGACCTTAATGACTATGGCAGAAGCTTCATGCGATCTGCACAACAAAACCTCTGCCCTTTCATCCTCAGGGGTAACCCTGCCCATCTCTGGAAACCATGGATCCAGGAGCGAGGGAACATATGGGGGCATCTACGAGAGGAACACTCAGAAATCCCACTCCAGACTTATCAAATGGATATAGCCACTTTATGAGAGAGCGTGTTGCCCTGGAGGCCCCAGGTGTCTGCCATTCCTGCAAGATGCTCTCCTTAAACTCCACTGGATGGAAAGGGGGGAAACCCTCTTGGGGGCCTTGCACACATTGCCTGCTGCCTGGAGTTGGTTCGTTGGCTTGCTGGGCCCGCTCAGGGATTTTAAATAGTAACAACTCACAAGTAAACATGGTGAGGATTATAACTTTAATGATAGCTATTCTATGCAGTCCCTGCTCCTGCCAACCTAGCAGTTCGAAAGCACGTCAAAGTGCAAGTAGATAAATAGGTACCACTCTGGCGGGAAGGTAAACGGCGTTTCCGTGCGCTGCTCTGGTTCACCAGAAGCGGCTTAGTCATGCTGGCCACATGACCTGGAAGCTGTACGCTGGCTCCCTCAGCCAATAAAGCGAGATGAGTGCCGCAACCCCAGAGTCAGTCACGACTAGACCTAATGGTCAGGGGCCCCTTTACCTTTTATGCAATATTTGTTTTGATATTTTGTTTCTTTTTAGAATTTTTGTTTTAAGAATCAAGCCTACATGTTTCAGCAAAATAAAATAAAAAGTCACTTTAAAACATCTTTAGAATGCAGCCCTTTCTCTCTCTTTTTCTGGTCATTTCTTTGTGTGCGTGTTTTTCTCCTTTTTCTTTAAGTAATTGAAGGATGATTTTACTTGATGTCTATCTTGTTCCCCCCATGAGATTTATAATACCCAAACCTGAATTAAGCTGGCATTATATCTTGAAAGACCAAGAAAATACAACTCTGCTTTGACTGTTCAGTGCAGCCAACGCATTGGCTTTGAACTAGTAGAAACCTTTCAGGGCAAAAGCTTAAAGAAGCTTATGAAGATGAAACTGGGGCTCTCTGTACTTTCTCTCATTTAATTTCATTCAGCTCCATAGCAGGGAATTGTCAAATATTCTCATACTCTCCAACATTTTGACCAATGAAAATACGGGACACTATCATATACAAAACCCTCTTCTCTCAGGAAGCATAACTCACTGACCCCACACACCACCCCTGTTGCAGACTGTTAAATTCCCTTCTCCAGAAGATTTTTAAAAATCAAAATCAAAAGAGCAAGTGTGGTGTAGAGGTTAGAGCACTGACCAGGACCTAACACCGAGTGTGTATAAATTAAAATAGCAATACAATACATTTAATTGTAGCATGACAGATCATGACCAAGTGACTTGTGTGCCTGCTAGACCTACTATCCAGATGCCCTCCTCATGGCCATATTTATTTTCTTCTTTCCTCCATTACCCTTACTCCTAGTTCTTAGAAAATGCTTCAGGGTCTTCTCATGCCACTCCTCTAGGCTCATACCACTCCCTATCATGGCACAGATCCCAGGAGGGGACCAGCTGCTGATACCAGACACTCCCAACTGTCCCTATTTTCCAGAGACAGTCCCAGATTTACAGAAACTATCCCAGGTTCTGATTTGATCCTGGAATGTCTCGCTTTTCCTTTTGTTGTTGTTGTTTAGTTGTTTAGTCGTGTCCGACTCTTCATGACCCCATGGACCAGAGCACGCCAGACACTCCTATCTTCCACTGCCTCCCGCAGTTTGGTCAAAGTCATGCTGGTAGCTTCAAGAACACTATCCAACCATCTTGTCCTCTGTCGTCCCCTTCTCCTTGTGCCCTCCAACTTTCCCAACATCAGGGTCTTTTCCAGGGAGTCTTCTTTTCTCATGAGGTGGCCAAAGTATTGGAGCCTCAGCTTCAGGATCTGTCCTTCCAGTGAGCACTCAGGGCTGATTTCCTTAAGAATGAATAGGTTTGATCTTCTTGCAGTCCATGGGACTCTCAAGAGTCTCCTCCAGCACCATAATTCAAAAGCATCAATTCTTCAGCGATCAGCTTTCTTTATGGTCCAGCTCTCACTTCCATACATACTTTCATACGCTTTTCCTTAGGACACCCCTATTTTCATCAGAGAAATGTTGAAGGATATGGAGTTATGTGACCCCCTGAGCCAAGGAAATAAATAACTATACAACCTTTAGAAGACCTCTGAAGGCAGCCCTGTATAGGGAAGTTTTTTTTTAAATGCTAAATGTTTTATTATGTTTTTATGTATGTTGGAAGCTACCCAGAGGGGGTGGTTTGGAAGAGTTCCAAGGGCCAGATAGAGAGGCCTAGAGGGCCGCATTTCAGCTCCTTGGCCTTGAAATAGGCAGTGGTAGTGAGGTGCGTTCACTCATGAATTGTGAGACCCCCAACTCCTTGCCCCAAAAATCTGGAGTTGACATCAACATCCGGCCATATTTGGTTATTACAGGTCTTTCCTCACTTTCTGCTTTCATATGCCCTTTCATATTTAGAAATGATGCAATGAAGTCGACTGAGGAAAAAGGTCTGTAATTTTATAATTAGGATGTTAGCAGAACAGGACAGTCATAATTATTAAATTAAACCCAATTACATTAAATTAATTAAACAAGCAGCCCACCCAGTCCGTCTGTCCCAGGGGTCCTGACAGCATGTTCCTATGTCACTCATCTTCTAAAACTGCTGTGAAGTAGGTCACTATTAACATTTTCAAAATGATGATCTGATTCTGCGAGTCCGTGACACCAAAATCTATACACTGAGAATGCAGCCATTTCTTCATACTCCACAAAGCATAATTTCACAAGATAAATAAAACAATCAAGGTCCCTTGTCTTCTCCTACAGCAGCCTCCCCCAAACTGGTGCCCTACAGATGTTTTGTACTAGAAGTCTCATCTGATGTTTTGGAAGATTCCAACCAAGAGCGCAATAAAATGCAGTTTTTATTAGGGTGGCCTATAGTCCAGTGGTACAGCACACGTTTTGCAAGCACAAGGTCACAGGTTCAATACCTGGTATCTCTGGTTTATAATATGCAAACATCAGAGGAAGAGAAAGAACTGCTTGAGATGTTGGGGAGCAGGCATCAGGCAGAGTAGAAAATACTGGTCTGGATGGAGCCATGGTCTGACTCAGCATATGCCAGTGTGAAGGAAACATCACTCCATGGCAGAATACATGTTTTGCATGCAAAAGGTTCTCCAAATGCATCCCTGACATTTTCATGTGAATAGGACATTGGATAACAGGTAATGCAAACTGGGGATGGCTCAATCTGCCAATTTCAGATTATCATCTTTCCCAATATTAAGTTTAGTTCTCAACATTTCCATATCATTGTGCAAGTGCTTTTTTTTTTAAAAAAAAAATCCTCATTAAAATTCACCAGCATTTTAGTATGAATTTCTCATAATATACTCATTTTTTGCAAAGCAATTTCCCATAATATAATGCATTTTTGTATTCCCATAATATAATGTGTGAGGTCTGGTGCTTATAAGGTTAACACTCTATGTGCCCTGCATCTGGGGAGGAGCTTTCTACATCTGGGAGCTGAGTTCTTTGTCTGTGAAGTTACTTTCACTTCTCAGCGGAGAGAAGCAGATACGCAGGATGGATGCTGTCTCTGATGGATTGTTTCTTGTTTTATCTGTCTGATGTAAATAAAGCTGTTTAGTTTAGAAACAGCGTGTGGACTCTCTCTTCACCCACGCATCAAGCACGCGCTGCTCTGCTCTGCTACTGTCTGGGGGTTCTGGCGCAAAGGAAACGTACCGGACCCGGTCAGCCTTGATCAATATAATGTATTTTAATGTTAGTTTCACTAATATGGATATAATTATGTACACTACAGTTTATGCATTTTTGTACACATTACTTGGCCCAAGAACTCCCCTGAAAAATTCAGAGGCTTGAATTTCAAAGGATGGCTTCATTTCGGCTCATGTCTTGTTTCAGAAAGTGCAAACAAGGTTGGTTAATTTGTACCATGAATAGAATGGAATTTCTCCTCCATCCCTAATGGAAAAGACCCCTGACTGATACACTGAAGGGCTGCTGCTAGTCAGAGTACACATTGCTGAAGTATGGAACAAATAAATCACTGGGCAATCACTGACACAGCCATATAAACAAATAATTAATAGCCTGAGTTGAAATAAGACAGATTCCCAATTTCCTTCAATAAAACAAATTCAGAGGAGTATTGTACCTCCTAAATCAGAAGCCACATCAAACCCCTAGAATTTGTTCTCCAATATATTTTGGCTTAACCTTTGAAACATGCTTAGATTTCTGAATAATCTACCCATCCTCAAGAATCAGCACGTCTTTCCTACAGCTAGATTTAACTGCCTCCTTTCTGCATTATTGGAACGACATTTTCAAGGTGTCCCATAAGAGGGTCGTGGGTGTCCGTATGGAGATTAAGTGGTCAAAACATTGGGCCAGGTGTTCTTTGAATATAACCTTTATAGAGAGGAACTTAATAGACTACTTTGTCTCCTTGTGAGGAAACACCCAAGAAGGATACCAGAATGGTACCTAGAATATTTCTTGGCTGATGCAAACAAGCTACTTTCACTGGCCTAGTTTATCTCCTCTGTTCCAATGTTTTGAAAGATGATAGCCCCATTTTAATTGTAATTTTATCTTATATTTTTATCTTTTGTAGCATATAATACTTTAGATGCAGTGCAGTGGTACCTCTGGTTATGAACTTAATTAATTCTGGAGGTCTGTTCTTAACCTGAAACCATTCTTAACCTGAGGTACCACTTTAGCTACTTCACTCCATTTGTTTGTTGCAATGAAATACAGTGGCACCTCGGGTTAAGAACTTAATTCGTTCTGAAGGTCTGTTCTTAACCTGAAACTGTTCTTAACCAGAAGCACCACTTTAGCTAATGGGGCCTCCAGCTGCCACTGTGCCACCGCTGCACGATGTTCTGTTCTCATCCTGAGGTAAAGTTCTTAACCCGAGGTATTACTTCCAAGTTAGCAGAGTCTGTAACCCGAAGTGTTTGTAACCCAAAGTGTTTGTAACCCGAGGTACCACTTTATATGTTTTACCTTTTGTGTTATACTGTATTTTAAACAAGCAAATGTTTTAATTGCTTATTCTTTTATCCTTTGTATGTTTTTTAGTGGGTCTATAGCCATATAATAAATGATTGATTGAAGTCATATGCCAAATCAGTAGTTTTGCAAAGCTGAGGTCTTATTCCAGCCACTCATAAAACTTCTGTTTGTAGACCTAGACTACTTTTGCACATAATTTGAAGGGGAAATGTGTATGTGTGTGTGTGGCTTTAATTTAATAAATGAGGCATCATTTTAGGCACTAAGCATAATAAACTCTTATTTGCAACGAGCAGATTCATAAATTCATGCTGTTAAAAAACTGTTTTCTATCAGAAATGGCCCAGCCTCCTATGGTTTTCATTCAGACTCAAGTTCTAAACAGCAGGAGAGACTTTGCTCATCACAAATATACCCTTATCATTAGAGAGTTTCCCTTTACTACTGGGGAACCAATTGAGAGTCTCTCTGAAATGTTTTCATCTCAAGCAAAGCACACACAGCTGTAAAATTTCTGACTTCCATCTTTCCAATTTTTGCAGTGAAGTGGATCACATTTTTATGCTACACAAGCTCCACATAATGAACAGAGATGAATAATAAGTGGTGGAAACATCAAAACCTCTGCCACAGTTGTTCATTATTCTAAATAAAGCAGGTGTGTTGTCAGGAACTGGTGCTGATACATGTTTACTCAGAAGTAATTCCCACTGAATTCAACGAGGCTTACTCACAAATAAGTCTACAGGATTACAGCTAACCATACTGTTTTCAATGGGGCTTACAGTTTGCTTAGGATTGTAGCCTTCGATTAAACCGTGTTTTCCTATGTGTAAGCCCCATTAGAAAAAGTGGGACATAATTGTGAGTAAACCTGCATTGGGTTGCACTATATACTTACAGTTCTAAATACACATTCTATGTACTGAGTCTCATTGGGCTGAAGTACCTTCCTCGGAAGCAGTGTATAGAGTTGCACTGTAAGACCTTGAAAATTAGAGGTGCAGAGGAAAGGTATCACCTGATCATATGCCAATGGGGTATTCTTATGTCAACATAACTATTCCCAATTCCCTAAAATCCATAGAAGTAACTATTTGCAGCTCAAATCAAATAGCGGATTCACATAATGAGAGGCTGAGTATTAGAGAAGTTGAAATGCCATTTTAAAACACAAACTAGTCCATGAAGCAGAATTAATTATACATACACCATCTGACAAATAGTCAAGTTGAAAACATCAAACAGTGGGGATCTCACAATCTTTCTTGGTAACTAGTTCAATTTGTGAAACAATTTTCCCCCCTTAACATTTTAAAATGCATCTTTCTGTTCTTTCATTGCATGTTAAATCTATGGCCTGACCAAGTTGTGGGACTATATTAAATGTGGGGATGCAGGTATATACATGTTATTAGAAAGCATGTATAAATATTAAGAAATTTCTGTGAATGAAATTTTGTGAGATTGCGATCCAGGGAGGGTGAGAAGGACTCAATAGCCATGTGTCATTTGATCCCAGCCCCAGAGGTGAGGCTGGGATTGAAGGGCGCACATGGTGTGCTTCTCATGCCATCCTCCCTGAGCCACTTTGCGAGTCTGGGGTGTAATCAGATCCCAGCCTTGAAAATCAGTGCAGGGTTGGCTTGGGGAGGATGGAATGAGCAGCCCCCCCCCAAAAAAAAATAATGCATCCAGGGCAATCACGCTAGCAGCCCCCCCCCATCAATCCTATACCCCTGACTTGACATGAATTGAAGGAAATATAACAAGGGGGAAATGGAATATTATTCTAATATTTCTTCACAGTGGAGAGATTTTGATATGGACCAGGACAGAAGTATTTACTACAGGCATAGACAAACTCGACCTTCCAGATGTTTTGGGACTACAGTTCCCATCATCCCTGAGCACTGGTCCTGTTAGCTAGGGAACATGGGAGTTGTAGTCCCAAAACATCTGGAGGGCCAAGTTTACCTATGCCTGATTTACTATTACTCAATATGGAGTAATAGTGGTTGGAATTCATAGTGGTAAAGTTAATATTAAAGAAAAAAAACATGGTTTTACCGATAATAATAACATGTTGTGAATCCCTCTGACTTTTCGTGGGAAATGGAAATTAATGATTCTGAGAAACTCTTTGACTTAAAAGAAAAAATGTTTAACAGAAAGTGGAGAAGATGGATGTTATCCTGAAATGAATGGTTTAAATAATTCCCCTACCCATTTTTTTTTAATGTAACCAGAAGATGGAAAATTGGAAGCCTTTTTTCTCTAATGTTTCTTTTTAATTTTGCCTTTTATTTTTTCTCTTTGTCTGATTTTCTGTTCTTCTCTTTCCTTCCTTCCTTCCTTCCTTCCTTCCTTCCTTCTTTCCTTCTTTCCTTCTTTCCTTCTTTCCTTCTTTCCCTTTTCTCTCTGTCCTATGTCTGGAGCCTTTATTAAGGTCCAGGGATTGCATACTCATTGGGGTGGTAGATGGCTGATGGAGGACACTGGGTGAGAGACAGGGAAATGTGGGTCTGGGAGGAGAAAGGAAAGACCCCAGGTGAGAATTAGGAGGGCCCACTACCTTCTGTGGGTGGTAAGGGCTAAGAATTACCTTGGGCAGAGGACTCCGTATTCAACTTATTCTATTTGCAATTTTGTAGTTGTTATCTTATTGTATTATGAAAAACTTAAATAAAAATCTTTTTTTTTTTTTAAAAAAGAAACATATAATTATCATTTTATACATCTCTAGATATAAAAAACAAATCAAAGATGGAAGTGCATTAGAGCAAGCTCCCCAACAAAAGGTGGGTGTGGGAGAGGTAGCATTTTTGAAAAAGAACTGGATTGCAACTGAATAGCTCCATTAGATTATCAACAGGAAATGCTAGTGTCTTGGAGAGTCATAGAGAATGTCAAACATATGATATCAATCCATTAACAAAGCTAGAGTCCATGGCAAAGCATCTTTCAGCATGCTCTGCCAGCAGTGACTGTCAACTACAACAATCCATTCAGTATAATTCTCTAATGAAAATTTTGTTTTCACTCCAAGGTACTTGACACTTTTTCTGGTGTTTGGGTCATGAGCATGTTGAGAAACTGAAAAGGCTTTGTTGAAACTGTAAAGCACTGTGTAGGAGTGTGGAAGATAAGAAGCAGAATAATTGTGCTTTCATCTGAGTGATCTAAAGGTTCTTGCTCGCAGGTTTGTATGATATAAGAGCAGCATCTCAGATGATCACCACCCCCATTGTTAGAGAGACCAACTATATATGGAGGGAATGATTCCTCAAAATAAGAGGTATCTTGAACAGGTATGATGTGAGTCAGGACCCAGTGATTGCATTTGGGGCTCATATTTTCAGACTGGACTCCTGGGACGTCAGACTCTAAGACAAACTCTGAAGCCCTCTAGATATACTTTGGGATGTCTTCACAATGTCCTCTTAATTCCCAATGCTTCTGGCAGTTCCAAAGAGGTAGGTGGAAGAGGTGGATCTGAAATGCTGAGACTTCACAAAGGCCCTCAAGGGCATTGATGCATAATTGGTGTGTCCATTGTATTTGGGCATAAGGACAACACCAGCAGACCATAGGAAGTACATGGGAACCACCCAAGGACTTCAGGAGTGAATTAGTCCCTCTGCAGTGAGCCTACCTCAAGTGGGGATGGGGTAGAATTTCAACTCTGTTAATATTTAATAGTTTTGAAAATAAGATGTGAACTGAAACACAACCTTCTTTTTAATTCTCAGAATTTTGTAATGCAGTTATTCAGCTAAGTAATGCATATATTAATGAAGATAACATGCAAAGCTGTATTATTTTAGGCCAGATTGCATACATAAATGTGTCTCTTAGGAGAAAGTCTCACTGAAATGCTGGTGAATTTTCACAATGGCTTTTTGTTTAAAAAAGATATGGGAAACTGATGCGGAAATGTACAGAACTGAGGTTAAGATGGGTGTGTGTGTGAGAAACTAAGAGAAACCAGAATTGACAGGTTCACCCATCCCTAACTTCCAGTCAATAACCCATTAAGTTCAATCATCTTCTTGGCTAAACATCAGATGCCACATATAAAGTATTTTTCTTTTTAATTCAATAGGCATTTCTTAATCGTGCAAATAAACCGTTTACTTGGTATGCATATTCAGGTAATTACAACTGAATTCCTGCAGTGGTGGCAGATATTATTACTATTAATTATGTTTATTAAATTTCTATAGTGCTCTTCATCGAACTGGGCTGGCAGCTAAATCTTAGTTCAGGGTTGCTGGGGGGGGGGAATTCAGAGCTTTTTTTCTTATTGTAACAAATGCAAACTTGTTTGGAAATGTGAGGAACTGATTTTAAGATTTGAAAAATGAGAAAGAGAGAACCAAAATTGACAGATATAATGCAGCAGATTGTTGGAGAGGACATGGAGTGTCAACTGCCTATCTTCTTTCTTTATTGACTGTAGAATAGCAGCCACTGAGTTCTTGCTAAACTAACAAGGCTGGCACTTTTGAAGAACCTTTCTGCTGACTGGCTATGTTTTGCCAATGCATTCAGAGCAAATCATACAAATGAGGTTTCGATGAGCAGACAGATCGACAGAAAGATTTAGAGGTGAGTGAACCAGGATATGCTGAAACATGGACCTTTGTTTGCATTTTTCGTTTCTTATTTTGCAAAGTCTGCAGCAATCAAGACCTGAAAATATATTCATACACAGTGCCAAGTATCATAGGAGACCACCAAAGACAACATAATACTGTTATTCCTTATTCCTCTCTACTCCAGGTAGTGAGAAATTCCAAGGATATTTTTTCTTCCTTTAGAAGAGAGATGACTGGATACTTATGACATTTGGGGGGAAGATATTTGCTTGGTTTACAAATATATATGTAAAACATAGGTGCAGGCAAGCAACATATGCAGCCCTACTATGAAGCAGATCCCTACAAATACCTGCACTGACAAGGTTCCAGCCAAGGCACCAGCCAAGTCAATTGTCACTAGCCTCTAGGTGTAGTACACTGCGTAGAGGAAAAAGCCCATCACCACAGGCCAGTTGGAATGCTGGACAAAAATTGCTTCTCAGCCTTGAAGCAAATGGAATTTTCTGTACCCATAGGGTGGAAGGGCAGGCAGCACACTGTAATCAGAAGAGGAAATGAGCAGGGATATCAGCACCTAATAAAGGTATGCCATGCCCTATCTCCTTGATATGCTTGTAGTGTGGTAACACCCCTCACTCAATGCCTTGCTAGGATCTAGGGATCAGCTCACAGCCACTACCCCCATCTAGAAATGGACTTAGGAAGAATATAGGAAACTGCCTTATACTGAGCCAGACTGCTGGCCCATCAAGCTCAATACTATCTAAACTAACTGGCAGTGACTCTTTCCCAGCTCTATGTAGATCTCTACTGGGACCTGCTGCATCCAAACAGATTCTCCACTCTTGAGCTCCCCAAATTATCTGATAATGCTATCAGTTGCAGGTTCCTCTGTCTGGTGTTTAAGACATTCCTAGTGAGAAAAATCTCTCACCCTAACTGAAGAAGAGCCAGACTCCCTCCACATCCCACCAGCCAAACTTGGAGATGCAGCAGTAGCTATCCTTCCCTGAAGAAATGTGACACATTAAATCAAGTCATGCCTCTTAAATCTACTATGTCAGCAGTCCTGGGTGAAGAGAGCAAGTCTCTCAGGGGAAGCTGGTCACTGGGACAAGGTGAGGCAGAGCAATGCCTAGGTTTTTCCTGCACCTCAAAATCCAAAGGTATTGCCCAGCAAAGGTATCTCCCCAGAGTCATATTCCGACATTTCCTATTGTCTTCTCTTTAGTCTCTTTAGTCTTCTCTGTCTGCCTGCTCTACTAGCCAATCACAGCTGTGAATAGCATAGCCAATCACAAACATCACCATAAACAGCAGGTTCCCCTCATTCACCCTTGCCTGAGAGAGTGGGGAGTTGGAATTTGAGGAGGAGGAGTTTCTCACACTAACCTCCTTCACAAGGTTGACTTCTGATAGATACTAAGTAATTGTACTTAGACCCTGTCAGAGTCCCCACACCTTCTCCCTGAAGCAAGCACTTACTAAGCTTTGGGAATGAGGCAGGAAAGAACACCCCCTCACCTCAGTGCCATGGGGGGGGGGAACGGGACCAGTTGATCTACCCTAAATCCACCTCTGACTACTGCACTGCAACACTGCCCATTGTGTCTTTGCAAGGGAGGTGGAATGGGAGAAAACCAGGAAAAAAATGACCCCACCAACTGCAGTGGTCACCGTTCACCATTGCTGATACAGGTTATTACAGTCTGGCTCCTGACTGCATTAGGAGATAGTGTTTCAGCTCTTCCTCATTACTTGGACAACATGGGAGATTTTGCCAAAAGGAGGGGACAATTTTTTATGTGTGTTACAGATAGGTAGCCGTGTTGGTCTGCCATAGTCAAAACAAAATAAAAAAAAATTTCCTTCCAGTAGCACCTTAAAGACCAACTAAGTTAGTTCTTGGTATGAGCTTTCGTGTGCATGCACACTTCTTCAGATACTGATACAATTTCTGGAGGGGACCTAGATAACACCTCTTTAGAGAGGAAGTTCACCATTTTAGGGACTGCCACAGAGAAAACCCTCTCCTGGTCCATTGTTCCCTGTACTGCATCTTCTCCATTCCTCTGATTCACTTTACATGGTGGTAATGACCCCCCCCACACACACACAGCTTACTTTTTGGTACTACTTAGCTACTACTTAGGAGCAGTGCACTCTATCTCACTTCTGGTATCTCTTGAACTGGTTTTCCTTTTTTCTTCATTTGCTGTTGCTTTAGTGGGGGCAGCAAGACCCTCCCATATCGGCCTGCTGGGCGGCCTGGAGGTGGCAGGCCAATTAGGCTGTGGGACTTCTGACCATGCCAGTTGTGTGGGTTCCCAAAGCCCAGGGTCAAGGCAGTCATGCCTATTTCCCCTCTCCCATGAACATTATTGTCACTGCCAGTTTGTGTTTAGACTCTAGCTAGCCTTTGGAATCAATCACTGAATATATTGCTGATTCAGTAATGGGCTTTGCTTGCACTGTCTGGATGTCACCCATGCTTTCATCGTCTATGTCCACAAAGAATTAACTTTGTAAATTCTGAGAATGGGACCCATCACTCCACTGCACAAGATTCTGGTGCTGCGTAGAGAACCTGTACATATGACTCTCCAGTTGTTGATATAGTGATGGCCAATAAATTTGAAGGCTTTAAAAGAGGCTTAGACAAATTCATGGAGGGTAAGGCTATAAATGGCTCCTAGCCTTTGTGGCTATGTTCTATCTCCACTGTCAGAGACAGTGTGCTTCTGAATGCCAGTTGCTGAGACTCACAAGTGAGGAGAGTAAAATTGCCCTCAAGTTGTGCTTGTGGGACTTCTCATACACATCTGATTTTCCACTGTGTGAACAGGATGTTGGAGTAGATGGGCATTTGGTCTGATCTGGCAAGGCACATCTTGTGTTCTTATGGACTCAAAAACTGGAGGACCATAGTTACCACCACCACTTCAGCAACTGCTTTTAAAACCAAAAACCAATAATGTGCACAATAAATGCAAACATGAATTTAACCAGTTTATCCTTCAGTAGGAAGGGGAAAGCATTCAGCTTATGTCCAGAGGTTTTTCATGTACAGTGGTACCTCAGGTTACATATGCTTCAGGTTATATACGCTTCAGGTTACATACGCTTCAGGTTACAGATTCTGCTAAGCCAGAAATAGTACCTCGGTTTAAGAACTTTGCTTCAGGATGAGAACAGAACATTGTGCAACGGTGGCACAGTGGCAGCTGGAGGCCCCATTAGCTAAAGTGGTGTTTCAGGTTAAGAACAGACCTTCAGAACGAATTAAGTTCTTAACCCGAGGTGCCACTGTATTTCATTGCAACAAACAAATGGAGTGAAGCATTTCTTTGTGATTTAACTTTCAGATTTCCTGGGCAGAGTAAGTTTAGGGAATGGATGGAGAACTTGTGGCATTCCAGCTGTCATTGGAGTCCAACTTCCATCAGGGATGGTTTAAGGATGGTGGAATGGAAACAGTCTGATAATCACTGGCCTAGGCTGCTAGCATGCTTTGAGTCCTCTGTATTTCTCACCACCAACAGCTCCAGTCCATTACTTTGTCACTTAAAAAAAAAAAAAAAGCCCCACTTCAGGGACAACAATTTCTGGTACCTGCCTTGGGTAACATGGATTATAAATCAAAACAATTATACCTTTACTTTCAGTAGGGATAAAATAAATTAACATGTCAGGCTAGCAGAGGAACCCAGGAGTAGCTAGCTGTTTGCTTGCTCCTTTCCTTTTGTACTTGAAAAGTTCCAGCAAATCCTCACAATGTGCTCTGTGGGCACTTTTCTTTTTTCTTTTTGGATAAACACAATAGACAAATATTTCTACAACAGTTCTAAATTTACAGAGCAGCCTCCAGGGATGAGCCTCTTTTTTAAACTAACTAACTCAAATGACAAGACATAGATATTTTCTTCAGCTGACTAGCTGGAATCCCACAATATTCTATTTTACTATTTAGATGTGCCTTGAGCAGCTTTTGCAAACTTCCAACAACTTCCACCAGTGCCAGGTCTAGGGAAGATCGGAGTTATAATCCAAAACATCTGGAGGACACCAGGTTGGTGGAAGCTGGTCTTATCTCAGTTGCTGCTAGGATAAAAAGGAGTGTTCTACTCTAAACGTAGTCTGCATTTTTATTGATAATAATAATAATAATAATAATAATAATAATAATAATAATTTACTTATATCTGCCCATCTGACTGGGTTGCCCCAGCCACTTTGGGTGGCTTCCAACAGAATATAAAGACAACAACAACAACAAAACATCAAACCTTAAAAACTTCCTGATACAGGTCTGCCTTCAGATGCCTACGGAAGGTTGTATAATAGTTTTATTTCTTTGACATCTGTCAGGAGAGCATTCCACAGAGTGGGTACCACTATTGAGAAGGTGCTCTGACTTGTTTCCTATAACTTCAGAAGGCCCTCAGAACTGGACCTCAGTGTCCAGGCTGGAGGTGGAGATGTTCCTTCAGGTATTTCAATCATATCACAGGAAAGAAACAATTCTGATGAAATTCTAATGGGTGTGGTGCAGGGTTTCTGATGTGTTTGCCTTGATTTTTAGGTGGTTGTGTCACTGTGTGTCCTTTCTCACATTCTTTAAATGATTTAACCAGTGTTCTGAAGTCTGCAGTGTTTACAGGTTTTCTGCACTTGAATTAAAGCCCCCCCCCCCAATGCAGACAACATGGTATAGATCCTCCTATGGAACTATTCCATTTTATTAAGCAAGGGAAGCTGGGGACTCTGCAGTGCTGGAAAGGACAGCACACCGAACACCAGGTGTGCCAACTATAGGTGTCAGAAGGTGCTTGGGGCTCTTCAATATTGATGGCCAGGGGCTGATCTCCCCAAATATTGAGGGGGACGCCATCCCTCACCACCACAGGGGCAGGGATGAGACACATAGAGGGCTCAGAGGAAGCTTTGGTATTGGCAACTGCCAAAGGGCCCATGTGCCTCCCTCCCCATACTCCCTGGGCTGCCTGCATGCCTCCCCACAGAGGCAGTGTTGGCACCACAGCAACAGCCTCCTGCTATTTGGGCCTGGTGGCTCGCTTTTTGACGGAGGCAGTGACAGTGTGGGTATCCTGCTCTACCCTCCCCTGGGCCACCCCAAGGAGGACAACAATGAGGAGGATGCAGCTGGGCAGCAGCAAGAGTGCCGGCAGTGGGTTCTCCTTGCCGGGTGGTGGTGGCATCTTGGAGCCATGGAAGTGCTCGCCTGGAGGGGGATGGGGGACATGGAGGGTGATCTTCAATATGGGGGGCAAGTTGGCACCCTTGCCTACCACTTTCCGCCCCCTTACAGCAATAATGTAAGCTCAAATCACTGCAACCACTGAAATTCTGAAGAAATTCTAAAATGTGTCAAGAATGAAACCGAAGCTTTGTTGATAATTGGAGGACAGATTTTGGCACTGCACTAACTAAGGTAATCACGGGGTGAGAAGGTTTACTTCCTATTTGAAATGACACTGTCTTGTTGAAGCTCAGAGACCTGATGGCAAAGAGAAATTTGGAAGCACATACAAATATTTTCCAGTTATGTTCTGCACGATAAAGGAATATTATTTGTGAAGGAGGATTATGTATGGTGGTTTATTGTATGCAAGACACACATTAGGTTCTCTCATAAAGAGTGGAGATGGTAGGAAATCATGAGTAAATGGTTATTGATGCTGACTCTTGCTCTTTACAACTAAAGGCCAGAAAAGTGTTAAGGACAAAGCTGGGAACAATTTTGGTGTAATGCATTATGAACAAGGAGCCATTACCATTCATATTGTCCATCATCATTGCAGATATAAAAGGCACTATATATCCATTTTTTATTTGACAGCACCAGTGCTAGCTTTCTCTCTCAGTGAATCAAAGAAGGAAGCTTCCTTATTGAGAATGAATTGGTGGAAAGAGGAATCAGGCATTGCAAAATGCCATAAATCTATGGAGCATCACGGTGGGTGAAATAAAGGAAAGCAAAACAAAGCAAAACTTGCATTTCTATAGAAGTAAAATAATGTTAATGCACACTATTTTGGGTGTGTGTGTGTGAAAATAATAATAATAATAATAATAATAATAATAATAATAATAATAATATGCTGCCTTTCATCTGAGGATCACAGGGCAGCTTACAAAATAGAAACAGAAAAATACACAGCATGGTAACAAACAGTACAATGCATATGCAGAAGTCCATCTGATGGGAAATAGGGCATTGCAGCAAAGGAACATATCTCTTGTGGTGATAAGGCTATCAACAGCTACTAGTCACGGTGACTTTATTTACCTCCCTTGTCAGAGACAGAATGCCTCAGACTGTTGCTTGGTGGGAATCACAAGCATGGAGAGTGTCCTGATTGTGAGCTTCTCCAAGGTTCCTGGTAGGCCATTGTGAGAACAGGTTGGTGGACTTGATTGGACTTTGTCTTGTTCCTTTAGCATTCTTATGTTTTACCAGATGGAATGCTCTCTCTGTTGAGATCAGATGAGCACTAGCTGCGAGATGTTTTTGCTCTCAACTGAAAACATACCTTTTCACCCAGGCTTTTCCTGATCCTTAATGCTATTAATACTGGTTACTGCTACCAAATAAATACTGCTATTTATTTATTTTTTATGGATGCCACTGATGATTATTTTTATTGAATTTCTCTCTCTCTGTGTGTGTGTGTGTGTGTGTGTTCATCTTTGCTGAAATGAAAAGTGAGACAGATAGACAAACAATCCACATTCCACTCGGGATTAATTTTTTTAAAAAAGAAATAAATAAAATATTGACACATTTTCAAGTAGAAAATGTATATGATGCCCCCTAGTGATCTTTGAAAGTCACCTTTGTTTAGTCACTGCAAATGCACAATCCTGGGGTATGTAGTTATGAGAGAAACGGAGCACTGTGAACTCCTTTTTGTTGCAGAGATAATAAAAAGTGACAGTTCCCTGACTTTAAAAGAGAAATGACAACTAAGGCATAGGCTCCTGCTAGGAAATGTCTGTTTAAATAAAGTACCATTTGTTGGTTTTATTTTATTTTTACCTGGAACTGGGCTCTTTGTTTCATTAGGTAGAAGAAGCATCACCCCCCCCAAAAAAAAAAAATGTTTGGGAGAGTATTGCTGGAGGCAATCTGGCAAGCACAGTGGATGAGCCGACATGGCAAAGCAATAGGAGGGTTTTGCTTCTGATTCTCAAAGGGCTGGGCGTGCTAATGAGATGGCAAGCAAAATTCTGCTGACACATCATGCCTTTCAGCACACCCCAGTGGTTTACCTGGTTAATTTGGAGATGACACTGCCATTCTCCAGAGAAGTCACAGTTTAACTCTTCTGGGCTGCCAGCATCTTTACCGAGAGAGATTTGATAACGAGGGAAGGTGGGTTCCAGGGGAACTTAGAGGAGAGGAAGATGTTTTAAATGCAGCAGTTACCTTAGTGACAAAAGAATGTTTGGAGAGTATGAACATTTTTGATGCAGGCACCAATGCTTGCTAGAAGAAGAAAAGGAAGCAGACTTCTTTCTGACTCTTCCTCCAGTTTTTTTACAACATTTTCTTTTCAATATGTGAAAACTGTGAACCATCAAAGGGATTGTGACATTTCTTACAGAGCTGGCTCTGGATTTTGGGCAGCCCTCTGGCAATATGCTTATGGAGGGGCCATAGCTCAGTAGTAGAACTTCTGCTTTGCAGGCAGAAGGTCTGAGGTTAGATCCCTGGTATCTCCAGTTAGGACTGGGAAAGACTCCCTCTCTGAAACTCTGGAGAGCCTCTTCCAGTGAGTGAAGGCAATACTGAGACAGATGAACCAATGATCTGATTCAGTATAAGAAGAAGAAGAAGAAGAGTTTGGATTTGATATCCCACCTTTCATTCCCCTTCCGGAGTCTCAAAGCGGCTAACAATCTCCTTTCCCTTCCTCCCCCACAACAGACACTTTGTGAGGTGAGTGGGGCTGAGAGACTTCAGAGAAGTGTGACTGGCCCAAGGTCACCCAGCAGCTGCATGTGGTGGAGCGGAGACGTGAACCCGGTTCCCCAGATTACCCACTACACCACACTGGCTCTTCCTATACATAAGGCAGCTTCCTATCTCAGTTCCTAATATGGCTGCAGTGCACTCATCTCTTCCTCTTTGCAATTCTTCCCTTGCTCTCCCTTGACCCACTGCTGTCCAGAAAGAAAGGGCAGATGAGTAAGCAGGAAAACTATTTTCACTTCTGGTCATTATTAGCTTTCTTGGATTTTTCCTCTGGGGCAGATAGACAGAGTGGGATTGACGAGATGGTAATTGCAAACTGACCCACAGCAGGACTAAGGGGCTGTGGTGGTTAGGGGTGGGAATTTGTTGAAACCTTGAAGGTGCCCAGCAGTGTTGCCCTCTGTTCCCAGTCCTGCTGCCCACAAATATATTTTTAAAAGATAAACAAAGAAGCTGATAAATTAAAAATAATAATAATCCCAGAGAGTTTCTCAAAGGTCTAAACCAGGGATGGGGAACTTTTTCTGTTTGAGGGCCACATTCCATGCTGGGCAAACTTACAAGGGCCACATGCCAGCAATGGGTCAAAGGTAAAACTGGGTGGAGCAATGGATGCATCTGTTTCTCTCTGTACAGTAGGCTAGTTTCTTCACACTCACACTTTCCTCTCTCTACGCCATCCAGGCAAGCAAGAGTCATTATCAGAATTCAAGGACACATTCCAACCAGGCAAAAATACTCAAGAAGCATATAAAGTAGGGCCAGTGAGGGGTGTGACCTGCTCAAAAGCTGTGTGGGCTGAGGGGAGAGCTGAGAGATATATATAGTGGCCTAAACTGTATTAGCTCCACCCCCATCGGGCCTCATATTCCCCACACCTGATCTAAACAGAACTTACACTACATCTTAGTTGACACTATGTTCACAAGGTGTTTAAATTAATTTTCCATTGCTTCCAAGACATCAACGTTTTGACTCATGCTACGATGAGTCAAGGAAACAATTTTGTGTGTTTTTCTTTCTTTTTTCTTTTTTTGCAGATTTCTGATTACTCTGTTTCTCCCTTTTGGCCAACAAGCACCGACACTTCTGCAGCTCAGTGACTTGTCCAGCCACATACATGCCTTAAAGCCATTTCACCCATTACTCAGAGCACAACCTAGGTTAGCCGCCAAGTGTACATCAGAAAGAGTTCCACAGTTGATCTCAGTTCTCAGACAAGTGATTGCTGGAGGCAATCTGGCAAGGATAAAGTATAAACCAAGTCAGGAAGACTTTACAAAGAAGAGAGTAACTCTGTTGACACACAGGGGAAGGAAATTCTCTCAAATAACACTTTAGAATTCAGGGTCAGCTGGTGAAACAGCAGCTAAAGAGATTTCCATCTTCTGAACTATTGGCCAATCCCTCTCCCCCGCCCCTACTGTCTTCTTTCCTTTTTAAGATGGAGAAATTCTAAAGTTAATACCAGAGTTGGGACATATCCCATAAGCCACAGTTTTCATTTATTTTCATTTGCTCCCAATTTGTTTCCACAACCACTACCAGTTTACAGATGCCCACAAGTAGGCATGGACTGGGCAGTCTAATTCTGTCTCCTTTCACTAGCTCGCCCTCTCTCTTTTTGCAGACAGCATTTAGCTAGATGGACCAATAATTTGCCTCAGTAGGATGCAGCTTCCTGTGATCCCATTTTCCCCACACAATATACAGTGTGTATGCATTTTTAACATAAAATACATAACAGAGAAGTCCTATTTAAGATTCAGTAGGGGTCTGCTGGTGGTTATAAGCAAGATTCAAGTCTGTTTTCCAGTCTAGATAAACCTAGAGCTGCCCAAGAATATCCCTGACTTGTTTCTCTTTTGGCCCTTGACCTTACTTATCTAGTTCTGATATTTGTTTCACCTGACTATAAATTGCTAGAACACTAGCTCTGCAATTGCTTCCTTGATCCTGAACTGGGACAAATGGCATGTGACCCCATGACACAGTGTCCCTGGATTCTGTGCCTAGCACATGTCACCACTCAGTAGAACACTGTCACTGACTTAAACCACTGTCTGGTCTAACACACACACAGGGATGCAAGTTCTCCTCACATCAAGTGTTTCATGTGTAACAGAAACATATCTATGTGGAAAGAGTAAGTTGAGAGGACTGATTATCTCTCTCAAACCATTAGAATTCAGGGTCAACAACTGAAGCTGAGTGGTAGCAGTTTCAGGCAGAACAAAAGGAAGTGTTTTGTCACATAATGTATAATTATGTATAATGGACTTCATTGCATTGCCACAGAATGTTGCAGTTCCTGCTAGCAGAGATGGTTTTGCAAATGGATTAGGCATACAGGACAGGTCTATCAATGGCTATTATCCATGACGGCTAAAAACAACATGAAATGCTGATGGGGAAGGACCATGGCTCAGAGGTACATTGTGGTTGGCATCCAACTGTTTCAAGAGCCAATGTCCAGGGGGGTAAGTCAAACAGCACCAAAGTGACCTCTCTGGGTGCAAGCCATGGCAGTGTGTATGAAGGTCCTGGACTGTCCAGTTGATAAGACCCCTCACTCTTCATTTGGATGTGGTCCAAAGGAAAGCAGAACAATATGTCTGGCACCAGCTTTACTGAAGTAATTGCCAGAAAGTGGTGTACAATGTGCTATCCAACTGTATTACGGACTCCATTCCAGATTTGTGTAGGGTTTACTCCTTTTCCTGAAGATATCCCACAAGGCAGTAGACATTTAGGATCAGAGTATTCCTTTTCCTAGATGGGCTATCTTCTCAGGTTAAAGAGCCCCATCTGCCCCTCTACAGCACGTGCAGAAACTGCCTTCTTGACCATTGGACCCATTATTGGTCTTATCCAATTAGTCTTATCCCTAACTCACTGAGGGTTTGAGACCCATCAGCTACCCTTAGCTGGTTTTGCTGGCCAATTGAAGCTGTTCCTGGGGTGTGGCCACTTTCACATGCAAATAGCTTCTAGGAGCCACAGGTGAGAGCTGAATGTAGTCTGGGGACCCCAGAAGGATCACAACATGTTCCCCAACAGAGGTACTCCTCCTTCCCTAATACCACATACCCCCTACTCAGAGGTACAACACATGCTCAACATGCATAAATTCCAAAATACATTCATTGAAACCTGCTAATGTGGCTGAGTGATTAGGGACCTCATATGTGGAGTTTGCGGTGGGGGTTCAAGTCACAGAAGCTCACTGTCCACCTAATGAGTTCAACTTACAAGAAGGTAGGTTTCAGTTGAACCTGAGGAGAAATGTATTGCTGTTAAGAACAGTTTGACAATGGAAACAATTACTGAGGGGAATGGTGGGCTCCCCATCACTGGAGGTCTTCAAATAGAGGTTGGAAAGTCAGCTAGTGGAGGTGCTTTGAATTCCCTGCTTCATGTAGGAGGTTGGAACAGATGTACATAAGAAGAGTCTGTTAGATCAGGCCAGTGGCCCATCTAGTTCAGCATCCAGTCCTACCTGTGACAACCAGGTGCCTATTGGGAGCCTGCAAACAGGACCTGAGCACAACAGTACTCTCCCCTCCTGTGGTTTTTAGCAGCTGGAATTCAGAAGTGTACTGCCGTAGTACAACATACCCCTCAACTTTAGTAACCAATGATAGCCATGGATGGCCTATAAGGCTTCCTCCAGATCTATGAGTCTGTGTCTCCAGCTTTAAAAGTTTAGGTAACTGGTGGGGGGGTGTCTCTGCCTTACACGTGAATAGCCTCTTGTCAGTTAATGTAGACAATGCTCAGCTAGTAGCTTCCTACATTCACTGAGGATACTGCCCTACATTCAAGTAAATATAGAATATTTTGTGCTGGATGCCTCACAGCATGAAAATTCCACCCCATATGGTAGGGTTCAGATACGTTACTTTTAAAAAAGCTCCTGTCAGGTATCGATTCAGCTGCCTGCATGTCACAAGAGGACTGGATTTGTGGTTGAAATGGCCTTTGATCATTTCTGAATTTATGGGGATAAAGTGTGTAAAATAAAAAGCAATTAAATAAATGAGAGTATCTCTGATTTAGAAATTAGCTATTAAGAGTTCTTATTTGAAATGTCAATGGGATAGCCCACGCATGTTTCTTTTTAGTCAGTCATGTGGTTTATTTCATTGAATTTGGGTTTCAACACATGAGCATGTTAAAAATATTTTTTTTTCTTAAAAAAGTAGAAGCTGACTTCACTTTAATCCATTTTTATAAAGTATATTTTGCATCCTCTTAACCAGCCAAAGCTTGATTTCCACAGCTGAGGGTCACTGAGTGTTTCATATCTGAAGATTAAATGGTGCAGACTCTTCTGGACCATTAACTGGAGAGCAAGAAGAGAGTGTTTGCAGATTGTAACCATTACGTGCATCTCATAATACTATGCACTAGAGAAGATGCCACCACACGAGGGAAAGGAGTAAGAAAAGCAGCACAGGGATTCTGTTTTTCTTCTCCCATCATCAATTCCTTGTTTCCACAGAAACATTGAATTAATGCACTTATCATTGTTCACAAGATGCTTGGCCCAAAGGGCATTGTGACCCATACCACACATGCAGTGAATGTAACATAGCTGTATGTGCAGGTACGTGATGAGATAGGCAGGGAATTCTCTCTCTCTCTCTCTCTCTCTCTCTCTCTCTCTCTCTCTCTCTCACACACACACACACACACACACACGCACACACACACACACACACACACACACTGATACAGCCTCCTTCCCCTACACTGAAGGTTCAGTTTGGTTCACACACTCAGAGGAATGTGGTAAGCTGTCTTATACTGAGTCAGACCTTTGGAGCGTCTAACTCAGTATTGTCTACACTGAATGATGACTGCCCCCCCCCCCAGACTTTCAGACTGAGTGCATTCCCTGGCTTCTTGGAGACAGGGATTGAACCCAGGACCTTCTGCATGCAGAGCAGATGCTCTGTCACCAAGCCACACACTGGATGTCTCACATGGTGGCTCTGTTTGTAAAGTAGCTTTCCTCAGTCCATGTTTTCCTACAAATGCTTGCTATAAATGCAGAATTCGTCAGTGAAAAGGGAATTGGAACATAATGTGTGTGTATAAAGTTTGCTTACAAAGAAGAAGAAGAGGAAGAGGAAGAGGAAGAAGAAGAAGAAAAAGGAGGAGGAGGAGGAGAAATGAAGAAGAAGAAGAAGAAGAAGAAGAAGAAGAAGAAGAAGAAGAAGAAGAAGAAGAATGCTATGGAATTTTCCAGGCATATTTGTCCCTTGTGGAGGAGTGAATTATGTCAAACACTAGGAGGATAGCCAAAGTGATTTTTTTCCACATGGGCAGCCTTTACAGTTTGGGGATGGATTAAAAAAGAATTAAATTTCTCTAGTGTTATGTAGTCAGTTGTTCTTAATATGGTAGACATGATAGAGGTCCCTAAGTAAGGACCCTGTTAAACTAAAGACAAATTAGTGTGCGGGGATATGTGTTTTAGAGATATTCTAAATTTGGTATCAGAGAAATACAAGAATTTCATTTCCCCTCTGTCATAACTTTTGTTTCTGGGTCCTGAGCACCAATTTGCCAGGACACTTCCAGATGACCAACTTATTGAGCATTCATCCCAGTGTGTTTGATGGAGGGTTAGATAACATTGGCTATTTATTCTCATTTGTTAGGCAGTACTGAAGTTTACTTAAATATACTTTCTCCAAAACTCTGGGATTGGAGAGTCCAGATAAGATTATTTCCTCTGATCACAAGCTTTACCAGCAATGCTTACAAAGAGCCCCCACTCCACCCTGATATTTTCCTTCTTTGGCAAGCTACAGACATTAATTTCACTTTTAGCAGAGGTGTTTGGAATATTTCTTCTTTTTTGACATCTTTAATTTCCAAAGCACCCTGAAGTACTTTGAAGGGGTGGGGTTCTCACTTCAGTATGGGGCAATTTGCACTGATCCCACTTCACTTCATATAGACCCACTGAATCACCCCAATTTGGTTCCAGGTTTAGGATCCATTTGAATCTGCAGCATACTCCTCAAACACAGCCTTTGGCTGCAGTTGTTAAACACTGCAGTGCTGCTTATAGTCAAATAAACTTGTGTCTTAAAAATGCAGAAATGTTCAGATCATAGCACTAGCCAGCTGTGCATCAATCACTAATTTCATGAAAGAGGTAAGAGATGTGGGGCATTATGATAGGAGACAATCAAGGAACTTTTAAGCTATCCAGGCCAGAGCAATTTGGCTGCAAGACAAAGCAATAAATAATGAGAGTAAAGGTTTGAAATTCAGTGCCCAGCTATTTCCTCCTCCTCCAGCTACTGCCTTGAGGGATGATAAAATGGGGAGGAAGACAACCATGCATACTGTCTTGAGCTCCTTGGAGGAAAGGTGGGATTTAAATTCCATAAATAAATACAATTAATGACTAATCAGTGAGGTAGAGGTAGCTTTCTAATTAACCTAAGTTTTATCCTCACAACAAACATGTGAGGTAGGTTAAGTGGAGATCACCCTGTGAGTTTTGTGGCTTAGCAGGGATTTGAACCCTAGTCTCCAAGGTCCTAGTCCAACACTGGCTGTCATTACTGACAAACAGGGCTGACTGGTTCCCAATGTGGCTAGCTGGGCAGAAGCTAGGGAGGCCAACGATAGGACGAGTCAACTAACTCTAGTTTTGTCCCTATCCTTCTTCCTGATAAGTTCTAATAAAGCAAAACTGAAACTAAGGAGGAGAAATTTGATGCAGGCAGGCAGGGCTGCTTAAGGGCAGATTGAGATTGGGAGGGCATTGCCCCATTTGCCGCAATGGACCAGCTTCTATTGCTCCCAAGGCAGGAGGTGCTTAAGAGCTGTAGGAAATAATCTGCAGAAAGGTAAGTACCGTTAGAAAGACCTCTCATCTGTCTAGGCAAGAGACTAAATTTATACCTTCCTCTTATCTCTCTTTAAAAGCCTGGGCAAATGATTAGGCCACCAGGCAAGACAGATCCACAGTTCTAATTCAAGGCTTTTATTAAAAGATTCAAGATAAAGGGCATGTGAGAAACTGGAGGCTGCCTTAAAATAAAAATGAACAGTATTTTCCAACCTGTCTGTGCACCTACAATTAGCTACAGGAATTTCTGTATGAAAGCATAGCACTGCTCTTTACACCAACGGCACAGGTTCTTTCTGGGAAGAAATCATCCCTACGAAAAATGAAGACAGAAGTATCCACAGATAACTCCTTTTTGTGGTATGTTCCAGAGCAGCTATAATTTAGAGATGGGGGAAAATGAAGAACTGAATCAAAAAGGGTCCTAGGAGTTACTATCTTCAGCATACATGCAGGGTGGTAGCACCTTCCTTAAGTCTGTGAAAGTAGGTTTATGAGTGGGTAACCTGTTGCCCTCCAGATGTTGTTTGACTACAGCTCCCATCTTCACTCAACCTTTGGCCATGGTGGCAGGGGCTGATGAGAGCTTGAGCCCAAAAACATCTGGAGGGCAACAGGTCCTCCTGTCCTTTAGGAGTTAAACCTGAATAGATTTGTTTTTTCTGTTCCTGCCAGATGGGATTAGCAAAGAGGAAAAATACTGTGTATGTACGAAGGGAGTAATTGGGATGCGTCTTCCACACTTCTCTGTGGTGGAGCAGAGCACTTCTGAGGATATATCCTTATGTCACCCAAAACCTCACAGGTCATTTTGACAGGTCAGGTGGAGGGTTTTTTGTTTTTTTGTTTTCATTTACACATGCAGTTTGGAATCAATGCGAGTAAAAGACACAGGACTTTGATAGGCAGCAACTGCAAACTTGTACTTCTTCTGCCTGTATGATTTGAAATCAAATCATGTGGGGAAAGTTGCGTTGCTTTGCAGGTGCTGCCGATCAGGTTGTTGGGGTGCCTTCAAACCCCACGTTTGGAATGGAGATGTGCCATTGCCTGCCCAACAACTGACATCCATCCTATCAGGTGTGAAACAGGTAGGTGTGATTTGGAGGAAGCAACTTTATGGGCCATTTGAGGACCTCTGCTGGGCTTAATTAGGACAGTGGGTCAGAGATTGCCCATAACAGTCTTAAAGGGACAGAAGAGTTGGAGCATTGCCACCTGTCACAGGTTTGGATTACCAGTGGAAGCTCTAACCTTGGCTTCCAGGATTCTTTGCAATGCTGACACTTCAGCTTTACTCAGGATCCTATTTTTTTAGAAATTCTTCTGTTTCCTTTTTATCAAGGTGTATCCAAAAGTTTACTGGAGGATTATCAGGGCTCAGAGAGGCATCCCAAGAAACAATTGGCCTCAGAGAAGCATACGACTGAAAGCGCTTCAGCCTGACTGTTTGTCAGTATAGTTCCTTTGAGTCTCGGGTTTACTACTGAATTATTCAGTATTGATTCAATGAATGAAAAATGAAACAGGCTTTTGTCACTTTCAAACCCCTATGTATTTATGTTTGCAACTTTCGTCGCTTGTCTCAAACCATAAATTGTAAATGCAAAGCATAAACTAAATATCCTAGGTTTTTTAAAAAATAAAAAACAACCCAGAAAGTGACTGCCTATTAAAGTGGGTCCAATGCCATTTAACACATCACCAATTATGCGTGTTATATATTTACCATGGGCTCCATAATGCTAGCAAATGAGAACTGCAGTAACATGCCTACACATTTTATTGCTGTGTGGAGTCACCTAACATCTCTGCTCCATTTTGTCGGAGCTTTTGTGCATTCTGCTGTTGTCTCCAATGGAAAGAACAGTGACATTTGATGCACTGCCGACTGCTTCACACATCTGCCACAGAGTTGTAAATGCATGCAGAGGAGACTACAAACATATACCAGTTCTACTTCAAGGGGGGGGGGAGTTCTCTCTAACTCATCAAGTCCGCAGGGAAAAGCAATAGAAAGTGTCACAAGACAGATCATTCTGCAGCTGAATTAGGTTGCCAGTCATTGGGAAGCCCATTCCTGCTGTCATCATAGACTTTCTTAAAGCTGAAGGGGAGGGGGAAAAACACTTTGGAAGATAATCTTAGCTTATCCTCTCATGTAGCTATTGCCGTATGTGATGGAAAGCAAACTGAATTGTGGGATATAAAAAATAAGTGGCAATGGTTCTTCCAAAGAAGGATGCATTGTTTTACAAAGACTGCTTTAAACCTAGAATTCTCTTTACCACAGACCCTATAGAAATATTTCTGACTTCAATAAGACTTGCACCTGAAGGCAGGGGGTAGCCAACATGTCTTCCCGATGTTGTTGGACAACAATGCCTATCAGCCAGAGTCAAAATGACTAATGGCTATGGATGAGAGCTATAGACCACCATCTGGAGGGTACCACGTAGGCTACATCTGTCCTAAGAGTAAATGGGTCTGCAGGCTTAGTATTTGTAACTTTAGTAATGACTGGTGCAAGGGTCAGGGACCTTTTTATTCTGTTGAGGGCTGGCTATCATTGAGGGTAATCTGTTGCAGGCTGCATGCCAGCAGTAGGGAGGGCAGAAGTGGCACTCACTTGCGGTCAGAAGTGGCACAGCCCCAAGAACTCTATACTCTGAAATTGCCTGTGCAGCTTAGCAGTTAAAAAGTAGTGTGTGTATAAATAACCTTTAATCAACTGCCAAGAGAACTGAAGAGAAAATGCACCATTCAAATATTATTTCCATACTGTCTGACACATTCTGAGGGAGGTGATAAGCAGTATCTTGAAATCTGCACCTTAAAATAAGATGTGTTGGTGACTGACCACATGAATAGTTTTATGTACCAGAAAGAGAAGGAGGGAGATTCAGTTCTAAAATGTGAACTGAACCATACATAGCTGGATTATGGACGCACTTGCATGTGGCTAGCCATTTGTGTGTTTGGCTCTCATCCTTGCACACTCCTCAGAAATTCAACCATTTTTTTCCACTACAAATCAAAGAAGTAAGAGTGCAAGTGTGTCTGCAAGGCTCTGGGCTGCTTACTTGTGTAAATGAATGGGCAATGTGTAGGGGAAAGGGGTGGGGTATGCTGCATAATATTGCTAAGGTCTGTTTTATGTCTTCTGGCAGCTACGAAAAAGGCAGAAGAAGGATGAAGTTCCTAAGAACAGGAACTGCATAAAGCTCCTGAAATATGAACAATCCATAGAAATGATTTCTAGGAGGTAACTCTAGCACCATTCATGCATTTATTACTTAAACTGTGAAGGGTTCCATGGAAACACACTGGACCATCCCTGGTGGCAATGAACGGCATTCAAGTTTTGCTCAGAGCAGACCCACTTAATGGGCCTAACTTAGACATGTTCCTTAATTCCAATGTGTCTACTCTGAGTAAAACTTAGTCGAAGGCCACCCATTATCTCCCAGGCCATGTATGATCAGCTCTGTATAAAGGGAGCCATTTAAATATACACACCCTGGGCAATCAGGGTAATCCTAGCCAATCAGAGTTCTTTTCTCTATGTAGACACAAAGGATGTTGTCCCTTTCAGAATGAACCAATAACACATTGACTGGGGCTTGCGCCTAGTATGCACCTCTTCACTGATGAAGTGCGGTTAGCTTTGTGTGTTCCCACATGCTTCTTCTCATATTGAGTACCCATGGACACTGAACAACTAAATAGGGCTTACATGACATGCTGATTGACCATGCTAAGAAGCCATTCTTTGTTAAATTATCATATTTTCCCCGGTAGACTAATCTAGTGTGTGATTTTCTATGTGTGTGATAACAAAGCTATGACATAAATAATAGAATAGCTACACAGTTATATAAGAAGTATGGGTAGCCACAATGAAACAGTTTCTGTCCCTTCATTATTTACAAATGCCTGCTTTGAGGCATCCATACCTAAAAACAAAACAAAACCCCACATTCTTCTTTTGTGTTTTGTTTAAGGAAATTGTGTTTGAAAGCTGCATCTGGTGTCAATTCCAATGGGTTCCATGTTTGACATAATTTGTTTATAGGGATAAAGGATTGTGAGATGTTAAATGCCTCCTGCAAGGTGCAGCTGAATGCCCTCAGCAGCCAATTAAGTGCATTATACTCTTCTTAGGAGGCAATGCCTTTCAGATAGCTGACAGAGGGTTTAAAATAGACAGTAGAAACTGAATGCAAGATGGGTTTAGTGTGTGTTGTCTTCACCTTTATTTTATGTGTAAATATGGAGCTGTGTGTGTTTATATCCTCATATTTAGTTCTCCAGTTTGCAAAGACCAATAGCTGTTGTTGTTTTTTAATGTATACCTATAGCACAAGTCAAAAATGATTTTTAAAAAATAGGATTGCAGGTTAGAAGATGCTTTTTAATGAATGTTTAGTTTATAAATCATTTGCTTTCAACCATGTGCAAGCAGCCTTGCCATCCATGTAGTGTGTAATCTACTGGACACCTGACAATCTCTCTAGTGTTGTCTAGACAAATGTGGAGCAGGAGAGGGAAGTTATTGACACTCTGATAGGTTACGTACAGCTGGCAGGCTGCATTTGGGTAGACCCCGTACACGCCAGGTCTTGAGAAAGAAGGACAACATTTTGGTGAAGATATGAGGAACGAATGGCCCTCCAGATGTTGTTGGACTACAACTCCCAACCACCCACCCAGCATGGCAAATGGATAGGGATGATTGTATCTGGAGTCCAATAACATCCTACCTATCTCACAGAAACAGGAACTGTTCATATACAGTGCTTCTACATTTCCAGGATTTAAACTCAGTTTTATTGGTCCTCATCCAGCCCACCAGTGCATCCAGGCAAAGGTCCAGAACTCACACAGTTTCATGTGACTCAGTAATAGAGATAGTTGACATCATCATACTGGTGAGACTCATCCCTAAAACTCCCAACCACTTCATACAGATGTTCAATAGCATTTAGGATAATATAGCAACCTGTGTCACAACATAACACAAGTGCCAAGGGGCTGAGAGACACTCTTCCAATATTGTTCTCTGAACCTGACCCCATAAATGCTATTGGAATCACTGTAGAACAGTGCCCACAATGCCCATCATACAGAAGTGGTCCAAATATCAAGGCTAACAAAAATCACTACAAGATGAAGAAGTAATGAAACCTCACCCCAACTCCTCTTCTGATAAATGTCCTCAGAAAAGTGGTGGGATCACACCATAACAAAGCCCCACCCATAATAAAGTAGGGACATGGAAATCACTAGCCCAAATTCACAGAGAAGCAGAAGTCTTGATAACCCCAGGATATGGTTTGAAACCTTGCTGAAACATAGTTGGCCTGACTTTGGTCATCACCTGGATGGGAGAATCCTGCATCTGCCACCTACAGTTTCCATAGATGGAAGAAAACAGTGATATAAATGTATGAAGCAAACAAATAGCACCTGAAAGCAAACCTATGGATATAGCTGGGAGCGGCAGCAGGGTTATTATCATATATGGTGATAAAATTCCTTTAGACTCAATGTTTTCTCTCTCATAAATTATATGGACAAGGTTGCAAGACAAGAGCATAAGAAATTAACTTCCTGGATAGTAATAGTTACAAGATTATTATATTCTAAGAAATGGGGATTAAAAAATACCAATAGTAGCAGCATGGAGAAAGGTGGAGGGGAATGGGGACTTGGCTTTAATTGCAAAACTGGCATACTTTCTAAAAATAAAAAATGTGCTTTTTAAAAGCATATTGGAATACATTTATTGAATTCCACAGGGACAATTTGTTACTTCCTCAAGCAAAAGGTGGTTTTACAAAGTTATAAGATATAACAATCTCATATGATCCAAATCAATTCAGATATATGCATTTTATATAGCTATAGATTTATTTGCAGTTAAAATAAGTATCTTACTTTTTTCTTTTTGTTTCTTTGTGCACGGGTATTTTGTAGTTCTATTTTGCTGAATATGCCAGTGTAAATAATAAAAATAACAATATATTATGAAAAACACTTATAGAAGAACCTGCACTCAGTAACACAAACCCCTAGCAAATTTTATAAAACCACAGACAATAAGTACAATGAAATTATCCGTTTGGGAACAGATCCAGCACCCCCTTCCTCTGAAGGAAGTTTTATTTTCTTCCATCTGTTCTGCAGAGTGCTAAAACTAAAAAGACGTCCCACCATTTTTTATTTTTTTAAAAAAGATGCAGTAACACTGGGAAACAAGAGCTTTTCAAAATACTTCCAGAAAAATGGGCATGTCTGTTTGGTTTTATGTTCCCTCTTTCTTCCCTTTTTGTATTTACTAATGCATTTGAATAATGGGGGAAATTAAAGGGGAGACAGACTGCTTTAATGAGGCCATCATGCATAGTAGCTTGTGATTTAACATGGTAGTGAATAAAAGCTCGCTGAATTTTCTCTCTCCATTCCTCTCGCCTCTAGTTGTACCAAAGAAACCGGCACACAGATGGTGCATAAGATCACACATCCTTCTGATAGCCCTGCAGTAACAGGATGAAGTCAAGACATGAGTGGCTGGCTGGCGTAACTCAAAATCTGCTTTCTTTGTCAGTTTAAGTGCTTGATGGAGATACGCTTTTTCCTCGTTTAAATCCATTTGGGAATATTGTGTAGCAGAAAGTGGGTTGTTTTTTTTTAAGACCTGCAGAGCATGTTGCTAAAAACACTTGCATGCCACTGATAGGAAGCAGATTTTTTTTTTACCAGCTCCCGTAAACAAATGGAGGGGAAATCCCCCCCCCCATTATAAATTTGACAGGATGCTGGTTGAATGTTTCATTAAATCATTAAGATGATTTAATGAGAGTGGGATCTTCCCACTAATTCCTGATGCATGTGCATAAGGGGGAATCTTCAAAACTAGGCAGGCTGGATGTCATTTACTTATTCTTCATTTTACTTTCCTTGATGCATGTGTTGCAGCTATATCTTTAAATGAACTCAGGCTCAATGCTAGTCAATCGGCAACATGGTATGTGCATTTATGTAAATTAATTAATATATACAAATGATAAGTAGGCAGCATGAGCAGGGGTAATCCTAGATCAGGATAAGATGAGGATTGGGGATAAGTAAGCAAGCTTTCATTCACCACCACATTAAATCACAAGCTACTCTGCATTATGTCATTGTTAAAGCATTCCGTCTCATTTTAATTTCTGCCATTATTCAAATGCATTAGTAAATACAGGGGGTGAGGGAGGGATAAAAACAACAGATGTATCCATTTTATCTTGTGTTTTTGGGTATCACGGAAGCTCTGCCGAAGTGCTGCATATAAATATTTTAAATAAAATACACAAATAGGATCTGATACAGTCCCATGATTTTCCTTCAAATTCTGATTACCCCCCCCCCCCCCAGAATAGGACCAGAAAGCATGGATTCATAATTAAGATCACCTGGAAAATTATATATCTACTCTCTTCTTTCCTCTCTCTCAGACACTAGAACACAGATGATCAACATAGTGCATTTCAGATGTTGTTGGGTTACAGCTCTTGTCAACCTCAACTGAATTGGCCAGTGATGGGGGATTGTGGAAGTTATAGTCCAATAGCACCTTGAGAGCACCACCTTGGCTATTTTGTAGTACAGTCAGCATGTGTGTGATACCCAGAAGCCCTGGGAATGAAGATGGGCTACAAGTGGAAGAAGAAGAGGAGGAGGAGGAGGAGGAGGAGGACAAGGACGAGGAGGAGGAAGGGGCATTTGTCTCTCAGAAGCCTTGTGCAGCAGTTCTTCTGAAACTGCCCTCATATCACTTTCCTCACAGATTATGGTTTTACAAATTACGCCTTCTTGTTTCCAAGAGGAAATGCTGCATTATAATACTTCTATTGTTCTGCTTCTTCCCCTAAATATTGTATTGGGCAAAGTGCATATCTGACACAGCTTTGGATTCTTCCCTTTAATTTCCACCTCTGTTACAGATGCACCATTGTGCATTGATAAAACTCTGGGGAGGGGGAAAGTACATCTCGATAAAGCCTTTTAAAAGAGTTGGCATGAAAGTGAACTTAGCAGAGGTCCTCAAAATCCTGTCAGGATAGTGGCTAACACTTCTAATCTCTTGGTGCACACAGAAAATAAAGATGTACGGGAGGAGTCTTGCAATTAACAAAAATAAAAGCATTTAAAATAATATAATGAGCTAAGGAAAGTCAGATAGGTGCAGTTTCATTTTGTTCTTTGCTTATGACATTAGACCACAAAGTACGACAGGATGCCTATGATGTTATTTTGTATGGCAGCCACAGTGAGGTCATTCTATAAATACACACCTGCTATTGCATGCTGCCACTATTATAATACTTTCTTGACATTTGTGTGGTTTTGTTCTGTTTGGAAAAGTGTACCTTGCATTAGAGATCCATTTGAAAGTTCCAATTTAAATAATTTGTGCACCCATAATCAGGGGTGCACAAAGTGGTGGGTGGAGGGGGCAGGTCACCCTGGGTGTCACTCGGGGGGGACAAGATGGCTCCTGCCTCCCCCCAGCTGTAGAGTGGCCGAGGGCGCGCACAGTCAGTATGGGCTGCTGCTCTCGCGCACCATCCATACAGGCATCTATACGGGCTGCCTCTCACACGGCGACTGTACAGGCTGCTGCACGTGTGCACTCCATACAGGATGCCGCTCACACGGCAGCCCGTATGGCCACAGCGCGAGAGTGGTCATCCCATATGGAGTGCGTACAGTTGCCGCGCATGCGCACTCTATATGGGATGCTGCACATGCACAGTCCGTACAGATGTAGCGCATGCATCACTGGTTCGCCCCGCCCCTCAGCGTCCCACCCTGGGTGCCAGAGAGGGTTCCTCCACCACTGCCCATAATATTAGGAACCCATGACTATGATAGGGGCCATACTGAGTTATTTTGTCTTCTGGGATGACTTGCCAAATTCATCAGTTGCTGTTTTCAGTGGCCTAATATTTTACAGGATAAATATATGCATGCTTACTCAGAAGTAAGTGCCATTAAATTCAATACAGTTTGCACTCAAGTATGTATGCGTATGTCACAAACAGTACAGCCAAATATCCTGCTAAACAAAATGTGTATGGTATCAAGGGGTTATGGCAACAAACTAGCATCAGAAGTATTTAGTAACATGTTTTTCTTTTAATTACTACATTTAGAGCTGGCAGATAGGCATTAGTGATCTTACGGCCATGAGAGAGCCTTATTATCTTTCAGAGCAGTTTCAGTTTTTAGGAATGGCAAACACTGCATATTATATTCCTGCAAAGCAGCTTGCCCTCAATGCTTGGTTGTTGTTTTTTAAGTATACTTGCAATTGTGCATTGCTGACTGCAGACAACAATTATTCCACAAAAGTCATAGCACAGCACCAAGGCAAGCATACTTAGGCTTTAATTGTTTGTTTAGGAGTAGGCCCTCCTGAACTCAGCATCACAGAAGTTCAAGTACAACCAGAGTCGCTCTTGCTCTTTCAGATTGCAGGTTTGGCCCCTTTAACTGAAGAGGCACATTTCAGTAAAGGAACAGCTTACAATTCAAACGGAGCTGCTGCTTCTATATAAGGCTCAGTCTAAGGGCCTTTCTGCACAACCATTCATAGTTGTATAGTTGCTGTTTGATTTGACTTTTTGTGAGTGAATTTGCAGCTGACTGAGTGTGCCTTCAGTCATATGTCACTGTTATTAGAAAGTGAGTTAGCTTTCCACACTAATAGTGTGCTGTGCCCAAAAGTCCTGTAGCTGTAGTCACAACCCTTAAATACCAACATGTTCCTCCAGCCTGTAAATTTCAGAATTATCCACATGGACATGGGGATAGCCCTTGCATCACTTTTTGTATTTATTGCCAATTATTCTGGAATTCTAATCTTGTGGGACTGTAGGAGTTAAGAAGGAAACCTGCCGTATATGTCTTATCTGAGCTGTGGTGAACCTGGTCATTGTGATGAAATTTCGACCGCAGCTAATGATTGCTGTGATGGACAGTACCTTGACTCTGTACCATCATTTCTACCGGCCATATCTCTCCTCTGAACTGAGCTCATAAACTGACAGTGCATATCTATCAGAGGAAGGGGCCCAAAACAGACATCTCCCAAACCATGCCCACCAACCCCAAACCACTCCACATAGAAACCAGGATTATGCTTGTATCCATGTCACAGAAATGACAATATTGAGGATCCAATACTGAGATCTTTTACAAATGTTGGGGTTTTTTGTAGCTTTGTATAGAATAGTAGCTGAATAATGACATCATGATGTGGCAGCATGTCCAAAAAATCAGGAAAAAATCCCAGCAACTATGCCACTATAAATGGTAAGTGTGAAAAGCTCCTAAGGCTAACTGTTGATGAAGCAACATCAGAGTTCTGCTGTCTTATGACAGAGGATTCAAGTATAAAGCTGCAAATAAAACATTTTGAATGTGTTGTAAAGTGCAATATACTATTGTGACACTACATGGCAACTATATCAAATTCAATGCATTTTTTTTTAAAAAAGTATTTGCACACTGTTTTTTGACCTAGAAGCTGTCTGCGGACAAACGCCAGCTCCCTCGGCCTATAGAGAGAGATGAGTGCGCAACCCCAGAGTCGTCCGTGACTGGACCTGTCAGGGGTACCTTTACCTTTTTACATTTAGATTTCACTACAGTCTGGGCTTGGCATAGGGTCTGGCTTTGGAGGAGATCACTGCTTGCCTCAAAACAGGGATGTTACCACACTCACTATGGCTTCCCCAATTGGAGGGAACCATCCGTTTGACCCAATGAGGTTCTGTTTGTCCCTAATTTCAGCTGGTCTGTCATCACATAGATTAATGTGACTAGCTACATAGCTTGTGTGCCGTCCCACCTCCAGTTAGCTGAGATCAACTATGTTGCAAATACAGAAAAGAAGTAGTAAATGGAATTAAAATAGTGATACCCAAACAGCATCAGAAAAAAAGAACTATGGCAGCAAAGGGATGGATAGTCTCCCAGGTAAAAATGACTTTTCACAAAATGTTTCTCACTCTGTCCCTAAATTACCAAATGTGTGTATGCGTGTTTTATTTGCTAGTGCAGCCCTGCCACTAATTATATCAGACAACACAACGGCACGTTGCTGGTCCCTTTTTTCTTTATCTCTGCTATATGACCCAGTTTAGATGTGGTGGAAGTGACTTAGAATCATAGAATCTTAGAGTTGGAATGGACCCCAAGGGTCATTTAGTCCAATCCCCTGCAATGCAGGAATCTCAGCCAAAGCATCCATGACAGATGGTCATCCAGCCTCTGCTTAAAAACCTCCAAGGAAAGAGAGTCCCCCACCTCTCATGGGAGTCTGATCCACTGCCAAACAGCTCTTACTGTCAGAAAGTTTTTTTTCCAAATGTTTAGTCAGAATCTCCTTTCTTGCAACTTGAATCCATTGGTTCGAGTCCTACCCTCCAGAGCAGAAGAAAACAGACATGTTCCCTCCTCCATGTGACAGCCCTTAAGATGTTTGAAGATGGCGATCATATCTCCTCTTTTCCAGGCTAAACATACCCAACTCCTTCAAGCGCTCCTAATAAGGCTTAGTTTCCAAACCCTTGATCGTCTTGATTTGCCCTCCTCTGCACACGTTCCAGCTTGTCAACATCCTTCTTAAATTGTGGTGCCCAGAATTGGACACAGTATCCCAAGTGTGGTCTGACTAAGGCAGAATAGAGTGGTACTATTAGTACTATGATCTGGACACTATACTTCTGTTGATGCAGCCTAGAATAATATGAGCCTTTTTTTGCTGCTGCACCACACTGGTGATTCATGCTGAGCCACCAGACCCCTAGATCATTATCACATGTACTGCTAGTTAACCAGGTGTCCCCCATCCTATATTTGTGCATCTGGTTCTTCCTGCCTAAGTGCAGAACCTTACATTTCTCCCTATTGAAATTCATTTTGTTAGCTTGTGCCCAGTTCTCCAATCAGTTAAGGTCATTTTGAATTCTGATTCTGTCTTCTGCAACATTAGCTACCCCTCCCAATTTGGTGTCATCTGCAGATTTGATGAGCGTCCTCTCAATTCCTTCATCCACTTATAAAGATATTGAACAACAACAGGCCCAGGACAGAACCCTGCAGCACCCCACTTGTCACTTTTTTTCCAGGATGACGAGGAACCATTATTGAGTACTCTTTGGGTTCGGTCAGTCAACCAGCTACAAATCCACCTAACAGTTACCTCATTCAACCCACATTTTACCAGATTCCTTGCAAGAATATCATGGGGGACTTTGTCAAAAGCCCTTCTGAAATCAAGATACACTATGTCCACAGCATTTCCCTGATCCACCAAGTTTTAACTCCATCCCCCCAAAAAAGAAATCAGATTGGTCTAACATGACTTATTTTTGAAAAACCCATGCTGGGACTTAGTAATCACAGCATCCTTTTCTAAATGTTCACAGTCCGACTGTTGAATTATCTGTCCTAGGATCTTCCCTGATATCAATGTCAAGCTCACCGGTTGGTAGCTACCTGACTTTTTGGCACATAAAGATGCAAGACCTAATGTTTACACTGATCAGACTGTTTCTGTTGTGGTTACTAAAGCTTTCTGATAGCTTAAGTAGTTGGTAGTTTCTCCATATTGTGATTGACAATAGTGTTCTGCCTAACTCTTTATTAATTTTACTCTTTTTCATTTTGTCCTTGGATTCCATGGGAACGTTACAATCTGTTTCCATATCATTAGCAATGAAAACAGAAGATTTATATTATTACAGGCAGAATTAAATTGCTATTCTGACACTGAAATCTATTTCTCATGGGTGGAGGGATTGTACTACCACTTAATATTATCAGAAGATACCTCCTTTTACATTTGGACCTTTCTTACCCAATTCCCTGCCTTAATCCATTTGATCTCTCAGCTCCGATCCTGGCTCAGAATCAACATGACTCTCCTCTGTACCTGCACCAATACTCTACTTTAGTTCAATCCCTCTGAGGGTGGTAGCTTTACTTTCATCATCAGCCCAGTATATTGTGTGGAACCCAAATTCCTCCCCCATCTGCTCTGGCTAGGGACAATACTTCTAAAATCTTGCCAAACCCTTCAGAAACTCATTCCTCTTTTCATCTATGCTGAACATCCCTGCTGATGACACCTGAAGCAGGTTACCTCATCGTCCTGCAAGCTGGGACTGACCCAGTGCACATTCTGTTTTCTGGGTGCTGTGCTGCTGATTGCTCAATACAGATATATGCATATGATAGCAGTACTTATGGAGAGTGGGCAACATTCACTGTAATCTTGCCCATGACAACAAGGCCAAATCATGCACTTTCAGCCCCTTGCCCTCATGTAGTATTGCAACAACAACTAATAACAATGATAATGATTACATTGCCACTATTATACAATGAACATAGCCCTTACTAAATACAGAAAGCTTGTCAGATGCCAGATAATATGCTAATCCAGCAGTATCATGTCAAGTTATTCATAGATCATTGGATTAGGTAGCCAGTTTGATGGTAGAATCCAAAGAAATGAACATTTGCCATCAGTCATCTTGAAGTTATATGAATATTGACTTACCCGGCCAACTAATATAGGCTCTGGTCCAGAAAACTCCTCCAGGACAAACATTTGATTCCATACCCAGCCCCTCTTGGAACGGTTCAACACTCTTTGTTCTTCACTTAGCTCATTTAGTCCTCTGCTGGATCCACTCGGTAATACGTGAGAATGATTCATTGGAGCCATGTACATAGATGGGAATGCAGTAATCCATAATATTACTAATGGAGCCCACGTATCCATAAACATTTCTGTTAGTCTTTCTGGCATCATTCCACACGTTAAGCAAATCAGCACCAACAATGAAACAATTATTTTGCTTTCTTCCAGATCATAGTCATCCGATTCATCATGCAGCAAAGATTTACTTACAGCTCCGTCATGAGTCTAGAGCACAGTAAACATAAATAGGAATTGCCTTGATGGCAGAAAGAAGTCTAGGCTTTGTTGCCTTCAGAGATTCCTGAAAAATTAAAAGGAAAATCAAGTTAGCAAGAAACTAGCTAGTAATGTGTATTGCCCCTCATAACAAAAATTAAGGAGCAAGAGCTTTCTTTATTGCATGAAAGTATAATCCACTCTTATGTGTTCCTCACACATCTACATTAGCAGATCAACAGGTGTCCATCTCTGTGTTTCCCAACAATCTGAAGTTTCTAGCTCCATACATGAGATAGAGTTTGTTATTTTAAAAAGCTTCACACCTTGTACATAGCAGGGAGGCAGTCATCCAAACATATGGGGGTAGGGGACTCATCAGGAAATGCCCTACCTCAGTGAAGATCATGCTATCCTTTCTGGCTGCTAAGTGACACCTCTACCTTTCCCCAGTGGTGGACTTTGGTCTTTCAAATTCCAATGGCACCCTGTGCAAGGCCAAAATTCAATGCCCCCTGCCTCTCACCTTCCGTTCTGCTCAATTAACTACATCATGCTGCCCTAAATCAGCCTCTGCCTGTCCCCCTCTTGGATAGCTAACTTTAACATCAACAGAATTAACCTTTGCATTGCACACTAAATAATCTCTGCTGTTGCACTTCAAACAGGAGGAAGGGAACAGGAATTAGCTGACCAGAATTGCTGATCTTCTGACATTTTTGCAAGCACTGTGTTCCTTCAGGTGCTTATTTTTAAAGGGAGGAGGAAAATGTACATTTGACAGGAGATTTAGACTCATTTCTCTCAACTCAGAAGTGTCCAATTAAGTTCCCATTGAGCCATCGCTAATGCATCAAGATTCATTAGCCACAATTGAATCCAATCTCAGAATAGCTCTGTGGGAAAAGCTGGTACTGCCAGGCACAAAAGTGGCATCAACCACAACAGGGAAAAGAAACAACATTCATGTTTTAAATGGATTTCACATTAAGCCTAACTTGATTCCTGTGTTATTTTAGGCTGCATTGAGACATAAGACATATTTCAATAGATGCTTAAGAACGTAACCTGACATTAGGTAGATGCTTCCTTGCATCAGTGCCAAGAAACCCATTTGGCAGAAATCACTTAGTGTGTGTTAATTCTGTATTCTCTCTACTTTGGATGAGATATATTAGTAGACTGCACTAAGTGAGCTGACTGTACCTGGGAATAGCACTCCTAATGGCATCTGAAAGGGGGTTCTGTAACTCCTCCTAAGGGAATATTCCTTAGATTGGGAAGCCTGAGGACTGGGAGCTAAATGTGGCCACCCATCTCTCTCTACTTGGTTCTCTATTTTTCCCCAGGCCACACGCTTTGCAGGCCCTCCTTCACACCCTAAAAGTTTTTGCCTGATTGGAAAATGCCATATAATAATACAGAAGGGTTTGTGAGTGTGTATAAACTAGCCAATTCTACGAAGGTAAGATTTGCATTTGTTGTTCTGCCCACTTTTGCCTCTGGCCCTAGAAACCACTGGCATGTGGCCCTCAGAAGGTTGTTTAGAAGGGAATGCATCCTTCAGGCTGACATGGTTCTCTCCCCTTGTCTTAGATTCTCAGATCCTTTCCCCATATCATATGCCCTTGAAGACTACTTGGGTACTGTCATCAGATGAGAATATGGTATACCAGCTTGTAGACTGGTGTAGGCCTGTAGGAACGCATCTTGCAAGTTGTTGTTGTTGTTGTTGTTGTTGTTGTTGTTGTTGTTGTTGTCTGCCCACCTGGCTGGGTTTCCCCAGCCACTTTTTAAATAAAAATAGGAAGATCAATACTGTCTCCCATTGTGTTTTGGGGTATGATTCATGGAATTAGACTAAAACTATAAAGCATAGGATCAGGATGTTCTAAAGGCTGCAGTTGTAAATGTGAACCTGAGTATTCTTTGAGGTCTTTAAAGGCCCTCTTCTGGGTGGGTCTGCCTTCTGTGGTTAGGTGGTGGTGGATGAACTGCAATCATAAAATATAGGCGAAAATCCCATTGAGGCTCATGTGACTTCCATCCTACTAACCATAGATAAAATTATTCTGCAAGCCACATTAAATCCAATGTCAATTAAATGTGACTAACCGCCCACCCCCGCCATTTTGCACATTATGTGGTGGTTTGCTTGAAATCAACAGTGCTTTCTTACATCCACATTTAATATGCTTGGGGTAAAAGCAAAGAATGAAATATGATGAAGTGTTCTTATAGACATCATCTCATTGATTTTCTGCAGTTAAGACAATGCATATGATCATATATAATGCACTTAGTTGCATTGATATTTCTGGCATAAATTCCAAACGTTGCACTATCATACCTGTGGGTCAAAGTAAATTGGTGGGCAATGGATTGAAAGAAGTTATTAACTTCATTGAAACTCTTCTGCAAATTCAGTTACCTCGCTATGAAAAGAAAAGACTGCAACAGATTTTTAGTAAATATTAATAAAGTTAATAAATAACAGTTTAACATGCAAAACAGCCTAGGAATAGAGGGACCTGCTTTAAGCTGAATCATGCTGTTGGTTCATCTTACTCAGTTTTGTCTACACTAGGAAGGTAGCATAACCCTCTTGTAGCTCAAGGGTTGTATTCCAGTATGGTAAACCTTTCAGGACAGCATGATGCTAGTGGGAGGAGCCAGAGGCTAAAGTTACTAGACTGCAGTTCTTACCTTTGAACAGTCAGCTACATTCTAGCCACACAGAGAGATTTCTCTACAAACACACATGCACACACACATTTCTTCCTCCTTCTTTTACCCAGCAATTACAGCTCAAGTACACACCCCAGCTGGGCAAAAAGCACTGGAGTAGACTGTGAAGGAGGTCCAGTGAGGGGTGGACTTGGGCAGGTGCACGGCCTACAGAGAGTCTCAAGAACCATATAGAGAAGCCTGTAGAACAACATTCAGTTCCCAGGTCTGATTTTCGCTACCCATGGTCTACAGTGACAATGCCATTGTTTCAGGCAGGAAACATCCCCACCCCTGCCTTGATAAGAATTGAACTTGGGGTACCTTCTACAACCAAAGCCTTTTTAATAAAAGGATATAAAATCACTGCAAATTCCTCTTAAAATGAATTTTCAAACCACAGCATGTCTGGCCAAATTAGGAACTTCTACATCTCAGTAGTGCATTGATTTACATCACAACTTCCAGTTGAAATGATTTCAGAGTTATGTGAAGGTTTATCCTCACCAGAATATGCTGAGGACTCCTTTTACAAATGGTCCCTTCTTAAGGAGCAATCCGCTCTTAATTTCATTCTGCATTCATTGCTGCCTTGTTGATCATTTGTGATTACAAGCAATAGATAAGCCCTCCGACCCCAGCAATTCATTAAGATAGGTTTAGGTCGATTCACAGACATTTGTTGTTACATTTCAAACACGGCAGCATTGATCTTATTGAAATAAATTACATTACCGTAGGCAAACAATTTAAATTTTTGTTTGAAAGCTCTATTTGAATGAAGTCAGGACCTAAACAACACTCAGACTGACTGTTGGAAAAGGAAGTCAATTATCCATTTGTTGGTCGCTGGGCAAACTTGGTGTATAGCAAAGAAGTAAAAGAAGAAGAAAAGAGCAATCTTCAAAATTCCAATAAATGGCTTTTATTCCTTATTCAGTTTATCTGAATAAGGAATCATCATTGGAATCATCATAAGGATTTCATCATTTTTGGGGCAGTTTAGCTTTTCCTTTAATAAAAGCAATACTTAGAATGGAAACACACACACATACACAGGACCAAAGGCTCCAAAGCTATCACACTCATTCAGGTGAATAGCTCTTAATTCATTCCAAGATGAATGATCTTGAATTAAGCCTGTCAATTTGATGTATGCTAAGACAATCCTAAATAAATGCAAAATATAAAGTGATGCAAAACGTAAGTTGTGTGAAATTGGAAAAGTGGAGACCAAGGTGTTCACATGCAAAATCACAGAAACCTAGCATTTCTTTTCTTTTCTTATCAAGTATGTATATATACCACTAACTTGATTTTCTAAAATATAAAAAACCTCTAAACAGATTGGAGATTTATTTGTGATGGTTTTATATCTCTTTTTTAAAACAACTGGATGGATGGATAGATGATAGATAGATAGATAGATAGATAGATAGATAGATAGATACTAACAAAATATTCACAGTTTTGGGAATATTCATAACTCTGTTGAAGATCTGCATAAGCATGGAACTTCAGATGTTGTGGAATATTCAGTATCCTAAGTCTGTAAAACTGTCAGGTAGTAAGCTCTATCGAAAACAACAATAGAAATGTATAGCACAGCACTGCTAGTATCCTAGCTTTATTAATTTTCCTTCTTGCTCTAGCCAAAGTGCAAGATGGAGAACCTGTGTGATTCCATATGTTACTGAACTGCAACTCCCATTATCTCTAACCATTGACCATGCTGGCTGCAGCTGATGGGAGTTGTAGTCCAGCAACATGTAAAGGAGCACAGGTTCCTTGCACCTGGGATGGATAGATTTGTGAAAGGTGAAGCAGGGAGAGAGGTTGAGATTGTATCTGAGGGGGGCAGGCTCAGCCCTTGCCTAGTTTTGCTTTGGATAATGATTGTATTCTTCCTTGAATATCTTTGGTATGGGATTTCAAAATCCCTTAGCTATAACTCAGATGCACAATGCAGTCTTCTCCCAGTTTCTTTCCTCTTTTTTGTTATTACTGGATTGCTCCATCTTCTCACTGACACCAACAAAGAAACAATATATATATTCCCCTCCCTTCCCAACTCTTCCGTGCATTTACTTTCCACAGTCTTCGAACAACGCTCCTGTTTGCCTTTGGCTTCATGCTGCTCTGTCTGTTCTTTAACCTGATTCCTTTTTGAGTGTTATATTCGCCGCTGCAGGTATTTGGTTACACTGGCAACAGCACCACTTACGCGATGCAGTTGTTTCTTGAGAATTTGAACAGGGGGTCTATTTGCCCTCATTGTAGGATCTGCATTCCAGAACCCATGTAAACACACAAAGAAAGAGAGAGAGAGAGAAAGAGGTTGCCCTCTTTCAGATGGCTGGTCCTTGTTCACAGCAGTGCTCCTGAATGAAGCCTGTTAATTTAATGTGTACAAACACAGGACTTTAAATGTATTCAGGTAGTTCCCTTAATGGAGCTACCTGAATGCCATCTCCCAGTAATTACATGAGCTTATTACAGTAACTCTCTTTACTCTTTATTCAAGCCATCCCCCCTGTTACTTGTTACCTTTGCTTGCTGCAAGGATCTAAAAAGTAGGCTAAGGTCTCCAAGAAAGAGCTGTATTTTTGTGTTTCATGTCCAAAGCAGTCCGCTTCCCTGCCCTCTTGTTGGGGTAAATACCAGCTTTGCATTGCTTACAGAGAAACAAAACCCTTGGCTAAATTTTGTCGATGAAATTAAAGATTTGTTGGTGAGCAACAGATAATTCCATGCTTCTTGCCATGCAGTGGTGGGAATCAGAGTTTTTGCTTTGTTGGTACTGTTACAGGTGCCACATAATACCGGTTCCACATTTGTAAGAACTTGATATTATAGCATGGCAGGATCTACACTTTGGAATGCCCTGCTTACTGATATCAAACAGGTGACTTCTCTGTACTCTTTTTGCTGCGTGCTAAAAACGTTTTTATTTGGACAAGCTTTCTCAGATGTTTATTTCCCCCCTGCTGTTTATTGCTATTTTAGCTTTTTGAAAGTTTGAAATTACTGTAGCTAATTTTTCTTATCAAAATTTTGATTGTTTTATCTTTTTGTAATCTTCTTTGAGGTTTGTTTGCTTTCACAATAAAGTAGTGTATAACTGTTATTTATATATATATATATATATATATATATATATATATATATACTTCTTATCCTACATGCTTTGCCAGTTGCCATAAGACTGCACAAGTGAGCTCAAAGACTTGCTGACTTTTGCCAGTGTCTAGAGGACAAAGGACCTCTGAGGGGCCTGCACCTCCACCATCCCAGGTAGAATACCATGGGAAGAAGATGACCACATTGATCCCAGCTTGCTTCTCTTTCTGTTCCCCTCCCCACAACTAAGAACTTTGATCCAACAGCCAATTAAGGAGAGGTAAAGAAAACTTTCACTTTTTGTTTCTCTCTGTTTTTGAGATTTCTGCATCAGTTTGTAAGTTTTCTTTTTCTTTTAAAGGCCTTGTGTAAATTCATCATCATTTTAGTACGTTTGTACATTTTAGAAATGTTTACTATATTTCCAAGCACAATTCAAAGTGTTGGTGCTGACCTTTAAACCCCTAAACGGCCTCAACCCAGTATACCTGAAGGAGCGTTTCCACCCCCATCATTCTGCCCAGACACTGAGGTCCAGCACCGAGGACCTTCTGGTGGTTCCCTCGCTGCGAGAAGCCAAGTTACAGGGAACTAGGCAGAGGGCCTTCTCAGTAGTGGTACCTGCCCTGTGGAACACCCTTGCACCTGATGTCAAAGGAAAAAACAACTACCAGACTGTTAGAAGACATCTGAAGGCAGCCCTGTTTGGGGAAGCTTTTAATTTCTGAAGGACTATTGTATTTTAATATTTTGTTGGAAGCCACCCAGAGTGGCTGGGGAAATAATAATAATTATTTAGTGTCTCCCACCCCCTCCCTCCCTCCCTCCCTCTCTCTCTCTCTCTCTCTCTCTCTCTCACACACACACACACACACACACAGAGAGAGAGACTCTCTCTCTCTCTCTCTCTCTCTCTCTCTCTCTCTCTGTGTGTGTGTGTGTGTCTGTCTGTCTGTCTGTCTGTCTGCAATGGATTTACCCTGATAATGTGCATTAGTATGTATATTCGAGGGGAAGGAGGTTTGCATCTGGGAGCATTGCATTAACACGAGAAGCAATTCCATTTTTTCTTATGTCCCTATTTACAAACCAGCATTTCATTCTGGCACAAGCTGAACCACCTCCTCTACCTCTCCTCTCCTGTAGCCTATGTTGTATCTATCCTTTAAAAATAATAATCCTAAGGACAGGGCCTGTCCCTCATTTCCATTTATTTACAGCAGGAGTGGCTAATATGCTGCTCTCCAGATGCTGTTGCACTGCCAGTACCACCATTCCTGACCATAGGACATGCAGACTGGGGCTGATGGGAATTGGCCTCCAATAATTTCTGGAGGGCCTTAGGTTATATATCCTTGATGTACCATCAGCACTGTATTGAATTTTTGTTTGACGTCACATAAAGCCACTTCAGGATGCTTTCTTTCTTTTCTGCCTGAAAAGTGGGAGAAAGATTATATAAATAAATGCTGATAACTCCATTGTTAGTAGAACAATATTTAGCTACAAACATTTCCAATAGATTTTAATTTCAGCAAGCAAAATAAATACAGCGGAAAGTTGCTTTTCAGCAAATGTGCATAAGAGCGCACCATTACTTTCCCCTGGACTGGGATATAGGATCAATTTGGTTTGGTCTGCATTTTAACGAGAACCAATACACAATCCAAAACATGCTATCTTTCAGAACTTGCATTTCTCTGAATTTTGCAATGCACTTTTTAAATTAAAAAAGCTTTATGAGTTTTCACTTCTGGGGAAAACAACAACAACAACAACAACAACAACAGTGCAGAACAGTGGTGAACTAAAAACTGGAAGAATGAGTAATTGAGAGAAAATGAAATTGACGGGTTTATCCATTCCTACCTCTGGATGAGAGATTTACAATACATTTTTAAATATTTAGTGTTATTACAAGTATGCAAGGAGGATTTCAGTGTAGGCAGAGATACTCCAATAATAATAATAATAATAATAATAATAATAATAATAATAATTTATTTATTTATACCCCGCCCATCTGGCTGAGTTTCCCCAGCCACTCTGGGCAGCTATAAGCAGATTGCACAACCAGCAATCCTTCAGTTTCTCAAAAGAAAGCATAACACATGCACCCAAACACCCACATACCCAAATAACTAACTTTTCTCTCCTTTTCCTCTCTGAATACAAACTGTAAACTTGGATCAAAATCATATCCCTGATCTCTGCAAGTACTTGGATGCTGTCCCTTTCCCAAACTTTTCATGCATCTTGCTTTACAAAAGCTGGATAGTGATTTTCACTTATCAAAGGATGCTAACATTCTTTCATTAAACTCCTGGGCTCCTCATTCACAGTGACCAATACAGCTATAATTCTGAAAGAAAGAAAGAAGGTTCACCAAGAGCAGGTCTAAACAATCTGTGATGCCCCAAACTGCATGCAGGTTACCAACCATGTACAGCAGCCCCAGTGGGCTCAGTACATCTCCTGTTGTTGCCACTCATCTGGGACTTGAAATGCAGGGGCCTGTCAAGCTCCTGGTAAACCACAATCCATGGCTGGGTGGCCTGCGTTCAGCTTGATGGGTTATGAGTTGTCTTTTTTTTTCCTCAGTGAAAAAAACATCGTCCAACTTCCCCTTTACTTGCAAGTATATTTTGGACTCTACATTTTGTATGAAATTATCTACTAAAACACTCAGTGAGCACAGATTACATAGGTTTGGGAAGAGTGTGTGTGTGTGTGTGTACTTTAATAGCATTTAAGAAAACTACTCATTCTAACAGACTGACATGTTTCTCTCTTTCTCTCTTTGCTAAGAAAGCCCATGGGTCAGTGGAAAAGTGAAGACAAAGAATCACTAAAGGAAGTAGCTCACACTACATACTTGAGCTGGTGAGTGATAAAAAGGAGTTAAAATGATGTGGTTTTTATTTACTTAAAAATGACGCCACCATAACAAATTACCCTTGTTTTTGTATCACTTATCACTTAACATAAAAGCCCCCAACATGTGTTAATCACAGGAAGTGTGCTTCATGCAGTTACATTGGAGTGGCTAAATTTGAAGATTTGATTTTTTAAAAAAAAAAAAAAAAAAAAACACCTCATGAAAATTCATCAGCGTTTTATTGTGAATTTATTCCAGTGTAGTTTTGCATTTTATTTTGTGAAATATACCGAGCATATGCAGAGCAATTTCCTCAAATATAATGGAGTTTTGAATCATTTTCACTAATATATGCAGTTTTGTACACATTACTTGGCTGAAGAAATGCATTGCAAATTTCAGAGAAGTGTAAATTTCAAAGGATGGCTGGGTTTCAGTTCACATATTTGTCTGAGAGAGTGAGAATTAAAAGGGGAACGGAATCATATTTCTCCTTCATGCCAAGTCAGAGCTAATAAGAACATAAAAAGAGCCTTCTGGATCAGACCAATAGACCATTGAGTCCAGCATCCTATTCTCACAATGGCCAACCAGATGGCTGTGGGAAATCAGCAAGCGGGATTTGAGTACAATAACATTCTGCCCTCCTTGGATTCCCAGCAACTGATATTCAGAAGCATTGCTGCCTAAAGTTGTGGAGGCACAGCATACCCATCACAGCTATCAGCCATTAATAGCTCTCTCCTCCGTGAATTTATTTTAAAGCCATTCAAGTTGGTGGCCATCACTGCCTCCTGTGGGAATGAGTTTCATAGGTTAACTATGCACTGTGTGAAAAGTACTTTATTTTATCTGCCCTGAGTCTTCTAGCAAAGGATCCCAAGGTTAAGTGAGCTAAGCGTGCCTCTAAAACCATAGACCATGCTCTTCCAGGCAATTCTAAGTTAAGAGCAATCAACTTACTTTGATGGCCCTTGATCTATTCTAATGTAGGATGAGTCTTAGTATCTCCACCCCCAGGGCATCAGCAAGTGGGCAAGGACGTCAACACAAATGAAGCCTATAAGTGAGCTGCTGCTCACTTAAGCACTGTGGTTGTGCACATACTTAGCATCTACGCAAACTGAAAAGGGTGTGGTTTTTCTTTGTGTTGGTTCAGAAAAGGTCCCTGCTGTCATAGTAGCTTCTCTTATCGGAGAAAAGTTGTGTGGCCTCTACCTGTTCCTGTTCTCACCCTGTCTTCCTCCTTTGCAAAGAAAGAGCAGACACTGCAGTTGTCGAAATGCTTAACACCTGTCTTACATTGGCTTGGAATTGCTGTCACAACTTGTTAGTGTGGGTAAATGCCAAACAATCTGTACGTCACTCAGAAATAAGTCACACTGAATTCTGTGGCTATTACTCTCTAATTATGTACAGGATCGCAACCTGAACTGCTTAGTCTTAAAGGTGCCACACAGGTCTGTTGACAAGGGCTCACATGAATTTCCAGGTCTATGGAGAAAGATGATTCCCCTCGCCCAGCTTATTCACTTCTGTTTCTTCTTTCCAGAATGGGGAATGTGCTAGAAGGATATTAAGTAGACTATGTAGACTAGGACCTGGGAGATCAGGGTTAAAGTCAGTACTCAGCCTTGAAGTTCTTTGCATAGGCCAGTCACCGTCTCTCATCATATCTCTCAGGGTTGTTGTGAGGACGTCATGGTGAAAAGGAGACTCATTGAACTCCTTGGAGGAACGGTGGAATGCCTATAATCTCAATACTGATATATAAGAATTATAATAATAAATAGCCTCTTCAACTCTTCAGTCCCAGATTTGATGGAGGTGTGTGGGTGTGGGTGTGGGTGTGGGTGTGGGTGTGCACGTGCGTGTGCGCGTGTGCATGGCCAGGTTTGGAATAATGAAAGAGCCTAACCTTTTAATCAAAGAAAAAAGCATCAGGGACACTACCAGGATATTCTGGGCTACAAACATTAGACTGCCCAGCACCAGTCTGAATACCAGTTCCTGGAAGCCATGGGAGGGGTGAGTGCTCTTGGCCTTGGATCCTGCTTGCTGGCTTCCCATAGGCATCTAGTTGGCTACTGTGAGAACAGGATGCTACACTAGATTGATCACTGTTGACCCTAACTTCTCACAAGGAGTTGTGCTGCATCATGGGGGCATGCACCAAAAGGTCCCCTCCTTGCCTGAACAGGTGGGTTTGGGGTAGGCAAGATATGACTACCTCACCTTCAACATACAGGATTGGTTCATCCATTATATCAAGCTTAGCAGTTAAGTGATTAGATTCTTGCACATTTTCATTCTGTGCAGATCATTTTGTATTGGTAAAAACAGCCTTAGTTTACTCCAACTATGGTTTTCTTGTCTCTTTATTTTCTGCCTCCACTCACAAATCAAACAGGTGTGAATTAAGTTTGCAGAGACACCTGTTTGTTACATGGATAGATTAAATATGCATAAAAGTACATTATGTGTGTACTTGAAAAACATTAAACCTTCTCTGGTTTAAGGCTGTCTAATGAGTCAAAAGCAGAGAGAACCAGCTCTCAGACACTTTCGATCAGTTGTCTGCTGGTATTGTTCATGTACAGAATAATGAAGGATTCTTAACCAAATACCTTCTCTTTCTCTTCTACCACAACTAGGAGTTAACAGATCTGTCATTTTTATTTCTGTTGGTTTCTCATTTTTTCAATCTTAAGTTCAGATCTCTTTTTCAAAAGAAAGAAAGGAAAGGAAAATGTCCCCGTGAAAGTTGATCAGGATTTTAATGAGAATTTGTCCTAATATGCACATTTCTGTATACAAATTTGCCTAATACACATGTTTGCAAAGCAAAATCCTCTAATATAATTCATTTTTTGTATAGTTTTCACCACTGTGTTCATTTTTATGCTCACTTTAGCAGTTTTGTACATATTACTTGGCCAGAGAACTGCATTGAAAAATTCAGATAAATGTGCATTTCAAAGGATGGCTGGGTTTCACATATTTGCCTCTGAGAGTGAAAATTGGGCAAGTTGGCCCTTAAATGTGAACAGGATCAAATTCCTCCACCATTCCTACTTTCAGCACTCTTCATTTCACATAGGCAAGTTTCAACTAGTTCCTGCCAATCTGTTCTCTCACACATTCTTATTCTCTCTCTGACCCATGCTTGGTTTGGTGAGGGTTGCATTAGACAATCCAAACACTCTCAGATCAATTCAAAGGACAAGGGATGGGAAGCAAGCTATGCAAAGCACATTAAAGACAAATGGAGTGCCCTGTTACTGAGAAGAAGGTGTTAACCAGTCAACACCTTAAGCTCCACTTATCACTTCTGCTTTATCAGCTTGAGTGTGCTTGTCCTGTTCTTCAGGAAAATTGCTTAAATATTAATGGAGGCCATATATATGATGTTTTATTATCATTTTCCCCCTGTCATCTGCTGAGACATGGCACGAAGCATTGTTGTCTCAGCCTCGATTTTTGTCTTCAGACAGCATTACCTATCATGTGCATAATTAACGGAAGAAGCATCAACAGCCTTCCTTTGTAACAAGACAGAGTCTGAAATCAAGATGTTAAGAGGGGATTAATCTTTCTGAGTACATGCATGGAATTTATCTCAATGGTTGCATCATGGGAAGGAAATCTTGACAAAGATACTCGTAGAAGCTCCTGGGAAATCCTGTTGGGAGCATTCTAGGTAGATCAAAGAAATGTAGCTAATATCACGTATCAGCAGACCAAATTAGGAGCTAAAGCTGCTGTCCTAAACCAGTGCCTTGGAGGCATGTTCAGTGAAGGAAGCAGGATTTATGTGATGCCTTGTTAAATTCTGCAGCCCTCTCATCATACTAGAAGTTGAGGGTCACCCAAATCAATGAGATAAATGCTACAATCTAATGTAGAATTAAGCATGATGTTTCAATGGGTTTCAATGGGTTTTAGGGTGCTTACATTTTCAATCTGATGCAGGACTGAGATGCAAGGGTTGGATTTTCAGTGATAAAGTTAACCAGGATTTCATTGCTGCATTTCAGTGTAGAGAATACTACTAACCCACCTTTTTCAGATGTTCAAAAGAAGAAATAGACCTGACTCTAACAATTTTTTTACATTAACAAAATGTATGCAAAATGTGCATTTTAGAGGAAATACTTTGAAAAACACTGGGAAGAATGTGCAGTTTACAGGAAGAATACATACAAAATGTGCACAATATACATCTGGATTTTGCATGCCTTCTTTCATGCACCCACAAAGAAATAGGATGGAACACGACCTATACATGACTGAGTGAAACTGACTCATATTGGACTTAGGTTGGTCCACCCATTCCCAACTTCAGAAAAGTGTCAATTTCATGAAAAGTAAAATTGTTCCTCCCCCTTTCATTTGAACATCTGAAGGAAGCTTTAATCTAGAGCTACTAGAATTTAAGTGACTGTATGTGTAAAAACAATTATCCATCTTGAACGTGTTAGCAAAGATTGATATTTACATTATCCCAATTCAGTCCCTCACATCTGCCTAGGCATTGGGAGTTTAAGAACCTATTTCATACCGAGTCATACCTTTAGTTCACATAGCCTTGTATTGTCTACACTGAATGGCAGTAGCTCTACAGAAGTCTTCCCAGTCTTGCCTGGAAATGTTAGGGACCTTTTACATGCAAAGTTTGTGCTCTGACCTACAAACTGCCCCCCCCCCACACACATTATGGATGCTATTGGATGTGGATTACTAGCAGGATAGGATGCTATATAAATATCCTGAGTGTAGCAAGTAGATTCTGAACATTCTTGCCTTGAGCAGTTAGGGTTTAAGGATGTGTTTGTAAAAGCAGGTGGTTTTCAAAAACAAAGCTTGAAAATATCACAGTGAAACGCATATGCTTGAATTTGTGCAAAATCTGGTCTCCACTCTAAAGGTTATGCAAATGGGCTCCAGCCAGCTTCATTTGAAGTACTTTAGTATAAAACTGCTTTGGGGGATCAGGCCGTAAACTGAGAAGGTTTACATCCTAAATGACATGTCTTGAACTCATTTCTGTTTCTGACCTTCTACAGTTGCCAGGTTGATCTCATTTTCTCTCCCTTGTTATACCTGCATCACATCTTCAGAGGTCACATTCTGTAGTTCTGGAAACTTTCCAGTTTCCACATCCCAAATCTCAGTCTGTCAAGACTGAGATTTAAGGACCGATGAAGGATGGTTTCCAAACAAGGAAATCATGAAAAGATTTATGAGATTTACAAAACTACTCTGCATTGTCATGCATGTGTATTTGCATGTTCCAACACTATCCATAATCTAATGCTATTGCTCTTAAAACTGCACATTTTACAAACAGCAAAAGAATGGTCTTGCTTTCATAACCTTATTGAAGGCTTTGGAAGGAACCTGTGTGGTTACTGCTGGACACAAAGTGCTAGACAAAATTAGCATGTGGGTATATTGTTGCTCACTGCTGACAGTAAGATTTCTACACCCACAATAACCAGAACCAAAACCAAAACCAAATAAACAGAACCATATCAGCTAAATTGAAATTAGATTATCAGGCATTCCCAAGGACTAAGATTTAAACACCAGGAGGCTGAACCTTTGATCCCAGTATACCGACTTAGATACTAAACAAGGAAACACACAAAACAAACATTTGTATGTTTCTTTCTCCCATGAAATTCAAAACCCTTGTTATGAATGCTGATCAATCAACAAAGAAGTACTGGAGTGGTCATGCTTGAAAATCTCTGAAGTGGTGGAATAAGTATTTATATGGGTCTGTGGATAAACTGATGGAGGAACAGAGAAGATGCTCCATCATCAGGACAGAGATTCTACATCCTGGGTGAAATCCCATTCTCACCATTTGCACTGCCAATTGCATGGACATTTAGAGTTTTTTCTTATTCATTGGAAATGCTGAGAGGGGAAGAATTCTGGAAATTTAACACCCTGAGTCACCAACTACTCTGCTATGGTGTATTGCCGTGAAATTGCTAACAACTGGATTAGCCACTGGTGCAAACAGAGGAGTTGTTACCTCTGCTTTTAAACTGGTCTTCCCAAATCCTTCAGCTAACAGTGGAAAATATCTGAAGGGATGTTAGGTGCATGTTTGACTTCTTGTTTTCAGTTTCTATCCAGTATTTCCAAGCTTGGGAGCATTTGAAGTTCAACTACATGTACAGTCGGCTACCTGGTGCAGCAAATGAAGTAAATAACCAAAGAGTGGCAAGGCTTGCCATTTTGTTATGCAACCATCATTAGCGTGAGTTGTGTGTGGGACTTTCACTTGAAAGTTGGCCCATTACCAAACAATGTTTTCACCAAAATATGCTTAAACATTTATATATAAAGAGTATCAGCATCAGTTTCCATTGCAGCTTACTAATCCTCCTTTATAACAACCACTTTTTACTAGTTTAAAGAAACCCACACTCATTCTCCATATGGACACAATCTACCGTGAAAGGCTCATTTCTATTTTCAAAAGTTAGATGGCTTCCTCACTGAAAATTTTTTTCTGTGCCAACAAAGAACACCAAATTTCCATTTGTACATGATCTTTGTTAATAGCTGGTACAAAGGTGAGAGCCAAATCCTCACTTCCACTGATTAAATTAATATCAGTAGTCATTATTGGCAGAGATAAAAATTCTCAATAGCAAAAATATGCAGTTTTTGGAGTACACACACCATACAAAATACATAGGGTGTTATAATATGCCAACTAGGTGAGACTCGGCAACTGTGTGAAAAAATGCCTAGATCTCCTTCTATTTATACTGGCCACCAAGGTTGTGGCTGCATGTATGCAGCAAATGTGTATGCCTGGGAAACAATGTAACCTAACTACATGCGTACCCATCTCTACGCCCACTCCCCAATAAATAAGACTTGCAGAACACATTCATAATATCAAGAGCAAATAAAACTGACAGTATTCAATCAATTTGTGGTTTCTGCAGTGATGAAATACAATTGGGCTGTTTTACAGGGATGTAAAAAAAAAAAACAATGAAAGAGATTTAGATGTGGACTGGGGCTGCCTTGACAATCATTTTATAGCTTTTGGGAGAGAGTTTTGAAAAAGTACTGTGCAGGTATGGCTGAGGTGTCCTGAAAAATACACTAGGACACGTTGTCAATGTAGGAAGCAATGCCAGAGTGTTCGGAAGAGCAGTATTTATCTTCTCTTTTCCTCCTTTTTAAAGAGGAGAGCAAAGAAATGGTTGTTTACCAACCACATGAAAAGTGTTACAGGGAGACATATTTTAACCAGTATTTCCCAGAAACTTTGGTGTTTGTTTTAAAAGGTTCCTTCATTTCCAAAGCTATTTTTAAGGGACCAATTTCCATTTAATTAAAAACAATAATAATTGATTCCCCAAATCTTATCATGTCTCTCAATCCCAAAATACAGCTGGCAGTTATCTCCTATTTCAGAAGGCCCTCAAGATGCAGCTAAGTACAGATATTGTGGAGGTTAATTAATATCCATCATATAATTGCAAGCATTTCAAGGGGAAAGTGTGTGTGTGTGTGTAAGCAAGACAAGAATCTATAAAAAGCAATATTGCAGGGGGAGGGTGAAATCAGCTGCATTTCACAGGGAAGACTGTGGTTCAGATAGCAAATAGTGAAACATAACTATTATGTTGGATGCATGGAACAGTTAGACAAGACTGTGCTTAGCTATCCCTTTCCTTTGGTGTACTTCTCCTCCCCCTAAAAAATAAATAAATTGGGAAAGTGATACAGTTGGCTTAGAGCTAAGACCAACTTCTTATTATAAACTTTGATTTTTAATTGCTATCATTATTATTACTAATAGTGACATTTTCATTCCTGGCGCTGCATGTGGAATATTTAGTCTCCGTCTGTTCTTCTGCATGGTTTCTCAGACAGCTAAAAAGTGAATTTAGACCATTGGGAACTCTCTGATTCCCTTTGATTATTTTCAACAAATCTTGGCTTTCTGTAGCAGGTCAACTCCAATTGGATATCCCTTGCCTTAATTCTAGGATTCCTGCTAAACGCTTTCCTTGGAAAGTGCCACATGGAGCAATCCAATCCTAAGAATGCTTACTTGGAATCAAGTCTCAATGATGTCAGTGAATTTACTTTCTGTAAGGGCAGAAGACTGCAGTCTTAGCCCCTGTCTGCAAAGAAAGCCTTGCTGGGAATTTTCAAGAGAGGGTGGATAAAGTTAAGAGGCTTCTCTATAGCTTTGCTGGTTACCAGTGACATTATTTAATTGGAACTGAAGTGAGCAGCTGTTAGATCCCTCCTAATGCAAACATTATGCTATGTTTTGAGTCCATGGCCAGTTAACAGTAATGGGTGACTGACAAAGAGTCCCTGCTCCTGGGAATCAATAGCCAGTGGTTCTTCCTCTCTTACCTCTTCCTTCAGCATATTATCAACCTTAAGGATAACTCTTTTTGTCTGTCTGTATCTGCATTTATTTCTGTATCCAAGGGAAGGGGAAGTTAAAGATGGAATTGCGCTTAACATAGTTTGGTACCTGTTGGCATCGATGGCTGGTTTTGCAAGTCACTTTGGAAGGATTCCATCCAAATCTGCAGCCCTGCAGCCTATTTAAGTTAAAACTCTAAGCCTTGTATCCTTGCAGAAACCACGTTAACCAGCACTGCCACTCCTCTGGTGATTCCTTTAAGAAAGCCCCCACCAAGACCACCTGCAAAAATAAGGACCTAGAGCAAATTCCTGCCTACATTGCCCCAAATCTGAGATGTTCTGATCTGTTGCCTATGCTGTTCCATGGCTGAACAAAATGTTCTGCCATGGCTCACTGTAGCCTGGCGGGGAAAACTGTTTGACAGCTTGATTGGGATGTTACTACCCAGCAGCTGTTAGATACAAGCAGGAATATAAGAGAACATGTTATTCCTCCAAGCCTTCTCCCCAACACCACCCCTCCTCAATTCTGGATGAAGCGCTTAGGAGAGAGAGAAGCTGGCTTGGAGGGAGAGGGTCAGTAATGTTTTCCGTATCTTCCTTGGAAAGCATGTCATTATCAAGGGACTGGAGCTAACATGGGGTGCGGTGGGGGCTGATCCTAAGTTTCATCTTGATATGGCTGCAGCTTTGCTAAGGTAGGCAACTGAGGTCCGTTCCCGTTTTGGGGGAAGGGGGGCAGCAACTTGTAGAAAAGGAGCTTGACTGCTCACTTACTGCTTTGAGAAACCGGGAGGAGAGAGGCTCACTTCTAAACCCTTGATTTTCTCAGCCAATGTAGCATAATATTTAACATTAAATGAAAATAATAATGTTAATTTTCTCCCTCCTCTCTGCTTTTAGATTGCCCCTCTCCACCACCCCAGTTTATCCTCCTTTCTCTGTATCTGGCTGGCGGCTGGCTATGTTCTTTTTTTAGAAGGCGATTCTCAATATATCTGGCTGGGGGGGGGGGCGGTTAGAGAAAAATTCTCAACACCAACCAGGCAACGTCTTTCAAGTCTTGAATGTATGCCTGGATCTATCAACCAGATGGTGGGAAAGAGACCAGTGATTTAGTGTTCTAAAATGGGGGGGGGGGCACAAACACCAACCCCTCCACCACCGGTGACCACACGCCACCCCACCGCTATCGCAGAGTCCTGCAGAAAGGCATGTCCGGAATGGGCACCTTGAGATCTTCCACCACCATCCTCACTCAGACCCCCCCAAACCAGGAATCCTCAAGAAGACCCAGCTGAATAAGTAGACAAAACTATCCGAGCTATCAGAGAGACCGAGGTAGCTGGAGATTGATACTTCTCCCTCCGCGACCCTCTTCCTCTCCTGGTGATAAGACTCTCCAACCCAGGAGAAATCTTATCACGTACCAAAAAAGAATAACGGCAAAAGGTACCTCCTGCTTGGCTTCTTCCCCCCCGGAGCTCCAAGAAGGAACGTCTTGCAAACTCCTACTTCAGCGCGGTGAAATAAATACGGTTCCCCCCTCCCCTCCCCAAATAATCGTAAGATTCGACTGGAAAGGTGGCTACTTGTTCTTTCAGCGGGAGGCGAATAGTCGCCAGCCCGGGCGAGCTTGGCCAAGAGCGGGTACCTGCCTCCGACCGGCTTTCATTCTTTCACACCAATGTTGCCTCTGGCTCGCTCGCTTTCCCTCGGCTTTTATTTTTTCTCTTTTTCTAAAAAAATAAAATAAAATAAAAATATTTATTTCTCCCACGGTCTTGGGGAGCGGGGAAGCGCCGGGGCGACTGGGGCTCCTCTCCTCTCCGGTCCGACTGGCCAGGCGAAGCGCGGGGCTGGATCAGTGCCGGGTCTCCGTCTCCCGTTGCAACGCTCGTCGGCGGTGGCGGCGGCTGCAACGGCAGCACAAGCGGCGGCAGCGGCGGCAGCAGCAGCTGCAACAGCCCATCTCCGGCCGAGCGAACGGGAGGGATATTCCAAAATAAATCCACTCATTCAGACGCGCCGAGCCGCTCGCTCGCTCGCTTTCTGGCTCTCCGACGTTCCCGCCTGCCAAATGGAACTGTGAAGCGATGTGGGGGGAGAAAAAAAAGAAAAGTGAGGAGCGGAGAGCCTCCCCTGACAGTTCTTATTGGGCTGATCTTGGAGGCAGGTCTAAAGGCTCCCGAGAACGCCGGGCTGGAACGCGCGCCTGCTCCATTCCAATCTCGCAGGCGCGCTTAACTTTCTAGTCCTCTTTGGGGGTTTCTGTTTAGGGGCGGGGGGTTCTGTGTTTTTTTCTTTCCCTCCCTTTTTTTAAAGAGCCCTTCTCTCCGCCTGAAAGGCTGCCGCCAGCCGGCTCGGGGCGATTTCTTGGCAAGGACACCACTACCACCACCTCCTCCTCCTCCTCACCTGCGCAGCTACCGCCTCTTAAGGACTCTGCTGCTCTTCATTCCTCAAAGCAGGAAAATCGGAGCGAGAGAGAAAAGGAGGAGGCTTCAAGCGAAGGGGGAGGGAACGAGGAATCTAGAGTAAATTCCCACCACTGACACCGCGCCAAGCCTGTTGATGTCCTGTCTTTGGCTAGCGTTCCCCCCACTCCATGCAAATTATGGGTGCAATAACTTCTCTTGTAGTTTTCCCGCTCTTGGAGAGAGAAAACGCAAGGAGAAGGTGCCGCGGGGCACACTGTAGGCCTAAGCGGAGGTGGAGAACTTGTAGCCCTCCCAGTGTTGATGGACTCCGACTCGCATCAGCTGGAGACAGCTGGGCCAATGGTCAGTGGTGATGGGAGTTGTCGTCTGGCAACATGGGGAGGGCCACAGGTTCCTCAAGCCTGAAGAGAGTGGCTGGAAGAAGGCGTCCTCAGGTCCTGAGGACATCAGCGGAGACTTCCTGGGATAGGTTGGAGGAAAGCTGCATCTAACCCCAGTATTCGGTTTCTAGCGTAGCCCAGTCAGATGTCTCTAGATGGTCAAGACGTGAGCAAGGCCTGAAGGTGGTAACAGTGAAGGTGGTGCTGAAATAGACAGTGATTTTTAGATCTATGGCTTTATCTGATCTTTGATGAAATATTTTGCAGAAAGAGACCTGGCTCAGTGGCAGAGCACATGCTTTGTACACAGAAAGCCTCAGGTTCAAGCCCCAGCATCTCCAGGTAGGGCTGGGAAAGATGCCTGCCTTAAATTCTGGAGAGCTGTTGCTGGTTAGGATTGATGGTACTGTGCTAGATAAGGCCGTGGTCTGATTTGGGAGTTTCCTATGTTCCTATGCCTACTTACAGTAGTGACTCATTCAACTCAGTGTGGTTTATATTCTTCCAAGCACACATGTATAGGATAGCACTGTGGCCAGATATCAGGACACCTTGAGGGCAGGGAATTCCTTAACTCATGGTATGTGCATTGTAAGTAGTTCACTTTGTCTTTCCAGGCACCTGACCAACTAATCCATTTCACTGAGTGACTCTAAAAAGCTCTAGCGGTGTTGTGAGGGAGAGATGCATTTGCAGCTATGCTCTCTACACAATTTACAATTTCACCAACCTCTTAGATGCTCTTAAATTCCCTTTTCCCCCAGAAATGAACAAGTAAAACAAAGTTTTAACCAAGTTGGAGTTAATTCTTTATTAGCAAAAGCAAGATCTGCACAGGAGTGTAAGGTCTAATGAGGACAGCAACTCATCTTCCCCATGCCCACATGAAGAAGTTGCTATGCTTATTAGGCCTGGCACTGCTGTGCAGATCTTGTTTCTGCTAATAAAGAGTTAAGTCAAACTTGCACAGTGTGATTTACTGCTGACTCACTCTTGACAGATTGCTGAGACTGAAGGTCCCTGCCTCCCCATGGTTGTCTCCTCTCCAGGGTTTCTTCCAAGCAATTAGGGACTGTGTCTGCACGTCACCAATCTCTCCTTCACCCTTTTCATGCCTCTTCTGGCTCTGGGAGACAAGGATGGAGGGGAGCTTGTCTCAGCATGAAGGGAAGACACCTGTGACTCTTCACCAGTCTGACTTATCTCTGCTTCTTGGCCTCTCCCCTCCCATTCTCTCTGCCTCTGATTCTAGACTTCTGCCACAGACTCCCCCAGCTCATTAAGTCCTGTTATCTCTCCAGCTTCTTACACCTCTTCCCTGTTTTCTCCCTCTTCTCCCCCTGACCACTCACCATTTTCCCACCATCACTACCCAGGCTCTGAGCCTTGGTGGTTCCCCAATTGGCTCCTCCCACCATGACAGGGGGGTGGGTTGATTTTTATTGCTGGAGAACTAAACTGATGTGTATTTTAGCAACAGATAGGTAGCCGTGTTGGTCTGCCATAGTCAAAACAAAATAAAAAAATTCCTTCCAGTAGCACCTTAAAAACCAACTAAGTTAGTTCTTGGTATGAGCTTTCGTGTGCATGCACACTTCTTCAGATACTGAAGAAGTGTGCATGCACACGAAAGCTCATACCAAGAACTAACTTAATTGGTCTTTAAGGTGCTACTGGAAGGAATTTTTTTATTTTGTATTTTAGCAGACACACAACACAGAGACAGACACAGCAGGGATGGCTGGTACCCATTGGGCTTGGTAGGGCAGAGTACAAGGGAGCAAAAAAGCTGGTGGAGGCAGAGCCAATGATGGCCAGAACCAAGTAATCCTAATTTGTCTCCACACTCCTCCATGCTGAGTTCTACTGGTTGTAAGCAAGGAGGTGGGCAATTCAGTCTGGCTAAGGGCAGATTGAGGCCATGTACACATTGACAATTTAAAGTGCAACTAGAGATCCTCTCCCCACCTCAATTTGAGTTGAAGCTGATTTGATGGGAAACACATAAAAATGATTTGATTTTTCAAAAGAAAACGGCATGCAGGATAGATGTGGATTGAGGTTATTATGTGCACACTACTTCCCAAACTAGCAGTGGGGTGTATTGAATACGATGCAAATGGGAATATGTACACAGCTTGAGGTTGGTGGGGTTGGTGCCCCATTTGCTGTAACTAACCAGCCTCTACTGACACACACAAGATCAGTGCTTTGCTGTTTGTTGAATGAATTGATCTGAAATGCCCACCACCATTTAGCTACCAGTACTCATAAGAGGATCTTTGGTTGATCCAAGGTCCATCTGGACAAGCAATATTTTCCCAACAGCCTTGAAGATGCCTCTGGGAAGCCCACAAGCAGGGTGTGAAGGGAACAGACCTTCATCACAGTTATATCCTCATTTCATTTTATAATTTCATTTCAATGGAATTGAAAGTATGTGCTTTATTGCTGAGCTATGATTCCTTCTCCTTCCCAGCTACAGCTGCCATCATCCCTAAACACCGGCCAGGCTGGCTGGGACTGATAGAAGTTGAGAGTCCAACAGCATCTGAAGTTTTGTGTGTGAGAAGAGAGAAAGGGATAGAAAAAGATCGTGAACATCTGTGGCTATTGATAAGCATGCATTAATCTAGAGAGGTAAGAACTGCCATTTATCACATTTTAACCCCCTTGTGTTAAAGACATGAGCTATAATATAGCTAATTGTGCAAAGTGATTGTGAGTGCATGTTGTTAGCACAGGCAGAATGCCAACATTGGTTCTCAAACCCACAAGAGAATAGCTCCAGGAGCTACAATTATTCCAGAGGATTACTTTGGAGTTTTTAAAGATCTTGTGAATATGCCTTAAGACTGCACTCCTACAGCCACTTTCTAAGAGTGAGCCAATTCTAGGATAGCTTGGAATATAGACTGGGTGGAGCAAGGCAGCAATAAGTGCTGCATTCAAGTGTGCCATTTACAATTGTTCTAGGGCTCCTCCAGAGCTTTTATCCAGATTTGCTTGCACAAAGCTTACACAGAAGTTAGAATACATCAAGTCTTTATTAAACATTTCCTCTAATTTGTTTGTAGGGAAGTTATGGGACACCGAGCATTCATCCTGCATTCATGCTGATTTGTTTGCAGGATGTTTACAAATCTTCCCATGAAACATTCTTTCAGTCCACACTTTTTAATGCATTTCATAGCTGCAAAAAGGTTATTTTTTTAAAGGAAGCAGTTCTGCTGCACTAGGACCATGGAGCAGTTTACTCCACTTTTATTGCACAAAGCTAAATTTCAAGGCAGCTTACAATGCCACACCTCAGGACCACAATACCACAAGGACTGCCTTTCTCCATATGAACCTACGTGGATCATCCCCTGAGGCTCTTCTTTGTGTGCCTCCTCCACAAGAGGTGTCCAGAGGGTGGCAAAACAAGAATGGGACTTTTCTGCAGTGGTTCCCTGTTTGCAGAGTGCTCTCTCAAGGGAGGTTCGGCTGGCGCTTTCATTAGACACATTTAGGCACCAGGCAAAAACCTTCCTCTCCGACCAGGTTTTGAGCTGACTGACATCTGATATCCTTTTACATGTTTTGCGGGAGGGGGGATTATTGTGTTGTTGTTATTGTTGTTGTTGTTGTTGTTGTTGTTGTTGTTGTTGTTTAGTCATTTAGTCGTGTCTGACTCTTCATGACCCCATGGACCAGAGCACACCACGCACTCCTGTCTTCCACTGCCTCCCGCAGTTTGGTCAGACTCATGCTGGTAGCTTCGAGAACACTGTCCAACCATCTCGTCCTCTGTCGTCCCCTTCTCTTGTGCCCTCCATCTTTCCCAACATCAGGGTCTTTTCCAGGAAGTCTTCTCTTCTCATGAGGTGGCCAAAGTATTGGAGCCTCAGCTTCAGGATCTGTCCTTCCAGTGAGCACTCAGGGCTGATTTCCTTCAGAATGGATAGGTTTGATCTTCTTGCAGTCCATGGGACTCTCAAGGGTCTCCTCCAGCACCATAATTCAAAAGCATCAATTCTTCGGCGATCAGCTTTCTTTATGGTCCAGCTCTCACTTCCATACAGCACTATCCATACAGCTAAAAACATATAAAAACCTAATCTTTAAAAAACAATTAAACATTAGTAGAATTAAAATGTATACATAGAAAAGATCAGACACAGAGATTATTACAATAAAATAATCACAGCACCAGTCCTTTCCTTTACACTGACTGATAGCAGCCCCCCAAATTTTCAGGCAGAGATGTTTCTCAGCTTTACCTGGGGGTGACAGTGATTGAATCTCAGACCTTTTGTGTGTAATTACTGTGTTTTACCACTGGGGGCACTTGCAGTCTATTGCTATCTTGTGGGTAGGATACAATGGCATACTAGTAAATTCAAGCTGCACAATTAAAGTGGATTTCTTGCTCTTGCACAGCAAGCCTTCTTAAAACAACAACAACAACATAATTTTTGCAGGAAGGAACATACCGAGGAAATGCTTTGGAAAATGTGGGTTCCTGCAAACAAAACAGAATGAGTGGTCAGTAAACAGCTGACTTTGTATAAGTTCCCCACAATCTTTGTGTAAACAAATCAGGATGAATGCTTAATAAACTGGTAGTCTGAAAGCAACTTAAGTACAGAAGGAAGGAATGGAGAAAGGGAAAATAGAACCTATGCATTCCGTTTTCATCTTCAGTTATAGATGGTGAAGAAAATTGTTTTACTTTGCATTTAACGTCAGCCCTATATAATTCCCACTTCCCCCCAAAAAATATGCCAACTGAAACACAGCCATCCTTCCAAATTCACACTTCTCCAAATTTTACAATTAAGTTTTCCAGCATGCTAATAGGTGCAAAAGTGCATGGACTAGGGGAAAGTGTGCATAGAAATGTATATGCCAACAGCATATGCATACAAACTGATATATTGGAGAAAATAAGATATAAACATGTATTATATCAGAAAAAAATTGCTTGCATTAATGTTATCATCAGGAGAAATTTGAATAAAATGTACATGCAGACTTCTAAAATTTATCTATTTCTTTATTTAAATGAACACACTGCTTAATTGTAAAAAAGCAAAGTGGACTACATAATATTAATATTAATAATAATAGATGTGGAAATATGGACAACAGATTTTAAAAGTGAGAAAAAAGAGAAAGAAACTGAGAAAATAAAAATTGATAGTTTTGTCTTTTCCTAGTCCCAGCAACCATTGACAGTGGATCATGGGAGTTGTAGATCATCACCCAGAGAAAAGAGGCATCAACTAAGCAAACGAGTCAAGGCTCACTGGGGGCAGCTAAGAACATAGAGAAGCCTGGGAGGAAATGGAGAAGGGAGCCAAATGAGGACAGCCAACAAGGGAAGTGAATGATCATAGAGATGGAAAGCTGTGAGGCAGAGAAGGTGGGAGCACTGGCAAGAGGATGCTGAGGGAGAACAGCAGAGGAGACAGAGAGAAAGCACAACAAAGGAAGTGAGAGAGGGAGAGAAAGAGAAACTTGTCAGGTACAAAAAGGACTGGTTTCTGCAATTGGAACTCTTTCTTCTTTGGAGAAGAAGGGGCAATTTTACACTGAAGACGAACAAGGACTTCAGCTACAGGCTCTCAGCCACAAAGAACTATGACTCTGTTTGCTTAGGAGCAAGACTAGGGCATCTTATAGAGCATTTATTGTTAACACTCCTAGCTGTGCTGCCAATGGTGTAGTTAATTTTTCAGTATGCATGATATGTGTACCAGTGGATGAGGAATCAGGACCAGTGGACACTCCCAACTTCACACAATCATAGAATTAATGAGGACCCCCAGTTCCCCAGGTGCAAAGGGCAAGGAAAGGCCAGGCTTTTGGTACCTTATTTGTGAGTTTGAGTGGACGCTGATGAACATATGCCAAGTGGTAATACCATCATTACTAAGCAGTGCAGATAGGGATGGCTGGATCTACCCATTTTGGTTTCTCATTTGTGTGTGTGTGTGTTCATGAAACTTTGTCAGCATTTTTGTGTTGATTTCTAACATAAAATGAAAAGAAGTCATGACATTCTGCAGTTTGTGTGGCTGCTGATAAGTGGTGCTGTGAAGTGCAACATGACAACCCATCAACTGATGAGCAGATGAAAGCTCATAGCTAGTCCCGCCAGCCCCTTCAACACCCCCACCCATGAGGTTTGAAAGCCCTTTGTAAGCAACCTCTCATGGAGACATTTGCAAAGGGAAATCTGAAAGCCCTGTGGTTCACTTTGAAGTTCCAACAATTGGGACTTCAAATGGAAGCACTGCCTGATGCCAAGCTGAGAAATTAAAATAGCCATCTTCGATTTTCATTATTTCCAGTAATTTCCAGACCCATTTCAAGGCGCTCACATTGATGTTTAAAGGCCTAAACAACTTAAGCTTCAAATATCTGAAAATATTTGAAAAACCGCCTCCTTTCCTATCATATGTTGTGATTAGCAGAAGGGACTCTCTTAGTGGTCCAACCACTCTCAGAAATTTGGGGTAATAATGGCAGCTCGGAAGAAGGCATTCTCTATGACAGCCCCCCCCCCCCAATTGTAGCATTCCCCATTCTTATCATACAGCTTTTGTCATATGGGGAAAACGTCTTTACCCTGCTGGGATGTATGTTTTGAACATACCTTTAATCTGTTTGATTGGTAGGTACTGGGGACCTCATAATGTAGGGCAAGGTCATTTACACACACACAAACACACACACACAGCACGTCAAGTTTTTATAATGCCTTGTATTTTTTCCCAGCATTCATAGGAGCATCACAGCCATTATTTCAAAGAGGGCCCCAACAGTGGGCCTAACTTAGGTTCAGGGTTCCTAGCAGCTGCCCCAAAATGCTTTCATGACAGCAATAAACCTGCGAGACTATGTTCCCCCAGCCATCACCAACGGTAAGGAAATTGAGTTTCCTCTGTCCTTTTGTGTTCAGGGTAAAATAAGAATTGACATTTGCCTTTGTGACTCTGAACACGCAGCAAGAGTGCTGTCTGTCTACCTGCTCCCTCATTTTTAATAGCGTAATCAGCTCAAGACCATAATAATGAGCTATGGTGGACAGTGCATGGTTAGGAGGAACCAATGTTTGACTGTTTGCTGTTTACACCACACCCAGTAGCAGCCAGAAGGGTGGGGCAGGGTGGGCAGGCATTGCTTACCTGGCTTCCTAATGTGGAAGTTACTGCTGGTAACTGGGGGGGGGGGAGAAAGACATCAGGTAGGTTGACACATCATGGGTGCAGTGGCAGAGCCAATCTGTCACTCTTGCCATAGTGCCTGCACTGACCTCCCCACCCCCTTTCCCCACCAGACACTACTGACCCCACATTTCCTCAAAGAAGCTCAGGGATGTGTGCATGGTTCCAGTTTATCCCATTTTATCCTCACAACAACCCTGTGAGGATGGCTAGGCTGAGAGACAATGGCTAGCCCAAGATTAGCCAGTGAATAACAGGGCTGACTAGAGATTTGAACCCTGTTCTCCCAGATCTTAGTCTAGCACTTTAATTACACCATACTGGTATGTGTAAAACTGGTTTGGGTCATACCCCGTCATAAAACAAATGTTCTTCACCATTTATGTGTTATCCCTTAACATATTTGAAGATGGCTTAATCAATCAATCAATCAATCAATCAGTCAGTCAATCAATCAATCATTTAGAATATAGGATTGAATCCCATATCCTTTTCTGTAGGAAAAATCCCATTTGAATGCAATGGGACTTTTTCCTTAGTCAACATGTGTAGAATTGTGACATAAATGTTGTAACCTTACATTTAGGCTCCAGCCCATACACACATACCTGGGAGCATATCAGATTGGACTCATAGGTTTTACTTCTGAGTAGTCATATATAGGATTGCACTGTCAGGCTTTAACCTTCTGTACAATTTTCTGGGATCCAGCTCCATTAAACTCAGTGGAGGTTACTTTTGAGTAAACACACATAGGCAGTCTGATTGTACCTGGTTTAAAGTATCACCACCATGACTCCCTCCCCCCAAAAAAACCCTACATTTTTTAAACACTGAAAAATGACTCTGTGGAGAGGATGCTTTGTGCTATCACCGGCACCCAGCCAATCAGCACTGTGAGCTGACAGTCCATTTTGCTTCAATCTAGTTGAATTTTGTCTCAAAGTTTCAGTCCTCAGGAGAAGACTGTACTTATGAGAACAATGTGGTAAGTGTGCTTTCTAGAGTGGAGTGGCTCCAGTTAGGATATAAATGGAGTAAGCCATTATAAAAAGCAAAAACAAGAAAAGGAGCACACTAAGTTGTAGCTGCATGTTTATATACGTAGTGGAAGAATCAAACCTGTATTTCATGAAAGGATCCTCATGCACAGTGGCCACAATTCAGGTAACAAGTACACTGTTCTGAATTTTCATTAACAAATGGCAACAATCATGTATTTTTCTTGCATTTATAAGCGTTTGTAATCTTTTATATCAGTTGATAAACAAGATAAAAGCAAAACAGAAATTCTACATACATGCACATAAAAGCTCTTCCTGGAATTCACCAAACAACAACAACAAAAAGACTATGTGGAAGAACCCATGGAATAAAAACCTTTCTCACAGATATGGAAAACAGAACTCCATTTTGCTATGAGATTTTGTTTTAATGGTATCCCCCTGGATTCCGAAATTTATGGGGTCTGGTTGACTCCTACTGTCTTGAAAAAAAGTAAATGTATATTTAAAACACATGCACATCTGCTCAACAGTTATATTTACTAGACAAAGTTCTATTACCATATAGAGTTAGGTTGGTTCCCTCAGGGCACCACAAGCACACTACACCGTGCAAAAGATAACATCAGAAAATGTGGCTTTCCTTTATTTTAGAAAGGAGAGCTGGATTTGCATTGGAGCAAAGAATCTCTCCCCCTCTCCCCATTCATAGCTTTTGCTGGCTGAATAGAAATGAGCTTGCAGATACTATAATGAAAGACTTTAACGCAAACTTTCTGCTTCAAAGGTACATGATGGTTTTGCTTTTGAACTCCCATGCAGTAAATAGTTTAAGCGATTTGCTGCCTTTTTTTGGATAGCAAGAGATGGCCAATGACTGCATCCTTTGGGGTTTCTTTGTTCTCCAGACAGTGGTCTGGGGGATGGGGGGTAAAGGTCAGGTAATATAATTAGGGGTGGATGAGAAATTCAATTTAATTCACATTTAAAGGCAAACCTACCAATTTTGCACCTTCTGAAACAACACAAAACTGAAATAGCAATCCTACAAAAGTTTTCCTTCTCTGAACTCTGCAATCAGTTTTCTTGCTAAAAAAATGTACAAAAGTGCATATATTTGGGTAAAGTGTGCATAAAAATGGATATATTGTACATGTCTATTTGCAAGATCCTAAACAGAATTTTCAAATGAAAATACCTGTTTTAAATGCCCTTATTACACCTCTTCCCAGCTATGTAAACATTAAGATATGGCTTTGAAATGTTGAGTTATTCTGCATGCAACAATGTTCTAAATGCAGTTTCATGATTTTAGGGTAAATCATTTTAAGCAAGTTCATGTGTTGTACAGGCTCAAACCCTCAGCTTGAGCAAGAATACAGCAAAAGAAAAATGGAGGTATCTATTTTCTCCCTTCATTAATATCTTGCACCTTTTTATATAATGAGCTAGCTATATGTTTGAATGATTAGAATTCATCACATACATGAAAGACCTCCCCTCCCCCCAAAAAGCCACACATATTGCAATTCCTCAAAAATTGCCACATTGAGTGCAGCTGAACATATTTTTTAAAAATGCCCACCAACATCTATATTTCAGTGATGTTCAGCACATGTTTTTGCACCTGCCTCCCTGAACCAATTTCTTCTTCTTTGCTCTTGGCCTTTTTTTGTCCTTTAATCCAATTGGCTATGCTGAGTCACATGATTTTATTTATCGATATCTGAGAGGCCATTGTGTCAGCAGCAGCATTGTACCTTCATCAGCAGAAGTCATGTGGATTGGCTTAGGCAAGTGGATTAAATGGCAGTGTGGGCAAAAGAGGCCAAGGACAGGGAGAATATAGGAGGAGGAGGACAATGATGCTAAGGAGAATAGCATCAAAACTACATGAGCATGCTTGTGGTGTGTGCTGAAGCTCTCCAAAAATAAGAGGTATCTTTTGACACAATCGATAACGAACACAGAACTGGACACATTGTTTTTCCTCAGTCTGAGTTTACGTCTATGGAAACGACTTCTGAGTAAACATTACTAGAGACACATTCATACATTTAAAACACTTTGGTGCCACTTTGAACACTCATGGCTCCCCCCCCAAAAAAAAAAAAAATATCTGGGTTAAGGGTGCTTAGCATTGTTAGGCAACTCCTATGATCCTCTCGGGATGCGGGTGGTGCTGTGGTCAAAAACACTGAGTCTAGGGCTTGCCGATCAGAAGGTCGGCGGTTTGAATCCCCACAATGGGATGAGCTCCCATTGTTCGGTCCCTGCTCCTGCCCACCTAGCAGTTCGAAAGCACGTCAAAGTGCAAGTAGATACGGTAAATAGGTACCACTCCGGCGGGAAGGTAAACAGCATTTCCATGCACTGCTCTGGTTCATCAGAAGCGGCTTAGTCATGCTGGCCACATGAGCTGTACACTGGCTCTCTCAGCCTATAGAGTTAGATGAGTGCGCAACCCCAGAGTCATCCGCGACTGGACCTAACGGTCAGGGGTACCTTTACCTTTATCAGAGTGATATTTGCCCGAGGTGCTTGAGATGAGAGCTTGATTGTTTACCACTCTGAGGATTGTAACTCAAAGGGGAATAGAGGGGTCTCCTGACAAGTAACAAAGAGGTAAATCTTCAATGGATGCTGTCACTGCTGAAAAGATAATATGGGACTGCATTCCAAATGATAGGTGCCACCACACTAAAAGTACATTTCTGACATCCTGTACAATGAACCTCCCGATAAGTTGTTATCCGTGGGAGGCCCTCTCCTGCAGTGTGCAGTAGTTGGTTGGGAATATAAGGGATGATACCATCTTTTAGATATCATGATCACAAGCTGTATAGGGCTAGTTGTCTTATTCATATGAGTTTCAGACTTTGTTTCCTTTTGCAGTGTTAACGTGGGAAAGCAGCTTCAAATGCATCTTCTCTGTCTACCCTCAAACCCTTAAAATACAGTGGTACCTCGGGTTACACATGCTTCAGGTTACATACGCTTCAGGTTACACACTCCGCTAACCCAGAAATAGTGCTTCAGGTTAAGAACTTTGCTTCAGGATAAGAACAGAAATCGGGCTCTGGCGGCGTGGCAGCAGCAGGAGGCCCCATTAGCTAAAGTGGTGCTTCAGGTTAAGAACAGTTTCAGGTTAAGAACGGACCTCCGGAACGAATTAAGTACTTAACCCGAGGTACCACTGTATAGTGAAACCAAAAGGAAAGGGAAAACATTGAAATAAGTTTTTGGTGGTAACCCACAAAACAATAGAGTTAAAGAAGCCTTTATTGGCAATAGCCAGTAGAAAATCATTTTAAATAATAATAATAATAATAATAAATACCTTGAACAGTTAGGGATTACCATAAATAAATTTGTAATTAATTTACAAATTCACATTATGAGATGGTACAAATTATTATAAATGAGAATTGTGCAGAAGAAATGGAAACATGGCATCTTTTAATCATGCCTTCTATTTCTTGTTTGGGGGAAAAAAAGAAACCTTGTAATTTTTGATCTGTGATTACTTAACATTATGTATGCAAAACTATAATCTGTTTTCATGTAGCACTTGTAAAAGAAATTAATTTCAGCTAACGTATAATGCTAGAGGTTATGCCCTTCCGTTGCTCCGATTTCTAAACCCTCACAATCTTCCCTGATATTAACCCCCCAGAATTTCCCCACCCCACCCCTTGCAACTACTACTATGTTTGCGTTTCACATTCTCAGACCCATTTCCAAAGCCACTTCTCTGTTCCATCTGCAGATCTGCTTTATGCCCATCTTCACCTTGACCCCCATGTCCACACCTCCCTCACCACATTTTGTGGAAGCTCCCTTGCATGCAGCTTGCCAGCGCAGGATCTAGTCTTAATTCTAACACCTTACCTTGTTTTTGTTTTGTTTTTTACCATTCTAATTATTTAATATTTCTCATTTAAAAATAATAATCTTACATTGATTTTTAACTCCTTTGCACACAAACTACTCCATGGTAACCTCCTGCATCTTCCTCTCCCCCATACATTGCAGCTACAAAGTACCCTTTTCACTTTCCATCCTCATTATGAAGCCACCATCCCGTTCTATTGTGCAGCCACTTTCTTACCCTCATACAGTACTCCTCAAGCCCATTCCCATGCCTCCTATCCCTTCCTCTTTTACAACCCATCTGCACCCCATTTTCATCCCCCAACTCCCCCTTGTATACAAACCACCCCCATTTCATTCTTCCTCCTCTCTCCTATTATGCAGCCCCTTTTGCACACCCATCCTGTGGTGATATATGTTATTATATATTTACAAACAGAATCTTGAAAGCAAGCCTGCCAGTTAGTTTGTTCGGTCAGAGATTCAGGTCAGTTGAGGGAAGTTGTACAGATATAGGTGTTTGCATATTAATTAATGCCTTCTAAATTACTACATTGAATCCAGAACTCCATGTTGAAGACAACACATGGTACCAGGAGTGAACAGCACTGTGTGAAGGTGCTGTTATAAGGGTTGATTGGGGGCTTGGGGGCGGAAGTAGGCTGTATGGTGGGTGGAATAATCCCTCTATGTTCCTCACTTCCCAATATTTTGAGACTTCCCCTGTTGTTTTAAGCCACTACTTTCCCCCTTTCAGTGTCTCTTCCTTCATGCTCCCATGCTACAGCCACTGCTGTTATACAACCAGCCTTCTCTTTTGCTTCCATACCCTGCTCCATATTCATGGAAATCCAGGATTGTGATGCAGCTGTATCTGAGGCCTTGGGAAGCTTGGTTATTGGCCTAGCTAGGGAGTGGGGCTATCTGTAAACCTTGGATGGCTGCCACCTATGCTTTCATGAAGCAGGTGGGCTAATGGGAGGTTCTGGTCAAATTGGCATATGCAGTTTTTTGTAAAAGTAATTCGTAAATGAGTGCTTGGTTGCAGACAAGTTATGATGCCCTCTTGCTGTTTTGATGTCCATCCCAAGTCTGAAATGGCAGCAGGGCTTCTCAGGCTGTGCTATTAGTTTGACTTTTTTTCCAATAAAGCACTAGAATTGATCACTCTAGCATTTTTTACATCCTTCTTTGGTGTCCATGCACCAAACAATTTACACAGGCCCTCCACATTACCAGAGACCAACCATCGCTGTCTATCTGAATGACCTTCCTCTGTGTTATGTACTGAGCTGAATCCTAGAACAATAGGATCCAGAATGCAGCCGTCTGACTGGTCCACAGGAGCCATCCAATCCAGCTCCTGGATGAAGTGAATCAGCAACCTGATTGGCCTGCAGGAGCAGCCAATCAGGCTTCTGGAGGAGGTGAATCCGCAACCTGATTGGCCTACAGGAGCAGTCCGGAATTAGCCAATCATGTGGGGCCCATTGTGTAAATAATGTATATATAGCTAGATGTTTTGGGGAAAGTTTCATTCATTGCTACCATGAGCTGAATAAAGAGCATGAAATTCACACTCAACTCTGAGTATATTTCACTCTGCCTGGTGGCAAGATGGGCTGGTGCGTAGTGTGTCAGAGAAAAAGAGAGGTGGAGCTGGGATGGGTGGTCTGTGCTTAGGAACATGGGAAGCCTACTTCTGTATTGTCTACACTGACTGACAAAGGATCACTTGGGCTTCAGAGAGGCAAAATTCCCAGCCCTACCTGGAAGTACCAGTGTTTGAACTCAGACCTTCTTCATGCAAAGCAGATACTTTACTCCTGAGCTACAGCCTTACCCTGTATTGTTTCAAGCCTCAGTTCTTTTCACCGGAGTTGAGCACAGGCATCTGCCAAAGTGTGCATCCCTAGGTGGGGTCAGAAACACCCAATATCACACAAGTACTTAAGACAAACTCGTGTACACAGAAAAATACTACTTAGCACACATGCACACACAAACACAGAAATAGGCAAGAGAGTCTCTTACTTGCTGCATAGCACAGAAGCCAAATAATGTCCACATAGCAAAAAAGTTCACACTCTTTCTCCATGTGAAGATTTCTAAGAAGCAGCATGTGGGTCTCAAAAGATGGTGAGAGGATGATGGACCAGTTGCAAAGGTGGCACACATCAGATCTGATGCAGGAGCTTCTGGTTCCCCATCTCTGTTTTAAAGTCAGCTTGCTTTTTCTAACCCGTATTCTTGTAACTTGGTAGAATATAATGGAGCAAAAGCCCCAAGTGAGGACCGGTAACAACATGCGGGTCCACATTTTCCTTATTAGAAAGGTTTCCAGCTTTCTAATAAGTAAAGTGTATTGCAAGAACAGTGAATGCATAATGAACCTCCTTAGCATTCCTGAGACACTTTTTGCAGTTTTGATTTCTTGCTGTCAGGTTGACCATTAAGGATAGGAAATATACATTATGGGGGATCATAAAATATCAAACAAAATAGCAGTATATCAAGCAAAACATTTAGCTATCATAAAAAATATAATTCTCTGCTTTTAGTTTCATGCAGGTAGCTATTTCAATTGGGTTGCAATGATATTTCTTTTGCTCTACCTCAAGTGCCCTCTAGCGTGCAGTAACTAAGCCAGTTGCAAATATATATTAAAAAGTGACAACTTCTCGCTGCCTCCACTCCTACCATGCTTAAATCCCAAAGCAATTTGTAACATGTCTTCTTCCAGGAGTTATATCAATGACACATTTTGCCACATTAATTGTTTGTTTATATGGAAATATGACATCTATTGTATATAAAAGTTTAGACTAGGAACATTTTGTAATTTTGCTATGACATTTTACCTTGTGTGACAGTGCATGTTTTCATTCTCCAGAGGGGCCTTTCCAGAATATATGTTTGGAGGATTGAGACCCTATCTTGTGTAAAATGTATTGATTGCTTCAGTGGGAGGGGGATACACATTGGCAATTCTTAGCATTTATTTAGAGGAGTAAAAACAGCAGTAGCCTGCAGTCCTTGGCCAGTTAGATAGATGATAGATAGATAGATGATAGATAGATGATAGATAGATAGATGATAGATAGATAGATAGATGATAGATAGAGAGATGATAGAAAGATATGCAATAGTTATCATCTATCTATCTAATCTATCAACAGGCCTTGCAATACATAGAGTAGTAGATACAACAGGGAAGGTGGATCAGGTAAAATGAGATGAGGATGGCTTGGGAAAAAGCATTTTGATTATAGGGGTGGGTGAATCTGTCAGTTTTTTTATCCTCTTAGTTTCTCTGGAAATTAAAAGCTTTTTATTAAAGCTTGGAAAGAAACAAGGAAAAACAATATACAAAACTTAACATCACATACCAAGCATTTTTAAAAACAGAAAATGATGAAAATAAAACAAAATAAAATAGTTCCAATTCTCCATCTATCAGCTTTACAGTATAGAGTTATGCAAAACCCTTGATCCATAATAGCATCCAACTTTTCTGCTTTCCATAAACCAACCTTTTCTGGTCTTTGGTTTCTCTTATTTTCTCTGGCTTTCAGCCTGGAAAAAAAAATGCTCCCCACTCCTTGCCTTACAGCATGCAGAGAAAAGCCACGTGTGTTGTTTAATAGTGGTGTGTAGGTCTGTGGAACAATGTAAGCACTGCTCCTTACGGTAAGAACTGGAGTGCTACAAGTAGTCAAGACTGTCACTGTTTTAATCTGTGCCATGTTGGAACTGTTATACTGATGGATGGTGTTAGACAACAAGGCAGATCATCTGGAAAGTTCAAAGGCCCCTAGAGATCTCTTCAACTTTAAGGGATGGCACAAGGCTGTTTATTTTGCTCTGGGGATGGGATGCTTTTATTTTTGACTAAAGGATCATTCACAGGTGAACTGTGTACATTCCTGCAAGCTGGGTCAGACTGTCCATTTAGTCTTGTATAGCTCACTTTCATTGGCAGCAGCTGCCTGGTGTCTTGGGCAGAAGTCTTTCACATGTGATGCTGAACTCAAATGGAATATTTTGAGTAGCAGGCAAAAACAGTCTATTCTGGAGATAATTAGCTGTGCTAATAACTTCATCCCAAAACTCCTGTGACACATGGCCCCGGTTATTCAGCACATGAGAATAGGAAACTGCCTTATACCAGTTCAGACCATTTGCAGGTCCAGGCACAGTGAACACAGGTTGACTAGGGTTTGGAGATGTGAAGGTTACTAATAGTAACACCATATTCACTACAAAATACATGCATTATTATGCACAGTGTCCACTAGTTATATGCATATTTTTGGTACACATTGTCTGGAGGACTGTGCTACAAAATTCGGAGAAAGGTAAATTTCAAAGAACGATCAGCCAAGGTGGATTGCAATTTTAAAATGCTAAAATTAATAACATATATCAAATGCAAAGTTGACCTGGAGTGGGTTGGGGAAGGAAGGGACGATCATCCCTCTCCCTGCTCTCTTCTTTCTTCTCACAGGGCAATTGTGACATAATGTCATGGAAGACTTTCCTTATACAGGCATGCTTCATTTTATTGTGCTTCAGAGATATTGTTCCTTATGAGGACATGGGTGCAGCTACAGGCAGCCTGGTCCCATGCCACCACCGCCCTTCTTCTGACCATCGGAGTAGAGCTGACTAGGGCTGGGCCCAGGTTTCCCCCCTACCACCTTCAGCCAGGGTGTGTGAGGTTTAAGACACTACAGTATAGTGTAAACAGAACTTGTATATGCACTAGGAAATAAACAAAATATGTGTGGCTCACTTCATTGCAACATTCGCTTTACTGCAGCTGTCTGGAACCGAACACCACAGTATCTCTGATGTATGCCTGTAAACAAACTTCATTCCTGATAAGAGCTCTGGCAGTTACAGAGATGTACTGGACAACCATATTGCATTTTGGGGTCAAGCCATTGTTTTGTAATGGAGCTTTGTATTCTTCATTTGCATTCACATCTTCCACTGTTTTCCTCCCAAACAGATCCATAACTTTTTTTCTGGTAAGTATTCACTGAATGTTCATCAAAGAGTTGTTGAGTTACTGTCAAATAATTTATCGATGCCTGTGAGTCAACAGGGTGCTGAATGAGAAGTTTCTTCTTTTTGACACTTGATTTCCCCAAAATGGTTCTTTGAAACATTATTTATTTACCAAAAAATTATTTTCTTTCTTGGCTGACATAAAAAAATGAATTATTTTATATAAGGGAGACATTTTGTTCAGTTCACCTACCTGGCCCAGGGCGGGGCCTGAAGCCTCACAGGGACTGCTGCGCTCTGCTGCCCAGGAGGACTCTCCTGTGTGAATGTCTGGGGGCCCTGCTCTTGCCGCTTACCATCTACCTGGCCCAGGGCGGGGCCTGAAGCCTCACAGGGACTGCTGCGCTCTGCTGCCCTGGAGGACTCTCCTGTGTGAGTGTCTAAGGGCCCTGCTCCTTCCTGCCACTCACCACCTGGCCTAGGGCGGGGCCTGACAGGCCTCACAGGGACAGTTGCTGTCACTGCTGCTTGTGGCTCAGGGGGATCCAGAGGGACGCAGAGGTCTTTTAAAAATGTTTTAAAATTTTCCTTTCCCTTTTTATTTTTATTTTTTTTTTTTGTATATGCGGGGACGGGGATGGGGTGGGATGGATGTTTAGTTGGGAATTTGTTTGATCTTAATGGATTTGTATTTTTTATAGTTTTTTATTTGTATTGCTTTTTGTTTTCTGGGTTTTTTGTTGTCTTTTTTTTTTTTTTTTTTTTTTTTGCTTTAAGGTCTTATTTTGTTCTTAAGGGGAGGGGTCAGGGCTGCCGGGGAGTGAGTCCCAGCCAACAAAATGGCTGGGGCATGCTCCACAGAGGGGGGTGCACTGGGAAACCGATCTCAGTGATCACGGGTAGGAGGAGGAGTTACGCTAAGACCAGACCATGTCATTACAGAGGAGGCAGGTTTAGTCATTGTCTGAGGACTATCCCTGCCTCCGGGTCTGGTCCTGACCGGACGGATACTAGAATCAGCAAGGGATACTCACATGACCTGAAGGTGCTGCTGTGCAATGCCAGGCCAATGATTCATAAGACCACTGCCATCCATGACTTGATCATGGATGGAGGATTTGACCTGGCATGTGTAACAGAGACTTGGTTGGATGAGGCAGATGGGCCTATTCTTGCCGCTGCTTGTCCACCAGGTTTCTCTTACGCACAGCAACCCAGGCCTTGTGGGCGGGGAGGGGGGGTTGCAGTGATTTTTAGGAAGTCATTAGTTTGCACCAGGCGTCCTATTGGGAAGACCCAGTTCTCCCCGCTGCACCAAGGATTCCCTGCCCGAGCTGCTTCAGGTCATGGCGGATGTTCTCCTGGAGACACCTAGTTTGGTTTTCCTAGGGGATTTCAATATCCATGCCGACACGACCTTACAAGGGGCTGCTCGGGACTTCGTGGAAAGCATGGCCTCCATGGGGCTGTCCCTGAATAAGTTTGGCCCAACCCCATTGTTTGGCCCAACCCCATTGTTTGGCCCAACGCGGACATGCCTTGGACCTGGTGTTTACCTCCATGGATGTTGGTGATCTGACACTAAGTAAAAGCGAAACGAAAGAAGTGCCATGGTCAGACCACTTCCTGGTGCAACTTGACTTCTCCGTGACCCTTCCCCTCTGCAGGGAGGTGGGACCTATTTGGATGGTCCGCCCCCGCCACTTAATGGATCCGAATGGTTTCCAAAGAGTGGTAGGGGATGCTTTATCCCATGTTGATGGCCTTTCAGCTGATTCCCTGGTGGCCCGCTGGAATGTGGAGTTAACCAGGCCTATTGACTGTTTGGCTCCGAATCGCCCTCTCCGGTTGCATGAAGCCCGGACAGCCCCATGGTTTTCCACGGATCTGAGGGCAATGAAACAATCGTTGAGACGGCTAGAGTGCCGGTGGCGGATGAACCATTCTGAAGCTGACCGGATACAGGTTAGAGCTCAATGTCGAGCCTACCAAGTGGCGATAGCTACAGCGAAGAAGACTTTCTTCACCGCCTCTATTGCATCTGCAGAAAACAGCGGCAGGAGACTTTTTCAGGTGGTCCGCAATTTAGCGGAACCACCTGCTACATCGGGGCCCAGTAAGGGCCACATGATTTCCTGCAATGATTTTGCAAAGTTTTTTGCAGATAAAGTCGCTCAGATTCGGGAAGAGGTAGACACCACCATGGGAGCAGGGCCGGGGCAGGAGAGTGCTAGAGTCCTGTCTAGTCAAATTGCGTGGGATCAATTCCAATCTGTTACCTCCGAGGATGTGGACAGGCTGCTTGGATGAGTGAAACTAACCACCTGTCTCCTTGATCCTTGCCCATCCTGGCTTATAAAAGCTAGCCGGGAAGGGCTGGGCGATGGGCTTCGTGGGGTGGTGAATGCTTCCCTCCGTGAGGGAGCCTTCCCAGACCCACTGAAAGAGGCGGTTATTAAACCGCTTCTTAAAAAACCATCTTTAGATGTGGCCACGATGGCCAACTATCACCCAGTCTCAAATCTTCCATTCTTGGGCAAGGTGATTGAGCGAGTGGTTGCTGAACAACTCCAGGCACGCCTGGAAGAAGCAGACCATTTGGATCCCTTCCAGTCGGGATTCAGGCCTCATCATTGGACTGAAACTGCTTTGGTCGCACTGGTTGATGATCTCCGGCGGGCTAGGGACAAAGGTGAGAGCTGTTTCCTAGTTCTGCTGGATCTCTCAGCGGCGTTCGATACCATCAACCATAACATACTTCTGGACCGTCTTGAGGGTCTGGGAGCTGGGGGCACTGTCATACAGTGGTTCCGCTCCATCCTCCTGGGCCGTGTTCAGAAAGTGGTGGTGGGTGGTGAGTGTTCAGACCCCTGGGCTCTCACTTGTGGGGTGCCTCAGGGTTCTGTCCTCTCCCCCATGCTTTTCAACATCTACATGCAGCCGCTGGGAGAGATCATCAGGCGGTTTGGGCTGGGTGTTCATCAGTATGCGGATGATACCCAGCTCTACCTCTCTTTCAAATCAAAACCAGTGAGGGCGGTGAAGGTCCTGTGTGAGTGTCTGGAGGCGGTTGGAGGATGGATGGCGGCTAACAGATTGAGATTGAATCCTGACAAGACAGAAGTACTGTTTCTGGGGGACAGGAGACGGGCAGGTGTGGAGGATTCCCTGGTCCTAAATGGGGTAACTTTGCCCCTGAAGGACCAGGTGCGCAGCCTGGGAGTCATTTTGGACTCACAGCTGTCCATGGAGGCACAGGTCAAATCCGTGTCCAGGGCAGCTGTGTACCAGCTCCATCTGGTACGCAGGCTGAGACCCTATCTGCCTGCGGACTGCCTCACCAGAGTGGTGCATGCTCTGGTTATCTCCCGCTTGGACTACTGCAATGCGCTCTATGTGGGGCTACCTTTGAAGGTGACCCGAAAATTACAACTAATCCAGAATGCAGCAGCCAGACTGGTGACTGGGAGTGGCCGCCGAGACCATATAACACTGGTCTTGAAAGACCTACATTGGCTCCCAGTACGTTTCCAAGCACAATTCAAAGTGTTGGTGCTGACCTTTAAAGCCCTAAATGGCCTCGGTTCAGTATACCTGAAGGAGCGTCTCCACACCCATCGTTCTACCCGGACACTGAGGTCCAGCACTGAGGGCCTTCTGGCAGTTCCCTCACTGCGAGAAGCCAAGTTACAGGGAACCAGGCAGAGGGCCTTCTCGGTAGTGGCGCCCACCCTGTGGAACGCCCTCCCACCAGATGTCAAAGAGAACAACTACCAGACTTTTAGAAGACATCTGAAGGCAGCCCTGTTTAGGGAAGCTTTTAATGTTTAAGGTATCACAGTATTTTAATATTCTTTTGGAAGCCGCCCAGAGTGGCTGGGGAAACCCAGCCAGATGGGTGGGGTATAAATAAATTATTATTATTATTATTATTATTATTATTATTATTATTATTATTATTATTATGTTCCTTAGTGCATGTGGGATGTGTTTCTTTAGACAACTCCCTCTCCCCGATACCACGTAACTGCTCCATTAACACTGTGGAATCTTGCCACAAGTTACAAGGCATCATCCAGAAGATCCCCTAAAACAGGTGGAATAAGCAAAATTATATATGTGGAATTTACCCCTTTCACTGTTGTTGAAGAGGTGCAGGAAAGGGTGAACCATACAGGCTCCTCACCCCAACATGACTGTTTGGCACAGGAGGTTTGCAAAAGTAATAGACAGAAAAGAAATATGTTAAGTAAAAACAACATTTATTAAAGAAAGTAATTTTAAATATTTAATGACACAATTAAGTCTTATTAATGTAATAGTCTTTATTCTTCAGCTTTAAAATTCACAAGGATAATTTCTCCTTTCATCTTTATTATGCAGTGTTCCCCCACCCCCAATTATTTGTTATATGTTCCTATAAATAATTTACACATATTAAGATTTTAATTTTAATTTTCTAACTATGAGCATGCTCTACTACAGCCCTCACACTGATCTACACTTTGGGGTATAAATGGAAGCCATGCAACTGATGAGTCAGTTCATATTTACACACACACACAGAGAGAGAGAGAGAGAGAGAGAGAGAGAGAGAGAGAGAGAGAGAGAACACATATATTCCCAATGTTATAATAACCTCAGGTCTGTTTTGGCTTCTATAGGCTTCATTTTGATACTTGGTACACACATACAACTCCTGCCAACCTAGCAGTTCGAAAGCACATCAAAGTGCAAGTAGATAAATAGGTACCGCTCTGGCGGGAAGGTAAACAGCGTTTCTGTGTGCTGCTCTGGTTCGCCAGAAGCGGCTTAGTCATGCTGGCCACATGACCCAGAGGCTGTACACCGGCTCCCTCAGCCAATAAAGCGAGATGAGCGCCGCAAACCCAGAGTCGGCCACGACTGGACCTAATGGTCAGGGGTCCCTTTACCTTTACCTTACACACATACAATAGATCAGGGTTTGAAACCTCAGGCCCCAGAAACCAAATGTAACCCTCCAGACTTAACAGTTTGGTCCTTGGGATGCACCCCCAGGCCACATCTCTCACCACCCTGCTCTGTACTCCCTCCCTTTTGCATGGCTAGGATGTGTCCTTAATCTGTGATAGTGCCTGTTGCTTGCTTGCTTGGAGTGTGAGTTGTGTGTAGGTGGGATGTGAATGCAGAAAGTTGTAACTTGGTGCAGCTAGAATATATTCTGCCGTACATAGGTCAGAGTCACATCCATTACTCTACCTACTTTGGCCTCTGGCCAATGCCATGGGGACACTGGATCATGTGGCAATGCAGAACTTCAATTGAAAAGCCCTGCAATAGAAAACCAATTCTGCATAATAACCCTTTCTCCCAATCTCAAAAAACTGAATGCCGGTTTCTGGCCCATATCTGATAACCCAGCAATGAAGATATAAAAAATCCAACAGTATTGCTGCAGAATGCTGGGAATAGAGACGATGTGGAATGAATCTGTCTGTTGCACATTTGGTTTGTTTATGTGATGTTACCGTACTTTTCGCTCCATAAGACGTACCATACCATAAGACGCACCTAGTTTTTAGAGGAGGAAAACAAGAAAAAAAATATTCTGAATGAAACAGTGGATGTATGATTTTTGTGGTTCAAACTGTGGCCACAAACATGATATGTGATTTGACGGTGAGTTTGGGATAGCCCAATGCAAAAATCCTGATAATCCATGTGGATCCGTACTTTGTAACCACGTCTTTGCGCCATTGCAGACCCACAAAACAATGGATGCATGATTTTTGGTGCAGGCTATAGCCATGGACATGCTATGTGATCTGATGGTGAATTTGGGGTAACCCAATGCAAAAATCCTGATGCCAGGAAGTGTTTTGGACTTTTTCAAGACCAATTGGCAGCAAGATTCTGCTACCAAAATAGCTCCTCGGCGTGGGAAGGTCATCTTCCTGTTATATACCTGCTGGGATTGACAAGACATATGACCCTCACCTGAGTCACATCTAACTCTTTGGGGGGGAATTAGCATCAGGTGTCATGTGCTTGGAAGTTGCCAACTCAATTAACTGACTAGGGTTACTGTTAATAACACCAGTTTTCTTTTGGCTTGATATTTTGCTTTCTGTTGCCACCTTGGAACTTTCTTTACTAGTGCCTCTTTGTTTTGTACAATTGCTTGCAAATGAAGGAAAACAACTTTTCTCCTTGTATATGTTGATAATATGTTTTTGGTTACTGAGAACAAACAAGAGTGTACAGAAACAAGATTGGGTGCAGGCCTGGCCAGGACATAGGTGTGGTGCACCTGTGACAAAGGTGACCTGTGTGCTTGCTTGCTTGATTAACAGCTGTTGGGAACTTCAAGGTCCCTGCTCTCCCTTCTTATGGTCTTTATATTGGACCTGGAGGCTCCAAGAGAGAGCATTCCATGTCAAGAAGGAGGGCAAGTGGGCACCCTATCAAATGACAAGGCAGGAGCTACAAGAAGCAGGGCCTTTTCACTGGTTGTGCCCATTGTATGGCTCGCTCTTTCCAGAGCTGCTCTGTTTTGGCCTGTATTTTGGAGTTTTTTAATCTAGGAAGACTTTGGAATAACAGGTTGACAAGTCTTATCAGTCAAGCGGAGACCCGCGTCTGAAACCCACAGGCAGCAAGAGCCTGTGGTCCTGGGACTCGGCGGGCACCAGGAGCGACCCTCAAAATCTTGAAGAGACCCCGTAAGGAGCCTCGGATCGTGGAGGGGGTTGCGGCGCTGTGAGTCGATCGCTACTCTGCAGAGTGAAGCCGCGCAGCTGCTGCCAGTGAGCGCTGACCTTTTTTCCTTGAAACGTTTGGAACTGAAAAGCAACAACCCGTGAGTAAGGAAGGACTTTTTAAAATTGGAGTCTAAATTAATGGAAATTTGGCTGAAAGCGGAGAGATGTTAAAAGGAAGTCCGTCTTCCGCTGCTATTTAAATTTCAAAGCAAAAAGAGCTGGAGGAGTAGAGCCACTGTAGAGGTTTTTTAAACCATCTGATTTGAGCACCCACTGAAGCTGCTTTGAGACAAAGTAAAGATTTAACTTAATTACTGGATTTAACCTTTACTTGGACTGTGATAATCTTCTGCTATGGGAACTATAGATTTTGACTGAGAAGCCCAGGTACTTGAGCTGCCTGAACAGTAAAACTGTCAGTTTGCAGACTTGGCTATTGTGGATTTGGACTTGCAACATTTAGAGCATTTTAAGACTTGCTACTTTGAAACACCAGTTGACACTTGTCAGAAACAATGTTTAGCTGTCAATTCTAACTCTGCTAAGCACTAGCTACTGAAGGTCTATGGACATTAAATTTGACTTTATTGATTTTATTTGATTTGACTCCTTCTCTCAAGACATTGCAAGCTCCCTCTAGAGGATTCTAGACTTACAGCAGTGACATTATTCTACTTTCTCTTTCCTTTCCTCCTATACGATTGTTTACTCTTGGGCTGTGGAATTCTCATGGGAACAACTCAGCTTGACCTTGACTGTTAGATAAAGTTGGAATGAGTGGAACAAGAAAAAAGGGAGTAAGAACTAGACAAACAACTTTAACCTCAGCATTACAGACACGTAGATCATCTGTACCTACTCTGCCGGTAGCAGGGGAGGAAGAAATTGTATCTACTCTGCCGTTGGCAGGGGAAGAAGAAGAAACTGAGCAGTTACAGTTGGAAGATGTGGCCTCAGGAGCAACTGCTTCAATCCTAGAGAAAATTTATGAAAAATTGGAATCCTTGGATAAAAGAGTAGAATCTCTGGTCAAGAAAGCGGATGAACAAACAGCTAAAATTGATCAAAATACAGCTTGTCTAAACAGAATAACTGGACAGGTGGCACAGAACGTACAAGCAATTGGGCACTTAACTGAGGCCTCTGAAGAGAATCGTAAATTGGCTGAGGCTACCAGCCAAAAAGTTGAAAAATTAGAATAAGAGGTAAAACCATTATGTAAACAAGTTGGAGAACATCAGATGTATTTGTCTATGATAGAACTGCGGAACCGGGAAAATAATTTAAGATTAAGGTCAATACCAGAAGCTGAAGAAGAAAACCTAGCTGAGTTCCTGACCAAAGAATTTTCCAAGTTCTGGTCTATACAGGAAGAAAAGGATTTTAAAATTGTATCGGCTTTCAGACTTGGAAGATTTGCAAAGAAAGATAAGCCCAGAGATTGCTTGATAACTTTGAGATCGAGGGAGGAAAGGGACAAGATATTGGGATTACACTACGAAAAGTCACTGGACATTTTGGATAAAAGAGCAGAAATTTACAAAGATATCCCGAAACAACTGCTGGACCTTAGATCCGCCTATCTTGAATTGGTGAGACTGTTAAGGAGTAATTCAATCATTTTCAGGTGGGAATTTCCTCAGGGATTATCCTTCACCTTCAGAGGGAAGAAAGTCAAGATTAAAACATTTGAAGATAGAGATAAATTTTTGATTGCTTACGGAGAGGACCTTCAGAAAGGAATTGAAACACCCTTGGGGCCTGGAGCATCTGCTGTACCTACTCCCTTGGAACCTGAAGATCCAGAGAAAAAGATACCACCCCTTGAGAAATAACAGATTTGCTCAGGATGTCTCTGCAACTGTTGAGCTGGAATATTAATGGGTGCAACTCTCCGGAAAAAAGGAGGAAATTATTTCATATATTGAAAAAAGAACAATTGTCACATGTGTGTCTGCAAGAAACACATGTGACAAGGCTCCATAGAAAAGTGCTAATAAATAAAAGATTAGGCCAAGAATTTATATCTTCGGACCGAGTGAAGAAAAGAGGAGTGGTGATCTATGCAAAGGAGAGCCTAAATTTTTATTTAAAGATGAGCAAGGAAGAATTTTGGCAATAGAGATACATTATCAAGGAGAGAAGTTTTTGATACTAGGAATTTATGCACCAAATGAAGGGAAATCGGAATTTTATAAGAAGTTGCATGAGAATGTCCTGGACTATCTGGACTATGACAACATCATTATGATGGGAGATATGAATGGCGTGGTATCAACCAACATGGATAAGTCACAAAATCAAAATCTTACAAAAGATGGAAGACTACCAAAGACCTTTTTTGAACTAACTGACAACATGGACTTGATTGACATTTGGAGGACAAAGAACCCCCTGGGAAGAGAAGGAACATTCTTTTCTGAAGCCCAACTGACATGGACGAGAATCGACCAAATATGGATATCTAGAGGTCTGGCACCTAAGACTGGAAAGGTGGAAATCTGCCCAAAGACCTGCTCTGACCATAATGCTGTAAAGATGAACATAACACTACTACCAGCCGGCTCCTTTAGATGGAAGATGAATGACAATTTGTTTAGAGATCAGGAGATTACCAAGAAGGCCCAAAAAGTTTTGAAGGACTATTTTGAGATAAATTTGAACACTACGGTGGAAAAAAGAATCATCTGGGATGCAAGTAAGGCCGTGATGAGGGGGTTCCTGATACAACAGAATGCTGTAAAGAAAAGGACACAAAATGAGAAAAAAGATAAGATTTTTGAGAAAATCAAAGAACTTGAGAAGAAGCTAAGATCTAATCCGAAGTCACAGCCGATTCTTAGAGAAATTAAACTCCATCAAGCACAGTATTCTAAATTGATAAACCAGGAAATAGAGTGGAAACTCAAATTAATGAAACAAAGATCATTTGATTCGGCGAATAAATGTGGGAAACTGCTAGCATGGCAGTTGAAAAAGAGACAGAAACTAAACACAGTTACAAATTTAGAGATTGAAGGAAGAAACATTCAGAACCCTGTGGACATTAGAAAGTGTTTCCAGAGATACTTCAAAAAATTATATACTCGAGGGCCGCAAGATGAGGACGAGATAAAACAATTTTTGAAAAAGAATGGATTACCAAAATTGTCACAAGAAAATAGAGTAATCTTGAACTCTAAAATAACACGACAAGAGATTGAACAAGCTATTCAGAATATGCAATTGGGCAAATCTCCAGGGCCAGATGGACTAACCTCCAAGTATTATAAGACATTGAAAGATTATTTGATACAACCAATGCTGGAGGTTAGCAATGAAATTTTGGAGGGGAAAAAGGCACCGGAATCGTGGAAAGAAGCTTTTATCACATTGATACCAAAATCGGAAACTGAAAAGACTCAACTTAAGAACTACCGCCCCATCTCCCTCCTAAACGTGGATTACAAAATATTTGCAGACATATTAGCAAGTAGATTTTAAAAAGTCTTGAATCAGGTAATTCACAAAGACCAGGCAGGCTTTCTCCCAGGAAGACATTTGTTTGCTAACACAAGGAACATAATTGACATTTTGGAACTTTTGCAAACAAATATCAACACAAAAGCAGGTTTAATTTTTATAGATGCGGAGAAAGCCTTTGATAATATTTCTTGGAAATTTATGAAGGGAAATTTGGAAGGGATGGGGGTGGGATGGAGTTTTGGGAACGGGATTGACGCAATTTATTCAGAACAAAAGGCTAAACTGATAGTTAACAATGTGATTACTGAAGAGTTCAAAATTGAAAAAGGAACACGACAAGGCTGCCCGATTTCCCCACTGTTATTTATCTCTGTTCTGGAGGTGCTCTTGAACATGATCAGAGGGGACCGGCTGGTGGAAGGTATTCAGGTCGGAGCGAAACAATATAAACTTAAAGCGTTTGCAGATGATCTAGTTTTGACCCTTCAGGAGCCAGAATCTAGCACGAAAAAAGTATTACAATTAATTCAAGAGTTTGGTTGGGTAGCGGGATTTAAGTTAAATAAGCAGAAAACTAAGGTATTGGGGAAAAACTTGACAGTTACAGAGTCAGAACGGTTTCAGAAAGAGACAGAGTTGAACGTGGTTAAAAAAGTAAAATACCTAGGGGTAAATATAACAGCAAAAAATCTGAGTCTATTTAAAGATAATTATGAGAAATGCTGGGCAGAAATTAAAAGAGACTTAGAAAGTTGGACAAGATTGAAACTTTCCTTGTTAGGCCGAATTGCTGCTGTAAAGATGAATGTATTGCCGAAAATGCTTTTCTTATTTCAAACATTACAGACTGTGGACAAAACAGAGTGTTTCCGGAAGTGGCAGAGAGATATTTCTAAATTTGTCTGGCAGGGCAAAAAGCCCAGAATTAAGTTTAAGATATTAACTGATGCGAAAGAAAGAGGGGGCTTTGCCCTGCCAGACTTAAGGCTGTACTATGAATCAGCAGCTTTTTGCTGGTTGAAAGATTGGCTGCTTCTCGAAGACACTGATGTACTAGATCTGGAAGGTTTTGACAATGCGTTTGGTTGGCATGCATATTTATGGTATGACAAGGTTAAGATCAATAAGAATTTCAAGAACCATATTGTCAGAAAAGCAGTATTAAATGTCTGGACAAAATACAAAGACTTATTGGAAAACAAAACTCCAAGGTGGCTTTCACCATTGGAAGCTAAGGCCCGGAAAAGACTCAATACGGAGACCAAATAGCCGAAGTATTGGGAAATATTAGAAAAAGATGGAGATAATTGGAAATTGCAGAGTCAGGAGAAAATGAAAGACAAAGTGCGAGATTGGTTACATTATGCTCAGATTAAAGAAGTTTTTAAACTTGATAAAAAGTTAGGATTCCAGGTGGAAAAATCGAAGTTAGAAACGGAACTGTTAGAGCCTAAGACTAAGGTACTCTCAAGAATGTATAACTTGCTGTTAAAATGGAACACACAAGATGAAATGGTTAAATCGGCTATGATAAAGTGGGCACAGGACATTGGGTATAATATTATGTTTGAGGACTGGGAAAAGTTATGGACCATTGGGCTGAATTTCACTGCATGTAATGCTTTGAAAGAAAATGTAATGAAAATGATATATAGATGGTACATGACCCCAGTCAAACTTGCAAAAATATACCACTTGTCTGATAATAAGTGTTGGAAATGCAGGGAAAGTGAAGGAACGTTCTTTCACCTCTGGTGGACTTGCCCTAGGGTTAAGGCCTTCTGGGAAATGATATACAATGAGCTGAAAAAGGTATTTAAGTATACCTTCCCTAAGAAACCAGAGGCCTTCCTTTTGGGCATCGTTGACCAGAGGGTGCTAAGGAATGACCGAACATTTTTTATGTATGCAACAATAGCAGCAAGGATACTCGTTGCGAAGCATTGGAAAACCCAAGATCTACCCACACTGGAAGAATGGCAGATGCAACTGATAGACTATATGGAACTGGCTGAGATGACTGGCAGAATTCGAGACCTGGGAGAGGAGACGGTGGAAGAAGACTGGAAGAAATTTAAGGACTATTTGCAAAAATATTGTAAACTGTATGAATGTTAAGGAGGATGCTTGATCACAAACAACTTGGCACCATTGAATTAGATAAACTGAACTATGAAGATAAGCTAAATTTAGGAAAAAATCAATTTTTAGATAATGATTAGGCTAAACTAAAAAGTTTTAAAAAGTCAAAGGAATATATCTAAAATTTAAGATATAACATTGGAAAATTAGATAAGGTGGGGACAAGGTGATAAATTGCTGAATTAATTTTTATATTTTGGAACCTAGGAGAGGGAGATGTGAGGAAGTCCAAAAAGGATAAGAAAATATGTTATGAAATGTGATGTTTTTTGTATGTTTTGTTTATTATGTTATAATTTAAAAAAAAACTATTAATAAATATTATATATAAAAAAAAGACAAGTCTTATCAGTCACTGATGTATGAGCGGATTTTATTTACTGTTATTCTGGGTTCCGGGTGTACCAGGGTTTACACCAGTGTAATAGAGTTGGCTAGGACAAAAGAAGGGATACAATTTATGAGCTTTCTCCATTATCTGCACAGCAGGGGGTGTTCAACAGTGCAAAGGCTGAGTGGAAGCATTGCCTGCTGGTTACCTGCTTTCAGCAATAGGGGACGCTGTTTGGTAGTACCCAATTGGTTAGCTGTCAAATTCTAGAGCTCCCTATTGTGGCTCTTAGGTAATTCCAAAAATACAGAGTCCATTAATAAAACACAGTATTCATTCATAAAGCAATAACATAAATCTCCATTGCTACATATTGGGTGTGTATTTCAGCAGTTGAACGTACAGCTTATAGCCATGCTGTGGTATAGTGCTTATGCAATTGTGAATAAAAGGTGGCTGGGCTCATCGTCCCAGGATTTGGGGGGGAGGTTGTTAGAATTCAGGCTCGGTCAGAGGTATGTGCCTATCTCTCCAGGCACCGGCTGAATTCTTTTGACCTCCCTCCGGCGACTCCCGGCAGGAAAAACACACGAGGTCCGTTCCGGCGATTTTCCTCAGGCTGTGAGAAAAACACACCAACTGCTTCTCCTCCTCCCTGCTCCCTGCATATCCCCAGGGAGGGGAATCAGACTCAGACAGAAATGTATCTACATTGCTTTTATTCCTGTCTTCAGCAGTCATACAGTGAAAGATGTCTGCTCTCTTCAACAAACAGAGAGAAACTCCAAACTCCACCCATGTACATCCTGTACAGGTCATATGACACACACTGAGCTCACATCCTGTGCTCAATAAGGAGAATGGACTGCCCCTTTGTTTCCATGGCAACAGTCACATACATCCTGTCTGGCTTTGCAGCCACAAGCAGCTGACTGAGCTGCTAGAGCCTTTGCTTGCTGCAGCATTGCTGCTTTAGAATAACATACTCCCCCTAAAGCATCAATGCGTGCTGCGAGCAAAGCGTCATCCAGAGAAGAAAACAAACAGTTGTTATACTTATAACACTCCCCTGTTGTTTCAGTTCCACCCTTGGAACTACCCGCCATTGGTTTTACCAATGTACCTCTCTGGTTGTGTGACTTCCAAGGAATGAGTGCTTCTGCATTACCTTGGTTAGTAACTCTCTGTTGTGCCTTTGTCTCTGACTCAGAAACAGCTTCAATTTGACCTTGGTCGTTTATAACAGCAACACATGCAATAGCTTGGTTGGCAAACTCTTTTGAATACCTCTTGGGTGGTACACCCTTCGTTGCTCTCTCAGACCTACGTAAGAGGTGCTGCTCTCCCTTGCTTTCTGGTTCAGCCTCTGAACTCTCTGAAGAACCAGTACTTAGCTTAATCAGTGGTTCATCCTCCTCTTCTGAGGGTCTAGTCATTGTGTGAGATTTCTTCTCAATGACTGTGACAACTGAGCTGTCTGAGCTATCGCTGTCATCATCAGTACTACTGAACTCAATAAAATCAACATCATCATCAGAATCATCATCATCACCTGTGGGAAATGTGTGAACAATCACTCGCTCCTGTTCAGGAGCACTCTCTAGAAATTTTGTGAGAATCACCTTACCAGATTCAGACAAAATTACTCTGTAGAGACCCTTTTCATAACCCACAAAAATGCCTCTGGCATTCTTTACTCCACCTGGAGCTTCTGTCCTCACATGAGACCCAAAAACCTTGAAATGGGCAACAGAAGGTTTTCTGTGGAACAGTTTCTCAAAAGGAGAACATCCCAAGTCTTTTGAAACCTTTCTCAACCACGTGTAAGAATACGACATTAGCGACTCAGCCCAGTACTCATGTGGCAGATGTGAACTAAGCAATTGCCCTTCCATTCCCTTTTGCAATTCTTTGTTCACTCTAACACAGACACATCTGTTCCAAGCTTCTTCGGAAGCTGCAATTTTGTGTCTTATCCCTTTCTTCTTCAGGAACCTCTGGAAATCCTGTAAGAGAAAAATTGGCTTCTCATCTGTGCAAAGACATTCTATGTCAGCATCATGCATATTTTTAACTTTGTCACAAAACTCTTTAAACCTTTCTAAGGTGTCTTTTGGTCTCTCCAAAAGATAAATCCAGACAAAACCTGTAAAAGAATCAACACATATTAGGTAATACTTTGCATTGCCTCTAGATGGTGCTAAAGGACCAATCACATCAGCATACACCCGCTGAAATGCCCTGTCGACCCTTGAGGTGACCTGCTTGGCGTTCTTCTTGGCTACACCTGCAAAAGAAATCATGTTAGAATCACAAGAATTACATTCCATGTAACCACTTTGATCAAAAGTCAACAAATACAGTCCATCTTTCTCTTTGGCAGAAAGATACAACTCTCCATCTTTGTAGATCTCGCAGTGTTGATCATCATAGGACAGTTTTAGTCCCTTCTTGGCAATCTGCGAAACGCTGAGCAGATTGTACTTCAACTCTGGAACCAAATAAACATTGTTTATAGTCAAGTTCAGACTTTTAAGATACACAGTCCCAATTCCGGTGGCTTCCAGCTCTTGACCGTTGGCTTGTTGTACAACGAAGCTTTGCTTCTTAAACGACGAAAACAAATCCCTACGATGGGTCATGTGAAATGTGCAGCCAGTGTCAATGACAAAAGCGTTCTCCACATCTGGCTTGGTTCCTTTCGACATCAAAGCCTTTGCAGGCTTCGCCTGTGACTTGGCATGACTTCTGCCTGACGCCTCAGACTTCGTGGAGCTTCCCTTGGCTCCTTTGTTCTGATGCGGCTTCTTGCAGTACCGCTGAAGATGCCCAGTCTGCCCACAATTGAAACATCAGACAACGTTCAAAGCTACAGCGTCTCCTCCAGTAGCTACAGCAGTGGGGGTGTCTGAACTCCGTTCTTGTCTCCCCCTGTCCTTCACTTCCAGGGCGGCAAGTCTGTCATGTTCGTTCAGCACGACGGCAAAGACCCTGTCCGACGTTAGATCAGCTGCTGGGAGAGACCCCAGCTGACTGGCAACCGTTTTGTAAGTCCGATTCAGGCTGTTGATCACCATGAAGCAAAACACTTCCTCCTGCAGACGGAAATTGCGTTCCACCATCTGCTGACGCAGAAATTTCATTTCCGTCAGGTGCGCTTGAACATCTCCATCAGGCGCAAGCCTCAGGTTAGTCAGCTTTTCAAAATACAGCAACGCTGAAGAACCTGCATCTCTCTGATGTGTCCTTCTCAGCGTGTCCCAAACATCTTTCGCGTGCTGTAAATCTTGTATATGAATAAGCTGAGAGTCTGACACGCACAGAATTATAGCGGTTCTGGCCTTCACATCCTGTGACTCCCAAGCACGCGTTGGTGCTGCAGGGATGGGGTTCTCAATCACCCCAAACAGTCTCTGATTCTGCAGCAAGGCCTTCATCTTAATAGACCAAGATGCATAATTGTCACTGGTCAAGAGGGGTGGAGAAGGCAGGCCCCCCCTTTCTTGGCATCCATTTTGAGTCCTTGCATTGACTCTCAAACACAAGCCTCTAAAATCCAATAGCTGGCTTGTTTACACTCTGTGCGCCTGGCAGCTCTAACACTGGCCGCTTGGAAAGTCCCCTTTCAACAGTTCCTTTGTAAGGGCCTAGTCTAAACACGAGCTGTTTTTGCCTCTCTGGGCACAGCCTGACTTCCAGCCCTTATCTTGAAACTGGCCTGCGTTGCTAAGCAACCACATTCCTTTCCTTGGACAGGAAAAACCACAGGAATGTTTGGAATGCAGACTCTTCTCTCTCGGAGCTGTTTTTCCCAAACGTTGCTCCCATGAAGCAGAGAATTAATCCATCTGCATTCACACTCTTAAGCCCAAAAATCTCATACCTGGGCTCCGTAGCTTGGCTTTCAGCTTCTTCTGGTGAGCTCCTGGCTGCAGAGAATCAGCCTCCATCTCAGGCTTCCATGGAGAGGGATGAAAATAGCAGCTCTGCTCCTATGTCTGCAGACCTCCATGGATCGTAGCAACCGTCAACTGCTACCACTGTTAGAATTCAGGCTCGGTCAGAGGTATGTGCCTATCTCTCCAGGCACCGGCTGAATTCTTTTGACCTCCCTCCGGCGACTCCCGGCAGGAAAAACACACGAGGTCCGTTCCGGCGATTTTCCTCAGGCTGTGAGAAAAACACACCAACTGCTTCTCCTCCTCCCTGCTCCCTGCATATCCCCAGGGAGGGGAATCAGACTCAGACAGAAATGTATCTACATTGCTTTTATTCCTGTCTTCAGCAGTCATACAGTGAAAGATGTCTGCTCTCTTCAACAAACAGAGAGAAACTCCAAACTCCACCCATGTACATCCTGTACAGGTCATATGACACACACTGAGCTCACATCCTGTGCTCAATAAGGGGAATGGACTGCCCCTTTGTTTCCATGGCAACAGTCACAAACATCCTGTCTGGCTTTGCAGCCACAAGCAGCTGACTGAGCTGCTAGAGCCTTTGCTTGCTGCAGCATTGCTGCTTTAGAATAACAAAATTCATTTCCAATAAGTGCCCGCCCCCTCATTTCCATTACAAGTCCTTGAGTCTGTACTCTGAATAGTGACATCAGAGACCTAGAAGGTGCAGAGCTTGTCAGTCCAACCCCTGCACAGACTCATCAGGGCTGAGCGTGAGGCAATTATAAGTGAGCCAAATTGGGGCTTGCGGGCCACTCCTAAGGGGGCCCCCACACTAGGACAATCTAGATGGATTTTATTTGTTTCTATGAGATTTTGTAGACTTTGGCTGTGAACTGGGGTCCTACAAAATACAAACAAACTAAAGTTGGGCCCACTTCTTCAAATTGGGCCCCCACTGGCTAGCCCTGAGTCTCATAGTTGCTGGGCCTGAGTTTCCCTGCCCTTGCATGAAGTCTTGGGTTTCCAATTTTGGGAGAGGGGAGACTGTGGCACTGGGGAGATGGCAGGCTGGCGAGGCCTCCTAGATTTAGAGGCCTGAGGATTCAGTCTACTTAGCCTATACATAAATCTGGCAATGGCTATATCCTATACAGGAGCAGGGCCATCTTATCCGTTGGCACTGGGGGTGCACGGCACCAGGGCGCTGGGTTCTCAGGGACACCAGGCCGAGAGTCCGGGGCTGAGCGTTGGAGTCTGGGGAAGAGTCACCGACAGTTGAGCGGAGCAGAGCCCATCATAGCTCTGCTGGCTCTTCTGCTGCAAGTGGCTCTTCCCCAGATTCCAACGCTCACCCCTGAACTCGTACCGAGCCGCAGCAGCAGAAGAGCCCGCGGTGCTCCACCAGGCTCGGTTCCACTCGGCTGTTGGCTCTTGCCCCGGCTGCATGGCAGCTAACTGTTTTGGCACTGCAGCCAGAGCACCGTGTAACATTGTGGTGGGATCTGCTGCACGCCAACAGCACTGAAGGCAGCAACAAAACCCGACGAACAGGAGCACATGGATCCTGTCCGGAGATGTTGCCTCTGATGCCGCTTGCATTCCCCCTCGTTCTGCACTGGCACCCCATGTTGGACGGCGCTGGGAGTGTGCGCCAACAGTGGAAAAGCCAGCAAAAGAACCCGCAGCTTGGTGCACACAACAGGATGCGTCACAGAGTACCTACAACATTACATGGTGCTCCAGGTCTGCACGCGCAGCTGAAACAGTTAACCACCATGCGGGGGAGGGAACAGCGGGTGGACAGCGTGGCAACTGTGTGTGTTGCCTGACATTTTGTCCCCCCCAGTATGGAATCAGCACCTCCCTTCGTACGCCCCTGTGCGTGGGGCGCTGGCACCCCTTTTGGTTGGCACTGTGAGTCCCTGTGTCCCACAACTGTTCAAAAGGTAAACAACTATTTCCATAAAAAAGCCAACAACTTTGGGGTCCCCCTCCCTAAGAAAATGTCAACTCTGGGCAACCTAGAGGCGCCGGGTGGATCTTTGCACCCCAGTGCCGCATATGCTTAAGGCGGCCCTGTGAATGAGCTCAGTAGATGGCAGTTCTCTCCTCCTGTTCTGCTTAGAGTGTCTCCTTCTTTCCTCTTTACAGACTGTAGTTTCAAGGATGGGACTGGGGCAAAGACAAGAAGAACGTCCCCTCCACTTGGGTTGACTGTGTGCTATAAGACTGGTCTCCTCATACTGCAGGGTCTTCCATCTTACAGTGTGTACATTCAAGAAGGGCAGGGGAGGGAAAGTGCCCTGCTGCAGGAATTCCTTTCCTCTTCTTAGATGGCATTTTTGAGGGACGGGCAAGGACAGTGCCATCCTGTTTCATCATCCGATATGAAATGGGAAGGTGCTGCCCCAACTCACCACCGCCCAAGCCTCCCTTTTTACGTATATAATAATTTTTATTTGATTTTACAAATACAGAATTATAACAATTGAAACTATATATCCCTATTTAGAGATTTCTCCAAACTCTGGACTCCCCACCTTCCCCTCCATGGATCCTATTGTCCACCTTCTCAACTGCATATTATTTCATGGTCCATATTTTATATCTTTCCATATTATCAATAATATTCGCTACATTACAGGTGTTATTAAAATCCTGTTAAGGTTTTCATCTTCTTACAGTGGTCTTCTAGATAAATTATAATTTTTTCCCATTCTTCATTGAAGTTTTGGTCTTCTTGGTCAGTTTTATAATTTCAGCATAGTCCAACAGCTTGGTTTGCCATTCCTCTCTGGTAGGGACTTTGTCTTCTTTCCATCTCTGGGCTAGTAGCATCCACATTGCTGTTGTCACATACATGAAAAGTCTTTTCTGTTCCCTTAGAATGTCGGTACCTACAATTCCTAATAAAAGGCTTCTGGCTTTGTTTGTTTTTACAAAAGTTATTTTAAACATTTTTCAATTCATTATACTGGTATATATTTATTATGCTACATAATGATTAGTATGAGTATGTTTCCGAGCACAATTCAAAGTATTGGTGTGGACCTTTAATGTGCTAAATGTCTTTAGCCCTGTATACCTGAAGGATTGTCTCCGCCCCCATTATTCAGCCTAGACACTGAGGTCCAGCTCCGAGGGCCTTCCAGAAGTTCCCTCACCGCAAGAAACTACAGAGAACTAGGCAGTGGGCCTTCTTGGTAGTGGCACCCATCCTGTGGAACACCTTCCCATTAGATGTCAAACAAATAAACAACTATTCACATTCAAAAGACGTCTGAAGACAGCTGTGTATAGGGAAGTTTTTGATGTTTGTCATTTTACTGTGGCAGGGCCAACCTAGTCAGGTGGGTGGGGTACAAATAAAAAAAAAAAATTACTTTTTAGTAACTTTTTTTTTTGTAGCCTGTCCTGAGAACATGAACATGATGAAGGATGGGATATAATCTTGTTTTAGAGAAAGACAGGTGTAAATAATATAAACAAACAAACAACAATCCAGACTGTTGTTCTTAAACTGCTGGTCCCTGTTCCTCATCTATGGAGTGATATAATAATAATTAGTAGTAGTAGCCATAGTAATAGATGGTTTGATGCCCAAGACTGGAAGTATTTATGCTTTGTATATGTATTATATTTGTATAACGCTTTGTATACCACAAAAACCTACCAGTGGGGAGTGCAGTGTGTGTGTGTGTGTGGACACAACTTCTTTTCATCATGGAGAACAACTGTCACCATCAGACCTACTAATTTTTAGATGGTCTTTAAAAATTCTCAGCCTTAAAGAGTGTGTTCTAGTATAATGCCCCTTGCTTCAGTTAGCAAATGCGCATTTTCATTTAGCATTCTTTTAGGTTTTATTGTCTCAGTATTAATTATTATTCATGCCCACCTTGTTTTTCTAACTCCTCTTAATCTATCTGTCCTCTGTTTTGTTCCATTGACCTTGCTTTCAGAGGCCTCTTCCTCTCTCCTCCCCTCCTTTAAACACTTTCCTTCCAGCCTAGATCCATCTTATTTATTGTGATCACAGAAAACTTTTCTCCCCTAGCTCACAAATGGATAGGGTTGCTCACAGGGAGTGCTCTGATTATACACCACAGGGTCTGTGCAGAATACTAAGGTATCATGCAAATCAACTCCTTTAGACCAATCTCTTTTGCTTTTGATTGCTCTGAAAAGCATTCTTCTTTTAGTGGAGAGATGGGTTTTACTCGCTTGCAGATTGGACAACTGTCACCTGAAACAAAAAAGTAACACTTACTTCCACTTGGCAGCTTGGGAGTGCACTGAAGATGTAAAATTGCTTAATTAACATATGCGATGCTGCAGATCTTTAAAGTACTCTGGACTATAAACACTCATTCTGTTGCCTGTAATTGACAGTGCTGTTCCAAAGCACTGTTTTCCTTTCAGGGCAGAAGTAAAAGACAGAACTTAAAATAGTAGTGGGGCATTTTCTTAAATGGGGGATATGGAGGCTGAGTGCCAGATTTCAGCTGCTTGCCTCAAATTAGGATTGGACTCAGACATCTTTATTGCTTCTTCCCATCCCTCAAGTGGATGCATTTTGTTCCACAGCCTTTGCAATATGTAGATTCTTATGGTTCCTAGCATATAGTTAAAGCTATGGTTTTCCCAGTAGTGATGTATGGAAGTGAGAGCTGGACCAAAAAGAAGGCTGATCGCCAAACAATTGATGCTTTTGAATTATGGTGCTGGAAGAGACTCTTGAGAGTCCCATGGACTGCAAGAAGATCAAACCTATCCATTCTTAAGGCAATCAGCCCTGAGTGCTCACTGGAAGGACAGATCCTGAAGCTGAGACTCTTCTCATGAGAAGAGAAGACTCCCTGGAAAAGACCCTGATGTTGGGAAAGATGGAGGGCACAAGGAGAAGGGGACGACAGAGGACGAGATGGTTGGAAAGTGTTCTGGAAGCTACCAGCGTGAGTTTGACCAAATTGCAGGAGGCAGTGGAAGACAGGAGTGCCTGGCGTGCTCTGGTCCATGGGGTCACAAAGAGTCAGACATGACTAAACAACTAAACAACAACAACAACATGGTTCCTAGTGTACTGCAGCACAGTGGTGGACAAGGACAGAGGCAAAAGTGGGAAGAATATCACAGGTGCATTTTATTTTTTGTACAGTAAGCTAGTCCCCCCCCCCCCACGCTCATGCATGCTTCATCAAGGCAGTGAAGCGGCATTATCAGAGCTCAATGACCCATTCCAGACAGGCAAGGTGCAAAGCAGGACTGGTGAGGAGTGAAGCTATGGAGGATATCTTGGGAAAATCCCAAGGTCCAAAGAGGGAGGGCCTGGAGGGCTGCATTTGTCCTCTGGACCTGTTCTATGTATCAATTTTTAGGTTGCTCATTGATGACATCCCCCAAAGTGTGGTGATGGCCTTCTGTCCTCAGGTTTTGACATTTATCTTTTGCCATTGAGTCAACTCTTGAAAGCCTACCACAAGAGCTACTTGACTTCATGCAACCTGGTAAGATGAGCATATGGTGAAAATGCAAATGAGGATCACAATGCTTGCTTGCAAAGGAGAATTGCTACAACATCTCTCCTGGATGGTTGGGTACCAGAGAGGAAACTGACGGAATGAGGTCATGCACTCAGTACACACAAAGCCCCTTTCTGACAGCTCTCAAATTCTGCTAGGGACAGGGCTTTGGCATCAAATGCAGTAAGAGTGATTAACTTGACTTACTGCTTTAGAGGTGGTGAGGTTTCAGCCATAAGAGGTGAAAGAATCCAGTGCTGGGGACAAAGCAAGATGTTTAATGGGCAAGCCCTTTCATAAAGGAAAGGTATCTTTATTCCTTTTTGCTGGTATGTATATAAAGGATAGGATAGGGCAGTCAGATGTGACTTTATCTTTTCCCCAGCAATAAAGTCAAACTCACCATATCAATATCAGGAAGAGTGCTAACACAGTAAAAATGACAGTCACTGCCATGCAGTCTCTGGCAGTTCCATTCCCTCCAGCAATTACAATGCTATATTCACTGACAATGTCCCTGCTGGAGTCATACACAAAATCCACCAATCAACATGCAGCAACATCAATAACACAAGGTTAAATCACAGTGCACAAGCAGTTTACTGGGAATAGCCTACAGTTGCCTTTTATATAACTAGTTTCCATAGAGTTGTAGTGAGTCAGTACACCTATAGAAACTATATGCACCTGCCTCAGGCTGGAGAGAGCCCCAAGGGCTTATTAGAGAGATCTGGAGGGTTGCATCCACCTCCTGGGCCTGTGGTTCTCTTGCCCTACCCTAGTGGAATAAATCCCACCCCCTTAATAAAAAACACCAACCAACAAACCACAGGCTTTTACTAGGAGACTGACAGGAAATGCATTGGTAAGTGTGGAATGAACAAACACAGCACAAGCAAATCAGGATGAATACAGTCATATAACTGTCCCATAAACAAATAAGAATGAATACTCAATAAAGACTGGATATAATCTAACCACCATGGAAGCTCTGTGCAAGCAAATGAGGATAAATGCTCAGTAAATAGGTTGTCTGGAGGGGCCATTAGAGTTTTAAAGCTTAAGATCCATGCCTTGAACTGAGCCCATTTATAATAACCGTGTTCCTAAAATGATGAATCTTTTCAATTAAGGTATGTCCACCTGGAGATGGCCAATTGACACCAAACCCAGGATTGTGTCCAACAGAGGCCAAGGTACCAAATGAGGCTTCTCTTTGTTGATATTCTCTTCTGTCTTCATCAGTTTATAGTCAGTGTTGTATGAACTCCATCCTTAACAATAGAAATTCAAGTATCTGCAGGAAGGGGAAAGGGCAATTGGCAAAAGCAGGATTGGAGTTTTAATATTACTGCATTGATCAGTTGTGTGCATTTAGTCTCTCATGCACACACTTCCCACATGCTACAGACAAACATTGCCAGGTTTTGAATACCTAGCATAATGCTGCAAGTTCTTTCCCCAAAGGATATATAATGCTGACATCAACAGCAATAAAATAGGAGCTATTATTTCCACCCTTCTCTTTATCATTCAGCAGAGCAAAGTATTTGGCTCTGTGTAGGAGTTTCACACCAATCTCTCTAGAAAAGAGCCCTCACAAAGACTTCTGCAATGCCCTCAGACAGACGTTTAGTCTCCAAACCACAAATTGCTACACACCCTCACCCTCTGAGTTGCCTCATGCATAATGGATACGATTAATGCAAAAGTAAAGCTAACATTAACAATACATAATCTTGAAGGCTGGCAGAGCAATACTTCTATTTCCTAATGGAATAACTGGAATGATCCATAAGTAGACTTAAATAGGAACTCATCGAATATTATCTGAACACAGATATGCTTTGTACTCATTGCCTAAGATTCTCTGGAGGGACAAAACCCTTCACCCACCAGAGGCAGAGTTAATATTTTACACTAAGCTATATGTCCGATTGGACAATAAACCTTATGATACCGTGAATGAAATGGAAAGGAGGTGAAAATCATGTTTGACTTATATACCTCATCTCAAACTCATTCAGCCCTGCATACATATCACTTGATTTCTCTTCACTTGATGGCATATAAATGAATCAGTGCACTGTTTCCAGAAAGACAGGAGAGGAAGGAATCTAGGGTTTGAATAAATTAAAAGAAGCTGATATGGAAGTTCCATCTGCTGATTAATCCACAATGGCCCTTGGTGGAAGAGTCAGTGACTGATTAACAAACCTGTGTAAAGCTTTAAAGAAAAAATGGATGCCACCAATTGACGGAAGCTGGTAGGGCACACTGATAAACCCAGCAAGCATTTCATTAGGCTGTCAAAGTGTTTTATTCCACTGTTTTATGACTAAAGTAGCAACACTTAAAAAAATAAAAATGCGTTGCTACTATAGTCAGTCAGTCAATCAATCAATACATTGTAAATCCAAATACAATGCCATGTGTGTGTTTAAGGTGATTTGGTTTTGTTGTTCTCTCTCTTAGAATTTTTTAGACTCCATGTTTGATGATATTGTTGCATCTGATCATGCTTCACTTTAAATGTATTTACTCATTCTACATTTATGAGAACAGTGCTAGTGGGAAGCATTGTATAAATATAGGGCACTATCCAAGGCAGCATGAATGGAATTCCTCTTTCACCCGAAACCCCCGTTCTTCTTCATCTCCTACTGAGCATTTCCCAACTTCATGGAGCAGATTTGAAGGGTGCACAAGTGTCCATGACCAGAACCTGGTGTAGAGGCTATGTTCAGAGTCAGAGCTGAGCCAATAATAATAAATTTATTATTTATACCCTGCCCATCTGGCTGGGTTTCCCCAGCCACTCCAGTTGGCTTACAACATATCTAAAAACATAATAAAAACATCAATCCTTAAAAACTTCCCCAAACAGGGCTGCCTTCAAATGTCTTCTAAACATCAGATAGATATTTATTTCCTTGACATCTGAAGGGAGGGCATTCCACAGGGCAGGCGCCACTACCAAGAAGGCCCTCTGCCTGGTTCACTGTAACTATACTTATTGCAGTGAAGTAACCAGCAGAAGACCCTTGGAGGAGGACCTCAGTGTCCGGTCTGAGTGATGGGGGTGAGGATGCTCCTTCAGGTATACTGGACTGAGTCTGTTTAGGGCTTTAAAGGTCAGCACCAACACTGAATTGTGCTCGGAAATGGACTGGGAGCCAGTGAAGATCCTTTAGGACTGGTGTTATACGGTCCTGGCAGCCACTCCCAGTCACCCGATGGTGGAGATGAAGAATCTCAAAATGGACCTATTAACCAACGAAGATCTAGAGGAGACAAGAGGCTTAAATTGTCCCTGATAACCCCTCTTCACCTGAACTTCTTTTGCAAGGGCATGAAGTTGGGTCATCTCCCTCATAGCCTAGGAGAATCAGCAAAGGGAATCAGCAAGGCAGGGTTTGTACTTGGTTGGGTTCTTGATGGCCCAGGTGTGGCATCTCTTAGATAGGGCTCTCTGCAGGGCCTCAAGCTTTTCCTCCAAAGATTTCCAAGGTCTAGATGGGATAGGATCCTAACAACCAGGCAATGTAGGAGGAAGGAGAGAAGCCCCATTGCATGAAACAGAATCTTCTTGTAGCCAGGCACCATTGTGTATTGCCCACATTTTTATTATTTTCAAGATGATTTTTTTTAAAAAAACAACAACAAACCATTGCACATCATTCAGCATGTGTCTAAAGCATACTTCTAAGATTGTGGTACCAAATTCTAAATGTAACATTCTCCTACTAAAATTATTTTCCTCTGTAACCCTCCCCAGACTACTGAGCTCCAAACCTCTTGCTCTTCTCTAGAGTTTTGTTGAAAGTTCTATTCCTGTTAACTTTCCCATAGCTTTCAGCGCTTTCATGTCTTTTTTACCTCTATTTTAACAATGTATGCTCATGAATTGATTAAAAAACACTCAGAAAAGCAGTCCAGATATTATTTGAATACATCAGGGGGTCGGCAAGGTTTATCTTGCCTTGGGGCCAGGTTGCGCATGCGCAGATGCGGTTTTCGGTGTCTGCGTCTGCACAGACTCAATTTCTGGCATCGCGGAAGAAAGTCTCTGCGCTGCGCTGTGCCGGCTTAGCACAGCACGCTAGTGGGCAGCTCGGTTCGAGGGCGGCTCGTGAGCTGGTCAAACGACCTCCACGGGCCACTTCTGGCCCATGGGCCTTGGGTTGCTGACCCTTAGAATATATGACCCTGGTTGATTTTGTATGGTGTTTTACCAGTGTTCAGCATCAGTAAACCACATTTATTTACTGAAAGAGGTGTAGATGCAGGTGTGTTCAAAACACAAACTCCTCATCTTAAAAATAAATCACCTTCTATGTCTTGAATATTCATCATGATCTGCTTGCACAAAGCTTAGATGGAGGTTTGACTATATCTGGTTGTTGAACATTCATTCTGATTTGCTTGTGGAATATTTATTCATACAACACTTTCCAATGTGTTTTCTCCATAACTTTACTAACTGCAAAATAATAATAAACAAATTCTTCTTAAATTGAATTTTCTGCCGTAGGGCAACAGACTCCTTAAATTCTGTAAACCCAAATTTCCCAGTATGTGCGTGAACTCCTTCAGCAAAATAATTACTCTCTGAGGGTGCCAAATGAGCATTTTACTAATAGTAAAATAATGTAAGATAGTAGATAAACTTACAGTGGTAAAGAAGGACAGGCCTAAATAGTACAGGAGAAAATGGGAGCTGCAGAGGTTAGCACTTAGCTAATAGGTACCGTGTTAAACTAGGTGAAGCACCAAATGAATCTTTTGCCTCTTTCTTTTTTTTAACACTAGTAGACACATTTTTTATCTAACATTTGTCACCTCTGAGAGCTGCAGGTGCTCAGATGGATTTTAGCAAATGCCTCCAACTGTGTGACATCTGGAATTTGTCACCAGACTAACAAGAGGTAGCCTTTTGCCATTGGGCCTGCTTTGGCAGGTGCATTGTGGGTGTATTCATTTTCCTTTTTTTTACTTCCATTTCATGAACAAAATGCTGCATTTCACCTAGTATTCAAGAAACGCCTACCATTTTTATTTTATTTATTTTTGCAGAATGCTTTTGCCAGTACACCTCTAAATAAGGTTCTTGAGACCATACTATGGGAAAAGATCATATTCATTCAAAAACTGACAGTTTAGAGGATCTTCCAATAATAAATCAACCTGGTTAACCTAAACAAAATAGAGTTCAGGCAGGGAAGTTGCCTGAGGCAGGATAATACAACTCCCCCCCCCCCAATTCCTGGGCAAATCAAAGACTCATCTTGTGGCCCCACATCCAAGGAGGGGAAGGAATTCTTTCTTATGAAAGACATAGGTATGTAAGTGCACTATGGCCCCACCAGTTTGGTGTTCACCCAGATGTGCATGCCAAGCGTAGGGGCACTCCCAAGGTCTGCAAAGCCAAGCCGGCATTACGTGACCCAAGAGTGCCCTTAACCAAATAATACCTCAAATATTTTCTCCACTTGGAATCCTAGAATTGTAGAGTTGGAAATGACTCTGTGGGTCATCTAGCCCAACCCCATGCAATATAGGAATCTCCGTTAAAGCATTCATTGCAGATGACCATCCAGCCTGGGGAACTGGGGGTGGTGATGACCAAGGCTGGGAGTTTTATTGCTCTAACCTAAACAACAGAGCATAAAGAAGGCTGATCGCCAAAGTATTGATGCTTTTGAGTTATGGTGCTGGAGGAGGCTCTTGAGAGCCACTCCCAACTTAAGGAGGGGGCGTTGCAGGATCACTCCCACCATCACCTGCGCGGGGCTGGCTGTGGCCCTACGCAATCAGGGGAATCCTCGGGCCGCGTCATACCCTGGGCCAGCCAATCAGCTGGCTGCAGGGCCAGGTTAAGGTCATTTAAGGATGGCGCGGCCCGAGAACGCCCCTTTTCCTTCCTCGTCCAGCTGCGGTTTCCCACCCACCCACCCTCTAGGTTTTCCCTCGGACTTTGCTATGGACCTCGGTTGGTCGCCGCAAGGGGCCTGGTAGGAGTTTTTCCACTTGGGACGCAGGTGGCGCTGTGGGTTAAAGCCTCAGCGCCTAGGACTTGCCGATCGAAAGGTCGGCGGTTCTAATCCCTGCGGCGGGGTGCGCTCCCGCTGCTCGGTCCCAGCGCCTGCCAACCTAGCAGTTCGAAAGCACCTCCGGGTGCAAGTAGATAAATAGGGACCGCTTACCAGCGGGAAGGTAAACGGCGTTTCCGTGTGCGGCTCTGGCTCGCCAGAGCAGCGATGTCACGCTGGCCACGTGACCTGGAAGTGTCTCCGGACAGCGCTGGCCCTTGGCCTCTTAAGTGAGATGGGCACACAACCCCAGAGTCTGTCAAGACTGGCCCGTACGGGCAGGGGTACCTTTACCTTTACCTAATTGGCATTGTTTTTTAAAGCCATTTGGTTTTTTCACCTACCTCGTAGCAAAACGTCACAACGCCCTTGGTTTTGGCGGTTAGGCATTGGTAGGCGTATTATTATGCAAATGAGTCGGGGGGAGGAGCGCCATCACCTCCCCCAAATATTTAAGGGTAGTCCGATAAAGGATTCCGGGGGGCATTGCCTCGTCCGAAACCTATGGAGGCTAGGGCCTAAAGCGCGCTCCCGAGCGGTGACCCCTCGGGGAGCACCTAGGGATGTGCATCTAAGGGGCTCCCCCTGTTGGTGTTAACCCTTTCCGGTTCTATGCTGGATATTCTGATAGGACTAATGCCTAAAGCCAATACCGCTCTTACCTGTAACCAATAAAGTTGTGGCTATTTTTCACCCATTAATCTAAATTTCTGGTGTCCTGTGTCTTTATTTATTCCAACTGAGGGGGGGGGATTGCCACGCAACCCCATGGACTGCAAAAAGATCAAACCTATCCATTCTGAAGGAAATCAGCCCTGAGTGCTCACTGGAAGGGCAGATCCTGAAGCTGAGGCTCCAAGACTTTGGCCACCTCATGAGAAGAGAAGACTCCCTGGAAAAGACCCTGATGTTGGGAAAGATGGAGGGCACAAGGAGAAGGGGATGACAGAGGACAAGATGGTTGGACAGGGTTCTTGAAGCTACTATAACATGAGTTTGACCAAACTGAAGGAGGCAGTGGAAGACAGGAGTGCCTGGCATGCTCTGGTCAATGGGGTCACGAAGAGTCAGACACGACTAAACTACAACAACAAACAACAGAGCAAATGCCCTCCTGGATTAGACCAAAGGTTCATCCAGAGTAGCAATTGGCATCCAACAGGGATGAAGAAGAAGAATAAGAGTTTGTATTTGATATCCTGCCTTTCACTCCCCTTCAGGAGTCTCAAAGCGGCTAACATTCTCCTTTCCCTTCCTCCCCCACAACAAACACTCTGTGAGGTGAGTGGGGCTGAGAGACTTCAAAGAAGTGTGACTGGCCCAAGGTCACCCAGCAGCTGCATGTGGAGGAGCGGAGACGTGCTTGGGTTGAAATGGGTAAAATCACTGATGATACCTGAACATTTAAATGCTTTTTGTAATATATAGGGTGGACACAGTGAAATTTATTTTTAGCATGTATGGATATGATCAGACTTCACAATTCTTATCTTTCTTCTATATCTGGCAAACTTTTGAAAAGCAGTTTTAAGTTTTGGAATCATCATCTGACATGTTCACCATTTTTGATCAAGCATTGCATTATATGCATGTCATCAGTATTCTTTTGTTCATCCTGTACCTATCAATTTTGTTCATCAAAGCTGTCTACATTCTAAAAATTGTGGCAGAGGTTGCCATCTCATACAGCCTGCTTATGGAAATCAAGAACATGATTTAGGTTTAGCATAAATATACATAAAAATGGACTTGAAATTATACGATGCAGCTCCTGATCAGTTTTGGTTTTTAAAGTCCCATTGTACATGGTAAAGCAGTCTCTTGCGGAGGGACAGGAACATTCAGGTGAAGAAATATAATCACAAAATGGAAATGCATTTTTCAGCTGAGTGTATTAACGTTATTTTCACCACAGCAGGGCATCGGTAAATAAGGCTTATGGCTATGAATACTCAATTTCTTTAAAAAAATAAATAATAATGTTTGGACTTTGAGAGTAAAATCCCGATATATATTGACTCCAGAAGAAAGGGTAACAAAAATCATAACTCTTGCACATATATGTGTGCGCGCACACACAAACACATGCATTGAAGAAATCAAGTGAACTCACATAGCTGTTGCTTAACGGTTTATCTCAACAGATTCATGTGCAGAAATTACCAGGAGCACACCATCTAAGGCCACATCCACACCATGCATTCAAAGCAGTATCAAGCCACTTTAAACAGTGATGACTTCCCTCAAAGAATCCTGGGAACTACAGTTTGTTAAGGGTGTTGAGAGTTAGGAGACTTCTAACCCCTCACAAAGCTACAGATCCCAGAGTTCTCTGGGAAGAGGGATTGACTGTTAAATCGCTATGGGAATCCTAGCTTCTAAAAAGAGGGATCTCCTAACAATTCTCAGCACCCTTAGCTCACTACAGTACCCAGGTCCCCAATTATGTGAGGAATCCGTGTCTGTTAAAGGAGAATAATAGTGTTTTAAGGGTTTGATGCGATTGTGATCAATAGCTGAATGTGCACACAGGTTGAACCACTAAGTGTACTGAAAAGTCATCCAGATGAGATTGGATCCTGATGCCTGGGACCATTATATTGACACCATTTGAGCTGTGCACAAGTTGGATTCAGCATATCTACAGCAAGATCTCCTGGATTGCCACAGTTTCCAAGAGCATTTAGCAATCTTTCCTTGTAAGCACATAAGAAAAAAATAAGACAGTTGCAGAAAGTAAGTGGATTAGGTGACATCCTCCCCCTCATCCTCTGAATCCATAGACAACACTCCCACACAACCCACTTTTCTGCTTTGAAACATATATGATACCTGGGTACAGTAATGTGGAGCACAGCCATTCTCTCCTGGAACTGGAATACTGAAGCAGTAGTGTTGCAGATACAGGGGTTCATGCCTATGTGCCTACTGTTACTGAGTTCAACGGGGCATACTCCCTGGTAAGGAAGTATTCTTATGGCCTTATTCCCTAGTCACCATGGTGAGGGAGATATACCTTGAGTATAGCATGCTTCTGAATACCGGTTTCTGGAAACAGGAGGGAAAAGTGCTGTTGAGCTCAGGTCCTGCTACTGGACTTTCCATATGCATTTAGATAGCCACTGTGAAAACAGGATGCTGGCCTAGAAGAACCCGATCCAGAGGACACTTATGTTCTTAAAGGAAACATTAACTCCCACTAACAGCATTTTTAAAGACATCCCCAAAGGCAACTTTAGAGGAAAAAATAGAGACAATAAGTTACCAAGGACAGCTACTAGAAGATACGAGTTGGCGGAGCATATGGTTTCTCTTGGCACTTCAGATAATACATGATATGTTCCTGTGTGAATTATATATTCCCAGAGGGACACTTGGGCACACTGCTTACAGTGATTTCATTTGTTTATTTGTTTGCTTGACTTGATCAACTATTTCAGGGAGACAATTAAATGACTGCACTTGGAATAAAGGGAGGGGGGAGAGCTTCTTACAGCCTCCCAATCTGCATGTTGCATAGTGGGTCATATACTTCAGATTAGACTTCCCATCCCATCAGCTGAGACCCTCCACCTGCTTGTGCCAACAGAGTGCAACTGGTGGATGATAGATCTACTGATCATCTATGCTACTTGGCCTTGATCCTGTCTTTGTTTTTTCTTCTTTGGTATGATTAATATTCAGAATCCTGCAAGTGGATCTGCCATAAAACCCCTCATTGATTCAAAAGCAGTGCCCAATAATGTTCATCAACGAACTGAATGTGGAGGCAGGAGCTGAATGTTTCTGAAAGTAGCAAGTAAAATGATTTAAAAGTCCTCTTGCAAAGGAATCTATGTACTGCAGAATTTTGTCCTACGTTTGCCAATGGCTTTAGAGCAGTGTTTCCCAACCTTGGGCCTCCAGCTGTTTTTGGACTACAACTCCCATCATCCCTAGCTAGCAAGACCAGTGGTCAGGGATGATGGGAATTGTAGTTCAAAAACAGCTGGAGGCCCAAGGTTGGGAAACATTGCTTTAGATGATTTACTCATGCTCACCATTTTTATAGTGTTTTGCGTGCTCAAAGATCCTCAGATTCATTCTATCCTCAATCCTTACAACAACCCTTCATCTTGCAGGTGTGGGTCTGAGGCAGGAATACATGGGCTGGGACATGTGGCCAAATCAGTCTATGTTTTCCTTCAATTATTCTGGGGGGTGGAGACGAAGGTGCATGACTCTTGGGCCTGCAAGTCCACTCACCCTCTAGGTCAGGCTTCCTCAACCTTGGCCCTTCAGATGTTTTTGGCCTACAACTCCCATGATCCCTAGCTAGCAGGACCAGTGGTCAGAGATGATGGGAATTGTAGTCTCAAAACATCTGGAGGGCCGAGGTTGAGGAAGCCTGCTCTATGTGCAGTGGTGCTGCAGAATGGTGAGGGCACCTTGAAAGGCCCCAATGAGGAAACTCAGGTGTAGGAAGAGTAAAAACAAAGAGCTCTATGTGTGTGTGTGTGTGTGTGTGTGTGTGTGAGAGAGAGAGAGAGAGAGAGAGAGAGAGAGAGAGAGAGAGATACTTTGCCTCTGGGCCTGAGCTTCCCTATACCTGCAGAAGTCCTTGAGAACTGAGTAATTTCAGGAACACTGTTCCCACAATGAAACACCTGGTTGGTACAGAATTTTGCTTTCCTTGCACCCGGATCACACCTAGGCCTGTGCATATTTTTTCTTGTTCAATATGCTTTGTAAGATGCCTTCTCTTCCAGAAGTAAATGACACAAGGTCTACTACAACAACTAAGTTTCTGTAAAATTACTCTCGTGTAGCAAAATTAGTGCAATTTAAGTGTGTTCTTTACATATACCTGGAACACACTCTGTGTGCTTCTTGGAAGTGGAAGGTGACACACTTGGAGAACTTTTACTATACACTATGACTCCATAGGGTGAATGATGCGTTTCTGTGGCTAACTTAATCCAGGGTGCTTCCGAAAAAAGATGTCTTAACTCAGAAATGGTACTGATCGTAGTTTACTTAGCACTAAAATGAGAAAGCCTTGCCCCCTAGTGGAGGGAAGTTTGTAACAAGCTTATGAGAGTTTGAAGATTCAATGTATTATATACTTCCCTCCCCTGAAGTATCACGTCTTATAAAAATGGGAAAAAAAAGAAATAAGAAAACATACATTGTATTCTATGTAGCAGCCATATGTTCCATCAGATAAAGGTTCTGAACTAGGGAAATTACATTAATTAGCCTACCTTATTCTAAAGATCCAAACTGTTCAATTCAAGGTTTGTTGCTAAATTCAGTATGTTCCTTGTATTTGATATCAAATCAACAAGAAAAAAATAGTTATTAAATTGTGTAATTTTCCTTTAATGATTTTGGATTTGTGTGTATATACTACATTAACTCTGAAATTTGTGTGGTAGGTGATACTATAGTTGTTGTTGTTTATTCGTTTAGTCGTGTCTGACTCTTCATGACCCCATGGACCAGTGCACACCAGGCACTCCTGTATTCCACTGCCCCCCCCCCCCAGTTTGGTCAAACTATAGTAATTTAGGACAATAGAAGATTTAAAATCAAGAGTGGGAAAATAGAGAAAAGGAATGCAGATTACCCCAAGGAGCAGAATCGTAATGAATGGAAATCCAAGGCAGTTGATTTTATTTTATCATTGCTCAACTGAATCCAGCCAAAATTAGTTACAATTAGTTCCCATTGAAATCAGTGCTGCAAGCTAGTCATGATTTAAGGTCCCAAATGATTTAAATGGAGAAGAAGTGCAATGAACTCACAGTGCAGTCTTCTCTGTGCCTACTCAGAAGTAAGCCCAATTGAATCTAATGGAACTTACTTCAATATAAGTGTCCGTCACAGAAATAATCTGGATCCAACTCATAATTTATTATTTAGGCTACAATCCTTTGGGGAATCACTTATCTGAAAGTGGTCACTGGGATGATTATGGCCCACATCAAAGAGTTATCCCTCAAACAAAATATGCACTTGTTGAAAGTAAGTTGTGGAGTTAGGGGTGGAAAGGAGCATTGCTGATTTCTAGACAGTGGTAAGTAGCCCTACTAGTAGTGGACTATGATTTGCTTCAATCGTAAAACACACGATTAACATCTCTTCTCGCCGCTGCTGCTGTTCCATGCTTTACACCTCTTTCTACACCCTTGCTATGTTGGACAATTAATGTTGCTGGGGGTGATGGTTTGCTGCAGGTAGGTTGGATGGCCCTGATTGATAGAAAAATGCCAGGGGTTAGGGCATCAGATGGGATGGAGGGACAGACAGGGTGGGAAAACCACATGGAGGCCTTGTAGATACATTAACCAGTGGTGGCTGGTGCCGATTGGGGCTAGTGGAGTGGAAGGCAGAGGGTCCAACGCTAGGTGGAGCCACAGCCAATGGGGGGCAGGCACAACTAATTCTAATTTCATCCACAACCTCCTCCCTGCTGAGTTCTGCAAGAGCAAAACTGAGACCAAGGAGGAGCAAATTGAAAGGCAGCCCCACCACATGGACTGGATGTAGGTAAGAAGGCAGGAAAATGGGGCCTGGCTGACAGCTGATCAAGGTTGGTGGGGTAGTGCCCCATATGCCCTTATGGTCCAGCCACCACTGCAGTAAACCAAATTCACAATTCCCCTTCAGTCCTTTTTGGTCTATACCAGAAGGTCAGAAATGAAGGAGATGGGGTCACTGTATACTGTAACACCCCGCTCCCATGAATAGAGTCTAATAATGCATTAAACTCCTGCTTCATAATTAACAAGTTGTGGCAATTGCTTGGGGGAAGAATGCCTGAGACGAACTTTAGGGAGTTGTTTCATTCCATTGCTTTTTTGTTTTTCAATTGTATTGAGCTTAGCTATATTGTAAGCCACTTTGTGATGGCTTTTTTAAATTGAAAAATGAGATATAAATAATGCATACACAGTACACTGGGAAGCAGAATCCCACCAGTTGGGTTCGGCACTGCTTTATTTCCTTTTCCACATTGTTGCCGAGATTCTCTCTTCTACTTTTTAATGATTTTAGTCCTGCAACTTTTGCTGCTGTTTTGTAATTGAAATGCCTACTTAAATTTTTTAACAATGTTAATTTCTTTTTGCAGGAATAACACACTTTTGGTCTGAATCACTATAATTATGTATGAGACACTCTTTTTTTATTGCTAGCTATCATCCAGACATGGTGCTGAAGAAACTAGGATGGTAATTTAATGTACAAAGAAGGAAATTACTGGCAAATCGGATATTGTTTAAGTGACTGCAAAAGTGTAGCACTTTTTAAAAAATTAAAATGAGCACTAAGTCATATTCACTAAACTGGTGGTTATAGTCACTTATAGCTGAATCAGGAAGAGATATGTAAACTCTTTAGAGGAATCTTCACTGCAGGTTTTTTATTGTTTATTTTTATAAAAAAAAACAATTTCTGTGATCAGAGATTAGCTGCAAAAAAAAAAAAAAATACACCAGAGAATCCGGGGTTTCAGGCCATGTAGAATAATATGTAAGAGAACATACATATTTGCCAATGGAGCTGTAGTTTCTGCACTAAACAATAATATTTCCAAGGACGACAACTAGTTATCATTAGACTTGTCAGCCGAGAATCTCAAACCAAGATTCCTTTAGGTTGGACCCTTCAGCCTGTGCCTCTGTGTAAACCACCTCAGTTAAACACCTGAAGCATGGAAGGGGCAAATGCAGACTCAGTGGCGTCCACCACCAACTCGATAGGCTTTAAAAGAGGATTAAACAAATTCATAGAAGATAAAGCTATCAATGGCTACTACCCTACATATTCACATTCATGTTCAATGTCAAGTTAGTAAAGCACAAAGCAAATTTCTGTGTGTGAAGGGGGCTCCTTCTTAGGCAAGACATCTGAGTAATTCTGGGGGAAGTTCCATAGAGACTCAATAGCACAAGCAAAATATTCACAGGGAGATACTGCAAATCCCTACGTTGTCACTGGATTTCACTTCAAATAAAATCTTAAGGTTCCTCTAAACTATCCAAGGAATTTCAGGGAAAGACAAGCAAGTTTTAATAAGAATATCAGGGGAGTTTTGCATATTCCAATTTGTGACGAGGTCACTTTGATCTTCATTTTATAAAGTGTTGGTTTGCATGTAATACAAAGCCAAATCATTGACTTGATGTGAATGTGTAAATGTTCACAGAGAAGTCTGTTTGCCCTCCTTGGGCACGTGGCTTGGCGGGTAGGACCCGGGCCTCCCCTGTGATCCGGCCTATTGCAGCCCAAAACATCCTCCTGCTGCCAAGCTGGTCAATGGCTGTAGGAATTCAGGGGGCTTTCCCCTGGGTATGGTGGCAACTGAACAGTAGCAGCGCTTGACACCATGCCCAGGGCAAGGATAAATGGCCAACCTGCAGGGCAGATTAGGGTTTTGTGGATGGTACAACCTTGCTATGGACTATGTTGGTTGCTAGATATAGGATTTAAAATGAAGTCTAGTGGAGTCCAAATAATAGATCAAGATGGTGGACCAAACTGCGCTGATTTGGAAACCTCTGAAGATATTGTCACGCAATTTGGTGGTGTAACAAAAGTCACAGTAGCCTGAGGGAAAGGCAGGACAGGTTCAAATATCCCAGCATCCAGCTATGACCTCCCCACAGCACCAGAAACTATGTGTGTGCATGCATGAGCCAGCTGCCAAGGGCTCTTTTTTCTTAGCAGCCACAAACACCACCTGCTTCCCCAGCCACAGTGGCAGCAGGATTGCTGAGAGTCATCCAAAGACAGTTGCCTGAAATCCTTCTTCTCCTTACAATCCAATACTGTATAACAGAACAAGGAGATGCTGCTTTTTCTTTTATGAACAAGGCTCATGCTTGCGATCTGCCTTCGTATGAAATTAGTTTCTTCCCAAATGTCTGTTATCCCCGTTGTTAAATTACTTCAAGTCATGCTCGAAGGCATGCATAGTATGCTACAATCAAGCAGGAACAACACTTTGCATATCATTAAATGTCAAACTCTCTCTGATACTCTAGCAGAGGAACCACAGCCAAAAAAGAGAGAGAATGTTCACGGCTCTTGTTGCTCTTTTGCTGTTCCAGTTGCCAAGTGAGCACAGGCTGAAGGAAGGCAACTTTGCCAAGTGTCAAGTGTGCCATTAATATCCTTATTATTCTCAGAGAGCTGGAGTATATAATGCTATTTTCTCCAATGGCACTATTGATACAAGGGATTAGCATTACAATTTGTATAATTATTGCTGTGCCCAGTAGGGAATCCGCTGAATCAAATATTAATACAAAACAGGATACTCAAGGAATCCAAAGTTCTGAAGCTTCTTTTGCATAACAAGGAAAGAGGATGTTGCACTGATGTGATAACACCAGGTGATTAATGTCAAGGAAAGACTCAGAACAATTATGCCATCACCTTGCACAGAGAGGCTTGATCAATACAATTATGAAGTCTCTCCCCCCCCCCTTTCAAGCCATGCTTCCTATTTTATTCTATTCTTCAATTACTCCTTGGTTCCCTACAGATCTATCTTTGAAATCCAAAGCTTTCTTCTCTACTTCTGATAAGCATTTTCACTCTCACTTTCACTCTCTTCCGCCTTCACTAAGCTCTGCCACACAAGGTATTTTTCCTACATTAGCTAAATCCAGTGCTAGCCCTTCGTTGACATTAGCAGAAGCAAGGTCTCATGCTATTAACAGGACTTGCCACCACATTAACTACTCATTGTTGCAAGTAATGGTATTGATGCTACATCAATGGTAAACACTCCATCATGGACCCATGTTTTCAGGGTCATTAATGCATTGTTACTGCAGTTCCTGAATCCTTTACAAGGTGATGGATTCATTGGAAGAATTGGTTTCCTAGAACCAGTTTTCCTCCCATTACATCAGATGCAATAAACTCTTTTCAAAGTTTAATAGTCAGAGATCAGTTTGTCTTTGACCCTCCAAAAATCTTTACATGTTCTGAGGAACAAGAAAAACAAATAATAAAGCGGGTGGGGAGGAATCTGACTTCACTCCTTCCTTATATACCAACATGGGAAACCTCAGGCTCAGAGAACAGCTGTGACCCTCTAAGCCTCTCTATCTGGCTTTGGAACTCTCCAGGACTACAATCCACCAACTCTCCTTTACAGCCTCCTTAAGTGCCCTTGAGTTGTGATGATGCCTCTTGTTTCTTGATCTAGGACTGTACCCTTTGGGCTAAAAAGAAATTCCCCAACACATTGATCCACAGACCAGAAACCATTTGTAGACCTAGAGGCAGAAGTAACAAACAACTGGGAATAGGAAAATCTGTCAACTACAATTTCTAATTTTACGGATTTTGTTCAGTTGTCAATATTTCCACATCAATTTACTTAAAAACAAAAAAGTCCTTATGAATCTTCATTAGCATTTTAATGCAATTTCTTCTTGTATACTCACATTTTTGCAGTGGAATTTTGCCTAATATATGCATTCTTGCAAAGCAATTTCCCTGAAAATAGTTTTATATAACTTACTTTCTCCCCCCGATATATGCAGGGTTTTGTGTATTTTGTAGTTTGTTTGTTTGTTTTGCATGATTTACCGTATTATATGCCTTTATTTGGCTGGAGAACTGCATTGCAAAATTAGAAGTGTGTACAGTTACTGTAAGACTCAGAGCCCATGACAGACCCATGACAGCAGTAGGGATATGCAACACCAGGCTCTGTGACTGGCAGGTTGTACTAAGCCCACTGACTGACTGGGAGCCAGACTTTCTGTTTAGGTCTCACCAACCGACTGGGAAGGGCTGTAGTTCATTGGCAGAGCATTTACTGGACATTCAGAAGGCCTCAAGTTCAATCCCCAGCATTCCAGGTAAAGTTGGGAGGGCCCCCACTTGGAAATCCTGGAAAGCAACTGCTAATCTGAGTCAACAGTCATCTTCTTTCTTTGGTGATCACTCATAGCCGAGTAAGATTGTCTTTCATAAACACGGTTTTAACAATGAGTCCGTAAGTGACTGTGGAGGCCAATTCTGGACCCACACGTCCTTCCACAGTGGGGCATGGGTTTCCAGGAGGGAGTTGATCATGGTATGGATTTGCCAAGCATGCCTTCTTAGCATTTTTTTCCCTTGTGTCCTGAGTTCGGGTGTCTTCAAAGTCCTTGACACCTTTGGTTTCCCAATTGTTAGTGTTTATACTACATTTTTTTTTTAGATTTGCCTTGAGACAGTCTTTAAACCTCTTTAGTTGACCACCAGCATTATGCTTTCCATTTTTAAATTCTGAATAGAGTAGTTGCTTTGGAAGATGATCATCAGTCATCTGCACAACATGACCAGTCCAGTGAAGTTGATGTTGAAGAACCATTGCTTCATCACTGGTGATCTTTGCTTCTTCCAGTACACTGATATTAGTTCACCTGTCTTCCCAAGTGATGTGTAAAAAATTTTGGCGACACCATTGATGGAATCTTTTGAGGAGCTGAGATGGCAGTTGTAAGTGGTCCATGTTTCACAAGCATGTAGTAAGGTTGGCAGTACAATAGCTTTGTAAAGAAGCATTTTGGTTTCCCTGCAAATGCCCCAGTCCTCAAACATTCTGCACTTCAAAGGTTGGGAGAGCCCCCACAACTGCTAATCTGAGTAGATAGTACTGAGTAGATGGACCAATGGTAGATAAAGCATCTACCTTTTTTCCAATATACTTTTAAAACTCCACTTTAGAGTACTAGCCAAGGTATCCTAAGATGAAGCTCTAGATATGACATCAGTCTCCACAGTAACATCCCAGCCAATCCCTTCTTCCTATTCAGAAAACCTCACAAATTAGAGTGGCCTATTCAGAAGACCAAGGCAATAGCCGATTTCATTACTTGCTAATCTCTTTTAACACCTGAGTTCCTTTCAACTAAATTACCTCAATAAAAGCTGTAAGTACTAAGAGGAGGAAGAGATCTAGTGTGAAACTCAATTCCTCTACTCCTCTCCCTCCCCAACATTGCAATCCCAGTAATTGCAAATGGCTTGGCTACCATTAACATTACTGAAGTTTATTTGGAGAGCAGAGGCAGGCAAATAAAATCAACTTTGCAAAATTAAAAGAACTCAACCGCTCTTGTCTTTGAGGCATCCCGCTTCTAATTACCAAAAATTGCTTTCTGGTTGAGGGTGTTTGGCTGTAAATCAGGGAAAGATGCTGCAAGTTAAGCAGTAGCAAGTGAAGCACCAGCTGCCTTTAGCTTGATGAAATCAAAGGTTGGTAAACAGTGATGTTAGAGCAAAAGGAGGCACGGAGCAATGCAGATTTCTTCCCACTTGCACACATGTACCGCCTCTCACTTTCTACCCCTCTCTCACACACAAAACAGACAGTGCTGTGATAAACTGCTTATACACTATGTTGAAGCAATTAGAGAAGGAAACCTAATTTCATTATATGCTTCTGAGTCATCCCCATAAGCTATCATTTCTAGTTTCCCCTTGGCACACTGTTTCCCCCCTGCTTAATAGGATAGTTGGCTTTTTACATAGTGCATCATTGCAAAGGTGTCAAGTAGTTTGCCCTTTCTGTGAGCTATAATGACTCTGCATTGAATGGATTTGCAGACTTTTTTTTTTAATGACTGTCAGCAGTCACTGGGGGGGGGGGATCATGCTGCATGCATGCCATTGAACATTTCTTGGGCCTAGTTAATGCTCATGTCACAGCAATTAGAAATGAGAAAATTAGCAAGAATGTTGCCTGTGTGTTCTTGGTGGTCGGAAAATGTGTTTGCTTTATGTTTTGGAGGATTCAAAATCACATTCTAGCGTGTGATTCAAAGGATTTCTAAAATCAAAGACATGAAGTTACTTCACATAACTAAGGGACTTACTGCTGAGAGTATACCTATTTCAATTTGGGGGCTAATAACATTTTAATAATTCTCTCTTATATGCAATCATTAAAGAACCCATATTTATCTGATCCTCGTTTTATAGTACAGCTCTTCTGAAACTAACCTATGTCTATTTTGCTTTTGACAGGCATGGGGAACACTCCCCCGACAAGTGCCTTAGAAGAAAATATAGCTTAAAATATATCAAATAAGGAAAAGTGAAACCCTCCATCATAATGAGAAAGGGGACACAATTAGTTTTAAATTGCACGAATCAGTAAAATGCTTTCTGGAATAAAAATGTTTTCAGTGACCATCTAAAAAGGGGAGGGTTGATTGATCTTTTCAGGCAGAAAATTCCTCAACTTTGGTGCCCCCAAACAAAATGCCATGTCTCAAAATGGATAGCTTTATGGCTCTTTCTCTTTCGAACCCTGAAAGTGGTTGCTGCCAGTTAGCATAGACAATCTCCTAGCTCCCAAAGAAGAAGAAGAGTTTGGATTTGATATCCCTCTTTATCACTACCCTAAGGAGTCTCAAAGCGGCTAACATTCTCCTTTCCCTTCCTCCCCCACAACAAACACCCTGTGAGGTGAGTGGGGCTGAGAGACTTCAAAGAAGTGTGGCTGGCCCAAGGTCACCCAGCAGCTGCATGTGGAGGAGCGGAGACGCGAACCCGGTTCCCCAGATTATGAGACTACCGCTCTTAACCACTACACCATACTGGCTCTCCATACTGCCACTGGCTCCGATTCTGAACTCTGTGGCCCAATATGCTAACCTGCCCAGCTGATTACATGACAAAGCATCTGCAATGCCATTATCCAAACTTGGCATACAACACGTCAGAAACAGTATGTGGAAAGATGACACGGGACACTAAAAAGCTGCAGTGACTGCCATGAATTTCTGCAGCCAAACCATGGGACCACCACAGTTAGAATGTACTCTAAGTATGTAAGATCTTTTATCAGCTCCACCTGGCACAATTCCTCTTCTCAGAGTGCCACTTAGCCCTAAAGATAAAACTGAAGCCTCATGCTCCTGAAGTATTTGAGCCTACCTGCAGCTCGGTTCCCAACCCTCTCAAATGAAGCCCTGTTAAATAGTTCCAATCAGTTTAACAAAACCTTGAGATCCTTATGACACTCAGCCATGACTCACACCCTTTGATGTGCTGCTCTTGAGCCTCTCATAGTATTACACAGACCTTACAAATTATTCTCATTATTATTAATTAAATTTTCATACCACCCTTCATCTGAAGATCACAGGCCACTTCACAAAATTGCAAACACAAAATACATAATAACAGGAACATTCTCCACCAACACATTTAAAAGCCCATACATAGTTTAATCCGTCCAAAGTCTGCTTGAAGACTTCCGGGTCGGCGCCGTCGCCGAATGGCGGACTCCCTCCAAGCTCCGGAGGGAGTCGGCTGGGTAGGGGTCGGGTCCTGCCGTGCCGGCGACGCGGGGACCCTCAAAAACCATGGGCGGAGATGCCCATGGACTTGGTGACTCGGCGGGCACCGTTTGTGCCCCCCCGACCCGCGAAGGAGCCTTTTTAAAGGCTGTGGAGCGGGTGACGGGGGGTGTGGTTCTGTGAGTCCAATGCTTCCCCTGCCCAGCGAAGCCGCATGCCATTCGGTGGAGAGCAACGACTTCTTCTTTGAAAATTTCGGATTTGGACTAAAAGGAACAACCCGTGAGTAAATTGATTGGACTTAAAAGGGAAATTTGATCTTTGAATTTGGAGCGAGCGGGGGGAGTGCAAAAAGGAAGTCCGCCCCCCCCCTGTTGTAGATGGCTCAACGCAAGGATTTGACAACTAAGATCGAGAGATGAACTTGTTTACCTGAAAAAAAAATTTAACCATGAAGGGAAATTACAATAATTGTGCTGGAGGAGAAGACTGATTTGTGGGAACTAAAGTGCAACCCCCCCGAGAACCGGGAACGATCCGCTATGAGAGACTGGTGAAGAGACACAGAAACTTTGACAGCTGTCAAAGTAGCTGTCAAAGCAGGAAAATAAAAGAGAACTTTGTTACAATGGCTTTGCTGGTTAGATTTGTTACAATTTGGACATAAATTATTGGAAATAAAGGCAACAAGTTATTTGACTTTTGGGTCTGATTTTGAAAGAAATTAAGTTACCATATTCCCTCTAGAGGGAGGCTGGGACATTGCAACAGTAGCAGCATGTGGAAAAATACTATGAATTTGAGCAGGATCTGTTATCTCTTGGGAAAGCTGCAAAAACGAAGCATTATTTTGTCTACAGAGGTTTCTATACTAAAGGAGACAATGGATTTATCTATTGAAGAAAGGAAGGGACTTGACGCAAGTTATGTTCCTGAATAACAAAAGCCTCTGTGGAGAACAAGAAGTTTCTGAATTAGAAGGTTTCTGCAGCAGAACAGGAAAAAGCAACCTGAGGAATAAGAGCTGGACCAAATTTGAAGCTGGAGTATTTGGAACATCCAGACTTTAAAAGGACCAAGAAATAGAATTTAAGTTAGACTCTTAAACATAGAGGTCTGGATGGAAGAACAATGACTTTTTCTGAGAGTTTTTTCGAGATTGGACTTTCTGAAATTAAAAGCTATCAAAAGACGGCAAAGTGGAGTTGAGATATAGACGTGGATACACCAGGCTGGCAGTAGACAATGGATGAACTTTGGGGATTGGAACCGGGGAATGGGGGGGGGGAGATTTGGAATCCAAAGGCTGTAAAATTATATATTATTTCTTTCTTTTCTTTTTTCATGTCTGTTGTTTGAAAATAGGGGAATTCGTGGAAGGGAAATGGGGTCGATCTTAGGGAATTATATAAAATATAAGGAGAAATGGTTCATTAAGATAAATAAGATAAATTAATTTGGAATAAATGGGTTATTTAAAATTACAAATAAGGTTCTAAAATTTGGGGTAAGAATCTGTGGAATCAATTTAAGGGAAATGGAATACAAGAGGGGGAGGGGGGGAAGTCCGGGAAAGATGCCACTGAAACCAAGTGTAAATCATATCTGTTTTTTCTTTCTTTCTTGCTATCTTTCCTTTTTATTCTGGAAATTTTTTAATAAATATTATAAAAAAAAAAAAACGAAGTCTGCTTGAAGAAGAACATTTCACTCGGCATATAAATATATGTAACAAAGACACTAGGCAAACCACCCTGGGGGAGAGAATTCAACAAATGGAGGGCCATCACAGAAAAGGCCTGTTCTTGTGTTGCCAACCTCCAGACTTCTCAGAGAGGGGGGCACACAAAATAGTGCATCAGATTATGATTGTAGGGTGCAGTTTGATTCATATGGGGAGAGGTGGTCATGAGTCATTTCTGAACCATCTTCAGGGGCAACCCCAGGTAGAATGCATTTCAGTAATCTAACCATAGGTTACAAATGCTCTGCCAGGAACTATCACCCTACATGCAAACTTTAATTGGTCAACCAATTCCTGAAACTCCTGCAGTATAACATTCCCAACCACTAACATTCTCTGGATCTTTTCTTGCAACACCAATAGCTTCTCTGTTAGCAGCCAAGAACCCTGGGCAAGTAAATAAAGTCCTTGAATTCCTGCATTAAGTACACACATTGACCTGACTCCTGAGGCCCCACAAAAAAAAACTGTGTCAAGCCTGTCTGCCACTTTATGGTCCATTCCAAAGATTAACTAAAATGCTCAAAGGCTGCACATGAGATAGAGCAACCCATAGGGAGAGCCCTAGTCACATAAAATTTTCTTTCATAATCAAGACCTATTAACTCTAAATCTGGATGAACTGGGATTAGGCAGAATGCAGATTTGATGTCCTGAACCCCTGGCCTACCTGGCAACAAGTGAGTATGCCAAGTCCCCAGTCCAGGATCAATCCATGTGTCCAAAGTACAGTCCCATAGAGATTCTGGAGCATCCAAACTGAGGTCCATTGCCTCAGCTCTGCTACCCTTTTATACTTTGCAAATGGATTGCAGCACCTGGGCTCGATGAGGCATGTGACCTTCACCTGTTCCAAGCTTACTCCAGCTAAGGAATCACACACTTTCTCCTGGAGCTAGCAAACCCTACCTGGCCAGCTAGTGAGCTCTTGCCTGATTCTGCCTCCTCCTCCTGCTTTTTACACCTCAGAGCTTTCCATGTTTGTGGTGACAGTGGCCCCTCTGTCGGGTCCTGATGGGTCCTGCTGCTCTGCTTCCTGTGCACTGACCCCCATCTCCTTGCCATCCTCTGTCATCATGTGAGTATTTCTGGAAACTTCTGCATAATCTCTACCACTAAACAGTGGTTCTTCACTTATTTAAGAGAAGCTATATTTTTTAAGAAAAGCTTGCACCTATTAGATCACATCAGATTAGATGTGAAAATAGGTGTTTTGTTTTTGCAATCTGGCCACAAACATTAAGCAAACCTTTTTCTGGGGTTATACTTGCCAGGTTCTCATTTTGGGGGTTAAAAAAAGATGCAGTTGGCTAGTGAAGATAATAGGCTTTAATGCTTCCTTAATGTACAGGTTATTTATTTATTTCCTCTTTCCAGCACTCTTGTGCTTCATTATCACAATTGTCTATGCCTTGTAACACAGCGTGGCCATCAGCGCTCTCCCAAACACACTGAAACATAATGCAAGCCTAATTGTACATGCACCTAGTCTTTAAAGCAAATAGCTCTCATTATAACAGATGCCCCCTGTAATTGGAGGGATATTGTCCAAAAATTAGCTGGAAATCAGTTTAATTAAAGTTCGTAAATTACTGTTGAAGTCACAATCCTGCCACAATGTAATTGACACTGACTGATTAAATTTGCCATATTACAGTCACAACAACAAATGGTCCATGTCATATTTTTATTATTATTTTTAAAAAACTATTTATAGCACAGGAGATATACACATGTTGTTTAAAATAGAACTCCTCCCCCCCCCCCCCGTGTATACCATTGCAGAACTGGTAGTCTGGGAGGCTAGCAGATGATTAAGTCCGGAAGGGTGGTCTGATGTCAGATCAGTCTGTTCCTTTAGCCACCTGATGCTCTCTAGCTGTTCTGGACTACAGCTTTCATCAACCCCAGCCAGCACGGCCCATGGTCAGAATGACAGATGCAACATTCCAGAGCAACTAGAGAATCCCAGATTTCCAGCATCTGCTTTAAACTAAGGAGCCATGCTAGATTAGAAGCTTTCTAAGAAGCTACAGGAGGATTTTTTGCAGCATCTCAAAGACCTATGAAGCTGTGAAACCATCCATCGAACAATAGGGCCTGTCAAAGTTTGGCTTCAATTCCAAAAGACTTTTACTTTACTGGGTACCTGGGGCCTGCCAATTAAGAATTTGATGGCATCCCTGAATTGTGTAGGTGTGACATCCCTACAGTCTGGAAAGCTCTCAAGCAGGAAATGAGGGCACCACCCTATTTCCACTGTTATTACCAGCAATTAGTATTCAAAGGCATGTTGCCTCTGATTCTGGGCACAGTATATAGCTATCAGGACCAGAGACCACTGACTACTATACCATTCATGATTCTAGAGTTTCAGACAAGAGTCTTTCCCATCTCTACATGGAGTTGCCAGGGATTGGACCAGGAACCTTTTGCTTGCAAATCATGTGCTCTACCACTGAGCTACGGTCAAGAGGGTGTGTGTGTCCCTTCTAGTAAGTTTGCTGAGAATTAAGTCTCATTAAAAGCAATGGAGTACTGATTGATCCTGATGTCTCAATGGGTTCAGTGGGTCTTAATGTAAGAGTAAGCATCCATACAATTTCAGCATTGCTTTGCTGGGTGGGTGGCCTTGAACTTCAGAGGAAAGGAAAAATTAGACAAGTACATTTTTCTTCATGTTGCTCAGAGGTCAACTTTGTAAAAGCAAGAAAACAGTTACCTTTCTCTTTCCTTCCTCAGCTGCAGTTATCAAAGAAATGAGTGACCCATCTTTTTTCTATAAAATAATTTCCCATCTCTTACTCCCCAATTTCATCCACTTCTATTGTAAATATTCTTCAGGCTAATTTGTCCAATCTCGTTAGATGATAATAAAAGCTTGGCACAATGCAGTGGCAAATGTTGGCACTGAAGAACATCCCAATGACATTAAGGTGAACATCTGTTGCCGCTCTTGAATCTCATTTAGCATCCTTGCAAACTCTCTTTATGAGCTTGAGAAAGCAGCGTGGAAGCTTGCAAACACTGTGTCAGAATTCTGCTCTGTCTCCAAAGTGTTGTTGTAGAATCCTCATTAATTATATCTGCAGTTTCCATCTCCACTGTCAGGTTCTGAGAGTTTATCCAGCACCCCATTTACCTTAGACCCCACTTCTGATGTTGAGCCCACTTGGCTCAACTGTGGCCTTGGGTATTCTGAAATGGCATCATTGATGGCAGCCATTGGGCCACTGACTGATTTAGAAGTGGAAAGTGGAGTGGAAGTGGAGACTCTGGGACAGGGGTAGGGGACTTATTCTCTCCAGATCCTTATCTTTCTCAACCACCTGGACCAAGTTTGTAAGTAGGTGGGGCAATGATGGAAAGCAACATAGAATGTCTGCACTTTCTAGGGCTGATAAGAGTTACAGTCAGAAGCAACAGGTTAGGGATGGCTGCTGTGTGGCATGGACAGATTTTGAAATGTATACACACTTCAAGAGATAAAAAGATCTAGAAAATAAGGGTCTAATGTTTGATACTTTCTTTATCCCCATAAAGCTCCCTGTGAGTAATCTAGGATCCAGCTATGATGTCTGTCCCTGGAGAGATATAGCCTTGTCACATTGATTCATATTCTGGTAACCTCCCAATCGGATTACAGGCAACTCCCCATTTACACACGCTGGATTTGCTTGCAAATGCATGTGCAGTGTTGGGAACATGGAAGTGGATTCCAGAAATAAGGAGCACCCTGGAGAGTTCTCCTGTCTCAGAAGGATGTCCTTTCCATGCTCTGGGGAAAGTCTCCTCACAAGCCAGGGGTGCAACAGGGCTTTGCTGAGGCCTACTGCCTAACAGCTGACGTGGGGTAAAGCAGCAGCAGCTGCTGCTTCCCCCCTTCAGCTGTGGAAGCCACCCTGGCTCTCTGGCTCTCACATGAGACTGCATGGCTTCATGGACAAGCACAGATGACATCTGGGAAAGAAGCTTCCCCTTGCCTCAGCTCTGCAAGCAGCTCTGTCCCTGCAAGCTCACATGCTTCTGAGACGAATTCAGGGTACATAGAAAATACTGAATAAATTGTGGCCAAAAGAAGAAAACACAATTTTCTCTGTTGCGGTGCTCATGCTTTAAGTTCGGTGAAATACTTCCTTTTGTCCCACTACCAGAGGAAGTGGATGGTGCAATGGTACAAGAAAGGAACTCCTCTGTGGTGGTATCCTGTCTCTCAGAGCTCCCTGGTTCAAAGAGATGTTTCTACCTGCTTTAGGGGCTGGTTTTTATTCATGCATTGAGATTTTTTGTCCTGATCTTGTTTGTTTGGCAAGGAGCCCACAAAGCATTGGAGGAATTTCAAGATCATGGAGACCATTTAGTGAACAATTTAACTTTAAAAGGGGCTACAAATGGATTGGTGCCTTTTGAGCCATTCTTTCCAGATCAGCTTTTTAGGTTCCACCCACTTTGTAATACCTACATTCCTTCAAGGGGCATTGGACCTACAGAGAGACATTTCTCCCATGCCTCTTGGCCACTCACCTAGTGTCCTTCATGTACCATTGAACTGCAGAGGTAGGTTGGAAGGGGCTCAGTGCCCAGGGCAATGATCTCATGAGGCTCACAGCTCTTGTTCTATAGACCCAAACACTGTGAGATATGGTCCAGGTGGCTCCTGCCCATTGGCCTTGAATTCAGTGGCAAAAACCGAGTCTGTTTCCTTAGCCAGTGACTCTGCAGTCAGTAACTTGGTTGCTGTTGGATTCGAGGGTCTCACTTTCATAATATTATATCTCAGGGATGTTCAATGAAGCCAAAGACTCAAGAGAAACCAAAGAAAGTAGTTCTTCACAAAGCACAATTTTAAAACTGTGAAATTCTTTTCAATATGATATAGTGATGGCCACCAACTTGAATGGCTTTAAAAGACGATTAGACAAATTCATGGATAAGGCTATGAACATTAGTGACATTACGACTGATAGGACTGGGCTGTGGAAATCTGAAATACTTAGAGGAGCCCTTCCAGTCTTCACCATCTGAACTGTCAGGAACTTCCCTAAAGAAAGAGAAGCAGCAAATGATGTTCTGACCAGAGGTGTTTGTGCAAGGCATAATGTCCTAAGTGTATATCACCTAATTTATAGGCTGCTGTGATTACCATCCAACACTTTTTCTCTCTCTCTTTCCATCTGTGCAAAACCTGCAGAATACAAAATGAACAATAAAGGAAGCAAGAGTTAAAGAAAATACAGGGACATGGGAGCAGCAGGAGCAGTGGTAAAACTGCTGAATGATCAATGACAGTTTACAACCCATTGTTCCCCAAAAGTCTAAAATTAGATGAGTAGGTGGTCTCACCTTAGGGGGTATTGAATGCTCATGTTTCAGTGCTATTAGTCAGGATAAGTTAAAGGAGAAGGGGCAGAGAAAAATAACAGTTCACCATTTCTAACAGGGTGTCTGATTTAAAGGGGGGATGGTTTCTCTCTGCTCCTTAGAAAGGACCCTTCCAGGGAAAGAAAGAGTTTTTTTTTTCCTTGAGAAGGGTGGAGAATGGAACCATGTAAAGGTCATGTGGGACCAAATTTACAGGAAACAAAGATTCCTTGCAGAGGGCCAATTACTATGGACCATTGCAATAGTAATAATAATGATGATGATAATAAAGGTACAGGGAAGACTGCACCAATTTCTGTATACTAAGCCCAAGCACATTTAAGGGAAGTGAGGAAAAAGAAAGGGAGAGGAAAAACACAACCACAGCTCTGTTGGAAACACTATTCTGTGAACTAATCAATATGATGCTTTGCTTCCTCTTGGGGAAAGTGTGTGGGAAACAACAAAGAATCAAAACAACTGTGCTGCTGTTGAATGTATACCAGGTGCAACTGCTGAACACCCCTGAAGTCACACAAGCTGTGATTCATGATGCCACACATGAATGCCCAGGATGCACGGCTAAAAATTAGAGAACGACAAATATGTCAATCTGTTACTCTCTCATTTAATTTTTTTTCAAACTTAAGCCCAGTTCATATTCACATTATTTGTTTATTTAAAAAGCCTACATGCATACACATATACGTGTGTGTGTATGTGTGTATAATGATATATACCATATTTCTTGCTCTATAAGACTCACTTTTTCCCTCCTAAAAAGTAAGGGGAAATGTGTGTGCGTCTTATGGAGCGAGTGCAGGCTGCGCTGCTATCCCAGAAGCCAGAACAGCAGGAGGGATCGCTGCTTTCACTGCGCAGCGATCCCTCTTGTTGTTCTGGCTTCTGAAATTCTGAATATATTTTTTCTTGTTTTCCTCCTCCAAAAACTAAGTGCTTCTTATGGTCTGGTGCATCTTATAGAGCGAAAAATACGGTATATATACTTGTATATCATGTTATTGTATGCAAATTCATGTTATTGTATGCAAATGTTATATTCTGTTCAAAATGTGACATCTTGGAGGACCTACAAAAATAAATCAATTAGATCAGCCAAAACACCAAAACGGTCTGAGCAGAGAAGTTCCCTGAGGCAGCAGGGATCAACTAACTCATCACTTCTGAGTAGATCTACAATCTCTTCCTGTGACACCACAATGAAGGACTGGAAGAAGTTCTTCCTTGCAGTGAGAGCCCTGGTATGTAACTTGTCCAGAGAACCATAACTTCATCGCTTTGGCATTCACCCCGATGTACATGCCAAGCTGGGATTGAGGTGCACTGCTGCTGTGTTTGAATTGTACTGAGTTCCCTGCTGTCTTCCCACTCTCCCTCATGGTAAGCAACACTCTTCCTCCTGGTAAGCAACCCACCTGCTGCAATGCTAGTGTAGCAACTCCAGCCCACCAAGAGAGTTGCTTCTGCCATACTTACTACCTGCAAAAAAACCACGTGAAAATATTATCCTTTGCCTGCAGTGTGAGGGGGCTTTCTCCAAAATTCTACCATAACACCCTGTGATCAAATTATGTGCAATGTGTAGAGGAGCTGAAAAGAAACTAGAATTTACAGAGCTGCTATGGATTTGGGGCTACTGAACTGATTTTTCTCTTCTGGCAATTCCTGTGTATTTGCTGCCCAGTAAATTTGCACCCAGTAGACGGTAAAGTTCCTCTGTGTGCACCCTGCTTATAAACAAGATAGTACACTTTGTTGTTGTTGTTTAGTTGTTTAGTCATGTCTGACTCTTCGTGACCCCATGGACCAGAGCACTCCAGGCACTTCTGTCTTCCATTGCCTCCCGCAGTTTGGTCAGACTCATGTTTGTGGCTTCGAGAACACTGTCCAACCATCTTGTCCTCTGTCGTCCCCTTCTCCTTGTGCCCTCCATCTTTCCCAACATCAGGGTCTTTTCCAGGGAGTCTTCTCTTCTCATGAGGTGGCCAAAGTATTGAAGCCTCAGCTTCAGGATCTGTCCTTCCAGTGAGCACTCAGGGCTGATTGCCTTAAGAATGGGCATGTTTGATCTTCTTGCAGTCCATGGGACTCTCAAGAGTCTCCTCCAGCACCATAATTCAAAAGCATCAATTCTTCGGCGATCAGCCTTCTTTATGGTCCAGCTATCACTTCCATACATCACTACTGGGAAAACCATAGCTTTAACTATACGGACCTTTGTTGACAAGGTCATGTCTCTGCTTTTTAAGATGTTGTCTCGGTTTGTCATTGCTTTTCTCCCAAGAAGCAGGCGTCTTTTAATTTTGCGGCTGCTGTCACCATCTGAAGTGATCATGGAGCCCAAGAAAGTAAAATCTCTCACTGCCTCCATTTCTTCTCCTTCTATTTGCCAGGAGGTGATGGGACCAGTGGCCATGATCTTCTTCTTTTTTTGATGTTGAGCTTCAAACCATATTTTGCGCTCTCCTCTTTCACCCTCATTAAAAGGTTCTTTAATTCCTCCTCACTTTCTGCCGTCAATGTTGTGTCATCTGCATATCTAAGGTTGTTGATATTTCTTCCAGCAATCTTAATTCCGGCTAGGGATTCATCCAGCCCAGCCTTTCTCATGATGAATTCTGCATATAGTACACTACAACTTCCCAATTAACCATACAAAGTGGGCCTTCCAGATGTTTGACTCTGAATCCCATCAACCCTAACTAGTATGTCCCAAACTGAAGGTTTATGGTAGTTGTAGTCCAGTGGCATCTGAAGGGCCACAGGTTGCCCACACCAGATATTTAGGCTGCCCTAAATGTCTAGTACACAATGGGGTATATAGACCAATGTGATACACACTTAAAATAGTTAAAGAATGTTTATCAAAGACATGCAGGCATCACTTTAGTTTGCTCTCTTTTCCTCATGCTGTGATAATGAGTCTGCTGAATTGCTGTCTGTATCAAATTTCTTGTGAAATTGCCTAGCTTCCCACATTTATCTCTGACCACCCCCTCCCCAGTCCTCTGATCAAAATGGAGGGAAGAAAAGAAATGTACATTGTGGGAGTAAAAAAATAATAATGTCATTCAGACAATGCAAAAATAAGATAAAATATTGCCACAGTATGTGAAAAAAGGCAGAAGCTGAGAAGTGAATGGATTATAAATATACCAATTGCCACTTTCAGTTGTGTATGCAACAAGTCTCATTGTCAAATGAAGATGGCAACTTTGTCAACAATGCCATTAACCATTGGGAAATTGTTTTGCTGTATTTAGGTTTTGAAGCAAACTGCTGGATTTTACCAGCAATCTTTGTCTGCATATTATGTCATATATGAGTTGGGGGTGCATGCTGTATGCTGAGTCGCCTCTAACCTCTAGATCCAGCAACTTCCTGGTGGGGCAATTGCCTGGGTGATGGGCCATTAAGGAGAACAAAGAAAGGGGCTCTGTGTGAGATGGCAAATGGGTACAAAACTTTTAGGGCTTTAGACATAATGATCAGCACTTAATGAGCTGTACCATTCCAGTAAAAGTAATTATTAGTACCAGTGTAACTTCTACAGAATCAGTGTTATGAGGTCTTATCTCTTGACCCTGCAAGTAATCAGGCAGCTGCATTCCACTCCAGCAGAAATGTCTGAACTGTTTTCAAGGCAAACCTACAGAGAGTGCATTGTAGTAGTTTAGTTTGGATGTAAACAAGGTATGAATGTCTGAGGAAAGGTCAATTTGGTCCAGATAAGGGTGCTTCTGGCAACCTGCTTAAATTTTTACCCATCTAGACAAAGCCCATCCCACTAGCAAATAAAATTTCACATTGACATTGACAGCCAGATAAACACATTTGCTAAATTTGCATAGATTCATGAACATTGTTAAAACAGCAGTATCCAGACCCGGCCAGGACAGATTACATCAGGCTTCCTCAAACTTGGCCCTCCAGATGTTTTGAGATTACAATTCCCATCATCCCTGACCGCTGGTCCTGCTAGTTAGGGATCATGGGAGTTGTAGGCCAAAAACATCTGGAGGGCCGAGTTTGAGGAAGCCTGGATTACATTTTGAGAATCCATTTAATTATCTTTCTCCTTAATAATTCTCCTTAACAATGCTAGGTTTTCAGTTGCAACCAAGAAAGCGCTTCAGTAATGTTGGTAAGATCTTAAATTCTGTCAATGCTGTTCGACCAATGTAAATCCTTCATCTATCCATTCCATTTGAATGGGCTTCACCACTTAAGATATCCTCCACAGCATGCATGCACACTGTAAAACAAAGTCCCAAGTTAGTTCAAGTAAGCTCCCTCTTTTAAACTCCAGCTTCCTTCACAAAGAAATAGGGGGAATGCATTTGCAAATAATAATATTACTTGACTAACTTTTCTGCATATTCACAAGGCAACTGTGTTGTGTAAAGCCACACTCTTTAATAACATCATGCTAATAAGAAATTTGTTCTAGATTTCAGTGCTCAAGAAGACTTAGTAGTGAAATTGAAATGACTGAACTCAGCTAAACTCCACAAAGGATCTCCCATTTGATTGCCTAGTTCAAGCAGAGTGCTTCTCTTTTATCCTTTGCTAGATCTGAAGAAGGGTTAATAACTATAATTCTGACCCCCATTTGAATCAAGCACCATTGGAAGTCCAGGTCAATATTGCCGGCCACTACAAACTCTATAGCTCAAACTATGTTGCTTAATTGCTGTTGTATTTAGTTTTCTGTTTATGTTTGCATCTGGCTCAGGAAACTGCATTGAATTTTTATTTTTCCAAAGCTTCTCATCTCTTGACCCCTTTGCCTCTTCCTTTTGGACATTTTGCTGAAGTATTAGGGAGTTCCACTTCCAAGCCATACTGAAATAACTTTGAATAATAAACAGAAATATAGTGCTCATAAATGGAGGGACACAGCAAAGTCTGCTGAATTTTCCTCTTTGGATCCTCTTTAGGTACTATATATTATGAGATAGACCTAATTTAGCTTTTTGAGAACAAATGTGAAGATTTGTTCCTTTTCCAAACACAGTGACCCACATAGAATATTTTTTAGGATCACTTAGATGTGTACCAAACCACATCTTAGATGTGTACCAAACCAAGTGCTACTGAGTAGACCATGTGAAACTAATGAATATGACTTAGGCCCATTAATTTCAATGGGTTTACTATAATTAGAATTAAGTTGGATGCAACTCTTGAAAAAGACAAAATGCATTTCCTAAATAGAGGACACAGATTCGCACATGCTAATTTGTATGTATGGGTGCAAAAACAGAAATAATTGCTATAATTTAAATAGAAATAGAATTCATATCACCATAGTGGGGAACACAGTGACAATATTACCCATTTGCTTGTTCATGCTACTGTTCAGGTGCTCACTGTTGGACAATTTTAAGGCCCCCAGAAAAAAGCACTATCTTTAGGTCATTAAACTTGACTTGGACTGAAAACAGCCTTCAAATAGAAGATTGTCCTCTATCCCACTTCTCGGTTACTCTGAGACTTTACCTGATTTATACAACATCACTTATATTTTTTTCAGAGTAGCTTAAACTAGTTTCATCCCTATTCCCCCCACTGAAGTAAAAAAGAAACAAACTCAGTACAAAATAACTTTGAAATAAAAGACTGAGTCCCCAAATACCACTCTGAAGTTTTATATACAACTTTTTCATGTTTTATTTGTTGATTACATTTCTATCCTGATTTATAACTGTATATGCTATTGTTGGAAGTCACTCTGGGGTGTTATTTTGAAGGATAGAAAAGAAATTGTATTAAATAAATAAATAAATATTATTTATTATTAAATAAATAAAGAATATAAATATTTCTCTCAAAATACACATTTTTAAAATGCATGTTGCTTCCTGTTTTGAGCCACATACAGTTGAAATTATTTTGTTTTTACCTTTAGTGGGGGAATTTCCCTTAACCTGGAGAAACATTTAAAAATACATTGTGTACTCCATAGTGTGATAGTTCTTTCTACTACCTCATTCTGCTGTTTGTGAATAAATCCCCTTCTCTTTGAGCCACGAAGGTAAACTTGTCATTGACAGAGCCATCCACATGCAGAAAAACTGGGTCCTTCCTCTTTCTTCCTAGGAGATCATAGGAAGCTCCCTTTTACTGAATCAAATTGTTGATCTATCTAGCTCAATTAAGTTTGCAACTCTGTATGAGAAGTGTGACTTAGTTCAGTGTAACCAACATTTAATTTATACCCCATTCCTAAACTCAGTATTGTCTACCTTTGAGTGGCAGGAGCTCCCCAGGGTGTCAGAAATGGGCCATTCCAAGCCCTATCTGAAGATGCTGGGGATTGAGCCTGGAACCTTCTGTCCTGTAGCTACAGTCTCTTCCATCTTTCCCCACATTCCAAAATACATCAAAGAAAACTGTCCACATGAGATTTGCCTCTTGCTTGTTTGTTCTTTGCTTGCTCAATGAGCAGATGTATTGCAGCACATTTTGCAGTAACTCCCCAATGTTTTTATGATGTTCCTTGTATAGCACAGCAAGTTTCTCTCATTCTCTGCTTTAGTAATCTGAACTACCCCCAAGACTGTAACGTTCCAGCAAGCCAAGATTTGATCGTTTTTGTTCTGACTCTTTTGCTTCTATTCTCATGCTGAGAAGCAGAGTCTTGTCCCTGCATAATATACATTCATACAGTAATACTTGCTTTTTTCGCTATTTTTTCTTTCCCCCTCAGGTCAGTGTATCAAGTTAAAGTAGCTATAACTGTAAATAAAGCAGAACATCCTATTCCTTTGGTGCTTACATTCCTGACAATAAAATTGTTAACAATCTCTGTTTTGCTTAGTTTTATCTTCACTTCTGAAGAGGAGGTTGCTTCCAACGATGGCATAACTGACCCCAAAGGATAATTACAAAAGAAAAATCCTCCTTAATTATTATCTTTATACTTAATAATATACCACCCTACAGTATTGGATGCAATTGTTTTGTAGTGTTCATGCAAACCTCTTTCTCTTTTTAATGGAAGTACAAAAGTTAGTTTTTGATAAAGCAAAAGTTAAGGTATTTTGGGTGTTGATCACTCAATGGTATATCCCTGCCTGTCAGGAACAGCTCACTGGTGTCCTCTGTGGTTAGCTGCATAACTGCAGCCTCTTAGGGAAGAACCTTCCAGACTGGGCCTAGCTCCATTCTGAGTTGGGTTTCTCCTGGGAAAGAGCACATACAAACTTTTTTCCCCAGCTTAGCTTTGCTGGAGCGGAAAGTTTTATTTGAGCTCTAGCATGCCCTGTGTTGTGACATTGCCATACTCTTACTCAGAGAACTCCACTGCAGAAAACCAGAAAAACTGGATGATCCAGGGCCAGTCCTACTATTAAGCAAAGTGAGGCAACTGCCTCAGGCGGTAGATGCTGGAGAGGAGCAGCAGCAGCCCCTTGGCTGTTCCTCCCAAGGCCTTCATTCCAATCTTTTGCACAGATCTCTGTGTGCTACACAGTTGGTCTTTGGTGACTTAAACCTACACTCTCCTTGCCTAAGGTGGAGGATTCTATTCCATTACCAGGACTGAAGTAGGATTCAGCTGCGAGTTTGAACCTGGAATGGAAATGTTTATTATTTGTTTTAGGCAGCAAGAAGTGTTGGGCTTGCCCTGGGGTGATCCCCCACTCCATTGCAGTAGGAGATTACTTTAAAAGTTGGGCCTTTTTCAGCCTTGGTAAGGCCATCTTGCCCAAAGGTTGCCCAAAATCTGGAGCTGGCAATGAAAGCAATATAAATGATTGCAGTGGAGCCTTCTGAGTCAGAGGATGGCAATGCCATATCCTCAGGTTGTGGAACAGAGAAACTGTCCCCACAGTTTCACCTGGAAGAGCTTCTGGGGTTGGTTCTGCACACTCTTCCCCTTCTTCTCCTCAGTCTTTCCCCTCAGTGTCTGAAGGTGAGGAATATTACACCAATATCATGAGAGGTATGCACAAAGAACTCCTTCTGATGTATGTATATAAAATGTGAGGACATTGGGGTGTGGGGCAGCCAGCACAATAACCAGAGGCATAGGGCTAGCCCATGTGGCTTGTGTAGCTTCTCCTGTCCCATTTCATGCATTATTTCTAAGCATGGAGGGTGCAGTGTGGGAGGGAAGATGTCTGAACAGATATGAGGAAAGACAAGGTAGATAATACTACAAAAATTCTCAGAGAATTTGTTCTGATCCCCAGTACTAGCACACAATATTCTATAATGTGTTCAAAGTGAGGAACTGATTGGAAGAAAGGAGGCCTCAAATCCAGTAGCAAGCCCTCCCACCTCAATGTCTATTTTAATAGATGTAAACTGCTTGGTAGTAAAGCTTTCCCAGCAAAGAAGACTGAGTGAGACTCCTGTCTGCAATCCTGGATAGCCACTGTCAGTCAGTGTAGACAATACTAGAGTAGATGGCAATGGTCTGATTTTGTATAAGGCAGAACTTCTGAATACCTGAAAACTTGGAAAGTCATCACTATGGAGCTTGGTATGGGTCTAAGCACAAGATGGTCAAATAGTCCAGTTTTATTTGTTCCTTGATAGTCTGACCTGTGTTCAACCAGTCTTGTAGCCATCTGCTCCTGGACAAAGTACACTATGATCTAGGCAAACCTGGGACACCAAAAGGGCCATTGATCAGAGGTAGATAAAAGATCAGACCTTACATGTAGAAGGTCCAGCATTTAATTTCCAGCATTCCAGGTGGGATTCCTGGAATGATTCCTATCTGAAACTCTGGAGAGATGCTGCCAGTCTTTATAGACAATACTAAGCCAAATGGATCAATGGTTTGTCTCCGCACAAGGCAGCTTCCTATGCCCCTACCCATTAGACAGAGCTGCCAACCTCCTTTCTTTTCCTATCCACAAGGCAAGAATTTTCAGTCATATTGGAAATGAACATTACTGATGATGTTCCCTGAAATATTCATTGCTATATCTTTAATTGTATTAATCCAAGTTGCAAATTTTTAACATGTTTTCTGGCAGGCTTAAAGAGCCTGGTTCAACTAAGTATGAAACGATCCAAATTAAGTAGATTGTCTGCATATTTTGTGCCTTTGCTGTCTTCGGCATTTGAAAGCAGCTTCTCATGAAAGTCGGGATGTTTAAAATTCAAGCACTCTGCAACTAAGAAACTCCAAAAAGAGGTAATGAACCATAAATTATTGCCGTTAGATATTTAATACTCAATCAGTATGTGCTCTCTCATGCATATCCCACTTGGCATTGCATTCAGTCTGACAGTGTGGTATTGGTTCAATTACTTTGCTCATTTACAATAAAAGATTAATGAAAAAAAGGTATATTTTAGTTCACAGAGATTAATTGCATTCCTTCCTTTCCCTAGACTAGAAATATTCAGCCCATAATCCTGATAGCTTTTTCATCAACAAGTACATGGCAAATTAATAGACTTTCTACTGCTGGGATTCTCAGCGGCTCTGCAAGTTGCAGGCATCCAGGGAAAAGCTTGACTGAAAAGTTGGCTTTCCTAGTCAAGAGGCATTCATTTACCTTTCTTCTTTTTTAAATCCTTTCTCATGCCTCTTTGAATTAGCCTACATAAAAGTGCACATACAGGCAAAGTATATTTAAATTGGCATACTTTTTGTTGCACATGTTCCCTTCTAACCAGCACAATAGATTGCCCTTGTTGGAGAGGCAACTGTATTAAGCGAGACACCCACATGTGCGTGTTTATTGATACCTCTGTGCTGTAAGGCAAACGCCTCCACTCATGAATCATGAGTCCAAGATGACTGGTAAATCTTATATTTAATCCTGTGAAGGAAAGAATGGCTTGTGTATGTGTAAGAGAATTGTGTCAACAGAACATAATGTTGGCATGATAAATCACCCTCCACTTTTAAAAAGCGCTTTAGTAAATTGACATTGGGATCAAAGAGACCCCAAATTAGTCACAGTTATGTGTGGGGTAGTGATTGTGGTTTTTATGAAGTGTAATTGATAATGACTCCAACTGATTATTTTTTAAAACAAACTTTAGATTGTATCCAAAGCAGCACTAAGTAACTTGTTCCATTACTGCAATGTTTTATGCTTAGGACTTGCTGATCAGAAGGTCGGTGGTTTGAATCCCTGGGATGGGGTGAGCTCCTGTTGCTCGGTCCATGCTCCTGCCAACCTAGCAGTTCGAAAGGACGTCAAAGTACAAGTAGATAATAGGTACTGCTCCAGCAAGAAGGTAAATGGCGTTTCCATGCGCTGCTCTGGTTCGCCAGAAGCAGCTTAGTCATGCTGGCCACATGACCCGGAAGCTGTACGCCGGCTCCCTCGGCCAATAAAGCAAGATGAGTGCCGCAACCCCAGAGTCGGCCACGACTGGACCTAATGATCAGGGATCCCTTAACCTTTACCTACACCCCCTTATGCCCCTAAATCTGTTTGGGGCTTTTCCTGGACCCTCCAGAGCAGACTTGGGAAGTGAAGTGGATGCATGCAGGGGGAGTGAGACTGGGGGAAGTTCTTGTGACACTGTATTAAGAATTGTTCAACATACAGAGTTTTTAATTATTATTTCTCAGATTTTAAGTCCGCCTTTCTTTAGAAAATATAACCAAAAAGGTTTACAAACAAAAATCACCCCGGAAGCAAGGGGGAGGTGCATTACTGCCTCAGGTGAAAGGCAAGATGGCACACTAAGCTTAAATCTTAGTCTAATATTGGAAAGTGACTTCAACTACCATTTGAAGGCAGTAGCTCAGTTTAAGTCCCTTTAAGGCACACACAGCCCTGTCTTCCAGCACCTTTCTATGCCTCTCCATGGCTAGCAACCAGCACAAGAGGTAGCTACATCACTCTGCCTAACGGTAGGGCCTGGTCTGGCTACTATCTGAACACTTAAAACAATCTAAAATAGTTATACAGACTGGCAAGCAGATAGCAGAATCCATTTAAAAAGCAACAGTCTGAATATGGACAATGAAGTGATGACAGTGATTGTGACAGTGTTGAGTGACTGTGCCAAATTCTGAATGCCACCACCAAAGCACACTGAAATGATGCTTCTGTTCGGTGATTCTGTTCTATGTTTTGCAGTTATCAGAGGTTTGCCTGTAGTCGCCTTTAAAAGATTATAGGGAAATCTCTACACATCAATTGTTGTCAGTCACTGCTTCTGCATGTTCTGCAAAGAAAGAATGGAAGTCCATGGGCTGGCATAAATACTATCAACATGGCGGCTACTTTTCAGTAGACACTTCTCAATGGTGGACACTTCTCTATTTTGAAATTCTCAAGTCCATTTTAGAGTGTCATAAAATGGGAGAACAGAGCCTTGTGAGGTTCCCCATTAACAGCAGTTAAGCACATAAGAAGAATTCTGCTGGATCAGGCCAAAGGCCCATCTAGTCCAGCATCCTGTTCTCACAGTGGCCCTTTAGAAGTTTGCAAGAAGAACCTGGGTGCAACAGCAATCTTCCCACCAGCAACTGGTATTCAGAGGCATATTGTTTCTGACAGCGGAGATAGAACATAACCATTGTGGATGGCAGCCATTGATAGGCTTATCCTCCATAAATTAATCTAATCTCCTTTACAAGCCGCCCAAGTAGGTGGCCATGACAGCATCTTGAGGGAATGTATTCCATAGTTTAGGTCAGCCCTAGTTCAATAAGAACTTTCATTTGTCTGTCATTAATCTTCCAGTGCTCATCTTCACTGAATGACCCCCAGTTCTAAAATTATGAGAGGCAGAGAAAGAAAAACTTTTTTGCTGTCTACTTTCTCCACACCTTGCATACTGTTATGTATTTCTATCATGTTGCCTCTTACACACCAATTTTACTGAACCCAAAAGCTCCAAATGTTGTAGCCTTTCCTTTCCACATAGTGGAGTTGCTCCATTTGCTTGATCATATTTGGTTGTTCTTTGTCAGATTCTTTTCAGCTCTGGTCATGTAATCAATTTTTTTGCACTATGGTGAAAACGTATTGCGTATATGTTTGAATTACAATATATTGATTATTTCTAAATCTGCATATATATATTAGCATATTCAAATGTGATACAGATCTGTATCTTCTTCAGTATTTTTACTATTGTTATTGTTATTCTAAAGGCCACCCTACTTGCAAAGTTGGAAGCAATCCTATGATCCCATTAATGTTGAAAGACATGCAGTTGAACTTCAGAAGTTAGAAGATAAAAATATTCCTTCTACTACTGAGGTCAAATCAATTTGGAGCAATTTGCTCCTTCAAATAAGACAAGTCATTATTATTATTTTAAAAGATAGAATGAAATCTTCATTGCAGCAGGCTTCCTCATGTAGAACAGATTAAAATATGCATACATAATATCTAAATATGGAGTCAATTAACACAATGATTTTACCTCATAAATAATGCTAACCTGCCAGTGTCCTCTGGGACGACTTTAAAAATGAAATGTTTCTTTTTATGTAGATCTTAGCTCAGCTAAACAAGAATCAATAAACAGTAAATACAAAGTCATATCTGTAGCCAAATGAACCATGTCCAAGCAAAACAGCAGATTAATAAATTTTAACACCAAGCAGGTTTTTACAAGAAAATATGAGTTCAGGGAACCATAGCTTGGTAACAGAAGTAAATCGGAAGTGTAACTGTGTAATAAGAAGAAGAAATTTAGGAAGCATGTTAAAGACATAGCTGAAACAACAAAAAGTCTTGTGGCACCGTGAAAGTCTAAAGATTGTGTCAAGGTAAGCTTGTGGGTGGTGCTGTGGTCTAAACCACAGAGCCTAGGGCTTGCCAATCAGAAGGTCAGTGGTTCGAATCCCCACGATGGGGTGAGCTCCCGTTCCTTGGTCCCTTCTCCTGCCAACCTAGCATTTCGAAAGCATGTCAAAGTGCAAGTACCTCCAGCGGGAAGGTAAACAGCGTTTCTGTGCGCTGCTCTGGTTTTCCAGAAGCAGCTTAGTCATGCTGGCCACATGACCCAGAAGCTGTACGCCGGCTCCCTCACCCATTAAAGCAAGATGAGCGCCGCAACCCCAGAGTCGTCCGTGACTGGATCTAATGGTCAGGGGTCCCTTTACCTTTAAGCTTTACTTACAACAGACCCATTGAAAGGAATGGACTTAAATCATCACATCTATTTATTTCAATGAATCCAACCATAATATTTTTATTTTGAAATTAATATTTCATCAACCAAAAATGCATGAAGTGTCATATTGAGTTGACTGAGACAGACATTCCTTAGTACAAATGGAATAAGGGAGGGGGAATTATTATAGAGTGTCAGGGGTGAGTTGTTGGTAGCTTTCTGAAGACCTACCCCCACTATGGATCCCACAATCATAGAATTGTAGAGTGGGAAGGGACCTTGAGGGTTATATAGTTCAACCACCTGCAATGCAGGAATCTGAACTCAGCTTTTTTGTTGGTGGTGGTGCATCATATTGTTGACTCAAGTTCAGTTTCTTGTCAACTAAGACTCTAGATCACATGTACTACCGGCAAACCAGTAGTCCCCCATCTTACATCTGTGCAGCTGGTTATTCCTGCCTAAGTGTAGAGCGTTATGTTTGTCCCTGTTGAAATTCATTTTGTTAGTTTGGGTCCAGTTCCCAAGTCAGTCCAAAGCCCTATTTAGCTTAGTGTTGTTTACATTAACTGACAGCAGCTCCCCAGGATTCTAGACAAGGGACATTCTGATTTCTGATATGCCAGGGATTGAACCTGGGACGTTCTGCAAGCAAAGCAGATGATTTATCACCAAATTATGGTCCTTCTCAAAACTGTAGCTGGTTTCAAATCAGTGGTCCATCTCCCCTGAGCACTGAGTGGCAGACATCCTACCAGTGAGCTATAATTCTTTTGTCCTCATTTTTCCAAGCTCAGATTTCTGTTTTAAGATTTGTCCAACAGGCATTGTAGATATTAAAGCTTATTCATATAGCCCATGCAAAGCCTTCACAGGGCTTCATATACAGTTGATGTCTTTTCTGCCCGTCAGCTAGATCAAGCAATGATCCATTTTGATTTCAAAGTGCAGTTTTGTTACAGATCTGTGGCCAATGCATTTTGAGAAAATGAATTTATTCTCATATTATTATTTTGTTTTTAAAAGTCTATATTTACCATGTGGATATAAAACAGTCTTGTGAAGACACAGAATTATATCCAAAAAGCCACATAGCAATGGTCGTAGTGTGGAATCCACCTCCCCCACACACTAAAAGCTAGCCTTGCACTGCAAAACATCAGAAAAGGGCTGCCGGAGTGCATTGTTGATGGAATTTAATTCTGAATGATATTGAAAGGGCAGAGCCAATGCGTAGCTCATTTTTGGGAAAGATAACATATGTGAACTTGTTATTTCCTCCTTTTAACATATAATGACCTTGTCTGTTGACTTAATGAGGAAATTATACATGCTGCACTCTGACTTAACAAACCCCTCAGAATTAAAGAGAGAAACCAAAAAAGATAGGAAGAACCAGGAATGCTGTATTCCTAAGACAGCCATCTGGAGTAGCTGAAATAATGCTTCAGTATGGCATTTAGATGCCTACTTCTATTGGGTACACATAACTGATGACCCATCAAGTCAACCACAGCAATCCAGCTGCACATGGCAGGCAACCAGGAGCTTGTTGTTTTCGCTTTCCTGTGACTGAAGAAAACAGGGGAGCTTGTGTCAAAACCAGAAGCAGCTCATTTGGTGAGATGGAGTGTCAGTTCTAGCTTTCCAGCAGTGGGGTTAATGATGCTTACTGAAGAACCAGCCCACCCATGAGGTGAGATGAAGTGACCATCTCAAGTGGCAGGATCCACAGGGCTGGCAGATTCGGCCCCTGCCATGTGCCGACGGCAGCTGACGTAGCAGTCACTTCAGCTTCTCTTCCAGATGCCACCCCTTTCCAACAAGTTTCTGTCCCCCTCCCAGCGCCACCCCTAGAGGGGGTAGGAGTAGTGATATTATCCCCCCCCCCAGTAATTTCGTTCTGTGAATAATCACCTTTCTAGAATCCTCTCTGATTGAACACCATGATTTTCCCTGGCTGCTGCTGCAGCAGCAACATTTTTGTCTTGACTGTTCCTTTCTTTGCTCCCTCCGAGATTACATGTGTAACCAGTCCCTACTGGTTACTACTCACTTCATAAACAGATTGACATTGTGATGCTATGCAGCCCATTTGATATGACTGTGCGTTGGTATCACTGAGGCAAATGAGGACAGTTGAGGCTGAGGGCAACATTATATTAGTTCCATCAATTATCCCACCCAAACAGGGATCATAAAGTGAATGGGGAGTGTCACAATGTTACATACTAAAGAATAGTCAATCGGAACTGGCTATGTAGTGATGTCACTGAGAAAAAGAAACCGAAACTAACAAGAGAAATAGGCAACTCTCCCCCCCCCCAGGGGTATTGCGGGGGGGGGGCAACAACTCTGAGTAATTTCGGCTCTATTTTAGGTTTGATAAGACTGGAAAAAATTCTCAGGAGAGTTTCACATACTCCTAGTCGTAAAAAGACAAACTGTTTAAAAGCCATTCAACAGCCACTGAAAAGCTCTTTGGGAAGCCTGAAGCCCACTGCTTATAAAGTCAGATCTTACTATCTCCAAAAAATGTCTAGAGAGCTCCCTGTGTTTTGAAGTAGGAGGTTTTTTTTTTTAAAAAAAAGGATGTTGTATACTCTTGTCATTTTTCAGAACTCCCTATAAGTGTAATGTAATAGTGCCAAAGACACATCTCACTGGGGGGAAATAGTGAATTTAGGGAATTGCTGTTTTATCAGCCATTGCCTTGCAGGAAACAAGGTAGATGAAAGGACCACACCATGTTGTCTCATAAACATGTTTCAGGAGAGAGAAGATCAAACACTTCAGTACAGCATTTATCTTTCTTTAAGTGAACACTGAGAGAAGCAGACAGATATTTGGTAAGCTTCACTTGTTTTGGCTACCAAACATTTTCTTGGATGCTCAGGGCTAGCCCTACACAGTTTGATGCCACAGACCAAGGACAAAATGTTCTCCCATTCATTATACAATAGCCAACCAAACTGACAGGTGAATACTGCAGGAAGGTGAATTCCAGTGCATCTGAGAGGATCAGGTGAGATTAGGAGGTGTGGGGAAGGCCACATGGCACCACTGCACAGTACCCCAACCTCTGCCACCTGAGGCAGCCATGATACTCTGACTAAAGATGGGGTCCTATAGTTGCCATGCCAGGATTGTGGAACTTGTTTTCCTGGCAGGCCAGATTGGTGTCTCCCCCTGCTGGCAAAATCTGGCTCATGAGGGGTAGGGTAAAATAAGGATTGGACCCACTAGCAAGATCAGACTTTCCACTCCTTTCCTACATGCCAGCATTCATTCTTTTGAACACATAAAGAGGGCTAGAGGTATATAAATAGCTATGAGCTGAGTGAAGGCTGAAGGTACCTTGGGAGGGGGCAAATAAATATAGGAAGCCACCTTATACTGAGTCAGACTATTTGTCAATCTGGCTCAGTATTGTCTATGCAGACTGGCATTGTCTATAAAGAATTTCAGCTTGACCTGGTAACTACTGCTCCCACACTTGAGTGGGGACAATTTTGCCACACCCCAGCTACCTTGGAAAGCAGTCTCAAAATGGTTTTGCCTGGGAAGGAATTGGGGACAGGTCAGGTGGGTCATGAAGCCAATCAGGATAGGGAAGAAGCAAGGATTTATAAACCGACTCTGCCTCAAACACTCCACTGATCTCTTTGCCTGATTGGCTCTGATTGAGGCTGAAGCCTGACAAGACAGAAGTACTGTTTTTGGGGGACAGGAGGCAGGCTGGTGTGGAGAACTCCATGATCCTGAATGGGGTAACTGTGCCCCTGAAGGACCAGGTGCGCAGCCTGGGAGGCATTTTGGACTCACAGCTGTCCATGGAGACGAAGGTCAATTCTGTGTCCAGGGCAGCTGTTTACCAGCTCCATCTGGTACGCAGGCTGAAACCCTATCTGCCAGCAGACTGTTTCACCAGAGCAGTGCATGCTCTAGTTATCTCTTGCTTAGATTACTGCAATGTTCTCTACGTGGGGCTACCTTTGAAGGTGACCCGGAAACTACAACTAATCCAGAATGCGGCAGCTAGACTGGTGACTGGGAGCGGCCACGGAGACCACGGTGTATAAATAAATTACTATTATTATTATTATTATTATTATTATTAATTTGCAGTGCCCTCTCTCTCTCCCTTCCTATACTGTATGTGATTTGCTAGTTGCCTGCTTGGAAGCTGAGAGGAATTTATTGTGGGTGACCCGGGTTGGTTTTAGGGCTCCTCTTCTTCACATACTCTATATTGCTGGAAGTCCTGTTATTGGAATGACATTTTTTATTGATTTAATTGGCTTTCCATTAGGGCAGGAAAGACAAGTTATGATCTGGTGAAGTAAATATCTGAGACATTATTGGGCTAAGGAATATGCACCAAACCAGCAGGATCACAGTGTTCTTGTCAGGTTCACGTATCCAAGGTTCTTGTAGCAAAAATGAACAATTCCTTCCAAACCTTTTCTTCAGGGCCACATGTGGAACCTGTAAATGTGCCCAAGTGTGGGGAGGAACCAAATTCCTTCCACCTTGGGGAACTTCTCTACCTGGACTCTATTTTGATTTGGCTAATTATGTCTATTTTGTTGTCTGTAGATCCTCTGTGTTGTTATATTTGAATAAACCTTTCTCACTACAGTAATGGTTTCTTTAATATGCTGGCAAGTCACAGATTCAGCCCATGGCCTTCTGCATGCAAAGCCAATACTCTACCACTGAGCTATAGTCCTTCCTTCCTCAGCATCTGATAACAGTAACATATCTGCAGCCTTGTAAGAGTACTTGCTATTTATCCCCACTCATGCTCTACATGCATGCTTGTAAACAAATCAAGCATTACAAATTGTTACGAGTCTTCAGCGCTCTTTCTCATCCAAAGGAAACCAGATCCAGATAGGGCTATCCTAGGAACTTCTCGCCACCTGGCAATCTGAGGAGTTTGCAACAACAGTGTTTTCTCTGCACTCAGCGGTGATGTGATGGGAGACAGGATCAAATATAACAGATACCATAAAGTCAGTGATGTAAGGTTCAGTAAGTCACATTGGACATGTTCATTTCAAGGGTAAGACACAAGGGAAATTATTTGACAGCCCATTCCTGGAGCAGGAGGAAGGTGTTCAATAGTGTTCCAAAGCTGACCAGAGTACACCCTTTGGGCTGTTTTACAGAAGCTTGTAAAATCACAAACCTGTTGAGCAGACTACAAGAGAGAAAGCACATAACCTGCTAATATTTATTGAGGGAAAGGAGAAAGAGATCATAATGCTTTTATCATGGTGTTTTCATTTCTGTGCCAACAGCCTGATGGAATGTCCAATAAAGCCAGGAGGAAAGGATGCTACCAGAAGCCAACATATTAGAAACGCCTGCTACAAAATTGGTCCTGTACAGGGGGTTAGACACAAACACAATACTAATTCTTATTTTTGTTTATTCACCAAGATAATCAACAATACTCATCTTCTTAACCTGGTGCTTTCTTTTTAATGGTTCATCTTTGCTCCTTCTATTTTTGTGGTCTGGCTCTTGCAAACTGATACCAATCTCTGAGTGGTGAGATGCATGGGTAGGCAAACTAAGGCCCAGGGGCCGGATCCAGCCCAATCACCTTCTAAATCTGGCCTGCAGACGTTCCAGGAATCAGCATGTTTTCACATGAGTAGAATGTGTCCTTTTATTTAAAATGCATCTCTGGGTTATTTGTGGGGCATAGGAATTCATTCTCTCCCCCCCAAAAAAATATATAGTCCAGCCCCCCACAAGGTCTGAGGGACAGTGGACCGGCCCCCTGCTGAAAATGTTTGCTGACCCCTGGGTGAGAGAGTCCAGGGGTGCCTGTACTTACCCAGGGTTGGGTTTCCATGGAATGGAGGTCAGCATAATAGATAATGACAATGTTGGAGATTATGATGATCTTCAATCACCTTTTACATGTGTCTCAAGGTAATTCACAAATATATCATGCAAACAGCAAAAAAATAGTTATAAACATACTACAAAACAGCTACAGAGAGGTTTTTTAAAAAGGCAAAATGAACCCCCAAGGCACAGTCCTTTCCATCCAACTGGAAAAGCTCCTTGAAACAAAAATGCCTTTAATTGTTTCTGGATAGCACAGATAGCTGGCGTCTGTCATCTCCCAACAGGAATGCTGTTCCACAAAACAAGGACACAGAAAGTCTTGCTCTGAGTTATTTTGGAGCTGATATTTTAGGGACCTGGAGGAGCAGCTCTCCTGCAGAACATAATGTAACTGGGTATAGAAGGAATAAGGTGGACCTTGTTGCCCACCATAGATACAGTGTTAATAGAAGGGAAAGGATGAGAAGAATTCAAGCAAGCCCTTGAGTTCAAGATCCTTAGTTGTTTCAGAACGTAGTTAGCTATTATTTCCTTAATAGGATTGTACATGAATTTCCATCATGGAAAATATTCATATTCTGCTGATAAGAAGTTGATATCACATTCTGGTTCTGGTTATATAATTGCATTAATGCACAACAAGGATCTTAATGGAAAGAAGCCAAGAAGGGACAAGTTTTGTAACAGCAGATGGGTTGACTGAAATAAATATAATATTTTCAAATGCAAAAAATAGTTCTGTGCTCTTCAAGATTAACCTGTCAAAAAACTCTGATTTTCCCCATCTTAAATATACCTCTCTATCAGAGAAGAGCATTCCAGATGTCCTTTTATTTTCAATAATTAAATCAGTTCAGTAATATAATTAGAAGAAAGCTGTAGGATGATCCAGCTCCTTCTCCAAGGTTTGGCCACATGACAATGTCAAGCTTTCCACTGGGTAACAAAGTAGTTGTTAACTCCCTTAATTGCAGCCACTGGTGGCGCTGTGGGTTAAACCACAGAGCCTGGGACTTGCCGATCAGAAGGCTGGCGATTTGAATCCCCGCAACGGGGTGAGCTCCCATTGCCCAGTCCCTGCTCCTGCCAACCTAGCAGTTCAAAAGCACGTCAAAGTGCAAGTAGATAAATAGGTACCGCTCTGGCGGGAAGGTAAACGCCGTTTCCATGCACTGCTCTGGTTTGCCAGAAGTGGCTTAGTCATGCTGGCCACATGACCTGGAAGCTGTATGCCGGCTCCCTCGGCCAATAAAGCGAGATGAGCGCCGCAACCCCAGAGTTGGCCACGACTGGACCTAATGATCAGGGGTCCCTTTACCTTTAAGAACAAACCAGCATTTCTTACTGAAATGAAATGTTCATAGGAGAAAAGGTGAAGTACCCCTTCCCAACCTGTCATTTCTCCACTTGAATTTGCAGCTTATTCAAGGAGAAGTCCCAGTACACATGCTTTGTATGCAGAAGATCCCAGGGAAAAAATAGATCCCTGGAATATCCAAGGCAGGTTGGGAGGGGAACAACAAATGGAGAGCTACTGTTGGATCCTGTAGATCTGGGCTGGGCAATCTGAGGCCTAGGTTGTGGTCCTCCAAGCTTCTCCAGGAGAGCCAGTGTGGTGTAGTGGTTAAGAGCGGTAGTCTCGTAATCTGGGGAACCGGGTTCGCATCTCCGCTCCTCCACATGCAGCTGCTGGGTGACCTTGGGCTAGTCACACTTCTTTGAAGTCTCTCAGCCAGACTCACCTCACAGAGTGTTTGTTGTGGGGGAAGAAGGGAAAGGAGAATGTTAGCCGCTTTGAGACTCCTTAAAGGGAGTGAAAGGCGGGATATCAAATCCAAACTCTTCTTCTTCTTCCACCTGGCCCTCAGTACTCCCCCTCAACACCCCATCTTCCAAAGGCACATCCCTAACTGGTCCTCTTTAAGTGTTTTTGTCTGCTGGAGCATGACCTTGAAATCTCTATTGTGTGTAGAAAGGTAAAATCTACATTCATTGTTCCACCCACTCTTGCCCCCCTCCTTGCCTATGACTGGCAAGTGGCACCCAGAAATACCGCACAACACATTTTGACAAAAGTCATGCCTCTGCAATTAAAGTAGCCATTTCTTACAGATGTTGAGGTGCACAATGAAAGCAAAAATAGCCAGTGTTTCTCAGAAATCTGCAATTGTTTATTATATAATTGAGGAATACCTATATACAGGATGTACCGCAAAGCCTGCTTCTGCATCCAACCGTAGTCAGCCAGCATAGAAGTAGATCACTTTCATGGTATCATTTCTCCATTGTTGTGATTTCTGGATGAGAACATTCACTAACCATACCACAATTGTTGGGAAAGAAATCCAAATGGGAATGGAAAATCATGTTTGTGATAAAGAGACAAAATGTCCCCTTTTCTGGTTTGCAAATTTCACTTCCTTGCAAATGTAACTAAAGTTAACTACACTATTAACACCTTTATGAGGCATCACATCGGCTGGATTTTCATTGCAGGCATCACTTGTGTGGTACTTATGAAGCTGGGGTAAATGGGAGTAGCCCACAAAGTCGCACAAATGACTTGCTCACCATGTGAGATTTTGCTTTATACTAACAATTGCATCATCTTATGTAAGCAATCATATAGCCACAACGTCATGACTCAACTGCATTACTCAGCTGCATGCCATTTGTCCTGGAGGTGGTGTGTATGATGGGCAGATGCAATAGGATGTTATGTGTCACAGTCAGGAGTTTGAAATACAGTGATACTAAATAAAATTGTGTACACAATGTGGACTGGGTTGTTTATATATGACCATCTTTGTAGCTCCTAAAGAGGAGCCAAACAACCAGTTTTATTGTGATTTTTGTGTTCAGCACCTCAAAATTAGTAAAGATAGGTTATTTTCATTTCATAGGCATTTTGTTCATTGTACAGTGAAATTTGTCCAGAGGCAAATGCAGCTGCTGTGTTGAAAAAAGGGTTCCGTGTGTGCGTGTGTGAGAGAGAGAGAAAGAGAGAAAACACACACACACACACACACAATTAGATATAGTGTTGAAATCCTGCTCATATGAACAGGCCAACACCTATGAGGAATACCCTAGTGTCTCACTACTTATCCTGAAATGGGTCAAGCCTTTGCAAGTGTGCCAGCTAAGGCTGTGCAATAGATTCAACTGTGTCCCAAGGCATATCAGGCCACTTCAGAAGGATTCAGGCATCAGCCAAGTTGTGTTGAGAAAGCAAATGTTCAATCCCCTCACACATGTACAAATACATTTCCTGGAATTACGACATAATAACATTACTAATATAGGACTTTATTAAAGGTTAGACAAACTCCTAGAAGATAAATCTCTGGAAAAGATATAGTAGATATTAGCAAGAATTGTGGTTGTTTGAGAAATTTGTTTTTTTAGGTTTCAAATAAGAGCTGATCTGATCAGCACCTCCTGGACTAATATATGGATCAGAACTTCATTATCTATCAGCTTTCACACTTACTAAATGTTCTCAAATGTTATAGTACAGTTTGTTGCTTTAAAAAGTTTCAAAATGCATGTAGAAACATATTTTTAAAGAGAAAATATATCTAAAAATACATAGTTAAATGCAAATTGCATGCATATTTTTATTTTTAAAATAATGATCACAGATGATATGGAACAGATTTATGGACTGATTCACCCATTCTTATCCACAATATGTAAATGGAACACGTATGTTCTGAGACAAATATAGTGCTATCAAATGGTTTTACCTTCGCACTTTGCTGTGAGCTCGTATCAGACTGGCCTTTGTTAGGAACAGGGTGCTTGAGTTAGATGGACTTTTGCTCTGACCCAGAAGGGTAATTCACATATAACAAATTTTGAACAGGGCTGTTGCAGGCTGCTTCCATGCAATACCCCAGCCAGTCTGATGGGATGCAGAGGCATCTAGCATGGAAGTGGAGATGCATTAGGGTAGTTCTTTAAAGATGCCACAATGGATGCACCACCACAGGAAGGACAGTCTGTCAGCATACTATACTTGTTCTGCCAATTCATTATGGAGCTAATTTAAATATGACACTATTAGCTTGGGACCAGTTTACTTTAGGGATCACTTTACCCCATTATGTGCCTTTTGGACCACTTCAGTCTGTGGAACCTGCACTTTTACAAGTGTCACACAATGTTTGTTCTGCATTTGTGAGGAGTCATTCCTTGAAAGTGTCAGCACTCTGCTCTGGAACTCCCTGCCTATTGAAAATGTTTCTGTTTCAGCAAGCTACTAGAGACACATTATTTAGATATATTTATTTTAAAAGTTTTATTGATCTTAACTTTGCTTTAAATTGTGGCTTTAAGCATAGCTTGGAGATTTATTTATAAATGTTCTAAATAAATAATAGAGCACATTATATGGTGGCCTTGGAGTAAAGTACCATGGTGGAGGAAATGGAGGAGTAAAGCACAGTGATGTATAGAAAGAAAGAGGCGTAGACAGGGGAGGAATGGAATGTTGGAAGAAGGGTTCCTTACCTTAATGGGGTCTAAGGAACTTGAAAGGGAAGAGAAAAGGGGAAGAAAAAGGGAAGGTTCTAGGGCTCTTAACTCCAGTGGTGAACCAAGAGAAGAGAAAGGGGAACAATAGTTCATAGAGAAACTCTATTTACATAGAAAGACAGTTTGTGATGAAGTCAGGACAACCAGGCTCTGGGCAGCAGAGACAACCAGATTTTCTCATAGACCAGAGTGTCTCTGAAGATAAAAGAGCTCCTGCAGTTCTGATGATCCTCAGGAACTTAGAAAGGGCAATCTTGACACAATTTCTGTTTCCATCAATGGGAAGATGCCAGTACATTTCAACACTTCTGAACTTTTCTGACTGTAGTTCTAACATTGCAGTGCTAAGAAACATTCTGAATCAAAATAGCTAGTGCTATTTGAAACGGTAGTGTGTTCTCAACAACTGTGTTCTTTGTACCTTTATTGCCAGAAGTTCCTTGGCAGGGGAAGAAGCAGCTAAAAGTAGGAAGTGCTCAGCAGGAAACTAATCCACATCAGCAGGCAGCTGGAGAGCCTGATCAAATGCATCTTTTCTCTTTCCAGTGTCTATGATGTTCAAATAATTCATGTTCTTAGCTAACTCTGGATAATATACTCTTCATTTGACACCCACTGTTATTTTGGATTCATAAGCATAACATTGTGGAATAATACTCTTATACAGGGTTATTTCTAAGAAGAACATAATCTTCCTTTGACGCTGACCTCATATGGTTGGTTTCAAATATTGCTGTAAGCACAGAGTAACTTATTGGAAAGAACTGCAAATGTTTGCATTAATAGTTGTTTCTCTCCACTCCACCCCTTTCCCCAGAGTAAAAATATGAAAAATGGTCTGGCTTAGTACAAGGCAGCTTTCTATGTTCCAGAGAACCCAAGTTCCTCAGGAGCTCATCAGGGGTTCCCAACAGGAATGTGTACTTGATACATGCACTTGTTTCATTTCATTTTTCATCTCATTTCTGGCAAATCATGTCTTTTTCTCTCTCCCCCCCCCAAAAAAAAAAAAAATCATTGTTGCCTCATTAATTTTATATCTCCTTCATTACAGTTATGTTCCATTTTAGTTGCTCATTCATTTTGTTTCCACTTTGGTTACAATGGTGATCCATTCTGCCTTCTGATGCTTATTACTTTGGTGTTTCCCATCCAAATGGGATGCAATTTTCAGAATAAGAACTACTCACCTAAGGCATCATACCAACCAGGTTTCAGGCATTGTTCAGGCAATAAAAAAGTAGGTGATGTTATCTAAGCAAGCTTCCCATTGCTTTATGCTTTGGTTTGAAGAAGTTTGTGGCCTTACACTTTCAGAGTATTCTAAGATCCTCCCCATGGTATAGAACAGTCCCTGGATGTGTCAGAAGCTGTAGTCAGGTGTAGGTCAGCAATAAAACACCTGGTGTCAATGAAGTTAACTCTTTATTCAAAGAAACCAAAATAACCCAGGCCTAGTGATCACAGCAAATCTTCCTAGTAGGCCTTGTCCCAATAAGGAAATTATGAAGACTTAAAATTCCCATCTTCCCACAGCTCTCTAAGACTCCTTCCCTGGGTCTTTCTCAGCAACCTGAGGTTCCTCTTTGCCCTCTTCATTCCTCCTCATGTTCTGGGAGACCACGGGAGAGGGGAGCTGGTCACAGCAGGAGGGAGAGACTCTCTGGCTTCATCAGAAGCCATACTCCACTTGACCCCCTCTCCAGCATCCTTTTCTGCCTCTGCCTCCGGACTGATCTCTGCCACAGCCTCTTCCTGCTCATTAACCCATTATCTCTTCTACTTACAACAAATCCTCCTCCCAGTCTGCTTCCTCTTTTCCTTCTGACCACTCAGTGTTGTCCCACCACCAACTCCCTGACTCCAAACCTTCCCCTGAGGGATCCCTTGGAGGTTGTCCAGCTCATGCCTCCCACCACTCCTTTGCATCCAGCCAGTCCATGACAGAATGTATCAATTTTGTAAGCAATGTTTCATGTCAGTTTCAGGAATTTGTCCTATGAGAAACGAATGGGAGAAGTAAAACAATGAGATTTTTCATTTGTTTCTATATTAGAATTGCTTCTCAAAGAAATGAATTGGAAATGAATAGGGGTTAATTTGCTTCATCTCTTATCCATAAAAATAAAAATAAATTGGCATCCTGAGTTCCTAAAATGAAGATCAGTAACAGCACACAATCTTTCCTGAAAGGTAGCTATCCCAACACTATGCATCTTTTCCTGTAATGAATCTGCAGGAGAGTTCTTTCAGTTCATACAGAACCATGGTGAGGCTGAAGAGGGATGAATGGCATGATTCCTTCCCACACCAAACTTGTCAATGCTTGGAGAAACATTAATGTGGGAAGAAAATGTATCATTTTTCTTGCCCACTGGTTCATTCATGCTCATCTTAATGCATAGGAAGATGTCCATAGGGAAGCCACCCCCAGGCCACTGTTGGTAAGTATAACACAACTGGAGCACTGTCCCAAGTCTCCTGAGACAGGGGATAGGGCAGCAGGTTTATTTAGGTAAGCTTATATTGAATAAAATCTTATCAAGTAAGATCATGTCAGGTAAAGTCAACGCAAACAGATATTCAGGTTCTGGAGACTGTATCTTCACTTGACATGACATGTTGAGATGCAGGCAGGCCTTTTCAGGACCATGGACAACTTCCAGTGCTGGCCATAGTTCTGTAAACTATTATGCCTCATTCAAACAAAGAAGCTTTATGAAGGCTAGAAAGACCATGTCTTCAGTTAGCCTTGGAGGAGTGGATCCAGTTTTAAAAGGTTCTTGCATTGTTCTGTTCTGGCTGTTTTCTATAAGTTTGATTAGAATGAGAAACTGCAGGAACTAGTCCTTGGAGTCTGTGAAAAGTGGAATTTCCAAGTCCTTAAGCTGGAAAGTGTAATGTACATGGTACAAGAGGAGATGTGAAATGTTCCTTATTGGATAGAACAGAATATAATTGTTCCATCCATTTTGTGTTGATTTTTTGTAATTGAACAGAAGTCTACATTAAAGTGTAACACATTTTGAAAAAATGTTTTATGTGAAATATGCATGTTTGATGCATTTTTGATACAATATACATTTTGTTTACATTTTCTTCCTTGTTCATTCTCCCAGGTTTTAAAAATTTCAAAAATCAATTTTCCAATATTTATCTTGCACTGATAATATCTTCTTTTTTGTTTTCCTTTTGTGATTTTAACTGATTGCTTGTGCTGTCTGTGATGATGGTCAAAGGATACACATTTAATCATAAACAAAGAGCTTCTTAATTTTAGTCAGCAGTGGAACTGCTGCACAAAATGTTATGAACATTTAGACTGATATGGTAAATTTTCCCAGTGAGCAGTAGATTTCATACTTCTTCAGGAGTTTGAGCCTAGGACTTCTAAATATCTCCTGTACTTTATTTACCCACTTCACAGCCCCATTAACCAAACAAAAAGGGAAGCATTCACACTGTGATCCACAAACCCATACTGTCAAATATTTCTGAAATTCATACTAGCTATATCCTTCTATTGCTGGCTTCATCAGTTTGTGGTTTGGGCTGCAATTAAACTTTGAAAGGAAAGTGTCCATATTACATGATCAATTAGTCGAGGCTACAAACTCTAACATGTTTATCCATGCTTAAAATTCACTTCTCAGTTATTCATGAATTCCTTTCAAGAGTCCTCTCATCTTGACTACATTTTTTAAAAAGAAATCCACTTACCCTATATTTCCTATTTTCCCCAGAGAAGCAGAGAGGGCTTATGAGAATCTTTAGATTCTTTCAAAGTCACAAAAATTGAATTGATCCAGAATTACAGCTCAAACCCATATCTACCTCTGCTATTACTTGTGTGAGAACTTTATCAATAGGTCATTTTGTTCTTGGCATATACCAATTTCATCTCTCATTTTTTTCTCATTTCAGAAACTGACCATGTGTGAGAAGAAATCGTATATATTTGATTTGATCATTTCTGGACCACTGGAGATTTTTGAGATGAAAACATGACACCACTGGTGTTACAAACAAAGTTTAAAGTTGATGTGTAATATGTCGAATAGCTTGCAAGTAGAGATGGAGGCAAAAGTTTGGTTTGGTTCAAATTTTTATCTAATCCTCACTTACTGAAATAGTATATGTACTCAAAATGAAGCTATTGTCAAAATTCATACCTCCAATTTTACTATGGAATTCTCCAGTTGGAAGCATGTGTATGGAACTAAGTATGTTAGGGGAAAGTGTGCATAAAAATGCATATATTTACTTGCATTGATATGTATATTAGAGGAAACTGCCTGCATAAATGTATATGCACAACAAAATGCTGGCAACAATTTGTGATACTCCCTTGCCCCAATTGCAAACTTTTCATGTAATGGGTTGAATTTAAGGTTTGGGGGATGAGAAATTGAGGGAAACCAAAGGTGACAGATTTACCCATCCTCCCTTATGACTGTAATGTCCATCTATCAATTGCATAAAATGGAATCCAAAATCCTTCCTTCCCAAACATAATTATGCTTTATTCAGTATACTACATTGTTTTCCTTACATGTATTTGGTAACACCTAAAATTACTCCTAGACATGGTGAAAAATAAATAACTTTGTACTGCAAAGAATGGAATGCTACTTCATCAGACCTTTAACAGGATGCACAGGTGGATGATAGTCAAAAGGAATGATCAAAGAGGCTGAGATGGAGATTAGATAACTCTCCCCCAGACCTCACCCATTTTCAGAGGTCAAAGTGTCATTGAGTGCTTTTGTCCTGATGGAATGTTCCCTTGAATTATAATAATGCCTATTGCTTGCCTGGAAGGAGGATGGAGAGTTTTGCAGTGGGGATGTCTACAAAACTCTGACTTTTGCATGCATGAAATAAAACATACTGTAAGAGTCACATGTGTTTTTCTGCTTGTTTTTGTACTGAGTCTTGTCCATCACCTGTATGTGGCCCCCAGAATGTTGACAATGTGGGAAAGTGGCCCTTGGGATGGGAGAAAAGGTTTTTCACCTCTGCTGTATGGCATGCTGCTTTCACTAAAGTATGCACCTCACATTAAAAAAAAAACAAAGTGGCAGAAACTAAGGTGACAGAGTTGAACTGAAACATTTTGGACTGCAGGTTCATGCATTCAGAGGAGGAGGAGGAGAAAAAGAAGGGACATAATACACCAGAGAGTGATATTCTACATCAAGTTGGCACAACAGAAATGAAAGTTTGCTGTGCTGTTAAAAAAACAGGAAGCACAGGAAAAGGCCAAGGTTTTTTTAATGTTATACCTCCATTTACTGTTTACGGTTAGTGCTACAGTTTATTCTACCATCACAGGTCTCTGCCTCCTAATAACTACTTCATTCAGGGCCAGCTTCAGAATTGAGTGTGCCCAGTTCACAGCAAGGTCCCCCATTAAAGTAAGTGCCTTCCCCCATCATTAACACCTGTTAATTAACACGTTGCACTCCTGCCCAGGTTGCATCCTTAGAGGTGCCTTCATCATCCCCACCTACTGCTTCCATCTCTGTGATTATTCATATGGTACTACTTCATTTGTGCCTCTCATTTGGCCTCTTGTCCTTAATTCAGCAAAATGATTATGCTAGGGTTCTTCTGTACAGTCTGACAATCAACATATGTGCCCATGAAGATCATCAACAACAACACCAAAGCATGGAGGCTGAAATGGAAGAATGCAAGCCATTCTTCCATTTGCAGATGACTCTAGTATTTAGGATCAGCCTTAATATGGAATAGACAGAATACAATATTACTCACAGATTTCCCTAGATATGTAATCTGCAAAGGCTTTTTTAAAAAAATGCTTCATGTGCAACGGTGTGACAAATTGTGTATGAGTGAAAGTCTGAGGATGAGTAGTCCATGCTATCATTGCCAGCCTCACCACCAGGAAGATTTGGCTGGTCCTAGCAAATATTTCTGGTTTCCCTAAAAATTCCCTTTTGGTTGAATTGAATGTGGTAAATTCACTTGGAAATTCACTTCAGGCAAAGTTTTGGTGAGCTGCTTGTTATACTTGTTAGATATGGTAGCCAAAATGGTAGCCAAAATGGTGTCATCCAGATGTGGTGGACTACAACTCCCATCAACCCTGATGATTGGCCATGTGGTCTGGGGCTGATAGTTGGAGTCCAAGTTATCTAGACCAGTGTTTCCCAACCTTGGGCCTCCAGCTGTTTTTGGACTACAACTCCCATCATCCCTAGCTAGCAAGACCAGTGGTCAGGGATGATGGGAATTGTAGTTCAAAAACAGCTGGAGGCCCAAGGTTGGGAAACACTGAGCTAGAGGGCACTAGTTTGGCTACTGTTGGGTTAGAGTATTGGACTAAGATCAGGTTGAAATCCTCTGTCAACCATGAAGGTTACTTCACTTCAGTCACTATCTCTCAAATTAATCTACCTTTTAGGATTAAATGAGAGGAGAGAAGTGATATATTATCTCTTTTATCCAAGATGGGGTAAAATTGTTGATTGGTTGGCATGTAACAAATGAATATTATCAGGCATGAAACAGGTTAAAACAAGCACAAACCATGCTCACTAAATCACGGCTATGTTAGAGACAGCTGTGTGTGAATGAAAAATAGCTTCCATGAACTCTCTTCTCTTTGGTCAACTCTCTGTTTTTAAAATACGGTAGAAGTGTCGCCTTGCTAATAGATACCAGCAATGGATTGTAAATTAGACGATGAAATTCTAATGAAGATGAATATCCCCTTCTCTTAAAGAGGTTTTTTGGATGCATTTCCTGCTTCCATGGTGGAAGCTGGATGCCAAGATTGTGTCACAAATTAGATATCTGAGAAGCAGGCAGCAAGTTTGTTAATTATTGGGATTAATTTAATGAACTTATTCTCATTAGGCTTTATGAGCCATGCTGTATTCAGGAATCTGTGAATACTCACAAATAGCAACAGCAGCCACACAGTGATATCATTTGGAAGTTAAAGGTGTTGATGACAAAAATTGCAATAGAAAGAAGGTGTTCTGTACAGAGCCATATTATTAGGTCAAATTTAGAAGAGCTAATTGAGAAGAATATGTGGAGATTATTTTAGGCATGCCATTGTGGTTCTAAGCACAAAACCACTATGGGTAAAAGTGTATCATAATAAATGATGCTGTTGAAATTTGAAATTGAGCAGTTCAGGATATGAATTCCCCCAGCTCAGCACTTCTGAACTATTTACAAGTCAAACCCATGCTTCTCTGAAGGTTTGGACTCTGTTCAGAATCAGCTCAGCCCAAACCCCTCTTATCACTAACACATTGACTTCATTTTGCTACTAAAATTACTTAGTGGCAGCAGCAGAGGACATAGTTGCCATCTCCCTAGGGCCCTGGGTGCCCAAGCACCCATAGAATTCCCCATGAAGGGGTTGGGCACCCACAAATTTTGATGCTAGGGCGATGCACGCTGCATGGCACCCACGGTCCTGGGTATCCACAATCATGGGGCCAAACTGGCACTCCTAACAAACACTACTCCTGTAGTGTTCCAGGGCTTGCTAAAACTGCTAGGTTGGCAGGAGCTGGGACAGAGCAATGGGACCTCACCCCATCAGGCAGATTCGAACTGCCGACCTTATAATCAGCAAGCCCAAGAGGCTTGGTGGTTTAGACCACAGCTCCATTCATGTCCTTGTAACCTAGTAACTTATGTTTAATAGCAGACCTCAATATGAATAACATAGTATTTGAAGGAAGCTGCTGGAGAATGTAAACAATATGGATTGTGATGAACACAGATCAAAATGGAAACTGCCTCCTTGTTACATCCCTAAACAACATTCTTCATATTTAGAGTTGCCAAAGAAGTTCACAATGCATGTCTTTATGGTCAATTTTCAGCTTTTTACATGGCCAAAAGTTATGTGATGGTGTGGCACACAAATCTCATTAAAGGAAAGATAATGGGGAATTTTGAGGGAAGCAAAAAGTGTGTGTGTGTGTGTGTGTGTGTGTGTACGCACGCGTATGATACACAAGATGTCCAAACTTCCATAACTAGAATCCACAGAAAACAAAAATGCAAGTTGCTTATAAATAAATGGTGTAGGTATTGTCAGCTTGAGTCTAGGGCTGGATTTGAGATGAATGAAGAAACTTTCATGTAGCACGCAAAGTAGAAAAGACTTTGAGCTAGATTTGCCCCAGATTTTTGCCTCCAGTGTAACACTGGTGAGATTTGTATCTTTTCACTCAGGAGATGTTTCTGTGCAGTTTCAAGGGAAGCAAAAAGGAGTTGTGATAAGATTAGTAATGTGTGTGTGTGCATGCACACACACTTTTCTGCCCACACCTAATTAGGCTTTAAAATAAAAGCCTGATGCTACTCAGTGTTGAGTTATGAAATGGAATATTAATTACCATAGCTTGGTATTCTTATTTTAAAAATGTCAAGTGTAGTCTTCCATCTGCTTTGGCCATCTAAATGAAATTATTGCTAAGTACTCATGAAAAGGAAAAGAAAGAGGGTGATGTTTCAAAAAGCAGAAAAGGATTCTTATGTGCAAAATCCTCCTTGATTCATAGGCAGGGGAAGAAATTTAAAGGTGAATCAATCAACTTTGCAGTTTCCAAAACCATATGTGAACCAAAATACAGCTATCCTTCAAAATTCATACATATCTGAATTATGCAATGCAGATCTCCAACTAAATAATGTTTACAAAAATGCATAAATTAGCAGAAAATGTGTACTGAAATTAATATATTAATATACACAAATTCATCATGTTAGGGGAAATGACCTGCAAAAATGTGTACATTAGTCAAAGCTGCACATAAAAATGTATGGAGTAGGATAAAGTGACACTAATATGCTAATGAATTTTCATGAGGATTTTTTTTAAAAAATCATCTGCTAATTGCTGCAAAATGTGGAGACTTTCGAGTCTTAAATGAAGGCTGGAAAAATGAGAAACTGAAAGAATAAATATTGACAAACCCTTCCCAATTCATTCATAGATGCTGGAATTGTGAAGGAATATCACTATTCAACCCTGGATCAAGGCAATTTGCCCTTTGGTGCCCTGGGGGCCACCCTCCCCACTCTGAATCTTTCCCCAAAACAATTTGGATGATGCAAGGTTAGTTTTAAGCATTCTTACACTGTCTGTGGGTGCTGCTTCAGGAAAGCCACTCGAGAACAATGCCAGCACCCCAAATGATAAATGGTTCTGCTTAATCAAGGAGCAAGATCCCACTCCTAATTGTTCATTAGGAATCCAAAAGGGTGGGTTGATTAAAAAAAAACCCTCAAAGCAGATTTAACCCCCACCAAAGAACTGACCCAATATCAAGCCAGTAGTGGCAGGGGGCTCAGATTCAAAGCCCACCCACCACCAGACCAAGTTCTTAATTCTGTGTCTTTAAGCCCAGCCTAACCCTCAATGGATACCCTTGAATACTGAGTGCTCCAAACCAAATTAAGTAGTCCCACATGCTACACTTTATCCCATGCACTCTTCTCTTGGGTGGGGTGGGAAAGTGGGCTCATTGGCCTACCTCTGTTAGCCAGGCACTCCTGCTGGCTAACCAGGCCTGCCAGCCCAGTTAGCCCCATACATGTAACAAATAGCTTGGGAGCACCACACTGTTCCAGATGTTTTTGCCCAGATAGGAGGGCCCCATTCTATAATTTCTGCCACCACCAAGGAAAGTGGGGAGTCCTGTCCAAGTGACAGGCCACAGCCTTTCAACCAGACATGCCAGCCCAGGGAGAGAATGAACACTAATGCGCCAAAGCACAGGCCAAATGGCTCCCAACAGGCCTCATGATTGGCAGCTCCACATCCATATTCCTTGACCTCAATATAATGTGCAACTACACACTCACCCTGCAGCAGCCCTTGCACCCTTCAGTGCATGGTGGCAAAGTCTACTCCCAACCTTATTGCTTTGGACGAGGTGACAGACTGGGAATTTCATGGAATCACCATGAGTTCTGGTGCTGAGTAAACAAGTATGTGTGTGTTTGTCTATAAGGACTATGGAAAACTAACACAGCAGGCAGAAGTCTAAGTTAGAATTTTCTGTCCTGATGCATTAGCTTTCTACATGCAGGTGTTTTCCTAAAGTGGTGTCTCCTGTTACGATATAAAAGCAATGCAGCTGCAAACTGGTAGCTTGAAAACAAAACATGATGGGAATGTTGGAACTGTCCGTGGGAAACAGTGGGACAGTCAGTTCACAGGGCGATGCACCGGAATTTGCTCAGAGTGTAATTTGAGCTCTTCCTCTTGCGTATGTACAGGAAGTACAGGAAGTCTTTGTCACTTGATTGCTGGAGTTTGAAGAGAGCAGAAATGTTTTCTGTAATGCTGCAAAGACAGAAATAAAGGCATGTAAATACATTTCTGTCTATCTCCTTTCCCTGCCGGGGAGCAGGAGGGAGGGGGGGGTGTTCTTCCCACGTTTGGGAAGAATCGCCTATCGAGACCTAGCCTGGATCTTGCTGGGGAATGCAGCCAGGGAGGTCAACAGGAGACCAAGCCAGGCACCTGGGAGAGTTGCCAGTTTCTCCCGATAAAGGCTTGATTTCCGACATCTCCCACCTAAAGCACTGCCGACAATGCTACCAACTTATGCTGCATTTGCTGATCAGACCTCTACCTAGACCAGGGGTTGGCAACCTAAGGCCCATGGGCCGGAAGCAGCCCATGAAGACTGTTTAACCGGCCCATGAGCCACCCCCAAACCTAGCCACCCGCTCGGTGAATCCCCGTGCACTGTGCTAAACCGGCAGCCCTGGAAATCGCTTCTGTGCATGCCCAGATACCAGAAATTGCGCCTGCACATGTCCATGGCACCGGAAATCGCTTCTGCGCAGAAGCGATTTTCGGCATCTGGGCATGCGCAGAAGTTATTTCTGGTGTCACGCTGTGCCAGCCCTGCCCATTAGACTCTCCATTACATCTAAATGAGTTTTGAGTCTTTGAAATCTTTCATAGTTGCAAAAATCTGTCATCATTTAGAGTGAGGCAAAGAACAGGAATTCCCTCACATTTATTTCATTTTTTTCAATACTGATAAAACAAAGTTGCCCAGCAGAATATTTAAATCATGGAGCTCATGTATCAATAGATCACATTGGCCTTGTTTCTGCACATTCCTCTTTTTAATCACAACACACATGGGTGAATTTTGGAATTCTCCTCACACACAAGACCAGATATTTTGTACCTTTTGTACCTTTGAAATATTTTGTTTACCCCTTTTCCAAAAAATCTCCTGCTGCTAATAAAAAGCAATGGTTTCTCTCCACTATTTAAGGAACCACGCTGTGCCTACAAATGATCTCTACAAAAACCTTATCTTGATGATTGAGTTTGCAGTCCTATACTCATTTAAGTCAGTGGGATTTACTTCTGAGTAGACATGTATAGAGTTGCACCATTAGTTCTGCTATTTGATCATTTATGAAAGCCCAGAAATTTACTGATGCATTGTAAATGTTTGGCTACAGATAATAAAGATGATTTTTAAAAACAATTTGTGTTTTAATGTGTCATAGTTTTTGACATGTGATAATGACATACTTTGTTTCTCAAAGGTTGAAAAACTACCAGTGAAGAACTTCCCAGTTAAAGGAAATGGGGCACTGCCTCATCAACCTTAGTCTGCCCTCAGCCAGCCCCACCTGCCTGTCTTCCTATATACATGACCAAGTCCAGGGGTTGGAATTGTGTATCCTCTTCTTTCTCCTTACACTCGGTGTTGCCCTTGTGGAACTCAGGAGGGAGAAAACTATACAGTAGTACCTTGGGTTAAGAACTTAATTTGTTCTGGAGATCCGTTCTTAACCTGAAACTGCTCTTAACCTGAGGTACCACTTTAGCTAATGGGGCCTCCCGCTACCACTGAACTGCCGTCACACGATTTCTGTTCTCATCCTGAAGCAAAGTTCTTAACCCGAGCTACTATTTCTGGGTTAGCAGAGTCTGTAACCTGAAGCGTATGTAACCTGAAGTGTCTGTAACCCGAGGTACCACTGTAATTAGCTGCCATTATCTCTGAATCTGCCTGTCACAAGCTATGATTCCACTTACTGCCGGCCTCCCTGCCTTCTGCCCTTAGTTGTAATACTTGCATTGCAGATGGTAGGACTAAATGACCCTTGGGGTTCCTTCCAGCTTTACAATTCCATGATTCAGTCCCAATGACTCCTAGGAGTGAGATGGGTTTGTTTTCTTATATATTAGTCAGTCAATTAGTCAGTTAGTCTTATATGTCTTACTTTGAATGTTTGTCAGCACTGGAATGACTTTATAGCGATGTACCATTAACACCCAAACAGTTTTGCATAAACTTTTCTATTCTAATGTGGCCAAAAAAACTGAAATTTAAAGCCCTCTTGTATACAGAGGGTCATTGTAGACACATTTATCTGTTAATGTCAATGGTTCTAATTAGGTTTTAGTTGAATACAACTCAATATGTCAGTCACTGGTTAATTGTCAATACAGTGGTACCTCGGGTTAAGTACTTAATTCGTTCTGGAGGTCTGTTCTTAACCTGAAACTGTTCTTAACCTGAAGCACCACTTTAGCTAATGGGGCCTCCTGCTGCTGCCGCGCCACCGGAGCCCGATTTCTGTTCTTATCCTGAAGCACTATTTCTGGGTTAGCAGAGTGTGTAACCTGAAGCGTATGTAACCCGAGGTACCACTGTAATTTTGAAATGTGTGTAGTGCTAAAAGAAAGAGAAATGGATGTTTCTTCCTTTCCATATAATATGCCAAGAACATCTTTTGGAGCCAGGAGACACCCCTTCAGATGTCATAGAATCATAGAATTGTAGAGTTGGGATGTACCCTGAGGGCCATGTGGTCAAACCCCCTGCAAATGCAGGGATATCAACTAAAGCATCCATGACAGAGGACCAACCAACCACTGTACAAACCATCTCCCAAGGGAGTCCATTCCACGGCTGAACAGCTCTTACTGTCATAAAGTTATTCCTGATGTTTAATTGGAATCTTATTTCTTGTAACTTGAATCCATTGGTTCTGGTCCTACCCTCTGAAGCAGGAGAAAACAAATTTGCTCCATCTTCCATGTGACAGCCCTTAAGATATTTGAAGATGGCTGTCGTATCTGCTCTCAGTCTCATCTTATCCAGGCTATACATGCCCAACTCTCTCAATTATTTCTAATAAGGGTTGCTTTCTAGACCCTTGCTTGCTATAGCATTCAAAATCAATATAATTTCCCCAAAAGTTTCCCATTATGTCTTCTTTCTGTTGTAATCCTGCCTCGGTCAGAGGAATGTGCCACTCTCCAGGCACCGGCTGAATTCCTTGTTGACCTCCCCCTGCGACTCCCGGCAGGTAAACAGGCGAGGTCTGTAATCGGCGATCCTTCCCAGACGTGAGAAGAACACACCACTCCTTCACTCTCCCCCTGCTATCCCCAGGGAGGGGGAAAGATACAGACAGAAATGTATCTACATGCTTTTATTTCTGTCCTTTGCAGCAGTATAGAGAAACATGTCCGTACTCTTCAAACAACAACAGCAGAGAGCTCATATAGCTCCTCCCATGTACTTCCAGTACAGGTCAGAGGACACACACTGAGCTAACATCCGGCGCTCAGTACGGTGAATGGACTGCCCCTTTGTTCCCATGGCAACAGTCACAAACATCAACATCCTGTATAGCTTTCCAGCCACCTGCAGCTGACATAGCTGCTGCTTGCTGCTGCATTGCTTCTTTTTGGTAACACTTTCATCCTCTTGTCTCCTGGCCTTGAAACTTAGCTTCACTTCCTGTCCTGTAAAAAGTCATCCACTAGAGAATTTTTTGTGCTTCTAATTTTGTGCTTCTAATTCCATTGTGCTTCTAATACCTTCACTGATGTTTACCATTCATTGGACTACTACTCCCTTCACCTCCAATGAGCTTGGATAATGGTCAGGGATTATGAGAGTTAATTCCAATTTTACGTGGAGGGCCATAGGTTCCTTATCTGCCTTTTGGAGTGACCCATTGACAGGAATTGCTGGATATTTTTACAGTTGCTCCATGTGATGAATCGTTGAATTGCACACAGCAGCTTCCCAGTGAAACACCATAGGATGTCTTTTGCTTATGCAATTTATACATTGTATTCTTGCGGGCAGGAAGGAGTATTAAAGGGCTTCCTGTTCCAACTGAGCCATGCTTTCTGGCCTAAGGTGAAAGCTTCTTGAGCTCCGGCTTGGGTCACTGCATTATTGGTTATTCTTTAGTCCTTGGGTCATTGCTTATTCTGTCAAATTCTGCCTCCAGGTTTCTCAATCAATGCAGACCTACTATTGAGTCCTGACTATTAGCTAGTTCCAGACTCTTGTCTCTCACAAGACTGCATCCTATGGCCCACCTTTTATATCCATGTAGGTTGTAGGTTTTTTGCTTCCTAAAATGAATTTCTTAAAATAAAAATAAAAAGTTGGATTAAAAAGTTCTAGAAGTTGGTTCCAAGAATATGGTGTGTTGATCAAACTGATACTTCATTTTTTTATTGTCTGCTGATTGACTGACAGTTTGATACAATGGGTGGTTTTCAACGAATGGATGACTGCATGTTTCGCTGAATCCTATATAAAGGTTATTTCTCTCTATCTCTCTTGGTTTGTTGATGTTTCTGGGTACATCTTTGTGTGAAATCCTCCTGGATTGCAAAAATCAAGCAAGCTTTTCACTTTTCAACAACATTTACTTAGGCCAGCCTTTGTCAACCTGATGCCCTCCAGATATTTTGGAACAGAACTTCCATCAGCCCCAATGGACCACCTCTTGTATTAAGCATCTTGCTATGTCAGTACCGCTCATGTATTGTTGTGTTTACTTTTTTAAAAGACTAATTATATGGAAAATTATATGCAGAAGTGCATACACTATATATCCAAAATGGTAAAGCCCCATGCTTTATAAAATGATGCTGCAGATATATTGTAAGTGTTATTCCATTTAAATATTTTCTATAGTTATTTGCATTCTTGCATGTATCAGTTCATGCACAGACTACTTTAGAAAATCTGGATTGTATATGTGCATGATATGCATATAATATTACCAGCAATATAATGCATATATTAAATATTGTTCTTATTTTTAATGGAACTACTACTACTAAAAAAAAAGCCAACTCACTTCTCACCCATATCAAATGTAAGATGGGAATTTCAAGAAAAGAAATCCATGCAGCTAAACTTGACATTGAGATTTAATGAAAATTCTATCTCTAATGCCTGTCTCTGAAAGGGTTAAGCAGCTCCTTCATTTCGCCCCAAAGTTTGCCTCCTTTACAAAGCAGGACTTTGTTGTGTGTGACACCGAACATGAAGAAATCCTAAATAAACAAGCAGATTTCTTTCTCAGTGCTTTGCAGCCAATCTGTTTCTGAAATGGGGACATTTCGTCCCACATATTCTTTTTTCCTACTCATAACATGACTAAATTAAATGGCATTTGTTGCTGACCTCTAATTATATTGAGGCCATACCATTTTCTGTATAAACATGAACACAGTCAAACTAATTAAACACTGACAATAAGTAAAAAGGCACACTCTAATGAGATCTCTTTTTTATCCCCTCTGAAGTTCCACTTTATCCCTGGCATATGGCTCATAAAAATATCCCCATCAAAGGGGAAATCAGGGTTGGAAAATGCAGCATCAGGGTCACAATTTATAAATTACACATTTTTACCCTTTCCCCAAACCCCAGGATGAAACAAAAGCAAATAAAAAATACCTTATTGATTATTTATATACAACAGAGTGTGGTCTTTTGTGATGGCTACAACCCCCCCCCCCAATATATATATATATATTCCAACTTGGAAAAGAGCAAACTAATGAAATTTTCTGGGGGAAATGTTTCTGATGGAAATGTCTTCCCCCAGGCCTTCGGCTAATTAAATAATCTATGGCTTTTTAAAATGGGTGTGTGCGTGTTATTGTTTAGTTTGTTATTATGCTATGTATTTTTGTGAACAGAAAATGGCAGGATTTAGGGAGTTAAGAGAGCTTCTAAGGCAAGCTCCCCTCCCCTCTCTGATTGTCAGCAGAAGCCACTTTATGAAAGAGCCACCATTCCAGGAAAAAACAGTAAGTCTTTTTCTTAGGGGAACATGACTGTGGCGTGCTATTCTATTAATCAACTTTTCCACAAGTCTTTTTGCTATGGAGCTCAGGCCTTTAAGTTTGTCTTACATTAAATAAGAATGTAAGAAGAGTCTGCTGGACCAGGACAATGGCCCATCTAGTCCAACACCCTGTTCTCACAGGGGCCAACCAGATGCCTGGTGAAGATGAAAAAGCAGGACCTGAGTGACATAGCACCCTCCTCTCCTTCAGGGGCATATTGTCTCCTAAGGTGGAGGCAGAACTTAGCCACCATAGCTAGCAGTCATAGGAAGCTTTATGCTCCATGCATTTGTTCAAATCCTTCTTCAAAGCCATCGAAGTTGGTGGCCATCTCTGCCTCTTGTGGGAGCAAATTCCATAATTTATGGACTATGTGAAGAAGTACTTTCTTTTTTAATATTGGGGGGGGGGGACCTCTCTTCCTCCACCTTCTCCACACCTAGCATAATGTTACACACCTCTGTAATGAGATGCAGGAGGAGAGTAAGGCTGGACATATCGATCCATTTCAGTTTTATATAAGTTTCTCACTTCCCCAGTCTTAAAGTTCAGTTTGTCACACATTCACATAGATTTGTCTTCACAAAAATTGGCCACCATTTTAGGGCCCATGTCTCCTAAGAACACATTGCCCATTTTTGGAAGCACTTTCCCCTAATATAATGCATATACTAATTATTTTCCTCCAGTGTGTACACTTTTTGTGCACACCTGCATGTAACACACACATTTCTGTTGCTGCTGGGAGAAAAACATCACAATCTTTGGTGAAGTGCCTATTGGGGGAGGCCAGTAGCTCAGTGCTAGAGTATTTGCTTTGCATGCAAATGGTCCCAGGTTCAGTGTTCGGTAGGACCAGGAATGTCTTCCATCTGAAAACATGTGGAGCTGCTGCCGCCACGGCAGACAATAATGCTTTGGCTGAACCAGTAGAAGGCAACTTCTTAGGTTCAGATAGTACAAATTAGGTAAATTTGGTTTAAAATGTGGACCAAATTTCTCCCCTAACCCTTGAGAAGAGAGTTAGAAGACTGCTAGAGGCACAGCAGCTGCAACCACACATAGGGGTTTATGAATTTAAAAAGTATAGGCACTTTGTCAAGACCCAGACCTGGCAGTTGTGGACTAGGACTCTCATTGGGGCACAAAATATATCCAGTGGTTGTTTTATTCCAGCATCTCCTTCTCTTTTCCCTTAGGTCCTGGTTGGCTCTCAAAACAGGCCAGCACTAAAGTCAGTGAAGACTGTAATTAAACAACAAATGATACTTTCGAGAGCAAGATAAGGTCAGCACACTCAACATTTGAAAGGGTCAGTAATTAGCCATGTGTCACTATTAGAGCCCTGGGAACAGCGTAGTATTACCAATTAGAAGGCCACAGGCCTCCCTAATCAGGCATGGGAGAGACTTGACAGGGACATTTGTTTTCAGTTTGTACTTCTAAAACAAAAACAAAAGTCACAAGAACTTTGCCAGGATAGTTGGCTCACTCTGCACACCAGTCTCAACCTCTTAGACAACCATGCTTTCAAAAGAGGAGGCCATGTTTTAGCATGCTTCAGAGGGATGTTTCATGCATTATGCAGAGTCAAACTGGCTTTGCCACCACATCTGCACTCTCAACTGGGAGCTATAGTCAATGATGGGCAGGGTTTGTAGCTCAGTAATTAAAGACATTCACTTTTATGCATGGATGGGGGATACTGCCCCCACAAGTCCATCCCTTATTATTTGTGTTGCCTTTTTTTTTTTTTTTTTTTTTTTTGCAGTGAATTGTTAGACTGCATTTTTGTATGTGTGAGACATGGCAAAATAACATTTTTTTATCATCTGGAATGAAGCAGTATACATTTTTGATGACTTCTCTGTTGATGCACATTGTTTCAACCAACATTTCTGGTACAACCACTTCCCTATTACATATTATTTGATGGCATTATCAGTTCCATTCTCATTCTCCAACTAATTTATATACAATAAATTTCTTTGATATGGCTCTGATCTCATGACCAGTGCTGTCATTTAAAAATAAAATTAACATGCATCTGACTGTTTTTGCTATCCTGTGAAGTTCTGATACACTCTGTGCTTACTGAAGCTGATTCATTCTCTCTGTGTTTATTATTGTAGCCCTTTCTTGAGATTTGCTTAAGGCCAGGGTGACTTTGCTGACCAGTTGTTTGGTCAAACATTTTTTGCAGTCTTTGAAGGGGAAAGCAATCTCCATGTGTATAAAGTAGAACACAAACTGACACATTTGTCCATACACACAGCACCTGGTAAAGTGTGAACTATCCTAGCAAGAGCCATCTGCGGGCGTGTTGTTTCTGAAATAGTGAAAAATCCTGTAGGTGGGGCACTATGTAGATATTCCTCCCACCCACTTCATTCATCAATATTTTGTGCTTCATGTTGTTAAGCATGCTTCCAGCAATATGAACAATTTCAGATCTTATGATCAACCAGGGAAGGCGTGTCGGTGGTTTGGCCTCTGGGTGCTACCTGGTTGGCATTGTCCCATGACAGGGCTTCCTCGGCAGTGGTTCCCCATTTGAAGAATGCCCTCCCTGGGAGGTGCGCCCATCTTCCTCAATATTAACTTTCAAGAGTAACTTAAAAACTTTCCTCTTTGCCCTGGCATTTGATGGATGTAAGATTTGGTTCCTGGCAACTTTGAAAATATTAGCTGTAAAGTTTTCTGACTAATTTTATAATTTTTTGTTTCAATTTAATATTTTAATAGGTTCGTGTCTGCTGCCATGGACTCATTTGAGAGGAAGGGTGGGATAGAAACTGAGCTTCATTGGCTATCCATGAGTTTTAGTGTTGGGATGGGGTCTCTATCCACTTGCTGCATATTGTGCATAATTTTATAAACTAGCATGTCATCTCTTACTCACTTTTCCTCTAAACTAAAAAGTCCCAAATGCTGCTACCTTTCTTCATGGGGAATTTGCTCCATGCCCTTGATCATTTCAGTTGCCCTTTTCTGAACCTCTTCCAACTCAACAAAATCTTCTTTAAGGTGAGAAAACCAGAACCGTACACCGTATTCCAGGTCCATTCACATCATCTGTTTGTATAACAGCATTGTGATATTGGCAGTTTTATTTTCAATTCTTTTCCCCATGCTCCTTAGCATGCAATTTGCCTTTTTCATGGCTGCCATCATAACTAGTTGTAAATGGTTGGCTTCTGTTGAGTCAAACCCATGGTGTACATAGTGTAATAATATCAAATATGACTAGCTGTAGTGTTCTGTGGTCTCAGAAATACCTGAGCTTTAGCTACAGTCCCTACCTTTTATCACTTCTTTATCATTTAAAAAAGAACTCCTACAGCACAGCTACTCTTTCAGACACTGATAATCAGATTCAGCTCAAATACTTCTAAGTCTGACTATGTGACTTCACTGCCTCCATCCCTTTGTCCTTTAGAAAATGTAGGGACTCCTATATAACCAAGATTTTTTTTGTAGTGAATTTTTTCCAGTACGTTTGTTTCCAGTGAACTAGCACTGATGTCCATCTCTACAGCAATTTCAGCCACTGCAGCATTTCTGTGTTTTATCGTTCAAAATTTTCAACTTCAGCACATACACCTTTGAGTTTCTTCCAAAACTAGCATGATGCCTTTCTTTTCCTACCTGGAAAATGTCTGGTATGAAAGCATGTGCCCTACAGGCACCATTATTTTTAGTCTCATGGGATTCATCCAATCCTCACACAGCTAGGGCAACCATGGTGTGCTGCTACCCACTAGCTGTATAAGCTTGCCAATTCTTCCCCAAACTCAGCAAACTTGCAGGCAGACTTAAGACCTCTTTCCTAGGATTGCTAACCTTCTTCTTCTTCTTCTTCTTCTTCTTCTTCTTCTTCTTCTTCTTCTTCTTCTTCTTCTTCCTCCTCCTCCTCCTCCTCCTCCTCCTCCTCCTCTTGGCCGAGGAAGATTGTCTTCCATAAACACAGTTTTAACAATGAGTCCATAAGTGACTGTGGAGGTCAATTCTGGATCCACACGTCCTTCCACAGTGGGGACACTGGTTTCTGGGTGGGAGTTGATCATGGTGTGGATTTTCCAAGTGTGCCTTCCTCCCTTGCGTCGTGAGTTCGAGTATCTTCAAAGCCCATGACACCTTTGGTAAAGGCTGTTCTCCAACTCACAGTTCAACTCCAACTCCAACTCACTGGCTCGCAGGCCAGTGTTTCCCAGCTGTCAGTGTTTATACTACATTTTTTATGATTTGCTTTGAGACAGTCTTTAAACCTCTTTTGTTGACCACCAGCATTACACTTTCCATTTTTAAGTTTAGAATAGAGTGTCTCCGAAAAAATATACACATCAATTGGGAAGACAGGCAAACTAATACCAGTGTACTGGAAGAAGCATGATTCTTCAGCATCAGCTTCGTTGGACTGGTCCTGTTGTGTGGATGACTGATGATCGTCTTCCAAAGCAACTACTCTATGCCTGTGTCAGGAGTCCTACACTCGAGTAGGACCCTGGCAGAGACACATGCCCTACTGGCATGTTCTCTCCCTCCTGGTCGATCGTTCGGGGGACTCTCACAGGAGGTGAGAGTGTCATTGGAATAAAGTGCTCTGCTTGTGGGCTTCTCATGGGCATGTTGCTGGCCACTGGCCAACTTGAATAAAATGGGGGGGGACAGGTAAGCCCTGCCCCAAACAATCGATCGTATGACAGGGCTCACCTACACCATTTGAATGGCAATGGCCATCATCTTTGGGGGATGCCCCCTCAATCTGGGGGGGGGGGGGGACTGAAGGGACCTTGGCCCCTTGGAGTTGGCTCCTATGCTGCGAGAACAGGATGCTGCACTACATGGGCCAGTGGCCTGGTCTTTATGTGAGTCTTTGTTGGCAGTGCTGGATTTATGTATAGGCTAAATAGGCTGAAGCCTAGGGCTTCTAAATCCAGCGGACCTCACCAGCCCTCCTGCTCCCCAGCGGGCAGTCTCCCCTCTCCCAAAATTGTAAACCCAAGACTTCATGCAAGGGCAGGGCAACTCAGGCCCAGCAACTATGAGACTCAGGGCTAGCCAGTGGGGCCCAATTTGAAGTGCAATTTGATTTTTTTTATTTTTTTTGTAGGGCCCCAGTTCACAGCCAAAGTCTGCAAAATCTTATAGATATAAATAAAATCCATCTAAATTGCCCTGGTGCAGGGGCCCCCTTAGGAGCGGCCCATGGGGCCCAATTTGGCCCAACTGCTCCAATTGCCTTAAGGTCAGTCCTGATGAGACTGTGCAGGGGTTGGATTTACAAGCCCTGTACCTTCTATGTCCCTGGTATCACCATTCAGAGTTCCCAACAGTGTTTAAGCAAGCAAGCAAGCACACAGGTCACCTTTGTCACAGTCAGGGCGCCTATGCCTGCACCCAATCGTGTTTTTGTACAATCTTGTTTGTCCTCAGTAACCAAAATTATATTATCAACATATACAAGTAGAAAAGTTATTTTCCTTCATTTGCAAGGAATCGTACAAAACAAAGTGGCACTAATAAAGAAAAGTTCCAGGGTGGCAACAGAAAGCAAAGTAAAAATGCTTTTGCAGTTCATAAAAACTATCCAGCAATATCAAGTTATAGGAAAACTGGTGCCATTAACAATAATCCTTCTAGTTGGTTCATTGGTTCGGCAACTTCCATGCACATGATGTGTGATGCTAATTATTTCCCCCAAGAGTTAAATGATAACTAATCAGAGGCAGCTACAAGAGAGCTATGAGATTCAGGTGAGGGTCAGGTGCCTTGTCAATCCCAGATGACCCAGCCTGCCAAGGCCTCCATTCTCCTAAGGGGGTGAAGCCTAGCATGGAAGACTTCTGTATAGTACAGAGATCTTTGTCATTGGGTACCTTGATTTCAGCAAGGCATTTGACAAGGTGCCCCATGATATTCTTGTAAAGAAGCTGGTAAAATGTGGACTTGACTATGCTACCACTCAGTGGATTTGTAACTGGCTGACTGACCGAACCCAAAGGGTGCTCATCAATGGTTCCTCTTCATCCTGGAGAAGAGTGACTAGTGGTGTGCCACAGGGTTCTGTCTTGGGCCCGGTCTTATTCAACATCTTTATCAACAACTTGGATGATGGACTCAAGGGCACCCTGATCAAATTTGCAGATGACACCAAACTGGGAGGGGTGGCTAACACCCCAGAGGACAGGATCACACTTCAAAACGACTTTGACAGATTAGAGAACTGGGCCAAAACAAACAAGATGAATTTTAACAGGGAGAAATGTAAAGTATTGCACTTGGGCAAAAAAAATGAGAGGCACAAATACAAGATGGGTGACACCTGGCTTGAGAGCAGTACATGTGAAAAGGATCTAGGAATCTTGGTTGACCACAAACTTGACATGAGCCAACAGTGTGACGCGGCAGCTAAAAAAGCCAATGCAATTCTGGGCTGCATCAATAGGAGTATTGCATCTAGATCAAGGGAAGTAATAGTGCCACTGTATTCTGCTCTGGTCAGACCTCACCTGGAGTACTGTGTCCAGTTCTGGGCACCACAGTTCAAGAAGGACACTGACAAACTGGAACGTGTCCAGAGGAGGGCAACCAAAATGGTCAGAGGCCTGGAAACGATGCCTTATGAGGAATGGCTAAGGGAGCTGGGCATGTTTAGCCTGGAGAAGAGGAGGTTAAGGGGTGATATGATAGCCATGTTCAAATATATAAAAGGATGTCACATAGAGGAGGGAGAAAGGTTGTTTTCTGCTGCTCCAGAGAAGTGGACACGGAGCAATGGTTCCAAACTACAAGAAAAAAGATTCCACCTAAACATTAGGAAGAACTTCCTGACAGTAAGAGCTGTTCGACAGTGGAATTTGCTGCCAAGGAGTGAGGTGGAGTCTCCTTCTTTGGAGGTCTTTAAGCAGAGGCTTGACAACCATATGTCAGGAGTGTTTCCTGCTTGGCAGGGGGTTGGACTCGATGGCCCTTGTGGTCTCTTCCAACTCTATGAGTCTATGATTCTATGATTCTATGATTCTATGGTATGGGATCCAATGAGGATCTTAGGAGCATTTTTAAGAACATATTCCGCTTTAGATTCAGGTAGGTTGTTGTGTTGGTCTGACACAGTCGAAATTAATAAAAACATTAAAAATTGTGCAGTAGCACCTTAAAGACCAACTAAGCTTAGTTGGTCTCTAAGGTGCTACTGCACATTAATATATATATATATATATATATATATATATATATATGTATATATATATATATATGTTCAGCTTTAGATTAGCCAGACCTCTGGCAGGTGGAAATTTTTACAATGGTATAATAAGGCCTTCTGCCATATTCACTGCAGGTATTTAAGCAGAAGCTGTTTGTCAGAGGTGCACTGGTTGCAGATTCCTGCAATGAATCTAGGGTTTCTGAAATGACCTCCAAAATCCCTTCCAACTGTAAACTTGTGAGATCTCTAGCAGGCCTCACGTCACAATATACCATGTATGGCATGCATTTTTATTATTTTATTTGGTTTTTGCTGTGTCAAGATCTTGGGGAATAAGCTAATGTTCACCTAGCAACAACAGATGTAGAGGAAAAAATACATAATTTCAATAAGACTGCTGCTTACCTCTGAAGCAAGTCAATTTTACTCTTCTCAGCAGGAGGAGGCAGTTTTCTCCAGCTAATAGAGATTTAAAAATAAAATAAAAAGCATAATAATAAGAAAAAAAGAACTTCCCTGCCCCTCAAAAGGCTTTTTACCTCCAGCAGTTTTTGATGTTTTTAAATTTGCAGGACCATTTTTCCTCCTTAGGGAAAAAGAAAGAAGGAAAGATTCATTCTCTTCCTCTCTGTAAAGAGTTATAAGTGGTCAATCAGTTATTTCAGTTGATTTCTTTGGCCTCTTGGATAGAGAGATTTTCTTCCTGTGTCTTCCTTTTGCACTAACTGGCCTTTTCTTCTTTAGTGAGAAAAAAGGTTCACAAACGATGTACAAAAGAGAAATAAATAAGAAAAAAAGATGCTTCCCAAGTAAGATATTTTGCAGATAAATGACTCTGTATTCTTTTCAGCTTCTATGACCTTCATTATTGTATGATGTGAGAAACCTTGTCCAGAGCTTATGGACTGGAAGAAAAAGTCCTGATGGGTGGGTGTTGAAAAAGGGATAAAAAACATTTTACCTCTAGCTCACAGGTTTAAATTAAACTTAAAGAGTATAGCTGAAATTGGTGTCTCTTGACATAGGTTGTCTGGGAGATCTAGCATTCTATGAAATGGAGAGACATGGTAGTCCTTTTCAGACATGCCACTCAGGTGTAAAGAATACATATGAATGAAAAGCATGTTTTACATGCAGACAGCCCTGGGTTTAATCCCCAGCAAATCCAGGTGAGAGAGGCACTGCTAGTACTGAACTAGATGAACCAAGGCTTCCTAGGTTCCCATATTAAGTAGATATGAGCATGCAACACAGTTCTCTAAAAAACCACTTGATGAAACAAGACTGTTTTCAGCAAATGAGGAAATGTCAGACTTGTAGTTGCATGTCTCATTTCAATAGGGAGTGTATACCAATGTGCTGATGCCACTATGCTGAACATTTTGATTCAAATAGAAGTTAAGCAACCATGTGGTACCTATGGGAGAGAAAGGATCAGTAATGCATGGTGGGGTGAGGCAGAACTGCGGTCCTCCCAACAGCACTGTCACTGCAGCTATCCAGAACAAAACTGGGGGGTGAAGCAGCGCAGCATCAAGGTTGAGACTGTGTGGATGCCATGGTGGAGCCAAACTGATACTTTCATCCAGGTAAGCTGTAGTGACACAGATCTGGGGAGGATGTTTCTGCCCCACTAGCCACTAGTGGTCAGTATTTATAACCAAATAATAATAATAATAATAATAATAATAATAATAATTATTTATTATTTATTATTTATACCCCGCCCATCTGGCTGGGTTTCCCCAGCCACTCTGGGTGGCTTCCAAAAGAATATTAAAATACTGTGATACCTTAAACATTAAAAGCTTCCCTGAACAGGGCTGCCTTCAGATGTCTTCTAAAAGTCTGGTAGTTGTTGTTCTCATTGACATCTGGTGGGAGGGCGTTCCACAGGGAGGGTGCCACTACCGAGAAGGCCCTCTGCCTGGTTCCCTGTAACTTGGCTTCTCGCAGTGATGGAACCGCCAGAAGGCCCTCGGTGCTGGACCTCAGTGTCCGGGTAGAACGATGGGGGTGGAGACGCTCCCTCAGGTATACTGGACCGAGGCCGTTTAGGGCTTTAAAGGTCAGCACCAACACTTTGAATTGTGCTCGGAAACGTACTGGGAGCCAATGTAGGTTTTTCAAGACCAGTGTTATATGGTCTTGGCGGCTGCTCCCAGTCACCAGTCTGGCTGCTGCGTTCTGGATTAGTTGTAGTTTCCGGGTCACCTTCAAAGGTAGCCCCACATAGAGCGCATTGCAGTAGTCCAAGTGGGAGATAACCAGAGCATGCACCAATCTGGCGAGGCAGTCCGCAGGCAGATAGGGTCTCAGCCTGCGTACCAGATGGAGCTGGTACACAGCTGCCCTGGACACAGATTTAACCTGTGCCTCCATGGACAGCTGTGAGTCCAAAATGACTCACAGGCTGCGCTCCTGGTCCTTCAGGGGCACAGTTACCCCATTCAGGACCAGGGAATCCTCCACACCTGCCCACCTCCTGTCCCCCAGAAACAGTACTTCTGTCTTGTCAGGATTCAATCTCAATTTGTTAGCCGCCATCCATCCTCCAACCGCCTCCAGACACTCACACAGGACCGTCACCGCCTTCACTGGTTCTGATTTGAAAGAGAGGTAGAGCTGGGTATCATCTGCATACTGATGAACACCCAGCCCAAACCCCCTGATGATCTCTCCCAGCGGCTGCATGTAGATGTTGAAAAGCATGAGGGAGAGGACAGAACCCTGAGGCACCCCACAAGTGAGAGCCCAGGGGTCTGAACACTCATCCCTCACCACCATATTGGGGATTTTAATTGTGCAGGGAGTGTCCATGAGTAGAAGAATCTGTTGCCCACCTTGCACAGTCAAATAGGGCTGTGCAAAACCTCCCTGGGCTGGCTGGGAAACCACCCACCTTGAATCTGGTCATGAATCAATTCAAGGGCAGGATCAATCATTAATTCATATTTTTTAAAAACCCCAATTGAACATAAAGGAAGGGAGTAAAAATGTGTGCTGCATTCCTAACTGACTGACAGCTGGAATATGAATCCCCCCAAATCAAACCTATTTAGTTCAGGATTCTACCAAATCCAATGCACAGCCATTCTAATGATTCTATTATGTCTTTGCAATCACATCTTTACAAGTAGTTATCAGGCAATCAAAGCTTGTGAGGAAACTTTCACAGACATATGACTGAAGACACATGAAACTGACACAAGCAAGAAAAATACTGATCCATCCATCCTTGCTAACCATGCAGCCACAGGAGCAGGCAATTTATTTGCATAACAAAACATGAGCCCATGTTAACATTCAGAATCTGATTGGGAAATCTTAAGCCTGAAATTTATGTTTGTTCCATTATTCAAAGCATCTTGATGGAGAAAATAAATAAATGATTAAGTTAACTATCAGGAAAGGAGTGATAACTTTTGTGCTGAAGTCATTAACGGTAGCTCAAAAGCGCCCTCCATGTTTAACAAGAAGGCACCGGTAAGCGTTGATTGCAAATCCTTTAATCCTATTGATCCTTCTTCTGGAAATGGAGCAAAACTCTTCTCTGACTCAGAAGACTGACAATACACAGTAAGTGCACACGGCTGGCACTGTACGCTTCAGGAAACTTAATCACATAACCTTCTTCATTACTCCAAAAATCACTCCTAGCAATACAGCAGTAGTGCTGTCCTCACTGCCTGATGTTGCCAATTTCCTTTTTTGCTGGAACCAGATCTGGTCCCACTGGAATACTACTTTTATGTGGTACCCCCCCCCCCACAAAGGCGTATCTGGCACCATCTCTCTACAGTTTTAGGAGATTTGTTAAGAGGCATCCTTTAGGGTGGGCATTTGGACAAGGAGAGACCTGGTTGCTGCAGCTGCTGTTCATAATTTTTCTTTAGTCATTTGTTACATGGTTTCAGAGGACTGTGTTATTTTAACGATTTTTATATAATTGCCTGTTGTAATATAACCCATGGTATCTACAAATAAGGTAAGCTCAAATATCTTCATCCCCAGAATTTCTCAGAAAGTTCACCCATCCTTGCCAAGCTTTGAGGCAATTCTTTTGACCTCCTCTCCAGTTGTAAATTATTGCCAAAAAATATTGCCCAGCACTATAATGTTCATTCTCCAGGAAATCCTGGAGTTGGTTTTCAAGAAGGTATGAAGTGTGAATCCTGCTCAATTTGTGATTATTCTTAAAGTTTTTATTCCTTTTATCTCGCTGTTTTGTGTGTGCAGTTGTTGCTGTTGTTTTAAAGAAAACTGTCTTTAATCGTTGTTTTCATTGCTATTGGACTTCGAGGTTTATTGATTTCTGCTTGGTTGGAAACCACTTCACACAGTAGGGAAGTAAGAACAAAAATATTTTGAATATGTAAATCAACATTAATCTCAATTCTTGGATATCCTCTTTCAGGACGAACCCAGGACTCATTTGGATATCAAGGGGATGTGATCATCAGGCTGGAGTTTCTTACAGTGTTACGTTAATTGTATCACCCACTGGGCACACACACACACACACACACACACACACACACAATGATAGGCTATAAAAGCAATGCATATAACTTTCAGAAAGGATAGTCTCTGTCCTACTCAATCTCACATCATTAGAACCACTTCAAAATAGATCTTTTGGTGTTCCAATTCTTTCTTCTAACTGCAATGACATTTCTCCCTGCCACTTTGAAACACCTTTTACACAAAAATATAGATGAGAAATATACTACTAGTCAGAGTCCTAAAGGAGTTGGATTCCACCCCCCTTTATTTGCCCAACTTTCACTAGTTAAAATATGTCTCCCTTGCTGAGCCTTTCATGGCCACACTTCATTCCTGAGTAGGTCTATCCAACATTTAGAAACTCCTGAAAAATTGGATTTATAATGAAAATGCTGACAGCTGACTCTTAACTGTACCACTGTTGCCCAATGCTCCTATAATATAGTTGTCTCTAAATGCTCTAATTCTAGTGAAAAGTTGCTGCATTGTGACTCTGCATCTATATACCAAGCCACATCATTGCTCTTGTTTACAGCTTCATTTTGGTAAGGGAAATGCCTTCTTCCCCTGAGATCCCCAGTGGAAGGGCTTCTTCATGCAACCCTGTTTCTTTGTAACTCACAAGTAAGAGTTTTAGAACTACTACAAAAGGATAACACTAATTAATAACATTATTTTGGAAGTTTAGAGAGCACATATGTCAAAGCAGACCCCAAGACAGTTAGCTGCCATTGGTCAATTTTTTTGTTTTACTTATTACATTTATCTCCAGGGACTGGTAGCCTGTGGCACTCAAGATGTAATGGGACTCCAGCTCCCATCATCCCTGACCATCAGTCATGTTGATGGGTGGCTGATGGGAGTTTGAGTCTAGCCATATATTGAGGGTTGCAGAGTCTTGATTCCCATGTAAATCCCACATTTATTCCATGATGTGACTCTAGGTGGCAGTCAAAAGGATTCATAGGCAATCTGGCATCCAGCCACCGATAAGATGCAGCTCTTCCAAGCATCAACAAGGTTACTGCATCATGCATGTCAGACCAGATTTTTATGGGATTTTTATGTATGCATTGAGCACTCCACACATAGGGGCTGCCACTTTCACTTATTGACTCAAGAAACACCTTGCATGTCCATTGGGGCTATCTTAGTGGGTTTATGAAACAAAATGGAACACAGAGGAGGATAAAACAACATCTGAATAGATATGCAGGTAGACCTCTAGGAAAAGGAGATTTTCAGATGCCCTCTCAGAGATTCAAGTCTTATACACAGTGGCATGTACATGACAAGTTGTCACACTTTTTTGTATCTTCCTGCTTGTCATCTCCTTGGTCATATTCTTCTCTTATTGCTACTTGCAATTGTTTTGAAAATTCTAAAGGTGAACAGTGTTCTGGTACATGGAGTGGATTGTTGGTTTGAGAGCTTGCTTTAGAATGTGAATCTGGTAGGTTCCTTCAGCATTTTGTTCCAAGAATATACTGAAAGGCTGAAAAATACGATTTTCCCAAATTAGGAGTGGAAATTGTATGGAGAAGGGCATGAGATACTGAGGACAGGAGAGTGGGGAGGCATTGGAGTGCCATTGGTGAGGCAATGATGAGAAGGAAGAAGAGGATAGATGAAGAAGGATGAAGAAAGGTTGCTTGAGAAAAGAAGCAGAGACAACTTAGTAGAATAAAAAAGGGGATATACAGCCTTGTTAAGAAAGAGGTGTATACAGTGGAACCTTGGTTTTCGAGCATCTCAGAAGCTGAATATATCGGTTTTCGAACGCCAAAAACACGGAAGTAATTGATTCTGTTTTCAAATGTGCCTTGGAGGTCAAATGGCTTCTGAGGTGAGTTTCTCCATTTTTTTCAATGGAATTTGCCGAATGTCCATTGAGCCTCGGTTGTGAAACGTTTCAGAAGTCGAATGGTCTTCTGGAATGGATTACATTTGACAACCGAGGTTCCACTGTATCAGGAGGGAGTAGGGATAGTGGAGTAATTTGTATGCCTTTGCATAATTTGCATATGGTGAAATAATTTGCAAACCAAAATGCAACTAGCCTTCAAAGTTCATGCTTCTCCAAATTTTGTGAGGACATTTTTACACCTAAATAATATGTGCAATGAAGTGTATGTGAGGGGGAAGTATTTCTACAATGCATACATATTATTGAAAAGAGCATACAAGTATGCATTGTATTAGGGATATGTTGTTCTGTAAGATAAACAAATGTCTGGCAATCACAACTTGAGGAAAGTATTGGGGTGCTTTATTCAAAAGTCAGGTCACTGGTCCATCTAATTCAGTATTGTCTACACTGATTGGCAGTGACTCCTTCAGCAGGGTAGTCTTTCTCAGATATACCTGGAGATGCTGGACTTGAATTTGTGACCATTTCTGCAAAGCATATGCCTGAAACTGAGCAACAGTCATTTCCTGCCCCTGTGGGATTAGTGATAGGTTTAGAGATAATGTCAACATTGCCATCTTCCACTGATGTGTCACATTCTACAAATCAATCCGATACCTTTCTTTTCTTTTTAAATAGGTAGCCTTGCATCAAATGTTTTCACTATATGAACAAACACAAAAATGTGCAAATGTATGAACCTGTTGTGGTAAGGTAAGGAGTTATTAAAACATCTCAAAGCAATTAATTTATTTCACTACTCAAATGGCATTTTTATCACATCACCAGACTCTGTTTTGAAGGAAAGTAATAGGCTTGCTCTATTTTGCTGCTTGAATTTTTTTAGAAAGGGGGAAATAAACAACAGGGTCACATAGTCTCTTGAAAAGTTTCAGATACATAATGCATATATTTAGAAGCATTTCTAAGATTCATAACCATTTCCTTCACACTGTACTGCATTATTAAATTATAGTCTTCCAGAGGTTTCCCCCCTCTATGCTGTTTGCATGAGAGTGAGTGTGTGTGAAAGAGAGAGTAGTTATGTCATTTCAAGGACACTCAGCAAAGTGCAATTGCTATTAATGACAGTAAACAACAGAGGTGGATAAATATGCTTTTAGTGGATGAACAGCTTAAGATTAAAAAAAAAAAAGGCGAAACTTTCAAAGTGGAGTAGAAAACAGAGGAAGGGCAAAGTCAAAGCTGTAATCATGCTGTATGTGATTAAAACATAAATGGAATGTTTCTTGTTCTTGTATATTCTATTTTGCACCATAGGGTTCAGCATCTTTTTTGGGGGAGAGCTTCTTCTGAGGTTTATTGTGAATAGGGTTGGGTGATCTGCCAATTTCGGTTTCTTACTTTTCCAGTCTGGAAATTAGTTCTCCACATTTCAACATCGGCTTGTAAGAGTTGTTTTTAAAAAGTTCTCAAGAAGATTCATCAGCGTTTAAGCACAAATTTCTCCTGAAAGTACAACTTTTTGTATAGATCTTTGTCTAAACATTTTTGCAAAACCAACTTGCCCTAATATAATGCATTTTTGCATGTTATTTTCAGTAATATATGCACACTTTACACTAGTAGAGGCATTTTTTCACACATCACATGGCTGCAGAACTGCACTGAAAATTCAGATAAATGTGATTTTTGAAGGATTGATGTTTTGATAAGTGCAAATGAGGTATGTTCACCTTTACATGTAAACTGAATAGAATTTCTTCTCCATCCCTAATTGTGAACTCTGTGTTTCTCATGCACATAAGTTTTTCACAGCATCCATGTGACACTATCCTTTTCAGAATACCATGTCAAATCCTCCCCCACCTAATTTAATCTGGTTTTAACATTTCCCTGGTGGCGGCCTTTTTTTAATTGATCAGATTCTCCACACAAATAGCACATCCGAATTACAGTGGAAAATATTATGGGATGGTATTTTGTTGAGGATGTAATGTGGATGCTGTGGAATACTTGCATGCACAAACAGCAACAAGACTATACTGCTCTGTAGAAGAGCACCAAGAGTCCTTGAGCAAATTTAGTTGCTTTCCCAAAGTCTGGGTGATCCCAAGTGGCAGTCATAGTTAGAGACTATGCTACATATGCTGCTGCTGAACCATTTTTATAGAGATGAAAGAACCAGACTTATTTGTCCCTTGATTGCCCCCTTCCCAGTAAGCTGTCTAGAATGGTTCGTGGACTTTTTGATCACAAATACACAATCTTACATGTTAACATATCAGTTTCAAAGTGAGTATTCTTAGCAAAAAACATTTGTAAGCATCTTCTAAGGGGTAATGTTGTTGTTGCCATTGTTGCTTTTACTTATTACAAACTTATTTGAAATTTAATAATGGAAAATAATACAGGTAGTGGACTTCCATATATATATATATATATATATATATATATATATATATATATTTCCTCCCCCACTTATGGAATGGAAACAAACATTTTTTGGGGGGGGGAGGTTGGCATATGAAGCACTATGGGTGCTGAACTTTGTCATAAGGGTACAAATAAATATATGAAGGGGAATGAGTGGGTTAATTTATGAGTGCAACCCTCCAACCATCAGATGTTATACCATTCACATGGAGCCCACACACATGAACATGAGTGCAAAAAGGATTTTTCTATTTGTAATACTTATACCACTTAATACTCAAGACCCCCTGAGTATTTTACACAAATACAATAAAATAATAAGAAATCTAAATTGCAGGATTATAAATAAACAGTAAGAAAACATCAGTGGGGAAAACAAAAACTAAATTAATCAGTAAAATAACAATAGAGCAGTGTGGTGAATCCTGTCAGCCAGAGAAAGCCTGTGTTAATTTACAGATTTGTCCATCTCTACCAGGACAAGTTTCTGCTTCCTCCTCCTTTCTCTTCACTTAGTGACTCCACATAACTGAGCTAAGCCAAACCATTTCATGGATATTAACACCAGCACTGGTCTTGCATTTGATGTAATTATCAAAGGAGCAGTAAAGCATGAATATATGTAGGACCATCATCTCATCAGTTCCCTTGTCTCAGAAAGAAGGTGTGGGGACTTTCATATTGTTGACCCTTATCTTTTAGAATGGCTTCCTTGTGGTTTTAGCATGCTATATGATGTTATTGGAACTATTTTGAATACTGCCCTGAGATCCCTATGGGTAAGGGTGGTTATTACATTACCTATACTATAAAGGTAAAGGTACCCCTGACCATTAGGTCCAGTCGTGGCCGACTCTGGGGTTGTGGCGCTCATCTTGCTTTATTGGCTGAGGGAGCCGACGTACAGCTTCCAGGTCATGTGGCCAGCATGACTAAGCCGCTTCTGGCGAACCAGAGCAGTCACGGAAACACTGTTTACCTTCCCACCGGAGCGGTACCTATTTATCTACTTGCACTTTGACGTGCTTTCGAACTGCTAGGTTGGCAGGAGCAGGGACCAAGCAACGGGATCTCACCCCATTGCAGGGATTCAAACTGCCAACCTTCCGACTGGCAAGCCATAGGCTCTATGGTTTAACCCACAGCACTACCCACGTCCCCACCTATACTGTACTATACTATACTATACTATACTATACTATACTATACTGATTTGAATTTGGTGATAGCCATTTCTTACAACTCAATTTTAAAAATATGCATATTCCAGTCACACCTTATTTTTTGTAAAAGCTATTAGGTTTTGCATATATATATATATATATATATATATATATATATGCTTTATTATGAAAACAACGAGCCCAAATGGTTCACCTATGATAATATAAAATATTTAAAAGAAAATATTGATTAAAATCAACATTAAGAATAAGTAGGCATAATAAAGTTATCAACATGTAGAAGATTAAGGGTGCTGAGAATAACAGCTCTGGGAGGGGTCTCCTAACAACCCTCAGCACCCTTAACAAACTAGTGGTATAAATGGGCTTCAACTGTGGAGTGCTAATGTGACCTAAATCCCATTGAGTTCAATGATAAGTGGGTATAGCATCGTAAACCTAAGAAGAATAGTAAATAAGGCAGCTGTACAAAGGGTCGTTTCAGCACTTTCCTTACCACCATGAAAGCTAAAATCTTCTTGGTAATTGGAGATGAACGATCATTACTTTTATTGGGAGACTTTGAAATCAATGGGTTTGCTTCTCATATTCACTAAGCAATATTAGGTATCATCTCCCCATTGTAGGTTGGCTCACCAAACTGAACAATAAATAACAGCAGCATTCCAACCTACATAAATATGGATGATGACTGTATAACCTTGCACAGATTAAAATCATTGACTGCAGATGTTCTGTTGATTCTGAGGTCAGTGTCACCTAGGACCAAGCAGCTTGAGAATGCCAGCATTGGTTGTGGGGTGGAGAAGGGGGCTAAGCAAAACTAGAAGAAACCATAGAAGTTAAAGAAGTTCACCAAAGGGTAGTTTCCTGCCCTTTTCTTCTCCCTCCCCCCCAGTGCTGCCTGTGCATACCCCAAAGCTTCTCTGGAAGGTGGAGGGAAAATCTTGTAGAAAATGGATGCGGCTTGGTTTATTAAGAGTGCTGAGAGTTGGTAGGAGATACTTGCTCCCACAATTTCCAAAGTGGTTTGCAGAGCTTTTCTTCCAGTCAGAACTCACAGGAACTCAGCTCCAGCAAATCTCAGGTGGGTACCATTTCCATTATAAGAGAACAAAGGAAGCATCCATGGTGAATTCTAGCACCTCTTTTTCTAGAAAAATAGCACTGGTGGTTTGACAATGATTCCTTCTTCCTAGGGAACTCTCATCACAGCTAACAAACTACAGTTCCCAGGATACTTTGGGGGAAAGATATAACTGTTTAAATGTATCGTAGTGCTTTAAATATATAGTGTCAATGGGGCCAGATAACAAAAGAATGGATAGAGGGCTGGATAAATTATTAGGGAGAGAAAGGCTTTCCCAGCCACTATTAGCTTTCCCACTGTCCCCTCACCCAGTTCAGCCCTGAAAGGTTTGACACAAATAATGGGATCTTAGATTTCTAAATCATCCACAACTGATGGTTTAAATTCCTGATTTAGATCATTTAAATTCCAGAGAATAAAAATCACTCAGATGGAGTTGGGGCTGGTAGTCAGAAATTTAACTAAAAGCCTTTTCTTTATTTCCTTTCCTTTTTCTGTGAAAAAAAATATTTATTGCAGAATGTTTGACCATCAAGGTCTTCATAAAAAAAAAAAATGCTATTCTTCCATAAATTCATGTGGAGATTATTTTTAGGCCTTGAACACTTTACATTTATTAATAAATATTTTATAAAGCTCCACCACAGCTGCAGTTTAAATGTACAATAAACCTGAATAATAATTAATCTGAAACACATATAAAAGAAATATGAGAGAGTATAATAGAAGGACATACTTTTTTGCAGAAGCAAAAAGGTCACAGTAACATTCATTAAGATTACCCACAACAATTGATGAGAAAAACACCAAAACTTTGGGGTTTCTTGTTTTTTAGTTTGTTTGTTTTTACTACCACAGTAATGATAATTTTTTACCTAAATTTGATCAAAATATCAATATGCTTTTTATATATAACTGAACAATTTTTAAGAGAACAAGAAAATAATACATCAGCATCCTACATGAAACATTCACCTTAGCCTCCTTTCAAAACTGTCATGAGAGCTCTAGACCAGTGTTTCCCAACCTTGTGCCTCCAGCTGTTTTTGGACTACAACTCCCATCATCCCTGACTAGCAAGACCAGTGGCAAGGGATGATGGGAATTGTAGTCCAAAAACAGCTGGAGGCCCAAGGTTGGGAAACACTGCTCTAGACAATATCGACAAGGAAAAGTGTTTCTTTGGAGAGTCACTTTCTGACCATCCTAGTTTTAGCTGCTGGAATGCAAGTTGGGCATTTGACAAGCTAACAAGCGCCTGCAGGCTCCCTTCCGCCACGCAGAGCAGGATGTTCTCCAGTTTGATGTCTGCATGGATGATACGACACTCCTTGTGCAAGAAATGAAAGCCCTGGAGAACCTGCCGCGAAGCAGAGGCAATCAGTGGCCCAAAGCTGTTCAGTGTGTACTGCATTGATATATTTGCGGTATTGAAGAGCATAAATATTGCAGCAGTGTTTCTCCTGACTTCTGAGCTTATCAGAAAGATGTGCTGACTTTGAGCTGTGTGGTACTAAAAGCAGGCCGACAATAACCATCCTCTTTATGATAGGAGTTCGCCCTTCCAGGATGCAGGAAATGATCAAAGAGCTGGTGGGCATGTCAAGACAACCTAAGAGCCTTGGTCTCTGGATCAGGGATAACCAGAAGAAGAAAATGATTGTGAGTTTCTAGTTCTAAATCTGTTTCCCATCCAGTGCATATACATTGTCCATATTAAGGAGTGGGTACTTCATCCTTGGATCTAATTCACAAGATAATTAGGGGAGGATGCAGATAAACATTTGACAATGAAGTGAAAATCTGGCTTTGAATGACCCAATGCACACCTGCTCTCATCATCCCTGCCCTGAAGGAGTGTAAACAAATCTCACCTTGGGAGCCAGGGTGAGGCATCATGTGGGTGGGAAACCTGTGCCCCTTCTGGTCTATTTTCCAGCATCCCTGACTATTGGTCATGTTAGTTGGGACTGAAGGGAGTAAGAGTCCAAACAAACATCTGATGGCCACAGGTTCCCCTGAGGTACCTGGTGGCAGAGGCAGCTTTTTTTAAACATGGGAGAGGTATGATAGTCCTCCACTTCTTCTCTGGCCTCCTTATGAAATGAAGATAAAACTTATGTAGAGATACTGCCATCATAGAATAGCAGAATTGTAGAGTTGGAAGGGAGAATTATCTAGTCCAATCCCTTGCTATCTCCATCTTGATGTACCTCCAAGTCATCACCAACTTCAATTTCTGCAGGGCTGCTGTCAGAATTTCTGTCTCTAACACAACCAGTGTACCAATTACAGCATTCAAACCAGAAACTTCATTTTCCAGTGTGCCAGTGTGCCAGTTCTGCTAAAGATTTCCTCTGCTGTTTGCTTTATCAACAGACATTGGTTGCATCAAAGTTCTCACAGTAAGGAAGTTTCAATATCTGTTGTGGAAGGGTCTATTATGCCAAAATTGTTATTATGCACTGTTGAGGCTTTGTTGCATGGAGGAAGTTAAAGTTGCCTGGGCACATACAGATCAGCTCCTAACAAATCCGGATCAATTGACCAGTTAGCTATGATGAATATCTAGCATAACCACTTGGAAAGTGGCAATCCAAATTAGATGGGTGCTATCTCTATTGTCTAAGGCCTACTGAAGACCTTCCCCTTTCAACATGCCTTTGAAGTAGAGATATTTATTTAGTTTAGCATTGGAAATGCTTTTAGATATTTCAGTTGCATTTTTTTTTTATTACTGACATATTTCTTGTCTTTTGGAGGAAAGGTGGAATATAAATACAATAAATTAATTAATAAAATAAAAGTATTCCAATACCCATTTCCCCTTGTGCCCCCCGCCCAACAAGTGATCAGTGCAGTAAAATGTGATCCTTCATAGCCTGGTAACCACTCCTGCAGCCAGTCAGCTTGGATTCCCAGGCTTATTTTCAACCCATTTCCTTTTCTTTTAATTTTTGCATTTTATGTGATATTTCACAAGGCATAAAAGCCACTCCTGCAAGTCTAGTGAAATCTTGAAGAAGTTAAGTGCTCATTTGCATGTTTATTACTCTTTAAAAAATCAGTTTGCAACTCTTTTAACTCAGAAAACAGTGTGGGTTTGTGCTTTATCTCCCATTCATTTTCATGGATCACGCCACGTGGCAAAGTTTGTGGTGGTATTCTAGCATATAATTCTTTCCTGTGCGTTCATGGGTGAATCAAGGGGGAACAGAAACACACACATTCATAAAGTGTGGTGACATGTTGTGCTACACCACACACACTGGTATGAATTATAGTGATGTGGCAGTATATTGATCAAAAAGCCACAGTTCAGAATGCAACAGGTAATGCAATGTAAAAGGTACTTTGGAAACCCAAACAGAAGTGTGGACATTGCAACCAGGAAAAGTAAGGCAATAATCCTCACATCTGAATGCATCCTAAATCATACTAATGTAGTTACTCACCCAACATTTTTGTACGGTGAACCTATTTTCTACTGCATGGTGACATTTCTCCAGATCTTTAACACCCAAAGTTTAGGAAGAGAAACAGTCAAGCATCTGCCTCGGGTCTGTAGAAGTAAACTAGAGGGTTCTCTTTTCTCCCTTAATAAGAGATATTCATCCCCTCTGGCTACAAAGCATCTTCTACTTGCAGTAAATTAACTTCTTCCACCTTTGGGGGAAAAAAAGGAGGTAAAAGTTAACTGAGAAAGAGTGTGACTCTGGAACATGATAATTACCTTTTCCTTGTGTTTCTGCTTCAGTCTTTGAGGTAACGAAGCAAATCTTGGCAGTTCATTAAATTGGATGGGGGCTCGACTATGATTCACTGTCTTGAATTCAGATTGGAATGCTGAGATAAATCCTAAATGAGGAATTGGCAGCAGTGCTGGTGGTAGGGGAAGAATAAGATAAAGAAGCAGAATGCTGGAAGAGAGTGTTTTTTCACAAGCAATTTCTTTTTTAAAAACAAACAAAAACAAAACCTATGGGTTGTATCCAGCAGTTTCTTAGAGTAGATCCATTAAGGGTAATGGATTTGACTTACTTAGGTGCGTGAATTGCAATGGGCCTACCTTGAGTAGGATTTAGTTGAAGACTACCCAGAGTGTTGTAGCCAACTAAGTTCATCTCAAGGTAGACACACTGAAGTTAATAACCCTAACATAGAGCTTTGTTGGCTATGTCCCTAAGGTTCAGTGTTAGGTTCACACTTATGGCGACATTCTTTGTTTATAGGTACATAGGAAGCTGGCATACTGTGTCAGACCAATTGTCCACCTAGCTCAGTATTGTTTACACTGACTAACAGCAGCTGTCTAGAATATCAGACAAGGCGTCACGGCCCGGTTCATGGGCGATCGAAGTCCCAGCAGGTGATGTCAGGACCAGAGGCAAGATGGCAGAGTGGGGGCAGGAATGGGGGTCCAGCAGCCAGGATTCAGGAAGCCAAGGGTCCGAGGGTCAGGAGGCAAGGAGTCAGGGGTCCGAGGATCAAGAAGCAGGGAGTCATGAAGTCAAGGGACCAAGGATCCGAGGGTCAGGAGGCAAGGAGTCAGGGGTCCAAGGATCAAGAAGCAGGGAGTCAAGAAGTCAAGGGACCAAGGATCAAGAAGCAGGGAGTCAAGAAGCCAAGGTTCAAGGATCAGAAAGCAAGAAGCCCAAGGCAGGAAGTGTGTTGCTGTGGCAAAGAGCTGAAGGGGAAAGCTGACCTTACAGCACCTGGTGGCAAGAGCTAGGAAGGGTTATGTGTTACCAATCAGCCTCACCTGTGAGGCCGTGCCTTGCCTCTTCAGAACAAACTTAGGAAGGCCCCAGTCCTGCAAAGTCCTATTGGTCACAGGGCCTGACTCCTGCTCACACACCTGACACAAGGTTCCCTTCCATTCCTAACGAATCACCAGGGACTGAAACTGGAAACTTCTGCATTCAAGGCAGATACTCTGAATTTTTTTTTTTTTTTTTAAAAAGAAATCACAAACTGGTGTTAAAATGTGGTGAGTTGGAGATTTGAAAAAAAAGGAGAAACTGACTGATCCATCCCCATGACCACATGAAATTATTAGCTTTGATCCAAAACATTAAATAATTCAGCTGATAAAAATGTTGCTTATGTGTGTGTGCAGGGTAAATATCTCAGATCACTTTGTAAAAAAAAAACAACAACAGTAGGAATGTACTGATCATCATGATAAATTAATGAGAAGTGTTGTAACATGCAGAATTTCAGACTTTCGGTCTTTCCCATTTAATGGGCTGGTGGGCAGTTATTTACAAGACCACTGAGGTAACAAATTCAATATCTTGTAATACTAAATGGAAGTGAAATGATTTCTGCTATTAAAGCTGTTCGTGACAAATTACAACAGGCAGAGGCTTTTGCTCAATGGTGGATAAATGATGAACCCTGCAGATTACCTCAAGTGTGTAACTGCAATGGTCAAGAAGACTTTCCCCAAACAAGATGCTGAGATTGAAAGCAATTGCTACTGAATGCTTGTTGGGAGAATTTGTAAAAAATATAATAGGTATAATCAGAAAACATACACTGTAGTTGAAATAAACTGTGCATTTAAAAGCAAATAAATAAAAAAAATCCAGAATGTTCCTTAACTTTGTTTAAGGTTTTTGGGGTTTTTTCAATTTAAGGGATCTCAGGACTTATGGGACTGCTAATTTTTGAGAAAACAAAATCTTTTAGTGCGAGCAAGGAAGAGGTTGCAGACACATTAATAGCCAGTGATGTGGCAGAAACTATGCGACACAAAAAGATTAGGTTTGGTTCTTCAGAGTGAGTATGAAAATCATAAAAAACCAACAGCTTTACAATATAACAAGAACAACAATTAAGCTGCATTAATTTGAGCATATTATTATGAATACAATGCTGTATTTGGAAGGATAATCCTATTGGGATGCAATTTTCTTTTGTGTGCAGAATATGAAATCAGTTTGCAGGGCAGCAATGGGGGGCATGCATTTTCATAAAGTTAGAAATATGGGTAAAGAAACAAAAAGGGGTTCCAATGTAAATGTATCCTTCCCACTTGACAGAAATGCATGTTATATAAAACAGTTAGTTTGACATCTCAGGTGTTTGTGTTTTAAAATTAAATTACAGCTGCAAGAGGAACTATTCTCCCACCAAGCTATAGTCCTGAGAAAAAGCCCTTTTGAGGTTAATGCCCATATAATGGTACTCATCATTTATTGACCACTGAGCACAAGCATCTCCCTGTAGCACCTCTTGAACTGTCAGATCAGAACATAAGCTTATATAAGTATATATTCAAATACCTGAAGGACTTTCACACAGCTCACATCTACACCATACATTTAAAGTACTTTAACAGCCATGGGTAAATTTGTTAGGCATGCTGGGAATTACAGTTCTGTGAGGTCAGCACCCTTAAACTACAGTTCCCATGATTCTCAGTGACTGTTCAAGTGGTACAGTAGTGCTTTAAATGTGTGATGTGAAAGCTTTGCCCCTCTGACTCCTGGTAAGCCATAGTGATAGGAGGTCAGGTCAGAGACTTTGCCTTTCTGGACACTGCTGTCAGCCTAACTTTTCAGGGGGGTGGGGTAGATATCTGTTTTAAATTAGGAGAACCTTCTGTCCAGAGCCTGCCATCCTGCCTCACCAAGCCTTATGGGCAGGCTGCGACTGAGCAGTCTTTTTCCAAGATTTTCCAAGACCACTGGTTAACAGATTAGGCTTCACACTGCTGTGCTAACGTTTAAAATCCTGGAATAAGGTGAGATGTGTCAATCGTGCTAGTCGTTACCACCTGAATCCTGTGTGGCTGGGAAACAGCAGTAGTGGAAGGACTGTGACTCAATGGTAGAGCTGGCTTCTGTTGCTCCATCCCACAAAAGTCCTGTTGGAATGCAAAGCCCCAGGCAGGCAGAGCTAAGCACTTGGAGAGCCTGTGTGGTGTAGTGGTTAAGAGTGATAGACTCGCAATCTGGGGCACTGGGTTCGCATCTCCGCTCCTCCACATGCAGCTGCTGGGTGACCTTGGGCCAGTCACACTTCTTTGAAGTCTCTCAGCCCCACTCACCTCACAGAGTGTTTGTTGTGGGGGAGGAAGGGAAAGGATAATGCTAGCCACTTTGAGACTCCTTAGGGTAGTGATAAAGCGGGATATCAAATCCAAACTCTTCTTCTTCTTACCATCCAATTATTGCACACCTAGAACATAGGATGCTAACTGCTCATGAATCTATCTAGCTCAACATTGTCTACACTGACTGGCAGCAGCTCTCCATGCATGCGGAAGGTCCCCTACCTGGAGATACCATCTGTAGGATGAAGCAACAGAAACTAGCTCCCACACTGCTGTCGTAACTTAAGAAGAATCCACAGGCACAACAACAATCCTTTGGTTGTCAGAGGTGTGATTTGCTCTCAGAAAACAACTGAGTACAAAAAGCCTTTCACAACTTTGCACTTCCCTTGATTACCTCTTTCCCACTCTTCTTCTTAATTCATATCTGGCTATTGTATTCAAGCCCAGTCTTCTCCCCGCAATTAGTGCCAATACAAAATCTTTACAGCAACGGCACTCACACCGATCCATCACATATACAGTTCCTTACTTAACTCACAAATGACACTCATTTGTAGCTTTTATGGGTTATTTGGGAACGGAAGGTGAGTGAGAAGATTTTTTAAAAGGCAGCCAACCCCTATCCTCCTATTCAGTTGGGGGGGGGGAGGCAAAGGCAAAGCAGAGTAAATAAATTCATTGTTTTACAAAAGAAAAGAAAAGTATTGGAGAGCTCCCGAGGAATACGCTATTGAGATGAAAATGAGTCTGCAATGGAAACGGAATGAGAAATAGGATTTGCTCTTGGCTGTACACAACAAACCTATCAACGGTGAACCAAAACGGCAGTGGCCTCATCATACCAATTCCCGATGACTAAATAAAATAAAGATAGGAGGACAGGAGAGTGAGGCAGAATGAACAGAGGGAAATGAGACTGTGAAATGAGAAAGGACTGTTTCTGCAGAGGTCAAGGAAGACGATTAGTCTGGACTAAGCCAATGCAACAGTGTAATCTGCAACATTTTTAAGCAAGCTTTTGCTGGTTTGCTTGAAACAGGAGCCTAAAGTCCTGGCTTTCTAAATCGATGATGCTGGCTTTAAAATTTCATAGGACTTGCTATTGTCTCTTGCATTGGGGAAGTTCCCACGTAGAATTATATCTTATTATAAAAAAAATAGTAGCCATTAAAGGGGTCTATGCCATTTTTATCAATTGCTATGGCTTGTCAAAGGACAGTCAAAAATCGTAGCAAGAAACTCCAAATGCTAAGCCCTAAATAATTCTCTTGGGACTGTGTGCATAAGTGCTAAATGGGGTGGTTAAGGTCTCCTAGTTTCTCTCTGAGTTTTTCAACTGTTTTATTTTCTTCTTTGTTATCTGGAAATTAAGCAATGGAAAACAGCACACACAATGACTTAAAGGGACAAGGAGCTAAGGAATAATATAAAAAGAGGCTGCTGGATCAGGCTAACGACCCATCTAGTCCAGCATCTTGTTCTCTCAGTGGCCAGCTTGATTCCTATGGGAAGTCTGAAAGCAGGACCTGAGTGTAATAGCACTCTCTCCAGTTGTGATTCCCAGCAACAGGGGATGTAGAACATAGAATGCAGTGGAGAAAGACAGTGGAGGTATCCAAATATCTTTGACCCAAACTGGCCATTTGTTTCATTGTGGTCATTGTTGTCCACAGAGTCAGAAAGAGTCATGTGTGATTCATGGGATATAAGAGATTTAGACATTTTATTATTGGCCCTCCTTGTTGTAGACACGGCACAGAAACAAAAACTGCACACTAACATTACTGGATATGGAGAAAGAAAGAGGGAATCATTTGGTTTCTCTTCCCCACTTCAAATAAGTATTCTATTTATATGCCTTTTTGATAAAGGGGATCAATGCATGCTGATATGAGCAGTGTCATAACTGATCAAATCTGTGATTGAGGCAGGTCCCCAGTTCTACACAAACACACACATGCTGGTAGGAGGTGCTACCAGCACCAAAGCCTTTCTCAGAAGAGTCTTGTGCCCCATCGGGGCTAGTGCATTAGCACTGCTTTATCAACTCCAGTCTGCCCTCAGCCAACCCCACCTGCTTGCCTTCTTACTTACATCCCATCCTGGGGCTGGCCCTGGGCATCATGGTTCTCCCCTTCCTCATGTAATCTGCACAACAACCCTGTGAAGTAGGTTAGGCTGAGAGGCAGTGATTGGCCTAAGGTCACCCACTGAATGAGCTTCATGGATGAGTGGGGATTTGAACCCTAGTCTTCCAGGTCCTGGTCAGATACTCTATTCACTACACCACACTGTATCTCACATAATCATTGGAGGAAACACTGGCAGATAAAGAGAAAACTCCTGTGCTGCATTGAGTAGATTTTAGAGGGTATAAAAAAACAAACAAATGGGGATTAAAAAATAAACCTGTTCACCTTGTTCATTTAAGATGCTAAATTCAACACACACCCTTGACTTTTCTCCCATATTCTTTTGCTCTGTCCAACAGGCACACAAAAACAAGCCTCCTGCACACAGCGGAAATACTTTTCCAAAAACAGGGGGCAGTAGAGTGACATTACATCAATAAGTAGTCGGCCTACCTATATTTTATTCACTATTTAAACATCCACACCTGAGAGTAAGCCCCACTGAGCTCTCATGTATATTGTCTCTTTGATTCTTAATTTGTTCTATTTTAACTCTGGTGTCTTTTCTTGACAATACTGATTTAATATATGAAGATCACCTTTGAAATGCCTACCAGGAACAACATAATTAATATAAATATGCTTTTGTTTTTTGTGTGTTTTTTGTATCTGATATGAGACACTATTCTGAATGTCAGAAAATGTAATGGGAAATTTCATTCTTTGTCTTTGATTGGCAAGTCTCTGTGATGGGGTCATCTCATAAAAGAATATTGCATTTGTATACTTCATCCAGCTTTTTATTTGTCAATTGCAGCTTAAAGTTTCACCCATCACTTATCACTTCTCCTCTTCCATCTATTTATGTGTGTTTGGGTGTTTTTTGGTTTTGTTTTTTTACTTCTGCAAGGGTTGATTTCTCACTGCCCCTGCCACCTGCTCCAACCTGATAAACTGACAGCTCAAATTGTAAATCTTGACCCAGGACTGGCCTTTCCTCGGGATATAAATGCTCCTGTTCAGATGTGTAATGATGCTTTAAGAAACATTCTGGATTCAGGTTGCCCCACTCCAACACTGTATTGTTCAGAAATCAAACCAATGACCGTGTACTGATGAATGAAAGACCACAGAAATGGATGGATGCAAAACGGAGAATGTTCCGGAAAACTTAAACTTGTGTTCTCCTTGGACAAAAAATAAAAAATAAAAATCACAATGACCATCAGCTGGCAGGCTTAATAGTCCCTGATCCAGGGAACATTAGTCATTGATGGCATAAATTCATTGTCACTAAATTAAACCCAGTAATACAGCCGTTCCCAAATAGTATTATGGGCACCCTGGTGTGACTTTGGAAAACAATTGCAGGCATGAGCATAGTTAACACAGCACATTGTTAAATTATGAAATGCACTCCCTCAAGATGCAGCACTAGCCACCAACTTGGATGGCTTTAAAACGGGATTAGACAAATTAATGTAGCACCAGGTTACTAATGACTACTAGCCATAATAGCTATGTTCTTTCTCCACTGTTAGAAGCAAAATGCCTCTGAATTCTACTTGCTGAAGATCACAAGTGGGGAAAGTGCTCTTGCAACCAAGTTCTGCTTGTGGGTTTCCCATAAGCACCTAGGTGGCCACTGTGGGAACAAGATGCTGAAGTAGATGAACCTTTGTTCTAATCCAGCAGGGCTCTTAAAATGAAATAAAATTAATTAATGGATTGCTAAACAATGAAAGGCTCCAGGAAGTCAAAAAGCCCCACTGGATCAAAATAATCACTCAAATAGTCCAGCATTCTGCTCTGCACAGTGACCAAACAGATACTACTCAGAAGACAATAAATAGGGCATGGAAACAATAGTCCTCCAAAAAGATTGCTGAGCCTCACATGGCTGAATTACCAACAGAAGGTGATTGGTCTTAGAAGTCCCCCCCTCCAATTTGTGGCATCATTTGTCTTGAAATGGGACATTTGGGTGAAATGGACAGGAACAATTTTCTGTGCTCTGCAAGGGATCCATAGCATGATGTAGTGTTCTTCCTCAGTTACATTATGTGGCCCAACCAAAGGAGTATTTTTGCTGCTGTATTTCCATAATGCTAAAATGTAACCTCTGCTTCAACTAACTTACTGACTCCCAAAAGCCCACATCTCAAATTCTTATGCTTTGTCCAGTCTGCTCTTAGAAATGCAGAAAGTGTCACAGCACTGAGAATGGGGAGGCCTGCTCTGATCTACCCTACGTTCTTCTTGTGAGGTTGTGGTGCAATCCTGGAGAGACAGAGAAGACAGCAATGCCATTGTTTTAAAAATCAGCTTCATCTGTCCTTTCACTCATCAAAATCTCTGTGCCATCTGCAAGATGATATAGTCCCATACCCTAGTTTACAAAGGAGACAAGGTGAGATTATGGGCTTCCAATAAAAAGCTACTTGGGCTGTATCCCAGAGATAGACAACCTTACGAATGGGACCCAAAAGCAGTCATCCTGGCCTCTCTGTCTGGCCCTCAGCACTATCTCTAGGTCACACACTCTTTCCCCAGGCCACACCCCTCACTTGCCCTGTTTTGCACCCTCTCAAGTGTTTTTGCCTGACTGGAATGTGCCCTTGAACTCTTAACAATGCCACTTACTTATCTGGACATTGGACAGAGTGGGGTGTGAGAGTGTGCATGGAAACTAGCTTACTATATAATGGTAAATGGTATGTTATTTGTTCTGCCCATTTTGCCTCTGACCCTGCCTCCCTCTGACATGTGTCCCACAAAAGGTTTCCCAGAAAAGAATGTGGTCCTTGGGCTTTTCTAGCCACAGATAATAGGAATTAGAATAATTCATTGCCATCACCATCATCATAAAAAAACGTGAGTTATCAAGAGCCCAGTTGGAGTGGTGGCTGTGATTGCTATTGTATGTTGAGTTCATCTTGATAAGGAAGGTATCCAGATAAGGGAGCAAAGCAAAGAGAGTAGAAAAAAAAGCTTGTATGATTACCTCTGAGGTTTCCATGTTTAGGTTTTTCTCCTAAGAAAGAACATTCAGAATTTGTCTGAACATTCTTCTTTAGACAAAATGCAGTGACCTCTCTAATACAACCAGCCAAACTTGCATTGGAGAAATATAAAAGTCCAAAGAATTATGAACCTCACGCTTTTAGTGTTGGTGTTTATGGAGTCTGGTGCCAGTTTCTAACCCATTCCTAAATATGGAATCAGTAAGTGCTTTGATTTAACTGTAAATTTTATTTTATTTTTTATTTTTGCTCTCTGCTGAATGTAATAACACTGCAGTAATAAAATTCAAAGCCATGGCATTGTGAAACAATCACATTATATTCTGCATTATGATAAACAGCATGCAGAATAGCATCTGAGTTATAACATAACCTTTAGAAAGGAGCAGCTTCCTCTCCCATTTACCTCTCCCCCTTTGGCCATTGCATTAGGAAATTAATGCAACACCTGATCTTCGAGTTTTGGAATAACAAAGTTGCTCCTATAGCCAATTATTCAGAGCTAATTCAGCCATATCCTTGGATATTTGACTAACTTGGTTCCAGCCAATTGCTATCTACCATTCATTATGACTTGGCTTAAAAGAACTTACAATTACAGCTAGCTGGAAGACAGGCACTTATCCAATTTTGACCATTTACATACTTTCTCAGACACAAGAAAATATGCCTGAGGGATGAGTTGGCCACTTCCATACACGAATGACTGGAATATAAATATATGCTAAGTTTTAAGTTAGCCTACCATTATAGTCCTCCCTCCACCACAGAAAATAAATCCACATGGTTCAGTGAAACCAAAGGTACTTTAGAACATAGGAACATGTCCAATTGTAGCGCTCAAATATGAAAATTCATTTTATTCAGTAATGTATTTGGCCAATCCAACTCAATGTTGTCTATAAAAGGGGTGGACAAGTGTTGGTTTCTACTGCTGATGACTACATTCCAGTGGGTGTCATCTTTCAGGGACTGTGTATCAGGGTGGGGGATAGTTTTCATTGAGGCCATAATGGGGAAACTGGTAAAATCTCTAGTCTTCTTTCACTACACCACTGGTCATATTTTCTCACATCAACAACTGTAATTTGGAGGGGAAAGAAATTGATATAAATACAATGTTCTTTGGAAAGGTATGGTTTAAGTGGTTAAGTGACAGAGCTGATTCCTAGAGAGTAGAAGCAGACCACAGAGAGGAAATAGCTAGAGCAATATATGCAGACATAATAGGTGCATGGTGTTTTGTCATCTGTATCATGGGAAATTGTGAATCTGTTCCATTTTGTTAAGGGAAGTAAAATTTTCTGAGAGCTGGTAAAAAGGTAAATACTTGTAAACAGGATAGGAAAATATGGGGGGAAACTTATTTTCTTCATAGAACTGTAGAGTTGGAAGGGATCCCGAGGGTCATCTAGTCCAATCCCCTGCAATGTAGGAATGGTTTGTCCAAAGTGGGGCTCAAACCCACAACCCTGAGAATAAGAGTCTTATACTCTACTGACTGAGATATTCCACCATGTCACACACATCCTTTGTAAAACATGAGTCAACAAAGCGTTGCTATTCCAAAGTAAATGCCCATTGCAGAAACAGCTTACATGGAAAGAGAAACACTTAAAAGCCATGAAAAATAGAGACAAGTGGGAACCAAGTAGCTTAAAAGAATGGAAGCAAAGAAGTACTACTTCAACCAGCACAGATCTATGGATTCCATTACCACAAGATGCAATGATGACCACCAACTTGGATAGCTTAAACACACATGGGCGGGGGGGGGGGGAATTAGGGTTTCAGCAGCTAGTAACCATAATGGATATGCACCATTTCCTTTGTTGGAGGCAGTATGCTTCTGAATATAAGTTGCTGGAAGGGAGAGTGCCACTTCACTGTGGTCCTGCTTGTTTGGCCACAGTGAGAACAGGATGCTGGATTAGATAGACCTTTGATCTGATCAAGCAGGGATCTTCTTGAGTTCTTACTGGGACTGCTTCAGGAGGCTCTGGGGGCAAGGATAAAATGAAGTTGGGGATCAAATGCAGTCCCCAAGCCAAACTTGCCCAGCTATAGTCTACTGCTTGTCATGGCCTACAACTTTTTCATTAGAGATGGGTGAGGTCTCCAAAATTGCCCCCAGCTTAACCTGAAAGTTGTCAACACTCTTCCTAAAAAATCAGTTAAATTGGGAAGAAACTGTCTGAGTCAATCTGAGCTTCATCCATCTTAGGTGCCTTTTCTTCACCTCGCAGGAAATAATGTCTCCATTTGTTCCTATGACATCAGGAAATAAACTGTGAGTTTGGAATTGGGAGGGGAACCAAAGATCCAATGGATAACCAGCTGAATTTTGGTATATTTGATTTCATCTGGCAAAGTTGCAGTTCAAATGAATTTCATATACTTTTGGCCTTCCAGGTGGGTAGAAAAGTTATTTCAGTTTACACTTTTAAAATACACTGCCAATCCATGCAAAACTGGATATATGACTGAAGATTAATTTAATGTTTGTTCAGCACAGAATATGCTTTTTTTTAGGTCGGTTTAAGAATACATATATCAGTAGGAGACTCTCTCACAAAGTTTAATAAAATATAAACCAATTCAAATATGTCATGTTTGAACCTCTTGTGTTTCCCTTGACATTCTAAAGATGATCATACACAAATAACAGACTCTGCACTTGGGCACTCCAAGTAACTTTGAGATGCAAATAATCTCTTCTTTCTCTGCTTTATGGAACTCAGTGTATTATATCATTAAATCATTTCTTCATTTCCTTTTGCACAATGGGTCTTTAATACTGGATACTAAAATAATGGCATGTTAAAAGGATGGAGGAGAACTTCAATTCAGTTCACATTTCAAGGCTAACCTATAGAATTTGCCCTTTCTGAAACAATGGGAGAACTGGAACACAAACATCCTTAAAAATTCACTCTTTTCTGAATTTTGCAGTGCAGTTCTTCAGCCATGTCATATGTAAAAAAAAAGTACACTAGAATAAAGTGTGCAGAAGGATACATATATTGATGAAAACATTAATTAAAATGCAGTATATTGGGAGAAAATTGCTGATGAATTGTCATGAAGTATTTTTTTTAAAAAAATGCAAGTGATGCAGAAATACAGAGAACTTAATGTAAGACAGGAAAAAATAAGAAACTGACTGACTTGCCCATCCACATTACAGTCTTCACGATGCTTACTGAAATCATGAATTGTTCACTTCAGTCACTTCAGCATTTAGGGGTTGTTTGTGGGAATGTTACTGAGCATGAGTTTATTTAAATAGTATCTACATGACCATCGGCCATGAATGTTATAGTTGCATTCTCCAAGATTCTATGTCCCCCCAGTAATGTGAAATGTTAAAAAAGATTGCAGAGTCACTAGCATGAATCCCTTTGTTGAAAGGATGATGGATAAGCAAGAGTTCAAATGTTTCCAATGTGGCAGGTTTCAAAACTACATTGTGGCCACCTGACTTCCAGAGGAATGCGATTACATTTCACATTAAAAGGAAACATTTGCTGGTAGATGGGCAAAATATCTGGCAAATTAGTTGCCATATGATGCAGCAATGTTATACATAGGCTCAATTCATTATAAATCTATGTGGGTCATGAATATTATGAGTAACATCATCACCATCACATTTGTGAACTAGCCAGATTTAAGCTGCTTCAAATGAGTTTCAAAGACTGCAGGAAGAGCAGGGAGAAATGTTTCTAGCTCCTTATGTTGTTCGCAGGAACTTTCCATGAGCTCCTCTGCTAATGTCATCAGGAGTGTGGATCTCTATCTATCTATCTATCTATCTATCTATCTATCTATCTATCTATCTATCTATCTATCATCTATCTATCATCTATTTATCTATTAGATGACGGAATCCTGCCGTCATAGATGGTGCTTAGCATAGCATAGAAAGAAGACACAATGAGGCAGAGAGTATTTTCATAATACTGGAGGGCTGCTCCCTCCAGCCTTTCTCCTCCGGCAACTTTTTATTATCTCCTTTGTTCTCCCAGCCGCATGGCCGTTTTCCAAAGTCTCCTGTTACCTCATCCGGTCAAGGCTTGACACTCCCCTCTCCGTATAAGGTAATCATTACCCAGAGGAATGTCAGGGGGCACCCTGCGGTTTTTGCAAGCCTCTGCCTTAGCTGTATGACTCCCACAATTAGAATTATAGAGTAGGAAGAGAGCCTGAGAGTCATCTAGACCAACCCCCTGCAATGCAGGAATCACAGACAGATGGCCACAATCTCCATTAAAAAACCTCTAGTATATATCATCACATTGTCTACTTCAGCAGATGTTCATCCCCTGATCTAATGATGGGGTGTGGGGTTTTTTTTGCCACACTTTGTTGGGGGGGGACACCTTTGCAAAACAATGAATTCCTTCCATCCAGAACCTTATCAAGCTGTCTGCTATCTTCTGCAGAGGCACAGGTCTTTAGTTTTTGCTGAAAAGAACAATGCAGATGATTTCTGAAACATTTGCACTGATTTGGTCCTGCTCTCGATAAAAGTTCTGTCTGTGATGGGATTGGATAAAATGTCCATTTTATAACCCGTTTGTATCCCTATAACAACAGCATGAGATAGGTTAGGCAAATAACACATGATTTTCACAAGGTCACCCATTAAGCTTGATGACCAGCAGTGATTCAAAACCAGACCTCTCAGGCCTCAGTCCAGCACTCCAGCCACCAGCTGGAGACAATCAGAAATATAAGGTACTTGTGAAAAGATAGGCATTAAGCAGGTACATCCCCCTCTCATGTTCTGTTTATACACTTCCAGCTTAGATTGTTATGCCATCCCAGTTTGTTCCATGAAATGTCATATTTGGAGAAAACTACAGTAGCTATAAATGTGCAGCATCACATGTGCTATTATAACACACACACACACACACACACACACACACAAACAATATCAACATCTCAGCTCCTGGAGCATTTAAAACTTATATGAGACAATCACCGATCCCATAAGAAGAACATCAAGATTATGCTAAACAGGCAATCTTTCTTCCCTCTTCCCTTCCTGTCCTGGAAAACTAGATTTCCAAGCCTTGTGGAAATAACTACATCTGTGTTTTATCAATAAAATTTGATGAGCCATAAATTGTATTTTTATGCTGGAAGTGCTATGCCTGATGTATTCATAAAGCTATGATCACATTGCTATTGTCATGGGATAGGTTAGGAACCTTATCAGCTACATAGTTCACTGAACTTTGAATACTGAAGGGGGAAGATTATGCTTCAGAGCAGTGAAGGATGACCAATCCTGCCAATTAGGACTGACCTTGCATAATTGATCTAATAAACTGGCATCAGGGATAAATTGTTAGCCACCAAGAATGGGCCAAGATTATAATACTGGGAAACTGGCAGTGAATGACTTCTGGGCTTGGCATGAGCCGATGGACAAAGTTTTTTTGTGGTTAAGAGGCCCAAGTGTGCACCAGGGGAGCAAGGGTACAGAGTAGGTTAGTATCAATGCTGAACATCCAGAACTTGAATAAAAGTTGCTGGCTGCATTGAAAGTTATTTACAGCACAATCCTATGACCTCTGCTGAGAAGTAACTTCCACATCCAGCTTACACCCAGATAACTGGGTACAGAGTAGAAGCCTTAAATGTGTTACATATCTGTATGATGACATTTAATTTTCAAGGGTGTTTTATTTATCCGTTACTCCAATGCTGTTGAATACATTGACCAAGATATTGGAAGGTGAGAACAAGTTTCCTTCTTGCTGAACTAATGAACAGTATCCATAAAGTGGGAGAAAGGAAACACTCAGAGTGATTGCATTTATTTGTTTTCAGCCTCCTTTGTTCTTCCTACCTACTTTTAGATGGTGCATTTTCTAAACTAGGCATTCTTCCTGTTCTGTGCCTTTATCAGCAGTCCAACAAAGATAAAATATTCAGGCCAAACTTTCCCCACCATTTTCTTTCCATACCAGACCAAACTTCACTCGCTTGATTTTGATGTTAAGGGTCCCAATGACTATCATTGACAACTAGCCATGATAGCTATGCTCTGCTTCCACAATCAGTATTATACTTCTGAATACCAGTTGTTGAAAACTGGCCAGAGAGGAGGGTATTATTGCACCCAGGTCCTATTGATGGACTTCAAATAAGCATCTGGTTGGCCACTGTGAGAATAGCATGCTGGACTCAACAGGCCATCAGCTTGATTCAACAGGCTCTTCTTAAGCTCTTATGTTAGACTAATATTAAAATTGCCAGAGAGTAGATCTATTATGCAGTTGTTATACAATGACTATTCTAGTTATTGCACTGCTACAGGCTATATAATAGCTATACCCAACCTGAACACTTGGGATATGGTTACGGATTAGACAAGTTGTCTAATTGGGAACTCGCCAGTACAATAATAAATAAACCATCTGGAGTAGTCGCTCCTTTACATGGGCTGTTGCACAGTTACACAGTCGTTGAGTGTTGTTTTCTTCTATTTCTGTAAAAACATTAGCCTTTTTAAGCCAGTAACACCTGCTTCAGCATTCCTTGGGGAGGACATCTGTGTCGCTACTGATGAACGCCCACCTGTGGCATTTCTTGTTGCCTCTGTACAGTCTTCTGATGTGAAGAAGGGAAAATCTATTCTTCCTACAAGGCTTCCATTTCAGATTCTGGAATGCAGGCAATATATTTCAGGAAAGGGGGCACATTCAAGAACAGCTGTTGAATATATAACATCTGATAAAATATGAGTTCTTCTAGGCTGCAATCCTATGCACATTTGCCCAAGAATAAACTCCACTGAACACTTCTAAGTAAATGTACTTTGTGGTTTGTGTGTTTGTGTTGTTAGTATCATAGGAAAGCATTGCTACAGGAGACAACAGAAGGTGGAAAACCTCAAAAGTGCACTCCAGTTGAAAATACGGTTCACCAGAGAATGTTCGGCTTGGATTGTTTGGGATGGCAGGCAAAATTTGAGTTCAAGGCATTGCAAGTCTAAAGACTTTCTCAAGACAACTGAGTAAGGTTATGCAAAGAACAGCAAAGGCAATTTTGCATGCTATCTAATAAAATATCTTATTTCAGTGAAGACACAGTAGGCAGGTTGAGTGCACTTAGTCATCCCTGCCAGTGTAGTTCCAATACAAAGAGGCCAGGCGTCATAAGAATAGAGTCTATAGCAGAAAGGGTGCAAAAGAAAAAGTGGCCTGTAGAATGAACTGTAGAAGGAATTTCCCAGCACCTGTCACTGATGAAAAGAAGCACCAGTGCCTGAAATAATTGTGAGCAAGGTCATGAATATGAAGATGAGTTTGAAGGAATGGAAAATAGGTGTGGCCTGCACATCCTTTTCACCTTCTTCACAGGAAAAGACATCACATGGTTAAAGGAAGTTTGGATGGGGCCTTGCCACAGAGCAAGCCAGCCAGTAAATTACACAGTTCAAAGTTTAAGTTAACTCTTTATTAGCAAAAACACTATTTTCACATTCTTGGCTGTGTCAGGCACAGCAGCTCATTCCTTGTAGGTCTTACTTAATGAAACTAAAGGTCCCTGTTTCCCCACAGCCATCTGTGTCTCCTCCTCTCCATGGCTTTTTCCAAGCAATCAGAGACTGTGCCTGTATGCCTGTCTTTGCTCCTCCCATTTTATGCCTCTTCTGGTTCTGAGAGTCAGGTGGGGAGGGAAGCTTGTCACAGCAGGAGGGGGAAACACCCATGACTCTTCACCAGCCTGACTTATCTCTGCCTCTTGACCTCCCACCTCCCACTCATCTGCTTCAGCTTCTGACTCTGATTCTGGGATTCTCTCTGCCACAGACTCTCCCAGATCATTAAGCCCTGTTACCCCTACAGCTTCTGACACCTTCTCTTCCCCCTCTTCCCCATCAACATAGTTCCATCACCACTCTCTGGGCTCTGAGCCTTCTTCTCTTGTGATTCCCCAGCTGGCTCCTTCCACCATTCATGTGCATCCAACAAGTCCATGACAGGCCTCTGCAACCTTCTCCCATGCCCCAATGACAATCCACCTAACCTCCCACCCATGTGTTAGCATGAACATCTGAAGTGGGGAAGGTTATTTGCAGAAAATTCTATCTACATTAATATAAGGGCAACAGGGGCTGTGAGCCACTTGTCACAGAGGCACTGGTACCCATAGTTTGCAGCAAAATTCTAGAGAAGGTTTGCCCAGTATCTTGTCTGCACAATGGGCTCATGGGGAAAAGTCCCATGAGCCCTTGCAGAAGGGAGGGGAAAGCCTATATAAGACTACTTCCTATGGAGCTCAGGGCCAATTTGCCCTTAGAACAGAGGTCAGCAAACTTTTTCAGTAGGGTGCCGGTCCACTGTCCCTCAGACCTTGTGGGGGGCTGGACTATATTTTGAAAAAAATAAATGAACAAATTCCTATGCACCACAAATAACCCAGAGATGCATTTTAAATAAAAGGACACATTCTACTCATGTAAAAACACGCTGATTCCCAGACCGTCCACAGGCCGGATTTAGAAAGCGACTGGGCCGCATCCGGTCCCCGGGCTTTAGTTTGCCTACCCATGCCCTAGAGCTTCCTACCGATGGGTGTAGCCAGGATTTATGTTGGGAAGGGGAGGCTTTATGTTAGGGAGGCAAAGCTCAGTTAATTAAGTATTATTATTTTTTATTTACTGGATTTAGGGGGGGGGCAGCTGCCCCCCCAGGCTATGCCAATGGCTTGAGTTGAGCAATTTTGGGTCACTGGTTGACACAGCCAGAAAGGATTTTTTTTTTTTTTATCTTAACCTGATTGGCACTTTGCTACGGGATTTTTCTGCCTTTCCCTCAGTTGAATTGTGGTCTTCTTTTGTTAAGCAGAAGAATGTTGTTTGTTGAGGGCAGAAACGACATTAGGCATTATCATCGTAGTATAGCCCCCCCCCCCCCGACATGCAATCTGAGGGGAGGATTGTCCATGGCAGCTGAAAGCTAGGATTGGGATATCTGCCTGGTTGGAATCTGTACCCTGGTCACCCATTAAGACTTTGCTTTCTTGGTTTGCACCACAGCAAGGTTCAACACAGACTGACTCCCATGGAACGGGTTTGGAGCAGTCCAAACCCAGTGTACCCATTCAATCAACATGGGATTTGTGAACGATGAACTCATCCTGGCCCCAATGTCATGCCAACCCTTACCTTGCCTGCTGCTGTCAATAAAGATTTGACCTGATTTTATCCCATCCATGTTGTACAGTCTGGTTACTTTCCTACCTTCATGGGTCACATAATGCAACTGCCTGGGGAATGAGATTGAATCAATGGACCAATGGACTAAGGGGATACCCTATGCCCCTATTTACTTTGCAGCCCAGTAAATAGCTGAGATAGGCATTTGTTTATCTCACACCAAGTGAGGTTGTGCTTGTGTTTGCAGACCAGCAGGGAAATACCTGACATTATGCATGTGAGGAGTACAGAGAGATGGAGAGAGATGAAGAAGCAGCCTTCAGTAGATGATGCCATCATTGCAATATTTAGAGTTTGTGTGAATCCTTCATCTGCTCAGAGCAGCACAGCTTGCAGTCCCCCCCCCCGTTCCCATTGTTTCCCAACAATCTTCATCATGGAAATAAATGGGGGTGACCAGACCAGCAAGGGAGTCAAATATGAACTCCTCCCAAGTCCTTTGTGCCAACAATTAACTTTGTCTGTGGGAGAGGGGGAATCCCATTCCCAGATGCAAATGGATTATTCTGAATAATAACTTAAGTCTTTAATATGGAAAGTGCTACATTAAATGGAGTGCTTGATGTAATATTGAGGAGTGCCTGGGTCAAAAAGGCAGCACGTTCTTTCCAAATGGTCAGTTTTAATGGGCAGGTTCACAACAGTGAAACAGCTGGGAGGATCTGAAACAAAACAATTATAGAACACAGCCAGGAGACAAATATCATTATAAGACAATTGAGCTGCATTTTACAGTGTGCCATGGGAGGCGCTTCATTTGATGAGATTCAGCGATGAGGAAATTTTGCCTAAGAAATGGTCTTTGTTTTGGTGGCTGTTGTTCGCTTCTTTTGGAATCCTGTTCCTGCCCTGCACACAAAAGTCAGCCCCCAAGGTCACAATAGAAGTGATATATGACCACGGAGCAGAGGAATTAATTTTTATCTGCAAGATGGATGGGCCAATGGAGAAATATTTCTTCAGGCAGGGAAGCTCTCTCCCTGCCTGCTTCCTTACTTGGGATTGGATGGTTTTTAATTACATCTACAGGGCTGCACTTCTTGGCAAGACATTTACACTGTGTTAGGAGTGGCACCAGGGTTTCTCTTCCTCTACCCACCACCTCTTAATCAGGATCAGTGTTATGATTTCAGCATATTAGGAAACCAAGCCCTGTGATATCAAAGAGGTGGAGCTTAGGGCTGCCAGACCTCCAGGGCTGACCTGAAGTTTCCAAGTTTGCCTGGCCATCTCCATGTGACAGGGGGAGGTGTTGAATCTCCAGGTGAAGTTACTGGACATTAGAGCACTAGCACCAAATGAAATTTAAAAAACCAAACCATTTACTTCTAAGTAAAAAAAAAAATAAAAGTAGAGAATAACAGCATAAAGGAAATATGATTACAGAACATTGTCTTAAGAATCAACTCATAATCTGCTTCGTGAGGACTGGAAACTCTTAAACCCAGTGACTCCACTTTATCTCAGTTGCAATTCAGATTTCCAAACAGAAGCAAACAAGTTTGTCAGTAATAACTTTAAATTCGGGGTCCTGACTGTGATAATCATGTGTAAGGCTGCCAATTTCAGCTTCTCTCCATTTTTCATTTTTCTAATCTTAAATTCAGCTTGCATTTTTCTGCATCAGCTTGCATTTTTTAAAAAGAACAAATTGAACACATTTTCATGCACAAATCTCCTAGTATACTTTTTATTTTTACACAATCTCCTCTTATACAGACATTTCTGAAAGCAATTTCCCAAATATAATAACATACATTTCAAATCCCAGATTGAAGTTCACTGGGCAACCTTGGACCAGTCACTGCCTCTTAGCCTAACCTACCTCACAGGGTTGTTGTGGGGACTGAAGGAGGAGATGGACAGCCATGTACACCACCTTGGGCACCTTAAATGTGGGATAAAATGTAATAAATAAATACTATACTATGATATCTTTTCAATAATATATGTATTCATGTACAGTCATACCTCTGTTTGCGAATGTGATCTGCACGGGAGGCATGTTCACAACCCACAGCATTCGCAGCCTGAAGCACCACGTCTGCGTGTGTGTGTGACGTGATTCGGTTCTTCCGCGCATATGCGTGATGTCATTTTTGTGCTTCTACATATGCATGAGTGCCGAAACCTGGAAGTAACCCATTTCGGTACATCCAGGTTCAGTGTGATCCTCAACCCAAAAACGCACAACCCGCAGCGTTCGTAACCCGAGGTATGACTGTATGCACTTTCTCCTAATAAATGCCTTTTCGTACACCTCTTTAGGTTAGAGCACTGCATCAGAAAATTTAGAGAAGTGCCATTTTTGAAGGATAACTGCATTTAGATTTGTATATTGCTTTGGGGAAGTGCACACCAGGTAGGTTTGCATTAAAATGCTAACCAAGAAAGTCCTCTCCCCCATCTCAGTTCCAAGGCAGCAGCAGGACCAAGGAAAACTGAATGACCAAATATTCACTTCTAAGTGAAAATGGAAAGTCAAGAATTACAGCACTGGAGGGGAGGGGTATGATGGCAGAAAGTTATAGCGATAATCAGTCCTTAGTCCCATAAGTTAGATGTGTTTCAGGCTTCCTTTAAAAAAATATCTTTATTGATTTTCAGATAAGCAAAAATATTCAAGAAACAACAAATCCCCCCAAATAATAATATTTGCAAAAAACTTTGCAAAATCATCGCAGGAGATCATGTGGCCCATACTGGGCCCTGATGGAGCAGATGGTTCCGCTAAATTGCGAACCACCTGAAAGAGTTTCCTGCTGCTGTTTTCCGCAGATGCAATAGAGGCGGGAGGCGGTGAAGAACGTCTTCTTCACCATCGCTATCACCACTTGGTAGGCTCAACATTGAGCTCTAACCCATGTCTGGTCAGATTCAGAATGAGTTACCCACCACCGGCACTCTAGCCATCTCAGAGATTGTTTCATTGCCCTCAGATCAATGGAAAACCACGGGGCTGTCCGAGCTCCATGCAATCGAAGAGGGTGCTTCAGAGCCAAACAGTCAATAGCCCTGGTTAACTCCACATTCTAGCGGGCCATCAGGGAATCAGCTGAAAGGCCATCAACATGGGATAAAACATCCCCTACCACTCTCTGGAAACTATTTGGATCCATTAAGTGGCAGGGGCGGACCATCTGAATCAGTCCCACCTCTGTCCCCCTGCAGTGGGGAAGGGTCGCTGAGAAGTCCAGTTGCACCAGGAAGTGATCTGACCATGGCACTTCTTTAGTTTCACTTTTACTTAGCGTCAGATCACCAACATCCATAGAGGTGAACACCAGGTCTAAGGCATGTCTGTGACTATGAGTTGGGCCAGACTTATTCAGGGACAGCCCCATGGAGGCCATGCTTTCTGCGAAGTCCTGAGTGGCCCCTTGTAAGGTCATGTCGGCGTGGATGTTAAAATCCCCTAGGACAACCAGACTCAGTGTCTCCAGGAGAACATCCACCACGACCTAAAGCAGCTTGGGCAGGGAATCTTTGGTGCAGTGGAGAGGTTGGTACACCAAAAGGAATCCTGTACTGCACCTATTGCCCAACATGCACTCAGAGAGCTATTTTTTTCTAGAAGAGTGATATTCTGAATATTAGACAACCAAAAAAAGCATTGCTTCCTAAGAGAAGCAATGCATGTAACATCCACAGGAGGTTATCTGTAAACTTTCTCCTGTGCATGCTACATGCATTGTTCTAGGAGCAGAAACCTGAAAATTCATTGATAACCATTTGTAATCTGAACTTTTAAAAGCAAATGACAACAGGATACCCCCAAGAGAGGCTTAGGAGCTGATGCTAATATTGATCAGCTATTTCTGGATAATGTGCTGCTCCATCAATAGTAATAAAAAGCAGGTGAAGATTGATCAAAGGCTAGATGACAAGCGAATATCTTGGGGAAAACATGCATACAGATCCATTTTTAATTTCATAGATAGTGTAATCCATTTTCATGTCAGTGCACAATATGTTGATGGCTGGGGTTATTTGCAGGGGGAAACACGGCAAGGATTAGTAGTTTATGCAAGCATCCTCGGTTAAATGAATTGATTTCCCCACTTATTTGATTTGTGGCCATCAAAATACTTCATGTTTTGTTTTTTAAACAGGGCTTCAAAATCAACTTCAGAATAATAGCTGGCATGTGGAATGGCAGCAAAAAAGGGGGGTGACAATTCGTCATCATATAAGTCCAGATACACTGAATTTATAACTTCACCCTATGCCCAACATTCACTTTGGTATTTTTCCAAAGGGGGGAAAAAGTCAATGCTCACTAACTGGCAGAGCAACCCAACACTCCCTTTGTACCATCCATATAGTCCTGCCAGTCTCTGTCAATGTAGATCTGCGTAGACGGAAGTACCAGAGGCAAGTCTCCTGCTGTCATCAGGCAGCAGAAGGCCTCACAATGGGGCATTCTGGGAGGGGCTGAACCAGCCCAGGATCTGTTGTATCATGAATGCCAGTTCCACTACTGCCTGATTCAGAACCCATCTCTGCACCATCTCTGGTCTGTTTGCTCCCCTTCAGTGGTGGCCCTGCTGCTCCATTAAGTATCATCAGACAGTGGGTGATGTTAGGACTGCACCCTAAATGTGACACATGACCTCCGGGACAACAGCCCACCATTGGGGAGCGTAATTTTCAAAGGGAATGTAGCAGAAGGGGAGAGGAAATCCCACCATGGCAATTGTTAATAATAAAAACAGAACAAAACACCACTTCAAGCATCATGTCTTATCATTTGCTTTTGACATTTATATGCCACCCCATAACATAAAGTTCATTGGGTGGTATTCAGCTACCGGTAAGTCATACTCTGAGCAGACCAACAGAAAATATGTTTGTTAACTTCAACAGGTCCACTCTGAGAAGGACTAGCATTAAATACCACTCTTCGCAATGAAAATGATGTAAGTACCGTATCTTTCGCTCCATAAGACGCACCTGGCCATAAGACGCACCTAGTTTTTAGAGGAGGAAAACAAGAAAAAAAAATATTCTGAACGAAATAGTGGATGTTGCCACAGACATGTTATGTGATTTGACAGTGAGTTTGGGGTAGCCCAATGCAAAAATCCCGAGGATCCATGTGGATACCACATTTTTTGTAACCACATTTTTGCGCCATTACGGCAGCATGCAACAGTGCATGTGGGGGAGGGTTGGTGCAGGCTATAGCCACACATTCGCTCCATAAGATGCACAGACATTTCCCCTTACTTTTTAGGAGGAAAAAAATGTGTGTTATGGAGCAAAAAATACGGTACATAACAGCCCTGCTGAATCTGACTAAGGACTCATCTTGTCAAACTCACTGTTCTCATTGTCGCCAACCATATGCCCGTGGGAAGCCTGCAAACAACATCTTTGAACGTCTGAATTTTATATAGAAATACAATCAAATTTTTATCTTCCTTTTCCCACCCTAGATTTCCCCATCTTAATGAAAGCAGGAGCAGGATGGTGAACTTGAGGACACTTTAAATGTCTTCCATGAAAAACAGAATAGAAAAGAAAAACTTCACCAGTGAGCAATGAACAATATTCAAAGTCACATCTAGATTTTAATGGACACCTTATTCTATGTGGAACAATGTAGAAACAAAATAAAAGAGATTAGTGTCTGATCTGTAAAGGGGATAACATATTTGCTGAAAATCAAAATGGAAATAAGATACTCCTTTTAATAAGTTTGGGTTATGCACCAGTGGAATAATCTTTTAGTGAATCTTGTGGGGTCTGTTAACTTGTAGAGGTTAACAGCCCTTTTATGGGAGAAAACGAGTGTATTTTGTAAAAGTAGCTTACTAAAGCCTGGCTGTGCACTCAACAATGAGGTCTTGAAGACTAAGCATCCTTGGTCACTCTTAGATCCTAAGGAATGTGAGGTGCCTGTGACTCTGAAGGCCTCTCTGCTCAGTCCTTGACTCCAGTGGTGCATGGTTCCCATTGGGACTGGTAGAGCTGAACGCATTGAAACCAATTGTAGGAGGAACCAGAGTCAATGACAGGCAGAGCCAGCCAATTCTAACTCTGCCCTCCACATCCTCCTCCTCCTCCTTGCTGCTTTTTACAAGGGGCAGCACTAAGATTAAGTGGGAAGAAGCTGGTAGGCAGGGTCACCTCCTAGACTGGATGTAAATAAGAAGGCAGGGAGGTGGGATCTCACTGAAGGCAAATTGCGTTTGATGGCGCAATGCCCCATTGAATTAGCCACCATGACTTTCTCTCCAGACCATGCCCCTCCACACCCTCCTCAAGTGCTTTTGCCTGGCTGGAATGTGGCTCTTTTAAAAGAATTTTAAAGAAGAATTTTCACACAGTTCATGATTCTAAGCATATGGAAATTTGCAGTTAGTTATATCATGCGTAATGCATCCATGGTTACAGCTTCATTTGGTTTATATTGATTCCAATGCAACAGAAATGGCTTCCAATCTTTCCTAAACATCTCTATCTGTTTGTATCCTTTTCTCCCATATCTGTTTATATCTTGTGATTTCTTTTCATTATTTTTATATCCCATATTTTCCTCTTTGTGAGGTATATTGTTGGTGTAATATCTGCTCTCCGCATTCTTGCAATCAAAACCTGAGGTGTTATCAGCATTTCAGTGACCGGAGCATAAGAATCTTTTCCACTGAAATGTTTTATTCAGTTGTGATAATGCATCTTGCTTGCCTGGGTGCAGGGTGGATGGGGTAGTGTTAAAACCTGACTTTTGCATTGCTGGACTATAGTCTACTACACAAAGAGACACATCCAGTGCTTTTTTTCTTAAAAATGTTTAGGGGTACTCTCATTTTGACTCAAGAAAATCACCATTTTATAGTTCAGATCGGGGGAAAGAAATACAGTAAATGGACAAAAGTACAAGGATTCACAAAATGTTTAGGGGTATGTGTACCCCTGCATATCCCCAGAAAAAAAGCACTAGAGACACCTGTTGCTTAACTCAATCATTTTCTTAAATGCACATGATGTAAGGCACCACAGAGAGTGGTATGGAGCTATATTCAAGGTTAGTTCTACTCATAGTAGACCTCTGAAGTTAATGGTAATTACTAGCTTAGGTTCATTAATTTCAATGCATGGTGTGTTAGGGGAGAGGTAGTACCTCTGGTGGGGGAAAACACCATGTTCCTTCTGGAGTAGTTTGTTCACCTTTGGTCCCCACCCTGCACTCGGCTCTCACCTGTGGCTCCTAGAAGCTGTCAGCATGTGACAAAAGCCACACCCTGGGTGTGGATTTGACTGGCCAACTAAACCAGGTGAGAGTAGCCAACAAGTCTCAAACTCTTAGTGAATTAGGGACTTCCCCTGTAGGCAGGTTCTGGTGGATTGAGTGGATAAGACTAATAATGTGACCAATGGTCAAGAAGGTGGTTTCTGCAAGTGAGGGGCAAATGGGGCTCATCAACTTGGGAAGGTAGCCCATCTAGGAGAAGGAAAACTCTTATCCTAAATCCCCACAGCCTCACAGGATATCTTTGGAGGAAGGAAAGGCTTAGGAGTAAATTCTACAAAAATATGGAATTGAATCCCTAAGATGGTTGGATCGTATCTTGTACGTGTACTTCTAGCAACTTCTGATACCAAGCTGGTGCCAAACATATTGCTTTGTTTTATTTTGGACCACATCAGCACGGCCAATAGGGAGGTATACTGCACATCCAAATTCCCCTTGGGAAAGAAGAGTCAGGTGGTCTCTTCCAGGGATGGAATTTAGGAGGCCCATGTGAGACCAATCAGATAGGGAGAGGAGCAGACACTTTTAAAGCTTTGCTCCTTTCCAAGCACTCCAGTCTTCTCTTTAGGGTGCCTCACTGGAGGAGGAAGAGGAGTGTGGAGGGAATGCACCACCCCCAGCAGCGCGATCCCGGTGGGATGCCATCGTGGCTGTCCCCCACCCACGCTGGGCGCCCCACCCCAGCAGGCAGCACTCCCCCCGGGACACGTGCGCCACCTGCAGCGGCATGCCTGGCAAAAACCTCTCTCTTCAAGCAGGCATTAGTTTGATTAACACTCTATGGTTTTGTAAATGTGTTTGTGGAAGGGGGGTTATTGGTTTGTTTTTCTTTGGTTTTAGTGCATATTTTGTATTCTCATTTTGGTTTTTTTTGTTATTGTGAACTGCCTTGGGATCTTAGGATGAAGAACAGAATACAAATTTAATAAATAATAAGAGTAATAATAATACCTAGCCAGCAGGGCCACTGTGTGCTTGTCAAGTCACATATCCAAGGTTCATGGAAGGAAGAGGAAGTATTCTTCCCAACCCTTTGCTCTGAGGCTGCAGGTGTTGCATGTAAGGATGCCAAGGAGAGGCGAGTGACCTGGTTATTTGTGTTTCAGGGAACTTCCTGCCTGAAATATATTTTGATTTGGCTAGTTCTAATTTGATTTGCAGATCCTCCATGCTGGTATATTTAATAAATATAGCCTTTTCTCCATAATACTGTGTCCTGAGTCTTCTTTTAGGTGTGGTAGCAATTTAAACTCTTACGCGAGGTTAGGATCAAGTATTAAATTTCCACAGAGTTAAATGAATATAATTATGAATGTGAGCCTCCCCCTCCTCTATGGAAAAGGTTGTGGTCATAGGCTCTGAAGTGGCTTAGGAGCCCTCAACCACTTATCACTATCCTTCAGAGACAATGTTCTTGATAAGGAGAAGGTCACCGCCATTTTCATGAGAGCACCTTTCACAGCACTAAAAGGGAATTATATTTAGATGCTCAGCATAAGCTCCAAGAAGCATTTTGGAATGCACAGATAGCAATTAACAAATATACTGTTGGCAGTCTAATTTATCCCACAGGGCACAAGTTCAGGGTAAAAAGAGCACAGATCTCTCAAGCTGCTTTATATTTTATTTCCAGTGGCCTAATTGCAGCCAATGTGGGGGAAAAAAACCCAGTTTAAAATTAAAACTAAATTGAGCTTTGCTTATTTCTTCCCAAAACCAGCTACAGCACATGATAGAGGACAGTAGTGCAAACCCTCAAGTTAAACTATCCTTTGCATTTCTGAATGGTGCCCAACCTGTTTTTAGGATGTATTTGGGTATCACAATCAATAAACTAAAAGTGGTCCCAAAGGTAGACCTATCCTCTCCACAGATGTAGAAGCATGTGAGAGAGTGTGGAGATATGTATTAGCCCCATTCCCATCTTCATTGCCCTCATTTGCTTCCTTGCTGGAAGCTGCTTTGGGACCCCGCACTACTCATGTAGGATTCCTGTGTGATCTAGAAACCTGGAAGATCACAGTCCTAAATTGTACAAAGGGCCTACAAAAATAGAAAACATTTTATGCTGAAGGCATTTGCCTTCAAGTTATAAAGGGTGATGATAGATCATATGCTTGTCTCACTTTCTTTCATTGAATGAGGCATTACAACATCTAAATAGAAGAATTGTCATGAGTGCATGCTGCTTAGAAAACTTTCAACCTGCTTGATGATCCAAGATAATAAGCTCATCCAATTAGGGATGAGTGAATCTGTCTCTTTTCATTTCTCTTAGTTTTCATTTTCCACTCTTAACTTCAGTTCTCTACATTTTCATATAAGTTTGGCTTTAAAATACTGTCCTCGTGAAAATTTGTCAGCATTCTAGTTTGACTTTCTCTTAACAGAAACATTATGTATGCAGTGTTGTCCAATGTACAGTGGTACCTTGGGTTAAGAACTTAATTCTTTCTGGAGGTCCATTCTTTTCCTGAAGCTGTTCTTAACCTGAGGTACCACTTTAGCTAATGGGGCCTCCCGCTGCCACCGTGCGATTTCTGTTCTCATCCTGAAGCAAAGTTCTTAACCTGAGGTACTATTTCTGGGTTAGCAGAGTCTGTAACCTGAAGTGTCTGTAACCCAAGGTAGCATTGTACACATTTTTACAAGGCAGTTTCCCATAATATAATGCATTTTCCTATGCCATTTTCACTAATAAATGCATTTATATTCATATTCCCTGCTAGTATTTGCTCTCTTGTATATGTTACTTGATTGGAGAACCCCAATGTAAAATTCAGAGAAGTACAAATTTCAAAAATGGTTGTGTTTCAGTTCACATGTTGCTTCAGAAAGTGTTAGGTAAGCATGCATTAAAATACAAACTGAATGCATTTCTCCTGCATCACTATATCACATATACACTGCCCAGGTACAATATGCCTCTAGACATGTATGGATGTTTGTGGGGAAAAGTATACACTTGTTAATTTTTACAGCTCACCTATTTCGTACACAGCTACACAGACTGTACACTTATTGAAAGTTATATGTGAATGACTGGACCTGTGTGAGACTTTTGCTTGTTGGAAATCAAAATTAAAGGAATTACCCGGAATCTTTGGCAGTTCTGAACTGGAATGTTAAGAGCCTTAACTGAAGCAAGAATTGGCTACAATATAACCACATAACTCCTGAGTTTGCCCTCCCACTGGTGGTTTTAAGTCTAAGCCAGAACTTTAAGATTAACTGCCAGTGAACAAGACAGGAGAAGCCATCAGGGAGAGATCACCAACATTATTTTAAAAATCAACATTACCTGAAGCGTGTTGAGGGTCTTGCAATCAAGAAATCTACAAGGGGAACTTCTGATATGAAAGCAGGGAAAACAAACCAAAACCAGATGGCAAAAACAACGTGCTTAAAAAACAAAACCCTCTAGGTGACTTAGGCAGTCCAGATAATTGTTGGAAGCATTTATGTTGAGCATTTAGAAATGCAAATTATATTCTGTTTCAAAGGCAATAGTCCTCACGAAAAGTATGAAACAACACAATGGAAAGAGTCTTTCTCGAGGTCACTTCTGAGCTGTGCTCTCTTTCAGAAATTATGCACTAAGCAAGGCTGTTTATCTGCAATTCTATATGTGCATGTGTGTTCCACCATACAATGCATGAACTTCTAAGAAGCTTCTGTCCCCACCTTCTTCAGAATGGATTATGCTTCAAAAATGCATATGCATTGCAGAGATGATAGGATGAATGGCTGTAGTCAGGACTGGTGCTAGGGATCAACATTACTGTATTGGGCTTCTGCCTAGGCCCATACATGCATGTGTGTGCATGACCTTTTAAACCTTTACAAACAGAGGCTAGCCCAGACTGTGTATCTAGCACCAATGCTCTTTCACTGAATAGAAAATGTTTTTTGTAAAGGTGAGCCATAGACTTCTATAACCAGCATGAATGAAATTTACTTTCCTGCTCCTTTTAAGTTTTAGAATAGAAGATATATATAATGAGCTGCTATCATAATGCGTTGAGAGTGCTGTTGTGCTCAAGTCCTTCTAAGGGCTTCTCCTAGAGCATCTGGTTGACCACTGTTGAGAACAGGATGCTGGATTAGATGGGTTTGATGTAGCAGACTCGCCTTATGTCGATATAGGCAATGCTCCAGATTTTTGTAGGTCCCAGGAATAGTGAGTTGTTATACCCTACCACTCTTCCCATCAGTTCTTTATTTGTCTTCACAGTTGTCAACACAGGGAATATCAACTGTCCACTGCCCTCCAGTGGGGCCAGACATACAGTTAATTAGCACAGGGACAGCCAATGAAGCTAAATGTTGGGAAATTCAAGACCGTTCCTGGAAGATGCTTACTGTGCAGTCTCCATATCTCCTCTCTGGCACTAAGGAGCCAGGACCAAAAGGCAAAGACAAGAAACACAAGACAAGAACACAACCCAAGAGCAGTTGCGTTCAAAGGGAAACCAGTATACAAAGCCAAAGAGCAAGACTAGGAACACAAAACACCAGAGCTGAGGTACTTCTTATTTTTCACAAAAAGGGCCATTGAAGTAGGAAACCCTTTTATGATCTTTCCTGCCAGAGTAGGGTCAATGGTCTGATAGTTGGATCAAACTCAGAGCTTGGAAGGCTGCAGTTGTGCACTATGCTATATAAAACAGGTACCAGCAGTTCCTGACACATTGGTTATGGTAAGAACTCACCCAGCCTAAGTACCATAAAGCAGATGTATCATTCCTACTAGTGAACTATTTTAATGGTCACAATTGACTGCATGTATCAAATGCTGGATGTATGCAATCAAAAGTCACTGGTGATATAGTTTTTTAGAGTTATTTACACTTTGGTATGCTGAATAGTTGGGGGACACTCTTTTCTCAATTCTTTGCCTCTTCCACATCTACTTCCCCCCTTTTTTAGCCTCTGGCAGTTTTCACAGACTTTGGTGTGATTCATTCTCCCCCACTCCCACCCCAACCCTAATTTCTTCTCAAGAAGATTTTTATGAAATTGTTTTATTTCCTCCCCCCCCCTTTCAATCCCCACACATAATAGGAAAGAAAATGAAGGAGAAAAGTGCTGTGTAAATAGCTGTTTTCAATCACTTCATCCATTTTTATACATTCCCTATTAGATTTTTCTCTCTCCTGAATTCCAATAAACTCTCTTTTCCTTCGCATTGCCTTAGAAATTCTCTATTACTGTGAGCATTGCCAATCCAGTGGCTAATGACTTAGCAAATGGTGAATCACATGTTTATAGATGGAATCTATATGGTGAAGAAACTGCCTTTTCTTTATGGGAGAGGATGTGTGAGGAAATTAAGGATATGCATTTACCCCCTAATTTCTCTACCCCACCTCAGTGCTTTGATCCAAAGTTCCTTGGGTTCAGTGAAAAGAATCTCAAGTCTGGCTTACACATGAATGGGTAAAGGTAAAGGTAAAGGTACCCCTGCCCGTACGGGCCAGTCTTGACAGACTCTGGGGTTGTGCGCCCATCTCACTTAAGAGGCCAGGGGCCAGCGCTGTCCGGAGACACTTCCGGGTCACGTGGCCAGTGTGACATCGCTGCTCTGGCCAGAGCCAGAGCCAGAGCCGCACACGGAAACGCCGTTTACCTTCCCGCTGGTAAGCGGTCCCTATTTATCTACTTGCACCCGGAGGTGCTTTCAAACTGCTAGGTTGGCAGGCGCTGGGACCGAGCAGCGGGAGCGCACCCCGCCGCAGGGATTCGAACCGCCGACCTTTCGATCGGCAAGCCCTAGGCGCTGAGGCTTTAACCCACAGCGCCACCTGCGTCCATTTCCTTACTCCACACTAAATGGGTACCACTTCCTTACTCCACACTAAATGCCCCTCATGCAAACTCTATTAAAAATTATATATCAGCACTAAAGATATATCCAGCTCAAATCGCATCCCCTAGCTTGTTCGGGAACCTAACTTTAATCTCTGACCACCAAGGGAGTCTGGTCTACTGGGGAGATTGGTGCATTGCTCCATCAACCTTGGTCTATCCTCAGCTAGTCCCTGCCTGCCTGCTTCCTTACCTACAACAGGTTCATGGAATAGCAGGGGCTGTTAGCTTACTCCTTTTTATTTTCATTGTTACTCTAGCCAAAGTCAGCAGGGAAGAGGATCGGGAGAACACTAGTATTAGTTGGACTCCATTCTCATTAGCCTCAGACTGCATGGTCAGTGACCAGGGGTGCTGGAAGTCTACCATTCAACCCCCGCCCCCCGTTTCTTCCTCCTCCTGCATCAGAACCTTCCAATCCAACCCCAATTCCAACAGTGTTTTGGGACTCTATGTAAGTTAGTATAAGATTGCTTACTAAATGTGTTTATACACCACATCATCTAAAATCTGCCAATCTTATATGGCAGAACAATTTCTGGACAGAAAATAAGACCTTTTCATTTTCTGTCCAGAAACACACTTTAATAGCTGGGTAAGTGGTATGGTTTTAGTCAAGTGATGTTGCTGTTCCAGTATGGTTCATTTTCATTTCCAGCCAAGGATGGTTCATGTAAACCTACCTAATCCACACTTTTTTTTATTAGGTCCACACTGAACCAGTGAACAAACCCAAACTGTACACTTTTTCAACCAAAAATTATGCACAAATATTAATGGAAACAATGTGAAAAACTGTATTATGTGCTTGCAAAAATGCATATGTTAGGCCAGACTGCATGCAAAAAATGTATATTTTAGGAGAAGTCTACAATAAAAAATATGGATATTTGTGCTGACAAAGACAGATAGGCCTGTGGGAATTATTATGACCAAACATATCTCAGTTTTTAAAAATTATTTAAGAAATACTTCAAGGTCATAAAAGTATTACTGCTATGTTGCACTGTGATTCCTGTTATTTAAGATGGTAGCAAATCTTAATGCTGCAGTTAGTGAGGCAGACTTGCCTAAAGAGCCATGCTGGGGAGGGATTTATCTCAGTCTCTCTTTCTCTCCTCCTCCTCCTCCTCCTCCTCTCACCTCCTAGTGCCGCTGTGGTGGTTTTTTTTAAAAGACAGCTTCTCCCTCTGGTGAAGCAAAGTGTTGGTAAAAGAAAGCCTATATTAACATAACAATTTGTATAATTCTGAGCATGTCTTCCACTGGATATATATGCAGCTGCTGTTTCCCTAGCCAAGGACTGAGAGAAAAATAGTCTCTCCTTAGTATGTGAGTCTTGGGTCTATGTGGACCCAACACACACACACACACACACACACACACACACACACATGTCCCAATGTCCAGCATTCACCTAGGAGACAATGTCAGGTTTAAAGGGTGCCCATAACCCCAAATGTGTCAGTGTGCCTAATGCTTATGTTCTTCTCTTCCCCAGACTGAATGTCAAACAAAGCAGACCACTCCTTTGAAGCCAGAATGTGCCAACCGTGTGGTGTAGGACAAAAAGAGGGACCCTAAAGGCCAATAAGGGGATGTAGGTGGTGCTGTGGGTTAAACCACAGAGCCTAGGACTTGCCAATCAGAAGATCAGGGGTTCAAATTCCCATGACGGGGTGAGCTCCCGTTGCTCAGTCCCAGCTCCTGCCATCCTAGCAGCTCGAAAGCACGTCAAAGTGCAAGTAGATAAATAGGTACTGCTCCGGCGGGAAGGTAAACGGCGTTTCCGTGTGCTGCTCTGGTTCGTCAGAAGCGGCTTAGTCATGCTGGCCACATGACCGGGAAGCTGTACACCGGCTCCCTCGGCCAATAAAGCAAGATGAGCGCCGCAACCCCAGAGTCGGTCACGACTGGACCTAATGGTCAGGGGTCCTTTTAAAGGCCAATAAAGGAACTCTTCCCCTGCCCCAAAGAATCTTTCTCAGCCCCTGGAGCAGGAAACTAACCCAAGCGTGTATTGCATTAAAGTGGAAGAGAACAAGTTGTGGGGTAGAGCAGGCTTATAAAACCAGGCTCCAGCTCCCTGCTAATTGGTCCTAAAAGCTTGCACAACTCCCTCCTCCAACCCACTCTGTTTGGGATTCAATCTCCCAAGTTTTCTCTGAGTCAGGGGAAAACATGCCCCCACACAAGGAACAGGAATGGCACTGCACAAGACAGCTTGTTTAATAAAATATCAAGTTTACACTACCAATACCTGGGCTCTCCACAGTCAACTAGTTAGTGCCAATATTATCTCTTCTGCCAGAATTGGAGTATCTCTTGACTTTTAGTAAAAAATGTTAATTGCTAGACAAGCTTGTTAATTACACTGGCTGCATTTGCACCCAATGCGAAGGCAAACCATGGCTTAGCACAAATGTCCTGGCTTCCTGAGACTCCCCCCAGTCTACTTTGCTTCTCCCCAATCCTTTTAGCACTGAGGGCCTTCTGGTGCTTCCCTCACTGCAAGAAGAGAGGTTACAGGGAACCAGGCAGAGGGCCTTCTCAGTGGTGGTGCCTGCCCTGTGGAACAACCTCCCATCAGATGTCTGGGGAAACCTAGCCAGATGGGTGGGGTATAAATAAATTATTATTATTATATTAGTAGTAGTAGTAGTAGTAGTAGTAGTAGTATGGCAGCTAAGCCAAAGGTTGGTTTAGCATGTCCTCTGAACCCAGGATGGTAGATGAGTACTTTGTTTGTTTTACTACAATGGATCAATACAGTTACTGTCCTAGCAAAGAAGTGAAAATAACTTTACACATCTATGTCAGTCTATGAGTACTTAGAAAAGGATGCTATGTTTACTATGATGGAGCATGACTTTCTCAAAAAGAAGACAAATAGATGGTCACCTGTCATGTATGAGCTAGTTGAGATTCCTGCATTTCACGGGATGGGACTAGATGACCCTTGGGGTCTCTTTCAACTCTGTAATACTATGATTCTCTGTAGTCACTTTACACATCTACTGCCTTTTCAGTTGTTCTGAAACTACATAGAAGGAGGGAGCATGAAGGAATTCACTTCCAACAGCCAGGAAATATAATGAGGAAATAAATAGGAAGGAAGGAAATAAACTGGAAGCTGCCCAGAGTGGCTGGGGAAGCCCAGCCAGATGGGCAGGGTATAAATAATAAATTATTATTATTATTATTATTATTATTATTATTATTATTATTATGAAATCTGATGGGATGGCAGCTTTAGGGTGTGTTATAAAACAAGACCAGCCACCCCACGTTGCATGCTTATGCCCTCAAATGCGTATTAGAATGTGCTTTTGGACCTTCTTGAATGATATATATTCACACACACACCAAGCTACTAAAATATTTTAGCTGCCCACAGGACACTCTTGAGTGTAATGTAAAAACCGCAGCTGATGCTACTTTTGTAATCAGCCCACATTTGTGGCCCTAAATAGCCATGTCTGCCTTTCTCCTTAAGGAAAATCTGATCATAAAAAGGTCAGTTGACTAAAGAAGCTCATGTCAATTTACAGCAAAGACCTTATGCAAATCAATAGTTGAAGAGAACTGAAAGGGAAAGGGAAAAAAGGTACTTTGTAAATACTGAAGGAAGGGATTTTACACAGGGGGTAGTGTGCGTGCTTGGGGGAAGGGAGGCACATTGCCCCTAGCAAGATTGATCAAACAATTCTACGTGGGGTTTTTCTTGGTTCTCAGTCAATATAATCTACAGCAGACTCCCAGGGCAGGATCCTATGATGTAGTTTAAAGCCTTTTGCATTATGCAGTTGACTCTTCTATATAGGAAATGTTCTTCATTGCATTTCCTGAATTTTCTTGTTTCTTTCCCTCAAGTGAAAATGGTTAATTAGAGCCAGTAAATAAAAAAAGACAACTTGAAGGTATGAGGAAGAAAACATACCTATTGAAAATCATGGATGGTTCAGGGAGCTCATAGGACCATCACCTGGTTAGAATACAAGCTGAAACTCATAGAAGTAATTGACTTATTTAATTGGGAAACAGTTCCAATAAATATGTGAGTCAATCAGATAATGCAACCATAAACGAACCACCTAATTTTGTGTTCAGCTAAAAATAGTGGTTTATATCATCATATGTCCCATGCCTGTTGTCTTTGTCTATGGAGTTTTCTTGGCAGGGATACCGGAGTGGCTTGCTGGTTTCTGCTCCAGGTGGATCCCATTTGGTCAAAACTCTCCACTATGACCTGTCTATCTTGGGTGCCTTGCTCGGCATAGTTCATAGCTTCTCTGAGTTATTCAAGCCCCTTCTCCATGGCAAGGATTTGATCCATAAAGGGGATAATGTTGGACAGTGTTCTCGAAGCTACCAGCATGTTGGATAGTGTTCTCGAAGCTACCAGCATGAGTTTGACCAAACTGCGAGGGGCAGTGGAAGACAGGCGTGCCTGGCGTGCTCTGGTCCATGGGATCACGAAGTCGGACACGACTAAATGACTAAACAACAACAATGTTCCATGCTCCGCCTATGGGCTTATGCACACTGTCACTTTGTCCCATGCCTAGAAAACATGGGTCTGAGAGGTTTTCCGCTTGTCCCGCACTTTCTCGGCATGGGTCCAAGCAGTTTTGTCTTTGACCTGCTGCTTTCCAGTAAAAGCACTGCTCTTTAGCAATAAATTGGTGGGGGGGATGACCCAGCAATCTGTTGAAAACCTAATTTCCATTTGTTCCTATTCAGCACTAAAGATCAGATTTCCTCAGGGGAAAGCAGCAGGGAAAGTGTGGAGAAGCCGTATGCAATTACATTTCTGTTGTGACTTCCCATGTGTGGAATTCCCTCTCCAGTGAGGGCACCCGGAGCCTTCACTGACATGTGAAGTGCTAGGTAAAGGCTTACTTTTTCCTTCAGGCCTGTGATGGAATGAGCTGATTTTCTTCTACACTATGTTAGCGTGCTGCTAAAAGTTCCTGGAGCTGTTATAGGTGTATGTGTTTTAATGAATCATATGTGCATGTTTTATATGCTGTTTATATGGTATAATGTATTTATGTTTTTAAATACAAGTTGCTTGAAGCCACAAAGGAGAAAGAGAACAAGGAGAAATGCTGAATTCAAATGCCCCTAAATGCTGAGCTGAAATTTCCCTTCTCATCTCACCCACACTTCTGTAACCTCTCCTCATATGAATGAACCCAGACCCTGTGATCACAATTTGAGGCCCTTTTTTTTTTGCACGCATCATCCAAGAAAAATATGGAGAGAGGCAAAATGACAAGGGGCATTTTCTGTGGTGGCTCTCCATTTGTGGAATGCTCTCCTCAGGGAGGCTTGCATGGTGCCTTCATTGCGTATCTTTAGGCAGCTTGTGAAAACATAAATTGGTTAAATAAATAAATAAATAAATAAATAAATAAATAAATAAATAGTAAAATAATGATAATAAACCTACACAATGGAGGAGAATATGTGTGGTTATGAGTTAAATTCACTTTTTCAGCAGTGACACTCCTCTCAGAGGCTGAGGGCTGACATTTTGTTCCTCACCTGCCTAGTATGTATCTGGTCTATTCTCCTACCTCTGACTTGTGTATAGAGGTTATTTCCTTTGTTCCCAAACTGCATGGTGGAAACAATTGTTGAACATTTTCTTCTTAGAGCCAATTATTTTCTCCCGAATCCTGGAAAAGAATAATAATAAAAATATTGATTTTTGCTCCATGAAAAAGGCAGATAATGCATGGAAAACAGTCTTTTAAAACTGCATAAATTGGGTCTTCAATTATGAGGATATTAATTGATGTCAGTCTAGCAGTGACTATTAGGGTGTTAATTCAATTCAATTCAATACAAATGCAATAGCTAATAGATTATATTATTTAGACTCCTGAATGGTGGTGGTGATGATGTCAAGACACTTATGACAGATTGGGAGAAGGATCGATCTGTATTTTACCCAGATTGGGTTTGATAAAAGATAGATCTTCATTATTATTTTTCTCCCTGGAAATGCAGATTTAACAAGTTATATTATCTGTAAAATAATCCTGAATGCAATTATGATGTGCCTTTTTAGTCTGAGAACATAAAAGTGCATCAGAATGCATCACACAGAAGCCATGGCATTAAACAGATTAGAAAATGAAATGTCACACACTGACGTGACCAGGGGATTTCCCCACCCTTCCTTTTTGCAGTTAATTTATACGGAAGACAGAAGATTGTGTCTGGAAATATTTTTGCACATATCCCTCACACCCACTTCTAAAATTCTGAATATACTTCCTTTTCAGGGGATTGGGTAGATAACTTAACTGGAGTGGTAAATTTAGAGCTTATGTGAATTTTTAAGATGGCTGCAATTGCTAAATTAATTCAGAACAAGGCTGTGTATTAAAGCAAATTAAAATGGGATGCCAACACACTTTAGCTGTAAACTGTTTCATAATCTGCCAAACTGGCTTTCTGATATAAATGCCATATTAGTAATTAGAAATATTCTTCAATTTTCAATCACTTTTGGATTATCTTCCTGCTTCATTTTATTGCCTTTTCTAAATTTGCTCTGAACACTGAGCTTGTAGTTAGTTCTGTGTATCGCCTGCTGTGTTCTGTTTCATTTGCTCTGCTGTAAGAGCACCCCATTCATTACATATTGGTGAGCACAGTATAATCCTATATACTAATAGAAAATTCACTCTCTGCCATTTCATCCTTATGTAGCTCAAACAAGAAAGAGCCACAAGAGCAAGTTCAGGGGAACCCCCCCCCCCAAGTTTGCAGAAGCAAACATTTCTTAAAACAACGAAAAATCATATTAGGAACCCCAAAAGAAGTCACATTGGAGAAATGGCAAACCTGGTGGAGGTGACAGAGAATCCTGGAAAATGTTATGACTGCCTGGCTAGAACCTTGAACAAGTAGCATTCATGTCACAGATCCCATTTGTGTGTTTGCTTGCTTTAGCCTGCCTTTCTTCCAAGCCCAATCAGGCAAATGAAGAGGATATGGGTTGAAACTAACTCCTCCTCAGAAATTAATGAACTTAAATTAATCCACCCCATCCCACCCAGCCCACTTTTGAGGATGTGTGAACCTGCCCTCCAGATCCTGTAAAGGTAAAGGACCCTGACAGTTAAGTCCATTTGCGAACAACTCTGGGGTTGTGGCGCTCATCTCGCTTTACTGGCCGAGGGAGCTGACATTTGTCCGCAGACAGTTTTTCCAGGCCTGCATGACTAAGCCGCTTCTGGTGAAACCAGAGCAGCGCACAGAAATGCCGTTTCCCTTCCCGCTGGAGCGGTACCTATTTAGCTATTTGCACTTTTTGGGGGTGTGCTTTCGAACTGCTAGGTTGGCAGGAGCAGGGACCGAGCAACAGGAGCTCACCCCGCCGACCTTCCGATTGGCAAGCCCTGGGCTCAGTGGTTTAGACCACAGTGCCACCCAAGTACTGACCCTGAGGAAGTAGTAAAAACTGTAGTCTCCCCCCACACCGTACCCTCCACCCCTAACTTCAGAGCTATCTTCATTAAATCACTTCTGTTGTCTGCTGGAGAAGCAATTCTTTCTCCTGATTTTTGACACCTAAGGGAGGGATAGATTTTAGAACCCACTCAACTGTCCTGACTACTGTACTTTTCTCTGTATAATATGCCCATTGGGGAAGATATGCCCAAAGTTATTGTGGGGAGGATTAACCAGTGTGGTTGCCGAAAATCACTCACCCAACTGACAGACGCTAATAACCACGAAGCAAGCAAAATTGCCGAAGCAGCAACCAATCCAAATAAGCACTTGCTGCATCCGCAAATAACCCACCTATTTGACAAAGCAGCAGCCAATCCAAAGCAGCCCTTGCAGCAGACACCATTCACCCACTCAATAGCAAGCTCCTGCTCCTGGTTGCAACCAATCGCACATCCTCCCTCTGCACTACCCATGTATAAGACACCCCCCCCCCCAATTTTTAACTTTATTTTTGAGTAAAAAAAAAACCCCTCATCTTATAGATGGAAAAGTATGGTATATTTGTTTTAAACTGATCACAATTTCACATTTGTGCATTGTTGTACCACACTCTGAGACCCCACAGACAAGAAATAATTACTACTACTAGTTGTAGTACTACAAGTAGTAGTAGGTGTTACTGGTTGCTCTGTGACCAGCTATGAATTTGCTGCATGCCAGTCTGATTGGCCTTGGTTGATGGGGGTTTTCATGGTTGGGCTATATGTTGGGAGCTGAAGGAAGAGGAGGCTGCCTCACAGTAAAGAAACTGGATGCATAGGCAGCTGAGCCCACAATTCAGGCTTTGTAGTTATGGGAATAAGTTCAGCCTGTTCAGAGAGCGTAGCATAAAAGCTGATACTTAATACTGGAGAGAGCAATTGGGGAGAAATTCATTCCAGTTTGCACTTAAAGGTGAACATACCTAATGTGCATTTTCCAAAACAATACAAGAAACCAAACATATTATCAAATTTTCCATTGCAAAATTCTCTAGCGAAGTAATGTGTACAAGAATGCATATACTAGGATAAAATGTCCATATAAATGCATATGTTAGTGAAAATAACATACAGAAATGCTTTATGTTGGAGAAAATACAGATGTTACTGATGCAATGCTTTGGAAAAAAAATGTATATATTTAGGCAATATATAGAAGAAATGAACACTAAATATTCACACAGAAATTCACACAGAAATTTTAGAAGAAATTAAGACTGAAATGATTAATTTCCATGAGATTTTAAAAAATAATAATAATAATCACAAACTGATGTAGAAATGTGGAGAGAAATGTGGGGGCATGGGGAAGTAATGTAAGGAACTCAAATCGTTTGATTTGGTCAACCCTACCTTTAGGTATACAACATTCCCCTGAAGTGAACGTGAACCATTTTCCTTCTTTTAGTTCGTGATATATATTCTGTTTTTTGTATCATTGTTGCTATTAGGTCAGAAGGAGTTAAAGATAGCACTGGAAATTCTCCAGGGATCTTGAAGCAAAGGACATCATTCTTCTTAATTAGAGCTTTTCATATGGACTGTGACTGAAATCACCTTAGTTGCCTTTTCCAGCTCTCACCTGATTCTAATTAGGCCCTTTGGAACATTAACCTGGCTTTCTTCCCCCTCATGATTCATCTCATTAGGAATATGGCAGGCTGGGGTGGGGAAAACAGAGCTTGCATGTTTTGTGTGTGTGTGTGCATTCGTGCGCTGTGCATATGAGAGAGAACCAATTCCAGATTCTCAGGCAATTTGTGATATATCCTCTATATGCTTTATCAGTAGGAATGGCCTTTATTTGTTTGACTGAAACAACAAGCAAGAAATTATCAACAGATCCTCAGTTTGTGTCCCCTATGGTCCTACCTATGCACGGTGTGAACAGAGAAAGGTTTTTGTCCCTCGTGTATAATACTTGAAGACAGGGCCATGCAACGAACCTGCCTGCTGGAAGATTCAGGACAGACAAAAAGAGGTACTACTTCATGCAGCTGCACATAAACTATGCACCAACTTGTATGGCCTTAAAACAGGATTAAGCAAATTCATTGAGTATAAGGCCACCAATAGCTGTGAGACACAATGGTCCTGTTCTGCCTCCACTATCAGAGGCAGTAAGCCATTGCTAGGCATCACAAGTAAAGAGGGTACCGATGCACTCAGGTCCTGCATGCCCTCCTCCCACAGGCATTTGATGGTCCACTGTGAGAACAGGATGCTGTACTAGATGGGCCTTTGGCCCGGTCCAGCAGACTCTTTTTCATTTATTTCATTTTTTGTACCTATGACTGATGAATCACAGATCGTATTTTGTCCCTGGTTTTGCTCTTGTTAAAGGACTGTAATGTAATGCTGGAGTATCATTCTTTATAACTGGATCTCATGATTTTTTTTCCCCTGAGTGAATCATAGCTGCATCTTAACCTTATTGCACATTCATATTAATTAGGCCTAATGACATTAGCAGATCTATTCTTGTGCTGTAAAGATGGGGTAATTGTTGGCACCTATCTCTGGCTTCTGTTATGTTAAGAATGACACCACATTTTCCAAGTACCGTATCCTGTTACATTTTCTGAACCCTGGTAGATACATTCATGTCCTGCAGCAAACATTTTCAAGAGGAAATACAGCCAGCAGCAAATGACCAACTATCCAGAATGGACGAGGGAAACAAAAAACAAGAAAACTGAACTTTCAAAAAATTCTCATGTTCATTTTAAAACACTCTGCTCAATTAATTATGTAATATGCAGCTCCTTTAAGACAACTTACTATAGCCTAATTACTTCTAGTTATGAACTAAGGGAATCACAGATTGGCAAGTATGCATATTCTTACTAGCGGAGTCATCATTAGCTAACCTAGGCCATAAAACTCAATTACCACCAAAAAAAAAAAAAAAACCCACACAGGGCCCAAATCACCCCTGTAAAGCACCACTAGAGTCAATTAGGAGAGCTGAGGTCAGGAATATTATTTTGGATTAAATCACAGGAAAACTTAACCACTTGTTTTTAGTCAGAGTGATACCTAAGCACAAGGATGAGGAGGAAGAAATACTTGATGTAACTAGACAAAATATTTTAAAATCCCATTTCTCCCTTGTAACAATGGGGAATATTTATGGGGCAGGATTATTAGGTGGGATAGAGGGTACATATGTTACATTTTCCAACAATTCTACAAGCTCTTAGCAACAATTCGCTACACAAACAGGGCAGGCTCCTTTCTGTGTCTACCTCTGTGCCATAAGAGCACCCCTTCTGGCTCAAGTCAAAAACCCATCTAGGTGATTATCTTGTTCCCAAAGAGGCCAAGCTGATACAGTGGCACTCTGATGGGGGGGGGGGGAATGAGGGTGCCCTCAGTCGAAAGAAGGCAAAGCCTTCTACCAAAGCAACCAAGGTTGAGCATAGTCTCAACAAGCCAAAGACAATATCACAGGGAGTTCAGCAAGGAGGGAATGCTACAAACCAGAGACAGAGACCTGTTTCTTTCAATCAACTGGAGTATCTCAAAAAGAAGATCTTATTTACTTTGGCCTCCTAAACCACACCCTAACTACAGGTGTTCTGCCTGGATCCAAAGCTTTTTCTGCCAGTGCTGTCAAGAACCAGAGAGTGTCTCTCTCACCTCCTCTGACAATCCTAGGGCCCTTCATATGGTATCAACCAGAGGCTCCTTCAGCATTGGATCCAGGAGGACATCCTTGTTCCTCACATTCCTTGGCCTGTGGGGTGTCTGCCAAGTGCACAGCATCTAGCACCAGGTAAAAAATAGTAATGACAAGCAGGATGTGAGTGCAACGGAACTCTTCCCACTTGTGATTCCCAGCAATTCAGAGGCATAGTGGCTTCAATAGTGGAGGGTCAGTGTAGCTATTTTGGCTAGTAGTCACTGATAGCATCTTCTATTAATATGTCTAATCATGCTTTGCAGCCATCCATGTTGATGGCCATGACTACAAAAAGACTACAATAAGATTATAGCAGAAATATCCTCCTGTTGCATTGACCCAGTGCAATAGGGGTCAGCGTCTTCAGGCAAAAGAAAAAAGGAAATTAAACCTACAATGAAAACTACCAAGGAAGGAAGATACAAAGGTAGGTAGGAAGGGGACATATTCAACAACCAAGTTGGCATATATATATATATACCGTATTTTTTGCACCATAACACTCACTTTTTTCCTCCTAGAAAGTAAAGGGAAATGTCTGTGCGTGTTATGGTGCGAATGCCAATGGGTGGCGGGGGGGGGGGGGAATCTGCTGCAGTTGTGAGCAGAGGATCCATGGTTCCCCTTCCTTCCCTCCTCCGTGGCTCGCTTTGAAACAGCAAAGTGGGACAAGAGCCGCTGAGTGGGGAGGAGAGAGGGGCAGAGAGCCTGCTTGCTTTAAAGGAGCAAAGTGGGAGAGGAGAGGAGCCGCTTACACGAGTGTAAGTGGCTCCTGTCCGGTTGGCTCCTTTAAAGCAAGCAGGCTCTCTGTCCCTCTCTCCTCCCCACTCAGCTCGCTAAATAGCATTATTAGCGGCATCCTTCTCCACACACCCCATGCGTACTCCTTGTCCCTTGAGTGCTTTTCCTTCCCTCCCCACTTAAAACGTGGTTACAAAGCACAGATCCACATGGATCCTCAGGATTTTTGCACTGGGTCACCCCAAATTCACCATCAGATCACATAGCATGTCCATGGCTACATCTTGCACCAAAAAAATCACGCACCCACTGTTGCCTGGGGTCGCAGTGGTGCAAAAACGTGGTTACAAAGCATGGATCCACATGGATCCTCAGGATTTTTGCATTGGGCTACTCCAAACTCACTGTCAGATCACATGTCTGTGGCCACAGCATGAACCACAATGACCGCTCCCCACTTAAAACGGGGGGCGCCTTTTGCGTGGACGCGTGCAGCCCTGGATCTGGAGTGGCCCCATCAGCATAGGCTTTGCCTTCCCTCAGGTGGGATACCTGGAGGTCCCCGCCTACCCCAGTGAGTTGTCCAATCCCACCTGGGGGAAGCGTTGCCAGGGAAACCAGGCCAGGTAAGGGGAGGGATTACCTGCCCACACAATAGAGGGTGGATCTTACTTGTTAATCCTCACTTGGCTCACTGTTTCGTTTAGAATATTTTTTTTCTTGTTTTCCTCCTCTAAAAACTATGTGCGTGTTATGGTCTGGAGCGTGTTATAGAGCGAAAAATAAGGTATATATATATATCCTTTCAATTTTATAAAACAGTGTTTACAGTCACAAATGTTAACATGCCCTTCCCACCAATGCCCAGATGGGAATGAGACCCTAGCACTGAAAACAGGTACTATACTTTTGTCTCACTATTTTCCCTTCTATACTTTATAGAAACCACCAATTCTCTTTGGCAGCAGGGAAACATTTCCAGTTTGTGTGCAAAACTTTATTTCCACCTATGGAATGACAGAGACTGGGGAGGGAGGGAAGACTGCTTTGAATGAAGCATCAAGTTAGGACAAAAAATGAAAGTTAGGCCCCAGGGCTGCAGTAACAAACTGACAACAGCTAAACCAAGAGCAACAATGACAAAAAAAGGAAAAGAAAACCCTGTGTCAATGGAAGGCTCACTTGCTGGAGCATCTGTTTACTCTAGCACTGAAAGAAGAAATGTGTATCTAACATGTGGCACTTCCTGCAAGCCATAGGAGTTATGGTACTTTGGGGATACAGGGAAATATTTTGAGAGGAATAAATAGGCAGTGTTGTGCCCTGTGAAAACAGATACATATTCAAAAGTTAGATCCTGATGGTGGTAGAGATGGGAGGTTGGAAGGGGAATAAAGAGTTTTCAGTTAGTGAGGCAGTATTCTCAGCAATATATAAAAGCTTGCTCTTGGATATTGCTCTTAAAGATTTAAATGCTACAAAGGCAAGGTATTTTCACAGCATTTGTAACTATATATATGTATATAGTTTAAGAACTCCAGCAAAGTTTTCAGTGCTGGCCGGAAGGTAATCCTTTCTTCTCTTTTTGCCTGTCGCATTCATAACTAACACCCAGGATTATAATCACAATGAAGACAGCTACACGTGGAGAGAAGAGTGTAACAGAAGCAGCCTACAATTCCGCACCCCACCAACCCACCCAAACAAACAAACATCAGCTGTACTCCTGGGTTCGTCCAGGTCAATGGCATATGCTTTGAGGGAACACTGAATCTGCCTCATCCGTCGGTGCTGAGGTGGAATAGGCAGACAACCATACTGGATGGTTTGCAAGCACCATTTTGTGTAACTCACCAGCAAGGTCATCAAGTCTATGGTATGGAGAAGTCAGTTTTGAGACAAAAGAAGAACCTCTCAGACCCATGCCAAAAATCATGGGATAAATAGAAGTGTGTCTGAGCCCTAAGTCCCATTGATTCTAATAAAATAATACTAACAGAGAATGGGGAATCTAGCTGGTTATAAAGAGAAGAGGGCAAAGACAGGAAGCAAAGCAGGGTGATTAGTCACCATTGCTTTGTGTAAATTCATCCAGTGCAAATTCACTTACCTGGAAAATTGTAATATTCATGATCCTAGTCCCTTTCTTCCACTGGGGCCCAATGACTGACTTTATTCATGGATGTGGATCCTGTCCTAAAATACATCAAATATGGAGGTGGGATTTTCATTTGGACTCAGTGCATTTAGGAGAGCATTCCAGCTTTTTAATTTACATAGCCAGTCCACTTACTATGAATCTCATTTCATGTTACCAGAAACCACCTCCACTTGGAACAGGGGTAGGGAACTTCAGTCCCAGGGGACAATGTACACCTTCAGGCATCTTTATCTGATCAATGGGACTATGCCCAGGCCACACCCTTCTCCCCAGCCACATTCTCCCAGGCTACACTCTTCAGTGACCTTGTTTCACATCCTCCTTGATTATTGTTGCTTGGCTGGAAAGTGTCATTGAGCTATGATAATGAATCTTGCTTGCCTGGGTGGAAGTAAAAAGAGATGCTGGAGTGGGTATAAACATTACCCTGGCATACAAATGTAAAATTTATATCCATTGTTCCACTCACTTTTGCTTCCAGCCCCACCCACTACTGACATATGGCTCCTGGACCAAAAAACAACAAATGTAAGGTTTTGCAATTAGGGAGGAATAACCAGCTGCACAAATATGAGGTTTGGGACACCTGGGTTGCCAGTAGTACAGTAGTACCCCAAACTTAACATGAGTCAACAATGTGATGCAGTGGCAGAAAAAAATGCTAATGCTATTGAAGGGTGCAACAGCAGAAATATAATGTCCCATTCAATGGAAGTCATAGTACTTCTGCCTTGGTCAGACCCCACCTGGAATACTGTGTCCATTTCTGGGTGCCACAATATAAGAAAGATATTGACAAGCTGGAACATTTTCAGAGGAGGGTGGCCAAGATGATAAAAGATCTGCAAACCAAGCCTTATGAGGAACGGTTGAGGGAGCTGGCTACATTCACCTGGAAAAGAGGAGACTGAGAGGAGATATGATAGCCATCTTCAAATATTTAAAGTACTGACACAGGGAAGATGGAGCAACATTGTTTTCTCCTACTCCAGAGAGTAGGGCTCAAACCGATGGCTTCAACAAGTTAAAAAGAAAGGAGATTCTGACTAAATATCAGGAGGAACTTTCTGATGGTAAGAACTGTTTGACAGTGGAAGAGACTCCCTCAGGTGGTGGTGGACTCTCCTTCCTTGGAAGCTTTTAAGCAGAGGTTAGATGGCCATCTGCCACGGATGCTTTAGTTGACATTCTTGCAGTGCAGCGATTGGGCTAGATGACCTTGGGGGGTCCTTCCAGCTCTACAATTCTGTGATTCTATGATTCTCAGAATGCAATGTGGCCCACTGGTTGGAAAACGGTTCTCAACCCCTGCCTTATGTTATCAATGGTATGGGAATTATGCATGTGATGGGACAATCTACCTTTTGTGACATATTTGAACACCTCTGTAAAGCAGTAGCTTATGATGAGGCTTCTATGCAGCATCCAAAGAAGCCCTAAGGGACATAATAGAAATGTAGCAGAGTCACAAATGATCAAAACCACAGATGTTCATAAGCGTAGTCCTTTCTCTCCTGAAAACACACACACACGTAAATAGTACACAATACAGCAAGCTCTGCAAAAGTATACTTCAATATCTTTCCTTTGCTATTTTCACTTTAGCATATTTCATTATCGTTTGTATTAATTTTATTTTGTTTTTTTTTTTAAAAAAAAAACCTCAGTGATTTAATTAAATAAAGTAGGCAGGACAGAGGGAGAAATCTGATTAACTCCCTAAGGTTCCAGCCTACAGGATTATGATGAGGCAATATTAAATCACCATCTAGTCGGAGGGATTTTGGACTCTTTCCAATCTGATGAAGGGAATCCCTGCAGCCATAGCTGAAATTTCACAGCTTACTTTTTGATTTTAAATATCTATTAAATGTGAAATACTCAGAGGAACGCTGAACATTCCTGGTGTTATTTCTTCCACCTCTCCTACTTACAGTTGTTGTTAAGTAATATCAAGGATGAACATGCATGTAAATATGTAGCAAAAAAAAAAAAAAAAAAGAATCAGAATTTGATCTATTCCCAACCCCCATGGGACTGTACATAATGTTTGACTATGAGGACAGATGGACCTTTTTGAAAATTAAATAGAAAAACCTCCTCCACAGCCTTCTTTTAGTTTTAATTGCTGGGTATATTCACCAGAAGCCCCACTGAAATCAATGGCTGTTCAGCAAAAGCCCCATTGTGGCTGAGTGCAATTCCCATTAATTTCAACGGAACTTATGCATCAGAAACACCTAATGAATTGTGTTCATTGTAAATGTTGTGATATTGTAGGACTGAATTGAAACGGTCCTTAAAATGGCAATCTTTATCCACTTCAATCAATGAAGGCATCATTAAAATATCAATAGATCCTCACAGAACTTGTTGCTGTTGCCTCAGAGGACAGAACCAGATATAATGGGTGTAATACCATCATGGGTGGTCTATCTTTAGAAAGCTTTCAGCTTTTAACCTACCTCAAGTGCTTTATATCCTGACATTTTGCTTATTCCTCTTTTAATTTCTCTAGTGTCATATGATTAGTTATAAACTGCATGAATGTGAAAAATTTCAAATCAACAGGGTGTTATAACTTTGCCTGGGACAATGCTGCCATAAAGTAAGAGACTAAGTGGCCACAAAAACATCAGATAAAAACAGGATTGGATGTTCTCCCATTTCATGCAGATTTTAAAAGGGAAATTATTCAAAATCCACATGGAAACACTAAGTTAAATACTGACAAGTGCTCCAAAACAAGTCACAGAACAGTCCACAGCCTGGGGCAGCAAATGTATGGGACCCAAACTGCAATGTGCAAGTCCCCCCGAGAGCCGTGGGACTTGATAACAATAAATCGCTCTCAGAGATAATTGTACAGAAAATGCATGTCTGTCCCCAGGTTTTGGATGCAAACTGCACCTGCAAATGCACATCAAATGGCTCCTTTGAAACCATGCTGATTGGCCACTGATAACATGCTTTCAAATAAGATTGTTCTCAGTGCTGATCAGTTGACCAGTGCTGAGAGTGAGTCCCTTTGAAGTTGTTAACTGATGTCATAATGACATTGGGTGATTGACAGGTGGACAGCCCCACCCACCTGCCAAACCTGGCACACAGGAGCCGGGGAGGTCAGGATGTAGGCCACTGGCCAGAACTATATTCCCACCCCTCGATTAAAGCCTTACACATTTTGCATTTGCCTGTAATTTGAAACTTCCCACGTGAAGAATTTACACAGTGACATTCTATCCTACAGAGAAAGGTCAAATCTCTTCCCCCACAACTTGCAATTACATGTTATACATCATTCATACCAGTTACTATTTGTTCCAGCAAGCATAAATAAAGCACATCTATAAAGAAAGGTTTGAATTCTCTGGAGAGGTCTACAATCACACCTGCATTGCAATTTCCTTCCAGTATTTGCCAGGCATAATAATAAGAATGAAAATGCACCAAACATCAATGCAGTAGAATCAGGAGACATTCTGGTATACAAAATGGACACATGACTCTCCTGTTTGCAAAAGAACAGATATGACTGTAAAGAGTTGACTGAATAAAACCAAACTGGCACTGAGATCCAGTGCGGTGCAATGCTTAGAATGTTAGTCTAGGATTGGTAAGACCCAGGTTCAAAACACTGCTCATCCATAAGCCTCAGTGTGTGACCTGGGGCTAGTTGCTGCCTGCCAGCTTAATCTGGTTCAAAAATTTGTTGTGAGGATAAAATGAGGTGGGGTAAGTAATTTGGGATACAAACCTGATTAAAAACAAGTTACCTGTGTTCTCAGTTCAGAGGGTCAGCATGCACATTAAAATGAGAGAAGCAGTATGACAGTGCGGCAGGGATGGATGGATCTGTCAGTTTCTCTGATTGTCTATTTTTTTCCAATTTAAAGTGCATTTTCACTGATGTGTGCATTTCTGTACACTTTCCAAAAATATACATATATTTATGCACATTATGCAAAATTCAAAGAAGTGTGATTTTCTTTTTTTTTATATATAATAATTTTTATTCTTTTTTCAAACAGATAACAAAAGCAACACAAATCAACACAATTTCCAACTGATCGTTTCATACCCTTCTTTCTTTTGACTTCCCCATACCTCCCCATCCCTGCATCCTTGTTTATTGATTCTTTAGCAACCCTTAGGTCCATTATCTTAATTCCCTTTCATAAAAGTTCCTTTAGTTTTTTTTGATTACTGCTGCAATTTCTTTACCTCTTACCCCCTGACATCTTAACATTCATCAATTTTACAATTGTTCTTAAGATATATTTTAAATTTCTTCCAGTCCTCTTCCACTGTCTCTTTCCCCTGGTCACGGATTCTGCCCGTCATCTCGGCCAGTCCCATAAAGTCAATCACCTTTGTTTGCCACAAAGAAGTGTGATTTTCAAAGGGCAGTTGAATTTCGGTTGACACATTGTTTGAAGAAGTGTTTGTCTGGAGAGTACAGTTGCACTCTGGGGTATGTTTGCAGCTTCCCATAGGCATATGGCTGACCACAGTCTGTTGGAACAGACAGATCTTTGACCTCATCCAGCTGGGCTCTTCTTATATTATTAGGCAAGTAATACAGTCATCATAGGAAACTGAGCCAGAAACTGAAGAATTTCTGGTTAAACGTGAGATCACAGAAAATAACAGCTTGGTGATTAAATTGAAAAATCCAAACATTGGAGTAAAAAGAAACACCCAAAAGAGGTCTACTGTACATATATAATAGTGTGTGATATTACAAGCTGAAGCTGCTGAGGTTATATGACCTGTACACTATTGTGTGGGTAAGAAAATGTACAGTGAAGTAGTCTGCATTAATATGCAGGCTATGCACTTGTTTGGGTTGACTTATGTTGATGAACATGCTAGAAAGCCCCCCCCACCCGGGACCCTGTATACCTATTGATGGCATGTGATATTGAAAAGTGTTTTCAGTTCAAACCATCTGGCCTACCCATGCAGGTGAGCTTTCCAAGGAGACATCATTTCACAGCACTGGGAGTGTGCATCAAAAATTTAACTCCCATTTGACAGCTTGACAATAGTGTCATCCGCTTCTTTTACTGTTCTTCATATTCAAATGAGGAACAAGGATAATTGGATTGCAGATCCTCGAGTGATGGGGAAGCTTACTTTTAAAGAACAATACAGAAATGACTTTTTAAAAAATGGTTTAGCAGTTCTCTATCTGCATTAAAACAGGAGGGTAGAAAAATATAATAAGAGTGACTGTAGAAATTGGTTCCTGAAATTGCAGCACTTAATCTAGGTTTATGCATTCATGTATATCACTGGATTATGTTACATGGGGATTTTACTTGCATTACATGTGTGTAAACCAGGCATAGGCAAACTCGGCCCTCCAGATGTTTTGGGACTACAACTCCCATCATCCCTAGGTAACAGGACCAGTGGGCAGGGATGATGGGAGCTGTGGTCCCAAAACATCTGGAGGGCCGAATTTGTCTATGCCTGATGTAGACGGAAACCAAGCCTTATGAGGAACAGTTGAGGGAGTTTATGTTTAGCCTGTAAAAGGTGGGACTGACTGGGAGGAGATATGCTAGCCATATTCAAATATTTAAAGGACTGTCACATGGAAGATGGAGCAAGCTTATTTTTTCCTGCTCTGGAGGGTAGGACTCAAACTAATGGATTCAAGATACGAGAAAGAAGATTCCAATTAAACATCAGAAAGAGCTTTTTTTCTTTTTAAATTATTTTTATTAAATATTTTCTTGGGTTACAGTGTACATACAGCATCTCTGCTTTCAGTAGTAAGAGCTGTTTGACTATCTCAAAAGGTAGTGGACTCTCCTTCCTTGGAGGTTTTTAAGGTGGCATATTATTTATTACTATTACTATTACTATTACTATTACTATTACTATTTTCTTTATTACCAAGATAGAACAGCATAAAGATCCTATAATCCGAGCAGTTTAAGATGATTTCAGCCAGCATTATGAGGGTTCCCAATCACATGGAGGCTTCAAAGTGTGTTTTTCATTTGTAGTCGATTAAATTCTTGAATCAATTCCTCAAACTAATTGATTCATCATTGCAGCCCTAACTAAAACAAAGGTTATTCATCGCTGCACATTCCTTTAGTTGTGTGACAGCCCTGATTCATTTACATTACTTAATTTTGCTTCAGGAGCAGGAATAGAGACCCTCAGGCCTTGGGGCCAAATGCATTCCTCCATGCCTTTCAGGACTCTCCCAGGCCACACCCCACATTAGCCCTGCTTTGTACCCTCCTTCAGTGATTTTTCCTGGCTGTAGTGCATCATTGGACTCTGATAATGCTTCTTCTCAGGTGGGTAGAGGATCAAGAGGGAGTGAGAGTGTAGAAAGACACTAGCCTACTGTGTGGGGATCAGGGGGAGAATCACATGCACTGTTCTGCTCACTTTGGCCTCTGGCCCTGGTCTCCACTGATATGTGGCCCCCAGAAAGTGGTCCAGGAGGAAATGTGGCCTTCAGGCTGTAAAGGGCTTGCTATGCCTGGCTTGCACTCATATTCCAGGAAACACATTAAATGCAATGGGAAATGCTACATTCCAAAAGGCAGAATACGAACACTACCCATTAGCTTCATCAGAAATGCTTGTTCTTAAAAATGAAGTAAAAAACATTTCCCTCACATCCCTCATTTCATTAAGCTTTGAGCTTGCCATCTCTGCTCTCACATTCCTCTTTGTCCCATAGGTTCCATTTGGTCTCCTTGCTGAATCATTTCCTGCCTGGAGTCTGTATCTTATTCTTGAACATGTCTTCAAAAGCTGCTGTGAGACTTTTGGAAACTCAAAGATAACATATGTCATAGGTTTTGCTTTCGGAAGCAATTCAGACCTGCTGCACCATTGTATGTATGACATGCTGTCTCCACGGTATGTAGCCACTGCTCCCGAACATCATTTTACATCTCTGTATCCAAACCTTTGAGGATGGGAGTTAACTTGAGCCATGCTGTCATGTGCAAGTCATATATATATATATATATATATATATATATATATGAATGAAAGTATACAGATTGAAGTGCTTGAAGGTTCTGTGAGCCAGGCACTTTGTAAGGCTGTAATCCTTTTCATTTTCTCCTGCTGCTGTTTCTTTGGTTAACAACAATCACCTCAACACTTTCACAGTCTTAATTCCATGGCAAGTTCAGCAGTCATAATTTGAAGAATTACAGTACCAAGTCTTGGACTGAACATTCTCAGAGAATCCTGATATTCCCCCTGCTCAGGAAACACTTAACAGTTAGCATGGGAGACACAAACCTGCTACCATTCCTGATTGCTGGCTCATAGCAATAAACTGCTACTCCACTACTCTCCAAGGTACTGTCCTTTCCCTTCCTTTCCCTTCCTTTCCTTTCCTTTCAAATGCCAGACTCTCTTTTCTGTTTTGGTCTAGGAACTGCCACCTGAATGCCACAGGTAAGTTTCCTCCCCCCACCACAACCACCTTTAAAGGATTCTATTCAAAGCACCTCAATTAAATACATTTAAAACAGTATCATACCACTTTACATAGTTGTGGTTTCCTCCATGAGAATCCTAGAAACTGCAGTTTGCCAAGGGTGCTGAGAGTTGTTGGTGATCCCTATTCCCTTCACAGAACGATAATTCCCAGAATTGTTTAGCGATAAATTCTTCCTACAGAACTGTGGTCATTGTAGCTCTCTGAAGAGATATGTGGATTGCTTAATATCTTTGGGTGCCCTGGCTGATAGAAAAGGCCAGAACATGCTTCCCCTCATTTCTGCAGCCCTGAAGCAAATAGCAGTTGGAGCCAAGTGTTCTTTCTGGCAGAGGGAAGGGAAGCATGCTTCTTTTCCTGGTAACACTTCTCTTGGGCTGATAGTTGGGGCCAGACTGGCTTTCCATTTGCCAATGAGTTCTTCCTGAGAGAATGGGGGTACAAATTCCCAGTGGACCTTAGTCCCTTGTTTGTGCTTCCTTTCAGCTCTCAAGTCCCAGGGCAACTTATAGTTGGAGTCAACTGTTAATGGAATTATCAAATACAGTTTGCTTTGGTTTGATATCAGATGCTGGTAAAACCAAACATCACCCACCCCTCCCCTCCGCCCCCAAAAATGATGACACGAATCAAAATTCTGCAAGATTCTGCATGTGCCAATCAATCTTCAGCAGACTAGGTGCAATTTTCTAATGATAAAGCCTTTATCTCCTCTGAAACTCTCACTGATTGATGAGAAACTAACCTACAAACATTCCAGGTGGCAGGTGATAATTTGTTGGCAAGGACTACACTGAAAAATTCCAAGCGCCACATGCTGGCCATTGATTCAGTGTGTGGCTTTCTTATACTTACTCTTTGTGATCTGCACTTGGCTCCACAGGATTGATTGCCAACAACTGGTAGTATAACACAGCTATTAAAAACACACACCAAGAACTCCATTGTGTTTTGCATTTATGAAAGAGACTGAGCAGCAATATCCTGTCAACCTTCCTTTGCCCAATATATGTAACACAGGCTAGAGGGGTAAAAAAAGATATAGGAAAGTTACATTGTGTCAAATGACACAACACAAATCACATCCTTGCCGGAGCACTATAACCAACAGGCTTGAAGATGCCTGCTTTTTCTTCAATGGCCTTGGGCTAATACAATGGCAGTCAAGGAAGTTGCACAATCAGTTTCTTTCGGGTGCCCTGCATACATTCTCTTTCAAAGTAAATAGCAATTATTTCTCTCCCTCACTCCACCCCACCCCCTCCATCCACATACACACAACCAATACTTCTGGCTATGTCCCTCTGAGAAAGTACCCTATTGATTGTGGTAGCTGTTAGTGCTCTCTATGTGCGCTTAGTTCAAGTGTGGATGTGAATACCAATAGAAGAATTCAGTCTTTCCTTTTTGCTGTCTGCAAAGGTTGCCTCACATTCCTCCTGCAAGTTATGCAATGCACACCCCCTCCTGGGCTTCACTCTTTGGCCTCTTCCTGATTGACTAACTGATGCATTTTGTTTTCATCTTGGAAGTGCCTACACCAAATAGCCTTTCAGAAGAAGAAGAAGAAGAAGAAGAAGAAGAGAGGGAAAAAACTAAAGGCATGTATTGATTTCTTCTCTGCCATGGAAAAGTGCCTTCTTTTCCATCACACGGTTTCAGTGACACTTAATACTTCCTAGAGCTTGCCAAACTCGATGAATCTCAAATGGCTCCTGAACTTTGTTTGATTATAGCCTTCCACTTGATGCTAAATAGCTTTGCTCTTGAATGAACTTGGCCCTTATTTTCAGGACATAATGGGGATTGATTCTTCAAACTACACTTATATTTTTATTTTATTTTTTTGTCTTAAGGCCCTTTATTTTATTTTTTTATAATATTTATTAAATTTTAATATAACAATAAAATACCTAGGTAATAACACAATCTTTTCCAAAATCCACATTTCATATTCATCTTTGGACTTCCTCACAACCCTTGTTCCTGCTTTCTAAGCTCATAAATTTTACCAGCAAATTATTAACTTGGTTTAATTCATATAATATAATTTTTCAATATTAATATCTCAAATTTTAAAATTTAACATACTCTTATTGACACTTAATTATAAAATGTTACTTATCCAAAATTTATCTTTTCATCTTCCAATTAAATTTAAATTTGTATTCTTTATAATTAGTTTGTTGAAGCCATGTTTTTGCTAATCTTACATCTTTCTTAACAATCATACAATTTACAATATTTTTGTAGATAGTCCTTGAATTTCTTCCAGTCTTCCTCCACCAGTTCTTCTCCCAGGTCTCAGATTCTGCCCGTCATCTCCGCTAATTCCATATAGTCTATCAGTTGCATCTGCCATTCTTCCAGTGTGGGTAATTCTTGAGTTTTCCAGCTTTTAGCGATGAGTATCCTTGCTGCTGTTGTAGCGTACATAAAAAAGGTTCGATCTTTCTTTTGCACACTCTGACCAACAATGCCCAAGAGAAAGGCCTCTGGTTTCTTAAGGAAGGTATACTTAAATACCTTTTTCAGTTCATTATAAATCATTTCCCAGAAAACCTTCACTCTAGGGCAAGTCCACCAGAGGTGAAAGAATGTTCCTTCAGCTTCTTTACACTTCCAACATTTATTATCAGACACATGGTATATCTTTGCAAGCTTGACTGGGGTCATGTACCACCTGTAAATCATTTTCATAATATTTTCTTTCAAGGCATTACATGCCGTAAATCTCAAACCTGTGGTTCATAACTTTTCCCAGTCAGCAAACATGATATTGTACCCTATGTCCTGTGCCCATTTTATCATGGCTGATTTCTTCAAACTACACTTATAGACCACCTTTATTCTGTGGAACTCAAGGTGGGATAAAGTTCAGAATACATGAAACTGCCTTATACCAAGTCAGAACATTGCTCCATCTAGTTCTGTATTGTCTACAGTAGCTGACAGTAGGTTTCCAGGTTTTCATACATGAGTCTTTCCCATTCCTACATGGAAATATCATGGATTGATATACTTACAGTCTAAGCAGGTAGCAAATTCTACAATACATACACAACTTGATTAAATAGTAAAAATTGCATTTTTATGTTGTGAATCACCCTGTGATCTTTTGATGAAAGGTGGTATACAAATTTAAGAAACAAATAAATAAATAAATATGTAGCTGTCTGATTAAAGCTATTAATTGGAACAAGAATCCCTGTAGCTGGCTCTCATTTTGCAACTACGCAATTATTACTAATTTTCCTGCTTCTGCAGATGTACTGTATATTGAAGCTGCTTTACATAATATGCTTGCTGTCACTTATTGGCCTCTGTTTTCAAACTTGATGGGATGAGAGTTGAGGAACCTGCTGTGCTGAGACCACCACTAAAGTATGTTGCTGTTAATAAGCAAGAATTCGAGTTCAGGATGTCTGAGGTTTGCGTCAGGAAAATAAGTTGAGATGGAACACGCAGATAAAGTTATAACACATGCTAATTAGTCTGATAAAGAATTCTGCTGTTAATGAGGAGGAGGGGTATATCAAGCTCACTAAGTGGTCAGCCTGACTTTGAGCTGTACTTTATCACACTACAGGTAGACTTTCACATGATGGGCATGATGTTACCAGGCCATGGTCTGAGGGCATAAATTAGCAGGGTACTTCCTTGAACCTGAATTCTCCTTAGGAGATGTGCAGGACCCCACAGAAGATCTTCACACTGTCAGTGACTTTGAAGAGCCACTGGTGTGATAACCCTGGTTGACCCCATACAATATTTCAGGCCATATCTCAGACTCCCCCTCATCTTTGCCAGGGCTGCAGGGGTAGAAGAGATGGTGAAACAGCCAGGAGTTTTACAGCCACATTGCAGGCTTGGACTTGTGACTGGAGAAAGATTGTCTAGGAAGGAACCCATGTATGCTACCTTGTGTCCCATGATGGAAGGAAGGTGATAAATGCAGTAAATAAATGCAGGCTTTGACATCCTATTTCCTTGAAACAGAGCAGACAGTAAAGCAGAGTCCTATTGCCCCCCCCTCCAATGAGGTGGTTAGACTCCAACTCCCATCATTCCCCACCATTGGCCATGCAGGTTGGAACTGATAACAGTTGGAGTCTAACAACATCTGCAGGGCCACAGGTTGCTTGTGCCTCTAGTAAAGGCTTGGTCACTATGTGATTCTGGTCTTCTGTGTGGGGATATGAACAGTCAACAAACAATAATGGGTTTTGTAGATAGTCAAAGGACACAAGCAATAGATGGGTGTGTGTGTGTGTGTGTGTACACAGAGAGAGAGAAAGAGAGAGAGAGAGAGAGAATATAGACTGATAGCAATGCCAGAAAACTGGCTAAAGGTAAAGGTAAAGGTACCCCTGCCCGTACGGGCCAGTCTTGACAGACTCTGGGGTTGTGCGCCCATCTCACTTAAGAGGCCAGGGGCCAGCGCTGTCCGGAGACACTTCCGGGTCACATGGCCAGCGTGACATCGCTGCTCTGGCCAGAGCCAGAGCCAGAGCCAGAGCCGCACACGGAAACGCCGTTTACCTTCCCGCTAGTAAGCGGTCCCTATTTATCTACTTGCACCCGAGGGTGCTTTCGAACTGCTAGGTTGGCAGGCGCTGGGACCGAACGACGGGAGCGCACCCCGCCGCAGGGATTCGAACCGGCTAGCATGTCATTTATACAAGGAACAGACATGCTGATGGCACATTCAGTATTTTTATTTGACTTTGGAGCTGTTTTTAAATATGTGTCGTGAAATAATAGATCTCACTTACATAAATAGAGATGGGTCCAGGCTCTCTGGTATCATGTAGCGCAATGGAGTATATCCTCAAGCAATATTTTCTTATTCAAATCAACAGAGAATAGGAGGAAGACATCTATCTATCATGATGTTCATAGCAGATTATCATCATGGTGTTATCAGCACAGCTTGCAAACTTAAAAGAATACCAAAACCACAGTCCTTTAATTGAAAGATGTCATTGTGCATATATATATATATCTCTATAAAATTTTTAGCTGTACAGAGCTATTGCTTATTCTCAGAGGAATAGCTACACTTTTGTCTCTTATCTTTTATAGCCTTGCTCTTTTTTCCCTTAATACACACTGTAACTAGCAGGTGTTCTTTCAAGATCTCTTGTAAAGTCTATGCGCATTCAAGAACAGAGTAAAAATCCCATAAATGAAAGAAGGATGTCACTTAAACTCTGCATGGGATACATAGTAGTTACAGAAGCAAGTTTTGGGATGTGTGTGTGTGTGTGTGTGTTTTACCCGACTACCACCCTCACTACAACAGTGACTACTGTTTATTTGTAAAAGTGCTCAAGGTATTGTATAAATATACCCTTGCATCTTCTTTCCCAGTACTGTAGTCTCAAGTGCCTATATTAGGAATAAGGGAGATATTTTTGTTCATTTAGCACTTTAAAGAGTTTCAGAAAGCACTTTCTGAAACAATATGTATTATATATTAGGTTGCTTGCTTCAGATGTTAAAGTATACCACAGTTATACACACCACACTCGGTCAGTAAAGCAAGATGCTCTTATTCTCAGGGTAGTGGGTTTGAGCCCTACATTGGGCAAAAGACTTTTGCATTGCTGGGGGTTGGACCAGTTGACCCCTGTGGTCTCTTCCAACTCTACAATTCTATGATTCTATGATTGGCGGGTGGGCAAGGATGATTCTGGTCCTCCATACCATAATTTAGAGGACTGGGAACATGATGTTTGAACTGAACCAATAGTAGGGAAATAATGTTTGCCCACTTCTTCTTTTTCCAGAGGTGACTCTGAATGTGAACAAAAAGTGCTTGTGTCCCCCATTCCAGATAGGAGATTAAATCACTCCTATTTGTCATTATGCAAAACAAACTTTGCTGGCTTTACTCATTTCACTTAGCACTCACATACAGGAGAATCAGAGGGGTCACAGCCTGCCTTATCTTTTCTATCAGCTGCTTTAGATAGCTACAGTTACAGAACAATACAGAGGGATCATTGTTTTACTAATACTCCATGAAGTGGGAATTGAGGCAAGTGAGATTCATTAATAAAGCCTCATCTGACCTTATCATACTCACAAGCACACTGAAATTTTTTATGTCATGTTGACTCAGGACCCCAAATCAGCCCTGATGATGATGCTGCTGGTTGTGGTGGTGATGATGATTTGCCCACCCTTCACCATAATGGTCAGAGGTGGAGTCTCAAGACTTAGAAGCAGGGCAACAGAACAGCAGTAGAGCATCTGCTTTGCCTGCAGAAGGTCCCAGGTTCAATTCTCAGCTTCTCCAGGTAGGGCTGGGAAAGAACTTCCTGTAAAATGGCTGCCAGTAAGAGCTAGATGGATCAATAGCAGAATATTGGTCCACGTAGCTAATTATTGCCTACGGTGACACAATGGAAGGTGGCTTGCAATGCTCCTATGGACCCAATCTGCAGCAGGAGGAAGTCTGAAGCTGGATTGACCATGAAACTATCCATCTTGGCTTTTTCCAACTGCTATATTGTCTCTTTTATACTCTATACCCTTCTGCTCTAACACGTCTCCACAGTTAGATTTTTTTCTTTTTAAGCCTGTGGGCAGCCATCATGCTATTTCTATTTTTTGTACAATGCACATCAATTTTATAAATAGTAATCACCATCATCATATAGAAGCTTTCAGAAACAAGAGGCCCAGAGGATTTAAATATTTGCCAGAGAGAGAAAGGAAAAAGGCTTAGCAGTGAATAATGAAAGTGTAAGATAAGAGAGTTAGCTGGTGCAAGAAGAGTTAGATTAGAGCAGAGGTTCCCAAACTGTGATCTTTAATTCAGGTGGCAATTTAGGTGGTTGGTGATGTGTATGTGAAGAACACAAGTGGCAGCGGCACCTCTGGAATGGACTGCAATTTCTCCTATTAAACTCTAATGTACATATTTTTGCAAGTGGTTTCCCATAACATAATGCATAGGTAAAGGTAAAGGGACCCCTGACCATTAGGTTCAGTCATCACCGACTCTGGGGTTGCAGCGCTCATCTCACTTTATTGGCCAAGGGAACCAGCGTACAGCTTCCGGGTCATGTGGCCAGCATGACTAAGCTGCTTCTGGCGAACCAGAGCAGCGCACGGAAATGCCATTTACCTTCCTGTTGGAGCGGTACCTATTTATCTACTTGCACTTTGACGTGCTTTTGAACTGCTAGGTTAGCAGGAGCTGGGACCGAGCAACGGGAGCTCACCCCGTTGCGGGGATTCGAACCACCGACCTTCTGATCAGCAAGTCCTAGGCTCTGTGGTTTAACCCACAGCACCACCCGTGTCCCTAACATAATGTATATCTGTATGCTATTTTCACTACACACTCATTACTCACTTTCCCCTAATATATGCATTTTATTAAACATTATTTGGTTGGAGAACAGCATCATAAAATTTAGAGAAGTGAGAATTTTGAAGGATGGTTGTGTTTTGGTTATCATATTGTCATGGAAACTTTGGCTAAAGCTTCCAGTTTTCTCTTGGTGGTCATACAGAAGGGAAGGGGGGAATAAACTGTATGTGAGTGTAAGGTTGCATGTGGCTCATTCTAATCACACTATAGGGAACCTGTGGACTGCTGCTGCCACCATCCATGACTATTGATCATGCAGGCTGAAACTGAAGTCCTGCAACATCTGGTGGGCCACAGACTCCCCACCCCTGGTTTAGCCTGCTGCTTATATGTGGTCTGTCAGTCTTGCCAGTGTTTTGAAGATTCAGACACTGTTTTCTATGGGGATACTTATTCTCTGATAACCCAAAGTCATTATTCCCTTCTGTCTTAGAAAGAAAGAGAACTATTTTGCCCTGAGCTAGCTTACAGCCTAGCTCAGGGTGCCTGCTTAAAAGGTATAATAATTCATTTGATATTTTTAGCATTGAAGACAGGTATCATTTAGGAGCACATTACATTCCATAGCTATTATGTAGCCCATAAAAGTGAACATCATAATACTTTGATTGCAGGTTAAATCCAAGTTTAAAAACAGCTCACAGAAGCACAAATCCTCTATAAAAAAACAGTTTTGTCATTCTATTTATTCTTATCATCGACCATACAGCCTAATGTGTTTTCCATAATTTTGGAAGTAAGCATTACGGTTATTTTTATCACTGTCTATTACCAGCAGTTAGATAGATTCTGCTGTCATGTGCAGCATAAATCCTGGATAACTCCATTGACCTCTACTTTTTTTTTAATGTGAGCCAGAGCGAAACTAGCTGAAAATACACACTAAGTGCTGGTGGTGAGGATTCTTATTTTCTCTTACAAATGCTTTTCAAGCGAGTTACAGAAAATATGGTACAGTAGCAAGAATGCTCAGTATTTGAAAGTCAAAAACACAGGTTCAAACCCCCTCCATTCATACTTTATGTGGCAATTGTGTACGCCACAGCTGAATGAGTACTAAACTAGAACTGGAAGGGCAGAAATCAGGAAGACTAACAATAGATGGAGCTAAAGCGAATGACAGGCAGAGCAAACTAATTAATATAATGTTGTTCCCATCCTCCTCCCAGTTAAATTCTACAAGGAACAATGTTGAGACTAAGGAGGAGGAAGCTAAAGGCCAGGTTATATGTAGGAAGGAAGGCAGCTGGGGGCTAACTGAAGACAGACTGAATATGGTGAGGTAGTGTTCCATTCACCTAAACAGAGCAGCATCTATTAGCTTTGTTTAATGGCTTTTTAGCTTTAGCCTTTTAAAAGTATCCAGCCTCCCAAGCCAGTTTTAAACACATCGATATAGTGCCATCTTCAAATCCCACCAAATAAAATAAAATAACAATATTAAAAATAACAGCAGAAGATAAAAACAGCTCCTAAAAGACAGCAGCCATAAAATCACCTGATGGCAGGCTGGAATATAAAAACTTTTAAGCCATCCATCCAAAAACATGTACTCTCCAAATGTTGCCAGGCTCCAGCTCCAGGCAGAACAACCAATTGTCAGGGATGATGGGAGTTTGATTCTAAACATCTGGAAGTCACCATCTTGGGGAAAGCTTGGTTAAGCTTTCATAAAATCCAACGGAGGGGTGTCTCTCTCTGTGTGGGTATTCCTAGTGCAGGTTTATGAAAATATATGAACCCCCCAACATTCATGACACTAACAGCATTCACCAGCAAGCTGGGATAAATTGTCATTTGCCTGAAGCAGCTAAATGCATTGAGATGGCTCTGATTACACAGCCTTAGAAAAGACTGTCTGTCTGTGTCTCCCCACCTCTCTCTGCCTTACTTATGGGAATAATGCCATTCCCACCTTAGAGTGGGTTTGCCCACCCCAAATCCCCCAAGAAGTATCATATTGGTATTGCCCAGGGGAGAAGCTGAGGTAAGCATGTCGTGGTCAATGGGCCAAGGGGTTGCAGCCAAGATTTTTAAGTTGGATCCTCCTCCAAACTTTCCACTCTTCTCTGTGACACCCAACCTCCCTTTGTAATGTTGGCTTTGCTAGTTGCCCGTTAAAGGGGCTGAGTAGGAATTATTTTGAGGGAGCCCCTGATTGGCCTTGGGACACTTTCTTTTTAAGTTTGTTGTTGCATTCAGTTTGCAAACAATTCAACTGTTTATGTCTCCCCCCTCATTTCGCACTGTAGTTGCTTTACTTTGAAATGAATGGTGTGAAATAGCATAATGACAATGCAACTTATCTAATTAATCATGCAAATTACATAAGTTATGTAAATTTTGCCAACACGGCCAGCAAGTCAAATGACTTCACCAGAGTGCTAAATGCAACAAATGCAGGATGGAATGTGAAACAAAGTCTCCTTGCATCCCTACCGTTGGAACACACGAAGAGCTCATCTAGTCTAGCACTGTCTAGCACTGTGTTCCTCTGACAAAATTTGCACTTTTCCAAATTTTGCAATGCAGTTCTCCAGTGAAGTAATGGGCACAAAAATGCATATCCCAGGATAAAGTGTGCATATAAAAACATACTAGTGAACATAACTTGGGAGGATTGTGTGAAACGATCTTGATAAGATCTTAATTGCACTGGCCATCTAATTGCTTTATGGCCTCAATTAGCCCCAGTGGTCCGGCACGCTCCCAGCCAAGCTGCGCAGACCTTTGCTTCTCCGGTTTCGTCTAGCAGAGTAAAAAACACAGCGGATCAAAACTGTCGCAGTCTGCTTCAGATCCAGACAAACACACGAAGCACCTGTGTGTGTCCAAATTTCATCAGTTCTTTATTGTAGCAAATATTTACAGCTCAGCATTTCCCAAAATCTCCTGGACTGCTAGCATTCATGGCTTCCGTCCGTCTCTCTCAGAGACACAGAGAGAACAACAAACTCCTCCCTCCTTTCCCACGTCAGAATGGGAGGCACACTCAGAACAAACATTAACCCAGTAAGTTCTGAACCCCAACACCCCCTCTTGCAGAGCATTCTGACAAGACCTGTGGATGTACCTTTGCAGACCTCTGTGAGATCAATCTCTTCCCCAATGCCTTGCGCCCTCTCCTGGCGTCCCTGTCAGGCATCTGTGGAACATCCTCACAACTCTCAGATTCGCACTGTGCGAAACTTACCCACGCACCTGTGGCCTGATACCTCTCAGGTGGAATTCCCTTCGTTGTGCGACTGGACCTCCTGGGCACAAACTCAGGCACTGCCTCTGACTCACTGTGGTCAGCAGGTGTGTCCTTTGCATCCTGGGATTCCCCCTCTGACTTAACGCGTCTTCGAACCTTTGGAACTACCCTCACAGGAGAACTAGGCTCACTCTTGGGCTCCCTTTTTACAACTTGCGGAGATGCCCCATCCTGCTCCTGACTTTGGTCAGTGAGCTGATAGTCATCAGCAGACTCAGCCCCTGGCTCTCCTTCCTCCTCATCAGAACCTTCCTGCTCTGAATCAGAAAGACATTCTGAAAGAATATCGCGTCTGGCAGGGGTCTTTGACCTTTCCTCCTGCTTACAGAACTCAGCGTGTTTACTGATCAGCAGCTTACTCTGATCACCTGACGGGTACGCAAACCTCCATGCACGAGCCGTTGGCTCATACCCACAGAAGATCATTTTCTGGAACTTGGGTTCACCTGGCCCTCGCAAAGCTTCAGGCACCAGCAGCGAGGCCGTTGATCCGAACTCACGGAGGAAGTGAACCTGCGGTTTCCTCCCGTGAAGCATGAAAAACGATGTGTCTCCTACCACTGAATTGTAGGACCTATTCCAGGTGAAGCTCACATATTTAACCGCCTCCATCCAAAACTTTGGAGATAACCCAGAATCTGACAGCATCACCTGTGCAGCTTTAACCAGAGCCTCACTTCTGAGCTCTGCCACCCCCCTCTGTTGAGGAGAAGTCACTGTGTGACTTATCCCTTTCTTGTGAAAGAACTTCTGCAAAGCAGACCCAGTAAACTGTGAACCTCTGTCACTAGCAATTTCCCTGACTCTGGTGGAGAACCTTAGTTCCACCTCCTCAATCCAACACCTAATCAGCTGTGCTGCATCTTCCTTGGATTTGAGACCATGTGTCCAGGTGTTCTGCGTAAAATCATCCTGCAGCGTCAGCAGAAACCTGGCCCCTCCCAAACTTGGTTCCTTCATGGGACCCAACAGATCTATGTGCACAAGATCAAAAGGTTTTGTGGTTACCCTCTCCACCCTGGGGTAACTGCACCCTCTTACCTTTGCCTGTCTGCAAGCCTGACAATCTAGGACTCTTGCACATTCCGCAATTCTACAACCATTGGAAACCTCAGGTAGCACCTGTAGTTCTTCAAGACAAGCATGGGCTGTCTTCCTGTGCCATGCACACGAACATGAAACATGAGTGGGAACTGTAGCACGCAGGGCTTGTGCTTTCTCAACCTTCCCCTCACCCTCCAGAGACGTTTTAAGAATGAAGAGATCATTCTGCCCCTTTGCAACTCTGACCAGTTGCTTCCCTCCTTTAGAGATTGTACAAACATCGTGTTCAAAGCAAACCTTAAACCCCTTTTTCAACAAATGAGGCACAGATAAAATACAGTGTTGCACTCCTGGCACAATGCAAACTTCCATCTGCTCCTGCAAAACAGAAAACAAAGCATTTGCAATTTTAGTCACATTTTTCTTTGTCCCATTTGCAAACTGAACAGTTTTTCCAGCCGGAATTGCCTTGCAATTCCACATCTCGACTGCAGGGGTCTCTGGGATGAGGTTACAGTTCGCTGCTGAGTCGATTACAAAACAAAAATCAGTGTGTCTCTCAGAGCTGTCTTCAAACAAAGCCATACTGGCAACAAACGTATCGCTGCCCCCTGTCTTTGGGCATTTGCAGCAGTTCTGTCTGGTTGTCTTGGCAACCAACTCCCCCTTGCTCAGGACCTTGGCAGCTTCCGTAGAAGTAGCCTCCTCCGTTGCCTTGGAGACCGGCCTGGCCTCTGCGTTCCCACGCGACTCTTTAGGCCTTATCTTCACTTTGTCCAGGTGGCCGACCTTGAAGCGTCTAGCTTTCCGCCGCCTTCCTGACTTTGCATGACGACGATCCCCAGTGGAAAAATACTGCCTAGGGCTCCTTTCAGCTGGCCTGGCCCCCCTTCTTCCGGAAGAGCACTCTGTGCCAGCCCTGCCCTCGCTGAAACTGCGTTCCACTTCAGCACTCACAGTGGAAAACTTTTGAAACTTGCCTTTGGAATTCTCAGCCCCCCCGACTTGCACCTCAGGGACTGGGGCTACAGCCATTTCCAGGCTCTTCATGACTCCTCCAGGGCTCTGGCATCCTGCTGAAGTTTCACACAAACTTCTCAGCACCTCCCAGGCAGCCCTTGCTGACTTTACGCCCTCCAAACTGGGCAAAAGTGATGCATGTACGCATGCTTTTAGCATAGCAAGTTCTCTTTGCATTCTCTGCTGGCTATCTTCAGGCAACGCAGCCTCAAAGCCTGTAACGTCTGTCCCTTCAGGACTTGAATTCAGGGGAAATGGTTCTCTCTGGCTTACACTCCAAAGCCCAGTAACCAGAAACCAACCCCTTACTCTTCTGGACCAGGTTGCCCAACTTCTTAAAGTGAGCTTTTCAAGTGGAACGTCCTCAAGGAACTGGCTGTCTGCCATTCTCTCCTCTTTCCCGGGGCCCAGCTGCTGTACTCACGTTTCACCAGTCAGCTCTCCGGCACCCGATTCCTCAGCTGCTTTCTCAGCTCTCTGCCTCAGCGACTCTTGCCTCAGTAGCGTCTTCCAGCTATTGTGAAGCTGACTTCAAAACTTCAAAGCTCACCGGCAGACTCTTAGCAACAGTTTTATTAGCGGTAATTAGGTCCTCCCATAACCTGTGAAACGATCTTGATAAGATCTTAATTGCACTGGCCATCTAATTGCTTTATGGCCTCAATTAGCCCCAGTGGTCCGGCACGCTCCCAGCCAAGCTGCGCAGACCTTTGCTTCTCCGGTTTCGTCTAGCAGAGTAAAAAACACAGCGGATCAAAACTGTCGCAGTCTGCTTCAGATCCAGACAAACACACGAAGCACCTGTGTGTGTCCAAATTTCATCAGTTCTTTATTGTAGCAAATATTTACAGCTCAGCATTTCCCAAAATCTCCTGGACTGCTAGCATTCATGGCTTCCGTCCGTCTCTCTCAGAGACACAGAGAGAACAACAAACTCCTCCCTCCTTTCCCACGTCAGAATGGGAGGCACACTCAGAACAAACATTAACCCAGTAAGTTCTGAACCCCAACAGATTGCATACTAAAAAGGAATTTAAAATACTAATGGTTGCAGAAATGTGGAGAACTGAAATCCAAACTGGGAAAATGAGAACCTTGGAGAATCAAAACTGGCATATTTGTCCATCGCTACTCACACCCTGGAAGGGAAATCCAACACAAACTGCTCTGAATTGGGATGGAAGTTTAGATGTTCCAAGTCCTACAACTAGCTACAAAATAAGGGCAAGAGCAGGGACTTCCCTTAAGAGTGATCTACTATCTTTATAGCTAATTAATAGCCATAAGTATTCCCAATGTGCATGTAATTTAAATTTCTGCCACCAAGCATGCAGTTGCGGTTGCCATTACCCACTACATAGAAAGGCTATTAAAGGGAAAAAATAACAGGAAATGATCTATTGTAGCTCTTAAAAAAAAAAAAAAAGACCAAAGTAATATGACCCAGTGTTCTGGTAAATTTTGCTGCTGGCATTTTGAAATAGGTTTCAAGGAAATGCTGTACACTATGAAAGCCTTGCACTTTGCATATTAATCACTTCCCAGACCCTAATTAGATGCAGATAACTGTGCAAGAACCTAAATGTATTTAATAAATCTGAGATTGTATTTCACCTAATATCACTGCAATGCATTAAAATAATGAACACAAGCAATAAAGGCTCCCCTTGTTTGCAGATGTTTGCTTGCCTAAATATACATTTTCCCCCCTTAGACAATAATCCAAGCTTTATGTAAATGACTAGGGAAGAACAAAATATAATGCAGTGGGTGGAAAGATGTAATGCAGCTGTATTAATAAAATAAAGTGTTCATCTAGCCTTCTCTGGATATTAATCACTTAGGATTTATATGCAATATAGGCTGTTGTGGAAAATGTTTGTTCTCTGTCTGAGGTGGTTTGCAGCTATGGGCTTATGTTTTATCCCATCCTGCTTATGTTTGATTAAAACTTGTATCTCCTTGTATGTCATATATCTTGCATATTGCACATAGGACATTATTTACTCTCTGGATAAATGGGTCAAAGGATGAGGTGTTTCCTAAGGGAGATAGGAAACATCTTTGTACCAAGTCAGATCATTGCCCCATCTAGCTCAATCCTGTCTGCACAGACTGAGAGCAGCCCTCATGTCATTAATTGAGCCTTGGGCTTTTAAAGGCCTCGACCTCTCCTCCCTCTCATGAGATCCCACCATATTCCGAAAGATTTTGCACGAGCACAGCCAGGAGATGAAACTTGCTTCCCGCATTGCTCTCTGAGCAATGTGCAGGGTGCACCTGGACCAAAATAGTTCTTTCTCTCTGTGTGTTTGTTGTGTAATGTACATTACATTTAATGTGTCTGTGTATTCCTAATAACAATTGCAGCTGATTAACGAGCCAAAACGTTTTTCAGTCCTACACTGGATTTTGTAGACTTAATTTTTGGCAGAAAAGCCAAGATATTGCTAGCAATCCTCTCTACATCCATAATACCCTTTTGTTATGTTTTGAGTCATTCAGCAGGTAAGTGGATTAATGGACTTGAATTCCAAAACCACTTAAGACAAATCATATACATGTTTATTCATTGTGTTGGGCACTTTATGTTAGACATTTTCTTCTTCCTTGCAGCATGTTTCTTTAATGTCTTCTATGATTGCAATTAGACCAGTACCTAGAGGAAATGTATGCACTTAGAAGTTGATTGAACCTTGTATTAATGGTGCATTTTTGGATTCAGTATTAGATAGCAATGAGTCAGAGGCAACACCAAATGGTATTATAATTGAGCATTAATGCAAAGGAGGAAAAATCAAACACGATTAACAGACTATGGACACATTATCTCATGGGGAACATAATGCAAAAATAAAATAATAAAATTGGAAAACCAATTGGAAAACCATTCAGGTGACCATAAATCATCTTTATTTAAGTAACAACATAGATAATGGAGGCTAGACTATAAACAAAACCTCATTTTATTTGCTCTATCCAGTTAAAATCATTGCTAGATATATTTTAAATGGCATGTGAGAAGAATAGCATTTTTCATCTCTGGGGTATTCATAAGAATATATTTCTTATTGTCTTTGATATATTGGGGTCTGCAGGAACTACTTTACATTACTGAGTCATCTTTGACTTGAAAGCATTCTCTAGTCCTTTTGAGCTTGATTACATATTTGACACAATGTGTACACACACCCAACCACCATTTGTGATACTTAATTTCCATTGACAGACCATTGCTGTTCTTTAGAAAAATGTTAGTGAATCAACAGTGGAATTCTATACATAGTCAATCAAAAGGAAAGACCAGGAAGCTGTCAGCTTCTGGGAACCCTGAAAGGGTTAAACAACTTGTGAGCAAAGGAATCAACATCTTGCCCAAAAGCGATGTAAGAGCTCTGATGGGCATGGAGTCTGCAAAAGCTGACCTGAGTGAGATTTCTTGGTCTGCCACTGGAAATTTACATTTGGTGTATGAGGTGTATGAGGTGCTTTCTGGCTTCAAGAAGAAAGGAAGAGAAGTCAGTCCTTAAAGGGATGAAGGCAGAACAAAAAGTCTGCTTTAATTGTTTGTGTCAAGAAAGTTTAAATTGAACAAGGCAGTGCTATGTGTTAATTTTTGTTTGTTTGTTTGTTGTTCTTTCCTCAGTGAAAGTGTTCCCTAAAAATCGAAAGTAAGTTGCCCACTTGTTACTTCCTTCATGGGAAAGGAATGTGTTTACTTTGGTGAGAGAGAACACGGTGAAGATATTAATATGGAGAAAGGAGATGTAATGAGACTGAATTGTTAATAAGCTCAAAAACATTCAATATGGAAAGTATATCTTCAGACATTCCACCAATTGTAAGTATCCTTCAGCAAATGTTTGATGAGCAAATAAAACTGATTAGATCAAATGGCATCACACACTTGGGGGGTATTTATTTACTGATTGATTGGATTGGATTTATTAGTGAAAACAGCTAAAATAGATTTAGACTAGGAGAAAGATTGGGATGTGGGTGGTGCTGTGGTCTAAACCACTGAGCCTAGGGCTTGCCGATCGGAAGATCGGCGGTTCGAATCCCTGAGGCAGGGTGAGCTCCCATTGCTCAGTCCCAGCTCCTGCCAACCTAACAGTTCGAAAGCACATCAAAGTGCAAGTAGATAAATAGGTTCCCTCTGGCGGGAAGATAAATGGAATTTCCGTGCGCTGCTTTGGTTTCGCCAGAAGCGGCTTAGACATGCTGGCCACATGACCCGGAAAAACTGTCTGCAGACAAACGTCGGCTCCCTTGGCCAGTAAAGCGTGATGAATGCTGCAACCCCAGAGTCGTTCATGACTGCACTTAACTATCAGGGGTCCTTTACCTTTACCTTTTTAGGAGAAAGATCTCCACTCAAAAGTCTTGTTGAAAGAGAAAGATTTTCAGTGGACATCAAAGACATCAGAGACAGAGAGACAGCTCTTGTCTAATATATAATGAGAGGGAATTCCAAAGGGTGGAATATACCACACCTAATAGCCCAATTCCTATAGCTTAGAGAACAGACCTTCTGATGAGATGCTATTTGCAGGAGCCCCTGTCCTGCAATGCAAGAAGATCAATCAGCTTCATAAGGAGTGAGATAATCTTCTAGGCATCCTAATTCCAAGCTACATAAGACTTTGTGTAATAGTATCAGCACCATGAATTTAGCTTGGCAGTTAATTGGCAACTAAATCAAGGAATTGCAGGGAATTTTTTTAAAAACCCTCCCCTGCACCGTTGGCTATATCTCCCAATATTTTTTTTTTCTTTGTGGCAAAAAGATCTAAAGATATTTGCTTGAAATAATTAGCTAACCACTGAATGATTTGCTTACTTTCAGTAATTATTGGCATTTTCAATTAAGTTCATAATTTGTTTCTCATAACAAGAAAGGAAGATGTTAGCGTGTTCCCCTTAAGAGTGATGGAGTTGTAGAGCTCTGTGCCTTGTTGATGAACAGATAAAATATAGATGATTAACAGAAAAAGGGACACACATTCTTTCAGCTGATACTTTTCCAGTCTTTAGGCAGATTAGTGTAAATGTCGCAACGGGGTGAGCTCCCGTTGCTCTGTCCCAGCTCCTGCCAACCTAGCAGTCTGAAAGCATACCAGAGTGAGTAGATAAATAGGTGTTGCTGCATCTGGAAGGTAAATGGGACTTCTGTGAGCCAGAAGCGGTTTAGTCATGCTGGCCACATGACCTGGAAATGCTGTCTGTGGACAAATGTCGGCTCACTTGACCTGAAAGCAGAGATGAGCACCACACCCCATAGTCAAATATGACTGGACTTAACCATCCCGGGGTCCTTTACCTTAACCTTAACCAAATGTCCTTTTAATTTTAAAAATTGCTAAGAAACTAGACTCCTCTAGATTGGGGTGGGGAAAAGAATTCTAACAAAATGGTGACAAGACTGCTCCTACCATTAGTCAGAGAGAGGCAATTGCCTCCAGTGGCCAGCTGTTCCTCTTGTGCCACTGACCATTAATTTCTATTGGAGATCAAAACTATGTTTGCCACAAGCTGGTCACATATCCCCTACATTAGCCTTCTCTTCTCAGGCACAGAATGCTGTCCCACTATCAGTGTTTAATACAGATTTGATTGTCATTCCAATCAGATTATCTACATGGAAGTGGGGATCCTATCTTGTCCTTAGGAAGAGAAAAGTCATGTCAGCTCAGAAGAGGTGTGATGGTATAAACTATGCCAGAGGCAGATTTAGGGCAGCATAACCTGGGTGACCAGCCTAGGGTGCGCTTTAGGGTGTTGCAACTATGATGTAGTTGTCAGGAGGTCCTACACACGAGTAGGAATCTGGCAGAGACACATGCCCGACTGGCATGTTCTCTCCCTCCTGGTTGGTCGTTTGGGAGATTCAAAAGCTTTCTCCAGCCCGAACATCACAGTGACTGATACCAAGAGGCACCAGCACACTTCAGGATCAGCAGAATATAGGCAGTCAGCATTCAGACTCAGTAGCACAGCTTTTTGGCTAAACTACATTTATTTACATATACATACTTGGAGCATCGTAACTCAGCTCCTTCCTCTTCAGCATCGGACAGCAAAGAGAAAGAACAAAAGGACAAATGTCCTACATCACGGAAACACAGTAATAAAAACATCCTGTCTCTGTCACTTCCCACAATGTGGAATGGAAACATACACCATCATGTGATAAAAAAAATCCCATGACTGCAACATGGGGAATGAATCCTAACATCAGTGAGCAGAATGGAAAGCGGGGGGCTGGCTTTTGGTCTCTTACAGGGTGCCACTGAAATTTAAGATACCAAAGTCTTCCCTTTACTACGCAAGTAATGCTTCTCATTCAAGAGGACTTTGTGGAGTTCTGTAGATCAGTGGTAGAGCATTAGCTTTGTATGAAGAAAGTCCCAGGTTCAATCTCAAGCATCTCAAAGTAGGGCTTGGAGATAGGGATGGATGAATCAATCAATTTCTCTTGGTTTCTCATTTTTCCAACTGTAAATTCAGTTCTGCACATTTCTGAAGAAATTTGCATTTGATTTGATTAAACTCGTGAAAATATACCAGCAATTTAGTGTAATTTTCTCCTAATAAACACTTTGTTGTATGCTGTTTTGACTTACATACACATTTTGCAAGCAATTTCCCCTAATTTAAATAGTGTGTGTGTGTGTGTGTTTTACTAATGTATGAATTCCAATGCACACTTACCCCTAATATACATTTGGTTGGAGAACTGCATTGCCAAATTTGGAGAAGTGCAGATTTTGATGGATAGCCGTGTTTCAATTAGCATACTGATTCAAGAAGTTTGAATTAGGTAATTTCTCATTAAAATGCAAACAAAACCAAAGTTCTCTCTTATCCCTAGACACACCATATCTGAAAACATGGAGAGCTGCTGCTAGTCCATGCAGTCACAATTGAGCTACATCAACCAATGGCCAGACAATAAGGGAACCTCCTATGTTCCATACTTCAGTTTCACAAAGAGCAGCGTGCAGTGATATATGCATAGCTGTCAACTTTTCCCTTTTCTTGCAAGGAATCCTATTCGGAATAAGGGAATTTCCCTTAAAAAAAGGGAACCGTTGACAGCTATGGATATACGCCAAGTGTAATGACATATGCTGACATCTCTCTCTCTCTCTCTTAAAAAAAGATTGTTATGTAGCATGGAAATCTGCTGTGCATTCCATCCACACATTTTGAACTGTGTGGTTAATAGTCATAGAAATGTATCCACTTAATGTGATTCACAATTTAGTAACCATTCCATTAAGCTTCAAATTAGGTCACAAAATTTTTAAAAATGTGTCTGCCCTGCACACAATCACTTTTTGTTCTAAAAAAAAAAAAAAGCAAAGGTACTAGGTAAACAGAGATGTTAAACCAAAAGTTTGTGACTGTCAAAAAATATTTTTGCTTTAAAAAGTTTATTCATTAATTTTCAGTTTTCATTGTTTCCATTTGTTTTCAGCCCTTAAAATAAAAAAAGAAGAAGCATTTCACTGTCTCCTTAATACTTATGGTTTCCCCACTTTTTAAAAACAACAACTACATCATTCTTTTAAAGGTATGAACCTTTCATCTACATTTATTTATATCACCAGTAGCAATTAAATGAGAAGCAGACTAACTGGCTCTACAGCAGGCTATGTAAAGATCTGCAAGTGTAATGTTCCATAAATACTGTGTGTGTGTGTGTGTGTGTGTGTGTGTGTGTGTGTGTGTGTGTGTCTGTGTCTGTCTGTCTGTCTGTCTGTCTGTCTGTTTGTCTGTCTGTGTCCACTTCACACAATGCCTCAATGCCTGGATGAAGAATCAAAGCAAGCTGCTTTGGAATGATTCCTGTTTCTCTGAAGCAAAACAAGGCTTCTCCAAAGTGGTTTGAAGCAAAGAGGACTGCTTTTAAAGCCTTGGGTCTGCCTCAGAGATCTGGAGGATGCAGACTGTCAGAGAGTCTCAGACTGCCAGTTAAAAATGGTTATATACCACCCCACTGTCCTGCAAATTCTCTATAAAAGCAAAATGTCAGGTGAGCAGTGGGGCACGTAAAAAGCGGTGTAAGTCTCATGACTGACACCAGCCTCTAACTAGGGAATAATGCTACCCAAGCTCTTCATTTTAGTTACAATTACAGTTCTTTGGGGAGGGATGTTCCAGTTGGCATTAACTGAGCAGAAAAATTTTTTTTACACTCTTCATAACTCGTTAACACAAAAGGATATCCATTGCTAATTTTACAGCTTACCTACAGATACTCCTACAATATCTGTTGTTTTCATGCTAATTGTCCCCCCAAGAAATGAGAGGAGTGAATTTTGCTGCCCCACATCCCCCCCAATTTTTTTAGGGGTGTGTAATGGGGAAAATGGGGACGCAGGTGGCGCTGTGGGTTAAAGCCTCAGCGCCTAGGACTTGCCAATCGAAAGGTCGGCGGTTTGAATCCCTGCGGCGGGGTGCGCTCCCGCTGCTCGGTCCCAGCGCCTGCCAACCTAGCAGTTCGAAAGCACCTCCGGGTGCAAGTAGATAAATAGGGACCGCTTACCAGCGGGAAGGTAAACGGCGTTTCCGTGTGCGGCTCTGGCTCGCCAGAGCAGCGATGTCACGCTGGCCACGTGACCCGGAAGTGTCTCCGGACAGCGCTGGCCCCTGGCCTCTTAAGTGAGATGGGCGCACAATCCCAGAGTCTGTCAAGACTGGCCCATACGGGCAGGGGTACCTTTACCTTTAATGGGGAAAATGGAGGGACGCGGGTGGTGCTGTGGAGTCAGCAAGGTCAGCATGCAAGAGAGATGAGGAAGAGTGATTCCAATACGTTTTGCTCCCTTGATGTTTGCAGGTAAATTTTTGTCATACAGTTACAGGGAGGCATGTATGTAAATATAGGAGCACCTAATGCCACAAGGGCAAGCTCTGGCCAGCCATCAGTCAAGTCATGTTGTCTCCTCAGACAACCCCATGGTCCTTCCTTCCTCTCCACACTAACTCCACCCATTTATTTCAGTGGTATACAACAGATCAGAGTAGAGTTGTACTCAGTGATAAAGCGTCTGCTCTGCCTGCAGACTGTGCAGGTTCAATCCCTGGCATTTATTGTAATAAGGCACTTCGAGGCCATTCACAATGAAATTCAGGATATAAATTCCAAAATAGATGATAGATAGATAGATAGATAGATAGATAGATAGATAGATAGATACCTAACATAATTTTGGGAGGAGTCTTGCATTGGTTCAAGTACTTACATACTTATTGTGGATGCTATATTTATCAAAATTAGATTTCCTTTTAGAGAAAGTATCATTTTTCTGGAGAAAAGAACTGCAGTATGCTATTCTGAGGGGATGTTCTCATTCTTATATCTAAATGTCAATATATTTGTTTTACTTTTATAGCCTGGATGATTTATTAGCAAGCAAGCTAAAATAAGTCTGTTTTATTAATGTGAAGTTAGTCAACAAATACTTTTACTGTCTTTTTTGGCTATGAACACCTAGGGGAAGACAAAGCAACTTACACTTAATTAAAATTCTACTCCTTTACTTTCAAAACATCAGTAATTGTTCTTAACTGCCACCTAAGTAGGTGGTAGACATCATAAAATGTCCTTGTATATTAAAAAGGGTTTATATTTACACTCCAACACAATGACCATAGAAGGTGCTTTGTCTTCCACACGCCTGAGTTCTGTAGCCAAGGAGAAACACATTAAATAGAAACTCCTACACATTTCCCCCCCCGTTTGTCTGAAATAATTAACAGCTAAAAGAGCATATGAATATAATAACAGCCTGTTAGATCAGGGCAATGGCCATTCTAGTACAGCATTCTGTGCTTACAGTGGCCAACCAAGTGTCTAAGGGAAGCCACAAGCTGGATTTTAGTGCAACAACATTCTGCACTCATTGTCAGTGTCAGAGGTCCCAAACCCCCATGGTAGGTTGACAGACATGGATAAGGAAAATTCTTACCAATGTTTTTTATGCTCCAGCGCTGTACGGACGGTGCCAGGATCCTCTGCTCACGTCTGCAGCCACTAACGGTGGACCCTCCATTCATGGCTGTAGCAGCAACGGAGGGATCCCACAACTGTCCGTCCAGCACACCGCCCCCGCCTCCCCCCCATTGTGACACCACTGCCCTTATGGTTGCCACTTAGGACCATCTGTCTCTGAGCCCTTTGCTCTCCTGCTTTCAATGGTCACTGGGTTCTGGGAGAAGGGGTTCTGGAGTGCTTTCCAGGGATAACGTGTAAGCCAGCTGCTCCAGCTCTGCCTCCTACTCCTCCTCCTCTCCAATTATTTCCCAACTTTTCCTCTCAGCTGCCTCTGAGCTGTGAGCTCCTGCAAATCACGGTTGTAAATATATACTGTCTTCCTCTTCTCTGGAAGGGTCAGGCTGGGGAGGCGATCTCCACCATTCCTCTTCTGTCTGGAACCACAGGAGTGTCAGGGACTAAACAGATGACACCTAGGTTGGGGTGACATACAGTGATATGGGTGAACTTTGAGCGGACATTTGGGTTGGATTTCAAATGAAAACTTCTATCCAAAAAAAGAGTGCCCCATTTTGAGTCTGGCATAAAGTGGCACTGTGTCCTACATTACAGAACACAATTATCTATTGGAAGGGTATCTCATTTGAAGGTTTGTCTGGTTCAGCTTTGGTTTCAAGATAAAGGATGTGAAGGCATGAGAGCAAGTGGGCCTTGAAGTTGCCCCTCTATAGTTAAATCATGGACAGAAGACATGTGAGTCACCTTGTCATAGTCTTCTCTGCTATAGTGAGATGCCTGAGGTTCAGTCCCTCTAGGTAGAACTGGGAGTGTCCTATGCCTGAAACCTTGGAGAGTCGCTGCCTTTTATCTCTCTCAGTGCTACCTAGAGATGGGGCAAGGGGGAATGAACATGGCATCTTCTGCATGCAAAGCACCTGCCCTACCACTGGGCTATAGGCCTTTCCCAGTTCAGTGGCAACTTGAGAATATACACCCACTATACCCCCAGAATGTGGAATTCAGGGACAATGTGGTTACTCTATGGTATATTCCAATTTTAGATGCAGCTATCATCACTTTCACATTCTTTAGGGTTTGCCCTCCTAGTAACCATATGTTTGGCTGGAAAATCATTTTCATCTTATTGGTCCCATGAGCACACCATAGATGGTTACATACCTGAAAGGAATTTCCTGTGTGTATTTTGGCCTCTGATATTCTGACAGGTGAGCAAAAACGGAATCAAGGATCTCATCTCACTGGTGATTTTCACTTCTGTGCTTTGGGGTTGCAGTCTTGTTGAGTTATCCTTAGAAACAAATATGCTCTAATGTTCACATGGTGTGTGTTGTTGTTTTTAACTTTCTCCTCAGGGAAAATTTGAGAACAAATGGGGAATTTGAGAATAACGTTTTCTGTGGAATATGTATGGCTCAGTCACTCACAATTAGGAATGGGTGAATCTGTCAATTTCAGTTTCTCTCTCCTCTTCTTTTTCATTCTTGAGTTCACTTTTTCACATTTCCACCTCACTTTGCAATTTATTTATTTTTAAAATCTCATGAAAACTCATCAACATTTTAGGGCAAATTTCTCCTAATAGACACTACTTTCTATGCATTTTAGGCTAATATACACATTTTTCCATGGCAATTTCCCCAATATAATGGAGAATAAGGCACTCCCCCCCCCTACTTGATATAGGTATCTGCTTGGGCACTGTGAAAACAGGTTGCTGGGCCTTTGGTCTGATCCACTAGTGCTCTTCTTATGTTAAGGGGTTATCTACTGCTGCAGAATACAGTGGTACCTCTGGTTATGAACTTAGTTCGAGAGGTCCATTCTTAACCTGAAACCGTTCTTTAACCTGAGGTAGCACTTAAGCTAATGGGGCCTCCCACTGCTGCCGCACCACCGCCATGCAATTTCTGTTCTCATCCTGAGGTAAAGTTCTTAACCTGAGGTACTACTTCCAGGTTAACGGAGTCTGTAACCCAAAGTGTTTGTAACCCAAGGTACCACTGTACTTGTTTCTTCCTCCTGCAGGCGGCTGCTCAGTGCACCCAAATAGTAGCACAAGTGCCCCTGCGAGGACTTGTAAATCAAGAAACAGTGAAAGAGAACGAGAGAGAGAGAGAGAGAGAGAGAGAGATTTATCCTGAGTTTATGCAGGAATTCAAAAGAATCAGGCCTATGAATTTCTGTTTTCTAAACTGCAAGGCTATTATTATAACTCCCACCTCATTTGCAGGGGGCTATGAGGCAAATGTAATTATAGTAAAGTGCTCCGAAGATTCTTTGTTACAGGGTTACTACATGAGTGAGGTTGATTGTTATTGAAGTGTATAAACAACTAATTTTTCAGAAGTCTACGCTACCTGTTCTTTCCAGGAAGTGATTGTTCAGTCCCAATATTATTATTCTTGCCAGGTATAAGGCAAATCAGTCTGTCTCTTCAAAGTGAAGCTGAAGGAATCTGCGGAAATAAAAGTAAGCATCTTACTGGTTTTTCTGAGGTAAAAAGTGTGTTCTATGTGTACGTAGGCATCTTCCACATGTAGCAGTAATATTCTGGCAGGCTGGAGGTCAGGTGCTTTGGAATAAATCTATAAAAGAAAAAATCAGAAAAGGCACAAAATAGTCATTTTAGAAATCTTCAAACACAATTTAGATGAAGTGGGGAGGATTGTATGCTCTAAAGACCGAAGTCTGAGCGTCATTGTCAAATCTTTTCCTTTCCTTTCCAGTGCTGCCAAGGGAACAGGAGGGTGGACTTTCACTGTGCCTAGACAAAGAAACATGAAGATAATAGATTCTGACACAAAACACAGCAGCCTCTGATGGCCTTTCCTTTGGAGTAAAAATCTGGAGCTCACACGATGTGAGCTTTTGCCTAGCTGACTTCAGATCAAGCCCTATGGCCCAAGACATTTCTATGTCTAAGCTGCAAATCCAAGCAGAAACCCTTTCCCCACTAATTTATCAGGGGGAGAAAAAATTCCCAGGAAGCACTTTTTGTGCAAACCTCATTGAAATGTTTGGCAGCTCCTGTCTATTTCAATAGGTCTGTACCAGGGGAATTCATGGTGTGCTGGGTTGCAAGGCAGGAACATTAAACAACTTCCTGAGCTGGACAAGGAAAAATAACCAGGCTAAACACAAGTGTGGGTGAAAACAAGCCACAGTCTTCTCTACAAGCCGTGTTGGCATGACATTAGGGTGGGAATCTGTTTTCTGATTTGAAGTCTGATAAACCACCCCTCCCTGAGATCCCACTAGGTCATGGTGTAATCCCAGACAGTTGCTCCATCCAATAAATTGGACTGGGGTGCAGATTATGGCAGCAAGTCATGAGAAGATAGAAAGCACCCTTATATCAAGAAAGACCTTAGAGCAGTTCTCCAGGGTTTAAAGCAAAAAATCTTTCCCTGCCCCACCTAACAATGACAGGGATTGAACCTAGGACCTCCTGCTTCAAAGCATCAATGTTCTACCACTGAGCTGGGCACCATTAGATTACCTTGCTAGGAAATTCCAGAAGCTTATCTATTCCAGGATTCTGTTCTTACAGTGGCCAACCAGATGCCTAGGAGAAACCTACAGGCAGAGCATGTGTGCAGTAGCACTGTCCCTATCAGATAATCACTGTCTCATCCTTAATGACATTCACCATTGTCTTCCTTTGGTGCCTGACTCCTTTCTATTCGTGGTTAAGCAGCCTCTCTTTCACATCTTACTGTACTCAAGAGTAGTACTGTTGCATAATAAGGTCAGAATGCAAACAAAGAGAGATAAGCTGTTATATATGAAACCCATACAGAATGCTTTAGACTTTGGTCATATGCATTGCCCTAGTCAGGAGCATCACTGAGTACTTTAGATTAGGGTTGAGTTGAAATGTGCCTCTAATGATCAGTGAGCTTCCTCTAGTCTACTGTGCAAAGCATCTGGATTTTCTTAGCTTTCTCAGAGAATCCTTTAGCAGAATGTTTCACTTGAGCTCAGTAAAATAAAATGTGTGTGTAGTAATTACCACTATCTTTCCCTCTACTTTTGAGTATCCATTCCTCAAGCCTACCTTTGAGAATCTAGCCTAAAGAGGAAATATTTTTTCAGACTGCAGGCTGCATTCCTTTCTGAGTGACCTTTTGGGGGTTGCATTTTATTGGTGGGTGGATCCATAGGTAAAAGTGGGCAAACCTTACCTTTGCACAATACGCTACTGACTCTCTTGGCCCTCTCTATTTTTTAATCACTGGAGGAGACTCTTGAGAGTCCCATGGACTGCAAGAAGATCCATTCTTAAGGAAATCAGCCCTGAGTGCTCACTGGAAGGACAGATCCTGAAGCTGAGATTCCAATACTTTGGCCACCTCATGAGAAGAGACGACTCCCTGGAAAAGACCCTGATGTTGGGAAAGATGGAGGGCACAAGGAGCAGGGGATGACAGAGTACGAGATGGTTGGATAGTGTTCTCAAAGCTACCAGCATGAGTTTGACCAAACTGCGGGAGGCAGTGGAAGACAGGAGTGCCTGGCGTGCTGGTCCATGGGGTCACAAAGAGTCAGACACGACTAAATGACTAAACAACAACAACAACAACTTTCACTCAGTAGGACTGGTGAAGTGTGTATCCTGTGGAGGGGGAATGTGTCTTGTGTCTGAGGAGAGGATGTGGCCTGCACAGAATTATGAGGGTCAGTTAGAGAGGCCTGCATTTCACACCCAGTCCTGAGGTTCCCCATCCCGATCCAGTCACTCATTCATTCACTTGAGTCAAGATTTCAGCCCCTTCCAATTGAATAAAAGGCAAGAGAGAAGTTTGATCCACTCTCTCCCATGCTTGCTACTTTGTACAGCAGAGTATTGTTGGATTGTTTCAGACAAATCACAGTGAAATGTAATGATTATTTGTGTAGGTTCAGACAAACTACAGGTTTAAGGATAGTTTGTTAAATTGAGATGTATGCCTAATTCCTCAAAGTCTTCCAGGTCTCATATATTGTTGTTCTCCTGTTGCATTAAGGTTTGCTTTTGACAAACCTTTGAATAGACTACTCTTTTCAGTCTCTGCATAACAATCACCTTTGTCTGGATCAGGACCATGGTTTTCATCTTAATCATTTGCTTGCTTAAATCTGTCACAAACTGAAACATGGTATACTAGCAGCCTCACCCTTGGGAATTCTAAGAAAGAAAGAAAGAAAGAAAGAAAGAAAGAAAGAAAGAAAGTTGTTTTAAAACCAGTGCAGTTTTGAAAAGTCCGTCCACCATCTTAATTCAAAATGGCATCAAATTAACAGACAAAAGTCTGCTCTGTGATCTTGGGAAGCGTCATTTCTTTACAATATCTTAAGACATGTCCAAATGCATAGCAAACAATCAACTTTCCAAATTATATAGAAGGTCCAACAAGACATTCTTAAAAAGTCTTTCATTCACATATACAATCATAAAAAAATATTACTAAAGATATAAAATATATAAAAGAAAATACATTAATGCAAACAACCCATTCAAGAGACGGAAACAATATATAGAGATCTAGCAATACATTGAAACATTAAAGTACTTATGCTACTTCTGCCAAGAAGAGAATACAAAAGCCTTTAGAACAGATAAGTATTCTCTTTGGAGAATTCATGCTGTACAATGCATACTTTTCTCTTTTTTTCTTTGTTGGAAAGCACCTTTGTGTGAAAATACGAGCATTCATCCCAATTAACAGAGTTAAACCAGTGATTTCTACCAAAGCAAAAAAGGCTTACTTTTTTCCCTGAATCATCTTGCCGATAATTTATCTCTCATATTCAGCAGACATCCTCACTAACAAAACAAGGATGAGGAAGTGTTTCTTTTCTACTGAACAAACATCCTTTCACTAAATAATAGGTTCATGTTGAATGTCATATGTAATGAATGAAGTGGCAAATTGGCACTTCATAGGTACATAATGGTTTGTCCTCCTTGCTTTCCTGAGTGGTAAAAAGGCTGGAGGCTATACAATTCAGTGTCCCTTCAAAAAATAAATGAGTCATGTTTTGTAATGTAAATTTTGGGAGCAGACTTCTAAAGCAGGTAGCACAACTGCTAATCCTGCTTGGGATCCCCAAATAACAAATTCTTCCCAAGGATGTTCCAGTTTTGTTTTTGGTTTGTGTGTGTGTGCGTGTGTGTGTGTGCATGTGTGTGTGTGTGTGTGCTTATGGCTATGGCTTTCTGGATTCAGTCCTGAACGTAGGACTGGAACCACCACAGTGCCCCTAATTCCCATTCCCTGGAACCAAGATACAATATAATATTTAATGAATTTGCACATTTAAGCATATTTAAATAGTGTTTTCTTTCTTAAAAATTATATATATATGCAAAAGAATCCTGTTGAGGGAGCTTCTATAAGTCAGTGTAGACATTACTAAGCTAGCTGGTATTCCTATTCTATTCAACAATAAAATAGGATATTTTGCTCATCAGCAATGAACTGAAGGGAACAGAGTAAAACTCAGCTAATTAAAAGTAAAGTAGATAATTACAGCTGGTCTCCACATTTCCAGTCTTGATGTTGGCATTGCACCATTTAATAATGTCTCTTTTAAAACCATTTAAAGGACATGATTCACACCTTTTAGTTTATCTGACTGATTCCTCCCTCATCAAGCAGCCTTTATCCCCATATGCAGCACAACAGGCTACTTAAAGCCCATAAGGGAGTAGTGCCCACATCACTCCTTCATGCACATATGGCTGGCTCACTGCCAAAGGGCATAATAATATGAGAAAATAGAAATGTGGCATTAAAAACATCATTGTGAACACATTAAAATAAATGATTTTGCATCCTGCAACCCATCTTTCTGAAAAAATAAAATAAATAGAATAAGCTATTCATGGAAAAAAGTAAGCTGGATGCCATTTTCAATAGCAACAGGTACTCCAGAAACTATCTTGAGTGATCCAAGACAAGCATTCAGTGCTACCCATAGCCTACCTCAGGTTTGGAGAAACTCAGGCCTGCGGGCCTCTGGGCCTCTCTGTTTGGCCTTTGGGACTTTCCCCTGAGCCACACCTCTTACTAACCCGGCTTCACATTCTCCTACCTGGAATGAACTCTGATATACAATATTTAAACTACAATCTAATATACATATGCAGCATTTACATTCATTGTCTTCCCCCACCCACTGATGGCATGTGGCTTGCAGAGGGTTGGCCAGAAGGGAACGTGGTCCTTTGACTGAAAAATGTTCCTCACCTCAGCTTATCTTGCAAAGTGGCAGAATGTAGAAAGCTGCCTCATAACAAGTCAGATCATTAGCCAGTCACTGGATCATCTACATAAAAAGGAAGTTGCTTTCTGGGGTTACAGATTGAGGTCTTCTCCAGTCCTACCTGGAGATGCCAGGGTTTGACCATGGGACCTTCTGCAAATGAAGAGTGTGTTCTACTGCTGAACGAATTAAGTACTTAACCCGAGGTACCACTGTACTAGTTGCAATGGCTATACTCTTTCACTATGATCAGAGGCTGTATCTGTTGGAAGTTGAAAGCTACTAGAAACTTCAGGAGATGGGAGTTCTGTTGTGCTAATGTTCTTCTTGGGGGCATCCCATGGACATTTGATTGTCCACTGTGAGAACAGGATGCTGGACTAGATGGGCAACAACAAACATGACTCCAGGTTGCTACCAGTACTAGTCCTACTCAGAGTAGACCCTTTTGAAGTTAATGGACATAACTAACAGGATAATTAATTACTCCGCATAGGATTTACTTGATGCAGCCTTCTGTGAGAAAAGAGAGGAGAGCCAGTGTGGTGTAGTGGTTAAGAGCGGTAGTCTCGTAATCTGGGGAACCGAGTTTGCGTCTCCGCTCCTCCACATGCAGCTGCTGGGTGACCTTGGGCCAGTCACACTTATTTGAAGTCTCTCAGCCCCACTCACCTCACAGAGTGTTTGTTGTGGGGGAGGAAGGGAAAGGAGAATGTTAGCCGCTTTGAGACTCTTTAAAGGGAGTGAAAGGCGGGATATCAAATCCAAAAGTGCATTTCATGTATCTATTTTTTAAAAATAGATATACATTTTAAAAATGTAAATAGCAACTCAAAGGGAAGTATCAGGATTGGTACCATGCTTCATAAAGGAGGATGCTTTGCATCCACACCGCAGTTCCGATTGAACCATCTGTGTTGGTGGACATCTCCTGCTGTAGGTTTACTGCAGGTTTTGAGGCCGGAGAGGTAGCACTGGAGTTAAATCCCTGGTCTTATGCTGTCCTGACCCAATCCATAGTGAAGAGCCCCCTTTTACTTTCTTGGAGTAGAGTTACCCAGCAAAATTGTCAGATTATTTATGCCAAGGAGCAGGTGGAGGGCAGAAGGTAAACCAATTAATCTGATCGAAATGAATCTTCTTCCAAAAAGAACAGAGAGCTTATTTGTTATTAATGGCCATTCTTCACATTCTGGTCAGGTTCTTGGACTACACACCAGCTTATTGAGACTAATCCTGGGAGTGGAGACTGGCAAATAATTTTGATTCATTTGCACTCATTCAAAGGTGACTCCATCATCATTGTCTGAAAGATGCTGTGCCCCTTAGTAGGAAATGATTACAGCTAACCGAATTTCTAAAGGTTTGCCAGTGATGCAGAACAAAGGCAGAAGGATGAAAACTATAGTTTAAAGTGTGTGTGTGTATGTGTGTAGATAAGTACAGTGATTTTTTTAGTGGGCACTCAAGGGTACGCTGTGCTGGCACCTCTTTTCTGTTCTTTAAAAATATGGTGCTTACAGCAGCAACTTCATGGTTAATACTGGCACCTATTTTTCTAGGAAAAAAGTACTAGAGAGATAGATTGATTGATAGACACACACACACACACACACACCATCCACTGATCTATCACCAAAGAGTATCACTAAGACTAGCAAAATTGCTGCACTTCAGAAACGCAAACAGATCCTGCCATGACTGATCACAATTGTTGACCATAGACTAGAGAAGGAAAGACCACATTTTAACATCATCTCAGTTCTTTGGTAAAGGATTTGAAGATGCTAAGCTCATCTAAATGACAGCCAACCACGGGGCTGAATTCTGCATGGAGCTACTGTTCTTACCCTGGCAGATGAAGCTAACTTTTTCCTCAAAGGAAGGAGTTGGTATGGAACTCTTAAAATATCCAAAACTGCCCCTCCCATTTGAACTTCAGCAAATATTTTATTTTCTTCCACACTCACTTTTGATAGAAAGTTTCAACTCCCTGCCTGCACCATCACTAATTCATTTATTTTTCTTTGCTACTTCAGAAAAAATGTCCACCATACAGTTATTATTCTAGATTTGTGTTCCCATTTCCAAATATTTTTTATGACCTTCCAGACATTTTATCCTACTGAACTAATTAAGAACAGCAAAAAAAAACACTGAAAAATGTTAAGAGCTAAGAAGCGGGTCAAACCGAAAAGACTTCTGTGGCCACAGATTTATATATATGCACAATAAGATGAAAATGAGAAGACCTTTGGTGCATTGTATGGGTGTATCATTTGAAATAAAAATTCCAATTATAACTGCAGTATTAAATGCACATTAAAGGATGTTATTAATTCCGCTGCATTATATATGATAGTATTTATAATAGGGTTTTGGAGCCATATTATGAAGTTGCATTTGTAAAGGATGTTGCCGCTCATGTTGAAAAGAACTTTTAATAGCCTATAATGAGAGTGAATCACTTTGTGATAGTTTGTTTTCTCTAAGCTGTCAGCAGGGAGTCATCTTTAAATAGAGAGCACAGCTTTGGAAGTCATTCTCTCCTGGGGTAAGATAAGCGGAATCTTTCGATATTCATTTCAAAGTATTTTTTTTTACCCATATATTTTGTAGGAACGAGTCCTTCCATTACACTTATGCTAGTCCAATGGATACATTAAAAAAGATTTATAGTGCAAGATCTACAGTCCATTTAACTTGGGCAAGAGAGAGAGATTTTTAAGAGAGTTGTAAGTGGTATTACAGGGGCATCATTGCCCTTGGTACATACTAAAGTTGGATGAGTTTGTCAATGTTGCTTTTTTATTATTTTTACAGTCTTCAGTTCAACACTTTTTTCTTGAAAAAAAAAGTCCTCACAAATTTGGCAGCTTTTTATTATGCATTTCTCCTAGTATACACATTTTTGCAAGCATTTTTTCCCTAATAGAATTGATTTCTGCAAAGTACAAATTTTGAAGCAGTTTGGTTTTTGTATTTCTTTAGGAAGTCTGCAGTGCAGACAGACATCTCTTTTGTAGCACTCTCATTGCTTGATGCAGGTTTTTGAAATGGTGCAACGGCTTCCAAAATCTGTTTTAGTAGTGGGATTAATATGCATGCTAATGGCAACAATGTCTGCAACACTTTGAGAAAACTACCGCTTTCATTCAGCTTTAAAGCAATGAAAAAGAGGAAAAGCTGGATGTTGTTTCAGGTCATGATGAGCCTAGAATTGCACATAACTCTATGTACTTCTGTGAGTGCAATTGTCACCCTCTGTAACAAAGATTCTACAGCTACCTTGAAGGAATTTATTATATTATGTCACAGCAAGGAATAGTCCACAATGAGACTCCACATGTAGTCTACTCATTTTATCTGCATGGCTGACGAATTCATTTAGGTGTAATCATTTGTTATAAAGGGGCAAAGCGTATTTGAGGCAGTGAAAACTTTTTGAGATTTCACTGCTTACCTTTTTGAGGAGCGGCAGTTGCAGCCCAGCATGACTGCAGGAAATCGGAGGTGGGGGTGCCTTCGGACCTCATAGTGGGCCAACTCCTTTTGGCCTCATACAACCATGGTGGAGGGTGATAGGTTATGCTGCCCCCAAAAAAGAAAAGAAAAAAGCTGATCATGGTCGTAGTGAGGCAGGCTGGGCTTCACTCTGGTCCACTGCTGCTACTGTATTTGAGCCAGCTGTGCTAGGAGCCACCAGAGCAGTTGGCCAGAGAGCATTCCACCCACTCACCCACGCAGTATGTTTCACTCACCCACCCACGATGCCCAAAAGTAAGTGGACAATGATTGTCTATGACCTTGCTGTGGAATGCCCTCCCATCAGTTGTCAAAGAGTTAAACAATTATATGACTTTTCATAAACATCTGAAGGTAGCCCTGTTTCTGGAAGATTTTAATGTTTGATGTTTTGTTTTGTCCCTTTATATTTTGTTGGGATCTACAGCAGAAGGGATTGCAGGACCCCTATGCTAGACATACCCCAATGTTGTGTGGGCCCTGGATCTGCTCCTGACACCCACTTATTGACATTTACAAAGGTCTATAAGTGCATAGATTTCTGTGCACTGAATTGGAAACAATGTATGATCCCATGGAGGTCAGTGCATATAGGTTTCCCATTTTCAGTTATCCACACTAAACATAATATTATCAGGGACAAGAGGCCCATGCAATAGTAGGAGCAAGACCAGTGTCATGTCTTTACAACTTCATGTGGAGTCTGATTTGGCTAACACCTAAAGGTGGCTCCTGCCAATTATCCTGTAAAGCTGTGTACTGTTTCTGCTGTTCTGTTCTGGTTTTCCAAGAAAATGGTTTCAGCTTTGCAACACGGCTCCATTCTACTATAATGGCAGATGCCTGCTTCCAGCTTTTACAGCTGATTGACATTTGGGTAACAGGGGGCAGTAGGTGTATAAATGTTGACTTAAAGTACATTGCAAATACAATCACCATTTTCTTCGTAGTCTCCTCCCCACCCCAGTAATCATGTCTTGGATCAAACAACCAGCTTTGATGCTTTATGCTTTGATGCCCAGTATACCTGAAGGAGCGTCTCCACCCCCATCATTCTGCCCGGACTCTGAGGTCCAGCGCCGAGGACCTTCTGGCGGTTCCCTCATTGTGAGAAGCAAAGCTACAGGGAACCAGGCAGGGGGCCTTCTCGGTAGTTGCGCCTGCCCTGTGGAACGCCCTCCCATCAGATGTCAAAGCGATAAATAACTACCTGACATTCAGAAGACATCTTAAGGCAGCCCTGTTCAGGGAAGTTTTTAATTTGTGATATTTTAGTGTATTTTTGGTTTCTATGGAAGCCGCCCAGAGTGGCTGGGGAAACCCAGCCAGATGGGCGGGGTACAAATAATAAATTATTATTATTATTATTATTATTATTATTATTATTATTATTATTTATCTCTCCAGCCATGAAAGCAGCAAATAATCATCTTGCCAAGATGATTTGCCATAGTATGTGCCTTCCAAAAAGAAATGCACATGATGGATATTTGCTGGGTATATTGAGTCCTTCAACTGATAGCTGCTTATAATTCAGAAATCACCAGACACAGTTCTTGTGAAAATTACTTCAAGACACTCCATCTCCTTTCAAAGTATCCTCTCTGAAAGTCTAAGTCTTGAAATACCTATATAATTATAGAAGCATCTCACTGGGTGTGGTGCAGCCAAGATACTAGCATCCCAGCAAGTAGGTCACATTTGCTTGCCAGAAAGAAGGTGGCAGGTAGGTTGGTATGATGCAAATGCACCAGTGGCCCCAATCCAGAGCTCCTGCATGTGTGTTTGCATCACACCAACCTCCCCACCCGACCCTGCTTTTGCCTAGCAAAACAAGTCCATTAAGACCCGTGAGGATATTCCATGCAAAAATGTTATGGTTATTATTCCTAAGATCAGTGCCTATATTTGTGGAATCAAAAACTTGCAGTATCTAATGGGAATCTCCTTCACTGGTATATGTACACAGCACAGTTGGATTTCCAATGTTTAGAATTATTGTTTTGCACTCTTAACATTGTGGCAATTAATTTCATGCTGTTCAGTCACCTATGCTGTTCTTTAGGTTGCTACATTAACTCAAAAGCCTTATCCTACAGAAATGGGGGAAGTGGTCTAATTTACCAGAAAATAACTGAATATAAAATAACATAATCCGTTCTGCTCTGATGAAATCCTGCTATTCACCCAAAATTTGCTGACACAGTTTATATTATATTAAAATTCAGGATTGCTGCATTTTCACCAGTTTCTCATTCCACAGCTGCCATTGCCTGTTGTCAGCATTCTGATTTACAAGACTGTAGATGGTGTAAAAATGTTGTTCTAAATGGGCAATTTCAGAAGAATGTTTACTAATTGATAGACTGCAGCAACCTGAAAGTGTAAACATAACATGTTTCCAAAGCTGACATGGTTTTATGGAAGGAAAAGCTCTGGATCTAATAGGCTGGCTTTCATTAAACTTTTATCAAAATCACTTGAAAAGAAACATTTCTATGCAAATTTTAAAATACCCCACCCCACCTCTGATGTCAGACATGCAATGCACAACCTGTGGAAAATTGAATTACAGTGGTACCTCAGGTTAAGTACTTAATTTGTTCCAGAGGTCCGTACTTAACCTGAAACTGTTCTTAACCTGAAGCACCACTTTAGCTAATGGGTCCTGCTGCTGCCGCTGCACCACCAGAGCACAATTTCTGTTCTCATCCTGAAGCAAAGTTCTTAACCTGAAGCACTATTTCTGGGTTAGCGGAGTCTGTAACCTGAAGCGTGTGTAACCTGAAACGTATGTAACCCAAGGATGTATGTTCCCCTGGAACAGAGGGGAACCCCCCCCCTCCAAATGAGTCTAAGAAATAGATAACTATTTCATGTATCTTTTCCATATGATTTATAATGATCTTTGCTGTGGTGATCCTGCACAATCCTTTCTGGATAGTCAAGGTGATAATGAAATTGCCTTTATGCTAAATAATATTGTTTAAAGAGTTGGAGATACCAGGAATTAAAGACAGAACCTTCTGAATGCAGAGTACTCGTTCTACCTTGGAACAGTAAACACTGTTAATTTAAGTTTCTCTTTCTTTTATAATCTTAAGATACAGCCACATGTGGAGAATAGTACCTTAGCATTCCTGATTATGATACTACTGCTTTTGTCACATTTTCTAATGTCCCTCTTCAGGCTAATGGACCATATTGGCGTTGTTGCTTGCATTGTGGGGCTGGTACCACCCTCATCCTTTCTTTTTGCAGTTTGTAGCATCTTGCCCACCCACCTTTGGGCAGCTGGGGCAGGGGGGTGAGTAGGGATGCTATTTCTTAGGTGTTCCGCAACTGGCTTAGAGTGCGCTTGGACTTGTGGATTTGGTTCTTTCATTTCATTCCAAGATTTGGAGGGTTGTGCTTCTGAAAACCTTGGGGTTCCGCTGTGCCTGCCTGCAGATATATCTCTTTTTCGTGTGCTTGGTGGCATTTTGCCTACAAGAGGAAAAAATAAAATAAAACTATTAAGTTTGTGATTAATATAAACTACTAGGTCTTTCATGAACAGACTGAAATTAACAGAAAATACAGACACACACACACACACACACACACACAGGGGGGATCAGTTTACTGTGTTTTAGAAAACAACCTTTAAACACATAAAAATAAGAAGAATATTGCTACTAATAGTGGTTACATTTCTACTCACCTTTACAGGATTGATCATTTCCCATACCCCTTTTAAATTTTGTTACACAAATTTGTAGAGCCTTACTTAGAAATTTGAATGTTCTAAAGGATATTTATTTCTCTGCATCAGAAAACAGGTATTTGCAAGCAATGGCCTTCTCTTCTGCGATCCTCACACTGTGTATATGTGTGTGTGTGTGTGTGTGTGTGAGAGAGAGAGAGAGAGAGAGAGAGAGAGAGAGAGAGAGATCCCAGAATGCCTTTATAGGAATATGAATTCATTAAGAAATTGGCATAGGCATGCATGGTAATTACGACTTCAGGAATTATGCTTTTAAATGTTCCCTGCTGTTGAGAAAAGTTTTCACCTGCCTTTGGAAGCAGATGCACAATTACTGTGCTTAAAAACAAACAAACAAAAACAAAAAAGGCACCCGTTTGTTATCAAGCTGAATTAACAAAATAAGTGCTGCTCATAAGCGTCTTCCTGGGAATTTCTTCAAACTTCATTATAGATTACATTGTTTTGCTGAAATCCTGTGAAGGTGGCATCTCAATAGGCTTCTGTTTAGTTCATTTGCAATTATTATTTTACACAGCATTTGGAATGGGGAGAAAACATGATCCTCTGCATGTTTGTGTAAAAGAAAGTTGTCTTTCCACTCCCCAACTGCAAATTACAGTACTTGGTAATCAATAGTGCAGGGGCATTAAGAACTGCTGTAAGGTTTTCATTAGCTTGAAGTAGAGCAGAGTTAAACGAATGCTAACTGGTATTGATGTTTAAATCTGATTTAATAATGTTATTTAAATATAGCTCCACATTGCACAGAGTTTATTTTTCCTGAGACATCTTCACATTTTAAATAAGATAAATAGTGCCACACGAACTAATTTCTTTGGAAAAAGGAACCAAGAAAAATATTATTAGTGTCTCCTTCTCATTAAATTTTTCTCTAGCCTATTGATTTAATCCAGGTCAAAAACTTATTTGGCTAAATGCAAAACACAGAACACACTCATTCTTGATTTGTTGATCCCAGATGGGCCAGAATGCATGACTGTCATGTCATATACAGCCTTGGGTGGCAAATTTAACAAGGGTCAACTGTGGAAGCATTGTGAGGTGCAGGATTGTAGAAGAGATTAGTGACATTGTGTGGAAGGTGTTTTACACAATTGTCCATGTCACCAGCACACAAAGCATTGCTCTCCAGCCAGAATGAAGACATGTGATTAGAAAGAAGGATAACAACAAGGCTCTACAATAAGAAATGAGCAAAGTGAAGCATATTTCAAAGTGTGGATAGCCTAACTGAAAAAGACAATGAGAAAGCTTCCCAACCATCTGATAACATAGCAAATCCCCGCCCCCAGCTCCCTGCACTGGAACAATGATGCCATTGATTCATGCCTTTTGCAGCCTCCATCCCTAAATGGTCAGTGTTCAGTGGGGCACATCTTCAAGGATCACAGGGTTACTCACTCCCCCAATCACCCCAAGTTTCCAAACAATGATTCAAAATTTGGGAAAGCATCTATTCACTAAGCAGGTACCTCACTAAATTACAGGTCCCCTGCCCACACATCTTTCCAAGATGAACAGAATCAGCCAATCACACAATCCACCTATTATTGGGGTTTGCGTGCTGAGGTCCCCCAAAACACCCTTCCCCAATAATTCACACATCACACATAATTTTTGTTTAAGGTTTTTGGCATAATTTTGGCCACAACTTTATTAACATACAAATTTGTGAGTGGTTGCCTAGGCATTGGTTTTGACTATCTGTCCCCCCGCCTTGGGGACAGCACTGGCTCCCGGATTCCAGCAAGAGCCAGTGTGGAGGAACAAGATCAGGGATAACTGGAGCTGCGACACAGACCCTCAGGTTCTCCCTGCATGCTCCTAGGGGCTTACACGGCCCAAACCCGATTCCAGGGGTTTGGACGAAAGGATGGTAAGTCCCTGAATTCCTTTAACGGAATTCCCGTTCAGCAACAGCATTGGAGGGGCAGGCACAGCCAATCCATACCCCTCCACCAACCAATTTAAACCAATGCCTAACCGCCAACCTTACAAGTTGTGACGATTTGCTACGTAGTAGGCAAAACCCAAAAGGCACACACTAATCAGCCAATTGGAAAAAATCCTACTAGGCCCCCGCACCAATGCGGACGACCCCATGACAGGCAATAGCAAGGCCAAGCGAAAGCCCCAACAAGGGAGGGCGGGCGGGTGATCCGATGTCCACAGCAAAAGAGAAAGTAGCTTCTGTGGACCCTGCTTAAATACCCTCTGATCCCTCCCCTAAATCTGCAACATTAAATTTGCCCCAGCAACACCAACACCAACCAATGCTAGGCCCATTAGGATCAACTTGCCTAGATAATACCAGGGTGCTTTGTCCGGCCCCATCCGCAACACGTGCTCTCCTTTAGTGAGAACACGCTTTCTAGAACATGGAATAGAATAAAACAAATGTAGTCAACAGTCCAGTCTGGGAATATCCCCCCAAAAGACTTACTCATTATTCAGTTAACAGAGGTTGGCTAATCCAACACTGCAACTTAAAGGAGAGCTGGACAGGTTCATGAAAGAGGATAAAGGGTGGGTGGCACCTTCCATATGAAGGCTGGATCTGGATCTGCCCAATTGGCCCATCAAGGTGAATCCTTACATGCACCCTTGAAATATGTTCCCTCTCTGGACTGAACAGGGAAGGGGGCAAATCCATTCCCTGTGTCAGTGAATTGCTCTCACTCTAATGCACTTCTTTTCTCCTTAGTGATGTCACATATAACTAGATCTTCTTGGTTGCATAGTATCATGCTGCTTTCACACCCGATACATGACTGAGTAGGATAACTCAAAGAGGAATGTGACAAAATTACAATTGTAATAAGCAGACAAAGAATAGGATTTTGTGGGAGATAGATGTGAACCATTGCAAAGAGAGGTGGAAAGGGTAGGATGAAATCAGGAGGCGACTGGCTTTCCTGATGTTGTTGGACTCAATTTCACCCATCAACTCCAGTCAGCATGGCCAATGGTCAGGGATGATGGGGAGTCCAACAACACCTTGGAATAAAGCTGTGTTGCTACTGGAATACCTATTTTCACAATGAAAACTAACTGTGGGGTGCATTCAGATCAGCTCCACCTTGGACAATGTATGTAAGAAACACTTGCTTTACTTCCTCTGCATGTAGAAAGTGAACATGTCAAAGATTGCTCTAGAAATCTGCTGTCCTGCACGTTAACTTTCTACAGCCAGGAAGCTTCTGAAAGGGCTTTGGAAGAAAAACTATCTGGCATGGGTACATTTTTGGGTTATACAGGCTTGTTAGAACCCGCAACAACCCTTTTTCATTGAACGTCTGAATTGGGTTGAAATTGATACACACACTCCATGCTCTGAATTATTTGAGTTTTGGAAAGATATACATTAATATATAAAAACAAAATAAAAAAATTCCTTCCAGTAGCACCTTAAAGACCAACTAAGTTAGTTCTTGGTATGAGCTTTCTTGTGCATGCACACTTCTTCAGATACGAAAGCTCATACCAAGAACTAACTTAGTTGGTCTTTAAGGTGCTACTGGAAGGATTTTTTTTTTATTTTGTTTTGACTATGGCAGACCAACACGGCTACCTATCTGTAACATTAATATATAGTTTGGGCAAAAATATTTTCTGGATTTGATGGAGCAGGCAACTAGTTTATCAAATCTAGTCTCTTAAGATACTGGACAGATTTTTCAAGTTATCATTACAGTTTGAAAAAAGCAGCCTTTGCAATTAATGCAAAATATTATACATAGTGTTCAGTTACAGTAAAATCCAATTTTCCATATTATCCACACCAGGCAGCTTTGCTGAATGATATTAGATTTTAATGAGATTTATGATCTTATTAATAATTTACTTTTTTTCTTTTTCTTTTTTTCTAGGTTAGGAAAGCCTTATATTTTTTTATCTCAAAAAGCATCAAATCTTGAGGTTAAAGCCAAACTACCTCTAACCTGCAAAGTATTCAACTCTTCTCTTGAGTTGATCAAAATTGATATATATTCCACTCTCTAAAAGCTAAGCCAATCCTCCAAAATTCCATGCACATAACTATAAAGCTCATTGTTTTACTTATTAATCACCCCTCCTTTTTATTTATATCCCAGCCTTCATCTGCAGATCTACAGCAATAAAACACACAGCAATCAAATATTAAAATCAGGTGGAATAAAATATGATGGTTTGTAACCAACAAAAGCCTACTTGGAATAGACCCACTGAATTTTTTGGGCCAAAGTTAACATTACCTATTAATTTTAATGGGCCTACTTAGAGTAGGATACAGCCCCATCTGTTCAGTTTTTCACATCCTAAAAAATCACTTGTGGATATTATTAGGGTGTGGGTTAATCTGGTTACTGACCTCTGATGATCTCAACCATTAAGAATCATGCATGTTCATATCTGTGCAGCTCATGTTGGGACATGTTAGACTGAATCCTAGGTTTCCAAACATTCTTAACCAAGGACCTCACTTAGATAATCCACTCATGGAGAAGCAGGTAGATCAGGATTACCCATAATGGCCCACTATTTAATCTCTACATCAACGTTCTCCAGTCTCGTGTCCTTCAGATGTTTTGGACTACAACTCCCCAAAGCCCAGCCTGTCCTTTGTGATGTTGGAGCTGATGACAGTACTGTGATACTGAATGAGAAAGATGGGAGCTGCAGTCTAAAACAAGTGGAGGGCAACACCTATTTTCTTTAAGTACTGATGTTTAATGTTGTGTTCTGAGGTCCTCCTGCCATAAACAAGTCAAGTAGATACTGTTAAGGGGAAAACATGTGTTCTACTTACATTTACATTTATATCCATTTTAGATCATAGTAATGGAAGAGACCACAAGGCTCATCTTGTCCAACCCACTGCAATGCAGGAATTTTTAGCCCAAAGTTAGGCTCAAAACCCATGACCCTGGGATTAAGAGTCTCAAACTCTACTGGCTGAGCTATCCCAAGGAGTTCAAAGTGGTGTACATGATTCTTCCCATTGCTGTTTTAACTTCACAACAACCTGTGAAGCAGGTTAGGCTGAGAGACAGTAAGTGACCCAACACAACCCAATAAGCTTCATGACTGAGTGGGGATTTGAACCCAGGTCCTAGTCTGACACTCTAAGCAGTGCACCACACTGAGGAGATGGTAGGTTCAGGTATTACCGTGTTCTGTTTCTCAGTGAAGTGTTTTGGTTTTTTTTAATCTATTCCATTTTCCCATAGATTTTCTGCTAATGAGCTGAGAACAAAATTCAGGGGCAGAAAGCTCTGAGGACTTCCTCAGTTGTTTTGCTCTTCTATGTTCTTTGAATTTTCATTGCAAAATTGACATACTTTTTTGTTCCTTTTTCTTTAACAAGAGAACTCCCCCCGCAAGCTCCACTCAGTGTTCGTTGTGAGAGGAATAGCAATGTGTTTTAGTGTAGTGTGGGAGATTTTGTTTTGTTACCAAGTAAAATATGCAGTCTGTTACAGTCAATTGTTTTTAAAAGATCATTTTCATGGCTAAACCTTAAGAAGCATGACATGGTTATGCCCTGTCCTGCTTAGCTAAGCTTTCTAGTTTTCTTCCTTTAATAATCAAAAAAAAGTTTATCTGGAAAGGATGCCATGCTTCAAGGTCTTATTTAATGTAGGGCGGGGGAAGGACTTTGATTGATATCTGTCAAATTGGAATGAAACCTTGAATGAATTACTTGTTCCATGACTGCACTTGTAGCCCAACAAGAAATTGTTTCATTATGAAGAAATGAATTTCAACCAAAGGATAACATTAAGATAATTATACTATTAAGAATTAGAAATTACTCTTTTTATCCTGAAGATGACATGCTTGGCATTTGTTATTTCTACATTGTCTTTGGTGATGTGAGCTTGTCATACAAATTTCACTATATGATTTATGGTAACAAATGGCCCCCCACCCCCTCCTCATTTATTATATGGTGTCACATTTTATCACAAGTGCATTTAATCATATCCTGTCTGTATGCTAATAGTTACAAATATGATACCTGTGTAAGACCAGCAGACCAATGTCTGCAACTGTCTGAGAATGCAACGCTTGAATGCATTAAACATTTAAAAAGTAGACCTGACTAAAATGAAAACAACTTGATACATGCATAAACATTTTAAAATATCTCATGTTGGTAAAATATCCTACTCTTATGCTAAGGCTTCAAATGTCATTCATGGCTAAAAGTTGGGTGTCATCCCAGCTGGGGACACTGTTATACAGTGGTTCCACTCCTTTCTCCTGGGCCATGTCCAGAAAGTGGTGTGGGGGGATGAGTGTTTGGACCCCTGGACTCTCACTTGTGGGGTGTGTCGGGGTTCTATCCTCTCCCCCATACTTTCTAAGATCTATACGAAGGCGCTGGAGAGATCATCAGGGGGGTTGGGCTGGGTGTCCATCAGTATGTGGATGATACTCAGCTGTACCTCTCTTTTAAATCAGAACTGGTGAAGGTGGTAAATATCCTGTGCGAGTGTCTGGAGGCAGTTGGAGAATGGATGGATGCAATTCCGTTAAAAGTGGGGGCATTATAGCCATTTTTTTTTTGAGTTCCTCATAATAGTGAATGAGGGAAGCACAAAACATTTTCTCCCCCCCCCCCCGAATTGAGATTTGGGCCTTGAGCCAGAACTGACAGCCTCCAAATCACTTTGGACCACATAAGGCTCATTTCCAGAGTGTTAGCTTGGTGTCTGAACCAAATCATGTGGTTCGTGCATACCTCTGATATCTGTGTGACTTTAGTGAGGCTATTGGTTTGAAAGCTAAATAAAAATCCAAGTTTTAATTATGTACAGTTCCTATGGTGCATCTTGTAGCTCTGTTGTCTCCATTTTGGGTATTTTTCTTCTCATTTTTTTCTCCAATGACAGTTTCATAAAGCCTTGCTGCATTATTCAGAATCAATGACAGAAGATTAATGATGACATTTCCCAAATTTTAGGTCTCTGGATGTTTGCTCACAAAACAAAACAGAATAGGCTTCTAATTCCACATTTATCTTTTAAATAGCATTTTCATTTCAGTTCAGTTCTTTGCTATTTTATGTGTGTTTACTCTACATAGCAGTTTTAAGAAATAGGTTACCATCTTTCTGTCTTTACAAATGGAGGTGCAAGGCCAGTATATAGAAAGAACATGAGAGGGGCCTGGCTGTTAAATAAAGGAAAATGTTCCTCTCACCTAACACACTCTTCTCACAGTGGCCAACCAGATGCCTGTGAGCAGACTCCAAGCTAGATATGGATATAACAGTGCTCTCCCTACTTGTGATTTCAAGCATACAGCCATAGCAGGATAAAAAAATAATAATGCTAGAGACAAACAACCAAACAAAATTCAAAGCGATATTACTGGCTGTATGCTAATGCAATAAAGGTTTGATTGATTGATTGATTGATTGATTTCAAGCAATTGGTCTTCTGAGACCTCTAAGCAGAGATTAGAACATAGTCATTGGTGGCTTGCCCAAAGGTATAGAACTTCTGAATTCCAGCCACAGTGGCCTGTGCAAGTAGGCAGGGTGAGCATGTAGCAGTCAAGCCACAGTGGCAAACCAGATGTTTATGGGAAGACTGAAAGCAAGACTTGTGTATTCATGGACTCTGAGCCTTTAAAAGGGATCCTTGAGGGTAGGAACTCTTATAGTAAAATGTTATTGACTATGCCTTCTTGGGCTTCATGGAACACTAAACCAGGTGTGGGGAACATTTAACCTCATGATGTTGCTGAACTACAACTCCAATCAGCCTTAGCAGGAATGGCCAGTGGCTAGGGATAGCAAAGGTTGTAGTTCAGCAACATCTGTAGCTGAAGTTTCCTTATACCTGTTCTAAAACTATCACCAATTTAGGAGAAGGTGATTCCATCCCCACCCTCCTCTACTTCCTGTTTTTGTGCTGTAGGAAGTCTGATGAAAGAGACAAAGAGACAGAGAATCATAGAATTGTAGAATTGGAAGGAACCCAAGTGTCATCTAGTCCGACCTCCTACAATGCAGGAATCTCAACTAAAGTGTCCATGACAGATGACTGTCCAATCACTGCTTTAAAACCTCCAAGGAAGGAGAGTCCATCTTCCATGTGACAACTCTTTAGGTATTTGAAGATGGCTGTCATGTCTCCTCTCTGTCTCCTCTTTTCCAGGCTAAACATAACCAGCTCCTTCAACCATTCCTCATAAGGCTGGTTTCCAGACCCTTGATCATCTTGGTTGCCCTCCTCTGCACATGTTCCAGCTGGTCAATATCCTTCTTAAAATGTGTCACCCAGATCTGGACACAAGGTGTGGTCTGAGCAATGCAGATCTGTTGATGCAGCCTAGAACAGTGTTAACATTTTTTGCTGCTGCATCACACTGTTGACTTATGTTAAAGTTATGGTCCACTAAGACCTCAGATTCTTTTCACATGTACTACTAGTAAGTCATGTATCCACCAGCTTATATTTGTACATCTGGTTCTTCTTACCTAAGTACAAAATCTTACATTTGTCTCTATTGAAATTCATTCTATTTGTTTCGGCCCAGTTCTGCAATCTGTTAAAGTACCTTTGAATCCCAATTCTGTCTTCTGTTGCATTAGCTATCCCTCCCAGTTTGGTGTCATTTGCAAATTTGATGAGAATCCCCTCAATTCCTTCATCCAAGACATTGAACAACAGACCCAGGACAGAACCCTGTAGCACCCCACTTGTAAGAGAGGGTGACGAGAGACAGAGACATGCTTGATTTATGCTGGATAATCACAGGTATAACATGGGAAACTAATGCTTTCATGGTATTTATATCATATACAGAAACATGTTTTCTGCACATCATGAATATTTGTTATTACTGGATAATTCTGGGTGAATGGGAATGATATTACTCTGTGAGCAGTGACAGGGCATCTGTTTTACCTGCAGAAGGTCCCAGGTTCAATCCCTGGTATCTCCAGGTAGAGCTGGGAGTTAAACCTGTCTGAAACTCTGGAGAGTACTGCCAGCCAGTGTAAAAAATTCTGAGCTAGATGGACAAAAAGTCTGACTCAGTACAAGGCACATTCCTGTGTTCCCAAGTGGAAGATGAGCAGGATTTACAAAACAGAGGGACAGCGAGGGACAGTGCTGAGATAATCACTCCTAAGGAGAATATTTGTTATCTGGACAAAAGGATGGACATTAAATGCAGCCTTGTATTAGACTATCCAAGCTGCCAGAAAGGATCATCAGACATGAAGTCCATCAGAGTTGGATATGGGGGAACATGGTTGTTTCCTCTGGATGTCTTCCAATCATTCTGACTGAGAGTATGGCAGTCAGATTCCTCTTAGTTCGAAAGAGAATAGAGGGCAAAGTTCTGATAAGAGTGGGATGCAAGTGCCAGCTTTATAGCAACGTCCTGTTCTACTTCAGTACAAAATGCTGTAAGAATATCTCAAATGCAACACCCAAAGGATATAGGAATATTAATTATAGCATTGGTATGAAGGTAGGATATAAAGTCATACATTTTTTAAAAGCTGTTCTTCAATTATTACTGTAGGTTCAAAGAAATTGGTTTCAAGGACAAAGCAATGACTCTTCTAGCTGCGAGAGATTGTAAATGGATGGGAGCATATATTGTGTTTCTCAACACTTTTGACTAGTCAATTACAGGTGATTCAAATGTCAAAGAGCAGATCAGCCTTAAGCCTTGTGTACAAGTGCCAGGCATTTCAAAGAGTTACAGAAGAATTGCATTTTTCTCTGGCCGACAATGATGATATGACCTCCCTATTTTCCATACAAACTCCATATTGAACCCTCAGTTTAATTAATAGAAGCATAGAATTGTGGTTTTGGAAGGGACCACAAGGTTCATCTAGTCCAATTCTTTCCAATTCAGAACTCTTTTCGACAGCATGGGGCTCAAACCCATGGCCCTGAGATGAATAGTCTCATTTTAAAACATGTTAATAATATTGATAATACACTACAATGGGGACGCAGGTGGCGCTGTGGGTAAAACCTCAGCACCTAGGACTTGCTGATCGCATGGTCGGTGGTTCGAATCCCCGCGGCGGGGTGCACTCCCGTTGTTCGGTCCCAGCGCCTGCCAACCTAGCAGTTCGAAAGCACCCCCGGGTGCAAGTAGATAAATAGGGACCGCTTACCAGCGGGAAGGTAAACGGCGTTCCGTGTGCTGCGCTGTCTTGCCAGATGCAGCTTGTCACGCTGGCCATGTGACCCGGAAGTGTCTGCGGACAGCGCTGGCTCCCGGCCTATAGAGTGAGATGAGCGCACAACCCTAGAGTCTGGCAAGACTGGCCCGTACGGGCAGGGGTACCTTTACCTTTACCTTAATACACTACAATAACAGGGGAAGTTGCCTATTAAAGCAAATTAGGAACCAACCATACATCATGTTTGTTTACTTTTCTCGATCCACTTTATCCATGCCATGCATAAATTTACAGACTCAGTATGACTGGGCATGAGGTTTTGCATATAATTCACTTTCCTTGATTAGGGAATTACATTGCAAAATTCAGAGAAGTGTGAATATTTAAGGATGGCTATAATTTAATCTATGTATTGTTTCTTGAAGCACAAATTAGGTTGATTTGCTTTTAAATGTAAACTGAAACAATTTTTTCCCACCATCCCTGCTGGTTATTATGAAAGGACACACACACACACACAAGCAAGCAAGCAAACATACACACACATACTCCTATATAAGGCTTGGCTAGCTTTATTTACAGTGCTTAATTTCAGAGAAATGACAAGTAGTTTCTCATGGTTCTGGGAAACTATCTTATAGTCTGGTTGGGATATATTTAGTTACTTTAATGTTATGTATTTAGTAGATTTATTTCCCACTTTATATATAAAATATATATCTGAAGTAGTTAGCAGAAAATAAAGAAAAGAAATCTAACATGTATCATATCCCATGAAACTAGGAAAAATCTCATTTAAGTTGGAATCAGCTATTTTAAACTCATAGCAGCCCAGAACAAAACACTTACACATTTCAATGCAGTCAGCATCGCCAACATATAAAGGCCTGTCTGAACAAGCCCAATACCTGCTTTAAATGTGGAAAGATGGATAGCATGACAGAACCCTGTCAGTGCTTCTCCTGGCAACCTTCACCCCAAACTGGAACAATGCTATGAAAAGAAAACTTCTTGAACCTGTCAGAGTCTCTCCTGGTCTAAACAACACCCACAAGAATATGGTGAGAGCAGCTAGGGATGAATAAGCATGCCAATTTAGATTTCTGTCAGTTTCTAATTTTCTAATCTGAAATTCAGTTCACCTCATTTCCATAACAATTGACAATTTATTTTTTAACTGTACAAAAAAAGTATGCATTTCCATGCATGTTGTTTCCTAACATACACACATATACAGTATGTGTGCAGCTTTGCCTAAATCCCACACCATTTTCAGAGGTAGTATGTCTTGAATACTGGTTGCTGAGAATCATATTTGGGGAGAGTGCTGATTTTTGTGGGCTGCCCATAGGTATCAGTAAGATCAGATTGCTGAATTAGATGGACCTTTGGCCTGATCCATCCTTCATACATACATGCACACGTGCACATACATGCACACACACGTATACATACAGATAAATCAGAAAAAAGAAAGAAGCAGCAGTGGGCCCTCCAGGTATTGGGGGCATCAACATTTGTTCCACCATGTGAGGTGTAGATGTCCAGGCTTGCAAGTGCTGTTGCCACATCTCCTGGTGAATTCCATCAATTAATTACAGTGTGGTGTAGTGGTTAAGAACAGTAGAATCGTAATCTAGTGAACTGGGTTTGCGTCCCCACTCCTCCACATACAGCTGCTGGGAGACCTTAGTCTCTCAGCCTCACTCACCTCACAGAGTGTTTGTTGTGGGGGAGGAAGGGAAAGGAGATTGTTAGCTGCTTTGAGACTCCTTAGGGTAGTGATAAAGCAGGATATCAAATCCAAACTCCCCCCCCCTCCTCCTCCTCCTCCTCCTCTTCTTCTTCTGTGATGAAGTCAGATCTGATCTAGTGTGCAAACTAAGATTTGGGAAACTTTGATTCAAGATTTCACTTGACCAACTAGATGGCTCCATAGCAATCAAGTCTTAATAAGCAATCCATCAAAAGCTTTCAAGAACATTATTGCACAAGTTGATTCCTCGGTGTTAATATCAAGCATGTGAGCAAATGGATGTTTTTCCATCCTGGATGGAAGTATTGTCATTAAGAACTTCTTCATTTCTGTTCAGGGGGATAAACTGAAAGAAGCCAGGTAGTGAAAGGAGCATAATTTATTTTCACACCCCATCTGTACAGGTGGTATGAAACTTGGTATCTTGGATTACCTGCACTGAGCCTTTCATTATCCTTTAATGCCAGTGGGAAAGATTAAAGAGAAGAGGACGAGGAAATAAGTGATCTCTCCAGTACCCTGAACAGAACAGAAAAGCAATAAAATTTGTGAGTAAATGGCAAAGGCAGCACTCAATTCATTAAATATGAGAGAATAATCCTTTTCTCATCTGATGGACATCCATTACCTGTCTTGACTCATTGCACCAAGGGAATATGCTTGTCTGGCAAAGTGTTACCTTTTCCATGCCTTTATGCACAAGCAGAAGAAGCACATCTGCTAGCTGAGCAGGCATCCTAGGAACATGTTCAACCCGACAAGTATCTGGAAAAAGCAGATTGATATGCAAAGGTATCACAACCATGTCAAGAAAAAATAACAATAACAGTCAGTTTAGAGAAACTTTTGTCTCACATTGTGAAACTTTATCTCTCAGTTCTTTGTACAGTAAGCTGAGTAATCAGAGAAGAAACAAAGCAGACGACTGCAACGGACATTGCAAATCATTAGATTTCTCCTAACATTTCTGGTTTTCATCAATCATCTCATCATGCATCCTTCATGTTGGTTTCCTTTGTTGATATCTCACAAGGAAAATTCATAGATGATAGTTCATGAAATACATTTTTAACTTTAAGCTTCCAATTTATATCATTTCTTTTAAAAATGTTTTAGACAGTTTTGAAAATGTCATGTCAGCAGCATGAATGGCATGCTTAGGATGGTAGAGGAGAAACTGTCATAGTAATCAACAGCAACTAAAACACCATCAGTGTAATAATAACCTAATATTGTCTGATATAATGTGTTGGAGAAAATATATTCAGTTGATGTCAGTTTTCCAAAGGTGACTTGTCAAAGTTTTGCTCTAGCAACAGAGTGGTGTTGTATACCAAAGACTGCTTGCCATTTTCAGTCTTCACCAGGGGCAGGGGCAGTTGTGCCCTGGTGTGGCCACTGGGGAGCTGAGGGGAGGGATACAATGACTTGCCACACAGCTGGCTGACACCAGCCACTGAGGCTAGTGGGATTGCCTGCCAAAATTCTAAATTTGAACAGGCCAATCATGGCCCTAGTTGGTGTGATGGTGTTTTGGCAATGGACCTGGTCTGCCAACAGGGCATAAAAGTCAGCTGTGCTGCAAGCAGGCAGCACAGTTAGGAATGACATGTTCCACTTGCCCACCCTGTATGTTATGGTTCTGCCTGGAGGTAAGCAGGCAGTGTATATGTATGGCCTAGCTGTTGAATTACTTGGTTGCCGTATTCAGGGCCTGGGAGGAAACTGCCTGCAGACCAACTGGGCTTGTCTGGGGTTTTTGCCTTTTTCATAGCAACTGTCACAAGTTTGGGAAGTAAAAGGCATTGGGTTGGATCCTTAGTCTAAAGTTAAGGGAGGGTGGATCCAGGATCAAAATTCAGGGTCCCCCAGCAAAGGCATTGAAGGCTAGGATTCTGTTTGAACGCCCAGGTGGGGGGCTGGCGAGCCATAGGACGCTTAAAAATGGTGACCTGGTAGGATCTCTCCATTTGATTTGCATCATAGAGGCATCCTTATCTCAAGGATCAACCATGACCGAGTTATCAGCCAGCACTCAGGTTACATACTCAATGCCTATGCCAAAACTTACTTACATCTATAATAAAGTTTTTGCCATTTCTATTCTAAGCTGGTATAGCCTTATTTTTTCTGCTCCTACATTTCCAAATGTTCCCCATGCCAAGTGGCCTCAAGCCTGCTGTGCTTGGGTCAACGAAGCATTCTTTCAAGTTCAAGTATTTGCCTTTATAGTTCTTTACAGACCAGGAAAGGGGAACTTGTGGCCCTCCAGACCCTATTGGTCTCCAGCTCCCATCAGCCTCAGTAAGCATAACAAAAGGCCACTGATGAAGGGAGTTGAAGTTCTGTGTCATTTGGAGGGCCACAGATTCCCTAAATAGTGGTTAGATTTTTCCTGTCACACTTCATATCTATACTGGGGAGGGGGGGAACAGCACCTGTTGACTTTCCGTGGATTCTGCAGGTGCTAAACGCAAAGGGGGATGACAGCCCTGATGGCATTTAACATTAAATTTTCTAATAGGAAAGTATAAATCTCTCCTGTTATGTACTGTTTCCTTCTGTGCTGATGAATACTGACATTAGCACTCCATTAGTAATGACATTAATATAATCTTATTTGCTCTTACTGACTTGTGTCCATTCAGCATATCAAATAACATTTTGTTATACTGTTGAGTTGCTGATCAACTTCAAGGGAAAAAAAACACCCTTATCAGAGAAGGAAGTAATAAAAAAGGAAAGTATAATTTTCACCACTGTATCGCTTTTGTTGTATTCCAAAAGATAAAAGAGTTATTGTGAAAGGCTGAGAAGTGTGGGTTTAGGGGAAATAAACTAGCCAAGAACTCACGCCTGTAAATTCTTTGTGTTTGTAATTTTATGCCTTGCCATTTCACTCATTATAATAATGACCCTTTTAGTACAAAGCATTGCTTGCTTGCTTTTTTAAAAGTATGATTCTGGCATGACATCCCTTACACTACCCTTGATTATACAGATAGATTGGCCTTTCTAAAATTAGGCAATTTTACATTTCACCTGAACATATGCAAACTCACAAGTGACACTTTTTACTTCTATTTAACACCAAAACTGTTTGAATCCATAAAAGAAGCTGCTATTTCAGAAACAAAGCTCTCAAAATACAGATTAGCAATTTTACTCAGTGTTAGAGGAATAGAAGTGTTTGATCCAGCAGGCTCTTCTTGTGTTCTTATTTTCTACTCTGAGTTAGTTCCTGTTGTTTTACAAGGTCTCGGGTAGAGATCTTTCCCATCAGCTTCTACTTGATCCTAATGGCCTATTGTGTCAGGGATTGAACCTGGAACTTTCTATATGCAAAGTGCATATAGTGAGCAACGGTTACTCCACAAACCCACCTACCACCACCCAAATAAAAGGTCTCTCTGGTGGCATGTGTAGTGTTCCCCAGGCTGGCTTTGAAATCCTATGTCAAAGGATGCAAGTGTTTGCTTGTCAAGCATGCCAAATAGAGGTGGACATATGAATGATCATTTGTGTATCAGTGCTCATTGTTTGCATTCTGTGACTTTTAGTGGGAAGTGCACTTAAATACACAACCAAAACTCATCTGCTTCCACAATGAGATGTGCACATTCCGCTAAAGCATTTAAGTGTGTGTTTTCATACAATTTGGGTCAATTTAGTCAAAGTAAATGAGCACAAATTTAAAAAAAAATAGAATATTATTATTTTCCTTAAAACAAAGCACCCTCCAACACACCCAATTTCTTTTTGTGTGTGTGTTCATTTGAATATGCAAATAAGGAAATGATGGATAAATCTCCCGTTTTTTCATTCTGAATGGCAGAGTAGAAGGAAGATGGATAAATTCCCACTGTTGAGTATCCTGGAGATATTGGGCTCAGAGGACATGCTGAACTCATCCCATGCATTTGACTTGATCCTTTGCTTTCCTTCACCCAACTCCCAACTCCAATCATTTGGGGTTCATTTTGTGCTGCTTTCTAATGACAGTGTTCCAAGTTGAACAGCCATCTGCCATGTATGATCAAGTTAAGATTCCTGCATTGCCGGGGACTGGACTAGATGACCCTTGAGTTCCCTTCCAATTCTACAATTCTATCATTCTAAGTCAGGTTGAACACAATGTTCATTTACGGCACATTTTTCCGTATAGTGGTGAGAAGAAACTTGGATATGAAGACATCAGATATGGAGACAATTTCACCAACTTCCCTTTTCTTTCTCTACTAGATGGGATAGTATTGTTAGACAAGATCTCTGGAAGGTATTTCTACAAAAATGGTGCATGGATTATGCAAACTGCTAAGAACTCAAGAAGACAGAACTTGAGCAGATACTGGTTCTTAAAGCAGCACAACTACATTTGCTACTGATGCAAAAATGTTATCCGTGCTATGATAATGAGAGTTTTCTAATCTGTGCTGAAAGAAAGTTAATTTTTTTGATTTGAAGTAATTCTTTGAGATAATTAAGCACCCAAAATAAATGCCTGTGATTTTGAGCTAGAAGACAAATTCTCAGAAGTGTATAATCACAACATGTTTCTTTAAAATATTATAATTGTGGCACACTCAACAGAGGGTACATAATGGTTGTGTGTGAAATATAGGGTTTGAAAATATCTATACTAAGAGCATTTTCATTAGCACAATAGAAGAAATGGAGAAGGTCAGAGAGAGATTTGTAAAGCAATTCTCAAAGAATTCTGTAGGTTTTTGACTCTTTTATTTTATAGGTTGGAACTGGAGAAGAGCTGCAAGCTTTTAAAACTTCCAGGTCTCCAACAGTGCCAGAACTGTACAGATTTAGCACATGAATCTTTCTCTTTCATACGAATGAAAGTTTACGGTAACTTGCAGAATCCCAGTAAGTCAAGCAGTTGTTAGAGCAGGGATTGGAAACCAGAGACTGAAGTGAAATGAAAGGGAAGGTTCAAATGACCTACTACACCACATTCCATGCATTTTGTATGAAATATACCTGTCTACATATAGTATCACACAATTCTAGAGTAATCTATGGGTCACCTAGTCCAGTGCCCTGCAGTGCAGGAATCACAGCTTAAGAACCACTGACAGATGGCCATCCAACATTTCTTTAATAACTTCAAATAAAGGAGAGTCCACTGTCTTTTGAGGTAGTCTATTCCACTGTCAAACAGCTCCTAATGTTAGACAGTTCTTTCTAATGTTTAGTTGGAATCTCCTTTCTTGTCATTTGAATCTATTGATTTAGTTCCTACCCTCCAGAACAGGAGAAAACAAGCTTTCTTCCTCTTGCATGTGACACAGATATTTTAATATGTCTATCATATCACCTCTCAGTCTTCTCTTTTCCAAGCTAAATATACTCCATTCTCTCAACCGTCTCCTCATAAAGATTTTTCTCTAGACCAGTTGCCATTTTGGTCACCTTCCTCTGCACATGTTTCAGCTTGTCAGTACAGTAATAACTCATGTTGTGTCCGCTTCAGGTTACTTCTTTTCAAGTTGCATCCCGTGGCAACCCGGAAGTACCAGAACGGTTACTTCTGGGTTTTGCCAGTCTCACATGCGCAGAAGCACTAAATCGTGCTCTCTCTGTGTGTGTGTGTGCAGACACGGCACTTCTGGATGTAAACGCTTTGAGTTGCGGACGTGCCTCCAGGACGGATTACATCCACAACTCGAGGTTCCACTGTATCCTTCTTAAACTGTAGTACCCCAAACTGGACACTCCAGGTAGTGTGTGATCAAGGCAGAGTAGAATGATATTATTATTATTATTATTATTATTATTATTATTATTATTAATCTGTACATGTGAGGGGTGATTGGTGAGTGCTAGCAGAGATAAGAGTCCGGGAATCCAGCCATATTTACAAGATTTATTGGTTTCTTTGTGCTATATACACGGAGCTCTGAGAGTCAGCCTGCATCATGGTGAGTCAGTTGCAGCGACTGGAGAAGCTTTTGCTTTCTTCCAGCATAGCCACTTCCTGAACCCGCCCCCTTTCCTTCCTCTGTTACAAGAGTGGCTGGGCCCCGGAAGCTGCTCCCCCCCCCCTCTGATTCATTGCTTCCCGACAGCCTTTCGTCACCCTCCTCGTCCGAGGAAGTACAGCTGCTAAGTAACGGAGGCCCCATTCTCTCCCACTTCTCTGCCTCCAATTCCCTGACAGTACATGACCTAGGAGGAAGGAGCATAACAATGTCCCCAACTACCCAGCCCTCCTAGACTGTCCAGGAGCATCTCATGGTCAACAGCATCAAAAGCTGAGCCAGGAAACAGCAGAGCCAGGAAACAGCTTTCACCTTGTGCCTAGCTCATCAGAGTATAACTTCCCTTAATCTAGACATTATATTTCTGTTGATGCAGCATAGAATAGCCTTAGCTTTGTCATACAGGTTTTGTTTTTTTTCATATCATAGAATACTTCCATTAGATGGAGCTCTGACTGCAAAGTGGAGGAGTACTATGTGCACATACTGGTATGCAAGTAGAACATCTTCACATGCTTTCTGAACAACAACAACAACAACAACAACAACAACAACAACAACAACAACAACAACATATTTATACCCTGCCCATCTGGCTGGGTTTCCCCAGCCACTCTGGGCGGCTTCCAACCGAATGTTAAAAACAATACCACATCAAACATTAAAAATTACCCTAAACAGGGCCGCATTCAGTTGTCTTTTAAAAGTAAAATAGTTGCTTATTGCCTTGACCTCTGCTGGGAGGGAATTCCACAGGGCAGGCGCCACTAATGAGAAGGCATTCTTTTCTCATTTCCACATAAGGACTTGGTTGACATAAGGCAGGAATGGAGAACTGCCAGATGTTGCTGAACTACAACACCCATCAGCCCTAGCCAGCAAAGTCAAAGTTCAGAGATTAATGGAACTGTAGTACAACAATATCTGGAGAGCCAAAAGTACCCCATCCCTGGCATACTACAACAGATCTTGTTGTACATATCTGCAACAGATACTTTTTATTCAAGATCTATATCATTTTAATGTATACTGTCATCATGCAAGATACTTTTAAATTCAACACTATTGAGGTACTCTATAGTTCCACTTTCTTCCCTCATGAGTTGAAACTTCACAGGGCATATTTCTGAGGATCTACCCATGGGCTAAGAATATTAAGCCATCAACTTTCAGAAAGTATTTGAAAGTAAAATGGGGACAAGTCTTAGCAGAGCTATTATGATGAGGAAAAATATGATTCTACTAATGCATTTATCATGTTTAACTATAGGTGAGAGGCATTATTACTAATGAAATAATAATTTTAATACTGTAACCCATCATAAAAACTGTCAGTGAATCTGAAATTCACATATAACTGTTGAGTTGGGAATTCTTTCCATTAGACTAAAAATGTAATCCACTGGGCTCCATTTTAAGAAAGCTTGTTGTGCCTGTCCCAGATTACCTTAAGTGTATTCAATTAGAATACTTTGCTGTGAATATTGTAACTGCATCAGTCAACTTGCTTCCTTTTCAAAACTTTGCTAATATATACTGCCCTTTTTCCATACTGTTAGAACAGATATCATTTGTGTTAATGGTTCCTTCCAAAGTATATTAAATTCAAAAATTATGGTAGATAAGCAAATGCTTTCATATGGTTAATGCTGCTGCTGCTACTACTTCTAAATGGATTATTTGCTGGACATACATTTCCCCAGGATCGAAGTGCTTTCTACTTTTGAGCTTTGGGAAATATTCACAAACCATTAGGTGGTTATTCAACAGAATTTAATTTGTATAGTCATCTGTAACAAACAGTGAAACAGGTTTGCAATCATGTAACCAGTTCCTGTATATAGAGCTTGGACTGGCAGCAATAGCTGGCTGTTCATTGTGCACTTGTCTCTAGGGGCAGAGGGGAAGTTTGAGTCAGCTCACATTTACAGGCAAACCAACCTAATTCAAACTTTCCAGAACAATGCAAAAAGCAAAATACAGTCATCTTTTGAAATTCACAATTCTCTGGGTTTTTTCAGTACCGTTCTCCAGCCAAGTAACATGTACAAAAATACACATACTGGAATGAAATGCAGATATCCATGTACACAACATACAAATTCGATTATATTAAGGAATATATGTATAGGTATATTAGGCAAGGACGCGGGTGGCGCTGTGGTCTAAACAACAGAGCCTAGGGCTTGCCAATCAGAAGGTCAGAGGTTTGAATCCCTGTCACGGGGTGAGCTCCCATTGCTCGGTCCCTGTTCCTGCCAACCCAGCAGTTTGAAAGCGTGTCAAAGTGCAAGTAGATAAATAGTTACCACTCCGGTGGGAAGGTAAATGACTTAGTGGCTTAGAAGTGGATTAGTCATGCTGGCCACATGACCCAGAAGCTGTCTGTGGACAAATGCCGGCTCCCTCGGCCAGTAAAGCAAGATGAATACGCAACCCCAGAGTCATCCGCAACTGGACTTAACAGTCAGGGTCCCTTTACCTTTATATTAGGCAAAAATGAAAACCAAAACTTTAAGAGAATCCAAACTAAAATATGGATGATAAAGAAAGATTATAAAAAAGGGAGCCAGTCTTGTGCAGTGGTTAGAGTTTTGCATTAGGATATGTGAGACCATAGTTCATATCCCCACTCATTTATGAAGCTCACTGGGTGATTTTGGGCCATGACCACAATACCTCAAGGACCACCTTATGAACAAACCTGCAGTCATCATCTGAGGCCCTTCTTCCTGTGACCCCTCAATTAAGGTTAGGTGGCAACATGAGAACAGGCCTTTTCTGTGGCGGCTCCCTGTTTGTGGAATACTCTCCCCAGGGAGGCTTGTCTGGAGCCTTCATTACATACCTTTAGGCACCAGGTGAAAACATTTCTCTTCTCCTAAGCCGGGGTAGGCAACCTAAGGCCCGTGGGCTAGATGTAGCCCAATCGCCTTTTCAATATGCCCCTCGGACGGTCTGGGAATCAGCATGTTTTTACATGAGTAGAATGTGTCCTTTTATTTAAAATGCATCTCTGGGTTATTTGTGGGTCATAGGAATTTGTTCATATTTTTTTTCAAAATATAGTCCAGCTCACCATATGGTCTGAGGGACGGTGGATTGGCCAATGGCTGAAAAAAGTTGCTGACCCCTGTCCTAAGCCTTTGGCTAATTAAACAATTTATGGCCTCTTAACTGTGGGATGGGAGCTATTGTTTTGTTTTTTATTCTGTTACCCTCGGCCTGAAAGCGAGATGAGCACCGCACCCCATAGTCGCCTTTGACTGGACTGGTTACCCAGGGGTCCTTTACCTTTATGCATTATTGCTTCTATATTGTAAATCACCTTGTGATCCTCAGATGAAGGGTGGTATATAAATTAAATTATAATAAAAATATTTTGGCCATTGTGAGAACAGGATGTCTTTTGGTCTAATCCAGTCATGGCCAAACTTTGCCCTCCAGATGTTTTGGGACTACAATTTCCATCATCCCTCACCACTGGTCCTGTTAGCTAGGGGTGATGGGAGTTGTAGTCCCAAAACATCTGGAGGGCAAAGTTTGGCTATGACTGGTCTAATGTAACAAGGCTCTTCTTAATGCTCTTGCCTCCATTCCTCTTTTCTGCACCTCCATCTGATTCTCTCCAAGAACTCTCTTTGCAGCCTTGGCTTCAAGTGGTGTGCCCAAGAACACTTCTGTGCACCCCCCCCCCCGCAGACACTTCCTCCCTTTGTGCTTCCCACTGGAGCTCATTCATCTCTTAATCAGTAGGACACTTTGCCTTAGTGTAGAGTCTGCAATGATCTGAGACCTTCTTTGTGAGTTTCGGATATTGGAGAGGCAAACCGCAGTGAAATCCTACAGATAAAATCCAAACAGAGAGAGTGTGCCAGTCTATTGGCAAGTTTATGTCCAGGTCGTATTTCAGTACAACCACATGAAATGTTAATTACTGGAATGATGTTTGTAAGCCATCCTCTACCCTCTTAAGAGCTTAGGAAGTAACATTACCAATGTGCCACAAGAGACTTTGCAAAAGTAAAATAGTGTATTGACCTTTACCTGAAAACGGGAAGCCAATTATATCACAAACCAGATCAGGCATGGGTGGCAATAAAAACCAAGAAATTAGTGACCCTGCTTCTAAGAAAAAAAATGCATTGCAGTGAGTTCTAGATTGCCAACTGGCTGTGTGTTAGCTCTCTTGTACTCACTCTCTTGTACTGAGCTTATTTCCCAATATTTAGCTAACCAGAAAGTGCACGCATGGGGGGTGTGGGATAACTTTCTCATACAGCCCACCTATTATCTGCCTAATCAGTACTTCACTGATGGTTTTTATTGTCTTGTAATTCACACTTTGAAACTCACATTATTATTAATTCCATATGTACCAAATGACTCCTACTTCTGGCCTGATTTCCCTCTTCACATATGTTCAGTATAATAATCAGGCTGCACAAAGCACGCCACATTTAATAAACCTTATGAGATAGTCACAGTCCTGCTGGCAAAACTGTTTAGGAAGATCATTCGTGTTTTTTTCTTCCTGAAAGTAATTAGGTAATAGTTTGACAGAAGATGTGCATACAAAGTATTTGAATACTTAGAAGCAGTGCAAACAGCAGTGCAAAATAAACTGCTGATGATATAGTATGTTGTTGTTATTGTTGTTGTTGTTATTGTCATTCAACAAGTCCCTTTAGCTTTGGCATGCCTTACCAAGTACTATCACCATCATCCAGTCTGCACCAGCAGTTAAAGTACAATCACCAGATTCTGGTTATCAAATTCAGACTGGAATAGGGGATATTAGGTCCTCACAAGTCCTATTATGCTTATAGTCTTGTTGAAGAGAATCATGTTTCAGCTACAACTGCTGCAGCTTGATGTTAACTACTGGATTATAATGTAAAATTAATAGTAATAACATACCCTCCAACATCTCAATGACAAAATCTGGAACACCATCTTCTGGGGTGCCATGTTCCCATTTTTTCTCATGAGAGAACGGCGTCCATTTTGGACACCATGATCTCACATGATTTCACATCATCCCCCGCCAAAGCACTTTTTCAGGTACAGCACCCAAAACATGTATTTTGGGGTGCCACACAAAATTGCATTCTGCTCCCCATATGGGGGAATCATAGTGAGAAATCATGTGAGATAACAGTGTCCAAAGTAGCTGCCATTCTATCATGAGAAAAAAGTGAGATATCCTAGTTTTTCTGGAATACTTGTGGAGTATGTAATAATAATAAAAACAACAACAACAAGGCAAATTTGAAAGATTTGTTTATTTTGGGCAGCTGGAGGATTTACAGAAGGCAATTGCCCACCTTCCATCTCTCTCAACTACAATCCTGAGCCTGTTTCTTATACAGTTGATGATAAGAGGTAGAGTTAAGTCATAATCCTTGACCTTTGTTTTAAAAGTCAAAGTGCTGTAGTCTTAGATCAAAACAAAGAATGCAAATGAAGCCGGGTCATCATTTTCACCCTGCTGAATGTATGAAATAGGCTATTTTCCCTCCTTCCTCGACCTGTCTTTCACTTTGCAGCAAAATTGCATAAATGAACCACTCTCTTTAGTCTTTGAGCTTATTTATGATTTGTGTTGTGCTCGCCAGTACTACATGCAATGCAGCAGAAGATATAACTAAACTACATAATAGTTATAGGTAGATAACTGTGCTTTTGTATTGAGAATAGGTCTGGGAATTACCATGCTATAAAATACAAAATACAGTATAATATTCTAATTAAACCACACAAGCGTTTGACAAAACAATATATATCGTATATTGCAAACCTATGCAGCTTACTGTGTTATGTCAGTATAAAAGTGTGACCATTTTAAGACAGTTTTCTCTCTCTCTCTGCATAATTTTAACTCCACATATGATTAGCCCATTACTTCTATGATGCTTCTTCAGACCATCGTAAAAGAATAAACCATAACAATTAATTTAAAACAAATTTAAATAGTGATTGCTACTTATTTCCCAGCTATGTGTCCAAAATGAAACCTGGAAAAGTATATAGTAATGGAATCATCAAAGGCATGAAAGGTCATCCAGTCTATCTCCCCTCCCAATACAAAATAAACCAATTTTCTAAAGCATCCCTCATAAGGAGGAACACAGGAAGCTGTCTTATACTGTCCACCCAGCTCAGTGTTGTCTACCCTGGCAGGCAGTGGCTCGCTATGGTTCCAGGCAAAGGTATCTCCCAGTCTTACCTGGAAATACCGGCAATTGAACTTGGGACCTTCTGCAAGCAGAACAGACATTTCACCACTGAAATGCAACCTTTCCTAATAGATGGCCATCCAGCCTCTGCTTAGAAACCTCTAATACAGATGATCTGCTACCTCCTTTCTCAAGGATGACTCAAGAGACGTATTCCTGAAGGGAGGGGGTAAAGAGGGGGACCAAATGAGGGCCATTGACCAATAGGGAGAGGTGGAGGATGGCTTTACAAGCCACTCATTCTCCAAGCTGTTCCTTCTTTCCTATGCCCAACTAGCAAGAGAGGGCTCTTGCTAGTTTCCTGCTTGAAAGGAATAATTATTTGGAGGGATTATTTGAAGGGATTCATTAACTGGCCTTTAGAAGCCTTCTTTTTTGCCCATCTCATCATTGGGTACAGAATTAGATTTGCATTTTGGCAGTGGTATGGATCATTTGTTCTTTGGGCATTGAGTCCAGGCAAGTAAGAAAGATTATGAGGGAAACTTCAAGTATACTAAGGCATTATTAAGTTATGGACACTTATTGGGGATCTACCAGTGCATTATGCCTTGTGGGACTTGCGAAAGGGGGCATGTTAGGCCTGACATGCACATTTAGGGAGATACTATAGTCAGCAGTGCCCAGTTGCTTATGTTGGGTTCATGCCCAAGGCTCACCTAGCAAGGAGGGAGTAATTGCCATCCCCATACCATTTCTTTGCTGGGACAAACTGTGGCTACAACACAACAATCTGAAGTGATGCTTCCCTACCAGTATTAGTTAAAATCCTCACCTGCCTATACTGAATTTTGTTAATTTGCTTTGCAGTTCCTCCAATTTGTTATATTAATAAAAATACTTATTCTACCAAAACTTTGCCTCACGAATATTCTTTGTGGAGGAAAGCATTTCATACCATTAGAGAATTCTTCATAATTTTAGTCTATGTCTCTTGTCTTGTAATTTGAACCTATGCACCTGTTGCAGCAAGGGAAAATAAATTTGGTCTAGCATCTATGTGACCACCCTTCAAACATATGAAGATGGAAATCATATTGTCACTTAATCAACTAAGCACCCAAAACCTTCAAGCAATAAAGTGTTGGGATATTGAACCCCCAGTAAGAAATGATGCGTCACACTACAGATGTAACTATTAGATGATCACAAATAAGGACACTTGTAGTCCCATTAATTACAATAGAGATCACTTCTGAGTAAACATATATGTCGGATTGCCCTCTGAACATCTTTGTAACAGCAGTGAAAACAAGCAAATGATGACAGTAACAGTTCTGCTCCAGTTTTTCAATATGTAAAAGTATAAGAATGAATGAATGAGAAGATGTTATAGTTCCCAGCAATTTATTTATTTATTTATTTATTTATTTATTTATTTATTTATTTATTGCAACAATGCTGAATAAAATGCTTCGTAATGTAGTTGGTGGATGTTTTTCTATTCTGTATAAAATCTCTCTTTTCTCCCCCCCCACCCCATTTTGCCAGACTGTCAAAAGATAGATGATCTCTGGGGTTATTTTGCCATAAATTGTACATGCAAACCAGTGAGAAAATTCAATGCGCTTGTACTAAGGGTCAGCTCAGCCAAGCAATGGAAAAAAAATGGTGGCAGTCTTTCCAAAGATACAGTATGTGAAAGGCTTCATTTGTCTATGAGTTGACATTGCCATGATGTCATATCTTATGGTTTCCCATCAGTCCTCTTTTGCCGCCTCTTTCAGGTATTGCTGCTGGGGGGATTTTTCAGATGAAATTTAACTTTTTAGAGGGAATTTCTAAGTCATGCACCCAAGAAGGCAACAATTCCTTGCTCCATGCCAAGGAGCTGTCATTTCTGGATAAAGTTAAATTTGTCACAAGGAAAGAAAGTTTCAGGAGAGTCTATTTAAATAATTGGAGAGTAGAATCTTTTTTTTCCCAGGTGCTTTTTTCCACAGCAAGCAAATGTATCAATCATTTTATTCTCTGGAATAACAATTTATTATCTATGCAGGAGGCCTTAGATTCAATCTGTACACCATTCTGTGTGTCGTGTCAGATACCAGAATGTGTCATCAGTCTTTATCAAGGAAATCAGTCTGCTCTTGTCATCTATTCCTATTAATAAGGCTATTTATTACTTGAGTAATTAATTATGGCAAGGAGGCTGCCATTGACAGAATAAATAAATATTGATGAATTGCTTAGTGAATAACTGTGTGCTCTCTAACTAGCTTTGAAACTGTGGCATTACAATGAAGTATTATCAGTTGAGTGGACATTATCTGGAAGAAGTAGAAGCAGTTTGGCCCTTGTAGAAAGGATTATGCCCAATTTTCGGCAGGGTTAAGAGCCATTTCTGATAATATGCTTCCTTTTCCTTAGGAAGTCTGAAGACAGCTGCTGCTGCTGCTGTTGTTGAAACTTGTCTTTAAAAAGTTTTTTTTATGTATTCAAAATCACAGCTCACAATTACAGTTGATATGTACTTATTTTGAGGCAAAATGCATATAACTTTAAATGGTGTATTCTTATACATCTTATACATTTATTGTTTGTTTATTTATTTAAAAAAATTATATGCCACAATTCAGGGCAAAGTCCTTCCTAGGCACCTTATAAAGTATAAACAACTTCATATTCATGACAGGATAATTTGCCTTCACATAAATAGCAAGAGCATTGCGCTTCCATAGTGGTGATGTTTCCAGTCCAAGTATCTGTGACCATCTTTGTTATCCATCCAGCTGTGATCTATACAATGATTCCAGACCCTTACTCTTCTCCTCTGGGGCACCATCTTAGATTGTCCAATGCCTCAGTCTGTCTATATAGCTGGAATGTGGTATCTTCTAGTCTGCTAAACCTCCCTGGGCACTCCATCTTACAGCCATCAGAGAAAAGTCCATAAACATACTACAGCCATGACATTTCTTGCTTCTGAGTTGAAAGTTCTCATGCTGGGGTATTGGGCCAAGTATGCAAAGTTCAGGTGTGGCCTTATCATTTATAGAGAAAGCATCATGGTAGCAGTGGAGCTTTATTGGCTGCCATAAACCAGTGGCAGCTATTTGCCCCACCCCCTTCCCATCGTAATGCGAGCCTGGGCTGATGCCAAGCACCCCAAAGCATCCACTGCTGACACAATGATACTTCAATCAATGCTTGCCAGATAAGGTAGGATCGCTGTTAGATCAGGACATCTAGTCCAGCTTCCTATTGTGGTTTGAGGACCTGATCCCTGCTTGGAGGAATAAAGACACGTGGACACAGTATATAAGGTTAACGGGCAAGAAAAGGCCACAACTTTATTGATTACAGCAAGTGAGAAGGTATTGGCTTAGGCATTGGACCACGGAAGATTTGACTCCACCCACTCGGAAAGGGGTGAATCTGAAGAGGGGTTAACCACCAGTAGGGGGAGCCTGTTGATCCTAATACAACTATAAGCTCTCCCCTGATGTCACAGAGGGTCGTGCCATGGCCCCCCGCCACACAGGCATCGGGTATATGTGTATAACACAGGTTATGTGTATAACCCCATCTTAAAGTCACCCAGTTGTTGGATCCTTCCCTGAACTGAAAACTCTGGGCACCTCAAGCCCAGATATTTCAATTTTTGCAGTCGGCATAAAACCCATCTACTGCACTACTGTTATTTATTGAGTGTCTACGGTGAATCTAGCATGAGAAAATGCATCATTGACTTTACTAGACTAATAACGGTAACTTCTTTTCACAAAACGACAGTGATGAATCTTTTACATTATTTGAATTGGATTGGCCATAATTATTTTATATAATTTTGTTTACTAACCACCATTAAGATAGAGAACTATTGGAAGCATTGGGCAACATACAATTAAGACTCGGTCAGACATGTAATTTAATCAGCAAAAGCTAGTTTACAAATGACTCTTGTATCCTATTTGGTACTCATTTATTTTGCAATGAATATTAGTAGAATTGTTTTATTTAGGCAAACCACAAATGAATACAACTTACCACCCATTGAAGACAGTGGCAAAATTTCCTTTGATTTCAGTGGAGCTGGATAGCACCACACAATTGCCACAGGGGAGGCAATGTACATTGAGGTATGTTGGGTGCTCTATGTGTGACTGGAGAGGCATTCTATAATTTGGTCCAATTAACATTTGGTTGGGGCAGGTGAGAGGATGTAATAAATGCTTGTCTGAATAGCTGAGGCATTACTGGGTTCAAAAAATTCTTTCATTATCTTCCATGGGCTATGTCTTAGAGAGGTCCTGCGGGGTGCCTTTTAGACTTGGCAGGCACACTGGGGTGAACACTAGCCAGCAGGACCACAATGTGCATATTAGGTTCACACACTGAACATGCAGACAGCAGGAAGGGACAATTCTTTCCAGACCTTGCTACGTGGCCACAGAGTGTTGCTGTAAACATGTCCAGGAGATGAGATGGATAGAACCCCTGCCCCACTGCTGCACATTTAGTACAGCTCACTTGCCTGAATAAATTTGGTTTGGTTAATGTAGTGAAATAGGCTGGTTTGCAGAACCTCTCATTTGTTATATACAATCATAGTGCCTTGAGTCTTCATTCTTTGGCAAGAGAACTGTTGCTTCAGGAGTGAAGCAGCTCTGACTGAGAAGTTTCCATGTGCTTTCCCTTCCTCTCAAGTAGCTCCACATGCAGCTAGGCTGGGCATAAGAACATATGAAGAACCCTGCTGGATGAGACCAAATGTCCATCTAGTCCAACATTCTGTTCTCACAGTGACCAGCCAGATGCCTGTGGGAAACCAAAAGCAGGACCTGAGCCACATCAGCACTCTGTTGTGATTCCCAGCAACTGGAATTCAGAGGCATACTGGCCCTAAATCTCCAGCTGATCTGTACTTGTCATCCTGGGGGATATGTGGGGCCCGTATTTCTCAACCATACACCAGGAGATGGTATTCTTCAAGGTAAAAAGGGACTGAAGCATTAGCTTACGGAGCTCCATTTTAAGGGGGAGGGAGTTAATCATATTAAGTTTCTTTTAATGCCTGCACAAAAGTTCTCGAAGCAAATTATTTGACATTCAAATGGCTACAGTGAATTGATTCAGTCTTCATCACCTGTGTTTGATGTGGAAAAGAAAGTTTGATTCCGAATCCAATGGTTTTTCTTTTTTTCAAAAAATATCGCCCTGTAGCCACATCAATATGCCGCACAGCGTCTCTTATTTCTTCCGTATTGCTCTTTAATTAATAAGATACAACAAGGTACAAATTATGGTGTTAATAATTTATTTCGGGCTCATAGCTTTATTAGCTATGAGGCTGAAGCCTGAGCCCTTTGGAAACATTAGATATGACTTACTACATTGTAATTCATACCCTGAAGCACTTTCATATAGTCATTTATATAGCAGGACAAAATTGAAAACTTCAAAAAATAAAATATGTGATTATTATTTTTTTCCATGACAAAAAAGTCAAAATAATTAAGGCAAATGTAAAGTCTGCAGATTTTTACTTCTGTTGTGCTGTTTGTATTTTTGATATGGGAATCACAGTGGCATTATGTTTTATAGAGCCAGTAATAGGGCAGGCGTATATTTGGAAAGACTCAGTACTGAGAATCTGGAGTTCGTATAGGTTGGATCCTGTCTAAGTTAGCTATATCTAACTTCCATTTAAATCAATGGCAATTTTAACTTAAGCTTGTCCCATTGATCTCAATGGCACCAAAATTTAATTAACTTAGTATTGTTCCAACCCTATGCATGTAAGCCAGACTCACAAAAGATAAAATACTCTTTGTCTATTTTCCTTTTTAAAATTGCAAATAAAACAAAGGAGGGGGGGAATGCCAGCTCACATTAACAATAAGAAAAATTCAAAATTAAACACATGCACACACACACAGAGATCGCTACAGGAGGAACCTGGCTTTGTAGGTACCACCAGTCAACTGATCATCAGTACCTGCAGACCCCCTTTTGGCCCAGGTGTAGGACAGGTGGGTGTGGCTTGGCAAAAATGGCTTTAGGGACAAAATGGGGAGGCCTGCTGGGCCTAATAAGGCCTCTGGGCTAGAAGCTCCCCACTATTATGGTACTCCCTACTATTGTGCTATAGCACTGTTTCCTAAAGTTGGGTCTCCAGCTGTTTTTGGACTACAACTCCCATCATTCCTAGCTTGTAGGACCAGTGGTCAGAGATGATGGGAATTGTAGTTCATAAACATCTGGAGACCCAAGTTTGGAAAACACTGCTCTATAGGAACCAATCTTTACTGAAAAGCAGAGTATGGAAGGAAGGGGGGAAAGGGAGGCATAAGAAGCATTCCTTCAGTGCCCAACTTTCCTCCCGATGCAGTCCTCCCGGTCTTGGTTTAAGTAGATCTGTGGAGAATCTCAATACAATGGCATATACTAGATTTCAGAAGTGTCTGTGTTTTTCTTTTCTTTTCAAAGGGAACAATGGGTTTAATTATTTTCTTTCTCTGCCTCTCCCCACTTTAAAAATGTAAAACACAATATGGCTTGAGCATGATAGGCTGGAGTGATTGACTTCAAGCATTCACTGAAATGCCTTATGGTATGAAATCGCCAGTGCACATTAAGTCCAGATGCACAGCACTGCCACAATTACAATATTTACAGCTCTTCCCTGCTGATTTCACAAATAGGGCCTGTCAATCAGTTGGGCACTGCTTTAAAGGCGAGTAGGCTGCAGAATAAATGGGGAAAATGAGACCCTTCAATCAGATATGGCAGGTTCATTTCTTCTTTCCCTGTTTTATAGAACAGGGTGAAAGGTTCTTTGTCTTAAATCTCTCTCTTCTCTTACCCATCTACTTGTTAGACATTGATGCTATGTTGCAAGCAATGAAGCCCTCTAAGATACCATCTTGTTTTCTCTCCTCCCTCACTTTTTAAAATGCCTTGCATAGTAGAAAGTGCACAGCGGGTTAGTTTTCATTGGTAGGGAAAGAAAACAGTTGAGCCTTGTAGTGCCTTGATGAAGAAAGTAGTTATGTTGCCAAGGTTTGTAATTTGGATGATGCATTTGCCTACTTGCCATGCTCAAATTTAATATATATTCCAAATCAAATGCCAATTTCTCTAGAAATTCTTCTACAGTTCAGAATATAAAATAAGATTCGGCACGTGTGAAGAATATGCTTAAGTCTGCCGTGTGTTTCAAAGCACATTTTTATTTTCAATAAAAAGTTTATGTACAGTGGTACCTTGGGATGTGAACAGGAGCTGTTCCAGAGCCCTGTTCCCATCCTGAATGGAACGTAAGATGCGACAGTGTGTCTGCACATGCGCATGCGCGGGTCACATTTTGCTGCTTCTGCGCATGCATGTCACGTCATTTTGAGTGTCTTCACATACGCAAGTGGCAAAACCCGGAAGTAACGCGCTCCGTTACTTCCGGGTTGCCGCGGAGCGCAACCTGAAAGTGCTCAACCTGAAGCACATTCAACCCGAGGTATGACTGTACAAATAAATCAGGTGTGCATGTGTTCATTTCCTTACACTAATAATGTCACAGATGAATTCACCAATTAATTATGACCTTCGACCTTGCTGTAACATGATGTTATTTTGGGAAGCAAGGTTTCTGGGTCCAGTGCTCAGATATGCATCACACATCAGAAAAGGATAAGCAAAAACCATTGAAGGGGGATTTTTAAGGCTCCAAGAAACTGTGGTGAAGCCCATGTTCTGGGACATCCAGTTAATGGCATTATGCAGTTCCTGGTACTGCTGCACTCTTAGTTGTCCTCCAGTTCTCATAAATGTTCTCTCTTTCATGAAAGAGGCTTCTATTCCTCTGTCTCATTCACAGGGCAGTTCAGAATGCTTTTACAATTTCTGCATATGCAGGTTGAGCTTACCTTATCATTGTGAGATGTAAATAAGTCCTAAACTGGTCCAGATAACAACAGATTCTGTAAATTCGAGACAGGAACTTTGATTCCAGCTTTCAATGTTTTGATGTGACTGAGATTATGTTACATTTTCCAGAATAAATCTTCCTTTGGTTGGACGGTTCTTGCTTTGTATCTGTACTGTTCAAATGTCTGCCACTCACAAAATTTGATTAGACCTGATCTATATGACCAAATGTGATACATATCATTAAATATGTGAACATTTTAAAAACAACTGCCATAGGCTTCCATGCATGATTGGTACCAAAATACATGGGTACAATGTCTCCAGCTTCAGGGGCGATTTTGGTTAAGGACCTCCCACTTCCCGAAATTTCCAATTGTGCTCAGGGGCTGCCCTGGCTATTTCATTTTGGGTGGCGGTGCATGAAATGCTCACCTAAATTGCTTATGTTATTGATGTCATGTGTAGTTTGGCTATGAAACAAACACTTTCAGGCCAGCCTTCAGCAATTTGCCTTAGAAAAAGCTCTGCATATGCACAGTTTGCTTCCTTTGATCAATGCCTCTATTTACTTTACCTATTGTTAAGCTGGGTTTGAATTTGTACCCCACTGGGTAAAACAGAAGCAGTAACAAATGTTCATTTATTTTTTTCCAATGGCAATAAATTAAACGGTGTATTGATATAGCATGAAAACTAAAAAAATAATAGTGTGAACTTAAAACATGAAGAAAACGCCACAAGTGGGCAGTTTAGCCCACTTGTATACATTGTTTAGCACAATGTATTGTGCTAAAATGGCCGTGCAATTTGAATGAGAATACTTGACTAATCAACTTGAATAAGAATAGCATCATGTTTTGAATTGTCAGGACCCACACTACACCTTTCCTAATAAAACATCCTTCAGCCTACTTAGCTTTAAAAGCAAACATATCCTCCTGGCTTGGACAGAGAGGAGCTGGAGTTCAACAATATCTGGAGGGTCACAGCTTCCCCACCCCTGGCTTAAAGCATGCTAGACCACCCTTGTCATTTTAAGTTGAAAGGCATAGCAGCATTAAATTAAGAATAAGTCAAAGCTCTCAGTTCAATGCAAAGGAGTATTTTATATTAAAGTATTTTTATGTGAACACAAGCAGAGCAACTTCATGTGGCATTGGGGGATTTTAATCTTAACTGGTTTCATAAACATTAACTCATGCAATTTCTCAAGGGCCCCAGTGTTAAATCCTATGTTACTAGACCTTTGACAAAAAAATGTTAAAACAACAAAACATTATTAATAGTGGGAGCATGTGTCACTGACTTATGCTGTTGTAATAGAAATTTAAAAGGCCCCTTATTGGACCTGAATAAAAATTGAGGGGGTGACTTGAATATAACAACAGTAGACCCTGTATAGATAAGTCAGTGAACACCAACCCCTGCCCCCAAGGAAAAAAACCCATTTAAATATATATCAGCAAGTATTCATGAAATGCCAATGAAAATATCACACCACTAGTACAGAACTCTTGACACAACTGGTATATATTACATCTGCTTGTAGCCACAATTGCTGGAAGGGGTGTGCTATTAAAGGCAAATTTGATGAGGGTGTTCCAGTATTCAGTCTTTTTGGACTATAGTCCAGAAGGAAATCACCATGCTAGCTAAAGAACAGATGGTTTATGTGCCCTAGTTGTTTTATTGTTACTATTTGAAGGTCTGAACAAGAATGTTCAGTCCAAACTATACATATTGTTTCTGTCTATTGCAGCATGTCAAACAATAATGCAAAAATGGAAAAACCTGGATCATTTGTCTCTTCAAGCCTCTTATAGAAATACTTGGACTATTGCAGTGTTGGGGACGGGATCCACAATATATACCTATTACAAAGGAAAAAGAAACCACAAAACATTCAATGCCATATGGTTAAACTTTATTTTATATGCCAATACATCAGGAATGCAGAATTATATGTCAGTTGCGGACAACAGGGTTTGGATTGCATGAAGTTTTCTTTCTTCCACCATAAATGGATTTGTCCTTTCTTTCCTTTCTACTTCTTTTCTTTTCTTCTGTTCCCTGCATGGTGGTCTAAACATGGCCTGATGGTCTTATACCCATTCCATGTTGGGAAGTTACTAGGCATGTTGTATAGGTTCTTTTGTAATTTTTAAAGAGCAATCCAGTGCAGTGAGTCTCACAGGAAAGGGGGGAAAAGAAAGAATGAAAAAAGGAAGGGGAAGGGAAGACAATGGGAGAGAAAAGTGGAAGGGAGTGAAACAATGGGGACAGTGCCTTTCTTTTGAAATATTGACATTCTTTTTTATTTTGATTAGGTTTGACCAATTTGGATCACTGTGGCCAGATTTAATATAAAAAACGAGATAAGATACTGACATCTTATCTGAGCCACTTTGGAACAGATAGATAGATAGATGCTGGGCCAGTCCAACACATTTTGGCACCTGATGCGAAACAGAAAATTCCACCCCCTTAGGAATCATAGGAAAGGAAGTTTGTCAGTTTGTAGTCTGACATGGAAATAAAGAAAGTGTTGGGAATAGCCCCCCACCCCACTTTTGCTCTGTCATTTGCCTGGCAGGAAAATTCTCAGGGGCGTAATGATTTCTGCATACCAGGCATAGGAGAAGGATGTAGCAATGGTAAGAATGGTAGCAATCCCAACACACAATACAGGATGATACCAAGTCTGAAAAGATGTACATGCACTGCAAAATGCATTTAAAGCTTGCCCAGACATATACTTTTATTGTGTGCACTGATTTTCCAAATCTGTACATTTTATCTCTATTTTGATCATTTTATTGTGATTGGCTGTTCTATTGTTATTTTTAATGACTATTATGTAGCACTTTATGTATACCTCTTAGAGTGTTCTTGTAAAGAAGTGCTATATAAATCTTGTTAATGATGTGAATGATGATGATGATGATGATGATGATGATGAAGTGCCTAGATCTCAGCATCAGCTTTAAAATACATGCAGCCCTGTAAGAAAGCAGGGCTCAAAGGATTCATCTTTCTTCTGGGGTCTGTATTCAGGGCAGAGTTATATATGCAAAATCTCCAGTCTCTGGGGTAAATATAATAGCAACAACAAAAATGCAGCTGCCCCAAAGAATAAATGCTAGGAAACAGCATAAAGCCAAGATGCAGGCTGATTGTCTGATTTGTCTGATTTTTAGATGCAAATAAATAACCATGAGTATGAGTCAAGGGGAATTAAACTGCTTGACAGCAGCTCTCAACTTCCACAAGATCAGGAGGAGGAGAAAACTCTTGCTTTTATTTGTGGTATCTAATGTTGTCTGAGTGGCAAGCAGAAATGCCAGAAGGGCAGCTCTCCCCGTCAATCCATCCTTCTTGTTTTTTGTCCAGGAACAGGTAAACTAAATATGAAAGCATTAGAAATCACCTTGATTGTCTTTTTATCCAGAGACATAACACCATTCACAAAAGGAAGAAGCCTCCTTTTCAACTTGGGCTACATCAGAATGACCCATTCAGACCAAAGTGACGAGGGTTTTTCTTCCAGCTTCTCTCTCGCCACTCCACCATCCTTTACATACCCACCCACCAACTTCTCTGTGTGCATCCTGCCCACATGTTCTGCACAGTGTTGACAGAGGCTTCTCTTCAGCTGCTGTCTCACCAACAGGGAGAGTGAAGAGGAAAGGTCAGAGGATGCCCACCCTGAGGCAATTGCCCCAAGTAACCTCAAGGTAGAAACAGTGGCGGAACTTCATGCTCCAGAACACTGGGGGCGGCAAAGAGCAGGCGGGGGCAGGGCTGGTACATGTCCCGGGGCATGGTGCGCCACCTGCAGTGGTGTGGTGTACGTCCTGGGGGCATGGCACACCGCCTGCAGGGGCATGGCTCCTGTTAGGTTTCTGTTTGTGCCACTGTGCAGTTCTTGGAGTCACAAGACTCTCTTTACATTCCAAAGATTCCAGACAGCGCCCAGCACAGGCAGGGGGGCAGCCGCAATGGCATCCCACCGGGATCACACTGCTGGTGGCAGTGCACTTCCCCCACACTCCTTTTCCTCCGCCAATGGGTAGAAGTGGCCCTGGATTGATGGTAGGTAGATAAGTAGAGAGGCAGAGAGATAGATGGATACAACATGTGTTTTTTGAAAGACAGTTTCGTAAACATATTTCATATCCTCCCTATTTCTTGCCTGTTTCAACAATATGGATTTCCCCACTGCCTCCTTCATTTCTCGAAATCTGCCTATACAGGTGGCTAAGAAATTTAGGCTGAAGTTAATCAAAAGACAGATTTAATAAGGGTTTCATAGATCAGTTGTGTCTTCTTTTTAAAAATACGTTTATCACTTTCTCTGTGAATGAACTTGTGGTGCTGATCTGCTAAATTCCAGGAGTTCCGTTCCGTAGTCTCATTTCTCATGCTGCTGTCACCAGAAGCCAATACTGTGCCTCATCAGGGTGATCGATTGAACTATTACCACTTGGTGACACCCAAAGGCAGTGTTGCTGGTGGAAGCTGATGAGTCAGCTTTATCGACTGGATGACATGTAGGCATGGCTGTGTTTGGGAACTGACAACGTCAATGACACTTTCACACTGTGAGTTCACAAGCGGTCGCAGTCAACCTCTCCCCTACTATTTGCTTTCTATTTATGACATGCTACCCTAAAATTAATCAAGCAATATTGTATCAAAGTAAAAATGATATAGACCTGGGTTTTTCTTCACACAAAGTGCTGGTTCGAATGCTGCAGGTTTGCAGAATGTAGTTAAGAAATAAGGTAGCTATACAGTGTGCAACTTGTGTGTATGTGTTTAGTATTTTTTAATGACTTTTAAAAATGTATTTTAATGTAATGTTTTAATGTATTTTTAATCTTTGTTGGAAGCTGCCCAGAGTGGCTGGGATAATCCAGCCAGGTGGGTGGGGTATAAATAATAATAATAATAATAATAATAATAATAATAATAATAATAATTGCAAGCAATAAATCCCCCCCAAAATGAAATTTATCTTAAGGGGAAAGGGAAAATCAAATTCAAATGCTATAGTTCATAAGATTTATTGGTACTTATGGATAGTTTTTATATTTAAATATATTTTGATCTAGTTTTTCCTGCTATTAATCATCTAGGCAGTATAGAAAACAAAATGAAATGAAAATAGTATTTACATAATCAGTATAAAAAAATATGTAAAGACACATGTCCTGGTAAAGATACAAGGAACAGGAGGAATGATGGTGTTGTCAGAAACTAAGCAAGAAATGCTTTCTTACATGATATTCATGTTACCAGCATGCGGGTTGATAGCACCCTGGTTTCAGTCATTGATTCAATGCTATAACTGGCCTTTGCTCTTTAATGTACCCCCAGTGGACCTAGCAACATTGGTGATAGACAGGATACCTGTGACTGTTGAGATGTGGACAGGACCTGGTCTCCCCAGGTCTCTAACTTTAGTCAGCTAAAGGAGCATCCTTTCTGCAGCACATTCCATAGAGATCCCTACCAGCACGAATACTATCAGCTGCAGAGCAGGAGGAAAATGCCTTGACTCCCATATCTGCTGGTTGGACTTCTTAGTCCAGGGAAACCTGTGCCCTCCAGATATTTCTGGATTACAGCTGTACTATTTTGGGGGGAGGTTTCCCCATATAAGCTCAGCAATTTGGGTTTGTCAGGAATTTTACTTTTTGAAATATGGCAACCCTTCTCTAAACCCATGCCTTTGTGTGAGTTAGTGAAGAAGGATTGACTGTGTGGTAAATGTTTTCTTTCAAGAGGGAGTGGTACCAGCTGCTTTATAATAATAATAATAATAATTTATTATTTATACCCCGCCCATCTGGCTGGGCCTCCCCAGCCACTCTGGGCGGCTTCCATAAAAACCAAAAATACAGTAAAATATCACACGTTAAAAACTTCCCTGAACAGGGCTGCCTTAAGATGTCTTCTGAATGTCAGGTAGTTGTTTATTGCTTTGACATCTGCTGGAAGGGCGTTCCACAGGGCGGGCGCCACTACCGAGAAGGCCCTCTGCCTGGTTCCCTGTAGCTTTGCTTCTCGCAATGAGGGAACCGCCAGAAGGCCCTCGGCGCTGGACCTCAGCGTCCGGGCAGAATGATGGGGGTGGAGACGCTCCTTCAGGTATACTGGACCGAGGCCGTTTAGGGCTTTAAAGGTCAGCACCAACACTTTGAATTGTGCTCGGAAACATACTGGGAGCCAATGTAGGTCTTTCAAGACCGGTGTTATATGGTATCGGCGGCCGCTCCCAGTCACCAGTCTAGCTGCCGCATTCTGGATTAGTTGTAGTTTCCGAGTCACCTTCAAAGCTAGCCCCATGTAGAATGCATTGCAGTAATCCAAGCGGGAGATAACCAGAGCATGCACCACTCTGGCGAGACAGTCCGCAGGCAGATAGGGTCTCAGCCTACGTACCAGATGGAGCTGGTAAACAGCTGCCCTGGACACAGATTTGACCTGTGCTTCCATGGACAGCTGTGAGTCCAAAATGACTCCCAGGCTGCGCACCTGGTCCTTCAGGGGCACAGTTACCCCATTCAGGACCAGGGAATCCTCCATACCTGCCCGCCTCCTGTCCCCCAAAAACAGTACTTCTGTCTTGTCAGGATTCAACCTCAATCTGTTAGCCGCCATCCATCCTCCAACCGCCTCCAGACACTCACACAGGACCTTCACCGCCCTCACTGGTTCTGATTTAAAAGAGAGGTAGAGCTGGGTATCATCCGCATACTGATGAACACCCAGCCCAAACCTCCTGATGATCTCTCCCAGCGGCTGCATGTAAATGTTGAAAAGCATGGGGGAGAGGACAGAACCCTGAGGCACCCCACAAGTGAGAGCCCAGGGGTCTGAATGAGGCAACAAGGGCATAAGAGCATAATAATAGTTCAGCTTGATCAGGTCAAAGGCCAATCTAGTCCAGCACTCTGTTCTCACAGTGGCCACCAGATGTCTAAGCACAACAGAGTCTAATCACAACAGCACTCTTCTAACCTGCAAGTATCAGCAGTTGGTATTCGAAGGCATGCTGTGTCCAACAGTGTATAGGGAACGTATCAGTCATGACTAGTAGATATTGATAGCCTTATCCTTCATGAATTTGTCTAATCTTTTTAAGAATAGTGTAGCCTGTCCTGAAGGAGCCATCTCTGTATCCAGAGTTATTAGATGCACGTGAAAGCCAGTGGATAATTTTCATTCTACACTTACCATCATTTCAGTTCATATTAGAATTCACACAGTTCAAAATTCATAAAATATCCCAACTAGTGGACTTGTGACATCATCCTTCAGAAAATGTAGGATTTGGTGTATAAATCACATCAAAGAAAATAGTTATATGCATATTCGACCTTGAAATTGAGCAAAATCTCATCAGGATAATTGTCTGAGCACAGAGAAGCTCCAAATGTCTGGAGCAGATGGCAAAACTATTATGGATGTGCATTTGTTCTACACTAAAACATTTCCCTTGGGGAAACTCAGCAGTTTATTGGTATGTAAAACTGGGTTTTGTCATCATACAACCAATTTTATGAAAAAAGAGCATTACTGAAGACATTTAGAATGCCTAGGCAGTTGTATCCCCCTCCCCAGTTTTATAATAAAAAAATCACATACCATTGTTGACATCTTAAGTCCAAAATGGAAAATATCCAAAGCTATAAAATGCTGCTGTTTGATCACAGTGAAACTTTATGCTTTAGTTATGAAATCCCAAGTAGATAATGAAATCATTAGCATACTCTTCCATTTCAGAAAATAGGATTGACGTATCATGCACAAACATATTATGACACTCCACTTCTACATAATCACACTACTGCAATTGCTTATAATACTGAAGTGATGTCCAAGTGTTTTGGCTTCATTTGTTGTTGTTTGTTTGTTTGTTGCTGTTGTTGTTGTTGTTGTTGTTGTGAACCTTACATGAGCCTTCCCTAACATGGAAGGTTCAGGACTGATTTATAAATATACTCCTTCATGCAGCACTTAGTTAAACTATGGAATTTGCTCCACAAGAGGCAGCAATGACCACCAACTTGGGTGGCTTTAAAAGGGGATTTGACAAATTGAGAGAACAACTAGCCATGATGGCTATGTTCTGCCTCTATGGCCAGAAATAGCACTGCTTCTGAATATCAGTTGTTTGAGCACATGGAAGGGGAGAAAGTTGTGCTCAGATCATGCTTGAGGGCTTCCTAGGTTGGCACTGGGAGAACAGGATGCTCGACTAGATGGGCCATTGGTCTGACCCAGAAAAATATCTTGTTGGGAAACTGTGTACGTGCAGCTACTCACACAGAGGCAATTAAGGTTTGGCAGATAGCCAGAAGGTCATGTGTAGGAGTAAGTCTGCCTGGTTATAACAGAGGCATGGAGACAGCTCCCTGATTGGTCAAGCTCTCTCAAAGGAGTGATAATTAGTGGCCTACTAACTGAATGTGTTCGTTCAGTGTTCAGAGGTTCAGAGTTCTGTGTGTCAGTGTAGGAGTTGCGAGTCATGTATGAGAGAGCCAGCTAAAGATCTGTGTTCTGTTCCTGTAAATAGTCCACTGTATATAATAAACACCTAACTACAAGTTCCTGGTTCCTGCTTCATCTATCCTGTCTGCAGCCAAGTCACCAATTGCTTCCGTGGATTCTGCATTTACTCTGCTAGGTCTGGCTAAGGTCCTGCAACTAGTCAGAAAGTTGTGAAACACCAAATAGGTTTTGCCAATATATCTCTGTATAAATTAAGATATGTATATGTGGTAAACTGACATGTTTCCAAACTCTCACTCCCACCCAAAAGAAAAATTTATTGCTTAAGGCACAAACAATATTTCACAAAAATGGGGGCTGTCACTTGCATGCTCACATAACCAACTCTCATGGCAATACTGAAAAACGAAACAAAGGAGTCAGGCCATGTGACAAACTTCACTAATAACCTTGATTACATGAAACAACTAAAGTACAGCACACAGTAAGTGCCTGCTGAAAAGCTGCAGTTATAAAGAGTTTAATTAAAATCAGTAGGAAGAATTAGTTGTAGGTAATAATTAAGACTGTGAGAAAGAAAGAAAAATGCAGGAAGAAAATGCAATGGGTGTAAACCAAAGAGCTTGGGGGGGGTGGGGAAGTCAGGTTCTGTAGTTGCCATGGGCATGGTACTCAAAAGGGCAAATCACCTGCATTTTGACCAACTGGTCACAACATCAGCAAGTAATTTCTGATAGTTTGTAGTTTATTATTTATATTTGTTATCTACCATCCATTGTAAGGGCCCGGGTCAGGTTGCATCTAGAGAATGAACAATAAAATAAATAAACACATCTACCCCCAAAAAACACACACATCAAGAAAATGCAGGTGATATATAAAGGGTCACCATTAACAATAGTTATTTTAGGGAGGTTCCGTGTTTTCAATAACCACGCAAAGCTTTAAAGAGACAGTGTCTCACACACCTCAATAGAAGTGGGGGTCACAGTTTTGGAACCATCATACAGAAGGCTCAGTGTTGCAGGCTATCACCCCTACACTTTTGAGGGACATGACATCATAAGAAAAGCCTCTCCTCTGAATCATAGCACCCAGAGGAGGAAATGCTCTTGCAGGTATAGGGGACCCAAAGCTATTTAGGGCTTGAATTGGCAACCAATGCAGCTGTTTCAAGACAGGTGTTATGCTCATCCTGTCAGATATCTCAAGGAACATCAAGGCTGCTGCATTCTGCACAAGTCACAGCTTCTGGGACATCTTCAAAGGCAGCCATACACAGAGGCATCTTGCAATAGTATAATTTGATTCCCAAAGCATTAAGTACAATTGCCAAACCATTCCTTCCCGGAAGAGGCTGTATCTGGTATATCAGCTAGAACCGGAAATAAGCACTCTTAACCACCAAGGTCACCCTGAATCTCAAGCAAGAATGATGAATCATTAAGAATCTATGAAGGTAAGCATCTGTTCCTTTGAAGGAAATGCAACCCAGTTCAGAATAGAAGGAAAATATCCCCTCAAAAATGTGTCAGTGTGGCTGAAACTGTTTAGATTTCCTTCAACATTCCTCATGTGTTTTGTCTGCAATCTTCACGTACATTTTGAACTGCATTTTGGGGAAACAGGATAATATAAAAGTCTCAGAGTTCAAACATGCACAGCCATTCAGTGTGTATCAGGAGTCAGAATGAGGCAAGAAGCAGCAAAATGGGATAAAGTCCCAACCTATACAATAATTCCTTTATAGTTGGCCCTATTGAGGTGAGCCACAGGTAGACTAGGTGCAAGTCTCAATACACTTGAGACCCACCTGAGTCACCCACCTCCAATGCACTTTTCTGCTTAAGGTAAAGCACAATATGGTGGCTCCTTCCATTCAATGTACAGAAGTCAACCAGACTGGCAAGTGATTATTACTTTGACATTAGCAGTAGGGCAGCAGCCTCCACTGTAACTGAGAGTAACAGGTAGGTTAGGAGGTACTGGTAAGGGGCCACATGGCACTGGTAAGAGGCACACATGGCAACTGCCTCACTTTGCCTAATGGTAGGGCCAGCTCTGCCACTAGTGGGTTAAACAGGGATGGGGAACTCTCATTGGCCATGCTGACTGGGTCTGAGGGGAATTAGAGCCCCAAACATCTGGAGAGTCTCTACTGTATTAGAAGATTCTCTGGCAGTTACAAGAGTGGGGTGCATATAACTATAATGAAGACATAAGTAGCTTTGAAAGTTCATGGCAAAACCGGGTATGATATTGGAAGAAGCAGACCTTGAGTACGAGTGAAGCTACAGCAAACATGGCTGGTTAATGTTTAAGAATCTTTTGGTGTTATTATCTAGAAGATTAAAGGCAGTGCATGACAAAGAAGGCAAAGTGAGCAAACTGAAGGCAAGAGTTCTTGACACAGAAAATCCTGCTTGCTTTATTCTGATGCCATACATTTTTGCAATGATCAAAGGGGATCACAGTTTGAAAGCTGGAATTATTTTTCAAGCACATGAGGAATTCAAAATGTCTAGCTGTTTTTGAAATCTAGAATCAGATTCTCTAACCTTACATGTTCTGTAATTGTCTGTTACAGTTTCTCTCTCTCTCTCTCTCTCTCTCTCTCTCGGGTTATTTTTGTAACAGCATGCTTGTAAATGAACATTTTCAAAAGTATTTTGATAGCAAGTAGCTCAGATAAGGGTAGGGAACATGTGGCCCTCTGCTTACTTGTGAACCACAACACCTATCTTCTCTGATGATGGGCCAAGATGGCAGGGGCTGATGGGAGTTGGAGACCAACAATAATGGAAAGGTGGCCACAAGTTTTCCAGCCCGTTTTGGATGTATTGCAAATAAAACAACAAAACTGGAGTACTTTGCTCAAAACCGAAAAAACAGCCTATATATATGTAATTTCAGGCTGTTTTTTTTTTTGTTTTGAGAAAAGTACTCCAATTTTGTTGTTGCTTTGAACAAAGTACTCAAGTTTTTGTTATATTAATTACTTAATTGGTTGGTTCTAATTTTAACCCACTAATAGATCAATAGAGCAAAGGCTTGAGGGAACTTGTGATGAATATAAAACTGTAAAACCTAATAAAAATTATTTTAAAAAAGAAAAGAATGAACATCAATGTTCAGAGCCAATGGGCTTTTAAATTCTAGCTGTTGTAGTAGTGTCAGATTTAAGGCAGTACAGGTGGTTATCCTGCACAAGGCGCCAAGCAAAGGGGATGCAGAATTAAGAATTCTCCATACTTGAGAATATCCATTTGGGGCCACCAAGATTTTGGCCTTGCACAGGGCAGCATATTACAAAAGATTGCCAAATTCTACCCCCCAGTTTTAGGAATGCAAATCCAGCCACACAACTCCATTGCATAGCTGTATAAGCTTGAATACAAGCGGTGTAGCTGAACTGGGATGAAATCTAATGGTAATAGGCAGAACACCTAGAAACTCAATTGTCAGAAATCAGAGTGAGAAACAAAAAGAAGTTGTGACAAACTTGCCTGTGTTCACCTCTTGCCTCCTTTTATAAGGGAGCTTACGAGCTTGCCTTGAAGAAAGTAAGGGATCTCAAATAACTTCACATAAGTACTGAAAAGTTAGATGGTTTCAGCCTGTGCATAATCCTTAATCCATAGTGCACACAGCTGATACAAATCATCTACGTTGTATAAACCACAGAAGTAGCTATTTTTAGGGAATGCCAAGGTGTTCCCAAACACAATTATCTATGTGAATTTTCCATTGTTTCCTACATTCCTGATCTAGGAACAATTCTCTCTCTCTCTCTCTCTCTCTCTCTCTCTCTCTCTCTCCCCCTCTCCCCTGATGTTTTAGTGGTTGGCCAGCTATTTCCTTTGTTCAATGGTTAAGGGTCTATAATAGCTGCTTGATTTTTCCTCTACAAGAGCCAATTGTTAGGATTCCTTGAGTGCTTTGAAGTTGCCTTATCTTCAGCTGAGGAGAAGTTACAATAGGCTTGTTCACACGTGACATTGAACATAGGTATAAGCTGTCTCTACACATGCACAAGTGTTTGTATGAAAAGACTGCACTTGTTGATTTGTACTGTTCAACTATAGGGTGTACAAGTGTACAGACACTGAACATTTCATGTGGATAACTGTACGAATGTACAGCTCAATTGTTTGTGTCCACAGAAGGCAGACTCATTGAATGTAATGTGTGAATATCTGCCATGAAAACATGTGTGAGAAGCAAAAACAGTCAGGAACAGACAGGCATGGAGGGCTGAGGTCATCACTAAGGTCCATAACCTCTCTATTTAGATCTGATGTTGGGCAATGGATCTGCTAACCTGGATAAGGACCTATTTGCTCCCATTTACAAAGCCACTATAAGCATTTTCTTATCCAAGGAAAACCAAACCCAGATATTGCAATTCTAGAACTTATTACCATCTGAAGAAATGCAGAGCTTGCCTCAACCTAAGTTTGCTCTTCATTTTCTGTCTAGAACATACTTGGCAGGTAAAACAGTGTTCACTCTGTTTCTACAGAGTTTGTAGTATTACTTTTCCTATTTCTAACTCTTTCCAACTGATGGGTAGACTTTGATCAACACCATAGGGAACCTTTTCTAGAAAACTTCTGTAGAGCTGTTAAATAAAGCTGCAGCCAAGAGTCAATGAATATGTAGACGGGAGTCTCTGGTGTGGCTAAATTTAATTATATGGTACATGCAAGCATTTAATTTTATGAAGGTGAAAATAGGATCCCTTGCAATAGAACTGCCATCAAAGTACAAAAATTTGCAGAGTTAATGTGCTTCAAAATAGGTTCGTTCCTTAGTCATTCAAGTGAGAGGAAAAAATATCAAATTCATAATGGGTTTAATATCCACCCCACAGTGTGGCAACTATCTTTTTTTTTTTTTATAATAATTTTTATTAATTTTCCACACAAATAATAAAGAACAGTATAAAACAATACAACTTCAAGCTCATCAATTCATACCCTTCTTTCTTTGACTTCCCCATACCTCCCCATCCCTGCATCCTTGTTTAATAATTCTTTAGCAACCCTTAGGTCCATTGTCTTAATTCCCTTTCATAAAAATTTCTTAAGTTTTTTTTGTTTACTGCTGCAATTCTTTACTTCTTACCCCCTGACATCTTAACACTCCTCAATTTTGCAATTATTTTTAAGATATATTTTGAATTTCTTCCAGTCCTCTTCCATTGTCTCTTTCCCCTGGTCCCGGATTCTGCCCGTCATCTCAGCCAGTCCCATAAAGTCAATCACCTTTGTTTGCCATTCTTCCAGAGTAGGTAGTTCTTGCGTCTTCCAATACTTTGCCAGTAGAATTCTTGCTGCTGTAGTGGCATACATAAAGAAAATCCTATCCTTCCTTGACACCACTTGGCCCACCATGCCCAAAAGGAAAGCCTCTGGTTTCTTAGGAAAAGTCCACTTAAGGACCTTCTTAATTTCATTATAGATCATTTCCCAGAAAGCTTTAACCTTTGGGCAGGTCCACCAAAGGTGGTAGAAAGTGCCTTCAGTCTCATTACATTTCCAACACTTATTACTAGGCAAATGATAAATTTTTGCAAGCTTGACTGGGCTCATGTACCACCGGTAGATCATTTTCATAATATTTTCTTTTAAGGCATTGCATGCAGTAAATTTAATACCGGTGGTCCATAACTGTTCCCAGTCAGCAAACATAATATCATGACCGATATCTTGTGCCCATTTAATCATGGCTGATTTCACCATTTCATCCTGTGTATTCCATTTTAACAGCAAGTTATACATTTTTGATAAGTTCTTAGTATTGGGTTCCAACAGTTCTGTTTCTAATTTTGACTTCTCTTTCTGAAATCCTATTTTCCTGTCCTGTTTAAACGTCTCATTTATCTGATGGTAATGCAACCAGTCTCGAACCTTTGGCTTTAATTTCTCATAACTCTGAAGTTTCACCCTTTCGCCATCATATTCTAAAATCTCATGATATTTTGGCCATTTAGAATCCATATTAAGCTTTTTTACTTCCCTAGCTTCCATTGGTGACACCCACCTAGGGGTTTTACTTTCCAACAAATCTTTATATCTAATCCAAACGTTATACAATGCTTTCCTTACAATATGGTTTTTAAAGCTTTTATACACCTTTACCTTGTCGTACCATAAGTATGCATGCCAACCAAAACTATTATCATACCCTTCCAGATCCAAAATGTCAGTGTTCTCAAGAAGTAGCCAGTGTTTCAACCAGCAGAAAGCTGCTGATTCATAATAAAGTCTTAAGTCCGGCAGGGCAAACCCCCCTCTATCCTTTGCGTCAGTTAAAATCTTAAATTTAATTCTGGGCTTTTTGCCCTGCCAGACAAATTTTGATATGTCTTTCTGCCACTTCTTGAAACAGTCCATCTTGTCCACAATCTGCAACGTCTGGAATAAAAACAGCATTCTAGGCAATACATTCATCTTAATAGTAGCAATTCGGCCTAACAAGGAAAGTTTCAACCTTGACCATATTTCCAGATCCTTTTTAACTTCTGACCAACATTTTTCATAATTATCCTTAAATAAGTTCACATTCTTAGATGTTAAGTTTACCCCCAGGTATTTTACCCTTTTTGTTATTTCCAAGCCTGTTTCATTCTGAAAACTCTCTCTTTCTTCCATTGTTAAATTTTTTTCCAACACTTTCGTTTTTTGTTTATTCAATTTAAAACCTGCTACTCGACCAAATATTTCAATTAGTTCTAATACTCTTTTAGTACTAGTATCTGGCTGTTGCAAAGTCAATACTAGATCATCTGCAAATGCTCTTAATTTGTAATGTCTAACTCCGACCTGAACTCCTTTAACCAACTGGTCCTTTCTAATCATGTTTAACAAAACCTCCAGGACTGATATAAAAAGCAAAGGGGATATTGGGCATCCCTGCCGTGTACCTTTTTCTATGGGTATTTCTTCTGTTACCACATTGTTTACAATTAACTTGGCCTTTTGTTGAGAATATATTGCACCTATACCGTTTTCAAAACCTTGGCCTACCCCCATCCCTTGGAGATTCTTTTTCATAAAAGTCCAACAGATATTGTCAAAGGCTTTCTCCGCGTCCACAAAAATCAGAACTGCTTTCCTGTTAATGTCAACATCCAGCAACTCCAAAATGTCTATAATGTTCCTCACATTGTCTGACATATGTCTACCTGGGAGAAAGCCTGTTTGGTCCTTATGAATCTCTTCTATCAACACTCTTTTCAATCTTTTTGCCAAAATGTCTGCAAAAATTTTGTAATCCACATTGAGTAAAGATATAGGGCGGTAGTTTTTGACCTGGTTCTTCTCAGTCTCTGTTTTCGGTATAAGTGAGATGAAAGCCTCTTTCCACGATTCAGGTGCCTTTTTCCCCTTCAAAATTTCATTGCAAACTTCCTTCAATGGTTGTATCAGCCATTCTTTCAGCATTTTGTAATATTTGGCCGTCAGGCCATCTGGTCCTGGTGATTTTCCCAATTTCATATTTTGGATGGCACCCTCTATTTCTTGTTCTGTTATTTCCTCATTTAAGATCCTTTTACTTTGTTCTGGAATTTTTGGTAGACCGTATTTTCTGATAAATTCTTCTATTTCTTGTTCGTTGATTGGCCCTTGTGCATACAATTTCTTAAAAAAACTTTGAAAACAATTGTTTATCTCATTGGGTTTGTAGATAATTTTTCCATCCATTTCTAGACTTGTTACAGTGTTCATTTTCTGCCTTTTTTTCAGTTGCCATGACAGAAGTTTCCCGCATTTATCCGCTGATTCAAAAGTTCTTTGTCTCATTTGCTTTATCTTCCATTCTATTTGTTGGTTCATAAGCTCCATGTACTGCATCTGATAAAACTTTATTTCTCTCAAAATCTCATGGGACTTTGGTTTGGATCTCAGCTTCTTCTCTCCTTCTTTTATTTTTCCTAAAATTTTTTCCTTCTTCTCATTTTGTTGCTTCCTCTTTATAGAATTTTGTTGAATTAGAAAACCTCGCATCACGGCTTTGCTTGCGTCCCAAATTATTCTTTTTTCCACATCTGTTTTCCTGTTGATCTCAAAGTAATCTTTTAATGTTTTAAGGGCCTTCTTGTGGATCTCTTCATCCTTAAATAGGGTGTCATTCATTCTCCATCTAAAGGATCCAGTTGTTGTTAGTTTCATCTCCATCTTCACCGCATTATGGTCGGAGCACATTTTTGGACATATTTCTACTTTTTTTGTTCTTGACGCCAGACTGCTAGAAATCCAAATTTGGTCTATTCTTGTCCATGTCATTTTTGCTTCAGAGAAGAAAGTTCCCTCTCTCTCTAGAGGATTCCTTGTTCTCCAAATATCAATCAAGTCCATTGTTTCAGTCATTTCGAAAAAGGTCTTTGGTAGTCTCCCTTCTTTTGAAATCACTTGTCTCTGTGCTTTATCCATATTTGTTGAGACAACTCCATTCATATCTCCCATCATTAGGATTTTATAGTCTAAAAAGTCAACTAATGTCTCATGCAACTTCCTAAAGAATTCGGCCTTCCCCTCATTTGGGGCATATACTCCAACAATCAAAATCTTTTCTCCTTGAATTTGTATTTCAATTGCCAGGTATCTTCCTTGTTCGTCTTTAAATATCAATTTTGGAGCCAATTTTTCCTTTGCATAGATCACCACACCTCTTTTCTTTACTTTGTCTGATGAGATAAATTCTTGACCAAGTCTCTTATTTATCAGTAATTTCCTATGTATCCTGGCAATATGGGTTTCTTGCAAACATATTATATCTAATTGTTCTCTCTTCAAAATGTGAAAAACTTGTCGTCTTTTTCGAGGAAGGTTCAAGCCGTTACAATTCCAACTAAGGAGTTGCAGAGACATTTTGTATTTAAGTAGCTGTTCCTCCAACTGCTCCAAGCGTGGCAACTATCAGCTCCCCTGAGTTCCAGGCTCCTTAAAAAACAGGTTTATCAAATTGATGCTTTGATACTCCTAGAAATGATTGATGCTTTACCACTAGAGTGTGGTCAGGTGGATCAAGGAGTATATCAGGCATATCTGGTGTCCCAGCACACTAAGACCATTGCTACATACTCTGGCTGGTCCTGCTGAGGTCATGCCTTGCCAATGGTCACTTGTGCTTGCATGTAAGCCTGTTCACACATAGGGATGGGAGAAAAAATGGTTTGGTTGTTCAGATTTAAAGAAAAACTACCTAATTCATACTTCATGAACGAATAGGTAGAACTAAACACAATTATGTTTTGAAATTACACCAAATTTTGCAATGCAATTCTCCAGCCAAATAATGTGTACAAAATTGCATTTTTAGCAGTATGTGTGAATGAAATGCTTAAAAAAGGAAAAGGAATAAAATGTACAAACGTGTGTTTTGTTAGGGAGGGGGGGGAATGCTTGCACAAATGTATATATCAAGGACAGCCTACCCAAGGCCTTTCATAATCTGGAGCTGAACCTCTGCAAAATGTATTCACAATGGAACACAGAGGGAAAACAGAAAGTAGCAACTCCAGCATGGATTCTATTTAGGAACCTGCACATGTGTGTACAAATATGCACACTACACTAAATTTTATACTGGCTCTTGCTTCAGTGGGCCTACTCAGGAGCAAATCCATGGTGGATTAGCAGCCTCTTTCCATTTCATTTCCTACCTTTCTTCACTTCCTCATATGTTAAAGGTAAAGGTAAAGGTACCCCTGCCCGTACGGGCCAGTCTTGACAGACTCTGGGGTTGTGCGCCCATCTCACTTAAGAGGCCAGGGGCCAGCGCTGTCCGGAGACACTTCCGGGTCACGTGGCCAGCATGACATCGCTGCTCTGGCCAGAGCCAGAGCCGCACACGGAAACGCCGTTTACCTTCCCGCTGGTAAGCGGTCCCTATTTATCTACTTGCACCCGGAGGTGCTTTCGAACTGCTAGGTTGGCAGGCGCTGGGACCGAGCAGCGGGAGCGCACCCCGCCGCAGGGATTCGAACCGCCGACCTTTTGATCGGCAAGCCCTAGGCGCTGAGGCTTTAACCCACAGCGCCACCTGCGTCCCTCATATGTTACTTTGTATAATTCAACATTGCCTGTTTTGACCTCCCTTATTCTCTTGTTGACCTCTGCTGCTTCCACCCTTTTAGTTCTGCCTTTTAGGAAGATTGCTCTTGCACATTTGCAACAGGTTAAGTTCCCATTGGGATACGGGTGGCGCTGTGGTCTAAACCACTGAGCCTCTTGGGCTTGCCAATCAGAAGGTTGGTGGGTCGAATCCCTGCGAGCTCCCATTGCTCGGTCCCTGCTCCTGCCAACCTAGCAGTTCGAAAGCATGTCAAAGTGCAAGTAGATAAATAGGTACCGCTCCGGCGGGAAGGTAAATGGCGTTTCCGTGCGCTGCTCTGGTTCGCCAGAAGCTGCTTGGTCATGCTGGCCACATGACCTGGAAGCTGTACGCCGGCTCCCTCAGCCAATAAAGCGAGATGAACGCCGCAACCCCAGAGTTGGTCACGACTGGACCTAATGGTCAGGGGTCACTTTACCTTTACCTAAGTTCCCATTTGCCCCTTGACACCTTTTTCTTTTGGCTTTTCTGCAGCTCCCCGTTTTTTGTTGTTGATTTCGCTTCTCACCTGTATTGTTCTCATTCCGATAGTTTGTAACCGTTGTCGTGACCAACATTTGAAACATTGCAGATTTCCCATATCAAGCTTTATCATGGCCCCAGCTTTTCATGGCAATGGGGAAAACTACTGGGTCTTTCTTCCATTTTTTAAAATAATAATTTTTATTAAAGATTTTTCTCATTTACAAAAACAAATGCATTGTCTCTTTCTTCAGGTTGTGTAGCATTGTGCTCTGAATTTATTTTTATTTTTCACCTTACAACTTCTTGTGGTATATGTTGTTGCTGGGTTTTGAAACAAAAACAAAAACACCAGTACTGCTTCATATTTAGTTTTTATAAATGTATAGCTTATTAAAGGAGAGGGGGGTTATTTTGAACCTGGGGAACACATTGCCTCATGGGCAACCTTCTGGGGTGCTACGTGCCACTGGTGGTTTTTTCTCTCTATCTAAGGCAACAAGTGGTATTATCACAGTTCAGTAACACATCCCAGCCAGGCAAAAGCACCACAGAAGGGCACAGACCCAAGGGTGGGAAAGAGATGCCTGAAGAGCAGTATTTGATCCCTGGGGCCAAGGCTCCCAACGCCTGTTTCATTGTAAAATACTCTGGAAGTTGTTGTCTTCAGATGCTCCAAAATCTGGATTTTTATCTCTTCAGTTTACTATTTATGAGCAAATCAGAGGAGGGAATCAGCCCTGACCAAGTGCTCCTGGATTGAAAGTGTGCCAGTATACACACATGCACACACACACAGCAATTTTCCTGTTAATAAGTTTAAATTATATTCAAGTCAGTCAGTTAACGAGTGGTTTAAACTAGCAGCAGCATTAAGATTCAGGCATCTTTCTATATCATGAAAATGAACAAAAAACCACTAGAAATTAATATAAATATATAAATCACCAAGGTTTTCTTTCTAGCATTGGTTATGGCTGCCCCATTCCCCCCTCAATTGTGCCTGGCCCCTGCCAATGCAAACCTCAGGCAGAGAGGAGGGCTTTCCTCTACGCCTGGGTGGAGAAACTTTAGCCTAGGGCCCAAATGCAGCCCTTCAGAGCCTTTTGTCTGGCCCTCTGGATTCTCCCCAGGGCCACACCCCTAAGGAGCCTGCTCCTCAAGTGCTTTTGCCTCAAAGAAACATGTTATTCAACTGTGATAATGCACCGGGTTTGTCTGGATGAAGAAAGGAGAGAAGTGTGCATGTAAAGTCTCTGATTTTAATTTGACTTAAAGTTACAGAGGTAAGAGTCACTTCCATTACCTTGAGCCCTGTCCACTACTGGAATGTGGCCTCCAGAGGGTTCTTCATGAGGGAACATGCCCTTCAGGCTGGAAAAGGTTCTCTACCCCTGCTCTAGTTCATCCTTTCCTACAGTTCTTCCCACAGTCAAGACTTGGTCACTTGCTCAACTGAAGAGTCCAGTCAACCAGATGTTTTCATTCCATGACACAAACTTCATCTATTTTCTGAAGGAGATAGCAGGGACACATCAACATGCTCTAAACTTAGACAATGAATTTATGTCTTCAGCAACTTGCTTTGCATTTTCTTATTGTATATCTGAGCTAGCTGAGCCTTAATTCTTGCTTGAGGCAACAATGCCAATTCAGTGTCTCTTTTGTGAGCGTGTAGGAGTCTGTCTGTCCTGTACCCCCTCCCAAAAAAGCATATGGAAATAAAAGCATCTTCAAAATACTGTTGAGGAAAATATGATTTTCACCTTGGGAGAATCATGAAGCATGGCCTGCTGTTTGCTTCTGCTGCAAATGTAGTCAAGGGGCTTAGAATTAGTTTTAAATCATGTTGCTGTCATTCTTATATCTTATTGTTATTTTATGTTTGCTATTTTTATGTGTTTTTTTGTTGTTGAATAATGTACCATTATAAACATTTAGGATGCAATGCCAACCAAACTTACTAGGGAGTAAGTTCCATTGAGCTCAGTAGGACTTACTGTTTTGATTGCACAGAAAATAGACATTTATTTATATTCATTATTTATTTGATACACTGTATTATAGTTGAGTATCTTATTTATAGAAAGAAGAACAAAAATAACTCTTCTTCTTCCTTCCATACATTCACTGAAATGACTTCACAACCTTACACTATATTCCAGATTCGTGTATTCCAGAGAATCAGTTTGGGGATCACATTTGATACACAAAGAAATCTTTCCAGCTTGATAAGAACCCCCCACCCCCAATGTCAAATCCAGGTTGATAAATGTGCAGACTCTCACACACTGGTACAACAATCACATTTTTCTCTAAATCTACCTTCTTCAGCCTGGTGCCCTCAAAATGGCATCATCCTCAGCCAACATGGTCAATGGTCGCAGATGATGGGAGGTGGAGTCCAACAACATACGGAGACCTCCAGAATTGGAAGGGCTGCTCTAGAAATTGGAGTTACTAGTTAGAATTAGATAATGCTTAGAAATTAGAAATACTTAGCTTACGTTGAAGCAAATGTAAATCAACAATGCTTTGGAGACAGGGTATACATGTGCGGTCACACCCCTTACTCACTTTAAAGCAATGCATGCTCACCCTAAACAAATAAATAGGGCTAATGCATGGCATGCAGAACTCAACTTCCAGGTTCAGCTTCTAGTGGCTAGTGAGTTATAACACCTAACTGAATATAATCAAAGAGCATCTCCAAGCAGCTCAAATTGTCCTTTTATTGTTGAACTTTTTTTGCATGTCTTCCGTCATAGGTGTGAATGTTTGCAATGCCAATTCAGGGAACTCAAAAAAGGGGGGGGGGTGGAGTGTGTAAATTAATGTTCTCCTCTCTGCTGTACCACTTTATTAAAAATATAATTTCCTTGCAATTTAGTGATAATTGCTTCAAACTAATTAGGAGAGTGGAGGTTTCTATGGATCAGAGAATGCTGTTAATTAACAACATAGCAAATTAATACGGATCTGTCTATATGCTTTGATTTATAGTTTAAGTATATTGTATCAACATATGGTTTTAATATGAGCTTAATTCTGTTACTCACTGGGGAATATTTTCAAAGAGAGAAAAGCCTTTACTGAGACATGAGGCTTGTACAACCAGAAATGTATAGCTGAGGCTGGGAAGCATCTTTGGGGTGAATCGCTTTCAACAACAACCTATCTTTTCTAAGTGCAAATTCATACAATTATTCAACAGCTCAGTTATCTGGTAGTCATCTCATGGCATCTCATATTGTTGGCCTAAGGAGCTTGCTTCTTCCTTTAAAGGAAAAATAATGATAATATCATATCTCGGATCATTCCTCCAGTGGTTATTGTTTTCATGTTTTATATAGGGGTAGAGGAAGAATGCATTTTAAATGGCTTTTTACATGGAATTCGGTTGTTCTGGGTGTGTTTTCCCACCAGACCTCCTCTTGTAATGAGTGCTCATTTATGTACAATACACTTATGCATTGGGGTTTTCTTTTCTTTCCTCTTATTGTATTTCACAATAACAGTGTTTTCTTGTTCCCATTCTTTTGCAGATAACAACAAAGTACTAACAAGAGCAACTTGGAAAGTCAATGGAGAGAGGTGCACAATAAATAAATGGATAAGGATGACTTTATACATTCATTTTGCGTATTTTTTCCAATCAGGAAGTCCATATTTACTTCTTACTTCATTGCTATTTTCTTTTTGTTTTAAAAGCCTGACTAATTATATTTGATTTGCTTTAATATTTGCATGCTGCTTTTCCAACAGCAAAGTTGAGCTCAGTGACTCACAACCACAACAAAAGCATTAACAAATGAAAGCACTTTCTAACATAAAAAAGATATGCAATGAAAGTACAATAATAAGTGAATCAAAGCAATATAAAACAGTAAAGCCACAAAATACCAATCACACTGGATGTATGCTAGGAACACCCATTAATGCTGCAACAAGAAACATTGTTGAAGAGGGGAGGGGAAAGTCTATTTAAGACTTCTTCCCTTAGAACTCATAGCCATTTTGCTTTGAGAACATCTTGTATACCCATCCTTGGGTTAGAGCATTCACTGAGCAATTTTGGGTCGCTGGTTGACAGAGCCAGTAATAAGGCAATTCCCCCCCCCCCAAAAAAAACCACCTGATTCACACTTGGTTGGGTGTTTCCCCCCCCACCTTTCCCTCAGTGAAATTATGACTTTCCTTTATTAGGCAGAAGAACATTGTATGAGGGCAGAAATGGCATTGGTCAGGATCAACATAGTACAGGGGGGCCCCCATAAGGGGCCTGAGGGGAGGATTGACCACGGCAAACCCAAGCGTGGGTTCGGTATCTGCCTGGTTGGAATCTGCACCCTGGTGCCCCAGTGAGACCTTGCTTGCTTGGCTTGCACCATGGCAAGGTTCAACACCCCCATGCTTCAGTTTTGGAGCAATCCAAACCCACCAGATTCATTCCATCAACATGGGGCTTGTGGAATGACAAACTGATCCTGGGACCCAATGCCACGCCTGTTGCTGCCAAAAAAGATTTGGCCTGATTTGACCCCATCACCATTGTACAATCTGGTTATGTTGCTTCTCTCATGAGTCACATAATGCACCTCCCTGGGCAAACAGTGTTATTGCTATATACAATTAACATAAATCCAACAAGGCAAGAAGGGCAGATGGGAGGCATAGATGGGTGAGATAATGGAAATGCTAAGGGAAGGGAACTGTTTTTGTTTTTGTTTTAAATTGGTTTGTAAATGAAAACATTTGCATTTTTACAAAAGAAATATTTCTAATTGGGGGGTTTTCAGTTGGCAGATCAACCCCCAAAATCTATTTCCTCTTTTATAATAACTTAAATATTGATGGCAATATAGACCTCTGCAATGTGTTGATGAAGTTGTGTTCTTTTTTATCTGCCACATATTTTACCTGCCAACTTGCACACTGTAATCCATTGGCCTGCACCTTTTGCCAACCTCTTATTTCATTATGTCAAGCAAAAGAGTTTTCATCAAGTCCCACATTCTATTCTGTAATCAAACCACATTTTAATCAAGGTTCTTAGGGCTATCTGTCAACTCAAGGTACAAGCAAATCTAGTTCATGAACACTCTCTCTCTCTCTCTCTCTCTCTCTCTCTCCACTACAACATGCTAACAATGTTGTTAGGTCATTTTGTTAGGTTCAGAAATGGAGGGAGCTAGCCCACAGTGGCCAGTTTGAGGCTTTTTCCACTCCAATATCACACCCACACAACATGCACAGATCGCCAACAACTCCAAGGCAGCCCAAACGTGTGAGCTTCAACAGCACATGCAAAGGTGCAAGGTCAGGAGGCCCTGGATCATGCTTGCTGTCTCCTCTTCTGCCTTGCTCCAGTTAATCTGATTATCTGAACAGAGGCTGCAAATGCACTTGAATAGTCCCTGCACACCTGATCTATCTTCGTCAAGGTAGCTGAACTTGGGGAGAGAGATTTATGTATGTACAACCTGCCCATGCACAGGTTCTGTTCAGACATTCAGATGAAGACATACATGGAAGGAGGGAAGCAGTCTTGAGTCTGATTCTCCACTCCATTATTACAGTGATTTTGTGAAAATGACTTATTATTATCAGTTCTGTAGTCAAGAGTAGTGGTGCTTGTAGTATCAATGTGAGCTGATTTACAGTGACTGTGGAAGATATTTTGAGGCATCTAATCATAAGCCTGAATTTTTATTAAAGCTTATATGTTTAATCAGGGCTTGTATTTTAAAAATGAGCTTAAAGATCTTCAAATGTTTCATGCCAGGCAGAAGACCAGCTGCCTAAGAACCTTGGCAAAATGTTTTTACTCCTAGACAAGGGGGCCCCCTGATTTATAGCAGAAAACAATTCTCAAAGTCGTAAAAAGGGAATTACAGGCTGAGAGCCAAGGTTACACTGACCCTACAAATTAAGGGTGGATAAATAGTAAAATGAGCCATATCTTCTTCCTAAGGTTAAAAAGGTCAAGAGCAGTGAAAAAGCAACTGGTCTGGCTGGCAGAAACAGAACATTTTTGGGAAGTCTTTTCTAAAGCTGTTTCTTTCTTAAACTAAGATCCTTTTAAGATTTCTTTTCCTTTTAAAAGGTTATTTATGTATTAAATATATTAGCTTAAATATAATTATGCAAAGGATTTAAGAAATGCTAGATTCTTATTTCATATAGTTGTAAGAGTTGTAACTATCCTGAAATTAAGTCAGCCACCAGCCCCCCTTGTCAGACAGGAGACGCCATCGAGCACTCCTGATATATGGTTGTCAGGCCTTTTGTTTAGAAACCTTCAAATGAAGGAGATCTTTCAATGTTGATGTGAACTCAAAATCCTTGACATATGTTTAAGATAAAAATTCAAGATTAACCATCTGTTTTGGAAGGCAATAGGGCAAGGAGGGCAAGAGGTGAGCTGGTAATTAAGATTCCTTGTTGAGACACATGTAAGATATATTACTACTTATTTGTCATTTATAGATAGAAGAATATATAGCTTTTTGATTCCCATAAAAGGGCGAGAGGAAATGGGTGTATCTTTTGTGATTGGTTCTAGCAAATAGCCAATAGGAATTTCAACCAGGCTGATTGGACAGAGGCAGCCACAGGAGGAGCAAGGGGGCTGGATTAAGGAAATATAAGTGCTGGCCAGAATGGCAAGAGGCCAGGCCAGAGCTTGGTAACCATATACCACTGTGCCTCATATTTATTTGTCTGACAAATAAATTATTATTTTAATTTCTCTATTGCTGCGTTGAATATTTCATTCCAGCTAAGCGTTAACCACAAGCAGGGTGCTACAATTTCATCTATATGGCCGTCTTATTACAATGGGTTTTCACAGGGAGCGGGAAGTTACATGTGCTCTAGTGAGAGTTTCCACTATATTTGCTTATACATCTTCCTATTTTTATTTATTTAAAATATTCCAGTACAGGGGACGCAGGTGGCGCTGTGGGTTAAAGCCTCAGCGCCTAGGACTTGCCGATCGAAAGGTCGGCAGTTCGAATCCCTGCGGCGGGGTGCGCTCCCACTGCTCGGTCCCAGCGCCTGCCAACCTAGCAGTTCGAAAGCACCTCCGGGTGCAAGTAGATAAATAGGTTCCGCTTACCAGCGGGAAGGTAAACGGCGTTTCCTTGTGCGGCTCTGGCTCGCCAGATGCAGCTTTGTCACGCTGGCCACGTGACCCAGGAGTGTCTCCGGACAGCGCTGGCCCCTGGCCTCTTGAGTGAGATGGGCGCACAACCCCAGAGTCTGTCAAGACTGGCCCGTATGGGCAGGGGTACCTTTACCTTTACCTTTATTCCAGTACAGCTGCTCTTTAGCTAAATTCCAGGCAGGTTCACAATGACATAAAATAAAAGTGCAATACATTGATGGACTCAAAGCAGTGAATAAGACATCTAGATCAATGCTAAACCACATTGGTCACAAAAGACCATTCTAACTGTTGCTATTTTGGGGTGGGATTAAGTAACTCAGCAAATTCAAGTTGCACAATTCAAGTTGATTTGGAGGTCTTGCAAATTAGACCCATTTTCCCAGAAGACAGGACATTTTATAAGACGGAAAGTTAAAGGAAAATGCACTGGAATGTGTGGGGCAACAGTTGCTAGATGCGACATCATCTGCTAAGATGTATAAAAAAAATTCAAGTGCTTGCTGGAGATGTAAGAAAACTGAAGGCACAATAATGCACATGTGGTGGGGCTGCGAGAAGATACAAGATTTTTGGGAGACGATATATAAAGGACTTTTAAAAATCTTTAAACTCTCTTTCAAATAAAAAAAAAAGGCAGAGATCTTCCTGTTAGGTATTATGTCTAATGAAATTTCAAAGAATTGCAGAAGAATGTGTATGTATGCAACAACGGCAGTTAGAATTCTTATTGCAAAAAACTGGAAGGGAGAATTAATTCCTACAAAATTTGACTGGCAGGTAAAGATAATATAGTTTTTAGGACTAGCTAAAATGATGGGAATAATAAGATGAAATTCAAACCAAAGAGTAAATAAAGAATGGGTGGTATTTAAAGAATATATAAAAGAGGACTGTGGAAATTTGAACCTTTTGACAGGATTTGACTGAATCTCTCAGGAAAAAAAGAGAAATTGAGAAATGTAGAAAATCATAGTTAGGAATGGACATATTAGAAAGTGCTAAATGGTAAATGATGTGTAAGATACACAGGGAGGTTAACTGGAAGTCAAAGAAATATGTAAAGTCTTTTATTAATTGTAGTGTAGTGATATTGTTATGGTTTTCTAAGTGTTTCTAATTTGTTTTCTTCTGTAATGTCTTTATTAACTGATAGTGTTTTTAATTTGTTTGTTTTTGCTTTTTTGTATGTATGAGTGTTCTGGGTTTTTGTGTGTTAAAAACATATGTATTGTATAATCAATAATAATAATAATAATAATAATAATAATGATAATAATAATTGTGACATCGTCTAACCTCCCTGCAAAAAAAAAAAAAAAAGGAGGGGGGAACACACTCAATAAATGGAACATCTCAAAGCAACCAGACTTTCAGAATGCCTGGGTGGATAAAAAGTAGTTTTCCTGGTCATGGCATTCCATAACTGAGGGGCGGGGGGGGGGCATACATAATTTAAGTTGCTGCTGCAATTTCTGGGGCAGATTTTAAAGGGAATGTTGAGAGTTCATGCTGAGGCAAAATATCTTGGAAAATCAAGACAGTTTCAATAAACCAAGTGAAATTTCTCTGGGGGATTTTTCACCTCTTTGTTTTTCTTATGTTTTGATGGAAAGCAAAAATCAGAGTGAATGTGAAGACCCTTTCTCAGCCAAAGCATCAGAGATTTAAAGGGAAAAGCCAAAAGAGTTTTGGAAATTCTAGTGGTATCATTTGTGTGTGTGTGTGTGTTTTGGGGGGTGCTCATCCTTCACTTAATAAAGGTTTATATAAATTGACCCTGAGTCACGAATGTTGGTTGGATGTAGATAGGGTGGTTCCAATGAATTAATTCTCTCATAATTAAGTTTAAATGTTGACATTTTCATTTATATTTTATATATATATATATATATATATATATATATATATATATATATATATAAATTATAACCAAGGTATTCAGAAGATGTAACAAGAGGAAATATAATAGCAACGTCAACAGCTTTCAAGCATAAACTCATTGGGATTCTGTTCACATCCAGACATGTACCTGTGTAAGTCACTCTTTATTTTTTCTTCATGAATCATTCATTTAGCACACAAAGTCTTCATGCTAAAAAGGTCTTCAGAAAACTCACACAGTGCCTAAGCTATTTTTTGTTTTCAAAAAATGTATTTGGCCCCTAAATTCTAGACTGACTGGTTTGTGTGGTAATGTGCTTCCTTTCAGCTCAAGAAATAAAAGGGACCCTAAGCCAAGAGTAGTATATAATTTAAAGAGGATGTGTTTTATAGATGGATTTGGCACATTCCACAACAAGAATTGAATTACGTATGCAAATAAAGCTGTGCAGGTTTTGCCAAAGACAATATTCTAAATAAAAAGTACAATGAATGGAGTTTTAAGAATTTGCCTGCTTTCTATGAATCTTTTCCTTCTGAGATGTTTATAGTCCTTTTCAGATTAGGGAATGAGGTATGTAAACCTTGCTACTGTTATACATAACTACTTAATGTGTTACAGTAAGACATAACCATATAGTTACTATTTTGTGAGTTGCTTTGGTCCCCACCCTTCTGTGGTAAGCAAGGGGGGGGGGAGGAGGATGCATTTTAAATGGATTCAAATTACAAGGAAAAAAAATTCTGACCAAACATTAGGAAGAACTTTCTGATGGTAAGAGATATTCAACAGTGAAAAGGACCACCTTGGGTGGTAGTAGACTCTCTATTACAGGTTTTTAAACAGAGTTTGGATGCTCATCTCTCCAGGAAGTCTTTACCTGCAGTGGCATAGTGGGGGGGGGGGGCAGGGGGCATGTGCAGAATCTTGGGGGGGGGGGAGCAAACCAGGCAGCTCCTGCCCCTTCAGAGATCCCCGAGCCCTCCCTGGCTCCGGCGGCAGGAGGTTGGTGAGAGCAGAGGGTGAAGAGCAACTTCCATGCCCGGCTCCTGCTCAGTGGCAGCAAGAGCTGGGCAGGCACATTCTGCCCCCACCTGGCATGCTCTGGCATGCACCCACACACCCGCCCCAGGCACCAACAAGCAGCGCTACAGCACTGCTTAGCTGTGATTCTTCCATTGCAGTGGATTGGACTAGATGGCCTTGGGCTACAAACACAGACTCTGCTAACCCAGAAGTAGTACATCAGGTTAAGAACTTTACCTCAGGATGAGAACAAAAATCATGCAGCAGCCCCATTAGCTAAAGTGGTATCTCAGGTTAAGAATGGTTTCAGGTTAAGAACGGACCTCCGGAACAAATTAAGTTCGTAACCAGAGGTACCACTGTACTGTGATTCTATGAAAGCAGTGTAGGGAAAAAAACAATGAAACAGGAGCTTCTGCATCTCCTCAATTGATAAGGAAAACATAGAACAGCCGGAGGTAGCTTGCTTCCCCACTTCTCCTGCTCACTCCTCTGTGAGGTGGGTGAACTGCTTTATGTCCTTTGTGTAATGGCTTATCATGTTGGGCTAAGCCTTGTTGATAGCTAGAAAATTATTGGAAATTATTTTGGGAGCTGACTAATTAGTTTCTGCTGTTTCTTCCCCTTCTCCCTGCAACCTGACTTCATCCATTTTCAGAAACATGGCATGGCACTTCTGTTGACTCAATGAAAGAAACTACTTTCATCAGAGTTCTGCTGAGAGGACAGTGTAAAGGCTGGACCATTTCCAACTGCATGCAGATCCATCATCTCTATCAGTATCATTTGAAATTACAAAAACAAGAGCAACATATGAAATATGTATACCCATGTTAAGTGCTCAGCACAGCCTTTTATTTAGTAATCATTTCAAACATAGCTCAAGGCTTGAGCGTGTGGGTTTGCTTATCACAGGAAAATGCTTTTTAAAAAAGTTAATAGGCAATTTGGGGTACTTCAACACAACAGATCATTGTGAATTCACTGCTGCTCATGCATGTACGATTTGCACAACGTTCACATACAGTGTCATCCTGTTCAAAATTCTGCACCACATGATTTTCTCATTGAATTCAGGTCTACCATTTTTGGAGAAAATCTGGGAAATAAACCCTGCAGAAATGGTGAATCTGGATTAATTGTGGAGAAAAAAATTATACAGAATGGAATATCGATGAATATGACACTGTGTGTACACTATTTAAAAAAAATCAGTTGAATAATTTAATAGATACAAGCTTCCATTGGTAAAGGAATTGTGTCTCTCAGAGAGAGGGGGAGAGAGGAAAAAGGAGATGGAGATAGGCTGTACTTGTGATGGAAGAGAAAGAGAATGTACTCTCTGATTGAAGCTTCTTATATAGGTCTCCAAGTTGTTGTTGTTGTTGTTGTTGTTATTTTGCTGCATTTATATTCCATTATGCTGTCAGTGAATTGAAGGTGGTTTGCTCTGTCTCCCTCCCTCCCTCCCTTTCAAATCTGAGCCATATTTCTCCATGATCACTGACTGAAAATCATTTAGGAGCACTGGCCTTAAGGGAAGAATCATATATCAGTGGTGGAGCACAGGCTTTGCATTCCCAAGGTTCCAAGTTCCATCTCTGATGTCTCCAGGTTGGGCTGGGAAAACTCCTGCCCTAGGGTTGCCATATTCCGGGGATCAAAACCCCGGACACCCCCTACCATTGGGGAACCCCTCCCACCATCCCACATCTCCCTCGCTCGCCCCCACCACTAACCCCTTACCCACCCGCCTGCTCCCCCCTTCTTCCCTCTTGTCTCTTACCTTTCCTGTCTTCAGTCTCCTGCTCACAATAGGAGGCTAAGCTGCCCCCGGGATGTTGCACAAGGCCAGGCGACTGCCGGGAGTGGCCTGGGGCCAAGCACAGCCCTGGGAAAGCTGTGCAAGGCCTGGAATGGAAAGAGTTGTTGGCATGGATCAAGAGACAGTAAGGCACACAATGGAAATTTGGGAGGCTAGCAAATCCTTCCCTCAAGAGGGGAGGAGAACATGGGAGAAATGAAATTTTACCTTTTGATTGGAGCTTATCAGCGAAAATTGTGCTTGCCAGGGCACTCATAAATTGCATTGGAGGGGTTCCTCAAATGCACTCGCTGGTTCAGCTTCCCTGCATCATTCTCGTGGATTACAGATATTAAGCTATCCTTATGACTGAAACCTAACTGACTTTTATAGTAAATGTGAGCAAAGAAAAATGCCCGTCCATTCAATCTGACACAAAATTACCCAAGCGATTTCCTACATGGAGGCAAAGCTCTGCATTTTCAACTTTTATTGTATGAAAATAAAAAGGGAACCTTCCAGTTATTGCTGACATCTCTTTGCCAAACGCGTATACAAAGTGAAAAGTAAAATAGGAATAAAAGCTTGGTTCCTAAGTCACATAACATCTAGTCATATGAATTATTCATGCCACTTCTCTAAAAGTTGGGCCTGAAACCCCTTAAAAACAAACAATAAAAAAATAATAATACTAACAATGGAGGATTTCCCCCCTTCCTCCTATCAAAGGCTGGCACGTCCAAGTTAAATGGAAGTTACACTTGAATTACAGTCTAAATGAAGATGTGGGGAAATTTTGCAATGCAGTTTGCAAACCCAAGAATGTGTATATTAGGGGGGAGTCTGTGTGAGAATACATATATTAGTGACAATAACAAAGGATTATATTAGGAGGACTTGCTTGAAAAATATGTACATTAGGCAAAATGACATGACAAAAATGATGCACTAAAATGCTAATGAATTTGAGCCATAATTTTTTTAAAAAAAATAAAAATAAATGGAAACTGATGTGGGTTTGTGACAAACTGTACTTAGTTCTGAACATGTTCTTCAAAGTTCTGAACACGTTGTCCGTATATTCAGTCAAATAAAATTTTAATTATACAGTAAATAGAATCCAGAGCTGTTTGAATAAATGGGATGTGGGGAGAGAAAGTCGTAATTTTTGGTAATGCCTGCTTCTGTACAGATTAATTCAATTCATTGGTCTACAGTCACTTGAAGATTGCTGTTCCTCCCCTTGCTATGACTAATGCTGGTCGCCTGATTGTTGGGGCCATGTAGGAATTTATCCACTTGGCAAATTGGCACCAGCCATTTGGTTTTCGCCTACCTAGTAGCAATCATCACAACTTTGAAAGGTTATGCATTCGGTAAGCCTTATTATGGGAGGGGAGGTCGTAGCCTCCGCCTGCCCCTCCTTGTTAAGGGTATCCCGTTAAAGGGATCCGGGGTTGTGGTTCCTGTCTGAAGCCTGGGCATGGGCTAGGGCCATGCCATGGCCCCATCAGTGACTCTGGGGGAGCTCTTAATTTATGTATATCATAGGGATCCCCTTATTGACCCTTATGAGACTTTCTGCAGATGGGCAGAAGCCGGAATATAGTCTTGCTTCACCCAATTTCCTAAGCCAAACCGCTCACACATCTGTAACCAATAAGGTTGTGGCTTAATTCATCCCATTAACTCAATGTACTTGTGTTTGTGTGTTTATTTGGGAGGGAACTGCGGGGCCCGGGGCCTCACCACACAATTTTAACACAGCCCATATTCAAAACCTGATATAGTGACTCAGGGCATTGGAATGTACTTTAATTACTTTCTTTTGGTATAATAGGGTCCATGTTTTGTAACCCTGTCTTGTTTAGCCACTATGCCTATGCTATATATAGTCCCAGTAGCTATCTTCCATGCATTCACATACCTGTGGTTTCTTTATTTTGGTTTTGTTTCTGTTTCTGTTTGACAGTGCTCTATAATTGTATATGGACAATTGTACATAATTGTATGTGGACTATGTATATTTTCTTTAGGTCCTGTTTGCTAACACTGTATTTTGCAGACTTTTGTATATATATATATTTTTTAAAAGAATTAATAAAAAGTATTTTTTAAAACAAACAAACAAACACTAAACTAAAACCCTATTTGGTTGCCCAGTTAGCTGAACTGAATTTAATCTTTTCTGTATCCAGAATTAGATTCAGATTTTTGAATTATTTCTGGATTTTGATAATAACTTGCTTAATATTCAGTGATATATTATAAGGATGCAGACACAAAGAGATACGAAGTTGTGACAGAACTCTGCAACTCTGTAAGGTCTAGTTAGATCCTGCTTTACAATTAATGTTATCCTTGCAGGGAATTTGCATTCCTCACCTAGTCAAAGAAATCATTAAGTTTCTCTAGGTGGAAAATATACTTGGGAATTTTAAGTTTTGCCACACTGGGGGAGTTGATTGCGTCCCCCCAGATCTGCTGAATTTCCATGTCTTAGATCAATTCTGTATTTCTGTGGTGATCTCAAGAACATGACTCCACAGGGGGTTTCCCAGTGCTCTAATATAAATTAAACTTTTATTAAATGGTTAATAAAATATAAATTCATAAAAAGTCATGGTTTATGGTTATATTTAAAGACACCCTCTTATTCCAAGGCATTCAATATGCTGGCAACTTCCTTTACAAAAGTTTGTAGATATAATGAAAAATATTAGCAATGATTACTTAATTGTGTTAAATGCATCTTCATTCATTCATTTATTTTCTCTCTTCTCTCTTTCTTCAGTTGTGTGCCCAAGGTGGCTTGAGGGATATTCAGTTGCTATAAATATGTTAACAGGGTTTAACATACACCTCAAGGCAATTTACAGACATACCAAAAAGAACTAAAAATAGTTTGAAGAACAATAGCAAAATCAACTGAAGATACATTTATAGCAGGCATGTCCAACAGGTAGATCGTGATCTACTGGTAGATCACTGGACGTTTGTGATAGATCACCAGTAGATCACTGGCTCCCCCCCCCCAAAGAAGCTCAACAACTTTCCCCTGTGCCCCTTAAAACAGGGTTTTCCTTCTCCCTAATACATATCAACAACTTTGACCTGAACCCCCTAAAGGGGGGTAGATCACTGTCAGTTTTTAACTCTGTGAGTAGATCGCGGTCTCTTGGGAGTCGGCCACCCCTGATTTATAGACTTGTAGAATTGTAGATATGAAAGGGACCCCAAGGGTTATTAATCCATCAACAACAACCTCATCGTCAACAGGAATTGCAGAACTGGCATCAGGGCCGTCTAAAGCATATGAGGCGCCAGGGTACAAAGATCCACATAGCGCCCGGCACACACACACACACACACACACACACACACACACACACGTTGCCCAGAGTTGTCAAAAGAAAACAGGAAACATAAGGAGCCCAGTGCAACAAACCAGCCCAACTGAGTAAAGCCAGATGCCTCATGGTGTAAGATGCATGCGCTGGGCGAGCCTCTCCATGGCCCTATGCCAATCCCAGCCACGCAGGAGGGTGGAGTCAGCCAGCCGCCTCAGTGCCTCACTGGCTCACTCACCCCTGAACTCTCCCACAGCAGAAGAGCCCGTCACGGCACTCTGGCAGGCGGGCTCTTCCCCAGACTCCAACTTTGAGAGCCCACCGCCCAGGTGCCCCACACCCCTGGCGCCTATGGTTAAGACAACCCTGACTGGCACTATTACATGTGCCATATAGTACTTGTCAGGAACAGATGTGTTTCACCTCTGCTCTTCCTCAAGTTTGAGCCTTCTTACAGCTAACAGTGCAAGTTATAGTTTAGTTAACAAAGTTAACTTCCATATCAGAATTCATTAATTATGTTGTGGCCTGCATTTAAACCAAATTCTTTTTCTTTTGTCCTCTCACCTTTCCAGGGGAGGGAGGTGGAGCCCGTGGGTGGGTGGGGAGCTGTGGAAGTGGTTTATATATTTTAAAAACAATGGATTAAATATCCACATATAAGCAGATTCTGTATTTAACTCATGAGGTGGCCATGTTTCAGAGGTAGATGAAGTCATATGCAATTATTTGCACTTTTAACGATAAGGCTTCTAAAGCACGAAAGGTAATGCTAAAGTATTATTTAACTGCATATTATTTGAGTGAATTATGAGATTATATTTATTAAACCATAGACCTCCCCTGTTCACTGCAGGAAGTATTCTTGCTTGCTATGTCATGGACGCTAAATGGCAGCTTTGTTGTTTTAGATTGGCAATTCATAACATAAAATAAAAAAGTTTCCAGATTAAGAGCTTTCTTTTGAAGTGAAATCATGAGGTGAAATTAAACAATGCATTTCCTGTGAGCTGGCTGATTGCTTGACTGTTGGCGTATGAATTAATCTGCTCTAATGCACCATCAAAGAATCATCTCTTTGTATTTATTTTATTATCCCAATCCCTGTATTCCATCTATAACAAGCCAATAATAAAGGAGAAGGCTGCACACTGGAACCCATTACTCATGTTTAGGGCACTCTTGATTTAATGCGGGGCCAGTTCCACAGATTTTGTTCTGCTACCAACATTTCATCCTTGTGCTAGACTCTGCTTCCCATGCCCAGAATGCAGTTGTTTGCAAAGGATCTCCTACATACAAGCCACTGTATCAGAATCCCAGGAGCTTGGAGCTTTTACACATAAGTGTCTATTCATGCTTAGAAGACAAATGTGCTCAGCACATGGATGTTGCTGGACAAGCATGGGGACATAACTTTGGATGCAGGGTAAGAAACACAGACTTAGTCCTTTTTCAGACTATGAGTGCCCTGAGTGCAAGTAACACATGAAGAGGAACATGGGAAACAGCCTTAATACAAAGTTACATCCCCATGCTTGTCCAGGAACATATTTGTCTTGACTGGAGAACTGTATTGCAAAATTTGGAGAAGTGTGAATTTCAAAAGTTGGCTATGTTTTACTTTTGTCTGTTGTTTTGTAAAGTTCAAATTTGCTTGGTTGTCTTTAAATGTGAACTGAACTGAATTTCTCTCTCCATCCCAATTCTGAGGGTGGAGATGAACTGAGACAACCCAGGGTTCACTGGATCCTGAGTGAGACTCACTGCCACCCAGGTTCAATCTCTGTACACAATGATTTGCTCAACCCCACCCCCACCCCAGTGGTTTTAGAGTGGCTTGACTGATGTGCTCACATTGGGCACTGCACTGCAGGGGGTGCCAAAAGAATGCTGTAGAACAGAGTGTGAGAGGTGGAGGGGTAAATTTTAGCACCACACAGGGGCACCATTGAAATGTGAGAGCCCAAAGTCTGCCACTGTCCCCCATTTCTACCCCAACTGTCATACGTGGCAGGGCTGTGGATGTAGTGGTGGCCCTACCACTCTGCTAAGCCTTTGCATGGCTAAAGTTGCACCCCTAATGTTTGAACACCCAGGACAGTTATTCACCCCTGTATCATCTTCTCCCATACATCACCATGCTGATACCAACAAAAATTATTGTGAGCTGAAACAACCAAAGTTAATGAGCGATCTAAAACTGACCCCAGGAGTCTTGTCTCGCAGTGCTCTGAACAAAACATAGTCACAAATCCTTTCTGAAGTTGTTTTGCGTTAAGGCAATTCTGAATTAATTTAGACACATCAAATTTTATCATTTCCTCCTGTCTTCCTATGCCTACTGGCATGGGGGATGTGGATATTAAAAATGATAAAGTAAGTAATGTAAATTTGATAAAATAGATTTCAAAAAGCATTTTGTGTCCTGAATTATAATCTTACTATCTAATTATATAAAACCTGGTATGAAAAGGAATGCAACTTTAGTTTTCATGTTAAAGATAACATTAACATTGAATAAACTTTATTTCATTGGGGGGAAAACATAGGCTTCTGTGAAATGAAGGGACAAATTGCATGGGATGAAATCTTCCTGAAGGGGATGGGTAACCATTTTCTTCTAGATTTTAACTGCCCCAAAGGTTAAAGCCTCTGCTTGCATCTCCAGAATAGGACTGGGAAATGTCCCTCTTAATGATGTTATATCATCACATCACAGTCACCTTGTTTGCAGATGATGTCACCAAATTTTCTTTCCCTATTTTGTTGGAAACAAAAGTATGACAAAGGTGAGAGTGGACATTTGCCAACCCCATTGAATGCAAAGGCATACAGGCATTATAATTCACTTTAATACGTATCTCCAAAGTAATGCACTTCAATATTAATTGTACCAGGTTTATACATTAGCATTAAAGTGATGATATCAAATGATGCCTCCAAATTGGATTACCATAACCTAGTGGCCCAATTTTGAAAACCATTCTGAGATTTTGCACTAATATAAAAGGTTGGCTGGTTTCTGGATCCTGTTCATCAACACTGGTTGCTGTAGTTGTGTAAAACTTGTGTAGTGGATACCTTAGAGCAGGGCTGGAAAATCTGTGGCCCTCCAGATGTTGTTGGAGAATCCACATGCCCATCATTCCTGATCCTTGGCCACATTTTCTGGGATGCTGGAACATGGATTCCAAAACATATAGAAGGCAACAGGCTTGGGAAATCAACCCTAGCACTTGTCTACATGGTAGGTCTACAACAAAGTCCCATATTTATATCAACCTCTCAGAGGTCCTGCTGTCAAGCCCACCACTAAGGTTTATCAGATTCATTTGTATCAGGGAAGGAGCCTTTCCGACTGCAGGATTCCATCTTCAAAGAACTCTAGTGATGACCTTTAAATGCACCTGAAATTTTCTGAAATTAAAAACCATTTGCTTTTTAAAAATAAAAAATAAAAATGTCAAAGGTTCGTTTTAATATTTTTATTGCAAAGGCATATTTTGAGGGCTTGCCCTAAAATAGTGTTCTTGGACTATAACCCCCATCATGCCTGATCATTGACTATTCTGAATAGCGCTGATAGGAGTTTGAAGTTCAACAACATCTGGAAAGTGATAGGTATCCTATCCTGGCCTTAAGAATTTCTTTGCTCTTATGTATTGAGTTCCATATCAGCTGAACAGCTTTGGCTGACAGGATAACATTTCATGTCCTGAAAGATAGTGGCAGATAATGATGTTGGCAATCCCACATCTGTGAAACGTTGTGCTTGTTTTGGTTCATCTGAGAGCCAGAAAGTATATCAAAACCATGAAGAAGCGGCTTCTTTAAATCACTCTAGATGGTAGCTATCTCCATCAGTCCATGGGCCAGAGGAAATGGTTGTGAGTGTCTGGAGTATATAAAGAAAGTGGCTTTTTTCGATAACCTATGATCCCAGTAAAAATATTATCCATGTTTTATTTATTTATTTATTTATTTATTGTTTGTTTGTTTGTTTGTTTGTTTGTATGCTGCCTTTCATCTGATGCTCCCAGGGCATTCTGCAGCAGAAAAATGCAAAATGAAAATACAAACTACATAAGACCCCAGCACATAACACTGTATCCAACTACAATGCAGTACAATATCATAAGTCCTATTTAGAGCAGACCCACTTAAAATTAAGATCCTGAATTAGTCATCTCAATTAAATCTAATAGGTTTATACTGAGTAGGACTAGCATTGGATACCACCCACAGACTACATATGGTGACCCCTGCATATGCATCATCTGGATCAGGCAAGTTTGTCCCTGCTACTAAATAAATGCTTGCATTCACAAGAAAGCATTGCTTTTTCTTTATTCCATATTAACTGCATTGCTATTAGATGTAGATGTTTGCCACTAAAGAATATTCTTAGATTATGCAAAATGTACCCCTTCGTTCTGAAGTAGACGTTCCTGACAAGGTTAGTCTGAATGCATTGCATTTTCTATACCTAGCACAAACATTTATCTCTCTCTTCATATTAAGGCCATTTAGCCTTCTCTGCCAGTGATAAAAGGGTTGGATTTTTCTCCTGCATTTATATACTATCTCTCTCCATCTGTCCTAACTTTAGAGGCTTTGATCATGTCCATCAAATACAAAATAGGTCACCTCTGCCTCAATGCAACCATTCAAATAAACCAAAGGCTCCCTTTTGATTATTCCATCTGTATATCAACTCCAAGAGAATGCTGAGAGACATTATCTGTTGCTACAATGGAGCTATGGAGTTCTCTATTCCTTGAAGGTGCAGGTAAATCATAACAGCACAAGAATAACCCTGCTGAATCAGATCAAAGGCCCTCCTAGTCCAGTGTCCTGTTCTTACAGGTACTAACCAGATGTCAGTGGGAACACTACAAGTAGGACAGTCTTCCAGCTTCAACTGTGAGCTTTTTTAGGTGCATTGTCAGGACCCATTTGAATGTCCTATGGAATTCAGTTGGGTTTTCTCTGAGGTGTATTGGATTAGGATTGCAGGCTAATTCCCATCATAGGGAGTATAGGATTCTGGGAAGGACCAGATTCAGAACAGGCTGTGCATTAGACAAATGAATTACATTGTTCAGCAGCCCAGGAAAAAATAAACCTATGTAGTGCTTTACATTAAGAAAATAAGCATATCCCTGATTTAGAGCAGCCATCCCAGTTTCTGATTTGATCCAGGAATTTCCCACTTTTCCGTAGGATGTCACTAATTTCACTGGAGAAATGTTGAAGGGTATGGAGTTATCCCACCCAAGCTGCCTGAAGGTGAAGTTTTTTGTAATGTTTACTATTTTCTCATGTTTTTATATATGTTGGAAGTTGCCCAGAGTGGTTGGGACAACCCAGTAAGATGTGTGGGTTTTAAATAGTAAAATTATCATTATGGAATGGAACGTTCCTAATTACATCAGAGCAATGTTGGAGGGTATGAAATAGCCTTGAACTCTCATTTTAAAAGCCTCTGCCCCTCCAGGGGCAGACTTTGGTCTTTCAAATTTCAGTGGCACCCTGTCTTTCTGTGGCCCCCACCACTCACCTTCAGTAGTCTTGGCATCCAGTGTGGTGGAACCAGTCGTGCTGCCCTAAATCCACCTCTGTCTCCTCTCATGACATTCTATGGGAGGCTGCCTATCCCATGAGATCTTGCAACAAGACTAGGGGGGGAGACATACTTCCACCTCCTCACACTGTTTTCTGGGCTGCAGTGTGACCACCAGGCAAAGTCACCCTGTGCACACACCACACCCAGAATGAGGCTTAAATCTGTTGATCAAGAGGACATAGGAGCTTACTTTTTATAAGGAAGCTAAGAGTCCAGGAGCTTCCTCCTTTTCTACCCATCTGTCAACAGCACTCAACACATTCCAACCCAGGACCGCTGACCATATTCACAGATAGCAGACACACATGTCCATCAAACTAAGCTTTGTCTACACTGGGTCGCAGTAGCCCTCCAGGTTTTCAGGCAGGGTTCTATACCTATTCTACCACTGAAGTTCCTCTTCCTAAACCTTTATTTATTTTATTTATTGAATTTATATCCTGCCCAGGGTGGTAATATGTTGAGTGCATGTATGGGTGGCTGCAGGAACATCATGAAAGCCCCAGGCAAGGTTTCGATTGTAGACTTTTAACTATGACTTCCCAACAGTTTCCCTGCTATTGTCACTTTAAACTGGCCTATGACAATTCTGTGCAGGAGTTTCCTATTTGTATGAGAACAATAAATTTAATTAATGCCCATATAACAATCATACAGGTTTAAAATACTGCTTATGGAAAGCACTGAGAGGGTTCCCTCCTCCCTGAAATGAATATTTAAACATTCAAATATGATTTCATGAGCTTTAATTTATTTCTCGCGCAAGACCACAAGGCACATTTTGTAGTGCCGTAATGTGCCCCAGCATGAGTGGTTTAGATGATGATATGAGGTTATAATGAGCTGCGCTCTCCCTACGCAATGTACTTGGTGTGTAATTGCTGCATGACTTTTCTTGGGAGCAGTTTGGAGATTATAAAAGTAATAACAATGCCTACAGTCTGCAGTGCAAAGGACAACAATGACAAAACGATTTCTTTTGTTGGAGACCCAAATTTTATCCTGTATGTTGAAAATAGCATTGAGGGGCACTACAGAAACTTAAATCTGTGCCACTTGTCTACAAACCACCCATCCATGTTAAAACCTTCTGCCACTAAAAATCTTACTGGGTAAATTGTGAACTCAGTAATGCATACAAGCTCTTTGAGTCCTCATAGGTCTTTTCATCAATTAAGTAGCAGGCTGAGATTTCACATCATGTTAACGAGTACTTGGTCAGCCATTTAGGATCCTCTTCAGACTCCAGTGCAGCTAAAGTGGTTCATGAGGCTTTGTTTCACTGTCAAAGGATGGAATTATTATTATTATTATTATTATTATTATTATTATTATTATTATCTGGCTAAAGCTGGAGATTAAATACTTGACTCTTACCAAAAATTACTTTTACATTTAAATTATTAACATGACATTTTAATTTATATAATCATAGCTACTGGACACCACAACTATAGGCTCTCTTCCCATTGCACCAGCCTTTCCCAACCTGATGCCCTCCTAATATTTTGGTCTATCACTCCCTTTAACCCCAGCCTGTGTGGCCCATTTGGAAGTACCAGGTTGGGGAAGGCTGCATTACACCCTCAAATGATCAGTTAATGTACTACTACTACTACTACTACTACTACTACTACTTCATTATTTCTACCCCGCCCATCTGGCTGGGTTTCCCCAGCCACTTTGGGCAGCTTCCAACAAAAGATTAAAAACAGAATAAAACTTCAAACATTGAAAACTTACCTAAACAGGGCTGCCTTCAGGTATCTTCTAAAAGTCAGATAGTTGTTTATTTCCTTGATATCTGATGGGATGGGCGCCATTACCGAGAAGGCCTTCTGCCTGGTTCCCTGTAACTTCACTTCTCACAGTGAGGGAACCGCCAGAAGGCCCTCGGCGCTGGACCTCAGTGTCTGGGTTGAAGGATGGGGATGGAGACGCTCCTTCAGGTATACTGGGCTGAGGCCATTTAGGGGAGGTAAGAGAGAATTAGAAAGAGGGAAAGAGAAGTGGAAGTTGAGTGATTTGTATAAATACTAGCAATGTACAGGAAATGTCTTATTTGACCATTTGCTGAGTGAGTTAAAATGAAGCTCTCCTGAATTATTATTTGGGGGTAATGAATATCTCTAAAACTTTAGGCTGGGGGTTGCTGCATACTTTACTTAACTTTATAAGATAGGGGAGGATTTTTTGGTTCCCCCTGCAAAAAAATGTTTTTAAAATCCTTATGCTGTTCACAGCAGTGCAAGGCTCCTTCTATCAGCTTCACATGTTCTCATCATATGAGCCTGCCCAGGTTTAAAGTACTTTGGGAGAAGCCCTTCTCTCTTTCCAGTCAACATCAGAAGCTTGTTTGGTGAGAGCTTGGGGGTCTTCTCAGTGGTAGCTCCGAGACTCTGGAGTTCATTGCTAAGAACAGCCGATCTAGCCAGTTCTTTGATAACCTCCCACCAACAGGGATTTTTATTTGGACTGGAGTTTGGCCTCTTTAACTCACTTATTCTGGTAATGGCAATTACATGATTTGTGCAACTGTTTTGTTTTATTTGTTTGATGTCTGATTTTTTTGAAATTGTGTTTCTGTTCTTAGGCATTTGGTGGAATTTTTGATACAAATTAAGCAATATCTGTACATACAAATAAATGAATGCCTGAGCTCAGACATTTAATATATTTAAACATATTGGTTGGAATTTTATTATGCTTTAAAGCCATCTGATATAGTCATATTTACCATCCATCATCAGCCTCAGTGTTTTGAGAGACGAGATTCACCAAAATAAGGACAACTTTTTCCACTTTCTTTGCTTTTTGGCAAGCTTGGGATAAATATAGAATGTTGTATCCATCTGTGTGATCAATGTACTTTATAATCACCATTGGACATTGGCCTCCACTGGAAGTCAGACAATTGGTTATAGCTAGTCTCATTCTCTTCCAGCAGAAACTCAGCAGGCATCCTCCCTTTTTACATTCAGGAGTCTCTTGAAGACCATTTTTTTCCCATGCCAGCAGGCTTATGTGGTTGTCTAAAATATCCCTCAAGTAGCTAATGGTTTTAATTATTGTTTTGTATAGTGTTGAAATATTTTTATGTGTTCCGTTGCCCTGATGCTTGGTAATACAACTGTATACAAATACCTGTATAAAGAAATGAAATAAATATCTATCTACCTTGGTGGGCGTAATTGCAGCTTTCGCAGGAGTGTGAATGGGTAAAGAGCTTTTCGGCTAACGTTTTTTAATGTAATTTGACTGGTCGATGGCCAAATGAGTGTTCCTGAACCAACCTTAGCTCTCCTCTCTATATTTAGAGAAGGTGTGGATGTTCCTACTTACTATAAACCTCTGGTCACAAAGTTCATTGCAGCAGCACAGCTAGTAATTGCCATGGAATAGGAGAGGAACAAAACATCTCTATCTTAAAACTTGGTGCAATAGAGTTTACCAACTAGCCTTGGATGAAAAGTTAATCTAGGAGAAGAGAAAGGCATGGGCGGGAGGGGGAGCAGCCCTCAATCAAAACTTATCAATTTATATCAATTTGATATCCTTTTATTCAGTTTGTTAACAAAATTGGCTTGACTGTTAACAAAAGTGTCTGAAATCCTACCCCCCCCCCCCGCTTCTCATTCTTTTTAGTATGAAGTTCTGCCCTCCACTACTCCCTCTTCTGATGTTGCAGCTACACTAGAGGCACCCTAAACTTTTTTATTTCATTTCTTCTGTTATTGCAAAGAATGGCATTTTTGTAAATTGATTGCTCTGTTTATTAAAAATGATTGTATTTTCAGATACATGTGTGTGTGTATATATATATATACACACACACACAAATAAAGACATAGATTAATATATAAACTGTTCAATTAGCAGTCCTGTATGTTCTGCTATACCCTGCATTAACTGAACAGCACAGATTTTCGGACATACTAACAACAATATTACGGTGCCACCTAGTGCCTGGCTTATTCTGACAGATCACTGTTACTCAGAGAGATATTTCTCTCTGCTCATTTTAAGGGAAAACAGTAGTTTTAACTATTGGCATTGCTAGAGTACTAATGAGCCAAATATTGTTACATGCATAAGTTCAGGGCACTCTGCCTACTGAATAAAACAGGAAACTGGGCATATGTAACTCTCTTATTCAAAACAGAGTACTCAGCATGCACCCTCAAATGGATAAGATAAACTCAGGCTACCTAAAAAGATGAAATTTGGAAAACATGTAGCCCAAGTAAGGTTGGTTGCTTAAAGATCCAGAAAGAGTGTTTTCTTCCTTGAAAATGGAGCATGGAGGATATCACCTCACTTTGCAGGCGGTTAAATTATTTCCAAACTACCCAGAAAGTTGAAATTTTGAAGAAAGATAGTTCAGGACACTCTCATCATTAGAGGAGTCTGAACAGCAGACTTATTTCTATGTAATAGTCAAAGCTTGGGGCAAAACTTTTGCATAGTGCTATACAATAAACGTCGGGACGCAGGTGGCGCTGTGGGTTAAAGCCTCAGCGCCTAGGACTTGCCGATCGAAAGGTCGGCGGTTCGAATCCCTGCGGCGGGGTGCGCTCCCGCTGCTCGGTCCCAGCGCCTGCCAACCTAGCAGTTCGAAAGCACCTCCGGGTGCAACTAGATAAATAGGGACCGCTTACCAGCGGGAAGGTAAACGGCGTTTCCATGTGCGGCTCTGGCTCGCCAGAGCAGCGATGTCACGCTGGCCACGTGACCCGGAAGTGTCTCCGGACAGCGCTGGCCCCTGGCCTCTTAAGTGAGATGGGCGCACAACCCCAGAGTCTGTCAAGACTGGCCCGTACGGGCAGGGGTACCTTTACCTTTACCTTTATACAATAAACAGAGTGGTGGGCTGTGAAAAATTGTGTTGCCACTTCAGATTTGGGGGATGGGAGGCTTGTGGTGACAGACACCAGTCTTGAGGCATAATGGCCACTACTTTTTGCATCTGCAATCATGTCAATTGTATGATATGGAATAAAATGTCTGTGAGAGATGCCTTGGTGTCTATGTTCTTATCCACCTAAAGTATTGACTTCAGTGCTGGAATGGTATTTGGATGGTCTATTCACAAGGGGAGAGAGGCTTTGGTTCAACAAAGACAGATTCTAACCCTGCAGTTGCCCCAAACTAAAATCTATGTGAGGGTTCCTAGTTCATCCTTGGTAACTTTGTTTAAAGGCACTTCCCTGGCCTTTGGTAGATTTCTGTCCTGTGTCTAGCACTTAACAACAGGCATCTCACTTAACCCAACGTGAGACTCCAAAACACACACACACACACACACACACACACACACACATTATTCCACCAAGCATAAAAGGTGTGAAAGATTATTCAAGCACAGCACAAGGCGGTATGTATAGTACTGAAGTTGATGGGTTGCAACCAAATGAGTTCTACTCAGAAAAGGCACATTGAAATTACTCAGTTTATCCATCACTTTCAGCGGATATACTCTTAGAAGGAATAGGTTTGGCTAGAACCTGATATAGCCCAACAAGGATGGAAAAAACACCCTTCTCCTCAACCAATCCTCATAGCATTAAAAAAATAAAAATCATTGCCCTCGAAAGAGTGATCAGTTGTAACTTGGGGTACAGGGGAAGTGGGTGGGTCATGATCTCTCAAATAAGAGGGCCTATATACATCCTCCCAATCTAATGAGAAACAGAAATATTGTCTTGATGCAAGTTATTGTGATGACATGAGGCTTTCCCATCACTGCAAGGGTTTGTATGCTGCTCTAGGGTCACAGCATGGGGGGAGCAGTCATCTATTCTCACCCTAAGTACAACCCCACCCCTGCTCACCTCAGTGATTGTTGTAGGTCAGGGGCCCTTTCTGTAATAACCAAAAACATAGTTATCTTTTTACAGAATCCATGCATCATGTACTAGACTATCTAGTCTACTTCAGCTTCTGAAGCCTGGGTGAAAGTTTATATATTGCAAACTTTGGATTCATGGTTATTATTTTAGGATATGCACATCATAGAAGCAAACTTTGGAAATATGATGTGCTAGTGTGCAATTGCTTTCCACCCTTTGGAGGGTGAGGCATGTTATTTTGCTGCCATGATACTTTGTTCTCCTACTGGACATTGTTGCCAGGGCTAGCATAAAACATTTGTGCTGCCAGAGGAAAAGGGCACGCCCACAACATCCTCCACTGAACCTGAGAGCAGCAGGCAATTTAGAAAGTGCATGACAAGCCTTGTGGTACACATGTGATAATGAGATGTGATAATGGGGTGTGATAATGATGATTCCAGTATTTCCAGTCTGAGGTGATTGCCTCACTCTGCCTAATGGTAGAGCTGGTTTTGACTGTTGTGTGCCATTTCTTGACAAACTGATTGGCGCTGCCAGTGGAGTCGGCACTTACGTGATGGAACTAGTAGCAGGCATGGGAACATCAATGTTGCATATGATAAATCTATGCTCTAATTAGAAACAAATTACAGTTTTGGTGTATCAGAGTCAAGGCTGATTATGTACATACAGATAGGCTAGATTTGCAGGATAGCCTATGAGTTTTGGCAGCATCACTACTTTTAATATTCACTGATTTAAATGAGAAAGTTAAGCAAATGAAGCCCAGGGAATTTAGAAGTGCCTAATTCTTGCTGGATTGTTTCCTTTGGATATCTGTAACATATGTCACCTTCAACATTTCACTAAAAGTCTTTATAGAATTATAAAATTATAGTTGATTAGCAAATCCTTTAAAAATGAACATATGAATATAAACCTTAAAAGGCCACAGAAACCTATAAAATGTGAGGTCCTGCACAACTTATTTTTGAAGCAAACAGAAGGATTGAAACAGTTTTATTTGAATGGCTACTAGCAAAGCAGTTTTAAAATAAAATATGGACAATTATGGGGCGAGATACAGGGAGATCCTGTAAGCATGACTGTATTATTTTTACAAACTCATGTAAAAGATGCAATAAAAAGGAACATCCAGAAGTGGCCAATTATGTGGTAACAGATCTCTAGTTATTATGTGTAAGTATTAGAAGCAAGAAAAAATACCAAAGATAGAATATTGTTATTAAAATGTGGGAGTATGCTGCAATAACTCCATTGTTGAGCTATGTAAAGCTGTGTAAAAGACTCCGATTATAGGCTTATTTGTGAACAAGTGGAAACTATAATACAATTTTGTACCCAGAATGCTTTATTTCCAATTGTGCCTTTTAGAGAAAAGGTGAGTAAAGGGCACATCCAGGATAAATGTACTGTATATAAAATTATGCATGGAGAAAGTTGATAGAGAAAAGTTTTGCTCAGTCACTCACTCATTTAGGGGCATCCAATGAAGCTAAATGTTGAAAGAGTCAGGACGGACTAAAGAAAGAACTTCTTCACACATCACATACTCAAGCAATGGAATTTGCTCCCAAAAGATGTTGTAATGATCACTGACTTGGATGGAATTAAAATTGGATTAGACAAAAACATGGAGGATAAGGCCATCAGTGGCTATTAGCCATGACAGCTATGTTCTTTCTTCACTGTTGGAGGCAGTTGCTGGGTGTCTCAAGTGTGGAGAGAGACGTTTCACTCAGGTCCTTCTTACAGACTTAGCATCAGCATCTGGTTGGCTACTGTGACAAAAGGATGCTAAACTAGATGGGCCTTTGGTCCGATCAAGCACAGCTCTTCTCATGTCCTTATACAATACTGAATATAATAAAATCAGTGGTGATTGGTTATATCCTATGCAAATTAGAATATTTAAATATTAGTTGATAGAGTAGCACAGAGTATTTTTTTGTTTACTTGTGAACTGTTGGCTGCAATTCTTTTCTGGAACTGTTCAAGATATTCTTTTTAAGTACTGTATTGCCCCAAATATAAGCCACACTTTCCCCCCCCCTTCAAATTCCGACCTTGAAAAGCTAAATTTGCAACATTACTAAAGAAAATTTGACTTTTAACAGGTGTGAGTGCCTGTGGAATTTTAAGGGAGCGGCTTATATTTGGGTATTGACTTTTTTGTTTTCCGCCCTTGAATTTTAAAGGTGTGGCTTATTTGTGGATGTGGCTTATATTCAGGCCAATACAGTATAAGAAAAACAAGAATAAAATCTATAATAAAAGGGGGGCAATTTGTCGGCTTTGTATCCTCCTCTTACAATTTTCTACCAGGAACTATACAGAGAAGAAGTGCTTCAGTCAGTGCAATGTTAAGGTTTCTAATAGCAAAGTATTGCTCTAGGTGAATCTTGATGCAGTAGAGTACTGCAAAGAACTTGATGAATGTGTTTGTAGGAGAGTCAAAATGACAGCATAATTTGCATAAGCATCCACTCCAATTGTACTGGATCTATCTCTACATTCCCAAACCAGCTTGCTTGTGATACTGAAGGAGCAATTGAACAAAAAGAACACCATCCAAGAAAGACCAAATGTAGAACCGTACAATGTGATTATATGAAAACTCAAAGGCATAAAAGAATATGATGGAATTAGTTCCAATTTATCTTTTACATTCATTTTTGAAGGACAGTAACACCTGTTCTGAAGTATACTCCAAGGTTATATACACAACATGTCATTCTCACATACTAAACTACTGTAAAAGTACTGTTATGCCAGTTATTGAAAACCACCAGAAGGGACAGTGCTCTTGTGCTTGGGTCCTGCGAGGCGTTTGAGTAGCCCTTGTGAAAACAGGATGCTGGACCAGAGAGGCCACTGGCCTGATCCAGGAAGCTCTTCTTAAGTTCTTATGCAGGCTTTGAATACAAGTTATTGCTAATAGTTATTAAGGATGTGTGCTGGGGCTGAATCAAGGTGATTTTACCCTCACCCTCATGTTGAACCACAGCGTCAACAAAGTAGCTTGAGCAGGATGAGTAGCCTCTACTTTTGTGAAAGTTATATCTCTGCTTCTCTACTCTAAATTTAGAAGCTTTGCTAGCAGAGACTTTCTAAATGCTGCCTGTGGAACACTGAAGAGCTCTGGATAATCTATTGTTTAAAGCAGAGCACCTGAATATTTTTAAATAAAGTTAAAAGCTTCACCATGAACTGCTTATTGGAGGATGCCTCTTCCCAGCACAAACAAGCACTGGGAGACAAGTGCATAGCCGCTAACATTTATAAACATATTGTGTTTGGTGTCCAACTGTCTTGAGAGAGAATAGACTGCTGCATTAGCAACACTGAAGTGACCTCCCCAGAGCACAAGCCTGAGCAGTGTGTATGGAGGTCCTGGGCTGCCCAGATGACAAGGCCTCTCCTTGGCATCACTGATGTGGTCCAAAGGAAAGCAGAGCAATACATTTGGCACCAGCTTGGCTGCAGGACTTGCCAGAAGGAGGCTTAGAAGGTACCATCCAACCGTGACTCCACTCTGGATTTGTGTAAGGTTTACTCCACAAGGCATTGGAAGTTTACGATCAGAGTTTTTTCCTTTTCCTAGATGGCCTATCTTCCCAGGTTTACGAGCCCAATCTGCCCCTCACTTCCTTCTACAGCACATGCAGAAACCACATTCTTGACCTTTGGACCCACTATTGGTCTCATCCACTCAGTCCATCAGAACATTCAGGGGGAGTCTCTAACTCACCGAGGGTTTGAAACTCTTCAGCTAGCCTCACTTGGTTTAGCTGGCCAATTGAAGCTGTTCCCATGGTATGGCTGCTGTTGCATTCTAACAGCTTCTATGAGACACAGGTGAAAGTTGAGTGCAGGGTAGAACCAAAGGTGGACAATCTACCCCAAAAGGAGCACAACATGTCCCTTACCAGAGGTACTACCCCTCCCCTAACACCTCATACACACCTATGTAAAGAGATTCAAACAATAATACACGTCAGACAGCCACCACTTGGAATTAGTTCAAGGTAAAATAAAAGAAAGGGAGAACCCCCTGCCTATCCATCAAACATGTTAAACTAATTAGGATTTTGGAGTTTTAGTTGACCTGATGAAGGCATTATCCTAATATGGATTATGAGGGGAAATGAATTCTTCCCCACCCCCACCCCCAAAAAGACCCTGAATCTCCTATGCTGGCAAAACTCATCTGCTTTTACCTCAAGGGGAGGAAAAGTTGTAGCCATTTTTACATTCCCAATAAGACTGAAAGAGGAACTCAGAGCTACATTTTATCAGACCTGAATCATAGATTGAAGCAGACAGAGCACAGATAAACTCAGAAACAGTTCAGTTTATTCCTTTAAAGCACAAAATCATATTCAAGGCAAATCTTTGGGCCTGTGAACACTCCCCAAAGCAAAGTGCAATCAGGGATAAGATAAGAAAAAAGAAAAATCATCTGAGGAGTCCTCTGAAGAAGATGCAATTTTAAAAGAGCAAGAGATGCTTTTATCCTCATTCTTCAGATGATGCTGAGTAGAGCTGTCCAGCTGTCCTGAACAACACCCTTGCTATAAAGTCACCTGTCAAAATTGGGGTGCTTCTCCCACCCTCTAGTGGGGGCATTTGCCGCGCCCCAGCTCCCCACTCAAAAAGGTTTTGTCGTGGGGAGTTGAGGCCAATCAAGATGAGGAAAAAGCCAGACTTTATAAGCTGGCTCCCCTCTCCACAACATTTCAGGCTATGCAGTATGAGCATTGCTAGTTTCCTGTTGTGGACTGTGTAGGAATTTTGTGGAGAGCCCCTGATTGGCCCTTTTTCACTTACTCCAAATTATTGTGAGTCCTGTTATTGGAATGGTGTTTTTTATTGTTTAAATTGGCTTTCAGTCCAGGCAGGAAAGACTAGTTCAGATCTGGTGGGGTAAATATCTGAAGCATTAGTAAATACTGTATCCAGCACCAAGCCACCTTGGTGCTGGGTCCTTTGGTGTATCCTTTAGACTTAGACGGTGCATCAGAGGGAATGCTGACCTGGCAGGACAATGGTTCATATATCCAAGGTTCACATACCCAAGGTTCATGTAGCAACAGGAAATAATTTTCTTATTTCAATTCTTCGCTGCAGGGCAACAGGCGAAACTTGTAAACATGTTTAATAGTATGAAGAGACTTAGTCCTTCCCAACTTAGGGAACTTGCCTGCCTAAACTATATTTTGATTTAGCTAAATGTGTTTATTTGCAGATCCTCTATGCAGTGCCAGATTTATGTAAAGGCTAACAGCCCACCTGCTCCCCAGCAGGCAACCTCCCCTCTCCCAAAATTGCAAACCCAAGACTTCATGCAAGGGCAGGGCAACTCGGGCCTCTAAATCTAGGGGGCCTCGCCAGCCTAGATTTATTATGTTTTCTTTAAGGGTATACTGGCAAAGAAATGAGGCATCTAATCATAGCCTGCATTTTTATTGAGGCTTGATCAGGGCCTGTATTTTAAAATGAGCTTAAAGATCTTCAAATGTTTCATGCCAGGCAGAAGAGCAGCTGCCTAAGAAACTTGGCAATGTTTTTCCTCCTAGACAAGGGGCCCCCCGATTTATAGCAGAAAACAATTCTCAAAGTCGTAAAAAGGGAATTACAGGCTGACAGCCAAGGTTACACTGACCCTACATATTACAGAAGATAAAAAAGCAGAGAAAAACATAATTAAGAGTGGGTAAATAGTAAAATAAAACCATGTGCCTCCCATTAAACTTGAGCCATATTTTCCTAAGGTTCAAAGGTCAAGAGCAATGGAAAAGCATCTAGCTGGCAGAAAGGAAGAGAGTATTTTGGGAAGTCTTTTTCTAAAGTTGTTTCTTTCTTAAACTGAGATCCTTTTAAGATTTCTTTTCCTTTTAAAAAGCTATCTATGTTATGTATTAAATATATTGGCTTAAATGTAATTATGCAAAGGAATTAGAAGCTAAGAAATGTTAAATCCTTATGCTAGATTCTTATTTCATAAAGTTGGAAGAGATCACAGGGGCCATCAGCCACCAGCCTAGCCCCCCCCCCCCTGCCAAGCAGGAAACATCATTAGAGCATACATATGGTTGTCAAGCTTTTGTTTAGAGACCTTCAAAGGAAGGAGATCTTTCAATGATGATCCTTGACATCTGTTTAAGATAAAAATTTAAGATTAACCATCTGTTTTGGAGGGCAATAGGGCGAGGTGAGCTGGTAATTAAGGTTCCTTGTTGAGACACATGTAAGATATATTACTACTTATTTGTCATTTATAGATAGAAGAATATATAGCTTTTTGTTTCCCATAAAAGGGCAGCAGGAAATGGGTGTATCTTTTGTGATTGGTTCTAGCAAGCAGCCAATAGGAATTTCAACCAGGCTGATTGGACAGAGGCAGCCACAGGAGGAGCAAGGGGGCTGGATTAAGGAAATATAAGTGCTGGCCAGAATGGCAGGAAGGCAGGCCAGAGCTTGGTAACCATATACCACTGTGCCTCATATTTATTTGTCTGACAAATAAATTATTATTTTAATTTCTCTATTGCTGCGTTGAATATTTCATTCCAGCTAAGCGTTAACCACAAGCAGGGTGCTACAGAAGGATTTGTAATGAAATATGCCCCAGTTCTCTTTGAAGGAGCATTATATAATCATCCACCTGTGTTCTAAGTAACCAAGAATTAAAAGGTGTTTTCTTTTAGCACATTTCAAATATCTTCATACTCTAAGTCCAGGGGTTCTTCCTGTCTCCATCCAAGCCATTTTTATTCAGTGCTGAGATGGTCTAATATTTACCTCTCTCCTCACACTGATAATAAAACATTATTCTAAAACTCTGAAATATTTAGATATGTGTGTTTGCTTGAATTGAAGAACACTTCAATGTACACCCCCCAAAAAAAATTCAAAAGCATGTTGATCATATTCACAGCCATATCTAGATTCTGAGCATAATGTATTCATATATTCAATTTTACTTCTCTTATTCTGAGCACTGCTGACTTGCATTTACAATATGATCTTAGCTACTAATTTAATGGCTTCACTTTCTGCCTCTTTTTAGGAGCTCACGTACCCTTTGCCTTCAGTAGTTACACCATATTGGTGGGGGATTTTCTTTCGTGCTTTCTCTAGTCCATATATTACAAATGCCATGGCACCCCATGGCCCCACACAGTGCATTAGTCATGTATATCATGATGGCTGTAACAATGCAGCCTGTCAATTTTGCTGCAGTCAAAAAGACACAGCAGAACACCATAGGAATTTTGATAAGTGCTACCTACCCACAGTATTTTATTGTGTGATTGAAATATTGCCCAACTCTGAAATGTTGAGAGACCTGAGAGAGAGGTCACATTAGTGGCACAAAGAATGAGCTATGGTTTTTGTTATACATTGTGACCGGCATACAGAAAGCTTAAATTCTCATCTTGGGGAAAATAAGGATTGAGATACTAATTTCCTATTGCAGAGGCGGAAAGAAATCAAGACTGAACAATTTTCCTTCTTTGTAGGAAGACATTCTAGGATCAACCTTTTCCTACTTTGAAATTTAACAGGCATCCAGATGACCACTATTTTGCAAGAGAAATTTGGGGCAGAAATTTAGCTTTGCACTAATAGAGTAGATTATACTGTAGTGCTATGTCACCCTAGTACAACAAATCCAATGTTTCTTTTCTTTTCTAGGTTAGGTAAATGGTGAGGAAATGCATTGATTAATATGAAATTGACAAATGCTTAACAGGATGTGTAAACAATCCGCCAGAAAACCAGGATGACTGGCCATTGTCATATAAATGCCCCCTAAACAAACCAAAATAAATGATAAATATATAAATCAGAATGAATGTTCCCTTGGGAAGGAGGACGGGATATAAAATTGAAACTGAAATTACTACTACTACAACTACTACTACTGGAAGGGATAGGAAAGAGAGGGTGGAAGATAGTCCTCACACCCTCTCCATGTTTACAATTTATGGACTCATGCACAGCAGGCCAGAGGCCACCAGGGGAGACTGGGTTGGAAGTAACAGAGAAGTAAAGAAAGACAAGACACAGGCTTGAGATTGAAATGGCCACAACTTTATTGATTACAGATTTAAAATGGCATTGGCATAGGCATTGGGTATGTATCCCGAATCAGCCAACTCAATTGCTGGCTGATAACTCCATCAGGATTGATCCTGGAGTTAAAAATCGCCCCATGACACAAATCAAGTAGGGTGAGACCACCAGGCCACCTGCCTGGGTTTTCAGACAGAAACTTACCCCAGGATTGCTTTACTGGTGCACCCTGAATTTTGGTTATGGATCTGGGGGTGGAGCACCAACCCCCCCACCTCCTTTTGACTAAGGACCCAACCCAATGCCTTTTTCTGACATAAGCTGTGACAATTGCTATGAGGACGGCCAAACCCCCAGACAAGCACAATTTGTCTGTAGGCAAATTCCTCTCTAGCCCCAAATATGGCAACTGAGTACCGTATTTTTCGCCCTATAGGACACACTTTTTCCCCTCCAAAAATGAAGGGGAAATCTGGGTGTGTCCTATGGGATGAATGCAGGCTTTCACTGAAGCTTTGAGAGCGAGAGGGGTCGGTGCGCACCGACCCCTCTCGCTCTCCAGGCTTCAGCAAGCTATCAGCAAGCCTGGGGAGCCCACGGGAGGTCCCGCAGGGCTCCCTCGGCTGCGGACAGCAGCCTGCTGCTGGGCGCGCGGGGCGCCCTGAAGTAGAGCACCTCACCGCCAGGCAGATATCTGCAGCGAGGGAGCCTCGCGGGAGGTCCCACAGGGCTCCCTCGCTGCGGATAGCAGCCTGCTGCCTGGCGCGCAGGGTGCCCTGAAGCAGAGCGCCTTGCCGCCGGGCAGATATCTGCATCGAGGGAGCCCCGCGGGAGGTCCTGCAGGGCTCCCTCGCTGCGGATAGCAGCCTGCTTCCCGGAGCGCGGGGCGTGCTGAAAGCAGAGCGCCCCGCGCTTCGGGAAGACATCGGGCAGCCTCACAAGCTAGGGGGACAGCCGGGAGGCGCAGCGCCGCCATCCCGCTGTTCCCCGACCTGGTTTTGGGGGGGAAATAAAGATTTTTTCCCCTTTATTTCCCCCCAAAAAAACTAGGTGCGTCCTATGGGACAAAAAATACGGTAATTTCAAAGTGAGGCCAAATACCCACTCTGTCTGCTTACCTCTAGACTGTGCCACACTTATAGTGGGGACAAGTAGAGCAACCAATTCTGACTATGCAGTCACTTTTTATGCCTCGGCAGCAGACCAAACAAAAGACTGGGACTGTCAGGTCTGCTGCTGGGGCACAGTCCCCTTCCCCCTGGGATGCTGATTGGCCCACTTAAATTTAGAATTTTTGATAGACCAGACCACTGCAGCTGGTCGAAGCCATTACTGATGCTAGGTGGCCACACAGGCAACTTCCTCCCCGGGCTCTCTGGCAGCCCTGCACTGAGCCACAACCACCGCCAATTCCCAAAGATATTAAACAGTTTTTAAGAACACCCAAATATGCGTAAAGCAATATGGAATTCCACAGATTGAGGAGAAATGCAGATTCACTCTCAGCATAGCTTTTAGGCAAGCAGCTACTGATAGCTTTATCCTCCATGAACCAACATACCATAGTTTGGTTCAGCTTAGTACATAGGCAGTTTCATGGTGTGAATATACCATCCTCCCAACCACTTTCAAAAACCAATGGAATGTTTAGATAAAAAAAATATTGAAGGACTCTCATGACCATTTGAATTAAGATAATTTTCTTTTTGTGTGTGTGTGTGTGTGTGTGTGTGTGTGTGACAGAGAGAGAGCGTAGTGTTTCATTCCTCTGCAGTGTTCATTTTTTAACAAATGACTCCAAACATTTGCATGATAAATGACTATTCATATGCAAACTCTTTATTACACCTATCAAGCAGAAAATAGGTCTTTTCAGATGGTGCTGCACTATTGTTTTTCCTCCCTGCACCCACCCAAGTGATTTGGATTCCAATTTTCAAGAAGAAACAACAAAATATTGTAAAACGGGGGTGGGGGGAGTGCTATATGACTCCTACCCAATGTATCACCGTGTATTGTTTTTGTTTTCCCTGACCAGTAATTTTCAAGTGGTCTTTGAAAAATAATAATCAAGAACTTCTTTGCTACGGTATGTACCCTCCATCTATAATCTAGAATAATCCTAATCACAAAGTATTGTTCTTTTACATAGGATGGATAAAATTCTGAATAAACAGAACGAACCCAAAATTAGCAAACCCCAAAAGTGCTTGCATTGCAAATAAAACATAATTTTGGAAAGTACCCCATTACTTCCAAAACTTCATAGGGTTTCAGTATTATGACTAGGTTGAAATTGGTCTTTAAATTAATTATGACAGCCATATCAATTAGACATGAGACTTCTAAAGCTAATTAGAGTCTTAGAGTTTTTGATTTGATGTCTGTCTTGGTGTAATATCTACTTTATGCATTAAATTAATGAAATTAAGATGGCATCATTATAAATTTCCACTTTTATAGTTCCATAAGTTCTACAATTACATGCCATATTTGAAAGATAATTGAATGAGGCTAAATAATTATATTTATGTCTGCATTCCTTCAAAGGTCTAAGGAGGGTTTTTATGTTTTAGTTACATACCACATAGGCACATCAATGTGTAATGTAGACCTTCTCTTCACCTCTAACAGTGAATGTTTTAATAAGCAGAACAAATGAGGAAAAACAAGTATGTGACCAACAATTTAATGAAAAGCAATTGTCAGGTGTCCACTTAATGCAAAAAAAAAAGTCTCAGATTATACAGCTACTTAAAGGTGATCCATATCAATTAAGCATATTAGAAGACTGAGGAAAGAACCTTGGTTTTCTCTGCATCAGATTCACACCTCCATATAGCCTTAAAAAGGTCAAGGTGGGAGTGTATTTGTAGCCACTTCCTGTTCTCATTTATGGAGAGGCTGCCAGAAAAAACAATCAGAAAGTCTACTGGATCAGGCCAATGGCCCATCTAATCCAGCATCCTGTTTTCACAGTGGCCAACCAGATGCCTGTGGGACACATGCAGGTGAGATGTGAACACAAGAGTAGTCTTTCCTTCTGGGTCCCTAGCAACTGTTTTTCAGAAGCATTTCTGCCTTCAGCTGTGAAGGCATTGCCTTCAATAGCCCTCTCCTCCATGAATTTGTCTGACCTATGTCAGTTGCCATGCTTTGGTACTGGGTGTCACCATTTTTGTTTTCAGAAACTCATAATAATCTAAAGCATGGCCTGCTAAGAGTATTTAGGCAGTCAATGGGACTGAGGCAGAATAGGAAGGTTGCAAACATAAAGAACATATATATGCTTAATTTTCCTGTTAAGCGTAATTCCTCCTCAAAACTGCAGTACTGGCCATAAATCAGTGTGCTGACATTTCCAAAACATAATTTAATGTTCAGGTTCTTCAGGGTCAATACTTATTCTCTGCACTGTTTATTGCTCATTTTCATTTGCTCTTTTGCAATCTGAATGACAAGCAGTATTCTCACCAAATATGGAAAATGTTAAAATAGAAAACTTTTATTTCAACAATAAACATTTTTTTTAACGGAAACCTGATCTTTCCAAGCTGTCAAATGGTTAGTTGGTTGTGTGTTCCCCCACCTTCCTAGGTGTAGCACAAGCAAATGTTTCAAAACGGCACTTTAATATATGCTGGGATGTTTTTCTTTTCTTTTCTTTTCTCTTCTTTTTCTTTTTTTGTGTATGAATGAAATGGAGATGAAACACACTATGTGAGAGGATCACCACCATGGCTGGAAGATTTGCATTTGACATTTATGTTTTAACAGGCAATTAAATTTTAATTTTGTCTATGATGAAAAGAAAATCCTTTTATCCCTTACTTGCAGTGAAAATAGTTATACATTGTACTATAAAACAGTATTGTGGCTTCAGGTCTGTTATGACAGTTTTGTTGCCATCCGTCTGTCTCGGGAGACGATGAAGGGCAGCGTCTTTGTAGTGAGGCCAAACTGTTGGAAAGTTGCACTGCCTGCTGTGGCTGTACAGACTGATACAGGACAGACCTATTTTTTGCTACCAAGGGCTCAGAATGCCTAGTTTCCCTTTGCCTATTATGATACTTGTCAGGTGTGGAGTATCCTCTCCTCCCCTGGTAGCCTCAGAGGCAAGAAGAACACACAGTTCGTATTTTATGGCTTTTTATTCAGTCATCTGGTTGCAAGTCAAAAGATCCATGTCTGCACACATAGGAGACATTGGCTACTCTGAGTCCCTCCTCTTCCATCTCCTACAACATCCTGGAAACCTATGGGAAGTCACAGGAGTCATATCCCACCACATTCTCTGTTTTTGAATGCGGAGGGTTCTTGGACTAGGAGGGTCTCCCATACTCTCCAGGGAAGTCTCTGCTGTCTGCTCTCTACCTTCTCCCACCTTCCTACTATCTCATAACGAGGCATTTCCTCATTCAGTTGTACATCATCCCTGTCTCCCTCTTCTCCTGAAACTGTTGGAGACGGGGAAGTTTTTATTGTTTAATGCTGTATCGCGTTTTTAATATTCAGTTGGGAGCCGCCCAGAGTGGCTGAGGAAAGGGCGGGGGTATAAATGTTGTTGTTGTTTAGTCGTTTAGTCGTGTCCAACTCTTCATGACCCCATGGACCAGAGCACCAGGCACTCCTGTCTTCCACTGCCTCCTGCAGTTTGGTCAAACTCATGTTGGTAGCTTCGAGAACACTGTCCAACCATCTTATCCTCTGTCATCCCCTTCTTCTTGTGCCTTCAATCTTTCCCAACATCAGAGTCTTTTCCAGGGAGTCTTCTCTTCTCATGAGGTGGCCAAAGTATTGGAGCCTCAGCTTCACAATCTGTCCTTCGAGTGGGTATAAATAAATTATTATTATTATTATTATTATTATTATTATTATTATTATTATTCCCAATCCTCCTCTTCTGAGAGCAGCTGATCAGACCAAGGGCTCATTTCCCATTCCTCATGTTCATTCCAGTCCCTGACAATATTAATGTAAAAATGAATAAATAACAGAGATATAGCTAAAAGTATGAAGTTGTACATTGGGGTGTAAGTAACATTATATGCTCTTGTATATCACCAGATAAATTTTGTACAAGGGAAGGACTTGGTAGCATTCAGGAGATCCCACGGTCAATCCCTGGTATCTCCAGGTAAGAACTCCTGCCTGAAACCCTGGAGAGAAGCTGCCAGTCAGTGTAGACAATACTTAGCAGGATGGACCAATGGTCTGACTCCATAGAAAACTGCTTATTATGTGTGTATGTTTCTAAACAGCACACCATAAAGAAGCATATGTTATTTTTGACAGGAAGATTGAGAAAGTTCATATTTTGCTGGTTCAGCATATGAATATTGGCGAGTTGCAATGTTCGCCTCCAGATCTAGGTGTTATGCCCCATAGTTCTTTAACAAGGATGGACAGATCAGTCTTCAAATCCATGGCAGTTTTTGCATATGCTATTTCCTAAGCTGCATTAACATTTCAATCTGCACAAAACTTGCACAAAACTTCACATTTAAATGAGGCCTACCGTTACAATATTTATGTCTTTTATAAAAAGAAAACCAGAGCATGCAAAATACATAATTTTTCATAATTTGTGAAAATAAAAAAATATTTTCTGCACCTTTTGGAGCAGTTGCTTTTTCTGGATTTTCTCAGTAGGTTCCCATATAATTATAGGTGTCATCATCATCATTAACCCCTGGTTTGGTGTTTGGGGGGGGGACCATCTGCCCTGCCCCAAATCTGATGTTGAAAATAGGCTCTCCAAGCATGGCTGACTTCATGAACATGTTCAAAATGGAAACACCATTGCCTATGTTGTAGTCCAGCAGTAATCTGGACTCCATATTGGAGGCCAGTGTCACCCAGTAAGGTGAAAGACCATGTTCTGGACTCTGAGCCTGATGCCAGTGACCAGGGGACCACTGAAGCCAGGGCTGGCAGGGCAGGATGGCACTGAACTACATCTGTATTACCACATGTAGTATTTAGGACCATAAAAGTGGATATCCTGGTTCAAAGGTGCATATGCCATTATCAACAGCAATAGACTGGGATTTCCTAAGAGACAAGGCTGAACCAACCTACTTTAGTCTGTGAGCAATGCATGCAATCATGTTTCAGCTACTGCAGTACATCAGCTGTACAATGTAACTGCTTCTTACACAGCTGTAAATCAATCCACAACAATGGGTTGTTGGATATTTTTATTCTCCATACTGCCTGATGAAGGGTGTTCAAAAAATCCATCTGATGAAGATAGGCCCTTTCTGCAAAGGAAAGCACATGGAAATATCCTTCTCTATGTACCCACCCCTTAACAAGAGCATCATAGTATAGATTGCTTAATGCATTGCTCTGCATTTATAGAAAGAGCTAACCTTTCTTATCACTCTATTGTAATAGGAGAGGCAGCTGCATTTTTCTTCATAATCACAGAGCAGCCGCATTTATTTTTGTTCAAAAAAGACATTTTCCCCCTCACGTGAAATGCTATTAACCATATTTGAAGGCATTATGTGTGGTATCAGTAGGCTCCCCCAACAATTTTGTTAAATGACAACCGCTAAATGCAATGGTAACTGCATGACAAGGGGATTTTTATGACATCAAAAGAAAGAGAAAGGATTAAAATGAGTTTATTCAAAAGTGTGATTTGTCAATTTCCCCTTATCGAGGAATTTGTGGGACAGCTGTAAGCCTAAACACAGAGACCTAGCCCCTTATTTGAATAAGTTAATACGATACTGTGTTCTTGGGAAAGTACTGAAGCCTATCTTTTCTATACAGCAGTCTCAGGAGGAGTCTATGCTTTTTTATGGTCAGCTGCAAGGTGCCATTCCTTTTTCATCATTCCTCCTTTTATCGTCTTGCAGGTCTTGATAGCTAAAAAGGTTCATTTCAGCAGCGGCTGTGTGTGGTACTATACAGACATTTCCATATGGTGGATTTCTCTTCCGTCAAAGAGAGATTGGGGCTTCCCAAAAACCTCTCTTATATTTAAGAGCAACTAATCACCATATTTGACATTGCAGGCATCCTCTCCAACTATTAATTGGAACTATGTGTGGCTCATGCATGGTAGGAAAGAAGGATTCTATACACATCCATTTCCAGCATCATGATATCACTAATAAATGAAATTTGCATTTTGCATTTTGGATGGACTGAACAGCTAAGCCCGCTTCACATCAGTCTCATTGACAATCATTACCGATGGGGGACAAATTTGATTTGGTTCACATTTACTTACCTAACTTGCACCATCTAAAACAATGCGTGAATGGATGCTGAAAGCACAACTTTTCATATATTATAGGGCTAGCAGGACTGCTCAGGTTCTCCCCTCATACACTCTGAACACATCATGAGACACACTGACGGGGGAAGGGCAGCCAGCTTAGCGGTAGAGCATCTGCCTTGCACAAGGAATCTCCCAGGTTCAATCCCCCATATCTTTACTTAAAGCTGGAACAGACTCCTGTCTAAAATCGCAGAGAGCCACTGACAGACAGTGTGGATGATACTGAGTTAGATGGAACAATGGTCTGATTCGGCGAAAGGCTGCTTACTATGGGAGAGGGGGCAGTACACGCAAGTAGGAATCCGATAGAGACACATGCCCGGCTGGCATGTTCTCGCACTCCTGGTGGGTGGTTTGGGAGCTTCAAAAGCTTTCTCCAGCCCGAACATCATAGTGATTGATACCAAGAAGCATCAGTACACTTTAGGATTAGCAGAGTGTTAGCAGTTCGCATGACATACTCAGCAGCACAGCAATATTGGCTAAACTACTTTATTTACATGTAATGCACTCGGAGTATTTTGACTTACAGTAGTACCTTCTTCTTTCTCATCAGACAACAAAGAGAAAAAACAAAGGATAACAGTCCCACATCATGGGACACAGTAATAAAAACATCCTGTCTCCATCACTTCCCACAATGTGGAATGAAAACATACATCGTCATGTGGTAAAGCAATCCCATGACTGCAAGCATGGGGCAAGAATCCTAACAAGTTACACCCTCCTCCTACACCCAACATCTACATGACTGTCCACTTCAGCTGGCTAGATGATTGACCAGCTGCCAGTGCTAACCTAACACCCTCTACTGGTTGCCTGCCTTCCTGTTGGTGACAAAGTTGGTGGATATATGGGCACTCCCTGCCTTGCTGTGAGAAAGAGGCACTTCCTTAGGGTGAAGCATTGTGGGCGACGTTGCTGAGAAAGCTGCCACATTGCCATGATGGAGCTAATTTAAAAACTTGTAAGATTTCTTCAAAGTTTTAAGGTGGTTTTGAACTGGAATTTCCCACACTCATGGCAAAGCAGAAGTGGTACCTATGCTATCTAGGTGAGATCACCCAAAGTGACCCCCACTAAAAGAGGAACCCTTCCTTATAGCAATGCAGACAGTGTCTTCAGCAGTGCTCAGAAGTGAGCAGACAACAGCAGCAGGTAGTGGCAGTTGGGGGAAGTAGCACACTGTGATTCCCATTCCTCAAATTATGCTGTGTCTTGCACTGGTTCTGTGTGAAGAAAAGGCATCTGCTCAGAGCCACTCTGCTTTATTTTAACTGCATATGATCTAGTGATTCCTAGTTCTAGGTAATCATTCACAAGGCCAAATGCAGGCAACATGTCATTTCAGGTGCATATATAGTTTAGGAAGCCAATGTAACAAATGTTGGGATAAATTATGCCAGTGTAACTTACCCCTATTACAAACTCCATTCAGGAATGGGGCTACTGCTGGCTGAGTCAGCTTGACCCTGGTGGAGAGAAAACCAACACTGAAAATATAGCTTGGCTTGCTTCCCTTGGGTTGCTAAGTCATGTGTCAAGGTTCAGGGATTCCTATCCTTCCCCCGGGTGTGGCCAAAAAGCAGATAAACACGAAGAGTCCTTACCATGAAATTTATTCAGTATTCATACACAGTATTCACACACACAGAGAGAGAAAGGAATGTAGTCCTTATTCTATAAAGGCATTGCTCCGAGTAAAGCCCAATCCCCTCTCTTATCCTATGTAATTCCTGTGCTGGTTAATCTGGGCTTTCTGTCTTTGAACTTTCTGTTCTTCTAATCTCAATGCATGCCTAGTCCTAGGAGAGGGGGGCTCAGGATGCTCTCGAAAGACACTGAGTCTGTCAGCTGTCTCTCCCCCAGTGTTTCTTCTTCCTGTTGTTTCTCTCTCAATATTTCCCAGCTTTCCCCCCCTGCAGTCTCTGAACTATGTCCTTCTGCAAACCACTGTTCTAAATCTATACTGTCCTCCTGTTCTTGGGAAGGTTCAGGAGAAGGGGGGGCGCTATACCTCCTCAGTCCAGCCCCTGACATCATGTGATGGAGCTGAACAAAGTTTGGACTAGAGGATAATCTCCCTCTGTGCCATCCAGTCCCTGCCCCTGGAATGTCCCTTTTGTAGGATTGCCATATTTCAAAAAGTGAAAATCCAAACACAAAAGTTGTTGAGCTATTTTTAAAGAAAATAGCCCAAAATGACACCCCCCATTTCCACCCAGACACTGCTTCTGACTGCAGTATTCCGGCTATGTCCGGGAAATTCCAGACATATGGCAACCCTACAAAGATTTACCGTGGCCTCAACTGAGTCAGCTGAGCCCTGCCTAAACCACAATTGATCCCCAGTAGCACTTATATGAGAGACTTCAGCTAACTGATCCAGAGATCTGCTTGTCCCAGCAGATCCTAAATTTTGAAATCTTGTGCATTTTCCTTTCCTTTTTTTTTAAAAAAAAAAGAGTGACATTTTTCACGCCTTTTATATATATTTTTCTCTGAACCCTGAGCAATTAAATTGTGTCTTTAATGCACCACACAGTGGTTTCCTTTGATTTTCAAAGCTGCCCTGGCTGCCCTGTGGGCAAGTGCATGGAATGGCAAGGCCTCTGAGCCACAGCACAACATATAGGGAAGCAATGTAGGCAATTGCAAATGCACAAATCTCTCTGTAGGCTTTGACAATGGGAAAAAAAATATTGAACAGGTCATACAATAAAGATTGCCCTTACCTAGGGAATGGAGGAGAGAAGGTGTCAAGCACGCTTTGCCTAACAATGGCAAGTCTTCAGTTGTCAGTATCAGGCCCTGTAGACAGCAGGGTATTCAAGAGGAAAAAAGGAAGCTGACTGAACTTTCTGGTTTACCCCTAAACTGACAGTGCTGCAGTTTTGTGCTCAAATCCCTTCATTTGTTTCTTTGTTTAATTGATTGGTTTTTATCCTGCTTACCAGCAGTGTCCCCTGAAGTGGCTTGCAAAAAAAGCTAAAAATCCATAATATAAATATATAATGACATTTCAACAGCGCGGTTTTGAATTGTCTGTGAATGCCAGTTGTTGGGGAGCAATGAGGTGTGTGTGTGTGTGTGTGTGTGTGTGAGTGAGTGAGAGAGAGAGAAATATTTCTTTCAGTTTCTGCTTCAGGACTTCCCAGAGGCATCTGATTGGACAGTTAGAGAACCAGGATGATTTGTCTGGTTTATTGAGGCTCTTCTTCTGTTTGTTTTGAAGAACAATTTCATATCTATCAGAGAATCAAACTAATGTGGGGCCAAACTACTTTTGAAATTATAGAAGTTGATTGAACTGTGTTGATTACAAAACCATTGAAAAGTGAGTAGAGGTGGGTGAGAAATTCAATTTGGTTTGAACTGACAGGAGAACTCACCAAATTCACATGTTCCAAATCAATACAGCACCAGAAATATAGTCATCCTTTGAAATTTGCACTTCTCCAAGTTTTACAATGCAGTTTTCCAGCCAAATAATGTGTCCAAAAATGCATATACTCAGAAGACATGCAGATGGGGGCTTGAGAGCTGGAAATTATTGAATGAATTGCACACATTTGAACTCGCAGATTCTCTAAGGAAATGCACGTATTACATTAAAGTTTGCTGTTCAGCAGTAGCAATAGCAGAACCTCAAAAAGAGTTCCACTACTGATCTTCAGGGATAGGCAGTTGGTATTTGAGGAACTACCAAGCATAACAGATTTGGAATAGCAGAAACAGGAATACAATGGACACTTACAAGATTAGATTTGCTTGCACCTGTGTTGTACTGGACTGCTCATGATATGATTTTATTTTAAACAAGCAGCATAAATCTTCCGATGAATTCTAGCTGCCTGCTCTGCTTCCCCAAGCAGTACATTTCTATGGAGAATCTACCTATTTAAAGTTGCATAACCAAATAATCATCCTTATGTTTTGCTCACAACAAAGGTGTGAAGGAGTTAAATATTAATGACATGGATTTGCACACACATTTTACTACTAAAACCAGGCAGGGCTTGGCATGTGGAGGCAATATATTTTGATTTTGCATGTGTTCATTACTTGCAAGCAGGTGTTGTAAACTTCCTTGCGATCCTTGGGTGAAGGGTGGTATAGAAAATGAATGAATGAATGAATGAATGAATTTGCTGATAGCACAGTAGATAACAAAAATATAGCCAGGACTAGACAAGCATTATGAGCAAAATTCTTCTGTGGCTGCAGGATAATTTTAGTTGGAGAATAATTCTAATGTAAGGTAAAGCAGAAAGGAATCCCTAATTGAGGCCAGCCAGCCCACACAGCCATTCATTCCACCAACCCCCAGTCCTTAAACTCCTTTCTCCCATCTATTCACCCACTTAGGTGACTATGCTGCTGCTTTAGTAGTGCAAGTGGGTTGGAAGAAAGATAGGGGAATTTTCCCCCTTATGCAATATGCTGGATGCCTTTAGCTTTGGGACACACAGTTCTAGAAAGTGTTACTGGATGGTACTTGATGACATGATAGGTTGCATATCAGTTCTGACTGGTTTAGATTAAGCTAGGCCATTTCATTTTTGGGGGGTGGGGGTGGGGGTAGTTTAGCTTAATCCAAAGCAATCTACTCTGAGTTTGGGGAAACTGGCTCATTATTAAAGAATGTCAGTATGGCTGTAAGAATTTTGAATCCAAGTTTGGATATAATTTCCCATCCAAAGATTTCTACAATTCAGTTGCATTTGTTATGAGACATTAATGATACATACAATGTTAGGTTAGGAAGAAAAGACGGGGAAAGAGGAGGAGTGGTGGGTGGGGTGGGGTCAGGTGGTTATGTTTCTATTCTTCTATTTAGTGTATGTGTGGGATTTTGTGTCAGCGTTACTTGTCTGGGTTTTCTTACTATTCACTTGTTGTGTTTCCTTGGTGATGAGAGAGGTAGATGGTGGCCTAGGGTGTGATTGGTTGTCCTTGGGTGGCTGTAGTGAGATTTATTTGTGTGAGAGAGCAGGGTGTGTGTGTGTATTTATTTATTTAAAAAAATCAGGTTAGCCAGATTGGTTTGCATGCTGTTGGCAGAGTTTTGTCTTGTTGGGCTGTGTACGTGATAGAGGAGATCCAAGCAAACTAGTTGAAATTAATGGGCATGACTAACTTAGGTTTATTAATTTCAATGGGTCTACGCAGAACTTAATTGTCTCCAACCAAATGGAAAGTTTATTGTGTTGAAAATTCTGGTGGCTGGTCTTCCATTTTTGAAGGTCTGGAACCTTCATTATTTAGTTTTTGTCATTTTCTGAAGACACACCTCTCGACCCCGGCCTTTGACACCATATGTGTGTGTGTGTGTGTGTGTGTGTGTGTGTGTATTAGGGTCCACACTATTATTTTGACTTATTTGTATTTTAAAATTGTTGTAGCCTGCTCTGGAACATGATGGTGAAGGGCAGGTAAGAAATCAAATTAATAATATTAATAAATTAATAAATAACTTCCAATGAGTCTTCCTTATCAAATGTCACTTCAATAGGAAAACGATAGCTTAAGCAATTTTACTTGCCTGCTGTGACAAGACAAGGAAATAAAAGCAGAACTTCTTTATCTTGGTATACCTCTCCATTTAAAGGAATCCCAGTCATTGAACAATACCAGCTTTATGGCATAATATTTACACTGACTGTCTCCTGCCTTTATTCATTCTCAAAGTTTAACATTTATTAAAGAAAGCTTTAACGTTATCAAAGAAAACATTTGTGCAACAGTCAGAGCTGTCAGCTTTGATAGCTTTAAAGCCTAAATGACTAAGATGAATTACTTAGTCATTGCATAAATCATTAGTAATCATAATTTGTGTACGTTCTTGGACATCACAATCAAGAATGACAGCACTAAAGTCTGTCCACAACTAATTGCCAGAAACATGCCAGATGTTGTAAAAAAGCTGGACATATTCATTGTGGGGCACAGCGAGTAACCTTCCAAGGTAGCCTCATGATTTAATGACATAATCTATATTTCTGACATTATAGGTCAGAGAAATATAGTAAATATAGGAGGTCTTTATTAATATTGTAAAGGGTTATCTCCTGCTACACTGGTAGTTCCTCTACCCCCCCCTTTTTATGTCTCGAGTCTAATAAAGCTGTATCCAGCAGTAAATTTGTATGCCTGCACAAAGGCCAGTGGTCCATGGTAACGTACAAAGTTGAGATTTAAATTACATTTTGCCTGACACAATGTGACTAAGGATTCTGCTGTTATATGTTGAAGAGTAACAATTTAATCTTCACCCTGTAACAAATCCGATTACAGAAAGAATATTGGGACAGGAATAAAATCTTAATAAACTGCCTTGGTATTTCAATTTATGATGTTCTTCATGGAAGATGACTTGAAATTGCACATAAGGGGTTAAAATACTGTGAGCAGAATTCCTTCAACCCATCTTTTTATTGTCCTGCGTGGGTTTGCCATGCCGAGCATTCCATTAGTCCTGAATTCTACTTGAACTGGGAGTTGCTCTGAAAGCAATCCCGCAATAGATCATGCACGTTTTTGCTGCAACTGACACTTTGCCAGTTGATTTACATCTCTCCCTTTCCTCTTCTCTCTGCTGTTTACAGTGCCAGCTCTATGTTTTGGGAGGCCCTTGAGCAAGAAGTCCTCGGCGCACATATCCTACTTGGCCTTTGCTGCCGTAATCCACTTGCTCTCCCTCTCTGTTATACCAGAATTGTCCCTTGTCACCTCCAGCCCAGAGCGAAAGGTCAGGAAAGCATGAAGGCATGAAGCCTGCTGCTCTTTCTCTCCTCCCCTCTTCACTTGCTTGTACTCTCCCTCTGGAATCGAGAGGGTCTGTGGTGCACACCCTACAGGTGTCCCTATTTTCCAGGGACAGCCCCAGATTTACAGAAGCTGTCCCAGTTTCTGATTTGATCCCAGAACAACAACAACAACAAAAACAACAATAATTTATTATTTATACCCCGCCACTCTGGGTGGCTTCCATAGAAACCAAAAATACACTAAAATATCACACGTTAAAAACTTCCCTGAACAGGGCTGCCTTAAGATGTCTTCTGAATGTCAAGTAGTTGTTTATCTTTTTGACATCTCGTGGGGGGGCGTTCCACAGGGCGGGCGCCACTACCGAGAAGGCCCTCTGCCTGGTTCCCTGTAGCTTTGCTTCTCGCAATGAGGGAACTGCCAGAAGGCCCTCGGCGCTGGACCTCAGCATCCGGGCAGAATGATGGGGGTGGAGACGCACCTTCAGGTATACTGGACCGATGCCATTTAGGGCTTTAAAGGTCAGCACCAACACTTTGAATTGTGCTCGGAAACGTACTGGGAGCCAATGTAGGGCTTTCAAGACCGGTGTTATATGGTCTCGGCGGCCGCCCCCAGTCACCAGTCTGGCTGCCGCATTCTGGATTAGTTGTAGTTTCCGAGTCACCTTCAAAGGTAGCCCCACGTAGAGCATATTGCAGTAGTCCAAGCGGGAGATAACCAGAGCATGCACCACTCTGGTGAGACAGTCCGCAGGCAGATAGGGTCTCAGCCTGCCTACCAGATGGAGCTGGTAAACAGCTGCCCTGGACACAGATTTGACCTGTGCCTCCATGGACAGCTGTGAGTCCAAAATGACTCCCAGGCTGCGCACCTGGTCCTTCAGGGGCACAGTTACCCCATTCAGGACCAGGGAATCCTCCACACCTGCCTGCCTCCTGTCCCCCAAAAACAGTACCTCTGTCTTGTCAGGATTCAACCTCAATCTGTTAGCCGCCATCCATCCTCCAACCGCCTCCAGACACTCACACAGGACCTTCACCACCTTCACTGGTTCTGATTTAAAAGAGAGGTAGAGCTGGGTATCATCTGCATACTGAGGAACACCCAGCCCAAACCTCCTGATGATCTCTCCCAGCGGCTGCATGTAAATGTTGAAAAGCATGGGGGAGAGGACAGAACCCTGAGGCACCCCACAAGTGAGAGCCCAGGGGTCTGAACACTCATCCCCCCCACCACTTTCTGAACACGGCCCAGGAGGAAGGAGCGGAACCACTGTATGACAGTGCCCCCAGCTCCCAGCCCCTCAAGACGGTCCAGAAGGATGTTATGGTCGATGGTATCAAACGCCGCTGAGAGATCCAGCAGAACTAGGAAACAGCTCTCACCTTTGCCCTTAGCCCGCCGGAGATCATCAACCAGTGTGACCAAGGCAGTTTCAGTTCCATGATGAGGCCTGAATCCCGACTGGAAGGGATCCAAATGGTCTGCTTCTTCCAGGCATGCCTGGAGTTGTTCGGCAACCACTCGCTCAATCACCATGCCCAAGAATGGAAGATTTGAGACTGGGCGATAGTTGGCCATCGTGGCCGCATCTAAAGATGGTTTTTTAAGAAGTGGTTTAATAACTGCCTCTTTCAGCGGGTCTGGGAAGGCTCCCTCACGGAGAGAAGCATTCACCACCCCACGAAGCCCATCGCCCAGTCCTTCCCGGCTAGCTTTTATAAGCCAGGATGGGCAAGGATCCAGGAGACAGGTGGTTGGCTTCACTCGTCCAAGCAGCCTGTCCACATCCTCGGAGGTAACAGATTGGAATTGATCCCGCGCAACTTGACTAGACAGGTCTCTAGCACTCTCCCACCCCAGCCCTGCTCCCACGGTGGAGTCTACTTCTTCCCGAATCTGAGCGATTTTATCTGCAAAAAACTTTGCAAAATCATTGCAGGAGAACATGTGGCCCGTACTGGGCGCCAATGTTGCAGGTGGTTCCGCTAAATTGTGAACCACCTGAAAAAGTCTCCTGCTGCTGTTTTCTGCAGATGCAATAGAGGCGGTGAAGAAAGTCTTCTTCGCCGTCGCTATTGCCACTTGGTAGGCTCGACATTGAGCTCTAACCTGTGTCCGGTCAGATTCGGAACGAGTTATCCACCAGCAGCGCTCTAGCCATCTCAACGATTGTTTCATTGCCCTCAGATCCGTGGAAAACTGCTTTTCCTTAGGACGTTCCTATTTTCATCAGAGAAATGCTGGAGGGTATGGAGTTATGTAAATCCCAACCCAACTGAAGGCAGCCCCCTGTAGGGAATTTTTTAATGCTTTTATATATGTTGGAAGCTGTCCAGAGTGGCTGGGGCAACCCAGTCAAATGGGTGGGGTATAAATGTGTATAAATATTTTTCTATTATTACAGAATAGGATGCCCCATCTTCATCAGAGAACTGTTAAAGGATATGCCACTGTCCTCTAGAGGTGACTGGGTAAGTCTGCCAGTCTGCACACTAAGTCCACACTTACCCTAACCTAACCTAAAATAAGCATCTGCCATTTTTTACTGGGCCACATCAAGCATGACAATAGGACTTTTATATTCTGAATTGTGTAAATCATCCTTCCCCAATTTGGCACATAGCTGTCAACTTTTCCCTTTTCTTGCAAGGAATCCTTTTCGGAATAAGGGAATTTCCCTTTAAAAAGGGGAAACGTTGACAGCTATGATTTGGCACCCTTCAGAAATTTTGGCCTATCGCTCCCATCAGCCCCAGACAGACTGATCAATGGTCTGAGATGCTAGGCCAAACAATCTGGAGGACAACAGCTTGGGGGAAGGCTGGTGTGAAGAAAGGCCAGAATTTGGAGTGAGATATATTACCTTAAAACCCACCAGGACCAGAAAACATCAGGAATGCAGATAAGTAAATATAAAGATTTGCAGAACATAGCAACTGGAAAAAAGTATGTGGTCATTTGATACAGAAAAAGAAAAAATGGAACTAATAACCTAATCCAACATAGCTGACTCCCCTTGTGTTGTTTTTTAAATATAATTTCATTTAGTTTCAGAACAAACACAAAAATATACAGAATAAAATCATAATGTATTTGAAACTCAGAAAAATAAGTCACTCATCCCCCATAGCATCCACTGACCCTGCCCTCCCCCTGCCCAAGAGAGGTTAACAACTTTTAACATATTTCAAAATCGGTTTCTGACTCCCCTTTTCAGCGGGTTTCTTAATACTTATTTGGGCATGCAAAGAACACAGGTGGGTAGAAAATGTCAAGGGAACACAAGTCTACATGATCCTGGCCCAATGTCCCCATCAGCACCAACTCCATCTCTGACTTTCCCATGCTGAGCAGGAGGTTTCAGCTGTCACTCATCTGAAGGCTGCTCTATGATTAAGAAAGGAAAGGTCAGAGGAAATGATGCAAGTAGCACTATGTACTACGTAGCTTGGTCCTCCAATGCAAACACTAAATATCTAGTGCACAAACTGCAGAGGACTAGAAAGTATCAAAGGGTCACACCAAATACACCTTGATTTATGTGACCCTTCTAACACTGCATTAAAAAAACCCTGTGAATGTTTATGAAAACCTACAGCTTTTGCAGATCATGTTTATGTATAGTAAGAACCATTTGAAGGAGCTACCATGGTTAATTACAGTAGGAAATGGTATGTGATTGGTATCATGAGTAAAGTTAATTGTGTCGTTAACCTTAACTTATATGGCTTCCTTGCAACAAGAAAGGAAATCAAATGACTAGACAAAAATGAAATGTGCTTATAATAATTGCTCTTGAATAACATGACAGAGTTTCTATAGTGCATTTGGGATAAAATGCAAGGGAACTGTTGTCCCCAAGAACATGTCCTGCTGGCTAAAGTCAATTAGTTTCACTGTCCCCTATTCAAGAAGCTACAGTGTGTGTAAAGAAAGAAAGAGGAAGCTTCAGTCAGTCAACAGCAATACATGTGTGTTTTTTCCCCAGACACCTTTCCACAGGAAAGCTACCTTATTTCCAGGTCAGACAGTTTGTTTCTCTCAAGGACAGAGAACCTCTGACCTTCAGGCCAAACACAGCCCTCCTTCCCCCATCTCTCTCTGGGCCTCAGAGTTCTTGCCAGGACATGGCTCTCACCAGCCCTGCTCCATGCCTTTTCATGTGTTTCTGCCTAGTGGAATGTGTCCTTGTACCATGATAATGTTCATACTTGCCTGGATAGAGAGGAATATCTGAGTGTGACTTTTGTGTGATTGGAATCCGGGTGCCAACTTGAATAAAATGGGGGGAGGGGGCACAGGTAAACTCTGCCCCACAAAATTGATCACAAGACAGCACACACACACCATTTGAGTGGCAATGCCCATCAACTTTGGGGGGCCCAGCCCCCAGCCCCTAGGAGTTGGCTCCTATGATTGGAATGTAACCAATCATAAAAGGACAAGAGTTACATCTTTTGCTCCACTCTCATTTGCCTCTGCCCCCACTCACTTTTGCTTTTGGTCTTTCTCACTAGTGAATGCAGCCTTCAGCCATGGATTGGAGACTCCTCACACCAGAAATAGACAACATCAATAGGAATTGACAGATCAGTGTGCTTCTGTTCCAGTTTGGCATGTATCCTTCAAAAAGTTTGTGCCTTTTCTGCATCCATCTGTGAATTTAAGGGGGGAGGAGCACATTAATTAAAAATGAAAGCTGTAATTGGTAATTAGAAAATTAAATATTGTATCCAGTTATTATGGGTTGAAGCTAAGACTCCAACCTTCTTTTCAATGGTGTTGTGTTCATAAATAAAAAGTCGACAAACTAAGTAACCTTTCTTTATATTAAATAAATATAAATTTCATTTTAACAATGAAAATTTGCAGTATTGTAAAGACTTTGTTTTTACATGCAATCAATTAAAAGAAGACAGTTCCTGCCCACAGACTTACAAGAAGAAGGAGGAGGAGGAGGAGGAGGAGGAGGAGGAGGAGAGGAAGAAGAAGAAGAAGAAGAAGAAGAAGAAGAAGAAGAAGAAGAAGAAGAAGAAGAAGAAGAAGAAGACACATGAGGCGAAAGGGGCAGGGAGGGAAGAGGGTGGGGGAATCAATCTCAGGCCTCAATTCTTAAACAGGTGATCTTAACCAAATGGATAAGTTCAGGGGTAGGAGGTCCCTGATGGAACTGGGCTTTCAGGAAAGCTGATAGACTGTGTCCTGCTTCCCATCTCCATTACTGGTAGAATGGCTGCCCACAGCTGAGAGCTGAGAAAGAAAAGGCCCGAGGGAGCTGCTTATAACTGTTCCAATGCACAAAATAGGCTGGTTCACTTTAAAATGCAGACTAAACCTTATTCTTGAGTGTTCCTAATTCCAGGAAGAATATTTCCGATTGTAGCTTTAACTCTGCACTGATGCAAATAAAATAATTTGGGTTACATTTGCACCATACATTTAAAGCCCTTTAATGCCACTTTAACACTCATGTCTTCCTTCAAATAATCCTGCAAACTGTAATTTCTTGAGGATGCTGAGAGCTGCTACTAGTATTATTATTATTATTATTTATTAAATTTATATACCGCCGTATACCCGCAGGTCTCAGGGCAATTCACAGAACAAAATCACAACATAAAACATCAACTACACGATCAGAAGCACCCCTTGCAGAGCCACAGTTCCCAGCATCCTTAACAAACCACAGTTCCCAGGATTATTTGAAGAAAGACACAAGTGTTAAAGTGGTATGAAAGTGCCTTAAATGTCTGGTGTGAATGTAACAACACTTACTTATCAGAGGTGAACCAGAGTTTCTTTTGAATGGGTGACTTTTGTTCCAAATTTATTTCAAATCATTTTATAGTAAAATTTCACAAGCAGGGACAAAAAAAAAAAATGTTGCACAAGGCTCAAGGAATTCCATTTGGTCTCTTAAAAATGAATCATAATTGTGTTTCCTAGTTCAAACAAGAAATTAATAATTCATCAGTCAGAAGGCTAAGGATACATGATATTTGATGTCTTAGATGAAACATTCTAAGTAAAATGAGACCCGGAGTCTTGGTTTCTAAGAGGATTCTCTGCAGCAAGCTCTTAATACGCTGCTTTACTCTGTCAAGATTGCTAATACCTCCGGCTGGAGTTCCTGATATGCCTCAAGGTAGATCACACTTGTTCGCACATAATCAAACACACCGGGCATCATAATGAGTGTATGAAAGATTGACATCCGTAATGTGCCCCCTGCGAAACGTTCCTCCGACGGCTGATTATTGTGGGAGCCCAGGCTTCCCAGTCATTGTTAATGATGTCAGTTGCCACTGTGGGGTGCCTTAGGCATTCTTCCACAAGGTCGCAAAAGGACATTTTCTTTCCCACATCCATGTTTATGGCTGACTTTAAGCACGAATACAATTACATCTGCTCAGTATGCTTGTTCCTTCTCAGAAGTTTGCTAATAGAAAAGCCAATCACTATTAAAATCAGAGGGGTGGGGGTGGGGACTCTGTAAGTGGCTGGGAGTATTGGACCACCAGAAGCCACAGCAGGATCATATCTCTGTGTTTAAGGCTAAATACTATTCTCAACCCGCATTTCAATCCTTAACTGTTTTGCAGAAATTATATATGTTTGATCACCATGGGGTGACTCGAAGCCCAGTAGTGTTAAGGAACATGTGGAGGTGCTTGAAGATTGGATGTAAACACTGTGAAAAGCAACTCAACACTTATCTTGCAGGATGGTTGGGAGAGGGAAAAGGTAACCTGGTAAAAAAAGATCAAATCTTTATGATACTCGTGTTTCACTACCAGCTGTATTGCTGTTCTACCCACAGGGCCTTAGGAGAAATAGCTAAATTTTCATTCTAGTTTGGAGGCATACTATGATCTGAACAAATCATACTTTGTTGCACTCAGACTATGTCTTGCCAATAAGTCATTGAAAAATATCCCCACTCCTATTTTGTGGGGGTGGAGGACCTGCAAGTTTCTGTTGGGTCCCTCACAGCTCCATTGGGCTAATATACATCATTTATTGTCTCCAAAATACCATGGATCCTATTCCAGTCTTCTTAGGGAGGGAGAGTGATGGTTTCTAGTAGGACCAATCTTTTTTCTGTGGTACACTATGTCCATCAGAATGTCTATCAGAAGGGGTTTGGGTGTGTGTGATAGAGAGAACCATCCCATTGGAACTGAGAGGGAGTTTTGATAATTCAACACAACAGAAACCATGCACCTGTGTCTATCAAAATACTCCAAAAGAACCACCAATTTTTGCAACCTATTAATGGGAGTGCAAAAGTGAGAGGTCATTTTCACTCATTCCTTTATTGTGAAAGAGTCAAGGGGAGTGTCAAACAGTCAATTCTCCTTTGTATGTTTGTGGCTTTCGATACCATTGAACATGCTATCTAGATTGGTCATCTTTGAAGGTCAGTCCTATTGCTATCTAAGGTGTTGTTTCAAGACAGTAAAATTGGGACACTGTACCTCAGCCCCATGGCATTGTGTCTCCAGTGCTATTATTTAGCATCTCTGTGAAGCCGCTGTGGGACGCTGGTGGGCTTGCTGATCAGAAGGTCGGCGGTTTGAATCCCCATGACGGGGTGAGGTCCCGTTGCTGGGTCCCTGCTCCTGCCCACCTAGCAATTCGAAAGCACATCAAAGTGCAAGTAGATAAATAGGTACCACTCCGGTGGGAAGGTGAACGGCGTTTCCGTGAGCTGCTCTGGTTCGGCAGAAGCGGCTTAGTCATGCTGGCCACATGACCCGGAAGCTGTCTGCAGACAAACGCTGGCTCCCTCAGCCAGTAAAGCAAGATGAGTGTGCAACCCCAGAGTTGTCCATGACTGGACCTACCAGTCAGGGGTACCTTTACCTTTACTTTTATGAAGCCATTGATTCTGCAATGAAGATTTAAAATATATAAATATCTTAAATAATTAAAGTACACATCCCTTGCACATCCTCTGTCACTAATTCTGTGAAGCCTCTGAACTGTCCTTAGTCAATGAGGGTAAAGGTTGAAGATTATTACTTCATATATTTACTCTGCCATATGACAACTCATGCTGATTATACCTGCACAGATTTGCTCCTAATCACAGACTTTCCTGATTACAGGTGTATCTCATAGCAATTTAATCACAGAATCATCTTGAAATGTGTTATCAACATGAGATGTACAAACAACAATCAAATGGTAATGGACATCTGTGCAAAACTATGTATTTTCAATGGCATTAAAAATCTTACAAACCTGAGGGTCTCTGTCATATTACTTGAAGGGTTACAGCTTCAGTAGAGCATATTATTCCCAGAAGCTAATACAGATTTTGCATGCAACTGCATGCTCTGGTCACCAAAGCAGCATAGGTTGGTGGGCTAGTTAAGCCCATGACCATCTCCATTCCTTTTAAGTTCTGGCCACCACCCAGTTGTCACTGGGTTGCAATGCAGTCCTGATGTCAGTTGTGCAGGACTGAATAGGAAGTGTCTGCAAATTGGCTTCTGCAAGCAAGTAGGTGTGGGAGATGGAAGGGTTGTAAGATGAACAGCTGAACCCTCATAGGCACCTTGGAGGTGCATTCAAAGGCAAGCCCCTCCAGACTGTATGACCAAGAGACTGGATACAGAATACCCTTGGTGTACCCCAGTCCCATCCATCAAGAGGTGGGTGGGTGGCACAGGGAAGTCACATTATTCACTGCTTAATTGTGGCTTCTAAGCAGTTTACAAGGATAGAATCAATTTCCAAAAATATATAAACACACATAATTGAAATACACAATAAAACATCACAATAAAGGTAAAGGTACCCCTGCCCATACGGGCCAGTCTTGACAGACTCTGGGGTTGTGCGCCCATCTCACTTAAGAGGCCAGGGGCCAGCGCTGTCCGGAGACACTTCCGGGTCACGTGGCCAGCGTGACATCGCTGCTCTGGCGAGCCAGAGCCGCACACAGAAACGCCGTTTACCTTCCCGCTGGTAAGCGGTCCCTATTTATCTACTTGCACCCGGAGGTGCTTTCGAACTGCTAGGTTGGCAGGCGCTGGGACCGAGCAGCGGGAGCGCACCCCGCCGCAGGGATTCGAACCGCCGACCTTTCGATCGGCAAGTCCTAGGCGCTGAGGCTTTAACCCACAGCGCCACCTGCGTCCCCCCCAAACATCACAATAACCCCCCGTGATTGATATGTGCAAAACAACAATTCCTTTAAATAAAACTATAGTGGTGAAGATTGATCTCTCCATCCCTCCTGCTACAGGTCGTGGCAAGAGCTTGCTCTAGAAACTGCTATTTACATTAAGAAAAACAAACAAAAACTTTAATTCAGACAATTAGTTTCCTGTCCAGTCTAACTCCCCTGTAACTATGAATAAAATCAGGGTGAACATTCAATTGATTTGAACAAGTCCAGGATATGCCTACTTGTTTTCTTCTGGACTGAAACCACTGTGTTGCATTTTTCACACTGTGTTTTTGTGTTTTATAGCCTACAAGGTATGTTTTCACACAAATAACAACTAGGAGAGACAAATCAGACATTTTAATTCACAAACACAGGCTTTCTGTTCACACCATTTGTGGAGCAGAAGTGAGTGGCAATGGGGGTGGCAGTGGGGTGGGGTGGGGGGAGAGAGAGACAGCATTTCTGTGTATGTTGATGTCCATAATATGCACGGCTCCTGGACAAGCCATACACATGATAGATGGGCTGTCAGTTGTTTGTTTTCCTTTCAGTATGGCCCATGCTGTTCTACAGGTCAGACTCAGCCAGAGGGTCTAAAAGGCAGTTCTGATCAATTTCAGGTTCAGTGCTTTGAAAGGAATGTTTTTATTTTATTTTAACTCATGAGGCGTCCTCTCTGCAAAGCATTCAAAGTGAGTTCCCTTCCCAAGCAGAATAACATCAAATGCCTTAACAATAACCAACGGTTAAAATCTCTAGATTAAAACCTGCGGTTTTCCTGAGTTTATATCCAACGTTAATGATCAATGTTTCTCAGTGTTATAAACAAATTATCAAAGCAAAATTGAGAGTGAGGGTGAAATCCACCATCTTCAGAGGAACAAAGACTCTGGTGGTGACTGGTTTGAATGGTCTGGTCTGTGGGATTTGCAGTTTTGTGGCCTCAGGTTGTGGATGAGGTTCTTAAAGTTGTCCACCTCACTATGTGTGTTTTTGACACTTGCCCACCATGGCTAATTAAAGGTCTCTGAGAGAATTGACTACAGGGGCTCCCAGGGACAAGGAAAGGGAGGCAAGTTTCCAAAAAACATATTAATGCTTTCACTGGAATGCAAACCCTAATGTGTGTGAAAGGAAAATAAAATGCTAACTGCAGCTAATTTGGAATACAGCATAGAATATCAGCATTATCACTGAATTTTACATTCTACAGGATAGCTTTAACAGGACTTGTTTTATACTAGGTCAGATTATTTGTCCAGCGAAACCTAATACCATCTACTCTGACTGGCATCTGCTCTCCAATGATTCAGAAAGATAAATGTCTTTCTCACAACCTGTTACCTGCTTTTTTAAAATCTGGAGATACTAGAGATTGTACCTGAGACCACAAAGCACACATTGCAACATAAAACAATGGCCCCTTCCTTGAGATCTCCTTTGAACATCACTCACCTATTACAGATTTCATGAGGCTCTTCTTTACCAGCTACAAGCAACCAGACCTGCACTAGCTTCTGAAGATGTTAATTGAATCTTACAGCTCCAAAAACAAAATAATAAAATAATAATAAAATACCCTTTAAACGATTTATACACTGTGCACTAACACTTTTGAAAAATGTATTTTTCTACCATTGGTTGATAGATTGGAGGTGCAACAAAAACCTTTCTTTAAAGTCTGGGGAGGCTGGTGAAAGCACATTGACTATCCCTGTTTTACAGCTTCCCATCAAGTGCATTTTGTGTAAACACGGCAACTCCTACTGAATATTTCAGAGATTCTTTACCCATGCCCCCCCCTGCCCCCCAAAAAACACTCACCACAAACCTCACCTTTTCACAGAGGGAGAAAGTCTTGGGATAACTGGGTTGTTGTGGTGGTGGAGGATGATTTCATCCCAGCGGAAATGCCCACTTCTCATCCACCATGATGAGAAGAATAATAATCATGAATTCTATGTTCATCCTGTCTCTTCAAAAAAGACCTGGGAATATTTTATATAAATCCAAAGCATAGTTCTTCAAGGGCAAATGGCAACAGCCATTCCTAAATTAGTCTCTAATGACTGCAGAGCCTGCATGTTCAGAAGGTAGGAGTTCAATATGTGTGTGAGGGCAGGGGGGAGGGGGGAGAGGACACCAAGTTAATTTTGTCAAATGAGATCAGAAGGAAAAAAAATGTCCTTCTCCTTTCCACTTTGAACCAAGGTGTGTTTTTTTTTTAAAAAAATCACATCTGTAGTTTGCATATTGAGATCACACAGAAACCTTATATTAAAGGAATGTGGAAGAAACAATAAAAGCCTGAAAATTCATGTAGAAGGATCAATGATGCCAGATGTCCTCCAGTGTTGTACCTGTTCACAACAGGGTGCAAAAAGAAAGTCATTAAGGCAGCACCATGTTGTGCCTTGTTGATTAGAGGACATCTGGAACTTTCCCTTTATTTAATCCAAAGGGAATACAATTTTTTTGCTCCTGTAAAAATCTTTTCCATTCAAAGTTTTGTCTTTATAACAAATTATTTCCTCCTTCCTGGGCAGGTGGGAAAGCAAGAAGAAAAAAATGAGTGGCATTCTCAACTTGATCCTTTAATTTGTACTTTAACAGGAAACTCTTGCATTCGCACTTCCTTAAACAGTATGGGAACCAAAATGAAGCTCTCCTCTGAAATTCACAGGTCTCTAAATTCTGTAGTGCAGTTTCCCAACCAATTAATGTATACAAAAATGCATATATTAAGGGAATGTGTGCACTAAAAAGCTCCGACTGACTGACACTCCAACTTTGGAAACTGCAACTACAGTGGTACCTCTGGTTAAGAACTTAATTCGTTCTGGAGGTCCGTTCTTAACCTGAAACTGTTCTTAACCTGAGGTACTACTTTAGCTAATGGGGCCTCCCACTGCCACTGCACTGCCACCACACAATTTCTGTTCTCATCCTGAAGTAAAGTTCTTAACCCGAGGTACTATTTCTGAGTTAGCGGAGTCTGTAACCTGAAGCATCTGTAACCTGGAGTGCCTGTAGCCTGAGGTACCAGTGTACTGCTGAAAGGGTCGGAGATTATGTTGATGTTAATCCATAAAGATCTGCTGCCCAGAATGTTTAGAGACTAGTGGGGTTGTATGTATAGTGGTACCTCTGGTTACAAATTTAATTCATTCCGGAGGTCCGTTCTTTACCTGAAAACGTTATTAACCTGAGGTACCACTTTAGCTAATGGAGCCTCCTGCCACCGCGTGATTTCTGTTCTCATCCTGAGGTAAAGTTCTTAACCTGAGGTACTACTTCTGGGTTAGCAGAGTCTGTAACCCGAAGGGTTTGTAAACTGAGGTACCACTGTATGAGTGTTTGTTGTGGGGTCAATATTTAATTTAATAAGATATAATCTGAAATGTATACATTATTATTAGGAATATTTTTTATTGTTAGACCTTATTATTATAAATTAGGAGGGGATTGTTTTGTTTTATTCTATATTTTTGAGGCGTTCTTGTTTATGACTATTTAAATAAGATATCTTTGGTAACTGTTTAATTCAATTATGTAAATTGTTTGGTGTTATAAGCCACCTTGAGCAAAGGTTTTTTAAAAAGCAAACAAACAAACAAACAAACAAACAAACAATGTTTAAAGGTCCCCTGCATGAAAATCCCTGGATATATCTTCTATGATTCTATGCTCTTCCTATAGTTTTCCATGTTTAATCCACTCTATAGGTGTCCACTCTATGCCTGTCAATTTAATCTACTTCTGAAAACAGAGAAATTTAGTGGCATTTTTAGATTTCCCATCACCATGAATGAGAGGCAAACAGAGCTTATTTTCAAACCGATCTAATTTGGTCCAGAATAATACATGGAATTGAAAAGGAACAGAGCAGCTCTGAAATGTATCAGGCTGCTTCCCAAAGCTGCAAATGCAAATCAAATCTTGTGGACTGTGCACACCTCTCTCTCTCTATCTCTCTCTCTCACACACACACATACAAAATATTTTACAGGAAGAAAATGAAGGAGTCTTTTCATCACCCAAATGCCTACATTTAAGTTATTAACACCACAAATACTGGCACCAATGGGATTTTGTTCTGCTTATTGTGCTAATGCTCTGGGTCCACAAGGCATAAAAGGCCAATAATTATTTGCTGTTTAATGACTACCATTCTGGAAATTTTCTCTGCACTTGACACACCGTGAATCATGAAGGAAAGGGCACAAAGTTCCTGCTGGAGAGGACTTGTTATGTGATTCCTGTGTTGAAAATGAGTGGTTGACATCTGTGTTTTATACTTTCCTGGAAAGTTTGATAAACAGCTGACAACAGAGAACAGCAATATGTTCATTGCAGTCCTGCAAAGAAAAGGCTTAGATAGGGAAATGCAAAGGAATATTATACATTTCATGATTGCATCAGAAGTCAAATAGTAAACTTAAAAATAAATAAATAGGGAGGACTGCTTTGCAATGCACTGTATATGGCTACTTATTTATTTTTGTTCCCTAGCTATTTATGGTCTTTACTTATCTACAAGTATGTATAAGCCACTTAATATTTTAAAATCTCTTAAGTGGCAAAAATTCTATATAATTTCATTTGGAAAGATGGTTCATTTGCTAATCTTTGCCACTAACTTGCATGAGGAAAAACACAGTTCCATATATTATATCAGGGCAAAGCCAAACTTCCCTTCTTCTGCAATTTACAGCCATCCAAATAGCCCATTAAAATTATAGCCATTTTGCTAATAAAAATAAATAAATATGACATGTAATTAGGCCTTTATATTACTTCAAAGCAATGGCTGATGTATATTTAGCAGAAAACCTATGGTTGTTTCCTTTATATACAATTGTTCTATTATTATTTTTGACATGGAGCTTTGTATTGTGTACAAAGCTACAAATATATCCACTGCAAAAGGTTAACATCTTCAGGGGGGGGGGAGTGCATTGCAATTTACACTCAGGGATCACACAGTTCTTTTGCGAACTTTACTCTTAATTCTGCCCTTACACATCTGGGAGCAACTTTATTTGATTAATGGATGCTTCACCTGCATAATAGGAACCCTGTTCAGTGGATTAGAACACCTCAAATACAATCTAGGGCAAAAGGGCAATATATCCTGCACATAAAGAAGTTGTTGAATGAAAACCACAGGAAATTTCTGCCACCAAAAGGTTTTGAAATCTACATGAGAAGAATTCCTGAAGAATCATGAGGGGAAATACCAAGACCCATGAACTAGGACAAGTGTGAGGAATCATCTCCCACTGAAGGGCCACATTCCCTTGTGATCAACATTTCAAAGGCCACATGCCAATAGTGAGACCTGGGTGGAGTAACATGCAAAATTTACCTTAGGCTAGTTTCTACACCCACTTGCAGTTCCTCTCTTATTTTCCATCCAGATGAACAACAGGCATTTTCAGAGTTCAAGGATACATTCCAGCCATGCCATGCATAAACTCTCAGGGTGTTAATCAGGGCCAGTGAGAATATGTGGCCTGGAAAGAAGATGTATGACTGGTTAGGGTTCAAATGGTCAGACAAAGAGGTGTGGAGGGTCACCTGAAGTCCCGCCCCAAACTGGAATCACCTCTTAAAAGGATGAAAACAACAATGTGCAATCTGTTTCAACCAAAGCTTCTTTCCCCATAACTTCTTGCACATTTCATAGATCTACTTTCCAAGTATTGGTTCCTCCATTTCTTTGAGTTTTCCCAAAAGCAGAAATGATGAGAATGAGGGCTACCTGTAAACTCTATGCCTAGAGGCTTCTTAGCAACAAGTGATTGTTCCTAGGATACAGTCTGCTTGGGCATAAAAACAAAAGCCTTCCCTTTGAGGATTTAGCTCCATAATACTTTCCATTGTTCTAAAGCAGCATTTGGGGAATTGAATTCCGTTATTTTCATTGTGTGCATGGAGTTTTGCAAGACCAATCCACAGTGACATTAAAATGGCACTCTCATTGACATCTCATCCACTCTGGCACTTGCACTGACGACATAATGACTCCTATGGGGCTGTTATCATGTCAATGGAAGTATGTGAGACACTTCACTGACATCGTAACAGTTCCAATGCTTGCCTTGCAATGGTAATGACTCCTTTGGGAGTGCTACCACATGACTGGTATATGAGATGCTGTCACTGATACTGTGGCAGCATTTACAACAATATATTCAGTTAAGTAATGAAGATCTCATGGTTTTAATATAAAATTGGTGGCTTAGACATGTAAAAATAGGAAATGGTCAATCCTCCCACTGAATGATAAAACACTGCACAACAATACCTTTTTCTTTATCCTGTTCTGTACCTCACAAGAGATTTGTGTGTTCCTGCTTCAAGAGAGTAAGGATAAGTAAAATGGTCTATTTTAATCCATTTCACTTCCTTTTGTGTTCAAGCATCCCAAGCTCATCCTATTGCTACCCCTTCAGTGCAGTTTCAGTACACAACACAACCTGTCTCTCAGTATTTATTATCATTGTTTATGGAATCTTAGGCCCCATCTCCACTTTCCATTTAAAGCAGTATCATACCACTTTAAACAGTCGTGGCTTCCCAAAAGAATCCTAAGAACTGTAGTATTAACAGTTGAGAGCTGTTAGGAGACCCTCTTCCCCTCACAGAGCTATTCTTTCCAAAGTTGTTTAACAATCAATCTCTCTACCCAGGGAACTCTGGGAATTGCAGCTCTGTGAGGGGAAGAGGGGTCTCCTAACAATTCTCAGTGCCCTTAACAAATTACACTTCTCAGGATGCTTTGGAAGAAGCCATGACTGTGTTAAATGTACAGTACAGATGGTTTCCTAACCACATGTATGCAGACAAAAACCTTATGTATTCTAAGGCAACACCAGATTTTAGCATTTTGGAAATAAAAAGCAAACTTAAAAAAAAAAAGTCGGCATTGCTTAATTCAATGCCCTTTTGATTTAATCTTTCTCTCCAATGGATTCCCTGCTTACTGTTCTTGGAGGTATTATAGATGAATGTGTATTTTGAGATTTAAGAGGATTTCCCCACACCCCCCAGAAAGTTTATAATCTTTTTATAAGAAATAATTGAAGTATGGAAGAAGCTTTGTGCCCCCCCCACAGTTAATTAATTTTTCAAGGCTTAATGTAATGCAATTCTTTTTGGCCATAGCCTTTAATTAACTGGTTTATTTGAGGTTTCAATATTATGGTGGCAAGTTTTGGTTATCCGTAAATACCATTTAACTATTCCACCACTTTACATGTGTAGTACAAACTATCCAACAAGTTCCATATGGCACAAACATATCTTTCAGAATGTTCTCATCCACTTGAGGGTGTTTTTGTTTTAGTTGTTTTTGAGGTTTCGAGATGAATAGCAGATGAGCTGGTGAGGAGGTCAAATAATGACTCTTCATGTGGCTTCTGCATCTCAGCGGTAGATTCCATCTATCTTATAAGGTAATTAAGGGCACCAGAAGCCACTTTGTGGATCATAAATATGGGAAGAATTAAATAAAAGTGGTGTTCTGCAGAGCTGCTCAGCGTGTTCTCAGTTTCCACTTACATATTTGTCTCCAGGTGTTAGAATGGCTTTATTACTGAATTACATTTATATCCCACTTTTTATATCTTTCAGGGAGCTCAGTGTGGTGTGCATCAGCTATATTCAGTCTTTTCAGAACCAGGACCCAGCTTCAGACCAAACATGCATTTGGGGACCCATTTCTTTATCATTTCCTATTTACGTCAAGTCAAGTTTATTAAATTTGTGACGTCCATGCCTTTACACAAAATACCATAAAACATTATTAAAAAGATAAACAATAAGATTATAAAAATAAGCTAAAATTCATGCCAAGCTGTCCCAGCAAAGGAAACTACCCAAAAAACCCCACCATTCAGGAAAGAAGATACAGGAACAGGTTAGGAGAGCAATGGGAGGGACCTCACCATTTCATCCAGGAACCATACCCTAGTTTTCATAGCCTTCACCACAAAAACCGCTACCACGTGTGAAATCCGTGGATCAGCGTCCACCAGTAAAAACTTTACTTGGTCCTCAGAGTTGACTATTGATTTGGGAATAGTTTGTAACATCGCATCCCTGAAGCCCGAATAGATGGGACAATACAACATGTAATGTGTGAGATCCTCTTTGGTTCTCATATGACAAGGACATATACGCTGCTCTACTGGGATTTTTGCATATCTGCCTGACAGATAGGCCGTAGGAATGGTTTGAAAACGGGCCATGGTGAAGGCTCTCCGAAGGGTGGGATTGGTGATATTCGCCAAGTAATTGGCGCAGGTTTTGACTGTTTTCAGTCGGGGAAACCAGTGGGAGGACCCTGGGTTCTGTATTTTTGTGATGTCTAACAGGGCGTCTCTCTCCAGGATCCATTCCCGAACTTTGTCCGGGCTCCACAGTTTAAGAGTATTAAACTCCGGTAGGGTGTATCTAACCAGGATCTCAGATAGGTTTTGACGCCAAGTGGTGTTCTTTTGAAGAGATACAAAGGCTTGTTTGACCAATAAGGTGTTTGAAGTGTTTGCAAGGTTGATGTAAAATCGTAGGAATCTTAAGTGGGCCCTGGCAGACACAGAGGGTAATCCAACCTCCACCCTCAAGAAAGCAGCTGGGGTTCCTTGAGGAAGTCCTAGAATCCTCTTGAGATAATAATTTTGCAAAATTTCAAGCCATTCCAACAGCCTCTGGTTCCACCCCCAGAGTTCTATCCCATATAACATCTGGGGAATAGCTTTCCCAACAAAAGCTCTTAATGCCGGGATCACCAATTGTCCTCCCCGGGTATGGAAAAAATTAAGCAGGACACCAATTGTTCTTCGTGTTAGGATGGTTACAGCCTTAAAGTGGGCTAGCCAACTAGATGTAGCCTGGAATGTAACACCCAGATATTTAAAGAAAGGGCACTGTTCAATCACATGTTCGTCTAAAGACCATCTAAAAGTGTGGCGAGCTCTAGTGAACACCACAATTTTTGTTTTGTCATAGTTTATCTTTAGTGCGTTATGGGAACAGTAGGCTGCGATCCCCTCCAACATGCTGCGTAAGCCTCTTCGGGTGAGTGCCATTAAAGCCATGTCATTGGCATATAACAATATATTCAGACGTTTACCTTCAAGGGCTGGAGCCGATGACTTGTACTTTGCCATGTACTGGACAATGTCGTTTATATAAAAGTTAAAAAGAAATGGGGCTAGCAGGCATCCCTGTTTGACCCCTTTCCCCAATGGCAGTGGGTCCGTAAAAGTTCCCGATGGCCCAGTTCTGATTTTAACTGTAGTATCTGTGTGTAACTCTCTGAGAATTTTTAAAAGTCGTCTATCAATGTCCGTTTCATATAATTTTTTCCATAGTCTATCTCTACAGATTGAGTCAAAGGCAGATGTCAAGTCTACGAAGGCCACAAAGAGTCTGCTCTTATACACTTTTGAATATTTAACTACCAGGGTCTGTAGTACCATACAGTGACCTATCGTATTGTGGCCCTTTCTAAATCCTGCCTGTTCCTGGTTGAAGAGGTTAGTGTGGTCCGCCCAGTCTACCAACTTGTTTAATAAGTACCGGGTATAAAGTTTGTATGCGATGTCCAGAAGGCTTACAGGGCGGTAGTTTGCTGGATCTTGAATATCTCCCTTCTTGTAGATAGGGGCTGCCACATAGGGGCTGCATGGTGGTAGTGCTTCTGTTGTGACTCACTTTGGATCAGGCTGTGACATACTAATGGGTCCTGGCCTACCAGTTGAACATCAGTGATACATGGTTTCCCTCCTCACCACTTCATCCTCACCACAGCCTGTGTAGTAGGTTAGACTGAGAGACAGTGAACAACCCAAGATCACTCAGGGAGCTTTCTGGCCAAGTGCAGATTTGAACCACCCCACACACATTACTAATCTTCTCTCATCCCTAGGGAAAACATGGCAGGGACTGCCCTTTTGGGTCTCCTGAGCTCTGCATCTACCCAGCAATGCCCCCTTTCCCCCACAACCAGTGGGTAATAATGATTTACCCCCCCCATCTTGTTTGCAATGCAGATCTTGACTCCTGCCTTGTTCCTGATGTAGATCTTTATTCCCTCCTTGTTCCCGATATAGATCTCCACTCAACTCTTCTTCCCTGGCGGAGGGGAGACAGCATTGTGTGGTTTGCCTCAGGTGTCAAAATGTCTTGGACCAATCCTGAGTCAGGTTCCTCTTCCTCAAATGACGGAGGTGAGGACCCCAGACCTGAAGAGCATACAGGACCAGTCCTAGAAGCACTGCTATCTAATGAACTTGTGGGGCCAGTGTTCCCCTCTGCAGGCCATGGACGTGACACTGCTGTTTAAGGAATATTCTATATCATTTTATATAAACAACTTAAAGCCTTTGTCACAGCAGAGGTGACTAGAGAAGCCTGCACCCTTTAAAGAAGAACAGCACGTTGCAGTTTAGGTGGTACTCAAAATTAGACTGTACCTGCTGCTACTATTATGAAAAATACTCCGTTTCAGCTTGTTCTTTGCATCCAGTCTGAACCTTGTGTGCAGCCTGAACCTCACCTTGTCCCACACCCTGGTTGAGCCTTGCTACACAGCAGAGGAGGACAAAAACCCTCTTCACAACATAGACACATTATGTGCCCTCAAATATCCCTACAGTGGTGACTCTGTTGTGATATTACAGGCACTCTGCAGACACTGTCTCCTGTCTAGTTTCCCCATGAAATGAAGTGGTGTGGTTTAATCACTCACAAATTTCATCACAACAGTGGCCTTCCTGGTAACCTGGCAAGAATTCATCTCTGTCATTAGATCTTGTGACCAAGTAAAATATTGTTGAGCAGAAAGCCAGAGATTACATTTTGTTTCCCTTCTCTGAAGTGATAATGGATATGTCATTGCATGTATCGAAAAGCTCATCTGTCCTTGTCACTGTCAGTTTTAGCCTTCAGTGATGACACAAAGAAGAAATCAACATTTTTTTGTACTCCTTTTTAAAAAAAAAAACCCAAAAAAACCACACCCAAGATCCTTTTCATCTGTGATGCAGACAAGAACTGAACTGGTGTCATTTTGGAAAACAATATTTTTCACCAAACCCTCCTTCATTTGCTGCTTTCCTTTTAATGCCAGAAAATGGTTGGTCCAAGAATTCCAGACCAAAGAGGCAGAAACATTCCCCCACTTTGTCTAGGTTTCCACTTGCTACATTATATTGCTATCTTATCTTCAATGTGTTGTTTTTGATGAATGCTAAGATCTTACAAAGGAACAGAGAAAGTTGCTGTATGCTGAGTTCAGACCATTGGTTCATCTCCCTCAGTATTGTCAACCCTGATTGACAGAGGTTCTTGTGGAATTCAGAGAGGGTTCTCTCCCAGCTCTACCTAGAGATGCTGAGGACTAAACCTGGGAACTCCTGCCCGCAACACAGAATCTACCACTGAGTCATAGCCCTTCCCCAACATTTCATTGAAATCCAGGTCCCATCAACCCCAGCCAGCTGGGTCAATGGTCAGGAAGGATGTGAGTTGTAGTCCATAGACATCAGAAGGACCACAAGTTTCCATTCTCTGAGCTATGGGATTAACCCTTAGGATTCATGGAAATGATGGCTTTTGAGGATGGACTTGAAGGAAGACAATAGAGAAGACATGGCAACTTGGAGCTAGTCCATGAACAGTTCAGTTCAAACCTGAGCAAGCATACTTAATAGGTAGGCCAGAGTTAGCAGTTTTAGAAGATGTGATGGAACCCTATTGTATCTTTCTGACATCTAATCCCTGCTGGTCTAGAAGGTGCAGCACTGTTTTCCATCCATCTGCAATGGTAGTGCTGCAATGTCCCAGAGATCAACCATCAGTTAAATTCTCTCTGCTTGCAAGCTACTGAGTGCTTTGTTTAAGACAGATGCCCTGGACCTGATGATTCAGGGTTGTATCCAATGTTAGTTTTACTCAGAGTGGACTCATTGAAATTAAGGGATATCCCTAATTTAGGTTCTTAGTGAAACCAACACTGGAGACAATTCCAAGTCACAGTCGATATTGGAAGCCTTTTGTTATCATCCGATCACTTAGGATTATGAGACATAGTTTAGCAACATAGAAAGTTACATTGTACCAAGTTAGACTGTTCCTCTAATGCAGTAATATTGACACTGACTGTTTGCTCAGGCTTCAGTCAGAAGACCTTTCCAGCTCTACCCAGAGATGTCAGGGATTGGACAAGGGATCTTCTGCAAGCAAAGCATGTACTCTGCCACTGAGCTACAGGTCCTGCCCACAAACCTTTTTTATATGCTGATAGAAAAATTCATTTTAGAAATTTTCTGTCTCAAACCAGAAGGCAGGCAAGGTTGAATGCAGGACAGAGCAGACTCATGGAACAATAATGGCCATGGAGGTTGTGTAATCATCTAGTACAGATATCACATTCCCCCTGAAATGGTTCTTGGCACAAAAGTATGTCCTTACTGATGTCTGAAATCAATCTGTATCCGAACACCCTAAGCCAACTTTTGATTTCAAGATGAAATGGAGTCTTTGCCTCATAATTCAGAATGGCTACATCTCTATGCCATGGCTCTTGCTCTAGACCCTGACAGTGCCAACTAATACATGTATAGATGATTCTCACCATAAACACCTCTGGAAATAATAGGAGCAAATTTGTCCACAGTAGGTTAAACAGTAAAATGATTCAGACATTAGCTTGCTTATGACTGTCATTCCTCTATTTGCCAACACAGCAAAGGAGACACAGTCTTCTCGGCAAAGTTGTGATCTTTTGCCAGCTGGCTGACTGCCCTGATTTAGGGAAATAGTAATGAATGAAACCCAAGCAAATGGCCACCATCTGCATGAAACTCATGAGCTTGTTTGGACAAGGCTCCTGGGTCAGGTAAATGAAATGGACTTTAGTATTGAGATCCATCTGTGAATGGCTAACCCTTTCCTTTGATAAGATGCAGATTTATGCAGTGCAGGTGCAGAAAGCACACAGCATTTGGAACTAGAATAATTATGTTGCTCTTGTAAAGTTGTACACTGTATGTATAAATAACCACATGATGCTCATTTTTAAAGGGGCATCAACAGTTGTTGTTGTTTTTTTAAAAAAAGCTTTTTAGAAATTGCACACGCAAAAAGGAAACACTGTGAAACAATATTTTAAAAGGGAACTTTCTCCTATGATTATCAGACACACCTTTCTCCACAAAGTGCACATTTGATGTTTTCAAGGATGGACTCTATTCCCTATGAAAAAGGGGAGGTTGGTAGTGGATACTGTTAGGGGTGCCATTTCAGATTTGTAGGAAGGTTTTCCCTTGAATTTCATTTTCTTTTAAAGCGAGATGGGCTACCCTCATGGTCCCTTCCAGCTCTATGATTCTATGAAGGTATGTTAGCAGGATTTGTGGTGTGTTTTCTTCCTTTTTTAATAAAATATTTACAATAGCCACACAACAACATTTTCAAAGCAGGTTACTACTCATCCATTTTAAAGCAATTGTAACAAAGATTAATGTACCAAACCATAGTTTGGATAGAACCCATCTCAGTTTAGATTGAATAAAAGAGTCCCAGGAATCATGTTGTACATCTATGAACTTCCTGTGTAATGTTTCAGGGTTTAACATAATGTGGGTAGTCTATGCAAATATAGATTCATTAGATCATCCAGACCAATATTTAGACTACAAGGGTGGGATGAATGCAGTCAAGAGAGTGGGGGCAGGGCCATCAAATATAGCCTCACTCTTCCCCTCACATAATCAAAAGCAACTGGGGATCAGCTGAAGTAGGTTGATAGAGACGCCACAGGAGCAGCATAGAAAAATGAAGAAAACCCACTGGCACTTTAAAAAACAAACCTTAGGTCACTTCCAGATGAGTTGTTTTATTGAGCAGTCAACTGGATTTGCTTGCAGAAAGTTTGCAGGAAGGTTATACAATCATTTATTGGGCATTCATGCTGATTTGTTTATGGGGAGGTTATACAATGTCATATTAAGCAATTGCAGTGCATTTCCTGCAAGTTTCCTTACCACAAAAAGACAGAGTGTTTTTGGAAACAGGTTTGTTGTGCAGCAGCACCAAATCCAATTTAATTGGCTGAATTAATCCCTTCAGGCCTCTCTGTTTCACCCCTGCTACATACTTTTGCCTGGCTACAATTTGTCAGTGACCTGTGGTGATGTCTCTTGCTTACATGGAAGGAGGATGGAGAGAGATGTGGTATGAGTATGTGAATGTGTGTTTGTGTGTGCTACTAATTTTATTAGTTGTAGAAGGTTTGCACTCCAGGGGGGAATTTTTTCCCCTTAGGCTGTTCTTCATGTGATATGCACCCTATGACAAAAAGAAAAGGTTAACAACCCTTGCTCTGCCCACTTTTGCATTTGCCTCTTCCCCTCACTGATATGCATGTCCCAGAAGGTTTCCCATGAAGCAATGTCTCCCTTGGAGGAAAGGCTTTCCTACCCCTGCCCTAGATATTTTTTTTTAATGGGGCTGCTAGAGACAGAATCTAGGATTTTTGGTATGCTTTCTTCTTCTTTGGCAATCACTTGTAGCTGAGTAAGATTGTCTTCCATAAACACGGTTTTAACAATGAGTCTGTAAGTGACTGTGGAGGCCAATTCTGGATCCACATGTCCTTCCACAGTGGGAACATTGATTTCCAGGTGGGGGTTGATCATGTTGTAGATTTGCATTTCTCCCTTGCGTCCTGAGTTCGAGTGTCTTCAAAGCCCATGACGAAGAAGAAGAGTTTGGATTTGATATCCCGCCTTTCACTCCCTTTAAGGAGTCTCAAAGCGGCTAACATTCTCCTTTCCCTTCCTCCCCCACAACAAACACTCTGTGAGGTGAGTGGGGCTGAGAGACTTCAAAGAAATGTGACTGGCCCAAGGTCACCCAGCAGCTGCATGTGGAGGAGCGGAGACGCGAACCCGGGTCCCCAGATTACGAGACTACCGCTCTTAACCATTACACCACACTGACACCTTTGGTATAGGCTGTTCTCCAATTGGAGCACTCACAGACAAGTATTTCACTATTGTTGGTGTTTATACTATTTTTTTTTTTAAATCTCTTAAGACAGTCTGTAAACCTCTTTTGTTGACTACCAGCATTACACTTTACATTTTTAAGTTTGGAATAGAGTAGTTGCTTTGGAAGACGATAATCAGGCATCTGCACAACATGACCAGTCCAACGAAGTTGATGTTGAAGAATCATTGTTCAACACTGTTGTACCACTGGGTTGTTTGTAGGTAGAATAAGATAAATGTTACACAAGCAACATGCAGGTTTCCAACTGTTCTAGAAGCAAATATATGAAATGCTGCACCAAAGAAGCTACCTGTTGGGTTACATATTTCCAAAGAGGAAGGAAGCAAGGTAAGATAGACTCTATGGAAGTTCATGCCACAATATTTCTGAGTTTCTAATGACCCACAAGACAGTCTCCCCTATATGTGTTGATCTTCAGAGCAGGTGCTTATCTGGTCAGTATAGGTTCTAGGCCCCTGATGGGCCCACCATTTCCTTGCCTTGCATATTAGCAGAAATAAGATGGAAGTGGAGGCCTCTGTGTCTCAGAAGCAGCTATTATTCCACATGGGATAAAAAGAGCCTCTTGTTGACTGAACCCATCCAGGAGCTTTGCTAAGCTTCTCAGTTTGAAGTCCCTACTTGCAGTTGGCAAGAGTGATTTGAAATCATTCCTTTGGGGGTAACTGGGGTGAGGGATTTGTTTGGGAATCAAGTAGCTGCCCTCTCCAAACGGTATGCTTTCTTTTAAATTCCAGTTGCTATAACAACTGTACAACTGTCCTGTATTCAAACGCGACACGTTTTATTATTAGTAGAAGGTTTGCACTCCAGGAGGAAAGCTGATTTATTTTCCCTGAGGATATTCTCCATGTGACATGCAAAATGTCAAAAGGAGAAGAAATAATGCAAACTGGAACTATAAAGATTGCATTTGAAATAAAATATCGCATGATGGGGAGTCAGTACTTTCTGTATCCAGCACTGCTAATAAAAGGCAACATAGTTCCATCAGGGATGCAACAATAACTGACAGTGCATGAGTTTATCTGTTAAATCAGAGGTAGCCCAGCATTTTTGGTTTGAGGGATGCATTCAGGCTTAAGTAACCTTCTAACGATTGGTGGTTGTGGTCAAAGATGGATGTGGCCACCACATGCATGCATGCATGCACACACACACACACACACACACACAAGACAGGCACACACACACACACACACACACACACACACACAAAGAGAAGCACACAGAACCCCTCCTCAGCTGAATGGTGTAGATCAGTTAGAGAGGAAGTCGTTGCCCACTCTCTCCCAGTCAAATGAACAATCTGATGACCAAGGAGGGGACCATTTGCATCCCTATCAGGGTGTTGGGCTCTGTCCTCCACAACACTGTATCTATACCAACCTAGATAGATTTGAAAGGAAATTGAACAAAATTATGGAAGACAAGGCTACAATGGATATTAGTTGTGATGCCTCCAGTCCAATGCCAGGTACCAGAATTATGATTACCAGGTGCTAAGAAACATCAGCCAGAGAGAGCTACCATGCTCATAACTTAGTGAGCTTCCCAGTCTTCCTGCCCACTATGGGGGGGGGGGGGAATCTGATTCCCCCCTCCCTGCACCTTTCCCCCTTTAATGTGAAACTGGAACATAACTAACCTACGAATGGATACTTGAGAAACTGGCATGTACTGGAAGCAGTCTGATCTGTCTATCCCTAGATTATATAGGCCTTTGGTCTAATACAGATTGGCTCCTATGTTTTAATATACTTTTGGTTTGGATTTGGGCTTAAGAAGCTCTAAACAACTTGGAATCATCAGTTTGGCCAAAGAAATGCATTTTAGCCACATCAACCTGCATTCAGGTCAATGAGGGAGCCTGCTGTTGCGCCCCCTCAAAAAAATGTGCCTAGGGCCACAGGTCCCTCCACCCGCCTGCCCCCACACTATGCCACTGCTCTCTATAGCAACTCACAGCAAGACTTTTAGTGTAGCTGCCCCGATCTGTGGAACAGTATTCCTGTCAAGATATGACAAACATTCAATATCTGCACTTTTTGGAAACAAATGAATACATTTTTTATCCAACTTCCTTTCCCTACTGGATAAATAGGTCTCTGCCATTGGTAGCTTAGTAGAATTATAGAATCGTAGAATTGTAGAACTGGAAGGGACCCTGAGGATTATCTGCAGGGATATGCAGCAGTCCCATACGGAGACTGAACCTGAAACCTTGACATTATCAGCACCATGCTCTCACCAACTGAGCTATGCATGTCCATGTTTCATTGGTTTTAATTTATTTGCTATTATTTACTGTGATCATAGAATCATATAATTGTAGAGTTGGAAGGGACACCCAAGGTTATCTAGTCCAACTCCCTCCAATTCCGGAATCTCAACTAAAACATCCATGACAGATGGCCACCCAAACTTTGCTTAAAAATCCCCACAACCTCCTGAGGGAGTCTGTTCCAATGCCAAACAGCTCTTACTTTCAGAAAGTTATTCCCAATGTTTAGTCAGAATCTCCATACTAGACAAAAGTATTGACTGTCACACTGAACAGAAACTGGCAAGAAAATGCAACCTTAGTTGTGGACATCATTTCCCTCCCCCCTTTTTATCACAGATTTACTTCATTAATCTTTTGCAAAGTCACCATGGTGAGAAGTGTTTATTTTAACCTCAAAGAAGATTAACCCTAGATATATTCAAGGGTGGGGGATGGGTTATTGAATACCATGAGAAACAGGGAAGCTCTACAAGTAAACAGTTTGAGATATTTATCCTTTAATGTGCTCTTGTACAGCAAAATTGTGTCCTTGGACTAAGGTTGTGAAATGATACCATTAAGCGGCCCAAGGTAAACCTACTCAAAAAAAGTCATTTATTTTCACTGACCTGGCTGGTCAAGTGAATTGAAGTTCAGTGCTATAGAATCAAGCAAAGCTGTTATGTCCATAATTGGTATATCTAGGGGACTGAAGGAATGATTTGGAGTTGAGAAGAGTTTTTGCTATACGTTATGAGAGACCCAGGAGTCAACTAGTAGATCTATTGTCAATTTTAAATTATTATTATATAGGTCCCATGCTTCCTAAATGGCACTGGTATCCATTAATATGCCTTCATTAATCTCACTGTGAAGGATAGGGAGTTGGGAGATGAACAAGGGAATTTCGTATGAACTTGTCAATGTCTGAGTCAACTGACCTGCATTATGACTAGGGGTGGGAGATAAATTAGATATGGTTAGGATTTTAATGTGAAGCTCAATGATTCATAAATCCCCCAAAATACATGAGCTGAAACACAGCTGTTGTTTGAAACTTGCACTTCTCTGAATTTTGTGACAGTTCTTCAACCAAGTAATGCATACAAAAGTGTGTGCATTGGGGTAAATGTGAGTAAAAATGCACATATTAGTGAAAATAGCAAGTTATATTATGGGAAATGTTTTGCAAAATAATGTGCATATCAAGAAAAAACACATGCAACAAATGTGTATAGCTAACCAGACACTGAAATGCTGATGAACTTTCATGAGGACTTAACAAAAGAAATCATAAACAGATGCAGAAATGGGGAGAACTGAACTTAAATACTGAGAGAAACAAAAAATGACAGATTATTTTATCCTTGCTGCAGTATAACTAATGCTCTTAAATGGCTATGGCTGTCCACACAGTGCTGAAATGTTATCTATGCCTCCTGGGGATGGGGGGGGGGCACTCAATTTTGTTTGCATTTTAATGAAAAACTACCTACTTCACACTTCCTGCACAAATACATGTACTGAAACGCAACTATCTTTCCAAATTCACAATTCCCAAATTTTGCAGTGCAAGTCTCCAACCAGTGTACACAATAATGCATAGATTAGTGAAAAGAACATACAAAACGCATTATATTCAGGTGAACTGCTTGCCCAAATATGTATGCTTGCCAGAGCTATATGCAACAAAATATGTTTATTAGGAGAGACTAAAAAAAAAAGTGCAATAAAAGGCCGACAAATTTTCATGAGGATTTTAAAACAAACAAATGAATAGGATATTGCTTTGGAAATGTGGAGAACTGAATTCAAGTTTTGAAAATTTTAGGAACCCAAACTGACATATGCTTCTATCCCTACTTAGCATTAAGCCTCCATGAAAATAGGTCAGAGGCTTCAGGTTGCCCTTTGATCTTGTAGAATCTGAGTATGGATCTTTATCAACAAAACAGAGAAATATCAGCAGGCTTGCTGAAACACCAAAGTATATATGTATACCCCTCCACAGAAAGGAAGGAAGGAAGGTTGGGAGACCTGAAATAACTCAGTGACTACTGAACATGATCAGTCAGCACACAATGTTGACTGGGTGTTGAGGGGGGTAGAAAACCAGCAGGGGGTGGAACTGGGACAACATGGCCACAGTGGTCCAGGCATTGGTGGGGCTTTCCTTGTGCCCCACATAGAGCACATGGTTGCCATGGGCTTCTTTGAAAGGGATATTAAATGCATTTTTAAAAAAAATTGAATGGGAAATTGGGCATCCTGGAATATGGCATAGTTGGCTATCTGAAACTCTGAATAGAAGTACAGTGGTACCTCGGGTTACAGATGCTTCAGGTTACAGACTCCGCTAACTCAGAAATAGTACCTCGGGTTAAGAACTTTGCTTCAGAATGAGAACAGAAATCGCGTGGTGGCATGGCAGCAGCAGAAGGCCCCATTAGCTAAAGTGGTACCTCAGGTTAAGAACAGTTTCAGGTTAAGAACGGACCTCCAGAACAAATTAAGTTTTTAACTCGAGGTACCACTGTACAGTGGTACCTTGGTTCTCAAACTTAATCCACTCCGGAAGTTCGTTCCAAAACCAAAGCGTTCCAAAACCAAGGCATGCTTTCCCATAGAAAGTAATGCAAAATGGATTCATCTTTTAAAACTTTTAAACTTCTAGAAACAACAACAATTTAACATGAATTTTACTCTTTAATGAGACCATTGTTCCATAAAATGAAAGCAATAATCAATGTACTGTACTATTAAATAAATAAGACAGTATTGTAGATGATAAAATAAATAAATAAATAAATAAATAAATAAATAAATAAATAAATAAATAAATTCTTACTAGCACTGATGATAGTCATTGTTTGGGTGGGGGGCTTTTATCCATTTCCGCAGTCACACAATCAATCAATCAGTAGTTGAACTGGGTTCCACACAGTCATAAAAACAAATTAACCGAAAAAGCCTCAAAAACAAAAATGCAAAATAAATAGCAAAAACAAAAGCACCAAACTTAATCCATTGCAGAAGTCTGTTTGACTTCCGAAATGTTCGAAAACCAAGGCACAGCTTTTGATTGGTGCAGGTGCCCTGGAAACAATAGCCGACAACCACATCCGACATTTGGCTTCTGAAAAACGTTTGAAAACCGAACACTTCCGGGTTTTTGGCTTTTGGAAACCAAGGTACCACTGTACTCTACACTGCAACATTTTGACACAACTCCCACTTAATCTATAAAAGCTTTAAGGCATGCAACCTGCACAGCTTGAGGGTGTACATGTAGGCTTATAGATCTTCCGTCTTATATATATAGATGTTTCCATAGCTGGCATAGCTCTTATTTAGTGGAAGTCCTTAAAAGTCCATGGCTTTGCAGGGAAAATGTTGCTGAAATGCTGTTGAGACTACTTAATGGTGCTTCACCATGTAAGTTTGGAACAGTCTAGTGTATAAGTGCCATTATTTAAATACAGCATTAAAATGGTCAAAGTACTGTCGACTGAGTAATTTGGACTGTGAAGCTTGAGAGTCAATGTGAGTTTAGGCAAATAAACCCAGTGGAAGCCAGAGGGATTTACAAGAAGTAGGATTATGGCCTTTGCACATGGAAAGCTTTCCCTTTGATGCTAACCAAGGGGAGAACAGTGACATCATCTACTTTGTGCTGGAAAATGTAATTCCAAGCTGAGAAGCACACAAAGCTCAATGGAAATCAGAGGTGGTAGTGACTGAACAAGTATGCATGCTAAATAGAAACTGCTGTTTCATTTGCAATGTAACAAAATTGCAATAATAGGTGAACAGGAGAAATGTTAAAGGAAGAAATGTTTAGACATCCCCTGGCAGATTTCTTAAAAAGGAAAACAAATTAGCATACTTTACACCTATGAGCTATTTACATAACTGTCAAATAATGTATAGCAACTGAAATAATCATAGATTTTAACTTACTGGCTGCTGCTTCAGAGGGCAAGATTAGAACTCACAAGTGGAAATTGCAAAGAAAGTCTTCCTCTATCTACAACCTGTGATGTTTATGTCCTGCCAACATTGGCAGAGGCAGTATATGCTTCTGAGTACCATTTTCTGGGAACCACAGGAGGAGATAGTGTTGTTGTGAATAGATCCTTTTGTAGGCTTCCCACAGGATCTTGTTGACCACTGTGAGAAGATGCTGGACTAGATGGTCCATTGAGCTAATCCACAAGCCAATAGGGTGGGGCTCTGCTGCACAGCTGTAAGATTAAAGACAGATAAAGTACTTCTTCACATAACACGTGGTTGAAAGATGGAATTTACTCGCACAAGAAGCAGTGATTTCCATCAATTTGGATGGCTTTAAAAGAAGATCAGAGAAATTAATTGAGATTAAGGCTATCACTGGCTACTAGACATGTTCTGCCTCCATCATTGGAGGCAGTATGCCTCTGAGAGGCAATTTCTGGAAACCACAGGAGGGTATAGTGCTACCTGATCCAGTAGGCTGTTCTTGTGTTCCTAACAGTAAACACTATCAGTGGGAGAGAGAGTCCCAGGAAGTGGTTTGCTCTCCTTTGCATAAGATGGTCATCTACTAGGGCTGCTGTCATAGCTTCCTGCATTGTAGATCCTGCTCAAAGCAGGGGGTTCGATTAGATTAGCAGAGATATTCCTTACATTTCTTTGGATGGTATACAACTAATTTCTAACCAGAGTAGACTCACTGAAATACATGAACCTAAGTTAATGTCCATTAATTTCAATGGGTCTACTTTGAGTCCAGCTGACATTGAACACAACCCAATGGTTCTACATCAAAATGTTTCAGTGGCCTCTTAACTTTTGTAAAAAAAAAGGGGGGGGTGAATGGAAGGAAGGAAGGAAGATATGTGTCTGCCCCTTAATTCCAGATCCAATGGCATTTCCAAGTCTAATGGTGTATAATTACCGGAAATGATTTGACACTTAAGCTTTGTTCCAATTAACACTAATAGGGTTAACATTCAGTTGACTTCTTTCTTCATTACAAAAGTTTCAAGGTTATCATTAGCAAATTAGCAAATGGCAAAAAGCTTTGTTTCATCACTAAATAAACTTCAAATTGAATTTTCAAAGATACTGCTCAGACAACAGTAGGTTGCTAACATGTTCATTTCTGCCCAACCATGCCTCCTTTTAATCAAACAGCATCAGAAGAGCTGAACTGGGTAAATAATTTCCTATGTGCAATTAGGCTTACAAGGGTCTCAAAACGCAAGTGGGTAAAAGAGGCAAGGAAGGAAAATAAGTCAATAAATATCAGGCACTATTCACATCATGTCAACAAAAGAGTGGCAAAAGCTGTATTGGGATGCAATCTCAAAAATGATAGAATGATCTCGATACGAATCCAAGGCAGACCTTTTAACATCACAGTAATCCAAGTTTATGCACCAACTACTGGTGCTGAAGAAACTGAAATTGACCAATTCTATGAAGACTTACAACACCTTATAGAAGTGACACCAAAGAAGGATGTTCTTCTCATTATAGGGGATTGGAATGCTAAAGTAGGGAGTCAAGAGATAAAAGGAACAACTGGCAAGTTTGGCCTTGGAGATCAAAACGAAGCAGGGCAAAGGCTAATAGAGTTCAGTCAAGAGAACAAGCTGGTCATCACAAACACGCTTTTCCAACAACACAAGAGACGACTCTACACATGGACATCACCAGATGGGCAGCATCGAAATCAGATTGATTATATTCTCTGCAGCCAAAGATGGAGAAGCTCTATACAGTCAGCAAAAACAAGACCTGGAGCTGACTGTGGCTCAGATCATCAGCTTCTTATAGCAAAATTCAAGCTTAAACTGAAGAAAGTAGGAAAAACCACTGGGCCGGTAAGATACAATCTAAGTCAAATCTCTTATGAATACACAGTGGAAGTGAGGAACAGGTTTAAGGATTTAGATTTGGTGGACAGAGTGCCTGAAGAACTATGGATGGAGGCTCGTAACATTATACAGGAGGCAGCAACAAAAACCATCCCAATGAAAAGGAAATGCAAGAAAGCAAAGTGGCTGTCCAATGAGGCCTTACAAATAGCGGGGGAGAGAAGGCAAGCAAAATGCAAGGGAGATCGTGAAACATACAGGAAATTGAATGCAGATTTCCAAAGAATAGCAAGGAGAGACAAGAAGACCTTCTTAAATAAGCAATGCAAAGAAATAGAGGAAAGCAATAGAATGGGAAGAACCAGAGATCTGTTCAAGAAAATTGGAGATATGAAAGGAACATTTCGTACAAAGATTTCCATAATAAAGGACAAAAGTGGAAAGGACCTAACAGAAGCAGAAGACATCAAGAAGAGGTTGTAAAACTTCTCAAGAATTATATTCTCAAATATAATTCAGTAAGTAATCTGTAATGTTTAGATAGATGATAGATAGATACATGAGAGACAGATGAGAGAGAGAGAAAAATATGATAGAGATGATAGATAGATAGATAGATAGATAGATAGATAGATAGATAGATAGATATAGATGATAGATAGATATAGATTGATCGATCCAGAATACATGCACAAACACAAACACAGAATTTCAGAAATACAGTAAACTTTTCATATGTGAAAAACTAAAACTGAATGTGCTTAATAGGGTAAAATATATGAAATGCACATCCTTAAATCCATAGCCAACCCTTGTGCAAACAAGCTTACGAGAAATAAACCTAATTACTATGTAATTAACTCTAAGTGGCATAAACAGCAGATGCATGATTAGGTAATTATTATCTTTTTTGGTAAATCTCATTGCCAGCAATAGAAGGGTTCAGAATAAAAAGGAAGTCAAAATTAGGAGTTGGTGTTACTTTGGGGTAATATGTGCAGGCATTTAATTGATGTTTAAAAATGGTCTAACTGCTAATTATTACCGTATTTTTTGCTCTATAAGAATCACTTTTTCCCTCCTAAAAAGTAAGGAGAAATGTGTGTGCGTCTTATGGAGCGAATGCAGGCTGCACAGCTATCCCAGAAGCCAGAACAGCAAGAGGGATTGCTGCTTTCGCTGCGCAGCGACCCCTCTTGCTCTTCTGGCTTCTGGGATTCAGAATATTTTTTTTCTTGTTTTCCTCCTCCAAAAACTAGGTGTGTCTTATGGTCTGGTGCGTCTTATAGAGCGGAAAATACCGTATATGATTATTATACAATTATATAGTGCATTGTAGTAATCCAGTCTTGAAGTAACCAGTGCGTGAACTACTGTGGCCAGGCTCTCCTGATCCAAGAATGGCCATAGCTGTTGAATCAGTTGCAGTTGGTAATAGGCACTTCTAGCCACTGAGGCAACCTGAGCTTCCAGTGATGGAGCTGGATCCCGAAGCTCCCCCATAATTCTGGTGAATTTTTTCATGAGGAATTCCTTTTAAATATTGTTGCATGCCACCCAATCTCTGAGTGGTACAAGATTCCATGGGTTCCAGGTGCTTTGGTTTCCTTGGCATGAGGGACAGCCCAGATTGTGGTGTCTTTATGATATATGGTTTATTTACATATATATACATATACAACCTGAGCCTACAATAATGGGGGTCACAGCATTATCACCCCAAGAGGGTCTTGCTTCTTCTATAGCCACAACCTTGGATTCCCGCAGAAATCAGGTATGGCTCTGTCTCTTAGCTGCCCAGCCTGTTTCTAGTTTTTAGTTCTCACACACCTCAACTTCGACTTTTGTTTTTCTAGCTAACAGCTAGTTGAGGGAGAGGGACCCACTCATTATTTCTTCTGGCTCAGAGACACTTACTTTGTTACATTAATGACCCATACTTAGGCCATTATGGCCCTTACCTGGCTAATTCAACAACTGAATCCTTGATGGATGCAGGAATTAGAAGCGTCTTGGCCACACAGCCTAATCCCCTTCCCCAGACTCACACAACAATATCATACCCTGTAGCACACCATAGCACAAAGACTGTGAAGTTAAAACAGTGTCACCCAATATTACACTCAGGACATGACTTGGTAGGTAAGAGCAGGGCCAGTGTAAAAGTTTCCCCAATATCCTTCCCATGGGGCTGGTCCAAGACGATATCATGGTCAATGCTACCAAAAACTGCTGAAAGATCAATAAACAGAAGCAGAGATACACTTCCCTTGTCCAGCTCTTCCTATCCAGCTCATTCATCAGGACAACCAAAGCCAATTCAGTTCTCAAACTGCTCCTGAACCCCGATTAAAAATGGATCCAGACACTCTGCATCCCCCAGGAACTCCTGCAACTGTTCAGCCACCACTCTCTACCACCTTATTCACAGGTAATTGTTATAAGTCATAGAGGCTAAGGTGGTCTTCTTCAGTATGTTAAAATTAATCCCCATGTGTGTTGACATTACACAATACATGCTAACTGTGAGTATTGTAGTCAGTATGTACTATTCATACGGATGAAAAACAAACAAACAAACAAACAAACAAACAAACAAACAAAAACAACCTTGTTACAGGCCCAAATTCAGAAAGGATTTTCATATGGTCTTCATCCATACAAAGGGACACTGCTAATAAAATAGTACGAATACTAAGAAAATGGGCCAGATCTCATGCTTGCCAGGTAACCATCTCCTTAGTGAATTATTCAGCACTTGGAGCTTGGTCCTTGACTCTCTCTTTTTTCCAGCTGCAGTGGTGAGTTTGAGATTATTCCCACAGAAGCTGACAAATGGATCCTGATCCAAGTAACAGATGTTTCTGTGCCAAGCTGGCAGAGAGAAACAGCTACTATGCCAGCTGATGCTGGCATGAAGTATACATGCTCTCTTCAAGGAATCCCCAGTGATGCAGATGCTCCCATAATATACCTTGCCTCAGAGTTTGTATTACCCAACTAGTTAAAGAAAGAAACTCTCTTTGAAGATCTTTGTGCTTATGTATTTGTAGAAATCACTGCATCCAGGCACATTATGGAAGTATAGTGATGGTCTAAAAGGTTTAACGTGCTGAAACAGAAAACAGTACAGTGACATACACTGTAGTACCAAATTCTGAAGTTACCTGGTCAGACTTGTGCCACAGATGGTTTATGGAGCGGATGCCATCTCTCCCAGAATTCTTCCAACTGTGCCTTCCATTTGTTAATCCAGCCTTGTGAACAGAGGCAGGTCAGGTGCCCAAACTTGAGACATAGGGGCAGCCCCTGGTTTTGTCACAAGTTGTGGTGATGTTATGAGGGAGGGGCCTGGTGGTTTTTCCTCTGTGCTCCCTCCCTGCTGCTCTCTCCTTCTAGTAACTTACCTCCAGCTGAAACCAATTCAAAACATATTACACTACTGGCTTGGGTGAATAAAAATGTTCTAAAATCAATTCTGAGAAGGCCCCATGTTGTGCTGTTCCAGACACTGTGACAAATGCTGACGGCCATGCTCATCTACAATGATACAGTAAATAAGTCCAACTCTCCAGACTCCATTTCCAATCATCCTGGCCAATGACCAAGAATAGGAATTGTTATCTAACAACATCTGGTAGGCCACATTTCCACATCTCTGAAGTTTAGGATTAAAGGGCAGTATCTAGTGAAATAATTACCACAATGCAAGGATTTCTGTTTCTGCAATAGAAATTCCTCTCCCCATATGTTCCCTGTACCCACCTCAAATCTTCTCCAGAGGGGTGAACTAAAACCCAGAAGAGAGGAGAGAAAAGAAGAGAAGAGAAGAGAAAAGAGGGAGGAGACATTCTATTGCATAGCCAGAAGTCCTTGCACTAATGGACCTACTTCATTGGGCACTGCCATTAATGACTTGTCTACTGAGATTTATCATAGCCATGATCCTACATAGGTTTTTCAAACTTCAAATATGTAAATATTGCAAATATGGATGTTTTTGACTCTGGGGCTTTCAACATTCCTTGTTGACTAGTATCTCCTACATGGTACATTTTATCATGAAAAAAAAAAAAAGAAAAGAAGGAAAAGAGGCAAATTAAAGTTATTCATTAAGGTATAAATTAAACACCAAATAGGGAAAGCCTTTTGTGCTCTATAAACTTTCATGAAATTTAATCAATACACTCAGTAAATGTAATGGTGAATATCTTTTGCCGTATCTCACTGTCTGAAGTCATATAATTTCTTGTTTTAAATGAAAAATATATGCTTCTGAACATGAGTTAGAATGGCTTTTTAAATGAGTAATAACTTTCTGGAAGAAAAACAGCAAAAAGTCTGTTTTTAACTAAGATTCTAGAACATTTGGAACATAGTCACAGCATGACAAATATTGATTAGAAGTAATGCTTTCTCAAAATGTTGATAACTACCTATTTTAGGAGGATGACCTTTAGCAGCCTGATTATCTTAGAATCTATGTCGACTCTCTGTACGTGAGCAGATATCAAAATGTCATGTATTGCCAATTCTAGATGTATAAGGGAAATAAGCTTTAAATGGAGAATAAACACTTATAACCCCAGTAAGCTACTCAGCATGAGACTCCAAGAAAAGAGAACTGAGTTATATTTCAGATAAATTCACTGGTCTGTATATCCATATATTATGGGACATGTAGAATCAAACTATTTGTTGCTTCATGTTTCTAGGAAGTGTAAGTGTTAGAAGAGTTAAAAATACAGCTGCAGGCAGAGAAGATACATTACCATATTCTATACTACACTAGACTGTAACTAGGGAAAAGTATCTTGATTGTCAGTATGGTTGACAGGCAAAAAGCAAAACAAAATCCCACTTAGCCCTACTGACAGCTCCTAAAGCAGGAGTCAGTGGACCAGTGCACACATTTGGGGTTTTGAGAAAGTGTCATGGGTTCCAAAAGCAAAATGGCTTCTGTGAGGGGCATGGCATAACTAAAAATGGCTGCTGTTGGGATGAGGGGACATGCTCAACAGAAGGAGAGGCCGAGCCAATGCAAACAGGAACTAAAAAGGAAGAATGAACAGTCTCCTGTGCATTGATGTATTTAATGTATTTCTAATGTATTTTTAATCTCTTGTTGGAAGCCGCCTAGAGTGGCTGGGGAAACCCAGCCAGATGGGCGGGGTATAAGTAATAAATAAATTAATAATATTAATTGAGGAAATGCATTCTGAAACCTGTTGTGGCTGCCATAGTACATAGGTTTTCAAATAGTGGGTCAGCACCCACGAGTAGGTCATGAGTGGCTCACTGCAAAGGTGTTGGATTCCAGCTTAGGTTGACCAGACCAAAGAAGTATTTGCATATTTGCACCAAAGACGTTCTTGAGATGAGATGCTCATTTTATTAAATTCTGTTAAATTCTATGACTGCAGCAATGTGGCAGGAGAAGGAATGGGCAATAAATAATAATAATAATAATAATAATAATAATAATAATAATAATAATAATAATAATAATAATACATATTCTGGGCCAGCCGCATGCTCAAACCTTTGTCCTGCCACGTAGTGGGACTAGTTTTCACTTAACAGTAATGCTGAGGCAACACTATGGTTATTGCTCTATGAATTGCCATTACAGGACTAATAAGATGCATTCTTAGCCTTACTGAGTGTAATTTTTAAAAAAGTTCTAGTGGGAGCTTTGGATGATATGGCCCTTCTTTGGTTCGGCCCCTGTAGCAACTGGACCCTGAACACATCTCCATGCAACTCCAGCATACATTCTGTTCCCATCCAGAGCTAGATGGAACTCTTTCCTCTTCAAACCTGAGTTGGGCAGATAGAGCAGAACTGGTTACGACTAGGCAAAAAACAGTAACCCTTGAATTCCCAACAAATGTAGGTGGAAATACTATCATTCTGGGAGTGACTTTGAAGTGTCAACCAGACAGCAGACAGGTGTGTCTACCTTGTATTTATGACTTTCAGAGGTGTTACTTACAGGAAATACAAATTGAAGGTGACAGCACAGGCAGAGACTGAGACACCTTAGGAAAAGAAATGACAGCGCTGCCTGCTGAGTTCTTTAATGCCTCTAGTTTAAGAATGTCCCTCTGAACCACTTTCATTTACAATCATCTTCCCTTTTATTCCATGCATTTTGAAATGATCAACAGCTTTCAGAGATTCTCATCCCCTTGATCATGCAGTGGCTCCTCAAATGCAGGGCAGCATCACCTGTGAGTCTCAGATATGAAACTTGCTAGCAGCTATATGTAAAGATTAAACAGGTACGTGACTTAATACATTCAGCTCAAACCTTCCAAGGAACAGCACCACTTGCTTAAGCCGTGGTCAAGATGGAATCAGCTCTACAAATTGAATAAATATGCAAGACTTAATAGTCTCAGTCTTACAACGCAAATTATATACAAAAGAATATTGGACACCGACACTATCTAGAGATGATTCCAAATCCCCGGGAAAGAACTTTTTACTCTCAATGTGTGACAGACTATTCAAACTGCAAGCTGTCAAAACCATCTTTTCCATTATTTATCCATGGGAGTGATGCCATAAGGTCAACTGCTATTTTCTGATGTCTTTAGTCCTGGAGGCAAAACTTCAAGAAAAGATTTCCCCCCACACTCCTTTTGAGCAGTAGGAGAGATGATGAAAAGGAGGCTGGTGAGGAGAATGCAAGAAGCATGCTAAAAGGCAGAGAAATGGTTCTACTAGATGCCTGTTTTATTTTGAGGAATAAAATGCAATGAAGTGGGATAGGCCCAGACAATTAGGATCAGTTCACAACAGTGATATCATCAAAGGCTAGTGAAAAATCATCAAATGATGATGCTACTGGTATGGTATGATTGAAGTCCATATACAAATAAGGGATATATGCAGCAACGTTCATCAAAGCTTTTCTTCAGATAATGGAAAAGAGACTAGGTACAAATTTTATAATAATGCAGTATATAAAAAGTGCTGCTCCTGCCTTCAGAGGGGGCAGGCTTGCCTCACCCTCTCCCCACTGGGAGGAAAGGAGACACAAGGTTGTCTCCTCCTCTGGGGATGGCTCTGAGGCCACGTGGCTCCTAGAGCAAAATGGAAGGGGTAAATCTGCCTCCTATTTAAGGCTGTTCCATCCTCTCTTTCCCCTTCATTTTTATTTGCAGCACCCTTCCTACTTTCCTCTATAGTATGGGTTTTGGTTAGTTGCCTTTTTCAGGGCTGAGTAGGAATGGCGGGGGGGGGGGGAGGGCTCCTGACTGGTTATTGAGACTCCCTACTTCACACTGTCAAACATCTTCTGATTTGACATTATTTGACCATTTTACATTCAGTGTGGGCAGGTAATGAAATGTAAGACCTTAATTAGAAATCAATGCTACTTTAGGCATTATGGGGGGGGGGGTGAGTATCACCTAGCACTGGGGTTCCCTGGAGGCTTGGCCTGTACATCATGGTCAATGTTGGACAGTGGCTCCAGAAAGTATAGGTTAGATTTCACATACTCAAGGCTCACTTAGCAAGGAGGGAAACTTTTCCCCCCATCCTTGGCCAGGGAGTATACAACCTGCTAGTTCACATGCCCTGGGGTGAGAGATGCTTCATATGTAAGCATTGATCTTTCTGCCCACACATAGTTCTTCAGCTAAGCTCCTCAATTTTGTTATATTTTAATAAATATACAGTGGTGCCCCGCAAGACGAATGCCTCGCAAGATGAAAAACTCGCTAGATGAAAGGGTTTTCTGTTTTTCGAGGTGCTTCGCAAGACGAATTTCCCTATGGGCTTGCTTCGCAAGACGAAAACGTCTTGTGGGTTTGCTTCCTTTTTCCTAAAACCGTTAATACCCGGGGAATCCGTGCTCCACAAGACAAAAAAATCGCAAGACGAAGCAACTCGCGGAACGAATTAATTTCGTCTTGCGAGGCACCACTGTAATATATTTACCACTTAATGAGGTTTCCTGGGTCTTCTTTCTGGGTGTAAGGGCAATCTCCAAACTGCCTGAGCATCTGACAATCATACTTACCTACATTTAATGAATAGTAAATATCTTAAACACATTTTGTTAGTGATTTCATGATGTAACTGTTTTTCTTTTATTTTTTTTTATTTTGCCTGTGTCCTCTATGTTGGAAATAAAATATCCTTTATTATTCGATTAGCCTTGAACTCATCCAGATGACCTATTTCTTGAGCTTTCAACCAACATTCAGCAAGGCTTACATGGAGGTTAGAGTATATCTGGTCTTTATTCAGCATTCATTGCTCCCCACACTCAATGAAGAATCAATAAACATGATGGGTTGATGGTTATAGTTATAAAAATATAATAAACTGAAGGATCTGCATTGCAATCAGTCAAATTGATCCAAATAAAGAAATTCTGATAGAATTGTCAGGCGAGTACCAGCTCTGATAGGAAAATCCTTTCTGCACACCAAAGTACTAACAGTCTGGAGGTGTCTTTTGAAGCAACATCAGTGAGCAAGTGTCCCTCATATCTTCTTTTGAATGTCTGCATTATGTGTGACTGTTTGCACTATGTGTGGATACAGATTATTTTTTATATTTGAGGCATCCAAACATAACACTCTTGAAAGGAAAAGAAAGAAAAAAGAAAGATAGAAGTCATGAGTCTTCCATAGCCGAGCTTCCCTATATTTTCAGGCTGTCTGCATATGAAGAGAGATAACTCCCCAAACTCTGTGCATTTTTTATTTACTTGTGTGACATTTCCCAAAATTGAACATGATAGGGCATTAGGGTATGTCAGTTTTATGTGGAATCGTGGTTCATTTCCATTCAGTGTGCTGATTAAGATCTATCAGAGAGAGACACAAACAAGTGCATTTATTTTTAGACAATAATTTGCTTCTTAGAATCAGCATACATGAAAATATAATGTACGCTAGGACATAAGAAGCAAAACAAAAGACGATTTCCCCCCTCCCTTCTCCCAGTGTGCTGAGAAAGACCAAGATGAGTGCTTTTATGAATAATTCTAAAATAAACTTAATTTTGTTTCAAGGCCACAAAGTACAATGCTGTTCTGTTCTCTGTCAATATATGGCAGCGGTGAGGAATGGGTGGCCCTTGAGTTGTTGATGGACTACAATGCCCATGTTCCTGTATGATTGGCCATTCTCACTGGTGCTGATGTGAGTAGGAGTCCAACAACTAATGGACCACAGATTTCCCACACTGTTGTAAGGCATACCGTGTATCCCAACATTTCACAGGGATGCTATATTAGCTTTGTGCAGTGGATCTAGATGCACCCTGGATCAAAGTTGGCTGCTTTTGGAAAGATTCCAGGCTTGCCTGAGGTGAAGGAGGATCTCTCCAAGGCACTTCAAACTGAAATGGGACCCTTGTAGTGTTTTGTGACAATTCGGTGATTTGGACATTAAAAAACAACAACACTGTAGATAAATGCTTGCTAAAAATGACATTTTCTTCTTGAAACTTACCACAGAACAAAATCCCATGGTGGCGAGCTCATGTGTGTCTGCCAGGTCTAGCTTTAAACAGAGGGAATTATTTTAGCAAGCACCTCCTCCCCCAGTGCTTTGTGGAAGGGATGTTGAACTAAACATATAGCCTTTCTCCCCACTGGCCATGTTGTTTGCTAGTTGTGTCAGGAGCTCTGTTGGTAAGGAGTCCAACAGGGCACAGGGCAAGGTTAAAGGCTGACCAGACCTCCAGGATATGGGTGATCACCAAAAGTGCCTTATCAGAAAATTTCAGTGATGGAGGTAGAACATAAGGAATCTGGTGGTCCTTAGGATATATTGAGCCCAAGTTGCTTAGGGCTTTGTGAGAACAAAATCTTGAATGTGGCCCAGAAGCAAATTGGTAACAAATTATTTATCATTGATTGTATCTATTATGAACATGGCAAAGTAAGAGGTAAAGAGGGCAAGATCAACACACGTGACAACGTGACATGGCACCATACCTTTAGCACTGAGGAAATATGAGTAACTAGGTAAATAATCTTAATCTCATACCATATGCTTGCATTTTCCACATTAAGATACTTGTACCTTGGTTTTTGAACAGCTTAGACCTTGAACGTTTTGGCTCCCAAATGCCGCAAACCCAGAAGTGACTGTTCTGGTTTGTGAACTATTTTTGGAAGCTGAACATCCAAAGGGGCTTCCACAGCTTCCGATTGGCTGCCTACAGGAGCTTCCTGCAGCCAATCAGGAGCTGTGCTTTGGTTTCTGAATGTTTTGGAAGTTGAACGGACTTCTGGAACGGATTCTGTTAGACTTCCAAGGTACCACTGTATTGAACTGTGGCAGGTGGAGGAAACTATAACCACTACTAACTTTAAATATATATATATATATATATATATATATATATATATATATATATATATATAAGCTTTCCTGAAACAGAACTGGAACAAATTAGAGCTGGAAGGGCTGTCTCCACAAAATAGACAGAGTTAAAGCTTATGTTGTCTGTTTCATGCACATATTAAAACACAGAGCAGGGATGACAAAACCTATGGCTCTGCAGATGTTGCCAGACTCCAAATCCCATCAGCCCCATCCGGCATGGCTAATGTTCAGAGATGAGTACTCCCTGAACATCTGGAAGGCCACAGGTTTCTCATCCCTGATGTATATATTGTTGTATGCACTGGCAGGTTAAAGTCAAATGTCATATTTTTCTAGCACTTGAGATTTCCCCTTCCTAGCTATCAGCCACTGAAAGAATTTTGTGCTTTTAAAAGTAAGAATAACAAAAACAGTATTCAATATCAAACTGTGTCCTGCAAGATAAAGTGTTCAGTAATAGGAATGAAGATTAAAGAAACATGTCTGATTGCTTTCTTGGCAATTGCATTGTTTCCTTTTACAGTTTAGAAATTGTCTGGAGATTAGATTTTTCCCTCCTCCTCCTTATTCAGTCAGTAGCCTATCGCATATAGCAGGATTCTAATCTCAGGTACATCTTTTCTCTGCTCAGAATTCTCATTATATACCATAACAAAGCTTTTCACCTGTGCAGTATAAGAATATATTCAGTCCTTTGAGCTTAAACAAACAGATCATTTAGTGGCATCTGACATGCCATTCATAATCATGATGATAACATTACATTTCAGACTAACAAAATAAAGGATAAATGATAAAATAATTATATAAAACATAAAAAATAAAATAATTAATGACAATTGTCTGATGATCAGGCTCTGTGCTGATCTGCTTTTTGAAATGTATATTAAACATTACAAAGGGGGGATCTTGACATTGTGTGTTCAATTTTCCAGTTTGCCGGGGGGGGGGGAGTGAACAACATCTATGGGTCAGTGCTGAGCCCTCTAATTTGTAATCTCATTTCTCAGTCTATTTTATTATTTTTTCTGAAGGGGTGCATTTTATCAGTTTATAGGGAAGCAGAAATTCTCTAAGAGTATCAGGGGGGCTCACCATTAGTAGTGGTTGTGTCATTCTCTCATTCTTTCTTCCTTTTGAAACCCCATCACCACCTTTTACTGCACGCAGAAGCAGCAACAGCAGATCCCCTAGCATAAAAGATTAGAACAATCCTTCTATGTGTACAAGTTAGGTGGGTAGCAATTAGGGAAGAGGCTGTTTGGTGACCCACCTGTGAAATGCCCTAGGGATGCTCATTTTGGTAGTACAGTTGTTGTTGTTGTTGTTGTTGTTGTTGTTGTTGTTGTTGTTGTTACTTACATGTGAAAATGGGCTTCTAAATGACCTACAAAGTATACAAACCACTTACACAAACATATCCCATATTTGAATATTGGAAAAGGAATATATATTGGAGGCATGATATTTGGTAGGGATATTTGACTGGGGACTCTACCTAGGCTCTGGAGCATGGGTAGGCAAACTAAGGCCCAGGGGCTGGATCCTGCCCAATTGCCTTGGAAATCTGGCCCACAAACAGTCCGGGGATCAGCACATTTTTACATGAGTAGAATGTGTCCTTTTATTTAAAATGCATCTGGATTATTTGTGGGGCATAGGAATTTTCCCCAAAATATAGTCCGGCCCCCACAAGGTCTGAGGGACAGTGGACCAGCCCCCAGCTGAAAAAGTTTGCTGACCCCTGCTCTGGAGTATACCCAGGAGCCAAGAAGGCTCCATGAAGCAGGAGAGGGCCTTCAGTGGTAATCATGTCAATTGCTTGAGTCATCTGGATGGTCCACCAGTCCAGCCAGGGCTTCAGCAGGAGGATCATTCATATCAGCCAGGTCATCCCCAAGGTCCATCTGGAAACCAATTGGATTTACTAACTTCTGAGGGCATACCATCTCCATAGGCTGCCCAACTCTGCAGAGGAGGAAAGGTGCCTGGAGAAAGAGATGAAATCTTTATAGACTACAGCAGCTCCCCCTCCCTGACCCTCAAGTCTCACCTGATTCTGTACTGAGTACCGAGTTGGGCATAGCTGGGTGAGACCAACTCCATCCTGCTCACCCACCCAGGTTTCAGTGATACAGACCACATCAACCTCCTCATCCACAATCCAGAACCAAATCATGTTTAAGTGTAATGGACTGGCTGGATACAAAGGAGCGGGGGAGGGGAGAAGGCTCAGAGCCATGATATTGGTTGTGGGACAACAATCAGTTGTCAAAGAGAGAAGAGGGAGTAGACTGGGAGGAGGTGTTGGACACAGAAGTGGTAACAGGGTTTAGTGAGCAGGAAGAGTCTGTGGCAGAGAGCAGTCCAAATCAGAGGCAGAAGTGGAAGCTAGAGATGGGGGGGGGGGGATGTCAAGAGGCTGAGATGAGTCAGGCTCATGAGGAAGGCAGGGAGTCTCCCCTCTCCTCTGGTCTCCAAGAACCTGAAGAGGGTGGAACAAAGACAGACAAGACAAAGGAGCCTTAGATTTCTTGGGATGGAACTGGGGGGGGGGGTGACTTGGAGAGCTGTGGGAAGGTGAGGACCTTCAGTCCTCACAACTGTCTTATTGGGGGCAAGAGCAACTGGGATAGTTGCTGTGCTCAATAGGCCTGGCCCTCTGAACTATGAATAGTTAACTTCACTCACACCATGTGAGTTATTAGTGACCTGCTCCTGGATCCCACCCCTGACAATGATGGAGGTCTTAAACAAAGCCAACCTGGAATTCTGCAGCAGCAGCAGCAGCCACAAACTCATTAGCTGGCTGATAGGACAACCACAACTTCCCAGGTTGGAGGAAGGGCTAGCAGACAGAACAGTCACTAACTGCTGTGTGCCCCTTACCAGGACTGTTAATCATGTTGGGTTCTGTTTCATTTTTCCACAAGAAAAAAGTAGAAGATATGCTCACAGATTAATCTTTCCTTTCCCTTATGTTGTTCACCTAAATTAATATGAGGTCACAATAATAATCTTGTTATTTTAAGAACACATTTGCATCAGTAATAAGAAGTCACTTGGAGGACACATAAGCCATAGAAGCAAATGTCTGATTAATTATTTTGGCATGGTTAATTAAAAAAAACACACACACACGACACACACACAGCATAGTGCTACTTCTAAAATGCCAATGCCACAAAGTTTACACAAACTGCAGCCCCAATTCTGTAACTGAAACCATTCTTTTTGCATGTGCAGCAGCAAAATCAGGTGAAAATGAGGTGGGAGAATCCTGAGGTGATAGAGTGGATTTTGCAACATCAGACTGTAGGTGGGGAGGATATCATTAATGTTCTTCATGCAGCCTTCACTCAGCAATGGATGAATCTATAGATTTCAGTTTCTTCTTCGATACTGAGTTTCACATAGGACTATCCAAAGTTTTTCAGCAACTTGCATTTGGGCTTGAAACATCCAGAGCCTGGAACAAAGCATCTTATAATCATTCTACACTTTATGCACAATGAGGTGGTAGACTGATCTAGTAACATTCTGCTAGTACCACTTCCATCAAGAAAATATATATGCTATCTTGTTTTCAACATGAGGGAATATTCAAAAATCTATCCCCACCATGCTGGCTAATGTGATACAGCTCAGAACTCTACACACACACACACACACACACACACACACACACTTTCAATCTGACACCTCATTCAGTGTACTAAATGTGTAGAAAGACTCTTGGGTACTTTCAAAGAGATATCTGGAATGGATGCAGAGCAGCTTAGTTCCTTATTTTCTGAACAGGCTTGTTGAAACCATGCCAATCCCAGTAGTATGCAGTTTTGATGCTCTGCCCCAGAGGCACCTGTTCTCATTACTCTGTCATGAAGTGCTGTAGGGTGAGGTTGCTGTAGGTCACTGTGCAAGTTTTCATCATCCACTTCAACCACCCAGTGCCCTTTAAGTGGAGAGATGCAGTCCACAAAACTTACTAAGCATGCCCCAAGAGGCACATTGCTCCAGTGCCCCAGCGGTTGAGCTGTCACTGTCGATTATTTTCTCTCTGTGCTGTGAGGAATAATTTAAAGTCCTATGTCATCACTTCTGATCCCTGTCTTGATGACTGGAACTTTCTCAGAAGTAAATAATAGATAATGAATTGCCAGAGCTGGCTGAGTGCCATGTCTGTCCCAGGCCTGCAGAAAATGTAACCCACTAAGACAATTGCAGCCCACTAACGATATATGGTGCTCCACAAGAGGCAAATAAGCCTCTTATTTCTGGTGCTTGCCTGGGACTGCAAGACAGGTGGAGGTGGCACAACCTTAGCAAGACACAATATATGGCTGCATTCAATGCAACAGGTTTTTCTAGTCATACCATACATCTGGGATGGGGAGCCTCTGCCTGAAAACCAATTTATATTTAGCCTGCAGGCTACACACACTATCCAGCAAAACACCTTCTTCCCAACTCACACCACTCACTGGCTCTGCTTTCCTCCTTCCATGGTGTGTTTACCTGGTGATGAATATGTCTTTGACCCTTGATGAAGCCTCTAACTGGTGTAGACATAGAGGTGTGTGAAGATTTGTATAAATTAACCAACTATACAAAAGTAAAATGTGCAAGTGTTGCTCCACCTGTTTTTCCTCTGTCCCACTCACCACTGGCATGTGGCCATCAGAAGGTTGTCTTTGTTATGGAAAATGTTTAATGGGTTAATTCCACCTGAGTTGGTAAAGCTGACTCATCCCCCACAGTACAGTTGTCTGTTTTATATTGTCTGTTGCAGGGCAGATTTTGTATGTAGCCCCTGCATAGATAAGGCGCAAGAGTTAAAGTGTTCAGTGCTGGCTGGGAAAGTCTGGGAAGTCTAAGTAACTGATTGTAATCATGAAAGAAGCTGGAACACTTTGCAAAGAGCTGCAATGACTTTGGAAGCAGCTAAACTTAGGACTTGCTGTGGACTTTAGAACAGCAATAACTTTGAAGGAAAAAACCCTCTCTAGGATCAGAGAGTGGTGCTTGTATATAGTAGTGTATATTTGTGTGTGAGAAGTAAAAGTAAACTCTGCTGAAGAACTGTTTCATTGTGGTGAGCTTAACCACTTGATCAAAGCATCCATGGCACACACACACACAGAATATACCCAACAGCCTTTTAGGGCATCAGCCCTTGGACTGAAAAGAGTTCCTTATACCTGTCATGAGTTATAGACTTCACATTCATTCATCTGTAGAAACATTATCATCATCGTGGTACAGTGTCCATGACTCAGTAATAGAGATATACCTTATATCTGGGATGACTAATCTGTGGCCCTCCAAATGTTCTAGGACTACAGTTTCAATCAGCCACAACCAGCATGGTTAAGGGTGATGGGAGTTGCAGTCCAATGACATCCTGAAGGCCAAAGGTTCTCCACCCTGTTTTCCATTCAGAAAGTTCCAATTTCAATTTCAGATTATTATTATTTAAGTCTTCTCACGTGTCTAGACTTTCATTTCCTTCAGCTGATTTTTGAGAGGTAGACACAGTGCTTGTTGACGGCGGCTTATTAAGTTTACACCATCAGCATTGATTACATCCACACAATTCTCTGGAACTAAAACGTTGTCACTTATGAATTGAAAACATGCTGGATACAACAGCATTATGTACATCCCGTCACATCTTGGTAGCCCTGGGGGAAAAAATAAACTGTCAAAGCTAAGGTAAAAGGATCAATACATGAGCTTAAAACAGGTTAAAAAATAATTGGTGAAGCTCAAAGACTGACAAAGAAGTGCCAAATCCATAGTAGACTGAAAAGTTAATGCTGTCTGATAGTTGGTTAGTCACCTGTGAAATGAATTTTGAGGTATCTCTGCCTGGTGTTTTTTTTCCTCCATTGGACAACTGGCCACATCAGAAAATTCATCAACAGGGACCTAAATTTGTCTCCAAAGTCACAATAGTAAAAGGAACTTATGACTTTGCCTGACCTCTATCAAAGTCTGCCTGGCCCTGATACTTCTTACTTGCTCGGCTATTCTTCCATGGCTACTGCTAAACTCTGATTAAGGTACACTAGGGTCATGCTGAACCATAGCCTGGGGCTTCATGTCTCTGACCCCATAAAGTCACGCCATATTATATGCCACTATTTATAAATGTTGGTTTAAAAGTGCAACATACCTAAATAATTCCTTTCCTTGTTTTTTTATTCCCTCTTGCCCTGCTTTTCAACAGTTCAGTCTTAGTGCAGTTTACTCAGAAGTTCTATTGATTTCAATAAATGATCCCTTTGGCTCAGCTCAAGTAAGCATTTCACCTGGATATAGCAGAGGAAGAAATGATAGCATCGTCCATTTCACCATCTCAGTTGGGACAGCAGCTATATGGCTCCCCCCAGAACTGCCATGGTTAGACTCTCCTTGTCCAGATAGGGGCATAGCTGAGTCACCAGCGGGAGCACACACAGTGGTGACCAAAACAACAAACTGCTCACCCAACAAAAGGCTGCTCGACTGGGTGGCTTGGTCATGTAGTTCATAGAAATCAGTAAGAACTTCACCTTAAGAAGAAGAACTTCATTTACAATAAGAAATTTATATTTTTAATCTCTCAGAGCAGCTTACGTTAGACAGGTTTGATAGTGCTCCTCATCTCATCAATCCATAGTGAGACCAGGGAGGAGCTCAAGAGAATGACTATCTCTGTCTCCCCCAGAGCATCCAACCAGGCTTCATTTATGCCCTAGACCAAACCAACAGTATCTGTGCCCCATTCCTGCCAAAAGTCCCAATGTCAAATGTCAGTATTATTATTTATTATTACTTATGAATTTTGTTATTCACTTTATCTTCCCTAAGGCAACCCAAAGCAACTTTCAACCAACCAATATTTAGCATGGTGACTGATAATTATGGACAACTATGGACAGCATTTTACTCCTCGTGATCAGATAACAAATAGTGCATAATGATAATCTTTCACTGTGGACATGATTACAGCCTTTTATTCTTCAGAACATAGAACAACCGTGATCTTGTGAATTTCAAAAGATAGGCACTATCTTCACTTTGGGAAAATGCGAGTAACTCCCCTACATGAAGCCTCAATTTTTCATGGGCGCTTATAGTAGCTTATTTAGAATAAAGGTTAATTGCATTCCTTATTGGTTCAGTGATTTTCCCATCAAAGAGAAAAGTCTCCAAGACGATGGAAAGCCTGACCAACTTCTGTTCTACTGCTCAGATTTCACTAAATATTGCCCACATGTTTTCCTGCTGATCTGAGTAGCCAGGAGAACTAGTAACTTGCTTTAAAAAATAATGAAAGAAAAGCTGACATTTTCAGGACACTGAATTATTCCTCGGATACTAGCTTTTATGTATTTCACACATAAATTATAATATTACTTATATTTCATGGCTGACTTTGTGATGTTATTTTTATTCTTGTTTGAACATCAAAAATCATGCAGCTTTAAAATTGTCTTAAAAATAAAAGGAAAGGCCAAGAATATGCAACCTGTTTTGAACAAGAAGGCAGAACTACAACGAGATGGATAGGCTGTGTGCCAAGTTTCAACACAATGTGATTTAAAAGAGCTGAGCAATGAATCCTTAAACAAAGGCAGTAGAATAAAAAAAATGACTCCAAGCTAAAGTTAATGTCATGCAATAAATCAATGAGTGAACAAACCCTACCATGTCACACATGGAGATATACCATGACCCTGCTCCTCTTAATGGACATGGCATGCCAGCTGTTCTCACACATGTCACAAGTAGCCTGTGTTTCAAGACTCTAGAGAGAAGGAGGGTCCTTGAACAGCTCCCTGTGAAGTGTAGATGAGCTCAAGGGAATGTTTCTACTGTGGAAATAGTCTGTTAAGGGTTGCAAAGGGAAAGAAGGTGACACCACCTGTTTGAGAATCACAGACCCCATCTGCACTATACATTTAAAGCAATAACATATTACTTTAAATAGTCATGGTTTCCTATAGAGAATCCTGGGTTTGCAGTTTGGCAAGGGTGCTAAGGGTTGTTAGGAGACCCCTGTTCCCCTCCTAGAACTACAATTCTCAGAGTGCTTTAGCAGGGCCAGGGAACTATGAAGGGAGTTGTTGTTGTTGTTTAGTCGTTTAGTCGTGTCCGACTCTTCGTGACCCCATGGACCAGAGAACGCCAGGCACTCCTGTCCTCCACTGCCCCCCGCAGCTTGGTCAGACTCATGCTGGTAACCTCGAAAACACTATCCAACCATCTCGTCCTCTGTCGCCCCCTTCTCCTTGTGCCCTCCATCTTTCCCAACATCAGGGTCTTCTCCAGGGAGTCTTCTCTTCTCATGAGGTGGCCAAAACCTCTAGCATGATGCACTCAGCTTTGCCACTAGCCCTGCCCACCATAGACATGTTCCTCTCCTGCCCCAATCCTTGGAAGGTTGCCCATGAAGGAATGCAGCCTTTGGGATGACAAAGCTTTCCATCCCTTGTATAAGGGTATAGATATTGAGAGAAAGAATTCAATCAGGTAATTCAGATTACTGACAGATACAAAACTGAAACTTTTAAAGTCATTGCATGTTGTGGAGAACTTCAGGCAGGAAGATTACACCTATGCTGTCTGGTTCCAGATATTTGATAATATTTCAACTGGGCTTGGATAACAGAAAATTATAAGACTTAACAGAACCTGCATCTCAAAATATACAGTTTCAAAACAAAACTTATTTAGCTTTTTAAAAGCAAGGTGCTTAGTATATGGAGAAAGGAAAGCATGTCAGTTGCTGATTTGCTGAATTTTTGCACTCTGAAGCAGGTCCACCGGCTTGGACCCAGGATGGTGGGTGCCTGGGTCCACACAGGCCACAGGCACAAGTGCATCTGATGTCAGCACGCCCGCAGCGTGCACATCTGACATCAGCATGTCTGCCAACACTGATTGGTTAGGTAATAAGGCTTAGGCAATTGGTTCAGATTTCCAATGAGCCTCACTCCTCTAACAGAGTGGAGGGGGGGAAGCATAGCCACACAGAGAGAGACACATAGTCAGAATTCAAGCACTGTTCCTAATGGATCAGTTCTACTTTAGAAAGATGTTATAATTCAGAACTCAGAAATGCAGAATGAGGAGTATTTTGGAAACTGAAATAAAGAGATGATGTAGTGAAATCCTTCTTCAAGGTCAAAGTGTCTCTCTCTTCCATTTATTGTAAATATTCTACCATATAATCTATTTCCACTACCTCCCCGCAAAATATAGTATTAGGGTTGGTTATGGATCAGGGAGAAAAAGGATAGGCTAGGATTCTCAGCATTTGCATTTGAAAAATATATCAGCACACACAAACACATCCCAGACTGGATGCAATTGAAAGAGGTTTCTATATATATATAAAAAGCTGTTGTATGTGCTTCCTGATCTTTAGTGCTGTTACTGCCTCCAGGGAATCTCTTTTTGTCACTCTGATAGTTTTTCCATTTACTTAGGAAAATGTGCATTAAAGAAAATGGCTGTCAGGGGCCTTCAGTGGCTCAGTGGAGTTAATGGGTTTTCCTCCTTTAGGTCTGCGAGTCTCGAATGGCAGGTCAGAACCCCACAGGGAGTCACAAAAGCCAAGTGGGCGGGTCAGCAAATTCTTGACAGTTTGTGACAACATAGAGCAAAGGACAAAGCATGGGGGAAACTTCCCAGTCTGAGAGGGTAGATTAACTATTTGAGGATTTGGATAATGACAGATTCCATAAGTTTTCTGCATAACATGTTTAGTAGGCGATTTTCTACTACTGGTATGTGTCTAGTTCCATGCAGTATTGTCCACTGCAGTCCATAATAATCCAGATAATTGACTGCTTACACCACTCAGAAGGCCGGACTTTAATCATGACAGTCCAGGCTCAGACAGTTGCTCCAGGCCAGTGTTGAGGCAACTTGTTCCTTCTATAGGATTGCTACCTGTGGTCCTTTATTCTAGCAGCTGATCCAGTACCTAAGGTTCTGTCCAGGGTCCTGAATTTGCCTCAGCAAGTTGATTCTGGAACCCCAGCTCTGCAATCCATCCCACCTAGGCTGCTGCCTCTTCATAGTAGGGGAGATTGTGATTGCTCAAGACAACAGCAAAGGCTGATATCAGGTACAAAAACTTCATTATTAGTTTTGTTTTTTCTTCTGAATTGTGAAGGAAAAGTAGCTATCAGTTTAACAAACTATAACTTTAGCCATAAGACATGTACAATAAAGAAAGAGGTCACTGGAGTGGTTCAAATTTAACATAATCCTGACTAATTAATTTAATCTGTAGCTATTAAAAAAACCCTGATGCTTAAAAAAGTAATCACCCAAGTTCATTTCAAGAGAAAGAACTTTGGCTTTACTTAAAGAGAAAACAAATGGGAGAGAAAGTTTGGTAACGGGCTTCAGCAAATATAATAAGTTCTTGCTGAAGCGAATCAGATGAATTACTGCTGATGGCAATCGAAAATAGGTTTAGAGATTCATAAATTATCTAATGAGGCATATCCAAATGCAGTTATTATGAGTAGCTGTACAACCCTGGGTGCCTTCTTTCACCTTAATGTGAGAATATATTTTCTTAAGGAAGAAAATAAACAACATTTTGAAGATCCAATAGGCAATATCCCAGAGGACACTTAGGACAGGCTGCATCAGACATTGGTAGAGTTGTATTCCCAGGACATAATGTGGAGACCTGTTCACCAGCTCTGGAAGAGATTCTAGGTCCATACCCTTTCTTAAAAAACTGAAACAAAAAAACCAAAACTGTATATCTCCCCCCCTTTTTTTTTTTTACTTGGAGAAGTAAGGGAAACAGTAGAGACAGACAAGAAAAGGCACTTTGTCACAATTATGGAGTTAAACAATGGAGTTAGGTCTCACAAGATATAATGGTGGCCATCAACCTGGATGGTTATAAGAAGGGTTTGACAAATGTGTGAAGGATAAGGATAACAATGGCTACTAGCCATGAGGCTTGTGTACTGCTTAAAATTTCGATGCTAGTTACTGGGAACCATAATCTTGTGTTCAGGTCCTGCTTTCAGACTTCCGATAGCCACAACTCAGCTCAAGTGCTGTGTTGGGTGCTATGTAGTGATTGCCTCCCAAGCACTGCAGCCCACTCTGGTTTGTTTTGTTTATAGATGGGCATGAGGATTTTAGTGTCATGAACACCAGTGGGCTGAGGGAGCTTTGGGCAGCTTGCCTGCTTTGGCTAGAGTGCTGGGGTTGTGTTGCCTGAGGCCTTTTCAAAGTCTTGCCTCAGTCATTATGGATCTGGGCCACCAGAGTCACAGTCTGGGGCCACACAATGGATTGGAGAGCCTGTTCACAGCCCTAGAATCTGCTTGGCTAGTAAACTATAGAAGAAGAAGAAGAAGAAGAAGAAGAAGAAGAAGAAGAAGAAGAAGAAGGGAAGAAGAGTTTGGATTTGATATCCCGCTTTATCACTACCTAAAGGAGTCTCAAAGCAGCTAACATTCTCCTTTCCCTTCCTCCCCCACAACAAACACTCTGTGAGGTGAGTGGGGCTGAGAGACGTCAAAGAAGTGTGACTAGCCCAAGGTCACCCAGCAGCTGCATGAGGAGGAGCAGAGACTCTAACCCGGTTCACCAGATTACGAGTCTACCGCTCTTAACCACTGCACCACACTGTAGGCAATACTGGGCTAGATGAACTGATGGTTTAAGCTTCCTATGATGAGTCCAAAGAATTTTCTCTGTTGTCCCATCCACTGTTTGGATTTATCTCCCCGAGGAGCTCCTTTGCTCCCCTGCTCCTGTCAACCTTCTGATGGCCTGTGAATACATTTCTCTTGAAGTTGATTTTATTGTGTAATGATTCTCTGTTCCTGTTGTTGTTTAAAAACCTCTAGCTTCTGCTTTAATATGATTATTCTTTGTAATTCTTTATTGATGGATGGCATGTGTTTGTTGTGCGATCATATTGACTGTGTCAGCTGCTTGGGTGGTGGCACAGAAATACTGCAAATGATAAATAAATAAATGGCCACTGAGTTTGCCTGCTCTGAAAAACAACGCAAATTTGAAGCAAACTTTGAGATTCTTTTTTGAATGAAACATCTGAAGAATTGTGAAGGGAAGAAGAAATATTTCTCAAGGGAAGGGTGTTGTGCCTTCAGATGCCTATTGGTACAACTGCAAGAATAAACATTAGCGTAGGACCAAGGGAGATACATTAGTATATAGAGACAGATGCAGCCTTTTCTGTATGAATCTCAGAAGAAGTTTTCCAGCTGATATCACAGGAATGGCTGCACTTGTGTAATCCTTCTGGGTTTACAAACATAATTCTCCATGCTGTCATGTTGCCATTTATGTGTGAACAGGAACAAAGTAGCCATTGTTAGGGTTGCTATACATATGGGAAAATGCCAGGCATGTCCTCTTTGGGGGGGGCCTACATGCCCATGCGTGGGGATTTCTACAATTCTAAGCAAGTTTTTGGGTTGGGTTGGGGGGTTTAAATTTTGTATATGTGCGGGCAGCTAGGGTTCAGGCACAGGCTTTGGTGTGGGTGACTCAGACTTGGTGGCGGCTGGGTGGCGAGTTCAACAACTTTTTGGGCAGAAAAGCTCAAAAACTTTTTTCCTCCGGATTTTTTTCTCTGGAAATATGGCAACCCTACAATTGTGCACTCTAATAATTGCTTAAATCTAGACGATAGGGGCTGGGAACTTCTTTTTAAGACTAAGAGGTACATTCCCTTAAGGGTGACCTTCCGAAGAGCAAATGCAGTGATGGGCAGGACAAGAAGCAGAAATGGGTGGACCTATGGAAGTAAACATTAGGTTTGTACTGTAGACCAGTTTCTTCACATTATCTCATACACCTCTCTATCCTCCATCCAGGCAAACAAGAGGCATTGTCAGAGTTCAAGGACATATTCCAGCCAGCCACACAAACCCCCCAACAAAAAACCTCAATGTGCAAGTCAGGGCCAATGAGTGGTGCATCCTTGGGAGTGTTCCAAGGGACAGACATAGAGGTCTGGAGGGTAGCATTTATACCCTGGGCCTGGGTTTCCCAATATGGACTTTTATTAAAGCACATAAATATGGGTAGTGGTGAGATATGAAATCTTTCCCCACCTTCATTAAGATGCTAACAGACAGGTAATTTTGTTGCTAGCAGACCGAAAATTATTTAGTAAGAGAGATTTCTGTTTGTAAACCCAGATGTGAACAAGGGTTTCCAAGTATCCTGTAGTTTGCTTCTATGTAGAGCGGCAAGGCCGGGGTGGGGGTGGGGTGCATAATTGCAAAGAAGAAAAATGATTTTGAAATCATATTCATTCAGCCACTCAATTTTAAATGCAAAGGGCAATGATTTAAATGTGGCAATAAAAATCTCATTAGGTAAGTATATTATAGGCAACTCCTTCATATGCAAGCTACAGTGAATTAAAATAAACATTAGAACATAAAATATATACAAACACACGTTGTGTTTGTTTATGTGTGTGCGCATGTATGAGACAAGATGTTGCTGTCATATATGTTTGACTTTTCACTGCAGTTATTGGCACAACTGCTGTGATGTCATGGAGTGGTAATGTGACCAGAACTGGGAAAGAAAAGTCTAGGATGGAACTGGGAGAAGCGCTTTCTTTTGGAAAGTGTGCATTTGACAGGTAAACTAAATAGCATTTCTCCCCATTCCCTAAATGTAGGTAATTGAAGTTCTTGGATTTATGAAAACTTCTAGCTTTAGTGTTTTGTTCTCATTATTACAATGAATACTACTACTACTACTAATCTCTATGCCTAGCATGCTCTTTAAAGGTAAAGGTACCCCTGCCCATACGGGCCAGTCGTGTCCGACTCTAGGGTTGTGCACCCATCTCACTTAAGAGGCCGGGAGCCAGCGCTGTCCGAAGACACATCTGGGTCACGTGGCCAGCGTGACGAAGCTGCTCTGGTGAGCCGGCACCAGCGCAGCACACGGAAACGCCGTTTACCTTCCCGCTAGAAAGCAGTACCTATTTATCTACTTGCACTTAAGAGTGCTTTCGAACTGCTAGGTAGGCAGGAGCTGGGACCGAAAGACGGGAGCTCACCCCGCCGCGGGGATTCGAACCGCCGACCATGCAATCGGCAAGCCCTAGGCGCTGAGGTTTTACCCACAGTGCCACCCGCGTCCCAGCATCATCTTTAGGAGGCATAAAATATCACAACAAACTGGGCAACTAATATGGCCATCCAAGTTGCAAGAGTGTGAGTTGCAACTCATTCAGTGCCATGACTAACTTTACATACCTGCAATCTATTGTATCTTGCTTGAAATATGGCTAAATAACCTAAGTGATTGCTTTCACTTTTGATCCCACACATTTAAGGTGTTTTTTTTTAAAAAAAGAAAAGTTGTGTAAAACATAACTTTGTTTCTCATTAGTTGGAAAGTGAGACAAAATCACTGATTGATGATCAAACTTATACTTGCACCTGTGCTAGCTTGAAAAATTATATGCAAACTCTTGATAGTGTGAGTAGACAATTAGACCAGCATCTCTGGCTAAAGAAGCTGGCTCTTCTAATCAGCTCCTAATTTCAATGTTCTACTTTTCTCTAGTGCTCCTGCCGTTAACATATCATCTGCACCCAATTAGAGTTCATCAAAAGATCAAATGCAGATAATTAATGGATCCCATGTCAATGGGTTTGCGCTACAAAGTGAATATTTTAGTGTCTATTCATGACATACTTCGTCATTGCACTGTAGCTTTCTTAAAGAAGAACTTTGTTTTGGAGCCCACTAAAAAAAATTAAAAATGGTTTCATTCTTGTCTTTCAATAAGGCTTATTGTACACTGGCTAGTGACAAACCAATTTATTTAAATTGGTTGGGGTTTACTTGAGAACAATTGGATTCCAGAACATATTTGGAATATTTGTGTAAAACAGCATAATTTCTTAGCTGAAAACTGAACACAACAGAACAATAAAAATCATTCATCTTAAGACCAGTGATCCACTATACTCATCAGCCTGTCCCTGGAAGTAACTCCTATCAAACATGGTGCACAATTTCATGGATCGGGGTGGTGGGTCGGCTTCTTATGTCCTCCACTCCACACATGGCCCATGTTTGACAGGTGGGTGGGACTACTACCTATTCATCTGCTGAGGTAACTATGACCCATTTTTGCCCACAACATTTGAAATCAATCTGTGTAGCCAAAGGCACAGCATTTTGCAAGCTCTGATGATTTACACATTGTGGGCACTTACAAAGCACTGCACATGGGACTATGCAGATGCCACTGACAAGTAGTACCAGCAAACACCCTTCCCACCAAGCTATATCTTTACTTCTCCTACCACCGTTGTCATATATAGTGTCAAGTATACATGGTTTTGCCAAAATGGGCTTCTGGGCCAAAGTGGAGACCTGATGGACCTAAGTAGGCCCAGGGTGTGGAGGTTCCATACTGCTGATATAGATAAACATATTTTGGATTCAGTGAGCATAATAAGGGGCTCTTCATACATACCAATGTACGTTTGTAAAGCTCCCTCACCCAGCAGGTGTTGAGTTGTGATTGGGCAAGGATTTGCTTCAAATGTGAACAAACTCTGTGTGCATATATTGGTACTTTCATAGGGTCTCAGGAAGAGGGAGCCATGAACAGACCAGAGATTGAGTCTGGCTTACAACAGCTGGCTTCCACAGGCTGTTGAGGGCAAGAAAGTGACTAGGAAGTGTGTAGCCAGCCACTGCTACTTCTTCCTTGCAGACTGCCCAGCTGTGAAGGTAGGCAGGCCAGAAAGAGATTGTTGTGGCAGCAATGTGTCTAGGAGGATGACTGGTGACAAGGATAAAGCCTGGCAGGCAAGTGTGGCTTGGAGCATTGTATGTGACTGGTAATTGGACAGAGCTAAAGACAGGGAGGGAGAGATAGAGATGAAAAGTGAGAAACAGAGCAAAATAGATAATGGAAGAAAGTAGGAGCTCATGGACTTCCGGGTTGGCGCCCCCGGCAATTGCAGAGCTCCTCCGATAGGGAGGAACTTGCTCCGTGGAAAGTTGGGTCTGAACCGCCACGGCGAAGGCGGAGACCCATTGAAATCACAGGCGGAAGAAGCTTGTGAACCTGGGATTCGGCTGGCACCTTTTGTGCCTCCCCTACTCATGGGGAAACCCTGTTTTGGGGATCTGGAGTGACGTGGGGTGAGTGGCGTGGTGCTTTGAATCGACCGCTTCTTTCACGGAGTGAAGCCGCATTGCTGTTGCCGGAGAGCGCTGACTTTTTCTTGTGGACAACTGGATTTTAAATAACAACCCGTGAGTAAAAAGGAAATTTGGATCTTTAAAAATCTTAATTTGGCATCGAACAGGGAAGGTTCAAAACAGGAAGTCCGTCTTCCCCTTTTGTAAATAGACTGAAGCAAAGAGCTTACAAGTTAAGGTCTTGGAAAGCCTTATGTAAAGTATTAAACTTCCATCGATTGAAATTATTAGACCCCCCCTTGGAAGCAGGAGAAGAGGGGGGAAATTTTGGACTGTGTATCCTGCAGGAGAGAGTGATTAAAATTAAATTACCACTGCTCTGAACCTGGCAACGGGCTCCCAGTGATTGACGTTTCGGGAGAGTTCATTGACAGCGAAGAGAACGGATGTTGACAGTCAGTTAAATAAGAGAAATATATTGTTTCCATTGTCCGCTTCTGCGTTTAAAAGGGAGGAAAAGTATCTGAAAATTGAAACTATCTTTACTTTTTGATCTGTGTTGGAAAAGATTGATACAAGTGGAGACTGTTCCCCTCTAGAGGGAGCTTTTGAAACTGTTACAAGAGTGGAGCTGGGAAATCCCCTGCTGCTTGATAAGAACTGTGAGAACTAGAGATTGACCTTGGATATTCAAGAATGTCGACAGGAGAAGCCTTATGGACTGCATTTTCTAAGATAAGCCACCTGTTGGAACAGCTTCATAAAAAGATGGATGCTATGACTACTAAAATTGACATTTTGGAACCAAAAGTGAGCACCAATACAGAAATTATTCAGGATTTGGCACAGGAATCTATTTCAACAGGACAAATTGTTGAAAAGGAGAAGGAGAAAGTTGCTGTTGTCGAACCTAAAGTAACACAAGGGGGGGGCTTAGCCTTACAGAGGCAAATTGAGGACTACAAGTTGAGGCCCTTTATGACTGAGACTAGAAAAAGTCAGATTTTGAAGATCGGAGCCTGGCCTGGACTAGAAAAGGAAAGTTGGAAAGATCCCTCTATGCAGGGATTAACTGACTTTTGGAATATGGACTTGGGTCAGGAGGAGATTGGAGTTCTGGGGGCCTTTGGATTTGGAGGAATTTTGAAACATGCCCTGAAATACTTTATGGATCCTAGTTTTAATTATGGAAATCTGGCTGACCTGTCGAGAAGGAATAAAAGTATCGTTGGATTGGAGTTTCCCCGAGATCTGCTCTTTAGCATCAAAGAATATGAAGAAGACTGGCAGAAGGGACGTGGAAAAGAGTTAAGAGCCTCGGACATAAGATCTCCAGGTTGATGGACTGTATGGAGTTGACGGAAATGGCTGGCAGGGTCCGAGACTGGGGAGAGGAGATGGTGGAAGAAGATTGGAAATTTAAAGTCTATATATAGAAATATTGTAAAATTAATGAGTGATAGAAAAACGTTGGAAGGAAATTTTATGGCTTTAGCTGAAATGCTATAAGGAGTTAAGCTTAAATAAGTATACTAATTTTAATGGAAATAAGATTAAAAATATGTTAAGACATTTATATGATAGAAAATAGAGAAAGATGGAAAGGAATTGCTGAAACAATTAATGGAAGTGGAATACAAAGAGAGAGGTGAGAGGAGGTCAATGATACAAGGGAATGAAAGAGACTATGGAAAAGGTATGATGTATGTTTTTAAATTGTTTTTGTTTGGTTTGGTTTAGTTTATTGTGTTAGTTTAATGTTTTAAGGTTGTGTTTTGCATTGTTTATGTATTGTATTGTTTTTCTCTTTTTGTTCTTTTTTTTCTTTTGTCTTCTTTCTCCCTTTTCTTTTTTGTAAGCTTTAAAAGTAATAAATATTATTTTTTTAAAAAGAAAGAAAGTGGGAGCTCATGAGAGAGGGGCAGATGGAATAACGGAACTTCAAGCAATGTGTACTGGGGAGGGTCAATAAGACTGTGCCCAGATGAATTGAGTTTGCTGTTTAAGACTCTGAAACAGGAAGACTGTGTTAATTTGTTGGGCACTGATGAGCAAATTTATTGAGAGCTGTCAGCTCAGTGGTGAACTGCTAATTTGTTTGACTTTATGGATTTATGCAATGTAGTGCTAAGCTAAAGTCATTTAGTGGAATGCTTGTTTTGCTGGCAAAATGTTTTGCACAAGTGGAACATGGTTGTGCAAGCACAGGTTGCTGTTAACTTTGTTGCACAACTGATTGCACAGTCTGTGGTTCAAGTAGTTTCAACTAGCATAATCATTGTACTGGATTCCACAGTTATGAGACGTTAAATCTCACCTTTCCACTAGAGCACGAGCTCTTGCACTACTGGACAGAGAACGTTGAATACAGCCCCAAGTAACTTTCTGAAGCTGAACCAAGGAATTGCATGATGGCACAGATCTCTACATCCTTTAGTTCATTACACACACATACAAACATACACTCCAGGTGAACCCTGAGATAAGGAAACACTCTGGGATCTGATAAACTCTTTTTAAAACCTTGTAGGAGGCTACTTTGCATGCTCATCAAACACATGGTCAGCAGATGGCATGGCTACAATAGAAGCACAGTTAACTTATGTGTCTCTGCAGTCCTCCCATTCATGCTTTGTGTGTGAAGGAATTTGTCTGAACATTGCCTGTGAAGTGATTGTTATGTGTGTACATTTAATCAGGACAGAACACATTTGATGGAAACATATTTGAAAAAAAGCAACAAAAGAAATTTTTGATATTATATTACTTAGAAAATTGGAATTCAGAAGAAGAATACCCTTTTAAGTGCACTTCAGTAGATAAATCAGAAATGTCTACCAAAACAATTCCAAACCCCAGGAAGCAAACTTAACAGGAAATGCAAATTAGTATACAGGAATAATGTACCACAATGAATTGGACTAATATCTGTTCTCCAACCATCATTTCCAAATGTGTCCCCCCCCCTTGAATCTTTTACTACATCTTCTACACCAGAGCATGTGATTGGCATTCTGTAGCTGCATTAAAGGGTTCATTTACTAATTACAGAGCTAAATTGCATATGAGATGTGCAATTTTCACAACATATTTTGACAGGATTTGCTGATTTAAAAGTGATTTGGAGGTTCCCCGCTCACCAATGACATGAGAGAGTTTTGAAAAGCAAACAGGTTACTCTTCAGTCCGTTCTCCTGACAGATGTCAACATCCATTACATACAATCTCATCTCTTGCTTGAGTGGAACACCTTTAACAAGAAGTGTAGTAGTGTGAAATTTGCTGATGTTGGGGAAATTAGTCCAGTTCAATCTTTGATTAATTAATACTCTGTAAATTCAGGTGGTACATGTAGCCATGGCCAAAGGTACTGGAATGAATATAAATTTGGAGGCAAATGTAATATTTTCAGACTGACTAGGAATAGTATGAATGCAGTGTTGCATAATTGCATACTCCACCCCCACCCCGTTACTCTATAGCAGGCATCCCCAAACTTGGCCCTCCAGCTGTTTTGGGACTACAATTCCCACCATCCCTAATCCTGTTAGCTAGGGATGATGGGAGTTGTAGTCCCAAAACAGCTCGAGGGTTGAGTTTGGGGGTGCCTGCTCTATAGATTCCACAATCAGTCCATTTCAATCAGTCCATTTCCATTTTTCTCAGTTTCTCCTCTCCCCAGTAAATCCCACATACATTTGCATTTAAGATAAACAAAACTCCAATGATCATAAAGGTAGATAAATACATTTTGATGTTTATTTCTTTTAATCTAAACATTTTTGTATGCACTTTTGCCCACTATATGCATTTTATACACAATTTATTTTATTTGTGATAAGGCAAGCCTCACAAAACTATGTACAGAACAATGCTCCTCCATTAAAAGTATATACTTTACTCTTCTCACAAAAGTATATGCTTTTAGAGCCAAATTATTTTGGTTACTGTTAAGTTTTTTTAAAAAAATATCTTTAATATTGTGGAAGCCCTGGGACTTTAGGGTGAAAGGTGTGAAATAAAAAACAACAGCAGCAACAACAAACAGAATAGCAAAGGCAAATAAGAAAAAAAAGACAACTTTTCGAAAGCTAGATCTCAGCTTCCCCTCAGAACAGAATGCTTCTTTTGGTGGGGTAAGGAGAGGCCATTTCTTCTGGAACTATGGAAGCTAGAAAATGGGCACCCCCTAGTCCCTAATGTCCCACACTCTCTTCTGAGCAAGAGGAACCTTACATAACTCTATGGCAGCAACTGAGGGAGAGAAAAGCCATTTCAGCTAGGAAGTAGGGGCTAGATAGTAGGCAGCCCTCCAGAGTGTTCAATTTCTTTCACCTTGTGGCAAGCACATTCTTGAGAAGACTACTGTCAGTTACAGCCTTTAATGGCCAAACACCATTGGCAACCTTAAGGCTGGTTTACTGCAATGTGCTCTATATCAGACTACCTTTGAAGGTGGTCCAGAAGCCGCAGGTGTAGGGACTAGATGTAGGGGCAAACTATTGCCAGAATGTAGCATCTTGCTTGCAGGGTTTGCACTGGGTGCTACTGAACCAAATTCAAAATTTTGGAACCCCTGCAATTCAGGACCAGGTTACTTGAGTGACTTCCTTAACCCTTATACACCCAGTAGAATTTTCCTTTCAACCCCCCCCCAAAAAAAAAATAATTAAAAAAAAATCAGAAGTGTACTCCACCGTAACTATGAGCAGGGCTTTCAGTATGGCTGTGCCCTGTTCTATGGAACAGCATCCCTACTGGCATATGACAGGTACCTACTAGCTGTAATTTCTGGTACCAGCTGAAGCCATTTTTGTTTTGACAAGCTTTTCAAGCTGGATGAAATGTATCTGCTTTAGTTGTTCATTTTGTCTTATTTTTAAACTTTCCTTCAATTTGTTCTGTTTTACATGTTTTCATTGTATGTTTGCAAATTGCCTTGCCACATATGCAGAAGGCAATTCATAAATTGATAAATGAGCCATAAACAAAGACTACACTTACCCTTTTTTTTGTAGGATGCTCAACTTCTTCTTCCCATGAACTTCTGGCGCCTGCTGCTCCAGCCATGGTTCCTAAGTCATTTCATGTCTACGTCTGGACCTTGTCAAAAACATAATTTTTAAGTACAGCCACATCTTCCTGCACTGGAGATTACAAATTATTTCCTTCAACACTCTTTAAAAAATATTCCACAAAAATCAAAGAAGTGGGGGAGAAACAAATCTCACCATTACAATTTTTGTGATATCTTCACAGTTCTATTTGCCCAGTGATAAAGTTGCAATCACATTAAAATTCTCTCATTACCTATACCATGGAAAATTTGGAAATGAAGAGAAGAGAAAACCGCAATTATGTTTTCTCACTTATTTAATAAGTGTTAGAGAAGAAATGGGGGAGAGTGTGACGCAGCCAATAATTCAATCCAGCCTGTGATATATGTACAAAAACAAAACATATGTATAAAGCAAATATTTTGTGCGGGATTTCTGGATGTTCAGAAAGTTTCTACTATGACCAGGATGGAAGAAGTCAGGTTACTTGTGTTTTGATCTAACTATGGAATCACATTTCAGCAGTACTGTGTGGATCTGTGGAACTACCCTTCCCTCTTGAGATATTTCCCATTCGTTGCATTTGCGATCCTTCGGCTGTTGCCCCTAAATGTCACTTAAAGCAAAAAGCTAGGGATGTCAGAACATTCCATTGAAAAGAGAAATGGGAGTAGAATTTTGCACTTATATGAAAGGGGTGCAATAATAATTAATTATGTAAATGGTGCAGGTTACACTGTTCATCACAGTGAACAGCAAGATGAATAATACAGTTTTTGCAGCTGAACAGAAACAGTGCTGCATGCGATGAATACAAGGTGAAACAGAAAACTATGCATAGGGACATTCTTAGGGACAGCTCTTCACCCAATTTGTTGTCATACAGTGTATGAAAGATCTTTTCACCAGCCCTGGACTGACAATAGGACATTTGCGGCGTTGAAAGGCAGGTGATGTCTTCAGAGCAGCTGACTGTCAGCCTGAATTAATGTCGCACAAGACTGTGTGACGTAATACAGCCAACCATTAAAAAAATTGCTAGCCTTTTTTGTTGCCTCTTTCAAAATGACTCATGTTTTACTCATGCTCCATTTGATATGTAGATTCATCAGTGTCTGTTATAAGTGCTGGTCATTGGATACTGCAGGTGTTGATCAAGGTTCTATCACAGACTATGTTGGTGGAAAGAGGCACTGTTGCCGTGTTCTTGCCACTTATTTGAGCATTTATTTATTATAAAACAAAATAAAGTTGGCATGAAGCTTAGCTGGTGAGAGCTGGACCATAAAGAAGGCTGATCTCCAAAGAATTGATGCTGTTGAACTATGGTGCTGGAGGAGGCTATTGAGAGTCCCATGGACTGCAAGAAGATCAAACCTATCCAAAGCCCTGAGTGCTCACTGGAAGGACAGATCGTGAAGCTGAGGCTCCAATACTTTGGCCACCTCATGAGAAGAGAAGACTCCCTGGAAAAGACCCTGATGTTGGGAAAGATGGAGGGCACAAGGAGAAGGGAACGACAGAGGACGAGATGGTTGGATAGTGTTCTCGAAGCTACCAGCATGGGTTTGACCAAACTGTGGGAGGCAGTGGAAGACAGGAGTGCCTGGCGCGCTCTGGTCCATGGGGTCACGAAGAGTCAAACACAATTAACGACTAAACGACAACAATAAAACCAAAATAAAATTCAAATAGAACCACATCACCCCTTCCGATGTGACTGTTGCCCTTCTGAACAGGGAGAGGCAAATGATCATATTTGAAGCTGATCAGACTTTGGTAACCTTTTTTTGTGCTCCAAATAAAGGCCTTGCCCAACTTTGGAATATGAAGTTTTTCTTATGGAGCAACCTGTTCTTTTCTTATTCTAAGAGTGATTTGAGGAACCTCAGACTTGCAGTAGCACTTGTAAACGTTCTCCTGCCTTTGTTCAAACAAATTGGTGTGATTTTGCACAGTTCCTTTCCGGCCTGGTTTCTGCACTGCTTTACATGCATACCAAATTCCCCACATAATAAAACTACATAGGAAACTTTCTGTCAAAGGATTTTAAGTAACTCTGGATTTCCTTTGAGGTCTGCTATAGGTGCCAATAACATTCCAAGCACAATCTGTTTTGTACTATTGATTTTCCCTATGATAAGACTCCTCTGTGTTGCAAATCTGCCAATATTTGGGCACAGTAGAATAACTCCTTTCCTTTCCTGATAACGGTAGGGATGCATGCCTCTCTTCATGCCTGCAGTCTTTATTTAATGTATTTAATACATTTTTACCTTGCCTTTTGATTAGAATAAAATTGACATCTTTTTTTTAAAAAAAAAAACAATAATCATCATAGCAGTATAAAAACCAGGTAAGAGCATGTAATTAAAAATAAAATAAAATTAATGAACATGAGTAATTTAGTTTCATTAATTTCAGTGGGTCTCTCCTTCATTGGATGATAACAAAGACACACAAAAGGATAGGGTGATTCTGGAATGGTAATACCCAATTACATATAATTGCATATAAAAGTGGTACTGCTTCACTTTAGGTGGAGTTAAAGTACTTCTTGCAAAGGACATTTGAAATCTCAGTGATTTCCACAGTCAGTAAGTTACACATCATGTTGCTTTGATTTGAGGTCCCATAATAGTGTATAAGGACCTTTTATATATGTGCTATGTGCTTTTTGATCCAACAATTTATATATGTATATGTGTTTTTTGATCCAACAATTTTAAGAGTGAATTTACAATTGATTGTCATAGAATTATAGATTTGGAAGAACCCTGAGGGTCATCTAGTCCAACCCCCCTGCAATACACTTTGTCTTCACCTTTGGCCACATGTGGAGAGTGAGTACAGTTTTCCACACTAATGGTGTATTGTACCCAAATTTTAAAAAGTTCTGTGAATGTTATACCATTGTATGTATCACTCTAGAGGGCAGATGTGTGACCAGCCCTCTCAATATTCCTTAGCAGGAGGCTCAGCCCCACATGATGCTACTGCTGAGATGGCAAATTTATTGACTATAATATAATTATGGAATACTACGTATTAATTAAACAAAAATCAAAGAAATGATTTCTGTAACTACTGACATCAATTTACCTTTAGAACTTGCCACCTGAAATCTTCATGAAGCCCCACAACCACTATGGCTCTTCAAGGAATTCCCTTCACTTTCTGCCATATCTCCCCTTTGAGCTGAACAGCTTGCAAACTGACAACTCACACCAGACAGAGGGAAGTGATGTGAAACAGACATTTCCAAAACCACACCCATCAATCCCCACCTCCTCCACACAGAAAGCAGCATGATACTTGCACATATGCCACACAAATGAAAATACTGATGAGCCCTTCACAAATGTCAGATCTGTTTGCGGCAGAAAAAGTGGATTTTTTATTTTTAAAAAGTATATTATTCTGGAACAGTAGCTGAATAAAGATGATGTTGTGTGACAGAATGAATGCAAAAATAAAATAAAATAAAATAAACCCAGAGGTGAAAGTATAACAACTATGCCACTATAAATGGTGAGTGCAGAAAGGCCCTAAGGTGGATATATTACTTTCTGATAGTCACACAATTAAAACAGATTTATGGAGAATAATAATTGAAGTGTTGGAAGGAACAGTCAATATAAACCAAGCTCAACCAACCCTCACTTGCCTACCTCCTGACTGCTCCAGAGGGTAGCACTTCCAATCAACTTCTTCCTTCTTAGTGTCAATGTTGCCCTAGCAGAACTGATCAGGGACAAGGAAGGGGACAAACTAGACAAAGTTGGCTCCTCCTATAATTGGCTCTGGTTCCACCTACTGTTGGCCTCTCTGCCTTCCACCCTACCAGTCCCAAGGAAATCAGCCGGCACTGAGATGGATTAATGATTTTATTTCATGCAAGGTAGTTTCTAATTCAGCTTCACCATAACAGAGCCCTGATTATATTTCACATATACCACAGGTCTGCACAAGCATAAAACCCTAACCCTCCGGGCCAAATACAGGCCATGTATTGTGGCCAGCCACTCCCCCTGTACATGGTAATCCTATATGGTAGAAGTGTGGAATTGGATCTGACTGGTTGATCAGATCCTTACATTTCCTATCCCTCAGGTTTGAAAGGCAAAAGGAATTCTCCTCCTCTCAATCACCCAATATCACTGTGATGTCATGTGGCTTGGTTTTGCACTGTTTGATTTCAAACAGTGAATGTGCTTTTCCTCACATAATGTTCCAGAAAGTGCAAATTAGGTAGGTTCATCTTTCAATGTGAAGTGCATTTAATTTCTCTTGTATCCCTACCGGGGCCCCAACAGCGCAGGATTGGAAATGGTGCTGGTGCCATAAGAAGTATGTGGTGCTACTCCAGGGCATTGCAAGAATGCCAAAATAGGGGCTTCCTAACCATTTGCTGCTACCACTAACTAAATTTGAATCCAAGAGTGGGGAGATCATATGCCAATGGACTTTATCCCCTTTCAGAGGCAGTATACTTTCGAATGACAGCTGTTGGGAATCAGAATTGGAGAGAGTGCTGTTGTGCTCAGGTCCTGCTTGTAGGGACCCCAGAAGAGGCATCTGGTTGACCACTGTGAGAACAGGATGCTGGACTAGATGGGCCATGGGCAGAGCTCTTCTCATGTTCTCTAGCAGGTTTCTAGCCATGCTGGCGGCTGCTTCTGGCCCTAACAATCAGGTTCTTTCATTGGATGGGCAGGATATGAATAGGATAATGTAAAAATAAGAAGTTAATTTTAGATGACTCTGGTTTTTGTGGTATATTGTTTGTTGATATAATCCTAGTGAGAATTTTCAACTACTCCGGGCCAAAAATCCTTGCCCCACAGTAATGAGATCCTTGGATGGAGGCATGATGCCTGAGTAAAGCTCAACTAATTATTATTTACTGTTTGTAGCATAAGGAAAGTCCAGATGGAGCTGGCTGTTTTTCCCAAGCTTTCTTTTTGGCAAGGTCAGTAAAACTGGTTGGCTGAGCAACACAATTTCAAAACCCCAAGAATCACATTCAAAAGTGGCAATGAAATGAAAGGATGTGGAAAGCCTTCCACCATCCTTATTTACAAAGCACAACATGTCAGCTTGGGCCTGTCTCAATGTTTCTTCTTTATTCCAAGCGTCCGGGTACCAGCTGTGCTCTGCGGTAGTCATGAGCTGTGTAAGATCAGGTATTAATATATAGAAGGTTACACTAATGAAACAAATCTCATTGTTCTTCAGGAGTGGAAGTTACAAGGAATCCAGTATGGCTTACTGACAGGTCAAAACCCACAACATCCTCATGACCTTGCCTGTAGAGTTGGACCAGTACACTTATTTTTGTTATGCTGTGTGACTGTTTGTTTATATGCCACCTTTCAGCCAAGGAGGTTGCCAAGGCAACTCACGAAGAATAACACACAAATTCAAATACAATTCAAAGTGTTGACAAATTCAAAGTGGTGGTATCTTACCATTTTATTATATAGGAAGATATCTGCTACTGAGTTACTGCACCACCAGAATGTCTCAAGAAATAGCCTTCTTCTCTTAAAACAGAGCTGCAGAACCTTTTGCCCAGGAGCAAAATGTAGCCCTCCAGACCTGTCTACCAAGATAATGGTAGTCTGCTTTACACAATTAAGTGTCACGTACATCCTTACACCTACTTTTTGCCTCTTGTCGTGCCCACTTTTCCTGACTCCACCCATCACTGACATAAGGTCACTGAGGTTTAAAAAAAGGTTCCCTTTACCTGAAAGCAAGTGTGGGGGAGAGGATAGCAGAACACATTCCTACCCTGCCATACCTCACTCCACTCCACTTTTCTATTCATTTTTCTCCCAGCAAACCTCACTTTTTGGCATTGGATCATGGCACCATAGTAAGATGGGAGTGGACAGAGCGGAGGTGGTACAAGTGGGATGCGGTGAGGCTGGGGTTTGATCCTGTTTCTTCCTCCATGTGCTCACTCTGTGGATACAGGAGTTCATATAAGTCTCAAAAACAGTGAATGCCTATGAGACTCAGTAAGCCTTGAATATCTCATATCTAATAGATGTGGTATTCAAGATAGAAGACAAAAAAACATAAGGAGAAACAAGGACAATTGTCAGCTATGCCTTCACACACCAGCTCATAAATTGTATTATGATTGATTAGTGTTTCTGTACAATCATGACAGGAGTTTACTGTCAATCAAATATGTGATGGTCACATGGACCAATTGCACTTGAAAGCTACTTGATTAATTCAATAGCTATTTAGTGTAATTAAACTGAGCAGTATTTGAAAACAGACATATTTAAGAGTCCAGTATACAGCTCCTAAAATCAAATAATTCCACTAGCTTTTAAGGATAAATGCCTGCTTGCACCAGCTGGGATTATGATCTTAGATTATTATTATTTTTTAACATAAGACTGCTCCATGAAATTAATATTCAAAGACTCCACATCAGTTGATTGATTATTTCTGGAAATACTCAGTAATGCACTTTCTCAATTTACTGGAAATTTTAATTCTGTTACATATGACACTATGAAGAAAATTGGACTCCTTCCATATTTATTCAGCCATGATTAATCTTGTGTTGAGTAATTTTTTTATATAATTTCCATTCCGTGAATATATTTATTAATTTACCTCCTGCCAATATGCTGCCTGAGGATGCCACTGTTTGGATTTTCTGTGCTTCCTAAGTAGAATTTGCATAATGGAATTAAGAGGTCTGTCCATGAGCATTTCGTTGTGGTATTTTGGACAGAGTATGTAGGTTGTAATTAGTGGCATCTGGCCTTCAGGCTCATTAACATGCAAATAGAATGACTACAGATTAGAAATGTTTTGCAGTTGCAACAATGTCTCATCAGTGTCCACATCAGATCTTTCTGTTGTGTTGCTGGGTTGTACTGGAGCTGTTTATATAAGGCTTGATGCTGGAGAAGTGAGTCAGAAGTAAAAGGCAATCATTGTGGATAAAAACATATTATTCTGGGAACTCTGAGAGCACTCCATTCAGTGTCCAGTTGAATCCATTGAAGTGTTGTCCCTTATGGTATCCTGATTGGGTAGACATCTGAAACGAGTTCAACATGTTGATGCACCCAAAAGCACTGATACAAATTATTCCCCCCTCCCCGGCATGCAAAAATCTTATCTGTGGGCCAACAAGCTGAAGGGTTTCAATCATTGTTTACATCACTGCCTCTCGAGGCCATTCAACACAGTGAACAAGTCCTTTGGCTTTCCATGAGCATGTGTACCTCCTATTCTAGTTAGTTATTTCTTAGTTGTGTGGTAGCTGTGGAGCCCATACTCTGTTCCATTGCCAAACACAGCACTTAGTCAACCCATGGAGGTGGGATTCAAATTATGATTCAAAATTCACCTTACATAATCCAGCATGCCAAAACCCGACACATATCCTTAGAACATGAAAGGGATCTACTGCCCCCACAATTTCATATCCACTATATGCTGGAACCAAGATGATTTGGATCTCCCTAGCAGCTTGTGCAAAGGACACCCTACTCTTCAACCCAGGGGCTTGGAAAGAGCATCATACCTAGGCTCTTCCTGTGGCACAAGTCTTCACCAATCTTCCCTGGCACCAAGAATAAGGAAATCAAGTACACCAAGCCAGGAGCTACTGTGAGAAAATGGAGCACTTTGCTAGCAGCATATGGCCTTCGCTTCACCAAACTCTGCTCCTATAGACAAGATTCTAACTGTATTTGGCTGTTTTGTTCATATTTAAGCTGTACAACCAAGCAGGAAGTAGAATTCTAGCATCTGTGCATAGAGTGCTAGCCTATGCATGTGCTGGCTTCCATGCAATCTGGAATCCTGAATGACTGGGCTTCTGGATGCCACCGAAGGCTGTATATGACCAGCAGGAAATCTCTGGTCCATTGGCCTAATTAACCTTGCAAGGCCTCCCTTTTTGGCCTTTGTGGCCACTTGGCAAAGCCACATCCACCTCCCCTACACCTGATGCTGTGTCAGATGTCAAGTATAGCGCAGGAAAAGATGTGGCAGGACTGAAGGTGGGTTTGCAGACATAACACCCTGTTCAAAGCACAATGTACACAGCTTAGAAAGCAGTATAGATCAGTGTACAGTGGTACCTCAGGTTAAGAACTTAATTCGTTCTGGAGGTTCATTCTTAACCTGAAAATGTTCTTAACCTGAGGTACCACTTTAGGTAATGGTGCCTCCCGCTGCCACTGCACCGCTGCCACACAATTTCTGTTCTCATCCTGAAGCAAAGTTCTTAACCCGAGGTACTATTTATGGGTTAGTGGAGTCTGTAACCTGAAGCATCTGTAACCTGAAGCGTCTGTAACCTGAGCTACCACTGTACATGCAAAAGCTCTCTCCCACTTGAATGTATGCACACATACCAATAGGATCAGCTATCCAGTGTGGCTCCTCCTCCCCTTCATGTTTACAGCTTAGCCCTGAGTATAATGGTGTATATGAGAGTTTCTGATACTTCTCCCAGGAACAGAGCCTCCACTAATATCTCAGGAAGGGGGATGTTTACAAGGCCTATTAAGAAACATCTTAGTTGCTACTTGGCTGGTGCTAATTCAAATATGCAATTATTGACATGTGGCTATAGCACTTCAGTTTTCCCATGGCTACTCCTGAAAACTATTTTCCATCCCCTTGAAATTTTTCAGATGTTGCTGCCAGAGCAAGAACCTTTAACATTGTGCTTCACTTTTCACATTAGTTGACATTTCATTGACAACATTAAGCCCTGCTCAGTTGACCAAAACTGGGGTAGTGAAGGTAAGGATAGAGGGTCAGGATTGTTAGCCACAAGGCCTGGCCTCTGTACTATATGTGTCGAACACAGCATAAAGTGTAGATGGAAAGAAGACAAGCCAGAAAAATCATGCCAGACTAAGCATAATTCAGTTTCCCTTTCAGGAGATGAGTTGCAATGACTAGGTAGGACAAAGCTGTTCGTATCAAGGACTTTGCATTCTGTATAAGGGTCACTGTAAATCTGCATTTGAAGCATTATGCAAAATTGGCAAGGTTTGGATTCACTCCACAAAAGTGGCAAAATACACTGAGTTTTCCTACTCATTTTTGGAAAACAGATGAAAAATACACATACATAGATCTGATAGTCTATTGCCATTAACACAGTTGAACGGCCCTAATTTCTCAATAGGATGATTCAATATTCATTTTTTAATTTCTGCATTTACACATAATATCTCTCAAGAGACACTTAACAGATTCTGCTGTTGCAGTTTTAATGAGAACTATCAAAGGTTACTATGAGATGATGATCTATACTTAATTCATAGACATCCCCAGACATTTTTGTAATTCAGAGGCTGTTTGGATTCTTTGAGATAAGTTTTTAAAAATTGTTTTCAAACATTTGTCCTCATTTGAACTGTATAAATATCTGTACTAATCCTCTTTCTTCTTATTGTTTAGATATTTGAGGCAAAATTACCATCAAAATAAGCACAAGTCTGAAATAGAAAAATCAATTTAAAAAATGCCAATTATTAGGAAATAAATGGAGACAAAAAAAACTGAATAAGGATAACTCTTTGATATGTGTATAGGCGAGAGAGAGAAAAAAATAAACAGGTACATTATACTTTGAACTTGCAGAAGACAAGTACAGTTAGCATGTGTCTTATATGGGGGTTTGGTTTCAGGGGTATCATGTACATGCAAAAATCACATATAGTCAAAATTATCATACCCTTGGAGCCACCCCATGGCTAGTCTGCCTGCCTTCTATAAGGCAGCCAGTGAGGCAGAGAGAGATAGAGATAACATCCTTTCCAGTCATAGAAACAGTGTGGCAGTGGGCAGACCTTGCCCAAGAAGCAAGTCTGAGAGCTTCAAAGCTCTTTTTATATCTGGTAACCCAACAAAGACTCAGCACAAAAGAGCTTTTAAGTTCTCAGGCTTGCTTCCTAGGCAAGGTCTGCTTGGCATGCCAGCTCTGGGACTGATAGGGAAAATCTTACTCCCATGAGATCTTGCAGGAGCATCCCCCCATTGGCTCTGTATAGTTGAAACTGCACAGGTTAAATGCACGTAGGATGGGGGCATACTGTATTCATTATACTGAATACCTAACAAATTGATCCAATCACAACAACAACAATTGGCAGAATGGAAGACATCCTGCCTGCTAGTCTGATTCTGAGCACACTTCAAAATTCTTTTAAGATGCTCACTTTTAAAACTTCTGTGCCACTTGAAATCTAAATTATTGCAAGATGTTGCACACCTCTACTTCTGAACATGGTTCCCTTCCTGCAGAGGGTAGAGCTGGGCAATGCTGACTGTGAAGAATGTATAAAGACATGAATCACATTGGTTGCTCTTACCCTTTTTGCTCCTGGTGCTGCCTATCATGGGTATTCCCCTGAGAAGTTGTCTATAGGAGAAATGTGGCTCTTGGACTGCAAAAAAGGTTCCTCACCCCTGATCTATATCTTCTTTTTGTAAACCACCCAGGGAATGCACTTGGAAAGTGATAGAAAAAGAATGTAATAACAGTGAAATGAATTAAGCACTTGTTTACAAAGGCAAGACAGAAAGAAGAGGGAATACACTGAAGACCTTCAGATACCTTATGGCCCACCTCTGTCACTGACAACCTCTGAGGGGACTCATCTCCAAATGGTGCAATTAAAATGGATCGAGGTGCTAGCCCACCAAATCCAGTTTTAAGAAGAAACAGACTGTTTGCATTAGGCAAGTGGCAGAGGTATGCCTTGAAAAGTGTGCAATGAGTAAATGAGAAGACATATAAACATATCACAATCAAATCATGATGAATGCTCATTGTCATCTAACCACACTATAAGCAAATGTTCAATAAAGGTCAGCTATAATCTCACTTCTGTGTAAGCTTTGTGCAAGCAAGACTGGATTAGTGCTCAATACATAGATTTCTAGAGGAGCTGCCTGACTACTGGCTCCCTAGGATGCCTGTTTAGAGAATACTGCAACACGATGATCTCCAGGGGGCTTTCCAGGACGTGTGACTGACCACAGAATGGCCTGCAGAGCAGTGAAAAGCTTCAGAGGGATGATGATTACAGGAGAGCAGTGAAGGATTTTAAAGAAAGTTTAAAAACTGCAGTAAAGTTTTCAAAATCCTCCTTTACATGTGCTCCGCCCCCCCCCCCCCCATGTCCTTTGATGTGCTCCAGTCCAATTCCTGGTCAGCTCCATTTTTTGAAATCCCCTGGAGATTTTCTTGCTATTGTTTTCTCCAAGAAGCCTTATAATCATCTTAAAGTAGCAGCAACAAGCAAATCCATGCCCCCCTGCACCCCCTCCAATTATCCTAAGCCCTTCCCACATGAAATGTGGCAGAAAAGAACCTCACTTTCACGGGAGGAGGGGGTGGTTTGGCAAAATGGGGTATGTGAGGATTCGGCACTAAGCACTATACAGCTAATTGCAGTTTTTATGATAATATAGCAATAGAGTTTGAGAAGTCAAATGATAAGAGTTTTTTTGGATCTAACTAACAACAAAAATCCGTGTCTGGGCTTGAATGAACAATAGCAAACAAGTAGCTGAGGCAGAAGATGGAGCAGAACAAATTTCACAGGTTTGGAAGGTCTTTTTAAGCAAATGGTGTTGAAGCCTTTAGCATACTGATTATACAGCTGCATCCAAGCTTTATCGCAGCCAGCAGTTTGCTCATAGCCAAAACAAAACAAAAACAAGATTTACCCTTCACATGAATTCTGCATGTGAAGTTCAGTGACCAATTCCTGATGTGAGATGAAATTACGCTCTTTTTCTGCCAGTGGGTTCTTTTGAGATACATAGCCTCTATCTGGCCACAGCAAAGGTATCTGGGATTTCTTCCTCTAGCAATGGGGTATCTCAGGCCATAGGTGGGTGAAAAAAGGTGGCCCTCCAGGAATTTCTCTAGCCCTTGAGATTCTCCCCAGGCCACACTGACTCACTTCACACCCTCTTGGAGTGTTTATGCCTGGCTGAAATGTGTCCTTGAGCTTCTTGTTTGTCTGGATAGAGGACAGAAAGGGGTGTGTGAGTGTGCATAACTACTAGCCTAGTGTACAAAAAATTACATTTCTTGCTTTGTTCACTTTGGCCCCTCCCACTGCTCACCCAGAAGGGAATGTGGACTTTGAGCTGAAAAAAAGGTTTTTAAACTTTGTCCTTTCTCGTTTCAACATTCCATACAATATTGTCATACAAATTATCTCATTGAGCTTTAAAAGGAACCTTTTTTCTTTCTACTTTAGGTGAGCGAAACCTAAATACTCAACCTACACAAAAGATATTGCTGACATAATATAATTCTGAGCAATGATAACTAAGGAAGAAAAAGTGCATTTGCAGGTATGTTTACATATGATAATTATCTCTGTTCAATGTGGGTAATTTAGAGAGGTAGTTTGCATTCAGTTTCTAATTTAGAGAGTTAGAGAGTGGAAAATGTTGGCTTCAGTATAATTAAAAGCCAAGTGACACTTTAGTACACAAATTAATGCCCTAGTTATTCTCCAGTCTTGCCTGCCATGTTCTGAAAAACTTTTAAAACAAACCTGGAGCCAGGTTTAAATGAGATCTTAGTGGCCATGAAGTGCAATTGAAATTTATCCAATTAAGGCCGTGATTGCTTTGCATCAGTCTAATTGACTTTTCTAACTGGATGGGAGAAATTGTAGTCAGGGAAGAGTAAAACGAACACAGAACAACACAACTTAACTTAGGCATCTCATAATGCCTTTGATCTGTTGCAGATAAGTCAATGCATGCAGATTGAGGGCAATTAACTGGCCATGAATCCTTTTAAACTCACATTGAACACTGGGACCAAGCAAGTATGGTAAAACACAAAACAAGTGTTAAGGAAATAAATGGAACCTTGGGGTTACGACAAGATTTTCATTCTCATGTTGAACAGAACACTAAGTCTTCAAGTGGTTAACAACATTTAATTTCCAAGTCCTAGATATTCATTTTATTTGTAGGAGGCCTGTCCACCAACCACAAGTTTTTGTTTGGACCCCAAATCAGCCCTTAGTAAAACAGCAAGCTTAGCTTGGGCCAATTCAAAGCTGCCTGATTTGGCTCAAAGGTCCACATTTGCTTCAGAAAAGTACACCTGCAGAGGCACTGAAAGAAACACAACAACCTTCCTGAACAGATATATGATTATATCAACATTTCATCTCCATACATTGTTACATCACTTTCCCAGCTTCTGCCAACCTAGCAGTTCAAAAGCACACCAGTGCAAGTAGATAAATAGGTATCGCTGCAGCGGGAAGGTAAACAGCATTTCCGTGCACTCTGGCACGCGTCATGGTGTCCCATTGCTCCAGAAGCGGTTTAGTCATGCTGGCCACATGACCTGGAAAGCTGTCTGGACAAATGCCGGCTCCATCGGCCTAAAGTGAGATGAGCATCCCACACCATAGTCAAGTCTAACTGGACTTCACTGTCCAGGGTCCTTTACCTTTACCTTACCTATATCACTGTTACATTGTTTCAAAGATTATTTTTATAATTCTGCATATTAATCTTGTTTTTAAGACAGATGATACAGTAATTTCTCCAAAACACACTGGACTTTTAAGTTTTGTGGCACTCCTGAAAACACTTTGGTCTTGAATTTGCTGCTTGGTACAAGAGCATAACAAAAGACAGAGAGGATTCTAAAACCCTCCAATGACATTGTTGGTAGCTGGCAGGTAGCCAATCCCTGCTAAGATAGGACCAGTCAGGGGCATAGGAAGAGGCGCGGGGAGTGATGTCCACCCCGGGTGTAATCTCTGAGGGTGTGACAAAATGGTACACCACGGGGGGTGACACCGCGGGGCCTGACCTGCAGCACACCCGAGCCACATGTCTCTCCTGGGAGTGATGCAGTGGTTTGGGCCCCACGCTGCCTGAAACTAGCTATACCCCTGGGACCAGTGTTGTGATGTGCTAATTGCAGCATTAATGTGACCTATTACAGGAGGTGTGTGTGTGTTTTGCCTGGACCAGCTTAAGGTATATATACTGGGCCAAGGCATTCTTTGCCATTCTTGTTGTTCTTGTTCCTGATGTTCCAATAACACCTTTTTGAGCTGAATCGCGGTCTTGGGTCATGCCTGAACCCTCCTACACTTCATGTCTTTTATGATATTCCTTTGTGTTTTGTGAGCAGTAGGTCTGAACATTTCAGAAATGAGAGGGGTGTTCCTAGAACCAAAGTGAATCTGGCTAGCCCCCTTGTTACCTTTGCTATTGGATGTTGTTAATATAATCTCACTACCTTTATAGTACTAAAATGTTGGATTTTTGTACATTGCGTTATTTGCTATTGCTTTGCTATGTTATTACAAAATTGTTTTTGCACTGTATCATTTTGAAAGGCATTCTGTTTTCTTTGCCATAAGCTGCTTGCACATGATTTGGTGGTGGTGGTGGTGGTGGTGTGTGTGTGTGTGTGTAAAGGTGGCATACAGATATAATTCATAAGTCATTCATTGTTGGACAACAGCATATTATAGGTTGTCCTTTTATTATTGCCTTTAGAATTATATCTTGTCCCTCCATGGCATGATAGAATGACTAGGTGCTTAATTTAGCATCTCCTTTTAGGCAATCTTGCAAAAGCTTTCATGGCATTATCGGTAAATGTTTATGGAAATATACATTGCAAGCATCCTTCCTATATGCCAGTTATTTATAGATTCAATGCAGTGTCATACAGGTTATATTGTGCAGCACTTAAAATAATTAAGTACATTGCTGGAAGATGCAGTGAGCAAAATTAAGACCGGAGGACCAAAAGGATTACATAATAAGAGGCTAAAAGAAGTGTTTGTTATATCCGTTAATGCACCACACTTTGCGTGGTTAAATATTATAAGTTGATTAGTTGGAAGTGTAAATGGCTATGGAAGGATATTTCATAACCCTGCCCTGGCCCCAAGCTTATATAATATGAAATATAGTACATCCAATCTCTGTTCCTCAAAACAGTGCTCTTCAAATAATAATAATAATAATAATAATAATAATAATAATAATAATAATTGCAGTAAAATGTAAGAAAGCTGCACTGGTAAGTCCAAGAGCACAAAAGGTTACAGAGATGATATATAGCCAAGTTATAAACCTCTTATATAACACTCATAAGAGTCAAGGAAGAAAGAGAAACAGAAATGGTTGTTTTGAAATGAATGGGCTAACATTGGATACATGGGAAACTGACTCATACTATGTGAATCAATTGGTCCATCTAGCTTAGTGCTGTCTGCCCACTGATTGGCAGAGGATTCCCATGACTTCAGGTAGGAGTCTTGCTCAGTTGAACCTGGAGATACCAGGGTCTCACCCTTGGAACTTCTGCACATAAAGCTAATGCACAGCCACTGAATGGTGGTTCCTCCCCTGTGATGATCTCTGTAGGAGTACTTCTTGATTCTACACAGTCAGAGAACAGAGATACCATTCCAGGAGAGAGATAACTTGGCCACAGTAATCCATGCTCCATTAACCTCCCAATTTTATTACTGCAGGCTCAGGTTTTTGGTGGAACTGTGAGCTGGATTCATATTACACCAGTCCTTAAAGATGTGCATTGGCTGACGATATATTTTTGGTCTGAATTCAATGTTTTACGGATGACTGATCCATAAAGTCCTGCATGGTTAAAGCCTAAATTATTGAAGGTGCATTTCCTTGTATAGTCTTTCCCAGAAGTTAAGATATGCCCTGGAAGCCCTTCTTGACATTCTGCCATTAGTCTCTATACTTCACTCTCCCCACCTCTCTTCTCCCTCAACCTTATACTGTATACAACATTAATGTCTCACATCAAATGTAACTCATCTGTAGAAAAGACACTGTGACCTGAAAAAAAGAGAGAATTCATGTACCTTTGTAACCCAAGAAAATCTTTAATAAAAAAATATTTAAATGCAAATGTGAAATATGAAGTGACATGTGGTTGGGCCTTTTCCATGGTGGCACCCTGACTTGCCCACTGAAATTCAGCTGTCATCTATTATGTTGTCACTTAAATGCTAGCTTAAAACCTGGCATTTTATTCTGGTCTTTGGGAATCACTGGTGAAGTTCAGCTGAAATCTGTACATTAGAATAGAGCTTTTATATAATTTTCTTATTTTTGACAGTGTAATGACCATAGTTATTTTATTGTTGTTGCTGCCTTGAAATCTTCAGACCAAGAGTAAAATATAAATATTCTTTAAAGAAATGCATTTAAAGAAAGCAGTATTCATCATCATTTTCTCTTTCTTTTTATTGCTTCCTCATTTATTGATTTTAAGAAACAGCATTGCTCCTTATTAATCCAATATGCATAATTGCACAAAAGCTTATTTCACACTGCACAGTTCTTTGACACTGTACAAAATGTGTCTAGCTGCACAGCAGAATAAATCATGCCATATCTGTATGAACAAATCTGACCATATCTGTATGAAAATAATATGCGTTAACATCGGAAAAAATTGACACTGACCCAAATGAAAGTATAAATGATATAATTTAAATTTCTAATTTCATAATTTTAAATTCTAAACTTCCTTGAGAAATCACAACCCACAACCCGCATACTTCAGAAATACAAGTGAGAAAATAAGGGAGGAAAAGAACCTCAGTTTTATTCCAGAACCATAAGAAAGGAGATTGGACCTTCCAAATCTGTGTGTATGTGGCCAGGGGTGGGGGAATTTAGTGTGAACAACTGTCAGAAGCATCCCTAATCAAAAGTGAATAATATTAATCATCCAAACTACAATTTTCATCAGCCCTGTCAGTGAAATGTAATAGCTTTTGTGGCATTCTTTTCTCTCCCCCCCCCCCCGCCACCTCTTACTACCAAAATTGCTAAAATATATTGCCTATGGGAACAATTACTAAGTGACACTATTATTGACATGCAGTGTTTCACCTTGACTGGATGAAAGAGAATTTCTTATGTCAAAAAGGTTTTTCAGATGTGCTTTACAGCTTTATCTATCCACCTCACATAAATTTTATAGATAAGCAACTGCCAGAAATTTGCCACTTGGGACAGACCTGTGAAGGATGATGTTCGACTGAACACTAAATTCTTAATAATTGAATATTTGGGAAAGTATATCTATTTGGCTTTGTTGATTGCTGAGGTCAAAACCATTTAACTTAGGTCATGTCCTTTCTTTCGGATTTCCTCATACTTCATTTCCCTTGGTGTCTGAATATAAGTAATATTACTTTTGAAAAGCAAAGCATGAGGCAGTTCCATCAAATAAGTGAAGCATTCACTTCCTGAATTTCATTTTTTTTAAAATAAAATAAAAATAAATCCAGAAATAATTCATATGTTTCATCAGCTGGATATCCTTTTCATATTGTTCTAATAATGGATATTTAAAAGAACAGTGTTTTGGGATTTCAGGATTGTTGTAGGAGGAAACAGTGTCATGGGTCCCACACAAAAGGGTTCCTTCATTATCCATGTGTTAGCAGAGGTGCGAAAGAAGAAACTATTGAAAAGTTATTCCAACACTACTGAGATTAAAAATAAACTGCACTTTAGCATTCAAACGTTTCTGATGAAAGTGAGTTACACGGGATGGGGAGAAATTCAATTCAGTTTGCATTTAAAGGCAAACTTATCTAATTTGCACTTTCTGAAACAATATGGACACTGAAATGCAGTCATCTTTTATGAGTTACACCTTTCTGAATTTTGCAATACAGTTCTCTAGTCAAGTAATGTGTACTAAAGTTCACCAAGTGAAAACGTTCCTCTATAACCAACCCTTTGGCTGATTCAACAATCTACCGCAGAACCTCTATTTACGTCCCACTCTACTTAGGCCGAAAGTGAGAAGTGGCAGAAAGTGAGGAGGAATTAAAGAACCTTTTAATAAGGGTGAAAGAGGAGAGTGCAAAATATGGTCTGAAGCTCAACATCAAAAAAACGAAGATCATGGCCACTGGTCCCATCACCTCCTGGCAGATAGAAGCGGAAGAAATGGAGGTAGTGAGATATTTTACTTTCTTGGGCTCCATGATCACTGCAGATGGTGATAGCAGTCACGAAATTAAAAGACACCTGCTCCTTGGGAGAAAGGCGATGGCAAACCTAGACAGCATCTTAAAAATCAGAGACATCACCTTACCAACAAAGGTCCGCATAGTTAAAGCCATGGTTTTCCCAGTAGTGATGTATGGAAGTAAGAGCTGGACCATAAAGAAGGCTGATCGCCAAAGAATTGATGCTTTTGAATTATGGTGCTGGAGGAGACTCTTGAGAGTCCCATGGACTGCAAGAAGATCAAACCTCTCCATTCTTAAGGAAATCAGCCCTGAGTGCTCACTGGAAGGACAGATTGTGTAGCTGAGGCTCCAATACTTTGGCCACCTCATGAGAAGAGAAGACTCCCTGGAAAAGACCCTGATGCTGGGAAAGATGGAGAGCACAAGGAGAAGGGGACGACAGAGGACGAGTGTTCTCGAAGCTACAAACCAAACTGCAGGAGGCAGTGGAAGACAGGAGTGCCTGGCGTGCTCTGGTCCATGGGGTCACGAAGAGTCGGACACAACTAAACAACTAAACAACAACTGCTTAGGCCCTTTCCAAGTTGTGACCGTGGCAAACCCAGAAGTAAACACCAGGTTTGCCACGATTCATGCACGTGCAGAAGCAGCTGCCCCTGTCTGCACATGCACAGAAGCGAGCTGCCGCCAAATGTGTCTGTGCACAACAGCGCTTCTACCAGCAACCCGTTTCACCATAAGAACGGGCCTCCGGAAAGATTGTGGTCGTCAGTAGAGGTTCCACTGTATGGCCTTCTAAACATGTTTGTGAGATGGGGGTTATTGAGGGGAGATTTGGTTAATATGTTCTATATTTTTTATTTTCATTTTTTATTTTTATGTTGTAAACTGCCTTGTGATCTTTGGATTAAGCGTGGTGTATGAATTTAATTCAGAATTCTTTCTATACTAGGGTAGAGTGGGTGAAATGCAAACCAGTGTGAGGAACTGAAGTTAAGACTGGGAATTCAGAATATGAGAGAAAATGAAACTCACCTATTTTCCCATCCTCATTTATATTCTGTAAATCAAAAAATTGATAAGAATGCCTAATATTGTTCTACAGCACTTTACAACTTGGATCTTGCTATCATAATCCTGTGAGGTAGATTAATATTAGCCCCATTTTACAGATGGGAGAACTGAAGCTGAAATACAAATGGAGTCCATGGAATTGTGCTAGAATTTCTATCAAGGCTCCCCCAGGCCGATCCGCAGTACAGCCTTGTAAGCATCACACCAAAGAACTGAAAGGCATAATAAGGGTAGCATATGCTGTTTTTTAAACTTCACACTTCCCATCTCAAGATACGCCATTAATATTTCCATATATCATATGGTGAAAAGAGATTGCAAGAGAACAAGCAATCCAGGAATACCTTGGCTGACCACATGCTGTTCCCTAAATCAAACTAGCTCTCTCACTAGCTGAAAATATAGCAAGTGCAAAGCATTTATAAACGAAGGTCAGGCCAACTGTAGCTTTTACTAATCAATTATGTTCCTAATGGCAACACTGTCATGTAAAATGATGTCACATTTGGCATAGCAAGGTCTAGTGTTGGCATCATACAAAATAAGCTTCAGCTTCCACATACCCTTCAGTTACCATTTTAATCTGTAAATTTCTTGCCTCCAGCCCCTTGACATAGTCAGCTATTTGGCTAGTGTGTAAAGGTCCAGCACATTCCCCACCTTGGAAATTATTTATTAGCTTGGTACTGTATACCATCTATTATGTCCAAATGAAGGAGAGAGAGCTGGCCACCATGTCTCCTCTATTCTTTAATCTCTCTGTATAAAATTCCTATGTCTTCCTTCAAATACTTTAACAAGAGTGATTGAAATGTTTCTTTCCAACTGATGAAATGTTCTCTCGAACATTGATTGCCCAGGAACGTATCACTCACATGTCGCGGCTGTACATCATGCTGAACATTAATCACACAATATTTTCCCTGATAGTACGATGACAGTCAAGCTATCAAAGCACACAGCCAGCCAACAGCTGCAAATGGAATCAGCTGTACTTTGCCCAATGATGACAGGGAACAAACTGGAACAGGAGACACAAGCCGTCTACTTCCATTAATAGGCCTCCATTTAGCAGCAAAATGCTTTTCTAATGGATCTTGAGCCAAGGAGTGCTTGACAATTGCTAGGAAGGTTCTGTGTAATGCTGATACTTGGGCAACTGGCTTTTGAAACCTACCAACTTGTCTCTTCTCTAATTTGTTTGGCTGGACATCAAAATGAGCCCTGGTGTCCCCAGGGGCAGCACCTTTCAGGAAGATGCCAAAGGGTGACACCTTAGGGAACCAGGAATTCAAAGGCACAGAACTATGTTTAGGAATAGCACTTTGGGACTCAATTGATAATGGTGTGTGTTCTTTGTTAAATGGTTTCAAAATTTTGGAGATAGACTTTGAGAAGTTGGGGAAGTTGCAACAGTTGGGGGAAATCATGTTCCACAGCGAGGTTGAGGTATTGGAAATAGGAAGGGGTGAGGGAAGTTAAAAATGCATTATTCAATTTCAGTTTCTCTCAGTTATTGTTTCTAATCCTAAATTCAGTTTCCATATTTCCACATTGTGCTGGATTTCTTTCTTTCTTTTTAAAAAAGGTTCTCATGAAAATTCATCACCCTTTGTGAGCAAATTTCTTCTAAGATGCATGTTTATGTTTACGATTTTGCCCAAAATGCACATTTTTGCAAAGCAATTTCCCTAAATCATGCATTATTGTCTGTTGATTTCACAAATATATGCATTTTTATGCACACTTTACATGAGTATATGCATTTTGTGCACGCTATTGTACATATTGCTGCATTGCAAAATCTGTAGGAGTGCAATTTTTGAAGGATGGTTGTGTTTCAGCTTGCTTATTGCTTCAGAGGTTGCAGATTAGGTAAATTTGTCTTTAAATGTGAACTGAATCACATTTCTATCCCTGATAGAGTTAGATATATGCTCATGTTTGCGTGCTGTGACAGTCTCTTCCTTCCTGTAGGCATCTGGTAGCACGATCCGGCCCTGGCAGATAAGATACCAAACCCACAGAAGCAACCCTTTCATTGATCTGCAGAATCTTCCATCTGCTTGAAGCCTAAGATCCAGAACCTTATCCCTGGGAGTAAGAGGAAGAAGTAGCTCTGGATGAATATATGGACGGTGTTTACCATAAAGTCATAATCTGTGTTGCACCATCATGTTAAAATATTATACTTTTGAAAAGTCATGAACAAAGCGATATTTTAAAAATAGGCATTCCAGTTCGTGCATATTTGCATGGCCATAAGATGAATTCAGATAAGACTTTATACCATTTACCTGATGCTTCTTTACCTGATAATTCCATGTTTTATGTGATCTTTAACATGATTACAAAAACCACTCCTGGAAATCTGGTGGAATATAGTGGAAGTTCAGCACTAATTTCTATGTTAATTGCTTCTAGGGAAACACCCATTTTCAATCCTGTTAACCCAGGAAATTGCATGCGTTTTGTATTGTAATTTCGCTATGGTTTTCATGGATCACACCACCATGGCTTACATGATGAAATTTGGGACAGCATTCCATCATACATCTCTCCCCCCCCCCCGCTATTTTAATGGGTGAACCATGGTGGAACAAAAGTGTGTATATACATAAAGGGTGATGCTATGCCCTAAGGCATCCGCTCTCATACCATGCCCACTGGTGTGAATGAAATGTAGTACAAGTTCCATACCTCAACAGGTGAATAAAAGGAATGTTAGGGATTGGAACAGAAGAGCTTACATTCTAACCTGAGAAACACAGTAATCAATGTATTAATATGGTCATAGAATCTCTGCTGCAGACACAGAGTTTTCTATAGGCACACCAATGACTCTGTGTCAGTACTCCAGACATGCAAAGATTTTTTTTTTAATTGTGTGCATTGAGTAAGTCCCCCAACACATTAATAGAGAGCAGGCAAAGCCCTGCATTTGCAGATATCAGTATACTTTTAAGAAACCCAGAGAGCATTGAATTGTGCTTGCTATACAGGGAAATGTTTAAAAAATGATTTGCTAGGTTTTGTTACCCCTCTCTCCGTCTCAGCTCTTTTCAAAATTTCAACATGTCTGGTGGCAATAATAAATCTGAAAACCTCCTTGCAGCTTTGTTACAGGATCTTTCTTTGAAGTTATGGCCACATACATCATACTTTGTGACCTAGACAGCTTTTACTATATTTTTTCCCATTCCCTTCTCTCTTCTTTCTAGATGCCATCTAAACAATTCAGCCTGAAGCATACCTAGATTGTGTTTTTAAAATGATCTCCGGGTGGAAATGGGCAACTGCAGTATTCATGACAAAAAATAAAATAAAATAAAATAAAAATCCTTTATTATTCAAGCACATCCCCTCCCTTCCAATGATTTCCCCAGCCGCTAAGAATGCTTCTCTAATTAGGTCCCACAAGCTCAAGGTAACCAATTTACATGTTCCATGGAATACTTCGTTTTCCACACTACTCCAGTAATAACAAATCATTATCTACCTGGCTAAAGCAATTTAGACCTTATGATCTACATTATATAGAGAACTGGAACATATGCCATATCCATTCAGATATTTACAGATCAGATAAATCTGAAAAATAGTAATAGTTCTGCTCTTGGACATGTATTGCAGTGCATCCTTATAAGAGTTTATTTTGGACAGAGACGTTCCACCAGAGGTATTGAAATATTCATGGGTACTCACATTCTACAAATACACATATTGATGACCATTATAATAGACATTTAGCCATTGTATCCAATAAAGAGTTATTTGCCAAACATAATTAAATTTGGTAAAAATAAAAACCTATAGTTTTGTTCAGATCTTACAACACATCAAATGTAGGGAAAGGTAAAACCTATGAAAATTATGCAGTTTATAAATCTGTTACCTTGACTCTGTAATGGCTGAATTTCCACACACAGAGAAAGTCTTAGAAATTCTCAGAGAAAACCCTAAAAGTATGTTAGCAGAAATTTTGTTGACGTGGTAAACAAATGCTTTATATAGCCTTCATAGGAGCTAACTCCTAGGGGATGAGGTCCCTTCGCTCCCCCAATAAAATATTTGAGGGGCCACCCCCAAAAAACAGTTGATGGCCATCACCATTGAAATGGTGTGTGTGTGTGCACCACATCTTCCGATCAATTATATGGGATGGGACTTACCTGCCCTCCCCAAATATTTTATTCAAGTTGGCACCCCTGATAGCCATAGTGTTTTTCAGTTAACTCTGCAAAGAAAATGATAGCTGTTTTCTTAAATGATTTTCAGGTTGCCTTGAACATTTTCAATATTTTTAAAAAGATGGTACCTTAAAGAGATCTGCGCTTTTAATGTCAAATGTGATTATTTATTTCTTGTACTTTTCCTCTCATTTATTTAGTATATTTGTATTTCTTGCAATTCTTCCATCACAAAACTCAAGGCAGCATAAGTCAGGTTCTCAAGTTGCCTCATGGCCAGAGCAAGACCTTCAGCAAGATGACTATGTCATGAACTATTCTCATGTTACATTCAGCAGGTATTCAGTCTGCATACAGAATAGCCAAGCTTTACATATTGACAAGTGTATGCTTTTCACAGCTTGCATTTGTGCTCAGTATAATGCGTGGATAAGCCTTCTGTTCCAGACATTAAGAGTAAAAGCCTCTTTGCAGAAATTAAAATTGATAAAAGACACTTGGACCATCACATATTAGAGGAAGCTAAACAGTACCTTGTTACATGAAGTGCTTTCTTTTCTATCTGAACATTTCTCTCACATATTTATTCCTCACAAACATTCCATTATAGGGACCACCCCAGCTGTTTCTGATTCTGATTTATGCTTTAACTTTCACCCTAATAGGCCTCAAGGTGGCTTACAGATTAAAAAAAATAATTAAAAACAAATCTTATAGGGTAAGGGTGCCAACTTGAATAAAATATTTGGGGCCCCCCAGGTAAGCCCCGCCCCAAATAATTGATCGCATGACATGATGCACAAAGACCCCTTGGCCCCTAGGAGTTGGCTCCAATGTTATAGGGCTTTATAGGTCATAGCCAGCACTTTGAATTGTGCCCAGAAACACACCAGTAGCCAGCAGAGGTGTTCTAGGAAGGGAGTCAGACGCTCCCTATAACCTGCCCCAGTCAGCAATCTGGCTGCAGCTCTTGGAGCCAGTTGAAGTTTCTGAGCACTTTTCAAAGACCGGCCCACACAGAGTGTGTTACAGTAATCCAAATGGGATGTAACTAAGACGTGTGTCACTATGGCCAAATCAGACATATCTAGAAATGGGCGCACACCAGCTTTAACTGTACAAATGTGCTCTTGGTTACTGTCAAGACCTGGGCATACAGTCTCAAGGCTGAGTCCAGGAACATGCCCAAACTGTGAATCTATTTCTTCAGGATGAGTGTTGCCCCATCCATCAAAGGCTGAATCCCTATTCCCTGTTCTGCTTTCTAGCTGACCAAGAGCACCTCGGTCTTGTCTGCATTTTATTTCAGTTTGTTTACCCTCATCCAGTCCATTACTAATCAGTTTAGAACAGATACAGCTTTAGTTTATTCACTGTCTACCCCAACACTCAAACGCCTGCTGCAGAGTAAATTTCAAGTCAATCTGTTTTCACAAACCCTTTTTGCACCTGGGTTTTTAGTTTGCTGCTAAATGTATTAAATAAAGTAGTCAGCTCAATTAAATATATCTAGCCTCAATCATTATTAACCAGGGCTAAAATATTGTACACACTTACCTAAAAATATGTTCCAGTGGGACTTGCTTCCACACACAGAATAGTACTGCTAAACACTGAGAAACAACAAAAAAGGGGGGGCTATGGTTTAATTTTTTATTTTGACTACTGCCTCTTTAGTCGCACAACATTCCATTAAGAAACACTTATTTTTTTTAATTAACTGTAAAATAAAATGCAGTAAACAAGCCCAATATTTTTCAGCATGAGATTTGCAGTGTTAGATTTATCTTTTATGTGCCGTAGGGAAAATATGTTAACTTGCTTTTCTGGAGAAAGCTTGCTAAATGTTTGATAATGAAATTAATATTTTGTTTTCCTTTTCTCCTTAATCTTGAAGTATGAGTAAACCTCTGGTCAAGGGAACAAATGAGGTTGCTTCATTCAATTTATTACTGTAAATATTTTATGTTAAAAGTGCAATTTGTGTTTATATATGACTATCCACTTAAGGAACACATATTGCTGATGAAAACAATAATCTACCACCAAAAAAAAAAAAAAATTACAGAGAACATTATCGTAATGAAAAGCTAAAAACAAGCCCAATCAATAGATCAGCAACAGTTAAGTACTATGGTGCCACATGGCTGTTTCTTGAGTACTATGCCATATAATAACTCAAAGAACTAAAACACACCAAATATATGGTATTCTAAGCCATTGTCCATATTGGCTGTGTGAGAGAGATTGAATATTTATGTTTCTGCCTTATATTTATCTCATTTATTGACTACACTTCCATTCTGCCTGTTTGTCAAAGCACTTAAGGAGCCTAATATTTTATATTAATGGTTCAGGAGACTCTTCATCAACCTGGTGCCCTCTAGATGCTTTGGACTATAGCCCTCAATAGCCCTAGTCAGCACAGTTCTGCAAGGTGGGGCAGATGGGAACTGTAATCCAAAAATCTGGTGGGGACCAGGTTGTTGAAGTCTGGAAAAAACATGATGAAAACAGGAATGAAAGGGAAGGGAAGGGAACTATACACATTCACACACACCTTATGATCACACACCTGGAATGAATACGCATTGCATGATTATAGACGAGCACTCACAAATTCATTAATTGAACACAGCACACATGGTGCATGAGACTAGGGCACAGTCTGCCCCATACAATTAAAAGTGTATAGTAACATTTTAAACAGTCATGGCTCCCCTGAAAGAATCCTAGTTGGTTAAGAAAGCTGAGAGTTGATGGGAGACCCTATTCTCCTCACAGAGCTACAATTCCAAGAGTGGTTTAATCCTGAATCTCTATTCCCATGGAATTCTAATGATTGCAGCTCTGTGGAGTCCACAAATGGGAAACTACTACTGAGAATGCCCTGTCACAAACCAGTGCCATCTGGTGCTGTTCTTGGAGTCCTAGGTGAACATTTAAAAACAGTATCTGAACAGCAGCCTGAACACATACCCAGATCACGCAGTCACATTTTTCTCCACTATAGTGAAGTACAGTGGTACCTCGGGTTACATACGCTTCAGGTTACATACGCTTCAGGTTACAGACTCTGCTAACCCAGAAATAGTGCTTCAGGTTAAGAACTTTGCTTCAGGATGAGAACAGAAATCGTGTGGCAGCGGCGCAGCGGCAGCAGGAGGCCCCATTAGCTAAAGTGGTGCTTCAGGTTAAGAACAGTTTCAGGTTAAGTACGGACCTCTGGAACGAATTAAGTACTTAACCCGAGGTACCACTGTACTATTTAAATTATAGTAATTATGCCTACATTTATATCATTACATTTCAATTAATATATGCACATTTTAATGTAAATCTGCATCCTCTTTTGTCCTTCTTTGCTTTGAGAAGAGGTGATGTGTAAGTGATCATCCAACAAGCTGTTGAATTTTATCCTCTTTATAACATGGCTGTATTCACTAGTGGTTAAAATAAAGAAGAAGAAAAACAAGGGTAAGTAAGGCCCCCTCTGTAATTCCATACATATCTTCAGCTGGAGAAAACAAAGAGCTGTGTTTGACCTTTCATCTAACTTCTCTGTTTCCAGCAAGTTGTCCTGACAGTTTCTATCATTTTCACATGAAAACCCCAAATCCACAATTCACTACAAGCATATTAGAGCAATCTAAGACATTTTGAATTTTACTGAAGCCATTACAGGCAAGTTATTTTTCAGAGTGTGGCACATATTGTAAAGTAACACTTCCTCTTTGATTGCAAAGGACTGTAAACAAAGCCACAAGGTTCTCAGCTCACTGCCAAAAACATTCTTATGCGAAATATCATTCCCCAATTTTGCAATAAAGATTACATTGAGTAAAGAAAATATGCCTACAAATTGGTTTAGTGTAATATATACTTTTAATATCCGGAAGAAAATACAAAGAGCAGAATGGATTTTCAAAACAATGCAGTAATTCTTCAGTGTATGAATGTCAAACTACTTAATCCTACCGGATTTTATAAACAAAACAAAAAAGCATGTAACAAATTATTGTATTCAGTTATGTTAATGAAAAAAAGTTTCAAGGGAGATTCCACCCCCTTCAAATCAAACCTCCCATAATTCTGTTCAGCAGCTTGCTAATGAATATGAATCACTGAGGGCAATGGAGCCAGATGTAGTATCGGGAGAAAAAAAACATTTCTGTATTAAAGTTTCATAAAATATTATGGTGAAAATGCCCAAATTGTAGGTCAGAGTCTAGTGTGGTGCAGTGGACAGAGTGTTGGACTAGGAGAGCAAGGTTCAAATCTCCACTCAGATAGGATGCTCACTATGTGAGCTTGGGCCAATCACTATCGCTCAGCCTAACCTGCCTCTCAGGGTTGTTGCAAGGATAAAATACAAAGGGGGCAGCAGACATAACCTGTTAGAGAAAAAGGTGGGATATAAATGTGGTGAAAAAGATGATGATGTTGACAATTGGGTTGTGTCATTGCAGTAAGGCAAGATGCACCATTGAAATACTTTAACCACTGACTTTTTTCTCATCTGACAGAAATTTGATCCTCTCCTCCCAGCCCAATGCTGTGATGGGGAGGAAAATTCTCTCTGTGTACCTTTCAAATACACCTTTGTCCTGGTTCAACACCATTGCTAGGCAGTATAAGCACCCAGGAAAAAGGAAAGGATGGTCTGGAGCTGTCAAGAGGGAGTGTGGTGGTTTGGCAGAGAGAAGGGAAGAAGGAGAAGCAGGCAGACAGCCTGTGTCTTTTCCTCACAGCCACTTGTTTAATTGGGATTTAATGAAACAATGTGCAAGGCCTCCAATTCAGTTTGGGGCCTGGATCCTGAATAAACACTCCCAAACCTCTACCAATTCATTACATGCATAGGCAATTCATGTTGCAAGATCAGGTTCCCAAAGAGTACCCTTAATCCAATATTTTGTTGCTTACATCTGTCTGTCTCAAAAGACAGTGGAGAGCACCTCCGGGGGCAAAGTCAAACCACTGCATTAGCAGGACTGAAGTGACCTCCCTGAAGCACAAATCTGGGCAGTGTATATGAAGTCCCTGGGCTGACAAGGCCTCCCTCTCAGCCTCACTGATGTGGTTCAAAGGAAATCAGAGCACTAGCATGCCTGCAGGAGTTGCCGGAATGAGGCGTATAAGGCACCATCCAACTGCCTTAGGGACTCCACTCTGAATTTGTATATAAGTTACTCCTTAGCCTCTTAGCTTCCTGGAGATGTCCCACAAGGCAATGGGTATTGATTTTTCCTTGGGGTTACTCCTGAACGCTTTTTTATGAATGAGTATAGCCACAAGACAGCAGAGGTTTAGGACCAAATTTTCCTTCTCTTGGATGGGCTATCTTTGCAGGTTGATGATCCCTCACTTCCCTCTACAGCACATGCAGTCCAAGAGCTTTGGATATTTCCCCTCTGAATCTTAAATTATCTTTCTTGCCCTGAATGAAGCCAATTGTGAACCAATCAGGAAAGTGCAACTCCCAAGATTATGAAGTGGGCAGGAAAGGAGAGTCCCAAGGCAGGGCTTTTTTTCCAACTGGAACTCAGTTCCAGCACCTCTCAGGTGGGCGCCATTGCCATTATAAGGGAACAAGGGGGGCATTCATGGTGAGTTCCAGCACCTCTTTTCCTAGAAAAATAGCACTGCCCAAGGCTAATCAGAGGCTCCCCCCATAATTCCTACTCAGCCCCCTAAGAGGTGACTAACCAATGCTCATACTACAGGCAGGGAGATCACTGTAAGAAGATCAGGGAGTTAGAGGAGGAGCCAGCTTAAATAGCCTGATTTTCCTTTCAATCACTATGGCAAATGAAACACGTGTGCCTCTCCTACTCCTCCATTGGGCAAAACCACCCTGAATCTTCTTACTGGGGAACTTTCATGTGGTGAATTTGCCCCCATGCAATGGTGGGAGCAGCAAAGTAGAAAAATGCCTTGGGATCAGACACGCACACAGTGCTTGGTGGGGTTGAAAGTGGGTTGCTTGTTGGGGGGGGGGGAGGCAGGGAGGGATTCTTATTTTTCTGTTTTGACTCTTGAATCTATTGTCAGAAAAAAAGCTATACAAATATTTCTGGCAGGGACTGATACTGACTCTAAATCCATCTGCACATGCCTTTATTGTACATGGATTCCAACTGTATGAAAAAATCTTTGATGCAAGAGTCATCAAATTATATGTACTGTATTTTGACGCACCAGACCATAAGACGCACCTAGTTTTTGGAGGAGGAAAACAAGAAAAAAAAATATTCTGAATCCCAGAAGCCAGAACTATAAGAAGGATCTGCCTTCTGGGATAGCCTCTTGCTATTCTGGCTTCTGGAATAGTCGCGCGAAGCCTCTTCAGGGCAGCGGGATGAAGGCTCCCCCTGCCCTCAAGAGGCTTCGCACGACTAAGCCAGAAGCCAGGGCAGCAAGATGGATCGCTGCGCAGTGAAGGCTCCTCCAAGAGCCGTGCTCCCTTTAAAGAGGGGGGGAAAGCCCCACATGCTCCACACGGCTCTTTAAAGGGAGCACTGAGCAGAGCCTCCCACCTGCATTCGCTCCATAAGATGCACACACATTTCCCCTTACTTTTTAGGAGGGGAAAAGTGTGTCTTATAGAGCAAAAAATACGGTATACACATTTTGTGTTTTTGTGTTTTTTTAAATTTGTGCTTGCCAAAAATTGGCAGAAAAGAATTGTTTGACACATGTGAACCCCAATGAGTGAATGACTACACTTTATCCCTCTGGGAGAGACTATCTAATGTTGCCCCAGAAATGTCTTATTTCTATACATCTTTAGTTGCATTTAGCTAACCCTGTTGGAAAAGGTGTGGAGAAATTTCTGGGCAAATGTAGCACTGAAAGAGTAAAATCCACTTCTGAAAAGAAAACAGAATAAGCTTATAAACTGCAAATGAATGACTTGCCTTCAAAGGTGAGTTGAGAGTGTAATTTCTAATTAACTTTATACTGTATTTCTGAAAGGTAAACTTATTGCACTATTGTGCAGATGTGGGATGGAGTGATTCGAGAGACAACCTCATGGACACAAAAACTCTAAATATTATTATTTTATTGTGAAGTGCTTATTACATTTATCCCCTTATGCAGTTCCTAATCAAATTTACTATATGCTCTTCTATTAAAAAATATTAAATATGTCCTGTTTTGCCCCACCTCCATAACAGTGTTCCCAATCAAATAATTGGGTTGTAAGAGATTTTTTTTTAAGCATAAAAATCCCCCAAGGAAGCCATAAAACATTCCATTTGATTATCTTTACAAATCTTATTTGATTGCTTTAATAATGGAGTCCCATGATGCCATTGTTTCAGAACTTTCCTGCCAGGTACAAAGCAATTACTATGTATGTAACAACCCAACGTGTGTGTTTTTCAACTTACAATGAGAAATATATCTTTCAATTCATGATTGTGTTGTAGATGGAGCTATTATGTATGGCTGCAATTATAACACCCATGCTGGGAGTATTATATTATAAAACAGTTCCGATAGTCAAGAGGTGCCTGCTTATATTCCAAAGGCAGTGCTGAAGAAATAAAAGCAATTTTGGGCAGCCTGATTCTATGAGTTGATTTCATCTTCTGGAAAGAAAACAAAGTAATTTTCACTAGTGATCTCTCTGAAATTCTCATCAAAATGTATCCCCAGATTTGGGAGTTCTGAATTACTTGGTCTTATTTCTGAAATGAAACTGTTGCACTAAGGATGACAAAACTGCCAATTTCAGTTTCTCTAACTTCCACACACATCCTGTCTTACATTAATTTGTCCCATTTGCACAACAATGTTTGTTATTTAAAAAAATGTATGGAATTCTGCACACACTTTTTGCATGCATTTTTAACATTCACACTATTAAGCAATTTTAACTAATGTACACTTCTGATTTTTTTAACATTTCTGTCTAATAGAATGCAATATTAATGTTATTTTCACTATTATATGCATTTATAGCACATTTTTGCTTGAAGTCTGTAGTAAAATTCAGGGAAGTGCAAATTTCAGTAGATATCACTGTTTCAGTTTGCAGATTGGCTTGGTAAGTGTGAATTGAACTGTGTATATTTCTCCCACTCCTCCTAAATATGAATCTACATTTATATTGTGTTATACTTTCAGATTCTAGACAAAGTATGCACAGTTTGCCCAAGCTTTCAGTTAAGGCTGGTTCAAATTTCCAAAAATGGGAACTGATGTCCTTCTCCTTCTTTTTGCTTTCGGAAATTTCTATCACTTGTCTTGCTGAGTATTACCAGGAAGGGTAGCTATGGAAAGAGTCTTTTGCCATATCCCACTAGTCAAATATCCCAGGATGCATTGGGAGAGTTGTGCTGCATGCTAGTGCTTCTACTGGGTGATGAAAATAAAGACTCGGTTTCTTGTTACTCCCTTATGAGCCTCACCAACTCAGGGGACAACCAATGATACTTCTGCAAAGGATCTCAGGGTTTTGGGGGTCCCTAAGCTACCCTGAACCTAAGTTGCTCAGGGCTTTGTTCAAAGACCTTGAACCTGGCTCAGAAGTAGCTGCTGGCCAGTGCATATATTTTAACAATGATGTCATGTGGTGTTAAACATGCCCCCATCAGCAATCTAGCCATCACATTTTGCACCAGCTGGAGCTTTCAAACCAGGCTGGAGGGTAGTCCCACATGCCACACATGGACTACAATGGCCCCATATGAACTGAGTGAACACTTCTCAGAACACTCCTCAGTGCAAGAACTGCATGACAAATATGTAAGACTTCCACAGGTGATGTGTTCATGTGGAAAGGATTCCCTGATATATAGAAGCTTGGAAACATCTGTGTTAGTGCAAAGCTTTGCCATCTCAAAGATTTGGGGCTTAGAACATAATATATAGGGAATTCTGAAGAGGCTGTTTGGAAGATGATACATTTCACGTATTCAGACTAATCCAAATACATGAGCCCAAAGGTCTCTGACTAAGCTGTATTGAGTAATCTATGCCTGCCAGGACTGACCCAGGCTATTAGAAAAAAAGTGTTTCAGAACAACAAAGCAAGAAAGAGAAACTAAATTATAAGCCCTCCTCTTGATCTTTGGTGACAGATCATTCATTATATAGCCTGTGGGGCGGAGATGAATCATTTTATGATAATCACTTTATGCAACAATTTAAAAATGGTTATATATCAAACACAGGCAGCTTCCCTAATTCCATTTGCAGGGGATGAATTCTAGGAGAACATTTCCCAGGTGTGTGCACGAGTGAGTGAGAGATTGATTGATTGAGAGAGAGATGGGGGGGGGGTTGAAAATATGGATAGTGGCTTGGGCAGAGGGAGAAGCCGCACATTTACCTTTGTGTAAGGAATTATTGTAATTGTTCGTTTATTTGTTGCACTTGCACCCCACCTTTTATTTTCTCCAGGGAGCTCAAGGTGGTGTGCATGGTTCTCCCTCTCCTCAACAACAACCCTGTGAAGTCAGTTAGGCTGAGAGTAGTGACTGGCCGAAGGCCACCCCAAGTTACAGCTGAGTTGTGCCTGGAATCCTCACCTCCCAGGTCCTAGTCAGACCCTCTACCCACCACACCACACCGGCTTTCATTTTGCAAGACTGAAAATTCCACGGGCTTATTGTTTCACTGGAACAAAATCTCACCATCCAGGAAATGGTCCAGTCAGGGACCAGCAGTGCACTCTAGTCAGAGTGGATGCTGAGTCAAGTGATGACAGGAGAAGTGAAGGGTAAAGTGAAAAGCAGGCTGGAAGCCTGTGTTGCAAGGAATAGTGAAGAACCCATGCAAGGTTTATTTTCCTGTGATGGGATGCAGGCAGGTCTATTGAGGTGAGTAGTAGGCATAGTGAAAGCTTTGAACTCTGTGATGAGTCATTATCCCTTTAGCCAAAACTGAGGCTGGGGGATTCTTAGCTCTCTCAGGGATTGCAGAGATTCAGTGGTCTTATCAGAAATGGAGATCAGATTCTGGGAGGTCAGTCCCACACCCTTCCTTGTCCATGTTAGGGAGCAATGTGGCATGACAAGCAGTAGTGACTGCTTCCTATTCTCCTTAGGGACACTATTTCTGCCCAGCCTTGTAATAATAGTATTTATCGAGTGGTTTCAGCTTAAGTGACTTGTAGATTTCTGCCTTAGGAAGTGTTCCAGTTGTTGGTTTCTATTTCCCTCACTGAGCAGCAACTGCAGTCACAAGGCATTGTTTTGCATTCCACAGTCAGAGTTACTGTTGGGTTCCCACGGGAATGGGAGACTGGATGTGACGTTCACTGGTTTCCTGTTTTTCACTGTTCTCTCGGTGTTCTTTGTTTCCGAGAAGAGTTGCTTCTCTGCTCTCACAGAGGCAAGATGCATGTTTGTATTCTCTCAGCATAGAAGTGTAAATAAAGTTAAGAATGTGGCACATACTGCTTATCCTTTCTGCTGTGTGGACTACTCTGTTTGGGCTCAAGATAAGTAGAGCCTGTATCAGCTTCAGATGGGCAGAAGCTGGTCAAAATCTCACACCAGTATCACCTGAAAGTTTTCTTGAAATAGTGCAGGTTATGCAGAAATAGGGTATGTGGATTTCACCAAGAAATGTCCAGTTTGTTTCAAAGTAACTGAGAAGATTGTGACAATTTCATCAAGCATTTATCTGGGGAATACTCCCTATATTCTGGCTATTTTTCTAAATTCGTTGAAGTTTGTCAGCTACCCAATACTACATTGGGAACAGTTATCAATAAATTGAAGCACTGCTTTGGGATTCCTAAGCAATTAATCTCTGACAATGGGCTGCAAATTTCAGAGCTTTTTAGATAATTTACAAAGGATTTCAGCATTTTACCTCAAGACTGTGGTTTGGAGCAACATTAGAAGAGCTTGCTGGATCATGCCAATGGCCCATTTAGTCTTGCATCCTGTTCCCACAGGGGCCAACCAGCTGCCTATGGAAACCCACAAGAAGTATTTGAGCACAAGAACACTCTCCCACCCAGTTTCCAGCAACTGGTATTTAGATTAATTGCTTCCTCCAATTACCTCCAACAATGAGGCAGAACACACTGTCCCATCTAAAAAGAACCTGTTGTCCAAATATTCTGACCTCTACCTTGCTCTGTTAGCATATTAGTCAACACTCTTTATGAATAGCTTCAGCCCAGTGGAATTGTTTCTAGGACAGAAGCTTTGTTTCATGGTCCCAACATTAGCTTCTCAATTTAATCTGTGTTGGTTAGCCCAGCATCCGTAGCCTCTGAGAACAAGGTGCTCATTAACAAGCTTGCCAGAAAAACACTTATGACAAACGCCATACATAAAGCTTAAGCTCCCCCAAAATATTTACAGAATCACTCAAATCCTCAAGCACTTTGTGTCTTTCAAAAAAGGACTGTTTCTAGCAGAAAGACGAAAATCTTATTTCTCTCTGTTATTAAGGGACTATCAAAACAAACCATTTGCTAAGTAGTCTTAAATGCTAAGATAGGTACTATTTTGCAAAATAACACATGAACCATAATGAGGTTATTAGTATTCATTCTTAGCACACTTGGTGCGCATTCCATCTGTGGCACTCAGTGTGCTCTCTCATCAACCTCTGCAAAACGGTTTACTATTATGAACACATTTTCTAAAGATTTTTCTAAAGACAGAGCGGGTGGGGCTCTCACAAGGGAAAATGTGTTGCTAACACTTCTGGGGAAGCTGGCATGGATTTTGTCAGGGTGGGGGGTTCTTTTCAGCCTGGGGGCTACATTCCTTTCTGGGCAACCTTCTGAGGGCCAGTGGTGGCTTGGGCTTGAGACAGAAGGTGGTAGAACATGGGGTGCAAAGTGCACCTTTGTACAGTAAGATACTTTCTACATTCACATACCTATCAATCATCCAGCCAGGCTTGCAAGATGCACTGTCAGAGTTCAAGGACACATTCAAACCTACCAGATTCAAGGTGGAAAGCAAGGGACACTGAAGGGTGTGGGCTCTAAATAGAGAGTGTGTGGCATGTGGATCAAGTATCGAAGTCTGCTTGGTTGCATTCAACTCCTGGACCTAAGATGCTTCAACCCCAGATTCTATTAATCTTGATGATTCAATCAATTGGAAAATGGCTGCCACAGAATGTGTGGGAGGCAATACTTCTTATGGAGAATTATGTGTGATACCACTGTCCCTCTGGCTTCTTGGTTTCTTGTTGTCAACCAGCTGGTAGACATCAATTCCTCTAGTGACTTCCTTATATTTCATGCTTCTTGAGGCAAGGATAGAAGAGTCAATTCCACCCTTTTAAGTAATTTGTAGCCTTCCTTCAAAGTGGCTATTTATCTGCCATGGGGCTTTTGGTCTTTAAAAACAAGCAATTAAAATGAAAAGCCCCCCACATATTTTAGATCAGCCTCCCAAAGGCAGTTGGTAATTGGGTGAAACTTTGCACTCTGCCTTAAAGTCTCTGTAGGGGAATCCTGGAAAATTAGGATGTTTGAGTCTTGATATTCCATATGTGGGTTATTTTGGGCCTTGTATATAGAGAGAGTCCTTGGTTTTACAAAAAAAAAATGTTTGCAATTATGTCCCTGACTTTCCCCAGTGTATGAATAGCAGGAAGCAGGCTTATAGTCTATGTGCTTGCTTGATCACTGACAGGTCTGGACTTGTGTTTATAGTGATTCAGTTCATCCACACAGAACTTATGCAGTTCCAGAGATAAAGACCATTATCAAGACTGTGAGGGAGGGATCAAATTGAAAAGGTCAAAAAATTGGGAGCCCACAGTGGCCACTTTCCAACTTGACTTACAACAATGTGGTGCCCTGGTCCATATAGACAACCTACGGTCCTAACCAGTCAACCTATGAAATCAATGAAATTCATGGACCTATGGGCCAGGCGTGGGGCATTACATTGTTGATAATTTAAACTGCCAAGCAGCTTGGCTCTTGTTCAAAAGCAGCATTGCCAACTGCCACCTCAAAATCAATTGAGGGAGGGGCAGGGAGACAAATTTGTTAGTTTCTTTACAAAGGCAACCCAAAGCAACTTACAGCCAAACATGTTCATGTTCAGTCCCCATTGAATGCTGGCTGACTCTTGAGGAAGGTGAAATGAAGAATGCTGGAAAAGGGCATGGTTCCCTGGCTAGAATGCTAAACCAAATCACTGCTAAACCAAATCATTCCACACCACAACTTTTTGTTGCAGGTTCCACTTGTAACGGTATTGTTACTCCAATTTTTGTTGCAGGTTCCACTCGTAATTGTATTTACTAGCGTTGAATCCACAGAGATTCATCTGCAGAGATTGCTTACAGCTACATACCCCCCCTCCTCATCACATTGCATTTTAAAAACCGGTGAAAAAGTGATCCCATCTAATCCTGCATAACCGAGTGATTTTAAGCTGCCACTGTAAAACTGTAAAGCAGCTGGAATGGCAAGAGAAATATACCAGGAAATATTCTCCCTTGCAATCCTAACAGGTCTATTAAAGAATTTCCATAGGTGATGTATATGGCCCATTTTCCACTACCCAAGACACTGAAGTCTCTGTCTCAATAATAATCCTTCCAAAAGTAGCCACCTTGGCATCTTGAGGTTGCACAAACAAGCTATTCCTCTGAGCTTTCAGAAAGAGATCTGCTGATTGCCCTCCTATCGTATTACATATATTATTGATATGTGCTGGATGCAGATGATGTCTGCAATAGGACTGCCTTGTCTATTGCAGCCATGTAGATGTAAGCTTTTCTGCTGTGACTCCTGCTGTGCTATGCGGGATTCCACACATTCTCTCTCTTTGTCTCTAGGATGCACTGGAACATGAAGATATTATAACCTTGCACTGATGTATAATCAGTATTAACATTTGTTTGTCAATGATTAATTGTTGTTTCCCTCGAGGCAAGGGAAGCCAAGTGTTTTTCTATGCTAATGTATTTTTCACTTAGTTTGAGCACTGCTTCCTAACTATGTGGCAATATCTAAAGAATAAGGGATATTACTACATTAATTTTCACTCTTGTCAATATGCTCAGAATTGAGTAAGTTGCTGCTGCATACTTCCTCCATGATCAGTCTTTCTTCTAGTTGTTCTCATTGTTCTTCCTTTTTTTGCAGAGGGGCGGTGGGGAGGGGGGGAGAGCAGTATCTTGGCTTTCCAGCTGAAAAATTATTCCTCATTACTAAAAGCTAAATATACATAAGTGTGTGCGTTACTTAAAGTCAAATGGATAATTGCTTCAGCTTGCTTTGCAGCCTGATAATGTCATTTCCACAACTGCAAACCGAGAAAACGGAGAATGTGCATCATTAAAGGGAAATTATAGGTGTGCGGATCTTGTGTAAAATGCTTTAGCCATAGAAGGTAAGGTGAGATGGCAGATTCAGGGTGCTATTAAGGCAAGTAGGCTGGAAGACAAACTATGGAACTCTTTCCCCCAGGAAGCAGCGATGGCCACCAACTTGTTGTTGCTTAATCATTTAGTCATGTCCAACTTTTGGTGACCCTATGGACCAGAGCACGTCAGGCACTCCTGTCTTCCACTGCCTCCTGCAGTTTAGTCAAACTCATGCTGGTAGCTTCAAGAACACTGTCCAACCATATTGTCCTCTGTCGTCCCCTTCTCCTTGTGCCCTCCATCTTTCCCAACATCAGGGTCTTTTCCAGGGAGTCTTCTCTTCTCATGAAGTGGCCAAAGTATTGGAGCCTCAGCTTCAGGATCTGTCCTTCCAGTGAGCTCTCAGGGTTGATTTCCTTCAGAATGGATAGGTTTGATCTTCTTGCAGCCCTTGGAACTCTCAAGAGTCTCCTCCAGCACCATAATTCAAAAGGCCACCAACTTGGATGTCTTTAGAAGAAGATTAAACAAGTCCATGGAGGAGTGGGCTGCTACCCAAGATGGCTATGCTGTACCTCCACAGTAGGAAGCAGCAATGCTCCCAAATACCAGTTGCTGGAAACCACAGGAAGGGAGAGTGCTCTTGTGCTCAAGTTCTGCTAGGTGATTTCTCACAGGCATCTGGGTGGCCACCTGAGAACAGGATGCGGGACTAGATGGGCCATTGGTCTGGTCCAGCAGAATATTCTTATGTTCTTAAGACAGACAGAGCTGATCCATGGGGAAATGTAAAATGTCATTCCTGAGATTTCAACATATTACAGGTGTCACTCAGTATACACAAGAACCTGTGCCATGTGAGTGACTTTTCTCTTTAAATACAACGGGCTTTCATTTATGAGGGATCACTTACTCCTTGAGGTTGATCTCCAAGTCATGTGTGTTGCAGCTCGTAGTCATAGATTTGGGATCATATTCTGTGGCCGGAGATGTGCTGCAGGAGGATGGGATTGCAGCTGATTTTATTTTATTGGGATTTTCTCCCCATATTGGTAACAGTGCATCTCTGATCTGTTGACTTACAGAAGCACACTTTGAGGTCCCATTGTGACAACATGGCCGCAGTTCAGGTGATTAATGCACAAAGATCTCTCTGATGGCTCAGGTGATGTACATGGTGAGGGCATTTGTCTCACAGTTATTGCAATTTAACCTAATGTTTGTGGTGTGGCATGTTTCAGGCTTATAAACCTGCATTGTTGATGCACTCCCTCACTTCCAGATGTCCCACCCCACTCTTAACAGCTGCCTTATCCCTACCTTATGCCTGGTCACTGGTCCTTAACTGGGGAGCCACAGCTTTTGACTGCATTTCATGCCCAGCTGACAGAAAGGAAGTTTCCCCCTAAAAGGGTTTGCAAGAGGCCTCACCTGCCCATACTTCTTGAAATTTAGTTAATTTGTTTAAGATCGGTCTGCAGTTCCTCCAATTTGTTATGTTTTAATAAACATAACCTTTACTTCAATTATGTCTCAGAGTCTTCTTTCAGGTATAGGGGCAATCAACCAGGACATTTTCCTTTGCAATATTCATTCTAATGAGGCTTATGCAGAAGAACATCCCAGTGGATGTGGCCCATATTAATTAGTAAGAAGTGGGGTCATTTGCATTTACTTCCTGATACATCAGTATAGTATCACAGAGATGGGGAAGGGCTGTAGCTCACTGATAGAACATCTGTGCTGCCTGCAGAAGGTCTCAGGTTCAATACCTGACATCTCTGGGTAGGTTCAGGGTTGTCCCCTGTCTGAAACTCTGGAGATCAGCTGCCAGTCTGTGTGGACAATATTGAACTAGGTGGACGTATAATCTGGCTCCACCTTTGTAGATGAGGTCAGAATAACCTGCCCAAACAGAGCATATAGATGCATGAGCAGCAGACCTGTGGGGCACAAGAGTCCTGTGAGTCAATGTACCCAACCTTATCTTTAAAAAATTGGCAGGAAAGGCATGTCAATGGTTGGGACATCTTCGTAGCTTCCATTGGGTTATGAATCCCTTACCTTGCTTGCATAATTTGAAATCTTGACTTCTGGCCTTTGTGCTTGCTACTAAGTCTGTATTGCTATTAGCCTGAATAAATATATTTAAATAGTTACTGATGCACTTTTTGATGGAGGTCAAATGTGGTACTTATGGTCCACAAAGGTATTTTCTTGTGCACACAGGGTGTTCTGTACCTACTGAAATTTGGCTTAAGGAAAGCATTGTGTCACACACACACACACACACACACACACACACTTGAGTCTGTTTGATTGGGGTGGTGACAAAATGTATCCAGTTTGCCCCCAGGCCAGGCCCGTGCAGAGCTTTTCTGAAGTTGTGGGTGGAAGTCCTTCTTGGCATGACAGCATAAGTCAGGCAAGTCCCTGATGTGGGCTTCTAGTTGGCAGTCAAGTGTACCTGACTGCCCAACCCCACACAGGCCTGCCACAGACCCCAAATGTTAGGTGAACCATGAGCTAAATCTACATGGTAAGGTTGGACTCAGAGACCATCCTGGGTTTGCTGTTATAATATTTCTGTAACATCCCCAAGAAGTAGGAGTCATAAGAAAACATCCCAATCATATAAAATGTATTCTTCCCAGTTAAAAAAAAGGAATTTTCTCTCTCTTAACACCCAGCTTTTCAACATCATTTCTATTAGCAAATGATTACCAAAATAAAAGATTTTCAAGAACCTTCTTAGGTTACATTAATTTTCTTCCCATAGTAAAGCCAAAACTAGTCAACATGTCAATAGCAATTTGTCAGAATTTTAACAGGTGAGCATCTGGAATCAATGGAACTCACCTTGTGCAATAAAATAACTTCCCTGTGCCATGTGATTTCAGCAGATCAATGAGAAATGTCCACAGCTATTAACACAGGAAATTAGTATCTAAGGAACATCCTGCTTACCTAGTTCTTGTTGGATTCTACAACTGGAAGGTGAACATATAATATAATACTTTCTTATGGCCCATACTATTATTTAATAGCATGCTGATATTTTGGTGATAAAGTATGAAACTGAGACCTGCTTGCAACAAAATGCTGCAGTGTAGTCTCTTCACCTGGAAAAGGGTTTCAGCTAACCAGCCAGCTACGGTCTCTTCCAGGATAATATTAGCTGTCAAAGAATCACTGTTAAAACACCAGATGCCCCATTCCACTGTCTTTTGATGAGCCCGTTTTTCTGACCCGAGTTTCCTATTTTAATTGCTGTATTGTTTTAATGGGATTGTTTTAGTGTGTATTTCAATTATGTATGTGTAAATTGGTTTTTCTATTTGTAAACCACAAGGAAGTTGGCATTTGTTGTTGGCATCCATCTGCCTCAAGAGAAAATGGAGTGCACCTCCTGAGGTGAAATCTAATCATTGCATTTGTAGCACTGAAGTTACCTCCCTGGGGTGAGCCTGGGAGGTGTTTATGGAGGTCTTGGGCTGCCAGGACCCCCTCTCAGCTTCACTTACGTGGCCCAAAGGAAAGCAGAGCCATATGTTTGACACCAGCTGGGCTGCAGGAGTTGCTGGAATGAGGCATACAAGGTGCCATCTAACTGTCTTATGGACTTCAGATTTATGTAGGGTTTACTCCTTAGCCCTTTCTTCTGCTGAAGATAATCCACAAGGCAGCAGTGTTTAGGTCAGTTTTCCTTCACACATATGAGCTATCTTCCCAAGTTGACAAGCCCCATCTGCCTCTTACTTCCTTCTACAGCACATGTAGGAACTGCCTATTGGACCCACTATTAGTCTCGTCCACTCAATCTGCCAGTTGGCATTAAGCTGTAAATGTCATTCTCATACTCATCATCTGTAGTCCCTGCAAAGTATGAATTCATCTGGAAGCAGCTTTAACTAGTATTTTCTTTGTTTACTTTCCTCATCCATGATTTCCCTTGTTCGTCTATTTCCCCCCTTTAATCTTTCCCCATACAATTAGATGTTAGTGTTCTTTGATTTGATTTTGTATTATATATTCAGTATTGTAAAATCTATATTTAGTCATTTCTTTCTTTCTTGTAAACCCACCATGTCCCTGATGTGTCCTTTTTGTCTTTTCTTTTCTTTCCTTCTTTTGAAAAGTTGTATACCCATTAAATTAAAAATAAATAATAATGATGTCCTCTTCTTCTTCTTCTTCTTCTTCTTCTTCTTCTTCTTCTTCTTCTTCTTCTTCTTCATTTGAGACTCAGAATTATGTGGCTTCATTGGAGTTTGCCCTCTGCAAGTTGTTCTGTTTTATTTAAGAATTGTTGTATTTCTGCAAACCTCAGGGTTTCCCTTAGCAGGTTGATGCTTTCCTCTTCCTTCTCAGTGCCCACATTTTGGATCATTTTCTATTGGCACTCATTGCCTGATTTGCTATTAGTGATGACAATGAAATAAGACAGGGTAGCGTAAGATTATGACAGTTCTACTTAGATCCCTGGGGGGCTCAGATATTCTTTCAGCAGGAGAGAATTGTCACTTGGGAGTATATTCAGTCTCCTCTCTGGCAGGAGGATTGTGCTAATAGTGAAAATAGCTGTAGGTCGGTATTGTTTTACAATTGCTCTTGTGGGCAATTTCCAGCTTCTTTTGTCTTACACTAACATTATGAATTTAGAAGCACATGCCCACATACCCTTTTGAGAAACATTTTTGCTCCTCTCTCCTGGTTCATCCTATTCTGTTGGTTGGCCAAAACTGAAAAACAGGTAGACTTTTGAATATAGCTACAATTAAAACAACAACAAAGGCACATGGGAGGCAGGCCTTGTCAGCATCACATGTAAAACTAATCTAGATGTCTTATTTCAGAGTTTGGGATATTTTTACAGCCTAAGGGCCGCATTCCATTCTTGGTAATAATAATAATAATAATAATAATAATAATAATAATAATAATAATACTCCATCCATCTGACTGAGGGCTTAGAACAGATATAAAAGCATAATGAAACATCAGACATTAAAAACTTCCCTATAAGCTTCCAGGGTTGTCGGAGGATAAATGAACTAAATTTTACATTTGTACAGTTCCCACTCACAGGCAACCCTCTCTGTCCTTCATTCCAGCAAGCAATAGTCATTAACAGAGTTCAAGGGCACATTCCAGCAAGGCAAAAACACTCCAAGAGGAAATGAAGCAGTGCTGGTGAGGGGTATGACCTGTGGAGAGGATCCCAAATGTCAGACAGAAAGACTTGTAGGGATGCAATTTGCCCCTGGGGCTGAGGTTCCCCACCCCTGCCTTAAATGATCCCTCATACTTACGGGACCGCCTCTCCTGGTATGTCCTGCAAAGGACCCCAAGGTCCATGAATAATAATAGCTTAAGGGTCCTGGGCCCTAAAGAAGCCAGGTTATCCTCCACCAGGGCCAGGGCTTTTTCAGTGATGTCTCCAACCTGATGGAATGCTCTGTCCCATGAGACTAGGGCCCTGCAGGACTTGATCTCCTTCAGCAGGGCCTGTAAGACAGAGCTATTCCGCCTGTCCAATTTGAATTAGCCTGATCCTCCATTCCCTTTTCCCTTTCCTTTTTTATGAAGAAACCCTTCTGGGACCCCACATTTAAACTCTTCCCTGGTCTCCTTGCCGGCCCTAGCAGAACCAACTTGCCCAGTTAGCCCTGGTGATCATTTGATGTTTACTGACTGGAGTTGTGGTCAGTAGGCTTAGGCTGAGTTGCCGATCAGCAAAGTGGAAGAAATTGAATTTGAGACTTTCATGGACTTTCATGGTCTTTTTTTTTCTTTTCATGGTTCACTCTATGCTGAGTGTTCCAGCACAGAAGATTTGCTGCCTCTCCCATGTTTTGTCATTTCAGCATCTGGAAACTTGGCTGTTAAATAATCAATATTTATTATTAAATAAGGAGCAGAGTTTACTAAACTGCCCTTTGAGAATTTCCCAAGTCTCTTTGTTAATGAAATCTTACTGTGTTCCCCTTCCATTTCCTTGATCATATTTGCAGCGGGGTGGGGAGACTGCAAGGAGATGAAGAGCATCTGTAGTCCCTTGACTCAAAGGTTAACTGAACAAGATGAATTCCCTTTAGGTCTCATAGAAGCTGTTTTAGTATTATTAGCCTTTGATAATATGTAACTCTTCCCCAGGGCTACTGAAGTAAGCATTAAAAACAAACAGAAAGATACCATTCAGCACTTCTTTCTGCTGTTCACCGAGCAGAAAAACTTGCCTGAATTATGTCGCATTTGTCTTGAAGTTCCTTCTTTGGGTTGATTCAGACAACCCGTCGACAAACAATCCATCCAAACCCATGTGAACTTTTACATGTTATTCAGGAGCAAAACTTCTTTTTTTTATAGACCCTGGATCAAACCTGTCCATCCCAGCTGACTTGGTCAGGAAGGATTGTAAGAGGACTTCCTGTTCAAAGTAAGCTTTGCTTGAGTATAAAAGTCTCCTGTTGTTTACATATATAAAGTAAAGGGAACCTTGGACCCAGGGGCAGAATGTGGTCCTCCAGGCCTCTCTTTCCTCCCCAGGCCACACTCCTCACTTCTTTCTTCCCTGGTTGTTTCTGCATAGCTAGAATGTGTCTTTGACCTCTGATAATGCCTCTTGCTTATATGGATGGAGGATAGAGATGGGTGCTTCAATGTGTGTAGAAACTAGTCTTTTGTACAAAGGTAAAGTTTACATTATTTGCCCACCTACTATTACCTCTGCCCTGCACTCTGGCAGGTGGCCCTTGGAAGTGGTCCTGAAGAGAATGCAGCTCCCAGGGTTAAGAAAATGTTCCTTAATGCCTATATCTGTGTTCTTATATTAGTAAATGGTTAAATTAACACATTTAAAAGAAAATAGCTTTCTGCTTGTACTAAGCCAGTCAGATTATTATTATTATTATTAATCAGGGAGACTCTTTTTAGTCCCCTGATAATACCTAGGGATAGAAGGTAGTCTATACAGCACCAAAGGGAGAGTGGAAAGATATAACTTGTGACAATGGAGTAAGATCTGAACTCAGACAAATGAAATCTGTCAGCCGGATCCTCGAAGGATGCTGTTATTCGTATCATGGCTCAGTTGAGCTGGCTTGATGCTCAGACTTACAGTATTATTCAGCTGGTTTGATTCCCCTTCATGTGACAGCCTTCCCCTGGAGACCATCCATCTCTTTACTGAATTGGAAAATGACTATGCCTGCATGATATTTTCATATAATTTAGAGTCTTGTGCTGTAAACAAAAGTAATGGTTGTTTCTTACTACCCTTAGGAATGCTGATGGTTACACTCAAATCCTTACTTATTATTTCGAAAAGAGAGAAAACAGTGTGTTAGAATTTGGTAATGCTATACATCTTGTTTTAGTATATCTGAAGCAGAAAACCTTTAGGAAAAGGGGTGGCGGCCATTCCCCCCCCCAAAAAAAGTCACCTACTACTTAATTATGCATATAAAATTACAAGTACAGCTGCAAGGGATTCCAGCAGCCACTATTATTGCCAGCTTTCTGGATAATAATGTGTTGAGATGAAGAAGTTAGTAGCAGTAAAAAAAAGTCTAGTTTGGTTGGAGTGCATAATTTTCAAACAATTTTTATTGAATGTTTGATCCTTGTAGCATAGTGGTACGTGCTGGATTAAATTTGGATAAGAACATCTGATAGATGAAACACACGCACACACATTTATATTCATTCTATCTATCTTACATTGTTAAAGAAGGAAAAAAATTGGGGGGAAATAAACAGCTCTGAAATTGTAATCTTTGCTGATCTTGGATACTGTTTAGACCTTGTAGTGTGCAAGAAATACTGGTTATTGCCTGGTTTGCATTTTTTCCTTAAAATATATAATAAAGGGACTCCCTTTTCTTTAAAAAAAGTAATAATCAGAAGAAGGATGTGCATTTTTTTCCATTGCAGAATAGTAAAATAGCAGCCAAGCATTCAGCTTGCAACTGAGCAACAGATTTTTCCCATATCATCCTGACCATTCATTCATCAGAGGATTTGTTCCAGATAAGAAGGGTCTTGGAAAGAGACCATCGCACAAAACCCGTTTTCTATGCAGAAGTTCCCAGGTTCATTCTCTGGCTTTCCCAGTTAAATGAATCAAGTAGCAGATGATTAGGAATACTCCTACCTTGGGAGCCACCATGTCTGAATAAGCAATTCTTTGCTAGAGGTACCAAGAGTCCCTCATTTTTGAAGGGATGGGGCTGAGTATAATTAGCAGTGTCAATAACACAACATTTGTATTTTCTCCCCTCTAAGTATTTCCTTCTCTGCTACTGCAAACAGTGGTGGCTGGTGCTTATTGGTACTAATAGGGTAGAATGCAGGGAGGCCAACAGTAGCCAATGGCAGCCAGAGACAATTAATGCTAGTTTTGTCACCATGTTCCTCCTTGCTGAGTTCTACAAGGGCAATACTGAGACTAAGGAGGAGACAGCTGAGAAGCAGGGCCAGACCCTTGATTGGTTGTAAGTAAGAAGGCAGGCAAGTGAAAGTTGGCTGAGAGCAAACTGAAATTAGTGGGGCAGTGCCCCATTTGCCCTGATTGAACCAGCTTCCACTGACTGCAGGTGACAGGAAGAACAACTATGTTGGCAGCCTGGTCACCACTTTGCATCCTCTGCAATGCCCAAAATAGTTCCTGGATTGTGTGGTATGTGTGTGTTTGAAGGTGGAGAATGGTGGTCACCACAAAATAAAGGATGTTGATGATGATCCTGAAGAATATTATCCAGATTGGTCTTCATTTTCCTAAAGGATGAGAAAAAGAAAATATCAGAAATTTTCTCTGAAAAAAATTACTTCTGAGAAATATTGACTCTGCTTTGGTATCTCTTCATTCATAAATAATAATAATAATGCAGGGCTAGAAATGGTGTGCTTTTGTTCTCCCTTACATTAAGGCTCTGCCTCGGATGCACTGAAAGCACCATCAAATGCTCCGTGTCTCAAGTGGAACCCTCAGTTATGCTTTCTTCACTGTAACTTGCTGTCCCCTACTTCACCCCACAATACATGGAAGTTCAGTGGCTGGAGTCAGAAATGCATGACTCTGTTGCAAGCAGGTGGGTGTGAACATGTCAGGTTGGTAACCAGGATTTGCTTCCCCTGACAGAGCCAGGTGGACACACAGAAATTGGTGATGGGGGCAGGATGTGTAGTCAAGATGTGTTCAGACATTCCCTCCACATGCAGGATAGAGCAAGGTTACACATCTTGGCGCTGCCTCCAATGTCTGTGTTGCACAGACTTTTGCAAATCCCATTTTTCAGTTTAGTTTAGAAAATGAAGCTGACATTAAAGGGCCCCCTTCCCCCCTTCATGGCGGCCTCTTGCTTTAGTCTCTAGCTGGTAGGCTGCTCTCCAGTTTAAGCATGCAATCCTGCATGAGAAATCTCACAAGAGAGGCTATACTTTCCCAGCTGGCAATAAGGTCATTCACAGATTGTATGACAACGACAATGAATTTGACTCTTAATCACTTTCAATTTGACATTAATATGTTAGATTCCACTCTCCCTTTGCATGGGTGGCATTGGAAGCATAATGGGAATATAAATGTGATTTTGTGCTTTGAAAAGAACTCTGAAGCTAATGACTGGTGTATGCAAGCATGAAAACTAGTGTGTGTATGTGTGCCAATGTGTGCCAATGCAAGAAAGAGGGAGACTGGTGAGTCTCACATCACACATGACACTTGATGTTGTTCAAAATTTCACAGTGTGTGCATCTTATTCAGATATTTCACCTTAAAAAAAATTGCAAAGGAATAGATTTACTTTAAAAAAATATTGCCGTTTACTGGCAGATGAACATATAGATATCCAAATAGCTCAGCTGTGAGGTTCTGTGAGGCTTTGCTTCCAGAGCCACCAGGGTAGCTGTTAGTTTGAGGGAGTTACCAGCATGATCTTTCTTGCTTTGTGACATCACTCATATAGTGCAGCTCCTCAACACATCCTGATAAAGTGACCTGCAGAATCACCAGAAATCTGGTCCTATACAATTTTTACTCTCAGTACAGCAACGTATTCCTTACCTGCTCTTCTTGCTAAGTCTGTTGGCTCCAGAAGTAGATTACATCCCCTAATTTTGATGCTTTGGATTATTGTCTACATGTAGGCTGAGGTCTGACGGCTTTCTTCCTCCCAGCAGCCCTAATAAAAGAGTGACACACAAGGATCCTGGTGAAAGCCCTCGAGCATCTGATATACTAGGCACAAGGCTGGGTCAGATCCAAGACTTGTACATTTTTTTATGACTATCCTAAACCCAATAGGTTGTATCCAACATTAATCATACTCTAAATAAATTCACTGAAATTAATGGACCTAAGTTGGTCATGCCCATTAATGTCAATGGATTTACTTTGAGCTAACACTGGAAACAGCTCAGTGCATACTTTTGGTGCAATATCAAAGGAAAAGAATAATTTCTGTTTGAGACTTTATGTAGCAAGCAGACAATAGATCATTTCATATTTTATTAAAAATCATTAATTTTTAGAATTTGATTTGCTGTGGCTTGTTAAAGCGTTATGAGTAAAACACAATTTATTGTTCGATATTGCCTGCGCATGCATATATATATATATATATATATATATATATATATATATATATAACATTTTTATATGACTTTTTATACTAAGAGTTAATATGGTTACAGATGTAAAGTACAAAGGAAGACAATGTACAAAGACTATTATTGAAACAGAAATATGCAGCACAGTTCAATAGTAATCCTATTAAGTAATTCTATTTGCTGAAGTACTGCAAGGCAAGGCAAGAACACAGACTGTCTCATCTTTTTAGTACACATATCAAACAGTTCTATAATAATTTGAGTGCTGATGGACTGAGATTGTTCTATGACTGGCAAGCAAAGTAGTTATTTCAGTGTTTGATCCTTCTTTTATTGTGACATGTTGCATCATGACACAGTGCATCAACCATGCTTTTAAAGAAAAAAGAATGAAATAAAAAGTTATTCAGTATTCCTACGAAGCAGCAGCAACAGGCAGATCCTGACATTCTTTAGGGGAAGAAATATTTCAGAAATACAAACCATCCCAAACAAACCTAGAAAGGGGACATTAAAATTTATTTGTGTTAAGGCTGGGCCCAAATCCCCTCTCCAGTTTCCTGAAAATATCCCTTCCCTTGTAAAAATAGGGGTGGCTTTTCTGATTCTTTCTTGTGGTGAGGAAATTATTATAGTGGTACCTTGGTTCTCAAACTTAATCCGTTCCGGAAGTCCATTCCAAAACCAAACCGTTCCAAAACCAAGGCATGCTTTCCTATAGAAAGAAATGCAAAATGGATTAATCCATTCCAGACTTTTAAAAACAACCCCTAAAACAGCAATTTAACATTAATTTTACTATCTAATGACACCATCGATCCATAAAATAAAAGCAAAAAAAAATAGTAAAAATTAATTAATTAATTAATTAATTAATTAATAGCAAAACCAGACAGACCTCAGCGTAACACTCAAAATGGAAGTGTGACATTCAAAACAGAAGTGTGGCACTGAAAACAGAGCATGCCTGGCTTCCGAAAAAGGTTCGCAAATCGGAACACTTGCTTCCAGGTTTGCAGTGTTTGGGTTCCAAGTTGTTTGAATACCAAGGCATTTGAGAACTAAGCTACCACTGTAGTGGTCTTTCCACCAATGGACCGAACCAAGAAGTGTGGAAGGTGTGAAGAAAGTCTCACACCTACTGCTGAGCAGCCACATTTCCCAGAATGTTGTTGAAATGATGTGCTTTGATGAGGCATCACTCCCAAGACATTCTAGGAAGTGTAACCAGTGGGAATACCCTTTTCAGCCCAAGAGCTACATACCCATCTGGGCAACCTTCCAATAGGCAGCCACTAGGCAGCTAGACCAGTCACAACAGCAGACAGAGATATACAGTAAGTGTAAATTTTACTCTTGTGCAAAACGATAGTTTCTATGCACACTGACACACAATGTTCTCTATCCTCCATCCAGACAAGCTAGAAACATTAACAGAATTCAGAGTTCCCAGCAAGCAAAAAGCTCCTGGGATATGTAGAAAGGCCAGTGGGATGTGTGTCTTGTGGAGCATTCTGGAGGCCTGATAGAGAAACTTAGAGGGCCACATTTGGCTGTTGGGCCTGAGGTTCCCCACCTCTGCAGTAGAAAGATCTTGGCACAGTTGTGAGTAATGCGGGGTTTTAAAAAAGTTGAAATAAATTGAAAAAGCAAGGGGAAACTGGAATCTATTTCCTACACCACTCCTGGGGGGCATGCAAAGAAAAGACAAAAGATGCTGATTGGGGCATGATACAGGCTAATAAGGTCTACAGTTCCACCCCCCTCATCCCTATGTATCATTTCTCCCCCAGCTGGTTACCAGTGGTGCTCCCAGGCAGTACATGGCTGAAGAGAATAGAATTCTGACAGTGGAGCTGAAGAGACAATCTTCATATACTATCATGCCTTTACACAATTGTTAATACAGAAGATGAAGGCCTGCAAAAAAAATTAAAGGTTCCCAGTGCTTCACCTTTATATTTACCCACAGCAGCTTACCTGTGTGTTAAATAGGTTAATGTTTTGCAAATCCACTAGAACAGTGAAGGAGCATGCATCCTTTAGAAAATGTGTCTTGGGATAACAGAAAAAGGCATGGATTTGAATAAATTGGCTGAGATGACAGGATTCATTTCTTACTGAAAGTTCTGTAAAGCCCATTGAGATTTTACTAGGACCCTGCAGTAAGAATTAAAACCTGTAATTCTGTGCACAGTTAAATAGAAAGAAGTTGCACTGAACAGCATGGGATTACCTTCCAAGTAAAACAGAGCTAGGATCTGGGTGCAGGACAAAGATAGAATGGTTTATGAAGTTCCATGTTCCCTTTGGCTTTCTTTGTATGTTAGTAGTTTCTGGGGGCAAGACTTCGCCTAAATTCCTAGGACAAATAGGTGCTAGAATTTAATTAAAACTGTGCTAGATCCATGTGTATTTAAGCTTTTATGTTATATTCCTCTGGAATTAGCATGTGTTATGGGCTAATTAAGCCAAGCTGGTGATTCCTGTGATGTGTCAAAAGGTAATTACTGTACTTTTATGTGTATGACATGCCCCCTATTGTGGGTTGTGGGGGACTCAAATTTAAGAAAATGGGGGGAGATGGCACAGAGTTATTGAGCTTTCTTTTCCGGGGGGGGGGGGGGGATGACAAAAATTGTTCACCACGCGCATCGCAAAATCCGCCTCTCATCTGTCCCCTCGCTGGCAGAAGCTGCCAATCGCCTGCCCCATTGCCGCAGCGTCAGCCAATCAACACCACCCACTGATGCAGCAACCACTAACACGCACAATAGCAGCTAACAGCTGCAGCATCAAGCAATCAAACGTTCACCCTATGCACTACCCATGTATAAGACGGCCCCCATTTTTTAGCATGATTTTTAAAAGAAAAAAACTAGTCTTATACATGAAAAAGTATGGTAAGTCAGTCAAATGTCCTTGGAGGCGTTAGCCTGTGGGTAATTAACAGTGTTTCTGTGCGCTGCTCTGGTTTGCCAAAAGCAGCTTAGTCATGCTGGCCACATGACCCGGAAGCTGTACGCTGGCTTCCTCGGCCAATAAAGCAAGATGAGCGCCGCAACCCCAGAATCATCCGCGACTGGACCTAATGGTCAGGGGTCCCTTTACCTTTACCTAATAAAACATTAGCACTGCAGTGGCTCAAAGGAACTCACCAAAGGGGGCAAAGAGGTAGGGCCGCTTTGACTCCAGAGATAAAGCCAAGAAGACAGATAAGGTGAGGAAAGCAGAGTGAGCCAGACGCTTAAATGGTTTAGGATAGCAGCTAGGAGTTGTGCAATGAAGTGAGTAAGCAGTGGACTGGAAGGAAAGTCAAGGAGCAATGGTTGGTGGGACTGCTGTGGCTACGGGAGAAGCCAGAACCGCTTGGGGTATGAATGCTGTGTACCTCTCTATCATAGGCTCAGGTTGTATATTTGTGCAAATAAACCATACATCATAAAGATATGTCTCGTTTTCCAAAAAGAAAGAGTCTTGCACTGTAGTGGAGATTGGGTGTGTAACAGTATGTTTGTTCACAGGGCTGTGCTTATTTTTTTTCTAGTGGAAATGGCAAATTTAACCAAAAATTAAAATGTAGCATAGGAATAACTGTAGCTCCATCTTTTTGTTCCATTCTCATTTCTTTTTCTCTTTGTGCTATTCCTTCTCAATTCCAGTTGAACTAGCAGAATTCAAAAGTGGGCAGGGGGGAGGGGATTGCAGTGCAGTTTGCCCAAGTTATTAGTTTATTTCATTTATTTATTTCATAAAATGTGTATACCTCTTTACTGCTAAAGGACTCAAGGGGGTTTACAAAACTAAGAAAAGCAACATTAAAAAATAAAACCAGCAATAAACTAAAAACACATCGGTATCTGGGTAGGTTTGTCGAAACAAAAATGTATTTAGCAGGCACCAAAAAGAGGACAGTGATGGTGCCTGTCTGGTATCAATAGGCAAGAAGTTCCAAATTGCAGGTGCTGCCACACTAAAATACAGTGGTACCTCGGGTTATATACGCTTCAGGTTACATACGCTTCAGGTTACAATCTCTGCTAACCCAGAAATAGTGCTTCAGGTTAAGAACTTTGCTTCAGGATGAGAACAGAAATCGTGTTCCGGTGGCGCGGCAGCAGCAGGAGGCCCCATTAGCTAAAGTGGTGCTTCAGGTTAAGAACAGTTTCAGGTTAGGTATGGACCTCCGGAACGAATTAAGTACTTAACCCGAGGTACCACTGTATTGGTTTCTTACAAGTACAGAACACATTATATGTGGCGCCTGTAAGATTGTATGCTTTAATTCCTAGTCATAAGTGGATAGTTTGACTGATTAAATATGGACATTGATTGGGTAACATACAGAGGATTATTAAAGGAATCTTAAAACCAATTAAAATTGAAAGACTTTAATGAAATTAGAAAAGAAGTAACAGATTGGCTGCAATACATTCAGTTAAATGAAGTATTTAAGAATGATAAAAAGAAGGGATTTCAGTATGAAATTTCAACTTTTCAGAGAGAAATTATAGAAAACAATAGGAAATTACTATAGAAAATGTACAATCTGTTGCTAGAATAGGAAACAAAAGATGAAGAGGTTAAATCAGTTATGATAAAATGGGCACAAGATGTAGGACACAATATACAGATAGCGGAATGGGAAAAATTATGGAAGACAGAACTAAAATTTACAGCATGTGTGGCAATTAAGGAAAATTATATGAAAATGATATGTAGATGGTATTTCACTCCAGTAAAATTAGCAAAAATGTATAAAAATAAGGAACGTAGATGCTGGAAATGTAAATCAGCAGAAGGGACATTTTTTCATATGTGGTGGGATTACAAGATTGTAAAGAAATATTAGGAAATGATTTACAATGAAATGAAGAAAATTTAAAATTACCTTTATTAAAAAGCCAGAAGCCTTCCTATTAGGTATTATTGGAGGGGATGTACCAGTAGCAAAAAAAGGTTTTATTTAAATATGCAACAACAGCAGCACGAACATTATTAGCTCAGTACTGGAAAGAAGAAGGTGTCCCGCGAAAGAATATTGGGAAGTCAAATTAATGGAATATGCTGCAATGGCTAAACTGACATTAAAACTAAGAAGAAGAGATGACAATGAATATAAAGAAGAATGGAAGAACTTTATTGCATATAAAGTATACAGAAGCATTCTACACAGGTCAATACATTAGCAGGATTTTGAAGTACTTGTAATGTGATTATGAATAAGATAATAAGTAAAAATAATGACTTTCAGACTACAGAGGACATGCGGTGTGAAGAAACACAATGTAACCAAGGAAGGGTTTAGGGGGAATTTGATTCTTTAAATATTTGGACATGAATATATATTGTTACTGTATAAGTTTGGGTTTTTCAGTGTTTTTTGTTTGTTTGTTTTGAAAATTAATAAATTATTATTTTTAAAAAAGATAGTTTGACTGCAATGAACTTCAAATGTAATAAATGTTGAACAAATGGGATGGAAGGGGCCCCAAAGGTCTCCCCCAGGATACCATTTGGTCCAGGGCTGCCTCAAATTCCCTCCTCAGCACTCTGCCACTCTGCAGTATGTAGAATCCAGGCAATCCCCCTCTGTGTATCCTTCCATTCCGCTCCTATTTTGAAAACCCAGACAGCTGCTAAGTCAACGCTGTTATTATTCCTTTCAGTACTCGATTACCAAGTCCTAAATCGGCCACCGTCTTGCTCCCTCCTCTGCGTTTTGTCTGATCTTTTCTCTCTCTTTTAAATTGTAAGCTCATGAGGGCCAGGCCTGAGCATCTCTTGTGCCAGAACAGAGCATACTTTCCCTGCATATTGTATGATGTATGAGAAAGAAGAAAGGCAACAGCCGCAAATATTCCCTTTTCAGATAGAATAATTACCATAGCAGCAACAATCCTTTAGCTCCTAGCAGCCACCCTGATTCTAGCAATCTCGTTATACAAACCACTGAGAGGAGCACTGGAATGCACTGGGAGAGAGCTTTCATGTAGTGAAACCAACAAGGGAGATGCGGTCTTTGATATCCACCTTGTTCAGTGTTCCCATCTTTCTTTGTGTCTGTTTCTTGAAAAAGTTAAAACTATAAAAAGAGGAAAGTTGGAGGTGGAAAGGGGAGAGAGATGAGAAAATGAATGCTTTAAATATATATATATAAAGAAGGAGAAATAATAATGTATTCCATCACTAACAGATTATTCATCAGGCATGCAGTCTGCTTAAATCAGAATGCAAGAGGCTTCCCTACGGACGGACAGATCAGTCTGTTCCTGTGTGTCAGTTTCACATATATTCATACACAAGGCTGTGCCATTCCATTTCTGTATTGATTTGCCAATTTGTTTTTGTTTGCTTTTAAATTGCACAAAAAAATATTTTAAAGTATGTGTTTTATCTCAATGTAGTTGCCTGTTCTGCTAGGTCAGTGCTGCACCCTCCAGTGTAGGGATTCTCCATGTGGGAGAAATTATAGACATATCTGAGCTGCATTTCAATCATATTTTATACTGGATATTGTCCCCACTGTTTTTGGAGTAGAATAAGTTTAAAATGTGGCTTCTGTCAGATTTCATTTAGATGAATGAAAACACCTTAATCCATAAGGGGAGCCCCATTCATTACTCTAAATGATAGTTGAGGAGCATCTGTCATTCCAAGGGCCATATTTTCTAATGGAAAATGAGGAATGAGGTCACATACAAGTGGTGGGGAGGGTCAGAGGCAAAGGTGGCAGAACAGCACATCTGATTCTTATCTTTGCACATTCCAGGTCAGGAGAGACAGCATGATTTTCTGGGACCAGTACAAAGTATGGGAATTGTTCCGTCTAACCCATTCACTAAAGAGGACATAGATTTTCATAAAATTAGCATGTACTTTGTGTCACTTGCAAATGTTTACCATCTTTTGTAGATGCAGTGGAAGCCCCCCTCCCCCCCCCCCAAAAAAAAATAGTGTTTGCAAACATACCATAATGTGAAGCTTTCCCCATGTTGGAGTGCTACCTCTAAGCCACAGCCTATGCTGAAATCCTGTACTCACCTGGGAAACCCCCCCACCACCACCCAATCCATTTAAAGAAACTGCATTCTGAGCAAACTTGTATACCATTGTACTACAAAATGATTTCTGGATGAGTACTTCAGCTTTAGCTCCTGCCCATGCATAAATCTCTAAGCAGTTTTGCTTTTGACATGGCATGGTGGTGATTCTTTAACAGCCATTTGCACTTATTTTGCAGTAGCATTTGCAGAAAATGCACTCAGGAAAGATGCATCTTGCTTGCCAGGAAAAAAGGAACAACAAACCAAGGAACTCCAAAGACTGCAAAATGAGACATAAGATGTAGATGATGGTGGTGGTAATGGTGATTGTAAAAGTGTACTAAAGGGGAAACCACTAGTTCTTTATGACCCTAGGGATTCCTAGTACTTAGAGAGCCTAGATCATGGGTAGGCAAACTAAGGCCCGGGGACTGGATCTGGCCCAATCGCCTTCTCAATCCAGCCCACGGATGGTCTCGGAATCAGCGTGTTTACATGAGGAGAGTGTGTCCTTTTATTTAAAATGCACCTCTGGGGTATTTGTGGGGCATAGGAATTTGTTCATTCTTTTCCTTCAAAATATAGTCTGGCCCCCCACAAGGTCTGAGGGACAGTGGACCAGCCCCCTGCTGAAAAAGTTTGCTGACCCCTAGCCTAGAGGGCAAAGCCCTCAGGCCTGAAATTACACTCCCCACCCCCACCCAGTGCATTTCTATATTTTTTAAATGCATATGTCTGGTTCAGACAGAGCATCAAAAAGTTTCCAGAAAAGCCCATTCATGTAACTTTTGCACATATCTGCTTTTGTGTTGTTTCTGTGCAATCAGTGTGAAAGACTGTAATTCAGTACTGCAATTTGGATATATCTGGTTTTTTTTAAAAAAAATGTAGTCAAATACTAGTGTAAATTTAGATTACTTCTTCTAAAAGTTAATTCAAGATTAACCATGGCATTTCCTTTTCTTTTCCATGGAAGGATAAAAATGGACTGTGTTTATGCCTGCAAAAATGTCTACTTAGATTCTTGAATACTGCAGCTTTGAACAACTTAACTATATTTCTTTAAGTTCCTTTTCAAAGTTCCTTTTAAAACTTAGATCTGAAATACTGCAATAAAAGATAATGCTGGGGAAGAGTCCCAACTTTTAATAAATTATTAGAGATGGATGTAAAGATTTATTTCATAGAACAAAAGCACTTAAGCAAGAGTTTATATTACTGTTATGCTTCAGTGATGGTAACATTGGGACTTCAACCTGCATAACTACAATGATTAATTAAAGGCCTTGTTCAGGATGAGTGAACATCATTATTGTTCTTAAATAGGAAAGGCAGATAACCATTACTGATTATTCCTCAATTCCCAGTCCCGCTTGTTAAAGACCAGAGAATGCTGAAGTAGGCTGTGTAATTTCCATACAAGTAGGAAAGAGGCTACAAATAGCGCAATCAGCAGGCAATACACACAAGTGAGTGGATGAATACAGGATTGCTTTAAAGATTAAAGCTTCCTAGATGATGTGCTCTTGCAGATGCAAAAGAGCTGGGAGGCCATTTTCAATAAGAGCTTCAAATCTGAAATTTGTGTTTTAAAATACAGATGTGGTTCTCCCTCCTCCTCTTCATCATCAAACAAATTCTCATTCTCTTGGCTTGCTGCTTCTCTGTTGTTTTTATTATTTAGTCTTGTGCATCATTTATTATCTAAAGATCTCCAAGAAACTTGCAGCACACTTAAGACATGGATATAAATACATTATACCATGAAAGCAGAACAAAAAACCCCATAACAGCCATATTTATTTATTTTCATGCTATTGATACATTGTTAGTTTGATGAAAAGAAGCATTTTATCTACTGTTGTTTGATTGTGTAAAAAAACCCAACAACCTCAAGGCAGATTAGAAAAAGATAAAACAATAACATCAAGAAAAAATATAATTCTTTAAAACATATAAAAGTTGAAATGCTAAAACAAATTAAATTACCTCAAATTTCTAAGTAGGCTTGTCAAAACGGGAATATTTGTAGCAGGCACTGAAAAGACTACAGTGAAGGTGTCTGCCTGATCTCACTAGGCAAGGAGTTCCAAAGTGTAGGTGCTTGATAAGTTCAGGTTATATGTAGCACCTGTAAGAGTGGGCACTTCAGTTCCTAGTGTAGGTAAATAGATTGTTAGCACTGCTTTACACAGCATAAGTGATGGATGTTAGCAAAGGCTCTTGGAGAAAGCAGATGGAGTCCAGAGAGTTCTTACAAATGTGGAATAGGTAATATCTGGCACTTGCAGTAGTGTCAATTCCACTGATCAAAGTGGTTGAGTGGGCACATGTGGACTTAAGGTAATATTGTAGGGAAACTGATCCTAAGTTTGTTAAGGGATTTATATGCTCATAGTAACACCTTGAACCTGGCCTGGTAGTAAATCGGCAACCAGTACAGAACTCTGAGCACAGGTGTTATGTGCTGACAGGTCCTCACTCCTGTCAGAAATCAGGCTGCAGCATTCTGCACCAACTGCAGCTTCCAGATCAAGCACAAGGGAAGCCCCAGATAGAACACATTGCAGTAATCCAATCTTGAAGTAACCAATGCATGAACTACTGTGGCAAGGCTTTCCTGGTCCAGAATTGGCCATAACTGTTGAACCAGTCACAGTTGGTAAAAGACACTTTTAGCCACTGAAGCTACATCAGACTCCACAACTGAGCTGTATCCAGATGCACCCCCAAACTGTAACCTGTTCCTTCAAGGAGAGTGCATCCTCATCAATTGACCAATTTCTCAAACACAGGAGCTACTCACCCACAGTGCTTCTGTCTAGCCACGATTCAAGCTCAGCTTGTTTTTCCTCATCCATTTCACCACTGCATCAATGCAATGGCCCAGGGCCTGTGTGGCCTCTCCTGATTCAGATATTATGGAGAAATAGAGCTGTGTGTCACCAGCACAACGATAGCAAATTCCTAATGACCACTCCCAGCAGAATCATGTAGATATTAAATAGTGGTGGAGGTAAGTTAGTCCCCTGCAGCACCCCCATAATATGGCTGAAGGGCATTCTCCCATTGCTACTCTCTGCTCAGTCCTGAAGGTTGGCTTGGAACCACTGCAATAGAGTGCCCCCATTCCCATTCCCCATAGCTGGTCCAGGAGGAAACCATGGCTGATGGTATCAAAAACTGAGGAAAGATCAAGGAGCAGGAACCTGTCCCACTCTCTGCAAAGTTCATCCATCAGGACAACCAAGGACAGCTCAGTTCCATGACTGTTCCTCAATCTAGATTGGAATGGATCTAAATGTTTGTACTACCACCACCTTCTCCTTCATGGATCACTGACTTGTCGTGGCAAAGGGACTTGAATAACTCAGAGAAGCTATGAGCTATGCTGTGCAGGGCCACCCAAGAAGGACAGGTCATAGTGGAGAGTTTTGACTAAACGTGATCCACCTGGAGCAGGAACTGGCAAGCCACTCCAGTATCCCTGCCAAGAAATTTCCATGGACAAAGACAACAGGCATATAAAAGTTATGTCACTGGAAGATGAGCCCCTCAGGTCAGAAGGCATCCAACATGCTACTGAGGAAGAGCGAAGGACAAGTACGAGTAGATTCAGAGTTGATGAAGTGGCTGGGTCAAAGCCAAAAGGTCGCTTAGTTGCAGATATGCCTGGAAGCGAAAGGAAAGTCCAATGCTGTAAAGAAAAATATTGGATTGGAATGCTAAAGTAGGGAGTCAAGAGATAAAAGGAACAACTGGCAAGTTTGGCCTTGGAGTTCAAAATGAAGCAGGGCAAATGCAGATTTCCAAAAAATAGCAAGGAGAGACAAGGGCCAGTGTGGTGTAGTGGTTAAGAGTCATAGACTTGTAATCTAGTGACCCGGGTTCACGCCTCCGCTCCTCCACATGCAGCTGCTGGGTGACCTGCAGCTAGTCACACTTCTTTGAAGTCTCTCAACCCCACTCACCTCCCTGAGTGTTGTGGAGGAGGAGGGGAAAGGAGATTGTTAGCCACTTTGAGACTCCTTAGGGTAGTGATAAAGCGGGATATCAAATCCAAACTACTACTCTTCTTCTTCTTCTTCTTCTTCTTCTTCTTCTTCTTCTTCAAGCAATGCAAAGAAATAGAGGAAAACAACAGAATGGGGAAAACCAGAGATCTGTTCAAGAAAACTGGAGATATGAAAGGAACATTTCATACAAAGATTACCATAAAAAAGGAAAAAAATGGAAAGGACCTAACAGAAGCAAAAGACATCAAGAAGAGGTGGCAAGAATACACAGAGGAATTATACCAGAAATATATGGATGTCTCGTACACCCCAGGTAGTGTGGTTGCTGAACTTGAGCCTGACATCCTGGAGAGTGAAGTCAAATGGGCCTTAGAAAGCACTGCTAATAACAACACCAGTGGAAGTGATGATATTCCAGCTGAACAATTTAAAATTTTAAAAGATGATGCTGTTAAGGTGCTACACTCAATATGCCAGCAAGTTTGGAAAAGTCAGCAGTGGCCAGAGGATCGGAGAACATCAATCTACATCCCAATCCCAAAGAAGGGCAGTGCCAAAGAATGCTCCAACTACCGCACAATTGCACTCATTTCACACGCTAGCAAGGTTATGCATAAAATTCTACAAGGCAGGCTTAAGCAGTATGTGGACCGAGAACTCCCAGAAGTGCAAGCTGGATTTCGAAGGGGCAGAGGAACCAGAGACCAAATTGCAAACATGTGCTAGCTTTATGGAAAAAGCTAGAGAGTTCCAGAAAAACATCTACTTCTGCTTCATTGACTACGCAAAAGCATTTGACTGTGTTGGCCACAGCAAACTATGGCAAGTTCTTAAAGAAATGGGAGTGCCTGATCACCTCATCTGTCTCCTGAGAAATCTATATGTGGGACAAGAAGCTACAGTTAGAACTGGATATGGAACAACTGATTGGTTCAAAATTGGGAAAGGAGTACGGCAAGGCTGTATATTGTCTCCCTGCTTATTTAACTTATATGCAGAATTCATCATGCGAGAGGCTGGACTAGATGAATCCCAAGATTGCCGGAAGAAATATCAACAACCTCAGATATGCAGATGACACAACCTTGATGGCAGAAAGTGAGGAGGAATTAAAGAACCTTATAATGAGGGTGAACGAGGAGAGCGCAAAATATGGTCTGAAGCTCAACATCAAAAAGAACTAAGATCATGGCCACTGGTTCCATCACCTCCTGGCAGATAGAAGCGGAAGAAATGGAGGTAGTGAGATATTTTACTTTCTTGGGTTCCATGATCACTGCAGATGGTGACAGCAGTCACAAAATTAAAACACTCCTGCTACTTGGGAGAAAAGCAATGACAAACCTAGAAAGCATCTTAAAAAGCAGAGATATCACCTTGCCAACAAAGGTCCACATAGTTAAAGCCATGGTTTTCCCAGTAGTGATGTATGGAAGTGAGAGCTGGACCATAAAGAAGGCTGATCGCCGAAGAATTGATGCTTTTGAATTATGGTGCTGGAGGATATTATTGAGAGTCCCCTGGACTGCAAGAAGATCAAACTTATCCATTCTTAAGGAAATCAGCCCTGAGTGCTCACTAGAAGGACAGATCCTGAAGCTGAGGCTCCAATACTTTGGCCACCTCATGAGAAGAGAAGACTCCCTGGAAAAGACCCTGATGTTGGGAAAGATGGAGGGCACAAGGAGAAGGGGATGACAGAGGATGAGATGGTTGGATAGTGTTTTCGAAGCTACCAGCATGAGTTTGACCAAACTGCAGGAGGCAGTGGAAGAGAGGAGTGCCTGGCGTCCTCTGGTTCATGGGGTCACAAAGAGTAGGACACGACTAAGCGACTAAACAACAACACCACCTTCCCTCAAAGCGGGTATTTGCAAATGATTCATAGTCCTTGCAATCCAAAGAGTCCAGAGCTGGCTTCCCTAGGAGTGATTTTTGCACTGGCTCTTTCAGTGCAGCAGGGACCTCGCCATCATGCAGTGAAGCATTAGTCACACTCTGGACCCAACCCAGTAAGCCCCCTTCTGCTAGATTTAATAAACCAGCAGGACTGTCAACTTGCCCCTGGGGCTGTGCAATGTCAGAAAAAAATCAGAAAATTTTGAATTAAAAAGGAAAGCAGTGTTTAAATTCATGTACTGGTTTGGAAAATATGGGTTTAGGGATTATGAACTGAATTACATCATGCAAACTGAATGAATATCTCTTTCCTCCCTAATTACAGTGCACAACAAGCCATGAGAGAACCTGAAGTATGGGAAAATAGTGAGGTTCAATAGGGAGGTAAATAAACTCTGCTCAGCACATAACCCAAATGGAGAATTTAATGATGCTAAAATCAAAAGAAATGTTTCCTAAAAGGCTTGGCTGAGTCAAGGAATGTGTTTATTTCTTAAACCACATGGCTAAAATTGCAACTTCCTATGGAGAATACTGATACCAGGATGTCAAAGAGGCTTGGACAAGAAAAAATCAGCCTGCTCATCTCAAATACTCCTTTCATTCTGCAGCCGAAATTGGAAAGTAATTGGAAGTTACGTCTGAGAAGAACAAATATGACAAAAGAAGGAAAGGATAAAGCTTTGTAACCTTTTGGCTTAGTGGATTTCAGCTTCTGAGAAATGTCAGCATTTTCTCGATTCTCCTTTATTGCCTCTTGTCCCTCTGGATAGAATATTTTGAAGCTGTAATTCCTTTGGTGAGGCACCCAATTGCTTTGCAGAACCCAGGGCTCTGTCCCTGAGTTGCAAGGGACTTCAGCATGAATGGATTAATGCCTGGATTTAAGACAGGGGTCTTTACATCAAACAGAGGTGCCAATTGCAAAGAGCGGATATGAAATCTTTATATGGGACATGCTTGCAAATAGCCAGTCACCTAATCATCCAGGGCCCCCATATCCCTATCGGTGATAAGGTGAATCTGTTGGTTTTGGTTCCTCTTAGTTTCTCACATTTAAAAAATCTGAAGTTGAGTTCTCCACATTTCCACATCAACTTGCAGTTGTTTTTTAAAAGTTCCACCATGAAAATTCATCAGAATAGTATGAATAGTATGAATTTCCTCTAAGACGCAATTTTACACTCACTCTTGCAAAACAATTTCCCCTAAAAACAATGCATTTTTGTATGTCCTTTTCACCAATGTACCGTATGCATTTTTATATCCACTTTACCCCAGTAAATGCTTTTTGTACACATTATTTGCCTGGAAAACTGCATTGCAAAATTTGGAGCAGTGTGAATTTCCAAGAAAGGCTGTGCTTTGTGACCTTTCCCTAACTGTTATGTTCCATATTACAGTTGAACTTTCACATGATGTAGAAACCTCTTCTTGAACTGTAGTGGAATGTAATGAGAGTTCAGTGCTATTTCCATGTACGTTGTTTTCAGGGGGAGGGAATGGTTTGCAAATAATTACATACATGCCATGCTAATTTATGCTATGGACACTTTGACAGATTCCTGTGCCTTTTCAATAGCTTTGATTTTGAGCTCCCTTTCTTTCCTCACTTCATAATTTTGAGTTGAAACTGATATTGCAAATTCTTGGCTCAGCATTAGAATTTTGGGCTTGGAACTGGGAAATATGGATCCAAATATGATATAGTCACGATATACCAAGTGGCCTTAGCCAAATTGCTTTCTGCCAGCCTTGATTTCCCATCGGTACAATAGGACTAATGATGACAACAGTTACCTACCTCCTACCTTCTTTGTCAAGATGAATGAGAAGAAAATGGAAGAACTCTGAAATCTTTATCTGCTGTAGAAGTGATTGATAACTGGGTTCTAATTGCTAGGGGGTTCTAAATAAAATAAAATAAAATACATAAAGTCAAGTCAGGAGAATTGCATTCTATCCTCCATAAGGCTTCACTCATGGTTTTAGTTTACTCATATTTGTTTCACTGTATTTACAGAAAATAATACAACTAGATCTGCTTAAGTACAGCTCCGTAGGACAGCTTCAATAATTTGCCACAGCCTCTTAGATAAATTAATGCAGATTTACACACAAACCTTGTACTGCATTTTTGATGTTAACAGTGGTTTCTGTGGAATCAGTGCCATCTAGAGGCATCCCAAAGGATAATTCTGTCCAAGGAAAATGTACCAATCAAGGGACAGTCCTTTAGTTGGGAAGGAGCCTGGCTGCCTTTTTCTTGTTGCATCTGACAAGCTGATATTTATATGAGTTTTGCCTTCAATCAAAGTATTTGTCTCCAAAGCCTAATTCAAGTGTTTCCTTTGTGATATAAGAGCAGCTTCTCTACAGTGAGATTCCCACACACCCATAGTAATGTTTCCATGTGTGAATGACTATTATGTTGTAAGAGCAGCAATCTGGTAAGATGCATTCATGAAGTTTTGTCCCTGTTTGTTTCATATGGGGGCTCTTTAAATGGTAAGTGAAATGGACTCTAGTTCATAGACACTTATGCCACAATAAATTCCATGGTATTTAAGGAGGCTTGTCCTTTTTACTAAAATAAGCTAAGATAGCAATTTAGGATAGCCATGTATCCTACCATACATTCCTCTGTTTGAAGGGCAGTTAAAGGATAGTCCTTTGTCTAATCCCACCACCACCATGGCAACTGCTGCTTCAAGGGCCACAGTGCTTTGGCTTTGCTGCCGATGTACTGTTGGAAGCCGACATTGCACTCCCAGAAGCCATTGCCACTTCCAGAAGGAGGAAGAGGAGTAGGAAATGCACAGGCACAAGGTGAGAGCCCATTTTTTGGTCCTGTCTTTTGGTCCCACACTCTGGTGGGAGCCAACTGATTCGTGCCAGAGCGCAGGACCAAAAAATGTGTGCATTTTGATTCTGTGCTCTGGCACAGCCAGAGCAAAGGAACCAAAACAGGACATCTGGGAATGGAATCAAAAGCCAGGTTGGCTTCAGTAAATCCAGGATGCCCCACTTAAAATGGAGCAGTTGCACTGCATGTAGTATATAAGATCTTCGTTCTGCAGCATTCATTTGCTGGAAACAGCTCAGACCTCTGATGTTTGGGAGCTGATGCTAGTGCACCTTGCCTGAATTCCCTCTGATAATGACCTAGATGCTTCTTTTCTCTGGATCATGTTTTGGATCTAGTCTAACTCAAATGCTTGACATTGGTTTGTTTGGACTACTGCACTTGCCAAACTGTCCTTGCTGGTAAGAAGCTTATACCTCCTAGGCCAAGAACTCTATCCCCTGAGGGCATCTACTTGAGCATAGCAGCCTGATGCATTATGGAAAATTATTTCCTCAGGGGCATTATAAATAAACACACATCATAAATAAGAAACTGAAAAGTAAGTACAAAATCAAGGAAAGTATTTGCCTGATGTTACACTAAATTATTATTCATTGGGACAGGAATAAACTACTCCAAGAGCAGGGTGGCCCAACTTTTCATACCAAGTGGGCCACAAGACTACTTGGACACAGAACCCATGGGCCACACACTGCCTTGCCTTGTGTGCACACATGGGGGTGGGGAGCAAGGCCAATTTTGATGCCACCCCAGCCTACATACTGCCTTCCCTAAGCTGGACAAGAAGAGCTTTGGGAAGAAGTAGGCATAAGGCTCTGGCAAGGTCCTGGAGTCCGCCCACCTCCTTCCCAAAACCAGGAAAGCGCTAACTAGGCTTTGGGGAGGAGCTAGGAGGACTCTTGACCTCATTTACCCAGCTTTGGGAAGGCACTGTGAGGGCTGTAGGCCACCAAAAAAGGCCTTGGAGGCTGTGTGTTGGACCACCCAGACCTAGAAGATTCCCCTTGCTCTCTTTTGCCCATAATCTGTTCCCCCTTGGCTTCAGACTGTTCAAAGGCCACTTGTTTGAAGCCTTCCACACTACGATGAGATGCTTTGAAATTGTATTTAAAGTATAAAATCATTTATAAATTTGTATATTGGTATATAATTTGTCGTTGTTGTTTAGTCGTGCTCGACTCTTCAAGACCCCATGGATCAGAGCACACCAGGCCCTCCTCTCTTCCACTGCCTGCCACAGTTTGGTCAAACTCATGTTGGTCACTTTGAGAACACTGTCCAACCATCTCGTCCTCTGTCATCCCCTTCTCCTTGTGCCCTCCATCTTTCCCAACATCAGGTTCTTTTCCAGATAGTCTTCTCTTCTCATGAGGTGGCCAAAGTATTGGAGTCTCAGCTTCAGGATCTGTCCTAGGTATGCAAATACAATGCAAATCTATGACCCCGTTTGCCCTCATTCTTTAATATTGCATTTTCTTTCTTTTGACACTGTATGCACTATATAGATATCTCTCTGGCTGGTGTATAGACATTCCATTCATAATCCAAGGTACTTCTCTCGGTCCTTGCACCATCTGAACTTAGAGGGAGAAAAGACTTGCACTATCCTTTGTATGGAATAACTTCCCCAAGTTATCTCGCCTAGTATCAACTTCTTTAACTTTTTAGGAAAATATTATTTCCAGGAATGTGAACTTACTGATAATACACAAACACACACACACACACACACACACACACAAACACACACTGTTGGGGTTGTGTGTTGTCAGAGCTGCCTCTAGGTCCCAGCTCACAGAGGACCAACGCTAGGCTGTCGTTATGTACAAAAGTCTTTATTGAAGATTAGTTTCCATTTCCAAGCCGTAGCGCGCAGCTCTACGTCCTAAAGCCTAGACCGGCGAAGTACCGTCTGAGTCTCCTCCCCTATGACACCAGTTTAAGATCCTAGCCCGGCTCCACCTTTTACGCTGCTCTCTCCTCCTCTGGGTCCTCCTGCCCGCTGGGGCATTGCCCTTTCTGGACTCTTCCGACGCTGAGTCGCTTAGCTCCTCCCCCTCCCTCCGGCGGGCTTTAGGACCCGGTTCCCAATCCTCATTCTCTGCTGTCCCGCGCTCCTGTACATTTGAACTTGCCTCTCGCGCCAACCCAGTGACCTTCCTCCTGACCGTTACACTACTTCTGTCACTGCTTCCCTCTTCCGGGATACTGACCGGATCTGACCTCCCCTCCGTTGTCTGACTCTCCGATGGAGGTGTGGTCAGCCCTGCCTTATCTTCTCTCCCTGGTGGGGAATGCACTGGCCCTGATCCTTGGGACTCTTCCCCCCCACTCTGCTCTGGTGGGGAAGCTGGTCCTGATTTCCAACTACTGCTCTGGGAGTCCCTGCTGCCCCCTTGCTCCTGGGACGTTCCCCTTGGGAACCCCCTACCCCTGGCCACTGGCGCCCCCTTCTGTGAATCTTCCGATTCGCTGGAGAGGCTCATGGAATCCCTCGGTCCACTGTCCTCTTGTCCTACGCTCCCCTCGGATTCTTCCCCTTCGCTCTCCATCTCCTCTCTTCCCTGTGCCTCTGCTCCTGAACCCCTGACATGTGTGTGTTTTTAATGGTGTACTGCTGTGTGTATGTTTTATGGTGATTTTTTTACTTTGATTTTTTTCTCTACCATTGCATGTATAGTGGAACAACTAACTTCAACCTGTGATGTTCAGTCTAGGGCCTTTGGATCAAGTGTGAAGAACATTACAATTAAGGTCCCATTTATACCCTACATCTAGAGTAGTATTTTACACCTTTAACAGCCATGGCTTCCCGCAAAGAATCATGGAAGCTGTAGATTGTTAAAGGTGATAAGACTTATTAGAAGAACCCATCACAGGGCTACAATTCCCAGGATTCTTCAGAAGAAGCCCATGACTCTTAAAGCGATTGTTGTTTAGTTGTCTTAGTCGTGTTCGACTCTCTGTGACCCCATGAACCAGAGCAGGCCTTGGAAACTCTCACTTTCTTCTCAAAGCTTCTCCTTTTTTATGTCCATGGAGTTTTCTTGGCAAAATACTGGAGTGCTTTGCCAGTTCCTTCTCCAAGTGCATCACATTTAGTCTAAACTCTCGGCTATGACCTGTCCGTCTTGGGTGGCCCTGCATGGCAAAGCTCATAGCTTCTCTGAGTTATTCAAGCCCCTTAGCCATAACAAGGCAGTGATCCATAAAGGGGCTTAAAGTGATAGAATGCTTTAAATACATGGTGTGGATGTGACTTAAGTCACATTCAGGAATGTTTTCATTAAAGGTTGGGTAGCTGTCTGTTGGAAATGTTAAATCTAGATTTCCTGCACTGAGCATTGACTTGGATTAGATGGCCTACAACAGGAATCAGTAGCCTTTGACCCTTTAGATATTTCTGAACTACATATCCCATCAGTCCTAGCAAGCATGACCAATGGGGAAGTATAATGGGAGTTGTAGTTCAGTAACATTGGGTTCCCCATGCCTATCTTATAAGGATTCATCTGACTATGTTACTAGTTGAAGATAAATCATAATCCAAATAAGGAACAGCACTCACTTGGATTGAATTAATGACTTGCAAGGGCTGCATTCACATGCAGGGCTTATTGTGTTAGTTTTAATAGTGGTAATGCTATAGCTTCTGTCCCAATTCCTTTTGCCACAGAATTTATTGTATGGTGGAACTGTGGCTTTTTAAAAAATCAATATACTCCCATTTAAAAAGGAAGGAAAGAACTGTATGCTGAGATACTGCCCCAAATTTTGACATGCATGCAGAATTACAATGCAAAACTTCATCGACTTCCTAGTTAGCAGGGTTGCAAACAGATTTCTTTCCTAGAAACAATTAACATGGAAATGCTAAACTTCCATGAGGTTCCACTTGATTTCCCGAAGTGGCTTTTACATTGTGTGTAAGAGCACATAAAATGTGGAAATTAACAGATAAGGTAACATTGGGAGAGTGGAATAAAGTGCCGTCTGAATGCAGCCAATGTCAAGTTGACTTTGAGAACACAATAGTTACTGCACAGTGTCTTTTTTTGGGGGGGGGGATATGAACAGTCTTGAACATCTATTTATTTAAATCATTTCCATTCTGCCTATCCATTAAACAATGCTCGAAGCAGCTTACAGAATAATAGCATACAAATGCATAATAAATGTAATGAAATATAAATTACTATCAAATAAAAGATAAGGCAGCAGGTAAAGCATAGTTTAAGATAAAACACAAGAAGATTAATATTTAACAGAGAGGCAGATGAGATGCCTGTTGAAACAAATAAGTTTTGATGCTGCCCCAAAAGGCTATTAAGGAGGGAATGGAGTCTCCCTAGAAAGGATAAGGAGAATTTATTTCATCTTTTCAAGGTCTCTGACACCACAAGGTGCCTTACAACATCAACCATCATAATCACAAACAAAATACAAAAGGAATTTTGTATTTAAATATGAATGTCAGACTCTAGGCCTAAGATTACAGAAAACTATTTAATAGATTTCTATCCCGACTTTCCTCCAAAAGTTTGGGGCAGTGGCATACATGGTTTAACCCCCTCCCTATTTTTCCCTCACAACAATCCTGTCGAGAATGTATAACTTGCTGTTGAAATGGAACACTCAGGACGAAATGGTGAAATGGTGAAATCTGCTATGATAAAATGGGCACAAGATGTGGGACACAACATTGTGCTGGCTGACTGGGAACAGTTATGGACCACAGGTATGAAGTTTACGGCATGTAATGCCTTAAGAGAGAATATTATGAAAATGATATTCAGGTGGTACATGACACCAGTCAAGCTCGCAAAAATATATCATTTGCCCGATAATAAATGTTGGAAATGTAAAGAGACTGAAGGTATATTCTTTCACCTTTGGTGGACGTGCCCAAGGATTAAGGCTTTCAGGGAGATGATCTATAATGGCATACATGGTTTAACCCCCTCCCTATTTTTCCCTCACAACAATCCTGTGAGGTAGGTTAGGTGAAGAGATAGAGACTGGCCCAAGGTCACCCAATGAGCTTCATGACTGAGTGGGGATTAGAACCTTTGTCTTCAAGGTCTTAGTCCAACACTCTAACCACTACAACACATGAGCCAAATTACTTGCTATGGTCATCAAAACTAATTAAATGAAAAATAATTAAATGAAAGATGAGTTCATTATTGAAGAGTGTGGGAATGGCTTGCCTTCCTCTTCATATTAATAAACTAGCTTATTTTCTCTCCCACCATCCTGTGCCTCCCCTTGCATCTCAGTAGTTACACTTTTTTCTATTCCCCTTTTCTATTTACATTGAAGCACATTACTTAGCTAAGTGGCTTTCCATTTTGCTCCTACATTACCTAGGAAGAAAATCTCGTTTCACTTTTTTTTTTAATGCACCATTGTCCCTTGACTTCTCAAGGTTTTTCAAGTTTCAGCCTGAAACCAGTGTCTTAATGCTGCCGCTAGAAATAGACTGACCTTGCCAATCTCCTTTCTTGTCTTGGATAATATATGACACCATTTAACCTTCATTCATGGTGTATCTTTGAAAATCTCAGTAGGAGGGTTGCCTGGGACTCTCTGCTTCCACCCCTCAATTTTTTTTGCCATTTAGCATCAAATATGTTGTATGAACTATGACAACTGAATCCTTTGTAAATATTCTCTGAATTACATGTGGGAAATGGATCCTGCAATGGCTGATTTCTAAGCAGTCTACAGATACTTATTATACTGCTATTGATGCTGGGACTCCACAATTGCATTCTAATGAAGCAGAGATGCTATCAGAATTGTTGCTGCTCAAGCAATATGAAAAGTCTTTAGTATTATTGGTGCCAGAATAAGTTTTCTCCTGATATTCACGGTTTATAACTTATGCAGTTCTCTTTTAGCATTAGGTGCTGTGTCAGGTATTCTGTGCCATGCTTAGAAACTGGAACTGCACACTTGTGATCCATGGACCCCAACCCAATCAGCTAACCACATATGGTTAGAGAAATGGTCTAAAAAGGCAAAATTCATACGCATGAACTTCCTTGTACTTTCACAACTCAGGGCACAAACAAAACAAGTTGCAGCATCTGCAGTACATGGACCAGAAGGAGCATGAGAAAAGAGTGTTCAGGACACAAAGGGTCTGATGTTCATGTTGCCATTTAATAATCTCTTGTTGCTTAGGTAACCAAAGGATGCTGAAACATGAAGAAACTAAATTATGAATGGGTGGGCACAAAATTGTCGAGCAGGTTAAGGGAGAGAAGTGTCAACGTGCACAGGATTCTAGTATTATGTTAACAAGCATTTACTTTTCAAATCTCAAGGGCACAACCTTCAAAGAAAAGGAACCAAGTTTTAAAAGCATCAAATTATCATTATGCTCCCACTCGAGCTGTGACTGGCTGGGGATTTTACTCCCAAGAGTGTTCCTGCCTATAAAGATTGTCACTGATAGAATTTTTCCAGTGCAATTTTAAAATCAGTGCTTGTTTAATAGTAATTTATTCAGGAAACACAAAGAGCCAAGTTCTGCCAACCCTACTTATGCTGTATTGGTTCTTGCTGAAAACTAGTCCCTAAGAATTGAATTGCATCCTGTTCAATCTGCACATTGGGCATTGAATGATCTGATTAATAATTATCGGAAGAAATAATAATAGCTTCTGTTGGGAACTTCTTTCTACCATACAATTATCATGATTATTAAAAGGAAGCACAAGCGAGGCTTATTCACAATGGAAACAAATGACTGTAAACGTAATTCTCAATGGGATAATTGAAGAATGGCAAGGTTATTTTTGTCCCTTATTAGTTGAAATCATGCAGCTGAACTATACCACCCTTTAGTTAGTTTGGTGAAGTGAATGAAATAACTTTCCCTTCCTTTAACATACACTTCAAATGTTCCGATTTGCCAACGACAGTCCCTATGTTTATTTATTTATTTATTTAATGCATTTCCCTTTGTTTTTTCAGCCAAAAGGGCTCCCTAAGCATAGCATACATAAAATCAATAATTAACATGTAGAACACAAAGGGAAACAATGATAGGGAGGAAAGAGGAAAATAGGTGCCAGTGTTTAAGTTATGAAGTGTTTGGGGAAGGGCCATGACTCAGGGGTAAAGCATTTGTTTTGCATACAGAGGTTCTTAGCTCCAACCCTTGATGACTATGAGAGACCCTGTGTGAAAGCTGGGGAACCACTGATAGCAGGCACAATACAGCACTAGATGGACCAATGGTCTGACTTGGTACAAGACAGCTTTATACATTCTTAATGACCTGCTTGAATGGAAACAGTTGAAGGAGGAGTCAAATGGAGCTAACTTTCAGCTGAGCTGAAGAATGAGTGGCCCCACAGAAGACTATCATAAGAGTCCTGGTATATCAGGCCAAAGGCCCATGTAGTCCAGAATTCTGTTTTCACAGTGGCTACCCATGTGCCCCATTGGGAATCCTACAAGCATGACTTGAGTAAAATTGCACTCTCTTCATTTATGATTCCCAGCAACTGGGGTGATTCAGAGAAATACTGCCTGTAACCAGCAGCAGAGCAAGCCAATCGGGCACCTGGGGTGGCGCACATGCCCAGCTGCCCGTGGGGTGGGGCCAGTTGGGGCAGGACATTCCATGGGGCCTCTGAGGAGTCTGCCTGCCTTCTCCCATTCAGCTGCCCTGGCTCAGGCACACTGCAGGCCCTGCGGTGAGTGCTGCCCAGCATTTTGTCACCCCCCTCAGTGGTGACACCCAGGGCAGCCCAACCCTACTGCACCCCCTTCCTCTTCCACTGCCTGTAACAGTGAAGATGGAACAAATTAAGAGTTGCTACAATTGGAATCCCTGTTCTTGACCTTGTTCAGAGTAGAAATGAATTTGCTCTTCACCACAATAAGCAAGTTTAAAATCTTTACTAGAAACAGTATTAAAATAGATACAAGTATATGTTACAAAGTACAAAGTAACAAATTGCTCTTAAATTAGCAATCTGGTGCAGTCTTTTTGTTGTTAATTGTTATGTACTGAGTTGAATAGGATCCAAACTGCAGCAGTCTGATTGGTCCTAGAACAATAGGATCCAAAATGCAGCAGTCTGATTGGTCCTAGAACAATAGGATTCAGAAGGCAGCAGTCTGATTAGTCCTAGAACAATGCAGCAGTATGATTGGTTGGCAGCAACCACCCAATCATGCTCCAGATAGAAGTGAATCCCCAACCTGATTGGCTTACAGTAGAATTCCGGAATTAGCCAATCATGTGCAGCCCATTGTGTAAATAATGTATATAAAGCAGATACTTTGTGGGGACATTCATTCATTCCTCCTCACCACTATGAGCTGAATAAAGAGCATGAAATCCCTTTGCGACTCTGAGTATATTTCATTAATACAGCTCTCTCTTGGGTTCCAGAGAGAGGTCCTATGCAATCATCTTGTTTGTTCATCATCACTGATCTGAGCTTCTACTGTTGCTGGCTCCAAGGACTGACTTGTAGTTTTCAGGTTTCACTGTCCGGCTGTTAGAGATTTCTGCTTTGGTTTCTGGGAAGTCTTCAGTTAACCTGAACTGAAACAATGACCCTTTTCTTTGCCTCATTTAGTTAGAGACAAACCTCTCTTCCCTAATACAAACCTCTCTGTATAATATTGTAAATGCAATGCATTCAAGCATAGTGTTTTATGCATATTAAACTTATACAGTATCTTTAACAGAGCATGACTAAATTGGCTAGTAGCCATTGGTAGACTTATATTCCATTAATTTCTCTAATTCTCATTTAATGTCATTGAGGTTGGTGTCCACAAATGCATTAGAGACTGTCGCAAAGGGAGAAATGTGATTGCAGGATGTATTGTATCCCTAAGTTTTGAGCATGTCTTGTTAATTGTTTCTTAGCGTGAGTTGCTAGAGTTGTCCTTTCTTGGGTTTCAGCAACCTTAAATCTCTAAGTGGAAAATGGATATGCCCTGTTTGTAGCCTTCAATATACATCTTTGGGTGCCAGGCAACAATATTCCTCTTCACCTAGGCCTTTGGCTGAATAAACAATCTTTTATTTAAAAATGTGTATTGGGGTGTTACTAAAATATGTGTTTTTATACTTTAAACCAACCTGTGATTCAAAAACTAATAATTTCAAAAGTTCAAGACCATCAAAATTAAGACTAGTCACTTAGTCTTTTAGCTAGCGGCCCACCTTTATGTACATAAATAAAAGCTTTTTTGAAGCGTACAAGAATATAGAGCTATATTGAAATTGCATCCAATTATTATTTGTAATAAATACTGTCAGGGGTTCAGGAGCAGAGACACAGGGGAGAGAGGAAACGGAGAGCGAAGGGGAAGAATCTGAGGGCAGCATAGGGGAGTATGACAGTGGCCCGAGAGATTCCATGAGCTTCTCCAGCGATTCAGAAGATTCCCAGAGGGGGGTGCCGATGGCCAGGGCAAGGGGGGTCCCAGGGGGGAGACACCAGAAGCAAGGGGCCAGCGGGGACTCCCAAAGCAGCAGCGGGAGATCAGGACCAGTTCCACCACCAGAGCGGAGTGGGGGGGAAGAGTCCCATGAATCAGGGCCAGCGTCTCCTCCAGTAGGGAGAGAAAATGAGTCAGAGCTGGCCACGCCTCCATCGGAGAGTGAGGGAACGGAGGGGAAGTCAGGTCCAGCTACCCCCCCCCCCCGAGGGGGGAAGCAGCGACAGGAGCAGTGAAACGGTCAGAAGGAAGGTTGCCGGCTGAGCGCGCGCGCCAAGTTCAAATGTACAGGCGCGCGGGACAGCAGGGAGCCCGGATTGGGAGCCAGGTCCTAAAGCACGCCGGAGGCAGGGGGAAGAATCCGGGGACTCAGCATCAGAAGAGTCCAGAAAAGGCGACACCCCAGTGGGCAGGCGGACCCAGAGGAGGAAAGAGCAGAGGAGGAGGTGGAGCAAGGCTAGAGTCTTAAACTGGTGTCTGGGGGGAGGAGATTCAGACGGAACTTCAGCGGTCTAGAGTTGAGACGTAGAGCTGCGCGCCACGGCTTTGAAATCGAAACTGAACCTTAATAAAGACTTTTGTATATAACAAGAACTGGCGTTGGTCCTTTGTGAGCTGGGACCTTGGGCAGCTCTGACAGTAAGTTCCGTCTCAAAAAAACCCCTCGCAGCGTGAGTTGGCGCAGCGAGGGGCAAAACTTGGTGTTTTGCGAGCTCACGAAGATCGGCAAGGATGACTACAGAGGAGAAGGTGACAGCCCTGCAAGAAGCAGTCACGAGGCTTTCCTCGGAAGTAGCAGCATCCAGAAAGAGAGAGAAGGAAGCAGTAGCGTTCTGCCAGGATCTGCAAACCAGGTGGGAACGTTTGAGCAAGGAGGGGCTGCCAGGACCCAAGCCGGAGGGAGTTGGCCTCGGAAAGAGGGGGGGCAGCATCGTATCCCATTTCGACGGGAACCTGCAGCAGTATCCTAACTTCAGGGCAGACATAGTTTTCGCGCTCAATTTGCTTCGGAAAGACTTTAGAGATGAGGAGGAGAAAGTGGAGTTCATAATAACTCATCTGCATGGGGAAGCTAAATCGTGGCTGCACAATTTATGGAGCGAAAATGACCCCACCCTCAAAGATTCAACAGCTTTTATCAAGGCTATGGACGCTTGTTTTAAATCTACGGTTGATGTGGATGTGGCCAGAAGGGAAATGCATGGTTTGAAGCAGGGGAAAGCCACTGTGAGAGAATATCACTCCCGCTTTTTTGCGTTGGTAAATGTGCTGGGCTGGGAGAAGGACTCAGCTGCCGTCCAAGACCTGTTCTGGGAGGGGCTGAATGGGGCTGTGAAAGATGAAATTGCGAGGGGGGAGAGACCCAACAGCACCACAGAAGTCGTCCAAAGAGCGCTGGCGATAGGGGTGCATCTGGAAGAACGTCCTTGGAACAAGGATGAAGGACGTTTGGGGCGCACACCAGCCAGATCAACTCCTTTCCTACCCAGAGAGACAGCCCACGCCTCCACTGGGAGGGGGAGAAGAGCCGATGGAGATAGGTGGTGCCAGGGCTCAGACGGCAACCAGAGCCCAAACACCAGGAGCAGTCAAGGCGAAGCCTCCTAGAGGGAGCAGGAAGTGTTACATCTGCGACAGTGCACAGCACATGGCCAAAGAGTGTCCCCAGAGGCTCCAAAAGCACACTGCAGCCTCAGCAACAGTAAAAGGAGCAGTTCAGCAGGGGGAACAGCTACAGGGAAACGACGAAGCCTGGTTGGAGGCAGAGGCACTGGGGCCCAGCCAGGCGAGTCAGTGAAGCAGTCCCCAGAGATTTTACAGCCCACAGACCCACTCCCGCCCAAACCAGTGGTGCAACTCACTGCATCGCTCCAGCTACCCAATGGACTCACTATGGAAGTGCCTATTACCATTGACTGTGGTAGTAATGCAGACTTTATAGGAGTGGATTTCATCAAGCAACATCACATAGCGCTCCTGCCAGCCACGATGCCCCTGAAAGTCGTCACGGTCGATGGAAGAGAGTTACTGGGAGGACAGGTGGTACAGCAAACGCCGCCAATGGTGATGCGAATTGGAAATCACCGGGAAGTCATCAGCTTCAATGTCACCCACCTGTCAGACACGCCCATAGTATTGGGCATGAGTTGGCTGCACAGGCACAGCCCGGCATTAGCATGGTACCAGCGTCAATTGACCTTCTGCTCCTCCTACTGCGCAGAACACTGCATTCTGACTAGCCAGGAAGACGAGGGGCAAGAGGATGAACCGCAGCTACACTTAGGCATGCTGCAAGCGGTACCCCACAAGTACAAGGCGTTTTTGGAGGTCTTCTGCGAGAAGGAAGCGGACAAGCTGCCTCCCTACAGGCCCTACGACTGCAAGATTGACCTCCTGCCGGGGGCGACGCTGCCGACTGGGAAACTGTATTCCATGTCTGAAGACGAACTGCAAGAACTCAGAGAGTTCATAGATCACAACTTGAAGTGGGGATTCATTCGAGAATCCAAAGCAGCGGGGGGCAGTCCCGTGTTTTTCGTGAAGAAAAAAGACACGCCCCAACGGAGGTTGATAGTTGATTACAGAATTATCAATTCCAGGGCGAAGCCCACGGCATTCCCCATGCCCAAGATCGACGACCTGCTCGCGACAGTGAGGAAGGGACGCATCTTCACCAAGCTGGATCTTCGAGGGGCGTACAACCTCATACGCATGCGGGAGGGCGATGAGTGGAAGACAGCCATGTTTACGCCTTTGGGCACCTATGAATACCGAGTTATGCCATTTGGTTTACAAAATGGCTCCCATTGTTTCCAAGCCTTCATGCACCACGTGTTAGCGGGCCTCCTCTACAAGAAGTGCGTCTGCTTCCTAGACGGCATCCTGATTTTCTCGGAATCGCAGGAGGCTCATGACAGAGACGTCAAGGAGGTCCTGCAGAGACTACAGGAGCACAGACTTTACGCCAAACTGGAGAAGTGCCAGTTCGACATGACGGAGGTGGATTTCCTGGGCTACAAGCTGTCCGACAAGGGACTCGCCATGGACAGCACCAAGGTCCGATCGGTGTTGGACTGGAAGAGCCCGCGCAATCGGAAGGAGGTCCAGAAGTTCGTCTGCTTCACCAACTTTTATCGCAAGTTCATCAAGGGGTTCGCAATGGAGACGGCGGCCATCACGGACACCCTCAGCTCCAAGAAGAAGAAGTTCACCTGGACGGACCAGGCAGAGCAGTCCTTTCAGAGACTCAAGCGTCTCTTTGCGTCCGAAGAACAGCTGCTACACGTCAACCCCAGCAAACCAATGAGGGTTGAGACGGACGCCTCGGATAGAGCGGTGGGGGCGGTCCTGTTGCAGCAAGATCCGCAAGGGGACTGGAGGCCGTGCGCATTCTACTCCAGGAAACTGAGCAAGTCGGAACAGAACTACACCATCTGGGACAGGGAGTTGCTGGCCATTCATGCAGCCTTCAAAGCGTGGCGGCACTTCCTCATTGGAGCCAAACACACAGTGCAGGTCCGCACGGACCATAAGAACCTGGAGTACTGGTGCACGGCACGGTTCCTGAACCAGAGACACATCCGCTGGGTGGAGTTCTTTGCGGATTTCGACTTCCGGATAGAATACATCCCGGGAGAGAGCAACGTCATGGCGGATGTGCTGTCCAGGAAGCCGCAGTATCTCGAAGAAGCGGCACCGGTGGCGGCCAAGCACATTTTTGCACCGAAAGCGTGGGCGTGTGCTTCAGCTACTGTGGACCTGGACACGGTGCGTCGCGCGCTGCAGGTGGATTCGTTCGCACAATCCAAAATGGAGGAGGTGTGAAGAGGCACTGCAAAGGACGACGAGTTCCAAATACGCGACGGACTGCTCATCCGCAAAGGGGCCCTCTACGTGCCGGGAGACGACCTCCGCGCAAAAGTGCTGCAGCAGTTACACGGCGCGCCCAGCGCTGGGCACTTCGGCAAGGACAAGACGGCGGAATTAGTAGCCAGAGACTTTTGGTGGCCCAAGATGAGGGGAGAAGTCACAGATTACGTCACTAGGTGTGACACATGCCAAAGGGCCAAACCAGTACACAGGCCGCCGGCGGGACTGCTGGAACCGCTACAGACGCCGCTCGAACCGTGGGAGAAAGTAGCCCTGGACTTTGTCACAGATCTGCCCAGTTTGCGAGGCAAAACGGCGGTACTCGTGGTCGTAGACCTGTTCACCAAGATGGCGCACTTCATTCCTTGCACGAAGGTGGCCACAGCGGAACAGACTGCCAAGCTGTTCATAGACCATGTGTTCAAGGTTCACGGCTTACCACGGTCCATCCTGTCCAACCGGGGTCGCCAATTCATCTCGAGCTTCTGGCAGAAGCTGCTGGGCATCCTGAACGTCAAGATCAACTTAGCGTCGGCACGACACCCGGAGACCAACGGACAAGCGGAGAGGGTCAACGCCATCATGCAGCAGTACCTGAGATGCTACGTGAATCAACAGCCCTCGACCTGGGTTGACTACCTACCGCTGGCCGAGTTTGCCTACAACAACACGAAGCACATGTCCACGGGGGTGACACCGTTCTTCGCCAACAATGGGCGGCATCCCAAAACCTTCCCGGGATTAGAGAAAGTGGGGGAGGGGGAGACACAGGGAGCAGAGGCTTGGGCAGCGGAATTACGGGAAGTCCACGAGCAGCTCCGAAGGCATTTAGAACTAGCAAAACACGCATACAAAGTGCAGGCAGACAGGCACAGGAGAGTCGGGGAAGACATCCAGGTGGGGGACTGGGTCTGGTTAGCGGCCCAGGCAGTGCTGGCCAGGACGTTAGCTAAGAAGAAGCTCAGACACAAGCAGCTAGGGCCTTACCAAGTCGAGGCACAAATCAATCCGGTAGCTTTCCGGTTGACACTCCCGGAGGGCTCCAGAATGCACCCGGTCTTTCATAGATCAGTGCTTACACCCTACAAGGAACCCCACAGGTTTCAGGCGCCAGGGAACACATCAGACCCAACCCGCAAATTGCCAACGGGGGGGGGGGGGTCGCTGAGAGCAGCGCCACTCAACGAGGTCACGGAGATTTTGGACTCGAGATGGGGGGAAGAAGGGGTTGAATATCTCCTCGCCAGGGAAGGTACCCCGGCCAGCGCCAACAGGTGGGTACCGTACTATGCCGTGGAGGAGCACTACCTCAAAGACGAGTTCCATGCACTCTTCCCACACAGACCTATGCCGGCAGATTTTTCGACAAATATCTTTTCACACCCACACTTTCAGCCAGCACATTCCAGGGGTTCTCATCAGATGAGGAACCAGCACCCGACACCCGCTCCCCGGAGGGATCACTCTCGGAGTCTGTTACGGACCGCTCATATTGGTGGGACGATCAACCGGAGGTGGGGTGGAGCAGGGAACTGCTGAAGGGGCCTTTACAGGCAGCATCCCCTGAGGCAACGGGGGGGGGGGAGACAGACATGGACGTGTTGGGGGAGGATCTTGGGTTCGAGCACAGCTGCAGAGAGATGGAAGCAGAGGAGATCGACGTCGACGAGCCCATTACGGACTGGCCGGACCCAGCCGGCCAGCTGCACACCAGGGGGGAAGAGCTGTATCCCGCACTCACCCCCACAGCATTGGAGCACCCGGAACCCACACCCGGAGGGGGAGGGGGGAAGGGGGGCTTCGAGGGGGGATGGATGTCAGGGGTTCAGGAGCAGAGACACAGGGGAGAGAGGAAACGGAGAGCGAAGGGGAAGAATCTGAGGGCAGCATAGGGGAGTATGACAGTGGCCCGAGAGATTTCATGAGCTTCTCCAGCGATTCAGAAGATTCCCAGAGGGGGGCGCCGATGGCCAGGGCAAGGGGGGTCCCAGGGGGGAGACACCAGAAGCAAGGGGCCAGCGGGGACTCCCAAAGCAGCAGCGGGAGATCAGGACCAGTTCCACCACCAGAGCGGAGTGGGGGGGAAGAGTCCCATGAATCAGGGCCAGCGTCTCCTCCAGTAGGGAGAGAAAATGAGTCAGAGCTGGCCATGCCTCCATCGGAGAGTGAGGGAACGGAGGGGAAGTCAGGTCCAGCTACCCCCCCCCCGAGGGGGGAAGCAGTGACAGGAGCAGTGAAACGGTCAGAAGGAAGGTTGCCGGCTGAGCGCGCGCGCCAAGTTCAAATGTACAGGCGCGCGGGACAGCAGGGAGCCCGGATTGGGAGCCAGGTCCTAAAGCACGCCGGAGGCAGGGGGAAGAATCCGGGGACTCAGCATCAGAAGAGTCCAGAAAGGGCAACACCCCAGCGGGCAGGCGGACCCAGAGGAGGAAAGAGCAGAGGAGGAGGTGGAGCAAGGCTAGAGTCTTAAACTGGTGTCTGGGGGGAGGAGATTCAGACGGAACTTCAGCAGTCTAGAGTTGAGACGTAGAGCTGCGCGCCACGGCTTTGAAATCGAAACTGAACCTTAATAAAGACTTTTGTATATAACAAGAACTGGCGTTGGTCCTTTGTGAGCTGGGACCTTGGGCAGCTCTGACAAATACTATGAGCAAAATGGAAAATTGGCACACATGGGTATTTATTTTATGATTATTTGAAAACTGAACTTGAACTTATTTAGTATGTTGTTAGGGTTTTTTTAAATTTAATACTTTTCTTTCTTTTTCTTATATTTTTAAAGCAAGCTATATACAGTGGGAGGTTTTATAAGGCTGAGTTTACTGGCAACATTTGTTATTTGTAGTATTTTGTATACACTATCTTTATTTTCAAGGAATAAAAATCAACAACAACCCAAATCACGGGTGGTGCTGGCTGGGGATGAAGGGAGTTGGAGTCCAACAACATCTGGAGAACCACAAGTTATCCACCCTTGCAAGAAAGCTATAAACATTATCAGGCCTCTGGACATCACCACAGGAGAACCACTAACAACAAATTCAACAAATGGAAGTTAAGCCTGAAGAAAGGGGGAATGTTAAATGCTGGGTTAATTGTCTCCCCTACCATATGCATCTAAGGCAGTATACTTGATATCATTCCAAAAGTGCCGTTCCCACCCTTAAATAGCAGTACAGATATAAAAGAGTAAGACATGAAAGAATCATGATTAATGCTGGGCAATACGGCTAATATCTTCTAAAAGCCAACTGAAACTGTCTGAAATGATGGCCTTTGAAAATAAATTGCACTCCAATCACCCAGCTGCAGAAGCTTTTTAGCAAAAACATTGCCAGGCTGATCTGTGGGTTGATGGTGTTTCCATTGGCTGTGGTTTGCAAACCTCCTATTAATTTCCCAGCTGAAGCTGCACAGCCATTCATCTTCAGAAAAAGCTATTCTATGGATTTATGGACGTATAATATGAGAATAATGTGAATGTTTAATGTTGAGAGGAAAAGAGCCTATCCATGCTACTACAATGTAAAATGGAGGGTCAAACGGGTGCTTGCACCACTTAGAATGAAATCTCAATAGCTTGTCCACATTCAGATGCTATGGATGACACATCTGGGTTTGCGTGCTCCATGAAATGCTGCTTCAAATTCAGCTCCACGTAAAATGTGAAGGTCCCTCCTTGAAGAAAACCGGCAAAAGAATCTCAAGGGAAACCAGAGAGTTTCACAAAGATGAGATCCATTTTTCTGGGTTTTCTGCACCACTCTGGGCTTGTTACTATGCTTCAGTCAATACAATATTTGAAGCAAATTAGTAGAACTCACCACCAGTGAAACATCTGAGGAAATTTTGGGGAAAGCCGTAAGCAGGTTTTGCTTACTACCTCTCCAAAATCTGTTTATTGTTCTTTTTTTTGTTTGTTTTTAAAACCTCTTTTCTTTCTGTGTAGAATATGTTAAGAAGACTTTCATTTATCTAAGACATATGTGTATTTTGCTTCATATTGTCTGATAAAGGGACAAACACATCAGCTTAACAGAGAATAAAATAGACAATTTTGACTTTCCAAACCTATGCATGTTTTCTTAGAAGTAAGTTTGACTGTAGTAAGTTATATATTTTCCAATATTTCTATGCTTCTCTTGGACCATATGCTTTGCAAGAAGTGAGAATGAAGTGTTACTGCAATGTTTCATATGTGGGTCAGCCTCTGAAAATGGCCCTGAAGCCAACAATGAAGCAGAGTTCACCACCTTCTGACGGACGTTTTTAAGCAGGGGTTGAGTGGCCATTTTCCATGCATGCTTTAGTTGAGATTCTTCCATAGCAGAGGGTTCGACTAGATGCCCCTCATGGCCCCTTCCAACACTGCAATTCTACATCAGGAAGAACTTTGTGATGGTAAGAGTTGTTTGACAGTGGAACAGATTCCATCAGTTCTATATCTAAAGTTAATAGAAGTTTAGAAATTGAACTCTTTCAAGGTTATAAATGTTAGGTGTGAATGTAGATGTCTAGATGCAGCAGATCCTAGCAAATGAAATTAAAAGCATGCTTGCAGTGTACAGCATTCTTATGTAGCAAAAATATTTTGCTCAGTTTGCTGAATGAGATAATGATCTATAATGTTTGTCATTTGTGGTAAACTAGAATGGCTGGTAAACTTGTAAACTTCAGTTAGCCTCATTACTGATGCATTGATATGAATGCTAAAAAACATTTTTTTAAAAAAGTGTGATCTAGCATCATTATTGACACCTGTACATTTGCACAAGCCCCAGACATCAATAGTACTTTGTACCTTGTTAATTGGCTCAGGTAAGATATATATAGCAATAGGGTAAGAACAACATTATGCCTTGCAGATTTTTTTGCTGGGAGATGAGGTTTATTTTCATGATGTACACTGTCTAAGGCTCATTTATCTACTTTTCTAATGAGCTGAATGTTAAGATTGGCCAAATTTGGGTTCCCTGGGACCTAATTAAAATCAGGTGAGAGTGCAAAACATGAGCCATCAAGGTGTTCTTAATCAAAACAAAATGAAAAGGACTAATTAGAGAGACTGATGACCATAATTAAGTTCCTTAGAGGTAGTAAACTAGTTAGCTTAATTTTCCTATGTGGTCAGGTTAAAGAGCTTTCGACAATGGTTGTATATATTTAAATTCTCTCAGTTCTTGTACCAACACCTCCCTGTCCCAATTTCATTTGTCTTTCAAACAAGATATTTTCAGTCTGAAGTAATAATTTTCATTCTCAGAATATCATTTAGCGATAAATCCTGTGCTATTCTAATAATCATAAAACCTTTGAGAAAATAATTACAATATAATGGTTTCTCCAGAAGACAATTTAAATTTTGATCAGAGGTTAAGGAGGTCAAACATGATATTTTTTCCATCAATTTTTCTCTGACATTCTCAATCAATGGGGATTTCTTTCTCCATTCTTTAATTTATGATAACATTTTAGATTTATACTCCAAGACAATTAGAAAGAGCAACTGTAGAACTATGTGACTAACAAACTCAATTCATATGGCTGTTAAGTGCCAGAAAGTTGTTCTTCCCTAGTACCAGGGGTAGCCAATGTGGTGACCTACATATCATAGAATTGTAGAGTTGTAGAACTGAAGGGATCCCAAGGGTCATCTAGTCCAACCCCCAGCAATGCAGAAATCACAGCTGAATTCCTGTCAGATGGCCATCCAAACTCTCTTTAAAAATCTCCAGTGAAGGAGAGTTAACCACCTTCCAAGGTAATCCATTGCACTGTTGAGCAACTCTTACCATCAGAAAGCTCTTCTTAATATTTAGGTGGAACCTCCTTTCCTGTAACTGGAAGCAATTGGTTCAAGTCCTACCCTCTGGAGCAGGAGAAAACAAGCTTTCTCAATCTTGATTTGATTGACTATATTTCTATGCCACTTTTCATTCAGATGAATTGTGAAGTGGCTTACCAGGAATAAATAACACAAAGATAACACAGCATCACAAATACAGCATAAATCACATAAAATAATTTATAAATTACCAGTAAAACAATTACAGACCATGAGTACTCATCCTTGTGATAGCCTTTCAGAAATGTAAAGATCATCCCGCCAGTCTTTTCTTCTGATTTGTGAAGCTCTGTGAGAATTTTTTCTTACAAAATATGCTTTGACTTCCATCTAAATCCCTCCAAATTCAAATTATCATTATGGAGAACTCTAGTAAGAAACTACACTTGCACAGAAGCTTCCTAAGACATTTGCCTACTATGATCAAAACTCTTCTGATGTCTTTCAACATTATTTTGACAGTTCTCCACAAGGACTGCCTCTCCCCATATGAATTGACTGGGAACCTGTGATCATCATTCGAGGCCCTTCTTTGTGTGCCTCCTCCACGATAGGTACGGAGGTTGGCAATATAAGAATGGGCCGTTTCTGTGGTGGCTCCGTTTGTGGAATGCTCTCCTCAGGGAGACTCATCTGGCACCATCAGTATGAATATTTTGGTGCCAAGCAGAAACTTTCCTCTATAACCAGGCCTTTAGCCTTTAACTATCTGTGCCCTTTTAAAAGTGATTGGGATGTTTCAAATGTATTTCTTTTTCCTCTTGCTTTTAATGAATCTATGTGGGGGAGGGGTGTTTCTGTTTAGTTGTGAGTTGCTTTAGATTGCGCTGGGCAAGATAGAATGACTAACAAAAACGAATTTAATAATAATACCAAAAGGAAATGCACACGGATTCACTGGAAAGCACGGTGACATATGGCATGTCAACAGGTGACAAACTTGTTTGAAAGCATTTGTCTGGGAATGAGTGTGATTGACTGCAGCTCTCCATTGAGTGTGCACTTGATGGTAAATACAGGTTTGATCTGGCGTGATGTATGACATACCCCTTGGTTTGTCGCGTAAATGGAAATTCTTGCCATATGGAAGGATTTCATAACAGATACTTTCCAGAAATATTCAGTATTCTTGGAAGTTTCAACTCGGTTCTTGTATATTTCCTAAGGGTCAAAACTGTTGAAATTTAGAATGAACCTCAGTGAGGTTGTAGAGCACATCCTTTGCACGTAAAAAGTCTGGAGGCTCAATCCAAGGACTGGAGTAGGGGAAAGCCCTATCTCTGCCTGATTCCTTGGAGAACTCTTCCAGTCAGAGTAGACAAAACTGGGCTAGATGAAAAAATAGTCCGGTTTGGTATTAAGCAGCTTCATACGTCCCAGAGATTATAAACGGCACTTCCAGAATGCTTCTGTCTTTGAGGTGGGACTCAGTCACATACCAGCATATTTAAGGTGCACAATTAAAGTTGATTTTTAACTCTCACACTACAAGCCTGCTTCTCCCCATCCCATGCAAGAAAGCAAGCCAGACTTTTTGTGATAAGGAAAATGATGGGGAAACGTACTGGGAAGTGTGAGGTAATGATTACTTAATGCAGCATGGTTTAACCTCTCCACAAACCAATCAGGATGAATGCTCAATAAACAGTTAATCTGGAAGATGCTGTAGAAGAAGTAGCCCAAACTTTGAAGGGCAAAGTAACTAGGATGCCTCCCTGCTTCAAGGCAGCACCATCTGCACATAGTTTCATTCCAACAGACTAACCCAGCCCTTCACTCTTGTTTCACAACAACAGTGGCCTCTGTGAAAAGAATTCTACAAAGAGAAACAAGGCACACCACTAAAGAAGACATAACTATTGCTCTGTATTTTCCATTCATATGTATGCAATCATCCCGTGTTTTTGCATTCTGCTCAGAATCTCACTTCTCTGTTGTTTAATCTAGCTGGTGTCAGGTTGCTCTGAATAACAATTTTCTGTTATAGCAGCCCTTTCTCTGAATTCTGTATTTTTTATTATTATTTTTTTGGATACTCCAGATATCTTTCTTTTTGTACCATGGAGCCTGCCTATCTCTATCTGTTATCTTTAAAACCTTGCTAACCCTGTTCCTTCCAACCTGCTATATCTGGCATAATATTAGTTTCTCACTTAAAAGACCTCTGTGCAAAGCTTCTTTATTTTTGCCTGGGGCAACACATTCTTTGATATGTAAATATTGTGAATAATACAAAACAAGAGGAAAAGGATCTTTTCCTTAATTTTCTTTTTCAGAAGTTTAAGGTCCTGAAGGACAAATCATAGCCAAAAGTCATTCTCTGAATATGGCCACCAGAAAAAGATATATAGTGAAGATATATCCCTTTATTCACAAAGGCCAGTGTCCAGTTGTGACAGGGGCTTCTGCAAAGGAGCAGTGTGCTTTAAAAAGCTATGCCCTGCTTATGTCTCTACATCACAAAAACAGGAGGAACTTTCAAAGTTTAGGATTAGAATGCATGATGACCTTGAAGAATAAGTGCACCTGACTGCAAGGAACCAAATGAAGCATGGAGAGAAATGCAATAATTTCAACACTGAGGACCCCTTGAACTTTAAGAAAAGTTGGGGCAAAAATGAACACACAAATATGCATAAGTATATGCGTATATAAATGCAAAATGTTAGAAACCTACAATTGTATATGCAAACTCAAGCACAACCACCCATAGCTGTCAAGTGTCCCTTATTTGAAGGGACAGTCCCTTATTCCAGTGCCATGTCCCGCTGCTGTCCCTTATTGATGGATGTCCCTTAAATTTCAAAAGAAGCAGCTCCTGTCCCTCCCTCCCTGCCGGCCAGGGAGGAGGGAGGCTCCAACTGTGTTGCTTGGCTGTGTTGCTCACCCAATAAGAAGTCTAAGAAAAACTGGGGGTGGAGCTTGAATGTCATGTGTGTGGCTAGTTAATGCAAGCTGAGAGGTTTTTTGAATGCTGGGCACCATTTTGTTGCACGTGCTGCTGCAAACTTTTCAGTGCAAAGCCAGGCCGGGGAGCCATCTTAAGTTGAGGCTGCATAGGCCTTGTGGTGCATGTGATTCAGATTCTATTCAGTTGAACTTCTGGTTACAAAGTTGGTTGGACAGTGTTCTCAAAGCTACCAGCATGAGTTTGACCAGACTGCAGGAGGACAGGAAGACTGGAGTGCCTGGAACAGGTGAGGCTGCAGGTCCCTTATTTTGGCTGCTGGTCCCTTATTTTCAAATCTGTAAGTTGACAGCTATGCAACCACCTTGTGAGGGAGGCCACTAAGACAGTAAGAAGCACTCTTCAGTCTGGAAAGGTAAGGCGTGCTGGGGTGTGTGAGAGCTAGAAACTAGAAGCAGGAAACAGACTGAAGTATGTGAAGGAGATGAATGTTTGATTTCTGCTTGAATTCAAGGCTGTGACTATGGGAGAAGCAAGACCATCTTGGTGTGCCAATACTGTGAGCCCCTCCATTGTAGGCTGAGGTTGTATATAAACCATATATCGCAAAGACACCACAGTCTCTGCTGTCCCTTGTTCCAAGAAAACTGAAGCTTGGGTCAGTAGAGAGAATACCTGGAAGGTTACACAGCTCAGAGGTTGGGGTGCTGTGGAACACTGCACATTTGGGGAAAGGCCATTGCTTAGTACTAGAGCATCTGCTTTGTGTGTGGATGAACCCGGGTTCAATCCCTGACTTCTCCAGCTAGGGCTGGGAGAGACCCCTGTCTGAAAATCTGGAGAGCCACTTCCAGTCACTGTAGAAAATACTGAGCTACATTGAACAATGGTCTGACTCAGTGTAAGGCACCTTCCAGTATTCTTATGCTTTGCATGTAGAAGTTCCCATGTTCAGTCCATACCATCTTCAGTTAAAAAGATCAGGGAAGATGGAAAAGTCCTCTCTCTGCTGGAGATCATGGAGAGTTGCTGTCAGAGTAGATCATATTGGTCTAGATGGACATCATTAGTCCCACATGGTATATATTAAAAAAAGCTTCATGTGAAGGAGGCTGTAGTCCACAAAAGCTTGTGCCATAATAAATATGTTCACCTTTAAGGGATTGCTGATTCTCTTTGTGTGTGTTCTCTCCCACTAAGTGACAGACGGAGAAATATGTAGATCAGGAGAGCTCTTTTGTTTCACTTTCACATGCTACTCAACCATTTGATAGACTCAGCATGAGATAATGACTCCTTTCTCTAACCTGGTTTTGTAATCCTAGGAAGGTCAAATGTTTCTGAAAGACATTCAGATTTTGAGTTGATAATTGCTGGCAAACATTATTGCTAGAAAGAATTCTGGAATAATTTCTGAATGGCTTGCAAATATTAGAGCAGAGCTGAGATTGCTAATAGTCTCTCTCTCTCTCTCTCTCTCTCTCTCTCTCTCTCTCTCTCTCCCTGAAGTCCAAACATTCAGGACCCTAAAAGAGCTTGGGGGCATGATATTGGAAAGACTTTTTCTTCCCACATGAAACAGAGCTCATGTTATGGTCAGTGGGACACTTTGCTTCATGTAGCTCTGCTTCATGTAGCTCTGCTTCATGTAGCTGAGCTGCCTTTGGAAAGAGAAGAGTGACCAATAAAATCAATCTGTTGTTTTGGTGGTGGTTGTGGTGGTGTCTGGGTTCTGCTCTGATCAGAAGGAACAGCAGGACCCACAGTTCATCTCCAGTGATCTTGAGATCCATAAAAACCTACCCAAACACTAGAGCTCTCTAAACCAGTTGCCTGGGGATTCTGGCCAGCTCTTGGACACCCCACTGCCTCCAAGAGCTACAGAAACAGAGAGGTTTGTGAGCTAGGTTGGGAGTTTTAGGGACATTTGTGAAGTGCCTGGCTCACTACATAGGAGGCTACTGAGAACGAAAAGAGGCTACAACTGCAGCAGCCCTGGGTACCACTAAGCCCTGGCTGACTGCAGGACTGCAGCCCTGGCATAGCACAGTCCACTCCCTGCTGTCAAGTCACAGGGTGAGGTCTTTCCACACCAATCCATATGTACACACAAAAGGAAAACCAAGAGGGGAGCCTGCCCCCCCCCGATATCTTGTGCACAGGAGACTAAACTATGAGAGATTCAAAACAGCCAAATAAAATAGGGTGCCCCCCATAATGCCCAGGTAAGAGGGAGTGAGGTGATCTGTGGGGCAGTGACACAAGGCTGTGCTCCTGGGGGGGGGGGGCTGGGAGCTCCCAGAAGTGCATTGGTGGCTACTTGTCTACCCTCCTCTTGTGCCAAATACTTTTTTGTTCACCCTTCTGACAGACCAAGGGAAGAGAAGAGTTTATTTCTGCGGAGGTGCTGGTTGCGCTGTTCCCCATCTCAGGAGAGTTGAGCCACGTAAGCGCTATGTCCCACCTCACCAAACCTCACCCATTTTTTAGGGTAGAAGGGGACAGAGATGGGGGGAGGGAAGGCAGATGGATTGGGACTGTTGTGCTGCTGTGTAGTAGGGGCAACCTCTGACTCTTCTCTGTCTGAGTCCATGCTCACATTTTAATAATAATAATATTCATTCATTCATTCATTCATACCCTGCCCATCTGGCTGGGTTTCCCCAGCCACTCTGTGACTTTCAGTCTCTAACCCTGTACTGGAAGGCTCTCCTTCTGCTGACCCCACCTGTTTCTAGCACCTTCCAACTCATCCCATCTGCAGACTGCTCTTCAATGTCCCACCACCAGGATCTGGGATCTAAGTCATCGTCTTCTATGTCCTTCATGTTGGGATCTTCGTCAACTAGCCTGTCCCTGACACCTATACTAGGAATAAATTGAATTACTTGTGTAGTTCCTCTGCATGTGGGAGTAGGTGCTATTGAACAACACAGAGTTTATTTCTGAATTAGCATGCATAGGAACGGGCTGTGAATCTGTTTGTTATAAAAATACAAAGACATTTTCTTTTTTTTACACATGCCCTGGCAAATATGTTCTCAAAATCACAATTGTAAGTATAAGACAATCATAAGAGAATCATACACAGGGAATAAAGCCATATTTTTTTTTTGCAGAAACATATAGAGTGTTATTAATAATAACTTACCAAAACTGGATTCACAGATGTGATGTTCTGGATAAGTTAATAACAGCTTAAAAATAGCTTATCCTGATGCATGTTGTCATTGGCAAAGAGAATAATGAAATAAAACCTAGGAAGCTATGCATATTGTGGAAAGGATATTAGCACCTATTAATTTTTTGATGTAGCTTTTAATAAAGACAAGACAGCTATATCTAAATGATAGCCTAGCAATGCCTCTCTCTTTTTTCACAAAGGTTAAATAATAGCAGCGAAGAAGACAAAACAGATATTTATGATAGCAATATATTTTCTTTCCAATTTCATTTGCAGAAGTTATTGTGGATTTTTCAAAAAAGCAGGTCACCTTCAGAGAAAGCAGTACAGAAGATCTGCCAGTTTCAGAAAAGAAGTGTTCATTGTCTTCATTTTCCAAAATGGCCTAGTTTTAAGTATCACCATCAGACCTGACACAAGCACACATTTTGGTGGGGCAAATGCCATGGCCCTGGAGCCCTTGCAAGACCCATTGCCATTGTGCCCAGGCTGCTGACAGTATAGATGAGCATGGATCCATATCTGCACAGCGCACATGCAATGGAAGTAGCTCATATTGTCACATGAACTTATTGGGGCTGGGGCTGCCATCATGAAAATGGTGACACTGATTTTTATCTATAAGCTGTCCCAGCCCAGAGCTCTATTAGATGCCACAGATAATCTATGTCAGGAGGCAGCCACTGCTAAGAAGAGTATAAGCTGTTGCCAGAGGAGCAGTAAAGAAAGTCCCCATCACCTCAAACTGATGTGGTTTAGGCAGACTCAAGACTCAGTTACATTAATAAAGAAAAAGCGTTTTAAATGTGTTACAACACTGTGACACCAGATGGTGCTGTGGAGGTCCGTATTTTGGCAACGTTATTTCCCATTATGAGGTTTACAATGTGTTTTCCTGATTTTTTTTTTTCTTTAATGTGTCTAGATCCAGCCTCAGTGTTTTCTGAAGTGCCAGATCAAGTATTGTGGTAGGCTCAGCTAGGAAATGTTCACACCTATGTATGTTTGTTTGTGCTTGCACTGATGGCAGTGTGTCCTTGGTGATGGGACTCAAACCCAACCCCCTCACTCTCACTCTGCCTTGGCTTACTCCACCAAGTGGCCATTGATCCTCAGCTACCATGAGAACTTCACTATCAGATAGCAGCCCCAGGGTGGAACCTTGGCCCCAGTCGCTGTCTCCATCCACCAACTTGTGGTCCTCCTCCTCTACTCTCCCTGCCAGATCCTGCTATTCCAGCCCCATCCCAGCTGGCATCACCGGGTCCACGATGCCCTTGGTGAAAAACTGGCACATGTTAACTCCTATGAAGGACTAATAGATATTTTATTTGCTTAGCAGATTTCTGGCCCACGTTTCAAGGTAAAAGCTTCACAATGCAGGTTACACCATGCTTTTAAAGACACAATAAATAATCAAATCATAAGATCAATACATAAATAATCAAAACAACAAATATGCTAGCCACAGCAGGTGCAACTTCAGTTAAAGCACATGGCACTAAAATAAATTCTGCAAGCCTCCATATTTCCATCTTATATTATTACAACAGCAGACTTTGTGGATTTAGCATAATGACTGTGTTCTTCCCCATTCCCTCTGATTTGCTTAATATGCAGACAGATGATGGGTTTTGTGGAACTCGAAAGCTTGCCCACTATTTTGTGACATTTTGGTTGGTTCTGATAAAGATGTTGCCCTGCTATGGATTTTGGATCATTTCCCCTAAAGCACAGGTATGGGCATTTTCGATTTCCCAGGTTAATTTGCTCATCTGTCTGTCTAGGCACCAAATGTTCCTATATCAGCTATGAGAACACTCTGAATATAGGCAGATGTGAGCTCACAGGAGATAGAAAAACAGATAACCATATTGGTCCAGGGGGTTGCAAAATATGGCAGGCTGCTCCAAGCAGTCATATTTAATTTTACGTGGAAGTCATTGAAATACTTTGGGGTGGAACTATATACGTGTGTACTTGTACTGTTGCACCCATACCTACAAATAATTGTTGGATGAAGCCAACAGAGTGGTTCAAAGTAAACCACATTGTTGCTGTGCATTAAATAAACAATGTGAAACAATGTGCAATGGCATCCAGTTACTGTATCCTGTGTCCGATGAAAGGTTGGCATGCCAGATACTCGTTAAAAGGTTACAGTTGTAGGCCTCAAACAAGAATTCCTGACGAACTTTCTGACAAAGACCTACGGTACTCTAATGATATGCTAATGACTATAGCATCAGAGGCGATAATAGATCAAAATGCACCAAAGTGGAAGTCCTGCAGGTTGCCATAATGAGAGCCATTATTGTCATTTAGAAAGATTGAACTGTTTCATTTAAGCAATTCTGACTGCCAAAATGCTGAAAGTAAAATATCAGTAGTTGTTAACTGTAATGATTTTTTAAATCAGGATCATTAACCAGAAGGATTACTGCAGGAGCTGGTGATAAAAGCTATGGTGATAATGCATCTGTTTAGTACGTATTTCGAGATGTAGCTGAGAATGTAACTATTAGATTATACAACTCATGGTTTAAAAGAGTAGGCTTCAAGTTTAATCATTTATGCATAAAAAACAAAGCAGAGAGTTGCTAACTTTGGGTGCTGTTCCCACACGGCATTGAAACAAACAGTAAAACTCCCACTGAATCCTGGTTATCACCTCACTTTATTATAGGTTATGCTGTGTAAATTATTTCTTAATGCATAAACTCAGGGGGCTTAAGAAAAATAGTGAGAAATTTAACATTTTCTTTTTGGAGTGAGCTTTATAATGTTACTTTGGGCAAAAAGCTTGATTGACTGGATATGCAATGCAAATAGGGAAAAACATTATTATTTTGTGGACTGACGGCAACAGCAAGAGTGAGCACCATTTGAATCCACATGATTGATATCTATTCTGAACTTGGGGTGAATAATGGCAATTTCTGCTCTCATTTCTGTGGAATTTTTCAGACATTCCTAGGTATAACGTACCTTTTTTTGCCCTTCTACTCCAGCATGAAAATTCACAACAGTCATGTGGATAATGGGTCACAACCTAATTGTCTTGTGGCATCAAGGACATGCAGCAAATGAAGTATCCTCACACAACAACTTTGCTACGAACTTGAGGAGAGCTCAATTGATTGCTCTTCTCACATGGACAACACCATCCAGACTTATGCCCCTGCACCAGGCATTTGTCTATTGTGAGCGTTTCACAGCCAGCTCACTGCAAAGGTGAGCCAAGTTGGAAGCTGTTTGCCCCACTTGGTTGACCAACCAATATGACAAAATATGAAGTATAAAACACAATGAAGGCACTGATGTGGTCATAATTTTTTGAGAATTCCCATTACAAATATAAATCGCACAAAACAAGTGAGATAATCCGTGAATAAGTCAAAACATATCAATTTTCAGAACGTTAAATTATCAAAACATAAAATGTCCTCCAAATCATTCAGATTAAAAAAAAAAAAAAAATCCTTTGGTGGTCAACACTTTTTGGAGCCAAAAAATAATCCTTAACTTTCTTGCTTCTAGCACATATAAAGTGACCATGGGGTAATAAACTTGTCAACACTAGCCAGCAACCATCTAATTTTGAAATTACCTGATTGACCCTCTAGGAAATCCAGAAATAAGTCAATCAAACCTTTATTGCATTAGCATACAGCCATAGCAGGATAAAACAAAAATGCTATAGTCAATCCTTAGGTGGATTGTGTAAAGGAAAATGTCAATAGAGGAAAATATAATGCACAGTGTCTTTGATCCAGCCTGATATGCACACACAAAGTGGTCAGTTGCTGGCCTATTAAAGATTTTACCAATTAGATATCCTTTGAGCATAGTTTCAAACCTTAGCTAAGTGTGTCTAACAGGAAAGATTCAATGACTTCCTGCAGATAAACAGCCCTTTTATGAGCACTTATCATAGTAGGTTTAAGAGACATGACAATATTCAGATATTTTGCCACCTGCTTGGTAATATATTTATTGGTCCCCTGCAGTAACATGCTCAGAAAGGTTTCTAGAAATCTTCTAGAAATCTTTCAGGAAAACATCTTATAATTGAAGAAGAAGAAGAAGAGGAAGAAGAAGAAGAGTTTGGATTTGATATCCCGCCTTTCACTCCCTTTAAGGAATCTCAAAGTGGCTAACATTCTCCTTTCCCTTCCTCCCCCACAACAAACACTCTGTGAGGTGAGTGGGGATGAGAGACTTCAAAGAAGTGTGACTGGCCCAAGGTCACCCAGCAGCTGCATGTGGAGGAGCGGAGACGCGAACCCGGTTCCCCAGGATATTAATATAATAGGATATATGATGCTTTTTCTAACCCCCTGAAAAAACCTACAGTGAAATAACATATGGGAGACAGAGCTAGTCCCTGAGTGGTTGCATAGAATTTGGTTACAAAGGATTTGTCTTTCAAACAAATTCTAACTAAACAACCATAAAAAATATTTGAAGCTAAAACAGACCAATAAAATAGCTCTTCTGTACTTAGGTATTGTTAGAAAATTTAAATCTGGCATACAGTTATTAGAAGCAGTCAGGTCCAGTGACTATGAAGTACATGGTCCATTAGCTAATGCATGTAGCTCTTTCACATCTATAACTTTTATTCCCTGTTTAACCACAGATTTGGCTTGCACTAATTCCAATGACAGCAGATAAGAGGAAGAAAAACCAATTGAACAATTTTGTTCCCATTAACTCTCTTTTCCATGAAGATGCAAGAAAGTCAACCATCGCTGGTATGATGGGCAGCTGGAAGAGAAAGAGGAACAAATTCAGAGCCTCTAATGAATCGAATATGTCCATGACAAGCTACTTAATGAGCTAAGACTGGTTTCTAAATGCACCCGCAACACATTGAGGTGCACTAAGTATAGCTGTAAGAAAGAAGGATTGCATTCCTTCCAAAGGATTTTTGATGCCTGGAAACCAAAATGAGGTTCCCAACAAAATCTGCCTTACAACTTTTGCAGTGTACACCCATATGATGGCCATAACAAGCTGATGCTAGGTAAAGGTAAAGGTACCCCTGCCCGTACGGGCCAGTCTTGACAGACTCTGGGGTTGTGCGCCCATCTCACTCAAGAGGCCGGGGGCCAGTGCTGTCCGGAGACAGTTCCGGGTCACGTGGTCAGCGTGACATCGCTGCTCTGGCGAGCCAGAGCCGCACACGGAAACGCCGTTTACCTTCCCGCTGGTAAGTGGTCCCTATATATCTACTTGCACCCGGAGGTGCTTTCGAACTGCTAGGTTGGCAGGCGCTGGGACCGAGCAGCGGGAGCGCACCCCGCCGCAGGGATTCGAACCGCCGACCTTTCGATCAGCAAGTCCTAGGCGCTGAGGCTTTAACCCACAGCGCCACCTGCGTCCCAAGCTGATGCTACTTTTACACAAAAGAATCAAGGTCATGCCTTTCCCATATGCTCCGCTTTGACCTTTTCTAAATTACGCTCCACTGTCCCCCTTCTGGGTTCATGAAATCCAAAATACTTATAAGAATCAACTTATTTTTATAAGACTTACCCATGGAACAAGAGCATTTGATCTTCATTTTTTTTAACAATAATATTTTACTTTTAAGAGATAGAGAATCATTTCTACAATAATTTGCAGATCCAGGAAGTAGTCATTTAAATCCCAAACCAGTTTGCGAGATTAAAATGGCATTGTCTGCCTACAATGTAAACTTTGGTGATGTTTAGTTTTGTTGTTGTTTAGTCATGTCCGACTCTTCATGACCCCATGGACCAGAGCACGCTAGGCACTCCTGTCTGTTTAGTTTGTTGTTGTTTAGTCGTGTCCGACTCTTCGTGACCCCATGGACCAGAGAACGCCAGGCACTCCTGTCCTCCACTGCCCCCCGCAGCTTGGTCAGACTCATGCTGGTAACCTCGAAAACACTATCCAACCATCTCGTCCTCTGTCGCCCCCTTCTCCTTGTGCCCTCCATCTTTCCCAACATCAGGGTCTTCTCCAGGGAGTCTTCTCTTCTCATGAGGTGGCCAAAGTACTGGAGCCTCAGCTTCACAATCTGTCCTTCCAGTGAGCACTCAGGGCTGATTTCCTTCAGAATGGAGAGGTTTGATCTTCTTGCAGTCCATGGGACTCTCAAGAGTCTCCTCCAGCACCATAATTCAAAAGCATCAATTCTTCGGCGATCAGCCTTCTTTATGGTCCAGCTCTCACTTCCATACATCACTACTGGGAAAACCATAGCTTTAACTATACGGACCTTTGTTGGCAAGGTGATGTCTCTACTTCTCAAGATGCTGTCTAGGCCTGTCATTGCCCTTCTCCCAAGAAGCAGGCGTCTTTTAATTTCGTGGCTGCTGTCACCATCTGCAGTGATCATGGAGCCCAAGAAAATAAAATCTCTCACTGCCTCCATTTCTTCCCCTTCTATTTGCCAGGAGGTGATGGGACCAGTAGCCATGATCTTCGTTTTTTTGATGTTGAGCTTCAGACCATATTTTGCACTCTCCTCTTTCACCCTCAATAAAAGGTTCTTTAATTCCTCCTCACTTTCTGCCATCAAGGTTGTGTCATCTGCATATCTGAGGTTGTTGATATTTCTTCCGGCAATCTTAATTCCGGCTAGGGATTCATCCAGCCCAGCCTTTCGCATGATGAATTCTGCATATAAGTTAAATAAGCAGGGAGACAAAATGCAGCCTTGTCGTACTCCTTTCCCAATTTTGAACCAGTCAGTTGTTCCCCTTCATGGATCACTGCCTTGCCGTGGCGAAGGGGCTTGAAGAACTCAGAGAAGCTATGAATTATGCCGAGCAGGGCACCCAAGATGAACAGGTCATAGTGGAGAGTTTTGACCAAACGTGATCCACCTGGAGGAGGAACCGGCAAGCCACTCCAGTATCCCTGCCAAGAAAACTCCATGGACAAAGACAACTGTTTAGTTTAGGAGGGTAAAAAAAAAGAAGAAAGAAAGATTAGCCAAGTATATGTTAAATGTAATTTGGAAAGGACTCCACCAGGCACTCCTTGCCTGACTCCACCAATGTGAAAAACTACTCCAGAGGGATTACTGTTGTCATTACAACCCACCTGTGCTGATGTGTTTTGCTATAAACCTTGGATCAAGAACAACAATCTCTTATCCATAGTCATCTGATTCAAGTTGTTCCATAATTGCTCATGGGAAATAAGATCAAAGACTGATTTCAAATCAATAAAGACTGCAAGCAGCTTGCCTTGGGGAGGTTTTGATCTATCTTGCTCTTCAAAATTTTTGTAATCAATTTAAGCTTATTGCACAGAAAATTGACATATCTCTTTGCTATAATGGATCGTAAGTTTACAGAGCAATAACTATTTGGATACATTTTGAACCCTTTATTATGAACCAGTGGCGTAGCGTGGGGGGGCAGGGGGGGCAGGCCGCACCGGGCGCAACATCTGGGGATTAGGGTTAGGGGGCGCAAATCCATGGGTTAGGGGGCACAAATCCACGGGTTAGGGGGCACAAATTACTTGCCTTGCCCCGGGTGCTGACAACCCACGCTACGCCACTGTTATGAACTGGTATTATAATAGCTTTCAGCTATTTGGTGATTCCCCCCCCCCCCCCGCCCAGATTTATTAACAAGCAGGTGGAAAGAGTTGCCTACCAGTTAAAAACTCCAAAGTGCTACCATTTGTACCCAAGCTTTTCCCAGTTAGCTGAGTTAATTCTTTGACTTCCCATGCAGTAACCTAATGGCCACTGAGGGGTATTAAGAGGCAAATAAAAGTACAAGTTGCAGGGGAAAAATAGAGAATAATTAAATGTTCCAACACAGTAGCAGGTACATGGCAATCAGTACCCCCTGTATTATGGACTTATGTAGATTATGCTAAAAAGAAGAAACACATTATTTTTGTGATAACTGATTTATAGCTACAAGGGACTGCACTCTGTCACTAACCCCCTAGAGCTTTCCCTTCCCATCCCATGCAACTGCTAAGCTCTCTTTTCACCTTCCAAATCCATTTCATGCATCCCCATGTTCATGCATCCCATTCATTTTGTGCAACCCGCCTTGTACATAAACTACCCCATGGTAACTTCCTGTTATGCATCTTCCTCCCCACACACATTACAATTACTAAACACCCTTTTAACTCAACCATGTAGACACGATCTCTGCCTGTTCAGACCCCTGTTCCCATTTCCATCCTCAGTCCTATTCCTATTCCTCCCACTCTCTCCTTTGTGCAACTCCTTCTGCAGCCTCATTTTCACATTCACTCCCATTTTTCCTCCAACTTCCTGACTTTTCTCAAAAAAAGGAGAAAACTCCCAATTTGTGTTCCTACTCCTCTCTTCCTAATACAGTGGTACCTTGGTTTACGAACTTAATCCATTCTGGAAGTCCGTTCTTAAACCAAAGCATTCTTAAACTAAGGCATGCTTTCCCATAGCAGCAGAGGACTCAATTTACAAATGGAACACACTCAACAGGAAGCGGAACATGTTCTGCTTCCAAGGCAAAGTTCACAAACCAAAAAACCTACTTCCGGGTTTGCAGTGTTCTTAATCCAAGTTGTTCATAAACTAAGCTGTTCTTAAACCAAGATACCACTGTAGAACTTTAGAGCAAGTCTCTCAGCTTGTTCAGTGAGAGAATGCTAAGTTCATGTGGTACGTGTTTGCTTATCAAGAAAGTATTCCTTATAAATTGCTACACTGAAGCTGGAACTTCATGTTGAAGACTACACATGAGACCATGAGTGAAATACATTGTTAGAAGGTTCTGTGGGATATATGAGGGCTCCATTCCCCCCCCCCATAATAAATAGAAGAGGGAGAAGTTGAAAATGGGCAACCTTTGGCTGCCAGTGTCTCTCCCTTCTCATTGTGCTCAAAAATGGCAGAAATTTGAGTAAAGCAGGGGTGTACAAATATTGAGGGGTTGTTATTACTTTTTAAAAAAAGTTTTTACAAGAAGAAATAGCTGAGATGGGTACAATACCGAAGTTAACACAAATAAGCTAGAGCCATTCCCACCTCCCTTCTTGCTGTATTCAAACCTTGTTTTAAACTGCCATTCTCCCCTCAATGTCACTCCCTGATCTCTCTACTCAAACCTCTGCCATTGCTTAAAATCACTTTGTTTCTCTCACTGTCTCTCCACTCAAACTTCTCTCTCAAGCAGTACCAGGCAGTTCCATCTCCAGATTACCAGATGAATCATTCTAGATTTTTTAAATAAATAAAAAATCTCTATTGGCTCAGTTCTCTAAGTTATGAAAACACACCTGTCTCTGCTAGGCCAGTTTGTTTGTTTTCCTCTGTCTCCCCTCCTTTCACTTTTTAAAAAAAATACACAGTACAAAGTACATACTTCTGTGTACCTAGGGAGAGCCTTGAGTATTTAGAAATAATTATCTTAATTTTGTCCAGTTTAGGCTGCTTCATGGGGGCAAGTTGGGCACTGCCCCACCAACCTTGATCTACCCTCAGCCACACCCCGCCTGCCTACCCCCTTACATAAAATCATGCTAGGGAGTGGCTGTCAGCTTCCTCCTCCTCAGTTTCACAGTTGGGTCTATACAACTCAACAAAAAGTAGGATGGTGACAAAAGCAAAATTAGTTGCTGCCATGTATCACTGGCAACTATTTGCTCTGGCTCCACTTACTGGTCGCCTTCCTGCCTTCCACCACTGGTTTTCTCTGACCCTGTTTTACTTCCAAAGTGATAGACATTCAGCCACCTGGATCACTAAGAGAAAGATGAATGATAAACTTTATGCAATATTTTTGCTTGACATTTGCCTTTTCTTCTTTGGCAAACAACATACTTTACCCTTCATCCCTTTACTGTCATTCATACATATATTATAAGTTATCCGTCGAATCACCTAAAATATGGTTGCTATTTAATTCTAGCGGTGATGAATTGCTGGAATGAATTCATGCAAACAGGGAAATTGAAATTAAATTCATCACACTAAGAAAAGCCCATCCTACTCATGCAAATTAGCAGCTTTCCTGCTAAAATCAATTTGTTTTGGTAAATCATGCAAAAATCCTCAAAGGGCTTAGGTAGGTAATTTATTATACCCTTGGCTGTTCCATAATGTTAGAAAATGAAATTTATTCACACAATATTAGATGCTATAAGCTGAAAACTTAGTGACATTTTTTGTTTGTTTATTACAATTCATTAGGTTTGTCTATGTGGACATTACTCTCACTCTACAGAGGGCATAACCTTTGTTCGAAGTTCTCTGTTATGACCCCTAATATGATACTCTTAAAAAAAACAAAAACAAAAAACAAAGAAGACTTGGTGCCCTATTGCTTCTAAATGGAGTCACACTTCTCAAGAAAGTCCTTTATTCATTGCTTGTACATGTAAAAAGCAGAAATCACTTTTCAGATTATTGAATATTGTTATTTGCAGGGGCTAGAGAAGTCTCAATAACTCATTCTTAGTCACAGTTTTACTTCTCATAGAAGTGGTGAAATATAGGTAGGAAGGAAAGGGAGTTCTCTGCAGGGTAAGGCACAATCACACAATCACACCCACACAAGCCATGTGACTTTTGGGCTGGCTACAAAATGGTATGTTCAGTTTCTTTCCACTCATCTATGCTTTAGCCAGTATTTTGTATTTTTTTTTATGTTGTGAACTGTCCTGTGATTTAACTTGGTGGGGAGTTGGAACTGTCCTGGAGTTAACTTGGTGGGGTCAGATATCTTACCATATGTCACTTTTTCACCATCTAGGGATTACACATAGTAATGTTGAACTGTGCAGGTCTGACAGGATGTCATGAATGTCAGCAAAGCGTGTTCTCATTAAAAAGAGAGCACGTGTTGTGGATGGGGCCAGACAAAACACCCACGGTTGCCAGCCAGGTTGATTCAAGGGACTTTGATCAGATTGGTGGCTGGTGTTACTGGGGTAAATTTGATGTTGCCAATTTAGGGGTGGGATCAGAGGTTATTTAAGCAAGGTCCACAGCATGTTCCTTTCTCTTTCGCTGTGGACACCGGATCACCCGCCCGCCCGCCCGCCCTTGATTGGGCTTCCGCTTTGACCTTGCTATGCCTGTCATGGGGTCGTTCGCATTGGTGCGGGGGCCTGGTAGGAATTTTTCCTTTTGGCTGATTAGCGTGTGCGAATTGGGTTTTGCCTACTGCGTAGCAAATCGTCACAACTTGTAAGGTTGGCGGTTAGGCATTGGTTAAATTGGTTGGTGGAGGGGTATGGATTGGCTGTGCCTGCCCCTCCAATGCTGCTGCTGCACGGGAATTCCGTTAAAGGAATTCTGGGGCTTACCATCCCTTCGTCCAAACCCCTGGAATCGGGTGCGGGCCGCGTAAGCTCCAAGGAGCATGCGGGAATGGAACTGAGGGTCTGTGTCACAGCTCCAGTTGTCCCTGATCTTGTTCCTCCACACTGACTCTCTCTGGAATCCGAGTCAGTGCTATCCCCCAAGGTGGGGGGGGGGGATAGCTAGTCATAACCAATGCCTAAGCAACCACTCACAATTTGTATGATAATAAAGTTGTGGCCAAAATTATGCCAAAAACCTTAAACAAAAATTATGTGTGATGTGTGAGTTATTGGGGTAGGGGTGTTTTGGGGGACCTCAGCACACAACTAAATAGAGATTTGTCCCCTTTTGTGAAGGTTAGGTTTGGGAAGGGGAACAGTTAAGTTCAGTGGCCTCCTTAGAGTGATTAGCTGGCTCCAAGACTTGCCCTCTGGGCTATAGCACCTTGAGGCAGTACAGGGGCTACCTCTAAGGCTTACCTGCCTCTTCCACCTGAAGCAATGGGCCCTTGGTGTGGCAGGGGGACGGTTGATGCTGAAAGGCCTACCTACTTATTTTCACTGTGTGACCTGGGCAAAGGGGTAGGCAGGACACTCACACCTACATTTTACTGTAAGCAGGGGTTTGGTCACCCAATTGGCTGCAGTTTTCACCTTATTTTAGAGTTAACTTCCCACACTGCTAGCTGTATTGGTTTTCTCTTAAATAAAGCTCAACCCATCTGACTCTTTAGTCAGCTAGCAGATCACAATATCCTTTTATGATAATGAAGGCTACTGAACATAAGAAATCACATTTGCTTTAATGCAATGAACTCTTAGCTTTGTGGAGTTGTATAAAAAGGCTGGTTCAGGTAATGAATTGGATGGCTTAGGGAGTGATTTTGTTCAATGTAGGCCTCAGTCAACTGTTCTGAATAAAAAGGTTTGCCAAAAAAGTGATTAGGAAGGGTGGGGGTGATAAACCAGAGAAGAGCACAAACATAAACAAGATAAAAGAAAAGCATTGGAAGAAAATAGTGCTAGAGAAACTTTTTAAAATACTTGATAAAAAATTGAAAAAAGAAGAAGTGATAATGTTTAAATTCCAACTAAAGATATTGACAGGGGCGCCAACTTAGGCACTGCATTATGGGTGCCCAGCATCGTGCACAATGTCATGTTACGTCACGCGTGCCACAGTGATGCCTGGGAGCCCCAGAAGTTGGGTTGGAGGCCCAGCAAGACCTCAGACACCACTTCTGAAGCTGCATGGTGCCTCATACACAACAGCCTGTGCTTCATGAGGCCCTGGAAATCACATAAGAGGCCCCACAGTGTGGGTGCCAAGCACCCACAACAAAATTTAGTTTGAATTTTGTCCATTACCATCTGTTTCTGACCAGACCCAGGATTTAGATAACCAGAACTCATTTGCACCATCGGGAACAAAAAAATGTCAGAGGGAGATTCTGGATAGTAATAACTGGAATTAGCTTTGATCCACCAACCATTAGTACTATGGATTTACCTTAAACCAAGTTTGCCCAGCCGTACAGACCACGGAGGCATACAACATATAAATCAGCTCAGATATTGATTTGAATTACCAGATACATTAAATTTTATTGAATCAAAGTCGGGGCTTGCTATACATTCAGGAATTACAAATATGTTTGTTTAATATTTAGATCCTAATATTACTTCCATTGGCAATGTAATGTTTGGCAAAAACAAAGCGCCATTATATAGTTATTATTTTCATGCCCTGGCTTCTTCCAAGAAGCTCTGGGCAGAATACATGGTTCTTCCAGCCTTTAATTCACCTAACAATCATCTGAGGGAGGTTTTTCACAGCTGATGAATCATGTGAGTGGGATCTGCCCAGATGAGTTACCACCATGATAGAAGAAAGCTGAGATAGGAGTGTAATAAATTAATTAAATTGAGAATGACAACTTAGGTTGGAATATACTTACATCCATCCAGTTCACATTGAAAGTACGGTCTACTCATTAAGCTCACGTGTGATCCTCAGTAGGGCTACACTGCCTTTTTATCTGCAGAGGTGCAGGATATATGATTGTTAGACCATCATTCCATTATTGAGATAAGTCTTTACATCTCCAGACTTGCACGGGATGCTTTGTGCTGCATTGTCCATCAACAAGAAGTGTCATTCAACTTGATAGAAGGGGCTCAGGGTTCTTCAATGAGCCAACTGAGGTGTTGCTCCTGCTCTCCTACTTTGTGTTATAAAACTTGGCTTTTGTCATTAGCTAACAGTTTCTAAAGGGATGCGGGTGGTGCTGTGGGTTAAACCACAGAGCCTAGGACTTGCTGATCAGAAGGCCAGAGGTTCGAATCCCCGCAACGGGGTAAGCTCCCGTTGCTCAGTCCCAGCTCCTGCCAACCTAGCAGTTCGAAAGCACGTCAAAGTGCAAGTAGATAAATAGGTACCGCTCCTGTGGGAAGGTAAACGGAGTTTCCGTGTGCTGCTCTGGTTCGCCAGAAGCGGCTTAGGCATGCTGGCCACATGACCCGGAAGCTGTACGCCGGCTCTCTCAGCCAATAAAGCGAGATGAGCGCCGCAACCCCAGAGTCGTCCGCAACTGGACCTCACGGTCAGGGTTCCCTTTACCTTTTAACAATTCCTAAATTTATTATTATTTCATAATCTCAAATCAGTGGATTGCAATATTTGGTGAAAGGACACTAAATATTAAAAATAATGATCATGTTAGAAATTCCCAACACGCCTGATGAATAAAGTTATAACTGCATGGAAAAATGTGATGAATCTTCAGATTCCCCTATTCAATTGCCATTGAGAAATTAATCAGTTTTTGCTTTGCAAGGGTATTCACAATTAACACCCCCCTTGCATTTTGAATTAAGCCTGGAAACAAATAGCTAATCAATGAAGATGACATAAGATCAGAGGTATAGCTATCATTCCATGATTTAGCTCCCTTAAAAAGAAAAAGAAAAAGAATGTGCCCTGGCTCCAGACAGAGGGCTTAAGGATCAAAATCCAGGGACTAGGGTCACCAATCACTGCCTTTCATTGTACGTTATGTGGCATCTTTATCCCACACTGTTTAATTCCTTCTTTCATCCTGTGCCTCAGATCATTCCATCTTGAGATTTCACATTTATGCCAAGCATTTATAAGCTAATAGCATTGTTTACACTCATGCTGCTCATTCAACAGCAAAGCTACCTTCATCATCAGCTTCACAAAGTTTACAGAAACAATGATTTCCCATGCGAGTTAAACTAATTAACTATTAATCATATTTCAAGTATCTCCTAATCTCATGCTAATTACATTGCTATAATTCATTAATAAATATTTAACTTGGCTTTAAGCATGCTTTCCTTGTTTTATGCCGCTAATAACCTGAAATATGCACACCATTTCAAATGGCATATTTACAGGGCATTGTTGCATACCATTTTTGGAATCTAATACCCAGTAGTTCCTCTTCTGTTCTGCAATGGAGGGAGAGTTTTTGGGCAATACTGTTACTCTCTTCCCTCTTTTCCTAAATATTATTTTATTAGTCCCTTCACTTCTCTTTTCTTCTGCATCCATCACTTCAACTTTGGCCATATGTTCAGTGGCAGTTCTGCTCAACCTCTACAGATCACAACAACAACTTCCTTCTACTTCCATGCTTTAGAACATGCATACAACCCACACATGTACCCTAGAAACACGAACTGCTTTCATTTTTATGTCTCCCCTCCTCCAAAGATCCTAAAGGTTATAATGTTGAGAAATTTATGTATGTTGAGGTTTTTGTTTTTTTTGCAAAATAGTCTTCATTTCCCTCAGAGAAATGACCATAGCTCAGTGGCAGAGGATGCTTTGCATGCAGAAAATCCTCAATCCTTGACATCTCCAGGTAGGTGTGGGAATGTCTGATTCTGAAACCCTAGAGATCTGGTGCCAGTTGGTGTGGACAATATTGAGCTAGATGGGTCAATGATCTGGCTTGGTTGCCCTTTTAGCTCAACCTTACTACCCACTGCAACACTACGAGAAACCTACTGGATAAAGCTCGCCTATTCAAAAGTGTTCTTAATTGACTCCATGCCAGTTGGAATGTATTAAATTGCTTAAAGTAGGTGTAGCCAATGTGGTGCTCTTCAGGCATTGTTGGACTACAACTCCCATAAGTCTCATAGCTAATGTATGAAGGGAGTTGTAGTTCAACAACCTCTGCAAGGCACTATGTTAGCTACCACTACCTTAAAGAATAACAGTGTTGTTATTTATTTAAAACACAACATTAAAAACAGTTTTAAAAAATCACAGGAAGCGGGGAGGGCGTCCCTGTGTTTGTGTGTGTGGTCAGGGTTTTGTGGTCAGGGTTTTGTCACAATTTATAGCCCATCTAATATGAGTAGTATTCTGTAAATTCAACTCAACTGGAAAACCTGTTTTAGAAGAATCATAAATTCAGCAAGCTTTCCTTTGGGCCATAATAATGAGCAGTTGTGCAAAATATTGTCTTTCAAAGATTAGCCATCTTTTGTTGAGCACAGTTAATGCTATGCATGATCCAGATTTCATGTATTCTTTGATGCTAGTACAATACAGATGATTGCTTTAGTGTATTAACCTTACACCTTACCTTTCCTCGTGCAGAAGATAAATTCTGAAAGCAGGTTCACCTTTCTTGTACTTAATGATCAAGATAATATATTAGAGCAAGTTGAACTAGTGAAACTTTTAAATTGGCTTTTAAGGAAGAAAAGGTGTGAATGAAGTAAGATGTGTCGTTTGAAAAGGATCCTTTGGAGAATTAGCATTTTCCTGAGCTGTTGAGGTGGGACACCGTTGCCATGGCTACAGAGAAGGTAGTACAAACTAATCACTTGGAAAAAATTCCCACAGCTAATCACTAGAGGTCAGTAGAAGATCTGAGGTGACTATCTTTTTTTGTTTTGTTTTCTGTAGATAAAAGTTTGTAGATCACTGTAGTTTCAAAACCATGTTATGATGCTCAGCTACCAAAGCTGCACGCTTGCTTCTCATTACCTCCACTTACATTCTGAAATTAAGTGGAATAGTTCAGGTGTGGGGAACATTTTTCAGGCAGAGGGCCACACTCTCTCATAAGGAATCTTCCAGGGGCCATGTGCCAGCGGTGGGTTGGGTAAGATGCAAAAGTGGTTGTAGCAATGACTGTGACCCTTCCTTTGTACAGCAGGCTGCCTACCAGTCGGGCAGCGTGCAGAGGTTTCTACAGATACATTGCCTCCATCTGTGGAGTAGGACAACTTAAGGTTGAAGCCTGGACACAGTTGTTCAGCTTTTGAGGGGCGATTGTCCAAAACATTGTTGAGCTGTTTGGGGCTGATCATCCAAGGTTGTTCAGTGGAATGGCAAGCGGGCTTCAGAAATCGCCATCTAGGATGCAACAAGGAAGCAACTGCTCCACAGGAATAGACAAAATTCTGTACATTTACTATTAAATTAAATCCCCCATGGGCACCAAATTATCCCCCACCCCCCCAGACATTAGCAACATTTTCTGGTTTATATGGCAACAATAAATATGTAGTGTCATATTTTGGTCTGATGCCCATAAATCAAAATGTGAAACATAACAAATGCCCAACAATTATGAGTCTAAATCTGAGGTCCTGCTTGAGGTTGAGGCCCAGGCCCCTGCCCCCCACCCATATCCCTGGTTGATGAGAGTGGTATTCCAGCAACATCTGGAAGCCCATGGGTTCCTCACTCCTACCTTAGGCTGTGCACACATTACTAGGTTAATGCGCAGCTAGGCCATTCTTCTTCTCAATTTAGAAGTAAACCATTTTGTGGGGGTGGGGAGCATTTTAAAAGTATTTCATAAGAACCTAAGTATTTCACTGAACTGTGCAGATGGGTTAGAATTTCTTCCATTGGAACTTCTACAGATTCACCATCCTGTGTAGTTTGTGGCTGTCTCATCCTGAACCCTGAAAGATAGTCTTTCATTTACATTAGGCACAAAGATTATTCAGCAGACTTTTATGAGAAAACTGTCTCTGCAAAAGGGGGGGCTGAGGTGATAATTGGCTTAAGAACAGCTTAACAGTCATTTACATAAAACAGAGGGAAAGTGGGTGGGGGGTATTCAGAAATATGAGAGTTTTCTAAACTTCTGATGTAAAGTGCAAACGCTGAAAATTATGTCAAATTGATAGGTAGAATGCTGCTGACAACCTTGGTTCTGTTTTCATAAAAGAAGTTAGGTGAATTCTGTTAGTTCAATAAAGGTTCTCGGAAGAAGAAGAAGAAGAAGAAGAAGAAGAAGAAGAAGAAGAAGAAAGATTTGGGTGTGTTTTTTAACTGCCAAAATTCTGTTTCTTGCAAACCAGATGTATGAAAGGCTTCTTCTGATGAAAAGCAGCACCATTTTAACATAATCATTTATATTAATTTATAATATAAATTCAAAGTCTGATGTTCCATTCTGTCCCAGGTTTTACTCTTTTATTAGAAAAAAATATGACAGTGCTTGTTGTATTACCATTTACCAAAACAGCAGAGAATGAAAGTCTTCCATATTCCCTAGTACATCTAATGGGATAGTTCTTGCTGGATGAGGGACTTTGTGTGGTGATTCCTGAATTACAGGGTGTTGAACTAGATGACCCTTTGGTCCTTTCCAACTCTACAATTCTATAATTCTATGAACTTGCATTTTCTCCCTCTGCTTTATCCTTACATCAAGGCCTTCCAGCCAATTTCTCTCCACTTCCTCAATGATACTGCTACTTCTGGAGTGCTTGGAGATGATGTACAGCACGCAGGCATCACTGGAAGCTTTTTGTTGTTGTTTAGTTGTTTAGTCGTGTCCGCCTCTTCGTGACCCCATGGACCAGAGCACGCCAGGCACTCCTATCTTCCACTGTCTCCTGCAGTTTGGTCAAACTCATGCTGGTAGCTTCGAGAACACTATACAACCATCTCGTCCTCTGTCGTCCCCTTCTCTTGTGCCCTCCATCTTTCTCAACATCAGGGTCTTTTGCAGGGAGTATTCTCTTCTCATGGGGTAGCCAGAGTATTGGAGTCTCAGCTTCAAGATCTGTCCCTCCAGTGAGCACTCAGGGCTGATTTCCTTCAGAATGGATAGGTTTGATCTTTTTGCAGTCCACGGGACTCTCAAGAGTCTCCTCCAGCACCATAATTCAATAGCATCAATTCTTTGGCGATCAGCCTTCTTTATGGTCTAGTTCTCACTTCCATACATCACTACTGGGAAAACCATAGCTTTAACTATACAGACTTTTGTTGGCAAGGTGATGTCACTGGAAGCTAGGCCCTGTTATACTGACGATGGCATTGGTAACATCACAACAATATCTAGAAATTACCAGGTTCCCATGCCTCCCAGCTTATCCATAAGTGAGATTCCATCAAGGATAGGAAACATCAGGCCCAGGGACCAAATATGTCTCTCCAGGCTTCTCTAACTGCCCCATATCAGCCACACATCTCTCCCAGCCTCATGTCCATTTCCTAGACCACAGCCCTCACAGCCCTGGGTGTCTGCAACCTCCTTGACTGTTTTTGCCTGGCTGGAATATATCCTTTCACTTTCAGGTGAAATGCTCCAAGGGTGAAATGCTCCAAGCTTGAAAAATATCCACATTTGCCCTCTGGCTATATTTGGGGATCCATAGCTCAGTGGCTATGGGGGACGCAGGTGGCGCTGTGGGTTAAAGCCTCAGCGCCTAGGGCTTGCCGATCGAAAGGTCGGCGGTTCGAATCCCTGCGGCGGGGTGCGCTCCCGCTGCTCGGTCCCAGCGCCTGCCAACCTAGCAGTTCGAAAGCACCTCCGGGTGCAAGTAGATAAATATGGACCGCTTACCAGCGGGAAGGTAAACGGCGTTTCCGTGTGCGGCTCTGGCTCGCCAGAGCAGCGATGTCACGCTGGCCACGTGACCCGGAAGTGTCTCCGGACAGCGCTGGCCCCTGGCCTCTTAAGTGAGATGGGCGCACAACCCCAGAGTCTGTCAAGACTGGCCCGTACGGGCAGGGGTACCTTTACCTTTACCTTTACCTAGCTCAGTGGCAGTGCACACATTTTGTATTCAGAAGATCCTAGGTTCAATCATCACATTTCCAGGTAGGGCTTGGAAAACTGTCTGAGCTGATGTTGCAGTAGGAAGTTGCTTTATACAGTGTATGACCACTTGTCCATCTAGTATTATACAATAGCCATAGGTTCCCTATTTTTAATGTAGACAATAATGAGCTAGATGGATTTTTTTAAAAAATGGCTTGCTGTAAAGCAGCTTTTATTTCTTGTAGATGGTACAGCAAAATAATTTGGTGTATATGATGGCATCTGATGTATACAAATTCATTTTAACGCTCATAGATCTTCACAGCAGTTTGCCTTGTGATGATTTGGCCCAGTTTGCAGAAACTCCTAACTTCAATTGAAGTTCACATTTTCACTTGCTCTTGACTTTGATTTGAGAAGAAGTTGATAGACTTTTGGTTAATGAGCCAATTATATTCCGACAAGATAACCATCATGCAGAGTGTTGTGCTTAGCTAAATTGCTATGCTAATAGCAAGTAGCTCACTACACTTCTTGTATTACTGAAAAAATGCAACGGGAAGACTCTGCATTTATTGAGAACTTTCACTTCTCCCTCTCAATTTCCATGTATCATTTAGTTTTTCTCCCTCCTTCCATGGGGGTAAATGTGTTGGATGTTTTAGGTATGATTCAGCTAAACTTGAACCCTTTTTACAGTCAATCTACATATTATACAAAATGAAAGTGGTGGTAGTAGATTTCTAGATTATACCACTTTAGACTGTCCAATTTTTATCTTGCTGGCACTCATTCATATGTTCAGTTCCATCCCTCTGCATGCTTTCCTATTCTTTCCTGTCCCTTTCCAAATCACTGTACACATTTTGTTTGTGCATTTTAAGCACACCTTTACGTAAACTACACAGCTTGCCAGCACACCCATACAGAAGACTCAAGATGCAAGATGGTTATATGTATTAAATATTTACAGCTTCTGCCTGTGTTCATGCAGCAAATGATTGGAGTAAATTCTCATTATGTGAAGCTTGGGTATGTCAATCTGACATGTTCACTACACAGTCTTGCTCTCCACTGTTCACCAAGGTGTTCATGCCAAGCCTAAAGGGAACCCCCAAAGACCAGCCAAGCCAAAGGAGATAGAAGGTGACTGAAGATAAGTAGAAGAGAGCTCCATAGAGCAGGTGAGGCCATACTAAATGTTTTGCTCTATGTTGTCATGGGGCACACCTCCACGGCATGTGGCACCAACAACAGATGACCACAGTAACCAACCTGATGTATAAGGAATAAAGAGATCTCTCAAGGATCCTGGTTCCAAGTTGTTAAGGACTTTATATATGAATGTCAAAACCTTAAACTTGGTTTGGTAGCAGATTGACAGCCTGTGCAGGTCCACCAACAAAGGTGTTACCCAGTGGTGGTTGGACACTCCGATCAGCATTGAAGGCATTTGATAATCATTAACAACCTCCTTGGATGTTTTGTGTCAACAAATCAGACAAATTAAATTTTAGACTTGGTCTCCTCCCATTCTGTTACAGATGTTGGCGAACTTGTTAAATATGGACTGTTTATTTGTTTACTGTCCTAGTTGATTTACAAGTCAACGCTTAATGATTTCTTCACTGCAAAAACTCAACATATTATCAACAGCCAGCATACTAAACTAAAATCAACACATTATGATCATTATATGTCTCTTCCATAATTGTATAAGGCAGCTGGAGTGTAAATAAATATTGTTTTTTTATTGGGCAACATTATTAGACTATCTATTGTAGCTATAGTCCGCAGACATGCTTAGGAGATATTATCTAACCAATAGAGATCTAAAGCCAGTATATTTCTTAAAAAGAAGTGGAAACTGAATAAAGCACTGAATCACAAGCCTCTCTGTTCAATAAGGAAGGAGCCATTAGGAGTCATGAATGGGCAACATGAGTGGAAGTGATACATTCTCTTTTCTGGAGGTAATTGTGCATCTAATCTCTACCACTGTAGTAGACAGCAGTATCATCTCTGCCTAGTGGTCTATTATTGCCATATAAGTATATTATCTCAAAACCATTAGTGTACAAATGACACTTGGAGCTGTGATTAACTGTCATTTCAAGGACAGTGTCCAATGTGGTACCTGTTTTTGCCTTTGTTGAAGTACTGGAATGCTCATCCTGCAAAGCCTTCCTTTTTTCTTTTACTCCAGAGGGTAAAATAATGAAACCTTAATCTTTCTTGCTGAGTGAATTCCCTTGAGTTCTCACATCTGAACTCCTGTCAGCAACCATGCTACAGCCTTCAGCACTAACTGAAGCTTATAGATCAAACACAAGGGAAATCCTTTTCAATAGGGTGCAAATTCAGACATATCAAGAGTGATCAAGGGGGGAATTTGTGTGGCCCTATCAAGTAGTGACTGGTGAGATGAATTTTACTACATTCCATACCTGATCGATCCATTATCTGGATAATATAAGAAGACCAGAATCCTGTGGCCAATCAGATGACAGAAGACTTCCATAAACAGGGAAGAAGTAGCCTTCCTCCAGGGTTGCTTCCTAGGAAGTGGTATTTAGTGTCGTACATCCCAGCAAGTGGCACCCAGTATTCTTTGAATAGGGAGGATCTATTTAGGGGTCCTTTACATTTACTTTTTAATTTAATGATCATGGCAAATAGCCATTGAGAGACCAATCCTCCGTGAATTTGCCTAACCCCTCTTGAAAGCCATCAGTGAGTATCACAACATATTGTGGCAGAGAATGCCATCAGAAATCAGGAATATATGTTGTTGTTGTTGTTGTTGTTGTTGTTCAGTCGTGTCCTACTCTTCATGACACCATGGACCAGAGCACGCCAGGCACTCCTGTCTTCCACTGCCTCCTGCAGTTTGGTCAAACTCATGTCAGTAGCTTCAAGAATACTGTCCAGCCATCTCGTCCTCTATCGTCCCATTCTCCTTGTGCCCTCAATCTTTCCCAACATCAGGGTCTTTTCCAGGGAGTCTTCTCTTCTCATGAGGTGGCCAAAGTATTGGAGCCTCAGCTTCAGGATCTGTCCTTCTAGTTAGCACTCAGGGCTGACTTCCTTCAGGATGGATCGGTTTGATCTTTATGCAGTCCATGGGACTCTCAATAGTCTCCTCCAGCACCATAATTCAAAATCATCAATTCTTCAGTGATCAGCCTTCTTTATGGTCCAGCTCTCACTTCCATACATCACTACTGGGAAAACCATAGCTTTAACCACACTGACCTTTGTCGGCAAGTTGATGTCTCTGCTTTTTAAGATGCTGTCTAGGTTTGTCATCGCTTTTCTCCCAAGAAGCAGGCATCTTTTAATTTTGTAAAAGGCCTCCTCGCCATTTGGTGGGGAGATATAGATGTCTGATTTTCTAGAAGCTTACATGTACATGGTGAACAGTTATAACATGGTACATACTATGATGTTCAATTAGTAGGACAGTCTTGAGAAACTGACTCATGTGCATGCATGTCTGATTAATCCCTTTTCAAGCAGGAAGTAGAGCAGAATAGCAGAGTTCATGTTTTGCATGCAGAAGGTCTGAGGCTCAGCCACATAAAAGGATGATGTAGCAGGTCATGGGAGAGACCTCTGCCTAAGTCCCTGGGGTCCACTTCCACCCACAATATTGAACAAGATAGACAAAATAAATAAATAAATGACCTGACATAAGGGAACTTCCTATGATCTTCTCCAGTGAACCTCTTCTTTCACGGCTGTCTAGCATGCTAACAACATTCTTAGCACATAAAACAAATCCACAGCATTTCCAGAAACCATTTTTGAAACAAGAAAATTCTGCAAAAAATGAGCTTATTACTAGTTTATTTTTCATTGCCTATCAAACAGATGTCCCTCATTCTCCAGGGGATTTTCAGCTTTCCCCAGTTGTTCTGCCTTAGTGAGCTGCCAGATGTTCTATTGCTCAGCAACAATCCTCATCAGCGGCAAAGGTATGAAAGATTCAGCCAAAGCAAAAGTGGCAGCTCTAAATCCCCCCACATTTATTTATTTATTTATTTATTTATGCATGCTAAGAGGTGGGATAAATCGCTCCAAATTGGTAAACGTGAAGAGACAGGTGGGACAAAAGATCTCACACACCTGCTGTCTTCTCTGAGAGCTAGTACTACATAGTTGCAGCTCCTTATGGGTCACAAAATACCAAATCTCCCTCTTAATAACAATACAATACAATACAATACAATACAATACAATACAATACAATACAATACAATACAAAAAAACCACCATCAGCTCAGCTGAATACACGGCATGGCAAAATATAAACTGAAGTCTGCTCAGGAGTGTCTTAGCAAAGTCTACCATTTCCGTAGGGTGTGAAGGGAAGGGAACAAGAATAACCATACATGCAGATATGGAGTTGTAGAAATGACTGGGGTCTTTTGCAGCCTTGCCTGTAGATGCTATGGATTGGTCAGGGGAACTGCTGCATGCAAAGCAAGTACTCTTGCAGTTCCCTCCTGGGAGCAAATCCCACAAAATCCAATGGGACTTCCATCTGACGAGCATTGGATTTGGCTGTAACAATAACAACAATGTTTATCTGGGTCTCCTCTTGTGCTATTTTCCTAGATTTCTGGTTTGCTGGCAGTTTTGCCTAATTGGAGCAAAACAATATCCAACAGATGGTATGGAGTTCTAGACATGGCTTGTTTGCTGTGAGAACCTTTTAAAAACTGGAGGGCTCTGGTATATCCATGTTTGCCTTGGTCTGTTCTCTTGGGGCTTGCTGAGTCCCACCAGCATGAATTAATGTAAGTGATGCTGATAGGTATGAATGACCTGTGCAGACATCCTGGCAGGCAGGTTCTGTGGGTGTGAAGTGATTGTAATGAGTTGGCACTCTGCCTCAAAGTGGACATTTGTTTTGTTTTTACTAGATGCACCCATTTCCATATGAACGACTACAGAAGTTCTCAATGCAACTGATGCATAAGAATCTCCTATTTTAAATTTCCTCTTTTTTCCCAGAATACTGTTCATGCATGCACAAATAGTTACATATTTTAGTTCCTTGAGATCTCTATCTCACACTCACAGAGACCTTATACTGGGAATGACAAATAAATTTGATTCCCCCCACATTTATAGGCAAATCTACCTAATTAAGCAATAAGCAAAAACAAAACAAAACAAAAAAGCTGTCCTTCAAAATTTTCCCTTCTCTGAAATTTTCACTGTAGTTCTCCAGCCAGGCAATACATATAAAAATGTTTACCCTATGGTAAATGCACAAAATGCATATTTGTGAAAATAACATAAAATGCATTATGTTAGGGGAAATTGCAAAAATCTGTGCATCAGGCAAAATTGTGTACATAATGAGAAATTATTTCAAAAATGCCGATGAATTTTCACAGTAATGGATCACAAACTGTGGAAATGTTGAGAACTGAATTTAACACTGGGGGGTGGGAGGGGAGAGATTCATCCATCCCTACATTATACACATGCATATTTCTAAAACATTACAGAGAAGTAATTGAGATATGATTGTACAAATCTTTGCATCTAGATTCTTTCTGTGCAATGTTTTACCAAAGTTTTACCAACAGTGCATAAAAAAGTCCTGGTGCATATTTACCTATGATCACATAAAAAAATATGTGCACCATTTTAAGGCAACATTTGAACAATGAGCCTCCGGTTGCAAAGTGCAGAAGAGTCGGGCACACTTTGCACGTGGAAATAATGAAATTAATTTTAGTATCTCACCTCCCCACTTGAATGAGAATGTGAGAAGAATGGGATACAAGGCAAAGCAGGGTTAATACTCCCAAACATCTCCACAGTTATTTTCCCTATAGGTCTCCAGTTGAGTAGCCTGGCAGCCAAGGAGCTTCCACTTTCTGAGGTCTGATTTAACAGTTGTCAAATATAGGTCATCATTACTTAGCTGAAGAAAATGATTCTCTCCCCCTCCCCACTCTGCTTTACTGCTTTCTTAGTATTAATTTATTCATCATCACTGAAGCAACTGACTTATTGCAAAGCTTATCCAAACAGTAGGCAGAGGCTTCTCTGCAAGGGAATAAGAGCTCCTAATTGCCAGAGTAAATGTTGCCAGGTGTTCATCTCCCTTGTCCTAATAAATAAATAATTAAGAGACATTATTAGTAAGAGACCAGATCCCTGGAGGTTTGAAGCATTAAAAGAAAGAAGGGGGTGTATGCGAGCCAACGCTGAAACCAGGCATTATGTTGTTGATAAAGGGCTTTCATAGGAGAGTTGGCAGGCCAAGCATAGCACCATTTATGGATGGACAAATCAGTCCAGTTCTGATCAATGCCAGCTTCACAGGTAGGAATTAATAAATCTAGTCAATCCAATTTCTGCTTTAAATGTGTGGGTTTTTTCCATTAAAAATATCAGCAAAAGTTTTAACTTTAAAATGTTCTTACAATGTGCTATGAGCACTGCTTTTAAAACTAATTTTTTTCTTTTGCAGGTGAAAGTTACTCAAACCAATTAAAAAGTTAGTCTGCTGTGCTACCACTGCCAAGTATGATCAAAATGGGGCTGCGAATTGTTCTCGCGGGTGCTGGGAGATGATGAGATCATGTCCCTCAACCATGTTGTTTTAAATAATGAAATAAAACAATGCACTATGCCCATTGGGCTGGGTTTTGCCTGTAAAAAGAAACTAAACATGATTATACAGATAGCACACAGGCAAATAAGTACAGTGGTACCTCAGGTTAAGTACTTAATTCATTCTGGAGGTCCGTTCTTAACCTGAAACTGTTCTTAACCTGAAGCACCCCTTTAGCTAATGGGGCCTCCGGGCCGCCGGAGCACGATTTCTGTTCTTATCCTGAAGCAAAGTTCTTAACCTGAAGCACTATTTCTGGGTTAGCAGAGTGTATAACCTGAAGCGTATGTAACCTGAAGTGTATGTAACCCAAGGTACCACTGTATAAAGTAAACCTGTCAGGTTTTTGTAGTGTGAATTCCAAGGCAGGGGGCAAGGGCTTTGGCTCAGTGGTAGAGCATCTGCTTTGCATGCAGAAGGTACAAAGTTCAATCCTTGGCATCTCCAGAAATACCCCTAAAATCTTGGGGAGCCTGTGCCAGTCAGTGTAGACAAAGTGAAGGACCTTTACAGCAGAGCTGGATATGATGCTTGAAACCGAATTACTGCTGAAACGGGCACATCTTCACAAATAATGTTTTCTTTCCACTCAGTGCATATTGCACTTATGGGATTTGGTGCCACAGCATCTCTCAACTAGATGGGAAAGCTTTTGGAAAATCAATGGAAAGTCTTTAGATGGCTGCTAGTCATGTTGCCTCTATGCAGACTCCAGGTTCAGAAGCAGAGTGCCTCTGTGTACCAGTCATGGGGAGCCACCATAAGAAATGTCCTCATATCCTCCTTGCTGGGCTTCCAAAAAAGGATTGGCTGCTATAAGAAACAGAAAGCTGAACGAGGGAGACCTTGGGCTGTATCCAATGTTCATTCTACCAAGAGCAGAACCATTGAAATTAATGAACCTAAGTTAGACATGTCCATTAATTTTAATGGATGTACCCTAAATAGGATGAATATTGGAAGCAACTGCAGGAAAGTGTTTCTGGAATCCTAACACCATAAACTAGAATACTCTGTGTTCTGGGAATCAGGTGGCTGTGGGTGGCCAGCCCCATAGCAGTGCTTGGAATGCCACATCAACAAAAGTTGTATTCCCTCAGACTAGAAAACTTGTGACCCATAGAAGCCACCACACATTCCTGTGTTCTTCTAGACTGACAGCTGTCACCACCACCACTTATCACACTCTAGTTATTTGTTACTGGGCTGTGCATTGTGGTTTGTATCCAACTAAGTTCTACTCAGAGTAGATTTTCTGAAATGAATAGACCTAAGTTAGTCATGTCCATTAGTTTAAATGAGGTTATTCAGTCGTATTTTCTCTGGATAAAAGCCCTATGGTTTAATCTGGTACAACTTTTCTGGTGTTTCAGTTTGAGGCTGTGGGCTGCCACAGAATGAAAGCCAGGAACTAGGAAGAAGTCAGAGATAATAGAAACTACTGTTGCCTAAGCAATGTACCAATGTATTCCACATTCATCAGTTTACTGGACTGGTAACTGAATCTTTCTTGGATACTGGTGACAAAATATCAGACTTCATCACACCTGAGGCAGCAGGGTAGTTTAGGTAGCTCTGTCCTCCAGACAAGAGGAACAACTAGGCAGTTTAGGGAAAACAGCTAGGAAGCTGCAGTCACTGCCCCTAGCATGTGCCACCTGAGGTGGCTGCCTCACTCTGCCTAATGGTAGGGCCAGCCCTGAGTGGAGAATTCTTAATGCATTGGTTTTAGTTTGAAAAAAGGGCTATGGAATTTGAAATCTCATCATCTGGGAAGAAAAGTAGACAAGAATTTTAAATGCATCCCCAATAAATAACACCCCATTATAGGTCCATTCATAATTATGTTGGCTATATATATATATATATATATATATATATATATATATATATATGCAAGGTTATTAATGATAAAAAAAAGTTCAGGCAGACAATGTCAGAAGCAGTAGTTGAATCAACGTGGATTAAAACAGCGGGCCCGCCATCATTAATGGTCTCTCTGCTGCTTGCATTCCTTGAAAAGTCTGGCTTCAGACTTCTGCTACACCCTCAGGGCAAAATTATCTTCTTCATTGCACATTGCGGATCTCAATTGCATATTCTACATTTATTTAACTTGCCTGACTCCCATTGGCATTGCTGAAAGTTGTGAGTAGAATGACAGAATGAACAAACTGGATTCACTGTGTGCAACCAAGTGGGAAATATTGGCTTAAATACATATTAAAAGGGGGGCGAGTCAAATGTTCTGAATGATGAAAACTATTGTAGCTTACTTTGCAGAGTTTGTCTGAGGCAGTAAGTAGCCAAGTGAAACCAGGGGCCTCATCGCTGAAACAAGCTAGCATGAATTCCTGAACAGAGTTACAATCAATTTAATGCATTGTGGTTTTAACAAATATAAGGGAAACATCCCTTTTTTCTCTCCAGAAAGCCTAGTTCATCAGCTTCAATGTGGAATCTTCCATCTGATTTCACAGCAAGAGTCCTGATGGAATGAACTGGGGCTTTTGAAAATGAACATGTGATATTCCCAGATAACTTTGAAAGAGACTTTGTGTATTGGGTCAAATAAAAAGACGTTCCTTCCTGCATTTCAACTTTAATAGCAAAATCCCAGTTTCTTCCAAAGTTAGGCTCAGTCTCTTTTACTGAAACTTTGGAAATCCAGCTCCCCAAGTAAAACAAGCTTAGAATTTCCTTGAGGCCAGTCCTGAAATTACAGTTAATACAGTGTGCAGGGGTCATGTTACTTAGTGGAGCCCCTGGATATGTTTCTATTAGACCCAAAGAACTGCATTGGCTGTTCATTAAGCTACTGGGTCATGTTTAAAATCTTGCTCCTTTCTACATCTCCCCATTTAGAGAAGTGTCCTACATTTTGTTTCCTACAGCTAAACAAATTCATGATCCACAAGAGGACCTGTCCTCTTCTAACTTGACTGACAAGCTTACTCAGGAGTCTTTGGTGAGGTACTTTGTCAAAAGCTTTTTGAAAGCCCAAGTACACTATGTCAACCAGGCCACCTGTATCTATATGCTTGCCAACACTCTCAAAGAACTTTAATAGTTTCATTAGACAGGCATTGGCCTTCCAGAAGCCATGCTGGCTCTGCTTCAGCAAGGCTTCTTCTATGTGCTTTGGATATTTTATCTTTAACAGTACTTTCCACTAATTTACATCAGACAGATATAAGCTGAGCAGCTTGTAATTTCTAGGACCCTTCTGGATGCTTTTTAAAATGTTGATGTTATATTGGCTACTTTCTAGTCCTAAGGTATGGAGGCTAAGCAGAGGTACAAGTTACATATTTTAGTTAGAAGACCAGCAAGTTCACATTTGACTCCATTGAGAACTCTCAGGTGGATCCCATCCTAACCTGGCAATTTGTCAGTTTTTATTTTGTCTATTAGGTCTAGTCTCTCATCACTATCTGATTCAGTTCCTTATACTCACCTCCTGCAAAAGTCAGTTCAGGCACTAGATCTGGCATATAACTTCCATTACAAAGAAAGATGCAAATAATTCATTCAGTTTCTCTGCAATCTCCTTATCTGTACCTTTAGCAAAATTTGTCAAAAATTATGCATTCATGTTTCCTGTATTTGGGGAAAATTACAAGGGGCAGCAGACTGGAGTGCAATGGATGAGCCTCACCTTGGGAAAACCACCTTTATGATTGTGGCATCTCTCCAACCAAGTAATTTGTTATTGTTTCATTCATTTCTTCTCTCTTTCATTCTAGTTGCACTCTCTTTTCATTGCTCACTCATTATTATTTCTACATTGCTTACAATGGGGGAGAACCAGACTGTTTTCTGATGTTATTAACTTCCAAATTTAACACTCAATTGCCATGAAATTCTCGTGCATTGTGCTAGTTTGTAAGGCATCAGACCAGCCAAGTATCAGAGACATTAGACAAATAGTTCCCATTAAGCAGTTTTTAAAATTGTGACATCCCCTAACTTTGCAATTGCTTTATACTCCAGATTGGACAGTTTTTATGTCTTGCTTTTCTCCCAGGAGGTACACCATGGAAGGGAGAGATCAGGCAGGTTGTCTGTAACTGGATATAAGTGCCTGTTTACAACTCACCTCTTGATTCTGGTGCTGTCAAATAGATCTCCCCCTTCTGGACCTTTTGCCCGAGGTCCCTTTCCCTTGTGTGTCATTGTCGAAAAGAAAAGAAAAGAAAAGAAAAGAAAAGAAAGAAAAGAAAGAAAAGAAAAGCTGAGGTCCAGACCTATGCCATCTCATTTTCACTTTCATACAGAGCCTACCACAAGCACCATATAGAATTTTGGGTTGATGTGATCTGCATTGAGAGGGGGTGGGGGTGGTCCAAAAACTGGGATTAAAACATATGTACATAATAATCCAGTTTCTACTTTTCAATCACCATCATAATAGAACCTGCACAGATATTTATTGTTAAAAATTTGAATGTGGAGGGGGAGTTGCATAATGTAACCAACAAAGGGTATGTACTACACAGGAGAAACTGATGTCATTTAAAAAGTCTGCTTTAGTCTGTATTTTCCCTGGCTTCTGTAATGTGCCCTCTTGATAATCTTATAAATCAAGAATTGTATTCAGCTAATTTCTACTCAGAGGACACCCACTAAAATCAATAAACTAAAGTTAGCCATGTCCATTAACTTTACTGGAGCTATTTTGAGTAGGACTAACATTGAATATCACCCTCAATGATCAATTATCAATATAAACAATGGTAATAGAGTTTGACTGATAGCTGTTACTGTTTGGAGAAGAAAGCACACACATATATGTCTGGAAAAACAGCAACAAAGCAATCTTAATGAAATGAGCTGCATGACTTTGGTTATAGAAGGCTGATAAACATCATGCAAAAAAAAAAAAAAGGTTTCCAAAATTATGCACTCGGACTTAATAAAGCATCTAGAAGTGATCACAGTAGGCAACCAACCACTAGGGCTTAAGAACTAAAGTTTCTTTTAGCTCCAGATTCCTAGGACAGGGGCTATATTTTACTTCTTTATAAACAAGGAAGTGAATGAAGGAAAAAGGTGGCAAGCTGGATAGTATGAAGGTCATTCTATCTTTGTGCCACATTTCAGAAAAATATCTTAGAAAGTTAAAATGATGGGGAAGAACAAAATTGTCAGGAAGTACAAAAGTCTTAGAGGGATGGAAGAGGGAAAGTGTTCTGTAATTATAGTGGTATCATAGGAAAGCCATCAGTAGAAGCCAGGTTATTAAACTCGCTTTCTGCTGCCTTTTCTTTCAGTGTTTTCTTGTTTGTCTTTAGTAAGTCTCCTCCTCAGTCCATCAACCTGAACCCTCTCTTCTCCTATAATGCAAGATTTTACCACTTTCTGACAAACTGATCCCTTAAGTCAAAAGAATTCCCTTTTAAGCTTGGTGCTCCTTCTGATATCATTACTCTGCTTGATGATATAGGATTGTGATTAGCACCTTGTCAGTACAGAAGCTATTGAATTCTAAGAAGATGGAGGGGGGAAAGGGAGGAATGAGAGCAAAGTTTCAAACCCAAAGAGCTGTAGGATTCTGCAAAAAACCAAACAAAAAACCAACCACCCTATTCATAATCTCCCAGCCAACATTTGGTTAACACCCATGGCTCTTGCAACTACTCTTCTTGATAACCATCAAATATTTTCTTTGACCCAAACTCCCGCCACATCCACATCATTTTATTTTATTTTGCTTTTTTTGGTTCATATGGGGAGAGGCGGTCTTGAGGTATTGTGGTCCTGAGCCATTTAAGGCTTTATGGGTCATAACTAGAACTGTGGACTGGGCCCAGAAAAAGATGTAGAAGTAAAGCTGTGGGTCATCAGCATATTCCTGACAACGTACTCCAAAACTTTTGATAATCCCTCTCAGCAGTTTCATGAAGATGTAAAGCAGCATAGCAGATAAAACTGAACAAAAATTGAATGCTACATGGGGCTGAAGAGCACCCCTGCCCCAGCATTACCTTCTAGAAATGACCACCAAACTGGACCAGAACCATATGATGTCATGGCACCAGCACACATGCTCAGCATCCACAGTCTGGGGCCCAAGTCAGTGCCGCTGATCAGCAGAATACCTAATTTATCCTATTGCCCAAAGCAAGCAACATACACTCTAGATCCCCCCCGAACTGGACAGAGAGCCGGGAGACAGAAAGAGAATTTCTATAGACTACAGAAACGCCCCCTCCCCAGCCCTCAAGTCTGCTGCACCGAGTACCCAGGTTGGCACAGCTGGGTGAGACCAATTCCACCTTGCTCACCAACCCAGGTCTCAGTGTTACAGACTGTATCAGCCTCCTCATCCATAATTAGATCATGTAGGGAGGTCTTACTCAGAGCTGACCTGGCATTCAGCAACAATAGCTGCAGACTTGAGGGCTGGCTGATAGGACAACCACAATTCATTAAGTTGGAAGAGAGGCTGGCAAATGGCACAGTCATTAACTGCCTGTGCTGTATGCTCCTTACCCAGCCTGCCTCACTCCATACCACCTATTGCCCCAAACCATTTTGACTGGGGTTTCCTCTGCTCTCCTCAGCTCCTCTCTTTCCAGGCACATCCTACATCCCTTAATTTAAAAACAACAAAAACCCCAAATTAAAAAAAATATGCACAAGTAAAACCAGTTTAAAATATTTTAAACACTTAGGACAATAAATAATAGAATCCCCTAACAAAAAACCCCTAAACAATGCCCCATCCCAAAAATTTATTCAGCCTCCTCATGTAGCTGGAGTCAGGCAGGGCTTACCCTCCCAGGGAGCAAGGTCCTCCAGGACTCACAGCCAAGATGATATTCAGAGGCATATAGCCTCTGACAGTGGAAGAAGAACATAACCATCATTATGGAATCATTAAGAACATAACCATCAGTAATGGAATTTGTCTAGTTCCCTTTTAAAGGGATGTCAGGTTGCTGGCCGCCACTCCATTTTGTAAGAGTTCTTTCCTGATAAATGTTGCTGGTCTTACCAAAACTCCTTCCTGGTTCCCTTAAAACTGCATGGCTCTTTCACCCAAGAGAATGAATTTCACCAACATTTGGGTGTTGACTCTACATGCAACATAACCACTCTGCTTCTCTAGAGTTGTACCCTAATATGTTAGTCACAGCACTTGCTCTTTTCTCTGTGGACCACTTCAATGTTTTCAGCCAGCCACGAGCCACCCTAAGTACCAAATCACTTGGAACATGAATGAGAGGCCAGCATCATTCTCTTCTGTCAAGCCTCTGCCAAAGCAATCAATAAACTTTCATCTATTTCTAGCGGACAACACATTTACATAATTGTACCTCCTTGCATTTACTGTACTGGGACTATCTAGCTTCTCACAAAGGTTAAGAGACAGGGCAGATGTCCATAAGCTCACTGTTGTTATTAGTGTGCTTTGACCAGCTCATTCCTCTGTGACTTTTACTGTGCTCATCTGTTCAGGAAGGCTAGCTTTTCCAGGGCTCATTTGCTGGTTAATTGCATTCTCAGATCTTCTAAGATGTGTGTAGCACCTGCTCTCCACTTCACAGACTCTTTTGATCTCCCTAGAAATACCCAACTTTGATTATGTGAAAATCTTTCCTAACTGTATTACGTGCCTGGAAAGCAAGTTCGGAAATTGCTGGTGGAACTGTTGTGATCAGGGAAAGAGAGAGAAGGCGTGTGTCTGTTTTACAACTGAAAACACAGTTATATATCAAGAAAGCTGAATCAAATGCAATGTGTTTTCATTCATAGTTTCCTTGTTTGGGAACTTCATTACTGCTAATTCGAAATCTCTTTGACCTCATCTTGACCCTCCAGTGTCCAAATCCAAACACCAATATTTCTTGAAAAGCCAAAGGGTTGTTGTGTTAAATGGTGCAAAAGAAGTATTAGGGCAACAATCCACTGGAAACATCTCTTATTGTGATTCATATTGAAATGAATGCAAATTATGCAAGCACACTTCTGTACATTTGGTGCAATTCCCATTGCAGGGATTGGATTAGAAGACCCTTGGGACCCCCCTCCATTTCTATGATTTCAATGAAGCTTTCATGGAAAGTATTTGAGAGTGGGAATTAGTGTCAGTGTAGGGATGAGTGTGTCTACTGCAATTAACGAGTGCTGAATTGCAGTAGACACACTTCCACATAATATATTTTGAAATGTAGGTCCATCATTTTATTTCTCTACACTTGGCTATTGTAAACTTTGGACAGGTTCACATATTTATGACTGCAACATAAACAAATGTGTATTAATGTATCTGTTTACCACAAGTAGAACATTCTGCTACCCAATACCTTCCTTGTTACTCCTTCATAATAGAAGGCTTGTATCCAAGAGGGGAGCAAAGGGTACCTATGCAAGAATGGACCTTTTCAGTGGTGACTCCTGAGATGTGGAATGCTTTCCTCATGCTTTCCTGGGGCTATCATTGTCAGCTTTTATATGCTGTGTTAACTCTCTTTTTGTTTACTCAGGCTTTGGACTGACTTGTATTAAGATATGATTTCTGGTTGGTTTTATGGTTTCATCCTATGGTGACATGGGTATAATTCACCATTTTTATAGCTATTGTTGAATGAACACTTTTTGTTCTGTTGCTGCTTTATATGCATGGTTTTAATGTGTTTGTTTGTTTGTTTTAAGTTATGTGTATTGTATGACTTGTAAATTGCTTTGAGGCATTTTGTGTGTGTGAAAAGTGATGATAAAGGGCCTGGAAACCAAGGCATATGAGGAATGACTGAAGGAGCTGGGTCTGTTTAGCCTGGAAAAGAGAAGCCTGAGAGGTGATATGATAGTCATCTTTAAATATCTGAAGAGCTGTCACATGGAAGATGGAGCAAGCTTGTTTTCTGCCACTCTAGAGAATAGGACCCAAACCAATTGATTCAAATTACAAGGGGAAAAAAAACTTTCCATAGGTAAGAACTGTTCAACACTGGGACAGAGTACCTTCGATGGTAGTGGACTCTCCTCCATTGGAGGTTTTTAAACAAGTAGAACACCATTTGTCAGGGATTCTTTACCTGCATTTCTTGTATTGCAGTAAAGGTAAAGGGATCCCTGACCGTTAGGTCCAGTTGCAGACAACTCTGGGGTTGTGGCGCTCATCTTGCTTTACTGGCCGAGGGAGCAGGCGTTTGTCCGCAGACAGCTTCTGGTCATGTGGCCAAGCTGCTTCTGGCGAACCAGAGCAGTGCACAGAAACACCGTTTAACTTCCCGCAGGAGCGGTACCTATTTATCTACTCGCACTTTTTGGGGTGCTTTCGAACTGCTAGGTTGGCAGGAGCTGGGACTGAGCAACAGGAGCTCATCCTGTCGCAGGGATTCAAACCACTGACCTTCTGATCAGCAAACCCTAGGCTCTGTGGTATGGACCATAGTGCCACCCCATAGCTGTCAACTTTTCCCTTCTCTTGTGAGGAATCCTATTCAGAATAAGGGAATTTCCCTTAAAAAAAGGGAAATGTTGACAGCTATGCGCCACCCGCGTACTGTATTGCAGTAGGTTATACTAAATGGCCCTTGAGGCCCCTTCCAACTTTGTGTTCTGTATTCAGTATTAATAAATATTCTTAAGAATAAGTTCTATATGTCCTACTAGAAATGTTTTATCAATGGCTAGCTTTCTAAATTAGTACATTAATTTATGTTGTCACAAAACCTAATAAAAAAAGACACAGTAATAATAATAAAAACCCCACCCCCGTATCACGTTGGCAGTCTATTTTTCATATCAAATCATTTATTTTACTTTCTATATGAGGTGTCCAGGTGCTGTCAAATCTATGCTGAGCCCAACCTGCACTATCTCCTTCCTGTCAGGAATGAAAGTCAAATATGGGCTCTGTCACAATTGATGATATGGCCACTCTGGGTGACTTCTAATCTTTATACTTGCTAAAGTGCATCATCTATGAACATGTATTTGCAATTGCTCCAGCTAAGGGGGGGGGGGGGGAGAAAAGGATGGAAAGAAATAACCCTTAGACATGCATGATAAGGTCCTGCAAAATTCAAATCAAAATACTAATGGACTTCTCCTTTGAATATTTAGGATGCACTGGGCAGAAAGCGATTTATATAAAGAGTTGTTGGAATCTCTCTCCCTTCCAGAGGTGACAACTAATTTTGGAACCTACTGATAATTCAAGCTCTGCTGAACAAGCCCTTCAAGCTCACTTGCAGAAACCTTGCAAATTTATTGCAGCTCACATCACAGAGATAATTTTTTTTTCAAGTTACCAGATGTGACTAAGCCATAAGCAATAGAGGCCAAAGGATGCCCTTAAGACTCTTGCCACCATTCTATAAAGATCTCATTTGCTCTCTGAAGATACCTTAGATACAGAGCTGATGAATAGAAAATAGTATTATTTATTATTAAAAATAATTGTGTCTTACCTTCCCCAGAAACTGTTTGCCATCAGCTACACAAGCTTCACAGCAGGTAGGTCACTGTTGCTTACTGGGAGAAAAAGGAGAAGTGAGTTGGTGTGCAGCTCAGAAGTAACATGCACCTTACATTAGGCTCACAACAACTCTATGCAGAACACTAGAGACTGTGGGACAGTGACTAGCTGAAAATCAGCAAGTGAATTTCATGGCTGTGTGGGGATATGAATGCAGATCTCCCTGGTTCTGGTTTTGCACTCTAACCACTGAACCACATGGTTTTTTTCATGCCATGCTGGTGCATTATACATTTTATTTCCATTTCTAACAGCTCCTTTCTGCCTCAGAAGGTGAATTTTTGGCTACAAATCAGAGGTGAGGTAAACTGTTTTAGTTAATGGCCCAGGCAGGTACAACAATTCACTCAGCTGTTATATGCAGACCAACAGTATGTTCAGACAGAGTAAATCCCTACTGTGTGTGCATGTCAGCTTCATCCCCCTTCTCTCATAGGAGCCTGCCTGGACCCTCAGATTGTCACCTGAGGCCCTTCTCTTCATTCTCCCAGAGGGCAGTGATGATGAGACATCTTTTCTGTAGTTACTCCCCAGTGGGTTCCCTCCCTGGTGGGTTTAGTTGGTTGGGTTGGTGCTGAATTTACTTTGTGGCTCTCTCTTTTGAAGATCGAGCATCTTGCACTAGGATAGAGGAGCTGAAGCAGAAAATATTGTAGTGAAAAGCTGTTCATCGAGCTCTTGTGTGAGCTAAGATTACCAGGGATCAGCAAACTTTTTCAGCAGGGGGCCGGTCCTCTGTCCCTCAGACCTTGTGGGGGGCCAGACTATATTTTTTTTGGGGGGGGGGATGAATGAATTCCTATGCCCCACAATAACCCAGAGATGCATTTTAAATAAAAGGGCACATTCTAATCATGTAAAAATGCACTGATTCCTGGACTGTTAGCAGGCTAGATTTAGAAGATGATTGGGCCAGATCTGGCTCCCGGGCCTTAGTTTGCCTACCCATGAGCAAAACTATGCTGCATAATGTTAGCTAACTGTAGAGGGTGGGTAGGAATCAAAACCAATAAGAAATCAGGAATAATAATAAATCTTCCCATTTAAAAGTAAAGCAAGACTCTCCCCTTTAGAACTTTTTATGTGTACCAAAAATGAAGATTAAATCAATAATGAATCAACTCAGTGTAATCCTATACTAATAGAAAGAGTCCCAATATGTATAGGATTGCAGTTGTGTGTGTGTGTTTTAAATCCTGTAGAACTCATTTATCAGGTAGCAAATCATAATTACAACTGGAGGGGTTCCCGTAATTACCACTGGAGGGGGTATTGTATCAGCATCATCATCTATCATCTTAAGCATCTAAAGCATCTTAAGCATCTAAAAACAAGGTTCTGTACCTTATGCAATGCTATTCATATTCTCACAAAGTGGTCTATCTGGCACAGCATAAGTATCTTTCTTCTGTGACATGTGTAGTCTTAGAAAAATAGAGGAGGAGGCAGCAGCCTAACCACGTAACTGAACTAAGGCTTTGCACTGGGAATGCAGGATGAAATGTGTCCCGCTGTGCACAAAACTGCATTCATTTATGGTGCTTTGATCCTTCCTTTGCTGTCTATATTTGAAAAGTTCAGGGTTACATTGAGCTGGATGTCTGGTCACGGTGATCAAGAGACTTTCTGCAGTCAAGAAGATGGCTAGCTGGCTCTTATCCCAGGGTTAGAGAAATTGAGAAGGCTGACTGCTTTTCACAATGAATCGAATCAGAGTGGCTCAGACTTGCCACTCAGCAAGCACCAACATGACTGCAGTTATGTAGCTGTTTGAAAAATGAGGCTGGGTGTCCCTATTTCTTTACAACAAGTTTCACCTTCACCATGTCTGTTGGGATAATCTGGATCTCAAATGAGAGACCATCTTGGTCAGCTATGGTAAGCTGCTTGAGATTGCAGAGCAGAGAAACTATTCATCCAGGCCCCAGGATGTTCAGTCATCCTGGATGAAAAGGAGACTAACATTGACTATGAGTTACCTTAGGTTATATCTTAGGTATAACTTCAAGTTAAGCTGGTCAACTGTGATTTATTGCACAACCATGATGAGAAATTAAGCTTGTGCACATCCTCCACATTTTGAACAGAAGAGAACATGTTGTAGGCAGCAAAGGGTGACTTTCCCTGCTTTGACTGGACTGGCAGCTATAACCTTTTCAAATGAAAGTGGACTTTTGGCATAGCCATTCAGGCATTATTTTCCACCAGTTTAAACTATGGTAACATGTACTATGTGGGACCACCAGTGAAAAGCATCCCAGAACCACAACTGTTGCAAAATGCAGGATTGTATCCAACTGAGTCCTACTCAGAGGAGACCCATTGAAATTAATGGGTCTAGGTCAATTCCTTTCATTTCAATGGGTCTACTCTGAGTAGGACCAATATTAGATACAGCCTACAGTGACTATGGTGTTGATTTGAGCCAGATGTTTTGACTACATTTTTTGATTTCGCTGGTTGCAAGTTTCTTTGTGGACTCCACTCAAGATGTTGTAATAAGCTTTAAATCCATAAAAAACTTGGGACCTGGGTCTCTTAAGAACCCCTCTTTTCTATATGCTTTACTTATCATCAGAAGCTCTGTTTCAGATTCTGCAACTTGGCGGGTGGGGAATAGGTTTAACAGAGGAAGAACTTTTCCTGTAGTGGCCTTTAACCCATGGAATGCTCTGCCAGAACCCTTCTCTTTACAGTAGGGGTATCCAATGTGATGTACCGTACTTCAGAAGTTCTTGGACTCCAATTTCCATCTTTGATACTCGTTGAAACTAAAGTGAAATATAGTTATTTTTAAAACAAACCAATTAGACCTCCATGGCATATGGGTAAGTTCTCATAGGTGAGAATATGGGATCAATATTTATCTCAGTCTTCCTTCTGCAACTGGCAAGTCAGAACCAAAAAACAGGTCATAGCCTGATCTAAGGTGGGTTGCAACATCAGCACTATCACCATACAAATGGGTCCCTAATGGGTTTCAAGTCTGAAAAGGTTAAGGCTGCTGTTCTATATTAGAGGAATCATACTGCTGGCTTTTGGAACAGAGCTGTTACTATGATTGATGAGATTATCTTTATGAATTTCTTTCATCATTTAGATGAAAAAATAATCTATGAATTCTTAAATAGGATTGTGTCTTGGGATACACAAAATGCGATAGATTCTCAATGTATAAAATTAAATCCCTACTTTGCTCTAGATAGTGCTGTCCTTGATTCAGGCTTTTGCCATTAAAATTAGAATCACACTGTAAAGGTAACAATTAAATTATACTGCATGTGAAATGTTCCCACATTTCAAGTGATTTGCATTTTAAATAGTGATGCAGGATTGCTTCATAAATGGACTACAATCACATTTGGAACATTGCTGTTTTGTTCTGTAAATAGAAAATCAAATTTGCTATGGAACCTAAAAGAAAACCAGACATTTATAGCAAGGGATAGTTTGAGAAGTACTGTTTAAAACTGACCTTTTAAATACAACACACAGTTTCACTTAGAAGCAGCTTCATGTTGTTGTTTAGTCGTTTAGTCATGTCCGACTCTTCATGACCCCATGGACCAGAGCACACCAGGCACTCCTGTCTTCCACTGCCTCCCACAGTTTGATCAAATTCATGTTGGTAGCTTTGAGAACACTGTCCAATCATCTCGTCCTCTGTCGTCCCCTTCTTGTGCCCTCCATCTTTCCCAACATCAGGGTCTTTTCCAGGGAGTCTTCTCTTCTCATGAGTTGGCCAAAGTATTAGAGCCTCAGCTTCAGAATCTGTCCTTCCAGTGAGCACTCAGGGTTGATTTCCTTCAGGATGGATCGGTTTGATCTTTTTGCAGTCCATGGGACTCTCAAGAGTCTCTTCCAGCACCATAATTCAAAAGCATCTAGGAAAGCAGCTAAGTTCCTTCAATTGTTTTAGGACTTGATTTGGTACTAACAGATGCCTCTTTTCTAGTTAGTAGTGGGATATGATATATATCTGCTTAATTCCAAACTATGTTATATAGGATGGTTGAATTTAAATTTATGAGGACAAAGAACAGTTTTGGCCCAACACAATCTATGTCTTGAACACAAACACATTGGGCTGCCTCTGAAGATGGTTTGGACATTTCAGCTGGTGCAGAAATCACTGGCCAAGTTGTTCATTGTGGCAAGATGGGTTGATCACTTAAGAGCTAAAACAGTTTTACATGGCCCAAATAACTGTGAATCAGTTCTGCCCATCTTGTATCAGGCACCAAGTGCTAAAAACTCTGACAAAATAAAGAAGGGACTTAGGTTTAAGGTGGTAATACTTGTTTTCCTATTCTTCCTATCATATGACACCCCCCCCCCTTTATGCAGCCTGTCCTACAGCTTATCTCTTTTGCACAGAGCTAGGCAGAAAGCTGTTGCTTCAGCCCAACCACATGACATGGAATGGGGTGTCTCTCATTTGTCATTTTTTGCAATTTTAAGCTCATTTCCACATCAGTTTGCTGTTATTATTACTATTATCTTTTATTATTTTTTAAAAAGGTTCTGGTGAAAATTCACCAGCATTTTAGTATAAACTTCTCAAAATAGGTACATTTTTTATGCATTTTGCCTAATATATACAATTTTGCAAAGCAATTCCCCTCTAACATAAAGCTTAGTTTCACTAATAGGCACTTTATTATCTGCATTTTTGTACATCTTATTTATCTGGAGTATTGCATTGCAGAATTTGAAGAAGAGCAAATTTTAAAGGATGGGTGCATTTTTGTTCACTTATTGTTTCAGAAGATGTAAATAAGGTAGGTTTGATTTAAATGTGACCCGAATTGATTTTTCTTCCCCACTCCTGGGTAAGAGAGACAATTTCCACCCTACCTATCTGCATCAGACCCTGTCCCCTTCCGAACCTGCTCTTGGGACAAGGTCTTCCACAACTGAGTAAAACTGGGCTCAGGTTGCTGACCTAGGAGGGGAGAACTAGTGGAATTCAGGAATTCTAGCACCAGTTTCCTGCAACAACAAAAATAACAAACACAAACATTCAGGGCAGCACTATTTAAAAGGCTGGTGATTAATCACCACAGACATTCTTAAATTAGTAGTTAACACTGGATAAGCCAGTGCTTAAACCACTTTAAACCCATTGATCTGAATCTCAGCAAACTGGCTTTAATAATTTGTGGACTGAGCTGTTTACTTTGCTAAACTATTTGATGGTTTTAGAAGCATAGTTCTTTAAATAAATACAATTTTCCATGAACCATTTTAACCACTGGAGGGCAATGGCACATTGCATTTTGTTAGAATGAAACATTTCTCTATATAGAAGGAATACAATTCTTAAATCTGTACCTATTTTTTTCTCCTTTTAAACTGTATCTATCTAATATAGGAAAGATGAAAATATCTTAAAAGATGTTGAAGTAAGTAGCTATTTTAAAAGCTGGAAGAAAAAAAACACATCTCTTTTTTAAAAAAACGAATTTAGCTTCCAATCCAAGTGGCAGCATATTACAGTCTTTGAAACTCAATGACAATGGATTTTCTTTTTTTTCTTTTTTTGGCATTTCCACTCATTAAAAACTATGTCAAAATGATGGATTAATTTGTGGGCACTTTATGTCCTTGGTATAATCTTCGTCAAAAGGATGAAGTATTGGAATTATAATGCCTTTTGTAGTGCATGAATTATGTAAGCACGCTAGGAGAACTTTGACTCTTGGGGGGGGGGACGATACCCCAAAAATTTGGCCTGGTGTGTGAGTGCTCATGCACACAGTCTTTGAATGTCATGGCACCCAGAGTTGCAAAAAAATGATCATAATGAGAAAAAGGAGTAAAATAATTAATCATAGCAAGGCAATATGGATTAAACATACAAACCAAAGGAAGCCTAATCCCAAATTAGACCATTGCTCCATATAGCTCAGTATTGTTCATTCTGATTGGCATAAACTCTTCTGGGTTTCACGTGGGGTCTTTCCAAATCCTACCTGGAAATGACAGGGATTGGACCTTGATACATTTGAATTTTAGGAATGTACTCTGTCTACAATCCATGACTTCCAGGATTAGCAAGGCGAGGAAGCTGACGTGATCCTGACATCAGTGTACTTTGCTTATGTTAATCAGATGTAGAGATTGATGAATCTGTTGAATTTTCTTTCTTTCAGTTTCTCATTTTCAGCTCAGATTGCTGAATTTTCACTTTGACTTTTCATTTTTAAAAGAAAAAGCTCAAAACATTCTCATTATAGTGCACACTTCTCTAAATATGCATATTTCATATGCAAATTTCTTCTAGAAAAAAATTCAAATATACTGCATTTGTAACCTTTGTTGTTGTTGTTGGAGAACTGAATCGTATAAACTGCAGATTTTGAAGGATAGGTGTGTTTCAGTTCACATATTGTTTTGGGAAATGTGAATTAGGCAGAATTTCAGCTTGTAGAATGGAATGTGTAGTTTCCCCAAAGTGAAGCATATTCAGAGATTATGAGCTGGAATGTCATTCATGCAAGCTTTCACTGGTGTGTGTGGCAAAAGGATCCCAAATGAGAAGACTAGTTTTGCGGTGTGGAAAATCAATAAAAGGGTTAGTGAGGTGGCAGATCGTTGTGATATAATGCAGATTCCTCTTTAAATGTTACTAGTTATGTTGCATAGCTAAACTATGGAACATACTCCCATAGGAGGCAGTGATGGCCACCAACTTATATGGCTTTAAAAGAGGATGAGACAAATTCATGGAGGACAGGGCTGTCGATGGCTACTAGCCATATTGGAGGCAGCAATGCTTCTGAGCACTTTTGTGCTCAAATTCTGCTTGAAGGTTTCCCATAGGCCACTGTGAGAGTGGGAAGCTAGACTAGTTGGGCCATTGGTCTGATCCAGCAGGCTCTACTTAGGTTTGTATATTTCTCTTGTTCTGGTGCCTCCCTACTTGTCATTGTCATTTCTACCTTCAGAACACCTCTGGAACAGTGTCACTTCATTATAAGCCTATAAAGACCCTCATATGAAAATGCCTGCTTGGTAGCGGCAGCTTCTGAGGCCAGGGTTACCAATAGTGTGCTTATGAGTGCAATGGTGTCCATGAGGACTTCCCCTGGCACCAGTCAAGTGCCTGAGTTCTTCTACAGTTTTCTCCTGTGGAAAACAGGGGTGGTTGGCCCATTAGCACAAATGTGGCACTGACCCATCAACCTCAGTCTGGCCTCAGACAGCACCCAGCAGCCTTCCTGCCTACTTACAACCAGTCTGCTGGGTGGCACTGTTTGACAGCTTCCTCATTCTCAGTGTTGTCCCTGTAGAACTTGGCAGTGAGGAGGAGGAGAAGAACTGGAATTAGTTGGCTCTGCTTATCATTGTTGTTCCCAGTAGTGATGTATGGAAGTGAGAGTTGGACCACAAAGAAGGCTGATCGCTGAAGAATTGATGCTTTTAAATTATGGTACTGGAGGAGACTCTTGAGAGTCCCATGCACTGCAAGAAGATCAAACCGATACATTCTTAAGGAAATCAGCCCTGAGTGCTCACTGGAAGGACAGATCCTGAAGCTGAGGCTCCAATACTTTGGCCACCTCATGAGAAGAGAAGACTCCCTGGAAAAGACCCTGATGTTGGGAAAGATGGAGGGCACAAGGAGAAGGGGACGACAGAGGACTAGAAGGCTGGACAGTGTTCTCGAAGCTACCAACATGAGTTTGACCAAACTGCGGTGGGCAGTTGAAGACAGGAGTGCCTGGCATGCTCTGGTCCATGGGGTCATGAAGAGTTGGACACCACTAAACGACTAAACAACAACAACAATCATTGTTGGCAGCTCCACCTACTTGCCTCCATGCGTTCTGCCCTATCAGTCCAAAGGGACATCAGCCACCTCTATTGAAAAGTTCTAAGAGCTAAAGGGGAAAGTTTATAGTGACATTCCTGTGATATACAGTGGTACCTCGGGTTACAGATGTTTCAGGTTACAGACGTTTCAGGTTACACACTCCGCTAAGCCAGAAATAGTACCTCGGGTTAAGAACTTTGCTTCAGGATGAGAACGGGAAATTGTGCGGCGGCGGGGCAGTGGGAGGCCCCATTAGCTAAAGTGGTACCTCAGCTTGAAAACAGTTTCAGGTTAAGAACAGACCTCCAGAACAAATTAAGTTCTTAACCCGAGGTACCACTGTAATTGCGAATAATTATATACCATTTTTTTTAAAAAAAATTATTGGTACTATTTCATTTTAAAAATGAAAATATTTATAAAATAAATGAAAATATAGATGTGGCATCATTCTGTAGAAATGACTGAAGATTGTTTGTGATCACTTCAGTGGAGCAGAGGGGAAAACACTATTTTCCTATTTGTTTTAAGGTGGTGAACTGTCTGGTCAAAGCCATCCCCGCTTCAGTGGGCACCATGTCACTAACCTGATCTATACCTGACACAGGAAGCCTGCTGAGACCTGACATTGTCATCTGCCATGACGACAGGAAGAAAATCATAAAGGCTGACATCACCATGCCCTTTGAGAACAGAAAAAACTATGAAAACTATGAAAGAAGCCAGTGAATGTAAGCTCCACAAAGATGCCGTAATGACAAGCTCACTCTGGGGAGAGGAGTTTGACATCTCCATCAACCGTCTCCTTGTCAGCCCCTAGGAAGCTGGGGCCACAATGAGCCCTTATTGAGAGCTTGGGGCAGGGATAAATGCTGTGTTGAACTCATGTAGAAACTGATGGTGATAGACACCATCTGGTGGTCCTGGGACATATATGTGGAACATATAACAGGCCACTGCCAGTATGAGGAGCCTCCCTAACCCCTGGGAGGCACAAAGAGTCCACCCCCAGAATTGCCATAGGGATGGATCATCAAGACCTGGAATAAATGGTTTGCCTTTCTAACCCAGAGAAGAGACGTTGCAACAAGTGAACAAACACGGTGAACAAATTATGAAGGTAACCCCTTTCACACCCAAAGCTTTTGTAGGGAGCTGCTTCTTTTTCTTTCTTTCTTCTTCTTTTTTAAAAAACAAATCAGCTTGCTGGATTGAAAGCACAGAACAATGTACACACACACACACACACACACACACACACACACACACACATCTTGGATAAATATCCAAGGTAACAGAATGAAATAGCAGTAGTAATAGTATGCTTATTTTAAGTAAATTCATTGGCTTGTTGTGGAAGCTGTTAACAAACAAGTGCATGAGATGAAAATATGAAATAATGAGAGAGAGTTTTGCTTCTGAAGATGCGGATAAAAATGCTTCAATATTTATAGATGACAAAAACCATTTAAAACAGATGCAAGTAAGAGCGGAATAATGAGGATTTTGATGGGTCCATAACACAGCTTCTGTATCATAAATGATGAAGAATCAAACTGTCTATAAGACTCGGAAGACAACTCTCAGTGTGTCATTGATGAATGATGAGAAAAAAGGAAGACAAAGAGAAGTCTTGATGCATAGAATAACGATGTCTTCGGGTCTCTAGTACACTCATCTTGGAGCTGCCAAATACACAGAGAATAATAAACTGGGTGGAAGGTGGATAGATAGATCTTGTAGATTTCATAAACTAGGAGGAAGCTGGTGCAGTTAGTAATTTTACCAAAGGCAAGAATGTGACCCAGCTGGTTGAAACATCAAGGGTGCATGGTATAGGTTTAACAGATAAATCTCAAAGGAAAGATTCTACATTTCACAATCACTTGGGTTTGGGGAAACCTGCAGCTGTTTTGATGCTTGTTGGAATGACAGCAGATGATGCTTATAAAGTCAACATTCTATATATGCCTTTACATTGATTCCAAACAGTAGACACACATCCATCTGGGGAAGAGGTAAAGCTGTATTCTTACAGGGACCATCAAGAAGTTTCAAGAAAACATAATTCATTTCTTTGTGGCTAAAGAAAAGTTTGTTACAAGAGAAAACTTTCTAGCTGCTGACTGCATAGCACTGTACAGATCAGATCCAGCACCCATCTCCGGTGGTGGAAGTGAAAGAAATGGTGTTCTGCCACCGCTGCTGCCACAGGTGGAATGCCTCCCTCTTGCTTGCATAGCACTGTACAGATCAGATCCAGCACCCATCTCCGGTGGTGGAAGTGAAAGAAATGGTGTTCTGCCACCGCTGCTGCCACAGGTGGAATGCCTCCCTCTTGCTGGCAAGCAGGAGGCATTTCTGTGCTCATTGCAGCTCCCCAGGGTGGAGAAAAGGATTGTCAATGCATCTTCTCTCCAAACTTGGCAAAAGGCAGGGTGTTCTTGTGTGTAGTGTTGTCATTCCTCTCCCCTCCCCCTCTGGGTAATGTCTTAAGAACTGCTCCCTCTCTTGTTGAATTTGGCACACAGCCCTGGCACTCTTCCCCTTGGGGTGGAGAAGACAAGGCATAAAGCTTTGAGGAGCACCCCAGCTGTTGCAACACCAGAAGTGGGGGAAGACATGGCATGAGGTTTTTAGAGAACAGCACATTTCCATTTTGTCTCAGAGAGCAAAACTGGATAGGTCACCCTGATATAGATCATAGTCTACATGCCCCTTCTGATACAGTTTAAATAAAGTATGTGTCAGAGCTGCCCCTAGGTCCTAGCTCACAGAGGACCAACGCGAGGCTGTCGTTATGTACAAAAGTCTTTATTGAGGTTCAGTTTCCATTTCAAAGCCGCAGCGCGCAGCTCTACGTCTTAAACCTTAGACCGGCGAAGTCCTGTCTGAGTCTCCTCCCCTATGACACCAGTTTAAGATCCTAGCCCTGCTCCACCTTTTCCGCTGCTCTCTTCTCCTCTGGGTCCTCCTGCCCGCTGGGGCATTCCCCTTTCTGGACTCTTCAGACGCTGAGTCGCTTAGCTCTTCCCCCTGCCTCCGGCGGGCTTTAGGACCTGGTTCCCAATCCTCATTCTCTGCTGTCCCATGCTCCTGTACATTTGAACTTGCCTCTCGTGCCAACCCAGTGACCTTCCTCCTGACCGTTACACTACTTCTGTCACTGCTTCCCTCTTCCGGGATACTGGCTGGATCTAACCTCCCCTCCGTTGCCTGACTCTCCGATGGAGGCGTGGTCAGCCCTGACTCCTCTCCTCTCCCTGCTGGGGGAGACGCTACTCCCGATACCTGTGACTCTTCCCCCCCACTATGCTCCGGTGGGGAAGCTGGTCCTGATTTCCAACTGCTGCTCTGGGAGTCCCCGCTGGCCCCTTGCTTCTGGGGTGTCCCCCTTGGGACCCCCCTTGCCCTGGCCACCGGCGCCCCCTTCTGTGAATCTTCCGATTCGCTGGAGAGGCTCATGGAATCTCTCGGGCCACTGTCATCTTCTCCTACGCTGCCCTCAGATTCTTCCCCTTCGCTCTCCATCTCCCCTCTTCCCTGTGCTTCTGCTCCTGAACCCCTGACAGTATGTTTCCATATGTATATTTCCTTATGCATGTGCCTGGAATGCACATTTTATCTAAATCTTTGAATGTATTTTAAAACATTAATCAGGCACTAGCAAGACCCCTGGTCCAATCTCTAGATTGTTTTCATGGGTGCAAAGCTTTTTTGAGTGTGCTCAAAGGCACATTCAGAATTCTTAGAGTACAGTAGACACCATCGCTGCTGGGGGCACATGCTCATTCACAAAAGGGCTCCTTTGGGCATTGTTGCTTGCAAAACACCCATTTTATGGAACCTGATAATGAGATTGGGGCTGGCGTGCAACTGTAATAATTGCAAACTGATGCAGAAATGTGAAGAACTGAACTAAAGACTGGAAGCGTGAGGAATGAGCAAAAGCAAAATTGACAGATTCATCCCTCTCTACTGTTAGCCAGCTTAGCATGATGCTGGCAGCCATGGAGTGCCTTGCTGGAGCTGCCACCATTCACTTTATATTTTGTCTGAAGTGCAAAACTTCCCACCAAGCAGCTTCCAGCAATAGAGGCTCCAGTGGGCTGGTAACAGTGCTATCCGGAGCAGTAAAGAGCTGGCTTGGCTGTGGAATGTACAGCCAGGTGTATCCCACAGCAGCAGAAGTTGGAGCGGTGATGGCGTGGGTGGGCATTTGACAGTGGCAAGGGGTTCAGGCAGGCATCCACCCATCCCAGTTGAGCTCCTGAGAGAAATTTAGTGTGCCTAAGGTTTAAAAAATGACATGAAAAGAAAATGGGTTGGACTGAAAGAAGGGGAAAGAAGCATCAGCAAAACTCTGCTTGAAACTCAGGAGATGTGTAAAATTGTACTAGTCTCAATCAAATTATTGAATATCAGTTAACAATTACAGTTTTTAACCTGTATATTTATTTTGCATGAATGCTCCAAATTTCATTACACTTGTCCATGCAAAGTCTACTATACTATTTCCTTTTTATTTTAATAATTTATTATTTGTTAAAATTGCTTACCACCTTATACCCATAGATCTCAGGGTGGTTCACAACATAAAATTACAAATTAACTGAAATTGCAAATTCATAATAAATTATTCATTATCAGTTGAAGCAATTCAGGAGACTCAAGGATCTGTAGGTGCTTCACATTTGCCATACATTTTGCTTTGCATGGCCAGGCATGACAACCCCAGCCTCCAGGGATCACAAGAAAGGAATAAAGACTCTGACACGTGTTATGGAATTAAAATTAGGCCACAACTTTATTTAAACTTCTGAATGTAGGAAGACCTTGGCTTAGGCCTTGGGCATGTATCCCTCCCAGCCCCCCAGCTGGGGGAAAGTGGGGCTCATCAGGGTAAATGGGATATGGGGGTGCTCTGTGAGACGTACGTGTAGAAGGCAGCAAAGCCCGTATCCCCGAGTTTGTTCACTGACAACCTTTCAGCGTATGGCCAGTGACACCCATATATATAACCCCTTTAAGTGGGGACCCTAGAATCACCACTGCAGGGGGGGTGAATCATCGCTTCACCCCCCCCCCCCATTATAGGGAAGAAAAGACTAAAGGATTCCACCCAAGGCCATAACCTGCGTATGCAGGAAAAATTCTTCCCAGTCCTTCAATAGCAACCAGTCACAGACTGCAGCAGCGTCTGCTAAACAGGAAGAAAAAGTTAACCTGAAAACAAGAAACATTAAACAAAGGGAGGGTAGGGAGGGTGAATCTCCAGAGCCGACTGACTGCTGTCAGCTCCACCCCCTATTTATAAATGGGGCTGGCCCCACCTCCCAGCAAGAAACTTGATTACTGAGGCTGGGCGTGAACCTCCAATTAATAACATTGAGAAGCAAGCCAGCCCCGCATGCGATCCTACAAAGGGCACCCACATTTAAAGTGTGAGTGCTCATTAGGATAACATTTTGGGGACACATTTAGCTTATTAAGTTTTCTACCACTCTTTTGGTACATGTTGGGATGTCCATCCTGACACTTGGGCATACAGTGGTGCCCCGCAAGACGAATGCCTCGCAAGACGGAAAACTCACTAGACAAAAGAGTTTTCCGTTTTGGAGGTGCTTCGCAAAACAAATTTCCTATGGGCTTGCTTCGCAAGACAAAAATGTCTTGCGAGTTCCTGCGGGGTTTTTTCCTCCTCCCCCTTTTTCTAAGCCGATAAGCCGCTTATCCGATAAGCCGATAAGCCGCTAAAAGCCGCTAAACCGCTAATAGCACTAATCCGCTAAGCCGTCAATGGGCTTGCTTCGCAAGACGAAAAAACCACTAGACGAAGAGACTCGCGGAACGGATTCTTTTCGTCTTGTGAGGCACCACTGTATAGTCATCTCAGTAAATGGTGTCTATTCAATATCTGCTTTAATATCATGAGCAAGCACAAAAGAGGCAGATTTTCCTTTCTTGAAAATTAGATTGCTTGCTAAGACACTACTGTTAAGAAATCCTGTGAATCACAACTGAGAAGTAATAGCTAAGATAATATATGGTTTATATTCATTTGCACAAAATACCACAACAATTTGATAGCATTTCCCCACCCTGCTTCAATAGTGTTTTGGAAGTATCTGTTTCACCATTTCCAGTTGCTTTGATCCACATCTATAATTTTCCAACATTGCGAGTCAATATCTTTTCCTCCTAAAAATGTCTTAACAGAAAACAGAACACTGAAGATTCAGTTTGAATGCACACACACACATACAGAAACACAAGCATGCACTACAATCATAGTTAACTGCACAACGCTGCTTTCAGCCTAATGGGGACATATTTGCTAAACCTTAAAGGTAAAGGTAAAGGGACCCCTGACCATTAGGTCCAGTCGTGACCGATTCTGGGGTTGTGGAGCTCATCTTGCTTTATTGGCCGAGGGAGCCGGCGTACAGTTTCCGGGTCATGTGGCCAGCAGGACTAAGCCACTTCTGGCGAACCAGATCAGCGCACGGAAATGCCGTTTACCTTCCCGCCAGAGCGGTACCTATTTATCTACTTGCACTTTGATGTGCTTTCTGCTAGGGTGGCAGGAGCAGGGACCGAGCAACGGGAGCTCACCCCGTTGCGGGGATTCGAACCGCTGATCTGCTGATCAGCAAGCCCTAGGCTCTGTGGTTTCACCCACAGCGCCATCCGTGTCCCCTTGCCAAACCTTGGGCTCCCCTAAAAAAGACTGTAGTATTGCCCAGAAGAGGAGGAAATGGCAGGTGGGTCCTAATAGGCCCAAACTGAGAGGCAGTTGTTGTTGTTGTTGTTTGGTCATTTAGTCGTGTCTGACTTTTTGTGACCCCATGGACCAGAGCACGCCAGGCACTCCTGTCTTCCATTGCCTCCCACAGTTTGGTCAAACTCATGCTGGTAGCCTCGAGAACACTGTCCAACCAGCTCGTCCTCTGTTGTCCCCTTCTCCTTGTGCCCTCAGTCTTTCCCAACATCAGGGTCTTTTCCAGGGAGTCTTCTCTTCTCATGAGGTGGCCAAAGTATTGGAGCCTCAGCTTCACGATCTCTCCTTCCAGTATGCACTCAGGGCTGATTTCCTTAAGAATGGATCGGTTTGATCTTCTTGCAGTGCATGGGACTCTCAAGTGTCTTTTCCAGCACCATAATTCAAAAGCATCAATTCTTTGGCGATCAGCCTTCTTTATGGTCCAGCTCTCACTTCCATACATCACTACTGGGAAAACCATAGCTTTAATTATACGGACCTTTGTTGGCAAGGTGATGTCTCTGCTTTTTAAGATGCTGTCTAGGTTACCCACATTTTATTAGGTGGCACCTTACTTCATGCCAATTCTTGCGCCCTCCATCCCTCCCTAGGCTGTACGGGTTTTTCTACTTGCTTATTATGGGAGCTGAGTAGGAATTTTTGAGGAGCCCCAAATTGGCCCAGGGACTCTTCTTTTTGGCTACTCCATACTCCAGTGAGTTTTCTTGTTCTGGAGTGAAGTAATTTCTGATTAGTGTAATTGGCTGATAGTCTGGACAGGAATGTATTTAACAAAGTTTTTTTTGGGGGGGTATCTATGGCATTATTGGGTTTGTGGCACTTGGGTCGCCCATTAGCAGCTTGGCCTATGCATCTGGGTGAATGCAAAACTGGTCAACTTCCATTTCTAAGACTGCCATTGCAAGGAGGAATAATTGCTTCCAATCCTTTGTGGCTGGGCCACAGGATGAGCCTCTAGACATGCCTAGAAGTGGGAAATGAAGCTCATTCCTCCTACGTTAGGGGACTTCCCTGCCCAGATTATGGATTGTTTCAGTTGATCTGATTAATTCAATTGCAGATCCTCCAAAACATTTTATTAAATAAAATAACATCTTTCCCTCTGGGTTTGAGGTCACCTGAGCCTTCTTTGAGGTGTGATGGCAATGGCCAGCCATATCCTCAATGCAGGTGCAAAGACCCCCAGCAGTTTCATTTTCTTTAAGAAATAGCCCACCTTGCACCAAAGATGCAGAGTTGAGTCATCTACTGCTACCTGAGCTAGCTAATATTTATTTTGTAAATCAAAGGGCCATAGCTCCATGGTAGAGCCTCTGCCTTGCATGCAGAAGTTCCTTAGTTCAATCCCTGGCATCTCCAGACAGGGAGAGACCACCATACCCAAAACCCTGCCAGCAAATGTAAAGAATACTGAGCAAGAAAGACCAATATAGGCAGTTTTCTATATTTCTATAGGTAGCACACACACACACACACACACACACACACACACACACACATTTTAAAAAGCATTGAAAGCACTACAAATATGGAGAGTTTAAAATATATGAGACCCTTTTCAAAAATGTGCATTTAAATAATGTTGTTGAGTAGGGATGAATGAATGAATTTTCAGCCAGAGTTGTTTCCCCCCATAAATCCATTCTATCCCATTTCCACATTAATCTGATTTTAAAAAATCATGTTATGGTGTACAGTCACTTCCTGGAAGCATTTTCCAAAGCATTTTTACTGCATGGCTGGCTACGGAGTTCTAAGCAGCTTACAACATTTTTAAAAGTACAGTATGAACCCACATGCTGCTTGATCCATTGATTATGCAGCTTAATTCACAACTCAGAATTCTGATCCATGCTTGGGTCCTGTGGGAGAAGAACGGGTAAGTTCCCTGCAAAATGTGGAGTGAACCAGGATTCTCCTCAACTCTAATTGAAACAATGGGTGTTTTAAGCATTTATTAGTGTTAGCAGTAGTGGTGGTAGTACATGGAAGAATGCTTCCAAGACCAGTTATACATTTTTTATTTTCTTATCAATGGAAAATAGACCATTAAAAATGAAGAAAGCATAGGACACATATGCAGCAATATAAGCAAGTTATTATGGGGAACATTTGATGGAATTTGATTTAAAGTACCCTATTAATTATAATTAATAATTCAAAATATTCTAAACTCATACATCCCCGCTGAGCTACTTGACAGGCCAAACAAGCAATTAACACGGAATAAGTTAACTGTAATAAAGGAAGCTAACCTAATAAGATTGTTCTAAAAAAAAAATGGCATTGAAATTTGAGCTCAAATTTCTCAGGACACTTTAAAATAAAAATAAAAATATGAAACATTTCTTTCTCTGTCTTAGAAAAGAAGCTCACAGTGTCATTTTCTCTCTCTAAATATTCTGCACTGTATACTGTTTGATTGACTAATAAAAATCCTGACAAATTGAGAATGTTCTTCATTTTTGGTGTGTGGCAGCCATCATTTCTCTCTTCTCTCTCTCCCTCTCTCTCTCTCTCTCTCTCTCTCTCTCTCTCTCACACACACACTGGAATGACACTATGACTGCATTCAGAGAGCAGAGCCCCTGGTTCCATCCTCGTGACATTTCATTGCACGCTCATTTCCACATTTTATGTGATCTTTCATATGATGTAAAATCCACTTCTGGGAATCTAGTAGAATCTAGTGGAAGTTTAGTGGTGACTTCCATGTTAATTGCTTCCAGAAAAATGTCTGTTTGCAACCCCATTAATCTGGAAAACCACAGGCGTTTTAAGATGACAAAACTTGGGGCAGTGTACTGGCAGACGATTTTTTAGTGCAGCATGCCAGTACATTGATCAAAAAGCCACAATTCCAGAACAATATTAGGCATTGCAGTGTAAAAGGAACGTTGAAAGCCAGGACAAAAGTGCTAGCGTTATTACCAGTAAAACTAACAAACTAAACCCAACGTCTGAATGCTATCTTTGGCTGGGACATTGTGGAGAATACAAAATGGTGGCCAGACTGCCAACACAGTTGCTGCTGCACCTTGCAGGAAGGGATGGGCGAATATGTCAATTTTTGTGTATCTCTGTTTTTCATGGAAGAGAAATTGTTCCATTCCATAAGAGACTGTGAAACAACAGACTTAAGTTAAGAGAAAGTGAGAGAATGAAAATACATTTCCAAACGCTCCTAAACATCACAATAATGCCCAGTGTTAGAGCATTTCACTTGAATGCAGACGGTCTGAGGTTCCCTGGTGTTTCCAGGTAGGACTAGGGAAAGTTCATGCCAGAAACCCTGGAGAAATGCTGTGAGTCAGAGCAACTAAACAGACCAGTGACCTGACTCTGGATAAGGTAGCTTCCCATGTTTCTACATTCCAGCCTATGGCCCCATCTATTTTATACTGTACATTTAAAGCAGCATCATACCACTTTAGACAGTCATAGCTTCGTCTAAAGAATCCTGGGAACTGTAGTTAGTTAAGAGTGCTGAGAATAGTTAGGAGACCCCCTAGTCCCCTGCAATTCCCCTTTCCATGAAACTCTGGGAATTTTAGCTCTGACAGGGAATGTGCACAAGAGCTAGGTCTGTTATTGCTTCATTTGTTTTGGTTTCTTCCTTTTTCTCCCTTCTTCTTTTTTTCATTCTTCTTGTATTGCTAATGGCATTACTGCACCTGTAACCAAAGGCCTTCTAAAATACATTAAATTCAAACAAGATATGTGCAATCTTCTCACTTGGTTGTTAAGCATCTTAAAAAGAAAACTGCATTTGCTTTCACTTATGGTTATTAAACATGTCAACCTGTGTTACATAACAGTTCTTTGAAGTACTCTGAGTTAGGTATGTCAAATTGCTTCGACTCATCCATTACAAATGCAATGCGCAAGCTTCATACATCATGGAAACGAAAGGTGGCATTTAATCTTAACAGCAGTTCTGAAGTGTGGGGATGAAACGGAACAACTGTTTAACGCACCCAAACAAGATTTGGATGCTTTTGTTGTGCACGCTTGGGGATGGTTCATATTGCCAACAGCCCTCATACAATTGCCTCTGAGAACCTCTGGGGCCAATGTCCACGAAGCAGTCCTGATATATGTGCTGATATTAGGGTGGGCACTTATGCATAACCAGGGGGAAAGAAAAAGATTAAATGCATTGCCAAAAAAGAGAAGAGAAAATAGGAGAGCAATTTGCATAACATTTGCATGCACTGATTTATTGCATAGATTTCAATTTAGAAATAATTACTGTACTTTAAACAGAAACATAATACATCTCCACTGTGGTGGGGGAGACTGTGATCAGTTGACCTGTGTGCTCACTCAGTCTGTACTCTAGGTGCTAACTGTTACACTTATTATTTTCCCTCCTGGTGTGATCAATGAAAGAAACCTTGCCCCACCCCCCACCCACAGGAGGAGGAGGAGGAGGAGGAGGAGGAGGAGGAGGAAGAAGAAGAAGAAGAAGAAGAAGAAGAAGAAGAAGAAGAAGAAGAAGAAGAATAATTAATGCCTCCCCAGCAACATTCACTATTTGTGTTGTGGCATATGTTTCCAATAATATCTTTAGCCTGGGGTGGTTAACCTTTCTTAGCATCTCCCTCTCTGTCCTCCATCAAGGCAAGTGAGAATTATAAGCGGAGTTCAAGGACATATTCGAACCATTCCAACACATTCTGCACGTGTCATCTAGGATCCTGAGAGCCAGACAAGACAAGACTAGAGGGCCACATTTGGCCCCCACTCCTGTGATTCCCCAATATTGCTTTAACCAAAAGTACAAACACATTTTTAATGTTTAACACGGTGCAAGGAAAGTGATTGCAGGAAAAGTATACAGTTAAGCAGAATAAACATTTCTGCAATTTGTGACCTGGTAGTGAGGCAGTGATCCTTGGTATGAGAGTAGGACAATTACTGGTATATTTTCCTTTATGAAATACTGTAGGATATGTGATCATTTACCAGGGGGCAGGTATCTGGAAAGTGCATACTATCCAGTGTTAATGAAGACCACAGGAGCATATGAAATTGCCCACCCTAGATGGTGAAAGAGAATATCCATCTACTTTATTATGCACAGAAAAGTAGTTAGATTTCACATAAAATACCCTAGTGCTGTTTACTAAAAGAGTTCTACTTGACCTTTCTTTGTTCGTTCTTCTCTGTTCTTATATGTGCAGTTACATAAAATTCCCAGTGGGTTGAAATTACAAAGAATCACCACTTCCAAAAGGCTTTGCTGCTTCTTAACTGCTTTCACAGGGGGAAATAGATGTTATTGTTAAACACAATCAAACTGAACTATAGTCTGAATACACATACACACACACATACAGACTTCCACTTCTTGCTAAATGCAAAGTTTGGGGTTGTATTAAGCAATTAAGCAGTGCAGAGGGGGAGAAATCCTTTTACTTCTATGCTGGAAACGTAGCAAAGCATTAGTGTGAAACAAACCTTTTTAGTAACAAAATAGACCCTTTATTGCTGCAACAGCCAACCCTCTCATTTCTCCTGCTGAGACAGTGAATATTTGTCGCCCACCAACGAGCCTTACCTGTGTTTGACAATGTTTTGCAATGTTATTGGTTCATAACTGGAAATAGGAGTCTATACATAACATTCCTATAGGATTTCAAGAGGCTCTGTTCAATGGCAGTTTTGCAGGCTGCAGTCTCATTTAAATCTTAAGTAAAAGCAGACATTTCATTTAAGCTTTTCTCCATCTCTAGCAACACTAGAACTCGGCAACATCAAATGAAGTTGAACATTAGAAGATTAAAGATGGACAAAATAAAGTATTTCTTCTCACAGCACATACTTAAACTATAGAATTCGCCCTCACAAGATGGAGTAATGGTCACCAACTTGGATGGCTTTAAAAGAGGATTAGACTATTAGTCACAATGGCTATGTTCTACCTCCACTGCTAGAAGTGTGGGACATTACTAAAGTCAAACCAACAGTTCATGTTTTGCCAGATAGACATATGAACCTGCCTTGACAGGAAGCTGTAATACTACATATTTCCATCCTGTCTTTCTTCACCATGCCTCTAATCTGACCCCACATGCCCACCTGGGCTCTAGGAGGGCAAATCTGGACCCAGCTAAGAGCTGGGGGAGAGATGATACATGTAGGCCATAATTCAACAATAAGAATGCTGTCCAAAGCATGTGGAAAAAATCAGATGCGTTCTAGAGTCTATTTAATGATGTGTGTATAACGTTATATTTAAAATAAACAATAAACTGAAAGTTAATTTTCTAAAGCGTGTTCTCCCTCATGGAGAGCACGGGTTGCGGTTGGGGATGACAAGACATCTCACTGTTGCTGGGCAAAAGAGTTTGGCCATCTTTAAGAGCCACTAGACAGCATAAGAAGAACATAGACCAAGCAGATATTTGGAATCTGGCCCTTGCAGAAATCCAGCACATGGCCGGAAGGAAGACCTCAGGAGGGGGAACACAGGATGGGGTGGCACCACCATGATCTGCCATGAGGAGCAGATCTTTCTCTCTTTACACCATGGGAAGTTTTTTTCTGTGTGAGAGAAAGGGGAACAGGCTGAGAAAGAGGAAAAGGAGATTTATTGTTGCCTTTTTGTGGGTATGGGAGAGAAGGAGGTTTGGGGAGGTAAAAAACAAAGAACACACAGGGAAGTATTGAGGAAGAAAACTGAGGCATGGAGAAGGGAGATCTGTGGTCAGAGGGTGAAACTCTGGGGGAGGAAAACAGACAGGAAGAAGATGTGGTTCAGACGGTAAACTGAGGCAGGGAGTGAGGAGTCATTGTTGCCTTGTAGGGAAACTTTGGGGAAGTAAAACTATAAAGTGTGTTCTCATGGAGAGCACGTGTTGCGGTGGGGGATGACGAGACACCTCACTGTTGCTAGGCAAAAGGTTTGGCCATTCTTTTAAGCAGGGGTGGGCTGTTACTGGGGAAATTTATATGTTGCCATTTATTGATTGACAGCCCTATTTGTTAAATACAATGCATGCAGCAATGAACTTCCTTTTTCGCTGTGTGCTTCGGATCACCCACCCTCCCTTCCCTAATTTTACGCTGTTTGCTTGACCTTGCTATGCCTGTCATGGGGTCATCTGCTTTGGGGCAGGGGCCTGGTAGGATTTTTGTCCATTTGGCTGATTGGCTGGTGCCATTTGGTTTTTGCCTGCTGCGTTGCAAATCGTCACAACTTGTAAGGTTTGCGGTTAGGCATTGGTCTTGGAATTGGTTGGTGGAGGGGTATGGATTCGGCTGTGCCTGCCCCTCCAAAATGCTGCTGCTGCTGCAAGGGTTTTCCGTTAAGGAACCCAGGGGCTTCCCATGCTTTTGTCTGAAACCCCCTGGCAAGGGGCTAGGACCACACAAGCCCCTGGGAGCATTCTGGGGAGAGGTGAGGCATGATTCCCAGTCCCATCTCTCTCCCCAGGTGACTTACCTTTGCTGACTTCGCGGGGGGTGCGAATGTCAGAGCTGTCCCTGTGTGTGGTCAGATAGTGCTACCAATGCCTAAGCAACCACTCACATTGCTGTAATTTGAATAAAGTTGTGGCCAAAATTATGCCAAAAACCTTAAAAAAAAATTAAGGGTCAATTGTGTTTTTCTTTGGGGGGTGTCTTGGGGACCTCAACGCGCAAATATTTCTGCCATTTTTGCCCAACCTGGCAGAAGAAAAAGTTATTAAGAATGTAACACAAGTTAAAGGTTCAATACTGAAACCGGGGGGGGGGGGGGTGATGACTAGATGGACAGGACCACTCCATAAAGCAGGGGTGGGGAACACGTGGCCCTGAAATCCTCTTTGACAGGCCATACATCTTACTGGCTCTGCTTCATGCCTTCCTTGAATGCTTCTGGTCAGCTGGAATATGCAGCTGAAGTGTGAAATGCCTCTTGCTTGTCTAGATGCAGAGGTGTGTACATACGTGTAGAAACAACTGATAACTACATAGCTAGAATGTACCTTTTTTCCAAAGGGAAAGGCTACATTTGTGCCCCACCCACTTTTGCCTCTGGCCTCACCCACCACTGGTGTTCGGCTGTGGAAATATTTCCCAAGAAAGAATGCTGTCTTTGAGTTGAAAAATCACCCCATCCTGGCCACCATTTAAATATAAGTACAGTGCTACCTCGGGTTACATACGCTTCAGGTTACATATGCTTCAGGTTACAGACTCCGCTAACCCAGAAATAGTGCTTCAGGTTAAGAACTTTGCTTCAGGATGAGAACAGAAATTTTGCTCCGGTGGTGCGGCAGCAGCAGGAAGCCCCATTAGCTAAAGTGGTGCTTCAGGTTAAGAACAGTTTCAGGTTAAGTACGGACCTCCAGAACGAATTTAGTACTTAACCCGAGGTACCACTGTAGGTAGGATAGAGCTTCTTGGGATTTTTCTGAATTCCACCCCTAGAAACATAGAATCATAGAGTTGGAAGGGACCCCAAGGGTCATCAAGTCCAACCCCCCACAATGCAGCCTAGAATAGCATTAGCTTTTTAATTTACTTTTTTAATGCTTTTTTTTGCTGCTACATCACACTGTTGACTCCTGTCTGAAGGGAGAACTGAAGAGAACATGTGTATGCTGGCTTAGACATGTGGACTTGGCTGGCAGAGACCATTTTTCTTTCAGTTTCATCAAAGGGCCCAACATACTCAGGATAGTGCAATTTGGCAAATCTACTAACTGGGAGAAATGCTTCTAAAAAGAGTGTAATCTTGCTAGCAGTGCAGGTGTTCATGCAAACTAATAATGAGACCATTACAAAATAAATATAAAAATCCTGAAACAAACAGACTGTTCTGCAAATTACCACCTTGATGCATAAGGGAAATATGTATGGGAAGGGAAATTAGCAGTTTAGGTTAAATTTAAATGATCTCAAAAAACCAGGAATAGATTAGCAGATGAGTCTGTGGAATAAGAACAAAAATCAAAGGCTGTACTAGATCACAAAGCAAATGAACAAAACGAAGAAAGAAAATGGATGAGCATCCTTTAGTTTAATCAAGGCATACAATTAAACCAGTCAAAGCCTCCATCCTCAGCTTAGCCGCTTCAGCTGAGCCCTGTGGGGGAAAAGCTGGTGGAAGCCCTGAAAAGAGTGTTCTGCATGTGTAGTGATGGAGAACTGAATTGCATCCTTGTGTATAGGATTACCTGTAAAAAGTAAAGCTATACAGAGGTACAAAATAGGCATAATTCATATGTGTAAGTCTCATTAGCATGCAATGTCACATACCCTTCTTGCCATTCATGATTATGAATAGTCAAAGCATGTATCCATATGTTTATTGTCCATCCCTTCCAGTTTTTAAATTGGCCAAAGTGGCAGGATACTAAATCAACATTTGCGATCTAGCCCAGGAAACAGGTATCTTTGGCAACAAAGCAAAATGCCAATTGAATTACCGTCCTTCAAAAATCATTTCTACTGAAATGAATGTGTTAGGTAATAGCATGTTAGACACATTGGTTGTGTGGCCCTGAAGAGTGGGAACTGCATTCAAATTATCTCTTCACAGATTTGGGAATATTTTAGGCAATGCTGTCACTAAACAGTAACACAGAGACAAGCAAGCAGGCAGACAAACAGGGACACACACACACACACACACACACACAAAACACACCATGTCCAATGAGACATCTCGGATAGTGCTTAGAACTTATTGCAAAACAGTATAACAAAATTTGGTGTCAGCATGTTTTAGGCGGATATGAAATGACTCCGATCCCCGTGTTAACCCACCTTCTGAACAGCTAGAATCTCCTGTCATCCTTCATTAACATTCTCCTTTCTCCCTTGTATCTTATTTGCTCAGATTGTTTCTATATAGTGTTAAGTTCTCCCCCGTATAAATTTGAAAGGATAGGTTGCTTTCAATATTGCTTATCCTCTGACTGCATCACTTCAGTCTATGCTTCTGTCAGGTTGTTCAATCCAGGTAGGGCTGGGGTACAATGGTACTTGGGTGGCAAGTTTCTCTGGGAAGTGGGAAGTGCTTCAGTGAAGGAGAATAGCACTCATGAGGGATGTATAGAACTTGGAAAGGGTTGTAGCTCAATAGTAATGAGCATGCGTTGCATGCAGGAAGTTCCAAGGTAAATCCAGTACCTTCAGGTTTCACTGGGAAAAACCCTTGCATTGGTTGGTTTTTTGTTTCTTTCTGGGGGGACGCAGGGGTACACATACCCCTAAACATTTTGTGACTCTAATGGGAGAAGAAACTATTTTTAAAAAATAGTTCCTTCTCTAGCACAGTGAATCGTCAGTTCTGTTGCTACCCCCGATAGTGGCCTCATTTCCTGTCAGGTGTTTCCTGAGTCTCAGACGGAAGCAAGCTTTTCATGGCTAGTGTTTGATGGCGACGGACACCAACAGCAAGCAGAGGAATTGGGAAGATGTTAGTGCACACAACCTCATGCCAATGTGGAAGTTACTATGTAACTGTGTAATATGAGGTAATGTGTGTTCTTTGTACTTTTGACCATTTACTCTGTTTATTTCCCCCGATTTGAACAATAAAATGGTGATTTTCTTGAGTCTAAATGAGAGTACCTCTAAATATTCTTTTAGAAAAAAAGCACTGCTTGTCTGTAAATCTGAAGAACTATTGCCAGTCGGTTTTGACAAGGGGTCAGCAAAGTTTTTGTGGCTTAAGCCAGTTCATGGTCCTGCAGACGCCGTGGTGGGCCAGAGTGCATGTGCACGCATGCACAAATGCTATTTCCAGTGCTCCTTCCAGCACGGAGGAGGTGTGCACAGCTTCTCATTGGCTGCAGGAGCTTCCTGCAGCCAATGGGAAGCTGGTCAGCATTGTGGAAGGTGGTTCCTGCTCTGCTCCACGCTGGTTTAGCAAAGGCGCATGGGAACTGACCGAGCGGGCGGCGGGGGTCCATGGGCCAGTTAAACGACCCCCATGGGCTGTTTGTGGCCCATGGGCCTTAGGTTGCCAACCCCTGGTTCTGACAGTACTAGGCAGACCCATTTTCTGCCTTGGTATAAGGCTGCTTCCTATCTTCTTTTGTTTTTGCTCTCATGAGAACAGCCTTCTTCCATTCATGGAGCAAGTACATTGGATCCCACCCAGTGACTAACATTTATATTCTTAAGTGATTTTTTCCCTTCACTTTTAAAATTTAAAGCTGTGGTCTGAAAACATTTCTTCCAGAACTTCCTGTCTGCAACAGTGGATGTTGCCATTTTGTACATTGTAAAGATATCCATGTCTGACAAATGAGCACAAAATATTACCTAGTTTCCCTAGTCCCTGTAACAGACCAACAAATATTTCTACCACCTGTATTCTGAAATTATACAGATGCAGGATTTTTTTGCCAAAAGTCCCGTCCCCCTCATGCGAATGAGTAGATAAGCATTCAGACTCATACCTAATAACTTGTCCATTACAAAGTTATGAATGTGGAGCTGTTTTATGTTCTCTTCTCTGTATACAGTGTCAGGTGGAAGAATGTAAAAATAAAGTCATACACAGGTCTGGGTATTTTTTGGGGGAGACTAATGTATTAGAATTCTCATTAGGCTGTTAAGACCACACAGCATATGGGAAATGGGTTATGATGTGATTAAGATACTATGGCAGTTTAATTTCATTTTTTCTCTATTTAATCAAGCCTTTTACTAGGTATAAATTGTATTTTACATACTACGAGGTACCTGCTTTGAAGTGGGAAGATCACTTAATTCACCAGGCAACTTATTTAATTAAACACTGCAGTAGTCTTTGCTTGAATTTCATTGGGGTACTTACAAGAGAGAACAACTCAAAGGGGAGCAATTACTCCTCATTAAAAATTTCCCCCTAGATTTTGGGGCTCTGAATAATGTGGTCTTATTTGCTGAGCAGCACCAGTGTGCCACAATCTGCTACCCATCCATTTCTGTTATCCAGACAAGAGCACTTGTGTATCGCTACCGCTTTCAGTTACAGTAATTCTGTTCATTCCTGTATCCCTCCCCATCACCACACACACACACAAATCAGTTTATTAAAGCATACAAGCACGGGAAAACTTTGATTAAACACAATGAAAAAATGAATATTGAGTTTCTGATAGAAAATATTTGTTTATTTTTTTTTCCATTGGGGCTTGTCAATGTGTACATTTGGCCAGCCCAGAGGCAGAAAGTAACAAGAGTATCAATGGCTACTAGCCACAATGGCTATGTTCTGCCTCCACTGTTGCTGCGAACTGGGAATTCTTGAAATATTCAAAGCATACAAGGTAGCAGCATGTGCTTTCCCTACTTTTTAAAACAAGCTAGAAGCTGTCTCTTGTCCTACAACATCCCCCAACCCCCCACATTCAAGTATCTCCCCCAAAAATGCTTTATATTTTTGCTTTTTGCTCCTCTCCAGTTTTTGAAGAAAAGTTTTGTGATGGAACTTTCAACTTAGCTCTAGTTGGAAGAAGGCAAACCAAAACCACAGAGGAGAGCAAATCCATTGTGCAATAACAGAATGGGAAATTACTACCATCACCAAAATCACATTTACAGTATACCCCGCCTTTCCTCCAAGTAGCTCAGCATGGCATACATGGTTCTCCCCCTTCCCATTACTGACACAAGTACCTGTGAGGCTGGTTAGATTGAGGGCTTATCCATAGTTCTGTTTACCCAGATGCTTGTCTTCAGAAAAACCCAATCTTTAGTGCTGAATTGGAGCAAATATAAAATGGGTTTTGTCCATATTGACATTTCTTCTAATTTAGAGCTGAGGAGCATGCTTTCCTGGGGAAAGCAGTGGGGCAAAGGCAAAACTGCTCTGACCCATGCCTAGAGAGCATGGGACAAGCAGAAAACCACTCAGACCCATAATTTCTAAGCATGGCACAAGCAGAAGTGTGGGTGAGCCCTGAGAGCCAGTGACTGGCTCAAGTTCATCCAGTGACTGAGTTTGAATTTGAACCCTGGTCTTCTAGGGTTCAGACCAACACTCTAACCACTAAATATATATATATATATATTCTTTTGGATTTTTTGTATGTGGGGGATGGGGTGGGATGGATGTTTGGTCAGGGCTGCCGGGGAGTGGGCTCCAGCCCACAAAATGGCTGGGGCATGTTCCACAGAGGGGGATGCACTGGGACAACCGATCTCAGTGATCACGGGTAGGAGGAGGAGTTACATGTCAGTACAGAGGAGGCAGGTTTAGTCGTTGTCTGAGGACTATTCCTGCCTCCGGGTCTGGTCCTGACCGGATGGATACTAGAATCAGCAAGGGATACCCACATGACCTGAAGGTGCTGCTGTGCAATGCCAGGTCAATGATTCATAAGACCACTGCCATCCATGACTTGATCATGGATGGAGGACTTGACCTGGCATGTGTAACAGACTTAGTTGGATGAAGCAGATGGGCCTGTCCTTGCCACTACTTGTCCACCAGGTTTCTCTTACGCACAGCAACCCAGGTCATGTGGGCGGGGGGGGGGGGTTGCATTGATTTTTAGGAAGTCATTAGTTTGCACCAGGCGTCCTATTGGGAAGACCCAGTTTTCCAAGTGCATGTTCTGGAAGTTGGGCAATAGGGGCAGTACAGGATTCCTTTTGGTGTACCGACCTCCCCGCTGCACCAAGGATTCCCTGCCCGAGCTGCTTCAGGTCGTGGCGGATATTTTCCTGGAGACACCTAGCTTGGTCGTCCTAGGGGATTTTAACATCCTTAACGACCTTACAAGGGGCCGCTCGGGACTTTGTGGAAAGCATGGCCTCCATGGGGCTGTCCCTGAATACGTCTGGCCCAACCCATAGCCGCGGACATGCCTTGGACCTGGTGTTTACCTCTATGGATGTTGGTGATCTGACACTAAGTAAAAGCGAAACGAAAGATGTGCCATGGTCAGATCACTTCCTGGTGCAACTGGACTTCTCTGCGACCCATCCCCTCTGCAGGGAGGTGGGACCAATTTGGATGGTCCGCCCCCGCCACTTAATGGATCCAAATGGTTTCCAGAGAGTGGTAGGGGATGCTTTATCCCATGTTGATGGCCTTTCAGATGATTCCCTGGTGGCCCGCTGGAATGTGGAGTTAACCAGGGCTATTGACTGTTTGGCTCCGAAGCGCCCTCTCCGATTGCATGGAGCCCGGACAACCCCGTGGTTTTCCACGGATCTGAGGGCAATGAAACAATCGTTGAGACGGCTAGAGCGCCGGTGGCGGATAACTCATTCCGAATCTGACTGGACACAGGTTAGAGCTCAACGTCGAGCCTACCAAGTGGTGATAGCGACGGCGAAGAAGAATTTCTTTACCGCCTCTATTGCATCTGCAGAAAACAGCAGCAGGAGACTTTTTCAGGTGGTTCACAATTTAGTGGAACCACCTGCAACTTCGGGGCCCAGTACGGGCCACATGTTCTCCTGCAATGATTTTGCAAAGTTTTTTGCAGATAAAATCACTCAGATTCGGGAAGAAGTAGACTCCACTGTGGGAGCAGGGCCAGGGCGGGAGAGTGCTAGAGTTCTGTCTAGTCAAGTTGTGTGGGATCAATTCCAATCTGTTACCCCCGGGGATGAGGACAGGCTGCTTGGACGAGTGAAACCAACCACTTGTCTCCTTGATTCTTGCCCATCCTGGCTTATAAAAGCTAGCCGGGAAGGACTGGGCGATGGGCTTCATGGGGTGGTGAATGCTTCCCTCCATGAGGGAGCCTTCCCAGACCCGCTGAAAGAGGCGGTTATTAAACCGCTTCTTAAAAAAACCATCTTTAGATGCGGCCACGATGGCCAACTATCGCCCAGTCTCAAATCTTCCATTCTTGGGCAAGGTGATTGAGCGAGTGGTTGCTGAACAACTCCAGGCACGCCTGGAAGAAGCGGACCATTTGGATCCCTTCCAGTCGGGATTCAGGCCTCATCATGGGACTGAAACTGCCTTGGTCGCACTGGTTGATGATCTCCGGTGGGCTAAGGACAAAGGTGAGAGCTGTTTCCTAGTTCTGCTGGATCTCTCAGCGGCGTTTGATACCATCGACCATAACATCCTTCTGGACCATCTTGAGGGGCTGGGAGCTGAGGGCACTGTCCTACAGTGGTTCCACTCCTTCCTCCTGGGCCGTGTTCAGAAAGTGGTGGTGGGGGATGAGTGTTCAGACCCCTGGGCTCTCACTTGTGGGGTGCCTCAGGGTTCTGTCCTCTCCCCCATGCTTTTCAACATTTACATGCAGCCGCTGGGAGAGATCATCAGGAGGTTTGGGCTGGGTGTTCATCAGTATGCGGATGATACCCAGCTCTACCTCTCTTTTAAATCAGAACCAGTGAAGGCAGTGAAGGTCCTTTGTGAATGTCTGGAGGTGGTTGGAGGATGGATGGCGGCTAACAGATTGAGGTTGAATCCTGACAAGACAGAAGTACTGTTTTTGGGGGACAGGAGGCGGGCAGGTGTGGAGGATTCCCTGGTCCTGAATGGGGTAACTGTGCCCCTGAAGGACCAGGTGCGCAGCCTGGGAGTCATTTTGGACTCACAGCTGTCCATGGAGGCACGGGTCAAATCTGTGTCCAGGGCAGCTGTTTACCAGCTCCATCTGGTACATAGGCTGAGACCCTATCTGCCTGTGGACTGTCTCGCCAGAGTGGTGCATGCTCTGGTTATCTCCTGCTTGGACTACTGCAATGCGCTCTACGTGGGGCTACCTTTGAAGGTGACTCGGAAACTACAACTAATCCAGAATGTGGCAGCTAGACTGGTAACTGGGGGCGGCCACCGAGACCATATAACACCGGTCTTGAAAGACCTACATTGGCTCCCAGTACGTTTCCGAGCACAATTCAAAGTGTTGGTGCTGACCTTTAAAGCCCTAAACGGCCTCGGTCCAGTATACCTGAAGGAGCGTCTTCACCCCCATCATTCTGCCCGGATGCTGACGTCCAGCGCTGAGGGCCTTCTGGCGGTTCCCTCATTGTGAGAAGCAAAGCTACAGGGAACCAGGCAGAGGGCCTTATCGGTAGTGGTGCCCGCCCTGTGGAACGCCCTTCCAGCAGATGTCAAAGTGATAAACAACTACCTGACATTCCGAAGACATCTTAAGGCAGCCCTGTTCAGGGAAGTTTTTAACGTGTGATATTTTACTGTATTTTTGGTTTCCATGGAAGCTGCCCAGAGTGGCTGGGGAGGCCCAGCCAGATGGGCGGGGTATAAATAGTAAATTATTATTATTATTTTTATTATTATTATTACACCGCACTGGCTCTCTTTACTTATCAGTAGAAATTAGTTATAGTTTTCTTCAGAAATGAGATGGACATTGCTGAGCCAAACAACTAAAAATGCAATATATATGCTTTCAATGAAAATTATTTTGTACCATAGTCTACACGGAATAATAGAAGGAGTCATGGTGAAGCAAGACTGGCTAGTTAATACATGCAAGTCTCCAGCAAGCAAATCCTTTAATAAACTATGAAGATTATTAGGCCACACCGACTTCAGTGGTTTCCACTCTGTTGATTCAGTCCCATTTAAGAATTTGCAAAACATGGTTTTAATTATACTATGATAGTTGTTACTGCATGAGCAGTTTACTTTCAACAAATGAAAGATTTTGAAAGGCAGTGGTTTAAGCTGCTTAGAGAACCCACACATCCAGATTTAGCTGCTAATTTAATTTCTCATTGATTTCATACACAGAGAGTGATTGAAACATTTCTTCAAGAGGTAATTCTGTAACACTTAGGAAGCTACACACACACCAAATTCATTCTATGCAAGAGACATTCAGATTTTTTAAAATGAGGGTCACATAAGTATTTATCAATGTCATGTGGAAGACTGTGTCTGTCAAGTGTGCTCTCCAGACAGTAACTGGTGCTGGGCATCTTCAAGTCCAACCTCTCTGCTCTTTTGGTTTGCACTAGCTTTGTGTCATACACCCATTCAAATAGATGACTCTATCAAATAGAGGACTGTTATATATACTGTAGGGCACACAGGGTGGTAGACACAACCAGGGAAAACTTCTGTATGCTCACTCCCTTTCATGGGTTGGGCTGAACATTGTCTGAACCATACTTGCATTGTTTCTCAATGCAAGCACAGTTCCACATGTGTGCCTATCATTGTCACTACCTTCCAAGGAGGCTTGCTGGTCTGGAGTCCCGTGTCCAAGGGATATGCAATGCTTTTGCAACTTGCACAAAATGCAGTGTTGATTGAGTCTTTCTTGAGCTCAGTCTCTTCAGAAAACTGATCTGTCCTGCTTTATCGTCACTGCTCATGACAGCAAATGTCATTGGGAAAGATTTTTCCACCACTGAATGCATTCTATAATGGCTTCAGTCCAAATGTTCATAAGCTGCTATAATGATACGATTCAGTGACTTAAATCCAAGCTGAATTTGATTGTGGATTATTCTATCATTAGGTCAGGCCTTCCCAACTTAGGATCAACTAAGCAGAACACAGCTCAAAAGACAAGTACTGAGTCTGCTAGGGCCTTGACAAATCTTTTATTATTTATCTATCTATCCCAACTTTCCTCTAAGGAGTTCAAGGCATCTGACATATTTCTCTCTCCCTGTCTTATTTTATCCTTAGACTGTGAGGTAGCTTAGTTGAAAGAAAACGTTCACACCAAGATCAGTCAGAAAGCTTCATGGCCAAAGATAGATCTGTAGCTGGATCTGCTACACAGTTACTCTGTGACACCAAATACAAGTTTATCATGCGCAAGAAATATATAGCAATACATTTTCACGTGTGCACACTCATTATAACCATATCCCCAAGGATAATCCAGTTGTGTTTAGTTGTGTTGATCAATTAAACAACACTTTCCCCAAAAAACATTATGTGTTGGAAGTAAGATCCATTGAACTCAGTGGTGCTTACTTCTTACTGCAGAGGTTCAACCTATTAAACACATTAAGCTTTGCCCAAAGATCTTCAGCAAGCTGAAATGCAACCTGTAACTGTTAATTAGAAATGCAAACCATATTGAAATGAAAAGTCACAATTTAAAAAACTGCTAGTGTACCCATGAGGCAGCGTGAGGCAGACACCTCCAGTGGCAGATCTGGCCTCCGAGGAGCATACCCCTTGCTGCTTTCTGAGCTTGTTGGTGACCTACTCCTCCTTCTCTGCTGCCACCCACTGTTGCTTGCTGCCACCTGTTCCTCTCTGACCTTCTTTTACTCCCCTGCCACCTTCAGCATGTGTGTGTGAGGGTGCAGAGTATGTGGAGGTGATGTTGACAGTGGGGCTGTGAAGGAGGAGGAGGAGGAGGCAGGGTTGGCATTTTCTATTTTGCCTCAAGTGGCAAAATGTCTCAGGCTGGTCCTGCTATATTCTAATAACAAGCAAAGCTGAAAGCCATAATATCACCCCATTCAGCTGCCAAAGCTTTTGAATTCCATCAGTTTCCCTGGCACTCCAGCAGATGACATAATCACACCTGCGAAGAAGAAAAAGAAGAAGAAGAAGAAGAAGAAATAATAAGGACTAGACCATTACTTTTCCACTAAGCCACTTCCCAAGAATGGCTGTCATTTAGACCTGCATTTCACAAAGTGGAAAGGTGTTATGCAGGCCAGATGGTGAAGGATTGGTTCTTGTTCTTTAATAGGTGTACTTTACAAAAGAATAATTCATTTTTTGGATGGTGGATATCCAATTGACATAGCTCAGTTCCTATAATTGTTTTAAAATAAATATGCAACACACACACATGCAATACTTTACAATGTGCTTCACACATCATTTTATTTCACACTCAAGCATGCAACTTTTTCACAGCATCCACTTGACACAGATTGGGATTTTTCCCACCCCTTTCATGAGATGCCTGGAATTGAACCTGGAAAGTTCTGCATGTAAAGCAGATGCTCTACAACTAAGCTACAATACTTCCCCAAACTTTGGAAATCAGACCATTGGTCCATCTAGCTTAGTATTATCTATATTGACTGACAACCGCACTCCAGGGTTTCATATGAAAGACATTTCCCAGCTCTACCTTGAGTTGCCAGAGATTGAACTTGGGACCTCTGTATGAAAAACAATATGATCTATTAAAAACTTACAGAAAACCACAACCAAAAGAGCATGGCACCTGCCCCCTCATTAAAGGCAGTCAGTTCCCCAAAGCCTGTTGGAACAAAATATTCACCTACTGGCAGAAAGACAGTAAGGAGGGAACCAGCCTAACTTCTCTAGGGAAGGAGTTTCAAAGTCTTGAAGCAGTCGCTGATAAGGCCCTTTCCCACATCCCTACCAAGCCTTTGAGGGCGTTGGGATTTAGAGAAGGGTTTTCCCCAAAGATCTTAGAACCCAAGCAGGTTCATATGAGGGAATACCGTCTATTAGCTAGCAAAAAATGCACTGAAACTGCAAAACCTCCAAGTGAATGAACACACATCAGGATGAAATATCTAAAACCCAGTTCAGAAATGTTATGCAGAAAAAACATCACTTGTGAAATACTGCTGTAAGTTCAGACAAATTGTCTTAGTGGATCCCATGAAAGGAAGACCCCTTTTTAGTTTCCCACCCACACTTAATCCTTCCTTCTAAAATGCTTTTTGCTAACACATTCATCTTCACAAGCTTTCTCCCCTCTCTGTGGTTAGTCCTTTTCACTGCAAAATTTATGTGTTTCTTCCTAATGCAGTTTCTTTCTGCTCCTTATCTTATTACCCTGCCAGAAAATAGGGGTGGGACTCTGGAGAAAGACTAATTGATTACTATTAAGAAGGTTTTCAAGAATTAAGCACTATTTACATGGAAAAGAAAACTAGAATTAAACTACAAACATTTCATAGCTTCATGTGCTATAGATTTTTTTACATCCTCAGAATTGTAGAGATGGGGGAGAAATTCAGTTCATTTCGGAATTAAATATAAAATCTACCTAATGTTCATTTTCTGAAACAATATGTGAAGTGAAACTGCCTTGCCCTTCAAAATTCACGCTTATCTGAATGCTGTAATGCAGCCAAGTAATATGCACAAAAATGCATATGCTGGGATGAAATGTACATTAAAATGCATATCATAGAGGAAATTACATACAAAATGCATTTTTAGGTAATATTGCTTTCCAAAAATGTATTTATTAAACAAAATTGCTTAAAAATGTTATATTAGGAGAAATTTACACTAAAATGATGATAAATTCATGAAGACTTTTTTTTTAACCAAAAAAATCTGTGGTGGAAATGTGAAAAACTGAAGATTGGAAAAATGAGAAACTATGATAAATCTAAAATGACAAAAAGTCCTCCCTACAAAATGTGTTAACGAAAACAATGGGCCTTTTCTTCCTGTAATGTTAAGAAGCATTTCCCTCCACCCAAAAGGTGAAAGCTTGTTTCTTTTTTAAAAAGCAGCAACTCATAAAAATACTCTGGCAAATAACAATAAGTCTTTGTCAGTGCAAGTCCTGTCATTGAACAAACCTTTAAAAACATTACCGTAATGGTTCTGAAATAGGAATGCTTGAGGAAATTCATTTATGTGAATCATGATGTGAAGGGTCTTCTAATTTAGTATCCACCTCCCAAAAAAATATTGTTTAGTATTGTTTTTAGTCAATAGTCTGGCATGGACCCATGACAGGGCCATATTGGTGATGGTTCTCTGTTAATGGAATGCTATCCCTGGTGAGGTGTGATAGTCTCTCTTGTTGTTAATGTTCAGGAAGAACTGAAAACGACATTGATGCTTACACAAGCATTTAATGGCTAAAAGATACTGTTCCTGGAAACCTTGAAATTATTAGTTGTTTGTGATTGCTATAAAATGTTTTTGTTTTTAATTGTGTAAACCTGTTTTACTTTTACTTGTTACTGTATTATCATAGAATCATAGAATCATAGAGTTGGAAGAAACCACAAGGGCCATCGAGTCCAACCCCCTGCCAAGCAGGAAACACCATCAGAGCACTCCTGACATATGGTTGTCAAGCCTCTGCTTAAAGACCTCCAAAGAAGGAGACTCCACCACACTCCTTGGCAGCAAATTCCACTGTCAAACAGCTCTTACTGTCAGGAAGTTCTTCCTAATGTTTAGGTGGAATCTTCTTTCTTGTAGTTTGGAACCATTGCTCCGTGTCCGCTTCTCTGGAGCAGCAGAAAACAACCTTTCTCCCTCCTCTATGTGACATCCTTTTATATATTTGAACATGGCTATCATATCACCCCTTAACCTCCTCTTCTCCAGGCTAAACATGCCCAGCTCCCTTAGCCGTTCCTCATAAGGCATTGTTTCCAGGCCTTTGACCATTTTGGTTGCCCTCCTCTGGACACATTCCAGTTTGTCAGTGTCCTTCTTGAACTGTGGTGCCCAGAACTGGACACAGTACTCCAGGTGAGATCTGACCAGAGCAGAATACAGTGGCACTATTACTTCCCTTGATCTAGATGCTATACTCCTATTGATGCAGCCCAGAATTGCATTGGCTTTTTTAGCTGCCGCGTCACACTGTTGGCTCATGTCAAGTTTGTGGTCAACCAAGACTCCTAGATCCTTTTCACATGTACTGCTCTCAAGCCAGGTGTCACCCATCTTGTATTTGTGCCTCTCATTTTTTTTGCCCAAGTGCAATACTTTACATTTCTCCCTGTTAAAATTCATCTTGTTTGTTTTGGCCCAGTTCTCTAATCTGTCAAGGTCATTCTGAAGTGTGATCCTGTCCTCTGGGGTGTTAGCCACCCCTCCCAGTTTGGTGTCATCTGCAAATTTGATCAGGATGCCCTTGAGTCCATCATCCAAGATGTTGAATAAGACCGGGCCCAAGACAGAACCCTGTGGCACCCCACTAGTCACTCTTCTCCAGGATGAAGAGGAACCATTGATGAGCACCCTTTGGGTTCGGTCAGTCAGCCAGTTAAAAATCCACTGAGTGGTAGCATAGTCAAGACCACATTTTACCAGCTTCTTTACAAGAATATCATGGGGCACCTTGTCAAATGCCTTGCTGAAATCAAGGTAGGCTACATCCACTGCATTCCCTTCATCTACCAGGCTTGTAATTCTGTCAAAAAACAAGATCAGGTTCATCTGACATGACTTATTTTTCAGAAATTGTTCTAACATTCTTGTGTTTGCAACCTCCTGTCATGCTTTAGGATAGAAATTTAATAAATAAATAAAATCTGAATATGAAATTTGTTTTATTATGCTTTTTTCTTCTTTTTAACAACGTTTTATGCAAAGTTAAATGAAATAAATAAATGTATGTCCTAAGCCACATGTCCCAAACTAATGTGTGGATCAGAACATAATTATTCTTCAGAGTTCATGCATCTTCAAATTGTGTGATACAATTCTTGGTTCAAAAAACACGAAACATGTTGCGACAAGAAACACATTTAACTACAATTGCTACATTCCTATACTGTAAGTATGCCCTATTAAGTTCAGTTGGATTGTACTGTGACAAGCTAGTTTTGAACACTTGAAATTCAACTTTAGGTATCTAGTCTTCCTCCTGTGCTGCTCATTTCACCTTTGTTAACTACCGGCAGACATACGTAATTGTTGAAGTAACTCTTTTTTTTCCCTATTGCAGAAATTGGCAGAGTTGACTAATTTCATTGCCCATCAAAGTTTACTTTGCATTGGCAGCATCCCGTTTTTTCTTGGCCTTCATTTACAGTTTAATAGGGTCAGGGTGGCATTAATAGCTCTTTAGATGTGCTGCACAATTTCTGTAATTAATGTGTCTGAATGCCACATTATTACCAAATGAATACTGTTTAAAACGCAGTGAACCTTGGTGTAGAATGGAAGTCTGAAAAAGTGGGACTATGCTGACATATGACTACTTATAATCACACACACACACACACACACACACACACACACACCAAACAATTCCATGATTATTTATTCTGGTCTAAACATCCACATCTCAAACAAATTACCAGGTTCCTCCACACATCATGCTGTTCTTTACCTTACCTTAACAAGCATGTGCACCATTTCAGTTTTGGATTAAGAGGATGAGGTTGATAACTAGATTAGAAGTTTCAAGGACACACCAAGTGACTTACAGCATTAACAGAATAATGATACTATTTAAAGGTATTTTAAGAGCATTGCATTGTATGAATGCATCGAAGGAGCAATCTGTGACTGGAAGTGGAGGGGCTGAATGGAGCAGTGGGGTCACTTCCATATCCCAAGGCCTACTGCTCTCACCACCAGAGTGGAAGGTTTGATGATGATGATGCAAACCACATGCTTGTGCAGCACAGAGGCCTAGATCAGTCCAATTTCCAGTAGCTAGATCAGCTTAGGATCCAGTGGTCCAACTCTGCCCCTTCCATCTTCACTACATGCACTCAACAAATATGGTCATTGGGGGTGGAATTGGATAAAGTTCTGTAAACACACATACCTATTGCTGGCATGGCATTGTACACGACTACAGTGGTACCTTGTTACTTGAACGGCTTGGCTCCCAAACAAATTGGCTCCCGAACATCACAAACCTGGAAGTAAGTGTTCCAGTTTGCAAACTTTTTTGGAAGCCAAATGTCCGACGCACCTTCCACTTGAGTGCAGGAAGCTCCTGCAGCCAATTGGAAGCCACGCCTTGGCTTTCAAACGGTTTCAGGAGTCAAACGGATTCCTGGAATGGATTAAGTTCGAGAACCAAGGTACCACTGTAAGTCATTGCATAAGCAGAACACATGATGGAATTTCCCCCTTTCCCCAACCCTCCAGGACAGATTTTGGGATGGAAACGGGGAAAGGAGTGGGAGGAGGCATTGTGCTGTGTGAGTGGATGTTATTCTGCCAAGCCTAAGAGTGGCCTCTGTTTGAAGGTCTATAGCTCATCTGCCCTGCATGCTGAAGGGCCCAGGTTTAATCCCAGGCATCTCCAGGTAGGGTTGGGAGATAACGCTGGTAGAAATCCATCTACTCCCTCTCCAGTTCCCATCTGGATTGCCTTCTGAAGTCTAAACTTCCACTGAGTGTTAGGGCAATTCAGAGAAGCAGGCGTCTGCTGTTTGCAGTACTTGACATCATCTAAAGAATGCATTAAAGCACTTTATACAAAGAGACAGGCAGCAGAGCCAGAAAGAGAGGCACTGCAGATATAAACCGACATTCCACATTTTATGAAGTGACAAAAGGAAATGGAGGCTGAGTAAAATTTAATAAATAAATAAACAAATCACCAGACAACTCAGGCAATTTCAGAAGATCACCCGTTTCACAGCAAATAAGATTATTTTGGCTTCTGTTGTTGCTGCTGTTGGCAGAGGGAATAACAGTTTGTCATTGTTCTTTGCTGGTAAAGCATCCTGGAAAAAATGAAAATGGGTGGAAAGCATCCTTCTAGCAAATCACTAATGCTGTTGACGGGTGTGTCCACCCACCCACCATGCCCCAAAGGAATACACTGCAGCACAGTTATTACGTCTGTTGAAACGTGCCCGGGGGGGGGGGCGGGGCGGGGCGGGGGGAATGATCCATCCAAAATGTGGGCTTATCAAATCCAATTGCTTATATGCAGTTATGTGTGGCTGCTGTTGCCTTTATGCAGGTAACAACATAAAGTAGGGGAATGGATTCAGTTCAGGTCACATTCTAGTGCGAACAAACCTAATTCTCACTTCCTGAAACAATACGCAAACTGAAACACAGCCATCCATTGAAACCCACACATCCCCAAAGTTTGCAATGCCTTTCTCCAATACTCTCCATTTTCGATCCAAGAAGCCTCGTAGGAGGAGCTATATGACGTGTTTTCCTTGTGTGGGCATCCAAGAAAGCTGCAGAGTGTGAATTGCTGAGTTGCATGATGAAATAACCACTGCATGTCACCAGATGTTTCTCTCCCCTTTGATAATGTTCTATGGCAATTTCATATAATGACAAAGAAAGAGAGAAGGTGAGTGTTTTCCTGCTAACAGGAATACAGAAAACTGCCTTATGCCAAGTTAGACCATTGCCAGAACTAACTCAGTGTTGTCTGCACTGACAGGCAGTGGCTCTCTGTTATTTCAGAAAGGAGTCTTTTCCTTGAAGATGGCTGGACCAGAGACCTTCTGAATGTCTACCGCTGAGCTGCAGGGCCCTTCATCTATAACATGAATTGGGGGAAACTGAAGTAACTGGAAGTTTCACCAAACTATATACAGTATGCTGTAAACCTGGGCAAGGCATAGACTTAAAAACCTGCAGAACAATATAGGAATGGTACGTGAAAATCCACTTATTCCTACCTTCCAATGATATATTATAATACTGTTTAAAAACATGTATTAAAATTAAATGGAATTTCTAGTAAAGGTGACTCAATGAAATGAAAGGCACCAATAGAGGGAGCACTTGTGATATCTAAGTGTAAGGATTTTTAAAAGGGGGTGGGGGGGAGGATCACACATACCATTTTCCAACAGTGTCAAAGCTATGACTTAGGGTGTGATGGGCAAATTACTCAATAGCCCTCCAAGGGAAATTGTTTTACTATCCATCTTGCTTTTTTCACTTCTACTGTGCCTTATACATTATGAATTTAGTGGACATCATTTGATTTACTTCTATTTATGGAAAAATCTGAATCCCACTCTTCATTAACAGGCTCCCAGGGCAACTAACAGTCAGTGTAAACAGTAAAACAAATAAAACAAAATAATACAACAGCAAAAAAAAAAAAAGGATCAAAGGAGCAGAAGTTAAAGCATACACACACACACATTAACAGCACAAAGTTGGAATAAAAACAAATTCATCTACCATTTCAAAAGGCCTGGGGAAAGAGAGAAAAAATGTCTTCATGCAGCAACAAAAAGACTTAAGACTGGGGGCGTTGTTGTTTTGTTTTTACTATGGGCCAAATTCCCTGCTGGATAACAATTTGAGGGCTCATGTCCATAGCAGATGGGGCCAGAAGATGGAGCAATGATTGTAAGTTTTACCTCTGTACAGTAGAGTAGTTTTTACATGCACTCATAAGCATGTACCCCTTTCTATCACATCCAGGCAAGTAAGAGACAACATGAGAGTTAAAGGACACATTCTAGCCAGGAAAAACAATCAGGGTGCAAAGCAGGGCCAGTGAGATGTGTAGCCTGGGGAAAATTCTGAGGATCAGTAGAAAAAGTTGGAGGACCACATTAAGCCCCTGAGCCTAAGGATCACACTCCTGACTTAAGAGCAGGACTGTGGCACAGTGGCATAGCATGGGTTGCCAGTACCTGGGGCAAGGCTGGAATGAAGGGGCAATAGCTTGGCAACCTACCCGAGTGACAGCCACGGTGTCAGGAGCATCCTACTCTCGTGTAGGACCCTGGCAGAGACACATGCCCGACTGGCATGTCCTTTCCCTCCTGGTTGATCATTTGGGAGCTTCAAAAGCTTTCTTCTGCCCGAACATCACAGTGACTAATGCCAAAAAGCATTAGCACACTTAGGGATCCGCAGAGTATTCACAGTTTGTGTAACAGAACTCAGTAGCTCAGTATTTTGGCTAATCTACATTATTTACATATAATACGCTCAGAGCATTCTGACCACAGCTCCTGCCTCTTTCTCATCAGACAGCAAAGAGAGAAAAGAACAAAGGACAATAGTCACACTTCACGGAACACAGTAGCACAAACATCCTGTCTCCGTCACTTCCTACACTGTGGAATGAAAACATACACTGTCATGTGATAGACAACAATCTCATGACTGATGACTGCAATCACAGAGCAGGAATCCTTAACACATGGTGCCCCCTGAGTGTTGAGCATGGCGGAGAGCAGGACAGGAGATTGGTCTTGAGTGGGTATCTTTCTAAAGCCCATGCAGAGGGCCCTCTAGCAACCAGCCGTCACCCAGATTTGCTCCACAGTCCACCCGCACAAACATTGGGAGGTTTTCTGTGTGATGGAGAGGGCACAATATTTTTAATTTATTATAACTACTACTTTTTTTCTTTTGAATTTTTTTGCTCTTAAGAATTTTGTGCCCAGGGCAACTGTTACTCCACTGCTTTGTTAAGCTTTCTTGGTGAGAGCATTATGAAGACCAAGGTCCACTAGACAAAAAAGCCCCTGTGACAGTTGCCAGCCACCTAATCTCAGAGTTTGGATTTGGATTTGATATCCCGCTTTATCACTACCCAAAGGAGTCTCAAAGCGGCTAACATTCTCCTTTTCCCTTCCTCCCCCACAACAAACACTCTGTGAGGTGAGTGGGGCTGAGAGACTTCAGAGAAGTGTGACTGGCCCAAGGTCACCCAGCAGCTGCATGTGGAGGAGCGGGGAATCAAACCCGGTTCACCAGATTACGAGTCCACTGCTCTTAACCACTACACCACACTGGCTCTCAGAAGGGGGAAAGATGCCAATGATTTTCTCAATTCATGGGCAATCCCACGTATGGGGAAATGTGGTATTTTATGTACTCAGGTCTCAAATTACATAGGGCTTTAGAGGGGCCACTAGCATTTGAAAATGTTGGAAACAGATTTTTTGTGTGTGTCTTTATATTATAAACTGCCCTGTGATCTTTGAATGAAAGGTGATATAGAAATTTAATAAACAAACAAACAAATTGGTCTTGTCCTAGTTACTGTAGAAATAGACCAGTAGCAACAGATATTTCAAAGCCAGCAGGATGCATTCCCTCTACCTCAACCTGACAGCCATGTACATTCCTTACTCTAATTTCATGGGTGTTGGGGCAGGAGAAATGAAAAGGAAGTGGTTGTAAGCAAAATTAAAAGAAAATTGGGAGAGATAGATGAAGAAAGAGAAAGACAGAGGTGGCAGAAAGAGAGAAAGAGAGAAAAAGATTGCCCCACCCACTTTAGCTCCAGCCTCCCCATTGTTGACATCGGTCCCAATTCTTGTGGGATGGTGCCATGCCCTGAAGGACTGGTTTCAAAGTTGGGGTGCTGATGCATGCAGCTCTGTCACCAGAGGCACAAGTCACAAAACACCACAGAGCTACTATAGCATACCGCTTTGAACAAACATGTCTTAGTCACAGCTCTCTGTGTCTACCTGTCTGGTAACCTCCCAATTAGATGACTGCAATGTGTTGTATATAGTCCTGCCTCTGAAGATTCATTGGAAACTGACATTAAGGCAGTCACTTTCACTATACTGTTTTAAATGTCTGCTGAATACATTCCTGTCTCAACAAGTTGGGGGCTACTCCAATTCTTCCTGTGTAAGGGAATGTCTTCTGTGGCACTACCAAAGCTACAGAGGTTGGAAGGGGTAAATTTCCCTCCCTGCTCCCACCATCATTTAAATATCATATTGTAAACTGCCTTGTGATCTTCAGATGAAGGGCAGTATAGACATGTAAATAAAATAAATAAATGAAATGAAATGTTGCCAGATTTTGGTAGGGGTTATGAATATGGATGAAATTCCAATGAGTGTGAATGAAACAAAGCAGTGTGCTAGGAAATGTTTGATTTTGTTAAATTGAAGTGTGAATTTAATTGAGTATAATATAAAATGATTGAAGTTATAAGGAATATCTGAAGGAAATTACCCCGGAATGTTATAAATGTGTAAATGCTTGACCTGTGTCAATGTATTGCAACCCACTGAGTTTTATAGTCACTCCTCCTACATGTTTGAACTAAGAATATTCCTCCTCACAGTTATAGATGGGGAGACATGCATGGACGTTTAGATCATGCATTGATATGAATGCTTTATCTGACTTGGTATTATTGTGATATTCGGCTGATGGCAAATTCACTGTGTGAATGCTGAGGATCACGACCTTTGCACACATCATACGAAATTCCTGGAGTGGAGATAGTGCTGGCAAAAATATTTGCCTAATTAAGGACAGACTATAAACCCTTCCTTATTATAATGTGCCAACTAAGTGGCATACCAAGTCAATAACTATAAAGCATATTATGTCTTGCATTTGCGATTGATGTACACTGATTGTGACAATTGTTGTTTCATTTCATCCTTATGAATGCAGCTGTGGCTACTTCTCGCCCCAGCAGGGGCTTACTCCCAACCAGCTGACTGCATTTTTCAATCTGAATTAGCAAGTGACCACAAACCTCCATAGAGGACAATGCCACGACTCTTTCTGAGTGTGAAAGCCCTGCATTGTAACAGACTCATTGCATCCTAAGCTCTAAACGGTACTTGCATTTGGGCAAATGGTTTATATGGCAAAAAGTTACATTTGTCTGTTGCTTGGAATCAACCAGTGTGTACAGCTGTATGGTATACTCTTTTGCAATGTTTGTCAGGGAAGAAGTGCCACTAGGCAAAATGTTAATGTATGGAATAGGAATAGGGATATCCCCCAGATAGGGAAACTGGGGGGGGGGGGAGAGATGCAGGAAGGGGATCATTTATAGTCTTCTCTATATTAAGTTGCTTTGCACACACATGATAAAAAGTCTGATTGTGTGCATACAATTTCAGTTGTGCTACATGTATCTGGGGCCAGTTACTAACAACACGTTTAAAAATACATAGTTAGCTATGTGTTTATCTTTTTTAAAAAAGAAATGCAGCTTAATCAAAGAATGCCGCAGCGAGACTCCTTACGGGGTCTTCGCTTAGAGATCACATTCATCCGGTGCTATACAAGCTGCACTGGCTCCCGGTGGAGTACAGGATCAGGTTTAAGGTGCTGGTTTTAACCTTCAAAGCCCTATACGGCCTAGGGCCCTCGTACCTACGGGACCGCCTCTCCTGGTATGCCCCACAGAGGAACTTACGGTCTTCAAATAAAAACACCTTGAAGGTCCCAAGCCACAGAGAGGTTAGGCTGACCTCAACTAGAGCCAGGGCTTTTTCGGCTGCGGCTCCAACCTGGTGGAACGCTCTGTCACAAGAGACAAGGGCCCTGCAGGACTTGACATCTTTCCGCAGGGCCTGCAAGACAGAGCTGTTCCACCTGGCCTTTGGTCAGGGCGCAGCCTGACTCCCTCCTTTGGCAATCTTTACAAGACTTTAGTTTATGGTTGCCATCAATTTTGATTTTAATTCATTTTTATAATGTTTTATAATGTTGTACTGTTTTAGTGTTGTTAGCCGCCCTGAGCCCGGCTTCGGCTGGGGAGGGCGGGATATAAATAAAAATTTATTATTATTATTATTATAAAGAGATGGAATGAATTTATGAACAAACATATGCCAAAAAAACCCTGATCTGCCCATGCCTACTGGGATGGAACCATTGCAGAACCCAATTGCAGCCCCTAGCACCAAGACAGAGACCAAAATCAAAGTTACTCAGCTTCATATCTTCCCATCTAACCTTCAGAATGAGTACTTTGTCTTATCTCAAGTGACACGTCAAGAAAATCAATATCAACAAGTAATGTGGTATGATATGGTAGGATTTAATTTGTCTCTCTGTTAAGAGATGAGAGCAACATACTTCTTTTTTTCATTTTCCCTCACAATTTTCTATTCCCCCCCCCCGATGAATTTAAGATCTGAAAGCCCAAAACGGTAAGTTTACCCTACTCATAAAATTTGTGGGGCCTTTCTCCCTGCCCTGGTATTTATCTAATTGCACAGAAAGCAGCTTAGCAGGGGCATAAGGTGGTGACCTTCTTGCTAAGAAGTCACACAGAAACTTCTGTCCTGTGGATTTAATATGGTGGCAGCAGGAAATTTGAGGCCATTGTTAATAGCAACTAACAGAAACACATGAAAAAGCCTCTGGCACTCATGACGCAGATCAGAAAGCACAAACATTGTATTAGCCCAGCTCTGTTTACAGCTGGTTTCTGTCACAGTCCTTATTATTTATCTTGTGTGCCTGAGAGAGTTCTGCAACTGAAGGTTAGCTGTCACCTCAAAGCACTATGGGTATTTTCACAACTGTTGGGAGGTCTACGATAAATGAGAAAAGTTGCTATTTCAAATTGGATCTGTTGATATCTCCAAATCCAGTATCTGGGAGAAGGAAAACATCAGGAAAAATAAATTTATCCTTTTGGAGAGGGACTGTAGTTGACCGGTAGGCAAAGTGTGTACTTTGCTTGCAAAATGTTATAGGTTCAATTAATGGCATCTATAGTTAAAAGCATGGGGACGCGGGTGGCGCTGTGGGTAAAAGCCTCAGCACCTAGGGCTTGCCGATCGAAAGGTCGGCGGTTCGAATCCCCACGGCGGGGTGCGCTCCCGCTGCTCGGTCCCAGCGCCTGCCAACCTAGCAGTTCGAAAGCACCCCCGGATGCAAGTAGATAAATAGGGACCGCTTACTGGCGGGAAGGTAAACGGCGTTTCCATGTGCTGCGCTGGCTCACCAGATGCAGCTTTGTCACGCTGGCCATGTGACCCGGAAGTGTCTCCGGACAGCGCTGGCCCCTGGCCTCTTGAGTGAGATGGGCGCACAACCCCAGAGTCTGTCAAGACTGGCCCATACGGGCAGGGGTACCTTTACCTTTACCTTTTATAGTTAAAAGCATCATGTACCAGATGATGAGAAAGTCCCCTTTTTGCAAATCTAGAGAGCTGCTGTTAGTCAAAATGGACAGTACTGGGAGAAATGGACAGCTAATCTTTTCTATTTTCAGACAGCTTCCTATATTAATTTACAAGACCCTTAACAAGTGTCCTGGATAACCCTGCCCAATCACTTAGATATTAGGGGAAGCCTCTGTTATTGGCCCCCCATGGGTCTGATGTTCAGCATGTATCCACCATAAGTTGTGCATTCAGTATCGCAGGCCCAGTTCTGTGATACCCTTCCCAACTGAGATCAGATAGGCCTCTTCCTGTTTGAACTTCAACTGCATGATGTTTTCTTTCTATTTCAGCAGGCTTTTAAGTATTCTGTATCTATAGTTCATTCGAATTGACTTCCCCACACAATGCTCTGGGCCTAATGCCATTTTAAGGCATTGTGGGATGCTTAAAGAGTGGCTAGGCAAAGCTACCCAGGGCCAATTGGAGCACTGCCACAGCTGGCAGAAAATCATGGCAGGGTCCACTGACAGATGGTGGAACTCACCAGAGGACACTTTTCTGTAAATCTTCAGGGCACCCTCAAACTCAGCCCTGCATATGATCTCAGTGTTATATGAAGCCATATTCGAAGACAGAAAACAGAGATCTTGAGTTGTTCGAATCCCAATATACATGCATTGAATTTTGGATATTAGTATAGCATCAAGATGCATTTCACACAAAAGTCATGTGTCAGGCTGCAGCATGAAGTAGATAGTTCAGAAATCAGCAATGCAAACCAAATGCTACATTGCTGTGGGGGTGGGGGCGGAACTGAGTGAGAAGAAAATTGATCTGTGATAGGATCTGAAACAGCCAATGATCACTGTGTGAAACCCAGGACAAAATAAATGGAACCTTCAGAAGAAACTGTATCAGATCATTCAAGCCTGTGATGTGACACAGGCAGAATTGATAATATGAGGTGTTAAACGATGAGCTAATCCAGGGGAATTAAACCCTGTGTGCTTGTGCAGATATTGCAGAGAGAACAGATGTTCCATTGCTTATATTACCTATATATGTACTCTTTATGAATTCTCATTATTAACAGACCAAAACCTACACATCACAATGAGCAGCACAAATGTGGTGGGTGGGTGTTTGTGTGTGTGGCCTTTGCATTTTTGAATTCAAATGGGGAAAGGAATAGATATTCATGCCTAGACAATGGGAAATCCATATGCTTACTGGAGACATATTAGAGCAATTCACAGACCTGATATATATATATATATATATTTAAAAAAAGAAATATTCATTGCAATCCTTTCATATTTTATTAAGCCTTCACCTCTTGAGCATCACTAAATGAAAAGACTGCATAAGATTTAGATTTAGGCTCATACTCCCCAGTTCCCTTTACCTCACTTCTGGTTCCACTGAAAACCAATGGAGAAATAAGTGGGGAGTCCTACTTTTCTTCCTTGCCTAAGGATACCTTTGCTAAGGCTGGATATAAACTGGAGATACATGGATCAAATCTGCACTCATTCACAAAGCTGTTTCTCCTTCTCCTTCAATTAAGGTTTTCAGCTGCAATTTTTAATGCAGTTTGGCCTAACAAGTACATTTCTGCCAGGAATTCCCCCTGATATAAAGTAGTTTTGTATATCCTTTTCACTAGTATCGACATTTTTCTGCACACTATTCGATTGTAGAACTGCATCACAAAATCTGGAGAAATGTGAATTTCTAAGGATAGCTGTGTTTCAGTTTGCTGATTGGTTCAGGAAGTGCAAAGTACTGTATTTTTCGCTCCATAAGACACACTTTTTTTCCTCCTAAAAAGTAAGGAGAAATGTCTGTGCGTCTTATGGAGCGAATGTGTGGTCCCTGGAGCTGAATTGCCCAGGGGCAAAAAGCAGATCGTGCTTTTCTTTTCTTTTCTTTTTTAGAAAGAGGGAAGGGGGTGTTGAAACAAAGCCGCTGAGTAGCTGAACAGCAAATGATTGGGAGGGGAGATAAAGGACTCTAGCGATAAAGGAGGCCGTCTGGGAGGGGGGAGGTGATTGGGACGGGAGAGGTGAATGGGAGGGGAGATAAGGGGAGCAAGTGATTGGGAGGGGAGATAAAGGAGGCTGCCTGGGAGGGGAGAGGTAAAAGCACATGGATCCTCAGGATTTTTGCATTGGGTTGCCCCAAATTCACCATCAGATCACATAGCATGTCCTTGGCTACAGCCTGCACCAAAAAAGCCACACATCCACTGTTCCGTGGGGCCACAATGGCACAAAAATGTGGTTACAAAGCACGGATCCACATGAATCCTCAGGATTTTTGCATTGGGCTACCCCAAACTCACCATCAAATCACATATCATGTCTGTGGCCACAGTATGAACCAAAAAAAGCATACATCCACTGTTTCATTCAGAATATTTGTTTGTTTGTTTTCCGCCTCTAAAAACTAAGTGTGTCTTATGGTCAGTTGCATCTTATGGAGCGAAAAATATAGTAAGTAGGTTTCCATGTGCCTTGGACAAATATCTCCCACATCTCTAGCCCTGAGCTCTTTGGAGCAGGATTGGAATAAAAATATGATCATTATCTAGAGCTGATATTGCAATATACCATCTAGAAATTGTGGTTGTTTATTTTTCCCCCCTTTTCCTGAAGTGGTAGGACAACCATGGGAATCTTTTGCAGAACCGTTTTCTTTAAAGAACAGAGTCCTGGAAAAGGGGGGGTTAGGGGGCCTGCTAAACAGCTTAGAGGTTTTGCTACAATCAAGTGGTATATATAATTAGTTAAATAAAATAAATAAATCTTTTATTATTCATCTAGTTTTTGCTTCTCTTATAATTCCACAGATACTTCTCTTGGCACACAATTCTCCTGGCTCGGCTCTATGGCAAGAGTGTGTCTCATAACCCTGCTCAATATGCTGGTCAATGATTTATTAAAACTGAATGCAAATTATGTAAACTTATCACAAAGTCATCGTTAAGCCCTCTGCTTTCTTTTTTCAAATAAATCTACCAAGAAAATTATTTCAGCAATTTACGGCGAACATAAAGTGAAAAAAACCACACACAACTGAATAAAACTAATCACAGTAGAAGTACTGAATGGTAAAAACAGCTGTTACTATAAATACAGTGTAAACACCTTAGCAAAAATGTCCTACTGGGACAATAAAAGCAATATACTGTGAGGAAGATTGCTCACTACCCCTGTAACATAGATGCAATAAGCGCTTTAATTTTATAAAGTTAAAATGACAGCAAAGTGGTCTGGAACAACTTGCAGTTACAGATCTGATACTCTCCTTCTGTACAATTACAACAAATTCATTTTACTTTTTATGTATATAGCAATTTCATGCCACCCTTCAAATGCTGTGCCCTATTCAGGATGACTTAATCTACAATACGTTTTGGAAAACGGTCAGTCTGTCTATCTTTCTATCTTCTCTATGCCAAGATGCCTCCTAACATATTATCACCCAGTTTGGTGTGACAGTTCCTGGAGAAGCGAGTTTTAGATTGAAGAATGAGTTTTGGTCTGCACACAGGTCCTACTATCTGAATGCTCATTATCTGAAATTTCAGTTATCCGAACACAAAGAGTTACACCCAAAGCTTGCTACACAAATGGCTGACTCAGATATCCAAACAGTTGGAGTTTGCCCACTTTCTTATTTTGTGTTTTGCTGGTTGGTGCCAAATCAGGGAGCAGGAGAGATTAGACACAGAGAGCAGTTTTTCCTTTGTTTGTCTTTGACTGCAGCAATTTGGGGTGGAAACCATGAAGGGAGGGAGGGAGACTGAACAAATCATGAATGAGAAGTGTCTCCTTAGGAAATAACAGAAATCACCAGCTCATTATGTGAACACTTGCCTAACCAATGATTTCCTGGAGACACATTCTACTCAGATAGCAAGACGTGTGCGTATATTTGGATATTGTTAGAAGCCATTTTGAAACAAGATGGTGGACCAAACCACTCCAAACTGCACTGTATATAAGTGTTTCTACCAGTTAGACTATTTAAATGTACATACAGTGGTACCTCGGGTTAAGTACTTAATTCGTTCTGGAGGGCCGTTCTTAACCTGAAACTGTTCTTAACCTGAAGCACCACTTTAGCTAATGGGGCCTCCCGCTGCTGCCGCACCACCGCTGCACAATTTCTGTTCTCACCCTGAAGCAAAGTTCTTAACACGAGGTACTATTTCTGGGTTAGCGGAGTCTGTAACCTGAAGCGTATGTAATCTGAAGCATATGTAACCCGAGGTACCACTGTATATACTTCAGCTTGGTTTGCTACAGTCTTCCAGTTCCCATACTTAGCAACAGGCTGCCTCAAGAGTGCAATTCTATGCTCCCTTAAATTGGGGCTTGCACTATTAGGATCAGTAACACTTGCTTCTGAATGGACACATGTGGGATTGCTGTGTGGACATCTACCTGCATCAGTTTCATTGCTCAAAGGACATTTGGCTTTAATATTTGTCTTTTGGAAGTGACATTGTGTTACACTTCACAAGGAAAGCAACTAATTAAAAATAATAAATAATACTCTCTAGCATATAGTTTAAATATCATATAATAACAGCTATTCATTTTTTTCCCCCTTATTGTCTTTCTCTTGGCAGTTGCTGGCATATATAATACTACTTTGAAGAAAAAAATTAGTCCTGGACAGATTTCAAAGAACATTTGAGAAAAGCTCCAAAAGCCTAATTGGAAAGAAGGTCAGTCTTCTTTAGTTTTCTTCATTAGGGTACCAGGAAAAAAACCTAGAAGATTATTTAAAGACTGGGGAGAGAAAAAAAGACTAAATATTTACAGGGGGACATTTCCTTTGAATGTATAGAAAAGCATTCATCTTCATAAAAAAAATACTTTGTGCATCTTTCCCATGTATGTTGGTCAATTTTGGATGTTTGGTCAGTTTAATATATTTTAATTAATCCTTATTCAGCTATTTCATAAAATTTACACAACACTTGATTTTTTAAAAAAGACAAGACCTCAAGTAGTTGTAGTAGTTCTTCCCCCTGGATCTGAATGAGATTCTAATTCTTCGGTAGCCCTTTGGAGACAAGCATTAACTGTAATCATAGGCATCAAATAGGGCTATGCTCCCTAGCCAACAGCACATCTGACCAAACCCCCACTGTCTGCGCATTTATTTAACCATTCATGATAATTACCCTATGTAGGATCCTTGTAGGATCCCCTACAAGGGCATACTTCCATGCAATCAGAAACCCAGAGCCACTGATGCTCCCAATCATGTGGAAGCCCATATGCACATTCAACTGAATACACAGATGCTGGGAATCTATTGCATCAGTGGAACAGCTGAGTGAACAAGTGAAAGGTTTAATTTGAAAAGTGCTAGATTTCCCCTGGAATGCTTCCCTGGAATGCTCCAAAAGTTCTTAGCTCCAAGCAGATATAGAATTCAATTTGATTCAATTTGTTTTTAAGAATTATCCTACCTTATTTGCATTTCTGAAACAATACTGGAACTGAAAGCCGGGCTCCCTTTGAATTTCACACTTGCCCAAATTCTGCAGTGCAGCTCTCTGGCCGAATGTACCAAGATGCATGGTAAAGTGTGCATAAAAATGCACATATTGGGGAAATGATTGTATCAGGCAAAATTCCATATAAAGGTGGAGAAATAAGCACTAAAACATTAATGAGTTGTCATGAGGCCTTTCCCATTTTATTGCAGACTGCTGGGAAATGTGGAGAACTGGAACACCCCCCCCCCCACCAAGGATATACACATGGCAAGATCATCATCTGTTTGAGGCTCCATTGTTGGCATTGGTCTGTCTCAGGACACAATGGAGGAGTATGCATTTGGGGGGAAATCTGTGGGATGGTTGCAGTGCCTGCTATGGCACTAGGGACCAATGCGGGAGAGACATGCTTTGTTGCAGCTGGGGCAGATGAAGGTGTTCAGTTGCACTGTTGCAGATGCACTATGCCTTCTCTTTGCACTCCTCCCAGCAGTCATTGCTCAACTGGTTGCTGCTATGAATACATGACTTAACTATCTGTCTCCAGGCACTGTGGTTGTCCTTGGAGATCCTGCAATCTTTCATTTTGTGGATGTGACCAAACCACTGTAGATATCACTGAGACAAGAATGCAAACATGCTGGGAATGTGGGCTTGAGAGAGCACATAATCATTTGGAATACTATCCTGCCATGTAATCCCCCAAATCCTCCTCATGCAGTGCCTATGGAAGGCATTGATCTGTCACTTCTGATGGTTGTGGGTTACCCATGACTCACTTCCATAAAACAGCATGCTCAACACACAAGCCTGGCAGCCCTTCATCTTGGTATTGGACTGTGTTCACATATCACATTCTCCCATGCCCTTTTGGAGAGGTGAGCCATTGCCATAGCTGCCTTGCCAATAACTCCTAGACTATGACTCCATGCATGCAATTTTTTTTCTTTGCAAAAGAAAAAAGAGAAAAAGGGGGAAATGTGTCTGCAGAGGGAGAAGACTCTACATTGATTTCCAAGTGAAAATACGTTTCTTCAGCCACCCAACATTTGATTTTCTTATCATTATTGTTTCCTTTCATCCCCCCCCCACCCTTTAGCTAGCAGTGCCAACATGCTATAGACTTTTGATGGTGGAATCCACCTACATGAGTTTCCATCTAAAGGTCACAGCTGGGGTGCTACATATATTTAATACTTTATTAATGTTTTCAAAATTCATTTCCTGTATTCCTGCTGAGGAAGAAAAGAAAACATGCAAGGGAGCTATTAAAAATGAGGCTACAATGAAGCCAAGGTATCCAATTTTTGCTTTCAAATTTTGAAAGCTAGGTATATAAAAAAGCAACTGATTACTTTGTGCAAGTGCCCTAATCCCTACCCCCACCCCCAATATATTATTCCTATCTTGAATACACTACTATACTTATAATGGCCTAAAGAAAAGGCAGGTTCTATATCTAAGGGGGAAACTATGGGTTCACTTACTCTTTTTTCTGGAAGATACTTTCTTCTTTGGGATGGTCAAGGAATTTGATGAGTCTAAATTCCAAAGCAGATACACCTAATCTGCACCTTCCAGTGGATGTGGCTCTGATTCGGAATCTGCACTCCTTTGGACAAGATTGTTTGAGGTATGACTCACTCTTTTCTTTCTTTCTTTCTTCCTTCCTTCCTTCCTTCTTTCCTTCTTTCCTTCTTTCCCAACTGGAGCAGGTAGAGTATGTGTGAGTCCAGCCATGCATATTATAATCTTTCTACTTGCTACGTTGTACAAGGGAAACAAGAGACTAAGGAGGAAGCTGACAGGCAGTGTCAACCTTTGGAAGGTGGTTGTAAGTAAGAATGCAGGCAGGCAGGCAGGGGCAGGCAGCATGCTGATATTTGTGGGGCAATGCCCCGTTAGCATTGCATGTAGAGCAGAGAATTTATCTGAAGTGATCACAGCAATTATTATATACAGGGTGAGTAGAATTTAATGGGTGAGATTCATCATACCACAGTTTACAGTGCAGATTGACAAATCAGCATACAAAAACAAAGCAAAACTCCAAATCACCCATTCCTGGCATCAGCACCCCACCCCACAGTGGCTGGGGCCCTCACTAAAGTATAATAAAGTAGCATCAACCAAGAGGCAGAGATGGGACTGCAGAGCCTCTCCACAGAATTTACTAGCAGACCGGCTCCACCAGTCTTCTCCCTCAAGTAGCTATTCCAGCGGGCTATAGGGAGAAGAGTCCTCCCATCACTCTTAATTTCTGAAAACAGTACATGAACTGAAACAAAAAAAACCAAACAAACCCCTAGCCTTTGTAAACAGCACTGCTCTGAATGATGCAACAACAACAATAAAATGTGTACATTAGGAATAGTTTGCACAAAATGCCTTTATTAGTACAAACTAGTATGCAAAAATGCATTACCGGTATATTAGGGGAAATTGCTTGCATATTTTTTTAAAAAATACATGCAAAATGTGTATCTTTTGAAAAATCTGCAGAAATATGCTGAGAAATTTTCAAGAGCTCTTAATTACTACACATTTGCTGCTTGATCTGCAGCAATGAAGAAGGAATAGGGCTTGCCTCCACATCCCCAATATATAAACTACTGCCCCGTCATCTGAGAAAATATGGTTGGGTTCCTGCTTTTGCTTTTATTGCAACAACAAAAGCATCAACAAAGCAAATTTTGATGTGGAGAACCAAACTGAAGTAAAACATGTGCACCATCTCATTATTAAACGGTGATGGATTGGCATAGTTCACGGAGCAGAAGAGGTCTAGTTGCTGGCAGCAATTGCCAATTAGGCATCAGCTAAGAATAATTGTGTGTAATTGAACTTTGTAAAGTAAAAGACTGTAAAGAAAGGGAAGCAAATAAATTTTTGAGTGCCTGACATAAAGAACAATTTGCTCATGATAATTATTTCCTCAAAATCTTATTGCTTATGAATGAAGGAAATAAATGTTGACATTTTGGGGTTAGGGGGCAATAAGATTACAGAAGAAGCAGCCCTCTCTATATCCACTATAACCTGGTTTTATATATATATATATATATGTATATATATATAGAGAGAGAGAGAGCTCTGTGATAGAGCATAAGCATAGCATGCATGAAGTCCCACATTCAATCTATGACATCCCCACTTTAAAGGATAAGGTAGAAGCTCTGGGGAACAATGTCTCATTACAGTAGACCACACTTGACTAGATTAGGAACATGGGAAGCTGATCCACTGGTCCATCTAGCTCAGTATTGTCTACACCAGAGATGGGATATTAGTCATGCTGGCTAGGGCTGATGGGAGTAGGAGTCTAGCAACATCTGAAGGACCACAAGTTATTCATCCCTGGTTGAACTCAGTGGTAGAGCACATACTGTACATTACACAGGTAGCCTGTCTAAATGCTGTCAGTGTAGACAGTACTGAGCAAGATGAACCAATATTATAACTTGGTATAAGGTGACATTTCTGTGTATCAGCAACTTGTCCTTTGCACCTTTGATAATTCTGAAAGAGAAACAAGTGTCTCTAGTCACATGCAGGGCTAAGAAAAACTTCCCTGGAAACTGTGGGGAATGAGAGGCTATTGAAACTAAAGAACAGATTGTAAGGCAGGGGGGCAGATCTTTGAAGACAGAAAATGGGAGAGCAGTTGCTTCTGTTTTAGGAACCTAGAAATGACAGCATGTGATAACAAGCTCTAAATGGGGGCCATATGCTTTAGGGATGCAATAGGTTCCTTTTCTCTCAGATATCACAGCAGTATCTTAATAATTTTTGCACCTGCATCTATTCACACACAATCCCACACTAAGTATAGTCAAAGATCCCAGCTGGAAAACAACAACAACCTAGAAGCCTAAGAGCTTGAAAGGAAATGCATTTACCAAAATTTGCTGGATAGAATTCCAAGGAATAATCTCTGGGCCACAGGAAAAGGTAGCATAGTAGAGTAGAGTGAGTGTAGGCAAGAGATAAGTATCTGTCTGCCCCAGAAAGGAATGCCTTTTTTAATATGACATGAACTTTGTAGCTTTGTAAGTTCTTTAAAAGAGTTAAGCATAAAAATATACCACCCGATTAATTGGGGAAGATGTTTAATGTATCATAGGAACATAGGAAGCTATGTCAGATTATTGGTCCATCTACCTCAGTGTTGTCTACACTGACTGGTAGCAGTTCTCCAGGATTTCAGGCAGGAGTCTCTCCCAGCCCCAGATCAAGATACTGGGGATTGAACCTGGGATCTTCTGCTTGCAAGGCAGATTCTCTACCATTGAGCTATGGCCTTCCCTGAACCTGTTATCAAAATGCCTTCAATTGATTTATAGACTAAATGTTTGCAAACAGTAACCTGATTGATTGCTGTTTAAACAAAAGCAATAATACTCAATAGTCATGAAGGCTGTAATTGGACATTTTTATATTCAGTGGTTTATAAACCAAGATGAAAGACTGAGAGATCAAATTCTCATTTTGCCCTTTTAAAAATTAGGAACAAGGACATGCTAGGTACATTAGTATTCAGTAATCCTCTCCTGATTAATTGAAAATGGGATTGGAGCCAGATTCAGCTTGTGAGCAAGGCATGGGTCTTGTGCAAGCTCCCTCCATGGCAGCAGTGGTCAGCTGCAAGCTGCCATTTTAAATTCCCCACATTCCCCTGGAATACTGGCATGCCTTAGGAAATTAAAATGATGTATGTCTGTAGGGGGCAGGCAGGACTCAGCACTGGTGGCCCCTGATGACCCAAGGGTGCTAGGGAGTGACGCTCAATGGGATGCTTTACTATTTATTATTTATATATCACTTAATGATAAAATAGCCATTTAAGCTGCATACGTATGAAATCCTGTTGCACAGAAATTAAAATTATGAACAACCATGATTAAAATGCACAAGAAAACAATCCCATGGAAACATTAAAATATGATTAAATGTAATTTCTACAGACTGCCTTCTCTAATTATACCTCTCTTGACTCTAATCTACATAGCAAAAGCAATGGTAGTGCTATTCCCCACCACCACCCTTAGTATTCTCTAAATAGGAGCTATTCATGTCAAAGTATACATAGATAGCTTCAAAGTTAATAGTTCAAGTAATGAGTGCAAAACCATTGAAAAATATGACCTTCAGTGCCTTGAGGCTATAGCCAATCCAATGATGTCTTTTGTTTCACAGTAATCACCCTTGACAGTACATACTTCTGTCGTGCCATTAAAGTATCTCTTCATCATTTTATTAAACTTTTATAAAATGCTCACAAAGAGCAATTCTGCAAAGAGTAACCTCAAAACTCTAGCAAGATTACAATTATGCAGATGCATACTGGCAAGGAACAAAATCCATTGGCAGCCAATGGACTTTAATTAAGATTTGCTCCAAGGTTTTGCTCATCATTTCTCTTCCCAATTTAAACTAAATCTATATTTTAATATATAAAGCTAATTGCTCAGGATCTAAATGGACTTAAATATTGAATTTCAATTAACACTTGTAAAAAAAGATATGAGACATTTCCTCTCCCTTTTTTGGTCTTTTGAGTCTTTGCAAAAAAAATATCAGCACGTTGGGAGGGGGGGATGGCACAGGAACAGTGCTAATGAGCACATTATCGTTTTGCTCATATTAATTACTGCTATTCTTCTTGCTTTAACTTCAAAGTATTTTTAAAAACATCAATCGTAATTAATTCAAAAGGCCACTACAATTCATATTTTAAAAGGCCAAAAAAGAGCATTCTGGAGTTGAGTTCAGCCTGCAAGGAGATATTTGCATTGGTGCATGTTGTGCAATTTTTTAAAAATAGCATCTTTGTCATTCATGTTCTCACAATTTTATGAGTTGCCACCATGAAACTATAGCATGTGGGACTGGGTATGAGCATTTCTGTACCAGTAAGAATTTGTTGGTTCCTAGGAAGACCACATAGCCTAGGACTTGCCGATCAGAAGGTCGGCGGTTCGATTCCCCACGACGGGGTGAGCTCCTGTTGCTCGGTCCCTGCTCCTGCCAGCCTGGCAGTTCGAAAGCACATCAAAGTGCAAGTAGATACCGCTCCGGTGGGAAGGTAAACGGCGCTTCCGTGTGCTGCTCTGGTTCACCAGAAGTGGCTTAGTCATGCTGGCCACACGACCCGGAAGCTGTACGCCGGCTCCCTCGGCCAATAAAGTGAGATGAGCGCCACAACCCCAGAGTCAGCCACGACTGGACCTAATGGACAGGGGTCCCTTTACCTTTACCTAGGAAGACCAAGTCAGACCATTGGTCCAGTATTTTCTGCACTGAAGTATAGAAATAGAATTTTAGAGTTGGGAGAGATCCCAAGAGTCATCTAGTCTAACCCCCTCTGATGCAGATATCACAGCTAAAGTATCTCTGCAGGATAGCCATCTAGACTCCATTTAAATATCACCAAAGAAGGAGAGTCTACCACCTTCTGAGGTAGCTTGTTCCACTGTCGAACAGCTGTTACTGTCGAAAAGCTCTTCCTAATGTTCAGTTGAAATCTTCTTTCTTGTGATTTGAATCCATTGTTTTCAGTCCTCTCTTCACAATTCCAGGCAGGGTTTTCTCTCAGCTCTATGTGGAGATGCCAGAGGTTGAATCTGGGACATTCTGCATGCAAAGCAAATGCTCTACTATGAAGCTACAGTTTTTCCCCAATGAAGGAAGTGGGATCCCACAGGCTGCAGCACTGCTATTCTCTGCATGCTGTATTTCACATAGACCAGGTGGGAAGAATGCTGTTGCACTCAGGTTGTGGGCTTCCCACAGGTATCTGGTTGTCCACTGTGAGAACAGGATGCTGAAGAAGATGGGACATTGGTCTGATCAAGCAGGCTGTTCTTGTGTTCTTAAGCGTGTGCGATTTTGTATTTGCGTGTCCCTGAGCGGTCCTGGAATGTGTCCCTTGAAGGTTTTCCATCATTGTAATGTGGTCTTTGGACCACTTCTGCTCACCCCTGCCTTAAAGATTCACACTGCTATCTTTGCAGTCTGTTCAATGCCTTCCTGTATTCAAGGTGCATGGTGTGTTTGCACAGGTGTTCTGTTGTTTATATGGACATCTTGCATCATGTCTCCTGAGAGGTAGCTTCCGATACAGCATGCAATTTCATATTCTCAGGATTTTATTTTAGTAAGCTAAACTTGAAACACAGGTGCTCTTTGTTTGTTTTAATTAAAGACAATGGAAAGTATTTACTTCCATATTTCAAATGACCTGCTGTGTGTGCTGTGGGAGTTTTGTGCTTGTTTCACACAGATCTGAGTCCTTGCATAATGTTATGAGACTTAGGGAGAAGAAGTAGGTGGAATGTTAGGTCCTTCTAACCCCTGGATCCAGCAAGTGATAAAGTATAAGCCAGGCAAGCTTCCTATGTTGAGGTGATCACCTGGGTGATGGGCAATTAAGAGTACAAAGGAAAGGTTTTTTGTGTGCAACACAGTAAATGGGTGAAGCCCCTCCCTCAACTCAGATAATTAGAAGAACAAAGCTGAGTTGAGAGTTGAGAGTTTGCAGTAATTTGATCTAGAAGCAAAGCAGCAAGTTGAAGAGAGAGTCAGAGCAATGTTTCATTTATATTTGAACCCAAGGCTACAGCTATGGGGTAAACAAGACCCTTTTGGAGTATGAATGCTGTGACACACCCCACCCCCCATCAAAGGCTCAGGTTATATATATGTGTAAATAAACCATATATCATAAAGACATCACAGTCACTGCTGTGCCTCGTTTCTAAAAGGAAACACGAACCCTGGGTAAACACCTGGAACCCCTGAAACCCTGCACCACTCAGAGATTAGGTTGGTGTGCCATCTAGGAGGGATTTTGAAACATTGGCAGCCTACTTCAGTATTGATATCTGGTGTGCAAATTAATTGGAAACACATGATTAGCACAGCTCTGACTCATCTAAAACATGAATTACGGTACTTTTGATGATTTGTTTCTGTAAACAAATAGGTTTAAAGAGATATGATTCAACAAGTTATGATGGTGATGATGATAGTGATGATGGAAAAGAATGAATTTAGGGCTGAGCTATGGCACACACATGCCGGGACGCAGGTGGCGCTGTGGGTTGAAGCCTCAGCGCCTAGGACTTGCCGATCGAAAGGTTGGCGGTTCGAATCCCTGCGGCGGGGTGCGCTCCCGCTGCTCGGTCCCAGTGCCTGCCAACCTAGCAGTTCGAAAGCACCTCCGGGTGCAAGTAGATAAATAGGGACCGCCTACCAGCGGGAAGGTAAACGGCGTTTCCGTGTGCGGCTCTGGCTCGCCAGAGCAGCGATGTCACGCTGGCCACGTGACCCGGAAGTGTCTCCGGACAGCGCTGGCCCCTGGCCTCTTAAGTGAGATGGGCGCACAACCCCAGAGTCTGTCAAGACTGGCCCGTACAGGCAGGGGTACCTTTACCTTTACCTTTATGGCACACATGGTAGCAGATATGAAATTTCCACACCAGTATGGCCCCTCTGCAAAAAACAACAACTATTTCTTAGTGTAGTTGCATAAAAAGCAAATGAACTCTTAGTCACTCCATTCTTTATTTGATGAAACTTTGATAGCTACAACAGTACCATCCACATACAAGACAAAGGGAGGTATAAGGAGGCTTGAGGGACCTTCAAAGTTTGTAGAAGTATTAAGACTTTCATGGGAAAATCCTAAGGGGAAGGATTCCCAGAAGAGCAAATCAGGACTAAACATGTTCAGCAGTCACAGCTCATTGTGCATTAGAGGGGAAATCAAATAACAAGGAGGAAATTGAATAACATAACCTGAAAATGGGCATGACTAGCTGGACAAAATTTTGAACAAGACCATGCCACACTACAACACAGCACACTACAACATTTTGTTGCATATCTCACTTGTCTCCATTTACCATCAAAATATAAAATTGATATTTTAAAAGAATTTCCCTTGCATGAACTCTGATCATTCAAATTTGTTGCAGAATGGTTGCAAAGACCAATAATTTGTATGAGTGGTTAAGTTGCATAGGCTTTGCTCTTTGCTAATGTTAGACTTTCTTCTTTTATGGCTTGTCAACACTCACATTCTAGGCCATCACAGTAATATTTTGTATTGGAAAAGGAAAAAAGGCACATGATGCATAGCAATTTCTGGGTATCAGAGAGCATCTAAATCAGACTTTGACCAGATAACCCTTAAAAAAATACTACCATAGCCGCTTTTGATCTGGAACCTGTCTTCTGGTGGCTGAGAGTGTCCACTACTAGCTTCACATAGTTTTTAGACCTTTGCAGTTGAGTGGAAGGGTAAAAAAGGGGTTCATGCATAATCAAGTCAAGCCCAGTTTGTTTTCAGGATGCTTCTGTGCCCATCTTAACACTGCTCATCAGAATTCAAACAGTGATACTCACAGCCCCCTTAGCAGAAACTAGACTAATTACAGTTCAATTTTACAGATGTTTCTTAGACACAAGCCTCACTGTGTTCAGTTGGGTTCACTCCCTAGGAGGGAGGGAAGAGAATTTCAATTCAGTTCACATTTAAAATAAAACCTACCTAATTCACACTTCCCTAAACAATACGTGAACTTAAACAAAGCCACCTTTGAAATTTGCATTTGTATGAATATTGAAAGCAGATTTCCAGCCAAATAATGTATACAAAAATGCATATACTGCATTAAAGTGTGCATAAACATGCCTATAGGCATATGGGCATATACCATATTTTTTGCTCTATAAGACTCACTTTTTCCCTCCTAAAAAGTAAGGGGAAATGTGTGTGCATCTTATGGAGCGAATGCAGGCTGCGCAGCTATCCCAGAAGCCAGAACAGCAAGAGGGATTGCTGCTTTCGCTGTGCAGCGATCCCTCTTGCTGTTCTGGCTTCTGAGATTCAGAATATTTTTTTTTCTTGTTTTCCTCCTCGAAAAACTAGGTGCGTCTTGTGGTCTGGTGCGTCTTATAGAGCGAAAAATACGGTATATAGGCATATGCCTATATTAATGAAAATAGAATGCAAAAATGTGCTATATAATGGAATGCTGTGTTGAAAAAGTGTGTATATGCAGCAAAATTTTATATACACATGTGTATATTGGAAGAAAAATGCACTAAAATGCAGATGAATTTTCATGAGGTTTTTTTAAGAAAAGAATTTGCAAATTAATGTGGAAATGCTGATATCTGAACTCTAAGATTAGAAAACTGAAAAACTGAGGGAAACCAAAATTGACAGTTTTGTCCATCTCTATTTGCCAGAGAATGTGATTAGGGGACGTCTTGGGAGGAGCTTATCAAGGTTGGTCACAGCTCTCAGGCGTTCCCGATAGAGTTCTAAAAGTTGCTATTAAGTGGTGTTCAACAGTAGATTCATTTATCCGCCGTCTTATTTCTGCAGTCAGAGATAACAGAAGATTAATCTCCAGAAACTCTGCAGTTTATTGACGATAATGAGGGATATAGAGAATGTGATTAGGATTCTAGCCTTTCAGTGAAATGCTATTCAGAAGTAGTAGTCAATGTTCAATGGGACTAAGTATACATAGGATTGTAGCTTTAGTCTGTAAAAAGGACTAATCTTCAAATCATTTTAAAACACCTTGTAGTTGAGGTTTCCATGGGCAACATTTCTTTTGTTCTTTCCTTCCAATAAACCTTAAAGACAGTTTGACAAAATTCCATTAAAAAATAATAATCCTGCAAAACTAAAAAATAAATAAATAGCTGACTGCTTTGTGATTTTAGTTGGTCTGTATCAGGATATTTTATTATACTTTTCCAGTTAATGAAATAATGTGATCAAGTTCAGGTTCTTCTACTTTGTGTGCTGATTATTATTTTCTATTAATAGTTACCAATTAGATTTTTGTATACAAAGAAATAAACACAACAGATGCTTTGCAGATGGACACACCTATATCCCCCCTCTTTCAATACAACAAAATGTCACAATGCATTTGACAAGATCTGAATACCTTATGCAAATATAAAGAGTGGGCAGGTGCAAGAACATTATAAAAAGTCAGTTACTCATAACCTCTCTCTTCCATGTAAAAATTATTACTTTAACAGTATTTCACACACTTTTCTTTGAGCCTTCTGAACACCTTCTGTATGCAGGAAATAAATTTGGCCTTGCAGTTGTATGTGAAACATTTTCCCCTGGAAAAGTAGTTTCTTTTTCTCTGTGCTCATCATTACAAAAAATAATAATCAATTTACTTGTTTTCTTCTTTGGTGAGACCAACAAGTGTTTTTGACAACAAAGGACAGAAACTGATTACAGCAGACATTCCGAGTGGCCAGAGAGATAGTGAAATAGTTGCATAATAAATAACTTTTTTAGAGATATGCAAGCACAAGCCTCAATCATAGGTCTGCTCTTTAAATGAACTTTCCTCATGTCAAAACAACAAGAAACAATGAAAAACATAGCTGAATGCTAATGACACAGAACAGCATCACCTATTCCTTTCTCTTTCTCCCCTCCTTCTCTCCCACATACACCTGCAGTGCTCAAATTATGGTGAGAGAATTAGTGGTACCCAAATAAAACCCACTAGCCTGAAGCCCACCAATTTTAGCTAAAATTTACTTCTGCAGTCTTCTACAAACAGTAGCTAATGTAGAGAATGGGCTCCTCTGTTCTTTGTATTTAATACCCATGTTTTGCTTATTTATGTACATCTAAGTGGATAGATGAAATTTATTTCTCCCTCTCTCATAACACTAGAAGTCATTGTCATCCAATGAAGCTGAATGTTGGAAGATTCAGGACAGATAAGGGAAAATAGTTTTTCACACATTACATAGTTACATTATAGAATTCATTCTCACAGGAGGCTGTAATGGTTGCCAACTAGGATAGTTTTTAAAAAAGACCAGACACATTTATGGAGGACAAATCCATCAGTGGCTAATACAGTGGTACCTCAGGTTAAGAACTTAATTCATTCTGGAGGTCCGTTCTTAACCTGAAACTGTTCTTAACCTGAGGTACCACTTTAGCTAATGGGGCATCTCATTGCCGCCACACTATTTCTGTTCTCCTGAAGCAAAGTTCTTAACCCAAGGTACTATTTCTGGGTTAGCGGAGTCTGTAACCCGAAGCATCTGTAACCTGAAGCATCTGTAACCTGAGGTAGCACTGTATCTACAATGGCTATGATCTGTCTCCACAGTTGGAGACAGTAATGCTTTTGAATACCAGTTGCTCAAAGCTGCAGGAGGGGAGAGTATTTCTGTGCTTACACCCTGCTTGCATAGGTTTCCCATGGGCATCTGGTTGGCCACCGTATAAACAGGATGCTGGACATTTTTATGCACATGACAGGGGTGGAGAACTGCATTGCAAATTTTGGCATAGATCAAATTTCAGAGGATGGCTGTGTTTCAGTTTGTGTTTCTTTTAGAAAGTGCAAATTTGGTAGATTCACTTTTAAATGCCAAGTACAACAAATGGCCTTCTTCATTGTGACTTTTGGACATCTCAAAGAGTGAGAGGGCTTTTACATCTTCCTTTGATTCTCTTCCCATAGAGTCCACATGCAGACTGAAATGTTGTCCCTGTTCTACTGAGTTACATCCAGATATCCAAGTTCTACTTTTCACCCCACTGTGGTTTGCAAAGTGTACTCCATCAATCACCTATTAAGTCTACTTGCCAATGTTTCAGAATAGCATGCATTTCCCTTGATTCAATAATACATGCAGCCTCTTCATTGCAATATGTTGCCTTCAGTGGTTGCCAAATTTCCTAAGATATAATTCAGTTAATTGTGGCTTCAAGCAACTTCCAACTGAGCCAAAATGTCCATATACAATTCCCAAACAGAGCACCACTAACATACATTGGATTATCACTGATAATTCATTGTAGTATTACTTTATCAGAGCTGAGGGCAAAACAGGGCTAGAATCCTACTTATGACTGATAACTTTTAATAAATTGACCCTTAGCAAGTCCAAACGAAAGTGTAACTCTATTTGGGACAGATTGTGTTGAACCCTTTCTCTCACATATCTAATTTGAGAATGAAAATGGGAATGCACTTTGGGCTTCACTTTTAGTCTTTGTGGAACAATGCAGAGTGATGCAGGGCTTTAAATAAACAAACAAAAGCAAAAAAGCAAAATGAAAATGAAAAACCATTGGCTGAAACAGAAGATTAAGTAAAGCAAATGGAAAGTCTTCCTGGAGGTTTCAGAGAATTTTCTCTTGACCTAAGTTATTAACTGGTGGGTTCCATTTCATACCTTTTCATTGATGTGGAAGAAGAGACATGAGAATTCAACATGGCGCCGACAGTAAGACTTCTGTGAGCCTCAACAGAGTGAGTAGGAGACCTTTTTTACAAAATAATAACAATAATACAGAAAGACACTCAGAAAAGATCAAAGTCTAGCCTGATAAGGAATCCGGGAGCTATCAGGAGGTATTTTTTAAACCTCCCCTTTCTCCTCTCCTCTCCTCTCCTGAGCTTTTTTATCTGCCCTTTGTAATCCCGTGGAAGCCATTCAAATTTCCCAAGGCCATCCAGTGCTATTTGAGGCTATCTGAGGCTAATTACAACCTCTGAGCTCCTTTTGAATAAGGCCCTAGCACACGGCTAGAGAAGATAACTTAAATGGTACTTACAAGACAGAATTATAAAGAACTGGGGATTCCTCTAGCACAAGCACAAGCTGTTGTACCCCCTGCCCCAAAGAAAAAGCAGGCAAAAATTCCATATTATTTTAAACCAAAAGCAGAAGAAATAAAAAACACAGAGAGCCTGCATCCGCACGAATGGTCTGTCGACCGTACCTCGCTCGGAAGGGGTATGGAAGCAGAGGGAGGAGGAGGAAAAGGAGTCGACCTGGCAACCGAGTTAAAGCAGGCAACTACAGAAAATACAGCCTTTAAGGCCCGATCGGAACAGGAGCCTCAACTGGGAAACCCAGAAACCAAGTCAAAAGAACCCACTCATCCATCTATGCTTAGAGGGAAGGGGGGGTTCCCTGTCCCGACTGAGGTGGAGGAGTGGCTAAACGACACAAGAGTTCGACATCTAGACCTGGGCAGCTATAATTACATAATGACAGGGCTGTATAAAGATCTGTTGGAAGAACATCAAACGCAGTTTATTAAAGAACTGGGGCCAATTAAAAACTTTCTCTCAGAATGTTTGGGTTTGCTCACCTCCCTGATCGAACTAATCAGGAGGAAAGAGGACTGCCACTTTCACAAAGAAGCCAGCAACAAGCCAAATGGAAATAAAACCTAGCCCAACATCAAAGAAAGGAAAACAAGCAGAGCCAAACTAGTCCAGGGAAAAGTACTGGCCACTAGGAAACCTTCCTTAAAGGGAAAGAGTTCAATGCACAAGAAGAAGTTGAAGAATGTGAAAACGGGTCGAAAGGCTAAGCTGCCCTCTCGGACTGGGAAAATGAATTTCTCAAAGTTATTCAAGATTCTGGAGAACGCAAGCATAAAGAACCCCAGTATAACAACGCCAAATAAGAGCCAAAGCCCAAACATTTTAAATAAACATCAGGTGGCTAGCCCTCCAAGGCTAGTAAAACAATCGCTGCCCTCTAGTGGAAAACTAAAGAAAACTCCAGACCCAAAGCAAGAAACTCCCCAGAAGGGAGTACAAAAGAGCCAGAATTTAACTTTAATTAAACATAAACTAGTCTTCCTCCCTCTCTTCAAGCATGGAGGCCTTTCCACGCCTGCACAACAGAAAATTTATATACTTAAGAAAATTGACTTAGTCATCAGAGGCTATCTGGCAGGGCAAAAGAGCAAGAATTAAATTCAAACTACTCACAGACCGTAAAGACAGGGGAGGGTTTGCTGTCCCGAACCTGAAATTATATTACGAGGCCTCATGTTTGTGTTGGATCAAGGACTAGATTGCGTTGAAAAACACGGATTTGTTGGATTTGGAGGGATTCGATGCTAGATTTGGTTGGCATGCGTATTTATGGCAGGACAAGGAGAGAGTACATAAAGGATTTGCCAACCATGTCTTTAGAGGAGCGCTACTTGAGGTATGGAATAGAAATAAGAGACTTATAGAAAAGGACACCCCATGGTGGCTGTCACCAATTGATATCATCACAATTAAAAAAAACCAACATGGAAGGTCAAAGATGGACCTATGAGGAATTATTGGTAAGATCAGATAAAGGGTGGAGACTCAGACCTTATGAAGAAATAAAAGACAAACTAACGACTTGGTTACAATTCTATCAAATTAATGCGTTATGGAATGAGCATAAAAAAATAGGGATGAGTGAGAAGAAGTCCAGATACCAGGTGGAAATAATAGAAGGAAATTCCAAACTCCTATCTAAAATGTATAATCAACTACTAGACTGGGACACCAAGGATGAAGAAGTAAAGGAAGTTATGATCAAATGGGCCATGGACCTTGGATATAATTTAGAGTTTGATAGGTGGGTGAAACTCTGGAATAAGGACATGAAATTTACAGCATGTGTTGGACTCCGAGAAAACTTACAAAAAATGATGTACAGGTGGTATATAACCCCGGTGAAATTGGAAAAAATGTACAAAACCGGGGACAAAACCTGCTGGAAATGCAAATCAAAAGAGGGTGACTTCTTTCACATGTGGTGGGCCTGTGGAGAAGTGAAAAGGTTTTGGGGACTTATTTATGATGAACTAAAAAAAATATTGAAATACACCTTCCCTAAAAAACCTGAAGCTTTCCTCTTAGGAATGGTCGGGGAGGAGATAAGACGAGAAGATCAAACCATGTTCCAATACGCAACGGTAGCGGCCAGGTTACTTTTAGCGCAAAACTGGAAAACCCCCAACATTCCAACTATTAGAGAATGGCAATCCAAGTTATTCGAGTACATAGAGCTAGCAAGGATGACACAGAAGATCAGGCATCAGAAAAATGTAAAATTTATTAATGATTGGAATAAATTCGTTACATACATAGAAACAAATATAGGAAATGTTAAAATTACAGTAGGAACAATATAGAGCCTGAGAGGTATTGATAAAGATGGTAAAAAGAAACCGCAGGGAGATAAGGTTAAAATAGAGCTCAAACCGTGATGGAGGGAAGTCTTTTAACGTAATGTTGTAATTTGATATGTGTATGCGTTTTGTTTCTTTGGGGGGGGGGGGTTTATATGTTATGTTGGATATTGATACTGTTGGTTTTTCCTTTGTTTTTCTGTGTTGAAAAAGAGCTTAATAAAAAGAATAAAGAGACTTAGTCATCAGAGGCCTTATTCCAGCAGAAAATATTGTCAGCGTGAAATTTCTTCCACTTGATAAGGCCCAAAACAGAGTTGTGGTGACCTTTAAGGACTGGTCGGTAACTAAACAAATCTTGGACAAGAGGGACAGGCTCCAGAGGGCTGGCCTGTTGGTGACCCGCCTATTCGAAGAGTCCGGCGTTCCACCATCTCTTTAGGAACACGCAAGCCTACTATTCTGCGCACAGAATTGGAAATGGCTTCTGAAAACTACAAACAAGTCCAACCGGAGGCAGTCAAAATTTCCAAACAGAAGGCTAAGCTCCAAAAAATTTTACTCCCTTCCAATGAACCCAAAAAAGATACCTTAAATGAAAAGGAGCTGCTCTTTTTAGCCTCCCTTGAGCAGATTCAACAGTCCCAGGATGCATTAATAGCTAGGTTACAAACCATTAAAAAATCCTTACTCCTCCAAGGCTTTCCTGCTCCTTTGGAATTTAATTATGCTACTAACACAACAAAGCCCTTATCCAACGAAGACTGGACACAGTGCCGATTCCTGTCCCCCGAAGAAGTGGGTTCTCCCACACACCCCTTAATACCTCAAACAACAACACACCAGGTAGAACTTGCCATGCCGATGAGTAGGAACGGTTCAATCTTTGTGGACGCCTCAGGATCCTTAGATGACATTCAGGTGGAGGATTGAAGGACAGATACAGCGAGGGGACACCATGCCAGGGAAACAAAACTCACTACCACAAATGACCTTAACAGCTCACTCCACCTCTACAAAAACATTTATTCCATCATCCTAAAGAACAAACGGAGGAGTCTACCTCTATTCCCCTCACCACCATATTTCCACATCTTATCGTGGAATGTGGCGGGCTGGCTGTCTAAGCAGGGCGGTGCTGACCTTCTGGATTTCCTCTCAAAATTCCAGATCATTTGTTTACAGGAGACCTGGTGCCTAGACTCTCATCTCCCTCACATACAGGGCTATGCGGCTTTTGCTACCCCTGCAAAAAAACTAAATAACCATGGCCGACCTAGTGGCGGTCTGGTCACTTTTATTCCTATAGAGCAAGGGTACAGGGTGCAACAACTGCAGTGGATGAAGAGCAACAATTTTCAGATTTTACTTATCTCCAATAACACAGGAGGAGATTTTCTATGTTTCAACGTTTATATTCCCCCCCTGTGTACCTCCTCTCAGACAATACAAATCTGGGAAGATTTGGAGTCATGCTTGGAGAAGGCCAAAATAGAATTTCCTGACTGGAACATCCTGCTGGCAGGTGACTTTAATGCCAGGATAGGCAGCGACATCAACTCGTATGACTCCAAAACCCAGTTTTTACCAGAGGCAGACTGGTTTATCCCTTGGAGCTCTGATGAAAAGGTCCTGAATAAGGCAGGTAATATATTACTGGAGATTGCCTTTAAGCATAATTTGTACAACCTGCATGGTACTTACATGGATAGGGCAGGAGGTTTCTTTTCTTTCATCGGCCCTCGTGGTGCAAGTGTGATTGACCATATCCTGGTCTCTCCAACAATTTTGGAGAGGGCACAGGGCCTCAGCACTTTTAACAGAACTGAGAGCGACCATCTTCCTAGAGCAATCTCACTAACTCCCCTCGATTCAGGGGGATTACAACATCTACATTGTGCAGTCCCTCCCCAAGCACCGGCCCCACGCAGGCGTAAATGGAACAGCGAGCTGGAGCTTAAAATTAAACAACACCTGCACTCTCCAGATTTATTGGTTCTGAGAGACCAGTGTCTTTCACCTAACTTTGATCCTTTTTCACTATATCAGCGGATCTCAGAGTCTCTTTTTCCATTACTTATAAACACCAGGCCTCCCAAACAACATAACAAATTGGGGGTTTGGTTTGACAGAGACTGCCGGAAGCTAAGATCCCTGCTCAGGAAACAACAAAACAAGGTAAAACAGGAGAGGACTCTGTCATCTATGGTAAATATCCACAGATGGCGCTCTTACTATAAAAACACCTTAAAACTCAAGAAATCCCTTTATAGGAAGGAACAATGGGAGGCACTTGATAAGGCGATCAAATTGCGAGACGATAGAAAATTTTGGGCAATAATAGCACAGGGAGTCTCATCCAAAGGAAAAATTGCAAACAACAGTATTTCATCTGATGTGTGGTTTCAACACTTTTCCCAGCTATACACACCCTCAAATACTGCTAATTTGAGTCTGTTCCTCCCATTGAAGAATGATCATCTAGCTAGTTGGGATCCTGTTACGGAATCAGAGTGCCTACAGCTAATTAAAACATTAAAAAATGGCAAAGCTCCTGGTGAGGATATGATCCCCCTGAGGTATTTAAATCAAATGCCCATTGGTGGGCCATCTTTTTGGCCAAAATTTTTACGGCAATAAACAACACATGTAAAATTCCAGCAAACTGGAAACTAAGTGTGGTAGCCCCTATCTACAAGAAGGGAGATATTCAAGATCCAGCAAACTACCGCCCTGTAAGCCTCCTGGACATCGCATACAAACTTTATACCCGGTACTTATTAAACAAGTTGGTAGACTGGGCGGACCACACTAACCTGTTCAACCAGGAACAGGCAGGATTTAGAAAGGGCCACAATACGATAGGTCACTGTATGGTACTACAGACCCTGGTAACTAAATATTCAAAAGCGTATACGAGCAGACTCTTTGTGGCCTTCGTAGACTTGACATCTGCCTTTGACTCAATCTGTAGAGATAGACTATGGAAAAAATTATATGAAACGGACATTGATAGACGACTTTTAAAAATTCTCAGAGAGTTACACACAGATACTACAGTTAAAATCAGAACTGGGCCATCGGGAACTCTTACGGACCCACTGCCATTGGGGAAAGGGGTCAAACAGGGATGCCTGCTAGCCCCATTTCTTTTTAACTTTTATATAAACGACATTGTCCAGTACATGGCAAAGTACAAGTCATCGGCTCCAGCCCTCGAAGGTAAACGTCTGAATATATTGTTATATACATCAACCTTGCAAACACTTCAAACACCTTATTGGCCAAACAAGCCTTTGTATCTCTTCAAAAGAACACCACTTGGCGTCAAAACCTATCTGAGATCCTGGTTAGATACACCCTACCGGAGTTTAATACTCTCAAACTGTGGAGCCCGGACAAAGTTCGGGAATGGATCCTGGAGAGAGTCGCCCTGTTAGACATCACAAAAATACAGAACCCAGGGTCCTCCCACTGGTTTCCCCGACTGAAAACAGTCAAAACCTGCGCCAATTACTTGGCGAATATCACCAATCCCACCCTTCGGAGAGCTTTCACCATGGCCCGTTTTCAAACCATTCCTACGGCCTATCTGTCAGGCAGATATGCAAAAATCCCAGTAGAGCAGCGTATATGTCCTTGTCATATGAGAACCAAAGAGGATCTCACACATTACATGTTGTACTGTCCCATCTATTCGGCCTTCAGGGATGCGATGTTACAAATTATTCCCAAATCAATAGTCAACTCTGAGGACCAAGTAAAGTTCTTACTGGTGGATGCTGATCCACAGATTTCTCACGTGGTAGCGGTCTTTGTGGTGAAGGCTATGAAAACTAGGGTATGGTTCCTGGATGAAATGGTGAGGTCCCTCCCATTGCTCTCCTAACCTGTTGCTGCATCTTCTTTCCTGAATGGTGGGTTCTTTGGGTAGTTTCCTTTGCTGGGACAGCATGGCATGAATTTTAGCTAATTTTTATAATTTTATTGTTTATCTTTTTAAATAATGTTTTATGGTATTTTGTGTAAAGGCATGGACCTCACAAATTCAATAAACTTGTACTCGATGTGGAGGAAGGGGGGAATGAACGCTCCCCGCCTAAAACGGGGGGGGGGGCCTTTGCGTGGACATGTGCAGCCCCTAGATCTGGAGCGGCTCCAACAGCATAGGCTTGGCTTTGCCTTCCCTCAGGAGGGATACCTGGAGGTCTCCGCCTACCTCAGTCAGTTGTCCAATCCCACCTGGGGGAAGTGTTGCCAAGGAGACCAGGCCAGGTAGGGGAGGGATTACCTGCCCACACAATAGAGGGAGGATCTTACCTGGGAATCCTCACTTGGCTCCAGAGCTTCTCCCACCCTACCCACCCTCAGTTAATGTCTTATTTTGCAGGTTAACTTTTCTTCACAGGTTTTGCAGGTTAACTTTTCTTCACAGGTATGCGGGCGCTGCTACATTAAGGTCACTGTTAAAGGGCCAGAAAGGAATTTCCCTGCATTGGCAGGTTTCGCCTTTCCCGTAGCAAAACGTCACAACTTTGGCAGTATCAGGCCTTGGGCGGAATCCTTTAGTCCATCTTCCTCTTTGCAGCGGCGATACCAGAGTTCCCCGTTAAAGGGGTTTCTGAAGGGAGGCTTTGACCGTACGCCAAAAGGTCGTCATTGCTCTCCCCTGCGGCGGCGGCGTAACGGGGGCGGCTATCTCTGCTTGAACATATGTTCTCCAGAGCCGGCCCACCCCACACACACACACTGGATAACCCTGATGCTCCCTAGGTCCCCGGCTGGGGACTGGGGAGGGAGAACGCCCAATGCCTGAGCCAAGGTCTACCCACATTTGAAATTTAATAAAGTTGTGGCCAATTTAATCCCATAGCACGTTGTCTTGAGTCATTATTCCACATGACGGGGGGGACCGCGCGGGATCTGGGGACTCCACCTGTCCACGCAATGAAATTATTGCCATTGCTTGAAATACACATGGCACAATAGCGAGTCTCCCTATGTTAATGTTCTTTGAATGTATTCTAAGTAGGTGCAAATCTCATACTGAGTTCCAATTCACACAGAGAGAAATAATGTAGATAAACATATGGGTGCTTTCGCTCTGATTACAAGTGATGCAGAACTTGTAGAAGGGAGGAAAAGTGACGCCAATACCGCTCTTCTTCTGTGCTTTCAATAGTCCTAAATACTGACAATGAAAAGAGAGCTACTGATTAACTACTGATATTAGCAATTAAATTGACTATGCACATGCTGAAGGCACAAATTGTTATTTAACAAGAGTTATATATCACATAATCAACAAAAGCCTCTAAGCAGTATATAAAATGTACATATGAAAATACCAATAAAATCAAACTCTGCAAACAAGTGAATGTAACATTTCGCAAAACCAGCAGCTTCAAGTCATATCTATCTCATAAAATGGCATATGATTTTGTACTCTTAGTTGAACATTGCTATAGTTACACAGTATTTAAAAAGCAACATAAGCAAATGTTGTGCAATGACACAATTTTTATTTTCTTTTACAATTTAATCTTTAATATAGCCAATTCTGCAGTGGATTCTTCTCTGCCTTTTAAAACTTCTTTGATCTGACATGGCACCATTGGTTATGATATAACTCTAGGCTACACCTCAGTATCTCATTCCACATGTGAGTGTTGAAGAAGACAGGGGCTTCATTTATTTTGATTTATTTGAAATGAGGCATTGTTTCAGGAGAAAAGATAAAGAGGAAAAAATGACTGTGCTATACAAGTGAAAACAGAAGGCCAAACAGCATCTCACTGGAAATAATTAAGAGCTTCTGAGACTCTAGAACAGGGGTGGGAAACTAGATCTGCCCCCATTTCCCTCCACCCACCCACAGCTGATGTCACAACTGCTGATGTCACAATGTCAGGTGACCTGCTTTACTTTGTGTGTATAATTTTGAAAACAAACTGCACAAGGGATAGTCACAGCAATTTGCAGGCAGAAACAATCAACTGATCTGTGGTGCTTGCAAAGCTCTGTCCCTCTGCAAGTTCCAGTGATCATAACAAATCCTGTTTTCAGCCCAGCCATGGCTTTGCCTGCCCCACACCTCATGCCATGTATTAATAAGCAGACCTATGGACTGAAAGTTATCCATCACTGCTCTGGGTATATAAAGAACTTGGGGGGTTGTTCTGATCTCCCCATGGTGGAGTAAGTAGGAAAGATGGAAAGGACAGTACAACAGATGGGACCAGAGACATCATTCCTAAAGCAAGACTTGCAATTCCCAACCCTTTCTGCAAAGCTATTGAAAATATTCTTCCTATAGCCCATCATGCAGCCATCACTCTGATCATAGCATGGGGACATTACTCTTCTTAACCAATGACCTCTGAACATCTTGTAAGGTGAACCTCCATCATGACTCATTGTTTTTAATATTCATAGGAAGTGAAACTATAATATTGATTAGCTATTTTCATCTTCTCTGCATTAATCATGAATGCATTTGGAATGGATCATAAATGCAATTCCCCCTAATATGAGACTTGGTGGTCCTGTGCCAATGAGCAGGGTGGAAAATGCAGCCACCCATATGCCCAATAACTCCCTGGGCATGGAAAAAATATATAGAGGCTCCCTCACACACAAAAATGCTCTTCTGATGAGGGATGTGCATGGTGCAACATGTGCCAAGTAGGGCAGTGAATGGGACGATCTACATCTCCAAAACAACAACAACAACAACAACCCCTAGGCATGGAGAAAAGGAAGGGCACTCCCCCACACCTCTAAAAGAAACTCTTCTGCTGAGTTGAGAAAGGGGTGTAGTTCAGTGATACAGCATTTCCAGATAGGGCTGGGGAAGACTCCTGTCTGAAATCCTGGAGAGCTTTCCTTGTGTAGACAGTACTGAGCTAGATTCACCAATGGTCTGACTCAGCACAAGGCAGTTAGCTTCCCATGTTCCTTGTAGATGTACATGGTGCATGAAGACATCTAACAGGAATACAGAAGATTAGAAATTGCTTGCTTGTTTAAAAGCAATGTGATATTTTGTTTTTTGCAACATTTATTTGTAACTATTTAAAGACTGTTCTGCAGGAAAGCTTTGAAACTCATTCTTGTGGTGGAGAGCAAATTCATTTCTGCTCTGCACAAGGTCCAGATCAGGGATTCTGGTTGCAGTGACTAACACACTTTGAGGTCTTAGTGAATAGCTAAGTGAATATGTCAACCCAGTGTATGGCAGCTGTGAAAAAGACAAATTCCATGCTAGGGAACATTAGGAAAGGAATTGAAAATACAACTGCCAGTATCATGGTGCCATTGTACAAATCTATGGTGTGGCCTCGCTTGGAACTTTTCCATGTTCTGAATCTTATGGAATGTAATTCCTTTATATTTTAAATTATTTGTTTTCTATCTCTGGTAATTCTTATTCATTTTGTATGATTTTTGTGTGTTTTCCCATTGCAGAAGGGCAGTGGTCTTTTCAGCTGTGCACATGCATAATCTGCAGGCAATTCTTCAATTAGATGTGCTTGGATGAATTGATTTGATGCTAAATTACACTTTCTCAGGCTGAGAGAAATTGATAACCATCTATTATGTCTGTGAATTTCCATCTATACCAATCTGTTTCTTTCCTTTCAATTTTGTATACATTTTTTAAAGAACTCAGATAATATTATTCACTTGACTTTACAAGTGCCTTGTTTTCCACCTTGTTTAGTGTTCAATGAAAATAGAGGTATAGCTAAACGTGGGTAATCCCACACAATAACCAACACATTCTCTGAGTACCGATCCTTACGAGGCCTTATGCAGTAGCATCATTCACATACAGTAGCTGGCCATATGCTTTGCAGGAAACCCACCCCCAGCAAGTCATACAAGCAACAACCCCTTCCTATTGTGGCCTTTCTCCACAACTACCGGTATTCAGTGATCTGCAGCCTGTCAACATGGTGGTTCAATCCGACATCACAACGGGCAGCTGCTGATGACCCAACCTCACTGAATGTAGAGGCATGAGCAAATGGTCCCAGCTTAGATCAGATACATCCAGAGTGATTCGGGGCTGTCAAAAAGGGGGCGCATTAGGCAGCAAGGAGAGAGGAGAAGAATGAGAGACAGAATGCCTGTGTCTCCTTCCCCTTCTCCCGACTCAATGTTTAATAAGCACACAAAACCTAATATTTTAGGTGTTTTCAAATGTGCCAGATCATGACTGTATCAGCCTGAGGTCATCCCATGTTGGATCAGTGTCACTCAAAGCACTAAATGATTCCCCAAATCAGGTTGGGGTGTGCGCACAGCCTGAGCAATTACTAAGTTGCTCCTTCCTGTATTAGTCAAGTTTATCATTTGGACCACATCCCATATTCTTAAAATCCAGTCTTCAAGTGTTACAACATTAATTTTTTTCCTAGTTAATGCTGCATGAGCAGATGCTACTAGAAGTATTTTAATATCCTTGTCATCTAAGAAGACTAGATCTTTTATAAAACTGTAGAATTATAACTGGGGGCTCTGCTTGTGAGTCATACTCTGTTATACTCCCTATTTCTCTTACAAATGGTTGTCCATAAAGTTCTTATTTTGTATCACCCACACACCCAAACCCAAATAAGCTGTATATTTTCATACATTGCTTTATGGACCAGCCACTACACCTGTCATGGGCCCCATGAAGATGTCACAGAGGGGATGGTGGGATCGTGAGGAGGAATAGGATAAGCTCAAGGAGTTAGAGCCTGAGCTGGATACAGGAAGTGGCCAAAAGACTCTGTCTCTGGGAAGCATCTGTCTCTGGGAAGGGAGACAGTAGTTTAGGGAATAGAGGGGTAGATCCAAGGGAGAGACAAAGCAGAGGGGGCAGAAAGTGTTCCACCTCCGTGACATTGAACACCCCTGGTTAGACACCTCCTACTGTGGAGCTGCCACAGTTTCCTCCTTTAGGGAAGGAGACACATTAAACTGGATTCTGAAAAGCACCCGCGTTGCCTCCCTCTTCAAGGTTTAAGAAAGGGAGGGAAGGTATTTCCATCAGAATTGTGGGAGGAGAATAGAAGGTATTCATTTTCTTCTCCCTGAAATCCCCCTTGTGCTTCTCAAGTGACTGGGAAATAGCTAAGAGGGGTTAATGTAGGGTTGAACTGAAGGGGGAAAGGCTCCTTTGGAGGAAGGGTGGGATATAAGAATAAATGAATGATCTGTATTTTGAGCTGTCCCTTCTGCTTGCTTCTTCGTGTGTGTGAGGGAGGTGGATGTTTTGGGCCATGTAAGATTAGGCGGTAGGTCAGAAGAATTTAAGATAGAAAAAGGGACACGACAAGGCTGCCCAATTTCCCCACTGCTTTTTATCTCGGTCCTGGAGGTTTTGCTAAACATGATTAGAAGGGACCATTTGATTAAAGGGGTACAGGTCAGCCAAACAGTACAAATTGAAAGCTTTTGCAGATGATCAAGTATTAACATTACAGGAGCCAGAATCTAGTACCAAAAGAGTATTGGAAGTGATTCAGGATTTTGGTCAAGTGGCAGGATTTAAACTGAATAAATCAAAAACCAAGGTTTTAGAGAAAAATCCAACACCATTAGAGAAGGAGAGGTTTCAGATGGAGACAGGTTTAACATTGGTCAAAAAAGTGAAATACCTGGGGGTAAACATGACTGCTAAGAATTTAAATCTATTTAAAGATAACTATGAGAAATGTTGGTTAGAGGTGAAAAAGGACCTTGAAATATGGTCAAATTTGAAGCTTTCCTTGCTTGGCCGAATTGCTGCTATAAAAATGAATGTATTGCCAAGAATGCTGTTTTTGTTTCAATCACTGCAAATTTTGGACAAAATGGATTGTTTCAAGAAGTGGCAGAGAGACATTTCTAGATTTGTCTGGCAGGGCAAGAAGCCTAGAATAAAATTTAAGATACTAACGGATGCAAAGGATAGAGGTGGATTTGCCCTGCCAGACCTTAAACTCTATTATGAATCAGCAGCATTTTGCTGGCTGAAAGAATGGCTGCTTCTTGAGAACACAGACATTTTGGATTTAGAAGGTTTCGATAACGTTTTTGGGTGGCATGCATATTTGTGGTATGACAAGGTTAAAGCACATAAGGCATTTAAAAATCATATTGTCAGAAGAGCATTGTTTAATGTCTGGACAAGATATAAAGACTTACTTGAAAATAAAACCCCAAGGTGGCTATCACCTATGGAAGTGAAGGCTCTGAAAAAACTCAATATGGAGGCCAATGGGCCAAAATATTGGGAGATTCTGGAACAGGAGGGTGATAAACTGAAATTGCAGAGTTTTGAGAAGCTTAAAGATAAAGTGCGAGACTAGCTTCACTATTTTCAAATAAGGGAGGCTTACAATCTGGATAAAAAAATTGGCTTCCAGGTGGAAAAATCAAAATTGGAAACAGAAATTTTAGAACCCAAAACTAAGATATTATCAAGAATGTATAACTTGCTGCTGAAATGGAGTACTCAGGAAGAAACGGTAAAATCTGCTATGATTAAATGGGTGCAAGACGTTGGACATAACATTATGTTTGCTGACTGGGAACAGTTGTGGACCACAGGTATAAAATTTACGGCATGCAATGCCCTAAGAGAGAATATTATGAAAATGATATACAGGTGGTACATGACACTAGTCAAGCTTGCAAAAATCTATCATTTGCCCGATAATAAATGCTGGAAATGTAAGGAGACTGAAGGTACATTCTTTCACCTTTGGTGGACGTGCCCAAGGATTAAGGCTTTTTGGGAGATGATTTATAATGAAATGAAAAAGGTATTTAAATATACCTTCCTGAAGAAACCAGAGGCTTTTCTCCTGGGCATGGTCGGCCAATTGGTGTCAAAGAAGGATAAAACTTTCTTAATGTATGCTACAGCAGCAGCAAGAATACTCATCGCAAAGTATTGGAAGACACAAGATCTACCCACCTTGGAAGAATGGCAGATGAAAGTAATGGACTATATGGAATTGGTGGAAATGACTGGCAGAATCCGAGACCAGGGAGAAGAGTTGGTGGAAGAAGACTGGAAGAAATTTAAAGACTATTTACAGAAACACTGTAAAATTATTGAATGTTAATGATGTTGGAATGAAATGAAGTGGTTTTAGCAATAAGGCAAAATAGGAATATGTAAAATTGGATTGATATTAGATGAAAATTGGAAGTTATAATATGTGAAGATAAAGAACTAAGAGTAAACAAAGATGGTATGGATTTGCTGAACTAACTATTAACTGGAATACAAAAAAGGGAGGTGTGAGGAAGTCATGAAAATAAGTAAACGAGTGGTAAGACAATAGAAAGAGGGATTTACTTTTAACTGTTTTTATTCTTTTTTCTTTTTTTCTTTTCTGGTGTTTGTATTTTTTGTATTTTCTTTTTACTATTTTTGTAACTTTTTTCTTGTTGAAAAGCTAATAAATATTATTCCAAAAAAAGAAGAAGTAAGATTAGGCAGTAGGTCAGCAGCAACCTGGGAGTGGAGATTGCACACTTCTGAAGAAGAAATAGAAAGAAGGCAAGTTTCCTAGAGACTATGCATAGTGACTGGAGAATGTGCATATTGCCCAAAGGATGTGCAACATACAGCCGAGATATGGACATTTAGCTTTTAGTTGATATTAATTATTTATTAAATATTTTAAATTGCTGTTGTTGTTTTTTACTGTTTTAACTGATCATTTTATTGTTTTATTCTTTTGTAAACCACTTTGTGGTTTGTTTGTTTGTTTTACAATCAAGCAGTCTATATATAAATTTTATGAAATACATAAATTTTAAAAAATCCCTAAAGCCTGGTAGAGATTATACATAATGGCCAGAGAATGTACAAAATTCAGCTGAGATAAGCAATTCTCCAAGCCTGCTGGGGATTATGTATTGACTGGCAAATTTGCATAATTCCCTGTTCATGAAGGATTATGTGTACATTTTCCATAAGGCCTGGTGAATGTGCATTAGGAATGGTTGTTATGCACATTAACTACTCAGATTACATTCCCTTTCTGACACACACAAATACACACATATCCACTTAAAAAGGTTGTTTGTTTAAGGCTTTTAATAGCCATCAGAAAGATGACAGAGACAGCAGTATTATGGAGTACAACAATCTTTGGAGTTCTATCCCTTGTCAGGATGGACTGTTTGTATGATTTTAAGATGAAACCTCCCTTTCCCAATTACTATGGTTTCTAAATGTCTACCACTGTATAATTTAGAGGATTTAAAAATGGTTTAAAATGTATCACAAAAGATCTTCCTTGACATTTTAATGAGCAATTTCTAAATTATGATGATGGTAATAAAACTTTTTAATGCCCCCTGAGAGAGAATTATGGTTACTTTCTTTCTTTACAAAAAAGAAAACTGTTTCAATACTGTTTTTTTGTGGATTATTTTAAAAAACCACATTTGCCTCCAAAACTCTTTTGCATGTGAGCGTATTAAAAATATCAAGAGGAACAATGCTGTCAAAATAAATTTATTTCAGTGCAGTAGGAAAGGCATTGCTTAGGTGTAAAAGAAGTTTTAAAATACGAATTGTTCACATTTTACATTGCTTGTATAGCCTTAAAAGCTGAAGTAGAGTCAGCGCTGGAGAATTGGAGACATCACTCTAAACCAGATTGTAGACTAGGCTTTTTCCCCCTCAGCTTGACCACAACTCCCATAATTCCTAACCAGGTTAGCCAAAGTTTAGGAATGATAGAAATTGCAATCCGACAACATTTTATCACTAACATAGCAGCTCCACCCCACCAATCAATAATACTTCTGCTGGTTGCTACCCAAATGTTAGCTTGTTTCTGCATCTGTTGTGGTGTGTGTGTGTGACTTGTGTTACATATGTGATTGTGTGTAGCCAGAACTGTCTTTGCTCGGGGTTCAGTTTCTCCCATGAGTCTCAAGCAGAGTGGGAGTAGATGGTAGTTGTATTAGAAATAAGGTCTCATGTTGTGCACAGCCTGCCATTTTACTTGCTACAGCTGCTGAGGTTAATTTTGAACCGTGTGATAATGGAGTGCAAGGCAATTAATTATTTCCCCCTCCCTTTTAACTTAAAATAAGAAGCTTTGACTTAAAGAACACAACACTTCCTTGGTTTTTAAAACAAGATGAGATGAAATATTGCAAACTAAATTAATGCAGTACATGGCAGATGGGGCAAAGCTCTTAGCAATTGGTGGTGCCTAAGCAGTGAGAAGTTGCAATGTGCAATGAGCGAGGTTTGGGCAGTTTAAGATGTTGCAAGGACAGCCATATTTTTCCCTTGTCAATTCCTGGAGAGTATGGGGAGGAGGCAAGAAGCTAACAAATTCTCTTGACTTGAATTTGCTTGCAAAAGCAATAATAATGAACTTTTATGCACTCTTTATGAGGCTTTCTTCACCTTTTCCAATTATGCAAGTTGATGGATTTAGCAGTTTCAGGGGGGCAAAAAGGTGGGAAAGTACTGGATTTAGCAGCCTGATAATTCAGATGGAAGGCTAGGGAGGAATTTCAACTCCTGCTGACATTTCTATCAATCTCTCATTCTCTGGCCAATCAGCTATCTGCACTGCTCAGCCAATTCCAAGCCAATGCTATGGCCAGGTGGTCTTTCCTAGCAACTTCTAGGGCACCCCCAGGCAAATTGGCTCTCCCCCTTCAGTCTAGCCAATCAAGGGACAAAGGGTTGCTCCAGATAAGTGTGTACCAGACCGCAGTATTAAAGGTGCTGGCTCTGTGTGTGTGTGCATACACCCACACACCACATATCTATGAATGAGAAAATTCCTGTATGCAAAGATTCATGTTTGGGGCCAGTACTCTATGGTGAGAAAACCCCAAGAGAGATTTAAGGTCACAAAATATGCAGCAAAGTAAAGCATGGAAATATAGGTTGATAGGCCTTTACAATATGGCCTTCCAAGTGAGTTCCAAAATAACCCTCTTTACCCAGCATAGGAAGTTTGGTAAGTTAAAAAATTGTTTACTTATAAATTCTCCAAGGGTCACATTCATGTGCTTCAGAAAAGCAATAAAATGCAGCTTTCTAACAAAGTGGTAGAAGTTCCTAGATCATTAGTGTAGGAGCTCAAGCATGGCTGCTGAGAACCATAGGGCTGAGCTGGAGAAACCAGCTCAGACCTCTTCGCACACTGAGTTTCTCAGGTAGACTGGGTTGGAACATGAAGCTTGATTACCTATTTTCTCCCAAGGTATGGGAGCCAAGCCTGACAGGACAGCTTACTCTCTGGCTGTAACCCATTCATGCATTAATTAGACATAAGTATGTTGGTTATCCCACAAAAAGCCTTTGCAGGACTGTTAACAAGAATCTCCATAAGCCTTACTGCATTAAATGAAAATAAAACTTCTCTTCTTGTCTCCTTTCCTACTCGCAATTCCTGTTGACATACAGTCTCAAAATTTCAATTCCTGATGTCTCCAGATTGGGATGGGAAGCCCCATGTCTGAACCTCTGGAGAGCCGCTGGTAGAATCTACACACACACAAAAATGTTCTGCAAATGCTTTTTAAAAGCATTTTTAAAAATACATTGAATTTTCCGTAAGGCTCACCATCACATTCTAGCATCACATTGTATATTGCACTTAAAACACACTCAAAACTTTGTATTTGCAGCTGTATATCAGTCATTGGTGGCAATGGATGAACAAATGGTATAACTCAGTATAATGCATCATTCACTACTCTAAAATATCCTTTCTCAGAGCCAACTTTCCTGTTTGATCTATGTGACTAAAAAAATCACAAGGCGCATGAGCTCATTCATTGTTCCTTCTCAGCAAGGAGACTACAGAAACCTGTTGAGGTTGATCAGCCATAGAACTCTTGGCATGGGAGACTCCCCTACAACCGGCATTTTTTCATTTAACTTTAGCACCATGCCAAATGAGGGATCTTAAGAATGTGCAGTATTATGATTATGATTATTATTATTCAAATCTTCTTCAGGGGTACAAGTGATCCAGTGGTGGATAGTCTAATTGCATGGCTGAGGCAATATTGATTGCTATGTTTTATGCTGCCAATTAATCTCAAGCTCTTTTAACCAATGAGTACATCAATATTTATGATTGTATGTCTTTGCATTAAACGGGAAGGATTGTGGGAGCAACGTGATTAAGCATCAGCAATTCTGTGGCTTCTCTACATTTGTACATGATCTCTCTCTCTCTCTCTCTCTCTCAATATCATACACCTAGCCAGAAAAGCTGCCCATGAGGACCTCTTTATTTGCTGTCAACTTTCTCCCCTTGATGAGGGATAATGTGAGCTCTTTTCTCCTGACCTTTACAGTAAGTAGTCACGTTGACTGCTGAACACTGATACATTTGCTCCATTACCTAGAAAGGTTTTAGCTTAAAGCATTGCCCTTGCTTCCTCTGCTGAAGAAGGGAAAAGTCTTTTGAAACAAATGACTGATCACATACTCCAACTTAAAGATTTTTCCGTCTTTGGTCTGAAACACTCTTTCAGTCTCGTCAAGCAATTATTTGAAGCCTACAATTAAATGTTGTTTTAAAATATTCTGTACCTTTGGGAGCTAAAATTATTTTAATATATGGGATTTGTGTGTGTGTGTGTGTGTGTTAAACTCACAGCGATAATTTTGCTTTAAAAAGTAATAATAATCAGGCATTCTGTTAAGTTCACAGCCATGCAATCAATATTGCCTCAGCCAAATGACTGCTATCCTGAAAACCTGCCCACATATATGTAGAATCATCAAAGAAATAACAATAAAGTTTTAAAAGGGGAAAAAAATGTAGGAAAATTTCTCAGGGAGGAAGTCAAAATCCCCCATACATTTAGGAAGTGTGTGGCCTACTTAGCTTGTTTTGACTTAAATACAAAATAAAAAAATAGATGAGGTAGTTTAAACCTAAAGGGAGTTTTGAACCACCATCATAATGCTCTTCCCACTTCCTCCTGAACATGTGTTGGAAGGAATGCACTGGAGCAGGTTGGCTATGTAAATTAAGTATTTAAAGAGTATTCTTTTGGTTGCCTCCAAACTGCTGAGATGCTCTCTTTATCTTCTCTGCTGGGGCATCATAAACTGTGATAAAGCCAGAACAATGAAAACAAGATTAAGTAATCTTTTTTCGTGGTGGTGGGGCAAGGACATTACCCCAAAGGGAAGTTGTCAGTGGTCACCTTCCAGTAATGGAAGGGTCAAGATCCACAAATAAGTTCTGAATGCAACGGCATTATACTGATTGCATGTTCAACACGCTTCCCACTTGTGATTTCCAGATCTCGCTTGTGGGCTTCCCATCTAGTAGACCACTTTAAAAACAGGATGATGGACTAGATGGTCCTTTGGTCTGATCCAGCAGGGCTCTTATCTTAGAATCATAAAATCTTAGAATAATAGAGTTATAAGGGACTACAAGGGTCATCTATTCTAACTCCCTGCAATTCAGGTGTCTTTTTGCCCAACATGGGGCTTGAATCCATGACTCCCTGACAGTCCCATGCTCTAGTGACTGAGCTTCCCCAGCTTTTCTTATCCCGCAAGCTGAAAAAGTTGACAGGGCAGCCTAGAAGGTGCAGGCCAGGCCACAAGCCACAGACAGCTCTTTCCTCTACCATTTCCCCACTGTTCCCCACTGCCTAGCCCCAAATCTTCATTTTGAGACATTCTGTCTCATTCTTCCTAATGGTAGGGCTTGAACTGGTCAACTGGCAAATGAGAAGTTACCCAAGAGGTATCAGCAATATTGAAGACTCCTCAGGAACAGCCTCCCATTCCTCAGTGGAAAGCACCAGGTGAAAAAAAGGCATTTTAAAAAAAATATGCTCTATGCCACTACTACCAATATAAGAATGCCTTTCATTGTTGTGGTGGAAGGAAATTTAATTTCAGGTGTATCAATACGTAAAAAATTTTTATCAGGGCACTAAGTCTGTATTTAAACACACAAGTTGTTGTTTTTCTACCAGGTTTACAAGCTTTAGGAATATTTTAACAACACTTACTTTTTATCTGAGGTCCAAGCTTAAATTTGCAACTTCCAAATCCTCTTGCATTAGTGGAAATGCTAAAGCAAAGCTTGCCAGCTGTGGGACCTTTGCTGAACACAGGCAGCTCTGACTGCAGATAGTTTTAAGAGTTAAGTGATAGGACTGTTTGTCTCAGGATGCAAACTATAATGCAGCTATTAGTGATATGAAATACTAGCTTTTAGTATAATCCAGAGGTAGTTGCTTTAATCTTCTTAGCAAAAGGCCACTGTTATTCATTAAGGCCAGAATGTGGAGAGAAGATCTAGATTGTACTTATATGAAATGATTAAATATTCATTTCATTTTATGTATAGAAAGCTAAAACAATGCCCCATTTTACTCCATTATTACCTCTAACCTCCTAAAGCAATTTAAATACTATATTATTCACAAGATACATAACTATAAGTAGAAAAGTTGGTATAGCACATTTGGGGGGTGTGAGGATAGAAGATTTCTACCCTACAGAGATGAAGGGGACGCATTCCCTTCTGGGCAATCTTCTGGATATCACTTGCATGTGGTGGGAGGGTCAGATGCAACATGGATGGAGCAACAAATATAAATGCTTGTTGTTGTTGCTGTTTAGTTGTGTCCGACTCTTCGTGACCCCATGGACCAGAGCACGCCAGGCACTTCTGTCCTCCACTGCCTCCCGCAGTTTGATCAAACTCATGCTGGTAGCTTCAAGAACACCATCCAACCATCTCATCCTCTGTCGTCCCCTTCTCCTTGTGCCCTCCATCTTTCCCAACATCAGGGTCTTTTCCAGGGAGTCTTCTCTTCTCATGAGGTAGCCAAAGTATTGGAGCCTCAGCTTCATGATTTGTCCTTCCAGTGAGCACTCAGGGCTGATTTCCTTCAGAATGGATAGGTTTGATCTTTTTGCAGTCCATGGGACTCTCAAGAGTCTCCTCCAGCACCATAATTCAAAAGCATCAATTCTACGGCAATCAGCCTTCTTTATGTTCCAGCTCTCACTTCCATACATCACTACTGGGAAAACCATAGCTTTTACTATATGGACCTTTGTTGGCAAGGTGATGTCTCTACTTTTTAAGATGCTGTCTAGGTTTGTTATTGCTTTTCTCCCAAGAAGCAGGCGTCTTTTAATTTCGTGACTGCTGTCACCATCTGCAGTGATCATGGAGCCCAAGAAAGTAAAATCTCTTACTGCCTCCATTTCTTCCACTTCTATTTGCCAGGAGGTGATGGGACCGGTGGCCATGATCTTCGTTTTTTTGATGTTGAGCTTCATGGATCACTGCCTTGCCGTGGCGAAGGGGCTTGAATAACTCAGAAAAGCTATGAACTATGCCGAGCAGGGCACCCAAGATGAACAGGTCATAGTGGAGAGTTTTGACCAAACGTGATCCACCTGGAGGAGGAACCGGCAAGCCACTCCAATATCCCTGCCAAGAAAACTCCATGGACAAAGACAATAGGCAATATAAATGCTACCTTTGCTAAATTAGCTTAGTTTCTACACATGTCCCTTTCTATTCTCAATCCAGGAAGCAATATGCATGAGGAAGACTTCAGATGCAAAATGTATGGTAAAATGATTGTCTTTATTACATATAACACATTAAAAAATCTGCACAAACCAGTTAACCAAAACAGCTAGATCAAAGGAGTCTGGGCAGGTGAGTGATCTAATAAGGAGGGACCTGATCCCTCACATCTCTTGTTTGCAACCCTAATCTGTGGCCACATGGCAAAGAATTTAGAGGAAATTCTCCTTCATTGCTGTGTGAACCTTGGGTATGTGGCCCTGACACACACTCCCTGGCCCCACTGTCCAGTATTCACTAAACGTACAGGGACCCTCCAGGACAGAGGAAGTAGAAAGGGACTAAATTGTGCCTTTAACCCAACATTGTCTCAGGTGCTTAAAATTCTCCTTAAAATTCTCTCATCTACCCAGACTAAATGCCAATTAAATCAAATTTGCAAAGCACAACTGCAATAGAAGACCAGCCAACAGTGTGAAGTAGGTAAAACAGAGGAGTCCAAAGGGCCAATCATGGATGTTATGTACTGAAGTTCTCACCTTGGGCCAGCAGGAGGATACTGTAGATAGTTTTCACTCAGGTCCACATATGCAAATAAGGGATTGAAACTGACGTTCAGTGACTGGATAGTTACAGAAAGTTGTTACAGTTGCGTTGTACTGGAGCTCTATATAAGCAGGCTGGCAGAACCCTTCAGTTCAGTTCTGTTCTGGCCTGTGAATAAACAAGAGCTGTTTGAAGAATCGCTGTGTCGTCTGATTCACCCACAACTTAACACTGGACTTGCCCACAAAATACTTCTCAGTCCCTACAAGGGGCAACTACTGTATGTTGAGAGCTGCAGTCTTAAACATGCAAATCAGGGAGTAAGTATTAATGCACTCAATGAGGCTTACTTCTAAGTAGACATGTATAGGTTGCCTGGGGAAACATCTACCCATGTTGTAAGGAAAATCAATGACTTCTAATAATCAGTGTACCTCAAAGATTCAACACACTAACAGTAAGTATTAATGCACTCATTGAGGCTTACTTCTAAGTAGACATGTATAGGTTGCCTGGGGAAACATCTACCCATGTTGTAAGGAAAATCAATGACTTCTAATAATCAGTGTACCTCAAAGATTCAACACACTAACAGAATCACATGTCAAAAATCATTTTAATGCAAGTTCACTAAAGGTAATTTGACAAAGAAAATTAATTATGCCCTGTTTTGTTCCAGTTTAATTAAAGTCTGGGTGTATTCTGTGTTAATGTCTGCTATTCATTGTTTTCTTTTATTGTTTGATCTCAGAAGTTGTTATTACATCTAATTTAGGCATTTCCAATTAACTCCCGATCATTCTCCCTATTTTAGGATACAATGATTTCATGGTCTTTAAGCCATTCTGTGGTGTTCCATTCTTATTCATGAACATATAAAAGATTGGTTTAAAATATTAGCTGTGTGTCAAGCTCTTATTTTACAGCTGAACACTACATTTCACCATCTTTTTCTGCTTGACAGTTCTCTTTTAGCAAGCAGTACCAGAATCCTTTCATAATAGGCTTTTAGAGCCTTTCCCCAACCTGTAGGAAAGTCTGTTAGATTGTCTTTCTACTGACTTAATGAGCTGAAGCACAGGTTTTGGGGTTTTTTTTAATTATCAAAAAAGAAAAGCATTCCGCAGCTCAGTCATAGACTTCCTCCTGGTAAACAAAGAGGGAAGAGACATGCAAATAAAGCCAGATTCAGCAATAAATCTGAATTTCAAACATGCTGTACTTAAAACTTTTCCCTGCTGAGCACAGGATGCTCTGGGATGCATTTGAAATTCTAATTCCGGGAGGAGAGCTAATTCAAAAAAAATCTGCTATAGTTCATAGATGCATAATCCTTCCTGTGCTAGAAAAAACATGTAAATTAAAGTCTGTCATTTCCCATGTGGCTCATATCAGATATGTAACAGCCTTTATTTTCTTATTTTAGTGTGTCGTATTTATTAATTTAAAGGAGGGGTGGCTAACCTATGCACTCCAGGTGTTGTTAGGCTTCAGCTTCCATCAACCTCAACCAGTCTGGTAACCAGGTAAGGGCAAATTAGAGAGGGAAGCAGTGCAAAAATATAGATTTCAGAAGTGCACTGAAACTGAATTATTGGCCCAAAGCTCTTAAAACTCACAGCTGTTAAAGCAAAATTATGTTTGATTGATTTAGTATTTTCTCCTCAGCCATGCATAGCACCATGTAGTTCCATTTTCCCCATTAATGATAATGCTATTCTTATCTAAGAGGGAGCAACACTTCTTCTACAGCTAGTGTAGCCCCATCATATGTTGCTGCACTCCAAATCCCATCAGCATTAACCAGCATAGCCAATGGTGAAGAATGATAGAAGTTTAAGTCAAGAGGGAACTACATTAGCTACCTTGGTCTACAGTCTGGTTCATACATACAAATTCACCCACCTACCTACCCCATTTTGCAAAACACACCATACAGCAGCTATTTTGTGACTAGCAGCCATGACAGTCTCAAAATTCCTATGGTGGATGCCATATGGGCCTGGTGATATTGACAGATTGATCAATTGTCTATAAGGCCTAGAACTTCACTTCTTCTCACTCTTAGTTGCCTCAGTTCCTCAGAATCCCTATGTGTGAAATTTAGTTCTGGCAGAGGTATCATTCCACTACCCTCCTCTGTGAAGACAGACAGACACAAATAATCCATCCAGCTTCTCTACAATCACTTTTTTCCCATTGACAAGGATGTTCTTTGATAACTTTGCTTCCATTGTCACCCAAAGGTACAACTACCTTCCTATTCAGTCTTCTGCTACTAATGAATTTGATTCTTATTATTTGTTGTTGCTGTTTTTTATGTTACTAGCAATTTTCTCCTCAAATACCTTACTTCCATTTAGAAAATACAAAGCTGAGAGCAATTGAAAAATTGCATTATTCTCATGAATTAGGTTTACCTGAGCTGTTCTAACCTTCATGACAGTTTTGGAAATACTAAACTGAACAGATGGTGGTAGTTTTACACAATCACCCTAGAACAGATTTTGACACAGTATCCTATTGTTTAATCAGTGGTGTATGAAACGTTTAGCAGAAACATCAAGCAGCTCTAGAGTCTTTAGTCTTTTTTCATCAACAAAGCTATAGAAAAATATATTAGGGAAAGATTGACTAAATATATATTTCTAGTGAATTTGAAGCAGTTATAAAAAGTGACTCTTTCAGACATTAGACCAATGGTGCACTCTTCAAATATACTCTCACAGTGAAGTACTATGCAAGTCTACTCAGAAGAAACTGCCAGCTGTCTTCAATGGGACTTAGAGTGTAATCCTAACTTTATCTACTCAGAAGTAGGGATGAATGAATTTCTCATTTGGTTTCTCATTTTTCCAATCTTAAATTCAGTCCTCCACATGTAGTCTTCATGAAAATTGGTCAGCATTTTTCTCCTTATAAACTATTTTAGTATGTAGTTCTAATTTGCATTTTTTGCCTAATAGTTTCTTCTTTTCTATATTGAATTTGTATGACTGCTCTACATCTGAAGACCACAGGGCAGCTGACAACATTCAAAATAAAAAATGAGAACAGAAAATACATAATAAAACAAAAGCAAACCAATAACCACTAGCATTTTTAAAAAGGCCATAGAATATTAATTAGTCAAAGGCCTGGTTATAGTGAAATGCTTTTCCCAAGCACCTAAAGATATGTAATGAAGATGCCAGGCAAGCCTCCCTGGGGAGAGCATTCCACAAACAGTGAGTCACCACAGAAAAGACCCATTCTTGTGTTGCCACCCTCTGGACTTCTTGTGGAGGAGATATACAAAGAAGGGCCTCTGATGATGATTGCAGGCTGCAGTTCGACTCATATAATACATGTTGTATATTTCTGAGATTCATTTAAATTAATGGTATGCCTTTAAAAAATAAAAATAAAATATGTGCACTGCTTATAAATCTGAGATTAAGTTGTATATAAATAGCTCAGCGGATGCGGGTGGCACTGTGGTCTAAACCACTAAGCCTCTTGGGCTTGCTGATTGGAAGGTTGGCAGTTTGAATCCATGCGACGGGGTGAGCTCCCGTTGCTCTGTCCCAGCTCCTGCCAATCTAGCAGTTTGAAAGCACACCAGTGCAAGTAGATAAATAGGCACCACTATGGTGGGAAGATAAATGACATTTCCTTGTCTTCTGGCGCTCATCAAAGTTCTCTGTGTGCCAGTAGCGGTTTAGTCATGCTGGCCACATGACCCAAAAAGTGATCTGTGGGCAAACGCCAGCTCACTTGGCCTGAAGCGAGGTGAGGGCCGCACCTATGACTGGACTTAACTGTCCAGGGGTCCTTTACCTTTTTTTAACCTTTTAAATAGTTCAATCAATCAATCAATCAAGGCATGCATATATTCATTCCAACACTAGTAAAGCAAAACCACATAGGCTCTGATATGGTAGGAGTAGGTGAAATGCCATCCCAGTACTAACTGTGTACTAGTAAAACCAGATCATCACATCTGACATAAGTGGATGTAGCAAGAGTGAAATAGTTTGTTCCCATCATGGAAAGGTGGTGGGAACTTTTCTTGCGGCTGTTTCCACTTCTGTCTTCTGCAAGCTGTTCAATAATAAGTTTTTTATCACCAAATTCACATTATGTTTATTCCTGTAATATATCTTAACTTCAAGTGTAGCTGTGGTTAATTGCTAATCCATATTCACTGAACAGAACAAATGAGGGCAGGAAAAGTGGTGGTTTCATGTTCTGTCTCATCAAATGTGTGAACTTATGGTCTCCCCTTCCCCCCTCTTTTGAACTGAGACATTCACGTGGCTTCTTATCCACCAATTTAGGAAACCCTTCAGGAACGATAGTAGCATTTTTAAGAGTGAGGTTAGGAGGCAGAGTTTTCAAAGACGGAGATGAATCATATTAGAGAACGTAGTTGCTGACTGGGTATGCTGCTTATTCGTTAATGTTTTCATTTTCTCTCTCTCTCCCTTAAATGTTCTCTAATGGTAATTTAGTAATTGCATTATGAGCTTTAACCTCAACCTGACTTTCTTCTGCTAGAGAAGCAGTTCTAATGAGGACCTCCAGCTGTGATGTATGACCTACTGTGGAATTGGGTGCAAAGAAGGTAGATGAGGAGCTACGAGTAGATTTCTCAGTGATTTGTAGAAGATTAAAAAAAATGGCCCTGACTCCCAGCTGTTTAACAATAATGACAAAAAACATACCAAAAACATTTCCCACATTAAATCAGGCTACTAAAATGTAGGCAGTAATCAGATGTGGAGTTTTATGTGACAGATAGGTAGCCGTGTTGGTCTGAAGAAGTGTGCATGCACACGAAAGCTCATACCAAGAACTAACTTAGTTGGTCTTTAAGGTGCTACTGGAAGGAGTTTTATGTGGATGGACTTCATACGCAGTTAAGTTATGGTATTAAAAATCAAATCCAAAGTTCAGAAAGTGTTCAAATGCATCTCTGTGTGGGTGGGTGGGTGGGTGGGTGCGCGCACGCGCACACGCACACACGCGCGCGCACACACACACACGTAGATCTTGGATTTCAGGTAAAACAAACAGACAGGACACCCAACAACCTGCCATTTGTCCATCTAAAATTATGATTATGAAATGTGTTCTTCTAAGTAACTAATCAGTACAACCACAGTTATTCAGTACCAGCCAACATATATTAAAATGTTGCTACTCATTGTGGTGGTTGCTGCTGCTGTTACTAAGAATGTAAGATGATAAGAAGAGCCCAACTGGGTCAGAAAATGGCTCTATCTTGTTGCAATGATTGAAGAAAATCATTCTTTGTGAATTCCATCAGAACTTCATGGAGGAGGCAGCTATCAATGGCTACAAGGCACTATGGCTATGTTCTATCACCACTATTAGATGTAGTAATCCTCTGAAGACAAATTACTGGGGATCATAGGTATGTGGAGTGCTCTTGTACTCAGATCAAGCCTTCAGTCTTCCCATAGGCCTCAGCTTAGCCACTGTGAAAACAGACCGCTGGACTAGGTGGGCATTTGGCCTGTTTCAGAAGACTCTTCTAATGTTCTTATCTAATTTCTGCATTAGGTAAAGGTAAAGGTACCCCTGCCCGTACGGGCCAGTCTTGACAGACTCTGGGGTTGTGCGCCCATCTCACTTAAGAGGCCAGGGGCCAGCGCTGTCCGGAGACACTTCCGGGTCACGTGGCCAGCGTGACATCGCTGCTCTGGCGAGCCAGAGCCGCACACGGAAACGCCGTTTACCTTCCCGCTGGTAAGCGGTCCCTATTTATCTACTTGCACCCGGAGGTGCTTTCGAACTGCTAGGTTGGCAGGCGCTGGGACCTAGCAGCGGGAGCGCACCCCGCCGAAAGGAATTCGAACCGCCGACCTTTCGATCGGCAAGCCCTAGGCGCTGAGGCTTTAACCCACAGCGCCACATATCTATAATCATATTTAATAGATATTTTTGGACATTTTCCCAAAGTATGCATTTCTAAGACTTCACTCTTAAAGGAGAAATGAAGAGAGAACAAATTGTGGTCGAATTGCCACATTCAATAAATTACAGGTTGAATGAATTTGCTTTCCAAATTGTGCATTTTTATTTTTAAAAGTTTTTACATGCCCATGGAGCCTTGGTGGGGGCATCACAAAGTTCAGAGGAGCACAAAACATGAAAGATTACTGCATTCTGCGGGTAAGGTTGGCTAGCCCAGAGTGATCCAGTACTGTCAGGCATCATCAAGGAAGCAGGAGAGGCAAACATTAGGCTGGAAACTGTGAAAAAGCTGAGAGAGGGGGACCTACTGTACTTGACTGGCCATGTCTTCTGAAAAGATGGTAGGGGTTCTTGCCCCATTTGCTTCGTCCCAGGCCTCACCTGCCTTTCATCACCACAAGTAGTATAGCACAGAATGGAATCTGTTTACCAGCAGATAAGCAGAGGATTCAATCCTCCCTGATGCAGATTGCTGCTCATTTGCAAGGAGTTTCTCTGCAGGGAAAGCAGTCACAAACGAGCAGAACCATGCAGAATGGAATCTTCTTCTTACCAGATTCCATCTTTTGGAGAGCTACTTCAGGGGGCGGGGATTCAGGTTGGTGCTTACTTTTTCAGGGTTTCACTGCAGGGAAGCAACCCACAGGATAGAACTCTCCTGCTTCCAGTAGGGAGAGGGCACCATCCCCTCCTTCCCCTTTGACCATAAACCATAATTTTTAAAAATTAAACTAATTAAAGGTGAGGGGCTAATTAAACATTAGCCCTTCACCTTGTATATACAAAGTGGGGTTGGTGGACCCCAGTGTAGCACAGGATGCACCAGGGCCACCACATTTGGGGATGTTTGCACAAACCTAGCCAACACTTTTCACTTTAAAAGGCTACCCCCCCCCCCAAAAAAAAAAAAAACAACAACTCCTTTTTTGGATTGGAGCATATTTGTTTTGAAAGCCAATTGGCAATTTTAATTCTGCATGCCCCCCCAATTATATAAATAAATGTTAGGAAAGGTGCTAGGGGTGTCAAAAAGCCAAGAAGCAAGCTTCCTTTTATCTATGTTGGGTGAGAGCCATTTTGCTCAGTTCTGTTTGCAGTCTTCTCAGCTGCAGTCCTCTTTGTACAAATATCCCTCATTAGTGGCTATCAGGAGACAGTGCACTTGCCAGCATTAACTGTGGCTTTGGGCGGCGTGTGCTTCTAGGTCATAACATTAAAAAAGAAAAGTAGAAAAGTACTGAGACTGTACATCAGTACCAGAATCTGCCTCTTAGGGAACCTGGAAGGATTTCTGGGATTGCATCAATTAAAACATGTGATGCCCTTGGTAGTTCCCTGGAAGGATGAATGTGAATTCTGTTGCCTGGCTAATTTGGAGGAGGCAATTGCAGGCAGGAATGCTGAGCAGTGAAGATAAACAGGGCTCCAAAAGGGGTAGTTAATATTCTTTTCTGGGAAGTTCAAGCCTGGAGATTAAGACATCCAGCTCCCTCAACTATTCCTCATAAGCAGGCTTCCTCAACCTCGGCCCTCCAGATGTTTTGAGACTACAATTCCCATCATCCCTGACTACTGGTCCTGCTAGCTAGGGATCATGGGAGTTGTAGGCCAAAAACATCTGGAGGTCAAGGTTGAGGAAGCCTGCTCATAAGGCCTGATTTCCAGGTCTTTTTCATCTTGGTTGCCCTCCTCTACACACATTCCAGCTACTCAATATCTTCTTGCACACACTGACTTTTCCCCAGGAAAGCATGCAGCCTTCTTGACATTTAGCCCCATGAAACTCAGCAAGACCTACTTCCAAGGAAACATGCAAAGACTAAAGCTGCATAAATGTAAAGGGACCCCTGACCATTAGCTCCAGTTGCAGACGACTCTGGGGTTGCGGCGCTCATCTCGCTTTATTGGCCAAGGGAGCCGGCGTACAGCTTCCAGGTCATGTGGCCAACATGACTAAACCACTTCTGGTGAACCAGAGCAGCACACGGAAACGCTGTTTACCTTCCCGCTGGAGTGGTACCTATTTATCTACTTGCACTTTGACGTGCTTTCAGAGTGCTAGGTTGGCAGGAGCAGGGACTGAGCAACGGGAGCTCACCCCATCGCGGGGAATCAAACCGCCAACCATCTGATCAGCAAGTCTTAGGCTCTGTGGTTTAACCCACAGTGCCACCTGTGTCCCTAAAGCTGCTTAGCATATGCCTAAATTCCTAACACTGAAATTGCACAATGCATTTTTTTTAACCCAATGGAAATCCAGATTATTCTACCCTGTGCCTGCTAACTTGTGCGTAAAAGATGCAGCACAGGAAGCACACAAACAGAAGTCAGTGTCCTATTTGTATATATGTGAAATATGTCCAAGGAAAATGGATCCATTTCTATATGTGCTACACTGACCTTGATTGGAGGTATTGGTACAATGAAACTCTTACTATATAATGGCAATGAGCCACCGACACATTAAAAAAAAGATCACAGTACATTTATTGCACAATCCTATTGCATGTTGTCAACGCAAAGGAAATTGCCATGTCCACATCTAGATTTAGTATGTCAATTTGCACACCATCTAATTTCATAGATTCACTCATGCATACCCACATGCAAAGCCGTTTCTGAGTTTCAACATAAAGCAAATTTAAAAACAAAACAAAAAAAATTAACTCAACTACATTTCCTGATGCTCTTGGACTAATGTAAGAGGAAGGGTAATTACATAATACATCTTGTATGTCCATGACAAGGTACACATGAGGTGCCAAAGGCAAAGGGACTCTGATGAAGCGCAGATCCTTGAAGCGAGAACACAAATGGCCAGCTTCCATTGAAGATGGCTATTTCACAGGAAACCATCCCATCCATTAGGAAACCCGCAGGGGAAAAGAATGGTACAGGCTACAGCTGAATACTTGCAGCGGAATGTACAGCTTTTAATGTATTTGCTCAAAGGCATGCTAGAGATTTAAACTGGTCTTTCTCCATTCATTTTTCTACAGTTTGCTTAAGCAAAACTTGGTGAAGCAAGCCAGTTATAGCAAAGCCATTCACTCAGTGTCAGCTCCAGATTTTGGGTGGCCCTGGTGGAGGGGAGAGGTGTCCTTGTGGCTTCCGTCCCTGAGTAGGAATACCTCCTTGTTACCATCACCACTTGCCCTCTCCAGCCTGGTCCAATCCACACCACATCCCAGCAGGTGTTTGAAGGGAAAGGAAGGCTAATGCTTCTCCTAGTCACTGCATGCTTTGAAGGCGGTCAAAGAGGAGAGGTAGCACTAGAACCCCTGATGGGATGTGGGCTTCAACAGATCCCCGATGATGCCAACTTCTGATGCTGGGCCTGAAATTCACATTTCAGTTATATTAGCCCCAAAAATGAAATGCAGGGATGCTGAAGTTACTGGATTCATACGATTTATCCCTAAAATGTTATCAGCATGGTACTTGTTGCACATCCTTACCCTTTATCACCTTTAATTCTATGCATAATTTGCTCTGATTCATATAATATTTAGACTTGTTTTTCTTTTTAAAAAGAGATGGAACTAGAAGTCAACTTGCACAGTAAGTCCTGGAGGCTGGCTACTGAGGGTTATATCCAGCAAAGTTCCACTCAGAGTAAGCCCATTGAAATTAGAGGACCTAACTTAGCTGTGGCCATTAATTTTAATGGGTCTGCTCTCTGTAAGGCTTATTTGAATACAACCCAGGGTACCTGGGCTTGGTGTGCTCACCGATTTTCTGCTTGACTGTACCTTATTTCAGTGACAGAAACATGTCACTGGGGGGAAAGTGGCGGGGGGACAACTTTCAGTTGTAGAGCTGTTAGCCTCCCCACTTTCCTATGTTTATGAGAAAACTCAGATGAAGACAACATGAGGTTTCCAGGAAACTCAAGCACCCAAGAAGGCTGCAGGCCACACTGGAGGGATGATTTGTAGAATGAAAGAAAAGACACCTACAAACACCCCTTGATCACCTTGATAGTAAGGTGAATGCAACAAAAACCCTGCACCACCAGCTTTTCCCTTTCCTTTCATATTTTTGGAATGCCATTTACTTTTGGTTAATTGCTGGAGAACAGTTGAATGTGCAGGGGAAAATTTTGGTACAGCACTGCAGATGAAAAAGTCAGGCCAACCCCCCAATAATGTTTAAGCTGGCAAATAAAAATAATGTCAAGAGGTCATGGACAGTTACATGCCATTCCCTCCTATATGCAAAACTTTTATCTTCTTTTTTGGGCATGCACACAAGATGTTGAGATTCTGCATACATACTTTTCCGCATGAAATATAAATAGGTCAGAGTCATTTCTTCACTTAAGTGAATCTCACTGTTGTATGTCACAGAGGTAACAGAGAATATACACCAAATAAATGGAGGTGAGAAATGAAATTATGTGAAACTAATAATGCTGGTGAGACATGTTTTGTGATAGCTGAAGATCAGTCAGAGTTATTCTTTTTGCATCAAGGCTAGCAGCAACAGCTTAAGTGGGAACACAAATTTAGTTTTTTTGGATAAAATGATAGAAAATTTCTTTACAGTTGAAGAATGTGAGGTAGAACTTAAACCTTTGTGTGGATGAGGAATGTGGAGCACTTCTCAGCCCAAGGACCACTTTCACTCATGGGCAACCTACCAGGGGGCACAGTCCATTGGTGGGAGGAACAAAGGGAAATGTGGGTGTGGTGATGGATGTGACTTTTAAACTCTCCACAGTAGGCCATGTTTCAACCACAAGTCTGAGGGCTCTATGTACAGAAACACTTGGTCCTCCATTCTAATAAGCAAGAGGCATCATCAGAGTTCAAAGGCATTCAAAAGCACTCAAGGAGAGTGTGAAGCTGGACTGCTAAGGGATTTGGCTTTGGGAGAGGAAGGAGCTAGGGCGGGGTCTGGGAAGAGACCCGGGAGGACTGGAGGGCCACATTTAGCCCCCGGCCTTTTCCTAAACCCCGGGTACTTTCAAAATGGATGTGGCTTTTCAGTTAGTAATTGCCATCATCCTTACTCACCTACGTTGACAGTAAAAAGTCCTAGGAGAGTAGGCTGGGCCTATCTGACCAGCTGCATCTTTTTAGGGAAAGGTATGTGGGCAGATGCCTTTAGATGCAGGAGGTGGGGTACCCCTTTTCAAGCAACCTTTCCTGCCCAACCTGTCCTCCTTTCCCCCGACACCCAGCTGTCCTTCCTGTTCATCCCTTGCCCTCTCAAGCAGAACCCTGCAGGGTCATGTGGGGTTTAGGGTGCTCCATAGGGAAGCTGCCTGTGAAGGATCAGCCTGCAGGATTGATCCGCACCTCCCACACCCTAGGTTGGGAGGTGGTAAATGAGACACATTATCTCCTTCCCCACCCCACCAGACCATATATTTAATTAAACATGACCCCCCACCTCCCAAACTGAGCTTGGGCAGCATCTATGGCAGATGGTCTCCAGTTGGGTCAGGCCAATCTGGGATCCCTGGATTGGGGAACCAGGTTGCTGGGGCAGTCTATAGCCCTCATTTTCGGTCATCTACATGCCTTCCCTTGTTGTTCTATGCTTAAAAATTAATTGACTCCAAAATTTCTGGATTGAGACAACAAATTAATTGATGAATGTATCTAACATATGTCAGCTACTTAGGACATAGTGCTGAGATTCCCACCACCACCCCCAGAAATATTGAAGCAAGCACATTAACACTGTATTTATCTGATAATTTGAAATTACAATCATTTACAAAGCAACTGCAGGGAAAGCAATATGCTTTGTATAAGACTTGACAGCAACCAGTGACTTATCCACCTGCACAATTATAGATAATAGATTGACTTCAACCATCTCCTGTAACTCAACATGCTCCATAAACTGATTAAAAGGATTCAGATTAGATAGACTGAAGTTTCTGAAGCAGAAATGCCAATGAAATATAGAAGAAACAAGATAATCTAGTTTCATGCCAATTAATAGTTCATCAAGCTTAACAAGTATATTTATAAATGTTGATGGTTGATTGGCTTATATAAAATCAAAGATAATCTTAAGGAAATGTGGTTTGTACCACAACGATTTCTTTTAAGAACAAATATTAACATAAGTATGCATGATTCGTTTGGCAAATAGCATCTTTAACATGTATATGTAGCCTACCCTCCAAAATGAATGCAGATATAGAATAAAAAGACTTAGGAAAGCCTTGAAAATGCATGGTGGCCCTTCCAATGCTTGGCATCCTCCCTGTGTCTGCATCCCAAAGTAGGTCATAATCTTTCCACCTAGTCTGTTTCAAAGGGTTGTTGTTGCTACCACTGTTGTGACAACTTCCCAAAGCTCCTTGAAACAAAAGTGGGATTTAATGCAAGAAGAGAGCCCTCAATAATGTGTAAAATCAGTATTTTCACTACTGCTAATCCTTTGCACTTTTCACACCTATTGAAAACATTTGCAGAAATGCAGCCCACTCATTTTTACACTGTCTTTGTCCCTCTTTTCAATGCTACTTTTCTATTACGTATCCCAAGGACATTTGTATACGCTGGACAGCTATGTTTAATGCTTTCATCTTCTGTGAGGTTACAAAGCACAGCGATCATCTCTCACACAGTTATGGTATAACAATATTCACCTACCAGTCAATTTTACTGATTCACATTGAAAAGCTTAAGTTTTATTATGCTCAAGAACAATTTTGATTCAACTGTTGAAGTCAGATTCTTATTGAATCAAGGTCAGAGCCAAGATGCAGGTTCTGTACAACTGAAAGTGTGCGTGTTGTGGGGATTCGAACCACCGACCTTCCGATCGGCAGGCCCTAGGCTCAGTGGTTTAGACCACAGCGCCACCCACGTCCCATAAATTTGATTTAGTTTGCATTTAAAGGTTAACATATCTAATTTGCACTTTCTGAAAGGATACACAAACAGAAACATAGCAATCCTTCGAAATTTGCATTGAATTTTGCAGTGTTGTTTCCCAGGCTAGAGTTTTAATCTTTCCATCAGCATCTCCATAAGATGGATGCCATTTTGTTTTTCTTCTGATGACTCCATGCTTATGGAATTCCCTTCCAATGGACCTGCATAACATTTCTGTGTTGCATTGTTTCTGGCTGGTCCTGAAGACCATTTTTGTTTTAATAAAATTGATGGTTTAGAAATATTCTTATAAATAAAAACTGAAAATAATAATTGATCTTCTAGACATTATGTTTATTAGCTGAGTGGCATGATGGGCTGGTGGGATTATGTTTACCCGCAGCCCTGTTAAAATAGATAGAGGTGGTAACTTCAAGTTTTTATTTTTTTATTTTAAAAATATGGCGTTGATCTTTTCATCTTTTCTAAGCTGATTAGGATGGGTATTTGCACAGAAAAGCACTCTGAAACATTTTAAACAAATAAACTAAAAATAAAACACTCCTATTCAGCCTTCAATAATTCATGCAGGCTAGATTTCCACACTTTGCACTTCTGATTCCTTTCTATATTCAATAAGAGGGCGAACTTTCTCATGCTTCCATTCTGGAATTTATGTATATATTCTCATTTCATATTGAAGCATTTTATATTTATGTTGACTTTCAACCACAGGAATATCTCCCACTGTTTGTCCCTATTTCTCACCCGTCAGCACATTTCACCTTGGTCTTGATTTTCTTTTTCTTCCAGGTCATCGATTAAGTAAAGCATTCTGAACTGTCTTCCTATTGATCAGCATGTTACTCTACTAGACCCCTGCTCCCTTCTATGCTGAACCAAGTTCACTTATAGGCATTTGCTTTAATAACCAAGTCTGTCCATTAATTCACTCAAGCAACTCAGCAGCACCCATGACATGTTGACTTCCCCTTATGTGAGATGGATCAGATTTCCCCAAAGATGAAGAGAATGATGTGAGCAACTTCCTTCAGTCAGCATTCTCCCCCCCCCCCCCATTTCTGACCTGCAGAAAACATCTTATGTATAGCACTTGAAAGTAACTTTATAGGCTATTTTTAATGTAAAACAGAAAGCTCCGAAGTCTGAAATTAAATGGCCTAATTTTGCTGTTGCATTTTGCTCTTCTTTGTCATCTTCTAAGGTTTCATAAAAAAAAAAACACATCAGCACTGCGAAATGTTTTCCACTGAGGAAAGAGAAACGTCTAATGTACACTCAGTTCCAATTAGTGAGGAATCAGAAGCGTTATGGGCAGAGACCTAATGCTTGTCTTTGGAAAGAAGCAGCTTACAAGAACATAAGAAGGGAGTTGCTGGATAAGGCCAATGGTCCATCTAGTCCAGCATCCTGTTCTCAGAGTCGCCAGCAAGACAGGAGCAGACTTTGGTCTTTTAAATTTCATCATGGCATGTCTTTAAAGATCCTAGCAACTGTGATTTCTGAAGAGTGCCAAGAACTGTAGCTCTGTGAGGTGGGTTTTCTAACAGCTCTCCATACCAACAACAAACTGCAGTTCCCAGGATTCTTTGGGTGAAGCCATGACAGTTAAAGTGGTATAACAGTGTTTTAAATGGATGGCGTGTGGATGTAACCTGTGTGCTCTGTGTTTAGTTCATTCTCCTCCTCAGTAAACTGGTGACAGGATTTTAACGCAGCTGTGCTAAGATCCTCATTGTAACTTTTGGGAAAGCTTGGTAGCTAATTCGTTTTATATCTGAGGAACATTTAGGGTGGCCATTAATGCACCCCAAAAATAGAGGAGATGCATCCCCAAAGAAGAGGACAAAAGCAATTAATATGCATAGATGCAATAGAGAAATACTTACCACAATTTAAATGGAAATACAATAAATATACCCATAGTTTGGATTAATGTGACCAAGGCTGCTCTGCAAATGCTAACTGTTGATGGGCCACTTCAAGGCCTCTGCTCTTCTTTCTTGATATTATTTATTGTTAAACCATACATGAACTTGGCAAAGCATAAAACAGAAGACTTATTTCTGTGAAGGCAGGTGTATGGCCACTGTGGATAAAGTCTGAATTCCTATCTGGCTGACACCCCCCTCCCGAAAAAACCAGCACCAGTTTTGTATTGGTTAATATATGCTAAGCAGTTTGGACCACGTCATAAATGTGTGGTTAAGTCATAGAACTACAGCAAATCTGTTTACTTGCTAATTGAGTATATCAGCATATGCTGATATGAGTACAAAATAATCAAAACTGCACATTAGTCCAGGAACTGTAGGTCAGCTCAGTTTGTATTGGAGTTCACAATTGGAGTTGCCAGTGGTTCTCAAATGTTTTTCTCTGGGCCACACTTTCATAATAAAAATTTACTCACATCACACTGATTACTTTATTGATAAGAAATACATTTGAAAAGAAAACAAAAAGAAAAGAAACAACTCCTGGTTGTGCTTGATTTATAACACAGAACATGGAAACTTTATAATATGATCAGAAATTATAAAACAATGCAGCTACATAAGAACATAAATCACTTCCAAAATATAATATTGATTATCCTTGAATCTTCCTCCACACTTGCCATCCTCTCCTGCCACACCAGTGTGCAACACCCTTTGAGAACCCCTGAGCTATGCAATATATGAGGCAGATGCCTCTGAGGGCTTAGCCACACTTTATCTTGTCCAACTGCTTCCCCTCAGGGAAAACCACCCTTTACTGATCAATCGGAGCAAATGACAATTCTGTGGATTGCCGTCTATTCCAGTTTACAGTGGTGCCTCGGGTGACGTTGTCTCTGGCTTACGTCACCCTCGGCTTGAGACCAGCATAAACCCAGAAGTACCAAAACGGGTTACTTCCGGGTTCACACCGTTCATGCACGCACAGAAGCGCTAAATCAGGTATGCATGTGCACAGATGCGACACTTTGGGTTGCATTATTTTGGGGTTGTGGCAGGGCCTCCAGAACAGATCCCTGCCATAACCCGCTATATTGTTACAGTGGGGCAAGGGGACAACCAGTCAAGGATTGTCCACACTTCTGCTTGTCCCATGCCTAGATAGCATGGGTCTGGGCAGATTTCCCCTTGCCTTGCTCCTTTCCCAGGACAAACCTCCTTTTTAATACTAATTCTGAGCAAACATCAATCCAGAGAAAACTCAAATTGTTGTTTGCTCTGATTGAGTGCTAAAGAGCAGTCTGCAGGGAAAAGCAGCAGGACAAGAGGAAGTTTGGTTAAGCCCTGAGTACCAGTTTCTGGGCAGCACAAAATGGGGAGAGTGTTGTGGCACTCCTGCCATGCTTGTGTTGTGAGCTTCCCCTAGGCATCTGGTTTGCTACTATGAGTGTGCTAGACTCGGTGGACATTTGAACTGATACAGCAGGTCTCTTAATGTGCACTCATATTTTTATGCAGAAGCAACTCTATTTTTCTTTAAAAAAATAATATTTATTAACATTTCCAATAAAAACATACAAATACAAACAGCAACAATAAAAACAAAACAAACAAAAAAACCAACAAGTATAATTTCAAACCTTAATTTTCTCAACCTATTTTCCCCGACTTCCTCATACCTCCCCGTTTTGTATTCTAATTTCATTATCCAATCAGCAAATCCATTCCCTTATTTCCCAAAAGTTTTTTACTAATTCCATTCCTTTTCTTAATCAAGGTCTCTGAAAACCACATTATTTTTAAACCCCTGTCAATCTAGCATTCATTAATCTTATAGTATTTATTAAGGTAGTCTTTAAATTTCTTCCAATCTTCTTCCACTGTCTCCTTCTCCTGGTCCTGGATTCTGCCCGTCATCTCTGCCAGTCCCATATAGTCTGTCATTTTCATCTGCCATTCTTCCAAAGTGGGTAGATCTGGTGTCTTCCAGTACTTGGCAATAAGGATTCTTGCTGCTGTTGTGGCATACAGAAACAAAGTTCTATCCTTCTTTAACACCACATGGCTAACCATACCCAGGAGAAAGGCCTCTGGTTTCTTCAAGAAGGTATATTTAAATACCTTTTTCATTTCATTATATATCATTTCCCAGAAAGCCTTGATCCTTGGGCACGTCCACCAGAGGTGAAAGAATGAACCTTCATTTTCTTTACACTTCCAACATTTATTATCTGATAAGTGGTAAATTTTAGCAAGCTTGACTGGGGTCATGTACCACCTATAAATCATTTTCATAATATTTTCTCTCAAGGCGTTGCACGCCGTGAATTTCATACCGGTGGAGAAGCAACTCTATTTTAAAAACAAGCAGGCAAACTGAGAATAGAACCCAGATCTGGCAACAGGAGCACCATTTATGGACTATATAATTCTAACCCTTACCTCAGGCATAGGCAAACTCGGCCCTCCAGATGTTTTGGGACTACAATTCCCATCATCCCTGACCACTGGTTCTGTTAGCTATGGATCATGGGAGCTGTAGGCCAAAAACATATGGAGGGCCAAGTTTGTCTGCCTTACCTGTTAATATATGAAATGTGCTGTCCACCCAGCTACTTAGGATTTGCCATTAAATGCATTCCTATCTTAATTATCCAGTGCACGACACAATTGGAAGCTATATCTTCTAGGGTGAAACGAGAATGTCTGCATCTGACCTGGTAGTTATAGCACTACTATCAGTATTATAAATGTGGTTTACTAACTAGCACAGATTGGCTTTCAAGAAAAATAATTTCCTTGCACCATTTTCTATTGCTTTCCAGGTATCATATTCTTCTCACTTTTGTGTAGCTGATTTTATGAAATGGAAAGATTTGCTGTCTACTGCAGCAATAGAAATCATATTACAGAAAGCAGAATGCAGTTAAACAGTGGCTCAATTACTTTAAAATGACTGAGCTACCTTCAGTGATGCAATGAGGCTAATATATTTCTTACTTCCACAGGATCTTTAATAGTAGGGCTGTGCACACACTACCCAATCCAATTTGTGGCTCTGCTCTGTAAATCCAGATCAGACCCAATCTGATCTAGACTGATCTGCACCCATTCCAACCCCACCCAGATCCAGATCATGAATCAGAAATAGCAAATATCAGGAAATTGCTTTGACTTGCATTGCAAAATAAAAATGTCTATAAGTTTCTTCTTCTTTTCTCATGCTGCCACCCTCTGGACCTCTTTTGGAGGGGCACATGAAGAACAGCCACAGATGATAATCACAGGATCTGGGCTGGTTAATATGGGGAGAGGCAGTCCTTGAGTTATTGAAGACCTAGGCTTTATAGGTCAAATCCAGCACTTTCCATTGGATCCAGAAACTAACTGGGTCGCATTCAGTGTTATATGCTCAAACCCTCTTGCCCAAGTAAGCAATCTGGCCACTAAATTCTGCACCAGCTGAAGTTTCTGAACTGTTTTTATAGGCATATATTTCACTTTACTAGTCCAAAGAGTATCTTGAAACTTCTGGAGAAGCAGTATTGTTTGGCTCAGACAGGAGGGAATGGATTTTTCTCATACCAGGCTACCAGGTGAACAAGTCAAAATGGTCATGTCTGCATGCAGGAAGAACATAGAGAAACCCTTGAAAGAGAAGTTGAAAGTAGAATTGTTTTTCTTTACCAAGCCTGGAATGATAGCTTAGTTTTGGAAGCTTCAGTTCTGGAAGTGCCCCTGTCTTATTTCCATTTCTTGTACATGACATCTTCAGATGAGGCTCTAAAATAATCATATGAGGGTCTAAAATAAGTATGAAACTCATAAGAACATCTCCTGTTCAATGTAAATGAGATCATTCTGGCCCTCCAGATGGTGTTGGGCTATGACTGACATAATCCCTGGCCACTGGCCATGTTGGGTGGGGATGACGGGAGTTATAGTCCAACAACATTGGTTGTGGGGAGACAAAGGTTTCCTATGCCTGGTGTAGCCAACATTGACTCAATGATCTCACTCTGTGTAGGGCAGCTTTCTATGCTTCCTAATAAGACTGATGCAAAGCAGCCAGTACTTAACAGTGTGCATGCCTAAAACGTCATCTTGTTGAGGAGCACAAATGTTAAAGATTAAACAGACAAATGTTTGGAAATGCTTATTAACCTGCTAAAGTCATCACTGGTGCCTGAAGCAGCAGCAAAGCAGGAGCTGAGCAGTGCCACAATTAAACTGTCATCCACCCTGATCTTTAAACTGACCATGATTAATGGTCCAATATAAGCACACTTAATTAATTCTACTTAATTTGCATTTTTGAAATAAAGAAAAGAATTTAGATTAATTTTTTTTGCTTACAAATAAAATGCAAAATGTTCTGCGGTAAAGACATTTTTAAAACCTTTCTACCATTTCTTTTAACTGACTGCTACATAATAGACCAGGGATGGATGAACATTTCCAGCCAGAGGGCCACATTCCATTATATGCAAATTTCCAAGGGCCACATGTCAGTGGTGTTGGGGGGTGGGTGCAGAGGCAAACGTGGACAGGGCAAGGAATGCAAATTTTACTTTTTTTAAGTAGGCTAGTTCTTACACACATTTGCACATCCCCGTCATCTAGGTGAGCAAAGGCATTAAAGGATGCATTCTGACCAGTCAAAACACCAAGGGTGGAAAGCAGGGCCAGTGAGGGGTGTGACCTGGAGAAGATTCTGATGGCCAGAGAGAGAGAGAGAGAAGCCTAGAGGGATCCATTCAACCCCTGGACCTGAAACTTCACAGCCATGTAATAATTGAATTGTATTGGAGAAGCTGATAAAGAGCAAAAGTGCAGGGAGTCTGACAAAACCAATTCTTCTAAGATTAAAATCAACCACTCCACCTTCATTGTGTCTTATGTCTGCTGGATGTGTTGATGTCACTCTGTACCTTTCTTTTCTCCTAATTCTCCTTTTCAGTAGTGGCTATTTTCCTCTCTCTTTTGCAGCGGCAATGCGCAGGGAGGTCCTCCTTGGCACTGGTCACATGAAGGGATCTCAGAGAGTTCCAGCAAAACCAGGAGCAGAAGTGACCATGGGCCACTTATTCATCCCACATCAGGAATGGCTATCAATCTAATGAATACAATCAGTATTCCTGCTGTAGTTGTTGGTTTCAGTTTGCAAATGATACATAACCACATGACCCCCACCCCAACACACACTTTGCATTGAGTTTCCTTTGCAGTGAGACGGATAGGATGAGATGATGTAATGATAGTGTAATTAATGACAAAATAATTTTGTAGAATTTTTCCGTAGCAGAGAGAGGAACAAAATCATTTTTTGTGAAAATGAAAGGCTGTTCAGGAGCCTTAATGCTAGTCTTAATATTGAAGTATTGGAAGCCACTGAAGTTTGTATTTTAAGCCATGGACATTTGAACACCAACAGCACACATGTTTCCTCAGAAATAAGCCCACTGAATTCAAAAGGATGTACACACAGGTAAATGACTGCAACCTAAGTCTGTTATTTGCTGAAAGATTCTATAGGCCTTACTCCTCCCTGCCCAAATTTAGGATTGCAAAACCTGATGCATAATTTCAGCCTGTACTCTGGAATGAAGGAATGCCGAATCTGCTTTCACATTGCTGATCCAACTTCAGATTGGGAAGGGAGGTTTTGCAGCAGAAATGTATTTGTATGCAAGGCACAATTGTAGTTATTAATTGTTGTGATATTTTTTTTTTTAAAAAAAAGTGGACTGGGTGACTGTTCTGCCTTTGAAAACAAGCATGGTTTTAAGAAGAAAATCATTCAGTTAAAAGTGCACACTTCCAAAGTTTTGCTGTAGATGTAATTCTGTAATTTTATCAGACAAGAAATCTACTTCTGAAAGAACTGACTGCATATTATTGTTTCTGGTACAGATTGATTCTCTTCTTCACATGAAAATTAGAGTCAGGAGATAAAAGAAAGGAAGCTTTAATGGAAACACATGTTTCTCATTCTATTAAATAGTCCTCTTCAGATTTCTGCCCAGTTATGACTGATACATTCTAAATTCTTCCGCCACTCAATTTGCTAACACGCAACAACATTTACTGATGCAAATGCTGTAGCCTAATCTTTGGCTCATCCAAAGGGAACATGTTATAATATTTGATTGACTTGAGGACAAAAGTAGATGCTATGAGAGACACAAAGAACATTATGGCACAGAGGAAGCAAGGGTAACAGGGCATAAATGTCATAGTGTACCTCCATAAACACAACCAGATGCCTTAATCTGCCTCAGCTGCAAGAAACCATGTCTCTCCCATATTGGTCTCTACAGCCACAGCAGGTGCTTTAACTCCAAGGGTTTGACTTCACTGTCTCCTGAGACAGATGGATGTAGTGGCACCATCTAGAGGGGGCAGTGGGGCCTTGAAAAAAATTCAAGGAAGGGGGCAGGCACCTTCAAGATTCAGTGCAAGTGTGCACATACTCTGCAAGAGTGGTGTCAGCACATCAAATGTGTGCACATCACACAGCCCTGGCCCCCTCACCGTGGGGACAAGCCAGCGCACTTGGATGGATGCCAACCAAACCAGAACCAGAAAAGGCTAGATGTGGTTAAATGTGGTTTCACGGACTTAGGAGCTGTCTCTAACCTTCTCCATCCATCAGTGCTCAGCAGTTTAAAGGTTCTACAGCAAAGAAATCCATTTCAACAATTGCACTACTATTACTTTGGGGCTAAACAAGGAAATATACAGAAACCTTGTTCTACCCAACCCAGCTGTCTGAGCTAGCCTGCCTGTGTCTACTACCTATGCTAGCCAAGCTCATCAGCTGGATTGTCCGTGACATTCCAAGGACCTTTCCTTAACCACATTCAAGGACTGTGTAATATATGAACTCAAACAAGAATGTATTAAGAAAGGAAGAAATATATCTGCATTGGATTTAATTAAATAGGTTATATACCTTGCTTTGTATATGTATATGTTGATTGTATATGGTGTACATCCTGGACTTGAATCGTATGTTAGGAAGTAACCAGTAAAGAAAATTGTTACAAACATTACTATTCAGCCTGTTGCGCTCTATATGTTGTAACTATTGCATCAGCGTAACAGGGTATTGTATTTGTTTTGACTACTATTAGTTCTCAACTGCAAGATGCCGTTTCCATTTAAAGTTGAACCCAATTTTCACTTTTTGAAACAACATGCAAACCAAAACACAGCCAATTTTTACAATTCCTCAAATTCTGCAAGGCATCTCTCCAGTCATTTGTGGCTAAAAGGCATATATTATGGCAAAATGTGCATTTAAATGCATGTGTTGATTTAAAAACATACAAATGCATTATGCTAGAGTGTCTCTCCTCTCCTCACCACCCAACCCATCCCTGATTTTGATGGTGCCAAGTGGAGCCAACCCCAGGCAATGTGGAACTGTCTTGGATTGATTCACATAAATATTAGATTGGCCATAAATTTGATTTGGGGGTCTGAGATTTGTTCAGACCAGATGCACCCTAGAGGTTGTGTGCTTAATATCTATATCTTCCAATGGATTGTTATGCAAACAAAAAATAAAGTACGATGTTCTCTCCATAATTTTTCTCTTAATGGCAATTTTGGCATGCTATCTGGCAGATATTAACCCACGTACAAAATGCTTGGGAGTTCTATTTTTCTGATTTCAAGTAAGCAGTTAAATCCAGGTGGCACAGATTATGTGTAAGTATAGTATTATGGGGGTTGCCAATGAGAGATGTGCCTTTTGTTGCAATCCATAAGTTGTCATCATTTGAATCTCAAATGGCAACTCAAACGGTAAACAAACAACTGTTCCCCCGTGTCTCCCCTGGAGTCTGCAGAGTCTCAGCCATTGATTTCAATCCAGGTGGTAGGCAGCATGATAAATATGGGTTCTCTCCACATGATTACTGACGCAAGACCCTCCCACAGAGAAGAAAACCTGGCGTGTTTTGCTGATTCCAATATTGGAGACCACACAGTTATATACAGAAGATTGTATTATTATTTTTTGTCTGGGAGAGATTTTGTCTGTAGCTTCTGATAGAAGTGGTGCACTGTCCTGTGTCAGCTAACAGACTAACCTGTGAAACGGGAAGCCCCTGGTTCAAATCTCACCTCTCTCTAGCATAAATGCATTAGCTAATATTATATCCCTTAGAAAGAAAATTAAAAGAGATTATATACTGGTATTTTAAATGAAGGAAAGCAGCAGCAATTAAAAGGCATCATTTATCAAGAATGCTGTATCTTTTCCAGATGTTACCAATAAATGTTTAGTTCCAATAACAAATTACACTCTTGGCAAAAATTACTAAACACACACACACACAGAGAGAGAGAGAGAGAGAGAGAGAGAGAGAGAGAGTTGGGGACAGAGTAGTACCTCTGGTTGGGGACATGTCATGGTTCTCACCCTGTATTCAGCTCTCCCCTGTGGCTCCTGGTATCCGTGAGCATGCAACAGTGGCCATACCCCAGGAAATGGCTTTGACTGGCTGGCTAAACCAGGTGAGGGGAGCCAATGGGTCTCATATTCTTAGTGAGTTAGGGACAAGCTCTGGCAGATTGAGCGGATAAGACCAATAGTGGGTCCAACAGTCAAGAAGGTGCTTTCTATATGTGCTGAAGAAGGAAGTGAGGGGCAGCTGGGAAGGTATGAGAATCCTGGACATAACCCCAGTGGCGTAGCGTGGGTTGTCAGCACCCGGGGCAAGGCAAGTAATTTGCACCCCCTAACCCATGGATTTGCGCCCCCTAACCCGTGTATTTGCAGCCCCTAACCCTAACCCCCAGATGTTGCATCCGGTGCGGCCGGCCCCCCCCTGCACCCCCCATGCTACGCCACTGCATAACCCCATATTTGTGCCCTGCAATACAGATTCTTTAAACCTGGTAGTCAAAGAAGCTGCTAAGTGTTGTCTGAAAGCAACTAGATTCTTCAGTTTGGTTCAACAGATCTATAACGCTTTCTCTGAATCAACTCAGTGCTGGCAAATTCTAGCTTGCCATCTATCAAACTTAGGCACAACTATTAAACCATTGAGCAAAATAAGATGGAAATGTCAGACTGGTGCTTTGAAACCACTGAGATATTATCTTGGTAGTATATATATGATGCCTTAATAGAGATCTTTGATGACACAAGCCTAAAAGGTTTATCTGGAAATATTTCCTGAATTCAAACAAAGACGCTTGCTGATACAATTTGTAAGTTCAAGTTTGTACTATCCCTTGTTACATGGTACATCCTTTTTGCAGTGAATCCTACAAGCAAAGGGAAATTCTAACAGCTACAACAGTATAATTCCCTATTTGATTTCTATATTCCTATTTGGTTTGATATATACTGTATCAACAGAAAAGCTACTGGAGTGTACTTATGGTCTCCAAGAATTACTCTCTGTTAATTCTCGTCAAACTCTCAGCAGCTTTCAATAGCGTCAACCATGGTATCCTTCTGGAACAGTAATCTGAGTTTGGAGTGGGTGGCACCACATTGAGGTCTTACTTAGATGGTCATTCCCAGAGCGTAATGCTTGGGGAGTGCTGTTCAGCCCTGTGGAACCTTCAATGTGGAGTTCCTCAGGGTTCAATTTTATCCCCTATGCTGTTTAATGAAACCGCTGAGTGGGATTATCTGGAGTTTTGGAGTATGCTGTCAGCAATATGCTGTTGACACATAACTCTACTACTCCTTTACATCTGCAGGTGTAGCAGTGGATGTCCTGGATTGTCTTGCCTCTGTAATAGACTGGATGAGAGCCAGCAAACTGAAGCTCAATCCAGATAAGACTGAGGCACTGTTAGTGGGTGGCTCCCTAGACAATATGTAAGTAAATAAGCTTTATTGTACCAGCCAAAGGCCAGGACAAAACTATCCAAACACTATATATAAAAAAGAAATACCCTAGACCAGCGGGGTGGGAGGTTGCTTGCTCTTGATATGGTTACAGTCCCTCTGAAGGAGTAGGTACATAGATTGGTGGTTCTTCTGGACCCTTTGGTGTCACTTGAGGCTCAGTTGGCCTCAGTGGTGCAGAGTGCCTTCCATCAGCTTCAGCTGGTGGCCCAGCTGCACCCCTATCCAGACAGGGACAGTCTAACAAATGTTGTCTATGCTCTGGTTAGATTACTGCTACACATTATATGTAGGGCTGTCTCTGAACACGATTTGGAAACTTCAGCTGGTGCAGAATTAGTGGCCAGGTTGCTCACAAGAGCAAGACAATTTAATCATATTACAACAATTCTGGTTTGGCTGAACTGGCTGTCAGTTAGTTTATGGGCCCAATTCTAAGCTCTGATTTTGACCTATAAAGCCCTAAACAGCTCAGGACTGCAATATCTCAAGGACTGCCTCTCCCAATATGAACCAACCCATACCTGCTATCATCATCTGAGGCCCTTCTTTGTGTGCCTCCTCCATAAGAGGTCCACACGGTGGCAACATGGGAACAGGCCATTTCTGCGGTGGATCCCTATTTGTGGAATGATCTCCCCAGAGAGGCTTGCCTGGCACCTTCATCACATATCTTCTGTTTCTCTTCAGCCAGGTATTTGGCTGATTAACATTCTGTGACATTTAAAATGTTTTCGTGGGAGTTGGGTTATTGGTTTAGTTTTGTTTTATTATATATTTTGTATTCTTATCTTGTATTTTTCTGTTTTGAACCACCCTGGAATCTTCAGTTGAAGAGAGGTATACAAACCTTAATAATAATAATAAGAATAAGAATAATACTGTAATAAAGAATGAATTGTTATACATCTTTGCAGATATTTTGCAGATGTCTAGAATTCACCAGACACAAGTACCAAGTAATGCAAGATACTTAGCAAATGACAGTGTTCTATAGTGCCAGTTGTGGTATAAGGTTATTCTTAACAAGGAGAAATATATGTTCAGTGGGCTAAAAAAATCTATTCAAATAAACACATCCTAATACTGCTGATGGTATAAAAATAGCAAACAGGTGTTTGTTAATTTCAGAAGCTCTTAAGTCAGTCAGTCAGTTTCTCTCTCTCTCTCTCTTACACACACACACACACACACACACACACACAAAAACACACACACTAAGTAACTGGAAAAACCCAGACAGTATATAACTTAAATTTACGATACAAGTTATACTAGGATCTCTCCAAATCAAATGTTATGTGATTACCATGTACGGTATAGTCTGATGAGTATCCATGGGTATATACTCTGTGTCAGCCTTCCTCATCCTGGCACCCTCCAAAACATGGGCAGGGGAAGGCTGGGGAAGGCTGATCTACATGATGCCAGGAGTCCCTCCAGTCCTGCAGCCAACACCCATCCAGTCACTGAAATATCTGCAAAAGGAACCTTGCAGGCTTATAGCTTCCACAGCTTGTTCAGTCTAAAGTAATGGTGGAGGTTGTCATATTTATGGATGTGATGCGGGTGGTGCTGTGGTCTAAACCACTGAGCCTCTTGGGCTTGCCGATTGAAAGGTCAGCAGTTCGAATCTTCATTACAGGGTGAGCTCCTGTTGCTCTGTCCCAGCTCCTGCCAACCTAGCAGTTTGAAAGCACACCAATGCAAGTAGATAAATAGGCACTGCTGCGTCAGGAAGGGAAATAGCATTTCCGTGCACTCTGGCTTCCATCACGGCGTCCTGTTGCACCAGAAGCGATTTAGTCATGCTGGCCACATGACCCAGAAAGCACTGTTCTGAAAGCAAGATGAGTGCTGTAATAGTCACCTTTGACTGGATTTAACCATCCAAGGGTCCTTTACCTTTACCTTTTTACCCATATTTATTTCTCAGAGTTGGAGAGATAGGATCATTCTTGGCAAAGGCTACAGATCAATTGACTAAACTTAACATAACGAGACTCCTTTGGTCTTAAGGGTACTGGCAGGAGGCCTTAAAATCCCTAGGTCTGTGGGTGAATCAATATGGCTGACTAAAGAGCAGCCAACCAATTGGATTATGTCTTTCTAAAATGAAACCCTTCCAAAGATCCTCTCAAGAAGCTTTCCCTCCCCCTGAAACTGTATTTTATCAGTTGCTTCTATTACTCTTATCCATTATTCATATGCTTTTTCTTTCTTTCTTTTTTCTGTTGTCCAATTACTATTTCAATGTGGTTCAATAAGTGTTTATTTCCTTTTGGACATTTTCCCATTTAGTGCAGAAAGCATGTATAGCTATTACCCCCCCCCCTTAAAGTATGTTGTTAAAAATTCTATTTATATGAATATTTTATATGGGTATTCTGTTTCTGTAAAAATGGGCAATATGAAATCTGACTTTATTGTATTCAGTATTTTTACCTTTCAGGATGACTTATTTTATTACATATCTAGCCATTTAAAGGAGACAGTAGAAAAACATGTCACACGCACACAACTTTTACAAACCGTCTCAAACTTAGTGTTCTTCCGATGCTTTGGACTACATCTCTATCACACCTGATCATTGACCATTCTGGCTGGGGCTGATGGGAGTTCTAGTCAAAAATGTTTGGAGGGCACCTATTTGGTTTTCACCAATCTCAGAGATCTTTCCCAAGTCCCTTTTGCCTCCAAACGTTCAGAGAAACTGGCTCAGAGAGCCCTGGCTAAGTGGCGACGCAAGGTCTTCCTGGGCCTAGTCTGACATTCTAGTCACTACAGCTGGCACAGACCTAGCATAGCCCTGACAATAGTTAAAATGCCACATGATGATCTTAAAAAGAAGTGGTGTTTTATTGGACCTGGAATCACAGTATTGCCGCAACACATTAACCCTTGTTATTACATTTCAGAACCTTCAAGGTTAATTACATTTTCATAAAAGTGTGCCATATTCAGTGGGCTATTGGAATTCAGCTGTTTGCAAATGATCCCTAAGGTCTACATATTTCTACACATTGTTCATATCTGTGCAGTGAAATTCTGAATTTTGGAAGATCTTCTCATAATAGGAAAGGTTGCTAGCAATCAATAAATGTGAAAGAGTAATCAAAAGCACTGAAGGATAAAATTGCAAATCCAGGGTCCAACCGCATGGCTAGGAACAGGATTAAACCTTTGCAGATAGACTATGAGGCAGACTTCCCCTTTAAAATTAATTTTCACAGGCAGAGCCAACCTGGAATGTGTAAACCATTAGCTTCCCTGCATACAGCACTTACATTAGCCACATGAACTATTTTGATAACCAACAAATATGTTCTTTTAACCTCATGCCTGATAGTATTTCAGGGTGTTCTTCAAATATTCATGAGCACAAAATTGTTATTTAAAAACAAGAAAAAGAAACCTGCAAACAACTCTGTATTATTAATAGAACCAAAATCTTCTAAAAACTCTTTTCCTTGAGAGAAGACATGCTTTTTCCTTTTCTTTCTTTACTATGTGGACAAATGGGACAACATATCCATTGTAATTCAGCTCATGTTAAACTAGGAAGTTCTGTGCAAAATGTCTGCCGAACTGGATTCCTCCACAGTATTGCAGGTTTAAAGGATGTGGGTGGTGCTGTGGTCTAAACCACTGACCCTCTTGGGCCTGCCAATCAGAATTTCAGTGGTTCGAATCCCTGCGATGGAGTGAGCTCCTGTTGCTCGGTCCCAGCTCCTGCCAACCTAGCAGTTCGAAAGCACGCCCAAAAAGTGCAAGTAGATAAATAGGTACTGCTCTGGCAGGAAGGTAAACAGCATTTCCATGTGCTGCTCTGGTTTCGGTGTTCCATTGTACCAGAAGCGGGTTAGTCATGCTGGCCACATAACTTGGAAAAACTGTCTTCAGACAAACGCCGGCTCCCTCACCCAGTAAAGCGAGATGAGCACCGCAACCCGAGCCCGAGTTGTCTGCGACTGGACTTAACTGTCAGGGGTCATTTACCTTTACCTTTTTTATTGCAGTTTTAAGACTGCTCAGAGTCAGACCTTGCCTAGTGCTTCAAGTGCTACCAGCATGTGATATCTGAACTATCCAACATTGAAAGGGATAAAGAGGGGCTTCCTCACATGACCCCCTGAATCTAGCAGTGATTTGGACTCTGAGTCAGAGGCTGCAGAGACACCAGATCACGCCTGCAGTGCAGGGAATGCAGCAGGAGAGAGGTGCCAGAATGGAGGAGTGGTGATCTTCAGGCTAGATTCTTGGCTCTTTTAAGGCTCTGGATTGTTCTAGAAGGAGGTGGAACCCAGAAGAGGTTGTCTGGAAACTTAAAAAGTCTCAGTCTGCAACCAACCTTTGTTGGAGCAAGTTGTTTATTACCCATGGTCTGCTGGGGTGACCTGGGGCATTTTGCTGCTATAGGCAAAACACACCTCTGCTACCACTGCCACACCCTGATAATACAGCCGTCCTTTCTAACTCTAGCATCATCGCTCTGGCGCTGCTGCCAGCCCTGCCACCACAACTGAACCCTCATCCACGGCTGCACCCATGACACAGTGGCAGTGATGAGGATGTGGCATTAGTGGTGAGGGTGGGGGCACTTAGGTGGGGCTGGTAGCAACACAACAGGGTGCTGCCATGGGGCATTGAGTAGGCAGGGTGGGAGCTGGATCTGCCACCTGAGGCAAATCGCTTCAGCCTGCTTCATGCAAGTGCTGGCAGCCTTGCCTCTCTCTTTCTGGGATCTGGCATTGGACCAGAATATACTTCGTATGATAAAGAAGCTTTCTCTAAAGTTCCCTGTTCATATAAAGGGAATTTCTCTGGATCTAACAAATTATGCCCTTCAGTTCTGCAAATGTATCTTGTGTCATACTGTATGAGTAGAACCACAAATAAAAATGTTTCACCAGTAAACAAACCTTGTATTTAGCAACTTACCTGGTAACTGTTAAGTGATCAGGAATTTCTAACATGGGCACAGAATCTATTGGTATCTTAGCAGCTGAATAATAACAATAATAAAATGCAGCTTAGTAACTTTTGTGTGCTTATTAACAAGGCTATAGTAGGCTATTCAGCTTTGAAGGCAGATATTAGTTTTCTTGGAAACAGGAACTATGCATCAGTGGGTCTGAAAAACTGAAGGAACAATGAGCTTTTATAAAATATATTTTTGTTCTGGGGTGAACAGAACAAGGAAACAGAAAGTAAGGAGGGTAGCCAGTCACCCTAGCAATGAGCAACAGCTGTTGTTAAATTGTGAGCTTTTGATTCCTTCAGCCTCACAAAAGACCTTATATTGAAATTTATATGGCTTTCGCATTTGTTTCAATTTCAAAGTTCAGTTGATTAAATTTATTTAATGAATCAATCATAAGGTTTTAATTAGTAGATAGCCATAAATCTGAGTGGTGCAATAGATTTATTTAGCTGTAAAGAAAAACTGCTTGAGAGGGGTTTATTGATTGATTGATTGATTGATTGATCTTATTTTTGCACTCAGGTGCCTCAAGGTGACTTACAGCATAAAAATGAAAATAGCAAAGATGTTAAAATAAGATAAAACCTGAAATAAACAAAAACTAAAATACTCATTCCCACTTCACTTAAAGGATGAGCACAACAAAGGCCACTGAGATATCTAGCAATGCTCCAAATTGAAAACCATAAGCCTGAGTAAATAAGAATGTTTTTGTCTGGTGCCTAAAAGCAGACAGTGACGGCTGTAAGCTTGCTTTATGAGGCTAGTTTGGCTCATTGCCTAAAATAACTTTACAAGTAATTCATACTTTAACAGGTGAATTGACATGGATAAAATGAAATCCATACATCAGTTATCAAATGATGGTGATGGTGATAATGATGATGATAATGCTGGTATCAGAGAGGACAGTTGTCTCCCTGATTTGTCTAGTTATTAGAACAGTTAGAATTACATAAAAGTCAAGTAGACTTCCACCCTCATATTTTCTTTTTCGGAGTCTGGGTTTTACCTTCCTCTCTGGACCTAAAACACAGAAGTGTGCAAAATTTCCCAGATGTATTTTGCTAATCTTATTGAAATTATTTATCAAAAAACAGAATCATAGAATTGTACAATTGGAAGGGGGCCAAAGGGTCATGTAGTCCAACTATGCACCTTCCCTGAATGTGAGTTAGTACATTTATCTTCAATTTCCCTTTTGGGAAACTTTAGCAAAATAGTAAGAACAGCAAAAACTTATCCCATTTATACACATTAAAATTTTACATATTAAAATCCCCATCCCCTAAAAAGAATCAACTCTCAAATTTCAGGTGGAATTTGGTAGCTCATCCTCTTCAAATGTGTATCCTTTGGTACCATTTTTAAAAATTTCTATTTTAATCACCTTGAAGACTCATGTGAACAGCAAGAATGAAACATTCTTACAGCTCAGATGACAGCATAGCAAAAGAGCTAGCCATGTTTCAAGACCAATTTCCGTCAAAAAATACAATACAATACACCCCTACACACAGTTGCCCACATGCAATACAAACAACAAGACAAGCACATTACTACTCTAGATATTGATAGTCAGAAATTTTATGAATTCCCATTTTTTCCTTATTCACTCCATTGAAATACATTAAGTATGTGAGTTGTCTATGGAATGCTTTTTCAAGACATACAGTCTGAGACTCTCTTCATTTTTACAGAGATCAAATCATAATCCTGTGCTGTTCCCCCTTACAAAAAAAGATCATCCATATTTTTAATGTATTGTGCATTTTTCTTCATTTGAGCTTTCAAAAATAAAATTTAGAAAATGGCAGGCACTATTTGTTTTCTTATTATCCTAGCTTTACCATGCTTTTCGAAAGGTCAATTAGAAGACAACTTCAATGGTCCATGAGGCACTGTAATTTATGCATACCTCTAACTGGGAAACGTTCCAAGCAGAATTTTAAAGATTATTCCCCCCTTCTCTCAACTTGAATTATTTCTCTCAACTTGAATTATTTCAATTGCAACGCTTGTTGGCTAAATCTACCCCTTTTGATTTGCAAAGATCTGAACTCTTTTATAAAAATCCCATTCTGCTAGAGCCAAATGCATGCTTCTTCATACTGTATAATATTTCTGTAAAGAAAATGTTGGCACACTGTAATTTGCATGACTGCTGATACGTACTGCTGCAAAACCCAGCATGAAGACAAACAGAGGGTGCCTGTCCATTACCTTGGCATGCCAGGGGTGGAGGAAATAAAGATCTGACCCTCCAGCCAGTAAACATTCCACACCCCTGCTGTAATATATAGGGAAAGTGGGTTTGGGTGAGCTGTAAGACAGGAGGGGGGTTGGTGAGGTTGAAGGTGGCATGTGGGGTTGGCAAGCAATATGAGCAGTGGCAACAGTGCTTAGTATCATATATTTGTGGAGGTAGGTACTTCAGAAGAGTAACAAAGGGTTTAATGCTTCACCAAAAGACTCCTGGGAGCTGTTGTTCACCAGAGCTACATTTCCCTGTACCCTTAGCAAGTTACAGTTCCTAGGATTATTTGGGGGAAGTCTTGCACTTTAAATGTGCCTTAAATGTATGGTGTGTACACAGATTGAGTCACAACTGCTCTTCAATGTTTCCTAAGCTGAGGCACGTTCAACACAAAACTTATGGCTCTTAACTTGATTGTAATTCTGTACGCAGTTAAGTTTCTTATTTCCCAATGAAGTCAATGGGAGTTAAGAAGCCAAAGAGAAAGCAACAGGGAAACCCTGTGTGGGTGTTTTTTTTTTTTTTGTGTGTGTGTGTGTGTGTTGTCTTTCTACTGTACAGTTCAACAGCCACTTACTTGAGCCAATTGTTAACATTTCTACATTTTCTTTTGTCGCTTTGTCATGTATTATTGCACTCCGACTACATGTAATTTAATCACCCTGCATTCCTTTAAAGTCATTTCTTAAAAGGCATATATTCTTTCTCTCAACTGGAGGTACATCACTATCACCCCACTCTTCTTTACATGGTGCAAGATAAGGCTGAGTATTTGGAAATTGCTGGCATGCTGCACTGATTCTTAGCTGTGAGGTAACAGCATGCCTTGTTGGTATGTTTATTCTCTTGGTTAACAAAAGCAGTTCTGTTTTATATTGCCTTTACAATATCCTCAGCATGATCACTATTACTGTTTTAATGCACATAAAAAGACAAATATCCTATAAAGGTTGCACAGTAATTCGTTACTGAAATTTCATTATATTAGGATTCAATAGTTTTATTTCTTCAAAGCGATACATTCTTAACTATCAAGTGCTCCCTATTATTAAAGGCATTTGTGAGTTGATTTTTTAAAAAAGACATTACCTGTCCCCTAATCTGTGCAAAAAACCATGAACACCTGCTCTTTGCAAGCCATGTGGTGGGGAGAGGCAAATTTGATGCATAGTAACACAAACTCTATGTGGATATTTTGACAAACACATGGAGCAAGGTAATCCAGTTTGTGCAATCTCCCAGCTTTTGACCTCCACGTGTTCATATCTGAAGGAAGGAGCAGTTGTTTTGTATTAGTTTTATTTGATTTGATTCCATTTATGTAGCTCCTTATAAAACAAATTACAGCAGTTTAACAATAAAATTATCAGCATAAATAACATATAATTATCTTGATTCATTTCAAGATGGATGACCTTTATTGGGAGAATAACAGGGGGAAAGCCACCCTATTTTCTAAGTTGATATTTTCATGGCTTTTGATACCATTGACCATAATCCTTCTGAAACCAACTTAGTGGGAGTGGTATTGGAGGCACTGTTTTGCAGTGCTCCCAATACTATCTGCAGGATTGGTTTCACAGAATAGCATTGGGTGATTGTCTTTCAGCCCCATGGCAGTTGTTCAGTGGGGTGCTGCAGAGTACCATCTTGTACCCAGTGCTGTTTACCTCGTATATGAACCATTTGGGACAAGGTGTCATCAGTATGCTGATGATATCCACCCCTACTTCATTGTAACATCTGAATTAGAAGAGGCTGTGCAAGTCCTGAACCAATGCCTAGACTTGGTGGTAGAGTGGATGAGGGCCAATGAATTGTCTCTGATTTCTAGCAAGAAAGATGTGCTGTAGGTGGTTGGTTCTCGAGTCCAGCCTATTGGTCACTTGTGTGCATTAGAAGGGGTTGTTCTCTCCTGAAAGAGCTAGTTTGTAGTCTGAGGGTGCTTCTGGGTCCATCTTTGTGGCTAGAGGTCTAGGTGACCTCAACAGATAGGAACGTCAACTGGTAAGATAGATATTGTCAGTTCTGGATGGGAATCGCTTGAGTACTGTCATCCATTCACCGGTAAATTCCAGGCTGGATTAGTGCAATGCACTCTATGTGGGGCTGCCCTTGAGGTTGGTCCAGAAGCTGCAGATGGTGCAAAATGCAGTGGCTCGACTGCTCACTGGGACAGGATATTGCCAACACATTGGTTTTCTATTGAAAGAATTGCACTGGCTGTCAATTTGCTGGCACAACTTTCTTGCCCTAAAGGATGGATGGGGAACACTCTTCAGCCTGAGGGCTATATTCTCAACTAGGAAAACTTATGAAAGTTACATGGGAGTGGTGGGTGGGGTTAGAGGCAATGGGTGTAAATTTTAACTTTATAAGTAAGATTCTTTTCACACATGCCAACACACTGCTCTGTGTCCAGGGAAACAAGAGGCATTATCCGAGTTCAATGGCACATTCCAACCAAGCAAAAACACAAAGGGTTCGAGCAGAGTGAGTCGGGGTGGCCTGGGGAAAGCTCTGAGGGCCAAGCAGAGAAGTTTGGAGAGCCACATTCAACCCCTTGCTCTGACATTCCACAGCTCTGTCCTCAAGGAAACACCAGGAGGGGCTTTAACAAAATCACCAATGAGTTCTGAAGGTTTCTTTTTTTTTTAATAAAAAAATGACTTTTATCAGCCTTTAACTAGAACACTTTAAGGGTGTCAAGGATGGTAAATTCAGTGAGTAACCCTCAAATTCCAAGTTTCCTGAATCAGCAGAAAAAGATATGACAGCGCTGACCTGTAAATCCTTTTATCAGTTCATAGACAGCAAGCTGTTAAGATAGAGAATTAAATGGGCTGCGGTTTCATCAGTTCTAGCACAACTCCTGATTTTTGATTGGAAGGATGTGAGGACGGCAAGCACATTCCCGTCTCCCTTGCATGGTCCCTGCACTTCTTTCTAAAGATGAAAATATAATGAGGGCCTGAAAGTTAATTAAACTCTCGCACAAGGACAGGGATGAGAAAATGAATCAAAAATGCTGTTGCAGTGCTCTGAGCAATATTCCCCCTTTTTTATTATGACAGTGTACTGTACATATGGCTCTGGGACCTGCTGATGTTACATTGTTATTGCACAGTGTTTTATTGACAATAAAATTGCCAGGATGTCTTAGACATAAAAAGGTCAAATAAATATTACCCCCTCCCTGTTTGTTACCTTCTCCTTATACATATACTGTACAATACACACAGTGCACATGCACTGCTTGATGAGCATGTGGCCCTCCAGATGCAGGTGGAGTCCAACTCCTATTGGTTCTAGCTAGGTTGTCCAGTGGTGAGAGATGAAGCCCAACAACAACTGTAAGGCCACCTGTTTCCTTCCTATCTATCATCTATTTATCTATCTATCTTTCTATCTTTATTACGATTACATCGATATCTCACCTTTCCTTCAAGGTGGCAACATGGTTTCCCCCAGTATATCTTCATGACAATCCAGTGAGGTAGGTTAGGCTGAGAGACAGTGGTTAGCCCAAGGTCACTGAGTGAGCTTCATTGCACTCCCTACATCACAATCCTAATCAAAACTGCTTAGAAATAAATCCTATTGAATTCAATCCAGCTTGTTTCCAGCCAGGTAGGTGGGGATAGGATTGCATCATCTATGAATTGTTAACTGTTAAATGTGGCTGTATTTAATTCAACCTTGTAAGCCACCATAGGAGCCCTTTTGTGGGAAATGTAGGATCGACGGAAAGGCAGAGGGAGAAAGGGAGTGAGAAGGTATTGTGCATAGGCTCTCTGTGTAGGGCCCAAACTGTCAAAAGTCTTTGCTAATACACCCTCAAGAGAAAGACTAATGATAGAAAAGTCATATTTATTCAAATAGGACAATAGAGGTTCTTCCAAACAATAACCAGATTATTGCTGGTGGAACTGAATTAGTGTAGGAGGGAAGCATCTGTGGCTCCCCAGCCAAGGATTCTCTCTCTGGTTTCTACTGGGAGGGTATCCCATAAATCTGAACTCACTACACTTAAAGCTCTTCAATCACATGAGTTGTGCTTCTGGTCCATGGGAGAATGTGCCCCCCACCATTGTCTCAGTGATTGGCTTCAAACATATGGGTTAAAGTTGTTCAGGGCTTTGTACAAGAACCTTAAACTGTGTTTGGTAACAGATGGGTGCAGGTGTTGGTGGTAGAATGTATTGGCAGTAGACTGCATGTGAAATTGAGGGGAAGACATCTTCACTTCAGGCAGCACAATGTATTGATCTGGTCCTGGTGTCAGCTGATTCACTTTTATCTGGTGTGAAGGCTCATTTTTTATTTTGTGTTATTTTTTGAATTCTCTGCTTCTTCCGTACAGAGCATCCAATGCCCCACTCCAGTGGTCCTTAAACTCTCCCTCCCTTGGTGAAACATTTAATTTCCCTCTCCCATCCTTTCAAGTTGCTTCCTCCTGTTCTGTCTTTTTAGCACCTAATCTTTTTCACTCTGTTCAAGTCACTTCCTCTTGCTCTGTCTTTTGAGCTCTAATCATCTCCACTCACCAAATATGTTCTGTCCTGCTCACTTTCCGGATGGAACTTTCAGATTTTTAGAATGATCGAACAGCCATGGCACACACCATTCACAGCTGCTGGTCCTGCCATTCTTCATAGACACAGAAGAGACCACTTGAGTGAAGCTCAAATACCACAGTTTGGTTGTCCCTGTCCTACTCTTATATCTAGCAAACAACTACCCAGGGCACCTACTAAACATTACCAGGTTATCTCAGGGATCATGAGAAAGATAACAACATTGACCTTTCACACAATGGATATAATATGTCCTAGCAAAGCCCGACGGTCTACAAATCAGACATTTTTGAATTTAGAAGCAGGTGGAGGATATAAATTAATTTTGCATGCATGTATGAGAAGCAAGAACTAACAGATAACAGAATCTTTTGGTCGGTGCGTGCCTGGGCTGGATTTCTCTGACATTGTTGAGGGGAAAGGTTCAATATCCTATTAACAGTTATCTCTGCTATCAGGCCTCTGAAGATTTCTAATCAGATGGTGTTTCCCTGCATGTTTTTTCTTTAGGTACATTTCTTTAAAGCCTTAAATAGAACTTCATTGAAATATCTTACATGATACTTGGAGAATATAAGAAATTACCTGGATGTTATTTTGCGTACAAATTCATAAAGCAATAAATAATATAAATAATAAAGAATGCAAAGAATATTTTTTTAAAAAAATGTACAGATATGCATGCATCACATCTAACAGTTCAATCCCCCCCCCCCTTATATCCTGTGAATTATCAGACTCTCACATGGTCCTGTGCTTGCATGCATGCTTGAATTAAAGCAGGGGTGAGAAACAGTTTTTCAGACCACATTCCCTCTGGGAAACCTTTCAAAAGCCACATGCCAGTGGCTAGCAGGGCTGGAGGCAAAAGTAGACAGAGCAAATGATGTACATTTTAACAATGTGCAATAGACTAGTTTCTGCACACATTCACACGCCTTGCTCTACCATCCATTCAGGCAAGAGTTCAAGGACAATTCCAACCAAGCAAAAATACTCAAAGAAGTTGTAAATCAGAGCTGGTAAAATGTGTGGCCTGAGGAGATGGGAATGTTAAGGATAGTAGGAAAGGGTATATTGAATAAGTATTATCCTTCCTTCTCTCACACTAGTAAGTGATGTAGCAGAGCAGATTCCCCTCAATATAGCTGGAAGCTAGTTTGCATATTCATTTGAATCTCTTAGCTAAGATTATTTCCTGGTGTCCCCTTTAAAAGGTAAAGGTACCCCTGCCAGTACGGGCCAGTCTTGACAGACTCTGGGGTTGTGCGCCCATCTCACTTAAGAGGCCAGGGGCCAGCGCTGTCCGGAGACACTTCCGGGTCATGTGGCCAGCGTGACATCGCTGCTCTGGCCAGAGCCAGAGCCAGAGCCGCACACGGAAACGCCGTTTACCTTCCCGCTGGTAAGCGGTCCCTATTTATCTACTTGCACCCGGAGGTGCTTTCGAACTGCTAGGTTGGCAGGCGCTGGGACCGAGCAGCGGGAGCGCACCCCGCCGCAGGGATTTGAACCGCCGACCTTTCGATCGGCAAGCCCTAGGTGCTGAGGCTTTAACCCACAGCGCCACCTGCGTCCCCTTTAATCCCTCATAAAAGAATAAAGGCATGAGTAAAGTAACAAAAGGTTTACTCACATTTCAGTTCATGATTTGATCCCAGAAAAGCAGGCTTTACTTAGTGGTTACATAAACTGAGTTAATCTCATATGGAGACTGAACTCATGTGCTGCTGGCTGAGAGCCAGCAGACAGCAAAATTACATTAAGATAACAAAATGGCTGCAGGAGAGCAGCATGGCAGCAAAAGATCAACAAGACAATAGAAAGATGAAACTAGACTGAGAAAATGGTTGCATGACTCGGCTCTTTTATAGTCAGCCAGAGCCATGCACATCTCCCAGATCACATGCAGGGGGAGGAAACCCCAGATAAGTGGAACAGGAAGTGCCCACTCTAGGGAAATTAGGAATGTTGGGGGGGGGGAGTCTGGGGAAGGCAGATAGAGAGACCTGGATGGTTCCCCATCCCTGAATTAAACTTGCTGATTTAACATGAAGTGAAATTTGAAACAAATTTATTATGATCAGTTCAGTTGAATTATTTGATCCTCAGGAGTTCAGGGAACATAACCCAGCAGCAGAGTACATGCTTTTCATGCAGGAGGTCCAAAGTTCAATCCCCAGCACCCGTAGATTTGAACGCCTCCTGTCTGAAATCCTAGAAAGCCCCTGTGCCAGTCAATTCAGAAAATACTGAGCTAGATATACCCATTACCCATGGTCTCCCTCGTGGTCTCAAAGCAGCATTCCACAATTCAGGCACCACCATGAAAAATGCCTTTTCTTTGGTAACCAACTCTCATACCTCATTTGGCAGGGATAACCTCAGAAGGGCCTCTGTTGGAGATCCTAAGTTCCAGATAGACTTTTGTCACCCGGTCCTGGTAATATTTTGACTGTTTGCTTATTGAATAGCATTATAAACTGCTCAGTATTTAAAGAGTATCTAAAACACATACAATATATCAAAAAGAATATCATTAAAACAAAAATAGGACCAATACAACCATAGTACAGAAGCTTCTAAAATCAAAGCAGGAGCCAATCTTATAGGTCAGGGAAAGCCTGGGGAATAAGATAGGTATATACAAGGTGTGACTGAAAAGTTTGGTGAATTGGTCACAGAAATCGGACAGCGAGAAATATTCGAATCTACATACCTTACAGGCCTTCAAAGTAGGACCCCTCTGATACAATGCACTATGGACAATGTTCACAGAACTGTTGAAAACTTATGGAGAAGTTCTCTTTTCATACTGCTTTCAGTTCCCACGTCACAGCAGCTTGGACTTGTGTTGGAAAATCGGTGCCCTTTCAGTGCAGATTTCAGTTTTGGAAAAAGAAACAAATCCGGTGGAGCCAGATTGGGAGGAGGGTGGGACAACTCAGAAACCTCAGTAATGATTTCATGCGGAATATGCAATTATCCCACCCTCATTCAGACAGACAAACGCCGATCCCGCATCAATAACTCATGAACTCATGACATTTGCCACCATTCTGCTCATCAACGGTCTACCAGACCGAGGGTCATCGTTGATGGTTTGCCACACTTCACAGAAATGTTTAAACCACTCATACACTGGCTTTCAAATTACAGCTTCATCTCCATACACAATTGTGAGCATTTCGTGGGTTTCTGATGCCAATTGTATGTTCAAATATTGCTCGCTGTCCGATTTCTGTGACCATTCACCGAACTTTCCGGTTACACCTTGTATATAGCATTTGAAACAATAGATGACTGCTGCTTCATGTATGGCAGAAGCAACAGCATTCCACAGAATAGGGACAACTGCAGAAAATGTCTATGCTTAGGTCATTTTCCTATTACATGCCCTATAAGATCGAGTGTAGTACAGTGGTGCCTCGCAAGACGAAATTAATCCGTTCCGCGAGTCTCTTCGTCTAGCAGTTTTTTCGTCTTGCAAAGCAAGCCCATTGATGGCTTAGCGGATTAGCTCTATTAGCGCTATTAGCGGCTTTTAGCTGCTTATCGGCTTAGCGGATAAGCAGATAAGCGGCTTAGCGGCTTAGAAAAGGGGGGGGGGAACCAGCAGGAACTCGCAAGACATTTTCGTCTTGCGAAGCAAGCCCATAGGAAATTTGTTTTGCGAAGCACCTCCAAAACGGAAAACCCTTTCATCTAGCGGGTTTTCCGTCTTGCGAGGCATTCGTCTTGCAGGGCACCACTGTATAGTGTAATATAGGATCGGATAGGTTAGAGTGTTGAACTAGGACTTAGGAGACCAGGGTTTAAATCCCCACTCAGCCATGAAACTCACTGAATGACCTTGGGCCATTCACTGCCCCTCAGCCTAACCTATCTCACAGGATGTGGGGGACTAAATGAAGAGAAGGAGAACCATGTAAACTACTCGGAGCTCCTTGGGAAATAAGCTGGGATATAAATGCATGTTATAAATAAAATAAATATATTCTGTAGGATGTGGCACCATGAATAGAATTCCCCCAGGTGATCTAAGAGATCTTATGGGCCAATACACAGAAGATGGTCTTTCATCTAACATGTTCCCAAGTTGCCCAGGGCTTTATGTGTTAACATCAAGTTCAAAAAGAGTGTGCTTTCCAACAATTGCTTGGGTGACCTTTGATTTTGTATTACCGGCAGCCTTCTGTTCTATTTGCCTATGACCCTATATTTAAGCAAAAGGATGTGTTTCCATACATAATCACCTGAGTTTCATTTGAATATTTCTCCCAAGATCATTGACTGCTCTCACTGTATGAGGTTTTCTGCTTCAAATTTAGTGCTGACTCCAGCAGAGCATAAAATAGATTTGAAGACAATAAAAAATGCACTGCCTTATTTCCCCAAGGCATGTACTATATGATGGTTCTTCAGCAAAACTAATTTTATAAGGAGAGACAAGCAACAAAGGTAATCTCCAAGTACAACAATTTATCTATTGTTTTCTAAGTTATTTTACTAAATATTGATCGACTCTCTTGCTTGGTAGGCTTTTGCCATACATGCTACAGTGAAGTTGTGGGAGTTTAAAAAAAACATATAAATACTCATACTTTTTATTTGTAAGGGTTTAACAGACAAAATTCATTCTTGTCAAACTGGTGTGCTGTCCTGGCTTTCACTAGCCCCACCTTTAAAAGTGGGGATGGTTCATTCAGTTTGAAACCAACATGTCTACAAACACAGAAGTCATTTCAGAATATGGGAGTGACCCCCAGTTGTTTCTAACGGGCCAGAGGTATTTGATCTCTATCTTACTAATTAGTGTGGCTCAGTAATGATTATGCCTGACTGCTACCTGGAGCACTATTTCTGTACTGGTGCACTGTGTGAGCAATCAATGACCAATGAATTGAGGATACACTGGGCTCAAAAACACATTTAATGACATCGCCCACAGATCTGTTTTCACTTTTCTTGAGCTCTTCAAATAGCCCACCAGCTTAACTCCCCATACCCTCAATACAGCCAGTTCCCAGCTGATTTTTGTTTCTTTTCTTTTTTTTTTTACTTCATCTTGGATGAATATATTTTGTCATTTTCTTTGTGATTATTTGTTAAACATCTACCCTTTTCTTCCTACAAAGAACTTAGTTTGGGTGAAGGACCAAAGCTCAGTGTTAGAGCAGCATTTCATGAAAATGGAGAAACTCCTATGTGAATTTTTTTTACAGAGAACCATAGGATTATGGAAATCTAAGGGTCCTCTAGCCCCCTGCAATGCAGGAATCTCAATCAAAGCATCCATGACAGATGACCAGCCAACCTCTGCTTTAAAACCTCCAATGAAGGAGGCATCTTCTGAGGGAGTCTGTTCTATTGTTGAGCAGCTCTTATTATCAGAAAGTTCTTCCTGATGTTTAGTTGGTCTCTCTTTTCATGTAACTTGAATCCAACCCTCCAGAGCAGGAGAAAACAAGCTTGTTCCATCTTTCATGTGACAGCCCTAGGGATAGCTGAAGATGACAGTGTTTGGTTGTGGGCATCCCTTAGTCACTGTTGTCAGGCATAACCTGCAGGTGCTGGGGGGTGCCCTTTGGCCTATGGGCACATGGGGTGAACATTGACCAATGGGGCCAATGTTGGGCTCTTACACCCAAGGTCCACACAGCGGGGAGGGAGGAATCTTAGGAAACCTAGCTATGTGGCTGTTAACTTGCCCAGGTGATGGGGGTAGAAATTACCCCCATCTATTAATGAACACCTGCCTGGACTTAATTTGATTTGATTACATTGGTTGAATCTGACTAGTTGTTTTACAGATCCTAAAGTTGTTATATTTAATAACTATAACCTATTTATCCACAATTGATTGACTTGACTCTTCTTCCTGATGTGCTGGCAATATTGCAGCATTTGTTCTTACTTGAGCTTTGACACTCTAGTCACACCCCAACCCATCACTGGAGGCTGACACAAGCCAGGGCGAGTGCAAGGATGCACCACAAAACACAAAGCACACACTGGAATAATAAAGGAAAGACAATCCAAAATCTCAATAGCCCCTGAATTATTATTTTTGGGAAACATCTAAATTCTTTTGTGAAGAGAAAGGTGAATGAGGCCTTGATTTCTATTGACCCTGAAGAAGCAGCTTACGCAGGTCAGGGAATGGAGTTTATGAAAAGTGACTGCAACAGATGCTGTGCTTCCAAAGGTGATTTATAGATAGCTCTCCAGTTAATGACTTAATTTACTCTGTATAAAGAGCAGGTCTCCAAAGCGCTCGCGGTCAGGTGGACATCCTCCCTTACTTCTTTGTTTGAGTAATTAAAAGGAAAGGAGAGAAGCAGATGTCAAAAACCTCGGAGCAAAGTGAAAGAAGTCACAGAGTTCCAATTCCCTTGGTGAAGAAGAGCAGGGGAAAGTAATGACTTGGTGTGACCCAATTTTGCATAGGGCTTGTTTCCTCCTGAAGCACTCTTCTTCTTTAGCATTTCCCACACATTTATAGTTAGCAGGCTTATTTGTTCTGAGGTTTGCTGGCAACAATTCCCTTTTCTGGCTATTTCCTTTTGATGTTTTGTTTTCTCTTTTTAAAGAAGTTCAGCAAACCAAAACAGTAGCAGCACCAGGGGGTATGGGAGCAGGGGGCACACAAACAGAAACGTCCATTTCAAGGGAGCAGAGATATTTCATGTGTTGGATTTCTGAGGAAGAAATAACCGTGCATTTCACATCAGTGTTCCCATCCGAAATGTATTTTCTTTGAAGTCGTGTTGATTTTTTTTTTTTTCGTTGAAGACGCTTAATGTTTCAGTTGTTGATTATCTAGCAAACTTAAGGTAGTGCTATTCAAATGCAAGGAAAAAGTTATGTCTTCTGTTTTTGTCAATTTTGTGTGTGTGTGTGTGTGTGAGAGAGAGAGAGAGAGAGAGAGAGAGAAATACCAAAATCAGAAAAAGAGCTTGCAAATACATGCAAAGCATAAAAAAAATTGTGCACATGAATTCCAACCTAAGGCTTCAGCTGAAACTATTTGCCCTGTGAAGAGGAAGAAGAGGGTGAGTGAGGCAGGCAGAGGAACTAAGTTAATTATATATACAGGTAATTACTGATTAACGTGTGTCTAGAAGTGACCTAGAAACAACACTCGGCACATCTTGAAAAGGGCGTAACAGGAGTATAACGGGGTGGGGTGTAACAGGGTGGGGCATGTTTATACACACAAAACGGTCGTTGGCTGTATTCAGCCCACAAAAACAGAACAAAACAAAAAGTTGAACCAGTTCATATTGAATTTCTTCTCCTTTCCCCCCATTTTTTAAAGGCTATCACTTTTCAAAGGCTCATGGGGAAATGTTGAATTCCAGTGAACTGTTAGTGGTGATTGCCAGCAGACAAAATACTGTTGAAAAGCTTGTAGCTTGTAGACCTGCATAAATTCAGCTTTGACCTGGAAGAAGGCTTGGAGAACAAGTGTGTTGTGGAGTTTAGAGTGTTGGACTAGGACCTGGGAGACCAGTATTCAAGTCCTATCTCAGCCATGAAGCTCAACAAGGTGACCCTGGGCCAGCACTCTGGCCTAACCCGTGGAGAGGGAGAGAACCAAGTCTGGCACCTTGAGCTCCTTGGAGAAAAGGTGGAATGCAAATCTTATAAATAAATATAGAAAAGACTCTCCTCCCTGGAAGAGAGGGGAGTGGTTGTGGGCGGGAGCCCGAGCTCTGCCCCTAGCAGGGGGCGGTAGCCCCCTGCCTCCCCCACTCACCTGGCTGGCGCCCACGCCCATCGGCAGGCACCCAACCAGGTGCCTCCGAGGGGGCGTGTTCAGCAGCCTATGTGCTGCAGCGCCAGCCCCTCCTTGGCCTCATTCTCCTCTCCGTCGTCTCATCGCGAGTCACCCACCCTCCACTCCCTTCAAGCTCAGGGTCTTAGTTCCTTGGCCTTGCTATAGACCTTAGGTTGGTCGCCCTGGTTGTCCAGGGGGCCTGGTAGGAATTTTTCCATTTGGCATTAGGCTTTTTGGTTTTTTGGCCTACCTCGTAGCAATCATCACAACTTTTGTGGTATTGGTGGGTAGGTTAGGCATTGGAATAATGTGTTGTGGTGTGTCGAAGAGCTAGGTGTGGCCATCGCCTATGCCTTCAGTTTTTGGGTATTCCGTTAAAGGAATCCAGCGGTCATGTACTCTGTCCGATGCCTGCTTGGTGGGAGGCCATGGCACGACCCTCGGTGACATCAGGGGAGAGCCTATAGTTGGATTAGCATCAACAGGCTCCACCTACTGGTGAATAAACCCCCTTGTTTTAGACATCCAATGCCTAAGCCAATACCTTATCACTGCTGTAATCAATAAAGTTGTGGCCTTTTCTTGCCCATTAACCTTATGTCACGTGTCCTTGTGTATTCATTCCACATTGCGGGGGTCGGGTCCTCGAACCACAATACATAATTGCCTGCGTAGGAGCCTTTTCACAGGTACAATAATGTCCGCCTACTCACTTATGAACCCAGATGATTGGGTTCAATTTCAGGCTTATGGTACAAAATCACACGTACTAATTAAAAAGCTTTTTCAAAACATATGCATGTGCAATTCATAAAAATACTTATGTGCAGACTTTTTTATGGGGATGGGGGAAGATGATGGAAAATTATGACCACCAGCTGCTGGTTCTTGGTGGAACAACTGCTAATGTTCCTGCTGCGAATCAGGTAGCCATGGCAATGCATGGCATGTAGCAGCATGTGTTAATCCAGAAGGCAGTGGTTTCAGCATCCTGTTTGCCTCTTTCTCCACCACCCTGCATTTCATCTGAAAGTTCGCTTTGGATAACTGTTTATTTAGGCCAAAAGGCTTCTTTTTAAGGCTTTGAACTTTGGACAAGCCCAATGAAATCCCAAGCCTTGGAAAATGGAGAATTGTGAAATATTTTGTTGGAAGCCACCCAGAGTGGCTGGGGAAACCCAGCCAGATGAGTGGGGTATAAGTAAATTATTATTATTATTATTATTATTATTATTATTATTATTATTATTATTAACAATCAAACAGTATATAAATTTCATTAAATAATTAAATGAAATTCCCAACCTTGTTGAAAGATCATGGGGAAGCTCCCTACCCTGAATTCTCCTTTGGAGGCTCACATACAGCAGGGGTGGGGAACCTCAGGTGTAGTACCCGTCAGATTTCTATATCTAGATTTTGGGACTCACCCCAGATCTCAGCCCTCACCACCATTGCTTCACATACCCCTTAAGGACATTCAGTTTGAAGGTGATTTTGGATGCCCTGTAGGCCATTTGGAAAACCTGGTCATAAAGCATCCTTTATCAATTTGTGTCTTTTAAACAAGGCACAGCTTTGCATTTGTGAGTATGAGAATACACTGTGCCCTGCACGTTTGCAGCTGTTTCACCTTAACAGCACATTAAGATATTTTCATTTTATTTACTGCTACATAAAGGAAGCACCAAGGACATTCAATAGTGAATCCGTTGCTAAAAGATGTAAGAATAATAGTAATTGAAATCAGCAGCATGCAAACCATGGGAGGCTCAGTGCTTTAGTGGTTTGTCTTAAGTTGATATTACCCAGTGCGAGGTGCTAATGCATTTTGAATGAATGTTAATGGGACTCCAGCAATTGTGGCAATCTATTTAAATTAAAAGGGGGAACTTCTCCAGGTTCCTCTGCAGCTTGAATAAGAGTAATACTGACTGCAACTTCAGGGGTGATGGTGCATATGAATTATCTACCTACTGTATACCATGCTTGCCATTTCTGGGGTAGTTTTGTTATATTCAGCTCACAGCCTGCTGTGCAACATATCATGCACTAATTGGTGAATTCAACTGCAAGAATTGTTTATAAATATGTCAATAGGCAGTCAGCACCCAAGTCATAGACTTGGGAATTGTGAAATGAGTTTTGATCATTGTCAGCTTTAATTGATTTGGATGGTTTGAAGGTAAACCTTGTATGCAGATAGGCTGTATTTGGATATAAATATTTATGCAGTGCATTATTATTTCATGGGAAGAATTGTGTGGCATTTTGGGAAGGGTGTCTTCACACATAAATATATGCAAAATCTTCTAGGAATCAAAGAGGCTAGGTGAGATGAGAACAAAGGAATGTGCCTAAAGCCAGGTCAGATGATTGTTCATGTAACATGGTATAGCCTACTCTGACATGTTGTTGTTGTTTAGTACTGATAGAGTACTCCTATTGAGTATATAGGAGATAAGGCAGTCTCTTGAGTAACCAGGTCCTAAGCTGTATAAAGCCTTCTTCTGGGAATGAATTCCATAATTTACTTCATTTTCTCAGTCCTGAATCTTTCAACATCATGCTTCATTAGATGTCACCATTTATGAATCAAAGTCATGGTAGAATAATGAACCAGATCCTAGTTGCTTGGGATCAATGTGCCCAGGGCTTTTTTTCAGGTGGAGCTCACCAAAACTCAGTTCTGGCACCTCTCAGGTGTGCACCATTGTCATTATAAGAGGACAAGGGAGGTGTTCATGGTGAGTTCTGGCACCTCTTTTTCTAGAAAAATAGCACTGAATATGCCCCAATACAAATATAAGTTTGCAGTACAATGGAAAGTCGTTCTTAATAGTTTGGTAAAAGAAATGGCTTTTTATTAAATCTGTAAGTGCCTTGTGTCAAGATGGGACACCTCTTTAACTGACTCAATGCCCTCACTCTCAAAATTGGTATAAGCAACAATCTTTTATGCTGTTACTCCCATTTCCTTATTTCTTCTGAAGAGTCCAATAAAAAACCATTCTTGCAACAAGAAGGTGATTTCACTTCTTGGGTACATGAGTGCATGTGCAGAAATTAGCCTGTTGTTGTTTAGTTGTTTAGTCGTGTCCGACTCTTCGTGACCCCATGGACCAGAGCACGCCAGGCACGCCTGTCTTCCACTGTCTCCCGCAGTTTGGTCAGACTTATGTTTGTAGCTTCGAGAACACTGTCCAACCATCTCGTCCTCTGTCGTCCCCTTCTCCTTGTGCCCTCAATCTTTCCCAACATCAGGGTCTTTTCCAGGGAGTCTTCTCTTCTCATGAGGTGGCCAAAGTACTGGAGCCTCAGCTTCACTATCTGTCCTTCCAGTGAGCACTCAGGGCTGATTTCCTTAAGAATGGATGTGTTTGATCTTCTTGCAGTCCATGGGACTCTCAAGAGTCTCCTCCAGCACCATAATTCAAAAGCATCAATTCTACGGCAATCAGCCTTCTTTATGTTCCAGCTCTCACTTCCATACATCACTACTGGGAAAACCATGGCTTTTACTATACGGACCTTTGTTGGCAAGGTGATGTCTCTGCTTTTTAGGATGCTGTCTAGGTTTGCCATCGCCTTTCTCCCAAGGAGCAGGCGTCTTTTAATTTTGTGACTGCTGTCACCATCTGCAGTGATCATGGAGCCCAAGAAAGTAAAATCTCTCACTGCCTCCATTTCTTCCCGTTCTATTTGCCAGAAGGTGATGGGACCAGTGGCCATGATCTTCGTTTTTTTGATGTTGAGCTTCAGACCATATTTTGTGCTCTCCTCTTTCACCCTCATTAAAAGGTTCTTTAATTCCTCCTCACTTTCTCCCATCAAGGTTGTGTCATCTGCATATCTGAGGTTGATATTTCTTCCGGCAACCTTAATTCCGGCTTGGGATTCATCCAGCCCAGCCTTTCGCATGATGAATTCTGCATATAAGTTAAATAAGCAGGGAGACAATATACAGCCTTGCCATACTCCTTTCCCAATTTTGAACCAATCAGTTGTTCCATATCCAGTTCTAACTGTAGCTTCTTGTCCCACATAGAAATTTCTCAGGAGACAGATGAGGTGATCAGGCACTCCCATTTCTTTAAGAACTTGCCATAGTTTGCTGTGGTCGACACAGTCAAAGGCTTTTGCATAGTCAATGAAGCAAAAGTAGATGTCTTTCTGGAACTCTCTAGCTTTCTCCATAATCCAGCGCATATTTGTAATTTGGTCTCTGGTTCCTCTGCCTCTTCTAAATCCAGCTTGCACTTCTGGGAGTTCTTGGTCCATATACTGCTGTGGATGCACAGAATTAGCCTACTGCACAGAAATTAGCCTACTGTGCATTAATTGCTTCAGCCACTTTTGCTTCTGGCCCCAACCACAGCCTATGGCTTTCAGAAACTAATGTGGTAACCGGGGTGAAAAGGGTTTCCTAGTCCTATGCTGTAGTGATGTTCAAGGTACCAGGCAGGGGTAGAAAGATGAAGGGAGAAGTATGCCAGAGCAGCACCAGATGGATAAAAATGTTGAGTAGATGTGAGAAAGAACCTAGGTTCTCATGGAACACCATGGAGTTTCCAAAAATCAGCTATTATTTATGTAATGCATTTTTGCCTAGTAATCTGGTTGCTGACTTTGGGGCTAGTTATAGTTTCCAAGTTGACTTCCAGGGCAGCCCTATATAGAGTGACCTGCAATAATCCAGTCTGGAAGCTACCAAAGCATGGAATACAGTGACTATGAGTACAGTTTAGGAGTTAGCAGTTTGGGAGATGCCAGTCTGCGTACGTGAAGAATGTGTTTGATAGTGTTTGTTTGTTTACTTGTTAAATCCAAGGCTTTGAGTAATGGTTTGCTCCCTCAACTCCACAAAATCCCCTTTCTAGCTACACTAGTAAACTTTTTGCATTTCTTTAAGCAATGATTTTCTGTCATGTTTCAGTGTTTTCTATCATCTTTCTCTTATTATAGGATTTTCAGATACAGACTATAATTTACTGATATTGATGTGTTTATTTTCTCAATTATATGTATGCTTTTAGGACCAAGAAATGGTGTATTTTATATAAGTCTCCCTCTAAACTTACTTGGCCTAGCATATCACAGTCAGGATGGATTTTTAATTTGGATCCTGTGGTCAAAAGTGCATTCTTGAGCTGCATTGGGACAAGGGATAGGATTTTCTGAAAATATTGATGTCTTGATATCCTCAATGTTTTCCCGCCCCCTCATCTCATCTCATTGATCTTGACAAAAAGTAAGCTGTTTTTACCAATTGATAAAAGTATGAACCATTCTTACATCTCTCTCTCTCTCTCTCTCTCTCTCACACACACACACACGTATTATGTATAAATGTTCTCCTAGTATCTTAATGTAACCAACACAAAAATAGATACATACAATACCTAGAACTGTGTAAAAATGCATGGGGTTTGACATGGGTTCTGACCAATGTTAGGTCCTTTCTGCACTTACAATTTATAGTGGTATAGGTGCTGTTTGATCTGACTTTTTAAACCATGAGTTTGCAGCTAATTATCTGCACCTTTGGTTATATGTCACTGTTATTAGACAGTGAGTAAGGGGTTTCCCGTTCCATACTAATGGCAGATTCTACCCAAAATGAGACATGTTCCATGTCTGGAATCACCCCCCCCCCACATACGCTTACATTCCTCAAGTCAGTAAATGTCAGAGTTATCGACAGGAACATGAGCTAGCCATAGTTTTAAAAGTGTGCAGCTGCTTTCATCTGCTGCTTTGAAAACTGTGTTCCGGAATATAACATTCATGATAAGGGCTTGCTCTGGAACAACAACAAAATGGTGTCAAAACTCTCAACAAATTTATCTGTTTGTTTCTAGGCATATTCTAGTATGGATAAAAATTCTATCTATGCAGTGAACCAAGTTCATCAATTTACAAGAAATAAGCCATTTTTATTAGCACTGTAATCCACAGCATCCTTTCAGAAATATATTTTCGTAATCTTTTAATTTCTTGGAGACGTCTTAACATAATAATTCAGTACATAAGCGATGTCCCTGGACATGGCAGCCTAACACAGCAGCAGAGTGACTTATCCGTTTTTCTCCCATGAATTCTGAAACAAGTCACTTTTTTTTCCATGGCTTTCATTATTTTCTTAAAGGAGTGTTGTTTGAAGATAATAATCTCTTACTACTTAAGCCTCCCCTGAGGCCCCATTTCAATGATTTTTCTTATTCACATAATCCTCCATCAAAGCTTCATTTTATTTGAAGAGGCAGATGTGATCATCATTGCAAATTTAAATCCCATTATGCCAGTCTGATGGTGTTCAGTCCAAATAAAATAATAAAATAAAATAAAATAAATGCTTAGTACTGGAAGATGCGGGCGATTGATACTCATCCTTAGACTGAACTGATCTCTAATAAGTTAAAATTATTTGTAAATCCAGTGAGAGCAATCAGAAGGGTATTGACAGAAGTTTAGGATGCTGAATAGTACAGGCTTCTTAAGCAATCACACAACATAACCTGTTTATTGGGTGTACTTGGAAAGTTCAGGCCAAGAGCTGCAGGAATTCTGTCTCTGAACAGACTGCTTGATGCACATATGAACTTCTGTTGTGAATTACAGCAAGACCCATGTCATTCAGCATCCAGTTACCACAAGGGTCAACACTGATGCCAAAATCCAGCACCGCCTAAGCTCTGCAAGTGCGGCTTTCTCCCAATTGAAGTGCAGAGTGTTTGAGGACCGGGACATTTGCAGGGAAACCAAAATACTTGTTTACAAAGCTATTGTACTACCAACCTTCAGGGGTGAAGGAAGGCGCCGTGACACCTGGGGCAGGCACCACAGCATAGGGCACATGTGCAGCATCGCTACGTATGACACATGCACTGTATGTAGCGATGCTGCACATGCACTGTATAGTGGCGCCACTCTAGCACTGTACGGATGGTGCCAGGATCCCTCCGGCGCTGCTACAGCAGTGAACAGAGGATCCTGGCACTGTCTGTAGGGTGCTGGAGAGGCACCGGCAGCAAACCATGCGACACTGCACATGCACTGTACTTAGTGGTTTGCTGCCGGTGCCGGGATCCTCTGCTTGCGGCTGCAGTCACGAAGAGAGGATCCTCCAAAGGCAGCTGTGGTGGCTCGGTGTCTGCTCACACTGCCGCGAGCCCCCACAGGGTAACTTCTTGTCACCCCCGCAGGCATGGAACCCGGGGCGTGCCGTCCCCATGCCCCCCCATTGTGACGCCACTGCCAACCTTACTGTATGCTTGTGAAACATGGACCACTTACAAATGCCATCTCCAACTCCTTGAAAGATTCAATCAATGGTGTCTCCGAAAAATCTTACACATCACTTGGGAAGACAGGCAAACTAATATCAGTGTACTGGATGAAGCAAAGATCACCAGTGTTGAAGCAATGATTCTTCAACATCAACTTTGTTGGACTGGTCATGTTGTGCGGATGCCTGATGATCGCCTTCCAAAGCAACTACTCTATTCTGAACTTAAAAATGGAAAGCATAATGCTGGTGGTCAACAAAAGAGGTTTAAAGACTCTCAAGGCAAATCTTTAAAAATGTAGTATAAACACTGACAACTGGGAAACACTGGCCTGCGAGCACTCCAGTTAGAGAACAGCCTTTACCAAAGGTGTCATGGACTTTGAAGACACTCAAACTCAGGACCCAAGGGAAAAACGTGCTAAGAGAAAGGCACGCTTGGCTAATCCACACCATCATCAACTCCTGCCCGGGAACCAATGTCTCCACTGTGGAAGGATGTGTGGGTCCAGAATTGGCCTCCACAGTCACTTATGAACTCATTGTTAAAACCGTGTTTATGGAAGACAATCTTACTTGGCTATGAGTGATCGCCAAAGAAGAAGACCCACAATGGCCAAGCAGGTTCCTCTATCCCCACCCTTCAATTTGGCTGACTGTTTGATGCGTCATCACCATACAGGTGCATCAAGGCATTCACTACAGCAGTCCATTGTGTTTTCCCTGCTGTAGTCAAAACTAAATGTCAGCCAAACAATGCCACTACATCTGAGATCAGAGCTGTTGGAGTTGGTGAAGACAAGAAGCTCCCATGGCCAGTCATGAGATATACCCCATCAACCTTACATTTGACAGGTCAACTCTCAGTTTCATACTACTTGAAGGGACATGCAGGTGGGTGCTGTGCAGATCAGGAAGTAGAGGTGTTCAGGATAGGGGGCACTTTTTCAAGGAGGCATTAACCTGAACTTCTGGGCATGTCCATGCCTTCAAGCCAGCATGCTTGGATGATACAAGCATAAATTCATGCTCACAAGCATTTTTTTGTACATTACAGGGGTGATTCTAAGAAGGTGATTTCCCCCACCTACAATCTGAAGTGGTACAATCAATTATATCACCCAAGAATGCTTCACATATCATGTTGTGATGTGTTTCGTATACAACAGGCCTCTGACATAATTTCTTCTTCACTCCAGAGACTGGCTGTCCACAACCTAAATTCATGAGCAGCCTGTATTTTACCATTTAAATTATTCATGCATTAGTTCATTTACCGGTGGTGGCATTAAAAAGAAAGAAAGAAAGAACTTTAACAACCTCTAGATACTTTACTTGTGGTCTATGCATTTGGGAATATACCACCACAACTGGCTTCATTATCTATGCTACTTCACTGAAAAGAAAATGGGAATTAAAAGGTAATAGCCTGACACATTTTTGAGATTTGCCTTCAAAACCACAGCATATTTCATTAGTTCCACTCGTGTTCTTTGGTGCAGTGTTTGGAGGATCTTATAATGAAGTTTTCAGCTCTTGCTTCTGCTAAATATGCTTTAGTGTTAAGCATAATGCTAAACCTGATATGTGAAAATCAAATCAATTCTGCAGCTGAGACATCAGCAGAAAGGGAAGAGGCATGGAGATTCTTTTAATGGCTAGAAAACACACACAAAAGGGATAATATCTCAGTGACAGAAGTAATGCATTAAAATGAATTTCAGGAGGCACTGATAGCAATATCTATTTGCAACTCTCTTTCTCTCTCTCTCTCTCTCTCTCACACACACACACAGAGAGAGAGAGAGAGAGAGAGAGAGAGAGAGAGAGAGAGATTGCAGCACAATGAAGTCTGTGTCATGGCCAACATTAAAACCAACTCCCACATGCAGCATCAAGCATCACACTTAAGAAATGGGATGGGGGTGTTGGGGGTTGGAATGGTTGTAGGGTTGATGTTAGCAAAAGCAGGTATTGGGGTGGAGTGGCATTACTACACTACTTTCCCAGCTGGTGGTTTCCTGTTGCTTACTGAGACGAAGAGGTGGCAGCAGCAAGGAAATCAGTGAAGTGCAAATGCACCAGCGGAGCCCCCCAGAGCTCATGCCATTGTATTTGCACCACACTTCCCAAGTGTGTTTGCACTGCACCAATTTTCAAGCTGAGGTGCTACATGTCCTTGCTGATTAGTAACAAACATTTTATTAATTCCAAATCATTTTGTAATAGTGCTCCACTCAAATGTCTTAAAGGTACATTTCTGGAATTATTTGGAACATCCTAACCAGACATTTCCTTTATGTTCCCTGGAGGTCTCAATAACTAGACACCAAATTATCTGTAAGACATTTACTTCTAATGTCAAAGGTCTTCCAACAGTAATTGGTGGTTAAATCTGTTTCAAGGATATCAGATATCCTTGAAATAATCATGTGGCACACTTCTTTGTGTGCCTCCTCCACAAGAGGTCCAGAGGGTGGCAACATGAGAACAGGCCTTTTCAGCAGTGGCTCCCAGTTTGTGGAATGCTCTGAACAAGGAAGCTTGAGTGGTACCTTCATTACATATAGTATCTTTAGGCATCAGGCACAAACATTCCTCGGCTCCTAGGCCTTTGGCTAATTAAACAATCTACGACATTTTAAACTTTGTGTGCACGGGGTTTTTAGTTTGCTACTATGTTGTGTATTTTTGTGTTTTTTCTATTGTAAACTTCCCTGTGATCCTTGAATGATGTGTTATAGAAATTTAATAAATCATAATAATAAGGCCCATGAGGACACCAATGCCAGCTCTGCTCCCAGTAATCTCATCTCCACCCACATGGCCCCTGACCTTATGGTGTTGAGAAGGAGGGTCTAAGCCAGCCTTTCTCAACCTGTGGGTCCCCAGATGTTGTTGAACTGCAACTCCCATCACTCCTAGCTAGCAAGGCCAGAGCTCAGGGATGATGGGAGTTGTAGTCCAACAACATCTGGGGACCCACAGGTTGAGAACCATTGTAAGCACATTCTAAGGAGGCTTCTGATAGTTTTCAGCTGAACATGCTTAGCATCCCCTTTGAGATATTCCTGTTTTACATAGGAAGGTAGGGCAGCCAGAGTTGGCATGTGCAGGGAAATTGGGGGTCAGGGTAGTACACATGGAGGCATGGACTCCATGACCCCTAGTCATTCTGGCATTCTCTGCTTAGCATTTGTCCTGACTAGGACTCATACATTATAATAATCATACAGATAATAGCTTTTTGTATTCCATATGCAGCCGAATTCTTACTTCCTTCAGAATACATTCACCTAACTCTAATACCATCTTATGCTGGAAATTCTAGCAAGTCAAAATCTGCTCTCAGGAGAAAAGACCACTTCCCTATCAGACTCTTATATCTGGGGACATCTGTAGACACTGGGATTCTTCCTCCCCCTCCCCCCCCCCAAAAAAAAAGATTCCAAATTTCTGGATCAAAGTATTCATTGTTTATCGCTTGAGAATACTAGAATGCTTGTTTTAAAAAATAAAAACAAAGAAACAAACAAGCCAATTATTTGAAATGTTTCCAAACTTGCAGTTCATCAAACTCAGTGTTGCATTTTTGTCTGATTTTATGACAAATCAACCGGCATGTTGTTGTTTAGTTTGCGTCAAAATATTCACAGGGAGTTTGTAAAGCTATAGGCTCTACATATTCTATATGCGTGGAGGCACTCACTGAATTATAATTATGAATGAATTAGAATATATAGCACCAATAAAGTCTTGGTGACTGGGATTCATTATGGAAATAGAGAAAATGAACTGCTATGTAAAAATTTGGAAGTGGATTTCTTTATTTATATATTAAAAAATTTCTATATTGTTGGATCACAGCACATCAGTGTACAATGTGAAAGTACAAAACACAATTAAAATATTAACAACAACAACATTAATAAAATGATCATTAAGGTGACTGGCTAAACAAAAATAATATTAAACAGCTGGAAAGATCTGTCAGCATAAAAAGATCTGGAAGAGATGCTTGAAAGTTAAAAGTAGGGATGCCTTCTAAATCTATGTGATGATGTTTGTGGAATATTGATTGTGATGCCACAAGGCTAATGCTCATGGGAGCGGAATCCTCTTCTTGTTGCAAGAATTATTTGTAATTTATTACTTCAGAAGAAATAAGGAAAAGAGAAGAAGAGACTAAAAGTTTGTTGTTTATACCAATATTGAGAGTAAGTAGTTAGCAATTGGGGGGGGGGCACATTAAGTCAATTAAAAAGGTTTCCTCTCTTGACACAAGGCACTTATGCATTTAATATCAAGTTATTTCATTTATTAAACTGTTAAGAAAAGCTTTCCACTTCACTGCAAGCTCTGCCTTTGCATCCAGGCACACTCATCTCAAGTAACTCAGGATCTGGTTCATTATTCTACCAGGGCTTTGATTCACAAATGGTTTAAAAGCCTACATTTCAGAATCAATTATCTAATTGGTCTTGCTGTTAGCTTGGATTGATTTGTATTTTGTAACTGAAGGCAAGCAAGCACTTTCTGTGTGTTTCTGATACTTTATTAGGGGTAGGGGGAGATAAATTGCTGTATAAAGCCTGAAGCGGAAAATTCAAGAGAAGAGGGTCTTGTCCAAAATGAAGCATCAGGTTCAACAGAGAGGCTCAAGAATTTACTTGGGTTCAGTGCTCGACTGATTCATTGCCACCACTCTCTCTCACACCCGCCCCCTGCCCCAAATGCTGCACCAGGAAAAAAATTTGTGGTGGGACACAGAAGAGACAAACTATATTTTGAGGTGAGTAAGTTGTATCACATATATGATCTCTGAAAAAAGAAAGTATATGTTAATGACATATATGAGAAGAGAAGACTCCCTGGAAAAGACCCTGATGTTGTGAAAGATGGAGGGCTCAAGGAGAAGGGGATGACAGAGGACAAGATGGTTGGATGGTGTTCTCGAAGCTACCAGCATGAGTTTGACCAAACTGCGGGAGGCAGTGGAAGACAGAAGTGCCTGGCGTTCTCTGGTCCATGGGGTCCCGAAGAGTCGGACACGACTAAACGACTAAACAACAACAACAACAACAACAACATGTTAATGACAGGAGCTCAGTAATGGGAAGAGCAAGTGGGGGGGGGAGGCAAGCTCCTTCTTTGGAGATGGTCTTTTTCCCCTGCCCCCTGTGGTGCCACCCATGGATGAATTATTCATTTAACTCATGAGAAGGATCTGCAGCAAAGCTAATCAAATAAGGATACATGCTGGCACTATCAAAATGCAGGAGTTTTGGAGAAAGTGTTCCCTTTTGCTTCAACCTGGGTGAAGCCACCATAGCTCAAGGAGCCAACCTTGGCAGAGCCCATCAGCACCCATCTATTAGAAGTGCAGCAGCAGGAATCATCCATTGGCAACTTAGGGGTTAATCCTGTTAGTGTGAAAGTAAGCTAGCCAAGAATGGGGCCGGTGGAGGTGTTGCTTAGCAACCAAGCAGAGTGGCAGGATGTCTACCAAGGTACTACAGTGCTATGATTGGCTGTGTAATTCTGAGAGTGGAAAAGCTGGGTGTGGCATGCACTCATAGGAAACTGCAGGAGGGGAGATTGTTCTTGTACACAGGTGCTGTTTGTGGGTTTTCCCTTGTCATCTAGATGCCACTGTGAGAACAGGATGGCAGTTTAGATGGGCCATTGGCCAGATCCAGCAGGGCTTTCTTTTGTTCTTTCAGTGCATGAGGAAATAATCCTCCAGTTGAGATAAAAGCTAACTAACTTAGATGGTCCATGAAAAGAAACATTAAGATGACTACATTTCAGAAAACTGTAAAGTACTAATGAAGAGAAGCTAGTATATTTTTTTTTTGGTTAAAAATAATCTAAATTAAAATGGAAAGCACTTGAAAATTATTGTAGAGTCTCAGGGAAATGTATTAGCAATCAAAATGCAAACCTTCAAAACCTGAATAGTATATGGGGAAAGTATTGCAATCGCTATAATTTTATCTGATGGAAAATGGTAATATATTCCTTGGTACAGAACTAAAGCCTTTTGAAATCCATTCAGGGATAGAATCTTTGTTAAATAATATTAGCTAGTATTAACATAATTAAAATGAACCCTTTGAAATGGTAGGCAGCTCATAAGTTGAGTAGTAACATAATTACGTCAAGATGAGTGACTGATTTGAGACAAGAAATTCTATTTGCTATAAACTACAATTCCCTAGAATTATATGCATATATATAATCAAGGAATACGAAAACTAAGATGAAATATATGTCTCAAATAGATCTCCATTTTTCCCCAAATGTCATAACCACTGTGCAAAAGTTGTATTCTGAGACTTGAATGAACTAACTCGCAGTCTGTGACAGACTGAACCTATTAAGCTAGCATGGGCTGTGAGCATGTTGGTGTGAAAGTCTTCTTTCTGGAGGGATATCAGAAACCTTTGCATGTCTCCCTGTGTTCTGTACTTGGACCAATGCTTTTCAAGTTGTTTATAAATCATCTGGAGTCAATGGAGAGCAGTGAGGTGGCCAAGTTTTCAAATAACACCAAATTGTTCAGGGTGGTAAAAACAAAACAGGATTGCATGGAGCTCCAAAAAGATTTTGTTAAGTTGTGGGTGAACATATCAGACGACACAGCAATTCTTCAAACAGCTCTTGTTTATTCACAGGCCAGAACAGAACTGAACTGAAGGGTTCAGCCAGCCTGCTTATAAAGAGCTCCACTACAATGCAACAATAACAATTTTCTGTAACTATCCAATCACTGAACGTCACTTTCAGTTCCTTATTTGCATAAGTGGACCTGAGTGAAAACTATCTACAGTATCCCCCTGCTGGCCCAGGGTGAGAACTTCAGTACATAACAGATTTCTCCAAGTTCTATGAGCTAAGCATAAAAATGGAAATGCAGGTTTTAAGTTTAAAGAAAAGGCAAATAGGGTGGAGCATGGTAGAGGTAGATAACATTATGCAGGGTGTGGAGGAAGTGCTAGAATCCAGGCCAATCCAATGCTGTAAGATTGAACAGATGAACGATCAATGGAAATGTCGACCTATTGTGGGGGGAAATGGTGATTCCAATGCTATGGAGCATTAGAAAAGGGACTGGAAATGAAACTGCCAATATCATAAAGCTGTTGTACATAATACTGCTAATTTATGGTGCAGCCCCACTTAGAATGTTCTGTGCAGAAGATGGAAACCAAGATGATTAAGAAATGGGAGAGGTTTATGACACTCACACCTCCTTCCCATTGGCATATGGCTGGTAACTACAAAAACAGAATTTTGAACTCATTTGGCCTTTGTTCTGTTCCCACAGGTCTCTTCCTATGTTCTTAGTTCTCTTGGTTAATGCATAACATGTGTGTGCGGATGTGCGTGCGCGCTGTATAGGTTCTGACACTTGCTGTCAGGAATCCATACCACAAAAGCGAATAAAACCATCAGCCACAATGTCCTGTACAACAGACGTGATATACACTGAATTATGATAAATCTTCTACAAAGCTCCAAACAAAACAGGAGATCATCATCAAACAACAGTTGCTCACAGCACTCTTGCACTAGCTCAAAGCTAGTAGACCACTCCCTCCAAATCTTTTCTGGTCTGCCCAGAGCAAATATTTATTGACGAATTCAAATTAATCAACCAAGGAGTTCTTGTTGAAATCTGACCTGCCAATTTGTATTTGCTGCTCATCAAAGGACAATCAGTGACGTAGGCCAGGCTAACTTCTTTGGCAGGATCTTCTTTAGACTTGGGGTCACAAGTGGGAAGGGAACATGGACCAGGGCCATATTATGAATATACTCTGGCCCCAGATTATTTAGGGCTTGATGTCTCAAAGCTACAGAAAATATGAATGACGTTTTTGCTTAATTGTGCAACAGATTGCCTGATCAGCTAGCTCATCCTTTCCCCTCTACTATTACGGATGTGGCATCAATATTCTCTGTGGGTAGAATTGTGGTATATTTGGAAGGAGTCCCCAATTGGCGTTTGAGAATCATCACACTGTCAAATAATTTTTGAGTCTGAACACTTGACTTAGACCAGGCAGGTGAGGGAATTTTAATAACTGGATTGTTAAAAACCTGAGGTGTTATTGTGTTAAGGTACCCTTTAGTCACCTCCCACTGCCTTTAGCTTTGGAGTTGTGGGGTCTTTGAGTGTGCCTTTTAGGTTTGGTATGCACACCTTGCTAAACATTGAGGACAATATGTGTGTATCAGGTTCTCATACCCAAGTTTCACATAGCAAGGAGGGACTATTTAGTTCCAGTCCTTTGCTGCATGGCCACAACTTGTAGCTGTAAACATGCCAAAGATATGGGAGAAATGAGATCCTTTCTTATTATATCAACCCATCTGCCTGAACTCCTATAATTTGGTTAATTAGTTTTGCAGATCTTCTTATTTGTTGCTTTTAATAAATATAGACATTTTATCAATAATTTTGTGTCTTAAGTCTTCCTTATGGATGTTCTGGCAAATGTGCAATTTTTGAAATGGAAGAGAATTTTATGAATATTCATGATGTCCCTATGAAGAACCACAAACATCCAGTTGATATATCTCCTACCCCTTCCCTGAACATACAAGGAGAGAGGGGTGGCGGTGGCTGGCAATAATAGCTTCAAATCAGCTACCTGAGCAGGGTATTCAGTTGCAACATTGAATATCCAGGTTTCACAATGGGAATTGAAGAGCATAGCTGATCATGACAAGTGAAGGAAGAGCTGTGGAGAGGGAATTATGAAAACTTGCAGTAATGTATCATGAGTATTCTTAAAAGGCAAGGTTCAGCCTGTGTTCTTAATTTTTTAAAAAACATTAACTTCTAGCTCAACTGGAGTTTTAGGCAAAAGTAAACTTCCACACCCCTCCCCTTTTATCCTAACTTTGTCCCTCACCCACAGAGAAATGCTTGCAGAAGAAGGTGGCATGCATTTTCAGTGTTATCTGCTGGATTACAGGGTCCTCATTCTCTTCCCCTGAGATCCCCTGTGGCAACAAAAACAAAGCATCTTTCTCACTTAAACGGGGTGGGGGGGAGAGATGATTAAAGCTATCCTAAACACAGTGCCACTTCTTTAGGTCTATTGCTGTAGACCTTCCTCCTAGTGATAGAATTATGTGAGTGCTTTGGTTGAATAAGTATTTGCCCTTTATCAAATGGGCACTTGTGCATTTCTGCACTATGGAGATAGCCAAAAATATATTGGGAAACTCCTCAGTTCTAATGAAGGGTTTTTGTTTTGTATACTGCAATGCTCTGAATTTGCTAGAGGTTTTGAAATGGTTGTGGGGTGAGGGCTCATTATTGATGAAGGGGATGAAGGGGAACATTTGGCTGTGTTTCACTGTTCTTTTGTCTTGTCTATAGGAACAAAATTGGTGAGGGGGGAATGCAGCTTATTCTCCTCTCCACAGTTCTGCATTTGGTATGAAATATCAGTTGCACAGTCTCTAGGGCTGTACATTTGTTTTCAAGTGAATGAAGAATTGTCATGAAGGAGGGCCATCCAGTTCCGTTTTCATCTATTCCAACATTAATGCAAGGAGCACTGCATTGTTAACCATGAACACATTTTCCATTGCTCACATGTCTCCATTCATCCCATTCATTCCTCTTAGATTAGGACTGACATCCCTCAGGCCCAGGGCCTGAATGTGGCCTTCCATGCCTCCATATCTTAATTTCGGGAATCTCCCCAAGCCAGACCCCTTGAATGGCTGGAATGTGTCCTCTGAACTAGGACCATATGCTCTTCTAGTGAGTTTCCCCAGTCAAGAACAGGACATGTTGGGAAATGGTGTACGTGCAGCTACTCACACAGAGTCAATTAAGGTTTGGCAGACAGCCAGAAGGTCATGTGAAGGAGTAAGTCTGCTTGGTGATAACAGAGGCATGGAGACAGCTCCCTGATTGGTCAAGCTCTCTCAAGGGAATGATAATTAATGGTCTACTAACTGGAATGTGTTAGTTCAGTGTTTGGAGTTCAGAGGTTCAGAGTTCTGTGTCAGTGTAGGAGTTGTGAGTCGTGTATGAGAGAGCTAGCTAAAGATCCATGTTCTGTTCCTGTAACTAGTCTACTGTATATAATAAACACCTAACTACAAGTTCCTGGTTCCTGCTTCATCTATCCTGTCTGAAGCCAAGTCACCAATTGCTTCCGTGGATTCTGTGTATACTCTGCTAGGTCTGGCTAAGGTCCTGCAACTAATCAGAAAGTTGCAAAACACCAATAGGTTTTGCCAATACAGTGGTACCTCGGGTTACATACGCTTCAGGTTACAGACTCTGCTAACCCAGAAATAGTGCTTGAGGTTAAGAACTTTGCTTCAGGATGAGAACAGAAATCGTGCTCCGACGGCACGGCAGCAGCAGGAGGCCCCATTAGCTAAAGTGGTGCTTCCGGTTAAGAACAGTTTCAGGTTAAGTACGGACCTCTGGAACGAATTAAGTACTTAACCCGAGGTACCACTGTAGGACATTCTGCTAATTCCCCCCTCTCCAGCACCTCTGTTTTCCCTGAATTCAGCCTCAATATATTGGTCCACATCCAGTCCATTACCACCTTCAGACACTAATTTGAGGTGTTTAATTCCTAAACATACCCCGCCCCCAGTTTTGGTATTTCAGTAGCCTGTGACCATGGCATGGACTGGTGTAATATTATTATTTTCCCTATCCAGTTTGTATCTGTTATGACTTTTGTGTTGTAGGATCATATCCCCATTCAAAAGGTCCATATTCTGGGAGATTCCAATAATATCCATCATCACGGTATTTATGCATGCTCCGTTTTGTTTTTCTGCACACTTGCATATGATCAATTTCACTATGGTTTTCTGTACCACACAGTAATAGAAGCAATTTTTTATGCTGATTTGAATTCACTCAAGGGAGTAAAAAAGAAAAAAAGAAATAAAATCATGTTTATTTGAATGATACAGAAGGCTGCTGTGGGTTAAAACAGTGCTTACAACCAGTACAAACAGCTAGTCTCTGTGAAATTTCGTCCTAAATTGAAAAGCATATTCCTGCAGACTTAGTTGTGGAATTTCTGTCTAAATTGCCGGGTAATTTTCTCCACTCTCAGTGAGCTATATAATCAAAGATGGTCAAAACACGGTGCTAGGAAGCATAATGGAAAATGCATTCAGCAGAACTACAGCTCCCTGAGCCTCAAGCTGTTTCACTGGGTCAGGAATTAAAATGACATATTTATAGACTGAGGTTTAGCTGCTTGAAAAGGCAGTGCAAGAGGCTGTCAGTGCCCTTTCTCAATAGATGCAGATGGTCTGTGTCAAAATAATTTGCACAAACTGTAATCCACAAAGCAATTATTCCAGGGCACTCATGTTTAAACAGATTTGCATTTCTGTTCATTGCAAGTTGATCTGATGCTTTTCCATTCACTGGTATCAGAATCGTAACCCATGTTCTGCCTGACACAGGAGTCCTGTTGGGATAGTATGTGGTTGTGTGTTCCTGAGTCTGTAAGTTAGCTAGATGACCTGTTCCCAATGGGATTGGTTTCTGCATGAGAGAACAGGTGCAGCCTGAGGGTGCTTCCTTTTTTCTTTTTTCTTTTTTACTCAAAAAGTAAAAGCCAGAACCCCCAAAGGTTGTTGGGCTTTTACAAACCCTAAAGTTGTTGAGATTTTTTTACAATGCCATAAGAATGTGAATATTCAATTGACTTGTCTAATATCCGCCTTATGGAAATTCCCCCTTTGAAATCCCAGTAATGTCCAGGAAAATCCAGATGTATGGCAGCCCTATCTAGATTCTGTTTCGTTGCAGGAAGCCCAAGTACTTGGCTGTGAGTGCCATTTGACAACTTTGTTCACCAGATATAGTTGGCCCTGGATAGAGATAGCCTTGTTATAGTGATCCAAGCTCTGATCACACTGACTTAGATAACTGCAGTGTGCTTTGTGTAAGATTACGCCTGGATAAAATTTAGAAACTCTAGCTAGTACAAAATGTGGTAGCCAAGTTATTAAGTGGATCAACCAGCTGCAGCTGCTACCCCAGATCTGATGGAGACACGCTTGCTGCTAATGTTTCCAGTCTGAATTGAAGGCGTTGGTGATGACCCAAAGCTTGTTCATATGTTACCCTCAACATAGGTACCAATTGTCCCGACACATGCAAAAGTGTTTGTGTGAAATAGTGAAGACTTGTTGTTTTCTACTGCTCAACTAATGTTTACAGAGACTGACCACTCGATGAATTTAATGTGTGAACAGTCTTGAATGATTTGGAACCTGAATACTTGTGTCTAGAATATTGCTTTGTATACAAACGTTTTCAGGGTTGAAAATGGCTGGTATATCCAGGAGAGTATGGGGAAGACTGCTGCTAGAAACTCTCAAGAAACTCTGCCACTCATGATTAATAACACTAAGCCGGATGGGCTGATGGTCTGACAAAATGTAAGATAGTTTCCTGTGTTCCTGTGGGGAAAACAAATTCCACATTTTGAGGACTTTGAATGGCATTGCATTAGTGCAAATTGAATGATCAGTTTCAGAGTCCTTCAGAAACAGAAACATTGACTGTGCATGTATAGATTTCATCTTTAAGTTTTGAAAGCTGTGTATCTTTTCTGTATTCCACCCCCAAATTTGTATATCATATTTAATTAATTTTTTTCTGGTTTTCTTTGCTGTGAAGTGGGGGGATGGAATGCAAAACCCAGTGGAACTCAGGATACAGATGAAAAAAGAGAATCTGATTAATCATAGTGAAAGGAATCATTTCAAGCTTTGCTTACAGGTAGAACTCTAGGAAAAGAGGATAGCGGAGCATTAGAGGTGGCAGCACATCAGCTCCTTTGATGCAAACATGAAGAAGAAATTCCCCAGCAACATGGGTTAAAAATAGCCAGCTTTAATTACACCCAAAAAATATTTGTCATTAATAGATATATTTACATACAAATTTCATTGCTGCTAATTGGAGTGGGGCTATTTTAGAAGCTACATGTTTTGACATTTAAAAGGTTGGTGCTGTTTAGAATACCTCTTTTTTATAATTGCAAGAAGCTGTTTCAGATTGTGCAGTCGTGTTGATTAATGAACACCTGGGGGATGGTGGAGGAGATCATGACACATTCCTATAGTCTGCGCCTGATTGCTTAATTAAAGATGAGCTTGACAGGAAACCTGGGCTCCACGCCTGTAAAGGATCCAAGATCACAGAATGAAGGTATACTTGCCTGTTCTAAATTTCCATTCATTATTTAAAGACCATGTTTCTCACCCTCAGCCAGGGAGATCCATGTCAAAGCCACCACTACATCCAGAGCCATGTTGGCTTCCTACAGCCAAAGAGGAAGCTGGTGTGCCTGTGTACATCTTTTTTCATTTTATTTTCTTCTGTGTCCCTCTCCACCCCCAAAATCCCTCCTCTCATTGACTGCAATGGCAGGGCATGAAATATGTCAGCTCAGAGGCTGGTGTTTTTCTGGGGCTTCTTTGTCAGCAGACTTGGGATCCTACAGATACACAGGTTCCCCTGAGACCCCTTTGACACATGTCATTCCCGCCCCCACTACTCAGAGCACCAGTAGCAGGTCAGCAACAATGGTAGAGAATTATAATTTCAGGAAAGTCTTTAAAGGGAATTCTACATTTTATTGTAGGATTAATTTCATGTCGCACCACCACCTGACTTGTTGGCTTTTAGATGCCGGGCTAAAATTCAGTGCCAAGTATTATAGGCAGGATCCTATGAAAACTAAGCCATTTTCAACCCTGTTTATTTCAGTGAAAGAGATTACATAGGTATTTGAGTCCCTTATTGACATAAAAGAGAATCAAATGTGCCCAGTGGATTGTATGGCACTTATTTTATCAATATTTACACCTTTAATGTCATAATTCTATGGAATCAATAGAAATTTTCCACTGCCTTCTATAAAGCCATGGCAACTGAACCCAAAGAAACCAATTTGTTTATTCTTCCAGTGAGCACTGCTACTGCTTAATAATAATTTTTTTTTGCAGTGTTACTTTTTAACAATGTGAAATTGTAAGGTTTTTCTATGTCTAATTTAATTGCTCCAATAGCCATTTATTAAATTAAACAACTGGTTCTTATTGTAAGAAATGTAGGTTCAGGTGACTTACTAGATAGTAAATATCTGAACATGGATCCAGGTAGTAATAGTATAATCATTTGCTAATTGCTCTATGACTACATTTACCTTTGGCTGTCAAAATGAAAATGGTATCCTAATTAAATCTCAAATAATTGTGTTCTTTTATCATGATAGCTTGTGCTCAACTGCATGGAAAATCAAGGCAAGTTAATTGCTTCCAAGTGTAAACCAGCTGACTCTGGTCACTATAGGAAGAACTGGTGAAAGAGAGATAAAAACAAGACTCACCACCCATTGCAATAAGTTATATTTAAGGTTGAGCCAAAATACTATGCAGACTACATGGGTTTTGCAAATGTGGGGTTTGAAATCACTTTCCCCCAAAGCCATCCCCCCCCCCCAGTTTCATTTATTCTGTGGCTGATCACTGCCATGATGAACTGTGCAATTTTTGTGTGCAAGGGCCATAGCTCAATAGTAGATTATTCTTTTTTTTTTTTTTTGTACAGAATATTCCAAGCTGAATCTTCAGGTAGTGTTGGGAATGTCTCTGACTACCAGTCAGTGTACAGTACAGACAATATTCCAACTAGATAGACCAGTGGTCTGACTCTATGTGAGGCAGCTTCCTATGCAAGAATGGGGAATTACCTAGGCGCATATGCAATTTGGGGACACTCCTATTTTTCAGTACTATGCCCTGCACCACAACATAACGAGACAGAGAAGCATTTTCACCTTGCCAAGCAATTGTTGATTCTCTGGCAGCACAACACTGGAATATCAAAATGGCAACAATCATTGTAGCTCTGAACAGGCACAGAGGGGAAATAATTTTGAAAGTAAATGGCACAAGGGGGGTTGCCAAACCAAAATACCATACCCCAATTTTTTAAGAAGCACAAAATTCAAGTGGGAGTGGGCTTCAGGGTAGTGGGGGGGGGACAAAAGCAGGAGGAAAGTGGGAGTGATTTAACTGCCCTTTTCTATGCCTGAGCTCCTCATTTTTAAGATCAGAACTTTTAGCTCAACACTAGTACAAAAAGTACATTGCGAAAAATGGGGTGCAGCCTCTCAGCAAGCAAGCAAGGCTGCAAATTCTGAAGATTAGCTTTGGCTCAGGTCTATATTTGCAACTGCCAGATACTTCCAATCAACTTTGGGTGCTCTCTCAGCCCATGGGCAATGTAATGATAGGAACTGAATGAACATCCATCATTGGCTCATGTTGCTGATAATGTTTTGAATTTCCCCACCAGTCTCATTTAGAAGCCCATCATAATGTTTCCTACGTAACGGAAATGGATGTGAACCTAATGGTATAAAAGGCAGGACCCCGGGGAAGCACTAAGTGTGCAGTAAAGCTTTTCTACCTGGAGCTTGCAACTGCTTTCTCCATTCCAAGGGGCTATCCCTGAAGATATATACGTTTCCCCTCTGAGATGCACTGGCACTCAAACTCTTATTTTTTACATTTTCTTTCCTCTTCAGTTTCAAGACTAATGGATGTTTGCATTCCAGATCCCATCTGGGAATACCTGATGGTGTGTGCAACTGCTAATGCTCAGCCCTTGGAAACGCTGAGCTCTGACATGCTCACATGTGGAAATTGAACTTTTTCTGCTGTTCTTGTTTCTTTCTGCTATAAGAATTAAGTTCTATTGATTCAGATTTCTCTAAGTTCATCATATTTCCTATATTAATTTCAGTTTGCCACATTTCCACATATGTTTTCTTTCTTTCTTTCTTTCTTTCTTTCTTTCTTTCTTTCTTTTATATATCAGCATTCATTGTGCACTTGTCCTAATATATTTAGTTTTGCATGGAATTCTGCTGAATACATTTCATTTTTCTTAGTGGTAAGCTAACAAACAATCTGGGACAGGGAAGATAAACAACAGGATAAATAGTGAAAAGTGAAGGGTTTTTTTAAATTTCTCATTGGAATAAAGAATGCAATATGCAGTCAGTCCATATATATTATTAAGGAAGATTCCAACAGAAAAATTGAGATTTCTTTCAAAGTGTGAAATCCATTTGATCTAATTGATTTGACTGTGACTCATTAATCTTTAATTATAATAGCAAATTGATAGATTATGTTTAATTGCAGATAAATATTTATACATTATATATACATTACACACACACACGCACACACACACACACACAATCTATCAATTTGCTACATGATATTACCTGAAATGTATCATTATTGAGAGATAATTTTATAAATTTAACTTTAAAAATTCAAAAGAATAATATTGCATTTTTCTGTGTTATTTTAAACGAATATATGCATTTTATGCAACCTTTTCTCCAAATACAGGAAATTTTGTAAATGTAAAAATGAATAATAAAATTCAGAAAAATGAGATTTTCTAAGGATAGCTGTACTTCAGTATGTTAGTAGTTTCAGAAAGTGCAAATTTGGTATGTCCGCATTAAAATCTGAAAGAAGCAGAATTCTGTCCCCTGTATCCCTAGAGATAGTGAGCTTGCCACCACTATTGCTTACATGGTCTTTATTGCTAACAGATGAGAAAGAAACACTGAGATATGGTTGCTACTGTAGCCCTACTCTTTTTATTCACGTGATTAAAATAATGAGAAAAGTGGTGGTTTGCAGCAGAGATCACTTTCTAGCTTGGTAGGTTCTTTGTGCATTTGGTGGTCTGGTTTTCCAGGATTCTGCAGTCACAACCACACCATACATTTAAAGCATATTTATACCACTTTAACAGTCAGGGCTTCTCCCACTGAATGCTTGGAACTATTGTTTACTACAATTCCCAGTATTCTTTGCAGGGAGGGACCATGACTGCTAAAGTAGTATAAGAGTACTTTAAATGTATGTTGTGGGTGTGACCTAAATCATGTGGAGAGCCTACATGGGTAGACCAGGCTCGCCTTTTCAGAAGTTATCCATAAAACTCATGGAACAAGCAGGAACAAGCATGTTAGCATGTCTGCTATTCCCACCACACTCCCTGAGTTAGAATCATAGAATCATAGAATCATAGAGTTGGAAGAGACCACAAGGGCCATCGAGTCCAACCCCCTGCCAAGCAGGAAACACCATCAGAGCACTCCTGACATATGGTTGTCAAGCCTCTGCCTAAAGACCTCCAAAGAAGGAGACTCCACCACACTCCTTGGCAGCAAATTCCACTGTCGAACAGCTCTTACTGTCAGGAAGTTCTTCCTAATGTTTAGGTGGAATCTTCTTTCTTGTAGTTTGGAACCATTGCTCCGTGTCCGCTTCTCTGGAGCAGCAGAAAACAACCTTTCTCCCTCCTCTATGTGACATCCTTTTATATATGTGAACATGGCTATCATATCACCCCTTAACCTCCTCTTCTCCAGGCTAAACATGCCCAGCTCCCTTAGCCGTTCCTCATAAGGCATCGTTTCCAGGCCTTTGACCATTTTGGTTGCCCTCCTCTGGACACGTTCCAGTTTGTCAGTGTCCTTCTTGAACTGTGATGCCCAGAACTGGACACAGTACTCCAGGTGAGGTCTGACCAGAGCAGAATACAGTGGCACTATTACTTCCCTTGATCTAGATGCTATACTCCTATTGATGCAGCCCAGAATTGCATTGGCTTTTTTAGCTGCCGCAGAGACAACTTCTGAACTGGGGAGCCTTGTCTCTTCCTTCACACGTGATGCAAATGTCTCTAAAGCAAACACTTAAAACATTGAAAATTGTGCATCTAAAGGAGTTCAGGTCGGAGTTAGACATTACAAGTTAAGAGCATTTGCAGATGACCTAGTATTGACCTTGCAACAGCCAGACACTAGTACTAAAAGAGTATTAGAACTGACTGAAATATTTGGTCGAGTAGCAGGTTTTAAATTGAACAAACAAAAAACGAAAGTGTTGGAAAAAAACTTAACAATGGAAGAAAGAGAGAGTTTTCAGAATGAAACAGGCCTGGAAATAACAAAAAGGGTAAAATACCTGGGGTTAAACTTAACATCCAAGAATGTGAATTTATTTAAGGATAATTATGAAAAAAGTTGGGCAGAGGTAAAGAAGGATCTGGAAATATGGTCAAGGTTGAAACTTTCCTTGTTAGGCCGAATTGCTACTATTAAGATGAATGTATTGCCTAGAATGCTGTTTTTATTCCAGACGTTGCAGATTTTGGACAAGATGGACTGTTTCAAGAAGTGGCAGAAAGACATATCAAAATTTGTCTGGCAGGGCAAAAAGCCCAGAATTAAATTTAAGATTTTAACTGATGCAAAGGATAGAGGGGGGTTTGCCCTGCCGGACTTAAGACTTTATTATGAATCGGCAGCTTTCTGCTGGTTGAAACACTGGCTACTTCTTGAGAACACTGACATTTTGGACCTGGAAGGGTACGACAATAGCTTTGGTTGGCATGCATACTTATGGTATGACAAGGTAAAGGTGTATAAAAGTTTTAAAAACCATATTGTAAGGAAAGCATTGTATAATGTTTGGATTAGATATAAAGATCTGCTGGAAAGTAAAACCCCTAGGTGGGTGTCACCAATGGAAGCTAGGGAAGTAAAAAAGCTTAATATGGACTCTAAATGGCCAAAATATCATGAGATTCTAGAATATGATGGTGAAAGGGTGAAACTTCAGAGTTATGAGAAACTAAAGCCTAAGGTTCGAGATTGGTTGCATTACCATCAGATAAATGAGACATTTAAACAGGACAGGAAAATAGGATTTCAGAAAGAGAAGTCAAAATTAGAAACAGAACTGTTGGAATCCAATACTAAGAACTTATCAAAAATGTACAACTTGCTGTTGAAATGGAATACACAGGATGAAACGGTGAAATCAGCAATGATTAAATGGGCACAAGATATTGGTCATGATATTATGTTTGCTGACTGGGAACAGTTATGGACCACCGGTATCAAATTTACTGCATGTAATGCTTTAAAAGAAAATATTATGAAAATGGTCTATCGGTGGTACATGACCCCAGTCAAGCTTGCAAAAATTTACCATTTGCCTAATAATAAGTGTTGGAAATGTAATGAGACTGAAGGCACTTTCTACCACCTTTGGTGGACCTGCCCAAAGGTTAAAGCTTTCTGGGAAATGATCTATAATGAAATTAAGAAGGTCCTTAAGTGGACTTTTCCTAAGAAACCAGAGGCTTTCCTTTTGGGCATGGTTGGCCAAGTGGTGTTAAGGAAGGATAGGATTTTTTTTATGTACGCCACTACAGCAGCAAGAATTCTACTGGCAAAGTATTGGAAGACGCAAGAACTACCTACTCTGGAAGAATGGCAAACAAAGGTGATTGACTTTATGGGACTGGCCGAGATGACGGGCAGAATCCGTGACCAGGGGAAAGAGACAGTGGAAGAGGACTGGAAGAAATTTAAAATATACCTTAAAAACAATTGTAAAATTGAGGAATGTTAAGATGTCAGGGGGTAAGAGGTAAAGAATTGCAGCAGTAATCAAAAAAATTAAAGGAACTTTTATGAAAAGGAATTAAGATAATGGACCTAAGGGTTGCTAAAGAACCATTAAACAAGGATGCAGGGATGGGGAGGTATGGGGAAGTCAAAAGAAAGAAGGGTATGAAACGATGGGTTGGAAATTATATTGTTTTGTATTGTCTTTGTTATCTGTTTGAAAAACGAATAAAAATCATTTAAAAAAAAGAAAAAGAAAATTGTGCATCTAAAATGCATCTGTAAACCTGATGGGAAGACCAAGATGGCAGAGGATGTAAAGCATAGACACAGCATAAACTGTGTGTGAATTTATAATGTGTTTTAATCTGCTCTTAGTTTATGGTTGGTTTTTATTGGTTAAAAATGTTTTAAATAGTTGTTTTCAATTGTTTTTACTGATAATCTTCTTGTTTTATTCCACTTTGAGGGAATTATTATTATCATTATTACCATTCAGGGCTGTGTAAATTTTATGAAATAAATCAATAAAGAGGACATGTGATTCCCAACACAAAATTTGCATCTTGTTGGTTCTACAATGTGTGTAAAGCAGCAGCACTCCAATTCCGTCATTCAAAACCGTAGCTGAATTCAAGGTTTGTGTGTTTTCATCATTAATGGCTCATTTAATGGACTAACCAAAAGAGCAGGATCCAATTTGCCAGTGCAGACTCCATTGCCCTTAATTAGTTACCTCCATTCTACATATCCAGTTAACTAAATTGCCCTCTTTACTTCTCTTTCGTCTCCACTCCTGTCCAAGAACAATACTCATTTTACAACATGTCTGAGTTACCCGTTAAGAAAGTAAGCACTGATGTAACCTTTAATGAACTGGGCGCTGCTATGCTGCTAAAATAATGTGTCTTTCTGCTCTCCTGAATACATATCCTTTCACTCAAATCTTAGTTAAATCAGGAAAATGTTTGAAGTTGCTTTATTTTTCCCAGACAATAATTTGAAAAGCTTCCACTTCTCTTTATTTCTAGAACTGCCACTGAACTCATTCTTCTCACCCCTCATCCACTCTGACTCATTCTCCTCTCTGTTCCCTAATGGCTTTCTGTTGGCCTATCCCTGAGTAATGTACCATTTTTGAAATGATTCACGACAGCACATTTTTAGTGTTTCTTTTTGTTTTTAAGCCAAAAAAGAAAAATGGGCTGCATTTCACTCTGGGCCGATGGGGGTGCAGGGCAGTGAAACACAAATGGACCTTCAACCATGGCTAGAGATGGATGAGAAAATCAACAGTTTGCATTTAAAGCCTACCTAATTCATGCTTCCTGAAACTATGCAAGAACTGAAATGCAGTCATCCCATGAAATTTGATGAATTTTGCGATGCAATTCTTCAGCCAAATAATGTGTACAAAATGCATATATTAGTGAAAATAACATTCAGCAATGATTTCTATTAGGGAAAATTGTTCTGCAAAAATTGTTTATTAGGCAAAGTTGCATACAACCCTGTATATTAGTAGAAATCTGCACTAAGATACTAATTTAAAAAAAAATACAAACTGATGTGGAAATGCAGAGAACCAAACAGAAGATTAAAAACAAATGAGAAACTGAAATTGACAGAATCACCCATCCATAGCACTCTGCTTAATGAGCTGCTCCAGGCAACTTCCCAGTCCCATAATGAATGCAAAAAGGCTGGTATCCCACTCATTCAGCTTTAAATAGCCATGCCTTCCCCAAAAGAATCCTGGAAAGTGTAGTTTGTTGAAGGTGCTAAGAGTTGTTAGGAGACCCCTATTCCCCACACAGAGCTACAATTACAGCATTCCCTGAGAAGAGGAACTGATCATTCAACCATTGTGGAATTGCACCTCTGGGAGTGGAACAGTGGTCTCTTAACAACCCTCAGCCTCCTAAACAAGCTATAGTTCCCAAGATTCTTTGAGGGGAGCCATGATTGTTTAAAGTTATATAATAGAGCTTCAAATGTATAGTGAAGACTGGGGCTACAAGAAACTGAAACTGACATATTTGTTCATCCCTATTCAGAAGTAAGCCCCCTTGAGTTTAGTTATGCTTACTTCCAGGTAAGTGGGTATAGGATTGCAGCCTGTGTGTGTTTTTCATCAGTGCACTCCATTCTGTGGAGGGAAAACCTCGTTTGAACTAGTTCTGAGCAGAAACCTAAATCACACAGACATTGTAAATAATTTAGAAAAATGTGCATGCTTGGAAGAATTGGTACAGGTGGACTTTCCTCCTGGGTTTTGCACTCACTGATGCTCAAGGCAATTCAATATCACAGGAGAGAGCTGGTTACCCTTTTGCAGCTGAAAAAACACAAATTATAGCATTTTTTTTAATACTGAAAGAGCACCGTGTGCTTGCTGTTTTATCACCAGTGTTTCATTCCTTCAGCCAATTGCTACAGGCCAATTCTGTGTAGTGAGTGATTCTTCCTCTCTCCTGGCTCTTTTGGAGCAAAGTTATTAATCTAGGAAAAGAAATGAGAGTAAACTGAAGTTTACTAAGTGAGAGACGAAGCTGGTGTAGCAAAGCCTAGAGCAGAAGGAGGAGGAGGAGGAGGGAAAGGAGGAGGAGGAGGGTGTTTGTGTGAAGAGGTGTGTGTGTGTGTGTGTGTGTGTGTATGACAGCTAGGATAGCTCAGTCGGTAGAGCCTGAGACTCTTAATTACAGGGTCACAGGTTCAAGCTCCATCATGTTGGGCAAAATATTCCTGCATTGCAGGGGGTTGAACTAACATTAAGGAATAGACCCAGATAGACTCCAGTATACTCTGTGCCTCTATGGATGCTGGATACACTTGTTTCATGTTTTCATTCTGTTCCCAGACTTACCTGTCCTTGCTTTCTAAGTAAAACTGTTCAATGGTGACATCAGGACAGGACTTTTTGAGAGAAGTCCAGGGCCTCGCTCATAATTTCCAGATCAGGCCAAAGGCCCATCTAGTCTAGTGTCCTGTTTGTACAGCAGCCAACTAGATGCCAATGGGAACCAGAAAAGCAGGACCTTAGTACAATAGCACTCTCCCAACTTGTGATTCCCAGCAACTGGTTTTCAGAGGCATACTGCCTCCGATAGTGTTAGCCATCATAGTTAGAGCCATTTATAGTCCTATGTTTTATTAATTTTGTTCTAATCTTCTTTTAAGCTTATCCAAATTGGTAGCTGTTAATGCATCTAGTGGGGACAAGTTCCATAGTGTAAAGAAATACTATCTCTTGACTATCTTCAGTCTTCCAATAACCAGTGTCACAGGGTGAACCTGCATTCTAGTATTATGAAAGCATGAGGAGGGGGAAAAATTTATCTGTCTATCTGCTTTTTCCACACCATAAATAATTCTCCACACTCATCAGAATGAGCAAGCAGGCCCTGAAGCAAGATAATGGCTACCACATTTTGAAGAAAGTGAAGTAATACACATTCAATATCTAAATTGCCCACTCTCCAATAAGAAAAATCCACAATCTGAGAAGTAAGTCACGTAATGTACATTAGCACCTAAAGAAAGTACATATATGTACAGCCATCATATCCCAAACCTAAAACTGCCTAACTGCACCACTGAGTGCATTAGGAATTATTGGTTGTTCCAATTTAATTGGTGATGCATTTTTAAGATGTAGGTGGTTATTCCACATGCAAACAGAAGAAGGAACTGAAAGTTGTTGTGTACTGTGTATGCTCAACTTCCATAATTTTAGAACGATAATTCAAGAGGCGGTGTGAACCTACAGCACATTAAAGAAACAGAGCAAAGGAAATCTGCTTATCCACAATGCGAATTCTTTGACCTGTTCTTCTGTACCAGTGATGGGGAAGCATTTTCATCTCATGGGCCACATTATCTCCTTTGCACCATGAGCCACTGGCAATTGGGGCTAGAAGCAAAAGTGAGAAGAGCAATGAATGCTGATCAAGGGGTGTGGCCCGGGAGGGGATGTGGCCGTGGTAGAGTCCTGTGGGCCAGCCAGAGAGGACCTGCAGTTCCTTACACCTGCTATAATGCAACTATTTACTCAAAGCAACACCTCTCTCTCTCTGTTGTCTTCTTTGCTGACTTCAGTCCATTATTTTAATCTCCAAGTACATGTGCAGCCATCATAAATTACACACTTTTCTCCTATAGCAGGGTGGATGGGAACTTTGTTAACTTAGCAATAACATAATCCTGTTTTATTATGGCCTGTTCTTTCAAGGTTTATAAGCACTACTGAGAATACTTCTCTTTGAAGGTAAACAAATTCCTCACATGGACTTTTCTTACTCAGGCATTAGTGTTGCTTGGATACAGCTGGCATTATTCAGCAAACCAACAGCAAAGGCTGTCAGTGAGGCCATTTTGTTTCCCTGATTTATAAATGCATTATCTGTAAAACAAACAGCTCAGCCTTTTGCATGAACAAACCCCAGAGACAAACAAAATGTCACCTAATTAGCTTTTTACAATAGGTCCTGCTTTTCACTATTTTTCACATAACCGACAGGCACTTAACAACTTATAGCAGTTGTCAGCTCTTAACTATTAATTCCTTCTAATAATAATACTCTACCAGTAACCTAATATAACTGGTAGCTTGTCTCTTACAATCAATTATTTCCAATTTCTATTGTGTGTTAATGCTGCAAAATATGAAGTGCTTCAGGATTCTAACATCTATCCAAAGATCAGGGAGCAGGCTTTTGTCTAGGTTTAGATACAATTGGACATCATTTTGAATCAATTGGACATCAATTGGATACAATTGGACATCATTTTGGTGAACTGAACCCTTCACATCTACACTGTTTTTAACCACTGGTGTCAAATCTTTTGGTGTATAAATTTTACCAAATAAATAAAATTACTTGGCTGGAGAACTGCACTACAAAAATTTATGTGAATTTCAAAGGAGGTTGTTTCCTGATTCATGTGCTGCTTAAAGGTAAAGGTAAAGGTACCCCTGCCCGTACGGGCCAGTCTTGACAGACTCTGGGGTTGTGCGCCCATCTCACTTAAGAGGCCAGGGGCCAGCGCTGTCCGGAGACACTTCCGGGTCACGTGGCCAGCGTGACATCGCTGCTCTGGCGAGCCAGAGCCGCACACGGAAACGCCGTTTACCTTCCCGCTGGTAAGTGGTCCCTATTTATCTACTTGCACCTGGAGGTGCTTTCGAACTGCTAGGTTGGCAGGCGCTGGGACCGAGCAGCGGGAGCGCACCCCGCCGCAGGGATTCGAACCGCCGACCTTTCGATCGGCAAGTCCTAGGCGCTGAGGCTTTAACCCACAGCGCCACCTGCGTCCCCCACAGCAGTCCACCTGCTGTGGGGACTGCTGTGGGGACCACCTGCTGCGTCCCCCACAGCAGTCCACCTGCTGCTTAAGAAGGTGCAAATCAGATAGGTTCACCTTTAACTGCAAACTGAATTGAATTTCTCTCCCATTTCTACCCAAACATTTGCTTTCCCTCCACATGTATTCACCTTACATCTTTTCAGATCAGGTGCCAGGGATCTTCAGATCTGCAACTTTTTTGTGTTCTCACATTGCTTACAATTTCAAACGCAATCTGTGGCAATCACAGTCAAAAATATCATAGTACTTCAGTAATTTGGTACCTTTCTGGATTTCTTATTTTTTTAAACAACAACAACAACAACTCACCACACAAATCTATGGGATACTTCAAAATGCAAAAGCAAGTATTTCTCACACCAACAGCTAGGAACATATTTCTCAAGAGATGCTTTATTGTAATCAAAGAGTTTTTTGTATCAAAAGAAAAGGTATCTACTTTCCTTTACCTAGCAGTTGTCATCCTTCTTAGAGTGGCTTACTTCTCAGTCATTGCTCTTGAACATTTAGACAGAAAATGATCATGGAGATAGTTTGCTCATGTATTTTACTTTTTGTTAGAACAGTGCTAATGTTGCTGGAATGTTTTCAAACATCAAACTCATTGTAGAAACCATTTTATTTAAACCTGTGTTTTTCCTTAATTTGTCAGTGTAGTATAAGCTTGCTTGCAAAGTATACCACATACCTCATATCATCTAATTGTGTAGCTATACTGAGTCAGGCCATTGGTCCATTTAACTCAGTATTGTCTTCACAGAGTGGCAGCAGTTCTCCAGGATTTCAGATTGAAGTCTCTCCCAGCCCTACTTTGAGTTTGCAGGAATTGAACCTGGGATCTTCTGGACACAAAGCAGATAATGTATTAATTTTATATCCCTCCCTCCCTCCCTCCCTCCCTCCCAAAGGAGCCATGGCTACCTTGAGCCATAACCCAGTGTGTTCTCACAGTATACAGAGGGCATAGAAAAGCATTGGAGTGTGATGACAAGGAAGAAAATAGCAATTGGAAAAGAGTGGTAAAATGGAACTCACAACAAATGAAAAGAGTGCTGAGAGAAAGCAAAGGTCCCAGCCTCTAGTCTTAGGACACATGCTGCAGCTACACTACCAAAGCCATACTGGGAACAACATGTATGCTGTCTTCAGTTCCATGATAAAAGAAAGTATTGTGAATTTCCTTTAAAATGTATTAAGTAAATAACAGCTATGGGTACGAATTCAAAATGACATGTTAAATGACTGTCCTGGAAAAACAAACATGAATATGCATTACATTCTAGCCCTAGGATAGCCAACCTGCTACTCTCCAGATGTTTTGGACTACAAATCCCATCATCCCTAATGACTGGCCTTCAGGCTGATGCTGATAGAGCTGAAGTCCAACTTGTTTGGAGGACACTAGCTGGCTACCCCTCTGCTAGTCAATAGTTCCTCACTACCACAGTCTTCCTAACACAATAGTTTTCAACAAGCTGATTTCATCACCATTTCTTTTTGCCATTGTTTGAGGTGTTTTTTTTTCCTTCCTTCTTCCTAAGAAGGACTAAGATTTATAGAGAAAGAAAAAATAAGTGACAATGGGAGAAGTCGGAGAAAACAAGAGGAGAAAGATAGATATATATTTTTCATTAATTTACTGGAGGATTTCTATTCCACTTTTCCAGCTCAAAATGACTTATCAAAGTGGAGAACAATCCTTTAAAAAAGCACACCCCAAAATGCATTGGACCATCAAAGCAAAAAATATAAATTGAATTCAGCTGCATTATCTTAACAGCAGGGAGATTTAATGCAAACCAGACTAAACTGCATCACAGTTAAAGGTCAAAAGACTGCTTAAATGTGAGGGGGGATTTGCTGGGCAATGCTCCTAGCTCTGATTATTCAATTGCTGTGCCATCCACATTGCTACCTGAGCAGCTTTTTCACAAAAGGAGTAAGGTCTCAGACATGTGGTTAAGATCCCTCCGACATTTGTGGGATTGAAAAGCCATTGGGGATATCCCAAAGCTGTCAGGGGTGGCCCAGAATTCCTGAGCCAATATACTGCAGCTGTGGTAACCTTGTTTATTTATAGGCATCCATAGCCCATGCTTCACCTTGTGGTGCTCTTAGTTTGGATAATTAATGAATATATTTTTTATATTCCACCAGAAATATGTTCGGCACTTTAGAGCAGCAGATCCCTACCCTGAGAAGCTTACAACGAGGAGGGTGGAAGAGATGGTGGAGGGCAAAAACGAAGATTATTATTCTCTATGTTCTGTCTTTGTTGGTTCATTTGTCCCTTGTAATGGTGGTGGTAGGGTTCTTTCCTGGGAGACGTGTGTGTGTGTGTGTGTGTGTGTAAATGCCACATGTTTTTCAGGTGCAGGGGTTGTTGAAAAAACATGCATGGTTTTCTTTTCTTAAAAATAAAAATAAAGCAAGGTAAGTTGATATTTGAAGCAGCTGTGGCTGCTAAGCCCTTTACAAATGACAGATAAAAGGTCTCTCAAAGCAATGTCACATGATGATCTTTCCTTGACCTTCCTGGGGGAAAGAGACCGGGGTCAGGGCATTCAGAATCCTTAACTGCATGAAGCAAATATGTGCTTTTGCCTAACTGGATTTTGCCATTGAACTATGATAATGCCTCTCGCTTACCCAGGAGGATGGAAAGGTGCATGTGTGTAAACCTATTCTTTGTCATGGCTGGAATGCAGCCAACTGTAAGTTCCCCAACCCTGCCCTAGGTGGACCCTGAAAACAGATCAAAACATGCAGACCCATCTCATCTCATCTCATTTATGTTTACTCTGAAAAAGGCATTCTTGAGTTTAGTGGGGCTTACTCCCAAATAATATTACAGACTCAGTGGATGGGGAGGGTTCATGTAAATACTGTGTGAACATTCAGTTGAGTTGTGCTATATATTATCATTAAAATGATCTAGCTGTACCACTGTTTAATGTCTTATTCCAAGCACATTTCTGAGTTTGAGGCTGTTTTGGTTGGTAACTGGTTACTCCACACACACACACACACACACACACATACACCAGTTCTTATCGAGAACTAATCACATCTTGCCTTGGTAATTGTACAACTCCCTTTCTGTTACCTTGGCTCATCTGCTGTTTTTCTGAGTTCTGATATCCAATTCATTTCATCTCTAACTCATGTTAGGAACAAATCCCCTGTCAATAAAGGCTTGCTTTTGTTTATAACCTCTCAGGCTGCAAAGTCCTCCCAGCAGCGACCTCCTTTCCTTTCAAAAAGCGTTTTGTCAGAACTCTCCATTGCCCCCTCACTGGCAGATTGCTCTTCCCTTGTCAGTAGGCTCACCTCTTTCCATGTCTCTTAATCAGTCACAAAGCAGGCTGAGTGCTGTGTGGCTTTGCTACCGAACCATGCCGTTATATGTTCCCCTCACCCCTCTTCTTTCAGGCAACAGTGCTGAGCCCATCTGTGAACTGCTGGCATATGTGAATATTATAGCACCCTGTGTATCTTTTTTTAAGCTTTACACTTGGAAGAAATCCGTTAATTTGTGAAAGAAGAATTTAAAATTAAAGCTGTTAACACGTGGGGGGCAATCCCACCTGCTGAACAAGAAGAACAAGAAAGAGAAGGGGGGAGTCTTTAAACATATTGCATGGCATTTGATTTCTGTTTTTGATTGATTTAGGCCTTTGTGTTCTTTCCCGCTGATAGCTTGCTGTCTCCAAACATGTTCTTTTTCTTTTTCTCAACCAACCAGATGCTTTACACATGACTGCTAGGACCACCTAGGCCTAAGTATTAAGAGTCCTCTCCTACCACCTGACCATATTAAAGAGAAATATAGGGGCCAAATGCTTGTAGCTGCTGATCAATATCTACTAGGGTGGCTAACCTGTGGCTGCTACAGGAATTGTGGGACTCCAACTCTCATCAGCTCCAGCCAGCATGGCCAATGGAGATGGAGGGTGGGCATATTCATTCACAACACCAGGAGCACAGTAGGATGTGCATGGCTCCAAAGCCAGAAGTACCAGTAGTCCCAGAATGTCATAAGGACGTCATGAAAGAAGTGGAATGGAGCTGAACAGGGGTGGAGCACACACGTGTTCTCCACCGACATGTGTGTGGGCGGGGTCTGGAATGGTACATGGAAAATGTGTCCTTCTACAGCTACATGCTACCTTAAAATTTGTTGCTGCTTTGCTCCTCCCCCAGTCCTGTTGCTGTTGATCTATCAGGAATTAAGCCATGGTTTTGCTTAGCATTGCATCCAAAATTGGGGCCACAGTTTGCCTCATCTAAACCATATGCTATAGCTTGTTCTCAGCTTACCACTCATGATTTGTTTGAGGAAGACAAAACATAAGCCCTGGTTTGGACGTACCATTATGTGTGAATCAGGCCAATGTGGCCCACTGCTGTATTTAAATTCCTGTGCTTATAACTTTTTTGTTGTTTAGTCGTTTAGTCGTGTCCAACTCTTCGTGTCCCCATGGACCAGAGCACTCCAGGCACTCCTGTCTTCCACTGCCTCCCGCAGTTTGGTCAAACTCATGCTAATAGCTTCGAGAACACTCGTCCTCTGTCATCCCCTTCTCCTGGTGTCCTCAATCTTTCCCAACATCAGGTCTTTTCCAGGGAGTCTTCTCTTCTCGTGAGGTACTGGAGCCTCAGCTTCAGGATCTGTCCTTCCAGTGAGCACTCAGGGCTGATCTCGTTAAGAATGGATAGGTTTGGTCTTCTTGCAGTCCATGGGACTCTCAAGAGTCTCCTCCAGCACCATAATTCAAAAGCATCAATTCTTTTGTGATCAGCCTTCTTTATGGTCCAGCTCTCACTTCCATACATCACTACTGGGAAAACCATAGCTTTAACTATACGGACCTTTGTTGGCAAGGTGATGTCTCCACTTTTTAAGATGCTGTCCAGGTTTGTCAATGCTTTTCTCCCAAGAAGCAGACATCTTTTAATTTTGTTGCTGCCGTCACCATCTGCAGTGATCATGGAGCCCAAGAAAGTAAAATCTCTCACTGCCTCCATTTCTTCCCCTTCTATTTGCCAGGAAGTGATGGGACCAGTGGCCATGATCTTCATTTTTTTGATGTTGAGCTTCAGACAGCACTGTGTTACTTTGTAATGCGGATCTAACAAGTCTTAACATGTAAAAGAAATCAATAGTGACATTTTAATGAGACAAAAATAAGTTCTCCAAATTCCTTTGAATTGTGCTTTTAAAACACTAACTTAGCTTTTCTGATTTTAAAAAAGCACATTTATGAGCTTTGTCATTAAGGACAGGCAAATCTGTCACTTTGCTTTCTCTCTGTTTCTTGTTTTTCCAGTTTCTTCAAATTTGCACATCAATTTGCACTTTTTAGCAAAGAAAAAAAAATGCCCTTGTGGAATCCATTCACATTTATTCTCTGCTTCCCAAAAAGTGTTATTTCTGCCACCAGGCTTTTCAGTGAGCTGGCAAAAAGAAGGAAGGAAGGAAGGACATCATTTTTGTCAACCGGCCTTCAAAGCCTGTGGTCTGAATTTGCAGAAAAAAAGCAGAGCACTGCTGTGAGGTCACTGGATTTTAGGTCACCTGTTTCAGTGAGGAAGCTTGTTATCTAATAGCCAAGCCCTTCTTGTTTGTCTTCTAAGCGAAATCCAGCTGTGGTGTTCCTTTGAAGCACATCATATTTATAAAATAAACAGGTAAATGAACAGCACAAGCACTTAGCTCATTTGAATCCTTGTTCTCAGAATGTGAAAGACTTTAACTCAGTCAGCAATATGTAGTGCTTTGCTGCTGAAGTCAATGCCCAGATGTGTGTATGTGTGCATGTATCTATATCTATATTAGGAGTGCATTGCATCTGCTTTTCTAAAAAAAAATTCTGATCAGTTTTTGAGTCCCTCCACTTTGTTCTGTCTTTCAGGTGCCAAGTTTATTTCATGAAACAAAACTCTGTGTCCTTTTCACATGTACTGCTCTCAAGCCAGGTGTCACCCATCTTGTATTTGTACCTCTCATTTTTTTTGCCCAAGTGCAATACTTTACATTTCTCCCTGTTAAAATTCATCTTGTTTGTTTTGGCCCAGTTCTCTAATCTGTCAAGGTCGTTTTGAAGTGTGATCCTGTCCTCTGGGGTGTTAGCCACCCCTCCCAGTTTGGTGTCATCTGCAAATTTGATCAGGATGCCCTTGAGTCCATCATCCAAGTCATTGATAAAGATGTTGAATAAGACCGGGCCCAAGACAGAACCCTGTGGCACCCCACTAGTCACTCTTCTCCAGGATGAAGAGGAACCATTGATGAGCACCCTTTGGGTTCGGTCAGTCAGCCAGTTACAAATCCACTGAGTAGTAGCATAGTCAAGTCCGCATTTTACCAGCTTCTTTACAAGAATATCATGGGGCACCTTGTCAAATGCCTTGCTGAAATCAAGGTAGGCTACATCCACTGCATTCCCTTCATCTACCAGGCTTGTAATTCTGTCAAAAAACAAGATCAGGTTAGTCTTACATGACTTATTTTTCAGAAATCCATGCTGACTATTGGTGATCACAGTATTCCTTTCTAGGTGCTCACAGACTGTTTGCTTAATGATCTGCTCCAGAATATTCCCTGGTATTGATGTCAGACTGACTGGGTGGTAATTATTTGGGTCCTCTCTTTTCCCCTTTTTGAAAATAGGGACAACATTTGCCCTCATCCAGTCTGCCAGGACTTCGCCTGTTCTCCAGGAATTCTCAAAGATGACTGCCAGTGGCTCTGAGATCTACTAGTTGGCTATCAGATCCTCAAGAGGGCCCTCACTTGTGGTTGCTCAGATGTTGTTGGACTCCAACACCCATTAGCCTGATCCAGCTGTTCTAGAGTGCTACAAATTAGGCACCACTAATTTGGCAGAATGATTATGGGCCAGTCAGTGCCCAAGTTGTATAATGAGGCACAGTGGGAAATGTGTGCTGAACATTTTTTTCTAACCATATTAGATTGTATAGGAATGACCCCTGCTCATTTTCCCTGCTCTCTGCAGCTGACAACATCTGAAGAGTCACGGGTTAGCAACCGCTGACACTGAAGGAGGAGTCAAGACCAGGACCAAAATCAGTTCAGAACTTCATGTTTTACTGATGTGCATTTGTGCATTGTTAAAACATTTGTTCAATAACATTCATTTGGGTCTGAATAGAGAAAATGGTTTCCTTTCCACTGCACATATCAGTTAACTCATCACACAAGCTTGATCATTTTATCACCTAGCATTCCCATTTTAAATCGTCACTGTCCTTATTTTGCCTATACTATCTCTGAATTGTAATTAACAGTTAAATATATTTCAGCCACAGTAGGGAACATTCCTTTCTATGCAATACCTGCCAGTGATGAGAAGGGACAGAGGTAAAAGTGGATGGATCGACAAATGTACCTTTGTACAGCTGGCTAATGAGGATTATACCTTATGCATATGATAAAGTTGACTTTAGTTCAGGAAAGCTTATTCCATAGTCAAATTATATAGACTTTATGGTGCTACAACTCTTTGGTGGTTTTAATTTTTTTGGGGTTTTTTTGGGGGGGGCAGGTTGCAACAACAATGAAAACATAGTGCTGATTGCTGCCCCCCCCAATGTTTACCAAAGCATATCTATGCACAGATAAATGCAGAAGTAAAATTTAAAAAATTAAAAAGTGCAAACAAACTGGAGGAACTGGATAGTGAAGCAAACCCTACAAATTCTTCTAGTCAGTAGTGGCTGATGTGATGGGGCAGTATCACTCACCTGATACTGGCATCACTGCTGCTTAACTGGATGGCATAGCAGCAGGGCAGTGGCAAGTTCATGGATGCCCTGGCAGGAGCACTGGGTTGGCATCTGCACTGGCTCAACCTCTCTGTCACCTGGCCCCACCCTATTCAGGAACTCTTCAGTGATGATATGGCTGCCAGGAGAGAGGCTCTACAGCTCTGACCACCATATTGATTGCTCCTGCTCCTAGGTTAAAGCAAAATCCCAGGGGAATTGAGAATAGGCAGAGTGAACTGGAGAAACAATAGCATCATGGAGCAAGCAAAATCCTGATTCGCAATATTGCGGTTGCAACTGTGCAGAGCCAGTCACATGTATCATCTACCGGCATAGTAAATCAAGCATGATCACAGTCACACAATTGCATATATATGGGAAGCTAGTGAGGGAAACTAAAATAAAGCATATTGCTTTATGTGGATGAATGTACAACCAATTCTTCGTGTGGTTTCACCTCCTGCATCAGGGATGGACACCTCAGACAGACCCAGGGACAGTCCTAAGCCACAAACCCCATTTCCCAACCCACACACCTCATTGGTTCTGCTTCACACCCCACTTTTTTTGCCTGGCTGGTACTCCTTGAACTCTAATGATGCCTCTTGCTTGTCTGGGTGGAAGATAGCGAGGTGTGTTTATAGAAACTAGCCAGCTGTACAAAGGTACATTTGTCGATCCACCCACTATTACCTCTGTCCCTTCTCATCACAACCCCCTCAGGGTTGCCTAGAAAGGAATGTTCCCCATTGCAGCTGAAATATATTTCCCACCCCTGCTCTATCATTATGAGTTTATAAGCTGGCAGCATGCCACAGAAGTTCTCCTGAATCCTCTGAAGTAACCCTGTTTTTTAAAGAGACCATTGTATTGATTCTGTGCATTTTATTTAGGAATTTAGCACCCGTGTGCAAATTTAATTTGTTCAAACTAATATTGGCCTTTCATTTGAATTTCCTTATGGTTAATCATACATTTATTTCCCTTGTTATTTTCGCTATATTTTCTAAACATCTGTCTCATTAAGTGAGCTTTTGGCCACCAACTTGCTGAAATCCCTGCTGAGGACACAATGCTTCTGGAGGACTATGTAATTCTACCCACTGTGTAAATGAAAGATTAACATAATTTTGGTTTCTTGTGCAGCTATAGTTTGCTGCTTTTGAACAATGTAGTTTAATATCCTCAGAACATTTAATTAGCTGAAAGAGTCTGCCGTGCTGCAACGACATATGATTCTTGGACTCAGCATTGCACAGCTCAATTTGATGGCATTTCTTCATAGCATACACTGATTTATTAAGGGATGTGATTGGCGCTGTGGTCTAAACCACTGAGCCTCTTGGGCTTGCTGATCAGAAGCTCTGCAGTTTGAATCCAGGTGACTGGGTGAGCTCCCATTGCTCTGACCCAGTTTTTGCCAACTTAGCAGTTTGGAAGCATACCCATGCAAGTAGATAAATAGGTACTGCTGGGGTGGGAAGGTAAATGGCGTTTCTATGCGCTCTGGCACTCGTCATGGTCCTTTGTGTTCCAGAAGCAGTTTCGGCATGCTGGCCACATGACCCGGAAAGCTGTCTGTGGACAAGCACCAGCTCCCTCGGCCTGAAGCAAGATGAGCGCCACACCCCATAGTTGCCTTTGACTGGACTTAACAGTCCAGGGGTCATTTACCTTTACCGTTACCTTTACTGATGTACTATAATCTAGAATGTGTGTGCCTGCATGTGTGTTTGTGTGTGAAAAATACTTAACTGCATTTTATTATTTATTTAAGATATTTATATGCCACTTTAATTACCAAGGTTCAAAGCAGTGCATGTAAAAGCATAAAACCAATATTGCTATGAACTGAAAACATCCTTAAAATGCTTGCTGAGTTAGAAATGTCTTTGTCAAGAACCTGAAGTTCAACGGCATGAAGAATGAATCTTGCCACAGAAAAGGAAAGAACTATTTAGTCTCTGGCTGATTATTTCCTCATTCTCTTATTTCGTTTAAAGTAATGGAGAAACTCACGAGGTAATGTCGCCTCATTCAGGTACCAGAGCCAGGAAAGTCTGTTGGACAACATAGTTGATCTCAGTATAGAAATAAACTTCTGGAGCTGTGCTACTCTGCGTTCTCGCTCTACTGCATCACTGCATGAGATTACATAAAAGTTGGCACCAACAGTCCTTAAATGCAAGAACACAGGGATTTCCAGTGGCTGACAGGAATGTATCTGTGCAAGCTGTATTACCAGCTTAACACCACATTATTATTTTTTTTAAAGAAAAACTAGTGGTTGTTTTATATGTAAAAGCATATGCATGCCTTAGGCATCTTTCTTTTTAGATATTAATTGTTTGACCTTGTCTGTACCATCTTAAATCCAGCTCGATAATTATTCTGTGTGATATTTTTAATTCTTCATATTTTTAAACAAATAGCTTGGAAAAAAATCCATTATCTCCCTCCCTCCCCCCTCCAACACTGCTTAACAATTATCGATATGACTCATACACATCAACCTTTCAAATATCTTGTCATAAAATAAAGGTCAACCCATGGAATAGTTTAACAAGAAGTGCTTAAGGAATATAAAGGAATAATGTTGTATCTTCCATTAGAGTTTTATCTTTAAATGCTCAGAACTTATTATTAAAGTTAATTTTCAGATGACTGTTTTTAAAAAATCGTTATTTTTGACCTGATTATCTATCCCACAAGGATTAAACTAAATGATGAATGGGGGGGCTTTATGATGTACTCTAAAAAGTTTATGGCACTGTTATAATTTTAATCAGTAGCTATCAATCATCAATATGAGATAAGTTCTATGGGTTTTATACACTAGTATTTTATAATCTTGGCTCTGACTTTCAGTATCTGAATATTCTGGTATTCTGCAAAATGGAATAGAATTCAATATAGATAATATCATTTCATCTGCATTTTTTGGGGGGAAGCCACCTAATTTTCCAGACTCACCAGACTCATGCAACCATCAGAACATGTTTAGCCCTCCTAGGTTCCACTTCTCTGAATTTTGCAATATCATTCTTGGTTCAAAAAGTATACTAAAATCTGTGTTCTTAAAATGGATATTTTAGGGTAAAGGTAAAGGGACCCCTGACCACTAGGTCCAGTCGTGGATGACTCTGGGGTTGAGGTGCTCATCTTGCTTTATTGGCCGAGGGAGCCGGCGTACAGCTTCCGGGTCATGTGGCCAGCATGACTAAGCCACTTCTGGCTAACCTGAGCAGTGTACAGTAATGCCGTTTACCTATCTGTCGGAGCGGTACCTATTTATCTACTTGCACTTTGGCGTGCTTTCGAACTGCTAGGTTGGCAGGAGCAGGGACCGAGGAGCGGGAGCTCACCCCATCACGGGGATTCAAACCGCTGACCTTCAGATTGGCAAGCTCTAGGCTCTGTGGTTTAGACCACAGTGCCACCCACGTCCCTTGTTTTTTATTTTAGGATAAACTATTATTTTAAATGTGCATGTTGAGATAAAATATTGTTTGAATATGATTTGAATTTGGAAAAGAAAAGATGGAAAAGAATCTGTCTATCCTGAAACAAAATGCACAATAAATATGACACCAAATCAATCCAGCATTAATCATTTGTACATAATTCATTAATGCAGTAGATTTGACTTTGAAAGGATACGTAGCCTTATGAGGAATGGTTGAGGGAGTTGGGTATGAGGGAGTTGGGCCTTTGAAAAGAGGAGACTGAGAGAAGATATGATAGCCATCTTCAACTATCTAAAAGGCTGTCACATGAAAGATGGACCGTGCTTGTTTTCTCCTGCTCCAGAGGGTGGGACCTAAACCAATGTCTTTAAGTTACAAGAAAGATTCTGCCTAAACATCAGGAAGGACTTTATTACAGTAAAAGCTATTCAGCAGTGGAACAGGAGTCCACAAGAGGTGGTGGACTCTCCTTCCTTGGTGGTTTTTAAGCAGAGGTTGGATAGCTACCTGTAGTGGATACTTTAGCTGAGATTCCTGCATTGGAGGGGGTTGGACTAGATGACCCACGGGTCCCTTCCAACTCTACAATTCTGTGATTCTATTCTATGACACACACACACCCCTTGGCGTCCTGCATGATTGATGGCTGGAAGAGGTTGGCGTCTGTCCTGTGCACACCCAGCCAGGGAAGACAATTTCAGCAAGAATGCGTTCAGAAGAATTATACTGAAAGTATATGCAAAGATGAACCCTCAATTTAATAAGCAGCATATTAGTTTTAGTTTTGAATCAGTCTAGGGGAGGCTGGTGGAAGAAAGCCATAAAATGATCCAGAATTATTTTACTCAATGGCTCTTATTGCTTTAAAACATAAACCTTTCAATAAGACTAATGATACAAGGTACACAAGTTCCTCTTTTAGGTAAAAGATGTCAGTGTAAGCAACATTTATGAGACAGAATCCAAGGGATTTCTTATATGTATATAATTTGTGGCACTGCTGCACTCCTCTTGGTTCATAAATCTGCAAAATGTAATTCTGGAGGGTCATACTGTCTCTTCAGAAAGATCATTGCTGCTGCTTGTGCTGAAGTAAATCATTAAGAAGAAGCTAGAAGTGAGCGGCACTGGGGTGGAAGCATCAGCTGAGAAGATTTCTTACCTCCTTGAATTCTGGGGGCAAAAACCAACATCCTTAGGAGATTTTGTGGTTATGTCCTGAAAAGCTTTCTGGAAATCTATATCACCATACCCATCTCCTATATGGAGATTTTCAGAATTTAAAAAGTGAAAGCAAATATGAGTTAAGAACAGCACTATAGCAGGATTAGTGACAAAATAAAAATGTAAACAATAGGCCCAACAGAGCATTATGATTTACATATTTATTACTTATTTTATTTATTTCTACTCTGCCTTTTTATTGGCTAAAATGGCTTTAAAAGCAAATTATTCTCCTGTAGATCATTTTTTGTGTGCTCATCCATAAAGGTAAATGTAAAGGGGCCCCTGACCATTAGGTCCAGTTGTGGCCGACTCTGGGGTTGCAGCGCTCATCTCATGTGGCTGAGGGAGCCGGCGTACAGCTTCCAGGTCATGTGGCCAACATGACTAAGCCAATTCTGGTGAACCAGAACAGTGCACGGAAACGCCATTTACCTTCCCGCCTGAGCGGTACCTATTTATCTACTTGCAATTTGATGTGCTTTCAAACTACTAGGTTGGCAGGAGCAGGGACCGAGCAACGGGAGCTCACCCCATTGCGGGGATTCGAACCACCGACCTTCTGATCAGCAAGTCCTAAGCTCTGTGGTTTAACCCATAGCACCACCCGCGTCCCTTTGCTCATCCATATTTTTTACTAAATTTTTAGTTTTACTTTTGCTTATTTTAAGTCCTACAACATACCTCATGGCTGAGATTAGACAGGCTGCCTTCCTGTTGAACACATTGTAAGAAAGGTTTCTGTTTTTATGATCAATAATAATTGAACTTATTATGCTTTTAAAAATTAATTTATATAATTTAGAAACTTTGACAATAAAGTGGTATGTTGCTGTTGTTGTCATCTGTTTATCACGAGAGACAATGGTAGAGTTCATCTTTGGGGGAGAAGTCAAGCTGTGAAGAGATATATAGCGCCTGCTGTGGCTGTAGAGACTGAAGAGCCAGTGTGGTGTAGTGGTTAAGAGCGGTAGACTCCTAATCTGGGGAACCGGGTTCGCGTCTCTGCTCCTCCACATGCAGCTGCTGGGTGACCTTGGGCCAGTCACACTTCTTTGAAGTCTCTCAGCCCCACTCACCTCACAGAGTGTCTGTTGTGGGGGAGGAAGAGAAAGGAGAATGTTAGCCGCTTTGAGACTCCTTAAAGGGAGTGAAAGGCGGGATATCAAATCCAAAATCTTCTTCTTCTTCTTCTGATACAATAGAGATATTAGTGAAACTAACAATGAAAATGCATTATAATTGGGGAAATTGCTTTGTGAAACTGTACATATTATGCAAAATTGCATACAAAGGTGTCTGTGTCAAAATAAATTTGTTTAAAATGCAATTTAATTTTCATCAGGGTTATTTTTTAAAAGAAATCTGCAAACAAATGTCAAAATATGGAGAATTGAATTTAAGATTGGAAAAATGAAAAAAAAAAAAAATCAGAGAGAAACTGCAATTTAGAAATTTCCCCATCCCTAGAGATGTTGGTGGGGGGAATGAATGAATTAAACATTTCTTAGATATTTTGCTTCAACAGGAACCATCTAAATTTATTTTGCTTTAAATTTAAATTCTTTCCAGATTTACCATACACAATATTTGGGATAAATATTAAAACTGATTAATTCCCATTTTAAAAAGAGGAAGCCAGAAATGTCTTAGCAACTGTTGCCCCCAAATAGTAATCAACACATAAACAGTAGAAGGCGCATTATTGACTATAATGAAATATATTGGAGGTGCATCAGTGACACACCAAATGACTGAGAATTGTGGCCAGTCAATATAGAATACCTTCCAAGGATTCTAGATCCATAAAATACAAGAAACAGCCCCAACCATGAGTTCAATCAATGAGATTAGCATTGACTTAAAGACTAGTACTTCAACCTAACTGGCTTTTTATTCCAGGCTGCTAGTTTTCAGTTTAAGAGCTCAGCAGCAAAAGTAAGACTTTCCCCCCATTTCTGAGAAGTGTGGATGGGAAGAGTGACTAGTATTTCTGACAGTGAGGCTGTCATCATAAAAATTAGGTTATAATGAATATGGGCTACAAGAGAAGGCTGGGGAGGAAGCCCCATCTGTTCATCTCTGTGTTACAGCATTAAAGGGAGCAGATGGACACAAACGATGCCAAGATTGGGGCTAAGAGAGACGTGCAGCTCTGCAGTTTTATCCCTTGGTAGAGAGACCCCTACTGTCAACTCTTAAGCCCCTACACACAACTCAGTGTAAAGCTATCTTACCTCAGTGTTAAGTGGAGGAATTGGAGAACATTCTTAATGCTAGTACTTTATAATTGCACATTCCCTTGATAATTTGGGTTGCCTCACTACAGAAGCTGGCACCAGCACTAAAGCAGATTATTCCAGATTATTTCTCTTTGTGTTTTTCCTCAATCTGAGTAGAGATAAAACAGACTTGAAAAAATTCCATGTTTAATACTCCAAATGTCTTGGATGTTTTCCCAAGCAGGATTTGTCTCCAGTTGTTCTTTAGGCCAGATCCACTGGCAATTTGGGGGTATAGTAAAATCCTCTGAGATCTTCTTCCAAAATGAGGTAGTGGAAACTATTTAGAATGGATATTCAGAGATTTGAGAGGGCAAGAGAATTAGGGATTTGTAGAACCATTTGGAGACTTTCATTAGCTAGATGAAAATTTGTTTTTACTTTCCTTAAAGAATTCACTTCACATTGTATTTTAAGGTCAAATTTGATAGCAAGTCACATATCATATATATCATTTTAACACAGCTATTGCACAATATCATATCCATACAGCAAATTTATGAGCTGTATGAAAAATGAATTTCCCCTAAAATAGACCCGGATTTTTTGTAGATGAGATTCCCCTGCCACAGCAAATGTGTTCATGGAAATGGTAAATGTCATATGGTAGTGAGTGTCATAGGGGATAGATTTGTTCAGTTCACATTTTAATGTGAAACTACGGTACCTAATTTGCATTTGCTGGATCAATATACAAACCAAAATGTAGTTACCCTTCAAAATATGTGTTCCTCTGAATTTTGTGACACGGTTTTCCAAACAAACAAAAGAGCCCACGGTTAGGTCAATTCAGTCTTATCTAGGGTTAGTTCAACTGAATGCATACATGTGTAATAATACAAAGGAGAAAAAATAATAGAAATGAGAAAAAATAGGAGAGAATGAGAAAAAAGAAACTTTTTACAGTCACTTTACATGTGATCGCTCAGACCATCAGTGTATCTAACCTGCTTTGTTCTTCACTTAGGTGGGTTATTCAGTTACATATCTCTTCCAACTGTAGATATGTCACATGGTCTCTATTCCAAAAGCATCTTCCCTGAAGTCTAACTTCTATTGTTTCCTCCCTTGTTCTCTGAGTACATTGCTGAGTGCACACTTAGTGATGCAATCTGCATGACTGACTCAGCCTGCATTGAGCCACTGCTCTTAGCAACAGCCAGAAAAGATAAGGGAGAGCCTATCAACCTGCCCTTCACCCCTTTCTAACAAACTGTTTGCTAAAGGCAGTAGGGATTGGTGTGCAATGCTGCTTATTTGACCTCCCATCACCACCGTTGCTGTGGCATACAGGGAGGAGTGGGACAGCAGAGGGCTCAGTGTGATGAAAGGCACCAGCAGGAGTGCTGGATTGGTTCTGCCAGGGCATTTGCACTGCACTGACCTTGCTGCTGCATCACCCTGCCCCCTCCTGTTACATCACACTGGCATCAGTGATGGGAGATAAGGGAAGCAGCAGCACCCTGCCAACCACTCCTTCCTCAATGACCTAGGGCCATCTGGGTGCTGTAGAAGGAAGGGGAAGCAGTGGAGACAGAGCCTTCTACTCTCACCACTTTAATGCAGCTCAAGCTTCTTTATTTCCCCCCTAAGGGGGGATTACAGCAGCAACTGTGTTGTTTGTTTGCTTGCTTGCTTGCTTCATAGGATTTATACACCACTTGCTTGTAAAAAACAAGTGCTTTACAAAAAGATAAATCAATAAAACTGAAAAAAAATCACAATCATACTTTAAAACACACAAAATTTAAAAAGATTAAAATTACCTTAACTTTCTAAGTATCTAGGTGCTGCTGTTTAGTCGTTTAGTCGGGTCCGACTCTTTGTGACCCCATGGACCAGAGCACGCCAGGCCCTCCTCTCTTCCACTGCCTCCCGCAGTTTGGTCAAACTCATGCTGGTAGCTTCGAGAACACTGTCCAACCATCTCGTCCTCTATTGTTCCCTTCTCCTTGTGCCCTCCATCTTTCCCAACATCAGGGTCTTTTCCAGGGAGTCTTCTCTTCTCATGAGGTGGCAAAGTATTGGAGCCTCAGCTTCACGATCTGTCCTTCCAGTGAGCACTCAGGGCTGATTTCCTTCAGAATGGATAGGTTTGATCTTCTTGCAGTCCATGAAACTCTCAAGAGTCTCCTCCAGCACTATAATTCAAAAGCATCAATTCTTCAGCGATCAGCCTTCTTTCTGGTCCAGCTCTCACTTCCATATATCAGTACTGGAAAAACCATATCTTTAACTATACAGACCTTTGAAGTATCTTGGTAGGCTTGCCTAAACAAGACTGTTTTAAGCAAGTGCCAAAGAAGAGTACAGTGAATACGCCTTCTTGATCTCAATAAGCAGGGAGTTCCAAAGTGCAAGTGCTATCACCCCAAATTATCGATTTCTTACAAATGTGGAACAGGTATCAATTCCACTTAGCTACAGTTTTGTATCCTCTACAACGTCCCCAGACCCAGCAGAGTTCCCTTCAGAGGTCCTCATTTCAGTACAGGGTTATTCAGAAGGATCCTGCATTGGTTTGGACAAGCCCTGAACCCATCCAAACTGCCCCCCTTAATCTTAATCCCACGCACACCTCTTAAACTAAACATTTGCCTGGTTTAAAGGAGAGCTTATTGAGCACATTCATTTTAAGAATATTGCTGTATTCCTTCTTTTTCCATTGCTATCCAAATGTTTGATGTGTTCTCCTTTTCTCCATTTGCACTGCTGATCTATGTGATTGGAAGGAAGTCTTATTCTTTAAGTGGCACTGAAAAGATAGTCTCTTTTGTTGAAAGGTTTATGGGATAACAAGCAGATAAATGTCACCCAGAGAGTTTACTGAAATATCCATGTTCCTCCTCTCTCTACTGACATGTCTCGTGTAGCCAGTGAAATACAACACTGCCCATCGCAGTTCCTGGCTGCTACATCCTAATGAACACACACAGAAAAAAAATGATCCACAATACATTAAGATTCCTTAGCACATATTGGCCTGGTTTTTTGTATTAGCCCTCTGTTCTGTATACTTTATGCCTATACTAAAATAGTGGCATATACCAAGTACTAGAAAGTAGCAATTTGCAGGTGTTCACAACTGCAGGGAGGCTTCTAAGTGCATCACCCTCCAGAAGCTGGTGCATTCACCTTGCGGTGGGGCCTGTTTGTCTCCATCCTTTCCCCCAAATTTAAGCCCATACATGTTCACCTCAAAATGCCTGCATAGGATTACTATCCAATTCACCCTTCTCAATGGTTCAAAAGAAACATTTCCTGATGGGAGGAGACGGCCCAGCAACAGTCGCGTACCCACAAACTTTTCAGAAGGGCAAATCAGGAGGGCCTGCACACACACATTATGCGGCTGCCGCTCACCCCACCCTTCCCCACCTTACCTTTTCTGGCTTGTGCCACGGCAACCTGAGGCCTCCCCACATGGCGTCTTAGCACCAACAGTGTCCCTGCTCTCTCTACCACTGCCATTGCCTCCATCTCCACTTCCAATGTTGAGATCGCTGCCATAGTTCCAGAAGCTGGCACAGCACTTCTGGATGCCAGTGTTTCCATAAGTGTGGCATCCGCTTCTGGAAGATGGTGGTGGTAGTGGCGGAGGCCACAGAGGAAGAAAACAAGGAAGAGGAGGGAGCCCAAAGTGGAGATCTGGGATTGCAATCAGAAGCTGGGGTGGCTTCTGTCAATCCAGGATGTTGAGCTCAAAATGGGGCAACAACAACAACAACAACAACAACAACAACAACAACAATAATAATAATAATATATTTATACCCCACCCATCTGGCTGGGTTTCCCCAGCCACTCTGGGCAGCTTCCAACGAAATATTAAAATACAATAGTCTATTAAACATTAAAAGCTTCCCTAAACAGGGCTGCTTTCAGATGCCTTCTAAGTCTGGTAGTTGTTTTTCTCTTTGACATCTGGTGGGAGAGCGTTACACAGGGCAGGTGCCACTACCGAGAAGACCTTCTGCCTGGTTCCCTGTAACTTGGCTTCTCACAGTGGGGGAACCGCCAGAAGGCCCTCGGCACTGGACTTCAGTGTCCAGGCAAAACGATGGGGGTGGAGACGCTCCTTCAGGTATACTGGACAGAGGCCATTTAGGGCTTTAAAGGTCAACACCAACACTTTGAATTGTGCTCAGAAACGTACTGGGAGCCACTGTAGGTCTTTCAAGACCGGTGTTATATGGTCTCGGCGGCTGCTCCCAGTCACTAGTCTAGCTGCCGCATTCTGGATTAGTTGTAGTTTCCGGGTCACCTTCAAAGGTAGCCCCACATAGAGTGCATTGCAGTAGTCCAAGCGAGAGATAACTAGAGCACACAACACTCTGGTGAGACAGTCTGAGGGCAGATAGGGTCTCAACCTGCGTACCAGATGGAGCTGGTAAACAGCTGCCCTAGACACAGAATTGAACTGTGACTCCATGGACAGCTGTGAGTCCAAAATGACTCCCAGGCTGAACATCTGGTACTTCAGGGGCACAGTTACCCCATTCAGGACCAGGGAGTCCTCCACACCTGCCTGCCTCCTGTCCCCCAAAACAGTACTTCTGTCTTGTCATGATTCAACCTCAATCTGTTAGCCGCCATCCACCCTCCAGCCACCTCCTGACACTCACACAGGACCTTCACAGCCTTCACTGGTACTGATTTGAAAGAGAGGTAGAGCTGGGTATCATCTGCATACTGATGAACACCTAGCCCAAACCCCCTGATGATCTCTCCCAGTGGCTGCACCACGGTTAAGAACCTGCTTCCCTTAAAGGAAGGAGCTGTGTCCATCTGCATTAATCATTTAAAGCAGTAACATACCACTTTAAACAGTCATGGCTTCTGTCAGAGAATCCTGGGATCTGTAGTTTGGCAAGGGTGTTGAGCCATGTTAGGAGACTCCTGTTCCCCTAAGAGAGCTACACTTCTCAGAGTGGTCTAACAATCGACATCTCTTCCCAGGAACTCTGGAAGTTATAGCTCTGTGAAAGGAATGGTGGTCTCCTAACCAGCAAAGGGGCAGGGAGGCAAGTGGAAAAAACCAAACTCAGACATTCCATCCTTCAGCAGAGCTCTATTCCCACATGTTCCACTGAGGCAGCCTGTCGGCATTGCTGCTGCAGGGTGACAAAGAAAGAGGCCCGAGGCAGCTGGTGTACCAGAGAAAGGGAGATTCTGCTGAAGCAGGGCATGTGTACACTTACGTTGCACTATTTTATTGTTGTTAGCTGCCCTGAGCCCGGCTTCAGCTGGGGAGGGCAGGATATAAATAAAATTTATTTATTTATTTATTTATTTATTTATTTATTTATTTATTTATTTATTTTTACCCAGCAGTAAATCCCACTGAAATCAGTTGGGGCTTACTTCTGAGAAGATATGTGCAGGATTGCACTGCTAATCAGATTTGTGCAGGTTCCAGAAGCCAGCACAGTAAAGAGGTTTTGGCTTTGATCCTGCAGTTGGTTGGGAAGGAGGGCACTTGCTTCCGTGGGAATCTATACAGGGAAGAATGAACATCTCTGAATATATTCTCCTTTAGAGTTGTCTATGCAGTTCAGGTATTCATTTGCAAGCATAATATATTCAAAATTCAGATGAGATGGTCTGTGTCACGAGCAGAGTGAGGGGGAGACAGGTATCCAAGTGACTGATTGCTAAAAATCCAGCTCAAGAGCTGTATGATTACAACAATATGGAAAATGGCAACACCTTTGTAACATGTTTTATTTCAGCTAAAAATAACAAAATCCTGCATTTACAGCAAAAAAACATGGAGGCAAATCAGCACCTTGCAACTCACTACTGAATATATTCATTACTGCACAACCTCTTGCCTGAGACTGTGTGACATAAATAAAGCTGCCCAAGGCTTCTGTTTTTGCATTGAGCCTTCTAGAATTTAAAGATGGCTTTCTGAGTTTGTGAACTGGGAAGGGGTAATTTCAGCCATACCCCAATTTGCATTAAAATCCGTACATGTAGTAATAATTCAGTTACATAAGAAGGCATCTAAGGATCCATGCTGCTAAGAATCATTGACATGTATGAAATTCTCACAGTTAGGGATGGAGGAGGATTTGATTCAGTTCACATTTAAAAGCAGATCTACCTAATCTGCACTTTCCAAAACAATATGAGAACCAAAACACAGTGCTCTTTTGAAATTGCCTAATTTTATAATGCAGTTTTCCAGCAATACAAATGCATAAATGTGAATCAAATGTGCATAAAAATACATATAATATGGATAAAATGTACATAAAATGCATATGTTAGCCTAAATAACATACAAAAATGCATTAATTTAGGGGAAATTGCTTTGCAGAAATGTGTGCTATGCAAAAATGTGTATATTAGGAGAAAATGCTGATGAATTCAAAGGGCAGGGCCTCATTGGGGAGGAGGGATTATGCTGTCTACGGCCATACTACCCTGAACATGCCAGATCATGTCTGATCTTGGAAGCTAAGCAGGGTCAGGCCTGGCTAGTACCTGGGTGGGAAAGAGGGCATATGTGGACCTGCCAGTGGAAGTGGCTGAGCAAGAGTTGTAGTCAGAGGGGCAGAACAAAATCTTGTCACCAAGAACCAGGTGCCTCCTCCATAGGTAGAATCAGATGCCCTTGTCTGATGCAGCTGGAATTTGCCTGTGCAGCAGTCACTTTAAAAGGTGGGCAGGAGGGCATGGCAATTGTCCAGACATCTTTGTAGCTTCCATTTGGTTCTAAATCTCTTGCCTTGCTTGTGTATCTTGGAATCACTATGCTGTGCTGGCAACTGAGCCTCTTATTGGCCAGAATAAAGGCATCTTTCTAACTCACACCTGGCAGCCTTACACCTGGAACCTTTGCATTTATTTTTAGCTATTACATTTCTATACTGCCTCTTTGTCCAAGGAGCTGAAGGTGGTGTGCTCAGTTTTCCTCCTCCCTTTATCTTCATAACAAGCCTGTGAGGTAGTTTAGGCTGGGAGGCAGTGACTGGCACCAGATAGGCTTCCTGGTTGAGTGAGGATTCAAACCCTGGTCTCTCAGATAATAGTCCAACACTCTAGCCATTATGCCACACTGGTCCTCTGCACAGCAAATGCTTTATCACGGAGCTATATCCTTCCCGCAGAACCCACTCTGAAAAATCATGGAAGGGGCCTGGCATGAGATGTCCAAGCTGCTAAAAATATGGAAGTTGGGATGCGTACAGTTTGGCACAGTCTTGCTCTTTCGCTATGTTTTCTGCATAAGCATGATTGTCAAATAAGGAGCTAAAGACTAGATAAATGTATCCAACAGGGAAGGAGGGTGGATTTTATGGTAATATACCCCTGAATTTTTAATGCAATAGTTTATTCTCTGGAACTCATGAGAAGAGGCATTTTTGCATCCCCCCCCCCTCATCCCTATAGTTGATTGTGGGAACTAAGCTCTCTTTTTTTGCATTTTTTCCCTGAGTGTGTTAATACAAGATCACTGGACACTGACTGAAGCTTTTAAATGCAAATTCTTCAAATTGCTGAAGTAGGAAAGGCTTTCTTCTGCTCTCAGTTAATCAGAATAAGGCTCATCCCCTCCTCAGCTTCTTCTATCAGGAAAGTCAAATGGTTCAAGTTAATGTGCCCTTGGCATATGCAATGTGCTGAGCACTCTTACTGAAATAACATGGAGTTTAGAGACATAAATATTCATAGTCAAAGTTACTGTTGATTTTATCACTGAAAATTGTCTTATCCTGCTGCTACAGGACATGACTACAAGAACTATCCAAATGCTGCTTCAGAAAGCATTATGAGGGGATGGGGGGAGAAGAGATTATGAATGCTACAGATTTCCTAGATACAGAAAATGGATGTGAGTTAAGGCACCAAAATGTCTGGTAAAGAAGCTGTATGAAAGCATCTCATAGTCTTCTTAGAGCAAATGGTGTCCTAGTTTATGTTTTCAATCTGCCTTATCCCACAAAGAAGCAGTGTGTGTGATGGGACAGAGGGAAGAGCACAAACAAACATTTTTTTTTTTTAAGTTTACTCTTGTTTATTTACACACACACACACCACTTGTTTGTCAACATGGTTTACGAAGAGAATAAAACAATACAATTTTCAGTAACAACAGTTGATAAACAACTATTTAGAAAATTAATAGTCAATAGTCATGGAGTTCCATATATTGATTTCTTACAATGCAGAATGGCTATTTTGTGGCACCTGTGAGAGTTCACATTCTGCAGATCGAAGAAATCAAGCGGGCATATATGGGGTAAGGCAATCTTGCAGGTACACTGGTCCCAAGTTGTAAAGGGCTTTATATGCTAATATCTTGAACGGCTTAGTAGCAAATCAGCAACCAGTTCAGATCTCTGAGCACAGGTGGTGCATGCTGACATGGTCTAACTCCTGTCGCCAATCCTGCCACAGCATTCATACACTAACTGATTGGTTAGGTTGTGTTTATTGAATTTGTATGTTGCTTCCCATTAAAATGTCCTAAAGAAATTTACAAGCAAGTAAAAAAGACAACAATGAAATTGCAAAAGCATAACAAAAACCGATTTGGCAATGAAAAAGAATACTATTGGTGCTCCCCACACCCCCAAAACCATATTTGAATATTATGAGAGTTATATGTAATGTAGGAAACATAATATATAGCACTATCCTAGTTTTATGGCCACCTCATGAGAAGAGAAGACTCCCTGGAAAAGACCCTGATGTTGGGAAAGATGGAGGGCACAAGGAGAAGGGGATGACAGAGGACGAGATGGTTGGATAGTGTTCTTGAAGCTACCAGCATGAGTTTGACCAAACTGCAGGAGGCAGTGGAAGACAGGAGTGCCTGGCATGCTCTGGTCCATGGGGTCATGAAGAGTCGGACACGACTAAACAATAACAACATCTTTATGGCCAGCTTGTCACTTCCTACTCAAGTCCAGAGAGTATGGCAGGGTTGCTGAAGTAGTAAAGCTTATGGAAGCTTCTAATTCTATATTTTGCCCCCGAGTTTGAGATTCCGTATTACCAGATAATTTTAACAAAGCAAAACTGAAAATATATAAATTCAAAATATTTTCAAAAGTCTATTACTAAAAATGTGCAAGAGATTGTTTAAAAAATAAAATAAAAAGCTATTTCCTATTTATTTCTTAGTGTCATTTCACAGAATTGTGTATTAGTCCAAATCTGTAATTGTGCAATTGAGTAATAATAATAATAATTTTTTAAAAAAAATTAAGGAAGGGGGGTAGTTACCACTATTCATGGATGCATGGTCCAAAAGAAAGCTTTGCAGAAGTGTGTTTGCATACAACTGAATCTTCGCTGAACATACTAGTTTCATATTTACTGCCACCTCTGCTTGATTAGCATAATAAATAGGATGCTACATTAATCAATGAGTGACTCCAATGCAGTCTTGCTAATGTCCTTGCACTCAATAGATCTTGTCTGTTATTCCTTTGGATGCAGACTCCCATGTCAGACAAATTAAATGGAAAAGAACAACAACCAGAAAAAAGTGATGGATGTAGACTGAACAATGCCAGTTTGGGCGTGTACTTCTAATTTCGCTAAATATTATTCCCTCACTTCACCCACACCTTCAGGGATGTAATTCACCCAATTGTTGGGACTTCAATTCTTTCCTTATTTCATTTAATAAAGCCTTTGTCTTGTCTGACTTCATGAAGAGATGTTAGCCTTAAATCAGATTGACTTTACCCTACCCAATTTACATATGCTGAAGAAATAAAAGCCTTTTCGAGAGTTGCCAAGGGCCTTCCAGCAGCCTCAAAAGAGTATTAAGACCTTGAGTTTAATGTGAACTGCCTCTGACACAAAACACAAAGCTTCCCTTCTGAATGCTAATGGATTCATGTACAACGAGGTATTCTCTGCAAGTTTTAAAAGCAAATGGTGCTTCATTCGTTCAGAGCCTTGCCAAGACCATAAGGCCCTGAAGCCTCGCTTTTCAGATTCAGTAGCAGAACTTGTTCATCTTTGTGGCCATAGGCTAGTGAGAATTTTTCTTTGGTTTACATTATTAACTGACCTGATTAGCACTTCCAGGATGGATATGAACATTGTTGTTGTTGTTGTTGTTTAGTCATTTAGTCGTGTCCGACTCTTCATGACCCCATGGACCAGAGCATGCCAGGCACTCCTGTCTTCCACTGCCTCCTGCAGTTTGGTCAAACTCATGTTTGTAGCTTCGAGAACACTGTCCAACCATCTCGTCCTCTGTTGTCCCCTTCTCCTTGTGCCCTCAATCTTTCCCAACATCAGGGTCATTTCCAGAGAGTCTTCTCTTCTCATGAGGACACAGTTATCCACTGGTTTATACTTGGCTAGGAAAACATCAAAAGCATGTCTTAGGTTAAAAAATCGAACTGGATATGGAATAACTGATTGGTTCAAAATTGACAAAGAAGTACGACAAGGCTGTATATTGTCTCCCTGCTTATTTAACTTATATGCAGAATTCATCATGAGAAAGGCTGGACTGGATGAATCCCAAGCTGGAATTAAGATTGCCAGAAGAAATATCAACAACCCCAGATATGCAGATGACACAACCTGGATGGCAAAAAGTGAGGAGGAATTAAAGAACCTTTTAGTGAGGGTGAAAGAGGAGAGTGCAAAATATGGTCTGAAGCTCAACAGCAAAAAACCTAAGTTCATGGCCACTGGTCTCATCACCTCCTGGCAAATAGAAGGGGAAGAAATAGAGGCACTGAGAGATTCTACTTTCTTGGGTTCCATGATCACTGCAGATGGCGACAGCAGACATGAAATGAAAAGACCCCTGCTTCTTGGGAGAAAAGCAATGACAAACCTAGACGGCATCTTAAAAAGCAGAGACATCACCTTGCCGACAAAGGTCCGTATAGTAAAAGCTATGGTTTTCCCAGTAGTGATGTATGGAAGTGAGAGCTGGACCATAAAGAAGGCTGATCGCTGAAGAATTGATGCTTTTGAATTATAGTGCTGGAGGAGACTCTTGACAGTCCCATGGACTGCAACAAGATCAAACCTATCCATTCTTAAGGAAATCAGCCCTGATTGCTCACTGGAAAGACAGATCCTGAAGCTGAGGCTCCAATACTTTGGCCACCTCATGAGAAGTGAAGACTCCCTGGAAAAGACCTGATGTTGGGAAAGATGGAGGGCACAAGGAGAAGGGGACGGCAGAGGACAAGATGGTGGGTCAGTGTTCTCGAAGCTACCAACATGAGTTTGACTAAACTGCAGGAAGCAGTGGAAGACAGGAGTGCCTGGCATGCTCTGGTCCATGGGGTCATTAAGAGTCGGATACGACTAAACAACAAGGTTAAAAAATACATACAAAAATGTGTATGTTACAAAAATGCATATTTTGTGGAAAAATACATTTTAAAAATGCAAATTTCATTGTTGTTGTTGTTGTTTATGTTGTGTGTTATTAGTCACGTGTTCCTAAGGTATTTGAAGTCCCAGGCAGTGTCTGACATTCCTTGCTAGTATATGTGTGGAAACTGAGACTGTATGGAATAGCAATGGATGTAATTAAATAGGCACATTAATAACAATTTTATATTACTTTGAGTGGGGAGAGGATGGAACTGGGAAATGAGGAGTAAAGCTAATTACCAAAAAGAGCCAATGTAATTAATGAGAATTTCCAGTGAAGGAATCTCAAATTCAAAGTCATTACATCTTAATAGCACATTTAAGTGCACATGCAGTGCAGTGGGAGTCAAATGTAAACAGCCTCTTGTTGTTATCCGCTGAAAGATTTGCTTCTCAGCAGCAGAAGAAAGGGACATTTTCTGCTGATGACAAGACACACTAATTTCTGACCATCCATCTCATTGACTTTATCAAAATTGCCAAGCTAATGAGCCTTATTTATAAACATCAGTCCTATTAAACTTCATTTGCATTCGGAGATGCTTGCAGGATCAGTAAATACACAGAAGGTGTAGGCTATATTCTCCTATGACCCTGATTAGTCAACCATCAATCTGATGGTTTTAAATACTCAAGAAAGAGGATTGCTGGGTAAGGAATATATAAAAGGATACACAATGAAATGGCTTTGCATGGTCTGGGAGTGCCAAAATATTGCATAAAATCTTGGAATGGCACCTGGTGTCCAAACATTGATTAAGACCACAGCCCCTACCTCAGGAACCCTACATTGAGTTTGGCTACAATATCACAAGACAGAGCTGAACCTATGTGAAAAAAAATGAGCAAATGAAACCAAAGAGATGTTTCAGTCTGCCATCTTGATTCAAAATGGTACCCAGTGTCCAAATGATTAAAAAGTCTGCTGCACCACCTCAACAACCCTTGTGCCAAGTTTGGTGATGATATCTCAAGAAGCGTCCAAACTTTTGCCAAAAACAAAAACAAAAAACCATGCCAAAGTGATATTTGGTCTGCCATCTTGACTCAAAATGGTGTCTGGTGTCCAAACATTAACAAAGACTACCACCCCGAACTTCAGGAGTGCTAACTTGAAAAAAATATTTGGGGGAACATAAGCCCCGCGCAATGTAATCATGGCATATGCACATCATTTGAATTACAATGCCCATCAACTGGAGGGGGGGTTGTACCCCTCAAATATTTTATTTGGGGGACTGAAGTGACCTCAACCCCTAAGAGTTGACTCCTATGTCCACCTGGGTAACCCTCATGCCTTGTCATTGGTGCTAACTTGAATAAAATATGGAGGAGAATGTAAGACCTGCCTCACATAATATCACAAGGTGTTGGACACACACACCATTTGAATGTCAATGCTGAGTAATTTTGGGGGGTGGCCCCCTCAAATATTTTATTTGGGGGACTGAAGGGACCTTGGCCCCTAGGAGTTGGCTTCTATGTTCCTTGGTAACCCTTGAAAGGCATCTGAATGTGTAGAAAACAAAGAGACAATTGCTTTCCAAAATATATAGTAGATAATCCCAAATTATTATTTTTTTTAAATTCCAAAGCAGCAAGCTGGAAAAACCACACACACACACACACACACACACACACACATATAACTGAACAACTAACAGCTCCAAAGCAGTCAGCAAAATAATGTTGTTTTCCCTAATACACTCCAATGTTTAACTTTCCTTGTTTTCTGGTTACAAAAGTGGCTAGACAGATGCCACAAGCATCTCACAAGCAGTAAATGATGGATGATTAGTTTCAATGGGAAACACTTTGGATATCAGTTATTCTCCTACTTGCTGCCTTATTTTCTAAATTCAGTAGAGTGAATATATATATTTGACCCTTTTCTATCATGTGACTTGAATATTTGATTTGTGATGAGCAAAGTCCCCATCTCTCTTATTCGATTCAGAAGTGAGCTCAATGAAAGAGTTATTAAGCAAACCAGGTACAGTGGTACCTCGGGTTACATATGCTTCAGGTTACATATGCTTCAGGTTACAGACTCCACTAACCCAGAAATAGTACCTCGGGTTAAGAACTTTGCTTCAGGATGAGAACAGAAATTGTGTAGTGGCAGCACGGTGGCAGCGGGAGGCCCCATTAGCTAAAGTGGTGCTTCAGGTTAAGAACAGTTTCAGGTTAAGAACGGACCTCCAGAATGAATTAATTACTTAACCCGAGGTACCACTGTAAAAGGTTTATTTATCCTGAGCCCAAATCTGAGTCCAATTTGCATGCAATCACTCTGACAATGATATCACTTGGGACCAAGCACTTAACCTTCACACACTCCCCATGAAACATCCCCAGGTTTCCCTAGGCCTTCCCACTTACTTTGCCTGGCCACAGTGAATTCTGACAGTAGCAGCAAGAGAAGTATATCTCCTTGGCATCTTCTGGTGCATTGCTACAGCTTCACACTAGGCGTCAATGGGCATGGGAAATGACATTTTCCCCAGGGCACCTGACATTGATACAAATAACATAGGTGTCCATGTGAAATTATATTTTTCCAAGTTCAGTGACTCCTGGGAGGCTTGAAACATTCAAGGGCAAAGGAAGAAAAGGTGATGTAAACTAGTTTCCATACTTCTGCTTCCTTCATGTTTGCAGTCACTGCAGCTTTCAGGTAAATTCATAGTTACTTGGCGATGGGCAGAGCATTTCTTCTCTGTCTTGCTCAAGTTATGCTCAAGTAAGGTGTGTAAAAGATATGTTTACTGTGCATAAAATACGATGTTTGTGTGCATTGTGTATGGAATTTGGTAGAAGCTTGCATTTGCAGAGAAATGTCACAAGCGCAGAAGGTGTTTGTGCAGCTAAAGCTGCAAAGAGGGTAGAGTTTGTGTTTTAATGTTATGTTAATTGATGACTCATAACTGGGAGTCTGGGTCTCTCTCAGAAGCTGCCAGCATATGAAGCAAGCAATTTGCTTATCTGAATCTGTCTCTGGAACCAGAAAGAGAATAGTTATTGGACTATACAGGCAGCAACTGTTCTAGGCACGTCCAATATGTGCACAACCATGAAAGTGTGCATTGCACCAAACCCAGAAGTGACCCAAAAACATCACAAAAAGGAGTGGAATGGGGTGCTTGTAGGCTTTTTCAATGGTGTTTCAAATATACTGTATGTGATTTTACTTAAATGTGCAGTGCCTTGGAATGTAGCCCCACATAATTTGGGAATAGCCTGCATTGCGTGACCAGGCGGAGTCCCCCCCCCCCCCCCCGGCTCCCAGGAACCACCAGAATGAATAATGACCCATGACAATATGTTATGGAATTAAAATTTTGGCCACAACTTTATTAAACTTTCAAATGTAGGAAGACCTTGGCTTAGGCATTGGGCGTGTATCCTTCCCAGCCCCCCAGCCGGGGGAACTGGGGCTTCTCAGGGTGAATGGTGTATGGGAGGTGCACTGCAAGATGCATGTGTACGCAGGCAGCCCACCCCATATCCCCACACACAGGGTAGTTCACTGACAACCTTTCAGTGTATGGCCAGAGACACCCATTTACAACCCCTTTAAGAGGAGACCCCAGAATCGCTGCTGGGAAAGAAAAGACTAAAGGTTTCCACCCAAGGCCTTAAACTGCCAAAGTTGTGATGAATTGCTACGGGGAAGACAAAACCTGCCAATGCAGGGAAATTTATTCCTGGCTCTTCAACAGCAACCAGTCAAAAGACCGTAGCAGCACCCACAAAACAGGAAGAAAAAGGTTAACCTACAAAAAGAACATTAAACTAAGGGAGGGTTGGCTAGGTGAAGCTCCTGAGCCAACTGCCTGGCTGCTGCTGGCTCTGCCTCCTATTTATGAGACTGGCCCCACCTCCAGCAGTGCTAAATGACCACATAAGGTTTGGCGGGAACCTCCAAAGTATAGCACTGAGAGGCAGGCCAGTCCAACCAGCCAGTAGGTCCCCAGGAGCCCGAGGTGCCATGCATGATCCCGCAAAGGGCACCCACAGTGTAAGGTGTGAGCGCTCATTAGCAAATAAGAACTTAAAGAAAACTGGACTGCATTGCAAGTTTAAGAGCAATGCGTTGACTGTATTTACATTTTTTTTTTTTTGTAACAAGTTTAAAGACAGTTAGCAGTAAAACTTTGGTACTCTTTCCATGGTGTGGAGAGCTTATTGATTCATACTGTGCATAAGATCCAAATCAGAGAATTCCACTTGCATAACTGTAAAAAGTTGGCCATTAGAAGCCACCATGATTTGTATATCAAACCAAGAAATGGTTATGTTTTATGACATCACTATCTTTGACAGCTATGATGACACAAAGATTTGTGTTCTAGAATAGCCCGTGTGTTGTATGTATGAAGGGGGTTCAATGTAAATAACAGGAAGCTGGACTGTGCTACTAACCTCATCCCCAGCCAGTGGCACACCTACATTTTGAGGGCCCTGAAGTTTGAACTATTATAGGGGCCCCTTCGCAAGGGCTGGATAACCACTTTTTTCTTTTCTGTAGAGTTATTCCACAACAGATCACCACATTTTTTTTTTCTTAAAATGTAGCTACTACATCTCAGATTTTGACTAAAACTGCTCTACTGAATTATCACATTTTGAACTGGATGTATTGCTAGTCCTACTCCACAACATCCATGCACTGAGCAGGGGCATCTTAAAAGGGACAACTATAAACTATCAGGCAAGATTTTGCTCTGTCCTTAATCACTAAAGCATTGACAAGAACCGCAAAGCATATTTTTAGTAGCACAATTTAACATACTATTTGTCATGTTACTGCCTCCTACTATGGGTTAAATGTCTTCTAATTCACTTGCATTGCTAATTTAAATGCCCTGTGTATACTAGGGTGTAATTACATTGATTCAATAGAAATGCCAGAGGCAGCAAATTATCTAGCTATTAATCATTGTGCATATTCTAAAATACTGGCCCGCACAATATACACTGATGGCTAAAAGAGAATGACTTCCAAAGAGAGCAGCTAGTTAAAAGCAAAGAATACAAATCCGTTTATGTGCTTTCAGGGAAAATAGAGGATGAATGCTCTGGTGTGCACTGTGTAATGTATAACGCCAATCTCTCTGCACCACTGGTGGAATTCAAGGATTTGTTTATAGTTTAACTGACATTGCTGTGTGTTGGAAGCTAAGTGGTTTTATCTTGTTGACCTGTAAGAAGTTCTTGAGTTAATTCACATATTATGGGAAGAATTATCACACCTCATGCCACTAGTGAGGAATCTCTGGACCATAGGCCTAATTTGGCTTGTCAAAGGTCCCATTTTGGCTCACAAGGCTGGTTTTCCCCAAGCCAGATCCACCTGCCCAAAGGAACAATCAGGAGTGTCAAGTGAATTCTCAATTGTTCCATGACAAACGGGGATCACTGTCAGTGTCTATCAGCTGATAGACACTGATAGCAAACACTTTTCAGGTTGCCCATTATCAGGTATAGTTTGGAGTCAAACCACACCTCAAAATTGACATTTTCTCTCTGCAAACCTGCTTTGCAGACAGCTTTTCCCATCTGCAGAGGAAAGGTGCCAGCTTTCAGGCACAAAAAAAATCCCAACTGTGCCTGCTAATAGAGAAAATGGGACTGTCAGAACCAATCAGTGCTGGCAAGGAGCCCTTTGTCACCTGATGCAATGATGTCAGGTGACTGACAGGTGAGCAGTCCTGCCCACCTGTCATAGTGGGCTGCAGGAGTAGGAAAGGGTAGGATCTGGCTTACTGCCCAGGACCAGTTTCTCATTTCTGTTTAAAACCATCATTTTCAACTCTGTGTTCCTCCATCACCGCTTTACTCAAACCTCTGCTATTGATTTAGCAAAAGCTAGATAGTATAGAAAGATACACATTTTTCTGTTAACAAATATTGATACAAACAAGCTTTTCAAACTAGCAATTACACGCTTTTCCAGGCTTGCTACAAAGAATGTGATTAGAGGTGTGGTATCATGGGCATCAGGGCAGCCCCCAAGCCCAATACTGTGAATGCTGGTTAGCCATCATAGCAACAGATGGAGTGCAGGGCTCCAAACTGGGGCTGTTTTGAAGGGCAGTCTGATCAATCACATGGTTTTTGTGCTTTGAGACACATGGGAAGGACTCTTTGACATAGCTGGAATTTTGCATTAGGAATGACTGAGTGTTCCTGATACCTGGTTGGCCAGTAAAAAGAATGTTTGCAGAGTTTCCTGGAATTCAAAGAATGGAAAGACTATGTGGCTTTGAGATTTGTTGGGAATTTTTTCATTACTTGACATTCTCCTTGGGAGGGCTCTGCCCCTATTGTCTGAGGGAACCAGTGTTAGGATATTTCCATTCCACCTTAAGAAGGGAGCAGGTTGTTGTGTCACAGCCTGGGTATTTCCTGTTCACAGGATGTTTCTGTTTTTGTATATTGCTTTTGCTGTTCTCTCCGTGCCTGGACATCGAAGCAGGCAGTCATGTTTTTTTCTTTGTTCTGACCACCACTGAATAAAATTGTAAATAATGCTCTCCTGGGTGCATCTTTCGTTGTGCGAACTCTGCTGAAAGAGCGTGCACAAGATCTGGAATGTGGCAAGCTATTTCTGAGGCTTGTGTCGCTAATTGACTGATACTGTATCTACGGGAGATCGATGGATCGTCCGGAATCGACGTGGAGGCATGATGGCCTTTGTCTCCCTGGCAGTATCCCAACAACCAGGTTCTGCTGAGTCAGGAGCTTGTGGATCTCTGTTTGGTTGTCTCATGTGGTGAACCAGTGACCTATAGGTGATAACCTTCTCAGTGAGGAACCTTCTAGGGTTGGACTCAGTTCATTAACTGAAGCTGGCCATTGGATCTTTCCAAGCAGGAAGGAATGAAAGAGCTTCCTATTCAAGGTGAGCTTTGCTTTAGTTCTTCCAAACTCTGAGAGGAGACAATTTTGTTCTGGCTGTCTGATAATGGCTTTTTCCACAAGCCTTGCCCCACCCTCCAGCCCTAGGAGCCTTCATAGGGAAGCTGTTTCCAGAGGAAAAACTGTGAAGGATGAGAGACTGGCTTTCCCAGGGCTGCCCAACCTCCAGCCCAAGTAACCTTCAGAAGGGAGTTGCTGCCACAGGTATTATGTGTTTATGTATTTTAATGAGCTGAATAAAGTGAAAGATTATGAGTTATGGGGTTGTGGAGTGTGTGTGTTTGAATTCCACAGTGCTTAGCTTATTTTTTTGTTTGATACTTTGTTAAAGGTGTTTTATATATTATGAATGCTGTAGTACTTTGTGGATCCTATTATACTATTTTTGTTGCAATTGTGCAACTTAGCTTCTTCTTCTTGTTTTGTTAATAGCGTTTTATAAATTCTAATTGTTTTACTGATGATTTGCAAGTTTTTTATTGATGATTTGTTAATGGTTCTATATGATTTATATCGTATTTGTTATGTTCTATTACATTATTATTTATTTTTTGTAAGCCACATTGTGATTCATTTGAATTAAAGTGGCATTCTTGTATTCTTGGTATATCTATAATGATTCTAGACCTGGGGCATTTTGCTGCTGCTAGTGGTTAGTTCCACTCCCAAGTAAATGTTTGAGAATTTGTACTGCCATTGGGGACCATGGGTGAAATCACACACACACAAACACACAACCAGTTTCTCTGTCCACAACTAGGTGGAACATGTGGAGAGATCGTTTGCACACAGCTTGAGTTTGCACTTGGGAAGCCACTTCTGCATTTATCTGTTTTCTCCTTACTGTGAATGGACTAACAACAAGGGATATAATTCAGGCTTCCTCAGCCTCGGTCCTCCAAATGTTTTTTGGCCTATAACTCCCATGATCCCTAGCTAGCAGGACCAGTGATCAGGGATGATGGGAATTGTAGTCTCAAAACATTGGGAGGGCCAAGGTTGAGGAAGCCTGGGGTATATAAATGCAACAACAGTTGGATGACATCCCCAATAGAACTTTTTTTCTTACTTAATTGAAAGGAGGGGTTTATGGCTCTCTATAGAATGTTATTTGTTTATGCATTAATTATTAGTAAGTTGCCTTGCATAATAGTGCTATGGTAAGGAAGCCCTACAATATTTAAAACAGCTAAAATAGATAGGGGGAAGTGCTTATGAAAAACTGATAGATATTATGACCTTTGGTCCTCCCTGCCCCAGTCCTGTGTTGTTAATCATGTGAAAGCAATCTCCAAGCATATAACTCATGTATTTTGTTTTTGCTGTTGAAGTTTCCTGGATGTAGCTCCCATGGGTTTCCATATCAATCACATTTCAATCACTCATCATGGCCCTGACAAGTAAAGAGAACCTTTTGCTTATGTAGCATACATAAAACCTCCAAGTAATACTCATCTGTGAAGAATGCTATGATTAACTCGGCTGTGATTGAAACTCTTACATGGGCTGTTGCCAGATGGTGTAGTCTTAATATATTATCAGAGTACTGTTCATGCTGGCCAGTCCAACATTAATGTATCATGTAAGCCATAATCCTGCCGGCCATTACTATGTTAATGTAACACTTAGTATCATTCGTTTGATTCATTGATATTGCAAGAGCTACCAGGAACCCATTATAAAGAGCCGAAGTCCCTGTATTTCATCACGAATAAAAAGCACTTTTTCCGTAGAGAAAATTGTTGGAGCTACAATAAAAAAATGACAAATCTATGGTGCAAAATTGGATGCTATGAATAAATGGCATCACTTTAGGGGTGCTTCTAAAATTGTATTTATCTGCTCCAGATCTTGAGTTCAGAATTACCTGGTCTTGTTTGAAAAGAAAACATAATACATTAGGCACCCTCTACTGTTTTGTTTTGTTTTTAATGTCTGAATCTTGTAAAACATGCTATGCATGCACAGTTAGCTCCTTTCAATTCATTCAGTCTGCTTTTGCCTTCCTCAACCTTCTATATTTCTAACTATATTCCCCCTCCACGTTTTATCATTGTGCACCTGCACATGGGTAATGTGGAGAAAGAGAAAATAAAACATGAACAGAAAGCTTCCATCAATCAAGCATGCTCCTCTTCAGGTATTAATTTTAGAAATCTCCTAGATCAGGGATGGGAAAGCTGTTGCTTAACTACAACTCCTATCACTCTTGACTGTTGAACTACAACTCCTATTACCCTTGACCATTGGCCATGCTGGATGAGGCTGATGGCAGTTGAAAATCATGGTTCGGCTCCACCATAAGAGGAGGAGTGGCATGTGTCAGAGCCCTTAACTGTGATGGCAGTAAGCATAGGAGAACTGGTGGCTTCACTGATGGTTTGGGAAGAAGGAAATAGAAGAGAACAGCTGAAGCAAACTCTGTGAAAGAGGTCTTAATTGAGTTGGGAGATAGTGGCTTGTGGGGTGTGATGCTACAGTCAGAATCTTTTGTTTCCTTTCACTTGGAATACTCAGCCTAAGTCTAAGGCAAGGTTTACCAAAACTTTCTTTGGGAAGGGAGGATTTGTTTAAAAAGAGTTTGGGGGAGATGCTACTTAACTTACTGGGCATTGCTGGGAACTGTGGCTGTCAGGAGGTTGTGGAGAATGCCGACCATATTTTGCAAAATTCATTGGGATTGATGTGACCTTGCAGGACTGGGAACCAGTATGAAAAAGCTGGAAAACAATGGAAAACTCTTGTTTGTCTTGTAAGGCTAAATAAAGTAAGACACAACCCACTCCTAAAATTTCCGGGACATTTCTTCCTTTTTCTTACATGATTTCTTGGGAGGGTTTCATTTTGTTTCCTATCCATCAAATGGTGAAAAAAGAATAAGAGATAAAACATCTCTGGTTAAATCTGTTACTCTGCATCTCCACTTATGCGCACATGCGCACATGCATATACACAAAAACAGTATGTACATTCCAAAGGGATATTCATATATTAGCATCCAAAATGTATTCATCAATTAATTTAATATAAAAGTTATGGTAATTTATAATCAAAAGAAGATCCTACATGGAATGCCACAGTCATAAGGGTAAATAATTCTGTGCTTTCCATCGCACAGAGTTACTTAAACAGCAGGGTTAGGCAATAATGTTTGTTATGATTATGTTTCCATTAACCACCCACAGATGTTCCCAGATGGGTTTTTATAAATTCTAAGACATGATTGTTGGCAGAGATCAGTCGGCAAGCATAGTAACATTTCACCATGGGTATCCCATAAGTGCCCATGTTCCCGCAGCAACCATGACCTCTTCATTCTGGTGTTTCTTGCAGTTTTCAACGCAGCAATGTTACACAAGAGGCTAATCTATTTACATGGTGGTATCATTTCATGGGTAAATTTGCTCAACTTGACAGAGAAGCAATAGCATAAACAGCAATATCCATTAAATTATGCCCTATCAAACTTTAACTAGGGATTGTTATCACCACAAAGTCTTGCGGCATCTTAAAAACTAACAGATTTATGATAGTATAAACTTTTCTGCATGAAAGTCCACTTCGTCAGATGCATGGAGTGCTATTCCCTGTTGGCTATGCTTACTGAAAAGGAAGGGAAATGGGAGGTGCAAACACTGGCAAACAAATGACCATGACCATGACCATGAAATGCAGAGAGTATCATGTGGCTGTTTGCTCCTTCACAAAGCATTTTTTATAAAGCACACACACAATTTGCACTCCTATAGAAGCTGTTTTTAAAAATGGGAAAGCAAGGGGGCAGAAGATAAACATAATTCATTGGTTTTAAAGTATAATGTAACAACTCTGCCGTTGCAAAGGTGTGAAACTGCACAGTTTCAGAATAATGAAATTGTGAAATATGGAGGGCGAGGGAGTGGTTGGGCTGCAATCATATTGTGTCTGCAAGGATATCCCAGGGGGTCATAAGAAGTTTGGGAACTTTAGCTCCATTGGTGGAGACACACACACACCCTTGAAGAAGGAGATCTGATCTCATGAAAAAGGATGGAAAGGATCCATGGCCATCCCATTCCCTTGACACTCTCTAACATCTGGAGGGGTGTGGAACCTATGACCCACTAGATGTTGCTATATTATACAGGCTGTATCCCATGTTAATCCAACTCAGAGTAGACCCACTGGAATAAATGGGCATGTTTAATGAATTTCAGTAGGTCTACTCTGGGTAAAACTTTGTTAGTGCAAAACTATAATTCCCATCCTACCAGAGTATTGGCTATGCAGGTTGGGGCAGAAAGAAATGCTGCAACATCTGATGGGCCACAGCTTCCTAGCCCCTGGAATAGGTGACCTTCCCATTCTATGATTCAGTGTGTGTTATAGGATCAGAGCCTTTTCATTTATTGATGTGCTCTTGACTTGGTGTTACAAAGAGTATGCAAAATAAATAAGATGCCATTATCAAGTTTCTGTTCCTGTCCTCAAAATTGTGTTGCCTTTGTATCTAATAATGAAGACGGGCTATGGAAAGCAGCAGGTAATCTTCATTTGGTGCAATAGAGGTCAGCAATTAATCCGAATATAAAGCGTTCCTCTTTCTATGGCATTCAAACTGGCACATCAATGAGGTCTTCATAAAAAGAGAACAGAACAATAGTTTGACAGTTAAAGCTTTTCTTAACGATTGGCACTAAAGCAGTGTTTCTGATTAGATTCTTTGCTAATTGCTCTCTGCTACTCCTATTGGGTGGTGTGTGTTGTGTGGGTTTTCTTTTCTAGCAAACCACACAAACATTTATAGACAACCAGTGTTGTTTTCAAGACGCTCCTAAAATGTTTGATACCTGTTAAGTTCAACTGAGAACAGATTAAAACCTCCAAGACTGCTTCTGTGAATTTTAAAAAGGGTACCTTTTTGTTAGAATGTCAAGGGCTGTGCAATAAAAGTGAATGGAAAGTGCCTAGTGCGAATAACACTATTTTGCGTTTTCTCTAGTAATGATACCACAGTTACATAATTGTAGCCGTTCTATGCTTGCATAGCCAAAAAAAGAGGTAGTTTTGCCAAAGGAAAATGTGAAGTCTAATGTCCTCTATCCATTTGATTTCTTAGGCAAGGTATCATAGTTGAGGCATGCACAAGGTCTTAATTTAATTTCTGGCACGGCACATGTACGCACACACAAACATCCTAAACAGAAATGAATGGAAGAGAGGCTTTGTGGGGTAAATGGGCAACTGCTTCATTAATTTAAAAGAACTGCAGTGAGTACAAACATGTTAGCAAGGGGCTAACCACCGTTTAGTGCAGGTCCCAAACGTCAGGTTACCTCTCCTGCTGTCTACCACCATGGATTCAAGCAACAAGCCATTTTGCTTACTGGTCTAGGGTTCTCCCCAGCTGCTCACCTCAGTGGCGTAGCGTGGGGGGTGCAGGAGGGGCCGGCCGCACCGGGCGCAACATCTGGGGGTTAGGGTTAGGGGGCGCAAATCCATGGGTTAGGGGGCGCAAATTACTTGCCTTGCCCCGGGTGCTGACAACCCATGCTACGCCACTGGCTCACCTTAAAGGTATGTTGGGGAGGCACCAGGCCACCCCATGGCAGAACAGCTGGACAGCTGACACATGCTGTCAGTGTTTGTAAAAAACGAAAAAAAAGAAGGAAAGGGTTCTGACCTCCCTTTGTCTCTTCAGCCTGGTCCTTGGACCCCTGTCTGCATAAAAGAGTCCACAAGAATATCCTTGCAGAGTTTTATTCTTAAAAGTCTTTGTGCAAAACACGACTGAATAACTATACACACCAGCACTAACCAACCAACCAACCCAACCTCCAGACACCAGCCTCAGCACAAACTAACATTTCTCACTTTATATATACAACCTGTTGCAGGCCGCTGAGTCATGCTGACCCAGCTTTATTCGCATTAAAGAAACAGCGGCCATTTTAGCCGTGACACATGCTATGAGGCCTGGCGATGTCCACCACTGCCATGAGGCCTGGTGAGACCCACTGACACAGCAAGGTCTTGTGAGGGCCACCCCTGCCAGGAAGGCCAGCCCCTAAAGATTGGGGGGGGGGCAAAACCCATCACAAAAACTGGGGGGGGGGGGGCTGAAAACACCTCAGCCCTGTAGAGTTGGTGTCTATCCCACCAGGGTAAAAAAAGTAGCTTCCAATATGTAGCCCCTTTGACTTGTTAGCTGTTAAAAAAAGTTATTTGACTGATTTGGAAGCATAGCCATGGCAGGCAGATAGGCAGGACTAGGTAAAGCTACATTGGCCGATGTAAAGGCAGATATGCAGACTGAGAGTTGATTACCTGAAGGTTGCAAACAGCACAGGCAATCTAATAGTTTCTTGGTCTTTGCAGTAAACATGAATTACTTGATTAAGAAGGGATGTAGGTCAGTGGTAGAGCATCTGCTTTGCATGCAGAAAGGTCCCAGGAACAATCCCCTTTCTCTCCTCCATCTCAGGCTGCCAGGGGAAGGGACACACTGGACAGAGATCCAGACTGACTGCTTGAAGTATTTGGGAATGAGGTTGAGGGCCATAAAGATTTGGGCGGAAGGCCACAAGTTGCCAAGCAGTGCTTCATTGGGCCAGCTGACACTTTTCAGAAATGAACTAGACCTGGTCCCATCCAATCTGAGAGGAGAGCAGTCCCGCGGCTAAAGCTGTGATGCTTGGGTGTGGCTGCCAGAGTCTCTGGTTCAATAGACCACAACACTTCCCACTGTTATTGGTGTAGTCAATGCTCTGCACACAACAACAGGCTTCTGTTTGTGCAATGGAACTTTTATTCCCTGCAGCCCCCTATGCACCTTCAAAATCTGTGCCAGGGAGTTGGGGGACCCTCCGGAGCAGATTCTCGGGGCGTACGGGGAAAGGAGCAGAAGAGGAAGTCTTGCTTCATGAGTGGAACTCTCTTATGCAGCATTGGTTAAAACCCATAGAGCTTTTGGCCTATTAAACCTTCATATGTGGCATATTAAACATTCACATGTACCATTAGCTCTTGGAACCTTCATAATATGCCCTTTTACAAACTACCTAACCATTGTATGCTAACCAGTATCATAGTGCTTTTACCCCTTTTCCTAATTCCTATGTAGGACAATCAATCCTACAGGAAACCACTCTTCTGAATCTGTGCAGGCTTGCTGTAAAGACCTATTATGTCAATCTCTATTGTAAGTTAACACACAATACATAGTGAACAGCTTGCAGGAAATCTGCTAAAACTATGGGGGTATATATTGATTGAGAGACAGAAGGCAGGCTAGTATGTTTTCTGTCTTCTTATAAAAGGAGTCAGACAGGAAAAGCTTTCCCACAGCTGACCTTCCCCCAAGACAGAGAACTTTCAATAACCCTCTTATATTATTAGTACATGTGAGGCGAGCCAATTGTTTTCAGAAACACCAGCCATCAAAAAGAAGTGCCACATTTGGGGGGAATTAAATTGAAGGAGAAAGCTCCCTTGCTGGAGATGGAGCCTGAATCCAAGACCTGCCAAATAAATGTCCATAAGGAGAGGGACTCCAGGCATCCACCAAAATTTCTGTCTGTATTTCTCAGCTATCTTCCACAATTATCTGCTTAATTAAAGAACTCTAACAAAAAAAAATCAATAATTAGCCAGCACCAAGACAGATGAGAAATTTTAAGGCTACAAATCAGAAAAGGGCCTAGTTTTAAGAGTCCAAAATTCTACCTGAAAATAGAGAAATAGAAATAAAACAGTGGGCACAAATTGAAATGGTAGAAACTCATAGCAATGTTTATTAGTTTCCCCAGTTTGTTGTTGTTGTTGTTGTTGTTGTTGTTGTTGTTATGATTATTATTATATAAAATCAGTGCACAAAATATATGCATATGTTGTTTATGTTGTGAACTGCCCTTTACATTGTGAACCACCCTGAGATAGGTGGTATACAAAGTAAGTAAATAAATAAATATTGTTAATAGGAACAGGAAATTCTGCATATTCAATATATAAACCACTTACATAACTTGGTTATTTATATATTATCTATTTGTCACATCTTTAAAATCACACTATTTTCCCCTACATTCAAATAAGTGTGTTTGTGTGTTAACACATTATCGTATACATTAATGATGATTATATATAATTTTTGTTGTTATCTATTTTTCCCAACACTATTGGAATTGTGTGTGAATGTATGCTATATTTAAGTGTACATCCATATTTATATTTGTATGTGCATATTTTAGTGATTTGATATTGTTATATCACATTACATCTTTTGCTTTGTTCTTATATTTCACCAGGGAGTATATAATGGATGCATTCAGAATATTGTGTTAGTTTTCCTGATTATGATGCTGCTGCTTCTGTCGTGCTTGATAGCATACCTTTTGCACTGAGCAGGCACTGAGTCCTAGGGAGCTCAGGATCCTGATGGCTCAGCTGGCTGCCAAAGAACAAGGACTCTTCCAGAGTAAAGGAATACTTATGAATAAGGTACTGCTCAAGAGTAAATGAAATCAGGATGGAACATGGATGGCTCGCAGCTGTGTTCTAGGTAGAGCTATGAAGATTCAGCTTCAAGAGTCTTCAGTTCCAGGCACAGAGTGCTGGAACAACATATTTGTATGAGCTTCCTGGTGTGTCACCTAGTTGCTCACGAGCTCTCCTGTGTTTCAACTTCATTAATCATATTGCCCCGGCTTCAAACTGCTCCTTGACCGTGCTTCTTCTGCTGCACTTCTGTTTGGACTTTGGAGTGCTGTAAATCTGTGATTCTAGGTCGACCCCTGCTAACTCTTAGCTACTCTGCCAGTGTACCAACTGAAGCAGGACACTGGACATCTGTACTCAAATCTAGGCTTGAACTGTATATTCAGCAATCAAGGGTAAGTGGAGGTGAAGACTGGGGGTGAGGAATGGGGCAGCAGCCAAAATAGGGGCTTGAATAGGTACTGTTGTTGTGGGCACAAAAGATCAGAATTTATATTTATTCTGTTTGCCCATTACAGGATGCAATACTGCACATTTGCATTCCCTTCTGTGCCCAGTGCCATGTACACTTGATCCCAGGGTATGAATAGGTGTTCTGGTTCGAGCTCTCTGACTCCCTTATAAACTTACAACAATTTGTGCAGAAATACTTTCTATATTCAGGGGAAGCAGTGCAAATTCCATGTGCATTTGTTTGCATTTCTATATGTTTTGTGGCAAGATTTATTGGGTAGTATTCAACTATGTCATACTCAGAGTAGACCTACTGAGATGAATGAACCTACATTTGTCATGTCCATTCATCTCAGTGGGTCTATGCTAGAACTGAATACCACCCATAGAAGGGAAATGGATGGATTTGCCCTAATGTTCCGAACAGAGCTTTGAATCTAATTGATAATTACATCATTATGAATTCCTTGAATGAACAGATGGGATGCTTCTTGATGCTAATAGCACTATAACTATGTAACACCTTTAAGTCCATGGAGAGGTCTACAAGTCTGCCACCCTGCAAGAGAACAGATGGACATACCTTGCCTGCAAAACTGCTTCCTTTATTAAGGCTCACCTCTGTCTTTAAAAAGGCCAGATATCCTACTGTAAAAACATCTGGAGGACATTACATAGTACCTCCCCTTGTGCAGCCATTCCTGACATTAAATTTCATAGAGCACAGGTTTGTAAATAAACCATGTTATGCTTTTCATTTCCTTTTCTGTCCTTAATATTCATAGAGATAAAACTGGTGCATGCACATATTGTCATTGCGTTGACACATTTGCTAATGTTTACTAAGTTGTGAAAATTGTATAAAAGGCTTGGAGATTTCTTTGTCTGGGGCAGTGCCTTTGGGTTCTGACCTGGAGGTACCAACCTACTGCAATATAATTAACTAATTGATTAATAGATTAAAGTATTACCTACTGGATGCCTTGCCTATCTGTGGTCTTGCCTATTCATTTAAGTTAACTAAAATTTAAGACAACTACATAGGATGTGCTGCTTTTCCATGACAGTGGAAATTTTAAAATGGCAGACAGTTCACTGCCATCTGCCTGAGATTGCAACAGTACCGGTCCTTATAAGCCCAATGGGTGCTTGTGGGGACAGCAGACAGGATTTCCAGGTAGCCCAAGCCTTTAGAATGGTCCTGAACTTCTATCAACCAAAGCTTCTTTGTCTCCTGGAATGAAAAGACATTCATTCTTCATATACCTTCTTTCTTCTTTCAGGAGTTTTGCAAAAAAATTCTGGGGCTAAAAGCTGATGAGTCATGGCTCAAATAAAGCCCTCCCTCTATTCTTATGAAGCTTGGTACATTTCACAAAAAAGGAATAACTCTCTGACCTCTTCTGCAGTGGAGTGATAGATTGTCCTTGCTAAAATTATTACCATTAAGAGCAGAACAGAATGCAGTTTGATATGATTGATGCCTCCTTTTCCTGTTTAGCAGAAGGCTGTCAAGAGCACTAGCTCTGTGACTGCAGGTGGTCAGTCAGCTATTATTTGCTGGCAAGAATCCCTGTCAGAAATGCTTGCAAAACTGTTATAGCAATCAGCTTTGTTTCCATTAAGATGAGCTCATTACTTTCTTTTGCCTTCCCATCAGTGTTGGAATGATTCATGGAACACAAAGCAAAATACCTCAGAGCAGAGATAAGATTTTGGGGAGCATGACCAATTCGGCCGCATGGAGCACAGAGCCCTGAGGGCGCTGCTGGGGACACCACAACTATGATTCAGAATGGAGCGAGAGAGGCGGAGGGGTGCCAAATGTTGTCGTTGCACAGGGCGCTGCTGAAATTAGAGACCCCAAGGTCTGCCACTGCTCAGAGCTGCCCTGGATCATTGTTCTGAGACATATTCTATTCTGAAGTTCCATCCACTGCCCTTTGCAAATAGAACCCCAAAAGCTCAGCAGAAGTGTTAAACGTATATCCAGCTATGTGGCTTGCAAATTGCAAAACAGAAGTTAGACTTGATCATTAGAAGAAGGAATTTGGTGAAGTTTCCATTATTGCAGTAATGGGGAACATTTGGTCTTCCAGATGTTGCTGGACTACAACTCCCACATACCTCAGCCAGCATGGCTAATGGTCAGAGATGATGGGAGTTTTAGTATAGCAACATCTGGATTTGGTCCAAGCTGGTGAAAAGTCCTATGGAAGTCCATAAAATAAACGTGTATTTTCATGCAAACTTGTGCCTCTGCCACTGAAGAAGTGCAAACTGAGCAAATGTTATAACATAACATTCCAGTTATAAGATAAACAGATTTCTTTTTACCTTCTTTGATATGAATAGTAAACTAATTAGTTTCAGTAGCAAGCTTTTGCATGTTTATTTCCTGTTTAATAAAAGCTGATGCAGCGGTCATTAGCGTCTTCGAAGACACTTGGTTTAATATGCAAGGCACACAAAAATTAACATAGTAATTATGCTAGAACAAACAGGAAACAAAATGCCTAAATGCATTTAACTGATTAAATAATTCCATTGCTTATGTTGTCCCTCCATCTCTCACAGATGGTTGCAATATTTCCTAATGTGCACCATATTTTCTAAACACGAACGGTGATGCCAGCATAGATTCTTGCTTTATTTCTCACACAGATATATATCGAAATGTGACCCTGAGAAAATGTCATCTAGGATTGTTGCTATGTTAGTGACAATAGGAATGGTGGAGACTGTGGTGTTGTATTGTCTAGTGTTTCACGAGATGCTGTCACACAAAAAGGTTAATAAGATAACATAATAAGCATTACAATAACCCTTTCTTGAAACACATTTTGCGACTGGAAATATGCAAAGTTTTAAAGTTACACAGAAATTATCACCCACTAAGAACAAAAAATTATTGTGATACCTTTCCATTCTCTTTAGCATCATTCTTCCTAAAATATACTCTCTAAATGCTTAATTGGTTCTAATCTGATGACCAATATGTGGTGCTGTGCAAGGAAGTTAGAGGTTGTATGTACAAAAACATTGATTATAGTTTACTCCTTCCAATGTGACATCTGTGCTCTCTTTAAATCCTACTTGGTGTCAGAATTGAGACTACCTACGTAAGTCTCTGACGGCCTCAGAAAACAGAAAGCGGGAAACAGATGAACACTCAAGGAATTCTAGAAGGCCCACTTTTTGCAGCCACAGTGTTTATTACTGCTACAAGTAACAGGCAGTGAAGAAGCCTAGAGCTGAGAGAGCCTGCAGGAAGGCTCAACTGCTGCAGCTACAGATAGCATGCTGCTACTTCAGGAAAGGAAAAGGAAAAAGGGAGGAGACTGCAAATTATACAATAGATTCTGGAATCTTAAGCACTACAAACTAGGCCACCTTCTTGAAAAATCTATTTTCGTTTTCCAGCAGGTTAATTTAATAGCTAAACTAACACCAGCATAACAATTAAGATAAGTGCCTTATTGGATTGTCGTACAATCATAGCCATTAAGAATGTACTCACATAACTATCTAGTTTTGTGGTTAAATATATTGGATCAGCAGGTGCACTTAAGTCAGATATATTTGTTCCTAATAGTTCTGTCTTACAAGGTGTTGAGTGAATTGTAATTTCCTTCTCTGCTTCTCCCTCCTCCCCTTCTCCATTCTTTCACAAGCCAGCCACGGGCACAATTAGGGATGCTCAGAATGTGTCCCTTATTTCAGCAGAGATTTCTATTTTGTCCCTTCATATTTCATGCTTTCAAACATTCACATAAAGTTTGTGGAGTCTCTCAGATAGCCTTGCTTTTCTAAACCACTTCTTGTCCCCATCCCTGAAAATGCTGTTGGAAATATTATAGCAGCCCATAAATGGTTAATCTTACCTGTTGAAATGCATGTGCAATATCAGTTACTGGAACAGGAATTACATGAATTACCTTGGAAGAGTGCCTGAATTTCCAGTTTATTTGACATGGGACAGACGGGAGTATTGACTGGAGACTCTTTCTCAGATCATATAGCTCCCAAATTGAACCATATTCATTGTTTGGTTTCAGTTCAAGGTGTTGGCTCTGACTTTTAAAGCCCTAAATGGTTTAGGAATAGGCTTTTTCTATACTTGCCTTTCCTTCATGAAAACACCTACATACTCAGGTCTTTCTTAGAGACCCTGCTCTTTGTTCCTTTGCTATTTGAGGTGCTGTTGGTTGGCATGTGCCATACTGTAAAGGGGGCAGTTCTCTATTTGAATAAATCCTTTGTTTAAAGGGACATCTGGTCCAAGTCCAGTTTAAAGATGAAAAACCAGAAGAAGGGAAAACAAAGGCCATGAACTGGATGGGGAAACCTTTTCAGCCCAAAGTCCACATTCCAAGGGTTGTGTGCAAGTGGGGCAGGGCCAGAGGCAGAAAGGGAGTGGAACCATGGATGTAACTCTTTTGGTCAAACAGGCTACATTTGAGCCATGCAAAACAACAACAGGATGTACCTGTCCATCTGGAAAGATCCATTATCATAGTTCTAGGATACATTCCAGCCACTCAAAAGCACTCATGGGGGGCACAGAGCAGGGCTGGAGAGTGATGTAGCCTGTGGAGAGTCCTGAGGGTCAGATGGAGAGGCTTCCAGGCCTTGGAGTTGTCCACCAGCTGTTAGGACCTGGTCAATGGGCAGAGCAGGTGTGTGGGTCACCCAATCACAGTCTTCTCCACTATGGTGAGATGCACTCTTATTAAAGGGCTTGAGCCTTCCCCTTCAGTTAAGGCAAATAGTCACTATTAGCCCACCATTAGAAGCCTTAAGAGTCTAAACCTTATTAAAATGCAGCTACTGAGCCGTAGCTTGAAACTTGGCAAACATGAGCTACCTATTGAGATCTACAAATATCCCACAGTGTAAAAAAGCTTCCAGCTGACATATCAACCCTTTCTAGTCCAATTTTCAGATATGCCTATCATATATTTCTTCTCAATTTTGGTGAAAACCCTTGCTATCCTTTATTCAGGCTTTTTGAGGAAAAAGTTTGGAAAAGCTCTGAGTAGTGGTTTAAGTGTTTATTAATGTTCTCCAGTCCTACTAAACTTTGTGTCAGCAATTAGTGGCATACTATGATATGTGACAGATTAATTTTGTTTTGTTTTGTTTACTAGACTAAAATGTTCACGGTGAGAGACACCTAGTAAAAGCTACGTGAAACTATTCCTTAAGCTATGGCGTATAACTGTGTAGCGCAGTGGTTGGACTAGGGGGTTGCCAATATTTTTGAAACATGGGGCACCTTTGGAAACTTGGGAGACCATTGTGGGCACTGCAGAAACTCACATCACACAAACACAGACTCTGTAGCCATACATACCACACAACTACACACACAGAATCATGCAACCGCCCACATAACATGTGAGCTACACTCACTTATTGCAATGGCACCCACAACTATACATAAAACCCACAAAAACACAACCACACACCAGGAGCTTTTGTTTGGCCCTTTATCCACTGGGCTTGAGACTTGAGACTAAGATATTTCATCCAAACATGCTCACATCTGATTGGGCAAGTGGATGATGTGCAAAGAACTTGTTTCAGCTCGGCCATTGTGTTAAGTTTTCATATTGATGATTTCAATGACAGACCATTTTGAAGGACACAATCCCAGTGTGCATTCTGAGCTCTTTCAGTGCTATGGAGAATGATAGCATGTGCTGAATGTTAGAATTGCTTCCAATTCAGTTTAAATTCAAACATTTCGATATATAGGTCACTGTTGAAGTGTCTTAATTTCCAACTGTTCTTCTCTTCCTTTTGCAATGCTGCACAACTGCTTGCAGTTCTGGAGTTCAACCCCTCTTCAAAAGATTAAACATTTTTATTACCACTTCATTATTTATTCAAATCATTAAATTAATGTTGTATGCTAATGTTTTTATTAGTACCATTTATTTTGCAAATGCACTTGTATTTTTCTTCTGTGATTTCATGCTCGGGCAAATACAAAGTCTTTTATTACTATTACTATTATTATTTGCCAAGATATATCGGAAAATATTGCAGGGTGCTTTAATGAGAATCAGTCTCAAAAGAGAGAGAGAGAGAGAGAGAGAGAGAGAGAGCTTACTGATATAGTTGATAGCTGAAACAAGTGGAAACATTAACAGGCATTCTGCAAGGTTGGATAGCACAGGAGATGACGTGGAGGAAGGAGAAAGCATCAATCTTCTTTCTACTCAGGGAAGCCTCTCTTGAATTCGAGCCTCTTCTGCAAATGGAAGGAACCCTTCCAGTTATGGAAGGACAAATTCATTTGCAGAAGACCTACTTTGGACTCTGAAATATATTTTGGATATGGTGTCTGGCAGAAATGAATCTATTTTTCCCTAACATTTTGGATTATGGGGATTGAATTTCTCCAGCCAAGCAATGTGTCCAAACACACACACACGGGGAAAAGGAGTTGAGTGGAGGCTCAAAACATGAAGTGGTCACAGAATCTATAACTCTTACTGCTTTTTATTTTATTTTGTTTTTTTAATTTTATTTTATTTAAAAAACAACCACCTTGTATATCCATAAGCAATACCCATAAAAGTTACAAAGTGCAAAACATAACGGGGGAAACCTGTAGCTCAGTGGCTTTGTGTGCAGAAAGATCCAGGTTCAGTCTCCAACACAGTTGGGTAGAGATGGTAATGTCTCATCTGAAACCCTGCACAGCTGCTGCCAGTCAGTGTAGACAATACTGAACTAGATTATGGTCTGATTAAATATAATAAAACTTCATCTGTTCCTAAAGTATAAAGCAGGCTTCCTCAAACTTGGCCCTCCAGATTTTTTTGGCCTACAACTCCCATGATCCCTAGCTAGCAGGACCAGTGGCTAGGGATGACGGGAACTGTAGTCTCAAAAATATCTGGAGGGCCGAGTTTGAGGAAGCCTGGTACAAAGGCTGTAGCTCAGTTGGGTAGGACTGGAAAAGACTCCTTTCTGAAAACATGGAGAGCCACAGCCAATTAGTGTAGATAATAAGGAACTCGATGGACCAATGATCTGATTCAGTGTAAAGAAGCTTCCCATGTTCCAAATGTAACATTTTGTTCCATCTTTTGCCTGTTCAGTCTACACCACTCATTATGTATATGAGTGCTATTCTTCTGTGGTCGATGTTAGCCTCTTACATATAGGCTTCTGTAATATGCCAGAGGTAGAACTTTTATGTTAGTTCCATTGAAATTTCTTGATGGCCTCATAAAACTCTAAATGTTAAAGGAACAATATTAATAAGTCATCTACCTCCTTTTGTGCTCACATATATTTCTTGGCAGTAAAATGATATTGCATTGCACCATCTGTGCAGAGCACAATTTCAATGCTGGTTGTGGGTCACTTATAATGTTCCTTTAACCAAAAGGGGGAAAAAACTGTCTACCGGTAAGTTACAATGGGAGCGTTGAAATCTTTGTGTGCTTTTCTAGAATTTAAGGAGCTCATATTAACTGCGAGGAGTTTGTTCATGCTGCAGAATCAAGGGGAAATACTGTTTCTTGTAATATACAGTGGTACCTCAGGTTACAGATGCTTCAGGTTACAGACGCTTCAGGTTACAGACTCCGCTAACCCAGAAATAATACCTCGGGTTAAGAACTTTGCTTCAGGATGAGAACAGAAATCACGCAGTGGCGGCAGCGGGAGGCCCCATTAGCTAAAGTGGTACCTCAGGTTAAGAACAGTTTCAGGTTAAGAACGGACCTCCGGAACAAATTAAGTTCTTAACCCGAGGCACCACTGTATTGCTTCAAGCTACATATGGAAGGGGAGATAAGGATCAGCATGACCCTGGGAGCCGTAGTTTGTTAAAGGGAAAGAGAGTTGTTAGGAGACCCCTCACAGAGCTACAATTCCCAGAGTTCCCTGGGAAGAGGTGTTTAGTGTTCAGTCACTTTGAGGATTATAGCTCTATGAGGGGAAAGGTGGGAGTATCTCCTAAGAACTCTCCTCAACCTTAACAATCTGCAGTTCCCAGGATGCATTGTGGAACTCCATGACTGCTCAAAGTGAAATAATACTTCTTTAAATTTAAGATACTTGGTGCAAGTAGATAAATAGGGACCGCTTACCAGCGGGAAGGTAAACGGCGTTTCCGTGTGCGGCTCTGGCTCGCCAGATGCAGCTTTGTCACGCTGGCCACGTGACCCGGAAGTGTCTCCAGACAGCGCTGGCCCCTGGCCTCTTAAGTGAGATGGGCGCACAACCCCAGAGTCTGTCAAGACTGGCCCGTACGGGCAGGGGTACCTTTACCTTTTATGGGATTTCATAAACCTTCCCACACCTAAAATGCTTTGCACAAGGAAATAAAGAGGCAAGACACAGAGATTAAATGAATGGGGCCATATTCATTTATTTAACCCCAAACATAGCACAGGGGAACCAAGTTGCAGAATCCAACTAAGGATCATCTTGTCTGTGACAGGTTTTTCTACCCTCAGCAATTAATACCGTATTGGTTCGAATATAAGCTGTACCCGAATATAAGCTGCACCTTAAAAATTGGAGGGGGGGCAGAAAAAAATACCCGAATATAAGCCACTCCATTCCTTGCTGCTCCTGGCTGCATGCTGGGGGGCGGGGCGGGGAGCCATGCTGTGTTGCCAGCAGCCTTTCCCCTTCCTCACTCTCTCCATTCCCGGCCTTGGGGGAGAGGATGGGGGACTACATGTGGGGTGGGTGCCGCTTTGCTACTTTCCTGGCGCTGTTTGCCTCATGCTCCCTGCTGCATACCGTAAGGTCATGAATATAAGCTACACTTTAATTTTCACAGTCAGAATTTGGGGAAAAAGTGAGGCTTATATCCAGGCCAATACGGTATGTCAATACTATACCATACTTCTGGAGAATGCTGGTGATGGTTTCACAAATGTTTTCTCCGTGTGTCTGTCAGTTGGCACAAAGCATGAAAAATGTTCCTTCACTTCTCTATTGAAGCACTACTGAAAAATAATGCATAGCTGATCTGCATGAGAAACATGGTATAGAGTCAACAACAAGAGAAAGTGCTTTGCTTCTTTAATCGGGCTGATATTCTTTTTTCATTCCACATTAGCTCAATCAGTCCACCACATATCTGTGAGGAAATGTATAAAACATGACTCTTCCTTTTATTTCCATGATTTCTCAAGTGCTCCTCAGAAAAGGATCAAACTTCACAATAAATGCCAATGTTTCAAGGTAATTTCAATTCTTGGGTGGTTCTGGTGGCCACTGTAGAATGGAAGTCTTCTTTCTAAAATAAATAAAATAGTAATAACAGTATGCTTCTGTATTTCTTTCCAGTGTTGGATTTCTTCAGACATCCAGCTTTGAAAATGTTCCTTCATTGTGTTTGTTGTGTTCTTTAAAATCCAGGCCATAATACAGTTTTGGTGTGCAATGCTGTTTTCATGCTCCTTGATTTACTTTCTTCACATTCCCCCCCCCCTGCAATTTTGAGAAACCTCCTTCACATTCACCCTTCCTGGATAAGTGGGGGGGGGGGGAATGCAGACAAAAGAGAAAACATTTCATGTTGTCACAGAATAAAACAGCCACTTCTGATTATTTTTCTGTCCGTTTCCTAATAGTTGCTCACATGTAGAGGGCGACAGCGCATTGATTTTAAATAAACTCATGCTGAAGCTTCAAATTTTCCATCAAAATTCTGAAAGTATTCAGGCCCTTTGCTGATGCAAAAAATTTGAATTTCTTTAGTAATTTCTGGAGTTCATTTAGCAGGATCTCTGTCCACATAAGAAAGGATAACAAGGATGAGATTTTGTACTAGTAGATTAGACTCAGGAATACAATCTTCAATGGTTTTGGAATTTGTGAGTTCTGGGCCACCAACACATAACATTCCTTCTTCCACTGAGGCTCAGATACAACTACTTAATTGCTATCTCTATGCCTCTTCTTTCCTTGGAATCAAGAATCCACATGCTCTCCTGCTGGTTGCATCCAGTTAGAATTGTTTACTCTCTTCTCTCTGCTGGCCCCATCTAGTTAGAACTGTTCTCTCAATTTTAATTAGTGTTCTCATTGGAGAAGATAGGGAACAGTTTTAGCTTCTCTCTCTTCTCTTTGCTGGTAGTGTCAATTTCTGATTTTGTGGCCAATTAAAATGGCCATTTATAAGTCATTTATAATTGTGCAATGAAGGGAGTAGAGACCTGAAGGGCACTCTGGTAGGTCTCTTTGGGCACACTGATACCTCTAGACCAGGGGCAGTCAACCTTTTTATACCTACCGCCCACTAATGCATCATTCTTGATGGTAAAATTTCCTTACTGCCCACCAGTCCTGCAGTAACATGTGCCATAGAACCCCCTACCGCCCACCTGGAATCCTGAAATGCCCACTAGTGGGTGGTAGGGACCAGGTTGACTACCCCTGCTCTAGACATTGCACTGATGACCCTGTGGTATATATGGGGTCAGCGTTGGCTGGAGTGTTGGACTGAGGGTATACAACTTCTAGTCCTCACTCAGCCTCCAAGTTCACTAGATGACTTTGAGCCAGTTACTGAGTCTCAGCCAAACCAACCTCAGAGGGCTTTTGTGAGGATTAAATGGAGAAAAGGAGGATGGGGTAAACTGCCTTGGGTTCCTTGGAGGAAAAGTAGGGGGATATAAATATAATAATAAAAACATAATTCCATGGTTGGCTGAGTTACTGCTAATAGCACTGCCTGCGGCAGTTGATTAACAGGTAACCATGGTTTTGGGAAAATGGCATTATACCAAATCAGGCTCCCTGAAGTGCCAAGATTGACCTGAAGACTAAACACTCCCCATCACATATCTATTCTAATACTGATTACTCTGCCAAGTTGTGGTTCCCCAGGGTTTCATCTCCTAACTAATCTGTCATAGATGCTTTAGCTGAGATTCCTGCATTGCAGGGGTACCGGACTCGATGACCCTTGGGATCCCTTCCAACCCTATACAGTGGTGCCCCACAAGACGAATGCCTCGCAAGACGGAAAACCCGCTAGACGAAAGGGTTTTCCGTTTTGGAGGCGCTTCGCAAAACAAATTTCCCTATGGGCTTGCTTCGCAAGACGAAAATGTCTTGCGAGTTCCTGCGGTTTTTTTCCTTCCCCCCCTTTTTCTAAGCCGCTAAGCCGCTTATCAGCTGATCCGATAAGCCGATAAGCCGCTAAAAGCCGCTAAAAGCCGCTAAGCCGCTAATAGCGCTAATCCGCTAAGCCGTCAATGGGCTTGCTTCGCAAGACGAAAAAACCGCTAGACGAAGAGAATCGCGGAATGGATTCTTTTCGTCTTGCGAGGCACCACTGTAATTCTATGATTCTATTATTTAACTGGAGGTGGCAAGACTTGAGCCCAGAAGCAAAGCATGTCCTGAACCACTGACCTATGGGGCTACTGAGATATGACGCTGATACCTAGGTCTAGATTCATATCAATGTCCTATCAATGAGGCTAATATATGTTGCACCTTTTATGTCTTCTTAAAAATAATGATGATTATGAAGCTTGGTGAAGAGTTAACTGTTTCATTTTGTAATGGACTATTCCCTTACATTTCCTTTTTAAACCAAACCAAACCAAACAACAACAACAACAAACCAATATATATATTAGTACAACTGATACATAGCAGCTGTTTTTGAAAAGGATAGGAAAGTAAAATCTTATCTACCTTTTAAAAAACCTGGCCTATCATTTTATTTTTTATTTTTTGCAGGATAAAATGTTAAAGAACTGAAATCTTCATGGACATATTATCCTAGTGAAGATTACTCTTTTATTGTGATTTTTATAGAACTTTTATCACATCCAACTTTTATATCAAGTAATTAATTTGCATTAGACATCTACAGTGTTAAGCACATAAAAAGTGCCCACCACTTTTATAATATACATAGAACCTTCTGCAATGTGGGAACATTTTGATGCACATATATAGATATTCCTTTAAATTATGCAGTGCACTTAACACTTTCCCTTATAGTTGATATTCCCAAATCGTAAGAGCTTGGGGCCTTTCAACAAATGGAACCACTCAGACAAGCAAGTGCCTAACTCTTCCTTTTGCTATACAGCTGCTGCGATGTTCAAATGGGATCTTGAGGATTTAAGAGATCTGTGGGGGACCTCAGGTCTGCAGGTTGAATATGGCCCTTCAAGACACCCTATCTGGCCCTTGGAACTGTTTCCTGACCATACTCTCCAGCCACACTCCCTACTTGTCTTGCTTCACACCCTCCTTGAGTACTTTTGCCCAACTGTGATGTATCCTTGCTCTCTGATAATGACTCTTGCTTGCCTCTATGGAAGATAGGGAAGGGTGTGAGAGTGTGTGTGAAAACCAGCCTAGTGTACAAAGATAAAATTCACATTCATTGCTACACCCACTTTTGCCTCTACCCTTGCCCACCCATAGTATGTACCCCCTAGAAACCATTTTGAGGCTGTGCAGTGGGCTTGTGCTAGACCTCTCTGCACTCTCCAAGGCTGCCTTATACTCAGTATGGTCTACACAGACTGACAGCTGTTCTGTAATGGTTTCTGTCAAGACTCTTTGTAAGCCCTGTGTGGAGTGCAAAGGGACTGAACCTGGGACGGTTTGGGAGCACCGTATCACTGATCCATGACACTTCCCTTGGTAAAAATTGTTGAGGATATGGATCTTTTGGGACAAATGCATGTTGGGTTGAATTGAAGCCAGGTGTCAGTGAAGGTATGCTAGCATATCAGAATGGGATACCAATTGCTGTGATGGTGCCAGGTGAAAAACAGGGATATCACTGCATCACTGCAATCAACGTGTTCACAACTGAAATGCATGTGACTGAATGTATCGGCCAACATCTATACAACCATGTTCCAACAGCAGGAATTCAGTTCAGGTTTTATATTTCATTTGCTTTTTCTTGCATGAAATATGTGGGGGTGGTAAAACAGGAAGTTCCATCTTTTCCTCAGAGAAACAGGTGACACCCCTATATTCAGCAATAGTTACACACACAAATTATGCTCCTTCAAGAATCACTTCTTATGCAGAATCCCCTCCCTCTCCAACAGTCTTGCAGAGCGCTGGCATCTGTACATGTGCTACCTATGAAGGAACAACATAAAGGAACCTATGAAGGAACAACATAACCTAAGCTAGTTAATATTGATTTGTTTTGCCTTGGTTATAAATTTTCTTTTAAGTGGTTTTCTGAATAACAAGCCACCAAAGTAATTTTGTATGAAATACAGTTGTATAGAGCCATAGAGATGGAACCAACAGTACTTTCCAGATTTGCAATTCAAATGGCTTATCTGACAAATACTCAAATTGGAATTTGCTCCATGTGAATCTATGCAATTAGTTTATTTCAAGTTTGCTGCTGATCTTTTATATTACGCCTAAGGTCATGATTTTAAAAAGTAACCATTTCTGGTCTTGAGAGTAATGAAAACAGTCAATGGTTTGGAAAATAATAATGTGGAGTTGTTTCTTGTATGTGCATATTGATAGATTTAACTTAATTTTTATCACTTGATTACATTGGCTATCTCACAGCTTAAATGTTTGAACTGATTCTGTTGACAATAATTGTGTTTGAATTATAAAAGGTGAATGCATGAGATATGATGCCTTGATCACACTTCTAGATGAGTCTACAGGGACTCATCAATTGTTTTCCTCAAGCCTTCATGGAATTTGGATTCACCATCAGTCTGATAAAGACCAGCATCCCAGGCCAGGACGTTACCAGCACTCCATGCTACATATTGAAGTGATAGACAATTTTGTCTATCTGGCCTCCACCAGAACCAGTAACCTTTCCATCAGTGCTAAACTGGACAGGCATATTGGCAAGGCAACTACGGTAATGGTTCACCTTTCCAAAAGGGTATGGAAGAATGTGGTGCTAATGACCAATACCAAGAGGAAGGTCTAGCAGGCTTGCATGCTGAGCATGCTGCTTTATGGAAGTGAGTCATGGGCAACTTACACCAGCCAGGAGCCTATTGGCAGACCTACTCTGCATTACCAAGTTTTCTGCAAACATGACGCGACGGTTGGCAACATCAACCATGCTGTACTGGAACCCTTTGCAGATTATCATAGTGCCTGGAGACAGACAGACAGTTTTTGTTTCCACAACAGTAGAGAACAAATGACTGCTGGGAGGACCACAGAGGGGAAAAACACTGGAACATCTGCAGCAGCACAATTGGATGCCTTCATCTTCCCCAGCTGCAATGAAACCTATCTCTCCCATATTGGTCTCTGCAGCTGCAGCAGACTTTGTAACTCTCCAATGGTTTGACTCTTACCCCCAAAGTCTCACTTTTCCATTATCTCCTGAGATGAATGCCAACAGGAACAGGATTTGTGCATTCAGAAATGCTTGCAGCCAAAGTCATTCCAGTATTGCTTTAAAAAGAAAAAGAAAAGAAAAAACCTCTCCTTCGTACTAACATAGTATATCTTCTCTCTATGATATGCTCCTTGGAGAATTTCTGAAGGAAGAAGGATCTAAAGTAAAGACTTTAAAATGCTGGTTGTCATTTCCCAGGTCACAAAGCCTTTTAACACAACAAATGCTGGTTCTCTTAAAAGAGTGCCTTAGAACATTCTGAGTCAGAGAATAGATCTGATACATCAAAGATGGCCTTGACTCTCTATTCCTTTTGTAGCTTCAACAAACCCAAAGTCTCTGTGCTCTTAATCTCAGCTCCCTTCCTCATACAAATCCTTCATTGACCTTTGGCAAGTGTTACCACCACCGTAGTTAACTCTTGAAGGACAAATGATTTTAGCAGATCACTGAATGGATAGGAAGAGAACAGATTTTTTCATAAATGCATATTTAGTGCATTGCTTTTACTACCTCCTTTTTACTCCACCCAAGGCTGAGCCTAGAAATTACACTCAATATCTCTTCACCCACCTCTTTTTCTATGACAAATTTCCTCATCTTTTTCACTGGTGCCAGCATTTCAGGATAGCTGCATTTCAGTTCATATACAGTGGCACCTCGGGTTAAGTACTTAATTTGTTCCGGAGGTCCTTTCTTAACCTGAAACTGTTCTTAACCTGAAGCACCACTTTAGCTAATGGGGCCTCCTGCTGCTGCCATGCCGCCGGAGCACGGTTTCTGTTCTCATCCTGAAGCAAAGTTCTTAACCTGAAGCACTATTTCTGGGTTAGCAGAGTATATAATCTGAAGCGTATGTAACCTGAAGCGTATGTAACCTGAGGTACCACTGTATTGGCTCAATGAGTGTGAATTAGGTCCCCCCCCCCATTAAAATGCAAGCAAAATTTAATTTCCCCCTCATCCCTACTGTCCCCATTTGGTTGACCAGGAAATGAACAGACACAGGGGTCTTAACTCCCCCCCCCCATGCTAGAAATAACATTATGCTCTAGCAACCAGTATCCCTGATGCTGCAGAACCAAGAGAAATGTAACTCAGCAAGAGGAAGAAAAGACACTGGTTAAATGCACTGAATGTAGTGGGAATTGTTTCTGAATACAAGCATACCTCGGAGATATTGTGGGTTTGGTTCCAGACCACTACAATAAAGAGAATCACCCTTTTTTTTGGGGGGGGGAGGAAGATTCCCAATGCATATAAAAGTTATGTTTACACTATACTTTTGTCTATTAAGCCAGCTCCCTGTAGCTGCAGGGACAGGAGGGGGAAACCACAGCTCCACTCCCATGCCTAGAAGTGCCTTTATGGAACAGCAAAAGCAATACATTTCTGAAATTTAATTTTTGATTATTGTGTCCCTATTTTTGACATTAATAAATGGAATGAGATTACATCCACTCCCCAATCTAAGGTGCAAATGGAATGAATCAACAATATCATGGTTGACATGTTCCCACTTGTTAAGTCTTCCCAGCTGTATCCTCCATTTTTTAATTATGTCTTAACACAATTTCCTCACCTAAGTTTTTATTCATTTCGCTATGGTTTCACCTAATCTAAAATTCCCATAGTTTTACTACTTGGAACATTTGATAAACTGCGACCTTTTTTCCCCATTGCATGTTATTACTTCTCCATGTGGAAACATCTGTAACATAAAGCAATTAAAAGCCCATGTGACTTGATAGCCACTGCCTCACTCCTCCCCCTCCTGGCACACCACTGTGATGGCAGTGATGAGAGGTCAGGTGAGCAGAACCACCCTGCCAGCTACTACTGCTTGGTCCTGCACTTCCAAAAGCACATGAGAGCAGTCAAGAGCTGTGAACTGCTCCCAGGATTATACAAGCGGTGCCTTTTGTTGCACTGCAAGAGACCAGAATTTCTGCTCACCTTTATCTGCCCCAATTACTCTTAGGAAAAAGTCATATCTAAATTCTTGATCATGGAGAGTGCTTGACCTCCTGATCAAGTGATGGGGAAGGGGTGCCATTTTCACAGGATGGATGGCTGAGCAGCAGTGGGGTGCATATGTGCACGTCTGTGTGTTGGTCTCTGTGCGCGCCTTTTTCTGTGTTAAGTTTTTCTGTGTGTTTGTGTGAATGGGGTAAGTTTTGGCATTGCCATCCTTGGGCCTGCCCATTATCAATACCTCGGGTTAAGTACTTATTTTTTTCCGGAGGTCCGTACTTAACCTGAAACTGTTCTTAACCTGAAGCACCACTTTAGCTAATGGGGCCTCCTGCTGCTGCTGCACCGCTGGAGCACGATTTCTGTTCTCATCCTGAAGCAAAGTTCTTAACCTGAAGCACTATTTCTGGGTTAACAGAGAATGTAGCTTGAAGCATATGTAACCTGAAGCGTATGTAACCTGAGATACCACTGTATGCAGCCACCAACCACTTGTATTTTATATGCAGTAGGCTCCAGGTTCAGTCTCCATCGTCTACAGGTAGCACTGGGAAAGACCCCATCTGCAACCTTGGAGGCTTTGCCAGTCAGTGTGGACAGTATTGAGCTATGTGGACCATTGTTCTGACACTGTCTAAGTCAGCTTCCTGCAAAATACAGCCCTTGAAAAGGCGGGAGGGAGAGTATTTGAAGTGCCTTTAATGCTCAATATTTTTACAATTTGTCTCTCGCTGCTGCGTCCATTAAGTGTTAAAAACATTAACAAGCTGAAGCACCACAACAACACACAGAATGAAGCAAAAAGCTGCCATTATTTTTTTGAACATTCTGCCTTCTTGCCAGGTCAAGACATCCAGCTGTTAAGGTTTGTGCTCATTAAAGTTATCTGCAATAACATTCATCATGTTATGGTAATCAGATTAGATAGGTAGGTGTAGGTGATAAGTGCAGGACTGAGCATAATCAAAATAAATGAACCTCTCCACTTAATGAAAAATATTTCTTGAACTGGGGGGGGAAAGCTCTCCAAGAACAAAATTAAAAGCCTGAAATTAGGCACAATCAAGGAACGGTGTGGTTTTGTCGACACTCTCTTTATTTCTAGGTAATGATGTTTAAAATTACAAATGTCCGTAATTTGCAAAGCTTTTAAGGTTGCCATCATGAAGTTGCTGTTTTTCTCCCCTAAGTATCTGTTATATTTATATCAATGTGTCTATAAATATGTACATTTAGAGCTAAACTCTGTGCTATGCAGGAGACCCAAGCTTTTCTTATTCTCTTTTAAAAACTGAAATACAGTCAATGCACATCTGACCAAAAAATAAAAATAAAAATTAAAAATATTGAATGGGGGAACTTAACTCTCCTTCCACTTTTTTAAAGACCACATTGCTTCCAGCAATGGAAATGTTGTGGAGAGGGTAGGTGGACAAAGAAGAGGAACAGGAAGGGCTTGGTGGATTGGAAGAAGGCAACTCAAGGGAAGGTCCTAGCAAGTTGGGGGATAAGAACATGAGAACCCTAGGATGACTCTGACCCAGGGGAAGGTCCTAGAAGATTGGGAGGTGAGGATCTGGATTCAGTGACCTGTCAGAGGAACGGCTCACTTCTGCGGTACCGGGCACCTCAAGCAATATGTCACCAGCTGTGGAGGTGTCTTGCCAAATACAAGATGGCTCTTTTCAAATTAGATTCAGAAGCAATACAAACAAAAATAGGTGAGAAGGTTAAAGATTTTATTCCATACAGTAAGCAAACTATACATTACCAAGCAAGCACTTCAATCTGCCTTGGAGAAGCCCTGAAGGAGTGGCAAAGTGTCCCCCAGGTAGTCTGTGCTGAGCTTCTGCCTGACATGCCCCTAAACCAGATATTTTATAGACCTGGGTCCTGTTAGGATAATACAAGCTCAACTATGTGGTTTTCTACATCAAAAGAAAAAAAGCCAGGCCATACATCAAAGGCTTTCCTGACCAGTGTCATCAACACATCAAAGACCTTTTTACAAGGGATATTTGTTGTTGTTGTTTAGTCATTTAGTCGTGTCCGACTCTTCGTGGCCCCATGGACCAGAGCATGCCAGGCACGCCTGTCTTCCACTGCCTCCCACAATTTGGTCAGACTCATGCTGGTAGCTTTGAGAACACTGTCCAACCATCTCGTCCTCTGTCGTCCCCTTCTCCTTGTGCCCTCAATCTTTCCCAACATCAGGATCTTTTCCAGGGAGTCTTCTCTTCTCATGAGGGAGCCAAGGTATTGGAGCCTCAGATTCACGATCTGTCCTTCCAGTGAGCACTCAGGGCTGATTTCCTTAAGAATGGAGAGGTTTGATCTTCTTGCAGTCCATGGGACTCTCAAGAGTCCCCTCCAACACCATAATTCAAAAACAACAATTCTTCGGCGATCAGCCTTCTTTATGGTCCAGCTCTCACTTCCATACATCACTACTGGGAAAACCATTGCTTTAACTATACAGACCTTTATTGGCAAGGTGATATCTCTGCTTTTTAAGATGCTGTCTAGGTTTGTCATTGCTTTTCTCCCAAGAAGCAGGCATCTTTTAATTTTGTGACTGCTGTCACCATCTGCAGTGATCATGGAGCCCAAGAAAGTAAAATCTGTCACTGCCTCCATTTCTTCCCCTTCTATTTGCTAGGAGGTGATGGGCCCAGTGGCCATGATCTTTGCTTTTTTGATGTTGAGCTTCAGACCATATTTTGCACTCTCCTCTTTCACCCTCATTAAAAGGTTCTTTAATTCCTCCTCACTTTCTGCCATCAAGGTTGTGTCATCTGCATATCTGAGGTTGTTGATATTTCTTCCGGCAATCTTAATTCAGGCTTGGGATTCATCCAGCCCAGCCTTTCGCATGATGAATTCTGCATATAAGTTAAATAAGCAGGGAGACAATATACAGCCTTGTCATACTCCTTTCCCAATTTTGAACCAATCAGTTGTTCCATTTCCAGTTCTAACTGTAGCTTCTTGACCCGCATAGAGATTTCTCAGGAGACAGATGAGGTGATCAGGCACTCCCATTTCTTTAAGAACTTACCATAGTATGCTGTGGTCGATAGAAAGCAATAAAACACGGAGAGGAGAGTTAGGTAGGTAACCAGAGACAGGAAGAGTTGACCATGTCAGATCATTATCCCCTTGAAATTACAATAATCTTCCACATTATCCACACAGGAGGTGGCACTGGTGGCTTCTTCTGTCAGTGAAGAGCCTCCCCCTTCAGGGATAAGTGGCTGTGAGTTGGCTATGTGAACTCAACCTCCATCTTCAAGGATGTGGAGGCTACAGTACTGGAGTGAGCAGACCAGGCATGCCGAACCTCAAGGGAGGAGTTCCTGTTTCCTTTACCCAGGCCTGAGGTTCAAGATGTAAACTGTGTGAATATGCCACAGCACCACCCGCATCCCATCTGTAGTACCCATAATATTATGCTCATTGACAAGCAGGGACGGGGGAAGGGGGTGCGGTGGGGGCGGATCACCTCAGGTGGCACCAGTGGTGGCACGCACCACAGGGCCTACAGTACGCCCGAGCCAGGTGTCTCTCCTGAGAGTGACGCAGTGGCTTGGGTACCCGCAGGCTCCGCTCTGCCCCAAATGGTCCATCTCCCGCTTCCCCCTCAGCTGTAGGGTGGCTGAGTAGGAGGAAGCAGGCAGACTCCTCGGAGGTCCTGCGGAGTGTCCTGCCCTGGCTGGCCCCATGGGCGGCTGGCCCCGCCCCTGGGCACAGGGCACACGCGCCACCCAAGGTGCCCGTTTGGCTTACTCCATCGCTGTTGACAGGTCAACATTCTTATATGCTATGGAATGAACATTATGAGAATTTTAAGGCTCATAAGGAGTTTATTAAGTAGAAAGTGCCTATCATACATATGTTATATAAATAAATGAAAACAGAAAAATGGATTTCTTGTCAATTCATAGCATTCATTTCTACCCACTTTTTCTTCAACTCTGCTTCTGAAAACTGGGTTTGTGAAATAGATATTCTACTTTAGACTGATCACGAAAATTTGGCATACAGATCAAATTTCCTTCTAGGCATAGTTTGGGTGAGACAATATAAATGAATGTCATAATCCTCTAACGTCTACGATCCCCATATGCATAATTGCTTATGTAATGGAACCTTATGGTGGCACATACTGATAAATTGCAAGGGCATTGTTTGAAATCTTAATGCTGAAATAGCTGTATGCAGGGAGCTCAAAGTAGATCATGAAATTATTTTTTCTAATGCTAACTTATCACCAATGTAGTTCTTGGTTTAAATAATGGGGTTCTTAGGGGTTGTTTTTTATGTGAAAGTTAAGCAAACAAGAAACATCGTGTTTGAAAAGAATAAATGCATCAGAGTCAAATTCCCTAGCTTGCCATCTTTGGTGGCAGGTTTATGTGGAAATTCACCAGTCAGGTTAAGTAAAAACCCTTAGGTACCTTTTAGGGTAAATGGCTTAGTCAGAGACGTGTGTGTGTGTGTGTGTGTGTGTGTGAGAGAGAGAGAGAGAGAGAGAGAGAGAGAGAGAGATTTTCCATGCAGTTATTGACATAAGCATATACAAAATGCAGTAAGAATGATGAGTGTAACAAATAAAAAAATAGAAACAGAAAATGAGAATACAGAGGGGAGGAGAAAACCAGGATACAACTGAGAATGCAATGCTACATACAATGCTACATACTAGCACCTATGCTATAAGAAGAAAAAGTTGAGTCAATTTAGTTCTCAATAAAGTCTCACCACATATTTATCTGCAAAGCAGGGGGTTTAGTTGCCTGTGCGGTTGAGTTAAAATAGGAGAAAAACTTATACCATGTCAAATTGAAGTGGTCTGTTTTTGACAAACTGTTAAGAACTCTCAGTTTGTGTTGTCAGGTGTTCTGACAATGCCACATCCCATACTTTTGCCATTCCTCTTGGGAAGGAGGATTTCCGATGCGAAAGCCTCTCCTCCTCACGGAGGGGAGGGGTTGTGAGCAGGAGCCATTTCCTGCATTGGCGGGGGGCGTTTTGCCCTCTACCCAGCTGCTCTGCCTGCTATGCCACGCCCCCAGGTAGCCAGCCAATCAGGTGGACGTTTAGCCGCTCAAACGTGGCCACAGAAGCGTTTCCCGGCCATTGTGCTGCTGCTCTTCGCCAGATCACCCACCCACCCTCCCTTAGTTCATTGCTTGGTTCTTGACATTCCTATGGACCTGTGGTTGGTTGCCTTGGTTGGCCAAGAGGCCTGGTAGAAATTTTTATCCAACTGGCAAATTGGCACCAGCCACTTGGTTTTTCGCCTACCTCGTAGCAAATCGTCACAACTTTTGGGTGTTGGCGGTTAGGCATTGGGATATGGTTGTGTGTTGGAGGGCAGGGTGTGGCCATTGCCTACCCCTCCACTTTGTGGGTATTCCGGTAAAGGAATCCAGTGGTTGTGTATCCTGTCCGACACCCTTGCTGGTGGCTAGGGCCATGGCACGACCCTTGGTGACATCAGGGGGAGCTTTCAGCTGTATTTGCATCAACAGGCTCCTCCCACTGGTGCTTAAACCTTGATAGACTCACCCCTCCCTGAAGGGGTGGAGTCACGCTCTGTTGTTTTATCCAATGCCTAAGCCACTACCTCTCACATGCTGTAATCAATAATATTGTGGCCTTTTTAGCCCATTAACCTAATATACTGTGTCCATGTGTCTTTCTTATCCTCAAGCGGGTGACGGGTCCTTGAATCACACACTGCTTACATTCTGGCTGTGGCAAGAAGCATTAACACAAGAGATTTATGCATGGTTTTCTATGCTAAGAGATAAGAAGAAGTATAAGTGAGTTGAACTATATCATGGTTCAGACTCACATGCTCTAAATAACAGCTTTGCACACACTATAACTTCAAAGCATATTCAAAGTGGATTCTTTCCTTGGAATAATTCTGGGCACTCTAGTTTTTCTGAGGGTTGCCACATATTGTAAATCTGTAAGGGGTAAACTACAGTGTCCAGATTTTTTTTTTTTTTGGGGGGGGGTGTTATTTGGATGTGCTCTAAATGTTTGCTTTGTATACAGCCAGGATCACAATTTACTTGTGTTTCCTTAGCCTTTATTGAGTACATGGTGGAAGCTGCTCAGAGATGAACTGGGCAGTCATCTCCCCACCTTCCCACACACAATGAAGCCCTTCTCAAAGTGTTCAGCTACCTCCTCAAGCAGTGTTGGGTGGGAGAGAAAACCTTTGCCTCCTCATCTTTACTGGGACTTCCCTCGTTCTTAGAATTTGTCTATTTGCCTATGCCCCAACATTTCCCCAATATTCAAAAGAGGCCAAATTCATACCATCCTAAAAAGGTAAAGGTAAAGGTAAAGGTACCCCTGCCCGTACGGGCCAGTCTTGACAGACTCTGGGGTTGTGCACCCATCTCACTTAAGAGGCCAGGGGCCAGCGCTGTCCGGAGACACTTCCGGGTCACGTGGCCAGCGTGACATCGCTGCTCTGGCCAGAGCCAGAGCCAGAGCCAGAGCCGCACACGGAAACGCCGTTTACCTTCCCGCTGGTAAGCGGTCCCTATTTATCTACTTGCACCCGGAGGTGCTTTCAAACTGCTAGGTTGGCAGGCGGTGGGACCGAGCAGCGGGAGCGCACCCCGCCGCAGGGATTCGAACCGCCGACCTTTCGATCGGCAAGCCCTAGGCGCTGAGGCTTTAACCCACAGCGCCACCTGCGTCCCAAATTCATACCATCCTAAAACTGACCAAATAAACCCCTCCTTCAAATGTTCAACAGAAATACCCTACAAGTGCAAATAGTCTTCAAGGTGAGACAAAGGGGTGCAGAAACCACAGGGACAATGGGTGGAAGAGCAATAAAATTCTGTCAAGTTTTATGCAAACTATATATCTTTGCACCATAAATCACCGGCATCATCAGTGATTGTGATTAATATTAATTAATATCAATACTATCACATTACTGATTGGTGATCACTGCGTTCTTCAGCAGAGGGCCTTCTGCAGATACCATCTCATTCCATTCTGTAGGAATCAGGCCTTTAATACCCATCTCTATTGCCCTTTCAGTGCCCATTGGAGACCTTCCTTTTCCAACAACACTTTTAAGTGGATATTCTTATCCTAGTCTGCATTTGTATTTTGTATTGGATTTGAAATTGTGTATAACGTGTTTGTGCAAATGTGTGTGTGTGTGTGTGTGTGTGTCTATGTATATTTAAATATATATGTTTGTGTGTGTGTTTGTGTTTTATAGAAAGTGATTCATAAATGCATTAAAAATCCTAACAAACATTGCTTCCTCCTGTCCCTTTCAACAATTTTGCATTCTCTTACATGCATCCTACAATTGGCTGCTGCTGCTTCAACAGAAATCAGTCTGCATGGGATAAAAATAAAATAAAGAGTTTTCAAAGTATTCTCAACTAGTAGGACAAAAAGAATAAGCTGTAATCATCTTCAAATCACCGTTTTCATTCGTAAATGCTATGCACCTCCTTTTGTTATGGTAAAGAGTAAAATCCTGGCAAGCCAAGATGCAAGATTTCTGTATTCATAACAGCATCTGCAAAGATGTTGGAGCCATTTGTTAAAGTCAAGTCAGCAAAAGGACCACCTGGAGGAAGGCAATACAAAGACGCAGGAAGAAGAGGAAAACATTGCAGCATTTGGGGCTGGCAAACATTATTGCATCTGTTCCCCCACTCCTGCATATACATTTATTGAATACTTTTGTGACATCTTTAAGTGAATTATGGCTCCAATAATTTCTAAAATTGTTGCTTGTCAATGAACTTGGATCTAAAAAAACAACTGTATTACAACGTTGTTGTGCTTGACAAATAAATTGAAATGGATTCTGAATACTGTTGCTACTGAATTTTGTCCAAATGAAGATTTAGAGGTGAACTTGGAGGCTTGGAAGGATTTTGGGGATGCAGAAAAAGAGCTATGATAAGCCTAGCACAATTTCTCGAGGGAGATCCTTCAGTGCATGAAAAAAGGCTGTCAGATTCAGCTGCAGAAACAACATCTATTTGGCCCTGGTAGTTTAGAAGAGGTGTGTGAAACATTTATCCCTCCAGATGTTGCTAAACTAGAGCTCCCACCATCCCTAATCAGTGACCTTGCTTTCTAGGGCAGATGGGAGTTGTAGTTCAGTAGCACATGAGGTGACAAAGGCTCCCAACAGTTGCTTTCAAATAAACTCATTATGGAGGGCTGTGGTTGTCTCGTCCTCACTGGTGTCTTGATTCTTGATAGGGTATGAAACTCATTTATTCATATGGAGGGGCATTGTTCATTTAAGAACAAGTGGAATTGAATGGAGCCCATTTGGCTCCATTTTCATTCATTCCAAAATCAATTAACATAGAAGCCATTTGGGGTGGAGCTTACCATTCTCAGGCATTAGTATAACCAGAGCTGTTGTGAGTGGCAGCCACCTTGTCATTTACCATCAGTGTTCTGGCCATGGCATGGTTCTTGGGCGTCCTTGGAAAGATGCCAGCCATCACTCTCCCCAGAGAAAATCACATGGCTCCTGGAAGGCTGCAGAATACAGACCACAGGAGGGATGGTTTGAGGTTGAAAGGACACTTCCCAAATCCCTTGGCCACTCTAGATAGAATTAAGGCAAGCATGACTAAAGCCCCCCACTCATGAAAATTTCACTGATCTGATAATTTCCTAATGAAATTTATTTTCTGATTTATTGAGAGAGAATGGTTGGAGAATGGTGGGGAACACAGAAGGAATTTTCACTAATTATTACTGCCAACAGCAGCATAGCGTCAAGAATTTTAGCCCCCTGCCCCAACTGACATTGAAAAACACACCCATGAGTAAAATTAAGGAAAATCCAAGGTGCAGAAAGTCAATCTGAATAATGCCAGATTCTCCATGGCATGTCCTTTTTGGATGTAAACAATAATGACACAACAAGATATGTGCAGCTTGGCCCCCCTGTGAGACAATTACAAACAGCACATTTTTTGACATGTTGTACCATATGTTGGAAGCATTTGCTTTCCTCAAGCAAGGCGTCTGACCTGATCCCTGCCATGAAACAGCACCGAGGGTAGAATTCTGGTGTCATTTGAATACCAAGAGACCTAAGATATATATTAAATGAAGCAGTTGACAACTTCAAGTAAAATGTAATCTCATTTTTCCCCTTCATCTGGTCAATAATAAATGAGTTTTAGAGCTTAAATCAAGACACAAAGGGTTTCTCATGGTACATTATTGATAGAGCACACTTAGTCTAACAACATTTTTCCAAGGGAAAAAATGTATTATTTACTGCCTCTGTTAATACAAAGCCCAACATAAATAAATAGATTGCCTTTATCTTTTAAAGGAAGAAATCACTTTGAATATTCTGTAGGGTGTATTTTAGGAAGGTTGCAGAAGAGAATTACATTTTTAAAAACCTGATTTACTACCCTAATAACTAAAATACGGAGTTTGGCTTTCTGTTTGTGCGTTTGCTTTCTACACTTGGCAGTCAAATGTAGCTCTTGATATGGTCTCAGTGTCAATAATGGATGCAGCAAGTAACAAGCAAGGTTGCTTTTTGCAAAGCACTGGGAAAAAAATACATTTCTTTGTTGTAAGAAAATTATCTGGACATTGTAGTAGAAATTGCAATCGTCAGATATAGTGTTATGAAAGTGCATTGGCAGAATTTCTTGAAATAAACCACAGATATTGATACACTTGAAGATTATTTTCTTTGTGGCTTCCTCTTATTTTCTAATAATGACTTTGCAGGGTCAGACACAAACCACGTTTAAGTGACACAGTTACTGTCATCTCCATGCCTATATCTGCACCTCTAGAAATATGTATTGATTTGTTTTGGATGTTGTATGTGATGCCAATAAAGGTTTTACGATATAAGCTCTTACTCTTATGTCAGAAACAGGAAACTGGTCTGTGGGTCTGTCCCCAGGCCACACATTCTCCAAAACCATGCCCATTACAGTTCTTCCTTTGCATACTCCTTGTTTTTGCTTGGCTGGAATCTGACCTTGAAGTTAGCTGAGGTTTCTTGTCTGTCTGGATGGAGGCTAGAGAAGGATATGTGAGTATGAAAAAAGCAGTCCAATGTTCAAAAATAAGATTCACATTGATTGTTCTCCCACTTGTTCTTCTGTCCTTGCCCAGCACTGACATGTCCCCCCCCCCCCAAGAGTTTGCCTAGAGGAAAATTTGGCCTTTGGGCTAAAAAAAATGTCCTCCAAACCCTGAATAATGTGATATCTCTTTGGGTCTGGTTCACATTTTTTAAAAAACCTTCATAATTCATACTTTTTGGACTGAAGAAGAGTTTGGTTTTGATATCCCACTTTATCACTACCCGAATGAGTCTCAAAGCTGCTAACAATCTCCTTTCCCTTCCTCCCCCACAACAAACACTCTGTGAGGTGAGTGGGGCTGAGAGACTTCAAAGAAGTATGACTAGCCCAAGGTCACCCAGGAGCTGCATGTGGAGGAGTGGAGATGTGAACCCAGTTCACCAGATTACGAGTCCACCACTCTTAACCACTGCACCACACTGCCACTCTGAAGTGCAGCTATCCTTTGAAATTCACACTTCTCTAAATTTGGTAATGCTGTTTTTCTTCTTCAACAACAACAGCAGCAGCAGCGTCAACAGCAAAACTGTGTAAGCATGCATATATTAGAGAAAATTGTGTGAAAGCAAGACATAGTCAATGAAAATGACACTAATGCACTGTACTGAGAAAAACAGCTAGCAAACTTTTATATTAGGCAAAAATTCATATAAAATACAGTGGTACCTTTGTTAACAACCATAATCCGTTCCGGAGGTCTGTTTGTAAACCAGGTTGTACCCCAAGGTGTGCTTTCGCCAATGGGGCCTCAAAAAAAATTGTTTGTAATCCCCCCCCCCAAAAAAAAGGGGTTGTAATCCAAAAAAAGGTTGCACACACTTCCGGCTTTGACATGTTTGTAATCCAAAATGTAAGCATACCAAGACATATGCAAACCAAGGTACCACTGTATGTATATTAGATGAATTGTGCATTAAATTGCTGGTAAATTATTGTGGGTCCTTTTAATAGAAAAATCACAAACCGATGCAAAATTGTGGCAAACTGAAAATTGGAAAAATGAGAAACTGAGAGAAACTGAAAGTGACAGATTTATCCATCCCTAATCTTAATTCCCTCCCCCACCCCTGATTTTTACAGTCCAAAACCCCCTTTAACCCAGCCATCAACTCCTCCCCACATGTGCTTCTACATTTGCCACCCTGGTGCTCTCCATATATTTTGAAATATAGCATGCATGCTGATGGGCTGATGAGAGTTGTAGGCCAAAACATCTGGAAAGCACCAAGCTGGCAAACACTGCTCAAGAGACATAAGAGCAGCCATATCAACTGCAGCACTATAGATTCTCTTCCAAGTGCAGTTCTGTTTTTGTTAGTGAGGTGGATAACACATGGAGACATGTCCTCTTCAGTGGTGGTACCCCATTTTCAGAATACCTCTACAGACAGGTTTGACAGGTCTGTCATTTAGATGGTCTTTTTTAAATCAGCAAGGCTTTGCAATAGAAAACTAAAGCTGCTATGGGTGCTCTCTTCTGGCTTATATGACATGGTTTCATTTCAGGTTGTTTGCTGCATTGTTATATTTGTGGGTTGTGTGCTTTGTGTGTGTGTGTGTGTGTGTGTGTTTGTATATTTATGCTTTACTGCTGTATTGATAATACCGTGAGCCATTCTTTAATACCTTACATCTTTTAAAAAAATAAAAATCTGATATAGAATATTACACACATGCATTTAAGGGAGTTATAGAATTTGAAGGATGCACTTTGTATTACTCCATTTTTACCTTCTAGGATTTGAGTGTTTGATTTACTTGCATATCTATTCCCAATTGTCAGTGCCGGCAAACCTTTCAAAACTCTCTTCCAAAGTGTGTACAATAAATATCAATCTTCTCTTTCTACAATCACATATAATGTTTGCTGGGTCTCCAAAGACATTCCCATACTTTCCTAGCCTGCTTTCACTACTATATTTCCCTCCAAGTTGCTGCAATACTGAGCAAGTAAATCTACCATTATTTGTGGAACATTTCACCCCATCAGATAGCTGCCTTTACTGTGCACAATAGGCAGGAATATACACTCAAACAGGGATTTGGTCATTCCTGTATTAAGCAATGCACCATTTTTGGTCTAACCATTTTGTTTTTTTATTTTCTTCAGCTTCCCAAGGAGCAATGCAGTTTTCTCCAGACTAAAGGGAGCTCACAGAAGTAATTGTGCCATTCACCCTCAGCATCTCACCATTCCAGGGTTAGATTAAAGCTACAGCAGTTCTTTCTCCTGAGAATGCTCCAGAGCATTCAGGAATCCATTGGATTTCTGAAATCTTCAAGGACAGACCATATTATGGGTCCCCCACCTTTACAAAGGAAAACTGCCACTGTGAAGCCAAAACTCACCAGAAAGTGGTCTGACAGAATTAAGCCATGTCTTGTGTGCGTATCTGGAGGCGCTTGGAGGATGGATGGCGTCTAACAGATTGTTGTTGAATTCTGAGAAGACGGAAGTACTTTTCTTGGGGGGCAGGGTGTGGGTGGATGTGAGGGACTCCCTGGTCCTGAATAGGATAATTGTGCCACTGAAGGACCAGGTGTGGAGCCTGGGAGTCATTTTGGACTCACAGCTGTCCATGGAGTCACAGTTCAATTCTGTGTCCAGGACAGCTGTCTGCCAGCTCCATTTGGTATGCCAGCTGAGACCCTACATGTCTGTAGACCAGGGGTTGTCAGCCTGGTCCCTACCATCCACTAGTGAGTGTTTCAGGATTCTAGGTGGGTGGTAGGTGGTTCTACTGCACAAGCTGAATCCTCCTCCATCAAGCACTGGTGGGCGGTAAGGAATTTTTGCCATCAAGAAAGATGCATTAGTGGCAGTAGGTATAAAAAGGTTGACTACCCCTGCTGTAGACTGTCTCGCCAGAGTGGTTATCTGGTTATCTCCCACTTACATTACTGCAATGTGCTCTATGTGAGGCTAACTTTGAAGGTGACTTGGAAACTACAACTAATCCAAAATGTGGCAGCTAGACTGGTGACTGGGAGTGGCCGCTGAGGCCATATAACACCAGTCCTAAAGGATCTTCACTGGCTCCCAGTACTTTTCAGAGCACAATTCAAAATCTTGGTACTGATCTTTAAAGTCCTAAATGGCCTCGACGCAGTATACCTGAAGGAGCATCTCCACCTCCATCATTCAGCCCAAATACTGAGGTCCACTTCTGGCAGTTCCCTCACTGCAAGAAGTACAGTTACAGGGAACCAGGGAAGGGGCCTTCTCAGCAGTGGAACGCCATCCCGTCAGATGTCAGGGAAATAAAGAATTACACAACTTTTAGAAAGCATCTGAAGGCAGCCCTGTTTAGGGAAGTTTTAAATGTCTGACATTTTATTATTTTTTAATATTTTGCTGGAAGCCACCCAGTGTGGCTGAGGAAACCCAGCCAGATGGGTGGAGTATAAACAATTAAATTATTATTATTATTAAATTAAGTTACGTGGATAGAGTGACAGTCCTTATCATATCCCTCCTACAGTCCTGAACATATGAATCTGCCTGATACTGAACCATCTAGTCCAGGGATGTCTATGCTGAATAGGACCACCTCTCCAAGACTTCAGGTAAAGGTATTCTACAGTTCAGCTTTTTAAAATACTTTTAACTGGATTTTCCAGGGATTGAACATGGATCCTTCTATGTGCAAAGCAAGTGCCCTGTCATCATAGCTTTCTATAGTCACATTATCCTATCTCATGGGAGAACATACATACATGAAAATTGAGATCTTCTTCAGAAGCCTGTCTCTGGGTAATCCCACCAAGTGAAATGTGGTGGATGCATACCAAGGAAAGGGCCTTCTCAGTGGTGGCTCCCTGGTTGTGGAATGCTTCTTCAGAAAGGCTCACCTCACACCTTCTTCATGATAATTCTGTTGCTAGGTGGACTTTTTAAAAACAAAATAAAAACCTCACAGCTTTTGGTTGTTTTATGAAATTGTTGCTTTACGACATTGGGTTTCAACTGTTGTTGTTTTCAGTTTGCAACCAGCCCAGTGAACAGTGTTGGGGGTGTGAGAGATATGTTGTGCGGGTTATGGGATGCAGTAGTTCCTTGCTGTGATGCATTGTTGCAGTTGCTGCCATACACATGGTCCCCCTCACAGAACTGGAGTGGGAGGTCAGTCCTGGGGTGGGGGGTCAGTTTGGGTATGGCTTGTGTTTCAGGAGGCTGGGTTGTTTATGAAGAGGGGTCAGGGTTAGACAGTGTGGTTTATGGCTGGACAAGGTGTGTGAGGGAGTTGGGCTGCGAAAGAGTTACAGAAGAGTAGACACATTCATGTATGTGAGGTGTGTGGCCCTCCAGGTTTCAGGATTCCCAGTGTGACGACAGACCCTAAACAGTTGGTGACCTCTTAATTAACCACTGCACCACAGCGGGGTGGGCATCCATGCGTGCATGATTATGAGTTGTGGCCTCCCAGGAGAGTTTCTCAGGATTCCAGATGTGCCTTCCAGAGTTATGAGTCCTCATCTAACCACTGCACCACACTGTGATCTTTCATAACTAAAGGAATAGCCATTGTACATAGCATCCACTAGGTGGCTTCCTCTGCAAACACCTCATTCCCGGCAAAGCATTGGCTTCATTTTTGCATTCAGTCATGGTTAACACTATTTTCCACTACAGTATTTGTTTTCCAAAAGCATTAATGGGGCAATGAAACCTTAATAGCTTTTGAACCACTGATCGGAACTTCACCAAACGGAGGCAAGAAACCTGAATAATGGGAATATAGGTTTTGGAGTTTTTTAAACCAAAATTGGAAAATAATTATATGATAATTTTTCTGAATGACAGAAAATAAAGGGGCTAGTATCCATTTCAAGCACTTTTTCACTTACTGGATAAACTTGAGTTTTGGCACTTTCATAGATCTCATCAATTGATCACTATGTCAATTTTCAAGTTATTACCCCAGCAGATGTCAATTTTATAAACTATATAATTTTAAGGTTCACGGGACCTCATGTTCTCCTATAATGGGGTGGCAGCCAGCTCAGCATAGAGCCACTGAAATCAATTCTCCGACTATGACAAACTTTGAATGTCACCTCAAATAAATTAATTTCTTTTTTCCTTAGAAGATAGATAGAAAAGGCTGGCTCTAGCAAGCCTAAAGCTCTCTTTACGTGTGCTTAATTGACAGGCACTTCTTGACACCCACAAGCTTTTCAGCTAGTTAGTACTAAAACCCTGGCTGCCTTCAGAGTTATCTAAATGGATAAATGTGGGTCTGTTAATATCAAATCATATCCCATTATATTTACAGGGATAAGTAGGACATGGATGGATAGCTGCTGCAGCTTAAGAACTCCATTATGTTTCGGTATGCTTATTGGTGGTTAAAATGTTAATGGGTAGCATTCTGAAATGGCTCTTGCAAAGCTAAGGAAATCTACTTGACATGTGGGTTGGTGGGGAGGAGCGGGGCTGGGGGAAAAACAAATAAAGCTAATTTAGGCCTTGCCTCATTAATCAGATGTGCCTACAGCTAAGAAAGTGTCACCTAAGTATGCTTTTGCTTTTTGCTGTATACTGCTGATGAAGATACTGACATACAAAAGAGCAGTAATTGGATTTCTGATTGTAGGCAGTGGTGTATTTCTTTTTTTAAAAAAACAAACAAACCACAAAGCAATGAATTAGAATGTGCATTTTGACTGACCTTCAGGAAGAATGCAAACGGCATTTCCCATGTGGTAGCTGTCATACAATACAAATTAGCTATACAATCCACTTTGCTAAACTGTCTGCAGTTGTATGCTGTCCCCCAGAAATGCTTTCTAAAATTACTTGCCACGTTATATCAATCTGGGGGCTCTGGTCTGGTTCATCCCTAAAACAGAGGTGGGGGACATGTGGTTTTCTAGCTGTTGCTGAACTCCAGCTTCCACCAGACTCGGACACCACAGTCAAAGGAAAGGGAAGCAGAGAAGCAGGACATATGGGTGATGCAATAGTTTCCATGTTGTTTGGAAAGGTAGAAAATCATGGGTTCTCTGTTGGTGGAGCATGCTAGTACTGCTGCCCCTCACACATAGCAGAGGAGATTGGGAGTTTGGATTGCACGCAAATTTGTAGCTCTGAAACACACAACCCACAATATTTCCTCTATTTTTCTTCTCTTCTCTTTTATTCACAAAATCATATAGAAAGGCAAAACAACGATGGTCATATTGCTTGTATATTGGGTTGTCATATTTCAAAAAGTGAAAATCTGGACAGAAAAGTTGTTGAGCTTCTTTAGGCAAAATTGTTGAACTTTTTTTGGGGGGGGGAACAAAGTCGTTGAGGTTTTTAAAGTTTTGCACAAAGTTCTTGAGTTTTTTAAATGGGAAATTGGCAAAACTGGCACTGCCATACTTTCAGATTTTCCTGGACATTTGAACAATTTCCACCCAGACACTGCTGTTGACTTCAGTATTTCAGATATGTCCGGGGAATTCCGGGCATATGGCAACCAAATTGGAAGGTGGCTCAGCTGTAGATCATAACCAGACAGGACAAGGCAGAGAAGCCCAGATATCCACATTCAGCCTCTACGCATAAGGTTCCCCATCAATAGAACCATAGATTTGGAGAGTTAGGAGGGACCCCAAGGGATAGCTAGTTCAACTGCCTAAAAAACACCTTGTCGTAGGACAGGCAGGCAGGGATAGCAGGGTCAAGGCTAACAATATACAACAGACTTCTAAGCTTTATATCATGAAGTGTTTCCAAATTACATTTGATAGACTAGCCTTTGGTATCACATTTCTAGGCCTGAATGGTTATGAAATATTAAGAAAGGGTAGAAGAAACTTTACAACCTGTCCTCTTTGAAAACCAAAGATACCTTGCCGACAATTTGAATAAAACATTTGTAGGTGCTGCAAGGGAAATTCTCAGTGGAATGCGAATCAGCCTTTCAACAAACATTAATGGAGGAAAAGTGAGACTGAGATTATTATGAAGTGCTAAAAGCACTGCCTGGCAGTTTAGATAAACAAAAATTAGAGCCCCCACAAATAACAGCTGAGAAGACTGACATTTCCTATGCTTTTAGGAGATGCTAAATTAAGAAGGCAAAATCCTAAGCAAGAGGAATCAACTAAGGATGTGTCATAGAAAGGCAAGGTTTTCTGTTTTCTCTTGAAGTGTTTGAAGATAATCAAGACAAATTTGTTCACAGTTGTTTTCAACACTGAGTGCAAATCAGAAACCAGAGCTATGCGAATGAACTCATGGGGCACATCTACACTGAAACTGGTTTGATTGTATTTTCCCTATGGCAACTCAAATGAGAATTACAGGTTTATGTTGGTGGTGAAGAATTATTTGTAGAGTATTAACCTTTTTCACAGAATTGCAGTTTCCAGGGATCCTTGGCTGAGAGCCGTAGAAGTAGGGTTGCAATCTTAAGTCCCTAAGGAGCTTTCCAAGTAAGCATTTCTAAGGATGGCACTTGGAAGTCAGTTTTACGGCAGGGATAGGGTTGGTTTTCAGCTGCTGTGCCAGATGCTTGGGTCTCCCAACCCTCATGGGCCGTTTTGACAGTTAGGCAAGGCCACCCAACTGTCAATCACTTGATGCTGCCAGGTGAAGTAATTTGCATTCAGCTAACTTCTACTCAAAGTAGACCATTTAGCATTGTCACGTTCATTAACTTCAATGGGTCTCCTCTCAGAGTAGCATTGAATTCCACTCAGTGTTTTCAGCTAATCACTGGTGCTTCCAAATCTCTGTGCTTTTGCAACTACCAGTGGCGATGGTGGTGCTTGCAAAAAGACTGTGTTTTGCATGTAGAAGAAGAAGAAGAAGAGTTTGGATTTGATATCCCGCTTTATCACTACCCGAAGGAGTCTCAAAGCGGCTAACATTCTCCTTTCCCTTCCTCCCCCACAACAAACACTCTGTGAGGTGAGTGGGGCTGAGAGACTTCAGAGAAGTGTGATTGGCCCAAGGTCACCCAGCAGCTGTATGTGGAGGAGTGGAGACACGAACCCGGTTCCCCAGATTACGAATCTACCGCTCTTAACCACTACACCACACTGGCTCTGTCCTCAATCAGCTAATAAGTGGTGCCTACAGAGCCTGCTTTTGGCAGGAAGCTGCCTCTGTATCTGCCCAGCACCTGATGTCCCATATTTAGATGAAATGGTCCTATGGGCCAAAGAAGGAAGTCTTCTACTTTGCCATATGGGGAAGTTTTTAATGTTTTATATCTTGCTATGTTATACAGGCTGCAAGCCACCCAGAGTGGCTGGAGAAACCCAGCCAGATGGGTGGGGTATTATTATTATTATTATTATTATTATTATTAGCATGCAGGTTGGAGGCTCTCAACTGTTGTTTTATTGCTTTCAGTGAAATATGCTCCCACGTAGATGTGGTTAAGGTCAGGATATGAAACAAGTTTGAGAGTACAGTGGCACCTTGGTTTACGAACTTAATCCATTCTGGAAGTGCATTCTTAAACCAAAGCATTCTTAAACCAAGGTGTACTTTCCCATAGCAGCGGGGGACTCAATTTACAAATGGAACACACTCAACAGGAAGTGAAACATGTTCTGCTTCCAAGGCAAGGTTCACAAACCAAAACACCTACTTCCGGGTTTGCAGAGTTCTTAAACCAAGGTACCACTGTAGTTTAAATGAGGGCTGTCGGATGATCCATGAAAGCACAGTTGATTATTCGTAATTTCTACACTACTAATTAAATAATTAAATGCATTTTTTTTGCATATGCGGAAAAGCAAGAGATCTGAAGAAAAAATGTTTGTTTTTTAAATTAACCAGGCATCAACTGAAGAACTGTCCTCCCTTCTCTCACACAAAGAGATGGCCTCATTAAAGATGGAACTTGCTATAGGTATGATTTTTTATAAGTACTTGTAATAAGCATAGTTTCAGGGTTTATTGGGGGAGAGGGGGGAATTGTAGAATCTGGTGACCCGCTCATTTGGCAGGGGGCATTTGCGTGTTGAGTCCCACAGTGCCACCCCCCAAAAAAATTCACACTTCACACATCAATTTTTGTTTAAGGTTTTTGGCATAATTTTGGCCACAACTTTATTCAAATACAAAAAATGTGAGTGGTTGCTTAGGCATTGGTTATGACTATCTGTCCATGCCCTCAGGGACAGAGCTGGCCTTCCGGACACCAACGGAAGCCAGAGTGGGAAACAAGTATTGGGTGAGAAATGAGGCTGGGAATCAGACCCACACTTCTCACCCTCATGTTCCTGTGGGGCTTGCACGGCCCAAGTCCGGCTCCACGGACAAGGACGAAAAGAATGGCAAGCCCCTGGATTCCTTTAACGGAATTCCCTTTCCGCATCATTTGGAGGGATAGGCACTTACCCCTCCAAGCACCAATTAACCAATGCCTAACCGCCATGGAGCCTCCAGCTCACCGCCAAACCACTCACAGACCCAACCAAGACCTCAGCTTGGCCACCACCGCACCTATCCAAGCCTCATTCCCAGAAGCATAAAGGTGCACGCCATCAGCTCGGAAAAAGGATGGCGACTTAAAAAGAATCTCAGGGTGAGACATCACATCTCCACCCAGCCCAAAAATCTTTTTAGATACAGCGGAATTGATGCGTTTTCTGGCCCTTTCAGTGGCGGCTGGGCAATGACTGCCCCTCCACACGCATCGTTGCAAAAGCTTTAACCAAAATATTTTAGCTGTTGGCACCATTGCCCGCAGTGTCTCCAGGTCAGTCAAAATTGCAGCACGCAGAGAAAAACAGTCCATAGAAACCAGGTCGCTCTCGCCCAGCTGCACCACAATACCCTTCACGTAGCAACTGCCCCTGGATCCGTGGCAGGAGCTCTGACCAGCGCATTCCCTGTCTGGACAGCCAGGACAACTGAACACGCGGAGGAAGGCCAAGACCTGGACCCGCTCTAAGATAAAACAAGCAAAAATTGTAAGACACCAATAATGTTAACGAACATAACCTTTTAATGCATTCGATTTCCCACAACCTGTATTTTATTCCCACTGCCTTATTAACACGCTTTCCGGCCTGCTCGGTGGTAGTTTGTCTAGGCATTGGTTCACGACTAGCTGCGCCTGACCTCAGCAGGGCAGCACTGACGACTGGGCCCCACCATACCGTCAGTACCAGCAAACATTGTGGGGGGAACAATGAATCTCAAGGCAATTGCATCCCGCCAGGTGTCGTTCCCCTTAGGGGAAAGATGCACCCCATCTGCCCTAAAGAGGGCAACAGCCTTGAAGAAAATAGCAGGGTGCAATATTACAGAACCACCTAAAGCAAGGACCTATTTTATTTTATTTGTTATTTGTTAATTTATTTATTTTATTTACTTTATTTTATTCTATTGTCCACCGCCCTTATTAACATGCTTTCTGGCCTGCTCAGTGGTAGTTTGTCTAGGCATTGGTTCCCGACTAGCTGCACCTAACCTTAGCAGGGCAGCACTGACGACTGGGCCCCACCATATCGTCAGTACAAATAAACAGTGTGGGGGAGCAATGAAACAGGATCAGACTCAAGCTCACCCCCAAATGCTCCCAGGGACTCTTGTGTGGCCCTACCCCTCGAAAGGGGTTGACAAAAGCATAGCGAATCCTTGGATTCCCTTAATGGAATATCTTTGCGCATTGGAGGGGACAGGTGCTCCAACCCCCCCTCCAGACCACCTTGAACCAATGCCTTAAATTATTATGAGTCCAGGGAGAGCTGCCATCAACTCAATCCAAGCCCTCTTGCATGCAGGAATGCAAACTTAAGCTGGAGGAAGACAGCAAACATCCTCGCCCAGCTGTACCACCAGCACTGCGGGAGGACCTGCACAGGTCACACTCGACCACACCAAAGGAAGGATCTCCTCCCAAAGCATTCCCCATCAGGACATCCAGTAAATGTTCACATGGGCAGGAAGACTGAGATGGCGCCCCAGTCCAAATTCGTCAACATGCTTGCCAGCCTAGTGTACGATGCTGTGACCCAAATGTGCACAGCTGCTCCTATGAAAAGGAAATAACAGACAAGCATCAGCACAGACCTCATTTGACACTTCTTGATATAACCCTTGTCAGCGTAAGACTTCCAATGACCCGTATTCACAATCCTGTCTACTGACAGGCCCCCAGTCTGCAGCCTTTGCAGCAGTCCTATTCGGAAGGAATGAGGCATGTTCAGCGGTAAGCAAGCCGCAGGCCGTAATAACTGTTGCACGACGTAAGCACATTGATGCCTGGCTAACGGGAACCCATTTTCATGCACTAGGAGCGGGCCAGCCCCCAGGGAATGAAAAGCCAAATATTCTGTTATCCATAACCGGGCAAGGGCCCTCCTCACCTGTGGCGAGAACCCTGATTGTGGCACTCCTGCCCACTAAGTCTGTTTTAGAGTTCCCGATTCTAAAGACAAGCTCCAAAGGATAAGGAAAAGTCCTGAAGCAATAAGCCTCCAGACTCTCAGCCCCATGCTGGCACCAACAACCATTTTCCTAACCCTCAGTGCGAAAATGCAATGGACTACTGAAAGGAATCTCGCCTTGATCTTTAACCAGCAGACAAGTTTTAACTGTTGCAGATACTACATAGGTAAAATTGACCAACTTCCTGCCCGCTGTCCTATGAGGTTGGAGCCTATTCCAACCTTCCAAGGCCCTGCGCACTACAAACTTTATACAAGGGTCTCTGAAAATTAAAGCTTCAGTGTAACAGACATTGCAGCAGACTGAATTCTGATAGTTATAACAGCACGCCCAATCTGCAGCAGGTGGACCAAATACTGCAGGATCTGCTCAAAGGATGGGGGCTAATTCATCTGAATGGCCGAGGACTGCAAGCTTAAGGCTAAGAAATCCATCCAGGCCATCCCATAAGAGCTAAAAGCAGAAGGGGAAATGGCTGCTGCTCTCTGTAAATACTAATTGTTGTCAAAATGCCACAGGTGGTCTGGAAAAGTCTGGCAACAACCGAGTCTGGAGCCCAGGATCTGGAGCGCTTCATCTGAAAATGGGATAGAGTGTCAGCAACATCATTAGAGGATCCCGTAATTTGGAGAGTAGGAAGCACAATATTAAACCTTAAGCGGCGCAGCTCGAAAGCGTGAGCGTCCCCATGTCTGGCCCCTATATTTAAAGCCTCTGACCCCTCCTCTGAATTGGCAACAATCAAAATTCCCCAGCAACCCAATTAACCCCTTAAAGGCTAGGGTTGCTGACCAAATTTGCCTAGTCATGGCAGGGTGGCCTGTTCCCCCAACCGCAACACGTGCTCTCTGTTAGGGAGAACACGCTTTGTTGAACTTTACAGTCAGTCAAAACATTTTTAATCAATTAACCTTGCCAACAGGGCCGTCTTAAGTATATCTGGCACTGTGGTGCAAAGATCCCTCTGCCCCCCCCCCTGTTTCCCAGAGATGCCGACCTTTTAAAGGGAGGACAGTGTTCTGCCGGCGACGCAACCAGCTTTGGGAGGCTAGAGGAGGCGAGCAGTGGCTGAAGGGCATCTCCTCCGGTGGGGAAGAGGCGGAGGTTAGACGCAGCGGCTCTCGGCTCAGTTGGCTGCTTCGTGCTGCAGTGGCCACAGCAAGTGGAGGCTCCAGGCACAGCGCTGCTTCAGCATGGCATGGCAGAGGCAGGCGAGGATGGCGAGCCGATGCCGGGAGGTGCTGCATCCAGCCTCCGCCTCTTCCCTGGCGCCCTCCAGAACATGGTGCCCTGTGCCACTAGCCTATATGGGTAAGACGCCCCTGCTTGTCAATGTTTTAAGAGATGCTTAAAAAGCTTGATCTTCCTGAATTCTGAAACAAAGTGATATAGCCCACACTTCCTGGAATGGTGTGCAAACCTCAGCATATGTATCTACAAGCTTTTGCAATCCCCAAATGCTCTGATGTAGCTGTCAGCTCAAAATAAAAATAAAAGTGTGTTTGAAACACATATTTTGAAGAAAAAAATACTTTTAGAAATGTGTGGTTTGAGATGTAACACATTTTAAAATATGCATTTAAAATATGCATTCAGTTTCAAATATGGGTTATTTTTTATTTTTATTTGAGAGTTGATTAATGTGGAAACAGGACAGAACAGACTTACAGGTGAGCACACATGAAAGTGGCTTGAAGGCAAATTAGACTGAGTCATCCAACCTTTCAGTTGCCTAAATTTTGTAGCCATATTTTAAATTTGTAAGTTGGACACCAGACTGTCATTTTTCCAGTGCTGCATGGGGAAGACATGGAACATCCTTTCATCAAATGTCTGGTCAGGTGCTCCCTGGGAGGGAGTGGAGAAGGTTTGGTGTGGAAGTCACTGCCATGGATATACATTGGCAAAGCCAGTTGGTGGGCATGCCAGCCTCCCTGCCAGCTCCTGCCTCCCATTTCCATCCCACTAAGCATCAGGTGACTCAGCTGTTGGGATATTAGGTGAGCATCACTGCCCCACCACAGCATCCATTGCTCTCTGGGATGTTTCTGACCCACAAGCAGAGTTGTGTGTATATATCACTTAATATAATGAGAATCAATAAACAATAAAAACATGAGAGTAGTCAATAAAACATCCTAAAAACCAGATAAAACTGAGGCAAAAGCAAAACACCACTGTATTTCACAAGTAAAGCTGATAAAACAAATAAGGTATTTGCAATGCCAAGAAAAAGAAGACATGCTCTAGGTGAAGCCACTTCAGGCCTGGTCCAAGACCTTTTGTTGTCTGAGATGAAGCACAAGATGGCAGCCTCTCCCATTCCATGGACAAAAGGCAACCGGATTAGCAGTTGAAACTTATTCTGTTGGCAATGGGACAGCATCCTCCATTGCATCCGAGGTCAGCAGGTTGACTTGTGGTGCAAGGCAGGCCACATGACACACACAATGACCTGTTTGATCCCCCACCTGGCAGCATTTGCCTCCTACAGTGGGTGCCTCACTCTGACTTATAGTAGGGCTGGGCCTGGACCACTTCATGAAAAATGAGGTCTCTAACATCCTAGCATCCATTCTTCTCTGTAGCAGAAGGGAGGGTAAACTTACTTCTGCTATGCAGAGGGAATTAATTTCATTCTTCTGCTTTGGTTCCACAAACTTGTGTAAAGCAAGATTTGAGATTTCATGGCACAGAATTAATGTAATTTACTAGTCATGCAGTTGCACAGTAAAGGCCTGGAATTCCTGTCCATTAAAAGGTTGATAACCCTCCTAGGAACTCATGGTGGGGGTTTTTAAAGCAGTGAAAGTTTGAAATGTGGCAGGGGATTCTGGACTTTGAAAGCCAACCTGCAGTACTCTGAACAGGTGACTGTCTTCTCTCTGGGATAACTGAAGCAACACATGATCAGTGAGTGACAGCAATTAAGCATTCCCTTTTTGCAAAAGCTATTCTTTGGCTTTCATTTTATGTCTTTTGCAATCTTGTGTGACAGATCCCAGCTTGATGTCTACATGCCAATCACTCCTTCTCTTTAATTAGGTTTGCATACAAACCAAGCAAACTTGAGGAGAACCTTCCTTGCATTTATGAATTCTTGAGGTGTATAAAATGTTTACATCACATTTATTGATATAGCTCTGCTGGGTATACTTAAAGTAATGCTCAATTTCCTCCTCTTTAGTGCAGAAATAATAGACCTGATCACAGCTGAGAGCTTCATCGGCTGTTACGGGATAAGGTGAGATATTTATTTGTGCCTGGAGACCTTTGGAGGTCTTGTGAGACAGTGCAACCAGCTTTTGTTTTGTGTTTGAAGAGAATTTTTAAATATTTTCTCAAAATGAAGAATGTTTTCTCAGTAAATATTTCCCTAATGATATGGCGTCAAACACTGAAGTGGATATATATATATAAAAGGCAGATTCCTCAAAAAGAAACAGGTGCATGGACCAAGAATTAGTAGTTTTAGAGGTGAGCAAACCATCTTAATGGAACAATCTCTTGATTGCATGAGGGATCTTCTCTGTTCAAATGGACTACCACCATAACTTTGACTATGGGTCATCTTGGCTGGAGCTGATGGAAGCTGGAATCCGAATAGTGGGTTCGCTATCTCTATCCATAATGACTTCCTCATTTGCTTGGGGTGTTTATACATATGTGAACTAACTTGTCAACTTTACTGAAAAATAGATGGGGAGGCCCTTGCGATCCACCAGATCAGGCATGAGACACTGGATCGGTGTGTGCATGTATGCCAGGAATTCCAGGAACTTGATCTATAAATAATGCAGGCTGATGAAAGGTAACAATAACAGAAAAGAATAAGCATATGCCACAACAGCTCCTGTGATTAGTTAGCAGTAGGGTGCCTCGGGACTGTGCCTGGCAGGAAGGGCTGCAGCTCAACAGTAGAGCATCTGCTTTGAATGAAGAAGGTCCAGATTCAAACTCAGCATTGGGCTGAGAAATATTCCCTGTCTAAAACACCGGAGAACTACTACCATTCATTGTAGACAACACTGGACTAGATGGATCAGTGGTCTGAGTTGGAATAAGCCACCATCCTATGGTTCTAAATGCCAGGTACTGGCCTGCTGCTGTCCTTAGCCAGACAATCCCATCTGCTCTTCCAAGCAACAGACAGTTAGAAAGAAATCACTGTGGATTGTGCATGACTACCCCCTGTCTCGTCTACACGGAAGGAGGAAAGTACATGCTGTTTGCTCCATAGAATGGATTCTTCAGGCCCTCTTCTTGCATCAAAGGGGAAATCATTTGCCCCTATGCCCTCATGTATGGATCTGTCAATTTCAGAAAGTTATATTCGACCATTGAAATTAGCGAGCCTGAGCTAGTCATGTCCATTAACTTCAGTGAGTCTACTTTAAATAGGACTTGGTTTATCACAGTTTCTCATTTTTCCAGTCTTCCATTCAGTTTGCAATTATTTTTATTTTTTAAAAGCCCTCATGAAAATTTAGGAGCATTTCAGTGCACGTTTATTCTTATATACACATTCTTGTTTGCAATTTTGCCATATATACAAATCACTGCAAGGGATTTTTACTAATATAATGCATTTTTATAAGTTATTTGCACAAACACACTGCATTTTTATGCACATTTCCATTCAGCACACATATTTTCTACACCTTATTTGGAGAAGTGCAAATTTTGAAGAGTGTCTCTCTTTCATTTTGAATATTGTTTCTGAAAGTGCAAATTAGGTTGGTTTGCAATTAACATTCAAAATGAAGCAAATTTCCTTTCCTGCTTGTCAGGCCTTCTGCCAGAAGCAGAAGAAAATCAAAAGACTGGTGATGTTCAGAGATTTGAAACCAATAGAAAAAAGAATATATCGTGTAATCTCCTGAGAAGATTCCACCTGATGAGCCATGGAACTGAAAAATCTCCCAATGAAGTTTCCCAGAATCATTTCCTTTGATTGTATTCCAGTTTTAATTAGGTTCTTAGCATATGCATGCAATGCACTTGAAGGCAGGTCATGGCAGGAGACAGGTTTTAAACAAAAGGAACTCGGAGATCAACAGTGAAAACAGCTATTATTCTTTGGCAGGAGGTTTATCCTTTCTTCTCTCCCTTTTGTCTTTGTTTCACCCCTTAGCAAGTAACAAAGGAAAGTGGGTGAGGGAGAGAGAGAGTGAAAGAGAGAAATAGTGTTGATGGAGATGCTTCATAAGTGACACAGTTGCTGGGGATTTAGGATTAAGCCATGAATTTACATAATGTCAGATAGTTACAACAAATGAAGGCAGATTAAATTCTGAACTCAAAAAAGCTACCCCAAAGTTGTTGTGATTCAGCTTCTGAAATGAACGTCATGGCTGTATTATAACAGATTTGGAATGTGTTGTTGTTGTTGTTGTTGTTGTTGTTGCAACTCGCTCTTCAGCAACACAGATAGTAGAGTGGGTTACAAAAGAAAAACAAGCAACCAAATCATCAAGTAACAATGATGCCAACAAAAATAGACCACCAAACAAATACAATTTCTAAAATATATCCATCAGACTTAACATTTCTCAAGTAAGAAAACTTTAATTACCTGGGCAAAGAAAAGCAAAGTATATCAACCTGGTACAAAAATAACACAATCAGCACTCGTCATACCTGAAAGATGGGCAGGGGTGACTGCTTCTCTGTGGACAGAATCAGGCCTGCCAGGGGTGCTAATGTGGCCTTTGAAGCCATTTTCCTGCAGCTTCATCCACCTGCCCAACATCTGACACCACACTGGAACAACTGGGAACATTAGAGTGCAAACAAGGCTTGTATTCATATTTTGAAATGGGGGGGGGACCACCTCTCTGGGACCAGCTCCTCTTGGAAACGTCTGATCATATATATTTAGAGGTCACTAAATCTAAGCAGTGCAGATAATATAACAGTTGATAAATCCAGATAAAATCCTCAAAAACAATTAATAAAAACTTACTTATATAAGAAGCAATTATTATTATTTTTTTAAAAAAAACATTAAGATTATTAAAACTTTTAAAATAAATATAGGTAACTAAATTGTATGAGCTGTATCCACTGTTAGTTCTATGCAGGACAGACCCACTGAAATTAATGAAGCTATGTTGGTCATGTCCATTAACTTCAACAGGTCTCCTTTGTGCATTGGATACTGTCAACCTACATATTAGTATTGGGAGGATACTGAATAATATCTAAGGTCTGTTATTGGATACCTGCAAGGTGATATTGTAATCGTGTGGGGAGAAGGAAGCTATGTATTTTTTTTTTTTTCCAAATACATTTTTATTGAGGTTATACACATAACAAACATACAAACAGATACAAAAGAAAAAATTATAACAAAAAAAACAACAACACAAAAAAGCGTCAGGATATACAAGCCAACTTTTTCCTCTCTCTAACTATACAAAGATAGATTAATCTGGCTGTTTCACAAAACAGTAAACGATTTTTAAAAACAAAACAAAAAAAACACACACACGCAAAAACCACCTCCTGGACTTCCTTCCATCCTTTTGGTAAGTATCAAATATCTGCTTCCATTACGTATTTGATTTTTAATCTATAGGCCTAAATTCACACGCTGGTAGTATTGTTCTGACCCCGCCAATCACATTAAGCATTTATTCCAATATAGTTCCAGTATTTACTCCAATTATTCAGAGATTTCTGTTCATCGTGGTCTCTTAATTTACCTGTTAATTTATCAAGCTCAGCATAATTTATCATTTTAATTTGCCAATCATTTATATTGGGGATAGTTTCCACTTTCCAATATTGTGCCAATAAAATTCTCGCTGCTGTGGTGGCATAGAGGAATATCGTTCTATCTTCTTTCTTAATATCTTTACCCGTCATTCCCAGCAAAAAGGCTTCGGGTCTTTTGGGAAAAGTGTATTTAAATATTCTTTTAAGCTCATTGTAAACCGATTCCCAAAAGCCTTTCACCTTTTTGCATGTCCACCATAGATGATATAGGTCACCCTCCACCTCCCCACATTTCCAGCATTTCTTATCTTTTAGTCTATACATTTTGGCCAACTTCACAGGGGTGTGGTACCACCTATATAGCATCTTCCAAACATTTTCTCTCAGAGACATACATGCTGTAAACTTTATGTTACAATTCCACACTTCCAGCCACCTTTCAAAATCGATATTATAACCAAAGTCAATTGCCCATTTAATCATTGCCTCCTTCACCTCCTCGTCCTTTGTATACCACTCTAAAAGTATGTCATAGATTCTAGATAGGGTTTTGTTTTTACCTTCTATTACTTCTACATTGAATTTTGATTTTTTATCATCAAAACCCAACTTCTTCTTGTCCTCTTTTAGCAAGTCATTCACCTGGTGGTATTGCAACCACCCAGTGAATAGATTTTTTATCTCTTCATAAGGTCTAAGTCTTGGCCCTTGGTCTGTTTTTCTTAACATTTCCTCATAGGTGGCGTTTTTTTCCTCCATGTTTGTTTTCTTCACCGTTAAAGCCTCAATTGGTGAGATCCACCATGGGGTCTTTCTTTCAAGGAGATTTTTATTCCTTTCCCATGATTGGTATAAAGGTCCTCTAAAAATATGATTTAGAAAGCTCTTGTGGACCTTCACTTTCCCATACCAAAGGTACGAATGCCATCCGTACCAATTATTAAAGCCTTCTAAATCCAGTAGATCTCTATTCTCCAGTTTTATCCAATCTTTTAACCAAAGTATACAGGCCGCTTCGTAGTATAGACTTAGATCTGGGAGAGAAAAGCCCCCTCTTTCTTTTTTATCTATCAAAATTTTCATTTTTATCCGTGGCCTTTTCCCCTGCCAGATATACTTTGCCAAGACTCTCTGCCACTCTTTACATTGTTTTAGGTCTTTAAGTATGGGGATGGTCTGGAATAGAAATAGCATTCTAGGCAGAATATTCATTTTGACAACAGCTATCCTCCCCAAAAAGGAGAGTTTCATCCTCCCCCAAAATTCCATGTCTTTCTTTATACTCCTCCAGGTGACATCATAGTTATCCTTATATAAATTTATGTTCTTAGCTGTGACCCATATCCCAAGATACTTCACTTTCTTAACTACTGCAATTTCCGTCCTTCTCTCTAAATCTATTATTTCTTCCTTTGTTAAATTTTTAACCAACATTTTGGTTTTATTTTTATTTATCTTAAGTCCTGCCACGGCTCCAAATTCGTCAATCTTTAGTAAAGCTTCTTTTACACTCTTTTTTGGGTCTTCTAAAGTTAGTACGATGTCATCTGCGAAGGCCTTGATTTTATATTCCCTCTTTCCTACCTGCACTCCTTTTATTTCTGTTGCCCCCCTCAGTCTCTCATTCAGTATTTCTAGTACCGTTATAAACAGTAAAGGGGACAGGGGGCAACCCTGTCTAGTTCCTTTATATATACCAAAATATTCTGTTGTGGTGTTGTTTATTACCAATTTTGCCTTCTGTTCCTTGTATATTGCTTCTATCCCTCTTCTAAATTTCTCTCCCATTCCCATCGTTTCCAGACTTTTCTTCAAGAACTCCCATGAGATGTTATCAAACGCCTTTTCAGCGTCTATAAATACCAAGGCCGCTTGTCTGTCTATACTCATATCCAAATATTCAATAATATCTATCAGATTCCTTACATTTTCCCTTAATTGCCTCCCTGGAAGGAAACCCGTTTGATCTTTATGTATTTTGTTGTTCAAAACCTTTTTTAGTCTTTCTGCCATTATATCTGTGAATAGTTTATAATCATTATTTAATAATGAAATTGGCCTATAGTTTTTCACTTCCAGAGTATCTGCATCTTTTTTAGGAATCAAAGTAATATATGCTTCCTTCCAGGTGTTCAGGATCCTTCCTTCCTTTAATATATTATTCATCACTTCTCCTAGCACTGGGGATATTTGGTTACTTAATGTTTTATAATATTTGGCCGAAAGGCCATCTGGCCCTGGGACTTTCCCACTTTTCATCCTTTTAATAGCCTTTTTTATCTCTTCTTGAGTAATTGTCTGGTCTAATATCTCATTTTCTTCTTTTGAAATTCGTTTTAGGTGATGCACTTGTAAAAAGTGGTCTATTTCTTGCTTTGTTTCCTTTCCTCTTTTATATAAATCCTTGTAATATTTTTGAAATATCTTTCTTATCTCTTTTGGCTCTTCCACAATCCTTTCTCCTTCCCTTATCCTACTAATCGTATTTTGTTTTCTTCTTTCTCTTATTTGCCACGCCAGGTATTTTCCTATCTTATTTGCTGACTCAAACGTTCTCTGATTCATCATTTTAATTTTCCATTCTACCTCTTGGTCAATTATTGTAGAAAATTTAGCTTGTAATATCTTTATATTCTGTTTTGCGATCTCCTCATTGGGGTTGATAGTCAACTTTCTTTCATTTTCCATAATCTGTGTTAGGATCTGTTCCTTCTTTGTCTCTTTTTCTTTTCTTACTTGACTATTTTTCTGTATTAAGAAGCCCCTCATAACTGCCTTTCCTGCGTCCCACACAGTCTCTATAGCAATTTCCCCATTTAAATTCCATTTAAAATAGTCTTCTATTGTCTCTATTGCCTTATTTACAATCTTCTGATCATTAAATAAAAATTCATTCATCCTCCATCTAACCGTTCGGATATCTCTACCTTTTAGCTCAATGGAGACCGCATTATGATCAGATATAGTTCTTGGAAGAATTTCCGATTTAGTTAGATTTTGAGTTAGTTCCTTCGAAATCCAAATGCTGTCTATTCTCCCCCAACTCTGATTTGGGTTTGAGAAGAAAGTATATTGTTTTGTAGTGGGGTTTTTAAGTCTCCACGCATCAATCAGTCCCAGATTTTTTACCATATCAAAGAAGGATCTCGGTAATTTACCTTCCTTCTTCTCCTGTTTTTTTGTTGACTTATCTAGGTTTGGGGACACCACCCCGTTAAAGTCACCCATCAATATCATTTTTTGGTCCATCCATTCCATCAATTTGTCTCCTAATTCCAAATAAAAGGCTGATTTTTTATCATTTGGGGCATATATTCCCACAACAATTATTTTTTCTCCCTGAAACACCATTTGAACAATGACTACTCTCCCTTGGTCATCTTTGTATAATAATTGTGGATCATATTTTTCCTTTATGTATATTACCACCCCTCTTTTCTTCACTCTATCTGATGTCACAAAATCTATTCCCAATCTCTTATTGCTTAGTAATCTCTTATGCTTATTTATTATGTGCGTCTCTTGGAGACATATTAAGTCACAGTTCTTTTTCAGTAATATGTGAGTAATCTGATTCCTTTTATTTTTATTGTTCAGTCCATTCACATTCCAGTTTAGTATTTTTAATGCCATCTGTTATATACTATTTAATTAACTTATTAAACCTATGTACAATTTAGTGTTCTTTGTCTCCTTCCTCTAGTTCTTCTCTTTCTCCTATTGAGCTCTCCTCTCTTTCTTCTTCTTCACTCCCTCCTTTTTCTTCTCCTTGCTGGTTCTCTACCTCCTCCTCCCCCATCATTTTCCCCAGGTCCTTCTCGTATCTCCTTGCAAATTTTTGAAGTTCTGAGATAGTGGACAGTTTAAACTTTTTTTCTTTGAAATAGAATGAAATACCTTCCGGAAACTCCCATCTATACAAGATCCCATTTTTCTTCAGTTGATTTGTTAATTTTTTATATGGGTCCCTCCTTCGAAGAAATCTCGAAGGAATCTCTTTGTAAATAATAATTGGGTTTTCTTCAATATATAACCTTTTGACATAGTTCTGTTTCAAAATTTCGTTTCTTATCTCCAATGAGTTAAACATGGCTATTACATCTCCTGGCAATTTTTTCCCTCTGGCCTTGGCCGATTTTGTTCTTATTCGAAATATGTTTACCAAGCAATGGTTTATCTCTTCTTCTTTTCTATCTAGCCATATTGCCAGCTCTTTCACCACTTTAACTCTAATATTCTCATTTAAATCCTCTGGTATTCCTCTAAGTTTTAGGTTAGATTGATTTTGACGCATCTGCGTCATAGCCATGTTGTCCAACAACTCTTCCTGTGTTGCTCCTATTTCTTTAACTTCTAATCTAATCCTGTCCATCTCTTTCCTACTGTCTTTCGTGTCCTTTTGAACCCTTTTTACTGAATCCTCCAAAACCTTAGCTTTTACCGAGAGATCCTTAACTTTCCCTTTCAGTTCCCCTACCACTTCCTCCAATTTTTTGTCTAGAGTATCTTGTACCTCCATCAATTTTCTCTCAATATACTGTTCATTATTTTTAAATTCTTTTCTTATTTCGGCCATCAAGCTGTCATAATCTCTAATATCTCTTGCCTCCTTCCCCTCTTCTTGTTTTGAAGGCCTCCTTTCCGCTGGTGTTGCCACCCCCTTCTTAGAACCGTTCGGCATTTGTATATTTAAGTTTAGTTCTTCCTAGTATACTGTATAATGTAATATACTATGTGGGTAAGATATAGAGGTAACAAGGTTAACAAGGTTAACGTCTCTCAGATATTGCAACAAGAGTCCAAAATTGACTAAATTGGTACAGCACAAAAATTAACCCTTAATTAAGATAAGATATTAATAATACAGTTTTAACTGTACCTAAATTCAGACACGTATTTAAATCCTCAGAGTCTTATAATTAAATGTAGTAAACACCTGAACCTCCAGAAACGCTTCCAGATTCAGGGGGTTCTCAAACTCATAAGCAAGGTCCTGCGAAAACGTATTCTTTAACTTTGCATCCCGGGGTGTATGTCTCTTTAAATCCCGAAGAATCAAGAGAATCACAGCTGTCTCTGAAACTCAAAAACGTATCCGGTTGGGGATGAAGAAGGCGGGTCCCCTTTAACTCACTCAATATGGCAGTCCTTTCACAGTCTCACCATCTTTAAACAAACTTTAAACAAACTTTAAACACAGTCTCACAGTCCCTGTCTTTAAACACAGAGCGCTGCTAAGGCACCTATATTCCACACTCTGTTTAAGTCCCAATTCTCCCCAATCCTGAGGTTTAAAAGCAAAAGTCCTCCACCGAAACCCGTGCTGGTTAAAGCGCTCTCCGTCCCGATGAAACAGAAAAGTCTTTTTCCCCTCTCCCTAGTCAATATAGTAGTTCAACTGTTACCTTGCCTCTGACACTTTATACTTTGTGTCTGAGGTCTTTCCACCACACACTCACTGGCAGCTTGTTTCCTCTTTTCCTCTTTTGTTTCCTCTCTGCCAGCGTCTTGCTATACTTTCTTTTCACCTTACCGCCAGGAATGGACTCCTCCTCCTTTTCACCAATTATTTCTTCTCCGCTGGGTTCTTATCAAAACGTTCCTTTAATCTTATCTAAGTAATTTCCAGTATTTCTTTATCCCCACTGCTTTTTCCACAGTGATTTATAGCTACTTCCCAGCTTCTCCGCTGTTGTTGGAGGTCCGCCGCTTTCCCTCGGAGTTTGAGGCTTCACAGCATGGAGTCTGTTGCCTCCCCTTTACACTGCAGCTCCAGCCTTGTTAAACGCCGGCAACACAGGCGAGCACAGGCAGCGTCGCAGGGTACCTTGTCCCGCAGGATTCCCTCCTGTGGTTTCAGGGTTCACGTAGCCTTCGCGACCCCTCTAAATCTCCATGCTGTTTGAGACTCCCCCAGAGGAGTTATCTCACACTCCTTTTCAGCGGCCGCGGCGTCCCGGAAGCTATGTATTTTTAAGAGCATTTGTTGTACTTTTTTTTTTTTTTAAGTACAGGGTTATTGCTATATACAGGAACAGAGACTTTATTTTTAAGCAAAAGGATTTGTGCCTTTGGCTTGCATTGCCACTTCCAAGGGCCCATTGACTTCCTTATCACAATCATCACTGAAGATACAGTGCTGATAAGTGGGCTGGAGGTAGAAGTGCTTCTGAGACACAATCCCAAGGAATCTCAAACAGGGTGGGCAAACAGTCTCCCTGCTGTCACTAAATAATGCACCTGCTTTGGCTGATTCCTGCTACCTGTGTCAGAAAACAGGCTCTCCGTCTAGAGCAACCCTAGTATCTTCTAGCTAAGAAGTTTCCAGGTGCTCAGTTAGGCTGCCAATTGGGCAATTATTCTTCCAATATAGGTTTTCCTCATTAGTTTGCAACCCAATTTCCCAGGTTCTGTGAAGAAGGCTTTCCAAACACACCCTGACAGAATAATGCTTAAACACTTGGCAAATTTAGGAAAGACAAATGGCCCCTCCCCCTTTGCACTTCAGAGCCCAGTATATTATGCAAGGAAACCTACCCATGTTACTCCACACTGCTTCAATGCCATTTGAGTAGGCTTCTGCCATACAAGATACTTGGCAGTATCACAGTTGGCAAGGTAATCTTACATTATTGAGACATCCGTCTTCCAACTAATTGTTACCCCTTCTTCTCAATAAGCACAAATTTGAGGCTGGGGCTTGGTTTAAGGAAAATACATCTCTATAGTTCCTAGTCCGCTCTACACATGACTTTGTTGCAAAACACTGTTGAATCTCTGTTTTTCCCAGGCTTAATGGCAACAACTTATTTGGCTTGCTGTGAAGGAGTTGAAGCCCATAGGATTAGATTTAAGGGTCCCTCTGCTGGTGAAAAGCTACAGCAGTAATTGTTCCATCAGGAATCCCTCCAACTTGGGTCACATCCACACTGCAAATTTAAATTGCAATTAACACACATTTAAAACACATGACTCACCCCAAATAATTCTGGGAACTGTGGCTTACCCTTCATAGAACTACAATCCCTAGCACACTTAACAAGCTACAATTTCCATATTTCATCTCTCTGTGTATGTGTTTAGAGAGAGGGGGGTAGGCAGCCTGGGTGGCAGAGTAGCTAGCTAGTGCTTACAAACAAGGGTGCCAACTTGAATAAAATATTGGAGGGGGAATAAGCCCCGCTTCACATATTTGACTACAAGATGTGGCACACACACCATTTGAATGACAATACCCATCAACTTGGCGGGGAGTCCCCTCAAATCTTTATTGGGTGGTCCAAAGGGACCCCGGACCCTAGGAGTTGGCAACTCTTTCACTTTCCTCAGCAGCACTTTGGCTTTCTGTGCTTCTTCAGGAAAGCTGTTTTCTCCAAGGGCATTCATGAACCCAGACACCCACCCACACCTCCATGTGGTGTTTTCATGTTCTCATCACTTGCTGCATTTGCTTACAAAGCTCAGTGGTGCTCATTAACATTCACTGGATCTTTCTTCATGTTCCATACTGCTGCCTACAATTAGTGCATGCAATAACGTGCAATGTACAGGAGGTGTCATTCTGTTCAAACAGACGTATTGGGAGACAAGGGACATTTCAAGGGAAAATTTAGTTGCCATGCCTTAATTTGCATACTAATTCTTTATGCAGATGGAACCAAGTTATTTCATTTCATTTCAATGAAAGATGATGTACAAGTGAATATGAAGAGTATCCTGCTTAACCTTCTGATATTTTGAAATCAAGAGCACCAAGCTCTTGGGGTATAGGGCATGAACTATATGTTAATGAATCCAGTCTACCATAGTTGGGGTTGAATTGAGATTTAGTTTTAGGTTACAATCCTAAGGCCATTTAGGAAGGTGCCTTCTACTGAGCCAGACTATTGGTCAATCAATGGTCCAACACTATTGTCTAGTCACTGATTGTGGTTGAAGACTGAACCCAGGACCTTCCAGATGCTCTACCACTTAACTAAATTTAAACACATTTACATCTCTGTAGACATAGTTAGGATTTTACTGTAAGACTCAAATCAGACTTTTAAGATCACTTGGAAAGCTCTCTGCACTGACCCATGTAGCCTGCAAAATATTAACCTATATTGCTGCTGCTTTTAATTTGTAGATTAGAGTTGCAACATCAGTGCTATGCAGCAAATGGTATGTTAGTGATTGTGAGCAAATCCATCCATGTAAATTCATTATCTTGCATGACAGTGAAAACCATGCATGTGAATCATGTACCAAAGTCATGAAATGGATGACCAATGCAATAAAAATAGGCTAATGGGGATGCGTTCCAAATGGCTGTGACACAATGCTTTAGGTGAAATTCATTTGTAACTGCAGACTAGGTGTAGGGAGCCTGTGGCTCTCCAGATGTGGTGGGACTCCAGCTCCCATCAGCTCCAGCCAGCAGGGCCAGTGATTCAGGATAATGGGAGCTGCAGTCCAGCACTATATGGAGGGTCACGGGTCTCCACTCTTGACCTTGTCCCTATCCATTTTTCCCACAATGCAGGGGATTTTTTTAACCTCCCCCCTGCTCAGCCCTGGACTCTCCAGATGACCTCCAGAGTGGATGATATCAAGAGTTTCATCAGTATTGGGTTGTATGTACAAATATCACGAGATCTTATATATTGTGATAGCCTTATCTAAGGACATTTGAGTTCATTATCTGAAATTTCCAGTGCAACAGCACTGATCTGTATTTATTGGAAAGCCTTTTGGAACATAGATGATAGCTAGAAAAGCAAAATATGGGAGGCAGCAATGGTGTGGCAATTTTTCACACTTTTCTGAATGTTGCGATGCAGTTCTTGAATTAAAACCATGTGTCCAAAAATGCATTGGGGGGGAGGGTTTACATATATCTTTAAGTGCATTTCTTATTTAGTGTTTTTGTTTAAATAATAGTAATTTGGGATAGAAATCATAGTGACTTATGAGTAAGGATGGGGCATAATTTTAGTTCAGTTTATATTTAAAGCAAAACCTACCTAATTCACAATTCCCAAAACTATATGTGAGCCAAAAAGCAGCCATCCTTTGAAATTCACACTTCTCTGAATTTTGCAGTGCAGGTCTCCAACCAAGAAATGTGTACAAAAATGCATACACTAGGGTAAAACGTGCATAAAAATACATATGTATGTTAGTGAAAACAACATTCAATGTGCATTATTTTAAGCAAAACTTACATTAGGAAAAGTGATACTAAAATGATAATCAGGATAATGAGGACTTTTTAAAATACAAAGTGATGTAGAAATGTGGATAACTGAATTTAAGATTGGGGTGGGGAGTGAGAAACTGAGAGAAAACAAAATTCACAGGTTCCCCACTCCTATTTATGAGTTAATACATACTAAATGACCCAGACCAGAAATAAACTGCTCCATCTACCCCTAGTCTTACTCGACTGCATCCAATGCAGTCCTACTCAGAGTAGATTCAACACATTTAACCTAAGTTCATTAATTTCAACAGGACTTCTCTGAGTAGGACTAGCATTGGATACCCAGACTGGAAACCTCTAAGTGAAATTTGACAACCATTTGACTTTCATATGTTGGTGCTACATTCAAATGAGAAAGCAGAAACTTGAAATCCCTTCAAACATGTTGTCGCATGTGACATTAAATCTTTTATCTCTATGTTAGCATCTACATTGATTACTTAGGGAGTTTGATGCTCTCTCATATTCAAATTATGAGAGATTCCTCTTTGAAAGGAAAATTAAAAGTGAGTTTCTGAAATTTATCGAAGGAAGGGGATACAGCGACAAGAGTCCCTCACAGAGTCATTATGTTTATATTATTTTGCATTCTCATTACAATCACTGTCAAAATAATAGGTTTGCATTTGTGTTATGTTCTCATTACAACCTTGAATGAGGCATCAGAATGTTAATGTCTCATATATTCAAAGAATTAGAGCAGCCTGCTGCTTCGCGTTGACCTTTTCAGTATTCTGTAAATGAAGGCTGCTATCCTCCCCATCCCACCCCAATTCTATATTTACAACTACTCTTTTCACCTTCATTAATTGGTGGGGAAGAGGAAAGAACCAGCCAATGAAAGCACTGTATTCAGTAAAGGTCAGACCAGCACAATACAATCAGTGTTATTGCAAATAATAACCCCACCCAATAATTTTGGTTTGGTTATGAACATTTGTCAAGTTAATAAAAGCAATATTGATGCAATAATTTTGATACACAATTATAAAACAACAAAAAACTAACGTCGTACAAAATCTCCCCCCCCCCATACACACATCCTTTTTTTATTGTACTCTTTATCATGGTGTCAGGATCAGATGGCAATTAAACACTGATATAAAATTAATTGACTGTAATTATAAGTATGTGTAAAAGTGTCTGCTTCCTTTCGCCTATTTCTGATTTTCCATTTTTGTGTGGATATGTGTCTGTGCAAAGGTTTGAATCTCAATTTAATCTCCAATGGTCCACTGGATAGTCAGATCCTAGTTCTTGCAGCCATGAGACAGCCTATTAAAAAAGGAGGCTTAATAAACCTTCCATGGTCCATTATGCATGTTCGGTGGGGTACAATCAGCTGGACTGGTGTTAGGAATTGCTGAGTGCTGCACATAAAACAATGAACAGTGTTTCCTAACTGGTCTTCAGCAGCTTCTCACAAAGTCCTGATCATCACAACAGGTGGTCAGCTAAGCCATTACAGCATCTCAGTGAAGAAGCTTCAAGACTACTTCCATCCAGACTGGCCAGAACAGAGTATAGAAGGAGTTCTTTTTTCAGTGGAAATGACCTCTGTCTCCATTTTAAGCTAGATTTAGCATAGCTCTCTGGAATGTGTCTCCTCCCTGTTCCTTTCATTCTGCAAAGGACATTTCTGCTCCCTCTTGGGAGGGCTTGATCTACTCATAACTATACTCCTACCTTGATCTACTCATAACTATACTCCTACCTTAAAGGATAGACAGAACACTGAACAGGAATACTGAGCAATAGGATGGAGAAAATGTGTATGTCTCTTTTCATCCCTCCACCAGTGACAATACATACCTTGTATCTTATCAGTTATTTTCTCATGCCTTTTTAAAAATCTGGTTTATAAAATACAGATCTAAGGATACATTTAAGCAGCACACTTTATATACAAACACCAAAACGTAACAGACATTCACATCTTACTATAGGTCTAAAAGACTGAATTTCCAGTCAACTTCTTTGTCATTTTTTATAAAGACTTAATTACTGTGTCACGGTTTTGCTTATCAGAAAGCACTGAAAGCTTTAATTACTTTGTACTTCGGTTGGTTTTGAATGCATGCAAAATTTAACTGTTTCCCCAGAAGCAAATAAAGTCCACATTTATTATGTTACATAAAAGTTATGGAATGATTTAGAATAATTAAGTTAAAGGCTGCCTTTTTCGGGGTTCCACTTATTTAAATGGTGCATAAAATTAATTTCAGAAATTTAATTCTTATTAAACTTGAGTGTTAGGCAGAAGAAGAGCCGTGTGTGTGTGTGTGTGTGAGTGAGTGAGAGAGAGAGAGAGAGAGAAAGCGCATCTCATCCTTTGTTCTCTGTTTCATGTGATTCTTAATTATTCCTCAGGAACACCTATTTCTCTTGCTAGTCCACTCTACTTAGAGTCAGTTTGGCCTTTTTATTTTAATTTAAAAAAAACAAAATAAGTCATTTTTTTTTAATAATATTTATTAAAATTTTTCCAGAATAAAAAGGAAAGATAGCAAGAAAGAAAGAAAAAACAGATATGATTTACACTTGGTTTCAGTGGCATCTTTCTCGGACTTCCCCCCCTCCCCCTCTTGTATTCCATTTCCCTTAAATTGATTCCACAGATTCTTACCCCAAATTTTAAAACCTTATTTGTAATTTTAAATAACCCATTTATTCCAAATTAATTTATCTTATTTATCTTAATGAACCATTTCTCCTTATATTTTATATAATTCCCTAAGATCGACCCCATTTCCCTTCCACGAATTCCCCTATTTTCAAACAACAGACATGAAAAAAGAAAAGAAAGAAATAATATATAATTTTACAGCCTTTGGATTCCAAATCTCTCCCCCCCCCCATTCCCCGGTTCCAATCCCCAAAGTTCATCCATTGTCTACTGCCAGCCTGGTGTATCCACGTCTATATCTCAACTCCACTTTGCCGTCTTTTGATAGCTTTTAATTTCAGAAAGTCCAATCTCGAAAAAAAACTCTCAGAAAAAGTCATTGTTCTTCCATCCAGACCTCTATGTTTAAGAGTCTAACTTAAATTCTATTTCTTGGTCCTTTTAAAGTCTGGATGTTCCAAATACTCCAGCTTCAAATTTGGTCCAGCTCTTATTCCTCAGGTTGCTTTTTCCTGTTCTGCTGCAGAAACCTTCTAATTCAGAAACTTCTTGTTCTCCACAGAGGCTTTTGTTATTCAGGAACATAACTTGCGTCAAGTCCCTTCCTTTCTTCAATAGATAAATCCATTGTCTCCTTTAGTATAGAAACCTCTGTAGACAAAATAATGCTTCGTTTTTGCAGCTTTCCCAAGAGATAACAGATCCTGCTCAAATTCATAGTATTTTTCCACTTGCTGCTACTGTTGCAATGTCCCAGCCTCCCTCTAGAGGGAATATGGTAACTTAATTTCTTTCAAAATCAGACCCAAAAGTCAAATAACTTGTTGCCTTTATTTCCAATAATTTATGTCCAAATTGTAACAAATCTAACCAGCAAAGCCATCGTAACAAAGTTCTCTTTTGTTTTCCTGCTTTGACAGCTACTTTGACAGCTGTCAAAGTTTCTGTGTCTCTTCACCAGTCTCTCATAGCGGATCGTTCCCGGTTCCCGTGGGGGTTGCACTTTAGTTCCCACAAATCAGTCTTCTCCTCCAGCACAATTATTGTAATTTCCCTTCGTGAAGTTAAAAAAATTTTTTTCAGGTAAACAAGTTCATCTCTCGATCTTAGTTGTCAAATCCTTGCGTTGAGCCATCTACAACAGGGGGGGCGGACTTCCTTTTTGCACTCCCCCTGCTCGCTCCAAATTCAAAGATCAAATTTCCCTTTTAAGTCCAATCAATTTACTCACGGGTTGTTCCTTTTAGTCCAAATCCGAAATTTTCAAAGAAGAAGTCGTTGCTCTCCGCCGAATGGCATGCGGCTTCGCTGGGCAGGGGAAGCATTGGACTCACAGCACCACACCCCCCCGGCACCCGCTCCGCAGCCTTTAAAAAGGCTCCTTCACGGGTCGGGGGCGCAAACGGTGCCCGCCGAGTCACCAAGTCCATGGGCATCTCCGCCCATGGTTTTTGAGGGTCCCCGCGTTGCCGGCGCGGCAGGACCCGACCCCTACCCAGCCGACTCCCTCCGGAGCTCGGAGGGAGTCCGCCATTCGGCGATGGCGCCGACCCGGAAGTCAAAAACAAAATAAGTCATAGGGTCACTGGTCAAGTGTACAGAGATGAGGAATATTAATCACATATTAATACAAACCTATCCAATTCACACTTCCCAAACCAATATGTAAACACAACTGTTCTACAAAATCCACAGTTATCCTGCTTTTTTAAAAAGATATATTAGGAAAAAGAGCACACAAAATCTGTACATTAGTAAAAGCAAGGAACAAAAAATAGTCTTCACATATTCAAATGAATATTAGGCAAAATTATGTACAAAGGGTTGTATTTGACTAAGTGCTACTCAGAGTAGACACATTGAAATAAATGAGCCTAAGTTAAGCATACAGTGGTACCTCGGGTTAAGTACTTAATTCATTCCGGAGGTCCGTTCTTAACCTGAAACTGTTCTTAACGTGAAGCACCACTTTAGCTAATGGGGCCTCCTGCTGCCGCCACACCACCGGAGCACGATATCTGTTCTCATCCTGAAGCAAAGTTCTTAACCCGAGGTACTATTTCTGGGTTAGTGGAGTCTGTAACCTGAAGCGTCTGTAACCTGAAGCGTCTGTAACCTGAAGCGTCTGTAACCCAAGGTACCACTGTATTCATTAAACTCAATGGATCTACTCTGCCTAGTGCTTAGTGGCACACCATCAGAAAGGTTGTATTCAATGTTAGTCCTACACAGAGTAGGCCCATTGAAATTAATTGAAAGGGCTAATTTAAGCTTATGAATTTCATTGGGTCTATTTTGAGTAGAGATAAGATTGAATATAACCCAATGTATGTATTAGGAAAAAATTGCATGAAAATGCTTGACTTTTTGTGTGGACTCTTTCAAAATAGATCACACACTGATGAGGAAATGGGGCAAACTGAATTTAAGTCGGGGGTGTGAGAAACTGAGAAAACTCAGTATTTTCTGGTATGTCCAGCCCTAGTACAACACATATTCTCCTTTGGATCAATGTGTAGCTCAGGAGTGGAAAACAGAAAGTGCAATCATTGATTATCCACAGCTCATGAATGTCATAATAAGAATTATTTTAATTAGCACTGGGGGAAATGACTTTCGGCTCACTTTAGAATGTGCTTGGAATTTGGCTTGCTTGGAGAGACCTTTTAAAGGGAAAAAAAGCTCACATGTTCGCTGCTCATAATTTTGACACATGCCTGCTGATATACTATGAACGTTAATCACTGCTGGGGCAGTGTTGGAGAAGAACTCCTTGGGGAAACATTATTTGCTTCATAATACATCCAAGCATTATGAGCCAGACACATTTATATTGTAAACCAAGTCATTATGAACTTCGTCAGCACCAGTAATCATTAGAGTGTTTGCAATGATCTCTAATGCCCAATGAAAAGCCTAGCCTTGTGATGAGTCTAACACTGTGTAGGATCAGATTGTTTATCCAACTTGGTTGACTTCAACATGTAGAAATGGCCAAGCATCAGAGTATAAGTTGACAAAAGTAGGGTAGAAACTTTGCCTTCCTGTCTGTAATTACACAGTGACTGTATGTTACAAATTGATGCTGACAGTATTCACATGGTTGAGTAGGACTTAAATGAGGAATCAGTCAGACTGTTGAAGGTTAAACTATTCTGATTTTCTTTAATGAAGGTAGTATGTCCCATTTGTATTTATGCACCCACAGGCCCTAGTCAGCGCTCACCCCCTTGCTATCAGAAGGGGAGAATCCTGGTGACCCCATGTGTTCTTGCCTGTCACAGCGGTATATTGACAGTGCAGAATATATCTGTCTGTCTTCTCAACCGGGTGTTATTAATTAATATCTTGCTGCCTAATTAGATTTCTTTTTCCCCTTCTCATTTGAATTTGATCTCTCAAGCACACTGTCACATTGTCGACATGCACTGTGTTCCAGAGGAGCAGAACATCTGGTAGCATATTAAGTTACTGTAGGGAAGTCAACTTTCCTGGGAGGCTCAGCACATTCAATGTGACTGCTACAAACTTTGTGAGATGTCAGAATTTCAATCAGGCGTACAATTTGCATATAACCAGAAAATGTGGAGGAAACATGTCCAGTGCTGTTGAACATCAGTGGGGAAAACATCCGTTATGCACACTGGGGAAGAGTTCTCCCCTGTAGGATTCATCTGAATGAAAAAAGCATGGATGTGATATCATGGAATTAAATTTTGGAATGCAGGTCAGGATGAGAGGCTCCTCCCATTCAACTGATTTGTTAAAAAGATTTCCACGAGAGCCTATAGGGCATGCATACAAAAATCTGAAGCTTACATTGAAAAACTGGTAATTCATTCCAATAATTCATTGCAATAATTTAAAACTGAAGTTTGAAATATTTCACAGTTCAACAACACACTAAAATTAAAGATCAAATCTTTAAATAAGGAGCAATAGCAACTCTTAAAACTCAGATATTCAGCTCAGCATCTCAGCTCAAAATAAACTGGATTTCAAGGCCGGATTATGGGGGGAATCACTGAAAAGGGGGTCCATAAGCAGAGCCTAGGAGCTATTCCTAAGGCCTGGCAGGGTTGATACAGGTTAAGAAGTCCTATAGATGAAGGCCAGTCCCTATACCCACTTAGGGGTTTAAAATGTAATATAAGCATTTCAAGTTTGTTCCAAAATGAACTGACACCCCCCGTGCAATATATCAATTATCAATGCAACATATTAGGACTGCCAGGACCCAACAAGCATTCAACAAGTTATCTTCTGTACTACAGGAAGTTTCTAAATAGGGTTGCCATATGTACTTTTCTTCCAGGACACATCCTCTTTTTCACGGGTATGTAAAATGAGAGTTGTCATAGCGATCCATTGTCAAAAGTAGAAGTCTGCAAATGCTCCCTCTTTTTTGCTCTTCAAAATATGGCAACCTTACGAAGGGAGCCTCACATAGAGTGCATTGCATGGTCTAGTTTGGATATAACTGAACAGCTGTCTCTGAATAGGATCACAGCCGGTGTATCACGCCCAGACAATAAAAGGCATACACTACCACCTGCACCACCACAGATAAGGCTGACTTCAAGAGAATTCCCAGTATTTGAACGTGGTCCTTCAGTGCAACCCCATTCAAGACCTGTCACTCCATAGGGGGAAAACTTCAGGATAGTACACACTTCCTTCTATGGGGCAGATAGCACTTTTTAGGAAACGATTTTCATCAAAACAGCATAGGGAAAGGGTTAACCGTCCTGCCCCAGTGTTGTGGTTCAGATCCAAATTACCCCTGCCCTGTGGATGTGATTCCTTTGGGTTATTTAAAAATCCCCAAAGGAGATTCATTCACAGTTCTGCTGTTTGTCTGGCCTTGTGATCATAATCTTGGTCTGCTCTTGTTCCTCCACAAAATTTAATTCTACAATGTGCTTGTTGTTGTTGTTGTTTTGGTCATTAGAAGATGGCAAAGAACATATTTACTCTACCAATATTTTATGGTCTAGCACTTATCTGTGTTCCCTTTAAATAAAGCTGCAAGGTGCTTTTGTTTTGTTTTTTTGTTTTGCATCTTGCCTTTGCTCAAATTTAGTCCAGAAAGCAGATGCAGAGAGAAGAACATTAAGGAACCACCCATGTGGATATGTTTAGCTGAATAATGAGAAAAGTATGCAAATAGTTGGTTAATGTTTGCACTCAACTTTATCCATGCTTTCTTTTTAAGTCCTACATATGGAAACTCTTTGAAGTAATAGTGACAAAATTAATTGCTTGATCAAAATACATGCAGAAAGTACACATGCAAGGGAAGAGAGAACATGATCTGGTAGCCACATAAATCCTTTTATGTCTTGTTGATTTCAGTTGAAGAGTTAAGCCTAGGGTTTTAGGATGAGGAGATTTATTTCAGTTCACATTTAAAGGTGAATCTACCTAATTCACACTTCAAACTGAACATTGAAATTCCAGCTTCTCTGAATTTTGTATGCCGATCTCCAACCAAGCAGTGTGTACAAAAAAATGTATATACTAGGGTGAAATATAAATATAAATGCATATATTGAGTGTATGTTTCAAAAATGCATGATATTTGGAAGAAACTGCTTTGCAGAAGTGTGTATATTAGGCAACATTGCATACAAAGATGTGTATACTCTATTCTGTCTTAGACTCCAACAGTAGTCAGACTACTATTTCCAGTTCTGGGCACTACAGTTTAAGGAAGATATTTACAAGTTGGAACATGTACAGAGGAGGGTGACCGGATGATTAAGGGTCTGGAAACCAAGCCTTACAAGGAACAGTTGAGGGAGTTTGATATATCTAGCCTGGAGAAGAGAAGACTAAGAAATGATATCACAGCCACCTTCAAATATCTGAAGGGCTGTCACATGGAAGCTTCTTTTCTGCTGCTCTAGAGAGTAGGACCTGAACCAATGGATTCAAGTCACAAGAAAGGAAATTCTGACTAAACATTAGGAAGAACTTTCTAATGGTAAGAGATGTTGGATAGTGGTAATGTGGTGGAATCTCCTTCATTGAAGGTTTTTAAACAGAGGTTGGATGGCCACATTTCAGGGATTCGTTAGCTGTAATTCCTGCATTGCAGGGAATTGTGTTAGATGACCCCTGAGGTCACTTCCAGCTCTACAATTCTATGATCCTATGTATTGTAGAATAAATTTACACTGAAATGTTAGTGAATTTTGATGCAGACTTTTTTCTTTCTTTCTTTTGAATTGTAGACTGATGGGGAATTCTGGAGAACTGAACAGATTCTCAGAAAATGAGAAATGGAAACTGACAGATTTGTACATCCCTACTTAAGCATATGGTAAAACTGTTTCCACAGAAATGTGCGAGAAATCCAGGAAGGCCATTGATCCTTGTAATTAGGCATTTTCTGATGGATGTAATTTTCAGCCTAAACTGGAGATGCCAATGCACGGACCTAGGGCTCTCCTGCATGTAAAGCATGCACCACTGACCTACAGTCTTAGGCCATTTGAGAATGAAAAATGTTTCACATCAACATGATTGTGGCCATAATTCATTTCCAGCAATTTATAATGCAACTTGGAAAATGTGAAGGGGAAATCTTTATAAAGGATACAACAAATAAGCTGAGTAACAGTGGAAGGTGCCTTTTCTCGCCTGGCAAGATTAAACACGTGCTTATGGATACACAGCATCTGACCTTACAACAGCCATTCTTGTAAATGTTACTGCGATGCTAATATTGTTTCAATTAAATAAAAATTAAAGCTCAGAAAATATCACAAAAGGGTAATCTAATATTTGATCATTAATAGGCTTATGCAAAGGAATATTTGCACAAGCATTTTCAGAAATGGTCAATTCCAATGTTTTATTCTGCTTTTCATGCCTTTTCTTTTTAGGCTTTTCCCTGTCAGGGGTTTTACATTTTCTTGGTCTATAATTTTCAGGGAGTTTTTGAGAAGTTGGCAAAAAAATAAAAACAAAGGTGCACCCAAATGACAACCAGAGTGTACTAAATAAACAAACAAGCAAACAAACAAATAGGCCTAATCCAGGCATAAGCAAACTCGGCCCTCCAGATGTTTTGGGACTACAACTCCCATCCCTAGCTAACAGGACCAGTGGTCAGGGATGATGGGAACTGTAGTCCCAAAACATCTGGAGGGCTGAGTTTGCCTATGCCTGGCCTAATCTGACTGACTGACCAAACCCAAAGGGTGCTGACTGACCGAACCCAAAGGGTGCTCATCAATGGTTCCTCTTCATCCTGGAGAAGAGTGACTAGTGAGGTGCCACAGGGTTCTGTCTTGGGCCCGGTCTTATTCAACATCTTTATCAAAGACTTGGATGATGGACTCAAGGGCATCCTGATCAAATTTGCAGATGACACCAAACTGGGAGGGGTGGCTAACACCCCAGAGGACAGGATCACACTTCAAAACGACCTTGACAGATTAGAGAACTGGGCCAAAACAAACAAGATGATTTTTAAAAGGGAGAAATGTAAAGTATTGCACTTGGGCAAAAAAAAATGAGAGGCACAAATACAAGATGGGTGACACCTGGCTTGAGAGCAGTACATGTGAAAAGGATCTAGGAGTCTTGGTTGACCACAAACTTGACATGAGCCAACAGTGTGACGCGGCAGCTAAAAAAGCCAATGCAATTCTGGGCTGCATCAATAGGAGTATAGCATCTAGATCAAGGGAAGTAATAGTGCCACTGTATTCTGCTCTGGTCAGACCTCACCTGGAGTACTGTGTCCAGTTCTGGGCACCACAGTTCAAGAAGGACACTGACAAACTGGAACGTGTCCAGAGGAGGGCAACCAAAATGGTCAAAGGCCTGGAAACGATGCCTTATGAGGAACGGCTAAGGGAGCTGGGCATGTTTAGCCTGGAGAAGAGGAGGTTAAGGGGTGATATGATAGCCATGTTCACATATATAAAAGGATGTCACATAGAGGAGGGAGAAAGGTTGTTTTCTGCTGCTCCAGAGAAGTGGACACGGAGCAATGGTTCCAAACTACAAGAAAGAAGATTCCACCTAAACATTAGGAAGAACTTCCTGACAGTAAGAGCTGTTCGACAGTGGAATTTGCTGCCAAGGAGTGTGGTGGAGTCTCCTTCTTTGGAGGTCTTTAAGCAGAGGCTTGACAACCATATGTCAGGAGTGCTCTGATGGTGTTTCCTGCTTGGCAGGGGGTTGGACTCGATGGCCCTTGTGGTCTCTTCCAACTCTATGATTCTATGATTCTATGATTCTATGATTCTATAATCAATACTAAAGAGCCCATATTAATCAAAAGGAAAACCAAGGGGAAGGGCCACCATTTATAAGCAACTCATTCCCTCAACTCTGTTGGTCAGTCTCAGCCGTGTGAATGGACCCCTTCCCCTTGGAATGAAGTCATGTGAGTTTATGCTTGGGAATGATATTAACCCTTGGGTTTGTCAGTTAAATGACATCAGAATATCCCAGGAACTGCTCCATCCATGTCTTTGCCACACTATGCTGGTGCCGCACCACCCTGGTTTCTTACTAGACTTCCTGCTTGCAGCTACCATCCCTTGCTCCTTTGCTGACTTTACCTGCCTGGCAGAGGAAGCTATCAGTGCATAAATTGTCATTTGTCTGTTAGCTGGCAGATAATTTGATTTAAAGAATTGCAAAGTTCAAGACACAGAATTCCATCTGTTTTGCCTTTCTTATTACTGTTTCCTATCAATTTCAATCATTAATTGTCCCTCTGGAAGCACTGCCGGCATTGCTTTGCTTGAGCCAGAAAAAGTTTTGAAAATAACTTTCAGCTCAGTCCTAATTTTGGAAAGATGAGAATTTATTCTTGGGATGGTCCTGCACTTCCCATTTATGTTGCTTTACAATTGAGATTGCAAAAAGGATCCTTGTTTCAAAGAAACTGGTTTTCTAAACTTTGTAAAATACTAACAGTGTGATGAACTTTAGAATTAAGATAGCAATGTAGTAACCTCTGAATTGTTTTGCTGAGCTTCCAAATTGTAAAATGTGCTTGGAAAATTATGAGACTAGACATATTAGTTTACAGGTCCCAGTGCTTAAGTGCACGTACATCCCATGAAGACAAGTTGCCTTCAATGTTGTCAACAAAGTAACTGGGTAATTTTGAAAATAGACATTACAGATGATTTATGGTATTTACCAACTTTCATAAATTCACCAGAAAATGCTTTTGTTTCATGTTTTTTTATTGCTTTTTTATAGACCTATGTAGATATCAAAATTTGATGCAGACATAAAAATGTCAAGGAAAGCAAGGGGCATAAGGGAGTCCTCAGATCTTAAATTATTAACTTTTCAATCTTGCAGGTATATGACAACCCTAAATTACATGCTAAAGCTCACAAGAAGGAAAAGAGGCATTTCATAAAACAGAAATGTATACTATCTACCTGCAGATCCTTGTTTCTTTAAAGTGGACATCCTGAATGCATTGAGAAGGTTGCTGGGGGCAGGGGGCGGGGGAAGCAACAATAAGAATAAAGTAGAAGAGGTAGAATCAGATTAAATTTGTAGGCATAGTAGCACCTTCTGATGTGATAAATTCCACAAAATTTTAGAAGGATGGCTACAGTTGTTTTCATTTAAGTATAGCCTTTACAATTCTGGAGTGTTTTAATTTTTTTAAGACAATTCACTTAATCTCTTCTATTGCTTTATGGGCAATTTGTAGGAATTTATATGGAAATGGCAAACATCACAAAGGTCCATCTATTTTTGTTTGTTTGTTTTTCAAGGGAGGGGAAACTGCTAAATCACAAAAGAAACAAACCTTGGGACTTGGGGACTAGACACCTTTAAAATTGGGCTAGACATTTTTAAAGTGAATTTTTGAGGAAGAAGAAAAACTAAAAGAAATTCATTTATTGCCATGTGTGTTTGTGGGTAATGATTTTATTATAAACATTGGATGCATTGTAGAGGTGTTACTAGGAAATTAACCTGCCAAATTTCAGGAGCTAAGGTGTTATGATGAATGTGGGGAGGAATCAGCTTTAGGCCTGTGCTCTGTTCAGTTGGCACTGAAAGTCACAAAAACTTACTGCAAATATTATTTGACAGAAGTGGATATGTAAGAATGTGGCAGAGGCAGAAGAGCTTGAATGTCCAGCATTTTCCCGAGCAAACACTACTAAAAGAATTGCTAACATTACATATTTTTAAATATTTTTAAAAAATGAGCAATCAAGCTTCCCAGTTTCTCCTTTAGCATACAAGCTAGAATAAATAATAATAACTTTCTCAAATTGTCTTTGCTGCTAGTATCGGAATCTCTGGCACTATATGTGCATCAAATTTCAGCTTTCTAGGTCAAGTGGAAGGACCCATATTATTTTGATGCTCCATTGAGGGAATTGATGAATGAGGCTCAACCATCTTGATAAAGATAATTGTTCTCATTATCTGTTACAAAACAAAGAAATCCCAAAGCACAAAGATTGGCTTCTAGTTACCCCATGTGGGAGCAAGCACATTGTCCCCAAGTTACACAAATACATTTGCAGCTACACTGATTTAATTCGTGATTTTTGGCCAACTGCAAACCAGGTGTCTGCCTCTGGGATATGATATTTTTTTAAAGGAAAGATTGGCTCAATCAAACCAGTTAAAATCTAGGCAAAGCAGAAAATTGCATGTTTATCTATTCTGTTGCAGAGCAGGTTCCATCTGCCTGCAGACTTCATTCAGGCGACCTCTGTGTGGGCATTTGTCATATTTTTTTAATATACATTGCATCGAGGCAGTGTCCATTTTGGCTACATTGAATTGTCTCCATCCCCACCTCCTTTGGATTCAGCCAGGGGTTTTCGAGCATTATGAAAACACAGTGATTGTTTGTTGGAACACATCCTGCCACAATTTATTCAGTTGAAAATCCATTTTTCATCTATGACTTGGAGAAAAGAAGGCATGTCAAAATGAACCAAGAAACACATCAACCAGTCATTTTGAAACAATGCAGGATGTATACAAATGGGAGAGAGAGAGAGAGCCTGCTCATCTGTATGCCCTGTCCTTTTTATCCAAGATGTTTGAGAACTGGCTTGGTTTTCCCTTTCTCATTCAATGGGCCCTGTGCCATTTTGCCACCTGAAACAAAGCCCAAATTGTGCTCCCTCCATGCTGGGGCCAACACTCTTAAAAGTTGTATTGTACTACTCAAACACTAGTTTCTGCCTTCATACTGTATATCCCACTACCACCACAATGCCCTGGGTGCAAAAGATGGTTTACAATGTTTTAGCTTATCATTAATTTAGTTCGTAACACAGCTTTCTCTATATAGCATCTAAGCGGGACTATTTGAACAGGGGCAGGCAGGTCAGGAGATATGGAGCAGGTGTACAATACATTGTTGTCTTGCCCCACTATTTTGTTGCAACCTGCCCAGCACAGGATTAGCCAGTTGCAATCAGGGCTGAGTAGGATTTTTTAAGGCATCCCTGATTAGCATTTTGGGATGACTCCTCCCACCTTGCCTGCCTATTCTGCACTGTTCTGGGGTGTATAATTAATTTAGCTTAATTTGCTGTTACTGAAGAGCATCAAGTTGGCTATCCTTGATCTTGTCTAAAATGGGGAAAAAATAGATGCCTGTAACTATGCAATGGAAAAGCAAATTATTGTTTATTTTTTACCCTATTTTTGATGTCACCATGCAAATCCTAAAGTAGAAAGTTCCCCTTGCACTTCAGTGATTTTTTAAAAATGTTTCTTTATCTGACAATAGTTGCTGTTGTTAATAGCCAAGAGAATTGCAGGCAAAGTGTAAGAAATAATGCATGGATTTCTTGCATGTACCAGTTAATCTTATGTCTTGTGGGGAAAGCAACGCCTTAACCCTTTTATAACTCAAAGTCTAAGAAGACTGCCACTTAAGTTTATACTATGTTTTGACTCCACAGTTTCTTTTGGCTGAAATCCTATGCATATTTACATAGAAGTACAGTATGTCTCACTGAACTCAATGGAGCTTACCCCTGAGTAGACATGTATAACTCATTGCTCTGTCAGTTTACAATGGCCATATTAACACCCTCTGCTCTCTTCCCTCGTTTTCAAATACTTTTTAAAAAAATGCTGTCTACCTTAGCTCTTCTATGCCAGATTTCTGCCTAAAGCAAAATTGTAAGGCTGATTTATAAATACATTGATGAATCCAGCTGCAAACGTCTTGTGTAATTTAATATGCAAAAACTAATCTGACTCATGCATGTCGACAGCCTTCCCTGGGTTACCAGCAAGTCAGTCAGCTTTAAGTTTTGATTTTCCTTCTGCTTTAAAGTCTCCTCTCCTGAAGGAGCAAGACTTATGGCCTGAAGCTAAATAGGTTGGGCATAGATCTATACACCTTATATTTCCACTTATCTCTCGAGCTGGCTCTCCAAGTGACTTAGCTCCCTTAAAATAATATGTGTGTTTTCCCAGAAAGATACATATAAAATAATATCATGGGTAGTTTCTTAGAGCAAAGGGAATCTGTAATATTTCTTATATGTTATGAAGGGATGGGAAAGTAAATTGGATAATGTTTCATTGGAAGAAATGTTATCGTTCCTTCACTGGGAACAATAGAATGGGTCTCTCCCTTGGAAAGCATTGGCATTGCCTTGAAATCAGTTGTGATGGCACCACCACAATCCTAAAACATTTAGCATTTTTATCCCTGTTAGCTTGGTAAATTCTTCATATTTAAAGCTAATAATGTGTAGTAGCATGACTAATATGATCCTTTAATTGGATATCTCTCTTCTTTTTGACAGTAGAGAATGAAAATCCACGAACATCTTATTTCGTTTGTATTAGCAAATATGGAAGTTGCTAAGCGATCTGGTGAGTTTACATGTTACTGTCCTTAAACATTTCCCAGTGCATTCCAGATATAGTAGGCAGGTTGTACAATCTGCTTCCATATGAGCTTGCTGCAAGAGACATGGCTTCTTCAGCAGTAGCACCTGACTTTAGAACCACCACCTTAGGAAAGTTGGCCTCGAATCATAGACAGTGTCACTTAGGTGACAAAGACTGTCCTGTTTTCTCAAGCTTTCAATGAACAGCAGTTGCTTTTACACCTTTATAGGGTTTTGCTGGACATAAGAAGAGTCAGCTGGACCAGTGCACCAGTATCCTGTTCTCACAGTGACCAAACAGATGCCTGTAGGAATCTCTCAAGCAAGATTGGAGCACAAGAGAACTCTCTACCTGTGGTCTCCAGCAACTGGTATTTGGAAGCGTTACTGCCTCCAGCTGTAGGGGCACAGTATAGCCACCACAGCCCTCTCCTCCCTGAATTTGTTGAACCCTCTTTTAAAGACATCCAAGATGGTAGCCATCACAGCCTCCTTGAAATATTGAAGGGTTGCCCAGTATATGATTTACTTATTAGTATTTTCTTTTCATGTTTTCCAATTTGTATTATAAGCTGCCCTGAGGATTTTTCACAAATGGAAAGAGGAAGAGGAAGTCTGTTTCCAGAAACAGAAGACATTGCTGTATGAGAAATGGCATCCAGCTTTCCCTAACTAGACATCCCTAAGCTCACAATTTGCAGGCCTGGCAGAGTATCACACTTGGTTGAGATTCAGCCTGATCAGCCTTTCTTGAATCAGGTACCTTTGGGCTATGTGACTCCCTGGTATGCTAGTCCACAAACCTCAAGGAAGTAGGAAAGTCTTAATCCCAGCTACAGCCATTGCCTATGAAAAATCTGTACCTTTGTCAGTGATCTTCCTGTTTCCCAGTTTGATCCCCAGATGGGCATGCTTTCACAAGTTATCCCCTTAACTCTCAAACTACATCAGGATTTTTATTATATACATATACATAAACTAGTCCATTTCATTCATGTCTATATTTTTTAACTGTCTAAAATGCATATTCCAGGCACACCCACAAATCCATGCAGATATTCATACTGAGCATACATAAAAAGCTCATGCCTCCATCAAGACAGACTGAATGTCTGCAAAGCAAAATCACAGATGTCTGTGTAACCACACATGCTGACTGTATAAGCACAGAGATTAGAGTTCCACAATATTTCTTCCTATATACATTTTCCCATATAGATACAAAAATGTACGGCTGTCATTCCACAGTCCCCACTGAATGATTTGTAGTACCTCATCACAATCTCGGATTGTGTTTTATATTTCAGTTGATATATATTTTAATTTGTCATGCAAATTTGCTAAATTGCAACTCACTTCTTGTAATCTGTAGATTTGTTATAGTTTTACTTATACTGTCTTAATGATCCGGGTGGCAGGTGATGTTTCACAGTTGCCTATGCACTGATGGCTGCCATCTTCCTAGTTGGAAGCAATCTATTCACGTCTCTTGATTAAAATGTTTGGCTCCAGGTGACGTGTCCTCTGTCAGGAATGCAAACCAGACTTGTTTATTTCTGTTCTTTCTGACCTTCTTGGCATCATGATACGTGTGGGAGTAAACAAATAGTAAAATCCAACTTTTGTAAAGAAAGTCAGCAGAATTTTGACTCTTCGGTACATAAACAGCTTTGTTGAGTGAGACTGTACAGCTGTACAATGTTGCACTTGTGGTAGAATTGCACTTCAGAGTCCACCAAATAACAACTTTCCATGGAGTATTTTAAATCAACTTGACTTCAGGAAGTACATGAAGTAAACAATACACCTGCCTCAGGTTTTTCTCTCTTTTATTGCAGAAAAGTGAATATGGAAAAAGTGCAAGAGGAAAAACTGAGCTGCTCAGGAAATATCAGACTCCCATTCCTTTCAACAGAACATGCAGAGGAGAATTCCCTCATAGATTGTGTCCCAAATCAGACGTGTGACAGATTTGGAAGTAGCCTACCATGTGATACAGCTCTTGCAGGGCTTTGTTACTTACTGCAAGAAAGGGAAATGACATATCTGAGTGCTTTCTGAATTTCTAAAAATTCCCTACACTTGCTAAAACTGAAATACATTGTAATATTATTTATCCTCTGTTAATCACTGTAGAAATATAGTGTGCTGCCTTATATCAGGGCAGACCACTGGTTCATATAACTCAGTGTTGTCTACTCTGAATGGCAGCACCTTTGTACAGTTTCAAGCAGTTGACAATCCCAGCCCTACTTTGAGATGCTGAGAATGGAACCTAGGACTGTCTGCACACAAGACAGATGCTGTACCACTGAGCTATATAGTGTTTCCTGTAAAATAAGTATGTACATGTGTAACAATGCATTTAAAAAAGTAAAGAAAATCAGAAACTCATTAAACTTTGAAAGAGAGAAGAGAAAGGGATAACAGACTCATGTTCTTAAGAAAGAAGCTGAAGAAGGCAGAAGCTGAAATGTTTTGCTTCAGCACTTTTGTCTATCTACCTGTATATCTTCCTGATTCCCATTTGCAGTCTGAAGTGCTGCAGGCCAGGAACCTTATGACCATTTATCGGATATGCTTTTGTAGACTAAAAAGGTAAAAGGTAAAGGTACCCCTGCCCGTACGGGCCAGTCGTGTCCGACTCTAGGGTTGTGCACTCATCTCACTCTAGAGGCCGGGAGCCAGCGCTGTGCGCAGACACTTCCGGGTCACGTGGCCAGCGTGACGAAGCTGCTCCGGCGAACCGGCACCAGAGCAGCACACAGAACGCCGTTTACCTTCCCGCTATAAAGCAGTACCTATTTATCTACTTGCACTTAAGGGTGCTTTTGAACTGCAAGGTGGGCAGGAGCTGGGACCAAAAGACAGGAGCTCACCCCACCGCGGGGATTCGAACCGCCGACCATGCGATCGGCAAGCCCTAGGCACTGAGGTTTTACCCACAGCACCACCAGCGTAGACTAGGAACATACAAATCAACAAAAATCCTAATGATTTGTATAGTTCCATTTCTAAATCCCACTGAAATCAATGTTAGAATTCCGGCTCCATGATTGCAGTCATGGGTTCTTTGTCTTTCACATGACGGTATATGTTTTCACTCCACAGAGTGGGAAGTGACGGAGACAGGATGTTTGTGTTACTGTGTTCCATGAAGTGGGACTATTGTCCGTTGTTCTTTTTCTCTGTGGTGTCTGATGCTAGAGAGAGAGGGAGCCATGCTGCAGTGCTCCGTGTGTGTTTATATGTAAATAAAGTAGATTAGCCAAAATGCTGAGTTGCTGAGGTCTGTCACGCAAACTGTGAACACTCTGCGGATTCCTAAAGTGTGCCGATGTCTGTTGGCATCGGTCGCTGTGATGTTCGGGCTGAAGAAAGCTTTTGAAGCTCCTGAACAATCAACCAGGAGGGAGAGAACATGCCAGTTGGGCATGTGTCTCTGCCAGGGTCCTACTAGAGTGTAGGACGAGCTCCTGACAATCAACACCACTGATTTCAGCAGGATTTAGAGATTGATGAATTAGCACTTGGTCTCTCATCACTTCATTACTTGTTGACTCACAACTGAACTACTGTCTTGCACAAGTTAGGTTTGCCTAATTTGGAGTGGGGGAAATGCACGCTAGGTAGATTTTGAATTTTCCCCACAATAACTATCTATCCAGGGAGGGGGAATCAGAAACAAGATTTTGTCACTCTGAAAAACATAGTGTAAGAAATCACATTCAAACTTTCATGTCTACCCTTTCCCTGTTTATAAGGAATGAAAAATTGTACCGACAGGGATAACGCTACAATCTCTTCAAGGCTTGCTCTCCATCACTTATGTTTTGCCAGACTTGTCAGTATAAACATGAATGTGTCTGACATTAATGGGACATTGTTCCATGTGAAAAGAATCTCTGCATGCAAAAGGGATGGCTTCCTGAGTTCAAAAGAGAGTGAAAAACTGAAGAAAGTGATGATGGTGGGAGAGATATCGAGAATAACTGTTCTTGAGACTATTAGATATTTCCTGCCATTTGCCACAAAATTTCACTGAACTGCATAATTCAAATACTTCACTAGTTAACAAGGTTCATGTCCCTCCTTTTATGGATCTGAAATTCTCCTCCTAGAATCAGAACTTGCATGACTTCCATTCGACCACTCCAGTCTGGGGAATTAGTACTGTTGCAGATGCCACATAATATTCATTCTGCACTTGCAAGAAATCAATCTTTTAATGTAGCAGCACCTATACTTTGGAACTCCCTGCTTATTGACACCCAGCAGCAGCCGTTACTGTACACTTTTTGGCATCTGCTTAAAGCTGTTTTGTTTAGGGAAGCCTAACAGACATGTAGAATGCTGATATGTGTTTTAACCTTTTTTCCTTACTGCTGCTTTTAATTATTTGTTAATAATTTTTAAATATTTGTTTTTACCTGAGCTTTATGGATAATTTAGATGTTTTAAATACTTTTTAAAATATTTTTTTAAAAAAACAACAACAACCAATTACAATCAAGGGACCATCCAAACTCTGTTTAAAAGCCTCCAATGAAGGAGAGGCCACCACCTTCTGAGGTAGCCGGTTCAATTGTCACACAGATCTTACAGACATAAAGTTCCTCCTAATGTTTAGTTGGAATATCAGTTCTTGTGATTTGAATCCATTGGTTCGGTTCCATCTCCCATGTGGCAGTTAGATATATGAAGATGGCCATCGTATCACCTCATGCTTTTAACTTATCCTGGAAACCAGCAATAAAGAAGCTAGATGTGTCTTAATTTGATACGCTACCAAATCCAAACTATTATTATGCCAGTGATGCAAAACTTGGCCAGCTGCTGGTGCCCATTATGCTTAGATTCAATTTCAATCGAGAAACTGAACCTGCATTTTCTGTCCCAAATGCAGCAGGACAGTTCTGGTCTTCCCATTTCTTCTCTTTGATCTATTTCTTCCTAGTTGAAGCCTTATACGCTTCCTCTCCAAGTGCAAAGTATGAGGCATTCTGTTTTATGACTAATCTTTTGGTTGGAGGCCAGGGTTGTGCGAGTCATAAGTAATAGCCCCCATTAATCTGCTTTGACAACTAACTACAGCAGTCAATCATGTTTTCCATCTGCCCATCTGGAATAGTCTGTGTCAACTCATGGTTCACCTTCAGAGATGAGTCTGGATATTATTACAAATTACCACAATAGTCTAGTCCCATTGTTTTAGCTCCCTGCCATCTTCAGTCTCAGTTTCTCTGGCACATAAAAATTATTTGTCAGACAGCAGGGTAGACACTCATCAATAGCTTTTTGAGGTGGATGGAATTAGGTTTTACCGGTACTTAGAGTAGAATCACTTAAACTAATGAACATTACTCATTTAGGTCCATCAATGTCAATGGGCCTATTTTGAATAAAACTAGTTGAATGCCACCCTATGCAACAGGATAAACCAGGTGCATAGATAATGAAATCTAGCATAGAAATGTAACACAATAACAGATGGCACAATCTTGTTCTTGTCTATTCAGAAGTAAGGCCCACTGAGTTCAAATGGACTCATTCTACAATGGTGTGTATAAGGTTGCATATTAAGACTTTAGCCTTATACACACTTACTTGGAATTATAGGATTTGCTCTGTAAGAAATTCATTTTGATATTGCACATCTAACAGATATTTAGAGCACGATTCTGTGCATGTCTACTCAGAAGCAAGCACCATGGAGTTCCATGGGACTTATTCTCATTGGAGAATACCTGATGGTGCAGTGCTGCATCAAATGATCTGCAGGCAAACAGTTTGCGTTTTAATCCCCAGCATCTCCAGCTAGGGCTGGGGAAAAGTCTTATCTGAAACCCCAGAGAGCTGCTCCCAGTTCTTGGAGATGAAACTTTCAGATACCTGTGTATATAGAACTGCAACTATCAGCCTGGACACTTAAACACCATTTCATGTGAAACAATGTTTTGCCCAGTAACTGCTAATTTTTTGCTGTAATCCTAAACCCATTTACCACAGAAAAAGCTTCATTGAATGAAATGGGACTTAGTTTTGAGCAGACCTGGTTAGAATTGCACTGTGGGGCTCTCTCTCCCCCCCCCCCCTCAAAAGTTCAGAGCTTTTAGTTTACAAGAAAGTTATATATGTGTCCTTTTTGTTTTTATACTTTCTATCTGGCCTGTGAGGCATTGCTAATTTTTGAATTATGGCCCTATGTTGTTTATAATTGTTACAGCAACCAGCAAGTGTCCAGGAAATATGCAAATAAATAAAATTGGCAACTTGATTTAAATGGACGATTTGAACTAGCCTTTTATCTTGGTAGCTTATGTCAGCTTGCTTTATCCATTCTTCTGGATTCAGAATACTGAGTAACTGTTCCACAGCACATGCTTGGAGGAGAAGTACTCAATGAAGTGTGCTCCATGAACTTTTAAAGTGGACAAATGATTTCAGTGTAAGGCTGAAGTCCAATACGCATTTACTGGAGGTACTCTTAAGTAACTCAGCAGGACTTCCTTCTTATTATTCATAAATAAGATCATACTGTTAGGTTGAAAACTTCAGTTGTTTTATTGGGAGGGATGGCAAAGTGGACTTAAAGACAACACCATGGTTGCAGGACCAGAAAAACCCACAATTGGTTCCATCCCATTTCTGACACAACTTCCAAGGTTTGTTGCCTTGATGCTTTGTCCATTAGATGCTGATCAGGATCAGGACTTTCTGCTACTGTCCTGCACAGTTCTCTTGTCAAATCTTGTCAGTAGCCAACTGATGTAGCCTTTGGATTCAACAAATAACATAAGCATAAAATTGTGGTTCGAGGACCCGATCCCCGCTTTGTGGAATGAAGACACACAGACACAAAGTATAAGGTTAATGGGCAAGAAAAGGCCACAACTTTATTGATTACAGCAAGTGAGAAGGTATTGGCTTAGGCATTGGACCACGGCAGATTGACTCCACCCACTTGGAGAGGGGTGAGCCCAAAGGGGGTTTATTCACCATAAGGTGGAGCCTGTTGATGCTAATACAACTATAAGCTCTCCCCTGATGTCACCGAGGGTCGTGCCATGGCCCCCCGCCACACAGGCATTGGACAGGATCCACAACTGCCGGATTCCTTTAATGGAATACCCAAATTTGAAGGGGTAGGTGATGGCCACACCTAGCCCTTCCGCATACCATTAACACATTGCAATGCCTAACCTAACCGCCAATACCAAGAAAGTTGTGACGATTGCTACGAGGTAGGCGAAAAAACCAAAAGGCCTAATGCCAATTGGAAAAATTCCTACCAGGCCCCCTGGGCAAACTGGGTGACCAACCTAAGGTCCATAGCAAGGTCAAGAGAAAAACTAAGCCCTAAGCTCTAAGGGAGTGGAGGTTGGGTGACTCGCGGCGAGAAGGCAGAAAATGAGGCAGAATGGCTGGCACAGCAGTAAGTTAAACTGCAAACCACGCCCCCTCCAATCCGCCCGGTTGGGCGCTTACCTGTGGGCGTGGTGCGCCAGCCAGGTGAGTGGGGCAGGGGGCGTAACGCCCCCCTGCATGACGCAGAAATTGCGTCCCGCCCACAACACCTCCCCTCTTGGATGAGGAGAGGCTCTGTGAAACGTATACATCTAAAGAAAAATCACTGCACAAGCAAACCGGTATATCAAATGACAAAGACTGAATGTTTGTTTCTTTGTAGCTACATGCAGAACTAGGCACTAATTCATAGAATAGCAACCTGCTCCCTTATTATTTATAGTTGTTAGACCATTTAAGGATTTCAGTCCTGAAGCAGATAAATAGCTTTAATATGGTGTCTTCTGCTCTTGTTGTCACTCATAAGACTAATAAGAAAAGTGACTCAAACAATGGAATGCCCCTCTTACCTTTCAACATCTGGTCATCAATGTGCAAAGTTAAGAATAAGTGACATTGTTAGTGAATCAGACATTGAATGTTTCAACATTATTAAAATGTTGCATCAATATTCATGCAGTATCAATCTGGAACCATTTTGCCTTATGGCTTGGTTTTCTTTAAAATATATAGGCGTTTAGAACCTATTGCAATGGTCTTTTCCTTTAACGAAAAGGGGGGGTTGTTTGTTGGTAACACTGAATAGTTATGAGATATTAAAAATAAAGAACCACAAGAAATGCTCTTAAGATATATTACCATTTTGAATTTTAACCTTGAGCACATCCACCCAATAGCAAGTGAACCTTGCTATAAATCTCACTACTCATCACTGAAAAATATCCCCTCCTCACCACCACCAAAACCCCCACCCCGCATTACCAAATTTACTATATTTAGAAATCTGTAGCAAAGCACAGATTTGGATATATTTCTATTGATGGACAAAGGTTCAGCAGCAGAGCACATGCTTTCCATGTACCAGGTCCCGGGTTCAATTCCTGGTACCTCCAGGTAGGACAGAGGCTCAGCCTGATACTCTGGAGAGCCATTGTCAGTCACTGCCGCAGTTTCTTATGTTCCTATCTTGAAGGCGGTTCCCTATGTAATATAAGAATTACTTTCTTTTAAAAAGGAAAAGAAGTAGACAGAAACAAACAGTACAACCAACTGAAAATTTTGCAGTGCAGCTCAAAATGAATAGCCCATATATTTACCATGTGGCTGTCCTGAGCACAATAAAACAGCTGAAAGCTTGAGGAATGACTGCCACGTTTCCCTGTTCTGGGGAGAGCAATAAACATTACTGAGCACAACTGAGAGGGAAACAGTAAAACCAAATGCAGATTTCTAGCCCATAGCCTGCTGACCACATTGTCCTTCCCAAGGTGAGTAGCAGAGTAGAAGGAAAATCTGTTCCTGAAGCATCTTCTTCCATTGCATGTGGATTTCTTTGTGTCAGGATGCACACATGTACATGTAAAACAGCACAGCAGACTCGAGATTCATGGGGTACAGAAGAACATGAGGTTGGGTTTTAAGCACATGCACACTTATCCCTCCATGGTGTGGAGCCATTTTCAATTATCTGCTGACCACACCCTAATATCAGAACATTCAGTTGAATGCATACAGCTATGAACATAAGATACTTCCAGTGTAGGCTGGTCCATTAGAGAAGTGAGGCTCTGCCTTCAGCCATTCCCACCTGCTTATCTCCTTATTTCCATCTAGCCTTGGGAGTGGCACTAGCTGTCAGCCTCCTCCTCCTTAGTCTTAGTATTGCTTTTGTGGAATTCAAACTGGAGGAGGATGGCGGTAAAAGCAGAGTTCATTGGCTCCACTTATCATTGACTGTAGGTCTGCCAGCTATTTGCTCCACTCCACCTACTGTTGGACTCCCTGTCTTATGCCCTACCAGGCCTAATGAGCACAAGGCTCCACTAGGTACTTCCATGTGATGACATATTAGAGGCCCCTTTCATGTATTCATCTGACGTGTCAGGGGTGTGGTCAGAGGGTCACACCAATGTTAGTGTTCCTCCCCTCTCTCACATGTTCAGTAAACCTGTGATTGTGAGGAGGTTTTCTGTGAAGGGCTTTGTACAACAGACAAAGTGTGTGGCAAACTATTCCATATACCAGGAGGCAGAAAGAAAGGTCACAAATCAGACATCATGGAGAGGTTTGGAGTTCTTAGTTCATTGACCTGTTCCTTGCTTGTCTGGTCCATTTCCATCTTTATTGCTTGGACAAGATTTAGTTTTGGCAATGCATTGCTTTTGCTGTAAATCTGTACTATGTTCTTGCATTTTTAATGTTCAGCTGTCTTGTGAATTATCAATAGATTGTTTAATTCTACTGTATATTTATCAATGTGACATCATTGGGGATGTCACTAATTTGACTATCATTAGTTTATTATTTATATGACCATTTACAATTTTAATGTCTTATTAGTGTTAGTGAACTATGTATAATATTTTGATGTTGGGAGCTGGCTTGAACATAGTTTACTCTGAAAAGGTGGCATACAGATAAGCAATGATGATGCTATTTGGATGAGCCTTGAAGGGATGGGAGTGCATGGAGATTTGCAGTGGCAGCTATTAATGTTAGTTTGAAAGTCAGACAATCCACAAATTCAACCAAATGCTGGGTTCTGAGAGTCCTCCTCATCCCCTTCTCAACCTCCCTCCTTCCCCAAGGCACTCAGAGACACATACACATACACAACAAAAAGGAAAAGAAAATTCAAAACAAAGTTGCTTGGCATCCATCTGTCTCAGGAGACAATGGAGGAGTGAGCCTTTGGGTGTAAAGACAAACCATTGGAGAATTATGTCTGCTGAGACTGTAGAGGCTAAAACAGGAGAGACATGTTTTGTTGCAGCTGGGACACATGAAGACATCTGGTTGTGCTGATGCAAGTGTACCATGGCATTTCTTCTTTCTGTGCTCCTCTCAGCAGTAATAAAAATTAAAACAAAAACATTCAAACAAAAATATCAGAGCTAAAACCCTTCAAATATATATATATATATATATATATATATATATATATATATATATATATATATATAAAATATAGAATCATAGAGTTGGAAGAGACCACAAGGGCCATCGAGTCCAACCCCCTGCCAAGCAGGAAACACCATCAGAGCACTCCTGACATATGGTTGTCAAGCCTCTGCTTAAAGACCTCCAAAGAAGGAGACTCCACCACACTCCTTGGCAGCAAATTCCACTGTCGAATAGCTCTTACTGTCAGGAAGTTCTTCCTAATGTTTAGGTGGAATCTTCTTTCTTGTAGTTTGGAACCATTGCTCCGTGTCCGCTTCTCTGGAGCAGCAGAAAACAACCTTTCTCCCTCCTCTATGTGACATCCTTTTATATATTTGAACATGGCTATCATATCACCCCTTAACCTCCTCTTCTCCAGGCTAAACATGCCCAGCTCCCTTAGCCGTTCCTCATAAGGCATCGTTTCCAGGCCTTTGACCATATATATAGCTAGCCACATAGAATAAAGAATGTTTTTGCTGCTTGCCTAAATGCCATCAGAGGAGTTTGAAAATCATCATATGAATGGGGGAGATATATATGCTTGTGAAGTACAAGTGACATTTCCTGATGTGTATAATTATTTAGAGCTGTGTACACATTGAAACATACACAAAGGGATTAATTTGTGTATATCACAGGTGTGTAACATTTACCAGATTTGGAGGCTACTACTGAATTTCAGGTGCAGATTTATATGGCAGACCCATTTTCATTTCATCTGTCATATTTTATATTACAGCACTCTGAAATTCTAGATTTACAATTCAAGGCATTGACTGTTGAATTATAGGTGGCAAAATAAAGGTAGCTTTCTTTTACAAATGATGATTTAAGGAACACTTTGAAGCACCATTGAGCTTGATTGCTGACAGTATATCTTATTAATGAAATTCCACAAGCTGCCACACTAATTATAACTTTTTCATAGACTGAATATGACCATCCAGAATCATTTCCTGTTGCTTAATCTACATGAATTACAATTAGAGCAGCAACCAGTGTTCCATGAGGGGGTGCAGAGAAGTTAGGATATCTAGAAATGGCTAGCTAAGAACTTGAAGCCTAGGGGAGCAGCCATTTTGAGAATATAGAACTATAGAGGTCATATGTCATTATACTTTATCTGCAACCAAAATGCAACCACAGAACCACTGAGTGATGACTATCTCATCTCTATTTTAATACTTCCAGGGAAGGAGAGCTGACCATCTCCCAAGGCAATCTGTTCCACAGCTCATTCTGTTAGACTCTCCTAGTGTTAAGCCAAAATCTGCTTCACGGTGATTTCCATCTATTGATTTTTATCCTACCCTGCAGAGCCAAAGAAAATAGGTCTGCTCTGTGTTCCATCAAAACCTCCCCCCCCCCCCGCAAAATACCCCCTGAAATTTCTTGTACATTTTACCCAACATTGATTCTCCAGATTCTGCCCTAGAATTTTATCATGGGTGAAACAGATTTCAGCATTGTTGCATATGCGAAAAGCAGTATGGTGCTACAGTCCCAGTAGTCAAATGCAGCCCTCCACATCTCTGTCTCTGAGACTGCCTCTTTCTGTGGCCAAACATCCCTCTTCTCAGGCCTTACTGCTCACTGGCCTGCTCCAAATCCTCTCCAAGTTCTTTTGCCTCTTGTTTGCCTGAAAGAAGAATAGAAGTCTGCCTGCCTGTCTCTCAAACTTTGAGTTTTCAACTATAGCCTACTGCCCAACGGTTAGAGTTACAGCAGTTGCTCCACCTACATTTTGCCTCTACCCTCACCCACCATTAGTACACGGCCTCCAGAAGGTCGCCCAGGAGGGAATATGGCCCTCTAGAACATGAACCTCCTAAAATGTGATCCTTCTTCTTTAGAACAGCATTTCTTAAGTCTTCGTGGAGTTTAAATTCAATTACAGCACACAGATCTTTGTGATTATGGCAGTGTTCTGTCATTAAGATAATAGCAGAATGGCACACCATTGTTGTGACTACTGAAATGACACCAAATTGTCTCACTTTGAAATCTGATCAATTGTCCTGTGCTTCCTGTACAATGATAGCACCCAACAACCCAGTTTGTTTTGATTATCATGCTTAAGGCAATTAACAGGAGATAATGAACCTGTCACAGATAAATATGCAAACAATTGAATATATTGTGAAGCAATGAGAATGAGGAACATACTGGCTGGAATCTAGAATATGCATGCAGCGTTATTATTGTAATGTGAACCCCCAGTCAACTTTATAAGTAGTGGTGTACCACTTCATGTGTATGGACTGTAGCACTTTAGACTGTAGGTTGGGATTGGCATATTTCTGCAAACAAAATAATTGCCTGCACATGAAGAACATGCTGCTGCAAGTTGATGCCACAACTAATTAAGCCCTGGCCACTTCTCAACTTTAAGCCTACAACCACTCAAATTAGAACCACTCAGATTAGAATGAGATTCTAATCTAATTCTGAAGTATCCCAAGCTCGAGAACAAGGATGTAGTGCCTCTGGTGCTTCAGATTTTGTTGGATCCCAACTCCTACAAACCCCAATCAGCATGAACAATGGTCAGGGGTGATGAGAGTCAGAGTTCAGTAGCATTGGGGATGGGCACAGATTTCCTGTACTTCTTGAAGTGGGTGCCTCTATTGTAGTGGCTTTGCTGTATCCACTGAACTCCACATGCAACGCCTTCCCTGAGACTGAAGTGAATCCCAATTTCATGTGGAACACTGTTTATTGTTCCACATGCAGCTTTGAGTTCCAGTGCTCATCCTTAACTCCCCACACCCCAATGAATCTCATGCTCTGCTAATGCAGTTCCCCAAATACATTTAAAAGAGAGAGAGAATCAATCTCAATATCACATTGTTGTCCTTAAGGTCAGAATAAATTTCACTAGAAAGTTTACACCATCTGTGTGGAAGGGAGTGGAAGGCACCATCAATAATGCAACCATATGAGAGAGAGAGAGAGAGATGAAGCAATTTCTGCTCTGAGAGATGCTTCTTCTCTTCCCTTTGATTGGTTATTATTTGATCTCTTCTATAATAAACAGTTTCCTGTTACTGCATTTCCCAGAAACATTGAGTCATCCCTTCTATAGCATCTGCAAATGGAAAAAGATGAATTGCTCTTCGTTATTCCCTACCTTTGCCACACAAAAACTCTCACGTACACATCAAGCAGGCATTATCCAGAAAGCATTTTAATAATGGGCTTTCTTCTCCTGTAAACATGTTCTAAAACCTTATTGATCTGCATCCCACTGTTATAATCCCCCCCCCCAGTGATCAAGCCTATCTCTCTCTCTCTCTCTCTCTCTCTCTCTCACACACACACACACACGAGAGAGAGAGAGAGAGAGAGAGAGAGAGAGAGAGAGAGAAGGGGGAGGGAGCTGACACATGAATTCAAAGAGGACTCTGTGGTTTGTGCCCTGATACTATGTTTCAGTCCTCAAAGCAGCTGTGTGGTGGAATTTATTCTACTGACTGTGTAACAGGTTGGTATTTTAAACCTGTGGAACCTGAAGCTGACATCTCTCCCCAACTAACTACAGCAGAAAGTAATTGCTGAGGCCATTGCTGTGATAGTATAAGGACTTGCTTGTTGTTTTATTGGGGTCCATGATCATGAGCAGGCTTCTAAGCATCTCCTATTGGTATTTTTACGAAGCAGTTTGGCAACTGAGAGACCATAAGGACAGCCTGTCTAGCATCCTCACAGTGACTAACCCAATTCCTGTGGAAAGCCCCATAGCAGGACATAAGTACAATTGCATTCTCCCCACCTGTGATCCTCAGAAACTGTTATTCAGGGGCAGAGGAAGGGGGTGCAATTGGTGCGGTCCCCTGGGTGTCACCGCTGGGGGAGGGGTGACAAAATGTCAGGCGACACTCACCGTGGGGCCTGCAGTGCACCCGAGCCACGAATCTCTCCTGGTAGAGACGTGGTGGCTTGGGCGCACACAGGATCCACAGTGCCCAAACAGTCCACCTGCTGCCTCCCGCTGCCCCCAGCTGTATGGCGGCTGAGTGGGAGGAGGCAGGCAGATTCCGGAGGCCCCATGGTGCACCCCGCCCCTATGGGCAGCTCACCCAGCCCCTGAGCGCACTGCCCCAGGCATCTCAGCAGCTTCCTTCACTGCTGCTGTTATCCATACTGGATCTGATGGTGGAGGTAGAGCATAGTCATCACAGCCAGCTGTGAGTAGCCACTGTTAGATTTGTCTAATCCTCTTTTAATGTCATATAATTTGGTGGTCATCATCTTGGGGGACTGAATTCCAAAGTTTAACCATGTGAATATTTTCTTTTATCTGAATATTCCAACATTCATCAGCTTTATCAGATGGTCCCAAGTTCTAGTTTTATGGAAGAGAGGAGCTGTTCCATTCCCTTGATCATTTGATGGGTAGCTCAATTGGTAGCACTTAATCTCAGGGTCCTGGGTTTGAGCCTCATGTTGGGTGAAAGATTCTTTCATTGCCAGGAGTGGGGCTAGATAACCCTCATGGCCCCTTCCAACTCTACAAGTCTGTGATTCTGTGATTATGGTTGCTCTTTTCTTAACTTTGAAAAAAGAGGCTTCTTTTTTGAAAAGTTGTGTCCCCAGGTATAGACGAAACCAGGCCAATGTTCACTACATTGCATCATGGCACTATGACATACAAATTGTGATCCTTGGTTGACTGGAATCTCTTGAGGATGCATAATATAGGGACAAACAGAATTGTGCCAAAACAGCAGCAGAGAGACGACAGCAAACAATAATGAGAAAGCTAGGATGTGAGGAAATCAAATCCTGAGCTGGGAGATAGGCAAGTTATGTGGGATGTAATCCATTGGTGCAGTCAAAAGCAAAATTCCTTATTTCCCTAGAGTGGTCACAGGCAGGGGGACTTCCAGTCAGTGTAACTTCCTGTTCCACTGGATCTTCTCCTCCTGCATGTGACCTGGGAGATAGATATGGCTGACTCCACAAAAGAGCCGAGTCATACAGCCATTTTGCCAGTCTTTTTTTTTTTCTTGTCTTGTTTGCTGTTCTTTTGCTGCCATTTTGTATTCTTACTGTAATTTTGCTGTCTGCTGGCTCTCAGCCAGCAGCACATAAGTTCAGTCTCCATATGAGATAAAATCACTATTTATTGTGTAACTACCCAGTAAAGCCTACATTTCAGGGATCTTTTTGTGGACTGCAATGTGAGTAAACTTTTTGTTACTTTACTCAGAAACTCTTGTGTCTTTATTCTTTTGAGAGGGATCAAAGGGGACACCAGGAATAAACTGAACTAAGAGCTTCAAATGAACCTGCAAACTAGCTTCCAGATATATTGAGGATTTGCTCTGCTACATCACTCACTAGCGTGAGAGAAGGAAGGATAATACGTATCCAATATATCCTTCCCTACTATCCTTTACATTCCCACAGGTTACAAGTTCTGGATTGAGATACTCTCCCCGTGAAGGAGCAAGTGTGTACTTTGCAGGTACTCTTAGATACATCTTTGTCACTAGATACCCTCTGTGCCCTTTTACGAGCTCCATCTGGTTCACTAAATATGGCTGTTCCTGGACTGGGATAGCCAGACTACAGTAGTCCATGCATTGGTAACCTTAAAACTAGATTACAGTAATGTGCTTTATGTGGGGCTGCCCCTGGATCTGCTTTGGAGGCTTCAGTTGGTGTAGAATGTGGTGGCCAGATGGCTGATGGAAGCATCTAGCCAAGAACATGTGGCATCATTATTAAAAAAAAGGCTGTGCCAGCAGCCAGTCTATAACTGAGCCACATTCAAGATGCTTACATTGATATACAAAGCACTGAACAAGTTAGGTCCAGGGTACCTCAGGGATCTTTTGAACCCTTATATCCCAGTTTGATCACTCAGATCACCTGCAGGACCATCACTGGTGGTCATTCTTGAGCTGATAAGGCTCATTTGATAGTAACAAAAAATAGAGCCTTCAGTGTCATTGGCCCAGTATTGTGGAAGACTCTGCCAACAGAAATTCAGCAGGCACCTTCTGTTTCAATATCCACTGAAAATGTTCCTTTTCCTCCAAACCTATGCAGGCAAATCTTTCCACAATGGTAAATTGATGCCTGTTTTTATCTTTTATGTAGTTTTTGCAGTATGGTTTTATGTATTTTTGTTGTAAACCGCTTTGACACTTTTTAAATGACATAGTGGTGAATAAATATTTTTATAAATAAGATAAACAAAAATAAATAAGAAATATTTCTTGCTAAATCAATGTTATTATTTTACTGTTTTTACTTAGCTTCATGAAATGTTGGCTTTTTCTTTTTAACTGAAACTGATGAGGATATGTGATGGATTGATTAAGATTTTAAAAAATTAAGATTATTAAGATTTAAAAAAATTAGAAACAGAGGGAACAGAAAATAACAGATATGTACATTCCTACATGCCAGTGAGGTTTGGAGACAGATTTGGGTTATGAATGCCAATATGCACATCACCCCAATCTCTGAAGGGTGTGAGATTCCAGGGGTTCCAGGAACTTATCCAGGGTTCTGTTTCCTCGGAATGAGGGACAGCAGAGACTGTGGTGTATTTGTGATATATGGTTTATTTTCACATTTATACTGCCTGAGCCCATGATGGAGGGGCTCAGAGCATTAACACCCCAAGAATGTGTTGCTTCTCTCATAACCATAACCTTGAATTCCAAAAGAAATCAAGCATGGCTCTGTCTCTTAGCTGCCCACCCTGCAGCTTGCAGCTTTTAGCTTGAATACACAATTCAACTCTTTGTCTATCTAACCAACAGACAGCAGAGGAGGGGAGGCACCCATTTGTCCTCTGGCAACGAGCCACTTCCTTTGTTACCTTAACAACCCATACTTAGGCTATTATCTCAGCAAGACATTAGCCTGGCTATTCCAGCAATTGAATGCATTCTGGATCTAGGAATCAGAAAGGGGATCAGGCATAGATCCTACCCCCAGAAACTCACAACAATACTTTAGGGCTAAGATTTTCAAACTTTATAGCACAACTGTGCTATTACAGGTGAAATGTAAGATTAAAAGAAACTATCTATTAAATCTCTGATGGTGCTTCATGCCCTGTGTAAACGGTAAATAAAACACCTGATTTTACTTTCTGATACCTTATATTTGACCTTGAACAAAGTTCTTGCTTGCAGGCAGATTTCATCTTAATATGTTATGTGGCAGAATAATGATGCTTTCTAGGGAGAAAATATGTGCTTGAAGAATAGAAATAATTTGCCAGTAACTTACCTTGTTATTGTGCCCTCAGCAGTATCTTAAACATTGTTGTGTTCATCTGTATTTGTGATGGTTGGTGTAAACGTAAGTGACTGCATGGGGTCTGAGGTAGTGTTCTGTCTTAGAGCATTCCTATACAATTTGATAAACATAGACTTTTGGAATGATACAGTCAAAGTGAAGGGATGGGGCATAAAAAGAGCAAGAGACGGGAAGAGGAAACAATGAACGATCCAGTCTGTGCTTTAAAACATCACTCTGTAGGACTTCCGGGTTGGCGCCATCGCCGAATGGCGGACTCCCTCCGAGCTCCGGAGGGAGCCTGCTCGGCAGGGGCTGGGTTCTACCGCGCTGGCGACGCGGGGACCCTTAAAAACCATGGGCGCTGAAACCCATGGGCATGGTGACTCGGCGGGCACCGTTTGCGCCCCCCCGACCCGCGAAGGAGCCTTTTTAAAGGCTGCGGAGCGGGTGACAGGGGGGGGTGCTGTGAGTCCTCCGCTTCCCCTGCCGAGCGAAGCCGCATGCCATTCGACGGAGAGCGCTGACTTCTTCCATTGAAAATTTGGACTTTAAAAGAATAACCCGTGAGTAATTGGAACTTGGATTAAAAAAGGGGAAAAATTCTTTTAAAATTCGGAGTGAGCGGGGGAGGTGCAAAAAGGAAGTCAGCCTCCCCCCTGTTGTAGAGGAGCTAAAACAAAGGATTTGACAACTAAGATCGAGCGCAACCTTTTTTCCCCCTTTTTTTTGATAAAGTTATTAACTTCGCGATGGAAAATTATAAGACTGGGCTGGAGGAGAAAAGTGGAATGTGAACTAAAATGCAACCCCCCCCCCCCCGAAACCCCGGGAGTGATCCGTAAGAGCGCTGGGAGAGGAGAAATAGAGGTTTTGACAGCTGTCAAAGGAGCTGTCAAAGCGGAAGAACAAAAAGAGAACTTTGTTACGAGGACTTTGCTGGTCACATTTGTTACAAATTGGATATAAATTGTTTAAAACAAGGAATAATAAGTTACTTTGACTGTTGGGTCTGATCGGGAAGGAAACTGAGTTATTATAATCCCTCTAGAGGAGCTGTGGGACACTACAAGTATTGTTGGCATTGAATTTGAATAGGACTTTTTATCGCCTGGGAAACTGCAGAAATGGAACACTATTTTGTCTACAGAGGTCTACACACTAAAGGAGACAATAGATTTATCTATTGAAGAATGGAAGGGACTTGACGTAATGTTTTGTTCCTGAATAACAAAGCCTCTGCAGAGGAATTAGAAACTTTTTGGAATTAGAACATTTCTGCAGGAGAGCAGGGAAGAAAAAAAAAGAGGAGGAGAGAGAACAATAAGAACAACAAGAATAACAAGAACTGGATAAAGTTGGAAGATAGACTCCTTCCAAGATCGGACATGTGAAATCAAAGATGACCAAAAGACGGCAAAGACTAATAAAAAGACGGCAAAGCGGATTGGTGAAGGACTGTGGTTTAGATGTGGGAGCTCCAGGATGACAGTAGACAGTGACGGACATTGGGAACGCAACCGGGAAGGGGGGGAGGGAAATTTGGAATCCAAAGGGTGTTAAATTACATTTTATTCTTTTTTTCTATTTTTCTGTATCTTAATCTGTATTGCATATTAAAGAGGGGAACTCGCGGAAGGGAACAGGTCGATTTTAGGGGATGGGAAAATATTTTTTAAATTGGGCCAATGATAATAATTTTAAAATTTGGGGTAAGAATTTGTTGAATCTATTTGAAAGAACTGGAATACAAGAGGGGGAGGGGAGGGGAAGTCCTGGAAAGAAGCCAATGAAAATAAGGTTTTAAATTTGGATGTTGTTTTTTTTTGTTATATTTGAAAATCTTTAATAAATATTATTTAAAAAAATAAAATAAAACATCACTCTGTAGATGAAGGAAGAATGGTATGACTTTTTTAATAAATAAAGAAGAACTGCAATTAACTATGCCCCAGTTCACAAATTTGTTGGATAGATGATCCAATTCACCCCTCACTGAAATTATTACATATGTAATTGGCATGTCCACTTTCTCAGGCCAATGACTCACTAAGTCCAAATTTCTGTTCTCACAGTGGCCAACCAGATGCCTATGGGAAGCCAACCTGAGTGTGATAGTGCTATCCCTGCTTGTTATTCCCCAAAACTGGTATCCCGAAACATCTAGTGGAGGTAGAACATAAGGTTGTGTCTGATGTTGCTTCTGCTAACCATAGACCCATTGGGAGACAATCAACATCGTAGTTGTTCCATCAATACAAGCATTTTTAACTCCCACACAGAACAATCTCTCCTCTTGTTTCTACCACATGTTGTTCTGGAGGTTCTCCTGACCACTCAGAGCCAACTGGAGGAGGTATGGGGCAGGGACAGGGGTGGGGAAGTCACATTGCAGTAGTGGGACTCATTGTGTCAGCAATGCTGGTGCACCCATGTACTTTAATCCAACCCTTTGCCATTATAAATTCAAGTCTATTATTTCAATTGATCTATTCTGGGTAAAACTTAGTTGAATATAACCCTCAGTCATCATAGCTAGCAAGTGGTTACTGATACGTTTGTCCTCTGTAAAAGAATCCTGTTTTAAAAACATTTACCGTAAGTTAATGGTCATCACTACTTCTGGTGGAAGTGAATTCCAGAGTTTAACTGTGCTGTGTTGAAAAGTGCAGTTGTACCTTGGAAGTCACATGGAATCAGTTCTGGAAGTCTGCTCTTGGAAGCCACAGAAGCCCTGTTGGACATTCGGGTGCCAAAGAACATTTGCAAACTGCAACACTCACTTCTGGGTTTGCGGTGTTCAGGAGTCAAAATGTTTGATTTGCAAGGTATTTGGGATCCCAGATTACGACTGTACTTTCTTTTGCTTTTCCAAAATGTTTCAACGTTCAGCTTCATTTGCTAGCTCCAACCACTTCTCTCTATCCGAGTTTCTTCACACCATGCCTAAATTTATATACCTCTGTTGTGTTGTCCCTTGTGTGCTCCCCCCCCCCCCAAATTAAAAAGCCTCAGATGTTTCAACCTTTCCTCATTGCTCCAAACTCTTGATCATTTTGGTTCCCCTTTTGGTTGCATAATCTTAAAATGTTTGCCATTTGAATTGGTTCCAAAAGCAACCACACCCACCCCCTGCATCAGCAGCTCTCCCATCTCCTCATCCCGCACTCTGACATGCATGGCCACACATGTGACCTCAGTGAAAGAACTGACAACTAGCCAAACAGACAGATGGTAAGTGATGCAGAAGGGGAAGAAAAGCCACTGGCGTTTATCTGACCTCTCTGGAATCATCACAACTTGATGCTGACGCCTGGTTAATCGGTGATTTATAAAATTGTTCCCGTTATAGCTCAAAAGGTGCCAGTTCCAGAGAATTTTGCCTGTGAGAATTTGGCTTCTGCTTCAATTCCATTTTGAGACAGAATGCATGCATAAAATGGACTTTGTTTTGGGTGAGGTGGCTTAGGGAAGAGATGGGCAGAAGTAGATTGGAATCTACTGGTGGACATCTGGGTGACTTACAGCAGATCAAAAAAGATTCATAACTTCCAGTTCTAGGGATGAGGGAGAAATTTGATTTAGTTTACATTTCAATGTGAACCTTCCTAATTTGCACTTCCCGAAGCAATTATGTGAATTGAAAAAGAACTATGATTTTAAATTATCATGTTTCCATTAATTTGTTAAGTCCATTAATTTCAGTGGGTCTACTCTGAGTATCACTAGCATTGAATACAGAATATAACAATAGAGCCAGCCCTGAGTGGGTGGGTGTGGGTGTGATTGTTTAAGGCTGACATCTACCCATGACTGACTTAGAGAGGCAAGTTCTAGGGATCATTTTTGCATGAACATCCCCCCAAAATTCCAGTTTGAAGGCAAATTGGTCTCAGCATGAATCATGGCAGCTGTAAGTGCATAACCATACTCTAAATTTGAGCTGGATTAATAGTCATTTTTGTTGGTGTTTTTGAAACAGAATCCCTGATCAGGAGCTTGTGTAGAGTAGAAAAGAATTTGCTCTCCATCACAAAGAATGTTTCAAAGCTTTATTGCAGAACAGTCTTAAGATAGTTACAAATAATTGTAACAAGATACAAAGTAACAAATAAATGTTACAAGATACAAAGTGACCCCTTGCTCTTAAATCAACAAACACTGTAATCCTGTCTGGTTTAAGTCCTTAATACAGATCAGTAACTTTCCTCGCTTTGATCCCAGAGAGAGATCTATCCAAGCATCTTGTCTCATCATCATCCTGGAGTTTAGTCTCTCCTCCAACATGTTGGGAGCTCCCTCTCCTGACATGAGTTCTCAGGTTTCTTCTTCCTTCTGACAGAGAGACCACTTGGATCTCTAGCAACAAGTCATCAATTAGCCTAAACCCTCAAACAGGAAACATCCACCTTTCTCTGCAGCATTTGCTAGAGAAAAACCTCCTACCTAGTGATTCAAAAACAGTGCATGCAAGCATAACTTTTATGTTATGTTATGTTATGTTATGTTATGTTATGTTATGTTATGATATGTTATGATATGTTATGATATGTTATGTTATGTTGTTATGTTATGTTATGTTATGTTACGTTACGTTGTTATGTTATGTATATTTAACTATTCTACCCCCTGTAGGAAACTCTAGGAACTGTAGTTTGGGCCCACCAGGAATCTACTTATTTATTTAAATTTATTTATTAAGTGGTTTCCCATCTCACCCTTCTTATTTTTTTTTTTTGTTCAGGATGGAATTACAAGCAAAAAAATCCAATCATCAAAGAGGGTTCAGAAATATAAAAAAACTAGCACAATCAATAAAAACCTATCAGCATATTTTTTATATAAAAAACACCCCAAAATCATTCAGTAAAAGCAGCAGATAAAAGCAGTATAAAATTAATTCCAGCCAGGATTAAGTATGAATTAAAATGCCTAGGAGAATAAAAACTAGAATTCCCCGTAGTCTTTGGGAGAAGCCCTGATAGTTAAGTTGGCATAAAATGTATATGAGCATGTAATGCAGAAATATACTGGTGCTGCAGAATTATCTCCTAAGGTGCATAAGCCTACTGTAAAACAGCATTTCATTAATCTTGCATTTTATTTCTCGGATTATTCCAAAATTAAGGAGTTCTCTTTGCCACTTTAAAATCACAGGAGGACATGTATGTAATAAGCATCCTTAAATCCCCCCCACCCCCGTCAAAAGCCTCCATATAACTGTTAATAGCTTTATTTCAAGAGGTTGGATGGTCCAGTATTGTTAAATTAAACAAGAAGAATGGACAGGTAAAGTCTGTTCCTCCCTATTTATGAGAGTGGACTTCTATGGGTGAGACACCCTCCTCTTCGGCTGCACAATTTTAGTTCAAAGGCATTCCAATTCAGAATTTGGAGATTCTCTCTGCCTCCCTCCCTCCAATATTTATTCAGTTTACAAATGGAGATATTGCATGACACTGATTGAGAAAAGGAGTCGGCTATTTTGTCATCAGTGAGGGCAATATGAAAATGACACAAAAAGTTAATTCAAAGAAACACTTCCCTTTCCATAACAGTTCACAGTTAATTTGGCATCTGCCCACATCTTTGGAACTTGTGATCCAAATACAAATCCATTTTCCAAAGTAGCAAATAATTCTCTTAAATTATAATGGACAACATTGCCCCAAGTCAGTAAAGGCAATTGCTATGTGTCATATTCTAATTGCTTTCAAATGCTGATTTGGGGACGGGGCAGGGGGAATGAAGCCATTTCAATTACTGATCCAGCATCCTAGCTCCGAAACTGAGATGGGGGGGGGGGGGGAGCAATGAACAGTTTATGCAAATTTGGCTTCAAAATTACTTCCAAGTTGGAATGATTTAAGATCTGTTTAGCCTTCAGCTTATTCCCAATTGCTGGATTGTAAATTCTTGAAAAATGTTGCTTTATTGTACTTGAAAACACTGAAAGACCATTAACAGCTGTGGCATTAGATTCAGGGGCTGACTTTTACCAGGGAAGCTGTCCATAAATAAGTCTACCATTGGATAGAGCAAGAATTCCCATACATTTCCTCAAGTTTTATTAGCCAAGACACTTTATAATAATTATGATAAACAGCCCTGTCATTAAAGATCAACTAGAATTTGATAAGATTAACTGTAATACAATCTTTGCTTACAGAGTCAGTATAATAAATTGCCCCTAGTCTTAGGAACAAGGTGTCACCCAATTAGGATGTTTCTTTAAATGCTAAACAGACCCCCCCCCCACGTCTGTCTCTCTTTAAAGGATGGTATTTGATTAAAATCACTCTTCAGGTTCAAGTCACAAGCAACAATTTAATGTTTTCACACTCAAATAATTCCAAGCTAATAATGCAGTTTATTTTCTGCATATCACCACAAGGCTTTAATGATATAGAAGCAGCAATCTACTTTTTAAAATTAGAAAGATGAACTATAATTAGGGCATAATTGCAAAAGCACTCAGCATGAGTTCAGCTTACACTGTGACCGTGTCCACATGAAGACATTAACTCAAAAACAGGCTGCTCAGAACAGATTTTTCTATGTGCATGACTGGTACGCAAGTGTCCACACACTCCCTTAAAAAAAAATGTTGTATGCATTGCATTCCACCATGTTCACAGTTAGTGGTGGCCAGTTCTTATTGCCACTGGCAAGGTGGAAGGGAGGGAGGTCAACTCCATTTTGGACCCAAGTCAATGGACCCAAGTCAATGTCAGGAAAAGTCAACTAATTCTACTTTGGTGCTCATCCTCTTCCCTGTTGAGTTCTACAAGGGCAAAACTAAGACCAAAGACAAGAAAACTAACAAGTACCCTCTCCAGACTGGTTGTAAGTAAGAAGTCAGCAATTGGTGGGAGCAAGGACTGACTATGGACAGACTGAGGCTGGTGGGGCAATGTCCCATTTCCCCATATGACCCAGTAATCCCCCTCTGTGTTCTGGGCCACAACATCACATCAGTCTTCACCATGTTAGATTTGCCACTGAATTTTCCTAACATGTTTTCATTTTCAGAACACTCATATTGAGTGTTCTTGTTGAACTTGAGAACTTACGAAGGAAGAAACAGGACTAACCCACACTGGTCAGTTAAAAGGTTAAAAATACATTATAAAAATGTGACACCAGAGTATGTGACTGTAGAGCAGCAATCCATCATCAATGGGAAATTGCATTGAGAACTATATTACTTTTTTTAGCATTTTCCCCCCAAATCAGTGTAGATCCAGCCACAATTATTTATCAGGACAACTGCCACACATCACTACCTCGAACCCAAAGAATACATTGATGCAGTTTAATAGTGAAGAAGCATAGTGACTGAGAGGTTCTTATTAAAGCTTGATACCTTTTCTGTGATGGTGCCCTGGCTGTTGAACTTCAACTCCCATCAGCCCCAGCCATCATGGCCAATTCTGGATTCGAAGCACAACATGATGGGAGTTGTAACTCAGGACACCAATTTGGCTACCTGTGCAAAAGAGGTATGACTGGTACCTCTTCTAAAATCTTTCTGGCATCAGGTTAAAACTCTCCCCCCACACCCCAAAAAACATTAAGCATTATATCTGTTGATCTGTCAGCTGCTCTGGTTTATTTATCTATCTGAAATTTGTTTTATTTGATCGTTTGTTTTGTATCACTTTATTTTACTGTTAGTATGAAGCGTTGCTCATACCCTTTGTTTACTGCCCTGGGAGCCATAAGGATCAAGGGCAACTTAACATAAGTACACACATACAAAATACATACATATGTATTATGAAATTTGGGGAGTGAAGAAACTCCATTCACTCAGAGCTCATCCACTTGCCCCACTGCTTCCTCCTAGGTAAACTCAATCTTTACTACTGGGGGCTCATCCACACTGACTTTTGCTCACATTAGTAGACACAGGTACATGCTTTAAAGCTCCCTGTTCCATTGTTTTTACCCCCTCCTGGTGTTTTTCCCACAAAAAACCTTACTCTTTACCACTGAACTGGAGCAAACGACAATATACAGAAAACCCAATTTGACATTTCTTCCGATTCAGTGTTAAAGAGTGGTTTTTCCTGAGGAAAGAGGCTCAGACATGGATCAGGAAAGCACAGACCTGTGCCTAGAAACTGCTGGCCAAAAGGTAAGTGCAGGTGAGCCCTGAATTGGAGCAAATGTCAATCAGGTTTTCCGCAGGTTAATGATGGCACAGATTCAGCAGTAAAGAGCAGGTTTTCCTGGGGAAAGTGGCAGGGCAAATGGAAAACTGGTTGGGCCAGTGCCTAGAAAGCAAGAGGAAGTGTGGATGAACCCTCAGTAAAGCTGATAAGGCTGCAACTACCCCTTGTAATTTCATCTTGTAAAATTTCATAGTGAGGTTTGAAATTGTCACTCAAGAGAAATCAAGGGACTGAAAAGTTTTTGATAAGCATTACTAACCATAGTTGCACTCCACACTATGTATCAGGAACTCGGCATATGTCTTTGTCCTCACAACAACCCTGTGAGGTAGGTTAGGCAAAGAGATAGTAAGTCACCAAGTTCAGTGGGTGAATGAGGGTTTCAATCTCTGCAATTTTAGATCAACACAAGATGGGGAGCCTCCAGTTGCTTGTTGAACTCCAATTCCCGTTAGCCCCATTTAGCCCATTTGTAGTTCAACTCAATCTGCAGGTCCCTTATCCAACCACTATATCATGCTGACTAAGTCTGGTGATCTATTACACATGGCTTCCAACACCCCCTCATTCCTAAATACAGCACTGCTCTTGGGACCCAGCAATGGCATCCCATGAACATCTTTTCCCATTGAGTAATTTGTAAGTCTGGGCACCAAATGATCCTTGCAGTAACCCATTTTGTATGCTAGAGCTCACTTGGTTTTAATGAGTAATGCACACCTTTTTTTAAAGAATAGCATTTCGTTCAGCTCTGAAAACTTGTCACTGAGGTTACAAAGGGAAGGAGGCCTTTTGATGTTCTTTCGTAGGAGATATTTTGAAGGAAATTAAGCATCAAAAGCTACATTTAGGTAACATTTCAAGTAAGCCTCTTTAGGGGGGGAAATAGACAAAGGCCTGGGAATTCAAAAATCAAAGCAGACAACCCTTCATCAGGCTTTCTCCATGTAAAATAAAAAGAAAGGGCTGATGGATGGAGCATGTATTTTCTCTTTAAGACTCTTGATGTTGTGCTTCTAAGAGCTCCTGAAATAGCATATAAATGCTTATGGCAATACATACTGAGCCAACACAATGTCAAAGACTGTAAGAGCCCCAGTTTAGATGTAACTGTCCAATTATCATTTATTGGCATTATCAATTACCAGTAGCAATTATCAGGCCAAGAAAAAGTCTTGATCCTTCACCCTCCACTTGCCTCCTCTGTGAAATCTAAACACAACCTCAGCCAGAAATCTGGCTGCTGCATTTTGGACCAACTGATGTTTCTGAGTCATCTCAATTTATCATTGGTACTGGTAGAGTGGAGGCCAATGGTAGGTGGAGCCAGGTAATTATATACCCATTCTCCCTGCTGAGTTCTACAAGGACAAAACTAAGAGTAAGGAGCAGGAAGCTGGCAGCCAGGGACACCCCTGAGATCATTTTAAGTAAAAAGGCAGACCAGTGGGGGCTAGTTGAGGGCAGACTGAATTGATGGGGAAGCAACCAACTAGTGCCAATGGATCAACCTCCCCTGGACCAGGCCAGGGATTCTGGATTACCTTGACAGTAGTCAAGTTTAGGCCTCCCAGTCTGTAATGTTGCACCATTTCCATTTCCATTAACAATTAAAAGGAGGGCTGTATCTCAATGGCATAACATTTGCATTGCATGCAGAAGGTCCCAGGTTCAATCCCCAGATAGATCTAAAAATGTTCCTTGTCTGACATCCTGGAAAGTCACTGCCAGGCAGTGTAAACAATACAAAGCTAGATGGACCAATGTCTCTAATTCAAGTTGATGGAAAGGACAATGGAAGAAGCAATTAGCTGTGTTCTAGTTTGGTCACACTCCCTGTAAGGAAATACACATATGGCATCAGCCAAATTAGTGTTTATATATGGCAGAGATTTATTTATTCATTTTCCTTTTGAATAAATAAGCACATTACAATATATGGATAGAAATGGAAGAACGAACAAATACACCCAGAAACTGGTCCAGAAGGGCAGTTTAAAGTGCCCCTAACATATTGGCTCTTATGAAGAGCACCTTGACTGTTCAGAAGCAATTATGGCAATGATAACTTTGGATGAAATGAAGCAAAATGTGCAGAATTTATCTTCATGTTCGGTTTTCTACATAATAAAATGGCTTCCATTTATCTTAGTTCACTTTCTTTTAGGCTGATTAGTTAACTGGCTTCAAAAGCAAAATATGAGCTGGCTTACAAATTGTTCCCTTTGCCTCCTGCGCTGTCCAAGAGTTAATACCAAGCCTGTGCTAATTGAGTGAACGAGTGACTCCTGTTACAGATAAATACATTGAATGAGGTCGTGTTTATTTGGATACACTGAATTCCAAAGCTGCAAATATCTATCACTAGCTACAACGTAGCACCAATTTCAGTATTCACTTGCTGCAACATATTCTAATTCAGCAACATTTTTAAAAGATGGAACACAATAATTTAATAGCACAAATCAAATTGAATGTTTTTCAGATTTTGGTTTGAAATGTTGTTGTTTAGTCGTTTAGTCATGTCCGACTTTCATGACCCCATGGACCAGAGCATGCCAGGCCCTCCTGTCTTCCACTGCCTCCCGCAGTTTGGTCAAACTCATGCTGGTAGCTTCGAGAACACTTTTCAACCATCTTGTCCTCTGTCATCCCCTTCTCCTTGTGCCCTCCATCTTTCCCAACATCAGGGTCTTTTCCAGGGAGTCTTCTCTTCTCATGAGGTGGCCAAAGTATTGGAGCCTCAGCTTCAGGATCTGTCTTCCCAGTGAGCACTCAGGGCTGATTTCCTTAAGAATGGAGAGGTTTGATCTTCTTGCAGTCCATGGGACTCTCAAGAGTCTCCTCCAGCACCATAAGCATCAATGCTTCGGCAATCAGCCTTCTTTATGGTCCAGCTCTCACTTCCATTCATCACTAGTGGGAAAACCATGGCTTTAACTATACAGACCTTTGTTGGCAAGGTGATGTCTCTGCTTTTTAAGATGTTGTCTGGGTTTGTCATTGTTTTTCTCCCAAGAAGCAGGTGTCTTTTAATTTTGTGACTGCTATCACCATTTGAAATACACCATTTGGTTTGAAATACACCTAACTAAAACATTGTATCATCTTAAAATGCCAGAAGAGTCATAACCTTTTAGCTTAGGTTTTACTCAGAGCTGTCTCTGCCCATGACACGCCACAAAGCGTCCTCCTCAGGTGGCAGAAGTGCAAGACCACTTCCTGCCACTTCTGCCACTGAGAAAGAGGCATTGCAGCATGTAACATTGTGGCCCATGTGTTCAGTGAGATCCAGGGCCTGGGGAGCTGCTCAGCAACACTTTGAAGAGCACCCTGCCTCTCACAGAACTCGGTAAAAGCCAGGGCATTCCTGTCGTCCCTTGGTTACCCCCTTCCTGGCACAGGGAGCCAATCGGCAACACTTTAAGGAGCAGCCCAGCTTGGGGCACGGCAGGGGGGAGAAGAGGTGGCAATTCCTGTTTTGCCTCAGATGGCAAAATGAGATGGACCACCCCTGGTCCCGTCCCCCCCCCCCCCCCGATTTCAGAAGTTGCATAGCTTTGGGTGTGGGAGATGTAACAGGAAAACACATTTTTGCATTCTGTTAGTTCAGAGTTATATGCAGAATTGCATACCCACAATTATTGTGACTGTTATAAAGACTCGGAAACATTTGTTCCGAATTCTGGTAGGATGCAGTTAATCACCAAAAATCATATTCATTACTGTGACCATCAAAACTGAACTTTTAAATTCTTACAGCAAAATGTTCCAGCTTTTTGCACATCGATAATGGCATAATGAAAGGTTTGCACTCTCTGGACATCCCAGATGATATTAAAAAGGCATCAGGAGTTTCTGAAAATGCAGTGGATTATCATAACAACAGAAATCATTATCACTAGAAGATCACTGCCTCTCCATAGTAGGGTCCCTAAGTGATGAAATGTGAGATAAAAGATGCAGAGTAGTAGTAGAGAAATGGATGCTCACACATTGTAATAGTAATAAGGTACCTAAAATCCTCGAGGTGGGAGGCTGGGTAAAGATGCTCATATTTGCTTCTTGAAAAGCAACAATCAAGAGGGACTGTTTTGAGGCTTCAACAAAGAGTATTAGCAGTGCCTGAAAGAGACTGAAGCTTCTCCATTTTAAAATCCCAAGGCAAAAAATTGTCCCACTGCATGTATTATTTTTCATTTTCTCTTTCCCCTCCTTTTGCATCATCATATTTAGGGAGGTATGAAACCTGAGAATATTTCTAATGTGGTATTCACTGAAATCCCACCTAAAATTAAATTGGAAATGAATTTTGATTACTTTTTTGCAAGCAGAGAACAGTGGAATTTAAAGAATATTCATAAAGAGTTCTTTTTAAATAAAATTAGCAACATTTCTCATGCACTTTGCAGATCATTTATGATCTACATTCCCAAATGTTTTGTACAGACATCTAATATTGGTGATTGTTTCTCATCCCCCATTGAATATATTTATTAGTTGTCTTTCAGCATATCATCAGTTCCCCATTAAAATTCAAATAAACCTGTCTAGCTATTGTACTTGATCAGGAGCTCTAGCTTCTCAATATCTGTGTTTTACTGCAGATAGAACTGGCTAGCTATTTCTCACAGGCTGCTGGGTATCCTAGGACTAGCCTGATAAAGTGTCAGATAAATAGGACCCAATACCAACAAAGCACATTTGTATCACACAAATTTTTGTGGGAGAGTTTAGCATTCCATTAGCCTCTCCTATTGCAATAATTTAATTTAGCATGCTTAACTTGGGCTGCATAATGTCTTTTTTTTTTAAGTTAACACGAAGTTTTTTTTCTTTTATGCACTAATATTCTGCTGATACACTGATCCAAGCCAATAATTGGTGCTTTTATTAAACACTTTTACTTCTGGTGCTTTATCATCACGATAATATCTCTCCCTCTCTCTCTCTCTCTCTCTCTCTCTCTCTCTGAATTTATCTCTCTCTCTCTGTGTGTGGCAGTAATAAAGAAATGGAACAGATGGAGCAAAACCAAAGTGCAGTCTTGTATTAGTTTTAGATAGCCCCTTTCCAGCACTCTTCAGAATATCTGGGATTTAATAACCCAGCAAATACTGAGCAAATTTCTCAATTAAAGTACGTCCCTGTGATGAAACAATTTAAAACTACTGGAAACAGGGAATTATGCCTTGCTCCCTTGAATGAATAAGATGACAAATATTAACTTTAGTCTCAAACAATGAATAATTCTCTTTTACCTCTTTCATTCCAAGTCTGGATAATGTTCAAGGTCTTTGGCAAATGTATGTTGTCCTTAACTGGAGCAAGCTAGAACCATAACGAATGATAAAGTGCCATTAACAGACTTGCTTTTCGTGATAATTTTAAGGCAATTAGCTCTGGAAAACATTTTAGCTCAATTTAGACATCATGCCAAACCGTGATTCAGAAAATGTTAATGGTCCTTTCCATCTTTCAGACTTAAAAACTGCTATCGTTTGGTGTGATGTCAAACCTCAGTAAACAAGCTAGGAGGAAAACAGAATTAGAAACCATTGTTCAAACTGGCTTCACAGGCCATGGTTATGGTCTTTCATTCAAGAAACTATAGTTATACCAAATGCCTGACCTGCTCCAAAGGCTATTTCAGCTCAAGACATTAGTGTTAGCAGGTATAAACATTGTTTTAAAAGGAGTTTTGTTGCTGCTATAAACCACCATGATTTTTATGGGAGGTCAGTATATAAATACTTGTATCTCTCTTCTCTATACTATAACTGCACTTGTCTGTCAGAATGCTGGTGACCAAGTGCACATGCACAACCTTGGGCAAGAAGGCCGGCAGGCAGATTAAGCATCATTGCAGCACACTGTCAGCAGGGAAGGGAATGAAGGGGATAAAAATTGTCTCCCCTGATTGCCCCTACCCCTGATATTGAAAATGAGGAGAGAAGGAAGCCTGCATTCTCCCTTTTATTCTCTTCCCCTTACTAGCGGCAGCAGCGACAGGGGGAGCACAGGGAGGGGGCATTGGCCAAGCTGTGAGGAATGGGGTTTTACGGGGCTGGGGCAAGAAGGGGTAACTGACCCTAGTAAAGAAAGAAAGAAAAACTGTTCCAAACAATTTCTCAACTGTACATTTGAAAGGAGCAAGACAGCCATGGTTACTGGAAAACAGGGCTTAAAGACAATACTAATAATAATTTGTTATTTATACCCCACCCATCTGGCTGGGCCTCCCCAGCGACTCTGGGAGGCTTCCAACAAAATATTAAAATGCAATAGTCCGTCAAGCATTAAAAGCTTCCCTAAAAAGGGCTGCCTTCAGATGTCTTCTAAAAGGCTGGTAGTTGTTTTTCTCTTTGACATCTGGTGGGAGGGCATTCCACAGGGTGGGCCCAACTACCGAAAAGGCCCTCTGCCTGGTTCCCTGTAACTTGGCTTCTCGCAGCGAGGGAACTGTCAGAAGGCCCTCGATGCTGGACCTCAGTGTCCGGGCAGAACGATGGGGGTGGAGACGCTCCTTCGGACAATAATGGATTATGAAGGTAGTCAGGATGGTATGTGGAACAAATATTATTCCTCAAAGGGTTTCAATGCCTCCCCTGTGAGTGCCTGAGGGCCCTGCTCTTGCCACTTACCATCTGGCCTGGGGCGGGGCCTGAAGCCTCACAAGGACTGCTCTGCTGCCCAGGAAGACTCCCCTGTGTGAGTGCCTGAGGGCCCTGCTCCTTCCTACCACTTACCATCTGGCCTGGGGCGGGGCCTGAAGCCTCACAAGGACTGCTCCTGCCACTTACTATCTGGCCCAGGTGGGGCCTCACAGGGACGGTTGTTGCCACTGATGCTGCTACTGCCCAGGAGGACCCGGAGGGGTGCAGAGTTCTTTTTAACATGTTTTAAAATGTTCCTTTCCCTTTAGATTTTTTATATATGGGGGTGGGATGGATGTTTGGGTGGGCTTGGGAATTTAGATTTCCCTTTAGATTTTGATGAATTTGTAATTTTTGCAGTTTTTATTTGTATTCTTTTATTGTTTTCTGGGTTGTTTTTGTTTTTTGTTTTTATTGTTTTAAAGTTTTATTGTTTTAGGCTGTGAAAGAATAACATTAATTGCCATCAATGGAGGCTACTATGAGGCTTGGGAGTGCTACCGTGGAGGGAGGTATGGCGGTGGGGGCAGATGTTATAGGCGAAGGGGATCGAGATATGGATATGCTCGTACCCCTTCCAATCTGCGCCTCATCCCGAGGGACGAGGGTAGGGTGAGCAAGGATTACTCACCTCCGTCACTGGTGCTGTGCAATGCCAGGTCTATAGGCAACAAAACTGCCACCCTGTGAGATTTCTTTACCTCGCAGGGGGTTGACCTGGCTTGTGTGACGGAGACCTGGGTGCACGAAGGGGCAACAGTTACCTTACGAGAGATCGCGCCCCCGGGTTTCTCCGTTCTCCACCAGTCCCGTACTGTGGGCCGGGGGGGGGAGGGGTGGCATTATTAATCCGGGAAGATTGCCCTTTCAGGGCTCTACCATCGCCATTGATCCCTGGCATTGAATGTGTTGGCCTAGTGTGGGGCTCCGAGGAGATCTTGGCTGTCTGGCTGGTGTACCAGCCACCTAGTGCACCAGCAGCCACCCTGTCAGGCCTATTGGAGGCGGTGGCCGGCTGGGCCTTGGAGTTCCCTAACCTATTGGTATTGGGGGACTTCAACATCCATGCTGATGCCACTCCCTCCCCACAGGCTCTGGACCTGGTGTCTTCCATGGCGACACTAGGGCTCTCTCAGTTTGTTTTGGGCCCCACACCTCAAGCAGGCCACACGCTGGATTTGATCTTTGGCGTAGGTATAGATGTGATCATGTCTCCTTCGATGAAGGTGCCATGGTCTGATCACTACGCTCTGAAAGCCAGGATTGACTTTCCACCCCCACCCTGCTTAGGTGGCGAGCCGATTTGGGCTCGCCCGCAGAGGCTGATGGACCCTCATAGATTCCACCAAGCCTTGAGGGACCTTGCTCCCCCTGGTGACTCATTGACTGAGCTTGTTGAGGGCTGGAATATCCAGCTCCTGGCGGCCATCGATGAGATCGCACCGAAGCGCCCTCTGCGACCCCGCAGAAACCGGGCTCCCTGGTTTACCGAGGAGCTCCGGAAAATGAAGAGGGACCTCAGATGGCTAGAGCGGGTATGGCGGGGTGCCCGTGACGGAGCCTCAAGAACATCTTATAAGGCTTTTATGAAAACCTATGAGATGGCGGTGAAGCCTGCTAAGAAGTCTTACTTCTCTGCCTCCATTGCATCCGCTAGCTCTCACCCGGCGCAATTATTTAGTATAATCAGGTCTTTAACGTCCCTTGAGGGACAGCCAAATTTAAATAACAATTTGACACACAGCTGTGAGGCATTTGCGAGCTTTTTTTGCGGAGAAGGTCTTGTTGCTCCGCCATGACCTCCCTGCCAATTTGGATACAATAAAGGAACTGGAGGCCCCTTGACTGTCCTCGGGTCCAGTATTGGACCACTTCGACCGCATATCCCCAGCTGATGTGGACAGACTCCTCCGAGCTGGAAAGCCTACCACCTGTCCTCTCAACCCCTGCCCGTCTTGGCTGATTAGCACGTGTCCAGACGAGGTGCGGGCCCTCCTGAGGGATATCATCAATTTGTCCCTTGGCACGGGGACATTCCCAGGGGAACTGAAGGAGGCAGTGGTGCGCCCGCTCTTAAAGAAAACATCATTAGATCCTTTAGATCTATCCAATTACCTCCCGGTTTCGAATCTTCCGTTCCTGGGTAAGGTGATTGAGAGAGCGGTTGCTGAACAGCTTGGTGGGTTTCTGGATGAAACATCGGCTCTGGATCCATTCCAGTCCGGCTTCCGCGTTGGTCATTGGACCGAGACGGCTCTGGTTGCCCTAACAGATGATCTTCGTAGACAGATGGATCGAGGCAGGCCGGGGCTGCTGATTCTTCTAGATCTGTCAGCAGATTTTGACATGGTCGATCACGAACTTCTGGACCACCGCCTTGCCGACGTGGGGATCCAGGGCACAGTCCTTCAATGGCTGCACTCGTTTCTTTCTGGTCAGGGACAGAGGGTGGCGCTTGGGGGGGAATTGTCATTGCACCACTCCTTGGTGTGTGGAGTACCTCAGGGTGCGATACTCTCCCCGATGCTTTTCAACATCTTTATGCGCTCCCTCGCCCAGCTTGTCCGGAGTTTTGGGCTGGGTTGCCATCAGTATGCCGATGACACCCAACTCTATCTGTTGATGGATGGCCATCCTGACTCGGCCCCAGACGCACTGACCAGATGTTTGGAAGCTGGCTGGATGGTTATGTGGGAGCCGGTTGAAGCTAAATCCTTCGAAGACAGAGGTCCTGTGGCTGGGACGGGACGATATGGGATTTGGGAGGCAACTCCCATCTCTTGCGGGGGCGCAATTAGTGCCAGCACCGTCCGTTAAGAGTTTGGGTGTAATCTTCGACACCTCCCTTTCCATGGAGGCGCAGATTGCAGCTATAACAAAGGCGGCATTTTTCCATCTCTGCCAAGCTAAGCAGTTGGCTCCTTACCTCTCTCGCCCTGACCTAGCCACTGTGATCCACGTGACGGTCACCTCCAGACTGGATTATTGTAACTCGCTCTATGTGGGGCTGCCCTTGAGACTGACCCAGAAACTCCAGCGGGTGCAGAATGCTGCAGTGAGACTCCTTATGGGGTCTTCGCTGTGAGATCACATTCACCCAGTGCTATACCAGCTGCACTGGCTCCCGGTGGAGTACAGGATCAGGTTTAAGGTGCTGGTTTTAACCTTTAAAGCCCTATACGGCCTAGGACCCTCGTACCTATGGGACCGCCTCTCCTGGTATGCCCCACAGAGAAACTTACGGTCTTCAAATAAAAACATCTTGAAGGTCCCAGGCCACAGAGAAGTTAGGCTGTGGCTCCGACCTGGTGGAACACTCTGTCACAAGAGACTAGGGCCCTGTGGGACTTGACATCTTTCCGCAGGGCCTGCAAAACAGAGCTGTTCCGCCAGGCCTTTGGCCAGGGCACAGCCTGACTCCCTCCCTCGGCAATCTTCGCAGAGCTCTGGCCCAATGGTGGCCAGTGGCTTGAATTTAATTAATTTTATTATGAATGATTTTAGAGTGTTGTTTGTGTTGTACTTTTGTACTGTTTTATTGTTGTTAGCCGCCCTGAGCCCGGCTTCAGCTGGCGAGGGCAGGATATAAATAAAATTTATTTTTTTTTTTTATTATTATTATTATTATTATTATTATTATTATTATTATTATTAATGGATCATATTGACAGGTTTCCTTTCATGATCCAAAGAAGCTGTTCACTTCTGAGATCTTGCCAGAAATTGGTGCCAATGCCGGCAGTACTTTTCCAGTGGTGGCAGAGGCAGCGGGGTGGGTAGGTGGTGGGGCAGCACTGGCAGGGTGGGGGTGGCAATTCCCATTTTGCCTCAAGTGGTGAAACAGGATGTGCTGGTGCTGCCTCACCCCAATCTACAGGAAGTACCATTCTGGAAGTTTATTAGCTGCTTTGGAGAAGTGTGTGTAGGAGGGAGAAATGCACAGCATTGCTTTTTGACATATTAATATTAACGTCTACTTCAGATTGTGCCTAATTTACTCTTCATGTGTTCTTGATACATTTCAAGGTGGACTGTCAGACATGAATGGAAGCCAAGTACAACAGATTCTGTATATGTGCAAATGTACACATATGTAAATGTCTCATACGGTTTTTCGTTCTGCTATCAAACACACACACACACACACACACACCATTTTTAAAAAGTCACTAACCGTATGTCTGAAAAAGAATCACCATTTGTTTATGCATTTTATTATTTTTATCCTGCCATCATCATGGAACTCAAGGTGCCATACATGGCCTTCCCCAATGGCCACCCATCCAGGCACCGACCAGAAGCAAACCTGCTTGTCTTCAACATAGCAGGGTGCAACCTATGCCCACAGGCCATGAACTGGAAACCAACCAACTTCCCCACCACAATACAAAGTAGGACACTGGAGCCCTATTCAGGTTTTCCTTTTAAGTATGCAAAGAGGGAGTAGGAGACTCCTTCTACTCCTTGCCCTTCTTAAGATGAAAGGCCATTGTCTGAAGTGGGCAGCCTCCTGTCCTCTGGGAGGCTCACCTGGCTTTTTACAACTCTCAAAAATCAGGGTGGCGATAAGCCATTAAGGGTGATGAGGATGGGGAAGGGGAAGGGGAAGGAGGCATTGCTATCACACTCATCTCTATGGTCCCACCTCTCAGGTTGACTTAACATGAACACTTGAGAGGGCTTGGGAAAGCTGTAAGAGTTTGTAATACATCACCCTCATTCGGGTGATTTAGCTGCAGACACATTGAACTAAGTAATTCAAAGAAATGGCTTTTAAACATTTATTAGCTTTGCGAAAGAGGCAATTTTGGTAGTGGGAGAGAAGACACAACACCAGATGCAATTATGGGAGCCTTGGGCCTCTTTGTACTACAGCTGTAGCTGATCTCTTACACCACAGAATCTTGGAACTACTTGGAAGCCCTTGCATGCCATAATTTTTGCTATTTCCAAATTAAAGGAGGGATGGCACACAATCCTTTGTTATTCAAAGAATGTTGGGTTGATAATTAAACTGCACTAAATGATGATTATTTGTATGGAATATTATCTGCACCAAATCAAAACAATAAAAATAAAAATCTCTGGAATATTTATGCAGCTGTATATTTCACAACACAATGTCAAAACACTGTGATAAACAGAATTTCTTATCAACTCAAGCAGGCTTGGGCTCACTGCAGGAGATAAAAAGAAAAGGGGGTGTATTATAACATTTCCAGATTAGAGTTTACAGTAACTCACTTCCTTTTATCATCGCTTATTGCCAAGTTAACAAAATAGCTGTCCTGTAAATAAATCAGCCTAAAATGAGGCTCTGATCTTAACTCTGCTCTTTCTAATAAAAAGGAAGAATTAGTAGATTTCACAATAGGGTAGAAAGAAGAAAGAAAATTGGGGAGGGGGAAGAACCATTAATTTGTGCTTGTTTCTTTTTCTCCCTTCTCTTTGGTTTCATTTCATTTGCATGAAAATCAAATGGTAATTAGATGAGATATTCTATAGAGTTCACACACCATGTACCCATATTAGATACTGGTAATATGAGTGATAAGTATCAGCAGACAAGAACAGATTTTCCCGAAACAAATATATTCCATTCAGTACAGTTTCTCTTATTCCAACTCACAGAGACATCTGCTCTTTTGTGTGTGATGCGTCTATTTTGCAAGCGAAGAGAGAGCAGGGCAGGGGGGGAGAGAGAGAGAGAATATGGCAAGTGTATAAATGAAACAGAAGCACTAGAAAGATTTGACTTACCAAGGGAGAGAGAGACTTCAAAAGCTAAGCAGGCATCCTTTTCTTAAACTAATATGGTATTCTAAAATGAAAGAGAGAGATTTTATTTTTTAATCATGCATTGATATTTCATATTTATATAAATAAAATGTTGGAGTGTTTATTTACGCCCAAGACATTTAATGCAAAAGCCTGAAGTCCTAAGGGTGAGGTTACCCAAAATACTGTCAGTATTGTCTACTCTGACTGGTAGCGGCTGTCTGGAAATCCAGACAGAGTTTATACCGAGCCTTACCTGGAGGTGCCAGAGACTGAACCTCTATCACTGAGCTACAGCCCTTCCCCAATGAGAGAAAGGAATGAACCACATCTTCATGAAATCTCTGTGAAAGGTCACCCAGAGGTTAAATCGTGATGCCATCAATATGTTGACAACACAATAGCTCTGCCCTTGTTTCCATCATACGACACCAGGGAGGCATTGGAAAATGATAAATCACCATCCAGCATTCATTTAGCCATGGATAGGAGTAAGCAATAATAATAATTTTATTATTCCCACCCACCCACCCAACTGCATTGCTAAAATGCAAGCCCTGTTCATGAGTTACTCATGTGCTGGGTGTAAATGCATACTGTAGGGAAAAAAGTGGGGCTATGTTTTTTGACTCATCCCCCAAAGTTATGCCATTTCCTTTCATTCCCTGGCCTGTATTCAACCACGTTCTACTCAGAGTAGACCTACTGGAATTAATGAACCTAAGTTAGCCATCCCAGTTAAATGATATGGGTGTACTCTGGGTAGGACTATCATTGATTACTACCCATTGTGCACAGCTGTGTGAGAAGGAAGTCCAACAGGTGAGCGCTGAGTAAAGGTTTCGTGTGATGTTTTCTTCTCACACAAATGCATGCAGCATGTGCTTAATGAAAGAAAAGCATGCCATTTCCATCTGTGAATTTGTCTAATCCTCGTTAATCTCTTCCATGTTGGTGACCAGCACTGCTTCTTGTAAGAGCAAATTCCATCTTTTTGTCTGCCCTGAATCTTCCAACATTCAGCTTCGTTGGATGTTTCTAAGTTCTTGTGAGAGAGGGGATTTTTTTCTCTGCCCACTTTCTCTACACTATGCACCTCTACAATGTATCCTCTTACTCTCCTCTTTTTTCTAAAGCAGAAAGCCTCTTAACTAAATATGTAGCAGTGATGGCCAGGGCATCCTTGATTGGCTGCACTTGCTGCACCTAATGCCGATCCAAAGGTTCAAACTTCCAATTTATTATGTGCACCAACAACAAATTACCTCCTTTTAGGTGCACAAAGACCTTTCCAGTGATTAAATGTTTGCATGTGTGGTTCCGGAGGACTCTCTGAGGGATGCTTCATCTACAAGGTTTCTTTCTTGTTCTGTCTGAAATGGGATTTAGAGGTTTTTAATAGAATTTAGATGGGCTTAACATCTTCGTATATGCAAACCTTCTTCTGCTGATTTATTATATGAGTTTCCAGTTGAATTTTTATGTGACACTAGATCTACCCTGTGGGACTTGTTCGGTTCTGATTGGGTAATGTAAATTTCCAGTGGAGATTAAGCACAAATGAGCTTGAAATTGATTTATTATAATAAGTGAAATTGAGGTCAGAAGTCTTCCTTTGCTTTTTTTATTTTAACCAAGTCTGTCAGAAGAAGGTTTCTGTAATATTTTGCCAACAAGGAACAAAAGAAAATTATGGGTACATTTCTCAATTACACACTGGAAATTAGATATGGGATATTGTTCCCATCTCACTTGCTTCTTTGTACACAAGAGAATCGCAGGGAGGGAGAATGCCACCATAATTACATCCTTGCAGAGATGTTGTGTTGTTCAACGTGGCTGGATATTTTAGGGTTTGAGCCTGCACAAACACCATACTATAATAGAGAGTGGGTGGCATATGTAAAGAATATTTGTGCTGAATTTAAAATCATATATCATATTATTAACTCAAAGCATTTTCTCCCACATACAGTGCCACCTATTTTTATAGGGAGCCACTGCTTGTTATCATAAACACATAGTCTTAGATGAAACTTGGCAAAGCAAAAGAATTCAGAAGTGCTCCTGGAAAAATGAAAAGGCATTAAACATTTAACTGCCCTTCACTCCAGCAGGGAACATATACAGGCCAGCTAAGAATGCAAACTGTTTGCAGTCCTAAATCCACATCACTAGCTCAGGTTCTCCACTTTCCAATCTGGCTGCCTTCACCTATCAATCCTGCCTGTTATTCCCCTCCCTGCAACTTATCACAATGAAAGGGAGTTCCGGAGACAGGAGAGACAATGTAGGCTGCTATTGATCCTCCAAATATGATGACATACTCTGCTCCCTCCACAAGACCCAGGGCAACCACTTGGGTACAATACAACATAGAAAGGAAACAATAGTGCTACCATCCCACCTCTGGTGAGGTTAGAGCATTACTGAGGAACCAAAACAGGAATCAATAGGCACCAAAAAAAAATAGTGAAGACAAATTAAATAGGACACAGGGCACCATCTATCTAGGCCATGTGCAGGAAAGGGGAATACAATAAAGGAAAGGGGAATACAATAAAGTTCACACTTAAAGGTACATGTACCAAGTTTCCACTTTCCAATAAAACACACGAAACAAGACATAGCTAGCCTTCAAAAACGGTGTTTATCTGAAATTTGTGATGCGGTTCTCCAAAACAAATATTGTTTACAAAAATGCATATATTATGGGAAATTGTACATAAAAAGAATCTATTTGTGAAAATAGTATTCAAAAGTCATCCAAAATCATTACCAAAGCATGGGTCAAGCTAGTGCAATATTCAGTCTCAATGAACAGCCAGTTAGATGCCCCTCAGAAGCCAATAAACATGATTTAATGGAGATAGACATCCCTTGATGATTGTCTTCAGCATTTAACCAGAGATGCGCTTCCCCTAAACTGAGCTACAGTGTAATTCTAGCCATGTCTATACAGAAATAAGTCCTGCTTAATTCAATGATGGGGTTAGAATTGCAGCCTGAGCCTTTAAGCCCTTTACCATCATCTTCTTTTCCTTCATACAAAGGGGTCCTCAGCATTAAATCTGGGGATCCTGCTTGATCCTCAAGGTTCTCAACCTGTGGAATGTCTGGTTTGTCCTCTAAGGATTCCACATCGGGTACAAATCCAGGGCCAAGCAAGGCACCCGACAGCAAGTTTCTATTTAGAAGGAGTTCCACAACCAGGGTATCTGAATGTTCCCTCTCTTTCCCTATTTGTTTCACCTATAACTATATCTCACCATTTGTCTCAGCTCCACTCACAGGAGAGCTTCTTCTATCTGTCAAGTCATGTTTTAAAAGTAATTTATGGAGGGAATTATCAGAGCACCATACTAATGGTATGCTTCCTTTGGATGATCTTTTGCAATCAATACAGCCATCCATGAGTATAACAGATCTGGACAGAAAGAGATATTAGGCACATAACTGGGAGGGGGGAGGAGGGAGAAGGAGATATCAAAACAGAGTCCTTAATCTCCACAGTGGGGTTTTAAAGGATTTCAGATTCTTTTTAGTAACATTTACAAAAGTTAGGCCAGAAGAAGTCAAAGTAATTTAGATCCAATCTCTTTTCAGAAATGAAATGAACAGAAGTTTTATTAAAAGGAAATGAAGAGGAAATTGAACTTTCATATTTCATGCTGAAATTGTGATGACAGAAAACAATATTCATTGATAGGAACTTTAGGAGACAGCACTGTTTTATAGTGGTGGACAGGGCATTGTCCATATCAGGAGTGGATTTCACTGTCACAAAGAGCTAAGGCTATAATAGTATTTCTTATCTCTTGTTTTAAACTGTAGAATTAATTGAAATCTGTTAGTGCAGAGCTTTCAGTAAATAAATTACTGTGTTTCACAAGTCATACATATTCTTTCTACATGCATATCACATGGAAGTAAAACAGCAACAATTAAACCCCAGAGTTGGCAAATAATAGATCTATATTAAAAGAAGGCAGTGACTGCTGCAATGAACTTATTATAATAATAAGGCTTATACTGCAATACTAGCCATGTCTACTCAGTAGTACCTCCTACTGATTTAGTCCCACATAAGAGGGGTTTGGATTGCAGCCTTCTTTATTTTTGCCTTGTAAGCATAAGCCCTGTCCTTCAACAATAACTCTCAGAGCAGCTAGCAATCATAAAGCAAAATCAAAAAGCATCCACCAGCCTCAGAGCAACCGGAGTCTATATCAGGGCTGGCTTCTATCTGGTCTTTATAACTCTTTTCACCTTCTGCAGAGGTCCTGTTTTGAACCCTGAATATATTTTTCTAGTTGCACTGAGTCATTGAACTCTGATAATGTGTGCTGCCTGGGTGTGTGAATATGTGTAGAAACTAACTTAGTATACTTAGATGAAATGTAAGTTTGTTGCTCCACCCACTTTTACCTCTGGTCCTACCCACCATTGGAATATGGCCCTCAAATGGTTGCACAGAAAGGAATGTGGCCCTTGGGCTGAACAAGATTCCACAGTAATATTCATATATATCCATATTGTTGTGTTTGCAGTGTCCGTGCACAGCGGAATGATGAGGAATACGTGCACATACTCTATATTGCTTTATTTACGTTTCAAAGCTGGTAGATTACAGAAAAACATCTTGCCTCTGCCGGAGCAGAGAAAGCATCCTCTCTCCTCTAAAGCACGGAGAGAAGCACAGAGTGAGAACAGTGAAAAACAGGAAACCAGTGTACGTCACATCCAGTCTCCTTTCCCGTGAGAAACTCCAACAGCAACTCTGACTGGAATGTAAACATTGCCTCGTGACAAGCACTTCGCTGCACAGTGAAGAGAGCAGAAACCAACACATATATACTTCATTTTGAGCACTCAGATGACCTGCGCTTGTGTATTCAACCAGCACATATTCAACTTCAGCGGGTTAGGCTGCTCCATAGTCTGCAGATATTTTACTGTTAATAAGATGCTCCAAGCTGCAGTTCTGACAGCCACCAGTGGTGTAGTGGAGAGCAAGAACAATGATGTCATCTGCCTGAACACTAGGGAAACTGATATTCACTGGCCAGAACAAGCGAGGTTTAAGGTGGCAATTAGGGGTTTCCAGTTTATTTCTGACAGATTAGCATAGCTACTGGGATCCAGACTTCAACGATGGAATATTCTCAAGGAAAATGTCTGAGTTTGTTTCGCTCTCATCAAGAGCCGTTTGCGCCTTACTTCAGAAAGGAAGATGGCTTTGTGTTCTGCTGTGATGCGGATGGCCTGATGAATATCCTCAGAATTACACATGACCCACAAGAATGGTGGCTATTCATAGATTCCTCAAAGTCTATGTGTCTCAAGGCAGAGTTGGTGCATAATGGAAACTTCCATCCATTCTATTTGATTTGGACATACAGTCTACATGAAAGAACCTTACAAAAACCTAAAGCAGCTGTTAGATCAATGGTTCCCAACCTTTTTTTGGCCATGCCCCACCTAAGCAGCTGTTAGATCAATGGTTCCCAACGTTTTTTTGGCCATGCCCCACCTAAGCATCTCTAAAATCCTGGTGCCCCCCCTTGGTGTATAATTCTTATTATTCAAAAAGTAAACTCCTATTCACATGGATGGAGCCTAAAAGGCCATTCATTGTTAATAACTCATTCTTGAATTGCCCCCCTTAAAAATCAAACTGGCCCCCTGTGGGGCATGTGTCCCACATTGGGAACCACGGTGTTAGACTGTTTTCTGTACAGCAAGTACGGCTGGCATCTCTGTGGTGACTTGATTGTAGTGTGTCTGTGTTGATGGATCTGTATCTCAGATATAGGAAGTACTGCTGTTTTTTTATGTGAATGAGGCAGCTGAGCAAAGACTTTGCACTACAGGGAGAGAGACTGGCCTCAGAGGAAATATCTGAAGGTCACAGAGAAGAATGTGCAACCCCCAGCACTGGCAGGAACACACAATATCCTACAACGTCCCCTACACATCAAACTCGGTCTGGTGAAATACTTTGTAAAAGCCTTGGACTGGACTGCATCAGCTTTCAAGTACCTGGCTGACAAATTCCCTTGACCCAGCACAGCGAAAATTAAAGAGCAAGTTTAATGTTCTTTAGCAATGCTGTTAACTATCTTCCTTGGAAATGTCAGGGCAGAAAACTGGTTGAGGACACATTGTCTCTGTATCACAAACTTAGCCGCAAAATGTCCTTAAAGACCCACTTTCTCCATCCCTATTTGCATTTCTTCCTTGACAACTGTGGTGTGGTTAGCGACGAGCACGGTGAACAATTTCATTAGGGAATTTCAATGATGGATCCAATTCCATGTTGGCTGACTATTGTTGGACGCTCTCCAGAGATGATCCTGATACAAGGTACAGGCAAAGTGGCCTCAGATGTAGAAGCTGGCTTTTACCGGTACATGTCACATGCCTGTATTCCTCGATTATTGTGGTTCTCTAAGAAACAGTAGCCAATTTTCCATTGGCATTTTATATTTGTCTTCAGCACCTCGAAATCTATAAGAAATGGCTACTTTTATCTCAGAGGCAGGACTTTTGTCAAAATTTGTTGTGCAGTGTAATTGGGTACTGACTGCAAGCCACAACTCTCTTAAGACCCTTAAGAAAAGGCATGGCTACTAGCTGTGCTGATAGTGTGGCTGCTATTGTATATCCTTCAGTGTATGTAGTAGCACACCACATGATGGAGCGGAGCAATACATTGGCTTCAATCCATGTACACACTGGCTTAAATGAGTTGTGGACTTCAGTGAAGATATAGCAGTTGTTTAGAGGCCCTGGGGTAAGAGCCAAACCTCAGGTGCTATACACCATTCACAGACCAAAGGGGGGCAGGAAACAACATGGCCAATCATATAGTGAGATGACGAATTACTTCTGGCACTTTTCACTGTGTTAAATGGAACATGGCTGGAAAACTACATCTGCTCTAAAACTTACAGAGCAAAGGTGATATACAGCATTTGGCATAAAACCACATTGCATTTGATCACACATTCCACTTATCCAAGCAATTCAAAACTTTGTAGGAATTTAAAGTTTTCCACAACTTCTTCACACATACATTATATATTTCAAAAAAAGATATTGAGTATTAGACAAAGAGTATTAGAACAGGGAGGGAGCCGGTGTGTTTCTCTGGGTTTATGGAATGCTTTCCCGGGGGGGGGGGGACATTTCTCTTCAACCAGGCATTTTGCTGTTTAACATTCTGTGGTGTGTTTTTTAAAAATGTGTTTGTTGGAGGGGGTTTATTGGTTCATATTTGTTTAATATGTATTTTGTATTTTGAGGTTGTGAACCACTCTGTGATCTTTGGATGGAGACCAGTATACAAATTTTAATAATAATAATAATAATAATAATAATAATAGCCAACAATGTTGTTCAGCTGATGGTAAGGCTTCCATCAGCAGAACTGGAAGGAAAGCAATTTTCAGAAAGTCTCCCTACCCCTGTAACCCCCACACCCCTAATCTTCTACAGAGGGATTGTGATCCCTCCAGAACAGGTTTAGGGGGGTTTAGGAGGGTGCAGTTGTAGGGGGGATTTTAAAGAAATTTTACACCACCCCCAATGCTATTGACAGAAGTCTTAATCTCAGCTAAGCAACACCATTGGATGCAAACCTATATTTTTCTATGAATTTGCTCTTTCATTCTGATTCTCCTGCAGTACACGCACTATATGTCTTTCACACACTGATGCTTTTTGCACATTAACTAAAACAGTACAGAAGAAAAGAAGCAACACTGATGTGACTATGCATATATCTAATATACAACTAATTCAAAATATGAATTAAATTTTCAGAGTCACAGTTGTGGCTGCCCAGTTTATAAATTATGATGTGCTCACTACCCTCTGTGGATTGTACTGTATATCATACAGATGTCTATGATGGATCGTCTGTTTGCTTAGCAGTGTAAATAGAGCATTTATACCAGAAATCTGCAATAAAGCTGGAAGCTAACAGAAGCTTTTAAACAATTCTTTCAAGGTCGTGCTTTCAAGGATCACGATACTTCTTTCTCAGGCTGTTTCTGTTTGAGAACGCATAGGGTTGTAGCCAACTAAATTCTTTTCAGAGTAGACCTACTGAAATTAATGGAGTCAAATTAGTCCTATCCATTAATTTCAATGGGTTTACTCTGAAGAGAATTTAATTGGATAAAGAAAACAGATTGATTTTGCAGCCTTCCCTTTCAAGGAAATGGCCACCATATCATAAAAGCATCAAACACAGCGAATAAACAACAAATGAGAAAGAAAACCATGAATTAAATAAAAACCTGCATTTGTATTCAATTATTTATTTTATATTGTTTCCCCAAAACAACAATAATTGATAAGCTCTCTCTCTCTGTATGTGTTTATACATTAGTGTTGAAAGTTTGCTCTCTGACTGCCATGAATAAGTCTATCATTATGGTTTAGCTTCAAAGTGATGTCTGATTAAGAACTGGAAACTGATAAATAATGTTAATGCTCCTTAATGAATATGGGCAGCTCCCTGAATAGGCAATTCACTTGTAGTGGGATGGTGCTTGGCAAACCCTATATGAAAAAAAAGGGGGGGGGGAGAGATTGTGAGTTAGGACCAAATTAGTTCAGACATTAAACTAAGATGATGGAGCAAATATTTTCTCTTGTCCAGATGGTGGAATCTCAACCGGAAAAAGTAAGAAGAGCCTGCTGGATCAGGCCAGTGGCCCATTTTAGTCCAGCATCCTTTTCTCACAGTGGCTACCCAGATGCCTGTGGGAAATCCACAAAAAAGATCCAAGCAGAAGAGCACCCTCCGTTCCTGAAGTTTCCAGCAAGTGGTATTCGGAAGCATTCTGACTATGACTGTGGAGGCAGAGCAAAAGTTACAAGAAAGGGGAATTTTTACTAAACTTAGGAAACAATCTATTGATGGTAAAAGCTGTTTGGCAGCACAATGCCTTCCAAGGCTGTGGCATCACTTTCATTAGACATTTGATAGAGGTTGAGTGGCCACCTGCAGTGGTTGTGGCCTTGGATTTCCTGTCTCAGCAGGGGTTTGGACTAGATGACTTTTGAGGTAATTTCCAACTCTATGGTTCTACATCAACTGAGTATTTTGCCCCCTTAGCAGCTGCACAGTAGGAGTGAGTTAATGACCTGGATCAGGACTGCAATGAAGGAAAGTTGAACTATATCCACCCACACCATTTTACTGTAAAATGCAGAGAACAGGCATGGCTGGGTGGTACAGCTTAGGATTTGGGTACAAAAAGTCCCAGATCCTGTCCCCAGTACCTCCAGATAAGTCTGTGAGAAACCCCTGTCTGAAACTGTGATGAGCCACTGCTAGTGTGTATGGACAATGCTGAGCTAGATTATTATTCCTACTTCTTATGATGATGAGGATGATGATCTGAGGATCACAGTGCAGCTTGCAAAACAAAACACAAAAATGCATAGCATAGTAACAAGCCCCCACCCTCCAATTTGAAACACCATAGATTGTTTAAATAGCCAAAGAACTGGGAGAAAAGGAATGTTTTTGCCTGGCAGTTAAGGATGTATAATGAAGGTGCCCAGTAGTTTGTTTTCCCAGTAGTGATGTATGGAAGAGAGCTGGACCATAAAGAAGGCTGATCGCTGAAGAATTGATGCTTTTGAATTACGGTGCTGGAGGAGACTCTTGAGAGTCCCATGGACTGCAAGAAGATCAAACCTATCCATACTTAAGGAAATCAGCCCTGAGTGCTCACTGGAAGGACAGATCCTGAAGCTGAGGCTCCAATACTTTGGCCACCTCATGAGAAGAGACCCTGATGTTGGGAAAGATGGAGGGCACAAGGAGAAGGGGATGACAGAGGATGAGATGGTTGGATAGTGTTCTCGAGGCTACCAGCATGAGTTTGACCAAACTGCGGGAGGCAGTGGAAGACAGGAGTGCCTGGCATGCTCTGGTCCATGGGGTCACGAAGAGTCGGACACGACTAAATGACTAAACAACAACAACAACGAAGGTGCCAGGTGAGTTTCTATGGGTGGAGTATTCCATAAGCCAGAAACAACCACAGAAAAGGCCCATTCTCTTCTTGCCACCCTCCAGACCTCTAATGGAGGGGCACATGAAAGATCTCCGGTGATGATGATCACAGGGTCCATATTGGTTCATATGGGAAGAGGTGCTACTTGAGACATCGCGGTCGTGAGCCATTTAAGGCTTTATAGTTCAAAACCAGCACTTTGAATTGGGCCCAGAAACTACTTGACAGTCAGCGCAATCAGGCCAGAATTGGCATTGTATGCTCAAACCATCTTGCCCTTGTGAGAAACAAGGCCACCAAATTCTGCACCAGCTGAAGTTTCTGAACTGCCTTCAGAGGCAGTATAAGGCCTTGCAGTAATATCACTTAGGGGCTATGAGAACATAGTCAACAGAAGTTATGCTATCCATAGGGCTGCAGCTGGGGCACCAAGCAGAAGCTGAAATAAATTACAATGTGCCACTGAGGTTACCTGAGCCTCAAGTAACAGCTCTTATGTTCTTAGTATTTAAGATTATAGCAACTCACATACACTGGCCTAAATGTAGTTTCATATCACTGGGATTTCAGAATGATTCAATAAACACTGCAAACAATCCCATTGTGAAGGACTCAAGGACTTGGAAATTTCATACAGTGTTGCTGAATTGACTCAAATTTGTGTGTATTCAAAGGGATATTTATTCACATTGTATATCAATTACAGTCAGATGTTGCCTGGATGATCACCCCAGGATCTGCTCTGCTCTGCTGTGATTAATGCTCAGGTACAGTATCTAACTGTGTTCTTTATTGGATTCCCAAATGCTACTGTCTTTGTATATATGTACGTCTCCCTTTGAATTCTCCATTCTGAACTGCCAAAAGGAATACTGATTCAAATAACACAGGTTTGCCAATCAGCTTCTTCCCCTCCAGTACTAAATCAAATTTTGCTCACTGTGAAATGTGCAACTTTCTTTATAATTAGTTCTAGATATAAACTGAAAAGTGGCACACTTGTACAAATGCACAATTACTTTTGAAGGGTCGGAGCATCAAACTGAAGCATCAGTAAAGATCTACTATGAAGCTATATCTTCAAAATACAAGCAATTGTGTGTAGGGATGAATGGATCAGTCTATTTCTGGTCAATGAGCATTTCAGCAAGTTTTTCATTCATAAATCCATCTCATCCTGTTTTTACATTATTCTGTGATTTTTAAAAACCAAATAATCAAAATCCTACATGGAAATTCATATTTAAATAAGTCTTTTTGAATGTTTTTTAAAACATTGGGGCCTATTTATTTATGTTACAAATATGCATTTCTAATATGCATTGTTACACTTTGGGGGGCAAAAACAGTGACACAAAATTTAGAGTGATGCAAAATCAAAGGTTACTGTTTTCAGAACCACATATCAGTTGTGGGGCGCAGTGTAGATCTGGTCATTTTGCTTGGAAAGTGCAGAGAATGAATTCCTCAAGCACCCCTGGTCATTTGTATTGTTCTGTCAATGGCATATTTTTTGAAGCCCCTCACAACCTCAAACATCTATATAATTTCCTATGGAGGGTATAATACCCAGAAGCATATGTAATCCAGAACACGTCATCCTCCAGTGGAAGCCATGAATACATGATATTTGGCCTAAATAAACAGTCAAGTTCAAGCCAAAGTACAACCTCCATTACATCCTAGAGAGTACAGCAATTAGCAAATCTAAAGAATACATCTACAATTTTGGAAAATGCACTAGAATGTGTACCAGCAGTTCTGGAAGAAATAAAGGAGTTGGGTAACCTAGCAGGTTTTAAACTAAACAAACAAAAAACAACAATGCCAGTCAACTCACGAAAGTTTTGGAAAGAGTCCCTTAGGATACCTCCAAAGTAATAAAATACAGATCACAACAATTACCCAAACTCCTCCCTTATACAAGATACTATTTTGAGAACTTTATGCACAGATGCTTCAGAGTGTGAACGTATGCACAAGTTTTTACTTGTGGGGTTCTTTTTGCCAAAAATCCAAAGGAACACAGATGTTGAGATAATCTTATTCAAGTTAACAAAATTTAAACTCAGCTCTTAACATCATCTTCATAACCTTCAGTTATCTTCTGTGCTACAGCTTGTCATCATAAATACAAATGTAAGGCTCCCTGCCATTACCCGCTGCTTTCCCTCATCACACTTTCCCCTCTATTTTATTTTTCCTATTCCATCCTCTATAAGAGAATTGAAATGGGGGGGCCACTAGGTGGCGCATCGGAAGATGGCTGACAATAACATCTCTCCGACCCACACGAGGTAATTTGGAGGCTATGATGGGGGTAATTAGCTCCTTAACCCCCCCAGGATTATGGGGGGGGGCGGCCCTTGCCTGCTGTGCCCTATACCACCCCTGAATTTGTGGGGGTGGGGGCACTAGGCACAAAGCCCTCCTGTGGGATTTTCGGCACTCCTCGACGCCGTCCCCGATTCGCGCCGCTGGTTGCAATGATCTTTAAAAGAAATAATTTGGACATGATTAATTGCACATACATCAAGGAAAAAGGGGAGTAAATACTGCTGACAGAAGAGATCTCTGATAACAAGACAACAATAAAATACGAGAAGAACGTCAAGATACGGTAATGACTGAGGGGGGGAGGGGGAAAAAAAACCTGCCTCTACCTTTTTATGTGATTTAACAAGAATCCCCCTCCCCTAATGAGTCAGAAATTAAGGACTTAAGCTGTGGATTTAAGGCTGTGTGGAGATAAACTTTCGATCCAAAGCAATGTTTCAAGATGAAGCTGGAAAGCTAAGAGTTTTGGAGTGACGCAGTCAGGAAAAAATGCCGTTCGCCATTTTGTGAGGCATTGTGGGAGCTCTTGGGTCTGGGAGGAGAAAGAGAGAAATAGAGTTGTTTACATATCGTGAATCAACTCCTCGGTGGGACTTAAGAGCGACAAATGCCAAAATTTACGATGGATAAAGTGATGTTATCTACGAAGGAGATATATGGAAACCATCTGGACTTAGTGGAGGAACGGGAAATCCACACAGGATTATTACACTTGCTATCGGCTTAAGGAGACTAACAGAAGAGATTGTAAAGGAAAAAGAGAAATTATATGAACAAGATATGATGTGGCAACACCAAGATAAGACTGGATAGAATTATGAACTTTGTTTGGACTGATTGGGACTGATTTGGACATTAACGCAGTAATAAGAAGATGATCTGAATTCCCCTTTGGATCTTGAAGTATGGGTTCCCCCAACAAAATTTAAAAATTTGGCTTTGTAATTCGGAATTTATATGATGTGATTTAATTTGATGTGATTGGCCAGTTAATAAAAATTATTTAAAAAAAATATATAAGAGAATTGAAATGGCTTCAAGCTAAATTGGAAGGGGAAAAAAAGAATTTGAGAGAAGCAAATTTTGGGAGGTGATCAAAGTCTTCAAAAGGACAAATCCCAAACCACTTTGTTGTTGTTGTTTAGTCATGTCCGACTCTTCATGGCCCCATGGACCAGAGCATGCCAGGCACTACTGCCTTCCACTGCCTCCCGCAGTTGGTCAAATTCATGATGGTAGCTTCGAGAACACTATCCAACCATCTCATCCTCTGTCATCCCCTTCTCCTTGTGCCTTCCATCTTTCCCAACATCAGGGTCTTTTCCAGGGAGTCTTCTCTTCTCATGAGGTGGCCAAAGTATTGGAGCCTCAGCTTCATGATCTGTCCTTCCAGTGAGCACTCAGGGCTGATTTCCTTAAGTATGGATAAGTTAGATCTTCTTGCAGTCCATGGGACTCTCAAGAGTCTCCTCCAGCACCATAATTCAAAAGCATCAATTCTTCGGCGATCAGCCTTCTTTATGGTCCAGCTCTCACTTCCATACACCACTACTGGGAAAACCATGGCTTTAACTATACGGACCTTTGTTGGCAAGGTGATGTCTCTGCTTTTTAAGATGCTGTCTAGGTTTGCCATCGCCTTTCTCCCAAGGAGCAGGAGTCTTTTAATTTCGTGACTGCTGTCACCATCTGCAGTGATCATGGAGTCCAAGAAAGTAAAATCTCTCACTGCCTCCATTTCTTCCCCTTCTATTTGCCAGCAGGTGATGGGCCCAAACCACTACAGAACGTAAAAAGGAAGTCAAAACTGATGGAAAATCAAGTTTGGCTTTTTACTTGTTACCTTGTATTGGGCACTATAGTCACAAATTAGATGTGCATCACCTGTGATAAGTCCAAAATGAAGCCCAACTCAACTCCAAAACTTTCCAGGTTTGCTTGCCTCCACTGGGTGTTTCACTACTTCCGCCTGACCCCCACCACACCTGAACATCCGTACAGAGTTTCTGGGCCACTGCCATCAGTGATGATAGATGGAGAAGAAGAGTATGAGGTGGCCCAAATTTTAGACTCCTAGTGCCATCAGGGGCAGCTGCAGTACCATATTGACTAGGACTATGGACCAGATGAGTACTCTTGGGAACCTGCCACTGATGTTCATGCAGCAGAACAAGTGCAGTATTTCACCAGTGCTACCAGGCTAAGCTAAATCCAGGGAACACAGGGAGCACCTGTCAAGGGACGGGGGATATCACAAGCCCCAAAGCACTGTTTGAATTGGGCTAGGGTTGGCAGGCTCCAACACAAGAGAAGGAAGAAGAAGAAACATAGGGTGGGCTGTCCACATTGTGCATCAACTTCAGCTGCTTTTAAAAGTGGAGCAGGGAGGCTAGCTCCTCTCCTTGGCCTCCCAGCAGAGCAGAGGGTCTTGGTGGAGACTGGGGAGGTCTGTAGGAAACCAAGCTGGAAAGGCTGCAGCAACCAATTACAAGCTTCAGAAAGAGGGTGCAGTATTGTCACCTAGAACCAGGTGCCACCCCCACAGATGGGAGTAGAGGTAGATTCAGAGGAATGCATTTTGAAGTTCCAACATTCTTGGAAAGTGAGCAAGTCTCAAAAGAGTGTTATGTCTTGTTGTTAGAAGCTTGGAGATTGGGGTGAGGAAACAGTTGCTTCCACCCAGTTCTGAATGTCTTGCCTGATTCCTTAACTGCAGAACCATGACTCCTGAACACCATTGTCCACTACCAAGTCTGTACCATTACTTGCTTGAACAAAGATATACTTCTTACATGAAACAGTCTATGTCTGTGTATGCTGGGCATGAAGTTGGACACTAATGCTCTGTAGCCATATGGGTGGCTCTCCTTTCCCTTTCCCTGGAAAAGATGATTTTCAGTATGTATGCATGTGTGGAGGGTTAAATCCACCCTCCTCCTTCACTACACTCCTGATCAGATACATTTTGTGTGGGTGAAGTAACATAAAGCATCAAGAAATATAAAGTCAATGTTATTTGAAAAGGAAAGAGTTAAAGTGATAAGAGTTGATTCTTAGAAAGAAAAGATAGACAATACAGAAGGGACTGGCAAGACCAATAAATACAGACCAGAAGAGCAGCACAATAGGTCATCTGTTCCTGGGGAAATTGCACAGCTATTCTGTTGAGTTAAAGAATGCTGGCTTTATGGGGCTCAGGTTGGGAATGACAGAAGTTGAACTGAGAAAACATGGAAAGAGAAAGCTTTCTTCACCACATTGTGGAAATGTGCCATAAAAACTAAGTGAACAAAGCATGGTTGTTCTGCATTATATGTCCAGTGTGAAAGCAATCCTGGTATACAATTGCAGATATTCACACCCAGGTCTTATATAGTTGGCATACCCACATTGCATTTGTTACGCTCCTTGCAGAGCATCAGCTGAAATAGGGAAGTAAAGATTAAAATCCAATTATCAAACCAAATTCTAGTAATGCATCTGCAATGCAGACTCCAAGACAAAGTCATTATGTTCCAAGCAAGAGAGAGACTTGCCCCTCTGCAACGTCTTCAGAGCCATCCTACCACTTCAGCACATTGCTAAACAACACTTTACCTACCACTTTAGCAGTGGCAAACTCAGGGGTCTGACATGAAATAGGCTATTTCTTCTGAGATGGTTTAAGCTGGCTGAGGGAGTGACAAGAGAATAGAGCAAGCAGTCAGTGCTAATGACAAGTGCAACATTTTTATAGACTAAAGGTCGAGCAATGAATTTCAATTATGGAGTGTCAGGATGCCCAAATGTAGGCACCCAATAACAAGCCCAAAGCTTCAAGCTCCTGCAGATTCTCTCTTTAGAATTTCAATAATGCTCTTAGCCCTTAGCACATTTTACTTTCTTTCTTTCTTTTTCTTTTTAAACAAGAAGCCAATAGATATTATCTTTCCTATGAGAAAATCCATTCTGGCTTCCCTTCAGCTAAAATGGTGCAATAATTAAATGAAGCATGATGTTAGAATGTTGTAGGCATCCAGTGGATTCCTGCCAGCCCCTCCTCCCTGCTTCTCCACTTGTTTGTTTGTTTGATAAGAGGACAAACATCTGTGTATGCGTGGGATAACATTGTGTGTGTGTGTGTGTGTGAGAGAGAGAGAGAGAGAGAGAGAGAGAGAGATTAAATGAATGAATAAATAAATATGTGAATTCTGAGCTGTCAACTGATCAAATTTTTGTTGTTTAACCATTTATCTGTTAACCAGCACAGTTTAAATAGTTTTGTATACAAGCTGCCACAATATATCAACTGATGTGGTGCCTGAAATCCAATGCTTGTCTATTCAGAATTAAGCTCAACTGAGATCAGAGGGATATATTCCCAGGTAAATGAATATAACTCTTGATCTATGCTTCTGGAGATGACTAGGATTTTGCACTTGCTGAAGTTTATGGAGCAGACCAAAGATCAGCCCCACATACAGTGCATTGCAGAAACCCAATATTGAGGTTACCAATGCATGCACTACTATACACAGGTTGTCCCTGTCTAGGAAGAGGCATAACTGTCTAGGAAGAGGCATAACTGGCATGCCACCAAAATATGTAACTTCTCCTTTAGAGGGAGTGCAACCTATCAAGGACAGCAACTGGACTATCTCACAGATCTGGAAGCCACCCACTCACAGAGCCTCCCAGTAACATTCCCAGACTATATTGTATCCTAGACAAGACTATCTGCTTGCACTCTCCCATGTCCACCACTTCCCACTTCATTTAAAACAACAACAACAACAGGTGTCAGAGAGAAAGAATGAAGAGCACAAAATTTGTGTGCCTGGATACAAGTTCCTTAAAAGGAACTCTTGCATTGTATTCCTAGACATTAAGGGAAACTCTGACACTGGCATTTGCAGATGCAACACAATTTATGTAAAGGTTGCTTTTTCAAATGCATCCAGCAGACGCAGAATACTATTAAGGTCTGAGGTTGAAATCAAGAGCTTTCCTGGTGGGTATAAAGCAGGTCAATCATGAGCTGATAGTTGCTCACCCGCTTTGACCTAGTTCTCTAGGCAAGCCTTATAGTGTCCTTCCTCTAGATTCTGCTTCACTGCCTAGAGGCGAGTCCTTCAAGTTCCATTGCTTCTCATACCGTCTGCTTCAGCTCTCATGCAGGCTCAGCATAACTTCCAAGTTTTAGTCACTTTAAAAAAAAAACAACAGTTTTAAACCTTGCAAACCCTGGCATTTGTGGATATGACAAAATAAATGCAAATGAATGCTTTTCAAACACATCGGCGGTTTACATAACACAATTGGTGACATGCCTTACAAGATAAAGTTTTGTGCAAATGAGTTCACCATCTGGAGATTCATGAATACTGAAAAAAAAAGAAGGCATTTGCTAGAAATTTTATGCTTTTTGAATTCTGAAGTGAGAATATATTGAGGGTAAGAAGCCTGAGGACAGATTCTCCCAGCAGAAGGCCAAACCAGTGGCTGCTGAGCAACAAGAAGATGAGGCAGCCATTTGTGGTTGTGGCAGTGATGTGTGTGCACCTGTCCAAGAGTAAAACACTATGCTGCAAATAAAAAGTCTAGCAGTGCTTATTCAAAAGGCAAAAATGATACCTGAAGCATAAACTGGATGGAAGCCCAATACACAAACAGAATAGCTCACTATTTTTAGGGTAAACTGTTAGGATGGATCAGCACACACCAATAAATGCAGGAAACACTTGTGTTATTCCAATGTTACCTAGCAAATGCATAATGTGTTGCTGTCCATGTCATACATGAAAGTATGTGTATTTTAAAACTCCAGAGTGCATGCTGTTAGATCTGGACTTTTCTTTTGGGCGGCACGGTAACAATGGGAAAACAGTAGTACGTGAACCCACTTCTTTGAAAAAATGTATACAGCAGAAGAAATGGTTCATAGAAATACATATACCACAGATATAACCTAGAAACATGCATTATATTAGGGGAAGTTGTTTAGCATGAATGTGTATATTAGGCAAAATTCCATTAAAATGTATATTTTAGGTGAAATTCACATTGAAATGCTGGTGGGTTTTCATGAGGACTTTAAAAAAGTGCAAAAACTGATGTGGACCAAAGTTCTTCATGCCCATTAACTTCCATGGGTCTATTCTGAGCAGGACAAGCAATGGATAATGACCACTGTATTTCAGCCTAACCTACAACAAAGTTGTGGCATGGAACATGTGTGGGAGAACCTTGTGTGTGGTTTTGAGTTCCTTGGAGGAAAGTGTGGACATAAGTGGAATACACACACAAACAAGACCTGGGAAATTAGGGTTCCTTTGGAATGCGGAGAGAGAACTGTACACAAGACACCCTTTTTGGACTTCAGAATGAGTGAATATAGGCTGGGTGCAGTTTGCTGTCGAAATACTTCACTCCCTACTTGGCTATTGTTAAGCTGAAAGCTGGCATTATTCATTCTCATGTCACTCCCACAATAACAAAATATATTTATTTTCTATGTCAACTCTTTCTTGTCTTTCATGGCAAAGACCCTTTTTCATTACTAGATGCATAAATAACCAAGCAAAGAGACTGGCCAAGAAACCTGCTTGCATCATAATGAATTAAAAATGCACGTGCATTGGAAATGATATATTTAGTGTGATAGTGTTTTAAATTACACACTTGGATCCCCACCCAATATTTTAAAATTTTCCAGGGAAATGTTTTAAGTGATGATGATGATGATAGCAGTGAACCAATTTATAAAATAAAGCAATGACAAAAAAACCTACCCTTCCAATTTACTCAACGAAGAAGGTTCCTGTTGCTTTATACTATATAAAAAAATGAGAGCCTTATGTAAGCTTTTCATGCTGTTTCTGTGGCCACGTAAGTGGCAAGCCTGAACAATTCAAATGCTCCAGATGAGGACCAAAAATAAAAATTAAAGCTTAGGCTCCTTTCATCAGTCTTTAATGGTCCCACAGCAACTGAACTCCACACAATAAATAACTATAATTTGCATCTTTTATAATCAGACTCCTATTCAAGTGTGCAATCAGTTGCAAGCCAATAGGAAACACACTGAGTTCTCTGGGGGTATTCCCTTTGTCGCAAGATGTGGTGTATTTTCAGCTCTCTGACTACTTTACATTCTCTTACAAGTTTCTAATTTGCAAATAGATAAAAAAAGTTTCCTTCCCAAAGCTTCCCAACGGCTTCTTTTAGGGATGTGCACACAGAGCACCCCAGAGAAATGTCATGCTATCCAACCAGCCTGGATACCCATATATGCGACAAAGCTTCCTACGCATCCTTAGTTCAGCATAATCCCTGGCATGGACGGGCTCTTCTCCATCAATCTTGTCTCTGCTATGCAATACTGTCTGAATCCTAGAGAGATGCCAATCAGAGGGGGTGGGACCATTTAACCAATTTTCTCCAGACAGGAGAAAAACTCCAACAGTTTATTGGGAGGAGGGCGATTTGCCATCAGTGGTGGCACCATAAAAATGGGGGGAACACAGAAGGGGTAAAGTATATTTCTTGGTGGGGAACTTAAGCCCCACATACTAACATCTCTGAATTATTATTTTTAAGTATATATTAATGACAAATGGGAAGCATGTGGGGGATGAGCTCCTTGTTTGCACGGAGCTTGTCTCCCTGCTCTTCCCTCAGTGAGAGATGCCCATGTTCACATTAGTAGTGACAGGAACAAAATAAGGAAGCTGTGCTCCTGACGGTTTTGTTTTAAATTTAATTTTAACTGTTTAACCAGCCTGGTCAGCATCTTACATGTTCCACAGTGCCCCAGATCTGGTATCATTCCTGAACACTGAGGGAGGGAAAGACAGCCATCAATAATCACAACAGTAATAAAAATGGTGGAGGATATTCAAATACAATTCCGCAAAGTGGCCTTTTCTAGTTGGATATGAAAAAGAACAAAAACCCCTCAGAAATGTCAGAAGAATGTCTTTTGAATTTTTTTTTTAGCTCAGCTCTAGTTTATTTTCATTTGTAATATATACATTCAGTAGTATGACTCTTATTTAAAGGGCATTGAATTGTATCCGCCATCTATCGCTATTTACAAGGGACAATCCCTATATTCTGATTTCTGTTCCTTGACATTTATTTTTTATACACTTATTTGAGAACTGTTACCCCACCTTCTAATATGCATTTCTCAGGGTGCTGCATAGCATTTAAAATAAAACATCATAATAAAAGAGCGAAACTAATATAAATGACATCATGAAACAGAGACAATCTCAGCAGATAAAGACAAAGTTCACCACAGAAAATATTATCTGCTTTTCAAGGCAAAAGCTTGCAAAAAGTAGGGATAAATTCTCATAACTAAAAGAACCATCAACCTTTTGGGTTTTAAAATGGCAGAGGATAGGCTTTTGCACAATCAGGGAATCAAGGCAGGCAGTGAAAAGCATTCTGCAATATTAACAGTAAGCTTTTTTTGTGAGTCATAAAGTATGATAATACAGTGGTACCTCGGGTTACATACGCTTCAGGTTACATCCGCTTCAGGTTACACACTCCGCTATCCTAGAAATAATGCTTCAGGTTAAGAACAGTTTCAGATTAAGTATGGACCTCCGGAACAAATTAAGTACTTAACCTGAGGTACCACTGTACTGATGCGCCAAGCATGTCCTATTTCAGACTGCAATCCTAACCTCACTTACCTGGGAGTATATCCCATTGAATTCAATACGACTTTCTCCTGGGCATACATGGTTCAGATTGTGCTGCAAGTCCTTGAAATGTTAGAGGATATGCATTTGACTGCACATGAATATTATTGGAAACATTTGCCCTATTTCTGCATCATTACTCACATGTTCATCAACAGAGGTGCAGGAAACAGGGATGCACTAAGTTATCTAGGATATGAAGAGTGCAATCATCTGTAACATAAATGTGAAGGCTTTTGCACAACCTGGAGCCCTGCACAATTAGGGTTCAAAACATTTATCCACATCAGGCATCCCGAAACTCGGCCCTCCAGATGGTTTGGGACTATAACTCCCGTCATCCCTAGCTAACAGGACTAGTAGTCAGGGATGATGGGAATTGTACTCCCAAAACACCTGGAGGGACGAGTTTGGGGATGCCTGATCCATACAGTTGCATGTGTGGTGGCTACATCACTAGAGACAGCCACATTCTCCATTCAAAGATGTGAAGGTAGAACTATTCCATAGAATAGCAATTGGGCTATTGATAGCTGGAATACTATTTTATTCTGCGATAACTGAGCTCATATGTCACATGATTGTTGTCTCTGTACAAAATACACAGGAAATGGTGATGTAACTGAAAGTGGCCACACACAAAGCAAAATCATCTATGAACAAAAAAGAATCCCACTCAATAATACAGATCCATGCAATTATGCAAACATGAATGGGAACATTAGACTATTTTACCACCCAGGCATATAAGAATCCTTTACAAAGCCAGAATTTCAGGATGCTATTTCACATTTGGGTTGAAAAATGGTTAGATATAATGAATCCATGCCTTTAATGGTAAGTGCTTTCTTTCAAGTAGTGATTTCTAAAACCAATAGATGGGGGGGGGGGACTTAATTTTATTTTATTGGTCCCACTTTTAATCAGGGCCCGTCAATCACATGGTTTTACCTCAACTGAAAGTAAATTGATATTCATTCACATAGACAACTGCTTTCAAAAACTACAAGTTTTTTTTAAGCTTCATTTGACATTTCAGTTGAAGTTCACTTGGAGAAAAATATTTGCGTTTTATAATTTTACTCAAAATAATTGAAAGTTAAAGGGTACTATTGCAGAATGTGAGTGTTCATGATGCAAATGCAGCCTTAGCAAGAAATCTAACTTATTCCAGTTGTTTGGTTGCTTTTCACAAACAAACATGACATGAAAAAAGTATTTATTTATTTTTAGATAGTAATTATTCTGCATTTCTCAGAAAGGATAGATGATAAGAGATAAGGATGTCTTGATGTCTGAAGGGAGGGCATTCCACAGAGAGAGTGCCATTACCAAGAGCGCCCTCTGCCTGGTTCCCTGTAACGTCACTTCTCATAGTGAGAGAACCAGCAGAAGACCCTCGGAGGAGGACCTCAGTGTCCGGGCTGAGCGATGAGGGTGGAGACGCTCCTTCAGGTATACTGGGCCAAGGCTGTTTAGGGCTTTAAAGGTCAGCACCAACACTCTGAATTGTGCTCAGAAATGTATTGGGAGCCAGTGAAGATCCTTTAGACTGGTATTATATGGTCCTGGCGGTCACTCCCAGTCACCAGTCTAGCTTCTGCATTCTGGGTTAGTTGTAGTTTCCAAGTCACCTTCAAAAGTAGCCTCATGTAGAGCACATTGCAGTAGTCCAAGTGGGAGATAGCAGGGCATGCACCACTCTGGTGAGATTGTCTGTGGGCAAGTAGGGTCTCAGCCTGAGTACCAGATGGAGCTGGTAGACAGCTGTCCTGGACACAGAATTGACCTGTGTCTCCATCGACAGCTGTGAGTCCAAAATGACTCCCAGGCTGCACACCTGGTCTTCCAGGGGCATGTTACCCTGTTCAGGACCATGGAGCCCCTCACATGCACATGCACAACCCTATCCCTCAAAAACAGTACTTCTGTTTTATCAGGATTTAACCTCAATCTGTTAGCTGCCATCCATCTGCCAACCACCTCCAGCCACTCACAAAGGACCTTCTCTGCCCTCACTGGTTCTGATTTGAAGGAGAGATAGAGCTGGGTATCATCTGCATACTGATGAACACCCAGCATGGGGGAGAAGACGGAGCCCTGATTCACCCCACAAGTGAGAGCCCAGGGGGCTGAACATTCACCCCCAACACTACTTTCTGGACACGGCCCAGGAGGAAGGAGTGGAACCATTGCATAACAGTGCCTCTAGCTCACAGCTCCTCTAGACCGTCCTAAAGGATGCCATGGCCAATGGTATTAAAGGCAGCTGAGAGATCCATCAGAACTAGGAAGCAGCTTTTACCTCTGTCCCTAGCCAACCAGATCAACCAAGGCAGTTGGAAGAAAGAGAGGGAGACATCTCCAAGGAAAGAATGGCTCTCCTACACTTACGTTGGTTGGAGCTGCCAACCTCTCTATCAAAGCCAGTTTGTTAAGGAAAAGGTAACACTGAACTTCTTCAGAAACTAATAACACCACATTTGAGTCCCACTTAAAGTGCACCCTCTCAGATTGCTGGCACCAGTTTAACTAAAAGAACCTGGTAATAGCCTGTGTGTATATGTTTGTTTGCTACAGTCAATGCTCCGCTGAACCATTTGAAACACAGCCACAGAAAAGGTGTGGCTGACAGCATACATATCTGGAATCCAGGGTGGCCACTAACATTTCACCCCAAAAGACAAAATGCATCAACTATCCCCTGCTCCACCCAACTGCAAAAGGAGGATAAAAGAGTACAGAACTGTGTAAAACTTGCATAGGCAAATTTACATGCATAGAATTGTGTAATTATTACCATAATTTAAATATTATTTTAGTAAACAGTGACACACGTAGGAACCCCTTTGAGGTAGTTCAATACGGAAATGTAGAGGGCCTGGCCTGCATCTGTGATCCTGCTCTCGGTTGCATTCATTCACTGAAAACATTAGACTGGAGAACAATTGAAAAAAGATGGGCTGGACATGAAAGAGTTGTTGGGGCTAGCTCTATGGCAGATAGGTCAGTGGTAGACAGGGGGTCTGAACACTCAGAAACAGAGCATTAAAGTGCAGACTTCTGCCTGGAAAGAGGAAGGCAAAAGGTAAGTGTGAATAAGCCCAACATGTATGAAAAGCTGTAGCTATATGGAGGCTGCATCTGCAAAAACACTGTAGAGCTCCTGCCCCACTCATGTCTCATAGATGTTGCGTGACTAATGGTTAGTCAGATGGATGGAGGATCCTTGTGGGAGAAAGAATTAACCAACCCAGTAACTTGCCCTTTCTTCATTTCGAAATATAAACAGAATTTTTTACATGACATGGAATTAAGAAACCATGAGAGAGCGCTTACCAGCCTAGCTTTATCATTCATTTCATGAACCTAATGGTAATGACAGGGTTTCAGAAAAAGGGACACACAAGCATCTCTTGTTGCAGTCATTATGGGACCCTCACATCGGTAATGTTTCTGGAAATTGTGCTATTCTGAGCAATTTTAATCAGCACAAGCTATCAAGGAGAACAGGGTTGGGGCAAGGATCGTGAGATTCAGATTGGCTCATCAAACTTAGTCAAGGCCTATTTAAAGCAAGCATTTTAAAAGGGAATAATCTGTGCAGATTTTTAAACAGAGAAGGTTCTTGTTTAAACAACAAAACCAATTATATTTGCCCAAGTGTAAGATTGCTGTCTCTCTCACACACAAACATTAATTGTTAACTTATAAGTCTTCTTGCATGCATTGTGTTCCAGGATTTAAATTGCAGTTCCCTCCAATATTTAATTAGAATATTTTCAAAGAAGGGGGTCAACTACCATCACTTGTATCATCCATGTGTAACACCTCCTGTGACTTTGGACTGCTTTTTGCCTACATATCACATCATCTGAGCATTAAAGATTTTGATACAAACCACAACCTGAGTTCGAGCTCTTCAGCAAGTGGAAGACAGAACAGTATCTGATTTGCCAATTTTGGAAACATGATGCTAGATAATCATAAATGATTCTTGCTTAATTGAATTTAGATCCCACCCTTCCTCCCAAAGGAATGCAGAGCAGCACAGCACCCAAATGCTAAAACAATTAAAACTTCCAAATAATATAAAAACTATTCCAATATAGATGCAGCTTTCGAAAGATCTCTACATAAAAGGCTTGTTGGAAGAGGAAAGTCTTCAGTAGGCACAAAACAGAAAACAGAAATGGCATCTGTCTAATCTTTAATGGGAGGGAATGCAAAGGGTAGAGGCCACAACACAAAAGACCTGATTTCTGAGAAGGGGGTATCTGCAGGAGGTCTTCACCTGTAGGGTTCAATGGTTGATTGGATACATAAGGGATGATACAATTCTTTAGGTATCCTAGTCCTAAACTGCACAGGGCTTTGTATGCCAATACCAGAATCTTGAACTTAGTCCAGTAGCTAATTGGTAGTCAGCTGGACATTTGATCTGATCCATTATGGCTCTCCCCCCCCCCCCCCGAAGAGTGAGTGTACATGGTCAAGCTTGCAGCCCGATCCACAAATACTTATTTTTGGCTCACTGAAACTAATAGAACAGGTTGTCAAATTCTATAAAGTTCCATTAAATCCTGATCCTGGTGAAAATAGTTGTGCAGCTTGTTGAATTGCTTTGAAACAGAAGCAAAAGCAGTTGTCATTGGGGAAAGGAAAGGAAATGGCTTTGATTCTGCTTTACAAAACTGCTGTTCTTGAACTTGCTTGTTAATCTATACTATCAGAATATAGTATTCATTTATTATACAATTAGTATCTCTAGCACCTCTCAGTTTTCCCAGAATAAAATCTTTTCTTCTTATTTTCTTTCTGTACATTGACTCAGCTTTTTAATGACTGCACTTTGATGTAGTGGATGGAGTTATTTTTATCTTGCAAATACAATTTACTAGCTTGATTTTCAGAAACAAGAATGGCTGTCTCCTTTTGATTTTTCAAGCAACAGAAAATGTTCAGCTTTACAACTAAATTAAGGTGGGTAGTCCTCAGAATATTGTGCAATTTTTCCTGCACACCTCTCATTGATGGGCTTCCTTTGGTGATGGATTGCCTCTGTATTTTACCTATAAAAGAGGTTTGGTTTGTCTGTGAAAAAATCCATTGTTTTTGCTAAAAGAAGGCAGCCTAAACAGTGGAGGTTTAGGGTATGCAAAGAACTTGAATTCATTACAATGACTTCCTTATTCTTGAAAAGGTGTCAGGTACAAGAAGACAGGTGCACAAACTGTGACACTAGCCAATATTTCTTTGTTTAGCATATCAAGGGTATGCTATGAAATGTGCTTCAAATAAAGAACATTTGACTTTGGAAGAGTGCCAGTTTCTAAAGATTCTCCCAATAATAAAAAATGAAAGGGAGGGAAGTTACTATGATTTCAACATATAGAGAAGTAGTTATGCAGAGTGAAGCTCTTCTTCTTCTTCTTCTTCCTTAGAAGTGATTGGGTTCAGTCTGCTTAACAGCCAAAAATATAGCTGTCCAAGAACTAGTCCTCATAAATTGTGTCCCTTATATTCATTACACCTTTAATTATGTTTCACACATTACAATGTGACAATTGCACATTATCAATAAGAAGAGATGATATTTTACAAATCCAGATGATCACATAATCAATTCCCACTGTATATTGTGCTACACCTGATCAAAATTAAAAAGTGCCCCCAAACTGACACCAAATTAAAAATGTGGTATAATGTGACCATTTTACCACAAGTTCAAGTGCCAAGAGTTTTGTTTTTAATTGTGGTGACTTGGAAACTGGTGGTGGAATTTCATTTCCAATTGACATTTCAAAAAGCCAAGCAAGAGATTGTACGGCAAACATTGTATTTTACAAACTTAATCCATTCCAGAAGTCCAAAACCAAAGCCGTTCTTAAACCGAGGCGTGCTTTCCCTAATGAGGCCTCCCACTGCCAGTGCCCTTCCACCGTTCGGCTTCTGTTCGTAGACCGAGGTAAAGTTCGCTAACCGGAACACTACTATCAGTTTTGTGGAGTTTGTATACCAAATAGTTCATAAACAGGGCTGTTCTTAAACCTAGGTACCACTGTAAACACATTTAAAATTCTATTTTGCCCTTCAACACCATAACAACTGTTAGATAAATGGGGAAAGAGAAAGGGAACACACAGCAGATATAACTAGTTCAACGGTGTAGACACTTATCTAAGCTAGATGGGCCAATTGTCCATCTTAGTTTCTTATGTTTTCTTCTGACTGGTAGTTTAAAAGGTATAGAAAATATTTTTTAAAGTTTCCCACCCAGAATTGGAATGAAATCAGTGTAGGTGTCAGGTGAACCTCCCTGGGGAAGCCAGTCCCCAACCTCTTTCTGCAGTTGCTACCTGACTCACTTCGAAAATTGTAGGTATCCAGAAAATCCTGTGATGAAGATCTCAGAGCTCAGGCATGTTATGGAAATTAGCCCAGCTATTCTTCAGACACCCAGATGCCAAGTTCTGTAGGGCTTTGAAAGTGCCAAAAGACCAGGTGCATATCTAGCTTCATTTTTTGTCACTAGAGGCATAATTGGCCTATGTGGCAATGAAAGTCTTTAGAACCAGTTACAAATATATTTTTGATACACCTCCTTACATGTGCAAAAGGGTTTGTCAGTACAAAAGCAAGACTTATGTCCTTTTCCGGAATCTAATTCACATTCTACATGACAAATGACAGAATGAGATTTTTCCCTTTCTCTTTTGCTGAGACCAGTACATTTATATACATACAGATTGAACTCTCTCACTACCAAGCATTCCATTTTCACATAAATATCTACATCTTTAGCCTGCATATGTCCTATTTATGGTAGGGTTGTTGCACCTTCCCCCCCTCTCCTCTCTTTCTCTCACACACTGTATCAGTCTACACTGAAGTAATTTGGGGAGGTTCCCTCACCATCTGAGGTGAAGTGAATAGTGATTGGGTAAAGGATCTTCTCTTTAGACAGGTTTCCTCCCCAAGATAGTTCCTCTGACTCCTACTTAATAGTCTACAGCCTTTCAAATGTGTCTGTTGGAAGGGCGGTTATTGTTCTGTTCTTTCTGTTTTAATAATTTACTCCAGTTTTTATCTTGTATTTTATTCTGAGAACTGCCCTGAATCTTGTGATGAATGGTGATATGTAAATTTAATAAATAAGAATAATACATATCATTCTCATGTCAGGTGAAGACTTCCTTTTCTCTAAGTCTCTAAACTCCAAATAATTGTCTGTACTGCTTATTGTTTTATGTTGCTTTTATTTCTTTGTTGTTTTAGCATGTTTTTGGTCCTCTATTTTATTGTTTTATATAAAAGCTACTCTGAAAATATTGAAGGATAGTATAGGGATACTTAAATGAATTAATAAAACAAAACAGTCCTATATCTATATATTAACAATTAAGCTATTCCTCCATGAGCTTATCTAAGGTTCTTTTGAAGCCATCCCAATAGGTGTTCCTCCATTCCTCTTGTGAATCCAGTTTTCACCATTTGACTATGCATTGTGATGCACCACCTCCTTTTGCCACTTATTATTGAGCTGTGGTTTGTGAGATCCGGCATGCTTTTTCCTCCATCCACTTTTCATTTCTTTGGAATGCTCCCTTTGCAAATGGCAGGGAGGTTTTGTGATTATTATTATTTGAAACAATGGAATGCAGCGAACATTGGCAGGCCCAGTGCACTGACACTTTGCCAGCTGCTCCCACTACATAGGAAGCACTTTTTTTTCTCGGGGAAAAAGCGCTTTATTGAATTCTGCAAAAATGAAGGTTGCAGAGACACAATCAACACTGCAAGCATTAAAGGTCAGGCTGAAATTTAGTGCAGACAGTAGAAAAGCAATAATAGATAGGTGCAGGAATTGCATGTGGAATTAAACAGAATGAAATAAGACATAGGCATAATGCCACAGGTCCATCTTATATCTTTGCTCCAGAAGTCTCATGAACATAGTTTTGCTTTTGTTTTTTAAAGGGAAAAAATGGTTTCTGTTGCCTTTGCAGAGTTTATTGGTCAAGAAATATTCTATACCAATCACGAAGGGTTCAGAACGCATCTCATGGTACAGTATATGCTGTAGCTCTTGCTGTTTGATGAATACATTGCAGATTATTTGGGGGAATTAGCCAAGGAGTCTTGGTGCTATAATTGGTGTAGTTGGCAACACAACATACTTGGAAAGAGGACTACGTATAGGTGAAATTTGGCCGAGGCAAATTCTGACATCAGCTGACCATGTAGGCTAATTGCCTCCCTCAGCTCTCCAGCAACCATGCCATGCAGCAACCCCCACTGCTCTTGGATTAGTTTGCAGTCTTTGCAGGCTCCACCTGTGGCCCTGCAACAAAGGATCCAAAAGAATTGTTTCTCCTTGCTACAAGAACCTTGGGCATGTGACCCTTTCAAATGCACCATGGCCTTGCTGGGTTGGCATTCACCCTGGTACACCTGCCAAGCCAAAAGCTCACCTCAACGCCAAGGCAGCAGAGGGTGACAAAGAGAACCCTTAACCTAATAGCGCCTCAGGGAATTACCCCCAAGTTCCTAACTTGTCTTTCCTACCTGGTCTGAAAGACAATTAAAATAATGATGATGATGATGATGATGATGATGATGATGATAGTCATTCCAAGGACAGGACTCCCAGCAGTATGGAGGTGGTGAAAAAGAGGAGTCCCAAGACCAGTCAGGGAATTCTTCCCAAAATTCTCACTCAGACCCCAAATGGGCAACTAGCAAAGACCATACTGCATAGGGAGAGCACTTCAAAGAGAACAGTGGAGTGTGAGGCGGAGCCAGCTTATAAATACTGGCTTCTTCCACTTCGTGATTGGCCTAATGTGCCCACCTGACCCTTCCCCAACCATTTCGAGTCATCTTCTCTCTTGTCCTTTGATATTACTTTTTTAAAAACAACAGCAACGTAACTCTCTTGCACATGCCACTTTCTCTGAAATGCTTCCGTTCTGAGTGTTCTCAAAGCTATCCGCCTGGCTTTTAGCATTCATTTGGAGCCACAGCTATGCTACTGAGGAAGGCAAAAGCCAAAACATTTAACTAAACAATCTTAAGCTTACCTTTGTGAACACGTGACACAACACACTTTAAAAGAGGACTAAGTATAGGTGAAATTTAGCCAGAGTATAAAAATTCAATCAAACCAGCCTTCTCAAAAGATAATAGCAGCAATGCAAAACAGACATTTTCCTTCTTAATGCAAATCCAATACCTTTCGTTCAACTGATCCTAAGAACAGGCCTTTTCATTACGGATTATCTGTCTCCTTTGCACAGACATTATTGAAGATTAATGCATTTAATAAAAAAGCCACATGTAAGGATCAAACTAAGGATTGTGTTGCTAAGACAGAGCAACTGACTTCTTTTATATGAAACTCCAAGGTTTCCATCCGCTCCTAATCTGAAACAGGTGATTACATTGTTTAACAGATAGCTGTTTGTTATATTGGAGCTGTGAGCTCATCAAAGACAGAGTCATGTGTGTTTCCTGGCAAGTCAAACCACAAAGATTTAAAGAGTTGCTCTCATCTGCACCCCAGTACAAGATGTTACTATACTTAAAAAAGGGGAAAGCAAGGTGTTTTGATTTGGTTACCATAATGCTCCATATGAAACAATATGTGCTTATCAGCATTCCAGTGCCCCCACATCTTCCTCAAATACAGAAAATTCTCTCTTGCTACTTATACTTTAGGTTACCCACTTTGATTTGATGCAGCATAGTTAAGGGAAAATCAAAGCATTTTTTGTTAGCTTGTTTAATGAGCTGAGTGGCCTGTCCATTGGATGCATGCAAGGATCAGCCGTGAGCTCACCTTTCTGGAATTCTTTCCCATTTTAGCAGCGGTACATATCTGGGTCAAAGAGTTCCAGGGTGCAATTATGGTAAGACAATTCAGCAGTGGTCAGGGGGTACTGGCCCCACGGTCTTCATGCTTGGATTGAATTACCAGGTTGTTATGGGCCTTTGTGTTGCGGTGCTTGCAGGTTAACATCTCCTTTTCAGCCAGGTTTCTTCTAGGATGGAATAACAACATAGTGGGATGGAGCCTTTCCCACCTCTCCTCTAGATCAAAGTATCAGGATACCCTGGTAAAGGGGTCCAAGGGAAAGGATCCTGTCCATTTCCCCATACTGGGTGAGGGGAGGGAGCTAACCGGCCATGGAATTCCCCAATTGGTGTCCTGGAGGGGTTGCCCATATTTGATATTCAGCATATGGGGATCCTTAATTGAGGATTGACCCTGATGAAGTTGTCAGCCAGCAATAAGGTTGGCTGAGCCACAATACATACCCATTGCCTAAGCCAAAGCCTTTATGCATCTGTAATCATCAAAGTTGTAGCCATTCCTATTCCAGAAAGGTTGGCCTGTCTTTTATTGCTCCCTCTGCCCCTACCTTAGTGAGCTTGGGCTTACTGCAACTAGCCCCCAAACTACTTCCAATCTGCAGATAGACAATTAGCATCATTCTTCTGATCTTCAAACTTTCTGCAGTCATACTGTCTTTGGTTCTGAATACCATTACAGGACTCACTGTGAATTCACAACGTAACTTTGCACGTTATGATGAAAACCCTGTCTCCCAACCATAATTGCCTAATTGATTTTACTCCCTCTCTACCCTGAGTAGTTCTTAGTGAGGCACAGAACACCCATTACTAAGAAAAATTGCATGAACCAAAAAATGATTCCCATTACAGTCTATTTCTTGGTCTGTCCTAGCAAGTACAGTGGAATCTAACCTAATTAAATCTTATTTTAAGAGTAACACAAAGGGAAGAGGAGAATGACAGTGTGACTAGGTAAGAGATCATTGGTACGAAATGGCCTATGCTAGCATGAAGAGGAAAAGAGGCTACGTATTAACCAGCCAAACAGGCATGGGGTCAGGAACCTGCCAGTGCAGAAGGTCAGGGGTGGGTGGATATGCCAATTTCGATTTCTCTCATTTTTTCATCCTTGCATTCTTAAGTTCAGTCCTTCACATTTCTACACCAGTTTTTTATATATATAATAAAAACTCCTTGTGAAAATTCAGTAGCATTTAGTGCAATTTTCTTCTAATATGCACATTTTTGCATGGCATTTTTGCCTAATATGATGTATTTTGCATGTTGTTTTCACAAATAGCAGGGTTAAACTGATGCCCCCTGGATCTGAGCCATGCGGCAGATTGGAGAAGATTGGCACAGCCCTAATGTTTCAAACTTCTAGAAGAAGAAAAAATAGAAGAAAAACTGCACCACATATGTAAGTCTAAAACTTTGGCTTGCATAGAAATGGAGATATGTCATTTTATGTGGACAGAGAATTAATGTTGATAAAGGTTATATATTTGCAATCTTTAGGTTATGTAAGCAGTACATAATATATTGCCAAAAACAATAAAAACACTCATTTTGGAAATCAAGCAAATCTATAATTTTCTGTAGTCAAATCATACACCATTTCTGCATTGATCCCCGTGAAGGATCAATTTCAGCTTATACAGCTGACCAAGACTATTTTTGTGGGGGACATGTATGGAACTCTAGCTTGCCAAGTTCTGCTTAAAAGTGCAAAAATAAAAGAATCCAGTTATGGGAAATATGTTGTTCTGTGCCTCTCTTTAACAGAATCGATATATGTAGATGGTAACCAACTTGTTTAATGAAAACAGTTCCCTCCCCCTCTTAAAGTAACACTACTATTTTGCCATTGTTTTAAGAACATTTGCAGTGGGACGTATGACTGTGTTCTCCCAGCAACTTAACAAAAATGATGGGTATTTTTTCTTATTAAGGTCACAGCAATGTTTGGGACACTTAAGGACTTGAAATAAAATAGCATTTTAAAAATACCTCAGCCATTAAACCCCAATTTAATCTAAGTAAGGGCAATGAGGAACCTGTGGTCAAGGTCCACAGGTTCCCTACTCGTGATTTAAGTGAGCCACTATACTATTGTGCTCTCTGTTACTGGATTCTCCACTAAACTGGAGCAAATTCTGGTGTAGCAAATTCTGGTGTAGCATTCTTCTTCATGAAGAAATCTACCGTACTTGGGGGTCTTAAGATTAACTCAAGATTGACATGAATCTACAATGAGATGCAGCAGCAGTAAAAAAATAAAATGCTAATGCTATTCTAGGCTGCAACATCAGAAGTATAGAGTCCAGATCAAGGGAAGTAATAGTGCTACTCTATTCTGCCTTGATCAGACCTCACTTGGAGTCTTGTGTACAGTCCTGGGCATCACAATGTAAGAAGTATATTGACAAACTGGGATGTGTGCAAAGGAGGGTGACCAAGATGTTCAAGCGCCTGGAAACCAAGCCTTATGAGGAGGGGTTGAAAGAGCTGGGTAAGTTTATTCTGGAAAAGAGCAGACTGAGAGGAGAGATGACAGCCATCTTCAAATATCTTAAGGGTTGTCAAATGGAAGAAAAAAGCAAGCTTGTTTTCTCCTGCTCCAGAAGGGTAAGACTCGAACCAATGGCTTCAAGTACAAGAAAGGTGATTCCAACTAAACATCAGGAAGAACTTTCTGACAGCAAGAGCTGTTTGACAGTGAAATGGACTCCTTCAGAAGGGAGTGATGAGACTCAGGCAGTTGGATAAAATTGCAGGTGTATAAATAAAATTTATACCTCAGCCAACTTCCTGTTGTTTGAGGGGAATCATCAAGCCAAATTGATGGCTCAAAGAATATTGCCCCTATTGCTCAGTGAATAACGTTTGGAAACATTGGAGAAACTGACATCATTTCTTGCCCTGTTTGTGGGCAGGGGTTTCACCCTGCAGGTGGCAACTCTCAGGACAGCAAGGCTGGTTTGTGGAGATTAACCAACTGGAATCAGGCCTGCTTCTATTGGCTGCCTGCATAAAGGCTGAAGCTATTTCCTCAGCTAATCCATTTATAAAATTACTGTAATAAAAAGGCAATCCTGACAGCAGCTCAGCAACATTCTTTCACATGTTATCACTGTTTCCAGGCAACCGAGGTAGGGGGAACTTTGCTATATATTTTTTTAAACGGTAGAATTTAAAGACAGAGGTTGGCAGATTTCCACTGACAATGATAGGGAAACAGAAAGTGTCCTTTAAAGTGTATCTTTTTTTTTTAATTAAAAAAAAAGATTGTGACATGCCACCCCAGTCTCGAAGGGGTGCGAAATTCCCGCAATTCCAGACACCCGCTCAGGGTTCATGTTTCCTTTTGGGAATGAAGCACAGCGGAGAATGTGGTGTCTTTATTATATATGATTTACTTACCCATATATACAACCTGAGCCTGCAATTGAGGGGTTCACAGCATCAACACCCCAAAAGGGCCTTGTTTCTCCCATAGCCACAGCCTTGGATTTAAATGGAAATCAAACATTGTGATCTGCCTGCTGCCTTTGTCAGCCTGCAACCTTTCTTCTCCTAAGTCACATCACAGTGAAATCTAAAATTCTGCTTCAAACTCTGGCTTTGTCTTCTAACTATCTAAGAGCTGGAGGAGGGCTCCCACCCATTTGCCATGTGGCACAGAGCCCCCTTCTTTTGCTTTCACAATGGCCCACTACCTTTCTGATGTTCTCTTAGTGGCTCATCCCCAAGGTGATTGCCTCATCAGGAAAGTAGCCTGACTGACCTTGCTGATTCCAGGAATTTAGGAGACTCTGACACCCACAAACGCATAAAAATATAATCCCATAGTATCGGGGGTATATTGTCTTCTATAATTGAGGATGAAGGTGTAGTCATCACTGAGGTGGTAACCTTGCCTGCATATGGGGCTTCACGTGATTCTATAATCCTCTCCACCATGACTTCACCCGCTGTGCTGTTTCTTGCACTTAGAAAAGTAGTATGTCAGTGATAAAGCTAAGCCCTAATTAGACCCCCCTTGTAGATTTGGGGAGGAGACTTGAAATTCAAGACTAGGAATGGGAGAATCTGCTAATCTCAGTATCTATCAGTTTCTCATTTTTTTTCAGTCCTAAATTCAGTTACATGAGAAGAGGAGACTCCCTGGAAAAGACCCTGATGTTGGGAAAGATGGAGGACACAAAGAGAAGGGGACGACAGAGGACGAGATGGTTGGATAGTGTTCTCGAAGCTACCAACATGAGTTTGACCAACCTGCGGGAGGCAGTGGAAGACAGGAGTGTCTGGTGTGCTCTGGTACATGGGGTCACAAAGAGTCGGACACGATTAAATGACTAAACGACTAAACAACAACAACAACAAATTCAGTTCTCCATATTTTCACATCACCAGTTTGCATCCCCCCCTTTAAGTACTCATGAAAATTCCTCAGCATTTTACTGTAAATTTCTCCTAATGCGCACATTCTATATGAAATTTTGCTTATTTATAGACATATCTGCAAGCTTACCTTATTAAAAAGGTTTTGCTTTTTAACATTTATATGAAGCTACTGGGAGAGATCATCAAGGGCTTGGGATTATTTCCTGCACATGATTTCTCTCTCTCTCTCTCTCTCTCTCTCTCACACACACACACACACACACACCCCATGCAGTTGCACAAGTCCATTATGATCTTACATTATATTTAATAAGGCGGCCCAAGTTTTACCCCATACCTTGTGTCTTGCCACATTATTTCCAGTCCTCTAATGCAAATAGCTTCATTATTGGGGTAAATTATGTATACCTTTAAAACCCTGCGGAATCCTTCAACTTTCTAGTAGAAGATAATAGTACGAGAAACGCAAGTACTTATTTCCTTGATTAAACAGGGTACTTACACCCTGTCAGAATGAATCAATTGGTGGCCAAGCCCTTGCTGAACTTTGGAAAGTGCTTCACATTAAAAGTTTAATATGCCTGCCAAGCAATTAGCTCCAAAATATGTAATGGGTAAAAATAAATGTGCTGAACATTTGACCTAAATTTTGAAGTCTGGATATGCCAAATGTCTTTGATTACTTCCCTTCTGGTCTATCTATGTTTTGAGCTTACCTACATATCCTGTTCATCCTCATATAGTCACTGTCAGTTTTTAACATCTTGATGGAGCATGTGGAGAAGTTCAATGCAGTGCCAAATCCTGCCCTCCAGTTTCTTGAAAGTTTTATTCCTCTCTGAAACAACCTTCTGCTTTAGAATTTATTTGGGATTTTGGTGGGGATCAGGTTGAGCTTACCTTATTGCAAGGTGGTCAGGGGTTGTGTTGTTTCTTTTCCTTCCCATTAAATATTGCTAAAGTTTGTGAAAGCAAAATGTAAATTGTGGTTTGCTTCCTTTTTACCATTATTTTTCCTAACAGACAATTAAAATTCATCTGACTCTATCTTTTCATCATAGAGGATACTTACTGTTAGGAAAAACAAGAAAACTACCGTATATGACAATATTTTATAACAAGGTAAAAGAGCCTAGCACTCCAGCCCTTGGACCTATTTTTCAGAATTTTGGAAGACTACCTCCCTCATACTCCCAGTTTTCAAACTGTTCCTCTTCCCTGCCCCCCCCCCCCGCCAAATCTAGAGGGTGGAAATGTTTCTATTTTCTACTCCAAAACAGTAAAGTCTACCCTTACCAGAGAAACTGCTCCAGCTATTCTGAAATTTGACAGGTTTCATCCCCTCATATGTGACCACCAAGTCTGCAGTTTGCATCCAAATCAGGTAGAAAGTAAGAAGCTAGATACTTTTTGTACAAGATTATTTTCTAAAGAAAAACTGTTAGATAGATCTGCCTGACGTTTACCAGACTTAATCCACTCTGGAAGGGCTTCTTTTGTTTGCAGGTTTCAGGCACTGTTGAGGAAAAGGTATAGCCGTTTCAGATTCCACATCATAGTTATCTGGGACAAAACAGAGCTTTGGATTTAGTAAATCAGATCCAGACCCAAATAATGAATCAAATCAGAATGAAACAGAGCCAATCCTAAACAGATCAGGCTGTTTCAATACATTACGGATACAGGGCAGTATCCACCTAAACAGGTTCACTAGTACAAACTCTATCAGCTGAGCAGCAGAACTTCCCCTCCCTCTCTTCTCCCCCCCCCTTGTGGGTTTCCCCTCAACCTTCTGGAGTATATTGTGCTCACACTAGCAGGATACTGCCCACAGTTTCAAGGCAAATACTGGCAGAACCGAATGACATCTTATGCAGACATATTACTTTTTTAAAAAGAAGAGGAAGAAGGATATATTAGGAGGATGCCAAGATAAGCCAAATGGTGAGAGAGGGAACGAACCTTTCCCTTCATGCCATTTTTCTTATTTAAACACAGAAACACACTAGATTTCCTCTTTGCAGGAGGAAAATACAGGACAGTTCCCACTTTCCCTCTGCAAGAAGAAAAGCACACGGAGTGCTGGAGATGGCAGAAATTTGCATATTGAATTGAAATATTTCAATCTGGGCTTCTAGTATTAATGACTATCTGCAAGGTGTGAAGGAGACTAAAATACATTAAAAATACTGGAAGAAAAAACCAAGAAGCAATGGAAATTTGTTGTTTTCCCCATTTTCAAGAGTAGAAGTGGCAGTGATTAATCCTTTGGAACAATCACTTTGAGTATATTTCTCTTAATTGAAATCCATTAAAGAAAAATAACAACTTTCCATCCAAGTTTAACAAAATACTTTGTACAAGATTTGGGGGGGGGCAGTTTAAGGAAAATGTCAAGCTACTATATTAACATTTCCCGACGTTGCGTCTTTTATCAGCTTTTTGAGACAATAAGCAAGTGGCTGCAATCTGGTGTTCAAATCTAAATAGGTCTGGTGAGTGGGATAAAGAGCAGCTGTGCTCTGGCTGTCAAATATTCAGATTGTTCTTGAGAAGGCAAAAAGCAAAAATGCCAGCTCTTTAGCAGGGGTGTTCACACAGATCTTGACATTTGGGTTAGCAAGTATAACCTTCAGATCTGGGTTTCGTTCAGTGCCTGCCTGGCACAAAACAAAACAAAATAGAGACATGAAGAATTTCTAGCACTGCACCATTTCTGTCATCTTATTAAATGGATCTCGTGTCTCAGAGGTCAGCCTAAGCAGCTGATGACCCCAGTGAGTTGTGTGGGTTCAGGTATAAAGGAAACAAATCTCTCCTTCAGAGTGTAAGTAAAGCTGCTATGTCTCTTTTCTCATCCAGAGGTAATTCCCATTCCATTCAGGGGTTCTTTACTAGCATGCAAAGGAATGTGAGATGACTGGCAAGGCAGGTGGTGAGGCACATTGTGCCTCTTAGAACTGCAAGCTCTCATCCAGGCATGGGAAACCTCCAGCCTTTGGGTCTAATTAGGTCCACCAGGCCTCCCCATTTGGCCCATGAGGACATTTGGCTAAGCCACACATGCAGGGCCGGATTTAGGTTGGATGAGGCCCTAAGCTACTGAAGGTAATGGGGCCCTTTATATGTCCAGCTGTCCTTTGTCAACAACAGATCGTCACTGTTTTTTGTGTTGAGTATATACTATATGGTAAGTTATGGACCTAATAGGTATCTAAAGCCATTTGCCCATAACAAAATATTTATTTTATCAAAGTAATTGTTGAACTGAAATACAATTAAGAAGAAGTACATTAATAGTGAAATAATTATTAAGCTCTAACTGTATGTAGGTTTTATTTTATTTTATCTTTATCTTATATTTTGAAAATGTACATCCATATTTTTCTTCCTTTAATTTTTTTTTGGGGGGGCGGACCCTAAGCTATAGCTTGTTTATCTAATACATAAATCTGGCACTGTACATGTGGCTTGATGTCATATGCATAGCTGTCAATGTTTCCCTTTTTTTAAGGGAAATTCCCTTATTCCCAATAGGATTCCTCGCAAGAAAAGGGAAACGTTAACAGCTACGGTCATATGGGATTTCAGATGTGAGTCAGGTAAAGATACAGCTTGTCACAAAGGCAGTTTGCAGGCATCCTGGTCTGTTGATTGGTGATACTTGCAAAACCCTACACATGAAACTATTGAAATCCCAGTCAGCTGGTAGCTCGCACAACACTGTGCCCTTGCTCACAAGGTTTGATTTCAAACTGCACAGTCAAGAATGGGTCATTGAAGGCAGCCCTGTTTAGGGAAGTTTTTAATGTTTGAAGTTTTATTCTGTTTTTAATGTTCTGTTGGGAGCCGCCCAGGGTGGCTGGGGAAACCCAGACAGATGGGCTGTGTATCAATAATAAAATCATCATCATCATTATCATATTCATTATTGCTTGATATCATTCTGATGTCATTCTGATAATTGACAGTGGGTGGTCCAAATGTTTTTCAAATTGTGCTCTATTGAGAGTATTGTGGCCTGGGTTTTAAACTACTTTAAACTGGGGCTATTTTGTGTGTGTGTGTGTGTGTGTGTGTGTGTGTGTGTAAATTGATTTTTTTATTTGTATATATATTTTTAAGTGAATCACATTTCTTCTCCATTAAACAGCTCACCTAGAGGGTTTGCCACCATTGCTGCTTGCTCATACACATACCTTTCGTCATAATGAAGGTGGTATGACTACAGTGTCATGACAGCCTTACATTTTTATGTGCATGGGAACATGCTTTCCCTCTTAATATTATTTTACATTATCATTTGTTACCATGGTGTTCTTTTAGTTCGACCAGGATTACACACACACACACACACACACACACACACACACATCCTTGAGCTTCTGGGTCTGGGTGGGTTCTGGATAAATAAACACAACACATTTTCAAAACACAGGATATATGCATAACCCATTGTGTCTCTATCCCATCCTGCAGTTGTGAATCTTGGGATAAAAATACAATTAGGAAGGGTTTTGCATTCTATTTCAAATTATGCCTTCTAACTAAAGTTAAGGTCATGAATGGGAAATAAAATTAAGAAATTTTACATACATCTCTACACCAGATGCAATTGCATTTTTCAACATTGAGGTTGGATCAGCTATAACTTGGCAGTGTCACTACAGAGTGATGTAAGTAGTGCTTTTTTCTTGGGGGGGGGGGGAGAACAGGGGTATGCATACCCCTAAACATTTTGTGAATCTAAGTTTGGCCTCATTGAGGGGCAGTATTTCAATATGAGTAGGAAAATGAGAGTACCCCTAAACATTTTTTGGGGGGGGAGCACTGGATGTAACTCTACAGAAGATGAATCTGGAAACACTATAAAGATAAAAGTTTGCAGAAGGGGGTGGGAATCAACTATGATCTACAATTGTGCTTCAGTTCTCCTTTCCACTTAATAATAATGGCCTTGCAGATTGCCTTGAATCTCTGGGTCCAGTTAAAATCTCACTGCCACCACCTCCATTACTGGGATGTGGTCCAGCAAAATAGCTAGATGTGAAGAAAGTCACTGTGCAAGACCAGACTTACTCATTAGAACGGCAAAATTAGACTTAGAAATGACTATGAAAAAGCAGACTGGTACAAAAATGGATGTGGGCAAAACAGATCGTCTAGACCAGAAATCTCTTTCCCACAGTGAGATAACAGACACTTCTATTAATACCACTAAGGAAATAAGGAAATTAATATCCCTCCCCTGCCTACTGCTTCTAAGGAATTGTTATTCCATGCTATACCGTCTCTGAACATGGAGGTCCTATGTATCCTTCCTGGTCAGAAGCTATACTCCATTAATTTATCTCATCCTGTTTCACATTGGTTTCTTGCAACAGAGCTCAATTAGGCAGAGACCAAAGAAAGGGCGGAACAGCGCAAAAGGTGGAACAATGGCACAATGTGCCAATACTGGAGACAACAACAGAGGCAGGTCCCATTGGGATCAAGTAGAAAATGGGGATCTGTAGTCAAACCAGCACCAGGAAAGACCTTGGAATCCAGGCTGCCCAAGTGAAATGTCTATTAGGGCAGGGATCTCTAACCTTCTTATGCACAAAGACCACTTTTATTCCAAACATGCATTTGGGGACCCATTTATTCATCTTTTACCATATATTTGAATGGTGTTAGTGTTCTTGTTGTGACCCACCTTGAACAGGTTGGGACCCACTAATGGGTCACAATCCACTATTGGGTCCCAACCTGTCACTTGAGAAACAATGTGTTAGGAGTTGTTGTGCCAGCAAATGTCAGAGAGAGACTGGTCTGGCATATACTAATGAATCCAGACATTTCCTTTACTAATCTTTACTGATTACTTATCTGCTGCATTCTCATCCTGAGTAGGCCCTTCCTCTGAAGGAGATGTCTGGTTCTGAGGACTTCTTGTAGCCAGACAAGCACCCCTTTGTCAATTCTGTATCTCTCATATTGCCTGCCTTCAACTTAGTGTTTGGGGAGCTAGGAGTGTATCCCACAGCATTATGGGAGCAACTCAAGTGTCTTAATGAATGCTTCAGGTGTACTAGGGCTCTGTGTGAGGTCCCAAGCCTCTCCCTTGGATGAAATTCCCACAGGGTCCAAGACTGACAGCAATGGATTCAGCCACGCTGTCACAGTCCAGTCTACGGGCAATTGAAGCCCTGGCTGAGGACGTTGGGACCGGGGGCAAGATGGCGGGGTGGGAGCAGGAATGAGAGTCCAGAAGCCAGGGGTCTGGGGGTCAGGAAGCAAGAAGCCAAATGCAGCAAGGCAGGAAAAATGTTGCTGTGTCAAAGAGCCAAAAGGAAATGCTGACCTTATATCCCTTCCCGGCTCTTGCCACCAGGTGCAGTGAGTTACCTAGTGGCCTCACCTGTGCGGCCGTGCCTTGCCTCTCCAGAACAAACTCAAGAAGGCCCCAGTCATGTGAAGCCCTACTGGTCACAGGGTCTGGCTCCTGCATGCACTCCTGACACACACCTCCACTTTCTTTGCTGCTGAGTAGTTTCTTACCATTCAGTTGAACAGCAGATGGTGGTGGGATTTCAAGGTTCAAAGAAAGCGACTCAGCAACAGAGAAGAAGAGCTCAATGGCTATCCTCACATTTAAAGTTAAAACAGGAAAATATGGTCCTCATTGCGTGGTGGTTTTGGTGAGGGCGATATTAAACCGCACTTGAATACTCTCAGAAGATGCCGTAATATTTGGCAAATGTGATTGCCTTTAGCGATCATTCTCAAAAGAACAAAGTAAAATTTGCTGATGATAATAAAATTAGGATAATATAAAACACAAAGTACATGATGCAATCATTTTATGCTGTTCAGTAAAAATAGCTTGAGCTCAAAGAAGTCCTTCCCAAAATCTTAAATCAAGTAGTCATCTCTTTTCATGCATGGCTAACCATACTGCCTGGATGGGATTCAAAAGTGACATAAGCTTGCAAACCTACCAGCTCTCAGTCTACCAGACACTGAATCATCAAAAAATCAATACCACAAGGGGGTTTTCAACATCAAGTTGAAAGGAAACATCCAAGAAACTCAGTAAGGTCAATTCATCTGTCCAATAAATTAGGAAAACCTTGGGCCAAACCAAACATAAAATCAGCAAAGAGAGAGAAGGAGATAAATTTAAACCATGTCATCCTCACCCTTCTTACACAAACATCAGAGGCTTAAAAGGATCCAGACTCCATTTCCATAAAATTTAACACGTACAAAGATATCTCAAATGCCAAGCAGCACAGTGACCATCTCCTAACTCAGTTTGGATTCAAAGAAAGATTATAATAGAATGTTGTGATTTTCTTAGCAACCACTTGCCCCTTTCCTGCAAGAGTGGAGACGATAATTTCAAATCTGAGAATGCAAAAAAAAAGAAGTTTTGTTTTGTTTTTTACTTAATAAAACCAGCACTTCAAGAACTAGTATGTATATTACACACCCCTCACTGCCCTTGATTGCATCCTCCAGTTTTTTGCCTGGCTGGAATGTATTCTTGAATTCTAATAATGTTTCATCTTTGCCTGGATGGAGGATAGAGACAGATATTTGGGTGTGAAATTCACCTTAATAGCTCTGATCACTTTTACCTCTGGCTCCACCCATCACTGGTATGTGGCCCCTGGAAGATTGCCCAGAAGTAAAGGTGGAGTTTGAGCTGGAAAAAGCTTCACTTCTACAACCTGAATGTTTTGTTTTACATGAGGCATGTTTTTTACATAAATCCTTATATTGATCCTGCAAAATTATGTTTAAAATCCCAGTGATTTAAAATGGCACACTTCCTCATTTATTTATTTATTTATTCCTCTTCCAGAACTACAAGCCCTCGCACATTTGAACCAGCTTAGCTCCTACAGTATCCTTGGAAACCTCGGAACCCTGACAGGTTCAATTATTAAGCTTTCTATGTTTAATAACTGACAATTGACTTATCGCATTCCACAAAAATCAATCTGTCATTTAGGAGCTTTAATTCAGTAGTTGAGGCTCAAGAAGGGCTTCTCAGATCTAAAAAGCTTTTGAAAAGTAAAGGCAATTGAAAATAGATCCTGGCAGAAAGAAGCCAACTTCTCACTGTGGTGATAAGCCTGAGCTATACTATTTCAGGTTCAAGTGTGCAATCACAATGACCAAAAAAAAAACTTTATCCGAGGAAAATTGGAAGCTGCCTTATAATAAGTCAGATCATTATAAGTTATCACAGCTAAATAATCCTTGACAGGTGGTCATCTAGCCTCAGTTTAAAAACCTCAAAAGTCCACCACCTTCCAAGATAGTCCAACTCTTACCATTAGAAAGTTTCTCCTAATGTCTAGTTAGAAGCTCATTTCTTGTAATTTGAATACATTGGTGTGGGCCCTACTGTCTGGAGCAGCAGAAAATGAATTTGCTGCATCTTCCATGTGGCAGCCGTTCAAATAGTTGAAGATGGGTATTATATCACTTCTCAGTCTTCTCTTTCCTTGGCTAAACATGCTCAACTCCTTCAACCTTTCCTTGTACGTCTTGGTTTCCAGTCCCTTTATCATTTTAATCATCCTCCACTGCACCCATTCCAGCTTGTCAATATCCTTCTATTGATTTAAACCTGGTTTGTTCTGTGTGCAAAGCAGATGCTCTACAGCTGAACTCCCCCTGAAACTAGCAGAATATGTCTCTTGCCTAGGACCCTTCATCCTGACATTGTGTAAATAAGGGATAGGTGAATTTGTCTGTTTTGTTTTCTCTCATTTTCTCATTTTCATAAATAAATAAATAAATAAAAATAATAATCTTAGCCTGTTCTTTTTACTCCCCAATTCTGCTTTCTAACCCCACAATCCTGTGTAAGTCTACTGATAAATTAGACCACATCCATACAACACAACACAATACAACACAATACAATAAACACTTTAAAAGTGTAGACTTGCCACACACCCCCCCCAAAAAAAATATCCTGGGAATTGTAGTTTGCTTAGCATTCTGAGGGTTGTTAGGAAACCCCTAGTCCCCTCACAAAGCTATTCTAGTAGTCAAACTATCAATCTCTGTGAGGCGAATAAGGGTCTTTTAATCACTCTTGGCATCCTTACAGTTCCCAAGATATTTGGAGGAAGCCATGACTGTTAAAGTGGTGTAATAGCACTTTAAATGTATGGCAGAGCTCAACTAAGGAACTTGCTCCCAGAGGAGGCAGTGATGGTCACTAACTTGGATGGATTAAAAAGATTATTCAACAAATTCGTAGAGGAGAGGGCCACCAGTGGCTCCTGGCTATGATGGTTAGTAGCTATCACTTGGAGGCAGCAGTTCCTCTGAATACCATTTGCTGAAACCACATGAGGGAAGAGTGCCCTTGCACTTGAATTCTGACATCTGATCAGTCATTGTGAGAACAGGATGCTGGACTAGATAAGCAATTGACCTAATATAGCAAGGTCTTCTTATGTTCTTATGGTGAAGATGTGGCCTACACTTCAAAGAGTTCAGTAGGGCATACACCGAGGAAAAGGCACATATCCTATTTGTTGGGCATCTTCAGAGGTGTCTAATATGTTTGCAGGAAGACAAATACTAGTTGCAAAAGTCTTCAAACTTTAAAGCATGAATGGTTAATTATTAAAGCAGGCACAGCTATTTTATTTATGCTAAGGACTTATTTTTTTGGAACCACAACTAGTAATCAATGAAAATAACACCTTGTCTCAAAATAAAAGTAACATATGGGCAGTTGTATGAGACAGCTATGATGAGGTGCCGTGTTTTCTTTCTTTCTTTCTTTTTTTAAATGAGACCAGGGATGAAAAGGATATGCAAAGAATGTCAGTTTTCCATTTTAAGAAGTTGATTTGTATTGCACAGTGCCTCGTGAATAAAATATCTACTTCACAAATTCCATGGATTTCAATTGGACTGAGCTATTTCTGTCTAAGTAATCCACCTGAACTAGTCTGAGGACTGGATGATATATATTGGGAAGTACAAGCAAGAATACTCAAAAGTAGGACCATGTAATTTTACTATAATAGTGTATTGTATTGTTTTCCCCTGATTTTTAGAAAGAGAAGGTATTCATTTTTAGTGATGCTGCTGTCAAAGATTACAAACAATGTTTTTGTAAACCAAATCTCCACTGTTCGCAATATTCAACATTCTCACCTTGACACTCCTGCCCTATCCATCATCCTCATGAGATGTGAGCTGATACCATGTTTTCACACCTGTGAGGGCAGCATTAATCAGACCCATCTGGCATGGCCAGTTAGGGTGCCAGATTAAAAAGAAGGCAGTGCTTTCCAACCAGAAAGGAGTGACTGATGAAGATGATGGACTATGTCGAAATGGCGAAATTGACTGGGAAAACCAGAGACCAGGAAGAGCAGAAATTCAAGAAGGAATGGGAAAAAATTATAATGTATTTAAGAGAACACTGTAAACAACTAAAACTTTGGCAGGAGTAGAGCAACACTTGTAATGTGCAAAATACAATAGAAAAATGGTAAATAATATTTCTAACAAATCAGAGAAAATAGGATAAGCTGAAGGAAAAGGGATTGATAACGGAAACCAGGGAAGGGCAGAGGAAAATCAAGGGATTCCGAGAATCCTAAATGTGAAGGTGAATGATATGTTTAAATTGAAATTTGTTATGTAAAATTTAATAAAAAATATTTATAATAAAAGAGAGGAAAAGAAGGCAGTGCTCTGGAACTTTAAGATTTATTTAATTTTCAAACATTTATACCCTTTTTGCCTTCCATCATGGAATCCTAAGTGACATCCATGTGGTTCCCATGTGTTCACTCATCCAAGCACTGACAAGACTCAGACTTGTTTAGCTTCAAAGGAGGGTGGACTCAAATGCTTTCAGGCTACATGCAGTGGTGACACCGGGGGGGGGGGGGGAATCTGTGGGAGGCACAGAAGAGGAAAAGTGTAGGGAGAAGGTGAGCAAGTTGTTCTTGAGGGGCAGCATATGTTAATGACAGGAGTCCAACAATTGGAGGGGGGTTAAGTGTGAAGGTAAGTTCCATGTTTGGGTTGTGCTTGCCCCTTGCCCCTCCTCTGGTGTTGCTCATGATGACATCCTTGGACCAGAAAAGGTAATTTTAGCAGCTGTAGCCTTCATAATCTACACAACTATTTACACTTCCAGAGCCCTCTCAGTTTTTTCCACCTTGCCACCCAAGGGGCAGTAGCTACTGTTAGTTCATTCTCAAAACATTGTTTTTTTTTTAATTTTTATTAGTTTTCCAATTTTAAGACAAGTCAACAACAACATGCAAACATCAACAAATACAAACAAACATACACATATAATTTCTTAACCTCATTTTCATAAACCTCCTTTCTCGGACTTCCCCATACCTCACCCTTTTTGCATCCTTATTTTACAGTTTTTCAGCAACCCTTTTTGCCAATTAAATTTAAACTTATTATCTTTCTCAATTTCACCTTAAATCATCAAACAATTTCAGCTGTAATTCTGCGTCTTCCTTCCCCTTGACATTTTAGCACTCCTCAGTTTTGTAACAGTCCTTAAGATATATTTTATACTTCTTCCAGTCTTCCTCCACCGTCTCTTTCTCTTGGTCACGGATTCTGCCAGTCATTTCTGCCAGTCCCATAAAGTCGATCACTTTCGTCTGCCATTCTTCCAGTGTGGGTAGTTCTTGTGTCTTCCAATACTTTGCTAGAAGAATCCTTGCTGCTGTAGTGGCGTACATAAAGAAAGTCTTGTCCTTCCTTGACACCAATTGGCCCATTCTCAAAACATTGTTCGTTATTCCTCACTAGGTCTTTATGAGAAAGGTTCCCTCGTTCCCAGTAGCTGCATTATAGTTTAGTCTTAGACCACATCTAAACCTTACATTTTAAGCACTGTTATCTCACTTTCACAGTCATGGCTTTCCGCAAATGATCCTGTGAATGTGCTCTTGAATTGTAATAATGTCTCTGGCTTGATCCCTTTGTGTGTGTGTGTGTGTGTGTGTGTGTGTGTGTGTGTGTTTCATGGCTAGAATGTAGACTATTGTACATGGGAAGGAGTTACACCTGTTGTCCCAACCACTTTTGCCTCTAGCTCTACCCACTACTGGTAACGTGCCCCCCAGAGGGCTGCAATGAGGGAATGTGGTCCTCAGCTTAAAAATGTTTTCCTACACCTGATATAGGTATTTTCTTCTGGCACAGCAGAGCTACTCTTCTTGTGAACCTGGGAACGTTTGCATGCAATACAGAGTGAACATGTGTAGCATGTCAAAGGCCGAGTTATCTGTATTGCACACAATGCATGAAAGGAAGTCATTAATCATGCCTAATTTATTTTGTGGACCACAACACAAATATTAAGCATGCACTTCAGTTGCCCTTAAGAAGTAGTGAATATTTAACGAGAAAGTTGCTAGTTACTAGATCCTCATGTTTTCTAGTCCAAAGGGAAACAAATCAAAAAGTCATTCTTTTAAAAACATACTATATGACTATTTATTTATTTATTTATTTATTTATTATTTTGCAAGTGTAAGATCATTTGTCTTAAATTAGAATTAACTTGTGCACAAAAGACCTCTAATCAACGCTGTAGTCACTAGAGGTCACTGTTACAGCTGATAGAATTCTGAAAGTTTCCTCTTTCTGTTATTTCTTCAGTTTCATCTCATTTAATTTTAAAACTTTTATCATATATATATATATATATATATATATATATATATATATATATATAATCTAGCATGCAACTAACTGAAAACAAATCTTAGTTTACAGCTTGTGTCTAGGGAAACATGTGCATTTTTCTGTTTATGCCACTCGAAAACTTCAGCTGAAAGAAATATGAATGGCTCAGGAGGAAGACAGAATATAAAGATGAGTTCCATTCCCGAGTCCCAGTAGGATGTGCTTGGCTGAGAATTTTCATTCAGTCCCTTCAAACTTTGAATCAGGTGGAGTCTTTGATTCTTGAAATAATCAGACATTGTCTCATCAGGATTCTTCGCCTCAAACTGAAGCTGCAGGCACTTGAAAAAGAAGAGAAAACCCGACTGAAACAGCAAACAGGAGAGAGAGAAAAATAACACATTTAACTGTTGTTTGCAGTAAGTCTTTACTCAGTAGTTGGTGTCATTCCAACAATAGGATTTATGATCTGAAATATAATGGGCTGACTACATTTGCACATATTAATAGCTGAGAAGCATTGAGAATCAGCAGCAACCAAGGCAGTGGGTTTTTTATGTTTTTGTATGTGTTGGTCATCCCATCTTAGTAATATGAATGAATATTCATCCATTCACTTTAATCTGACATGCAATTTAGAAATGCAGATGTAAGGATCTGGCCAGATATTTATTTATTTATTTGAGATGGAGGAAGAAAAACTTAAAGGGTAAATCTTTCTTCTCTTTCTCCTCCTCCTCTACGTAATGCTATTGTAGTCCACTCTCTTAGGGAACGGATGAGTGAAATGTGTGTTGTAACAATGGCACATAAAATAACCTAGCAGTGAGGATGGGCCAATCTGACAATTCTGGTTTCTCTCAGTTTCTCATGGGGGAACCATTGCTAACTTACGTTCTCCACATTTACACCCATACACACTTTTAAAAAGTCTTCATGAAAGTTCATCAGCCTTTTACTGTGAATTTCCCCTAGTACACAAATTGTATGCAATCTTGACTGACATACATATTTTTGCAAAACAACTTTCCCTATTAAAATGTGTTTTATTAAAATATTTTTTTATATGTTTTGTGTTATTTCCCTATATATACCTTTGATGGCAGAAGAATTGATGCTTTTGAATTATGGTGCGGGAGGAAACGCTTGAGAGTCCCATGGACTGCAAGAAGATCAAACCTATCCATTCTTAAGGAAATCAGCCCTGAGTGCTCATTGGAAGGACAGATCCTGAAGCTGAGGCTCCAATATTTTGGCCACCTCATGAGAAGAGAAGACTCCCTGGAAAAGACCCTGATGTTGGGAAAGATGGAGGGCACAAGGAGAAGAGGACAACAGAGGACGAGATGGTTGGATAGTATTCTCAAAGCTACCAGCATGAGTTTGACCAAACTGCGGGAGGCAGTGGAAGACAGGAGTGCCTGGCATGCTCTGGTCCATGGGGTCACGAAGAGTCAGACACGACTAAACGACTAAACAACAACATCATGCACCCTTTGCCCTAGTATATACATTGCTGGCTTGAGAACTGCATTGCAAAATTCAGAGAAGGACAGAGTTCAATAGATGTGCTGTGTTTCTGTTCGCTTATTATTTTGGAAAGTGCAAATTACACAGGTTCATCTTTAAATGTGAACTGAATCCAATTTATGTCCCATCCATACATGTCAGTGAAAAGAGGTGAAGCATTCATCTCAACCCGAATTATTCCTCACCACTGGGTTTACATTACATTACAGAATTAAAACAACAACAACCCTTTAAACAATACTGGAACAATGCCCTTTATTCACATTGATGGTTATTTCTTCTTTAAAGAATGCAGGAAGCTGCTTTTATGGTTCCTTTAAAGTAAGTGTAAGGGAACATTTCTCCTTCATCAAGAGCTGCATTCCCTTGAGAGTAATCTGTCATGATGGAAGTGGACAGAGACTAGAGACAATGTTGGGTGGGACTCAATACAATAGTGGGTGGGACAGGTCTTTTCCGCCTCTTTCTGCCAATCCCTAGACTTCCATTCCCCCCTTTCCTTTTCACGTGCATGAAATTAGGCCATGGGCCACATGCAATCTTTAAACTGCAGGTTCCTGCTTTAAAGAATGAAGGCCCATTAAAAAAAAAATGGGGAAAGAACAAATAAGATTCCAGATCAATCACTCAAAAGCCTGTGCATCTTCAATGAGTTATGCATATTAACACAGACATGCAGTCGTACATCAGTGCATAAATGATGGCCTATCTCTTAATGCAAATATCCAGCGGCAGTTTGCATGAAAACTTGCTCCTCTACGTGCATCTTTCGTCACGTAAACAAAATAAATGTGATATTTCAGGAATAGACATCAGATGTGGCAGGAATGTTGATGTTCCAAGGGCAGCTGTGCCAGACATGTTTGGATCTCCTGTCTAAAGCCAGCTGTCATGACAAGATGTCCCTAGACTACAGTTGGCTTCTCACTGTGCTACCAGCATTAAAAAAGGACTATAAAACCAGCTATGTCATTCAGTAATCAGTTATGGTCACTGTTATTGGCAATTCATGTTAGATGCTACAAATCAGAGTCAATCTTTGTATTAATCCTTGAGCCAGTTTTTGACCTAGGACAACAGTGGGGGACCTTTTTCAGCCTGAGAGTCACATTTCCTTCTGGGAAGCCTTCAACGAGACATTTGCTAATAATGGGTGTGACCAGAAGCTAACAAGGGTGGAGCAGTGAACAAATTTTAACTTTCTACAGTTGGTTAGTTTCTACACCCCCCTCCCTGTCCTACATCTAAGGAAGCAAGAAGCATTATCAGAATTCAAGGGAATGTTCCAGTCAGGCAAAAATGCTCAGGAAGGGTGTAAAGTAGGGTTGGTGAAGGCTGTGCCTGGGGAGAGTACAAAGGGCCAGGTAGAGAGGCCTAGAGGGCAATGTTTAGCCTCCTGGATCCAAGGATCTCCACCCCAGATACCAAAATGGGCTTTAAATATATGAAGAATTCTATACCCTCAGTTTGTTATATTAAAATTCAATCCAACCATGGAAGCATGCTTATCTGTGGAAATTAGCTTCCACCCCACTCCTCACCCCGGGTTGGACATGCATTCACACAGTTTAGATTCAATGGGAGTTCAATCCTGCTCAAAAAGACGAAACACAGTATAATCCACAGCACTACACAGATTATTGTTAGTAGTCTGCAACAGATAAAAATGCCTAAATAAATATTTTAAATTCCATCACAGAAAGAAAACAAAATAGAACAAAATAGAAAGGGCTCAGAATTTGACAACTACATGCTGATATGGACATGGCTAACTTCATAACTTCATTTCTCATTTGTTGCCATTCCTTAAGTATACATTCAGAGCATTGGGCTAGTAAAATCAATTTGTGCAATAATCATCAATTGTTTCATGAATAATCCCTTCATCTAGAATTCTGAAGGTTTGCACATAGGTGATGGCTATTTAAAGTTATGTGTTGCTCTTATATTTGCATGGATCATTTTATCATAGTTTTAAAACACTCAAGAAATAGAGGAAGGCCTTTAATTCCTTGTTAATCAGCCATTTGTGTTGACGCTTTACCACAGGAGATCCCGACAAATGGATTTTGAAAGAGACCTTATCCCCAACGGACACTTTCTTGCAGTTTTTTAGAAGTTGTTTCCAATGGCTTCAGGGACTCTTCCTCACTTGCATCTCTCTTTATTGTGCTCTTGTACTCTGACAACAAAGTCCCACAAAACCAACAGATTGTCCTTAGAACAGATTTTGGAATTTAAAAGGAATTCTCTTAGAAAATAATTTCCATGTTTTAACAATATAATTCACGTAGTAGTGGCTGGAGCCCCAAATACCCTTCCTTTTTATCTTTTTTCTTTCTTTCCCCAGTGTTCATAGAATGGGAATTACTACTGTTAGAGTGAGAACTCAACCAACAGGGTCAGTAGTATATTCAGACTTTCAAGTAAACTGAATGGGTACAATTCAAGTAAACTGAATGGGTACAATTCAAGTAAACTGACAGGGTACAATTAAAAGTCATTGTTTCCCCTAGGATGAGTAGCTTGTGTTACACCTTGATTTTTAAGTTAGCAAAGTAGGAGGAAATGTGGTTTCATGATAGCAAATATTTAGGTTACCATATACATGACTGGGCTTCAGAAAAAAATGATTCTCATGGTCCCTTTCCTTCTGCACATAAGTACTCTTGATTAATTTGAGCAAAACAGGCTTGAGAGCTTTGGATTTGGGGGATGTAGCAGTGGCTCTCAACCTGGGGATGGCTAGGTGTCTGAATACTTACCTGGCTAGCCACTCTTTGTTACGAATCATGTGCCATGAGCTTAGACAAGTCATTACCAATCATCCTTATCAGCCTTGTAAACTTAATGCAGCTATGGTTATTGGGTTACCATTTTTCATTTCATTTCATTTTTATTTGTTTATTAAATTCCAATCCCACTCTTCATCTGAGTATCACAGGGCAGTTTACAATATAAAAACGCAAAAATACTTACCTCAGTAACATACAAAAAGCAATACCCCCATATATACACACAGTTTAAATGACCATGCATGAGAGAAGAGGAATGGTTTTGCAGGGTGCCAAAACATACATAATAAAGATGCAGACAAGCCTCCTTGGGGAGAGCATTTCACAAATGGTTAGCCCCTGGAGAAAAGGCCCATTCTTGTGTTGTGCTCTCCAGGCCTCTCATGTAGGGGGCACACAAAGAAGGGTCTCGGATGATACTTGCAGGGTCTGGGCTGGTTAATATGGGAAGAGGATATCCTTGAGGTATTGTGGTCCATTCCTTTGTTAGGCCTAGTATACAAGTTAATATAGCCAAATATAGGTAAAGGTAAAGGGACGCAGGTGGCGCTGTGGGTTAAAGCCTCAGCGCCTAGGGCTTGCCGATCGAAAGGTCGGCGGTTCGAATCCCTGCGGCGGGGTGCGCTCCCGCTGCTCGGTCCCAGCGCCTGCCAACCTAGCAGTTCGAAAGCACCTCCGGGTGCAAGTAGATAAATAGGGACCGCTTACCAGCGGGAAGGTAAACGGCGTTTCCGTGTGCGGCTCTGGCTCGCCAGAGCAGCGATGTCATGCTGGCCACGTGACCCGGAAGTGTCTCCGGACAGCGCTGGCCCCTGGCCTCTTAAGTGAGATGGTCGCACAACCCCAGAGTCTGTCAAGACTGGCCCGTACGGGCAGGGGTACCTTTACCTTTACCTTTAGGTAAAGGTAAAGGGACCCCTGACCATTAGATCCAGTCGTGACCGACTCTGGGGTTGTGGTGCTCATCTCACTTTATTGGCCGAGGGAGCTTCCGGGTCATGTGGCCAGCATGACTAAGCCGCTTCTGGTGAACCAGAGCAGTGCACGGAAACGCCGTGTGCCTTCCCGCTGGAAGTATTTATCTACTTGCACTTTGACATGCTTCCGAACTGCTAGGTTGGCAGGAGCAGGGACCGAGCAATGGGAGCTCACCCCATCACGGGGATTTGAACTGCTGACCTTCTGATTGGCAAGCCCTAGGCTCTGTGGTTTAACCCACAGCGCCACCCGTGTCCCACATAGCCAAATATAGTGGTTTGCTATTTCATCAAATCAGGGCCAATGACTATTAAATGGTCTCTTGAGAGCTGGGGATTTCTGAGTTTTCTCATGAGAGGAAAAACCCACCAGCTGATAGGAGGGAACAAGTGTGTGTGTGTGTGTGTGTGTAAGAAAGAGAGAGAGAGTACATGTATGTGTTTCTAGCTATTATCTGAAATGATGTGTGGGGAAAGAGAGTCTGGCAGTCTGCCTGAATTTGCCACGTAGGAGGGACCTGTTTTGCTTTCACTTATGCTCTGCTTGCATGTTTGGTAAACAAAGCAAGCATTGCAAAGATCTTGTAAAGTCTCCAGTGCTCTCTTGTCTAAAGGAAGTGAAACAAAGCACCATGGCCCCTGGACTCCTATTGTTTGGGAGAGTATAGAATACATAATCATCAGGGCTGCGTAATGATTGCTGAAATGATGTGTGTAAACTGTGAGTAATTAAAAGCGCTTCATTAATCCTAAGTAGCATTAGTATTTGGGGGGAAACATAAACACACACATAGGCCCTATTCAGAATTAGAAACTGGGGGTGGGGTGTGCACTAGTTTTTTCCTCCATTTCTGTTAACCTCACTGTTCAAAGGTGTGGTGAGGAAAACTCCTTTGCTTTCAGAGCCGCCTGTGCATGTTGGAATACTGGTTTTCCTGAATTACAAAATGTGCCAGAGTCTCCCCAAATACAGGAGGCTCCTCGGCTGTAGTCAGTTGCCATGAATCCCTATAGCATGGCAGAACCTACCATTTGGAACTCTGTCCCATTACATATCAGGTCAACACCACCTCTGATGTCTTTTCAGCACTTGTTGAAGAGCTTCCCTTTTCAACAGGACATTTTAAGTGGAGATTTTTATCCCAGTCTTCATCTATACTGGATTTGAAATTGTGTGTGTGTGTGCATGCACATGCTTTAGATATAGATTTATTGTTGATGATGATAATTAATTTTTATTAAAGAAAAAAAGAAAACGAATTAACCCCCAAATTAAGATTGAACCAAGGGCAAATAAAAAGGACACATTTTTTAGTAAGTGGTATAACTTTATTTCATCTGCATAAAATGACAACCATATTCAAACAGTTGCAGCAAAATATGCTAGTATCTGGACCACTTGGTGAACTAGAAGCAAGGAAGAGACCTGTTGTATCCAGCAACTGGAAGGCTCAAGAGGGAGGCTCTATATGCCTTGGTTTCTTAAACCACAACTGCTGACATTGAAAAGTTTGCTTTCTCATGAACACACCCATTAAACGTGAGCAAACTAGTGTCTCCAGGTCCATAGACACACAATGTAAAGTCTCTCTTCAACTTATACCTGGAGCTTTTAGTGCCAGAGCTCTCAAAAACTGGTGGGGTGTCTCTGCCTCCTCCTTTGACAGTTCCAGGGGTTCTTTACCAGATATCAGCCTATAGGGGCCTTCAAAAGGATCATCCACATTGGATTCAGGGCCCTTCTGCCTGTTTCTGAAGGTCCTTGGCCTATGTATGGCGTGTCTGGTTTGTCCTTTGAGGACTCCATATCCTGCACTAGGTACTGGGCCCCAGAGCAGAGCTAGGCATGACATCTGCTGATATTCCTGTTAAAGCAAGCTAGATGGAGAAAAGAAAAACACTGCTGCAGAATTATTATGTCTCTCTCTGCTTGCCAAAGAAAATGAAACCTGGGGGGAGCCATTCATCTGTATGAGATAAGGCAATATCGAAGAGCATCACCTCTCAACACAAGTTTTATGCTTTCTCAAGGAAATGCAGTGTGCAGCATATAAGAAGAGGGAAATTGAACTGCCTCAAAATTGGCAAAAGATAATTAGCATACAATGAAATTATTGTTGTATACATCTGCAATTCATGTAAGGTATACGGCACAGGCTATATGAGTCATCATTCAAACGCATGTCCGATTATTGATGCATGATGGCATTCCAGATGCTCTTGGGAGTTCTGTTCCCTTGCTCGTAGTATCATTTTATCATTATAAAGAAGTAAATCTCCTTTACTATTTCAAGTGTTGCTGAAAAGGAATTTTGATTAGCTCTTAATCGTCTAACATGCAACTCTTTTTTCTCATTAAGGTGAAATGGCAACTCTTGTTCCTCTCCCCACATTCTCACTTAAAACAGATGAAGCAGATTAAACAAAGGAAAACAAAACCATGAACTTGTGTGGAGAATGGAATGACTCTGTATTTTTATACCTTGCCTCTCAGAAGTCTTTTGCTGCAAATACTGTGATTCTCACATTGCCTCTATGTATCTCACCCAAGTGATAACTTTAATTTCTTTTGCAATATGTAATGTGTTCTTCTTGATACTGGTAAGCTTTCCAGCTTTGAATCTTTCCACCAACATGATGGAAAATATAGGAGGCATTTTAACACCATCCATATTGCCATTTTCATAAGGAATGTTTTGCTACCAACAAGCATCAACAGCTAGATATGGAGGAGAATAACCTTTAGTCCATTGATTGATTGATTGATTGATTGATTGATTGATTGCCAGGTGGCCTTGGTAGATCTCCCAGACTAATGTAAAATATGGGAACAATACAAAATGTGACATCAAAATGTACCAACATTTGTAAAAAAAAATGTGTAAAATTCAAAGATAGACCGACCCCTTCTATTCCTGCTGGTGAATTCAAGAATTTCAGTTCAATATTCTGGACACTGGGTGTGTCTTTAATATGGGATTTACCTTCCTGGACAAGTTTAGCTCTTGAAAGCATAGGGGTCCCTAATAATCATGGCATTACAATTACAGTCATACCTCGGGTTAAAGACACTTTGGGTTAAATCTTTTCAGGTCGCGTCCCGCGGCGACCCAGAAGTAACGGAATGGGTTACTTCTGGCTTTCGCTGCTCGCGCATGCACAGACGCTCAAAATGATGTCATGCGTATGCGCAGAAGTGGTGAATCGTGACTCGCGCACATGCAGACGCGGGTTGCGTTCTGTTCAGGTTGCGAACGGGGCTTCGGAATGGATCCCGTTCACAACCAGAGGTACCACTGTACAATGTTAGAAGACAACAGAATGCAGCAAATAAAACACATCTACCAGGCCAAAATGGGACATTTTAGAAACAGAAAGCAGAGGAACAAAATTTTGCCACATTAAGTAAATCAAAAACTCAATACTGGAGGATAAATGGGAGAAAAGACAAAGTTGAAACAGTACTAAAGCACCACATAAATTAAAGGCCAAAGGAAATAATGCCTTCACCTGGCACCAGAAAGACATTAAAGGGATGCCAGGTGGAGAACTCCCTGCAATTTCCTTCCCTATCTTCTCTTGCACCTTTAGGATGTGATCTAACCTGAGCTGCATACCCAGTTTTTGTGCCAACTATTTATATTTCTGGAACTGGGACATTCTATTTTTTTTAAAATGTAATTTTGCATTGTTTTTGGTGAGTAGGGTTTCTTTGGAGGGTGGTTTTTGTCTGCCACTTTGCAGGGAGGTTTCTCCTGAAACATTGGTTGTATATTTATTAAATAATGCAAAATAAAGAAAATTTTGCATAAATGTATTCTATGCAGGGTGCTAAACTCCTGTCACCAAATAATTATAAATATATTTCAAGCTTTATGCACACACAGTATTGATAATGATTTTTGATTTATTTGTTTTTACAAAAAAATACTCTCCCAATGGACTGAAGTCTATAAGTAATTTACATTTTTATGACCCATCTTGTTTTAATGAGTTCAAGATGTTTAAAACTGTTTTTAACATTGTGTGCCACAGTAGTAGTAATAAATGTTCATCAACATACTAATGAAATCATATGTTTATTTCTTACTCAAATTTATATGGCACTTTCTCATAAAACGATGCTTAAAACATATACAACAGAAGAAAAATGCAAATCAATACACCATTAAAATAAAAATAGAATACTAGATCGTTTCAAAACATATATTGAAAAACCAGCATGACAACTCAGTGTGGTTATATGAATATTATAACACTTGAAAGCCATTATAAAACAATAATTAAAATGGATGAATTAATGACAAAAATAATAAACATCTCAATGCAATCTCTTATCAGCAACAATGTAACTCTCATCCACTGCATGGCAGTACCTCGGTTTAAGAACAGCCCTGTTTACGAACGATTTGGTGTACGAACTCTGCAAAACTGGAAGTAGGGACCCAGTTTGTGAACTTTACCTCAGTCTAAGAATGGAATCCAAACTGTGAAAGGGCACCAGCAGTGGGAGGCCTCATTAGGGAAAGCGTGCCTCCATTTAAGAACAGTTTCGGTTTAAGAACGGACCTCCGGAACGGATTAAGTTCGTAAACCAAGGTACCACTGTACTAGACCAAATCATGCAAAAATTAACAAAGTGTAAATACATTTGACAAAAACTTTATCAATACATAAATGAAATCAGCAGCTTTAAAATAAACATATATGCTAAAATTACATGCTTGAATAGGCATTACAACTTTAAAACATTTTTAGTGAGCAGGCACTGTAAACAATAGAGCAAAAGTGTCTGCCCAGTATTAATTTTGCATAGTTTTGTTGCCTGATGTATATAGGGACAGGGAAGAAATTCAGTTCAGTTCACATTTAAAGATGAACATACCTAATTTGCAATTTCTGAAGCAATATGCGAACCAAAGCACAGCCACCCTCTGAAATTCACTCTTCTTTGAATTTTGCAATGCAGTTCTCCAGCCAAGAAATGTGTGTGAAAATATGCTAGCTTTAAGTGTTCATTAAAATGCATATAGCAGGGAAAATAAGACCCCAACATACATCATATTAGGGAGCATTGCATTGCTGAACTGTGTATATTAGGCAAAATTACACACACACATGTACCTTATAATAAATTTATACTAAGATGTTGATTAATTTTCAATAGGACTTTGTTGTTGTTTTTTTTAAAAAAGCACAGACTTATTTGGAAATGTGGAGAATGAAACTTAAGGCTGAACAAATGAAAAACTGAGAGGAAGTGAAATTTACAAATTCTCCCATCCCATGATGTATAGTATCATAACCACAAGCAGCGGTATTGAACCATTGCCATCCTCTCATGATCTCCTAGAGCTGTTGACTCCAGATGTTATTATGCATGGAGCCTGGGAAGATGCAGGCAGCTGTTGCATTATCAGAGAACCACTTTGTTGGCACCGGCAACTGTAGAGCTGCACTATAACTCAAGCAAAGATCCCCTTAAAAGAAAGAGAGAAAGAAAAAACAGGCTTTAGGAAAAATCTCCTAGATTGAAATAAATGGAGATGAAGCCTTTAAGAAGAGGAGCAGACAGTCCAAGAACCCTCTTTATTTCCTTCCAGAAAGATCACCTTGTGGGATGAAATAGCAATTTAGTTTCCATGTCAGTTTAATCCTCAGCTGCCAACTGTGTTGTTACATTTTTTATGATGTTTACACCTGAAACTGCCAATTTCCTGCATAAGCCACTGAACATCATGAGACTAAATGACTTTCATCTGCTACTGTGCTGACTTGGAACTAAGGTCATGACTGGCTTAGATGGTACATATTCAGATTGGGGCCCATCCTTCACACAGAACACCCAGAGAACTTGGAAAGGACGGCTGAGCAGTCTCTGAGAATGGCAAGAAACATTCTCGTGTGAGCAATGCCTCCTTACGGAGCATCTGGGTCATGAGGAAAAGAGGAAACCTGAGCTTTTGCTTTGCATAGCAAGGTGCCTGAGTTTCAAATGTACGGTAAATGGAATCTACAAAGCATCAACCTCCTCCTATGGACATAGAAATCTTCCTTGGCCTGTCTTGTTCAGTATAGTGAAAATTGGGGAACTGCAGTAGAAGTTTAGTATTCATTTTCATATTATTTGCAAATGGATTTTTTCAACGGTGGCTGGTGACACAGAAATGAGCACTGAACTGGAATTATGTTCCACTATAGTTGCATGAGGTGGCTTTGCATGGTGGTGAAGTTTAAATATAATGCAGAACTTAACAGTTAGGGGAAAGTCACAAAAATGGAATGAACTGTCATGTGAATGCAGCCAGTTGCACTCCAGGGTTTCAAACAGGCCATATCTAGAAATGCAAAGGCCTGAATTTGAGACTTCTGAATGCAAAGGAGGTGCCCTATCTTTAAGTCACAGCCCTTTTATCAGCTCAAGATATTAGAAAAATGAACAGTTATTTATAACAGTGCAGCAAGTTTAAAAAAAAGGAGAAAGAGAAATTGAACAGACTGAGAATATGTCATCTACTGAAGTATATATAACACATTATGATCTGCTTTGATAGGCATTGGCTTACTCTGAGTTGCTATTTTTTATTTTATTTTCCTCCTCTTCTATAAGGCTGCATTTATAGCCAAAGGCCTAATACAACGTGACACAACTTGAAAGGTCTAATTCTAGTTGGTGTCATTAAAGAGCAGAGCTATATAATCTGACAATCAATGTGGCTGGCAGAGGGTTAGAGAAGAGTGACCCTTTAGCCCGTTTGAGAAGGAAATTGATTAGATCTTTATTTAAAACAAACATACAAAATAAAGCAACAAATCTGACTGTCATGCATATGCATAGCTCAAGTGAGCCGGGCTACATGATAAATATACAAGTGGCTGGATGCACCAGTTTAATCATGACACTAATGAGTGTCTTAAATAATCTTTCTTTTGTGTTTATCTTAGGCTGGAATGGTGCCATTTATAACCACTGCAGAAACAAAGTACTGTGAGCATATTTTTAAAAGAAGAAAATAAAATCCAAGCATCTCCCAGGAATACATTTTTATTATACACATCCATTTAGGTGCTAATCCAGCAGATGAAAAAGCCCCACTGGTATCAATGGCAATTAAGTATCCATGACTGTTGCAGCATTTTACCCTTAATTTACTATTTATAAGGAGCCCTCTCAACTACTTGAGACAATTAATCCCTGAAAGGTAAACATGTTACCAAATCCAAACATAATCATGAGCTTTTATATTGGCTAAAAAGAAAGGGCTGGGCTGCAGATCATTTGGGCCACAATCTTATACAAACTTACCTGAGAGTGGGTCCAACTCAACAGAGTGGTGCTTCCTTCTGTGTACACAGGACCATGTCTAAGCCTGTGTCACAGCATTTTGTCAGTGGTAAATAGGGATAGTTGTAAACTAAGATTGCGCCATTGTTTTTTTGAGTGCTGAGGATGAGGATGGTGTGTTTTTGTGCCATGAACATTGGCTTTTACATTTTTACACCATGCTTGAGGCAGCTCCAGAAGTTGCTCAGTCACAAATACCATTGTCTCTGGCCGTTGGGCAGACTGGCTGGAATTGATGAGAGCTGGAGTCCAACAATATCTGGAGGCCACTGTTTTCCTGTTTCTGATATGCACCACACTTGAACATTACATATACATATGTATACATATACATTACATATACACTTGGTGGCATATGCAGTGGAACATACGGTAGAAACATACGATACGGTAGAAACATACGATATACATTACATATACACTTGGTGGCATATGCAGTGGAACATACGGTAGAAACATACAATGTGCAGGTAAAAAGGTGCTCACTCATGCTCCCCCAACCATACATATGGGAGCAACCTGTATGTATCATCTGATACACTGAAGAGAAAGCTTATTTATTTATTATTCCATGTTTAATACTAGGATACAATAAGAGTATGCTATGCCTACCACTACTTATCTCTTCATTTAAAAGGCAGAAAATAATGTACAACAAACTATTTATTTACAGGCTATAAGCATATTTAAGGAATCACACAATCTAAAATTCTATGTCTGTTTCACATGTTTATATAAATACAATAGAAGCAATATTACATTTATTTTCCCCAAAACATGGTATCATGAACAAGCTGGACATATCAATTAAAGGAAACTCAAGTCCAGTTTCATGTGACCTTTGTCAAAATGAGAGTTTTGACCTTTACCATTCCAGACTGTGTATTGATGAGAAGTTAAAGGAAGAGGAAAGAAACTAAGAACATGACAGATATTGGTAAGTGAGGTTAAGAAGAAATGTGAGAAGAAAACTGCAGATCTTTAACATTACAAGACTTATCAATAAAAAAAGGCAAAGAAGTCCCATTGCCACAGGAGTGGCTAGCATGGTGGGGCAGTTCCACTGAGCCACCCTCCTGAAACTGATGTCCCTGTAACACACCAGGACAGAATGGAGGCACAGGAGGATGGCAGCAAGATCTGGACTGCTGAACTCACCTGGTGCACCCATGCAGCTGCAACCTTACTAGCATCCTGCCCGACCCTCATAGCATGCTTATGGCGGGTAGCAATGCTGGTGTCAGGACAATTTAGCAGCACTGCCCCACTACACAGCTACTTCTGAATCTACAGGTAATCTAAAGTGCCTTCATCCACTCCCTTTTTCTTGTGTCTTGTCTTTTGAGTTTCTAACCCTAATTGTAATTAAAAAGAAGAAGATCTGAGTTGCCCTAGGAGACAATAATTGTTTGAAAAGTGGGATTAAAATATATTAAATAACCAACAAGCAAGACTTCTGCAAGTTAGGTTTTAATCCTATACCCGTGAACCTGGGAGTAAGTGTTCATGTAAGTGAGCTCAATGGAACTTGCTTCTTAGTAGACATGCACAGGATTCCATTGTTGCTCCATTGTGTTCAGTGGGTCTTATTATCTAGTAAATGTGTTTATGTGTGTAGCCTTCTTCTTTTTGCTGTACATTTTCAAAACCCAAAATTATTCAGAAGAAATTTTGTCTCTCGATCATGACTCAGAAGTCTAAGGGAAGTGTATACAATAAGGTCAAAACTGCTTTTAGTGATGAGCATTTATTTTCAAACTATCTGTTTTCATGGATGAAATACAGTAACTAAATGGCCTTATGGGATGGTGAAAGACAGCAGGGGATAGAAAGGAGTCTATTTTTGAAGGTTATATTATCGATACTTGAGGGAATCAATTCCTTAAGATCCAATTTAGCTGTCTATTGGCTTCCAGTAATGTTAAAGGTATTATATTTGATCCACACTGCACTATATCACACCGTTTAACTAACTGAGCAGGCAGCCTCTCAATTTATGCTTGGCACATTTTTGGTTAGCTAAGGCTCTCAGGCTTAAGGCATGCTTGCTGAGAGGTGGCTAGCTCTCCCCAACATCTTATTCCTGAAGGACGTGATATTTTGAAATTTTGTCCTTGAAAGCATCTGTTTTAAAAATGTGGAGTGGATTATTATAGCGTCAAACAAGCCTTAGTTGGTCATTCAAATTTCTCACACAATTAAAATTGTCGACCCTATCACCCTACAAAATTTGGTGGGCAGAATGTTTGCAGTAGTATGCCTTCTGTTCTGTAGAGGATGGAGCTATGAAGTTTGTGCCTTCCAAACCAACTTTAAGTTTTATTTCAATAAGGATATACAGAGCTTTTTCAGTCTGTTGCCTTTGTCTTCTCAGGCCAGAGGATGTGGTGTTTCCCCCTAGCTAGATCCAAATAACCCTCTGAGGAAAAGAAATGCAGTCCTCCTCATCAGTGGTGACTTGTGCCCATTGAGGTTGGTGGGGCAGAAGGCAGACAGCCTGAAAGCAAGATAGATGTTGTTTGTAAGTTAGACTAGTTACAAAAAGTCACTTGTTATCCAAAAGTCTCCAAGCAGCTTGCAACATATTAAAAACATAAACATGAACACATCACACCATAAAGGTAAAGGTAAAGGTACCCCTGCCCGTACGGGCCAGTCTTGACAGACTCTAGCGCTCATCTCACTCTATAGGCCAGGAGCCAGCACTCTCCGCAGACACTTTCGGGTCACATGGCCAGCGTGACAAGCTGCATCTGGCGAGCCAGCTGGTAAGCGGTCCCTATTTATCTACTTGCACCCAGGGGTGCTTTCGAACTGCTACGGTTGGCAGGCGCTGGGACCGAACGACGGGAGCGCACCCCACCACGGGGATTTGAACCGCCGACCATGCAATCGGCAAGTCCTAGGCGCTGAGGTTTTACCCACAGTGCCACCCACGTCCCTGCGCCACACCATAGCACAGAATAAAACTACCCCCATAACAATCACTGGAAAATTTGGCAGCACACTAATAAGAAGACTAAGTATTGCAGTCTATCAAAAGCCCTGGGGTGAGGAATATAAGTACTTACCTGATGCTCAAAACATGTCAGTGACTACAGTTGTCCATTCTGTTCTTTAGTACAATAGCACTGGTCCTGTGAACCACATTACCTTCTGAGAGTAGATGGGTTCTGACATTCTAGGTGTTTTGCCAGATGCTTAAACTTTTTCTGTTGCTACAGGCTCATCCAGATAGATAAGGTGCTCATTGAAGATAATTTTTTTATGCATTTTATGCATTTTTTATGCATTTAATGGAAATAGTGTGTTAGGAGGTTGGGGGTTGGTTTTATTGATTCTTTTTACTTTATTTTATTGATTCTTTTTACTTGTACACCACTATTGACTTTCAGGAGGAATTTAAAATCATTCCAGTTTACCCAGGCATTTGATAACTGAAAGCTTTGATGGCTTTCCCTAGTAAACTTGAAATCGTTGGCTGAGAGGAAGACTGATATTATATAATACCACTGAAAGGTTAAGTTAAGCTGGTTGAAAACATTAACCATATGCCCAAGTGAAAACTCCAATGAGAAAAAGTGAGGATGAGCCATCTGAAAGCTCCCAAAATGATATTCTTCCCATACATATTATGGCATCAACAAATGTATGGATGAAAACATCTTCCAAAAATAAACCCAAAACTTCTTGCTATATAATTTGCAAACAATTTATATAGCAGAAGAATAAACATTGGCTCGTTCATTCATAGCCACCAATAGGGTAGCAGATTTTCAAATTATAAATGTATTAATTGGTGAGGTTTCTATATCAAATATCTTGGCAAACAATAGAGTTTCTTCACATTTCAGTGCAGAGATGATTCCCAAAGGTATTTCTGACTGCCTATTTGTGCCTCCTGGCTTGTCACCTGTCCAGTGGCCATGTCCTTTGATTGGATGGCCTAAGGGTTATAAAAAAGCACACTTCATTCCATCTGTGAATTCTACTATAATGATTAATTATACTAATTACTTGCAAACACCTGCATTTTCTTTGTGTGAGTCCATAGTTTTAAGAAATATGGAAAATATAAATAATATGCTTTTAATTTTGCTGCAGAGAATATTGTTACAGAGCAGAGAGTCTCAGTTATGGGAACTAATTACAGCCTCTTTTTCTGTTCCTCAGATCTCTTCCTAGGTCACACTCAGGCAACACCTCTCAATGGCCTTCTTCACAAAATGGATGCCCCCCCCCCCCGAATGTGGCTCTGAACTCAGATGATAACTCTTTCCAATTATTCTGGACGGAGGATAAAATAAGCAATCCTATCCAGAAAATATAAAACTAAGGTCATTTTGCCTGTGCCCCCCAACCTCCTGTGGTCCCTGCAAGGTTGCCAGAAGGGAATGTAGCCACCATGCTGAAAAAGTTCCCCACCCCTGTTATAGAGCGGCTGACTCAAAATGGACAAAGTCACTTTCAGGGGGAAAGCTTAGCCCATTCAAATGTCTTCTATTGAGCAATTTCATCTGAGGGAAAAGGAGGTAGGATTTAGGGATCATAGCAGACCACAAGCTTAACATGAGTCAACAGCTAATGCTGTTCTATGCTGCAATCAACATAAATATAGTGTCCAGCTCAAGTCCCGCTCTGTTCCACCTTGGTCAGACCACACCTGGAGTACTGTGTCCAGTTCTGGGTGCCACAGTTTAAGAAGGATATTAACAAGCAAGATTGGATTGTTCTCAGAAAATATATCACTTTGATTGAAAACTAAACCATCAAAACCAGAGGTGGATTTTAGTCCGTTCTGCTCAATTCACTACGTCATGGTTGTGACACCCTGAGGCACCCCCTAGACCCAGCGCCCACTGTGGAACCAGTCACGCTGCCCTAAATCCACTTCTGATCATGACGAAAGATCCCCCCCCCTCATTGCTCCACATACCTCTATAGCTCCTCTGCTTTTGAGTTCTGGGCATTTTCCTAATCAGCTTGATTTGTTTCCCAGAAAAGAAAACTATACTGCGGGTGTGGGAGCATTTAGGTTTTTGGAAAAACCAGGGCAACAGGGCTACTTGGAAGGTTGGAAGCCCCCTGCAGTGCTTGATGTGCTTTGTTCATTGCACAATATGACTCAGGAATGTGAGATTATGCCCCATGTAATCCCATTTCACTTCCTGCATGATAGGAGTTTATAAAATTATGCCTTACACTCATGGACATTCAGTGACACTAAATGCTGGAAGATTTTCCGGACAGATAAAAGAAATTACTTATTCACACAGTCAGGGGCTTAGCAAGGGGTGTGTGGTAGATGTGGTCTGCCCCGGGTGTCTCCACTGAGGGGTGTGACAAAATGGTGGGTGGCACTCACCGCGGGGCCTGCAGCGCACCTGAGCCACGCGTCTCTCTTGGGAGTGACACAGTGGCTTGAACGCCCGCAGGCTCTGCGCTGCCCAAACGGTCAGCCCATTGCCTGCCCCTCAGCTGTAGGGCAGCTGAGTGGGAGGAGCAGACAGACTCCTCGGATGCCCTGCAGTGCCCCCGTGGGTGGGTGGCCCCAACCCCATGGCCAGCTGGCACGCATGTCACCCCAGGGGCCCAATCAGCTTGCTCCGCCACTGCACACAGTACATAGTTGAACTATGGGTCTTGCTTCCACAAGAGACATCCACCAATTTGGATGGCTTTAAAAAAAGATAAGACAAATTAATGGAAGAAGGGAGTGTCATTGGCTACACGCCATGATGGCTATGCTCTGCCTCCACAGGTAGAAGCAGCAATCCTTCTGAACAGCAGTTGTTGGAGATCAAAGGACATGAGAATGCTTTTGCGCTCAGATCCTGCTTGAGGGTCTACCACCAGCTTCTGTTTTGCCACTGTGAGAATAGAAAGCTGAACTAGATGGGTCATTGGCCTGATTCAGCAGGCTCTTCCTGTTTTCTTTATTTGGGGTACACATAGACCCTACTATTTAGGTTACAGTAAATTACCTTTTAAAGGAGATGAAGGGAACTACAAGATAATACACACTTGTTCATCTTACCCACCTCCCCCCCACCCACTGCAGTTATAGGAATACAGTGGTACCTCAGGTTACATACGCTTCAGGTTACATACGCTTCAGGTTACAGACTCCGCTAACCCAGAAATAATGCTTCAGGTTAAGAACTTTACTTCAGGATGAGAACAGAAATCGTGCTCTGGCGGCACAGCGGCAGCAGGAGGCCCCATTAGCTAAAGTGGTGCTTCAGGTTAAGAACAGTTTCAGGTTAAGTACGGACCTCCGGAACGAATTAAGTACTTAACCTGAGGTACCACTGTAATCAGGTTTAAAATAAGTTTTTACATTGATGGGTGTTTTGCAGACCCCTCCAATATCTGACAGCTGGAGTTTCAAAGCAAAATTCTGAGTATATTAAAGCAATAACAAAATAACACAGGGCAGCTGTTTCAGCTTTTTCCACACAACAATGCTCTTTAGAAAAGCTAATGAATCTAATGGAATTTAACAGACCCTGCCAAAGCAACAATAAGTGATTTTAAATGTATGGAAAAGTCTCACATGAGCAACCCCACCAAGCACTAAGAGAAGGAATGCAAACATACTAAGGGCTTTGTGCGCGTGTGCGCGCTCTCTCTCTCTCTCTCTCTCTCTCTCTCGCACACACACACACACACAGAGTGCCAGCTATGGTCCTTGTCTTACAAAGAAACTGGTCTAACCAGTTCATCAACCTCTTTTATTAGTTTCAAGCCCTTGTGAAATAGAGCATCACCGGCCTGAAAGGATCCAGGGGTATCATCTGGACTGATTCCCCCCCCCCCAAAAAAAAAAATCCCTCATACTAATATAAAACCAACAGACCCACTATTGGTGTCTGTGTGGTGTAGTGGTTAAGAGCGGTGGTCTCGTAATCTGGTGAACCGGGTTCGCATCCCCACTCCTCCACATGCAGCTGCTGGGTGACCTTGGGCCAGTCACACTGAGGTCTCTCAGCCTCACTCACCTCACAGAGTGTTTCTTGTGGGGGAGGAAGGGAAAGGAGAATGTTAGCTGCTTTGAGACTCCTTAATGGGAGTGAAAGGCGGGATATCAAGTCCAAACTCCTCCTCCTCCTCCTCTTCCTCCTCTTTTTCTTCTTCTGTTATGCCATTTTGGCCTTTTTCTCTCCAGTTCTTTAAACTGCCCCCAATACACACCCTCCCAGGACACACCCATTACTGGCCCTTATTCATGCCCTGCTCTAGTGATTTTATACTTGGATGAAATATGTCCTTGAGCTATGATAGCATCTCTTCCTTACCCAAATGTAAGGTGGTATGTGTTTGGCCATAGTTATCAGGTGCCCCCCCCAAGGTTGTCTAATGACAAGGGTGGTCCTTGTGCTGAAAAGGGTTCCCCACCTCTGCTTTAGAGGAGGGGTGGGAGACATTTTTATGCTGAGTTTTCCATTCTCTCAATTGCAATCCATTGGGCCATTCCGGGTGCAGGTGGGGTCTACTTGCATGCCTTCCCAGCTGGCAGAGTGGCATTATTCCACATCCAACAGTCCTTCAGCTAGCCTTATGCTGGTATTGTGATTATACCCTTATTCACATAAAAGCTATTGACTGGAAGCTATTTTAACTTTTGAATAACTGGGAGTAAGCTGACTGTAAGGGGATCTTATACAGACAGCACCTTTTTTATAGGCATAAACTATTGATAATATTTTAACAATATTCCCTTGGGGGAAATGAAATGGAAAATAAAGCTTAGAAATTGGCAACCAGTCAAAATAATAAGCGACTCTGCCCTGCTGTAGAGGCAGCTGTTTTATCCTATTGTCAAGATCCAATCCAATAAATGCAATAAATAATAATAATGCCCAATATTGGCTAGAAGTATCTCTCAGCTAAGAAGTGGAAAGGATCTGCTGTCTTTTCATTCAATAAAGCAAAATTACATTTCCCCTTTCCGTCTTTGCGTGTTAAATTTGTAAGCAAAATCTAAAGCTTTGATTGATATCAAAACAGCTATATCTTGAAACATACTAATCAGGCTCCAATTACTTGCTAAAATATTTACATCTATAATGCTAATTGAAACTTAAGTTGCTATAATGATTTATTAATCCTCATTTTCAAATTATTTAATTATCTCAGTAAAATGGTAATGAATCATATTCATGATTCAAGTCACTCCAATAAATTAACTTTTCCAGTGGTTAATTGGATAAAATGTGGTCTTAAGTAACAGGCAGTTCAGTGAAAGATATGCAGATACACTATTTTAATACAGCTTGTTGTTGCTTGATTCATTATACAATGGGGCAGTATAATATAGACATTTAATTAAGTTCACCCCTCAACAACAAAATGGTTCAACCAATTAGACAGGGGTGGCCTTTTGCCTCCTCCCTGAGAAAAGGCTGCAATGTGGGTTGTTAGAGGCCTAAACAGTTTAGACCATACAGAAGTGAGAAGGTGGGTGCTACAGTGGAGGCTGAGTGCTGCTGCTATTGCTCCAGGTTTGCTCTGGAAAAGAACCATGCTGGCAGCATTGCATTTGCAGCCAGCAAAGATGGCAGTTTCAAAACTGTTAAACTTACCATACCCCTGTCCTCCTAAACATTGTGCCTCTCAAACAACCACCAAAATACCTCCTCCATCACTTGCACATGGGGTAGCAAATTTGAGAGAAACATTTTGCTTCATTCATAAAATACATGTTTTAATAAATACCTCAATCATTAACACCCATTCTACTCAGAGTATACCTGTTGAATTTATTGATGTGACTAGCTTGAGTTCAAGGATTTCAGTGGGTCTACTCTGAATATAACTACTCTGAAATGAACCCTTTGGCCTTTTGCTATAGGTTTGTTTGGTATTCAGTGCAGGCAGGAATTTTAGAACGTAGTTGGCAGACATCCTGAGGCATTATGGAGTTAATGGCACTCCTGAGTCGCTTTCTACAGCCTTCAGCTTGGGGGGACCTTGGGGCTTCCCTTTAGGCCTGACATGAGCACCATGGTGAACAAAGGACAGTGGAGCCCAAGTTCGCATGTTGGGTTCACAAACCCTAGGCTCACTCAGCAAAGAAAGAGAACTTTCTCCCAGGCCTTGGCTATTAATATGTCAAGGGAATTGGAGGAATGCTTCCCTTCCAGATTGTCAAGGAGCCAGGTGTTCAAGTATACCTGAAGGAGCTTCCCCACCCCCACCATTCTGCCCGGACACTGAGGTCCAGTGCTGAGGGCCTTCTGATGGTTCCCTCACTGCGAGAAGCAAAGCTACAGGGAACCAGGCAGAGGGCCTTCTCGGTAGTGGCACCCACGCTGTGGAACACCCTCCCAACAGATGTCAAAGAGATAAACAACTACCTGATATTTGGAAGTCATCTGAAGGCAGCCCTGTTCAGGGAAGTTTTTAATGTGTGGCATTTTGATGTATTTTTAATCTTTGTTGGAAGCTGCCCAGAGTGGCCGGAAAAGCCCAGGCAAATGGACGGGGTACAAATAATTTATTATTATTATTATTATTATTATTATTATTATTATCCACAGGGCAGGCACATGTATGGAAGGCATGGAATGTAATTAGCTTTGTATTAGCAGAAAACAACAGCACAGCAATGTTTGCCTTAACTCAATGAAGGCATTGCTGAAACTAAGTTCTAGGCATGGCCTTCCCCTCCCCTGGTGGCTCTTACCACTCCTCCTCATCCAGCTGGTCCCAGACATAGATGTTCAGTGAAACCCACCTCCCTGTACTTTCATAATTTGGTTAATTGGTTTTGTAGCTCTTCTATTGCTGTACTTACTAAATGTAGCTATTTCACCATTCCTTTTGTCTCTTGAATCTTGTTCATGGGTGTGTTGGAAAATATTCTTGCCCACCCCTGGTATATATTCATATACTGCCACAGCCATATTGGTTTGACTGTATATGTAGCTATCTATCTATCTCAGAGGGACGCGGGTGGCTCCAAGACGGGGTGAGCTCCCTTTGCTCGGTTCCTGCTCCTGCCAACCTAGCAGTTTGAAAGCAGGTCAAGTGCAAGTAGATAAATAGGTACCGCTCCGGCGGGAAGGTAAACGGCGTTTCCGTGGGCTGCTCTGGTTTGCCAGATGTGGCTTAGTCATGCTGGCCACATGACCCGGAAGCTGCACATTGGCTCCCTCGGCCAATAAAGCAAGATGAGCGCCACAACCCCAGAGTCGGTCACGACTGGACCTAATGGTCAGGGGTCCCTTTACCTTTATCTCAGGGCAGTCCAACTTCTCAGACTAAGAGTGCCGCTGCTTTGGACCAATCAAAGCACAAAGCACAAAACAAACTGTGGAGGGAGAGAACCAAACTGGGCCAGTTTGGAGGTGGGCCAGGTCCCACTCAATCCCTGACCTCAATTTCTGTGGTGTTCCCACTACTGCTGCCTTGGCTACCACTGCCTCCACCACCATGGCCACTGTTGCAGGCCACCAAGTAGCTGCAAGGCTGTGAGGGAGCTGCCAAGCAGCTACTTTCCCACCCAGGATTTTAGACCATAGGAAAAAAAGGGGGGAGAGAGATTGCACAATCACTTGGGACAAACTTGCCGCTCAAGTAGATGTCAATGACCAGCAATGAGAGTCTGCCAAGTTCAATGGGCTAACTTTTAGGTTGCAATCCAAGCACCCACTTAGCAGGAAGGGCAACCAAACAGGGCCTTGCATGCCACATGCTGGACCACCCTGATCTATCTAGCTCTATCTATCCCTTCCCTAAAACATGAAAGGAAATGTAATGCCAGTAAAACAATTTTATTGGCTTCAAGACTACTGAGGTGCAACAAGCTGGGTGCAAATTTCAGTACCCAGATCTGCCCAAAATGCAGTGATTGGAGAAAAAAAGTACTCTATTTAGGTTATTGATGCTGCTCATATCCCATTTAAAACAATTACCATTGACCTGGAGGCAATGAGGCTTTGATATTCATCTCAAGAAGAAGAAAAATATACACATAGAAAGAAAGTGCTATTTTTCATTCTGAAAACCTTGCTTCATGGCTATCAAACTCCCCCATGCTTTACCCCATTTTGTCAGTGGTCCATAATAAAGAAAAGAACAGATTAAATTTTATGAATTCAGCCAGCTAAGTGAATAATTCTAGGTTTCAATTATTTCTGACTTAATGCCCGAGTGTGTCTAATTTTCATTCTAATGCCTACAGAGAATCATGACTTTAGCATAATTCATGTTGATGCATTTTGACATTTTCAACTACAGTGGTTTGCTTCCCTGGAATATGCAAGCCATCATAAAATGCAATAACAAAATATCAAAACGAAATATCTAACAGAACTAAAGGAACCAATTTGGTTATGAGCATAGATAGAGGAACGACAAAAGGGATTAGAATTTGAGGGCTGCATCCAATGAGGAGAGGGCTCTGATCTGAAAGCCACAATGCTTTTTCGGCATACTTCCCTTTCAGAAGATTAAACCAAATGTTCCTTTTAAAAAAAATGAATTTCATTTCAGGTTTATGGCATGAGGGGAATCTCATCTCCTTTTCAAAGAAAAGATGGAGCACTCCTAATCATTTTTTAACTGACCATCTTTCCTTGATTTGATATTTAGTCATGGATAATGGTATATAAAACACTTTTATTGCACAAGAAACCTGAGTGAAAATTCATGTTGTCTGTTACACAAGACTAGCAGCACACCTGTAGTGGCAGATTGGAGAGGGATGGCTGCATATGGGGATAGCATACCAAACACCTCGTGGAAAATAGACTTGTTTTCATTCCCTTTGTTTCTGCTGTTGGCACTGCCATATCCCTTCACTATTATGTTATGTGTGAGAGGTAAGATGTAAATCATATATGCTGAAGTCGTTTTGTGCCTTGAGTACCCTTCCCCAACAGAGGCAGCATTTTAAAATGTTTTTCTGCACCATTCAGACAACAGTCCCCATCTTTACCAATCCCTGCCTCATTGTGCCATCTGAAAGGAGTTGCGGTGCCCTGCTGCACAACAGGGCTGCCTCTAGGGATGGATCCGTCCTATTTCAGATTCACAGACACTCCATCAAATGCCCTTCCTATCCAGTTTTGTGCAGGTTTTTTTTATTTAAGGAATGCATGAAGTCTGCAATTGAATTGCATAAATGTGATCACACTTTTAACAGCACACTTTCCCCAAAACATGCTCTATGAATGCAGTTTTAAAACATGATATGCATATTTTCTGCACTCTTTTTGCACGCTGAAACTGCCTTGCAAAATCTGGAGAAGTGGTTGGACTTGGAGTTGCTTTCTGAAAGCAAATTAGGGAGCATAGAATTGGGTCAGTCTGAAAATGGATTGAACAAATTCCTTCTGAACTTCTATCAGACAGTTGAAATGCAACTATCTGTTTGTTATTTTAAGGAAAGTGTTGAGTTTTATCACTTCACACAGGCATTTTCCTGTTAAAAAATTGATCCCGAGACAACATCCAGGCTATGGATGGGTAAATATTCTGGTTTTGGTTTTCCCCAGTTTCTCATTTTTCCATTCTGAAGTTTGAATCTCTACAGCAGTTTGCAGGGATTTTTTTTTTAAATCCTCATGAAAATTCATCTGCATTCTAGTGCAGATTCCTCATAATATGGACATATTTTTTAAACATTTCCCCTAATATAATGTATTCATAGAATTATAGAATTGTAGAGTTGGGACCATAAGGATCAACTAGTTCAACCCCCTACAATGCAAGAATCACAGCTAAAGATAAATGACTATCCAGCCTCCTTTTAATAACCTCCATTGAATGGGAGCACCACCTTCCAAGGCAGTCCATTCCACTGTCTTAATGTTAGGAAGTTCTGCCTAATGTTTAGTTGGAATCTAGTTACTGTAATTTGAATCCACTGGTTTGGGTCCCACCTTTTGGAACACCAGAAAACAAGCTTGCTTCCATGTGGAAGACTTTAAGATATTTGAAAACTGCTATCATATCACTTCTCAGTATTCTCTTCTGCAGGCTAAACATACCCAACTCCTTCAACCATTCCTCATAAGGCTTGGTTTTGAGACCCTTTATTATCTTGGTCTCCCTCCTCTGCATTCCAGCCAGTCAATATCCTTCTTAAACAGTAGTGCCAAGAACTGGACACAGTACACCAAATATTTTAAATGTTAATTTCACAAATATATGCATTTAAATGCACACTTTGCCCTACTGTGTGCATTTTTGTACACATCACTTAGCTGGAGAACTGCACAGCAAAATTTGGAGAAAGTGAAAATGAGATAAATTTGCCTTTAAATGTGAATCAAATGTCTTTCTTTGTCCCTCCTGAATATCCCCATGAACCTATAACTGTGTTTTGTGTTTCCCCCTCCCAGCCTGTGTACTCATAAGGTATGGCAGCCATTCCACCAGTGTAGCTGTGGCATAGCTCTCGCTATCTGACTTCTGGTGCAAATGGAATATTGGGTTTATCTTATATTCACCACTATAGATATTAATTTGATTTGGCTTGGCTCTTCTCCCAAGCACACAAACATGTTGTTTCATGGATATACTTATTGCAATTTTATATTTAGATTTGCCTACTAGACACAATTATATGCCAGACTTTCTTGCTCATTTCTTATCTTTGCCCTAGTTTCTTAGGCTAAAACAGCAACTTTTGGCTTCTCTTGTTGTGAGAGTATAAAATTGTTTCTGCCCAGGAGGACCACATGATAGAAACGTGCCCTTAGGAAATTGAAGTTTCACGGGGCTCTGGGGAAATCCCAGCAGATAAGCATCAGTTCTACAAGTGGTACTTAATATTTGATTCTATCCAAGCAAGAGGGGGGAGAAATATATTATCCAGCTCTTCAGGTATTAATGTCAATCTAACAAGATGGCACACACTGTAAAATAAAACCCAGAAAGCCAAGACCATGGGGCAATGTGAATAACACCCCTAAAGTTGAGGTCAACATTCTCATTATCTGGGCAGCTGCTAAATGTCACTGCAATCCTATGGTCCAGGTGAGACAGCTGCTGTTCTGCATTAAGTGTAATGGGTGGAGGCTGGAAATGACAACACAATATGAATGGGTGTTCATTTCAAGTTGGGTGTTGCTATTCGTTGATGACCACTGATGCCCCCATGGTGCTTATCTTGTACAAATTTCCAACTGACCTCCACCCAATGAGTTTGCGCTGAACTGCTATGGTTGCTTTTGCCTCCGCCAGGGGCAGCAGCACTTGTCTGGTGAGAGAGTCACCTTTCCATTTATATACTTCTGTTGTTGTGCTAATTAACTCTCAGTCATCATGGCAGTCTCAGCAGCCTGGCATAAGACAAGACAGAGAGGAGGGGTCTTATCACCAGGCTAGATGATTCGCCTCCCTCATCAATCTTTCAGAAAAGGCTAACAGCAGACAAGGGAAGGTCAATGATGGTAAGTCCTCTTCCCACTGGTGGCTGCTGCCCATTGGGACTGGTAGGGCAGAAGGTGGAGAGGCCAATGAGAAGCAGAGGAAAATAAATCTAGTGCTGTCCCCATTCTTCTCCCTGAATTCTTCAAGGGCAAAACTGATATTATGAAGGACGAAGCTGACAGACAGGGCCACCCTGCTGGGCTGATTGTAAGAAGAAAGGCAGGTGAGGGCTGGTTGATGGCAGACTGGCATTGATGAGGCAATAATCCATTTGCCCTCATGAACCAGCCTCCCCAGCATGGAAGTTGCAGATACTAGTGCAGGTCTTACTGACGTTCACATTGGATATTTCAGGAGATACGATGCTGGCCCCTGGGATGCCCTCCTAAAAAGCATAGGATTGTTTGGTAAATGGAGCAAAAAGAAAACTAAGTTTCAAGGATGTTCTACAAATCATAGCTGATTCCCATTCGTAACAAAATCATTTTGGATTTATAATAAGTAAATGTTATTTCAGGCTCACTAACTTTATGCCATGGTGTAGACAAGCTATCACACACACAAAGATGAACATAAAGAAGAATTACGGTGTTGTGCATTACTCGTCATAATGCAATATCACATCTCACATATTAATGCAATTCCACACTGTGCTATTGTGGAAGATGAACTCTTGAACAGCCATTCAAATCTGATAAAATATAAACTGGTGACAGTAATTCCACAAGAACATTTAATATGTTGAGCATTGCACTACGGGAATCAAAGCAAATTCTTATGACATTATGAGAATGGATAAATCATTTAGATTTAAATGTGCAGCACTCCATTTCATTGGTGATTTGCTACACTTGAAATGAAGTTCCCTTGCCCCTCTTCATAGAGTAGAGTCTCAAATAAAGTTGCCATATACATTTCAAGGGGAGGGAGTTGGAGACAGTTTTCAGCATGGGATTGTTATTCCAAGATGTATTTTTTAATCTGTTTTTAGTTTATTGTTGATTTTAGGTTTTGAATGATTTACAGAGGGGTTTTTATAGGCATTTTTTCTGGCAATTTTATTGTTCTATTCACTTTGTAAACAACATTGAGGGTTCTTTTAACAATCAAATGGTTTATAAATTTTATGAAATAAGGGAGTAAGTAAAACTGTTAGCATTGTTTTCATTAGGCAGATACCCACCTGCTCTTTATTTTGTCACATAGTTGCAAATCAATTATTATTAATCTCGCTTCCTTTATCTACCACCCTGTTATTTTGCTGCTTTCAAGATATGTTATTTCCCTTAACTTTCTGTTTTTCACCTTCTTATAGTGCTTACTTAGGGCCAAGTTAGAAATGAAGCCGGATAACTGTGATTAAAAGCCTTCTAATTAGCAATCGCCAGCGGCTGCTTTGAAAATCATAGAGGCATTGTTGGTGTTTGAGGTGTTCAGCCCTTTCCTCTCATGTTATATTCCCAATCAAAATCACACCACAAGGTGATATTTGCTCTGCAAGGGAAGCAGATTAAGGGCACTTCCAGACTATATCTCTTTCCAGATGAGATTCAATTACAAACCCACAAATTCATGTTATGCAATTAAAGCTGCTTTGGTGCTCTTGTACAACAAACCCACTTCCTCGAGAGACAGGACTTTTTGCAGTGAGGAAAATGCACTGGAAAATGTGGGATAACACTTGCTTTGATGCAACATCATCTAGCCTCTCCACAAAGAAATAGCCAATATCACCTAATTTCCCAACCAGAAAAAGAAAAGAAAAGAAAAGAAAAGAAAAGAAAAGAAAAGAAAAAAGTAAAGAATGTTCAGTTAACATAAACCCAGAGTATAATCCTGTAAGGACTACTCAGAAGTAAGCTGTATTACATTCATCGAGACTTGCTCCCAAATAGACATGTATAGGATTGCAGCCACAGGAGAGTTATTAAAAGTCACTTCGACAAAAATCAGTGGATCTTTATTTTTATACACTCACCTAGAAGGTAAATACAACATCCTCAATGTGTGGTGAACCCTAAACCAACCATGACTAATATCAGCCACAGGGATACAAAGACATGTCACATGGCAGGTCACAGAAAGTTCAAAAGTAAATTGAGTGGGAGAAAAGAACTGCTAATGCTGTCATGTTTGCTTCAAGTTTCATAGCCATGACTCATAGGTTAATAAAATACAAATAGGGCATCATTGTGAACACCTTTTTAAATTTCTGGCCATCTGTACCACCAGCTCATCCACATGCAGGGCAAAGGCACTGAACTCATGGTGGAAGGCCTTACTTGTCTGTCAGGTGGAAGCTGTTGTATGTATGCCAGCATCCTCCTGAAACCTTTGGTGTTCTTCCCTTGAAATTTGCCCTCCTCCCCCCCCGACTATGTGGTTTAGGAGGATTATTTCATACGATGCCAATGTGTTACCCCCTCTTGGCCATTGGAGCACCTGTTGCCTGTTGCATCTAGTGCCACACTGGAATCTATCCTTCAGTTTCTCTAAAGCTTGCTTGCTTTCTCTGAGAAGGAGTTATGTTTTGTTTTCCTTGGAATTTCTTTAGAATTCCATGAGGGCAGGGTTTTGCGTTTGCTGTATTAGTGTAAGGTAGCCAAGGGTGGTGTGTTTTTCTTGCTGGTAAACATTACTCCAGTACACTGCAGCACTGCTGGGAGCCTCCACATTGTGATCTAGAAACTCCCCATGGAAGTGTAGCATGCTGGGTAGTATAGCCTGCTGAGGAGGTAAAATGGCAGCCATAAGTAGGGTTCAGAAATGCTGCTGCCACCACTTACACTACAAAACCCCACATAAATGTTTTTTTGGGGGGATTACAAAAAAGTAAGACCAATCAAATGAATGTGTATAAGAACATAAGAGTCTGGTGGATCAGACCAGTGGCCCACCTAATTCTGCATCCTGTTCACACAGTGGCCAACTAGACGTCTATGGAAAGACCACAATCAAATCCTGAGTGCAGCAGCATTCTCCTTACCTCTGTTTCCCTACAACTGGCATTCAGAGGTACACTGTGTCCAACAGTGGAGGGAGGACATTTCCATTGTGCTTAATAGCTGCTGAAAGCCTGATCATCCATGACTTTTAAAGCTATTCAAGTTGGTGGTCATCACAGCATTTTGTGGGAGGAAATTCCATATTTGTAAAATGGAATGTTTATGAAATGAATGTGATTTTATGACATATTATGAAGCAAAAGCAGAGCTTATTAACAAAAAAATAAAGTAACAAAATGGGGGGAATGTTTTAAATACCCCTAATTTACTGAGGGGGACCCTCTCCATGAAAATTCTGCTTTCTTGTCAGCCAAAGTCAAACTTCATTCATTCCTCTGAGAGAATATTTTAATGGGCCCAATGTCATACAAGTGTGAGCAGTTTCATTTTGCAATATGTCAATCATGGCTCCTTCCTTCATAATACAGTTAGTTCATTTCTATTCAAATGACATGGCCCTTAAAGAGAATTCTTGCCGAACTTCATCATGCCTTTCTTATTTCTTCACTTGCCTATTAAAATTAGAATTGTGAAAGAATGACATTTTGCAGAGAGTCAGAATCTCATCACACCTCCTGAGCAGGAGTGCATCACAAACCAACTGACACAATGCTGACAGTGGCATCATAGAAGGTTGATGATGATTCAGTGTCACATTTTGTCACAGGAAATCAAGATGACAAAAGCTTTGGTATTTGTATAAGATATTTTCAGAAGCTTCACGATGGCAGTCTGGTTTGAAGGTGGACAGCTACACTTCTCCAATGCAAATTTACTTACTTGAGAAGGGAGGCTGATTGGTTTTATATGAGGAAAACATTGGGCGGGGGAATCACAGAATAAAATACATCTTGACACAATACACCATCACTCCAAGCTGACAAGACGGTTCCACTTGGAAGTGGAATGGAATTACAGAACTTTCTTTTCCAGGAAGTATAGGAATGAAGGAAGCTGCTTAAAAGTGCTTTGAATTTGAATAGAACAATCCAATCCAAATAACTTTATTTTACTAGCCATTGTACAAATCTGAGTCAAAAATAAATACAAGCAAAAAAAAGGGTTGTCATGCCACAAATAATAGTCTCTATTTAGATCTGTGCATCTCCCTTACAGTTCACTGCTATATTGTCCAGGGTCTTCTCAAGACAAATTGGTTGGTTGGGGTGATGGTGGTGGTACCTGCCTTTTCTTTGCCTACCACAACTTTAGCAGATAACGTATTGGGTAGGATTCTTACTAAGGTATCAGAGAGGGTGTTGTACAGCTTTGCCTTCCCCCTACAGGAAGTTGGGGTATCCTGTTAAAGGGATTCTAGGGAAAGTGTTTCCACCCTAAGCTGTTGGGGGCTGAGGGCTGCAGTTCTGAAGGCTGCTCATATTTGATATCTATCAAAGGGTAATCCTAGGCAGTTATCAGGCAGGCTGACTGATTTGTAAATCACCTCATACCTTATATCTCTAAATTATGTTTACTTTAAAAAAAAAAACAAAAAAACTTTGGTAGTTTAGCCAGTTGGTAACTTATCCAGTTGTTAACTTATCCAGTTGTTAAGTTCTGTTTTTAAACTTTATTTTGCTCATTAATAACTGAAACATTTTTAAGATGGATGCAAGTGCACAGGCTTCATTTTCATTTTGGAGAGGTTATTGAAGCATGTCGGCCCCTTTTAAAGAAAAAACCTTTAGAAATATCTGATCAAACTATTGTTACTTGGTAACCATTGAGTAATGTGTGGGAGGAGTACATCTCTTCAAAACATTCAACCCAGGAGAAAGGTATTATCCTCTTATGCTAGCACTTTGCACAGTTGTGATTATTACAGCTGAAGATGGGCATTGCATAATTATATATCTGAGGTAGGAGCTGTAACTGTCCATTAATATGGACTCAGTGTGTACAAGTCAGTGCTATAAAATCAAGCAAAACTTAATTGTTTGTATCACTTTGATACTTTAATCACAACCTGAAGCAACATTGCCAATTAAATGTCTCCAGCAGACCATTCTCCCGCAAGGAGAAACATCTTAAAAGTTTTGTTGTTGACATTTTAATGGATAAATTGCTGGGGCTATTAGTAATGGTTCTAATATTATTCTGCTAGTCATTAGTAGAGCAATAGCCTGACCCTGAAATTTGCTCTGCCAGCACTTAGGTATGCATATAACTGTGCCATGGGGTGTTTTCATAGCCATTCCAGAACAGCATTGCAAAAGAAGGAGTTGCAGTGTGGCTGCACTGATATTATGACAGTTTAGGCCAGGATGAGCCCACCTGACTTACCCTATGGCTATTTTGAGAGGATGGCTGGGATATGAATAAACCAAAAGGCATGAAAGCTGAAAATTGCATGTGGAAGGCCTGGTACAACACAACAAGAGATAATTCCTCAGTGATTATGTGCCCACCAGAATCTGCTCTGGCACCCACAAAGTGTCTCAGTAAATAGTTTTTCAAAAATCCATGATGCCTGGGAGACTGCTTGCTGTTTTCTGCTCAGTTTTTACTTTTACACAAAACATGCTTACATTTCATAGGATTCCAGGATTCGACATGCACCCACCTGTTCTGAAAGAAATGGTGCAAATAGTTTCTCACTGTGAGTGAGTATGGTGGCAGCTGATGTAGGTACTTTTCCTTCTTCTGATGTGCCAGTTAATATCACTTTGTGGCTGTTTCCACTCTTTGGGAAGTGGCAATCATTTTGTGTTGATGCCATGCCTCTACAATGTCCATTTTGTGATTTGCACCTATGACGAGTTCCAAATATGACCCCATCCACCTTTTTAAAAATACTATACAATTTGGAACTGCAGACTTTAAGGAGAATTTCAGATGAAGAGTATTCTAGGAACATCCACAGTTGAGTCTATGGCTGAGATGAAGTTTTGCAGACGACATTTTTTTATTGTAACAGGAAGTCCAAACCGTTTTTGGATGCTATTCTGGTTTCTCATATTTGGTACATGGGTATTTTTGACATGTGGTTTTTGGCATGTATTTGAGATATTTTTACCTTGTCCTTCTAACAAGTACATTTAAGGAAGTAAAAACAACAACAACAAAACTATGCTAAAGGCATTAGCAAAGAACAGCTATAAAACAGCTTGGTAACAATGAAAGAAACCTGATGTATGAAAACAGTAAATAGGGAAGATCATAACTTCCTGCACTTCCTGTGCAGTGCAAACTTAAACATATCTACCGAGGACTCAGCAATACAGCTGCAAATATTTGTTTTAAAATGTGTTGTAAAGTGCGCTATACAAATGTGACACCAGATGCCAAATTCAATGTATTTTTCAAAACATTTTTTAAAAAAGCATTTTCACAGGGTTTTTTAATATTTGTGTAGATTCCACCTAAGATGTCTATTGGATCCAGTGGTATTTAATCCCAGGTCAATATAGAGAGAGGATTGCAGACTTAATAACTTAGCCTTCACCAACATAGAGCTCTCCAAACATGTTTTGAACCACCATTTTAGTTCTGGCTGGGAATTTCTGTCCAAAACATCTGCAGAGCACCACATTGGTGAAAACTGCCATAACTTTCTCAAGTACTCTTTAAAGACTGCTTACTTCCATTTTCTACACAATGCACAAAAGAAAATAGCTGACCTTAGTCATCCTTCAGGCATGCCTAAGGGATAAATTATGTCGCTGCAGTGCTACCTGAGAAAAGTCCCCCCTTTGGGGGTTTGTGGTGGTTCTTTGGTCCCCTACTTCTTCCACATTTATTATTTACTTTTTGTTATGTAAATAGCATATTCCTTGCTATTTATAGGCATGAACACTTGTTTCTGAAATAAGAAATAAATGGGATGGGAAACAACAGGGCAGGGAGGGAGGGAAGGAAGGAGAGAGGGGGACTTCAACACTTGACATACTAGGCCAACTGCAAACATTGCAGCAGGACCTGGCTGAGTCTGCATATTGAAATTCAATTTTCCCAGAACATCTTACTGCAACATTATGTTGAACATCCTAGGGGAAATGGTAGCTCCCACCATATTTGGGGCACCGTGGGTGCTTCTACCACGGCCAGGTGTGTATGAAGGAACCCATCAACATAAGAGGAGTTCTGCTAGAGGGACTTTGTTTAGGACACCAGTCAGGCATGGAGCTGCCCTTGGAAGAGGGGGAAAGAGAAAGAGAAACATTATTATGTGTATGGAATTTTAGTTGATGTAGAAAAAATTACCCACATTCACACCCAGACCCCTCTTCTCATAATCTTGGAACCAACTCAGGGCTGTCCAATGGTCCCTGATTCCATTCCTGGCATCAGGGCTGGATAAGTGTCCAGCCTGAAGCCCTGGACAGCTGCTGCCAGTCAATGTAGACAATACTGAACTAGATGGTCAACATAAGGAAGCTTTCTTGTTCCTATGTGTTTCGTCTTCTTCATGTAATACAGTTGATGGAATTCGGTACTACAAGATGTGGGTCATGGCCACTTCTTCCAGTTCAGATATTTTTAAAGGGGAATTTTGTAAATCCGTTATGCACACCAGTTATGTATGAAGGGGAGGAGGAAGGGAGGCAATAGCAAGAAGGGCTGTTCCTTCCAGCCCTGCTTCTGGAATTCCTAGAAGCATCCAGCTGGCCACTATGTGAAACAGGTTTCTGGACCAGATGGACTTTCAGCCTACTCCATGGATCGTCAACTCAGTGTCCTCCAGATGTTGATGGACTACAGTTCCCATAGTCCCTGACATTGGCTATGCTGCCTGGGCTGATGGGAGATATACCCAACAACATCTAGGAGCACCATGTTGGCTACACATTGTCTAATCCATCAGCATTCTTATATTCTTAGTCCTCTTTTGGCGTTGTACCTCCATTACCTTTGTAAACTTTCCACATTTAAAGATTTTTATTTTTTGAGGGGTGGACTCAAAAATATAGCCGAGGATGTCTCATTCATGATTAAAATTTTGGTTTTTTTAAGCCCTCTTCCTGTGTTCTAAGCAGGTAATTTGCCTAGAACCCTGCTGGCAGTCAGGAACCCTGTGTGATCAAATGCATGTATTCAAACATATTTCTTTATTTTATGTATTGGATGTGTGTGTGTGCGTGCGTGCGTGCATGCGCAGCATAAGAGCAACAATAAAACTGCATTTATAAAACAATACAATATGCATCACAAATTATTAGTGTAGCTTAATACATCAAACATAGCTGGACCAATCCTCAGGGAAAGCCTATAAGTTTTAAGTAGGTGTGAAATACCAATATTATAGGTGCCTGCCTGATGTTCATTGGGTGTGCATTCCAAAGGGCAGATACCCTTGGTGGATATAAGGTGAACCTCTGAAGCATAAGGCACTACTATGAGTGTCTTGCAGGATGGTCAGGAAGTGTTTATACAAGGTAAGGCCTTCCCAGAGGTAACAAGTGGAGGCTGGTGTCCACTGGACTTGACGGGGCAGAAGACAGAGAGGCCCAACAGTAGGTGGCTCCAGAGACAATGACAGGCAGAGCCAACTCATTCTAGTTCTTTCCCCATCCTACTTTCTGCTGAGTTCTACAAGGACATCACTGAGCCTAAGGAGGAGGCAGGCAGCAACCCCTCGACAAGTTGTATGAAAGGAGGTGGGGGTTGGCTGAAGGTTGGTGGGGCAGCACCCCATTTGCCCTACTAGGCCATCCTCTATTGGGGGCAACCATTTTTTGCTGAATATATTGAGAAGCTTCAGCACATGTGCCCACTTCCTGCTCACAAACATTGTTTTGAATGCACAAAGAAGGCTTTGCAGATAGTCATTTCAGAAGGCTTTAAATTAGGTTGAACCCTGTAAACACCTAATTTAATGCATGCAAATTACTTCCAGGATTTTCTAATCAGTCTAAGATACTGCTTCTGATTCCTGACAGAGGATTATGAAAAGAAAGATGAGGTGGCCATAGCAAGAACAAACATCTGAAAAGAAAAGATTAAAAACCCATGTTTTCCTTTTAAATAGGATAAGTCATCTTAGCTCACCCATCCTATTCCCCACTGCAATAAGCAAGGGTGGTTATTCTCCCGGTGAGTTCTTTATTACAGTGACAGTTTTCAAGCTTCCATGAGACACAATTCTCAGTGAGATTAGTTTGTCCTGCTGTGTCCACTTATTGATGTACTGTCCAAATTCTCAACAGATGAATAGTATAACTCAAACATTTCTTTAAAAAGTGCTTTACCCTTTCAGTGAGATTTTCTTCTTCTTCACATGATACATCCCACTGTGAGCAGATTACATTTTATACTCTATGGAAGTCCTCATGTTCTTTTGAAGTAACCAACTAGGCAGTCATATGCATGTCTATTCAGACGTTAAGTCCAATGATGGTCAGTGGAGCTCACTTTGGGATACGCAAATCTGTCAATTCTGGCTTTTCTCAGTTTCTAATTTTTCCTGTCTTAAATTCAGTTCTCCTCATAAGCACACCAGTTTGCATTTTTAAATTAAAATACTTTTCATGCAAAGTCACCAGCGTTTTAACGGACATTTTCCCCAATATACACAGTTGTATATGCAATTTTGCTTAATATACACATTTCCCCCCAAATATAATATGTAATGAATATTTCTATACAAATGTTTAATGCACACTTTACCTAAGCATAGACAGTTATATATATATATATATTACTTGGCTGGAGTACTGCAATGCAAAATTCAAAAAAGTTTGAATTTCATGGGATGTCTACATTTCAGTTCACATATTGTTTTGAAAAGAGTTCATTACATAGGCTCATATTTAAATGTGAACTGCATCAAATTTCTCTCCCATCCCCAGGATCACACCTTCAAACGTATGTAGAAGATGGAAGCCTAATAGAACACTCTACAACTTGGATGATGTCTTAATCTATGTAGGCTAAGGTACTTTGTAAACACTAATTAACAGAGCTGTAAAAAGCCCCTCAAGGGATAATGGGCAACTAATTGTCCCTATTTTATTAATATATATTCACTATACACCTGAGTCACTTTTATTATGATTGATTTTATAAATGAGAAAACTGAAGACGATTCCTCAGTGGCTAAGTTGTTACAAATGGGAATCAAATACCAGTGTGAGAGGCAACAAGGGACTAAATCATTTGTTTGGTTTTTTACAATAATGTAATTCTCATTTCAGAAGCGGTCTTGAGGAATAAACTGGGAAGTATACTGGTACCATGGCCTTTTTGAACAACAGGCTCATACAGGAAACTGTTTCTAGACAAATGTCAGCTTTTGAGCTAGTGGTAAAACAAAGCAGAGGTTCTAAATGATTGGTGTCAAAGTTCTGATTCATTTTTCTTATTCATTTCATGTTTATGCCACTTTATATTTTTAGGGGGGGAAATCTCAAAGCGATCGACAGCACATTAAAACATCAAAGTTTACATTCAAGGCAACATAATTAACAGGAAACAAAATATTATCTTAAATTTTCGAAACAAAACATTTCAAAGGAGGTCAGCTACAGAGTGCACATTTAACACAGCAAAGTTTACCCCCCAAAACAAAAGAAAACATTACTAAAGAAAGTCAAGTATAAAATGCGCATTTAAAAGAGAATAAAATATTATCATATGCATAGAACTTATCTACTGGGCATTGATTGTGGAAGCTCAGGCTCAGTGACCTGGATCTGCACTCAGAGACAGCCAATATACCATCAAAATCACTGCAAGTCATGCTGCATGTCAAAGTTACATCAAATTCTAGTAAAATCTGATCCAAATGGTCAGGGAGGTTGAAGGCTGATGCGGATTTATGAAGTTGGCCATATGTGGAGGAAGAAGAAAGCAAGGGAGGCAAGCAAAGCAACATCAGGACCTGCCCCAGTTGCTGGGAATCTTGAGTGGGAAGAGTGTGATTGAGCTGGGGTTCTGCTTTTGGGCTTCCCATAGGCATTTGGTTAGCTGTTGTGAGAACAGAATACTGGACTAGACAGGCCATTAGCCTGATACTGCAGACTCTTCTGATGTTCTTAGACTGCATATTTCTTCACTGCTGGTCTTATTGCTGTGAAGGAGGGTAAGTAAGCTCTCCATCTGTCACAATTGTCAAAATGGATAGCTGCTACAAGTAGCCAGAGGCCTCTTGACATGGTGGGAAGGGGCATTTCAATGTGAAGCAGTCTACAATGTTGATTTGGCACAGATAGTTATCATTTTTGCATTTGGCACAGATAGAATCATTGGCTTTCTACAAACCATTGTAGTATCATGGTTCCTGACGAGAGGGTTATAAACTGAAACTTATGGAGAAGACTAGGGTGAAAGGAGAGGTGAAGAGCTGGCTAGAAGGACAGGATCCTGTTACTGATAAAAGACACATCAAAGTCTTGGCAACCATCCCAAAATGGGACTTGATTTGCCTTAGCAAAATGGTCATACAACATTGTTGTGATTAAAAATTGAAAGTATTTAGCTATTCCTCAGCTGGCTTGTTATCCAAGCTGTTTCACCATATGCCTAAGGGTTAAAGAGCTGAGTTCTATCTGACACTGCTGTAAATGGCCCATTATCAGCACTTGGGTGCCATTTGTTTTTCGAGTGTTGACTTTTGACAATTTGTCTTTGCATCTTGCAATCACATTGGACAGGCTGTAAGATATAGATTTACAGATACAAAGCAGAAGGCAAGGAAAAAGAAAGAAATATCTTCCTGACATAAACATAGTTTTGAGAGAGATGATGAAGCTGGTTTCTTTATCTGAAACACATTTACAAATTCAGAAGAAAGCAATCAAACTTTTGAACCCCAAGAATGCAGTCTTTATAAGAAATGTTCTTATAATGGAACTCTCAAGTCCGTCAAGGAGTCTGATTTTTAAAAACTCAAGACAGTCACAATCAAAAGGTTTTAAAAACGATAATCCTTCCATTCACTAGAATCATTATACTATATGGGGAGGGTGGCGGTGGTGGTTTGGGTCCTGGAAAAACAACATTCAGCTGGCTTTAAACTCAATTCAAAGTGTGGATTGTTTGAAATGATTTTGTTAGAGCATGGGGATTAAGGGAGCTGAGACCCAAGCCTTGTATAATTATGATCCACATTTGTATCAATACTGCTTGCGGTTTTATTGCCATGGCAGCACATATTTACAGAGGTCTGCATTGATTTTGCATCTCTGTAGGAAAATCCCACAGTGCTGACTTGTAGGTTCCATATTAGCAATTTGCATGGCTGACTGTTGTTGGGCCAAGGGAACAGCATTCCACATTTGGCCAGTAATTCATAGGTTTTCACAAAAGCCTAATAAAACCTGGAGGTACTTTATTTATAGGTGTTGTCTCCCCTCCCCCCTTCTCATGTCCAGAACAGGAGGGAAGGAGATGCATTTTTTCATGATTGGTCAGAAGTTTTCTCAGTAAAATCCCTAAAGAATGAAAGGTAGATCCTGGGACTCAATTAGGAATGGATGAATTAGTCTATTTCTACTTCATGGGCACTTCCAGACTGGTGCTATTTCCAGAGGGACTAAATCACATACTGACAAATTGCACAGTTAAAATTGATTTGGAGCTCCTGCACAACAAATCCACCCCACTCCCTTTTTTGTGATTAGGAAAGGGATGGGAAAATGCACTGGAACAGTGTGGGGTAAGATTTCCATAACACATACCTCATCTAACCTCCCTGTAAAAAAATCAAATGAAGGCTCAATAAATAACCAATGTCATCTAACCTCCCCTCAAACTTTATGGAAAAAAATCAGGATATCACAATGTATGAAATCTTCCATTGATTCATGTTACAGGAGTTAAATAAATAAATGTCACAAAAAGATGTGAATCTGCATGAAATGTCTTGGGCTGAAAGTTTAGCAGCAAAGGGCTAAAGTGTCTCTGGAGGGCATGGGGGGGGGAGAATTTTTATCTGGTTCTGGTAAATGGCTCTCAATTAACAGCTGGCAGATTTAAAATATGCCATATCTTGTTACCCATCTTCCATCTTTAACAGCACCATTATTTTTGAAAATGGTATTGGTATAATTACTTTGCAACTAAGTATTGCAGGTAGATACACCTTTGTAACTATTTATCTCCAGTCTAGGGTTCCTGAAATCTATTTCATTCATTGCATCAAATAAATAGAATTCATTCAACAAGTTCCCCCAGACACAGAGAGAGTAGTATTTGTGGTACCAAGCTCTATCTAGATCTTTAGTCAGGAGTGAGGCCTGCCTGCATGATTCCTATCCCCCTGTCCTCACATTCACGTCCATGGATATATCACATGAACAGAGGTAGCAACTATCTAGAGCTTCCTCCTCTGCCTGGCTCTCTCAGTGGTACAGAAATCAGAAAAAACCAATAGCTATACCCATAGAGCTGCTGTATTGATTCTCATGGCACTGCAGAGAGAAACTGAATAGACTGGTTTGAAACTGAAACAAAGGTATACAAATATGCATGACAAGGAAAAGAAATTGGGGGTGGGTGGTGGAAAGAAGAATGTTTCCTATATTGCCAGGTTACCTGCATCAAACCAAATGACAGAACTCAATGCAATCTCAGCTGCCGAGCAAGTGGCTTCCCTTGAATGCATCGGTTACATCCTAGTCCATAGTGGGCCTGCCATATAATGCCTCAGCTAGTGGTTAATAATGAGATGTTATGCATTCATGCTTGAAATTGTGGGTCACTTTTGATTAAGTATCTTCCACAGAAAATAAGGAATGGCATTCTCATTCCGAGTTCCCAATGTATTATGCAAGAGCTTAACAGCTAAACTTGTTAGAAGTAATATATGTAAAACTAAGCAACAAGGGGAAAGCAAACCCAGGGAGCTTTGTTGAGCTCCAACTCGAACCTTTGATCAAAATTGAGAAAGAAACACACTTGTCGAGGGGACAAAGTGAGGTAACTGAAGGCAACAGTTTAAGCAAGATCACTGCCTTCCAGTATTGAACTCAGGCAGCATTCACACATGGGGGTTATTGTGTTAGCTTTACCGATTAAGAGGATAGTGCTTCTGTCCCATTTTCTAATGTTCCTTTCACACTGCCATGCCGCGCTACATTTTATTCGCACCAGTAGGTACTGCAGTGTGAAAGGTGGGAATGATGCTCTGGAAGCAGCTTTCCTTTGAGAAAGCCTTTTGCAGAACATTGCCTACATGCTGCAGGAATGCCCCTCCTATCAAGGGTTGATGAGCAGAGGGATTGATCCTGGAGTGTGTGTGTGTGTGATGCTCTGCAAGCAGTTTTGTGTGTCGAGGTCCCCAAGTCACCCCAATAACTCACACTTCACACAGAATTTTTGTTTAAGTTTTTTGGCATAATTTTGGCCACAATTTTATTTAAATGCACAAATGTGAGTGGTTGCTTAGGCACCGGTTACGACTATCTGTCCTTGCCCCAGGGACAGAACTGACTTCCAGATTCTAGTGGAAGCCAGTCAGGGAAAACAATATTGGGGATAAATCAAGCTGGGCAACAGACCTTCACCTCTCCCAGCATGCTCCCAGGGGCTTGCGTGGCCCAAACCTGATGCCAGGGATTTGGACGAAAGCATGGCAAACCCCCGGATTCCTTTAACGGAATTCCCTTGCAGCACCAGCATTGGAGGGGTAGGCACTTACCCCTCCACCAATTTTTTAACCAATGCCTAACCGCAAACCTTACAAGCTGTGACGATTTGCTACGCAGTAGACAAAAACCAAATGGCACCAGCCAATCAGCCAAATTGACAAAATTCCTACCAGGCCCCTGCCCCCAAAAGCAGGCGATCCCATGACAGGCATAGCAAGGTCAAAGCGATAAGACCCCCAGTTCAGGGAGGGTGGGCGGGTGATCCATTGCACGCAGCAAAAGAGAACGCCCAAATCTGCATGTCCTGTATTTAAAACCTTTGTGTCCCACCCCCAAATTGGCAACATTGAAATCTCCCCAACAACTCAATTGCCCAATGACTGCCTGTGGCCATCCAGAGAGATCTGCCCAGCAAAAGTGGGATGGACTGCTAGACCCCACCACAACACATGCTCTCTGTTAGGGAGAACACACTTTCTCAAAAGGAAAGGTGCTTGTGAAGCATCACGCATGCACAGAGGACCCAACCAACAATTGAAATGTCAACCTGGCAGGGGTTGAAGCTCCACAAGCTGCTTTCTTTAACAAATGCGGAACTTCACCCAGGGCCTGTAGGATTGCCTCCTCCACTTCACATGTGGTGGGCCGGACTATATTTTGAAAAAAAAAATGAACGAATTCCTATGCCCCACAAATAACCCAGAGATGCATTTTAAATTAAAGCACACATTCTACTCATGAAAAACACCAGACAGGCCCCACAAATAACCCAGAAATGCATTTTAAATAAAAGGACACATTCTACTCATGTATTCCCAGACTGCCCGTTGGCTGGATTGAGAAGGCGATTGGGCCGCATCTGGCCCACGGGCCTTAGGTTGCCTACCCCTGGTCTAGGATAAACTTTGCAGTATATATGGCACTCATATATATGGCACTTACTCTTGTCTACCCAGAGATGGAAGCCCTCCACCTTCAGACAAACTTAGGGATGTGATGTCAGACCTGGAGGTCTGGCAATCCTAGGGAGAAAAGGCAAGTCTGGCCTGTGCATTCCTTTCCGCATTAATGAAACATTTTCTGCAGCACACAGCCGTTCTGGCCTATTTCACACTGCAACTTTAGGATGCAGCCATTTCATTCTCATCTCAACACTCCCTGAATCTCATATTCCCCATTTTTGCATCCACCAGAGGAGAAAATATGGTTTAACTTTCTCTGTATCAAAGCAAAATGCACTCGCTTAACTTGTTAAAGTAATTGTCTTGCAATGATTGATCAAGTCATGTCAAGATAATAAGGTTTTTATGGCCCCAAGCAGGCGTAAATCTAATTTGGGGAGGGATTTTGATCTCACTGTTGCTGCTTTATCACTTTTAATTTCAACATTTTGATTTGAATTTGCTCAGCAAAATCCAATACACCTTCAATTGGCAGTTCAAGACGCTGCTGAATGCTCTTTTCTTTTCTTTTTTACACTACATTTTCTTGTGTCAACATCATGTTTTAAATCATGTTATCACTACTGTGAACAAATCCAATTAAGGAACTATTCTGCCAGTCTATTACAGGATGGAATTGCTCAGTATAATTCCCTCAACATGGTAAAACCTATCTCTTTAAAAAATATAAGCAGTAAACCGAACATGACCTGGATTAAAGCTAGTTGGAATTTTAATCATTTAGAAACAGGTCATTCCCAAGAATTCACCTGTGAGCACTAGGGAGGCTGATCCATTAGCACAATGCCCCAACAATCTCGGTCTGCCCAATCTTCCTGCCTTCGCCATTACAATCAGTCCATGAGGTGAAACTGGCTGTAAGCTTCTTCCTCCTTAGTCTCAATATTGTAGAACTGAGACAGGATGCAGGTTGATACACAAACCTGTTTAGCTGGCTATGCTTGTCATTGGCTCCAATTACATCTACTGTTGCCTTTTCTTTCTTCTGCCTACTGGTCTCAATAGGCACCAGCCACCACTCTGTGAAGAAATATCCTGTAGCGCTATATATTGCTGATGTTGATCTGCTCCAGAGCCACCCGCTAACCCACATCCATAGAAACACCATCGTACCTTCATAATCAAGGACGTGGGTGGCGCTGTGGTCTAAACCACTGAGCCTCTTGGGCTTGCCAATCAGAAGGTCAGCGGTCAAATCCCCACGATAGGGTGAGCTCCCATTGCTCTGTCCCAGCTCCTGCCAACCTAGCAGTTTGAACACACGCCAAAAAGTAGATAAGTAGGTAATACTCCGGCAGGAAGGTAAGCAGCATTCCTGTGCGCTCTGGTTTCCATCATGGTGTTCCATTGCACCAGAAGTGGTTTAGTCATGCTGGCCACATGACCAGGAAAGCTGTCTGTGGACAAACACCAGCTCCCTCGGCCTGAAAGCGAGATGAGCACTGCAACCCCATAGTCGCCTTTGACTGGACTTAACCGTTCAGGGGTCCTTTACCTGTACCTTTACCTTTTTTTAATCTTCATAATCCTTACAAAGGTTATAACCACTGATTAATATAAAGCTTAAAGGCTGATCTAAAGAGCAATGGGTCTAAGGTCCTTCACTTTGATTTATTGCATTCTGATAGATAGATCTCTAGAAGGCCGGGTGATTTTTTTTAATCAATCGAAGTACTCCTTCTAAGTAGGGCAAAAGGAGTCTTCTAAAATCTTCTAGAAACCTTGACTTTTCCTTTCTCCCTACCTTTTCATACTATATTACTGATAAATGATATTGTGGGTTCAGGTGCTGATGGGTTATATGATAATACCATATCATTCCAATTCTGTGCAGCTGCCTTGTCTGTATGCTTCTGGGATAGTGCTGGACATGCTGTTTACATTAAAATCAAACTTGTGGGTGGACATATATCAGAGAAAGATGATGCACTGGAGGGAGCCAAGCTTTTGAGCCTTCACTCTCCTACATTATTTTAATTTTGTGTAAAATCTGAATCCCCAAACAGGGCTTAATACTCTCTTGAAACTATGATTCTATGTAAACCTGGAGAAAAAATTGTTACATTCATGTATTTTTCCTTGTCTTTGCACAGTGTGCTGAAAAGAATTGGAGCACTGGATTTGTGGTGGCAGTATTTTATTGCTATATTGTTCCATCAATCTATTTATAGAGCATCCCCATAATACTGCACAGTGACCTTTAACGTTGCACTATTTTTGTTTGTTTCTTCTTCATTCTTGTAGAACATGCCTATTATCAAATTGCTTCCAGACAGCTTCTGTCCAGGCCTGTGTGGCTTTGTGTATGTGTGTGTACATGCACGGCCTATATTCTTGCTGATTATTTTTGTTCCTTAATCTTATTACTTTTAGACTGCTGTATGGCTGAACTGAATAAGCTACTTACCAGCCTCTAAGCTGAATGTATCCAGATCATTTTGAACGTATTTGCTCAACTCCTTTGTATTTGCTTTATCCCCTTTCCTTAATTTTGTGTCACAGGCAAATTTAGGTCAGGAAATTACAAAGTAAAGATAGATGGTTCTAATTCTGCCCTCTGCTTAACACTCTCCTGAAATGATATTTGCTCACAAAGGTGGCTCCCTGTTCTTCAAACTACCGTGCATCTCCCCCATCAAAACACACTCACTCACAAATCACTTCCTCCTCAATACAGCATAGCTAAATCGATCTTTAGAGATCTGTGGCTCTGACTGACTGAATAGTCATTACTGGCATACAGCAAAGAAAATCCTGATAGAGGATTATAAATGAAAATGATTGTAGAGACAATAGCCCTAGTCACATGACTCTCATCACATGATTCTAATCAGGCATGAGGCATGGAGAGCAGAGGCAGAGGTGGCAGGGAATGAAATCAGGATTCCCCTCTGATATTTATACAATTATATCACACATTTCGCCCTAAAATAATCTCCAGGCAGGTCACAACCTATCTCAGCATATGAAATTGAATGCACCCATCAAAAATTATTTAGAATATCTACAATTCACAGTCTAAAATTCCATATATACAGCCCCACATCTGTCATGCTCCAAAGCATAGGCCAATACAGTTTGTGCAAAAGGAAAATAAATTATTTCTCTTCCCCCCATTGTTAAAAGCTAAGCCAATGCCACTTCTAGTCTAATACTGGGGCAGGAGAGCATATTTCAGAAATGGAGTGCTGCTATCAAGAAGGCTCAATCATCTTCTGGTGACACTCCCCCCCCCCCTGTTTTGTATGGGACGGAATAATTAAAAGGGCCTCCCCGGCAGATCTCATATATTACTCTGACTGAAAGTACAGCAATAGTGTTTTTCTGTATCTTGACTAGAAATTTGATTCAGTTCACATTTAAAGGCGAACTTGCCTAATTTGCACTGGTCTAAAACAATACACAAACAAGCACATCTCTTTTTCAAATTTCTCTGAATTTTTCAATGCAGCTCTGCAATACAGTTCTCTGAATTTTGCAATGCAGTCCAGTGATGCACACAATTCTCCCCCCCCCTTTTTTTTTTACTGGTGGCATGCAGAAATGTGACAGTTCTTCCTCTCTACAACCTGCCTCCAAATTAGATGATGTGTGGTGGTTGAGAGAGCACCTCAAATATATTTTCCCTATCAGTTCTCCTCTCTCTGTTCACATTCCCTTGGTTCAATTGCCAGGCAAGCCCATGCAATTGGGGAAAATAGACCAGACATTCAGGAAAGGGCCACATCTCAGTGGCCGGTCCAGAGCTTTGCACACAGAAAGTTCCAAGTACAATTCCTGGCATCTCAGGGAAACATTGGTTCTGGAGAGCCGCTGCCAATCTGTGTGGATGTTACTAAGCCAGATGGAACAAGGTTATAAGAAAACTTTATATATTCCTATGCCATTCTCCCTCTTCTTTTAACCTCCCTTTACTGAAGCACAGGTGCTTGGGAAGGCTGCAGAGTTCAGATCACTGAGGAGATGATTTGTGGAATGAAAGAAAGGACACTATCAAAAACTTCTCCCAGCCACCTCACAAGTAACATAATCATATTGCAAGCATTCCACTCATGAGAATCCCTTTTATGTTTTCTTTACTCTTTGAATGTTTTAATCCTATTTCTTTTACTATTAACTGATAAATGGCAAAAGAAGAAGAAATGCAGGGTTTTCTTTTACTTTGGGCACAGCACTCAACCTAACCACTACACGACAGTGGCACTCAGATTGGTCCATCATTTTGGCCCTGAAGCTTATAAATGTCCAGTGATAAGCAGGTGTCTTTTATTTCCTCCACTGGAGTCTGCTGGCAAACAAAATATAACTCAGGCATGAGAAGATCAAACTTGGTTTCCAAAGGAGTGTTTTGGGGGAAAGGATGATGAAACGAGTTCCTCTATCAGAGGGGAAATGGTGTCTATATCTAGAGCAAGGAGCAGGAGCACACAGACAGTGAGGGGCCATCATCTCCACACTACTGAAAGGCGAAATATCTTACCGTACAATACAATTTCTGACAAGCTCTTAAATAACCTTTACTTGTATATCTCTCTAGTGTGTGTGGTTTTTTCCTAAAGATGAAAATCTGTTAAGAGCTCCAGTCCCAAAGAAATGTAAATACAGCACATTCACTCCTGACATTTCAAAGAACTTCTGCCCCACAAGCAGCGACAGCTATCCTCTATCAGGCTCCCTGTCAGCCATGTTGATTAAAGTTGATAAACACTGTAAGCCACTTGGGGAGGGGGGAAGTTGAAAGGATACCAAAAAAAGGTAACTTGCTTGAAAGAGACCATATTTCTGGAGAAAGACAGGGCTAAAGGACGGGGGAAGGGAAATAACCACACGGCCAGGATGCTTGTTCCTTCTACATCAATGCAGCAAATTCCCTGCTTTTATAAATGTTCTTTGTGAGCTTTTTCTTTTTCTTTTTTGTACAAACCTTAGTTGAATAGCTTTGTCAAGTGCACTTAACTGCAATGGTAGCATGATTGCATCAAACAGTGCAGTTCAACAAAACTGGCTCCATTTCAGTATGTTCATAAGCAGTTACAGTATCTCAGGAAGATAGCAGTCCAATACGAATGCCGATACATAGAGATAAAGCACCAGGGATATGGAGGGAAACAAAGGGCACTTCCAGATGGTTTCTGATTTGCAGGCAGGATTCAATTGCATACCAGTAAATTCAGGTTGCACCATTGGCAGCTGGTAGCCCCTGGACCTGCTGGGGCAGATTATATCCAAGGAGGCCATGTCTGTTGGGGAGGAATAAGGTCACACAGATGTAACAAAGGGTGGAGCAGACCCCAGAGCACTGCAGTTGTTTACATTCTTATGTTGCTAACTAAACTGAAATGTGTCCAACCTTGTTTTAGAAGCAGTCCCTGCTATGACAGTTTTTAGCATGGATTAGTGTCACAATAACCACACATTACGCAGAAGTAAGTCCCCACTAAATTCCATGGGGAAGACTCACAGACAGGACTGGAGCCTGGATTGGTTAGTCTTAAGGGGCCACACAGAACTGTTAGCAAAATCCACCCAACTGTAAACTTTCAGCCCTACGAAGAATGATTATTCCACCCCCACAACTGTGAAGATGCTGTGGGGAGGAAAGATTTACAAAGTTGCGGGGAGTTGGGGAGACAGAGCCTGAGGATGCTTAGGGGGAACAGGCAGGAAGAGAGAGATTAAGGATTACAACAAACAAGGAAAGTGCTTGCCACCCCCTACAATACACACACTTCTAGCCCCTTTAAGAGGGAACAAAATCAATTAAAAACTAAATTCCTTCTACTACAAGGGTGACTCGTTTTCTCCTTCTACAAAGTGTTCTGTGAGAGAAATTCTCTGCAGACTCAAAAGACTTACAACCACATGAAGACTGCATGGTTCTGATTGGCTTAGCATGGGCTGATTGACCTAGGCTGGGCAGCGAGAACTGATGGGATCTTACTGATCACTGCAGGCAACTATGTATGAAAAAGCTCCAACATGCTTTTTCTTCCTGCTTGCATGCCTCCCAAGCCCACTAATCTGTTGCTTGTTCCTTCCCCATATGAGCTGCCAACTCATTAGATGTGTCTCACCAAAGTCTGATATGTAGCTGTTTGGGCAGAGGTTTTTTTTCAGCCAGAACTCACCAGAACTCAATTCTAGCACCTCCCAGGTGGGTCCCATTGCCGTTTTAAGAGTTGTTCATGGTGAGTCCCAGCACCTCTTTTTTCCAGAAAAATAGCACTGTGTTTGGGGCCAGGGAAAGAACCTTCTAAATCTCCTGACATATAGGCTCCACACTGTGGAAGTTCACCGTGAACACATGAGAAACCAGAAGATGCCATATGATGGTGGAGGAGTGTTCTTGAGTTGCCTTTCCAGACCCAAGTACAGTGGTACCTCGGGTTACATACACTTCAGGTTACATATGCTTCAGGCTACAGACTCTGCTAACCCAGAAATAGTACCTTGGGTTAAGAACTTTGCTTCAGGATGAGAACAGAAATTGTGCTCCAGCGGCGCGGCAGGAGGCCCCATTAGCTAAAGTGGTGCTTCAGGTTAAGAACAGTTTCAGGTTAAGAACGGACCTCCGGAACGAATTAAGTACTTAACCCGAGGTACCACTGTAAAGGACTGAAGAAGGCCAGACTGATTGGCATATTAGCACATCAATAAAAGTCTTTGCTGTCATGAACACTTGACAGAATGGCAGGTTAGGGATGGTTTTAAATAAATAAAATAAAATGCTTCAGTGCCCTTTCAGGTACCATTACATTCCCAAATATGATAATTTCTTTCTCATGAAACCTCCATTAAGCAGCTTAATGCTTATGTTGCCTTTGCTGGCCTAGGAGGCAAAAATATGAGTGTCAGCTCTATACAGAAATAAATGTGTCTGGTTGTCATTGATTCTGCATGGTGCATGTGGAAGAGAAGGGAAATGATTTACTCTCAAACCTTCCCATGATTTCATAATGAAGATGAATGAGTCCCTAGTTTTCTCTTGCCTATTGATTCTTTCTTCTTCCATTGGCTTTTAAAACTGTTGTTTCATTTTAAAATACTGTTTTAAAACAGGTGCATATTAATATTCAGGCATATGTAACATCCTTTCTAGCTATTTCCAATCATTCTTAATTTCTACCTGCTGTTTTGTTCCAAAGTCATTGACAAGGAAAACCCTTCATGTCCCGTGTAGGAAATGGCTGGCTATATTTTCCTGAAACTCATAAGAGGTCTAAGTAGCCACAGCTGGATACCAATAGGAGAACACAAAATGAAAGTAGACTCATTTGGTACTGGAGGTTGTAAGGAAAATGATCAGAGCTCATAGGCACTTACCATACCTGTTGATGGACAAGAATCATGTATCATTCTACTGTTTCACACTCTGGAGTTTGCTAACATTATCCCCAGACCTGAGGCTTTTATTGATCCTGCAAGTGCATGCCTTTTAAAAATGATTCTTTTCCATTCCATTTTTTGAAAGTACAAGAAATTAGCAACCCATTGCCTGAATGCTGTCCTCCATACCTCACCCATTAGATCTTGGAACTATCCCCTGGCCAAATCCTCATTCTCTTGGTCATCCCCCCTGCTTTTCCCAGACTCTGCCCCTCACTGCTCCTGCTTTGTGACTTCCTTAGGTGGTTTTGCTAGACTGGATTATGCCCCTGAACTGTGATAATGGCTCTTGCTTGGAAGACGGACAGTTGTGTCTATGTGGGACAGAAATATTTCGCTTCCATGTGGCTGGAATACTGCCTACTGTCCAACAGTAAAACATAAGAAGATCCTGCTGGATTGAACCTATGGCCCAGAGACCAGCTCCCTATTCTCTCAGTGGCCAAGAGAAACCCACAAGCAGAATCCAAGTACCCCTTATCCTCATGAATTTGTCTAATATTTTAAAGTCATGCAAGTTGGTTAAATTAACTACATGTTGGGGGAGAAGGTAAAGGTTACATATGCTGTTCTGCTCACCTTTGCTTATGACCCAACCCACATTTGCCTCAGACCATGTCTGCCATTGGCATGCGGCCCCCAAAATGTCACCCACAAAATGTGGCCTTCAGTCTGAAAAAAAAAAAGCCCCATGCCAGACTTAATGGAATCGAGGCTTACCTCATTCAATATTGACTCAATTGACAAGCAAAATGACCATGAAATGCTGGGGATGTCTGTGGAATATTTGTGCAGGGGCTGTTTGTTTGGTTTTTGTTTGTTTGGTTTTTGTTTGTTTGTTGTCCTCTTTACAGAAGCTTACATTTCATCCATAGGTCACAAACCAGTGAATGCAATCTGTATGCTGGAATTGATTTCTGCTAGTGGGCCTGCTGTGCTGAGCATGCCATGGTCTGCTGCTATGCAGGGAACAGTAGGCCATATTCAGCAATAGGAAAATTAATCTGTCATCATTACCTGCCTTATCGAGTAGGAATTCCTGTGTGCTTTCTGTTTCTGTGTTGCTTCAGTAGCACATACGCAAACAAGGGCACTGACCTGCCCCCCGCCATTGCAGGAGTGCATCACGTGACGTGTCACATTACATGTCACGTGACATGTCCCGCCCCACCTAGTGTGAGAGCTCTCACACCCCAGACTGCCATGATGCTGCCTTTTATATGGCGGGTAGAGAATGGAGAGGAGGGCTCCGCGCTCGGCATCCTCTCCCCCACATGGTATCGGCAGTGAGGAAGCGGAACAGGATCACAGGATTTTGCATTAGCCCAGCCCCTTCCTTGAAAAAATGGGGGGGGGGGCTGAAGACCCCCTCAGCCCCCACCACCTGGCACAGCTGTAGGTAGATGTCTGCTCCTTCTGTTGATCTTAGGGCTTGGATCAGAGTTCCCTCAGTCGCTTTTATCCTCATTTCATACAAATATGAAACCTAACTCTCACACACATGCAAGCACACAAAATCAGCCCTCTTTTCAAACAACCCCTATTCATTTTCATCATATCATCATGTGACGATAGGACTAAGAAACCTACTTTAATGTACCACCATACATTTTCTTTTCTTTCTGCTTATCTCTTCAAGCGGACTTTCTCTCTCTCTCTCTCTCTCTCTCTCTCTCTCTCTCTCTCTGTGTGTGTGTGTGTGTGTTACAGTGTTTTTTCCCCAATTTATTTTGATAGAAGCGGTGAATCATCATGTGCTGTCACCCTGTTTACTCCTCACTGTTAAGGTCAGCAATCAAGATTTCATGTCATTGGTAGCTGGCTAGTATTGATACTTCCAGCATCTCATGCAGATCCTGCACACTGACTGATAATATTTCTTCCTTCTGCTAGCACAGATATGCCAATTGAAAGGAAAGGACAAACAAGCTAGCAGTCTTGACATCGGTCTATGATTTAACTTGTAGTTATATTTCCATCCTAAATTCATTTTACAAGACACACACGTGTGTCTGTGACACACACACACACACACACACACACACAGCATGATTCTAGGCATTTTTCCTGGGGGGGGGGAGTTCAATTTCCTCAGTGTAATTTAACCATGTCGACTCAGAAGTTGTTGGCATTCAACAATGAGGTGTGCCTTTAGGAGTGAAGTCAAACCACTGCATTAGTAGCAACAAAATGACCTCCCCAGAGGGTAAGCCTGGGTAGTGTAGGAAGGTCCTGGGCTGTCCAGACAACAAGACCACCACCCCTCTCAAAGTTTAAAGCATGTTAAATGTCTGTGGTATTAACTCTTATCTGTTTTAGAATGATAATGCTAAAGCTGAAAGTAATTAAGGTAGACTAAGTAGGGATGGTGGGAAAATTTAACTCAGTCTACATTTAAGGCTGAATCTATCAAATTCTCACATTATGAAACAATCTGAGAAACCCAGCCATTCAAATTCGTACTTATCTGAATTTGGTGATGCAGTTCTCCAGCCAAACAATTGCTACAAAAACACACTTTATTTGGTTAAAGAGTAGATTAATTTGAATATATTAGTGAAAATAACACACAAATGCATTTTATTAAATTGCTTGCACAAATGTCAGAATTCATACCCCCAAAATGTGTTTATTTGGGGAAAAAATGCACTAAAATGCTGGTGAATTATCATGAAGATTATTTTAAACAACAGCAGCACAAAATGCTGCAGAAACATGGGAAACTGAATTTAGAATTGGAGAAATGAGAAACTGAGAGAACAAATCACTGACAAATCATTCCATCCTTAGGTCTTCCCTTGTCCCATGGTTGTCATGCACTGAAATATTGATGGGCACATCCATACATTTGCCTAGAAATGCAGAGTTAAGGTAAAGGTAAAGGTACCCCTGCCCGTACGGGCCAGTCTTGCCAGACTCTAGGGTTGTGCGCTCATCTCACTCTATAGGCCGGGAGCCAGCACTGTCCGCAGACACTTCCGGGTCACGTGGCCAGCGTGACAAGCTGCATCTGGTGAGCCAGCGCAGCACACAGAACACCATTTACCTTCCCGCTGGTAAGTGGTCCCTATTTATCTACTTGCACCCAGGGGTGCTTTCTAACTGCTAGGTTGTCAGGCGCTGGGACCAAACAATGGGAGCGCACCCCGCCACGGGGATTCGAACCGCCGACCATGCGATCGGCAAGTCCTAGGCGCTGAGGTTTTACCCACAGCGCCACCCGCGTCCCAAGAAATGCAGAGTTAGGCTAAACTTAATATTTTCACATATAGTTTATTGAACTTAACAACAGCTCATTGGAATGGTTTGGATGCAGAACGTCCCAGTGTCAACCCTGGTATTTACCTGTTTTGTGTTTTGTTTTTAAGGAAGAAGTTCAGGTGCAGGTAATAGGAAATAAGTCTGTTGGAGACTAAGGAGAGCATTTGCCAGACAGCGCACAAGGAGCTGTTGGCTAGAATGATGTGACCTATTTTAAACACTTCCCCATGTTTCTTACCTCACTTTGTCTCCTGTTTTAAAGCTGATTAAAATATGCCAGGCAGGGATGGCTGAATCTGTCAATTTTGCTCATCAGTTGGGCCCCCTGATTAACCCATTTGAAACTGGCATTCAGGCAGGAAATCCTTTCCTGAGATTGTGCTGGCCAGGGGAATTTCCAAGCAGCTAGTAAGCATGTGCAAGCTGATTGCCGGGGTGGTGGCAGAGAGTGAGGTACTGCAACTGCCACCCACTTGGAAAGGGTGAGTGTTCAATTTTCCCCTACGTTTTCATGAACGTTCATTAGCATTTCAGTACAAAAATTGATCTCAACATACACATTTTAGTATGTCATATTCTCTATTGAACACAGTTTTGCAAACCAGCTTCCCCTAACAGAAAGCATTTTTGAATGTCATCTTCACTAATATTTGCATTTTTACATACACTTTAGCTAGTAGATTAAAAACCAGAAGAGTACGAACTTCAAAGGATGGCTGCATTTTGGTGTGCATAGTGTATTGGAAATTGCTAATGAGGAAGGCTTGCCTTTAAGTGCATCCTGATGCCTCATCCTTATGCCAAATGCGGATACACATGTATCAAATAACTGTACCACCTCAGAATTTCAGTCATGCTCACCTGAAATGTGCACGTTACACTTCCCTTTTCAGCTCTGGGCAGATGTCCACTTTATGCAGAAGGGAGGGATTGGGATTGCTCACACAGGCTCTGCCCATTGAATGTTCACACATTCAGTGTCCCTGCATTCAAATTCTCATTTCTACTAATGGAGGAAAGGTTAGAACACAGCACTATTTTGTAAAACGGTTTATACATCTAGGGACCCAATATGTTCCATAGCCCTATCCAGGTATTTTACTTCTGCGTTTAAGAAGAGAGAATGAGAATGAATGCATTTGCTTCCCTCCCCTTTGGTGCCATTCTTGTCATTTGCCATGAGTTGGAGAGATAGTTTCTTTTCTAAGTGTGAAGGCTCCCCACTCAATGTAGACCTCTGGACAACTGGGGAAAGTTATGGTGGGAAGTCCTTTTCAGCTCAAGGGCCATATTACCTTCTGGAAAACTTTTCAGAGACCATAAATCAGTGTGTGGAGTCAGAAGCAAAAGGAAGCAGAGCACTAAATGTGGTTCCCCATCCCTGCTCTATAGCAGAGATGTGTAGAGAGGCTCTATGCTGTGAAAATTATCCCTTGAATTTGTGAGGGGTTGTGCTGGTGAAGAGATGAAGGACAATTATCCTTGCTCTTTTCCCTCCCTCCATGTTGATTATTCACAGAACCAAGAAACCTGCATAGGGCTTGTAACTTCCACCTTTGAAGTAAATGATTCTGTATACAGATCCCCTGTGCAAATGGGATCTCAGATGCATGGACATTCCTGCACTTCCAAGTTTCTAGTCTTCATTTCTATATTTCTGTGCAGAGTTTTTGTGGTAACTTAATATGTTTGACACGCAGTGATTTTGAGATGGAGAAACCTAAAAAGTAATAAGTAAACAATCCCAAGTTTCTTTTAATATGTATATTTTGCCACTTCATAGACACAAAATTAATCCCCCCCCCAAATATATATGGATCTCAATAAAGTTTCAGATATGTAGATAAAAGTTGCCAATTTAATCATTTCTAAGATGAGATGCATAAAGGACAAAGGATCCATCATATGAACACTGATGAGTAAAGCAGATCAGATTAAAGAATAAATGTTTGGTTCTTATCTCTTAGACTTGCTGAAATCTGGGCTTATCTGCCAAGAGACAGCTATATTTGTTCTTCAAAATCCAAACATCTGTTTTCAGGCAATGTTTTCTTTTTTTTTTATTAACCTTCCTCACAACCCAGCGTCTGTGCAGCAATTCTGTTCAGAGCACCAAAGATTTTTATACATATAACTTTGCAAGAGAAATTGCCTTGATAGCAACTTGGCATGGATGAATGGGAACATGAAAGCAGAGAATAGATGAAGCAAGCTTTGGGTGTAAAATGACATTCCACATCATCTAGTCCTTCCTTATTTACAGAAGAGATGTCCATCCATCACCTTCCTCCCATTATCAGATGTGTCCTTCAAAATAAAACTTTTGAATTGAAGTTCACATTGTTTCTAGTGGAAGCACAGGAAGCTACTTTGTCAGAGAGATGGGATCTAAATAAGCCTGGAAGGATGAGTCTACTTCTGTTCTGTGTCAATTTAGCATGTGTTCATTCATAAATCCAATGCATTCACCCAATTATACAGGTATTCTTGTTGACCACATGCTAGGTGTAGGCAGGCCCGGAGGCAAAAGTGGCTGGAGTAACAGATGTCACTTGTACAAAAGGCTACATTCCAGTCATAAATGTGTCAGAGATTATATGCACCATCCTCCATCCAGGCCAACAAGAGGCATTTGCAGTTCCCACCCATCTGGCCAGGCCTCCCCAGCTTCCAACAGGATATTAAAAATAGGATAAAACATCAAATATTAAAAACTTCCCTAAACAGTGCTGCCTTCAGATGTATTCTACAAGTCAGATACCTGTCTATTTCCTTGACATCTGGTGGGAGGGCATTCCACAGGGCAGGCACCACTACCGGGAAGGCCCTCTACCCACTACCACCAAGGAGGGCTAGTGAAGGGAATGGCCTGGGAAGGGCACACAGAAAGGCCTGAGTTTGGACCACAGGCCTGGGTTTCCCCACTTGCTACATATACCAATGGCCCCTCATGATCCACATGCCCGTATGAAGACAAACAAGTTTTTTTTTATTTTTTTATTTTTTAAAAAAATGCTGGAAGGAAAACCATTTCCTCCTCCCCTCAGATGAAGGGCATCATTTCTAGTGCTGCAAGTGAATGTCAGGAATAATGAAATGCTGACAAGGGAGAGTAAGTTATAGCAGGTTGTCTCCAATTAACTGATAAAGAGCAAGGTCACAATATCGAAAAGCTAGTTCCAGGAAATTCCTACTTACAGACCTATCCCTAAAGTGGATTAACCTTTTCTCTGTAATTTGATAGGTTAGCTGCTGTTGCTCAGAAAGAGAAAATGGACTGAGGAATACACCTCTTCAGTACAGGGTGCTCTTTCAGCTTAGGAACCTTAATAATAATTTGTTGGTTTAACCCCTGTATCACTTGGTGCTATCAGATAAATCCACCAATGTTTACCCACATAGAAGTGGGATCCCCTGATATAGGTGCAGGGCAATCTCAACACACTTTACTGAAGGGGGATCAAATCTAGGGTGAACCCTGCTCTAGAAGGTGTCTTCACTTTTGATGAAGAAAATCAACCAATAACTTACCATTGGACATGGAATCATTAGAACATATAACACTATCAGTTCACTGAATTTTCTAGCAGCTGAAAGTATATTCATAGAGGTTAATTAGTATTTTCTTTTGACCCTCTAATTTAACTGCATTCCCTTCCGGGCAAGATTTGGGAGGCCACAACCCAGTGATGGGCAGAGCCAGAAACAAAACTAAGTGAAGAAACTAAAGTAAATTTCACCTTGGTATAGTAGGCTAGCTTCTGCACACAAAAAGGTCTTCATCCTTTATCTAGGCAAGTGAGAGGCAGAATCAGAGTTCGACACATTCTAGCCAGAGTGAGGTGTGGAACCTGAGCAAAGGAATGTGATTTGGGGAACGTTAAGAGGACCAGACAGAGAATTCTGGAGGGTCACAGTTGGCCCCCAGCCTAAGTTTGCCTACACCTGTTCAAATCAATCTTACAAGCCTATCTTAATTAAAACCCAAACAATTCTGCATCTGCAAAAACTTCAGAGAGGGTTGAAATTGTCATGTCTTTGGTGTAATGATTGCCCCTCATCTGGAAGTGGATTTATTGCAGTAGCCTATTTTAAAAAGAAAAGAAATTCAACTATGGAGGAGCTAAGGATAATCTCAGTGAAAAGGCATTTGGTTCCCTCTTCAACAGAAGAGTATACTCTTTGGTGCCAAGCGTACTCTGTGCACTTTGGGTGGACAGAAGCCAAGATTAAGGACAGCTGGGAGGGTCAGGAAGAAGAAAGTACTTCAGTACCAGTACTTCAGTTCTACTCCCTGCTCCTTCCCAGAGTGAGATCCATTTTCAATTATGGCAATTAGCAAAGAAGAAATTAAGGGAAATGGGAGGAGAATTCATCAGAATAATTTTGAAAAGAGCATAAAAGAGAGGTGCTGAATCACGCCAAAGGTGCATAAACTTCAGAGTCCTGCTCTCCTACAGTGACCAGCTAGATGCCATGAACAAGGTATGAGGGCAAAAATAACCAATTTCCATTGTTGTTCTCAGCAAGTGGACAAGCTCCAAGTGGACTATTGAAGGAGCTGCCCTTGAAGCTGGTCCAGAAATGCAGCTACCAGTTGAAAGGAAATTATCTCATTCTAAAAAGAGCCATACTGGTTGTCAGTTGTTTCCCAAGCCCAATTTGAGGTGTTTTCTTTGACTTTTAAAGTCCTAAGAAGCCCTGAGACCCAAATATCTGCAAGAACACCTTACATAACAACTTGTCTGTGCTTTGAAATCAGCAGATGAGGTCCTCTTGGCAGTCCCTATGCAGGGTGAAGTATGTGGTTTGGGAAGCTTGGAAAGGGACTAGTCAATGACTGCTCCTTGCATGTTGGACTCCCTGGTGCCCCTGGCTCTTTATCTTTATATCAAGAAAGGATAACCTTTCTGGAAGCACTCTTTTCCCCAGATCAGATCCAACAGTGCCGGTGACCATGCCTAGGCCAGAAGAAGAGGGCAGTTCCTGCCACACAAGTGCTTCCATCAGGCAACTGACTTGATTAAATTTGCCACAACACATGAAGAGAGCTCTAGTTTAAGAAGATTTCAGGGGATGCAGGGCAGAATGAACCCTTAGAACAATAAAATAATGTAACAAGGTAAATCTATTCATCCCTAATATAATCTGTACAATTTGCATAAACCAGAGATCTGACCTTCTATCATTTCTTCACATACAGGGATGGGTTACTGTGCTCTGAACAGGAGAATTTTAATGAAGCTCCCTTTGTTTCCACCTCTCTGCTTTGACTGCGCGATAATCGCTCATCAAGCATATTTTAGGCTTTATTGAGTTCAAGAACATTGCAAGTTTTATATCTCTTGATGAAGAATTTGATGCCCTTTAAGACACCCACACTGCTAGTTTAGAGGGGAGGGGGAGAGAGAGAGAGAGACAGGAAGTGACTCCAAAATTGTGAAAGCTTCTAAATAGATGTAAATCTAACAAGAGGGTGAGCAGATGGAGCACCTCTGCATTTTAACACCTCTTCCCCGGCATGTTATAGAATTATTCTTCTACTCTGTCTAAAGAGCCCATAATATGCTTCCTCTGTTCATAAAAGAGGTTCACTGCCAAAAGAAGAGATCAGCTGGATCAGACCAGATGCCTATCTTGTGCAGAATCCTGTTTCCCACAGTGGGCAACCAGGTGTCTCTGGGAACCCCATGAGCAAGGCATGATAACTGTTGCTCCTTCTTGCAGTTGCTCCCAAACACCTTTCAGAGGTACCTCACTGAAACAGCAGAAGCACAGCACCACATACATATGTGCCATATACTCCATAGTCTGATAAGTGATTTTGTGCCACCCCTGGGCCTTTGCCCACGGTAGGGACTAGTTTTGCCCACACCTAGGTATTTCTCTGTCCCCAGTCTTCCATTTCCTCTGAGGCAAAGCAGCTTTTCTTGTATCCTTCCCCCTTTTTTTCTGCTTCCCTCTTGTGCCACTTCCTCGTTCCTTTACTCTGCTCATTATATTATTATTTTTTTGTACCCTATGGATTCCACTCAACATTCCAAGGCGTCTTCATCCATGTTTTTGCCCCATGTCCCTACTTTACCCATCCAATCTTCTGGTCAGGCGTACAGAGGGACAGTGTACAGAATGGTTCCCTCACATCATGTTCTCCTGACTTACACATTGAGGACATAATTTACTCCTGAAAGTTGAACCCTGCTTGATCATTCTACCCATTTTCAAGGGAAACTATGGAACATGCAAAGCACGCTGCAGTGGTCTGAACATAGGACACACTTTGTTTCCAGATCTTGCTCATATAAAACCTGTGTGTGGCCCATAATCATACCCATAATAAGTGAAGCTGTAATTGGGGTGAGAACTCAGCAACTTGTTAGAACTTAGGTATACTTTGGCAGTTTTTTGTAAAAGGATCACCTCAACTGACCTTCTTGACAGGAGGTGCTGGTTGCCCAGTGAGTTATTAGTTGTGAGATTAGTCTAGAGGTTGCCTGTGGGTTTTTAATAGTGTAAAAATATTATGGATTATGCTGGAGATTTATGACTTAATACATTTTTACTGTCAAAGACGTCACATTTTAGGGGTGTGGCCTATATTCAGAGATGGCTTATAGTCATACCAATTTGAATGCAAAAAGAGCATCTATAAGCATGATCCCAATACCTTCTCTGAAGGGTCAGTATAATCATAAGTTCAGAAGTAAACATATTTTCAGAAATGATTGAATGGATTTAGTTTGTGCTTCAAGCAAATCCTGATCTACATCATGCCCAAGGCTTGAGATAACATGTTCCCTCCTGTCCCTAAGTACATTACAACCCCCTTTCACTTCCTGGTTTAATCTAACCATTGTTTGCTGGACAAACTAGAGAAACTATGAATTGTGGAAGTTAGCTTGGAATCTGAACTGGAAACTACAATTTGAGGCTGAGAAACAGTGAAAGCATGGTTTTGCATTATATGTGAACCAAATCACTGCAGAATTTCAATCATTATGGTTAGGCTGCAGTGTAGCATCATTATGATACTTCATGCTTTGCTTTTTATGACATTTTTAATCTTTCATTGTTTAAAATTTTGTTCTGATTTTATTAACACACACACACTGTATTTTAATCATTATTAGTTATACTCATGGTTAAATTCATACCTATCCTTTTGATTTAATGATGTCCAATGTGACTAAAAGGAATAAATTACAAATACAATAAAAATAATAAAATACAATAAATCAGCAATAAAATACTTAAAAACAAAATCTATGAAAACAAGGCAGGTAAAACACACCAATGTAATCTATAAAAGACACATGAAATTCAGGGTTGTTGTTGTTTAAATGTTAAACACCAACCCATTGTCGCTATGCTTATTATTCAAACCTGCAGTTGTGCAGGACTGAACTGATCTTCATTTGAAGAAGATTCACTTATTCCAACTTTGGTTTTTACAAAAATAAAAAAAATGTGTTGCTTGTTCCCAGTATCACCATGGAAATATATATTTTAGGAAAGCACCAACAGCGTTCAGATACTATTCGCTGTTATTAAGAACACATAATATATTGCATGGTGATGACTCATAATGCATCATCCAACGTAAACCCTTTTAATTGAATGAAATTCTTCTTGTGCAACAGCACAATTAACAAACAAACAGTGGAACCTCTTTCAAAGCTGTGCTGACTGGCTTAATGATGTATATAATCTCCACAATCATATCAGGCTCTGAAAGGCTTCATAACTCTTACAGAGAGAGACAGGTCAAATCCACTCAAAAGGAAAAGCTTACATTTTCTTGTAGATCATCCAGAGCAAAAATAAGTGGGCTTATGTACAAAATTACTGTTAGACAAGATTATAAATTGTAGTATATTTTACTTGTTGTATTACATTGTAATACATAGTTGTATTACATAGTTTAAAAGCTGCTGCTTATAAACATATGATGAAAATGGGGCTAATCTTTCTTTCAGGAAGAACATAGACAGTGAGTTATCATTTAGAGACTGTGCAATTTTGCCTGGGGAATTCAGAGTTCAAATCCCATTGTCAACTATGGAGCTCACTGGTATGACCTCCAGGCTAATCACACACTTCCTCAGCCAAATACAATCACACATAATTGTTGTGAAAGTAAAGTTGGGTAAACCACACCCATGTGAAGCCTATCCTGGTATTGCTGAAGGAAAGCTGAGGTACAGATTTAATTATGATATTGGTGATGGTGATTGAGATGTGAAAGATATATGCTTAATGTGCATAACAGGTAATGTTTGTATGCATTGAATTTTTTTAAAAAATAACATAAACTTATGCAAAGGTTTGCGTTTGCAAAGAGATTTGCATTGGTAAATGTGGCAGCAAGGAGAGTGTTTAGAGCTAATTGATTACTCATCCCTGCAAACCTGAGACCTCAGTGTCTTTGTCATTTGATGGAGCTGGCAGTAGTGCAAATTTCTTATGATGTCTCTTGGGCTAGAGAGAGGAAAGTTTACTGAGACAGGACCACATTGCTTGCTGTTTAAAAGCAATGTGTTATTTTGTATTTTTGCAATGCTTCGTAATGCTTATTTGGTGTCTTTATGGTATTTTGTTTTATTTACACATATATACAGTCTGAGCATAGGATGTAGGGGCTCACAGCATCAACATCCCAAAGGATCTTGCTTCTCCATTACTCACAGCTTGGAATCCTGCACAGAACAAGCATGCTTCTGTGTCTCCAATTTCCAGTCTGCTTCCAGCTCAGGCTGTTGTTCTCCTACTGAGCAGTTAACTGGGAGGCAGGAGAGGAACACCCATTTGTTCTATTTCACAAAGCAACTTATTGGCTTATGTTAATTGTGGTGCTTAACTAGTCAGCCATGGCTATTACCTAGACAAAGGAACTGGTTTGCCAAGCTTGCTCTGATACATTCTATCCCTACAGATATAGGACTCCAATAATTGGAAGGGACTCAGGGCATCATCCAGACTGGCAGCACCAAACTCATAACAATATATTACGAGTAATGTGAGTTAATGTGCATAAAAATGGTCATTGTGCACATTCACCATACCTTGTGAATGTGCTCATATTCTGTCTAAAAAAGAGAGAATTGTGCACTTTCCCCAGTCAGCATACATAATATCCAACAAGCTTTGGAGAATGTACATACCTCTGCATCATCTTGTACATTCTCCAGCCTTTTTTATTTACAGGAACACTTTTGCAAACAATACACGTTGATTTTTTAAACACTCACTCACAAATGTGGACACCAGCCAGAATCCTAAAATGGACTTTCCCCTTGTCTTTGCAATAGATTATTTCCATGCAGCAATGGATGATTATATTGGTCTCAAGCTATTTGTACAACACACAATATATGAAATACTGTCACATAGTTATAAATTGGCATGGAAGCACAGAACATCATAAATCTTTTGAATAACAGAAACCAGATGAACTTCCTTCTCTGGGAATAGTTTTAAAATACGAAGTTACAGTCTGAGTCAATTTGGAACAAAGGAAGAATTTTTAGGCGGAATTTTCTCGGAAAGAGACTATTTAATAAGCTGTTAAGTAAGGGAAGAATACAGAGGAGAGCAAAGGCAAAACAGCTGTTTAAATGTAGTGCAGAATTGCTAAAGTGAAATAGGCAGCCTTAGTTTATATCTGTTTACTCAGAACTAAGTCCAACTAAACCATTATTTACCAGCATCCTCATTTCTGGCATTACACAGGAATTCTAACAGTGCAATACAAACCCACTATCTGCTGGGATGAGCGAGTTTGGAATAAGTGGATCTCCAGCTGTGCTGGCTGAGCAAGGACTCAGCTGGGACCATGCCAGCTGAATTATCTCACCACAGCTCAGCTGGATATATGCCAATATAAATCCACTAACTGTGAAAAGTGGGAACCTACCTGGCAACAGCATCTTCATGAGTGAAGGTAGGGGTGGTTGTGCCTTTTCCTCCCAGCCTTTTATTCCCATCCCTTGAAGCAGCACAATGCAGAATCAAATTATGCCCAGCTGGTAAGTGGGAGGATTCAATCTTGCATGTTGACAGTTGTGTGCAGAGAAGCCTCTCATAAAGGAGCAGGTGGTTCAGTTTTTGGTGTGCACGGAAGTCCACAACAAATGAAGGTGTAGCGGACTTGTTTTACTTAGTAAATGTTGTACCTGCATACTTAACACAGATATGATAAGGTGTTTTCCTAAGTTCCTAAACACAAACACAATACACAAACAATTGCTTGAAGAAGTCTGCTCTCTCTGAGCCCAGAGAGGGTTTTAGCTTTCAGAGTACATGCTTAGACAAATCCAGTTGCCAAAGTCCTGCAACAACACAGTTCTTCAGTTTACTAGTCTTCAGATTTTTCAACTTCTCTCCAACAAGTCTTGCCACAAAGTCTCACCACTTGTCTCCGCAATTTCCCCCCAATACATCTCCAAACATCTCCACACAGGAATGCTGTAATGTGATCTTCTTCCCTAGGCCAACATTATGTGCCAGGCCAAAGATAAGGAAATCATGCACACTCTGCAACCTGCATCTTAGAAAAAACAATTCTAACCGGTTGATGGAGATTAAATGCTTTCCTCAACAGGATCTTTACAGAATCAAACCACCATCTCTCAGTTTGGGGTGGGGCACAGGAGATGCAGCATTTCCTCCTCCACTCTCTGGACCATATGTTAAAAAGGAGTTTGAAAAGCTCTTAGTCTCACCTCTTATGAGGGCAGGCAGGTATGCCTTGCTGGGGATCCCTGGATCAGGGCTTCAGGACAGAAGGAGGGGTTTGTTCAATGCCCTAGTAAATACATCTTAACCATTAGGAGACTGCTCAGCTTGGCAGCAAAAACAATATCCTCTCAGTTTACAAATAGATTATCAATGGCACTTGCAGTCATTTACAATGAATTGACAACCTTTCTTCATTTGCACTCAGTGGAATATCATACATGAGACTCCTGAAGCATATGCAAACATATGTGCCAACTTAAGAAGGATCCTTGGAGTGCATGTGTGTAGGTGTGCATGTGTTGAATGGGAACCATTAACTTGAGGCTGCAATCTTATGTACACTTAGGTAAAGGGCAAAGGGACCCCTGACCATTAGGTCCAGTCGTGACCGACTCTGGGGTTGCGACACTCATCTCGCTTTATTGGCCGAGGGAGCTGGTGTACAGCTTCCAAGTCACGTAGCCAGCATGACTAAGCCGCTTCTGGCAAACCAGAGCAGCGCACGGAAACACTGTTTGCCTTCTCTACTTGCACTTTGATATGCTTTCAAACTGCTAGGTTGGCAGGAGATGGGACCGAGCAACGGGAGCTCACCCCGTTGCGGGGATTCGAACCGCCGACCTTCTGATCGGCAAGTCCTAGGCTCTGTGGTTTAACCCACAGCGCCACCCGCGTCCCCTTATGTACACTTACCTGGGAGTAAAAGGGCCCTTTAATTCAGCAGGACTTACTTCTAAGTAGACATGCATTGCCTTGCACTGTGAGCCAACAATGGAATCTCTATTTTCTTATGCCATAATGAATTGAAAGAGATTCAACTAGGAACGTAAAGAAGAGAGATGGTGATGCAACCTGAATCCCTGTCCTTTGAAATATTAGAGTATCACCACATGTCTGCTATTGGAAGATTGACTTGACTAGTATTATTTTTAACGCCAAACTCCTAAAACCATATCATCTCAGCTTTCTTCTGCCTGTGTAGTTTCATTCCTTTTATGGTAAGGCATAATACTGTGAACATATGGAGCAGCTGAACTCCTGCCAAACATTTAAACGGCAAGGTTATAAATATACAGACATACAAGGCAATCCCTCCCCCATCCTTAATGTATAGTTCTGCAAGCTTTAGCCAAAACAGGCTCTCAGTCAAAAGATATAAGTTGTTCAGTCATTAGCTTTATAGATTTATAGAGTGCTTGGGGTGCCTTGCTCTAATGAAACAGAAGCAGTTGTGAGTTAACAAAACTCAAGAGAAAAATGTAGACTCACTGTGGAGGGGAGAGATCAGGGAATACAGAGGCAGCACATTCTGGGGAAATGCATACTTTCCTTTCCTTTCCTTTCCTGTTCTGGTCTCCATATTTTTTGCATGTACTGTGGCATCTATTTGCAAATAGAGGACAGGGTTCAAAATTCTATTTTGCTCTGATATTGCCTCTATGTATCAGATTATCCCATTATGGGACAATGAAACATGTAAGGGTGGAGCAGGAGTAGCCAACATGGTGGTCTCCAGATGTTGTTGGACAGTTCAAAGTGCTTTCCTTATTTCCTGGTCTGTACTCCAAGGTCTGATTGAAGTGCCTCAAGCCCAGTGCACCCCAAGTCACTTGGGCCTTCTGCAGGGATGGTTAAATATGTCCATTTTTTCTCTCTCCATCCATACTTGCACATCAGTTTGTGAATTTATCCTACACTAAACATTTTTACAGTGGTACCTCGGGTTACATACGCTTCAGGTTACATACGCTTCAGGTTACAGACTCCGCTAACCCAGAAAGAGTACCTCAGGTTAAGAACTTTGCTTCAGGATGAGAACAGAAAACGTGCTCCGGTGGTGCAGCAGCAGCAGGAGGCCCCATTAGCTAAAGTGGTGCTTCAGGTTAAGAACAGTTTCAGGTTAAGAACAGACCCCCGGAACGAATTAAGTACTTAACCTGAGGTACCACTGTATATGCAATTTTGTCTAAAATACACATTTTTTCCAAAGCAATTTCCCCTGATATAATTCATTTTTGTAAGTTGTTTTCATGGATATGTGCATTTAATATGCACACTTTAGCATATGTGCTTTGTACAGATGGAAAACTGCACTACAAAATTTGGGTAAGTGAAAATTTCAAAGAACAGTTGTGATTCAACTCACATAGTCTTCCATAAATGTGAACTGAATTGAATTTCTCCAGTCTCCTGTCCCTGAATTAGACCCTGATGCTCAGCCTAGCAGCTCTTATTGTTAGGCAATTAAGTAGTGACATGACTGCATTGACCTAATGTCTGCCATTATATTCCAATGACCTATGGCATCCTGGATATCAAGGCTTAGAAAGGTGATAGTCCCTGATATCTCTTTTAGGTTACTTTTCTATAACTGAGCTCCAGGTTCATAGGTCAATTATTTGCTCCTCATACAGGCTTGCTTGTTTCTGGTAATGTTATAATAGGTGGTGACATACAGATGGAATATGTATTTATCAAGCAGTGCATTTAGCTTAGTGAAGCCAAAGGCCAGGCCACATACTTTCGCTCACTAAATGCACTCTGCTATTTTAGCCATCAAACTTTGTGATTAGACTAAATCAAAATCCTGTGAACATAAGGCTCATATATATATATATATATATATATATATATATATATATATATAGCAGAAGGTGCTAAAGACAGAGGCAGTCAATGTTGTCACTTGTTGATAATACTGCATATTGGATGTGTGAAAACCTAGGCCCTACAGATGCTGCTGAACTACATCTCCCATTAGACTCAGCAAGCATGGGCTGTTTTCAAGATGGATGGGAGCTGTTGTCCAACAAACTCTGGAATGCCAGTGGATTCCCACCCCTGTGATTACAAGTGTTGTCAATGGCTGGTTCGATTAATAAGACATCAGTAGGTCAAGGGAAAGCAATTTTTTTAATGAGTGAGTTAAAAAGTTGTAAGCTGCTTTGAGAACTTTCACTCTCTTGGCATTTGTGCCTCCCATTTAATCAATTGGTGTGAACTAGAACATACCCAATAGAGGCAGTGAGCAACATTTCATGTGTATCCTGGAAAGAACTGTTCCAACTTTGCCTTATTTCTAACTAGTCAAGCTCCCCCAGGCTTTGTGGTGGCTCAGCCTCCACAGCTGGTTAGGTGAGGGCCCTGTGTGTCTTGCAGAAGGAATTTGGGGTTATGTGAGCCCTGAAGACCCAATATCCCTCTGTACTGTCTCACTGACCACTGACACAGCCTGCTCCTCTGTAACATTTGATTTGAGAGTGCCAGGTCTTTCCCTGGGCAGGTTCCCTCAGTCTCAGGAACCATTATGCCAAATTTGGTGACCATATCTTAAGAAGTGTCCAAATGTATAGAGGATAGATGGACAGACAAACAACTTTCTAATATAGATATAGATAAACATTAACTGAGAGGAACAGAAGTATAAATTGAAATTCAGTTTTGGTCTTCTGATATTGAATCAAATAACTGTGTTGTTTATGTTCTTTCTCATTTCTCCTAAAGTTGAATTAAAAGCTCAGTGAGCAAATTTTCCAGCCCTGCAAACAGAAAGTCATCATAGAATAGATGGTCTTGGAAATAACCTTTGGAATGTTTTCATTTAGACAGACTTACTATTTCAGAGCTGGAACAACACACATACATAGCGTGTGTAGGTCCCCAGGCCACCCCTCAAATAACTTCACACATAACACGTAATTTTAGTTTTGGTTTTTGGGCACTATTTTGGCCACAACTTTATTAAAATACAAAATCAGTGAGTGGTTGTTTAGACATTGGTTATGACTATCTGTCCCCCCGCCTGGGACAGAACTGACATCCCAAGGTCCGATCGGTAGCCAGTAGAAGAGAAAGTCAAACTGGGGGTCATTTGAGCTAAGCGTCGGACCCACGCCGCTCACCCCAGCAGCTCCCCGAAAGCTTGCCTGCCCGGTCCTATAACAAGGATTCCCATAACAGGGATTGGGCGGCCCTGGTCCCATAACAGGGATTGGACGAAATCATGGCAAGCCCCAGGATTCCTTTAACGGAATTCCCTTCAGCGCAATAGGAGGGGCAGGCACCGCCTGAACCCCTCCACCACCAGCATATTATAACCAATGCCTAACCGCCACCCGAGCTTTAACGCTTGCCGCCAACCACTCACAAACCCAACCAGGAACCTAATTTTTTAGCCACAGCATCCAACCAAATCATTCCCCAAATCAGAAAGGTGCACTCCATCCGCCCAGTAAAGGGCTGCCACCTTGAAATAAATGCTGGGGTGGGGAATAACCAGCCCACCCAGCTCCAAAACCTTCTTGCACACTGCAGAGTTAATGCATATCCTGGCCTTCTCAGCGGCCTCCGGGCGGGAAACACCGCGCCAGGTTTGCCTCTGCAACAGGTGAGACCAAATATTCTCACTGAAGGTAATGAGGCTGCCAATGCCTCCAAATCCCTTTTTGGATTGAGGTGCGCAAAGCAAGGCAATCAATAGTTGCCACATCATTTCCCCCCAGCTGCACCACTATGGCCATAGGGTGGGGAGGTCCGAGAGCAGCCGGCGACCAATCAGCGGCATAAACTCTCCCCATGACATTCCGCGTCTGGAAAACCATGACACTTGCATGTGCTGTGGGAGGCCGAGACACGCTCCCCTTGCAGACTGCCTCGCTCTGCTGCCAGCCCAATGAACGATGCTGTGTCCCACTATCCAGATGCGGACCAGCGTGGGATCTACAAGGGTTGAAACAAACAAGCATTAGTACCAAACTCAGCATTTGTTTCGCACATAACCCTTGAAAGCATTAGATTTCCATGTCCCAAATCCTTGATCCTGGCAGCTGAGAAGCCCCAATGGGCCACCATAGTCGCTGCACCTATGTGAAAGGAATGAGGGGCGAAACCAGAGGCCGAGATCCCACAAGCAGAGATGGCCTTACGCATGACTTTTGTGAAGTAGTGTTGCGCCAAAGGGTGACCATTTTCAAGCATGAGTAGCGGGCCGTCCCCAGGAGGTCTCAAGGCCAAGTACTTCCTTACATCCTTGACCGGGCATGGGCCTACCTCCCCAGTCGCTGGGAGGCGGACAACCTCCCCCCGACCCAGCTGGTCAGTTTTGGAGTTGCGCACTACAAGTCTCAACTCCAAAAGGGGAACGCATATATCCTGAAGGAGCAACCCATGAGAACCAGCAACTTCTAGGATCGAGCCAGCCCCCCAGGGGAACAAAAAGCCAAATATTTCTGTATCCAATAACAGGGCAAGGGCCCACCTTACCCGTGACTGGAAGCTTGATGATGGCAACCCTGCTCACTAGGTATGACTTAGAGCTCCAGACACTTATGACAAGCTCCAAAGCAGATAAGGAAAAATCCTGAGGCAATAAGCCTCCAAACTCTCCGCCCCGTGCTGGCTCCAACACAATTTCCCCAACCCTCAGTACACCAAATTACAATGGAATACTGAAAGATGTCTCGTCTAGATTTAGAACCTGGAGACAAGTCTTAACTTGTTGCGGATACTGCATAGGTCAAGATTGACCGGCTTCCTGCCTGCAGTCCTCTGAAGGCTGGAGTCTTTTCCAACCTTCCGAGACCCTGCGCACGGCACACTTTTAGTTTTTAGTTTTTTTATAGTATTTATTAAATTTTAGTTTAGCAATGAAATACATAGGTAATAACACAATCTTTTCCCAAATTCCACATTTCATATTCATCTTTGGACTTCCTCACAACCCTTGTTCCTGCTTTCTAAACTCATAAATTTTGCCAGCAAATTATTAACTTAATTTAATTCATATAACATAATTTTTCAATATTAATATCTCAAATTTTAAGATTTAACATACTCTTATCGAAACTTAATTATAAAATGTTACTTGTCCAAAATTTATCTTTTCATCTTCCAATTAGATTTAAATTTATATTCTTTATAACTAGTTTATTGAAGCCATGTTTTTGCTAATCTTACATCTTTCTTAACAATCATACAATTTACAATATTTTTGTAGATAATCCTTGAATTTCTTCCAGTCTTCCTCCACCAGTTCTTCTCCCAGGTCTCGGATTCTGCCCGTCATCTCCGCCAGTTCCATATAGTCTATCAGTTGCATCTGCCATTCTTCCAGTGTGGGTAATTCTTGAGTTTTCCAGCTTTTAGCGATGAGTATCCTTGCTGCTGTTGTAGCGTACATAAAAAAGGTTCGATCCTTCTTTTGCACACTCTGACCAACAATGCCCAAGAGAAAGGCCTCTGGTTTCTTAAGGAAGGTATACTTAAATATCTTTTTCAGTTCATTGTAAATCATTTCCCAGAAGACCTTCACTCTAGGGCAAGTCCACCAGAGGTGAAAGAATGTTCCTTCAGCTTCTTTACACTTCCAACATTTATTATCAGACACATGGTATATCTTTGCAAGCTTGACTGGGGTCATGTACCACCTGTAAATCATTTTCATAATATTTTCTTTCAAGGCATTACATGCCGTAAATCTCAAACCTATGGTCCATAACTTTTCCCAGTCAGCAAACATGATGTTGTACCCTATGTCCTGTGCCCATTTTATCATGGCTGATTTGACCGTTTCATCCTGTGTATTCCATTTTAACAGCAAATTATACATTCTTGAAAGTATCTTAGAGCTGGGTTCTAACAGTTCTGTTTCTAACTTTGATTTTTCCACCTGGAATCCTACCTTTTTGTCCAACTTAAAAACTTCTTTAATCTGAGCATAGTGTAGCCAATCTGGCACTTTATCTTTTATTTTCTCCATACTCTGCAACCTCCAGTTATCTCCATCTTTTTCTATTATTTCCCAATATTTCGGCCATTTGGCCTCCATATTGAGTTTTTTCAAGGCCTTAGCCTCCATTGGTGATAACCACCTTGGGGTCTTGTTTTCCAATAAGTCTTTGTATTTCAACCAGACATTAAATACTGCTTTTCTGACAACATGGTTCTTGAAATTCTTATGTATTTTAGCCTTGTCATACCACAGATATGCATGCCACCCAAACGCGTTGTTGAATCCTTCCAAATCTAAAACATCAGTGTTCTCAAGAAGTAGCCAGTCTTTCAACCAGCAGAAGGCTGCTGATTCATAATACAACTTTAAGTCTGGCAGGGCAAATCCCCCTCTTTCTTTAGCGTCAGTTAATATCTTAAACTTAATTCTGGGCTTTTTGCCCTGCCAGACAAATCTTGAAATATCTCTCTGCCACCTCCCAAAACACTCCATTTTGTCCACAATCTGCAAAGTTTGAAACAAAAATAACATTTTTGGCAATACATTCATCTTAATTGCAGCAATACGTCCTATCAAAGAAAGTTTCAGTCTTGACCAAGCATCTAAATCCCTTTTAATTTCAGACCAACATTTTTCATAATTATCTTTGAATAAGTTCCTGTTCTTCGCTGTTATATTTACCCCTAGGTATCTCACTTTTTAAACAACATTTAATTCTGTCTCTTTCTGAAACCTTTCTGATTCTGAGGAAGTCAAATTTTTTTCCAAGACCTTAGTTTTTTGCTTATTAAGTTTAAATCCCGCCACTCGACCAAACTCATAAATCAGTTGTAATACCCTTTTAGTACTGGGCTCTGGCTCCTGTAGGGTCAAAACTAGGTCATCTGCAAATGCTTTCAGTTTGTATTGTTTCGCTCCGACCTGGATACCTTCCACCCACCGGTCTCCTCTGATCATATTCAAGAGCACTTCTAGGACCGATATAAATAACAAAGGGGATATAGGGCAACCTTGTCGTGTTCCTTTTTCAATTCTAAACTCTTCTGTCACCACATTGTTGACTATCAATTTTGCCTTTTGCTCTGAATAAATTGCCTCTATCCCATTATAAAACCCCCGCCCCACTCCCATTCCTTCCAAATTTTTCTTCATAAACTTCCAGGAGATATTATCAAAGGCCTTCTCCGCGTCTATAAATATCAAAACTGCTTTTGTATTAATGTTTGTTTGCAAGAGTTCCAAAATATCAATAATGTTCCTTGTGTTTGCAAACAAATGTCTACCTGGGAGAAAGCCTGCCTGGTCCTTGTGAATTACTTCATTTAAGACTTTTTTAAATCTACTTGCTAAAATGTCTGCAAATATTTTGTAATCCACATTTAGGAGGGAGATGGGGCGGTAATTCTTAAGTTGTGTCTTTTCAGTTTCTAATTTAGGTATCAATGTGATGAAAGCTTCTTTCCACGACTCCGGTGCCCTCTTCCCCTCCATATTTTCATTGCAAACCTCCATTAATGGATGTATCAGATAGTCTTTCAATGTCTTATAATATTTGGAGGTAAGCCCATCTGGCCCTGGAGACTTGCCCAATTGCATGTTCTGAATGGCCTCCTCGAACTCTAATTGTGTTATTTTATAATTCAGGATTGTTCTATTCCGGAGAGTCAACTTTGGTAGACCATTCTTCGCACGGCACACTTTTAGAAGGGTCTCTGAAAAATTAAAGCTTTACTCTAGCAGGCATTGCAGCGGACTGAATTCTGATAGATTTAACAGTGCATCCGATCTGCAGCAGGTAGGCCAATTACTGCAGGTCCTGCTCAGAGAATGGAGGCAAGTTCCTCTGAATGGCTGAGGACTGCCAGCTAAACGCTAAGGAATCAGTCCAGGCCTTCTCATAAGACCTGAAAGCAGAAGGGGAAATGTAAGCTACTACTCCTCTTAATTATAAATTGTTGCCAAAGCGCCACGGGAGCTCCAGAAAATCCGGCTATAGCTGGGCGTCCGGAGCCCAGGATCTGAAGCTCTCCAACTGAAAACGGGATAGAGTGACAGCGAAAACATTAGATGATCCCGTAATAAAGCGAGCAGAAACGCAATATTACACCTTAAGCAGTGCAGCTGGAAAGCACATAAAAGGGGGCGGAGACTCTGCCAAAGCATGAGGACCATTTTGCCAGGACCCTCACACTGCCTGGTTATCAGACCAAGGCAGACCCGACGGTCCCTGTACTCCTCAGTCCAGATGTGCGCTGACACTACAATGGGGAGAACTCAAGAAAAGTTAGGTCACATGAGATAGCCTTGCCCTGCCAGGCTCAAGGCCACTGTACAGGATGATGAAGGGACCCCGGACCATGAGACCACCTGGCCGAGCAGGAATGGAAGGGGCAGCCTGGAACAACCACCCTGCATGCCAATTTTTTATTTTTTTTTTAACTGACTTAGCAATGATAGAATCTGACAAAGCAACATTTGCTATCAGAGAAAGTATTACAAGAATAATGTCCTTCACAGCAAACAGCTTTTCCACAGGCAAGCAGAGGTATGGGCAACAATATCCAGCTAGCCCCTAAATACGTTAAAGGGGGCAGTAGGAGCCACTGTCCTATCCACTGCCAACGGAACACCCAGCTCCTCAGGGAATAAAAAGGGCGTCCAGTAAGCCCAAGCAGGGGCTGGTGTCACACGAACCAGCCAGTGAGATAATCCAAATAATGGTACCCCCAGTTAAACAAGTCATAACTCGCGATGTTCAATCCAGAAAGACGCTAAAGGACTCGAGTGCTGCACAGCCTATAGCGCAACACATTGGCATCGCCTTTTCAATGTAAGGACCATCCAATTAAAGCCCAACTAGTTATAATCTTGAGGGTGAACCGGCAGCAGCCTAACAGCCAATTCAATATCGCGTAATGCCAACCAGGCCCACTTCCAATTTGTTGGTAAGCTCAACTGCCTGATCCAAAGATGCATATTTCACGGAACAAATTCCAGAGAGTCATTCACTGAGGTGCCTTTGGGATGCGATAAATATGGATTATATGGGGCTTTCTTAGGGACGATCCCCAAAGGGGATAAATGAAAATCAGGAATAGGAGAAGAATCAAGGGGATCCCACCAAACGTCCCAATGAAAGCTGCTTCCTAACCTTCTTACTTGCTACCACAGGTAGCTCTCTGACTAGATAACTTTTCTAGATAACTTTTTAGCCAGGCTTTCAAGGAGGATATTTTTATGGAAATAGGGGCGAGAGGTATTGAGTTATTGCTTGCCAGCCCCCGCTTGGGCAAGATGCCCTGCCTTGTGTTGCCACCATGATGTGTAAATTTACAGGGCCAACACTGGCCAGAAACCCTAAAGAAGTCCCAACAAAGCTGCCACCGGGCCAGCTTCCTGCATACCAGCTTCAGGTTCTATTGCTCAGGGAATTTCCATTTAAAATGTGGAGCTGTGCAAGTGGTTCCTGCGATCCTAGCGAGCTGAGGGGGTGATGGCAGCCCTGCATCTAACATTCCCATCATAGTGAATTACCACTTATAGAATAATGGGGTTAGAAGGGACTCCGAGGATCATCTAGTCCACTCTCCCACAATATAACAACAACAACAACAACAGTAATCATCATCATCATCATCTATTTGTACCCGCCCATCTGGCTGGGCTTCCCCAGCCACTCTGGGCAGCTTCCAACAAAATTAAAATACAGTAATGCATCAAACATTAAAAGCTTCCCTAAACAGGGCTGCCTTAGATGTCTTCTAAAAGTCTGGTAGTAGACATCTGGTGGGAGGGTGTACCACAGGGCAGGTGCCACTTCCAAGAAGGCCCTCCACCTGATTCCTGTAACTTGGCTTCTCACAGTGAAGGAACCACCAGTAGAGTGATGAGGGAGAGTGATGAGGGAGCACAAAGCTGTCCCATACAGGGACCAATCCTGCAACCTAGGCATTACTGGCACCATACACTGACCAGCTGAGCTATCCAGGATGATCCCTAAAGACCCGGAACAGCCTCACCCTGACCCCTGGAGAGGTCCAAGGTGATGTCTGAATCATCATCAGAGCCCAGGGATGATTTACCTGCAAGGAGGTGTAAGCATCATCCCTGCTCCGCTTTTTCCTGCCTCTGAAGACTCTTCCTTCTGGAAGAAGGCACCTGGGGCATCAGCAAGTCATCCTCTGCAGGAGAGGCAAGCTCTGGAGGCATCTGCAAAGGCCCTGTCATAGTCTGCAAAAAGAAAAAAAAACCTAAACAATGTGAGGAACAGGTGAAACCAATGCTTTGTGCACCACATGGGGACACTATTCAGGCCAGAAACGCTGCCAGAGGCCATCAAATTCTAGGACCAAGCAGGCCACGCTAGGCCAGACATAAATGTTTCCAATGAGATAACAAACTCGAGGCAGCCCACTGCCTGTCCAGGTACCCCTGCTTGCCCTTTAGAGGGAAGCACCTCCTCAAGATACCCAAAGTTCTTTTTGGGAGCAATATCACAAATGGGCCAAACTACCCAGCAACAAAATAGTCCAAAAGGAGCAGCTCGTTTTGCTTTGTATAACAATGGCTAAGTGGGGGATATCAAGCCTGTCTCCCAGGTCCTAGTCCTGTACTCTAGCCACTAAGCCACAATGGCTTGTCTCAAAAATGGCAGTCGCCACTATCAGGGAAAAACAAACTTGAAGAAAATAAACTTGTTCAGAAACAGCATAGTTAAAGAGCATACAAAGAGTGCTCATTGGAGGCACAGAGAGCCTCTGGCTCCACTCCGTCTGCCTAAGATATACATTAGCAACAAGTGAGCCTGCAAACAAACAGATACATTCTTAATAGAGAGAATGAGTCACATGTCACAGAGACTTAACAATTTACTGTACTGCTAACTGTAGCAGGCTTAGGCTTGAAAAATATGTGCAGGCCGAGCAGGCCTCCATGCTTCTGCTCTCTGCCTTTTTTGTCTCATTGCAATATTAAAGGAACTCAATATAGAGTGCCCGCCCAAGGCTAGATTAAAACTCGGCCAACAGCACTGCATGCACCCAAAATAAAGCCAACCTTTGGGAATACTATAAACGAAAGTGATACCAGCCGAGCTGGGAACAGCCCTGACTAGCCCCACAATTAAACAGGCAAAAAATGGGGAAAACTTTTTTGCAAAAGAAAGCTCCTAATGGGGGCTCTCTCCCTGTAGGGAAAGGCAAGCAACAGATACAGGGAGAATCTTCCCACAGGCAGGGTAAGGGGTGGGGTGAGAAATCAAACAGGAAAAAAGGGAAATTAGATTAATTAAGGGACTAGAGAGGATTAAAGAAGGGGGGGAAATAAAGAAATGTAACCAGACATGAGAAGATTGCTCCTGATCCGATGCACTCTGCAAAGAGAAAGAGAAACCAGAGTGCACCAATATTTAAAGACTATGGTCCCTCCCACCCAATTTGCAACATAGAATTTGCCCCAGCAACCCGGTTACCCAATCATGATGCCAGGCAACAATTATTAACCTGCCTGGCAACAAGAGGCCTGGCCTGGTGGCCCACACCGCAACACGTGCTCTCATTTATTGGAGAACACGCTTTACTAAAAAAAAAACAACTAATTGCATACTGCTATCATTTGTTCACTATTGAGCCTGTTTCAATGGAAATGAGACACACATTTTCCTTTCCTTCTGTTTCTTGGACCAGGTATTGGGCTGTTTATTAATGGTTCTTTTGTTTTAATGGAGTGACTGTGTAAGCTCAGTGGAAATCAGACTTGATAGCCAGGCAACAACTGTTTGGATAGGAACATTTGACTCCCCAAATAAACTTGGTGACTGAAAGCCAACTTCTTTGGAATGATTGTGGCTGTTGTAAAACAGCTGTGAGCCAAAAAAACTGTTTGCTCCAGTAAAAATCTACATGCTGTTCATTAATGCAAAATGGCTACATGGGTTATTAGAAGGCTCTGCAAATATGCAAAATTAATCATTTTGGCATAACGCGTTTCACTCCTGCAATAAAACCTACAGCAATGTTATCTGGAAGAGGGAATGCCACTCAGGAGCCTATCATGAAGCTCTTGTCATCATCCTGTCTGGATGAGTTCCCATTTGGGAAGACTGAAAAGCCTGAGTCTAAGATTATCTATCCATGGGACTCTGGTTTGCTTGGAATCCTGCCATCTTTTCTGTTTCTGAAAATGTAATTGCAACTTAATTATATTACAGGGGTTTGCCTTGGCTAAATCAGCCCCAGCTCTGCTGAAAAGGATTTGCAACTAGGGGTTATCTTAGTGGCTATGTGTGTGTTTGTGTGTGCACACTCATGTACTTGGTATAGGGATGTACAAGTACATTGATGCCCTGCAGTGGGCAGGGGATGGAGAAACCTCCCATATATTGACCTATTCATGTACCCATCAATGTATGTGCAGATTTCATCTGCTCATTCTGTCTCTTAGAAATAAGAAGAAGAAGTTGGAAGATACCCTGAGAGGTCATTCAGACCAACCAACGCCCCCTCATCTCTTCACACAGAGATAATCAAACAGCTTTCTAAACTTTAACACATGTCTTACCTCATACCAAAAAGAGTAGTAGTCAAATAGCCAAACCTGACCAAATTCAAAGAATGGTATGACGGATGCATGCTTTGTGATAGCTAAGCATTGATTCTCACCACAGTTTGCAACTACCTATGAAATTGCTCAATTCTGCTATGAAGGCTTTTGGGGGTTCATAGATTTGGTATTTCTTAGGAAATATTTTGTTCAGTTTCATTACAGATGTTTGTTTGAGGTGGAAGTTTATTTAGACTTAAACAGTAAGTTTATCATTTTGTTTATTAATATAAGCCATTATGGGATTCCTATGGATTAAACAGCCCAGCCAAAATATGGTTACGAGCACACTAGTCAGAAGAGAATAAACTGCAATTTTGAGGCTAGGCAGCTTAATTACTTGCAAATTACTTGCAACTGTGTTGTAAGGGGTAGTTGTTCTGTGCCCAGTTTGTAGTTTAAAAGACCCTCTGAGACAGGCTTCCTCAACCTTGGCACTCCTGATGTTTTGAGACTACAATTCCCATCATCCCTGACCACTGGTCCTGCTAGCTAGGGATCATGGGAGTTATAGGCCAAAAACATCTGGAGGGCCAAGGCTGAGGAAGCCTGCTCTAAGACCTTGCCTTGATAAAGAAAGGCTTGGTAGCTAAATAGATGCTATATGAAAATGGTTTTTAAAACACCCCTTTGAGGGACTGGGAGTAGCACACTGTGAAGACGGTGTCAGTATTGCCCTAGCATTCTCAATTCAGCCTGATAAAAGGGCATCAAAGAATATGGCAGCAGCAGCAGCAGCAGCAAATAATAATAATGATGATGATGATGATGATGATGATGATGATGACAGGGAGGAAGGGCAAGGAGAAAAAGATGCTGAGTTCACAGGGGCATATAGGAGGAGGAGGCTCTTTGTTTAGTGTACAATAGCAGGGATTATCCAGTTTGTGACTTAAGGGGTTATGTCTGTTATTGATCAGGATGACAGCAGACTCTGAATTCTAGTTAGTTGGGAGTTAGCTGTCAGTGAGAAAGAGGTTTGAGATTTGACAGGTAAAGGAGTTGGAGGGGAAACAGTATTCTGAAGGAGTTTTCCCTTGTGTAGGCTTGTAAATGAGACAAAACCTCTGTTTATTTCTTCACATGTTATGCACTGTTTTTGTTCAGCTTACTTCAGTGAAGTATTATCAGTTTCCTAGACACCGTCATCTGCTTGATTCCAGTCACTCTGCAAACAATCTTTGCCCAGTGAAGCTGCTGGAGCAAGATATACTAATTGAGAGCATGAGACAAGGAAAGCAGAGAGGAAGAATGTGTAGACAAAGAATGTATAGACAAAGCAGAGGGTCAGCCGTGAAAGAGATAGCTGAGGGATGAAGTCTAGGGTTATGAAATTCAGTGGTGAGCAGTGAAAAGCAGAAAGAAGTTATAAGGGCTGTTGTTTATCACAAAAGGTATTGTGTGATATGAACCTCCCAGGCAGGAACTGGAGTAAGCTGCCATTCTGTGTCTCCATGGCCCCCTGGAGTAGAAGGTGTGTTACAGAGAACAAGAGTCCTAATAATCCCCCATATTTGCACATTTATTCTGCAGCAGTTTGCTCAGCTACATTACTGTATGAGTCACCATGAATAAAATATGTTGCATTTGAGAACAAGAGAAAAGGTTGGAAAGAAAAGGGACAAAGGCATTCTGGACCTTCATTGTTTCTAGAAGTCCTCCTGGGAATCCTTTTGTATAACTTGGCAAGCATCTAGTTGGAAATGCAACTGTAAAAAATGGCACTGTGAGAAATTCTAAATTTAGGCTACTTTCATGCTTCTCTCTAAAATGTAGGCCAAAGTGACTCTACGGAAAACTGACACCACATCTCTGTAGAAACCATTCATAAGATTACCACAACCCGGTCACACGAACTGTGCTTCAATGTATTGCTAATAGTCGTAAGGATATGAAATCCACGGGGGAACTGAATGCTAACAAACAGATTGGTTTCTGTGGGGAAAGTGCAAGGTCAGCTAGGAATGGAGTAAAATCTTACAGGGAGCCCAGGGACATGATGTGATACAGAAATTTGGCAAGAAGGGAAAAGACTGAGGGAATGGGAAGAGGGCACAATAACAATGGCTGCTAAGGGTGGTAACATGGTCTCCCCAGCCCAATTTCTCTTCCCATAAATAGAGTGGAGAATTGAAGAGACTATTTTGCACTCATCTACAGTACAGTCACTTTAGCATTCCCATTGTTAATAGAAACATTTTTTTCTTATTTTCTTACTTAAAAAAAAAATTCATAATGTTTTGAGACGACTAGGGATCTCCAGAGTCTTTTCAATAATCCACTAGGCAAAATGCCAGACTGTTATTCCAATGTAGTCTCACCACATTCTGAATCCTACTGGGTCTGCTCAGAGGAAAGTCTCACTGAGTTCTATAGCGATGCCACCCTGGTTAGTATCCTATGCATGTCTTGTCCCACTAAGCTATGCTCAGGTAAGCATGTATAGGATTGTGGCTATAAGGGGCAATTTAGAAGCATTAAATTAATTACTGACCTTAACTTCTATGGGAAATATGTTCAGCTCTTTTATTTTAAGAGACAGATATGATATAATCTTTTGAAACCAGTAATATCTTCAGTTCATCTAGTTCAGTGGATAATTTGGGGTTTCTGTTTCTTTAAAATGACATTGTAAGTATTTTTGCTCATTTAAAAGTTTCCCAATTTCCTGCAAAAATACATGTCTCACATAGGACTGAATATTCTCTGACCTTGAAATGCCCTTAGCTAAAACTACTGTCAAGTGAAGATTTAGATATCAGATATCAGAGAAATTAATAAGGAAGCTTTCAGGGTAGGAACCAGATGTTTATATATAAATAAAAGAGTTATCCTGTTGCTAGGTACCTTCAGTGATTCTCAGAATTTTAAACAGTTTTGTTTCCAGTGCTTTCATTCATGGTAATTGTCACCCATCAATCACAGAACATGAATAATACTGTACCTACAATATGGTGCATGCTAAATAAATGTTTTGCACAGGTCACAGTGATATCCTGGCCATTATGTCTGATGATTTCATTCATTTCAGTGTAAGGAGAAAACTGTAGGTTGAGTAATAATGATTTAGAAGTGGTGGTTTCTGAAACAATTCTTGGAACAGAGATGTGCACGCAATTTCCCATCCTGAGATGAAGCAATCCTGATCTCATGCAACTCTATCAAGATGTTTTGGAGGTTATAACTCTTCTTTTGTAGACCCTCTAAATGGGTACTCATGAAGTGGTAAAAAGTAATTATCTAGCCTTAGGAGTGATAGAGAAATTCAGTTCAGTTAGTGTTTTGATGAGCACCTACCTAATTCGCATTTCCCAAAAAATCTGTGAAACGAAACACAGTTCAGTATTCACACCTTCAAATTTTGTGATGCCATTCTATAACCAAATAATGTGCATAAAAATGTGAGTATTGGGTGTGCATAAAATGCACGTATATACAAAACTATATTATATAAGAGTAAACTGCTTTGCACAGATGTGTATATTAGGGAAGACTGCATACAAAAACATGTATAAGGAGAAATTAGCACACACACAAAAGGCAACTTATATGGACATGAGTTCCTAAAGAAAGGTGGGGTATAAATAAAAAGGAGGAGGAGGAGGAGGAGGAGGAGGAGAAGAAGAAGAAGAAGAAGAAGAAGAAGAAGAAGAAGAAGAAGAAGAAGAAGAAGAGGAGGAGGAGGAGGAGGAGGAGGAGACGGACTTAAAGATTAGGAAAAATTAGAACCTGACAGAAATTTGAGTTCGTCTATCCCTATCTCATCTATATATTTTCACTATTCACACTAAAGTTGAGTGGAAACCTTTGAAATGGCTCTGGCTTCCAATTAGCTTGCCATTCAACATGATGATTTTTGTTTTAGTCTTCCTAAGTTGCTAAAACTTTTCTTTAAAACTCTATAAGGTTCTGCCTGTGGAGCAGTTATTATGGCCTAATGAAATTGAAAGCTAATGGTAGATTCTTACTGTGAAAATATTCATTTCTACAACATTAAGAGTATGGAGCACTATAACACTGTGTTCCACATTTTGTGCAGATAAAGAATGACTGTTTCCATTCTGTTGTCTATAAATTTAACAGATTGTTTTTGACTCGGGACCAGAAAACAGATGTTTGTTGAGATGTATTTTTTTAGAAAGCACTTTCAGATTGTTGCTGAAACATCTTTTAAATCTGTTTTACAATAATTCTGTCTATCCCTCTATATCTGAATCCACACACACCCTTTTAAAATCTAGTCTTGCCAGCATTTTTAAATACCAGCGGGTCAGAAGAACCTGGGGTGCAGTTACTCAAGAGTAACTCTATTTCTTAACTAAAAGTGCTGTGACAGAAATAGTTTGCAGAATGTACCCTTTGTCTGTTACCAGCACCTCATTAAGATTGCAGAATCTCTTTCTTTATGACAACTAGTATATTATGATCAATCATTTTCAACTCAGTTGACATTTTGTGATGCAGTGTCCTTAAAAAAACAACAAAAAACCTATTTTGGTTGACTCAAAAGCTTCATTCATATTTTCCCCTCCCCTAGTCATTAGCACAATTAGTTTGCTTTGAATTCATCATCAAGGGAAGTTGCCATAATCACAGTCCAAAGAGCCCCACAGAGCATGAATTCCACACAAATTTAACAGATATCTGCCTTGAATAGTAGAAAAATAGAAGCAAAAAAACTTCATTCTCTCTCGAGGGAGACACTAGATTCCATGTGACTTTTTCAGTTTGCTTAGTCACCTGGGAACAGAGAAGAGGATGAAACAATACTGCAAGAACTGCTCTAGACTATACTATTTTGTGTATAATTAGTCTGAAGCCAAGGATAAAGGGAGCAGACTGCTGAAGACATCCCCTGGGGTCTGGTTACACAGCCTCATTGAGCTTTAACTCTCTGTTTTCTCCCTGCATAAATGAAATTGAAGCACTCTTTTCATGAACTCCAAACCACCTTCCAGATTGCTAATGAAGAAACATGAGGTGAGATTTAAATTTGAGGCTCTGCCCCGACCTACACACGTGCCCATTATAACACCTGTTGGAGAATCTCTACAAGTACATTCAGAGCGAGCTCTTTCTGTGATTTGCCCCCTGGAAAAAATGGGATTTCCAAACTCATGGAGAGAGCCCTCTGTGTATTCAACCATACACGCTCTATATAACTCTGGCCCTCCACAGAAAATGTAATAGATGTGTGTGTCAGGATGGAGCATGTCCCTGTGATCCCACTACCCTTCCAACATGCAACCTTTTAGGACAGAGGTGACAATGTCACAGCTCAGATCTGGCCATGGACTGTCAGCCCCTGCAACCTTGTCTCCCAATCTGATTGGAAGATGAATCCCTACCTCTGAATTTTAAAGAGCAATCTCTAAAGACCAGGCTTAGTGTTTTATCTCCCAATTGGGAGATAAAAGATCCCCACTTTAGAGATCTCTAAAGAGCAATCAGAACGATCTTTCCTCTCTGGTCTCAAGGAATGAGCACCACAGCACTGAGATAAGCCCTCCAATCCTGGCTGCTGTCCTTTGCAGAGGAACTCTAAAGAGCAATCGGAAGGTGAGTCTTTTATCTCTGATCCCAGCACTAAGCACCACAGCACTGGGATTGGAGCACTCTTAAGTGCTTGCACCTTAAGAGCAAAAAGCAGCGTTTCCTTCCACCCTCATCCCTGTGCTTATCTGCCCTACATAAAATGTCCATTTGCTTTCAGAGTAAATCTAGAGATGGAAGTTGGCAGTAGCTGTCTGTTAAGGTGGAACTGGATCTGGAAGAACAAAGGGAAGCAGAACTATGAAACAAACTGGAGAGAAGCCTCTTTAATCTCATCCTCTTGATGCGGAGCATGCCGGAGATTCCTTGGAGTATCTATTGCTGCATGGCAGTAGATTCTAGTTGCATACCGGGATTTCTCCTTTCTCACCTCTCTCTGCATGCTGCCCAAAATTATTCCAGAGGATCCCCCAAAGCCCTTGCAGCAGATTCTGAGGGCATGACGGGGCTGCATGGGAGAGGGGAGGTGGGAGGAGTTCTGTTGCACAACTGAAACTCTCTTGCATGAGCAGAGCAGCAGCAGACCTTCCAGCATGAGGGCACTACAGTCTAATGTGACCATTGTCAAACCATGAAAGCAGGGAAGTAGAATACTTAGCCCAGTAATGTCTGCATAGCAGGGCTAGTGGAGTAAAGGGATCCAACAAACCTTTGTAGCCTTCTTTCCTCCTCCTCCTCCTCCTTGTTTAGCCATTTAGTCATGTCCGACTCTTCGTGACCCCATGGACCAGAGCACGCCAGACACTCCTGTCTTCCACTGCCTCCCGCAGTTTGGTCAAACTCATATTCATAGCTTTGAGAACACTGTCCAACCATCTCGTCCTCTGTCATCCCCTTCTCCTTGTGCCCTCAATCTTTCTCAACATCAGGGTCTTTTCCAGGGAGTCTTCTCATGAGGTGCCAAAGTATTGGAGCCTCTGGCCTTCCAGTGAGCACTCAGGGCTGATTTCCTTAAGAATGGATAGGTTTGATCTTCTTGCAGTCCATGGGACTCTCAAGAGTCTCCTCCAGCACCATAATTTTTTCTTGTACAGTATTTACTCCATAAAACAGGCAGAGACTTGCTTGGACTCTTAATAGGCCTTTGCCACTTTACAGTGTGTGTTCTTGGGAGAAGAGAGCTGCCCAGCAACTCCAGATTGGCTGATAGGTCACTCTCCTGTGCCAGCGACATTGATTATGCTCCCTTCCCGAATTAGAAATGTATCCAGTCTCACCGATTTGGTCACTCCAGTTTTATGGGCAATGAATTGGCCCAGTAAAGTTAAAATGAGTATTTTTGGCTTGACCTTACTTTTTACGTCAATAGGGACATGGAGAAAGGGTTGGCCAAGCTATTAGGCAGAGTGAGGCAGCCAGCCCAGATAGCAGGTTTGAGGTGTTGTCAAAAGACAGTGAATTGATATTTATTTAATATGTAAGTGTCATTTTTGCTGCCAGGTATGGGAGATGTTTAGGGGTTTTCTACTATGTTGGCTGGCCTGAGGTGAAGAACAAGATAGCACCCTCTCCCAAAGCACGTACAGAAGCCAATTGGACTGGTAGTTGACTCTTACTCCAATTCTAGTGAAAGGGCAATACCTCCATTCCACTTGAGGGCAGTCGGCTAGCATAGGTATGACACTCATGACACTCACAACTCTATCTACTCCCTGCACCTCAGCATTTGTTGCCTGAGGCAGCTGCTTCATAGGACCGACCCTGGCTGAGGCAGAACAGGCCACAAAATACAACCCCACTGGTCTTTTGCAATATGCACCCTGACTTGGAGAAAATAAGACACAATTTGCTGCTTCACCTTAGGCTGCAAAATGCTTTAGAATGGCCCTGTTGAGTTCCTTGCACATTACCTGTCAGGAGTATCAAAGCAGACAAAGCTGCTAACAACCAGATTAACTTAGTTGAGTACATTTAATGAGTTGAGTAAATTTGTCATTTTTGCAAGAAGGTGACTCACAGGGGAAAGATGGGCAGGGGTGGGTGGGATGAAGTAAATCGTATCCTCCCAGTGTTAATTGTAATTCAAATGAAATTCAACCTACTCCTCTCCCATCTATTTACTTCCATGCTCCGATCCACTATATGGAGGCTGCAAATTGTCAATTCTTGGAATGGGTGATGCCTGTGAAACAGCAGGTGGTAAAATATGGACAGTCTTTCAAGCAATACACTTTTATTACAATGCTTTAAAACTCAGCAGGTCTTTAGAGGAAGTCATGAAGGCAAGGTGGCTTTGGGGCGAAAGTGTGTGTGTGTGTCCAATTAAAAACACACCCACACTGCCTTTTATTTCAATTACTTTGCTTTTCTCTCCCACCACTGAATGAATCAATGTAGCAGACTTATTGGTGTCCTCAGACAATTTCTTTTACAAAAAGAAGCCCTGTTTCCCCAGCCGTTTTGATACTTCTGGGATGGTTTGCCTTGATCCAGGCATGCATATTGGTGTTCTCAAGGGAAACCTTTTTTTTGTCTAGAACTTGATCTTAAAAGGATTCACCATGGCTCTTCTTTAAATTAGTGTTTTAATATCAGTATGCAAAAACTTTCATCTGCTACCCGGGTTCCTTATTAGACTGCAAAAAAATCTGAGTTTTTAATTAGCATTTCCTCAGTGAACTAAACCCACTGAGATTACTACACTTAGTAAAATTTAATTAACTTGACAAAAGATCCTAATTGTTTTCTTGCCACTGGTCTTTTTGTCAGACTAAAAATAATACTCTCCCAATTAGGCAGCTACAACCATTCTCCTCTTCTTTGGTTGCCCTACTTTTTCTTTTCTTTTGTATTAAAGAATAAGTTAATAATCTTTTATACAAGAAAGGACCATTTTTGTTTTCTTGGAGTTAGTGTTTCTTCAGCCCAAGGCTGATAGTAGTGATAGGAACTTGCTATTAAGAACTTGCCCGGACACCGAGGTCCAGCACCAAGGACCTTCTCTGATGGTTCCCTCACTGCAAGAAGAGAAGTTACAGGGAACCAGGCAAAGGGCCTTCTCAGTAGTGGTGCCCACCCTGTTGAACACCCTCCTATCAGATGTCAAAGAAATGAACACCTGACTTTTAGAAGACTTCTGAAGGCAGCCCTGTTTAGGGAAGCTTTTAATACTTGATGAATTATTGCACTTTAATATTTTTCTGGAAGCCACCCAGAGTGGCTGGGGAAACCCAGCCAGATGGGTGGGGTATAAATGATGATGATGATGATGAAGACACCTTTTTAACAAGTCAATCTGGAGCTCTCTTGTTTGAAGTGGTTTGAACCTTGATTTTTAAAAGTTCACATAATAAGCAAACAAAAATCATCTCAGTTTAATTACTTACATAAGAATATGCTGGATCAGGGCAATGGCTCACTTAGTTCAGTATGCTGTTCTGACATGTGTCTATGGGAAACCTGCAAGAAGGTCCTGAGTGATTCCCAGGAACAAGTATTAAGAAGCCTAATGCCTCCACACACACACACACACACACACACACACAATGCTGTTCTCAAGGGAGTAAAGGTAAAGGGACCCCTGGCCGTTAGGTCCAGTCGCAGACGACTCTGGGGTTGCGGTGCTCATCTCGCTTTATTGGCCGAGGGATCAGGCATACAGCTTCCGAGTCATGTGGCCAGCATGACTGAGCCGCTTCTGGCGAACCAGAGCAGTGCACGGAAATGCCATTTACCTTCACGCTGGAGCGGTACCTATTTATCTACTTGCAGTTTGATGTGCTTTCGAACTACTATGTTGGCAGGATAAGGGACCGAGCAACGGGAGCTCACCCCATCACAGGGATTTGAACCGCCGACCTTCTGATCGGCAAGCCCTAGGCTCTGTGGTTTAACTCACAGCACCACCTACGTCTCAAGGGAGAGTTGTTCTAAAACAATCACTTTAGCTCTTCTTTAAATTATTGCTTTAAAATTGGTATAGGGGGAAATCATCTGCTACCTAAGTTCGTTTTTAGACTGCAAAATATAAATAAATAAACCTGAGTTATAAAATAACTTAGAGATTGTTCAGAGTTACATCATTTGGTGCAAAGTCCTTAAGGAATGATTTCCACTGACATTCGCTCTACTAGTCTAAGCTAGGGTTCAGTTCTCTCTAGCATGTGTGTGGGAGTCCCATTCTCCTTTTGAGAGCCCCTTCAAACTTCTGAGGGTGGCAGAACTCTCAAGAGGGCCCTCTCTGCTGAATCTAGAAACTGAGATTGTCTATACAAAAGAAGGCAGTCTTTCAGATATGTGCGGCCTGATTGAAAGAAAGTGATCTGTGCATGCCTTGTAGATTGCAAAGATACAATTAAGCCAAAGCATGCCCAGTGTAAACTACTACATGCATTGATACTACCTGCATTTGTGATCCTGTTATGTGTCCCACTGAAAATAATGCCATGTGCATAGATAGCTTGCACAATCAAATGTACCACCGATTTACACTTGGGTTTTTTGCTGTGTGCAAGGAAGCCTGCTTCCACATAAAGATCACCTTCTCTGGATCAGTATGGCTATAAATAACACACATGCAACATTCTTCCAAGTCTGAAATCGAATATATATTTTTAAAGAGTTATCCAAGTGCATTAAAGTAGTTACTTGACATGGATTAGAAGCTTATAGTGTGTGCATTCCCCATATAGGAAATAAATGTTCCTTTCAGAAAATTACAGGGATCAATACCTTAAAGGTCAATGGAATGGCTGATGTGTTCAGATTTTAGTATATTGTCTGTCACTGACTAATGAAAAGTGACTGGGATCATTTGTCACATATATTGTGATAGTAATCATGGTTTCTGAACCTAGAACGCAGTTCTATAAATATATAGAGATGCATTTCATTCCCAAATTTAAGGGGGAGGGGGACAGGACAGGCTCATTTTCTCTCTTTTTTATCAGTTCTTTTATTTCTAGTATTCAGGCATTCTGTTTCCAAGATCCTTTGCTAATATGGCCAAAACTGCACTACCCACACAGAAAAGGAATGTATTGAGAGGCTTCAGGGATTTCAAAGTTTTCAGGAGTACAAAAACAAACATTCATTTATTATATTGATAACTCAGTATTGATGCCCTTCAAGGAGCTTGAGGTGGCATACATAGTTCTCCTCCTCCTCCCTTTATCATCGCAACAACCCTGTGAAGTAGGTTCAGCTAAGAGTTGGCGACTGGTCCAAAGTCAGCAAAGTCAGCTTCATGGCCAAGTAGGGATTGGAACTCTAGTCTCCTGGGTCTTATCCCAACTGTACCATGTAGTTGGCAAAATGGCCAATTTGGCAGCTTGGAGAACAAGCAGCTGGCCCACTGCATCCTGTCATAGACCCATTTGCCTTCAGCAAACAAGCAAACCCTGTAATTTAGAGGAAGCAAAAATCCATTTACTGAGAATAAACCTGTCCACATATGCCATGAAAGAGTCTTGCTTATGATTTATTTTGTATTCCACTATCAGAGATAAAGGATTGTAGCTTTTGATAGCAACTTTGAAATACTAGGTGATAAAAGACACAACACAGTATTGATATTGGCAGCTGACTCGTTGCCAGTGTTATACTCATTAGGGCATTCTTTAGTTTATTTTTTTGTCTTTCCGGCTAAGAAAATAATAGCAAATTTGAAGGCACTGAAAATGTATTTTTAGAGTGGGGTTTATATTTGAGGCTCAGTTTCTAATACTCTTGTGCTATATAAACATGTAGATTTTTCTGAGTATATTGCTGTAAATAAAACAGAATGTCACCAGCATCACAGGGTGAAGAGCTACTTCTCTCTCCTCACATCTTCTCTGTCCAGAATCATGTTTGATCTTGCCACGCTGCTCTAAATTCTAGCTGTAAAAATAAATTGATGGTGGCTGGGGTTTACTTCACGCTTCATCCAGTGCCCTCAAGCCTTCCAATTTAGCCTTTGTGACCTTTTAAGCTGTCTAAATCATCAGACAATATAGAATTTTCTTTTAAGATTAATTAATTTAGCCTAGCAAGATACAGGCAGCTTCACATTGCTTCAGACAAAGCGGTGTGTGTGTTTGTGTGTATTGGAGAAACCATAGAGAATGGTCTAGTTCTCCCTGGGGTGTCGTAGCAAACTGTATCTGGGCTCTGCAGCTTCATATTTAATGTACTGTTCCTCAATATCACCACCAACACTACCCCTCCCCCACAAAAAAACCCTACATAGGAAAAACTACCTACATGTTATTAGGGAGATGGACTCACTTTGCTTGCCAAACTAAGGGCTGTTTTATGTGCAGGGAATGGGCAAACATTTGATAATGTTGTACACACACACCATAGGAATGGTGTAGAATTTGACTCCATTTGCATTTAAAGGCAAAGCTAACAATATGTGAACCAAAATACAGCCATCCTTTGAATCCCGCACTTCTCTGAATTTCACAATGCAGTTTTTCAACTAAGTAATGTGTATAGAAAAACACGATTATGTAAAATGTGCATTAAAACACACATGTTGTTGTTGTCATTTAGTCGTTTAGTCGTGTCCGACTCTTCGTGACCCCATGGACCAGAGCACGCCAGGCACTCCTGTCTTCCACTGCCTCCCGCAGTTTGGTCAAACTCTTTTTTTTTTTTAATAATTTTTTATTAATTTTCCAATTTTAAAACAAAACAACATACAAATATTAACAAACAAAAACAAACACACAAATATAATTTCATAACCTCATTTTCATAAACCTTCTTTCTCGGACTTCCCCATACCCCACCCTTCTTGCATCCTTATCTTGCAATTTTTCAGCAACCCTTTACTCCAATTAATTCAAACTTATTATCTTTCTCAATTTCATCTTAATTCATCAAACAGTTTCAGCTGCAATTCTGCATCTTCCTTTCCCTTGACATTTTAGCACTCATCAATTTTATAACAATTCTTAAGATAGGCTTTAAACTTCTTCCAATCTTCCTCCACCGTCTCTTTCTCTTGGTCACGGATTCTGCCAGTCTTTTCTGCCAGTCCCATAAAGCCAATCACTTTCGTCTGCCATTCTTCCAGTGTAGGTAATTCTTGTGTCTTCCAATACTTTGCTAAAAGGATCCTTGCTGCTGTAGTGGCGTACATAAAAAAAATCTTATCCTTCCTTGACACCAATTGGCCAACCATGCCCAAGAGAAATGCCTCTGGCTTCTTATGAAAGGTACATTTAAGTACCTTCTTAATTTCATTATAGATCATTTCCCAAAAGGCTTTAATCTTTGGGCAGGTCCACCAAAGGTGGAAGAAGGTACCTTCAGTCTCGTTACATTTCCAACATTTATTATTGGGCAGATGATAGATCTTCGCAAGCTTGACTGGGGTCATGTACCACCTGTAAATCATTTTCATAATATTTTCTCTTAGGGCATTACATGCCGTAAATTTAATACCGGTGGTCCATAACTGTTCCCAGTCAGCAAATAAAATGTCATGACCAATGTCCTGTGCCCATTTAATCATAGCTGACTTGACTGTCTCATCTATTGTATTCCACTTCAGCAACAAATTATACATTCTTGATAAATTCTTAGTATTGGATTCTAACAATTCTGTTTCTAGTTTCGATTTCTCCACCTGGAAGCCAATTTTCCTGTCTTGTTTGAAAGTCTCCATTATTTGATAGTAATGGAGCCAGTCTCGTACCTTAGACTTTATTTTCTCAAAACTCTGTAATTTAAATTTGCCACTTTCTTGCTCTAAAATTTCAAAATATTTTGGCCATTTAGATTCCATATTAAGTTTCTTCACCTCCTTAGCCTCCATTGGTGATAACCACCTAGGAGTTTTATTTTCCAACAGATCCTTATATCGAATCCAAACATTGTATAGTGCTTTCCTAACAATATGGTTTTTGAAACCTTTATGAACTTTAACCTTGTCATACCATATATATGCATGCCACCCAAATCTATTGTCAAATCCTTCCAAATCCAAGATGTCTGTATTCTCAAGAAGTAGCCAATCTTTTAGCCAGCAGAAAGCTGCCGATTCATAGTACAATCTTAAGTCCGGCAGGGCAAATCCCCCTCTTTCTTTCGTATCAGTTAATATCTTGAATTTTATTCTGGGCTTTTTGCCCTGCCAGACAAATTTAGATATGTCTTTCTGCCACTTCTTGAAGCAATCTAGTTTATCCACAATTTGTAATGTCTGAAACAAAAATAACATTCTAGGCAATACATTCATTTTGATCACAGCAATTCGGCCTAACAAGGAAAGCTTCAAGTTCGACCATATTTCTAGATCTTTCTTAACCTCTGTCCAACATTTATCATAATTATCTTTAAATAAATTCACATTTTTAGATGTCATATTAATCCCCAAATATTTTACTTTCTTTGCCACCATTAACCCAGTTTCACTTTGAAACCTCTCTCTTTCAACATTTGTTAAATTTTTTTCCAAGACTTTAGTTTTTTGTTTATTCAATTTAAATCCTGCCACCTGGCCAAAAACTTGAATTAATTCTAAGACTCTTTTTGTACTAGTGTCTGGCTCTTGTAAAGTCAATACTAAGTCATCTGCAAATGCCTTCAATTTATATTGTTTGGCTCCGACCTGAATTCCTTTTACCAGCTGGTCCCTCCTAATCATATTCAACAAGACCTCCAGGACTGATATAAAAAGTAATGGGGATATTGGGCACCCCTGCCGTGTCCCTTTTTCTATAGAAAGTTCTTCAGTAACCACGTTATTTACAATTAACTTTGCTTTTTGTTCAGAGTATATTGCACCTATACCATTTTCAAACCTTTGGCCTACCCCCATCCCATGGAGATTCTTCTTCATGAAGTTCCAAGAAATATTATCAAAAGCTTTCTCCGCGTCCACAAAAATTAAAACTGCCTTTGTATTGATATTTACTGTCAGCAGTTCCATAATGTCAATTATATTCCTTACATTATCTGATAAATGTCTTCCTGGGAGAAAGCCTGCCTGATCCTTATGAATCTCCTCCACCAGCACCCTCTTCAGTCTTTTTGCTAAAATGCCAGCAAATATTTTGTAATCCACATTAAGTAATGATATAGGGCGGTAGTTCTTGATCTGATTCTTTTCAGTTTCAGTCTTTGGTATAAGTGTAATAAAAGCTTCTTTCCACGATTCTGGTGCCTTTTCCCCCTCTAATATTTCATTACAAACCTCCTTCAATGGCTGTATTAACCATTCCTTCAAAACTTTATAATATCTGGAGGTTAGTCCATCTGGGCCTGGAGATTTGCCTAATTGCATGTTTTGAATGGCGCCCTCTATTTCTTGATCTGTTATTTTCTCATTCAGAACCAACATACTTTGTTGTGAAATTCTTTGTAATCCATATTTCTTAAGAAAGTCTTCTATATCTCCTTCGTTTTCTGGCCCTTGTGCATATAATTTCCTGAAATAACTCTGAAAACAATTACTGATCTCATTTGGTTTAAAAATATTCTTTCCATCCACCTCCAAACTTGTAACTGTATTCAATTTTTGTCTCTTCTTCAGTTGCCATGCTAGAAGTTTCCCACATTTGTCTGCTGATTCAAATGTCTTCTGTCTCATTTGCTTAATTTTCCATTCTATGTCTTGATTCATCAATTCTATATACTGCATCTGATAAAACTTAATTTCTCTCAAAATCTCATGAGACTTTGGTTTGGACCTCAATTTCTTTTCTCCTTCTTTTATTTTTTCCAAAATCTTATCTTTCTTCTCATTTTGTTTCTTCCTCTTTAAGGAATTCTGTTGTGTTAGGAAACCTCGCATCACGGCCTTACTTGCGTCCCAAATCACTCTTTTTTCAACATCTGTCCTCAGATTTATCTCAAAATAATCCTTCAAAGTTTTTTGGGCCTTTTTGTAAATCTCCTCATCTCTAAATAGGGTGTCATTCATTCTCCATCTAAAGGAACCAGCTGTTGTTAATTTCATTTCCATCTTCACTGCGTTATGGTCGGAGCATGTCTTTGGGCAGATTTCCACCGCAGTTTGGTCAAACTCATCCAACCATCTCGTCCTCTGTCGTCCACTTCTCCTTGTGCCCTCCATCTTTCCCAACATCAGGGTCTTTTCCAGGGAGTCTTCTCTTCTCATGAGGTGGCCAAAGTATTGGAGCCTCAGCTTCAGGATCTGTCTCTCAAAACACACATACTAGTGAATATTCCACACATAACTGTGTTACTTTACAGAAAAATGCTTTGAGCCAGTGTGGTGTAGTGGTTAAGAGCGGTAGTCTCGTAATCTGGGGAACTGGGTTCACATCTCCACTCCTCCACATGCAGCTGCTGGGTGACCTTGGGCCAGTCACACTTCTTTGAAGTCTCTCAGCCCCACTCACCTCACAGAGTGTTTGTTGTGGGGGAGGAAGGGAAAGGAGAATGTTAGCCACTTTGAGACTCCTTAAAGGGAGTGAAAGGCGGGGTATCAAATCCAAACTCTTCTTCTTCTTGAAAAATTGTCCAGGTTTGGCGAAATTGACAATAAAATCCTGATGAATTTTCATGAGAAAATGAGAACTGAACTTCCCTGCAAAGAGTGAAAAACTGAGAAACCGACATTCATGGATTAGTCCACCCCTAACACACTCATATACATGTTTACAATAGTACAGTCAACAGTGCAAACTTAGCCAAAGTCTTTGTATCTGACACTCTCCTGTGTACCAATAGGGAAGTGCTGGTCCTTCTGGTTAGGGGAAAGTGACATGAAACGGATGTCTCCCAAACCACATCCAGAAGCCCCTACCCACCCACAAAGAAACCTGGATGACGAGGAGTCCTTCTGGGTCTTTTACAGGAGTTGGATTTTCTTGCAGAACAAAAAGCTATTGTTTGAGTACATTATTCCGGAATACAAACTTAAAAATGATGATGGGTGGCAACATGCCCAAAAAATCCAGAAACCCCCCAGCAACTGTACCACTTAAAATGGGTGTATTAAGCCGACAACTTTTATTATTTTTTGTCATTTCGGCATAGCTTGGGTTTTCTCTGTGCATGCCAATATGTCCCCATGGCCCTACTTACTACTACTACTACTAATAATAATAATAATAATAATATAGGTGGAGATGACGTGCTAGCAATTTCATCAATCTTTCTGGAAAGAAACTTCTGGGAAACTTAAGAAAAAAACTTTTCAAAAATAACTGTGAAGACGGTAGCCATGAAGACACAGTAATTGTTGTAATGGAGCCAAAACCATCTCCTTCTCATTATTATCTACCTGTGAATCCTGATAGCATGATTGGATCCAGTCCTACTTACTATACATCATTTCCATATCTTTTTTTGCACATTCAAATCTAATCATTTTCCAAAATGAGCTATTTTGAGTGGAACATATTTCATTTTAAAATTACACATCATTTATAAAGAATTTTAAGAGGAAAACTTTGCTCTGAAGGATATGTAATGGTTTCATAATGTTCTCCTTTTTGAACAGACATCCTATAAGAGAGAGAGAGAGAACACTAGCTCATGTCAGCTTGGTAAAAAAATTGAATCACTTCTCATTTGTAGTGTAGCTCCTACATTAAATCACTGTATAGTACTGCTTCTTCAGTCATTCAGAGAAGAGACCCAACCATAAGAACATAAGAAGAGTCTGCTGAATCAGGCCAATGACCCACCTAGTCCAGCATCTTGTTCTTCAAGTGGCCCACTGGAAGTCTGCAAGCAAGACTGAGCACAACAACAGTCTTCCCACTTATGATTCCAAGGCACACCACCACTGACGCTGGAGATAATATAGACACCTATCGCTGACATGGGAAGCAGAACATTGCCATTGTGTCTAGTCTAGCCTCATCTTCCATTAACTTCTCTAATTCTACACTACATCTTGTGGGAATTACTACATGTTGCGGGAATGAATTCCATAGTTTAGCTACATGTTGTATGAAAAAATATCTTCATTTGTTGGCCCTGAATATTCAAGCAGTCAGTTTTGTTAGGTGTACCCAAGGCCGCATATTAGTGGTAGAGTACATATGGAAGATGGGGAATGGCTGTAGCTCAGTGGTAGAGCATCTGGTTTGCATGCAAAGGCCCCAGTTCAGGACTGGGAGAGGCTATTGTCTGAAATCCTGAACAGCCACTGCTAGAAGTTGTAATTATTGATCTAGATGGACCAATGAGCTGACTCATTATAAGGCATATTCCTATGCTCTATTTGTGGCATATCAAGTTAAAGAGATGTGGGGAGCAGGATGGGAAAAGATTGCTGCCTCAGACTTTGGTGAGATCTCACATTGGGTGAAATCAGGTCAGTATGCTAGAGGTGTTTAAAATTATGCATGATGTGGGGGAAAGCAGACAGAGATAAGTGTTTCTCCCTCTCATAAATAAACACTAAAACTTCAGTCATCCAATTAAACTTGATTGACAGGAGATTCAGGGCAGTACAAAGAAAGGACTTCCTCACATAATGCGTAATTAATTTTGTGTAATCTGCTGCTGCAACATACTTTCAAAGGGCATGCAGACAAATTCACAAGTGAGGCATACAACAAAAACATGTTGGGTACATCAGGGGAAAGAATCAAGAATAAAACTGCTACTATCACAATGCTATTATGCAAGTCATTGATGTGACCACACTTAGAATGCTGTGTGTCCAGGTCACTGCACCTTATAAAGGACAGTGTAGAGCTGGAAAAGTGCTGCAAGAGGCAGCCAGAAGCCTAAAGGACCTTGATCCGTCCAATAGTTCATTATTTTATCCCAATGGGGGACCAGTAGATTGTAGATTGTAGGACATGTCTGAAGAACTGGTAATATTCTAAGCCAAATGCAACTCATCACCCATATATTTCACCACATCTAGGGTCTCAGTAAGCAGCCTGATGGAATGAGCAGTTTGGCTGAAATTTCCATACAGATCCATATAATTTCCAATGAAAATACAACCTTCCCTTGCTTCTAAGTCCAAGGGAAGCAGACAGAAGAAGAAACGCCAGTGCAGGAGACTTACCAGTACCCTGGTGGGTCATTGTGCATCACTGCATTTGCCTTAGGGAGTCTCAAGTTGCATGGGCCTGGTCTGTGATCTCCTGAGAGCAGAGAGTGTCTCATATCATCTGATAGATGTGATTGGTGTAAGAATCCCAGTGTCAGTGGAAGGGAACATGATTACCCAACCCTGATTCACTGGCTCTGTTGCATGAATTGCAGCAGATGATTGCAGTTTAAAATACAACAGTAGTAACTGCAGGACAACAGGAACTGGAAATCCACCAGGGATCTCTTCCTCTTGCCCCCCCCTACATAAAATCCAGCCTACTGCACCATTTTAATTTCCCATGAAATGCCCATGGAGTTACGGTACTTTTTGGAGAATTAAAACAGTGGATAGGCTCAGCTGATGGTTAATGTTCAGGCTGTGGCTCAGTGTTCTGTTTGCCCACCCATGCATGACTACTAGATAAGAACTCAGTGACAGAGAACTAAAATAAATTTTGCAAAGGACCCTGTCAAACTTGGAGCAGGACCCAAGTAGCAGTATAAAGTTGGAATAGTCCAGTAAATCTGTACTCCATAGCAGACTTAAAAGGAGGCTCCAATGACACCAGTGGGACTAAGAATTCATCTACACATAGAAGATCTGCCAAACAATAACCAGTTTGTGTAAGTAGAAGCATTCAGGTTTGAATTAACAACTAGGACGGAAGCATCCCTCCACTCTGCTGGGCATGTGAATAGCCACTTAACTCCCCAGCCAATGATTGGGATAAGATTACCCCCCTTGCTAAGCAGGGGCATCATTTGACATCACGTCCGATGTCATGCACCCCTCAGTATGTCCCATCCCCCACCCAGTGCATGAGTGTTCGCCCATGGCAGTGGTGGGTAGGGAGTGTGGTCCCAGTGGCAGCGGGCTGTGGGGAATAGTGGCTACCTCAATACTGGAGGGAGGGGCTCAACCCCCTACCCACAAATATTGAGGGGACTGAAGCCCCTTCCTCCCCCTATAGTTTGTGCTCCTGTTGCTAAGTGAGCCTTGGGTATGTAAACCCAACATGTGTACCCAGACCCCTCTGTCTGGTATTCACCAAGGTGTGCACACCTGGCCCAAAGGGCATTCCCAAGGACCTCATAAACTGAAGGCTGTGGAAGAAGGCTTGAGGGTGCCCTGAACCCAACAGTGCCTTAGGGAGCCTGCCAATTAAGTTTTGACATAGCTAATCCAAAGGATGAAGTTTCACCGATAACAAAACTGTTCCAATTTACTCCAAATGATGAACTCTTTCTGAAAAGGGATGCTTATATAATATTTAACCAGCCTTTCTCACTGAAAGCCCAAACAGATTTCTCTATGAATGCAGCCTAGATGTTAATCCCCCGTGGCACCAATTTCCTTTCACTTTAATGGTGCACCATAAAGTTTTTGCCAATCATAAGCATTTTCTTAAAAGCCTGGAAATGCAAATTGATAGTTTGCTAGTGAACCCAAACTGATGTAGGAGAGAAGCAGATGCCATATTAAAAAAAGATACTGATGGAGAATGTTAAACTCAATTTAAAAAGTAGCAATGCAATTAAGGAAAAGGGAAATGCTGAATGAAGGTAATTGGTGAAGAAGATTATGTTTCTAAAATCTTGCACATTCTGTGGAGAATTTGTAAGTACTTCTCATTGATCAATAAAGATCAGTTCTTTTACAGCTGAAGGATATTAAGGAAGGATCTAAAAAACAGATAGGTTTGAGGAAAATGGAACTAAAGGTTACTTCCAGATCACCCACTTATTAAGCACTCATCCTGGTTTGTCTGTGGAAATGATATAGAACCGTTGAATGTTTATTGAGAATTCATTCTTATTTTTGCAGGCAATTTTGTGGAGTTATACAACATTGCATCAAGCAATTGTCATCTCAACTTTTCCAGTGCATTCCCGTATCACTTTCTTTGTTGCAAAACATCTTTTCCTCCCATTTGGAAGTTGGTTTGTTGTGCAAGAGTGCAAGTCCTCTGTAATTGCACAACCTGAATTTGTTGGAATGTGATTGAATCCCACTTTAGACATCACACATTTGGGAGTGGACCATTGCTCAGGAAAGCATGTGCTTTCCAGAAGGTCCCAGGTTCAATACATAGTTTATCCAATTGAAAAGTACTTTAGGTAGAAGATTTCTAAGACCTTGGATAGCTACTGCCAGTCAGAATAGACTGAGAGATACTGAGATTGGCAGATACATAGATCCCAAGTGGGGACAGCCTAGAGGGGAAAAATGAGGGCTGATGGATGGACAAATTGGGGGCTGGGGTGGCACAGTATAAATGCATTGTTGAGAATGGAAGAGGGAAGCCCTCTGAAAGCAATTAGTTCAGATTTCTGGAAGAAATGGAGCAGGAAGAGCCAAAATGATAGATCAGTGGAAGGATAAGTGATGGAAAAGCAGGGTATAAATCCTCTACGTACTTACAGACATAAACTAGGGCTGTGGAACCACTATGGATGAATCCCAAATTTCAAACTGAATCAGGCACTGAATTCAAGATTCATCAAAAGTGGTTGCACAACCCTGGTCTATATGGAGGGAAGGGAGCCATATGAAAGCAATCAGTTCTTACTTCTGGCAGGAGTGATCTATCTCTCCTCCCACAGCTACTGCAGGAGAAGAAAGAAGATGGAAATTGTCAGAAAGTGAGTACCACCACACACTTGCACCTCTGGTCCTGCTCACATTTGACTCTGGCCCTACACAAAACTGTCTCAAGCCCTGAATATCACTAGCATTCAGTCTTCAACAGAATAAAGTTCCTTACCCCTGGAGCAGGCCATACTTGAAAGAATGGGCTGGGAGTCTGGCTCAGTCCAAGGTAGTTTCTTAAGTCAGTGTGCCCCTAAGAATTGTGCTCCTAAATGGCCACCTGCAATATGAATGCAACAAGTATGCTGCTATGCATTATTGACTTTAATCTATTTCATTATGTATAGCTTTTACTTTGTTTGTAATCTGCCTTTGAGACCATTGGTGAGCAGACAATGTATAAATCATGCACCTACATGAGATGTGTGTCTTCCGGGTAGCGCTCCCAGGTGCGCTCCCAGGTGAATCATATACTAGGGGAACTTTTCTCATTCACATGGCTATGATTTCTCTAGGATGCGTGGGGAAGCTGTGACCCTCTCAATGTTGCTGGACTCCATCTCCGATCAGCTCCAGCCAACCTTGCTAGTGGTCAGGAATGATGGCAGTTAATATCCAGCCACGTCTGGCAGGTAACAGGTTCCCCAACCCTAGCCTAGGAAGTCCTGAATACTTCAAGCACTTGTGTCTACTGTCAAGTTACACTCACCCCTGCCAATAATACAAAGATAGCTAGAATTTGCTTGATCTGACAGGCTTCCTGGAAGTCATTTACATCTCTGATACATGCAGATGTGAGGAGGTATGATTTATAATGCAGGTCTTTCAAAATAGCTTCCAGACAGGAAGAGGGCCTTGATTTATTTGTCCTATATAAATGGTTTCCTGGAAACAGAATTGTGTTATGTGTGCATGAGAGCAAAATGTTTGAAAGAGGGCTTGGGATTCTGGTTGTTGTCTTCCTTCCAGCTGAATCATGCCAAAAAGGCAATTTTCAAAAGGGGCTGAGGTTAGCTACAACTCTCCTCTTGCTGCAGGATGTTGTCATGGCAAAGGGATTCCATGGATATGTACTGAAGACAGAAGGGAAAGCATAGCCAAAGTGTAGTCTCCAGGTTGAGGGACAGTAGCGCTGGCTACAGATGGCAATGATAAACAACAGGGGGAAGATAATGCCTGGTTAGATGAGCAACCAGAATGATCCAGCATGCTGATTTTTATGTCCTTATGGTTTACTGCTGTAGCAGCCATTGCCCAGCATTTTAAAAAATAAAATAAAAGGCCTATAACCTCTTCACTTCTTTGACCTTCCAAAGAAACAGTGTTTATAGAGGCATGTGAATTTATGCACCATATGGGATTCTACATTGTGCAACAGGGTCCCACATTATCATGGTCTATACATGCAGTAGATGAGGGCACAGAAACCTGACATGGTAGAGGTTTACTTCAGGAGGCTATTAAGGGATGCTAGTTGTTGTTTTTCCAGGTCCTTCCATATGAAAATAAGCCCATGTGGAAGAAAGAAGCACCACCCAAGCTGGCTCTTGAGACCCCGGAGAGCTGCTGTCAGTCAGAGTACATAATATTGTGCTAGATGGACTAACAGTCTGACGCGGCATAAAGCAGTTTCCTATAAACCTGGGGAATGAAGAGGATTGCTTATAATTGCTGACTTCTGGCATATCTTTCTGCATTGTCAAGATGTTTTCAAATCTAATGGGTAGGAAACAAGGTAGATTGTAATTCCAAATGAGATTATTCACATCAGGGAAAAGGCAAGTCTATTCATTTTGAAGATTATATTTATATTTATCTCTTTCAGTGCTCCTCATTTGTTTTGAGGTGGGGCATCGAAGAAAATAATGTCATCGATACCCTTGGCTCTGTATCCACAGAGGCGTGACCCTCTTCTCCTAAGCTGATTTCTTGGAGGCAGTGACGTTGTTGTGATGGTACTTCCCAATGTAAACTGAAATTGCATATTTCAATCTCCAGGCTCCTTCTGAGACATAAATGTTTAATTCTCAATCTAGTCATCAGTCATGTTAGTTGATCTATGGAAAGTTATCTCGCCATTGAAAAGCTCCCTCTCGCTCCCTCCAGATGTATTAAGGGTATACAGGAGGCTTCTAAGGAGCTGATGTCAGAACAGGTCTGTTGATTAATGGGTCCCTAGGACATTCTGACACCTTTGTATGGATCGGAAAGATAAGAGACAGCGAGAGTCTGCCAGAGTGCATTGCTTTATAGCACGGAGCCAAAAGGTTAGAAGCACTGTAGAATTCCAGAGAGAAACATTAGACATAGAGTTTCCTCTGGGGCAGGATAATGGCCTGCAAAGGCTACCAATAGAGTGAAAGATCATTTTGTAGTACTCAAGCAAAAACCAGAGACAAGACAGATGATGCTAAAGGGTGAGAGTAAAAACAAGAATAAAGAATCCACAGAGAAATGAAGCTTAACATATGTCAAGAATGGGGGTGGGGTGCTTTCCTGAGTTCCCTGAAAGTATGCCTTAATCTATCAATAGTGAGAAGCAAGGTTAGCTGTAAAAAAATGACACATTTTTGGATTTAAAACTGGGATAAGGACCTGTGGTTCTCCAGATACAGGTGAACTCCAGATCCCATCATCCCTGACCATTGGCCATGCTGGCTGAGGCTGATGGGAGTTGTAGTCCATAAGGTACCCTGCTGTTGCCTTTAGAGTGGCTATTTTAAGGAAAAAGGTTTGTGTTGATACTAAGTTGAACCATTCATTGCGGCAAATTTTTATTTGACAGAATGCCTAGTTTAAATCATTATTTTAACTGTGTGATTTGTTTTGTTTTATGTATCTTACTTTGCAGTGGTTTCAGCTACACAAATAAATATACAGATGAATAAATATTCAGAATAAGGTAGCTTCATGTGTAACAGCTGTACCAAACTATTTACTCATCAAGTCTCGAGCCATAAATGGAGACTTTTAAGGTGCTTGACCCTGTCCTACATAGCATTTCTGCTGTTTTCACCAGGATGCAAAACAGGGGTGCTTATCAAGACCTTGGTAGATTGCCAGGTAGGTTGCCAGGCTAGTGGCAGAACTGACATCAGATGTCAGCACTCCATTAGAGAACTGCTGAGGGCCCAGCACATCACAAGTTCACAGCAGAATTCACAAATACAAAATTCCTCATGCATTCCTATTCACAGTGCAACCAAGCATTAAACACTAGGTAAGTTTGTATTCAGAGTGAAGTAGAATGGAATCTCTTTTATCGATGGGTGAGAAATTTGATTCAATTCACATTTAAAGGTGAACTTTACAAATTTGCACTTTCCAAAACAATAGGCAAACCAAAACACAGACATCCTTCAAAATTTGACTTTTTCTGATAGTTGTTATATGTACAAAAAAGCATATACTAAAGAATGCATAGAAATGCATATATTTGTGGGGGGAGTAGAAAAATGTATTAGGAAAATCGCTTTGCAAAAATGTGTCTGTTAGTCAAAATTGCAAATGAAAATGTATTATCGGGAGAAATTTTCACTAAAATGCTGTTGAATTTTCATGAGGACTTTTAAAATTGAAAACTGACATGGAAATATGAGCTGAATTTAAGACTGGAAAAATGAGAAACTGAGAAAAGTGAAGCAGATTTGCTCATTTGTATCATATTCACAGTTAACTGGGTGTGTCCCATTGAATTAAACGGGGGTTATTGCTTAGTATACATATGTAGAATTGTCCCCACTGGCAGTAACCATCTGCTTGTTGCAAGGCTGTTCCTAGATAATGAGATGATGATACTTTATCAAGGCAAATAATTTTAAGCTTCAGGACCAATTATATCATATGGATTTTTTATTTTAAAAAACCCATTATGTTCAGTGGAGACCAGTCCAATAAGGCAAATGGGACACCCTCTCAACATTAAACTGCCCTAAACCTATTCTACCTGCCTGACATCCTTCTTTCAACCTTCTTGGGTCAAGGGGAGTAGTTGTCAGCTTTCCTCTCTTTAGCCTATATGTTGCCCTTATGGTATTCAACAGGGAGGAAGATAGGGATAAAACTATAAGTAGTTGCTTCTGCCTGTCATGAGTTTTGCCTTTGCATATCACTGGCTCTGATTCCACCTGCAGGTGGGCTTCCTGCCTTCCACCCAGCCAGTCCTTTTGGGCACCAGCCACCACTGATTATATTCTTGAAATAAACTGTATTATTCAGTGACACTCGGCTGGTGCTGTGGTTCTTTTACAAGACAATCTTTCTGGTATGGAAAACGCTTATGAAGCTACATTTTGATCTAAGTTTGGAAATAAAGGGGGAAAGCTAATTAGTTTTAATTGGGTCAGACCAGGTAGGCTGATTACCATAATTAACACCACCTAATGAGCATCCCGAGGGATTGTTCTTCAAGATGCACCAGGTGAAAGTGGGAAGCTTTTTGGTCTCTCACAAAGGAAGAAGGGCAGCTTCACACTAAGGTGAGCATAACATCCAGGGGATATGTGTATGAGGGAGCATTCAAAAGCTCAGTACAGGAAGCTTAGGGGAAATACAAGACAGTGTGTTGGAAGGGGATTGTGGCTTAAGTTCAAGAAGTTTTGGTCAAGAGGCAAATACATGAGAAAGCATCAGGGGATTTGAAAGTTCTGTGTCAAACCTGCAGCTTGCTGGGCTTAATAAAAGCTGAATTATCTGCAGTGAAGATGTGTTAGGCGTGCACAATATTTGTTGCTTTTTTAACATTGATATTGACGAGCTTTCAGATGGCAGCCACCTGTAAGATGCTGCCAGTGCGTTACAGCCTGTTTAATGAGCACTCACCCCAATTTGCTTGTGCAGAGCTTACACAAAGGTTAGACTATGGTCTTTATTTAGCCAATTTGTTTACAGGGAGGCTGCAACCCTGGGCTCCTTCAGGAGAAAGGGTAGGATATAAACTGAATAAGTCTGCATCTGTATTGGAATTGTGTGGGGTTTTTTAGATTTTTAAATTGTTTTATCTGTTGTGTGTTTGCTACCATCCTGCGGGACGAAGGATGGTAAATAATAATAATAATAATAATAATAATAATAATAATAATAATGTGTTAGGGGAGGGGTAGTACTTCTAGTGGGGAACATGCCATGCTCATTCTGGGGTAGTTTGTCCACCTTTGGTCCCCACCCTGCACTCACCTGTGGCTCCTAGAAGCTGTCACTATGCAACAGCAGCCACACCCTGGGAACAGCTTCAACTGACCAGCTAAAGCAGGTGAGAGTAGCCAATGGGCCTGAAACCCTTGGTGAGTTAGGGACTTCCACTGCATGCAAAGACAGGCTTCTGTGGATCAAGCAAATGAGACCAATCATTGGTCCAATGCTGAAGAAGGCAGTTTCTGCATGTGCTGTAGGGGGAAGTGAAGGGCTGGTGGGGCTCATCAACCTGGGAAGGTAGCCCATCTAGGAGAAGGAAAACTCTGATCCGAAACCTCCACTGAGAGCTGGGCCAGAATGTGCTTCCCCTCAAGTTTTGCATCTCCTTTCTTCAGTCCACAAAGTTTAGTTGACAGAGGTTTAGTTAGTGAGTTTTGAGAACTGTGTACATCCATACATACAACCCCATGGCTCTGACCTGTCTAGGAAAACACTTGATCCAGCCCTGAATAAATATGTTTTTGAGTGAACATTTAATTAGGGTTAATTTTATATACCATCTTGACTCAAAATGGTCCCTGGCATCAAAAGCTATATGCAGATTGCCGCTTCCACCTATTGTTGCTAGGTTTGGTGACAATCTCTCAAGAGGCATCCAAGTTGGATCTGTCACACCAAAAATCAGGTGAAGTCATGCCAACATTGCATTTCAGACTGCCATCTTTATTCAAAATAGCATCCAGCATCCCAACATTGATGAACACCACTGCTCCCACCTCAGGAACCCTCCTGCAAAGTTTGGCGATGATATCTCAGGAGGCATCTGATATCTCAGGAGAACAAACATAAAAACCATTTTCCATAACATATGCTAGATACTTGTATAATAATAATAATAATAATAATAATAATAATAAATAATTTATTATTTATACCCCGCTAATCTGGCTGGGTTTCCCCACCCTGGGCGGCTTCCAATAAAACATTAAAATACACTAATTTATGAAATATCAAAAGCTTCCATAAACAGGGCTGCCTTCAGATGTCTTCTAAAAGTCTGGTAGTTGTTCTTCTCTTTGACATCTGGTGGGAGGGCATTCCACAGGCTGGGTGCCACTACTGAGAAGGCCCTCTGCCTGGTTCCCTGTAACTTGGCTTCTCACAGTGAGGGAACTGCCAGAAGGCCCTCGGCGCTGGACCTCAGTGTCTGGGTAGAACGATGGGGGTGGAGACGCTCCTTCAGGTATAGTGGACCGAGGCTGTTTAGGGCTTTAAAGGTCAGCAGCAACACTTTGAACTGTGCTTGGCCAATTGTGTATGGCCAGTAAAACCCATAGTCTTCACCCATAAGCATACTTATTGCCCATGAATTCAAAATAATAGCTGCCCTTGGCAGAACAGTTTTGTGGAGCAGAACTTTGATCAGCCCCATCATGATCAATGGCCGTGATGGGAGTCATAGTTCACAACAACTGGCAGACACCATGTTGGCTACACCTTTTGTACATTTGCATTCTGAGTTTCAGCTGCTGATTTTCTGGCCTGGACAACACTAATCACCTCTGGCCCCGTCAGAATGATGAATGGCTTCCCCCAGACCCTGAAATCTACACTACTGCTTGGGCCTGGCAGATGCTATCAGTGTAAGCTACTTTTTAAAAAAAACAAAGCCTTGTGTCAGTCTTGGGTTGTTTGTAGCTCCAGTGTTCAGCCAATTATCAGTGTTCTCTATCTCAAGCACAAAATAATCCCAAGACATAACTTTCAATTTAATTACATCCTCTTTCACATATTTCAATGACATTTTCCAGATCACCGGAATATCCGGGCTGTGCAAAAATATGAAAAGCCAATAGTTCAGTGTGCATGATTTCTATGTTATTGAAATCAAAAGCATATGTTTTTCCTTGTGGGATGCTCTCATTTTACATTGCAGGGTATGGTAGACATACTCTCACACACTCATAGGAATGTATTTTCACCCCCTTGAGTTTTTGTTTTTAAAGCAGCTCCAGCCCTCATTTGCTCCATATGCACAAAACCCTCACTCATTTAAGAAGGGTTTCATGTCAGCAGAGAATCTCTGAGAATCAGGTTGCAGCTCACACCTAACTTAATGATCCACCTGGAAAAGAAATCCCAGATTGTCAAAGAAAAAGCTGCCAATCTAAGCAAGGAGAAACCAAGTGCTATGGCAGGGAGCTATTTGCAATCGTCGGATTAACAGAAGCAATGACCTTTACACACTCCAGAAGAATCCATATGGGCCCCAGAGCACAACAACACTTCGTCAAGCAAAATATCTCTGTCGTATCTAACATGGGAGGAATATCTAATTCTGCAGTCAGCACTGGAACAAACCTGGCACGAAAATCCTGAGCTTTAGCCACCCCTTCGTTACTAAAAGAGCCACCAAGATTTGTGGTATCCAAGCAGCATTGTTTCCCAGGATTCTTCCTCTCTCTTTTTTGAACAAAATGTTCGCTTTAAATGTTGGCCTATCAGTTTTTGAGGATGGAAAACAGATGGGCTACAGTCAATTCCATCAAAAATCCAAATTAAATCCATTGGCTTGTTCTTAGTTTGAATTAATGAAAGCTGAATAATATGCACTGGCAGCCCGTGAAGCTTCTGTGATTTCTGGCAGTGTAAGATCACAATGCATTAAATCCACATATAGCCAACCTCATCCCTGGTGTAATTCCACTGACTTCAAAGAAGTAACCCCAGGGATAAGTTTGGCCTGTTGAATTCTACCCACCCACCCACTTCCCTACTATTTTATTACAAGCTGTCAAGACCCACTTGAGCCATGTAAATTGTGATATTGCACTTTGACAACACTACATTTAAACAAGGTTTTGGACTGTTTCACACATGCATGCCCCTTGATTTTCTTTTCCTGCATATGGTGACTTCCAGTTGAATGTGCAAAAACCATAGATGACACTGTAGACTTACACTTTTCACTGAGCATAGGTACAAGCTGTCACTACACACGTACTCAAGTGCTTGTGTGACAGTGTTCACCTGTTGATTTGTACACAGATAATAACTTGTTGATCATTAAATGTGAATAACTGCACAAGTGTACAGCTCAAATATTTGTGTAAGCATTTATATAAAATGTACACCCATGGAATGTAACTTGTGAACCACCCTTCTGCTTGCAATGGTAGAATAGTTCCATTTGTAACCTACCAGAGCAAATTCAAGGTCTCACCATTGGTATATAATGTCATTAACAACTTGCGACCTGTTTCCTTGAGGGGTCAGCTTTACCTCTGTGTGCTTACTTGACTGCTTCAGTCTCTTGAACTTGCACTCTTGCAATTATCATATGAGGTTTGCTCTACACCTGTAAAGAGTTGAGTGTGGCAGTGCCTGCACTCTGGAATGCTGTTAAAGGTAAAGGTACCCCTGCCCATACGGGCCAGTCTTGACAGACTCTGGGGTTGTGCGCCCATCTCACTTAAGAGGCCAGGGGCCAGCGCTGTCCGGAGACACTTCCGGGTCACGTGGCCAGCGTGACATCGCTATTCTGGCCAGAGCCAGAGCCAGAGCCGCACACGGAAACGCCGTTTACCTTCCCGCTGGTAAGCGGTCCCTATTTATCTACTTGCACCCGGAGGTGCTTTCGAACTGCTAGGTTGGCAGGCGCTGGGACCGAGCAGCGGGAGCGCACCCCGCCGCAGGGATTCGAACCGCCGACCTTTCAATCGGCAAGCCCTAGGCGCTGAGGCTTTAACCCACAGCGCCACCTGCTGTTAGCACTAGCCAAACACCCTCAGTGTGTAGACACTGGCTAAAAAACACTAGATAGATAGATAGATAGATAGATAGATAGAAGATAGATGATAGATAGATAGATAGATAGATAGATAGATAGATAGATGATAGATAGATGATAGATAGATAGATAGATAGATAGATAGATAGATAGATAGATGATAGATAGATAGATAGATAGATAGATAGATAGATAGATAGATATAGATAGATAGATAGATGATATATTCTATCTCCTTAAAAAACACTGATTTTATTTGTATACTGAGAATTCAGAACTGAAGCAGTATTTTTGCAAAGTCTGCAACTCCTCACCCAGAGTCAGTTTTATTTGTCTGAGGTTATCCCAGTGTAAAAAAATCACATTTTATAAATATTTATCTCTTCCACCTCTCTTGGTCTTACAGATCCACAGTGTCATTTTATTAAAATAATTTATGCTGGGCACATTTTTCATTACTCACTCTATTTTATTCATATCCTTCCTTTGCTTTTAATGAAGGGGGGAACTTGAGTTGGCTTAAATGAGGTCTGCAGGCAATGATCCACCCAGGCACAGACCAGATCCAGAGCTGGTGAGGTGCAACAAGATGGTTGCATCATGTACCTTCAGGAAATGAAAAAAATTGTGTGGCAGGTAAAAGTGGCATAGGAAGGGGACAGAGTGCTTGCAGGGCCTTCTTGGTAATGGAGATCCTATGCTCCATGGGAAAAGGTGGGGGGAGAGGGGGGGAGCTGCAGATTGACTGCAGTGGCTCTCAAGGGTGCACATATCCTTTGTCTACCTGGAGCTTCCCCGATTTGGGTACTGCCTTGCTCCATCCCAGTGAGCATAGCAGTACCACAGGGAGGTTGCCAGTGCCACTCCACCTCATCCCTGCAGGTGTGGAGAGATATCAGAGGCTTTGGGGGAGGGATATGACAAGGTGACCGAGGGTGTCACCCTCACACCATTTTTATTTTCACTTAAAGCAAAGCTAAGCTGAAGGCAGCATCTTATTGCCTAGAACTGTTGTCTACATCATCAGCTCTGGTCCTCCTTTTCAAGTAAACAGTGGCTGCAGCCAAGCTCTGCTTGGGGTGAATCATAGATCAGAGTTGGAAGGCAACCCAGAGGACCATCTAGGAATATGCAGCTGTCATTATGGGACCTTGGTGTTATCAGCACCATGCTCTAACCAACTGAGCTTGCCTTAGCAATGGTGCCTTAGCTTTCTTTTAAGGAAAAAACAGGAATGGCATTGGGGGTGGGAAAAGAGAGAGAGAGAGAGAGAGAGAGAGAGAGAGAGAGAGAGCGCCAGCCCTCAACTGCCTTACTGAATCTAAGCAACTGACCCCCTCATCCAAAAGCGGAATGTCTTTAACCTCAGCCAATGGCTTAACAACTTCTGGGAGGGTTTTTTGCCCCTCCACAGAAGTGCTGGATGGAGCCATATAACTTATTCCACAGCTAGTTTAATCTCCATTCCCTAAATATGCTTTTCGTTTGTTCTTCATGGCCAGTTAGTCTCTGACACCTTTGGAAAGGATGTTAGTGAAGATGCCAGCTTTGATTATGATTTTGGAGGGGAGTCCTTTTCAGTTCTCATAACATAAGTATCAGACATCAGGTGGCTACAGCTTTGACATATTAGTGAACTGAAATTAATAAATATTAGGAAGTTAGCTGAAGAAGCAACCGGGCTAATGCCATTTCCAGCCCCCCGTTTTAATTCAAACGTGAAGCCAACTGGCCAAACAAAAAATAATCCTTAAGAATACAAGAGCCCTGCTGGATCAGGCCAAGAGCCAATCTTGTACAACCTTCTGTTTTCACAGAGGGCAAACAAATAACTATCAGATGACAACAAGCAAAACATGAGTGCAACAATGGTCTCCCTTACACAAAAGGATGTCAGCTAAGTCAACAACCCATGGAAAACGTCTGTCCCCGTCCTCCGTCCTCCCCCCAGAAATGGAGAAAGAAGGAATTTGGATCAACACTAGCCAGCTACAAAACTTACTCAAATAAGTCAAAATAAAAATATAAAATGGTTTTTTAAAAAAATGTAAGATGAGCATGAGCTAAATATGCATATACTTGACTGATTACTATGTGCCTACTTTCCTAATGATTGGGAATGGTGGTGCAGAGGCTGAGAAGTTGCATTTGATAGAGCAGGGTTTGGGAATCTGATGTAGGTGCCAAATGCAGCCCCCTAGGTCAAGGAATGAGTCCTTGAACTTCAATAATGCCTCTGTCTTGCCTGGTGAGCTCTGGCTAGCACTAGTGGTGGTGGCAGCAGCAGTAGCAACAGCTCTGCTTTGATCAGTATCATGCAACTGGGAGATAAGCTCCTAAATCACCCCAGACATAGTGTTGCTGATGGGCAGTGTGGGAAATAAAAATGGTGGCTCCTAAACTCCTCCACTTGGGAGCCCAGGGCAAGCATCTGTGGTGGGCTGTGCCCATGTTGGCTGTGGTGTATTGATGCCAAGTCTGAGCATTAGTTACTTAAATTGAATATCATCCTTATTGGATCATCTGAGTGAGCAATCTAGTCTAGTGACCTGTATGTTAACCAGGGTGTAAGAGTGTCCCAGCTCTCTGATTGCAGTGGTAACTAATCAAATCAGGTTCAGCTTTTCTCTTTGGGCATGAGATTCACCTTCAGTCAGTTGTAAAAAAGAGAAAAGCCTGTTTTTCCCAGAACACTTTTAAGCGATCCTTCCGATAAGAGTTGACAGGCCGTCGTGCGGATGTAGTCAGCATGTATCTTAAGTGGTGAGAAAGAGCTCACAATAAATAATGTATTTGATGAATGTAGCTTCATTTTCTGCCCAGCTATGCGATATGACGTGACAAAAGAGCTAAGCACAGGAAAGGAGGATGTGGATGACACAGTGGAGATGTGTGCTAATGAAGCTCTTTTAAGCCCTAGTCAACTACAAAGAAACACATTTCGTTTTCCAACATAAGGAAGTGAATGCTAGTGATGTTACCGAAGTTGGCTGGGAATACAAATCTTCTGATGGTCTCCTCTGCTCCTAGGTGAGCTTCACAGAATTAGAATTGAAATTCTAATGCCCTTGCGTTTGCAGTGGGATTAGAAAATGGTTCCTAATTCAGCCTGGAATTAGTTAAACTATTTTTCAGTTCTTTAGGAAACTAACTCAGCTAGGCAAACCTAAATCTGAATTAAGCACACCTGGGTATGGAATAATTTGTTAGTTTCCAATCCTGAATGCAGTTTCCCACATTTCTGCAGCAATGCATATTAAGAATAAATCCTAATGCAAATTCATTGTTTTAGTGCCATTTTTTCCTAATACATTTTATGCTGTTTTGACTAACATACAGTGGTACCTCGGGATAAGAACTTAATTCGTTCTGGAGGTCTGTTCTTAACCTGAAACTGTTCTTAACCTGAGGTACCACTTTAGCTAATGGGGCCTTCTGCTGCCACCGCACCGCCGCCACACGATTTCTGTTCTCATCCTGAAGCAAAGTTCTTAACCCAAGGTATTATTTCTGGGTTAGCGGAGTCTGTAACCTGAAGCGTCTGTAACCCGAGGTACCACTGTCCACAGTTTTGCAAGCCATTTCCCACAGTACAATGCATTTTATGCACACTTTCCCCTAAAATATAGATTTTGCTACACATTGCATAAAAAACAGCATTGAAAAAAATCAGAGAAGTGCAAGTTTTGAAGAAAAGTTGTGTTTTGGTTCTATAAGTGGGAACTGGTTAGTTTCTCATTAAAATTCAAACAAAACTGAGTTTCTCCCCCACCCCGGAGACCAACCCAGGGTGTTTTCCCATCGCTAGAAACCACTATTTGCTGTTTGACATCTGTTCTTTTTCTTTACAAAAGTCGGTGGGAATTTTTCTCCCTCTCTCTATAATATTCAAGCTCAGTAGCCTTCTGCTATTTATCCATACACTTCACATTGTGTAGACGAAGAAGTGGGCCTCCCTATCACCACCCATGAATTTTTTGTGTGGGAAAATTCTGGCAACAAGAAGCCCACACTAGCGTAGAACATCTGTTTGGCATGCAGAAGACCCTAGATTTGATTCCTAGCATGTATAGGTAGGCCTGGGAACACTTCCTTTCCGAAACTCTGGAGGGCTGCTGACTGTCACTGCAGACAATAATAGAATAAGCCCTCCTTATAATTAGAATTTAGGAGGAATGGAATACAGAGTACAGTGAACCAGAGTCACAGTAATGCAATGGATCTGAAAAAAATTCATAGGGAAACATGTGTTCATGGAACAAGTAACAACCCTCAAGTGTTAAATCAAAGCAGAAAATATGTCTAATTTCCAATATTCAGAAAGGCACTTAGGGTGCAAACCTAGGGCTCCTGGAAGGGTGTCCCAAGGGGCAGAGGATATGATGGACCTCGTTTTCTGTGGGCAGAGAGGGAGGTCTGCAGTAGAAACCCATCAGTAATTGGTGTTGGAAAGCTCAACTTCTGTGATTGTTCAGCTGGCAGTACTCCGTGGATGATAAGGGCAAAATGTGGGGCAGATGGGGAAGGGCTCAAAGCTCTCCAGACTCACTCTTGAAATGGAAGCAACTGCCCTAGCTCCAGTTATTTTAACTGCTATTGGATGATGATGATGATTTAAAAAAAGAAGAGAGGTTTCCCCTGCCCCAGAACACGCACACACACACACACACTTTTCCACCTGGCTGGTGTGAGCTTGGCAGGGCTTAGGAAGTGGTAGTTCCTCTGCTCATTTGCTCCCCCTGTTTTAAACATGAGCATTCCTTACACTGAGTACTGATCATCTTTCTCTCTCTCTTCCGTATCAGAGAATAGTGTAGGTGATGCTTCTAAGAGTACAAAAAATTGCCAACAACATGCATGATATGCAGGTCAGTGTGATGCTGTGATGTCACCCTGATTTGGGAGACTTGAAAAGCATCTTTCATTTTGTCTCATGAAATCAGCATTTCTCTTTGAGAGGCTTGCAAAACCAAAGCCAAACTCATTACAATGCAATGGATATGAGCAAGCCTCTTATTTCCAGCTATGGTAAAAACCTTATCAGCCCACAGAGCTTATTGCTATCTTGCTGCAGATGACTTCTACTTGAATCACCATTTATTTTGGATTAATTTGCATTGATTTTCATTGTCTGTATTCTCAAGTAACGAAAGGGGCCTCTTTGTAGTACCCTGGCTAGTGAGTTGCTCCCATGCAAGTCAGGATCCATATAAAAGCTTCCTTCCATTTCCGATAGTTCAGGTAGGAACTGCAATGAAATGTTACAGTGTGCAATGCTCTTGTTCAGGATTCTAGTCAATCAGCCATACTGTTTTCCAGCATGGTCCATTCCATTCCGTTCCTCTCCCCACTGCCTGCCACGTTTCATTCCTCCCTCATTCCACACCCAACAAGGATATAGTGCCTATTGGACTGTTTTTGTCCCCATCTACATATTTTTTGTACTTCATCAAGCCTGTAGGATTTCCACAAGGCTGCTGATCAATGGTGGCTGGTGACCACTGAATGGAAGGCAGGGAAATCAACAGTAGGTGGTACCAGAGTCAATGACAAGCAGAAAAAAATAATTCTAATTTTCATAGAATTATAGAGTTGGAAAAGACCATGAGGGTCATCTAGTCCAACTCCCTGCAATGAAGGAATATTTTGCTTGACATGAAGCTGGAACCCACAACCTGGAGATTAAGAGTCTCATTCTCTCCTAACTGAGCTATCGCTCAGGTCTAGATGATGGACTATTTCACTGTTCCCATCTTACTCCTCCTTGCTAATTCTATAAGGGGAAAAGGAGACTAAGGAGGATGGCAACCAATGACATCCCCTGGACTGGTAAGAAGACAGGCAGATAGGGACTGGCTGAGAAGAGACAGAGGTTGGTGGGGCAATGCCCCATTAAACCTAATGGACTCTGGCAATTGCTACCTCCCTCTCATGGATATTTCTGTTTGTGGCACATAAAGGTCCACACTTGTAGAAGCAGTGGTTGTCAACCTTAGGACCCCTTGGCATATTTACAGAGGAAAGAAACCATTATGAGCCCCAAACACAGACACACGCACCCTGGACCAAGCATTCACCACAGCCAAATCTATTAGCCACACCAGAATGCTTCTTTCAACTCTAATTTCAGTTGGGTAGATGGTGGGAGGAGATCATGGAGGCATCAGTAAAGGCCCATGGATGCCAGAGTAGCAATTCTTGGTGTATAGATCATTTAGCATATCCTGCAAGTAACTCTTTCTTCCTTGAAAGGTCAGGAATAGCTTGCATCCTGTGTGAAACACGGTAGCAGAGGAAATGGAAGCCTTTACATAGACCCAGACTGCTAGAGAAGGAACCACATGAAGTGGGTAGCCTTCATGTGAGGAAAGGAAGTCTTAGCCTTAAATTCAAACCGAATGATAAAAGGAAACATGAATGATTCCTGCTGGTCATTGTTGAGATGACAGCAAGTAGTCCACAGAACTCTGGAACGTATAATTAACAATATTATTGGTGAGTGTGTTCTAACATTTTAGCAAGTATTTCAGCGATTTTGTAGGTTTAAGAAGACAGGAATCTTCCTTATACTGAGTCAAATCATTGGTCTGTCTAGCTCTTCTTGTCTATACTCACAGGCACAACTTTCTGGAGCTTCAGACATGAAAATTTCAGCTCTGACTAGAGATGCTGGGGGGGGGGGGGTTGAAATTGGGACCTACTGCATGCAAAACACTCAGCTACTGCATTTCCCCTAGATAGTATCATCACAAATGTGCCTTTTGATTTTGAATTTTTAAAAAGGGGGTTCCTACACACAGATTTGTTTTCTGACAGCTAAATTTAAAAAAGACAAAACTAGCCGGGAAAGTAAATTTATTTCCAACCTTATAAGTGAGAAAGAGAGAGAACCACAGACAAAAGAAAACCCCCAAATATTTATAATTATGAAAAAGTAATTGACAATACTTGTTTCTCTTAAAAATTAAACAGAAGCATATAGAAAAGGTGTTACATTTCTGCCTAACAACGCAGTAAAAAGTACATTATCAAGTAGTGAAAATTATGATGAAGATTATTGTCATTTTGAAGATAAAGGTGGAAATGACAACTTAACAGCAAGTTCACTTTTCCTCTATATGTTAATATAAATTGCGAGCTTTCAAAATTTTAATTCATATCACGGAAATGTGCAAATCTAGCAAAATAGTCTTTGGATTATAAAAATAAGAAAATAATAATAACAATAACGAAAGAACTCTGAACTAAAGAGTGTGAAAGTATATAGAATGTGCATTCTGTTAAAATGTAGTATAGAAATAGGACATGATATAATAGTTACATTTTTTCCTTACACTCAAGCCTACTAGTGGGGCATCTACCAATCTTAGACCTTTAATGGCAAAAGACAACTATATTGAAGTGATTAAATTTAAATCAACATCTTTAAGTTAAAACGAAAATTACCATAAGCAATGCAGCTCTTGCCAATATTGGCATTCTTCACTGCCAGTTGAAGACAGAAGCAGCATTTATCCCCCTGTCCAATCTCCTCTGGGACATTAAAAATGGGCTTTGCTGATGATATGGTTGTTTTCTATATTACATTTTCAGACCTCTGACCTTCCCCTACTAGCTATCTAAAATCTAGCTTGCTTACATTTGTTTCCAGATGTTAAACAAATAGATGAACATAATCTGGTCTGTTGTCTAAACTAATCCAGAACTAATCTATAGTCCCTTTTAAAAATTGATTAAATCAATACATATTAAATAAAAAAGCTATGTATTTATTTTTCAATGTTTTATATTCTAAACGTTGAAGCAGCAATACCTGCCCAGCGAACTAAAATAAACAACTACTAAAATATCAAAGCACTAATTAATATATTTCTTAGGTAGAAGTTGGGTAGAAAATTGTTAGTGGGCATGCATCCCCAAATTGGGTCAGGCTGAGATTTAAGTCTCTTGCAGTCCACAGAAGGCTAAAATGGATAGTCAGCTTAAAAAGCACTGAGTAAATTATAAGTACAGTGCATGCCTGCACATTTATAAAGTCATTTGTGAGACTGTCAAGAGGAAAGATAAATGCATATAACAGGGCAAAAATACTTAGGAAAACTGAACTGAATCCAGAGCTGACTCATTTTACATTTAAGGTGCTACTGCATTCTTGGAGCAGCTGCCAGCTTGCCAGTATTTCGCTAAAAAACAACTTGTAATTGATTTTAAATAATCACTTAACAAGACATCTTGAACTACAAACGCATAATAAATAGGGCTATTAAAAGGTCAAATGGGTAGTGAGGGGAGATATACATATGTAAATGGAGCATTAGAAACAACACTTTCCCTTTAAATTTTTAATAAACAAAACCAGAAGTAAAAAAAGAATCATTTTTTTTTATTTCAAAGTCTGCTTCATATATTGAAGCGCATATTAAAGCAACAGTACAATGTTCATAAAATATAAGTGTGATGTAACATTTCTTACATGTCAGAATACTGATATTTGTATGTATACTAAAAATAAGAACTTTAAATTGTACAAATAGATACATTTAAAAATGACATAGAAATAGGGCGCCTCTCACTGCAACAAGACAGAGTTTTATATCTGGCACGTATTAGATTAAGATGAAAGTATAAGCAAAAAGATTTACAAGAGTCAGCAGAAACAAGTCGGATGCTCAAGAGACATTATAATTGTACATTGTCCTGTACATACATCATATGTGTTTAAGCTGGCTGAATATTATATATTTCAAGTTTAAAAATGCACTACATACGGAGTGTCCATAGTTTAAGGCGAAATTACAGCTCAGAACTGTTATCCTTTCTAATTTGTGGAAGCTTCTTTGACATAAAAGACTTAGTTGTTCATCATACATACAAAGATTGCCCGATTGTAGGATGATTTTTTTATTTTTATTTTTTAAAAAGAGTTTCCCTTCACTTAAATATTTCGTATTTCACAAGTGGTTATTTTTGTCCCCCTTCTAGTGAAGTTGATAACCAACTCCTATATTTGCCTTTTGCATGAAAAGGTTCTTCACAGTATTTACCACTTTTTCTTAACATCCGTTTTTAATTTAAGGACTCTCCTGAACCACACCAAACCAAAAATGCTTTATACGAACCTTTTCTTGTTTTATTTTAAAAAAATACCTGCTTACATTTCCTCTGATTTCTTTTTCTCAGAACATTAGACACAGTTCTTAAGGCCAAATTTTAACTTTATTGTTAAGAATCATCTTCAAAAGTGTCTTTGGAGCCATATAAGTCTGCTAGTTTCTTAAAACGAGGTCCCCAATTTTGTAGATAGTCATAGTCCAAATCGGAATCTGTCGTTGCTGACTCCAACGAGCTAAGTGAACCAGCCACTGAGCCTCTTCCTTCATAGCCATAGATCTGGATAGAGTCATAGGGAGGAGCTGTTGGGTCATTGTCTGCTTCTTGTATTCTTGTGTTGATAAAGTCATCAACATCAACACTGTTTGGAGCAGGCCGAAGCCCTGGCCGTGGCATGTACTGGTACTCCGGCTTTATGTCTTTGCGAGGAATAAATCCATTGATGCCGTCGGGGTTTTGCAAAGTAGCAATGTCAAAAGCTTCAGTGTCTTCTTCCCCGCCACCTTCATCATCATAAGTAATGATATTCTCTCGAACATCTTCTTCTTCAAAAACAATAAGAGGCTCTTTCTTCTGACGTTTAAGTGTTACAAATAACACTACAATCACTGATGGAGGAAATGAGAAGGTTATTATTATTATTATTATTATTATTATTATTACTACTACTAAAAAGCAAGTGAAAGAAACAATCTTGTGTGCACTGGGCAAATCTTAGAATAACAGGCAAAAATACTGGGTTGAATCCAAAGATTCCATTCCATTCACATAATGAGCTTCTGTTCTAAGAAAGTGAGTTCTGCTTATGGAAGGCCTTCTTTTGTCCTTCCATTCACAGAATTCTTCTATGCATGAAAAGCCTTTCTGTGAATAGAACAAAACTTTTGGATCTAATCCATTTTGAACAGAGATGTGCAGAGCCCACTGCAGGGTGAATTTGTATTTTAACAGGTTAATTTCCCATATGCCTGCTGGATGTCTGGAACACCATCTGAGCTCCTTTCTGGATTTGGAACACACCAGGCACTGACACCCTGATCTGGTGCCTTTATGAGTCCTCCCCATCAAGGGAATAGTGGAATTCCTGAGATTATACTGGGAGACTCTTTACACTAAAGGCACATGGTGTCTGCTTGGCACTACAAAAAAACGGGGTTCACCAAGATGTGGCTGCTGTGCTGTGCTCAGTTTGGTGTATACTGAGTTCAACATATTTTTGTAGGATCACACACCGTATTTCAATGGAGAAGGGAGAATGAGGAGAAGCAAGACAAGGGAGAGGAAAATAAATGTTAAGATTTCCTTACCTAACAAAATGACAATACAAGCAAGGATGGCAATTAAAGCTCCAGTGCTAAGTCCAGCATTGAGGACGTAGGCTTCTGGGTTGCAAGAGATTAATTGTCCATTTCCATCACAACCACACACCCGGATTGTGAGTATGTTGGTACTGCTCTGTGGCGGGTTCCCACCATCACTTATCACGATGGGCAGAGAATACAAATCCTTCGTCTGCCGGTTGAAGCTTGTGCGTTTCGCATAAACACTTGCTGTGTTATCTGTTGTAAATAAGATAATGATCATTATAAGGCTTATTCCAGCACCAACCCCTTTGTAAAAAGAATTTGCATTTGCCCTTTTGTCCAAAATAAACACAGAACTTCGGTCCTAATGGCATGACAACATTTTAACATTATGTCTTCTGCATATTGTCATGCTCTCATCATTTCAGTTATTTGAGAATAAAATGCAGTGGTGAAAAGAACAGAAAGTGGGTGAAGAAAATAAAACACATAACTTTGCTCATAATATTATAGACACACCCATTTATGGGTATTGATTACTGCACAGAGCTTGTAAAATGTGAGACATGCATCCCTAAATGGCAGGGGTATGAAAGAGACGCATACCAAGAACATGGATAGGTAAATCTGTCAATTTTGGTTCTGTCAGGGAACTGCCATCGGAGCCAGAGGGAGAGAGGGGGCTCCAGAGGGATTCTGGAGAGCGTCCCGGGATGGGGAGAAGCAGCCCATCTTCTGGGGAAGGAAATCAGCGTAGCATCAGTGGAGAAGGGGGGCAGATGGGGGAATCGTCGAGGCGGTCCCATGACTCCTCGCCGGGGACCAGCGGGGAGAGCACGGGTCCTCCGCTGCCCACACCCTCCTTGCGCAGAAGGCTTCCGCGCAGGGAGAGTAGGCGGAGACTAGGCATCAAAGAGCATCTTTGCTGGAAGAAGTTCAAGAAACGCCAACTGACGGATTCTGCCAGCAATTGAGACAGCCACGGGCAAGTGGCTGTCCAGACAGAAAAGGTTCACTCAGGCAACCCAGCCAGGTGTGGCGCCGGTTTACGCACGAGCAACCCCCAGAACCATTACAGGTTCCTTTCAATTTCTATTTAATTCTAATTTTGAATCCTGGTCTCCACATTTCCACATCCATTTGTGAATTTATCTTACTTTGCACATTTTGAAATGCATTTTTCTAGTACACACATTTTTGTAAAGCAATTTTCGATAATACAAGGCATTTATGAATGTTATATTCACAAATATGTGCATTTTTGTGCACATTACTTGGCATGAGAACTGTAGTGAAAAAAGAGAGAAGCAGGGATCTTGAAGGGTGGTTCTGTTTTCACATTGTTTGAGACAGTGCAAATTAGTTACATTTGCCTCTGAATCAACTTTCTGCCCCATCCCTAGTCAAAAAGCACATGCCCAATGTTAGGAAGCTTCAGTCAGTCATTTTCAGGCAGAAAATGCACGTCCCTCCTTTGTAAGTCCTTTAATACATAGTTAAGGTGGGGAGTAGTATAATACTTGGAGGCTCATCCCTGCCCTACACATGTTCACACTCTGTGCAATTTAAAAACCTGAAAAGGTTGGATTTGCAAAGATGAGGAGCAAGTCCCATCCTTCTACAGCTGCATGCAAGTAGGCTATGTTCAACCCTCAAAAAAATGCACATAGATCAGAGAAGAGGCATATTTATTTTAATCGTTTATATGCTGCTTTTAAAAACAAAACTTTACTCAGGGCATCTTCCAATCAGCAGAATAAAAATCTCTTAGATCAGTATATTTGGAAACAAACAAAAACAAAACAAACAAATAAAAGTCATGTACAACAATCCCAAATAAGCAGAATGAAACTATTTCTAATCCTGATGGGGGGAAAAATAATGTTACAATTTAAATAGACAATAATACCAGTTTAAATATCCAGCTCCTAATTTGGCCATAGGCACACTTGGGGAAAATAATCTTTAACATATGTTCCATAGATATGGGGTCACCACTGAAAAAGCCCTGTGAGCAAGGCATCCGTGGCTGATCTTAAACCCTAGGCAGAGTCAGGCAATCCTTCAGGTAACCAGATCACAAACTCTTCACAGTTCTACAGGTTAAAATCGTTACTTTAAACTGCACAGGGACAGCTCCTTCTTGTTTGATCACCTTTTTACCATGTGAGCATCTATACTGTGAGCTTTTTTAAAAACCACAATATTTGATGGTGGCCACTAGATGGCTTTACAAGAGATTTACAAATTATGGGCATGATGGATACCCCCAGGATCAGAGGCGGCAGTATGTCTCCATATACTAGTGATGGGGGTAGGAGTGAGCTTTGTCCTGTTTGGGACTTCCCAGAGGGAAGCAACTTTACTTTACTTTACTTTACTTTACTTTACTTTACTTTACTTTACTTTACTTTACTTTACTTTAGCAACTCTGAGAAATTAGATGTTGGACTAGACAGGCTTTTGGTCTGATCCAGCAGGGCCTATACCTGCTGAAGCTTCTGGTTCACCTTTAAAGGCAGACTCACAAAAAGTACATTTCAGTAGACTACAGTGGTACCTCGGGTTAAGAACTTAATTCGTTCGGGAGCTCTGTTCTTAACCTGAAACTGTTCTTAACCTCTGAGGTACCACTTAGCTAATGGGGCCTTCTTCTGCCACCGCACCGCCACCACACGATTTCTGTTCTCATCCTGAAGCAAAGTTCTTAACCCAAGGTACTATTTCTGGGTTAGTGGAGTCTGTAACCTGAAGCGTCTGTAACCCGAGGTACCATTGCATTCTGTATGTGATCCCCCTCCCATGTCCATTGGCTCACCCCACATTTGTATCTATAGTTTGCATGTCATTTAGGAAATGTACCTCATTTCAAAACATACATTACTAGGTACTCTCTACCACATCAGATTATTTACAATCTACCCTCTAGTATTCACTACCTTTATTGGAAGGGTCTCAGGTAGGGGGTCTTTTCCATCACATACCTAATTTCTTTAACTGGAGATGCCAGAGATTTAATTGGGGCTTTCTGTGGAATAGAATCTCCACTTCTTCCTAATACAATCTTTGTTTTTGCTGAGAAACAGAATAGGTGTGGGGAATCTTTGGCCCTCCAAATGTTGCTGAACTACAACTCCCATCATCCCGGTCATTTGCCATGTTTGCTAGGGCTGATAGGAGTTCTAGATCAGCAACATTTGGTGGGCCAAAAGTTCTCCACCCCTGACCTGGAGAATCTAAGGGTATTATTTTAAGGGTGCCTCATTGGCTGAGATCTCATCCCCCCATTTCAACATCATTATTCGTTGAAACATCCCTCATTTAGAGAAGCCATCCCAGTTTCTGATTTGATCCCAGAATGTCCCACTTTTCCTTAGGATGACACTATTTTCATTGGAGAAATGTTGGAGGGTATGGAGTTATTTGACCCCCAAGCCATCTTAAGGAAATCCTGTATAGGGAAGTTTTTTAATGTTTAATGTTTTATTGTGTTTTTATCTATGGTGGGAGCCACCCAGAGAGGCTGGGGCAACCCAGTAAGATACGTGGGGTATAAATAGTAAAATTATCATTATGGAATGGGATGTCCCTATTTTCGTAGGAGGGTATGCATCAAGGCACTTAAATTTAAATCACCATTTCATGCATATCGCACTGAATAAATGGAACCCTTCAGACTGCATGGCAGTCTGCAGAACTATACCCTGAATTTAAGATATGGTGTTGTTCTTTAAGTCATAGTAGTCAAAATCAAAATGACTCATGTGTTATGGCTAAATGGAGCTAAATACCTACCTAAATTTAGCTGTCAAAATAAATATTTTCCCTCTTTATATTTTCAGTGTATTGCCTTTGGCAGACATCATAGTATTCAAGCACTTGAAAGAAATGGCATTTATTCAGACATAATGTCACTGGGCATAATTCCAATAAAGCCAGTCCTGGAACTAAATTTGGCTCAACAAAGAAGCTAATTCGTAATGCTATCATTTCCTCAGACTTTATTTACTGTTTAAAAGAGGTGGGTCCAAGCCAAATATTACTGTAAGTTTTTCCCACCCTGGGCATGTGATTGTAATCAGATGTGGTGAGTTTATCAGTACCAGGATAAATATCTGTGGATTCCTTCTTTAAAAGAGGGCTGCTAACAGTATGATTTCCTTTTATCCCTTTTCAAAGGCCATGAAATCCTTATATGCGTACACAGGGGGGAAATAGCAATTCTAAATTTCATGGTTGTGTACTGCAAAAGGCATGTGATCCGCACAAACAGAGGTGTTAGATCGAGCATAAGTAACCTGCAGCCATCCAGTTGTTGTAGGGCTCCAACTCCAGTCAACAAGTACATGTATTACTCCAAGGTCTATAATAATCTTAATTCTTGCATCCTCTAGAATCATGAAGTTGCCACTACTTTTATTATCCACTCTGAACGTACTGTAGGAGAAGAGCAGGGGGGGAAATCCATTCCAAACAACTTCAAACTCCATTAATGTTGTTTTTCTTTCAAAAGCACCAGCAGGTGGCTGCTATCTCCTGATCCGATCCTTCTTCATAGATTGGTTGCAGTTCTTTTATATGTTTATGGTATTTCCAGAAAGACTTATTTCCTCCTCTTTGATGCTCCTCTAGACACCTTGGTAAAAAGTCTGTGGGTTTGTTTATTCATTGAAATGCCCTTTCTTTTTCATTTTAAGCAAGTCAAAGAAAGTTTGGTATAGATTATTGAATTTTACCACCTGCTGTACAGCAGACCAAATATCATTGACTGTACTCCAACAACAACAACAAAATGCATCAAAAAGAAAGCTCTCCTGAGGTCAGTAAGATAAGAGTGTGGTGGCCTGGGCATGCATGGAAGTCCACAGCTTGGGGCTGGCAGCTTTAGCACATTCACATCTAAGGTCCACTTCACAAATATCATTCCGTGTTGCAGAAGTGGTCATCGTTCACGTATGTCAGGACTCTTACAGTGGTTAGATGGACATCTGGATGTGGTTGGATGCAATTATCTGTTAACACTTCTGAAATGTCTAGTTGTAGGCTAGGAATGATGCAGTAGTGGCTTCATAAGAGCAAAACCATCATCATCTTCAGAAAGCATTTCCATAGCGTAGCTGAACTCCACACTAAAGTTGTTCAATTAACATGGTGCAATTAATACTTATTCATTCTTTTCCATTTGTTTTCTCTTCTCTTCTTTTCTAGCTTTTGTGTGAATAATTGCCTTCATGCCAGGTAATGGAAGAAGGTAGGACTAGATCTAATGAGCTTACAAGAGCCAAACTTTGGAATGAACTTCTTGCTGGTAAGACCAATAAAGCAACGACCTAGACAGGTGATTGGCTTTTCCTTGATGGAAGTCTTCAAGTAGAGGCTGAATTGGGGATCCAATGCATTAGTGATGCTCTAGCTCTGGGTTTCCAGCATTGCAACTAGAAGCCAACAAGGACTCCTCCAATTCTACGTTTCTATGAATTTTGCCACTAAACAAATTAGGCCACATTGATAAAAGTCAAAAACCATAGACAATTCATTATGGTACAGTTCTCTAACCATCCTTAAAAGCCTTCCAAAGGAATTCTCATGCTTGGTCTGTGTATGAAACAGCATCATATAATACAATTTGTTTTTTATATAAAAAATCAATAATGCTTGGAAATCATTTAATAACTGTTTATATAATATATTGTGGATTTGTGTCTGGATAGAGTAGTCACTGTTCCAGGAGAACATCAACATTATTTGTTTGTTTTTTGTTGTTTGTAACAGAACAGCAACTCTACATAGCTGCTAGGACTTGCTACCCAGGCAAGACTAATGTTCCAACAGCTTACACCTGATACCTTTAGGTCAAAGAATACCTGATCTCTCGATCTCCCTCCCTCTCTCTCTCTCTCTCTCTCTCTCTCTCTCTCACACACACACACACAGAGGGAAAAAGAGAAAGAGAGCATTTTGCTCATAAGTGTATGCCCATCTAATCCAGGATCCTGTTCCCTTAGTGTCCATTCAGATGTCCATGAGAATCCAACAAGCAGAATTCAAGTGCAACAGTTCTTTCCTCTTCTGCAAAGCGTGTTCTCCTTCATGGAGAGCATGTGTTGCAGTGGGGTCTGCTGAGCCACCCCTCTGTTACCAGGCAGGGTCTCTAAAGATGGCCTGGGGCAGTGATTGGTTCACTGGGTTGCTGGGGTAAAAGTTATGTTGCAATTTTGGTGGGAGGGGTAAAATGTTTAAATACTCTGCACGCAGCCTGGAGCTTTCTCTTTGCTGCGTGCAACGGATCACCCGCCCACCCGCCCTTGAGTAAGGGGTTGTTGCATTGACCTTGCTATGCCTGTCATGGGGTCGTCTGCCGTTGGGGCAGGGGCTTGGTAGGAATTTTGTCCATCTGGCTGATTGGCTGGGCCATTTGGTTTTTGCCTACTGCGTAGCAAATCGTCACAACTTGTAAGGTTGCGGTTAGGCATTGGTTATAAATTGGTGGAGGAGGGGTTAGGATAGGCTGGGCCTGCCCCTCCATGGTTGCTGCGGAAAGGGAATTCCGTTAAAGGAATCCTTGGGCTTGCCATCTTTTCGTCCAATCCCTGGAATGGGACTAGGGCCGGCAAGCCTTCGGGGAGCAGGCGGGTGAGAGTTGAGGGTCTGTGTCTCAGCTCCAATTCTTCCCCGACTTGCTTTCCCCCGCACTGTCTTTCGGTGGTGCCCGGAAGTCAGTTCTGTCCCCAGTCGGGAGGACAGATAGTCTTAACCAATGCCTAAACAACCACTCACTTTTTTGTATTTAAATAAAGTTGTGGTCAAAATTATGCCAAAAACCTTAAACAAAAATTCAGTGTGCGTTGTGAGTTATTTGGGGGGTGGCTTGGGGACCTCGACACGCAACTCCCACAAACTGGTGTTCAGAGGCACTCTGCCTCTTACAGTGCAAGCAGAATATAGCCACCATGGCTTCTGTCATTCTTTCCTATTGATAAGCATTCCCCCACCCCCACCCCAGTTTGGAATGATGTATGTTTACTTCTGAATGGTTTGATGGCTGAAGATGGTTATGTACACATTAGATTCCTGAAAAGCTGCAAGACACTTCTGCTGCATGGCAGAGACCCATGCAAGATGACATTATTATTATCTTGTTCCTTCTTGCAGCATTCCTGGACATACATTTAAGACACAGGGCTAAAAGGGCATATTTTTTCTCATGTAAGCATGCTGACCATTAAAGGCTAAAGGGGCACTGCTACTGCAGTGGAATTTCTGCTACCCATTATCAGTGAGGCCAGTGTCATGTACACAAGAATATGGCCTGACCATAAAACTGGTAAGAACCAGTTAAGGAAAAACCTAAGAGCACAAGAAGGGATCTGCATGTACAACAGCAACTACAACAACGTGTGTACAAGGATTGTGTCTGGATGAGAGATGGTGAGGAAAAGGGATGGCAGAAGGTGGCTGGGAAGAGGATGAAAAAGCCAAGGTGATGCATGTTTTGTCTGTACAGTGTGCGCCCTAATGGAAAGTCCTTGCAGACTCTCCCCTGTAGTACATTATTGAATAAAGTCTGACTGATTGGGAATTGGGTATGCGTCTGCATACTTGAACCCCAAAGGGGAAATTTCCGCCACAGTAGAAGGGAGTTCATTTTTGTATGAAGAATCCGTTTCAACTGACTTTTATTGCTGTGCCTCTGATCTTCCTGCAATACTGGTACATTCTGTCCCAAACTGTCATGGGAATTAAAAATGATACCAGATGTATAGAGAGAGTGTGAAGTAAGAAGATGGTTGTCTATTAATATGATGCAATGTGAGTAAACACTTTTATCACAGCATGAAATTACCCATTATCCCATGCTTTCTATAGAACCAAGCTGGGCTTGAGAAAGCCAGTAACGCCACTGACTATTAACAGGATGTAAAATGTGACTTTTTTATTATTTCAATATGTAATTACTTTTGGGAAACGAGTAGAAACTCTATTAAATGATCATTATAGGATGGTATTCACTTTAAAAGTTCTGGCAGGGGCCTAAACTTAGGAGTTTTCATTAACTGATTTTGCAGTTAATAAAGCCATTTTTCTTTTAAAGTAGTGAATTCCTTAAGAGTGTGGAGGCATGATACAAAGATTACTCTGATTTACAAATGGTGGGAGGGGAGAAGGAGAAATTTTAAGTTATTTGACTTGCAAATCGCAAGACATTCTGTCACCGGGGAAAAAAGGTTACTCGCTAGAAGCCTTTAGAATTCCTGCTATTCACTTTGACTCTCTAGCTTAACCTTTTAAAAATACACGCACATACAAAGAATTAAATTAACTACACTGTGGGTCCCCCCTCCCCCCCCACACTCATGAAAATGACATGAATATATTAAAGAATTTATCATTTAGCTGGAGAATTGGTAAAGTAAATGAAAAGCTCATACCGACCCCCCCCCCCAATCCAGATAAATTCAATTGACTTAAATTGTTGAGGAGTTTTGTGTGTTTCTTTTTTAAAAAAAAACAAAAAACTGCCAGAGTGCTGTCTGCTAAAGCTACTCAGTTGAACAGATTATCAAGTATCTGTGTTAGGAATGTTATTCAATTCACTGCTTGTTTTGATTGAAAACAATGAAAAAAAGAAAACCAGTGGTGCCAGTCCAGAGAATGAATAGCAACTTGACACAGGTTAGCTGTAGTTCAGTTAATATATGACCCAACTAATGGTCCACGCCTCCCATAAACAACCCAGACATTAAGTGATTATTTGGATGGAAGCCAGTTTTTAAAATCTATAACTTCTAATGGGATACTTGCCATTAAACATCCCAAAGGCAACGCTAAATGAAAAAGTTGGACCAAGGTACAAGAGTTCATAACTACATAGTTGAAGGTAGTTAAATGTGGTCTTGCCCCTTATACACTCCAAAGATCACTGCACTCTGAAGGGGGAAGGGGCTCATGAAGATACCATCTCATCAGGAGGTTCCTTCTGTACAGTATAGGAATTGGGCCCTTAGGATGCTGATGTTTTTGTGTGTGTGTGTGTGTATGAAATAGCTTTGAGATGTTTATGGGGTATGAATTGTAAGAGATCAAGAAAATAAAACTCAAAGAAGATGGGGACCTCCTAGACTCTCTGCCTATTATAGGTCCCACCAGCCTGCATTGAGAGAAATCATAGCTTAGCAACATATTTGGACCCATGTTCAGTCCCTTTCCCTTGTATTTCCACTAGCTGCCTCGGGAAGCAGGATTGGTGTCAGTGGTTCCTGAGATTCTGTGTACCCTGATGTGATACAGTGTAATTGTACACTGTAGGAACAGATTTGTTTTATAGATTTTTATTTACATTGCTTTGATGGTTTCAGGGTTTGAAGCATTTTTTAAAAAACAATATGGGGGAGGGTATTTTAATAATTAAATAAATATGTAATTTTGGGTTATAAGGGACCAGTGCTGTAACTTGGTGGTAAGGTTTTTCTATTTAGCACAGCTCTAAATTGGTGTTTATGCTTTTCTCTTCCTCTTTAACTGCTTTAACATAGTTAGTCCTTCCCTCTATTCCCCCTAACATTACAGGAGAAACAAATAGCAGGGATTTTTTTCTATAAATGGCTCAGGATCTAGAATCATAGGGTTGGAAGGGACCCCGTGAATCATCTTGTCTCAACCCCTGCTGTGCAGGAATACGCAACCATGACCTTGTGACCATGCAATTTTTTAAATATAAAAAGTACAGGTGTCTGCATGGGGAGGGATGACTGTGGTTGACCCCGCAACACGTGAGGAAGCTTAAATCTCCTTCCCAAACTTTGATCCTGGTAAAAAAAACCAATTGCCACCCATGTGCAGCAATTAGGATAAGGAAAAGGAAACTTCCAACTGGTGCTAGATTCCCAGAATTTCCCACCACACCAGTGATAATAACAATAATACCAATAGTGGAAAGAATTGCATAAGAACATAAAAGAAGAGCCCTGTTGTATCAGGCCAAAGGCTCAAGTCCAACATTCTGTTCACATAGGGACTAACCAGATGCCTTTGGGTAACCCTTAAACAAAACCTGAGCCCAACAGCACTCTCCCCACCTGTGATACCTAACTAGTATTCAGAAGCACACTGCTTCTGACAGTGAAGGTAGAACACAGCCACCATAGATGGCAGCCATTGAAAGCCTTATCTGCCATGAATTTATCCAATTCTCTTTTCATCATTGCCTCTTTGGGAGGTAAGTACCATAGTTCTTCTGCCCTTTATCATTTTTTTTCTTTTAAAATTAATCCTCCCCCCATTGGAAGCAACAGACCATTCTCCTACAATCTGATAGTAAGGTAAAGGGACCCCTGACCATTAGGTCCACTCGTGACCAACCCTGGGGTTGCGGCGCTCATCTTGCTTTATTGGCCGAGGGAGCCAGCGTACAGCTTCCGGGTCATGTGGCCAGCATGCCTAAGCAGCTTCTGGCGAACCAGAGCAGTGCACGGAAACGCTGTTTACCTTCCCACCGGAGCGGTACCTATTTATCTACTTGCACTTTGAAGTGCTTTCGAATGGCTAGGTTGGCAGGAGCAGGGACCGAGCAACGGGAGCTCACCCCGTCGTGGGGATTCAAACTGCCGACCTTCTATCAGCAAGTCCTAGGCTCTGTGGTTTAACCCACAGCACCACCCGTGTCCCTCGCACCACCCACGACCCTCTGATAGGCCCCATGGCTGCCATGTGACCATTTTATTTGTGTTACCAGCCAGTGGCATAGCTAGCTGCTCAGGTGCTGGGTGTGGCCCTTGCATCACACAGCTGGGGGCAAGATGAGCTGCCCATGGGGGCGGGGCACGCTGCATGCAGCCTCTCCACCGCCTCCCCCTCAGGGCAGGAAACGTGTGGCTCAGGCACGCTGCAGGCCCCTGTGGTAAGTGCTGGCCCCTGCTGTGTGGCAACCAGTGCCAGCCGTGTTTCGTTACATTTGTTGACTGTACTAAAAAGTTTTGTGAGCCCATTTTTAAAAATTTCTTTTTTTCCCTTTTTTTAGTCATTTTGTCAACCCCCTCAGTGATAACACCCGGGGCGGCCCACACCTGCTTCCTCCGCCACTGTTACCAGCTCAGAGATGATGTGCTAGCAGCTGTTCCTGAAATCGCTACAACACTTGCAATCCCAAGGCATTAATCTTATAGATTCTATATTACATGTATTTATTAGGATAAATGCTGGTGGTGATGCACTAAAGGAATGCCTCTGAACATTATTTTCACATTTCACCCCACTGCCCATCCTTTGCAACAAGTCTCAGCCCCAGATAGGCGGGCATGGATAAAGAAAGTGTTACAGTATGGCATGATAAGAATAATTAGTTTGCTCCTGTCTTCACAAACCTCGGTTATCTCGGAGAGTAAAATTAGGCTTCTGGATCATATCAGGTGGCAACCCAAAGATAAATCTTGGGCCATTAGCTGCATCATCCTTGTCCTCTGCAGTAATTGTTAATAATGGCTGTAAAAGAAAGGCTCTTGTGAGCATGCAGTGCATCTAAAAACTCATTCCTCTTCCCATCCCACCAAACTGGCTCTTGAGTGAAAATTGTGCAGCTTCCTTTAGGGTGCAATCTCATAACTATTGCCCAGCACATCTTACATCATAAGAATGTAAGCAGAGCCCTTCTGGATCACACCAAAGTCCTTTCCTGTCTAGCAACGTGGATGGGCAACTTTCTTCTTGCACTGTTGCTTCCAGAAATTGGTCGTTCAGTGGCATTCAGCCTCTGAACCTGGATGCAAAAGGCAGCCATCATTGCTTGTAGCCATTGATAGACTTTCCCCCCATGAACCTGGATGCAAAAGGCAGCCATCATTGCTTGTAGCCATTGATAGACTTTCCCCCCATGAATCTGGCTAAGCCCCTTTTAAAGGGGAAAAGGCTACAACTCAGTGGTAGAACATCTGCTTTGCATGCAGAAGGTCCCATGTCCAATCTTAGGCATCTCCAGAGAGGGCTGGAAAAACCTTTTTGTGAAACCTGGAGAGCCAATGCCAGTCAATGTAGACAATACTGAGCTAGAACGAGCTGTGAACTGATATAAAACAGCTCTCTATATTCTAAAAGGGGGGATGTGTGTGCTATAATTTTAACTACTTGAAAAATATGAATAAAACTTAACCTGAAATCTTAACCTTTTTTTAAAAAAGGCCTCTGATAGACAATATTGGCTCTTCTAAGAAACTTGGCAACAAGTTCTTTCTCGGAGAACAGGATATTAACCCCACAGAAGCCAAACCTATGTTAAATTGAATTTTCTTTGCCACTCTGCACTTAAGAAAAATGAACATCCTCATTTAATCTCTCCCACCCACAAATGAGAGGTTTGTGTGGCAGAGGTTACCTCATTGGTCTGTGGTTTCTCACAAACAACTGCTTCATAGTTATCTGCAAATTTTGGAGCATTGTCATTTACATCAAGGACCTTGATCGCTACTGGAACTTTGGCTTCCTGGTGCCGATTATCTACAGCAGTAATTTAGAAGAAAAAAAGTCACAACATGGGATAAAAACACAAGAAACAAAGTTAGCTGCCCCACCCACACAAATCCTATCCTTGACCATTGATATCAGGAGTAGAGTAGTAAATCTCTTTTCCTGCCTTTGCCCCAAAACCCAAAAGCCCTGTGGCTACTTTAAGATTAATAAGTTTTCTTAAGGCATAAGTTTACATAGACTAACATAACATAAAAACATAATTTCTCAGGAGTCTCTCTCTCTCTCTCTCTCTCTCTCTCTCTGTGTGTGTGTGTGTGTGTGTGTGTATCTGGGCACTGGTGAGCAGATAAAAACAAATATAATAATAATTCTACCTGGGAATGAAGGAATGCATTAATTCAGGTTGTTGGTCAAGATGTGGAGGTCACACAACTCTCACAAGTTCAGAATGTCCCATTAGCAGGAACTGTTGGTGAGGAGGGATGGTGCTGTGCACTGGGCCTCCTACCACCAAAGTTGCTGCCAGTTACTAGGACAGGAGCAAATTGGTGGGTGATCAGTTTTTTTTGGGCATATCAGCCCGCACAGTGCTGAGCTCCTCACTGACAAGCCCCTCTCCTAGTAAGCAGCAGTGACTCCATTGCTGGGAGGTCAGGTGCACAGTGCTGTTCCCTTCTCACTGACCACTCCTGCCCTTCAGGAGACATCAATAGGCAACAAGAGCTGAATGGGATTAATGATTCTCAGGAGAAACAAAAGTTTGCCCATTTTTCCCCCTAGAGTTTCCATACATTAGGAAGCATTTCTTTTTTGATGTTTGTATACATAAAACAGCTTTTCTATTCATGTGAGACTGTATTGGAGCAGAATAAATACAGGTCAGGTAAAGGTAAAGGTACCCCTGACCATTAGGTCCAGTTGCGGACGACTCTGGGGTTGCGGCGCTCATCTCACTTTATTGGCCGAGGGAGCTGGCATACAGCTTCCGGGTCATGTGGCCAGCATGACTAAGCCGCTTCTGGCGAACCAGAGCAGTGCACGGAGATGCTGTTTACTTTCCCATACCTATTTATCTACTTGCACTTTGACATGCTTTCGAACTGCTAGGTTGGCAGAAGCAGGGACCAAGCAATGGGAGCTCACTCCGTTGCGGGGATTTAAACCGCTGACCTTCTGATCGGCAAGCCCTAGGCTCTGTGGTTTAGACCACAGTGCCACCCGCGTCCCAAAATACAGGTCAACTGGATTATATTTAGAGCTATATGCAAATGGCCTCTTAATCTTCTCAAATTTATGCCCCATTCCATGCCCAATAAGCACTCTGGCCCAAAGTTTTGTCCAGTATCTTCTCTGTGTGATGGGCTCATGGAAAAAAGCTGCCCCATGAGCCCTTGCTGCAGAGTGGAGGGGAAGCCTGTATAAGGCTGCTTCCCCTGGAGCTCAGAGCCATTTTGCTTTGAGAGCTTCCTGCCTGCCCACCCTCGGGTTAGAGCCTTCACTGAGCAATTTTGGGTTGTTGGTTGACAGGGCCGGAAAGGAATTTTTCTCTCTCAATCTACTACAGTGGTACTTCTGGTTAAGAACTTAATTCGTTCCAGAGGTCCTTTCTTAAGCTGAAACCGTTCTTATCCTGAGACGTGCATTCACTAATGGGGTCTACCGCTGCGCGCACGCCTTCGGCACAATTTTCGCTCGCATCCCAGGACAAAGTTCACAACCAAGAGCAGCTACTTCCGGGTTAGCGGAGCTTGTAACCCGAAGCGTGCATAACCCGAAGCGTTTGTTACCAGAGGTACCACTGTATTGGCACTTGGTCGGGGTTTTCTTCACCTCAGTGAAATTACAACTTCCCTTTGTTTATATGAGGGCGGAAATGGCATTGGTCAGAATCAACATAGTACAGGGATCCCCCCATAAGGTGCCTGAGGGGAGGATTGACTATGACAAACCCAAGCGGAGGTTCGGTATCTGCCTTGTTGGAATCTGCACCCTGGTCCCCCAGTGAGAGCTTGCTTGCTTGGCTTGCACCACGGCAAGGTTCAACACTGGCCGACTCCCATCATACAGGTTTGGAGCGATCCAAACCCAGTGGATCCATTCTATCAACATGAGCTTGTGTAATGATGAACTGATCCTAGAACCCAATGCCATGCCAACCCTTGCCCTGCCTGCTGCTGTCAATAAAGGTTTGGCCTGATTTGGTTGTACAGTCTGGTTCTCATGGGTCACATAATGCACCTGCCTGGGCAATCATGGATAAAGAAACTGGGTAACATTTCACTGAATTTCTCTAAGGGTAAGTTATCCAGCAGTTTCTTGTGGGTTAAGGCTCCCTGTTAGTACATTTTCTTTCTCCCCCATTAAGAACGCTCCTCCAAAGTTAATTTCTTGCCATAGGAACCAACTCCGATGGGCTGGAGCAGTTTCAGCCCCCCAAATATACAGTGGTACCTCAGGTTACATACGCTTCAGATTACATACGCTTCAGGTTACAGACTCCGCTAACCCAGAAATAGTGCTTCAGGTTAAGAACTTTGCTTCAGGATGAGAACAGAAATTGGGCTCCGGCGGTGCGGCAGCAGCAGGAGGCCCCATTAGCTAAAGTGGTGCTTCTGGTTAAGAACAGTTTCAGGTTAAGAACGGAACTCTGGAACGAATTAAGTACTTAACCTGAGATACCACTCTATATTTTTAGGGGGCTGCCCCCCTTAATATTCAGAGGACATTGCACAACGCCACACATGCAACATCAGGATGTCGTACAATGTCACATCACACTCCAATCCTCTTGAAAAGCTGGCACCTCGGTTTCTTTTTGCGCTGGTAGACTGGCTACAATTTTGCATCCTCCACGATGCACAGACCGAAGATAACCAACATGCACACACTACAAAATGGTGAGTAGTATCAAGAAAGAACTCTGCAGGAGTTGGGGGGGGGAATCTCAGAACTTTTCTTAGAAAACTGTTCCAGTAAATTGGCTCAAAATTTACCTGAAATGTACCTCAAAGTTTGCTCAAAATGGAGACTGTGGCATTTTAATATAATTTATACGAAAAGTATATATAACTGTTTGATGAATACTTACGGAGTTCATATGCAAATACTGAGATATTATGCCAGGCCATTTCTTCCCTATCCAGTTTCTTTGTGGTTGTAATTGAACCATCTTCTGTGCTGATACTGAAATATCTGTCGAGGTCAGTGTGACGATCAATTATATAACTAAAAGTGGATGCAAATGAAGTAATTAGAGAAATATTCAATTCATTTAGTGTCTCCTAGACAGTGTACCTCATATTATTTTTTGGAAAAAATTGTTTGGAGGCATTTTGCTTAGCAAGATAAGAAAATAATTAACTACACTTAACTAAATCACCAACATCAAAATGGATTTCCTTTCCTAATACCTACATGAGCACCATTTTTCATATCAGTCTTTTAGCAGAAAGAAACACAAGTGTAGAGCTATGCATTGCCAGAGATACAGGTGGCCTATTGGTGCATTCTGAATCATGTGATTACAATTGTGTGAAGCAGGAGGCATGTTACTTCAGGGATGCAACTGTTGGCTCCACATCTACCACTGAAACACATTATGGCTCCTTTGCTACAATTTCCATAGGTTGAGGGAATGCCTGAATAATGGACCCTCTATGTACACAGCCACCCCATATTATTTGGAATCTGTGCAATCAGGGTGCCACAGTACAGTAGGAACCTACATGAAAAAAACAGATTCCTCTCTTCAATCCTTCACCCAGTATGTGGACAACACGATGATATGAACAGTGCCCCTGTTCCCCCATTTCATATGACGATGATCATGTGATTTAGAACACCCAAATAAGATTAGGATAGCAGAACTATTGGACTGGAAGCACCAAATACCTCTTCCAGCCATTTGTTTGTTGTGTTCTCTACAAACCCCATGTGGTGTTTAGCAACACTCAATCCAATGACATGACAAGTGCTTTGGGTTCTCTTGTCACCTGCTCCACATCATTGTTTACCACTAGTGGAGTTGAGGAAATCAATGATGTGATGACATGACCTAATGGAGGTGTTGTTTCATGTTTTAGCACTTGGGTGAGAGCTGGACAATGGGGTGTGCCATTTTCAGCAGAACCCCAACCCCAATAATGTGTGTTTCCATGCTTAACTATATTGTGTGAAAAGTGAATATATTCCTCAAAGGTGGAGATACTGGGTGGTATCCAATGCTAGTTCTACTTAAAATAGATCCATTTAAGTTAATTGACATGACTAACTTGAGTTTATTAATTTCAATGGGTTTACTCTGAATAGGACTTATTTGGGTGCAACCCATTTTCCCCACATATGTTTTCAAATTTCCCATGAAGTCATTTTGGAAACAACCAGTGTCAGCTTAATTTACATCATTTTATGCTTCATGGTTTGCCAGTTTATTGAAACATTGCTAGTTCATTAACTGTACATTTATCTATACAGCCTCTTTATTAGCTAAGATAACTGTGTTAAGGTCTTGGGAAACTGTATGCACTCTGACTCCGTAGTCTTGGACATTGCAGTTGGCATCTGAACAAGTTGGATATAAAAAGCATAATAAAACTGAAACTTTTATGGAATCTGGCATCTCTTTTGAAATTGTTATTATAGCATAAAACAGATGTGCCCTTTATAGTTAACATTGGTACAATGTATGTAGTGTGATGTTACTGAAGGCTGCAATTGCCTGGCTTGTGATGCCATTATGATCAGATTGCAGATCTTGGCTGCATTGAGCACCACATCCCTGAGTTATTTTTCAAAGCATCCCCTGGGTAGGGGGTTACTTTCAAGTTGCAAGAATAAATAAAATTGGGGCACAGATTCTGATTGATCTGCATGGGGGGGACGGGACCAGAGAAGGCAAAGAGGAGAATAGGATGGCTTAACTCAAACAAGGCAATGAAAATATATACAACATGGCTTTACAGGTTTTTAAATTGCCATTTGGGGGATTTCCATAAGAGCATCACTGAAACCATCCCATTTTGCAAACATACCTTATAAGGCTGTTTTTTGCATCAGGGTCTTTGGCATGAACCCTCCCAACTGGAGCACCAGGGCCCAAATTCTCTTCTACTTCCAGAATATAAGATGGTGCTAAAAATATTGGTGGTTCATCAGCATCCTCCACATTAATTTTCACAGTTACAGTATCCTTGAATGGTCCATTGCTGATGAACTTTGGGTCAATGTGTATATTGGCTGCCTCTACCTTCAAGCTGTAGGTCCTTTTGGTTTCATAATCAAGATGCTGAAAAAGACAGAAGCATAGCATATTAGAATCAGTGCTGTGGCTATTTTTACAGAAGTCAAGTGTGTGTGTGTGTGTGTGCGCGCGCACACACACACACACACACACACACACAGAGTCACAAACAAAAAGACTCCTATGCATGCACAATTTTTCAGAATTTCTGAGCTTAAAGGAATGAAGAAGCAAGGGCCCATGATATTATAATCTTGAATATGAATATTTGAAATAACTTATGAACATTAAAAGTTAAAATAAAAGGTAGCAAGGTTGAGGCTGGTGGCTCAGGGCTGACCAAGAGATTAACACCCCAGCATCTCCAGCATTCTTTAGTTTGCTCTCTCTAAGGACAACAATTTTCCTTAATATAATTCATTTTAATGCTTTTTCGTGAATATATGCAGTTTTGTAGAAGTTTTGCTAGGAAAACTGCACTGCAAAATTTGGAGGAGTGCAAATCTCCAAGGATGACTGTGTTTTGGTTTGCGTATTGTTTTGGAAAGCACAGACTACATCAACTTTCTCCCCATTCCTAGTTCTGATAGCCACTTGTTTCTGCCCAGGTTCTCACAGTGGCCAACCTGATGGCCACGAGAAGCCCACAAGCAGAGGTTGAGAGCAACAGCATGCTCCCCACCTGTGATTCTCAGCAACTGCTATTCAGAGGCATACTGCCTCTGGCAGTGAAAATATAAGATGGTCACCCTTGCTTGTAGCCACTGATAGCCATATCCTCCATGAATTTGTCCATTCCTCTTTTAAAGCCATGCAAGTTGGTGGCCTCTTAGGACATCCTGAGAAGCAGTCAGCCCAAGTAAAGTATACTGTGAAACCAGTTTGCAGTGTTAGTTAAAAGTTTGTCATTAATGACACTGAGCATAGTTACTTTCATTTGGGATTTAGCATTATTAGATGTTCAGATTGATTTCAGCAGTGACATCAGCTGTACAATAAAAGAATTCATTTTTGAATTGCAAGCAGAAACCAGTTAAGTGGCTTAGGCTGGTTGAATCTCTTGATGGGAATATAATGCCGTTCAGCCTAGGCTTCCTTTCTTCCCATCTCCCCCTTTCTTTCTCTCAGCACTGAATGCATTTGGAAGGAATATTGACAGCAGAAATTAAGTTTTCATCAGAAAAGCAGGCACAAAAAGAAATCTCTTGTAATTTTCACATTATCCAAAAATTCACACCGTACTGCCAACTTGAAAATGAATGCTTGATTATAACCAAAGCAATCCTATCATTTATTTCCAAGTTAATACGCAATATGCTTTGAAGAACGAATGGTGTTGATTTCTCAAGTGGAAGATCAGTAAAAGAAGAATGTACTTTCTTCACTTTAAAAAGATGTTAAGAAGCTTCTATGCATCAATGCTTTCTTCTCATAATCTCTTTCCTTCCATTCTGGCTCCAGGCATTAGCAGATAACAGTAAAATGGGATGCTGGAAGTTAATCATAGCTTCATAAACAAATTATCCAAAACTGCATTTGCTGTGATTTTCTTACCATGAGCAATAATCTATGGCTATTATAGTTTCTGCAAGGCATGGGAAGAAAATGAAGTATATTATCCATTAACAGGAATGAAAGGATCGCATTGCTTACCTTCTTAAGCTTCACAACCCCTTCCTGAGTCTCATAATCGGTTGTAATTTCAAACATCTCTATACCGTCTCCATCAATAATGTTGTAAGTTACTAAGCCATTTTCTCCAATATCTGGATCTTTGGCCTTCACTCTTCCAGCTTCCTCCCCTGGGATGGCTGCTTCTGATATTGACATCTGATAAACACCTAGGCAAATAGGATTTATTAATAAATGAGCCATTATTAGTTTCTTTACGTGCATTCTTTTCACTTGTTAATCTACATGTGCAAAAGGCAGCACAGAAAGTGCTAAAACTCAAGACATCTCGAAGTGCAGAAGTAGTCAATGTGCTGCCCTCCAATGGACTACCATATGCCACAGCCAGCATGGCTTATGGTCAGGGGTGATCAGAATCCCACAGCATCTGGAAATAACTTCTGTATGTTGGACACTTCTGTATAGACCTACTGACAGTCTACCTGCCACTACTCATTTTCCTCTGCAATGCACAGCTACATGCAAGTGTTGAGTGTACTTAAGAATGCAGTTTCACATCACATGGTTTGATGGTGAACTGGAAGTGCCCTCCATAACACATTCAACAATCCTCCCAAATGCATAGGAGTTATTTGGCAGACGTTCAGGGCTTTCTTGGTAGACATGTCAAAACAGATCAAATCTAGTGCAATGCAACAACAATATTATAACTCACACCAACCCCAAACAGGCAGAGCAGGATGACAACAACCTTAAAAACCTTTGGTGCTTCCCGAAAGGTGTTGTGATTTAGAGTACCCATTACCCACAAACCACACGTTCCATCTGACCTCCAACCTTCATTCTGGCCTTACGAGACCTCAAGGAGTAGGAATGTGTGCTTAGAAATGTCTTGCTTCTACACAATGGTTTACTCGTGAATCCCATTCCTGCACCTAAGGTGGGAGCGTATTTGCCGTCACCCAGCTCTCTCTAAAATGAGGCCTGATGACCAATAGGGAAACGGGGGGAGATTGGCTTTATAAGCCTTCTCCTCCCACATTGTCTTGTTCCTTATGGTGGTCATTTGTTGAAGGGACTGAATAGGGATGTTTGCGGGGGGAGGCCTTAGGATCCCTCTATTTTTTGTGATGGGCACTGAGTACAGAAAGATAAGGAAGTGGAAGAGAAAATTGCAGGGAAAGTGAGACATTATTGGGTTAAGGGATCTACCAGTGTTTTACACCTGGCAGGGTTGGAGAGTTTCCTTTAGGCCTGGCATGTGTATTTTAGGCCTGGCATGTGTATGCTCAACAGCAGAGAATCAGTGGGCATGTTGGCTTCATACCCAAGGCTCACCAAGCAAGGATGGAATTATTTCCTCCCCAACCTTTATTGGGGAGCCCCAGCATGTGGCTCAAGCACGTGCCCAGATGCATGGATAGATGCTTCCCTACCAGAGCTGGCTAAAACCTCTTTGAACCTGTCATTTGGGTTAATGCTGGTTTGTAGTTCCTCCAACTTGTTGAGGAATATATATATATTAGTTCCTCCAACTTGTTGAGGAATATATATATATATATATATATATATGTGTGTGTGTGTGTGTGTATGTATATATATGTATATATATGTATATATATATATAACCTTTATTCCAATGCTAGCTCATGAGTCTGTGAGTGTAGGGACAATGACAATTTTAAATCACTCACAATAATGACTTCATTGGCTGTGACCTGCTCACCAGTTGCTATATTTATGTGCAGTGGATTAGCAGACCAACTGGAAGGTGTTATTTTATTCTCCCCTCAAAAAATAACTTCAACTTGACCCTCGTTGTAAGGCTTAGCACAGATTGTCAGCTGCCCCAGAGAGGAATTTAAAATGGAACCTATTTGCAGTGTTACTGCCAGCGCTAATTTGCATTTGAAAAAAACACAGTGCATTTGAGCTATGCTTTACTTGCCTTCTTTGTTATTTTTTGCCACCATATTTTCAGACTTAAAAATGCAATACTAAGGTCTGGAGCTAATTTTTCTTAAAATTGGGATATAAAATCATCAGTGTGCTTGCCATTTTATTGAGTTGCAAAGGCAAGAATGATGAGCCAAAGAGCTTACCGCCTAAATCCCTGCCCATTAATAAATACTCTCACTGCATTATTTACAGTAGGCAGACAACTACACCACATTATTTTCACCATGTGCTGAAACCTTTTCTGTTCCAGAAAACCTAGCTAAGTATGCAAGTTTGGCATGTAATCTGATTTTAGTAGGCATCTATGTTTTCAAATTACTGATTTTGTTTTATATTTCAATTTTTAATGTTCTTGAAAAGAACCCCCCTCCCTGAGTTTTGCTTAGCCCTTATGAATATATTCAATTCCAATGAGGTATGCTTTCCAATTTGAGATGAAGATTAAGAAGCTAGCCCTTATTAAGGTTTGTTTATTTGTTTAGTTAGTTAAGTAAATTGTTATCCTACCCCTCAGTACAAGTTCTGTCAGCACAGCTGACACAACCAACAATATACCCTTGTCCTTGCTATCCTCATAACAACCCTGTGAGGTGAATTAGAATGAGAGAGACATTGTGATTTTCCCAAGCTTCATGGCTGAGGGGGGATTTGAACCAACATCCCACTGGTACTAATCTGGTACACTAACCACTACAGCACACTGCATTTCGAAAATTTATTTCCAACATTCCTGACAAGAGCCTGTAAACTACACCTCATTCACCTGTAAACCAATTATAGAAAATTACCTTCCAATTATGCATGTCTTAATCTCAGTCACGAGCACTATAAGACCATGCAGAATATATTGTGACACGAAGGCTGTAATTTATGCTGCAGGTGTTACTGCAGAAATCCAGAGAAAATTACATTAAAAACAAATCACAGAACAACCTTCAACTCCCAGGGTGGTTTCAGAACATTTATTCACACCTTCTTTTTGTGTGCATTTCAAAGAAGGACAGGGCCCAAAAATTATGTTTGCACACTTCATTTTTGACATGCCATACTTTGAGCATAGATATTCACAATCAAAACCAACAACCTAACCCTCAAAAAACTTAAGAAATCAGGGCCTCCAAAAGTCAGATAATTCACAGAAAAAGAGCTGATGTAATTGTTGTGCATCACTGGGACAGAAATGAAATCTAAACAGAGATTGCTTTTAAGAACAGTGTCCTTGTCAGTTTCACAGTGTGCACAAACTCATAAATATACAATCTGGAAGAAGTGAGATTCCATTTCTTTCATCCCTCTCTTGTTACAATGGATATTTTCCCCCTTCTCAAGTATATTTTTATTGCTTTCATCCAGTGCAGTCTCAACTGTCTCATTTAACAGGTTTTTCCAGTGCTTTCCACAAAAGTCTTTGCCACATCCCATTGATCTCAGTGGGAGTATGTTTTTAAAACATCATTGTCCGGTATGTTTTGAAAGTGAGACACAAAGCACAAAACCTCCCCCTGGGTTTTAATCTTGCCTTTGAGGGAGAAAAAAAACAACAATTCACTGTGAGTCACTAGGAAGTTGTTTAATCCTTTTATGAATAAGCTTGCCTCCCCCCTTTTTAAAGAGGGTGCCTTGATAATGACTCCTAAACTCAATTTGATATAGATGTGTCTACATATTTAAGGGTGAGGCAGAGGAGCTCAAGTGATACTGATAAATTCTGCCTAAGCTACCAGGCCAGATTCAAAGTATTAGCACAAACATACAAGCCCTAAACAGCTTGGTACCCAAGAGCTTAAAATAGTGCTTTCCCCACTATCATGTATATTGGGCCCTGAGATCAGTCATGGAGGCCCAGTGGGTCTTTGTTTGTTCCCTTGTAGAATGCCCTTCTTAGTGAGGTGTGTCAGTCTCACTCACCATTAACTTTTAGAACAGATGTCCTAAACCATTCCGGTTTACCCAGGGACATGATGGTTTAAAGTCATGTCCCTGGCAAACTGGAAATTATTAGTTTGAAAGCAGAGGATTTTAAAAAAATGATTTTTAAACTGTTTTTAGAATGCCATTTGTTAATTGGTTTTGGATTGGTCTGCAATGATCCCAGAAACTCTTACCTAAATGTAGTCCCCATTAAGATCAATGAGATTTTACTTTTGATTAGACTTTCTAGGACTGCACTTAGGCAGGATGGCCAAAATACCCAGCTGACATTCCATGTGTGCTTTGATAGTAGATTGCTCAAAGATTTTCTGAATACCTAACCCACTGCATTATTCTTAAGAAGGCTTGCAACACCAACTTCAGAGTCTGTGGACTATTGAATACTGCTTGCTAACAGGCAACAGCAAGGGAAATAGATCCCTAAATGGCTATTATCCATGGCAGCTATAAGGAACCTCCTAGTTCATAGGTAGTATGCCACCAAATACTAGTGACTTGTGTGTGTTTGTGTTTGTGTAGCAACAGTGGGGAAAAGGTATTGCTTGTGGATTATCCAGAATCATCTCACTGAACATGAGAAATAGGGTGATGCTGGACTGCGCAGGCCAGGCATAGGCAAACTCCAGCCCTCCAGATGCTTGTGACTACAATTCCCAGCATCCCTAGCTAACAGGACCAGGGATGATGGGAATTGTAGTCCCAAACATCTGGAGGGCCGGAGTTTGCCTATGCCTGGCATAGGCCTTTGGTAAGATTCAACAGGGCTCTTCTGATGCTCTTTACTTACTCTGCGGGAACTTTGGCGGGTTGTCATTGACATCAGTAAGTGTAATTGTCACTTTGGTTGTCCCTGAGAGCCCTCCCATGTGTCCTCCCATGTCCTTTGCTTGTATGACAACATGATATTCTTCCTTTGCTTCTCTGTCCATGTTAGGAAGGGCAGTTCTAATAATACCTGCAGGTAAAAGACAAAAGGAGGGTTCAGAAAACATTCTTTAGACATCTACTCTACACTAAGAACCATACATATTCAGATGCATCAGCACTGGTCCAGATTCCTCATAGCTAGCAACTGCCAGCAAGGGGAGAATGAGCCCGACATGGGCTGGGTAATATTCAGCAGTTCATTTCCTATCTGAACAGGAGATTTTGGTGAGAGCTTGTGACTGGTATGAATCCGCTAGATGAAATAGCGGAAGAACGTTGCCTAAGGAGAGTGAGGAAAATTCTCAGGGATGATTCATACCCTGGCCATCACTTTCTTGATCTCCTGCCCTCAGGCAGAAGATATAGAAGCAAGATTAGTCGCACCAACAGGGTAAAGAGCAGCTTCTATCCGTGGACTGTTAGGCTGCTGAATGATAACAACAGGGCAACTGACTTTTGGTTTTGGTGGGTGTACGTCAGTAAACGAGGGGAATTAAGACTAAGAGAGCTGAGTGGGGGGTGCTCATGCAATCTCACTGTATACAAGTTGTACAAGTGGCAATAAAGTATTTCAATTTCTGTGCCAACAATTTCTCATTTCCCAGCTATTCTGCACCAGTTAATGAGAAAATTCGAAGATTACGAAAGGGGAGAGAAAAAATTCAGAGAAATTATGCTGGGTGGGTTACTATCAAGGTGGCCAAGAGGTGTATGTGACTGTCCTTTCTTTCATCCTACAAATCATCTCTCTAGAGGCCTGTACTCTCCCATGATCTAGACTTCCCTTTAAAATAAAACCAGTGACCGCACTGAACTCATGTACTCAGTAGCAAGCCTGCCTGGCTTACGATGCTTCAAATAAAGCTCAGGGGAAGACATTATCAGGTAATTTATCCCATGGGGATTTTTTGATATCAGGAAGAATAGGCATCTGGGAAAGCTGCAGCATGCTGGAGAAATGTTTAATGGGAGCACACACATACCCATAGCGACCTGAATATGATAAATCCAATCCAGTGCCCACAAAAATTATTTTTTTTTTAAATTGACTGCCCTGAGAAAGAGGGAGAAAAAATGGAAGTTTCTTTTGTGAAGAAAGAAAACTTTTGAGAAACTGGAAGACATATACAAACAGCTCTAAACATGATACTAGGGAAGAACAATGATGAAGCCAGGATATGCTACCGGAATAATCCTGGTTAAATATAGACCCACTTTCTGTTCCTGTTCTAAATTTGAGTACAGACTTTATTATAGTACAGTTCTCCATTCAAGAAACATTAAGTACATCTTTAAAATTAAGGAAGTTTGTTAAGAATACATATTTAAAAGTGACTTTTCATGTAGATTTTTATTTAATTTATATATTCAGTATTTTGAGAAAGCAACTCCAAAGATAAATATGGAAATGGGATAGACAGAGGTGAAGACATGCAGAAGTGTTACGGACTAGGAAAAATACAGGTCTGCACATCCCAAGCATTTGGCAGGCTAAAATACATTGTTAATAGACGGCTTTTTCTTGGTGAATTGCGTGTTGCACAACCATTGTCTGGAGCCAGTTGGTGATATGAAATGTCAGACTGTATCTACAACTGAAAAGTAATGGTGCTGTCAAAGTTTGTAACTAGGTGGTTCAGAATATGAATGTGCCTCTCTCACAATGCTTGAATGTGTTACAAATCAAATGACATTTCCCCTCAGAGATTCTTCTACAGCTCTATAGCAAAATCAGACTGCAGATATTCAAAAATGTTTTTAGTTTAGATTTTTAGTCTAAGTCCAGGACACTAATTACTGCTCAGTCAGAACTAAGCAAATGCTCCAAATAGCAGATTTTAAGGCTCCTATAGACAGTAGATAAATTACAAAGATAAATCACATGGTCTTTGGTAATAGGAAGAAGTATTTTTTTCCCCATTGTTGGTACTTCATCCTTTCTTCTAAAGCAGCCTTCCCCAGCCTGGTGATCACTAGGTGTTTTTGACGCCCATCACATGTAGTCAGTGGTCAATGATTATGGAATCTGTGGTTGAAAGCTTCTGGGAATCTTACACTGAGTCAGGCCATTAGTCCATGTAGCTCAGTCTGGAAGCGACTCTCCAGGGCTTCAGACAGAGGACATTCAAAGTCCTGTCTGGAGGTGTTGTTTGTTGTTGTTTAGTCGTTTAGCCATGTCCGACTCTTCGTGACCCCATGGACCAGAGCACGCCAGGCACTCCTGTCTTCCACTGCCTCCCGCAGTTTGGTCAAACTCATGTTAGTAGCTGCGAGAACACTGTCCAACCATCTCGTCCTCTGTCGTCCCCTTCTCCTTGTGCCCTCTATCTTTCCCAACATCAGGGTCTTTCCAGGGAGTCGTCTCTTCTCATGAGGTGGCCAAAGTATTAGAGGCTCAGCTTCAGGATCTGTCCTTCCAGTGCGCACTCAGGGCTGATTTACTTCAGAATGGATAGGTTTGATCTTCTTGCAGTCCATGGGACTCTCTGGAGGTACCAGGGGTTTAATCTGGGGCTTTCTACATGCAAAGCAGATGTGCTACCACTCTTCTATGCCATTATGTTGGTGCAGCTGTTAAAGGGTATCAGGACTTGCCACAGCAATATAAAGAATGATAGACATGCCCATTCTTTAAAAAAATGAATTAATATCTGGATTTTCATTTGTGCTCAGGTCTGATCACCATATTTCCAGATTTGTAAAGATGCATTGCTCCGGTTACCCTGGGGAGTGCAGGAAGCACCTTTCTCTTGTAGCAAAAATGAATTGCTCACCTGTCTGTGCTTCCACAGAAAAGTACGGCTGACCTTCAAGGATGCTGTAAACAAGTTTGGCACTATTTCCATAGGTGGGATCATCAGCATCTGAGGCAGTCACCTGAATAACAGATGTACCTGAAAACAGAAAGGTGTGGTGATACATTTCAGGATTTAAGTAAGCATGTTAAAAGCATGGAGAACATTTTCAAAATTCATTATTATTTAAAAAACAAAACTAAATGATTGGGATATTATGTACTAATTAAGCACTGGAAAACTCCAAATTCTCTAGATGAGGTATTATTAGTGAACCACCACTGGTTACCCACCAGCTGTGCTAGGGATTATGGGAAATCTCTGTCCAATGAATTATTTGAATTACACTGTTCAGTAAATTATAATGAATCACCTTTTACCTCATTGGCAATTGCTTAATATTACTATCTGGGGTGTTTATTAGAGGCTCCCTCTCATAAAAACAACATTTCATGGTATCTGGCAATTATATGTATAGTAATTGCTGGATTGATTTCTCTTTGACATGAGGTGAAGAACCTAATTTCTGCTCCCATTGGTGCTTTCATCAGAATTATCTGACCTCCCTAGTCAAGACTCAAGTTTTCTCACGGATATGCTATTTGTGAAAAATAGGCATGAATGAAAATTTCATGTCCTAAGCGTAAACCATAATTGATGATCAGTTCAATACCGATTGTCCTAGAAATCCATTTGTCAGCCTGCGAACTAACTGTTATTTCATGTTTTCTGTTACGTACCTACATTAGACCTCTCTGGTACATTGGCATGGTAGTTTTCATGTAAAAATTCAGGGGGGTTGTCATTGATATCTTGAACTTTCACAATGAATTCTGAGGGTGGTTCCAGAGGTCGGTTGGTATTCCTGTCCACAGCTTGTGCCGTTAATGTGTACTGAGCTCTTTCTTCCCGATCCAGTGTCTTTGTTGCATGGATGTTCCCTGATTTGTCATCAATGACAAAAATGATTCCCGCTCCTTCACCTGAGAGAATGTATTTTATGTTCCCATCACCAGAATCGATGTCCGAATGAAGCTGCAAAATGCAAGATATGCACACTTATTGTTTTCAAAGCCAAGAAAATGTTAAGTACATAAGAGCTTTGATGGATGAGGCTGAAAGCCTACCTAGAGTGAGCAACTAGATTCTTCTGGGAAGTCTGCAAGCAGGACAGCAGTGCAAAAGCAGTTCCAACAACTGGTATTCAGCTACATGTTGCCTCTGATACTGGAGATAATACTGCTATTGTGACCAGGAGTCACTGATAGCATTACACTGATAGCATGTTTTTTTTTCTTATCCTAATCCCTTTCTCCTAATCTCTGTATTGGGAAGTTTTTAATGTTTGGTGTTTCGTTATGTTTTTATACATGTTGGAAGCTGCCCAGAGTAGCTGAGGCAACCCACACAGATGAGTGGGGTATAAATAATAAAATTATTACTGTCATCATTACTATTATTATTACTACTACTATTACTACTATTATTATTTGAAGATGCTTTTTATCAACACACTGACTTGTACATATTAATGCAATCTCTGGGGTTCCCAGATTTCTTTTGCCCATATATTGTAAATTTATTGGGCTGAAACCAGTTTATTTGTTTCCAGAAACTGATTTTCTGTAGCATGGGCAGAGAGTCTGATAACTCAATGTGTTTTTGTATGGCCCCCTTGGGACTCTTCCTAGGCTACACCTTCTCCTTGGCCTCTTCCTTGTCTGGATGCAGGATAGGTAGGTGTGTGTGTGTGTGTGTGTGTGTGAGAGAGAGAGAGAGAGAGAGAGAGAGAGAGAGAGAGAGAGAGAGGTGTAAAACCTTAACCCTTAGCCCACCACTGCAATGTAGCCTCAGGAAGGTTTGCCCAGAAGGGAATCCTAGGCTGAAAAAAGGTTCTACACTCCTATTCTATGATGCTTCTGGGCATCTCTATTATGGATATAATGAAGAAGTAATTTTAAATAGCCTGAAGAAAGAATTCACAAAGTGAATTAAGGATTAGTTTAAAATGTACTTGGGATTTTTTTTGGGGGGGGGGCAATGTGGAAAGTAAAACCGATTATTAGTTGTTGAGATTAAGAGGAAAAAGCAGAGTATCTTTTATGAAAGGTTTTATATTCATCAGATACTTTTTTTAATCTGAACCTTTTTAAAATATGAGGTATGTGAAGCATGGGGCTGCAACAAATGAACCACCCATTGGCTTCCACCTCATTTCCAATTTCTCAGCTACTTAATGCCCATTGTGATATTTTAATGAATGGCACTAAAGCAATTAAAGTATAAAATGAAATCGGAGCCCCACTTGCCTTCCTTCACTTTCATAATGCTTATAGGCATTGGCTCTGTGAATTGATATGAAAAAGTAATGTATAAGACTGGGAGCCATCTTCGCTTCCTCAAATGTTCAAGCTGGTACAATAGTGAAGAATTGTCACTCAGTGTGGTTAATCCGTTCCTGCTGTTTAATGCTGGTGCAGGTCCTTTGATGTAAGCAGGGCAGCACTTTTTAAGGTACATTCTGTTATAACTTGGAAAAATAGGTTGCATTCTGGGTAAGAGCAAATGCAGGCTGCAACCCAAGTATGAACACAGTTTTCTTCTATCAAGGATGACTTTTTAAAGTCTGGTTCTACTGCATTTGTGATAGAGAAGTCATCTGAGTGCTCTGTCATGTGAGTTGCCACACAAATGTTGATCATCCATCATGCTCATACACATGAAGAACCTTCCCCTGGAAAGGGGAATACAGACAAGCAGAGAAAGACTGAGGAGGTACTATCACTCAATGGTGATATCACTCATGCAGAAGGTTCTAGGTTCAATCCAGGGGTAAATTTCAGTTAATTTCCATTTCTCTCATTTTTTCAACTGAAATGCATCAATAGGCATATTTAAATTTGAAAAGGCCTTACAAAGATTTGTCACCATTTTAACACACACTTTTCCAAACAGGGGTGCCAACTTGAATAAAATATGCAGATAATTGATGACATGACACAGTGCATGCATATGATTTGAATGGCAATGCTCATCAACTTTGGGGGCCCCGCACCCTCAAATATTTTATTGGGGGGACCAAAGACCACTCAAACCACAGGAATTGGCTCTTATGTTGCCAAATATGTACATTTTTGTATGTAGTTTTGCCAAATATACACCGTTTTGCAAGCAATTTTACTTGCTATGATGCACTTCTGCATGTTACTTTCACCAATATATGCATTTTTGTGTACTCTTTCCTCTAATGGACGCATTATTTGTTTAGAGGACTGCATTACAAAATACAAAGATGTGCACATTTCAAAACATAGCTCTGTCTCTGGAGAATATGGTCCTTGCGAGGGCATCAGAGGGACTCTCTGATGCAAGGCTGGCCCAGCTATGAGGCAAGGTGAGGCAACTGCCTCAGGTGGCAGAATATATAGGGGCAGCAGATAATGGGAACTGACATCCAACAACATCTGGAGGACCACAGATTTATAGAACTGCAGCTTAATAGTTCCTAAAGAGGTAAAATGCAACAACTGATAAAGAATAAAGGCTTTCTTACCCTTCCCACTAAAACAGGATCAGGTCCCGTATACTCCTCTATTACAAAGAACTGGTTCCATACCCATCCTCTTTTTGAACGGTGGAGAACTTGCCCTTCCTTTCCTTTTTCATGATGACCATGGAGTGATGGCCTGAAATGATTCAATTTCCCGATCTCTATTGCAAGGCTGAAGCACAGCATTCCCAGGCAGATAAGGGTAGCATGTAAACAGTTGTCCACCTTCATTTTTGGTTAATGTATAGGCACCAGAGTATCCACAAATCTAACACTTCTTCTCACAGGGCCACCAGAAGAGTAAAAAGGAATAATATAATCCTCTTGAAATTTCAGGTGTACTTTTCCATAAATGAGATGTAAACACTCCTTAAGCGCATCACTTTAATTCTGGATAGATTCCCAAATTATTTCCTAGAGGGTGGAAAGAGAGAAAAAGAAAGAGGGTGAGAAATGCAGGCTAATTTCCCCCACTGTGTCAATTATAAGTTAATTATAATTTCGAATATGTCATGTGAAGCAAGTTAGCATGGCCAATGTGTCATACATTACAATGACATTCCTCTGTTTGGAGTGTTGCCTGGTTCAGAGCTGTTTTAAAGATAAAGAGCCTTAAGAAAGGAGAGATAGACTCCTGCAGATGCCCATTAACTGTTAGCAAACTAAGCAGACACACAAAGTAACCTGGTCATCCTCTTCCTTACTATGGTGAGATGCATTGCATATCTATTTAAATTACAGTAATTACAGTAATTATTTCTCAGTGTGCATATTAAGATGCATGATTTTATGCACATCTATGCCTTCTTTTTTGATGATGTATATCCTCTCTCTTTTTCGATTGCAAGATAATAAATGAAATTGGGTAGAATAGGAAAAGAATATTATATATTATAATAAAATATATTATAATACATGCAGGTATGCATTCTAATTATAATGAATGATTTCTTTCCCTGTACTAGACTCACCGGGTTATTAGAAACATTTACAGTTAGTTTCATGATTATTGAAGAATGGAGTTTGCTTCTGTTTTTGTTTGTTTTTTCTACTAAGAGTGTAGAAAACTGCCACAGAAAACTGTCCAACCATTGGTCCATCTATCTCATCATTGTTTACTCTGATTGGCAATGGTTCTCCAAGGATTCAGGCAGAAACCTTTCACAGCCCCACCTGGACACACCAAGGATTGATGCTGGGACCTTTTGCAAGCAAGGCAGATGCTATTGTCTGTATCAAATGTGCATGACCTAATGTCAGCATTTGCTTTCACCACTTCTCAGTACCTTTTCAAAATGCAAGCATTCAGAGTTAAGGCTGCAGAACCATGATATCAACTCACCAAGTAGACTGCATAGAAAGTCATATATATATGCATATTTATAACACATAGAAGCAAGCAAAGCCAAATATAACCCACTACTGCCCTTTCCACTTTCACCAGATAACTTTCCAACAAGAATAAAACATTAGCACCCACCCTTTACTGAGTTGCTTTTCACTTCAGTCACACACTCAGCATGTAAAACCCAAATATCAAAGAATGTGACTGGATGACAATACATAGCTGGTGAACTACAGTCAATTTGGTTGAGCACAAGAGCAGGCATTCTCCTTACATGATCCACATGAGAAAAGTAACTAAATAGGACTATATTGGGGAAGGTCCACATCAAAACTCCCCCAAGTTTCCTCCAGCCACCACAAGGGAGTATTTCAGGGCATGTGAAAGTACATACAAAGGGAAGGTTTGGGTGTTCTGCTTCATTATCTTTGTTTGATTGGGGAGAAATATAAGAGGAAATTAAAAGAAGACAAATGAAACGTACAAGTGAATTTTCTTCCACAGACCATTAATTTTAAATGATGCCGTCAACAAATGGGTTTAAGAAAATCATCAAATATTTCCAATAACTGCCAAGATGTAGTATAACTTTATTACTGGGGTTATTATGTAATTACCAATAAACTCTTTAGAATAATAGAAAAGATGTGTGGATATATGAAAGTGTTTACTATCAGTTGTTCAGGCACGAAGAACCAAACACAAAACATTAACCACATATCTAAGCCATTATCCTTAATTTACTAATTAGGGCTTAATGTGGTAATTGCCTGCAATCCCTTTCTTTGTAAATCTCTCTCTGTTGGGTAAGGAATGGGCCAGAATCTTTTCAAGTCCTGTTGTATCTGGTCTTGTTGACATGACAACAGTACCCTAGGGTTTCTTTCTAGCATGCAACACAGAGGTTTTCAGTCTGGAGAAAGCACACTGGGGTTATTTTCAGCTGACCTACAGAGAAGTGCAATTCCTGTCGGTTTACCTCACCAACTATCTGGGTTTTGCAAACATTCCTAACAAATACCTGGGCAAGAAAACACACCTTATGGAAGCATAGAAAGTTGCCTTACTCAGAGTTTGCCCACTCATCCAGCTAGCCCAGGATATTCTGTAGTTAATAGAGGTATGGATGCTGAAAGAAACTTAATTTTTGTGAATTCTAAAACTAGCTGAGCTGATCCACACTTTCCGGAATAATGGGCACATTAGAAATTAGTTATCCACCGGCTTGAACACATCTATGATGTTCTAGTGCACCTTTAAACTCATTTATATATATATATATATATATATATATATATATATATATATATATATGAAAAATGCATAATTTGTATGTATTTAAGTAAGAATTTTCATCCTGGTTTGTTTAAGCATATTCATGGAGAAACAGAACAGGCTTATGAACAGAAGCATGGCATGTGACACTGACCTGAAAAGAAAATGATTGGGCTTTATCTAACTGGCTTCCCAGGGTTTCAAACAGGTTTCCTTCCCATCCCGACTTTGAGATGACTCTGGAACCTTTACAGGCTCTATCACTGAGCTGTATCCCTTTCAACAGCAGGTTTATGTAGTAGGAGCTGGACCTGGTCCAATTAGACTTATAAACATCTAGGGACAGAAGCATGTGGATATATGTTTTCATCAAAAGACATGACCTATAGTTCAATGGACCATGGATGAGCATTGCAATCCAGACTTCATGTGTAGAAATCTGACCTGATGCATGGATCCTTCTTGCAGGGTTGACGCAATGATGTTTCAGTGGGAGTATTTGCCTGTACTAGGAAAACATTTTTCTATTGTTGTTTTTGTTTGTTACTATGTTATGTATTTTTGTTTTTTTTTATATTCTAAGCTACCTTGTGATCCTTGGATGAAGGGTTGTATGGAAATTTAAACAACAACAAATATCAGTTAAGTGATTGGATTGTATCTCAAAACAATCAATGCATAAATTATTCTAAGTTGTGGAGAGCTGATTGCTACTATAGAAGTAGGATCCAGCTGAAATACTGATCAAATGTGTGGTTGAAGAGCATGCAACTAACTTGAATGAACTTTCCTTTCTTCCTAAGAGCTCAGGGTGGCTTTTTAAAACTGAACATACACAATAAATGGTAAAAGAAATATTAACATATAAACTGTCAAGGTTAAATCCCCTAAAACTCTTTGCAAAATCTTTTCCTGTTTCCTTCCTATTCAATAAATATCTTTTCCCCCATGTTTCATATGTTCCATCTTAAATTTCTGTAGAGGGGGTGGAAATTATAACAAATGAATCACAGACAAAAACCCAAAGAGGCAAGTGGGATTATTATTTGATGACAAGGCTAGAGTCTAGGAAACCACGTCTGACCAATGGTATTCAAGCATGCTCTCTATATAGCAAATATAATCCCAGTAGGACAAAAAAAGTTTCCAGTGACTGCCTTTATTTCAAACACCATGTGCTGAAGCTCAATAGACTAAACAATCCCTTAGATTTGTCTAACCACTACGTCTGCATGATACATTAAAATAGCAGCTGTTCTGTGGGGATATGTATTTAACAAGACAGATTTCTAGAGTGTGCTATATAATGACATTATGATGGATAGCATAATTCTGAGACAGTTTGCAGAAATAAGGGAAGTGGGATTTTCTGGCAAACAGACAGAACAAATAACTGAACCTCGTATGTAGCTGGATAAATAACTGAGTGGGAAGTGCACAGAAGACGCAGACCTTCTTCTTCATGCTTATTGGATTTGTAGCAATGGAAGGTTGCCAGACCTCCATTTAGATATTTTGGCTGCCCATAAAATTGTTACACAGCTGGATGGCCGTTCCTTTGATAGTCAAAATGCTGGTGAGAAGCTCAGAACACCCTGGTAATGTATTTTGCTGTGTTGGAATAAAATATCCACTAGAGAATTGACGGGAAACCATTGGCCCTCCAATGACTACCATCATCCCCAAGCACGCTGGCTTGCCCTCATGACTGAAGGGACCGGGGCTGCATGATGTGTGTACAATGTGCGCACATACTGCAGAGAATGCCGACATCACTTGCACATGCTGCAAGGTAGTGCTGGCGTGCCCTGCGGCATGCGCGACTGACATCAGTACTCCCCATGACATGCGTGCATGGCTGCCACAGAATTTTGAGGGAACCCAATTCCTTCCTTGAAAATGGGAGGGGGGAGAGCTTGGGCCCCTGCTCCCCCATGACACCCCTGATCATCCCTGACCACTTGTCATATGTGATGGGGCTTATGGCAATGCCAGGCTTTGGGGTTTAAAATTTCAGCAGCACCCTGCACAACACCAAAATTCGGTGTCCCTCCGCCTCTCGCCTTCCATTGTTCATCATTTTTGCCCTCTTGACTCGGCACCCAGTGCAGGCAAACCTGTCATACTCCCTAAATCCACCTCTGCTGATGGGAGTTTGAGACCAGTAATATCTGGAGGTTCACCACCTCTACACTAGGACTTTGGGGAAGTGGCACCTGATCTCAGGGATGGAAACATGGGTGGGTGGGTGTGGGTGGGTGAGAGAGAGGGTGGTGGTGGTAAAAAGTCATAAAGCAGTTTGGAAGAGGCAAAAAGTGAATGGTGAATTGGCTGAAGGCCTAGAGGATTCAGAGAGTCTAGGGATCTAACACTGGGTAGTTTACCTTCTGCTTCTAAGAACATCTGCAGTTTTCCACTACTGTTTTTCACCAAACTTGTGCGTTTTAAAATAATTATTACAAAACATTTCCAGTGTTCTCCACCAAAGAATATCCAGCCTGGTAGCACTGCCTTTCAACCCCCCCCCCCCCAGTGTGGGAAATGGGAAGCATGCAACAATACAGCATAGTATGGGTTGGAAACTGCAGGTCTAAGGGCCAAATACAGCCTTTCAGGTCTCTCTATCTGGTCCTCAGAACTCTTCTCTGGCCATACCCCTCTCCCCAAGCCACTCCCTCTCACCAGTCCTTCTTCACATATATGATGTTTTTGCCTGTCTGGAATCTATCTTTAAACTATGATAATGCCTCTTGCTTGTCTGGCTGGAGGATAGAAATTAGCCTACTGTAGAGAGGTAAAATTTACATTCATTGCTCTGCCCACTTTTGCCTCTTGCCCCATCAACCGCAGGTATTCCCTTGGTCCCCACTGGAAGCTTGCCCAGAAATGAATGTAGCCCTTAAACTGAAAAGAGGGAGATGGGTTGAGGAATGGGAACGGTAGGTGATAATAGTTCAGTGAGATAATTTTTCCAGGATTGGTTTGTAGGCCATATCAACATGGTCCCCTGTAGCTGTCATTAATGATCTCTTTCTAGAGCTCTCAGAGTATGCGATTTCAAAAGCAATATATTTACTGAAGTACAATCTTAAATTCTGAGGTAAACCTGGCTGAGTTAAATGGAGCTTATTCCTAGGAAAATGGGTGGAGAATTGCAGCTTTACAATGTAATCCTATGAATCCTATTCATTGGGTGGCATTCCTACTCAGAATAGACACATTGAAATTAATGGATATGACTAACTTAATGTTCACTTATTTCAGTGAGTCCAATGGGTTACTTACTTCCCAGGTAGTGTGTGCAGAACTGCAATGTAAGTGAATTAATTAAAAGCAGATGTTGCTGAATACTGAGGATCTCATCCAGATATACCGTATATTTTACATATATTCAACAGTGCCTAGATAAACGACACTATTCCACTGAAGCTCACTGCACTTCAGCATAAACCGTTGTCTTTGTTCCTATCATCTGTCTCAGCGAACTGAAATATTATGGAAAGGTGTTTAAGTATGCTTACCTCCCGCTGAGAATTTTCATGAGATAAAGTAAAAACTGTGGCTTCAATCAGCTTAGCTATTACCAGATTTACATTTCCCTGCTAATTTAAGAATTATTTTACACTTCAAGCAACCTCAGCTTGCATGGAGGCTATATCTACTTACCCAGTGAACTCAGTGTGGCTTGATTCTGAGAAGACATGTTAAAAAAAAATGGTTGTGACTAAGTTGCTCAAGTATGTAGTTAGCTGAAGCCAGTATGGGGAATCAGTGGCACTCCAGCTTCCATCATTCCTGGCAACTGGCCATGCTGGCTGAGGCTGATGGGAGCTAGGTGTTCAACAACACCTGGAGGGACATAGGTTCCCCCTCTTTTTTAAAATAAACCTTCAGTAACAGATTAAGGACACTTTGGGGGCTGTTTCTATTGTGTTTCACATGAGAAAACATAATATGGCACTAATGGGTTAATGGGTTTTTGTTACCTTGTTTTTGCATAGAAGCTCTCTTCTGTGGCCTAATAACCTGAAGTTTCTCCAGTTTCTAACGGATACTTTAAATGCAGGTTGTTTGAGCTGGGAATATGTGTGCCTGTCTGTCTGTAGTGTGTGTGCATGTGTATTTGCCGATTCCTCCCACCCTATCCACTGCTGCCCCCTCTGCCTCCCAATCTGCTTCAGAACTGAAAGCAGCATGGACGGCTGTAGGAGAAAGGGGAAATATGTAAAAAGCAACCTCCTTCCCTTATTCATTAACAGAAATGGCTATGAGAATTATAGTGATGTTAGTAGTGATGTAATCCCATTGATTATCAGATAAGAATCATGACAACTATAGTCTGTTAAGGGAACTGTAGGTCTGCAAGGGGGAAACTATAGTTTCAGGATTCTTGAGGGAAAGTCATATGCTTTATATGTGCATTGAGTCCTCTTTAAACGTATGGTGTGGCTCTGAATTGTACATAAAATGTCGGGGTGTGTGTGTTGTGGAGTGAGACTGTTACATGAAAAGTCATTTCTTAACTCTGTAGCTGGGGCTTGACGAAAGACCAATTGAGCAAGATGGATTCAAGGCAGGGGGAGAATTAAGTGGGTTAGCACAAAGAAGCAAAAAGGGAATTGACTGGATGGAGTGCATGACCCAAATTTTCAGTTTATCCCATGCTACTATGGGTAGCTAGAAATCAAAGCAAACACGTCCATGAAATAACTGAAATGTGGAAAATCAAGCATTTGAGTGCCCAAGAGTCACACCCTACCTGCTGCTTAGAGCTTCTCCTAACAACAGGGTGCTCTTTGCTGCTTCAGACCACAATATAATTGTGTGAGTCTAATATGCTCTGCATAAACCTCTGTACGTAAATCTTTGAAGGGATTAGAGTCTTATTCTTTTAATACTCTCCCTTTTACCTTGGAGATCTCTTGGGGCAGCTTTAAAAATTACATTCTGTGCAAAGTTATGAATGAAAATTTTAATCCCTTGCATTTAAGAATTATCTCTCTTGGCTTGGTATTGGATAAACATTTAAATCTGGTAAACTCCAACTGTTCCTAAAAATAGCTTTTCATACTGTAGTTGCTTTCTCCCTGTGGCTGGTTGGATATTTTGTATACAGAAATGATAGAATAAAGGCTGATTTGTCTAAAGTAAAGTGGTACCTCTGGTTACGAATGCTTCTGGTTATGAACGCTTCAGGTTACGAGATCCGCTAACCCGGAAGTAGCTGCTCCTGCTTGCAAACTTTGCCCTCAGGATGCAAACAGAAATCACATGCCAGAGTGCATACGAAGCGGGAGGCCCTATTAGCAAAAGGATATGAACGGTTTCAGCTTAAGAATGGACCTCCAGAATGAATTAAGTTCGTAACTAGAGGTACCACTGTACTACGCTTCCAAATATGAGAAGCATCTTGCAAACGATGTCTATGAGTACCAACTAGGGCTGCCAACTAATGAAGAATGTTTTGTTGCTTAATTGCCAACATACAGACCAGTCTTTAACGATTGATTGATTGATTGATTGATTAGGTACTTAGTTAAATGCAAATGTATTTGCACATTAACAAACCCTCAATATGTACTCTTTAGAAATACCGGAGAAAGTGTGGAGAGCTTAATTTGAAAAACAAAATTTATCATTTGCTGTGAGACTCCTTTTACTATTGTCTTTTAAATTCTTTATTCCAGTAGCACCTCAAAAACCCCTGAAAACCCCTCATAATTTTACTATCTACTTAGCTTAAAATTTCCCTCCACCATTCAACCAGACATTCGGTTGATTTGTATGCTGGTCAAACTAATTAAAGATTAGAAACTTATGGCAAAAGATTCTTCCCAGATTCTATCCAAGTTTCACATATGTCTTTGAAAATTTCAGAGGGTCACTGGAGGGTTTCAAACTCAATGAACCAGGCTGGAGTGCAGTGCAGTGCAGTACATTCTGAATGCTTTAGTATTCTCCCTCTTTCCCTGCTCTTACCAGACTACAAATCCCAGTAAGGTATCTTTCTGTGTACCATAAGGAAGATGGAGAGAACTGAAGAAGCATGGAGGGAGAGAACAGAGTGATTTCTCACTTGCAAGAGTAGCAGATCTGTGGCAAGCAAGCAAGGAAGGCTATGTGGTTGTAGGGGTTGAGTGCGTGTGCATAAATCCAGAGCATACACTGTGATTTGTGACAGGCACCTCTGCCTGGCCCCACCTATTTACAAAAGTCTATATTATTTGCCCAGTATTTCTACCCTAAGACAAAAGCTGTGTCTTTTGTCCTGTGTTTCAATTTAAATTGTAATATATTACTTTCTAAATTTGCATTTACGCATATTAACAGTTTAAAAGAGGTGTCATAGAAATTCTTTTTCTCTGGTTTTGGTTTCATTTTCAAGCACGCACAGTGTCTAGTGAAGGCACAATTTGAAAGTACAAACAAACTGAATGATTTCAAAATAGGAGATAGAGAGAGAGAGAGAGACTAAAAGGATTGGGAAATGAAAAATGGTTGCAAACTGAGTTTTACATTCTTCAACTGCCCTGGGGAGATGCACTTGAGATAAATGTGACATAGACTGTCTATTTTTAAGCACACACTCAGCAGGAATAGGAAAACAACCAGCATAAGAAAAGGAGTCTTACTAAGGAACAGAATGATTGATAGTATCATTTGACATAATGACTATGCTCTTGGAGGAGTTTACTTTAAATAATAATTGTATACTTGTGTGACTTGGAGCTAAGTGGAAAATTCATAATTTACCGTGTGCTCAAAATCCAATATCGCCCTAGCCTTTGCCCATTCCCATTCCACTAGCCTTTTTTTCTATTATATAAGTGAGTGGTTGTAGATGGGGCCCTGAGGGAGAAATAACCTAAGTCAAGAAACTGCCAATTATTATATGTCGCATTCACATTATAAGCCAGTTCTGAGTGCTTTTCATTTACAAGAGGGCTTGTGTGTAAGAAGGTTAAAATTAACCTTAGACCTTTTCTTTTTGTTTGCAGGTTTATGCAGAAAAAAGTCTATAAAAAAATTCCAGCCCCAATAGCAGCCTAATTTCAACATGCAACAGAATTTGCATGCTTTAGATCTAAACTAGTACAGAGCAAAAGGAGGCAGACTTTGGAGGCATTTCTTCATTTATTTTCATTTGGAACATTTATTTTTAATTTTGTTTCAGAATTAGAGGGGGGGACACAAGAAGCGATGATGAAGAAGAAATTTTGTGTGTGCAAGCATATCAAACATATACCGTGGTACCTAGGGTTACAGACGCTTCAGGTTACAGACGCTTCATGTTACATACTCCGCTAACCCAGAAATAGTACCTTGGGTTAAGAACTTTGCTTCAGGATGAGAACAGAAATCGCGCAGTAGCGGCACGGCAGCAGCAGGAGGCCCCATTAGCTAAAGTGGTGCTTCAGGTTAAGAACAGTTTCAGGTAAAGACAGACCTCCAGAACGAATTAAGTTCTTAACCCATGGTACCACTGTATAACCTTCCAAATTATAGCCTTTTCAACAAAGTCTTTTAAAGGGAGCTTGTTATTTTTATTCTTCATCTATATTGGATTCGAAATTGTTTTCATTAATTATATATGTATATCACTTCTAGCTGTTTCATTGGAAATGATTCATAAACAAGAATTAACAATAAACAAATAATCCAATGGCACAGACACACAACTGCCACTGACCCTGGGGCTTGTTGGTGGTTCCTTTTTCGAATGAAATTTCTAACTCACTTTTGCTTTCCAATGGAGATGCTTAGAGGGGCTAACAAAGCAGCTAAGAAAAAAAAGCCAATAATCTTATCATTAAAAACAAATGAATAGATACCACAATACAGCACAAAAGCATTAAAAATAGCATTAGCAAAGATTCCAAAGAGACATAATTTACAAATAAATAACTTTACAGAGCAAAAGAATCTAGGGAAGGGAAAAGGAACTTTTGGGGTCCATGATTTAATGTTTATGCAAACATAGATAGGGTGAACAGCCTTTAAGACTGGAAGAGAAAATAGGAACAGAGAAACCCAAACTGTAACATATTTGTCTGTTTTTCGTAGAATTAATAGCTTATTGTCTTCAGAATACTAATAAACAAGATGATGATATAACCACTGCTTTCTGACATTGACCCCTTAGGATGAATCGGGCTGGAGTTTGAAAAAGGCCCAGGATGGAAAATACATTTGTGAAATACAGAGAAAAAACTTTAAATAGGAACTGTGATCCTCAGAAATAAAGGCTATGGGCATGTACAGAGTGTTCCCACTCCCAGTGAGGAACCTTCACAATACAACACTATTTTCTTCTTCTTTACACATGGTAATTTTTTGGAATGAAGATTGGTGATTGAAAACTGTTGATTACATATTGGTGTTTCTTGACTTTATTTCACTTACATTCCTAAGAATTTGGGTTGGAGCTGATGACAACTTTATAAGCTCAATAAGGGGTCAATGAACACAGAAATTTTGGAAACCTCCAACCCCTACTTCTTGAGGCCAGAAATTGCAGACTGCAGCTGAATCCCCTGACTTGGAACTGACTGTCTTGATCAAAAGGTGCCGAAAGTCTGTTAAAAAACCCCAAAGATTTTGGATTAATCAAATAGTACCAAAGGTATCCTGCAGATTTGAATTAGGAGCAGTTTCATTCACTGAATGGACTAGAGCATCGCTTTGCATAATTGGGATCTGCAAACTCTGCTTTTCAATTGCTTCTGGAGTAATTATGTAATAGGAGAGGTTGCTGCCATTCTGAGTCTTGACCCCCTTTTTTCCAAGATAACCATAAAGAAACAGCAGTTAAACTACACAGAACTATCTTACACAGTTTCTGCTGTGAAAATTGTTCAAGGGGCAAGAGCCTCTACGCATCTCCCATTTTCTCTGAGCTGTACAGCAACAGTCCTTTATACTATGTAGTCCCTTGTACTACAGGACTGGGGAAAACTTTTTCAGTCCACATTCCTTTCAGGGCAACCTTCCGAAGATCTCATATCAGTGGTGGGCAAGACCAGAGCCAAAAGTAGGTGAAGCAATGAATGCAAATATTGTATAATAATAATAATAATAATAATAATAATAATAATAATAATAATTTATTTATACCCAGCCCATGTGTCTGAGTTTTCCAAGCCTCTCTGGGCAGCTCCCAACAGAATATAAATATAAATATTAATAATAAGTGATAAAACATCAAACATTAAAAGCTTCCCTAAACAGGGCTGCCTTTAGATGTCTTGTAAAGGTCAGATTATTGTTTATTTCCTTGACATCTGATGGGAGGGTGTTCCACAGGGTGGGTACCACTATTGAGAAGGTCCTCTGCCTGGTTCCTTGTAACTTTGCTTCTTGCAATGAGGAAACTGCCAGAAGGCCCTCAGCGCTGGACCTTAGTGTCCAGGCAGAACGATGGGGGTGGAGACGCTCTTTCAGGTATACTGGGTTGAGGCTATTTAGGGATTTAAAGGTCAGCACCAACACTTTGAAATGTGCTCAGAAACATTTCTAGTTTCTACGCACACTCATACACCTCTCTCTAGCCTTCATCCTAACAAGCAAGAGGCATTATCAGAGGATATTATTATGACACATTCCAGCCAACCAAAACAAAACAAAACAAAACATTCAAGGAGGGTCTGAAGTAGTGCCAGAGAGTGGTATGATCGAGGGAGAGGATGTGTGGCATGTGGAGAGTTTCAAGGATCATTTAAAGAGGCCTCACACATGGACAAGGTGGCAACAAAAGACTGAAGAGGAATGCTACACACCATGGACACCATTTAGTTAGCATGAAGCACTTTTAAATCACTTGATCACCATGAGAGGGGATTAAGCACATGCCTAAATCTCCCATTAACCGTACTCCATGGATTTAGATATGAAACAGCTAGATACTGGCAATGTCATGCTATAAAGAAAAAAACCCCACATTCATCATTTTCATATGTGTGAAGATGTGCCAAGATTACTAAAGTAAACACATGCAAAATGTTTACCTATTAAGTGCAGATTAATTAAACTCTGTGAGAATTAATTGGTTCTCCACAGTCAGGTTAGGCAACCTTTTAAAGATCGCACAGCTTGCACATTTTGGATTTTGAAAAGTGCAGCTCTCCTCATCAGCCAAAGCAAAGATACGATTATGATGATCACCTTCTTTGGAGGAAGCTAATTCTATAGGAGGGGAACATATGTTTGCAAAGGTTACAAACAAAAGCGAGTAACTGAAGGCGTCTAGTGATATTATAACTGTTTGACTGTTTTGTTTTGTTTCTAGACATCTGCTGAAGAAGAGTGCTGTTTGATCCATGGGTCTTTCTTGTGACAATCAGAAGGTGTCATCCAAAATATAATGCTGTTATACAAAACTATGGTGTGACCACATTTGGAAAACTACGGTATATACAGATCTGGTTGCCGTACCTCAGAAAAGATATCGTAGAGTTGGAAAGGTTCAGTAAAGGGCAACCGAAATGACTGAGGTGGTGGAACAACCCCCTTGTAAAGAAAGGTTGCCACATTTGGGATTTATTGAGAAAAGCTGAGAAAGAGACAACATGGTAAAAGTTTATAAAGTAAGCATAGCATGGAGAAAGAGGATAGAGATTATTTTGCCCCTCCCTCTCTCATTACACCAAAACTTGTGGATATTCAATGAAGCTGAATTTTGGAAGATTCAAGACAGATAAAAAAAAGTACTTCTTCATGAAGTGCATCGTTAAACTGTGGAACTTAAATCCACAGAAGAAGAAGAAGAAGAAGAAGAAGAAGAAGAAGAAGAAGAAGAAGAGTAGTTTGGATTTGATATCCCGCTTTATCACTACCCTAAGGAGTCTCAAAGCTGCTAACATTCTCCTTTCCCTTCCTCCCCCACAACAATCACTCTGTGAGGTGAGTGGGGCTGAGAAACTTCAGAGAAGTGTGACCAGCCCAAGGTCACCCAGCAGCTGCATGTGGAGGAGCGGAGACAAAAACCCGGTTCCCCAGATTACGAGACTACCGCTCTTAACCACTACACCACACTGGCACACAGAGGGCAATGATGGCCACCATCTTAGCTGGCTTTAAAAGAGGATTGGTCAAATGCATGCAGGAGAAAGCTAACAATGGCAACTAGCTATAATGGCTATGCTTTGCCTCCACAGTTGGGGGAAGTCATGTATTGAAAAGCAGTTGCTGAAGAGTACAAAAGCAAAGAGTGTTCCTTTTGTCAGATGCTGTTTGAAAGTTCCCCACAGGCATCTACATTGGCCACTAGATGGGGCTTTCCTTATGTTTTTATGAAATATATTTGATTATTCCCTTTGTACCCCACCTTTCCCCTAAGGACCTCAAGAAAACATTATTTTTATTTAAATATGAAGTTCACTTTCATAAAGAATATTGCAAGGTGGCATACAACTTAAAAACACAAAAAATAACAACAAAATCATGTAAAAGCTAATTGGCAAAGAATCTCAAGTTTGAAAGGCTTCTCTGAATAATGCACCTTGCAGTAGACATTGAAAAACAAGTGGATATGACTCCTATTGAACCTCTATTGGCAAGAAGTTCCACAGGGCATGGCTCATCACACTAAAGGCTTGGTCCTTCGTGAAGGCCAGCCAAATCTCAGGAGAAGGGGGATCACCAAAAGTGCCCCATCCAAAGATCTCAGCAGTTGAGGTGGATCATAAGAAATCAGATGGCATTTACAGCACTTTGGGACCAAGTTATTCAAGGCCTTGTGAATTAACACGAGAACCTTGAGCCTGGCCTGACTGCAATTTGGTACTCTCAGCAAAGGAGTAACATGTAGCCAGTAGCCTGCTCTTTTGAGAAGTATGGCCACTTCATTCTGAATTAGCTGCAGCTTTTGCACCAGATACTGTTTTACAGTTATCAAGCATTGAGGTTACTGTCAGAATTCAGGCTCGGTCAGAGGTATGTGCCTATCTCTCCAGGCACCGGCTGAATTCTTTCGACCTCCCTCCGGCGACTCCCGGAGGAAAAACACACGAGGTCCGTTCCGGCGATTTTCCTCAGGCTGTGAGAAAAACACACCAACTGCTTCTCCTCCTCCCTGCTCTCCAGCATATCCCCAGGGAGGGGAATCAGACTCAGACAGAAATGTATCTACATTGTCTTTATTCCTGTCTTTCACTTCAGTACAGAGAAAACATGTCTGCTCTGTTCAACAAACAGAGAGAAACTCCAAACTCCACCTATGTACATCCTGTACAGGTCGTATGACACACACACTGAGCTAACATCCGGTGCTCAGTACAGAATGGACTGCCCCTTTGTTTCCATGGCAACAGTCACATACTTCCTGTCTGGCTTTCCAGCCACAAGCAGCTGACTTGGCTGCTATAGCCTTTGCTTGCTGCTGCATTGCTGCTTTAGAATAACATACTCCCCCTAAAGTATCAATGCGTGCAGCGAGCAAAGCGTCATCCAGAGAAGAAAACAAACAGTTGTTATATGTATAACACTCCCCTGTTGTTTCAGTTCCACCCTTGGAACTACACGCCACTGGTTTTACCAATGTACCTCTCTGGTTGTGTGACTTCCAAGGAATGAGTGCTTCTGCATTACCTTGGTTAACAACTCTCTGTTGTGCCTTTGTCTCTGACTCAGACACAGCTTCAATCTGACCTTGGTCGTTTACAACAGCAACACATGCAATAGCTAAGTTAGCAAACTCTTGTGAATACCTCTTGGGTGGTACACCCTTCGTTGCTCTCTCAGACCTACGTAAGAGGTGCTGCTCTCCCTTGCTTTCTGGTTCAGCTTCTGAACTCTCTGAAGAACCAGTACTAAGCTTAATCAGTGGTTCATCCTCCTCTTCTGAGGGTCTAGTCATTGTGTGAGATTTCCTCTCAATGACTGTGACAACTGAGCTGTCTGAGCTATCGCTGTCATCATCAGTACTACTGAACTCAATAAAATCAACATCATCATCATCAGAATCATCATCATCACCTGTGGGAAATGTGTGAACAATCACTCGCTCCTGTTCAGGAGCACTCTCTAGAAATTTTGTGAGAATCACCTTACCAGATTCAGACAAAATTACTCTGTAGAGACCCTTTTCATAACCCACAAAAATGCCTCTGGCATTCTTTACTCCACCTGGAGCTTCTGTCCTCACATGAGACCCAAAAACCTTGAAATGGGCAACAGAAGGTTTTCTGTGGAACAGTTTCTCAAAGGGGGAACATCCCAGGTCTTTTGAAACCTTTCTCAACCACGTGTAACAAAATGACATTAGCGACTCAGCCCAGTACTCATGTGGCAGATGTGAACTAAGCAATTGCGCATGCATTCCCTTTTGCAATTCTTTGTTCACCCTAACACAGATACATCTCTTCCAAGCTTCTTCGGAAGCTGCAATTCTGTGTCTTATCCCTTTCTTCTTCAGGAACCTCTGGAAATCCTGCAAGAGAAAAATTGGCTTCTCATCTGTGCAAAGACAATCTATGTCAGCATCATGCATATTTTTAACCTTGTCACAAAACTCTTTAAACCTTTCTAAGGCTTCTTTCGGTCTCTCCAAAAGATAAATCCAGACAAAACCTGTAAAAGAATCAACACATATTAGGTAATACTTTGCATTGCCTCTAGATGGTGCTAAAGGACCAATCACATCAGCATACACCCGCTGAAATGCCTTGTCGACCCTCGAGGTGACCTGCTTGGCGTTCTTCTTGGCTACACCTGCAAAAGAAATCATGTTAGAATCACAAGAATTACATTCCATGTAATCACTTTGATCAAAAGTCAACAAATACAGTCCATCTTTCTCTTCGGCAGAAAGATACAGCTCTCCATCTTTGTAGATCTCGCAGTGTTGATCATCATAGGACAGTTTTAGTCCCTTCTTGGCAATCTGCGAAACGCTGAGCAGATTGTACTTCAACTCTGGAACCAAATAAACATCGTTTATAGTCAAGTTCAGACTTTTAAGATACACAGTCCCAATTCCGGTGGCTTCCAGCTCTTGACCGTTGGCTTGTTGTATAACGAAGCTTTGCTTCTTAAACGACGAAAACAAATCCCTGCGATGGGTCATGTGAACCGTCGCTCCTGTGTCTAAAACGAAAGAATTCCCCACTTGTGGTGTGGCTTTTAGGGACATCAAAGCCTTTGCAGGCTTCGCCTGTGACTTGGCATGACTTCTGCCTGATGCCTCAGACTTCGTGGAGCTTCCCTTGGCTCCTTTGTTCTGACGTGGCTTCCTGCAGTTCCGCTGAAGATGCCCAGTCTGTCCACAATTGTGGCATCGGACAACGTTCAAAGCTACAGCGTCTCCTCCAGTAGCTACAGCAGTGGGGGTGTCTGAACTCCGTTCTTCCCTCCCCCTGTCCTTGACTTCCAGGGCAGCAAGTCTGTCATGTTCGTTCAGGACCACGGCAAAGACCCTGTCCGAAGTCAAATCTTGCGCTGGGAGAGACCCCAGCTGACTGGCAATCGTTTTGTAAGTCCGATTCAGGCTGTTGATCACCATGAAGCAAAACACTTCCTCATCCAGATGGAAATTGCGTTCCACCATCTGCTGACGCAGAAACTTCATTTCCGTCAGGTGCGCTTGAACATCTCCATCAGGCGCAAGCCTCAGGTTAGTCAGCTTTTCAAAATACAGCAACGCTGAAGAACCTGCATCTCTCTGATGTGTCCTTCTCAGCGTGTCCCAAACATCTTTCGCGTGCTCTAAATCTTGTATATTGATAAGCTGCGAATCTGACACACACAGAATTATTGCCGTTCTGGCCTTCAAATCCTGTGACTCCCAAACAGGCGTTGGTGCTGCAGGGATGGGGTTCTCAATCACCTCAAACAGTCTCTGATTCTGCAGCAAGGCCTTCATCTTAATAGACCAAGATGCATAATTGTCACTGGTCAAAAGGGGTGGAGAAGGCAAAACTCCCTTCTTGGCATCCATTTTGAGTCTTTGCATTGACTCTCAAACACAAGCCTCTAAAATCCAATAGCTGGCTTGTTTACACTCTGTGCACCTGGCAGCAATAACACTGGCTGCTTGGAAAGTCCCTTTCCAACAGTTCCTTTGTAAAGGCCTAGTCAAAACACGACTTCCAGCCCTTATCTTGAAACTGGCCTGCGTTGCTAAGCAACCACATTCCTTTCCTTGGACAGGAAAAACCACAGGAATGTTTGGAATGCAGACTCTTCTCTCTCGGAGCTGTTTTTCCCAAACGTTGCTCCCATGAAGCAGAGAATTAATCCATCTGCATTCACACTCTTAAGCCCAAAAATCTCATACCTGGGCTCCGTAGCTTGGCTTTCAGCTTCTTCTGGTCAGCTTCTAGCTGCAGAGAATCAGCATCCATCTCAGGCTTCAATGGAGAGGGATGAATACAGTCTCCTTGATGCAGACTCCCATGGATCGTAGCAACCGTCAACTGCTACCAATGTCAGAATTCAGGCTCGGTCAAAGGTATGTGCCTATCTCTCCAGGCACCGGCTGAATTCTTTCGACCTCCCTCCGGCGACTCCCGGAGGAAAAACACACGAGGTCCGTTCCGGCGATTTTCCTCAGGCTGTGAGAAAAACACACCAACTGCTTCTCCTCCTCCCTGCTCTCCAGCATATCCCCAGGGAGGGGAATCAGACTCAGACAGAAATGTATCTACATTGTCTTTATTCCTGTCTTTCACTTCAGTACAGAGAAAACATGTCTGCTCTGTTCAACAAACAGAGAGAAACTCCAAACTCCACCTATGTACATCCTGTACAGGTCGTATGACACACACACTGAGCTAACATCCGGTGCTCAGTACAGAATGGACTGCCCCTTTGTTTCCATGGCAACAGTCACATACTTCCTGTCTGGCTTTCCAGCCACAAGCAGCTGACTTGGCTGCTATAGCCTTTGCTTGCTGCTGCATTGCTGCTTTAGAATAACAGTTACCAATGTCTGGACCACTGTGGTCAGGCTATCCAAGTCCAGGAATAAGTGCAGCTGGCATACCATCTGAAGCTGGTGGAATGCACTGCTGGCCATAGAAGTCACTTGGGCTCTCCTCCTACCCAATTTATCCTCACAATAACCCTATGAGGTAGATTTGGCTGGGAGATAGTGACTGGCCCAAGGTGACCCAAGATTTAAACCCTGGTCTCATGGGTCCTACATGAACATTGTAACAACTGCATCACACTGTATGGGTAAATCATGTCCCCCCCCCACTACCTTATGCCCAATGGGTGGGGAGAGCTATGGCACCCCCCCCCCATATTTGTACATGCTATTTAAAAAAAAACCTAAAAAACTACCACGTGTAACTGTATTTAAAGAAACCTTTGTTAATCCTTCACAGATGATTACCAGTAATTTATTCAGAAGATAAAATGAGCTGAGTATCAACAATTCTTGGCAAGATCTGGAGCTCTTTAATAAGTTCATTTCCATCCCAGGATAAGTGATCATATAATTATATAGCTGGGATGTAGCATAATACAGGATACAGGATGCAAGAATCACAACTATGCAATTCTTGAAAGTTAACCATCCAACCTTCTCAAAAACATCAACAACTTCCAATGAAGGAGAGTCCAGCACCTTCCGACATGGTCCTCTTCAACTGTCAAAGAGCTCTAGCAAGTTCATCCTACTGTTTTCTCTGAATCTCCTTGTTGTAATTTTAATCCATTAGTTTGCTTTCTACTCTCTGGAGCAGCAGCTGTAAGTCTTCTCTTCTTCAGGCTAAACACACTAACTTCCTCAACTGTTCCCCATAAAACTTGCTTCCCAGACTATTTATCCTCCTGGTTGCTCTCGTCTGCACATGTTCCAGCCTTCTTTAACTGTGGTGCCCACAGAACTGGACACAGAACTCAGAACTGATGCCTTTCATTGTACTGAATTTGCAGTTGTGGAAACAATTATTCAGAAATTGGCTTATAGCTAGACCAAAAGATGTCAACCCAGAACAGAAATATTGTTTCTCTGGGCCCAGTGCAAACCTATAACACAGCTCTGCTCTTAAAAACATCCAATAACCTCATTGTTGTTTTGAAAAAATGGATAATTGCTTGGCTTCCTTTTTGCTTTATTGAATGTGCATTGTTGAAGTGCCTGGCTAGAAAGGGCATACTACATATTTTGCTCAATGCACAGTGTGCTGTTACATATCATTTTTATTTATTTTTTTATTAAACATGTATAATTCCCTATACTTCATTATTTCAGAGATATTTGATGTAGCCAAGCCAGATGTTGTAGACAACAAATCCCATTGGCCACCAGCTAACAGTCAGCAGCCAAGGGTTATGGGTGTGGGATTCCACAACATTTGGAGGGTGTGTCACATTGACTGCCTCTGCCTTAAGTACAAATGTGGAAGGACAGTTGTTATAGAGACTTCAGTGTACAGTGGCATGAGACTTGTCCTTTATCTCCTGACCTGTGACATGCCAACAATCTTGCCACCCACAAAGCTCAAAGGAACATTTTTACTAATCCTGGTAGCCATGATGGTGGCCATTTGGTGGTGATGGCTGTGTGGCTGGAAAGAGAAATGATGAACCTTTCCTCCTAATGCACTGCTGTCCTGATAGGTAACAATCCCTCCCCCCACTTGTTATTTAGTACGGAAGAAAGGGAGAAATAGGTGCATTAAGCATAAGCGTGCAGTTTGACCTTGATTTTCTATCCACAGCCAAACATAGCCAAGATTACTGCTGCTTTAGACAGTCAACACAAACACGTTGTTTTGCTTTTTTGTCCTTTTGTAATTCAAAACAGTGTTCTGAAACATCTAGCTGGCATATTCAAAGCCACATATTTCCATACCTCGAGACAGAAGGAGGGAAACTGGATTAATTTATCACTTAAAGGTGAACCTACCTACCTTGCACTTTCTGAAACATTATGTGAACCGAAACAGAGCCCCCCATGGAAATCTGCACTTCTCTGATTTTTTCTGTGCCAAGTAATGTGCACCAAAATGATAAACCCTGCATAAAAATGCATATATTAGCAATAATAACAAACAGATGCATTGTATTATTCCAACAGGCTTTTGAACGCTGACTGATTTTAAGGAAAGGGCTGATGCTGTGTTGTTTTTATTGTAATTATCTGTATCTGTAATAATAATAATAATAATAATAATAGCAGAATACTAAGGAGAATGGTTTTGCAAAAGTGTGCATGGTAGGCAAATTTGCATGCAGTGGTACCTTGAGTAACTTCAGGTTACAGACACTTCAAGTTACAGACTCCACTAACCCAGAAATAGTACCTCGGGTTAAGAACTTTGCTTCAGGTGAGAACAGAAATCATGTGGCGGCGGTGTGGTGGCAGCGGGAGGCCCCATTAGCTAAAGTGGTGCTTCAGGTTAAGAACAGTTTCAGGTTAAGAACGGATCTCCAGAACAAATTAAGTTCTTAACCCAAGGTACCACTGTATTGGGATAAATGCTGGTGAATTTTCCTGAGGTCTAAAAAAATGGAAACTCATGTAGAAATGTGGAGAAGTGAAATTTAAATTGGAAAAAGGGTGGGGGGATGGGAAGAAACTGAAATTGACACATTCATCCATGATAGATGTGGCTCACTGTTCAGAATATTGCATTTTCTGTTGCAGCACTTCTTGACTGGCTTCTGCTTCTGCCTGGTTGTAACAAACTTCACTAGATTTTACAAGCCCTGGATATCCCATATAGATGTGCTGACAGAGTATACCCTCAATTCTGCGACATAACCCTTTCCCCCATCTCAGTACTGGGCTTGTATCCTGGACCAAGATCCTTGAGTCTAGATAATGTACTTATTTCCCACCCAACCACCATTGCTTGAGTTCTGACCCAAGCCCATCAGAGACATCAACATGCTGATTCTTACAACTGCCAGGGACTTGGGACCCAAGTGCAACATTTCTCTGCAGCAAGTCCATTTTATTGATGAAATATAACCATATATCCTTTGAGGGGGCAGCGGAGACAATGGCTTAGTACAGGGTCACAAACAATCAGGGAGGAGTGTGATACTCGGTAGGCAAACGTCTTGAACTGGCTTCTGTTGGATCGTTTTGTTTATGCTGCTAGAAAGCAGCAGAAGCAGCAGTTGTGGTTGGCTGTGCTGCACTACAGCATAACAGAATCTTTGTTCGGCTCTGCTTGGTGCCATTTAAACATTGTGATTCATTGAATGGGAGGCTGCTTCCTGTCAGGGTGTCTTTTCTCCTGTGTTTACAGGCTAGTGGGGACAGGCAGTGGGGATGGAGAGAGAAACCAGCCCCATTGAAAAATAAAAGGGGGGGGGGAATAGAGGAGAGGAAGATTATTAAAGATTAATACAACCTCTGGAAGTTGAAAAAGGTCATTGAACCAAACCATGTCTCTTCCCTGTGCAAAACAACCCTTGTGTATAATAGTGGCAGCAGGCAAAAATAAGGCAAAAATTAGATTTTAATTGATGAAAACCTTTTATGCATCCACTGTTGCAGTTGGAGAATATACTCTTGTGATGTGCAATTAAACAAAGCAACTGAAGATGCTTTCAGAGTGCTGGAATGGTGTTCCAGTTAGCTTCAGCTCTGCCTTATTGCAGGGGTACCATTTTAGATGGCAGTGGTTGAGATTGGTGGTGGAGTGGGAAAGCATAGCAATATTTCAGTATGAACATAGGGACATGGGAGAAGTTTGATTCAGTTTGCATTTAAAGGTGAATCTTTCTGCTTCTCATGTGTATTTGTTTATTCATTTGGAGTATTTACTTTGATTTCCCCTGGGGATGCCCAAGCATCTACACACGTAACCTGGTTAGCAGTCTGAGCAGGAACACAGGTCACCCCATAATGGTGAAATGTTTTGCCTTAAATTATTTCTCAGTTTACAAACTTACTTCATTTTATATGCAAATCTGTGTCCTTTTGTCTTCATTTTTGGATAGGCAATTTCCTCTTCCATAAGTAGGCATCCTACTAGGCAAGCTACCCACTGGGCAGTCCCATAGAGGCAAGTGGCAAAAATGGGAATTTATTGAGCACTTGAGCAGCCACCAAGCACAGCTGGCTGGCAGCTTGGTGGATCCCAGATTATGCAGGCTTGCTTTTGTCACTGTTAACAAAGATTTTCTCCTTATGCTCATAGCAAGCATTTGAAACCTGGTCTCTGCCAAATTTGTTGGAAAAGGCTCTTCATTAGCAGACAGAGAGAGGGAAAGAGAGAGATCATTTTTATTCAGGTATGTGAAAGGCAGAATGCTGCTACAGGGTAGTCATAATCTGTTATTGTTTCCCTCCAACTTTGTGCTATTTTTTCATTTTCTTTTTAATTAACTGTCCAGTCTAGTTTAGCAATGGGAACTATGATGGAGCTGCAATATAAATGGCTTATTCAGTGTATTTGTTTTCATTGCTATTATTGTTGTTGTTGTTGCTGCTATTATTATTATTAATTTTAAAAAAACCCTTCCCCACCCACCCAGCACCAGAGTATAATTGAACAGCATGGAGAGTGATTGCAAAGGCAAGTTGTCAGGGGTGAAGCAGATCCTATATCAGAAATGCATTCTTGACACCACCACGCCCAATTATAAATTCTCCTTTAGATTTGCATTGTACAAAGGCAAACCATGTGGGGGAAAGGATTCAGGGCCATGTATTTTTGACTCCACCGACCAGGTCATTGGTGAAATTAGCTTTGTGGGCCAAATTTGACAGGAGGGCAAGGTCACCCACTAGTAAATCCCATGGCACCACATTGAAGTCAGGTGTAAGGTGCTTTGCAGCTTCAAAAGGCTGCTTTTCTCCATATAATGTTGCCAGAGAACTGTATTTTCTAAGAACATGTGAGAACTGCCTTTTCTAACAACATTTCTGCCATCATCCCCCACCCTAGTAACTTCTTCCCAGCACTTGGGTCAGAAGGCAGTCAAACATTTCTATTCAATCAAGCTTCTGTGCCCTAGTTATTTGGACTGCTGTGAGTTTTACAGTTTTCTATAGTTAGTTCATATTTTATGCTGTTTTACTGTGCCACACTGATCTCCTGAGGGCCAAAGAGCAAGATATAAATAATTTTAAATAAATGAATAAATAAAACATTCTTTCTAAGTAACATGGTATCTACACTATTTCCTTGCATACCCAAAGCTAATGAACTCAGAAAATTGACATGTGCTGCCTTCTTTTGATCTCAATTTATGATACTTACGTATATTATTATATTTTCCCTCTGTGATGCAAGCTGCTAAAACACTTATTTATATGCAAAGAGGCACATACTTTAGAAATTGCTACCACATTCTGGGATTGCTAATACTTCTGATTAGCAATTCATCTATGCAACCCTGAAAAATTGTCTAAATAATTAGTAAATTAATAGAGGCATAATAAGGCTCATCTAGGGAAATCAGCAAAGCTGTTCTCTGGGCTTGTGCACACTTTACCCTAAATTAAGGTTGCTCTCTGTCCTCACATTGCAGCAGAGGTATGCTGCATCTATGCCCACTCCCACCCTGGTAGAGTTTCAATTGCCTATAAATTTTAGGAAAGCACATAAAATCCCAGGCCTGGGGACAGAATGCAGCCCTCTGTGCCTTACACCTGCCAAGACTAGACCCTTCAATGAGCCTGCTTTTGCCTGGTTGAGTATTTTCCCTGGTCTGGAACATCTCACTGAACTATGATCATGCCTCTTGCTTGCCTGGATATGGAGAGAGATGTGTGCATATTGAACTCTCTCTGTATTATTGGGAGAAAGATAAGAGCCCTACCTGCTCACATTTTCCTCTCGCTCCTCTCACCACTGGATTTGTGACCTTGAGATGAGTGCTCATAAGAGACGGGCCTCAGGATTAAAATAAAATAAAATAAAATAAAATAAAATAAAATAAAATAAAATAAAATAAAATAAAATAAAATAAAATAAAATAAAATAAAAATCCCCTCCTCTAATCCAAAAGAACATACTGCAGTGACATTTTTCTACAACGTATCAAGGATCCCAAACACACGTTTATTTAGAACATAAGAAGATCCCTCCTGGATCAGACCAGTGGCCTGTCTATTCCAGCATCCTGGCCTCACCGGTTTCCAGTGGGAAGCTCACAAACACACCAAACCTGCTGTACCTGGAAGTGAAAGTGCAGCTGACTGCAGAATGGATGTGGGCAGCCTCAAGAAGCACTATCTAATTGGTGCCTGCCCATAAAATGCAAGCCTAGAATGAAAGACTAGGGTGATGTCAGCTGTTTCCAGGGACCTTCTTTGTGAGTTTTTTTAAAATGTAAAAGTTTTGTGTTTGCTTGGGCTGAGAGCCGGGGGTTGGGGTTGGGGGTGGGGTGGAGAGCTGGGTGACAGCCAGGAAGTTGAGACAGTGCATGTGTCAGCAGGAGAATGAACTGAGATTAGTGTCCATTAGTAACTTTGTATTAAATGTAACATTTAATTTAATGTAACATGCTACATTAAATGTTACATTGCATTAATGTAACCCTTTTATATGTATTTTTGGAAAAAATGTTGCTGCTTTAGTTTCCATACATCACTTAGATATATATGTTTCAGAAGATTATATATTTTACACCAGGGGTCAGCAAACTTTTTCAGCAGGGGGCTGGTCCACTGTCCCTCAGACCTTGTGTGGGGCTGGACTATACTTTGAAAGAAAAAAAGGAACGAATTCCTATGCCCCACAAATATCCCAGAGATGCATTTTAAAGAAAAGCACACATTCTACTCATGTAAAAACACACTGATTCCCGGACCATCCGTGGGCCGGATTTAGAAGGCAATTGGACCAGATCTGGGCCCCGGGCCTTAGTTTGCCTACCCATGTTTTACACACACACACACACACACACACACACACACACACACAGGTTTTAGAACAGCTTGGTTTATGAACAACTTGGAAATAGAATATTGCAAACCTGGAAGTAGGTGTTCCAGTTTGTGAACTTTGCCTTGGAAGCTGAACATGTTCTGCTTCCTGTTGAGTGTGTTCTGTTTGTAAATTGGGTCCCTGCTGCTAATCAGAGGCTTCCTGTTGAGTCCCGAGCACCCACGCAACACAGAGGTGATATTTGGAGCTTTGGCTTTTGCAAAAAATAAAAATAAAAAAATGCATTTTTGTTTGTGTGGCTTTTTCAATGGTTTTTTTTTACTGTGACTTGTTCTTTGTTTTACGGGACTGACATGTGACTGTGGCTTGTGACTTTGTTTTTGTGACCTGTTTTTGTGACCAGTTCTGTAATTTTTGTGACTTGTTTTTGTGACTGTATGGAACCCTGTTCAGCTACTGATTGACTGATTGATTGATTGATTGATTGATTGATTGTGTGACTGCAGAAATGGATAAAAGCCCCCCAGCCAAACAATGACTATCATCAGTGTACGTAAGAAAAAAACCTTGTAATTTTTATCATCTACAATACTCTTATTTGTTTTATAGTACAGTACATTGATTATTGCTTTCATTTTATGGATCAATGGTCTTGTTAGATAGTAAAATTGCTAGTTAGATGTTAAATTGCTGCTTTATGGGTTATTTTTAAAAGTCTGGAGCAGATTAATCCATTTTGCATTACTTTCTATGGGAAAGCATGCCTTGGTTTTAGAACACTTTGGTTTTGGAACAGACTTCCAGAACGGATTAAGTTTGGGAACCAAGGTACCACTGTACACATATACACACACCTACATTTTTATATTTTAAATAGTATATGAATAAATAAAGCAGGACCTGAGTGCAACAGCACTCTCTCCTATGGCTTCCACCAACTGATACATGTGATGACTTGATTACATTAGCATCTTCTGAATGAACCATCACAAATTAAACACTGCAAATAGAGCATGCTCAAGTGGGAACCGTAACAAAAGTGTGGAGTGCTGCTGCTCAAGATGTCAGCCGCTATATTCCAGCCCCCCCCCCACTGTCCCCCCTGCAACTGTCACACATCATTCAATGACCATTGAGAATATACATCTCCATAGGTCTGTTTTTTGGAGGGAGAGGTTTCTTCCCACCCACTTAGGGTTGTTGTTGTTGTTGCTGCTGCTGTTTTACATCCCTAAATATTTTGGACCTTCAAACCACAGGGTTTCCCAAAGTCGTAGAATTGTAGAGTTGGAAGGGACCCTGAAGATCATCTGCTCCAACCCCCTGCAATGCAGGAATATGCAGCTGTTCCATATACCTCCTTCTTGTACTATTTTGCCACATAAAGCAATATCACTCCTAACTAAGCATTGGAAACACAATGAGTTATATTGGGCATAGGCAAGCTCGGCCCTTCAGATGTTTGGGGGCTACAACTCCCATTATCACTAGCTAACAGGACCAGTGGTCAGGGATGATGGGAGTTGTAGTCCCAAAACATCTGGAGGGCAGAGTTGGCCTATGCCTGAGTTATATTGTCTCTAACACTACATTTTTATGCAGTCTACTCAGACATTCAGCATTACATATTAGAAAATAATAAGTAGCACTGTGATGAAAAATCGAGACATACATCTCTATACGAAATGACCCAAAGTACAACAGCAGCCAAAAGTTAAATGATATCCTCTAACCTACCACTTAGTAGATTCCAATTTCCTTCTACCAAATTGTCTCTATGGACTGATTCATTAAATGAGACCTGCACTTACTTAAAGTATGAATCAAAAAGTAATTACTGCGATTTATAAAACAATCTTCATTTATACAAGCAGGTCATCCCATTGCTGACCATGGAAGCCACATACACAAACATCTGAACTGTAGCCTACAGCCAGAATTCTAAGACCCACACTAGAGATTTGTATGCTCAGTCAAGGATTCTTCCATAGTATTTCCAGCAACAGCACCTACTAGGCTAAATTGCCCTCAAGACCCACCTAGAGTGTCGGATTTGGGGAAAGAAGAGTCCAAGAAAGTTGAAACAATCAAATAAGGCCAAGCTCAGCCTCACTATAGTCACCAGTTGATGGAGCATTTCTATCTGCTATTTTTCATTTTTGCCTCAGCAATCATCACCATTTTTGTATATTTCACCTTTGACTGCTTTTTGATGATTTAGATACAGAAACAGGAAATTTACATTCTTGAGTGAGCACAGCAGGAATGAAATCATTTCAGGGGAGAACAAAATATGAAGTGAAATAGAGAATGTAAATGCCATATGGACACCCAGGTTTACATGACAATCAACAGAAGTGGTGCTTGTTTGTTCTTCTTTGCAGGAAGACAATTGAAATTCTTAATAGAGTGGACACCTAAAATCAACCAGCAGGGAGTCTTCTCTCAGAAATTATTATAGGTCATGGGTTTGAGCCTCATGTTTGGCAAAATATATACTGCCCTCCATCCATAGATCTTGGGGCAGTTCACACCGGGGACACCTGGATGCCTTTGAGTAGCTGAAAAGGAAGACCTGGATGCAGCAGCACTCCTCCCCACTTGTGAATCCTAGCAACTGGTCTTCAAAGACAAACTGCTTCCAACAGTGGAGATAGAACATTGGGACTAGACGACTGCCTTATCGTCCATGAATTCGTCTAATCTTATTTTAAAGCTATCCAAGGTGTTTGACATCATCATGGCGTCTTGTGGGAGCAAATTCCATAGTTTAATGATGTGTTGGGTGAATAAGTATTCCGAATTTCACAACATTCAATTTCATTGGGTGGCCCCTGGTTCTAGTGAGAAAGGGATAAAAAAGCAGCTATCTATTTAGATTATCTGCTTCATGTATGATCTTGCACATCTCTAGCATGTTTCCCCTTACTTGCTCCCTCCCCTAAACTATAATGCTCCAATGTCATAACCATTGCCTCTTTGACCATTTACCAGTTCTGTAATATCCTTTTTGAGATGCTGCACCCTGGGCTATACACAGTATTCCACATGTTGCTGCACTATAGATTTTTAGAACTGGATTATGATATTGGCAGCTTTATTTCAATCCCTTTCCTAATAATCCCTAACATGGATTTTGTCTTTTTCGCAGCTGCCACACACTGGGTCAACATCTTCATTGGGTTACTCACCAAACTCCCAAAGTCTTAGTCTTGCTCTGTCAGCTCAAATCCAATTAGCATATATTTGAAATTAGGATTTTTGAAAAAGTAACTGTTCTTAAGGAACTCAAAAACTGTAGCTGTTCCTGATAAAAAGTTATTGCCTTGCGGTGGCTCTTGGATGTTGTCTCCATAATTTCACCACAATTTTGTGATGGATGTTCATGTACCTATAGAAACCTGATAATCTCCTGCTGTTCCTCACGTATTGACATTTCAAGGTTGTGATCATGCTTCATGAGCTCCCCTGCTGACTAAAATAGATTCTCAACAAGGCCACTGAGGCAAAAGAAAAAAGAAAAATGAATTTGTAGATACAGCTTTGAGTGATGGAGGCACAAAACTTACAATTATCCTTCTATTTTTCCATTGTAACTTCAGGAAATGGACCTTTGTTTACCAAATTAGTAAGCACTCCTCTTACGCCACACTTCCAAAATTAGGATTTCTAGAAGCTCATTCCCCAGCCTCTTTTCCTCAGTTGAGACAGGTGGAAGAAAAGTATGGGGTGGAGGTAGTTAAAACCAAAATGAAACAAAAAACTAAAACCCACAGGCCTAAGCACACATATGTGGAGACTGACACACTATCGCTTCTGCAAGCATACACATATATGCACATTAGAAAAAGGCAAACATTCTCCAGCTTTCACAGCTATGAGTTTGTCAGTAAATGTGTTCAACGACCCCAAGATACCGTAGTTTAAAAAAGGGATAGGGATTCTCTTTCAGGGAAAGGGCCACATTTCTTCCTCAATAGCCTTCTGGGGGCCAAATGCCAGTGGCAGATGTGGCTAGAGGCAAAAGTTGGCAGAGCACCACTGTGAATTTGTACAGCAGCCCTTTGCGCGTTAGGCCAATTTCTACACACACACAAAGCTCATCTCTCTACCCACCATGCAGGCAAGGAAGACGCACCGGCAGAGTTCGCAGACTTGTTCCAGCCAGGCAAAAATACTCAAGTGGAGTACAAAGAAGCCTGGTGAGGGATGTAACCTAGGTAGAGTCCCAGGCACCACACAGAGAGACTTGAAGTGCTGTATTTTCCCCTTAGATGACACATAGATGTCGTTGCCAAATTAAATTGATCACTGTCTGTTTAAGCATCAAATCAATGTTACTAACTCTCAAGACTAATTGCTGCAGTCTACCTTAACTGGCAAATGAATGTCACATACGCTGTCCTGTATTGAGGGTTTTTCTTTTTCTTTTTTTAAAGCAATGTCACAGCGCACAGGGCATTTAGCTGCCAGAAATAAGATTATCAACACTCAAGGACATTTTGAGCAGAAATGAAGCAGCTGTCAAGCAGAACATTGCTACCCTGCCTGTAAAACAATATGAATGAGTCAGCTAAGCACTAAGCTGTAATGTTATAGGCCTAAGCACTGTATTATGAGCATTGTAATTCAGTTGGGAACTTAACATCAGATGCAGCTAAGAAGGCTGTTACTGGCATGATGTCTATTACAGCCAATGCAGAAAAATGTTTGGGGCAAGTTAAAATGTGAAAATTCTTATGTTTCAACAGCATGCATATTCAATGACAGAAAAAAAGAAAACATGAATCTACAGAGTCTCAGATGGTAAAATAAAAATAAATAACCAACACAACTGAACAGAGAATAGCTGCAAAACAGTGAGAACAGTAGGGATGTGAAATTCCTTATTATCCTAATTGCTTCACACTTGAGCGCTGCTTTCCAGATTTTAGGCTGGAACAGTGAGGGAAAAAAACACATTGACTGATCACATGTAGCGATTCACAAATCTATCAACTGCAGTTTTGCTTAGTTTTCAAATCTTACGTTCAGTTCCCCACATTTTCTCATCAGTTTATGCTAGTCCTCATGAAAATACATCAGCATTTTAGTGCAAATTTTTCCTAATATACACATTTTTGTATGCAATTTCCCCTAATTTACAAAAAAAATTGTGAAGCAATTTCCGTGATATAATGCATTTTAAATGAAATTTTCACTAATATATGTATTTCCATGCACCATATACCAGAGTGTATCTATTTCTGTACCCATTACTTGGCTGGAAGACTGCATTGCAAAATTTGAAGAAGTCCATATTTCAAAGGATGCCTGTGTTTGGGTTCACATATTAACTTTACCTTTCCCCCCTTTTTTGTGTTACCTTCACATATTATTTTGGGAAATGCAAAATAGATTAGTTTGCCTTTAAATGTGAACTGAATCTCCTCCTCTATCCACAGTCACATGTGAACAGCAGGGCTATTACAATTTTGAAATGAGCGGCACTCCATGAAGTAGTTAATGATGAGCCGATGAAATAATGAGATGAAAATAAGCCTTACAGTCAGGAAACTGGGAAATATTTGGGTCACACACAAGAACCATCACTATGGATTAAAACCACAACTGGTTATCAACAAACTCAAAATGTAGTAACTGCACATCAAGTACAAAACATATGCAAAGACTGACAAGCTATCTCAAGTCTATGGTCCATTCTAGCTCAGAGGCGGAGAACCTTTTTCACTCCAAGGTTTGCACTTCCTTCTGGGCAGCCCTTTGGAGGCCACATGCCAGTGATGGGACCAGAGGCAAAAGTAGGCAGATCAATGAAAAAAACTGTACCTTCACACAGGAGGCTAGTTTCTATATATACTCACACACCACTCTCTATCCTCCATCCAGGCAAGCAAGAGACATTAATCGGTGTTTAAGGATATATTCCATCAAGGCAAAAACAGTCAAGAGTGGTACAAAGCGGTGCCAGTGAGGAACGTGGCTGGGGAAGGACCCGAGGGTGGCCCTAGCTCCTAAGTGTGAGGTGCCTCACTCCTGGTCTACCTCAACACTATTTCTAACAACAATAGCAACCAAAAGGAGATTCATGGTTCAGCACCGATGGAGGTACACCCCCCTTTTTTTTAGGGAGTGCTGGCATAGCTTGCACACTTTTTTGTGCTTTGAGGGAGGTGACTGTAGTTCTGACTATTCCTCTACAACCACTTTCCTACAACCATTCTTCTTGTACAACCACTCACAACTTCGTAGCGCCCTGACAGTTCCCTAACCACTTCCTTGCGGCACCATAGGCACCATGCTTTAATGCAGAAATACTGTAGGTCACAGTGAAGGCAGGACCAGCAGTGCACAATTCTAAAGGCATATTGGCCCTAACTGGGAAAGCTTCATTGGTATTGGCCTGCATGCTTCCCAATTAGTAGTAAGCTATTGCAGTCACATTCCAACAGGATATACCACAGAGCAGGGAAGGCTGATGAATACACACTGAGTGGGATGCTGCTGCGCTGAAATTGGTGTCCGCCATTTTGATTCACAGCTGTCCCTATCTTTAGATGAGGGTGCCAGTCATGCCCTGTTCAGGCACACTTCCTCTAATGTGATTCCAACAACAGTAAACCAAAGTTATTTGTCTGGTCACAGAGCCAGTAAAAAACATGTACAGTGGTGCCTCGCAAGACGAAATTAATCCGTTCCGCGAGTCTCTTCGTCTAGCGGTTTTTTCATCTTGTGAAGCAAGCCCATTGACGGCTTAGCGGATTAGCGCTATTAGCGGCTTTTAGCGGCTTAGCAGATAAGCAGATAAGCGGCTTAGTGGCTTAGAAAAAGGGGGGGGGAGGAAAAAAAACCCCGCAGGAACTCGCAAGACATTTTCGTCTTGCAAAGCAAGCCCATAGGAAATTCGTTTTGTGAAGCACCTCCAAAACGGAAAACCCTTTCGTCTAGCGGGTTTTCCGTCTTGCGAGGCATTCGTCTTGCGGGGCACCACTGTATACATCAATACCATACATTTTCTAGTATACACTAAACTGAAATATGTTGGACTCGTATAAAATAAGGGCAGAAACCAACCAAGTTACAATTTATTCAGCAAAATCCTTTGCAGGAAGGGAAAAAAAGAAAAGAAATCTAGCAACTATTTCCATTACTATTTTCTTTGTGTCAGTAGGCCAAAGTTATCCAAATGCATACAAATTAACATGTATTAATCTTCTTTGATTACCATCATGTGAGAGAAGCACACAGGTGTTCTTAATAGGGAAGTCATCCGAATCATGAAGGGTTTCCATATAAAAAATAAATGGAAACTACATCTCTCTCTCTGGAAAAAATAGTATTCCATCCTTGCTTGAAGCGCAAGCTGTTGTGATCAGGCATCTTACCTTCACCCACTGGAAACCCACTGCCAATTGAAGTAGCATATTCCACCCATTTCAGCAAGTCAGCAGTCCCAGTGAAGAGTCAAGTTCTGTGATGCCAACGTATCCAGTATCCCAATTCTTTCTGGAAAAGAGAAGAGGGGTGGAGTTCAGATGAAATTCAGAATGGCAATACAGGCTGAATAAAAGAATAAATAAAGTCTTTAAAGCATTCCCCCTTTCCTGGGACCCTGGGGAATTTTGAAGGAGGGAAGAGCCTCTCGACATCAATATTTAAAAGTAACCAGTACAGACATATTATTGGGCGGTGGGACGGGAATGTTCCCATAAATAAAGTGCTGGAGGCCATGTCAATATCCCACATGTTGTGCTCTTTCCCTTTGAGACAAAACAGAGTATCATGAAAGAAAATGGGCTCTGGAATCATTACCATGTGTAAGAGACACTGTTGCAAAAGTAACAGCTAGAGTCTTGTCGCAGCAGCCAATTAGAAAATTCTGCTGGCTCAGGCCTTTTAAAGCACTGTGAGGCAAATTAGAAAGGGAAGAGAAAGAGAAACAGGCTTGATCTTCAGTGTGTGGACTGGAAACCTATACAGATGCTTGAGAGTGAATGTAGTGTTGTAGTTAGAATTCAGAAGTTAGTTCCATGGAGATGTGGGCTCAAACCCCAATTTAGGATGAGATTTAAGCCCTAGCCAGGTTCTTTGCTAATCGGCATTATGGAGAGGGAATGCAGAAGGGCAACTTCAGGACATGTTTTCTTTCTTTCTGAGTGATGGTATCATGGTCCAAACTGCCCGGCTAATTGACCCATCCTCCTTGCTCCAACAAGTGCATAAGATGAGAATGAAACTTCCAGTTTGGTTCATGGCAGTTTAGCATAGTAGAAGTCAGAGAAGAAGAAAACCAAGCAGAGGTTGGATACCTTCCTCCAGTGGTTTTCTTTCTTCCTTTCTTCCTGGGGGTACTTGAAAGAATAAGATATGGCAGAGGTAGCCACTGTGGAACCCTTCAAATATTGTTGGACTCCAGCTCCCATCACCCTTAGTCAGAATGGGCAATGGATTATGAGAACTGTGGTTGGATATTATCTGTAGAGCTATCCCTGGGACAGGGAGTTCCATAGCCTGGGAACTACAGCTGAGGAGGTCATGTCCCATATACCCACCAATCACACTTCTGATAGTGGTAGAATGCAGAGGAGGAAAGCATGGAGGAAAGTTTATTCAGCCCTGAATAACAACAGCAGCAACTATTATTATTATTATTATTATTATTATTATTATTATTATTAGGATCCTATTATAGAATTGTAAAGACAGAAGGGACATGATCTAGTCCAATCCTATGCAATGCAGGAATTCTGACCACAGCCATTCCTGGGTGGACTCAAACCACCAACCTTCTGGTTAACAGCCAGACACGCTGACCCATTGTCCCACAGGCTATATGCAAGATTTCAGATGACTTACTTTCCCACTGGCTCACAAGAAGAGGGATAGATAGATTCTCAGTAAGGGATAGATAGATAGATGATAGATAGATAGATAGATAGATAGATAGATAGATAGATAGATATGCATATATTTGCATTGGCATCGGAGTTTCTGAATTCTGACATCCCTACTATAATGTGTCATGGGTTTATATCCTGCCTTGGACCTTTGTAATTTGTACATTACAGGAAATAATCAATTATGATCCCCCACAAAGGAAAGGTAAACAAAGCTGTATTTTCCTCTCTCAGGGTATTAAAATGGATGCATAATGCATTTTGTCAGTTGTAGGCAGAAATGCCGACCAGCTGATACTTCTTAAGTTATATTTCTTATGAATAACTCATTAAGAAGAATTATACTTATCTTTTATAACATATTATGGATTAGCATATTTGTCATAAGACAGAACCACGGGCATTGATTATGATTTCCAAGCAACAGATGGAAAATCCATAACAGCCATTTTTGGATTTATTTTTTGACAGGCCAGCTTATTTATTCCAATTTCAGGTTGTAGTGTTCAAAGTCAAAATGCAACAATCAAGGGGAGGAAGGGTGGAAAGTATAATCAATATCTCATCACCAATAAACATGTAATTTGAATGGAATCGATATAGTGGTACTTTTAGCCCAACTCATAACAAGATTATTCTTTTTTCCTCTTTTTAAGTAAGGCATTTCTTGAGGAGTTGGTTTATACTGAGTGGCAACCGTAGGGATTTGGAAACTGTTGGTACTTTGGATGCAAAGAAACGGGGTGTCCAAAAAACCAGCCCATTGTCCCTGTAGTAATTACTTCACAGTGCCTGATGCTAAATGGACAGTCCTGGGTCCCAAGAACCAGCTGAATCCTGTATTGTCCTTGCATGATAAAAAGATTAGAGGCTGAAAAGCAGAGGAACTGAATCTCACAGCTTCTTAGACTGCACAGTGAAAAGACCATTGTAACATGCTCATAAATCCTCAGCTCCCTGGGCTCTTGACAACTAAAGCAATGGACAATAGAATTCTTGTGTTCAACAAAACAATCTTTGTCTGCCAAAGTGCTTATCTGCTTAATTTACAAATGTCTTTCATTGTCCCCAAATAATTCCCTATTAGAAAAAAACACCCTATGACGAGGAGAACTAAATAAATATTTGCAGATTTATAGTATGTTTGCCACCATGACTGCATCAATAGTAACAATAAGAACAAGAACTATAACAAAATATGAGACCATTGCAGTTTCATTTTCTCAGGCCCACATTTATCATTACTGTATATGCCAGGTGTATATGCATTAACATGGCACATCACTCTCAGTTTTAGGGTGCTTTCAGATGGGTATTGGTTGTGAGACTGACGGTCCTGATGTGTGCTTTTTTCTTTTTTGCTGCATCTTCAAATGCCATTGGCAACAAAATGCCTACTGACATTTTTTCCTCATTTAATCCAGATGTACCCTTTCCAGGGAAAATCCAGTGAGTAAAAAAAAAAGGGGGGGGACTGGTAAATAGGTAAGTTTAAAACACTTTTAAAGTTTGAAATAAGAGCATTAAAAAAAAGGGAAAGAGAGAGAATTCTTAAATATTTAATAAAAGCCTATCAGAAGTTCAGACTAATGATGCTGAATGATATTTAATTCAAATATCTGGACATTTGTATCCAGTTTCAATGTACAATAAGCAAGCAATAGGCAATAAAATAATTCCCCAGACACTCATGTCTATCACTTTTAAAAAACAAATTTTCACATCATGTGATACCTTAAGCAAGAGAAGCCTTGCAAATTCTTCTATGCCTTGACACACAACTGAATCCACAATTTTACCAATTTCCCCCTTCCTTTTTAAAATCTGCCCCCTGCAATTTATAAAATATTCAGGACCATGTTCTTGCTTTAGTTTTGCAAATCTCAACAAAACCATTGGGCTGCTTCCAAGCTTGGTGGCAGCAAACTAATTACTTTCAGATGGGCTTGGCTGGGTTGAACAGACCCAGGGCTCAATGAATATTCCCCCAGACTGCCGATTACAATGGTCAAGGCTGACCTATGTCAATTCTGGGTCAGACAAAATGCATTGTAATTGAGACCCTGATGCATTTTGACCTGACCATAACAGATCAGCCAAGGAACTCCCTGGGCAAATACAACAGGAGGCATTTTTCTAAATCAGGGCTAAGAAACCTGTTGCAAACAGAAAGGGAAGCTTTGGCCCAGTAGTGGCTAGTTTAATCCTAAAGGGATTAAAGTGGTATGATACTGCTTTAAATGCATGGTGCAGAAGAGGCCTAGGAGAGAAAGGGGAAAATGTATTTGACACTTCTAGTTACTAGACTTGTCTGAATCCACATAAGCTTCATTCAGCAGAATAAAAATCTATGGCACCTCACAGTCCTCAGAGTCTTCAAACATTATTTCAGCCATTGTCAAATATATGTCCCAGCCCATCTTTCAATGTGCATACTTATCTATAGTAAAAAAACAAACATACAAATCTGTATCCACATTGCATTTTAGAATTCTCCTTTAACGTTCTGCACATTTTAATGCTTCAATCCTTTCAGAGAGAAAATAATGTTGGCTTTTGACATACAGCAATATCAGTCAGGGGATGGTGTTTTTTGTGCAAACAATTTGGTCTTTGCCACAGCAGAACTGTTTCTATAAAGAAGGAATATATAAACATTGACTCAACCATTTTCCAGTCTGTCTCCAGTACCTCTTTAAGATGGTACTTTAGGAGCTGCACCCGGGTTCACACTGCTCAGCAACCCCCCACCATTCCCCTCAAACAAAACAGTCAGTTTTGACACAGAAAAAATTGCAAAGATGTGTACAATACAGAAACTGACACCTGAAACCTAACACAACAGAGCCTTTCTCGCTGTACTCAAACCTTCCTTTAAGCTTCCACTTCCCCCCTCCACTGTCTGCCTCTGCTCACTCTACTCAAACCACTGCCATTGTTTAAAATCACCACTTTCCGTATTTCATTTTTTCTCCAATCCTGCTTCATTCAAACATCTGCTGTTGTTTAAAACCAACATTTTCCACTCAGTGTTTCCCTATCCATGGTCATTGGCCAGGCAAGTGGAGTTGGAGTCCAACAGCATTTGGAGGGCCACAAGTTTTAGATTAGTCCTGAAGACCTTCCTCCAGCCACCTTTTGAAATGGAATTTGGTTTAAAAAATGGCTGTTGGCTGTGAGTTTATTGCTATGTGCTTCCTTAACTGTTTCCATTTATGATGTGGTATTCTGCATTATTTAGTGGTCTTGGCTGATGTCTTTTCAATTCATTTTCCTAGATCTATTTTATTTGTTTTTCATTTGATGTATTTAATTTTTCACTTTGTAAGCCTGTGTGTGTGTGTGTGTGTGTGTGTGTCTGTGTGTGTAGAAAAGCAATAGAGAAATAATTAATTGACTAATCCCCTCACTCCTATGCATGAACATGTCATTTCCAAACAGTCAGGAATCTCTTGGGACATGGAGTTGTATCCAATTAAGTTGTACTTGGAATAGTAATGGATCAAAGTTAGTCAAGTTATTATTTTCAGTGGGTCAACTCTGTATAGAAGCCTGCATTGGATACAACCCATTGACCCTGGCTTATATCACAGTCAACTGAGTCACAGGTGTAGATCAGGGCAGCCACTTAAGCATCATCAAAAGAGGACAAAAAACAATTTGCATTAAAATTGCATGTGCTCACACACACACATACACACACACACAATTTTTAAATAGAAATATATCTCATCATACTTGGAGAAACCGTGACAAGGTGACCTGTGTGCAGTGATGCTGTCAGGGCTGAACTTTGGGTCATGAGCCCCGTGTTCCTCTCAACAGAATGAACAAGAGCCCACCAAATGCACCAGAGCTATCTTAATACATTCTGAAGTTTGTGAAGCATATGGAGGAGTGAATCTATCTTTGGTCTTTCTCTGTTTCTTGTTTTTCAAATCTTAAATTCAGTTCTTGACATTTCTATACCTGTTTGCAGGTTTATTTGTTTTTTAAAGTCCTCATGAAAGAATGTTGGGCATAAATCCAGACAGAAAGTAGCACCCCCCCCCATTTTTGAAAATCCACAATATTCTTGCAATTTAAGCTGACACAGAGAAATGTGTTTTTTTTTTGTTTGTTTTTTACAGCATTCTTCACTGAGCAATCCACCCAGACCCCTAGAGCCCTTTCCTGGTGAGTCACTGCCAGCTCAGTCCCTGAAACAAATCATATTGGCCTTACGTTGAACCCACTGCCTGATATTTTTAAACTGGACATGCCAGGGATTGAACTTGGGATGCTCTGAATGCAAAGGGGGTGCTGTATCTTCCTTGTCTGGAATTGCCAGGATTGGACCTGGGACCCTCTTTGCATAAAGCATGTCCTCTGCCATTTAGCTACAGACCATTTCCCTTAACGTGCAGTGATCAAATGCTGAGAAATCAAAGGGTGTTGACATGAGTGAACCAGGCTCACCCAAATAGGCAGGCTTTCCTCATGGCAACCATGTGAATCAGCCCCCAGATATACAAGTGCCTTGATGACCCTTAAAGGGAAGGGCTCCTTGGTGGAGTGTCCCAATATTGGCTGAATGTTTCTTGCCTTTCTTTCCCTCCAATATTCCTCTTTAACAGACTGTTTCCTCTCTCCCTCTCTGGTTCTCTCTCCTCCTTCCAGGGTTGTGTCACACTTCCACAGTCATTAAGTGGTTGTTAAAATGAGCTGCAGAGGATGTACTTATCTGCCTTTCTGTTCTATTTAATTATGTGGCCAATGTAAGGCATCCAATTGCCTTCCTTATGCAAAAGTATTAGGTAGGACTCGTTACTTTGATTAACAGCACAATGTTTAATGTGAGGCCTTTGTTAAATGGAGATTGCTTTGCAGTCCTTCTAGATATTTATTCCTATGCTCTCTTCTTGAATGCTGATGCCTTCTGACAGGAGAAGATATTCATGGGAGCAAATTCCTGGCAGGCTGAAGAGGCAAAGGGATGTGGTATGCAAGCAACTGGTCCCAGCAATCAGTTATGGTAGATACCTCATCAAGAGCTAATCTAAAGATTCAGGGTATTTTTGATAGGATTTGAAGCATGCAGTAGAATTTTGAATTGAGGCTGCCTTTAAAGTGTGCCTCTCGGGGATGCTAGAGAAAAGAAGATTTATACTAGTTAATCCTGATAGAAATAAAAAAAGAGGAACAATAAGCATTTCCAAATTGGTTTGGGATAACAATATGCCCAAGCCAAAATTGATTCTAAGATGATCATTTCTGTTGATACATTTGTAATGAATCCATATTAGAGCAGTGTGTCTCGGAAAACAAACAAAAGCTGCAAATAATAGAGAAACTAAAAAGATTATGCATGTTTACCAGGCTGAACTGAGTAAACAAAAAGTTTCAAAGGGATCTTTGCTGTAGCAGAGAAATGAGAAGCCGATTTCCCCAGACCTCATCTGTGCAAAGCTCCAAAGACTTGTTCACAATGAAGCAATACTTTGTGCCCTGCAGATATTGCTGAACGCCAACTCCCATAAGGCCCAGCCAGCAGTGCCAGTTGTCAGGGATGCTGATGCTGAGAGTTGTAGTCCATTAACATCAGGAAGACCACAGGATCCCCCAGTCCTGCCATAAGTTCTTATAAAGATGGTTAAAACATGATTTTGTTTGTCAAGGGCATGCTGGTGGCAGATAACTCACGGACTGAAAATAGCCTGTTATGGCTCTAGGATTTGGGGTTGGGGATTGAGCAAGCTGCCTCCTCACTTAATAGCCCCCACTGTACCCAGTGCCATTGCTGCTAACTGCTCAACCAGTGGCAGAGGCAGAGCTTCATGCTCTGGCACCAGGGGCGGAGAACAGGTGGGGGCATGGCCAGGGGTGTGGCATGCATCCCGGGGCGTGGCACACCGCCTGCAGGGGCATGGTGTGCATCCTGGTGGTGTGGTGCACTGCCCGCAGGGACATGGTGCATTGCCTGGGGGCATGGCACTCAGTGCAGGGGGGCCAGCCACGATGGTACCCCACCAGGATGGTGGTGCTGGGAGCTGTGTTCTCCCCCCCGCCCCCCTCTTCCTCTGCCAGTGTGCTCAACAACACAAATAAAAGGCTGTTGAGGGTGCAACAGCAGCTATTGCTCCTTTGCTGCCATCACAGCTCACTCAGACCAGAAAAATGAGTAAACCAGTAGGTGGCAAATGTGGAAGGGAGTAGCAGCAAGACCAAGTGAAGTCACTGGAATGGCTGCCAAGGTATGGGCCTCAGCAGGTGTCCAAACATGCTGGCTTTTTCCAAAGTAAGTCCACAATGCTTGGGGTTCCCTGGCTGTTCAACAATATTTGCTGGATATGCCAGTCTGATGGGCAGCTTTGTTGATCAAGGAAGCTAATGTGCTTGGTTTTGGATTCATTATTATTGTTGTTTGAAGGTGAAATATGCAAGCAGAAACTGACAGATAAGAATGACTTAAAGTTTAAACATATAGCGGCAACATTAACATCTGTTGCCAAGTCTATCAAGACCTTCCAAAAGGATTGCTAAATTGTCCCAACAGTCAATCAGGCAGAAGCTGGCCAGTGAGCCAGAGGTGCCTCTGAAAAGCACTTAAACAACAAGGCTAGAGAGATCTAGCCAATTGTAACCACTGTAATTTCCATAAAACAATGTCTGTTGCCCACCACGACTGTGAAGCCAACTATGCTTGCAGTACGGAACAGCAGCAGCGATCATTACTTGGTAGTTTATAAATAATAACTTGTTTACTGAAATTTAGCTGGTTTTCTCCCACAATGTGTTGGGTGCTGTTGTTCCGTCAGAATGATTCAGCACTCAAAATAGCAAAACCCCAAATTCCCTCTTCTTGCTATTAATGCTAGTTCACAGAGTAAAATGATGCATAAATACCAGTTACTGCATTGCCTACATTTTTACAAGGCATAGCTAAATGGAAGCGAAGCTGTAGGGTTGGGTTCCCACCCTGTGGCTTCAAGACATGTTCCCCTATTGCCTCACTCAGACCTCATCTGTACTAGCAGCTGAAGGAGGTGGCAGTGGTGAAGCTCAATGGTATATCATCTGCTTTGCATGCAGAAAGTCCCATGCAATGACTCCTCCAGGTAAGGTTAAAAAAGACCCCTGCTTTGAAAACCTAGAAAGCCACTGCAAGTCACCAGATTGTAGTGGCAGTGATGGGAATTATTTTTAAGTGCTCTCCCATGTACTAAACCTCCTGCAAATTTACTGGCTAGCCCATCAGGGGGTCAGGGCCGATCCCTGTTCACTCCCTGCTGAACTAGTTTTTAAGCTACTAAGTGTCTTATTTTAATGTAGAGTAGTTTTAAATGAAACAGTCTATTATACTACCTCAGAATTCACCTGCCTCGTTACTCTTTCATTCTATTGTATTTATAGAGCAGTTCTTCAGTAACACACTCCCTCTGGAATCAGTGTCTCTACCTGCAGAATTCTGGGTCCGAGTCTAGACATACAGCAGAATGAGAAAAGAATGAAAATGAGGAGTGGACTATACCACTTCAGATGATAAGAGGGGAGGGGGATTCCACTTTTGAATAGTTCCAGATATCTTTGGAAGTAGAAAACATGCATACATAGGATCAAAGGTTCTAGAACCTCTCCCTGCTATGCTAGTGTTCTGTCTTACAGGAATCTCTAACATAGGGGAGTATTTCAAATGGTTATCTTCTTATCCCAGTATATTTCTCTGCACAACTGGTTACCACTACATTTCCAGCACAATTTAAGGCCTTGGCGATTACCTATAAAGTCATAAATGGTTTAGGACCAAGATGGCTGAAGAGATGACCTGTCTACATACAAACTGGATGCCCATTTGTAACTGGATGCCCTGCTGCCAGCTGATGGCAATAAGATGTTCATTACAATCAGTACTCCAGTTAGCCTTCTCTGGAGTGATGCCCTGCTTGTTAAGCTGCCTCCCCTAGGAAATGTGATTGGTTCCCTCATTACTGACATAGAGAAGGACTTTTAAGACACATCAGTTCACTTGCAACCTCAGTTTAGTCCCCCAGCACCACCTTGTTTCAGCTCTACCCTATTTTGTGAAGTTTGTCTATTTTTACTGATCACTGTATGTCACAGGGGGTGGTTTTTAAGTTGATGTTGTGAAGTGCCCTGCTGATGCCAGTCCTGCACTATGTGCTAGACTGTTATGCCCTACTTATTCCATTGAATGAAACAGAAGCAGTAGCAGTATGCATGAGGAGGGTGGAGTGGCCACAGCATCCTCCCAGTGCTTCTGGCACTGCCACTAACTGGAAGAGGTGTAGAGTGGGGTGGAGTGGGATGAGGTGAAGTGAGGTGCGGTGGCCCAAAGGCAGGGGGCCTCCAGCTTGGTGGAGTTGACTGTCCCACAAATGTGAACACACATGTGGGGCTACCATCATCATCCTATCCCTTTTGCCTGGCAAATGATGTGCCACCACAGGGAATTCTAGCCCCTTTGTTTGTCACTGCTGCATCTAAACACACCCTTATCTTCCCTATTGACATCAATGGATCATAACATTTATTTGGTTGGCTCATACAGCTATATAGCTGTTGCCAATAATTCGGAAGCAGCAGCTGAGAACTAATAATATGGCCCAGCAGAGTGCTTTGCCTAAATCTAACGTTGATAGATATGGAAAACAAGCCATATTATTAACTGATAACGATGCTGCAGGAGCAGCAAAAATAACACGCACAGAATAAAATAACTTGCTGAAGCTTCAGTAGGGAAACAGCAGTAAAGAACTGAAGTCAGCAGATGATAAGGCTCCACTCTAAAGTGGATAAAGCAGTCCGGTTACTAGCAAATTAAAAATAACCCTTAAATTCTCAAAGAATTCCATGAGGGATGTTAGTCACACACTTCTCATTGATTTTAATTTAAGTTCCAGAGAAGTTCAGTAAAGCTGGTGTCTCCAGTGATCCTTTGTAGAACAAACAATTGGCAGTTTAATAAGTCATGATTTCTAAATCACATGCCTACGCAGGCTGTCTCTAATGAAGACTTAGAAGCAAAGCAAGGTAGAACTGGAAGGGGAGGCAGGGAGAAAAGGATTGAAAAGATGCCAACGTATTGACCATGATCAAAGTTAATAGTTATGACTCAACATTCATTTCATTATCACAGCTACGTTTTATTGAACCTTTTAATTATTATTTTCATCATTATTTAGGAAGCAAAATGATAATAATAGTAATAATGAAATTTCTGGTGCCACTGAAGTCTGAGGTGAAGGAGTGGACTTTCAGAGAGAGGCTTTCTTAGTGGTAGGAACCCAGGTGTGGAACACTCTCCTCATGGTGGGTTCCCTGAAATTCACTTCCTTGTGCTTTCGAAGCTAGGCAATCACTTTTCACTCCCTCCCCCAGCTTTTAAGATACAATTTTGGATGGCTTCCCATAATAGATGGCTACTCCAGGAGGAAGTAATGCTTCTCAATATCAGCTGCTAGAAACCATAGGAGTGTTATTGTTCTTGAATCCTGCTTGCAGGTTTCCCAGATGCATCTGGTTGGCCACTGCAAGAACAGGATACTGGACTAGGTGGGCCCATGGCCTGATCCAACAGGCTTTTCTTACATTTGGATGACTGGTTTATCAAACATTCATCCCAATTTGTTTGCACAAAGCTTGTGAGAAGGTTATAGTAGGTGATACCAGAGCCAGTGACAAGCAGAGCCAACTTATTTTGGCTTTGCCCCCATCCTCCTGCTGAGTTCTACAAAGGCAATGCTGAGACTGAGGAGGAGGGGGGAGATGAGTGCAACCTCTGGACTACTTGTAAGTAAAAATGCAGGCAGGCGGGGGCTGGCTGAGAGCAGGCAGATGTTGGTCGGGCAATGCCACATTCACCCAGCTTCCACTTGGCACTGGGTGCAGGGAAATGAGTGCATTTTGGATCTGGATGATCTATGCCTGTGGAATGCCCAGTTTGCACCACCACAACTAGTGGAACACCACCAATAAGATATTTGTGCTGGTGGAGCTTTCCACCAGTAATCCAAGGGTGGTTATGTGTTTTTATTTGCCAGTAGTCCTCCCTCTTCAAAGGCACTTAAGCTGTTTCCTGAGGCTCTTTCCATTTTTCTAAAACATTCTCATTCTCTTCACCTTGAGGCAGTAGAAAAGGGCAGTGACTAAAAACAGCTTTAGTGAAATCTCTTATCTCACAGATGTAATCTCCGGGCATAGAAATCTAAGTAAAACCCATTGGAACGTTGATTCTGAAAACATACTAGGATGTCATTGTTCCCTTGCCAGGAACGTGGAAAGTAAATCCTGTCACGGCAGTGGAGCTCTCTAGCCAAAGTCTAGTATGGGCTTGCTCCCTCGACACATAATTGTCATGAAGAGAACAAACAAAAGGGCTGCAGACAACATTTGTATTTTGAGTATTAAAGGTATACCACTTGGTTTGGGGGCAAATTTATGTTTTTGTTATTTCATTTCATTGGGTTGTATCCAATTAAGTTCTAACCAAAGTTGACCCATTGGTAAGCCATTGTGACTTAGTGGTTAGAGTGTCAGACTAGGACCTGGGAGACCAAGGTTCAAATCCCCACTCAGCTGTGAAGTTCACTGGGTGACCTTGGGCTAGTCACTGCCTCTCAGCCTAACCTACTTCATCACAAGTTTGTGGTGGGGATAAAATGAGGATGAGAAAAACTATGTATGTCACCTTGAGCTACTTGGAGGAAGGGAAGGAAATAAAGTACATGTGCTGCCAACATGTGAATATTGTTGGTGGAGCGCGTATAAGCATGCCACGCTCTGTTACACCTCACCTCCATTATATCCTCGTCCTTCCCTCTTCTGGGTCCAGAAGGACCTACTACACATTGGCAATCACATGTCATTTGGACGTGCCTAATATTAAAATCAGGGGTGTGGGTGGCACTGTGGTCTAAACCACTGAGCCTAAGGCTTGCCGATCAGAAGGTTGGCAGTTCGAATCCCCACGATGGGGTGAGCTCCCATTGCTCGGTCCCAGTTCCTGCTAATCTAGCAGTTCAAAAGCCAGTCAAAGTGCAAGTAGATAAATAGGTAATGCTCCAGCGGGAAGGCAAATGGTGTTTCCATGCGCTGCTTCTGGTTTCACCAGAAGCGGCTTCATCATGCTGGCCACCTGACCTGGAAAACTATGAGATGAGCGCCACAACCCCAGAGTCATTCGTGACTGGACTTAACTGTCAGGGGTCCTTTACCTTTACCTTTTAATATTAAAATAAAGTAAGTGGACATGTCTAACTTAGGTTTCAGTAGTAATACTCTGAGCAAAAGTTATTTGAACACAATCTCTGAATATAACTTGCCTTCATTTTATCTACCCACCTTACTTGTATATTCATTCAGAATGGGGCAATTTCAAACAAACAATTTGGAAATAAGCTACAGGCAGTATTTTTTTTGACAACAAATCCCCTCATAAAGATGTTGCTTCATTTGAAAAGTTATGAGCATCAATAAATGTAATAGCTGACTTCAAACATTTTGTGGAGATTAAACTGGTAAATAATGTTCACAGGAATGTGGATAGAAGCATCTATTACTACACATTTTCCAAAAGAAATAAAAAGTCATTTCTTTCCAGAGAAGGGGTTCATAATTTCATAACAATAAGCTATTTGTGTTGTTTTGTGCAGAGGTATTATTAGTCCTTATCATTTTGTCTCCATATTAAATACATAACTTAAAGGGTAATCATTAAATTAAATAATCATAATATTCCATTTCGTTTATTACACCATCTTAAATGTGTTTTATTAACTAGTTATCACTTTGACTGAAGTATATGCCCTTGATAATAAAATGTGTTCTTATTTATTTACCATATTTGTGTCTCATTGCTCTCCCAGGGGTTTAAGAAGAGCCAAAGGTTGTTTCCTATTCGTAGAATCACAGAGTTGGAAGGTACCTCAAGAATCACCCATTGCAACTCCTTACTGATGGAGGAAATTTAATGCTCCTTTATTCTTGGTGGGTGCTCATCCAACCCCAAATTCTCTAATAAAGGAGAGTCCACCCTCCCCACCCCACCCCCACACAAGCTGTCTGTTCCACAGTCCAAGAACTCATGCCATCAGGAAATTCTTCCTGCTGCTTAGTGGAATCCCCTTTCTTGCAATTTGAACCCTTTGACTCAGGTCTTACCATCTGGAGCAACAGAAACAAAACACATTTGCTCATTTATGTGACAGATATTTGTAGGTCTCTATAATATGACCGCTTAAAGCACTATGCAGCCCACGACCCACGTACCTATGGGACCGCCTCTCCTGGTATGCCCCGCAGAGGACCTTAAGGTCCACAAATGACAACACTTTGGAGGTCCCAAGTCGCAAGGTGGTTAGATTGGTCTCAACTAGGGCCAGGGCCTTTTCAGTACTGGCCTCAACTTGGTGGAATGCTCTGTCACAAGAGACTAGGGCCCTGCGGGACTTGACATCATTTCCGCAGGGCCTGCAAGACAGAGCTGTTCCACCTGCCCTTTGGTTTGGACTCAGTTTGACCCTTATGTTTCCCTCCCCTTATGGTTTTGATCTATGGGCTACTATTAAAATGAGGCTGCAATTTAAATTGTATTTAAACCGGTATTTTAAATTGGTCCCCCCCCCCCATTATGTTTTTATTGTAATTTTACTGGCGTTAGCTGCTCTGAGCCCTGCTCTGGCTGGGGAAGGCGGGGTATAAATAAAAAATTATTTATTTATTTATTTATTATTACCATATGCTATCATATCTTTTCCAAAAATACCCAGATCCATCAACATTCCCTCATAGGATATGGTTTCCAGGCCACACACCATCTTTGGCCTCTTCTGCACTACACATTGAAAGCAGCATTGTTCCCCTTTAAATAGCCATGACTCCCATCAAAGAATCCTGAGAACTGTAGTTTGTTAGGGGCGCATAGCATGGTTAATAGACTCCCTCATAGAGTAGGGAGTCCCAAAGTTCCTGGGAAGAGGGATTGACTGTTTAACCACTCTTGGAACCTTAGAGCAATAGGGGGTTTTTCACAACTCTCAACACCTTTAATGAGCTAAAGCTCCCAGGATTCTTTGGGGGAAAGCCATGGATGTTTCAAGTGGCATTATACTGCTTTAAATGTATAGTGCAAATGGGGCTTTTGTTGTCCTCCTCTGGATAACAAGCCTTTGAGGAGGATTTGGCTGAGAGACAGGAATTGGACCAAGGTCACCCACAGTACATTTGATGGCTGAACAGAAATTAGAACCCAGTCTTCCTAGCCTCAAACCAATATTTATTATATAATGGCTCTTACACTAACACAACATATATGGGTGAATAATTCACCTGATTCAGTTAAAGTTGAACATCTTTGCATCTCCCTAATTTTTTCAGTGATGGTGATTTACAATCCCCGCTCACCTATTGCAAACAATGGGACACAGAAAAAACCTTGATTAACTTTGATGAGATCACACACGTATTAAAGAATGACACAGATACTTGGAAGGAAAACAGCAAAGTTTGATTCATATTTACAAACAAAACCCCCAAATCACTTACTTTTAACTCAGCTAACAGACATCTTTCTCTTGTTGTTCATTATCTCTTACCGCTCTGAAATGGAATGCTTTGATTTCCAACAAGATAATGAATCAATACAAACTACAGGTGTTCTCTTTTCTTGCTTTGATAACTCTTTTTCATATAATTATTGAAATGTAACTGCTTCCACAGTATGTTCAAAATTCAAAGATCAAACTCATGTTTTGAGCAAGATTTTATTCATACCCACTCATCATAGAATGTATTTGTGCTTGTTTGAAGAGTAGTACTGAAGAGCAATCTGTATGCTAAGGCATCACTGAGCTCTTTGGGTGTCTGGCATATTTGGAATTTTGAAGAAGCGTTGTGGGTGCCTTTCACAAAATTGCTGGGTTGGTTTTTAGGGGTTTTTTTGAGGGGGGTGGCATAAAAGAAAATGCCCATTGTCCATGGTGTGGCATAACAAAAAATGGCTACTACATCTGAAAGAGTGGGAAAAGAGACAACATAATAATGCAGGCATGCAGCCCCCATAGGGGAAAAGTGTCTACATCAGCCATGCTGATGCCTGCTCACAGAAAAGCTTTTTGCCCCTCCCCTCTGTTCAGAAATGGGAAGGTGAGTGTCCAGTAATAGCACTGAATGAAAGGTGGCATGGTTAAGGAGGTGTGTTCAGTGTAGGAGAGGCTGAGCCAGTGCAAACAGGAACTGAACAGAAAGAGCAAATGGTTTCTTGTGCATAGTGGATTTCGGGGGGAATATTTTCTGACGCTGCCTATGACACCCATAGGAGGTACAGGTGGACTTATTGATCAGCGCTACATTAGCAAACCCTATGCTTTTGCAGAATTAAAGTGCCAGCCACCAAAGCAATCAGTGTTCACATAATGAACACTATGGTTTTCTTTATAACTTTTTGTGTGTATATATTCTTACTATATTTCCACAATTCTATTACAGCTCATTTGGAAAATGACCATTTAAATTAAAATAATCATCTGCCTTAATAATGAGAAAGTTAATTCAAAGCACTAATTTTTAAAAAAACAAACAAACCTAGAAGTAAAATACATTTCTCAGTCCTCACTTTAAAAAAAAAAAAAAAAAGAACGAAACTTCAAGAAAATAGCTACCTTTTCAGGTGTTTTAGCACATTTCTGCTTGCTACAATCCAGCTACACACATGGCTAGATTTAGCAGAAATTAGCCACAATTAAATCCCACTGAAATCAATGGGATTTTAGCTGGTTGCAACTAAGCTGTGTGCACCAATGATTTAGTTTAATTAAAGCCAATAATAATAAAAAGACAGAAACATCTCACAAATCATTTCTTAGCAATCATAAGCCCAGCTATTATCCACTCCACTCAGTTAAGTCAATTTCATTTGCCCATTCTCCTATGCAAAACAAACCACATTCACTCAAAATATCCAGATATGTACAACCCACAAAGCAGAAAGTTTTGGAGCAAAATATAGTAATGTCACAATACACTCAATTTCCACATTGATTCACATCTGTCATGTTTCAGCTAACCAATATGAGAAAAATTACTGCAAATGCACACTGCAATTCCAAAGCTGTTTACTTAGAAGTAAGCCCCATTCCGTTCACATTGAGTAGTTGGTGGGTATGGTGGAGGAGGAGTAAAATTGGAGATTGTAACCATCACATGCACCAGCATCCATTATCCCCCACCACGCCCCACATTCTTTGCTTAACATCCAACTGGGAGAAGGATTGTGGTTAACTTGGATAGTGTAGTAGTAAGTAAGTAAGTAATAGTACCCCACCCATCTGACTGGGCTGCCCTAGTCACTCAGGGTGGCTTCCAGCATATATAAAAACCATAATAAAGCATGACATATTAAAAGGCTTCCCTATACAGGGCTGCCTTCAAATGTCTTCTAAAGATTCACAAATCTGATTCCCTCCTATAAATTGGCATGGCTACCTACATTATTAACAACTACTACTATGACTGTAAGACATGCTTTCCAGCATGAACTGTGCAAAACCTATCCACTGTAATGTATTTCAAAGGCACCCAAACCACTCACCCTCCATTTCACACATACACATATACACACACACACCATGATTGTGAAAGTATTCGGCATTCATATGGTTAATTCTCAGCTAGATAAGGTTTTTTTCCCAATTAGTTAACGTCATTGCTGAACTAGCTACATCCCCTATCCAGTTCCTCTATTCTGTCCTATATAGCTGGGTGGTGCAGAGGAAGATAAAGAAGCCCAGACTTCAGGGGAGGAAATAACAGTCAGCCTGTTTCCAGGTGTCTTATAGCAATTTTTGAGGGGGGTAAAAATATTTCCCCCAAAATGTTTTTGTTCAGTGCCTTTGTCTCTCCCACTTGCTTGCTGCTTCAGCACCAGTTCTTGTCTCCTCACCCCCCCCCCCTTCCTGCCCTCTCCTTCTTCTTGGCTAACTCAATTGATGATGCAGGAGAATGGCAGTGAGCACCTTCAATGTGGGATTGATCGGGAGTAATTGATCGGGCGTAATAAAGCATGTTCAAACACAACAGAAAAGTGCAAGAGAGCTGGCTGTAGCGTCTGTTTTGTGGGTGGCAAGAAGAGACTGAGATATGATTGCCTGAAATCTCTTGTTTGTGCGTCCTTAATATTGGCAGATCAGAGGAGCTAACATATAATCAAGTTGCTCTCCACTCTCTCTGAACTCAGGGCTGCTCTTAAAGTGCATTCGAAAACTGCAGCTGGTGCAAAACATGGCAACCAGAATGTTTTTCTGGTGTGCACATTTCAGGCCATGCTATGCCAGCCTTTCATCAATTGCTTCCAATTAGTTTCTGAGCTCAGCTCAAGGTGTTGGTCCTTGCCTATAAGCCCTGTATCAGAGGAACCTGCAGTCCTCTGGATATCATTCAACTCCACTTCCATAAGCTCTATCCAGCATAGGCATGGATGATGGAATGATGGAAAGTGGAGTCCAACAACACCCCTTGTCCTATACAGTTTAGGACCAGGATAGTTCTTTCCATATGAGCTGGCCTAATAAGTTACAATTAGAGGCCCTGACGTCTGTCCCACCACCAAACAGGATGATGAAATGATGAAAATGTTGCAGAAATTGCCCGAAGGAAGATATTGAAAAGGCATGACACAGAGTCTCTTTTTACCTCTAGACTGTTTCTTACTCAAACTTGACAATGATACTCAATGGTCCAGACTGAAGACTTCCTGCACCCAAAAATATTGGAAGGTATGCTTATCTGGCTGTTCAAATATAGACACCAATGCAAATATTTAGGTTCATGTTGTACATAAGTTGTCCTGTCTTGATCAAGAAGTTAGTCCATGTATCCCATATCAAACTTTAGAGGACAAGATCACTGCTACTTCAGCCCTTTGGTGAATTTACTTTGAAGATACAGCACACCCTTATGCCTTGCCAACAGAAGTTCCCCAGTATATGAACTAAATAAAAATAAAATAAAATAAATGTGCCTGAGGATCAGCTCAGGTTTTAGTAATTATGCAGCACATAATGGAAAATGTTGGAAAGGCTTTATCTTGATCATTTAGCAATAGGCATTCTTCTGACATCTCCTCAGTTTTAATACCTCTTTAATATTCGTGCATAAATAATTCAAATCTTCTTCATTAACCTTCCTGGCAGCTGCCACTGTCAAGATCCCCAAGAGGCTATGAGAGCTTCCCTTCTGCAGAAGATGACAGCATTAGATCTAAGCTTGTTGCATATTATTATTATTATTATTATTATTATTATTATTATTATTATTTTATTTATTTTTGGCATTGTTTGCAAATGGAAATGCAGAAGGACACTTCTTAAAAATCAAAACCAGGAGCATTTCGTTCATTCTGGGGAACCTGTGGCTCTCCAGATGTTGTTGGACTCCAACTCTCCTTAATCCCAACCCACACGGAGCAGTCAAGAAGTTGGTAGCTGCAGTACAATGTCTAGAGGGTCACAGCTTCCTCACCCTTGAGCTAATTGCACATGAAAGGTAAGCAAAGTCTTTGGGGAGTGTTATGTGCAGGTTACAGTTTGAGCCAAAGTTACAATTTGTGATGAACAGTCAGGAGCAGAATGCAGCAGGGCTAGGTCATTTACCAAATAGTAACCCATTACAATATGAGAATAATCATTTTCGCAAATATGCTATATATATATATAATGAGATAAGAATGTTATCTCTCTACTGCTGTGGCTTTCCAAGGTTTCAGGCAGGGGATCCTCAGAGCTATCTGAAGATGCCTGGGATTGAACCTTGTTCTTTCTGCTTGCAAAGCAGACATTCTACGCAAATAGCTCTGCCTCCCCCCACCACAGATAGGTTTATTAGAACAGAGGTTTGGCGGGAACCTCAAAGGGCTGTGACGTGGAGAGGCAGACCAGGAACTTGTCTCAGGGATCAGGGTGCTGCTCACGGCCATGCAAAGGGTGCCCTCCACTAGATGGGAGAGTGGTCATTCTGTCACAAAACTATGCCCTAACAAGTTATGTAGGCACTGCACACACAATTGGGAAGCTTCTTGTTGTTTAAAATCAGCCACCTGGTTCAGGATATCGTGATACAAATAAGATATGGTAAGTCAGTTGATAGTTTCCTTTAGGATTAACTTTCAATTCCAAAGGAAATATGCAGGCTAGCAGGCCCGAACAGACTCCTGATGTAAGCATTGATTCTGCCTTTATCCTGTTTCAATTCAGGAAACATACCAATCTTCAGCATTTAATAGGTTTTCAGGGAGCTGTTGGTTTTAAATCAGAGGAGGATCAAGGATATGGCTTGCAATGCTTATTCTGGAGGAACACAGAGAAATGAAATGTCATGTAACTAAACGAAGCGCTGCAGATCTTTGTAGGACAATTCATATACAGTCTTCGCAGCACACAATTAGATTTCATATAAATGGCTACGGGCAAACAAGGGATGCTCTGTCTTCTCAATCTAGTGACACAGACGGAAGAGTTGTTTTGTGTTCTCCGATCAAGCAACACTAGCAAGCAGCGGCGGCAGCAGCTAACAACAGCTTTGGCATTTGTGGGGTATCTTTTTTTTATTTTAATGGTGCTGTCTCTGGACTCACAAGCTCGCTTAGATTTGCTGTGCTTCAGTGAATGCAGGTCAGGCAGCTATGTGAAATGTGCTCCCAATCTGTTTGTGACAACGGTAAATTTCAAAAACAAAGGCGGTGAGGAGGGAACCAAGAACATCTTGCACACTCAGTAAGAACCAGCAGGTGCATTTTGTGGTTTGTTTTCATCACCAGAGCATAAGAGGAGCTTTCTGGATCAGGCCAGTGTCCCATGTAGTCCAGCATCCTGTTCTCACAGTGGCCAACCAGATGCCTGTGGGAAACCTGCAAGCAGAATTTGGGCACAAGAGCGACCTCCCCTTCTGTGGTTTCCAGCAACAGGTATTCAGAAGCACAGCTGCTTCCAATTGCGGAGGCAGATCATAGCCATCATGGCTAGTAGTCATTGATATCCCTCTTCCATGAATGTGTCTACCGTAATTCTCTTTTTAAGGTAGGCAGGGTCAGGAGGTAGAAGTGGGTGAAGCAACAGATGTGGCTCTTATCTTTGTGCCATAGGCGGCATTCCAGCCATGCAAAAGTCTGAGGTGTTTGTGCGTGTACACACATAGAGGCAGAGAGGCAGAGACAGATCTCCTTCATCCATGCAGGCAATAGACACAATCATAGCTTAAAGACAAAGTCCATCTAGGGAAAAGCACCCAAGGGTGTCATGGAGCAGGCCCCCAGACCCAAGGTTCCCTGCCTTGCTATATTTGTTCCACATGGACAGCTGGTTGTGTGGTGGCACTGCCAGCTACATTGTTAAGAGACCCTCCTGTTTTCTTCTAGTTGCAGACATATTAGAATTTGGGGCTTAATTGTGTGACCAGTGGTTATGGAATGCCATATCCCCATGAGATATGACTGCCAGATGCACAACTTTAAGCAGCTACTGCATGGCTGAGGGTTTTTTGAGAACATCCATACTTCAGGAATAAATAGATCAGCTCCAGGCTAACAGTGTAATACCATAAAGAGTGGCTATGCTACAAAATAAACAGCCTGTGGAAAATAGATTTTTCTAACATCCTTCAGTTATATTAATCAATAGCAACAGTAAGTACACCATTTTCAGATATAATCATTTTCAAGATGACAGCATCCCTTTAAGTCAGCAGCACTTGCTTAAAGAAAAGAGCTGTGTATGTTTGAATCCAAGAGCACATTTGCACATACTGCAGCTCTAAAATATTTAAATGACCATCGCTCGATCTTTGCAATTAGTTCCTGTTATCTGTCACATTACAGGATGCAGCCTCTTAAGTCATTCTGCTTCTCAATTACAGCCTTAGATTAAACTCTTGGTCTTCTCACCCACAGACATTTAGCAACTAGAGAGGCCAAAAAATAAATAAATACCTGGTTATTTCTAATTGGGATAGGAGGTAGTACATCAGTACACTCCCCTGAACTCCGTTGCTCTAGAGCCCAGAGCAGCATCTAATGGGCTTAAGTTGGACTTTGGTTGAATGTTAGGAAATTGCTAGATGATAAGGACATCAGAATCTGCCTTACACTAACTCAAACCATTGGTCCATCTAGCTCAGTACTACCTACACTGACTACCAGCAGCTCTCCATGCAACATCACACACACACGTTTGCATGTGACGTCACATGCACTATGTGCAGGCGTGTATGGATGTTGCAAGTCTGTGTTGTGGTGGCGGATGGAAGCTGTTCCCCTTTAGTGTTTAGAGCCATAACTTCTAACCTGTTCTAGACACATTACTCAGAAAGAAGCACCACTTCGCCCTGGTGCTCTTATTTATCACATGCAAGAAGGTCTATGCAGGGTGGGGCAGTCAAAAATAGAGCTTCTTCTCCCTGCAGCCTGCAGTGAGACTGTCCAGAACCCTACCAGAGCCAGTGTGGTGTAGTGGTTAAGAGTGGTAGACTCGTAATCTGGGGAACCGGGTTTGCTTCCCTGCTCCTCCACATGCTGCTGCCGGGTGACCTTGGGCTAGTCACACTTCTCTGAAGTCTCTCAGCCCCACTCACCTCACAGAGTGTTTGTTGTGGGGGAGGAAGGGAAAGGAGAATGTTAGCTGCTTTGAGACTCCTTCGGGTAGTGATAAAGCGGGATATCAAATCCAAGCCTCCTCCTCCTCCTCTCCACAGCCAGCAAGGCACCCCTTTCTATGGAGAGAGGCTCTGCCTCTGTGTCTGAGCCCCCCTCCCTGAAAAGGGTGCCTTGCTGGCAGTGGCAGAGAGCAGATGGGGTGTGGCTGGCATGCATCCTGGGGGGCGTGGCACCTGGGGGGCGTGGCAGCCACAATGGCACCCCACTGAGATTGTGGTGCTAGGGGTGGTGCGCTCCCCCACCCCCCTCTTCCTCCACCAGTGCTCACTGGCTGGCTGCAGAGGGCAGAGTTGAAATGCTTCTCTCTTGGAAGTAGCACCACTGCCTTCTGCTGGCTTTTCTAATTGACTTTGTGGGTGCCCAGCCCTCACGCTTATATTATTGTGGGTGCCCAAGCACCCATGGCCCCCAGGAGTTGGCTTCTATGCTGGGGAATGAAACTGGGACCTTCGACATGCAAAGCAGATGCTCTACCACTGAGCTGTAAAAAGGTAAAGGGACCCCTGACCATTAGGTCCAGTCATGACCGACTCTGGGGTTGCGGTGCTCATCTCGCTTTATTGGCCGAAGGAGCCGGCGTACAGAATCCGAGACCAGGGAGAAGAGTTGGTGGAAGAAGATTGGAAGAAATTTAAAGATTATCTACAGAAATATTGTAAAATTAAGGAATGTTAGAAAGATGTTGGAATGAAGTTACATGGCTTTAGCGGAAATGCTATAAAGAATTAAGTACAATAGATTGTAAATGGATTAAAAAAAAAATGTCCTAGGCTCTGTGGTTTAACCCACAGCGCCACCCGTGTCCCAACCCACTGAGATGTAGGCTCTTCCCAAAGAGCAGTTTCATCATAATTTTATTTGTATGCCGCCTCTCCATCGTTAACTCAAGGTGGCTTACAAAATAAAGGTATTTAGATAATTACAAACATCGCAAAATTATTTATAAACATTAAATAAAACACTTCAAAAAGTACACAACTAAACTGAACAATTCCCGCATAAATCATAAGATCTAAAACTAAAGATACACAAATAACAACAGCAGCAACAACCCTCCCTAAACAATACCCCAGCCCAACAGTGTGTTCTGCAGCTTCAGCTTTTGTAGCTGGAGTCAGTCAACGCCCCTCCCTCCCAGCCCATGTGGGAAAAGGCCTGCAAGAAAGGGAGCAGGTACCCCAGGACTCACAGCCAATATTGTCTCCAACTTTTCAGTTTGACAACTGACCCAGTTATTTAGAAGGGTGGTGGTGGGTATCACTACAGGTCTTCAACCAGGGATTGCACAACCATCGCTTGGGGTTCCTTTAGGTCTGGCTTTACTACATCAAGCAGTTGGATTAGATGGTCTACAAGGATCCCTCTGACTGATTTTATGATCCTCAGCTGTCTTAAGGACTCTTGTTTTCTGTCTATTCACATTCACTTTCCTCCCTTTCACTCTATTCCTCCTGTACCCATTTATTCAGCACACCTGGCTTAGAACACTCAGTATGTTGCATTTTCTTTTTGAGCATCACTGTATCTTACCTCTCCTTCCATAGGATATTGTGTGTCTGAGCTAATTCTATGGGGATAAGCCGTAACCTAGCTGTGGAGCTCAGGATTTGAATGCAGATTTAATTCCCAGCAGCTCCAATTGTAGTGAGGAGCTGGTGTGTCTTCCCATTGGCATTCATCCAATAGTGGTGCATGTGCTGAGCTGGAGCTGTCTTCCATCCCAACACAAGTATCCTTGCTGAACAGGTCTGGGCTGGAGCAGTGGCAAGGACTGGCCACATGGTCACAAAGGCATGAACAACAGTGCTAAGCCGGAGCTCTTGATGTTGCAACCACAGGTCCCAAACCTCATTGCTGCCCTACCCCAGCCCTGTCCAGGCAATCATCAGCACCACCAGTGTTGGGAAAGTGGCTCTTCCCAACCTCATGTGCCACTACTGCTGCTATTCTTTTCCCTATTCCAGTAAAACAAGTTAGCAGTGCCAAAATCATCATCTAGAGAAGGAGCCATAGCTCAGCTGTTGAACATCTGCTTTACATGTAAATGGACCTAGTTTCAGTCCCTGGCTTCTCCTATTTTAAAATGATTTAGTATTAGTTGATTACCCTCTGACTAGAGTGCTTCTGCTACCCAGAGTAAGCACCATTGGGCTAGAACAGCCTTCCCCAAACTTGTGCCCTCCAGATGTGTTGGACCGTGACTCCCATGACCATTAGCAATGCTGCATGTGGCAGATGGCGGTTATATTTCAAAAGATATGGAGGGCACCAGGTTGAAGAAATATGGGCTGGGTGGATGGCCAAATTGTCTAACATAGTATAAACAAATCCCCTTCTAGAATCCCAGCAGTTTATCCAATGCTAGTCAGAGCCTGTCTCACCCCTCTGTGACATTGGGAAAGATCAGGCAATCACCCCAGGTGCATTCTCAATAGAAATAAATGCAATGCAGTATCTACTGAAGCAATAGTGTAGACTTTAAAAAAAAAAATGGTGGAGAAATTAAGTTTCCTTCCATTTTATATAGGTAGACACACTTTGGAATTCAAGAGGTAATTCCATATCCTTATTGTTAGTTTTAAATTAGAAATGACCAGACATTTCATTCTCCTTTGGATCCACTTGCAATGCAATTATGGTGCTATTTTCAAACCAAAGAAATGGAAGAACATTCTTGGGTCACCTTTTTATTTATGAAATGTAATAGCAGGAGATGGTAAAAACAACATAATTCTCTTGGAAAGCTCAGTTCAGTAAAGCTTGTTTCACCTTAAGGCTTAGTTCATAAAAGCTTGTTCAGAGCTCAGTTTGGAGGAGCTGAAATCATGCCAAGCCTTTCAGGCTTGCTTAGAAATGCAGGCTCTATAAACTCAAACCTCCTGGTTAGATTTAGTAGATATCATCTGCCTCAAAGCCCCTGTATTCTGCGTTTCTTCCTGCCACATTATTTCTAAACTATGGCATTGCTGGAAAGATCCCAGAAGCTTTTTGAAAAGGAGTGGGCTTGCCTGGGACAAATGAGAGAGAGCACGGAGAAGTTGCTAGATAATTTCAGAGGCTTGCAGCCTTCTAGAAGGGGAGGAAATTGTAATGGAAAAAGGGCATATCTATTTTCATTGGTAAAGATTATAACTAAATGTGGACAGAGAAATAGGCTGCCGCATTGCCTTATCCAGCATTCCTTTTCTTAGCTCTGAACTTTATGGCAGACAATAGGCTCATGATCAATACCCTTTCAGGGCCATTGGTTATTCCAACCCTTTGGAATGTCTGTCACTCACCATATGCCTCTGGGGTGCTAAAGGAAGCCATTTTGAAGTGTTCAGTCTTGGCAGAAAGACCAAGTGTGTGAGAAGACTGAATTTAAAATCTACCATCATTGTGGTTGCATAATCTTTATTCAATGCATGAAGTGTTATTCTAAGTGGGTAGGTATGCTAGAGTATTTAATACCCCAAGTAAAGAAAGGAGAAAGGTAAATATTTGTGCTTTGTTTTCTTTTACAAAGAGAGGTCAAAACAATGTGTATGAGTGAAGTGGAGGGGGGAGAAGGGGAAGAGAAAGAAAGAAAGAAAGAAAGAAAGAAAGAAAGAAAGATTCAGCCAATAATATTTTGAGAGTATTAATTGCTGTAATCTATCTATATGGGAAAAATGGCAACAGAGGAGGAATAATACCTGTTGGATTGCATTGCTTAAATGGCATCTCTGAACACAGCTTTCAGCTGGCTGGTTTGAAGAAACAGCTAGGAGCTGTAAAGTTTGCTGTTGTTTCAAGACTAAAGACTAGTATTTCAGTACTGCTTATTCCAACCCTCCAGCATTTTGCAACTGAAAATAGAGACATGCATGTAACACTCTGATTCTGAGCCCAAAGATTACTACATGAAACCCTCTCCCTTCCAAACACACACACTATTACACATTGCACTATTTATCTATTGCTGGAAGCTCTGCATTATTTATCTATTGGATTTCTTTAGCGTGCAACACACTGCAATCATTTAAAAGTGAAGGGAATGCTTGTTTTGGGGTGCTAAAGATATACCTGAAGTGGGAACACACACACAATTGTCTTATAATCAGGGGTGGAGGAAGGGGGTTATGATAGTGGTGGTCTGCCCTGAGTGTCACCACTGAGGGGGGGTGACAAAATGCCAGGCAGCACTCACCGTGAGGCCTGCAGCACGCCTGAGCCATGCATCTCTCCTGGGAGAGACACAGTGGCTTGGGTGAACAGGCTCCAAGCTCTCAAACGGTCCGCCTGCCGATTCCCCCTTAGCTGTAGTGGGAGGAGGCAGGCAGACTCCTGGAGGCCCCATGGAGCGTCCTGCCCTGGCTTGCCCCGCCCCAGCCATAGGGCACATGTGCTGCCCCAGGCGCCCAATCGGCTTGCTCCACCGCTGCCTATAATACGTTATCAATGCTTCTAAATATACCTCAACGGCTGCAGGGCATGGAATGGCAGGTTAGTGCTTTGCACAGTGCCCTAGTGTTCATGTGATCAAGAGGGGCAATTTAACCCTATTATCTCTGCTATGGTGCTGATTGCAAAGTGCCCCAAATAAAGCCAATAGGGAATTACCACCTGGTGCAAACATCACCTTCAGAGGAACATTTTTTGTTAGAAGAATAGCAGGAGAAGAAAGCTATAACTATTTTTTTTTAAAAAAACTGGTCTTCAAAAATATGTCAGGGAGCAGTGCATCATATGTAAAACCACAATACAAAACACAAAGACAAATATTATAAAACAATAAATGAAAAATTAACAAGAATTGGCATAATGCATGGGTAAGGCAATGGGGTGCCCTCCTGATGTTGTTTGTTGTATTGGCTGAGGCTGATGGGAGTTGGAGTCCAACAGAATCTGGAGGGCAGCACATTGGTGACTCCTGCCCTGATACATCTTAAAATGCCACAAAACTCCAGTTGTCGCAGATACAATAAAACATTCAAATAAGAGCCATGGGAACCAAATAAGGTTTAAAACCCTCCTTTAAATCCTGAACTGGTTAGAGCCAGCCATAGAGAAGGAGCCATCATGGAGGATCCACATCTGCTGTGATCCCAATATTTGTCATAACCCTCTGATATATTATTTGCATTTAAAAAAACAACACTAATCTTCATATCAAATGCGAGTTTGCGTTTAACACAATATCTACTTTGATTTTTACCCTAAAATCCAGACTGTACCTGGCAAATTAGGACAGTTTGAGAGAATGCTGCATGGGAGACAGTCCCCTCAACTTGCCAAGTTATTTTTTTAAAAAACCAGCTATAAGAGAAACCGGAACTTTCTCATCACAATAAAACTAACAGTGCAATCTTAAGCGTGTCTACTAATAACTAAGCCCTATTAAATTCAATGGGGCTTACTTCTAGGAAAGTGGGCTTAGGATTGCAACTTAAGCCTGTAAAATGGTGTTCTCAGTCATCTTCTTGTTTGGTGGGAAAGGAAGCATAAAATAGTTTTGGGTGTCCCCCCCCCCGTTTCTTCTTAATCACACCCTTTTTCACTCCAAGGAGCACCCATCCAAGCACTCTCATCCATATAAATCGAAGAGGGAGGAAAACAAACAACCGCAAAAAGGTGCATACACAACAAAACAAATCTTGTTCTTACCCACTAAATTATATTTGAAAAACTGACTGCAGTCCTCCTCCATTCCTTTCATACACCATTACGCTGTCAAGAATCATAAATGCCCACTCCTAAGTGCACCGTACATTTGTGACAGCAAGATGCCTAGAAGGGATTTCAATTATTTCAACCAAAAGAAGGACGACTGAACAAAATGTACAAATCTTGTGAGTGCCACATTGGGAAACTATTTGAGCATGGGTAAAACTGCAGATCCCAAACACACATCCCTCTCTTCAGAATTGCCTATGGAGTGTGTGAATAAGAATATAAGCAGAGCCCTGTTGGATCAAGCTAAAGGCCTGTCTAGTCCAGCATTGTATTCTCTCGGTGGCCTATTTGAAACCCACAAGGAGGAGATGACTGGACTGGATGGTTGCTGGACTAGATTGGGTGGAGCTGCCTGCTTGGCCAGGAAATAGATTAGGTGACCACGGGCCATTTATTTCCTTACTCTCAGCTAAAGCTACTATACTACAGTTACAGGATTCTTGTGAGGGTTAAAGGGGATAAATCATGTTCACCTTGAAGGCAGGATGCACAATAAATGCATGAATCTCTCTCTCTATATATTAGAATTTATTATATGCTTATATTCTGTTTTTATTTCATGAGGAACTTCAAAGCAATATACACGTAGTTATTTCATCCAGGACCTAGCCTTGATTTGGACCTGCTTAGCTTCAGTAAATTGCCAGTCAACCAAATGTTTGTTGCCATCGATAAACCATTAATGAAAAGTTAAAATATGAAGCAATACAAAATAACAGCCTCAGTAGAACCAATTCTTAATACCTCAGGATGACAAGTTAGAAACAATCATACAGACTCTGAGACAAACTGCAACATTCAGATACATTGTACCTATTTAGTAATATCTTTATTTGACCTATTCTTTGCTACATCAGATGCCTTTAGAGCAGACAGGGAGAACCTGTGGCTCTCCAGATGTTGTTGGACTTCCATCGGCCCCAACCAGCATGGCCAATGGTCAAGGATGAAAAGAGCTGGAGTTCAAAAGGAACAGGAGATTCCATCGGTTAACTATCACTGCAGTAGACCGGGTACCAGGAATTTACCCATGTGTGCTTGGAACACATTATACTGTTCTTTGGCTGGCAATCTGAAAGACACAGCAGGCAGTTTTTCAATTTCTCTAAAAAGCAGTGAGAGAGAGAGGTGGCTAACTAAAGTTCAATGTTCTTATGTATATCTTCACTAATACATAAATGCAAATAGCAAATCTTGGACTCTTGCTGGATTTGTGATTATCTGCAGACTTCGGGCACCCAGGCCCATGGATGGATTATGCTGATCTGTACATGTAGCACTTTCATCCAGGACAGATATTATCAAGATTTTGCATTTTACTTAACTGTAGTGGAAAAGTCTGCCTAAAGTCTTGTTAAGTGCTTGTTATCTTTTAAAAAAGAGAGTTTGTCCCTAGTAAGGAAAGCTATACAAGGGAATTTATATATGTGGTCTTTTGGTTTTATTCTTACTTGTATAAAAAGAGGAAATGAAGGGAATTGATAGGTGAGTGAAGTACAGTTTCCTGAAACTATGGGCACATCTCTACCAGACATCCAAAGCATTGTTCTACCACTTTAACAGTCATAGCTTCTCTTGCCCCTAGGAACTGTGGCTTGTTAAAAGTGCTGAGGTGTTAGGAGACCCTCTTCGCCTCACAGAGCTGCAATTCCCAGAGTTCCCTGGGAAGAGGAACCTGATTTTTAAACCACTCAGGAAATTGTTATTCTGTCAGGGCAATAAGGGCTTCCTAACCATTCTTAACACTCTGAACAATCAACAGTCCTCAAAATTCTTTTGGGGTAAGCTGTGACTATTGAAAATGGCATGATGGTGCTTTAAATGTATAGTGCAGATGAGGCCTAAGATAATAACAAGCCTGGATAATGAGGAATTGTTTTTGCCTCATGCCCAAAGGAAGACCATGCTGTCACCAGGAAGATTTCTGTGCGGGAAGTCTTCCCTAATTGGGGAGCCACCTTGAACAGGCTCATTCTCAATGGTGCCGCTTATGCCTATACTTTCAGTCTGATCCACCAGAACTCTTACTATGTTCTTACAAAAAATAGGGCTGATAATCTGCACTTGCTTGGTTTCCACATTTTATTTTTATTAGCATCTTATTTCTTCATAGCATTAACAGATGCCAATCATGCTAGACCCTGAGGTTTGGAGAAAACATCTACCGTTCATATGATGAGATGAGGTAGACAGAACAGAAAAGGGAAGGTTCATCTCATTGAGACTCACAGGGAAAATTTAGCACCATATATAATAAATGTAAACCTTGCACTCTTCAACACTTTGATTATAGTCTACGCACACAATGTATTTTTAAAAACCCACGCTGCTGCTTTTTAAAACATTAAAGGGGAAATTATGCAAATGTTAACACATTAGATTGATTAGGTTGGGATGAAACCTTTTCTACTTTATTTTATATTTTAACAGAAGAGTCACAATTACAATGATTGAGAAAGTGGGATGTTAATGAAGCATGCTATTGCTAATCAATGTTTCCCACTCGGGTGATGGTGGGGGCTCAGCCCAGTCACCCTCAAGGCTAACCATTCACCCCACTAAACATCTCTTGATACAGTGTATTTAGAAATCTCTAAATACTCTTATAATGACAATAATTTCTGCTTAAGTCAACTGTAGTTGACAAATGGAAACTAGGGCTGAAGAAAGGCCTCCCAGAATTCTTCATGGGCAGTGAAGTTGAAGTTGAGGGGATCATTCTGGATATTATTGGGAGGTAACATTCTGAGCTCTCGTTCTTCGGTCCCAGCTCCTGCCCACTTAGCAGTTCAAAAGCACATCAAAGTGCAAGTAGATGAATAGGTACCACTCCGGTGAGAAGGTAAACAGTGTTTCCATGTGCTGCTCTGGTTCGTCAGAAGTGGCTTAATCATGCTGGCCGTATGACCTGGAAGCTGTCTGCAGACAAATGCCAGCTCCCTCGGCCTATAGAGCGAGATGAGCACGCAACTCCAGAGTTGTCCGCGACTGGACCTAACTGTCAGAGGTACCTTTACCTTTACCTAACATTCTCCAACAGCCTTTCTCTGGAAAGTGTCTTCTCAGGAATTCTGCTCATTTAATGCTGGTAATGGATGGTACAGAAATTCAAATCAGTTCATATTTAAAGGTGAATCTACCTAATTCACACTTTCCCAAAAAATATGCAAACTGAACACAGCCATCCTTTGAAATACACCCCTCTCTTTTTGCTCCCCAGCCAAGCATTGTTTACAAAAATGCATATACTCAGGTAGCTGGAAGAGGAAGGGGAATGGAATGCAGTAGTCTCTGAAAGGGTATGGCTGGCTAGAAGCACTCAACACTGCAATGTTTTTTTGAACGTCCCACTTGTAAGAATAACATTACATTTACATAACACACTACAAAACCTTATGCCTGTTATTTTATCACTAACACAGTGATAAAGTCAGAAGTTCACTACTTCCTTGATTCCTTCATGCCTTTCCAAAATCCCATCTTTTTGCCATAAAGAATTCCTCAAACCCCCATTCCTATTTTACTTCTGCATTCCATAACAAATAACAATTTGAATCATAGTAATTCTACCATATCTCTCTCTCTCTCTCTCTCTCTCTCTCTCTCTCTCTCTCTCACACACACACACACACACAATTATTTTACATGAAGCCTTCTTAATAACAGAAATCTGTCCCATAGGTCTCAGTTTAGAGATAAATGAGTGCAGGTGGAGACAGCCTAATGAGTGCATTTATGCGGAGTATGTTCTTACTTTGTTTTCATTTCCAGAAAGCCATTTTTTACTGCACATAGTAACATTTATATTCTATGACCAATGGCATACCTCCTGCAACTTCCGAGGTCTAGTCCATGCTGAGATATATAAACACAAGATCCCAGGTGTCCCCTGTAAAGCAGCCCCACTAAGTGCACTTGTTTGTTTGTGTGTGTGTGTGTGTGTGTGCTTGACAGGCATGGATCAGAAAAAAAAAGAAAAATTACCTTTCCTCATTCCAAGAAACAACACCTCAGTTTCATATAAGTTACATGGCATTAGGAAGAGAGGGGTGAAATGGGAGAAAACCAGCGGGGGCAGGGAGGTGAAGACTGAGATCTTACCTGGACAAATAGCCTCCTCCAACCAAACTAACCCCCCACCAAAAAAAACCATATTTCTTCTTCCTACATATAAAAGCACACAGAGTGATATCCAATTCAGTCAGTCTGAGAGCCACAGTCCTTTCCTGGGACCACATGCCACGGGTGGGCAGGATCAGAGGGGAAAGTGGGAGTAGGAACTAGTGTACATTTTACTTTTGTACAGAAGACAAGTTTGCATTCACACACTCCTATATATTTCATCCTGGCAAGCAAGAGGCGTTGTTAGAGTAATATTAGAATTCAGGGGCACATTCCAGCCAGGCAAAACCACTCCAGAATACAAAGCAAGATCAGAGAGTGGGGTGGTCTTAGGAGAGTTTCAAGGGCCAGACAGAGATCTGGAGGGCCACACACGGTCCCTGGGCCTGAGGTTCCTCACCCATTCATTAAGTCATTCTCATAAAAGATACATTATTACTTCAGATCATTGATCTCAGTGGGTCTACTATGAGCATTACTAACGTTTGATGTCACCTATAAGAAATATGGGTTGGGGCCAAGCTGTTGCAGGTGTTTGAAATACAAGATGGTCTGAAAACCTCCATGGAAGGAACAATTACAGGTTTCCTTTTCAACCTCCAGCCAGCAAAGCAGCTTTCAAAGTTCTGGCCATAGTCAAAGGCCTCTGTCTCATCTTTTTGTATGTATCCTTATCCGCATTTCTACTATCTAGTTGATTATTTCCAGCAAGCCTCATTTCTGGTCCAATTTGATCGGAAAATTAAACTTCTATTAGTGCAATTTCTCATATACGCAAGCGTGCAGATTGCATGTTTAATACCATCCATTTCAAAAATCTATTTTGGTGTAAAACGTAGTCCTATACATGGAGGAGGTAGGGCAGCGATATTATTTGAGCTCCACCCAGCTACTATGGCTGGATCAGATTTGCCTGTACCTTGGTGCAGCTATTAAATTAACTAGAAATTCTAGAGAGGTAGCCATGTTCTTAACTAGAATAAATCTGATTAAATTAAGTAGAATAATTCTAATTATGATTAGAATATGGAAGAATTCAGTATCATTTTTGCTTTTCTTAAAAAATGCCTTATTCCTGAAATACACTGCTTCATCTCTTTAAGGTTCTCTTCTCCTGTGCTTAATGGCAGGGGAGAACTATTATATCTATATAATTGGACTTTCCAGGCATGCAGGTATATACAATACATTAAGCTGCCAAGGTGGCAGAGTAGAATTACTTGCAAAATGCATAAAGGCTTTGAGCTGTGGGGCTGACTATACATATTTGAAACTTGAAGCCGATCTCCCTAGCCCTTTTATAACTGGCATTATTATTTTCTTATTTTTTATTTTTAATCCTATATTTTGGAACTATTCCAGGTCCCATCTCTTTCCTCTACCCTTGGATTTTAAAACTAGGTAGCAATCTTGCTGTGGGAAACAGAGAAGTCACTAGGAAATCTCAGGCATGGTGGCCCAATCTGTTCCTTGGTACTGTCCCTGAACATGCCCTCTCCCCAGGTCCCACCACTCATTGGACCTTGCTCTGCGTCATAGAATCATAGAATCATAGAGTTGGAAGAGACCACAAGGACCATCGAGTCCAACCCCCTGCCAAGCAGGAAACACCATCAGAGCACTCCTGACATATGGTTGTCAATCCTCTGCTTAAAGACCTCCAAAGAAGGAGACTCCACCACACTCCTTGGCAGCAAATTCCACTGTCGAACAGCTCTTACTGTCAGGAAGTTCTTCCTAATGTTTAGGTGGAATCTTCTTTCTTGTAGTTTGGAACCATTGCTCCGTGTCCGCTTCTCTGGAGCAGCAGAAAACAACCTTTCTCCCTCCTCTATGTGACATCCTTTTATATATTTGAACATGGCTATCATATCACCCCTTAACCTCCTCTTCTCCAGGCTAAACATGCCCAGCTCCCTTAGCCGTTCCTCATAAGGCATCGTTTCCAGGCCTTTGACCATTTTGGTTGCCCTCCTCTGGACACGTTCCAGTTTGTCAGTGTCCTTCTTGAACTGTGGTGCCCAGAACTGGACACAGTACTCCAGGTGAGGTCTGACCAGAGCAGAATACAGTGGCACTATTACTTCCCTTGATCTAGATGCTATACTCCTATTGATGCATCCCAGAATTGCATTGGCTTTTTTAGCTGCCGCGTCACACTGTTGGCTCATGTCAAGTTTGTGGTCAACCAAGACTCCTAGATCCTTTTCACATGTACTGCTCTCAAGCCAGGTGTCACCCATCTTGTATTTGTGCCTCTCATTTTTTTTGCCCAAGTGCAATACTTTACATTTCTCCCTGTTAAAATTCATCTTGTTTGTTTTGGCCCAGTTCTCTAATCTGTCAAGGTCGTTTTGAAGTGTGACCCTGTCCTCTGGGGTGTTAGCCACCCCTCCCAGTTTGGTGTCATCTGCAAATTTGATCAGGATGCCCTTGAGTCCATCATCCAAGTCGTTGATAAAGATATTGAATAAGACCGGGCCCAAGACAGAACCCTGTGGCACCCCACTAGTCACTCTTCTCCAGGATGAAGAGGAACCATTGATGAGCACCCTTTGGGTCCTCCTGGAGTATTTTTTCCTCCTGGTATGTGTCCTTAAACTCTGAAAACACCTATTGCTTGCCTTATTGGAGTGGGTTTATGGATACTTCTGTGTGGCCAATGAGAGCCCCGTCCATCATTCCAACCACTTTCCCCTTAGGTTCTGCCCACAATGGGAATGTGGCCCCAGAAAGGTTCCCCATTAAGAAATGTGGCCCTCTATCTGAAAAAAAATCTCCTCACCACTGGTGAAGTGGCTGCCTTATAAGAGTGGGCCTCAAGTCAGGGACTCCGGATGCTGAACTGCAATTCTTACAGCCCAAGGAATAGACTCTGCCTAGCCTAGAAAACTGGCCCGGTGTCTATAATCAGACCTAGGGTTACTTTACAAGGGGCAGCTTCTGTTGGAATGGCTGTGGAGCTGAATTCCAGTCTAAAGATAAAAGCTTCTAAGAAGGGATAGTAGGAACTAAAGTTTCCTATCAAAAGTTTGCAGCTGACCAGGAGACTATGGTGAGTTATATTGATTTCCCCACACCCCATTACAGTTATTTGTGAATATCTATACAGGGCTTTTTTTAGCCGGATCTCACAGAAACTAAGTTCTGGCATCTCTCTTGTGCAGTGTTTTTTTTCTGGGGGGATGCAGGGGTACGCATACCTCTAAACATTTTGTGAATCTTTGCACTTGTCCATTTATTGCATTTATTTTTCCTGATTTGAACTATAAAATGGTGATTTTCTTGAGTCAAAACGAGAGTACCCCTAAACATTTTTTTAGAAAAAAGCACTGCTCTTGTGGGCACCATTGCCATTATAAGAGAACAAGGGAGGTGAGGCATTCATAGTTAAGTCCAGGCACCTCTCCCCCCCCCCTAGAAATATAGCACTGTCTATCAATCTTGTTAGCATATGCACATTTGATGCAAAACATTATCTTCTTGACAATGAGCAAGAGGTCATCCCACACAGATCACAGAGCTTCCTTCAATCACAAAATGGAATAAAGGTCTAGAACATTAGCCCACATGTTTGCTAGGCAACTTATTTATAATAATTCATATTTCTCATTTCGTTTTTCTCACTGCCATCTTCACAAAGCCAGCCCTCCAGTCCACCAAAGCTTCTGCCACAATGAATGGGCTTGCATCTGCAAAACTGTATCTCTATCCTGCCATACATCTGTTCATATTTCAGGCATGGTGACTTGTGGCCCAGTGTGCAAGTGGACTCCCAACACTGAGAATTTTGTGTCTATGGACTGCAATAAAGCTCTGTGTGTGTGTGTGTGTGTGTGTGTGTGTGTGTGTGACTCCCAACATAAAGCACTGCCTTTGAGTTGATGTTGGGTGACCTGAAAGCTGTGCTTGCAGTGTTTGGTCTGTGACACAGTTAAAGCACACACCTCACCAGTTGACATTGCATTGAGCCATTAAATGTACAGAATGAATAAGTCAGCATTTCAGGTGGCCCAACCAAGGAAGTGTGGCCAGTGAAAGACTTTAGCCCGCTTCTGAATTGCAGCGTTGTGCCAAGAAAAAGAAAACAGGGATCCCTCACAGTGATACTTCATCACAGATCTGACCTCACTGTCGTCCACCCCTACCACCCCCATTTATTTACAGGGCCCACTCCCTACATTTGCAACAAATTGGGAGGAGGGCTCATAGCTCAGTGGTAGAGCACCTGCTCTGCATGTAGTAAGTCCCAGCTTCTCCACTAGATTACTTAACCCTTCCTGCTAAAATCCATACACACAGATTTTTTTTTGCTATTGAAGCCCAGGATCCTTCCCAGAACAATTAAGTATTTCAATAAACCCTTTTGCAGGAGTTGAAAGAAGCTGCATTTCACTCCTTGGAGAATGTGAGGTGACTAAATCAGCATTTACTTAAGTTGCACTCCTTTCCCCCAGCTAAATCCTGTTGATTGTATCCCATACAGTTCTTTATCATGGGGCAGCCACCATCAGAGAGTATGTTTTATTGCTGGCTCAACCCTTACACCAAATTCTTTCAGCTTACTTGAGATGCTGAATTTCTTAATTGGAAGTGCGTATGTGTTGTGGGGAGATTGTTCAGAGTTGCTTTACTGCTACAGTTTGTAAATAGCTCAACATTTGCAGTGTACATTCAGTGGGCTTCAAGATGGTGGGACCCAAATCACATGTAAGTCCCATTGTCTATTTGTGTCAAAACATATCAAAGGTTTTGGGCTGACTAGGTCACAGGCTGAGTTCCATAAACCCCTCCAGTTCTGCCACTGAGCTACTGCCATTCTCGATTATCTGGTCCTTTTAAAACTGGAAAGTTATATCACTAATGCAGGGACTCTGGCCTGGGCTGCAGCATAGAGGATAGCCTCACAGCTAGCCCCACTTGGGGAGATGCTTTCTCTGCAGGAGAGAAAACGATTGAAGGTATTTGTGGGGCTGATCTTACTTCTTCATTCTTCAGAGAATCTGGGGTGACAGAATTCCAGAAGTTTGCAGAGAACTGGTAGTATGCGGCTGAAGGTAACACTAGAAAGACCGACTAGAAAGATGTTAATCCTGACAAACTGCCTGAGCATTAGCCTGAACCACAGAGAGATTGAATTCAGTCTCCCCTGAGAGGGCAAGCAATGCCGGTGGTAACAAAACAGCTTTTCACAGTGGCCTAAAAAGCAGATGGGCCACAAGCAAGGACATACAGAAGAGCACCAGCGCCCTCTAGTGCACACAAGGCCCGGCTCTTAGGGAAACAAATTGCTAAATATAGACAGGGCTACAGATTCCCTGCTAATACCGCCTGAAGGCATGGAGGGTCTAGGTCTAGCAATACCTTCCAAAAACACAAGGCCCTTTATTAAAAGCAACTATGGTAGGATTCATAAACAAAGCAGGCACAGTAAAAAATAGATTTAAAAGAGCTTTTAACCCTTGGTGTACATGGAAGTAAAACGTGTTGGTTCTTTTGCTATGCTTTCTGGAGATTTGCTTTCAAGGGACAATATTCTTGATGAAATCATGAGGACTCTGTCACTTTCACAGTGCAATCTTATGCATGCCTGCCCAGAAACTAGCCCCATAGATAGAACTCCCAGTGTGCATAGGATTGCAGCTTCTGACAATTTTTAGGCTTCTGTATTTCCTTTGTCATTTACAGCCTGATCCTATGCTTGTTTGTTTGAATGAACTAGATGCTACCCTTTGCATAAGCCACAGGACAGTTTACAACAAAATCAAATCACATAAAACAAATCACATGTTTACCCAGAAGTTAGTTCCACTGACTGAGCTTGGTGGGACTTACTTTCCAGAACATTATTTAGGATTGTAGCCTTAATAGAGTTTGATGTTTAAATTTGGGATATTTTGCCCCACTGATAGACACACTCATCCATTTCATTTTAATTTGGCTATGGCACTCCAGTATTGAACAACTAATCCATAGTATTATTGCAAACTAAAAATCCTATGGGGGTTTGTCTCACTCAGGAATCCATGGGCATCCAAAGGAATTGTTCACTGAGGCTGGAAATGAAAAGTAAAAGAAGATCAAACAGTGGGATTTTTAAAGCTCAGTGGTATAAACACCAGAGAGGTCGTGTGAAGTGTGAATTAACAGCAGTACATAGGCATCTGATTTGACACCAAACTGGCTGTTGTTCTTTTTTCTTAAATGACCAAAGAACCAATGACATTTGTTTAGGTGAAAACATGATTTTCTTTGTCAAAAGCTCTTGGGTCAAGTGCTCCACATACAATTCATTTACTTGTTTTGAAAATAGAAGACAATTGGGTTTTTGTTCTTTGTTTCTTAAAAAAACACCTGAATTCTTAGCATTTCCAGAAACTAAAATTCGTTTCATGGTCTTTTCTTTTGTTTTTATTTAAATGTGTTTCTTTTTAATAAATAAAAAAATCTGCAAATCCGTTGCAATTTCACAAAATCTTGTTGTTGAGTTACAAAGTTCCTCTTTCTGCAAGATCCATATTCAACAATGAGTGTAACTGTTTTACAAGAGGGGGGATCCTCTCCATTTAATTTATCTTATTTGGTCAAACTGCATTTGTTTGTGAGAGTGCAGTTCTATGTATATTTGATCAGAAGTAATTCCCGTTGGATTCGATGGGCCTTATTTCTCAGGGAAGTGTGTATAAAAATGCAGCCTAAGTTGCCTGGACTCTAAACACGATTCATTAGCGAGGAAGTAGCCCCTCCTATTAGGCTGATGTTAATCATGCTTTGTCAGACAAATGGGGGAAAATACATGATATCAGGTGAAGAAAAAATCCCAAGAACCACCATCCTCTGTCACCATTCTATATGCATCCCATCTTCCATATATAATTCCACAATGTAAGTCATTGCACTTTGTCAGATTATCTGTCCACAGACCTCACCCCACCCACCAATGAGAGATCAACTATCAACACTGCAAAGGGAATTTCTTTGCCTCGCTCTTGACCGAGCTTATTGTAATAGTTCCTATGCTAATGAACTCACCCAAATGTGCAAACTTTGTGCATTTCTTTTCTGCAAAGTTAGAACTGATGAGAAGCCTATAAATAGCACATCCCTATTACCCGTTTCCTCTGGTTGCATTATCAGAGGATTGGGTTTTAAATATAAATTATATAAAGCAGAACTGCAACAAGGAAACATCCATCATACGGGTTTTCTTGGGGGCATAGAGGTCTTTGTTTGATATTTTTTTTAAGCCTGCACACTGAAATTCTTCCTTCTCTAACTTTATTTGTTCTCAAGAAGCAGCAAGGCAAAATGTTTTCAAACTGTGGTCAATTTTACATTTCCTGGGGTGCAGCACCTTTTAAAATGTGCTGAAACAGCCTTCTGGGATTGGAAACAAAAGAAGAACTCTTCCAGGCATTAAGGTCTACTTTACTGCCTTACCATGAAATGTGCTGATGCAATGCTACAGGACCGTGGCGTGCAAGCAAACAGCTTTTATCATCATCACCATCATATTCTGGAGCTTGGAATAATCCTAAAAGTGACATAACTTGCATCTGAAATCCCAAACGGTGGCAGCCACCAAGGCAAACTTCGGCTTAATTGTTGCAGAGAACTTGCTTTATTGACAAATCATAACTGAATCTGAGAAGAGGCCAAGTGTTTTAGATCTACCTCCTAATGAGCATTGCATGTTTTCCAAACTCTGACGAAACAGCTTCTAAACCAGAGAAGTGGATACACGAAGCAGGGAAAATACGTACACAAAAAGCCAAGGAAGAAATCCCTCTCCTGCTCATGGCTCAGCCTACCTGAGTAGGTCTATTGCAGCCTTATTACTTTGCAGTTTCATTATTAAGCCATTAAAATTATTTGATTCCTTAACAGTGGGTCAATGGCCCGTGAAATTCTTATTGTGTCATCAAAATGAATCAACAGGAATCATGTGTTTCCTAGCTGAACTATGAGCCATGGGTATGTGAAAGAGAAAGAAGAAAAACACCACTTAGTTCTCCTTTCCCAAATTAAAGGTTGCTGTTTCGCCTGAACTACTGACCTGCATTTTGCTAAAGGGATTCCTTTGTCCTCACAGAGCAAAGAACTCAGTCACATCACTGAGACCTGCCCTTTCTATTTTATTTTGCAAAAGCAACTGTACCAAATATATATAATAAAGGATATCCCCCCCCCCCCCAATTCCTTACTCTGTGCCAACTTGGCACCTCTCTGCTTGGGTACTGGCCCAATAAATATTTAAAGGCACTGATGATAAATGGGCATCACTCCAGAAAGGTAAAGTTGCTTGCCTGGTGATGTCAGATTGTAAGATGGGCTCTGGGGAGGATTCCACAGGAAGAGGGTTCTTATTCAAAAAGTGACCGTTATATAGATGGACTGGCAGCCTCAAAGCCTGATTTATTTCACCTTCCCTGGGGCTGAGATTACCTATACATCAGCCAAAGAGCATAACGGTTTTCTAGCCAAGCCACATTACCACTCTCTCGCTCCCTCTCCACGGGTACCTTGTGAATGCTGCTGCAAGATGCGAGCGGTTGGCCAAACAAACAACGACAAAAACTCTCTCTGGTAACAGCCATGCATCTTCTGAAAGGGAATCTCTGGGATAATGTTTTGAAAGGGGTCTCCTTCCCCACAATTCTTCTACACACACACACACACAGTCGACCGCTTTTCCGCCGCCGCCGCCCGCCCCCCCCCCAAAAAAAAACACCGCCGAAGGCTCCAGAAGTAACCCAGAGTTAATCACAGTTCCTATCGACCCACTTTATCTCCCCCCCCGCAAAAAAAAGAACATTTGCCAATGCATGCGATAGAGCGATATTTGTAAAGAATTTGTAAAGACATGAGAGACGTTTGTACAAATCATAACGAGAGAGATAAAACCTCAAAGATTTGAGGTTGGGGTGCTGTCTAGATTTGAGGGAGAGGAGAACCCGCGAGACTCCCGTAGCCGTTTCTTGTGCAATGTCCCCCTGCCCGCAGAGCCTCGATTTGTACTGATCTGATTGCCTCAAATTGATGCTCAGCAAGCCAGCTATGGCATTTTGCTCTGGGGTAGCCAGCTGCGCTGCTGGGCTGCTCCGGAGGTTCTGCTTGGGGGGAAAACAACAACACCCATATGGCTCTATCTCCACGCACTTTCACAGCCAGCTAGAGATAAGAGGAGCCCAAACAACCCAGAGATCTTGCCTGTCTAGGTGTCTGATCTGCGTGCATAATTTCTTTCTCTCCCCCACTCCCCGCCGCCAGCTACAAACCAACGATCAGCCCTCCAAGCTTCGCCTTTGGCTTCAGGTCAGTTTCTAGCCACCCCCGGGCTTCCAAATCCTTCCCTTGCCCCCCCTCCCCGCGCCGCCCCTGCAATCTCAGATGCCTCGATGGCAGAGGAAACTCTGCGCCCCCATCTAACCCCCTCTTTCCAGCAGCTTCCACTTTGCAGATCTGCACCCTATCCACCCTCAGCCCTTTCCCGATAACCTCTCCCCCCCCCAAAAAAAAATCTCCATGGATGCAGCAAAGAGCATCGCTCCAATTAAGAATATAAGAAGTCCCCCCCCCCCACACACAAAAATAATCTAGGACAGGCGGAGGCAGGCGGAGAGTCAGCTCTTACCTGCGAGTCCGGCTGCCTGCTTTTCCCTGGGTCACCTCTGGCAAGAGGAAAGCGAGCCGAGGCAAGTCCCATTCACAACTAGAGGCGCAGGAGGAGCAGCGGCAGCAGCATCCCCAGCCAATTCCACTCCACTGGCAACGGCGGCTGAATGAGGCTTCGAGCTAGTGGAAGGAATTAGAAACAGGAGAGAGTGAGTGAGTGAGAGAGACAGAGAGGAGGGAGGCAAAGGGGGAGGGAGGGGAGAGAGCAGGGAGGGAGAAGGAGGGAGGGTGGAGGCAGGCAGGATGAAGAAGAGGAAAAGCTAGAGGCTCTGACTTGTCCTCTTTTGGCAGAAAGGGACGGCAAGGCCTCAGATCTTTCCCTTTGCATGGGGCTTCCCTGAAAAGGCAGTGCAGGCTCTGGGAAAAGCTGTTCTTTGCATTTGGGGAAATGCTCACTCTTTAGGAACATGGGACGCTTTATGTACCCAGACAGAGTGCTGGTGCATCTGGCTGAGGAATGGTCTATGTACTGACTGACAAGCAGCTCTCTGGGATTACTGGCAGGGGAGCTTCTCACCCTTACGGACAGACACTGGGGACTGGACATGAGACCTTCTGCTTGCTGAGCAGATGCTCTGCCACAGAGCAACGGAGAAGCAGGAGTGGATCAGGTTCTCTTCGGCCACACTACAAAGCGGGAGCGGAGGCCCTGCTCATTTTTCTTTTCTCCTCCTTTTTGGGAAGCCTCCTTTTCTCTATCCTAAGCCCAGATGCACAAAGGATGGAGGTGGTGTTTCCACTGGGTAAGGCAATCTATGCACGTTCAGAAGCAACTCCCACTCTAGCCAACCTGCAAATGCATGAGATGGACCATTTAATTCAGTGATATAGTGTGCATGCATGGTAGGCAGAAGATTCAAGGCTCAATGTCTCAGATCTCAAAGCTCTTTTTCAGGGGTGAAAAAGACCCCCAACTGAAACTCTGTAAAGTCGCTTCCAGTCCATGCAGACCCAGAATGAGAACCTGTGGCCCACCAAATACTGCTGGGGTAATAAAACTCCCATCATCCCTCACCATTGGTCTGACCATTGACCATTGGGCTGGGGCTTCTAGTGTCCCACAGCACCTGAAGAGCTGAGGGTTTCCTATATCTCATGTAGACAAACCTTGAGTTATGACAAATGGTCTAACTTGGTTGGCATTATCGTATGTTTCTAGTCTCCTGCTTTCTTGGAAATGGGACAGAATGGTCTCTCCAAAGCATGCAGATGAATCTTCAATGGGGTGATGGCTAGCATGAAGGAGTCACCTCTTCCAGAATATTAAGTATGGGAACCATTGCATGTTCCATGACACTGTTGCTATGACTCCCCACCCCACCCCCCAAAAAGAACACACCCACATGTTAAATGTCGACTGGCAGTTTAGCAACCATCCTCCATCTTCACACAGGATGAAGTAGACATTTTTAAAAAAGGAAAAGCCAGGATAGTGCAGTGTTTTCTTTTCCAGAAGGCTGCATGCACAATATTGCTTACTCCAGCTCCAGTGTGGTCCCACCACTAGTGTTTGATGCTGAGTACACATGATGCTAGCCACAGACCGTAGTATTTCTTGAGAAATGTTCCTGTTTGATGCACTTCCCCTCAAACCAGCTCCCATTTTCTGATTAGGAAACAGAAGCTGCAGTGAAGCCTAGGTGTGTACATTTCAGGCAGCCATTGCACATGCGCTGATGACAATGTATGCACTGGTGACAACTTAAACAAATCTGGTAATTGGGTGAAGACATCTCTCTCCTCTTTCTGGTATGAATAGCACCATTAAAAAATTTGCTTGAAACATTGCAGTGGCGTTGCGGGGGCACAACTTAATGTATTTCAAGCCACTAATGTGTACATAATTTTATTTTTCTGAGAAGTTTTTTCTTTCATAAGTGACACACAGGCATCACTTTTAAAGTGTTGAGAACTACGAAACAGACTGATATCTTGAGACAGACAGAACTAACACAAAGAAGCATTCACCCATACCATTCATCTTCCTGGAACCATAGAACTCAGCAACAGAGCAGATATGACACCAGGCACTGCTGATCATGCAGTTGGGTTCCAAGTTATTTGCATAAAATGTCTGAGAATATCCTTGTCAGAACACAGGTAACAGGGGGTGTGATATAGACACACGGGGGGGGGGGGAGGTTGCAGGTTGTTGACTCTGCTAAAACAGTTCCTTGTATTCTCCCTTTACCACACTATTCAAAAAAACAAATCTCCTGTTCACATACATATGATCAGTCACTCTTATCACAAAATGTCCCTTCTGATTTAGATAACAAACCAAATCAAGAAAAGGCAAAGATGCTAAGGAACCTTAGGTGCCAAGGCCACTAGCAACAGCCCCTTGTTCCACACTAATGGGAGGGGGAGTCCTGGAACAGCAGGGCAGCTGAGTAAGTTGAACCAGTGGGATAAGGTATCCTGAGCTGATAAATGATGTGTTGTTAGCAACATTTCAAATAAACTGATTTGCTGGTGGCACAATCTCTTCCCTTGTCATTCAGAAGTACATAACATCAAGTTCAACAGGTCTTACCCCCAGGAAAATGGCTAATAGAATTGTTGCCGGTGTTTGTATTTCAGGATTTCTTTCCAGAGTTTGGAGTGAACAAGAGAACAAAGAATGGAATACTGTGGCAGAACACTACAAACAATAAAGCAAGGGGGAAAGAAAGTAGAGGGAGAATTTACTGAAGCACAGCAGTGCATCCAAAAGTAAACAAACCTGGATGCACCCTCACATACAATCATCCTAAGATTGCTTCTTTTCCAGAGCTGTGGCCATGCCAGCAGGGAAGAGAAGATACAGATAGAATTGAAGGCACTTAAAGGTTCTGCAAGCGCAATTTATTTCTAGAATTAATTTTAATCTCTTAGTTAACTCAAAATTTTGTTGACCGGACTGCCTTGGAAGGAGAGAAACACTCCTTTGTTAGAGGCTTTAAAGCAGAAAATGAATGGCCATCTATTACAGATCCCATAGATTTCTTGCATCACGAGTGGGTTGGACTAGATGACCTGTGAGGTGCCCCCAACTCCTATGATTCTTTGAAATTAGAGTGGAATGCAGGGTGGCAACACAGTGTGGGATGTTGGACTGATTCTCCTGTATAAATCTGCTCAAACCTTGTGATCAGCTGTGGAGGCCCTGTATATAGTTCCACGTGTAAGATCAGCAATATTGGTGTGGGCATGAGAGACCAATGGTGGCTTCAGTATCTGTGGAATTCACTCCCCAGTTATTTGTGTAGGAACAGACTTTATAATGGGTCTTTAAAAAACACTGGTGTCAGGTTGCACTTTTTTTGTTAAGGATTTATAGCGTTGCTGGTCTGAAACTATTTTAAGTTATTTTAGTTCACTGTAATGATGTGTTGCTGACCTCTGATTTTTTTTCAGAGTGCAGTTTTTTAAAAAAATAAAAATAAAAAATGAACGGTGACATTGTATTCTATAGTGTTTTTTATGCAATCTGCTTTGTGAGGGCTTTGTCCTAACAGATGGCCTAGAAAAACTTAAATAAATAGAACATTTTGCATCAGTGAGTTCAGCAGATATCTCCCATGTGCTTTCACAGCTTCCTCCATTGCCTTAAGGACTAGAAACTTCACCAGCTTAGGGAAAAAAGCAATGGCTTTAGAAATTCTACATATTGTGAGTGAGCTCCCAGGTTCTGCATGAGCAACATGCCAGTTGTAATTTGGAACTCTAGATGTCCTGGATTCAGTGTCTTTTGGCTGTGATGGAAATATTAGGATATAATGAGAGAGGGGGAGAAGAACAGAACATACCCAAGAACATTATAGATATAAACAGATATGGGAGGTCCAGATGGTTATTCTTTAAATGAGAGGAATGTGCTTAGGGGAGTTTGCTGGGAAATAAAGGAATGTGTCTGTAAAGCAGTTTTTATGAATGTGAAGAGGGAAGAACTTTACTTTAATCAGAGTTGGTCAGTCAAAGCTTTCAAATATGTGTCCAGGCTCTGCAATGGCTCCTAAAAAAACAAGATTATTCACAAGGCTGCTTGAATATTTCTGCCTTATTGAAAGCAGATAGTGTCTGATGCTTTTCAATCTGATGCCACTGAAATCCAAATGAGTTCTCCCATAACCTCAGTACAAACTAGATTACACACACACACACACCAACCTTAGGCAAAGCCCCATTTCTCAGTGCCAAAAATGAAATAAAATAAACATTCCAAAGTAGTCAGAGGATGGAATAAATTATTCAAATCAAAGGCATTTGCATGCATACATCCAATCTGCATGCCGTATTCTGATTTGAGGATTTTGTCCTCAGGATGAAGGGCTGTGCAAGGGAGACAGGAGCAGCGTTGGAGAAGTGAGTCAAACATGGGGAAAGAGAACAAAAAGCTGTGTTCCCATCATGCCCCTCTGGTAACTGGGGAAGGGCAGTGGCTTAGTGGTAAGGGTTGGGAGAGACTCCATTGTCTGAAATCTTACAGAGCTGTTGCCAGTTAGTGTGGACTGTCCTGGGGCAAACAGACCAATGGACTGATTCAGTATAAGGCAGCTTCCTCTGTTCCTGATTTTCAGAGAAGGCACTGCTTCCAGATGAATGCACAACTTATGGCAGAAGTTGGTTGAAGAAGCTCCTTGTAACATTCAAAGGAGAAGTCTTTGTATGTCCATTATGGTGGAAGTGCAAACTTCCAAACAGACAGGCTACACAGAAGACAGCAAATGAATTGTGCAATCTCAGATTTTGCTCCTGCCCCCAAAGCACCGCCAAGCGACTGTGGAAGCAGCTTGGCTGATGAAGCTTCGTAATACATTTTGAAGCTGCTCTGAATGCTGAGCATTTAGGCAGCATTGCCATAAAAAAAAAAGGATTTTCCCTTTTGTTAACCACAAGAAGTAGCTACTTAGAAACCTGTGTTTCTCATGATATATGAGAACTTCAAAATGTCTTGTTCCAGCAAACTTCAGTGTACAACACAAATATCCGCTTTATAGAAGTTTTTTTTGCTGTTGTTGACATCAGCCAAGGGTGCTTTCTTAACTGTTATTGATTGATTGCATTTATATTTCTGACAAGGCACCCAAGGTGCTTTTCAATATTAGAATAAATTTTACAATAAATATAAAGCAGACAAAGTATTCTCAGGACAGCTTCCGGAATGAGCTTCCAGACCTAGTCTTCCTCACTTCCTGCTTTTTCTCAGAGCACACACAAAGTTTTAAGTATCCCCAGTGTGTTTGTGGGGCTTCTCTCAGACCACCAATGGTATTTTCAGGAGCTGGTAACTACCTGGGCCTCCCACTCGTATTAACCATGTGCCAAGTTTGTACCACCATGGCATGAAGGATTTCCCTAAGCTATGGATATCCTTTTCCTTGGAGGCTCACCAAAGTTAGAGCTTACGGGTTGTAGCCAACAAAGTTCAACTCAAAGCAGACCTATTGAAGTTAATGAATCACAGTTAGTCATACTCATTAACTTCAATAGGCCTTTTTTGTTTGTTTGCAGCCTCCTTCCCCTGTTCTCATCATGTGTTCTGCATTTAGAGCAAACACATTTAACAAAATATGGGACTGTCTTGTTTAAGCTGTTATGACTCCCAGTACCATACAGGTTTGTGCCTCAAACCAAATGGGCCATTTATAGAAAGTTTCTTGATGACACAAAGCTTATTCCATTGTCTCCCAGGCCTACTAAGATTGCTTCCAGTGAGTTTCACTGCTGAGTGGAACTAATGAGAGATCAGCAAAAACAGAGTCCAGGGACTACAGGAGGGGAAGGGGCACCATTCCAGTGCTAGAGCCTTTCATGCAGATAGACCCATATTAACTCCAACGGTTTTCTTAAAACTGCTTTCCCACTCCATTATTCTAAGAGCAAACACATTCTCTAAGTGTTGATTGTCATATAGCCAAAAGAACATGATTCCATGTATGCTTAGAATTCACTTTAGGCCTTGCCACTGAATGCAGGAAAATCTGTAGTGGAACTAGGTAAGGAGGCATTGGGGGCAGGCCTTGTGTGCAGTTCCCTGCTCTCTACCCCATTTTAAGCCAACACACATTCATCCTAAATGCATTAATATGACTACCGTGTAGTCACATTAGGGAAGTAAGGAAGCACAGTCTTCAGTTCCCCATTGTACTCATTGCATGCCACACCATTTCCATTTCCAGGGCAGTTCATCTTCCATCAGAAACTATGTTATTTGTCTCACTGTCTACTGTAGCTAAATTACATAAGGTACATAATTTATGTAATTATTATGTAACTTACGTAAGTCAAATAGTTATTGTTTCATTCCATGTGATCGCTGCATTGCATGGGGTGGGACTTCATGAGCCTTGGGGTCTCTTACAACTCTCCAGTTATATGATTCCACTCCATACATTTCAGTGCAAAGGAAACAATGCCAATGGGGGACGGGTAGCACAATCCATCACGTATTGCCTGTTGACTAAAAGCAGCAACAGCAGCAAATACTGATCTTATTCACTGGATTGATTTCCATTCTGGATATGGGCCAGATAAACAGATACCAGCAATTTCTCCTCCCATTTCTGTTTTCTTTAAAGTTCTCTACCATCCCCAATTCACATTACCCTATTTCCTACTGGGTATGAATGCAGGTACGTATATGAACACACATAGCCATCCAGATTTCAAATCAGCTAGCCACATGTAACAAACATAATAAGAGATGGGACAGGGAGACAGAAGAAATGCCAAAGCTAACCCAATAGAATTGCACACAGTACAGAAAGCAGCACCTGCTTAATATGCTTAAGTCAAAACCCATTTATTGATGAATTAATGAAACCTTTCATTATACATTTCAAAAGGCATGTTAACAAATGAATACAACAACATTTGATGGGACACTAGCGATTGGTCAGAGTTTGCTTCAGCTTCCTAGGCTAGAATCTCAAAGGCAGAATCTAATCAGGTGTCTTCCCTATTACATTTGTCTTGTCATCTCCACTTTCTAAAGGAGTTATAAGTTTGAGGATACAACCCAGGAGATGATACTCAAGCAAAATTTCATTTCAAAATCAATAGACTCTGCTTGAAGAGATGCTTCATGTATGTCCAGCTGAATCAACAATATTCACAAAAACTAAAATACAAACTGACCCGTATTTTGGAACTTGAAAAGCACCAATGCTGATAAAATGTTTCAGCACAATAGAGGTCATGTGATGGGCCTTTCCATGAATGCTATCAAAGCCCTTACAAGAAAGCAACAAATAAAAAAAGCTTTTTTTAGGAGATGTATTATGAAATAGCCAGTTGTGTTAGCATTACAAACTGCACCTAGGTTTATAGCTAGAAACTGACCTGCCACCTCACCAAGACCACGTGACAGCCTCAACAAGCTGGGGTGCCCAGGCCAAGGAGCATGTCCCATCATCTCCTGATAACCATTAATGGTCTGAGAGAACTACCTGAGCAGATACTCCCCTACATTCCCTGGGGCAATGACCTGTGTGACTTGAGGGAAGGCAAAAGTAAGGGAGCCCAGGCCAGAAAGCACACATGCTATTGGCCCCTGATGAAACCTTCTATAGCAGCCTTTCTCAACATTTGGTCCCTTTATGTTATTGAACTACAACTCCCATCATCCCTAGCTACCAGGACCAGTGGTCAGGGATGATGGGGGTTGTAGTCCAACAACATCTGGTGACCCAAGTTTGAGAAAGGTTGCTTTACAGACTGAGATGACTTTCAGAGTAGACCCTCCTACACCTTTCACAACCCCAGAATCAAATTCCTATTCTTTGAGATGAAGACAAGGCCTTGGAAACAGGAAAGGCTTGCAGAATCTGCTCCAGAAGCACTTCCACCAAGCAAGTGCCCCTACAGCCTGAGGATGTAATGTTGCTGCCCTCAGACTCAGAGGACTTTGTTGCAGAGGTTCCAGTGAGACTGATGCAGAAGGCTGGGGTCTTTTAATTGAAAAGGCACCTTCCAGTGGGGGGTGTGGCAAGCAAATGGGATGCAGCAGCTGTTCTATATAAGGCTCAGGTTCAGTTGGTTGCATGCTGAAGCAATATCAGAACCCTACTGTACAACAAGTGCAGCCTGAATTTGGCCTCCCCTGCATTGCACCCAACCTGAGTCTTGTTTTGCCTAAGATCACAGCATAAGGCTGCTTATGAAAGATCTGTGTAACCTAAGAGATAGCAGAAGTGAGGAAGCCCAGGCCTGGATCATGCATACCTCCAATTCCCCTTGCAGAACCACTACCAACCTGATGTCCTGAACAGCAAGTCAGTATATCATGTCCAAAGTTCCAATTCCGAGGGTCAATTCACACAAGCAAAGTCCAAAGGTCAGGAAACAAGGTTGAGGGCCAATCCAAGTAGCCAAGTCCAAAGTCCAGTAAAGTCAGGATACAGTCCAGAGTCAAGCCCAAAGCAGAGTCCTGTGGAGGTCCAGGAGTATCCAAGTCAAGATCCATCAATATGGTCAGTTAAGCAGACACACCACCTCAGCTCTGCAGCCTTTTTATACTTTGCCTGCTGATTGCAGCATCTGGGCTTGCTGAGGCATGTAACCCTCACCTGTTACAAGCATACTCCACACACCTCCTCCCAGAGCTAGTGAGCCCTACCTGGCCAGCTGGGCTGTGGGCTCTTGCCTGTCTCAGCCTCTTGGAGCACCCTGCCCTCTGCTTCCTGTGCTTCAGATCCTGCCATGTTTGTGGCTCTGGTGATGGACCCTGCGGCTTCGGTTCCTATGCACTGACACCCATCCCCTCCTCCTCCTCCTTCTCCATCACCCCAACCTCTCCCCAGCTTGTCCCGGTGTATCCCAATCCTGGCTACCCCCCTCATTGGGATCCTCTTCCTCCTCCACATTTTCCTGCCAGTTCATGGCACCTGAAAGAAGTGTTGGGCCATACCCTCCCCTTATGAAAATTCATTAGCATTTTTGTGTGAATTTTTCCTGTCCACATCTCCATCTGCCATTTTACCTTAACACACATTTTTGCAAAGCAGTCTTTTCTAATGCATTTTTATACGTTATTTTCACTAATATGTGCATTGTTACACTTTAACCTAGTATATTCATTTATTTGTTGCATTTACAACCTGCCTTTCCTCCAAGGATATCAAAGTAGCATACATAGTCCGCCTGCTCCCCAATTTATCACCACAACAACCCTGTGAGGTGTGTTAAGCTGAATATAAGTGACTGTCCCAATGTCACCCAGTGAGTTGCATGGCCATGTGGGGATTTGAACATTCTAACTACTACCCCACACTGGCTCTCATATGTATACATTGTTGTACATTGGCTGGAAAACTTTGTCCCAAAATCTGGAGAAGCACAAATTTAAGGATGGCTATATTCACTTCATGTAAGGGACGCGGGTGGCACTGTGGGTTAAACCACAGAGCCTAGGACTTGCCGATGAGAAGAGCTCCCGTTGCTCGGTCCCTGCTCCTGCCAACCTAGCAGTTCGAAAGTACGTCAAAGTACAAGTAGATAAATAGGTACCACTCCGGCAGGAAGGTAAATGGCATTTCCGTGCACTGCTTTGGTTCACCAGAAGTGGCTTAGTCATGCTGGCCACATGACCCGGAAGCTGTACGCTGGCTCCCTCGGCCTATAGAGCGAGATGAGCGCCGCAACCCCAGAGTCGGCCATGACTGGACCTAATGGTCAGGGGTCCCCTTTACCTTTTTATATTCACTTCATACTTTATTTCAGAAAGTGGTGTTCAGATTTGCCTTTAAATATGAACTAAACTGAATTTCTTTTCCATCCCTACAAAGTTCAACTTTTTAATGGGAATCTTTTTACATTACATTTCCTCTCTTGATGGTTCTGTTCTTCCATCAATGCCCTAAGCATAACTAAGGAATAGCTTGCTGTAATTTAGGATCTCCTAGGTTTAAGTAATGCCTGCAACCTACCGGTATATCCTGTTCATTGTACCCCTAGCAAAAGAGAGGAAGGAAAACCTACATTGCCCTCCAGCAAAAAAGTTTGCCCAGATGCCCCAGATTCTCTCATGCACTGTTGGAGTGACATACGTTTCAGACATAAACACAGGAAGTTTATACATAGTTTCGACATTATGCAACCATATCTGTCTATATGCTTAAAGTTAGGAACATCTGTGATAACAGATTTGCAAGACTTAAAGAGAAAAGAGGTTGCCAGTTCTGTGCTTTGACATTTGCTCATTTCAGAGATTATTTTAAAGATCCACTGCTCGCTTCCCAAGTTAACACAGTTTATCTATATATATTTAAAATGAAATAAAACAAACAAACCAACATCTGACTGTGTTCTAACAGATGAAAGCCTCAAGGTAGCTGATTTTCCATTTTTTAATCACTGTTCTGTGATACATATAATTTTCCTTGTATTTTTGTAGCTGATTTTTATGTGTAATGTTTACTTTGATGCTAAAGAGGATGTGATATTCAGCTGTTAATTGTGTTTTCTAGAATGTAGATGGTCTCTTTTTGTTGTTGTTTAGTTGTGGTTTATTTAAGATATTTCAGCAGCAACAACATATTCATTCATTCAATTTCACAGGGGGGAAATAAAGATTTCTATACCTATGTTTTATATAAGTGTATATTTACTGTTTACCTCTGTATAAAGCAGGGCTGGGGAAGCTGGGGGCTTCCAAATGTTCAACTCCAAATCCCATCAATCTCAGCCAGAATGGCCAATGATCAGGGATAATGGAAGTTGTAATCCAGCTTCTTAAAGAAGCACACAGGTTCCTGAGTGGTTCCCAAAATGCTTCACAGTTTTCATTGTTGACTTTCCTCAACAACAGCAACGTCTTTGTTACAATTCCCTCCTTTCACACATAAGAGAAGTGAGGCTGAGGAGTGAGACAGTGACTATTCCAAGGCCACAGGATAATTCTAATGAGCCCATGAAAGAAGCAGAATGTGACTGCAGACAGAAGTTTTGCTGCCTGAGGCAAATATGGGTTCCCACTACATGTACAGAAAAAGCCAACTGGTCTGGTCACTGAATCCTACTTCAACTTCTACTTCCATTACACCTGAGGGTAACAGGATATCATAGGGAAAGCCACATGGCACATGCAGTTCTGTCCTCCAACCTCTTGCTACTGCTACCCATCCCCTTTATTCACCGCCTGAGGTAGTAATCTACCTCTACCTGATGTTAGGGCTGGCTCTGACTGAGAATAGTCCTGGCAGACCACATGAGTGCAAAGGGTTGTCAAGGGGAAAAGGTTGGTGCACTGTGATGGCCAGAGAAAATGAGATGTCATTAGACTGCCTGATGTGTTTACCCAAATACAGCTGCCGGAGCCTCCAAACTTGATCAGAATGGTAGTGAAGGAAAGGGTGAGCACTTTCCTGTGCCATTTCCAAATTTAAATCCACTCCCTCCCTCCCCCTCCCTCTTGAAAGCTGCTATTAGATCCATAGCAGAGCAAAAGAGGCATGGAATAGTTACCCAGTTCTACTACCACTATGGGTCTAATAATAACAGGGGAAGAGAGTTCAATCAGTTGCATCTTAGTGAGCCATGGGGTAGAAAGCTGCCTGAAATGTTTTTTCTTATGATTCCATGAGTACAAGGGTTAAAGTGAAACTAAACATTCAGGGAGAGGCATGAAATATCACTGAGAGGATTGGGGCCCTACACAGCCTTCCTTGTCTACTGCTGCACCTCTGCGCCTTTGGGTGGTGAACTATTTCCTTTATATTTTCCTTCTTTAAAACTGCTTCTAAATTCTTGTGTTTGCATGTGACGTTTAGCTAACCATCCAGAAAAAAAGTGCTTTAATGGTAGGAAGCACTATTAGGCCCAGCTGCTATGAAATCACAAAGACAAATAATGGATTTCTCCCCCCCCCTTTTTTTTTTTTAAAGGGAAGTGTATTTGGAAAGATAAAATTTATTCCTTGGCTTTAAAAGTTACAACATGTGACCCTGGTTTCGGAGAACAATCTGTAGGTGGGGGTAAGGATGGAATCAGAAAAAGGCAGAGGGCGAAGAAGGAGGGTCCTTTTTAAAGGAGTGTTAGATGTGGGGTGGCAGAGCGGAGAGGCAATGTGGTAATGCAAAATATTTCTCAACTAACAAATCTCATCACACAAGCATCACCATTTTCTCCTTCTGATTTTACTCTAAAGGGCTTTAGTTTTGTAACAAAATGAAGTGAGCGGTGGCCACATGGGGAGAGGGGAAATGTTTGGGTGAGTCACTGATCTGTATCATGTCCGGCACACCAGCTCTTCCCCAAGCTAGCCCAAGGGCAAATGGTAGACATGTGGCCTCACTCCAATACAACAGTCAGAATGTAGTTCATTTTCATGCTAAGATACTCTGCATTTGTCTTGAATAAACAGCATGCTTAGACTAAAGCAAGGAAGCAAGGGAATGAAAGAGGATGCTGTGGGAATTCACTGAACAAAGAATTCTAGGGTGCACATATAAGATCATAGCATTTTGAACTGGATGAAGGATGCCAGAATAACTACTAACCACTGATCCACTATTCACATTCTCTAAGGGCAAAACTAGACGCAATGTTATTTATGTAGATACAATGTGATTAGTAGCCAAGGGGCCTTAGGATCACAGGGAATGGAAACATAAGTAGCTACTTTAAACTGAGTCAGGCCATTGGTCCATTTAGTTCAGTTTTGTCTACACCGACTGGCAGCAGCTCTCCAGGATTCCAGCCATACCTGGAGATGCCGGGGTTTAAACCTGGGACTGTCTGCATGAAAAAGAGCTATAGCGCTTCTACTTACACAACAGGAAGAGAGAGCTTAAATACCCCCCCACACACACACCAATACCATGGTCCCAGCAAAAATCTCATTCCCTCCCAAGCATGTTATTTGCATCAACAGTAAAGCATTCTTTGGTTCCAACTGAAGTTTTGCTCCCAATACAAACTGAAGCCTCAGGAGGACAATTTTCACCAGGATTATGGCACATGGAAAGGATAAACTCTCCCATTCTATGTTATGCTCTGTGCTCCTGTGCTGCTCACCCTATTAATGGATATGTTTCACATTTTGAACAATGTGAACATTAAGCACATGAATATTACATCTAGTTTGGCTCTGATACTATGGAGGCTCTTGTTCTGTTTCAGGAGTGAGTGGGACCTCAGGCCCAGGGGACAAATACAGCTCTGCAGGCCTCTCTGTCTGGCCCTTGAAACTCTGAAAGCACCGCATAAGTAAAGCAGGCTGCCCACTGTATTGAGGGTATATGGAGCAACAATGTATGGAAGGTGGTGGGGAATGTAGTAGAATTGTCAAGGGCAGGGAGTACATCCCTGCTCTTCTTCCTCATATGATGTGGAGCACAGAATTAGGAACAGGAAAAGAGGCCTGACCAGGACACCAACTCAGAGACTGCAGAGCCACTGTTGGAAAAGCTGGATCCATTTCCTGTCTCTGAGGTTCATACAGGTAATTAGGAGCTCACTGAACCTAAGAACAGCAGCTGGGTCCACAACATCAGGACCCATAGAAGCAGAGCTAGGACTCAGACAACACATTCTACTTGGCCTGAGGAACCCAGTGTCCCCCATACTCCAGCACATGGAGTGCACCAGGCAAAAGTGTTATGGTCAAGCCAAAAGGGTTGGCTCTTTGAGAGTCTGTAGTTCTCAAAGGGGACAGAGCCTCAAAGCTCTGTTATTAAATGTTCCATTGTGGCCTTATAGCTGGCACTTTAACTAGAGAATTGGGGCCTAAGTGCAATTGTAAGCCACTGTTGTATATTATGTTAACACAGCTGCTCATGCTCAATGGGACAGTTGAGGTGGGGGGTTGTCCTCCATTCTGGGTAACTTGCTCATTACCTCAAAACAGTTTGGATGATGCCTGTGGTCCCCATTCTCTAAGGTCCTAAACCCTGAAAAAGAGGTTAGTTGTGAGGTTTCCTGAATTTTTTTAAATGAGTTATGAACTTCCCCAACACCACAACCTCATTGTATGTTGCTGTTTTATGTTATAAAAAGGTGTAAGTCTTAGTTCTTGAGTGCCAATCCATTTGAGAGCTTCTGTGAAACTGAGGTGAATGAGAAGAGGCCATTTCCCCTCCAGCTAACATTCTCTCTAATTGGACTAACATAAAGTTGGGGAAGGGAATGTGTATCACCCAGGAGAAACAGGAAGGAATCTGGCATGAAAATACATTTTAATATTTGTGTGCAAAGGTAAAGGGAAATTAAAGGGCTTCACCTTTGGTATCTGAAACTAGAAAATAAAATCTAATTCATGTAATTCTTAATCCATCACACTGGAGAAGAGATTGAATGTCTATAGGGACCTTGCTCATATGTGGTGAGGGTGTCCTAAAGCACAAGTATTTTGAAGAATGTTAAAAAATGATAGGCCACCCACAAAGCAGTGAAAAACAGAAGAGAACCTGTATATGAATGGTGTAATTATACCTGGCAAATTTCTCTACCTGAGAAATTAATGAAACACATTGTAGCAATAAGGTATATAGGATATGGAGATGAGTTTGTATGGTTTTCATACTGTTATCATCACTAGTAGCCCTTGATAGGCATACAGAACATAAGAGCCATGCTGGATCAGGCCATGGGGTCATGTAGTCCAGTGTCCTATTCTTAAATTGGCCAACCAGATGCCTGTAAGCAGGAAATGAGTGCAGTAGCTCTCTCAAACCTTGTTTATCAGCAGCTGGCATTCATGGTACACTCTGGAACTAACCGCAGGGATAGAATGAAAATATCATTTTGTTCATATGACAAGAAAATTAGTCATTTACGGAAATTGCATTGTGTCTCTGATATGATAATTCAACTAAATAAATAGTTTTAAAAAGAGGAATCAGTTCACTTGCAAACCTCACTGGAGCTCTCTGTAGTGCTGAAACAACTGCCCTGCCTTGCTGTGCCTCATCAGCTTCAACTTGGGACTAGAACAGGTCACCATGAGTGGAAGAAATGTAACCTTCTTCCACACTTTAACCATTCAGATTGTGAACCAACTAAGTCCATATTTGCACCATACACTGAAAGCACCATGATACCACTTTTACAAACATGGTTTCACCTAAAGCATCTTGGGAACTCTATTCAGGGTGCTGAGAGTTGTTAGGAGACTCCTATTCCCACTGCAGAGCTAAAATTCACAGAGTTCCCTGGGAAAAGGGATTGCATATTAAACCACTCTCAGACTCGTAGCTCTATTGAGGAGAAAGGGGCATCTAATAACTCTTGGCACCATTAACAAACTACAGGTCCGAGAATTATTTGGGGGGAAGCCATGATCATGTAAGTGGTATAATAGTGATTTAAATGAAAAGTGTGGTTGTGGCTTAAGTCAATGTTGTGATTCCTTCTGTCTTAGCGCCTGTTATTAAAAAAACCAAACTGGTGAAGGTCCAAGTTTTAGATGGCATGACTGATTTGTAGCAATATCTTTCTTATATTGATAACCTGGTATAATTTTTTAAAAAACATAACTGCTGAAGGATTAAAAACATACCTGAAGTGGTATGTTGTATGGTGGACCTCATAAACTTTTTAATGCATCACTGCTCTTGATAATGGGCTTTTAGAGACATGGGTCATAAAGCTAGATTTCCTATTTAGATAAGGTATTATTTAGTGTTAGAAACTTGAACTTCATTCGTTCCTGACATTGCACTTTTTTAAAAATAGAGATATTAAGAACCACAATCACCAAAGCATTTTATTTTCATAGGCAATGAGATATATATATATGTTTCCTAACTGAATGTTATACATGAGGTGTGACCTTAACACTTTGTTTCATTTTAATCCTTGAGGAATTTATTTAGTGTTTTGGGTTTTTCTGAAAACTAAAAAGAAACAGTTTGCCATGTGGCACATAGTTAAAACTATTGGACTTGCTATTGCAAGATTGTAGTGATGGCTACTAATCTGAAGAGTTTTGAAGGGAGTACAACAAAGTCATGGAGATATCATTGACTAATAGTGATGACAGCTACATTGAACCTCCAGTCTGCCTCTGAATACCAATTGCCAGGGATTTCAAATGAGGGAGTTCTATATGGCTCATGTCCTGTTTATGAGCTTTCCACAGGCATCTGGTTGGCCTTTTGGGAAAGAGAGTTCTGGACTAGATAGGCTTTTTGTCTGGTCCCACGGGGCTATTGTTATGTTCTTATTTTGAATATACATATGCCACTCTGTGACCAAGTTTTCATGTCTGCTTGCAAGAAGACTAAAAACAAATTACTGATCTGTTCAATATTTGAAATAAAACAGATCAAGGTTCAGTGTGGAGTAGTGATTAGACCTGAGATTAGACTTGGATTAGGACCTGGGAGACCAGGGTACAAATCTGCACTCAGTCATGAACTTCACTGGGTGACCCTGGGCCAGTCACTGTCTTTCAGTGTAATTTAATTCATAGGAATGGGATAAATGGAAAGGGAGAGGACAATGTAGTGCCTGGGGAAAAGGTGGGAGAAAAATGTAATCATAATAATCATAATCATATAAAAATGGGTGAAAGAATAATATCAAATATGAGAAAAAAAGATAAATGCCTGATCAGAGCTATAGATATTTCCAAGGCTTGTCATACACCCCCTAACAAGGCTGCTGCTCTCAGGTGCACTGGGCAGGGGGTGCTATCCTGTTGCCTACATGGAAGTCAAAAACAGTAAAGGTAAAGGACCCCTGGGTGGTTAAGTCCAGTCAAAGGTGACTCTGGGGTGCGGCACTCATCTTGCTTTTCAGGCCGAGAGAGCCGGCATTTGTCCACAGACAGCTTTCTGGGTCATGTGGCCAGCATGACTAAACTGCTTCTAGCACAACAGGACACCGTGATGGCTGTCAGAGTGCATGGAAACACCATTTACCTTCCTGCCACAGCAGTACCTATTTATCTACTTACACTGATGAGCTTTCGAACTGCTGGGTTGGCAGAAGCTGGGACAGAGCAACAGGAGCTCACCCCGTTGCACGGGTATGAACCACTGACCTTCTGATCTGCAAGCCCAGGAGGCTCAGTGTTTAGATTACAGCACCACCCATGTCCCTTTCTGTCAAATATAAGCAAGAGATTATCCTCCTTCTCTGTCAGTGAGACCAGCTGGATTTACCTGGTGGTAGAGGGCAGCACAGGAGTGCTCCCAGCAGCACCAAGTGACTTGATGTAGCTGCTGTTTTCATTTCCTGCAATGCTCCTAATATATTGTAGGCAACCAGCCCCTAAGGGCAAGGGCGGTCATCAGCAGGGTTGGCATCAACCTTGAAGAAGGTATGGTGGAGGTGAATTGCTGCTCACCTAGCTCTCAAATAATCCTGAAAAGCCACTGGGTATTTTGCAGAGGGTAACTTTTTATACGGGAAGTGTGGTGTCGCTGGAATCCCCTGTTATGGAAACTCTGGATCTAATTTCTCTCTAATCCAAATGTCACTTCTATTGTGCAGCCTGTGCTCTATAATTAATAGCTTTGCTTATTCGAGCACATAACAAAGGGATGTTTAAAAACCTCCCCGTTTCTTCTTAGCTCCATTCTGTGTGGGCTTTTCTTTTTTGAAAGAAAAGAAAAAAAAACAACAACCAGCCTCTACTTTTCCCCAGAAGCAGATTCCAGCCACATTTTGTGCTGTCTTTGCGTTACATCTGATTTCAGGTTGCAAAGGGCCCCAAACGTGTGCGAAATAGATTTATGAGAGAAGGATGCTGCTGCTAACCCTTTTGTACTGATGAACACCAGGCAGTCACGCTTATCTGGCACAAAGATCTTTCTTCATTTAATGCCCACAGCTTGAGACAGTCAATCATGCCCAGCATGCACCTGAAGCGTTTCAGGTTCGGTTTTTATTATTATTTGTGATTTTTGTGTGTGCAGCCTTCGTGCCATTGGCCGCCACTATGAGTCAATAGCTACTTATCTGCCCATCCAAGGCCATAATCAGAGGCACTGTTATTGTTGCTGTATGAATAGCCATTTTGCACCAATCCCAGAGGTCACACACTGTCCCAATTGTAGCCCTTTGCCTGCCAGGAAACAATTATAAATGGAACTGCTCCTCTGCAAAGCAAAATAATAATGATAAAAAGCTGTAGCCTTTAACTGTGCATTTTCATTTGAATTTGCAAAGGAGGGAAATAATCTTTTATGATATGCTAATGTACAGTAGCAATATTTCACATGCTGTGCAGCCCCCCACAAATTTACTAATAATAGTGCATCCATTGTCAGTGAATGAGGATGACTCCCAGGTAAGCAGGGTGATAGGACTACAGCCTAAATTCTGACAAATTCAATGGAAATTATTCTCTAGGGAGTGGCTTTAGGAGCACAGATTAAGCATACTTTTCAGCATGACTCAGATGAAAATAAGGACATTTGTGAAACTGACTGGCTTGAACAAACAAATGGATTCCACAAGCCCCCCTCCCCCCCATGTGACCCCTTGCAGACTCTGCAGGACCCACTCCACCTTCAGCTTCCTCATGGTTTTGCAGCTAGGGCCGCCATTGCTGGAAGAGAGAAACGTGTCACTTCCCTGAGAATGGAGGAAGGCCATGAAGTGGCTGGTTGGGGAAGAGTCCTGCCCACAAACTTTGGTGTTGGACGGGCTTGCAACGAAGGGGCTGTGACCTGCCTTTCTCAGTGCCCCCCCTTTTCTCCCTGAGTACTCATAGTGCTTTGTAAGAGGCAATGTAGTCCCATCCCTGCAAGCTTACGTTGGAGGGTAAAGGAGAAGGTTTTATTGTTTTGCGTTCTTTTCCCTCAATCTCCTTCTTGTTGGCTGCTGAAAAGCATCAAGCTCTGAGGGAATGGAATGGAAAAATGGAATGGAAAAATCCGAGACCCCTGGCTTCAGTCCTCCTCACCTTGGTTACTCCACTGTTTTATCTACTTATTCTCCCCACCCCATTACAAATGCATCTTGTGAGCTGCTGTTGTGTACAAATATTTAAAAGGGTGAGTGAGTGAGTGAAGCCAACCTCTCACTGGTGGAAAGGAAAACTATTTAAAGTTTGTTTTGTTTGTTTTAAAAATCGGAAAAAAGTTGGTAGTTTCTCTCTCTCTCCCTCCCCCCCCCCCCGCCCCATCCTTGCCTCTCAAGCCTTGCATGATGTGGCTTTTATTTCTCTGTCCCTTGGATGGCTCTTTGCTAGAAGCAGCAGAGGGTGTTTTTTCATCTACTTCCATGTTTCCTGGACACTTTTCTATTTCAAGAGGTTTCCTTTTTGCAGGGGTGGGGGGAGGCAGAATGGAGTGAGGTGGGGTTGGGGTGTGTTCCCCCCCCCCCAAGGCACTGCTTTACGCAACCATTTTTAACTACTGCCCGGGCGAAACAACACAGAGGCGTGGGAGCAGTGTGGTGGCTGGGCAAGCCCCTTCTCCCTCACCTGAAGAAAGCGGGAAAAGGAGGGGCTTGTATGGCTTTGGGCAGGGCGTGTGAGGGCTCTGACAAGGTCCTAGAGTCTACCCGTCTTCTTCCCAAAGCCTAGTAAGCACTAACTAGGCTTTGGGGAGGAACCACCGTACCTCCTTCTCAATGCTGCTGCCCCAGTACAGTGGTAAAGGTAAAGGTAAAGGTACCCCTGCCCGTACGGGCCAGTCTTGACAGACTCTGGGGTTGTGCGCCCATCTCACTTAAGAGGCCAGGGGCCAGCGCTGTCCGGAGACACTTCCGGGTCACGTGGCCAGCGTGACATCGCTGCTCTGGCCAGAGCCAGAGCCAGAGCCAGAGCCGCACACGGAAACGCCGTTTACCTTCCGGCTGGTAAGCGGTCCCTATTTATCTACTTGCACCCGGAGGTGCTTTCGAACTGCTAGGTTGGCAGGCGCTGGGACCGAGCAGCGGGAGCGCACCCCGCCGCAGGGATTCGAACCGCCGACCTTTCGATCGGCAAGTCCTAGGCGCTGAGGCTTTAACCCACAGCGCCACCTGTGTCCCTACCAGTACAGTGGTACCTCGGGTTAAGTACTTAATTCTTTCCAGAGGTCCGTACTTAACCTGAAACTGTTCTTAACCTGAAGCACCACTTTAGCTAATGGGACCTGCTGCTGCCGCCATGCCGCCGGAGCCCAATTTCTGTTCTTATCCTGAAGCAAAGTTCTTAACCTGAAGCACTATTTCTGGGTTAGCGGAGTGTGTAACCTGAAGCGTATGTAACCTGAAGCGTATGTAACCCGAGGTACCACTGTAGCTGCTTCTGCGACCCCTGTCCGCTGGCCAGGAGAAATTGTGGCATCCCAGGAGCAAGGCAGAAACTGTAGAAGCTTAACTAATTCCGTGGCTGTCCCAGCCAAATTGGGACTGTTGAGGGGTATGGTAAGTTTCCGTGAGGATGGGGGTTGTATTTGAATTCTGCCATGGTCTAAATTAGGTGTGATATTGCTAAAGTTAGGCACTTGAAGTCACATTGATTTGGTTTCAATATTAAGCATTTAACAACAAGCTTGCATTTCTCCTACTGAGATCAATGGGGTGTGCAGCTCAAATCTATGAACGTCTCTCATTTTTCCAATCTTCAGTTCACTCCTCCACACCAGGTTGCAGTTTGCAATTTGCTGCTTGCATCTCCTTCCTTCCAAATGGCCCACCCCTTGACAACCATTGATCACTCTGAGCCAATCCATTCTGACTTGCAGCGATTTGTGGTTGTGTTTACCCCAGACCTCAAACATCCCTGATTTGTCTCAGGGCTTGGCCAAATCCTGTGCTCTAGTATACATAGATCTGAGCTTCACAAAAAGGGAGTGGGGCAGGACAGACCCTGTCTCTGTCTCTCTCACTTACTCATGTTTGTGAGGGTGTGTGTGTGTGAGAGAGAGAGAGAGAGAGAGTTCTCGTGTGTGTGTGTGTGTGTGTGCGCGCGCGCGCATGCGTGTATACAAGAGATAATTTGAAGACGGAGGGAGACCCTCTACTATATCAATTCCATTGAGCTTTAAGCAAATAGGTCTTCTTTGGGGTCCTGCCTTACAAATACATAGAATAAGATTATGAGCAATAATAAACTACTGTACTTTATTTATTTTTCCAAACATGCATGACACATCACTATAGAACAAATCATAAAATAAAATACTTAGCTTATATAGTAATTAATTTATTAAAATATAGGGAAACAAACTACACACACACTGAAGAGGGAATCATGTAAACTGCAAAACTTAACGCCAAAAAATTGAAATGCAAGAAGTATTGCCTGTGACTTTTGTCTGTAAAGCTCCAAATATTTACAAGAAATGCAGTAACCAAATGATAGCAAGCAGCAACTGACAATCAGCCAATCTTCATAGGTTGGCTCTGCTAATTTAACACCCACAGCAGGATAGAAAACCTTGGCTCTGATTTGGCCCTAAACAGATAAATAAAGTTATGCCTCAAAGTGGTTCTTTTCTTGTTCTGGAACGTGAGGATATTTCTATCGTGATGCAAAGCACATTTTCTTGATGCTGGGAAGGGACAGTATCTGTGACTAATAAACCACTGATCTGATGGGCCAGCATGGAAAGTCTGCCTCAGTGCCAACACTGGCAAACAAAATGTTTGGGGATTTGTTAAGTACTGTGTGCTGCTGAGCAATTGTTGTGGTGGCTTCTAATTTCTGAGTAAAAACAAAATGATGAATCCGAGAGCTGATGGATTCAGCCTCTCCTATCACGTTTTCATTACTAAATGAAATCTCAGAGTTTGCACACATAGACAGCACTTGATTTTTTCATGGAGGTACTGAGCATTTCATGACAAGTTCTTTATTTACCCAGACATTCTTCTTTAATTCTTAGTATTGTGTTGCTCCTTGTATCATCATTATCATCATCACCACCACCATCAACAGCAGTTAAGAAGTAACTATATCATATAAATATCTGCTAAGTCACCTAATGAGCTGATAGCTGAGCCTGGTATGATTTTGTTTTCCCATTTCTTTGAAATTCAGGACAAATCATTGTTTTGACTTATCAGACAATGTCAAGATGTCAAAAGTGGAAAGTTTATGGGTGTTAGAAAATGGTACAACACCTAAGAACATGGTGTTCTAAACTGCTTGCTTCTTTCCTTCTTTCTTTCAGATGAATAATAACAATATTTATACCAGTTGAGTGTTAATGCAGGTACAAAATCACAGTTCAGAACAAAATGCAGTAATAATATATTCAGTCTGCCTTATTGTAATACCTTTGTAGATAAAGTAGCTGTCAGAATGCTTCACAAACATTGTTTTAGCCAAAAGAGGGTAAAGGTATAGATATTTGTAGATTCCCCATTAAAGAGAAAGGAGAAAAATAAAGACATTTGTTTTCCCCATAGTAGCTCTGAACTCAAAGCACAGACTGAAGGCAAAAGAACACAATGCAATTCAGAAACAGATAAGGTTTTTTTTTAAGTGCACAGATATAAACACAAGGTGAATTTTGGGGGCCATGAACATCTGTAATCTATACATATACACACACACTACATGCATGCATGTATTCCTTATTGCTGGAAAGCAAATACTGAAGGATAAAAAAGTTAATTTACATTTTCCACCTTATTTAAAAGGTCAATTAAATCATTTTAAATTTATTTTCTTATATATATGTAAATTAGAAATTGGCTTGTGAATATTTCATGCTGACATGAGTTGGTTACTCTGAGTTTCCATGGATATTAATAAGCAAAGATCAGGATCTCAGACAGCAAGAGGATATTAGAACAAGGTTAAACATGATCTCCAACAGAGTCATCCCTCGAGATCCATGGTTTTTCAATTTGCAAGATTTTACAACTGTGGGAGAGTTGGATGCATTTCTAGTGCTGTTGCTGTTGGTTTTTTTTTTTAAAAAAAAAAAAGAAAGAAAAGCATTTACAGCTGCCAAAAGGACCTGTTTTAGGGATCTGAAAAGTTGGCAGGCAAACATCAGAGTGCAACGGAATGAATACACCAGTGAGATAAAAGGTAATCTGTTCCAAATGTAAGGAATGCTGAAAAGATATGAGAAACTTCACTTTGTTCTCCAGTGTGTATGTTTCATTGACACTTACTTATTAGATATGTTTATGGCAGCTTGTCTTTTAAGTCCTGATTCCACAAAAACACTTAAGCATATGCTTCTCTGTAAAGTGTAAAACCAGAAATAAGCATTTCTGTGTGATTCCCAAGTGAAGTTCCCAGGTGATTATTAAGGGGAAGGTGGCTCAAGGAACCAAATGGCTGACCTGGAATCAGACTAGGTAGTTTGATGAATGGTTGAAGGAGTTGGATGTGCTTAGTCTGGAGAAGACATGGTGGGGGTGGGTGGGGGTGGAAGACACAATAGACCTCTTCAAATATCCTGAAGGGCTCTCACATACAATATAGGAAAAGAAGAAGAAGCTGCCTTATACTGTGTCAGACCCATCAGTTCATCTAGCTCAATATTGCCTTTGCATTGACCGGAAGCAGCCCTCCAGAGTTTCAGTAAGGGAGCCTTTCGCATGCTGTTCCAGAGGACAAGGCTACGAATAAAGGGTGGAAATTGCAAGGAATCATATTTCAGTGAAACATCTGAGGAAACTTCCTGCTGGTTATAACTGTTTGACAGTGGAAGAGACTTCTTCAGGAAGTGGTGAGTTCTCTTACACTGACATAAGCTGGGAAAACTTTTGTCTGGTTACTGTAGTTGCAAAATTCCTGCACAGCAAACAGGAGGTTGGACTAGGTGACCCCAAACTCCCCCCTACTGCAGTCGTACCTCAGGTTAAGTACTTAATTCGTTCCGGAGGTCCGTTTTTAACCTGAAACTGTTCTTAACCTGAAGCACCACTTTAGCTAATGGGGCCTCCTGCTGCCACCGTGCCGCCGGAGCACGATTTCTGTTCTCATCCTGAAGCAAAGTTCTTAACCCGAGGTACTATTTTGGGTTAGCGGAGTTTGTAACCTGAAGCATATGTAACCTGAAGTGTATGTAACCCGAGGTACCACGGTACTAAAATTCTATGATATTTGTGATGTCTAGGACCTACTTCTTTATGGGAAGAGCCGTAGCTCAGTGGTAGAGCATCTACCTTGTATGCAGAAACTTCCAGGTCCAACCCCTGGCATCTTCTGGTAGGCTGGGGTATGACTCCACCTGAAACCCTGGAGAGCCACTTCCAGACAGTGTAGACAATACTGTTGGGTAGATGGGTCAAAGGCCTAACTCAGCATAAGGCAGCTTCCTAAACTCCTACTTTGAGATACTTCCATCCTTCTCTTCAGCGGCCAAGGCTCTCAGATCAGCTTACCTCAAACTAATAAAACTAATGCCAGCAATAAACCTATAAGAATCCATTTTCAAAAGCCAATGAAGTAAGCACAATAAATATGCAACATTATAAAAAGGCCTTGTTTCCAGTAATCCAAAGTATTGATCAACCTGGGCATATTAAAAAAATAATACAAAAATGGAAATCGGACCAGGTCTGGCAATACTCCATGATCCATCTCTGTCATTCGAAGCTCAAGTAACCTCTGGGGCCAGGAGTGCTTTTTAGCAGCTCTCTCTGGTAAACCAGCTTCAACCATTCTTGACTGTGACAATCTGGCCACAGTGGTCTATGCACTGGTAACCTCAAGACTTGATTACTGCAATGAGATCTATGTGGGACTGCCCTCCGCTCTGGTCTAGAAGAATGCAGTGGCCAGACTGCTCACAGGAACAGCTTCGTGGTACTTGTGTTAAATCACAAAGCCCTAAACAACTTCGCCCCAAAGTACCTTAAGGGCCATCTGGTCCCATATGCCCCACCCTGTTCATGGTAATCCTCTGATGGGGCACTTTTGGTGGTTCCCAGTGCTGCCGAGGTTTGGAAGGCCTCCACTAGGGACTGAACCTTTGCTGTGGCAAGAACTCCCTACTTGGGTAGAGACCTGGCTTGAACCATCCCTACCTTTTTTTCCCACATGTCTTCTAGAAATTGCACTGTTTAACCAGGGCTTAACAATATGAGTTTCTCTTTTTAACCAACCTGTTTCTACAAAAATGTTAATATTTTTGGTACATTTAAAAAAATAATTAATATTTTTACCATAGTAAACATGTGGAACATGAAGCAAATAGTCCTTCGATAACACAGACCAAACATGGATAACAGCACAATCAAATCTAAGAGCAAATTTCAACTTCTTCATCATGCAGTGCCAACCATGTGTGGAGATTGATGAGAACGGTTAAGGGAAGTTCTATTAGAGGCAGAATGATGTTGGAGATAACAAGGTTACCACACCATTATGCATTTTCCGCATGAAAGGCCATATAAGCCTCATTGACCATCAAAATACTGTGTCTGTAATCAAGTCCTTGAAAGCAAATAGTAGTGTGGGGGGATACAGTGTTTCTTAAATGAGAAAGACAACACTGGCTAGAAAATGATATATAATCAGAATACAGGGGTGTCAAACCTTTTCTTATTCCTGGCAACTGTGGCATTCCTTAATTATTATTTTTTGCGGGGGGCGGGCATAATGCATGAGGCTGGAATGTAAAACAGGTGAAATCAGAGCTAAAAATGCGGAAGGGTCCCAGCTCAGAGGTAGAACATCTGTGTGGGTTGCAGAAGATCCCAGGTTCAGTCCTCAGCATCTTCATGTAGAGCTGGAAAATACTTTTATCTAAAATCATGGATAATTGTTGAGTCCATCTGTGTAGCCAGTATTGAGCTAGATGAACCAAAGAGCTGTCTTGGTATAAGGCAGCTTCCTAAGTATCTCTTTCTTTTTCTACCCTTTCCCCTTTTTTTGTCTCCCGCTCCCCCTCATGCTCTGCCACTACCTTTCCCAGGTTTTATTCCCACGCCAATTAAATTAGCCTGTGGTCCACGTGCTGCTCAAGGGCCACAGGTTCCTGCAGGAAAGTCGTGAGCATGTAAAACAGGAGATGTGTGGGGTTCGTTCGGAGAGGAATGCTTAATAGCTCGGATAAGAAGGCATGGCGAAACCTGCCTGATTCAGCATGCCAACTGAAAAGAGTAGCATTAAAAGTGTTCTGAAGGCTTTGCATACTCAATGAACTATACCCTCAGAAATGAAACACACTTAATCCAAATGTCAAATGCATGTTTGCATGGAATAGAATGGGGAAAAGCCATTATCTAAAGAGCACAAAAGAGGAGGGGGGAGGCTTTTAAAACCTCTGATTTTTAAAGCCTTTAATAAACTATGCTGATGATAGACACCATGTCCTGTACTATACCCATTTTCAATCTCTTGGATCAATAGGTTGGCATCCAGGGGGTGCCCAAGAATTTGGGCATGTGGGGTTGGGTTTTTGATACTCTTTCTCCAACTTTGGACTGCAAATTCCCAAAGTTAGGCAGAATCTGCTTTTCAAAGTTTCAAGTGTCTTTCCCCTTGCTTGAAAACCTTATTGGGGAACTAGTGGTTTACAAGCCAGAATCTTAAGCTATTTCAGAACTGGGGTCCACCTTTAGCCCCTAGCAGGGTTGGGGAACTCGGGTTCAGGGGCCAAATGCAGCCCTCCAAGCCTCTCTAGCTGGCCCTCAGGACTCTTTCCAGACCACATCCTCTCCTCAGCCACACTCAGTCTCTGCAGGTCGCACGGTCTCCATTCTTGTTTTGTACCCTCCTTGAGTGATTGTGCATGGCTGGAATGTACTTTTGAATGCTGATATTGCCTCTTGCATGCCTGGATGGAGGATACAGAGAAGGTATGTGTGTGTGTGTGGACACTAGCTGACTGTAGAAAGGTAAAAATTTACATTAATTGCTCCGCCTACTTCTGCCTCTGGCCTCACCCACCACTGGCATGTAGCCTATGGCAGTAGAAAATGAGACCCTAGATTTATTTATTTTTTACCATGTTTGGGTTTCTTCCTCTCTAATCTCTCTCTCCTGGCAACTAGAGCCAAATTATTGAAATCACAACAAAGGAACGAAACAACAGCATGAAAAATGACAGCAGCAAGTTAAAAATAGCTCTTAAATATAGGAGCCATAAAATGCAGACCGGAATAAATCGTGAAAGGCCAACAGAGAGAGGAATATACCTAGCACTTTGGATAAGGTTTTCTAGATATATGGGGCCAGCACAGAAAAGGCCCCATCTCTGATATTTGCCAACCTAACATTCTCATGTGGTGAACCAGATGTCAATCTTAGAGCCCAAGCAGGTTCATCGCAGTCCTTCGGGCAATCTGGGCCCAGACAATCTGGGGCTTTAAAGATTCATGCCAGCACCTTAAATGAAATTTTGGAAATGAAAAGGTAGCTAATCTAAGTGGCACAGGGTCAGTGAAATATGGTCTGACTACCTACCTCATACAGGAATTCTGGCTGCCATATTCTGCACCAATTGAAGCTTTTGGGGCATCATTAAGTGCCACCCTACATAGAGTACGTTACAGTAAGCCTGCCTAAATGTAACCAATGTATGTGCCAGCGAGGTGAAATATGCCTTCTTATTTTTATATACCACACACACACAAATACATACTGATTACAAAGTGTCTTTTTTATAATATACTATGATAAAGCAGCTACTTAGTCTAAAAAAGAAAAAAAGACAAGAGAATGAGACACCTAAAAAAAAGAGAAAGTGAGAGACAGGACAGAGAGCCAAAGTCATTTTACTCTCTATATTTCTTTAGTTTTCTTTCTTTCCCTTTTCTCTCGAAATAGGCCTTCACTAGACAAGGCCGCAGTTGGCAAAACAACCAAAGCTGAAGGAAATATTGTTTAAAATCCTAAAGAACCAGACTGAAGTCAGATGGGAAGCTTATTCTTCGGCCTTGACCTTTCAAGACCAGTGTATTAGATCTGCTAAGAATGCCATCTTGACTTTTTAAAATGGAACATGTCCTGACAGCAAGACATGTAGAAAAATTCCTCAGTGGTTGTCCACAGGAATTCCCTGCCTGTGAAGAGCCAACAAAGCCTTCCTGATGTCAACATACCAAGAAGTTTCAGCAGAAGTTGCAGGCATCACCTTTTTTTTTTTTAATCAGGTACTGTGTAAAAAGAAACATTTGAACATGTTCTTTGCAAGGATACATGAACATTGTACCTATATTGAGAGAACAGCATCTTTTCATGATCAAGAAACTTCCTCACTTACAATTCACAGGGGCCAGCAAACTTTTTCAGCAGGGGGTCGGTCCACTGTCCCTCAGACCTTCTGGGGGGCTGGACTATATTTTGAAAAATAAAAATGTATATTAATGTATAATAATAATAATAAAAATAATGTATAATATGTATAATAATAATAAAATAATAATGTCCTATGCCCCACAAATAACCCAGAGGTGCATTTTAAATAAAAGCACACATTTTACTCATGTAGAAACACCAGGCAGGCCCCACAAATAACCTAGAGATGCATTTTGAATAAAAGGACACATTCTACTCATGTAAAATAATGCTGATTCCCGGACTGTCCACGTGCCGGATTTAGAAGGCGATTGGGCCAGATCTGGCCCCTGGGGCTTAGTTTGCCTACCCATGGTTTACATAATACAGTGATACCTCAGGTTAAGTACTTAATTTCTTCCGGAGGTCCATTCTTAACCTGAAACTGTTCTTAACCTGAAGCACCACTTTAGCTAATGGGGCCTCCTGCTGCCACTGCACCGCCGGAGCACGATTTCTGTTCTCATCCTGAAGCAAAGTTCTTAACCCGAGGTACTATTTCTGGGTTAGCGGAGTCTGTAACCTGAAGCGTATGTAACCCGAGGTACCACTGTACACTGAAACACTGAAGGAAGATGCAAAAGCAACAGTCTATCTTCTTATCACCACTTCTTAGTAACATAAGAACTCACTTTGAGGTTTTGATGAGTCTCCTGGGACTTTCTTAGTGGTGAGAAAGACTCTGTTGGTACTTCCTGTTAACGTGCAAACCCGCCTCAGGCCTGTCGCTTGTCTGTTTGATGTGGTATAGCACTTAAGAGGTGACTTTTTCTAATCATTCCAGGTTTTGCATGCCAAATATTTCATTTGCATTCACTATCTTTTGGGGGCAGTACAGGGGCAAGGATTGGTGGAAGGTAAAAAAGAAGGTGAAGAAACGAGCTTTTGCAGAGTATATGCTAGAAAGCAGGAGCTATAGCTGAAGGAAGAATTGAGTGGAAAATAGCAGGAGGGAAATATAGATACAATTGTTGATGGGACATTTTAATGCAAGGCTTACATAATTTGCATGTCCCAGAACAATGCATAAAGATATTATTTCAAATTGCACTTCTCCACCCCCAAAATGGGTAAAAAATCTGCATATTTGCATATAACAGCATGCGCAAAAAAGACTTACATTAGTGAAAATGATGTACAAAAAGAATTATATTAGGTAAAATTGCTTGGAAAATGTGTAAGGTAAAGGTAAAGGGACCCCTGACCATTAGGTCCAGTCGTGACCGACTCTGGGGTTGCGGCGCTCATCTTGCTTTATTGGCAGAGGGAGCCGGCGTACAGCTTCCAGGTCATGTGGCCAGCTGCTTCTGGTGAACCAGAGCAGTGCACAGAAATTCTGTTTACCTTCCCGCCGGAGCAGTACTTATTTATCTACTTGCACTCTGACATGCTTTTGAACTGCTAGGTTGACAGGACAGAGCAATGGGAGCTCACCCCGTCGCGGGGATTTGAACCGCCGACCTTCTGATCGGCAAGCCTTAGGTTCTGTGGTTTAACCCACAGCACCACCCGCGTCCCAGAAAATGTGTATATTAGGCAAAATTGCATGCATGAAGCCACCAACATTGAGTGGAACACTGCTGATGCTGCCTACTGCAGCCACGGTCGCCCAGTGTCCCATGATAGCCTTTGTAGGATACTTTGGCAAGGGCCCCCTGAAACCTGGAGGCAACCCTGATGGAAGCATATACAGACCTGAAAAGGGTGGCACAGGAGAGAAAAGAGTGGAGGGTGGTAGAGCATCTGGGTTACATGCAGAAGTTCCCAGGTTTAATCCCCCACATCTCTAAGTAGAGCTGGGAGAGATTCCTGGTCTGAAATTCTGGGGAAGCACTGCCAGTCTGTGTAGACAGTACTCAGCTAGATAGTCTGACTCAGTAGACGGCAGCTTCGTCTGTTCTTATGGATTGTAACAAATGAGAGACATCCTTTCTCATAATGACAGCCTGTATAACTACCACCAGGGCTTACTCAGCTGCTGAACATACACACTGAGAAAGGAGATTGGGATTGTGAAAGAGGGAATGAACTGAGTATCTCTAAATCAAAAGATTGCACATGCTGGGCGGCGGCGGAGTGATACTGAAGAAGCTCAAATGTGTGTTGGTTTGTCAATCACCCCCCATCATCCTGCAGAACATCAGGAGGCACAAACTGTAGCGAGTTTAATTGAGCAATCAGACCCATAGCACCACATTGACTGATTGCCAGGTTAACAGCCCTCCTGCTGTTGCGAGATCAGCCACCGAGCTCGCAACTGATACCATGAGACAGATCCACTTGCACGAAGGCACCAATCCATATAACATGGTAACAAAAAACAATGCACTCTATACAGCATCTTTCTCCTCACTATTTTGAGTGTTGCACAGAATATATCAAGAAATCTCAGCTGAGAAAGTGATTATTTAATTGACTCAACCTGCATAAACTTACATATGAAAAGCAATGGCCTAAAAACACATGGTTGGGTCCAAATAAATCAGATTCAGAGTAGACCCACTGAAATCAAGTTTAGAATTTGGGCTGCAATCCTAAACCCACTTCCTACCAGCAGGAAGCCCATTGAATTGAATGGGACATGCTTCTGACCAGACATGGTTAGGATTGCAAGACAATTAACTTTAGGTATTAGTCATGTCCATTAGTTTCAATGGGTCTATTGTGAATATGAATTATGTATTTATTGGATTTACACACTGCCTTCCTGCCAAGGTGGTTTATAATTTAAACACTAAAACAAATACATTATACAAAACAAAGTCCCCTCATGCTAACTGGGAGTTGTTATGTGCGCTTCCTGGCCTGGAGACAACCCATACATTGGGTGATAGCCATTGTTAATCATACTCAGAGTAAGCCTATTTAAATCAATAACTTCAGCTCACTGTTTTCAGTAGGTCTACTCAGACTATTAGTTGGCTATTACCCTTTGTTTTTAGATGATGCATGTAAGTGCTGCACTAGGTATTGTATTACAAAAGGCATGCACAGATGCCAAAAATCGCTTCTGCACAGACCCAGATGTTGGAAATCGTGGGCGCAATCCAGCCCACAGAAGGATTTCTACTGCAGTGAACTGGTCCAGGCGAGGTAAACCTTGCCGACCCCTGCTTTAGAGGATCCCAGGTCAAAATCTCCCATAGAGCCTCTTAAAACAGGGTTGAGGAAAAATGTTCAGCCCCAGAGCTCCATTCCTTTCTGATCAACCTATCAGGAGCCACATGCTAGAAGTAGGTGGGGCCAGAGAGCATAGCTATCAACGTTTCCCTTTTTTAAAGGGAAATTCCCTTATTCTGAATAGGATTCCTCACAAGAAAAGGGAAAAGTTGACAGCTATGCCAGAGAGGGAACAGTGAGGAGCAATGAATGTGCATTTTTACCTTGGTACGGAAGGCCAGTTTCTATGTACTCAGACATCTTTCTCCACCCAAACAAGCATGACGCATTATCAGGGTTCAAGGACACTTTGCTGTCAGGTGAACACATTCACAAAGGGTGCAAAACATGGCTGATGGGGAACATGATTTGGGAGGGGGGGTGGCCTAGGGTGAATCCCCAAGGCCTGGTCAGGGGTCAGCAAACATTTTCAGCAGCGGGCCGGTCCACTGTCCCTCAGACCTTGTGGGGGGCAGGACTATAATTTTTTTGGGGGGGAGAATGAATGAATTCCTGTGCCCCACAAATAACCCAGAGATGCATTTTAAATAAAAACACACATTGTACTCATGTAAAAACACGCTGATTCCTAGACCATCCATGGGCCAGATTTAGAAGGCAATTGGGCCACATCCAGCCTCCAGGCCTTAGTTTGCCTACCCATGATTTAGCGCCTCGGCCTGAGATCTGCCGTCCCTTAGAAATGATCTGAAGTAGTGGGACTGCAAATAGTTGCTGCCAGTCAAAGTGTTCTGAGCTAGTAGGGCAATGATCTGGCTCTGTATGAGACAATTTGATATGTGGACTGAGTGGAGAATTCAACATGGTGACCAGTGTGTCAGCAGTGCCTCACACGCTAACCTGGGATGCATCAAGAGTGTGATTTCTCACAGAATTCAGCCTGAAGCAACATATTTTACAAATGGGCAATGCAGTTATAGGGACCCTGGGAGTAAGTTCCATTCAGCACAAAAAGGACCTACTTCTGAGCAGCCCTGTCTAGGTTTCTACGGCTAATTTTCCACTCAGACACTCTACCACTACTAATCTGTGTGCATGTCTCAAAAGAAATGAATAAAAATACCCTAATTTAATTTTCTTCCTCCTCACCCCTCAAATAATTAAATGCTGAGAGAAGCTCAAATGCCTGACTGGGGAATACATTTGAAAAGAAGTAAAAAGAGTGTGTTTGTGTGTGTGGATGTGTGTGTGATGTGGCAAGTAATGCATGTATTTTTTTAAGTTGTTTCATTCAAAGCCTGAATTACTTTAAAGAACCCAAATTATGACACTGAAGTGACCTACAAAATAATAAACACGCTATATCCAAATCAGAAGATGAGAGAAACTGAGGTAAAATTGGAGATAGGAAGAATCATAGAGAAGGGAGAAGTTTTTTTAAAAGGGTCTGGCAATCCACATCTACTCAATGGAGAAACCGAAGGAAATGGTTTAACGTTAAAAGTCTAAGTGAGTTGGAGAGGTTTTATCCCAGAGTCTCCCTGCAGATTTCAAAGGAGGAACAGGAAAGTCAAACTTTCTAAATTAAAAGAAAGTAAAATTAATGTGAAATGGCAAAGTTCTCTGCTTGATTTAGGGCTTCCTGTGCTGATCATTAATTCTAATCCACTTGGTCTTTGGGAGGATATTTGTTCTATAAACACCAGGTTACGAAACAGTCCACGACGTTCACTCAGTAACCTCAGAACAATCCATCCCTATGGCAGGTGAACACTGGCTTCATTTTATATCTACCTCCATTTTACCAAAGAAGGATTACAACACAGGAGTTAAATTAATAGCATGTATGAAAACAGCAACATGGAATAAAATTATATAGAGGTACCAGCAATAAAATCATTTAAAAAAATCTTTGCAGAATATGAAGGCATATAACATAAGGGGCTGAGTGGAGTTCTTGGGAAAGAGAATTCCACATGAGTGGTGCCACCACAGAAAAGACCCTGTCCCTAGTACTTGCCAACCTGATTGACTTTAGTGGTGTGCTTAGGGTGTCTGAAGCTAATTTGTGGGCCCAGGAATGCTCATATCAGTATAGGTTGTCATTCAATTTTTTTTTTTTAAGTAGACCAACCTACATATTATACTCCAGTGGTAAAGTATGAATCTTATCAAAGTTCTTTTCTTCCTTCAAAGTTCAAAGAGCTAGTGTGGTGTAGTGGTTAAGAGCGGTAGTCCTGTAATCTGGTGAACCGGGTTCACGTCTCCGCTCCTCCACATGCCGCTGCTGGGTGACCTTGGGCTAGTCACACTTCTCTGAAGTCTCTCAGCCTCACTCACCTCACAGAGTGTTTGTTGTGGGGGAGGAAGGGAAAGGAGAATGTTAGCCACTGTGAGACTCCTTAGGGTAGTGATAAAGCAGGATATCAAATCCAAACACTTCTTCTTCCTCTTCTTCTACTTGGATGGGACAAGTAGGGGCATGCCAATTTTGGGTGGCAACGCTTCATCTGTTCTACTGGATGCTGCCACAGTCATGGATTCAAAGCAAATAAGTTCTATGATTAGTGGAAGATGTGAAGAAAAGATTGTGTGTCTAGAACTGCTCTAAAAATTTGAGACCAGTTGGTCCACTGAGTCCAGCGTCCTGCTCTCACAGTGGCCAGCCAGATGCCTTTGGGTAGCATGCAAGCAGGACCTGGGCACAACAGCTCCTCCCCACTTGTGATTCCCAACAGCTGACATTCAGGGGAACATGGCTTCTGACAGTGGAAGTAGATCATAGCTGTGGTGACTAGTAGCCACTGATGGCCCCCTCCTCCATGGTTTTGCCTCATCCCCATTTAAAGCCATGCCAGCTGATGGCCATCACTACTCAGTCAAAGGTGAAGGTGAGCAGGAGATGCCACATCAAGCAGAATACTTTTTTAAAAATGAGAACGTACACTTCTTTTTAGCCTGATTTCTTCTTTAGGAAAGAAAGAAAAGGAAAAAAATTGATCCAGATAGTTAATCATCAGCAAGAGCACACAGATGACCCAAAGATATTCCTGAAGCTAGCAGAAACATGACTATGTATAATTCAAACAAATGAGGATGAAGGGTAAGTTTAAGTAAACTGAAAATTGGCAAGACACTGTTAATTCTATCTACATTTCTACCTCTTCCTTGCTCTCCCTCCCCCACCTTTTTCTCTTTCTGCTATTGCTCTCATTTAACCTTCAGATACTCAGCAGTATTAAATATGTTAAGTCAACAGCTTGGTACATAATCCGTTTTTCTTCCCTCTTTTGTTTTACCCTCAGTGCTTCTTTCACATCCTAGAAATGATGGTCTTTATGCTTCTAGCATATTAAGAATCAACTCATTGTTTGTAGCGGTTATTGTTACTGCACCTGCACTAATTAATTTTATTAATTGGATGTGGGACTTTGGGGGGGGCGTTAAAGGGATGGCTCTAGGCATCAATTCCACCTTCATTTATCGGCCCTCCTCAGGATTCAATTGTTCATTGCTCAACTGGAGCAATGCTTTGTGTTCCTCATTTCACATTAAGGGAAGCCACACAATCCCCTGACCTTAAAAGAAGGTGTATAGAAGCCCACAATCCATGGGATTTCAGTAGAGGCTGGTCCATCTGGATTAATAGGGCATTGCCCCACCAATCTCCACCTTCCCTCAGCAAGACCACACCTGCCTGTCTTCTTACACACAACTAGTCCAGAGGGTGGCATTGCCTGTCGTCTGCCTCCACCTTACTCTCAAGAGGAGAAGGAGGAGGAGGAGGGATTAAACTAGAATTAATTGGTTTCGCCTGGGTTGGCTCTACTGTTGGTCTCCTTGCACTTTGCCCTACCTACCTTAAAGGGCACCAGCCACCATTCTGCAATCTATTTGCACTCACTGCCATCTCACAGTGAGATGGCCATGCTCCTCTCAAGCTCACATGTTCAATGGCTGTCCGAATGAGTTTTACACGTGTGTAGGATGTACATGTGTAGAGCTCCTCCATAAGAGGGAGAACTAACCAAGGCCCCTCTTCATGTGGAAGAGCTGTACCCACAGCAGTGTGTAGCATTTTTGGACAGGGCTATCCATGTAGCCACACATACAGGGGAGTCCCTGAGGAGGTATTTTCATGCTAACCTCTGTGAAGTTGCATTGACAGGAAGGATTCAGTGCAGAAGCCCTTTTGCAGTCTTTCAAGGCTTCACACAATTAATGTATACATGAGAGGAAGAAAGCCCCACAGAAATCCAGCGTGGAGTCCCTAAGCTGGTGGGTGGAGCCTTGTATGCCTCTTTCCAGCAACACCTAGCAGCCAAGATGGTGTCAAACATATTGCTCTCATTTCCCTTGGACCACATCAGTTGTGCCAAGAGAGGGGTCTTGTGATCTGGACAGACCAGGACCTCTACATACATGGCCCAGGCTTGTGCTCCAGGGTGGTCACTTCAGTGCTGCTAACGCAGTGGCTTGACTTCATCCCTGAAGGTGCACTCCATTGTCTCTCAAGACAGATGGTTGTGTGTCAAGGGCACAATCCACTCCCAGGTAATAAAGACACAATGACACATGAATGTTAATGGGAAAAGTTTGGCCACAACTTTACTGAATACAGAATGTGAGCGGTATTGGCTTAGGCATTGGAATCCAAAACTATAACTGACTCCTGCCTGCCTTGCAGGGAGTAAGGGTAACCACCAGAAGAAGGAGGCAAGACAGGCGAAAACCCATGCAACAGGAAAGACAGAAAGATGGGTGAGAACAGAAAGGGAAGGAGGAGAAGGGAGAGAATGGAACGATAAGGCAAAGAATAGCAAGAACAGAACGAGAAGGAAAGGAAGGGTGGTAGGAATCGACGGGACAGGCAAACCAGGCCAAAGCGAGAGGCAACGAAGAGGAGGCCAGCAAAACTCTGCAAAGCTCCATGTTCCATGTTCTGTGCTCAAGGCCAAGAAGGCGCCCAGTGTCAGGCTGAGGTTTAAATTGGCCCCATGGCCACCCATGCCCCCACGCTCCCATTGGAGCACCTCCCTGGGGTGACTGTGGTGCCATACCCCAGTGTGGCACAGAACACCGCTCCATGCTAAAGAGGGGGCGTCCTGCTCCCAGTGCGCAACCCGGCCCCTCAATTAAGAGGATCCGATATGTCAACAACCAACCAGAGGGGAAGAACAGGGAGGTACTTTCTTGCCCTGTCTCCTCAGTTCAGTCCACCATTGCATTGGAGAAATGGACAGAAGTGAAGAACACACTCAATGCCTGTAAGCTCTTTGCCTTGACTGGGCAGGACTGTAAATTGCATGCAGAGACTATCAGGATGGAACAGCCCCCCACCCCCAACCCTCTCTATTATTATTGTGGAGTGTGGGGGTGGAGCCCAGAGAATCCACACTTCAGTTAGGTCAGGGCAAGAGGTGGGTCCCTACAGCACTTTTCTGCCTACTTTGTGATTGACACATGAAGGAGGCTAGAATCCTTAATTCTCCTGTGACCCAGTTTCACTATCTCTTAAGTAAGCATTGTGTTTGTTTTCAATGCAGCATTGTTATGGAACAGTTCTTCGGTTTTAAGGGCTTGAAGAATATCAGGAATTCTTTCCTCTAAAGTCAAGTGGGATAGTAACAGCATTGCACCAGCACAGTTGCAGCCCATTAGAAACACTTAACATTTTGCTTAACATTTTGTATATTTGAAAATTGCTGTCCCTGACTCATAATGAAGTGGTGGCGGGGGAGGGATGGCAAGAGACTCTCTCTTTTTTTTATCAACTACAGGATTGCAATAACATGTTTTTGAGAACATGCTCCAGAAGAAAAGATGATTATTTCCAGCCATGTATGAATGTAGTCATTTCCCTAAGAAAATTAAATAAAACTGTATTGAAAATCCTTTTGTATAGTCCAAGGTGTCTTTTTCACGATCCAGCAGGGTAGAAAAATGAGCTGTCAGGGTGGGCCAAGATATAAGGTGTAGGCAGCAGGACTGAAGGAAGAAGCTTTCAGCTTTGCCACAAACCCAATGGAGGATAGTCCATTTGGATGAATGGGTGGTTGTCCCCCCGCAACCTCAATCTGCCCTCAGTCAGCTCTCACCTGCCAGCCTTCTTACCTATCCAGTCCAGGGCATGGCAGCACTGCCTGCCAGCTTCCTCCACCTTTTGTGGTGCAGTGGTTAAGAGCGGTAGTCTTGCAATCTGGGAAACCGGGTTCACGTCTCCGCTCCTCCACATGCAGCTGCTGGGTGACCTTGGGCTAGTCACACTTCTTTGACGTCTCTCAGCCTCACCTCACAGAGTGTTTGTTGTGGGGGAGGAAGGAAAAGGAGAATGTTAGCTGCTTTGAGACTCCTTAGGGTAGTGTTAAAGCGGGATATCAAATCCAAACTCCTCTTCTTCTTCTTCTGCTTCTTCTTCTTCTTCTTCTTCTTCTTCTTCTTCTTCTTCTTCTTCTTTGTCTCAGTGTTGCCACCGTAGACCTCAGCAACGGGGAGAATGGAAGCAAAACTAGAATTTGATGGCCTTGTCTCCACAACTGTTGGACTCTCTGCCTTCTGCCTTACCCATCCCAACGGGCCCAAGTCACTGCTGTTCAGAACTATACTCTGAAAATGCGATGATACCATTTCCCCTCCTTCTTGTCAGTGAGTACTGTGCATGGTGCTTTAAAGAGTACAAGAGAACAAGTGTTACTGAGAAGCTCATTTCAGCTGGAACTCTGCATGCACCCTGAGATTATATGTTCATTTAGCCTTTGCTATGAGCAGTGGGTGTGGTGCTATTGCCAAGAATCAAAGAGAGTTATGCTACTTCAAGCTCACTCCACCGATCAAAGGGAGCAATAGTAGTCTCTGTCTTATAGTGTCTCCTTAGTAACTGCTGTGCAGGGGAATTTCCTCAGAATAACAGATGTGCATGATGAAACTCTGCATTATGTCAGTGAAAAAAATGCTTATTAAGCCTCCCATCCCCCCAATCCTCACCCTGTTTAATACAAGGAAATGCCCTCATTAAGCTGTTTAAGAACTCTAGGAAAGTCACGATAAGGTAATATTGGTATTATTATTTATTTTATTTAGTATTGGTAGTATTATTTATTACATTTGTAAACTGTCCTTCATTCTCAGAGCATTTCACAACATTAAAAAAAGATTAAAAAATACATACTAAAAATAAGAACCTCCCCCCCCCAAAAAAAATCAATAACCTCTCCCCACTTCCCACTCCCTCCCACAAACTGATTTAAAAGGTCATAGGATGTTAATTAGCCAAAGACCTGATTGAAGAGAAACATTTTCACCTGGCACCTAAAGGGGTCTAAAGAAGGTGCCAGGTGAATTTCCCTGGGGAGAGCATCCCACAAATGGGGAGCCACTGCAAAAACGGCCCTTTCTTGTGTTTTCACCCTCCAGACCTCTCATGGAGGAGGCATATGAAGAAGGGCCTCAAATGATGATCACAGGCTCCAGGTAGGTTCATATGGAGAGAGGTGAGCCTTGAGGTATTGTGGTCCTGAGCTTTATTGGTCAAAATCAGTAATTTCAGTTGGGTCAAGCTGGCAGCCAGTGCAGTCAGGCCAGGATTGGCATTATATCCTCAAACCGTCTTGCCCTGAAGACTTACTGGGCTACCAAATTCTGCACCAGCTGCAGTTTCTGAACCGTCTTCAGAGACAGCCCTCTGAGGGATGATGGGAGTCCAGCAAAATGGAGACAGCATGTGTGCAACTTATTCCCCAGCTCTGCAAGAGAGGAAAGAAGCCGCCTTCCTCTTCAGACTTCCATCATTTTACTTCACATTGTTTTGCTGCTTTTTGTGTTCCTAGTTAGCTATTACATGCACAAATATATTCAGAAACTGAGATGTATACGCAATCTGCATATTATTACATTTAATACAGGAAGGATCAGTACAATTCTTTTTGCTTTCAAAGCTTTGTTGTTGTTGTTGCTTTATCTGTTTCATACAAGGGCTGTCCACTACAAAAACCAATGCAAATTAAATCAGAAAAGAAGCTGCTTCTTCCAGCCTTCTGGCAAAAATAAATAAATATCAGTAATAATAAAAAATGTGAACATATACTATTTTATCCCTATCTTAATGCAACATCAAAGCCTAGATTCTCTGCCATCGGCTTAAAGAAAGAAGAAATCTATCTTCCTGGAGTCTTGTGTTTTTCCTGAGATGTTAGCCCAGTCTTAATCAGTAAAACAGATGCATTGGACATGTGGACACCAGTGGAGCAGCTTTCAACTAACCACATAAAAGCACTTCATTTTTCTGCTTGTCCTGTGTTATATTTTATAATTTCATTGAAGGGAAAAAGAAATATGAATGCTGATAAGAGCATACCAAAAATATGAGGCTCCCTTTTATTATCTGGTTGACCACTGTGGAAACAGAATGCAAGACTGGATAGGCCTGATCCAGCAGATCTTTTGTGTTACTTTGATTCCCCCCCCCCCCCATTCTTCTTATCCCTCACATATCCAGCTCATTATCTGATCGTCCCTAATAGTTGTTGGGTGTAAGCGGAGGGTCATTAAATTTTGTTCATGGACAGAAGCAGGAGGACAAACCAATCAGTTTTTTGAAGAAAGAGAATGCCCCCCCCCACTCTGTGCTGAGTTTGCTGGATGCATATTACTGAAACCATATTCATGTCTAACTCAGAAGTAACCCCTATTAAGTCAGTGGGACTTATTCCAGGTGAGCTGATCTAGCAGCCACTGCAATCTGGTAGCTCTAGATGATATCATTGGTCATGCTGGCTGGGGCTGATGGGAGTTATAGTCGAAAATGTCTAGAGGGCATCCGTTTGAGGAAAGATACTATATAGGACTGAAGCTTAAACATATTTTTTATGGATTATTGGGTATATATAAATATTTCATGCATTTATTTCAAAATTTTGTTGTTGTTTAGTCGTTTAGTCATGTCCAACTCTTCGTGACCCCATGGACCAGAGCACGCCAGGCACTCCTGTCTTCCACTGCCTCCTACAGTTTGGTCAAACTCATGTTGGTAGCTTCGAGAACACAGTCCCACCATCTCGTCCTCTGTCGTCCCCTTCTCCTTGTGCCCTCCATCTTTCCCAACATCAGGGTCTTTTCCAGGGAGTCTTCTCTTCTCATGAGGTGGCCAAAGTATTGGAGCCTCAGCTTCACGATCTGTGCTTCCAGTGAGCACTCAGGGCTGATTTCCTTAAGTATGGATAGGTTTGATCTTCTTGCAGTCCATGGGACTCTCAAGAGTCTCCTCCAGCACCATAATTCATCAATTCAAAATTATGCTGCATTTAAAAAAATTGCTAAAATAAACTCATGCATTATTATGCTTAAAATACTCAAACCCATTTACAAAAGCAGAAAATATCCCAGTATAAAGGCAAGCCAAAATAAGATAGCTGTAGTCAAAAATCCTTTGAAAAATAATAATATTGGCTTGTGTGAGTGAGAACACTAACAAAGGGGTGGAAAAGTGTTCTTGCAGGAGGTCATGTAGTTCAGCAATTTCAAACTCTGGACTACTTATAGAGTGGTAGGGATGGGAAGAAGGCAGTTTACTGGGGGAGATCTCCATGTGACTTTCAGTAGATGACAAGGATTCTGACACCCAATCACTGAACAGTAGCAACTGCAAAAATATTTCTGTCTTCCTCTTGTAAACTAGGCTGCTGAGATGAAGAAAGGTGGAAGGATCCAAGGGTAGATTTTGGAGTGACGGAACTGGGAGTTCAGTTCTGATTCTGAAAACAAAATCTTTTCCTGAGCATGTGCTCAGATGCCCCCAGTTCCTTCATTCTATGTTACACATTCGATGTTACTAGAACTCCCATCAGCCCCAACCACTTGTAGTCCAAAAGAGCTAGACAGATGCTTTACAGGCAGTCAGATGCAAACCCCACTGAATTCAATAGTGCCCATTCCCAGGTAACTATACATAGATATATAGTAATACAATCCTAGTCCACAATGTATAGCATTACCTAATAACTTGGGTATTGTACTATGCAGTACTGCTGCTATTTGTGGGTCAACACAGCTGTCTGCATTTCTGGACACACTGTGTGTGTCATTATGAGAACTTGCTTAAAAATCTGCCACCACGCCACTGGCACCAGAATCATCATAGCTCAAGCACCAGGCTGAACAGACAAAAGCTTTATTTCTAAGCTCTCATTCCAATACAGAGAGATGCATAAGTTGTGGTTCCCTTTTAGGCTTAAAAGAGAGAAAAGATTGCTATCATCAAATAACAAAGCCAAAACCCATCAGTACACACCCATGGATGAGATTAGGTATGTTTTTTAGGTCGCAAGCCTGCTAATGCTCCCGGCATTCCTTGTCTAGGAATGTTTGTTAATTTGAACTCCCTTCCCTTGCTGCCTTTCTTTAATCTCCCAACCAGCTGTCTCCCATAAAAAGATATTTCTGTTTTTAGTTACAAATCTGTTTAGAGATAAAAACTCAGCCATAAATACACAACCACATGCATAGAATTATTTTTTTGGTTGTTGTGTTTTTTTGTTTTGCTGACAATTGAAAATCAAGTCCAGATGAAAAATATTAAAAGTTTGTTTGGGAATATAAAATGCAGTTTGCATAGCCAAGAGAGAGACGAGCAAAGTTTTCTCAACAGCCAGCCTTTTCAGTATGGTGCCAGCTTTTAAAGATCTATGTCTTATCAGGAAGGCTTCAGTTCGAGAGTTCATGGCAATCATATACAAGAGTTTTCCAACCTAAAGTGGTACATATTGCTTGCTAAGCAAAATGTTTGAATGAGCAAAAGAAACTAAATTTGCTATTTAAAAAAAATCTGTATAGAATCCAATTTGAAATGAGGTTTATGGAAAGTTTCCTTTGGAGGTGTCCACCCAGGGTTATAAGAACTTTGGAAGCTGTCTTCTACCCTCTTAGTCTCTAGGCTAGTTGCTGTGTTATCTCTAGTCTTCTCTGGCCACCTCTGGTTTCCTTGTTAGAAACAAGGTCCTCATCTGTACTTCTCTCTCCATCTTCAGCTATATGTACATGACTGGGTGGATTTAGCCTCTGCACATGACTTTGGTTTGTACATAAGAAGAGCCCAAAGGCCCAACTCACCCAGCACCCTCTTCTCACAGTGGTCAGACATTTGGGAGGCCCACAAGCAGGACCTGAGAGCAACAGCACATGTCCAACTTGTGATTCCCAGCATCAGGTACCTCCAACACTGGAGGTAGAACATAGTCAAATAGGAATAGTAGCCACTGACAGCCCTATCCTCCACGAGGTGGCAATGGGCTAAATATGGGCCAATAAATTGAATCTTTAAAAGACAGGGCTGTTATGTGTCCTAGGTTCTTACATTTGGGTGCTTGGGAGGCTGTCCTGAAGTGGGTTGCACTCCCCTGAAAAGGAGTAGGTCACTGTTGTCTTCACTGACTGGCAGCAGATCACCTGAATTTCAGAGAGGAGAAATTTCTAGCCGCACCTGAACCTGGGACCTTCTGCATGCAAAGCAGAAGCTCTACCGCTGAATATTGTAATTTAGTCAAATTTAAGCAGTAAAGTTTGGCTGTAATCCACTGAACAACACACTCTACCATGTTCTTTATGCTGCAAGTACCTTGAGCTAAACACTGTTCGCCCAAATATTTGGCTGTAAATCATCTGAGTTCATTCTAGCAAAGAAATGTTTACTTCAGCGTATTTGACAATGGGGGGGAAAACCCAGTGAACTTACTTGTTATAGAAAACAGATAATCATGCCATGAAAGCAGCTTTCTGGGATTCAGTTTCTTGGAGAAGGAGTCCAAAACCATGTTGCGCCCATCCGATGCTAACATTTGCCAGGGAATCTGTTTTTATTTATCCAGAGCCTGTCCAAGACGTTTACTTGCCTGAAGTAAAGGACAAGATGGCACCCTTCAAGCATTATAGTCAACTGGGTTTGCATTAGCCTATTGCTTCAATACTGGCAACAGGGCAGTGTTGAGTTGATAGTGGTGAGCTCACTTAGGGGACACAGAGTAAGCTGCATGGTTCACATCATTCTTACCTGCAACACTTGCTGCTGCTGCTGCTGCTTCCCATCACCCAGCATCTGGTGTCTGAGGCAGCTGCCTCACTCTGCTTAATGGTAGGACTGACCATGCATTAATCCAAGGGTCAGCAACCTTTTTCAGCCATGGGCCGGTCCACAGTCCCTCAGACCATGTGGTGGGCCAGACTATATTTTGGAGGGGGGGAAAGAATGAATTCCTATGCCCCACAAATAACCCAGAGATGCATTTTAAATAAAAGGACACATTCTACTCATGTAAAAACACACTGATTCCTGGATCGTCCATGGGCCGGATTGAGAAGGTGACTGGGCCACATCTGGCCCCGGGCCTCAGGTTGCCTACCCCTGCATTAATCTATCACAGTCATCTTAACCTCTCAGGGAGCAACGTATATAGAAATTTCAGAAATCCTCTGAAATCCTCATAAAGTCCCCTTAGAAGCAAGTCCCCCTGTGGTCAATAGCACTTACTCCTTTGTAAGTGCACTTTAGTCCAAGCAGGGACATGATTTTCTAACTGAGCTGCATTCCCTTAAAGGGAAACTGTGAGGAATTAAGTTATTCTGTCTTGAATGTTCCTGCCATTTAGACACCTAAGCGATAGGTGCCACAGAGATAAAGAAGGAGACGCAGGCAGTAGGGAAGGATGAAAGGATAATGTTGAGGGTCAGGAGCAATTTCCTTCCTCTCCATTTTACTGCTTGGGGAATTCTCCCCTGAGGTGAAAGAATTTGCCCTTTGCTTCCCAGTCTGCTTCGTCACCCTGTATATCGATATTTCCCGACAGAAGCACTGTTGTTTGTTGGTGTGTCTGGGGAGAAAGAGGCCAGAGAAATCAAAGCAAAATAAATAAATAAACAAACCACAAGTCCCTGTGGTGTAATGTTTCAGCCTTGAGGAAGAGGTACAATTAAGTGAACATGAAAGATTCCAGGCAGCGACAATCTCCTCCATCTCTCCCCCTTTCAGACTGGATGACTTAAGGTAGGTTTGGCAACCCACATCTGTCACAAAAGTGATGTCATGGGTCTATCTGTGACAGGCACCATGGGTCTGTTACACTCTTAAGATTGCTTAACCGCTAAACACCTCACCAGAGAACAAGGCAGAAGCATCAGTCAAAGTGAAAAAGTAACGCAGAGGATCTTTTGGACACGGAGTGGGCCACTTGAAGGAGCAAGCAGAAAGAAGGCTAAAACACAGAGAGTATAAGATGCTGGATTTCCACTACCAAACCCATTGGGCGTGCTGGGTGGAGCTGATGAGGGTTTATTAATTTATTTTGAACAGTTGCACCCCACACTCCCAGAGTGCCTGGCACAGAATAAATTAAAACAGTATAAACAACTTAACAGAAAAGGGCAATCCCTGTCTTAATGTCACTCCAGGGCTTTTTTTTGGGGGGTGTATGCACAAAAACACTTGAAATGAACAACAATACTTCACATTTAAGTATTACTTTACTTACTTATTTAGAGCATTTTCCTTCAGCTGAAAAATCATTCCAAAAGCAGGTAACACGTAGATCATACACCCACCAATCCCTGCCTTCAGGCATATAATCTAAAGATAACATGCAAGGGAAAAGGGACACACAGAGAGAAGGAAAATGTAAAACTCTGGCACCAACTCTAATAATTACCAGCTGCTGTTGAAACAGTTCAGTCTCTTCCACTTCATGGTCCTAGACCTAGACACTATGCCACTCCAACTGTTAGTGCACACACAAGCATTTCATGTGCAGCAACTTTCCAAGTGACTTGTGTGATTTTCTCCATGACTTTATTTTTCTTAACTGTTTGTGTTGGTGAGGAAAAAAATTGCCTGACCTGCTGGGTTAGCATCAGGGGGCTTTACAGCGTGGCCTTCAGGAGGACCACTTCAAAACCCCAAAGCCCTAGAGCATGGGAAACTGCTTTACACTGAGTCAAACCACTGGTACATCTGGTTCAGTACCATCTATACTGACTGGCAGCTGCTTTCCTGGGTTTCAGACAGGAATTTATTTCCAGTCCTAAGTGGAGATGTCTGGAATTGAACCTTGAACTTTCTGTATGCATGGTAGATGCTAAGCTAGATGCTAAGCTACATCCCTTCCCCAAGGTTTTATAACATGAAGAAAAAAGAAAGGATGTTGAAGCTGGATATAAAATAGTATCTTATGTGCCTAGGATGCTTCCTTATACTGTGTCAGATGATTGTTCCATCTGGCTCAGTATTGTCTGCACAGTATTGTCTGCACACTCTACATTGACTGCCAGCAGCTGTCCAGGATTTCAGGCAATGAGGTCTCTTCCAGGCTGACCTGGAGATGCTGGGTATTGAACCTGGTACCTTCTGAGAACAAAGGAAATGTTCTTACCACTGAGCTATGGCCCTTCCCCTATTGAGTAATGACCTTTCCTACAGTATGCCACCTTCTCCTCCTTGCTGTTGCTGTCTGTTCATCTGCCTGCACTGAGGCTACAAGCAGCAACAAGAAAGAGGAGAAGCAGCCTTGCCCTCTCCTTCAGAGCAACTACCAGTACAAGGAGGCAACTGAATGAGTAGCAGTGAAGAGGGCCAGTCCTACTATTTGGCAAAATCACCTCGTTTTGACTGGGACAGCATTCTATCTCAGCCTTTCCTCCTGGGCCTGATCAGAGCTATAGATATTTCCAAGGCTTGTCATACACCCCTAACAAGGCTGCTGCCCTCAGGTGCACTGGGCAGGGGGGGGGGCTGCTATCCTGTTGCCTACATGTAAGTAAAAGAAGGTAAAGGACCCCTGGATGGTTAAATCCAGTCAAAGGCAACTATGGGGTGCGGTGTTCATCTTGCTTCAGGCTGAGGGACCTGGTGTTTGTCCACTGACAGCTTTCCGGGTCATGTGGCCAGCATGACTAAACTGCTTCTGGCACAACAGGACACCGTTATGGCTGTCAGAGTGCATGGAAGCACCATTTACCTTCCCACCACAGTGGTACCTATTTATCTACTTGTACTGCTATGCTTTCAAACTGCTGGGTTGGCAGAAGCTGGAACAGAGCAACAGGAGCTCACTCCTTTGCACAGATTCGAACCGCCAACTTTCCAATCAGCAAGCCCAAGAGGCTCTGTGGTTTAGACCACAGTGCCACCCACTCCCTATACATGAAGTAAGAGACATCTGTTGTCCAGTCACTTTCTGGACTGGAACTGGGTGAGGGGATAGTTTGCCCATCTTAGAGCCTGCAAAACCCACAGTGGCCTATCTGCATGTGGCCTGGAAGGAGATGGCCCTGATCAGAGGTGGCTAGTCCCATTGAGACTGCTGGGGCAGAACACAGGAAATCCATAAGTGTGTGGAACCAGTGCCAAGGATAGAACCACCGAAGGTGGAACCAGCTAATTCTAGTTCTGTCCTTATCTTCCTCCACTCTGCTGAGTTCTGAGGAAGCTGATTGACCCTGACCAATTCCAGCTACAAAAACTGCTGCCAGAGAGCATCTTACCTGTGAATATGGCGAGCCATTCTGCTTAGGATGTCTAGAGGCTATTGGGATGGAGTATTTAGCAGATTTGTTGGGGTCAAGATTTAATATTGAATATCCTTTATTTCTCCTGTTATCAGTATTACGTGGGGTTTTCTGTATTTTTATTGCTAATTATGGGACGCAGGGACGCAGGTGGCGCTGTGGGTTAAAGCCTCAGCGCCTAGGGCTTGCCGATCGAAAGGTCGGCGGTTCGAATCCCTGCGGCGGGGTGCGCTCCCGCTGCTCGGTCCCAGCGCCTGCCAACCTAGCAGTTTGAAAGCACCTCCGGGTGCAAGTAGATAAATAGGAACCGCTTACCAGCGGGAAGGTAAACGGCGTTTCCGTGTGCGGCTCTGGCTCGCCAGAGCAGCGATGTCATGCTGGCCACGTGACCCGGAAGTGTCTCCGGACAGCGCTGGCCCCTGGCCTCTTAAGTGAGATGGGCGCACAACCCCAGAGTCTGTCAAGACTGGCCCGTACGGGCAGGGGTACCTTTACCTTTACCTTTTATGATGGGGATTGTTTAATTTAATTTAATTTAATTTTTCTTGAGTTGTTTTCATCTATTGTTCATCCTGACTAGTTATATATATTTTTGTTACTGTTAGAGTGACTTATATATATTTTTTTCTTTTTTGACTTGTTAGCTTTCTTGAGCATGGTTTAGCTATGGAAAGGTGGCATACAAATAAATGATGGTGATGATGAAAATGTCTAGGGCTAAGCCTGATGGTAAAGTGGGACAGTTGCAGGACAGCATCTTGCCTAAGCTCCCCCTCCCCCCAAAAAAACCCCTTCTGCAGCTGCACTCCATTGCAAGGGGTTGTGCATAGAACCTCATCATATGACTGTTTGTGGGGCCTGGTAGCACATGCAGCAATTGAAATCAGCCAACAATTGTGCACTCTCTCTACAATGTAACAGCCTCTGGGAAGTCAGATGAGCAATCAGAGTGATAGGAAAAGCAATAATACAGAATGGTCAGACGTCTGCAAACTGAATTGAATATCCGCAAATGTTTTTCACAGCATGCCAGCAGTTACGAGATCAGACACCTGGCTAGTAAATTACCAGACTCTGATTTTGTCAAAGACCTATTTGTGTGCACTTGACAAATTAGGAGAAACAATCCAGAAATTCCCCTATAAAGGGACTTGCTCCTCAAATCTTTCTTTTTTAGCTATGTCATTGGAAGTTTAGAAAGGAGAGGGGAAAGATTTTTGAAGGGCAGCTTGCTAGACAGAGCTTGCGTTAGAAGAATTGGATGCTTTCTATCAGCTGTTGACAGAGAAAAACTTTCTGCATTGCTGGCTGTGGTTAGCATTAAATTAAGAGTGTTTCCCATACTGCAGTGGTTGTCCATTACAGTAACCCTAACAAAGACCACAGATAGCTTCCCTAAAATCGCACACCCCATGACACGGTAATAGCTATCAAGTGAGAAGGTGAGGTTTGTTCTAGCTAAATGTGTCCTTTCAATGGGTTCTGATAGCTAGAATGCATTTATTCAATAAGCCATGAGGTTTTTTGTTGCTAATAACTACTAGAAAGATGTCAGCCCAGGGAAAGAATTGTGTTCTGACAGCAGTTTAATGTGAAAGAATTGTTCCCTGCTTGAGGGGAATGGATTGTTTTGTATTATATAAAAATACATTTTGCATGTAATTTTGTTCGGAGAGTATGGAGTTAACTTGCTAAACCTGACCTGTGTGTGGCTCAAATCAGAAGGTGTGGTAATCTGCCAGTGCCTGGCTTTTGTGGGCAAGTTCAAGATGTAAGAATTGGATGTAACAATAAACTATGATTTATCAGTAGGTAAATAGACCTTGGGCTTGTGCACTCCCCTATTTCATTTTGTCTCCTCAATAATACCTCAAAGCAGCATTGTATTTGGCTTAGACATGGGATGGCATATTAAATAATAGAGACTACAAGGTTTTATGCATTAAAATTAAAAGTTAACTTAAAATGATAGAAATAGTACTTAGGGAAAGGGATTCATGGAAAACCAGCATATCCTATCAACAGAGGTAATACAGTAAAAAAAGCATTAAGTTTTAAAAAGCAATCCAGTTTTTCCTTATCCACACTATTCTTAGAGTCTAAGGCTTACAACTGGCCTGGCATCTCCATTACCAATATATTTATTACCAAGCAAAAATATCTGAATGCTGCAATGTCTCTTAGACTTGCTGTGATTGTTAGTTCTGTTTCATTTGTCAATTTTTTGAAGGAAGAAAACTGCTTTGGTGAATGGTGTGATTTTGTATTTTATACACTGTAGTTTAGTTTATTAGTTGGTTGGCTGTTATAAACAAGTATCCAATCAAGACCTGTGCCCTTTTAGAGCAGCATATGAACAAAGCTGGGACGCGGGTGGCGCTGTGGGTTAAACCACAGAGCCTAGGACTTGCCAATCAAAAGGTTGGCGGTTTGAATCCCTGCGATGGGGTGAGCTCCCTTTGCTCGGTTCCTGCTCCTGCCAACCATCAGTTCGAAAGCACGTCAAAGTGCAAGTAGATAAATAGGTACCGCTCCGGCGGGAAGGTAAACGGCATTTCCGTGTGCTGCTCTGGTTCGCCAGAAGCGGCTTACTCATGCTGGCCACATGACCTGGAAGCTGTACGCTGGCTCCCTCGGCCAATAAAGTGAGATGAGAGCCACAACACCAGAGTCAGCCACGACTGGACGTAATGGTCAGGGGTCCCTTTACCTTTACCTATGAGCAAAGCTATTGTATTGAAGACCATTCTCAATATTTCCCAAGATCTTTGGAGAGGCTCATGCTACAAGTGGTACAAATGGTATAAGCTACAAGTGGTAGAAGCTTTACACAAACCACAAAGCACATGCAGAAGTTGCCTATGCAGCCCTTTGGACCCAGGCGAGGGAAAGTCTGCTGAAACGCAGAATGAAATGGACTTTTAGCATAATTTTTTTTCTTCCTTTCCTCCAGCCCCAATTGACTCTGTACTGTGCCAGCAGCTCTTTCTTCTACTACTCACTTAGAATACAGTACACTCCAGGCAGCACGGAAGGCACTTCTACAGGTCATTGCTATTAAAGGATGTTACCTTCCGTCGTTAGCTGGAGAGTCCCCAGGTCAGCTCCTGCGTTATGAAATGTTAGTACTGCCAGGTGTTCTGATACTGCAGTCATAAATAGGTCAAGCAAAATGTCACTGATATGATTGTGTGTGAGAGAGAGATTGAGACAGGAATAATGCTGTGAGAATGCAAGATAAAAGGTAGAAAACTGCTGCTAATGACCATATCTTGTTGTTATTTTGGAAAGCTGAAATTGAAATAAAAATGTACATGCCACTTGACCCTGCTCTCCAAGTGTGTGTGTTTGTGTGTGTTTTAGAGCTGTGTGCAAATGGCTTTTTTATGTGTAAGAGACTGGGAGGGGGCGGGGAGACCATTTCACTAACTCTCAAAATTCTCCAACAGCTTTTCGGGGATAGCAATAGCATGGCTTCTTTCTCTACTTACCCCAAAAATTGTCTCTTAATTTTGCAGAAGCAACTGTGTTGATAGTCTGGCCATCATTTTGCATCCTCCTCAGTTTCCTAGCCCTAGCATCAATTTGGTGGGGAATGGTGGGTATCACACACACAGATATATAGACCATTTCTACATGTGGGAAGTGGGATCTACAAAGTGGTCTCCCCCCCCCCCCCCCGTGGATATGAAAAAGGAAGGAAAAAATCCTTCTGAGAAATTTCAGCTCAGCCATAGTGTGTGCCTGGTCCCAACTGAGACTTCTCAGGAGAAATGAGCTTGCTCAGGGCCACAGACCAATGTAAAAGAGAGTAGAAATGGGAACCCTCCCTATTTAGAAGCCTTATGCACCTCCAAAACGGTTTGATTGCTCCCTATGCATTGTATGCAAATGGTGATCTCCAACTCCTCCTCCCCCTTTTAATTGTCACTTGAACATCAAGAGGGAAAAGGAAATAACAATTTCCTCCTCTCTTGTGATCATGGTGTACTTTGTTACTTTCCAACACTTCTAATGGTCTAGAGGTAACTCAAAATGCATGATAAATGCCCTGTACTAAAAGCTGTGTCCCATTTGTTTCAGCATAATGGTGGTTATGCTCTTCTTTTTAAAGAACATTTTCCATTCTACAGCTGCCAGATAGTAAGAGGAAATGACTGGCACATTATTATAGGATGAAGATCATTCTGATGGTGTCAAGGATGTGCTAGGATTTACATTACGAACACTATGCCTTAATGGCTTTCCAACTTTGGCTAGATGAATTTACTCTTGTTGGATATTCAAATAAGACTTGTTGCATACTTCATATGATCCAAATGTCACTATTTATAAAGGATAGTCCTTATTTTCTGGAACCTGTCCCTCACTCTCTGTAACTATTTGAGCAGATGTTGGTGAAGCCTATGTTGAGACCAAGATTGGCTGTGGGTCCTGGAAGACCTGCTCCCTGCATTTCAGACTTTTTCCCATCTAGGCTGACTGACTCCATCTACCAAAGTTGGGGCTCCTGAAGAGGCCAGAGACCATATTAGCTGTGAGTCCTGGAAGACCAGCTTAGAACTCTGCTGCCTTGCGGCTATACTCTTTCATGAGAAATGCTTTGGGATTAACTCCTGAGGAATAATCTGTATCCCTTGTTTTGCAGGACATATTTAGGAGAAGAAAAGGCCAATGAGTAAACCCTACACAAATCCATAGTGGAGTTCCTAAGGCGGTTGGATGGCGCCTTGTATGCCTATTTCCAGCAACTCCCACAGCCAATTCGATGCCAAATGTATTGTTTTGCTTTCCTTTGCACCACATCAGCAAGGCCAAGAGGGTGGTCCTGTCGTCTAGGCAGCCCAGGACCTCCATGCACACTGCGTTGGTTTGTGCCCCACAGAGGTCACTTCAGTGCTGCTAACACAGCAAAAAACCGACTTGGGAGATGGCAGTTCCACATTATAAGCTCAACCTGATTGGCACAAGGTACAAGCACTACAAGTTGCCTTTGTTGGTGGGAGAGATTATTGTATCTCACTAGTCAGCTACTGCCTGCCTTAAGCTGGGCAGCTGCCAGTTAGTAAAGTGCTGACCAGCTACTGTCCACCTGCTTCAATGGTTGTTTGGAGTGCAGAGGATCATTCGACAAGCAGACTAAACTATTACACCAGGCAATAAAGAAAAGAAACAAACCCTCTTGTGCTTAACATGCTCAAATGTCAGGAACATGTGTCCTGGCTTGTCCACTGACCTGTTGCAGGTCAACAACTCATGGAAGGTGGCCATCATTGTTAGCAGGACCAGTGGTCAGAGACAAAGGAAGTTGTAATCCAAGAGGATCTGAGGAGCTAAGGTTGAGAAATGCTGGTCTAGACAATAATTTTCTAGGTGGTAATTGGACGTATCTTATTTCTTGCACACATCATTCAAATGCATAAGTATGTACACTACAGCTCCTTTCACATATGACCTACTCCTGGCCAGATCCAGTCCTTGTACTGTACTGTACTGTACAAAATCTGTGTGTAGTCTAAATACAGAATATTGATTTGATGTATATAAGCTGCTGCTGAAAACCAATGGTTGAAATGTTTCCAGGTATTATATAGAGTGATTGTTATGACTGGATAATGTTGCGGCACAGCAGTTTTTACCAGAGGTGTTTTCGGACAATAATTGAATATTTGGTGTGTCACCAATGTAATTGCTTCTGTAAAATATGTCTGTAAAAATATAACATTTCTCATGGCATGGTTTAATGTAATCTAGGTCTTCAGCACAATAATACGATAGGATGTCAGGAATGTCTGTCTAAGGTTTAATGCAGCAAGAACAAAGAATCACTATGTAATATCTACATTTTGATCAACATGACCACGATTAATCTTCTTTAAAGTGTGTGTCTGTGCACAATGAAATATTTGATGGTGGTTTGCTAGGAATCAGGAGTAGGGAGGGTGCTATTTTGCTCAGGTCCTGCTTTTAGGCTCCCATATGCATCTGCTTGGCCACTGTGAGAAAAGGATGCCAGACCAGATGGACCTTTTATCCTGTAGGGCTCTCCTTATGAGGTAATGAGTGAGAAATGCTAATGAGCTGTCTATCTCTTCACCAGCAATGCCAGATTTCCCACCTTTCTTACTTTCGGAGATCCTGTGATAAACAGGAAGTCATTTCTACTGTGAACAAGCAAGGACCAAATGGGCAAGTTTGGTGCACCTTAGAGACTTTCTTTGGTGTCACTAAAGTTGTGATACATCTGTGAATGCCACAAAAATGTTTCCAATGCATAGAGAGTAGTGTTCTTCAGTAACATTTTAAAGCCAGCATCCCATCCCAAATGTTCACTTGACATGGATCCATTATGTATGTATTTTAAAATGCTATCATGTATTGATTTAGCTGCTAATTATTTCAGTTTCTACCAGTCTTTTCATATTCTTAGCTGAATCTAGTGCAACCTTATACATGTCTACTCTGAAGTTAGCACATATGATACAGATCTGTTTGCCAGAGAAACTTTTTATCAGAAATGAGGAGCAGTCATTGCTTCTTTATTCCAGCATCCCAGGTGTGTAGCAAAGTTGACTGACCAAACCCAAAGAGTGCTCACTAACTGTTCCACATCATCCTGGAAAAAGTGACAAGTGGGGTGTGGCAAGGTTCTGTCCTGGGTCTGATGTTGTTCAAAGTCTGTATAAATGACTTGGATGAAGGAATTGAAGTGATGCTCATCAAATTTGCAGTTGACACCAAGTTGAGAGGGGTAGGTAATGTTGCAGAAGACAGAATCAGGATTTAAGATGACCTTAACAGATTGGAGAATTGGGTCCAAACTAACAAAATGTATTTCAATAGGGACAAATGTGAGGTTCCGCACTTAGGCAGGAAGAACTAGCTGTACAAATACAAGATAGGAAACACATGGCTTGCCAGTAATGCATGTGAAAAAGATCTAGACCACAAACCACAGTGTGATGCAGCAGCAAAACAGCTAATTCTATTCTAGGCTGCATGCACAGAAGTATAGCGTCCAGATCAAGGAAAGTCTTAGTACCTCTTGTGAAATCAGAACCCTGCTAGATCAGTCCAAACACACATGTAGTCCAGCATCCTGACTTCACAGTAATCAGCCAGTTATCTCTCAGATGACTGCAAGCAAGACCTGAGTGCAACAAACACTCTCCCCAGATTTGATTTCCAGAAACTGGTTTTCAGTAGGACACTGTGTCCAAGCATGGTGGGAAAACATAACCTAGTAGCCTCTGATAGCTGTGTCCTCCATAAATTTGTCTAAACCTTTTTTAAGGCCACCCATGTTTGTGGCCATTACTACAAGTTGTGGGATCAAATTCCATTGTTTAACTATGGAGTGTGTGGAAAAAAACTGCTTCTTTTTGTCTGCCTTAACTGGATTCCATATGTTTTAATTGTGCGTTCTCACTGTAAGAATATAGTGTCACAAGCAGTAGATGTGCCAGAGCAGGGAACAAATTCAACCCAAAAAAGTGAGCCAAGACACAAAGGGAATAAAACTATAGTTCCAGTGTCTCTAAAAAAACAAAACAAAAAACCTTGATCACAAATTCTTTCACACCCTAAATATGACAATCAGATTCAGGCTCAGGCTCAAAACCAAGAGCAGAAACAACAAACCCATTCAATGAGTCCTCCTAAGGGATGTGGTTTTGGACTGCAATTCCATGGCATCCATTTATTCTCTTTAGTTTGGATCGAGGCAGGTTTTGCTTTGTTTTGAAAAGCCTATTTTCTTCCAAGGGTATATTCATTCCCCTTCCTTCCTAGTGACAGATTTTTGTGCAATATTCACAAGGGAAAGCGAGCATCGGAGGCAGAGTCAATCTTTCAAAGCCATTATGTTCCCGTGAATTTAAAAATTATGCAAAGCATGTTCGCCCAGCTTCTAATTTAGACTTATGTTCCTACATGCAAATCCTCAGTAGAAATGTATGAATGTACAAGTCAGTTATTCGCATGGAGTGAGTACTTCCAACATTTGTAGCCCAGGAGTTAATTTACTTAATGTCCCACCAGGGAAGGTGCATATTCCTCCTCCTGGAACTTGTGACTTTTCCTTTTTTTTTTTTAAAGGAGATGCATTTCACCCTATAAAGATCCACAAGATTAGAGTTTCCATCTGTAGTTAAAGCAGCCTAGTCTACTGGGCGGGGGAGGGGAGGGGAGAGAAGGCTTTCTTTCTTTCTTTTCCAAATCTTCTGAGACAGAAACCTCAACGCATTTCAGTTTTGAAATGACTTTTAGCTGAATGGGCATGTTTAGCAACAGCACCACATGCTTTAAAATGCAATGAAGCATAATGACTTTGTGACTATATAGGGAAGATTTTAGGGCAGATGGTTCAGAAACCATAGCCCCTTGGGTGTTTGCCTGAACGTACAAAGGTTAAAAGTGTGTAGAGTGTCAGAGGCACACATGCCAACCTCACCCTCAGTGCTTCCCACTCCTGAAGTGTAGGCTCTTTTTAGACCTTCACACCTTGACTGTGAAGGTTTAAAGGGGCTCCTAAGTATGGGTGACTGAACATCCTTCATTGTGTACTTACTTTGTGTTTCTAAGTGTATTTACTTGATTGCACAAAGAAGCCCAATTCAGATCTTTGCACTCAATGTCTGAAGTCTGATATGCAAACAAAAGCCATTGGGGTGGAGCTCTGCCCATTTAATCCTCAGATGTGCAGGCAAGTATCTTAAGTTTCTTCTGTTATGAGTTTCAAAGCTATTCAAGCCTCTAATTCTGGGAAATAGCCAAACTAGCTTCCTGGTGAGGTGGTGGTGGATTAAGGGGTTCAGTGCAAGGTAGCAAATGGGTGGGGCCCCCTCCCTCAACAGAAAAAGCCAGAGTTGGGAACAGAGGTGGCAGTGATGTGACGTAAAAGTAACGCAACAAGCTAGAGAGAGTCAGAACGAAGTTTGAAAGCAATATTTGATTTCTGTTTGAATCCAAGGCTGCAGCTATGGGAAAAACAAGACCCTTTGGGGTGCTGGTGCTGTGAATCCCTCCATTGCAGGTCTAGGTTGTAAATATATGTATATAAACCGTATATCATAAAGACACCACAGTCTCCACTGTGCCTTATTTCCAAAAGGAAACACAAATGCTTGGTAAGTGCCTGGAACCCCTGGAATCTCACACTGTTTAGGGATTGGGGCAGCAACCCATAACTGTTATATGTCCCTTACTTTGTAGGTAAGAACAGCAGCAGTGGTGGTTAGATTAAGAGGCAAAATGAAGGCCTTTAAGGCTTTGAAAGAATGATTCCTCTAAAATCAATCATGCACAACATTACTCCATATAGATGGATGGATGCATGGATGGGGCAGAGACAGTGAGGTGGAGGGAGGGATGTCAATTCCTCCCCGCCCCCCTTGATCCTGCTGTTGTTCTTGACAACAAGGGTATTCGGAGCCTTGAGTGATGGGGAAGGCATTGAGGGCAATAGAGACTGGGGTTGAGTGACCATTTCTTTTTGTGGGGAAAGTAAATTGAGATAAAAAACACTCTAATCCAAGGAGCAGTTTAGAGGATTTAACAACACACACACACACACACAGAGAGAGAGAGAGAGAGAGAGAGAGAGAGAGAGCGCTTGGAGCTTGACAAGGAAAATATACACAGTTTTGGGACAGCAAAGCATATCTAGTGATAACAAACCAAGTTAGGTAATAAAAATATACCAGAGTTTCTTTCTCAGAGCGCTCCTAGATACAAGTGGTGAGGTGGATGTTTCTCCTCTTTGATTCCCCACCCCCACCCTGTGTCCACACATTGTATGCAGCCCACCGCCGCCGCCTTTACCAAACCCAGATTTACCACTTCTGACGGGAAATCTAGAAAGTTTATTTTAAAAAAAACAAAACCCGTCTTGCCAATGGTCTATTGGCAACAACTGAACGACCCCCTCCTCTCAAAAAATCTGGAAGTCCTCTGCCTCTGTGACATCTGCCAAGATACCACATATGTTGAGTTCATCCATCCTGCACTACCAGAAAAATGGGATATTTAATGAAAAGATTTCTATGAGACACAAAGCCAGATTAAAGTCAATTTGTCAGAGGTAAGAAGAATTCAGGTGTGTGATAAAGCACTTTAAAACCTAGGAGCCTACCTGGTACATTATTACAACTTACTGAGAACCATAGTATTTTATGTCTCAAATATGTTTTCTCCTTTTCTTCTTGATCATCCAATCTCAGGTCATACTTACTTTAAAAAGTGTTAAAGTTTTTTTTTAATAGAATAATAATGATGATGATATACGCTTCTTATTGTTTTTAATATTGTTTTTCATGCCGTAAACTGCCCTGGGTCTCAAACCCTAGATGGGTTAGGAACTTCCTCTGCATGAGAAGACAGACTCCAGTGGATTGAGTGAATGAGACCAACAGTGGGTCCAATGGTCAAGAAAGCGGTTTCTGCATGTGCTGTTGAGGGAAGTGAGGGACATATGGGGCTCATCAAACTAGGAAGTCAGCCCATCCAGGAGAAGGAAAACCTAAACCTCTGCTGCTTTGGGGGATATCTTTGGGAGAAGAAAAGGCAAAGGAATACACCCTACACAAATCCAGAGTGCAGTCCTTAAGACAGTTGGTTGGTGCCTTGTACACCTCCTTCTGGCAACTCCTTCATTCAAGCTGGTGCCAAACTTATTGCTCTATTTTTCTTTGGACCACATCAGTGAGGCCAAGAGAGAAGTCCTGTTGTTTGGGCAACCCAGAACCTCCATACACACTGCCCAGGCTTGAACCCTGGGGAGGTTACTTCAGTGCTGCTAACATATAGGTTTGACTTCCCCCCTGGAGCCACACCCCATTGTCTCTTGAGACAAATGAATGCCAACGATCTGGTTGGTTGGAGAATTGCATCACAGAAGTGTGAATAAGTGTGGATTTTGAAGGACAGCTGTGGTTTGGTTCTCATATTGTTTCAGAAAGTGGAAATTGATAAATCCAGCTTTAAATGAAAACTGAATCAAATTTCTCCTTCATCCTGATTTCCATTTATGGGGGTTCAACATTAGGTAAAGGTAAAGGTACCCCTGCCCGTACGGGCCAGTCTTGACAGACTCTGGGGTTGTGCGCCCATCTCACTTAAGAGGCCAGGGGCCAGCGCTGTCCGGAGACACTTCCGGGTCACGTGGCCAGCGTGACATCGCTGCTCTGGCCAGAGCCAGAGCCAGAGCCAGAGCCAGAGCCGCACACGGAAACGCCGTTTACCTTCCCGCTGGTAAGCGGTCCCTATTTATCTACTTGCACCCGGAGGTGCTTTCGAACTGCTAGGTTGGCAGGCGCTGGGACCGAGCAGCGGGAGCGCACCCCGCCGCAGGGATTCGAACCGCCGACCTTTCGATCGGCAAGCCCTAGGCGCTGAGGCTTTAACCCACAGCGCCACCTGCGTTCCCACCTGCTTTAAATGAAAACTGAATCAAATTTCTCCTTCATCCTGATTTCCATTTATGGGGGTTCAACATTAGTCATACTCAAAATAGACTCATTAAAATTAACAGACATGTTAATTTCATTGGGTTTCCTCTGAGGAAGACCTAACTGAATTCTACCCTGGGGGCACAGCAAGGTAACAGTAAAGTTAACAACAACAACAACAACAACAACAACACACAAACACAAACTTAACAGGCAAAGCCTTGAAGTAAGAAGCCACTATTCAGATTTTCATGTAGTAGTCTATTACTAGTATTGACCTGGAGGCATTCTTCTGTACAAGAGGAAGGCATATTGGCTTCAGAGTTAACATAATCTCTGGCCTTCCTCAAACAGATTCTGTGATTTGCTGCGCCACATTTTTTATATACTTCGCTGCAAAGATGAGAAATCCGGAAGAGCAACTTCTTAGCCCCTGATAGATTTTTACACTGCAATGGACCACAGATTCGATTGGAATTCCAGTCCCAGGAGTGCAAACTTGGTACTTTATTCATGTAATAGACCAGCACTTCATTATCAATTATTCATAGCGAGGTGAAATTGGAGGAGAGAAAGAAAGTGCATGATCCTGTATTTCAGTGCCATGTATTTAGCAGATGGACAGAAGAGTTCAATGCAAGCTCAAATGAGCAAGTGAAGTATGGTCAGCCCTCTCTCCATAGGCCTCCTTGGACAACAGTCTAACATAATGTGGGTTCACCCTCCGAGGACTGGTTAACTGAAGAGACATTAAAAATGTATTGGTCTCTTCTCAGTACAAGGGTCTGCTTTCTGCCTACATCTGCAAAGAAACAGTAATGATAGAAAAGCACACTAATGGTACTGGTACAAGTCTCTGAGTTGCTATACTTAGAAGTTATGTTAGAAGGATGCTAGCTTGAATGGCTATATGCCCAATTTAACAGAGTAACCGTCTATTTGAATGGTTGTTTGAGGGTAGTACTCTTTTTGAAAGCCTTTTTGAAGGTTTTAGAGAGGTGAAACCACCACTGCGTACACAGCCCTGCCACACATGATGGTGAGGTAGAAGGTGGGGGACCAGACAGGTAGCTGCGCTATCCTGGGGTTGGTGCAATGACCAGCCTTGGATCAAGCCCATTGCCAACATATTATCACAATGAAGACAGCTTGAGATCAAATGGATCCTGGGCCAGCTCAGATCTCCTCCACTCCCAGAACATCATGTTTCAGGGATTTCTACCAGTGGGCATCTTGCCGGTGGCACTTTTGTCCACCCATACATTTGGCAGACACCTCTGCCCAATCAAAAGAAAATACAAGCCCAGTGTGGTGCAAAGAGGGTTTGTATTGTGCCATTACAAAGGAAAATGCCCAGCAAAATTAAAGAATGCAGTATATAAAGAACCTGTAAAACAGAGAAAACATCAAAATCCATAAAATAGGATTCCACTCAAAAGCAATTCCACTCACTCAATACTTGCACATATTCCACATCAACTACAGCAGACAATTAATGGCAAATGGCAGAAAGCAGCATTTCAGGAAAAGACATCAGCACAAGACACTTCTGTGCACAAGGTAAGATGGACCGGTAATCTACTTACTTATGTTCCTAAGACTTTGGGAATGAGGGCCTATCAAAAGAGGAAGCAAGTCATATTATAACAAAACAGAATGAGCCCTAGTGGCAAGAACTGTAGAGATTTGGTAAGCCATAGCCTGCTTCATCAGGTATGTGAAGTGGGTCTATCAACAGGCAAACCAATGATGTTGGCGATGAGAATGCTTCCAAATCACTGCCTTTCCTTCTTCACATGGCGCAGCAGAACACCAGTGCAGGGACCCCACCTTTTTCTTCAGATCCTTCTCCCATGAAATCTTGGGTTTAACTACTCCCTCCTTGTCCAACAACCAAGATTTAGTAGATGTGGGCATGGGCCTCAAGAGTCATGTTATATGTGTGTACTTTTAAGCATTCCAATTTGCTTCTCTGTGCTCTTTCTGCTTCAGTCTGTCGAACAGCTTCCGAGCCACTCTATCAAAAGAAGCTCTGCAATTCCCCATTCACTATAATGGAAAATCTAACTTTTTCCAGTTGTTTGGCAAAGTGGATGAAATTTTCAGGCACAGGACCCCCTCCCCAGCAGATTAAGCCTGCCAAATTGCAAAGAGATACAGTGGCTTAAAATTCTCAAGAATTTTAAGGGGGGGACCCAAAAATTGAGAAGTTTTGCTGAATTCCAGGGTAGATTGTACGTTCCACATCTTAACAGTCTTGTAACACAAGGAAGGTGGAATGTATCCTTAATATTCTGCATGAACGGAAATGTTTCTCTCTGTGTTTCTCTCTGTGTTTCTGTCTCTCCTTAGTGTTTACAATCTTCCGATATCTGGAGTTAGTTATTGGCTCATTCCTCTAGCATAGATGGGGGGCATTTAGCCTCTATGGATTGACTGAAACATCCATGCAATGTTGAGTCAATACGCTTAAAATGATGGGATACAGAAAATCACAGGATTTAGATAACCGCTAACTGCTATTGAATCGAGCCCTGGAAGATTAGGAGACATTTGCTTTTAATTACTTTCTCACAGCATTGAGGGAAACAAAAAGACAGGCAGAAACGCTGAGGCCTCTTGCATTTTCCAGCTCTCCAAATTTCCATATACTGTATTGAGTCACCATTGGAAGGGAAGGAGAAACTCAAGTTCTAGCGTTTGAGAGCAGTCGTCAGAATATTTGCGAACACCTGTCATTTGACATTTCTGTTGGTGGTGGGGAAAAATAAATATGGAAATCATGCTAATGACATGTAAATGAAATGCAGCCTCTGTGCTCAATGATATTTCCCTCCTCTAGCCCTTTCTGCTGAATAGCTTGCCCATGTACATTTGTTGTCTTATTTCTATGGCTGTCAGATAATTTGCGTTGATTAATCTTGTCTTTCAAAGGATGTAATTGATTAAATCAAAATTTAAATTAACCCAAATATGCTTGCTTGCTTGAAATGTGACCCAAACTGGATTAAAGATGCCTTTGAGAGGGACTGAAGAAAATGTGGGATAATTCACAACCTGATATGCAGAGGCTACCACTTACAGTGAAAGGAAAACAACACCTTTGATGATTTGATTTTTTCTTTCCCCATTTTGGGGAAGGGCCATAGCTCAGTGTAGAGTACACATTCTGCATTCAGAAGGTAGCCTAGGTTTAGCCCAAGGACATGTTTGAAGTGCTTCCCAGTCAGCGTAGAAAATACTAACCTAGATAGACTAAGATTCAGGTAGGTAGCCGTGTTGGTCTGATGCCGTCAAAATAAATAATAATAATAATAATAATAATGTCCAGTAGCACCTTAGAGACCAACTAAGTTTGTTCTGGGTATAAGCTTTCGTGTGCATGCACACTTCTTCAGATACACTGAAACAGAAGTCACCAGACCCTTATATATAGTGGGAGGGTGGGGTGGGGTTTTTCTCAGAAGGGTAGTGGGAGATGGGTGAATGACTCAATGGGTATGGTAAATCTGTTGGTGACTGTTAACGACTGCAATTAGTCCTACAGGAAAAAGCAAGGGATAGAATGCAGATGACCAAAAATAGCCAAATTGAAAACTATGGAGAGACCTGGTCTGAACAGAGATATTGGGTTCTTGTCCCATTACATATGCTAAAGCTATTTATTTATTTCAACTAGATAGGCTAATTAAAAAATCTTCCCATGCTCTTGTTGCTTATGAAAGTTTAGCACACCAGAACCGAAGCAGCCTAAAAGGAGGAAGCCTTTAGTCAAAGCCCTGGACAGGGCCAGAGAATGCACCCAGCACCCACATTCACATTCATTTAAAGCACTATTATAGTACTTTGACAGTCATTGGCTCTCCACCCAGCCATGCATCCTGGGAAATGTAGTTTCTTAGAGTGCTGAGAGTTGTTACAGGTAAATGACCCCCGACAGTTAAGTCCAGTAGCAGACGACTCTGGGATTGTGGCGCTCATCTTGCTTTACAGGCCGAGGAAGGTGGCGTTTGTCCTCACACAGTTTTTCCAGGTCATGTGGCCAGCATGACTAAGCTACTTCTGGCGCAACGGAACACCAAAACCAGACCAGTGCATGGAAATGCTGTTTACCTTCCCACCCAAGCAGTACCTATTTATCTACTTGCACTTTTGGGTGTGCTTTCGAACTGTTATGTTGGCAGGAGCTGGGACTGAGCAATGGGAGCTCACCCCATCACAGGGATTCGAACCGCCGACCTTCTGATCGGCAAGCCCAAGAGGCTCAGTGGTTTAGACCACAGCGCCACTTGCAAATTCTTAGAAGGCATTCATTCCCCTCACAGAGCTATAAATTGCAGAGTTCCCGGGAAAGAAGAATTGTTCAACCACTCAGGAATTGTAGCTCTGTGATAGGGCTCTCTTAATGCTCAGCATCATCAGCAGGACTCTTTGGGGAACCAATGACTGTTTAAAGTGACCTGATACTGCTTTAAATGTATAGTGCGGAGGTGGCCACACGAAAAGTCCAAGTGAGTCAGAGTCATTCAAATGCATGAGGTTGTGGTATTGTGTGTGTGTGTGTGTGTGTGTGTGTGTGTGTGTGTGTTTAGGGGAATGTGTGGGAAGAAAAATGTTGCAAACCTCAGAACAGAACATTACAAATTATTGCCTGGGGTTAAAATACATTTCAGTGTAATTCCATCCAAAGTGTTTCACACTGTCAAATGCATTTTACATCCACAATATCTCACTAGTTAAGCTTAATAATTTTAATGTGTCAGGCTGGGCTTGAACAAAAGGGCAGCTGGGCTCACGTTTGGCTAGCAAAGGAAGAAGAGGACTATTATTCATTATTAAATAACTGCAAGGCTGACATGATATTTTGCTTCCTCATGAGGATGGTTGGTGGTCCATGTTTTCATAATGACCTTGTTCTAACTTAAATTGCTTGGCAAAAGCACACTTAATTCAATTATATGGAGCTTTAGAACAGCCTTAAATGTTATTTTGGCTCACTGTGCAAGTGACACAGAGTCTCTGGAGAATAAGGATAACAGGATGAATTTTAGCACTTTACCTTTATTTCATCTACAACTGTCAAGGGACTGATTGTGGTGATCTTTGAACTTTTTTTTTTTGTCCTTACATTCTTGGGAGTAGTCAAAGAAAATGGGAAACCTTAATCATTCCTGAATCAAACCTGTGGGCAAACACTGTAGCTCAGTCATAAAACACAAGCCACAGATTCCAGGTTCAATCCTGGAATTTCCGGTAGGATTTGGAAGTAGTCCCAGTTGTAATCCTGAAAAACCACTGCTGCCAGTAATTGTTGTCCAGCCTTTCCTGGCCTGGTTCTCTCCAGAAATGCATCTCCTATTATTCATTATCTGTCAGGGCTGGCTCAGATGCAGGTCAGCACTCAAGCACAGAAACGAGCAGGAAGTTTAATTCTTTATTCAAGAAAACAGAATCTTCAAGGCAGGACAAGCTTGCATAGCACAGTTGCCAGGACTGACTGTTCCTGCTTCCTACTTCCTCTTAAGACCTCTCTTCCTCTGGAGTTTGCCCACGTAGACATAAACTATGGCAGGTGGGAACTCTTGCGTGTTGTTCAGCCACATGCTTAGCTCTTTGTCTCCCTGGAGATAAGCAGGGAGAGGAGAGGATCCTAACACAATAGAAGAGGCAAGTTCCTGGGAAGCTTCATGTGCTGAGTCTGAACTGTTTTCTGCCCTTGGCTCTTCCCTCTTGCTCACGCCTGTTGCTTCTTCAGTGGCCCACCATTCCTTCCCCTACTTCATCTTCTGACCTGTCCTCAGTTTTTCAACATTCCCCGTCCTCTGAACCTTGCTTCTCTGAGGCTTCCCTAGGGGGTTCACTAGCTGGTGCTCCAACCACTCCTTGTCATTCAGCCTGACATCTTTAGCAATCCTAGCATGGGTTGGGGGGGGGGTTGCAGTCCAAAACTTCTGGAGGGCACTGGGTTGGAGAAGGCTGCTCTTGTTGACCTTGCTAAGCTAGATGGTCCAATTGTCTGTGCGATGGCCTGGGAATCTGATTCAGAGACTGAACCTGAGGAATCCCAGCCTGCACAGGAATCCCCTCCTCCAGGGGACTGAGCCCGGGCAGGGGCTTGAATCTGCAGGGCCCTCACCTGTGCCAGATCCTCAGGAGCAGACACCAGCTGATTCCGCTCTGGTTCCGGAGGTGATCGAGGACCCATTGCCTGCAGGTGCTCCTCTCCCAGCCCTGTCAGGGGAAGGTGAGGTTGCCTCTGGGTCCAGTAACCCTCCAGCCTCTCCTGAGCTGCAGAGGCTCAGGGCAGAGAGGCAGAGGGAATGAAGTTCTCTCAGGAGGAGTGCTCGCCTCCAGGCCAGGCCACCCTAGGCCTCAGAGGAGATAAAGGCCAGCCAGCCCAGTCCCAGGTTGAGGGAGCAACATCGTTGGTAACCTGTTCCTGCCAGCACCCTGACCTGCTCTCCTGAGTTCCTGACCACGCTCGACTCCTCGCTTTGGACCTCACTTCGCCCCTGATGGTCAGCCTCCTTACCCTTGACCTAGGACCGGACTTAGACCACGCTGCACAGTACCCCCCCCCCCCGGGACCAGCACAGTCTGGCTCAGTATAAGGCATTTTCCTATGTGGTTATTGATGTTTGCTTGTCCTTAATCTGGACCAGTGCCTTTCTGTGTCTGAAATTCACAAGGGGAAGGAAGCTCCAGAGTTTTCTTTCATTGATCCCCACCCCATTTCTCTCTCTCTCTTTCTCTTGTCTACACCCACATTCAGAATTGCACCAGAAATCTTTATTAATGAAGAAAACAAAAGAAAATCCTGCCCCTGGTGTGTGAAAATGCTTGATACATCAGATTATACAGATACAGATACAAATATACAGATATAGATTAGGAACTCATCATGAGGTTTGGATTTCTGGTGGGGAAGTTGATGGCAGTTCTGCTGTTAAACACAACAGAGATTTGGCGGCACAGAAACTATGGATAAATAATGTAATGCCTATTCCATATGTACGAGCATGTGTATGTTTGAACCAGCCCATCTGCTCCCTTGCAAGCAGAAGCGAAACAACATAAAGTGTAGCTGCCGATTCATTTCTTCTTCCTTTTACCAAGGCCATGACCTTTAAATAAAGAAAGGAAGCAGAAGAAAGATGGAGAAATACTTTTAAAACTGCCGTACTATCCCCTGGAAATTTGTCTGGAAAGGAGGGGAAACCAGAAATTGCATCTACAGATCCACAGGAATACATTTGTGAAGCATAAGTCAGACTGTCAAATTCCGATTACTTGTAGCCAATGATCATTAGAATACAAGTCCAAAAATAACAAAGAAGATAATCCAAACTCAGTCCAAAAGGAAGTTTTCAGAACTACAAGTGATCGACACTTAAAATTGTAAAGTTCCCTATACAATAAAGATACTTTTAAAAATCTCCTGAGATGTCAACACTATTTTGGGGTTTTTGTTTTTTTAAAGTAGCACATAACTTTCTGCTAGTGCATATAAATCTGGTTGTGGGAATTGTAAAATATAAAATTATTTATAAGGAGAGAAAAAAGGTAAATTCAAGAAGATGAGATGGGCTTCCATCTTGCTGTTACTATAGCTCATTCTCTGGCTGACATGATAAAATTTAATCCTTTTCATTTTCATAAGTCACCTTTGCCATTGTGTCTATCATCCTGGCTCTTTAAAACTATAGTCTTACTATGCCTTTGGAAAAATAGCTTAGAATACAACTTTAGTGCTCTCCTGTGGCTCCACAAATGCTATTGAGACTCCAGGTCTCATCAGTCCTAGCAGGTTGGGGATGGTGGGAGGTATAGGGCAGGTTCCCATCATACATTCAGCACACATCCAGTGCATATTCAAAGCACATGTCTTCCCCCAAAGAATCCTGCTAACTATAGTTTCCCACTCACAGAGCTACAATTCCCAGTACCCTTAACCAGCTAGCATTTTTTTTGAAGGAAATATTGTGCTTTAAATGTATGTTGGATGTATTTTACATGTATGGCATGGATCTGCCCATAGTCCAGCAACACCTGGAGGGCACAAGTCCCCCACTCTTCATTTGGTGGAATGGCTGGCATGTTACTGTACTTAGGCTGTGAATACATTGCCCCTTTACAGCACATCTGGAGCACATTTTTCCCTTCGATGAATTCTGAGCACTGTAGTTCGTTAAGGGTGCTGGAACTCTCATTCTGTGAAGGAAAAACTACATCACCCATAATTCCTTTGAGAGACAAAATGTGCTTTGAGTGTATATGCAGCCATATACACAGCCTCCTGTGTTGCACATCACATGCTTTTCTTCCAGAATGTATGCATGTGGATGCACTGAAGCCTATTTGCAACTCTCCAGCAGGGTCCAGCTCCAGCAGAGTCCTATTAGTGTGACCCTGCCTAGTAGCACAGTCCTATTCTCTTGTTTGACTTCTTAACTAGGCATAGGAAATACTAACCAGAAATCACCCAGATCCAATTCAAAACAAAAGGAGCTGACCAACTACATGTTTATAGCTCTGCCTCACCCACTCTTTACCAGCAATAGTGTAAAGTTTTCCACCCAGATAGCTACATCCTTTGGGAAACCCACTTAACCTCATAAGAGCACATGTGCTTAATAGTTTCATGTCATGCCTCATAACGTTTGTTTCCTCGCAGATCTGGAGGCAGCCTTCCTGTTATCTAAGGCTTCTTGCAAGTCCCCCTCTTCCCCCCGTTGCCGCCCTGGTGTTCTAAGCAGTGTTTGGAGGCTGGGTCTCATATCCACTATTTAAAATTTTCTGCCTTGTGCTCAATGGAGAATTTCTGGGAAATTGAAATGGGGTTTCCAATACACAGCTGTCTTGCAATTTTGGGATCTCGCCTGCTCCCTGCTGTTGCCATTAGTGCCAGATAAGACCCTAGGAGGAAGGCCACTGATGGTGGAGGGGACCCATCGGAGTGTGCTGTACTTAGCTGACCTTGCTCTTCTTTCTACACAACTGAGAAGATCTTGCCTTAGTCCTGAACTCTTCATGATAATGGCCAGTGGCCAGAATATTCTGGTTCTTTGGTTATTTTTTCATACATATTAAAGAAGGGGAATTTATGTCAACTGATGCAGAGGAAATATCCATCAGTTTTACCACTCTCCATAGACATCTGTTGTAGACAGCTCCTTCATTAACTTAGGTCCTCTTTTGTACACACTTGAATAGAATCTTGCATTTTATTTTTGTGGTTGTGAACTGGAAAATATGTAAGAGCAAGTCACTTCTACAGTACAATGAATCACTGTCTCATGGTATGATCTGAAGGCATGTGAGGGTTACCAATAGGTCTGTGCACATAGTCCTCTGACCTGCAGAGAGTGTGCTGGGGAAACAATTTCCTGCAGCTTGCAGGACCATATCCTCCACTCAGCAGCAGAGGGTTCAGACCTGCTCAGTTTGACTGTGTGTGTGTGTTTTCTTTTGCTAGGAACAGGGACACACAGTTCTGCCTGAAGCCCCACCCCCCTGACAACCTTGGATCACCATAAGAGGCCTGACCTGATCTGGGGCAATTCAGGGCTGTCTCAACAAACTGGATCAAAGCCTAGATCCCTCTGAATCAAACAAATTTGGTGTGGGATTTGCCACTTTGTGTGACGCTAATTATGTCTGGGTCTGGGTGGACACTGCCTAGACACCACACATGTGCCTCCTTTGAGTTCTATGATAGAAGAAAAGTGGGATGTAATGGTAAGAAAATGCATTTTAAAACACAGCTCACCTATTCCTACTGATCCTAAGGAGAGAACCAACATTTCAGAGCACTGGATTGAGAAAGGAGTTCTGTTTTTCATTATTAGACCTTATTAATGTATAGTTAATTGTAATTATACATCAAAAGCACAAATAAAAAACTGCTTATATGCAATGCATGAAATAAATTATAAATCAAATTAAATACATCATTGATCAAACATTCCAGTAATTATGTAGCAGCCAATTCAGGTTTTAATATATTGAACAGTTCATTCATTATTAGGCTAACATTAAAAAAGATAGTCTAATTAAATCTGGATGCCTGCATAGTGTCTGTTTCTTTATATAAATTCTAGCACCTATGATCTTAAATTGCGATAATAATTTTTTTGCTTCTGGTATCGCAAAAAAACTCTCCCACTAACCTAATGTCCCTCCCAAAGCAATTTTAAAACGTAAGATATTAAATATCAATATTCTTTGCCAGATGTTGTTTTCCCATTCTTTAGGTAAAGTACTTTTCCGTTATCTGGCCACCAAGATCCCAGCTGGAAGCAGCATATTGGCAATACATACCGGTAGTTTCTTTTACTTTTGCTTGCAAGCAAACTTCCCAGCTTCCCTGATCTTTGGGCCCAGCTGTAATTTACTTAGATTCCAGAGGAAGGTGATCTGTAGTGCTTCTTAGAGTTTCCTGTAGTGACTCCTTTTTGACATTGCCCTCTTAAAAGGCTTATGGCTTTACTGGGCCAAGTCCAAGGTTTTACTGTTACCACATAAAGCCATTAACAACTTGTGGTTCACTTGAGGAATCACCTTATTGCTCCTTGCATGCCCACTTGACCACTTCAATCTGTGGACCTGGCACTGTGGCAGGTGCCACATAATAATCATCCTGCATTCATCTTTTAATGTGAAATTGATCTTTTGGTGTGGTACCCGCGCTTTGGAAGTTCCTGACTTTTGACACCAGGCAGGCACCTCTTTTCCAGTGTCTGCTAAAAACATTTCTGTTCAGGCAAGCCTATCCAGACATGTAGAAGTCAACACATTTAATAATAATTTTAGCTAATTATATATTTGAATAAGCAGCAGAAAGTGACAGGATCCTGACCCACAGCTCTGTCTGGATAACTATGAGCATTAACTTAAAATGTGAGAATGCTAGGACACTTAGAAGTAAAATCATGCCAGGGAATTTAGGAATTCTGATTAGCAATTGGATGGACTGAAGGAAGTCAGGAGGCCAAATCTTTAATTAGGATAAGAGACAATGTTTGATTGCTTTGTCAATGCAATTTTTATAATGCTACTCTTAGGTAAATGTTAATCTGTGTTGTTTTCTAAGTTGTTATATTTCTATATTACATTTTCATTTATGTTGCTATGTTTTCCCCCCAAACTCTATAATACAATAAATTGTTTTATTTTGTTCAACTATAACCACAAGTTTCTGTGGTATTATGGTTTATGCATTATTCCCTGACCTCATTTGCTAATGAGCAAATTCAAGCTTTTTGTAGATCACCAAATTAACACCAGCCAGCAAGGCCACTAGACAGGCATTATGAGAGTTGTAGTCCAATGGCATCTGGAAGCTCACAGATCTGCTGACCATGACCTACATTTCATGTGGGATGTGGGTGGTGTTGTGGTCTAAAACATTGAGCTTCTTGGGCTTGCTGATCAGAAAGTCAGTGGTTTGAATGCCTGTGACAGGGTGAGCTCCCGTTGCCGTGTCCCAGCTCCTGCCAACCTAGCAGTTCAAAAGCACACCAGTGCAAGTAAACAAATAGGTACTGCTATGATGGGAAGGTAAACACTGTTTCTGTGTGCTTTGGCTTCTGTCATGGTGTTTCGTTGTGCCAGAAGTGGTTTAGTCATGCTGGTCACATGACCCAGACAGCTTCTGTGGACAAACGCCGGCACCCTTGGCCTGAAAGCGAGATGAAATCCCATAGTCGCCTTTGACTGGACTTAACCATCCAGGGGTCCTTTACCTTTTTTTAAAAAAAATATATATTTATTTGTTTTAACAGAAAAAGAAAAAACATCAGAAAAATAAGGTAAAAGGTAAAGGTACCCCTGCCCGTACGGGCCAGTCTTGACAGACTCTGGGGTTGTGCGCCCATCTCACTTAAGAGGCCAGGGGCCAGCGCTGTCCGGAGACACTTCCGGGTCACGTGGCCAGCGTGACATCGCTGCTCTGGCGAGCCAGAGCTGCACACGGAAACGCCGTTTAGAAAAATACAGAACAGCAAAAACAGTCACAGATATACATCAGAGAAGAGGAAAAAAAACAAACCCATTTTTAAATTCATGTATACAAAACTTACTTTCTTGACTTCATCACGCCTCCCTTTTTTGTGTTCCTCTTTGTCCAATCAGGTACAGCAAATCCTTACCCTCTTTCAAAACTAATTTCTAGTTGATAAAATCACTTCTATTATGTCTCCGATCTTTCCTCCTTATGTTTAAACACCTTTAACATATTGTTTATTTTTGACATAATATAACTTTAATCTTTCGCCCTTTTTCTATTACATTTTTGCATACTTCTAAACACTATATCCCTAATGCCATATTATTTTTATATCCAACATCATTTTAACATTCATAAACCTTGCAGTATTTCTGCAGATAGCTCTTAAACTTCTTCCAGTCCTCTTCCACTGCTCCTTCTCCCAGGTCTCGAATTCTGCCAGTCATTTCTGCCAATTCCATGTAGTCTATTACTTGCATCTGCCATTCTTCCAAGGTGGGCAAATCTTGTATCTTCCAGTACTTTGCGATAAGTATTCTTGCTGCTGTTGTCACATACATAAAAAACGTTCTGTCTTTCTTTTCAACACCAATTGGCCGACTATGCCCAAGAGAAAGGCCTCTGGTTTCTTAGGGAAGGTATATTTAAATACCTTTTCCAGTTCATTATATATCATCTCCCAGAAAGCCTTAATCTTCGGGCACTTCCACCAAAGGCGAAAGAATGTACTCTCATTTTCTTTACATTTCCAACATTTGTTATCAGGCAGGTGGTAAATTTTAGCAAGCTTGACTGGGGTCATGTACCACCTATAAATCATTTTCATAATATTCTCTCTTAAGGCATTACATGCCGTAAATTTCATACCGGTGGTCCACAAATTTTCCCAGTCAGCAAACATAATGTTATGACCTATGTCCTGTGCCCATTTGATCATAGCTGATTTAACTGTTTCATCCTGTGTGTTCCATTTTAACAGCAAGTTATACATTCTTGAAAGGATCTTAGTTTTAGGTTCTAACAGTTCTGTTTCCAGTTTCGATTTTTCCACCTGAAGGGGTCCTTTACCTTTTACCTTTTACCTTTTTTTTTACATTTCATGAACACCAATCCATGGGGCATCCAAGGAACACACATAATGGTAGTCTGTAAGGAGTAGCTTCCATTAATGAATGAGATATAAGTGAAATGTACTCTTCCCAAAAAGATCCATGGGGAAAAAAGCCTGAAACAGTTAGCATACTTTTGACAAGCAAGCGGTTGATACGGATAGGGGTGAAAACTGTGTCAGTTCACCTTTAGAGATGAACACACCTAATTCACACTTTCCACAAAAATACACGAAGCAAAGCACAGCCATTCTCCAACATTTGCCACATGTCCAAATATTCCAGTACAGTTCTCCAGCCATGTAATGTGTGCAAATCTGCATATACTCAGGAAAAGTGTGCATGAAAATGCAAATATTAGTAAAAACCACATTAAAATGTTTCATAAGGCAGTGCTTTGGGTGCAGTTCAGGAATGGGCTTGGCAAGGGATACAAAAGTGAGGAATTCCATGCATCAAGGAGAGATTGGTTTAAGCATCTAAGTTAGGGTAGGTGAATGCCATTAAGAGTCACACCTGTTGCTCTGCCCATTTCCCCTCTGACTATGCCCATATTTGGCTCTGGCCCCATCCACTGCTGGCATGAGGCCACTGGAAAGTTGCTGATAAGGGAATGTGGCTGTCAGACTGAAAAGAATTTCCTACCCTAGCTTCACAGCTAAGAAAATAGTGAAGCTTGCAACTTAAGTGCTGTCATGCAAAACTGCCTCATACTGCAGGGGTGGGGAACCTATAGTCTTCCAGATGTTGGCTGCCAACTTCCATCATTCCAGGCTATTTGCCATACTAGCTGGGACTGTTATGGCAACCCTGTTATACTGAGTTAGGTCATTGGTCTCTCATTGGCTCAGAACTATATACACTGACTGGTAGTATTTCTCCAGGATTTCAGGCAGGGGTCTTTCCCAGCCAGACACAATTCAGGACCTTTGGCATGCAACAGATGTGCTCTACCACTGAGCTTCTGCCCTTTCCTATTTCCAGGGTGAGCTTCCCAGCAACATTTAATCAAAACATGATGACTTCGGAGCTGTCCACTGTGAGAAAAATACAAGCTGTTTCATGGGACGTATCTCAACTAGAGGACAGAGAAAGACCATGGAAATAAAGCAGATACCAGAATTTAAACCTGGGGTGCTGTGCAAGCAAGGTATGTGCTCTGACACTGTACTACAGCCACCTTCCTAATTAAGCACTAGTGGGTCCTTTAAGGCCATGGTTTGGGATGTCATAGTGCCACAATGAGACTAAAAAAATGCAATCCCAATGCACATCTACTATGTCTCACTGAGGTTTGATTTGGCTTACCCCATAGGGAAGTATGTATAGGATTGCAGCCTAAGATCTTAGTCCTGATTCAGATTTTAATGTAAAACCCATGTATTACCCTGGGTTTATGTTGTGAGAATGAGCCACACCAAGCCTTGGCCTTTTGTGTTCTCTTCTCTCACCTGATTGTTCATGCTCACAGGGAGGAGATCAAAAGCTTCTGCTCTTCAGCAAACCAGTTTCCCATGACAGTGGATCCAAGGGAACTGTGCTTTGTTTACACTATGGTTTGAGAACAAATCTACATCCGAAATCACAACTTGATCCTGGCTTGTTCCCAGTAACCAGTGTCCCAAGTTTGGACATCATGAAGAATTGTGGTTAGCTGGGCTGTGCTCAGACCCTGTGATCCACACAGGTCAATCTGGGGGCCACCTCCCTCACTCCAGAACCAGCCCTAAAACAATGTGGGTGGGTTGGGTGTGCTAATGTCTAAACAGTGTTTCTTAAGCCCCTAATTAAACATACAGTCAAGAGTGTGGTGGAGAAAGGAGATGAGATATTTCCTTCTCCCACTTCTAACTGAGAACAGGAGGATTCAACTCTGCTGGGTGCTGCTCCATTACAAGAAGCCCCTCATGAAGGAGCAGCAACTGGTAAACATAGGATTCTAACTTCTGTGGTGCTGCTTCAGGGGGCAAGGCATCATCAGAAAGACGAAGAGGCTGGACAGGAAGCAAAGGCATCCACCCCTACTATCTCTCAGGTAGACACAACCAGTCAGGTAGGTCACTCCTACTCTCCTTGGCCTTTTCATGCTTTCTCCCCCTTCCTACACAATGCCAGCCTTTCCCTTCTGCCTGATGTCTTTCCCAGATTGCTCTGGGACATCCATCCAGCAGCAAGCTGGGGTTGTTTCAGTCTAAATTGATTGATGTCCAGATCCTCCACCCCCCAGAATTAGGCCAATTTGGTTCAAGACAAATCCAGTGCACCTAGCAGTTAGTTTAAAAGCAGAGGCAGATGCTTCTAATAACCTTCTGTGGCATGCAAAAACAAAACAAAACCAAACAAACAAAAACAGAGGAGAAAAAGTAAAAAGTGAGGTTTGTGCAGATCATTCACACAGTAACAAAGCATAATTTACTGTTGCATCTGAACTGAGCCTTGCAGAAAACCCCCAGAACTCTCATAACACTGAAATTCTAAGCATTTTTCTGGAAGAGGCTCTGTAGGTGCTAATGGAAGTAACTCCCACCTAAAGTTCTGGCCAACAATATTAAGGAATGTTTATTTTTTGAAATCCATATTCATTCATGGGCGTATTTCCAGTGGACTTACTACCAATTGGAGCCTTTCATAAACCCCCATGCAGAGCTCTTGATTCTAGGAATGTACCAGCTAACATTGTTACACTACAGTTAAGGAGGACGTGAACCATGTAGCCTGGGGTTAAATCCAAACGCATGATTGTAAAACAGTGCAGTCTTGAATTTAATTCCTGTCTTTCCCCACAGGAGCCTATTGCACTGCTTTCAGAAGTCAGGGAGGAAATAATTATCCAAATTTTTAAGTTGAGCTGTTTTCATTTGACTCTCTATTTTACTGCTCAAACTCTAAACAGAATTTTGATGACAAAGCTGCCCGAGACCACGAGAGTGGAGCTCTTTGAAATATCAATTATTTTACTCGTAGTTGGGTTGGAGTTCTTTGTACGGCCTTGGCTGTGAAATTGTGCCCTAGAGCTCTCTGTGGCAATTCCCCCTGGGTCTAAGTGCTGTTCAGAAGCCTGACAATTGAGGAATAAATTACCTCAAAGGGCATCATTAATCAAAGTTACTTTTTTCCAGTCATACAATTAGCTCTCGCCCGTTTCAAATAAACTCCTGTTGTTCATGAAGTTTGTTTTTTTAAGCACGCGCACACGCTCTGGACAATAACTGGAGGCACTTTGCAAAAGCCATTCCAACTCAATCCGGCAATGGCAAATAAAGGCACTTGTGGAATTTCGCTCATATAATGATGCAAATGTGCACAGCAGTGATAAGAAGGTTGGAGAGTTAAGTGAAGGGGTGCAGGGTAGTAGTGGAATCAAATATCTTGTTTCTGTGAAGTCGGCAGCTCCAATCTTCTGAATTATGGTAGAAGTATAAAAAGGTGTATGGTTTTCCCTCTTGGGGAGTCTTTATATACATGAAGTGGGTGGCACATAAGCAACTTGAAATAATTAGATGCGTTTTGTCAGGTTTTGTTCCTATATTAGCAGAGAAGCACTACCAGTAAAGTGAATAGCCTGTTCATATATCCCAAGGATGTGCATCTGATCTCCAAGAGGTGCGAGTTTTCAGGGGTTCCAGGCACTTACCCAGGGTTTATGTGTGATGGCCTGGGAATCAGATTCAGAGGCTGAACCTGAGGAATCCCAGCCTGCACAGGAGTCCCCACCTCCAGGGCCAGCTGAGCTGAGGCTGGGGCTTGAACCTGAAGGGCCCTCACCTGTGCCGGATCCTCAGGAGCAGACACCAGCTGAAGCCGCTCTGGCTCCAGAGGTGATCGAGGACCTATTGCCTGCAGGTGTGCCTCTCTCAGCCCTGTCAGGGGAAGGTGAGGTTGCCTCTGGGTCCAGTAACCCTCCAGCCTCTCTGGAGCTGCAGAGGCTCAAGGCAGAGAGGCGGAGGGAACTAAGTTCTCTCAGGAGGAGTGCTCGCCTTAAGGCCAGGAGAGGCGAATCACCTGTGGGCCAGGACTGCCCTAGGCCTCAGAGGAGATAAAGGCCAGTCAGCCCAGTCTCAGGTTGCAGGAGCAACATAGTTGGAAACCTGTTCCTGCCAGCACCCTGACCTGCTCTTCCAGAGTTCCTGACCACGCCCGGCTCCTTGCCTTGGACCCCGCTATGCCCTTGACGGACAGCCTCCAGACCCTCGACCCAGGACTGGACTCAGACCACGCCGCACAGTAACACCCCCCCCCCCCCGGGACCAGCACATTATGTTTCTTTTGGAAATGAGGCACAGCTGAGACTGTGGTGTCTTTATGATATATGGTTTATTTACACATACCTACAACCTGAGCCTATGATGTAGGATTCCCGCTTGTTGTCTGGCACTTTTAATGGCCTTTTTAATGGCTATTCTTCCAGTCTTCATTAAGCTTGGTGAGTCTTCCCACAGGCAATCTCCTGAGTGGGAAAACGGACTTGGCCTGTAGTTTGACACTGCTAAATTCAGTGTCTGTCACTCAGGAATTAGAGGGGAGGCAGGAATTGATATACACACTTTTGCAAAGCACTGTTCCCTAATATAATACACTTTTGTATGTTACTTTCAGGAACATATGCATTTTTATGCACCCTTTACACTAGTAAGTGCATTTTTGTACATATTATTTATGGAGAGCTGCACTGCAAAATTTGGAGAAGTGCAAATTTACATATTACTTTACTTCATGGATGAGCCTGTGGTCCTTGATATGCTGTTGGACTCCAACTTCCATCAGCCCTAGCTAGTTTGGCCAGTGGGCATTGGCCAGGAACGATGGGAGCAGCAGTCCAGCAACATCACATATTTTCCATCCCCACTTGCTTGCTTCAGCTTACTTTGTATGGAATAGTTATAGAGAAAAGGGGGAGGTGGCTCATTTAGAGTTAACAAATGCAGCTTGTACCTTGACAAAAACAACCATCTCATTTCTGAAAAACTAGAATTGGAGCCACATAATTAGCTAAAAATACCCGGTTCTCAGCACGTCCAACTAACTAAGGAGATTTTTTTCCTATTTAATAACATTACTGAGAATATGGAAACTGTACTCTAATTACTTGCTGGCTAGTATACAAACAAGACAGAGAACATATTTTTGCCAGATCTATCACAATTCTCAGAGAGGCTCCCCAGCTCCCAATAAATTGTCTTCCTTGACATCTTTTTATCTTTCATCATGGAAATATACTCCAATTATATTATACTGCATGAAGATTGAATTCCCCTTCAGCAGTACCAGTAAATTTTCGGCACACGATGGAAGTTGTGAGCTCTCCAGAAGTTCCTAGCAATTTACAAAAGAATTTGGCACCATATAACTTCCAAGTGCCTTTGTCACCTTTTATTGACAATGAAATCCATTCCATGATGTGAACTTTGGGATACTGTAGAAAAAACCTGATTGTTCACTTATCAAATGCCTGGGTAAACAAGCATTTCTTTTTTAAATATTCCTTTTGAACATCAGTAATGAGGTAGACAGACACACCAGATTAGGAAGGGCATTCCACAGGCTGGGAACCACCATCAAGGAAGCCTTGTAATAGATCAATGCCAAGTGGGCAGCACTCAGCAAGGGCACCACCAGCTGTGCCTCTCTTGCTGATAAGGGTGCCCAAGATGGTTGATTCTATCACACTCAACCTGCTCTATTCCAAAGTGACCTTTGAGCCTAAGGAGAGAAAGACTACTACAGTCCTCTGGTCATAGCCAAGAACAGCAAATCTTACTTGCATTTTACCACAAACATACCATATTGGCCCGATATAAGCAGCACCCGAATATAAGCCACACCTTTAAAATTGGAGGGGGGGGAGAGAGAAAAAGAAAAAAATACCTGAATATAAGCCTCTCCATTCCTCGCTGCTCTTGGCTGCATACTGGGGGGGGGAGGGGAGCCGTGCTGCATTGCCAGCGGCTTTTCCCCTTCCTCACTCTCTCCCTTCCTGGCCTTGCGGGAGGAGACGGGCAACTACACGCTCCTGGTACTGTTTGCCCCATGCTCCTGGTTACATGTTGTAGGGTCGCAAATATAAGCCGCACTTTAACTTTTCATGGTCAGAATTTGGGGGGAAAGTGTGGCTTATATTCAGGCCAATACGGTACATGCATCAGCACCTCAGAACATATCCACTTCAACTGGGCTGTAAACTACAGTCACTTTGTGGTTCAAGGTCACTTTTAAAATTATCTCACACTTCTGAGGTGATGTTGTACTTACAGTGGCTTTCATGCTATGTTCCAGGTAACTTGGAACTCCTCTGTAGTTCCTCAGTGACAGGGTCAGGAATGGCAACTTTATTTTCTTGTATGTTAAGTCACCCGCTATCAACAATATTCTACCATCATGTGATGGACATGTATTGCAGTACAGGGGCAGGCAGACTTCAGCATCTCAGGATCTGTTTGGATGTTTACTCAAATGTTTACTCCATGAACTGGAGCTAAATGCAAATATATTGTGAGTCCATAAATTATAGTTTAATGCCAGAACTGAGCTCACAGTCCAGTTGCACAAAATCCACTCCTAGTGTCCCACCCACATCCCAAGTTTTCACAACTCAGCAACTTAATTTAGAAGAGGGGGGAAATATTGACTCAAACAGTATCCCCTGTAAGTTTCCAAAAAGTAGCTAGTGGGATTATAACAAAAGGTAACTGGGTGCCAGCCCTTCTCTGGCACCCCTGTGAGTCAAACACTGCTCAGTCGCAATACCAGCACTGTAGCCAAGATTTGTGATTTTTGAGCCGCTCACTTGACAGCCTCTGGACATTTCTGCTTCTTCATTTTGCATTTGACTCCCTTTCTTAATTAGGACTTGCAATGAAGTACGAATGAATGCTCTGGCTGTCTGGCAACAAAGGTATGCTGGCACTTACTTCCCTGCTGTTACGAACACCTGTGCTAGAAGCATGTCAACATGACACAGAACCGCAACGTGAAAAATGGTTAAAAGTGAGAATATGTTAGAGGGAGAAAACATCATTCTCATCATCACATTTCACATCTACAATGCACTTTATTCTCAGAAGGCTCCTCATAATAATTAGCTGTGGCTGTGGGTTATTGACACAACTTTTTCCTCATCTCCCCTTGCTAGAAAAAAGAACAAAAGGTGCCAGTTTGACTGTAGAGCAATTGGAAAAAAAGATAGCAAAACACCTCCTCATATATTCATCCATCTTTCTGTCATCTACAGGACTGCTCTTCTCCCAGGAGTCCATTCCCAACCACTTCCTGCCAACTACTTTGAAATGTCTTCAAGTGACAAGGCTTCTACCATCCGCAAGAGCATTTTGCAGTCCCCAAAGTCTGATGTCTGGTTTGATTAAAGATTTGCTAACCATCAGCCGCACTGACGCTGGGTAGTTTAATGGTGAGAATATTGGACTTGGTCCTGAATTCTAATCTGTCTCCTTGTGTTGGTCTTTTCTTTCCAGAACTCTTTTGCACATATAATTCACCCCCTGTGCAGAAGATATGGCATCTGTGTGCTGTGCTTTTCGGAGACTGGGAGGTGACATGATAAACCCATCAATGCTCCCATTGTTTGTGTTCTGCTCTGCTCACTTGTCAGAAGTGTTTTTAAAGCATTACAGATGTAGGATGTTGTGTGAATCACAGAATGTGGTTCTGACATGTATGCACATATGTCTATTATGTCTACAGCTGGGTGAAGAATGTCAATGGGGTGACACCCCTCCCCAATATGAATCACTCTGGAATGATGATATTTCATGATGTAGCATTATTCTATCTGAACCATGGTGGGAGACATGCTGTCAGAGACAATATACCTCTGGGTAAAGTTGCTGGGAAACTCCTGGGGATATTGCTGCTGTGCTCATGTATTCCTTGTGGGCTGGTTTTGGAAGAAGACACCCTTCATTTAGTATGAAAGGCCTGAGAAGGTTTCGTGTTTAGCATTCAAAGAAGGAGAGATAGATAAGCCCTCTGCTGATCCATGGAGTGTATTATTATTATTATTATTATTATTATTATTATTATTATTATTTCTATCCTGCCCATCTGGCTGGGTTTCCCCAGCCACTCTGGGCAGCTTTCAATAGAACATTAAAAACAGAATAAAACTTCAAACATTAAAAACTTCCCTAAACAGAGCTGCCTTCAGACGTCTTCTAAAAGTCAGATAGTTGTTTATTTACTTGACAACTGATAGAAGAGCATTCCACAGGGTGGGTGCCACTACCAAGAAGGCCCTCTGCCTGGTTCCCTGTAACAACAACAATAATTTATTATTTCTAATAATAATAATAATTTATTATTTCTATTATAAATAATCAGGACACCAAGAAGGAAATGGACTCCCCACCATCCTTACTCCCAACCTCCATACATTCCTCCACAGGTCTGAATAGAACCATGCATATATGAATTGTGCTTTGATGTGCTCTCTCCATACAATAAAAGATTTTTATAGTGAGGTGACTCAGCCTCTGATAAGGATAAAGTTTGTTGTTTGGGGGGACATTCAGAGGGACTTCCACAATGCCACCTGTGGCTTGGTGAGCCCTTTTTTCTAGCTGTGACTGATTTAGCAGCTCACCGCTGAAACAGAGAACCATAGTCATTGTCATTCATGCTTTGGCAACATCTTTATCAGATAGCTGTTATGTGCTCTGTCTGTGTCCTTGAAGACTGTTTAGAAACTTCAATGAGTTCAAAAGATGCTGTCCATCTTTTGACTGAGGCAAGCCAGCAAGCACCCCTGTTTTCCAACAACTGTGTTGGTTGCGTGTTGAGGCCCTGTGTCCACCCGATTCCCTGAGGATTAAATAACAAGACAGTGCACAGTATATTGGTTTTATAGGATCAAAAAGGCCACAACTTTATTGGTTACAGGTGTGAAGGATTTGGCCATAGGCATTGGGATAAGTAACTAGGTATACCACTCTAGCCCATCTGCTGGCACAGTGGCATAGCGTGGGTTGTCAGCACCCGGGGCAAGGCAAGTAATTTGCGCCCCCTAACCCTGGATTTGCACCCCCTAACCCTATCCCTAACCCTAACCCCCAGATGTTGCGCCCGGTGCGGCCGGCACCCCCTGCACCCCCCACGCTACGCCACTGTGCTGGCAGTCTCTCTAAGGGTAGAGCCAAGTGGTTCTAGTTGGAAGAGTGGTATGGCCCTAGCCCCTCTCTGGATGCCAGACAGGAGCCACTCCTCCCAGATACTTTTAACAGGATACCCTTACCTATGGAGGGGCAGACGGAGGCTACAACCTCACCTCCAACCAAGATCTGGGCATGGGGCCAAGAGCCGCCATTGGGCAGTTGGTCCTGTGCCCAGGGAAATGCTCTCCAAGTCCTGCTGCCATTGGCAGCAGGTGGACGATCTGGCCTACCATTAGCCAGTTCACAAAGGGAGGCCAAGGCCCTGCCCACAAAGCCACATATTGCAAAAGGCAAATAGACCTTCCAGTAGACTTGAGGTACTGGTTTTAAGTTATATATGAAGCCCTGAACTGCCAGGGTGCAGACTCAAATTATATCAAGAATTATACCATCTGATAGTAGCCCTACCCCAATGAAATACTTTCTAAGGGATGTGTATTAAGTCCATCCTTGGCTGTTTTCTAAGAAAAACATATTTGATTTAACTGGATATTGAAACCAGTTGATAATCGTCTACTGTCCGGCCCTGATCAACTATGCTTTTTCAATCATGTTGTGTGGGTTTCAGTTATTTGTTTTAAACTTCTTTGTAAAGCATTGTATAAATGTTGTAAATGAATAAATAAGTAAAGGTAAAGGTAAAGGTACCCCTGCCCGTACGGGCCAGTCTTGACAGACTCTGATGGGTTGTGCGCCCATCTCACTTAAGAGGCCAGGGGCCAGCGCTGTCCGGAGACACTTCCGGGTCACGTGGCCAGCGTGACATCGCTGCTCTGGCGAGCCAGAGCCGCACACGGAAACGCCATTTACCTTCCCGCTGGTAAGCGGTCCCTATTTATCTACTTGCACCCGGAGGTGCTTTCGAACTGCTAGGTTGGCAGGCGCTGGGACCGAGCAGCGGGAGCGCACCCCGCCGCAGGGATTCGAACCGCCGACCTTTCGATCGGCAAGTCCTAGGCGCTGAGGCTTTAACCCACAGCGCCACCTGCGTCCCGAATAAATAAGTAGGGCTTACTAAATCTGATGCTTCAAGTGACATTCTGTGGAAGGAAATTAGCTTTCTAAGCACAAACTGCTCTGAAGTTTAAGGGGTAGCTGATAGTGGTTAAAATGCTGGATTGTGCTGAGGGGGAGCCAGGTTCAAATCCTGCTCAGCTAGTGGTGACCTTGGACTAGTTGCACTCTTTTATCCTAACCTACCTGAGGGGGTTGTTGTGATGATAAAATTGGTAGCAAGGAGTCACTGCTTTGGGTCCTTGGAAGAAGGCTAAAGTAAACATAATAAGTAAATAAAACGGGAAATGAAAGTTCCTATTTATTGTGCCTCCCCCAAACACACACACACTCCATTATTGATTTGGCAACGCAGCTTTGTATATTATGTTCACTTCCAAATCACCTGTTCATTGAACACTCAACCTGAATTGTTCTACAAAAGTTTGTAGGGATGTTATATGGCATGTTTATTTAGCATTCATTCTGAGTTTGCAAGGAGATTATACAATATCGCATCAACCCATTGTTATATCATACTTTCCAGTGCCTTTCTCTTTAATTTACTGATATGCAGTTGAATTCCACTTGTAGGAAGGCACCTAAGATGATGCTAGTGCTGACACCTCTGGATTTTATGGTGCTAACATACACACTATAAATGTTAGGTGCATGACCTCCATACACTATATATAAAGAAAAGAAATGCACCATTGAAATGACACTAAGGCAGCAAGGGAGCTGTTTTTCTGTGGTCTGGAGGACATGGGGAGAAATCTTCATTCTGCAGAGATGGGTGATTGACAGCCCGGGTCAAACTGCACTGTGTAGGAAAGGACATTGGTCCGGAGAGTGGTGGGAGATTTGCACCACTTGATTGTGAGCAGCCCTACATGAATGTGGACCAACTTTACAAAGCCAAGGGAGGCCAGAAAAACTGAGTGACATTTTCAGCAATTGAAATACCTCTCTCACGCCCCTCCTCCGGCTTTGTTATACTGTCCCTGTTCTCCAAGTGCCGTTGAGTCAACACTGGCGTTTGAGATTAAAGGTAGCAGCTACATCCAGCTTTAGCACAAGGTCACAGTTCAAGGCTCCGGAAAAGAGGAAAAGGTATTTTAAGCAGAAATGTCTGACAAAAGAGACCCAAGAGAAGAAATAATAGGTGTGCTGGGGATTCTAATAGTCTATGACCCTGTGCGATCTATCAGATAAGTAGGATTTGACTCTCAGGCACCAAGTTATGATCCTATCTCCGTCCTGGTGTTGGAGAAGTGAATGCCATTCCTTCTCAGTTCCCTGGGTATACAATGGGATCAGCTAACATCTTCATGTTAATTAAGATGTGAATGCAGGTAATTATAGAAATCTGGCTGACCTGTCGAGAAGGAATAAAAGTATCGTTGGATTGGAGTTTCCCCGAGATCTGCTCTTTAGCATCAAAGAATATGAAGAAGACTGGCAGAAGGGACGTGGAAAAGAGTTAAGAGCCTCAGATATAAGGTTGATGGACTGTATGGAGTTGACGGAAGTGACTGGCAGAGTCCGAGACTGGGGAGAAGAGATGGTGGAAGAAGATTGGAAATTTAAAGTCTATATATAGAAATATTGTAAAATTAATGAGTGATAGAAAAATGTTGGAAGGAAATTTTATGGCTTTAGCTGAAATGCTATAAGGAGTTAAGCTTAAATAAGTATATTAATTTTAATGGAAATAAGATTAAAAATATGTTAAGACATTTATATGATAGAAAATAGAGAAAGATGGAAAGGAATTGCTGAAACAATTAATGGAAGTGGAATACAAAGAGGGAGGTGAGAGGAGGTCAATGATACAAGGGAATGAAAGATAGAATATGGAAAAGGATGATATATGTTTTTAAATTGTTTTTGTTTTTTTGTTTTTTTTATAATAATTTTTATTAATTTTCCACACATGTAATAAAGAACAATGTAAAACAGTATAACTTCATGCTCATCGGTTCATACCCTTCTTTCTTTGACTTCCCCATACCTCCCCATCCCTGCATCCTTGTTTAATAATTCTTTAGCAACCCTTAAGTCCATTGTCTTAGTTCCCTTTCGTAAAAAATTCTTAAGTTTTTTTTGTTTACTGCTGCAATTCTTTACTTCTTACCCCCTGACATCCTAACATTCCTCAATTTTGCAATTATTTTTAAGATATATTTTGAAATTCTTCCAGTCTTCTTCCACTGTCTCTTTCCCCTGGTCCCGGATTCTGCCCGTCATCTCGGCCAGTCCCATAAAGTCAATCACCTTTGTTTGCCATTCTTCCAGAGTAGGTAGTTCTTGCGTCTTCCAATACTTTGCCAGTAGAATTCTTGCTGCTGTAGTGGCATACATAAAGAAAGTCCTATCCTTCCTTAACACCACTTGGCCCACCATGCCCAAGAGGAAAGCCTCTGGTTTCTTAGGAAAAGTCCACTTAAGGACCTTCTTAATTTCATTATAGATCATTTCCCAGAAAGCTTTAACCTTTGGGCAGGTCCACCAAAGGTGGTAGAAAGTGCCTTCAGTCTCATTACATTTCCAACACTTATTATTAGGCAAATGATAAATTTTTGCAAGCTTGACTGGGGTCATGTACCACCGGTAGATCATTTTCATAATATTTTCTTTTAAGGCATTACATGCAGTAAATTTAATACCGGTGGTCCATAACTGTTCCCAGTCAGCAAACATAATATCATGACCGATATCTTGTGCCCATTTAATCATGGCTGATTTCACCGTTTCATCCTGTGTATTCCATTTTAACAGCAAGTTATACATTTTTGATAAGTTCTTAGTATTGGGTTCCAACAATTCTGTTTCTAATTTTGACTTCTCTTTCTGAAATCCTATTTTCCTGTCCTGTTTAAACGTCTCATTTATCTGATGGTAATGCAACCAGTCTCGAACCTTAGGCTTTAGTTTCTCATAACTCTGAAGTTTCACCCTTTCACCATCGTATTCTAAAATCTCATGATATTTTGGCCATTTAGAATCCATATTAAGCTTTTTTACTTCCCTAGCTTCCATTGGTGACACCCACCTAGGGGTTTTACTTTCCAACAAATCTTTGTATCTAATCCAAACGTTATACAATGCTTTCCTTACAATATGGTTTTTAAAGCTTTTATACACCTTTACCTTGTCATACCATAAGTATGCATGCCAACCAAAACTATTGTCATATCCTTCCAGATCCAAGATGTCAGTGTTCTCAAGAAGTAGCCAGTGTTTCAACCAGCAGAAAGCTGCTGATTCATAATAAAGTCTTAAGTCCGGCAGGGCAAACCCCCCTCTATCCTTTGCGTCAGTTAAAATCTTAAATTTAATTCTGGGCTTTTTGCCCTGCCAGACAAATTTTGATATATCTTTCTGCCACTTCTTGAAACATTCTATCTTGTCCACAATCTGCAACGTCTGGAATAAAAACAACATTCTAGGCAATACATTCATCTTAATAGTAGCGATTCGGCCTAACAAGGAAAGTTTCAACCTTGACCATATTTCCAGATCCTTTTTAACTTCTGACCAACATTTTTCATAATTATCCTTAAATAAATTCACATTCTTGGATGTTAAGTTTACCCCCAGGTATTTTACCCTTTTAGTTATTTCCAAGCCTGTTTCATTCTGAAAACTCTCTCTTTCTTCCATTGTTAAATTTTTTTCCAACACTTTCGTTTTTTGTCTATTCAATTTAAAACCTGCTACTCGACCAAATATTTCAATTAGTTCTAATACTCTTTTAGTACTAGTGTCTGGCTGTTGCAAAGTCAATACTAGATCATCTGCGAATGCTCTTAATTTATAATGTCTAACTCCGACCTGAACTCCTTTGACCAACTGGTCCTTTCTGATCATGTTTAACAAAACCTCCAGGACTGATATAAAAAGCAAAGGGGATATTGGGCAACCCTGTCGTGTACCTTTTTCTATAGGTATTTCTTCTGTTACCACATTATTTACAATTAATTTGGCCTTTTGTTGAGAATATATTGCACCTATACCGTTTTCAAAACCTTGGCCTACCCCCATCCCTTGGAGATTCTTTTTCATAAAAGTCCAACAAATGTTGTCAAAGGCTTTCTCCGCGTCCACAAAAATCAAAACTGCTTTCCTGTTAATGTCAACGTCCAGCAGCTCCAAAATATCTATAATGTTTCTCACATTGTCTGACATATGTCTACCTGGGAGAAAGCCTGTTTGGTCCTTATGAATCTCTTCTGCCAAAACTCTTTTCAATCTTTTTGCCAAAATGTCTGCAAAAATTTTGTAATCCACATTGAGTAAAGATATAGGGCGGTAGTTTTTGACCTGGTTCTTCTCAGTCTCTGTTTTCGGTATAAGTGAGATGAAAGCCTCTTTCCACGATTCAGGTGCCTTTTTCCCCTTCAAAATTTCATTGCAAACTTCCTTCAATGGTTGTATCAGCCATTCTTTCAGCATTTTGTAGTATTTGGCCGTCAGGCCATCTGGTCCTGGTGATTTTCCCAATTTCATATTTTGAATGGCACCCTCTATTTCTTGTTCTGTTATTTCCTCATTTAAGATCCTTTTACTTTGTTCTGAGATTTTTGGTAGACCGTATTTTCTGATGAATTCTTCTATTTCTTGCTCGTTGATAGGCCCTTGTGCATACAATTTCTTAAAAAAACTTTGAAAACAATTGTTGATCTCATTGGGTTTGTGGATAATTTTTCCATCCATTTCTAGACTTGTTACAGTATTCATTTTCTGCCTTTTTTTCAGTTGCCATGACAGAAGTTTCCCACATTTATCCGCTGATTCAAAAGTTCTTTGTCTCATTTGCTTTATCTTCCATTCTATTTGTTGGTTCATAAGCTCCATGTACTGCATCTGATAAAACTTTATTTCTCTCAAAATCTCATGGGACTTTGGTTTAGACCTCAACTTCTTCTCTCCTTCTTTTATTTTTTCTAAAATTTTCCTTCTTCTCATTTTGTTGCTTCCTCTTTATAGAATTTTGTTGAATTAGGAAACCTCGCATCACGGCTTTGCTTGCGTCCCAAATTATTCTTTTTTCCACATCTGTTTTCCTGTTGATCTCAAAGTAATCTTTTAATGTTTTAAGGGCCTTCTTGTGAATCTCTTCATCCTTAAATAGGGTGTCATTCATTCTCCATCTAAAGGATCCAGTTGTTGTTAGTTTCATCTCCATCTTCACCGCATTATGGTCGGAGCACGTTTTTGGACATATTTCTACTTTTTTTGTTCTTGGCGCCAGACTACTAGAAATCCAGATTTGGTCTATTCTTGTCCATGTCATTTTTGCCTCAGAGAAGAAGGTTCCCTCTCTCTCTAGAGGATTCTTTATTCTCCAAATATCAATCAAGTCCATTGTTTCAGTCATTTCGAAAAAGATCTTTGGTAGTCTCCCTTCTTTTGAAATCACTTGTCTCTGTGCTTTATCCATGTTTGTTGAGACAACTCCATTCATGTCTCCCATCATTAGGATTTTATAGTCTAAAAAGTCAACTAATGTCTCATGCAACTTCCTAAAGAATTCGGCCTTCCCTTCATTTGGGGCATAAACTCCCACAATTAATATCTTTTCTCCTTGAATTTGTATTTCAATTGCCAGGTATCTTCCTTGTTCATCTTTAAATATCAATTTTGGAGCCAACTTTTCCTTTGCATAGATCACCACACCTCTTTTCTTTACTTTGTCTGATGAGATAAATTCTTGACCAAGTCTCTTATTTATCAGTAATTTCCTATGTATCCTGGCAATATGGGTTTCTTGCAAACATATTATGTCTAATTGTTCTTTCTTCAAAATGTGAAAAACCTGTCGTCTTTTCCGAGGAAGGTTCAGACCGTTACAGTTCCAACTAAGGAGTTGCAGAGACATTTTGTATTTAGGTAGCTGTTCCTCCAACTGCTCCAAGCTTCTGCTCTTCCTCCGATGGTGGTAGTGAAAGTCCAAATGACAAATTTGCTATATCAGGTGGTTCCCTCTCCTCCACGGTTCCTTTCTGCAGATCCTCCAGGTACTTCTCCAGAAATTGTTCTTTGTCCTGAGTTGTTTTTATTTTAATCTTCTTTCCTTTAAAGTTAAAGGACAATCCTTGTGGAAACTCCCATCTGAATGGTATAGTGTTTTTCTTCAGCAGGTCTACTAAACTTTTGTAATATGTTCTCACCTCTAAAATGTATTTAGGAATGTCCTTGAAAATCTGTATCTGACAATTTTGGATCACCAATGCCTTTTGATAATGCAAATTCAATATTCTATCTCTTTCTTCTTTTGATCTCAGTGTAATTAGACAGTCCCTTGATTTTTTATCCTGCCTTCTACCCAGTCGAAAGGCTGATATTATCTCAAGTTCCTCATCTTCCTCCCATTCCTCCTGCCAAAAAGTTACGATGTTCTCTGTAAGAAATTTCACAAGATTGTCCCCTTCCCCTTCTGGCACCAATCTAAATTTTAAATTCTTCTCTTTACGTTGAAGTTCCAGTAAGGAGAGGGCTGCATCATGCTCATTCACTTTTTTAATAATAGGCCCAAATTTTTCCCTTGTCTCTTCAGCCGTTGTTTTTGCACTTTCTGCAATCTTTCGTGTTTCTGAACTTTCCTGAATTAATCTATTTATAGAATCTGTGTTCGATGTAACACTAGCTGTATTCACATCCAACCTTGTTGTCAACTCTGTTAATTTTTTAGAATTCTCTGTCGATAGCTTTGTCAATGCTTCCAGGGATTGATTTATTTTAAGTAGTGCCTGAGTCATAGGATCCATAGAAGCTGGTGTTTTTTCCTGCACAGCTGCAGTTCCTGATATAGAGGCCCTTTTCTTGTGAGATTGTTTTGCTTTCTGCCTTGTTACTATCTCTTCTGTAGGGGCACTCATATCCTCAAGGTCGTTTTCACAGAGTTGATTCCCAAGTGGAAAATCCCACTGTTACTTTTCAAAGTGCAACAGTTTCACATAGAACCCTCTAGAGGGAGCATTCAATTGTATCCAAATGGCAAAGATAGAAGAAAACAAAGAGGCAAGGAAGTATAACAGTAGCCAGAAGTTTCCAATATCCAAATTGTAATGTCTCTATTTTCTATGTGGCCAAAATGCAACAAAGTACGTCTAAGGTCCGGTAACTTTGTTACAAACAAGTCCCCACTTCTCAAAGTTTGACAGTCCACGTCCCGGTGTCTTGTTTGGGCAGCCCGACCCCGGGGGATTTGGCAATGGAAGGTCTTAATTTTCCATTAATTTTCCAGCAGGTTAACAACGTTCCAATCCCTTCCCCCCTTCTCCTGCCAATCTGGGGGGAGGTTTTAAGTCCGATGTCAGTTTGACAGCTTAAAAAAAATTAGAAAGATTCCCTTTAAGTGCAGCTTGATTTTCGTTGCTTTATCTCTTCTGCAGTTCCGGGGAGGCAGACTTCCTTAATTTTTGCCTTTCCCGTTTTCAGCCAAATTTTTTTTTTTTAATGTCCCGTTACTTTTTCAATCTTACTCACGGGTGTTGTAGTCAAATTCCAATTGCAGGAAGGAATCGGCGCTCTCCGCTCATGGCGACGCGGCTTCACTCCGCTAGCTGGGTGACGACTCTCAGCACCGCGCTTACCCCGATGCCGCTCAGAAGCCTTTAAAAAGGCTCCCTCACAGTACCGGGGGGCGCAAAGGGTGCCCACCGAATCTCCTTTGTTCACAGGCTCCGCGCCTGTGATTTTAGGGGTCCCCCGCTTGCCGTAGCGGGTGAGACCCGAACTAACGGAGCAGTCCTGCCTCGGAGCTCGAGGCTCGGACCGCCATTAAGCGCTGGCGCCGACCGGAAGTCTAAATTGTTTTTGTTTGGTTTGGTTTAGTTTATTGTGTTAGTTTAATGTGTTAAGGTTGTGTTTTGTATTGTTTATGTATTGTATTGTTTTTTCTCTTTTTGTTCTTTTTTGTTCTTTTGTCTTCTTTTTTCCTTTTCTTTTTTGTAAGCTCTAAAAGTAATAAATATTATTTTTTTAAAAAAAATAAGATGTGAATGCAGGAATGAATATGGCCTATAGTCATACACAGTTGGAGTAAGAAAAAGTGGCTCATGGGGTAGAACCACTACAATAACTTCCTGGCAGGTGGGCTTAGGGGGAGGAGGGAGGTCAGTAAAGTGCTGATGCTGGAAGGGCTGCAACAAAATGGTGGGAAGAGACTGCCCTCATCCCCACTGGTGAAATACTATTCCACTCCTGCTTAGGAAATTATTCAGCGGGTTGTGTGAGGATGAAACAGGTGCTATCCACTCTCACCCTGTTTCTTTCTCCAGAATGCACCCACTAGTGACCCTATGCCTACTTGAGTCATCTCCCTAAACCTAAACACTGAATAGCAATATCCTTGGTTCATGAAATCTTGGAACATAAGGGTGGTGCCTGATATTCCTATTAACCACTCAGGCATCCTAAAAAACAACATGTCTCAGGGTCCTTGGTGCTTGGATATTGTTATTTTGGCGATTTTTGCTACCAATCTTGAGCAATGGAGGCTTCACGAAGAGATTCCCCCCAACCGTGCCACTGAGGTGTATGTTATGCAGGAAAGGAAGCGAGAGAGAGAGAGAGAAAGAAAGTTTAGAACAGGGATAGCTGCTCCTCTGCTGAGCTGCAACCTTTCCCCATTGGCCATGCTGGCTGGGCCTGATGTGGGTTGTAATCCAAAGCGTGTTCTCACTAAAGGAGAGCACGTGTTGTGGATGGGGCCAGGCAAAGCACCACGTAGTTGCCAGGCAGGATAGATTGAAGGGGCCTGGCTTGGATTGGTGGTTGGTGTTGCTGGGGTAAATTTGATGTTGCCAATTTGGGGGTGGGAACAGAGGTTATTTAAACAAGGTTCACAGCAAGCTGCTTTCTCTTTCGCTGTGGGCACCGGATCACCCGCCCGCCCTCCCTTTTGGGCTTGTGCTTTGACCTTGCTATGCCTGTCATGGGGTCATCCGCCTTGGTGCGGGGCCCTGGTAGGAATTTTTCCATTTGGCTGATTAGTGTGTGCCATTTGGTTTTTGCCTACTGTGTAGCAAATCGTAACAACTTGTAAGATTGGTGGTTAGGCATTGGTTTAAATTGGTTGGTGGAGGGGTATGGATTGGCTGTGCCTGCCCCTCCAATGCTGCTGCTGCACGGGAATTCCGTTAAAGGAATTCAGGGGCTTACCATCCTTTCGTCCAAACCCCTGGAATCGGGTTTGGGCCACGTAAGCCCCTGGGAGCGTGCGGGGAGAAGCTGAGGGTCTGTGCCGCAGCTCCAGTTATCCCTGATCTTGTTCCTCCACACTGGTTTTCACTGGAATCTGGGAGTCAGTGCTGTCCCCCAAGGCGGGGGGGACAGATAGTCATAACCAATGCCTAAGCAACCACTCACAATTTGTATGTTTAATAAAGTTGTGGCCAAAATTATGCCAAAAACCTTAAACAAAAATTTATGAGTGATGTGTGAGTTATTGGGGTAGGGGTGTTTTGGGGGACCTCAGCACGCAACAACATTGACTATCCCTGGCTTAGAAGCTTACAGCGGGAGGCAGTGAGGCTCTATCACAATCCCTATGAGGTCACAAGGAGCAGTATATTTTCAGGTGGGGATAAGGGGGGATGCTTCCTTTAGCCAAGTCAAATTGAGATGGTGGGGTTTCATCCGTTACTAACCTAGACAGACAAATGAGACAATCCTAAATTGTGTTGTGGGGGCAGGGGAAACTGAAAGGTTTTGTTGAGGCAGAAGAGCACTTTAAATATCTTCAGAAGAACCAAAACAACATAAAAAGGATCCCATCAGTTTTATGATGTACTTTTGCTCTTAATGTGGAAAGAATATATCTTCCAGTCTTTTTGTTCATTATTCTGACAGGCACAATGCTCTCTTTTTTTTAATCAAATGAAAGTCAACTTTAAAATAAAAATAAACTAGAGGCAGACATAAGCCTGTGAGCAGAGAGTTCTGGTAGGCGGAAGTGGGGTGGGCAAGGAGGTCAAATTTAAGCAGTATAGCAAGACAAGCCTTTTTCCTGGAATTTTTTTTTACAAAGGATTCTACGGAGCGTTCAGGTCTGCACTAAATAACAGGAAGATTACAGGGCTGTATGAAATAAAGCCGCCACATCAGATAAACTCATCCTATGTAGAGAAGCCAGTTGCTTGCTCCTCAGTCTTTGTCACACTCTAGCATGACCCAGAAAAAATGCTCAGAGTCAGGGCATGAAGACCAACCATGTGAGTATTTTGTACATTTATATATGTTCAACTTGTTTTCCAAGGAAAATCAAGGCAGATAACAATAACATTACAAACTGTGCCCAGTATGATAAAGCACAAATTTAACCCCCCCTTAAAAAAAACCCATTATTTTATCAACCTTTTAAAAGCAGATTTTCACCAAGCACCTGAAAGAATACAATGAAAGAGAGTGGTGTCTCTTGCTTGGCAGAGCAAACAGCAGGGTGGGTGCCAGAACAAAAAAGGACCTAACCCTGGTTGTGACTGGTAGGGATGGAGAATGACTCTAATTAAATGGGATATATACATAGAATTTTGTGGTTTCAACAAGATCAAGCTTTGCCCACATGACACCACCTCTTTCATGTCCAAATTGCTTATGCATTGTTTAAAAACCTACTAATTAAAACCTAATTCTTTTTTAAAAAGCCCCAGCTAATTACATGCAGAAAAGACACACACACAAACATACATACTTAGAGAGGGAGTATGGGAATTAGGTATGCATCCTGTTCTGTGAAGGACTGCACTCTCCCTGAAGGACCAGGTTCATTGTTTGGGAGCACTCCTTGATTCCAACTTGCCACTGAGGCCTCAAATGGCTTCAGTGTTGGAGGAGAGCTTATGCCCATCTTAGGCTGGTTCTCCAGCTAGGGCCATTCCTGAATCTATGGTACAGTCTGGCCTTCACATTCTAGTGACCTCCAGCTTGGATTACTATAGGAAACCTGGAGTGCATATGCAAATAATAATGCATATAATACGAAAGAATTGCATGTCTTTTTAGTGAAACTGTTTTTTAAAAAAATGCACTTGCCAAGATCAAGTTGTTGTTGTTGTTTAGTCGTTTAGTCCTGTCTGACTCTTCGTGACCCCATGGACCAGAGCACGTCAGGCACTCCTGTCTTCCACTGCCTCCTGCAGTTTGGTCAAACTCATGCTGGTAGCTTTGCTTTCCCATATTGGCCAATTTGGCCCAGAGCCTACCCCTGGATACAGAATCAAATGCTGCCTTTAGGTCCACAAAGGCCGCATACAATGACTTTTTCCAATGTTTCACATACTTATAAACAAAATAATCTAACACTAAGCAGTGATCAATGGTGGAACGTCCAGGTGTAAATCCTGCTTGTTCAATTTCTAGCAAATCATTATGGTCTAACCATTCACGCAATTTTAGGCATAGGTGTTTTGTATAAAGTTTGCAGATCACATTCAGAAGACTAATTGGTCTATAATTAGATGGATCAGAGGGGTTGCCTTTTTTAAATATAGGAACAATTATAGCCAGTCCCCAATCTTTAGGGATTTCGGTTGTCTTGTCTATATATGAGAATAGATTTGCAAGAACCGGGGCCCACCAGTTTATTTGCGCTTTCAGAAGTTCAGCAACAATGAAATCACTTCCTGGGGCTTTGCCAGATTTCAATTGTAGAATTAACGAAGTGATTTCAGTTTCAGATGTTGGGGGCCATGGTGTATCATTATCTAATGGGATGTTAAGTAGCGCAGGAGGTCGATGTTCCCTAAACAGCACTTTATAGTGCTCTTCCCATGAATTTGCAGGGATTATTGTGCCCTCGTTAGGCGCTTTGGTTTGACTGGAGATAATTTTCCAGAAGCTGGTATTGTCTTTTTCTATTGATGCTTTTATGAGGGCCTGCCAGATGAGAGAGTCTGCGGTTCTTTTTTTGGTTTTTAGTAACTCTTTGTAGTTCTTTTTTTTAAGTTGTAACTCTAATTTAGTAGTAGGGTTAGGATTTTGCTGGAAGACCTTAAAGCATTCCCTGAGTATAAGTTTTGCCTGGATGCATTCACGGTCAAACCATTTCTTGTTGGTAGGGAATTCATTGTGGCTAGATCTCCTGAGTCTTGACAATAACGGTTGGAGTTTTCGGATTAGTGTATTATAATGGTCAATTGGGGAGGTCTTTTCAATATTGTTGGAGGTCAGATGAGCCCAGAGGAGTTGACCTTCCATTGATTGTGTCCAAATGCTAAAGTTGTTATTAACATAAGGGGACCATTTGATTCTGGATCTGCCTATTTGTTGTAAAACATTAGGAACAGGTGTCTGTGGGGCGAGCCCACATCTAGAGGGATCCCAAAATTCAGTCCTTTTAAGATTTAGGGGTAAATGGTCACTTTCGGTTCTTATATCTACAGTAAATTCAATATGTTCATCAAAGAGTTCTTGGGAGACAAGAATGTAGTCAATAACGGAATGCCTTAAACCTGACCAATAAGTAAATTGGCCAGGGCAGTCTCCCGAGGAGAGGCCGTTTAAAATAACAAGGTTTAATCTAAGTGCCATTAGAAAAAGACATGTACCAGCAAAGTTGGTAACTGGGTCAAGTGAATGACGTCTAAATAGGGGCCAATGTTCATCATTAGCATTTAGGGGACCCATTACACTTTCGTTGATTAGCTGTTCGTCTGAATGGCCTAACCTTGCATTAAAGTCCCCACCAATAATTAAGGAGGCAGAGGGAAACTTATTTGAGACAAGGAGAATGCAGTCTTCCAGTTCGTTCCAGATGTTTTTAAGATCAGTTTGTTTCATAAGTGGGTGGATATAAACATTGATGCATATGATCTTAAAGTGGGTAGAGAATATTTTAACAGCCAAAATCCATTTTTTATCGATTTTCAATTGGGTAGGGGAGGTTCCTAGGTCTGTCGATACGAAGGTGCTCAGACCACCCGCCGGTCTTCCGCCTTTTGTGCCGATTGAGGCACAAGAGTGGAAAGCAAAATAATTGTGTAGTTCAAAAGGATTTTGCATCCAGGTTTCTTGAAGTAGGATGATCTTAAACTGTGATATGTAGGTTAGAACGTCTTTGTCCATTGTTTTCGATTGCCATCCAGCAACGTTCCAGGATAATAATAGAGGTGAGAGTCATTTTGTCTCTTCAATAGCATCAATGACTTTCCCGGAGTCGTGGAAGATGCATCCATTGGGTGGTGAAGTCTCCGGTAATGTGATTAGGGGCGCCACAGAGATTTCAGCGTGGATTTCAGCTGGGCAGAGTAGGGGTGTGTGCTCTGACGTGACCTGAGGAGTTTCATATCCCATTTTTCGCTCCAATTTAGGTGGAGTATTTGCCTCATTTGTGGGCGCTAGGTCTTCAGAGTTGCGAAGATAGAGTAATAACTCATCTAGTCTGTCCGTTATCTCTGTTTGTTCGGCTTTTGGCAGATGGGAGAAGGAAACAAGTAACTCCTGCTCCATCGAATTCTCTAGATGAGTAGCCTTTGATAGGAGGGGAGTGGGGGTCTCTGTCCAACTAATTAAGTCTGAGGGTGGAGCTGAAGAGCTCGTAATAGGTTGGGTGCCCTCATTTTTAATTGCTTTCCTTTTAGCTGGAGAGTAGGGTAGAAGAGGGCAAATCTTAGTGTTGATAAAAACTCTTGTAATAAAAATTCCATAGTTAGTCAGGGAGCTTCGTAGGGACATCATATGGGTTGGAAACTTTTTAGATTCGAAGGTGAGCAGTATCCTCTGCATGTGTGGCTTGCTGTAAATGTGGACAGTGGATTTCAGATCGATGGAAAGAGGATTTACGCCCAAAAGTTCAGCTAGATGTCTTCTTGCGACATGTGTGGACGACCAGTTAACAACCTGACCTTTGAAGGGGAGGATAATTAAACAGAGTCTAGTGGCTTGCAGTGAAAGATTATAGGAAGATATGGTGTGTAGTTCTTCCATAGTTTGTTCATTTTCAAGTTTGGAGCCAGTCTGCGAAGTTGAGCGCAGTAGGACAGGTGCTCTGGGTGTTGGTTCGGCCCTATCCTCCGGTGAAGCATCTACGGGTCTGACATTAGCTTTTGGGGATACAAAGGATACAATCTTCTCTAAGGAGCCTTTGATTTCTCTTATATATTTAAAGATATAGTCCACGGTTTTAGCCACTAGGTCTAATGTGGTAGAGTGTTCAAGTAGTAATTCAGAGAGATGGTTTTCTTGCTCTCTGATGCAGTCTTCCGCCTGAGTGGGCATAGTTGGAACCCTTTTAGGACCCTTTGGTCTCATAATGGTGTTGCTTAAGGGGTTAGTGGGTTGTTTAGCAGATAGTTCCTTCGGTGTAGTTTCCTTATCAATTATCTCTACTAGTGGAGAGAAGCTATTCGAAGTCGGTATATTATAAATGTCCTTTGTTTTTCCATAAAAGAATTCGCTGATTTTAGTTTGCTTAGTGAGGGGCAAACATGCCATTTCCTCTAAGTCCTCAGATTCTCTGCAGCGTTTTCCAACCCCCCTCCTCGCATCAGCGGGGCTGTCGAATTGCTGAGTCATCGCTCTTTTTACCTCACTCTTCTATCTTCCCTAGGTATTTCAAAGAGTCGAGGGAGTGTTTCCCTTGGGAGTATCCTATTCAAGGGGGAGTAATGTGCCAAGGATTACTGGCATAACACTAAATTATGCTCCGTCTGTGCCTCCAAACTTGTGGTGGAAACAGCCCAAGAATCTTCCTGTAAACGCTTCGCAATGCGATAAGATAGTCAATTCAGCTTTAAACTTTCCAAGAAGAGTCAGGAGTACAGAAAGTGAGATAGAGTGCGGTGGGATGCCTAGATTTATCTAAACTCAATGTTCATTAAAATAGTCTTTAAAATAGTCTTTAAAATAGTCTTTAAAAGGAGTAAGAAAGAATAAAAGATAAAATCGACGAGCTCACGTTAGTAGAGTGCTAGACGCCATCATACCGGTTCTGAGAAGTCATACCGGTTCTGAGATGTTTAAAAGCTTGGCCTAATTTTGCAGCTGCCCCTTACTTAACTAACATCACTAATGAAGCTTATAGATGGGCTTTCTCCAGAGCCCGCTTTGAGACAATGCCCTCAGCAGTGCTGTACGGCAAATTTACGCGGGTACCAATGCATGAGCGTCTCTGCCCCTGTATGTCTAATAAGGTAGAATCTGTCACTCACATCCTTCTATTTTGCGAATTTTATAGTGAAGAACGAGTTCAACTTATTTTGCCGCTTTTATCAAAATTTATACCCCTACAACATTATTTGGAATCCTCCCCCGAAATTCTACGAAAATACCTTCTGGAAGATTCCTCAAGCTTAATATCATATGAGGTGGCCAAATTTTGCACTTTAGCAATCAGGAAGCGTAAATCTCTTTTGTTGAATGGCACACTGCGAAGTTCCCTTGTGTAATTTTTTTTTTTTTTATGTTGTTGTTGATTTCCTTTTGTTTGATCTTGTGGTGTTCTGTGTCGCTGGCTTTTGCCGCAATAAAACTAACTAACTAACTAACTAGCTGGTAGCTTTGAGAACACTGTCCAACCATCTTGTCTTCTGTTGTCCCCTTCTCCTTGTGCCCTCCATCTTTCCCAACATCAGGGTCTTTCCCAGGAAGGTTTCTCTTCTCATGAGGTTGCCAAAGTATTGGAGCCTCAGCTTCAGGATCTGTCCTTCCAGTGAGCACTCAGGGCTGATTTCCTTAAGAATTGAAATTGGGAAAACAAAATCTGTACAGATATGCTTGACATGGAGATTAAAAATATAAATAAATCTATCCCTAGACACCAGCCCCACCTCATCAGCTCATAGGATCTGGAGCAGAGTCTCAATTGATGTGGGAAGGGGCTTACAGAAAAAGGCAGTCCTGAAAATATCCATGTCCCATGGATGGAAAGTATCCATGTCCCAAGGGCTTCCGACAGTAATGCAGTACCAGCACCTTGAATTGCACCTGGAAACTAATTGGCCATCATTGCAAATAACAAAGGACTAGTGTGATGGAGTCAAATTGCTGGGCATTGATCAGCACCATTCAGCATTTTTTAAAGATGATCTGCCTTTTTAATTATCCACAAATACTTCAGTGTGGCATGTGATTTACATTGCTAAGTAATCCAGAATGCAAGTGAGGTGGCCTGACCTAGCAGCTGACTTGTGTATGATGGCTGCCTCAGCATCAAGTGATAATCTTCAGGAGTGAGGAACCTATCCTAGATCAAGTCCTGCAGGTAAACCTTTTCAAGCCACCTGCAAATAAAGTACTGCTCACTGAAGGCAGCTCATGGAGCAAATATCCTTGAATGGGCAAATCATCCCAAATAAGTCTCAGTAGCCTCCATCTACAGAGTTTGCAACACACTTCACTTTGTAAAGTTGACCAATGAGATTGAAAGTTTAATTAAAATCTGTAGAGGTTGATCTTCTTAATTAAATAAAATGGTCTATTTGTGTACTAAATGCTTGCAAAGTCAGCTCATTGATGGGACATCCATATTTGATTCCCCAAGCTATGTGTCTGTTTCTGTCTTGAATACATAAATAGTTAGCAATCCTGTACAACACTTTTATGTACTGCAGCCCGGTTAATTGGAAAAGGTGTGATTTGTACTAATTGAATATGACCATGGGTAAATAGTAATATCAATACCTCAGTTTCTGCCCCTAATCAATCACAGCCCAGAGCTTCATATGGAAGTGGCTCGGCTAAGGATGAGCAAAACTAGGTATGGACAAATCAGTTTAATTCTGATTTGTGTCATTTTCAAATGGGATTCCAAATAAGTCCATTTGCTTACATTTCCATTCTAATTTGTCGTTTTATTTTATTTTTTAAAATCTCCATGGCTGATGAAGTGAAAGTGGAAGGAACCTTGGGGAAGCATGACACTAACCCCATTATAGGAATAAAGAATATACCTTCTACTGTGTCAGATCAGAGGCTTATCTACATTGACTGGCAGCTGCTCCCCATGGTTTTAGACTGGGGATTACCTACATTGCAGATTGAACTCGGGACCTTTTGCATGCATGGCAGGTGTTTTATCACTGAGCAAAGACCCTTCTTGGATACACAAAGGGCAAAAGTGTGTTGAGGTGCACAGTAGTGTGGGCAGGAGGCAATGGCAATGCATGTGCCCCCACTCCCCCTGCACACTTTTGCAATTGAAACTCCAAGCTGAACACATGGAAAGAATTCAAGTCATCTTGGATATTGTGATAGCAAAGGATGTAAAGACTGAGCATAGTCAATATGCTTTATTCTGGACTTTAGGAAAACTGCTTTCATACAGCTCAGATTAAAATCCATAGCTAGAAATTCTGAAAGAATTCAAGAGAAATGGGAGATCCAAAAATTTTTTGAAACACAACAGGGATTGGGTACCTCTATCATAAGGGCCAAAAATGGCCCCCAGGCCTCTCTACGTCACCCTCACCCTTCATGTCACACACCCTTCCAAAGCCACACCTACTCTCCCCAGTTCACACTAACCCTGCTGTGTGCTCTCCTTGAGTCCTTTTGTCTGACTGGAATATTTCCATGTGCAGAGGTTGTGTGTGTGTGTGTGTGTGTGAAAACCTCAGATTTTTGTATGACTTTTTTGTACTGTACAAAAAAACCACTACTGCTTCACTCACCATTGTCTCTGAACCCGCCCCCCCACACACACACCAATGTTATTTGCCCCCTTCAGGGTTGCCCAAGAGGAGAAAATTGCCCTTTGTCTAAAAAAGGTCCCTCTTCTGTGTACTAACAACATGATCCCAAATTATCACAAGAAGGAAATATGGGAGAGAACTAACTCTAACTCAGACCTTTTAAAACAAACAAACTTGGCAAAAACATTTGCTGGGATGTTGTTCTTTTTTCTTTCCCAAACTACAAGTCAATGAGTTTACTATGGTGCACAGCATAGTGGAATATTCCAAAATCAAACCAAGGATGTGGTGTCAAGAAATCTGTTCCCTTGTATAAAGTTTTACTTGAGAAAACCACTGGGTTTTTTTATTCTAAAATGTTAACTTTGGCTTGGAGAACTAAGCTCCCCAGTTGAAGAGGGGAAACCCCAAAAGATTTGGGTGGAGGTGTTGTGTCCCCAATTCTTTATTGTTTTGTGTTCCCAATTCTTTATTGTTTTCAAAAAGAAAACTCTGGTCAAGCACTTAAACTTACCTCACTGGATCAGTTTACACTGGTGTGGGATGTATTACTGTAAAACGTTACAGTGAGTGGACCAAAAAAACAAACAAAAAACTACCTCCACATGTAATGTTTCATTGAGATACAGTTGATGTTCTCAGAAGTGGGAGGCTGCTTGCTTGAATGTTTTGCCATGAACAAATGTTCCCCGTATAGAGAAAATGAGAATGTCAGGATTTGTTGGCCCACTGCTCAATGGCATATTAATTTTCCATGAGGAAAATGGAAAGTATGTAGGCATTTGTTCCATAGGAGAGCACTGACTATCAGTTGATATTGTGTAATGTCTCAACTGGTCCATAGTTTCCCAAATTTCTCACCCCACCATCCATTCCAGGTGCACGGTTAACTCTGTCACTAGATGAAAATCAAGCAGCTGTTCAACCAAATGTGCTTCCCTGCTCATGCTGTGAAGCTCCATAGATGGGGATTATGTTTTGTTTGAAAGCAGTTAGATGTTGTTAATATGCAAAATGTTGCTGGCACATGTTTCTTTTCTTGCAAAATATGTATACCATGGGGATTTCCAACCATTTTTTCTTAAGACACCTAAAGTGTGCACAGAAAGGGGCAATAGAGGTTAACAAAGTTACAAATGTGACGTAGTGGTGGGAGTGAGGGTATAAATCAGGGGGTGTATTAGGTATGGATGTGCCCCAGATTCAGCCAAAGCCTAAACTAAATGAGGGCAATTTGGAGGACTCTGGGTTCAATCAAGTCTGGTGGTAAAGGTAAAGGTAAAGGTAAAGGGACCCCTGACCATTACGTCCAGTCATGGCTGACTCTCTGGTTGCGGTGCTCATCTCGCTTTACTGGCCAAGGGAGCTGGCGTACAGCTTCCAGGTCATGTGGCCAGCATGACTAAGCCACTTCTGGTGAACCAAAGCAGTGCACGGAAATGCCATTTACCTTCCTGCCGGAGTGGTACCTATTTATCTACTTGTACTTTGACGTACTTTCGAACTGCTAGGTTGGCAGGAGCAGGGACCGAGCAACGGGAGCTCACCCCATCACGGGGATTCAAACTGCCAACCTTCTGATCGGCAAGTCCTAGGCTCTGTGGTTTAACCCACAGCGCCACCCCCCAAATCACCATGTCAGGCCACCTGGAGCGATCTAGCGCTTTCAGGATGTTGGATGTTGGCAGCCGCCCCAGGGCATTCTACCACAGAAACATATTGTTGAAGCAAACCTCAGCAGCAATGATCCTCCACTCAGCATTCAGTATTGTGGGGGTAGGGTGCTCCTTCACAAGAGCCTTTCCCCAAGGGAAGGTGCTTGCAAAGAAGCATCCCACGGAATCATGAGTTTGGTTAGGGAAAGGGGCTGTGCACAGCCCTAGTGTCAGGGCAAATGGGCATGGCTATCCCTAAAGGGTTTCTGGTGAGGTTGGCAACACAAAGATCATTTGTCATCTTCAACACAGTTGTGACAGTTGCAGTCTGTCCAGACTGCTGGAGAGCTGGGTACAGGGGCAAAAACAGCTTGCTGTGCTAGATCCTAAGGGTAGGCTCTGGGGGGTTTTTTGTCGGGAGGTAGGGTTGTTGCTGTTATTGATTTGTGCGTGTGTCTTTATTTTGTATCTTGATTCATGTGGAAATTGTTCAATTTGGTTGTGTGTTTTGGATGTTTTATCTATTGTTTAGGACTACAGTGGTACCTCAGATTACAAACACCTTGGATTACAAACACTTCGGGTTACAGACTCCACTAACCTGGATGTAGTACCTCTGGTTAAGAACTTTACCTCAGTATGAGAACAGAAATCATGCACTGGCAGCGCGGTGGTAGCCAGAGGCCCCATTAGCTAAAGTGGTACCTCAGGTTAAGAACAGTTTCAGGTTAAGAACGAACCTCTGGAACGAATTAAGTTCATAACCAGAAGTACCACTGTACTTTTGTTTTGAGTTGTGTAACTTTTTCATGTTGTAAGCTGCCTTTAGCATGGTTTTAACTGTGGAAAGAAAGCATACAAATAAAATGATGTGTGTATGTAAGCTTCCTGCTCAGTCTCCACTCTGTTGGTGGATATGGTTTCTTTCTTTCTTTCTTTCTTTCTTTCTTTCTTTCTTTCTTCCTTTCTTCTTTTTTTGCCTTCCTACTTATGCTAATTAGGAGCAGGCATGCTCTAATGACTACACTTATGATTAAAAACAAATGTCAGAGCAAGATTCTTTCTATCACGTCAAGCATGAATTCTTCCCCCCTGCCGTCACCAGATGCTTCAAAAGGTAGTAGGTAAGGGCATCGTAACAAAAGTCCCATACCCCAACACAAGGCTCCACCCTGCCAACACTACGACGGCCTATGACTGTATTGGTTTCATTACATTTCACAGAAGGGGGGCATCACTCCCTGATAAGGAATCTGACCCGTAAGAGACCTGCTCAGTTTGTTTTAAAAGGTTTGATTATCGTCACCTACTCTTTCCGGCAGCTTTTATCTTTATTTATTGCCTAGAAACATTTGGACCAACTTATCTGGTGTTTATACTAAATGTTTCGCCATTCCTAACCTTTTTTAGCACTTCCCCCAGCCCCCACAAGGGTTGCCCTCCTGTATCCATTCTATCAATTCATTATTGACCAAGGTTGGGAGGAAAGACTAGATATAAAATGGTGTTTTTTAAAACAGGACTTTCTCTTTGCTATCCCAAAAATTAATCAATATGTCATATGATATCTTCCATGCAGCTATTTGCGTGTCGAGGCCCTGTGGCCACTCCGTTCCCTAAGGATTAAATAACTAGACAGCACACAGCATATTGGTTTTTGGGATCAAATAAGGCCACAACTTTATCAGTTACAGATGTGAAGGATTTGACCATAGGCATTGGGATAAGCAACTGTCTGCTGGCAGTGCCACTAAGGGTAAAGCCAACTGGAAGGGATGCCCTATGACCTATGTCAAATTGGTGCATGTCCCAAGTGGTATCCATTGGAGGAGTTCTATGGCCCTAGTGGTATGATCTGGGCGTTGGACAGGAGCCACACCTCCTGAATCTTTTCAACAGGATACCCTTACCCACGGAGAGGCAGGCAGAAGCTGCAACCTCCCCTCCAACTAAGATCTAAGCTTACACAATGCCCATCTACCTTACAAGGTTGTGACGATGAGGTAGACAAAAACCAAATGGCTGGTGCCAGTTTGCCAGATGGGAAAATTCCTGCCTGGCTCTGAATACAGTGACCAAAATTGTCCTCAGAAAGGTTGTACCTCAAACAACCATAAATTGAGGGAGGGTGGGTGGGACAACTGGCGCAGAGAAAGAGAGGCCAAAGGCAAGTTTGATCTGAATATATCCTGGCCCTGGGCGCACAGCCGAGTGCCGCCATTGTGCAGTTGGTCCCGCGCCCAGGGGAATGCCCTCAAATTCCTGCCATCATTGGCTGATTTGGCAGCAGGCAGATGATCCAAACTGCCATTCACAGGGAGGCCCAGGGCCCAGCTGCAAAGCCGCCTGCCCGAGAAGGGAAGATGGACTTAACAGAGACACAGTCGTCATGTTTATTCCTATATTTTTTTCTCCCAGAGAGTTAAATACTTCTCCTGGAATTGTTGTCAAGATGGAATGGCAGTCACAGAAAAGTGGCTTCCTTGCAGTTCGGTCCCCTGTTGCTTTATTCATCATATGTAAGTGTTTTCTAGAAAGTAGATCCCATTGAACTCAGTAGGTCTATTTCTTTGATTGTCTCCACTACCCATTCATAAAGAACTCTTGTGTTTTGCACATGTCTGTCTTCCTCCGAAACAGAGACCATATTGATGTGGTGGTGGGGAGACATGTCCCATAATTTGTGAAGCAAAGAGTGAGTGCTTATTTTGGCATGAGTACACAGGTCAGCAGACCAGTGCATACAATGGCATCTTGACTCATGTATTGCAGCAAAATAAACACTCATGTCACTCAGAAGTGACATAATTTCCTATGTAGAAATAATGGATTGTATCCAACTAGCTACTTTCCAAAATGGACCTATTGAAATTAATTGATCTAAGTTAGTCATGTCCATTTTTTTCAACGGATCTACTCTGAGGATAAGCACCCAAAGTTTTGTGTGAAGTGGCTCCCATAAATTAAGCATAATTTAAACGATTCCATACTGTTGCCCAAACCAAGAATAGGGCCAATTTTCATACATCTCTGTCTATCACTCACCACTAGGGATGGGGAAGTAATTTGGTTCTTTTCATACATGAATGTCAACCTATCTAACTCACAGTTCTCAAAACCATACACAAATTTAAACAAACCTATCCTTTGAAAATTGCATGTCTCTGAATTTTGTGGTGTAGTTCTCTGACCCCCAAATATGTATAAATATGTGCAGTGCTTTTTTTCTGGGGGATACACAGCGGTATGCATACCCCTAAACTTTTTGTGAATCTTTGTACTTTTGTCCATTTACTGTATTTATTTTTCCTGATTAGAACTATAAAATGGTGATTTTCTTGAGTCAAAATGAGAGTATGTCTAAATATTTTTTTTAGAAAAAAAAGCACTGAATATGTTTATATTAGGAAACATGTATAAAAAGGCATATATTAGTGAAAACAACAGACCAAAATGCATGTCATTGTTTGCAAATGAAAACAATAGGCAAAACTGCTTGCAAAAAAATAAAGATATTGTATTAGGAAATGTATACTAAAATTCTGTTGTTTTTTAATTGCAAACTTCTGCAGAAATCTGGCAAACTGAATTTAAGACTGTGGGGAAAACGATAAAGTGAGAGAAACTGAAACTGACAGACTTGTGTATTCTGACTCACAACACAACATGCACAATCCTAAGCAGCTAATTATAGCATGCCTTTGGGGCTGAAGAAAACATTACAGATGATGATGATGCAGTTACAATCACTTCCACAGCTGACAAGACAGTTAGCAGAACAGGCCTGGATCAACTCTGCAGACATCCCTTCCTTTCCTGTAAACAACTTTAATAATCTAACAGGCAAGATCACCAACTGGCCATCTGTGTTAGTTAAAAGTGGAGATTCCCCAGTCAACTTTTTTATCACATGCTAGTTCCGTCCCTTTGATGGAGATGAAGGTCCTCTGGACAAATGTTTTCAGACTGCAAGAGATAATGTAACATAAACAACCTGGGCCAGCTCAGCCTCAAAGCATCTCAAACACCCCTTAAGGAAGCCATTGGTTTCTGATACTGCTTTATTACCCACCAGCTGCAGAATAGGTATTCTAATATTAGGGTAAGTGATACCGGTTTGAACTATTGGCTAGCTCACTAGAAAAAACAATTGTTGCTCATTAGGAATTAATGTACGGTATTCATCTTGCTTTCCCAATTCATTTCCAGTTTTCACTCTTTTGGTAGATCTTGTTTCTGTTGCGTAGCCTTCTGGCCTCTCTTTGTAGTAGCTGCAGCAAAATGTAAAGAGCTCCTGTCCATGGAGCAAGCCAACCAGCTACACCCTTTCCTAAAACACTCCATTCTACCAACCTCCCTGGGTTTCCTTTCCCCTCTCAACAACCAGCCCCATTGCACACCCCCTGAGAAGGTCTGGTTTTTATAGGACTGTTTTCCATAAAATGAAATGAAAAACAGCTTTTAGGATTTTTAAAAATAAAAGTTTTCCCCTTGTTTCCTTTTAGAAACCACAGGGTTCCCCAGGCTGATCTCCTTCACTGGATGTTTTTAAGCAGAGGTTGAATAGCCATTTGCAGGGGGTTATTTAACTTGTGATTCCTGCATCGCAGGGTGTTCCAACTCTACAATTGATTCTATGATTCCATGGTTGATGCCACTTTGGCTCCAAGATAAACTATGGGAGAATGAGCTAGGGTTAGTATCCTCCCTGCTCCTTTGGTCAGCGCACCCACACCCACACCCCATCTGAGATTAACACCCATTTATTTTATGAATTGAGCTCCTGCCCATTAAAGCTCATGCTACAATAAGACTTCATTGTTTTTGCTACTCTCTTAATAGTTCTGCATGTACAATGGATTGTGCTGGCTGGGGCTGATGGGAGTTGTAAAAAAATTCTAGTCCAAAATTGGATCATTGTTATCAGAATTGAAACCCATAAGGAGAGGAGGCTTATCCCTTCCCGCTCTAGCTGTGGCTCCACACTACACCTTAAACATAATATGTTGCTTGACCATGGGGGCTGCCATGTTGAAACTGGAACAGTGCCAAAAATCCTTCTAACATTGGATCCCTACCTAGAATTTGAGATTGTGTTGATGAAGAAGTTTGTGTTATTTGTTGTTGTTGTATCCTAACTTCTACTCAGAGTAGACACATTGAAATTAATGGGCCTCAGTCATGCACATTAACTTCAATGGGTCTGCTTTGAGGAGAACCAGCAATAGATAAGACGGGTTGTTGTTCTCAGCAAATATCAAATTCACAAATGTCCCTGTGCTTTTGGGTGACGGAGAAAGGGACTGCAAGTCCATTCACCAATACTGTATAAGAACCTAACCATTCCCTTAAAAAAATGGCTACATTTTCTTAACTTAAATACTTTTAAATGAATAAATGAAGCAATTCAGTCTTTCCTCATCTGTTTTAAAATCCATTTTGTTGACTTTTCAAGAAATTAAAATGAGTGTAACCAACAGAAAGTGGCATTTGTTCATACTGTGGGAATAGAGATATGCTATTTGTCCAGAAGACAACCTGAAAGCTTTTCGTGTGTGTCTCATTTCCATGTACTTGGTGAGCATGAAAGTGAAGGATTATCAGTGCCAACCAGAGGCAGGTGCAGTGAAGGCAGACAGCGGGTATGAGTTTCACCATATAACCGTGACAATTAGGTATGATCCTGGCCTGTAATTCTTTGCTTGCTGTAAAGTGGTTGGTATATGGCTTTTTATTTATTTTTTGCCAGGGAACACTGGACTAATGTTTACCAGGGCCTTGAAAGTCAGCTACAGATTTATTTTCACTTTGGACTTTCCCAGCCCAAGTGACTTTCGTTCTTTCACTGTAAACCACAAATCAGTAACTCAAAATGGCCTTCCCTCTAATTTCAGAAATGGGAACATAATTTGACATCCCCTGGCTGTTCCTGAGGGATCCTCAAGCAGCAGGAATGGCATGATTCCTGACAGATTCTTGAGAGAACATGACATAATTCCTAAGAGAATCACTGCTAACAACACTGATCAAATGAGATCTTCAAGGACCCTGGATGAGAATTTCAGTATGGAGTGTTTTACTCTCCCTGTCAACCAGGGCAGGGGTGGGGGGTAATGTTTGTGTGGAAAGCAACGTAAACCCCAAGGCAGGAAGATTAAGGATCAAACTGAAGGTGAAACTACACATTATTTTTCATAAGTGGCATTTAATACAGTAAGTGGCATTAATAAGTGGCTACGCCGCTTTCACCCCTTAAATAACTCACAGCTTTCCTCTCTCCCCCCAAGTTGCTTTCAGAACCAAAACCCAATAAGGAGAGGTTTATCCCTTCCCTCTTCAGCTGTGACCCCCCCCCAAACAAACCCCACCCCTCATGAGGCAATAACACCTGGTAAATAAGGTCCCAATTATGCCAGTTTTTAAAAACTAATTCTCATAGCTGAATGGGTGGGAAATATCTTAGCTGGGGGGTTGCAGCAGAGAAGGGAAAGGAAAATACATGCTGTATATTTGAAAAGAATCACTCCACCCAGCAGCTGCATTTAATTTAAGAAAAGTAAGATGCATCACTGCATGCTACACATTAAGCATAACCTGTCATTTGACCTTGGTGGCTGCCATGTTTGACAGTTGTTGAAACTGTAATAGTCTTGAGAGTCCATCCATCCAACACTGGATCCCAACCTATGATTGGGATTGACTAGCAAGTTTATGTTATTTTTGTTGTTAGTAAAAGCTCCAAAACAGCAGTAATCTACATTTAGGGAAGGTAATAAAAACCCACATCCAATTTAAATGGGTGAGGAGAAATGTGGTTACATACAATAAGACTGAACATTGATTAAAGATTGGGGGCTAACATTTCTATTACTGTGGGGTGGGTGGGTTCCCATTTGGTTAAAGCTAAGTGCACTTCCAGACCACTGCTATATTTAAGCAGGATTCCATCACACATTGGTAAATTCAACTTGTACAACCAAAACCTGATTTGGTGCTTTTGTGCAAAAAATCTGCTTCTGCTCCACCCCCCCAATAATAATAATAATAATAATAATAATAATAATAATCAGGCAATTTTTTTTAAGAAAAGAAATGGGAAAATGCACTGGGAAAAACACTGAATAACATTTGCTTGATGCAACATCATTTACCCCTCCCTCAAACAGAGTAAAAAATTTGCTCAATGAATAACTGACATCCTCTAAGTTCCTTACAAACTTTATTCAGACACATCAAGATGAATGCTCAATAAAAAGGTCATAAGGAAGCAGCCACCATCATTGTCAACATATAACTGACAAGATGTTCTGTGTTGTATCAATTCATTTTTAAAAATGCATAGATTGAGATTTTAGTAATGTGTAAATGTATTTGCATTCATCAACTATAATCCTTTAGATGCTGATAGCCCTACTTCGTTATACCCTCCCCTTCCTACACCACACACACACACACACACACAGAGAGAGAGAGAGAGAGAGAGATCATTCTAATATCTTCATGGATTTGTCTGTAATAGCCTTTCTATCCTTGTCTTGCCATTATGCTGCAGAGCTGCTCCGTTTATATATATATGCTCTTTACTTTGGTTCATTGCCTACACATTGATTATTTCACATTTGTCTACATTAGATGCTAAACAGTATTTTCCACTTACTGAGTTTGCCACCTGAAAGAATGAAATCCATTTGAATTTGGCTGGCTTCCACTCCCCCCTCCCACCCCACCACCCCAATTTTGTTATTTCTTATATATTTAATTTGGTTGATGTTAACAATCCATCATCTGAACCATCTGTATGCTTTGTTTAGTTTTTTTGCCATTTGTCATCACAGAGATCAGCCTCATCATTTTCTGAGCCATTATGCAATGTTTTTTCAGGCTTTGTTGTGCAAAATCTTGCAGACATCCTGCTCTGAATCCTTCTGTGGTAGTGGAGGGAGAGAGACTAGAACCAGACCTTGCATACAAGCACAGTCCAAATCCCTCTCTTCCTCCAGGAGAACAGTTTCTGATTCCTGTATGGGAAGGGGAATTCATTATGGTACCACACAGGGATAGGGAACCTGAGGCCCTTTGGATGTTGCTGGGGGCTACAGCTCCCTCATCTCTAACCATCACTCAAACTGACCGGGGATGATGGAAATTGGAGTCCAACAACATCTGGAGGGTTGTGAAAGGTCATGGAAATGCTGGAACAAGATTGCACAAGAGCAGTGAAGTTTGAGAGTACCTTTTATCATTTGTAACACATATAGCCATGGTGCACATACCAGCTGATACTAGCTTGATACAGTTAATGCAACAGTTGAATGTGGAAGGATCCCATAGGATAGGGATGGGGGACTTATGTCACTCCAGATGTTGTTAAGATTCTAGCTCCCATCAGCCCCAGCCAGTGTGGCCAGTGGTCAAGGGATGATAGGAGCCAAATCATTAACTTTACCATTTCAGTTGCAAAACTAGACTCTTAACCTAGCCAGCACCCCATTGTACTAGAAAGTAAAAGCAAAACATTGTGCTCTACAGAGGCCTCAATCTCCTCTGCTTTTATTTCTCAGTTCTCCATTTTTATGGGCCAATTAGCCCCTTTTTATCACCAGTAAAATGAAAGAGTGTATCAACTAACTTTATGTTACGTTGCAAAAAGAACTGCAGCTTTAATGAATCTGAAATTTTACTTGGGAAAAAGAATTTGAGTAAATAGAGTACCATGCTATTTAAAGAAATCATAAAATACAAACTGAAAATATGCAAATCTCTCAGGCAGAAAGTCCACAGGCCTGTGCAATAGTGCTGTTTAAGGGATCCCATTGTGGCCCAAATATTGAGAAAGCCTCACTTAAGTTTCCTTGAAATTTGTGCAATCTATGTGAGTCATGTGAGTCAGTCGATTCCCATGTGACTTAATCACATCTAACTTGCTCTTTTCTGGGGACAATGGGATTTAAGCAATCAAAACTGTGTGTGGCATTGCAGACTTAATATTAAGATCCCCTGTTAATCTGTTTATTCTGTAGTTCTCATCTGAATTTTTTCTCCTTAAAAATGAGTTATGGGAGGGCCCAAAGCTATTTGCAGGTGAGAAGTCCCAGGTTCAGTCACTGGTCTCTCCAGTGGCATTATATCTGATGCTCCTGAGCATAAGATTCGCTTGCTCACTTCCCAAGGTAAGTGTGTATAAGATTATTTGGGAGTTGATCCCACCACTTCCTCCCATTGAAAGCTTGAAATATATCTATGCGGGCATTATGGGCCAGGCCCATGCTGTATGCATGCCATGCAGGCCTAGGCTATGAGGCACGTGGAGCTCAGGGATTTACAAATAAACTTATAAATAAGTTTTGCATGTTGTTTTGACTAATCGCTTGCAAATAATTTCCCCTAATATATCCTTGATATAATATAATTCTGTATGCTATGTTCACTAAAGTATGTGCTTGTATACATATTTTCTCCTAATATATGCATATTGTTCAGTTGGAGAACAGCATCACAAAACTCAGAGTAGTGTAGAACAGTGGCAAGAAAAATTGATGACTTATGCAGAACTGGCTAAATTGACATACAAACTGTGAGACAAGACAACTGTGACTTTAAGGAAGACTGGGAGCTTTTTACAAATTATCTAAAGAGACAACAAAATGAACTGGACTCTTTGGCAGGGTCTGAATAAACATACACAAATTTATTGGCTGATAACATGATAGACAGATAATGTAAGGATATGTACAAGTTTATAACGTGCAGAAAATAACATGTGTTGAGAAATCAGAGAGAGGAGCCGAGGGAAGTCTTTGTGGGGGAGGGAGGGTGGAGGGGTGGGGGAAAGGGGGGGGAAATGATGAATATGATACTTTGTGGGGAAAAAATTGCTGGAATTGTTAATTAAAAATGTTTTTTTAAAAAAACAAACAAACCTCAGAGTAGTGCAAATTTAGAAGGACAGCTAAGTTTCGGTTCACATATTGGTCCCCCATCCAGTTTGAAATTGCCATACCTGACCTTGCTTAGCTTTGCAAAGATGCTAGCAGTTTTATTGCTGCACCACTAGGAGGTGACTTGTAGCTCAGTTTCTTTCCAGGGCTGTTTTAAAACATGTTGCTGCCCAAAGTGGCCAAGGACAATACAGTGGTACCTCAGGTTAAGAACTTAATTCATTCTGGAGGTCCGTTCTTAACCTGAAACTGTTCTTAACCTGAGGTACCACTTTAGCTAATGGGGCCTCCCACTGCCGCCGCACCACTGCCACACGATTTCTGTTCTCATCCTGAAGCAAAGTTCTTAACCTGAGGTACTATTTCTGGGTTAGCGGAGTCTGTAACCTGAAGTGTCTGTAAACCCGAGGTACCACTGTATGTCCCTTTCCTACTCCATATTCAAGAGCTGACCATTCAAGAGCTGACCGTGAATCTTTGTTCAACATTGCTTTGCATTTTGGTTTTTTGATCACTGATGGTCAAATTTCCTTTCAGTCTTGCAAAACTAAATGTACTCCCCACGTTCCACTCCCCACAAACTCAGGAAATAACTTGGTTAATTCCAAACACTATTCTGAGAAAATGCCAGGACCTAAGAATGCCAAACGTATATATAGCTTTCAGTACTAGAGTGACCCAACACAGTGGAATTCCTTCTAGAAAGTGCAGTGGGTTTGAAACAGGTGCATAATGAGAAAATCCATTCTCCTGTGATTTACTGAAGCCATGAACAATGTTTCAAAGAGTTCGAGGGAGCAATGTTAGCCACTTTATCCATATAGTATTCTTAAAAAAAATTGAAAAAATACCTGATATATTTCTGTAGAGTTTATTTCTAACTTATTGCACAATACTCCTGTATCATATTTCTCCCTGGATAGCAGACACAGAAAATGGTCTGTGTTTTCAGAACAGTGTTTGGCCTTCAGCAAGATGTTTCATTTTGCTGCAGAAGAGGCCATTCTAATTTTTCAGGAAGAGAGACTGATGGTGACTCACAGGATTTCCCATTTCTTTAGGTTTTGTTAACTGCCTTCTCCAAATATATGAACATAAGAAGCCTTGCTGGATCATGCAAAATGCTCAGCTAGACCAATATCCTGTTTTCAGAGTGGGCGACCAGATGCCTATGGGAAGCCTTCATGCAGGACCTGAATGCAACAGTTGTGCATTGTAAGGAATGATTGTATCTCACATGCATCCAGACTCTAACTTTGGATGTAGAAGATAGTCATTATGTCCTATATATGTGAGGGGGGGGCAGGGTGTCACAACAAGACAGCACATGTACACTTATTATTCACTTGAGGTTAACAGAAATAAATGAGTTCACTGCAGAGTTCTTAAGAAGAACCCACTGGATAATTTGAGAGTTATTTTTATTTTTATTTATTATATTCAGAGTTGTATTTATTCTATACAGCTTGATTATAATTAAACCCTTTTTTAAAAAAAATAAAACATGAAACATGACGGCCATCAATAAAAACAGTTAAAACATGTATCAAAAGCATTCAAAAGATAATCATAGGATAAGACAAATCTATGTTGTGACCGCCCTTGGAATGCTTTGTTCTCTTCTGGTTTCATCACACTAAAAAGGAAAGGGTTTTGTAAAGGGAAACCAAAATTATGAAGGAACTGGGTCAACATACACATTATTACATTTGGGGCTTTTAGTTTCTTTTTTGAAAAATCAAATGAGGGTAGGGCATGATAGAGGTCCATGGGATGGAGAAAATGTATAGGGAGAGGTCCGTCCCCCCCCCCACCTCATAATTCTAGAATTTGGGGGCATCCAATGAAGCTGAATTTTGGAAGATTCAAGACAGGGAAAAGAAAGTATGTCTTCAAACAGTGCATAGTTAAACCATGGAATTCATGCTCATAAGATGTGGTGATGACCACCAACTTGGATAGCTTTAAAAAGAGACTTAGACAAGTCATGGAAGATAGGACTGCCAATAGTTACCAATCCTGATGGCTATCTATGTTTGGAATCATAAGTGGAGAGAGTTCTGCCGCACTCATGTCCTACTTCCCAGAGGCATCTGGTTGGCCACTGTGAAAACTGGATGCTGGACTAGATGGGATTTTGTTCTGTGCAGCAGGGCTTGTCTTGTGTTCTCTGGTACATATGCAAAGAGCCCAAGAGAACGTACACATGCCTAAAAAAAGACTTGTTCAGTTCAAGTGATACAGATTTACACAAATTATTATTTTTCTCTTATCAAGCAAGTGGATATAAATATGTGTGAACTAGCAGATACTGGATACAGTCAAGAGCAAATAATATAACAGTGTTTCCTGTTAAAATTGACGTGATAATTTTAAAAAGTAGACTGTGGCTAACTAAAACCGTGTGTGTGTGTGTGTGTGTGTGTGTGTGTGTATTTCTCTAAAAGAAAGACCATATTCAGGGAAGCCTGTAACTGCTGATCTGGTGAAAAAGATGTATTGCATGAACTGGCCCTGAGATCACTTATATTCCAACAATAAGAAGCTCTTGACAGCAAGTGTATAGAATAATTTGCAGATGTCATCAGCTCCCTGGTTGCCAAGTCTTTTTCGGAAGGGGAATATGAATTGACTGAGAAATTCTGTTTTTCAAAGCAAAAGCTAAGTATGTATTAGCTTAAATTTTCTTTGGTGTATTTCTCTGACACTTACATTTATATCAGTGTGTAATAAATAAAGCAAGCACAAAGCGAGGTTGAGGTGAATATATCAAAGCTTGTCAGAAAAATTACTTTCTTTCTCCCCACTCACATTTATACTTATTTGAACGGCCTACGAGCATTATACTGAAAAGAATAATATATTCATTCACTCCTTAGCACAGAGGGTACCAAAACACTTCCGGCATTATTTCCACATTGGACATCTTTCATCATTTTTAAAACTAATGACTAAATTTTGTAATGGCTATGTTGCATTTGACTCCATAGACACTAGACATTTGACAACATTATCTAGAGAAGGTTGCTGCTTCTGCTTCTTCTTCTTCTTCTTCTTCTTCTTCTTCTTCCTCTTCCTCTTCCTCTTCTTCTTCTTCTTCTTCTTCAACAACAGAGATAAGGTGCGCCAGACACAAATTGGGAATTACTTCACAACAGGAATGTGCAGGCTTCCGAGAGGCATCTGGTTGGCCACTACTGTGAGAAGAGGATGCTGGTTTAGTTAGACTTTTGGCCTGATCATGCACAGATACTGATAATATGTGGTGCTCAAAGAGGGCAGGGAATGATGCCGATGTGTTAGATGACAAAGCTGTGCATGCTATCTGCCTTGTGCTCTGTGTGAGGGGGGTCACTGTTTTTTTTTCTCCTCAGAGTAGAGGCATTGAATTTAATGGACCTTAAGTAAGTTATGTTCATTAATTTCAATGAGTTTATACTGAATAAAATTAGTATTAGACACAGCCCTCTGTTTTGTTAACTGCAGTGTTATGTGTGTGTGTGTGTATCACAAATATCTTCACAAGATGGTAATATTTAAATAATATTTTAAACATATTTCTTCTAAACTGCAAAGGCCAATAAATTTTATTATTAGTGTTACTTTTTTTGAATACTTGCCCACTATTTACTATAAGGTCCCAGGTTGGGTTTCAACACTATGATAATTGTTTTTTGTTGTTGTTTTTTTTCAGAACAATATACAATCAGAAGAACAGGGTGGGTCCTAAAGCACATTTCTTAGGGAAAGGGATGTGTCTTCAGCACACACACACACACACACACAAATAAATAAATGCACACCCTATACAATGAAGCTGCCAGACAAACATGTCTTCTCCTGTTCTCCTGAACTATACTTTGGTCTAGGAGGGGCAGAGCAGGTCAGTTCAATATTGGAGTTCACACAGACCACATTCCTAAACATTCCTATGACAAAGGCATTACCATGGCAAAACCATCATGTGCAGCAGCTTTGAATAAGAATGAAAGGCAAATCAACTTTTCAGCTTCCCACAACCACAACTGAGGGTGGGAGAAGGAATAGCTTGCTCTTCAGACAACTGACATGTGGGATGCATCAAGAGTAAAATACTTCCCTTCCCTTCCTACTTTGCTCTACATAAGGACAAGCCATTACTTGAAAGATTGGCTGAGTGTATATGCACTTAGTCTGCCTCCAAACATTTCCGTTCAAGCATGCCAGAGAATAAACTTTTAATGGTTCTTATATGAAAGGACTTTAATTATTATTTTTTATAAGAGAGTGTCCCTCCAGGGATGCGTAAACAATTCTGTTTAGTATAACTGCTCCACATTCCACAGGTACCAGATTCAGTGGCTCAGCTAAGTCATTAAACTCTAAAAATGTGCTTCCCCACCTCCACTGCAACATCCATGAAATTCAAAACAGTGAAGGATTATCTTAGTTCTATCTAAGAGGTACAGGAGAATGTAGTTGAGTCTGCATTTATTTTTAGTGAATCAACTTGATTCACATTCCCAAATATGCAGATTGGGATTCAGATAGCTGTCAAATGGTGCATTCTTAGAATTTTAGGGTGCAGTTCTTGGTTTAAACAAAGGTGTATAAAAATGCACATTTTAAAAATGAATGCAAAATGCATATTTTAGAGGTGAATGTGTACAATTTCAGAGTGACTTTTGGTGTGTGTGTTTGGTTCAGAAAACAGGATGGGACTGACTAATAATAATAATAATAATAATAATAATAATAATTTTTTATTTATACCCCGTCCTCCCCAGCCAAGGCCGGGCTCAGAGTGGCTTAAAAGTGAACATGTGTAAGACCTATTGGAATATGATCTAACCAACCCTTGTTACAGCTGTTCTTGAAATGATGGAAGGGAAAGAGAAAAATAATATGAAAGGAAAAATCCCACTCCTTCCCCCTTCTTCTTTCTTAATGTAGCTTAACAAAGTGCTTCTGTGTAAGGAAAGAAAACTGAGTTTAAAATATTTTCTTGCCAAGGAAATTGCACCTTAGATAAAACAATGTAGGAGGGATGGATAGAAATCTGAGAAAGAATCACCTTGCTTGGTGTAGATTTTCAGGTACTTCACATTGGTGTAAAAGATAATCTGCAGTTGTAGCTGTACAACTAACATGGTTGTGGTTCACTTTGAACTGTCAGTTCTCTATGGCAACTGATGTGCTGGATAAAGATGCTGCTTCTCCTTACAGATGTGGAAGTCATGTACTGAAACAGACCTCTTTCTGCTGATGTGCAAGCTTGGCAGAATTTGCAAGCTTTTGTATTAATTTCAAAGAACCTGGTGCAGTTCCTTGGCATGGGATGCAAGAATATGAAAGGGACTGAGGAACGTTGGAGTGGCTTGTCAATGCCAGGGAGTGTCAACATGGTGACCTCCAGTTGTTGTTGCAGCTGGGAAGAGCCAGAGGGAAAATTGGGTAGAGTAATGAATATGAATGTTACCTTTGTGCAATAGGCTAGTTTTTATGTGTGGACATACAACCCACACACTTCTCTATCCTCCAAGGAAGCAAGAGGCATTGTCAGAGTTCAAGGACATATTCCAGCCAGGTATAAACCCTCAAGAGGGTGCAAAGCAAGGCCAGTGACAGGTGTGGCTTGGGGAGACAGGTGTGGTTGAGCCAGGGGGGTGGCTTGAGAAGAGTCCTATGGCCCAGATAAGGAGTTCTGGGGAGCTGCACAGTTCTCCATCCCTACCTTAGTCAGTTGATGACACTGGACTTAGTTGTATCTCTGGAAGACAAGCAGCCAAACCTCAGTTAGCATGAGAAGGGGCTAAGCCAATAGAGCTGTATTGCTGATACAGTCAAACTTCAGTTGTTGAATGTAATCCCTTCCAGAAGCCTGTTCGACTTCCGAAATGTTTGATAACTAAGGCACAGCTTCTGATTGGTTGCAGGAGCTTCCTGCACTCAAGCAGAAGCCGCGTCAGATGTTCAACTTCCAAAAAAACGCTCAAAAACCGGAACACTTACTTTTGGGAGCCAAAACGTTCCAAAACAGAAGTATTTGGGAACCGAGGTTTGCCTGTAAGCAGAAACTCAGACCACAAAAATAAAATTGGTAGAGAGGGCTCTGTGTGTGATGTCATTTCCTCTCCTCTCCTCGACTTGAAGGAGTATATAGTACTACCTGTTCCTCTCTCTCTCTTCCTTGGACCAGCCATGAGGGCAGTTCATGCACATGGCTGAAGCTGGCTAAACTGTAAAAAGGTAAAGGACTCCTGACAGTTAAGTCCAGTCGCGAACGACTCTGGGGTTGCGGCGCTCATCTTGCTTTACTGGCCGAGGAAGCCAATGTTTGTCCACAGACAGTTTTTCTGGGTCATGTGGCCAGCATGAAACTAGAGCAGCACACAGAAACACCATTTACCTTCCCGCCGGTGCGGTACCTATTTATCTACTTGCACTTTGAAGTGCTGTTGAACTGCTAGGTTGGCAGGAGGCTATACTGTATATAGAAGTAATTTGACTTCATAGTTTTTACTTCTGACATTGCTGTGAACCAATGCAAGACTATAAGTAAGCAAATTATATTTTAAAACTTACTTCCCAGGTTGTTGCCTGATACTTTATTAAGTGGTGTAAGAATGGGGAGCCAACTAACTTCACAGCTGGAGTTGCTCAAAACAAGGCTTTACAGCTTAATTCCCATGCTTTTAATTTTGCTGCCAAGGATGGGCTTTTGAAACTGTTCAACCCACACACGTGGGCACCTGGAGGGATAAATTGCAATTAATATGTCCTCCCCTACCCATTAAAAACTATCCCAGAGTATGGGGGGGGGAGTCAGGTGTTTTCATATTCCTGTTCTTATTTAAGACAAACAATCTTAATGTAAGGATTCCAGATTTCTGTGATGCTGAGTATGTCAGCTTTCTTTCCCAGTATGGCCATCACATCTCCAGCCTCAGGCACACCTGGTATTTAGCTGAAAACCCCAGGCATCAGTACTCCACCCCCAGTCTTCATGTATCTCAGAGTGAGAGTGCTTAGAGGACTTCATGTCTGACTTCCACCTCACACCTACCTTTTTTAAAAAAAATTAAACTGCTCTTTTAGCTATTGCAAATAACAACTTGGCAGAAAGCAGGCACACATTCTTTCATAAAAAGACAAACAAGAATTCCTAGAGGGAAAGTTAACCATGTCTGTAGCTCAGGTTGCGAGCACAAGTCATTTAGACTCGGCAGGTTTTCTACTACATCAAGTGAAACGGCATTGGAAAGCCATGTAGCCACCTACGAAACAGCTGTTATTCTTTCTGTCGAGCATTGCAGGAGTCCTTTTTTGCAATGAAGGAACATCCAAGGGAACACTGCAGTGTGTCACTTCTGCCTGCCAACCTGAGAAAATAACTCATTCCATGGAGCAGGACCAAAGGGTGCCTGGAGCTTCCTTTTGCACTTGGTGAAGTGATAAATAAATCAGAAGCGCTTTTGCAGAGAGCAGAACCACCAACTGTATATTCAACGTGTTGCCTTCCGTGTCTCTCCTGCTACGAGTGTCAGAAACACACAAGATAATATAATAGACACTTTATCCTATGGAGAAACTAGAAGTTAATGCAATCACTCTCTCTTTATAAATATAATCAAAATGTCATCATGCAACCCCTGTTGAAGAATTTCTAGGGCTGCATCACAATTCTAGGTTTGCATTAAGTCAGGGTGGGTTGGGGAGCAAAAGCAAAGGGAGGTTGCACAACTGCCATGACCATGGCATGGAAGCCACAGGGGAGGAACACTGCAGGAGGGGGGTTATGTTTTAAAACAATGGCAGAAGGTTGAATGAAGCAAGGGTGGAGGAAACAAAGGAAAAGTTTTAAATGGCAACAGTTTGAGTAACTACCTTTATACACATGAATATTTTAGGGCATCACATTCTTTATCTTTCTCACATGAGGCAGCTGGGGAATGGAAGAGAGTGGTGTTTAAGCACAGCAAGAAGGGAGGAACAATGAAAGCAGGAAAGTGGCTGCTTTAAACAACAGCAGAAGTGAGGTGAAGAGACCTTGGAAAATAGTGGCGATTTCAGAAATGGCAGAGGTTTGAGTAGAGTGAGCAGGGTGGCATGTTGGGGAGTGGAAGTTTAAAACAAGATTTGAGTACAGTGAGAAGGCTGTTTGTTGTGTTAGATTTCTAGTGTTGAATTCTGTGTTGTGTGGTGAGTTTCCTCCTCCCCCCAGTGGAAATAAAGACACATGACACAGATATTTAAGGGTAATGGGCTAAATATGGCCACAACTTTATGGGTTACAGGTGATGAGCAGTATTGGCTTAGGCATTGGTCCTAACTGACTATCCGGCTTCAGCCTGTTTGCTTGAAGTCCGGGAAGCGTTAACCACCAGTAGGGGGAGTCCTGCTGGTGCACATCAACTAGGAACTCCCCCGGGGTCACCGCTTGGGGGCATGCCTTAGGCCCTCACCTCCATAGGCTTTGGACAGGGCCACGCCCCCCGGAATCCTTTATCGGACTACCCTTCAATATGTGGGGGAGGTGATGGCGCTTCCTCCCCCCCTTCCATCCACATAACAATACCAATACCAATACCAATGCCCAACCGCCAAGGAAGTTGTGACGATTTGCTATGAGGCAGGCGAAAAACCAAGTGGCTGGTGCCAATTTGCCAGGCCCCTTAACGGCGACCAACTGAGGTCCATAGCAAGGTCAAAGATGAAAACCTTAAAGGGTGGGAGGGTGGGAAACTGGAGCAGCTGGAAGCGGCAAAGAGGGAGATCCCCGACCGCCCCTGTGTTCAATGGAGCAGGTCACGCCACCCAGGCCAGCCGATTGGCTGGCCAGGGGATGATGCAGTCAGGGATTCCCTCAATCGCGCAGAGGCTGAGAGCCAGCCCCCGCGTGCATGGTGGGAAGGTGAAGCCCGCAACCCCACCTCCTTGCTAAGTCGGAAGTGGCTTTGTAATCATCTCTGCTGTTTCTCCTTGTTTAAATTGATATGTTTTTAAAGAAAACTTAATTGTCCTTTCATCCCTGCTTTATTTAAATATCTACTGTTGTTTAACACCACCATTTTTCTCTCAGTCTTCCTCTGGCTTAGTTAGGTCCATTCATTGTAATAGGTCTGGTCTGAGTAAATTTAGCTAAATGATGCACCACATCCACCCACCTACCCACAATGCAATGAATTGTTTCCTATCCTAGGCCAATGAAAGGACCCATTAAAATTAATGGGCATGACTAACTCGGGTCCATTCATTTCAATGGGGCTATTCTGTGTATGACTTAATTGGCTACAACCATCTATAGATACTAGGAGATATTTATAAATTGCCCAGATTGACATTGGAAACAAATGCTTTCCCAAAAAAACTCTCATACCATATAAAGTTATGTAATTAAAACAATGTTAATTAATAATTGACAGCATCCCAACTCTTCTACTATAGTCAATAAAGTTTTGCCAGTTTATCAAGAATTTATTTTATCTTTGCATGATTTCTTTTAAACTAAGAAAGTGTGTCAGTTTAGCCAGAGCTAAATATAATAGACACATTTTTTTACACTTTGAGTGGTTGGTGTTTTTGTTCCTGCACACCCACACATCCTGCCTCCCCACTGTTGTCTAGAAATGGGTAAAGCAGTCTATTTCTAGTCTGGGCTACTTTCACACGTGTTCAATCTATATTGATACTGTCCCATTTTGAATTAATTTGTTTTTTTAAAAAAGTCTGCATGAAAATTTGCATAATTTAAGGGGGCCTGGGGAACATCTGGCTCACAGGCTAAACACAGCCCTCCAGGTCTCTCTATTGGACATCAGGACTCTCCCCAAGCCAGACTCCTCGGTGGGCCCTTTCCACACCTTCCTTGAATGCATTTGCCTTGCTGGAATGCCACTGAACTGTAATCAGACATCTTGTGGGGTGGGGTGTAGAAACCTCTGGCTTTTGTGTGACCTGCCAGCTGTACAATAAGTCACACCTTTTGCCCAAATCACTTTGCTTTTGACCTTTCTCAGTACTACCCCTGGCTCCACCCAACAGTGGCATTCAGACCCCCCCCCCTCCCTCGCAATGGAAGGTTGTCCATACAGGAAAGAAACCTTGAGGCTGAGAAGTGTTCCCTGCTCCTGGTTTAAAACAAATTTACAGATGCATTTTCTAAATAAATAAATAAAATCTCAATGTGTTTTGAGCTGAGAATTGTGCCGGACCATTCAGAAAGTGCACAAGCTGGTCAAAAACCGGGTTTCCAACTGTACCTTAGCCGAGGGGGTGCAGATCATGTTAGTTCATATCAGAAGACTGGATCCTTCAGGTATCCCTAGTGTTGACAATACTTAGGGTGACAATGCCTGGCGAATGGAAGGAAATGTCATGAAATATGTTTCAGAAAGGGATGGGTCAAACACTCCACCCAGCTCAAGATTGGTGTTGTTGAGGTGTTTGAGGCAGAAGAACTCTGAAATGTAGATACATTGAAAAGGTCCATAGCTCAGTGGCAGAGCATAGGTTGTGCATACAGAAGGTTCCATGTTCAATCCAAGGCATCACCAGGTTAGCTTGGGAAGGTCCTCTTTCAGAAAGCATGAAAAGTCATTGCCAGTCAGAGTGTAGACAATACTGAGTCAGGAGGGAGTGGACGTTCAGAAGGGACATTTCACTAGAGCAGAAGTGGCAGACAAAGGCGGAGCAAGGTGGATGCAGCGGGTGTGGCGCGTTCCACGTTCAGTGGATGGGGGTGACATTCCACCCCCCACCACCCGCGACTCCCAAGTCTACAGCGAGCTGGGGAAAGGGGGGAGCTGCAAAGCGGTGTGCAAGGCAAGCCTACCTGCTAGTCCTCGGCTGCACGTGGCTTTGCAGCTCCAGCTCTCTCAGAGCTGCAGCCGTGAGCAGAGGATCCCGCTGCCATCTGTATGCTGCTTGAGTGGTGCCATTGGCAAACCGCTCGTCGGCACATGCACGACACGTAGCGGCACTGGATGTGCGCCATATGTACTGCGCATGTGCATGCACCACCAGACGGTTTGCCCAGCCCCCTAACACCCTGCACCGGGCGCCGGTTAGCTTTCCTTCATCCCTAGTGGCAGAACAACCAGTATGAAGCTGACCAACAAGGCAACTGTATCATGTGTACTGATACCTCTTTTCCAGTGGCCCTTTTCAGAAAATGCTACCAGAGACGCTATGTGCAGATATTATAGTCACCAGGTGGCACTGGGCTTAGGTGCATCTGGGTGGAATCAGTAGTTTCCCATTTCTGGTCTATTCTTGCTTAGAAAACCTTTCAAAAAAACCAAAAAAGTATTTCTCTGGCTTCCAGACTGATTCCTCCTTCCATGAGAAGCTGTAAAAGATATTCAAGCAGTGATCACATTAAAAAAGATACAAGGAGCCTCATGCCCAAATTCTAGTTTTAGAAGGTTCAAGAGAAATATGCCTAAATCTGGAAGGATGGGGCTTGCTTTTATTTAGGGTCCCAATTTGGTGTGATGGTCAGAGTGACAAAGACTATGGAAACAGGTTCAAATTCTTGTTCAGCCATGAATCTTACATGGGCTTGAGCCAGTCATGACAGCCTAACCTACCTCACAGGGTGTTATGATGATCTTTCAGTGGTGGCAGGAAAACAATGTATGAAGCTGCCTTAAGGCAGAGTATAACTATAATAAATGAATGAATGTGTCAGTCACCATATAAAATGAAGTAACAATTAAATGTTGTATGGAAAATAGAAGGTTTGTGCAAGTAGAAAATTGGTCTAGGCAAATTCTCCTCCTTCTTTAAAGAACCCTGTTATTTCCTTTAATTCGTCAGCATTTATCATGCATGCAAAAAGCATCTTTGGTGCCAGTTACGCTCTATAGATTTGATGTTTGATTATATAGCTGTGACCAGGAGTGGATGAAATCTATCTGCCTGTCTGCCTGTCCATCCATCCATCCATCCATCCATCCACCCATCCATCTATAATTTCTGAACAATAAACAGGTACTGCAGGCTGTGGAAGTGAACACAGAGCCTTGAGAATTCTTTCTTCAATAGCTCAAAAAGATCTATCATTCTCCCCACACTTTATTTTAGTCAGAAATCCATTTACTCCGGTAAGGCGGCACACAAATAAATGATTGATAACACTGATGATGCTTAGAACCCTGTAATGCATCCCTTGAACTCTGATAATGCCACTTGTTCACCTACATGGAGGATAGAGATGGGTGTGTGAATATCTGTGTGCCCTACTGCACAACAGTAAATTTTACCTTGGTTATTCCACCCATTTTTGCTAGGCCCCCACTCACCCTTGGCATCCGGCCCTCAGAAGGTTGGTCCTCTGGCTAAAAAAGGTTCTACACCACTGTTCTAGCTGGAGATTGAACTTAGACCTTCCAAATGAAAAGTATGTGCTGTACAACAGGTCTCACATGTCCTCTGCTAGATTTGATGTGGCAGCACAAGGTCACCCCGTTGGCTGTGTGCTTGTTTAATTGTCATGTGTGAAAATATATTTGCATAGCATTCCATGAAAAGAACATTGTCCTCTGGCTTTTGTGATGAATGTGTTGGTGCTAAAGATTGGCATGAAGGATAGTACTATAAATAAGCTTCTAATAAGGTTAGACTATAATTGTTTTATTGACACAGGGCTGATGGATATGACTCGAAGGTGTAAACAAATCTAGAAATTATTAGGCATGATTGCCCCACAGATGAGAAATTAATTCTTTCTAAATGAGCTGTTGTGATATGAAAGAGATGTGAAGTCATGCAGCTGGGGGGAGGGCTGAATCAGTACACATGCATGGTCTTCATGCTGTATTGATTGAATGGAGATTGGTTTAGGTATTTTTTGTTGTAATAAAAATAAATAAATGCGCCATTAGCCAGTGAAGGTGAAAATTAAAGAATTCAATTCTACCAAGTAAAAAACTAAACACAATGTGCAGCTGGAACATCTAGAAAAATGAAGAATTAATAGGCTGCTTGAGAAATGCTCACCACCACTACATGTGGGGATTTGATGTTTTGGTACCTTGCCAACAAATATGCCCACCCAGTAGTGTGTGTGTGTGTGTGTGTGTGCACGTGTTTGCTGATCTGCAACATTCTCTGACTCTCTTAGGCCTCCTCAATATAGTCATAAAAAAAGTAAAAGACCCCTGGACGGTTAAGTCCAGTCAAAGGTGGAGACTTCCGGGTTGGCGCCTCCGGCAATGGCGGAGTTCCTCCGATCGGGAGGAATTTGCTCCGTGGAAATCAGGGTCTGACCGCCACGGCGAAGGCGGAGACCCACTAAAATCACAGGCGGGAGAAGCTTGTGAACGTGGGATTCGGCTGGCACCCTTTGCGTCTCCCCTGCTCGCGGGGAAACCCAGTTTTGGGGATCCGGAGCGACGTGGGGTGAGTGGCGGAGTGCTTCGAATTGACTGCTTTTTTCACGGAGTGAAGCCGCATTGCTGTTGCCGGAAAGCGCTGACTTTTTCCTGTGGACAATTTGACTTTAAACAACTACCCATGAGTAGAACGGAAAATTGGATTTACAAAAGTCTTAATTTGGTACTGAAACGGGAAGGTTTCAAACAGGAAGTCCGCCTTCCCCTTTTGTAAATAGATTGAAGCAAAGAAGTTGCAAGCTAAGGTCTTGGAAAGCCTTATGTAAAGGATTAAACTTCCATTGATTAAAATCATTAAACCCCCCTTGGAAGCAGAAGAAGGGGGGGGATTTTGGATCGTGTAAGCCTGCAGGAGAGAGTGATAAAAATTAAATTACCACTGCTCTGAACCTGGAAACAGACTGCCAGTAGATTGACGTTTTGGGAGAGTTCATTGACTGTGAATAAAACATGTTGACAGTTAGTTAAATAAGAGAAATATATTGTTTCCATTGTCCTCTTCTGCATTTAAAAAGGAGGAAAAGTAACTGAAAATTGAAACTAACTTTACTTTTTGAACTGTGCTTGAAAGGATTGATACAAGTGGAGACTGTTTCCCTCTAGAGGGAGCTTTGGAAACTGTTACAAGAGTGGAGCTGGGAATCTCCAGCTGCAGGATAAGAACTGTGAGAATCAGGGATTGACCTTGGATCATTTAAGAATGTCGACAGGAGAAGCCTTAGTGAATGCATTTTGTAAGATAAGCTATTTGTTGGAACAGCTTCATAAGAAGACCGATGTTATGACTACTAAAATTGATAACTTGGGACAAAAAGTGATTAATCTGGGACAAAAAGTGAGCACCAATACTGAAATTATTCAGGATTTGTTACAGGAATTTACTTCAGCAGAACAAATTGTGGAGAAGGAGAAGGAGAAAGTTGTTGCTGTTGAACCTAAAGTAATACAAGTGGGAGCCTCAGCCTTACAGAAGCAAATTGAGGACTATAAGTTGACGCCTTTTATGATTGAACCTAGAAAAAGTCAGATTTTGAGGATTGGAGCCCGGCCTGGACTGGAAAAGGAAAGCTGGAAAGATCCCTCCATGCAGGGATTAACTGACTTTTGGGACATGGACTTGGGTCAGGAGGAGACTGGAGTTCTGGGGGCCTTTGGACTTGGAGGAATCTTGAAACATGTCTTGAAATACTTTATGGATCTTAGCTTTAACTATGGAAATCTGGCTGACCTGTCGAGAAGGAATTAAAATATTGTTAGGCCGGAGTTTCCCCGAGATCTGCTCTATAGCATCAAAGAGTATGAAGAAGACCTGCAGAAGGGACTTGGAAAAGAGTTAAGAGCCTCGGACATAAGATCTCCAAGTTGATGGACTGTATGGAGCTGACGGAAGTGACTGGCAGAGTCCGAGACTGGGGAGAGGAGATAGTGGAAGAGGATTGGAAAATTTAAAGTCTGTATATAGAAATACTGTAAAATTAATGAGTGATAGAAAAATGTTGGAATGAAATTTTATGGCCTTAGTAGAAATGTTACAAGGAGTTAAGCTTAAATATGTATATTAGTTTTAATGGAAATAAGATTAAAAATATGTTAAGACATTTATATGACAGAAAATAGAGAAAGATGGAAAGGAATTGCTGAAACAATTAATAGAAGTGGAATACAAAAAGGGAGGTGAGAGGGGGTCGATGAAACAAGGGAATGAAAGATAGAGTATGGAAAAGGTATGATGTATGCTTTTAAATTGTTTTTGTTTTGTTTTGTTTTGTTTATTGTGTTTAGTTTAATGTGTTAAGGTTGTGTTTTGTATTGTTTATATATTGTATTGTATTGTTTTCTCTTTTTCTTGATTTCTTTCTCCTGTCTTTTTTCTTTTCTTTCTTTTTTGTACTTTAAAAATAATAAATATATATATATATATTTAAAAAGGGTGACTATGGGGCTGCAGCGCTCATCTCGCTTTCGGGCCAAGGGAGCCAGCGTTTGTCCATAGAAAGCTTTCTGGGTCATGTGGCTAGCATGACTAAACCGCTTCTGGCACAATGGAACACCGTGACAGAAACCAGAGCACACGAAAACCCTGTTTACCTTCCTGCCACAGCAGTACCTATTTACCTACTTGCACTGGCATGCTTTCGAACTTCTAGGTTGCATGTCATACTATGCTAAACTATGGCTTGGTGGCACAGACTGGAGAAAGAGAGGTGCAGCTGGAGGATGAGAGGTGTGCAGGGGCCAAAGAAAGAACTGTGGGTGGAGGTGTCCTATTTGCCATCCTTTGGATACTTTAAGAAACTCCCCAAAGTAAATACGCTGCAGCTTTTGGAATTGGGTGTGTGCAGTGCAGCCGACTGAGAGCTGAAGGGGATACAGCTAAGGGCAGCCTGAGGAAACTCCATCAACCTTGACAAATAGCCATACAATCGAGCCTAGAGTGAGGGATGAGGGTGGTACTAGCAGGTTCCAATAATTCAATTCATTATGAGATTCTTGTGGGTGATTTGTGAATTTGAACCTTGGGTGAGAGCTAGGAGGCTGAGAGGTGGAGGTCTGGTGGCTGAAGAGCTGTGTAGTGAAGTTCCAGTTACAACCACCACCACCATTTCCCCAAAATGCCTCAAGACCCCACATTGGTGGTCCCACATCTGGCCAATCTAGTTTTTAAAGAGAAAACCTTTTTTAAAAAAAGTTTGTTATGCCAACATAGTATCTGCCTGCTTTAAACAAGCATCTCAAGTAGGGATGAAAGGGAAGTTCAATTCCATGTGCATTTTAATGTGCACCTAACAGATAGGCAGTTTCTGAAACAAGGTGCAAACTGAAATGCAGCCAAAAGAATGTACAAAAATGTGTATATTAAGCAACATTAAGGAAGAAGAAGAAGAAGAAGAAGGAGGAGGAGGAGGAGGAGGAGGAGGAGGAGGAGGAGAAGAAGAAGAAGAAGAAGAAGGAGGAGGAGGAGGAGGAGGAGGAGGAGGAGGAGGAGGAGGAGGAGGAGAAGAAGAAGAAGAAGAAGAAGGAGGAGGAGGAGGAGGAGGAGGAGGAGGAGAAGAAGAAGAAGAAGAAGAAGAAGAAGAAGAAGAAGAAGAAGAAGGAGAAGAAAAAGGAGGAGGAGGAGAAGAAGAAGAAGAAGAAGAAGAAGAAGAAGAAGAAGAAGAAGGAGGAGAAGAAGAAGAAGAAGAAGAAGAAGAAGAAGAAGAAGAAGAAGAAGAGGAAGAAGAAGAAGAAGAAGAAGAGGAAGAAGAAGAAGAAGAAGAAGAAGAAGAAGAAGAAGAAGAAGAAGAAGAAGAGGAAGAAGAAGAAGAAGAAGAAAAAGAGGAAGAAGAAGAGGAAGAAGAAGAAAAAGAGGAAGAAGAAGAAGAAGAAGAAGAAGAAAAAGAGGAAGAAGAAGAAGAAGAAGAAGAAGAAAAAGAGGAAGAAGAAGAAGAAGAAGAAGGAGAAGAAGAAGAAGAAGAAGAAGGAGAAGAAGAAGAAGAAGGAGAAGAAGAAGAAGAAGAAGAAGAAGAAGAAGAAAAAGGAGAAGAAGAAGAAGAAGAAGAAGGAGAAGAAGAAGAAGAAGAAGAAGAAGAAGAAGAAGAAGAAGAAGAATTCTTATAGCCCACCCATCTGACTGGGTTGCCCCAGCCACTTCAGGCAGCTTTAAACAAAAACACAGGAGGAAAAACAACCACCATTTAAAGTTTACTGAAACAGGGCTGTCTTCAGATGTCTATGAAAAATTATACAGTTGTTTAACTTTTTGACATCTGCCGGAGGGCATTCCACAGGATGGGTGTGAATACCGAAAAGGCCTTCTGTCTGGTTCCCTGGAGTTTCAATTCTTGCAGTGAGGGAATCGCCGGAAGGCCCTTGGAGCCGAACCTCAGTGCCCAGGCTGAATGATGAGGTTGGAGACGCTCCTTCAGGTATATATAACTGGGGGGAAAAATAGCAGTACATTAAAGAGGAAAATGTTTGCAAAACTGTGCATTAGGTGAAATGCACAAAAATGTTGATGTGTTTGTGATGGCTTTGTGTGTGGGTGTGTATTTTTTTTTTAAATGCAAACAGATACAGAGCTATGGAGAACTGAACTAAAGAGTAGGGGCGAAATGAGAAACACAGAAACCAAAAGTGACTAATTCAGCCTGCTACATAAAATCTAGATATGAAAGGATGCTACCATGAATTTGTTTGTACATAGCATACTTGCTTTGCCACTGAGCTGATGTTGCCATTTCACTGAAATAAATAAAATTGTTTTGTGTCCCCCCACCTCTTGCACACCCATGAGCATTAGGACTTAGTCGAAGACAGTTTACTTGAAAACCTTTCTGATGAACTTCTTATGTACTCCAGCTTTTATATGGTGTTTCCAAGTGTTCAAATTGATTCAAATTGCATTATATTGTAGAAACCCCTATGATAACCCTAGAATATAGATCAGTGTTATTATCACCATATTGCAGATGGAGTGACTGAGGCTGAGAGAGAGTGGCTTGCTGGTCAAAAACAAGGAATTTCTTGGCTCACACATTAATTGCTCAGCCATTATGCTGTACCAGCTGCCAAATGTACAACTGTGACAAATATATATGTTAAGCAGATTGGAAGCTGCATTTACAAATAGTGTTAAAATAGCAGCATTCCTTAGCAACGGCTGCAGCCCCCTACCCTGACCAACTGTTTTTTTGTCAACTAACTACAAAGCTAGCTGCAAACCATCACAGAGTCTTGGTAGCCAAGGCAAAAAAGTGTTCTTTCCAGGTTCCTGGGCACCCAGGGGGCGATGCAAGGGGGAACAGTTCTCCTTTAAATGATGAGACATAATCCAGATTCTCAGTTTATATATATATAAACTTTCTAGTATTTGTAGAACATGAAATATGAAACAAAATCTGCAAGCTCATTCATTCATAATTTTATTTGTATGCTGCTTTCCCCAACACAAAAATCACGCTCAAAGTGCCTTACAGACAAGAAAAGAAGACATTTCAAAATCAAACAATACCAAAACAATTTCAAAATAAAAGAACAACACAGTAGGAAACATAACATACCAAAAGCAACATTTCAGCATGATAAATACAACATGATTACACATGATTACATACAGCAACATCCATCAGCAAAAAATAACAAGGGCCTTGACAAGTTTACCTTGGTCCTGCAAACAGTCCCTCTCCTGCAGCAGCTTCTTAATAGGCTTGCAAAGGCAAGGAGTAGGGCAGCTGGGAACACCTCTTCCAGGATGTTACTGATTTGTTTCTTAAGAAACTACTCACATTTCAATTTTTTGGCCAGTGGATGTGGGCATAGCAATATCGAGCATTCAGAAAATCAGAATCTAGCCAAAATGATAAAGGCTAGAGTGAAATACCCATAATCTAGACTTGGTTTCTAAGCCTTCCCATTGTGCCTGCAAGCTCCTTTTGGGCCCAGTCATGTCTCATCTTGATCTTGTCCTGCACCTGGTGCCAGGTGTTGGGCAGGTGGTTGTGGTGGCTCAGCAAAGTAGCCCTGCAGGCTGAATGGGGAGGCTCCCCAGGCTTAAATAGGCCCATGGACTAGAGCAGGCATCCCCAACCTGTGGCCCTCCAGATGTTTTGGACTACAATTCCCATCATCCCTGAACACTGGTCCTGTTAGCTAGGGATCATGGGAGTTGTAGGCCAAAACATCTGGAGGTTGGGGATGCCTGGACTAGAGATTCCCCACCAGTGGTGTATCTGGCACCATTAAAAGAAAATGAAATGCAATTGGGAGGGGGTCAGCAAAATTAATTATAGAAGCAGTGGGGTTCATGAAGGGTTGGAGAAGATGAAGGGAGACAGGGAAAGAAATTAGAATTTCAACAGTGAGTGGGATTATGTTGCATGGATAGCAGGTCCATCTGTAGATGGGCAACAATACAGTAGTGGATTGAGAACCAATGGAGGGATAGACCTAGAACAGATGTTTCTTGCAGGCCAGGTCTACCCAGGCCTCACCTCTGCTTAGTCACCAGATCTACCAAAAATTGTTGACCAATTCTCTGCTAGTTATGCATATTTGATTTATTTATTTAGAGTAACTGCTTTACCCTCCTGAAAAATTACTGTGAATGCCTATGATGTGTCTGTTCCTCCTGGCCAATTTGGCTGATGCTCAGCCGAGTTGCTCAGAATGCAGCAAAATCAACTGGTGGCCTTTCCCACTTCCCTTCTGTGGAATAAAATGTGGTTGGGGGCATGTTGCCTGCCCTAAATTCAGTTCCCTCCCTTGTGCCAAGACTGCTTCTTCAAGACACTGGTGTCAGTCCCTGGGCCGGCACAGAGGTGTGGACTTCAATGCTAGCTGACTTTCATTTCCTATCAATTAGCCACTAAGCTGGACAGACAATGGCTCATCATAACAATATGTTATTATGAACGTTTGGTGTAATACATTAAGGAATTAAGGCTAAAAATAGGAGCAATACTAAAGGATAATGATGGAAGAGCTGAATTTGCATGGCGGTTGAGAGAAACGAAGTCTTATGCCTGCTATCGTGTATGGATGTCAGCCCCAAGAAAAGATGTCTCAAAGCAGAAATGGTAGCAAAGGCTTAAGACTCCTCAATGTGTCCACTGGAGTTACAAACCATTTCAAGCATTATTTAAACATTGTTATTTCGGCAAACATGCCAGCCTGTGATAAGCTTCTGTGCTGTACCACATCAAAATGCAGATTGGTGCTGAATGCATAAGAGGGGCTTCATAGAGGTAACAGTTCATTAAGCCTCAGAGGAATTTAAATTGCAAACCCTTAAAAAAAGAGGAAGGAGGATTTGTAATGTGTTCTCCCTTTAATCATGTGATTTGCACAACATAGGGGCAGTTATAATTTCGTGAGGGTATCTGAGAACCATCAGGATATTATTCTGTAGCTGCTTCATTTAATCTAATTGTTTCCATTTAGGTAATTTTCATGTGTTTTAATCTGTTTAATGATCACCTTTGAGTTGATTTACTGTGGCTGAATCTATAGAGTACCTGTACATGATTTGCACTACTAGAGGCTCAAGCTCAGTGTTGTAAGTGATAAAAGGTGGAGGAACTCCAGTCAATATAACACAGTTTCATAGTTTCAGATCCTATATATCATACTTTTTTATTGGTGTAGTAATGTTAGGACTTGTCAAATTGCAAGGAGGGGTGTCAATAAGGCTCAGGTCATGGAAAGCTTAGAGGACATATCAGTAAGGAAGCTAGAATTTTAATTTTTTTATTGTCCCTCTCCAACAAGAAAAGAATAGCAAGACAAAATGAAATCAAATGCCACCAAAGTATTTTCTGTAAGTTATTCATATTTATTTTATTTATTTAAAAGCATGTATAAACCACTTAGTATTTTAAAAATCTCTAAGTGGCATGCAATATAAAAAAGCAAACATCATTAAGACAAAAGTACAACATAAAACCAATAAAACAGTTGTATAAAAACACATAAAAGATACACTTTTATGTGTTTTTATACGGATATATACAGAGAGGCAGGGTGGGGTGGGGTTCAAAAACATGAAAACAGAATCCAATCTTTTGGGTCAGGAAAAGTCTAGGAAAAAATATCACTCTTTATAAGACATCTGAAGCTACTAACGGTGTTTCACATATTGCAGAGGAAAGGGCATTCCATAGGGTTAACAACAGAAAATACCCAGTTTGGGGTCACCACCCTAAGGTATTCTGTGCTGTGCCACAAATAGAATTTCCCCAGATCATAGAATTGTAGAGTTGGAAGGGACTCATGGGGTCATCTAGTCCAACCCCCTGCAAGGCAGGAATCTCAGCTAAAGCATTCATGACTAACAGCCAAGTAAGATCTAAGTCAGGGGTAGGCAACCTAAGGCCCGTGGGCCAGATGCAGCCCATTCGCCTTCTCAATCCAGCCCGCGGACAGTCTGGGAACCAGCGTGTTTTTACATGAATAGAATGTGTGCTTTTATTTAAAATGCATCTCTGGGTTATTTGTGGGGCATAGGAAATCATTCTTCTTCTTTTTTCAGAATTTAGTCTGGCCCACCACATGGTCTAAGGGACTGTGGACCAGCCCATGGCTGAAAAAGGTTGCTGACCCCTGATCTAAGTGATCTTACTGGTATGTACAGGGGCAGATGGTCTTCCAGGTAACCTGGTCCCAAGTTGTCCAGGGCTTAATATATTAACAGGAAGACCTTGAATTTGGCCTGGAAGGGTGCATCAAAGCATGAGGTTACTAACAGAAGAATCACAGAGGCTAAGGGGCATAAAAGGGCAATGCAGATACTCAGACCATTGGGCCACCGGACACCTCCAGGGCAGAGGCCCTTTTCAGAACTGCCACCAAATGTACAATTATTTATATTTGTTTTATTATTATTTGTATTTGCATTTGTAACCCGCCCTTAAGAACATTGAAAGCTGTCTTGTCAGACCATTGGTCTATCAAGTTCTTTAGTGGCTCTTTGGGGTTTCAGACAGGGCTGGCCAGTGGCCCTACATAGAGATGCCAGAGATTACACCTTCTGCATGTAAGCTGTACCCCTGAGCTAGGGCTTTCAACAAATGGTGCCAGGACAGGTTTTCTAGAGATACTTCCAGGTATTGAACCTGCTTCTCTCTATTCAGAAAGCACATGCTATAGTCTCTCTTACATATTATTCATTACATTCTAGATAATGTTATCATCTGAAATGTGTGTAGGTGGCAGAACCAACCCCCATCTACCATGGCAAAATTCAGATCTAAATCTGGAGAAAATGTCTGCACTCTCTTTCCCACCCACCCCACCCCGCCTTCCGATGATCGTGTACTTTCCCATGTCAGAAGGGGAAGAGGAAGAGGAAAGAGGAGGAAAGCGGAGTCTCTGAATGATTTGGAAACCTTTGATAGAATTATGGGCAGGTGATAGGGAGCAATCAGCAAATATATTCGGAATGAGCCAGAGAGACTTAGCTATTAGCAGATAATGAGATCACGGAGTTCAGGCTATAAAACGTAAGATAATGAGACTGGAAAATAAATATACTGTAGGTATTAGAACCTCCAGCCTGTGTAACACGAACATAAAGGCAGTTCCAGAATTGCACCATGAACATAACATTATAATGAAAATATGCAACCATATTTTGTTATGCAGCCATGTAACAAATAGCTCCATAGGCTAGATGAACAAACTATTAGCTGTTTACTATAGATGGAAGCAACGAAAGGCTTTTCCCACCAAGCTGCCCTTGTGTGATGATTCCGTCAGCATCCATTATTTATTTATTTCCTTGCTTTCCCATGAAAGAATCTTGCAGTAGCAGCAGCAATACAGTAAAGCAATTTCATTATAGGGTTATAGAATAACCCAACAACAACAATCCATGAAGCATTAAGACACAAATGACTCACAACAGAGAAGAATAAAACCCATTCCAAAGATCTGGTCAGTTAGTTCATTTACTTAATTCCTGCAAAGCAGAAGTCCTTTGGAGAGGTAGGGAGTAGAGATGTGCAAATCTGTCAATTTAGTTTCTCATAGTTTCTCATTTGTACACATTACTTGACTGGAGAACTACATTGCAAAATTCAATGATGTGTGAATTTTGAATGATGGCTGTGTTTTGGTTTGCATAATTTTTTTTTTTTTGAAAAAGTGTAAAGTATGTAGGTTTGCCTTTAAATATGAATTACATAGAATTTATTCCTTGTCCCTACCTCAGGCAGAGATAAAATTTCCAGCCCCATATTTATACGACGTAAGGCATGGGGCAGATGGGTGCGGCTTGCAGGAAACAGGCTCATGGGCCAAATCAATCTGGGCTTAATCTGGCCCGCAAACCAGAGGTTCCTCCTGCATGTGTGTTACATGAGCCAACATCTTCTCCAGTTGGATATTTCACATTTGAGGCAATAAGCAGTATTTTTAAAATAAGGAAGAAAGGAGAAGCCCTCATTACCAGCATATGGGTTACACCGTAATCACATAAATCTCAGTTCCTCTCATGGCAGATTCATAAGAGGAAGACGTAATGACAGCTACTACAGAAGAGAGCTAAGTTAAGATGGATAGGAGGGAAGCTAGCAGAAAAACGTCCTTCCTGATGGGCAATGAGCAATTATTTGGCAACCTACTGAGATATTGAGAGTGTGTGGGGAAACCAGTCTTAACTACTGGAGTCTAGCTTATACATTCATTGATAGGAGGTCATACAAAAGTATTAGAAGGTTTTATTTAATTATTTTTTGCATCAGATAGGGAGGCAGAGAATCGCCAATATAATAAATTTGTATTAATGGCATTTAAGATCAGTAAATTAAATGTTTCAGTTCCAGGGTCTTCAAGTGTCATGACATTAATGCAGACTTCCCCAACCTGGGGCCTTCTAGATATTTGGGACTCCCATCAGTCTAGTTGTAGTCCAAAAAGTTTAGAAGGCACCATCTTGGGGAAGGTTGCCTTAATGCTTTTCCATTGCTTGGAAATTTGTTGAGATTGTTTTACCTTTCCAGTTTGTAAGATTATTTTAATTCTTATATTTACGTAGTGGAATATTGTTGTGAAACATTTCATGGACATGCCATTTTTATCTATTCATCATTTATTATGGATAACCTTGCGAAGTTGTTGTTGTTGTTTAGTCGTGTAGTCGTGTCCGACTGTTCGTGACCCCATGGACCAGAGCATGCCAGGCACTCCTGTCTTCCACTGCCTCCTGCAGTTTGGTCAAACTCATGCTGGTGGCTGCGAGAACACTGTCCAACCATCTCTGTTGTCCCCTTCTCCTTGTGCCCTCCATCTTTCCCAACATCAGGGTCTTTTCCAGGGAGTCTTCTCTTCTCATGAGGTGGCCAAAGTATTGGAGCCCCAGCTTCACAATCTGTCCTTCCAGTGAGCAGTCAGGGCTGATTTCCTTAAGAATGGATAGGTTTGATCTTCTTGCAGTCCATGGGACTCTCCTCCAGCACCATAATTCAAAAGCATCAATTCTTCGGCGATCAGCCTTCTTTATGGTCCAGCTCTCACTTCCATATATCACTACTATGAAAACCATAGCTTTAACTATGCGGACCTTTGTTGGCAAGGTGATGTCTCTACTTTTTAAGATGCTGTCTAGGTTTGTCATTCCTTTTCTTCCAAGAAGCAGGCGTCTTTTAATTTCATGGCTGCTGTCACCATCTGCAGTGATCACGGAGCCCAAGAAAGTAAAATCTTTCACTGCCCCATTTGCGAAGTAGGTTACCTCAATTTCTGTTCCCAGTTTCGAAAGTTGCCCTTCCTCAAAGCTTTGTTTCACAGACTAAGCTGATCTCATGAGAGTTGGAGTTTCCCCTCCTTCTGCCTTACTCTTCTTCCTGTTGCACCCATGCCCACTCATAGAATCATAGACTTTGACGGGATCCTAAGGATCATCTAGTCCAACCCCCTGCAATGCAGGAAATACAGCCAAGAGCATTGTGCAAATCCATTATGTTTTGTATGGTTATGGAGGTGGTTGTCGGCACAATTATGTTTGCCCTAACATGTGGGTGGCAGTGGGCAAGGCTAACCTGCAGAGCTCTGCAAACTCCTCATGTGCTTTTTCAAATTGCAGATGTGGAGTGGTAGTTATGCAAATATTCTTCCTGAAGAGATAGGACTACAGCTCACCATAAGAAATGTTTGACCAGTTTAGATGTTTATAGAAAGCGACCTTTAATTGAGAATAGATCTATAAACAATTATGTGTCATAATAACTCAGTGGACTTCTGTGCATACATACTTTGGAATCCCCGCTCCTGGGGACAGCCCCAAGGAGATAGCCATTCATTGCTCATAAGTTGCCAGAGAGGAAAGGGTCTTTGAGGAAGGGCTGTAGATCAGTGGTAGAGCATCTGTTTTGGAGACAATCGCAGGTTCAGTCCCTGGAATCTCCAGGTAGGACAGGGAGAGTCTGCAGCCTGAGAGTCACTGCTAGTCAATGTAGACTATACTGAGCTAGATGGAGTAATGGTCTGACTCAATAGAAGGCAGGTTCCTATGTTCTTCCTTGAGGGATCTGATGTTCATTGTAAAGTTACAGCTGTAGGAAACTGCATGGATGCCAGCAGGGCTGGCCCAATACATTTTGCAGCCTGGGATGAAGGACAAGATGTCTTGCTGCTCATCTGCCCCCTTTCCATTCCACATACAGAAGTCAACTAGACTAGTGGTGCAATAGTATCCTCTGCTGCATGTGAGGCAGCAGGGCAGTTAAGGGAGGACAGGACTGGCTGTGAAGGCTTAGAAGAGGCAACCAAAGGATTGCTGCAGTTTCCCCAACATCTGCTGCCTGAAGTGACTGCCTCATTTTGCCTAATAGTAGGGCAGGCCATGGATGCCAGTGGGGTTTAATGGATTGAATTGTACTGCACAGCTGCAGTATTATGCCTGCTTCCTCTGTAGTAGGCTGTAATGAACTCAGTGCTGTTTACTTCCAAGGAAACACGCACAGTATTCATCTGATTGATTGCAACACAATTTGGCCCACCAGTTTAAAATCTTTAAAGTAAGTTTTTGTATGAGTGTATGTTTGTGTAATAAACACGCAGCTCTTAAAATTGTTCATTTCCCCACTATTCAATTCCGCAGAACCTAATCAGCAATAAGAGGTCAATTTTAAAACTTTGCTTGTCAGCAAAAGGGATTTGTTTTGCATTTATGAATGGGTAATAAGCCTGCATCTCACAATGATTAATGGTTATTAACCTTCCAAAGCTTATTCGGGTACCTGAGCATCCCCTTGTCTGTTAGTTTCTATGAGTGAGTTCAAGTGCTTTATTGCGCAAAGGTCTTCCATCTGTCTCTCAACTGCTTGCCATGAAGACACAATAATTAAAACTTTGGAATAATTAAAAATAAATTAATTATATGGCTGCATATGAACGATGTAGGAATTGGTTAAAAAAAGGAACTGCTAAAAATAATACTTCCACCATGGGTAATGATATGAAACAATCTCAAATACCAAGTGCTGATCGACAGACACAGGACCCTGTGTGGGTAGCTTAACGAAAAAGACAAAGACATTCCCGAGGTTAAAACCACTTAAGCAGCCCTCCTTCCATTCAATTCAGTCAAGAGAGGTTCACATGTCAATGTTATTCACATGATAAGGGCCTTTATTGTTAGATTGTATATGTAGCTATTCCTACATGAATCAGTGTATCATTTACAAAAGGAACTTTAAACACTTAACAGTTTTATTGTGGCATATGTTGTGGCATGCAGCCCACAACCAGATACATAGATGTTTAATATAAAAGCCTGCCCGATATTGAGCCAGGCCACAGGTCCATTTAGACCAGGGGTGTCCAACTTCCAAGAGACAGCGATCTACTCCCACTATAAATAAACTGGCAGTGATCTGCAATCTTGCAGTAGATCACAATCAGCCTGTTGGACACCCCTGATTTAGAGAGTTATATAGTTATATAGTTATATAGTTATACAGTTATACAGTTTTAGAATTATATACATTTTAGCTTTACAGTGGTACCTTGGTTCTAAAACACTGTGGTACTCAAACAACTTGGAACCCAAACACTGCAAAAATGAGTGTTCCAGTTTGCAAACATTTTTTGGAAGCTGAGCATGCTTCATTTTTAGTGTTACACTTCCGTTTTGAGTGTTACACTGAAGTCTGTCTGTTTTTGCTATTTATTTTGCGTTTTTGTTTTTGCGGCTTTTTTTGTTTTGTTTTTGTGACTGTGTGGAACCCAGTTCAGCTACTGATTGATTGATTGATTGATTGATTGTGTGACTGCAGTACATTGTTTATTGCTGTCATTTTATGGATCAATGGTCTCGTTAGATAGTAAAATTCATGTTAAATAGCTGTTTTAGGGGTTGTTTTTAAAAGTCTGGAACGGATTACCCTATTTTTCGCTCTATAAGATGCACCAGACCACAAGATGCACCTAGTTTTTGGAGGAGGAAAACCAGAAAAAAAATATTCTGAATCTCAGAAGCCAGAACAGCAAGAGGGATCACTGCACAGTGAAACCAGCAATCCCTCTTGCTGTTCTGGCTTCTGTGATAGCTGCACAGCCTGCATTCGCTCCATAAGACGCACACACATTTCCCCTTACTTTTTAGGAGGGAAAAAGTGAGTCTTATAGAGCAAAAAATACGGTAATTCATTTTGCATTACTTTCTATGGGAAAGCGCACCTTGGTTTTGGAACGGATTTCCGGAACGGATTAAGTTTGAGAACCAAGGAAATGCCATGGAAAGTACTTCTATGTTTTCTTGGTCTTATGTATCTGCCAACTGAGGTTTAGGGAAGCCTGGTCCTAAAGCCCATGTTTTGTACATAGAACGTCTCAGGTACAATTCCCAGTTGAAATAATTTAAGGTAACAGAGCTGAGAAAGACTCTGAAGCCATCACCAGTCAACAGTAGACTAGATAATATCAGTCTAGACCAAGCTTCTCCAAGTGCTGCCTTCTAGATAGCACAGGAAGGAAAGTACGCTGGGTTCTGGTCCTCCCTGGATGCTTCCGATAGTCATCAGGCTGGCCACTGTGAAAATAGGATGCTGGACTAGGAATCTCTTTTTGAGCATTTGTCCTAATTTCTTTGCAGGGAGATTAGACCACACTGGCTATTTAATGAACTTACATTGTTTCTGGAGATGCTATATGTAGTGGGATAGGATTGAACTGGATACACTCTTACGTATATTATTGGTGCATTTTAGGTTGTTTTTACTCTAGGTTTTTAATGTTCAATTTTGTAAGTCACTTTGAGTTCACTTTTCTGAAAAAGGAAAGAAATAATAATAATAATAATAATAATAATAATAATAATATGCTCCCACCCTTACCCTCTCTCGCATTACCTAGGGTTTTTTGACACCTATCCTGGAAGCGTTTGTTGACTTCTCACGCTATCAAGCAACCTCTAAAAAATTACCTTGTACAAAGGGCAAACTTTTGGCTCAAACAAGATTCAAAAGCCAAGGGTCAAGTACCACTGAAGAAGCCAGAAATTCATAGGAGTGTATCCTCCTATATGAATAGGATCCCAGGTGAATGGAAATCAGTGCTCAAAAGGCTTTCAGTTTAACATAGTGCAAATATATTGTCCTTCTTTGAAGGGTAGAAGAAGGAAGAAAACCACAAGACTGTGTGGTGATCTTCCGGTCTTGTAAATCCATGCATTAGAGAAGCATATTTTCAAAACCTGGCATGGATAGTTCAAGGCTAAAGTATGAATGAGCTCCCATTAATTAGCAAGGATTGCAGGATCGGGGTAGCTCTGTGCAATGTCAGCATCTCCCATAAAAGAAAACGGCAGGGTCACATTCTCCAATTCTTCTATTCTCCTCTGAAAATTCTCAGCATGAGAAAAGCTGCCTTAACCTGAACTTTATTAATGAGACATCCATTTAGTTCTTGTCAATGCTAAGGTCATATGTGTTCTACGTGTGAGAGTCAGGCATGCTAATGGGACAAGCACTTGCGTCATGTCCAACTAGACACTTCCCTATTAATGAACTAATTACATAGTATTGTCAATACTCTCCCCTCCTTTCTCCCCCACCACTTTCATTCTTTTTTTTAATTATTATTTGAAATGCAGACAGCCCCAAACATCTGCTAATCACTGTCTGTTCATTATCAGGAGGGGGGTGGGCAGGTATGGTGGACACTTTAAGTCACTGCTGTTATTTTAACCAACCACATATTATTCAGTAGCCAATGCAAGGAAACCCTGCTAGCATTTTTCTCCAGAGTGGTACATCCAATCCTATGCTCAGGTTATCTTTTTAAATGAGCAAGCCATTCATGCAAGCATATTGTTGCTTCTAATAGAGAATTAGGATGATTGAGCACCTAACGGGCCTTTCAGCGCTGGTTGCTGTTTGAGCCAACATTTCCAACAGTAAATTTGTAGCTGATTATTATCTGCACATTTGATCATGTGATGCTGTTATTAGAGAGCTGATGTCGGGTTTCCCTTTTCACGCTAATGGTGGGTTGTGCCCAAATTGAGAAAATTTCATGGCTGTAGTCACACCCATTATATACAGTGGTACCTTGGTTCTCAAACTTAACCTGTTCCGGAAGTCCATTCCAAAATCAAATCGTTCCAAAACCATGGTGCGCTTTCCCATAGAAAGTAATACAAAATGGATTAATCCATCCCAGACTTTTAAAAACAACCCCTAAAACAGCAATTTAACATGAATTTTACTATCTAATGAGACCATTGATCCATAAAATGACAGCAATAAACAATGTACTGCAGTCACACAATCAATCGATTAGTAGCTGAACTGGGTTCCACACAGTCACAAAAACAAAAACGCAAAATACAATAGCAAAAACAGACAGACTTCAGTGCAACACCCAAAACGGAAGTGTAACACTCAAAATGAAGCATGTTCAGCCTCCAAAAAATGTTCGCAAACTGGAACACTCATTTTTGCAGTGTTTGGGTTCCAAGTTGTTTGAGTACCACAGTGTTTTAGAACGAAGGTACCATTGTACCTTCTTATGCCTCCAGCTGGTAAATGTTGGTGTTATGAGCATGCACATGGGGGTAGCACTTTCACATCATTTTGGCATATATATATATCCCACTTTTCCTCCAGAGAGCTCAAGGTGGTCTTCCCTTCCTCTCCATTTTATTTTCACAACAACCCTTTGCGTTATGTTAGGCTGAGAGTGAGTGTGTAAGGTCACGCAGTGAGTTTCACAGCTGAGTGGGAATTTTAATCCTGGTCTCCTAGGTCCTAGTTTGATGCTATAACCACTATACCACACTGGCTCTCATTATGTAGTATTCCAGAATTCTTATCTTGTTGGAGTGCAGGAGATAAGGAAATAAGTGTCGACCTGAGGCATGACAGATCTGGCTATTGTGATGACATTTTGTCTGTAGCTAATGACTGCTCTCATGGGCAGTACTTTGACTCAGCACCATCTCTGTCTGCCATATCTCTCCTTTGAACTGAGCTCACGAACCAAAAGATCACGATGGTCAAAGAGAAGTGGCAGCAAACAGATATCACCCAAACACACCCACCAGCCCAACCCCCTCTGCACAGAAACTGGAATGATGCTTATACATATGCCACACAAATGAAAATTAGAGGATCCATTCCGGATCTGTCACAAAGTCAGAATTTTTGCAGTAGAAAAAGAGGGTTTTTCTCTGGTGCATTATTCCAGAACATGAGCTGAATAATGACACCATCTGGCAACATGCCGAAAAATCCAAACAAACAGTGGGGAGTGCAGAAAGGTTCTCAGTCTGGAAATAAAACAGGTCCACCCAAAAATATACTATTGGTTTCTATATAGTTGCGGAATCCCTGTGTACACAGGAAAGGTTTCGGATCCACAGTGACAACTAGTCTGGCTGCGGGTCCTCAGACTACATTTCTCACAGGTTCTCTCTAACCTTGGGTGGAAGTGTGACCCAAGAGTTCAAAGGCAGTTTTATATAGGCATACAGAGACAGCACCCAGCTTTAATACAACTCACACTTTAGCTCAAGCAGCATGAAACCAAATGAGCTAGGCACATCAGGGGGAAATACTCCTTTGGATCTGGCATAAATTCACAAAAGAACCCTAACAGACAATTTTAATAGTTTCTAAAGTTTAAGAGTGCACAAGCAAAAAGGCAGAAAGGTGCTTTAAGAAAAGAAAAGTTTTTAGAAAACTAGCTATGCCAGGGTAGAGTGCACTGGCACAAAGGTCACAAGCAAGTCTGCATCTTTGATGGGGAGACGGCACACTCCATTTTTTGAAGCATTCAAATTTGTACGGACTCTTGAGCCAGGTGAGCACTGATTAGCCTGTTACAGAAGTTGCACATAGCCCAGACAATGGCCACAGCACATTTTGGCTAGAGGAGGAAGCGAACAAGGTAGCAACATCAAGGAGATGGAGGCAATCAAAATGTTAGCTTCTGCTGAAGTCCCTTAACTCACTTGCCAGGTGAGAAGCTTGTGTACAGGAGAGGAAACATACCCTCTTCACTTATACATGACTAGAGAAACTTAGTAATCTTAAAGGATCAGGCTGGGGTAGGGCAGAAGTGCACACATACAGAAGTATATATGTTTGTATATTGTGTTAGCTTCACGTTGAAATTAATGGAGCGGAATAACATAATGACAACATAATTTTGTTCAATTCATGTAATTAATTATGCAAGTTTTGTTATTTGCCACAGTGGACAGCGAGACAAATAATGCAGTTTCTGGCAGAAGACAAACTGCAGTGGAACTGGAAATAGTGCTTTATGTGACGAATACTGGGCAGAATAGAAAATGATGCCTTCTTATGTCCCGACTGCTCATTTAGAACCAGAAGGTTAGGCTCATGTTCTGCTTTGCAGATAAATCCTCACAAGGCTACATCATCCCCTCTCAAGAAAGCCACTGGCTCACTGACTCACCATCTTCAGACAAGGGGCATGGAAGGGTGCTCACCTACCAGTGTTGCTCTGGCCCCTTCTTTAATAATTTTCTAGCAAACTGTAAAAACATGTTTATTTCCGTTTCACCAAGCCTTTGGGCTGACTTAAATTTATTGTTTTCACCTATGAGTTCTATTTGCTGCTGGCTTTGTAAGGAAAAAAGATGTAACCCTCTGTTTGTATTGTTATATTGTGTGTGTGTGTGTGTGTGTACACACACACAGAGAGAATTGTCCTATAAAATAGGAAAAAATACATGTGATAAACAAAGCAAAGTGTCTGCTGAATCTGCTAGTTAGGCACTAACTGTTGATGGACAACTTCAAAGGACAATGCTCTCTCTTCTTAAGCTCTTTTTATCTTTAAACTGGACTTTGACTAGACAGCTTTTCAAACTGAGGATTCTTTCAGATGGAGGCTGTCCTCTGTAAGGCAGGATACACGTCCACCCTGACAAGTAACTAAACCAATGGGGAGAAACACCCAGGGTAGTGGGTACCATTTGCATCACTGGAATTTAGATGAGGCCTATGTCAGGCTTACAGCATGCTGGAAGATATTTTTGCCATTAATCCTGCTGTTAGTTTGACAAGGCAATTTCATCTTTCCCTTACCAATCCTCCTGTATGACACCTGCACAGAGACAGGTTGCTTGGAGTTCTCAGGATTTCTGCATAATTGGCTAATGAAACCATCTGTAATTCAGCGCTTGTTAAGTGAAATTCATTCCTGCTTGACTCCCCAAATAAGCCTTATGATTGTAGAGACACGAGCAGAACAGCTGCGAGGGAGGAGGGAGGAGAGTTTTCCAAGACCTCATGCTGTTGATTCTGAACTTGGCTATGCCAAGTCTTGGGCGTGTTCAGATGAAATCTATGGGACTTATTTCCAGGTAAACATAGTCAGGACAGGACTGTCAATGTGTTGCTGGTATTTAATTAAGGAGCACCTTTTTTGTCTATTATCACATTGATTTTTACCAAATAACTGTAATAAGTAAATATTAAGAGATTTTTAAACTCTGATTATGATGTTTCATCTAATATGTTCTGGTTCTGTTCAAAAATTAAAAAACAAACAAATAAACACAGAATCCTGCCTGCAGGCTTACAATCCAACAGAAATAATACAAAGGAAAAAGAAATGGGAAAGAAAAATAAAGAAAAAATAAGCAGTCTCAGGCACCTAATCTTCAAGCAGAGGTGGGGATCTATAGCCCTCCAAATGTTGTTGGACTCCAGCCCTATCATGCCTGACTATTTTTTGTATCTGCTGGAGCTAGTGATGGACAAATCTTTCATTTTGGTGTCTATCAGTTTCTTATTTTTCCAATCTCAAATTCATTTTGCCCTACTTCTGCAAAGTCCACATGGAAACATGCACTTGTGTGCATGCTTCTTGTATGAACACATTTTGTTCATAATTTTGACTAATATACACATTTTTGCAAGCAATTTTCCTGGATATAAAACATGCATGTATGTACTTTCCCCCAATATATACTGTTACATGCCACCCCAATCTCTGAGCTGTGTGAGATTGCAGGAGTTCCAGGCGCTTACCCAAGGTTAGTGTTTCCTTCAGAATGAGGCACAGCAGAGACTGAGTCGTTTTTATGGCCTATTGTTTATTTACCCATGAGTCTATGAGTTTATTTACCTGAGTCTATGATGGAAGGGTTTACAGCATTCGCACCCCAAAATGCTTCTCCCATAGCTGCTGCCTTGGATTTAAAGAGGAATCAAGCATCGGTCTGGCTTTCCAGCTTGCTGCTTCTTGCTTCTAGCTCACATAACTCTCTGGCCTTTCCTATCCTAACTACCAGCCATATTTCTTCTGGGACTGGGCCATTTTCTTTGTTCCCTTAATGACCCATTAACTAGGCTATCACCTTATCAGAAAGCTAGCCTGGCTATTTAGAAGGGGGCCCAGGAATGCAGCCAGGGCCATCTTTAGCATATGGACCGCCGGGGTGCAAAGATCCTCCCAGCGTCCCCAAATTTAGTTTAGCCCCCCAATTAACTTTTATTATGCTGATGTCAGACACCATGCCTATGCCTTATCTCTTGTTTATGAAAGAAGGGAGGGAAAAGAAACAAAAGTGCCCTGCTGCGGGGCGGCTCCAGGAGGGGTCAGCGAGGCTCCGGGACCCAGCACCAGCCAGCAGGCAGCCAGCAGCAGCACGGCCAGGGCCCCCCTCTGAGCGACCCCATTCATGCCAAGCCCCAGGCAGGTTCGGCATGGCGGTGTGGCGATCCAAGCTGTTGGGCGCCTGAGAGGCGTGTGCAGAGCTCAAGGGGGCAGCAAGGCACCAGGAGGGGTGCTATGTTTGGGAGGATGGGGGGTGGCCGGCAGGTCGGAGCCGGGCATCCCCCTTGGCATGCCAGCCAGTGAGCAGGGTGGCGGGAGGCAAGATGGCAAGTTGGGAGTAGGTCCGTTGAGAGCGGCTGGGCAGGGGGCAGGCGGAGGGCTCCCGGAGAGCCCTAGTCCCCTGGCGGCCTCCTGGTAGTCAGTTGCCAGCGGGCATCTACGAAGCCGTCAGCTCCTGCTTCATGGTTTCAGTTTGTTCACCTCCAGCTCGTGCAAAGTCCAGCCAAAAAGGGAAAAAGATAGATAGGGGGAGTGCCGACACCGTGGGTGAGGAGGAGAGCAATCTTTTTTGTGTGTGAATGACAAGCACTGCTGCTGGTGTGGCATGTCTTTGGTAAATGAGTGCACAAAGTCGAAAGTCCTTTTGTTTTTCAAGCTTGATCAAAATTATTTATTATTTCATAACAGGTAGATACGGTAGTTAAGAGCTTAGGCAGCTTCAGCGGTGGGTGCCAGGTGCCCCCCAGAACTCAGACCCGGGTGCCCCTGCACCCCTTGCACGCCCAGGTAAAGATGGCCCTGCATGCAGCCTACCCTCCCACCGCTCTGCTCTATGCATATTCCATAGGATTGCAGCCAAAGATTTCTATTTGAAAACATTAAGAATTGTTTTCAGTTGCTGCAGTCCCCACTGTAAGCAGCACAATATTGAGCTAGATGGACCAACAATCTGATTCAGTATAAGGCAGTTCCCTAAATTCCTATGATCAGTTTTGGTTCTAGCTGCATACTAATTTCTCTCAATGCTTGTGCTGTAGCACAAGTTCAGGACCTTGCATTTAGACATAGTTGGCTGGTTTTTCTTGCAACATAGCTCAGACTTCAGCTACTTCCAGTTGCTGCCAGGTAAGCCTGAGGGAGTCTATTAACAGAGGAGGAAGCCAACAGAGGTAACATGGCTTAGGGTAGGAATGGGGAACTTATGGTCCTCCAGACATTAGAATCATAGAATTGTAGATTTGGAAGGGACTCTGAGAATCATCTAGTCCAACCTCCGGCAATGCAGCTGTTGCATATGACGATCGAACCTGCAACCTTGGCATTATCAGCACCATGCTCTAACCAACTGAGCTATCCATGCACTAAACACTGTTGGATTGAAACTCCCTTCATCCCCAGTTAGCATTGCCAGTTACCTTTTCTAAAAGCACTTGGGAATCTGAGGTAGAGACTCTGCGACAGATATCCAAGACAACAGTTTTATGAAATGCAAGATATAGTATACAGAGCAGAGGACTAAACTCTACTGCAACAATAATTGTAGTTTTCCCCGTGGCCTTTCTGGCAGGTTTCATTGCACTCTCTTAACTGTATGACATGTTGCTATTTATTCTGCATTTAAAAAAAAAAGTCCTTTCCAGGGGGATTTCTTCTGATAGGTATGCTTTAAAAGGCACCATTCAGTGTGCCAGCTGTGCAGGAATTTCTCAGGTGGGAATGACTAGAGGAGGTTTTCCCATGCAATCTGTCCACACTACTTCTGCAGACAGGATAAACCGTGCAGAAATTAATGGAGGGTATCCCACACCATTTGTATATATAAACACTGAATGGGGAAATGTTTTGCAACAACACCATCAGACTTGTGTTGGTAAACCTCAGGTCAATGGGGAATCTAGTAGACCTGTGGTCCAATTGTTGTAGTCTATTTGCAAGAGCAGCATCACTCAGTATTTCAAGGGTGCTCTTAAGCTTGCATTAGAATAAAAGAACTTTGCTGTATGTCCCCAGATCTTTCTGTGAAATTGCCTCTACCAGGACACAACATGCATTCATAATACACATCTGGTCTAGGTGAGCCGCAACCCAGTTCAAAGGATACCTTTTATAGGATATGCAAATATGGAATATAAAGCACTTGGTGGAGTGTGCTTACTTGAATGTCAATTACCACATGCTGCTATTGCAGAGAAATATTCATAAACATGGAATCTGTAGAGGGATGCAGCACATATAAACTATTGTTTAATAATAACTATGGTTTAATAATAACTACTACCTTCTTAAAACTACTATGAAAACCACAAATTACCAAACAGAAAAAAGGATGTTCCCCTAATTGAGTGCTCTTTCAGTCTTAATTGCAATATACAACAAAAGGGACCCATTTCTGGAACAGTCCATCACAATTTCTGCTTTATCAATCTAGTTAATTTGTCCATTTCAGCAAGTGAAAATACTGCCTTCAACCACTCCACAGTGTGGGCAGTGGACCATTAGATTCAAGTGTTTTGCAGCAACAATCTTAGCAGCCACTAACAGATTTTCAATAACAACCTGACGATCCTGTGCATGTCTTTTAAAAAATGAATCATAACAGAATCCAATCTTGACTTTAAACTCTTTAACCAAGGACACACTCATCATAAAACTTTAAATTTAGAAGGGACCCTAGAGGTCATTTCCTGTCCTCCCAGGGTCCAACTAGATGACCCAGGTGGAATTGACATACATATAAAAATCGTTCTGAAAATGCTTTTTTAAAAGAGTTTTTTAAAATACATTGAATTTTCCATAAGGCTCACCATCACCATCTAATGTCACATTGTATATTGCACTTGAAACACACTTAAAACATTTTATTTGACTCTCTTTGTGTATGGCTATGCCAAATCCTATCAGGAATACTTACAAGTGTCCTTTGATCGAAGGCAATACATTTTGACAGTATACATCCCTAACTTGGTTCCCATCATGAGTTTTGGACCATGACTGCTATCTTTGCTTAGTATTGGCTATGCTATCAGGGCTGATGGGATTTGTAGTCCAAAACATTTAGAACGCACCAATTTGGGGAAGTCTGGTTTAGCACTTCCATTGGAAATGTGCATTTGATCCTCATCAATCCCCATGATTTATTGTAGTCTTTGATCTACCCTCAGTTCCAACCTTGTATAGTGGTACCTTGGGTTAAGTACTTAATTCGTTCCAGAGGTCCATTCTTAACCTGAAACTGTTCTTAACCTGAAGCACCACTTTAGCTAATGGGGCTTCCTGCTGCTGCCGTGCTGCCGGAGCACAATTTCTGTTCTCATCCTGAAGCAACGTTCTTAACCCGAGGTACTATTTCTGGGTTAGCGGAGTCTGTAACCTGAAGCGTCTGTAACCTGAAGTGTATGTAACCCAAAGTACCACTGTACTCCTACTGGGAAATGTGAATGCAAGGCACTGATGGAGTCATCTAGCAGAAACACAAAGTGGCAGCACTCAATCAGCTGAATTCATGGCCTGGTCTGCTTCCATTAAGACTTACCTAACACCAAACTTTGGTCCTGAAGCTAGTTCATCAGAGAGTACCCAGCCCTTGTAACCTTCTGCTTCCTTGGATTGTGTTACCTGTTTCAGATACTTTTGGTCTGTGGTTCCGGTACATGGAACTTGACCCTTGCTTAACACTTGTTTGGCACTCTTTGCTTCTGGCACCACTAAACTGTTACCTTCTTCTTCCACCAAATATTATATTTAGCTGTCCAAATGTGTGTGTGGGGGGGGGGGTCTTGTTAGAAGATAAGGAGCTTTCTGGATCAGACCAATCGCCCATCTAGGCCAGTGTCCTGCTCCTGCAATGGCTAACAGATGCCATTTGGAGGCCTGAAAAGAGGACCCCAGTACAACCTCACCTGTGATTCCCAGAAACTGGAATTTTGAGGCATATTGCCTCCAACAGTGGATGTAGAACAGCCATTGGGGCTAGCAGCCATTGATAGCCTTATTGTCTAGGCCTCTTCTAAAGCCATGCTAATTCCTGGCTATCACTAATTCTTGTGGGAGCTTGTAGTGTGATTGCATCCCCAGAACAATCAATGGCTGGGAAGGTAGGTCTGGAAAATAATACAGGGATAGTAGGTTTAGCATTCCTTCTTTCTGTGTCACTATCCCAGTTGCTTTTACGTCTTTTTAAAAGAACATCTGGAGATCTTGTCACAAATCTCTCACATCACATCTGTTTCCTTGGCACTTAAATTCCTTTTTGCTCAACATGGTTGGACAACCAGGTTTGCCTCCCTCTGCAACTCATTCCTGAAACAAGGAGCTTAGCATTGGGATTCCATTCATGCAAAGCCAATTTATTTCTAAATATAAATCAACAGCAAGGTGGTTCATCAGCCCCTTAAGTTTCATTAAGATACCATCCTTATTAACTTGTAATTTAGTGTATGTTAAATTACATCTCTCTTCCTCCCTACCTCTTGCTATTTTGAAGTTGGTTTTGTTTAGGGTACTCCCACCTCCAGAGAATAATACTTCACAGAGGTAATAAAAGCATTTTGTGCCTGTTGATTTTGGGTCTCCATGACAGAGGATGTTATTAGATAATGTCTTAGTCCTAGAGGTTGGTGCAATCTAATTTCATTATCCTAAATTATGCATGCATTTTCAGCTAAATGTTCTCTTCCAAAGGAACTGCTTAATCTATAGTGTTTGGCTTGTTTTAATACTATTCTGTAGGCGGCATTTCTTGCTGAAATATTGTGAATGTAAAGAGGCCTTTAACTCTGTGAAGTTTTTTTTGGCAAATATCTGTGTGCTAGCACTAATTTTCTTCCTCTCAGAGATAAAGTGGTTTCCTGCAACCTCTTAATGTATAATGTATCTTGGGTAAACTCAGGGAACCAGTCTTCAGAATTAAATAAAAAGGGCAGAAACTACTTGAAGGTAATCTCTCTTTTTTGTTTTGTTTTTTAATATAACCCATGAGAGAGGTAGTAAAATATGAAAGCCTACTATGATCTCCATTATCCACATCCAATGCTTCTTTTTTTGTTTGGTTTTCAGGCTATTGTAGCTCATGGTTTCATATTTTATAGATTAAAAAAACCCAACCCCTCACTTTTGCTAAATGATTTGGATTCATTTTACCTTCTTCCAGCAAAGGAATGTTTCATTTTATGGATCCTGATTTAGCACAATGTTTCAGCACAAGATTATTCGTAAACTGGAAGGTCTTAATCTAGGAGGAATGGTCCATTAGTGCAATTGGGACACTACTTCACTAGCCCCAGTCTGTCCCCAGAGAGCCCTCACCTACCTGCTTTCTTAATTACATCTAGCCCAGTGGATGGTAAAGGTAAAGGGACCCCTGACCATTAGGTCCAGTCGTGACCGAATCTGGGGTTGCGGCGCTCATCTCGCTTTATTGGCCGAGGGAGCCAGCGTTTGTCCGCAGACAGTGGCCAGCATGACTAAGCCGCTTCTGGTGAACCAGAGCAGTACACGGAAATGCCGTTTACTTTCCCGCCACAGCGGTACCTATTTATCTATTTGCACTTTGACGTGCTTTCGAACTGCTAGGTTGGCAGGAGCAGGGACCGAGCAACGGGAGCTCACCCCACTAGCTCGTAAAATTTATTGGAGAGGACACACAGAGAAGAGTGCCTTCAGGTGTTTGATGTCAGGGTTTCAGCAGTTTTATATGGTGGTCCTTAAATTGGTGGGGTATTTATAGGTCAAAGCTGGGCTCAAAAGATGGGCAGCATTCCTGCTACTTCAGGGGAAATGTAAATCCATGTAGAAAACAAGTTTCACTTTACACATTGGGATTGCGGAACCATCTTCTAATGAGGATCTCTATTTTATCTGTATTGAACTTCAGTTTGCTGGCCCACATTCAGACACCAGGTCTGCACATCAATCACCACATCTGCCTATGATGTAAAGGAGAATCAGACCTATGTACAGGGGTACCTCGGGTTACAGAAGCTTCAGGTTACAGACGCTTCAGGTTACAGACTCCACTAACCCAGAAATAGTACCTCGGGTTAAGAACTTTGCTTCAGGATGATAACAGAAATTGCGCGGCAGCAGTGGGAGGCCCCATTAGCTAAAGTGGTACCTCAGGTTAAGAACAATTTCAGGTTAAGAACGGACCTCCAGAACGAATTAAGTTCTTAACCCGAGGTACCACTGTATCATCAACTTGCAGATGGCAAGGCATTCCATTTTTTAAAAAAATATTTTTTTATTAAGTTTTTCATCAAGAACAATCCAATGGAGGCCACATTAATACAATGTTCATGCCAAATCACAATACAATCAAAAAAGTCAATTAATCAGTTCCAAATTCAATGTTTTTGGATGACTTCCCGTGTTCCGGTTATCTGGAGTTGATGTTAATCCTTGGTCCTGCTCCAGTTCTCTTAATTAGTAGAAATTCCACAATTCCTATCTTAATCCCTTGTTTTAGCAGCCACTGGTGTGATGACTTTTGTTCGTATTTAATAAATCCATATCCATTAACTTGCAGAGGGAATTTATATCCTGTAGTTTGTGTGTGAAATATTTGTTTACCTTCTTCTTTTCCTTCATGTTGTAATCAATCAATTTTCTTCAACATTGCCCCTCCTTCAAAAACTCCTTTCTAAGTACACCACAACAGTATTCCACACAGTTTATTCTTTCAAGTACTCCGTAAAGAAATTTATAGGTTCTTGTTGAATCCCTCTTGCATTTTATATATCGTTGTAGTGCATTCAGTGAAGGCTTGCCGAATCATAGCACAGCAAATATAATGTAAATATAATGTAAAAAGGGAACAAAGGCTCCCCTTCACTTACGTAGCGTTCCAATTACGATAGCAAGAGTCCTCTCCAGATCAAAACCTTGGCACTCAGTACCTGATTCACTTAGCAGGTTATCTTTCTCCTTCATCCAGAACACGTCTGTTTCTTAAGTCCAAATTCAGATCCCTCTTAAAAGAAACAGAACTACCTCCACTCATGGTGAACACATTGGGGAGTTTCCAATACATACAGTGCTATGCACCCCTGCCCTCGCATTCCACTGGAGTGAGAGGCAGTCATTGGACAAACCACAAGTGAAAGCTTCCGTCCCCCTGACCCGGGGGGGGGGGGCTTGCAAGGATAATTACTTCCAGATTATCCTTAATTAACTGCATGGCACCCGCTATTGTGGGATCCGCTGTTTGCCATGGCGGGAGTGCCAGAAGTCCTGATGACAAGGCATTCCAAAACTCTGGATGACCCCATTCAGCAGTTTTATGAAGATGTAACAACACAGGGGAGGGAGAACAAAATTCTATGGAATACCACACTGAAAATTACACTAGGCTTAATAATACCACCACCAGGAGCTGGCAATCCAAGTGGAACAGAAACACTGCAAAACAGTGCCCCCAACTCCAGTCCTTGACCACATTTTATAGCTGCAGGCCAAATAAGCCCCTTTTTTCAGGACCTAAAGGAAGGTTATATTATTCAGTAGATTCTGTCTTTATCAACCAGTGATACTGGTGAAGATCTTCAGAACCAGGTTTGGAAAAGAACTTTGGGAACTTATAGAAACTCACCACAAAAGGGAGGGAAAACCTCAAATTCTCCTGCTCTGAATGAAATCTCAGCATGAGAAAACTGTGTTGCAAAGCCTGAGTAAGGGTTTGCAAGATGGATGAAGCCTGCATTGTTTTGGCCTCCAAAATCTCCACAAACCTTCTAACATTGGCCCAATGCAATACAGTTGTTGTTGTTATTGTTGTTGTTGGCATCCGTCTGTTCCAGGAAACGATGGAAGAGTGTGCTTTTGAGGGTAAAGTTAAACTGTTAGAAGGTGCCTGCTGTGGCTGTTGAGACCGATACAGAAGAGGCATGTTTTATTGAAGAAGGGGGAAATGAAGGTGTCTAGTTTTGCTGCTACAGGGGCACCATGGTATTTCTTCTCTCTGCACTCTCCCAGAGGTTATGCCTCCTCTGGTCACTGCTGTAGATACACAAACTGTCTGGCTCCAGGCACTCCAGTTCCTTCATCTGCAAGGAACTCCCATACAGCAGGGTTAATGTTGCCAGCCTTCATGACTCGTTTGCTGACACCTTTGTAAAGCAGAGTTTGTCTTCCAGCAGGTCTTGTGCCTGAAGCCAGTTCCCTGTAAAGCACATCCTTGGGGAGCCTACTCTCTTCCATGCAGTGTACATGACCAAACCAGGGCAGACATTAATGAGCTAGAGAATGCAGGCTTAGGAGATCACAACTTTGTTTGAGACTTTGTCCTGGTGCTTGATGCCCAAAATCTTCCTGAGGCAGCACATATGGAAGGCATTGAGGCGTTGCTCCTGGTGGGTGTAAGTTGCCCATGACTCACTTCTATATAGAAAACGGAGTGGAGCCAGCTCATTCCATTAAATTGCAGAGGGCCTATTTTAAGAGGTACATGGGTGAATTTGGGGGATGGAGAATCAATATCACCCACCCAGGGAGCGACTTTTTTCTTCTTTGGTGATTTCCCCCCACTCCCACCAAAATTAATGGAGCAGTTTGTTCCTTATTCAGCTTGGGTAAAGGCTCAGGAGATACTGTGTAATTTTCACAATATCTCAGATTAGTTCAGAAAAGTCCCATTTTTAAATAGCAATATCAATTAATTAAAATTATTGGGGGTTTTTTCTTTTAAAAAGTCTGAATTAATTTGAGAGTAGCTTGAGGAAATTTTCTTCTCCACTGATGGTACATATGAAACAAACATGTCAGGCAATATTTTCTGCTCTGATATGTTAGTTAATAAACCCCACCCCTGAGGGGAGCATTCAAACATGATCTTCCACCAGCAGGTTGAAGTAATCCAGCCCAGCAAGTATTGCAAATTACGTGATTCTCTTACACGTTTAGATGAGTTCTAAAAACCACTTAATGCTAAGCTACTGTGAGTGATATGAAATCTCTTCTCATGGGTAGTTCCATTGTGGTACCAGATATGAAATAACAATACCCTTTAAAATTGTATATTGTACTATATACAGAAAAGTGACTGATGTCATGGTCTTCACCAATACTGGCTGAATACATAGGCTGGATAAATGTGGATGCAGGTACAGCATTTTAGTCACTCATAACGCTGAGAAATGAACAAATACCTCTACTATCAAATAAAGTTGAGTCCCAACCAGTAGTTTTCATCTTAGCAATCCAAATATTTCATGGTTTGCTAAATGTTGGTATCCAGCTTTACGCTGTATGGTATTTCCTTTTCCATCTTTGTTGGTAGTAATTATTATAAAATCATTTCAGAAAAGATAGAGTTCCATTGGGCTTTGTTAAATGACATTACATTAGAAACATTTGCAGCCTTAAAAGCCCCCCCCCTTAGATTTCCAGCAGTGGAATGTAGGTATAACGTAGAGAAAGGTTATATATTTGAATGCTATTCAAAAATTCAATTCTTCTGTTTCCTCTCTTTCTCTATTCACTTTTGGTGAATATGATGTGTCCACTAAGAAGCAGTAATATGAGATAATTGAAGTCACCTATAGATATATCTATACTGACTTGTTTGTTTTTGTTTTTGGGGAGTATTTCCACCCAGGATGAATCATGCTCATTAAAATTCAAGACACAGAAAAATGGGGGGTGGCCAAATGTTCAGGGACAAACATCTTTAGCATGGAAGAATGCAGTTGTTTACTATCACAGAGCCAAACTGATTTGGTTGTGTGGAGACTTCATAGTCAAATGCTGAGACTTTAAAGGAAGTCAAGTTTAAGAGGCTCCATATCTTTATAAAACAATAAATAAAAGTTTCTATTATTCTATCAGGACAATCAAGGAATCAAAACAATAAACCTAAATATTTGCAATCCAGCACCTGAAAACTGACACTCTCAGTAAAACCTAATCATGCAAAACTTGACTATAGTTATGACAAAAAGAAAGAAAGAAATGTATTTAGAGGCCCCTCATAATCTGAGGTCCTAAACTGTAGCTTCCTTAGTTTATGGATAAATCCGGCACTGCTTTACTATGCTGTATGTTTAACTTGCGTGTCTTCTACTGTATAGCTCCCTTTGCCAGGACTGTGCCCTCCAACTTTGCTTTCTTAAACCACCCACTTTTATTGCTTTCAAATCACTCTTCAAAACCTACTTCTCCTACAAAGGAAACCCCTGAGGGAGATTCCCATTAGCCTTTCATGTACTCCCCTGCTCTGGCTCCAGCCCTCTCTGTAAAAGCTGTCTCGTACAACTAACCCTGTAGTTTTGGAGGGAAAACAATTTTACTTCTCCTCAGTGATTTGTGTGACAGGCCAAACGCCTACACAGAGGCAGGGCCCAAGAGGCAGCATAGATTTTCTTCATGAAATTTCCCTCTGTGCACATAAGAATGTTCCCTTTCTGAAACAGAATTTCCCTCCAGACATATTAGGGTTATCAGAGCAAATTTTATGTATTAGAACCAGCAAAATAAGTTTTCAGTGTAAGGCAAGTGGCATCAAGTCATGAACACAAAGAGTAGTTTTCTTTCTTGATGTATGTTAGAGGCACTATGCAGGTACTAGATTTTAGGAAGAAGAGCTATCTCAAAGCCAGCAAGACTAGGCAGCTACTTTCTTCCTATTGAATATCATTCCCTTACACTATGAACACTCTTGACAGCAGGGTGGACAAGTGTGGGGTTGTTGTTTTTTAAGAGGATGAAAGAAAGGGGGTTATTATTTTGTTTCACAAAAATGTGTATATTAGGCAAAATTACATACAATGATGTGTACATCAGAATAAATTTGCATGAAATTTTTCATGAGTACTTGTTTATTAACAAATTAGCACGCCGTGGAAATGTGAAGAGCAGAACTTAAGAGTATGGGGTGGAGGAATGAAAAGCCAAGAGAAACCTAAATTGACAAATTTGCCAAATCATAGCTGGTCATTAACTTTCCTGTGTAAATTGTGTACAAGGAAGGCTCAAAGTAGACTCTGAGATGCAGTTGGGTGTTCAGGCATCAATGGCTGTTTACTGTAATGCACGTGATTCCCTTCTGTTTGTTGCATCATGCAAAAAATCAACATCTAATAGAATTGGAGAGATGCCAGGTCATTAGAGGGAGATTCTGAGTAGGAGACGCTGGACTACTAAGCAAACATCATGTGTTTTTATTACAGCTGATCAGACAGTTCTGCAATAACGTATTTTCCTACACGGTAAAAAGCACAGCTAGGCAGGCCATCTGAGTCCTCTCAGCTTTTAATTCATAGTGGTCCAGCAGGGAATGAGTGTTTTGACATATAATGGGTTATTATCAGATCCAACTCCCCTCCTTTCTCTTTTGATCCTCCCTACAATCTGTAACTTCAGAGCAGAATCAGTTATGCTATAAGCAAACAACACACTGGGAGCATTTCAGAAATTCCTCTTTCTAATGAAAATATTTCAGTCTCAATCTAAATGAAATCATGAGCCCAAGAGTCTTGAGCAGAGAACAGCAAGTGCCTTTCTCCTGGAGGAATGGTAGCATGAAACGTAGAAATGAAAGATTATGTATGCATTGGTTTGCTTCTGATAAGAAGCAACATTATGTTGTTGTTTCAGCATCAACGTTGTCATCTCTACATTGTCATTGTACTTGGTCCAGTGAAGAGAGCTACTTGTTTTAAGTCCAGAAGAGCTGAGGGCCAGCTTCCTATGTCCCATCATGGTTTTTTCTGGTCAGCTGGGGGGGGGGAATCTAGTTGGTGCATTCTACACAGGCAGTACATCACATTGTTCTGAAAGCCGAACCTGATCAGGGACATCCAGGCTTAGGTCAAAGATTGCCTCAGGTTGAATTGGGCTGCCCAGAGTAATCTGATGTTGTCAGGGTGTTAGTTGGGAAGGATGCAGGAATCTGCTTCATTAGTGTGTTTCCTGCAGTGAACATGCTGAGGAACTTAATCCTCTACTTACTAACTGGTCAGTAAAGGAGTCAGTCCCATAAGTTGCAGGTTGCTCCTTCACAAGTGTCTTCCCCATTGCATTGCATCTCCTGAACTCAGTGGTAGGGGAAGGAGACATAGTGTCTCCCTATTACCACTCCCCGCCCCCCTTGAACATAGGTCCTAATTCCATTAGGACATTAGTACTACCACCAAATTGATTTGAGGCCAGAATATTCGGTGTTCCCTGGGTCAGCCTGGGTGATGGTCAGGGAGGGGGCTGTGCTGTAGTGCACAGATCAGCCATCTGACTTTGGGCTATGTCACATAGGAGTGGGAAGAGGGAGCTTTGGCACCATTGGGCAAAAGAAGGTATAGAGGGGGAGATTTGCTGGAATTCCTGGAGGCTACAGATGATGAGTGATGTTGACAGGCTCACTTATATTGTCCTCAGAATGTGGTGCAGCTATGGACAATATGGGGAACGCTGCAAGATGGTCCACCTCTTCTCAGTAACCTTAACAAGTGTCACTGAACTTAGTAAGAGATTTTATTCAAAGTAGACATTAAGACATTTGGGAAGCATAAGGCCTCACTTGCCTTCCTAGCAACTGCATTCACTACTGCACATGTACAAAGTTGTTTGTAATTATTATCTTTTGTGAGTTGCTGGGGACAAAGTAATCCAAGCTATTAAATACATTTTATAGCCAACTCAGTAGAAACATTTATTTCCATTTTGATTCAGCTTTGATATGCATGATGATATGCATATTACATGTGTATTAGCATACACAGCTAGGGGAGTTCCCTCTGCACACACATTTCTGCCCAGCTGTCATAATCATAGGCTCTTTTTTAATAATAATAAAAAATGCTGCTTTGATCTCTACTGTTCATTCTGTTCCTAGGGAGCACAACCTATCCGAGAGTATTTCCCACCTGCTCTGTGTAGGAGACAAACTGAATTGAACCCATACAGGTGGCATGGATACATCCAAGGGGAGTTTTGAACTGTTCACTGTGTGTGCTAGAAATAACACAAACAGGAATAAAGAGTTATAAATAGCAACATGGGGAGTCATAAAAATGCTGGGCATCATACTTTAGAGGCTTCATCAAATCTGTTTTTAAAAGAACAGGATTCCAACTGGGTTTGACAGGTGTTGGGTCAATAATAATAATAATAATAATAATAATAATAATAATTTATTATTTGTACCCCGCCCATCTGGCTGGGTCTCCCCAGCCACTCTGGGCGGCTTCCATAAAAACCAAAAATACACTAAAATATCACAGGTTAAAAACTTCCCTGAACAGGGCTGCCTTAAGATGTCTTCTGAATGTCAGGTAGTTATTTATTGCTTTGACATCTGCTGGAAGGGCATTCCACAGGGCGGGCGCCACTACCGAGAAGGCCCTCTGCCTGGTTCCCTGTAGCTTTGCTTCTCGCAATGAAGGAACCGCCAGAAGGCCCTCGGCGCTGGACCTCAGCGTCCGGGCAGAACGATGGGGGTGGAGACGCTCCTTCAGGTATACTGGGCCGAGGCCGTTTAGGGCTTTAACGGTCAACACCAGCACTTTGAATTGTGCTCGGAAACGTACTGGGAGCCAATGTAGGTCTTTCAAGACCAGTGTTATGTGGTCTCGGCGGCCGCCCCCAGTCACCAGTCTAGCTGCCGCATTCTGGATTAGTTGTAGTTTCCGAGTCACCTTCAAAGGTAGCCCCACGTAGAGCACATTGCAGTAGTCCAAGCGGGAGATAACCAGAGCATGCACCACTCTGGCGAGACAGTCCGCAGGCAGGTCAAGACAGTGACATCCTTCAAAGTCCACAACTATGCCTCAAAACTTGAGCTAGGTGCCTGTGGTGTGCTGCCTTTCTTTGCATAAATTGAGCAGAAATGAGGAACCTGTGGCCTTCTAGATATCCTTGGACTTCCAACTCCCATTACCTCCAGTCTGCTTGTTCAACAACTCTTCTCAGCGTCCCAATACCAATCTCCTGGCTCTGGGCTGCCTTCCTATGGGATTTCCCTTGTTTGGTGGGGGGGGGGTCCCCGGCTGGTGCCTGCCACCATGCTTCATCATCCATCCAGTCCCTAACATTACATGGCATTCACAGCTCCAGCCCCTCCCTACAGCAGCTCCCCATTCTGCCTCATTGGAGGGCCAGCTGTGGCCATTATTCACCCATCAGCCAAAGGTTCCAGGGTTGGTCACAGCAATTTAAAATACAATCCAAGTGGTTTAAAACAAGTCACTGAAAAAGAGTTAATCCTGAAAATATCTCTCTCATGTGTCAGGGGCCAGGCTAAAGAGGCGTGTCGTCAGTATATGATGGAATCCATATGATGCAGATGTGCTTGTGGGGGAAATCCACAACTTAGGGGCTAACACAGAGGATGCCTTCCCCCAGGCCACCACTCCACGAGCTTCTGAGGGTGGTGAAGCTACCTAGGGAGGTCCCTTCTGCTGATCTTAAGGCGAGAGAGAAAGACAGTGGCATCTTTTCAGATATCTGTGGCCTAAGTTTTTTAGGACTTTAAACACTAGCATAAGCACCTTGAATAGGGCCCATAAACACACATAGTGTTGCATTAGGGGAGAGAGCAGTGTGAGCAGGGCCAGTTCCAAGTCTGAGGGACCCTCAGTAAAGCACCACATCAACTGCAGTCATTTAGGAGCTGTCTATAAAATTCCCTGCAGAGTTGCGTCACTCTCTGGCAATCTAGGGAATTTAAAGGGCAGTTCACAGACCCAGCTGCCTATTGCTAATCGTAGCCGGGAATAATTTAAGTGGGGTGCAGGGCAGGTGTCAGAATGGACACTGCCAGAGCATTGCCGGGGGTGTTGTGTGATGATGTCAGGCCCAACCCTAGGAGTGCCCTTGAGCCTACTTGTGTTATTTCCCCAGTTTAGCTGTAAAGCATCAACTAAAGATGGGTTGTCATTACTGCAAAGCTCTTCTGTGCACTAGAAAATGCAATAGAAATGAAATATTTCTCCTGAGGATGCATCAGATGATTCAGACTTTGTAGAAAAGTTGAAGTTTATTCTTTCCTGCCTAAACCCTTTCAAATATGCATGCCACCAATATGTTCCAAATTCGATGAGTGGGTTTAATTCTTAATTAAGTTGGATCTTTCCATTTGTTCTAGAGATTTTAACAATAGAATACTCAGATTTATTTTATTTTATTTTATTATTTTGTGCGGTGCTGCGCAGATGGAAACCCAGATGCAAGCTGTGTACTGTGATCTAAATCTTTATCAGATGGCCTAATCTGGCTAGATAATTTACATAGACTTTACTTTAAAAGGAGAGACAGACCCACTTCTTTAGTGCATCTACAATGACGGGGCAGCTTTCCAGTTCTGAGTCTGCAGAGCTCATGTTTAAAGCTCATCTCACTTTTTGCAGATTAAAACTGCGGCAGCCTCAAAAGTGACTCAAAGTGACTGAAGAGCAAGACATGGGGAGAGGAAGACAAAATTTCAATGTTTGGCAAAGTACTGGAAAAAGCACAGCTATATCTGTGACTTGGTCATTGAACTAGTTCAATGAATAGCACTGCAGTTTTTCTGCTTCATTGCAAGCACAACAGTTTCTGACAAATCCTTTTATATCTTGAATTGGAAAAGAGAAAGAGGGAGGGGGCAGAGTGGCTGTGTGTTCATGGAAGGATTTTGACATAGTTTCTTAAAATTCCATCAAAGCCACAGTGTACTTTGCTTTCCTTCTAATTCAAAATAGCTGTTAGTAAATTATAAATCTGCTCCACTCATTTAAAAAAACCAAAAACACCCAGTCCTGATTTAAAGGAGTTATAAATCTACAAATGAGTATAGTGACCGGCAGAATCCGAGACCTGGGAGAGGAGAGGGTTGAAGAAGATTGGAAGAAATTCAAGATTAACCTACAAAAATATTGTAATTTGGTTGAATGTTAATAAGGATGCTAGATCACAAACAATTGAGCACCACTAAAATAGTTGGAATTAGGATGATAAGTGAGATTGAGGAAAATATAATTTTTTGGGAGAATTATTAATTATATTTAAATGAGCGGGACATAAGAACGCAAACAAGTTGATAAATTGCTGGCAAAAATTTATAATGATGTAAGTGGGAGTGGGAGACGTGAGGGAGTCCAAAGAAGTTATGAAACTATGTTATGAAATATGTTACATTGTTTATTAATTTTGCATTGGTATTTAAAAATCTCAATAAAATATTATTAAAAAAAAATACAAATGAGTATAGTGGGCATGGAGTATTGTCTTTTTTAATCCTTGCCTATTAGTAAAAATAGGCCTGATAGCCAAAGGCTTCCAAGACCGTGTATTTCACAAATATATATAGTGGATAATTAATGCAAGGATTAGTAATGAACACACACAACATATATTTGAAAACAGAAACATTCTTCAAGGTTTCTTAGCATTCCACAAAGCAGAGCTTTTCAAATTCTGACTTAGAGGGCCTAGATTCTCTCACACTTTGGCAATTTGGAGGATACTATACGCACAATGTTTTACCAGCGTGGCATAATCTCCGTGGAGTGGGGAAACACAAACACATGCATTCATATGCACACATACACAAGTATATACCCCAAATAGGAATGTGCACAATTTCCATGCAAAATGACACATGGGGGAAATGGGCAAACAGTTGTTTTAACTTACATAGAATCTCTCTGGAAAAGAATAATGTTGCATGTTAAATGGCCTCTCTGGATCAATGAGCATCCTTTCATTTGCCCTAAAAAAGGCTCAGTCTGCATTCCAGCCATCATGGGCAAAGGGGCAATGTTTTGTGTGATCCAAGTGAGCATACACAAAATTCTCATAGAGGCTCAAAATGCACGCAGCTGTCTCTGCTGAAACCAGCATCTTTCCCAGCCCACTTCAGGGTACTTTACCTGGTACAGACTTACCTGAGGCAGAAAAAGGGGTGGCAACAGTGGCAGAGATGGTGGCAAGGATGCTTGGAGTATCTATTTCTCTAATGTCCCAGCATCTACTCAATGGGAAGTAGAGATGGGAAAGAAATTCAACTCAGTTCACGTTTAAAGACAAACCTACTTCATCCACATTTTTTGAAACCAGAACAAAAACACAACCATCCTTCAAAATTCATGCTTTCACACAAGGAGTGGGAAGCTTTAGGATTTTAATGCGGTGGGGAGTGGTAGGGAGGTTGGTGAGTAGAGTGAGTAGGGGCACATTCACAGCAATTTTTTGCTACACTCTTCAGCCATAGCTCTCAAAAGGCTTCTATGGGAAGCCTTTATGAAAGGAATGGCAGCTGATTCAGCTATGCATTTTTTGTGACTCGCAGCTGGATGAGGAGCTTGGTATGTATGGAATTCTTAAGCTTAGGAATTTTGGCCACCCAAAATAAAACCCAAAAAGAACTCAATGTGTTCTTATCTGGGAAGATAATATTAGCACAGCATTTGAAGGCAATGTGAATCATACGCGAGCTATGAGACGTCTACATTTTCTAATTAAATTTCAGCCAGAGAGTCTGAAGGCGAAAAATGAAGAAGAAAAAAAGTTTGTGTGTGACACTCTTTAAATAACTGCCATGTCTGTTGTCATTTTGGGTTGAGCCTGACACAGGAGTGTGTCTCAGAGACTTGCAAGTTTTCATGATGTCTGACAGTGAGTGATTCTGGCTAAAGAAGACAAATTCCAGACACTGGTGAGTGTTGTATTCTGTGGCAACTTGTGTTATCAGCCCATCTGCCAAAAGGGTCTTCAGTTTTCTAATTATCTTAAGAATGTGCCAGTGATCCTGCTGAATCTTTTAAGGTTATGGAATGCCAGAATGTCACAAAATCATTTCAGGTGGCCCCTAAATGATGGGAGTTGTGTTTGGATGCTTGGGATTTATGGGTGGAGAGAGTCATGGGTGGCATTGGAAAGAAAAGGGGTTATTATTATCATCTGGCCTTCAGCATGAAGCCCCAGTGTGGCTTAGAACTATTTGAAAAATGCAATATTGATATCAGTGAAAGCAAATTTTAGAACTTGGTCCCCATCTAAAACAGTTTTGTAGAACGGAGAGCACTCTCCTCTACAAGGGCAGACAGGCAGGCAGCTCCCCCCCCCTCTCTCTCTCTCTTCCCACCTTTTCTCTAAGGAGCTCAAGGTGGTCTCATGGTTCCAAGGGCAGAATTGTTAAGTTCACCTTTAAATGAGAACTGAATCAAATTTCTCCCCAATCCCTATGTAGAAAATTGTCAGATAGGTAGGTAGGTAGGTAGGTAGGTAGGTAAGTAAGTAAGTAAATAAATAAATAAATAAATAAATGTTGTATGAACATCCCCCTTCCCTGAGGGAAATTTCTCTAGCTATGTTCTTACTTCTTCTGCCTTCAGATGTTTTGCCGCCTTCTGATGTTTTGCCTGAGAACAACGTTCCCAGATTTGCTTCCATTTTCTCTTTTGGTGAGAAAGTGATGAGCCTGACAAACTTTGGCAGTCAACTCTTTTTGGCTTCCGCAAAAGTCTTCAAGTGGTACTCCTGAGGAGGAACCTTGACATTTACTTTGGATTTCACTTTAGGCAAGATTTTGGTATTGATTATGCTTAGGACCAATGGTTATTTTCCCTGGACTGTGACTGAAACAGTAGTAAGGATAGTGTGTGGTGTGCTTGCATCTGCACACTGAAAGATCACTACACTTTTTTCATTAATTTTTTAAAACATCATTTGGATAAATTTAAATACTCCTTCATAAAAAAAAAACACCTCTAAGCAGAGATTTTTATTACTTCACCCTCAAATCCACTTTCAACCTATCTAACCTCCAAAATTGTGGGACAAAATTTGAGGTGATATTCTGGCATATAATTATTTTTTGCTGTTTAATATTTAGTATATTGATCTAAAAGTGACAGTTCCATAAAACAACATGTAATGCAGTGTGAAAGGCTTCTTAGAATTGATACAGAAGGACTAGCATGATAATAAGGAAAACTAACACAGCAATCCTCACCTCTGAATGCACCCCATAATCAACAAACAGCAAAATCATCATAATCCATCAAATTCCTGGAAGAAGAGATAAGTTCTTACCTGGAACTGAATGGATAGTAATGATGGTACCAGACAAACATTACTGTGGATGGCATTTCACATGGAGCAATCAATAAATGAAAAGGCCATCTCCCATGTCACTACCCTCTGAACCTATGTCAGAGTTGTCACTATCTACTCTGTACAATAAGGATCTGTACATTTCTTCAGCTTACACTGGTTTCTGTTTGACCAAATAGCTGACAAAGACCACACCATCTACATTGCTGGCTTTCTGGCTTGAACAGAGACCCATCCGAGGGAAGCAAAGGTACTTAAATTTCATCCTGGGAGCTGGAGTGTTATTCCCTTTGCAATTAGATGAAGCCCCTTGTCCTTTGTGATCTAGTGACAGAGCCTTGCAAGGCAGCTCATTTTATCATTATATAATAAATCTGTGATGGTGTTCTCAGTTAACACACTTCCACTATGTAAGAAGTCCATGGAAGCGACTAACACCACATGCTTGTTCCAATCAGGTGTTCAAGCAAAGATGCAAGGGCTTAAACTGGGAAAGGAAGGAGGGTTGTTGATGAGTTGGGTTTACCATGGTAGTAGCAGCAGTCCTCTTTGTTTTGATTTAAAAGGGGGGGGGGGGAGTTTAACCAATAAATAAAGCTCCTAACATAGAAGTCAAGGTCTGGTCATCCCTGACTTTCTCATTTCTCAGTGTTCTTAAAATAGTTCCTTGGACATTGAACATTTTGTAAACTATTGGATCTTGCCAACATACTATAGGGCATGGTTGGTAGATCTCAGATTAGTAGAATTTAGCTTGAGTGAACCATTCAACACAAACACCTTAATGGATGAACATATTCCATTACCAGGCATAAGAGACAGACAGCTTAAGAGAGCTGACAATGTTCAGCCCTGAGATAATATGGCTCTGGGCCAAGAAAGGAATCCAGCTTCATCAGAGAATTTATGATGAGCTTTCTTAACACATAATGGAGATTTTTGTGTGTGTTTCCATTAGACTATTTTAAACATTAACTTCAAATTTGTTCACGCTTTTTTAAAAGGGATTTTGCCTGCGTGTGAATTAAGAGGGGACATTGAACTGCACTACCGCAAGGGGAAGAATTTCTGCTAAAAACTGAAAGGCAGATAACATGGACATTTCCTGGGTTTTAAAATCAAATCAACTTGTGCGGCACCACACAAAACCACTCAGACCATGATTTGTCCCATTTACTTTAGTGGAGTGGTTACCTTGGTGCTGAGTAGGAGAAACCTTTGGTTTAATTCAGTGATGGCCAAGCTTGGCCCTCCAGCTGTTTTGGGACTACAACTCCCATCATCCCTAGCTAACAGGACCAGTGTTCAGGGATGACGGGAATTGTAGTCCCAAAACAGCTGGAGGGCCGAGTTTGGCCATCATTGGTTTAATTGATTGGTTTGGAACACAACATACTAATTTCACCATGTGATACAACATCTTCCATTTTTTTCCTATCTTCACAGCTACAAGGAATACGGAAATGCCTCCAAAAATAACTGAGGCATTTACATATGGTTTAGTCTGGCATGAGATGTTGATGGCCATGGCAAATCCAATTGAGACAATTGGTTCAGCAAGGGAAGCTTGAGAAATTCAATAATTGTGAATTCCAGTACAAACTGACTTAATCTGTACCTCCTGCAGCTTTGACTGGTCCTGAATGTCCTGGTGCAGTTCTCGAAGACATAATATGTTCCCAAAAGGTTTATTGGGGGGGGGGATAAATTTGGAAATGTTTATTTTGAAAGAAAATAAAAATAGGCTTTAAATCTATTCAAATGCAAATTTTCACACAGCTCTTAAAAAGAAACAAATGTATTAATGCAGAAATAGGATGGAATGTATTTATGCACAAACACACGTGGAAGTGGAAAAGACTTTGCCTATTGCTAACTTAAATTGGTGGCAGGGATTCCAGGTTAAGACACTACAAACTGTTACTATTCACCATGACAACTTCCTATTGGTTAATCACTGACTCTGTTTCTCTCTCTCTCTCTCTCTCTCTCTCTCCCTCTCCCTCTCTCTCTCTCTCTCACACACACACATACATTCTTATTTTTAAATCTGGTTTATTATTATTATTGACATATTTTAATGTAAAGACATGTTTTGGTTGATGCTGTTTCTCAATATTATATATTTGTTGGAAAAACTCATACAATAAACTAGCCAAATAGCAATATAGGGATGGAGTAGAACCTTTAATGATGCAAAAAAGGCATGGGAAAACAAATGATACTTCCTGTGAAAATAAGAGTATTGCAGGAATATTATCATCTGTGAAATACTGGAGGATATAAAATCCCACCAATCTGGATATATATCCACCAGCTATGTGCAACAATAGCTGCATTAAATCCCTTAGCAGTGTGCTCCACTGAAGTAGCATTGCTACCATTTATTTATACCCAGCCTTTCCACTATAAAAGTCCTCGAGGTAACTAACAAATGCAACTAAAAGCAACATCAAAGACATCTCATATCAATGTCAAGGAGACTATTTCTTTTTTTTAAAAAGAGCAATCAAACCTGCATAGAAGAGCAGCAGAGAACAGAAGTTGTTAATATAAGGAAACATGTGGTGCTGGGCTGCAGCTCCCATCACTCCTGACCATTGGCCAGCAGAGGTGGGGCTTATAGGAGTTGGTATCTTAACAACAACTGAAAGGCCACTGGTTCCCCACTTCTGCATTGGAGCCGTGCTCAGGCAAAAAAGGATGAACTTTGCCTGACATCCAAGAAAGAGCAATAAGAGGAGTTCTCATTGCTCTGTGGTGCACTATCACAGAAGAGGCTTCCTAACTGGCAGCCACAAACCTGAATTCTAGATGGGAGTATCTACAGCAGAGCCTCAGCAGAAGACACAGTGCAAGACACCGTGGGGATGAGGGACAAAGTGGAATTGCAAGATGAAAGCTGGAGGACACAAGGCCCGTTGTCTCTACTCCATCAACAATAATTAAATTCAAGTACACACAAATTATTTCCAAGGAGCCTTGGCAACTGCAATCCGCAAAGGGAACAAACCCTAATTGGCTGGGATCACTCCACAAAAGAGAACATCTCTATAGCAGCAGCAGAACTGCTAAAGGTTAACTGAAGGAATTCTCCCTCCCTACATTGTTTCCTACAGATGTGGGAATAGAAAAAGCATTTTTGAGAGCCTTAATGTAATTAAGCTGTTTTCATTTGTTAAGCAACAGGTGAAGTGTGCAATTGTTTTTTCTCACAGTGTTTTTATTTTAGTTTATTTTCAGATAGTTTAAAATGCATTTTTGCATCTACTGGACATCTTATAAAATCTCCAAAAGAACATTTTGGCTTTTAGCATCCTTAGTTATACCTTCCTGTTAATTCTAAAATATTTGATTCTGAATGTCACGTGGTAACTTTCAGCAGATTATGAGACTATGATCTCAGGTCATTTTTGTAAAAAGTGAGACAAACTACTGGGTCAGTGCTAATAACTGCTTCTAATTGATCGTTATTCTGCTTTCATGTCCATGCATGGTTTAATATCAATACCCTTTGACCCACCAAGAAATTGTTATATAACTGCATTCTCACAATTTGGAGATAAAGCACACAAACTTATAAGTGGAGAGACAGTCTGAAGCTGAACACTTTGATTTAAAACCTAGCAACTCAGATACAAAGCAGAAATTACGGGGCTTTTTTTGTTAAGAGAGAAATGAAAGTTAAGATGAAGCAATAAAGACATACAACATAGCAAAGCATATGGAAATTATTCATTGCACTATTATGGAAAACGTTTCCCCACCCTGCAAAAAAGACTGCATACAATATGGTTCTTAAAGTGTATAGATGACAAACTGGGGTGTTGTGTCCCCCCCACTCCTATTCATTTGCATTTTCTGATTATAATGGATTTTCTAGCAGTGTGCTCTGTGATTTAGCACAGATTTACAGTGAGGCAATTTTGTTTCAGTTATATCTATGAAGGAGATACAATTTAGCCATCTGAAGGAGAACTTCAATAGAAGAAGGAAGAAAGCCAAATAGGAGTCATCAAAGCAGAGGGGCTTTAAGGGGCTGCTTTTTTCTCCCATAAGAGGGCATGCATCAAATCCCACATTCTCCTATGTCACATTTGTAGTTTTTGTGAGATGCCATTCAGGTCTCTTAGGCCCCACCCAGACTGGTCTCTATTGCCTGCCTCTCCAAGTCTCTGTTGCCCCAGCCAACCTAGAGGTGCACAATGCTAGGAAAGAAGACTGGCAACAGACAGAAGTAGGGCATAAGAAGAAACTGAGTGCAACAGCACACTCCCTGCCTGAGATTCCCAACAACCGGTCTTTAGGAGCAGACTGCCTTTGCCAGTGGAGGTGGAACATAGCATGAAAGATTCATGAAGAACCAAAGGTTTCTAGCAACACAGTTTGAGAAGACTATAGCCCAAGATAATAGGGGGGGGGGGGAATGAATATTGCTAAAGTCACATAGAGCTTTTTGTTAATCCGGTTCAGCATATTGTTCAACTGAAAAGATTCTTAACTTGGTCCTCCCACACAGTAACTATCACCACTGAAGCTGGATCTGGTCTGTACATCCATGTTGATGGTTTGTGTGGCACTTCCAGAAGTGGGCCTACGCTGAGTTAATAGTTCTGTAGTTCAGTGGTAGAGTACATGCTTTGCTGCAATGGAGAAGGGCTGTAGCTCAGTCATAGAACTTCTGTGTTGCATTCAGAAGGTCCAAGGTTCAATCCCTGGCTTCTCCAGGTAGGGCTGAGAAAGTCCCCTGTCCAAAATCCTGGAAAGCCACTGCCATACAGGATGTCAGGGATTGATCTGGACAAGAGAGATGGGAAGGGTCCCCTCGGTCTGCTCAGCTCCTCTCAGAAGAAGAGGGGGAGTGGCAATTTTTGCCCTCTCCGTCTCCAGCAGTTTCAGAAGGAGGAGGAGACAGGGCTGCGTCACAGCTGCATGAATAAATGCCTAGCTATGAGATAGTGGAGGAGAAGGGGGGAGTTAGAGAGCAGCCAGCAGAGACCTTCATGGAGAGCCTGGAAGATCCTCCTTCATCAAGAGCTTGTAGGTCCCTATGCATTCAAGAACAAAGGATGCAAAGGAGTATGACTCCTGGGACTTCCCGTAGATTTTCAGGGTGTTGTTGGGAATGGAAGAGGAGGGGCTACTGCCAACGTCTCCTATGCGTGGAGACATGGATCTCTTGTCTTGCAACCAGATGACTGAATAAAAATCCATAAAATATGAACTGTTTGTTCTTTTTGCCTCTGAGACTAACGGGGAAAGAGAGGATACTCCATGCCCGATGCAATTTAGACAATACTGAGCTAGATGGACCAGGGGGCTGACTCAGTATATGACGGCATCCTTTGCTGCAATGGGGAAGATACCAGCAAGTTATTCTTACAGCTGCTGTGCAGCATATACTATAGTCTTTAAAACTTTGCTTTTCTCTGAGTTTTCCAGACATCAAAACCAATTTCACATTGACTAAGTTCACAAAGGAAATGAACAAGAAAGCTTTGGGATTGTTTGTGTCATTTGAAAGTGAAGACCCCTGTGACTAAAATTAACAAGACAGAGGCTCCTTTGCCATCATAAAGCATTTAGATTTGCTTAGCTTCCATTTTGATTAAAATGCCTCATGACAGCTTTATAGTATTAATTTCCAGTTCACATACTCTACTTTTAAATGTTTTCTTTGCAATATAAATCACATTTGCTCGCATTGCACCAGCCAAATACACAAAGGCACAGATAGATGGTTCGAATGGATCCTAAATCGCAAACATACTGTAACTGATCATGATTACCCATTGATAATTCATGGTGATGGAAAGGAGCGTTCTGAATCCAGCATGGTGTTAGAAGAATGGACCAATAAAGGTAAATGACATTTAATTAAATGCTTTCTAAAGACAGTTTTCCCATTAGCCATGGAAAAGCCTAATGAGATAGTATGTGTGGTAACAATAATATTAATCTCATTAATCAGCTTCAGCAATCTTTTCATGTCAGCACTGGTTCAAGACATGTTGTTCATCTTTTAATGTACGCTGTAAGCTGTGGCCCTCCACACGATGCTGTATCATCCCTGACCATCATCTGTGACTATTGGCCACACGGGCAGGAGTTGACAGAAGTTGTAGTTCAGCTGTCTCTGGAGAGACCACCCCTGCTTTAATGCCTTCAGCATGAAGTAGTAATTCACATGTGTAAAATCAGACGCCACAGATAGTGCTGCCATAACACCCTGTTTCAGTCCTCAGCCACTGCCTTTCAGCGGAGTCAAGTCACATAATTTAGCTGCAAGTCGTCAAGGGATGAGTGATCGCATGATGTGCATGCATGTATGTGAGGGAGCATTTTAGAAATCTAGGGATGAAGATTTCTTTTTAAAATAATAATACAGCTAAAATACAAGTAATTAAATAACAACCCTATTAAAATAATAGCACTGAAAACACTCGGAACTATTTAAAAGTAGGCAAAGGGACCCCTGACCATTACGTCCAGTCGTGGACGACTCTGAGGTTGCAGCGCTCATCTCACTTTATTGGCCGAGGGAGCCGGCGTACAGCTTCCAGGTCATGTGGCCAGCATGACTAAGCCATGTCTGGCGAACCAGAGCAGCGCACGGAAACGCCGTTTACCTTCCCACTGGAGTGATACCTGTTTATCTACTTGCACTTTGACATTCTTTTGAACTGCTAGGTTAGCAGGAGCAGGGACCGAGCAATGGGAGCTCACCCCGTCGCGGGGATTTGAATCGCCGACCTTCTGATCGGCAAGCCCTAGGCTCTGTGGTTTAACCCACAGAGCACATACGGAAAAGCATAGTGACCACTGTTAGGCACCATCGTATGAGGACAAGTCATGGTGGGCATATCTGGCAGGAGGTGTGGGCAGTAGGAGCACTCTAATAAGTACTGGGAGGCTGGGAGCCACTTTCCTTAATGGCCAGCAAGGTAGCATTGTAATTCTCAGATCCAGCCACCTGTTACGGATTTTTCTCAGACTTTTATTAAAGAACTGCAATGTTTCAAAAAGGCTCATTTTCTTCCTACAGCATCATGAATACTGGGCTTTTAGGTTTTTCCAATTACTTTCTCAGACAACAAGACATAACTCTGGGGGGGGAAAAAACACCTTTTACTTTCTCTGGAAGTGATTAGAATTTAGGCACATCCTCCTCTATAAGTCAGGTGTAAGTCTGTAAGTCAGAATGAACTAGTTATTATATGATTCCAATTCCCTTTTGGCATTACGCTGGGTTGGGTGGCTGAAATTCAGACCAGCTTGTCACTTGCTGTGATGTTCAGATGCAGGGGGCGGGGTGGGGAATGAAATGAAATTGGGAACCTTGGTCTCGTCTGCAGAGCATGGATTTGGATGGGGTGGAGCAAAATCAAATGAGTCTCTCCCAAAAAGGAAATGAATTTTGTGTGAGAAAGAGGGATCCTCTGGAGGGTACTTTTTTCACTCTTAAAACAGGGGTGGGAAAAGGTTTTTTAAACTGTTCTGGACAATCTTCCTAGGGCCACTTGCCAGCGGTGGGCAGAGTAAAAGACAAATCAACAAACCTGCATGTTAGGTTTGCACAGTAGGCATGTTTCTACATATACATGGGTGCCAACACATTTTTGTTGTGGATGCCTGGCCTCTGGCCGCTCCTCAACCGCAGCGTGCCATGCACCACTGACCGACCACCCTGTAAAAAGCGGCAGAAAAAAAGAGCACCTATTTGTCAGAGAGCAAAAACTTTCCTGAAAATGAGGTCTAGGGTTTGGGCCCAGGAATAGCTGTGACTTTCTATGACCTGATAAGAGGGGTGGCTAACTATAGCCTTTCTAATATTTTTGGACCATCAGTCCTGACCATTGGTCATGCTGGCTGGGAATGATGGCACAGGTGTTGGAGCCTGACAAGAAGTGGAGGAAGACTACAGGTTAACCAACCCTGCCTTATAACCTTTTCTTGCAAGGAGTTGTGGTTCTATAACCCTCCGTTCCAGCCCTCCCCTCCCTTAGAGAAGCTTAGTTTCAGATGTTTCCTCCAGCAGTGAAATAAAATTTGTTTTGTAAAATAATAATGATGATCAAATTATAAATTAAAGAATTTCATTACATCTCAAGAAGCCGCTCTTTCAGATCAGACCTGAAATGATAATGTGTGTTTACTTGTCATGGCGCTCTACTGATCTGAAACTTTTATTTAATATTTCTTCTGTTGGAAATTAGCATCATAACTGTAGGATTTATATTTGCAAAACAGGAACTAAATTTTAATAATCAAGGTATGAATATATACCTTGAGTTGAAGGTGCCTTACTTGTGACAGGGCAATATTGGCTTTGAAAGCAAAGGTCCCTGAACTAATATGTTGATATATCAACAGAAGTCGCATAAATGCATCCCTTGCTGATGGCACATTATGCTGTCTTGACAGTCATAGCTATTCTTTAGTGCTAGTTTCTTTGTTCTGCATTTTCACTCTCCCAAATCCTTAACAAAAAGTAGGAGACTTTCATTATCCTGATGATAGAAGACTGATGAGAAATAATTTAGTGAAGAGTTTCAATTTGGGAGTGGGGGCAGTCCTTATGTCTAAAGACTTTGGGGGAAATCTCCAGCTGTTCCTAAGACACAGATCCCTATTTACATATAAATAGAAATGTACACACCCATACAACCATGTGCACATGCACCCCAAATTGATCCTCACAAAATGAAATGTGCAGGCTTAGATCCCCCTTAATCTAATTGATTCTGCTGCTATTTACACAGTTCTGTCGTCGGTAACTTCCTTGCAGCCGGGTGTATTTGTTAAAGATAAAAAAACAACCTTAAAAATCTGACAGAAGAAGGTAGTGACAAGGAATAGTGAAATCCAGGCTTTGAAAAACCATTCTCCCCACTTTCTTTAATGTAAGTAGTTATGGGCATACATTTGCTTGGGAACATAATTCCAGCTCTCCGATGCTCAGTAGTAAAATACTGCAATAAGGCAACATTTATAGAATTTTCAGATGGTAAAGGTAAAGGTACCCCTGCCCGTACGGGCCAGTCTTGCCAGACTCTAGGGTTGTGCGCTCATCTCACTCTATAGGCCGGGAGCCAGCACTGTCCACAGATACTTTCGGGTCACGTGGCCAGCGTGACAAGCTGCATCTGGCAAGCCAGCGCAGCACACGGAATGCTGTTTACCTTCCCGCTGCTAAGCGGTCCCTATTTATCTACTTGCACCCGAGGGTGCTTTCGAACTGCTAGGTTGGCAGGCGCTGGGAATCCGCCATGGGGATTCGAACCGCCGACCATGCGATCGGCAAGTCCTAGGTGCTGAGGTTTTACCCACAGCGTCACCCGTGTCCCTTTCAGATGGTAGTATTTATTAATTAATTGGAAATATTGACACTCTGCCCTTCCTGCAAAGCCCCCAGGATGGAAATACATAAACTTCAAAATCAAATTTAAGAATAAAAACTGCAAACAAAAAACAAACAAACTTATGAATGAAAGTAGTGAGACCCTTTTTGAGTGGAGCTATGCCAATGGGCAAGTGTTTGTGCATCCATTTATAAAATCCTGCACAAAAAGAATCCTGATGCGGTCAAACACAGGCCAATTTCAAGATGGCTCTTTTGTAGTGTTTTCACAATGCATACATAGCGGGAAGGGGAGATGTGAAGACACTGAAATGTGCCCCAGTACTACAATTTCTTATAACATATATAGTTAAACTAGAATTCAGGAGAAGTGGAATACAGAGCAAGGGAGGCCTACATAATTATAAAGGAATGAAACAAGGAAGAGGTGACGTGACCTTAACTCTCATGGAACTAATGCTCTTTCCTTCATTTGCTACATTGGTAGATCAAGCTATATGGGAGAGAAGGACCTTGGAATCAGTGTACTTATGGTAAAAAGGTAAAGGTAAAGGGACCCCTGACCATTAGGTCTAGTCGTAACCGACTCTGGGGTTGTGGTGCTCATCTCACTTTACTGGCTGAGGGAGCCGGCATACAGCTTCTGGGTCATGTGGCCAGCATGACTAAGCCGCTTCTGGCGAACCAGAGCAGCACACGGAAACGCCGTTTACCTTCCCACCGGAGTGGTACTTATTTATCTACTTGCACTTTGACATGCTTTCGAACTGTTAGGTGGGCAGGAGCAGGGATCGAGCAATGGGAGCTCACCCCGTCGCAGGGAATCAAATCACCGACCTTCTGATTGGCAAGTCCTAGGCTCTGTGGTTTAACCCACAGTGCCACCCACGTCCCTATGGTACTTATGGTAGGGTAACCTCATACATTTTGGTACTTGAGGTAGACACAAAAATGGCACCCCCTTCCCTGCCAGGGAAGAAGGGGTAACGAAGATATCAGTGCTATTAACCCCTTAGGCTGCTGCTATCTAACAGCTTATGCAGAGGTCTTTCTTATATGACACTGAAAATGTCTCCTGCTTTTGAAATAAAACAAAATGACATTTGTCATCATGTGATGAGAAAATAAATTGCATTTGAAATCTATCAAAGAGGAGAGACATTTAAAAGAAATTTTCATGGGTGTGGTGCAAGGTTTTTGTAATGTTTAGAGTGGTACCTCGGGTTACATACGCTTCAGGTTACATACGCTTCAGGTTACAGACTCCACTAACCCAGCAAAAGTACCTCGGGTTAAGAACTTTGCTTCAGGATGAGAACAGAAATCGCGCGGTGGCGACGTGGCAGCAACCATAAGCCTCATTAGCTAAAGTGGTGCTTCAGGTTAAGAACAGTTTCAGGTTAAGAACGGACCTCTGGAATGAATTAAGTACGTAACCAGAGGTACCACTCTACTTTGTTTTTAAGGTGGGCTACAAAGTGCTGGAGAAATGTTTGCTGGAAAGAAACACCCCTCATTTGTACACCAGAATACACACTCACAGCCCAACATTCTGAAGAAATTTGAAAGGAATTCCAAAGCTCTCTGAGAATGAAGTAGACAAATGGAAGTCACTTTTACTGGGGAAGAAATCTTTTGAGAAATTGGAAGACAAGTTTTGGCACAGCATTGGTCTGTTTCATCCTACATTCCTTTTTGCCAGACTGCCTAGGAACTGAATCAGGGACCTTGAACATGCAAAACATGTGCTTTGCCACTGAGCTATGATCCTCTCTCATTATTCCACATGGATGCATGCAATTAATGGTCTGTTGTCACCAAAGATGGAAAAAAGAGCTCTGGATTTTAGAGAAACTTGAAGAATAATGAATAGCGCTCTCTCTCTCTCTCTCTCTCTCTCTATATATATATATATGCAGCCATTGCCAGTCACTGCTTACTATACTGAGCTAGATAGACCAATGTTCTGATTTGGTATATGGAAGATTCCTATGTTCTCATGTTTTTATGCATTTGGGATAAGCATTGTTATTATTGATTTCAATTAGGAATCAGTTCCCATGAGGCATCCCAAAATGATTTACAGTATAATAAAATATATGAAACAGTTTCATGTATAAATGCACTTCAAACAATTGCATATAGAAAAAGAACTTTATCAAAACCATATAAAATTATGGTATGATCACAAGGTCGAACCCTGGAATTCTGCCTATCACATTGAAGCAAGGTTCTCAACACTTATGATAGCAGAAGCACACACTCCCCCCAGAATTAAAACTGGAAGAACAATTCAATATTACACCCCAAAAGATTTACTTTACATAGTACCCATACTCACAGGTGAATTCAAAGGACAGGAGATTTTCCTTTGTGTTTTGTGTTGTTGGGTGGTGGTGAGAGGGAGTAAAAACAATGAATTTCAGAGATCGAGGATGTCCAATCTCCAGTCAACTGGTGAACTATTTCTTCCATACTTCGAATGTCGTGGAATGACACTATTTCATTACATTAGTGGTCATTTTGAAGCACTTTCCAATGGGAAAATGGCAGCTGTCAGTTTGGCCCTTGCCCTTCCTGCCTACCTCAAGGTATGTTCTGCAGCCCTTGTGAGGGCAGGGGAAAGAAAAGCAGGATGAGTTAAAGCAGAGGCAGGGAAGACCTCTATTCTGCTCACCAAAATTTGAATGTGGCTGCACCACTATGGAAGCAGCCCATTTGAATTTTTGCAACAACCCTGCTTGGGACTGCTGTTCAGAATGTCTAGCACTGTGACTATCACAGGCACCTCTCACATGTATTTTGCAATGTGATTAGTTAGGAGTGACACGGCTCCAGCCTCACCAACATGCCTGCTCCATTATTTGAAAGTTGCTTTGGGTTAGTGTAGAATCTCCTGCTTCCTTCTGCAATGCCCCTGTCATGGTGTCACATTTAATTTTGCTATGCAAGTGGGATCTGCCCTTCAGCTATGCATTGCGTTGGTGTATAGGCACCAGCTATACAGTGGATTTGCATATACACCTAATTATCTCCTCATCAATGTGTCTGTTATGTATAATTAAAGCTGTATATTTTAAAAGTGTTTTTCAAGACTGATGTTAATTATATTTGGTTACATTTTTCACAATTACTGTTAGTTACATTATATCTGAAGATAAATACATGCCAATATTTGGCAAGCTCTCATCCTGGTAAATGACATATTGTGCAATTATATACTGTGGGAAGTTTACACAGCTCTGATTATTACCTGCTAATATTATTTAGGTTTGCTGTATTTACCTGTAGGATGCCTTTAGGAGTTTATAAAAGAGAGAGGGGTGTCAAGAATGTATAACTTGCTGCTGAAATGGGGCACTCAGGATGAAACTGTAAAATCGGTTATGATTAAATGAGCACAAGATGTTGGACATAATATTATGATGGCTGATTGGGAACAGTTATGGACCACAGGTATGAAGTTTACGGCATGTAATGCCTTAAGAGAGAATATAATGAAAATGATTTATAGGTGGTACATGACACCAGTCAAGCTTGCAAAAATTTACCATTTGCCCGAAAATAAATGTTGGAAATGCAAAGAGACTGAAGGTACATTCTTTCATCTTTGGTGGACATGCCCAAGGACTAAGACTTTCTGGGAGATGATCTATAACGAAATGAAAAAAGGTATTTAAATATACCTTTCTGAAGAAACCAGAGGCCTTTCTCCTGGGCATGGTCGGCCAATTGGTGTTAAAGTAGGACAGAACTTTCTTTATGTATGCCACAACAGCAGCAAGAATACTTATTGCAAAGTATTGGAATACACAAGATTTACCCACCCGGGAAGAATGGCAGATGAAGGTGATGGACTACATGGAACTGGCAGAAATGACTGGCAGAATCCGAGACCAGGGAGAAGAGTTGGTGGAAGAAGATTGGAAAAAAATTAAAGTTTATCTACAGAAACATTGTAAAATTGAGGAATGTTAGAAGGATATTGGAATGAAGCTATGTGGTTTTAGCAGAAATGTTATAAAGGATTAAGTAGAAATGGATTGGTAATTAGTGAAAGAGGAGAATGTAAAATTATAGTATATCAAGATAAATTTTTAGGATAAAAACAAAGATGGAAAGGACTTGCTGAAATATCTAATTGAACTAAAATACAAAAAAGGGAGGTGTGAGGAGGTCAAGGAAATAAGCAAAGGAAAGAAAGTTATGTAAAGGTTGGATTTGTGTGTTTTTTTGTTTTTTTGTTTTTGTTTTTGTGCTTTGTTTGTTTAACTTTTTCTAGTTTTCTTTCTGTAACCTTTAAAATTTTAATAAAATCTATTATAAAAGAGAGAGGGGGATCATCTGTAGTTTGCGACCTGAGGGCTGAATAAAGCGTCTGGCCCAAAGGCCGAGTTGAACTGGGGCCATTTTGTTTAAGCTTAAACCAATAAAAAAACCTGCAGATGGAAACAACTGTGGCAGATCATTTTCACCTGAGGCAAACTGCAGCCACTATGGTGACCAAAAACTCCTAGCTGCAGGAAATAGAGGCATGGCTGTACTGCCTATCCCTTCCCCAGCCTATACCATGAAAGAAAGTGGGTGTTGCTGAATCACCCTGCACAGGGCCTATGGCTCCAGGCAGATTTGGTAGGTTGTCCTCGAAAGTATCCCCCCATCCTGACTCAGGGTTGCATAGCCCAGGGGGCAAGTCTTAAGACCAGCTCACCACCCTGAATGCTTCCTAGGGGGGCAGGGGGTCACCTGGCTGAAACTTTACTTCTCCCCTTCCTTCACCTAATTTCCAAAAGTGGTCAGATTAATGTATGTAGCTCTTCACTCACTCCTTCCTTGGTTGGTAGGAAAGCACCATATTGTGGTCCATCAGGTGCCAAAATGCCTTGGGCTGGCCTTGGCTGTACTACTAAATGTCAGGTGTAATCGGTGTGGGCTTCCAAGAGGTGGTTGGCCAGCCTCTGTGGGAATCAAATTATGTTTATTAGTCTTTCCTGCTCCAAAAAGATTAACTTATTAGTTATTATTAGTCTTTCCTTCCCAAAAAAGAATGCTTGCAAAAAAGCATTAAGAATAGCCAAATACCACAAATTTGTATGCTTCTTTGTTTGCATCTGAAAAGAGCTGTGATTTTGTTGACTACATGCTTCTAAAATGGAATGTTTGCAGATGGGATGTTTGTTTAGGAGGGTGTGGATGACAATTTTGCCCAAAACGCCCACCCCCCCCCCAATATTTCCCTATGGATAACTGGAGACATTAATGTATATTTCATTCCAGTTTGTTACTGTATGTGAAAGCAGCAGGAACAAAGTTGTCCTGTATTCAGTACTTTATGTAATGTGCAGTTATCATAGATGTTGCAGTCAAGGAAAGCCAGTATACTTTAACACATATACATTCAGGCGAGAGCTATGGAAATACTTATTTTAGGGACAAAAATGTGCTCATTAATGTTAATAGGAATGTATGAGGACTGAGCAAAACACTGAATAAACTCAAGGTATTTGTTTGCGTGTCAAGGTTCCCAAGCCACCCCAAATAACTCACACATCAGACAGAATTTTTCTTTAAGGTTTTTGGCATAATTTTGGCCACAGCTTTATTAAAATACAAAAAATGTGAATGGTTGCTTAGGCATTGGTTGTGACTATCTGCCCCCAGTGGGGACAGACTGACATTTTGCAAGCTTGAGAAAGTCAGAAAAGGGGAATATGTTTTGGGGATAGCAACGAAGCAGGGAACCTGCCCTCAGCCCTCCCCAAATACAACCAGGGGCTCTTGCGTGGCCCTATCCCCTTGACAGGGTTCGGACAAAAGCAATGGTGAGCCCCTGTATTCCTTTAACAGAATACCCTTGCAGCAGCATCTTTAGAGGGGCAGGCACATGCAATCCATGCCCCTCAACCAACCAAACCATAAACCAATGCCTAACCACAACCTTGCAAGTTGTGACGAGTTGCTATGCAGTAGGCAAAAACCAAATGGCCCCAGCCAATCAGCCAGATGGACAAAATTCTACTGGGCCCCTGCCCCAAGAGCAGACAACCCCATGACAGGCATAGCAAGGTCAAGCAAACAGCCTAAAATAGGGAGGGGGGATGGGCAATCCGATGCACAGAGCGAAAAGAGGGAGCTCTACGCCTCGTGCAGGGAGTTTTAACATTTCTGGCTGTCAATCACAGAATGGCAACATTAACTTCTTCCCAACAACAAGGGAAGCCCAATCACAACAGTGGCCAATGATCAATTAGCACCCCCCCCCACAACTTTGGAGTGTCTTGTAGGCCCCCACCACAACACGTGCTCTCCATGAAGGAGAACACGCTTTATCAGCACAGGGCTTTCGTTTGTACTTAAACTCTTCTCTATAGTGTTAAGTGTTTTCTTTTGGGGTGGAAGAAAGAAAAGGAGAGCTTGAATGTTCCTTTCTCAGAACTCAAATGAAGAAATTTCTCAATAATTAATGAGCATATATTTTAAAATGTCACATTGAACTTTAGAGGGACACTTACGGTGATGAGAGGGGAGCTAACGTATACATGTGTTCTCCAAATCTATGAAGGCCCTAGAAGGGGTCCATAAAACACGCCATGTGTTTTAAGAACACAGGCTAGCTCCACTCTACCAAAAAGTAGGAAGTGGGGAGAAAAAATGCTTTGATTCACATTGTACCTCTTCCCAGCACACACCTCTCACCAGCCCTATTTCACATTCACATTCAGAGTTGTTCCTCCTGGTAAGAATGTGTCCTTGAACTCTGTTCATGCCCGAATGGAGTATAGAGAGGTGTGGGTAGAAACTAGCCCATTGTACAAAGGTAACATTCACATGGATTGCCTGGTCACCTTTGTCTCTGGCTCTGCCCACCACTACCATGTGGTCCCCAGAATGATGCCCAGAAGAGAATGTGGCTTTCTAGCTGAAAAACATTCCCTGCCCCTGGTCTACACAGATGCTCAGATCTAAAATAGTTTTTAATTCCGCCCTGCTGAATTTAATTAACCAAATCCTTTCCTTTCAATATCTAAAACATAAACACCATATACTAGGTGACTTTGGAGAAATCTAAATTATTTTCCTGGTTGATATTTTCTTGGCTTCTTTATGAAGTACACACACACTGTTTCTGAAGGGCTTTCTTTATCTTTCAAGATATCTGTTGCAAATTCGCCCCACTAGGAGACGGTCAATACCAAAATGACAAATCTTTTGTTTGAAAGATGGGTGGTTACCATTTATGTATTGCTGTGGTTACCTAACCTTGCTATTTCCTTCACCCCAGATTTTTGGGAAACAGTATTGGGTACTCCATTGATTTTAAATAAAGCTGTAACACCAGATTGTTATCCCCTGCCTGCAGCTGAGATGATAGTGGGTATATGAGATTATGTGCTTTCAAGTAACATGGATAAAAATAAAATAAAATAAAGGGATTTCTTTTTATTCTCAGAGATCCCAGCAATTCAGAAGAACCTTAAATACTTCCATTACAAGTTGAAGATTACTATTTATTTCCCACATATACATTTTTGCACTGCTATCCACATGGTTCTATTTTCAGAACTGTGGGATTCCAACTAAACACCAGGAAGAACTTTCTGAAAGTAAGAGCTGTGTGACAGTGGAACAGACTCCCACAAGAGGTGGTGGACTCCCTTTCCCTGGTTTAAGCAGAGGTTGGGTGGTCATCTGTCATGGATGCTCTAGCTGAGATTTCTGCATTGCAGGGAGTTGGACCAGATGATTCTTGGCACCCTTCCAAATCTACAATTCTATGATAATTTACCATAATCATGTATCTTTGCTGACATTCTTTCTCTTTCTAGTGACAGCGAGAGTTGAGGAACCTGTGGACTTCCAGATGTTGATAGACTTATTTCTAATTCCTTTTTATTATTGATTACGGCCAGGCTTGCTAGAGTGGATGGGAGTGTCACAGGTTCCCAAACCTTGGTTCTACATCAGGAACTGGAAAACTCTGGCCTTCCAGATATTGTTGGACTCCAGCTTCCATCATCCTTGACCACTGGCCATGCATTCAGTGTAGGAGAAGCTGTGTCAGTACAAACAGAGTAGGATTTCTTAGGTGATATTGATTGAGGCTTTATGTGGGTGCCAGAGGAGCTACTACCAGGTACAGTCATACCTCGGGTGATGAATGCTGTGGGTTGCACATTTTCGGGTTGTGGACCGTGCCGAACCCAGAAGTTACTTCCGGGTTTTGGCGCTTGCGCATGTGCAGAAACACAAAATGACATCACGTGCATGCACAGAAGTGCTGAATCGAGTCATGCGAGTGTGCAGACATGGTGCTTTAGGCTGCGAATGCTGTGGGTTGCGAATGTGCCTCCCGCACGGATCACATTCACAACTGGAGGTATGACTGTACACTGGAGCCTGTGAGCAAGGCATTGGGACCCTAGATCTATACTGGCTGGCAGCAGTCCTCTAGGGTCACAGGCAGAGGTTATTTCCATTGCCACCTCCTTGCTCATTTTACTGGAGATGCTAAGTTTTGAACCTGAGGCATTCTGCATGCAAAGCATGTACACTACCACTGAGTTATGGTCCCTCCTCACAGATATGGTCCTACTGGGAGGTGAAGACTTCAAAGCAGAGCTGGAGCTGATCAGAGAACGAAGTGTATCTGCCCTACCAACTGCTGTTCTATTTCTCCTTAGATGTCCTTGACTCATGCTTTTCGAGTACAGTAGTTACATGGAAGATAAGAGCAATACATATGTGAATGTTGTTGTTCATGTGGCTGCCTCTCTGGAGAGTGGATGCATTAGCAAGCAGTTCAGCCTCACCTTGCGAAAGAACAGGAAGAAACTCCGTTCGCTGATTATACCTTAGAGTCCTAAGCAAACTCTTGTATTTTCCAGCCTCATGTTGAGTGCAATTCTTGCTCACAGGGTCACTCTTATCACTCTTTCAAGGGCAGTTCTGCTGTTTTCTGCAGGGCACAGTAACATAATGAAAGCAAAGACAGATGTTACCAGAGATGTGAGGTTGTGTGGTTTTAACATAAAAGAGTAACAACCTCAGCATGATAGCACTGCCTAAAATGATAAACTCATTTCCCTTGGTGTGGTGTGCAGTGCATGTTGCCTTTGCTTCTTTGAGCTATACATTGCTTACCAAGCAGTAAGTGCATGGAACAAATAAAAGGCTCTTCTATCAATGCCTGTTGTGCAGTTGGGGTAAGATGGTGACCATGGCCTTATTGCAGGGGTGGGGGACTTCAGGCCTGGAGGCTAAATGCAGCCTCCTCCCCAACCTCTTTGTCTGGCCCCGAGAACGCTCTCCCTCTCTGTTCCTGCTTCGTACCCTGAGTGTTGAACTCTGATCATGCTTGATAGAAAAGGGTGTGTGAGTTTGTGTAGAAACTAGCCTACTGTAGGAAGGTAAAATTCACACCCGCATTCTGCCCACGTACAACTGTGGCATGCCTTAAGTACATTGGAAGAAAGGTGGGGAATTCAATCAGTTGAGAAATAGGTTTTATAGATAATGCTATAATGATCTTTGTTTACATGGGCGATAAACCTATGGTTGTTTCAAGCTTTTCCTCACTATTTGTCTCAGAGCCAATTCATACCAATTATATTTGACATGATTGCCTTGATGCAGTTTGAACACTTACGCTTTCCAGGCAGTGTTCATGCTTTAAAGCTTTGTGTCCAAGCACTCTTTTTGTTTTGTTTTTGTTCTGTTTTTTGCTCTGGCGCTTTCCTCACTCAAGCCTGCTCTTTGCCGCTGATTTGGAGCAAATGGCAATCCACTTGAAACTTGAATTGCCATTTGTTACTCTTCAGCTTTAAAGACTGGGTTTTTTGCGGCGAAAGCTCTGGGGTGAAAATAGAGCACTCGGACACAGGGCAAAAGGTAATTGCTACTTAGCTATTTTACAAAACAGATCCATGCACAAACTAAACTGGTAATTCTGGATGTGCAATGATGAAATAGAGATGAATCAAGAGCCCCAGTTCAATCTGGGACTCTCACTATCCATCAGCTTGAGTCTCTAATATGGGATTCATTCAGAGATGGAGGTTATTTAAGGAGTTGTGAGCCTGGGAAAAGTGATCATGGTCACACACACACACACACACACACACACCACACTTTTTTTGATGTAGTATGTAAGAATAGTATCATAATGGTGTTTTTATAGTGTAATTCTATACATGTCTTCTCAGAAGGAAGTACTATAAGGTACAATGGTATTTATTTCCAGATAAATATGTATAGGGTGCAGCCTTATTTGTTTGTATGTGTGTGTGTGTATTTTAAAACTAGGCAACTTTTATTATGAACAGTTTTATTAAAATGATCATGGTCTATTAAATATTTTAAAGCTTTTTTTTTTAAAAAAAACCTATATTTTATTCATCATCACCATTATGAACATAGATATTGAACTCACATAGCAGCATGTTGAGTTATTTTTTTATACAGCTACCTAACTGTGGCTGGGATATCACCACGTCTTGTGTTAAAATATTTAAATATCCATTTAATTATTTTTTGCATTTAGAAAGAAGGCGAAAGGGAAGAAAATGTACCTTCCATGCTTTTAATGAAGACTTATTCATGTATTCACAAGGACAGCGGTACTTACACATACACATATTATATTTTATGTATGTGGATATAAATAAGAGAAGGATGCACTTTTAAAAATAAAATAAATAAATAAAGCATATGGGTTCAGTAGGCTCCATTATTTCCTTTCTAAAACCACTTTGTCTCAGTGCTGCAGGAGTCACCAATCTTTTGGGGCCAGTGCACACATTTGGAATTTTGAGAAAGTGGTGTGGGCACCAATCACAAAATGGCAGCTAAAGGGGTGTGGCGTGACACAAAATGGATGCCACATCTAAAGAGCAGTAAAAGAGAGAAAGGCACAATGTGGTGCAAGCATGTCCCCTCCGCCCACCATCCATCCATCCATCCATGGTGGCAGGGGGAAGAATCTGCATCAACTACTTTCACACTGGTTCACAGACATAAACTTTTTGCATCTCTTCTCTCTTCATAACAGATGGGAGAGTGGGTATCTCATCCTGGCATTCAGTGAAACGTGGGCATGTTTAAAGGTTGTATCCAATGTAGGAGAGGCTGAGCTAGTGCAAAAAGGAACTGACAAGGAAGAGCAAACAGTCTCTTGTTCATTCTAGATCTGTTTTCTCTGATGGCAGCAGAGTTCTAAAATTTCAGGCAGAAGCTTTTTGCTTTTTTCTGCCTTCCCTCCCCCAAGCCTGCCTACTGGAGATACTTTGGAAATTCTTTTAACTATACTAGGGACTTTCTGTGTGAGAAGCAAGTGTTCTGCTGTGGGGCTCCTGCGTGAGTTTAAACACACTCAGTTCCTTCAGTTTTGTTGTTTCCTGTTTTTACATGGGCTTAAGTTAACTCAGGACTGGAATCATATAAAATCGGTCTGAGGCCTGCCTGGGATTCAGCTGAACTCTTTCATGAACCAAGAAAACAGAATTATCCTGGTTATCCTGTCCATGTGCTGCGGTTGACTCTCTCAATAAACGTACACATACCCCATGTTGCAGACGCTGCAAATTATTGTATGGCTGCTATTGGCATATCTTATAGTGAAGCATACAGGCTTCGGAGGGCCCATAGGCAAGTTGACCAAAGGAAACCATGCATAGCAACTGAATGATACTGCTCTTAACTGAACATTCTGGTAGCTGCTTGCATGCTCAGAGTTGGTAAGTGAACAGGCAGTGATAGCCAGGAAGGAGCAGCATCAGGACCAGCAGGTTCCAGGGATTAACAATGCCCCCATCCATGCAAGGGCATAGGCCTTGACAATAGCCCATCAGTGCCAACCCCAGCTGCCAGCCTCAAACACAAAGATTCAGAGATGCATTTACTTCTGATGCCACACATTTAAATTAATGTATACAATGGAGTTCAGAAGGTCACACTCATGGCAGAGTGTGCATGTTCAAAGTGGCTCCCAGAAGTCTCAGTTTATTTATGACACTCACACACTGAGCTCTTTTACATCTTCAGCACCCACGCTCCTCTCCCTGCCTCGTCTATTAACTTTGCCCTCTGGCTTCAATCTACAAACTAGTCTTGTCTGTTGTTTGCAAAGCTGGCATTTCATCCCCTAGGCAACTGGGGCAACAAAACAGACCTTATTCCAGATAGAGAAGAAGGGACAATGTAAGTGGTGTTTCTTATGGTTGTTGTTGTTGTTGTGTTGTTGTTGTTTGGAAATACCATGCACACACTGTTTGGATTTCAGGTGGATTAATTCATTCAGTGTCTTCTAAAACTTGACCAAAGAAGCAATTAAGCCAAGTCACTTAAGTGAGTAAAAGTGCTGGCCATTTTCTAAGGCTGTCTTGTTCAAGGTAAATATCTGCAGAATTAGCCAATCCAAATGATTTACAAGAATTTCTTTTTGTGTCCACAATACTGTCTTTGGACTTGCTATAAAATAGCCTCATTTCCATCAACATTCCTATTGTTGTGATGGGAGTTTCTATATTCTCCCTGGTCTAAAGTCTTACCAACCATCTTTATTTCTGCCCAGACCCTCCTAGTGTCCCTGATTTAGAGAAGCAGTAACGGTTTCTGATTGGAGCCTGCAATGTCCCACTTTTCCTTAGGACATCCGTATTTTCATCAGAGAAATGTTGACGGGTAGCTCCATTTTGTTGTATGAGTCAAAACACCCTCCCTGTAATTTACACTCCTAGACCTAGTAATAGTGTAGTGAATTTAGGAATTCAGAACACTAAAGATGAGGGAGAAAATGGATCCAGTTTGCCTTTAAAGGTCAGGTAATGTGGACAAAAATGCAAATGCCAGGTTTAGGTATGCATAAAAATGCATATATTGCCAAAAACAAAGCAGAGAAATGGATTATATTTGGAAAAGCTACCTCTAAAGATGTGTAGATGCAGAGAATTTTGCATTAAAATGCTGATATATTGCAATGAGGACTTTAAAAATGGATTGGCAAGCTAAGGTGGAGCACTGAACTTAAGACTGACAAAATGAGAAACTGAGAGAAACTAAAACTGACATTTTTTTATTATCCCTCCTTATGATCACTCCTCATTCCCTTCCTTTTCGCCCTCCCCATTTCATTGTATGTGATTAATATCACATGAACTATGCAAGACACACACACTCACCCACCCTTTGGCTGAAATTGAAAGCAACTCTTTAATTTACTCTCCTTCACATGGCTCTTCTTTCTTTTAAATTCCAAAAGAGGACTTGGAAGCCACTTCTTCTCTCTAGGGTTTCTGACCAAAATCCTTTCCCCTGCAATACGAAAGCAATGCAAGAGGTTTGTGGTGTGCTTTGCTGAGGGACCCTTCTTTGTTTCTTTCTTTTCTGTTTACCTTGGTAGAAGCCAATGAGCTGCAGAGCAGCCTCATTCCCTCCCCATTCTACAGGGACCACTTCTATGCTGGGAAACTTTGGAGAAACCACAGAAAGAGCTTTGTGGGCCAGAAGAGCAAAGAGGTCATAAGTCAGCCTGAAAACTGTAAACAAAGCAGAAAAGTGTCATTGAATTGAATTGGCAGTTGCCACCATGGTTGAAAGTTATTGTAACAGAGGCCACCTCTGCAAAGCAGGAGAAAATAGAGTGGCAGCTTTTCAGTACATATACATATAGGGCCCTGCTCAGTTGTTTATACTGGTGTATACCAAATGCCTGAGCAGGCTTCTGAGAATGAACCAGGAGGACTATAGGCATGTTGGTCATACCTGATGTACAACATACATCTACAATTGCACACTGGTCTCCTTTAGATTGATTCAATTAACTCTCTTAGACCCATCAACAAAAAAACTTTCAGTTTCACCAGTCACATTAAGGTTTCCCATGTTCACTCAAGATCCAAAATGCCCAGAAATTGCAGCTGTTATGGGCCATGTCCTTATTGGACACATCAGAGATTCTTTAGTTTTGATTCCTACATTGCAGTGGGTCAGACTAGATGACCCTTGTGGTCCCACTGTGGTTAGGCAGTGGTGCTCCTTATATCTGAGTCACTACTGTTTACTGGGAGGGAGAGGGGGAGGCAGGGAGGGCAGCATGGGGCAAAGGTGGCAGCAGAGCTACTGCTCCCAACCTATCTAGAAATGAGCCCAGGCCAGCAGCTTACTGATCAGAATATTTCTCGTTCTACTCTCACACTGCTTCTGGTTGGCTCTAGCAAATCTAAGAAGAAATTATGGCACATCCCATATAGATGCAATACAATAAAGATTTATTGCTCGTAGCTGTGAGCCATTGAAACTATTACACATGAAATGTCTCTTGACACAAACACGCAGCATGAGCAAATATGCTTCCTGTTTAAGATGAGAACAATCCACGGAGATGTAGTGAACTAATTTTGCATAAATATCCACAAACAGATTACCCTCATTCTTTATCATGGTAATGGGCTGGCCCAAGACGCTTTGCTGCCTGAGGCAAATGACAAGGTAGCACCCTCCCCTTTCCATGTACGGATTGGATGGAGAGCTGAATCGTCCTTCAGCAAAGGTGTCAAGACGAGCTCCAGTGAACCCAAGGGCTCCAGTGCACCCAAGGGCAGCAGGCTAACTGAAGGCATGCAGGGCATATGGTACACACAACTCGCTCCCACTGCTATTACCAACCCCTCAAAATTTGCTCCCTGAGGCAGCTACCTCTCATTGCCTAATGGTAGGGCCAGCTCTGGGGCTGGAATTTTTTTTTTGTTCTCCTGTAACACCTCTTACATCCCTGGAAGGGGGACAGATAAGAGCTTGTGAGAGCATGTAGGTACTAGCTTCCCATGCAAAGGTAAACTTAACATTCACTGCTCCACCACCTCTGCCCCCTCCCACCCCTGGCAAGTGGCCCCCAGATGACTGCTGTGGCCCTTGAGTTGAAAAAGATTTCCCCACCCCTAATTACACGATAAATTAACTGAATCTAAAAAAGCACTTTCCCATTAATTGCCATTGTTCTCTCCTCAATTATGTCTAAATAAGCCTATATTGTGCATAACCATCCCTGACCATGGGACATGAGAGAGAAATTGTCTATCGAGGAGAATCGCAGTCAGTGGATGCTGTTTGATAAGAGGCCAAGAACTGCTTGCCCCTGCCTAGCCATCTCATTCCAGACCTACAAATGTGTTTCCTTTACCTCCTTGAAAACAATACTTCGGGCAAATGGGCAGTATGCATGTTTATTATGCCTTAATAATACACTTGTATGATTTAAAGGCTTACGATCCTGAACTCAAGCTGAAACAGAATGCAATATCCACTTCACCCTCTGGCTTTCCTTTCCTTTCATGGGGGGGGGGGGGCACATTGCATTTCTTCAGTGAAAATTACCACACTTGTTTCTGTCTCCATTTCAGAAGCACAGCTCCGACTTTGTTTAAATATTAATGTGCACTTCTTTGGGATATCAACACAATGGTGTTGAAAGAGCCCAGACCATTAGGATTAAGCTACCTAAGGGTACTGTCATGGTCACATGGTGCTTTGGCATGCATTTAATTATGCTCATTTCACTGCTGCTGAGTGCCAGATTATTGTGCTCCAGCGGTTCCTGTTTTCTGTTACCAGCCCTGAGTAGTCATCGAATGTCATGGACTGGCTGGATGCAGAGGAATGGCGGGGGGAACCAGCTGGGGAACTTCCAAGGGAAGAAAGATCAGAGCCTAGGAATTGGTGAGGGAACAATGTTGGCTGGTCAAATGGAGAAGAGGGGGCAGACTAGGAGGAAGAGGTGTCAGAAGCTGGAGAGGTAACAGGGTTTAGTGGGCAGGAAGAGTCTGTGGCAGAGAGCAGTACAGAAGGAGAGGCAGAAGCAGAGACTGGCAAGGAGGGGGTCAAGAGGCTGGGATAAGTCAGGCTGATGAAGAATCCAGGTTGTCTCCCCCTGCTGCTGAGATTTATTGCTGACCTGCTCCTGACACAGAACCACTTTAGAGTTGGAAGGTTCCACAATGATCATTTAGCTCAACCCCCTGCAATGCAGGAATTACCGCTGAATAATCCCTTACAGATGGCCTTCCAGTTTCTGCTTAAAAACCCGGTAGCTCTTACAGTCAAAATACTTCCCAATGTTTAGTCCAAGTCAATCAATCATTTTTTATTGCATATAGCCAAAGGCCTTTACAATGGACAACAGAGAATAAAAGGATACTTTCATCTAAAATCATACACGTGACCTGTAGCAGTTTACAACATGAAAAGAAATTTACAACATTAAGACTTAAGATTGGAGCGCATTCACATAGCTGGAACAGAGCTTCTTGGCTGCCAGAGCAAATTTGACTATCTGATGTGTAATATATAGATGGTTATCTGCTAGGAGTTCCAACTGTCACTTCCTGTACAGATCAACCTGGCGAGCTAATTAAGAATTGGCAATATAAATCTTCCTCTGGGCATTGTATGCAGGGGGCAAGTCAGCAGGTAGTCTGTGATGTCCTCTTCCTGATTGCATCCATGTACATTGTATACTGTACATTTACAATCCATATGGGGAATTCCCAGGATCTCCCCTCTAAATATGCTGAGGGCATCTGTTGAAATCTTAGTTATACAAAGGTCCTGTGTAGTTGTGGGAAGATCAGAGTCTTACGGTAATGGGGACTTGAGTGATGGATCTTAATTTGGGGGTACCAAGTATAGTAGCAGGCAGCAATGATGGCTGCTCTGTCTTGGTTGGCATCCATTTGGAGATTATAAGCACTAAGCTTATTGTGGCACTTTTGTGCCCAGCCCCCTGTCTGTCCTTAGTTGCTCTAACCAGCAGAGCTTAGTAAGAGTATGATCCTCAAAGGCATTTTGCTTGCGCCAGTATCTCAGATAGGCTAGATCAATTCTGCCTGCTAGCAAGAGAAGCACCAACTTGGCTCTGAGGTGGGCTGCCGGTGTCCTGCAGGGAAGCCCCAAAATCTGCCTCACATTTTGTAGGACCTCAATTTCAGATTTGACACCAATTCCCCATATCTCAGTTCCATAGAGCATTTGGGTGATGATTTTCGAGACAAAGATCTTAATAGCTGGGATTAACTGTCTGCCCTTTGAATGGAAGAACCTATATAGCTGCCCAGCTTGCTCACATCTTCCATGTGACAGCCCCTTAGATATTTAAAGATGACTATCATATCACTTCTCAGTCACACAGTCATCACTCAGTCATCATCAATTTATCTATATAACACATTTTCCCACAAGCTTTGAAATGATGCTTTCTGGGTACAGAGCTAAGCTGGCCCAGGGTGCATTGGATCCCAAGCCAGCCCCACTGCCATCACATGATGGCAACAGGTACAATCCAGGACCAACTGCTGCACCAAATCCAGGCAGGAACAACCATTTGCCTGTACCACCTCCAGCCACTGGGGCAAATGTGTTCTATAGTATACACCTGTAGGATTGCAGCAAGTGTCCATTATTCAAAAAGTTTTATGGCAAACTCCAACTTTACACTTCCTGACAATGCGGCACATCAGTATCCTTTTCATATTTTGTACTTTTTTTGTTTTGTTTTTTGTTCCTCAAACGCTGTGGCAAACACAACCCTATAAATATGTGACATGACTAAATGATGAAACAGCAGCTTCCTGCTGAAATTTTAAAGCGAGACAGGCATTGTTTTAGCTGAGGAAGCCATTTACAGACCAGCTGTTCCCACTGAAAAGAGGTGGCAACAATCAGCAGAAAAGGAGAACTGCTTTCTCGGTACATATTGAAATTAGTGTTATTTCCCTCTCCCTCACTCGGCTTGGATGACGGAGACAAAAGCTTTTACTCCTAAGTAATAATGAGGAATGTAATAACAGCAAAAAGCCTCACTTTAATGAAAGGCATCAATGTTTCCTTATCCCATCTATGCACTTAGGTAGGGGGGGAAAGTTGCCAGGTTGGTTACACAGAGGAGCCTGGTTCTTTATATAGGATCATAATGCTCACACAAAAGCCTCAGTTCCCACCTACAAAAGATATACAAAGTTATTAACTGCAAGGGGGATGTAGAGTAAGAAGTCCACATGATTCTTTCCTCCTTCCCCAAACACTTGGAAGTATGTTTCAAAATGTCATATAGCCTTTAGATTAGATTACTGCAGTGCTACTTGAGGCTGTCTTTGAAGACAGCTTGAAATTGCAGCGAGTGCAAAATTTGGTGGCCATTTTCTTGACTGGGATCAGGTGGTCTAAGCATATCACACTGATTCTGCATTGGCCATCAGTTGGTTTCTGGGCTCACTTCAAAAGTGCTGCTTTTGACCTATAAAGCCTTATGAAGCTTAGGACCTCAACACCCTAAGAACTTGCTCTATCTGTATGTACCTGCCTGGACCTAATTACAGTGGTACCTCGGGTTACATACGCTTCAGGTTACAGACTCCGCTAACCCAGAAATATTACCTCGGGTTAAGAACTTTGCTGCAGGATGAGAACAGAAATCGTGCAGCGGTGGCGCAGCGGCAGCAGGAGGCCCCATTAGCTAAAGTGGTGCTTCAGGTTAAGAACAGTTTCAGGTTAAGAACAGACCTCCAGAACGAATTAAGTTCTTAACCCGAGGTACCACTGTACCTCGGGTTAAGAACTGAAGCTCATCTCCATGTGCTTCTGCTATGGGGAGGAGCCAGGGGAGGAGCAAAAGGTCCAAACCATATACAGTCATAAAGGTAAAGGTAAAGGTAAAGGTAAAGGTACCCCTGCCCGTACGGGCCAGTCTTGACAGACTCTGGGGTTGTGCGCCCATCTCACTCAAGAGGCCAGGGGCCAGCGCTGTCCGGAGACACTTCCGGGTCACGTGGCCAGCGTGACAAAGCTGCATCTGGCGAGCCAGAGCCGCACACGGAAACGCCGTTTACCTTCCCGCTGGTAAGCGGTCCCTATTTATCTACTTGCACCCGGAGGTGCTTTCGAACTGCTAGGTTGGCAGGCGCTGGGACCAAGCAGCGGGAGCGCACCCCGCCGCAGGGATTCGAACCGCCGACCTTTCGATCAGCAAGTCCTAGGCGCTGAGGCTTTAACCCACAGCGCCACCTGCGTCCCTATATACAGTCATACCTCGGGTTAAATTTGCTTCAAGTTGAACGCGTTCGAGTTGCGCTCCGCAGCAACCCGGAAGTAACGAAGTGTGTTACTTCTGGGTTTCGCCGCTTGCGCAGACACTCGAAATGACGTCACGCACATGCACAGAAGCGGCGAAAAGCGACACGCGCATGTGCAGACGTGCCATCGCTAGGTACGTTTACCTCTAGATGTGAACGGGGCTCCGGAACAGACTATAAAGGACTATAACAATGGTGGTCTCTTGACTGTGGAATGCTTCCTCTAAGGAAATGCCAACATTGTCCATTTCTGGCTCTAAGCAAAGGGATTCCTGTATGCCCAGGCATTTGGTTCTTAATTTAGATGGTACCTCAGTATGATTTATGCCTTGTTTGCAGTGCTCATCTTGGATAAGATTTGTCCTTCATACTCTTGTTGGATGAATGCCCTTAGTAATTTGTATGTCTTATTTGTTCTTTGTTTCTGGTTCCTAAATGTTTGGTATGTCTACAGTATTTTGGTAAATCTACAATATTTTGAAACACTTTGGTAAAAAGCAATTATTATGGCAATGGTGATAATGATGATGATGGATAGTAGTAGTAGTAGTAGTAGTAGTAATAATTTATTATCTATACCCCGCCCATCTGGCTGGGTTTCCCCAGCCACTCTGGGTGGCTTCCAACAAAGTATTGAAATACAGTGGTCTATTAAACATTAAAAGCTTCCTTAAACAGGGCTGCCTTCAGATGTCTTCTAAAAGTCTGGTAGTTGTTTTTCTCTTTGACATCTGGTAGGAAGGCGTTCCACAGGGCGGGCGCCACTACTGAGAAGGCCCTCTGCCTGGTTCCCTGTAACGTGGCTTCTCACAGTGAGGGAACCACCAGAAGGCCCTCGGCGCTGGACCTCAGTGTCTGGGCAGAACAATGGGGGTGGAGACGCTTCTTTAGATATACTGGACCGAGGCCATTTAGGGCTTTAAAGGTCAGCACCAACACTTTGAATTGTGCTCGGAAACATACTGGTAGTAGTAGACAGTATACTGGGCCTCTGCAGTTTGACCTCTGAGTACTTCCAGATGGCTCCCTAGGGAATATCCGTGACCCCTCCCTGAATTTTCAATTCTCATGAATAAATGCCTATTCAAACCCTCTTACTTGTGGAGGTAATGGAATATATAAAGGTGAAAGTTTACCCAATTGCTCACTGTGAATTAAACCTCCACCTCCCAAAATTCTGGCCAATTAGTAGAAAGACGCTAGGATGTGATAACCACTAGACCAGGGATTGGGAATGTTTAGCCCTTCAGTTGTTCTTGAACTACAACGCCCACTATCTCTGACCATTGAATATGTTGACTAATGGGAGTTGGAGCCACACAACATCTTGGGGGCCACAAGTTCCCAATCCCTACTGAAGGACCTCCTGTGAAAATGTTAGACTTTTAACATTTTAGCAGCGTGCAATGACTTTAAATACAACAGGCTCCTGAGTTTATATCCAGACTAATCTGCAATGCTTCTCTCACCAAAAACATTTACTTTAGATGTCTTACATGCATATACGGAATAGGAAATAGTGAATTCCAGTAACAGAATGTTGAGAAACTGGAGGTGGATAACAGATAGGGTTCTGCCCTCATGATTATTCAAAACACTTTAGAATATTAAAACATCATAACTGCAATAGCCAATTTAGCACTACTAATTTGCACTGTTCATTCTTGTATACATTAAGCATAATAATGATTCTGATAGTATATTTGTCATATTTTGCATACCAAAAAATAAAATAAAAAGTCAGACACATGAACTAGACATAACTAATATCTGTCCTTAGGGAAGGGTATAAAATGCATGTTGCCATATTAACAATGTTGGTTCCATTGCCCCAGGCAATCAATTCAGAATTATTTGATTAAAAAAAGCATTGCATTAGCATCGCATTCTCAAGCTGCCTCCTATTATCATTTTCCTGTTGCTTACTATAATGGCAATCAGTATCAACTCTCATTATTCCAAGCAAAGAGTATAGTCATTTTCATCTTAATGATTGAAGTGATACACCTCTATGGGGACCAATTTGCTCTACTCGTTTAAGTTATAATGTTTTCATTGTTAATACTTGATGGAGTGCTCCTGTAGCCTTCAAGGTTTCCTTGACTCTCCTTGAAAATATCCTGGATTTGCTTTTGCTTTTTCTAAGAAAGTATCAGTGCTCCACTACTTCATACCTAACCTCTTAACAGCAGCTAGAAATTGCATACAAACTTGCTGGGAAACATCACAGCTGGAAGCTGTGTACAGACTTACTGGAAAATATCACAAGTGTCACCAGTCATGGAACAGCTAAAATAGACCTGGGAAATTCCTTTATTAACCAAGTTAGCACAATGTTTTATTGACAAATAAATAATAATATGCTTTGGAACAATAATTTTCAAGACAAGTTACAACCATTTGTTTCCCTTTCAGCATTAATAGTTAAGGATATATGTATATTATCTGTACTGTTATATTTTCTGTAATGTGTGTGTGGTTTAATATTGAAGCCAAGTTGGCCAACATTCATATTTTTAATCTGAAGCGCAGTTGGCAAGAGCACACGAAACCACATTTAAATTAACACCGTGAAACAAGAACCATCTTTAAAAAACAGGGGAAGCAGATAAAAAGCACCACCTGTCACAAACTTAAAGCAGACTGGTAGCCTCCCGGAACATAAACATATTCTAACAATGCTAGTATAACAGCAAGGAAAAGATACAGAAAGTACCTGGAGAGAACTAATCCCCAAAGCACCAGCAGCTCCACAAAGCTGCAAAGATCACCACCTTATTTTGCAGAGCTATCAACAACAAATTCAGATCTCACCCAGATGTTAGCTTCAAATACTCCTTCTAATTGTCTAGTTAGCCATCTGTAATCAATAGGCACATCAGGAATAGAATCATGGTTGAACTGCAGAATTAGAAGTAGTGTCATTTTTATTGTGCCTCTAGTGAGATTCTAATGTGATTTTAATAAAAATCTAATTGAAGGTAATGCCATGTGAATTGATTGTTCAGGGGATGCATTGCACAGTTTATCACGTCTATAAGAATGCTTTGCAATTAACTCAAAACTGCAGAGCAATAATGTAATTCTGTTCTTAGCAACTCTTAAAGCTCTTCAAATATGTTTAAACAGTTCATTTAAATTACAATAACATATAAAATGCCTTTAATGTTAAATACTAATGAAAAGCTAATCAATATTTGTTAAGTATTCCAATTAATTGAGCAATCTAATTTCTGCTACCTCTGAAGCTATTTAAATACCCAGATGCATACTTAATAATACTTAATAATCAATTATATATTACTTTAATTCATTACAAATATATGTATTAAGGCAAGTGCATTTGGACCAGGTTTTACCAGTGAATGACCTATGACCTCTCTCTTGAATTATAAATTAAGCTCACCACATATAATCAGACTGAAAGCAAATGATTTTTTTAAAAAAATGTTTTTCACCCTCTCCTCTCTTTTTTCTTCCTCCTGGAGAGATCTGGTATTAGAAGAAATAACAAGTTTTACAACTTGAAAAGATTGACAAAGTGATACACCTCCATGCATAGGCTTCTGTATGAAAGAAGCTTGCCCACCATTTATATCTAAGCAACAGCTGATCTCGATCTAGGACTGCATCTTTTGCAATTACCATCCAGCTTTAGTTTCTCCTGGCTCTTGCAGATCCTGAAAGTGACAGCTGCAAATAGTTTGGCGATATAAGGTTGTCTTCAATTTAAGTTCTCCTCAGTGTAGACCTATTGAAATTAATAACCTTAAATGAGTTCTGCCCTTTAATTGTGCAATGGGTCTACTCTTGCATATGACTATCATGGGATTCAAGCTATATTGTCTCTTAAAAAATTATTTATGAATTGCTTCCAATGAAACACTGTGAAGCTATCAACAATTAAACGTAAACATTTTCAGTTATTTAGTTTAAGCAGATAAAATGGGATAAAAATCTTCACTCAAAAGATCTCATGGGAGGGTGAAGTCTTCAAGCGGCCAATTCTTTATGAAATTGAATGCATGTTTGTACTTAATTTTGCAGACCTTTTGTAATTGTAATTCTGTAGACCTTTTATTAAAATTTGGACTTATCCCCCACTTTCATTTGTAAGCATTGTTCGTTAATTTAATTTGTTTATTAAAAAAAAACCTCCACCAAACAAAACTTAGTTTGATATCCTACTAACTGTACTGAAATGGTGGGCTATTCCTGGGCCAGTCTTTCACCATTATGAAACATATTTCACCACCTCCTTGTTTGACAGATAGTTATCCTTGGAGAAAGCAAGAAAACCTATCATGCAGTGAAGATACAGTTTGGTAGGTTTATGGTCACAGCAGCTACAGTGAAGTTCAGTCATCATTCACCATTTTTACAGCAGTACACATGGTGGTGTAAAACAACAACAGCAATATAATGCAACACAGTGTAAGATATGGCATAAACATGGCAGCCAGAGAGCCAATAGATAGAACAAAACAGAAGCACATGAAATAAAGCCTGCTTGAAGGTGTGCAGTGATGGGGCCAGGTGCTCCTGTATTGGGAGGCCATCCCTAATCCTGGATTGCAACAGTGACAAAGGCTCATTCTTTGTTACCTAGTCCCTTACTTAAAACAGAAGCAAGACTTGAAGAATCTACTCAGTTTTGCAACAAAGTTCCTGGGTAAGTTTATATTGTAGCTCATTAGGATCCCAGCGCCTTAATTTGAGATTGGAAGCAAACAGGTAACCAGTGAAGCCACTGGGAGATTAGTGTCATGTTATCTGAATGGGCATGATCAGAACCCTCGCAACTGCATTCTGGATCAGTTGACGCTTCCAGGCTGCCTTCAAGAGAAGTCCCACATTAAGTGCATTGTTTTAATCTAATCTGGAGGTGAAGAAAAAAATATGATGGCATGGAAAGAGGTAGCTGTGGTCAAAAGCTAAAGAGGAAGGCCTAAGCAGGAAGGGCTATATAGGCCACCTGCTGAAACAATTTTGAATTATTTCAAAGGTTACAAATATCAGGAGCCAGCAACAATTGGGATTCCCTACAATGGTGGAACAATATTACCTTCTATTAGCTTTTTAAAGCTGGTTGAAGTTTCTGTTCCAGTTCAAAGGAATTTCTGTTCTAGTCTTGTGGAGAGGAAACATTGCAACACAAGTTGTAAAAGGTATTAAATCTAATACATTTTCTGATCTAGTACAGTACTATCTAAATCTAGATGGTAAAAGTGAAGAAGACCAGTTGCCTCCTTGACCCACGCCTTCAAAATTAACATGTTAGGAATGGCAATTTTGAATATTTGGTGATGTTGCAAATCTGGGCGCCTACCATATTAAATTTAGTTTGTCATATTCTATGGGTTAAATGACTAATGATGGGAGCATGTTCTTATTCACGAAAGCGGCTGCTAGGAAGTGTGTTGTCCTAAGATATACCTTCCTGTCGGTGGAACTGACAGCCATGAAATGATGGAATCAGGTTCTTGTCCTTCAGTGTTGCTTACAGTTAAAGCTGTCACACACTTTTGAAAACAGGCTGTCAAAGAAAGAGCCCTCATTCTGACACAATGTGGAAAGCAAGTACTTGGAAATGTCTTAGACTGTCGGCACTGTTAAATGTTGCTGCAATTGGGTGCATTTAGGTGGGGGGAATCTCACTTCCAGATTTATTTCCCTACCTTTCAAGATTTATTTTTAAAGCTTGTGGGACATTTCATGCAACGTTTGCTTGCCCTCCCCCAAATCAATAGGCCTAGCTGTTATAGCAGCCTTTCTCTGTCCTAGTGCCCTCCAAACAATGTGGACTGAAATTCCCATCAGCACCCAACAATGTGAGCCATTGCCAGGGATTGCACCAGGTTGGGAGAAGGCTGTTTCAGAAAAATGAGTGTAATATCAGCTTCCCCCTGGACTACACTTCAGGAATTGAACCATGCAGCTTAAACACAAACTGAAAGTGTGAAAGTTTGGGAGATTGTGGCCTCCCACAACCCTCCAAACTTTATTCACAATAGTGATGTGAAATTGCAAAAATGTATCCTACTGCCACATGGTTCCATAAGTTACGTTTTTTACAATAAAGTCTTTACCAAACTTGGGTCTCCAGCTCTTTTTGGACTGCAACTCCCATCATTCCAACCTGGCAAGACCAGTGGTCAGGGATGATGGGAACTGTAGTCCAAAAACAGCTGGAGACCCGTGTTTGGGAAACCTTGCTGTAGATGAAATATTTAGAAGATTCAGTGGCCAGAAGAACATTGGATACCAGGTGCAGATGACAATATGGAGGATGGTGGTAGGATAACTGTGGTTGAGAAAGTTAATGCCCAACTATGTTAGAACAGTTCTGTGATGATCAAACATACAACAGGCTTGCTGCCGCCCATCTAAGCTGGTTCCCATTATTCAGCAGATGCCTGCTAAGATACAACAGAATGGCTGTTGGGAACAGTCCTGCATGTTAAATAACGGAATGTTCAATCATGCACAGCAGTTACTTGGCTTCTCAGCATTGGGTAACTTGCAGCCAAATGTGTGAACTGATTGCAGTTAAAAGCATTGGGTCCAACATGATGTGAAAACTCTGTTTTATTTCATATGCAATTCTGATTTACAAACATATCAGATTATGTAGCAGTCTTTGAGAGTTGACCACACATGTGTGATCCAGCCCTGAATATCTTCTGAATTCATCACACTGGGGCAAGGTGGGGGGATGCAGAATGTTAACTACAGACTCAGTGTAGAGCTGAAAACATTAAGTTTGATTTACCAGCAGAACTCAAAGACACACTTAGAACAAAAGCAAATTAACTGCTACAACATCCTTGATAAGTGACCATTCAGCTTCTGTTTTTTAAAAAAATCCAATGAAGGGATGGCGCTCAGTAGTAGAGTATCTGCTTTGTATGCAGTATCCCAGATTCAATCACCGGAATCTTCAGGTATGATTGGGAATGTCCTCAGTCTGAAAACCTGGAGTGCTACTGCAAGCTCAATACTAAGTGAGATGAACAAATCATCTGATAAAGCAGCTCCCAAAACGCAGCCATCCTTCAAAATTTGCACTTCTCTGAATTTTGCAATGCAGTTTTCCAGCAAAGTAATTGTTATAAAAATGCATATACTGGTATGAAGTATGCATAAAGATATATCTATTAGTGAAAATGAGATAGGGGAAAAATGCATTACATTCAAGAAAATTGGTTTGCAAAAAAACTGCATAGAAAAAATGTGTCTATTAAGAGAATTTTGCTCTAAAATGCTGATGAATTTTCATGAGGACTCATTAAAAAAAAAAATGCAAGCTGATGTGGGAAACTTCTTTTAAGAGTGAAAAAAACGAGAAGCTTGAAAATGAGACAGGTGCCCATTGCTACCTGTAGCAGCCAACCCATGCAGGGGAAGCCAACTTTGTGGTGCCTTCAGTGAATGGGGCCTAGAGGGGTCACCACACAAGATGGGTGTCTTGCCTATGGAATGCCTTCCCTGTTGAGATTAGACCACTCCCCATATTATATGCCTATAGGTGACAACTCAAGGCCTACTTGTCTGACATATTTTTGGCACATAATTAGAGTGGCATCACTTGTTGTCTTGTCTGCTATAGTCTGTACTGTTAATTTATTTTAAATGCTGTACCTTGATAGCCATCCAGGTCCCAGGAAGGCTAGAACATAAGAAATAAAACAACAGCAAAAACAAACAACATTTTTAAAAAAAACTGCTGCCAGTTTTCACCTGCTGTTTTATGCCTGTTATTCATTTGCTTATTTCATTCTTACCTGAAGAACAGAAGGATTTCCTTGACCACAAGGGAAAGCAAAGGAGAGTGAAGGCAAAATAGAAGGAAAGGATCAGACCAGACCAGAACATATAGTAGAAGCACAGGGACATAAGAAGTTGCTTGTACTGGACCAGATCATTGGTCCATCTAAAGTTTGCACCGTAAGCAGTTCCTCAGGGACTCTTTCCAGCCCTACCTAGAGGTGTCACATGTTGAATCTGGAAATGCTGACATGCAAAGCATGTTATCTACCACTGAGTTATAGACTTCCAAGGGAAGGAGGGAAGGTACGATAACACGTCTTAGTTCATGACAATCTCATCTACACTGACCTCCAACAGCGAGGTCTCCTTTAGTTCAGTGTCTCATTTTAGCACTTGCATAGGAGTTATAGGATTCTCTAGTGGCTTCATGTAATGCACTATTTTTTTCTTAGAAGGTCACCCTCTGATGGGAGAAAGGTGTCCTGGCAATGCTCAATTACTGTCAGAGTTCCCTCACTTGATTCACAGTCCTTAGCACCTGTCAGTCAGCTCTATTACACCAAACAGAAAAGTGTCCCACAGAATTTTCTGGGCAATAGTGCGGCCTGTGACTAAGCCCATACTAACCCAATCAATTCTGGTGCATTATTTGTTGCAAGGCTGCATTACTATTCTGATTTCCCTGCTTCTCATTATTGGAATTTCTATCCCACTCTTCCTCCCAAGGGAGTCCAAGGTGGCAAACAACAAAGTACTAGAACAGCACAATTAAAAATAAAGTTGGTAAAAAGCAATCACATATCCTCATTATCACTGGCATGCTATTTTTATTGCTATATTATTTATTCATGACGTAGAAGTGAAGCAGGTTTCCCTTTTCTAAAAGCAAGGCTTCATAAATCCATTATTCTGTACTTTAAAAAAACCAAAAAAAAAACCCCACACCAACTGCTGCTAATGCCAAACCAACATTTATCAAAAGTGTGGTTTTTTAGATCTGCAGAAGAGAAAAAGCTGGGCAGAATGTTGTAACTGTTTGAGAACACTTTGGAATACGGTTACTATTGAAATCAGGCAGACACTCATAATTCTGATATTTAACTGCCTGTGGAAGAACTTTCTGTTTCGGCTAGCATTTTTAGAGAATTAATTTGATTCAGACTTAGTTATTTGATCTGCATTCTATCATTCTATCATTTTATTATGTTCTAATGATTTTACTGTACACTGCCATGATTATTATTTTTTTAATGAAGAAACCTCCTGTTCTCAGTTGGCAGGTAGGAGGAGATGCAGAAGCCCTAATTAAACATTAACCCTGCCCACAAACTAATTTGGGATCTGGGATGAGTGGTCCCCAGATTGATCCAAAGTGGGTCAGCCTAATTGTGACCTTCTGTTTCAGGGCTATGGGACAATGGGAGGGGGACATATCAAAGACCTAGTGAATACCAACCATATTTGTTACTTGGTTTTTCATTTCAGCTCAGACAAGGTATACATGATTTTATTATATATGATAAACATTCATTCACAAGGAGCTGGATAACAAATTCATGGCTGTGGCCATCAGATGTTACAAGAACAGAACAATCTTTTTTTAGATCATCCTAAAGGATGTGGATCTGACCTTCAGCTTCAAGGAGTTGTCCATGCATCCAGGTGCTAAACTGGTTAAACACTTGGTATGTAAGAGAAGCTAAAAATCAATACAACATTTAACCAGAAACCAGCGTAGCATAGCAAACACAGGAACAATGTGCTGACGGGCAAGCATCTCCACACCACTGGAAGTCAATTTAGAACAGTCATGGGTAAACAAGAAAAAAGAAAAAGAAAAAGAGAATTGCAGTCATCAATCCCAGAGTAGAAAAAGGCCTGAATCGGAACCTCGGCATCAGCAGGAGACAGCAAATACTGCAACCAGGAAGCTGTGCTTCTTAGATGGTAATGAGAAACCTCAGAGACTTTAGTTATGTGAAACCTGAAAGCAGAGTCTAATATGAGCTCAAGCTAGCTATTAGCTGACCTCCATGTAAACTGCAGCCCATCAAAGTCCACTGGTGAAGGGGACGGAGGGGGAAATGGGCTCTGCAGAGAATGGAATAGTGCGGAGATCAAATTATCATGACCTTTGTCTCACTAAAAAGGCGCTCTGTAAGCAATTGTGATGCACTGAGTTCTCTCTATTCCAGAAACAAAAGATGCAAACACAGAGACACTCAAAGTTTAAAAGATTGTGCTAAAAGTCAGACCCATGCAAAGCTTGCCTGAAGTCCATCACAGGAGTCTTGTTAGAATAAAGTTATAAAGATTATTTTTTTTAATGCAGCCTGTCCCTGACAGCCCCCCCCCAAAGGACTTAGCCCTCCACGGCCCAGGGCAAGGGCAAGTGTACCCAGCTGCCTCCCCCCCCCCACCTGCACAGGTCTGCTAAAAGTTACTCAGAACTGTGGCAGGCAGGGGCAACATTAATGCACTGGCTCAGAAAAAAATGTAGCAGTCAAAAATGTCCCCCAGCCTCCACTCCTAGACTTGGAAGACAAGGACAGTTTTGATGTATTATATTATATTATATTATATTATATTATATTATATTATATTATATTAATAAATAAATAAATAAATAAATTTGACCTAAACAGTCAAATTCAGAGGGTTTGGGCAAGTGAGAATCTGTATAAATCTAGTGGGAACATGCTCCTCTAGTCTCCTGGGCATGTTTACAGCCACAGTCTGTAAGAAATGGAAGCAATTTCCCCCTTCCCTGCTAGGTGAGCCTTGCGTATGTGAAACCAACAGAAAACTCTGCAAATGCACAGGGGTTTGTACAAAAGCCCAGTTCTTAGATAAGTCAGACACAGTGGAATCCTAGTCATGCCTCCTCAAAATTAAGTCACATGGATCTCAATGGAGCTTAGCCCTTGGAAAACTTGTACAGAGTTGAAACCTAAATCTCACCGAGGAACAGATGTGCAGCCCCATTCCCCCATTTTTCATTTTTCCCTTGGTCAAATAAACAGTGTAGGAGAACACATAAAATTCGACCCCCAGCCCCAGGCCAGAGCTATGTAGGCATTTAAAGCCAGATCCATTGGAGGACTGCTCCTTGAGCCAGAGACGTCAGGCAAGGCCACATTCTCTGGCCTGAATGGTCAGTGAGTGTGGTATGTCTCCTCTTCCTCTAAGTCTCTCTCTGAGTCTGATGGAGGAACATGTACCTGGGAGATTTTGCATGAAAAGCATATGCTGTTCCACTGAGTTTTGGAAAGAATCTACCTATCTGCATGATCTATCAGTGGAATTATGAGATATATGTATATATTTCAACAATACACACACAGCTTAACACTGTGATCACTAGGCAGTGCACAAAAAGTTGAAAAAGATAGGCAAAATTAATGAAAACTAACCATAAAAATATATTTTAATAAACAGCTTACTTAAAATGACTGCTGGAAGTCCAAATAAGAGGAAGCTTGAATGATCTCAGTTTGGAAAGAGTTCCACAGAATTGGGTCCATGATAATGGATGTATGGCTTCTGGTGGATATGAGTTGTGCAAGCCATGAGGCACCACTAACAGTGACTCTCCTAAAGATCTCAGTAGTAAGGCAAGGTTGAAAAGAATACAGTGGTACCTCGGGTTAAGTACTTAATTCGTTCCGGAGGTCCGTTCTTAACCTGAAACTGTTCTTAACCTGAAGCACCACTTTAGCTAATGGGGCCTCCTGCTACTGCTGCACCGCCGCTGCACGATTTCTGTTCTTACCCTGAAGCAAAGTTCTTAACCCGAGGTACTATTTCTGGGTTAGCGGAGTCTGTAACCTGAAGCATATGTAACTTGAAGCGTATGTAACCCGAGGTACCACTGTATAGGAAACTGCTTTAGATCAAGTCAGATTGTTCCCAAGTCTATACTGACTGGCATGGCTCTGCAGGGTTTCAGATAAAGGAGTCTCTCCCAGCCCTCCCAGGAGATGCTGCAGATTCAACCTGAGATCTTCTGCATGAAAAGCAAATACTCTGCCACTGAGCTGTGGCCATTTCCCTAAGGAATCAGACAGTTCTTAAAGTACCCTGGACCCAAGTTATTAAGCATCCTGTTAATTCATACATTGAGTCCTGAGCTTGGCCCAGTAGCATATGGGCAGTCAGTTTTACTCCCAGAGTTATGTGCTGGCAGTCAGTAGTCTGCCCCCACCAACAGTCTAGCCGCAGCATTTTGCACCAGCTGAACAGGCTTCTATGACAGCGTCGAAAGAGATCTTCATTCCAGATTAGCATCTCCTTATGTAGTTACATTCTTTCTAATTTGATGTTACATTTATCAAAATTTGTCAGTGCAGACAAGCATCCCCCCATGTAAAACAATGATTTTAACAGGAGCAGGTATGATACGCTGCACCTCATTGTGGCATGGAACAAAATGCTTACTAAAATTCTGATCAGACTCCCAACTTTAATGGCTCCTCATAAAATACAAAGGGGACCAAGAGAAAGGGGAGGGAGGAGGGAAAGGCATCTGGAGAAATTGTCGTTCCTGCGAAAGTGACATCTGGATCAGCATTTTGCGGTCTTCTATACTGCTAAATGCCTTGCTGTATTATGCGCCAGATTCATTAGCACGAATTAGGCTCTGTTCGCATTATGGTATGTAATCAATTATATTAGATAGGGAATATCTTCTGCATAATTCTGAGTTATAATATCCTTGCTGCCTGGACTGTGGGGAAGTTCATAAATTGACATTGTTGAGTTTGCAGGCATCTGAGATGGGATCACATATTCTTGCTCCAGTTTGCCTCTCTCTTGCTCTGTACTGGATAATTAGTTCTGAAGGAAATAAGGCTGCAAGGCAGACATGGCCAGATTACTGAAGCTGGGGGCTACAATATTGGGTGATCATTTAGCAGAATCAGCACTGAGGAAAGGAAGTAGGATGGCACCCATTGGCATCCACACACTGATTATTCCCATGTATACAAAGTCTACATATGCATAGCAGGTGAGCATGCAGTCTAGTACCTTGCATTTTGTACAATAGTAGTTCACACAGAGAGCACCTATGTGCATACAGTTTGCACAGGTCTAGGGTGTTTTGTATGTGCACACACAATGAAAGCAATGTACTGGGCTAGATTGACAGCTGGAATGACCAAACCCCAGGGTGTTCACCAATGATTCCTCATCATCCTGGGGTGAAAGTGACAAGTAGGGTGCCCAAATAATCCTGGGAACTTCAGTTTGCCCTCACAGGACTACAGTTTCCAACACCCTTAACAAACTTCAGTTCCCTAGAGTCTTGGGAGTAGGAATGAAAAGTGCTTCAGATCCATTGTGTGCATGCTGCATAAATGTTTTCTAAAGCTGTTAAATTTGCCAATGGCTTTGACAGCAACAGCAGAACACTAGGCTCCCCCTACTTTCCCAGAAACATTCTGAAACGGACACTAGCTGGATTCCCTCCCAGCTGTACTCCAGCAAGGAAGAACAGAGAGTGTCAGCTCTCCACTGCCATTGCCAGGCTGCCTGGGACACTAGCAAAGCCAGCATCTTTGAAACAGATGTTTTAAAGGAGAAAACTAAAAGAAGGGAAACATAAGAAGCCCCTGCAAGCCACAATTGTATGCCCCACTCCCAGAATCATGACTTCCAAACTGGAACTCAGATGGTTGCTCCTAATGGGTTCCATTTCACCCCATCCATAGTATCACTCCTTTGTGATGATTAACAGAGAGACAAAGAGAGAGAGATTGCTTCCATTTCTTTTCTTGGCGTAATTTTTTAAGCAACTTCATGAACTGAGCATTTTCTGGGGAAAGCACCTCGGCCCCCCACCCCAAAGGGAAATTCTTTTATTTAGAAGCCTCTCAAGAGGATCTACCTAAGATTTGCCACAGTTTGCTATCTTTTCAGTGACCCATACCTAATGAGCAGCATGGCACCACTTAGCAACAACACACACAGACAGCATCATTTCTGCAAATTAGAACATCCTTGTTGGCAAGCTCAGGGAAGAAGCCAGTGGCGTCGGAAGGCAAACACTCTTTCCACTCCTAACCGCTTCTCAACATTTCTGTGTAGGGAAAAGAGTGTGAGAAGAACCACAGGTAGCTTGTCAGGTTAGACATTTGCATACTCCTTCTGTGGTATTGCACAAACACCTGAATTTAGTGATCAGAGGACTTTATACATTTTCTGCCCCCTCCCTGCCTTCCACTCTTTGATTCTGGTTGAACTGAGGAGATTTCCCCAGCTAATTCCAGCATTTCAGAAAGTTGTGGTATGGTACATCTTCTAACTCCTTTAGCTCTTTTGCATCCAGTTTGTTCCCCATCAGCAATTCTGATGTGTGGAAATAAACATTAATAAAAACACAATCTGGATGAAACTATATGTGTGATTGCAATTTTTAAAATTGATTACACATGGACTCTTGCACATTGGTGATGCACACACGCATTAGGAAAGGAATTGAAAGTAGTACCTCCATTGTGTGGCTGCATTTGGAAGCCTGTGTACAGTTCTGGTTGTCTCACCTCAAAAGGGATATTGTAGAGTTGAAAAAAGTTCAGAAAAAAAGAAATCAAAATTATCAAGGAGATGGAGTCAAGGCTTTTTTCAGCCAGAACTCACTCAAACTCAGTTCTGGCCCCTCTCAGGTGTGGGCCATTGCAATTTAAGAAAACAAGGAAGGCTTTCATGATGAATTCTGGTGCCTCTTTTTCTAGAGAAATAGCACTGCATGTAGTCATTTCCCAGTGAGGAAGATTACATTATTTAGTTTAGAGAAAAGACACGTAAGAGGCAATGTGATTGAAGTGTATATGTGTGGCATAGAAAGAAGATTCCACCTAAACATTAGGAAGAACTTCCTGACAGTAAGAGCTGTTCGACAGTGGAATTTGCTGCCAAGGAGTGTGCTGGAGTCTCCTTCTTTGGAGGTCTTTAAGCAGAGGCTTGACAACCATATGTCAGGAGTGCTCTGATGGTGTTTCCAGCTTGGCAGGGGGTTGGACTCGATGGCCCTTGTGGTCTCTTCCAACTCTATGATTCTATGATTCTAAGGAAAGGTCTTCCTTCCTCTCTCATAATGCTAGAACTCTTGGACATCCACAAGTGACTCTGGAGAGCTACTGAAATCATAATGAGATATGTTTTGATTTAAAAATCACATGGCTAGGTCCCTAAATCTCTATTATCATGATCAGAGTGGGTATCAAAAGCAAGCAGAAGGTGACATACATTCTGGTGGCCAACCCTTCAGATATTGCTTGATTTCCAGTTTCTTTGAGCCCCAGCCAGCCTGGTCAGTGGTGATGGGAGTCTATCAACTTTTGGAGGATCACTCCATCATAAAAATGCAGACATGAAGAAATGAAGTTGACTTATGTTGAATCACATTATTGGTCCACCTAGGTCAGTAATTGTCTACACTAACTGACAATAGCCATCCAGGATTTCAGATGGCAATCTTTCCCAGCGCTACCTAGAGATGCCAGGAAATGAACCTAGGGCCATCTGCATGCAAAGTGTGTACTCTTATCACTGAGCTATGGACCCCTCCTGTGCTCGCCTGTCTGAATAAAAATCTGTCTTTTAGGAAGGCTCTTGTGAATTTCCATGGCTCGAGTGAGAGTTGTTATTGGGGGAATATGGAACAAAACGATAGGGCTTTTCTCAGAACACTGGAGTTTCTTAGGATTACTGGACCGTGGTGTGATGTGACAAGTATCTGCCACGTACAATTCGCTTTCTTCCCCACACTCGCTCTGGAGAGGGAATTGTGTATGCAACATGGTGATTTGTTTTGCCTTACATTCACGGTATCATTTAAATAGGCTCATGTGGCAATACAGAAGGCACCATCTTCCAAAAAAAAAAAAAGGAAAGAAAAAGAGAAGCATGTATGTCACAGAAGAAATGTCAACCCATAGTTTCCAGTTCACCTTAAAACTTTAGGAGGACAAAGCTAGATTTTAAATGAATTAATGATTTTAGTGATTTTCTTGATTTTTGTCTGCCTGGGTTCCACCATAACCAGCAACCTCTCCATCAATGGTGGGCAAGGCAGGTACAGCAATGGCTCAGCTCACCAAAAGGGTATGGGAGAATATGATGCTAAAGTCCAACACCAAGATGAAGATCTGCCAGGCTTGTGTGTTGAGCATGCTGCTTTATGGAAGTGAGTAATGGGCATCTTACCATCACTACAGCAACACCTCCTAATGCCTTTCACATGCACTGCATCAGGAAGATTTTGGGTATCACATGGCAGGACAGAGTTTCAAAGATGCACTCTCCCAAGCCCACATTCCCAGCATGTTTGCACTCCTGTCTCCATGACATCTATGCTGGCTTGGTCATGTTCACAGAATGGAAGATGGCAGTATCTGCAAGGACATGCTATATGGGGAGCTGACTTCAAGCACCAGGCCCATTGGCAAACCATCTGTGCTGGTCCTGTGGGTTAACCATGAAGGGAGGTCCGAGTCCGGTCCGAGGTCAAGGGTGCAGTATGGAGGCAGTCCATCAAAGCTGAAGCTGGGTCCAAGGCAGGGAGTCAGGTGAGGTCAGGAGCTCCGGCAGGAAAGCAGGACAGGGTGCAGGCAGGAACTGGCTACCAACAATGTTGCTCCCGCAACTTGGGACTGGGGCTGGCTGGCTTTTATCTGCCCTGAGGCATAGGGTGGACTCGCCTCTCCTGGCCTGGAGGCAAGCACTCCTCCTGCAGGGACTTAGTACCCTCCGCCTCTCTGCCCTGAGCCTCTGCAGCTCAGGAGAGGCTGGAGGGGTACTGGACACAGAAGCAACCTCAGCTTCCCCTGATGGGGCTGAGAGTGGAGCACCTGCAGGCAATGGGTCCTCCATCACCTCAGGAGCCAGAGCAGACTCAGCTGGTGCCTGCAACTGAGGATCCAGCACAGGTGAGGACCCTTCAGGCTCAAGCCCCAGCCCCAGCTCAGCTGGTTTTGGAGGTGGGGAATACTGTGCAGGCTGGGATTCCTCAGGTTCAGCCTCCAATTCCGAATCCCAGGCCATCACACCATCTCTGCATTATAAAGATGTCTGCAAACATGACATGAAGGCTGGCAACATCAACCCAGCTGTGTGGCAAAACCTTGCAAACGACTGTGGTGCCTGGAGACAGATAGTCAGGTTGTGCAAAGCAGTGACCAGAGAAGGAATGACTGCTGGGAGGAGCGCAGAGAGAAGAAACACAATGGAACATCTGCAGCAGCACAGCTGGATGCCTTCATCTGCCCCAGCTGAAACCAAACCTGTCTCTCCCCTATTGGTCCCTACAGCCACATCAGGCGCTGCAACCTTCCAACAGTTTGACTTCACCCCCAAAGCGCACTCCTCCATTGTCTCCTGAGACAGACAGATGCCATAATACCAGCAACACCATAATAATAATAATAAGCTCATGAAAGTTCATAATCATTTCAGTGTGCATTTATCTTAATACACATATTTTTGCAAGCAGTTTTTACTTACTATAATGCATTTTTAATGCTATATATTTTGTATGCAATTCTATACACACTGTCTCCCAATATGGTGCACATAATTTGGTTGGAGAACGGCATGGAAGAATTCCAAGAAGCACAGCTTTTGAAGAACAGCTTCATTTCAGTTTACATATAGTTTTGGGAACTAGACTGGGTAGACTTGGGTGTGTGTTTGCTGGAAGGAAAGCGTAGTGCTAATGTGCTCCAGGTGATTGCCATCACTGCAATCATCTGCTTTTCCACCAGGTACATAGGTGAAGAGCTGCCTAAGGCATTAACACTGCACTTGGAGTTGATTCAGAGTCTCAGAGCCTCTCTGCTAGCTCTGCCAGCAGCAAGTTACTTAGTGCATACCCAGGCCATTGAGACCAAGCTCCTGCAATCACCGCCCACCATAAACCACCATTGGCAGCAACAGCAGCAGATGTTCTATGTTTCAGACAATATTTTATTCTCTGCCAAATTATGCTGTTTCAAATGTGTATTCTATATTTGGGCACCTTCAGTAATGTCTTATTTTGAAATCTTTAAGATAATATTTTAGTTTCCTCTTAACTGTGTTGCTTTTAATGCACACTTTATGCTTTATATTTGCTTTTTTCCTAGAATGGCTTATTTTGGATTGTTTTGTTTGATGTTTTAAGGTAGGCTGTAAACCACTGAGATTTCCCCACATCAAAATATAAAGCAGTGTAGGAATAATAAATAGTATGTTCACATTCATTAGGTAGGTTCTTATTAAAATGTGAACTGAACCAAATTTCTCCCCCTTCCCCTATGTTTCTCAACTCAGGACCAAGTTTTGGTAGACCGTAAGCTTGTTTGTCCACAGTCACTGATGAGTGATGGAAGATGCAGTGAAAATTTGCCAATTCGCTCATGATTTGAAAGAACATCATAATATTGGATAATAGAGGGGATACTGCTGTTAATTAAACAGATGACAGGTATTTAAATGAGGCAGACACATGGACAGCCTGAATTCCTGCAGTCTGAACAACAGAACTTTTTCTCAAAAAAAAAGAAAAGCAAAACATTGTAACTGCTGCCAGTCAGACAAGACAACTTGCAGACATCGTCTGGAATACGAATGGCACTGCACAATAGGCAGAAGCTCTGTAGAAAGTACATTTTCCCCATCTCCTCTTGCAATGTCATCTCCATTAACAGATGGCAAAATGCCATTAGAACAGGGAGATGTCAAGAAACAATAGTGTCAGCAGCTGTATTAACAGCTAAGCGATGATCAAGACTTTGCTTTGGAAGTTGACGAGGGAATCTCAAAATAATCCCAGCCACTCAAGAAGAGCTGCAGAGAAATAAAGTTGCCCACAGACACTTTTGTCCAGTCTGCTGGTTACTTTTCTGAAATGATCCAAGCCTATTTTCCAGCTGGAGGAGTGGAATCAGACACTGATCTCAGCACCTATTAGCTCTGTCTATCTGTCTCCACCTTTAAATCAGGGGTGGAAAATGTTGGTTCAAGGGTTTAAAAATAAATAAAAAAGACATAGAAAGGAAAATTCCTGAATGCCAAGCTCTAAGTTTGGGGCAAGTACTCTTGGTGAAAGAACCTCAGCACAGATTTAAAATCACAGAACAAGGAGGCTACGAATTTTGAGTTGGGCAGGCTGTTGTACCTGGCGGTCAAATTGATATTTTGCTGCCTTCAGCAACCAGTGCTTTGTACAAGAAAGTATACAGGCGATTTCACTCACTTTATCATTTCCACCCATTTTATAATGAGATATCCTCAAAGTTGTTGCTTTGAGGCATCAAATACAGTTTATGGTCTGAGATGGTAATCTGTAATCCTAACTAGAATATTCATGAATTGTGAAATGTCATTCTCGTCCCCATCGGCTGTAGAAAACTACTCCATTAAAAACAATCATAATATTGGGCAGAGTTTGCCCCATACTAAATGGGAACCAGGCAAATTACAGAAAGGAATACAGAGGTCTCTTATTTCATTACCCCATCAAGTATGACAATTGACAGTGCAATCCGCTACAGCAGGGGTGTGGGGTCTTCTTCAACTTTAGGACCACATTCCCTTCCAGGTGACCTCTGTGTAGTAGAAAATGCGCAAATATATATATATATATATTGAGGAGGTGTAGGTTTGGCTGCAGCCAACCCTTCCTGTGAGTCCTCGCAAGAGCACTCCTGCCCTTGGGGGCGGCTCAGCTGGGGCTTGATTGCCCAGATTAGGAGCCCTTAATCAGCAGGTAGCAGCTGTGGAGACATCCAGCCCCTCCTGGTTAAGGGAGGTACAAATGGTGCAGGGCAAAGTAGTCAAGTAGGGTAAAGGTGATAGACCAAATGCTGCTGAGGCTCCCTATGACTGGATCTGGTGCTGTATGTGAGTGAAGGTCTGGTGAGGGAATTGTGTCTTTGGACTTGTTCCTTTGGGGTTATTTCTCAGTGTAAGAGGGTTTTAATGCTGTGTAAGGTGGTTTACTGTTTGAAGGGTTTTTTCTGTTGCTGTTTGAGAAGGTTTTCTTATTTTGTACAAATAAAAATATCTTTTCCCTCATATATTGACTACCAAAGATGTTTTAAGGAACCTGCAGTGTTAACTGGCAAAACACTCTGGGAGGTTGGGTACGTGCTAGTGGTGAGTGGGGCCAGAACAGCAGCATTAAAAGCTGTTTCCTTAAAAACAGTCAGTTCCTCAAAAGTCTGTCAGAATAAAATGGTACTCACCTGCTGGCAAAAAGAAACAAGGAAGGAACCGTCTAGCTTCTCTAGAAAAGGAGTTCCAAAGTTTGGAAGCAGCCACTGAGAAGGCCCTCTTCTGCATCCTCACCAAATGTACCAGTGAGGGTGATGGACCTGAGGGAAGGGCCTCCCCTGAAGTTCTCAGAGCCCAGGCAGGTTCATGTGGGAGACTATGGTCCTTCAGATAGCCTGGACCTAAGCCTATCTCCCATTCCTTTCCCCCTGTGTGTTATGTGTCATAGATGTTAAGTTGGTACTTAAAATTACAATGATTGCAGTAAGCAACACACACACACACACACTGGGCTGAACTTAATTTAATGGGTTGAAATTATGGTCCAAAATTGCCAGTAGCAATATACCATAAATTCTTACCTATTCTGGGTACAGGATGAGATTTACATGTACAATGTACCCGGGTCAATTCCTAGTGTCTCCAGTTAAAAGACCATGTGGGCCATCAATATGAAACCTTTTTCAGCAGTACAGACCAGGAGCAGCCAATGTGATGCTCTCCAGATATTGTTGGACTACAGCTCGCATCATTCAATGTGGCTGGAGCTAATGGGAGTTGCAGTCTAACAGCATATGGAGGGTACCGCCTTGGCTAGCAGTGATGCTGGCATTACTGAACTGGTTAGGCAAATACTTCTACCGTTACCAAGACTCTTAAGCAGCATCATAGATTCATAATCAGTGATTATTATTACCAATTTCTATAGCTTCAATGGCATTGCATTGCTGGGGTGTGCTGGAAAACCTATGCTGGCATTATTATAAATCAAGAGCCTGAAGAAATCTTTCTTTTTTTAAAGAAAACAAAAGGGGAAAGTCAATTTTCCCCTTCTCTAATCTGTTACAGTTTTTATGAGTCAAGTCAATAAATCTTGGAATTCAGCAGAGCATATTTCTGTGTTTTGTTATTATTACCTCATCTGGTCACCTAGGGTGAATGTCATCCTTTCGATTGCAATATTTCTATTGATTGCTTTCCTGTCCTCTGCTTAATGGTCACATATCTGTGACTTGTTTCTTGGTTCTTTAAAGTCATAACGTACCTCACTACTAATCGATCCTGACAAGCAAGAGAAGCAAACTAATAATGTGACCTCCAAGTTTAAAAATCTCTCTCTTACATTAAAGTTGCAGCTGCGTTCAAGGCAGTAGGAGAAACAACATTAATGCAGCCTAATGAAAGTGGGTGTGAGCCAAGCCCAGCTTTGCTATACATAATGGTGGAAATGGTTTGACACACCAGCATATATGTGCTTACAAGGAAATATTTCACTGTTATGGAGCCTATGCCCATCCAGATGTTGTTTTATTCTAAGCAACCTAACCAACTCAGTCCAGTGAAACCTGGAGGCTGCAGTCTTCCTGCCCTTGAACTGTACCAAGTACTGGTACCAGCTGTGTTAGTCCTCCAGATGTTGTACTTATAATGCCCATCATCCCTGATCATCATCATTCATCATCATCAATCATCATCAGCTGTGCTGGCTGAGAGCAGCAATAGTCCAATGTCAGGAGGGTGCCACGTTTACTTGCTGTGTGATAGGTCATCACATTATCATGGAACGAAACAGTGTGGCAGCATTCCAGGGGTAGTTCACCCTGTTTTTAAGATGGATTAACATCTGACTTAATAAAAGGCAGGCTCCTATGTACTCTTTCATCAGAAGATCATGACTGTATATGGCACATTTGCAACGATCTATATACAAAGCTCATTGGTTCTGCCAAGCAAGAACAGAGTCATGTTTCATATCCACAAGGGAAAGCTTATAACTTGTAACATCCTTGCCCACCTTCTTGCAGATCATCCCCAATAGCAATCTCCAGAATTGTGTTTTTAATCTGTTGCCTCTCACCTCTGTTCTCAGCATTTAAAAAATATATATTTCCCAGGAGGGAGACTGATAGAAAATCACTAATATGTTGCTTGCTGAATCCCCCTGCCCTTTCTAGGAACACCGCCAATAGTAAGTAGTGAAACACACTTAGAAACTTACAGATAATGGTATTGATCATCTTTCTGTATGGCTCTGTGTATATCGCTCTGCCTCTTAAGTAACAATATTTCACCACAGAAGCATTTAAGCTCTCCTGCTCCTTCAAATTCTTGTGAATTGACTCAATAGCAGATGAATAGCTAATGGGGGAAATAGACTGAAAAGATTATTTCTGCAAAACTATCAGGACCATTTCCACCCTCCATTTCCATGTGAAAATAAATAGAATGTGATGAATATTCCATTATTTTTATTTTTTATTTTTTTTAAAGTACACACATACTCAAAGCCAGCATTGGAGTACATCTTAGCAGTAATCATGGGAGAATAAGCCTTAGCAGAGACTGAAACAGCTCTTAAATATCTGTAACATAAACATTTTTACTTTCTTAGAAAGTTCCCGTTAACAATGCTAAAGTTGCTGTTAATTATCAGTCACATAGCTAGTAATAGCATGTTGTAAGAGAACAACACTTCCAGTTTGAGCATATATGCTTCTGTTATGCATCCTGGAAGTGGGATTGGGGGGGCTTAGTTATGATAGCTACTTATGCATCACCCCAAAAGTGGAAATCAACCAAAAAGAAAAAGAGGGGCATGGATTTGCATAATATTTGACTATATTAATATTTATATTTCTCACTCATCCTTCACCAGGAGGTCCCAGGGCAGATTATAACCATTTTAAAATACAATATTAAAAGCAGGTAAAACTATATTGCAGGAGGGGGGAGAGAGACTAGGGTGGGTCCTAAAATATATATCTTAGGTGACAAATTCCAGGATAAAGAGGGACATACATAATGAACATGCCAAATCCAGCTCTTTGGGGGGGGGGGATTTCCATGGCTTAGGGGATGTTACAGTGAATGCCTTCTTCTGAACCACCACCTCAAACTTCTGAGAACAATATAACTACCTTCTGAAGATCTTAACACCCAGAAGGGACTGTAGGGAAGGAGTTGGTCTTTCCATGTTGAAGCAAGGGGTGGAAGGGGCATATGCCTCGAGGGGCAGCAGATTTACCAACCAGCTGGAAAGCAGTGTGGATGCAGAGTAGTGAGCCACATCATAGGTGGTGTAGCTGGGGGTGTACAATGACACAAACAATGGATAGTGTGAGTGGGCATGGAACTCATCGTTAGTAGTGGTAGTATCATTGCTTTGTTGTTGTTGCTGCTGCTGCTGCTATTGTAAATAGCTATGTTGGCAGTCTGGCCATCATTCTGCATCCTCCCCAATGCTCTGGACGTAGCTGTCTGAGGTTTGGTGGGTAAGACATGGACTTCTCTGTTGTGGCATCCTCACTGAAAAATGCTGTCTATGCAAAACCTGTCAGACCCTATCACTGCTCAGTGTTCATTGCTTGATGGCTTTTTGTGTGTGAAGACTTTGGTGAGTGTATAAAATTGAATGGTGCTTTTGACCTTTTGCTGTAGGACAGTGGGCTAGGTGGAGACTTTGCCTGTTCTTTCCTTTTTCACCCATCAAACACCCACAAACCAACTATTGTATTGTAGCCATTTTTATATACAAATGCCATAAAATTCATATGCAACAATTGTGTATTGTTTTATAATTTCTTCTTTTATGTGAGTTAATTTTTCATTTTTTAAAAAAGATGTCAAGAAATATTGATATGCCACTACGACTACTAAGTACTGGCTCCAATGGGTTTATTGGGTGGAGAAGGTTCATGGACACCATGCTTTCAATGTCCCCTCTGAGCCCCATCATCACTACTGTCACTGCCTCCCATTCGCTTTTCACACAACCAGCCACAGGGAGAGTAGGTTGCATGCATCTCCGCTTTCCTGCTCAGGGAGGGCAGGTTGTCCCTCTCCCCATCTGGAACAAGAAACCCACCCTCCCTGCCCTATGCGATGTTCTGACTAGCAATAGAAGCTTATCTTAGAAAAGCTCTGAAATTATATCAAGGAAGCCTATAATGCAGAGCCATCTGTCTTGAGTGAAGGCCAGTGCTGGATGAAATTGATGGATCTATAACCAATAATATTTCACTCAGTTGGGCTCCTGCTGCCGGTGCCACAGTGATAATCTCCTCCCCTTATGTCAGCTGCAGGAATGTGTGGTATTTAATGAAGTATGGCTCAATCACAAGCACATCAACTGCAGGGAAAGGGTGGCTGGGCTGTCAGCATTTGCTGCTGCTCAACAATGTGGAAACTGAGAGGGGGGATGAAGAAGGACTCTCTTATATATGTTGCAGGCCAGAGCATGGTGTGTGTGATCGTGATCTGAAAACATGTTTGATGTGACCTCACCCGTTATTCCAATGACCTGGGTAATCAACATGAAGCCCTGGAATGTTTGAGAAATGTGTCCCAGTTCAGTGCACCATTAAGACATATTCTTGAGAGAATGTATCTTCAGATCACTTAATTCTCTGACAATATCAAGGAGTCAAGCATAGGTTGGTGGGGATAGGGATGGTGTAGGGGAAACAACCCCTGAAGAATCAGGGGCTGTTGAATCACATCAGCTTGTGACAATGACATGCTTATTTCAGCAGTTCAGGATTCACTGCCAGTCCACCATTTAGAAAGTGACTGATGATCCTGATGGGTGCAATTAATGCACCTTTCCTGCCTGTATGAGCAAGGACTGCTGAGTCATAACTGAATTAACCTTAGCTGTCACTGAGTGCATAAATAAGACCCTCCCATGTGCAAAGGCTCCCCTAACCAATGTGAGCCTTTTGTGCACTCACATGAACATCTGAGATCCTGCTTGTGTCCAGCCACTGTTAGAGATACAGAAGATGAGACTACAAGGCACACGTTTCTCAGTGGTGGTATTATAGTCTCTCCTAAGTGGCATGTTAGGCTATCAGTTCTCCTTAAAAAGAATTCAAAAAGACCTTGGGCTTAATTCTGGGTAGTTTTGTGATCTAACTATTTATTTGCGGGAGGCAGTCATACTTGGTGTTTTTGCAAGTTTGTCAGGGGAGGAAGGTGGTGGGTTGGGCTTCTTTGAGTGCTAATGATTGTGTTTTCCAAGGACGAGGAATGGAAAGATCTGTCAATTCTGGTTCTCTCAGTTTCTCATTTATCCAATCTTAAATTAAGTTCTCCACATTCTGCAGCAATTTGATTTAAAAAAAATCCTCATGAAAATTCATCAAAATTTTATTGCAAATCGTGTGAATTAATGAATAGTAAATAACTATGGATTACTGTTTTACTATATGACCACAGCAGAGAGACTCCTGTGACAAATAAAGATGTTTGTTTCTCAACACGGAGGAATGATTGCTGAAGTTTTTGGAAGTAAAGTTGTTATGCTGGACTAAAGGAAGACTATCATGGACATTTAGTGATCACAACAATTGGAGAGCCCCTTTGAGACTTTTTGTGTGGAAGGGAAATGAATGAACCTTTACATTCACCTTTAAATATGAACTGAATCTAATTTCTCCCCCATTCTTGCTAAGGACCAAGCCTTTCATGTGGCGGGTCCCAGAAGCTTCTAAGCAGGAATCGCCCTTGCCCACTTTTTGACATCTCCTGAAAACTGTTATTCAAACAGACCTTTGAAATATGAATCCTTTCCCCCAACCTGTTTTGCTGGTGTGTTTCTGGATCTTACTGTAATTTTGGATGTTGTAGATCACCTCATGGTATATTTTATGAAAAGCATGGTCTATAGATATTTAAAGAAATTAATAATGAAATCTACTCAACAACAACAGCAAAAGAGCATAGAGGTATTTTTAATAAATAAAAACATGGTGTTTTGGTTTTCTTAAAGTCCAGTCATTTTAGCAGTCATTCAAGTTTTTGTTTTTGTTTTAAACCCACCAACTCTCCTTTCAGATTCTAAAGAGTATCAATGGGAGATGGACCCCTTCTGCTGATTAATTTAAAGCACTTGTTCATTAACTGTCTGACAGTTCTGACAATTAACGGTTTGGGTTGCACTGTCCTCATGTAGCAATATTCCCAGTTGGACTGTCCTGCTGTTTACAATGGGTACTACAATTAGAAGAAGCCCCAGGCAAAGTTATAATTTTCTAGCCAGCAATAAAACTGTGAGATTAACAATGGTTCTGCATAATTACTATTTCCCAGCAGAACCTTGATATTTATTTATTTATTTATTTTTAAAAATGTCTTTAGCACACTCAAAAGAGTACCCTATAGCAGCCATTTCATTACCTCTTATCTTGGCAGACCAATATTAGGTCCATATGAAATTCACATACATTAATTGCCCTAAAAGGGCATCAAGGAAGAAAAACACACAGACCAATTCCAGCCTGCCTTCAACATATAATTTCATATGTCCTTTTATGATCAAACAATGCTCTGTGAAACAAATATTTAAAACTTATCTTTCAAACAGAACTGCCCTGATAAGAATGATTTGTAAACCTTTAATGAATTCACCTCAATTAGCCTTTAATTAAGTAGCTCATTAAAATCTTATTTGAATACTGCTCCAAAACCGAGGGGCAACCAACCTTACTTTGCTGTTATAACAGAACAGGCAGCCAATAAAGTTAAAATTAAACAGTTTCTGAACAGAATAGAAGTCTGATGGCTAGTCCAATAACATTTAGAGTCCCAAGTTTGAAGAACAATGATCTAGGGCACAGATGTCATACAGTATACTGGCCCAGCCTGTTTGACCATGCCCAAGCAGAGGTAGGGCTATGGCTCAGTGGTAAATCATGTCCTAAATTCAATCCCCAGCATCTCCAGGTATCACTGGGAGAGACCCATTCATGAAACTATGGAGAGCTGTTGCCTGCCAATGCTGGACTACATAGACTAATGGTCTTACTTGGTATAAGGCAGCTTCCTATGTACTGCTTTCCTGCAGTTTCACATAGCAAGAAAAGTTTGGCAATGGTGGTTGAACTATTTTAGCAAAAATTGTCTACCACTTACCATAACCATCATTACAGACGATGATAATGATTTCTTATATCCCTGTTCACCCTGTCTGCATTCAACTTTCTTTCACCATACATGGGGTAGTTGCCTGAGATGACCAGAAATGCTTACAGGAAACTTGGCAAGGAAACTTTTCTACACTGGAAAAGAATTATTTCTTTTCTTTCAGCCAATCAATGTGTCAAAGAGCTATTCATGGGAAAGTAGACTAGAACTAAAATCAGCTGCCTATGAACTACATATATGTCCTATATGTCTACACAGAAATAGGGATAGAAGGATCTGTCAATTTCAGTTCTCTCACATTCTTAAATTCAGTTCTTCACATTTTGTAAGGATTTGCAGTGCTTTGGAGGTGGGGCTCATGAAAATTTATCAGCATTTTACTGCAATTTTCTCCTGATAAACATATTTTATATGAAGTTTTGACTAATTTACCCATTTTTGTAAGCAATTTCCCCTGAGATGCATTCTTGTATGCTATTTTAAACAATATCTTTATTTTTATGCACACTTTCCACTACCATATGGATGTATGTAAGCTTCGGTTTACTGGAGAACTACATCGCAAAATTCAGATAAGTGCAAATTTCAAACAACAGCTATATTTCATTTCATATATTGTTTTGGAAAGTGCAAATTTGATAGATTCAACTTTGAATTTCCCTTCTGTTTCTACTAAAAAAAAATTACTCATGGTGAATTGAATTTCTTCTCCATCCCTACTCAGAGAGAAACATGCACAGAGAGTAAATTCAGGACAGCAGCTTCCCAACTTCTGTTTGCCATCTTATAATGAGAAATAATAATAAAACAGTCACAAAATGGCATTTCTCTGGGTTTGCATTCTAAAATGACACATTGCTGCCTGTGTGACTGAATTCCATTTCCAGAAAGGAATTACACAGAAAACAACATTTCCTCCATCCCTCAGATCATTCAGAAGCAAATGTGTATATAATGAATCTGGCTTTCTTATGAGTATAAATGTGTAGTTGAAACTTGTGCATGTTTACCTGAAATGAGGTCCCACTGCAGTCTTCTGCTTAGATTTGGGAGCAAGCCCTCTTGAACTAAGCAAGATTCACCCCTGAGTAAAGATACTCAGTATATTGGGCTGTAAGTTTTTTAAAACAATGTTTCAATACAACAGGAAAGAGAATCAATATAGATCCGGCACTACCTGCATAATGCTGCTCCAAATACCTGTAGGGCGGTATGACAGAACAGGGGGAAATTGTGGCAAAAACCATTATGAATTTTAGCTCAGCCGCTCACCATATCAGAGCATTCTCTCATAGGCCGAATCCCAGATATATCAGGAAGAGAAACATGGAAATGCACATTTTTATGCAACTTTGCCCATTATAGACATTTTTTGCTAAGAAATTTTACCCAATACAATGTATTTTTATAATTTATTTCTGCTAGTGGGTGTGTTTTTATGCACACTCTGCCCTAGCACATGCATTTTTGTATGGGTTACTCGGCTGGAGAACTGCATTGCAAAATTTGGAGAAGTGTGAATTTCGAAGGAAGGCTGTGCATACCTGGAAATTCCTGCATTTTTTTCAGAAAGTGCACACTTAGTAGGTTAACCTATCAATGCACAATTATTGAATTTCTCCCCCATCCTTACCTGGAAGTCTCATCATATGGGAGCTCTTCAAGGAATATGTGAGGATTAAGAAAGATTGTTGTCATTGGTCCCACATACTTATGTGGCTCCTGGTCATGTCTCTTGCAGCAGAATGAATATATAGTGTAAGCAGAGACTCCTCACAATGCATTTTCTGTGGGTGGTGTCCAATCGAGTTCTACTCTGAGTGGAAAGTAATGGACCTAAGTTAGTCATGTTCATTAATTTCATTAGGTCTACTCTGTGTAGAACAAACATTTGATGCATCCTCATGTGACTATTTGCAGTGTGGGGTGGAAACATGAAACCTATGGCAATCTATGTATTCTCAGTTCTGTGTGACTCCTGCATCACAGGGGTTCGTGTAGATGACCCTTGGGTTCCCTTCCAACTCTACAGTTCTACAATTCTATCATCATCATCATCACTTTTAATTTGTATACCGTCTTTCTATCTTACAATACTCAAGGCGGTTTACAAGCTGAAGAAGCAAAGAATGTACAACTTATAACAATCTAATGCAATACAAAAATGTGATAATACACATAGCTTTAAAATAAACAACCTACATCAAATAAAATAACATTCAACAATCATTAGAATAGTATAGAATAATGATATCAGCATATAAAAATTAAACAGAAATCCACTCTTAACCATTACAATAAATAATTTCTAAACTACAATCAATAAAACAACAGTGCATAAAATAATACAATACAAATTGAGAAGTAGAGACTGGAGGGTGGGGCAAGGCAGTTGGAAGGAGGCCTTGTCCCACAGAGTCTCTCCCCTCACAGTTCTTCCTCCAGGCACAGCTTCCTTATGAGGAGGGTAATTTCAGAAGCATCCTGAAACCAAAAGGAAGCTATAGTCATCCCAATGTCAGTGCAACAATGCTTTCTCCACTCCAGTCATGCACAGGAACATGGTAGAGTTGCAAGCCTCAGTTTTAAGTAGTGAGAGAAAGATCAACCCTCAGTACATTGGTTTGTTGCTAATGCCTCATTTGAAATCACCCTAGCCTAAAATTGATTTGTAAAGGATCAACATCTCATTTAAAATAGGCTAATATGTATCATTCGGTCATTGCAATGTGACCTTAAACTCCATTTAAGGCCCCAGTGCACTGCCAGATTTATGCAAAGAAGACCTAAGTGCAAATGAGGATAGAATACACACACACACATACATGTTGATTCCATAAGATGTCAGAATCTGCTAGCAATTACTAATGTACAGCATTTTTTCTTTCAGTGAGGTGTAAATTATTGCATATTTGGTGCTAATCTGATTTATGCAGCTCTGCTTCCTAATTCTAAAACTTATTTGGCACCTCATCAATGGACATGGCCATTTGAGGTTTATTCAGTGAGCTGAAGCTGTGTTGTTTATTAATGAGGTTCCTTGCATCTGCAAAAAGTTCAAAATGTCTGTCACCTGACATTGTAGATGTGACCTTGAAAATGCCTTTACACCAAAGAATTTTCATAGGCAACAATATGACTTGATAACCAATGCTCAGACTCAATTTAAAACTCTGAAGTTCATGTATCATTAGCACCAAAAACCAGTGAAATTGCATTACGTAAACAAGAGTCTGGAGGGGCTGTGAAGCTAGGGCTGCCTTTCCCAGCCTGGTGCCCTTTAGATGTCTCAGACTATAACTCCCATCAGAATGGTGTGGTATGGGAGTTGTTGTCCAAAACATTTGGAGGACAGGTTGGCAAAGGGTGGACTTTGGGAATGTTGATGTGATCACTGGTGCCGCCAGTTTCTGGAGGTTGAGTATTGGGATCATATGGGAAAAATAACACAGTAAGAGTTTTCAAAATACTCTTTAGCTTTATTGCATAGAAAATTGGCATTACTCCCCTTGGCTATGGCTAGGATGGAGAACTGTAGGGGCTGGAAAACATCTGATGGATATTCATTGCAGGCAGTGCTATTTTTCTAGAAAAGGAGTTGCCAGAACTCACCATGAAGGCCTCAAGAGAGTAGTAATGGTGCCCACCTGAGAGGTGCCAAAACAGAATTCCCGCTGACAAAAAGGCCCTGACTCCAGGGATGGTATACAAGGATTTGGAGCATGCATAATATATTATCAAGAGGATTACAGCATCTAGCATCTTATTTAGATATTTATAACCTATTTAAATGTTGGTATGAATGGCCATGTAAGACTTTAGGAGGGATATTTTGGTATAAGTAAGTTCCATGGTGTATTAGAAAGTCATGAATGAACTATACTGTATAATATTGTTTTGCATAATCACTTAAACTGTGTAAAAATCCTGAATGATGAGAGTAGCCAATATAGTTGAGGTTATATGACTGTTTTGGGTTCAGAACTTGGGTATTATGTTAATGTGCTTTCATCTTTAAGGCAGTTAGTCCTTTTGGGAGGTATTGTATGGGATAATTTTTTTCCTGGTTCTAGTCTAGGTACAATGTGGCCCAGGGGAATTTAGTGTACCACAGGCAGAGAACATAACATGCCATACAGATAAGGTTCAGGATTATTCAGATTCTGGAAGATTTGCCTTTGCATTGCCCTTCTTGGAATATACTTTGGGAAGGACTGTAGCTCAGTGATGAAGCTTATGCACTGCAAGCAGAAGGTTCTATGTTCAATCCCCAGCATTTCAAGGTGGGAAAGACCTGTCTGAACCCCTGCCAACTTCCTATGTTCTGTGGCTTTGAGAAATATGTGTGCTGTATATCAAAACTAAGAACTCACATCCACTTCTTTGACTAAAGAACAATGGAGTAGAGATGTAATCCCTGAACGGACACTCATGCCTATACCTATTAGGGTGGGGGATTAGAATGGTACCCACGTTCCCTGCTTCCAGCCTCTATATGTATATCTGAATCCAAGTTGAAGTTGTCTATTCATAGGTTCTGGATGGATATAGAATCAAGTCACCCACATAAGTCTCTACATATATAGGCTCTATTCAGATCTTATCTGAATACATGGAGGTTTGGAGCAGACATATCAGGTGTATTACTGATTTCTATTCTGTACAAAGGCAATTTCTTCTCTGCACACATGCAACCCCCCTCCTACAGAGCCATATTCACAAAAAATATGCTATTCAGGGCTATAGAGAAAACATTCAAGACCTCATGCAGTTTAGAGCTTTTTACTCCAGTTATATTTAGGCTGCATACACATGGCATTTTATTCTACACTCAACGGAGACTGTGTTTATTGTTTTCTACTTAGTCCATACACAATCTAGACCTATTGCACATTTTTTGCAGCGGAAAAGCACCTCTCGAGAAATTGATTTCATTTCAAAAATAAAAGTTCATTGTCTAGTGATCCTGCATTACTCTGCAGTGTGTCCATTTGAAGACAGATGTAGGCAATGTGGGGATGTATTCAAACCTGCCAGATTATGTTGGAGGTGGACGTATATTGAGATGACAATCACTTCTTCATTCACCTGGGCCATTTGTAAGGAGGAAAAGGCATGGATCACTTAATAAAGGGGAGGATTTTCAAATGGGAATCCACACCTGCTCTTGTGGGTGGCAGGATCTAGAATCAACTGAGATTGAAAGCAGCATGTTGACAGCAAGCACAAATGATTTTAGATTGAAAAGATGTACATTTTTGTACTACAAACAGGTTAGTGTGTATGCAGCTTCTAATTACCATTCTAGTCAAATTATGGCTATTTCCCTAGTGAAAAAGACCCACAGTAATGCCTAATAAATTTATGAAATTTTATCTAGACTGATGGGTGGCCAGTTTGCTGAGGGTTCAAAAAAACAGCATGCTCATCAAATTATATTTGTGTAGTTCTGACTGATATGCGCTCACACATGATTGTTAAACAATGTGAATTTATCCTGCACAATATAATGCATTGCAGTGATCTGTTCTGTCAATGGCTCCCTCTTCCACACCTTCCAGTTTAGTGCACTCTAACACAACTGGGAGACTGAGATGCTTCCTCTCATGCATTAAAAGCACATGTGAAGGGATCATGGGAACATGGGGACTAGTCATAGAATAATAGAATTCTAGAGTTGGAAGTTGAACCCCCTGCAATGCAGAAATCTCAACTAAAGAATCCATGACAGATGACTATCCATCCTCTGCTTAAAAACCTCCAATGAAGACAACCACCTTTTGAGGGAGTCTGTTCCACTGTCAACAGCTCGTACCATCAGAATGCTTCTCCTCTTTAGTTGGGATCTCCTTTCTTGTAACTTGAATCTATTGGCTTGGATTCTACCCTCTGGAGCAGGAGAAAACAAGCTTGCTCCATCTTCCATGTTCCAGTCCTTTAAATACTCAAAGATTGCTGTCATATCTTCTCTGTCTCCTCTTCTCCAGCCTAAAAATACCTAACTCCCTCAACTGTTCCTCATAAGGCTTGGTTTCCAGACCCTTTATTATTGTGATTGTCCTTCTCTGCCCACCTCCCGCTTTTCAATAGCTTTCTTTAATTGTGGTGCCCAGAACAGAACACAGTAATCCAGGTGTGGTACTGTTACTTCCCTTGAGCTGGACACTATATTTCTGTTGATGGAGCCTATAATATCAGTAGCTTTTTTGCTGCTGCATCACATTGTGGACTTATGTTAAGTTTGTGGCCTACTAAGACCCCTTGATCATTTTCCCGAGTACTACTGGCAAGCCAGGTGTCCCACATCTTAGATGTGCAGGTGGTTCTTCCTACCTAAATACAGAACCTGACATTTCTTCCTATTGAAATTAATTTTGCTAGTTTTGGCCAAGTTCTACAATCTGCTAAGGTCATATTGAATCCTGATTCTGTCTTCTGGGGCATTAGCTACTCTTCCCAGTTTGGTGTCATCTGCAAATTTGATGATAATTTCCTTGATTTCTTCATGCTAGTTATTTATAAATACATTGAACAACAATGGGTCCAGGACAGTCCCCACATTCTATCGGCACTGTACCCCTTCCATGGTCCTAGGCAACAGATAGGACTTTAGGGGGCAGATAAAACACTTGTATACTATTGGTAGGTCTGTTTTTGAGATATATGTGAGAACCAATGTTTATATCAGTTTCTTGCATCTACAAGAATCTTTCCACTCCACTGTGCATAATCTGGCATGAATATTGAAGAGAAAGAAAAATTTGCAGAAGCCTTAACATGTTAGAACTGGAGCTCTACCTGCCCTGCACATTAAAAGCAGGATCATAAAACTTTCAATAGTCGTACCACACCTCCAATTATTATGGGAACTGTAGTTAGTTAAGTGTGCTGACAGTAGTTCAGGGCCCCACTAATCTCTACACAGAGCTACAGTTCCCAGAATTCACTGGGAAGAATTATTGAATGTTAAACCACCTGAAAATTTCAACTCCCATCAAATTTCAATGCCTCAGCCAGCATTGACAGTGCTCAGTGCCTTATACTGGTTACACCTGCAGTAGAACATTTAATCTAGATTTGCTTTTTCTGGAGGAAATCTGATAAGTAAAAAGCAAACAAACAAACAAAACAGTTGCCTGTGTCCCATCTCAACGATCCATTTATATTATTAAAGATGCAGTCCTAATCCCAATCACCTGAGAATAAGCCCCATTGAATTCAATCAGACTTACTTCTTATTAGGATTGTACCTTAACCTCCATATTGAAGCACCCAAAGAGATGTCACAATCAACTGTATTACAAAAGGAAAGCTTCCTAAAAGAGGGGTGCTATTTTTGTGACTGATATAACAAATAAAACAGAACAGAATTGTCTGTGACAGGAAACACAGTTTTGGGGAAATGATAATTCTTAAAGTCTTTATGGTGATTCAGGAGAAAATAACTACAATAGATCTCTTGCAGTGTGTCAGTTTTGATGCATGTAAATATTAAGCCCCTTAATTTTAAGCATCTTATCAGGCGTGTATCAAATGGATTTAATAATGCCTCCTTGAGATATACTCCTAATTTCTCTTGCATATTAATGCACCTCTTGATATTTACAATTTTATCTGTCTGCCTCAAGGAGTGGAACATTATTCTCCCACTCCCTGCTTCAAAACTGAAGTCATTTGGTACATTAACAGCATATCCAACACCCAAAATGAAAACATTGCTGCCATCCCACATTGCTTCTAGGGGTTTTATGCCACTGGGGGAGCCTAAGCAGTGCTTCCATCCCACCATACCTGGAATTCATGGGATTAGAATTGACACATAAAGGTTACTGGATGCTGGATTACAGGAGAATATGTGGGTTGCTCCTCAGGCAAAACCTCTGAGAAATGTTGAGGGCATGTCAAAAGAGCTTCAGTAAGAGCAGTGAAATTTCCGAGGATGGTTCAACACATCCCTCCAGGAGTGTTATGTTCTTCTAGCTATACACAGCACAGCAGAAATAATATAACTGAGACCCTTGTACAGAGCAAAGTACATCTTTTAAATACCAGCAATTTAGTAAGATCTCATAACAAAGAACAGATATGGGAAGTGTTTTAAAGTGTAATAAAAATGTGGGGTTTTGACAAACAGAAATATTGTTTATTTACTTACATTTATATCCCACTTTTCTTCAATAATAATAATAATAATAATTTATTATTTATACCCCACCCATCTGGCTGGGCCTCCCCAGCCACTCTGGGCAGCTTCCATAGAAACCAAAAATACAGTAAAATATCACACGTTAAAAACTTCCCTGAACAGGGCTGTCTTAAGATGTCTTCTGAATGTCAGGTAGTTGTTTATCGTTGTTTATCATGGGATCTAAGGCAACGTGCATGTGTTTGCAGATGGATAGCCATCCAGGCACTGACCAGACACAGGCCTGCTAAGCTTTAGCAAGGTGGTAATCTGATGTGCCTTTTAGATCATACCATGGGACATTTCCTTCATTTATTTATTACTTCTCTTCCAGAACTAGCAAAGTTAACAGTTTATTGTGCTTTATTGTACATGACATGGAGTCAGTCACAGGGTCATTTTCCATCTATCTCTAGGTTTCTCTTGGTCCATGAGATTTGTAAGAAGGGGAGCTGTCCCAAATGTTGCCTGTGGCACACTAAAGAGCTCTGGGTCGTGTTATCAAATCACAAGAATTGGTGGTTTGGAGTTAACTCATTGTTATCAAAGCACTCCAGAAAGGCGTCCTATATGTCATTGCGAACTGAAAGGAACAACTAAAGTGAATACCATTTGTATTCACTGGGTTGATTTCTGTTCCAGACATGGGACGAATAAGCGAACATTGGCAATTTCTGGTCCCATTTCCATTTCCATCCGAATTCTCCAGCATTCCTATGGGGTAAGAGGTTTAGGAAGGCAGCCTCAGTGATGTGGACTCTCATTTGCTGTTGTTGCTGTTTAAAACAGTTTAAACTTAAATTCCTATTTCACAATAGGGCTATTTTGGGCCTAATGATTCTTGGAAGTTTGGCTCAGGATGCATTTTTGCATGGGTGTTTTCAATTTTTAACCTCCCCCCCCTTTCCCCCCTGCTGCTCTGTGGTATATCTGTGGTATATATCCGTCTCCTGCGGTATCCTTGTGCTTTCCCTTGTAAACCAAGGCAACCAAAATTGAACCTGCCATGTACTAATGAAGATAAGAATGTATGGCTGAGGAGACTAAATAGTTTTCCTCCACAAGGAGATTTTCATCACATTTTTCATTTCGGAACAGCCCACCTAAAATCTGAAAAATAATTAGATGTGCACCTAAGCCTTTTTTTTAAAAAAAGAATCTCATAGAATCCTTATTAATAACACTTTCTTGGGTTTGTTTATGAGATTAATGAGGTTCAATCATTTTATTGATCAGGAGGGAGTGGAAAAAAACACCACTACAGAGAAAATCATATAGATAGAGATTTGTCTGGGGAGCAGTTCAGGCATTATTAAGCCTGAACTCTCTTCCTGACTTGTTTGTATTTATGTACTGTGTGTTTCACAAATCAGACAATTCCAGATTTTCCACACAATGTTGGTGCAAGATATGGAAGCCCACCTGATTCACAGAGTGAATATTGTGTGGCTCTTGGCCCCATTTTCAAGAGCTGTCTGCAAAGAAGCAGTTCAGACATCTGGCAAAAGCTATCTCTCCTTTTCTAGGTAGCCTGTTTGGCATGAAGGAAGGGGGGTGTTTGGGCAAAAGAGAAGCATGATGAGGAGCAGGGGAAGGGAATGACTTCTACTTTTGTTTTTGTTTTTTTAAAAAATATTTATTACTTTTAAACCTTACAAAAAAAAAGAAGAAAAGAAGAAGAAAAGAAAAAAGAAAAAAACAAAAGAAATACAATACAATACAATGCAATACAATATATAAACAATGCACAACACAACACAATATTAACACATTAAACTAAACATAAAAAATTAAAAAACATACATCATACCGTTTCAATGCCCTGTCTTTCATTCCCTCGTTTCATCGACCTCCTCTCACCTCCCTTTTTGTATTCCACTTCTATTAATTATTTCAGCAATTCCTTTCCCTCTTTCTCTATTTTCTGTCATATAATTATCTTAACTTATTTTAACCTTATCTTCCATTAATGCCATAATACTTATTTATACTTAACTCCTTATAACATTTCTACTAAAGCCATATAATTTCATTCCAACATTTTTCTAACACTCATTAATTTTATAATATTTCTATAAATAAACTTTAAACTTTTTCCAATCTTCTTCCACCGTCTCTTCTCCCTGGTCTCGGATTCTGCCAGTCCTTTCCGTCTATTCCATATGGTCCATCAACCTGGTGATCTTCTGTCTGAGGCTCTTAACTCTTTTCCAAGTCCCTTCTGCAGATCTTCTTCATATTTATACATGCACTTTACTTTGTCTTCTGTTGATCTTGTTCTTAGTTTCCTTCCTTTGAAGCCGAGGAGTAGATCTCGGGGAGGCTCCAACCTAGCAATGTTTTTATTCCTTCCCGACAGGTCAGCCAAATCTCCGTAGTTAGCACTATAGTCCAAAAGATGTTTCAGGACGTGTTTCAAAATCCCTCCAAAACTGAAAGTCCCCACAACTCCAATCTCCTCCTGGCCCAAGTCCAAATCCCAAAGATCAGTACATCCCTGCATGAGGGAATCTATCCAACTTTCCTTCTCAAATCCAGTCAGGGTTCCAATCATCAAAATCTGACTTTCTCTAAATTCAGTCATAGAAGGCAACAACTTATATTCATCAAATTGCCTCTGTAAGACTGGGACTCTCTCCACTTGTATTACTTTAGGTTCAACAACAACTTTCTCCCTTGCCTTCTCAACAATTTGCCATGTCAAAGTAGATTCCTGAAACAATTCCTGAATAGTTTCTGTATAGATGTTCACTTTTTGTCCCAAATTGTCAATTTTGATAGTCATCACATCTGTCTTCTTCTGAAGCTGTTCCAATGAAGCACTTATCTTGCATAGTGCAATCACTAAGGCTTCTTCTGTCGACATTCTTACCAATCCAAGGTCAATCCCTGGTTCTCACAGTTTTTTATCTCTGCAGCTGGTAATCCCCCCAGCTCCACTCCTGTAACAGTTTCAAAGGCTCCCTCTAGAGGGAAACAATTTCTATTTGTATCAATCCTTTTAAACACAGTTCAAGCAACAAAATTAGTTTCAATTTTTGGTTACTTTTACTCCTTTTTAAATGCAGAAGGAAACAATGGAAACAATATATTTCTCTTATTTGCTATCTGTCCACATACGTTTTATTCACAATGAACTTTCCCAAAACATCAGTCTTACTAGCAGCCCGTTTCCAGTGGTAATTTATCCTTCTTCGCTCTCTCTCCTGCAGGCTTAAACGATCCAAAATTTCCCCCCTCTTCTCCTGCTTCCAAACGATCCAAAATTTCCCCCCTCTTCTCCCGCTTCCAAGGGGGGGGGGTTAATGATTTTAACCAATGGAGGTTTAATCCTTTACAGAAGACTTTCCGAGACTTTAGCTTGCAGCCTCTTTGCTTCAGTCTATTTACAAAAGGGGAAGGCGGACTTCCTGTTTTAAACCTCCTCATTTCGGTGCCAAATTAAGACGTTCAAAAATCCAATTTTCCGTTCTACCCATGGGTAGTTGTTTTAAGATCAAATTGTCCACAGGAAAAAGTCAGCGCTCTCCGACAACAGCTATGCGGCTTCACTCTGTGAAAGAAGCAGTCAATTCGAAGCACCGCGCCGCTCACCCCACGTCGCTCTGGATCCCCGAAACTGGGTTTCCCCGCAAGTAGGGGAGGTGCAAAAGGTGCCAGCCGAATCCCACGTTCACAGGCTTCTCCCGCCTGTGATTTTTTGTGGGTCCCCGCCTTCGCCGTGGCGGCCAGACCCTAATTTCCACAAAGCAAATTCCTCCCGATCAGAGGAATTCAGCCATTGCTGGAGGCGCCAACCCAGAAGTCTGGGAATGACTTCTACTTATGTCTCTGTCACCATCAGCTGCTGACTTAGGCCCTGCCACTGGAAAGGTCAGATGAGTCTAAGAAGGAGGAAGGTGATGAGCAGTGGTTGTAATGAAGAAGCAGGCAGGCAGGGCTGGTTGAGGGCATATGGAGATAGGTGGTCCAATGTCCCATGCACCCTAATGGACCAACTTCCATTGGATGTTTGACAGGAAAATAACTAAGGCACAGAGAGCCAGCATGGAGGAGTGGTTAAGAGCGGTGGACTCGTAATCTGGTGAACTGGGTTCGTGTCCCCGCTCCTCCACATGCAGCTGCTGGGTGACTTTGGGCTAGTCACACATCTCTGAAGTCTCTCAGCCTCACTTACCTCACAGTGTGTTTGTTGTGGGGGAGGAAGGGAAAGGAGATTGTGAGCTGCTTTTGAGATTCCTTAAGAGCAGTGAAAGGTGGGATATCAAGTCCAAACTCCTCCTCCTCCTCCTCCTCTTCTTCTTCTTCTTCTTCATCATCATCATAGCACTGGTACCAAATAGGTAACCCTATGCAGTGCGAAACTGGCACTGTTAGAGGTGCCACATTAGATTTGTTCCACATTTGTAAGAAATAGATCTCTTTAGTTGTGGCCGCACCTACAATTTGGAACAATTTGTAGAATATTGGTACAGATTTTCATCTGTTTTTAGCTTATTGCTGGTTTTAATTTTAAAATGTTTGGGTTCCATTTAGCCAAGTGTTACTCAGGGTGGACCCACTGAATTAATGGTCCCAAGTTATTTATATATAGGACTTTCAGTAGGTCTTCTCTGATTAAGAATTACATTGAATATCACTCTTCATGTCTCTTGCCAAAAATATTTAGCAGATCACATCTAAATATGAAACTAGCAAAGGTGAGTGTCACCTTTCCTATTGGTCAGTGAGTCCTCTCCTTTTTTGTTTTCACTTTCAGAATTTAACAATAACCTGAAATACAATAGGAAAATATGCATTGGTGGAGGGATTTTTTTAATTAAATATTATTTGTGAGTTACTGTTATATATATTCCATTATTTTATTCTCCGCCACACTTTCTTCCTGGAGTTTGTCTGTGGCACGATAGTTTTACAAATTGTGCAGCCCAGCAGTCGTTTCACACTTTCATATGTTTGCTAATGATTACTTGAAGGATTAGGTTTCCATCCAGTGCTGCATCTGTCTTCATTTGGAAGAGGCTCTTTGATTGCTTCAGTTTCTATGGTTTGAATATGATTTCGCTTTGCAGGAGGTGGAGGCAACAAGGGAATGCAGATTTCTTAAGGTCCCTTGGCTTATTCAGGAGGAGTGCTAATCAAGTTGGAAAACAAGACAACTTTTCTCGACTTCAGGAAAAACTCCTCAACCACAATAGCAAGCCATGGCTTCCTGCTATATGATGATATATGGGGTCATGTATTTTTGGGGTAGCAAATGTTTTTCAGCAGGAAGGCCCCATTCCCTTCCAGAGGCAGCCTTTTGAGGGTCAGTGGTGGGTGGGGCTAGAGGCAAATATGGGAGGAGCAACAAATGTAAATGTTACCTTTGTACAGTAGACTAATTTCTGCACACACTCAAATACAAGGAAGAGACATTATCAGAGTTTAAGGACACATACCAGCCAGGGATGTAAAGCAGGGCCAGTGAGGACTTGACCCCTGGGCCTGAGGTTCCCACTCCAATTTTTTCCTGCATGTTTCATACTCATGGCAATAGGATAGGAAAATTAGTTTCAAGGTCCATAGCTTTATCATAAGGAATCTGCTTTGTATGCAGAAGGTCCCAGATTCAGTTCCTTGAATCTCCAGTTAGGGCTGGGAGAATACCCTGGAGAGTTGCTGCTAGTCAGTGTATAAAATGATGAGCTAGATGAACCAATGGTCTAACTCAGTATAAGGCAGTTTCCTATTTTCCTAAGGTCCTAGTCTCACTTTAAAAAATTGAGATGCATCAAGCTGTCAATATGATCACTCCTGAGTGCCCTCTCTAGTGACGTGAGGGCCACAGTGCTCTTTAGTATTCTTGAAAGCTGTGGGTGATGAAATAGGCAGGATGACAACGAGAACACAAGTGGTATAGGACTCAGCATGAAGCTAATCAACTTCGCATTAAAGCACACCTTTATTATTATGATTGATTGATTGATTGATTGATTGATTGATTGATGATTTCTGGTTCTCTCTAAGTTCCCAATACAGTGGTACCTCGGGTTACAAACACTTCAGGTTACAGACTCCGCTAACCCAGAAATAGTACCTCGGGTTAAGAACTTTGCTTCAGGATGAGAACAGAAATCACGCAGTGGCGATGCGGCGGCAGCGGGAGGCCCCATTAGCTAAAGTGGTACCTCAGGTTAAGAACAGTTTCAGGTTAAGAGCAGACCTCCAGAATGAATTAAGTTCTTAACCCGAGGTACCACTGTAGAGGAATTTATGCAGCTTAGCGGTTACCACAGAAAATGCCCTTTCCTGGGACATCAGCTCATGAACTTGTGAGGGCAGTGGAACTATCCAGAGGCCACCCTCTCCCCATCTCTACATTGAGAGGGTCTGCAGGCAAAACGTGAAGCTGCCATGTTATTCACTAGTTGCAACCTCTCTGAGCCATCTTCACATTTAGATGCATGTAGCACACATTACAAGTTCATTCTGGACATAGGCCCCTGGGTACCTGAGAACCCACAAAATTCCCCATGTGGGCCGGGTGCCCACAACTTTCAGTGCCAGGGCCATGCACACTGCATGGCACCCATGGCCCCGGGCACCCACAGTTGCGGGGCCAAGTTGACACTCCTGATTATAATAATAATAATAATTTATTATTTATACCCAGCCCATCTGGCTGAGTTTCCCCAGCCACTCTGGGCGGCTTCCAATCAATTGTTAAAAACAATACAGCATTAAATATTAAAAACTTCCCTAAACAGGGCTGCCTTCAGATGTCTTTTAAAGAGAAGATAGCTGCTTATTTCCTTCACATCTGAAGGGAGGGCATTCTACAGGGCAGGCGCCACTACTGAGAAGGCCCTCTCTGTGAGTGAGGACAGTGTGGAGGGCTTATTTCGCTGGCTCCATTACATCCTCAAGTTGCCATCCAGCAGGGCTGTTCAGGGCTGTTAGGAACTTGTTAACATCTGTTCCAGTGAATGAAGTGCTGGGACTGTCAGAAGCCTGCTTTTGCAAAGCAAGTTGAGTGTAAAATAGTTCATCTGCACAATCTTAACACCAATCATGCTTCAGAATCCTTACATGTGTGTAATGTCCTTCCTGGTTTTGCTTTGTGGGATTAGTTTGAGTTGTTGTGGCCTGAGGATGTGGACAAAGTGATTGAAGCATTATGGCGGGACACATGTTCTATTCATCCTTGCCTCTCTGGGCTGATAAGAGCCATTTGTGACCAGGTGGCTCCAGGGTGTGGTAAACACCTTGTTGTGACTTCCTGTATTACAATTAATGAACCAACCAATCTGCCCACAAACATGCCTCCACTTAGAAACATCTATTTTTCCTCTTTTAACTTTTTCCCATTAACATCATTCAGGAGTGCTATACAGTTGAAAAGCTTGCTCACACATTGCAGAATATGCTGCAATGGTTTTGTACAGCTATTGTTGACCTTCATGTCAACTAGCAGGAAGGCTGGAAGACTTTCTGAACTCACAGTGAAAGTGACAAAGAGGACCAGCTGCATGTGTGCAACACTTCATATCTTCAGTTACAGCCAACCTTTTGTGACCTTAAATGTCCCAGAAGGGCAGTCCTTATGCATAGCATGAAATGTTAGTCTGACTGTTGAATGAAGAGAGTGCTTAACCAAGTCAGTTACTTTGCCACATGAGTCAAACATCTGATAGGTGCCTCAACACTGTTAACACTCTTACAACTCCTTTTCTCAACAAAATAAAAAAATTCCTTCCAGTAGCACCTTAAAGACCAACTAAGTTAGTTCTTGGTATGAGCTTTCGTGTGCATGCACACTTCTTCAGATACACTGAAACAGAAGTCACCAGACCCTTCTATATAGTGAGAAGGTGGGGAGGGGTATTACTCAGAAGGGTGGTGGGATTGGGTGATTGGCAGATAGCTGTGATGAGCCTGTTGACGACTCTTAACGACTGCAATAGGTCTTACAGGAAAAAGCAAGGGGTGAGAGGTGAAAAATGGCTTTGTCATGTATAATGAGATAAGAATCCAATGTCTTTGTTCAGACCAGGTCTCTCCATGGTTTTAAGTTTGGTAATAAGTTGCAATTCAGCAGCTTCTCTGGAAAGCCATGACTGTTAAAAGTGGCATAGTCGTCCTTTAAACGTAAGCTGCAGATGTGGTCTAGTGTGGTGTAGTGGTTAAGAGCGGTAGTCTCGTAATCTGGTGAACCGGGTTCGCTTCCCCGCTCCTCCACATGCAGCTGCTGGGTGACCTTGGGCCAGTCACACTTCTTTGAAGTCTCTCAGCCCCACTCACCTCACAGAGTGTTTGTTGTGGGGGAGGAAGGGAAAGGAGAATGTTAGCCGCTTTGAGACTCCTTAAAGGGAGTGAAAAGCGGGATATCAAATCCAAACTCTTCTTCTTCTTCTTCTTCAATCAAGTAAACCTCTATCTGAATTACTCACCATCAATTATATTCCGTTTAAAGCATGCAGCTACATTAGATACAGATGGTGTTTCTCTTGACATTCCTATTCACAATTGGAGACAGCACTTCTCAGGGTATATAGCTATTTTCAATTCAGAGGCTAGAATTCAGAATATACAAGGTCTGAAGTACTTTCACATTCCTCAGAGAGATGTTCAAAAGCAGGACATCACTCACATGAGACAATCCCTGAGGATGAAAAGAATAATATACAGCTGATGCCCAAATTGTCAAACCTATAAAATGGGGAAGGGGAAATATACATTTTTGAGGGTTCACCCAAGAGCAAAGCAAGTATAATTTTATGATTAACTGTAAGTTTAAATCCACAATGGAGATATATATTGTATGAAAAGAAAACACTCTGTAGCTTTTAATATTCCTGGGATATTTTTCCATACAAGGGAACTAATGAACACCCCCTTTGCCGCCCAAATAGTCTTAAACTCTAAGATGTTGAGTAAGTAAAAATATCTGAGACGTTTGCTAGCTTGCTTGATACAGTTTCTGAAAAGTTCCCTTTTGTCTGCTTTGTTTCCTTTCCTGGAGATTTCACCCACTGCTGCAGGGGGAAAATGGTGTTATTTCAGCTGGATCTCATTTAAGGAGTCTTGTTGTAAATTCTGCAGGAACCTCAAACAAATATGAGAAAATGGCCAGTGAGGGTTAGCCAAAGAAAAGGAGGTGAGTGGGATGGCAGGAAGAGAAAAATAGAATAATTTCAGCCACTCTGCTTTGTTTCTCGCAATAATAATAATATCATAGAATTGCTTGATTCTCCAAAGCCACAATAAACCTTGAGTAAATAACAACCACCACCGTTATTTTTTTAATATAAAGGATTAATTACATTCTGCCCAAAATGCCAGAAGTCTGGTTTTGATCCAGCTCAAAATATGTATGGCCTTCTGAGCCACTGAAATGGAGGAAATCTGCCCAGATTAGCTCTTTTAAAAAAATTTGCTAATTTATGCAGAAGAAAGGTCACTGGTTTAAGTTGCCCAGATGCAGAGTTGCAGTGGAGCCAAGAAGCTGTATGTAATATTGGGAATGGAAAATGCATAGAGAGCCACAATTCTCCTAATAAAAATTGTTGTTCTTCCATTCAGAGAATCCTTTCCTGTAATCTAAAACGCTCACAGTTGAATGCCAATGGGATTGTAGCCAAAATGGGCCCACAGAAAAAAGAAGAACATGCTGGGCGGGGGGGGGGGGACACCTCGAGGTTTGCAGAAGACCAAAAAGAATGGGGGAAAAAACAAAAGGTTGAAAAGCAAGCAAACCCAAAAACAGCACAATTTGGACTGAGAATGCTCAGTAGAGTGTTGATTGCCAGTTTGGAAAAGCAGAACAACAAACACACACAAATTAAAAACATTTATAAACAATCAAATGTCCCCACAGCTAGATAAGTTCAAGGTTACCAAGAACAATGTATTTCAGTCATCCAATACTCAGGTGAACAGGAATGCTTTTTGATTTCACCTTTGTTTTAATAATGATGGAAGGAGACAGACAGCAGCCCAGAGGGCATTCTATAATAACACTGAACAATGGCCACCCTACACTAGCACTGAGATCACCAACAACCTTGTTTTAGATTTTAGAAACTGAAAAGACTGAGAAATAATTGTACAGTGAATGTGGTGTCCCCCCAGATATTGTTGGACTGCAACTTGCATAAGCACTAATGAGCATGACCAATGGTCAGGGATGATGGGAATGGTGGTCCAGAAGCCTCTAGAGGGCACCAGGTTTGTTACCCCTGCTCTACACATATCCCACAGTTATGCTGAAAAGCTCTTGAGCCACAGAGGACACCCATCCTGTTCTTTTGAGCATCACTGTCCACAGTGGCCTCCAGTGACATGGATGGATGCAAATAAAAATACACAAAGCATAATTTTATTTTACTTTGTTTCTTTTTCCAGACAAATATTGTCTCCTAAAGCAGCACACATCAATTAAACAAAGTTAGGTGACGTGCTCTGCCTTGGGGGATGTCAAAGGATTCCATTAGAAATGGAAACAGGAAGAGAAATCACCACAATTTGCTTGTTCATCCAAGGTCAAGAACAGTAATCATGCAAGCAAACATGTGTGGTATTGTTTGTCTGTAAGCGTTATGTAAATAATTCTGTTATTTTTGGCATTGTTTTTGATGTCTCCATTCCACTGAAATGCATAGAATTTATTTCCATAATTAATTATTTTAGTTTCGGACATACTGGATAGCAAGATGAACAGCACAGGTTTTAGTGAAAGCCAAACTGCAGTCTAGTAGAATGGAAGCAATGGTAACTGCTATGAACACAAAATGGGATGGAAATCACTCTCTCCTTACATCCATATCTGATTGCTAATTCCCAGAGCAGTTAAACCATTAATCCCTCTTCCCAGGAAATTCTGGGAATTCTAGCTCTTTGAAGGGAATAGGGAACGCCTAACAACTCTCAGCATTCTTAACACAGTTCCGAGGATACTTTGGAGAAAGCCAGGACTGTTTAAGAATGGTATACAGTACTAGTGCTTCAAATGTATAGTACCTACAGTGCCTCAGTTCCATGGAATTCAGGAACTCATCGGTGCCATTGACTCCACATCCCATTCTACTCTGGACCTCTTCATTCCACCTTGGGAGCAACATTGTTCTCTCCCCACTGAGATGTTTCTCATTTAATTAACAGATGTTTCACAACTGTTAATAAAAATGCCCAGCCCTCTTTTTGAACATCTGTTTTCTTTGTGTTTCCCACATATGACGTAGTAGACATAACACGCTACACAAGTCACAAAAAACCTCCAAATGTTGTCTCTTTGTGTTCCAGCATACTGTGGTGGTCTCTCCTTTCATTCTGGAGGACAATTAAGAGTCCAATCCTTTAGCAAAAGGCAATCTGACAAGGGGGAAGGAATTGTCTTCATTCTGCCCCTGCCCCCTAGCATCATCTGAATTTTATAGGACAAAAGTCCTATGTGGCCTTTTAAAAGGCTCAGATGAAGAGGAGAGGGCATGGGTGTTCACCCTGGCTGACCCTCTGACCTATTCCTATCAGGATTTGTAGCCTTGATCATGCAGTGTTCTAAACTGCATTGTGTACCTAAACCGCATTTACAGCAGGCACCACCCTGCTACAGACCTTGTCCTTCTTCCAAATTTTGTGCACAGCAATGTGCAATGGGAGTTTGCCATTGATTTCTATTCCTTCTGTTCAGTGAGTGGGAAGAGCAGAGACAATGTGCTAGGATCATTAAAAGAACCCAAGTGGATCTGGCCAAAGGCTCACCTTGTTATCACAGTGACCAACCAGACAGTGGCGTAGCGTGGGTTGTCAGCACCCGGGGCAAGGCAAATAATTTGCACCCCCTAACCCGTGGATTTGTGCCCCCTAACCCTAACCCCCAGATGTTGCGCCCGGTGCGGCCGGCCCCCCCTGCACCCCCCACGCTACGCCACTGCAACCAGATGCTTCTGGGAAGCCTGAAAGCCAGACGTGAGAGAAACAATTCACTCTCCACTCTCCACAGTAGCATACTGCTACTGACAGAGAGCCATCCATGTGGTCTTCCACAAGTTGGGGGTCATCTTTTAATCATGGAGGTGTTCTGGGTGTTCTAAGGTTCTAAACTGAGTTAAGAACATTCATGAATATGAGAAATCTCCCTGCTTCAGAAGTTCACCCTCCAACTCATGGAAGTTGATGATTAATGGGGATAAGGTGTCCATGCTTGTTTGCATGTGTGCCTGTGCCAAGATTCTTCCTGCAAAGTATCTTACCAATGCAAATGACATCAATAAAACACTGTACAAAATGAGTTGTGATGCAATCATGTGCAAAAATCACATTGATGCCTTTTTTGCAGTGTGTAATCAGTATACACATGCAATAAACTGACAGGACTGAAAGATGCAAAGTATATAAATAACAAGGGGATGCAAAGGGAGAAATCCATTCATCTCTAGTCACACTGTGTTGTCTGATTGACCAGCCTATTAATTTCAGTAACTGAAAAAGATAATCCTCCACATATGGTTGCAGTTGGAGGGAGGTTGCAGTTGTGTGTGATTAGAGCAAGAAAGCAGCACATCAGCTAATGTATCTTAACTGCAGATAATGTTCTGCTTTAACTGAAACAGGATGATTCTTAGATTTCAAAAGACAGGATTTTGGAAAAGTTATTCTTCCACTTTTTTAATAAATAAAGATTAAAGAGCAGCCTTGAAGCTGAAAAGAATGATGGGTTCCTTCCCTTAGCAGTCTGGATAAAAAGTATTTGTATATTTTGGCTTCTAGTAGTCGAACTAGAATTGCTATATAAACGTCAGCTGGAACTGAGAGAGCCAACAACTTGGCCTCCCCTTCCCTACATCTAAATTCTTATTATTGCCAGACCAAACTACCCCACCCCCTTTCTGAATGCAACTTTTAAGAATGGCTTCATTGTAAAAAAAAAAGGGGGGGGCAAGAAATTAACTCAGTTTTCCAATGGAAAGGCTATAATCTGGCAACAGCTGTTTATCGTTATCTGCAACCCATGGTTAAAGCTTTTAAAGTCTGCTTCTTGTTTAGCTGACTTGCAAATGGTGTGTGTGCATGTGTGTGCATGTATGAGTGAGAGAGAAGTGGGTGGCAGTTTGAGAGGCAGGTTAACCCCTTATTGGATCTTAACAACACAAGGCCATTTAAACAAGGACAGGGGGGTGGGAAATCCTCCATGGCTGACGTGGCAAAGAATTCTAGCCAGCATCTGTGAATGAGAAGTCTCTCCCCTTTGTTTTCCTGGCTTGAAAGTTAGAGACTAATGAGTGGTGAACATTTCTTGAAGCAAATCAGCAGAATCATTGCCAGAACCATTTATATAAGCCCACATACACAGCATGCATCTCCTACACTCTTGAGTTAAAATATGAACAAAAGAAGAAATTTCTGGGTAGCTCTCTCCTTCTATCCAATTCTTTGAGGGGGGAATGTTTGCTTCAAAGTATTATTTGCTTGCACTTGGAATTTCTTTGTTTTCCCCAGGTTCTCCTTTTGTAGAATGAGGTGTGAGGATAGTGAGAAGGAGATCTTTTGACAGTAGTTGAGTGTTAGTGATCATCTTTTATGCCTGACAACTCCACAATGGCAAGACAAATGACTAGTCCAATCTGTTACATACCGTTGGGCTGTATTTCAAGGGTCCATTTAAAAAAGAAGTTGAGATGAAGAGAGAATGAAGCTATTGCTGTAAATAGAAAGTTTGGCTAATGCGAGACAGCAAAGCGACTCAAGAAAGGAAAGGGGGGGAAGGTTTTATGTGCAAACTAATTATTCTACTGGGTCAGCCAAGCCTCCAGGAAATAGTTTGCAGTACAGCTGGCCACAGTTGTCCAGGGAACACATACTTAGCTAATCTATCGGCAAGCATGCCATTTTGTATTTTTGTGTTTTTTAAAAATGATGTGTAAGCGTGTTTTGGAAGTGTTTTAATTCATACCAAGTGGAAAATATTACTTGAGCTAGAGAAGTTACATATTCACTTGCATTTTTGTGTTTCACAGAAGACTTACTATTTCAGGGAAATATTCATAACTGAAATACTGTAAACTGGGGAAAACAACAACAGCAGCAACAACGAATGATATCAGTTGTGGCTGCACAATGGCACTGGTAGGACAGAAGGCAGGGAACCGAAACAGTAAGTGGAGCAAGACGGAGCAAACTCATTCCAGTTTTGTCCCTATCTTCCTCTCTGCAAGGGTAAAGTTGAGACTGTGGAGGAGTAGAAGCTGAAAGCCAGTCAGCTGGCACAGAACATGGCAGCTAGGTTGCTAGGTTGCTTGTGGTGGCAAAATCCCACCAGCATATAGCACCCTGCCTGTCGGATTTGCACTGGCTAGTAACCAGCTGCTGGGTCAAGTTCAAGGGGTTGGTACAAACATGCAAGGCCCTATACCGTTCAGAACCTGGCTACCTGAGAGATTGGTAGCCAGAACACTCCAAGCAGCCTTTGAAAGGCACAGCCCTGATACTCCCCAGAGGAGGAGACGAGTGGTGGTGATAGATGGCTCCCTACTGAGGGGAACAGAGGCAGTAGTGTGTCGAGGAAACAGAATGTCATGGGAGGTATGCTATCTTCCAGGTGCAAAGATTCACAATATAATGGAGAAGTCGCCAAGTCTTATAAAGCCACTGACCACTACCCCTTATTTCTGATTCATGTTGGTACAAATATTACTGCCACAATAGCCTGCAACACATAGCAAGGGACTATGAGACACTGGGAAGGGAGCTGAAGAGACTTGGGGCACTCCTTTCATCACTCCTTCCTGTTGAAGGTCGTGGCCAAAGAATAGAAAGGAAAATACTTGAGATAAACCACTGGCTGTGCAGGTGGTGTCGTCAGAAAGGATTTGGCTTCTTGGATCATGGTCTCCACTTCCTTGGTCTCCACTTCTGGCAAGAGATGCACCTCACAGCAGCTGGCAAGAATGTGTTTGCCAAGAGTCTTGAGAATCTGATTAGGATAGCATTAAACTTGATCTTGAAGGGGAGGGAGAAAATAATACGAACGACAAAAGAGCACCTGGCACGGGATAGTAGCTCCATTGATGCACAGGAAACTGAGGTGGTGCTCCAGAAACCTGCTAAAGGGGAAAAAAACTACAGGAAGGAAGCAGCTGCAGGGAACAACTCATGATTTCAGTTGTCTCTACACAAATGCACAGAGTAGGGGAAACAAACAAGATGAACTGGAGCTTTTAATACAGGATGGCAAATATGACCTGGTGGGATGAAACTCATGACTAGAATGTAGGAACTGAGGAGTATATCCTGTTCAAAAGGAATAGACCCAACAGGAAAGGAGGGGGAGTAGCATTATATATAAAGGATGTATACACTTGTGAAGAAATCCATGACCTGGAGCATGAAAAGCAGATTGAGAGTGTATGGGTAAAAATTGTAGGAGAGATAAACAACAGTGACCTTACTGTGGGTGTCTGCTATAGACTGCCAAACCAGATTGAAGACTTGGATGATGCCTTACTAGAGCAGATTACCAAACCTTCCTAAAGGAGGGAAATAGTAATCACCGGGGACTTCAGCTTCCCCAATATCTGTTGGGACTCAAACTCTGCCAAGACTGTAAGGTCTGACAAATTCCTCTATTGCCTTGCTGAAGAATTCATTTACCAGAAAGTGGCAGAACTAACAAGGGGATCAATCTATCTTGGACCTGGTCCTCACCAATAGGGAGGAACTGATGGATGAAGTGGCAGTGCTTGGAAAATTTGGAGGAAGTGATCGTGCTCTCCTGGGTTTCAAGATACAGAGGCAAGGGAAAACTGAGTGTAGTCAGACACACACTCTGGACTTTAAGAAGACCAATTTTGAAAAGCTGAAGGAGTTACTGGGTGTGATCTTATGAGGAGCACTGGAAGGAGCTTGGTATGTTTAGCCTGGAAAAGAGGACACTAAGGCCATCTTCAAATATCTTAAGGGCTGTCACATGGAGAAGGGAGCAGAGCATGCTTGTTTTCTCCTGCTCTGGAGGGTAGTACTTGAACCAATGGCTTCGGGTTGCAAGAAAGGAGATTCTGACTAAACATTCAGAAAAACTTTCTGACAATAAGAGCTGTTCAGCAGTAGAACAGACACCCAGGAGAGGTGGTGGACTTTTCTTTCTTAGAGGTTTTTAAACAGAGGTTGGATGGCCATCTGTCATGGATGCTTTAGCTGAGATTCCTGCATTGCAGGGGGTTCGACTAGATAACCCATAGGGACCCTTCCAACTCTAAGATTCTATGATTCTACGATCCCTTATATACCCAACAAATCCATGCAGTCTGTGAGAAAGTTTCTCCTGCAATTCTGTAGTCCTCTCAGTACATGCTAAATAGGTTGCCCCCCCCCCAATGTCCCTAAGTTGACCCACACTAACTTATGTACCATTTCAAGCATTACATTTATCCTTTGGTGGTGGTGGGGACGTATTGTACTGTAAATAACCAAGTTCAGCTCCAGCATTTCCCCCCCAACATAGCAATTGTGTTTAATGAGCAGCACTCCATTGTCTTGCTTCACATGCACAAATCTAAACTCAATTCAGCTGGCTAAGTCTTCAATGAAGCATTGCATTTATGGGAGGAGACAGCCTATAAAAAGGCAACTGATTGCAGCAATTAGAATATCTTGATGACACCATCAGCTGAAAGAAAACAACAGCAACTCCATTTACCCCAACTAGGGGGTTCCGGGTTGTTCTTTGGAACTCGTGTCAAGCCTAACATACAAATTAAGGGGTTGAAAGGCATGCTCAGTTACCATGGTTACATGTAGGAAAATGTCAGCTGCAGTACTGGAGTAAATGTACGAATGAAAACTCCTGACATGTGTACAGACAAGAATTATTCCAGCCCATGGATTCCGGAAAATGAAAATCATCTGGAGAAATTAAATAGTTATCATGTTCACTTAGCAGCGCCCCCTTCTCAGCTTAGGTGTAAAACTGCCCTGTTAATCGGTGACAGCAGGATGCATGAAGCTGAAGAACAGAAAGTTGAATTGCCTGTCTTCCTGTCACAGGAACACAGGAAGCTGTCTTATAGTGAGTGAGGCCATTGGTCCATCTAGCTCAGTATCATATACACTGACTTGCAGCAGTTCTAGCAGGGAGTACTTCCCTGCCCCACCCGGAAATGCTGCAGGCTGGACCTAGGACCTCTTGCATGCAAAGCAAATGTTCCAGTATTGAACTATGCCTCTTCCCCCAATGTGTTTTCGAACTTTGGTAATGTCTCTTGCTTGCCTTGATCTGCTCAAGTTTTGTTCCCACCAGCACCAAAGAAAGATACAGCTTCTACTGCGGAAATACTTTTCAGTGCTTTTTATGCTGAAAGAACTGATTTCAGTGAGATGTTTCTTTCTGAAATATAGTTGGAGAAACGAGAATCTGCTCGTAGACGACATCTCTTATCTTCTTTCAACAAAATGTGAATCTTCCCAGCTGTGATGCATTCAATTTGAGAATTAAAATATTGAAGCAAAAAAAAAAAAGACAGTGTATGAATGTGTACAGAAACAAGCCTTCTGTAGGAAGGTAACATGTAAATCCATTGCTACACCCACCTTTGTCTCTGTTCCTCTTCCACTGGCAAATGGCCCTATTTATTTCTCTGCTAGTTTATTTCATTTATAGCTTACCTATTATTTAAGGAGCTCAAGGTGTTGTTCACTGTTCTCTTGCTACTCATTTAATCCCCACAACAACTCTGCTGGGTATGTTAGACTGAGAGGCAGTCACTGGCCCAAGGTCACCCAGAGAGCTTCATGGCTGAGTGGGGATTGTCACTGGTTGATAGTTGTTTGCAGTCCAAGGGGTCCAGATTCTTAAGGAGTACCACTGCCATTATCAAGGCAGCAGAGATCATGCCCTCATGTGGCGAAGCATTAACCACACTCTGGACCAGGGGTCAGCAAACTTGTTCAGCAGGGGGCTGGTCCACTGTCCCTCAGACCTTGTGGGGGGCCAGATGCATTTTAAATAAAAGGACACATTCTACTTATGTAAAAATATGCTGATTCCCGAACCGTCCGCGGGCCAGATTTAAAAGGTGATTGGGCCGGATCTGGCCCCAGGGCCTTAGTTTGCCTACCCATGCTCTGGACCTAACCAGTTGGGCCCCCTCTGTTAGATTTAATAAGACTGAAGAGATAGGAGTTAAGAGAGCACATGGTCAGGCATATTGCAGCAAGCAGCTTGGCCACATCAGTTGACTGTATGAACTGAAATTGATTCCACATCATCGATCTTGACATTAGATACTTCAACTGGAGCTGCAACAACTGCAGAATCAAGTACACTCCAAAGTTATAATAAATGCAGAAGGCACATCCCATACTGTAAGGAGGAAGATGATAAGTCCACTTCTCCCTCCCCTCCTTGGTGGACCTTGAGGTCTCAAATTTCAGTGTCCTCCTGTTTTACGCCAAAATTTGGCACTCCTGCCACCTCTAACACTCCACTCTAAATCCTAGTTGTGACATCCCCCGTGGTGCCCCCAAGGCTGGAAGCCCAGTGTCATTGAACCAGTCGCACGCTCCTAAATCCAGCTCTGCTCCCCTTGTCTCTCAGTCAAGGGGAATGCCATGAAACCAAAGTTCCTTTCTACCAGTTTCTCACTCCTTGTGCAAGTTACATGTGTGTCTCCCACAATGCCTGCCTCAGGCCTGTGCAGGGATGGGGCAGCCAGGTAAACTTGCCTTTGAGGGCTAAGTTGGCCAGGAGCCCCCATCAGGGATCAATTGCCTTTTTGTTTGAGTTTATAACCTAATTCTATCAAGACTCCCACCCCAGGCCTCTGACAAGCTCTGCATAGTCCTTCCTGGCCTACAGTTCCATATTCTGAGTGACAGTGGTGGGTGCCCCTGCCTCTGTGACCTCCCAAAGTGTCAACCCAAAGTGGCAAGCCCTTTGGCATTGGCCCCTTTAGGGATGGCCCTGCCAGGATCAACCCCACTGCTTGCAGAAGAGTCTGTTCTCATAGCAAGGCAGGTTCTGGATCCCATCCACAGCCAGCTGTGTTCACTCAGCCTGGAATCAAACAGTACCCCACATTGCAATCAGCACAAGCACTCTCTTACCCACAGGCAGATATTTCATAGGACGAACTGATGTAAACAAAAAAGCACACCCACTCTTGCTGCCTAGGAGAGCAGCCCAAGCAGGGGCCAGGAAGGTGCCAACCAACCCCTTGTTTAGTCCTTGGTAGGTTTGCTCCCTGTGCTGGAATAAATTGCCCTAAATAAATATTGAAACAGTGTGGTCCTCTCCATCCTTGTGCTCCCAGTTTCTCATCACCTGTCCCACCTAGCTTTTGGAGGGTGTTGTGCCCAAGTGCCTTCCAAACCCTGGAGTTTAAGGACACACACAGAGCTTCCTTTGAAAGTCTAATTGTGAGATAATATCATTCTCCTTGTTGCCTTTAACTATGTCTGGAGTAAATCCAAAATAATAATACAAAAAGATTGATTCCATGACTTTTGCCAGCGTAGCAGAGAAATGAGTTAGGCCCCAGTTGCTCGTGATTAATGTATAAATGTGCAAGAGATTAGTAATGCAATTGAAATCACAGGGTTGTGGGCTACACGAATGCAGCTCCATCATTCTTGCCCCTACAGTCTTAAGTGACAAAAATAATTTCAAAGGCATATGAAAAATGTTAGAAAAAGTTTAAAGCAGATGCCAATTGAGAGAAGGGTAATGTGTTACATCACCTTCAAGTTTGTTTGGATTTTATACAGCAGTATACATTTAGATGAGTGTGTATGCATTTCCAGGGCTGGCCCCTACCATTAGGTAGAGTGAGACAACTGCCTCAGGTGGCAGATGCTGGAGGGAGGGCAAGCAGCAGCCATGAAGTATTGAAGAACAGAGCTGGGTGGGTCAGGCAGCTTGTCCTTTGTCCCCTTAGCTAGCTGCCCTCAAATGCCATGGACCACACTGTTTGGTCACCAGTGTTGAGATCACATTCAACTGCAAGTCTGGTTGGCTTATCTATGAGTAATGAGAGGAAGCATCTTGGCCTTTGCATCAGGTAGGAAACGGTTGTGGTCTGGACCAGCCTGTTCCATCCAATTTAGCAGCACTCATGTATATCAGTGGTTCCCAACCTTTCTCCCCCCATGGACCACTTGAAAATTGCCGAGAGTGTTGGCGGACCACTTAATGGTTTTTCTGCCTGCTGTAGCAATTGTAAAGTGCTGTGCTAGATGCTGTATGGTTTTTAATTGGATTTTACTGCTTCTTTTATTTCTTATATATTATATTGAATATAATGAAATACAGTTTGAGGAATAAAAGAAGCAATCAAAATGCAATTAAAAATCAATATGAATATTTAATATGATGGATGTGCCATCTCTTGTCTTCAACCACAACTCCATAGACATACCACCCCAGAATATGGTTCATGGACCCCTGGTGGTCTGCAGACCACACTTTATACGGAAGTATATGAATTTGTTTATTTTTATGTATATTCTGCTTTGGTGTTTGAACTGAAACAACCAGAGAGAGAGAGAGAGAGAGAGAGAGAGAGAGAGAGAGATGATAGATGATAGATAGATAGATAGATAGATAGATAGACAGACAGACAGACAGATAGATATCCCAGCCATATTGCCATTGGGAGGGTGTCCTTGGAAGCAGTGTCCTAAGCATATTCTGGTTTTCCCCCTCCAAGAGATCCCAGCGCCCTGCCATGATGGAAAGTTTTTTTTAAAAAAAAAGTTTAATGTTTTATTATGTTTTTATATATGTTGGAAGCTGCCCAGAGTGGCTGGGGCAGCCCAGTAAGATGTGTGGGGTATGAATAGTAAAATTATCATTATGGAATGGGACGTCCCTATTTTCATCGGAGAAATGTTGGAGGATATGGAACTGGCATTTGTGGTTTCATTGACATGGGGAGAAAACAGAAGAGAATCCGTTTCCACACAGAAAGAGCAGAAGGAAAAATGTTTTAGCTATATCAGAGCCTCTGCTGTTGTTTCTTCACAGCCACCTACCAGTAGGACTGCTCTCTGAAATTGTTATTGTTAGTTTTAATACAAAATGTGCAAACAACTTACAGCAATTATTTAAAATAAAATACACAATGCAAAACATTAATGAAACAATAAATAATAAAAGCAGATGATTTTTAAAAGCCAGCAGACATAAAAAGTAGCGAACAGCCCCCGAGGGGCTAAAATCATAGACTAAGGTTGCAGTCTGAACCCTAATTACCAAAGAGGTAGCCCCAGTGCATTAAATAAGGGCTTGCTCCTGAGTAGACATGATTAGGAGTGTCAAATGACATGTGATGGTAATGAGAGAGAGAGAGAGAGCGACACACACACACACACACAGAGAGAGAGAGAGAGAGAGAGAGAGAGAGAGAGAGAGAGAGAGAGAGAGTGTCCTCAAGGACATGGGGGTACTTTCAGAGAGACTGGGGGTCCAATCTGGATCATGAGCCTGTGGTAGGGATGGGGGGGGGGGACGTTCAGCACAGATATGCTTCAGTAACATATTGGGGATGAGGGAAAAGAACATTGAACAAAAAGAAGCAAATGCTGCAGAAAATTGCCCATGTCCCAGTGCCAGCATTAATTTTAGAAATTCTACTCATTAAACTAGAATCCAGGAGGAGAGAAACACTGGACAGACCAAACCGATGGAAAAGCACAGGAACGGAATGCGGGGTTCTATTCATCCCTAATTTTCTTTAAAACCAATCATCCTATTTGGGGCCTGATTCACTTGTTCTTTCTCTATTCCCCTCCCCGTTCTTCAATTTCCATGCAACTCCCATTCCGTTTCCTCCTATTTCCACATCAATGGAAATGTTTTAGCTGTTTTTAATTTGATCTTAAATATGCTTTTATTTTTATTATATTGTTTTATCGTGTAAATCCTGGGCTCCTTTGGGAGAAAGGGCAGGATATAAATGTAATTGTTGTTGTTGTTACACTAAGCCCACAACTTATGCACATTTAACTTGTGTGCATTCAGGTTTACGTGTGTGACAAAATAAAAATAAAAAGTGGGTGGGATGTGGGTGGGGTTCCAGAAAAAATAACTTTGGCTGTTCCACTTGCCATTGAACCCAGTGTGTTTTGACTATACATAATTTTGGCTTTAGGCACAATCCCTGGAATGTAACCCCAACCTAAATTGTGGGCTTACTGCATTCTGATTGTTTTTTAAAATGGGGGGGGGGGTTAGCATGTATACAGTATATTTTCTCTCAAATTTCTCTACTTTTCTCAATGTAGTTATTCACAAAATACACATTATTTAAAATGGGTTTCAATGCTGTTTCAAGCCCTACCTCAGAAACCCAAACTTACGCCAGAGAAAGTTGAAGTCATGCCAAAATCAGATTTTGGTATGTCATCTTAATACAAAATGGTGGCTAGCAGCCCAGCTTTAATGACAACTACTGCTCCAGTGTGGTGTAGTGGTTAAGAACGGTGGACTTGTAATCTGGTGAACCGGGTTTGCGTCCCCACTCCTCCACATGCAGCTGCTGCGTGACCTTGAGCTAGTCACACTTCTTTGAAGTCTCTCAGCCCCACTCACCTCACAGAGTGTTTGTTGTGGGGGAGGAAGGGAAAGGAGCTTGTTAGCCACTTTGAGACTCCTTAGGGTAGTGATAAAGCGGGATATCAAATCCAAACTCCTCTTCTTCTTCTTCCAGCCTCAGGAACCCTTGGGCCAAGTATGGCAATGATATCTTGGGAGGCAGCTGAACCTATAGAGAGCTGATAGGCAGACAGGGAGACAAATCGCTTTTCAAAATATATACAGTAGATGGATTACTGGTGGATTAGGTCAGTTATTATTGGAATTCATGAAGAACAAATCCTCAAGCATTCCCACTGGGGACTGCCATCGCTTCAAAGGCCAGGAGCCCTCCAAGAGGGGGACCCAGATGCTCTGCATTACACCCCTTAGATGATAAGTTGTAGAATCCCATCACAGTGATGCCAGCTTAGTAAGCAATTTTAGATTCATGGATGAAAAATGGAATAGAACTATTGGCGCACAGCTGACTCCCATTCTAATAAGTGCTTATTAAGACGTGGGCAGCCTTTCAATTATTTTAACATTATTATAGTGCATTTGTATTTATGAAACTCAGTTGTGTCTGTAGTATTAAGTGACGTTTCTGCTAGCAACCCACTGAGCAGCATTACCAAAATGAAATGCCGAGTCTAATAACATTCATGGGCCTTATCATGCAATTAGCATAACTGTAGGAGATCATGCAAGTGGAATGATATTGCAGCTGACCCATTATCAAGGCAATGATATTTTACATGGAAATGAAATAAATCTGGGGCCCAGAGACAGCAGGAGGGGGAGTGTAATTGTTTGTTTGCAGAGAAGGAAAAGAGAACCCAGAAACGAAGGCATATTTGCTGTACAAATAAGACAATAAATGAGTTCTAGTTTTAAAAGAATGGAACAGCAGCCCTTATTTGTCACTCAAATTCCAGAACTGCTCTAAAGTAGAAATGACAAAGGGTACAAACAATATGTTTCAGGTTTATAATACAGTATGAGTCCCCTGTTCCATGAGGTCTATTGTATCAGATACTATTGCTCAAACAGATAGAAATATCACATCCTTTGAATGAATGGCGATGATATGGCCTAACTCAGATTCTGCTTTGTAGATTATTATCAATGAGAGATTACTGGTGTTTTCTTGATATAAACCCATGGCCCAGACTTGGCTTGCCACGGGTTCAAACTTGCCCCATGAGGCTCTTTTCCCCAACCATAGATACAGGTATCTGAAGAAGTGTGCATGCACACAAAAGCTCATACCAGTAACAAATTTAGTTGGTCTCTAAGGTGCTACTGGAAGGAATGACCACCTGCCCCACATACGAGCCAAAGCGTTTTCCCTCCCTTGAAATAAAGGCTGAATACCCTCATAGGCAAATTTCTAGGGGAAATTTGTCAGCGGTGAGCAAGGTCTCAAAGTTAGAGTGGATAAAGCTTTTGTAAAAAAAGAAAGAAGAAGCTGCGTTTCCAGCCATACAAAGTCCGAGGCTTCTATGCAAACCCACAGGGCTGGCCCACCCACGAGACAAGGTGAGGCAATCACCTCAAATGGCAGGATCCACAGGTGGTTGCAATGGCTATGGAACACTTATTGGATCTGCCACCTTCACGGCACCCCCCACCCCCACCCCACATGTCACCTCTATAGCAGCCTCTTGGTGAAAAGGAGGAGCTGCTGGTCTCCTCCTACCCTTGTTCCCAGTGTAGATATTTATTAATTTATTTCATAATACTGCTTGTTTGTAGGGGGGGACCCACAAAGCAGTTTACAAAAAAGATAAAACAATCAATTTATTGAACATATACAACCATAATTATAAAGATGTTCCTGGTGTAGAACTGCACTCACACCTCGCTCCCTGGCCATTTTGTGGTTCACCTCAGATGCCTAAATGTCTGGGGCTGGCCCAGCACACCCACATCTGTTTCCATTCAGGCATGCAAGAGGCATTATCACAGTTTAAGGACACATTCCAGCTGGGCAAAAACACTCAAGAAGGAGTAGAGCAGGACCAATGATGGGCATGGTCTGGGATGGGGCATGACTTGGAAAGAATCCTAAGGGATGGCTCAAGAAGCTTGTCACACTTACATGATTCAGACACCACTAGTGTAAAAGTTTGTCAGAGCTGAACAAGCAACCCCCGTGGAAAACAGCATCCAAGCATCTTCACAGTCCAGGAATTGATAGCTGAGGGTCAGAGTCAGAGGACACATTCACATCGTACATTTAAAGTATTATGATACCACTTTAAGCACTCCTGGCTGTAGAGAGAAGCCCTGTATATGGAAGCTGTTTAATGGTTTATTATATTTTTATATATGTTGTGGCAACCCAGTCAGATGGGTGGGGTACAAATAATAAATTAGTTTGTTAATGATGCTGACACTTGTTAGGAGACCCCTATTCCATTCCCAGAGTTACAATTCCAGAGTGGTGTTGCATTCAATCCCTCTTCACCTGGAACTCTTGTTTGTCTCGGGACTCCTCCAAGCTATAGCTTGGACTGTTCTCTGTATGACACAAACAACCCCCAGTTCTAGCCCTGGAGTACCTCTTAAGAACCTGGCTGCTGCTGTGCCATATTGTATCACCATTGTTAAGCCAAAGAAAAGCCATGCCGTGACAGATTTCCTTGCCTGATTGGTACAAGTAATGCTAAATTGTCTCAAAACAGCTGTTGGGTGAGCTCAGACACCTGAATCCCCATATTCAAACCAGACATAGCTTTTCCTGTTGTGTCAAGCTTTTACCGCTGACCTGGGTGAAGAGAAACAGTTAACGCCAGACACCAAGCTCTTGCTTTTCAATAAATAAGCCAGATACATATTTTAACTCACAAGTCAGACACATAAGTTTAACTTTAGGTTGTTGTTCTTTATAGCAAAGAAAAATGCAACATATTTCATTCCAATCACACTTACCAGAAATTATATATTAATCAGGGATTTCAATTTTGATAAGATGTCTGGGTACTTCCTATCCAAATATGCTTCTTAAAATGGCAATTCTTTATATTTGCTCTATCCCAATTATTTTAGTTATTTAATATATTTATATATTGCTTAATACAAAGACAGTCTCTAAGCAGTGTACAAATATTACCATTATTATTTTTGCCTTGAAGATAATTTTCATTAAGCTTCAGTTTTGTTGTATTAATTATAAACAAACTAAAACATGAAAGAGACAGGCAATAATGATTAGGAATAAATGTTACCTTATTGTTAAAGAAGAATATAAAAGGGGGAAATTGCTGGTATTAAGGTGAGATTTTCTTTTTATGTATAATTCTCTGGTTGTGTGATAGCAGATCTGATAGGCCATTAAGACATTTTTAAGCGATAATTGTTTCTATAAGCCATAATTATGGCATGCCTTGCTATTACATATCATCAGTGTTGTGGTGCTATATGATTAAGAACTAATTCATTTTGTATTCTGTAACTGATTGAATAGTAAAGAAAATAACTTTTCATCAGCCTGGCTTTAGAAAATATTTTTTTATAAATAGTCTGGATTTGCCTGATTTTCAGATAAAGAGAAAATACTCATCTGATGGAAACAGTTGGTCTAATAAACTAATACAGTTAAATAAAAGGAGGTCTATTACTTCAAAGTAAAGGTAAAGGTAAAGGTAAAGGTAAAGGTACCCCTGCCCGTACGGGCCAGTCTTGACAGACTCTGGGGTTGTGCGCCCATCTCACTTAAGAGGCCAGGGGCCAGCGCTGTCCGGAGACACTTCCGGGTCACGTGGCCAGCGTGACATCGCTGCTCTGGCGAGCCAGAGCCGCACACGGAAACGCCGTTTACCTTCCCGCTGGTAAGCGGTCCCTATTTATCTACTTGCACCCGGAGGTGCTTTCGAACTGCTAGGTTGGCAGGCGCTGGGACCGAGCAGCGGGAGCGCACCCCGCCGCAGGGATTCGAACCGCCGACCTTTCGATCGGCAAGCCCTAGGCGCTGAGGCTTTAACCCACAGCGCCACCTGCGTCCCCATTTCTTCAAAGTACAGGAGTATAAATTAGGGAATTCTTAGGCAAGGTTTAATCTGTCACCATGTTCTTTTCAGGTACCTTTCAGATCTGGACTCCAGCCCCCCATCAGTGCCAGCCAGCATGGCCAATAGTCTGGGATGGATTTGGATTTGATATCCCGCTTTATCACTACCCAAAGGAGTCTCAAAGCGGCTAACATTCTCCTTTCCCTTCCTCCCCCACAACAAACACTCTGTGAGATGAATGAGGCTGAGAGACTTCAGAGAAGTGTGACTGGCCCAAGGACACTCAGCAACTGCATGTGGAGGAGCGGAGACGCGAACCCAGTTCACCAGATTACGAGTCCACCGCTCTTAACCACTACACCACGCTGGCTCTCACGCTGGGATGGTTGGAGGTGAGGGCACCATCTTAGGAAAAGCTGGCATATGTTATTGACAGCATTTTTAATTATAGACCTGATTGTACCATTGAAGAGCTGCAGGTGACCTCTGATAGCAAGTAATGAACAAAGAGGGACTCAAGGAATCTCACTTCTTGGGATACTCCTACTCGAGCATTCCTGTTTGACAGAAAATAATTCCCATCCCCACCAAAATACCTAGTTGGACAATTGCAGATGATGAGGTTTGCTGCTCCTGAAGAATCCTGAAAAAATCCATAGGAAAGGCTTTGGAGGGCTGAACTATCATGCACTGGCCTTGGTAAAAAGATTTTTAAATCCAGTCAAACTTAAGATAGAAAGTTCAACACACTTCTATTCCAGATTGTGCATTTACAGGAGGACTCTTCTGTGTGAGTGTCTGAGGGCCCTGCTCTTGCCGCTTACGACCTACCTGGCCCAGGGCGGGCCCTGAAGCCTCACAGGGACTGCTGTGCTCTGCTGCCCAGGAGGACTCTCCTGTGTAAGTGTCTGAGGGCCCTGCTCCTTCCTGCCACTTACCATCTGGCCCAGGGCGGGGCCTGAAGCCTCACAAGGACTGCTGTTCTCTGCTGCCCAGGAGGACTCTCCTGTGTGAGTGTCTGAGGGCCCTGCTCTTGCTGCTTACCACCTGGCCCAAGGCGGGGTCTGAAGCCTCACAGGGACTGCTGCGCTCTGCTGCCCAGGAGGACTCCCCTGTGTGAGTGCCTGAGGGCCCTGCTCCTGGCACTCACCACCTGGCCCAGGGCGGGGCCTGACAGGCCTCACAGGGACGGTTGCTTTCACTGCTGCTGCAGCCCAGGGGGATCTGGAGGGGCGCAGAGTTCTTTTTAAAATGTTTTAAAATTTTCCTTTTCCTTTTTTTTTTATATGCGGGGACGGGGATGGGGGTGGGATGGATGTTTAGTTGGGAATTTGTTTGATTTTGATGGATTTGTAATTTTTAAAGTTTTTTATTTGTATTGTTTTTGTTTTCTGGGGTTTTTTTGTTTTGTTTTGTTTTTATTATTTTAAGGTCTTATTGTGTTTTTAAGGGGAGGGGTCAGGGCTGCCGGGGAGTGGGTCCCAGCCAACAAAATGGCTGGGGCATGTTCCACAGAGGGGGATGCGCTGGGACAACCGATCTCAGTGATCACGGGTAGGAGGAGGAGTTACGCTAAGACCAGACCATGTCATTACAGAGGAGGCAGGTTTAGTCGTTGTCTGAGGACTATCCCTGCCTCCGGGTCTGGTCCTGACTGGACGGATACTAGAATCAGCAAGGGATACGCACATGACCTGAAGGTGCTGCTGTGCAATGCCAGGTCAGTGATTCATAAGACCACTGCCATCCATGACTTGACTGCCATCCATGACCTGCCACTTAGTGGATCCAAATGGTTTCCAGAGAGTGGTAGGGGATGCTTTATCCCATGTTGATGGCCTTTCAGCTGATTCCCTGGTGGCCCGCTGGAATGTGGAGTTAACCAGGGCTATTGACTGTTTGGCTCCGAAGCGCCCTCTCTGATTGCATGGAGCCCGGACAGCCCCATGGTTTCCATGGATCTGAGGGCAATGAAACAATCGTTGAGATGGCTAGAGCACCGGTGGCAGATGACCCATTCTGAAGCTGACCGGACACAGGTTAGAGCTCAGTGTCGAGCCTACCAAGTGGCGGTAGCGACGGCAAAGAAGACTTTCTTCACCGCCTCTATTGCATCTGCAGAAAACAGCAGCAGGAGACTTTTTCAGGTGGTCCGCAATTTAGTGGAACCAACTGCTACATCGGGGCCCAGTACAGGCCACATGATCTCCTGCAATGATTTTGCGAAGTTTTTTGCAGATAAAGTCGCTCAGATTTGGGAAGAGGTAGACGCCACCGTGGGAGCAGGGCTGGGGCGGGAGAGTGCTAGAGTCCTGCCTAGTCAAATTGCGTGGGATCAATTCCAATCTGTTACCTCCGAGGATGTGGATAGGCTGCTTGGACGAGTGAAACCAACCACCTGTCTCCTTGATCCTTGCCCATCCTGGCTTATAAAAGCTAGCTGGGAAGGGCTGGGCGATGGGCTTCGTGGGGTGGTGAATGCTTCCCTCCGTGAGGGAGCCTTCCCAGATCCACTGAAAGAGGCGGTTATTAAACCGCTTCTGAAAAAACCAACTTTATTTTTTTTTTTTTTTATAAATATTTATTGAGATTTTTTTTTAAAATACAAAATGCAAAAATAATAAACAATATAACATGGATCATAACACATTTTTCAGAACTTCTTTGGACTCCCTCACGTCTCCCGCTCCCACTTACATCGTTATAAATTTTTTCCAGCAATTTATCATCTTGTTTATATTCTTAAGTTTTGTTCAGTTAATTTAATCTATTCTCCACAAATTTTATGTTTCCCTCAATCTCACTTATCGTCAGGTTCATTCTAATTCAGTGGTAGGCAATTATTTATGATCTAGCATCCTTCTTAGCATTCAACCAAATTACAATACTTTTGTAGATAAATCTTGAATTTCTTCCAGTCTTCTTCAACCCTCTCTTCTCCCAGGTCTCGGATTCTGCCAGTCATCTCGGCCAGTTGCATATAGTCCATCAGCTGCATCTGCCATTCTTCCAGTGTGGGTAGATCTTGAGTTTTCCAGCTCTTGGCAATGAGTATCCTTGCTTGAAAAAACCAACTTTAGATGCGGCCACAATGGCCAACTATCGCCGAGTCTCAAATCTTCCATTCTTGGGCAAGGTGATTGAGCGAGTGGTTGCTGAACAACTCCAGGCACGCCTGGAAGAAGCAGACCATTTGGATCCCTTCCAGTCGGGATTCAGGCCTCATCACGGGACTGAAACTGCCTTGGTCGCACTGGTTGATGATCTCTGGCGGGCTAGGGACAAAGGTGAGAGCTGTTTCCTAGGTCTGCTGGATCTCTCAGCGGCGTTTGATACCATCGACCATAACATCCTTCTGGACCGTCTTGAGGGGTTGGGAGTTGGGGGCACTGTCATACAGTGGTTCCGCTCCTTCCTCCTGGGCCATGTTCAGAAAGTGGTGGTGGGGGATGAGTGTTCAGACCCCTGGGTTCTCACTTGTGGGGTGCCTCAGGGTTCTGTCCTCTCCCCCATGCTTTTCAACATCTACATGCAGCCGCTGGGAGAGATCATCAGGGGGTTTGGGCTGGATGTTCATCAGTATGCGGATGATACCCAGCTCTACCTCTCTTTCAAATCAGAACCAGTGAAGGCGGTGACAATCCTGTGTGAGTGTCTGGAGGCGGTTGGAGGATGCATGGCGGCTAACAGATTGAGATTGAATCCTGACAAGACAGAAGTACTGTTTCTGGGGGACAGGAGGCGGGCAGGTGTGGAGGATTCCCTGGTCCTGAATGGGGTAACTGTGCCCCTGAAGGTCCAGGTGCGCAGCCTGGGAGTCGTTCTGGACTCACAGCTGTCCATGGAGGCACAGGTTAAATCTGTGTCCAGGGCAGCTGTGTACGAGCTCCATCTGGTACGCAGGCTGAGACCCTATCTTTTTTTTGTTTTGTTTGTTTGTATATAATTTTTATTAATTTTCCAATTTTAAGACAAAACAACATACACACATCAACAAACAGAAACAAACACACAGATATAATTTCATAACCTCATTTTCATAAGCCTTCTTTCTCGGACTTCCCCATACCTCACCCTTTTTGCATCCATATTTTACAATTTTTCAGCAACCCTTTACTCCAATTAATTAAAACTTATTATCTTTCTCAATTTCATCTTATTTCAACAAACAATTTCCGCTGCAATTCTGTATCTTCCTTTCCCTTGACATTTTAGCACTCATCAATATTGTAACAGTTCTTAAGATAAACTTTGAACTTCTTCCAGTCTTCCTCCACCATCTCTTTCTCTTGGTCACGGATTCTGCCAGTCATTTCTGCCAATCCCATAAAGTCAATCACTTTCGTCTGCCATTCTTCCAGTGTGGGGAGTTCTTGTGTCTTCCAATACTTTGCTAGAAGGATCCTTGCTGCTGTAGTGGCGTACATAAAAAAAGTCCTATCCTTCCTTGACACCAATTGGCCGACCATGCCCAAGAGAAATGCCTCTGGTTTCTTTTTTTAAAAAAATAATTTTTATTAACTGGCCAATCACATCAAATTAAATCACATCATATAAATTCCGAATTACAAAGCCAAATTTTTAAATTTTGTTGGGGGAACCCATACTTCAAGATCCAAAGGGGAATTCAGATCATCTTCTTATTACTGCGTTAATGTCCAAATCAGTCCCAATCAGTCCAAACAAAGTTCATAATTCTATCCAGTCTTATCTTGGTGTTGCCACATCATATCTTGTTCGTATAGTTTCTCTTTTTCCTTTACGATCTCTTCTGTTAGTCTCCTTAAGCCGATAGCAAGTGTAATAATCCTGTGTGGATTTCCCGTTCCTTCACTAAGTCCAGATGGTTTCCATATATGTCCTTCGTAGATAACATCACTTTATCCATCGTAAATTTTGGCATTTGTCGCTCTTAAGTCCCACCGAGGAGTTGATTCACGATATGTAAACAACTCTATTTCTCTCTTTCTCCTCCCAGACCCAAGAGCTCCCACAATGCCTCACAAAATGGCGAACGGCATTTTTTCCTGACTGCGTCACGCCAAAACTCTTAGCTTTCCAGCTTCATCTTGAAACATTGCTTTGGATCGAAAGTTTATCTCCACACAGCCTTAAATCCACAGCTTAAGTCCTTAATTTCTGACTCATTAGGGGAGGGGGATTCTTGTTAAATCACATAAAAAGGTAGAGGCAGGTTTTCCCCCCCTCCCCCCTCAGTCATTACCGTATCTTGACGTTCTTCTCGTATTTTATTGTTGTCTTGTTATCAGAGATCTCTTCTGTCAGCAGTATTTACTCCCCTTTTTCCTTAATGTATGTGCAATTAATCATGTCCAAATTATTTCTTTTAAAGATCATTGCAACCAGCGGCGCTAATCGGGGACGCCGTCGAGGAGTGCCGAAAATCCCACAGGAGGGCTTTGTGCCTAGTGCCCCCACCCCCACAAATTCGGGGGTGGTATAGGGCACAGCCCCTTCATGGATCACTGCCTTGCCGTGGCGAAGGGGCTTGAAGAACTCAGAGAAGCTATGAACTATGCCGAGCAGGGCACCCAAGATGAACAGGTCATAGTGGAGAGTTTTGACCAAACGTGATCCACCTGGAGGAGGAACCGGCAAGCCACTCCAGTATCCCTGCCAAGAAAACTCCATGGACAAAGACAACAGGCATATAAAAGTTATGATGCTGGAAGATGAGCCCCTCAGGTCGGAAGGCGTCCAACATGCTACTGGGGAAGAGCGGAGGGCAAGTACAAGTAGATCCAGAGCTGATGAAGCGGCTGGGCCAAAGCCGAAAGGACGCTCAGTTGCGGATATGCCTGGAAGCGAAAGGAAAGTCCAATGCTGTAAAGAAAAATATTGCATAGGAACCTGGAATGTAAGAACCATGAACATGGGTAAGTTGGAGGTGGTCAAAAATGAGATGGCAAGAATAAATATTGACATCCTGGGCATCAGTGAACTAAAATGGACGGGAATGGGTGAATTCAGTTCGGATGACCATCATATCTACTACTGTGGGCAAGAAACCCGTAAAAGAAATGGAGTGGCCCTCATAGTCAACAAAAGAGTGGCAAAAGCTGTACTGGGATGCAATCTCAAAAATGATAGAATGATCTCGATACGAATCCAAGGCAGACCTTTTAACATCACAGTAATCCAAGTTTATGCACCAACTACTGGTGCTGAAGAAACTGAAATTGACCAATTCTATGAAGACTTACAACACCTTATAGAAGTGACACCAAAGAAGGATGTTCTTCTCATTATAGGGGATTGGAATGCTAAAGTAGGGAGTCAAGAGATAAAAGGAACAACTGGCAAGTTTGGCCTTGGAGATCAAAATGAAGCAGGGCAAAGGCTAATAGAGTTCTGTCAAGAGAACAAGCTGGTCATCACAAACACGCTTTTCCAACAACACAAGAGACGACTCTACACATGGACATCACCAGATGGGCAGCATCGAAATCAGATTGATTATATTCTCTGCAGCCAAAGATGGAGAAGCTCTATACAGTCAGCAAAAACAAGACCTGGAGCTGACTGTGGCTCAGATCATCAGCTTCTTATAGCAAAATTCAAGCTTAAACTGAAGAAAGTAGGAAAAACCACTGGGCCGGTAAGATATAATCTATGTCAAATCCCTTATGAATACACAGTGGAAGTGAGGAACAGGTTTAAGGATTTAGATTTGGTGGACAGAGTGCCTGAAGAACTATGGATGGAGGCTCGTAACATTATACAGGAGGCAGCAACGAAAACCATCCCAATGAAAAGGAAATGCAAGAAAGCAAAGTGGCTGTCCAATGAGGCCTTACAAATAGCGGGGGAGAGAAGGCAAGCAAAATGCAAGGGAGATCGTGAAACATACAGGAAATTGAATGCAGATTTCCAAAGAATAGCAAGGAGAGACAAGAAGACCTTCTTAAACAAGCAATGCAAAGAAATAGAGGAAAGAAATAGAATGGGAAGAACCAGAGATCTGTTCAAGAAAATTGGAGCTATGAAAGGAACATTTCGTACAAAGATTTCCATAATAAAGGACAAAAGTGGAAAGGACCTAACAGAAGCAGAAGACATCAAGAAGAGGTGGCAAGAATACACAGAGGAATTATACCAGAAAGAAACGGATGTCTCATATACCCCAGGTAGTGTGGTTGCTGACCTTGAGCCAGACATCCTGGAGAGTGAAGTCAAATGGGCCTTAGAAAGCACTGCAAATAACAAGGCCAGTGGAAGTGATGGTATTCCAGCTGAACTATTTAAAATTTTAAAAGATGATGCTGTTAAGGTGCTACACTCAATATGCCAGCAAGTTTGGAAAACTCAGCAGTGGCCAGAAGATTGGAGAAGATCAGTCTACATCCCAATCCCAAAGAAGGGCAGTGCCAAAGAATGCTCCAACTATCGCACAATTGCACTAATTTCTCACGCTAGCAAGGTTATGCTTAAAATTCTACAAGGAAGGCTCAAGCAGTATGTGGACCGAGAACTCCCAGAAGTGCAAGCTGGATTTAGAAGAGGCAGAGGAACCAGAGACCAAATTGCAAACATGCGCTGGATTATGGAGAAAGCTAGAGAGTTCCAGAAAGACATTTACTTCTGCTTCATTGACTATGCAAAAGCCTTTGACTGTGTCGACCATGGCAAACTATGGCAAGTTCTTAAAGAAATGGGAGTTCCTGATCACCTCATCTGTCTCCTGAGAAATCTCTATGTGGGACAAGAAGCTACAGTTAGAACTGGATATGGAACAACTGACTGGTTCAAAATTGGGAAAGGAGTACGACAAGGCTGCATTTTGTCTCCCTGCTTATTTAACTTATATGCAGAATTCATCATGCGAAAGGCTGGGCTGGATGAATCCCTAGCCGGAATTAAGATTGCTGGAAGAAATATCAACAACCTCAGATATGCAGATGACACAACCTTGATGGCAGAAAGTGAGGAGGAATTAAAGAACCTTTTATTGAGGGTGAAAGAGGAGAGTGCAAAATATGGTCTGAAGCTCAACATCAAAAAAACGAAGATCATGGCTACTGGTCCCATCACCTCCTGGCAAATAGAAGGGGAAGAAATGGAGGCAGTGAGAGATTTTACTTTCTTGGGCTCCATGATCACTGCAGATGGTGACAGCAGCCACGAAATTAAAAGACGCCTGCTTCTTGGGAGAAGGGCAATGACAGGCCTAGACAGCATCTTGAGAAGTAGAGACATCACCTTGCCAACAAAGGTCCGTATAGTTAAAGCTATGGTTTTCCCAGTAGTGATGTATGGAAGTGAGAGCTGGACCATAAAGAAGGCTGATCGCCGAAGAATTGATGCTTTTGAATTATGGTGCTGGAGGAGACTCTTGAGAGTCCCATGGACTGCAAGAAGATCAAACCTCTCCATTCTGAAGGAAATCAGCCCTGAGTGCTCACTGGAAGGACAGATTGTGAAGCTGAGGCTCCAGTACTTTGGCCACCTCATGAGAAGAGAAGACTCCCTGGAGAAGACCCTGATGTTGGGAAAGATGGAGGGCACAAGGAGAAGGGGGCGACAGAAGACGAGATGGTTGGATAGTGTTTTCGAGGTTACCAGCATGAGTCTGACCAAGCTGCGGGGGGCAGTGGAGGACAGGAGTGCCTGGCGTTCTCTGGTCCATGGGGTCACGAAGAGTCGGACACGACTAAACGACTAAACAACAACAATAGGGCACAGCAGGCAAGGGCCGTCCCCCCCATAATCCTGGGGGGGTTAAGGAGGCTAATTACCCCCATCATAGCCTCCAAATTACCTCGTGTGTGTTGGAGAGATGTTATTGTCAGCCATCTTCCGATGCGCCACCTAGTGGCCCCCCGAAATGCCTCTGGTTTCTTGTGAAAGGTACATTTAAGTACCTTCTTAATTTCATTATAGATCATTTCCCAAAAGGCTTTAATCTTTGGGCAGGTCCACCAAAGGTGAAAGAAGGTACCTTCAGTCTCATTACATTTCCAGCATTTATTATTGGGCAGATGATAAATCTTCGCAAGCTTGACTGGGGTCATGTACCACCTATAAATCATTTTCATAATATTTTCTCTTAAGGCATTGCATGCCGTGAATTTAATACCGGTGGTCCATAACTGTTCCCAGTCAGCAAACATAATGTCATGACCAATGTCCTGTGCCCATTTAATCATGGCTGATTTAACTGTCTCATCTATTGTATTCCACTTCAGCAACAGATTATACATTCTTGATACATTCTTAGTATTGGGTTCTAACAATTCTGTTTCCAATTTCGATTTCTCCACCTGGAAGCCAATTTTCCTGTCTTGTTTAAAGGTTTCCATTGCAGCAGGTTTTGTCAGACAGTTCCTGTCAAAGCACTTCACCCAGGCAGTCTGTTCCCAGAGTCAGAGACAGCAGGAATTAATCACTTAAATTTCCTCTCACGCAGGTTAAGCCAAGTTTCCTTTTCTTCCCCCCCTGCTCCTGCTTGCTGGAGGGGTAGTTAGAGTTCAATGCCAAAGTTAAATAATTCGAAAGTTCAAAGTTACTTTTCCTTCAATTGCAGCTTTCCAGTTCCGTTGCTTTAAAAGCCATGCAAACCGGGGGAGGCAGACTTCCTTTATTTACCATCCCCGTTTTCAGCCAAATTTCAAACGTTTTTTATAATCCCAGTAGGTTTCCCAATCCTACTTACGGGTATTTCAATTTCAGTTCAGATTTCAGGAAGGAATCGGCGCTCTCCGTTTATGGCGACACGGCTTCACTTCACGGGCTGGGTAGCGACTCTCAGCACCGCACGATCCCCCGATGCTCCTCCGGAGCCTTTAAAAAGGCTCTTTTGCAGTAAGGGGGGGCGCAAAGGTGCCCACCGAGTCTCCTTGTTCACAGGCTTCCGCGCCTGTGATTTTAAGGGTCCCCGCTTCGCCGTAGCGGTCAGACCCGAACTCGTGAAGCAGCCCTCTCTCCGGAGATCGGGGAGAGAGCCGCCATTAAGCGCTGGCGCCGACCGGAAGTCTGCTGAGACCCTATCTGCCTGCGGACTGCCTCGCCAGAGTGGTGCATGCTCTGGTTATCTCCCACTGGGACTACTGCAATGCGCTCTACGTGGGGCTACCATTGAAGGTGACCCGGAAACTACAACTAATCCAGAACGCAGTCAGACTGGTGACTGGGAGCGGCCACCGAGACCATATAACACCGGTCTTGAAAGACCTAATTGGTTCCCAGTCCGTTTCCGAGCACAATTCAAAGTGTTGGTGCTGACCTTTAAAGCCCTAAATGGCCTCGGTCCAGTATACCTGAAGGAGCATCTCCACCCCCATCGTTCTACCCGGACACTGAGGTCCAGCACCGAGGGCCTTCTGGCAGTTCCCTCACTGCGAGAAGCCAAGTTACAGGGAACCAGGCAGAGGGCCTTCTCGGTAGTGGCGCCCTCCCTGTGGAACGCCCTCCCACCAGATGTCAAAGAGAACAACAACTACCAGACTTTTAGAAGACATCTGAAGGCAGCCCTGTTTAGGGAAGCCTTTAATGTTTGATGTATCACAGTATTTTAATATTTTTTGGGAAGCTGCCCAGAGTGGCTGGGGAAACCCAGCCAGATGGGCGGGGTATAAATAAATTATTATTATTATTATTATTATTATTATTATTATTATTACTACTACTACTACTACTACTACTATATCTCCCCCACATTTTCTTTAGAAAAATTATAAGGAACTACTACCACTTCCATTAAGTAATTTAGGTCTACATATTCTTCCAAATGTTGATTTTCACCTCTGCTCAAATCAATATTGACCTTTTTTCTGAAGTGCTAATAAAATGCAGTTAATGCCATTATAGGGGGAAGATCATCAGTTCCATACAATCTAAGGGGCAAGGGGCAAGCAAACACGGAAAATAAGAATCTCTCTATATGAAACCTCTTGAGATTAGGCAAGAGAAAAGAAAAGAAAACCTCAAATACATCTGCATCCACAAATCACTATTTGCCTGAACAAAATATTGATATCAAGGGAGCTTTTCTCGGGAACAAGTGGTGCTTTCTTCAGAGCAGTTTGCACAGCAGTGTAACAATATTGCAAGAACTGCAATTATCCAGCCTTCATTATTTTGTAGTATACCCACTGATCTCAAAAAACCCTTTGTTATATATATGTGCAAACTGAGGTATAAGCATCACCAGCTGAGAGAAGTCTTGCAATGAAAAACACATGTCTATGGAAACAAAGCCTATTGCTCCTCATTATACAGAAGCTTATATAATAGTCCAAAATGTGAAAATAACTTCATGAATTGCAATAACGCCCTTGTGGGATTCCACTATTCAGATGCAGTCGAATCTCAGTTCATATTTTCCGAGCTGCCCCTTTGTTCGACTCGGGTGGCCTGGGGCAAGCTAACAGCAAGGAAACTTTCCCAGGTTAGGGTGAAAAATGGAGTGTTTGTTAATGTTAAGGTTGTTGCTGATGTAACAGACCACGTCCGGGGACTGTGTTTGGAGGGGAAGAGGGAGGAAATTGCTAGGAGTAGAGAATGCTGGGTGTGGAATTGGAAGGAGCATGGAATGACAGTTTCAGTGCTGGCAGGAACTTGTCCCACTGGCAGTTGGACAGGGTGTCCATGGGCCCTAATTTACAGTCCTCTGTTCAAAGGATCTTAGAGGGCACTCCTCTATCTGATGGGCTGCTTCATCAAAGTCTGGTTTGCAGATAAAGACTTCTATAGAAGTGTATCTGGCATCCTCCTCTAGGAGATAAGACTATAGCTTGGTTTTAATGCACATTCCCCACAAGCAGAAGGTCCCAGATTCCATGGTTGGCATTACCACTTAAAAGGATCAAGTAGCAAACAATCTACTGACTTGTGCTGGCTACAGAGAGTTTTGCTCAGTGCTTCCCAAGTGTCAGCTGATTGTCAGCACTGGAGAGCAGTGTTAGAAACTGAGATATGAAAGATAGGAGCTAAATGGCACCTTAAACCTAGGTGATGTGCGCAACAACAGAATGTCTCGACATGCTTTTTTGTAACAAGAATACAAAGCTGAAAATGAATGAAGTACAGCTAAAATATTATGTTCATTTTTCACATGGTCTAGACTCTAGTGCTTTCCCCACCCAGTCCACTAATATCCTTAAGAGGGTCTCTTCCTGAGTCTTCATAGAGTAGCTGGAAGTGGGGATGCAGAAAAAGGTCCTCCTTTCTTTCCACTCTGCAGTTTTAATTTGAAATCTTAGGCGCAGTACTGCGCCCAGAGCTCAGAAACTGGTTGCGCTAATAAAATTCTCTGTTGCAAAAGGCACCTGGAACAATAGGAGTTTCAAACACTGTTGGAGAAACCCTAGGCCACTGCTTCACAAGTAGTGACAATCAGCTGATTGTTGGTGCTAGGAGAGCACTGCACAGACTTTTGTGACTGCACAGTTTGCTTTCAAACTGTGTAGGCATAAATGCTTCAATTGGCACTACCCACCTGCCAAACTTAGCCTAAGGGTATATGTGGAGAGAATTGTCAGGCCTGCTGGGCAGTTCCAGTAACCACCCCACCCGGCCCACATGCCCCTGTTCTGCTTGGTTGCAGGGCATTGTGATGCTTAGAATAACTTCTCTGGTTTGTAAATGTGGCCACAGAGCCCCACCTCCAATTCTGAACCTTCTTCTCCTCCGTAACTAGGATGTCCCACTTGAGCTCAGTGAGGCTTACTTCTGAGTAAGCATATATAAGGTCACACTTTTTGAACACTCGTCTTGTTAAAATAAGGTTTCGCTTTTGAACTTGAAACATGTCTTTTGTGAAAGTTGTAAATGTGACAAGAGCTACATTTTAAAGCAAATATACCTTGCAGTCAATGTAATGTTGACTTTCACTTAATGTTGACAAAGTATGCAAAGTGATTTTAAAATTCAGAGCAAAAATTGATTGGCTAATTCATGCTTGTCTAAAGGTGTCTTATCTCTGCTTTAGTTGTTGCATTGCTAGTTTACAAAAATCTGAAATTATTTTACATGCCCAACTTATTTCACCGGATTTCAGAACTAAGAAACTGGTAATACAACAGAACAATCAATAATATTATACCTTGTAACTCTGCAAACTTTCTTTTGCTGTCTGTTTTTACAACACTGCTTTACTATCACAATCCTTCCAAAGCATCCATTTTAGGGATTGAGATGTATTTGTTGGCAAAATACAAGAGCAAAAGGCTTAAGGAAGGGATCTAACAGAATTAAACGTTTGGCAATTCAGCATTCAGCAGAAAGCTGAAGCAAGGTGCAACATAATCCTTTGTAGCTTACACAACATGTAATTAATCAAGAATTAGGTTTAATACTGTTCTTTGCCATTGAAGTGTTTGGCCCAGAAGCTTTAGAGGGACAGCTGTTCTCAGCTAGATTTGAATTTAGATACCCACTTTCTGCCTGTAATAGCAAAGCATGGGGTGACAATTGTGTTGTTTGTTGACTGCTGGATGCAAGCTCCACAATGATATTGGTAAGTTTCAGACTAATTTAGAAGATTCTGTACAACTCATTGGAAGAATATCAGTCCCACTCTTGCAGGAGAATCCATTTGGTCTCAGGGGAATGATTCTCAAGGAGAAGGGGCTGAGCGGTGGACCCAGTGTCTAAGAAAGCAGGGGGTTGGAATGTACTGCTCCCCTGAGCCCTTCCTCTTTGTAATTTTGCTGCACCATCACTCTCTTCCTATATGCAGCACTGGCTGTTAGTGGGATTTTTTTTTTTTTTGGGGGGGGGGGATTCCTTGATTGGACTTTAAGTGCCTTCCTGTTGTCAGCTAGTCCAAAATGCTGGGAATAATTTGAGTGGCATTCTGGGTGTCATGGATTAGTTGGTCATCAAACACTGAGTTCAGGCAGGTGAAGTAGTTGGGGAGAAAAACTTCAGGTTTTATTGAATTAAGGGTAACCCTTGGGGACATGCCAGTGCTTTGTGCTTGCTGGGACTTTGGGGTGGGTTGTCCTTTAGGTCTGGCATGTGCATTTTGGGTGAATTCTGGACAACAGGACACAGGTGCATGTGTCTGGCTTATACCCAAGGCTCATCGAGTCATCACCTTCTCATCTTTTGTTGGGGAGTGGTAGTCTGTGACTGTAGCACATACCCAGGGGTCTGGAGGAATGCTTTCCTACCAGAGTTAAATAAATTCCTCACCTGTCTTTGCTATCTGATTAATTTGTTGTTGTTTTTTGTAATTCCTTCAAGTTGTTCTGTTAATAAATACTACCATCATCCCAATGTCTGGTCTCATAAGTCTTTTTTGTGAGTGTAGGTATCAAGGAGAAAAATTGAGTAGCACATCATGACAGCCCCCAAAGCAACACACCCTGAGGAGAGTAAAATAAAAAGGTGTCAGACACTTTTGGATTCATTATTATCACACGAATACAAGAGATAGAGATAGAGATAGAGATAGAGATAGAGATAGAGATAGAGATAGAGATAGAGATAGAGATAGAGAGAGTGTTTAGTGAGTGGTTAGAGCATTGGAATAGGAGCTGGGGGACCAGGGTTCAAATCCCCACTTAACCATGATGCTCATTGGGGAACTTGGGTCAGTCACTGCCTCCCAGCCTAACCTAACTCATAAGGTGGTTGTGGGGATTAACTGAGGAGGGGGAGAATCATGTACACCACTCTGAGCTCCTAGGAGGAAAACATGGGATATAAATGCTGCATTACAGTTTCCAGATGTGCCTATGGGCAAACAAACATTTGTGAGCCTTTGTCTTATCACTTGGAAAGAATTTTGGGTTCTGCTCTTAAAGAGCATCTCACATCCAAATTGATTAATTAAACTCCTGTCCAGAGAGGTGTCCACTACCTCCTCAAAGAGAACACACACACACACACACACACACACACACAGCTTTTCAGTTCCTATATCCAAGCACAATCAGGTAGGTTTGCATTGAAATGAAAACCAAACTGAATATCTACCCTGTCCTTATTTATAACCTTTTTCGGGCATGTACTTTCCACGTTGAGGGGAAACATTGTTCCAGCCAGTAATTTTATAGCACAAAAAGCAAGCGGGAAACATGACCTGATGTTTTAAATTATACTCCTAGGTATAAATAGTCATTCTACTTTGTTGCGAACCAAAGTTTAATTGCTTCAGCCATCAATTACAGGGTGTGCTCTAGTTCAGGAAGTGCATGAAATACATAATAAACTTGGTTTAAGTCAATGATTTAAAATTGCCTCCCCCCACCCAATGGTTCAAAATTACTGTTTTAAGTTGCCATGGGGCAATTCCAGATGGGGGCGAGGGAGGGCTTTATTTTGTAAATGAGTTGTGCAGATTTGATTTTTCTGTGTACATGGTTGGCACATTTATTTGTTATTTACTGAATATATTTCTATCTCGCTTTCTCCAGCACTGGTATTCAAGGTGGTTTACAACAGAAGAAAAACAATCTGGTTAAAAACAGTAATTAAAACACATCCCAACATATTTTAAACCAGCAATTAAAATATGATTTCCCTTGAAATTATCATTGATTCAGCTTCCAATGCATTCCCATCCCCCCTACTTTAATATCCATTACTATTTTGCTGCTGCTATCCAATCCCATAGGCCCAGCTGGAATGTACCCTTGATGGAGGTTTCTTTAGTCCCTTCACTCGGTCCATTCTCCCCTGCCATGCACTGCCTTTTATTGATTGTGTGCATACCTGTTGATATTTCTGTATCTGTCACAAGGATGGGTAAATCTGACAGGCTGAGTTTCTCATATCTCCAGTTTTAAGTTGAACTGACCACATTTCCACACCAATTGGCATTAAAAAAAAAGAAGTCTTCATGAAAATTAATTTACATGTTCATGCGAATTCCTCCTTTTTTCTTCTTTTTTCTTTTGCAAAATAATCTCCCCTAATATAATGCATTTTTGTATGCTGATTTCACTAACGTACATTTTAGGCACGCTTTCCCCAGTATATGCATTTTTATACACATTACTTAGCTGAAGAAATGCATTCCAAAATTGAGAGAAGAGTGAATTTCGAACATTGGCATCTGTTTTTGAACTTGTGAATTAAATATTAACTGAATTAAATTTCTGCCTCATGCCTACCTGTGTGTACATATGTACCTTTAAACAAAAGGCCTGGAAAGGTGGGGCCCTGACTGACTACAGCTTCCAAAGCCGAGGCTGCTTATATTTTTACTCATTTAATTTCCCATGCTTAGGGGAAAGCTGGATTGGCATTTACATTATGACTATGTCATACGGATTGAGCAAGAAAGTTGTGTGTATGTGTAGCTCTAATTCCATAATAAGCTCCTGTCTAGAAGCATCCACATTTTAAGTCAATTCACCTAGGGTGACAAAGGTTTAGAATCAATAGCGCAAGACTGAGTCACACATATTTGAGCAGGTGACATTCTCCCTCACTTTTAATTCTCAGTTGTATTGGGAAGGGAGAACAAAGAATTCAACTTTCAATTTTCGTTTTAACAATGAATTGAGAGGATTGTTATTACCCTGCATTTTTCTTATTTGGTTACCTTGACTATCTTCTCCCTTTGCAAATCCATTTGTACGATTTGGCTGTGTGCTTACTGACTTGCTCATTGCTTGCCACTTTTTTTAAAAAAAGTAGGAAGCTTCCTATTCCACCTGCTGACAGAAATCCATGTTGAAATGAGTAGCTCTTGCCTACAGGTGTATCAACAAAAGGAAACATACACATTGCATGGTGCCAAAAACATTACCAGACAAAAGTAGTTATTTGAGTGAGTGCATTTCATTTGCAGAGCCTACAATGTAATGTTTGCTCAACAGCTGACATTTTAATAGGAAGGATTACATGCCCATTACTTCCCTTCAAGCAGTTCCATTTCCACTGCCACAGCCATCAGGCATCCTGGTGTGCAGCACACCTCTGACTTCCTTTAAATTCTTCTTCATAACACACCTTTTCCATAAAGCCTTTGGCTCAACCTTCTCAGTCTCATGTCCTGCTGTAACTCAGCCTGTAACTAATAGAACAGTGCATCCAGTGTGGGCAAATCCTGGATCTTGAACTGAATCAGGCCAATCTGAGGCAATCTAGGATTTGCTTAGAATGGGCTGAGGCAGCCCTGGTTTGCCCTGGGTCAGATCAACCCAGAGCGAGCTGGAGCTGTCAAGAAAAAGGGGGGAATGGAGGAGGAGGCAATTCAGATGAGACTCTCTGCCCATCCTCATCTGACCCTAGGGCTGTGCAAGGTCCTCAGTTTGGTTCAGGCCTTGGATCGTTTCAGATTCAGAGCAATCCAACTGAATCAGGACCTGATCAAGATAACTGAACCAGGCACTGAACTGAATTAGGGGGATTGAAGAAGGAATCCATTTTAAATTGATTTGTACATTTAATTTGGTGGTTCCCACCAAATCAAGCTTTAACCACATAGAACTGTGTCTTTCATTGCCTTATGTCCAAGCCACTTATGCACTGTCAAGTTTTGTTATTGTTTTAAAAATCCCAAATAATTATGTGCACAAATGTGTGTGTCTGTGTGTTGTTGTTTTTTTGTTGTGTGTGTGTGTGTGCTGTAGCCAAGCCCAATGCAGTGCTATATTTCTACAGCATTTTTATAAGTATTATTTATATTTGTATACATTTTTGGACTTATCTGTTTATGTGCTGGGTATGTTAGGAAACATAGAGTGCATATGCAAGCAATGCATTTAATAATATACTGTATATAATAAATCATGAATTGTTTTTTTTTTTTTTATCAGAGCAGGCAAATAAAACCCTCACTTTTCACCAAAATCAAGGAATAAGATGTGAACTAGAAAAAAATCCATTTGGATAAGCTCAACATAAAGATTGTTAGGGGGGAAATGTCCCTATATGCAGGTGAAACAATGAACTATTCTTCTATTTGTTTGCTCTGTCTTCATTTCCCCTTCCACTGGTATTTCCCTGTTAATATTGTCTAAAGAGTGTCAATGGTTAAGTATGTCTCCTATGAGGAAAAAAGTTGTTTCAATATATTACTTTGCTCATTTCACCTGATGTATTCTAGAAGGAGTTCTATATCCCTGCCTAGTTATCTCTTTTCTAAGTTGAAGTCTCCTAGCTACTTCTCCTCTGTTTTTTGTTCATCTCTATGTCTTTTCCATTTCTTTTACATCCTCATTATAACAGGGAGCTGGAAACTAAACACGGCAAATTTATGCAGTGACATTGTGACATTTTCTGTCACAGTGTCACTCATCCCACTGTTAACACTCCCTAAGACTTTACCTCTGACTGCAGCGGTCAAGAATCTATGACAACTGTAAGATTGGTTTCTTGAGCAGTGAAAGTTAATTTAGAGCCCTACAACTTGGTACAGAGACCTTAGATTACTTTTCTGAATGCATCAAGCTATGCTTACCACAACTGTCATTCATCTGCCATTTGACCTATCATGAAAAAGAACATAAATAATCCCCTAACATTAAAATGATATTTCACTCTGTCCTGTTTACCTTTTGTATTATTCCATCACTCATTGATCCACCAAGTAACCGTGCATGACATCCCAGGGCTATTTCATTTTGAACCAAGGGTCTACTTTCTGTAGATTCAACTCGCTGTGTTACCTAGATCACATTGATCAACTGTGCCCAGTTCCATGAGCTCTCAAGCTTTATAGAGGATATCCACTGGTGCACCTTCAGAACCTTGGAGAGCTCCCAGGGTCCTGCTGGTGCAGCTTTACAAGTCCTCTTCATAAGCATCTTGCTCCAACTGAAGCCTTATAAACATTTTCTGGACCTGGACCACAGCCTCCTTCCCAGAGGAGCTGACTGGCTGTTAAAAGATCCTTACCTTATTCATTTGAACCCACCCAGATTTTGCAACCATAATCTGAGCCCCTTCTTCGTGTGCTCCCTCCATGGAAGGTCAGGAGGGTGGCAATATGAGAACAGGCCTTTTCAGAGGTGGCTACCTGCTTGTGGAATGCTCTCCCCAGTGAGGCTCACTTGTTGCCATCTTTACACATTGTAGGTGCCAGGCCTTTGGTTTTAAATTGTCTATGAGTAACTTAGAGGTTTTATCCAGTTTTCAAATAGTGAATATTTATATTTTTTCTTTGCTTTCTCTTTTAAAAGGTTTTAATGTTTGTGGAAATAGCATACAAAAAAAAAATCAGTATACTGGAAAAGTTGCTTGCTAAACTGTGCACATTAGTCAACACTGCAGACAATATGTATTTATTATGATAAATCTGCACTATAATACTAAAGAATATCTGCAGAAATGAGAGAACTGAAATTGACATATCCTTTCATCCCTACTCAAGAGCAAGGCATTGTGGTGCAAGCCATGCCTGGGTTGTTGCTCCCACCACCATGTATACAAGTGGGATTTGCAACAAAATGTTGCAGCATAGGGTCCTCATGGTTCAGAATCCCAGTCACTCTATTCTCATGCACCACGCTATCTCAATTTACATGCTGACTCCACAATTACTAGTCAGTATCCCATTCTTACTGGACATGTTCAGACCTACTGAGACTCAGGTTTTCTCTTTTTAAAAAAAAAAAAAAAACTTTTTCAACTTAGCTCACTGCTACCTTACTTTTATGAGTGGATGATGCCACTGTATGGTCTTCTTGGTTAAAAGGACAAACTAAATACATAAATGCAGTTATACTAAAAACCAGAGACATCACCTTGCCAACAAATGTCCATATAGTTAAAGCTATGGTTTTCCCAGTAGTGATGTATGGAAGTGAGAGGTGGACCATAAAGAAGATGCTTTTGAATTATGGTGCTGGAGGAGACTCTTGAGAGTCCCATGGACTGCAAGAAGATCAAACCTATCCATTCTTGAGGAAATCAGCCCTGAGTGCTCACTGGAAGGACAGATCCTGAAGCTGAGACTCCAATACTTTGGCCACCTCATGAGAAGAGAAGACTCCCTGGAAAAGACCCTGATGTTGGGAAAGATGGAGGGCACAAGGAGAAGGGGACGACAGAGGACGAGATGCTTGGATAGTGTTCTCGAATCTACCAGCATGAGTTTGACCTAACTGCGGGAGGCAGTGGAAGACAGGAGTGCCTGGCGTGCTCTGGTCCATGGGGTCACGAAGAGTCGGACACGACTAAACGACAACAACAATAACAAAGACATCTCAGTACTGGCTTGACATATAAATCTTTGTTCTGTTCTGTTCTGTTTCACTTTGCTTTGAGGGAATTGTTATTATTCATAAGGATAAAATGTAACATTGTTCACTTGTAACCCAATAATAATAATAATAATAAATAAATAAATAAGGGAATAAAACTATCTTTATTCACAGATATTGTGTTCTGCTCTCATGGCTAGTAACTAAATTATGCTGAACTGAGCTAATTCTGATTTGCATTGTAAAATCCCTACAGTTCAAAACACATGTGCAAAAGTACCCATTTCCGAAACAGAAAGCAAAACAACCCTCTGACCTGATTGCCAACAGTTACAAACTCTGTTGTCAGATCATCTTCAGATGCTGCCCTTGAAAGAAAGCAAAGGAAGGAAGCATAATCAGATCTGGATTAATTATTTACCCCATTAACCTCTAGTAATTTATAACAAGCTATCATTAACACTTTGAGTCAATAACTGTGGCCGTACACTTCCAGTCCCATGTTCACTGTGTCCTCAAGCTTCAGAGAGAATGTGCTGATTAATTGAACATTCAAAGGAGTAACAATATTTATAAAACAACACCCTTGACATTCTGTTAGGTGGTCATCTTTTGTTGATTTTAGTAACTTTGGTAATGTTTAGTATATATGCTGATTTCATTCCATAACAGAGCTAGAGCAAAAAAAGTGGGAAATATTTTCAGATCTCTCTTCCCCCACCCCATAAAGCATTTATTTGTTAGCAGCTTTTCCCGTATGTATGGCCCTTTAGAAAGTACAAGAGGACAGGTCCCTGGCTGAAGGAGCTTCCTTTTTTTTTTTTTTTTGAAAATAATATTTATTACTTTTCCAACAATTTAAACACTACAAAAAAGAAAAACAATACAATACAATACAAAAACACTACATAACATTAACACATTAAACTAACAAAACAAAACAGAAACAGTTTAAAACACATCAAACAGTTTCAGTATCTTATCTTTCATTCACTTATTTCAGCGACCTCGTCACACCTCCCTTTTTGTATTCCACTTCTGTTAATTGTTTCAGCAATTCCTTTCTATCTTCCTCTGTTTTCTACCCTATAATTATCTTAACACATTCTAACCTTATTTTTTTCCTTTAACACTCTATTAATCTATTTATACTTAATTCCTTATAACATTTCTACTAAAGCCATATAACTTCATTCCAACATTTTTCTAACATTCATTAATTTTACAGTATTTCCGTAAATAATCTTTAAACTTTTTCCAGTCTTCTTCCACCGACTCTTCTTCCTGGTCTCGGATTCTGCCAGTCATTTCTGCCAGTTCCATATAGTCCATCAACTTCATCTGCCATTCTTCCCGGGCGGGTAAATCTTGTGTCTTGTGTACTTTGCGATGAGTATTCTTGCTGCTGTTGTTGCATACATAAAAAAAGTTCTATCCTTCTTTGGCACCAATTGGCCGACCATGCCCAGAAGAAAGGCCTCTGGTTTCTTCAGGAAGGTATATTTAAATACCTTTTTCATTTCATTATAAATCATCTCCCAGAATGTCTTAATCCTTGGGCATGTCCACCAAAGGTGAAAGAATGTATCTTCAATCTCATTACATTTCCAACATTTATTGTCGGGCAAATGGTAAATTTTTGCAAGCTTGACTGGTGTCATGTACCACCTATAAATCATTTTCATTAAGTTTTCTTTTAGGGCATTACATGCCGTAAATTTCATACCTGTGGTCCATAACTGTTCCCAGTCAGCCATCAATATGTTATGTCCAACATCTTGTGCCCATTTAATCATAGCTGATTTCACCATTTCATCCTGAGTATTTCATTTCAACAGCAAGTTATACATTCTTGACAAATTCTTGATTTTTGGATCTAACAATTCTGTTTCCAATTTTGATTTTTCCACCTGGAAGCCAACTTTTTTGTCCAAATTGTATGCCTCCATTATTTGGTAATAATGGAGCCAATCTCGCACTTTATTTTTCTATTTTTCAAAGCTCTGCAGTTTTATTCTGTCTCCATCTTGTTCCAGAATTTCCCAATATTTCGGCCATTTGGCCTCCATATTGAGTTTTTTCTGTGCCTTCGCTTCCATTGGTGACAACCATCTTGGGGTTTTCCTTTTTAACAAATCCTTATATCTTATCCAAACATTAAACAATGCTTTTCTAACAATATGATTTTTAAAAGCTTTATGTGCTTTTACCTTATCGTTCCACAAATATGCATGCCAACCAAATGCATTATTGAAGCCTTCTAGATCCAACACGTCAGTGTTTTCAAGAAGCAGCCATTCCCTCAGCCAGCAAAAAGCAGCTGATTCATAATAAAGTTTAAGGTCTGGCAGGGCAAATCCACCTCTTTCTTTGGCATCAGTTAATATCTTAAATTTTATTCGAGGCTTCTTGCCCTGCCAAACAAATCTGGAAATATCTTTCTGCCACTTCTTGAAACAATCCATTTTATCCAAAATTTGCAATGTTTGAAACAAAAACAACATCCTTGGCAACACATTCATTTTTATCACAGCAATTCGGCCTAACAATGATAACTTCAAATTTGTCCATATTTCTAAATCCTTTTTCACTTCAATCCAACATTTTTCATAATTATCCTTAAATAAATTCACATTTTTGGCAGTCATGTTAACCCCTAAATATTTCACTTTCTTAACCAATGTTAGTCCTGTCTCCTCCTGAAACTTCTCTCTCTCATTCACAGTTAAGTTTTTCTCTAGAACCTTAGTTTTCATCTTGTTCAACTTAAAACCTGCTACCTGTCCGAATTCTTGAATCAGTTCCAATACCCTTTTAGTACTAGATTCTGGCTCCTGTAAAGTCAATACTAAGTCATCAGCAAATGCTTTCAGTTTGTAATGTTTAACTCCCATTTGTATACCTTTAACCTCTTGGTCCTTTCTAATCATATTTAACAAAACCTCAAGAACCGATATAAAGAGCATTGGGGAAATTGAACAACCTTGTCGTGTCCCTTTCTCAATCTTAAACTCTTCTGTCATTACATTGTTCACAATTAATTTTGCCTTTTGTTCTGAATAGATTGCACCTATACCATTTTCAAAACCTTCACCTACCCCCATCCCATGTAGATTCTTCTTCATAAAACTCCAAGAAATGTTGTCAAAGGCTTTCTCTGCATCCACAAATATCAAGACTGCCTTAGTATTGATATTCACTTGTAATTTTTCTAGAATATTAATTATATTCCTCATGTTGTCAGACAAATATCTGCCCGGGAGAAAGCCCACTTGATCTTTATGAATTTCTTCTACTAACACCTTTTTAAATCTTTTAGCCAAAATATCTGCAAAAATTTTGTAATCCACATTAAGCAGCGATATGGGGCAGTAGTTCTTAAGCTGTGTCTTTTCAGTCTCTGTTTTCGGTATGAGTGTAATGTAAGCTTCCTTTCACGACTCTGGTGCCTTTCTCCCTTCCAATATTTCATTGCAGACTTCCTTCATTGGTTGTATTAACCATTCTTTCAAAGATTTGTAATATCTTGAAGTCAGACCATCTGGTCCTGGAGATTTACCTAATTGCATGTTCTGGATGGCCCCTTCCACCTCCTGATCCGTTATTTTGTAATTTAACATTAACTGTTTTTCCTGAGAGATTTTGTGTAGTCCATTTATTTTCAAAAATCGATCAATATCCATTTCTTTCTGCTTCTCCTGTGTATAAAGGTGTTTGAAATACCTCTGAAAGCACTTCCTGATCTCCACTGGGTTCTGTATATTCTTTCCTTCCACTTCCAAATTCGTAACAGTATTAAGTTTTTGTCTTTTTTTCATTTGCCAGGCCAATAATTTTCCACACTTATTTGCCAATTCAAATGTCTTTTGCCTCATCTGTTTAATCTTCCATTCTATTTCCTGATTCATCAGCTTCATATATTGTACTTGGTATAACTTTATCTCTTTCAGGATCTCCTGTGACTTTGGTTTTGCTCTCAGTTTCTTCTCTCCTTCCTTTATTTTCCCCAGGATTTTATCCTTTTTTTCATTCTGAGTTCTCTTCTTAATTGCATTCTGTTGTATTAGGAATCCTCTCATAACCGCTTTGCTTGCATCCCAAATTACTCTTTTTTCCACTGTAGTATTCATATTTATCTCGAAATAGTCTCTTAGAGTTTTTTGGGCCTTCTTGGTCACCTCTTCATTCCTGAACAAAGTATCGTTCATCCTCCATCTAAAGGAACCAGTTGGCATCAATTTCATTTCCATCTTCACAGCATTATGGTCAGAACAAGTTTTGGGGCAAATCTCCACTTTTCTGATCTTCGGAGCCAATCCCCTGGTTACCCAGATTTGATCAATTCTTGTCCATGTCATTTTAGCCTCAGAGAAGAAAGTTCCCTCTCTTTCCAGAGGGTTCTTCATTCTCCAAATGTCAACTAAGTCCATATTTTCAGTCATGTAAAAAAAGGTTTTTGGTAGTCTACCATCTTTGGTCCTGTGGGGTGGGGGACAAATTTACAACAGTATCAAAATACAAGATTAAAAGTCTGGAGGACCAGAGGTTTTCCCATCAAATTTTACATTGGAAGCTCCTGGCTGAAGAGGCTTCCAATGTAAAATTTGATGCCTGAGAAACTACAGAGGAAGGGGATAAAAGGGAAGGGGAGAAGGGAGAGGGAAAACCTCTGGTCCTCCAGACTTTTAATCTTGTATTTTGATACTGTTGTAAATTTGTCCCCCACCCCACAGGACCATATGATGAATTGTTGGTAAGAACTCCTAATAGTAGTAGTAGTAGTAGTAGTAGTAGTAATAGTCATAGTAATACCATTTAAACAAAAAACTAAAAATTATCATGCCATATTTTAGTGTATTGAACACCTGATGCACCTGATGCACAATGAAAACGAGAGCTTTTGGAGGTCTGTATGAGTTCTCATCCTTTAAATGGTTTTAATAAGGTTTCTGTGGAGGGATTAGTTCTCTAGGCCCACTAACCTAAGCAGCATAGGTCATTAATTAAAATCAACTTATTGTGTATCATGTTAAATGAAGGACTGCTATGCACCAATCGGTGCCTGTGCTATAAACATCAGCAAAGACCTCTAGAGCAATTTCTTGATAGATGGATTTACATATTAGTGGAGTAAATTTAGCATACACTGCTGCTCTGTGTTCCGGAGGACTGAGGTGCTAGGGGAAGAGCCCCATCAATCCATCTATGTTATGAACTATATTGTCAATTGGAAAAACAAGTGGTGCATACAAATTGATGCTTGTGCAAACCTCTCTCTTTTATTCCCCTGTGATGGAAGGGAACTTCAGAATACAAGCACATTTTTTTAATGAAATATAACAGCCAGCTAGTCGATTTATGTGCCAGTTAAGCTGCAGTCATTAGCCTTACTTAGGCACTGGAGAGAGAGCATGTACACCAGCACCGCTGCCTCCATGCCTGGATTTTCTTTGTAGAGAGTGGAAAGGTTTGAAGAGAGATTCTAGTCCCATGTGCATTTGTCTGAACATACTTACAACCTTACTTTCAACCACTCACATTGGACCAGAGGAAGCTGCCTTACATCCAGACCATTGCTGCATGTAGCTCAGTACAGTGGTACCTCGGTTTAAGAACAGCCCTGTTTACGAACTCTGCAAAACCCTCTTTGTGGGTTTAGGCAGGAGGCATTCCTGGTCCAACCTGAAGATGCCAGGGATTGAACTTGGGACCTTCTGCTGGCAAGGCAGATGCTCCACCACTGAGCTATGGCTCTTCCCTGCTAACCTTCATTACACAGAGTTCCCAGTCAAGGGGTAATGATAATGATGTTCAGCCAAGAACACTTACCAAGTAGCCCTTTGGCTGTCCCTCTGAATGCCTGTGGAAGCAGGCCAATGGGCCTTCTAGTCTTATATCAAAGGGTTTAGGGAGACCCTGGTGTATTGCTACCAGTAATACTGCCCTGATAGTGTTATACACTGCCTCTCAGTTTTCCTGCATGGTTTAGAGAATGCTTGCATTACACATCAACATTTTCCCCCCTTTCTAAAAGCATCTAGATAAATAGATGTTCTTTATATAGCTTCATTGTATAGTGTTACATTGCATGGCAACCTCTGTTTCCTATTAGCACTTTGCAGCTGCTTTGAAATTAACGTGACCAACAGGAATAGAACTTTTCTGACTCTTGTATTATGCCCTTGGCTTGACTGTCCTCTCTTCTATAGCATTATGTTAGGCTTTCAATCAAATCCTGCTACAATTCGGTACTTATGCCTTAATCTTCCACTGAGGGAAAACATGATAGCACAATTTCCCCTGGCATATACCTTTGGAAAATCTTTAAATTATGGGTTCAGAATATGTTCTTTAAAAATTCAAGGTTTCCACAACAATGATACATCATAATGAGTCAAATTCAGGATGTGCTTTTAAAGCTTTGCATGAACTAAATTTAGATATTTTGTATCCCTGCTCCTTTAATTAACATCATCATCATCATCATTATTATTATTATTATTATTATTATTATTATTATACCCAAACTCCCCAGTAAATTTTTGTAACATCTCCATCCAATTTCTATAAAGAAAATGAATTTAATGGTCCATCAGTTTCACCACATATATAGAATCACTGAATCACAGAATTCTAGAGTTAGAAGGGACCCTGAAGGGTTATATAGCACTAACCCCAGCAAAATGAGAGGGTGTGTGCACGCACGCATGTGCACACACACACACAATTTGAGCAGCAAACTTCAATTGGTTTCATTAAAATAATAAACCAATTAAAGCTTTATTTCAGTTATTAACTGGTGAGATGACATATTTCCAGACTATTTGGGTACAGGTGTATCACTGTGAATATGGAATTAATATAACGAGGAATGAATCTGAGTGGGTTGTAACCAATGCTAGTCCTGCTCAGAGCAGACTCATTGAAAATGGTTACCATAACTAACTTAGGTACATTAATTTCAATGGGTTTGCTCTGAATAGAACCTAGATAAGACTCATTACTTTTTATTCCTCTTTGTGATAGCAATACATGTCAGTAATATGTTGGTAGGGGTAGGGAAGCCTGCAACACTCATGGCGCATGCCATTCTGACATTAGACCTTTTAGTCTCTGTACTGTAATTTGAAAATCATTCAACAATTTCATGAACAATTCAAGTTGACTTAATGCATGGCCAATGGTCAGGGATAATGGGAGATAAACTCCAGCAACATTTGGAGGGCCACAGGTTCCCCATCCCTGCAGTAGAGACTAACTTAGCCTCCTCCCCAAGCCTGAGCAAATAAAAATGTGTAATGAATGCATCTGAAATGCTTTGAGTATTTGTAACTGCTGAACAAATCTCTTGTTATTTGTTACTGCTGTGCTGGAGTTCAAGAACACTTGATTATCAGTATTAAAATGTGATTGTTTCAAGAGTTGTGAAAAGGGGGGTTCAGACTTCCTGCCACTCCCCTGTGTGAGTGCCTGAGGGCCCTGCTCTTGCCACTTACCATCTGGCCCAGGGTGGGGCCTCACAAGGACGGTTGTTGCCACTGATGCTGCTACTGCCCAGGAGGACCCGGAGGGGTGCAGAGTTCTTTTTAACATGTTTTATATATGGGAGTGGGATGGATGTTTGGGTGGGCTCGGGAATTCGTTAGATTTTGATGAATTTGTAAATTTTGCAGTTTTTATTTGTATTGTTTTATTGTTTTCTGGGTTGTTTTTGATTTTTGTTTTTATTGTTTTAAGGTTTTATTGTTTCAGGCTGTGAAAGAATAACATTAATTGCCATCAATGGAGGCTACTATGAGGCTTGGGATTGCTACCGTGGAGGGGCGAGGGAGGTATGGCGGTGGGGGCAGATGTTATAGGCAAAGGGGATCGAGATATGGATATGCTCGTACCCCTTCCAATCTGCGCCTCATCCCAAGGGACGAGGGTAGGGTGAGCAAGGATTACTCACCTCCGTCACTGGTGCTGTGCAATGCCAGGTCTATAGGCAACAAAACCGCCACCCTGCGAGATTTCTTTACCTCGCAGGGGGTTGAGCTGGCTTGTGTGATGGAGACCTGGGTGCGCAAAGGGGCAACAGTTACTTTATGAGAGATGGTGCCCCCAGGTTTTTCCGTTCTCCACCAGTCGTGGACTGTGGGCCGGGGGGGAGGGGTGGCATTATTAATCCGGGAAGATTGTCCTTTCAGGGCTCTACCATCGCCATCGATCCCCAGCATTGAATATGTTGGCCTAGTGTGGGGCTTCGAGGAGAGCTTGGCTGTCTGGCTGGTGTACTGGCCACCTAGCACAGCAGCAGCCACCCTGTCAGGCCCATTGGAGGCGGTGGCCGGCTGGGCCTTGGAGTTCCCTAACCTATTGGTATTGGGGGACTTCAACATCCATGCTGATGCCACTCCCTCCTCACAGGCTCTGGACCTGGTGTCTTCCATGGCGACACTAGGGCTCTCCCAGTTTGTTTCGGGCCCCACACATCAAGCAGGCCACACGCTGGATTTGATCTTTGGCGTAGGTATAGATGTGATCATGTCTCCTTCGATGAAGGTGCCATGGTCTGATCACTATGCTCTGAAAGCCAGGATTGACTTTCCACCCCCACCCTGCTTAGGATTTGGGCTCGCCCACAGAGGCTGATGGACCCTGATAGATTCCGCCAAGCCTTGCGGGACCTTGCTCCCCCTGGCGACTCATTGACTGAGCTTGTTGAGGGCTGGAATATCCAGCTTCTGGCAGCCATCGATGAGATCGTACCTAAGGGCCCTCTGCGACCCCGCAGAACCCGGGCTCCCTGGTTTACCGAGGAGCTCCGGAAAATGAAGTGGGACCTCAGACGGCTAGAGCGAGTAAGGCGGGGTGCCCATGACGGAGCCTCAAGAACATCTTATAGGGCTTTTCTGAAAACCTACGAGATGGCGGTGAAGGCTGCTAAGAAGTCTTACTTCTCAGCCTCCATTGCATCTGCTAGCTCTCACCCGGCGCAATTATTTAGTATAATCAAGTCTTTAACGTCCCTTGAAGGACAGCCAAATTTAAATAACAATTTGACACACAGCTTTGAGGCATTTGCGAGCTTTTTGGCGGAGAAGGTCTTGTTGCTCCACCATGACCTCCCTGCCAATTTGGATACAGTAAAGGAACTGGAGGCCCCTCGACTGTCCTCGGGTCCAGTATTGGACCACTTTGACCGGATATCCTCAGCCGATGTGGACAGACTGCTCCGAGCTGGAAAGCCCACCACCTGTCCTCTCGACCCGTGCCCATCTTGGCTGATTAGAGCGTGTGCAGACAAGGTGTGGGCCCTCCTGGGGGATATCATCAATTTGTCCCTTGGCACAGGGACATTCCCAGGGGAACTGAAGGAGGCAGTGGTGCGCCCGCTCTTAAAGAAAACATCATTAGATCCTTTTTGTTGTTGTTGTTTAGTCGTTTAGTCGTGTCCGACTCTTCGTGACCCCATGGACCAGAGAACGCCAGGCACTCCTGTCCTCCACTGCCCCCCGCAGCTTGGTCAGACTCATGCTGGTTGCCCTAACAGATGATCATTGTAGACAGCTAGATCGAGGTGGGTCGGGGCTGCTGATTCTTCTAGATCTGTCAGCAGCTTTCGACATGGTCGATCACAAACTCCTGGACCACTGCCTTGCCGACGTGGGGATCCAGGGCACAGTCCTTCAATGGCTGTGCTCGTTTCTCTCTGGGGACAGAGGGTGGCGCTGGGGGGGGGGGAATTGTCATCACGCCACTCCTTGGTGTGTGGAGTACCTCAGGGTGCGATACTCTCCCCGATGCTTTTCAACATCTTTATGCGCCCCCTCGCCCAGCTTGTCCGGAGTTTTGGGCTGGGTTGCCATCAGTATGCCGATGACACCCAACTCTATATCTGTTGATGGATGGCCATCCTGACTCGGCCCCAGACACACTGACCAGATGTTTGGAAGCTGTGGCTGGATGGTTATGTGGGAGCCGGTTGAAGCTAAATCCTTCGAAGACAGAGGTCCTGTGGCTGGGACGGGACGATATGGGATTGGGGGGGCAATTCCCATCTCTTGTGGGGGTGCAATTAGTGCCAGCACTGTCCGTTAAGAGTTTGGGTGTAATCTTCGACACCTCCCTTTCCATGGAGGCAAAGGCGGCATTTTTCCATCTCCGCCAAGCTAAGCAGTTGGCTCCTTACCTCTCTCGCCCTGACCTAGCCACTGTGATCCACGCGACGGTCACCTCCAGACTGGATTATTGTAACTCGCTCTACGTGGGGCTGCCCTTGAGACTGACCCAGAAACTCCAGTGCGTGCAGAATGCTGCAGCGAGACTCCTTACGGGGTCTTCGCTGCAAGATCACATTCACCTGGTGCTATACCAGCTGCACTGGCTCCCGGTGGAGTACAGGATCAGGTTTAAGGTGCTGGTTTTAACCCTTAAAGCCCTATACGGCCTAGGACCCTCGTACCTACGGGACTGCCTCTCCTGGTATGCCCCACAGAGAAACTAACGGTCGTCAAATAAAAAACATCTTGAAGGTCCCAGGCCACAGAGAAGTTAGGCTGGCCTCAACTAGAGCCAGGGCTTTTTCGGCTGTGGCTCCGATCTGGTGGAACACTCTGTCACAAGAGACTAGGGCCCTGTGGGACTTGACATCTTTCCGCAGGGCCTGCAAGACAGAGCTGTTCCACCAGGCCTTTGGCCAGGGCACAGCCTGACCCCCTCCCTCGGCAATCTTCGCGGAGCTCTGGCCCAATGGTTGCCAGTGGCTTGATTTGAATTAATTTATAATGAATGATTTTAGAGTGTTGTTTGTGCTGTACTTTTGTACTGTTTTATTGTTAAAACAAAATAAAAAAATTCCTTCCAGTAGCACCTTAAAGACCAACTAAGTTAGTTCTTGGTATGAGCTTTCATGTGCATGCACACTTCTTCACACTTCTTCTTTCGTGCATGCACACGAAAGCTCATACCAAGAACTAACTTAGCTGGTCTTTAAGGTGCTACTGGAAGGAATTTTTTTATTTTGTTTTGACTATGGCAGACCAACACGGCTACCTATCTGTAACTGTTTTATTGTTGTTAGCCGCCCTGAGCCCATCTTTGGCTGGGGAGGGCGGGATATAAATAAATTTTATTATTTTTATTATTATTATTATTATTATTATTATTATTATTATTATTATTATTTTGCAATTTGTGGCCCCCTGTTCCCAGCCATTGTTGATCTGAACATTTGCTGCTTCAGTGGCATTTTTTTGCATGTGAATTGAAAGAATGTTGTGTACACCCTTTCCCAAAAACTTGTTGGTGTGAGCCTGGTTTTGAAAACTGTTACAGAATTACCTTTTTTTAGCATATAACACGCCCCCGTGTATAAGACGCCCACTATTTCTGGGCACTCAAATTTAAGAAAATTGAAGAAATTTTGGGGGGAGTATTGCCCAGAGTTGTGGATCTTTTTGGGGGGAGGGGGGTTGCCCAAGGTTGCAGAGCTTTTTGGGGGAAATGCATATAATCACTAACCCGACTGACAAACGCTGACAATTGCTCGACAACAGCAGCCAGCAATCACACGCCCAATAGCTACAGCAGTAGCCAATCTGCAGTCACCCTTGCTGCAGCAACCAATCACCCACCCTGTCCCTGCAGCAGCAGCCAATCCAAAGCAGCCCTTGCCGCAGGCAACAATCACCAACCAAAGCACCGTTGACAATCTGCAGCTCGCAGCTGCAACCAATCACCTGTCCCCCGCTATGCATTATCTGTGTATAAGATGACCCCCATTTTTAAACATTATTTCAGAGTTAAAAAAACCTCATCTTGTACATGGAAAAGTATGGTGAAAAGATTCCACTTTTGTAAACACTTTGCTCTGTGCGTTAATGTGAGTGTCAACAAGGTTTATAATCTTGCTCAGCTAAGTGGACTGACTTAATTTGCTCCTCCTTGAGCAATGCAGAGATCACAATATAATTAATTACCATTTGGGTTTTGAACTTCTTCAAATTTTGTCAAAACAAAAAAAATTCCTTCCAGTAGCACCTTAATGACCAACTAAGTCAGTTCTTGGTATGAGCTTTCGTGTGCATGCACACTTCTTCAGATACGAGTTTCTTGGTGAGGTTGATGGACTTCCATTTCATGCGGCTCAATGTGGTGCCTTCCATAGTTCCAGTTCCAGATGGGTAGCCGTGTTGGTCTGCCATAGTCAAAACAAAAAAAATTCCTTCCAGTAGCACCTTAAACTAAGTCAGTTCTTGGTATGAGCTTTCGTGTGCATGCACACTTCTTCAGATACCACACGAAAGCTCATACCAAGAACTGACTTAGTTGGTCTTTAAGGTGCTACTGGAAGGAATTTTTTTTGTTTTGACTATGGCAGACCAACACGGCTACCCATCTGGAATTCAAATTTTGTGATACATTTCTTGTGTACATTTTGAAACAAAACACATTTTAAACACATCTGTACATTGAAAGAGATGAACTATGTTTTTTAAACATATTTTGTGATAATATACATTATATGAGTACAACTGAATGCAATTTTAGGTGTGGATTTTCCCCCCATCATAAATTAATGCAGAAATTGGACAGATTTACAAATGAGCACATGGGAAGTTGACATTGGAAGTGATTGATGTGTCCATCCCTAGTGCAAATACTGTATACCAGCTGAGAATGGTGCGAAAGCAACATCCATTTCTGGATTGGAAGAGGTTGACCAAAGAACTCCAAGCATTGGTGACGTCCAGATGGGATTCCTGCAGTGTACTCCATGTGAAGCTTATGCTTGCTTTGGAACATGCAACTAGTGCAAAAAGTTGAAGGCATGAGTCCTTGTCAGCATATAACACTTCTCATCAAAGATCTGCACTCAGTGATTTGTTACTTTCCCATGTTCAATATGTAACATTTGGTATATAAAGCCCTTAATGGCTTGGGACCATTTACTTGTGGAATCATCTTACCTCATATGTGCCCACTCAACCTGTGGAACTTGCACTATTGCAGGTGCCACACAGTACTTGGCCAGCACTTGTAATGTGTCAGCACATACCCTTTGGAACTCCCTGTTGATTGGCAATAGCTAAGTGCTTTCACTGCACTCCTTTCAGCACCACCTTAAAACATTTTTCTTTAGCCAGAAATGTAGAAGGTAGCTTCACTTTATTTCTTTTTAGCTACTGTGTTGATTTTAGTCAACTCTTCGAATACCTATTTTCATCTGCTTTATGTCAACAGTTTTAATGTTTTAATATAATTTTTGTAAACTTCTCAGAGGTCTTTACATTTTGTTAAATAAATAAAGTACTGAAAACATGAAAGTACTGCTTTAAAGCCCATTTACTCTATGCTAATGCACGTAAATACCTGGATTTTTTAAAAATCAAGTGATTCCCTAGGAACATTCTTTTGAGTGTCAACCCCGCCCCCCCCCAACGCACACACAAATAGACATGAAAGTAATCACAAAATTTTATTGTCAAGTTCAGTTCAGGACTAGTAAATGATCCTATAATTGCATGATATAGCCCATTTCACATATTCTGGGGCCAAACCCCAGAAAACATTGAGTTTTAGCTCAGCCCAAGTCATGACTGGGAAAACATACAATGCTAAATGCTAGAGAAATACTGTAATGCAGCTTAAATCAAACATTCCGACCCTGTAACCTACAGTTATCCTAATCTCCTGGGGAAAGCCCCTACATCTTAGGCTAGTCATTTTCCCCTTCTAAACAACCTCCAATTGTGGTTCGAGGACCCGACCCCCGCGGAGTAAAATGAAGACACAGGGACACGTGATATAAGGTTAATGGGCAAGAAAAGGCCACAACTTTATTGATTACAGCAATGAAAAGGTATTGGCTTAGGCATTGGATCGCGAAACAAGTGGGTTTATTCACCAGGGGTTCATCACCTGTTGATGCTAATCCAACTATAGGCTCACCCCTGATGTCACCGAGGGTCGTGCCATGGCCTCCCGCCAAGCAGGCTTCGGACGGAATACACGACCGCCAGATTCCATTAACGGAATACCCCTAGAAATTGAAGGCATAGGCGATGGCCACACCTAGCACTTCGACACACCACAACACATTATTCCAATGCCTAACCTACCCACCAATACCACCAAAAAGTTGTGACGATTGCTACGAGGTAGGCGAAAAAACCAAAAAGCCTAATGCCAAATGGAAAAAACTCCTACCAGGCCCCCCGGGCAACCGGGGCGACCAACCTAAGGTCCATAGCAAGGCCAATGACCTAAGCCCTAACTCAAAGGGAGTGGAGGGTGGGTGACTCGCCCAGGACGACAAAGAGAAATGAGGCCGGGGGGGAGGCTGGCACTGCAGCATAAAGGCTGCTGGACACGCCCCCCCATGGCACCTGGTTGGACAGCCACCGGGGGGGGGGCGTGAGTGCCAGCCAGGTGAGCTGGAGGCAGGGGGCAACGCCCCCTGCTAGGAGCGGTGCTCGGGCTCCCGTCCACAACCACTCCCCTCTCTTTCAGGGAGGAGAGTCTTTGTGGTTCGAGGACCCGACCCCCGCGGAGTAAAATGAAGACACAGGGACACGTGATATAAGGTTAATGGGCAAGAAAAGGCCACAACTTTATTGATTACAGCAATGAAAAGGTATTGGCTTAGGCATTGGATCGCGAAACAAGTGGGTTTATTCACCAGGGGTTCATCACCTGTTGATGCTAATCCAACTATAGGCTCACCCCTGATGTCACCGAGGGTCGTGCCATGGCCTCCCGCCAAGCAGGCTTCGGACGGAATACACGACCGCCAGATTCCATTAACGGAATACCCCTAGAAATTGAAGGCATAGGCGATGGCCACACCTAGCACTTCGACACACCACAACACATTATTCCAATGCCTAACCGCCACCCGAGCTAAAGGCTCGCCGCCAATACCTTCAAAGCTGCAACCAATCCCAGATGCTTTTGCTGACACTAGCTAACCAAATGTTGTTCCCCAGATCCGATAAGTGGATGCCGTCATTCCGGTATGAAGCTTGGTCGCTGATCCGGATACGGTCATGATAAATGACTCGGCCATACATAAAGCGCACCCAACGGGCTACCGCCGGATTTACGAGTTTCCTGGTTCTTATAATGGCCATACAGCTTTGCGTACCACGCCAAACAGTTCTTTTCAAGAAGGAGGGCCAGAACACCGTTGTTCTGGGACACAAGGCTGCAAATGCATTCAAGTCTCTTTTATGCTCCACAACAAGTCCACACTCCTTCTGTTAGCGAGGTCATTCTCCCCAAATGAGAGGACCAGAACACCGTTGTTCTGGGACACAAGGCTGCAAATGCATACAAGTCTCTTTTATGCTCCACAACAAGTCCACACTCCTTCTGTTAGCGAGGTCATTCTCCCCAAATGAATTGCAAGGATGTCGGGAGGGCCGAACTTGGCTACTTTCTCCCACAGCAATGGCATAAGCTCCTCCCAACACATGCCTCTTGTCGAAAACCAGGAAACTCGCACACCATGTGGAAGGCCAATATTGTGTGCAAGGCCGCAGCTCACCGCTTGTACGCGGGCCCAATGAACTATACTGTGGCCGCAAATCCACACGCTTCTCCTGAGCATAGCTGGGGGTAAAAGACAGAAAAGAACAGGCGGATAAGTAGGGTAAAGCTGCAAGTCGCATATTAGACTTATAAGCATTGGATTTCCCACCGGCCCATTTCTTTGATCCTGTCCGCCAGTAGCAGCAGGTGCGCGGCCGTGGTTGCAGCGCCAATCCTAAATGAATGTGCAGCGTACTCCTGGGAGGATAGACCACAAGCCTCAATAGCCTTGCGAAGTACTCTGGTGAATTGATGCCTCAACAAGGGTGACCCATCTTCATGGACCAGAAACGGACCCGGGCTGGGCGGTCTGAGGTAGAGGTACCGCCTAGTGTCCTCTACCGAGCATGGGCCCTGCTGTGCCGACGCCGTGAGCTTAACTAGGACACCTTTACTAGCCTGATCAGTCTTGGACTGACATATACGCACTGTCATGTTAGAATCGGACAACTGCACGTCCTCGCACAGGAGGCCGCGTGTTGAACCTCGTGCACTAACTTCAAACACCACCTCACCAACTCTAAGCGTGCCAAAAAGGCGATAGCGTAGCAAATTGACCTGAGTTTTATGCGTATCTGTGATAACAACTCGGAAGAAATCGGCTTACGGCCCTCGGCCCTGTGAGGTTGTAACCTGCCCCAACCCTCAATGGCTCTATGGATCAAGAAGTCGCTACCCGGGTCATGAGCAAATGTAGCTTTTGAAAAGAAGCTGATGGCGGCTACGTGAATATTTAAGGTTTTAGGAGCACGTCCCAGATCATAGAGATGGGAAAGGTACTGCAAGACAGCGTCAGTGGTAGGAGGTACGTCATGTGAGAGCCCAGATAACCCAGACCTGAAACCAAGGAAATCACACCAGGCCTTCTTGTAGGACCTGAGAGTGGAGGGTGCCACGGACGCCAATACTCCCTGTATCACTTAGCGTCTCCCACGTTCCACAGGTGCTCCGGAAAGGCAACAGTTGTGCTGCTAATGCACATAAATACCTGGATTTTTTAAAAATCAAGTGATTCCCTAGGAACATTCTTTTGAGTGTCAACCCCCCCCCCCAACGCACACACAAATAGACATGAAAGTAATCACAAAATTTTATTGTCAAGTTCAGTTCAGGACTAGTAAATGATCCTATAATTGCATGATATAGCCCATTTCACATATTCTGGGGCCAAACCCCAGAAAACATTGAGTTTTAGCTCAGCCCAAGTCATGACTGGGAAAACATACAATGCTAAATGCTAGAGAAATACTGTAATGCAGCTTAAATCAAACATTCCGACCCTGTAACCTACAGTTATCCTAATCTCCTGGGGAAAGCCCCTACATCTTAGGCTAGTCATTTTCCCCTTCTAAACAACCTCCAATTCTCTAACCACTTCAGAAAGCTATATTTCTGTGCATCATTTATTTTTCCTCTTCCTCTTCTCAAAGAGATTATGACTACCCCACTTTAGAAGAAAAGAGGAAATTATACAGTCACATGCAGTTATTATGGCAAAATCTTTGGTTTACGGAAGCATCTATTTATGGCCCCTAGCTCGAACCAAAGTCTGACATTTCCTTCAGGGAATGATAGTTTCCTTTAATAGAAACCAACTGTAGTGGTCATAACAGGAAACTGTAATTCTCTTCTGTACTGTAATACTTGTTAGTTTTCAATGTCTCTTCATCGTATGTGTTATCTATAAACTGGGCTACATATTAAAGTAAAATTAAAATGAGAAACAGTGATATAAAAATTTTGAGTTTAGGATTAGCCAGTAGCGACATGAAAGACCACCCAGAGCCTTGTGCCTGAGAATTCAAATACCGTGCTTTTCCTAAAGAAATAACAGATGTCACATCTGCAGCATGCATTTAAAGCAGTATCATACCACTTTAAACAGTCATGGTCCCCCCCCCCACACAAAGCATTGTGGGAACTGTAGTTTGTTAAGTGTGCTGTTAGGGGACCCCTATTTTCCTCATAGAGCTACAATTCCCAAAGCAACCTGGGAAGAGAGATTGACTATTAAACCACTTTGGAAACTGTTGCTCTGTGAGGAGACCAGGGGGTCTCCTAACAACTCTTGTGGTGCTTTTCAAACATAAGGGAAGTATCAAGCACTCCGAAATTATCTTCTAATTCCCGGAGTGTGAATGCCCCTGAGGAGGGGAAGGAGATGAGAAGTTTGCTGCTCAGTAGGCAAGGTACCTCAGAATTGCTCCCTATCATATTATCTCATATTCACAGTGGTGCCATTGGGGTGGGACTTTGGGGCAGATGCCTAGGACCCTGTTCAGCAGAATGAGCAGGATGACCCCCAACCCACATAGGACCATTAAGTCCAGAGACTAATGGTAACCAACTGCTTCTCCTTTGCTTTTGGTATTTACTGGTGAATAAATGAAAAATGGCTCCTCAGCTGTGAGGTTACATGAAGTTCTGCTGTGCAGCAGTGGGTGGATAATGAAATGCTAACCAGAGCTAACAAGGCACTCTGCCTGGAGAGCACTAAACTGCCCATTTGCCCCTTTTCAAGCCTAACGATGCCAGCTGTTCTTAATGAAGCTAGAATCTTAAGTTGCTTTGCACTGTTTTAGTCTATTTGGAGAACAGAAAACACAAACCATCTGAATAAACATATTTCATTCAAATTAGAGGCCTATACTGTGGCCATCTTTAACTTTTTTTGAGGCGGAAGGGCAAATATGTGTTATTCTTCCTGATTCAGAGCAGCTGGTGTTAAATCTCTGCAATATAGAGTGAGCCCTTTTGATGAGATGATTATATATGGAGGGATGTAATGGGAATATGAAATTGTAAGAAGCGATGGGCAAAGCTTTCAATTTCAGCTTCTCTCCCTTTTCTTCTTTCTCGTATCTTAAATTCAGTTCTCCACATTTCCACATCAGGGTGCTCCCCCCCCTTTTTTTCCCCTTTTTTTAAGAAGTACTCATAAAAACTCATCAGCATATTTGTGCAAATTTTTCTTAATACACTCCCTTTTTACGCAACTTTGTCCAATAGATATATTTGCAAAAAAAATCCCCCCATTGGATACATTTATTGTATGTTATTTTCAATATATATATATATATATATATATATATATATACACACATCTGCATGCACTTTACCTAAGTGTATACATTTTTGTGCACATAATTTGGCTGGAGAAGAGCACTGCAAAATTCAGAGAATTTTGAAGGATTGCTGCGTTTCAGTTTGTGTAATGCTTCAGAAAGGTAAAATTAAGTAGGTATGCTCAATCAAGCAATGTAAAAGTTCAAACACTGGGAGTGGGACTGCTTGGGAACGGGGAAGGAATAAAGAAGTCTCAGAATTCCAGGCATGTATAATGCCCTAACATTACGCAGAGGAAAGCAACTGTCTCAGGCAGCACTATATGGGTTGTGATGGGGCAGTGGTGGCAATTATCCCAAGCCATTCCTCTTGAGCCCCCCCAGGCCACAGGACACAGCTGTGTGTGCCATATTGCCTGCCCCGAACCTTGTAGATTAGCCTGCTACTATGATTCAGCTTGCCATCTGGCTGGCTTCTGTACATCAAATGGGAGGACTGTCATAGGCTCCTATGACAGTCCGCCCATTTGATGTACAGAAGCCAGCCAGACCGCAAGCTGAACCTGCTGGATCATACCTACGGCCCATCTACTCCAGTATCCTGAATCAAGTACCTAAAGGGCGCCTGAAAGCAGGGCCTTACTGCAATAGCCCTATCCTCACTTGTGAGTCCCAGCAACTGATATTCAGAAGCATCCTGCCTCCAACAGTGGAGGGAGAACATAGACATTGTGGCTAGTCACCTTATCCTTCACGAATTGGTCTGATTCTCTTTGAAGGCCATCAAAGTTTGTGGCCATTGCTACTTCTTGTGGGAGCAAATTCCATTGTTTAATTATGTCTTTTGTCTCAGGCAGAAAAAAAAATGCCTTGGATCAGCCTCAGATCTCTCTGTCTCCTAAGCACTTTCATATATTTTGGATTAATGGTAGACACCACTAAGAGGTTGCACACATGTGTTTCATTACATGTACACAACCATGACCCTCAACCTATTGTGTGAAACATATGGAGAAACAGATGTAGGCCGCCACTTCAAAACATGATGATGACACTCTTAAGCCACAACAGCAGGCGGTCCCTTTCCCCCCTTATAGCATCTCACGGATGGTAAAGACCATTATTTTTACCCGCCAACTGTGCTCCCTATGTCCTTGTGTTTGTGGGCTCTGAGTATATAGACCATGAACCTGTGGTCCTCCAAATGCTGTTGGACTCCATCTCTGACTCTATTCTATGAACTCCCATTAGACCCAGCCAGCACGGCCAATGGTCAGAGATGATGGGAGTTGTAGTCTAACAATATTTGGAGGGCCACATATACCCCAGCCCTGATATAGGGCTGAAGTATGCACACCTGAACACACATCAACTTCTGTATATGCAAAGAGATTCACATTATGAACTCCTGGTCTTAGAGGTAGGTAGGTATTCTTCTTTGCCCAATTCCTGCAAAACAAAAACAAAACTCAACCTAATGTAATATCTAAGCTGTGGATATAACTTTTGACCTGGGATTGCTAATACTGCCAGTTCCCAGATTCATATTAGGAGCTTGTTTTGATTCTGTTGCTGATGTCCATACTGGTCAATAGTGGACATTGTTTCAAGTTGTATAGTCAAACAGTTACTAGGGGCAATAAAAAAATTGTGAGCTCTGTCTGCCCTCCTCAAAATCTTCTCTACCTGCAGCCTGATCCTGTGTGCATAGCTCTAGCTGAGAGGTTAAAAGAAACAGATTTGCGAGCTCCAGTATGTTTTACAACCTATTCTTTCTTTATTTGTTTGCTTAACTCATTAATTGCCTTATACAAAGCTGGATCTAGGCACATCAAAGAAACGTTCCAGTTTAAAGCCTTGTAAATTTAAGCAGGGAAAACAGGTAGAGAAAAACAGGACTCTATGTTACCATCTGGTGGCACAATGTTATATTGCACATATAACATATATAAATCGCTTTATATAGCTGCATCTCAAGACTCAATTAAGCATAAAATTTAACTGCAACAATGGATGACATTCAGTGATGAGCACCTGTTTGTGCAATGGAGATCCATTTATGCAATGCAACCTCTGACTAATCTTCTCCACCGCCAGCCTCCCATGTGCATCCAAAATCTGCTTCAGAGGTCCCAAAACATGCAGAGCTGATGATGGGGTGCACATGGGCTGCAAGGGGGGAAATTCCATTGCATCAGTAGACACTTCCTTGTGCTATGTTGGATCTCATGACAGAAGTCCACTACAAAGGATCATCCAAATAATTCTCAATACATTAATCCACAATCTCCCAGTCACCATAAAATCAACCAACTCACAAATCCTGCCCAACAGCAGTGATGAAATCACTGCAATCAAATGCCTATTGGATTTTGTGATCATAAGTGATAGTTGTTTGCCTATTCCTAAGTAAATCTTAGAAACTAAATAACTTACATGGCAAAAAAAGTATTTTGTGATACCTTTAGTTTCTTCCTGATAAATAAGCATTCAGAACTGGTCAGAGGAAACTTTTAGAACTCCATTGCCCTTCCACAATGCCCGCAAGGCATGCTGTCAGTAATGTGATTTTACTGTACCATCTCCTTGGAATGCTGTACATTTTTATACTTTTTAAGGTGAACACTTACTGTCACTTTAAAGATTACATATCGTGGAAGTGTTCTTATTCAGTGATTTCCCATGCACCCTGAGCATTTGCATTGCTCGAGGTGGTTTCTACTTTGAAGAACTTTAAAATCACAGAGGAGCTGTCCCTTACAAAGATTTTTACATCACTGGGTAACTGCTCTCCCTTTGAGAATTTTCATGTTATTGTGCAATTCCCCCTTTGAAGATTTACATAGTGATGAAGGAGAGCCTTTGAAGATGGAGTCATTACCAGGGTGGGAATAACCTTTTTTAAATATAAAAAAGAGGATAAACCCCCAGAAAAGTTTCCATCATTAGACTACCCATCCATGAAAAGCTCCTCTAATAATTAATTATTCAAAACAAAAATATCTCACAGCACTTTTTTGTTCTAGAGAAGCGTATATAGAATGATGCAAATCCAATGATGTGGATCAATCCAACCACAACTTGGTGGCCCAGATTAAACCACCAGGATGTATGGAATACTTCCAGTTCATACGAGCACCAACTCATGGGGGCCGAGCTGTTTTGGCCCCCACAATAGCTTTTGGGAGGGGGCTACCCCCAATGTTGAGGGGGCAGAAGTCAAACATGCTATGCCTTCGGTGGCCAGCTCCTCCTTCTCCTGCCACCTCCTCCAAACAATGTGATGTTGCATGTGTGATGTCACACAGACACATGCATCATGCACAATGCCAGGCCTCCTCAATCTTTGGCGCAAGTTGACACTCTGTAAGAGTATAAGTATTGTCTTACTGGAACTGGATTGTGCCAAAGTCCAACTAATCCAGCAGACATTGGCCACATTCACACCATACATTTAATTTAAAGCTCTATGATACCACTTTAAACACTCGTAAAAAGGTAAAGGTAAAGGACCCCTGACAGTTAAGTCCAGTCATGAACGACTCTGGGGTTGCAGCGCTCATCTCACTTTACTGGCCAAGGGAGCTGACATTTGTCCAGAGACAGTTTTTCGGGTCATGTGGCTAGCATAACTAAGTCGCTTCTGGTGAAACCAGAGCAGCACACAGAAACGCTGTTTACCTTCCTGCCGGAGCAGTACCTATTTATCTACTTGCACTTTGACGTGCTTTCGAACTGCTAGGTTGGCAGGAGCTGGGACCGAGCAATGGGAGCTCACCCCATTGTGGGAATCAAACCACCGACCTTCTGATCGGCAAGTCCTAGGCTCAGTGGTTTAGACCACAGCACCACCCACGTCCCTTAAACACTTATGGGTTCCCCCAAATAATTCTAGAAGCTGTAGCTTGAGAGTTGTTAGGGGACCTATATTCTCCCTCACACAGCTACAATTCCCAGAGTGATTTAACAATCACTCCTCCCAGGGAACTCTGGGAAATGTACCTCTGCGAGGGTCAGAGACAGTATGCTTCTGAATACCAGTTGTTGGGAATCACAAGTGGGGAGAGTGATATTGTTCCCTGCTTGTGGGCCTCCCATGTGGTTGGTAATGTGAAAATAGGATGCTAGACTAGATAAGCCATTGCTCTGATCCAGAAGGGCTTATATTCTTAGGATAAGAGAGAGTCCCAGGAACCTTTGTATCATTACTTAAGAATACTTACTGTGGTGTCCATAGTCTGGGGAATGCATGGGACAGGAACAAGTGGCTTTGAGATTTTGAGGAAAACTATATTTAAAAAATCTGACATTTCACTTGGTTGGACTAAGCCCTGGTTGCCCTAATGGCCCAGCCTCAGCTGACTTTAATCAGGGAGTAGAAGAAATGAAGAGTGGAAGCAACACGGCAAATAAAAATTCTAGAATTCAAGGAGGGCATTTCATCATATGAAATCACATTTCAAAGGCATCCTTTCAGTTATCTATGTAAACTAATAACTCAGCCACATAGGGGCCTAGTTTTGCCCAAACTCTGAGTATCTATAAAATCCACCACTGGGTAGAGGGGAGAAACAGAATGACAAGAATGAAGAAAGGAAAAAGAGAAAGAGGGGGGAAGAGACTCAGAAAACGTAAGGAAGAAAAATGAATGTGCTAGAGTCCATTTAATGTCACAGCTACCATGGCTACATCACCACATTTGTCCATAACATTATGGTATAATGATTTGCCAGGGTAATATTTAAACTTACATCATAGCCAATATAATTTATAGAACTTGCTTTTTGCTTTCTAATGATGCTCTAATGTTAAATCCACATGGTTTTCATTCCATGTACAGAATCTGCAAGCATTTCTAAAAAGTCAAGGCCAGACATCATTTCCAGTAAAAATATATACCTTTCAGTGCTGTGGAACTTGATTGTGACATTTCACATGTGGCAGCTAATGCCTGCAGTAAATTTTGATCACTGTTTCAAAAACAGAAATCTGTCATCACATCTTAAGATTGTCCAAATGCAAAAACCAGATGCCCAGTTCTCAAAAATGTTTAGGCTGCAATCCTGTGCCCAGTTACCTGGGAGTAGATACCATTGAACTGAATGGGGTTGACACCTGGATAGACATTGTGCTGTTCATGGTTAATCCCCCCCCAAAAAAAAAACCCCACTCTATAAAAGAAAGGTACTTCTTAAAGTTATAATGACATTATCTTAGGCCATACACTTCATTTCAACCTAAAGCTTTTAATTTACTGAGGGTAATGAAAGTAGGACAGGAAGAGTTGCCAATAGACTCTAGAAACCTTAATGCTTAATGTGTTTTTTATTGTAACCCCACCCTCTTTCAAGTCCTGGACACTACTCTTTGAACAATCAGAAGTAAGGAAACATCCTCAAATAGGTGTTTTGTTTTTTGTTCTTGGTTTTTTAAAAAAAAATTAAAAGATTTTCATGAAATACAAAAGAACGAGCAATATCTCTCTCTTTTTGTTCAGATTATAAAGTCTTTTGGTTACCTTCAGTGCAAGACAATATGGTATCTAGAGGTAGGAGGAGAGAGTAGAAGGGACAGGGTGGGTGATAAACTTACACACCTTTTTTTGTCTTTTCATCCTTGCACACAGACCATGCTAATCTTCCCTACTTCATTCCAATGTTCATATATGCACTGCCAAAGCGAGTACTCAGAAGATGGCAAAACAAAGGCAGCCCTGGCTTTTGAGGAGAAGAAGAAAGTTCTTCTGGGGGTTCTTGCGATGGATGACCTCATTCCAAATTGAGCTGGGGAGAGTGTCCTTCGCTACTAGCCATTCACAAAGCAGGGGAATGCATTGTATTTTATCCTACGGCCTTTATCATTGTTTCTCTGTTCTGTCTGAGAATCACACAAGGAGAAGAGATTTGTGGCTCTGAATATGGGTCATCAGCCTTCTGCACATCATTTAATCCAGCACAGCTAGCAAAAAAATGGCCGTGCATTCTCATACTCATTTTTAGAACCAGGTATTTTAAAACAAACCCTTGACATATTGAGAGCTGGTACTTGAAGTTAGTCAGGCCTTAGCCCTTTTCCATCCTTCTATTGAATATTCTGCCGCTAAATGTGAAAGGTGTGGAGACTTCCTTTAGAAATAACTTTGTTTGAGTAGAAAGCAGTAAGAGTCGAACAAAAGATGTATTGACTGAGCAAAGAGCGTTTGCCCTTTTGGGTCTCAAGAGGGGTGGGGTTACAAATGAAGTGAAATACAATCTTTGTGTTAAATTCTTACAATGATTTTTCCATATCAAAGATTCCATCTGAATAAATTTAGTGCTGGGGTGTGTGTGGAATAACACTTTTTTTTAAAAAAAAAAGAGCAGCTGAAATCGCTTTAGTACTGCAACATCCCTCAGTGCCTCTAAGAATAATTTCCTGAATTTTTCCAACTGCTTCCTATTGCAATACAAAGGGAGCGATTTGTACAGGGTGATGGGGATTCCTTTGCACTAATTATTTGCATTGATTAACAGGGAGAAGTTGAAGCTGTGGGGATGAATTGTTTTCAAGTAAGTCCTGGCAGACCTCAGCGAAACCATTTCAGACTATCATTTCTTTCAAACATTTCTAAACTGCTCCTCATCTAAATGAATCACAGAATGAAGCACAGTGATTAACTCCAAAAACAAGACAATATAAAAATGTAGGGTGGTATTCAACATTAGTCCTACACCAAGTAGATGACTAGTTTAGGTTCATTAATTTAAGTGGGTCAGCTCTAAGTAGGAGTTATTTGAACGCAACCTATAATCCATTGTTATGCAGCAGTAACTAAATGCACATACACATAAACACACACAGCTAAAACCAAAAAGCTAATCACACAAAATATAACGCATTTAAAAATGCCTGGGCAGGTGAAAAAGTCTTAATCTGGTGGCAAAAACGCTGTAATGTCCACACACCCAGAAAGAAGACTCAAGAAGCAATGAAGGGATAGAAAATTATAGATTTATGAAATATAGCAAATAGAACATCTGCAACATGACTGACCAAGTTCAGAAAGTTTGGGCAGCTGTGGTTCTATATAAATCCGGCTGGAATACATCCCTCCTGTCCTCTGGGCATGTTTATAAGCTGCAGCATGTGACTGACTTCCCAGCCAAGGAGTAGCAGACCCTCCAAGAATCCCTAATTTCCAGGGACAGTGTCAGATTTACAGAAGCTGTCCAAGATTCTGATTTGCAAACTGAGACAGGAGCTGCTCCAATCAGCCTTGTGTGGGAGGGGCTTATCCTCTATATCCCTGACTCTGTGTGATTTGCTGTTCAGAGGTCCCAAAGAAAGCAGATTTCCTGAGGGAGGGTCCTGTCAGTGCACTGTGCAGGAAAACCCAGGGACAAGCAAGAGGGCTGGCTTTTCACCACTCCTCTCTCCTCCCCTCAGCAGCACTCCCTTGCACCAGTCACACTGTCCTAGATCTGCGTCTGCAGGAACCACAGCTAAAGAATCTCTGATTGGCCATTAAACTTTTGTTGAAAAACTATAATGAGCAGACTGCCACTTTCCATCAAATGCATGGAGTTGGTTATGTGTGTGTGTTTCAGCAAAACATGCTAAGATTCTCAGGGAACTAAATCCTTTTCAAGATACTATGACTGGCTGGTATGGAATAGGGCCCAGTAGGCAGAATAGCCCTCTTATTTCCCACATGCATGTGGAAGGTGCATCACTATGATTTCCAGTGGCTGGGGAATGAAGCATTGACTTTGCAGGGCCGCTTATCTCTCTGCTATGAGCAGCAAATGCTAAGCAAATCAGCAAACTAGATGTGAAACTCTTGGATTTGCATAATTTATACAGACACACCATTTGAATGTTTAGTGTGCAGAAGAGTGGGCTGCCTAGGAGAGACATTATTTCTGGCCTCACAGAAATGGTAGGATATACAAGGAGACCCGGCTATCTCACTTGATGCAGAGTGCTCCAAACTGCTTTCCATTCTACTTTGCATCCTTTAACATAGCTTGTCATTATCACATAAGAAGCTACTTTATACTGAGTCAGGCTGTTGGTCCATCTAGCTCAGTACTGACTGACTGGCAGCAGCTTTCCAGAGTTTCAGACAGGGGATAATTCCAGCCCTATGTAGAGATGCTGGGTCTTGAACCTAGGACCTTCTATATGCATGCAGATGTTCTACCAATGAGCTATGAGTTCCCCCCTTGTAGATTTTGGATTGCATGTGTGTAGGGTGCTTTAGCATTAGGTATGGAAGGACCAGTCTGTTTCTGGTTTGTGTAGCTTCCACCTGTTTTCATTCTGTCCTGTTTCCACATTAAACTGCAAATTCTTCACCTTTCCAAAAGCTCACCTTAAAAAAAAAATCTGCATAAGAATTCAGCTTAAAATGCACATTTAAACACATATTTTTGTAAGTATTTTCTCCCAAAACAAGCATTTGTAAATCTATTTTGTTATTTCTTTGTACTTCTAATGTTACTCAGTTCTGAGGTCAAAAGAATGATGGATTGCTATGTTCCAGTTTCCACAATAGTCTGGGGAAAGTGTGGATCAGGTCAGGTCTTATTAGCACTTACAAAGACTGAATTCCTCAAGCCACTCTATTTGGTATACATGTCCCATTTCAATCAGGGCACAGCACAAACCAATCATAAATATTACATTCAATCATCCTAATCAAAAACGCCAATTCTTGTTTTCATGGTTTGAGCAGCAAGCAACCAATTCAATGGCACATGTCCACTCTCTGCAGAGACTAATGGCATATTATGCATTTTTGCTGCTATCACTCACCCTCATCTCACAGTCAGGATGCATTCTACACTTTCCAGCCCATTATTTGTTCCCAAAGCCTGAGATAACTGATGGGATGCTTCACTGGTTCTTAAAGTTATTCATAATGATACATGTATGTTTTGAAATGCAATGATACTGAAAGGCTGAAGTAGGCAGCCCTTCCCCACAATATCTATCAAAGTGAAAACTATCTGACACTGCAGTCTATACATTACTGGCGATTATAGGAAATTGACTTCTTAAACGATATGGCAGCTGCAGACACGACTGAGGTTAATTTCATCTCTTAACGAGCCTATTTGCAACCCACCCCTTCAGAAGCTGCATGGCTATACTCTGTTTAGCAACAAGAAAATCCAAATTGTCACACTCATAGAGGTTAAATACAAGTGTGTGTGTGTACATATAAGTACATACAAGGGACTATCACTCAATTTAAAAAAAGCTTAGGCTGAAAGTGTAAAAGGAGAAGGGAGAGAAAACTGAGGGTAATCGAACTGCTGGATCCACTGACCTAATGGGGCTTATAAAAGCAGAGAATCATAGAGTTCGAAGGCAACTCAAGGGTCATCCAGTCTAGCCCCTGCCACACAGGAATCACAGCAGGGAATTATGCTAACAGGGGAGGGGTAAAAAAGGGGGAGGGGAAATCACTGTATCAACAACTGCTTCCTAGTTTGGGAGCATGTCAGGGGGCTGGGAACAGTGGCAGAGGAACCCTCTCTGGTACTCGGGGTGGGACGCCGAGGGGCAGGGTGAACCGCCCGGTGGCACATGCGTACCATCCATATGGGTGTCTGTATGGGCTGCCTTTCGCATGGCGATGCCGCACGTGCGCAGTCCGTATGGACATTGCGCATGTGCCACCGGGCGGTTCACCCTGCCCTTCAGCGTCCCACCCCGACAGCCCGCACGGATGCTGCGCAAGTGGTGCCCATACTGACTGTGCGTGCCCTCGGCCGCTCTACAGCTGGGGGGAGGCCATCTTGTCACACACACCCCAGAGTGGCACCTGGGGTGGACTGCCCCCTCCACCCCCCACTTCATATACCCCTGGCTGGGAAGGCTATGGCCCCTGCCCCAGCAAGCCTTACTTTTGCTCCAACCAATGTTGAGCTCTAAAGACAATGGGGCAAGGGTCACAGAAATTAAGTTGGCTTTGTCAAGGAGGCACCCAATATCCATATCTCCTTTTTTTATATACTCTCTCTTCAGAGGAAGAAGGAGATCTGATGATTCCCATGGCCCCTAGGATGACCACTCAGGAACCAACACCACCCATAAAGATGCAGGAATGGCAAAATGGTTAGATTTATTGAACATAACTGTAGATGATCCGCAAAGCCAAATTATAAAAGTGCAGGGTTTGAATTCATTGCTGGACAAGATGACATTTGGGGTCCCCCTTCCAACTCTACAATTCTATTATTCCCATTGGGCTCTAGTGCCCATGTGATCTCGGACTCCCTGCCCTTGGGAGAGGCCATCTCAAGTATTCTCGCTAAGGGATGGGGTGGGGGGCTAATTTGTCCCTGATGTAGAGCAGGAACTATGTTTTAGTGGGCTAGGCTGGGTTGCTCCCCCTTAGTTTTTTTCTTTTTTAAAATAATGATTTTGGAAATCTTGGCATCTCCTTCTTGCTGCCATTTTGGCAAAAGAGTATCAGGCTCTCTCCTGTGAACACCAGGAACAGAATATATAAGACGATGCATGGAAGAGATAGAGAATATACCTTTTCAGAGCTATCTACACAGGTGTCGTGTTTTGTTCCTTCTGGTCTTGAATCTTTTGTGTGCTGTGCACCTCAATAGGAATAATGAATTTGGTCTGATGCTGAGCTAGTGATAGCAGCAAACTACAGGACTTCAAGTGGTGATTGTTTAGCCGATGCAGACTGCAGAGTCGGAATCATTCTGGGAAGGGAGGAATACATTCAAGCGGCTGAATTACCTCTTGCATTGAAGGGAAGGTTATCTGTGTTAGTCAGGGCTGAGGCACAGCTTAACAAACTATTACAGAATGGTATCTTTGATTCTAAATTAAATGTCAAGCATAGTTACACAATGGCAAGCTGGCCCAGTTGTCTGGCAAAAAAATGAAAAAGTGCCCTGCATTACATAAGTAATGTAAAAGGAAAAGAATGTCTTCTGGAGGAGGCATGAAATGACTGTGTTCTGACTAAAGAAGTGACAGGAGAGGGAAGCCACAAATAATGGGCAGAGAGACGTAAGTGGTTAAGAATGTGGGACAGAGAGAAGGGACTCTTGCATTGAAATTGCTGCTCCATAGTAAAGCTTACCAGGCCTCAGCAGGCATGATATTCTCAGCATAAGTGACTTCACAGGGTTGTTACAAGAAGAAAATGAGGGAGGGGAAACCTACAGACCAGTCACATTTTACGCAGACTTCACTAACAGAATTGCAACTCTGAGTGCTTGACCAAAAAGAGAGAGAAAAGAATAAAATGAATAAAAGTGGGTGGGACAACATTGCTTGCTGGGGTGTTTCCCTTCACAACCTTGCTTGCCAGGGTTTTTTTCAGAGTTTTTAAGCTCTCCAACCTGCTTTCTAGGCTCCGGGAGGTTTTTGTGAGAGACCACACAGCCCCAGTCACGGGAAATCTTCAGCAGAGGGGGGTGGTTCCTGGGATTGTTTGGCTTTGCATCATTTTGCTTTTTATGTGCAAACCCCCAGAAAGTAACAAACATGTAAGTAACCCTGAGGTGGCAGAGGCAGAGCACACAGTTTAGGTGGCAGTGACAGCAGCAACAGGGCAGGGAGGCCACTGCTGTCTAAATCATAGCTGTCAATGTTTCCTTTTTTTAAGGGAAATTCCCTTATTCCAAATAGGATTCCTCACAAGAAAAGGGAAAAGTTGACAGCTATGGTCTATATACATAGAGCACCTAAATCCACTCCCCCAAGTCAACAGCACACAAGATCTGTGGCTTAATGGGTTGCCTCCATTTTTGTATTTATTATGTATCTTGTATTTTTTTATATTGTAGTTCCATGAACCACCCTGAGATCTATGAGTATAGGGCGGTATTCAAATTTAAATAGTAGTAGTAGTAGTAGTAATCATTATTATCATCACCTTCATTATCCTCATACACACCTGCAGCTTGATCTTCATCTGCTGAAGTTATAGCTCTTTTGTTTTTGTTTTTTCTACTTTTTTTTTTTTTTTTGGTCTTCCAAACAAAGACAGATGGATACTGCAGTTCCCAGTCCATCTCAATGCCCTAGAGGAAAATGTCCTGCTGGTTCCTTGGAAAGTACTGCTCTGAAAAAGAACAGATTTATGGAGGTGTCAGAGATGCTGTGTGTTTCTTTCCCATAATTCAGTGCTTCTGTACTAGAAAGAAGAGTTTTTTTTCTTTAAAAAATAATAATAATGAAAAGTTGAAATGGCTCTCTTGTTTAACACAGTGCATACAGAATGTTTAGGTGCCAACTAGTGATATTTGACACATTAGTTATTTACTAGAAGGATGACTACACCAAAAAAATGAGATATTTAACACTCACCACACTAAGTTGCACCATGATTCAGATTCTAAATTTGAGAAAAGGGTTGGGGAACCTGTAGCTCTCCAGATGTGGATGAACTCCAATTCCCATCAGCCCCAGCCATTATGGTCAATGGTAAGGGATGACGGGAGATGGAGTCCAGCAACATCTGAAGGCCACGGTTTTCCCCATCCCTGTTTTAGAATCCACAGCAGGCATCTCCAAACTTGACCCTCCAGCTGTTTTGGGACTACAACTCCCATCACCCCTAGCTAGTGGTCAGGGATAATGGGAATTGTAGTCCCAAAACAGCTGGAGGGCCAAGTTTGGGGGTGCCTGATCCACAGCATGACCCAACTACATGCTGTGAGTGTTGAATTTTAACTTGAGTAAATAGGATGGAGAAAACAAAGGTAAAGTTGGCTCATTGGCTTTTGCTGTTACGAAGGCTCTGTATTCTGCATGGGGACAGCCCCTTTCCTTCCTGATTTCCCTACTTATTTATTTACTGCTTAATAGATTAAAATATCTCCAAATAGTGTACCACAAACTAAAACAACAACAAATTACACAGTAAATATATTATTATTATTATTATTATTATTATTATTATTATTATTATTATTCCGCCCTTTATCTGAGAATCACAGGGCAGTTTACAATATAAGAACACAAAAATGCATAACACAGTAACTTACAAAAGCAATACCCACCCATTTTAAAAGGCAATAGATTGTTTAATTAGCCAATGGCCTGGGAGAAGAGAAATGTTTTTGTCTGACGCCTATATATATGTATTAACCTTCAATACAAGTTACTAGCAAATGAATATTAATATAATTTATTTCTTCTAACACACTTCCCCACCCAACCCCTCTCAGATTCCTGATTCTCATTCAGGATTATACCTATCCACCCCAACTCTGTTTGGACCCCAAGTGAAACTCACCGATCACTCCCAAAATCTCACAACAAAGAGCGTTTATGGGTTTAATGGCAATTCCTCAGGCTGCTCACAGCCATGTTCCAATCAGCACTCAAATCAGCTGTACTGCACACACCCAGTTCCAGGCTACAGCAGGTCTGGGCTGGTGGGTTCCCCGAGTGGGGGAGAGACAGTCCAATGGGTGGCAAATAGGACACCCCTCCACCCACAGTTCTTTCTCTGGCCTCTGCACACTGTACATTTATTCTTCCAGCTGCAATCTTCTAGTGACATAACTACACACGATTTTAGGTGTAAGGCGAATAAAAGACAGATCCCTCCTTCAAGCATCTTAAAATAATAGAACTGGTGCTGCTGCCAATACTCAAAATTAGTCAAATTTTAATAATTCCCAGATGTATAATGAGCCCTGAATTTTAATATTTTTGTCATTCAAAAAGAGATTGATTATGAGTTAATCAGAAGAAGAACATAAAATATAAATTACAACCAGGATGGAAGGAGTCTTTGAAAACCTTGTATTAAAATGCCTAGGCAGACTGGTATGAACAACTTGCCAAGATGTCTCCTTGGCATAGCTCAGCTCACTTAGAGGAAAAGGTCAGTGTGAGCTTGAATCCCCACGGAGGCCACCTACAAGCCTGTGGATTGTATCATACCTTTGCCACCATGGACCACAGCTGGACTCATGGGAATGTCCTGCCATCCCACACCTCAACTGAGGCAGACCATAAATCCTCATAATGCTTCTACTGTTGATGTTACAGTGGTACCTCTGGTTCCGGAAACGATCCATTCCGGGGTGCCATTTGCACTCTGAAAAGTCCATAACCAGAGTGGCACTTCTGTGCATGTGTGAACAGCACAGAATGCTTCTGCACGTGCGCGCATGGCAAAACCCAGAACTAAACACTTCCGGGTTTGCCACATTCCTAACCCAAAAAAATGCAACATGAAGCGTTCGCAAGAAGAGGTATGACTGTATTCCATGCCTGTCTACAATGATCCTTCTGCCATAGGACGTAACAGAAAACAAGCAATGAGCAAAACCACTGAGCTCAACCTATTTACAATCACAAGTAAGACCAAAGATCTTTGGTAGAGCATCTACTTTGTATACAGAAGGTCCCATTTCATTCCCCGGCATCTCTAGGTAGGCCCGGAAAAGTCTCCTCTTCTGACAGTTAGCATAGACAATACTGAGCTAGATGGACCAATTGTCTGGCTCAATATAGGACAGCTTCTTGTGTTCCTATGACTTAATATCCCCAGATCTCACGGCAAAAATGGCAAAGCTGTTGGAATTTTGTAGCATATGGATTTTAAAGCCTCTATTAATTTGCATTGGTTTTTAAAACGATGAAAACATTTAACACACCTGTCATTTATCACACATTGTGCTATTAACACATTCAGCTAAATACTAATTAATTAGTAGTGGCTTTCTTCAAAAAACAGCTGGGTTGGTTAGCCATGGACAATGGGTCCCCGAGTCTTCATTAACTTTCATTGCTGTCTCTGATGGATTTGTTCTCACAATTCATAGATGACAAACCTCCTCTCGCCTCCTCTCTCCTTAAGAAATAACTTCTTGTTCAACAAGGATGTGCAAGCAGATGTTGATCTGTTGCTGACTCGTCTGCTCGTGCTTTCTAATTGAAGCCACATAGCTGTGAATATTTTTACAAGCCTAAGGTTGGTTATTCAGTTTCCTGGAGAAAGAAAAATGTTAATAGCCCTACTCTTTCACCCCATTTATTCTGGACACTTGAGAAGAAGAAAAGGTTACAGTGCTAAGATTTGCCATGCATGGTTTCAGCTGTTTCCTATTTCCTCTGAGTATTATAGAGTTCACCTTGGGGTGTACTTGAATTTGCCTAATTGGCTAAGGGCAAGTCAAAACCACAGGCTTAAACTAGTTGAAGTGTCACCACTGGGGTTTGGAAGAATGTGGGAAGCTCTCTGATCATTACTGCCCATGCTGGCAGGCAGCACCTACCCTGGGTTTCAAGCACAGAGTATTTCCAGCCCTACCTGAAGATGCCAGGAATTAAACTTGATACCTTTTGTATATAAAGCAGATTCTTTACCACTGAGCCATAGCCCTTTGAGGCAACTTGGAAGATGCAGAAAAAGACCGACCAAACTAATAGCTCCAAAATTCCTTGGGGCAGCCATGCTAGTCAAACATTTAAATAGGCATTGTAGACACATTATTTAAGAGCTTACAGCCATCCTGGATCAGGAGAAATGCCGATCTTGCCCAACATCCTGGTTCATAGAATCATAGAATCATAGAGTTGGAAGAGACCACAAGGACCATCGAGTCCAACCCCCTGCCAAGCAGGAAACACCATCAGAGCACTCCTCACATATGGTTGTCAAGCCTCTGCTTAAAGACCTCCAAAGAAGGAGACTCCACCACACTCCTTGGCAGCAAATTCCACTGTCGAACAGCTCTTACTGTCAGGAAGTTCTTCCTAATGTTTAGGTGGAATCTTCTTTCTTGTAGTTTGGAACCATTGCTCCGTGTCCGCTTCTCTGGAGCAGCAGAAAACAACCTTTCTCCCTCCTCTATGTGACATCCTTTTATATATTTGAACATGGCTATCATATCACCCCTTAACCTCCTCTTCTCCAGGCTAAACATGCCCAGCTCCCTTAGCCGTTCTTCATAAGGCCTCGTTTCCAGGCCTTTGACCATTTTGGTTGCCCTCCTCTGGACACGTTCCAGTTTGTCCATGTCCTTCTTGAACTGTGGTGCCCAGAACTGGACACAGTACTCCAGGTGACGTCTGACCAGAGCAGAATACAGTGGCACTATTACTTCCCTTGATCTAGATGCAATACTCCTATTGATGCAGCCCAGAATTGCATTGGCTTTTTTAGCTGCCGCATCACACTGTTGGCTCATGTCAAGTTTGTGGTCAACCAAGACTCCTAGATCCTTTTCACATGTACTGCTCTCAAGCCAGGTGTCACCCATCTTACAGTGTCACCATCCTACAGTGCCCAATCAGATGCTTATGGAGAACCCACGGGCACAGAATGAGTATAATCCCTCTCCCTCAATTGATTTAAATCAGCAGGTCAAACAACTGAAGTTTTAATTACAGATACAACTTTTCCTACCCATCAGGGAGAATGAGATTCAAGGGCATTCCACCGTGCAGATGAGCATCATGAAGCTACCTCTCTTCCCCATTACAAATCTGATTCCCTTCTTTCTGGATTCTGGACTCAAAACAAGTAGGGTTTGCTTGTTTTTTGGATTTCAGAGTGCAAGTACTTTATTTCTTTATTTATCAGTCAATCACTTAATTATTACAACCTCTGTGCGGTTTCCACAAAACAGAAAATATGCATTAATATTGACGATAAAATCAGATGTCAAAAACAGATCAGCTTAAAATTGTTCGAAATAAAATCAGCACTTTTAAGAATATACACTATATATATACATATATATATATATATATATATATATATATATATATAAACATATTGAAATGTGTGCCAAAGGTCCATGTCTGAGGAGTCTTGCTTAAACAGTGAAGTTTTTAGCTGGTGCAGAAAACAGCACAGCTAAGTTATCCGTGGGCAGGGAATTCCAAAGCATAAAAGATGGATTCCTTGCAACTGTGGAATGAACATTATATGGCATTATGATCTTGCTTCTACCAAGTAACAACCATTGGCCTTTAGTGCACAGCTGAATCAAAGTAACAGCCCTCTTTAGGTATTTGTATACAGTGCATATAGAAAGGGGAGAAGCAGGCTAGCTTTTTCCTGCCACTGTCCCCATCGCTCTCCACGTGATGAAGGGCACAAGTCTGCATCCGGAAGCCTCTCTATATATGGAGGCTCCCTATGTGGTGTTGATTTTCCAGGGATCTGCATCATGTGGGGAGCCTACACAAATATAGGAGGCCCTCCACTGCAGACAATCAGGAAACCAGCAGTAGTGGTCAGGGGAAGGGGTGAGGTGGCAATGAGGGTGGCACAGTAAAAATGCACCTGTAGAGCCCACCTGGTGGTCCCATTTGCAATGCACTGACCTTGTCACCACCTCAACCCTGCTCTCTACCCCCCTGCAGTGATATTGTTGATGGAGGGTCAGGTAACTGCCCCCCACCTGCTACTGAGTTGTGGGAGGAAAGCTAGCATGCTCACTGATGCTCTCCCTCTTTGAGTGTTCACTGAATACAAATGCTCAAAGAGAGGTGTAATGTTCCTTATAGCCATACCTTCCAGGTTGCTGATGGGGTTTGAACTTGTTATTGAGCTATTTCCAATAGTTTCATTCTAATATCTCAGAAGCCAAACTTGACAAAGTACAAAGCACATTGGAGCTAGCTCCAAGCTATGCTGGGTAGTTCTCTCCTGCTGAAGTGGTTTTGATAACATGCAAATTTATTTAGATTTAATTGGCTAATCAATTAGAAGCTGGATGGTTAATGAACTAAGAGTCTTTAGTCAATCAATAGGCCTAATTACATTGTCTCACTTTATCCATTACCTGCCCTCACTGAATTAAGTAATATTTCAAAAGGTGCTTTGATAAACCGTGGTCATCAGCCACATGGTGCTGCATAAATCGAAAGCAGTATTTTATTACATCAATATCTGCCTTCGTTCTGGGGGGAAATATAATGATGTTTTTGGAACCTAATAGAGTCCAGTCTTTACAGAGGACAGACTTTATTCCCTGTTAGGTTCAGACCTTTCAGCAGTTCCCTTGGTAATAATTTCTGACATTGGAAATAGCTCCTAGGTATTTATATAGTTAATCCTGTTTCTGCCGATAGCCTTGGCTGCCGAGACAATTTTGTAAGAAAATGTTCAGCAGTTTGTTCAAGACCTTGTATGGTGGCAACACTGATACATTTTTATTCCTTCCAAAATTTTGTGACATGGCCGATCACTGATTTACGTCAGAGGAAGTGATTGTCTCAGGTGTTATAAGGATGGAGTCATTTTAGTCAAGCCCCCAGGCCTGTGCTCAACCATTTTCTTTGGGCAGAAACACTACAGGTATATCAATATCCTACTGGGATGTAGTTTTGTAATTTATATGTCTATGCAGAATCCAGCCATTCTCACCTGAGAGTGAATCATATTTGTCCCCATCAGCCTACACTCAATCCCTCACCCTAACAAACAAAAACACACAACTCTGCCACATCTATTTCACCAATCGATTCAAAGTCAGGCAACATTTACACAAGCATAATGAAGTAATAGAGTTCTAACATGAAAGAATGGACTGTACCACTTTAGGCTGCCATTGGCAGAATGCATTCCTAAATGCTCCCCTGGGCAAACAATAACAGCAACAACAAAAACACCTCTCACCAGGAAGAGAAGCTTAATGCTTCACTTTTCAGCTGTTTCTGACTGCTGCTTTCCAGCTTGTTTTTCAGGGCTAGGGATTGAGAGAAAATTGATTCAGATCACATTTAATGGCACCTCATCACCCTTTTTGAAACAATCTGAAATGGAGCCATCCTTCAAAATTTGCACTTCTCTGAATTTTGCAGTGCAGTGCAAAATTTTGCAGGGGTGCAGTGCAAAATTTTGCAGGGGTGGTGAGGAAGTGCCTCTTTAGACCTAATGGACCAGCCATTGCTGCTTTAAAGTTTGTCCCATGTTGTACTGAACTCTGTTGACTTACCACAGGTATTGGAGATTTTTATTTTATTTTATTTTTAAAATATTTAATCTGTTGATGTGTAAACCTGCCCTTAGTGATGGGATTAGACAGCTTCTTTGGGGCCCATCAAAACATGTTTCTCACTAACTACATTGTCCATAGTATCAGCAAGAGGGCAAGAAAGAGAAGGAGAGAGAGAAATCAAAGGCAAGGGAGGGAGACAAGGCTCCCCAACAGAGCATACATCCCTGTAAATAAGTGGATTTCAAAGGAGGAAAATAAAGCCTTAGCTGTTTAAGTTGAAAGTCAAAGCTGAATATACAGTTAAGTCAAGCAAGGAAAGCTCTTTATTTATTTATTTTTCCTTGCTAAGGAACACAAACTCAGCCTGAATTAAGCTTTCGTATCAAAGCCCTTCCTGAACGCTCACAAGATTAATTTTCACATTTAATAGCTCCGCTCCTTAAATGTCGTATTTGAGATTAAAGTACACTGATGAGGCTGACACCACTAAATGTAGGCAAGCAGCTCTTCTTTTGTTGCATTTTTGGGGCTCATCATTCCTGCTTTTAGCAACCTGTCAAGTGTGTTGTACTTAAACACAGGGATGACCCAAGACGATTTGTTGCTAAAGGGCAAAGAGTTTCCTCCCCATTGTCCTGCCTCCCATCCAACATACTCAGACAAAGGCTCTTAAGTGCGAGTAAGAAAAAGATCTTTATGCAGGCAAGTAACGGTACAGACTTGGCATCAGACACAGGGTTCAAAGGTCATGATCCAGGAGTTCAGGAGTTCAGGCAAGATGTTCAGAATTGCACAGAAGCCATGGTGATGTCTCAACAGTTTCCACACCCTGCCTGCCAAGCTTTTAAAGATGAGGAGTGACACACTCACTTATGAGACTTGCTTGTTTTGCAGGCTTGCAAATTCACACTCCTCCATGATTGGTGGTAGAGCTCCCATCTGCGAAGGTGCTGCCTGGTTCTAGGCAATAATATTTCACCCTCCTGTTCAGCCCTCCTCATTCACTACTGTCTCCTGAATTTCCTGCCTACAGCCCTCCCCAGCCTTCACTGAGAGTCTCCACTGTGCCTGGAGGTTGGGAGAAGGAGCCAGCATCCCTGGAGTGCCTGTTGGTGGGGCACAATGGGAAGAGCCCCTCTCATCCAACAACAGTTCATGTCAATCAGCCGCTCTCCCTGTTTCTTCTTCCTCCTCCTCTTGGATCAGAGTCTGACCATCCAAGCCCAACCCTGATAGTGCTGTGAGGCACATGACACCCGCTCCCACCACACCGTCTGGTTCAAGGCTTCCTGTGATGGCTACCTCCAGAGCCAGCCCAACAAAGAGGCAGGGTCAGGCAGCCACCTCATGCAGCACCCAAGAGAGGTGGCCCCAAGGAGGAAGAGGAAGCTGGCTCCCTGATGCTGCTTTACATGATGGGGTTGCCATAGTGGCTGTGTAAAGTGGCAGCAGAAGTGGGACTGTGACTTCTTTTCCTCCCCCTCCAGGTGCTGCCCCTTTATGAGCAGCCTTGGCAAATACAGTGGTACCTGGGTTAAGAACTTAATTCGTTCTGGAGGTCCATTCTTAACCTGAAACTGTTCTTAACCTGAGGTACCACTTTAGCTAATGGAGCCTCCCGCTACCACCGTGCCGCTGCTGTGTGATTTCTGTTCTCATCCTGAAGCAAAGTTCTTAACCCAAGGTACTATTTCTGGGTTAGCAGAGTCTGTAACCTGAAGCATCTGTAACCCAAGGTACCACTGTAAGCTTATCAGGAGGCAAAGTGAGGCAGCCAGGCCCAGCCAAATACATTTTGGCACCTGAGGTGAACAAAAAATGTTCCCTCTTCCACCGTGCAACCTGATTGGAACATTTTCATGTTTGTACAGTACCAAGCACTCCCTAGCAATAATAATAATAATGAAGATATTTTTTGCAGTTATACTGGTGTGGGACAGTGGGGAAGTGCAAATATGTCTGGAAATATGAGAAACTGAGAGAAACCAAAACTGACATATTTGTCTATTCCTAGCTGCAGTTGTTATGAAGACCCCTGCCTGGGACTGCTGCTGCCAACTGGAATAAATCATACTGAACTGGGATAGATGGCCAAGATAATCTGACTTTGTACAAGGCAGCTTCCTAACCAAGTGCCCTGAAGCCTAATGGAAACCATGCTGTTTGGGAGGTCCTCAAATACAGGAGCATCCACTGACTCCCCATCTGTCCCCCTTGTGGGTCGAAACAGCATCATACAATTAAGTTTAGATTGCTTTCCATATCTCACATTTTCAAACCAAACCAACAATGCTTAAAAAAAACCCCTATTACAATTTGCTTTTTCACCAGGTGCCTATGTTAAAATAGAAGAATTTTTCATCTCTCCATTGGACTGAGATTTTAAATTCAACAGCCATTCAGAAAAGAACGTAGAACAATATATTTCAAATTCTCTTGAAAAAGTCCTACATCTGTATTAGGAGCAGGAAAACGAGGGGGAGGGAGAGACAACAGAACAGAACGGTGACATTTTCAGAGATGTTCCGTAGCTATATTATCTTTTCAGTTCGACATATTAAATTCATCCTGAATCTCTGACCTTGTTCGGGAGCCAGAGCTGGAAATGAATATACGGATAGTCAAATAATCAACATTCTTTTAGAAGTCGTGCTTGCAAGTGCGACAGAATGAACAGATACGGCATGTGATTTACATAAAGCACAACCAGTTACTTTGGTCTTGAACTTTTCATGAGAGAAAGACATAATTTAAAATGTGATCATGAATGGCTTCTAATTAATGTGATATAAAGAGGTCATTGAAATTGATTAAGAGACATTTTATGAAAATGAAGATGCTGCGCTCTTTGAAAATGTTCAGAGGTTCACACAAGTGTGCAGTATTTTTAAGCTTCCTGTGCCAGTATTCCACAAACACCAGAGTAATGACTGTCCCCGGGTAGTTTCCCATCCATCTGTTGAGATTATAAGTCCAGGAACAGAATAAACGCTCCTGTCATTAATGTTAGACTTATGCATTAAAAAGAAACTAGTTAGATCAGTTTCCAGTTCTCAGAGGTGGTTTACATAAATGTAAACTGCATTAAAAATTCTTTGTTGCCCTACCTTTTAAAATAATTATTCTATTCTGCTGAATGCAAAGGATGCAAAAAAAAAGGTCAAATAAAATGAGTAGAAGCATTTTCCCTAGAAGTACAGATGAAATCATTTGGATCTTTTTAGCTTAGAAAAAAATAAAACCTCAAAGGGATGGAAGTCTGGAGAAAGTGGAGAGAGTTTTTCTCCTTCTCCCAAGTAGACTTGGGAGGGTCATCCAATGAAATTGATTAGCAATAGATTAACATCCGATATATATTTCCACAGAATGTGTAATTCATTTATTGGATTCATTTCCACAAGATGTGATAATAGTTTAGCTATACAGTGGTACCTCAGGTTATATACGCTTCAGGTTACAGCCTCCACTAACCCAGAAATAGTACCTCGGGTTAAGAACTTTGCTTCAGGATGAGAACAGAAATCGTGTTCTGGTGGCGCGGCGGCAGCAGGAGGCCCCATTAGCTAATGTGGTGCTTCAGGTTAAGAACAGTTTCAGGTTAAGTACGGACCTCCGGAACGAATTAAGTACTTAACCCAAGGTACCACTGTATTTAAAAAGAAAAGAAAAGAAATTCATGGAGAAGAGGCATATCAATGGCTTTTAATTATTCTGGGGAAGTATCTGATTAGCACATGTGGGAACCAGAATGTTGGGTAACATGAGCCTTTGTTCTGATCCAACAAGACTCTTATCGTGTGGTTCACTTCCAGATTTTTCTAAAATTCATTCATTCGTTTGTTTGTATATTTAATTTGTATGCCATGCTTCATCCAAAGATCTTAAAGCAGTTCACAGCATAAAAACACAGAATAAAACCACAATGTACATAATAAAAACAAGAACAACACAAAACAATAATTATTCTAGAGAAATGTTGATACCCTTTTAGGGGTGTGCAAAAGGAAAAGAATCAAAACAGGCTACTTGGAATGGATTCAGGGTTTGTCCAAGCAAAAGTGGACTATTTCTGAAGCACCCCAAAACAGTGACCTCCAAAGTACTTCAAAGTCCTTTGATGACTGGGATGTTTTTAAAAAACCAACCCATTTCTCCTGAAATTTGCCTTATAAGGAAGGTACAGTAGCACATATAGGGTGTGGGAAACTGGGGCAGGGTGCTAAACAAGTATCGGCAACACCCATTTATGTTTTGAGGCACTGCGTATGTCAGCAGGCTGTGCATAAACCTGTCCCGCTCCCTTCCGTTCTGCCCCACCCTGTTCTGCCCCTGCCCCTCCCCCTTCTGGTGCCAAAAATTGCCCGCACGTCAGCAGTCACATGCGTGCCAACCACCCTCAACTTGGGAGTTGCCAGTATGCTCAATGAGTGTTCGCTGAGTGTTGAAAGGGGGGAACGAGTGTGTGAGAGTGTGGAATGGAGTATCTTGAAGGAGGCCAGGGCATGACTGGTCAGCTAGAACCATTGTAAAATAGGATGTGGGATGTAAAACTGCAGTCAAGTACAACATTCCTACAGTGGACATGTTAGGGGATGTTTTGTACCACTCAGGAGAAGACTTTCTGTTTCCTCCTGAGCTGGGACAGACTTTCACTACATGTGACTTGAAGAGGGTGTGTGGTCTGTTGTACTAGCATGAGGGACCACATGGCCTCCATGTTCTGATCAGTGTGTGTTCTCCATTTTCTATGTTGCTGCGTTTTTGGAGAAGTGACTGCTTAGTCATAGTCACTTGGGACTAGCTTCTTTATGGAATAGTTCTAGTTGTTATGTAACCTAAGCCTGCCTTCAGGGATATGTCTGTGAACCTGAATGAATCTGTAAGTAAACTACTTTTATATTAACATTAATCAGATTGTTGTGTTTATTCTTTTTAAGAGGGATTAGAAGGGATTTTACCAAGAAGGAATCTTTAATAGTAAGACTCAGATGAATCAGCAACTAGCTGATCGCTGCTTAATTTAAAAAGGGGGATGTTCGGAACTCTGCTAGAATATGGAACTTGCTAGCGCAAGTTAGGAAGGATATCATTAAAGAATATATCCTCTCCTTCCTGCCTAATCACCCCCACAAACTTTAATACACAAAAGTAATAGGTAAGTAATGGATGCACCCTTCAGTTGTCCAGCTATTTGTAGTCCCCATAGTTATTCATTGATTCATTCATTCATAAATATACAGTTCTATGCAGTTCTATGAAGAGCTCCTAACACTGTACAGCTGCCACGCTTTTCACGAACTTCCACGATGCTGACCTTCCAATGACTCAGTGCTACATGGACCCCCCTTCAATTATTTCAAGTCCTCTCATCTGAATGTAGTAAGCTAAAGAGGTTTCATGTGATGAAGGGCAGTCTCAAAGCAGAATAAATAGATGAAAGCCTAAGCCAGCCCTTCTAGAACTTGTTTAGAAATATTTGTGCAGTTCAAAAATATCAAAAGTATTGAACGTTCATGTATTCAGCACTAGAAAATCAGGAGGAAACACAAACACAATCACATTAGCTGAGTGAATCTGTCTCTTGTTCAACAGAGGCAGTGAACATTACAACCCCAAAGCTTTAAACAGCCATACCATACTGGGATATTGCCAGAAGATATTGTTTTTGCAAAGTATCTCATGATTATCAGTACATATTATCCCTCGGTAAGGGAAAAAACCAAACCCTTGGCAGATGTGAGGCTATATTAGGTCTCGCAGTTCTACTTCTCTCATGACCTGCCTTTTATTGGCTAAAGATGGTGAGTTAAGTCTGTCTCCAAGATGGCTATAAAAAATATAATGTTTCAATTTCTCATGGCTCCCATGTTCATTAAAGCCTTCTCTTTTTTCTCCAGCAATCTGCCTCGCTTGCAAAGGGCATTAGAAATAAAGATTGTATTTCAGCTGAAGACAGAGCGAGCACAAAAGCTCCCCTAATTACGTTACTAATTACTTGAATAGTCCTCCATTTGACAGTATAATTACACCAAAGGAGGGTGAAATGTCTCCATTACCAGGGAAAGAACTGGAATTTGTTTTCATTCCAGAATTCATAGACTATGAAGCTGGATGTATAAACTTCACATGAACTCCAAAGGGCAGACAAACTTTCTAAAAATAGCTATTTTTCAAACACATGTCTTGTAGAAAAAAATAATAATTTGTGAAACATGTGCTTTTCATTAAACCCATCAGACATCTGAGCTCCAGGACCTGTTCACCTCCAACCTCTATGCTTGATTTTCACTGCTGTTCATTACAGATATTGCCCTCCTGCGTTTCGCCCATTTATAAACCATGACTGATCCAATGGGATCCTAACATTTTTAGTACATGCATCAGACAAAAAGCATTTAATGACTTGCTAGGGATGAGGAAGAAAATGGATTTTATTTGCATGTCCATGAGAAACTACCCAATTTGCACTTCTCAAACCAATCCATGAACCAAGACACAATTATCCTTCAAAATTCAAGCTCCTCTGATTTTTGTCATGCAGTTCTCCAGCCAAATAACATGTACAAAATGCATACACTGGGGAAAGCTGCACATAAAAAAGGAATAGCTGCACATATAATAGTGAAAACTATATACAATAAATGTTTTTTTTTTTTGGGGGGGGGGGAATGCTTGCACAAATGTGTATATTTCTAAAAATAAAAATTAATTCATCTATTTAGTGAAATGCCCACTAAAATGCTGGTGAATTTTCATGAGGATTTTTTTTTAATCCTCACAGATTGCTGCAGAAATGTAGAGAGCTGAATCTAAGATTGGAAAAATAAGAAACACAGAAAAACAGAAATCCATCCCTATAACTGGCACATCATTAGCATGTTCCCCCCACCAAGGGCAGGGCAACTAATTCATGATGAATTCAACTCTAGCTCTCTTTTCTTAATGCATTTTGATATATTTTGCAAAATTAGCAACTCCTGCCTAAAACTCTGGAGGATTCCTGCCTGTCAGTTTGGGCAATACTAGAAAACTCGTGCAACTTCTTACACAGCTTTGTATACCTTCTGAATAGGAGAACTGAAGCCCCACATTAGTAAAGTCCTGTTCAGCCTCCTTCTGGTTTTGGGGGTAGATAGGTGAGCTATTAATAGCATCTAGGACAGGGGTGAGGAACTGGAATCCAGCCAGTTTGACAGCTTGGTGGGGGATACAGAGCAAAGTCTCATAACCTAATTTGGGGAGTTTCATACTCCTGGCATCCTTGGGCAACTGCCATGGCCCCTATTGCTTGAGCAGGGCCTGCTTCTAATGCTTGAAGTGCTTTTTGACTGGGTCTAGCTGCCCTGTTTAATTTTTCCAAAATGTCCCTGGTGTAGTATCACTCAAGGGCAGTATAGGAATGCAGCTAGCCTCAGCCACTTGGTGCTTTTTGCAATGTTGCTCAAAGCATTGCTGCCTAATAAGCCCAAGGCAGGCACAGAAGTGGAAGAGGGGTCCACAAGAGGTCACTTTGATTTTTGTGCACAGACACCTGGGGGCTGGAGCCAACCACGATCCTTAGCCAAACAATGGCTTTTTCCCTGCCTGCACTTGAATGCTGTATTTCAGCCTATACTACACGTTGCCACATTTTCAAGCTCATTGTTGCATCTATTTTATTTGTTTTATTTCAATGATTTCTGTATTGCTTACTTAAAATAGCCTAAAGCAAACAACAACAACAAAACAAATCTCAGTACAAAAAAATACGTTATAATTATAAAATCAGAATTCAGTTAAATGCTGGTTGGAATAATAATTAAAAAAAATGCTCCAGTATGCACTGGAAGTTCAACAGGGAGAGAACCTGTTTTGCCTCAACTGACAGGGAATTCCATAAAATCGGGTCCACAATACGGAATGTGCAGTGCCTGGTTAATACAAGACTTGCATCTGAGCCATGGGGGACCACAAACAGTGACTCATGTGAAGACCTCAATGACTGAGCATGGATAGAATAATGTATTTTTAAGGAAAATCACCCCAAACGACATTGCCAACTTGGGTTGCCATACATTTTTAGCAATTTCTGTCCAGATACTACATTTGACTGCACTGTTCCACATATGTCTGGGAAATTTCAGACATATGGCAATCCTAGGATAGTGGAACCTTTGGCCTTCTGTATGTTGCTGAACTACAAGTTCCACCAGTCATAGCAAGAATGGCCAATGGCCAGGGAAACTGGGAGTTGTAGTTCAGCAACATCTGAAGGGCCAAAGGTCCCCCACACTCATAATAATGGACATAATCTATAAAGCTGTTAGGAAATGTCAAGATGATACATGCAATATTTAGTACTTGGTGGAATCACAGGATGTGTGGACTTTACATGGCTCTGATGTGAAAACCCACTTCGGAAAAGTACTGTAGTTCTAGGCAGCAGCATTAAGCTACATCATAAACCACAAATCAGCAACATTTGCGCACACAAGAATGTTACCTATTTTTCACCAGCCAAACAGCAAAGCTGCCTCCAAAACTGCTGCAATATACCAAATTCCATGTGAATGCCCCACTGAAGCAAGACTATTATTAAGAATCTGTTTTACATTAGTAGCAGGATCTCCAACCCACTTACATTTTTCTCCTGCTGAGCTGACAACCTCCATCAACACCGGCCTGTCTGCACATCTAACATCAGGAAACACCTAACATAGCTATAATAAATTCAAGCCTTTAGACTCCATCCTGCCCAGCGGCATATAAATCAGATTCAAACTTTTGAACTGTGTTTATTTTTTCACTGGGGGAAAAAAAAACCCTCCTCTTATGTGTTCAGATATGCAATGACTGACCAAATTGAAATACTAGAAAAATACAGCCTGCTTTGAAGAGAGTCCAGCATAAGGCACTGAAACATATCTGGCTATTACTAAGAAAATGGATACACATCTCAGGAATTTGTACCAAAACTCTCCTCCATATAACTAATACCAATGATTTTAAGTTAAATATGATTTGCTTTCTAAGCATGGGATATAAGAGTTTATTGTTCCATTCTTGGAGGAACACAGGAGGAATATTTTTGCCACAATGCAGCAAAAATGGGAGGCATCTAGCAAGAGTTGTTCCATAGTGTCTGCCCCTAAATAACAGAATGACAAAATGTTTAAATGAATGCTGCAGATGAGAGGAGGACATCTGTGCCGCAGTAAAAATAGTACAACAGGCCAGTCATCAAAAATATCTGGAGGGCTCCCCTTAACCCCAGCTGAGGCTGATGCAGGTTGTAGTCCAAAGTGTCTGGAGGAAACCAGGTTGGTAAATGGGATCATCTTAATAGATGGCCCTGGTTGCTGGCAGGCTCTCAACCTGGTTCCCCCCACCCTGGCGTGGGTGGAGCTATCGGACTCACGCCGGGGTGGCACCACAATTACTCAGTGCTATTGTCCAATCATGTCAAAGGTTGATAGTGGGGGGAAGTATAAAAGCAACAGCGCAACATGTGTCAGGCTTCTGCTTTGCGCTGCTGAACACCCACCCACCCTCCCTTTAATTTAGATCCTTTGGCCTTGCTTTGGACTTTGGTTGGTAGCCCAGCTTGAGTCAGGGGCCAGGTAAATTTTTCCATTTGGCAAATTGGCATGGGCCACTTGGTTTTTGCCTACCTCTTAGCAATCGCCACAACTTTGTAAGGTTTGGCGGTTAGGCATTGGCTTATGGTGCATGGGGGAGGGGAGGTTGGCCATTGCCTGCCCCTCCAGTTTCAAGGTTATTCCATTAAAGGAAGCCAGGGCCTGGTTCCTGTCCGAAGTCTGCTTGAAGGGTGAGGGCCATGCCAGGCCTCCGGGAACACCAGGGGAGATGCAGGCGGGTTCCCCCGAAGCAATTTCCCTTTGGGTGGTTTAACCTTACAGACTTCCTGCAAAGGGGACAGGAGTCAGATATAGTCTTGCCAATGCCTTAGCCAATACCGCTCTCATTCCTGTAATCAATAAAGCTGTGGCCAACTTTTTGCCCAAAAACGTTAAACAAAATATCCGTGTCCGTGTGAATTTATTTATCCTAATGGGGGGGGGGGGGTCAGCTTGAGGGTCTTGCCACACAAAGGCTGCAACAGACATTTTCCAACATGCACACTGTTTGAGGCTTTTTAATAGGGAAGTGTACGTTTGATCAGTTGACTGAAAGCTAGACAAATTTATATCCAATTAAGGTCTACTCACAGTAAACCCATTGACAGTAATGAGCTTGGCCCCATTAATTCCTGAGCAAGACTAGCATTGGCTGCCATCCAAAAGCTCAGCCAGTAGAGCACAAGACTCTTAATTTCAGGGCAGTGGGTTCGAGACCCACGTTAGGCAAAAGATTCCTGCATTGCATGATCCACATGGTCCCTTCGAACACTACAGTTCTCTGATTCTCTGACCCTCCCACACATCGGTTTTAGGAACAGATGGAGCTCAAATGGAAAATGTACAAAACTGACTACAAGTGGAGAATGTTCAATGCATAAAACAATATAGCAACAGGCCATTGCAGTCTTCAAATGCAACCTATGGGGAGTAAAACAGATGTGCCTTAAAGGGGAAGGGCCATAGCTCAGTGGTAGAGCACATGTTTTGCATGCAAAATGACCCAGGTTCAATTCCTGGCATCTCCAGGAAGGATTAGGAGAAATTCATGTCTGAACCCCTGGAATGTCTCTGACACAGTTGACTGTACTAGGCAAGATGGACCAATGGTCTGACTCAGTAGACAGCAGCTTGCTACAATACTATCAAACACTTTGAATAACTAATTTGGAAACTGTACAATGAGAGGAGGGGGGAATTTAATGTGGTGTCACACAAGCTGAGATTTAAACATAGAACATAAAGTAACTGAGGCTGCTGTGCTTCTGACCTTTTTTTAAAAAAAAAGCTATATGAAAAGGCATATTCAAAGATTTTCCTGCCGTTCTGAATCACTGTGTCATGTACTCTCCCGAGGATTCTGCACCGTACAAGGTGGAACCTCTTTAAAAATGGCATCAGCATTATAGCATGAGACGCCAGGTAATTTGTAATTGCAAGTGACTTAGAAAAGTCACAGGGGACTTTATCCAATTCAGTAATTATTCCTTTCTACTGAGCCCTGGTCTTTCACTGTTTCAGATCAGTAGGGGTTGGCCTTGTAGAGAATACTTTGCGGTAACTTAATTATATCAGATTCAATTCCTGATAAAGGTGCTGTTTTATGCTTTCAAACAGGGACATTGCAAATACACAATTATAAAAAGTTACATTATTAGATTGAGAAGTTATTAGGTTCCCACCACCTCTATTTATGCGGGAATCCTATAACTGTGTATTTTAAGTAAGCCCCTCTGAAATCAGCAGGACTTTTTGATGCATAGGTATGTATAGAATTGCACGGTTGATCAGAAATGTGGTGAATTAGAGACTGCTCGTGAAAAGATTTGCATGTGCTCTTTTGAAATCAAGCATGGGCTGTTGGTTTTAATTCATCTCATTAAGCATTTGTTTTCATTTCATTTCAGCCAGTCTTCCTTATCAGCTGAGTCCATTACCATTTGATACCCAAACCAGAGGAGTTTTTGTTTTATTTTTAAATCTGCATTCTGTCAAGATCCAGTTGCTTCTAATTTATTGCAATGAACCCTGGGCAACAAGATCCTCAAGGTTTCCTCTCCTAATGCACACCACCTGGTTTCTGTTAGGCTTAAGGTAGACAAGGACATTAGGTCATGTCACTCTGCACGTTGTAAAAACAACCATTTTAGAAGGTGGCAGACTTGCATGTGAAGTGAAACAAAAGCTTCCACTGTGCCTTGACACCCTAGAAGTTCCACAGGGTTTCAATTAAATACAGATTGAATAAATAGGTATTCCTGTGACTTGGGTTTTACCTTCTCTCTTTCTTCATCATGCCATGAAAAATTCCAGGACTGGAGGAGGGGGATAAACTCTTTTTGTTTTTAAGAGAGAGAATGAGAAACCTTTCTGTATGGGCCCAGGAGACAAGAAGCCAAAAATATAGCTGGTTAGGTCAAATCAGCATACAATAAGTATGCCAGAGAATTTGAAAGATCAGTAGCAAGCCTAAAAATATATATAAAACTATTACGGATGGACAGGTGTCACTCTGTTTCCTCTTTTTGTCCATTTTGCATAGCATGTTCATTCCATCCTCTTTCTGTATTAATCTGTTGTTGTTGTTTTTTAAAAAGGAATTTCATATGAAAGTTTGTGTTTATAATTATTTTATCTCAAGGGACACATTTCCAGGCCTTCTTTACCCTGAAAAACACATTTTGTAATGCATTTCTCTACATTATTTGAGCCAAGAACTCTATCACAAATTTCAGACAAATGCAAAAATTTGAAAAGATGAGTATGTCCTGACCCACTCATTGCTCCAGGAAGTTCTGTTCAGACTATTTCTCATTAGAATCAACAGACATTAAAGCTGTATAAAAGCTTCACCTGGTCCAAAATAATGTGGACAGATTGCTGACTGGGACCAGTTACAGAGAACACTTTACTCCTCTTTAAAAACAAACAAACAAACAAACAAACAAACTTCATTGCCTACTAGGCCATTTCCTAAATCCAGAGATTCCGTTTGGAATCCATGTAGCTAGTGTTCCTGTTTGGGTTTTCAAAGGACAGGGACTCTCTGTGTTTAGGAAGAGAAGTACTGAAGAAGAACACCACATAAACGAGGAGGAATTAAAGGACATTAGGTACACAACCCCCATTAAGCTCAAGTATGGATGAGCCTTTAGTCAAGAATATTAGTGAGACACTTGGGAAGTGTCAGTTCATACTAGAATTTGCAAGCACGTCTAGTTTTAAGAGTTACTGCTTTAAAGGCTTATAAAGACCTTGTCTCAAAGTACATCCATTTTTAAATTACTGAAAGAAAACAAAATGTGCATCATTGTTATTTTGCTATTTGTCATTTGCCAGCTATGTGATGCTGACAATTCCTTTTGAATTTTAAGGATTAAGAATGCCAGAGGGCATTACATTAACATTATGTCTGTGTTCCCTCTCCGCCTGCTCTTGTCAAAACAAAAAAACTGAGAAATCTGTCACAGAGAGATAGAAAAATTGAAGAAATCTAATTAGTGCTATATGTTTGGAAACTATTGCCAACAAAATCTGTTGGTTTAAGTCATATTATGGAACAAAGACGTTTATATTGTTTAATTATGATTAGATCATGAGTTGGGAATATTCCAGTCTGCTCCTCATATTACCAAAAACATAATTTCCACAATCTTGAGAAACATCTCTTGTTCTTGCCATGATAGACGCGAATATGATAATTCTATTATTTTTAATGTATTTTCAGATGTGTGACTGCTACAGAGGCTCAAATAAAGTATTATCCCCTGGACAATAGACGATATGCTGCAAGAGCCAAAGGAAGAAAATGAATTTCATTAGAATAATCACAATATAAAGGACTCAGCTTCATGCCCCGTGACAGTCATTTTCTCTCAATGGGGAATCCTCTTCGTATTGACTTTTCTGATATGTAAAGCCTGCTGCAACTTTTCCACGTATTGCAAAAGGATTGTAGGGAGGGTTTCTGTGAGGGGTGAATCCATTGCTGCAGGCTACACAGCCTGCAAATTTCACCCACTTCTTTCATGAAGAAAAAAAAAAAGTTATAGCCATTAAAAAGAAATCCCAGTAGTTGAGGGAAACAAAGGAAATTCAGATTGCTAAACTGAATTGTGCAGCCTCTGAATTGGTCAAAGCTGAACTAGACTGTTTTCCAAAGCACTTAATCAGGTGGGGCAAAGCAAATCCTGTAGTCAGTGCACACTTCTGCCACATACAATCTTCTATGTGACAATAGAAGGTGGTGCTTCTTCCCCAGTCCCCATTCTGACCATGCCAAAAAGATTATTAAACCTCCATTTGCCATAGGGCTAAAGCAGGATGGGGTATCAGGTCCAAATAATAGTTTCTCTGTGCAATTTGGATTTGCACCTGAAATCCAGCAGGGAATAAGCATAACCCCCTGTGTCCAGTAGGGTTGAGTGATATATTGAGACATTGTCCAAAATCGGTTTGAAGTCCACATCATTCAGATTGCTAAACTGAATTGTGCAGCCTCTGAATTGGTCAAAGCTGAACTAGACTGTTTTCCAAAGCACTTAATCAGGTGGGGCAAAGCAAATCCTGTAGTCAGTGCACACTTCTGCCACATACAATCTTCTATGTGACAATAGAAGGTGGTGCTTCTTCCCCAGTCCCCATTCTGACCATGCCAAAAAGATTATTAAACCTCCATTTGCCATAGGGCTAAAGCAGGATGGGGTATCAGGTCCAAATAATAGTTTCTCTGTGCAATTTGGATTTGCACCTGAAATCCAGCAGGGAATAAGCATAACCCCCTGTGTCCAGTAGGGTTGAGTGATATATTGAGACATTGTCCAAAATCGGTTTGAAGTCCACATCATGGTAACGGGTTCAGAATATTCAACATGGTGATATATCATGAATCACAATGTTTGTGTGTCCTATGTAAAAGAAATAACAACGTGGGGAAAACCATGAAGCTGGTTGTCACTTCTCTCGTGATTGCTGCTGCCCCAGTTGCTCTGTAATGTAGAATAACAATTGTAAGAATGTTACAATGGGAAAATTACAGCAAACATATTGTATTCCGTCCCAGATAACTTTAGCAATTCTCCCCATTTAACCAAAATTCAGAAAGTGAATCTGCTTGCCAGGTTGGATGGAGCTGCTATCTTCCTGGCTTTTGGGTAGCTGTTGGGTACTGGGGTGGGGGGGGTGGAGTAGATAGCGGGGAGGTTGGCACAGTACAGACACACCAGTGAAATTCATCTAATTTGAATTCCAGTTTTGAACTGGCCTGATCCACATCTTCCAGTCTACTACGAAGAACATAATTGTTTTTCAAATTTCACTGTACCAAGATGTGTCAAAAATGCATATTTTAGAATTAAATATAAATGTTCATGCAGGTTTTTAAAATAAAAAAAAAATGCAGCAGAAATAGGACAAAACAAATGCATAAGAACATGCATGAAATAGATGCAGCTCAGGAAACAGACTGAGATGTTCGTGACTAACTAGAGTAGGAAGACAAAATTAAAGCCCAGGATGAAGTAGGTTACCATAAAGGAAATTAAGTGCCATATGCAAGTCTTCTCAGTTCATTTCATTCGAGAGTTAGCATGTCTCTAAATGAAGCTTTCTAGATGTTTATGTTGGTTTTCAAACTGTTTATGAAACCCCAGCCTTGAAGGTTTACAGATGGAACAGTAAAACTTCGCAGTGGTGTTGGCCTTTTGTTTGCTTTTCTTCAACATCCACTTTCCCTCCCCCAGTTGCCTTTAAAACACCAATCTGGGCCAAGAATTGGGAAGCCATTTATTATTGTGCTTGCTGCCAAATAGTTTCAGCATGAAAATAAGCCCTGTCATGGCCAAAGATAATACCAGGCCTCCTCCAGGTACAACTGGCCACACTTATGAAAACAAAGCCAGGCTTTAGCTTGGAATCTGATGAAAAAGAACACCAGGTGTCCGTTACTTAGTTTTATCGGGGTGGGGGATATGAATGCCCTAACAAATAATCTGTCCTCAGCATGGGGATCAAGCTCTTGCTTCATCCTTCTCTTTCCCTTCTGTTGTGAAGACGGCTGACCTGACCACACACAGCTTCACTGCGCAACTATTGGAGTGTGTGCACATGTACACATGTGCTCACACGTGATAGGTGCTGCCAGATCAGCATCATGTTAAGAATGATCCTGTCATTTTAACTGATTCTCGGTTTGTTTCTGAGCTCAGGTCAAGGGGCTGGCTGGGACCTTTGAAGCCCTAAATGGTCTGGGACAATATCATATCAGGAACCACATTCCCTTCCCATGTGAACCCTTGTTGAACTATATGAAATAGTGGGCCATCAGGAGAGGAGGCGTGGCTTGGGGATAGTTATGAAGGCCTGGAGAGGAACATTGGGCATCCGGGCCTGAGGTTTCCCAACTTTGTTCTAAAAGCGTTGCTTTATTACATACAGCCAATCAGAGGAGCATGAATGCCAAATCCCAACCAACATATGTTAGGCTTTTGAAAGGCTTCCTTGAATGACTTAAAAGTAGCTGAATTCTATGATCCTAGTATTTGGTATTTTGCATGGTTGTTTGCTACGAGCTTTTTAATAAAAGGGTTTTCGTAGGACAAATAAAGGGAAGGAAGGAGGCAGGGAGGGTTCGTTCCTCTAACAACCTTGCCATTGGGACGGGACTTTGGGGTAGATATCCAGGGCTCCATGAAACAGAATGAGGAGGAGGACCTCAGACACAGCAGGGCCAACTGACCACATCTGTACACCAGATTTGGCCAAAGTCTTGGCCCATAAGTAAAGTGTACCAAAATGGACAGATCTGATAAGCAGCTGGATTGGGTTGAGACAGCTCTGGATTGCCCTAGGTTGATTCATCCCCTTTTGCAGTGAACAGAGGCTGTCAAAAGGTGGGGTGGTTGGGTGCAGGGGGAGAAAGAAGAGCAGGTAGCAACCTTTGCAATGAGAAGCACAAGGTTGTTTTTGTTTTGCAAAAGGGCTTTCAAACAGCCCCACATTGCAATTTGGCTATGCATGCCTGTTCCCAGCACCACGGATATCCAGCTCTCTGGTTTCTCCCCCCCCCCTTTTCCTCAGATGCAACAAATGGGCACATTAATTTCACTCAAGCATATCTTATATTTTGTTACCTAAAAGCACCACTTATGCTTTGAAGCTGTTCTTCAACTGTTTTGCGGGCTTTTATTGCTGGTTCTCCTAAGCAGATAAAACAAGGCAACATTACGTAGGTATCTACTGTTGAAGGAAACAGACATGAAAAGGTCTGTGTCTTGTGTGGTATTCAGTTCTTTAAACGTGCAATTTCTTTTATTTTTAAAGAGGAAAGCTGCCATCTACTCCATAGCAGAGGTCTGATTTGTTGCTACTGCTGTTCTTTTTAAACATGCTCCTATCTGCCACCACAACAATAGCAGCTCCAGTGAAATAAGTGGTGGGCTCCAAATCCCACGTGAAAGATCAACAAGATACCACTTAATATATTAAAAATATCTCTAAGCAGTGTACAAAAAACTGAAGCAACAACAGACAACTTAAACAGAATATTGCAAAAAAAATGCAGTTACATATAAAAACAAAAACGTAACACCAGTTTTTTTCAAGATCCTGCTTCAAATGCAGATGAAGAGAAAGTTAAATTGCAGATCCCTTCCCATATTTTGACATGGGTATGAAATAAGTTACATTATCAGCTTCTACCAGAAACTCTTTTGAGGTTCTGTTCATTTAGGATTTGTGTTCTGCACTGGAAGCCAGTGCAAAGGGTACCTAAGAATGCTAATGCTATGGCTTGGTAATATGTAAAAGCAATACTTGTGCCTAGTAATGACTCTGTTAGAAGAACACAACAAATCTTGTAACAGTAACTTAAGGATAACCAAGTCAGGAAAAAGCATCAGTGTCAATTCATCTGAGAGTGTTTGGATAGAATCCAAATAATATGCTTTTAAAAGGGGAGCTTATAGTAATAATAGGTATTTGTATTCTACATGCATCTCAGACTCTGGGGAACAGAAAAGGTCTAGATTACTAATTAGTTTAAATAATGATTGACATCATTAAGGTGATAACGGGTCTGGAAACCATGAGAAATGATTGTGGGAGCTGGGTATGTTTAGCCTGGAGAAGAGAAGACTGAGAAGTGATACAATCTCCATTGTCTAAAATCTGAAGGGCTGTCACATGGAAGATGGAGCAAGCTTGTTTTCTCGTGCTCCAGAGCACAGGACCCACACCAATGGATTCAAATTCCAACTAAACATTGAGGAGATTCCCCATGAGTTTATGGATTTCTTTTTCTTTTTAAGTCCTCATGAAAATTAATCAACAGATCAGGATAAAAGCATTCCTTAATTCTTATGTGGACAAAAGTGCACATTTTTGTATGCAAATTTGACTAATATACACATGTTTGCAAAGCAATGTTCCCTAACAGAATGCTTTTCATATGTTACTTTCACTAATATATGCATTTTTATGTACATTTTACTGTAGTACATGCATTTTGTGCATACTACTTGGTTGGGGGGGATGCGGGTGGCGCTGTGGGTTAAACCGCAGAGCCTAGGGCTTGCCGATCAGAAGGTCAGCAGTTCGAATCCCCGTGACGGGGTGAGCTCCTATTGCTCGGTCCCTGCTCCTGCCAACCTAGCAGTTCAAAAGCATGTCAAAGTACAAGTAGATAAATAGGTACCGCTCTGGCGGGAAGGTAAACGGCGTTTCCATGCACTGCTCTGGTTCACCAGAAGCAGCTTAGTCATGCTGGCCACATAACCCGGAAGCTATATGCCGGCTCCCTCGGCCAATAAAGCGAGATGAGCGCTGCAACCCCAGAGTCAGCCACGACTGGCCCTAATGGTCAGGGGTTCCTTTACCTTTACCATTTACTTGGTTGGGGAGCAGCATTGCAAAATTCAGAGAAATGCTAATTTTGAAGGATGGCTATGTTTCAGAAATTGCAAAACAGGTAGGTTCACCTTTAAATGTAAAGTGAATCAAATTTCTCCCTCGTCGCTACTAATGGATCCATCCATCCCAAGCAACACATTGGCTATGCATGTCTTAAAGAAAAAGCAGAGAGCAATGTTCCTCTATAGGATGGAGAAATATCACCAGTGTAGAATTTGTTCTACACCTGGATTTAGTTTTTATAATGCTATAGCTATAAAATGTCCTCTTTCAAAGGGGGGGCTGGGGGGCTGCAGAGATTGCAGTTGTAATGGTATATTGAGAATGGGTTCATTTTGCAATGTTACCCTATCCTCATTAAATCATTGATTAATCTCTCCCACTTTCTGTTCTTTTTATGGTCTTTTGCAATAAAATGATCATCATCACGAACTTTTAATTTGTATTATATCATGTAAGTTATGGTGCCACGCCATTGAGGTTTTACAGTTCAAGCTTCAGAATTATGACACACATACATTAAGGTTTTATTTTGTCCTGCCATCTTAATTTGCTTATAAAGATAGCGGGTGCAAAAGAGCCCCTCGAGATAGATGCCATTTATGATCAAAAATGTCACTGTCGTATGCTGGATTTCTAATTCATTTCATAAAGTATTTTGTTCACTAAGGACTCAGCTAAATGCTTAACATTATTCCACCACTACTGCTACTTGCATGAAGAATAAATTTAAATTTAAATTGCTGTTTTAGGTATTTTAGAATATGCAGGCACTTAATAGATGGTCTTGTTTGGTTTTTTTTTTAAAAAAAATTACCTCAAATACCTTACCATTCACTTGAAGAGGGAAGGGAGGCAGCTACAAATATTTAGGAATTACTGTTAGTTCCACACTGTCAGAATTGCAGCTCAGAAATCGTAATGATCTCATACATTTCTAATTAATGGCAAAATATGTGTTGCCATGTAATTTCCTCCGCCTTAAATTCCACCAGTTACATTGAAGGATTCTGTTCTGTTCTCTGTATGATATCCAGACCCCGCCTAAGAGACCCTGAAGTGCGGCTGACAGCCAGTGTGCACAGTACTGAGCCAGATGGGCCAATGGTCTGATTCAGTATAATGAAGCCTCCTATTTTCCTATGCTGTGGTCACACTGAATCTTCTGTTCTACCGTAAACAGGTGCCTTCTCTTCCATGTGTTGAAATACAGAGAATATAAAATATATCCCAAAGGACTGTTGGGGGAAAATAACAGCAAAAGGGTAATCAATAAATGCTGGCATGAAGATTAATGATTACCAGGTACTGAGGAGCAACAGTACAAGAGGGCTATATAGCCTTTATATCTTGCTTGTGGGCTTCATGGAGACATAATCAAAGCTTCAGTTTTCCAAGGTCTCCCTAGAACTGGCGTCAGCAAACTTTTTCAGCAGGGGGGCAGTCCACTGTCCCTCAGACCTTGGGGGGGTGGACTATATTTTTTGGGGGTGGATTTAACAAATTCCTATGCCCCACAAATAACCCAGAGGTGCATTTTAAATAAAAGGACACATTCTACTCATGTAAAAACATGCTGATTCCTGGGCCGTCCGCGGGCTGGATTCAGAAGGTGATTGGGCCGGATCTGGTCCCTGGGCCTTAGTTTGCCTACCCATGCCCTAAAACAACTCCATCCATCTCCCCTTGCTGGCCCTTAAAACCGAAACTGCCGACATGTCACCGGCTTCTATCTTTTTTTAAAAGTCACTGCTAAGAAAATAGCCATAGCATGCCATAATAGGCATGTCACAGCAGAGGAGAAAGTCTGAAGAAAGTCTCCCCAAGTTCCAGGGTTAAAGGATGATCTCACCAAAACTGTATCATTCTGTGTTGTCAGAGGGAGATGAGAGAGCAGACCAGGAGTGGGCATCAGCTGCTGAAGAATTCATGAAGTCTCCCCCTCCTGCTGCGATTAGCTCTCCTCCCCCCTGGTTTCCCAAAGAGAAATGGAGAGGATGGAGCAATGAGAGACAAGATGATGGAGCCTAGGACTGCAGGGATGCATCACATTAGCAGCTTGAAACACAGTGGGGTCATTTCCCCCACAATGCATTTCAAGCTGTGTTTGTATGATGTTGCTCATATCAGAGTAAGGGCAGATAATTATTCAGCCAACACACATAATGTTTTGGGTTTTTCTGACCCTGAACACACACACACTCATGTGCTTCCACATTCATTTGCACATGCAGATGACCTGTCAGGACATTTTCATATCACTGTGCTCCACATCTGGTTTTCTGGTCACTATGAAGCAGCTTTGAGAAAAGAATGTGCCAGAAAGCAGTACAATGGTACCTTGGGTTAAGTACTTAATTCGTTCTGGAGGTCCGTTCTTAACCTGAAACTGTTCTTAACCTGAAGCACCACTTTAGCTAATGGGGCCTCCCACTGCCACCGCGCCGCTGGAGCACTTTTTCTGTTCTCATCCTGAAGCAAAGTTCTTAACCTGAGGTACTATTTCTGGGTTAGAGGAGTCTGTAACCTGAAGCGTCTGTAACCTGAAGTGTATGTAACCTGAGGTACCACTGTATTCGTTAGGACTGATATGGAGTGTGGCTACATGTGAATGTGGCTTAGAAAACCAGCAGCGGGAGGACACTGGATGTGGAGAAAACAGTAATGTGAACATACCTTAAAACTCACAAGCCTATTCATGTCGACTCAGAAGTAAGCCCCACAGAGTTAAATGGAAGTAAATGTACATAAGACTTCACCTTTAATAAAAAGGTTTCATTGTCTTACAGCATGCTAAGAGAAAAGAAAATACATCAGCAGTGCCCAAGGTCGGCACAGGATAATGAAAGGTTTGCAGTGGCCAAAGATAATCAGCCACGGGGTGCTTTCAAGCTTGCTGTGTATTTTACCTCTAACTTACATTTTATTGAATGCATTTTTCAAGTGCTGTGTTTCTAACTGATCCTGTTGGGAGGAGGAGATGGACTGGCTATAAGCTTAACTGCTACTACTACTTTTTAAAATTGAGGTTTAGTAATATTTACCCAAGTAATTATAGCAAATTGGTGCATAGAAGGGTTAGTCTCCTTTCATTTTGCTTTGAGGGCTTGGCTGAATTTGGCTCAGTGTTTTAGCCAAATCCTTGAAGGAAAATTAAAGCTGCAAGAGTTTTTTTATTGGGTGGTGGTGGTTAAGAACTGTAGCAAGGGGGGCTTCTTTCTTTCTCCTGCTTTTCACCAGCTTTTCTATAATTTTGCTTCCTTTTTAATTCTTGCTAAAACTGGCTGTTTTAGTGTGTTATGTGTGTGTTTTCAGGAATAATTTCAAGAAAAGGAAGAAAATAGAAAAGAAAGGTAATAAACTCCCCACAAAAACACAATAGTACAATCCATTTCCCAGAAAAGGGAATTGAGAAGGCCCCTCTCCCAATTCACCCCCTGCAAATGGGGTGGCGAATGGATGGCTAGCTGTTTCAGCCAACCCCAAACATTATTCCTAATTCATTCCTCAACTGTCTTTCTTGATATGGGGAGGCAACCACCCAGAGACTGTGTGCCAGTGAAGGGTGTGGCTAAAGTGGGTGTGGACAGGCACACCAGCCTCTTAAATCTTCCATTTCAGCCAGGTAAAATCACTAGAGGATGATGCAGAGCAATGCCAACAAGACATTTGGCATGGGTAGAGTCATGAAAGCCAGATAGAGAGGCCTGTGGGCTGATTTCAGCCCACAGACCTAAGGGTCCCCATCATAGTTTATATAGACAACCATCTCCAATATTGTCTCATTTATTGTTGTATTTATTTCTCACCTTTCCATCAAGGAGCTCAAGCTGGTATATGCACCCCATATTCTCTCAGAACAACCCTGTAATGTAGGTGAGGCTGAGAATCAGTGACTCGCCCAAGGTCACATCCAGCAAGCTTCATGGCTGAGTGGGGATTTGATCCAAGGTCTCCTTTGTCTATGTCTGTACAGTGGTACCTCGGGTTAAGCACTTAATTCGTTCCGGAGGTCCATTCTTAACCTGAAACTGTTCTTAACCTGAAGCACCACTTTAGCTAATTGGGCCTCCTGCTGCTGCTGCGCTGCTGGAGCACGATTTCTGTTCATATCCTGAAGCAAAGTTCTTAACCTGAGGTACTATTTCTGGGTTAGCAGAGTCTGTAACCTGAAGCGTATGTAACCTGAAGCGTAACCCGAGATACTACTGTACTTGGAAGCCATTGTTGAAAGTTGGATAAAAAATATGGAGCTAATAATAATTAACAATGGACAAACTCCCTCATTTTCATTTGGAATGCTAAGCCAAACTATTTTAACTTTTTTTAAAAAAAAAATGTTCAATGCTTGCAAGCCTAATTCCAAACATTCATAAACCCCACCATGCACCAAACAATGTCAGAAGCACAGGATTTGAAATTATCACTGCCTGTAACCATACACTTTCAAAACATTCTGAATTTGAACTTTTGTTCTCAGGGATGAGAGCGAGGAACCTCAAGTCTAGGAAGCAAATGTGACCCTCAATGCCTCCCTATCTATACTTCCATATTTCCCCCACATTATGGCCCACTTTCCAGGCCACTCCGTTCCTCACAAGACCTGGCTCTTGTGCCTGGCTGGAATCTGTCCCTGAGCTGCGATAATGCCTCTTGCTTGTATGGGTGAGGATGGAGAAGCATATGGGTAGAAACCTCTGGCTTTGTGGAGCTGGGATGCAGCCCACTGTTCAAAGGTAAGCGTCACATCTTTTGCTCTATCCACTTTGCCTCCTGCCCCACCTGCTGCTTCCCTGCAGCCCACAGAAGACTGCCTACCAGGGAATGCTGTCCTGGGACTAGGGATGCAGCATACTGTCAATTCCCATGCTGACATCCCTTTCTCCATTTCATGGCTCCTTGCACTCCACAAAACAAACCACAATTTGTTTTGTTTGTTTGTTTCGATGACAGTTTTTTACGTAATTAACCTCAGCATGTTTTCCTTTCATATTGGTTCTAGAGGTGGATGCATCTCATCCCCTCAGGGAGCTAAAAAGATGCTTAGCATGGCTACTTTGGCTGGCCAGGGGGGCGGGGCACCTCTACATCTCTGATGCTCAGGCAAAGACAAGGAGAACTGAGAGCTGAGTAAACTTCTCACAATTTCTGGGGCTGGGGGCTGGGCAAATACAGTTAAAGTGCAAACCTAAAATGCCTGCTCAGAAGTGTCACTGAATTCAGTGGCACTTACTCCTAGGTAAGTATACGACTCTAGCATTAAATATAAGATAGATGGATTAATAAATCTTATTTCTCCCATTCTATATTTGCCTAAGACTGTCATCACATAGCAGTTTGCTTGGCCACCCGCAGATGGCACTGTGAAATACAGCATGATGGCAGCCTTCTGAGAGTTGCCGGGCCAATGCAACAGTGGCAGAGGGGGGAGGAGTGAGGTGGTGGCAGGTGGCCCAGGTGAACCAATGGTGCAATTTCAACCGACGTAGCAGAGAGCAAGGAGGAAGGAAGCAGCAGCCAGTGGGAGAGTAGGGCAGGAGCTGAGGAGATACCCTGTTCTGTCTTGAGTGTTCCTTTGCAGCTTCCTATGGCACCAACCTTCCTGTATCTCTCACATCTTTTTGTTCTGCCTAGCATTAGGATGGCTTAGGTTGTTTTAGCCTGCAACAATCCAACCACCCACACATGTAGGAAGAAGTCCAATTTAATTCAATAGGACTTAGATCCGAGTCAACATTGTTAGGGCTGCTCTGCAAGACTTCAAATGTCGATGCACTACTTCACCCCACAAATGCTAATATGAAACAGTAGCAGAAGCTGTGAACGCACCATTGAATGCAAGAATCTTTGCACACTGCAGAAGAAATGGCTGGTATCAAACAGAGGAACACCGGAAGGCGTCAAAAATTTGCAGGGGATGCGAAATATTGGGGAAACTCCAGATAATAGGACCTGTTCCAGTGGGAGCCTTGGAGAAAGCAACAAAGCAACTGCCTTGCGTCAACACAGAGTCAAAACCCAGTTTTATGTATGAGATTTACAGGGTAATCCTATGCATGTTTACTCAGAAGCTTCACTTGGTTCAATGGAGTTTCCACCCAAGTAATGTAATGAAACTTCAATAACATTATTCATTTCATAATATTTGCAGATTTGAAGGTGGGGGGGATTCTGGGTCAACAATTGCTGCTCACATCTGCGTGAAGTATATCTGGGCCTGACAACAAGCACATGTATGAACAGTGGGGTAAGGTAGGTTCCCCACCCCTGCTCAACCAACATTTCTATACTTTCTGTCAGGCTCTAGCAAGGTGAAAACATCAGATCATTATTTGCAGTGTCCTCAAAACAGAACACCCCCAGCATAGCTGATGCAGAGAAAAAACCTCTTCCTGAAAATGGCGTAAAATTATCACAGGCCTTGACTTAACTGTGCAGGAAATATACAGTTTATGTGGGGGCGGGGGCATTGTTCCAGGCTTTGAAGGGTTTTACAAGAAGTGGGATATCAGATACCACTTAGTCCTTTGGTACTATTTTTTTTCTTTAAAAAAGGTTGCATTATGTAGAAACGTAGGCAGTCACTGCACAATGGTATCTCCGAAATGACACCACTGCATTCAGTAAGGCTTACTCTAAGGCAACGGTAGAAAAAGTAGTGACCATAGGCAGGAGTGGCGAATCTTGTGTCCTTCAGATATTGCTGAACTACAGCTTCTGTCCGACCTAGAAGGCATTGCCAATGGTCAAGGGTAGTGTGGGAAGATGGGAGTTAAGAGACAGAGAGGACCAAAGAATCCTGGGAGCTGTAGTTTGTTAAAGGTGCTGAGAGTTATTAGGAGACCCCTCTTCCCCTCACAGAGTTACAGTTCCTGAGTTTCTTGGGGGAGGGATTGATTGTTAAATCATTCTGGGGACTGGAGCTCTAGAAGGGTTATGCTAACAACTCTCAGCACATGGAACAAACTACAGTTCCCATGAATCTTTGGAGGAGGCTAAGACTGCTAAAGCAGATATGGCTAAGTGAGCTAAAGAGAGCTTTCGGAGTAAAAAAAAAGTGGGTTAATTGAGGAGGCCTTTTACTTTCTCTCTCTCTCTCTCTCTCTCTCTCTCTCTCTCTCTCTCTCTCTTTCTCACTCACACACACACACACACACACACACACACACTATAAATTTCAATTTGTGTACCTCCTAAATGGTAGCTCAGGCTTACACTTGATCAGATACAACAAAAGGTCCCATTGACTTGCAATTGCAAATTGACACTAAGACTCTGCTCTGGACATTGTTGGCTCTCTCGTTTTTTTGTTTTTATTGACTCTCTTCCACTCCAGTTGCCTGGATTACTCACTCCAGACATCATTTGGTATCTGATATTGTGTGGTGCCCTCTAAAGCCCTCATGTACACCTTGACCTAAATCACTGCATCTCTGCAGTTCATCCTGAATAAATCTTTCCCTTGACCTCACAACAATACAAATTTAGCTCTTTCATATCCCCTGTTCTTGCCCTCTTTGCTCTTTCCAGCTGGCTTTTCCCATCTTTTTTTTATCTCAACTTGGCATTAACTTTAGAAAACAATTTCTCCCTTTCTTGTTAGAGAGACCACATGCATGTGTATGTGTACGGATAACTCTATTTGCATTTGTAAATTACAACTTGACTCTGTCATTAGAGATAATTTGAGGAAAAAACTAAATTTACATGAAATTAAACACAGAATTAATAAATCGCATTACGGTTGGTTATGCCAGTTGTCTCAAAGGTAGCTTTAGAATAGAATTAGACACATTTAAGGAGGGTAGTTCAATGTCTAGTAGACTTTGACCACTGGAAACACTAGTAGAAAGGTAGATGTGTTTCTGTGTATAAACAAAGGATTGAATGCCATGGTGACTGGTGGCCATTGGAACTGGTAAGTTGGAAAGAAGGAAGAGCAATAGGAGGTGGAGCCAGAATCAATGGCAGGCACGGCCAACTAAATCTAGTTTGGTCCCCATCCTCTTCCTCCCTGCTAATTAAGACAAAGTAAGAGGAAGCTGAAAGTCAGTGCCAGTCCCTGGACTGGCTATAAGTAAGAATGCATGCAGGTGGGACTTCCTGAGAACAGACTAAGGTTGATGGGGTATTGCCCAATCCACCCTACTGGACCAGCTACCACTGACCGGAAGAAAGGGACATATTAAAGTACTCCATTGATACTCACACTCTTTCCTGACACAATGCTCCCCTGAAGTTTGGACCACAACTCCCATCAGATCCAGCCAGCACAGCCATGGCTGAGACTGATGGGAGTTATAGTTCAAAGCATTTGGAGTGCATTAGGCTGTCAAGGCTTCCTTTGCCCCTTTTAGCATGGTGGTAGGTCTCAGCAAACCTTCTTCAAAGTCCAGGAGCCAACCATGCATTGTAAGAAGTTCTTTTTTCTCCAAATACTGTGGCCATCATTAAAACAAAACATGCTAATGAAAAATGCTAATGCTAACAAAAAAATTAGCTTGCCTCTAATGCATAAGACACAAAGATGTGATTGGTCAGAAATCCAAAAATGAGTTTTGTGATAAATTGGGGGGGATCTACAGTTCCAACATGACTTTAATGGCTTTCATCACCCAGTTATGACACAATTTTTGACATTACTCTAGCACAAAATTATGTCTTGTTATGTTGCTGAGACTCATTAGACATAAATCATGTGAGGCCTTTGCCAGATAGATAAAGAGGCAAGTGTGTCTCCTGCAATCATTTTTTTGTTAGTACTACCTGTACCTTTTGGCTGGTGTGAGATGATGACTGTAGACGGGTGCCCTGTTTATTGTTTGTTGCACTTTGCCCAGGGAACATGAGCCGGCTGCACTTTTCATTGCTTTTTACTCTGCCGTGTATTAAAAGGACAAACTTCCCCTCTCTGACACATGTATTGTCTGGCAGAACAAAAGATCTGCCATGGCAGGACCAGCCACCGTCTGTGGAGGATAAACAAATAAATGTACTCACTTATGTGTCTGTCACTTTTATGAGTTGCTCCGAGAGGTGCATCACTCACCGCTTTCCTGCACCCTTTAGTTAAATCCCTGTCGGCATCTTATTATCGCCGCCACCACCCTTCACCTTTGAAGTGGCTGCAGCGGGCTGCAGAATTAAAAGGTTCATTTTCTGGGCCCTTCCTATGGATTCCGTTGTTTTGATGGCAACTAGTCAGGCCTGCAAGCCCACGGCAACTTGCAGCGAGCAACAGGCACATCGCACGGGGGTAGCGATTAATCTCCTCTCAGGCACACAGGTGACATTTCTATTGTCAAGACATAAACCAGTGTAGCTTGCAGGGAAATAAGCAGGCTCTTCAGCAAGGATAATATGTTACACAGACAGCATTCAGTGCCAAAGAGTCTTCTTTTCTTTTCTTTTCTCTTACTGGCAATGTTTAATAGTAATTGCCAAAAGCCACTGTTTATTGAGGGCATGAATGCATTTGCTGAATATAAACAGTTCTGCTCCAGAGACCAATCGCCATTCCTTTCCAAGAAATTTGCCTGTGACACTTCCCTGGGGAGTTAAACCTGACACTTGTGAGGCTGCGTGTGCACACAAAATAATTAGGTGACCAAGGTAGAAGTTGCTTTACCATTCTGTGGGTACAAACCAGGTCATAAAGAGTTGGGGAAGAAGCAAAGATCAGTAGTAGAGCACATGCTTCGCATGCAGAATGTGCCACACTGCAGTGGCTTCAAAAATGCTTCTGCCATTGTGGAAATTGTTGGTGGGTGGCACCAGTTTATAGGATCTTTTGTGTATGTTGCATTGTTTAGACATAGAACTACTTAGGGGTAACATGATGTGGCGAGAAAAGTTTTTCTCCTCTGTCGTCTTACTAGAATTCATGTACATCCAATGAAGCTGAGTGCTGGAAAATTCAGGACAGACAAAAATAAATAACTTTTTCACACAGAGCATAGATAAACTATGGAATTTATTCCCCAAAGACGTAGTGATGACCACCAACTTGAATGGCTTTAGAAGAGAAGTAGACAGGATGTGGCCATCCATGGCCACCTGCTACCACCTTCAATGTCAATATTATTTCTAGTAGCAAAGGTGGCATGACTCTGAATACCAGTTGATGAAAATTGCTGGACATTACAGGTGGTGTAAGTGCTTTTGGGTGTAGGTCCAAACATTTCTATAGCTAGTGTAGGCTTCTCATAAGCCACTGTGAGAACAGGATACTGGACTAGCTGGGTCTTTAGCCTGGTCCACAGGGGTCCCAGAACTTCTGCCCCTCTTTCCTTTTAACGTGTTTGTAAGAACAAAACACCTTTGCTTACACAGCAGCTTTCCTACCAAAAACCAGCCCCAAATTTTGTTTATACATATAAACATGCAGATTTGTGCCCTGAGTCTTTTAAAGACTTAGCAATGTCTCCACAAGGCATTCTCTCTTTGCTTTCTAGCTTCATGCTTTCTGAGATTCAGTTCAAAGCTGCAACACATGGAATAAAGTGGAATCATCATTCCATAAACCAATAATCAGAAACACCTGAAAGCAGTTATAAACCATCACTTCAATCAAGCAGATTGCTCAGCTGGTTTGTAGCTGCGCCATCCAAGCAGTACTTATTTACCAGTAAATTATTAAGGTGCAAAGTCCATAAATCTTAGAAAGGGTGAGGAAGGGCTGTGGCTCAGCAGTAGAGAACCTGCTATGCATGCAAAGAGCTCCAGGTTCCATTCCCCACATTTCAATTTAGGGCTTGGACATACCCCTGCCTGAAAAACCTGGACAGCAACTACCAGGCAGTATAGAAAGTACTGACCTAGATGCTCCGAGTCAGTCAGAAGAAGGCAGCTTCTTATGAGGAGACATAGGTGGGAGCTGAGTGGGAACAAAAGGTGGACAAACTACCCCAGAACTAGCATGGCATGTCCTCCACCAGAGATACCACCCCTCTCTTAACATCCCATACACAACAAACAAACACATATACAGTAGTACCTCGGGTCACAAACACTTCAGGTTACAGACTCTGCTAACCAAGAAGTAGCACCTCGGGTTAAGAACTTTATTTCAGGATGAGAACAAAATCGCACGGCAGCAGTGGGAGGCCCCATTAGCTAAAGTGGTACCTCAGGTTAAGAACAGTTTCAGGTTAAGAACGGACCTCTGGAACAAATTAAGTTCTTAACCAGAGGTACCACTGTATAATTAATTACAAAACATTTTACTGGGTGGACACTGAGATGTATAATGTAAACTATTTTTGGTCAGACCTCCAGCAGAATGGAAACAGCGCTGCATGCATCAAACAAAGGGCAGAATATATACCAATATTTCCTTACATCTCTATACAGGTTGCTACTGCTTGAGGTGGGGGGTTTTCCATTCATATAATTTCATTTCATTTCATTAAATTTATATTCCACCCTTCCTCTCAAAGGAGTCTGGGTAGCCCAACATAGCAGCCATCCCAAATAAATGGCATTTTGCTCATTTACCTCGCCATTTGCTTGGAATCACAGCTACTAGTTCCGTACAGGTAGAATATCTATTCACAAAAGAATAATGGCAATTCTTTTTCACGAGACACTTTAAAACCCTCCTGCTGTGCCATCGATAAAGGCGTGAAAAGCTTCTCTATGGGGAGATATTGTAAAACAACCCTTTATGTATGATTATAACGCAGATTAATGCTGTGCATTAATCCAGGTTCAGGCGCTTGCTGTTTGCGAGAGCACTCTGCGGTTTGCCAAACAACCAGTCATAAATGCTACTGCTCAATATTACTCCCAATGACATTTGAGCAATATCCTCCTCCTGCTTTCTTTCATAGCCCTTTAGGAATTTGTCCTGCTTCATTGTATAACGGCCTTGGAGAGCAGGAAATTAGAGGTGGGAATACAAAAGGACAAAGTAATCCTGCTTGCGGTGTCAAATTAGAAGATACAGTGCAGTGAAAGAATGCCACGTCCTCCTCCCCCCTCCACCCCCTCCCAACTCAGACACTACAGTTGTTAATCCAGTACAGAAAGAATAGAAATCACTCTTAGGGGTTGGTGTGTTTACCAAACAGCTACTTTCAAAGCCCCTTTAGTAGGGACAAGCAATTCCCTGTTCTCCAAGAACAGCCTAATGCATAATGCATAAGGTTATGGGGAGGGAGGAGTGTATTCACGAGGGTGGCTTGGCTTCCATCAAAAAGAGAACAGTGGGAAATTATGATAGAACAATTTTCATTTCTGCCACATTGTTTTTATAGTACATTCATGCCTGGGAATTGAAGGCTTTGGAGTTTGGTCTGCTGTAGATGTTGTGGGGCCTGTCGCTATTTTCTCGCTGACAGTGACACTAAAAACAACAGCACCCCGAAACAAAAACAAAAAAACACACACGCCTGGAGATAGTTGTGGAATGCAAGTTGAATCCTTGCCTGTCCACTTTTGCTGTGTTACAAAAGAAAGAAAGAAACAGTTTAGGGATTATTGCGGGGTGGGGTGGGGGAGGCAAATGCATTCTGCAGCTGGCATAGGATGGTGTCAACAGAATTGGAGCTTCATGGTTCCCTATTGAAGAACCTCACATTGTGTATGATGATGTGTGATGATGCGGCTGAGCAGTGGCAAAGGCAGGTAGAAAGCAAGGAAAGCTTTAGTAAACCTGCCAAGTAAATATTTCTAAAAGAATGCTCCTCATTCCTTGGCCATCTCTTAATAACTTTCTGTGAACATATTGAGAATAAACAAATAAAAGGAAGTGCGGTCTTTTTTCCATTTCCATTTCATTATTTTTTTTAACAAATCATCTCCCCTAGTGGCTTTCATCTGATCAAACATTGGAGTCTTCTTAACAGCTGGCTTCATTTTCTCCTTTACCTGTAAGAGCAAAGGCATGGTGAAATCAGCAGCATATTGGAATTCCCTGGTACAATTAGCAAGCAAAAAGACTTTGTGTAATGTATAGGCTGTTTGTTTTTTATGTAAATTAGAGGGATAGATTGTACAAAAAACATCAAGTATCTCTTACCTTTGGATGAGCCATTAGACCTGCAATCCTGCGTGCACCTACTCAGGAGGAAGACCCATTTGGATGTAGCAGGGCTGCTTTGGAGCAGAAATGCCTATGTAACCCATGCTGTTATTCTTATTATTAAGGACAGGAGAATACATTGCAAAACCAATAGAAGGTCTATTCAGCTGACCTTTCATCTTCTTTTCCCCACACTACTGGAGTACACCTAGTAACCTGCTTTTCTGGGGAAATTCCAGAAAGTCAGTTTGAAAGATGAGGCAGAGGGGCTGTTCCACAGGAGTTTGGATGAGACCTGGGTCTTGTTTTGAGCCTGTTTTCTCCAGGTTCCATGTTGTGTGATGCAGCAGAGGAATGCTTGAAAGGAAATGTAAACTTTATCCTGATCAGAACATATGCTTCGAATGTTGAAATCTCTTGAACTGTTACTTCTTCAAAGTGTTTTTCTTCTCTTTTGTCCAGTGGAGCCCCAGGGCTGCTAAAGATGCGGTATACCCTGCTTGATGTATATTCAGTGAACAATAATTATATATACAGTAGAAACATATATTTAGTTTATAAATTATTTGCTGCTGGTGTTTCCTTCATTAGATAGGCCAGCACAATCGTGGATGGAGGGAGCACTGTGCAGATCAGACTGAACTTGCGAACTGCTGGTGATTTGTGGCCACATATAGGATTACATTGTTGAGTGGAGAGCAAGTTGACTAAAGATAGTTGTAAACCTACTGTCTGTTTCAGGGTGTTCTGGACATCTAGTTTAAACCATGATAAATTAATTTTCAGACATTGTACCAAACCAGCCAGCTGAGAGAGTTTGAAAATGTTATTCTCAACAGTTTCCATGCACTTTGAGCTAGGATCTTCGTGACAATTTCATCAAACTATTTTCATTTCACTTCTCAGCCCAAAAGCTGCAGGCATCTGCTCTTGACCCTACCAATCAGGATCTTGGGCTAGTGTGTCATCGGGATTCACTGATATTAATTTCCTCACTGAATGATAAGGGAAAGAATGCTAAGATTGTGTCTAGTATATTAAGAGTACACTAGAACAAGATAGTAAAAGTAAGTTGCAAGGAATAACAAAGTACTAGAATGGTTCATGAGGCATAATAGATTAATTCATAATTATATAGAAATCCAAAGAAACTAAAGATACCTTAATTAAAGATCTAGTAATTTGCCATAGCTATACACAACATTACAGTCATTAAACATCAGGAGTGGTGAACCAGAAACAAACTCAAGTGTTGTATGATTGCACACTGTGTCCAATCTAATTTTTCAGCTAATTTTAGTAGCTCATGAGATGTTTAGCCAACTGAATACAGTTTGCTTTTGCTTGTTTCAAATCATTTTGGATACTGCAGAGCCCTATGGTAAGGGAAACAATGGGATAAAATTGCAACCTACGGTAATTATCACTGGTTGTATGCTCTATAATGTACTTGTATAAAATCAGGTGTGATGTAAAGATATTGTAATAGTGAGTTAATTCACTGTTTCACTGCCGGGAAAAGCATGAGTTCTCCAACTTACAGCTAGTGTGACATCTGTTTTGGCCTTGATAAACAGCTGTCCCTCCTCAGAAACTCTCTTTCTTTCTGGTTACATCCAGGAGCAGAACTGGTGACCACTTCCAGGCCAGGGGAACAACTACCACACAGTTCTTAACGTGAGACAGCAGGCTTGATGGCAATTATAATGTCTCCCATTTCTTAGTGGTCATACAAATTACTTGTGGGGATGAGTTCCTCATTTTTTCCAGATCAGTTCTCCATATTTACGCATCAGTTTGCAATTAAAGATAACAAAATTCTCATGTAAATTTATCTACTTTTTATTTCAATTTTTTCCTGTAACATTCTGTATGCACTTTTACCCAATATGATACATTTTTGTAGACTATATTCAATAATCTATGCATTTTTATGCCCATGTCTACATGACATATGCATTTTATGCATGTTGTTTCACTGAATACTTGCATTTCAAGATTTGGAGCATTACAAATTTAGAAGGGTGGATGTGCTTTGGTTCACATCCAGTTTCAGAAAGTGAATTTGGTAAGTTCACCTTTAAAAGAGAATTGAATTTCTCCCTCATTTCTAATAATAGCTGTGGGTTTTATTTAGAAATGTACATGTTAAATATCTATTTTCTTGCATTTTAATTCTATTTTACATTCTGTAATTTGGGATTCTTTATTTTATTTTAATGAAATTTATGTATTGCTGAATTGTGAAAAAATAACCACCTCTAAGCAGTCTGCTAAGATTTTAAAATTATCAATCAAAACCATAAAAAGCAATTAAAACATTTTAAAATAATTGAAAATAATGGTAAAAGAAATTTAAATGTGCCAACATTTATGTGATTGAATAAATATTTTCCTTCTTTTTCTATTCTCTCCCCGCCCCCATTCCTTCTTTTTCTATTCCTTTTTTCCCCATTTCCATCCCAATCCAGTCAGCCCTAGGAGGAAAACCTGTACCCTGGATGTCTGAATACCAGCTTCCTTGGCTTTCAAAAGATGTCTCATGAGCATAGGCCACTGAGGAAAGAAACAATGCCTTTTGGTGGATGTTTTACAAGGCTAGACTATTGAGAAAAGACACAATTCTGAAGGCTGGTCAGATTGTTTGCTCAATGGCTTGCTCACCTCATTTGGAAGGCTTTGGAAGGGGTTCCCTAGTGAACAGAGCTATGCAGACACTTACCTGCAGGCTTCTAAGAGATAAAGAAATTATCTCTACTGAGAGGAGCAGATGAGAACTTCAGTAAGGTCAGGTTAATACAGTAAGAGAACAGCAGAAAATTGAATTGTTTCTCATCAATGCAGGGCATATGCTGAGAAGACCAGAAAAAGCTGGGAGCTTAAAGGGACATGAAGGCAGCTGTAATCTAACAGGCATTATTCAGGCTTTGTCCGACAAGAGGATCAGAATTCAGAAGTCATCTGATCTTGGAAACGTCAGGCTCCAGACAGACAATCAAGTTCTGGAATTAGTGGGGAAAGGGAGAGAGAGAGAAGAAGTGAAAAAAGCAGCTGCATCATCCAAATCAGGTAGAAGTCCAATTCCAGAGTAGCGGAGGCCAGATGCAGCCACACAGAGGAAGCAAACATGAGAACATAAGAAGATCCTGTTGGAGCAGGCCAGTGCCCCATCTAGTCCAGCATCTAGTCCATCATCTTATACTCCCGAAGGCCAACCAGATGCTCTGAGAAGCCTGCAAGCAAAACCTGAGTACAACAGTTCCCTTCCCACTTGCAATGCCCAGTGACTGGTATTCAAAGTTGTTCTCACTCCAACAGTGGAGGTATAACATAGGGAACATCGGCTGGGTGAGGACTGCAGGGCCTGCTCCCTTCCAGGGCCTTTTCCAGCTGGCCCAGGGGGCGTGGCCCAGGACCTCTCTCCCGGCTACAAAGGGACTCCTGCTGCAGTGAGGCCTCGCACCATCGGCTGGGTGAGGACTGCAGGGCCTGCTCCTTTCCAGGGCCTTTTCCAGCTGGCCCAGGGGGTGTGGCCCAGGACCTCTCTCCCGGCTACAAAGGGACTCCTGCTGCAGTGAGGCCTCGGACCATCGGCTGGGTGAGGACTGCAGGGCCTGCTCCCTTCCAGGGCCTTTTCCAGCTGGCCCAGGGGGCGTGGCCCAGGCATTTATTTGGAACAAACTTTTTGGGAAGGGTGGGAAGTGTTCTGCCATTCTTCCCTGTTCCAGGTGGTTAATGTGCTTTAAAATGTCCTCAAGCAGTCGGTGGCAATTTAAATTTAAATTTAATTTCCCCCCCCCCTTTTTTCCATTGTTGGGGGTGGGTGGGATGGATATTTAGTTGGGGATTAATTTTAGTATAATTGTTCTGTTTCTTTTTGTTGTTGTTGTTTTATTGGTTCTATATAGTTTGTGTTTTGTTTTTAAGGGGCGGGATCAGGGCTGCCTGGGAGTGGGGCCCCAGCCAACACGATGGCTGGGACAAGTTCCACAGGGGGAGAAGCACTGGGACATCCGATCTCGGTGATCATGGGCAGGAGGTGGAGTTACGCTAAGACCAGACAATGTCATTACCGAGGAGGCAGGTTTAGTCATTGTTTGAAGACTATCCCTGCCTCCGGGTCTGGCCTTGACCAGATGGATACTGGAATCAACAGGGGAAACCTACATGACCTGAAGGTGTTGCTGTGTAATGCCAGGTCAATGATGAATAAAACCACTGCCATCCACGACCTGATTGTGGATGGAGGATTTGACCTGGCATGTGTGACAGAGACCTGGTTGGAGGAAGCAGATGGGCCTGTCCTTGCCGCTGCTTGCCCACCAGGTCTCTCTTACGCACAGCAACCCAGGTCATGTGGGCGGGGAGGGGGGGTTGCAGTGATTTTTAGGAAGTCACTAGCTTGCACCAGGCGTCCTACTGGGAAGATCCAGTTTTCTGAGTGCATGTTCTGGAAGTTGGGCAATAGGGGCAGTACAGGATTCCTTTTGGTGTACCGACCTCCCCACTGCACCAAGGATTCCCTGTCTGAGCTGCTTCAGGTCGTGGCGGATTTTCTCCTGGAGACACCTAGTTTGGTTGTCCTAGGAGATTTTAACATCCATGCCGACACGACCTTACAAGGGGCTGCTCGGGACTTCATGGAAAGCATGGCCTCCATGGGGCTGTCCCTGAATAAGTTTGGCCCAACTCATAGTCATGGACATGCCTTAGACCTGGTGTTCACCTCTAGTGACGTGGGTGATCTGACACTAAGTAAAAGTGAAACAAAAGAAGTGCCATGGTCAGATCACTTCCTGGTGCAACTGGACTTCTCTGCGACCCTTCCCCTCTGCAGGGAGGTGGGACCAATTCGGATGGTCCGCCCCCGCCACTTAATGGATCCAAATGGTTTCCAGAGAGTGGTAGGGGATGCTTTATCCCACGTTGATGGCCTTTCAGCTGATTCCCTGGTGGCCCGCTGGAATGCAGAGTTAACCAGGGCTATCGACTGTCTGGCTCCGAAGCGCCCTCTCCGATTGCATGGAGCCCGGACAGCTCCGTGGTTTTCTTCGGAGCTGAGGACGATGAAACAATCGCTGAGACGGCTAGAGCGTCGGTGGCAAAAAACTCACTCCGAATCTGACCGGACACAGGTTAGAGCTCAACGTCGAGCCTACCAAGTGGTGATAGCGACGGCGAAGAAGACTTTCTTCACCGCCTCTATTGCATCTGCAGAAAATAGTAGCAGGAGACTCTTTCAGGTGGTTCGTAATTTAACGGAACCACCTTTACCACCGGGGCCTTGTAAAGACCCCAAGATCTCCTGCAACGATTTTGCAAAGTTTTTTTGCAGATAAAATCACTCATATTCGGAAGGAGCTAGACACCACCGTGGGAGCAGTGCCGGGGCGGGAGAGTGCTAGAGCTCTGTCTGGTCAAGTTGCATGGAATCAATTTCAATCCGTTACCCCCGAGGATGTGGACAGGCTGCTTGGACGCGTGAAACCAACCACCTGTCTCCTGGATCCTTGCCCATCCTGGCTAATAAAAGCAAGCCGGGAAGGGCTGGGCGATGGGCTCTGCGGGGTGGTGAATGCTTCCCTCTGTGAGGGAACATTCCCAAATCCGCTGAAAGAGGCGGTCATTAAACCGCTTCTTAAAAAACCATCTTTAGACCCGGCCAGTATGGCCAACTATCGCCCAGTCTCAAATCTTCCTTTCTTGGGCAAGGTGATTGAGCGCGTGGTTGCTGAACAACTCCAGGCACGCCTGGAGGATGCAGACCATTTGGATCCCTTCCAATCGGGATTCAGGCCTCATCATGGGACTGAAACTGCCTTGGTCGCGCTGGTTGATGATCTCCGGCGAGCTAGGGACAAAGGTGAGAGTTGTTTCTTAGTTCTGCTGGATCTCTCAGCGGCCTTTGATACAATCGACCATAACATCCTTCTGGACCGTCTAGAGGGGCTGGGAGCTGGGGGCACTGTTATACAGTGGTTTCGCTCCTTCCTCCTGGGCCGTGTTCAGAAAGTGGTGGTGGTGGATGAGTTTTCAGACCCCTGGGCCCTCACTTGTGGGGTGCCTCAAGGTTCCGTCCTCTCCCCCATGCTTTTTAACATCTATATGAAGCCGCTGGGAGAGATCATCAGGGGGTTTGGGCTGGGTGTCCATCAATATGCAGATGATACCCAGCTCTACCTCTCTTTCAAATCAGAACCAGTGAAGGCGGTGAAGGTCCTGTGTGAGTGCCTGGAGGCGGTTGGAGGATGGATGGCGGCTAATGGATTGAGGTTGAATCCTGACAAGACAGAAGTACTGTTTTTGGGGGACAGGGGGCGGGCTGGTGTGGAGGACTCCCTGGTCCTGAATAGGGTAACTGTGCCCCTGAAGGACCAGGTGCGCAGCCTGGGAGTCATTTTGGACTCACAGCTGTCCATGGAGGCGCAGGTCAATTCTGTATCCAGGGCAGCTGTCTACCAACTTCACCTGGTACGCAGGCTGAGACCCTACCTGCCTGCAGACTGTCTCACCAGAGTGGTGCATGCTCTAGTTATCTCCCGCTTGGACTACTGCAATGCGCTCTACGTGGGGCTACCTTTGAAGGTGACTCGGAAACTACAACTAATCCAGAATGCGGCAGCTAGACTGGTGACTGGGGGCGGCCGCCGAGACCACATAACACCGGTCTTGAAAGACCTACATTGGCTCCCAGTACGTTTCCGAGCACAATTCAAAGTGCTGGTGTTGACCTTTAAAGCCCTAAATGGCCTCGGCCCAGTATACCTGAAGGAGCGTCTCCACCCCCATCGTTCTGCCCGGACGTTGAGGTCCAGCGCCGAGGGCCTTCTGGCGGTTCCTTCATTGCGAGAAGCAAAGCTACAGGGAACCAGGCAGAGGGCCTTCTCGGTCGTGGCGCCTGCCCTGTGGAACGCACTCCCATCAGATGTCAAAGCAATAAATAACTACCTGACATTCAGAAGACATCTTAAGGCAGCCCTGTTTAGGGAAGTTTTTAATCTGTGATATTTTAGTGTATTTTTGGTTTTTATGGAAGCCGCCCAGAGTGGCTGGGGAGACCCAGCCAGATGGGCGGGGTACAAATAATAAATTATTATTATTATTATTATTATTATTATTATTATTATTATTATTATTATTGTCCTTCATGAATTTGTTTTATCTGCTTTTTGAGTTATCAAAATTGATGCCTATCACGATCTGTCGTGGGAGAAAAAATCAATTTCTTTGCACTGTGCAAAGAAATCATTTGTTTGGTCTGTCTTGATTGAATATTCTGACATTCAGCTTCATTGCAAGTCCCCGGATTCTAGTACTATTAGAGAAGAAAAACTTATCTCTATCCACCTTCTCCAAACCATGCAGTCTTATACAGTCCCTCCCCCCTTACTTATCTCTTTTATCCCCTAGACTAGAAAGCCTGAAATGTTAGTCTAGTTGATCCACCCCCTTGATCATCTTGGTTTCCCTTTTCTGAACCTTTGCCAACTATACAATGTGCTTTTTGAACTGAAGCAAACAGAACTGTACACAGTATTACCTACCCTCCAACATTTCTGTGATGAAAATGGGGACGTCCGATTCCATAATTATAATTTTACTATTTATACCCCACACATCTTACTGGGTTACCCCAGCCACTCTGGGCAGCTTCCAACATATACACAGTTTTGTATGTGTAATTTTTGTCTAATGTACACAATTTTTGTAAGCACTTCTCCCTTTTATAAGGCATTTTTGTATGTTATTTTCTCTAATATATGCATTTTTATGTACACTTTACCTAGTGTATGCATTTTTGGGCAGATTATCTGGTTTGGAGAACTGCACTGCAGAACTCAGAGAAGTATGAATTTGAAGGATAACAAAAAGTAATTTGTACAATTTTACTAGGAAAAAATGTTCATATAAATAAGCACACAAACGTACATCAGAGAAAACTGATTTGCAAAAATGAGGCAGTTAGGCAAAATTGCACATGGAAATGTGTACATTGGGAGAAATTTGCCCTAAAATGCTGAGGAATTTTCATGGGATCTCTCATGATGAAGCAATGCAGACATTTAAACTTAGGTTTGGAAAAATGAGAAACTGAAATTGGCATGTTCGCCCAGCTTTAGTTGCGGAACATGTTTGTAAACTGCACTGTGTCCCCTAAGCTAGCCTTCTGCCCTCCCATATAGTGGAGGATGCGGCCACATTGCCAGTCTTATACATTTAGACTTTTGTCATGTGGAATTGGGGAAGAATCTAGTCAGCAACATGTTTTGGGCTCAGCCTGCTCCCTGACTGCTAAGGTTGGGGAGCTTCCATGACTTGTGCCCATATATCAATAGCACTGTTCCACCAGACTTTTCTTTTAAGTGGGCCTTACTGCCTTTTTTGCAAAACTCACTCTGAAGTGTGATTAATATCCAGGACTTAGACCAATCAGAGAAAAACTTTCAGATTTCATGCTATTTGTTTAGCTGTTCAAGAAAAGGTTCTCTCTCTCATCAAACATGCAAATTTTGACACTTCTGCTCAACTCTGTGATTCAGCAGGGACAACGAACTGTTAACAGAAGACGCAAAGGAAAGCAGAGTCCTTCCATCTTCACAGTAAGTTGAAATGTGGTCAGACGAGATAGAGGAAAATAAACTTAAGGATGGAGGACAAAGGAATTCAGGTCAAGATAATAAAAGAACATGTCAGAGGATATCTGGTATACTTCAGTGAACTCAAGTCATCAGAGGCTGATGCAGTGAACCCAAAGATTCTGAAGAACATGGCTGAATAAGGTCAGGTCACTGGGTATTTTTTTTCCTGGTGGGTGACATATGAGAGACAGGAAGAGCTGAATTTTTATAAAAATCCCATTGTTACCTCTGAGCAGAAAGTATGTCCTTCTGGTGGTCTGGGATGGTCCTCTACATTGGATGCCCAGCTGTCGGGAAGCAAAGTATCTTCAAAATCCTCAAGCGGCTCCTTCTTCTTGAAGTTCAGTTAACATTCTGCCTTCAGCAGAGAATGCCAACTTTGTGCTGCAGGTTGAGCAGTGTTTTTTGTTGTTGTTTTTTGTCTTCCCTTAGCCAGTTCTTTGATCAGTATCTCAGGGCTTAGCACTGTCAATCCAAGAACCAGTACGGAGCAGATTTGATCATTCTGACTTGATTGCTTCAAGCTAGGAATGAAATATTTCCCACAATGTGTAACTTGATTCCTCGTGGATGCAGCATGCAGCCCCCAAGGCAACCTTCCCAACCTTATGCCTTCCAGATTAAAAAATCTTATGACTCTCATCAGCCTCAGGCCCCCAGAATGGCCAATTGTCAGGGAGAATGGGAGTGGTGCTCTAAAACCTCTAGAGGACACCAAGGGGAAACAATATCAAGGTGCCGTATTTGATCACATGCCTTATGCAGTGGAGATTCATGGTTCAGTTCCTAGAATCTACAGGTTAGGCTTTTTCAAAATTCAGATGAGAAGAATGGGCATGGACACAACCTCAGAGGCAATTTAGCCAAAAAGCTCTTTTGTATTATCTATTAATATATCATTTTTTTCAGTGTGCCTACTATTACAGCACACACTGGGAGTACAATAAGGACCACAAAATACTCACAATACTTAAAATAAATTCCTAGAAGTCTTAGTACTCATTTACTCCTCAATTTCAGCAACAACGTATGCTTCCTGTTAACCACTCTCCAGAGGAAATCCTAGAACAGCGTTGCCCTTGTGGTCCTCCAGATATTGCTAGACTGAAACTCCCATCCTCACTGACCATGCTGAGTGGGCTGATGGGAGCTAGAGTCACCACATTGGAAGTCACCACATTGGCTATCTCTGTCACAGAAGAAGCCAAACGTTATTGTTCCTCATAGCAGTGGCACAAAATTGAAGAATAGGGAGAGGACCCTAAAACATTCATCTCTTCAAGCACTTGGCAGAATGTGTCCACTGAAGAAACTCAGAGATTATCATGTTCCTTATAATGTATGAATAGCTAATCTATGAATATATAATTTAACTGAGGCTAGCTGTTTACTGTTTAAGATTCAGGTAGTTCTTCCCCACAAAACCTGATCTCCAGAGCAAGAACTCTGTGAAAAAGATACTTTAGACCCCTCTAAACATAAACTTCATGGAGCATTTGCAGTTCAATGTTCTGCTCCCTTCTGGAATTAAAGGGTTGTACCCCAGTTTGCATGTGCACAGTCTTGAATCGCTCACCAGATTGTCTCTTCTTGATGTCCCCTCACCACTTATATAAAAAAAACCTCTAAGTGTTTACATGATGAATAGAAAAGATACGTTAGAAAATACCAAGTAGACATAAATTTTTATTTTTTTAAAAAAAAGATAAAAATCAGCAGTTTTAAAACAAATATGCATAAGAAAATTATATATTTAAGGAGGTGCATTCAAAGTACACAAGGGCCACTGAAGTTAATTTGGCACTTGAGCCAGAAAATCTCTCAACTGTGCCTTTCCTCCTCCAGTAAAAAGATGCAATAATAATAGAAGTGTGCTGTCCTTTCATGAGGGCAACTCAGCTGCTGAGGCAGCTGCCTCAGTCTCCTTAATGGTAGGGCCAGCCTATGAAAATAATCCCCAAAGAACATACAATGACCTCGTGCTGGCAACATCATCTTTTTTTAGAAAGGATGTTTTCCCTTATGAAATGCCAACAGGTTTCTTCCTATGAACTCTTATCCTTCACATCAACTAACGCTCCCTGCTGTAATCATTTGGCTTTAAATATTTAATTTAGAAGACTTCCCCTGGTTTTTATTCTTAAGATAAATATTATCACAGCAGTTATTTATAAATACAGTTCCAACAGCCTTTTTAAAATGCGCTCTGGTTTTGCATCTTTGCCATCAATGTTAATGTGCAATAACCCATTTAATTACTGTAGCAACATTTGTGTTAACCGATGCAAGTGTCTCTTTAAGGCAACGGCCAGATTCATTCTTGAAGAGAAAGTAAGTACGTTAGGGAATGGGGAGCAACATAAAGCCATTACCATGGTTTCTGTCATCACGTTCAGCTGTCTCTGATAGCCTGTGACATCTGCGACATCTGTCATGTCGGCTGGGGAAAACAATCTTAGTGTCCTCTTTCATGCAATGCTTTTCTCCTCACTGAAAAATGCTAAGTTGAAGGAAGAAGTGGAAATACCTGAAGAGCAAAGGTTAGGAAGCATATTCCAGGCTATGAGATGTATGTAACTAAGTCCTACTCAGAGTAGACTTGTTGAAATTAATAAACCTAATTTATCCCCATATAGAATTCCACACTGGGGCTACATACAACTGAGACGTATTGAGCTTCCACAATTTCAGAAAAGGGCTCCTAGGAGCAATCTTGTCAAGAGGCCCCGCCCTCTTTTTGTCTCACTGTTTCACAGTGCAGACAGGGCTTTGGCAGAAGTGCTGATCACATCAGGTAGAAACTCTCTTGGAACATTCAGGAAACCCTAAGTCTCCATGGGAAGACTATCTTAATAGCTCCACAAGTTTTGCAGAAGGGATATCCTCACTATCAAATTAAACCACTCCAGGTTTAATGGTTCATTCATGACATATTAAACCCCTCATCATTTCCCTGTAGGAAAGACCAGACCAAGGTCTATCACCTGCTCCATAGGTTTGGCCTTTGAAGTACTGAGACAGCCACATGCATGTCATTGAGGCCATGACGTCCCAAGCTGCCATTGTGGCAGTGGCCTCAGCATGGATGTTGAATTCCCCCAACACAACAGGGGAGAGGTTCTCCAATGCCACATCTGAGACCACATCAGTGAATCCAGTCAAGGATGTTGTTGGAAAGCAGGGTGAGAGTTATACCAACAGCAACCCTATTCAGGTCGCAAATCAAGAACAGACCATCAAATCTGGTAACAGGGCAAGGAAGATTGAACTTTCATGAATGACAGAGAATCTTCTCCATCTGCCACTTCAGTCTGGGTCGGCTGCATTTTATACCTGGTTCTGGAAGCAGATCTGGGTCAAAAGTTGCAAAATTTACTCTGTGCAGTAAGTTGTGATTATTGTACAATTATCTTATTTTTTAAAAAGAGAGAGAGAGTGCGCGCATTATATATGAAAACAAACCATATGTGTAGTTAAATACGGGTGTTAGTCAAAGCTCCCCATACAAAGTTCCCCACTCACTCTTCTCAATGAAGTTAAATGACTCTGTACATCTACAATAGGTTTGCACAGATTCATTTAAGCATTAAAAATATACACATAGAGTAATATAAGAAGCATCACATACTGCATATTGTCCATCTATTTCAGTCTTACAGGATCTCAGGGGTATTTTCGATCACCTGTTCTTTGATCCCTTTAACTGGAAATGCCAAGGATTGAACTAGGCTTGAGTCAAAATGTCAGTGGGCTGAAGTATTCTCCAAAATATTCTCCCAGACTACTTTCACATCATCAAAGCATGTTCATTTCTCCCCTTGACAGGTGCTTTGGCATTTTTAAAGAAAGTTCTTGCTGACTGCATGATCCAGCCAACCGGGTAACAGTGCGATGACATCATGCTGGCACATAGCCATTCAGATTTTGCTACATGCTGACATAACAAACCCAAATCAAAGCTTGAACAATGCTTCCTACCATCACTCTGAATAGGGAAACATTTTGGGGTACCCAAATTATCATTGAAAGGAGAGGACAAAGTTTTCAGATGTGATTTTTTTTTTTAATGTGCTCTGTCCCATTTTGATTCAGGCTTACACTGAACCCAAGATCTTCCTCATGCAAAATGTTTTTGTCACTTAATAATGCTTCCCTTCCATGAGCAACATTAGATTATGGCACATGAGTTGAACCACATTCAATTTCAGGTTCTTAAAAAAAAATCCAATTTCTCATTTAATATTTTTGATATTAGTAGTTTAGAAACCCTCTCTCTGCTAACACGAGGACTATAATCTTACCATATATCTTAGTGGAGGCTGGAGTTCCTTGCAAATGAGACCCCCAAGTCCTTTAAGGGTTTCAAACTGGTCATCCCTGTCTGTTGGCATCTGTCCGTCTCAAGAGACAATAGAGTACACCTTCAAGGGTGAAGCCAAACTGTTAGAGAATCACAGTGTCTGCTGCCTCCCATGTTGCTTTTGCTGCGCTGCTGTCCGGGGCACACCTTGGCAGTGTGTATGGAGATGTTGGGCTGCCCAGATGGCAAGACCCCCCTATCATCCTCATTGATGGGGTTCAGAGGAAAGCAGAGCAATATATTTGGCACCAGTTTGGCTGCAGGAGTTGCTGGAGATGATGCTATCCAACTGCATTAGGGACTCCACTCTAGATTTGTGTAGACTTTACTCCTTGGCCTTTTCTTCTCCTGAAGATGCCCCACAAGGCAGTGGGTATTGATTTTTTCTCAGGGTTTACTCCTCAAACCTTTCTCACGCATGAGTGGGGCAGTGGAGGTTTAGGATCAGAGTTTTCCTTCTCCTAGATGGTCTACCTTCCCAGGTTGAAAAGCCCCACCTGCCTCTCATTTTACACGCAGTGGTTCTCAACTTGTGGGCCCCCAGATGTTGTTGGACTACAATTCCCATCATCCCTGAGCTCTGGCCTTGCCACAGGTTGAGAAAGGCTGCTCTACAGCATGTGCAGTAAGTACCTTCTTGAGTGTTGGACCCATATTGGTCTCGTTCACTCAATCCACCAGAGCCTGTCTTCACATGCAGGGGAAGTCCCTAATTCATCAAGCATTTCAGACCCATTGGCGACCATCACCTGGTTTAGCCAATCAGTGGAAGCTGTTTCCAAGGTGTGGCTGCTGTCGCATGCTGACAGCTTCTAGGAGCCGCAAGTGAGAGCTGAGTGCAGACAGAGGACCAAAGGTGGAGAAACTCCCCCAGAAGGAGCATGGTGTGGCCCTCACCAGAGGTACTACCCCTCCCCTAACACCTCTGACCATCCTAGTACTTTCGTATTACTATGAGGCTTGTGAGCTCTGTGTCTTGCTTTTACTCAGGTATATTTAATAAATCTCTGAATCTTTTATGACATGATGCTTCATTCTGTGACCTAGTTACCTGAGTTGGCTTTCACTTGGTGCTTTGGTTCTTCCCAGGAGTCTAATATTTGCCATGCATAGTTCCCGGAAATAGCTAGCATATGCATTGCTAACTCTCCATTTTAATTACATATGTTTGACAGCGCATTAAAAAATGGCAAGATAAATACAGATTTTGAGCGTGTTCTTTGGGGAAAGTTTACAAATGGAGAACATTTCTGTACTGAAAGTAGTCAGCGTACAGCTACAGGGCAAAATATTTGATGTGCAATCACTCAAGTGAAAGTTAGCACCGGCCAGATTTGCTGATTGGTTATGATTAATCAAGTGGCCACCAGCAGTTTCCTCCTTTTAAGAACAAAATTATTCTCATTCATTTCCTACAATGCCAACTTTGAGTAGCTGAAATAAGTAACTGATTAGGAGGGCAGTTGCTTTCATGCCTGGCTGGCATCTGGTTGGCCACCTATGTTGGAAACAGGATTTCAGACTAGGGCTACATTTAGAATTGGGGCTTATTCCATTAGCTTTCCTGGTTATAGTGCTAGTGTTTCTGTCCTGACCTCTAACATTTCTTTTACATTGCAGTACCTATTGTCTTATGGAACTGAGGTCTTTTGATCAATATACTGCCATGTCACAGTAAATTTTAAATGGCAGGAAAGAATAGTATGCCGGAATACAATTCCAGATGTTGCCATGTGAAATAACAATGCAAAGCTCCCATGGTTTTCAAAAGCAATGAGGGTTTTTTCTGGGGGGGGGGGGGACATGGAAATGAGCACTAAAGTTCCACTAGATTTCCTGAAATGGCTTTAATGTCACATGCAGGATCATATAAAAGGCAGAGACAATCAGGTAAGGAAACATCAGGAAAAAGGAATAAAGTGATGTCTGAATGCAAGTTAGATAAGGGATGGGGATCCTGCAGCCCTACAGATGTTCCTGGATTCCAGCCCTCAGCAGCACTGGCAATGCTTTGGGATGATTAGAGTTGTTGTTTAGCATCAGCTGAAGGCCTACAGGTTCCCCATCCATAGCCGGGGTGGGTCTAACAGTACTATTTTGTTCATATAGTTACCCAAATATCTAGAAGTTGTTAGCAAGGAAAAGCTGTGTGAGCCTTGCAAGTTTAAATTTTTATACTCTCTCAAGCAAGATAAAAGTCTAATAAAACAGATCTTTCTAGAATTAAAAAGCCCCCTATACCTAATCAAGAATGCAATCCACAAACTGGGACTCCCTAAATTCTCCTTTCTGTGCCTCCTCATGCTACGTTAAATGCCATTGCAGGTGGTCTCTTAACTTCCCAGAACATCATCTGAGAGATGCAAAGGACAGTAGATGAGAACAACCTGTGGTGAGAGAGGCCATGCAAAGGTCAGAGGTTTCCACACTCAGGGGACTGTGGAGCAGGTCTGGAGAGCAGGTGTGGCCAAAGGGCCGGATAGGCAGGCATGGAGAGCCACATCCAGCTTCCAGGTCTGGGGTTTTCCACCCTCCTGCAATATAGACCCGACTCTCATTCTTGCTGGGACAGTCATAAGCACTCTGCAGAAGCTGTTAGATAATATAGCAAAGGCTCTAAGGTGGTAAATCAGCAGGTAACAAAGGCTCTGTGCTTTCTTTCTCAAAGACGGATAGTAGTGCAGCATTGAAGAGATGAGCAGCAGGGATTCAGCAATGGACCAAGTAACAGAAGGGATAGTTGTATGTTTTTCAACCACTTAATTCTATGCAACTTTTACTTCAGACACCCGGCATGCATGCATGCATGCATGCATGAATGAATATTGTATTTGCATGTTGGCACTCCCTATGCATACAGATGTACACACGGGGGGGGGACTCTTCTGATGTTGCAGGAGCATAGTGGTGGGGTGCAGCAGGCCCCCTCTACACATTCATCAATATGTGCAGAGAGTCAAGTGTACCCCTCTAACGTCTTCACAACCTGTATGTTACAGCTAATGCCTAAATGAAACTGAACTGAAAGAGATGCATAATCTCAAAGGTTTTGATTGGTGTAATTTTCATTGGAGGTTAACTCAATTCCAATGGAATATTTTTACATTTGCTTTCTAAATTTTCTTGCTACTTTCTTGCTTCTTTCCACAGGCCTTCAGGGCTGAGAAGGCAGCCCACATAAACAAAATACATTACTACCTCAGCTAAATATGAAACAATTTGCTATCTCCCTCTCTCTGTCTCTCTCTCTCCCACCCCCCACCCCCACGTCAGAGGTGGTAGGAAGTCCTATTTTGTCTGATACTGCCAAATACTTCGCTCTACACACACCCTTTCCTCAAAAAAAATGATGTAAATAGTTAAGTATTTTGTTTTCCATTTCAATTACTTCTGAAGCTTTTAGTGCTTCCAATAACTATGTGAGTGATGAATTGGCATAAATAAAATTTTCGCTTCGTGCTGTGTGATAGCCAGCTCCAGCTCCCAAGAGCAAGCTAGCTCATGGGCAGCCAGTGTTTGATCGCACACTCATTGAACACTAAAATCTCCCTGGCTGAAATTCTCAGGGGAGGCAGGATTGGGGCCGTCACATCCATTCACTCTCCTGTTTAGCTTTCTAGTAACGTTTGGCAGATGCCTCCCCAGGGAATGCAGCGTTCCAAGTGGTAAGAGCTTTCAGTGCTGTGATTAAGATTAATAACCTTGTGGGCACACATTTTCACACAGTGGCTTTATTTTAGAAAGACATAACCAGATGTGCCTTCACTACCACTCTGATTCTGTCCTCAGTGCTTATTTCAACTCTAGCACACACACAAATTGGAAATACAGATACATCCACATCTGTGTATGGGGGGAAAAACCCACCACAAATGTATTGAGGAACTACCTGCCCAGCCCCCATTGTACTTCCGACAAAAAAAGGGGAGAGCTTCATTTATTAAATATATTTCCAGCATCTTCATGTAAATTGCAAACACTCTATGCACACATCTCAGCAGAACATGACTGTGGCACAAAGGCTGTTCTTCTGCATTCATTTGCTTGATATTTATCTCATCTAATATGTAAATTAAGATGCTGCAGCAGTCATTAGCATGAGCTAATGTTTCCTTTAAGCTAAGAGAAATCTCTAGCTGATGCAGAGTGGAAGAAATAACTGTACCCATCTCTAGAGCTAATGACGGTCTTATCGGCTTTTCCTTTGTTGTGAACTGGAGAATGAGCACATAAAAAGAAGAGAGAAAGTTACATGAATAAAAAATGGAAGGGAAACGCTTTTTCAGCCCAAAGACTGCATTCCTTTTTGAGCAATCTTCCTGAAGTCACATCCCAGTTGTGGTGGGAAGGTTCAGAGTCAAAAGTGGGCAGAGAAATGAATGTATATTGTACCTTTGTACAGTAGGGTAGTTAATACAGAGACCCACACATCCCTCTCTGTGCTCCGTCCAGGGCAAGCAAGAAGCAATATCGGGACTTCAGGGAAAGATTCCAGCCAGACAAAAACACTCAAGGTGGGAGAATCCTGAAGGCCAGCTAGAGAAGTCTGGAGGGCCAAACAGTGAGGCCTATTATATGGCCATATTTTCTATTAAAATACAAGGCTACAACCTGGGTAATAATTTGCATTTAGCTACTTTCTTTTTCTGGGCAGGTAGGGGGCAAGTATTCCTTAAGGCAGGCATTTAACTGGAAATGGCACCATATTCATTAGCAGACCTATACCTTGCTGACAACCAATGAAGGAGGATTCAAGTAGCTTTGAGTAAAATACCTCAGAAACGAGGAAATGTTCCATGGGTTGCCTGCTTGGTGGCCAGTGGGGAGGGAGGCAGGAAGGGAAAGACTCAGAGTGTGTGTGGTTTTATATTTTAAAACTCCACTTAAATCACAGCACCTTCATGACCACAGGAATAAAACAGAGTTGGATTCTGCTTCCTGATGCTAAGCACCTTTACTTGGGAATAAGCACCATTTTGTTGGCTAATACATTTTGAAAGCAAAACTAATAAAATGAGCATCTGTAACTATGTACATGCCTGGCTGGCTGCCATTTGACTCTAAAAATCATCTTGTTTTTTTTTTTTAAGGACAATCTTGCAACCAGTATCAGCCATAGTGAACTGTGGAAATGCCCATGCCAGCCAAGGTGCTGATGGAAAGTGTGTTTGTTACTGTCTCCATCATCTGCTGCTCTTTGGGTGGCCATTTGTGGGCTTTCTGGGCTGTGAGGTTCTAGATTTGTCCCCAAAGCCCTGCCCTAGCTGTACCATTCTTGGTGCCACAGCCTTTCCAGAGGCCCCTCCAGACATCCGTTTTAACTGTGCATTCATGATTATATGTTCTCATGATGGTTCTGCTTTCAACACCATTTGCCCCTGCTAAAGTTTTGGGGGCAGACATACTGTTTTATTTCCAATTGGTTCCCTGGTCTCTTGCTGAAATCCTGTAGCTTTTCATACCACAAATGCTCTGGGGATGGTGTTTGCTTTTGTTTTGTCCTGCTTTTGTTGTGCTATAGCACAAGAGTGTTTTTCCTGATGACAGTAATGTGATAACACCGGGGAAGCATCACAAAACAACTATTAAATTGGAATGGTGTGTGGAGGGCCTGGCATAAATCCACTACTAATGCACTATTATTACAATAATGCTCTATTATTGCATCAATGACACGCTGCAGAATATACCCTCCCCAAAACCTAAAATCCAACCAACCTGAAGCCTCACTCACCCACCCCTATATTTTCCTTTCAATGCCAACATGATCCACAGGTTTATTGGGAAAGAAAATCTTGCTGTTCTGCTAAAGGAGGATGGCTTTGCATTGCTTATTAAATCCGTGTGAAATCCAGTACTGTCTGCAATTATCTCCTTTGATTTGTAATTTGGTTTGGAATGCCTGCTTCTCACCTGGGAACTTATTTTTTTGAACCTTACAGCTCTTGGCAGACTCCTAAGGACCACAAAGCTGAAGCTGTTGCTGCTGCTAAGGACCTCGGTTGATTTCCATAAAGTCGCTAATCATGTCAAGTGTCACTCGTGTTGGCAAACTTGAGAGTTCCCAGGGATGAATGTAGAGGGAATAGGGAGGTCAGCGGGAAGAAAGAAAAATGTTAACTCACTAAAGTGAAGGGAAACAAGAGAACAAAAGGTCGCAGCTATCTGTTACCTTTGGGCCACACTAATTAGACATGGAAGTTAGTCTGCCATTGATTGTGTAGGATGTAGCGGGGAGTTTAAGTTGGGGCATTTGGAAGACGTCAGGAGCACAGGTGGGAACTGCCACTGGTCCCAGAGAAGAGCAAAGAAAGAGAGAAATTGTTGAGAGAGACAAGGCGGTGTGTGTGAGCTGCAATTGAGATCTTGATTGATTGTGCGCGTGCGCGCACACACACACACATACACACACACAAAACCACTAGAGATGGGGGAGAAATTGGATTCAGTTTGTATTTTATTCCAAAACAATACAGAAACAGAAGCATAGCCATCCTTCAAAATTCTCACTTGTCAGAATTTTGCAGTGACATTCTCCAGCCAAGTAAAGTGTACAAAAATCAAATCCTGGAGCAAACTGTGCAAAGTATGTATATTGGTTAAAACAGCATAAAAATGTATTATATTAGAGAAAGTTGGTTTACAAAAATGTGTATGCAAAATTGTTTAGAAAAATGTGTACATGAGGAGAAGTTTGCAGTCAAATGCTGTCGAATTTTCATGAGGACTCTATAAAAAATTGCATTCTTATGTGGAAATGTGTGGAGGTGAACTTAATATTGGAAAAATAAAAAAACAGGGAAACTGAAATTGACAGACTTGCTGATCCTGAGTTGATTCATGCACATGTGTTTGAATATAAAACATGAGAAGCATAAGAAGAGGCTGCCGATGAGGCCAATGGCCCATGTCATCCAGCATCCTGTTCTCACAGTGTCCAACCAGATGCCTGAGGGAAAGATGTGCAGAGAAATCTTATGCATACTTACTTTGAAGCATTTCTCACTGTCTAACTCTACATGACAACCTAGTGTCTCTGGGAACAGTATACCATAACCAGGACACCACCATCACCATAAAGGCCACCCCAAAATGGTGCCCCTCTCCCCACCTGGGAAGAAGGAATGAGGAAAGATCTACATCAGGGATAAGGGAGGCTGCCCCGGTGAATGCTGCCACATGAGATAGTTACCTCAACTTGCCTCATGTGCAGGCTGGCCCTGCTGACAGAGTTGATAGGTATACAGTGGTGGGACTGGTGCTCATTGGGACTGGTAGGGTTGAAGGCAGGGAGACCAGCACTAGGTGGAGCCAGAGCCAATGAGAGGTAGAATCATTGAGGACAATGAGAGGACAAAATTTTAGCTTTGTCCTTCTCATCGTCCCTTATATCAGATTAGCACTGAGAGTAAAGAGGAGGAAGCTGGCAGGCAGTGCTGTCCCCTGGGAATGTTGTCAGCCGGAAGGTGGAGATTGGTGGAGGGTAGAATGAGGTTGGGACACAGGTGGCACTGTGGTCTAAAACACTGAGCCTCTTGGGCTTTCTGATCAGAAGGTTGGTTGTTCAAATCCTCGTGATGGGGTGAGCGCCTGTTGCTCGGTCCCAGCTCTTGCCAACCTAGCAGTTTGAAAGCATGACAAAAAGTGCAAGTAGATAAATAGGTACCGCTTCGGTGGGAAGGTAAACAGTGTTTCCGTGGGCTGCTCTGGTTTCAGTATTCCATTGTGCCAGAAGCGGCCTAGTCATGCAGGCCACATGACCCAGAAAAACTGCGGACAAACGCTGGCTCCCTCGGCCTGTAAAGCGAGATGAGTGCCCCAACTCCAGAGTCATCTGCGACTGGACTTGACTGTAAGGGGTCCTTTACCTTTTTTTTTTAGAATGAGGTTGGTGAGACAGAGCCCTATTCACCCTAATGGACTAACCTCTGCTACAGAGATAAGGGGAGACAGACAAGTGGGAGTGAGATGAAGTAAGTAGTCCTGGGAAATGGGTGAAACTCTAAATGTTAGACTGAAGAAAGAAACCATATTTTTAAAAACCACCACATATAGTATGGGGGCTGAACTATTTAATTTATTCTTTTTACCTCCTGCCCTTCTTCTAAAGATGCTTTATCCTTGCAGCAAAATATACAGATTATTGAGGTTCAAGGCTAAGCAGAGATTTGAAACTTGGACATTTAAACTTAACCCTCTAATCACTACCCTGTGCTTTCTTTCAGATGGTGCTAATTAAAAGCCATGACCATGTTTGTAAACAGACTAAAAATATAAAATAAATCCCAGAATGAAGTTTTTATCAAAGTAGTTGGACTGCATAACTTAAGGCTGGGTTGGGATATGTGTAAGTCTCTCCGTACCAACCAAAATTCTAAACCACCCCGAGAATGAGGCAGAAAAATTGAAGCCCCTTTCATGGGGGAAGGAAACTCTTAGAGGAATTGGAGGAGAGATTTCAGCACAGCTCTAGCTTGGATGCTGTTGTGATAGCTAAGAAATTGGAGACTCATGAAGGCATAAGCATCCCACTGGCACAACAGGCAATATATTTCTGAACTTGAATTTGTACTGATGTCAAGGTAATTATTTTTGGCTTGGTGTTCCCAGAATCTAAAGAGTAGGATGTCAGGTTTAGCCATCTATGTAAAATAGGATCTCACTTTGCACTGTTTCTGTATATGACTGTGAAGCAGAACTAATATATTTTAACTGATAAATACATCAAAGGGAGTATGTCTGAAGCAATAAACAGTTCCTATGGTTGGGGGGGGGGGCTGTTTATGCACTACAGGAGAGTGTAGTTTTGGGTTGGCTTTTTTTTTTAAAAAAAAGCAAAGCTTTGATGTAGCTATCATGGTTATAATGAAAGTAGTAGCTGGATTTTATTGCTGTTTAAACATCTCTAGATTCATGACAGAGGCACTACAGGGTCTCAGTAGTTGCAGTCACCTCGCTCTGAAGACCTGTTTGCCCACTTCCACAGCAGAGAACCATTACTGGAGTTGGCATGACATGGAGCTGCAGAATGAGCAAATGATTTTTTTTTGTGGGCAGACTCATCAACTCAGGTGTACCCACAAAAGTCTGCCTTTGGGGGCTACTAGTTTTTCAGACTCATCTCTGCTGTGGCTCAGAGTATACAGGATGGTCTTTTCATGGGCAGGGATGGAGAAGAATATTCTGGGTCCCTGTGTTGACAGACCTGGAGTTTTATTTTGAGTGGTTGAGAGTATTCCCGTAGCCTTTTGATGCAAACATCACCACAAAATGTATGGAAGAAATGGGTAGCACCTATGCTGTGGGACACCTTGTTGATTGCCATTATAAAACACCACTGTTTTTAGATGCCTGCTGAAAACTTGTCCTTTTTAGCAAGCTTATCCAGACACATCATTAGCAATAATTGTTTGTTTTAAATGTTCCATTTGTTCTTATATTTATTTTCAATTATGTATATTTGTTTTTATTTGATTTTTTTATTTCATATATGTATATAATTGGGCAAGAAAGTTCATATTTATCTTTTTATTTAGTTCTCATTGTGCAAGAATCCAGTCCTTAACTCCATAGTGATGTTGCTCACCCTGAGCTCCTCCCCTTCTTTCCCCAGCAACAGCCTGTGGCCCTATGGGCGGCCTCAGGAGTCAAATGGCTTTGAGCCCTTTGCTCTTGAATTTTCCAAGGACGTCTCTGCTGGCAATTCTCTCCCTTCCCCCCTCCTAACATAACACCTCATAACTTGGCAGCTCTGGGTTCTGCTGCAGTTCAATCCTGTCTCCTTCTTCTCTTGAAACTACTGGGGAGGGGAGGCGATTCCCCCCACTCCTCCTCCCCCGAGGGAAGCAAAGGAGAAGGAGGGGGAGCTTCCCAGCCTTCCCCTTCAGCCTTCCCAGTTCAGTCCCTGACAAATGACTATTTTCAGCCTCCATAGTTGGAGGCAGTAATGCTTCCAAATACCAGTTGCTGGAGACCACAGGAGGGGAGACTGCTCTTGTACTCAGGTCCTGCTTGTGCATTTCCCATTGCCCTCTAGTTGGCCACTGTGAGAACAGGATGCTGGACCAGATGGGTCATTGGCCTAATCCAGCAGCCTCTTCATATTTTTGCTAGCATTCTTTGCTAGTATATTCGTGGTGGTGGTGTGGTGTGGTGTGTGTGTGTGTGTGTGTGTGTGTGTGTGTGTTAAAGAGATTAACAGAAAAGAACTCAAGTAACAAGCAAGAATATTTTGCTCACCTGAAGTCTCACTGGATTTTTTTATTTTAAAATAATGGATTTTTATTGAATCTTTTACAGTTCATGGCATGTTGCTGCCTGTATTTTGATCTTCAGCCTTTGGTGAACAGAATGTAAAAGAAGAAGAAGAAGAAAGCATGCATACAGTTTAGCTTTGGAAGGTCAAATTGATTTTGCAACACTAAAATGAAATTGAATTTCTGTACATTTATTTGCAAATCAGCTTTCTTAACCTATGGTATGAGATTGGTCACAGGGAAAGAGAGGTGGGAAAATGCAATATATATTCAGAGCAACTTTGCACTTTAAACCAAAAGGCCAAATGCACCATCACTAATATGAATCTGGCTGGTGGTGCTTTTTGTAATCACTGAAAGAGAAACTGGCACACCTTGTCCCGTGACCAAATGTTCTGATGCAGGGAAAGCTTTCACATCTAACTGTGGGGATGGATGTGTGAGTCCAAACATTAAAAAATACAGAATCATAAGACTGTAGAGTTGGAATGTACCCCTAGTTCAACGCCTTGCAATGTAGGAATAAGTTGCCTTATACTGAGTCAGACCATTTGTCTGCCATTGTGTCAGCATCCATACTTTACCGCTTTGCTGTTATTTCTTTCCCCAACAGTCCTTTGGGAAATACTTTATTTTATTTTTATTTTTTTAATAATATTTATTAAGAAATGATGAACTTGGAAACTAAGCCTGTTCTCCCAGCAGCAAAATATCAATTCTTGAGGGGGTACGACTCTAATGCTCTCAGGAATCCCTGCCAGGTAACAGGTTAATTGGATCTGTTTACAGTAAACAGGTTAATTAGGAGCAGGGCTTTTTTTTTCCAGCTGGAGCTCAGCTCCAGCTCCTCTCTCTCTCTTTTTTTAATAATATTTATTAAAAATTTTCCAGAATAAAAAGGAAAGATAGCAAGAAAAAAAGAAAAAACAAATATGATTTACACTTGGTTTCAGTGGCATCTTTCTCGGACTTCCCCCCCCCCCCTCTTGAATTCCATTTCCCTTAAATTGATTCCACAGATTCTTACCCCAAATTTTAAAACCTTATTTGTAATTTTAAATAACCCATTTATTCCAAATTAATTTATCTTATTTATCTTAACGAACCATTTCTCCTTATATTTTATATAATTCCCTAAGATCGACCCCATTTCCCTTCCACGAATTCCCCTATTTTCAAACAACAAACATGAAAAAAGAAAAGAAAGAAATAATATATAATTTTACAGCCTTTAGATTCCAAATCTCTCCCCCCCCCCCATTCCCCGGTTCCAATCCCCAAAGTTCATCCATTGTCTACTGCCAGCCTGGTGTATCCACGTCTATATCTCAACTCCACTTTGCCGTCTTTTGATAGCTTTTAATTTCAGAAAGTCCAATCTCGAAAAAACTCTCAGAAAAAGTCATTGTTCTTCCATCCAGACCTCTATGTTTAAGAGTCTAACTTAAATTCTATTTCTTGGTCCTTTTAAAGTCTGGATGTTCCAAATACTCCGGCTTCAAATTTGGTCCAGCTCTTATTCCTCAGGTTGCTTTTTCCTGTTCTGCTGCAGAAACCTTCTAATTCAGAAACTTCTTGTTCTCCACAGAGGCTTTTGTTATTCAGGAACATAACTTGCGTCAAGTCCCTTCCTTTCTTCAATAGATAAATCCGTTGTCTCCTTTAGTATAGAAACCTCTGTAGACAAAATAATGCTTCGTTTTTGCAGCTTTCCCAAGAGATAACAGATCCTGCTCAAATTCATAGTATTTTTCCACTTGCTGCTACTGTTGCAATGTCCCAGCCTCCCTCTAGAGGGAATATGGTAACTTAATTTCTTTCAAAATCAGACCCAAAAGTCAAATAACTTGTTGCCTTTATTTCCAATAATTTATGTCCAAATTGTAACAAATCTAACCAGCAAAGCCATCGTAACAAAGTTCTCTTTTATTTTCCTGCTTTGACAGCTACTTTGACAGCTGTCAAAGTTTCTGTGTCTCTTCACCAGTCTCTCATAGCGGATCGTTCCCGGTTCCTGGGGGGGTTGCATTTTAGTTCCCACAAATCAGTCTTCTCCTCCAGCACAATTATTGTAATTTCCCTTCGTGAAGTTAAAAATTTTTCTCAGGTAAACAAGTTCATCTCTCGATCTTAGTTGTCAAATCCTTGCGTTGAGCCATCTACAACAGGGGGGGGGCGGACTTCCTTTTTGCACTCCCCCCGCTCGCTCCAAATTCAAAGATCAAATTTCCCTTTTAAGTCCAATCAATTTACTCACGGGTTGTTCCTTTTAGTCCAAATCCGAAATTTTCAAAGAAGAAGTCGTTGCTCTCCGCCGAATGGCATGCGGCTTCGCTGGGCAGGGGAAACATTGGACTCACAGCACCACACCCCCCCCGTCACCCGCTCCGCAGCCTTTAAAAAGGCTCCTTTGCGGGTCGGGGGGCGCAAACGGTGCCCGCCGAGTCACCAAGTCCATGGGCATCTCCGCCCATGGTTTTTGAGGGTCCCCGCGTCGCCGGCACAGCAGGACCCGACCCCTACCCAGCCGACTCCCTCCGGAGCTCGGAGGGAGTCCGCCATTCGACTGTTTTATAGTCTCTATATTTCAGTACATGGAAGATAGGGTACCTGTTTATGGTACAACACAAAGCTCAGAACAAACATAGTCCAGAAAGCAGCCTTATATTGAGTCGTAGCATTGGTCAATCTAAACTCGGTATTGTCTATACTGAGTGGCAGCTGTTCTTCAGGATTTCAGATGGCAGTCTCTACCAGCTCTACTGAGAAATGCCAGGGACTAAACTGGAGAGCTTCTGTATGGAGAAAGGAACTGCTCTACCACTGAGCTATGGCACTTCCTCTAAAGGGAAGTTTTAAAAAGTTAAAAGGGAAGTTTCCTAAAACAATGAATTTGTCCCTTTAAAGTGTTGCAGCTACAAATGTGTGAATCTGTCATTCTTGCTCAACTGGGCAATCTTGGCTCAGTCACTCTGCCTATCAGCCTAATCTACCCCATGTGATGATAAACACAACCTCATATACTCTATTCTAAGTTCCCCAAGTGAAAAAAGGTATGGATTCCATGTAATAATTAAGCCAATGCAGTTATTGATTTGAGACTTTGACTAAGGAATGCAGACACATCATGAGAACAGGTGATATATTGTTCTAGTCTTATATCCTTTGGTAAAAAATAAATGATAACATTGAAAAATAATTAGACACATTGATGGCTTTAGAGAATGTATAAAATAAGTTAGAACTGACTGGTCTAATTCTTGTTAAAGGAGAAGTTACAACTTTCTTCCACAAAAGACCTATCGAAGAATATTTCCTCTTTCACTCGCTGTGACCAATTCCTTATAAGTCAGCCACATGCTGTCTACCCATCCCTCAATGGTTATCACCTCTCACTTTCGGGATTCTCCTTATTCAAAGCCTGGATGCAGCTGTTCCTCATCAGGCCCCCTTGTGCTTTGTACCATAAGGGCCGTAATTAAAATCGCTTTTCAACTGCAGCATGAGGTGGGTGGAGCTTTTCCTCTTCCTCTCAGTCTTCCACATTTCCAGCACTTCAATGCTTTCGTGAGACGTACGGCAGCACTCATTGTTCCTTTTTATGATGATGTCGAACAGAAGTTTGTGTAAAACATCCAGGAGCTTTTATTGGCTGAGTCGGATTTGTTCTTTGTAATAACTTAACTACTGTATTCAGACTTGAATGCATTTGAAAGCTGCAACAAGAGACGTGGGTAGGAGAGAGCTGCTATTAGCATCTGCTACATGCCATTTCCCTAGCTTTATCTTCCTAAATGGTATTGTTAAACATGTCGCCCCTTCCTACCCCCCAAAAAAATCATTTTCCCAAAGTTGATGTGCACCTTTTAATTCCCCTGGGAGGAAAGCCTATGTTTTCCTACCTTTCTAAAGCCTTTTCTGCCCCTCCCCAACACACTCTTTGTTTAAGGTTTTTTAAAATCCTGATTTATGAAGAATCCGAAAGGGTGAATAAAATGGCTTCGTTATTACTTTTGTCCCTTTGTGTCATCATCTTACTGAATATGCTTGACTAAATTATAAGGTATTTCAGAAATATTTATGTTGATTGCTTTGTTATATACAACTGCTACCAGATATTGGGAATTATAGCATAATGTTAATTTATCTACTATATATTTTGGAAAGTCACTTGTCTGTCTGTTTTCTATAGGTTTGGATGCTCCTTATTGTTGCCAAACTTGGTGTGAAGGTTCCCAGGAACTGCATTTTGGTAGGTGGGCGAGATGGATGTACTATCTAAAGATAGTGCTAGGTTTCTCCAGGGGTAGAAGTAGCTCCAGTATTTTATTTATATTTAATCTTTTTTTAGTGAGGATCCTTCAGGATCAAAAGGCAGGCTAGCACCAACAAAATGGAATATGCCTGAACCCTCTGGACTTCCTATGAGTACGTTTTCAACACCAGCTTTCCAAGGACAACGCCAGTGACCTTCTCTCATGCACTACCAGCAGCCCAAAATGAACTATGAAGCAAAATTATATTAAACCCTCAGCAATCTTAATTGTTTTCATTTGCCTCTGTTCACTTTGAAATTCTAAGGATTAAAAAAAAAGACATCCGAATAAGCTAAGAATAATAGAGTTTTAAAAAGCTTAGCAGCAGGGCTTATTTTCACTTCTGAGCTAAAAATGCTTTAACACCAGATGATGGGGGGGGGGGAGCTCTGTGCTTCTGATTCCAGACATAATACCTACAGCAGTGCTTTGCAAAATGTGAATGGGGCCTCCTGGAATTGTCAGTGGAAATGTGAGCTTTCCCATGAGGCACAGAGTCCTCCTAGAATATGAATTGATTTGGGTCAGAAGAGTGACACTGAGCTAACCTCCATCATCTTTTGAATTTAAGAATCCCTGGAGTGGAATGTCAGTTTCGGCACACTATCTTTCTCTTTGTTATGAGAAAATCCTTCTGGATTTAGGGTGGCCACTTACATACTATCAACAACAAAAGAAGAGACAGGTTTGCATAAAACATGTATATGCTAATTGATGTGTGTAGATGCAGATTTAGAAATAATGACTATAATTTAAATGAAAATACAACCTGCCTTACCCGAGTGGAGAAGCCTCTCACCACACGACCTGTATCCTTTGGCTCAGTCTACTGTCTAGGTCCTAACTCTTGATGGACAACTTCAAGGTCCCTGCTCTCCCTTCTGAATGTTATTCTTCTTTCAGTTTCAGTTTAGATCTTCTTTCAGTTTAGATCAGGATAATCCTCCAAACCTACAGAGTGCCCTCTGTAAAGTAGAAAACATGGCCACCCTTTCGGAGCTCACTTCAGTACTAGGCTTGACAAACTGAATTATTTCCTTAAAAATTATAAGCATCCTCTCTCTTCTGAAACCAGAAAATCTGGCTGGAACATGAGAGATATTCTTCTTTCTGATGGTCCTCAGCCTCCGGAACTCCCTGTTCCAAGAGACCCATCTGGCTTTCATATTAGTATCTTTTCAGTGTCTTCTTAAGATTTTTCCTGTGCAGGCAGACACTTATCTTGGCCAAATGCAGCCCACTAGCTACATATTCTAGCCTGCTGGGGACTGTTGCTTTTGTGCTTGAAAACAAACCCAGCTTTATCGAGTCTCTGTGGTCATCAAACATGGCCAGCGGACAACACTCTGCTTAGTGGGTCACAAGATGTGCTGGCCTGCCTTCATGTTTTGCAAAGGAAAGGATGGCCAGTTTTAATTTCTGCTTGATGTTTTATGTAAATAATGTTAACTAAAAACCAGTTATCAAAAGCAGAAAACCCTTTAAAGGCATTTGCAGCTTCTGTTACCCAAATCCTCATGCATATTCCTATCCCTGTTCCCAAGAATTTCCTCCCGAGGTCCACACATTGCCCTTGATGTCAGTGGCAGCACTGCATGCAAATTGAACGCAAAAGCACGGCTGTGAATATTGCAAGTTGCTTTCCCCGCCTTCCGAGCTGCGCAAGTAGGTATCCCCCCCCCCATACTTTGCTATAAATTCATGGGGGAAACTATGAAATTTACCATCTTGCCCTGAGATATCTATAAATGTATGATAGTTTTTACAATTCATAATGTAAAAAATGGGAATGATTTACTGCATTCTGCAATAACCACCAACAACCAAGGACATTTGTGGTGTGCTCTTTATGCACAACATACCATAAATAATGTTAGCATGAGTCATTATCATGTAGCTATAAAAATGCCTGCCCAGCCCCTTAGAGACAGGCCTCTGGTGACGGAAGGGAGTAGACCATCCAAATGCCTTGCATATTTGGTAAGTGGGCTTCTAGCCTGGCTCTTTGGCCCTCTTTCTCCCTGCCCCATAAATGCTATTTCCAGAAGCTACACTGAGACTTTTAACAAAAGGACATTTAGGCTGCAGTCCTAGGCACACTTAGGACGCAGGTGGCGCTGTGGGTTAAAGCCTCAGCGCCTAGGACTTGCCGATCGAAAGGTCGGCGGTTTGAATACCTGCGGCGGGGTACGCTCCCGCTGCTCGGTCCCAGCGCCTGCCAACCTAGCAGTTCGAAAGCACCTCCGGGTGCAAGTAGATAAATAGGGACCGCTTACCAGCGGGAAGGTAAACGGCGTTTCTGTGTGCGACTCTGGCTTGCCAGAGCAGCGATGTCACGCTGGCCACGTGACCCGGAAGTGTCTCCGGACAGCGCTGGCCCCTGGCCTCTTGAGTGAGATGGGCGCACAACCCCAGAGTCTGTCAAGACTGGCCCGTACGGGCAGGGGTACCTTTACCTTTACCTAGGCACACTTACTTGGGAACAAGCCCTGTGGAACTTTGTTGAACCTGCTCCCAAATAGGAATAGAGGAGTAATTCGATTAAATTTGCATTCAAAGGTGAATCTATCAAATCTGCATTTTTTTTGGGGGGGGGATATGAGAACCAAAACACTGTCATCCTTCAAAATTCACACTTATCCAAATTTTGCAGTGCAGTTCTCTAGCCAAACCATGTTTACAAAAATGTATATATTAGAAGGGAAATGTGTCCCAAATTGAATATATTAGTGAAAATAACATACAAAAATGCATTATATTATGATAAACTTGCACTAAAATGCTGAAGAATTTTCATGAGCATTTAAAGAAAAAACCTCAAATTGCTGAACAAATGTAGGAAAGTGAATTGAAATTAGGGAAAATGATAAATGAAGGGAACAAAAATTTCCATCCTTACTTCCAGATAGGGGGCCACCTTCCAGTGGTACGCAAGCCAGAAGCAAAAGTGGGTGGGGCAATGAATGCAAATCTTCTTTTACTGTAGGCTAGTTTCTTTGACCAAACTGTGGGAGGCAGTGAGAGACAGGAGTGCCTGGTGAGCTCTGGTCCATGGGGTCACAAAGAGTCGGACATGACTAAACAACAAACAAGTTTCTACACACTCTCCTACACCTATCTTTGTCCTCCATCCAGACCATCAAGAGGCATTATCAGAGTTTAAGGACACATTTCAGCCAGGCAAAAACACTGAAAGAAGATGTGAGCAGGTGAATGCATAACCTTGCTGCAGGTTATGGCCTGTGGAGAGCTGAGAGGGCCAGAAAGAGCACCTGGAAAAAACAAACATGGACAGATTTGTCCATCTTACATGTATATGTGTGTGTGTCTATGGCCTTTTAGTTTCTGCTGCAGGACAAATGTTGCCTATAACCAAATGAGATTCAATGCAATTCAGTGCAATTGGGGAAAAGAGATAGCTCGGAGGGAGAACATATGTTTGGTACAGGAAAATCCCAGATTCAATCTCTGGCATCTTCAGGTAGAGCTGGGGACACTCCTGCCTGAAACCCAGGACCGGCAATACCATTAGGCAGAGTGAGGAAACAATCTCAGGTGGTAGACACTGGGGGCAACAACCATTCAACCCTTCCTTCTGAACCTTCTAGCCATTTCCCTCCGCTGGAGATCAGAATGATTTCCACTACATGTCGGTTAAACACCCTCTTGAGTAGCCTGCTGGCTTACATTGCACTAGAGGATGCCATTCCACCACAATTCACAGCCCTGGCCCACCCATGAGGCCAGGTGCAGCAACCGCCTCAGGTGACAAAATGCCTTAGGCTGGCTCGGACCATTTAAGTAACAAGATTTAACTGCCAACCCACTTAGCTTATGTATATGCAATGGGCTGCTGGTGCTGGTACCATCTTCTCCTTTGCCTCAAGCAGCAAAATGTCTTCGGCCGGCCCTACTGAAACCTTGGAGAGCAGCTGCCAGCTAGACTGTCAGTTGTCTTACTTGGCATCAGTCAGCTTCCTATGTTCTCAGTTCATGTTTCTGGGGCCTCCACACCGTCTCCAAATTTTATGGCACATTTCTAGAGTACGGAACATCTCTTAGAAATCTGACTGCTGAGCAGCAAGGCTAAATAATGTACAGCAGGTGCTGATTAGAATAATAAATGACACAAAATGATGCCTGGCATATAAAGGAAATTTTGTTCCTACCATTGTCAGCGGAATAATTGCACTTCTCAAAGCTCCAAACTAAGGGTAATTCCAGCTGCATGGCAGTAAACAAAAACCTCCCCACTCCTTTCACTTAATATTCTTTTCTCTCTCCTTTGCCCCATTCCTCAGCTTCCGTATTATTATCTCCTTCTGCATTTTGAAATAATGATCAAGTGTCATTACTGATTAACACATTTTTTTTTAACAAAAGCCACTGAAAGAACCAAAGGGAATCTCCCAAGGGTGCATGATATAAAGAAGGACAACCCCCACCTCCCAATTATTTGCATCTGCAGAAAGAATAAGTTATTCCATTGTCTTCTCCTTTGAAACTATCATGCTTCAGCCTTTTGCAAGCTTCCAGTCAGATTCCATTAATCATAGCTGATCTGGCCAGAATGATTTGCTTTATCTTTGTTTGTTTTTTCCCAGCACAGGTTGTGGACTAATTGATGGGGGCAGCCTGGGCCTGTCCTCTCCTTACAGAAAGGAGCTGTGGTGGTGCAGATACTTGAGAGCTAAGTCCCTGTGTTTGCTTGATAGTTTTGCCTCCTTTCTAGGCCACTGAGTAGGAAATAATAAGACACCTAGGGTGTGTACACATTACCGGTGGTAGAGCTCAGTGAAGTTGTCCCCCCATCTCAGTGTGTTTTACAGTGCTTTTCCTCCTCTCTGTTTATATCAACATGCTCAGTAAGTGTCAGATTCATTTCTCTTTGTGTTTACACCAGGAGGCATTGACAGGGCAGGGATGTCTTTACCCTATGCAAATATTTTTACACCTTGGCTAGAAATGAATTAGGAATGGCTGTCAGTGTGAAGCTGCTTTGAGAAACAATGCATCAAAGAGCAGTATTTTGCAACAAAGTACTAACAGCTTTGTTGCTGGCTGCAGCCAGGCTAGAAAACCCATTCTGTGCCCAATAACTGGTGCTGTGGCCCATTGATTACAGCAAAATACTGGGCAAGGCTTCTCTGTGTGATGGGATCATGGGAAAAAGCTGTCCCATGAACCCATGCTGCAGAGGAGAGGGGAAGCCTATATAAGGCTGCTTCCCCTGGAACTCACATCCATTTTGCTTTGAAAGCTTCCTGCCCATCCACCCTGGGGTTAGAGCCTTCACTGAGCAATTTTGGGTCACTGGTTGACAGGGCTGAAAATGATTTCCACCCCCCCCCCAACCTGATAGGCACTTGGTTTGCAGGTGAGTGTGTTTTGCCTTTCCTTCAGTGAAATTATGGCTTTCCTTTGTTAGGCAGAAGAACACTGTTTGTATGAGGGTGGAATTGGTATTGGGCATGATCAGCATAGTATAGGGGGGCCTATAAGGGGCTTGAGATATGGATTGACCATGGCAAACCCAAGCATGGGTTCGGTATCTGCCTGGTTGGAATTTGCACCCTGGCCCCCCAGTGAGACCTTGCTTGCTTGGCTTGTACCACAGCAAGGTTCAACACTGGCCAGCTCCTGTCATACAGGTTTGGAGTGATCCAAACCCAGTGGATCCATTCTGTCAACATGGGGCTTGTAGAATGATGAACTGATCCTTAGACCCAATGCCATGCCAACCCTTGCCCTGCCTGCTGCTGTCAATAAAGGTTTGTCCTGATTTGGTTGTACAGTCTGGTTAGTTTGCTGCTCTCATGGGTCACATAATGCATCTGCCTGGACAAATAGCAAGTTATTGGAAATCAAAGGGATTTACCGTGAAGGGCTAGCTCAACAGAAAATGGGATGCAGCAATTCTGGAATGTCTAGCATATCACAACCGATTGGTTAGGGACCTTGCCAAAAAAAGACAAATTTAATATTGTGTGGTGGTCATTCATAACATATGCTAACACCAATGAACACTCATTGGAACCTCTATTGAGTCAGTTGTATTATGCAACATGTACCATCCCTCTGTGGTCTCAAGAGTGGCTATCTCTGCTCATATTTGTTAATACCAGAGTTCCCTGTGAAGAAGGAATGCCCACTAGTTGCCCACCCTGCAAGAGAAAAACAAACCCTGACATGTACAAATATTAGAGCATCAGCCCCGGTGGAATCAGGCCAGAGGCTGAACAGGAAGTTCTAGGAGTAGGCAACCAGATGCCAACAGAAAGCCTGCAAGCAGGATTTGTGTGGAACATCCTTCTCCCCACTTGCAATTCCCAGCAGATTCAGAGGCACAAAGCGAAGGTTCAGCCTTTAAAAATATATACTAATGCCCTTGATTAGACTTGGCTTTTGTCTGGCTGTACCCAGGATCTCTGGTTAGATCCTGCAAAGAAAAGAAATTGTGAACATTCAAAAGGGTGATAGAATTTCTGGATGAAAGAAAAACTGTATTTGCTATAGAAAAGGGGGGGGGGCAGAGCTACACTTATTATGTGTGGTTTGATAACACACAATATCCTTGTGAAAGAGTTATCAGCAATTCCTAATGCTGCCATTTCTGCTCTCCTGACAGTGGCCACAAGGGAGGCAAAAGAAACCTTGCTTGTGTTATAAATTCTATAGGCACAAGACAAAGAAAACTGACAGCAGCTATGTTGTGACCCTTGTATTAATAAGATCCAGAAAGTGGAGGAGCTTGTAGACATGCAGTCAGGAAAAAAGAGAACAATTAACATGCCTTTGTTGATCTCAGGCTACCCCTTCGCCACCACTAAGCAAGATCTGAATCTTCAAAGATGCTGATTAAACGACCACAAATTCTGGAACTGGAATGAGTTACTTGATACTAATCTTTCTTTCTTTCTCCTTCTCAAAGACAACATGTCATCACAATTCTGGAACGTTGCACAGTCAGGGGAACTGATGGCAATCATGCATCAGAAGCCGCCTATTAAATCAAGGGAGGGCAAAGCGGTGCTCATCATTGGATGAGCCTAATAAAGGTGATTTCTTTTGTTTGGGGTTTTGCTGCAATTGAATCCTATAATAAAGGAAAGGGAGCAAAGGAGACTTACCTAAAGCAGAAGCCTCTGACACCTCCATAGCAAATCATATTCTAATCTCCATTTGTGTGACATATTTCATTCCCCTTAGACTAAGCAGTAGCCTGGGATAACTATGAAAATCGTTTTCATTAAATATGATGCTTTATGCCCCTAACAGTCATGAGGTACCTGATTAAAAAGTGTGTGTGTGTACCTATATATCTATATCTTCCATACATACACTTCCCTCCACCCTCTCCTGAAAGGCCTAAATCCTATAATACTTTATAAAGATCTTATTATACACCGACTAAGCTCTCTCTCTCTCTCTCTCTCTCCCTCTTCTTCTTCCTCTCCCCCTGCCCTCTCTCTCCTGACCACTTTCATCTTATTTAGTTTGATTAAGGTCACTGGGGTAAAGTTGTTCCTGGTGTAATCCTATGGACATCAGAAGAGCTGCATCTCAGATCAGTTAGGCACACTGAGCCAATATTTGGTGCCCTACCTTTGTCAAAAATAAAATGATAATGTCCCCTTTTATGGTTGGACCCTGCATATCAGCATCCCATAATAAGATAAAACCAGATTCTATTACTTCAGAGGTCAAATAATTTGTACCTACTAGGGCTGTGTAAAAGATTCAGATGAATTCCAAATCTATAACCAAAGTGGAGCTGCTTCTGGCTGAATGTGATTGTATGAAATGAACTGGGGTCTCTCTGAATTGCCCCAACACAAAATGGGGATCTTAAAAGTGCCGAAGAGACTCAGGTGTTAAAAAGCCACCAGAAACATTGTGTCTGCAAAACTGAAACCTTTTACACTTAACTCTCCATATAAGGAAAACACCAGGGTAGAACTGTACACACAAAACAAATGTACAACAACATGTTCTGCTGTAATCCAAATCCCATGTGTATTGAGCCAAAAGTTTTTTGTAGATCGGTTTTGGATGGGGGGAAATGCCAGTGGAAATAAGAAGATGGATTGTCAATCAGCTGAAAGTTCCAGGTGTGACAGCACCGCACTCACACACACAACTTTGGGCAATGCAGGACTAATTAGTTTATGGTTGATCTGAGTTGGAGAGAGGTAGTCAATGTGCTTCTCTCATGAAAATGATGGACTACAACTCCCAACAGCACCATAAGGGATGATGGGATTTGGACTCAAACAACACCAGGAGGACACTATGTTGCCTGCCCTTGGAATAGGGATGTGTTGGTTCCCATTCCTAAATTAGGCTTGGGGAAGGAACTTGTTTTGCATGCTCTGTGTTATTTCATTGTTTGGGTGCACCACTTGGTTTTATCCAGCCTTAAGTCTTTTATGATAGATAGGTCACAATGACCAGATTCAAAGTGGATTCCGGGGAATGAGAGATATGACTGACTTTGGTGAGCATCATGAAGCATCAGGGTAGTGAAGAGGGAGCTTACTGGTTCAAGGGGATCTGGGCTAGGGAATGCCACCTCCCTTGGGCTTTGATGACCTTATTGACTCCTAGACTTACTTCTCTTCCCAGTTCTATGTGTCACTGCCAGTTCTTGAGAGGGATAGGAGTGGGGAGCTCAGCATGGTGTGGGTGCAGCGGAAGGGAAGTCAGGTTGGCTTTGTTGCCATGCGCACACAACACAGAGCTCCTCATACCTCTCTGGAATTGGCAACAATGTTCAGCATTGAGAAAGCAGGTGAAGAACACCAACCACTCCTAGGATAGGGTGGTCAGTCACCCACATAAAGTGAGCAGCAGGTAATGCAATATTCTAGCTCCCACCTTGGTATCAGTAATACCTGCACTTTGTCAAGGGAGATGGGCTTTAACTAATTAAGAATGTTGTGGATCAGGCACTGACATTAATAAAGTCATGGCTCATAGTTCAACCTATTTACAGTTTCTCATTTCCAGGGATATGGGAATGAAAGTATTTAAACAAACGAATCTGCCAGCATCATGCTGACTTTGTCCCAGAGCTCTCAGAACCAGATATTACAGGTTGCTTATCCCATTTATGCTTGTATACTCTGCATTCCTCTGTTTTCATTCTATTAATAATAAAGCAGTGTCACGGATAATTAAAAAGAAACCCAGTCCCAATATTTATTAAAGAATAAAAATATGATCTTTGGGGAAAGCTGTCACATACAATAAAGCCACACTATCTGCCTAGAGTTACAGTGATTTTTTAAAAAAACTGTTAAGTCTAGAGGAAGAAATCTAGTGAAATGCTGTTAAATTAATTGCTGCTCTACAAGGGAAGCTTTAAAATGCTGTAATTAATTGACCTACTGCTTGAGACAATTTTCATATAGTTAACAACCACTCTTGTAAGAGAGGAGAGTGACAGCTCTCTTTCATTTGGAAAGAAAGAAGGAGAGTAGAGAGGGGACAAGAAGCATGGAACAGTATAAATCATTTAACATTTTTTTATCCTGCATGTTGATGCACTTTCTAATTATTCCCTCTTTGATAGAAAGATTGTAAAAAAGAGAAAACAAATCAAAATAGTGTATGGCAGCCCTCCCCAAGGCCATTTTGTCAAACTAGCCCAAGGTAGTTTGTTTTTGGCTGGCTGGCATGTATCATTGAATTTTGATAATACTTCTTGCTTGTCTGGATGGGGATAGGGATGGGGTGGGGAGTGAGAAGGTAGAAATTATTCTGCTGTACAAATGTAAAATTCACATTCATAAGGCCCACTTTTGCCTTTAGCTCTACTCATCATTGGCATGTGGCACTGAGACAATTGCCCAGAAGGGGATGCAGCCCTCAGTTGTTGTAAGGAGACCACTGATCTCAGGTAAGAGAAGTTACAGTGTAAAGCTTGGCCACATGAGATGATAGCTCTGATGTTACTTCAGCAATCATCAAACTGACCCTGAGTCATATATAGCAGCAGCTGCAGCATCCATCTTGCTAACCCCACTGCCACTGGAAGGTGGCTTGCCAGCCTGCTCCATCATTCTTCTCCTTTGACAGAGCAGGGGAGATGGTGGTCTCAAAGGGGCCTCTGTGATGTAGTCCTCTGTGTCTATGGCACTACAACCACAGGGTGGAAGGACACTGGCACCACAGGCTCTTCTGGTGGAAGTGCTTTTGGGAGCTGGGCCTATGAGCCCTTCTGCTCCAGAGTTCTCACCCTCATCCTAAAATTCCAAAGGTTTTGGTTGCCAAAGGCCGTGGTTCTTTTGGATTTGAAGGCAATAAGCATATTTATGGATGAAAACTATAGGCATACTTATGGCCATATAGCATACTTATGGATGAAGGCTATAGGTTTTATTGGTTACACAGAAAGCATTGGACATTAAGAACCACATCAAACCTCCATCGAGCCTAATTAGACTAAGCAAGGCAGACTACTGAGATCTTACGTTATACATGAAGAGCAGATGTTCTACAACTGAGCTATGGCCCTTCCCAATAAGAGGTGGGGGGGTGAAGCTGCCTTACACTGAATCAGACCATTGGTCCTTCTAGCTCAGTATTGTACACAATGACTGGCAGCAACTCACAGTCTTACTTGGAGATACCAGGGATTGAAACTGGGACCTCCTGCCATTGAGCTGACTCCTGGTGTGTGGCTACAGCCAAGTAAGCAGTGCTTGTTTGTGGCAGGAGAAGTGGAGCATAATTGCCTCTCCCTCTCCAAATCATGCTGCACATGTGTGTGCATGCAAAACCAACTGAAATCACATGTCCATCTGAAAATGGCACAGCTACCATTATATGGCATTGCAATTGTATGAGTATACAAAGCTATCACTGTGCCCATATCATCTTCTTTCAAATATGAATCATTGTGTGTTGTACTATGCTTAGTTTTTGGGTTTTCATCTGCCTCCTTCCCTTCCCTTCCCTTCCCCGCCCCATTTTTTTTTTTCATGTTGCAGCTATCCACATCCCACTGAATAGGATCCCCCACCCTCATCCAAAAAATAATAATCTGAATGGCTTTTGTTTGCACTATGCATTTGCATGTAATGGATTCTGCTTAGGTTGATTGGAAAAGTGTAATTAAAGGAGCTGTATTTAATGTGGAAATCTGGGTTTTCTGCTCTACTGGATGAGATTACATAACAAAGGAAGAACTGTGGCAGAAATTGCTCTGGCAAAAAGAAAATCAGTTTGGCCAGCACACATCAAAGAAGATATCTTTTGGCAATGGTTCAGACAAAGGAAAATAAAACGTCAAGAGAATTTGGTTTGCAGCTAAATGGTATGTATAATTAAAGAATCTGGAAACACATACCTCATAGTATCCCCTTGGCATAAGGTCCATGTCCCTTCATATAGGTTTGCAATGAGAAAGATTCACTAGCCGACAGGGATGGGGCAGAATTTTGATTCAGTTTACATTGAAAGGCAAGCTGATCTAATTTGCACTTTTGATGCGAACATGCATTAAGGAAAACCAAACCGTAACACTATCCAAAACAATATGCAAACCTGATGGCAACCATCCTTCAAGATGTGCATCTCTCTAAAGTTTGCAATGTGGTTCTCCAGTCAAGTGTTGTGTTCAAAAATGCATCTACTAGGATAATACCCATACTAGAAATGCACATATTTGTGAAGTTAACATACAAACTGCATTATATGTGGGGAAATTGATTTGCTGGGGGGGGGGTAATTAGAAAAAACTGCATATAACAGGATATAGAGAAATTTGCGCTAAAATTGTGATTAATTTTCATGAGTACTTAAAAGAAGAAAGTGCAAACTGATGAGGAAATGTGGCGAACCAAATTTAAGATTGGGAAAATGAGAAACTGAAATGGGCAGATTTGCCAATAAACGTTGAGAATTGGCACCCGTGACAGGTTCCCATTCTGCATACATGGTGGCTGTCAGCTTTCAGAACCAAAAAATCTCCACTGTTAATCATGCTAACAATCCACTTAGCAAATGGAAACAAGAATCATTAGAACACTGCCATTTGGAGAGATAATATATATATCTTCTGCATAATATTCATTAAATGGTCTATGCAAAAAAAGAAGAAGACGAAATACATTGTTGCATTAATCAGAAGAGAAATAGCTAAACCCTGCATTGTATTCCTCAATTCATGTATGACTGCTTAAGCTGATTACAACAAAATCTAACAGACTGAATATTTTTCATCTGAAGGTTAAATTCTCAATTAATTTTCCAGCATGTTGCCGTCTCTAGTAAGTGCTGCTGCTAATTGCACTGAAACAATAGCATTCTCTGTTTGAAAGGGAGTGTGTGGATTCCAGACACTGTCAGAGATCTAATGGGCCCAGAAGTGTTTCAGTGCATATAAGAATTGCTCTATAAAGCCACAATCCAAATTCCCAACCCCACTTGCTTTTAAAAGATGGCTTGTGTGGTAAGAGAGCTGTTTATTGTACATTTTCTTCTTTTTAAAACTTGAATTCAGAGCTTTAAATGACTGCTATTTACAATAATTTCTGACAAACCCTTTCTATGAAAATTACTGTGTACTGAAGCCATTCTTCTTTCTTGGAGTACAACAGAAATATGATTTCTAAAGCATTTTTTCAGTTCAAAACAATCAGGAATAGGAGCAAAAAAAAGTGTTATGTTATTTACTGGTCAGGGGTGTATTATTTTTATTTTTGTTTTATTGGAATACTTCCCGTTTTCAGTTAACAACTGTTAAAGCAAGAGTCATATTGAGAACAGAATCTCATGAGACCATTTTCATTGAGTGCATCACTTAAGGGTTATAGGCAGGGGGTTGCCATGTTTGAAATCCAGCATACTTTGATTGACATAGAAAACTAGCAGGCATTATAATAATATATTAATGAAATAATATAATATAAACACTGTGTTTGATTGTGGCCACATTTTTAACCTACCTGAAGAGAGATGCTGTTGTTTAAAATTAAAGATCATAATTTTGGGGGGAAATAAATAAAACAATTGTGTGTGTGTGTGTTGATGTTTTCTTAGTCTTCTTAAGCATATTTTTAATTTTAACAGCTTGGAAAATTATGACGGCTAGTGGGGGGAAATACAAAGGATCAATAAAATAGTATCAAAATACATTTTAGTCATCATCTTGTGAGCTGGTACATTTGGATATGAGCATTTTGATATGCAATACTTATGTTTATAATATATTTTATTATATTTTTAATACATAACAGCGTTTAATTTTGTATCATCAATGCCATTCCTTATATATGCTACATATTTGAAATAAGTCATATATATATATATATATATATATATATATATACACACACACACACACATATATACATACACACACACATATAAATATCAATAGACTATATATACACAATAAACAAATAATAAATAGCAAGTACGTCATATTTTGTATTTTCAACCACCTGAAAACCAGAGATGAGGAATATATACCCTCCAGATGTTGCTGGACTCCAGCTGTCATCATCCTCCACCACTGGCCACACTGGCTGAGTCTGGTGGGAACTGGGGTCCACTAACAACTGGAGGAGCACAAGTTTCCCCTCCCTGCTTTAAAGCATTGCAGAAGCAGATGAGCCAGCCCACCCTTCACTGTTCCAAGTTCTTTTCATACCTATTACAGCTGACCTCCATTTATTTAGTCTTTCTTTATCATCTCCCTGCAATCTAGTTTATTATTGCTAACTCGATCATTGAGATAAAATATTCTAAAAAATTTAGCACATATGTATTTAAATGGAATTTTTCAAGTGGATTTTTTTATTTTTTTTAAAAAGACACATTAATGCAGAAACAAGTATGGGATCAGTGAACAAATATGGAAGTGACACCAACTAGAAATAAACTGATTCAAACGCCTATAACCGTGGTCTCTTATCTAGTGGTGTGACACACGTCCACAGACAGCTGTGATTATACTTTCATCCTAGAAATCTTTCCATGAGGAAAGATTAAACAAAATGGGTATATTGTAGGGATGGGGAACCTCAGCCTGGAGTCATTTCTGTCTGGCCCTCAAGACTCTCCCCTGGGCCACACCCACATCCCACGTCCGATCCCTCACTAAGTTTGCTTTGCAGTCTCCTTTTGTTTACTTTGTTGGAATGGAAGCTTTCCTGATAGAAAACTTAACTTCTCTCTCTCTCTCTCTCTCTCTCTCTCTCTCTCTCTCTCTCTGTGTGTGTGTAGAAACTAGTTTATTGTACAAAGGTATAATTCACATTCATTGCTGTGCCCCCTTTTGCCCTTTTGTCTACCCACTACTGGTATGTGGCCCCTGCCCAAAAGGCTGAATAATCATATTCACTGTACCCACCCTGGTACAGTGAATATAGATGTTCTAATAATAATAATAATAATAATAATAATAATAATAATAATATATTATATTATATTATATTATATTATATTATATTCATAATAATAATAACATGGCGGGAATAAGTCCTAGTTTGCAAAAGAAAGGCAGAAAGTATGGCGAGCCGGTTGGGACTATGAAGAACATAATGGTCAAGATCCAAAGAAATGAATTACATACCAAATTCTATACCAAAGAAATGAAATTATTCCCCCTAGCAAGATTTAGAGTTTGGTTTCTCCAAAAAGAAGCTCTCCAAGTTGCATGGCATCAAAATAGAGTTCTAAATGTCATTTTTAATATGGCACTGGAAACTTTAAATGATAAAAAGTATTTTTTTAAAAAAAATGCCATAAGGAATGTGAAGCTCTCAGGTGCAAATCTTTAGATTCTGGCCAAGGAATGGAAAGGAGGGGCAGAAAATTAAACAAAAGCACTGGAACAAGCATAATGTTATAGTTGTGACTCCACGTGAACATTTCAAAATTAATTTTCTTGCTGACAGTACCCATCACTGTAATTCACATTAATTTGGAGCATTCGTTTGTCTCAGACTAGCCAATCATGGGAACAAGTGAAAGAGCATCATGATTTCCAAAAGAGTAGCAAAATATTAGTCTACATTGCCTGAAGCCTTTTTACAGATTAAACAAACACTGCTATAAATGCTATCTGGGAATCAAGTAGCATGCGTAAAATTCATGGTGGTGATTCTTAAATGAAGCCATTTTCATGCATTTGAAATGATGTCAAACTCTTATACAGGATTACACTAACTCACCTGCAACATGAAATGTACAGCCAATACATTTATTTTTTTAAAATATAGTTTAACATCTTCTTCTGGATTGCAATCCCTCCTTAGTTATGTTTCCCAACCAACTCACCCAAAAGCAAGGCACAGATGAATAAAAGGTTATGGACTAATTCAGACAAATATATAAGATAGCATCTTCTTCCACCACTGACTGACCTGTGCAATACATTAAGCAGAAGAGGTCTCGTGCATTGCCCTGGTCATAACAGAGACTAGAAGCATAGGAGCCAATTCCTACGGGCTGAGATCCCTTCAGCTGCCCCATAAAATATTTGAGGAGGCTGCCCCCCCCCAAGGTTTATGGGCATTACCATTCAAATGGTGTCCATGCACCACATCTTGTGATTGATTATGTGGCATGGGGCACCCCTGACTAGGAGGGTGATGGCATGAGACAGTAAATTCTTGGTGTTTGACCCACAACTGCTCACACCCTTCCAAGTGATTTTCAGTCTGCCCCCACTGTAGCAATATTTATGAAAAGGCTACAGACATTTTTATTTGGCCCGGCAATTGATCCACGAAGCAAATTTTTTTTCTGGGGGGGTGGGGTGGGGGGCTACAGATACAATGGTCGCTGCCTATCCTATTTGATTTGATTTTGTGGTTTTAGTATTGTTTTACTGACATATTGTGATTTTACTATTCTTGGTGTTCATTGTCCTGTGCTCCAGACTGGAGGAAGTTTGGGACAGAAAATATTCAATAAATCTATAAATCTCGAGTTAAGGTTGTTTGTGTTCCACAGTGCTTCTTCCAGAAGAAGTTCTATACTTGCCTGTAAATTTTGTCTGGGATAGGTGACAGAAAATTCTACAATAGGTAGCATGTTGTTCGTAAACCTCCATTCATCTCACAACAGCACTCTTAAACTATTCTAACTGAAACTTTTCTCACATTGTAAATGACATAAACACATTATTGTGAGTTATAAAAGAGCCTGCATGGAGGAACGTTCCAAGATAGGTAAAGATTCTAAAGGGGATGATAAATCGATGGAGAAATGCACAGCACAGTGGAAATTGCTCTTCAGCAATTTGGACCAGAAGGCTAGAAAGATTTTACTCCAAGCAGAGACTTTTATAGCAGTATTAAAGCATGTCCAGCTGTCATTGGATAGCCCCGCTCCTTGTGGCCTCAAAGACAGAGATAACATAGCCTGCCAATTGTGTTAGGTGAGTTTTTCATCCTGAGGGCCACAGTCATCATGGGCAAACTCCCAGGGGCTGCATGCCTGTGGTGGGTGGGGCCAGAGGAAAAACTGGGAGGAGCAACAGACTTGACTCTTTGTAGAGTAGGTCACATGAAAGCCAGACGTTTCTACAGGCACATCACTTCAGCTGCAAGAGGCGCTACATAGTTCAAGGACATATTCCAGCCAGGGAAAAGCAACAAAAGAGGGCTGCAGAGGGACATGGTGTGGGGAGAATCCCAAGAGCCTTACAGAGAGGTTTAGAGGGCTGTATTTATCACAAACACCCCAGCCTGAGGTTCCTCTTCAGCCTTCCAAAGAATGGTTTCCAGTCCTAGCAATGATTTCATTAAAACTTTGGCTAGGTCTCTAAAGATTATGCTTATTCCATGCTACTAGGTGCCAAAATGGGAAGCAGGGGTGTAATACTGGCAACTTTCAAGATGTGTGTTGTTTTGTGTGATTGTGGGTATTTTCCTCCTAGGCATAGATAGTATCAAAACAAGGTTTACTTTCTTTTTCTGTAGTATATACATTTTGAATAATTTTTGGACATACTCTTCCTCTAAAGTACACATTTTTGTGCATTTTTCAATGCTTCCCCCCTAACATGAGCACATTTTTGTGTCCATATTTAACTGAAACTGCAAGTTCCTGCATTTTCCCTGATCCAAGACAATCCTTTATGCATGTAAGGGAGGGGGATACACAAGTCAGGAGGAATGAAAGGCTCGATGAGGGTGTGAACTGAACTGGCCCATGATCACAACTTAAGCCATTACAATCAGAAACGGAAGCACTAATCAATGGAGAAGCGGTTTTTGAAAACTCACAAAAGAGAAATAATCAAAACCATTAAAAATGCAATCACTTCCAACTGACTGTGCCTTTGTTTGCCTTTGCTTCTCCCGTTGACCAGGTAGACTGTGTGAGAGAAAGCAGGCAAGTCAACAGACAACAAGGAAGACCCACTCACTGATATCATCTTGCCCAAGTGTTCCCCAAAACCTGAATCTGGCACCAAATTAGACCCCTCCTCTGCTGCCTACCCACTTTTAACTGGCATATAACTCCAGCAGCATAAAAGCAATTTACTTTCCAGACACTGTGCTTGGCCATCTCATTGATTAGAGCTTCCTAATTATTTTCAAGTGATGTTTAATGGAAGAAAATACTTTCAGGATTAGATTTGTCTCATTAGCAACATGTAGCATTTCAATTAAGCCCATTCACTGTATCACCAACCATACATTTTTCTCAACCGCTGCTTCTCACTTCAGCCCTCCATTCCATTTTGACCAGCTTCTCATTGCTGTGCTTCTGTGCATTTTAATTGAAGGATTTCTTAAAGCTGGATGGTTTGACACATGTACTTTATGAGATTTTATAAAATAAAAATAAAAAATAGAGGGGAGAGAGAAAGAGATAAATGCTATTGGAAGCAAAGTGGAAAGAAAAGTCATCTGGAGGTGAGAATAGAAAAAACTGCAGGGGTACGAATGATGCACGGAGCTCTCTAAGGAAAGAAAATTTGTTCATGGTGCACTTCGCAGTGTGAATCATGCTGTTTTTCAGATAAGCTGCAAAATAAAGTTTAGCAGGGCATGTTGTTTTACAAGTTGATGATGATCTTTAGGGCCGTGTGAACTTTCAGTGCAAACAATCTTCTGGCTTTGATTTGAAAACCTTTCCTTTTATTTTGCTTCGCTGTTGCATAAGATGTACTCCTACCTCTCATTTGGGGATTTATTTATTATTGTAAGATACTCAAGGTCCTGCTTCTTTTCTGAACCCCCACTTTTTGCCCACAGACATTTCCCACACATAATCTTCAATGCCAGCCCTCTTGTAGGCACACCCATCCACATGTTTTGCATCCTTCCACATAGAATGCCTGGAAGAAAATGAAAAGGAATCCTTAAATAATTCCCAGGATGATGTGTTCAATATTGCAAGAAAATTAGATGTTTCCTCATTGTAACTTATTTACATTCAAATGTTATTTTTGCCTCTCTAGGCTCAAATGTCCATTCAAGGTCACATACAATATATTGAAACCCATTATTATTTTTAATATTATTTGTTATATTTGCCTATTGTTTTTTACAAAAATCTCAAAGCAACTTCCAGATCATTAACATAGAAAATCCACAACACAGAATAAAACACAATAATAAGGATATTCATCCAGCAAGAATAAAAAGGGCAAATTCTACCCCACTAAAAATAAGCAACCAAAACACACATTGTGGTTGCTAATTCCATTTTTAACATTGGATGTGTTAGGTCATTACCTTCCCTTCTGAAATGGTGGGTGTGTAGAGAGTACAAAAGAGAAAAACAACAGCTGCCAAGATTACAGCTAGAGTATGTAGGAACATAGCAGTCATAGCTGTCAACGTTTCCCTTTTTAAAAGGGAAATTCCCTTATTCTGAATAGGATTCCTCACAAGAAAAGGGAAAAGTTAACAGCTATGATAGCAGTGATGGCTGATCCATTAGGGCAAGTGGGGTGCTTCCCCACCAACATCAGTCTTCCCTCAGCCAACCCCCAGCCCATGCCTTGTTACTTACATCCAGTCCAGGTGGTGACACCGGCTGTCAGATCCCTCCTCCGTAAGTCTCAAAGTTGCAATTAGGCAGGTGTATGGAGAGAAAGAAACAGAATTGTTTGGTTCTGCCTATCAATCACTCTGGATTCACTTCCTGTTGACTTCATTATCTTTTGTCTTACCAGCCTCAGTGGACACCAGCCACCTGTGGAACATAGGAATCTGCCTTATACCAAGTTAGCCAATTGGTACCTATAGCTCAGTGTTGTCTAGATTGACCAGCAGCAGCCCCCCAGGGTTTCACACTGGGATGTTTCCAGCCCTACCAGGAGATGTCACTGAAAACTGAACCTGGGACCTTCTGTATGCAAAGTAGATGCTTTACCATTGAGCCACACCCTTTCTCTGTAGAAAACTGCCTATTTGAGAACATAAGTGCAAAAACTATGCATATCAAGTTACTAGAACTACCTCTTTATTTTTAACAGTGCTAAAAAAAATTTTTTTTTACTAGCATCCAAGTGTCAGTGCAAACAATAAATATTGCAGACGGCTAAATGATTCACATGGGCTCAGAGTTCTCTTGAAGACAGCAGCTCATGCCTACGAAATAATTCCAGTGCTGCCTGTGTGTATTCTAAAGCCAAGGAAAATGGAGTTTAAGCCTCCATTTTGGCTCCTCTCCAGGTTTCCAATATCAAATAACTTGAGTTCAGTTTAATGCTATGCTTTCAGGATTACCTCAGGATATTTGATTTAATGGCAAACTTCTCGGGCACAACTCTCTGCCATCTTTTTTTTTTCCCCTTTGGAAAGGAGAAAGTTAGGAGGACCTATTTTATTTTTAATTAATTTTATGGGGTATCATGTTCAAGGTCTTGCACCTTGGTAGCTTTCCATGTATTCATAAGTGTTGTGCTTTAAATGGTCTCCGTAGTGAATCGTTTACTGACTTTCCCTCCATTGTCTTCTCTTTCTGTTAATTCTTTGGCACAACCTTGAAGGTTACAAACTTCCTTTATGTGTGCATCTGTGTCTTTTGTCAAAGTCTACTAATGCGATGCAACATGACGCATCAGTGCATTCATTAAAGCCACAGAGCAAACTTAAGGTTTCTTTCCCTTCCTGTTATGGTTAACAAGGTGCTCTATATTGCATTTTAATCTTGCTCATCTCTTGCCCTGCCCCTTGGCCATTGTGATTAGTGCCGAAAACACAATCCAGAATCGATCATTTGCAGTTTGCCTTATAGTGCTGGGGTCCCAGGGTCACATTCCCTTCTGTGCAACCACCTGAGGGCCACATATGCCAGCAGTGTGTTCATCCAGAGGTAACACTGGCTGGAGCAACCAATGTATAAAACATATACTGTACATATATTGCACAGTAGGGTAGGTTCTAGACACACTCACACACCCCTCTCTGTGCTCTGTCTAGGCAAGCAAGAGGCATTATCATAGTTCAATGACACATCCCAGCCAAACAAAAGCAGCAAAGAAGTTTTTGTGAATCAGGGCCAATGTGGGGTGGTGAGAGGGTGTGCAAGGAGAGTCCCAAGGGCCAGAAAGAGAAGCTTGGGGATTGCATTTGGCCCTCAGGCGTGAGGTTCTCCACCCTTACTTTTGTAAATAAATTACTAATGGAAGCTGCCTTGTGCTGGGTGAGACCATTGGTAATTCTAGAGCCCTATTGCCTACAGTGCCTCTCTCCAGGGTTTGCAGCTGAGTCTTTCCCTGTGCCCAAGGTTCCTTTTGGACCTTATACACTCAAGTTTTATTGTCAATAACTGAGCTGAGGTCCCTCCTTACATAACCAGCAGCCCTTTCTTTAGTTACACTGAGTCAAATGGCTCAGTGTAGCTCAAGAAAGGGCTATAAGTCAGATGGCTCAGGTGGTGAACTGTGGGGGGCAGAAGATTGCATGCCTCTAGAGCTAGCCGCTATACAACCCATCCACCTTATCATTACTGTACTTCTATCACTCACCTCCTACTCTTCTTCTTGCTGCTCCTCTTTTCTCCTTCACTCTGAGGAAAGGGTGTGAGCTTGGTGATTGGTCACCAAGAGAATCCCAAGTACCATCCTCACTTCCCTGTGGTGGCAGCAAGTTACTTTTTTAAAAAAAAAACAACTTGTGACAGGGGCAGGGAATAAAAGAAGCAGTGGTTGAAGAGGAGGATGAAGAGGAAAAGCAGAAGTGTCAGGGAGGAGGAGAAAGTCATGGAGAGCAGGGGGAGGTGGCATAGTCTACTCAACTTAGGTGGCGCCATGTACAGCACCAGCTCTACTTTCCCCAATATGCACTAAATGGCTGCCGTGTTTTTTAATCAACCAATTAATATGTTACAAATTGAAAAAGTTTACAGCAAAGTTTACAGGAATGGGAACCTGTGAGTCTTCAGATGTTGCTGAATTACAACTCCCACCATTCCTGATCATTGGCCATGCTGGCTGGGACTGATGGGAATTGGAGTCTAGCTGCTTCTGAGGGGCCAAAGGCTCCTCATTCCTGGCTTTACACGATGTGCAAATCCCAGAGTGGAAACTGTAGCTTTGGTAGGACAATAGGGGTCTCCCAACAACTTTCAGCACCTTTAACTACAATTCCCAGGCTTCTTTGGGAGGAAGCCGTGCCTGCACAATCATACCGCTTTAAATGCATAGCGCAGATGGTGCCTAAGTTTATATAGTTGCCTTTTTTATTGCATTCCTCCATGCACACCTGGTATGTATTTGCCAGATTGGAAGTCAATCACATATGGAAATAAATACCCACTTCTGTTCATAACTTTTCAGGAGAGAGGTTTTGGGCTTCCAATATGCATAGAAAGCAGAGCACCAGCTGTGTGTGTGTGTGTGTGTGTGTAGCCTGCTTTTCCTTCTTGTTCTCCTTTTGATAGGGTGCTGCAAAATTTATAAGCCATATATGAGGCTATGTTAAGGGTTTCCTCTGTAGTTTATGATTCTATTACAATTGAGACTTCACATACGCCATAATCCTCTATTTGATAGACTTGGCCAGCTGTACACCTTAATCAAAGAGGCATATATGACATTCAGGAGTGTGCTTAGAATTTGAGTGCAGTTGTTGGGGGACAGAGACAAAGGGAAAAAAGCTGGAGATTTGAAGACTGCATCAGCAATAAAATACTGAAACAATAGGACTCTGGCGATGTTCTGTCAGGGTTAAAATGATATGTGAAAGAAGCACCTGGCTTGACAGTAGTACATGTGAAGAGGATCTAGGAGTCTTAGTAGACCACAAACCTAACATGAGTCAACAGCATTATGCAGCAGGAAGAAAATGGTAATGCTAAACTTGGTTGTATCAACAGAAGTATAGTGTACAGATCAGGGGAAGTAATACCACCACTCTAGAGTGCCTTGGTCAGACCACACTTGGGACAATGTGTCCAGTTCTGAGCATTACAGTTTAAGAATGATATTGACAAACTGGAACATGTGCAGAGGAGGGCAACCAAGATGATCAAGGGTTCGGAAACCATGCCTTATGAGCAACAGTCGAGGGAGTTGGATATGTTTAGCCTGAAGTAGAGAAGACTGAGAGGTGATATGCTAGCCCTCTTCAAAGATCTGAAGGGCTGTCATGTGGAAGATGGATCAAGCTTGTTTTTTCCTGCTCCAAGAGAGTAGGACCTGAACCAAAGAATTCAAATGACAATAAAGGAGATTCTGACTAAACATTAGGAAGGAATTTTAGATGGTAAGATCTGCTCTACGGTGGAATTAGCTGTCTCGGAAGGTAGTAGAGACTTCTTCACTGGTGACTTTTAAATGGATGTTGGATTGCCATCTGTCAGTGATTCATTAGCAAGGGGGTGGAGTATGATAGCTGTATGTACAACAATAGACTCATAGAAATGGAGAGTTGGACGGAATCCTGAAGGTCATCTAGGCAAAGCATGTCTTTCTAACTGCTCACAGTTCAACCATTTAATTATCTGTTCTGGGACATTTCCTGGCATCGACGTCAAGCTGACTGGTCAATTGTTACCTGGGTCTTCTCTCCCCACCACCACCTTTTTGAAAATGGGCACAACATTTGCCCACCTCCAGACTGTAGGGACCTCGCTTGTTCTACTAAAATTCTCACAACTCTGTGAGGCAGGTTAAACTGAGAGACAAAGTAGCCCAAAGTCACCCAGTTAGCTTCATGGCTGAGTGGGGATTTGAACCCTGATGTCCCAGATCCTAGTCTGACCCTCACACCTAGGAATTGGGAACTGTTGGCCCACTATACATTGTTGAACTATGTCTCCCATCAGCCCCAGCATGCATGGCCATTGGCCAATGGGCATGGGGTGTTGGGAGTTGTAGCTCAGGAACACCTGTAGGGTCAAAGGTTCCCTACATCTTCTCTAACCACTACACACACTGGCTATATACATCAGATCGAACATGCAGAAATTGGGTGGCTGTGAATCCCATGTTACAAAGAACAGTGTTTTGTTTGATGGGGTCTCAGAGGACAAAGATCTATTTGACAGAGCCCTCTATTTGAAGTATTGTCTGCTCCAAGTCCAATTTAAAGATAAACAACTCTCAGGAGAGCAGTTGCTTTGAATTTTCCCACCAACAGCTAGCAACTGGACAGCAAACTTAGCAGGCACAAAGGTCAGGGGGCCACAGTCTTCTCCAGTATGACAAGATGTTTTATCAAAACAAAATAAAAAAAATCCTTCCAGTAGCACCTTAAAGACCAACTAAGTTAGTTCTTGGTATGAGCTTTCGTGTGCATGCACACTTCTTCAGATACACAGAAGAAGTGTGCATGCACACGAAAGCTCATACCAAGAACTAACTTAGTTGGTCTTTAAGCTGCTACTGGAAGGAATTTTTTTATTTTGTTTTGACTATGGCAGACCAACACGGCTACCTATCTGTAAGATGTTTTATATTTCTAACAAAATTGTAGCCGCAATTTCTAAGCTTACATCTGTATATGAGAATATGCAAATTTTAGGCAAATTATTGCCCTCTCTCTTGACGATGTGTAAATGGCCACCTTGTATGACAAAGGGGCCCTGCTCTCCTTTAAGGTACTCAGATTCTCATGCAATTTAGGGCATGAGTTGGTTGGTTGATTTGGCACCTCACTGCTGCAACTGGCACCTACATTTATGCTTTGGAAGACCGCCGAGGCGATACTTTAGCCAGGAACTGAAACATGTGTGGGTCAGTGGCTCTCTGCCTAATGCAGCCTCACTTTATTGGTGCACTGTAAAAATGACTGGGGTCATTCTGTTAAAAAAAAAAAAAAAAGCCCAAATTGATACCAAGTTCTTCTTCTCCTGGAAACTGCTATAAAACACATAAAACAATGTGAAATAAATCTATCCTTTTCTGCAAAGCAGTATGTTGCTTTTTGAACGCCAGCTTTATGTAGCAACATGACATCTACTCATCAACAATATTTTAGGAGCTCGTTGAAATAATGAAATAGCTTCCATTAGATCCATTAAATTTTTTATAAATTATACCTGCAGTTTAGTCCATTAAAGTGAGAAGTGATGAGTTGCTCTTAGAATATCAGCTAGACCTTCCCAGAGAACATTTAATTATTCAATTCAAGAGTTTGTTTATTTTATTTTTATTTTTATTATTTTGCATAGCTCTGTATACTTCTACTTAGTTCTTTAATCTGAATGAGTGTGACTCTTCCTTATAAACCAAGAGTGAGCAACCTTTTATCTGTTGAAGGCCACATTAAGGGAAAACCTGTCACGGGCCACATGGCAACAGTCATGACATGATAGCAGGAGATAGAACCTAAGATGACAAAGGTGTTCTGGATTAGGAGTAGGATTGCAGAGGCAACCCTTCATGGGCTATGCAGTCAGAGACTCAGTTTGCGCAAACTATGGCTTAACATGACTATGTGAGTTCCCAGAGAGGCTGCTGAGTTCCTCCCACAGTCCTTCAGCTGCTGCACCAACCAGGGTTATGTCATGGTTTGGCTCAACCCATCATCTCCTCCAGACAAACCATATGCTGTAAACTAAGAACAAACTTTCAGATTTTTGGACCCATCGCCACCAGTCAACGTGGCCAATGATCAGGTATGATGGGGGTTGTAGTCCAAAGCACCAGGTTAGGAAAGTTTGGCCTATGGTGATCCATTCCAACCTTCTCCTTTCAGGGACTGGCTGGGTGAGGAAGAGTGGTGTGTGCTGCCTGCCCAAGCACCCTCCAGGCACGACTCAGAGGAAGAAGACTTAGACCCAGGAGAGTGGTAGTAGGATGCTGGAGACCAGTAGGAGGAGGGAACAAGCTGGGAGGTGGTAGAAGCAGGAAGCATGAGTGATCATGGGGAGTCAGAAGAAGAAAGCCATTCAAGGACAGTGGGGTTGCTGGGGGTCTTATTGTGAGCACAGACTCTGAAAGAGAGGACAGAGAGGAGCCAGGGACTGTTTCAGTTTCACAGCAATGGGCTGGTCACTCTAGAGCAGCAGCTCTCAACGTGTGGGTCCCCACATGTTGTTGGACTACAACTCCCATCATCCCTGAGCTCTGGCCTTGCTAGCTAGGGGTGATGGGAGTTGTAGTCCAACAACATCTGGGGACCTACAGGTTGAGAAAGGCTGCTCTAGAGCGAGTTCTCCTCCCCTCACACTGAGAACACAAGAGCATTGCGCATTGCTGAGCAATGCTCACTGTAGCTTACACCTGCCTGCGAGGTTTAGTCTATTTGAACTCTGTTGTGTTCTGACTTTTTTAAATGAAAAAGTTGGTTGTACCTTGAGTCTCAATCTTCCCTTTGACCTGTGCCTTCCTCACAGCCCTGACATCTCCCCTCTTACCAACCCAGGAAAATTCTGAAGAAATGGACCAAGGGTGCATCCATCCACTTTAGCTAGCCTTAAATTTCCATTTCCACAAGTTTGTTTCAATACATCCAAGTGAACAAATAGGGTAATTATAATCTATTAAGAAATGTGCTTGCAAAACATTATTGGCTAATTCATTTTTCTTTTCTTTTTTATAGGCAATCAAGTGAGAAACTAGAAATAATTTAATATATTATTGTAAGGTTAGTCGCACTCCCATAAACAGTTGTACAGAAGACTGCAAAATCAATTGCAGAAATAAACGCATTTGCAATTAAAGTTTAGAAGAGTACGTAAAACAAGCTCTTTTACTCCTCACAACTCTTTAAATCAAACTGACTCACGCTATGGGTAAGGAGAGAAACCTTCATTTGTCCTCAATGGTGGGTTTGGCCTCAGATATGTTATTCCCCAGCCCAGCCCCCTGCCTAGGTAGAGTCTGGGGAAAGTCTGAGGGAAATGCTATTTTTGCATGTTTCAGTCATCCTTTAGAATATGGTAGTTAATGAAGTGCCCTCCACATGTTGCTGAACTCCCATAAAGTCCAGCCAGGGTTGGGTGAATTTCTCAATTTCAGTTTGTCTGAGTTACACATTTTTGCAATATTCAGTTACCTATATTTTCACACCAGTTAGCTTTAATGAACGAACAAACAAACCAGTCCTCTTGACAATTTAGCAGCATTTTATGTGAATTTCTTCTGTCAACATTTTTATATGCAATTCCCAGTAACATACACATTTTTACAAAGTACCTTCCTACTATATAATGCATTTTAGTATGTTATTTTCACCAATATGTGCATTTTATACCCTAGTATATACTTTTTTTCTTTTTAAGCACTGCTGGCTGGCCAACTGAATTGCAAAATTTGGCAAAGTGCAAATTTTGAAGGATGTCTGTGCATTGTTTCAGGAAGTGAAAATTAGATATGTTAACCTTTACAAGTGAAGTAAATTGAATCCACCACCCACATTCCTAAGCATGGTCAATCATCAGAGTTGATGGGAATTGTAGTCCACATCATCTGCAGCAGCTCTAACTGCTTTAGAAAATCTGATGACCCTTGGGGTTCCTTGCAACTCTACAGTTCTGTGATTCTTGGTCTTTATGACTGATATCTTTTTTAAAAAATTCTCACCTTAGTTAACTTAAACACAGCAGAGTTGTTGTGGAATAGAGGAGTACTCAAGCCACAATGCCAAGGGCTATTGTTGCTGATTCATGAGCTCTGGGACTGGGATCAAGCTTGAGGAGATACACAGGGGAACCAATTGAAGTGCTGTTTTTCCTTTTTTATATATACATATTTATTAAAGTTTTTGAATACAAATGCATAAATAATAAACAACATTACTTATATCATAACATAATTTCATCACTTCTTTGGACTCCCTCACGTCTCCCGCTCACACTTACATCGTTACAAAAAAAAAAATTTCCAAGCAAATTACCCTCTTGTTTGCAATCTTATCTCCACTCATTTAAATAAAAACCTAGCAATTCTCCAAAAGGTTTGTATTTTCCTTAATCTCACTTCTCGTCAAATTCAGATCTAATTCAGTGGTAGGCAATTATTTATGATCTAGCATCCTTCTTAACATTCAACCAAATTACAATATTTTTGTAAATAAATCTTGAATTTCCTCCAGTCTTCCTCAACCCTCTCCTGTCCCAGGTCTCGGATTCTACCAGTCATCTCGGCCAGTTGCATATAGTCCATCAGCTGCTTCTGCCACTCTTCCAGTGTGGGTAGATCTTGAGTTTTCCAGCTCTTAGCGATGAGTATCCTTGCTGCCGTTGTTGCATACATAAAAAATGTTCGGTCCTCCTTTAACACCTTCTGGCCGACAATACCCAGAAGGAAGGCCTCTGGTTTCTTAGTAAAGGTATACTTAAATACCTTTTTCAACTCATTATATATCATTTCCCAGAAGGCCTTCACTTTAGGGCAGGTCCACCAGAGGTGAAAGAATGTTCCTTCGTGTTCTTTACATTTCCAACATTTATTATCAGACAAATGGTATATTTTGGCAAGTTTAACTGGGGTCATGTACCATCTATATATCATTTTCATTACATTTTCCTTCAGAGCATTACATGCAGTGAAGTTCAGCCCAGTGGTCCACAACCTTTCCCAGTCCTCAAACATAATATTATACCCAATGTCCTGAGCCCACTTTATCATAACCGATTTAACCATTTCGTCTTGTGTATTCCATTTTAACAGCAAGTTATACATTCTTGATAATACCTTAGTCTTTGGTTCTAACAATTCTGTTTCCAACTTCGATTTCTCCACCTGGAACCCTACCTTTTTATCGTTTTTAAAGACTTCTTTAATCTGAGCGTAATGTAACCAGTCTCGCACTTTATCCTTCATTTTCTCCAAACTCTGCAATTTCCAATTGTCTCCATCTTTTTCTAATATTTCCCAATATTTTGGCCATTTGGCCTCCATATTGGGTCTTTTTCGGGCCTTAGCTTCCAGAGGTGAAAGCCACCTCGGAGTTTTGTTTTCCAATAAGTCTTTGTATTTTGTCCAGACATTAAATACTGCTTTCCTGACAATATGGTTCTTAAAGACCTAACTGCTGTTTTTCCTTAGCAGCTTGTTGGACCAGGCCAACCCTTCCCCCAATTCCCTTTCATTTTCCCCCAATAAGTTTCCAGCAAAGAGGAGGTGGTACTTATCAATGAGAATGCCTGGAAGAGAAAGTTGCCACTGTAATTTTTAAAAAGTGTCAATCACGTCAAGCTTCTATTCTCCCCAGGATAAACACAGATCTATCAGAATAATGGTGGGTTTGGTATTTTGTCTGCTGTGTTTACAGAGTACATGTGTCATTCTTAGCTTATCAGATAAAGGTTACTGCTAGGAACAAGGTTAGCTGTCCAGAGACAGAGGGAAGAGCTATGCTGAAAATAGAACAAATGAAAAATTAGAATTCATAATAAGTCTCATTATTGTGACAATGATTTTTTTTTATTCGTACATCTTTTTAGGTTGATACTTTTCATAGCATAGAACTACTTCCGACTGAAAAAGAAAACTCTGATTACAAGAAAGTACAAGTCTTGAACCAAAGCTCAAAATTACTCAGATTAAAATGTTCCTCAAACAAGCCTATTTCAAAACTCCTATGGGGTCAAAAATCTCTATTTTCTGCATTATTTTACTGTCTATTGCAGTCCTTTGACACACACACAATTTTAAAAGCTTTTAAAAGCTTTTATTTCTTCCCCCTTTAAATCTGAGTCATGTAGTCTTTTAGACACTATTCTGTGCAAAAAATATCTACCAGTTTTTTTCAAGTTCTACAGACAGAAGTCAAGGCCAAAGTCAATACAACCTATTTATTCATTATGAATCTATTTGTTGCATTTCTATCCCAATTTTTCTCCAAGGAGTTCAAGGTGGCTTGCATGTGTCTACCCCTCATTGTTTGACCCCACAGCAATGCTTTGAGGTAGGGTAGGTTGAGTCACTAACTGGCCCCAGGTAATTCAATGAGCTTCATGGCTGAGGATTTGAACCCAGGTCTCCCAAGTCCTAGTCCGACACACTAACCACTATGCCACACTGGCTTTCTACACATAGGGAGACTCACAGGAGTGTTATTCATATGACAAGTTGAACTGCTGATTAAAAAATACTTGCAACTTAAGGGATATAGGTAGCACTTAGGAAAAGATGCTGCAGTACAGGGTGCTTTGTTTCCATGTGTCTGCCAGCCAGCCAGCCAGCCAGCCAGCCAGCCATGCCTTCTTTCAGGATACTCCATTCCATTCCTCCCTAGTTTACCACCACCACTCCAAATGTGCATGTTCAGTTCTCACTGGGCTCAGTTTTGGTCCACCCCTTCCCCACCAGCAAAGAATGTTTGTACTTTGTCAAACCCTCTAAGTTTGTGGTTATCTTTCATTTGTGTGTAGATGATATCATTTTGGCAACAAAGCCACGTTTCGTTAATGTGTCTGCTATTAGCATATGAGTTTTACACAGGAAAAGTGCAAATGTGCACGCAGACATACAAAGTTTACAGAGTCCTTGATGAGCTATCTTGCCTGGCTGATGGCGGGCAGGACTGCCTTTCAGCAACTCTATGATGTAGGTCATTATTACTATCCTATACTACAGGTGGAAGTCAGAAGCTGAGAAATAGTGCCTTGCCAAAGGCAACTTGGCAAGTTCTTGTCAGAGGTAAGAGAAATGAACCCAGGACACATTTCAGCTCATAGCAGACGACTCTTTGTGTACAGCTGCTGTAGCACTCTACAGCAGTTAAAATGGTACAAAAAAAAGGTATAATGGAAATCTCTCTGCTAATATACTAACATTAGGAGTTTAGGATGCAATGAAATAGCCATCAGAAGTGACATGAAGGCAATGGAATCAATCAGGCTTACTACCCTAGGCAAGCTCAGAGGCAGTGCCAGTGATCTGAGCTGAAACAATGAAGTTTTGTGACTAGAATATTACTGATTTAAACTGCCCAGGGATCTCTTGTGGGCTTCTGTTGCCAGTAATCCAATATAAGTTTTACTGGCTCATTACTGCCAATTAGATTAGCCTTTTACTTTAAATAAATTATTGAGAGCTGACAGTGAACAATGCAAACTTTTACAAAGTGGAGCATTAATTAGGTGTCTCACTCTTTGTAAACCTCTCATTTTGAAGAGGGCTCAAATAGTCCCATTTTCTCTCATTTTAGAAAAGCATTGCAGTAACAAGACAATCACTGTTGTAGAAGAAGAAAACCATTTGATTTAAGTTACTCTTTCAAATTGCCTCTTCTTGCTTAAAATTCCTCTTTGGGAATGTAGGATGGACTAAACTGGCGGGGGGGGGGTGGATTAAAAGGTTATGTCATATTAGCTTAGGTTCTAAATAGATGCACACATTCTTAAATCAAATGATGTTCTTTTTTAAAATGTCTCTTGGGAAACTGGCCATGCCAAGTTGGGCATGCCAAATCTATTCTTTACGGAAACTGTATTTTGTAATGTTGGTAGTGCCATCTCTCTCACACTCCCTCCCTCACTAAGGGTCAAACTACTCATATTCTCTGGGAGTGTCTTTATGGTATAGCATAAAGAAAGTTCTGTGTTCAAAACTTCTCGGTAGCAAGTGATGTGACAGACTTCTGACTTAGACCATTGATTGTTTTATTGGGGCTTGGGTTATTCAACAAAAGAGGTCAATTGAGTAGGGGAAACTCAGGTCCAGTCAGGTTAGTCCACGTATGTCATGTTAAGTTCTGGCCAAGACAAATGGGTTCCCTACAGCAGATTCTGATGAGCAGCGATCAGGACCATAGATAGCTCCAAAGCATCCTGTTAGCTGAGCTGTAGAAATATATGTTTATAATATATTGAAAATCAATTTTAAAAATTTTATTTAAAAACAAAAAAAAAATGTTTGGTGCCTCAGGTAGCGCTTGACCTTCCAGTTACTCCACCTCCCCGGGACTCACTACCATCTTTAAAGGGCCTATGGATGATCCTGTAGTCATATGCTCCTGCATGGCTGTGGAGCAGAAGAAGCTACAGGTAAGTTCTCCCCCAGAATCTGAGGACCATGGGACAGCTACATCCTCAGACTAGGACGGTGTAAAAGGGGATGGTGAAGGTTCCTTCCAGAGAGGGGGACCCGTAATTCTTCCAGATTTGAATTCTATTTGAAGCAATGCTGGGACTTGAATGCAAGGAACATGACATTAGAGAGCCACTGGTAGCTGGATAAATAGTCTCATCTACTTTGCATGCAGAAACCCCAAGGTTCAATCCATGGCATCTCCAGGTAGGGCTTGGAGAGAATGCTGGCTCAATTACTGGATAGCCACTGCCAGTCAGACAATATTGAGCTAGATGGACCAATGATCTGACTCACAATAAGGCAGCTTCCTGTGTCCCTATGTTGCATGATTTATTTATTAATATTTTTTAAAAAGGAAAGTAATATGTATACTAATCTGGAGACAAAGTTCTTTTGCACTTTTTAAAATGCAATTTTATTTCCATGAGCGACTTGGGGCGGGGGGCGGGGAGGTGAGTTATAAATTTGAAAAAGCAAATAAATGTTCCTTAAAATCACTCCTTCCTACCGTATACCATCCCATCACCTATGCTGAAAGCAAATCCCAAAAACTTGGATAGGGTGTTCCCCCCTTTTTTTCTCGCTCTCTCTCTCCCTCCCTCCACCCCCCACCCCCGTCTCTCTCTCTCTCACTCACACACACACACACACACACACAAAATTTTAAGCTCTCAATTAATACACTTCTAGGCTGCAAATCTTATCATGCTTATCTTAATTAACCTGCCAAAAAAAACACCTTGCAAAGATCTTTGTTTTAGATCATCTAACAGTTCAGCTCTTGAATCGCTTATCCAGCACGTCCAAGTTCATAGAAGATTCTTTAGCAAAGAATTCACTGCTTTTTAAGACTACAGATAACACTAACTTGTGCATCAGCAAAATGTGGTGATGAATACTTGTTATGCTGCTTTGATTTAAGTGGATATTTTATGCACACATTCATGTTTTAATGTCCTTTCTCCTGGCTGGAATCTTCAGGAGCAGATGAGGTGGGGGGAAGTCACATACAATTTGCAAAAGTCCCCCACATCAATATGATCCACATTTTCAAGCTTAACACAGTGAGGTTTTGTTTTTGTTTTTCATTTTTTAAGCAGAATAAAAAGTCAGAGGAACAACAACTTCCCACCCCTGCAAATAATCCCTAAAGGTATAAAGTCTGCTGACGTTTTACATGCCAGGCCACATCCACTAGAGGATTCCTATAAAAAGTGTTTATATGTTTTCTTTGTCATTCCCATAATTATGAACTCCAGAGCCTGGAAGTCACTCACCAGGGGATGCTATAGACTGCCTGCCTGCAAGGAGTCATTTTTTTAAAGTTGGGTTTAGGCTGGGAAAAGTTTAATAATGACTCATTAAAGTGGGGTTATAAAATGGAGGTGGTAAGAGAGCAGTAAAGCACAAGTAGGAGGAAAATAATGGGAGTGTGATGAAGAGCTACATTGCAGTGCAGAGTAGATTGGGTACTTTAAGGCTCATTCCAGTTGTTTACTGAGGAAGTTTTTTATTTTTTAAAAAATCACTGTTAATTGCAGATGGATGCAGAGTGCATAAGTAACAGTGGTTGTGCTGAGGTGTGTATGTTTGTAGATAATTACTTCCAGTATTGCACTGTCACATATAGAAATTATATACTCTTTCCAGCCCAAGGTCTGCACTGATGGTCAACCACCCTTCCAAGAGTCACATGCCAGCAGGGGCCAATTTATATGCAGTTACACAATCTCTCTCTCTCTCTTTCTCTCATGAACATACAGCAAACATAGACATACACACAACCAACATTTCCAGCTCTCTCCATTGGGGTGGCAGTGGTGTGGGCATAAAGCGTGTTCTCCCTCATGGAGAGCACGTGTTGCGGTGGGGTTTACCAGGCCACCCCTCTGTTGCCAGGCAGGATTCCTATGGAAGCCTGTGGCAACGATTGGATGGCTGGGTTGCTGGCGTAAATTCTATGTTGCAACTGGTGGGAGGGATCGGATGTTTTAAATCCTGTGCTCGTAGCCTGAGTGTTCTCTTTCGCTGCGAGCTACGGAACACCCACAACCCGCCCTAATTTTATGGGTTTGCATTGACTTTGCTATGCCTGTCATGGGGTCGTCTGCTGTTGGGGCAGGGGCCTGGTAGGAATTTTGTCCATCTGGCCGATTGGCTGGGCCACTTGGTTTTTGCCTACTGCATAGCAAATCGTCACAACTTGTAAGGTTGCGGTTAGGCATTGGTTATCAATTGGTTGGAGGAGGGGTTAGGATTGGCTGGGCCTGCCCCTCCATGGTTGCTGCGGAAAGGGAAATTCCGTTAAAGGAATCCAGGGGCTTGCCATCTTTTCGTCCGAATCCCTGGAATGGGGCTAGGGCCGGCAAGCCCTGGGGAGCATGCGGGGAGAAGCTGAGGGTCTGTGACTCAGCTCCATTTCTCCCCAATATTGTTTTCCCTTACTGGCTTTTGGTAGTGCCCGGAAGTCAGTTCTGTCCCCAGGCAGGGGGAAAGATAGTCTTAACCAATGCCTAAGCAACTACTCACATTTATGTATTTCAATAAAGTTGTGGCCAAAATTATGCCAAAAACCTTAAACAAAAATTATGTGTGTGTTGTGAGTTATTTGGGGGGTGGCTTGGGGACCTCGACACACAACTAGAAATGTTGCTTTTTACTTTAAGCAGGTAATTCTTGACTAATTCAGGAAAGAGACATTAGCTGAGGAAACAATTGCATTAAAAAGGTGCATATTTGTACATTTTAATACATTTTTAAAAACAAAAATACCCTGCCAGTGCTGCTAATTGTATTTCTTTCTCCTCCTCAATTTATTTGAATTCTCCAATGAAGCTGCTTCCACGTGCAAAACATTCAACAATAATTTTCCTGTCTTTATGCATCAGTAATAGGGAGCCTGTGGCTCTCCAGATGTTGTGGGACTATAACTCTCATAAACTCTGGCCACAGGGTAAAGTGGCTGGGGCTGCTGGGTCCTGGGGTCCAGCAGTTTATGGAGGGCCACAGGTCCCCCACCCCCATTGTACACTGTGCAGAATCTAGTTACCACAGTGAGCTCATTTACCAGTGTTGCTAGCATTACAAAGATTTCCATGGAAACAGATTCTAAAAAACCATTATTATGGCACGCATTTTGGATCAATGGTTACAGAATGGAGAATTACGAGGAAAACACATATTCCTGCTCAGATGTGGTCAATAGACTTCACAGCACTATCTAAAGGAAACACACAAATGCTAGGCAGAAGTAGCATTTTACAGCATTGATTTTACTTAAAGGACAGGAACACATATCCATGACTGCATTGGATGCTCATTTACCATGTGAAAGTCTATGCTTTTGTGTGTGTTATGGTGCTCCCACCACCTATGCAAACATATACTTGAAACACCCATTTCTACTACTCTGAAAAATAACACATCACCCAAAAGCTCACCATGTTCTGAAATAGTATATTCTACCTGTTACACATGTATCTGAAAAGAGAAGATTGGGATGTGAGGCTTATCATGCCAGTGTTGCAAAGTGGTTAGTGTGCCAGACTAAGGCCTGTGAAACCAAGGTTCAAAACCCTATTTAGTCATGAATTTCACTGACCAATCTTGGACCAATGTAGGAAAGTTTTGTTTCTGCACAACAGAAAACATTGCATTCTGACTCGTTCTTAGTCTGACCTGTTCTTAGTGCTTGGCTGACCACATCTATGGAACAAGTTTTGCTATATTAATCACTAGTAATAGTTTAACAAGGAGGTTTTCACGCCTGCCCAATTCCGTGTTCCCTTTCCCAGCCTTTGGTCTATTGATGATTAATGCCTATATGCAACCCTTGTATTGTATTTGTGTTGACCAATCAGCAATAAGCACATATGTGGCAATGCTGTAATATTCAATAAAAGAGACTCCTCGAGACATGCTCAAGAGGACGCTTCTCACATGACACCCACTACTCGTCTGTCGTGATTTTCATCCCAACAGATCAATTATTAACTCTCAACCTATCCGACCTCACAGGGTTGTTCTGAGGATAATAGAGTGGGAGAGCCATATATGACACCTTTACCCTTTTATGGGGAGAGGAGAAGGGTGCGATATAAATGCCATAAATTTAAAAAATCCACTTAGTGAATTAAGCATGACGGAGTGCATTTTTGAAAGCGATCTTACAAAACAATCCTGTGCATAGGAGAAAGTTCCATTCAGTACATATGGGACATATGCTCAGATCAAGTGCATATAGTATATGGGGTCTGCATAATGTTGCCCTTCCAGCTGCACTTCTATGGGACCTCTAGGGTGTTGCTATTTATGGACCTTAAGGTCCTCCGTGGGGCATACTGGGAGAGGCGGTCCCATAGGTACGAGGGTCCTAGGCCATGAAGGACTTTAAAGGTCAATACCAGCACCTTGAATCTGACCCTGTACTCCACCGGGAGCAAGTGCAACTGGAAAAGCACTGGGTGAATATGCTTCCATGGCAGAGACCCCGTGAGGGTCACTGCAGCATTCTGCACCCTCTGGAGTTTCTGGGACAGCTTCAATGGCAGCCCTGTGTAGAGCAAATTACAGAAGTCAAGCCTGGAGGTGACCGTCGCATTGATCACTGTGGTCAGATCAGGGCGGGAAAGGTAAGGGACCAACTGCTTGATGCAGTGAAGGTGGGAAAATGTCGCCTTGGCTGTTGCTGTAACCTGCGCTTCCATGGAAAGGGAGGCGTCAAGGATTACACCCAAACTCTTAACAGAAGGCAATGGCACTAATTGGGCCCCCGCAAGAGAAGGGAGTTGGTCCCTCATCCCCATAACATCCCAACCCAGCCAGAGGACCTCTGTCTTCGAAGGATTTAGTTTGAATAGGCTCCCATGAAACCATCCAGCCACAGCTTCCAAGTATCTGGTCAGTGTGTCCGGGGCTGAGTCCGTGTGGCCATCCACATCTGTTGTTAACCTTGTGCTGCTTCAGACTGCAGAGGAGATTGCATGTTTGAATATTCCTAAATATTAGAATCTAGAAGGTACTAGAAGGTAAAAGTAACCTAGACCTTTTTTGTTTTCCATCTATAGGGTTTTAAAAAGAGAGAAAGAGAGAACGTCTGATCATGATTTCCTGCTTTCAGTCCAAATTGGTATTGTCCAGAAACATTTTACCAACATGATGAGCTATTTGTCTAGACTGGGCCTTGTGAAATACAATTGGCCTATGGTCGCTTTAGTAATCACAAGCCAAGTTTGTCCTTCCTTGAACTGAGAAAATAATGTCCAAGCCAAAAGAGCAGAGGCAGAGGAGGTGGCAGCTGGCTACTTAGTACCACCTGCAAGGTTAGTGCTGGGGATCACATTTCCCATCTGTCTCATGAACACAGAAAACAGATATTTTACATCCAAACTATCCTGACAGATTTCCCCTTTTATGGCTGAAAGGAAAGCCAAATCACCACTTCAGCCAATACTCTTTTTAAAAAAACACACAGCAACTGTAGCTTTTTTTAAAAAAAAATCTTAATGAATCAATATGGGGGTGATACAAAGGATCTCCCTCCCCTTGACCCCATACAGAGAAACTTGGATAACATCAATATCTCCTGGGAGTTCAAATTATAGAAGAAGCTCCCCATCATCTCCAAAATTTAAAGCAAATTGTACTCACATTTGTGTCATCAGAGAAATTGTGCTGTGAGATTTAACAGGGCTGCTATGAAAGCAGCCTCCAAAACACGAAAGACAATTAAATTCTGTGTGTTTACAAGTGGAAATCTGCTGTAAATAACCATGTCAATTGGATCCTACTGTGAGAAGCTTGGATCAGAATATTGATATGCAGTGACTGTGAAGAAAAAGAACAGGGGAGGAACTGGTGGAAAGAACTTACGGAAAAGAGTAGGAAGGGGCGGGGGATAGGCTAAACTGAGTTCTAGAAATAATGTTCAAGCTAGATCTGGAAAATTAATTTGCTTCCAAAATTTCACCTCTAGATTTTTCTTTGTGAATGTTATTACCAAATAGATGGTGATTGTTATTGTTGTTATCATTATTATTACAATGATTGTAATTGTTGTTACAATTGTTATTATTACCCACCCTTCACCCTAAGATTCTAAGGCAGGTTAATCCCCACTTGTTGGCTGTCAAACAAGGGGCAAACCCTGTTTGCTTTGACTGTGGGCACCTGTTAGAATTAATGAATCATAGAGTTGGAAGGGACCCCAAGGATCACCTAGACAAACCCCCTGCAACACAGGAATCTCATCTAAAGCATCCATGACAGGCCATCCAACCTCTGCTTAGAAACCCCCAATGAAGAAGAGTCTACACCCTCCCAAGGGAGTCCATTCCACTGTCAAACAGCTCTTACTGTCAGAAAGTTCTTCCTGATGTTTTGTTAGGATCTCCTTTCTTGTAACAAGGAAGTCATTGGTTCAAGCCCTACCCTCCAGAGCAGGAGGGAACAAGTTTGCTCCTTACTTCAAACATTCCACATCTGAACCCAACTTGAAATTTCACAATTTAAGATTTGAATGGAAAAACCAGGATTTTCATGCCATTTGCAACTGGCTGCAAGATAGTGGGGAATGTGTTGGTACTCATCAGGAAATTAGGGCAACAGAATAGACACTGAATAGAAACTGTGGGGTGGATAAAAAATATACAGAGGACATCACAGGGAAATGGACCTTAAGTGCTGTGTTTATATGACATTCTTTACCAAGCATCTGTGATTTCTCTTTGTGCACAAGAATGTGGAGTCCCTTTCTGTTCTCATTGCTTAAGATAAGCAAAGTTGGAAATATTTTCAATAAATTCTCCACTCGGCTCTATTTGACTAGGAGTGGCTGGAAAACTGTCCTTCATTAGCAATGGCACCAGAGTTTCATAGCTTTCAAAGTAAATATTTGCATAATTCCCATAGTATTAAACAATGACATTTCTTGAATTGTCTTGTATGTGAAAATAACCAACACTTAGGCAAGAGACTATTCCACCACCACAACAGACACATTTCAGGAATATTCTAAAAGCAGCTCAGTAGCTAAGTTTAAACCCAACTTTTTCAAGTTGGCTTCAGGTTTGATTCTAATTTCTCTCTACTCATCAGTCCTTCCCATCACTATGGCTTGTCACAACTGCCTGAGTGATGCCCCTAGTTGTCCTAGGTGTGGTTGAAGGGCAGAAGTTCTCCTCTTTCCTCTCCAGCACCACAAGGCAGCAAATAGTCCCTGAAGAAAACATGGCTTAAAGAGATGGCAAAGAGCACAGATTGGAGGAGAATTTTTCTCCAGTTTGGATAGAAATCTGAACCAGATAATAATTTGGGAGCTGTTGATATTCATCCTTTAGTTGAACTGCGTATTATCAGTTGTGTACTTGTGGGCATGGTGCTCACTGGCATAAAGTTATAAGTACTTCCATTATCTGATAAATGTCGATCTATTTACTTGAAATATTTCTATCCTGGCTACAAACAAGTAGCTCTGTAGGCTGCTTATGGAATATAAGACATCAAAGCTAGATATAAATTACACAGAGAATAGTCAGTCTCTGCTTGCTTGAATGTTTTCTAACTAGACAATAAAAGGTAAAGGTAAAGGTACCCCTGCCCGTACGGGCCAGTCTTGACAGACTCTGGGGTTGTGCGCCCATCTCACTTAAGAGGCCAGGGGCCAGCGCTGTCCGGAGACACTTCCGGGTCACGTGGCCAGCGTGACATCGCTGCTCTGGCGAGCCAGAGCCGCACACGGAAACGCCGTTTACCTTCCCGCTGGTAAGCGGTCCCTATTTATCTACTTGCACCCGGAGGTGCTTTCGAACTGCTAGGTTGGCAGGCGCTGGGACCGAGCAGCGGGAGCGCACCCCGCCGCAGGGATTCGAACCGCCGACCTTTCGATCGGCAAGCCCTAGGCACTGAGGCTTTAACCCACAGCGCCACCTGCGTCCCCTAACTAGACAATACTTGACATCAAAATTTGCAAAAGATAACACCAATGTGAAGTTTTAGAGGGAAATTTATTTGAGCTTAAAGCTGGTGTATGCTATTCTTGGAGCACAGTTGCCCTGTTTAAATAACCCATTAATAATCACAATATCAATATTACTTGTGTAAATACATCCATCTTCTCCTCCCCCCAATATTATGTGAAAAGTTCAAACAAACCTCAGTTTACAGCATATTTACACTTGCACTAATATATGAATTCTAGCTATTGGAAATTTCATTTTCCTTTTATTCCCCCCAACACACTTTGAATAGCTGCAGCAGCAATTACTTAACAATCTTTACTAAAGAGGCTTCATTTCAAAAAAGCAATGAACTAAGGCAAAAGCCTATTATTTACCAACCAATTCAGCAATAAATATAGATAAGAAAAGACTGCTTGGCTGATATTCATTTATGATTACAACTCAGCTATAAAAGCAGATGCCATTCAAAAAAAAAAAGAGAGCATCCCGTTTCGCTGTGTGGCTCCAGGTCTTGCGGAAGAGCAGGCAGAGCCAGAAGCCAAACCCTTGAAGGGTAATCAAATGTGATTGAGTTTGAAAAGCAATACATTACCTGGAGGAGGTGAAAGTTCAGGTGGCTCATTCATGCATCAGAGGAAGGCTTGCTCAGACAAAAGAGGCATCTGCATTAGAAACAGAGGCTGCATTTCGAGTCTTTCTGGCTTGGCTTTGGCAAGATGATCTTGAGCATTTCTAAACTGGATCCGCATAATAACTAACATCTCAAAAGTGGAGATTACTACTACTTTTGAAACATCTCACCCTTTTCACCCAAAGTTTAAAAGGTTCAGACCCTGGGTGTCAAAGAGGAGACAAAACTCCTCTTTGAGAAGAATGTCAGGATTTTTCTTTATTTAACAGGCTTTTTACACCACTTCTAAGCAGTTTATGCAAAATGTAAATTAACTTTACTAGTAAAATAAACAAACAAGCCTATTTTTCCCCCAAATGATAAATAAAATCAGCGGTTTTTAAAAATACATTACGAAGGTTGGGCTTTCGGCAAGGAAAGATGGCAACTGCCATGGGCTTGGTGAGCTGTCTCCGTTTCATAGCTGTTAAAGTATTGGTCTCTTTCATAGAGACAGTCTGCTTTGGCCAATATAAACAGCAGGAGAGCATTGAATTAAGGATGAAGAGGATGGTGAAAGGGGGACACGAGGATTCTACCAGCAATGGGCAGGCATGGTGACTGAGATTCCAGTTTAATTCACTATATTTATCCATACACATTTTGTTTGTCATGCTATGATGCGCTTCAGCGGCACAATTTAATCCCTTCCAAGTCCAGGACAGTTCTGAACATGGTAAATCAGGTGTTACTCCAATTCCCAGCCATGCCTGGCACAGATGCCACGGATGAGACGGGAGCTAAACTCACAGTAAATTGAGATTAATGTTTGGTGTGGTGCCAGCTGAGGGAGGTTTTAGCATGTTTTATATGCGCCTGTAGGGAAAATATGAAACAGCCTTTTCTCTTTTAATTCTGTCAATCACAATTCTACTCGGTGGAGACTAACAGAGCTGTTCCACAGAAACCATGCTGGCTTCTCTGCTCAAGGAAAAAAAATAACACATCTCATTGCTATTGAAAGAAACTTCAGCATGTTGAAAGTTTTTGTTTTCTTATGCATTTTTTTCTTAACCAGTGCAAGCCACTACCCAAGTCTGAGGAAGAACTTATGAAGAGCCTTGTTGGTTCAAATGAAAGGCCTAATTAATTGAGCATTAATAGTTTCCACAGAAGCCAACCAGATGGGAGGCCCACTAGCTGCCCATGAGCATTCTCCCATATATGTTCCCCAGCAACTTGTATTTAGAACCATGCTTCCCCTGATCTTGAACAAATATGCAGCCTTTATAACTAGGAACCACTGATAGCCTTGTTCTCCATGAAATTGTCTAGACCCTTTGAAAAGTCATCACTACATCTTCTGGTAGCAAATTCCATACTTTTCTATGTGGTTCATTGTTTCCTGTCCTTTCAGCTTCATTGCAGGACCCTTCATTAAGCAGGGGAACTTCTCTTTATACACTCTCTCCATGCCGTGTAAAAATTTGTATTCCTCTATCAAGCCCCTTCCCATTTACCCTTCACTTCGTTGGACAGCCAAGGCCACAGTGCAACCTGCAGGGATGTAAGAAGGCATTGATCTTCATTCAGTCCTGTTTTCGTCCCGTGCAGTCCTGTTTTTGCAACATTGCAGTTCAGCTTCTGGCAAAAAAACCTGCATTATTTGCTTCACTGTCTGCATAATTTTACACAATTAATTACACAATTGTTTCACACCATTCATTCCAATGCAAAGAAAGCACAATCCAAATGGAGGGGGAGTCGTGATTATGAATCATTTGCAGACTACAAAAAACAAGCACCACAAATATTAATTGTATTCAATAGATCGATTTTCCATTCCAAATATGGGATGAGTAAGTGAAGATTAGTAATTTACACTCCTGTTTCTGTCAGCATTCTCTGATATCCCTAGCGACTCAGAAGATTGGGGAGTCCCTGATCTGACTTGCGAAGAATGCGATCTGGCATGGCAACATGACAGCCTTCCCTGGATCACCACGATTCATTTCTTAGTTCCACTATCTCCACTTCACATGGCTGTTTTTTAAGGGACATGCCTGTCACTCATCGATCAGGTCCATTGGACTTACAACCCTGTTCAGAGTTCAAACAGATTGCAGTCTCAGATAACAACATCCAACTAACCAGAATTCATGCTATATTTATAGGGCAACTGAGGTGGGTGGTGGGTTAGGGATTTGACTGTTGTCTCTATTTTAGTACTGCATACCACAGAACAAAGGCACCATTTCATGTATTTTTAAAAATGGCAAGCTGCCACCCCCTGTGTTGTCAGAAGCCCTAGCCCTGTCTTACTAACAAATAAAATCCCAGGCCTTGCTTTGCCTGAAATGAGATATTCATGTATACTCAATTCAGGCAGGATAATGCCCCTCCAGCCAAATGGCTTTCACTTTCTTCCTCATGAAATTTAAATGGCTCTGCGACCCCCGTGCTAGGCCAGCCTACACATTCACAAACAGCCAGATTAAAAATCAAAGCCTAGGTAGGGTTTTTTGTTTTTGTTTTTTTGTTAAAAGTAATGCTATGGTTTTCCCTTGCATGACAATATTTTGCACTGCTCAGGATAGACTCTTAACACGTGTGGGAGGAAAATTGCAAAGTTATTTCTCCTATAGACAGGATGATATATTTCCTAATGAGCAGCTTTCAGCAAGAGGCCTACTCTGGGTTTTTAAATGGCATTTAACCCAGAATGTTCAACAATGTGTGTGTATGTGTGTGCCTAAATCTTCTTAAAACAGGCTTCCGTTGCTGGGGTTTAGTAATCACCGAGGGATGTTTATGATAACAACTCACTCAGTAATTAAAACTGAATGCGGTGGCTGTTCATGAATGCCCAGACTTCACGATGGCTGAGAACAATTAGCAATGGATACTCAAGCCACAATAATTACACTGAGCTTGCAATCAACATTTTTGAATAGCATGTTTTTATGTGAAATTCACTTTGTCTCCATGTAGGATTCTGGGACTATGTGTTTGGTTCTCTTGAGGCTCTTTGCACTGAGAGACTTGGAAAGTTTTGTGTGTTTTTTCCCAGCTTTACTGTTGCATTCTTAACAAACAAACTCCAAGGTTTAATGCAATTGCACCAGGATGTCAAAACCAGAAAGCAAATGTATCCAAAAGAATCCTGATTATTCTAATGTCTCGTGGGACAGAACATATAAATAGCTGCATTCATGCAAATTCTAAAATGCCCAGAATATTTCAAAGGCTCTTTCTAAACAAGAACATATGGCAGAGTTTCCAGAAACTTTCCAATTTAGGGATTGGAACTGGGATTCTCTAGGAAGGCAGTTCCAAAGAAATGGAGCTGCTATCAGGTCTCCATCCTCTCACTGTCTCTCCTCTGGTGGCATTTAGTAACATAAATGTATGTAAGGATACCACTAACTCTTTTCAGTCCTTCAGAAGATGGGGAGAGGGGGTCAAACTAGGAAAGGGGTATATATTCATAAGCCCCCACTCTCAACATCCTTGCATACATTGGCCTCATTTTCTCCTCTCTCAACCTTCGTGCATTCCATGACAAAGCCAGCAGGAATATTCTAACCATATTCTCCTCAATGCAGAGCACTGATTGGGAACACTGATTGCACTGTGCTGCTGATTGTGGGAAGGATTCAGCTGCAATGCAGTCAGGTCTTTGCTTTGAACGCACCAAGGACAGGAGAGGAGAGATGGGCTTGCGGGCGGCACATGATGCACCCATGCCACGACACAATATGAGCTCTCCAGGATGCTGTTGAACACTGAAAGAGGGCTACTGCGTTGTGCATTTCTCATTTGCTGCACCAAAAAATGCATTGGGATTGGCAGCACAGCCAATGAAAACTGTGGATGGTAGCTAACTAAGTTCTACTCAGAGTGGACCCATTAAAATTAATGGCTATACCTAATTTAGATACATTAATTCCAGCAGGTCTATGTAGAATAAAACTTAGTTGGATACAACCCTCTATTTCTAGATGAAATGAGCAAGCTTTTTCCTAAGCCCATTTTTTTTTCCCTGGAGCAGGCAAACTTATGAAGTGAACTTCATGGTTGAGGAGAGATTTGAACTCTGGTCTTGGTCTGACACTCTTAGTTCTATGCTGCATTGGCTGTTATGATGAGGACAAGTACCTTGCAATGATAGGAAATGGAGAGCTGGTCCCCCTTTGCTCTGCTGGATGTTCACTATGTCCATAGCAGGAGTGACAACGGTAGAACTGGGCTTGACTCTGCACCTGGTACTGGATTCTTCCTAAGTCAGGAGTAGTCAACATGGTGCTCTCAATGTGGTTGGACAACAACTCTCAGCAGCCCCTGCCAGCATGGGAAATGATCAGGGATTATAGAAGTTGTAGTCAAGAATGTATGGAGAACACTGTTACTCCTATGCTTTGGGTTACTCCTGTCCTATGTCACTTCAGGAAAGACCACTGTTCTCCTATATTTTTATGAAACTGCATGAGATAGATTTTTTTTTAGCTTGGCAAGCTATTTATCTAAGAAAAGGCTTCTGAAAGCACAAGTTTTAATCATTTCCAAATTGACCTCACTTATTTTTCGGGAATTGAAATTAGCTTCCACCAGAAATAAATTTAGCTTCTTACTAGCATTTTTTTAAAAGTTATTATTAGCTCACTATAATTTTACCATAAATATATTATTACAAATAAAATTATTATGAAGTTGTAGGCTGATCAGGAAAGACTCTGAAAATTTATATTGATTTGCAAACATTCAATTATGATACGGATAAGTGGCTCTCTAGACTACTCTGAAGCCAGTGAGAGTGAGGCTACTTTAAATGTTTAGTATAATATAATCCAAATAGCTACAAACTACATTTAATGAAATTCTCCAGAATGGAAACAGCCTATTGACTCCTAAAGCTATTTCATAATGGGCTCTCACTATCCATACAACACTGCACCATAACGATGATTAAAAATCCATCTGGGATTCAGCAACCATAAGCAGCTGTCCTCCGAGGCCAAGTCATCTGACCCAAGTAGAAAAATATATAAATCCTTCTAAAGAATAAGACCACTGTCAACCCATTGAGCAGAGGAAGTGCAGTTTCTAAGGAGTAAACTTCATAGAGCTCAGTGGTACTTGCTGCTGAGAAAACCAGCTTGGATTGTATTGTGCATTTCAGAGTCAGAGGTGGGGAGCCACTGAAGGATTAAGTTATTTCCCCAAAAGAAATATGGGAATTTGTATTATTCAGATGTACAATAAATCCAAATGTTAGCTGATATCTTCCTTTCTGTAGCCATGGGCCAGGTCTACAAACTTGCAGTGCACCAAACCAGACCTTATCCATCAATCATCTGTTGTGGCCTATCAGATACTTGACAAAACCACCATTTTTGAAGCCACAGCAAACTAAGCAGCTTTTTGAGCCTCCTGCAGCCCCAGTACATCCAAGCTTCCCTTTGGTTTGTGGTTCATAAGCAAGCAGACTTGTTCCACAGAAGAGTTTTAAGCTGCTTATGTTGTATTTTTTTTTAAAAAAATTACTTACTCCGTCTATCAGCTCTGCAGTAACAATAAAGCATGTTCTCCATAACAGAGAGCACATGTTGCGGTGGGGGCCTGCAGCCACCCCACTGTTGTTTGGTTAAAGGCCACTTTTGCCCAATCACGAGCTGTGATTGGGCAAAAGTGTGTTGCTGGGAGTTTGTTATGTTGCAAATTGGTGGGAGGGGTCAGAGGGCTTAAATACAGGGCACGCGGTTTGGGGCTTTCTCTTGGGCTGCGTGCACCAGATCACCCACCCACCCTCCCTGAAAAGGGGGGGTTCATTGCTCTCTGACCTTGCTATGCCTGTCATGGGCTCTGCTTTTGAGGCAGGGGCCTGGTAGGAATTTTGTCCATTTGGCTGATTGGCTGTTGCCATTTGGTTTTTTGCGTAGCAAATCACCACAACTTGTAAGGTTGGCAGTTAGGCATTGGTTAAAATTGGTTGGTGGAGGGGTAAGTGCCTACCCCTCCAATGGTGGTGCTGCATAGGGAATTCCGTTAAAGGAATCTAGGGGCTTGACATCCTTTCATCCTAGTCCCTGGCATCGGACTTGGGCCGTGCAAGCCCCCGAGGGCATGAGGGTGAGAAATGAGGGACTGATGCCCAGCTTCTTTTCTTCCCAATATTGTTTTCCATGACTGGCTTCCGCTGGAATCCGGAAGTCAGTTCTGTCCCTGGGGCAAGGACAGATAGTCAGAACCAATGCCTAAGCAACCACTCACGTGTGTGTATTTAGATAAAGTTGTGGCCAAATTCATGCCAAAAACCTTAAACAAAAATTGATGTGTGTGGTGTGAGTTATTGGGGTGGCTTGGGGACCTTGACGCGCAACAAGCAAACTCACAACCACACCCCATACCAGAGAGGCCATTTGCACACAGTTTTGCACTGATAAATTTTGTAACCAAAACTTTTCCCTGGGTTATTAGCTTTTACTGTGCCATGCACTTTGATATGGTGAAGGAGAGGATGGAATTGTTCAGGCATCCACCTTCACTCTGAAATGATGGTGGTTCCAGGCCTGGCAGATCAGGGTTTTGTTTTTGCTTTCTGAATATGTAGACTGAATTGACCATTCTCACAGGAGAGAATGTAAAGATCCATGCAAGAATGTGATTGACATGGCAGGGCCAGCTTTTTCATTAGGCAGAGTAAGACAGCTGCCCCCCAAAAAACAGTTTTGGGTTTCCTGAAAGGATAGCAAATGGTCTCTTCCTTTATTTATTACTGTTAGATTTTTACTGCTAGGGAAATGGAGAGGCAGTTGTGTGATTTTCTGCACCAGACACAACTGTTTATGTACCTTGAGTTGTGGGGGTTGAACTGATGGGGCAATTCCACCTCAGGGAGCAAAATGTCTTAGACCAGACTTGTGGAATGCGACAGTCGGCTTTAAGTACCTGAGTATCACTAATACAGTAGTAATCAATAAATCCATGTACATATTTAAAAGATGAAATTCCTGAAAAGTGTCCCAGAGACACATCACGTGGAAATTTTCTTCCAAAGCAACTCTCCATATGCATTGACTGGGTCATACCTGGGGCTGCCATACATCTGGATTTTCCTGGACTTTACCGGTTTTCAAAGGCAGAATTGACTTCCAGGGGGGATTTCCAAAAGTCTGGATCTTAGGCAAGTCAATTGAAAAATTGTGTTTTTTGGTGTGTGTGGTTTTTTGGGGGGACTCAATAATTTTGGGAGTGTCCTTGTTTTTACTTTTTGAAATATGTTATACCCCTTTAACTAAACATCTTTTCTAGAGCACAAATATACCAGCCTGTTGATCCATACTGCACTTCAAGATTGCCATATTCAATTTCTGTTGAAATACTGCCTTTTCCTTTGGTATTTGACAAGCTTTTTTCATTCAGCCTTTGTCCCAGAGGCTTAGGTATTAAAACAGAATGGGCAATGCAATGTATGCATGTATGTCAACAGCAAGGAAGACTTACAGAGCTTTATAAATCATGTGGACTGCTATCAAAGTCTTGATTTTAAAAAAGGGAGAACCATGATTGTAGTTCTAGGAGCTTTTGTCAGGTATCTCAGCTCAACATTATTTGCAGTTTGACTGTACAATGAACAAAGCTTGCTAGTGTGCAAGAAAGCTCACGTATACACTGAGACACAGTATTACTAAATGAGATAAGGTGTTTCTACAAAACATTCGCATTCATTTTTTCAATTAGCTGCATTTTGCAAACTGGAAATGAGAAGCGGAGGCCTATGAAATTTAATTGAAAGGACTCAATGCTATATACTCCATATGTAGCATTTAGCTTACTTTTCTGCAGATGGTAACATGGGGGGAAATGGATGGCAGAAAGAGAGGAAATGGGGGAGAGAAGAGAGACGATGGGATGGGATGGGATAAAAAGTAAAAAGGGGTGGTGCCAACATCCTTTGCTCTGCCTCCACCCATTTTGGGGTATAACCTCCTGATGTTGTGAATCAAACCTTAGATTTTCATAAAGCAGGCCCCCAGCCATGTCATGTTCATGGCCTGTTGTTGTTGTTGTTGTTGTTGTTGTTAGTAAATCAATACTGTTATTATGATCTAAGCCAAAGGATCACAAACAGTACCAAAGAAAGCATCCCTAATTTGTCAAGTGAGTGATTTTGACAGTGTAGTGCCCCCTTTTTTGGGGGGGGGGGGAACCCAAACAAACACCATCCTTTCTTGAGGAATGTCAACATCAATTTACCAACTCATGTTCTCAGTTGACACAATCCATTCTTGGTAATCTAATTGGCCATGTGTCACTCCCATCCCACTGGCTGTATCTCCCATGGGACTGACACACACACACACACATTTAATTGGCTACTTAATTGTCTTACCATCTATGATCCCTCCTTCACTGCAGTCAACTATGAGCTAATCCAGAAAGGGAAAAGAACAAACCAAAAGGAAAACATGTTGCGTAATAGCAGCCAGGACAAGTCAAACAGAATCAAAATAAAGAAGGTCTTTGTTTCATAACACCAAAACTGTGTTGTTGTTTTTAACTTGCAATTTGAAACTGGAAAACATAATTGCAGTTCAGCTTTTTGAGTTGCATCATTTCGTTTCGTTTCATTTCATTTAATGTGCCTTTCCAGATTAAGCATGTTATTCTAAATCCTTAAAGTCACTATAAAGGACCATTACTCCACCACTGCTAATTAGCAGGATTCTAGGCAACTTTTTTTTTTTACAGTTTAAACCAAACCTTACCTGGCCTTTCCTACTAATTCCTTATCAGCATTCTGTACATCCCAGGGCTGAGCTCATATTGATTTGTTCTACTTAAAGGAACCATGCCAATCAAATGTCCCAAAAGAATATGGTCGGGGGGGGGGGTGTGGTGAAGAAAACCTAGTAAAGTGAGAAAGCTGTAATACAGGGCAAGAGAAATAGCCTCAGCATTTTAATCTCTCCGGTACAGTGGTATAATATCAGAGTGGTATAATAACTTAGCATTAAATGACAGATCTTTGTTAGGAAAGCACCTACTCCCTGAAAGAGTGCTTGCAATACAATGTGCTGAAATTCTGCCTCTTTTCAGTGGCGGATCTTGGGGTCTCAAATTTCAGCAGTTTCCCATGTGATGCCAAAATTCAGTGCCCCCACATCTCATGCCACATTCTAAATAATAATTGTGGTTCCCCCCTGCAGCACTCCTAAGGCTCCATGCCCAGTGCCGCCAAGCAGTTGCATCCCCCTGCATCTGCTCCTTTAGACTTGCCAGCTGGCCCTGGAGATCCTGCCTGTACCTTGGAAGAATTTGACATATTATGGCTGTCTCACCAGTTCCTTCCAAACCTTCTTTCCTACCTTCTGTGAACCCTCCTTTGCCAAGATAATCTCCTGGGTGAAACACTGCATTGTTGTAGTCATAGAATGGGAGACATAGTGGCTTTGGCTACTTCTGACAATCTTCTGGTTAACATCTTGTACTCCTTAATCCACCTTCCCAATTCAGAAGTCAATGAGAGATGTGTGAGCAACCTCTGCTTCAAAACTGGACACCCCCCTCGCACTCTGCCCTTTCATGCACCTACGGCGAAGGCTCAGCCCTGAGTGATTGGCTTATCTTGACAGGTAGGAACCCTAGGCTCAAATCAGGGAGGTTTCTTTTTTGAGGGGAGAGCAGCTTATTCAGAACTATTTCTGCTTCTATGACAAAACTATAGAACCTGAAATGTCAACAGTCAATTACAGAGAGGGTTCCAATAAGGCCAGGAACTAATCAGGTTTCATTCACAATAGTCTTATATGTTGCTATACCTTGGGGATTATGGGGGCTGTAATTCCCTTGACCCTTGGATGCTTCTGATATACTGCACATGCTTAGCAATATCCAAAACAATTGAGAAACCTAAGGACTTACATAAGAACATTAGAACAGCCCTGCTGGATGAGGCCAATGACAAAGCTGAAAATAGGCATTCATAGCTACAGAGGTCACGTGAGCCTCAAGTGACAAGGTTGGCACAAAGAGTACCTCCAAACAGTGAACCTGCTTCTTCAGAATGAGTGCAACCCCATCCTTATCTTCTCAGTACAAGAGCCACCCACCCACAAGGAATCTGCCTTCCCAGGGTTCAGACACAGGATATCGTTCCTCATCAGATACATTGTTCACGCACAGCAGCCACATCTTAGGCCTTCATTAAACTTCACCTTGCACTCATCCTGACCAGATAGGACCTTGATGCCCCACCTCTGATAAGGAATGCAAAGCGTTGGAGGCACATGTTTCAGCCATGCTTCCAGGCCCCATCACATTCCCAAATACATCACTGTGAATTCAATAGAACTGATTCAGAATGGGTTAAGTTTTAACCTGAATTAATTTAGGGCATCCAATGTAAGATGCTCTCCAAGGTAACTGGAATAAGTACCCCCATTCCAAATCAGATAGTGGGCATCAGCCTACTGTTAGCTGTAATCTATTTACAAACCGCCAGAAATCTTTATACAAAAATGTTCTCCCTTTGTAGAAGCTTTTATTCTTTTGCATGAAAGTCGGGTGTTCCAGGAACTTGGACTCATATGTATGCCCTTCACGTTGTGTTTTTAAATAAAGTTCTTCAGAGTGACACGGTTGTACAGTCTGGAGTTTTGCCAGATGAAGCTTCATTGATCTTTTAGTCAACCTCTGTTTATTCAGCACCTGATATTCTGGACAGTTGTGAAGGAGAATAGAAAGAGCCATAAGCAGGGAAGTGGATTTATTTGTAGAACTGTCCTAACGGAGAAGCCTCAAGGGACACCAGAGTAAGAGATGAGTTTCCGACAGCAGGAGCAAAAATGGCTAAACCGTTTCCAGACATCTCCTCTGTGGACTTGAATGAATTTCTCAGTTTTCAAAGGGAGTATCTAATAGGCGTGTACACTGGTCACAACAATTCAATCTGTATCTCTAACTTTGGAAAGTGGCCAAGTCCTAAGGCTCAGATAGGGATGTATGGAGAACAGCATTTGGCCCCTGAGTGTGATATTCCCAACCCCTGCAAAAGGAGGATTGTACATAGGGCCAGCCTACTCTTACTCAATACTATTGCACTGCCACATTCTGACTCATAGAATGTAGCATTGTAGAACTGGAAGGTACCCCCAAAGGTACCTCATCTAATCCCCTGCAATGCAGGAATCGCAGCTAAAGAATCCCTGTCAGATTCAACCTCTGCTTAAAACCTCCCATCAAGGATAGTCCGCCACTTTCCAAAGTAGTCCATTCCACTGCTGAACAGTTCAGCAGACTCTATGGCAGAATTCCCAGAGCAACCAGAATCTCCCCCATTCCATTGGAGCAAAAGATTGCTGGAGTGGATCAGGGCCCTTTACCTGAAGAGGCGCCTTTTAATAAAAGCAGAGCTTACAACTGAGACAGACCTGATATTCCTATATAAGGCTGCCTATTGCTCAAGAGTTCTTTTCAACAGAGGGCAGCCCAGGGCTTCAAATGTCTCTGGTATAGCATATCTCTGGAGAAGTGTGGAAAGTTAAAAAGGCAGCCCTTGGGATCATAGTAGGAAATCAAGATGGCTGCTGCCTAGTCACTCAGTGCCAAGTGTTATAAAAAATAAAAAAGGGGAAATGGTGGTGAGCACTGTTGGGGTGTGATACATCATTTTAATTATATTGCAGAAACAGGTTTTTAAAAACAACAACCATGTTTCTTAATTTGAATATCATATCTGCTCGAAGATGCACAAAGCCCCCCCCCCCCGTAAAATTTTCTTGTGAACAGGTCAGACCCAAGGGTCTTGTGTTTTCAGCTGGATCCTATTCCCTTGAAAGGAAGTTGGTTAAACAGGGATGGCAAGAATGTATGGTGTTTAAGCAACATCCCTTTGCATGCCATCTCCATTCCTAGCAGGAAGTGGCTGCCAAGCTGCCCTCAAGCATAGCGCTGGAGCTGTGGTCTGTCAAACACAGCAGGCTCAGCATATTATGTCTCTAGTGGGCTGTGGTCCGAAGCAGATGATTAATCTGTCAGGTCTTACTGGAATGCTTAGGAAACCTGGCTGGCAAAGGCAGGAAGAAAGGTCAAAGCGTAAATTACACTTGCAGTGGGTTTAAAGCAGCCCCGTATATTAACCAAGCTATTCCCAAGTGAACACCTCCCTGCTTCCCTTGCACTTAACACTTTCCCTCTAATTTGATCACAAAAAAGTCTCTAATGGAGATGCAGCTTATTATTATGACTCAGCCTTTCTTTACTGTGCTTTTTTTTGGCCTAGAGGATAGATAAATAGATGGGTAGATGATGGATAGAACCCAGCCAGTGTTAAGCATGCTTAAGTTCTACTGATTTCATTTAGAAAATTAAGTAGGTGGTGAAATTTTACCCAAAAGTATGAATGAGATCACTGAAACATCCGGTCCAATATTGTCTATCCTGGAAGAAAATCTCCTGGATTTGTCACACTGGTCTTTCCCAGGAATGCTGCCCAATCCTTTGAGCTACAGATTGAACTTGGGACCTTCTGCTTGTGAATTATGTGTTTTGCATGTGAGCCACAACCAAGGGATGGAGGAAGAATCTCAAGAGCCACAATTCTGAAGTGGAGCACTTCAACCAGTTTGTCCAGACTAGGGCTGGAGGAGAAATTTGATACAGGTCTCATTTAAATCCAAATCTTTCAAATGCACACTTTTCAAAAATAATATGCAAAACAAAATTGGCACTTCTCCAAATTTTATCAAGAATTTCGCAAACCAAACACTGTTTACAAAAATGCATATGTTAGGGGAAAGATTCGTGGTGCGACCTTGGCACTAAGCTTCATTCTGAATGGTGCTCACCACAAATGTATAATTCCCAGAATGCTTTGCCATGTCATCTCATTACTATTTTCCAGAAAGATTTCAGGACTTTAAAAAGTTTGCTGTACTTGCTGTTCTTGACACACACAAAAGGATGCAGTACCCACCAAGTGCTGCATTTTCTAGTGAAATTTCACTGCAGGTTCTCAGACCTACTGTGTTTAAAACAGTCAAACAGAAATTACCATAATTTCAAGGCAAGGGGAGGGAGATAAAAACACTGATGACATATATATATATATGATACATATATATATATATGAAAGAACACGAAATGGTAAGAACAGTTTTGACTCAGCCTCATATTAATACGCAACCTTACAAGACGGCGCTTCCTAGCACTTACTTTACAGGTTCTAATTACATTTCCATCTAAACTTCTCCTGAAAAGAATATCTCCTGTGTATCCGACTGTGGGATTTGCAATGCTAATGAAGTCAACACCTGGCACAGTGCACAGCTGACACGACTCCCATCTTCTCTCCCCACCACACATATTTTTGTCGTCTTCTTTTGGCAATTTCAAATCTGCTGCTGTTTCATCTTAGTGTAATACAGGAGCGGGGAACTTCAGGGCGGAAGGCCAAATGTAGCACCCCTGGCTTCTCTTACATGGCCTTCAGGATTCTCCCAAGACCATGCACCTGCCCAAGTAACACCCCTCACCTGTCCTGCTTTCCTTGTGGCTTTTTGCACAGCTGTAATGTGTCACTGAACTCTGATAATGCTTCTTTCTCACTTGGAAGGGGGACGGGGGGGGTATGTCTCTCTGTGTGTGGAAACTAGCCCACTGCGTTAAAGGTAAATTCAGAGGGGAAACCCCCAACAAAGATGATTTGATGCATGTTAGAGAACATAACTGTGCCTACTGAATTGTCATGAAAGCAGTGAGGGGAGCATCCTTGAGTAACCACCCAGCAGAGCTCTTCAAAGTGATCAATAAGCTGTTGGCACCTATATTGGTTAGATAGGGTCTGGGACAACTCAGAGAACCTTTCTGAATTGCTTACTGGGCACTTTCGAGAAAAAACTGTTCATCTTCATTGTGAACTAGTTCTCTGAGTGAGCTTTGTGCTTTGTGGGATCAGATTCCATTTTTGCAGCCTGGTGGCATGGACAAAGTGCTTGCAAGTATATGCCCAACAGCATGCTCTGTTGACCCTTGCCCTTCATGCCCGATAAAGGCTAGCTGGAGATATGACTCTGTGTGTTCAAAGTGTGGTGAACGAGGCGGTGCCTGCCCCCTTGACATTGCAGCCACTGTTGGGGGGCACCCTGGACCCAACAGAATTTAAGAAGTACTGCCCAGTTAAATTTATTCCACTTTGAGGCAAGATGCTTGACAAGGTCGTGATGGGGTGCCTGCAGGATTTAGCACTAAAGAGTGGGTTTTCTGGGGGAAGGCAAAACTGCTCAGATCAGACCTGTGCCTAGAAAGCACAAGCAGAAAATTGCTCAGACAAGTGGAAGAACCCTCACATCTAGAGACAGTTTCACAAAGCCCTTTCCGAGCATGGAGAGGAGAGGACGTTGCGAGCAGGACCCTCCCACATTCGCGGGGGCTTCCCTTGCCCCCCGCGAGAGTTGGGGAATCCCTGGGCGTGCCTGCAACCCAGCCCGCCAATCGGCGGGCGAGGGGAGGCGCGGCCTGGGCTACTTAAGGCCAGGCACGCCCAGGGACCGCCTCTTTTCCCCTCGCCCCAACAGCTGAGCGGTTTTCCCATCCCACCCACCCTTAGGTTTAGCTAGAATTGGCCTTGCTATGGACTTCGGTTGGTCGCCGCAAGGGGCCTGGTAGGAATTTTTCCAAATTGGCGCACTTCCTGCCAGTTGGTTTTTTCGCCTACCTCGTAGCAATCGTCACAACTTTCACGGTGTTGGCGGTTAGGCATTGGCATGGGGCAAATTATAGGAAAAAGGAAGGGGGAAGGGAGCGCCATCACCTTCCCCCAATGAGAAGGGGTAGTCCGGTAGAGGACTCCCAGGGGGGGCGTGGCCTTGTCCGAAGCCTGGAGAGGTAGGGCCTCCGGCACGCCCCCGAGCGGTGACACCCGTGGGACCCTAGTTGGCGTACTTCAACAGGACTCCTGCGGTGTGTTCAACCCTCCCCGGTCACCATGCCGGGTAGTCGATAGAAGCCAATGCCTAAGGCCAATACCTTCAATTCCGTAATCAATAAAGTTGTGGCCTTTCACGCCCATTAACCTTAAAGCAACGTGTCCGTGTCTTCATTTCAACTGGGGGAGGAAACTTGCCACGCAAGGTCTGGCCAATGGTCAAAGATGATGGGAGTTATATTCCAACAACAGCTGGAGGGCCACAGATTTCCCAACCCTACTTTACAGTCCTTCTTGATCAAAGCTATCCAATAGCCAATCTCTGGGTGCGCTGAGCAACTCTAAAATCTTATTGCCCCAGACCCATGGGTTTCCAGTTTAAGTCCCATTTGGAGGACAATTTCAATTCAGTTCACATTTCATAGAATCATAGGGTTGGAAGGGACCCTGAGGGTCATCTAGTCCAACCCCCTGCAATGCAAGGATCTCAAAAGGCCGTCCCCCATCCAATTTGAAACCATAGTGGACCCTGCTTAGCTTTGCAACTGTGCTAGCAGTTTTATTGCCGCTCCACTAAATTACCACTTTCCAAAGCAATATATGAATCGACACACAGCCAGCTTTCAACATTTTTACTTCTCTGAATTTTGAAATGCAGTTTGCCTGCCAAGGGATGTGCACAAAGATGCACATGCAAAGGCGAAGTATGAATACAAATGCATGAATTAGCAAAAATAACATGTAAAAATGCATTGTATTAGGGAACTTGCTTTGCAAAAATGTTAGAAAAATTGAATGCATTGAATTGAAAGGGTTTTTTGTAAAGGAAGGAAGGGAAAAAAGAACTTGCAAACTGATGTAGAAATGTGAGGAACTGAAGACTGAAAAAAATGAGAGAAACAAAAATTGATATAGTTACCTCCTCACAATGTCAGATCATGATCATACCAATTTCAGGATTTCCCCTGCCTTCTAACACATTTAAGAATTGGGGCCAAAGTCTTCCAGGTACAGCCATTTATGTCACAGGAGGGTATGACTCTTCTGAAATGAGCCACAGGTCCATTGCCTGAAATATACTTTTTAGCACTAGCTGATTCAAGCCAAATAACATCAGAAAGCAAAGTCAAGATCTATTTTAGACCTGAAGTATTAGAAGAGAGTGAGTCATAAATGTTGGGGAAATGCATGAGATAATAATTGTAAATTGTTTAGATATATCATGGCTGGTGGGCAGAAACATCAAAACAAGACGTATTGTCACAAACGTGTTATTAAGAATGTGGGGGAGCACCTAGAATTTTCTTTAAGAGCCATTAGAAAATCTCCAACAATGCTGAAGCTGGGGTTTTTGAAATACCACCATCCATCTTTCCTAATTATTTGCTCTCTTTGCATGTCACTTTCCCCATCTGTTAGTATTTCACTTCTAAGCAGATAAAAATATTCTCTACATGTTATGTATGCAAAACTGAGAATATGATTTAGACCCCCCAGAAAACTGTTAAGGAATTCCCCTACCTCCATCTTTTTTAGGAGGGGGGCACTTCTTCTTTTTCAAACACCTTTTTGGATTCCAAGAGTAGAGCAATGAATTTTATAAGCTAGGGGAGGGGTAGTACATCTGGTGGGGGACTTGTCAGGCCCCTTCTGGGGTAGTAGTAATAATAATAATAATAATAATAATAATAATAATAATAATAATGTATTTAAACCCTGCCCATCTGGCTGGGCTTCCTCGGCCACTCTGGGCGGCTTCCAACAAAATATTAAAATACAGTAATGCATCAAACATTAAAAGCTTCCCTAAACAGAGCTGCCTTCAGATGTCTTCATCTAGTTCATCCAACTTTGTTCCCACCCTGCATTCACTTCTCACCTGTGGCTTCTAGAGGCTGTCAGCATGCGACAGTGACCACACCCCAGGAATGGTTCTGACTACATCAGGTGGGGGTAGCAGATTGTGGCATTTGCCCATTCTTTTGAAAATGTCTGTACAGGGGTAAAGAAAGTGTTAATAGGTAGACCAATAGAAAAGCCAGATGTGGAGCCTACTTGTTTATAAAAGGGCTTAGCCCGAGGGTTAGTTGGTTGGTTGCTTGGTTAGGAAAAGGCAGTTGGGAAAGCAGTTGGCAGACAGATTGAAAGAGAGAGACAGTTAGTGCAGTTGGTTCTTGTGTGAGGGGAGGTAGAAGTTAGAGACAGAATAAAATAAGCCTAAGAGGGTAAAGGGTAACAGCGTTTTGAATGCATTTAAAGTTTATTTGTGTTTGCAATAAACTACAATCTTCATTGTTAACTTAAGAACCTGACTGAGACTAAGTGATTTACCGAGGAGGACCTTATTGGTGGCAGTGGATTAGTGATGTACGAGTCAATAGTCCATGAGACAGACGGGGGCTCCGTATGAATGCCACACACACAGATGAATCTCAATCCCTCAGTGAAGACAGGCTCCAGTGGATTGAGCAGTGGTCCAATGGTCAAGAAGGCAGTTTCTGCATGTGCTGTAGGAGGAAGTGATGGGCAGATGGGGATCATCAACCTGGGAAGAAAAAATATCCTGCCTTGCAAGACATCTTGGGGATAAGAAAAAGCCAAGGAGTAAACCCTACACAAATGCCGAGTTGAGTCCCCAAGACAGTGGAATGGTGTTGTGGTACTCATCTTGCTTTTCAGGTCAAGGGAGCCAGCATTTGTCCACAAACAGCTTTCCGGCTTATGTGGCTAGCATGACTAAACCGCTTCTAGTGCAATGGAGCCAGAGCGCATGGAAACGCCGTTTACCTTCCTACCGCAGCGGTATCTATTTATCTACTTGCACTAGTGTGCTTTCGAACTGCTAGGTTGTCACAAGCTGGGACAGAGCAATGGGAGCTCACCCCGTTGCGGTGATTTGAATTGCCAACCTTCTGATCGGCAAGCTCAAGGGGCTCAGTGGTTTAGACCACAGCGCCACCCTGCGTGCCTCCTTCTGGCAACTCCTGCAGCCAAGCTGGTGCCAAATGTATTGCTCTGCTTTCATTTGCAGCACAAATCAGCCAGCCCGAGGGAGGGGTCTTGTCATCTGGGCAGCCTAAGACCTCCATACACACTGCCCAGCCTTATGCCCAAGGGAGGTCACTGCAAACACAACGGTTTGACTTCACCTCCAGAAATGCACTCCATTGTCTCTTAAGCCAGACAGATGCCAACAACAAAGCTCTCACCTTGATTGTTTCATGAAAAACATTGTTTTATCTTTTTGACCATGTTATGTTATTCCTTTGTGTCAAAGATAAAGGAAACCTAGGGATTTAGTATATGAATAATTTTCTTTCTTTCTTTTTAAACTTCCTTTCCTTTACCCACAGGTTTCAGTGAGAGTCCTGCCGCTTTTATTTCCCCCCCACATTTGATTAAGAAATAAATATGATGTGCTGCCTTTTGTAGTTGAGTGAAGAGCTTTTGAAATGTGGAACCTTGCTGATGCTTAAGGAAATGAAAGTTGTGTAAGGATCGTAAGAGAGGTTTGATTTCAAAACGTAATGAGAGAAGAAAAGCACCTTGCAGGTTGAACTGACAGATGAATTAGCTCTTTAGGAGTCTCATTTTGAAGGTTTGATCAAAGTGATTTGGACCACAAAGTTATGCAGTATGCTGGCTGTCGAGGCAAGTGCAGTGATCCATGCAAGCAGAGGCTTCCCCACTCTCTTCAGTGTTGCGAAATGAGTTGGGAATATTTTCTGGTTGCTAGAGGGATGTTTTTAAATTTCTTCTCCAAAATTTCCCCCCAGATTTTGAGGCTCCAAATTACCTAGTCTTGTTTTCAAATTGGAATGGATGCATTATTTATTAATTATGTTTCTTACACACATTTGGGACGCGGGTGGCACTGTGGGTTAACCACAGAGCCTAGGACTTGCCTATCAGAAGGTCAGAGGTTCGAATCACCGTGATGGGGTGAGTTCCCATTGCTCGGTCCCTGCTCCTGCCAACCTAGCAGTTCGGAAGCACACCAGTTGAAGTAGATAGATAGATACTGTTGTGGCAGGAAGGTAAATGGCGTTTCTGTGTGCTTTGGTTTCCATCACAGTGTTCTGTTGTGCCAGAAGCAGTTTAGTCATGCTGGCCACATGACCCAGAAAGCTGTCTGTGGACAAATGGTGGTTCTCTTCGCCTGGAACAAGATGGACGCCGCAACCTCATTACTGGACTCAACTGTCCAGGGGTCCTTTACCTTTACCTAATTCAGAACTAGAAATGGTTTTAAACAAACAAAGAAAATGACTTTACGCGAGGGAAATGATAATTTTTCTTTAAAAATAGGAGCCAAGCAACACCCCCAAAATGCTGTTAATTAGGCACAGCAGCAGCAACAAGAGCAACCAGCCACAACGGCCAGCTGAAAACACTGCCACAGCAGCAACCATCACCAACAACAACACATCTTCATGTCAGATCTATTTTGGCCCTTATTTGGAATGAATTTGCATATCATGTTTAACCTTGGACTTGACACAATTCAATTTTGGACATATGAAATTCAGGAAAAGAGACAGAGAAGTTGGACTATCTGATCGAACTGGAGCCAAACCTAAGTCTTAAGCCTGTTGGGATTTGTCTGGTTCTTTACTGGGAGGAAAATGTGAATAAAGGTTATATTGTAGTAGAAGGGAAAAATCTTGAGCTGTTTTTACTTAAAATGTGTACATTTAGCAAGACAAGGCAGACATATAAACAGTGTGTTCCTGCATCCTAAATGTCTAGACAGTGCAGAAAATGTTAATAATTGGAGAAATGTTTTAATGGGCCTTTTCCCTCCTAAGGAGAACATAGCATGTCAGGGTTGAAAGTGCCAGCATTGCAACTATCGTATTACTTGAACTTGATGCAAGTGATTTCCTATCCAAGTTTTGAAATATAAGTCCTGAAGTTATAAGGGAATAAGCTTCCAAAAATCTCTCAAGTTATGGTTAGCAAGACCTCTGAGTTAAACAATTGAGAGGTGTGAAATCCATGCATCCTTTTAGTTTTGCACTGTTTTTCTACACGGCATACATTTTAAAATACAGTGGTACCTCGGATTACAAACTTAATTCATTCCGGAGGTCTGTTCTTAACCTGAAACTATTCTTAACCTGAGGCGCACTTTCACTAATGGGGCCTCCTGCTGCCACCACACACGATTTCCATTCTCATCCTGGTTCAAAGTTCACAACCTGGAGCAACTACTTCCGGGTTAGCGGAGTTTGTAACCCGAAGAGTTTGTAACCCGAGGTACCACTGTAGTCACTTTTTTGCATTTCGTACCAAGCTGCCTTTACAACAGTGGTGGGAAACCTTTGCATTCCTTCGCTGGGAACTTTATGGGAGCCGTATGGCCAAAAAGTAGGTAGAGGAATGGAAGTGACTTACTTTTTCCCAGTTGGATACATTTATTATTTTAAAGCTGAACAAAAGTATACTTTTTCATTTATGATATGAAATCTTTGTTCCTTTTAATTTGATCAGAGATTGAACATTAAACCCATTACTGCAATGCAGCAAGATTACCAAGCTGCTGCTTGATAGCCCAGAGAACCTAAACTCATTACAGTTTTCCTTAGCTTACATATTGTTAGGGACTTTCCATAATACATACCAGGATACCTTATCCTTGGGGTCCCTTCCAACTCAACAATACTGTGATTCTGTGAACATGAAGAGATGTGCTCATAAAATCCAGTCTTTGCCTCAGCAATCAAGTTATCTGGAAATTTCCTCTTTCTTTGTCTAGTTGGTTGGTTTCAGGTACATATTCCCAAAACCAAAATATGTCCCAGAGGGAGGGTTGCATGAAGCATTTCCTTATTTCATCCTTCAGAAGTACATTCCAAGAGAACTTACCTCAGAGGATGAATTCCCCTGTTCTATCTCTTCCAGCCCAACAAGCCCTACCTCTCTTGGGGGGGGGGGTGTGAAAAGCAACCCTTCCAGCTCTACCCCAAATCTCAAATGGCACTTTGGCTCCCAAGTCCCAAGACTGCATACTACCTTTCAATTCCCTGATGTTCCCTTCAAGCTATGTGATCCCCCTTTTACCTTTAAGTTACCTCTCCGTGTCTCCTTTTATATGACAGCCTTAGGAATTTATAAGTGAATGTTCTATTGGCTGCATCGCTCTTTCTGAGCCATATACTTGCTATGTTTACTTTCGGCACAACTGAGGTGCACCTTGTGTTGACCCTACATGTCACTCAGTTCTTTTTCGATGCATTTGCCAAAGGGACTAAGTTGAAGCCATTGGTTAACTGCTCTCCTGTTGCTCCAACCACATCAGGTCAGGGCCACCCTACCATTAGGCAAAGTGAAGCAACCACCTCAGATAGCAGATGCTGGGGAAGAGTGAAAACAGACTCCTAGCTTTTCTCCCTAAGTACCAGGGCCATTCGCCTCTGTTGGAGATCATAGTCATGCATGCAAAGAACTACTGAAATAACAACTAAATATGGGGAACATGTGGGTCAGACTGAATATATTATGATGCTCACTTATGAAATGAGTCGAGTTGCAGCCATCCTGTCCCTTGGCATCATGGATAATGGCCACTGATGGTAGGTCCTCTATCAATGACTGCTGAAGTCAACTGAAAAGACTCCTGTGATTTAATTTGACATTTTGAGCAGCCCATTAATGTTCAGAAAGGTCAAGATCAACCTGGTGTCTCTCTGTCCCTTGGTTGTACTTGTCTTCCATTGTATGAAACCATCCTGTCCCCCATGAATTGTCTGCACATAGGACATTTTTATCTGGACAATGGGTTGCAATGAATCTCTGCTTGCTCAGGGATTCATTTTTCTCACATTTCCATCAGCTATGATGCTGCTGTCACAAGGGTGAGTTGTAATAAATTCTTAAAAATAGACCCCCATCTTTCCATCAGCAGTCTCCAGGGTAGCTTACATACACAATTTCAAGAATACAAGAACAAAATACAAAATAAATCAAGCTAGAACCAAGCATAAAAGCAGTGTGTTATAAGCACAATATCACAAAGAGTCACATAATTAAATCCATGCAAAAGGTGCTGGATAATGTGGCTGGTTTCACCTGGTATCTGAAGGAGGGGTGAGCAATCTGCAGCCCCATAGCCCCCATGGATCTGTGACCCTTGATTTCATTTTAGGGAGGAGGAAGACCTGACAGTGTGAAGCAGGGGCAGTGGGGACTGCAGACAGGGGAGGGTTCCAAAGGCAGCGGTGGAGCGTATGTTACTGCCATCCGGGGTGGACACATAGCACTCAGGGCATGTGGGGGGCTAGGCACAGAGGCAGCCCACTGTGGCTGCACCAGCCCCCCTTCCCCCAATGCCAAGTCACTGTCCGAAGGCTAGATGAAAGGCCTGGAAGATTAGATTTGGCCTGCATTTCTGAGGTTCTCCAACCCTGATCTACTGACATCTAGGCAGGGTAGATCCAGAAATTGGTCTCTTAGTCGTATGAAGTGGAGCTGCCCAGTTGTAAGCTTTTGTTCAGGTGAAATGAAGAAGAAGAAGAAGAAGAAGAAGAAGAAGAAGAAGAAGAAGAAGAAGAAGGAGGAGGAGGAGGAGGAGGAGGAGGAGGAGGAGGAGGAGGAGGAGGAGAAGGTGGTGGTGGTGGTGGTTCTGGAAACCTCAGTACATTTCAAAGATACACATATTTTAGCCCACTTCTGACCCTCATGTTTAGGGTTTATGACCAGACCATGAACAAATGAGTCATGTGTGCATTATGGACAACAAAATACATGATGTTCCAGCACTTGGATGAAGAAGTCATTGGCCTTTCGTAAAACAAGGGATTAGCAATTTGCACTCCCTGTCCTTATCTGAACTGGCAGTATATTGACAAAAGTGCAAAGAAGAAAAATATGTGAACATTAGCTCAGCTTTTCTTGAGACTTTGACATTGCAGTCGGCAGGGTAGTTTGTTTTTCTTTCCAATTTATATGGTTAAAACATCTCATCCATGTTGTTTACTTTTGTAAGTCAGTGGTAGAGAATCTGCTTGGCATACGGAAGTTCCCAAGTTCATTCCCTATCATTTCCAGGTAGAAATGGGAAAGATACCTTTGCCAAGATCCTGGAGAGCCACTTCCAGTCATTGTAGACAATAGTGAGGTAGATGGACCAAGGGTTTGACTCAGTGTAAGGCCACTACTAATATGTATTTTTGTTTGAATGTCGCTTTATTTGATTTATTCAAAGCATCCTAATAAACAACCCTTCAGGTCTGTTTAACACACACACACACATGTACACACATACTCTAGAAGTCAGTTAGTGGAATGTTCAAGTCAAACACTTTAAAAAATGAAAGGGGATTTTTTTTTTTTTTTTTGGAGCATTTCACTTGAACACTGAAGCAGCTGACTCCTTCCTGCATCTAACACCCTTCCAGTTCACATCCTTACCTCAAGAAAGGAGAGAGCAACTGGAGACCACACAAATGGAACAGGCAGCTCCATCTACTCCAGGAAATGCCACCTGCCGTATATCCCCTGACCGCAATTGACAAAAGTGCTGTTGAGATCCTGAGGTCACTGATTGCAGATGGGAATCATGGGGTGTGCCAGCTATGCAATCTCCAGCTACAATCTTTGAGAATCCCATAACACCTTACCTGGGCTGCATGGAGCTTTCATTTTGCAGCCAAGGATCAAGGGGCTAGCAAGCTCCACAATTCACAGCTATAAATACTTGAGAGCACTGTGTGGCATCTCTCACAGGCAGAGATCACATGGCACCACAATCTCCACTGCAATCTTTGTATACTGCAAGCAGAGATCATGGGTCATTGCAACTGCTCCTAGGCTGCTCTGAACTGACACAAGCTACACACCAAAGTGTGGTGCAGTCAGCTGCAGCTGTTGGTGTTTGGGCTGTCACATAGTCTGAATTATTTGGGACTCCATGAAGCCTCTCCTGGACAGTTGAGGATCATTTCACTGGGAAATCCTCAATTTCTGTCTGCAAATGTTTGTGGAGGTGGAGTGTGAGAACCAAATCAAATCAAACTCAAAGGGGATGTTCACCTTGAACTGGGACCTCTAATTTGTGTGTGGGTGTTCATGTCTGCCACCCAGGAATACAGTGTTAGAATATCTGTGTGTATGTGTTTGGATTCAAACCTCTTCCTCCAACTGGAGCATTTCTTCCCCTGCAGATGTCTGTAGGGATGGGGGGAATGTTCCATATGAAGGAAGTAGCGCAAGACACCTTCCTAAATCACTTGGATGTTTGTTTTTACAATCAAGCAGCATATAAATTTTATAAAATAAATAAACATAGGGCTAATTTATCTGCAGAATGGAAAATGGTGCGTTTGGAAGGAATGTATCTGATTCAAACCATTCCCTTGAAACAACTCTGAAGGGACTCCTTATAAAGGCTGATCAAAGGTTGCCTCTCAGTACCAATCAACTGATGCTGAAAGCACACCTTCAAAGGATTTTTCTGGAACCACGGATCAGCTGTGACCTCCTTTGATGGGCAGATGAATGGTCCCACTTACCTATCAAAATTGGCATGCAAGAAGTGGGGGCTTGCTGGCTGGATCCAGTTCCCCACCACTAATTTAGCTTAACACTTTTACGCTCTTATGGATGGGGAAAGACTTCATTTGGACCAATATTCACAATGGACTGACCCAAGCCAACCCTCCCAAACTTTCTTGTGGATTAGAATGGAGCTCTTTGTCAAATTCTGCACTTCTCCAGATTTTACAATGCCATTTTGGTGCACAAAACCTATGCTCAAAAGTATGTGCAAAGTGTAGAAAATGTACATTTTAAGGAGAAATGTATTGTAAACCACTGAAAATGTGCAGGCAAAACAGAAATGGGACAGAATTAGGCCACAGAATTCTCCTCAGGTAGAATTCTTTTCCTATCCCATCCCCTGATATCCTTTAACTGGGGATGCCTAGAGTGGAATCCCATAATGTAGCCACTGAAGCTTTGCGACAATGACTAGAAACTCAGCCTCTGAGATTTTACCACACGCTTTCAAATATACCTTGAAAAACTTGGGAACTAGATACTCTGCTCATTACTAAACAAAAACAAAACAGACTAGAAGAGAAACCCTACAAGAAGAAAGAGCTGAAAGAACAACTCAGCAAATATTCCCTGCTGACGGAACTGTGACTTCTTCTTTTCTATTGCCCTGTGAACTACCACTGTCAACAATATTAGTTCCATTGACTTTAAAGTACCCCGAAAATATTCTGTTGTGCTTTATTACCTTGACGATAATTGTATGGTACCTCAGCAACAAACTGTGTCAGTACACAGCTCATTTGAATTTCTCGGAGGGGCTTTCCGTGCCTGCCTTTCTGTTTGCATTCTCTCCAGACCTCTGCTAATTCATATTTTATGCCTTCTGCAAGATTCCATTATCAATTTAAGTTTAAAAAATGTCACACAAAATGGCAAAGAGGATCATAAAACTGAATCCATTCAGCTCACATTACAATTTGCCTTCTTTCCAAGAGCAGTCCTATGGAGATCATTCATCTCTGAGGTTTCACACACCATCAAGTCAGGAATGAGCTAAAAGGGTGTGTGTTGCTTTTTATGAGCATTTTCTGTAGGTGCAAGAAGTTCCCTTTCAGAAACTTTTCAGGGACTGTGACAAAAGTGTTCTCCCATTCAGAGTTAAAGCAATCAGGAATCCCCCTTGACTGGCCTCGAGAGGAATCCAGGAGATGTGATACTCATCCACAGTCACTTTTGTTTGCCTTCAGTGATATAGTCACACACACAAAACATTCTTTCCTACATAACACTGTGATTATTATTTACTCTACAAGTGGCTTCATGCTCCCTGACTGGATGAGGGTCATGCAGCAAGAGAAAGAAGTTACATCCAAGTGGAGGGAATGTATCAAAGCAGTAACATATCAAAGGAACAAAAGCTGTGAATGAGTGTGAAAAAAGTAAAAGTTCTTCAATTGGAAAAAAAGTTTAGAGGAACATTATCTTGCATTCCCAAAATACCGATTTTGTCCCCAAACTGTTGAATATTTTATTGACTTGAAATATTGACATAATTTGTTTTGCAATTTTCATAGGACTGTTAGTTTTAGGTTATTTACATAACATTTATTGTTAACTAAAATTGCTATTATGCATTCAATAGCTTTACTTTGAGCACTGGATGAAAATACCCATTTAGCACTGAACAAAGAATACTCATTTGTAGGTGCTGAACTGAAGGACATTTTGGTGGGAGATTTTTGGGGAGGGAGCTATTTAAAGGTTGTTGGGGTTTTTTAAGACATTGGGCATGCCACTGTGTTGGCAGTAGTGGTCTTTTTTAAAAGAAAAGAAAAACCACATTACTTTTTAACACTGTTTTAGTCTGTGGCCTCTTTTTTAATGGCTGCTACTTGACACCCCCCTTTATTTTTACCCAGCATGCCACAGAACTTAGCAACATCACAGGGCAATAGGGGGTGTGTGGCTGCTACAGGTGGGCTGCCAACCCACCCCTTAAAAACACTGTATTCTAATTACAACTGGGGCATGGGGGGGGGGATAGCCTTAAAGAGTTTTGGCAAGACAAACATATTTAAGAACTACATGCAGCACTGGCCACCACTAACAAGGCCTCCCCCCCAAAAAAAACCCCCCAGGATTTCCCCTCATCCTTACCTCATAGCACACAAGCCCACTTTTGTCCCCAAGAACTCCTCAAAACCTCTCCCCTGAAATCTCCCCCCTTTTCCGAGCTCCAAGTTCTCATTTGAGAACTTTCTGATAGTTATACATAATGCTGCAACTTTTATAAATAAATGCAACTTGTATAAAGCCAATACTGAAACAACTTGTCAAATGGATATTAATCACAGTTCTAAATAAAGTTATAAACAATGATGGAGGGATTTCTAAGTTTCAGATTTCAAAATTCATACAGGTGCCACTGTTGCACTTTCTACCTCTTTCAAAAGTCACCTCTGCATTCCAGTCCAAGAAAGATGTCTGGGGGGCTGCAAAGTGTCTTGTGTCTGCAAGTGAAACACCTAAATCAAGAGCTCAGCAACCTTGCGCATTTAAATAACAGGAAGCGTGTTCAATGGCCAGGGATGGTGGGAGTTGTAGTTCTGGTGCATCTGGAGGGCTAAAGGTTCCCTAAACCTGCTTTAAAACTAAGCCGCCGCCCAAAAAAGGGAGGGGGAAAGAATTGAAGGAGATCCCTGTTGGATCAGGCCAAAGACTCACCTAGTCTTGCATCCTGTTCCTCACACTGGCCAACCATATGCCTATGGGAAACCTGCAAGCCGGTCCTGGGCACCACAACACTCTCCCCATCTGTGATTCCCAGCAACTGATATTCAGAGGCATTCTGCCTCGGACAGTGGAGGTAGAGCATAGCCATTAAGCACTGAAAGCCATATCCTCCGTAAGGAATTTGCTTGACTTCTGGGTGTGTTTTATTCCCTCTACACAACCTTGCAAATCAGTGAATTAAGCTTAAACATACTCATCTACTTTCTGCAGTGATGTAGGCTTCTATACATTGAGTGAGTGTCCAGTAGTACTATGATTATTGCTGGTTATACTTGAGTTACTATTCCAATATATGCTTTCTTTTCCCTGCTGTCTGCTCTCCCCCCCCCGCCCCTTCTACAAACAAACAACAAAAATTCTTTTGCTGGCACCTTCTGCCTTTCCTATTTCGATAAATGAAACCCCTACTGTCTCTAATGCCAGTTTCCATTCAAGCCACTTTGCAGGTCCTGAGTGTGGCTGACATGACTTGATGGCCTCCCTCGCCTAGTTCCGTCCCCTGCATGCTACTTCTGTCTGCCTCTTTCACCCTCTTTTCCTTGCTGTTATCATGACACAAATGCATTCTCTCTCTCTCTCTCTCTCTCTCTCTCTCTCTCTCTCACACACACACACACAAATTGCTTTCAAAACCAATAATTTTGCTTCCTTTTGTGCTTAAAGTAATTATAACCTACTTCCCTCTCTCATTTACCAGCACAGCATTCCTCTTGTTTATTGGAGCCTGTATTGCTATGTTCACCACCACAGCAGCAGTGCAATTTGACACTCCACCCAGAACTTTGGTTTCCCCTTGCAGCTTCAGTCCTCTTATTCATTGCAGGGATGATTGCTTTGGCTTCTTGCACAGGAGAGCAGTACCAAAAAAAAACAAAAAAAAAAAACAACCCTTCAGGAACAGAGCTAGAGAGCTCCATATCCAGAAAGAGAATGAGGGTATTTACAATGCTGTTGTTTTTGACTTTGCTCTGGTGCAAATTCAGGCCAGAGAGGAAGACTTCTTTCTGCCTGAAGGCTACATTGCCCTCTGGGGGCCACATGCAAGTGGTGGCCAAAATAGGTGGTGCATCTGATTTTAAAGTGAATGTTGCTTTTTGCACTAGGCTAGTTTCAAAACACACACACTCCCTCTATCCAGGGAAGCAAGTGTCATTATCAGAGTTCAAGGGCGCATTCCAGGCAGGCAAAAACACTAAATAAGGGTGTGAAGCAAGGGCAGTGAGGAGCATGGCCCAGGGAGAGAAGGTGTGGCCTGAGGAGAGACCCAAGGGGCCTGGTGGCCACGTTTGACATCCAGAGTTGAGGTTCACCACCACAGCTTTAGGAAACCCTCCAATTACCATGACATAGCATGAGATAGCCATCTTAGGCAGGAGATGGTAAGGAATAAGAATGGTGGCAATGTGTTAGAGGACAAAACTGTGTTCCCTGTGTGGCCTGCCCTGCACCCTGTAAACTAGACTGCTACCTTCAAGTATAGCACAGTAGACTGTTCCATCGTCAGTCTGATCAGCTTCTGTACTTGTAACCTGGGCAAGGACACTTTCCTGTCCTTTGTGCCTCAGGCGGCAAAATATATTGGGCTAGCCCAGCACATTGGCACTGGGCTGCCCAAAGCCCAAAGCACAAGCTGACCAAAGGAAGGGTCAAACATGGTTCCATGCTAGATATTCAATGTTGCTTCAAGCTAGAGTGACTGCAGGAAATGGAATCACAATGCTACAGTCACCAACACAGTCATGTCAAAAGAGAACAAATAAAAGGTAGACAAAAGAGTAAGCAGAAGGGAGACAGAGGAATCCCTGGAACTTTGGTTGGGAAGGGGGAAGGCAATGGACCTAAAGAGCTTTAAAAATAGAACCCCATGGAACTGCTTAGTCTAATTCCATTTACAGATGCAAATAATAGAATCCAGAACTGGCCATCGGTGAAACTTATTTGTGGGAGATTTAGGACATACAATAGGAAGTACTTCTTCACCTAGCATTCAGTTAGCGGCATGCAGTTGCAAGATGGGCAATTGTCACTAGCTTGGATGGTTGTAAAAGGAGAGATGAATTCATAAATGATGTCAATGGCTGCAAGTCATGGTGGTCATATGCTGCCTCAAAGTGCAGAGATTGCTTCTGAATTTCCCATCACTGGGGAACAGGTGTGGATTATTGCGCTTGTGTCCTGCTTGTGGGCTTCCCAAAGGCATTAGTTTGCCCACTGTGGGGCTAGACAAACCTTTGGTCTGGTCCAGCAGGACTCATCTTAGAGTTGCTAGTAGTTGAATGCAGATCATATGTTGATAAAAAGCCAGTCAATTCATAAATACATTTTCATAGCTCTGCCTAAGAACCTGGTACGATGAATACCTTATTAATGAACTTTCATACACTAACAATAATTGATAGATATCATCCATATTAACAAAATTGTATATGTGGCAGTCTTCCAGTACATCCCCAAATGTGCCTCTGGGGTCAAAGAATGTTGTCAGAAAACCCAAAGCTCATACGATTTCAGGTGCCATAAGAATCACCATGAGAAATGATCAAAAGATGTTTGAAGTAAGTCATTTCCTGGAGCTAATATGTTAAAGTAGTTGCTATGAATGAATTGGTGGATTTTTTAAAAAGTTTGGCCAACCAACTTGATCAAACTACATATTTCTACCGTCTGGAATATCTACTTTCCCTCTGCTTCTTTATATCTGTTTGCATCTCTGGGCTGATTAATACTTTTCTCTAAACAAGTATAGATGGAAGAAAGGAAATCTAATGAGAATCTTTCAATAGGATCTGATAAAAAAAAAAATTCAGCTGGAACATGAATAGATCAGCACATTCTTACCAATTTAAAAAGTTCCAATTACCACTACCTAATCTTCACCTCTCAGAGTAAAGGGGGAAAGTGTTAGAGACTTCCTCAGTAGATCATCAAGAGAACTTTCATCCATAACAAACAGAAGTGATCAGTTTTATCTAAGTCTGTAAACAAGAACACTCTTTAGAAATCACACACACAAACATAGCACAAACATCTCTTGCTGCAATCTCTCAAGAATGTCAGCTTTTCAACAAAAAAAAGGTCTCTTAGAATTTCTCGTTCATTTCTTCTGGGACTTGAAAACACGCAGGGCTAATAGAGCCATGAAACCATAGCAACTTCGGATACACCACATGAGAGCAACTTATGAATGAAATCTCTATATGTGCTAAGTTAATTAAGTAGGAAAAGTACACAAGACATGGTACCACAGCTGCTAGTTCTGAGAGACAATGTAAAGAATGGAAAGAGAAATATAATGGGGAGGACAATAGCCCAGTCATGACACTGCCTACAATATTTTTTGGAATTTTTGATGCTTTTAATTGTGAAATGTTTTGAGAATCCAAAAGGGTTATTAAGTGGGGTGAAAATAATACCGATAAGGGCTTATCCACACTTTCTTTTGTGCTGCATTTTTATGCACAGTTCTGGGATTTCTTTTCCAGCTGAAGTTTCTGAACAGTCTTCAGAGGCAGCCCCACATATAATGCGCTACAGTAATCTAACCTAGCGGTTACCAGAGCATAATTGTCCCTCTACACCTTTGAAGCCTTTCCCAACCAGATGGCCCCCATATGTTTCGGAATACCATCAGCCTCAGCAAAAAGGGAACACTACACTATTTACTGCTATAGCATGACATCCATTCCCACAACTCATATCTAGGTCACAGGGCTGGGGACCTGTGGTCTTTCAGATGTTTCAGACTATAACTTCCATCATGTCCAGCCATCATGGCCAGGAGTCGGGCATAATGGAAGTTGTAGTTCAATGACATCTGCAGGGCCACCTGTTCCCCAATCCTACCACACTAGAAAAGAACATACAGAGAAGATGAATACACAGAATGGTTTGTGGGTTCATATCCCAGTTCCATTATGAAACTCAACTGTGTGACTCTCAGCCTAGCCTAACACACTGAGTAGTTATAAGAATGAAATGTGAGGAGAAAGACTTTTTTTATGTCAGTAAATAAAGTCAGCAAAAGTTGAGTAGACAGCAAGAACCTCCAGTGATTTTGGACGGGCTACAACTTGGTCTTAATTTATTTATTTATTTATTGTAGACATCTATCACGATTGGTAGCAACATCTCTCTGAAGGCTTAACCATTGTCAGAAAGTCCGCATGTGTTTTCACAAATTAAAATGAAAAAAGGAGCCTGGAAAAAATACTTTTAATTAACACTGATTAAAATTTAAAGCATGAAGCAGGGACATGAATATGAATTATAATTGTTATGGGGACCAAAAAAAGCATTCTTTGCCAAGCACAGCATCACTTTTTTCCCTTTCTCTCTCTCTCTCTCTCTCTCTCTCTCTCTCTCTCTCTCTCTCTCTCTCTCTCTTTTGAAAATCATTATGTGGCAAATACATACCGCAGAGTAAAGGACATGAAAGTAACCTCTTTTAGTTGTTATGTGTTCCTAATTCAATTAAATGGGAACAAAACTAAAAAGAGGGATTACACTTGCAAAACCACTTAGCATTGCTAGTGGGAGCCTGCTGGAGACCATTTGCTTACACAGAAATTTCCAGTGATCCCTTATCAGTCCTCTTCATATCTGAAATAATAGCAAAATCCACAAAGGCAACATTCCAAGCCACCAGCTATTTTTCAATCCTATGACTTGAGGAATCTGACAACATGATCACCTTTCTTTAAGGTGATCGTTGGCAATGGCAATTCCACCAGTATATCAAATCTGCAATGGCCTATGGCAACAAACTATAAATATTTATTGAATTGATATATCAAAAATACAAAAGTGTGCATGACTAGGTATCAATGATTTTGTCAATTTCTATTTCTCTCAGGATCCATTTTTTTCAGTCATAAGTTCATTTCGCCACATTTCCACGTCAGTTTCAGATTTTTTTAAAAACAAAAAGCTCTCATGAAAATTAATCAGCAACATATTGAGAAATTATCCTAATTTACACATTTTAATGTGATTTCCCCTACTACAATGCATTTGTGTATTTATTTTCATTAATACATGTATTTCTTTGCACATTTTATCCTAGTGTGTCCTTTTTTGCACTTTGTTTCTTCGGAGAACAGCATCAAAAATTTGAGGAAGTGCAAGTTGAGTAAGATAGCTGGGTATCAGTTTGAGTATAATTTTGGGATGTGTGAATTAGGTACGTTCACATTGAAATTTGAACCAAGCCATCCCCCATCCAGTCCCTAGTAGAGATTAGGTATGGCCCAGGGCACATGAGCCTCACACATATGTATTATTCATGGCCATCTAAACAGAACTTCACTGGGTAGAAGCTGTGTGTTAGCCACAAAGATAAGTGTGTCAGAGAAATAATCACATTTTATCTGAAACAAAGGGGTTTCTTCCACACTGGGCATTTGATGTGGAATAGCCATGATTTGCTCACTCACTTTTTACGGAACATCTGCAGGATGTGGTGAGCAAGACTTTTCCTCCCACATCTTCCCTGTTCATCCCCCATTTTTTTGAGAGCTCAAAAAAAAAATCTGACTTATTCTGCATAATGAAACAGCTGTACTATTTCCATAGGTGTTGATGAGATATCACACAGCTATTCTGGACTATGTGCACCATTAATATGCTCTAGCCATTTCTCTCTCTATGGTCTGCTGTCCCTCTCTGGAAATCGACTCTTACCACTTTCACCCTGCCCTTTAAAAATAATGTTTTCTTTATATCCTTTTCTTTTCTCCCCTCCCTATATTGTGGCAGGGGAATTGTGGTTGTGCAGTCAACTCCCCCCTGGCCGCGACCCCACTCTTTTCCGAAATAAAATTGTGTGTGTGTGTGCACGTGCACACACACAAAATATTTGGGACTGAGGAGAAAAGGGACTGATCATTTAACTACATCATGCTATTTGGATTCCAGAAGTCCAGAGCAGAGCAAGCCTCTGCTTCCTAATTGGAGCCTCTGCAGCTGCAGCTTTAATGCCAGCTTTAATCTCGTTGTTTAACCAAAGGAAACTGTAAACTGGCCGTGTATTGCCATTAACAGAGGCTACATGTCAAGGAATGAGATGGCTGTGCTAAGCATAATGTATGCAGCCGAGCTTCTAACAAGTTGTTTCTGACCTCTTGGAGAACAATATGTTGCCGTCTCCCCTCCCCTTCTCCCCGCCAGTCCCCTCCCTCTCCCCCCGCCCCTTTGCAAATGTCTGTCCTTTTACCACTCATTCACTGAAGGCATTTGTCTGCTGCAGAAATCGAGGCTGACAGGGAAGGTCATTGTGACCAATTGTAAGTCTCAGCATACAAATGTGCCTTTTAGCTGTTGGCTCTGCAAACAGTGACCGTGTCATATTATTGATAAATCCTTGAAAAGGCTCTAATGTATCTTCATTTCAGGAGATGTTGCGGGTGGGGCTGGGGAGAAAAAGAGAACCAACCTCAAAATGAGCACCTTCAAGGTTGCTCTGAGAAAAGAAAAAAAGAGCGCAAGTGAGGCAAAGTATTCGAGAGAGCGAGAGAAACAGGAGAAAGTTGCCATTCTCCTGAAGATTAAAAGATAATAACGCTTCTATCAGAACCACTCGGCTACACTGTATTGATCTCATCAGGGAGGCCACCGCAGGTCTAATACGAACAGAGCCATTTTGGAATTAATCACGGGGGGTTTATTATGGTTCATAGGGCTTCTCATTCAAATGGCGTTGTTTGCAATATTTATGGCCTAGATTGGTTGCCATTATTAAGTGTGAACGTGCCACATGGAGATGGGCCCGCTGAGTTTCCAACACAAAGCCATTTTTCAAAAGTAAATCTTATCTAAACTATGCACAAAAAGCCAATTACTTTTTGATTTACATTTTAATTTCACATTCTTTGCTCTACTCCCCCCGCTCCACGTCTATACAGATGCTTCTCTCAATCATTTTGTTTGGATTAACGGGGGGTAGCATGAAGGCCACGATCCCCTCACATCTTTAAGCAGACCATGCTAATGCACATAGATTTAAGGGCGGGGAAAGAACACCTATTTCTTTACCAAAAAGTGTGTGTGTGTGTGTGTATATATATATATATATATATATATATATATATATGGTGAAATCTGAACTGTAAATTCTCTGCTGGAGAAGCAAATGAAGGAAGGTAAGAAATACAATCTCCCAGGAAGGTTATTGACCATCTGCTGAGCTGGAAGATAAAATTGCACCATTAGGGATTCCATTTGGGGAGCGAAGTAGGCATTTTGCTGTGTCGTTATCGTCCCCCCTGGGTCAGCCACAGTTAATTGCTGTTTAAGTTTCACATTCTCTCCTTCCCTCTTTTTACTCACTTTGTTTATGCCAAAATCTATTAGACTTCCCTTGTCATTCCTCCAAAAGAATTTGCTGCTCATATGAACTCTGCTGAAAAATCAGGTTTCCAAATCAAACCCCCATAATTCCTTTCCTCTTAGAAATTCAGGCTTTCTGGAAAACAAGGTGATAGCTGTCTGAGAAAGCAAAGTGGACTGTACCACTTCCAGGATGGCATTTTTTACTTACTAGAAAATACGATTTGCTGGTTGTGCTGGTTTATAGAGCAGCTTCCTCTAGTACATGCTTTTTCTCTGGACCTTCCTGTCAGCAGTGATGATATAGTGAAAAAAAGCTTTTTACCATTAATGCAGTGTGTGTGTGCAGTGGCGTAGCGTGGGGGGTGCAGGGGGGCCGGCCGCACCGGGCGCAACATCGGGGGGGGGGCGCTCGGACTCGCAGCTCTCTGCCCCTACCGGGTTAGGGGGCGTAAATTACTTGCCTTGCCCCGGGTGCTGACAACCCACGCTATGCCACTGTGTGTGTGTGTGTGTGTGTGTGTGTGTGTGGCACCAGAGACAGCCCAGCCATTAGTCAGGGTGAGGCTGCAGTGTCAGGTGGCAAAAGCACCCCAGCGGCACACCCAGAGGTGCCACACCACTTTGCCAGCGGCACAGAAGCACCACTGCCAGCAGCACCCATTTCGGGCAAGATCGCATACATTTTGAGTGAGATCTCACCCGAAATTAGCATGAACTTGCCCAAAATCAGTACCATCGGCAGTGCCGCTTCTCCGCCAGTGGCAGGAACAGGTGGCTGACGGCATTGCAAAGTAGCACTTCCTGTTCCACCTCAAGCAGCAAAATGAGACACACTGCCCCTATTTATCACCATCTATGGCATGTTACAGTTTATCGCAGGACAGGTCTCTTCTCCAAGAAGCCTAAGAGTCATGAGAATGAACAGGTTCTAAATTGGGGCCACATCCATACCGTACATTTAAAGCCTTACTACACCACCTGGACAGTCATGTCTTTTCCTAAAATATCCTATCAGCTGTTGTTAAGGTTGCTGAGAGTTTCTCGGAGACCCTTATTCTACCCACAGGGCTACAATTCCTATAGTTTCATGGGAAGAGAGATTGATTGTTAAACCTCTGAGAATTGTAGCTCTGTGGTGGAATTAGGAATCTCTTAACAACTCAGCATCCTTAACAAACTACACTTCCTAGAACCCTTGTGGAGAAGCCATAAGTGTTTAAAATGGTATAATACTGCTTTAAATGTATGCTGCAGATATGGCCTGGCATACATTTGTTGTATGGATATGACCACTAGACCTTCTGCCTATATGTGTCTACTCCATCCCATCTAGCTGGAATCCATTGTCATAGCGAATGAGTTGTGTTTTCTGAATTTTCCAAGTATTTATATTTCATTTTGTTGTCCTCTGAATTACAATATAGCTGTTAGCTGTCATTACTCCAGTATAAAAGCATGCCCTGGGCATGTGAATCTCCCATTAGGATTAATGGGGCTGTGGCTGCATATTCAAAATGCCAATGTCCTAAAATAATGATGGTGATGATGATGGGTTACAGATCGCCACACCCTTTCATTATGATTAGTTTTGGCATTTCATCAATTCCATTCCAGTAATGACTATCCAGTGTATGGCACTGCAGCTGTGACAAAAGTTTATGGCTCATCTAATTTTTGGAGGTTTCACGCACATGATCAGACATATAGATACTTTACAATGTAAAGATTCCTCTGAATTATTATATTGTATCTAAAAAAAATTTAAGCAAAGGCAGCACTGGCAACAGCTCAACAGCAAGCTGATGACCCAAATAATCAATCCATTTGCTTTGCTAGTCTATTCAGATCTATTCAGACTATTCAGTCACAAATTTCCCATAAACGTGACCAAGAATTTTCAGAGATTTACAATAAGAAAGGCAAAGAATTGGAGTTCGCATTTGATTCACAAGGGCACACTAAGAAATTCAGTAAGCTGCAGAAATCAATCAATTTCAACCAGACAAAGGTTTCCAGATGTCTGTGAGATGGAGAGGAGGGCTATAAAGTTTGGTCTGAGGTCATGGCTTGGAGACCAGACATAGCTGGATTCTCACATTCTTGTGGGTCTGAGAGCGAGTTGATGAGAGGAAGAAAATGACCTTGTCTCACATTATGTCTCATTTCACATGAGATCTTAGACTCTAACCTACATCTCAGCCTGATTTACCCTGTGTTAACAGTGGGGAACTTACAGCCTTTGGGCCTAATTAGGTCCCAATTTGGCCCACAGGGTCATTTCCCCCAAACCACACTGACATCATCTGTTGGCCAAGGAAGGATATAGCTACAAAAGAACAATCAGGAGCTTAAAGTGAGCTCTCCACTTCTCCTTTGAAAAGTGATCACAGCTGATCAGCAGTGACAGGTGGAACCATAGAGATCTGCTATAGTAGGAAGTTCTCTAGTGCATCTGAGGGGGCTCTGTTTTGAAGCAGTTTGCATTGAAGTGGTTTGCTAAAACAGAGTGTTTGTTCCCTCTGCAGGGGGTCAACAGTCTCCTTCCTTCATTTTCCCTTCCCTGAAGACTGTGCTGCAAATGATAGGCTATTTTTACAATGCAGGAGTCACCCAATAACAGAAAATTCAGAACCACACATTTTAAAATGGAGAGACAGCTGTCCATAGAATCTCAAAAAATAACCCCACAATGTTTTTTGTTGTTTTCTCCAGTTCTCTCTTTTACACTATAATAAAAAATAAAATAAAGGTTCACTATGATAGATAGATCTGCTATTATGCCTAACTCATGGCAGCAATATATAATTATTCCAATCTTTTAAAAGGGTGACAAAAAGCTGCCGTCCAACTATCGGCCAACAAGTCTACTGTCAAACACTGGGAAATTGTATGCCAAACATCTGTTAAATAAACTAACTACTTGGCTTGATGAGAATAACATCATAGGTCCAGAGCAGTGCAAATTTCTCCTAATGTATGCATTTTTATATGCAGTGTTGCATAATACTGTACACACAAGTCCACAGACCATTTCACCCATATAAAATGCATTTTGTAGGTTACTTTCACCAATATATCAATTTAAATGTGCATTTTAATATATGTAATTGTGTACACATCACTGCAATGAACTGCAATGCAAAATTCAGAGAAGTGTGAATTTCAAAGGATGGCTATGCTGCAATTAACTCTTTTTCAGAAAGTGCAAATTAGGTAGATTAACCTTTAAATGTGGACTGATTCAGATTTCTCCCTCATCACTAGGAAGGAAAATGTTGCATATATTCTGGACCCAGAACCAGGGTTCCCAATCAAAGGGTGGAGTTGCATTCAACTAACTATAACTAGAGTGCACCCATTGAAATTCATGCCCATTACCAACTTCCGTCCATTAAATTCAATGTTTCTACTCTGAATACAAGTTGGTTGGTTACAACCTAGGGATTCTAACCATGTTCAGTTTAATGTGGTTAGATTTTCCTTGCAGACATTAGTGCTAAACATGCACAGGTAAGGGATGGAAGGTGAGGTCAGCACATCCCCCCAATCCACTTTGAGATCTCTAACATTCGTTTAACTACCTGAAGAGCCGAATTGGTAGATGGATTATTGCAGCAGCACACAAGGATGCATGTAAAGAAGGATCCTTTTGCCTTCTGGCTGCCAACTGAAGTTTTATTTACTGCAAGATTTGCAGATAGTACTTTCAAAAATTGCACTCCTTATTTGTATACTCCATGTGGGTGCTGGTTAGGGAATGTTCTGATGGCCCTGGTGGCAACTGAGTTAGAAAATGTGTGTGGCTCTTATTACTTTTTTATCTTCTCAGAACTGCTGAAAGCATAGCTCCTGACAACACTGCAAGTGCAAAAATGCATTTTGGGAAATCCCCACAGTAGAGGCAGTCACACATGAAATGGCAACCTTTCAACTTGCATCAGTTTAACGGCCAGCTGAGAAGTTCTAAACTTACCCAAAGTGAGATGGGGGAGGGGGAAACTGGTTTCTGTCTTTATAATTGAAGAGCCATGCATGTAAATCTGCTCAAAAGAACAACCTTTTTCAGGAGTTTGAACAAACATGTGAGAGAATAAACTGGTGAGGTTGAGGTGGCATGCATTCAAGCTCTCCCGCCATCTTATTGTTAGATATATGGGTGGTATCCAACTAAGTTTTACTCAGAATAGACCAAGGAAATTAACAGCCCTAACTTAGCTATATTCATTAATTTCAGTGGGTCTAATTAAAATGAGTAAATATAGTTGAATACCACCCTGTGTTTACAGTTGTACCCGGTGAAATGAGTAGGTAATAACACATTGTGAGATAGGTCAGATAGGATATTTATTTATTAGACCCCGTAGGCCCCATCTGTACTATAAATGTAAAGCATCATCATACCACTTTAAACGACCATGGCTTTCCCCGAATTCTGGTAGTTGCAGTTAGTTAAGAATGCTGAGCATGGTTAGGAGACCCCTCTTCCCCTCAAAAAGGGGGCTACAATTCTCAGAGTGGTTTAACAATCCATCCCTCTTCCCAGGGAACTCTGAATTATAACTATGGGGAAAGGAGGATAGGGGTCTCTTAAGAACTGTCCACACACATATCAAACACCTTATGATTCTTGGCACCCAAGAGTGATACCTCCATGTCTTCATGTAACAATGGACTAGGCTAGGTCACTGGAGGAGAACCTCCAACCTGCAGACAAGCAACAGCCCTCCAGCCCCTGCTATCTTTCCATTCCTTTCCCCTCCTCCTAGGCTATTGCCCTCTCCACACTCTCAAATACTTTTTGCCTGGCTTGAATTGCAGGCTCTAGCCCCACCCACCATCACTGCCATCTGAACCACAGAAGGTTGTCCACTGCTAGGGTTGCCATACATCTGGAACTGCCAGGACATAGCCGGCAATCGGTTGTTGGAAACTGTGTCCAGGCGGAAATTGCTTAAACGTCCGGGAAAACCCGGACATATGGCAACCCTTGTCGGCAGTGTCATTTTTGGCGATTTCCCTTAAAAATCTTAAATTTTTAAAGAGTTTTTGCACACACACACACCTGCTCAAAAAAACTCTTGTGTCTGGATTTTCACTTTTTGAAATATGGCAACCCTATCCAGTGTAAATGTAGCCCTCAGACAAGAAAAGTTCCTTCATCCCTGAGCTAAAAGCTGTTAAGAAGAGCACAACTGAGAGACCTCTATGTGAGACTCTGTAGCTATATATACTGTATATATTAAAGGATTAAATATCCATTTGTCTTTGTGTGAGAAAGTCAATGTGTGAAGTTAATATTGCTAGGCCTTTAGCCATCCTCAATTCCAAACATGTCTCTGAAAAATTAGCTGCCAGCTGAAGAGTTAAGGTTGCTTTCTATTACTAGAGTGCTGTTATTCACTAATCCCATATGGAAAAAAGTTTGTGGCCATTAAGCCAAGTATAAACCTGTAAGCACAACAATGCTGCCTTCTTATAACTTAAAGACCTTTACATGTTTAGAAATAGGCCTAAATGATGAAAAGTCTGAGGAGCACTTAAATGGTTTTTTAAGTGCTCCAACAATCCTATTTGGTTTTTGAGTTTAAGGAAAACTATTGTCTGCTGCTTACTCACCCACTTATAAATGAATTAATCAACAGTTATTTACAAGGATTGAGAACTGAAGGGTTGTAAGAAGTCTGAAGGAAAGTGGTCACAACCTTTTTTTATTTTTTTCAGTCACAGGGAAAAGTTAATGAAATTTTAACAAGTGCTACACAGTGATACTTCGGGTTAAGAACTTAATTTGTTCTGGAGGTCCGTTCTTTACCTGAAACTGTTCTTAACCTGAGGTACCACTTCAGCTAATGGGGCCTCCCACTAGCACCGCACCGCCACCGCCCAATTTCTGTTCTCATCCTGAAGCAAAGTTCTTAACCCGAGGTACTATTTCTGGGTTAGCGGAATCTGTAACCTGAAGTGTCTGTAACCTAAAGCATCTGTAACCCGAGGTACCACTGTATAGTGATGGAGGAAAGGCCACCATTTGAAAAAGAACAAAGTGTTTACTTTAAAACTGTAGAGAATTGTTTTGCCATAACTAGATAAGCAACATTTCTTTATTTATTTCTAACTTCCTTCTTCACATTTTCAATTCTCTCATTCTATTTGATTAAATATGTATTTTCCAGATGAGTCAATTGCATCAGGTACATGTATGTAACCCCCTGCCCATTATTTATTTGTTGCTTTTGTCTTATTTTGTATCGGTTTCTCTTTTTTATATATTGTATTGCAGTACTGAAAACCTTAATAAAAATGATTACAGCAAAAAATGTGCACCTGGCAAATTTCTCCTTCTCTGTCAGTTGTGCATTGAGAGAGAGATTTTATCTCAGTCCTACTGAGAGTCAACCCACTGAAATGAATGAACCTAAGTTAGTCAAGTTTATTAATTTCAATGAATCTACTCTGTGTAGAGCTCACTGGAAGGACAGATCGTGAAGCTGAGGCTCCAGTATTTTGGCCACCTAATGAGAAGAGAAGACTCACTGGAAAAGACCCTGATGTTGGGAAAGATGGAGGGCACAAAGAGAAGGGGACGACAGAGGACGAGATGGTTGGATAGTGTTCTTGAAGCTACCAGCATGAGTTTGACCAAACTGCAGGAGGCAGTGGAAGACAGGAGTGCCTGGCGTGCTCTGGTCCATGGGGTCACGAAGAGTCGGGCACAACTAAACGACTAAACAACAACAACTCTGTGTAGAACTTTGACAACACCCCTTTGCAAAAAAGAAAGAAAGAAAAGAAAATCAAAGAGGACATAGGAAATAATTCCTATGTATAGACACAAAATTCAGAAGTAATCGAAATGCAGTGCTTCTCACCATAGTAGGGAAAGCACCAGGGAGCATGTGTGCTTGCTCACTCTGCTGATCAGGTATTTCTAACTGTTGATGGGAGACTTCAAGACTCCTGCTTTCGTTTCTTATGACTTCTAAGCTTTACACCAGACCTGGATTGGAATAGCCCTCAGACAGAGGACACTTTCAGATTCAAACAAGGACTGTCCTCTGTTAAGTAGGATACACAGCCACATAATCTGTTTGCATAACTAAGCCCCCACCACTGAATCATTGCTCTGCACAGGCAGATGAGGGCATGCTTGTGCTTGAATGGTGATGTATCTCATAGGCTTCTCACATATCGGAAGTAATGCTCAACTTCTTGGGCCCTAGCAAGTAATAAAAAGAAGAAGAAAGTGAATCTCAGCATGTGCAGAGGCTATGAAGCTTTGCAGCATGGAGTGAGCAGGAGGCTATGAGGATCTGATTGATCCAGAAGGAGGAGATATTTATGGATCAATTCCCCCGCCCTGGGGTGAACTCAAAAAGGTGGCACTTTTGTGTCATGCCAAGACATACCTTTTTAAAACATTCATTCATTTCAATAATGAAATACCATGATGTATCTCAATGTGAAATGATGATGGTTATTTTAGGAAACTTAAGCTGTGCATTGAAAATGTCCAGAATTCTGAAAGAATTTTTAACACTAAATCCCACCAGCATAAATCTCCAACAGACTTTTAAACGTGTAAATTAAGGAGAGTTTATTTAATCACATAAATGTGTTCAAGGACACGTTCCAGCCTGGCAAAAGAACTCAATAGGGATGTGGAACAGGGCCATAGTATGGTCTGGTCCATGGAGGAGGAATGGGCTGTGGACAGTCCTAAGGCCAAACAGAGAAACAGGTAAACTAGCTGAAGCAAAAGATACAGGTGCTCTCAGGTGTTAAGGTCAACAAAGCCCTCCTTCCCCTGTGCAATAGCTCTACCATCATCAGAAGCTAAGGGGGGTGGCAGCCCAGAAGAGGGCATTCTCTGTGGCAGCCCCTAAGTTGTGGAATTCCTTCCCTTCAGAGGCACACCTAGCAACTTCACTTTACAGCTTTCACTCCTGACGCTGTAATTTGTCTTTACTGTTTTTAATTCTGAATTTTATTTTGTTATAACCTGTCCTGGCACCTGCTGGTGAAGGATAGGTAACTTAAAAAAATATTAACATTAATTAGCATATTTGTGTTTGCTCTGTTAATTTAATGAAAATGAAGGCAAGCTGGCTTCCTGTTCTGGTCACATCAACCAACTATATTACCTGGACATCTAATGAAGCTCTGGGGCATTTCCTTCCTCCCCCCCCCCCAGTTGCCCTCACTGTCGCTTCAATGGCTATTGGTATAATAAAGCACAGTCACTGCTGCTATCTAACATAACTAGCAGAGAGATGCGATTTGAGCAGACCGATTTTCAGTTCGTGTGGGAAGGCGACAAATGGCAAGGCACAGAATCAGCTAATGAGTAATTGAGATAATTGAAGAAATTTGGTGTCAGGCCAGAGAATCCATGTATCACTACTGTACCCAAAAGCGAGGCTGAAGAATGTTGAGAAATATCAAGGATGTTGTGCTGCTGTTAGCCCCCTCCCCCCAGCTTTACATGCAATACTTCAGTGGCAATGATTGAAAAATGCCACCTCTGAAAGGCAATAGGCCTTGGATTTATATATTTTGGAACGGCCATCATAAAAAGGTACCCATTGAACCTGTGATTCTAAGGCTATGCCAGTGTTTGTCAGCCTTAGAGTTGATTACACTCATTTTCTGTTTTAGCCCAAAGCACATTTTTATGGGATCCTCCTCCGTAGATGTTCTCTGACACAATCTGCTCTTGGTTATTGAAGTTGCTGAGCATGTTTATAGCAGTGGAATTAAGGAAATGGAATTATGATAATAAAATCTGCTTTCCCTACATGACCTGTTTTATTCAATACCGCTATCTGTATCAAACAGAGAAACTCAGAGCAAGGTTTCTTCTCTTTGGGGATGACTTCAGTGGGTTGCAAGTGCTCCCCAAAAATATCATCTTCAGGCTTTCTTGGGTGTAATGGATTATCTTGACCATTTCAATCCAGCTCCTAGCACTGACATTTTGGCACAGAAACTGCGATATTCGCCCTGATGGATGGCCTATTTTTCTATTCAGTCTTGCCAGGGTTTTTGTTATCCTCAGCCATGATATTCTTCTGTGGGGATGTGATTGAGTGGGGACATAATTATATTGCAATTCCTCCCCTACCTGTAGAGGCAGCACCTGAAAGCAGTACTATGAATTTTGGCTTCACCTCCATGATACCTATATCATGGGGGAGGGAGTCCTATAGGATTCACTGAATGTTCTTCAACTGCTGGGTAAGATGAGGGTATGAAGGTGCTGAACTGGTGCCTGAATGTAGTAATGGGCAGGAGGGGGAACCAATAAATTGAAAGTGAGTCCCGATAAGATGGAGGCACTGTTGGTAGATGGTTCTATGGACCACGAAAGTGGCTTGGGCACAGTTGTATGGTCCATGACAGAGTAGGTACACAGCTTGGAGGTACTCTTAGAATCTTACATCCAGCTATGTCGCTAGAGATTTTGGTGGCCTTAAGTGACTTTTACAAGCTTCAAGGGGCTGCCCATGAAGACAATGCAGAAGCTTTAGTTGGTGCAGACCAGGGCTGCAACTGCTAGACATATGTGGATAATGCTAATTTCTAAAGAACTTCATTGGAAGCCTTTTTACTTCCATGTCCAATTCAAGGTGATGGTGCAGACCTCCAGAGCCCCAGTGGCTTGAGGCACAGCAAGGAGTCCCTCTTCCTATACCAGTTAGTCTGTGCTTTAAGATCTTCTGCTGAGGCTCTTTTTGGAGACTGTCTTAGTCAAAGGTACTCAGGGGAGAAGAATTATTCACCTTTTGGAGTATGAAACATTTTCAAAGAAAAGGTTGGCCTGATGCCCACACTGCAATTTTTTCGCCACCAGGATAAAACATTTCAACCCACACAGGCATTTTAAATCATTATGGCTTCATCTTATTATTTTTAATGAAAATATTTTGAAGGGTTTTACTTCTTCTTTCATTTAATTGTATTAATGAATATCAATGGATTGCACACTGTGGGAAGAAGAATGATAAATAAATGTTTTATATAAACAAATTAAAATGACCTAGTCATTTCCAGACTGTCACTATTTTGCAGGAGCAATTCAGCTGCATACAAACCAATTTAGGTTTCTGCAATTAAAACAGCACTCTTGCAAAAGAAAAGAAAAACCCTACTTTTTTTTAAAAAAAAAGGACTTTTGCAGTAAGAAAATTAATGGTACAATGTGCTAGAAAGTGTGGGGAAACGATTGATGAAAAGTCATATATACACAAAGAAATCAGGATGAATGCTCAATAAAGAGTGTACATTGTATAACCTCCACAGAAGCCTTATGCAAACAAATGAGGATGTATGATCAATAAAGAGACGACACTGTAGTACCACCATGCAAACTTTGTGCAAACAAACCAAAATGCATGCTCAATACTGAGCAGACATTGTATGGCATCCATGCAAACTTTCTGCAAACGGATTGACTGAACGCTGTAGCCCCTACTCCCCATTCCCTCAAGCTTTTGGCAACAGTATATTAAGGTCCTCTAAAATGTTGATTAACCTTTGATTCCCAAATCATGGCCTCTGTCTTTCCTTTGCTTCCTCACACTAGTTTTTAGGAGAGCCACCCTTGTTTGTCTTAAAAAACAGTTGGTGGAGGGAAATTCCCATTCATTTAAGAATTGCCTTTTTCAAACACTATTTATTTCAAGAAGGGGAGTTAGTGCAGTCAATTAGTTTTTATGTTCATGAATCCAAGCAAAAGTGTGACCAAGAAAGCTGTATTTTGAATTTTACACTGTGATGTTTTATTGTTTGAAAAACGCTGCCTCCAAAAGGCAATAGGCCTTAGATTTATACCATGTTTCGTCAGTGAAAAATGCAGCATCCAAGAGGCAGCAGACCTTAGATTTGCATGACCAATTTTATATCTAGAAAATCTAATCACCTTTCCATCATTAGATTTTCTAGATATAAAATTGGTCATGCAGTGAACAGTTCATGCATAGCAACATTGTAACACATTATAGGGTGGAATTCAAAATGCAAGTTTCCAGAAATTCATCCTGCTGCTCTTCATTTTAATGCCTAGCCCATGCCCTACCCCACTGCCCTCAATCCCTTCCTACTTGCAATTTCTACTGTCTTTTGTTGATGGTTCTTTATCTCTAGACTGGGCTTGAATTGGCCAACCCTGCAAACAGAAGACTCCTTTTCAAATACAACAGGGGTGGAGAATCCCATAACACGTTAACTGGGGGACATCCAATGAAGCTGAATGTTGTAAGATTTAGGACAGAGAAAAGAAAGTTCTTAGCTACATAGTACATAGTTAAAACTATGGAATGCTGCCACAGGAGGCAGTGATTGCCACCAACTTGGATGGCATTAAAAGAGGATTAGAAAAATTCATGAAATACAAAGCTGCCAGTGGGTTTGATCCATGACGGCTATGCTCTACTTCCACAGCTGGAGGAAGCGATGCTTCTGAAAACCCATTGCTGGAAGCTGCAGGAGGAGAGAGTGACCAGGGACAGCCACTATGAGAACAGGATGCTCAGCTAGATGGGAAAGTGGCTTAAACCAGCAGGGCTATTCCTATGTTCTTATATTTCGCCAACAAAGGTGTAGTGAATTATTATGCCGTAACTCTGTGTGCAGTGTCAACATTTTGCGTGGAATTTCTCCAGTCATCTGGAGATTATAAACCTGCTATTTGCCCTGTTTTCATGTTTTCTCCTTCTGAGAAGGAATTTGAATAGGAAAGCAAAATGTGGGCATATTTATTTCTCTCAGTTATATAAATCTGAGGGACTAAATGTTTTCCACTGAGCCAGTGTACTGGTCAGTAAGAATCTCTGCCAGCATCTCTGAATGGCATCCGTTCAATGGCAAAGCCTGCCAAAACCTAACAGCCGACAACATCTAATTTCTGAGCATATTATAGGGTTACGTCTCTGACCAATTTTACTCTTATTACACGTTTAGATTGAATCTGCTCTCTCATTCTGAGCCGATGATGAAAACTAAACTCTCCATATGCTTAATTGCTGTCATAATGGGAACATCAAAGTGTGCACTGGGTTTGGTATGACAATTGCTGTTTATGGAATCGGTCCCTTATTCCCTATAATGTTTTTTTGGTAAACCGATGGCTGTTGTTCTTCCCCCCTGATCTTTACGCATATCCATTGAATTTGGCACAGTGGGAAGTGCAAAAGAACTGTTCATTAAATGCCCCTGGCCTTAAAAAGTGCAGCTGGATATAAAAGTAAGCCAAAGAAGGTAATGTAATGAGGTGAAATACAAACATACTCTTGTTGGTATGTCCAGAAAAGTGGGTAAGTTCCCAGTTATTGTTAATTTATGTGCTCCAAAATCTTTACAGGAGAGTTGGGCACTTTGCTCAAAGTATCTGAGATCTAGTCTATCCATGAAGCTGAACGAGGTTATGGAGTTGTGTTGAGTGGACCACTTTGGATCATGGGAGTGTGTGTGGAACACATAGGATTCCACTTCACTCTACCCTTGGAAGCCTTGTACAGAACAAAAAATGATACATGGGGGTTGCCATCTCCCCTTCCCCGTACAATTATTCAGGAAATGGACTGCATTTGTTGAGTCACTTCCTATGAGAGTTTCCACCTTCTGTGGCAGGAAATTACATACTTTACCTATTTAGATATTTTATTCTTCAGTGCACTGGGAGAGCTAGCAACAAGCTGGAGTTTAGAGTAGGAATAAGCAACCTGTGGCCCTTCAGACATTGTCGGACTACAACTCCCATTGACCATGCTGACTGTGGTCAGTCAGAGCTGGTACTAAAAAGGCAACAGAGATGTTTCCTGTCTGATATTCAAGGAGATGGTATCTGCAGAAGGCCCTCATCTGCAGAGCACAATAGTTGATCAGGTATATTGCAGCAACCTTTTAGGGTATCCTGGTCCCAAGATGTAAAGGGCTTTATCGACCAAAACTGGCAAGGTGAACTAGTAGCTAACTGCTAGAACACGTAATTCAACAAAACAAAAACATAGCATGCATAGAGGAATGGATGAGCAAAGCAGCTGTCAGAGTTCATCATAAGTTAACCAGCCACTCCATGGTGAGAACCCAAGGTTAGCTCCTACACACAAATACTTTTCAAAGTTGCACTTTCCTATCCGATTATGTCACCATTTATAGGCAGCAGCATTCTGCAGTCATGTGATATATAAAATGCTCCAGCCTTTCAATGCAGCCTTGAACTGTCAAATACCAATCATGATAGATAGATCTCCAGCATGCCAGGAGGTAAGTGTGTTAATTATTTATAAAAGGGTCTACAGGCTCTACAAGCACTCAGGCGTGCATTAAACTTGGTCTAAGGAATTACAGGGAGTCGGTTTTTCTATTGATTTGGTCACAAAAGAGTTACTAAAGGAGAAAACATATAGCCTTTTTAGTGGAAAGGTAATGGCAGCTAACATGAAATGATGCTATACAACTATCTCCAAGCTACTTACAACATTCTCTTTATTGCCCTTGCTTACATAATTTAGCAATGCCTCCAAGTGATAAATTGACATGTAAGCTGAAAGTGAAAATTAGTTGCTTGGGCAAAAAAAAGAAAGAAAGGTGGAGATTTTTAACCTTCCTTCTGTGGGCTGATAAAGCACAATCAGATTATTGATTAATTACAGGGGGCACGCGAACAATTAATTTTAATTTTTTGTATTTAGAGCCCTGTTATATTCATATTGTCCCTAGTATTTCTGATATTTTTTATGATCTGTGTTATTGTGTGTGTTGATGCTGGTCTGTGACCGTATTAATAAATTCAATTCAATTGATTATTATTCCATTCATACTACAGTTTTCAGCATCTGAAGTTCAATTCTTACTAGCTGATCTTGCTCTAACACTGACAGAAGATGCTACTGAACTTTGCTTGATGACAAGCTTTTTGCCATCACCATACCACACATGTGACAGGTATCCTGCGTTTCCCCTGTCAGCCTACCTAATCCCACCCTGGCCTCCTCCTCCTTCTCTGGTTAAAGTTAAAGAGATTTCATAGTGGTGTGTGCATGTATATTACCTAGGGAAGGGTGGCTCTGAGCAATTTTGGGTTCTCCTCCTTCTCGTTCTTTCTCCTCCTCCTCTATATTATTTATATCCTGCCTTTTCTTTAGTCTGGGACTCGAGATGGCTTACACAGCTAAAACAGAACAAGCTAAAACCATAGAAAAGGCAATCATTAAAATGTGATGGTGCGGGAGAGACCAGTTTACCAATATCTTCCGATCATTCTCAATAGTGGCACAGCTTCTTTCTTTCTGTTCATTCCCCACAATGCCCAGATCATAACATTATTCTAGGTTGTTCTGGGGAAATGCATGCACAAAATGGTGGTGAATATTTGGAGAATATTCAGCAGATACCCATCTTTTGGGGAGGCTTAACAAAGGAAAGTCTCATAATTTTTCTCAGAATTATGAGAAATTTCAACTCAGCTCTGCAGTCACTAATACATCCTTTCCAACCCATGTTCAACTTTTAATGGAACAAAAATCCACAGCAACCATCTCTTTCATTGCTAACTCCCCAGTATTTTGTTTTTGTCACTACACCCCCTGATCCTTAAATCCTAATTCATCCATAAATTGGAAATGTTATGCAGATATTTATGAATCATGAAATTCGAAAGGATGGCTATAAATTCAATTTTTTTATCCCCCAAATGGAAGTTTTTCTTGAAATTTTGTCCTCTGAATCTTCTCCCCTCTCTACTACAATCTACCACTAGAGCTTAAATTGGCAAAACTCACAGCTCAAGGGCAGCTATAAAACACCCCTTGTGACCACTCTCTCATTTTTAATAGATTTTCAGTTTTATATCAGTGACATTTATATATGCCAAGACTGAACATGCTCATTATGAGTGTTTATTAAACAAAAAGGCTACTAGTGGTATGGTGATTAATCAGTCAGTGTTGATTGAAATCCTTGATGAAATGAAGCACGAGCTGTTTGAAAAATAATTGAATGGAATCATATAATCCATGAATCATCTCCGGAATGCACATTTATTAAAGCAGAATTCATCACTAAGGTATTTTGTCAAGCAGGTTTTGGTACCCTTGGGAGATTTTACTAGTGAATAAAAAAAAACGCCAGATGTTGCTATATCTAAACTGAAAAGAACAGACATCAATTAAATATAAAGTGCAGCTGTGTAATATTCTAAAGACTTCTGATGTGTGAACTTATTGAGGAATAAAATCAAACAAGCATTTACAGCAGATAGAGATCTGAAATTCAACAGCAATAGCATTCCAATTAACATTGCCCCTCTGGGGTAAGTGGGGGCAGATGACCCCCCACCAGCACTGAAAGAATGTATGGAAGTGTTGTTGCATGGGGTGGGTGGACTAGCCTCCCCACTGCTGATGCATGCAGCAGACATGTTCTATTGCATGCACATGGTAGTGCCACACACAAAGCAGAGCCTGGAAAAAAAATCAGAGATGATATTATTGTACATATCATTTCCATCATGGGCCATTGTGCTATCAGTGGCTACTAGTCACTATGCCAAATCACCCCCATTATCAGAAGGTATACTCCCCCACCACAAGGCACTCTTGGGTGAGGGAGGGGGGTGTCTTGCCAATCATCTCCCATTGCTCGTTGGCTTGGAGGATTAGTTGATTTGGGGTCTCACCCTACCAAATGCTGAGCAGCAGAGGAAGCATCTCATCAACTTGAAGTCAGAGTAATGTTGCTCATGTTAGGGAGCAGGGGCTCTGAATCACAGACCCCTAATCGCACACACATTTCTTTGTCCACGGAAGGGAAGCAATGCTCCAATATTGTTGCACATGATCATTTTACAATCAATTTGAAATGTAGTTATTTGCACAGGTGTCCATACTGCCAATGTGAAGGGGAAAATATCATGGCAGTGAACAGGATAAAATCAGCAATAAAACTGCATTCATAATACAAGTACAAAATAAAGCGCAGATCAATAGATCAGCTCAATTAGGCAACGTAGCTAGATCACTCTTACATTGATGTCCCCTCAAGGAAGCCTGACCAAACAGAGGAGATTTAAGCAGGCATCTAATTGCCAATACTGTAGGTGCAGTTCAGGTGTAGAGAACCTTTGGCCTTCCATATGCTACTAAACTACAACTCCCATCAGCCCAAAGGATTATGGTCAGTGGCCAGCATTTGAAGGTCCAAGGTTTCCCAACACATAGTGTAGTTAATGAAGCTATTACTTTTTACCAAACTGTCTTGCGGGGAGGGGGGTGTCACCACAGGTGTCGTGGACAACCAAATTTCCCTGACTCTGTGGGGCAACAGGGGGGGGACCTACTATATATGGCCATGGTAATCTATATCTGGACCATGATAACCCATCACAAACCACTCAATGACTGGTCAAGGAGAAAGGCTTTAACCTTGTACAGAAAATATGGTATTACACCTACATTTTAAAGTTACAGTGTGCAGCCACATAGCCCACATTAAAGCCACACTATTGTGTCTCTGTGTTTTCAACCACTTCAAGAGCCAGACATTCCAGATGTCCCAGAAATGTCATTGTATATCAGCACCTTCAATTGATTCATCATCTGTTTCCTGCATTTTTCACCTTTTCTTATATGTAAATGAGACAGAACATTAGCATGAGGAGGGGTTTAATGGTCTATTAGCAGAACATAATTGACCATAAGAGGAAATTATGGCTAGTTTTGAGACATACGTGTTTTAATAGGACAATATCCTCCTATGTAATCGCTTCATTTGTCTTCCAGGTAAGACAAATAATTAGAAAGGTCATGTCAGAGGATCAGATCCATGCCAGATTAATTATGGCCAATGGTGGGGCTTGGAACAAGGAGCAGATGATGAAGGGAAGGCAAGAGGGGACAAGCGGAACATTCCAGGTGCACATGAAAAAAACTTTATGCAAAGTAGTTTAATTTCTAAAACTACAAATGCTTAATTTTTCAAGCCTACATAGTTTGCTTACTTATTTGTTTGAGCTCCGGGTGCAGTGCAATTTGAAACAACCAACAAAACACAATGCAGGATGCAAACAATTCATAATGGTAAGCAAGCCAAGAATAAGAAGGAATGTGGTTTCCCCAATCAGCCTTGCAGAGGTTCTTCAGAGTCCTTTTTGTGAATGGGGGTGAAGGGAGTCCCAGAGAGCGGGCACAGCCATGATGTGCACCCTGCCATGTTAGGTTAGTCTTAGGAAATGGACAATTTTTAAATGTGCAAACATGCAGAGACATTTCCTTACAGTGGGAGTGACCTTATTCATACAAATTATTGCATTTACCTCCTGGGAATGGGATGGGAAGGCATGCATTTCAACTACAATGAATGTCGTTTGTGTGTGTGTGTGTGTGTGTGTGTGTGTGTGTGTGTCCCTTTAAACAAGCACTTTGTAATCTATTACTATTACTACTTAGTGTTACTGCTGCTGATTATTTTCCTATCTTGCTGGGAGCACATACTGGAAGATGCTGTACTTTTAGTGAATTCAGGATGTGTCATTTATATTTAAAATATCTATAAGCAGCTGGGAATCAAGCAGGGGAAATGATCGCATTTTGCTCAGCTGAAGATAAATGTTTGCCACTTTAGAACTTCAGGAGGGGTGACATTTTGTCAGACTCCCATGCCAGATTGTTATGACGCCGGCTCCGATCTAACTGCAGCTACATAATGCTCCTAAGTGATGAATGTAAGAAGAGGGTTAGAAACAGCAAAAGAAGAAGAAAGGAAACAAACTTATTTGGAGAGAGAGAGAGAGAAATGTACGATGCAATTCTATCTAAATTTATCTATTCTACTTTACAGCAAAAGAAAAAGGGAGGAAGCATATATGTATGGTGGGAAAACACTACCAACTTTGTGTCCTGTATGAGTTTCTCATAGGCATCTGTGACCACTGACAGAAACCAGATACCGGGCTAAATAGTCCTTGGATCTGATTCTTATTTTCTTTTTGTTAGTAATACAGAGTCCAGAGAGAAAAATCCTGATAACACTTTACTGATCAAAATGGAACTAAAACAGTATAATTTAAGGAGAAAGGAACAAAGATTTTGTTTTTCTGTATTCAGGCCTTGTGCATAGCAGGGAGATGTCCAAACACACATAGAAAGGAAAAAACTCCCTCAGAACTACAGGGCCAATCAGAGCATCATGCTACCTCAGTGAAGATCACGCCACTTTGCCTGGTTGCTAAGCAGCACTGCCATTTGTCCCCCTCTTGGGAAGTTGTCTCAAAATCTTAACAATATTAACTCAGGTCACAGCATGATCTCTGCTGTTTTACTTCCAGGCACACCAGAGCTAAACTAATATTGCCTTGTTATGAGTGTCCTGGAGTCATCTGGCTGGTGACTGTTAGAATACAGATGCTAGACTAGATGGACCCCTGATCTGATCCAACAAGACATTTCTTTTAAAATTATAGACTTGCAGAATTGGAAGGGATCCCCCACAAATCATCTAGTTCAACCCCCTGTCAATGAAAACAATCCACTGTGACAGAACACTTGATAGGTAACCATCCAGCCCCTGCTTAAGTATTTGCAACAAAGGAGAATCCACCACTTTCTGAGGCAGTCTGCTCCACTACCAAACAGCTTTTATAATCCAAAAGTCCCCCTCTCCTGCCGCGCGCGCGCGCGCACACACACACACACACAAACACACAATCTTCAGTCTAAATTATATAACTTGTAATTTGAACACATTGGGTTTCGGTTCTACCTTCTGAAGCACATGCTATTTATCACCTGGTTCATAGGCTGAGGCTTTGTTACTGGCGACTTCCATTGTGATTGAAAATCCTGCAAAGGCTGCAGGCTTTGCAATCTTCTCTTCCATCTATTGCATATACGCTCCCAACATAAAATGAAAACTTTTTTATTCATATTTATTGTCTTTGCAAATATTGCTAGCAAAGGACTTGCTCCCTCCTGAAAACTGTCAATACCCCCTTTTTTGCCATTGTGTATTCTGCTGCACAAGGGCGATATAGATATATACAGCTATAGTTATGCAGTGTCAGACATGAAGCATCAATTCTAAATAAACATGAGGTCACAGAGCTCAAGACTCAGAAAGCCATTAAAGAAAATTGCAGCCTTTGACTGATTCCAAAATCCCAAAGCTCACATAAAAGCTTCAGCCTTATAATTAAAAGTGGGTCAGCTTAAAAAGGGACCATTCTTATCACCTACCTGCCAACTCTACCTCAGTGGGTGGTGGACTCCCAGATGCAGCCCACAAGCTTTTCCCACTGCTGGCTGGGAATTCACAAACTGGAAACCATGCAGAAGGGGGGAAAGAGCTTTCTGCTGCCACCAGTGATGGCAGAACTATATATAATGGGCTTAAGTCAGGGGTCAGCAACCTTTTTCAGCCATGGGCCAGTCCACCGTCCCTCAGACCATGTGGTGGGCCGGACTATTTTTTTTGGGGGGGGGGATGAACGAATTCATATGCCCCACAAATAACCCAGAGATACATTTTAAATAAAAGGAAACATTCTACTCATGTAAAAACACGCTGATTCCTGGACCATCCATGGGCTGGATTGAGAAGGCGATTGGGCCGCATCCGGCCCCTGGGCCTTAGGCTGCCTACCCCTGGCTTAAGTTATAGCCTACTGGAGCTATAGGAAACCATAGCTCAGAGGTAGAAGATTCACTTTGCACACAGAAGGTTCTGGGTTCAATCCTTGGCATCTCCAGGTTTGAAACCTATGCATCATGCATTCTGTTATTCGTTTTTTTTATTAACAATTTTGGGGTAACTATTGTCTATCTGCCACTTTCCACAACTTTCAGGTCCTTCATCTATCACTCTCCTTCACCCCAATACTTCTTGGGTCCATACATGCTGACTTTTTGGTGGCATTTTATCCACTTTAACTTGCTTTTATGGAGAAAGATTACCCTGGTCTCATTCATTGGCCAGGGAGATGTGGCAGCAGCAGAGAGCTTGCTTTCGCCACCCTGCCAGAAGTAACACACTGTGGCCATGGCTCAGTGATAGAGGATGCATAAGGTCCCGGATTCAACCCCCAGAATCTTCAGGTAGCGCTGAGAATGTGACCTGTTTGAAATCCTGAACAGTAACTACCAGTCATCATGGACAATGCTGATCCAGATGGACCTAGTGTCTAACTCAGTATAAGGCAGTGTCTTATGCTTAAACTACCCAGAGTCCTGAGGCTGTAGAACTGAAAAGAAGCACTCTGGCCCCATCCATTGGCCAGAGGATTAAAGACTGCCGACTTGTGTAGTTTTGATGTGTTTTTGATATTGCAATGTTCCTGTAAGCCACCAAGACAATAATTTGATTGAAAGCCGGGGGAACTAAATAAATAGATTTTGCTTCATATTTATGTTCTTCGTGCAAAAAGGACCTAGGCATGCATCACCCAAACAGCTTAAATAACTTACCCATTGCTTTTAAGGTTGCTGCAGGATCGCAAGCGGCTCATACAAACAACGTCACCCGCATGCTAGAAGCTGTGCAAGAGCCTCATTCTGTGTGCTAGTCACCACTGCCAGTCTGTTAAAATGTCACATTCACAGCCACAAGTTAAATCCATTCCTCATCATGATTATGTATGGTTCATTGCTATATAATGAGCTGATCAAACTGTTTGTCTCGCTTCATATTCCTCGCTGTCTAATGCTTTCAATAATTATTTATATTCCAATAGGCAATCAGGAATTCTAGAGTTTCTCAATACCCCTTCTGCTTTTATTTGGGGATGTGGAGATAAAGAGCTGCTGTTAGTTCTGTTTCCACAACTTATTTGATGGTATGATATGAGTGCATGCAGGTGGATTATTATTATTTTTATTATTATAACTTTATAATCTGCATTCTCCAAAATAGGCTTAACTTTTGCTTGGATTGTGTTTGTTTGTTTTGGTGAGTTACTAGAGGCTGCACCTCCGCTCACTCTGCTCATCATTCTCTTTGCCAGTCCACCAACATTAAACCCTTAGAACTTCCCTTTCCCACCCCATGCAACTCCTAAGCTCCATTTTCCCTTTTCCAGCCCCATTTCTGAAGTAACTTCTCTCCTCTTTCTGCAGCCCTGCTTTGCACTTCCATGTCTATTTTTTGTCGTCCTCCTCTTGTGCTACCCTGCTGATCACAAACCACCCCATGGTAACCTCCTACATTTTCCTCCTTGCAAACTTTGCAACTACTATGCACCCTTTTAATCTTCCACCCTATTATGAAGCCGCCATCCCCTCTTATTCTTCAGACCTTTACATGTCCTTGCTTTCATCTTCAAACCCATTCCCATTCCTCCTACTCCCCCTTTTATGCAACCCCTTTGGACCCTCATTTTCACCTTCACTCCTCTTTTTCCCTCCACCCTATTACTTTTATTTCAGCTCTCCTTCCACACAGATCACCTCAATTTCACACACCATCATCACCTTCCCCTAGCTTTTCCTACTCCTTTTTTCAGCTCCTGTCTGCACACATACCACTTCCATTGCCATGCTTGCTCCTCTCTCCTCCTCCTTTGCACACTGTCCTGAACCCCTGGCCTACCTGGCAGCAAGTCAGTATGTCAAGTCCAAAGTTCAATTTATGTGGGTTGATCCATGCTAGCAAAGTCCAAAGGTCCGGAAACAAGGTTCAGGGTCAATCCAAGTAGCCAAGTCCAAAGTCCAGCAACTAGGATAAACTCTAGAGTCAATCCTGAAGCACAGTTCTGTGGAGGTCCAGGAGCCTCCAAGTGAAGGTCCAGCAGCATTGGTATTTAAGCAGACACTGCTGCCCTTTTATACATGGTGATTGCAGCATCCAGGCTTGATGAGGCATGTGACCCTCACCTGATCCAAGCCTACAGCTGAGAAAACACACACCTCCCCCCCCCCCAGCCAGTGAGCTCCACCTGGCCAGCTAGGGAGCTGGGTTGTGGGTCCTTGCCTGTCTCAGCCTCTTGGAGCGCCCCACCCACTGCTCCCTATGCCTCAAAGTGCCATATTTGTGGAGAAAGGGGCTCCTCTGACTCTGGTGATGGACCCTGTGGCTCTGGTTCCTGTGCACTGTCCCTCATCCCCTCATCATTCTCTGTTGCCCCATTAGTATTTCCTATACCAACCTCTCCTTTTCCCATCCCCAGCTTGCCTCAGTGTTTCCCAGTCCTGGCTACACCCCTTTCTGGGGTCCTCTTCCTCCTTCATCTGGCCACACACATACACCATACTGATTTATGTTACTGTATTTTTAAGGTGAATAGAATCTTAAGAGCAAGACAATCATGCTTGTTTAATTACAGAATGTTCAGTTCAGTTGATGGATGTTGGACATGTATGTATTTGAATGCTACTAAATATTGCTTGTAAATGAGTATAATGCATCTGGGAGAAGTTTAAAACAACCCTTCCCCCCCTCCTTTCAGTGTATCTCTCTTCTCACTCTACTCAAACAATAGCAGAAGGTTGAGTAAAGTTGGGGGTAGAGGGTAACTGAGAAAAGAAAATGTGATTTTAAACAACAATATGGATTTGAGTAAAGCAGTCATCTCTACTACCTGGGACACTGGGAGATGCTCAGGTCAGGGTTTCCACCAGCAAAGTCAATATCAAAGGCTGTTGTCTAGCAGATCACATCAAACACTATATAGCTTTCTTTAGAGGTTGCTCCCCATGCTGTAAGCCTTCCAAAGAGAGCTTACCTCTCACATAAATGTAGCCCCCCTGCATAGCATTCTGGGAGATCATGAATGTAATTCATTTGCTATTATGTAGGAAGATGGCAACTGTCATTTACCGTACATTGAAAATAATGCTGTAGCGTGTGCCTCTATGCAGAGGAAATCTGAGTGTCTCCTCCCGCCCCCCGATATGTATCTTCAAAATACATTATCTTTAAAAGTATTACCTCTGATTCTATATTTCCTCCCAAAGTACTTTCATTTTCATACTACTGAAACACTGCTGACATTTAGAGAGACCTTTACAGAAATGATATACATAGATATCTTTACTGATATGCACAGGATAAGAAGTAGTGTGGAGTAGTTCCCCCACCCTCACCATCGTGACAACAGCATTTAAAGTAGGCCTAGCCCTCCTGTTAGGCAGAAGCTCCCTGGCTGTATCCTGGTGGAAGACAGAAGCTCTATTTTGCCCTTTGTCTTGTGGTGAGCCTGGAGAAATGGAACAAAATCCAATCACATAGAACAAGGCAATTAAGAATGAAGAGTCAAGGGTGGGCTAAGGGAGGTCAATTTTCAATAGTGGTGACATTGCCTCCTCTTAGATCAGCCGTACAAGTTCATATATACCAGGCCCTTTCCCCACGTAGTCAAATTCCCTTACAATTAATTATGGAAAATCTAAGATCCTGATTTTCTCAAAGAGCTGGAAACTCCATAATTGGAGAATCGATGGGAGAGTCATCGAACAAGTCTATAGATTCCAATATTTGGGAGTTTGGTTACAACATAACCTTAGATGGAAGGCCCATGTAGCCTATGTTACAAATAGAGCCAAAGCTATCTCCTTGGCGATCTTGCGATTCTTCTTCACCGATGGGCCCCTTCATATCCCATCGGCGCTGAAAGTCTTCAAGGCAAAGGTGATCCCGACAATTGCTTATGCCATCTCAATTTGGGGGACTTTTATCAACCTATCTCACCTGGAGGTTATTCAAAATCAGTTTTTAAGAGGGATATTGAAACTGCCCAACTGTGTAAGTAATACAGCGCTACGCATGGAACTTAATACTGTATCCCTGGAAATTGCTCTGTGGAAGCACATACTTTGTCACTGGTTATCTCTATGGCACAATCTCCCAAACTTGTACTTGATACAATGTATGTGGAGAGATGATTTCCAGAGCCCATGGGTAAAAAAATTACAGCTGAAAATTACGGCAATGGGAATCTCCCCATCCAAATTACTAGAGCAGGACATAGTTCCAGCTAAAAGAACAGTAACCTGTAAACTAGAGGAGATGGATTTGCAGCAGAAAATGGTCTTGGGCAATGGTACCTGCTCACCTCTAAATCTTGGTTTATTACCCCTCTTAAGGCTCCCAAACTATTTGAATTCCTTAACTTCTTCAGCTCATAGATATGCCTTTGTAAAGGCAAGATTCAACACCTTTCCATCGAACGTGCTGAGAAATAGATTCTCCAATGGACAGATATCGCTCTTATGTGATTGTAATTGTGGGGCACCGGAATCGTTGCATCACATAATTCTTGACTGTGCTTTTCACTTACCGGCCAGGAGCAAGTTTTTTTGCTCAATATCTAAAGGGAATTGCCGATGATACAATTGAAGCCAAACTGAGATATCTACTAATTGATGATGACCCCCTAAGATCACTCATGGTTGCCAGATTCTTGATCAGCGTCCTATCCCTAAAGAAGAGAAACAGACTCCTGTGTGGCTCGGATAATCCCTTTAAACCATGATCTATGTTTTAGGGTGTAATTAGGTGATATCACCATTGATATCCTTGATTAATTTATGAGCAGAGGGCGATGTTTAGGTTACAAATTTATTGTAATGTATGATGGTGGTCTTTGTTTTTGTTTTGCTTTGCTTCCTGTTTGTCTTTTGTAAGTTTTGGCGGTTTTAAATTTGGAGGTTTAAGTATATTATGTTGGTATGGGAAACTGTCGTGTGACGGGCCAATGGCCGTAATAAAGATTAATCCAATCCAATCCCCACATAGCTGCAGCACTGTAGGAACTGCCTTTCTATGATACCATTTTAGTTGGCATGGATGTTCGAATGATCCAGCCAATTGCAGACCATTTTGCCATGCAATTGGCATTGTCCCTTCCACCTAAGTGCCAACCACTCAGCCTGCCTCTTTGGTTGCATCAGACATATACAACCCACTGTCATCTGGCTTTGCCTCACTAGAAAGCACTCACAGCACTGCTGTGAAGTCATGCTTTCTTAATTCAGAAAACCTTTCTAAATCCAAAGATTGGTCCAAGACACTTTGCGGCCAGAAGCGATGGGCAATATGGTGCCTTCTTCTTTCCACATACAGAAGCCAATTGGACTGGCAGTTCAATCTTTCTATAATACTGGCAACAGCATAGTGTCTTCCACAGCACCTGGGGGCAGTAGAGTGTCTTTTGCAGATTCCCACCCTCTTGAAGTGTGGGCAAGGTTTTACCCTCAGTTCTTGTTCTCTAAGTCTACTTTTTTGAAAGTAAAAATTAATTGTGAGATTATTTTCATTTGCCTTAATCACTGTAGTGGATAATTGTTGGGAAAACGTGTAATTAATTGATGCAACAGTTTGACATAAGACACAATTGACAAAAAGCTTTGTAGACATTTTTATCTGAAGACATGGAATGAAGTAATTAATCCCTCATTAGTTCTGAATGCTTTCAAATGCTTTGGAATATGTCTGCATTTAGTGCTTAATCTTTAAGATAATATATCTTCTACTGGTGTAAACTACAGAAGATAATAATAATAATAATAATAATAATAATAATAATAATACTTTCTGAGTTTTGATTTTTTAAATTAATTATTTGACATCCTCCAAATGTTGCTGGATTCCAACTCACATCAGTCCCAGTCAGAATGGTCAATGATTAGAGATGTTGAGAGGTGGAGTCCAGTGACAACTGAAAGGCACCATATTGGTCAACCCTGTACCTTCATTGGAAGCTTTGAAACAGAGGCTGGATGGCCATCTGTCATGGATTCTTTAGCTGAGATTCCTGTATTGCAGGGAGTTGGACTAGATGACCCCTTCCAACTCCATGATTCTCTGAAACCAGCATGAACAGTATAAAATGTCAATGTTTTCCTTCACACCTTTTCTGATCCCATTAATTATAAGCCCCCTCTTCGCCAACACAACTGATTCAATTTGCATTTTTTAATTAAAAAAAGCACAATAACTTGTGTCTTAAATGTAAAGGTCTATTAACATAATGTATTGATTGGCCCTGATTATATTGAATGTGCAGATCAGTTCTTATTCCCTAAGCACCTACATCCCATCACCACAAGATTTTCTGAGCTGCACTGAAGATGCCCATTTGTTCAACTGAGAATCAGGATTTGATATGATGTTTCAATATATTTCTCCTAGAAACGTCCCAGTGTAGGGGAAAAAAGTGCTTTGCTTCAGACCCCTGAAGGTATCAGATGGTTTGAAGGAGCTCATTTGATGTTGAATGACAAGCACTTTCATAGGCAAGGACAGTTAAAGAAAATAGGGATGCGAAAAAAAGAGAGATTTTTCAAGAATTTACAAAGAATAGCCTTTTACTAGTGAGAGCAATGAGGTCAAGGGGAATTGGGAAATAAATGACACTTTGCAGGATCTGCTCCCCATTGTATGCAATGTTGGGGAAAACTTTGGAGAGGGCTTTGACTTATTCTTTTACACAGGACAAACTTTGGTCTCATGGAAATACTTTAACGTCAGGCATCCATAGTCTTGCACATCTTAACTATCTGAGTTCCCTGGTGCCCCATGAAGTCCCTTTTAATGTGAGCAAGGGCAGATTCAGCTTTGCAACCTTTCTCTTGAATGCTCACATTTTAACCACTCCTTTGTTCTTAAAATGCTTTCATTCTCAGCCTCAAATCATCCAGTTGTATTCTACTGAAAATAATACTGTACTTAGGTTTTGCACTATGCATATAAGTTGCAGGTGCATTCTTTATTTCTCTACAGCTTTGGGGTTTACCTGCTAAGTGTTCTACCAGTTTATCTGGCCTACTTATTGGGATCTTTTCTGATCTGATATCTCTGAACTTTGCTAAAGCATGCTGCATTTGGAAATTCTGGAAATATTCGTAGGTGAGTAATGGAAATAATGTCTGATATCAAACCATGAAAGTGTCTTTAGATGTAAAGGCACATATCAAACATAATTTGGCAGGGGATATATGTCTCCCTGGCTTACTTATTTACTTCGCCACACTGTGAAGTTAGTATTAGTGCCAAACAAAGGTAATAATGGACTTCTATTAAATGTCTATAATAGAGACAAGTGGAACATCACTAAGAGATTTCTCTAGTCTTGCTGAAACATTTTTTTTTTACATCCTAGATGATCCGTGAGTGGGTGGATTGCTCCAACTCTCATTCTATAAGTCTTTTTTTCCCTTCTCTTTAGCACACCTACATGTAAATGCATGGACATGGACATTAAGGCTCTATGAAATTCCAGCTCTGCCATTTCACATACTACAGCTGCAGAAGTATATTTTGAGCAGATGATATAACCAGTTCTAGGACAATTATGTTTTGCAAATATGTTTTTACCCCAAAGAACAAATTCTTCAGGCTTTTAAATCAATGGAAGATTGTGTATTTATTATAATTTCCTTTTTATGAACCAAGCCTGGCATTGCTGAATAAGTTTATGAAACTATGTTTGCAAAAGTTCTTTTACATTTAATGACTGTGGCTGCAGGCCAAATCCTTGATGTACTGTGCTTGTATGTGTGTGGATGGCACAGAAGTATCCCTATTCTCAACCTAAACAAAGCTCTGTGAGTGTGGTGGTCTGGGATTCGGACTCGGAGGCTGAACCTGAGGAATCCCAGCCTGCACAGGAGTCCCTGCCTCCAGAACTAGCTGAGCCGGGGCTGGGGCTTGAGCCTGAAGGGTCCTCACCTGTGCAGGCACCAGCTGAGTCTGCTCTGGCTCCTGAGGTGATGGACGACCCATTGCCTGCAGGTGTTCCACTCTCAGCCCCGTCAGAGGAAGCTGAGGTTGCCTCTGAATCCGGTAACCCTCCAGCCTCTCCTGAGCTGCAGAGGCTCAGGGCATAGAGGCAGAGGGAACTAAGTTCCCGCAGGAGGAGTGCTTGCCTCCAGGCCAGGAGAGGCAAGCCACCTGTGGACCGCGGCCGCCCTATGCCTCGGGGCAGATAAAAGCCAGCCAGCCCCAGTCCCAGGTTGTGGGAGCAACATTGTTGGTAGCCTGTCCCTGCCTGCACCCTGTTCTGCTCTTCTGCCAGAGCTCCTGACCTCACCCGACTCCCTGCCTTGGACCCAGCTTCAGCTTTGACGGACAGCCTCCATACCGCACCCTCGACCTCGGACTAGACCCGGACCTCATCGCACGGTTAACCCTCAGGACCAGCACAGTGAGCTTCCACCTACAAAAAGATGCTGGCATTCTCTCCTCTGCTACAAAGTCCCCCAAAATAGGGTGGAAAGGGAGTAAACCAGCCTAGGGTCCACTGTGCCAACCCAGCCCCACTGCCATCACTGGGTAGCATTGGACCCAAACCCTGTGCCAACTCCAGGTTGCTATAGGACAGAGCAGGGATTTTCTGGTTTTCACACCACAGCCAATGGTGTGAATGAAATTTAATACAACATGGCAAAAAGCCACAGTGCCATAATGAAACAAGTAATACAGTGTAAAAGGAACATTAGAAACAGAGACAGAAGTGCTATCATTTTAGCCAGGAAAACTAATGCAGTAATTCCCATATCTGAAAGCACCCAATACTTTGTTTTTGTATAAGTTGAGGCTTATGAATCAGACAATGTTTTTGTTTTGAAACTTGCTGAAATCAAATAAAAATATTCCCAGTATTTTTTTTTAATCAATGGAAAATAAACAATTGCAGAATGGGTCAGCCTTCTCCAGCCTGCTTCCCAGATGTTTTGAACTAAAATTCATCAGAGCCAATGTTCAAGGTTAAAGAAAATTGCAGTCTAAAACATCTGGAGGGTGCCAGCTTGGGGAAGGCAGTTAGGTAAGAAAGATTAAGGCAGGTATGCTTCTGCAACTTCTTATGGCATCTTCTAGCAGAAGCAAGCCAAAGCAGGTGTGTGAGGAGCCCTGGAACAAGCAAGTCACTGATATGAGAGATTATATTGAGGACTTCAACAGGCTTGCACACCATACAGCTAGGAATGTAAATGCCACTTGTGTTAGATCATAATCACTGCCTGCCATCAATAATGGGTAAACATTCACAGTGTAATAAAATTGAACGCTAACCAGAATAGCCATCAATTAAGGGAGTAACTTCCCTATATAATGGCAAATTAATTTTAACAAAATATCATACTGCACATTTGATGTTCAGGCTTGGTTTGAAAGGGTCATAAATAAGGTGGCCTTGGGAGCTACTTTCCAGAGAGCAGTCCTCTGTTGAAAGGCTTCCTGGTGTACATCTGGTTGAAAGATAAATAACTCTTAGAATGGGGATAAGAGTCCTTGGAGCGGCTTCATCAAGAGCGAGCACACAAGCAGCCTCTGCTTAGTGCTGAAAAAAGAAAGAGGCAAAGAAGAGTGGCCATGTATCCAACTTGACAAGAACCATCCTCTGTTTGAAGGACTCACAGACTACTGTCTGAAGGAGACCTGTTTGAAAGACAGCCTGATCCAAATCCAGTTTGAAGAACCCTTGGAAGCGAAAGCAGGGACCTTTAAGCTGCCCATTAACAGTTAGCACCCGGAGAACAGACTGCAAAGGTGCAAATGTTGCCTGTGGTCACAGTGTTCCCCCCTAAGGTGAAATATGGTTTTCTCAGTAGTGATGTATGGAAGTGAGAGCTGGAACATAAAGAAGGCTGATCGCCAAAGAATTGATGCTTTTGAATTATGGTGCTGGAGGAGACTCTTGAGAGTCCCATGGACTGCAGGAAGATCAAACCTATCCATTCTTAAGGAAATCAGCCCTGAGTGCTCACTGGAAGGACAGATCGTGAAGCTGAGGCTCCAATACTTTGGCTACCTCATGAGAAGAGAAGACTCCTTGGAAAAGACCCTGATGTTGGGAAAGATCGAGGGCACAAGGAGAAGGGGACAACAGAGGACGAGATGGTTGGACAGTGTTCTCAAAGCTATTAGCACGAGTTTGACCAAACTGCGGGAGGCAGTGGAATACAGAAGTGCCTGACGTCCATGGAGTCACGAAGAGTCGGACACGACTAAACGACTAAACAACAATAATTAGTCACTTTGTGTCTATTATCATGTGCAAATCTGTGTCCTCTTTTTGACCTCATTTTTGGTGATGCATCTCCTCTGTTTTGGTGAGGGGTAAGTGACCAACTCAAACATCAAGCCCAGCAGGACAAGTGGCACATAATTTTGATGGTGCAAGTTCCATCAAAATAAAGCTTATGAGATGACTTTCAAGTGGCATGTTTCTACCACTCTAAAGGAAAGCAAATGGAAGGGAACCTATTACTGTATTACACCATATTTTAGTGAAAAGGCAAAGTTTTGATATGCCATTGTGAGAACTCAACTTGCTCACAGAGTTCAGGTTGTGTGCACGAAGCTACCATGCATGGTGCCAGATCACTGGGCTACTTATCCCAGTGCTATATATTCTACACAGAAACAGTTGCAAGATTTCTTTTTCCCCTGCTGCAAATATTCATAAAGAGATTTTTGGCAATGTCAATTTCATTTCCTTCGGTTTCTGACTTAAACTGAGTCTTCAGTTATCCACAATTCTGCATCAATATGAGAATTTTAAAAATAAAAATCCTCACAAAAAATCTACATCTTTTCAGTATGAATTTTTCCTAATAAACACATATTTGCATGCAATACTGACTAAAATACATATCTTTACAAGCAATTTCTCTTAATATAATATAATTTTTTGTATCCTATTTTCACATATGTGCATTACTATCTACACTTTTGCAATAGTATGTTTATTTTTGTAAACATTGGTTTGAGAACTGCATCGCAATATTCGGGTCACTGTGAATTTTTAAGGATGGTTGTGCTTCGGGGTGAAGAGGGTACAGAGAAAGATTGATTGCATGAGCTGTCTTCTGTTCACACAATCACTGGATACCATCTGGTTATATTCCAGCTATTTTCTCTAATATCCATATAAAACAAATAAATAAAAACTTCCTTTTCACATACACCTTCAAAACATACTAGATGTCATGAATTGGCTGGTTCTGAGACATAGGAAGCATTGGGCAGGGTGCTCCAGGTGGCTGAGGCAGGCAAGGCCCATAGCATGTTTTCTGATCCTTGACTTTGGATTTTGGACTATGAACTTTGGATTTTGCTTGTGTGGATTGAACCCTGGTCTTTGAACTTTGGACTTGACATACTGTCTTGCTGCCAGGTAAGCCAGGGGTTCAGGACACTAGAATATATTCTCTCTGATGTCCTGAGTCAACTTTATTATATATCCTCTTTTCTGTTTTAAACTCAAACTTCAACTCAAAAGTAGTTATAAATCTAGACTGTTGTTATTGCTGTTGTTATGTTCAATAGTTAAGTTTTGAAGTTTGTACAATTTTTCTTTAGGACTAATTCACCCTCAAAAAGGAATGCGGATATTACACACACACACACACACACACACACACACACATTAACCAAGGATGATTAATCCTGTTCATCTTATTCCCGAGCTCACTGCAGGCTAGGATATTGTTGTCTACACTTACTTCACTGTATCTGTGTACAGAATACCCTTGGCATTCTCTAGAGTCTATCTTCTCCAGGATCTATATTGAAATCTGGATAATCTGTTGCTGATGCAACTGGTGATTTTGGAGGTCTTAACTAAGCTTTATATCTAGCCCATATTTTTAATAAGTTAGAGAAAAGAAGTTATTTTGGCTGTTGAACAATGATTTGTCCACAATATTGTTGTTGCTACATGATTACATTTATTCTCAGTACATGGGGGGGGGGTTGTGGGGAGTGACTGAGCTTGGAAAGTATGCTTGTGGATTCACTATATTAACAAGCAAATATTCCCTGTATGTGGTTCGCACAAGTAGCTCTTTCCTATGAGCTAAAAATGATATGCAAATAAGCATTTGGTTCTAATGTGTCAGATTGCCTCAACCTGGAGTCAGTAAAAGGCTTTCCCACCCCACCCCACCCCACCTTGTATCCTATCCTAGCCACACTGGATCCAATGAGACACCAAGAATGGTGGCCAATCCTAGACACATATATATGAGTAAGTAGAACCTTATAGTCTATATGGATTTCCCTGCATTAGCAAGATCATATATGCAGTTATTTGTAAGTATATATCATGTACTTATGTTATACCAATATTTCTGTAGAATACACATCTGAAGAATACTACAGTGTGTGAATTATTGGTAGCAATATAAATTATGGACATGTGGTTTGTCTCATTCCTCAGTGGTCCACCTATTCCACAGCTGGTTGCACTAGTTAAGAGTAAGTACAAAATGCCACTGTTCACTCTTAAGGACACTTAACATCCTTTTTAACTCAGCATATGGTGCATAAGAAAAGAGTACAGAGCACAGCAGAATATCAAATTAAGATAACACAGAGGCCAAAAAGCCTGATGTGCAAACATATGGAATCAACAACTAAGCCTTGATGTCTGAAGTTGGACTTTTTGCATTTCAGACTAACAATTACCAGAGCTGAAGTTAATATTTTCAATGGGGGCGAAGTCAGGAGTTCCTCCCGTTGTCCCCCCCCCCCCTCATTTTTGCCAATGCGATTTTATTATGACTTCCCCAGATTTGAATTATGGTGTTAGATTTAGATGGAAAAATTCTAAATTTAGGGTACCAGCTGGATGGGGAAACCTATGACTCTCTATATACTGTTGGACTCCAGCTCCCATCAGACCTAGTAGTGGCCAGTTGTCAGGAATCATGGAAGCTGTAATGAGTGCAGCAACATCTGGGAGGGATGCATAGGTTCCCTACTCCTGGTGTAACCAATTGGATTTGGTAACATACTGTACATCGCAACAACATCACCTTTAAAGCTGATCAATGATAATTAAGAAACAGGAGTGTTTAGCAGCCAGTAAGGAGACCCACTTTGTGTTTACATCCTGGTTTAATTAAAACACACTGGTCTCTCACATTCAAAACATAATTCAATGTCAGTTTATGAAATTCAAATTGTGGTTTAAGATCCTGGTTAGTGAATTGTCATTAAACCACAGTTCCCCATTTTTGAAAATGCACCTAACTTAAAGTTTAGGACACATCCACACCATACTGCTCTATCAAATGACTTTCTCCAAAGCATCATGGGGAGTGTAGTTTAAGGCTTCTGAGAGTTGTTAGGAGACCCATATTCCCTTGACAGAGCTACAATTTCCAGAGTTCCTTGGGAAGAGGGATTGACTGATAAACCAGTTTTGGAATGCTTGGGAACAGAGGAGGAAAGGGAATGGGAAATCAGGGAATTGAGTATGCAAACCAGGTTGATTTTTCCAATGTCCATTGTAACTGGAGTGGGGAACCTCTGGTATGGGGGCCAAATGTGGCTCTCCGGGTCACTGTGTCTGGCTCTCAGGAGTCTCCCCAGTGATGACATAGCCTTCATCAGTCCTGCCCTGCTTGTGGCTGCTGGAAAATGTGACCCTGAATTCTTGCTTTACTTTGCCTTTCACGTCACACATCACTGGTATGCAGCCTGCGGAAGATTCCCCATAAATAAATGTGGCCCTCAGGCTAAGTAGGCTTCTCTTGCTGCTCTATGTGCAAACCCGGAATTCTGAATAGCTTCAAGTATTTCATGTTTGGTTATTTGACATTGCGATAAAAAGCCAGTCCCCCCAAAAAATATTACTTGTGGAATCTAATTCAACTTTCAAACAAAACCTGAGCTGCTCTAACAGGCAAGAAAACCTGCAAAATTATTTGTTATACCTGCCAAACATGATATACATTCACAACTGAGGTATTGCACATAAATCACTGAAAAATTACATCTCACTTTGCTATACAGTTGTATTTGCATTTTCTTTACAAAAACATTAGATGTTTTGTTTATGTTGGTTCCCAGCAGGGAAGCTTATGTTTAAAATGTGCATGTCAAATGAGTTTGCAAATGATTCAAGAAGCTAAGGGAAATTACAGTCACACCATGTATTTGTGCTTTGCCCCCAAATTGTACAGTTAAGAACCTCTGGGGTGCTTGAGCATTGATTGTGGCTGACCATTACATGACCCAGCATGAGGATATAGCTCACCAAGCATAATCACTCTACCAAGTCTTCTAAAACAGCATTTCTGATGCTTAAGATTTGCAACACAAAGCATTTTTTGGAAATTTCCAAACTGTGTCCTGAAGCAGCCACAAGTGAGGTGCCACAGGGTTCTGTCCTGGGACTGTTATTGTTCAGTGTCTCTGTAAATGACTTAGACAAAGGAATTGAGGGGATGCTCATCAAATTTGCAGATGACACGTCACCTTATACCTAGAGACTCCAAGAAGATGGCTGGGATGTCAGTTCCAGTTGTGAGACCAGGCAACCCTATCCTGATGACACCAGAGAAGCTTCAAGAGTGCACTAGCATATCGGATTCCAGTTCCAATTCAATAGTGTACCCTGCATTGAAGGAATGCAGTCCCTTGGGGTCCCTTCCCCAATTCTATGATTCAGAAAGCAGCTCCCCATAATCCCAGAACCACACCTGGGTGGTAGAGCTTGTTCCAAATTTAGAAGACTTATTGGCAAAAAAAAATAAAAAAAAACCAGCACAGAGGGCAATATCCACACTCACACCCCTGCAGGCTTTTAGGTGACTTCAGAAAGTGGGCAGTATCACTGAGTTGCACACCACTTTAAATTCCTTGCAATGCTCTAAAGTAGCATCATTCCAAAGCATTGTAGGGAATTCTGAAAGGCAGCTACCGGCCACATGAAGTAATATTCAACCAAAGTGAAGTGGGCAGGCAGCTGAAGCCAATAGCAGCAGGCACCAGCACCAAAGGACTTTCCAAATGGATTCTGGTGTTACTAGGTGGCAAACATCTCTCCCTTGATCAGGGGTGGGGAACTTGTGGCCTTCCAGATATTGATGGACTAGAGTTCCCATTGGCCCTGACCATGCTGTCTAAGCTTGATGCGTCCAGCAATATCTGGAGGGCAACAGGTTCAACATCCCCACTTTTGAGTATAATATGTTAGGATTTCACGTAACTGATGCTGGTTAGTGTGATTAGTATAAATCACATGAGATGTCTGAGAAGAGTGTGGGAATGGAAGACTGCCTTATCTCTTCCGTCTGAGAGTGTTATTGGACTGTACTTTCACTTTTGCTGTATGCTTTCTGTTTTCTGCCAGAGTTTGGAGAACACAGACATGATTATGGATTCTCTGTATATATTGTGACTAAAACGTAGTTTAGATCTACAGATGTCTCTGTCTTCTTGCTGTGTGATGCCAGAAGACTTGTGTGCACTTTTCATATGAGAAGTGTCGCAGAGGGGCACTCTGGAGTGAAGGGACATGCCATTCCAGAGACGTGCCTACTGGGAGACGCTCAGAGGTACTGGGGGTCTGCTGTCACCCCAGGAACGTTGACCCTCAACATAATAATGGTATTTCTGGTTCCAATTGCTGTGGATCATAATATTTGTATTTAAGAACAGAATGACTCTCTCTCTCTCTCTTCTCTCTCTCTCTCTCTCTCTCTCTCTCTTACACACACACACAGACACACTTAAAAAAACTGCCAACAACACATAAATGTGCAACAGCTAAATCATGTCAGTTTCAACATCAGGTACAACCGAGAAAACACTGCTTTTCTTGCGCTTTTAAAGAACTGATTATTTTTCAAAGTAACGAAAACCTGATGTGATTTTTTTTTAAATGCTTTCCGCCTTTATACACCTGACTACACTGGCTGCTGCTTTCTCAAAGAAACATCTGTTCATCGACATCTAGAATTGTAGTCTACAAGCATAAATACTGATTATGTCAAGGAAAGTAGAGGAGGAAACTAGTAAGATTCCTCTTAGAGAGTGTCTTTTGGACAATGATACACAATTTCAAATGACATTTTTGCATCCTGCTATCAAAATGAAAATGCCAGTAAAATACACCTCCTTTTTGTTTTGTATTTCAGTTATCCACAGTTACTACACAACTGAAATGGCTGCAGCTTTGGAGGCAGTGTTAAGATGTACAAGAGAGGAAAGTTTAATGGGTAGGTTTTTCTCACTGCATGGGGGAGAAAACTTTTGCATTTACCATCACTGGGAGATTTCCCTGACATTTCAGCCAAATTTCATCCTAAATTGACAAGCTTTCCTTCTGAGATTTTCTTCTTTTATTCTCCAGGATGGTCCATTTGTTTTCTAGGCATTCTGGCAAAGAAGGGTGAAGCTCATTCCTGATCTGGTTACATGCTTCTTCAGATTTTGCAGTGCAGTTTCAGAACACATAAATATGTATTTTATGATAAAATGCATACTTTACAGAAAAAGTATGAAAAGCTTTGAGAAATACTTATTGTAGGGAATATGCATAAAAATGTTCTTGGAAAATGGAAGAAAAGACAAAAGTTCTATTCAATGAATCGATTTGGAAATTGAATTGAGAGACAAGTCCCACAAACTTTGGCCTGCCACCTTACTCTTGTTTACAGCTGAAGAGCAAATTTCTGAAGTGGGGTCCTCCTGTGCATATAGAGGCTCTGCATTGCAGAAATTTGCAACTCACAGAGAGCTGTAAACAAGGCTTATAAATAGAGCACTGAAATGGGGAAGAATCCTTGGCAGTGTGCACCCATTCACACTTTCAGAATTTGCATCATGTGTGAATAACCAGTGAATAACCAAATAGGGCTAAAACATGGGAGGGGAGTTGGCTGAAGGTGAAACATTCAGAGCAGAAGCTGCAGTGATTTAATTGAGGTACCTGATAAGAAAATAGCTATCCATTCCCCCCCCCCACACACACACCCCAAAAGCTGAGCATCTATTCTAACAGCAATGACTTGCATTCCCCAGCCCCCACAAGATCAGTAGAGCATTACCCTTCTCAACATCCTCTGAGGAAATGGATTCCTGATGTTAAAAGTTGATAGTGTATCTATGACATACAATAGTCCTACCCAACCTGATGCCCACCTGATTTTGTTGTTTCACAACTCCCATCATCCTTTGCCAATTGCCATGTTATCTGGGGCTGATGGATGTTATAGAGACTATCTTGACTATAAATCCTGGAAGACCTGCTCCCTGCCTTACAGGCCACATGGCCTGGGAGAGTTGGGTCCTGGCTGACTCCAACTACAAGAGCTGAGATTGTTGAACAGAGACTTGAGCAGGGGCAGAGGCATAGCATGGGGTAGTGGGGGCGGCAGGCATGACCCTGGGTGCAATTTTGTGAGGGGGTGCAAACAGACACCCCCACAGCAGGCTCCTGCAATGGAGCCTGGCTGCAGCTCCACCCTGGATCAGGCCAGACCTGGGGGAGGAAAAGCAGAAGAGTGGGTGGCAACGCTGCTGCCCACCCTCCTTGGACACATCTCACCCAGCAGTGGAGAGCAGGATGAGAGTGGGCGGCAACTTCCTCACCCCTCTCCTCTCCTGGACTGTGTGGCACACAGGAGGGTGTCCTCCATCTCCTGCCCCCTTGGGGGAATGCCCTGCATACCTGGGCAGTCTGGGCATACGCTTTTGCTCCTGGGCTGGGGTATTGTTTGGGGAGGTTTCGTTGGGGGGTGTTGTTGTTGTTGCTGCTGTTATTGACATTTTTTTGTAGCTTTATTTTAGACTTTATGATTTATGTGAAAATTGGTTGCGTATTTTTATTTATTTTTAGTTTTGCTTTTGTTATGTTTGTAATTATGTAATTCTTTCCATGTTGTAAGCCACCTTGTGCATGGTTTTGATTAAGAAAAGGTGTCACACAAATAAAAGGATGGATGGATAGATGTAGCCCAACAACATCTGAAGAATACTAGATTGCAGAAGGATGCTATAGATAAGAACCTCTGTTAATGGAGATTCCACAACATTTTAGGAAACTGAGTCAACTAATTAGAACATTAAATGTATTTCACATGATGCCTTATCTGGCTTATCTCTTTAACGTTAGCTGGTGGGCTTTTCAACGGTCTACTCCTGTGTTAGCATCGGGCTGCCTTTGCTTTTGAGTTTGAAAGAGCAGTAAGAACAATTTGGTTGTTATCCAGCATGGGTTTTATGGATTTGTCCACTCCTGTTGAGCTAAAAAAGCACCTGTGTTCAAGCCATCACTGCTGGAGGTGCAGCACAGGTAGTTGATGGCACTTTCCTCCTATGCCAGCAGAATCTTCGATGATGCTAAGTGTGTGAACCCTGGGCAAAAGTGCCCTGAACTGGCTAGAGCTCACAGTATCCAATTTTATTCTCAAGATGAAAAGGGCTGGAGTGGAATGCTCAGAAGAGCTGGAGCACACTCTTGACAATTGACAGCTGACAGAGATGTATCGATCAGGCACAAGGTACAAGGCTTCGGGATCCTGTAATTAAAAGGGCAGAGAGTCTTAGCTGCGCTCATCAGAGAAGACAGAAGCCCCTGTTTTAATAAGACATTTCCAAACTGCTGTATAGCGAGCTGGTTTTGCTTTCCCCAGAACTCAGCCCTGAAATGTTCTTTCCTTGTGCACTCAAGTTCTGTTCACAAATGGTTTAGGTTTTTAAGCACATCTATGCAGAGAAAGCAGAGATGAAGAAATTGTCTATAGTCTTTTGAAAATGTTCCTTGCTGTTTTGAGGTTACTGATCTTCATTTGGTATCTTGCCTGCAGAATTTGTTCTAATTAATTGAGTATTACAGTTCCGATATTTACACTATTGCAAACATGGGCTGCAGCTGTTTTCTCTTTATCTCTCATTTGCATTGGAACTAAATGAGTTAATCCATGTTAGACTCCTTGTTCAATAATATAACCCCATCATTGGCCTTTTCAAGGTAAACATCCCGCCAGCTGTCACCAGCTCCAGCATCTTTGTCTGACTTTCTGGTTCTTTTCATTTCTACCACTGTCAAATTAGCGGCATTTCAGTATGGTTTGTTTGAAGTGCATTCACACTCACATGCACACATGCAAGCAAGCAAGCACAAAGCTGAGACCGGCTGATCTTTTATTTTATTAAAAAGCCATGCTTATCCTATCTTAGAAGCTGTCATGGTAGACACATTTCTTTCTAGCATTTCAGAAACAGAAGACCCCCAGGGCATTTCAAAGAGGTGTGATGACTGATGGGGCAAGGGAAATTTGATCATCTCCTCCATGAATCGAACACCCATGTCTTTGTAGCAGAGCATTCCCCCAAGAGCGTCAATGAAAATGGAATAGAAGTCAAAATACATTTTTCCAGCTCTTGTCACCAAGAGTTGGATTCTTAAAAAAAAAAAATCCAGTCATTATATATGGAGAAGACATAACACAGTGGCAGAGCACATGATCTGCCTGCAAAAGGTACCACAAACATAGGGCATTAAAAGCTGTCATTGGTCTATGTAGCTGCCAATCCTCAGCAAATAGTCTGAACTGCTATATGACATCTTCCATTGCTTATATATAACATGAAATCATGTTATCGAATTACACTGAGATGCTACCAAGCTATTTTCAAATTACGGAGGGGCATTTTTGGAATAATAAATATGAGTGTACAAATTTTATCAGATATTAGGGAATATGGGGCTGAAACTAAATTTTTGGAAATTTCTTCAGTGAGAGTTCTTTAAAAGAGGTTTCTGGGTGTGAGGAATTCAGATCTGTTGTTTTTTGTGATTGGACAATATTTAGCTTGGTAAGTCTACGTTTGATGACGAATCACATAAACTGCTTTCAGAAAACCTGACCTTGCCTGACCTTGCCTCTGAATCAAATTTTGGACCTGAACTGATTTCCTGTACTTGACCCTGACTGGTTTGCACTGCATTGCACCTTCAACCTTGCTCTCTGTGTGAAGTGTTTTGATAAAGGGCTTATGCCTTATGGAACTGGGAACCTAGCTCATGAGGGAACCCAGGGGGTGTGATGGAAGGGTTAAATTTATCCACTCAGTCATGAATCTCACTGGGTGTCCTTGGGACGGTCACCATTTCTCAGCCTAACCTCTTTAATAGGGTTGCTGTAAGCGTAAAATGGGGAAAGGGAAGAATTATGTACACCATCCTGAATTCCTTGGAGGAAAAGTGTGAAATAAATATATTCATTCTTGATGTTCTTTCCTTGAAGGAGCATTGAAAGACAACCTACTATAGACCAAGGATTCATTCTGGTATTCATTCATGTAAGGATCTCTAGATATTTGGCAGATCTTCACACTGGGCAAGATTTCAAGTCCTATCTTGCCAAAATAGCTTTTGGAGTGGTTGTAAGTCAAAAGGGGGGAAACTCACATCGATTTGAGAAAGTCTGTATGTTTTTCTACAATAAATTTCTTAAATCTTTATATATGTGGAGAGCATATAATGAATGGAAACTGTGAGACTATGTGCCTACAAATGATCTCACCTCCCTGCCACAGATGTTTACAGAAGCGCAAACTGAAAAATAATGAACTAAGACACAATTATCTTTGAAGCTGAATTTATAGCATCCACCTTGTACATTCAGGGGAATTGTATCCCAAAGCTCATTTTGGCAGGATCCCTAAATAAGTTTTCAAATTGATTTTAATTCTATCCTATCATGAGATGATTCATTACTGTACACATCCATTCACTGAAGTGCAGCCCATTCAAATATTTGTAGGCTTCATGCAAATACTTTAGGGAAATCGGGTACTTGATTTCATTTTATTCATGCACAAGCATAGAGGCAAAGCTAATTATATTTTCAAATTTGCATGTCTTTTGACCTAATCTGTTCACTTTAACTGAATTCCATGAGAACTAACTATGCCAGAAAATGGCCATTTTAAACAGTATTTTTATTGCTCACATGTAGCTTGACATGTGTCCGCCAGCCTCATTTAAACAGTTCCATTTAACACATTTGCTTGCACAACAGCCCAGCAGGGAATTAATCGGAGAGCTATTATAAGCAATGCAGGGCCTTACAACACACACACAAAAAAGGAAATACCACCTTAACTATTATGGCTCTGTCTCCAAAAGCATCGTGGCAATTGTATTTTGGTAAAGTGTTGAGAATTCTGTTAGCAATCTCTATCTACTCCCACCCCACAGGCTTTGTGTGCTTCCTATTAGAGGACACTTTAGAAGGAGTATTGCTGCTGAGGGTCAGTAGGAAAATGTGTAACATTTAGAGCAGTGGCTCCAAATTAGCTGAGTACTGCGGACACCCTGTTTTTCAAAAGCCAAGCCATGGACCTCCTATGTTTGAAAAGCTTGATATCTTTGTGGTAGTTTTTTATGTGAATGGTGTCCTGGACCTCCTAGGTGGGTTATGCAGAACCCTTGGGGTCTGCAGAACACTAATTGTGTATCATTGATTTAGAGGTTTTTAGTTTAGAGAAAAGACAAGTAAAGGTGGGGTGAGGAAAATAATTGCACATAAATAATAATTGCACATAAAGTGCATATATTGGTCAAATAACATACAAAAATATTAGGAGGGAAATGCTTTGCATATGAGGTAAAATTGGACACAAGCGTGTATTTTAGGAGAAATCTGCCAATGAATTTTCATGAGGATTCTTTTTTCTTAATGCAAACAGATGTAGAAATAAAAAAATAAAAAAGAATTTAAGATTGGGGGAAATGAGAAACAGAGAGAAACAAATGACAGATTCACTCATCCCTAGTGAAGGCCACCAACATGGACAGATTTAAAAGAGGATGAGACAAATTCATGGAGGTAAAGCCAAGATGGTTTGTTCCACTGTTTCCACTGTTGGGAGACAGCATGCCTCAGAATACCAGCCATTGGCAATAGCACTGTGGCACTCAGTTCCTAACTGCAGACTTACCAGACACATGGTTGGCCACTGTGAAAACAAGATGCTGGACTAGTTTGGCCACTGGGCTGACCCAGTAGCACTCTTCTTAGGTCCCTCTGCATGTGAGGGTTTCTTGCAGTGTAGGTATGTTGTAGGTATGTTGTATGTATGTAGGTATGTTGTATGAAATGTATGTTTCTATGTGTATTAATGTTGAATTATTTTAACAATTAATAATAATAATAATAATAATAATAATAATAATAATAATAAAAAGAAGAGAAAAAATGTGCTAGGCCAGTGAACCTTCTCAGCCTGAGGGCCACATTCTCTTCTGGGCAACCTTCCCGGCATTGTTGACCATTGTTGAGCAGGACCAGAGGCAAAAGTGAACTAGGCAATGAATGTAAACATTTAACTTTGTACAGTAGGCTAGTTTCTACATAGACTCATCCAGATAAGTACGAGGCATTTTTACATGTTCCAAGAAGGCAAAAACACTCAAAGTGGATCAGTGCCAGTGAGGGGTGTCTGGTGAGTATGTTTGGCCTAGAGAGAATCCCAAGGATGAGGCAGAAAGTCCTGGGGAAGGGACTGTATTTGGTTCCCCACCATTGTGCTAGGGCAAGTGATTTCCATGGTGACCCTGGCTCTATTCTGCCAGAAGACATGCTACTGCCACTCCAGGGCTGCTGCTCCAAAACAGCATGCTAACCAAGCTACGTGGAAGCCAAGCATGGGTAATGTTTTAATCATTTAGTCCGCATAGTGGCATGCCCTCATAAGATACTTGGCAAACAACAGAGATGAGTCTATTTACTGGAATTAAAGTTTTATTGAAATAAAAAGGGGGGGACCCTTTCCCAACCAGTCACTGAGTGGGCAATATCATACACTTGGCTTGGGGGCTCTTTAGGTTGTTGTTTTGTTTCTGTCTTTTTACTAGAACCCTAAGATCCACTAACAAAAAGAGAGAGATCAAGTACTAAGGAATGTTGAGCCCATGAATGTTCTTTGTGCACTATAACTCATAGTCCTTCCTCACGAAAATCCACTCTTGGTTGCTTCCATTTCCAGCATACTTCATTTCATCAATACAGTTTAAAGGAGGGCGCATTTGTTGCTGTTGTTAAAAAAATTGGGAATCATAATTTCTTGCCCATCTGCTTCAAATACTCCAGAGATCTATAGTAGATCCTGATCTGCCTTCAGCCTGTCCCTGGTGTAGCTGAATAGTAACCACCCTACAACCAGTCACTGTAAAAGTATTAACAGCACCCACACCATTTCCAATTGCTTCTCATCCTTTTTTTTAAAAAATGATATTTTTATTAAATTTTAACCAAAAAAAAAAAAAGATTACAGAAACAACAACAGAAATTAAACACAAAGTTACAAAAAGATTACAAAAACCAAAAATTCAACTCAAATACAATACAAAAATAAAAAAAAATTAAAAAGTATAAAATCCCTCCTTTCAAATTTTCCAACATTCTTTCACTTATTTTTCTGACTTCCTCCCACCTGCCTCTTTGTATTCCATTTAAAAATTGTTCAGCAAATTCACCCTTATTACTCAAACCTCTTCATTTTTTACATTAATCTCATTAATTTTTATCCTATCCTCTTAATCTTAAAAATTCTTGAATTTACACCATATTTGATTTTTCTGCTAAAGCCAATTATTCCTTTCCAGCATCTCTCGATATTTCATTAGTATTACACTAATTCCATAAATATAGGTTTTTTACAAAAAGGATTTCACATTCTAAGTTTATCCAATGTCCCTTTTTCTGGTTCCGGATAATGTCAGTCCTTATATCATTATGTCCTCCTCAGTCTGGTGTTCTAATGTCTGAGGCCCTCAGGTCACTTCTAAGCCCCCTCTGCAGGTTTTCTTGTTTCTGTTTGTGGTTGCATACATCCTTGTTCCCCATTGGGTTGTTTCGCATTTTCTTCTCTTTCTCATTGGGGAGCCAATCTCCGGGGAGTCCCGTACGGTAATATTCTTCATTTCCTTTCATCCAGTTGTCCCATTCCCCGGTGATACACTCCCCATCATTTAATTTATAATCCAAAGAGCAGTTATTCCAGAAATGATCTTCCACCTGTTTCACAGTCCCACCAGAGATAAAACTTTTCTTAAATCCAAAATTTAACCAGTGTCCTCTAAGATCCATTTCCCGATGTTGCAACTTTTGGTCATGTAGGACTTGAAGTCTCTTTATCTTTTGAGGTGCATTCACAGCCTCTTCCATCTTTCTCTGCCCTTGCACTTGCTCTGTTAGGCCAGCTTCCTGAGTAAATTGTTGTGCAATTTCTGTAACTACCTTTCCCATTGGCACCTCCTTGCTGACTGCAGCTGTTATATAGACCATCTGTTGGTTCATCAGAGATACTTTCTCATCCAGCTGGAGCAGCACATCATATATTTTGTCCAGGGTAGATAAAGCTTCCTTTTTAGTCATTTTGTCAAGGTCAGGGAGCTAGTCCCACGGTCTATTTTTTCCAGTTTCAGTGTTCTCTTTGTAGATTGTAGCAAACACACTGGCAGGCTTCCTCTAGGGGGTGTAGTTACTTTTTGGCATCCATTTTTAAAATGTAACCAACAAGGAAAAAGTTACTTTCAGTTCTCAGATATGTTGTTTCCTTTCAACGTAAAACAAACAGGCAGAAGGGAGCATTAGAATTATTTTTTCCCCTTTTCCAATTCCATCTGTCAATTTTTCTATAATCAAATTGTAGGCATCACTGACGGTTTCGTTCCTGTCATTCCATCCCCAGGTTAGGGACAATGGAGGCTTACTTTCTTAACACACTCTCAGCAGGATTTAAAAGTCAAAATTTCCCCCTTTCCTCCTGCTGGCTAGGGGGCGGGGGGGGTTGATGATTAAAGGTGCAGGAAATTCCCGGCTGTCAATTTACCCGGCTTTTAGCTTGTAAAATCTTTGCTTTATTCTTTATACAAGGAACGGGAGGTGGACTTCCTGTTTACACCTTCCTGTCTTGGTTCAAATTCAGAGATATTTTTTAAGTCAAAAAGTTTCAATTATCCTACTCACGGGTTGTTGTTCAAAGTCCAAATTGTCACAGGAAAAAGGACAGCGCTCTCTGACATCGGCTATGCAGCTTCACTCCGCAGAAGTAGCGATTGACTCTCAGCACCACGTCAACCCCCGTCTCACTCCGGAGCCCTTAATAGGGTCCCTTTGCTAAACGGGGGGGGGCGCAAACTGTGCCCGCCGAGTCCCACGGTCGCAGGCTTCTTCCGCCTGCGGTTTTTGAAAGGGTCCCCGCTTCACTGCAGCGGTAAGACCCGATTTCTGTGGAGCTATCTCCCTCTGATCAGAGGGAATCCGCCATTGTCGGAGGCGCCGCCTCCGGAAGTCCCACTTCTCATCCTTTCATGTCTGCAAAACAAACATATACTGGATAGGGAAAAGGAAATGCCTCTCTGGCTTATTTCCCCGCCCCCAGCTCTCTCCTATGTGTAGCAATGGGAGTTTATAACACAGGAATCAAGTTGACTGAAAAAAGACAATTGTTGATATCCAGTACTTGCTAATAGGGAAAGATATGGTTTTTGCACACTGGTATAAACAATTAAAAAATGCATACATGGGTGTCCCCCCAGTAAACAACAAACAATTACCAAGTTTCTTGCAGCACACCTACCTGAAGAACTAATGTGTCATGAGGCACCCTAAATGGAGTTTGTTCTAGAAGACTATTTCAATTTTCAAATGGTTTTAAAAAGCACATCAGTGTACAATAAAACTCAGCTGGAAATGGATTTAGAAATTTGCTACCACTGTGATAGTGCCTGGTACAATGTTGACTTTTTAATTGGCAACTGTATATAGTAATACTCAAAAATTATGATAATCATGGTGATTAAAGTATTAGGTATTTTTGCCAGTCAAGACTAGTTATTTAAATAGAAGATTACATCCCTGTATTAAGGGGGGGTGCAAGAGGTTTGTATCTTTTGTGGGGGAAATGTGACTATTCACCATGAATGGATAACCTGTGGCCTTTCAGATGATGTTGAACTACAGTTCCCACCATTCCTGACCATTGGTCAAGCTGACTGGAGATGATACGATATGGAATCCAAGTACACTCAGAACACAGCAGGTTCCCTATCTGGGATGTAAACAATAGTAGGAATTTGATGGGAAAATGTTTATCCAATACACACCTTTAGCCAAGGAATGGATCCCACAAGGCACCCACTTGAGAAAACATAGCCCCAGGGTTGCAAAAAGTTTCAACGTACTCAGAAATAAACCATACTAACTTCAGTGGGACATACTTTCAAGTAAACTTTCACAGGACTTGAGCTTTGGTGTTGTGGCACACACTATAGGTAAATTTCCCAAGCTTTAGAAGTTCAAGAGATAGCATTTACCCAGATTTGTTTCTTTTGGAAGAAAGATCAATGGAGACTGGGGACAGACAAATCAGTCAATTTTGGTTTCTCCCCATTGATTGTTTTTTCCCAATCTTAAATTAATTTCTCCTCATTTCTTTTCATGAAAATTTGTCAACATTTTAGTGCAAATTTCTCCAAAGTAATGCATTCTTATGCAGTTTTGATAAAAACACATATTTTTGCTAGCTATCTGCCATGCTTTAAAGCATTTTGTATGTTGTTTCTCCTAATGTATGCATTTTTATTTACACATTTTCCTAATATATGCATTCTATACACATTGTCTGGTTAGAAAACTGGATTGAAAAATTCAGAGAAGCTTGAATGATAGCTGTGTTTTGGTATGCATACTGAAACAGGTTGGTTTTCAGAAGAAGAAGAAGGAGGAGGAGGAGGGGGGGTTGGATTTGATATCCCGCCTTTCACTCCCTTTAAGAAGTCTCAAAGCGGCTAACATTCTCCTTTCCCTTCCTCCCCCACAACAAACACTCTGTGAGGTGAGTGGGGCTGAGAGACTTCAGAGAAGTGTGACTGGCCCAAGGTCACCCAGCAGCTGCATGTGGAGGAGCGGAGACGCGAACCCAGTTCCCCAGATTACGAGACTACCGCTCTTAACCACTACACCACCCTGGCTCTACATTTACAAATGCAAATGTAGTAAAATTTCTTTCACATCCCTACAATGCTTAAGATGTTCTCATGACTTTGCGCTTATTTACAAATATACAATTTGAACATTGGTTTAGCACTCTTAAAAGCAGTTATCTCATGTAAAATCCCCAAGGAGATGCACTCGGAGATACTTGGAGTCCTCCAGAGCTCAAAGCTCACTCTCTCTGCTTCTTTCTCAAACAGCAGCTTCAATGGGGGGTATGTTCAACTAACTGAGTCTGGCTCAAGCCCAGTGACTTTGCTGTAAAGACTCTCCTCCCTGAAAGAGAGGGGAGTGGTTGTGGGCGGGAGCCCGAGCACTGCCCCTAGCAGGTGGCGTTAGCCCCCTGCCTCCACCTCACCTGGCTGGCGCCCACGCCCCCCAGTAGGCATCCAACCAGGTGCCACAGAGGGGGCGTGTTCAGCAGCCTTTTGCTGCAGTGCCAGCCTCTCCCCGGCCTTATTCTTCACCATCGTCTCGTCGCGAGTCACCCACCCTCCACTCCCTTTGAGTTAGGGCTTAGGTCATTGGCCTTGCTATGGACCTTAAGTTGGTCACCCTGGTTGCCCAGGAGTTTTTCCATTTGGCATTAGGCTTTTTGGTTTTTTCACCTACCTCGAAGCAATCGTCACAACTTTTGTGGTATTGGTGGGTAGGTTAGGCATTGGAATAATGTGTTGTGGTGTGTCGAAGTGCTAGGTGTGGCCTATGCCTTCAATTTCTAGGGGTATTCCATTAAAGGAATCTGGTGGTCGTGTATTCCGTCCGAAGCCTGCTTGGCGGGAGGCCATGGCACGACCCTCGGTGACATCAGGGGTTAGCCTATAGTTGGATTAGCATCAACAGGTGATGAACCCCTGGTGAATAAACCCACTTGTTTTGCAATCCAATGCCTAAGCCAATACCTTTGCATTGCTGTAATCAATAAAGTTGTGGCCTTTTCTAGCCCATTAACCTTATATCACGTGTCCCTCTGTCTTCATTTCACTTCGCGGGGGTCGGGTCCTCGAACCACAACATGGGGTTGCTAAGGGAATGCTCTCTAGATGTTTTTAGATTACAGCTTTCATCAGCTCCAACCATCATAACCAGTGATCAAGGGTGATGGTGGTTGTATTCCAGCAACTTCTGGAAGGCATCATGTTGGCTTCCCTTGTTTCAACTCATTATAGAAAAGATCAAGAAATGCCAATGGACCCAAACCACAAAGGCTTCAGTTTCCAACTCCTCTTTTTAAGAGGGATAGACTATGAGCCTAAAGAGGCACAAAGAAATCAACCAGCAACTAAGCAAATAAAAGGAGAAACTATCAATCTGTTTATACAGCTTTGCAATTTCTAAGCTTGTTCCACTGGGATGTGTGTACAGTGCACTGTAAGCACATACAGATGAGAGTCACCTGGTCACTTTGTATACAGCCACATATCTTGTGATCGACCAATCTGGAAGTCACACACTGTAACCATTAAGAATGAGGATAACCACCACCCTCATAGAATCAATAAGCATCCGGAGTTCAAAGCGTTATTACATTTTCAATTTCTGTCCTAGTGAAAGAATGTGATCTCTCACCCTCTGGGTTTCCAAAAGCCATTACAATAAATCAAAATCCAAGGCATGCCAATGTAACATGAAAGGACCAAGGATGATTCCCCCTCCTTTTTTTACAGGAGGCAAACTCAGACTCTTCCATTTCCTGTTAAAAGTTGTTTCTGTTGCCACTCAAAAAGAAAATCTGCAGGTGGATGGAAAACGTACTTAGTTTGAACACAATGCACATCTGCGTTCCCAGAAGTGAAACTTGACAAATAAGCAAACCAAGACTTCATGTTTATTTCAAAAATGTTAATGGCATTTTAAACATGCTTCTACAAATGTGTGTGTATGATGACAGATGCAAGCAGGCTTGATCCTTATATGACTTCAATTGGAATATCATGGGCATTCATGATCCTCTCTGTCTTGCCTTCCTTTCTTTTCTGCTTGGACACTCTCATAAGAGGAGGGAGTTCAAATTGTGTTTTTGAATTAGCAAATTGTCACTTTCTTCCAGCTGAAATTTACTCAAGAGTAAGGGTGGGCAAGGTTGTCATTTTTCCAGTCTTACATTTATTACTCTACATTTTCACACCAGTTTGCTATTTTTATTTTTAAAAAATCTTATGAAAATTCAGCAGCATACTGCAAATTTCTTCTGCTATACACATCACATTCAAATTTGTCTTACATTATTGCAAAGCTCTTGCTCCTTAAATAATGAATTTTGTTGTGCTCTTTTCACTAATATATGAGTGTTTATGCATTCTTCACCCTAGTATATACATTTTTGTACAATTGCTTGGATGGTGATCTACATTATGGAGTTCAGAGAACTGTAAATTTCAAAGGGTCACTGCATTTTGGTTCATGAATTGTTTTGGAAAGCGTGAGTTAGCTAACTTGGCCTATCAATGTGAACTGAATCAAATTTCTTCCCTATCGCTACTCATGAGTTATGAAAAGCAGCATTTTCAATAAGCTCTGCCCTTATACATGGCTATAGCATTCTTTTCAAGTATGTCAAACGTAAAACCAGGTTTCCTTGAAGGATCACTCAGATATAGCTAACACAAAATGAGTCAGACTTCTCAAAAGGTATCAGGGCCATTCATCTCTTCCATATTCAGAACTTGACCACATTTTGGGAGAACTAAAACTATTCATGCCTCCCTTTGTTGAGCATCTTAAACCTTAGACCTGAGAGCATGAAAATATGACACCCCCCCCAAAAAAAAGCATAGCTCATGTCACAAACCAAATGACAAGCTGAAAATAAAAGCTTCCATTTTTTATGATTTTGTGAGTACTGTTGCCTTCTAAACTGGTGCTGGTAAACTAGACACCTCCTTATTGCTTCCATAGATAGCTGAAATATTATTTCCCTCATGTGTTTGGGGGAGAATGAGAGACTAGAAGCCCTAATGTGAACAGTACAGCAAAACTGTATCAGTATTGTTGGACTGTATTCAGGGGTGGGTTTTAATGTTGTGTGATACAGGCATCCAATGCATTCTGTCACACTAGTAGAAATTAGTATGTTACTACTGTATATGAATCATGCAGATAGATATTCAACTTGTATACATTTTAAGACAGGGAAAAAAATCTTAAAGTAAATTGGCTGGAGGGAGGGGGGAGGCCACTGTTCTGTACCGGCGTTACTGACATGAATATTTCATAATCCCCAATAATGTTTACTTTGTAACATGATGGGTTTAATCTGTCTTCCCACTAGGAGGCTGTTATCTTCCATAATATGTTTGTTCCCTCAGGATCTCATCTTATCAAAGATTTCATCTCATTCTTAACCTTCAGGCCAGCTGTTGCATTTTCATTACAGGCAGCTCTTTGTTCTCGTCGACTCTCCTCCATCTAAAATATCAATCAAGGATCCTCTGATCAGCCAGTCCAGATGGCAGGAATTGTTCATGTAGGTCTGTTAGAAAAGATATGTTACATTGATACCCAAACAGAATCCGGCTAAAAGGGATAAAGTTGCTACTAAAAGTATATTTCCAGCACTTTGAACTACCAGTGGGATAGTCAACACATATCTTGAAAGATGCCTCAGGAGATAGCCTTACAGCATTGATCTTGATTTCTTTCATTCGGCTTCTGTTAGAAGCAGCATTGCGAGCAATTACATTTGTTTTAAAAATAAAATACATGTAGATCAGCCTTCACCAACCTGGTGTCCTCTAAACATGTTGTGCTACAACTCCCAACAGCTCCAGACAGCACAGGAGGCTGATGGGAGTTGTAGTCCAAAACATCTGGATGACACCAGGTTGGCAAAACACACTGGAGCTGCAGGCAAATAGCTTCTCAAAATTCTCCAGCACATTTCTGGGCAGAGAATTGGGGTTGAGGGGGGCTTTCATCCCCACTTGCTTTCAGACAACTCTTGAAGACTGTTACTCAGACAGGCCACTGCTCTTTTATCCTAGTTAATGTAATTTTGTTTGTTGAATACAACCTTGCTGTGTTTTTAAAGAAAAGTCTGTAATTATTTTTTTTTTTCAAAATCACCCCTTCATCAGCTTCCTCTGTACAGTACACTTAAAATATTTTTAAGCCCCGTTATCACCTTATCCACTTGAAAGAACAAAGAGAGAATGTCAGTTCTATGGTACTCCTGTCTGAAATCATCCTGAAGCTGTGCTCCCAGCATTCCCTATCCACTAGGTCACTGGTCACACTCTCTTTGTGACTTAAGAAGTCACTTTTGGTCAGAGAAATTCCCTAACATTTAGCCTTTCCATGCTCATCCTCTATCCTATTTCTTCCCCAGGCACTTTCCATTTACCTGCACTCATTTGCTGGCCTTTCACTTCTCTAGCTTTGAATGTTAAGTCAGGTCCCACAAGATTTCTCTTGATAGCTTCCCGAGGGTCCGCTGAACTCATCAGGTCAGCCTTGCTTTGAACCACTGTCTCTCCTGCAGCCTCTTGCCTGGTTCATAATTTCCCCAGGGAAAACTGACCCACTTCTAAACTTAACCTCTTAAATAGGCACTGGGAAAAGTATACAAATTATTCTATTTATAAGCAAGTTTATACCACTGCTGACAGTGAAAAGGCTGATAAAATGCACCACACATAACTTGATTTCATATATAGGATTTATATATATATTCCGCTGTTGTGCCGACAATAAGTAATCCCATCAGGATTGCAGCACAGATTGTGCAAAACCCAAGGGAGAGCTTGTGAGATTTACATGCTAGTGAAAGAAAACGCTACTAGCTGGCAAGAATCACTTGGAAGTGTCATGATTACCTGGATGATTAATTCAAATTTATAACTCAGTTTTGTCATTCAGTCCTTATAGAAGACTGGGCTATCAATGACCACTAACTATGACTGACCTGATCTAACAGGGCTCTTCTTATGTTAAAAAAATAAACATATAAATATCTACTTGCTGCAATTGTTGAGTGAAAACCAAATACATTCCATATTTTTAAAGAGTGTCACAGAATACAATGTTGTTTGGTAGGTTAGAACCACGTACAACAGGACCTTCCCTCTTACTCTGTGTGTAATAAAAGATACTGTACTCATTTCTGACCACATCTTGAGGATGTTCTAATCTAAACAGAAGGCTTTGGGGTTGCTTACTCTGTTGCTGATTTCTGTCCATTTTTATTTTTTTTAATGGGTTTCTTATTTGGTTTCTATACTATCTGCTGTCTCCAGGATGCTGGCTTGTATTCTTTGTTGTGGAGTTATTGTTTCATTAATTAGTTGTTGCAAGACACCATACAGCACAAAATAATCTAGATGCATATAATGAAATAGACATTGATATAAGTTCCCACCCCGGCCTCCAGTTGGGGTTACAACCAATTGAGTCCTACTGGGAGTAGAACCATTGAAAGTAATAAGCCTAAATTGGCCATGTCCATTAACTTTAATGGGTCTACTGTGAGTAGGGCTAGCATTGGATACTAGCCCAGAACTCAAAAGGGAGACCCCAATATGAAATTGTTGGAAGCAGTATTTTCAAGCATATATGATTCTATTCATTTAGGACTCAGTCAAGACATGGCTACCAGCCTCCACATGGCAGGCAGTGTGCTTTCGAATACTAGTTTCTGGAAACCACAGGAGGAAAGAGGGCTCTTGTGCTTGGGTCCTGCTTGCAGGCTTTCCAGAGGCATCTAGTTGGCCATTATGAGAACAGGATATTGGACTAGATGGATCTTAGGCCTGATCCAGCAGGAACTTCTTATGTTCTTAAGCATCTCTCTCACACAGCAAGTGTTAAACTAGCATAATAAAAATGTTGATTTGTAGTGGCCCGTGCACAGCGGAATGATGAGGAATACGTGCCCATACTCTATATTGCTTTATTTACATTTCAAAGCTGGTAGATTACAGAAAAACATCTTGCCTCTGCCGGAGCAGAAAAAGCATCCTCTCTCCTCTGAAGCACGGAGAGAATCACTGAGAGAACAGTGAAAAACAGGAAACCAGTGTACGTCACATCCAGTCTCCCTTTCCCGTGAGAAACCCAACAGCAATGCTGTCTGTGGAATGTAAACACCTGTCTCGTGACAAGCACTTCGCTGCACAGTGAAGAGAGCAGAAACCAACAGAAACTGGGAATGTTGGGTTATTGTCTGTTATACTGCTGTTCTGAACAGTGACTGTGCTTATCTTGTATATATTTCAGCTTTTCATTGAAATGTGGCATACTGTATGACTTGCATTTCATGGTCTTTTGATCTACTCAGCTATTAATCTGTATCCATCTTTCCAATGAAAATAACACTTCTTGCATTTGATGAAGTGAACATTAGTCCATGAAGGTTTTGCCATAATGAATCTGTTAGTCATTAATGTGCAAAAGATTCTTGTGCTTGTTGTGAGATTAACATAGCTGAGTTAAGTTTTCAAATGTTTAATCCAGCAGTTTTATCCTAAGAATTCTTTAATTAAGTAACAGGCATTTTTTAATAATATGCACCCAGGGTCTCTAACCTTTTTGGGTCTGTGGACACATTTGCAAACCAGAGAAACAGTTGTGGGCAGCACATAGACACTGCAACCAAGCACACATCTCAACCTATTATGTTGGATTCAACAGAATGCTTTCTTTCAAATCTAATTTTGGAGTGGGACGGGAGCCTGTGTCAGGGAAGACCTCTGTGGGTCAATAGGCACCCATAGGCATAACCTTTAGGACATGTGATATAGACAAATGCATTGCCTGCATCTAGCTTTTGTAGGTTTTTTTTTTTTTTTTTGCAATTGAAATATATGTTTGCTGTTCTGCATTTTAAAAAAGAATAAATGTTTTCTAACCATGTCCCCTTTGTCTAAATTTGAAATTGTCTTACTTAGGCTCAAGCCCCACTGAAGTCTGAATGGATTTTAACTCCAAATGGACATGTATAAGATCATGCTGTAAGACTTCAGAAATGCATGATGCATTGTTTCACAACTGAAAAATGAGCAGCATGTAAGATTTGCTGTGAAATAAGTTTAATTCTTTCCTCCTTCCCACTTTCCAATTCCATCCCTCCAAAATATAATTAAACTCTTCCGGCCAACCTACTGTTTCAGGTAAACTCAACAAATGGACTGATGGCATAATTAAAGTGACTCATATACAATTTAAATGGAGCAGATAGCACTGAGTACTATTTTGTGCCCAGTAAAGATAATAGAACAAAGAGGAATGTGTAGAAAGTTTTGTTTCATTTCCAAAAAGCCAATTTTATAACAGAATTGCTGGAAGCCATCTTTCATTGAGAAGATCATAAATGTATAAGAGAAGCTCATTGGGAGAAATTACTGAGGGAGAAATGACATTGCTAGATATCAGTTGTGTTTCCATCAGAATATTTAGAAATACAGAAAAGACTTCCCTAAGTCATTACTCTAAAATAAATGTTGTTTGCTGTACTTAGAATATTTGTTTTATTTATAAAATATATTTTTCTGTATCTCACTGTGCATGATCTCAGGGCAGGTCACATCTATTTAAAACATACTATACAAATAAAACAAATAGAATACACTTTGAAATGCAGGCATCCTCCATCTATTAAAAGCATAATTGTGAATAGCTCTGGAATATGTCAGGTGTCGGGTGTTTCCTGACCCAGGAACCATCTGGGCTCCATAACAGTACAGAAGGTGCTCAGAATTACCATGTCTATGGACCTTTCTTATGTGGCCATTCCACAATTAGTCTTGAGCCTTGACAGGGGCTCCAGATGTAGTAACTGGAAGACCTTCAGAACATTAAGAAGCCATTAGAATTCCATAAGTCTCTGGGGGTGGACATTCTTAAATACGCCCCTTGCAAGCACTAAAAGTGCTATGGTCAGACCAAGCCAACCATTAAAAGGTAGCTCTATCAACCAGCTGACCAGTTGAAGCTTGGCTAGTCAGAATAGAGAGAAAGAATCAGGAAGGATAAATGTTTCAAAAGGGTTGGCATACTGTCTCTGACCCTGGAGGCAGAACGTAGCCATCATGACTAGCAGCCATCATGACTAGCAGCCATTGATAGCCTTATGAAAGCTTAAGATAAGGAAAGCATCCAGGACACTTACAGAGGTTCTGTCATGAAGTAGGCCTCAGGTCAGACTGGCAGCAGAGCCAGGGGGGTGCACTTGTGAATACGTAGGTTCTGTAGAGTCCCTAGAGCAGGGATAACGATCACATGGAAATGGAAACAAATGATTTTGAACATGCAGCCTGTCAGAGTGGAGCTGCTGAATGCATAATCCTGTAGGCCTGTAAAAGTGTTTGCATGCAAAACACCCATTTCACATGGTCTGTCCTGAATTATTTCAAGGAAAGAGTGTTAATAATAGAAGGGGCTTGAAATGTCTAAACTGTGCAGGGAAGATCAAATGCCCAGGAACATCTGCCAATCAATTCAAAGGGTGAAAATCTACCTGCCCAGTGGCTAAAAAAGCTGACCCTGGCAAACTCGAGAGTGTTGTTTTCTTTGCTTCAGAAGTACTTTGTACTATTTTGCTTGAGTTTCCCTTGACATTCTGACAGTGCTTCAACAGTCTTTTCACCCTCAAAATAAAGAGCATCATTATCGCTGCACAATATTGAATGCTCAAATATTTATTGACTCCAAGATCCTGGTTTTAATAAGCTGTTTATTAATATTTCAACTCTGTTATATATAATCAGCAAGGAAGTATCAGAGTAATAAAGCAATTCTATCATCAGCAAGAAACATTTCAATAAACCAGAATCAAAACATCACAAGAATAAGAAATACTGATGATATTAAAAGGAGGGTGATAACAGTGTTTGTTTATGGTGTCACTAATGAACATAAGAAGCATTGTATTGCTTTAGACTGGCCTTCCCCAGTTTGATGCCTTCCAAAAGTTCTGAACTCCTAGTCTGTCCCAGAGATCATGGCTAATAGTCAGCAATAACAGCAGTTGTAGCCCCAAACATCTGGAAAGTACCATGTTGGAGAGGGCTGCCTTAGATTGCAAGTCTGTGCACAGGGTACATGTGTCTTGTTTATTTATGTATTTATTGCATGGTGTTTATATGCACCCCAACCAGCCCTACTTACCCAGGCCAATTCCGGGGGGGGGGGGGGTTATATCTTTATCCTTGGTGAACTATTGTTGTTGCTGCTGTTATTATTGCCTAGCACACATTTCTGTGTGAACTTCTATTGCGGTTCTCAGGTTGCAGAACTCCTTCTCTAGAAAGGCTCATTTGGCCTTAGGATGGCATTTATGCCTCCTATTGCCAAAAACATACCACAAATTTGCTTAATATATAATGTGCTAATGCATATAGATGCACATTTAGAAATAACTACTATAATTTAAATAGAAATGCAATATACCTCACCCTAGTGGGGAAGATTTTGACCACAGATGATCAGTCTCCTCTCCAAGTGCTAACAGTTAATGAGCAGATTCAGTGCTGTGCACTTTGGGTTTTGTAATGCAGCCACCACAACAATGCATATAACTGTATAAAAATACTTATGTGTTAATACATATAAAATTGCACTGAAGAAATATAGTACTGCAATGGGTTTGAAACATATGTATATATACAGAGGGAGAGGGAGAGAGCATAATTTTGCCTATAGTTACTCAGACTTCTTTTCTAACAACACATGAGCAATTCAGATAACTGAGTGTGCAATGCAGCAGGTGGTCCAATGTGCGTACCTGGTCAGAACTAACTAGCAAATCCCACATAAAAATGATCCGTCCTCCATCTTTACTGATTGCTTCCATTTGGGGGAATATATTTAAAATGTATTCTCCATCATTCCTCTTATCTCTTCAATAAAAATATTTACTGGTTCCACCGGGAGGTCATATCCAATTATTATTACTTTTTATGAGTTTTACCCAAGACTATTTCCAAATTTTCAGCTATCTTTTTGCAGCTGTGGCAGATCTGCTTGTAACCAGCTACAGAAATGGAAAGACCTCCAGCCAAACACAGCACAGCCTTCACAATGTTGCGTGTCGAGGTCCCCAAGCCACCCCCCAAATAACTCACAATGCACACTTAATTTTTGTTTAAGGTTTGTGGCATAATTTTGGCCACAACTTTATTTAAATACAAAACCGTGAGGGGTTGTTTAGGCATTGGTTAAGACTATCTGTCCCCCCATTTGGGGACAGAACTGACTTCCGGGCACCACCGAAAGACAGAAAGCAAGTCGGGGAGAAATGGAGCTGAGTCACAGACCCTCAATTCTCATCCGCATGCTCCCCGAAAGCTTGCCGGCCCTAGTCCCATTCCAGGGATTGGACGAAAAGATGGCAAGCCCCAGGATTCCTTTAACGGAATTCCCTTTCCACAGCAACCATGGAGGGGCAGGCCCAGCCTATCCTAACCCCTCCTCCACCAATTTATAACCAATGCCTAACCGCAACCTTACAAGTTGTGACGATTTGCTACGCAGTAGGCAAAAACCAAATGGCCCAGCCAATCAGCCAGATGGACAAAATTCCCACCAGGCCCCTGCCCCAACGGCAGATGACCCCATGACAGGCATAGCAAGGTCAATGCAACAACCCCTTACTCAAGGGCGGGTGGGCGGGTGATCCGTTGCACGCAGCAAAGAGAAAGCTCCAGGCTGCATGCAGAGTATTTAAACATTTTACCCCTCCCACCAAAATTGCAACATAACTTTTACCCCAGCAACCCAGTGAACCAATCACTGCCCCAGGCCATCTTTAGAGACCCTGCCGGGTAACAGAGGGGTGGCTCAGCAGACCCCACCACAACGCGTGCTCTCCATGAAGGAGAACACGCTTTGTTAATCCACCTTCAGTTCTCTCCTCTTCCATTTCTGGATTGAAATATGTATTTAAACATGTAATAGGTAAGGATGAAATCGTTGGGAAACACATGCAAAACGAACACTTGCCATAAATACACAGTGAAGATGAGCAAAAGACAGTAAAAATGCCATGCCTTCTTTATTCAATAGGACATTTTTCAAGGACAATGGGTTGTAAATTTGTTGTATACAACACAGCTTTACCAATTGGTCAGTTACTTGATAAATGTATAGCCTGCTTCTCCAAAGCTGAAAAAGAGACAGGAAATTTCAGCAGTAATCAAGAGCAATTTAGAAACCAAGCTGAAAAACACAACAGAAGTGAAATGTTTTTACTTGACATTGAAAACTCAACAAAGGTATTACCCAGCATCTCTCCCTCAGGAGAGAATTAAGGAGATCTGACACCTGAGCTCCCACTGATTTAATCCTGAAACAAAGTCTATCCATAAGATATTAAGAAGGGTCACAGGGGATCCTCTGACAGTGAAAGCCACAAGTCATAAACACAGCATTGGAAGTGTCCATGGAATGTATATTTTTTCAAGCAATGATAATCAGAAGACATAATGATATCAATAAGCAATTGGCTTGAGTACAAGAAGACCACCTGGGTAAAGCTATAATCATCACGTAACCAGAACTGTAGAGCAGTGACCCTCCAAACATATGGAGAGAACAGCTTTGTTGTGGAGAAGAGACTAGCAACTTCTCTCTTTCTCAGGAGACATCGTAGTAGGGACAAAGGAAGAGTCAGACCATTGCTCCATCCAGTATTGTCTACACTGACAGTCAGTGGCTCTGAAGGATTATACAAAGGGGAAGTTGCCTAGAGATGCCAGGGATTGAACTTGGGACCTTCTGCATTCAAAGCAGATGCTCTGCCCAATGTGGATAGCATGCCTATTTGTTTGCTGTAAACCTGTTGTGCATGAACTTTACCTGCCATTAATTTTAGCTGGTGCTCTGTAGGAGGAGGGGCTACAGCAGTCTCCCTGCTTATCCTTATATTTTGCCCCCCCCCTTTTTTTAATGCCATTTTGTTCTTTCGCATGTATGTACATTCTTCCACCGACAGCCACTCTAATTACAGACAGCTCTGCAGATAATTTTGTGGGTGGTTGATCTATTTTCTTTTCTCTTTTTTAAGGCATAGTGTATACTCTTAAACTAGAATGTTATTTAAGAATTAACTGGGCTCTTACAGTGACACTGTGCTCTGCGTAATTGAGTCAAAATCGCTATTCTGCACAGTCTGCCATCACTATGTAATTAGTACTCAGCCAGCCTCTTCTGGCAACACACATCTCTTGCCCTCTTACTGCAGGGTCAGGCTGTGTAAGTGCCCCTTAAAAACAAAGACAGCGTTTCTCCTTTGATTTCCATTTAAAAGTAACAGATCAGCAGACCCTTGGGTGAAAAACACACCAAAAAGGAAGAGAAGCAGAGGAGGAGAAGGATGAAGCGATCAAAGAATCCTGATGAACACACGGAAATGGGCTAAACAGTCTCAAATCTCCATCCCACTATGCATTTCTGTCCGTGAGAAGCGTCCTCAATATCTCCTCTCCCGGCCCTCCCTTCTTTATCAGCCAATGCAAACTGTTTCCCCAAAGCAGTTCCAGCTTGGGGCTTAAGCCTAGGAACCCAATTGCTGTCCAGAGCTATTTCAAATGTTTGCCTCCATTGTCAATTTTCCATTTATGGAAGAAATTGAATGCTGGCTTCAGGCCATAATGAGACTCCCTGATTGTTAAGTCTCATCAGTTTTTCTCCCCAGTAATTCCCTTCTCTCGCATTTTGCTATCTTCTCCTATAATCTTAAAGGCAGAAACAGGCTTAGGAAAAGGAATACTACAGAAGGTCATTCAGGTGTGTGTTTTTTCAAGTTGTTTTTTTTAAAAAAAGCATGGTTGTCACGACTAGGGATGGGCAAATGTGTAAGTCTCCATTTCTCTCATATTTTCCCTACCTTAAATTCACTTCTCCACATTTCCGCGTCAGTTTGCATTTAGTAATAATAATAAAAAAAGTCCTCAAGAAAATTCATCAGCATTTCAGTGTGATTTTTCTTATAATATATACATTCCTGTACATAAGCAATTTTGCCTTTTATGCACATTTTTACAAAGCAATCTCCCTTTTAGAATGGATATTTGTATGATATTTTCACTGCCGTATAATTTTTTTTTACACATTTAGCAAGAGCTAAAGGATTCTAGGAGCAGCCAGGATGACTATGGAGCAGCTTCCAATTTCTACCACACTTGTCATAGACTCCAACCCACATTCTTAGGAATGCAAATGAAATAAAAGAAATATCAATCTATAATCAATATTTATTGATCACCAATCGCCATCTTTAGGAATAAAAAATGTATAAAAAAAGGAATACTGTGGATTTGAGGAATCATCTCGTTAAACACAGAGTTCCCTAATTGGCAAGGGAGGTGCACTCTGCACATGCCTATAGCCTTAATTTCTGAAGCTCATAGTTTCAAGTTAATTTTTTTACATTATTCTTTGTTAACCTATTTTCTGCTCTAGGTGCTTTCTGACCTTTTAAAAAATTATTCCTAGGACTTTATTCATCCCCTGAACATTCCCATCAGCCCAAAGGAGTCAATATGGACTACTTTTGGAAACCTTGTACTAGTGTATGGTATAGCTGACCAGGATGAAGGTGGCTCTGAGCATGCATGTTAAACCTACACACCTTGCAGCACACAAAGCCAAAGCAGCCTGCCAGCCACAGACTGCCTGACAAGCCCTTCTCTGAATACATTGTGTGCATTACCAAGAAGCCAGAAAAGAATATCAGTGCTTTGGTGGGATATGTTCAGCCTTGTGCATAATGAAGTATGTAGTTTTGTGATCCTCCATAAATATACTCAGTTATTATTCCCTCTGCCTGCAAACAGAAGGAGGAGTAGGGGTGGGTAGAGTAAGTAGGTTAATTGACAATTTGGAAGTCTTGAATAATAAATATAAATAATTTGTGTGTGTGTTTGCTGTGTAGTCTTGACTTACATTATACCTGTGATGGGATTTTTTCCTCTGCTAATCATCTTGGCAAAAAAAAATATCTGATTGTTTGATGGTACCTTTCTCAAATTCATCAATTTTAATGCAGGAGAAATACCTTACAACATATGGTAGATTCCTGGAAAGCTGTGGCCATGAATATTAGAAGCCCTTATTCAGGACAGGCCAAAGCAACAATTTTAACATAAAGCAGGACATACACTTTTCAGTTGCTTGCAGGCATAGTAGTTTCGAGAAAGTGATTCATTCCATAGCAAAGTAGAGCCTTCTTGCTGATGCCTATGGACTGCTGATGAATTACACCCCCTTAGGAACTTATTCAATGAACTATTAACTTGTTGATCCAGAGAAAGATCACTTTCAGAAATCAGTATCAAAAAGGGCAGCCATTTCTATATAATGTAACTAACAACCAATTTCAGCTGTACCTATATTAGGGTTGCCATATTTGTCTTTGCCCAAAATTGTTGAGGTTGTTTTTGTTTGTTTGTTTGTTTGCAAAATCGCAAGGAATTTCGACGTTTTTGAGCTGTTTCTGAGGAAAATTAGCAAAAACAACACTGCTGACATGGGCTGTGATACGTCCAGATTTGTCCAGATATTTGGGGGGGGGGGCAATTTCCACCCGGACACTGCTTGCAGCTGCAGTATTCCAGATATGTCCAGGAAATTCCAGACGTTTGGAAACCCTAAAATTTCCTTTCCTAGCTCTCTGCTTCTTTCTAGCTTTTAAAAATAGGCAAACAGTATGGAATTGATGGCTCATCCCCACATATCACTGGAATGAGACCCCTGGAAAGTGGTCCACAAGCAGGACATAAGAGCAATAGCCTTCTCCCATTGTGGTTTCTAAGGGACTGGAATTCAGCTGCTGCCTTTGATCTTAGAGGCAGCATACAGTCACCGTAACAAGTAGCTACTGATAGCCTTATCCTCCACAAATATGTCTAATCTAATATTACAGCTGTTTAAATTGATGGGTGCCACCAGATCTAGTGGTATCAATTTCCATGTTTAACTGTGTGCTCTGTACAGAAGTGCTTCCTTTGTCTGTCCTGGATTCACCTCTTTGCCCAAGGACTCAACTTAAAATAAACTTTATTTTGGTCTACCAAGAAAGGATTCTAGTTTTGCTAGGTGTCTGACAGCATATAATTAGCCATGTGCATTCATCTCTCATAATCTCTAGTTTGTAGTTGGATCATTTTATCTCCACCATTTCCTCCCTGGAAAGCAGCGGAGAGGACGCAACCACGTAATATTTTTCATTACACACTGTTGACTATACAGTTTTTCCCCCCTTCCTTTTTACTGTACAGTAATCTAAAATAAATCAGTTATGTATCTGTCAGCTTAATCTTCATTACAATCTATTATTGCAAAGGTTTCTACAATCTGACAGAAGATTTACTGGGTATAAAAGCCTGCCTGAGGGCAGAATGTAATTAGAGGAGGGACAGAATCAAAGTACACAGCGCTTGTTAGTCCTGCTAGAGAGGAAGATGTAAAAAATTCTCACCATCAGTAGAACCCATAAAAAAATCAATTTTTTCTAGCTTTGCAAGAACAGAGGGACCTGCATAACTGACATCCATTTACCACAGAGGAGGAAACAAAGCCAAGAATAACTAACTGCAAATGACATGAGCATGAGGTTAAGAAAGTCAAGAATCAAAATCAATAGACGGTATCCACATGTTTAGCCCCCTAAATCTCTCTTGCTATAAAAGCCACTTTCCAACATTCCATCCTGCGACCAAGAGAGCAAACCTAGGCTGCAAAATCGGAATAACAGATTTTCAATGGGTGAGGTGACCAGAAGCAGGAAACAAGCTTATTTCCCACTCCCTTGTAGAGCTGGCGCTACCATTCGGCCAGGGGCGGGCAGATTTTTAGCTCACCAAATTCTTGCCCATTGTAACAGTCTGTAAGATTTGGGTGGGGGTGTTTTTAGCCATCATTTTCCGTATTGTAGTTCTGCATTTCTGTAATGTGGACTCCCACCATCATGGTCAATGTTCAAGAATGATGAGAGTTGTAATTTGCCAACATTTCCCTATCCTTGCATTATGACCTATGGACAATGTGGAAATAAAACCAAACTGTACAAATCTGAAAGTCCGCCAGTTACTTGATGTCAAAGTCATCAAGTGATAGGCCATTATTCCAGAGGCCGAGAAAAGGTGTGTGAGTTGGGCCAGCTTAGAATTAAGACATTATAAGGAGAATGCCGCAACAAAACGTTGCACTGTATTGCCAGTGCCTCTTGTTCAGGATTTCAACCAGTTTGAAACAATAGCCTTGTAGGCTGTAGTTTAGGGACTACAGAGGACACATTTTCACCACACTCCTGAAACCTTTCCCCACAGTCCTATGAAGTTCTAAAAGACTTAGGACCACTTTTGGTGTTTTTTTAAAAAAATAATATTTATTAAAGTTTTGAAAGTTACACGGGAAAAAAGAAAAAGAATTAAACATAACAAAACCATACAATACAATACAAGGACAAAAATACTACATATACATAACAAAAATAAAACAAAAACAATTTAAAAAAACCACATCCAAAACTTTCAATGTTATTAACTTTCTTTTACTTGTTTCAGCGACCTCCTCACACCTCCCTTTTTTTGTATTCCACTTTGATTAATTGTTTCAGCAAATCCTTTCCATCTTCCTCAATTTTCTGTCCTATCATTTAACTTAACAAATTTTAACATTATTTTTTCCTTTAATCCATTTACAATCTATTGTACTTAATTCTTTATAACATTTCTGCTAAAGCTATGTAACTTCATTCCAACATCTTTCTAACATTCCTTAATTTTACAATATTTCTGTAGATAATCATTAAATTTCTTCCAATCTTCTTCCACCATCTCTTCTCCCTGGTCTCGGATTCTGCCAGTCATTTCCACCAATTCCATGTAGTCCATCAACTTCATCTGCCATTCTTCCCGGGTGGGTACATCTTGAGTCTTCCAATACTTTGCAATGAGTATTCTTGCTGCTGTTGTTGCATACATAAAAAATGTTCTATCCTTTGGCACCAATTGGCCGACCATGCCCAGGAGAAAGGCCTCTGGTTTCTTCAGGAAGGTATATTTAAATACCTTTTTCATTTCATTATAAATCATCTCCCAGAATAAGATTTAGGACCACTTTTGGAGGTCAGACCTGAATCTGGATGCTTTATTACAATATAGCCAAGGAGTGTTCGACATGGGAAAGAGAGTGTGAACCTTCTGGCATGCATCTGCACACACTGAGTATATACTATAAGAAGTTAAAGGTCCAAACAGGCTAATCCCTTCTTCATTATTTCATCCCTCCCCATTAATTGATACCCTCAACATTCCACAACTCAATTGTGCTCAACCATTGACTTTATTTCTAGCCTTAGTCTGCCCAATGTCTAACTCATTCTCAGTAATGGCACCCGCCCTGTGGAACACCCTCCCACCAGATGTAAAGGAAATAAACAACTATCTGACTTTTAGAAGACATCTAAAGGCAATATAGGGGAATTTTAAATGTCTGATGTTTTACAATTTTTTATATATGCTGTAAGCCTCCCAGAGTGGCTGGGGAAGCCCAACCAGTTGGGCGGGATATAAATAATACATTATTATTATTATTATTATTATTATTATTGACTTCCTTTGTTATGTAACTGGTCCATAAAACAAAATGGAGAAAATAGGATTTTAGCAGAGTTGTGAATGGGTACCAGCATATACCATTCCAAACAGAAATGGCATTGGCATTCAGTGTAAACTTTGGCATTCCCTCTGCAGACAAGGAGAATAATTGTTCTAGATTTCTTATCTGCATGCCCTCAGGATTTCATAGGTTCTGGAAGCTCGCAGGCAGTTTTTGACGTATTTTATGTCTTTAACTTACAAACCTCTAGACTTTTGTGTAACTAAGGGTTCCCCTGAGTATTCAGAAACCACTCCCTTATTTTTGGGTGGCGCTGCTTCACTTCCAAAGTGGCAGGCAGTCGACCGCCCAAGTCTTCTATTAGAGGGAATGATGATGATAGATAGATAATGTCAGTTCCATTACCACTTTTTTCAACTGCACTTAGCTGGTTAATAACATCCAAAGTACCACTGCCGTATTCAGCTGTTGTCTAGCATACTTAGTTGCAGCTCATTTAGTCCTGCATATGCGATAATAAATGTAAACCACTTTCCACTTCAGTCTTCAAACTAGAAATTAAGGAATTGTTGCATACTCAGATCGTTTGTCACCTTGTTGTTGTAGTTTCGAAACTATAATGTTTAGAAGATTTCAGTTTCATATCTTTTATACTTGACATCCCAATGTAGTTCTGTGTCTGTGAGTGGATCACAGTATCCTTAAAAATCTCCAGTTATGGCTAGTGATGGGGAGGAGTTTGATTCAGTTTGTGTTTAAAGGAGAACGTACCTAATTTGCATTTTTCAAAACTATATGTGAGCCAAACCCATCTTTTCAAATTCGCACTTCTCTGAATTTTGCAATGCAGTTCTCTAACAAAGTAATGTGTCCAAAAACTCCACGTACTAGGGTAGTTTGTGCATAAACAGATATATATAGTAGTGAAGGTAACACACGCAAATGCATTAGATTAAGAAATCTGCTTTGCAAAAGTGTTTGGCTTGTGCAAATTTGCATATTTTAGGAGAAATTCACATGGAAATGTTAATGATTTTCATGAGGACTTTTTAAAAATGCAACCTGATACAGAAATGTGGATAAATGTGGAGGTTGGAAAAATGAGAAATAAAACCAACATTGACAGAGGTGTCCATCCCTATTACGACTAGCATAGGCTCTGTGCCAGGCTTTTGTGGGCCCAAAAGGGTTTGTTACATATTTCCATCTTCTTGTAATCCACCCCAGGACCTTGTGCTGAAGGGCTAATAAGGAATCCAAATAACAATAACACCTATCTTTTCAGTGCTGGGTATCTGCCTGTAGATTGCTGCTCCCAGGAAGGAGGTTATTAGGCATATTTGTGGCCTCTTGCTTGCTTGTCTTTTCATGGAGTGGGTTGTCTTTGACCTGCCTTTTTAGACATACTAAGGATATGTTTTCATTTTGTTCTGGGTTTTTTATACTTGGTTTCAATAATTGTATCATTTTGTAAGTCACTTTGGGTCATGCTTGGGGGGGGAGCAACTAATAGATGCATTTAATAACAATTCATCATAATATTCCATAGATCCAGCTAGCTCTTGATCAGCTTTCACTGCTTTTTCTTTTGAGGAAATTAATACTGGGAATCAGAGCTAAGTTTAGAACATGGAAGGGGGTTGAGGGAATTGAAAGCATCCTTTGCATTTTCTATTCTGGTAACTAGCATCTTCCAAGGAGATTTCACTTGCCCACCTTGCAGTTTTTCACTCTGTAATTTAATTATAGAAAGCTTGTCTTCTATTTCAAGCCAAGTCAAGGACAACCATCAAATCGAGGAGCAGAGCCAAGCTGGGCTGACGGAGCCTTTCTCTGGAATGTGTGGAACTGCTCCATGAGAGCCAAGGATTTTTTCTTCTTCTTCTGCAGAATCCTCTGAGATTTGACATGGGACTGATTTGATTCCCTCCCATTAACTAGATGAAGTATAAGCCAGAAAAGCAAATATTTGCTTAATGGTAGCTGACAGGCCATAAAATTAATGTGCTGCATGTACACTGATAGAAGCTCAGAAGAGCATCTGATGCTTTTCACATGATCATATAGACATACTTTTAGATTATGAAAGCTTTAATGCACATCACAGTAAATGGTCTCCATATTCGAAATTAAGTAGGCCACAACTAGACATATTTTTAACTTTAGACTGTACCATCATTTAGCCAACATTTCTATTAAAAGAAATGTAGAGGAATAGACTGCAAGTATATTAATATCTCATTCATTATTATGTTTACTGCTCTTTCTCATCCTGCATGTGAAATGTAGTCCTAAGCTACATTTAAAAACATCCTGCCTCAATGAATGAGAAAAAGGCATTGTAATTAAATACTGTTGAAGGGGACAAGACATCATGAGGTTACTTCCTCCCATTGAGCTTTTTCAAATCAATAAGCACAGGACACTAGGAAGACTTCAGAGTGATGGAGAAAACAGTTTCCAGAAGACTGCACTGTGTTATGTTCTTGAATATACTGGTGGCTCTTACTGTACAAAAAATGTCCATACTACCGGTATTTTCATTAGAAGGCAGCGATCACAGGACTGTCACCCCTCTCTGCCTGAAGCTATTTGCTTTGATCCATATATGTTTTGCATAAGTGCAAAAGCAATTCCAGTTACAGACCATTTGAAAAGATTCCTCAGGAGTGGCTTTTGGAGGGCATGTAGGGAGGAGGAGGAGGAGTCAGGAAAGTCCCACTGCATGAGCAAAGTTCCACTCATTTATTTCTTGCTCCAATTCATTGTCTTTGGACTTGTTACCTCCCTCAATGTGTAATAAAATGCTCTCATAATGGAGGCCTATTATGTACAGCACTATGAAGATACAGTGGTACCTCTCGTTAAGAACTAAATTCGTTCTGGAGGTTCGTTCTTAACCTAAAGCACCACTTTAGCTGATGGGGCCTCCCGCTGCCGCCATACCACGGCAGCGCAATTTCTGTTCTTATCCTGAAGCAAAGTTCTTAACCCGAGGTACTATTTCTGGGTTAGCGGAGTCTGTAACCTGAAGCGACTGTAACCTGAAGCATCTGTAACCCGAGGTACCACTGTAAATGGGTACACAAGTGTGCAGCTTGATACTGCTGGTGTCCCAGCAGACCCAATGGAATGACCCTGCTTCCCATGTCTTCCTGTGCTGCAGCCTGATGGAATGGTTGCTTCCAGATGACAGCTGAGGCAGCTGCCTAATTGAGCTATTATTTTAAGAGAGCCAATTGGGTACCTCTGCTTGCCATCTCTTTTTCCCTCTCTCTCCCTGCTACAGCCTGCTATGTGACAGTTGAGGGAGGAGTTATTTTTTCAGCAGAGATGAATGAGAAGCCCTGCTGGTCAACTCTCTTTCTCCATGTTGCAGCCTGATAAGAATAGCTGCTGCCAGATGACATGTGAAGAAGTGATGACCCAATGAAATTGAACCATTTGCCTCGCCAATGGAGTGGCCCAGTGATGTCTGTCCTTTTGCTGCAGCCTGATGGAAGAAATCATTCAAACTTCTACATAGTGGCCTATGTGTCCACACATGTGTCCCACATGCATAGCAACTCAAATTATCTGTACCCTACAAAAATGAAAGGTCTGTGATGCAAATCTCTTATGTGTCAGGGATATTGCTCTGACTCAAGTCAGACTTTAAAGGAAACAAAAAATATTAATCTTTTTATTTAAGGACTATTAAATGTATGCTACACCATTAGCGGAAGTTTATTGACTTTATCTGCTGAAGGCAATTTGCTATAGCATTGAGAAGCTAAAGAGCCATATTATCTACAATAACCAAGTTTTTTAAAGCAGTAAACTTCAGTCCCATTATAAACCCTTCCAGTTCTTAATTACATACACAGGAGGATAATTAAGATTACCAAGAGCTTTTCTGACCTAGTGTATCTCTGATCTATCCATCCTCATCCAACACACCATCAGTATAATAACTTGTTTGAAGATTTGTTGACCAAAGAAAATTGATGAACATGCTAGATGGGAAAAGCAAGGCCTTCTGTTGAGATCATCATAGGGTTAAGCTGCTTTAATTGTTTTCTTCTTCTTCAGAGAATCCTGGGAATTACTGTTCTGCTAGGGGGAAAGCTGCAGGAACCCCTAACAGGAAATTCTTGTTAAATCAAGATTCTAGGATACTATGAGAGAAACCACAAGGATTAAGTTTACTTTGAATTCTTGGATAGGCCCAAGGGATTATTTTGTGATTATTGCAATTAATGTACTCATCTCCTTTTAAACCATGGCCTCAAGACAATTTACACGTAAAATAATTTAAAACAGTTAAAAACACAATAACAACAACAGACACACTTAAAACAAAAGGACACTCATTGTAAAGACCCATTTACAGTTTACAGACAGTACAGATACTGTGTGCCTGCATATCTCAACAGGAATGCTATCCAGAGAATAGGGGGAGCCCCACTAAAAGCCCCACTCTGTGTTATTGTGGAGTCGGCTTTGCTTTCAGTTTCATAGTTTTCCAATCTTAAATTTTGTTCTCCACAACAATTCGTGACTTTCTTTAACCTCATGAAAATTCATCAGCATTTAATTGTGACTACCTCTCAGTATATATTTTTGTATGCAGTTTGGACTAATATAGACATTTCCTCCAACAATCTATTCTAATATAATACAGTATTATAACAACAACAACAACAACAGTTTCCACTAATGCATTATACATACATTCTTGCACACATTGCCCTAATACACACAGGTCCCACTTCCCAAACATAATGAGTTCCCAAGAAATCATTTGTTAGGTAAGCTTTCCCCTAATGAGTTGACCATTTCCATTATTTCCTATGGAAATGTTTCTAATCCATGATTTATCCAATCTCTCTCCCTCCCTCCATGATTTGTCTGAACTCTCCTGCTCCCTGATTGTCTGATTTCTCTCCATCCCTCCTTGTACAGTTTCAGCCCAAAATGACTGCTGCCGACCAGCAAAACAAGGAAGGAAGTGGACAAACTCCAGCTGCTTGAATATCAGCCATTTATGTAGCAAAACTATTCGTCTCATCCACTTAATTCATGGGAGTCTGTCTTCACACGCAGGGGAAGTCCTTAACTCTCTGGAAGTTTGAGACTCATCGGCTACCCTGTACAAGTTTGCTAAATCTCCCATTAAATCCATCCAAGCCAGCAACTATCATCACATCTTGTGGCAAAAAGTTCTGTAAATCAACAGTTGTATTTTATGGAGCACTTTCTGTTGTGCCTCTGGGCTCCTTGTAGTACAGCCCTTTTGAATCCACTGCTCAGTTCTCTAATAAAATACATTTAAGCAACTTTATTTCATTCTGAAGAAGGGTCTTTGGAGAACTGAACACTGCATTCAGAGAAATGAATCCAATAATGGAAAACATCATACCTATGTTATCTATCTCTTTTCCCAGGTATAATAGGGTAGGACATACGAATATATGTTGCCCTCTTCTGGATTGTGCTGTAATTAACATGGGGAAATGCTCCATTGCTTTCTGCTCTGCTTCCATTTAGTGTGGGATGAAATGTGTGTGTTTGTGTGTGTGTGTGTGTGTGTGTGTGTGTGTGTGTGTGTGTGTCCAGTTTTAAAAGCACCATTTGCTTTAATGGATTGTCATTTCCAGGTCACCTGAGGTCAATCTATATGAACAATGTTTTTGAGCTGCTCCTCTGTTATGTAATCAACCCAGGGCTGGTTGAGCCTCCAGCCATTTAATTTTCAGAGCCTGAATTTAGCTGACTGTAAACCTAGTGAAAAGCCAGCTTGCAGAAAGAGATTGGTTGCTACCAACGATGTAGCTGTACTTACTAAATGCCTAACTCTCTAAATCAATTAGGGTCAGAAAGAGAGAAAACTGAAAAGAGACGCTTGATTCTAAACAGCTTAAAGCTATCATTCTGCAAAGATTACTTCCTTCCCTCTTGACAACATCTGCTTTTCTGGGGATAAGCAATACTCTTACCACCAATTGTGCCAATACTTTCAATTTAGGGATGTTTCATCCAAATTTCTCTCTGGATTTTGGGATTAGAATCAGTTGGCCTTCTTGCCAAAGTGGAGCCAATGCATTTGGAATTCTCCTTTGTCTTTAAAGACAAGAGGAAAATACTTCCCAAATTTTATATGAAGCACTGAGCCTATTGGGTTTTGTATAGTTTTTAGTTCTTTAATCATTATCTTATTCCTACCCTTCCTTGATGAAAAGCAAAGTCCTGATGTGTCTTTGAAGCAGCTCTCCTGAATTTGATAACCCCATTGCCAATCACACATGCACACATCAGTGAGGCAGGGGATGAGGAACAATATGTGGAGGAACTGAAGTAACTCAGAGCTGGCAAACTGACTGTGCTTCAATTCCAGAATTAATTTTAGGAATTCTCTTAAATCTTCTGCTGGAAAATCCTCCAGCAGCACATGTGAGAATGCAGTGGAAATGAGCACTAGCTCCACCTCCCTTCATGTTGTCTTATAGTCACCTTCCAGTTTGAGTACGTTGTCACAGTATGGAGCTTTTTTGTATCCATGAGGATTCCCTGTAGATCTTAGAACCACGATTCTTCAGAGTTCTAAAAGGCCCAGGGAACATCTGCAGATACAACATAAGAAGAGCCTGTTGGATCAGGCCAGTTATCCACTATGACCTCAAGGTCTCACTCCTGGTCAGTCTCCTCGTCAGCATATTTTAAGAATGCAAAAACGTAAGAAGAGCCTGCTGGATAAGTCCAGTCACCCATCTGGCCCAGCATCTTGTGCTCACAGTGGCCAACCAAATGCCTGTGGGAGGACTGCAACAAGGACCTGAGCACAACAGCACTCTTCCCTCTGGAAGCGTCCAGCAACAAGTATTCAGAAGCGTACTGCCTCCAGAAGTGGTGGTAGAACATAACCATAAGCCTTTGTAGCTATTTATAACTTTATCCTCACTTAATTCCAAGTTGGTGGTCATCATGCTCTCCTGTGGGAGTGAATTAGGTTATGCATGCACTGTGTGAATAAGTACGTACGCTTCAGGTTACATACGCTTCAGGTTACATATGCTTCAGGTTACAGACTCCGCTAACCCAGAAATAGTACCTTGGGTTAAGAAGAGTTTGGATTTGATATCCCGCCTTTCACTCCCTTTAAGGAGTCTCAAAGCGGCTAACATTCTCCTTTCCCTTCCTCCCCCACAACAGACACTCTGTGAGGTGAGTGGGGCTGAGAGACTTCAGAGAAGTGTGACTGGCCCAAGGTCACCCAGCAGCTGCATGTGGAGGAGCGGAGACGCGAACCTGGTTCCCCAGATTAGGAGTCTACCGCTCTTAACCACTACACCACACTGGCTCTGTTAAGAACTTTGGTTCAGGATGAGAACAGAAATCATGCTCCGGTGGCGCAGTGGCAGCGGGAGGCCCCAGTAACTAAAGTGGTGCTTCAGGTTAAGAACAGTTTCAGGTTAAGAATGGACCTCCGGAATGAATTAAGTTCTTAACCCGAGGTACCACTGTACTCTTATATGTCCTGAAACTTCCAACATTCAGCTTCACTGGATGCCATGGGAAAGTTGCAAAAGGCTCCCTGCTGCAGAGGCTCACCTTCCACCGACCTGTCCCTAATTTGTAATGACTGAAGAGGGGGATTAAGCTTGAATTTGGAAGGAGTAGTATACAAGAGAGAATCAGAGGCATGAAAAGGGAACATAAATGGGGAAATTCTCTCTCCTCTAACTTTCCACAGATTTAGAGCTCAACTCTCCAAGGTCTCGGGTCTAAGGCTCTTAGACTCAGCCTGTGGCTTACTAAGTGAAGGTTTTAGGAGTCAGGCCTTTGGCCTCGTATTTGAAAAATAGCTGACTAGTCATTGATGCCCTGTTCAAAGGAAGCATCACTCATATGTGCTTACTTAATACAAGGGAACATGAACAGGGATACCATTAAAGCCTTCCGTAGAAGTGCAATGCTCTTTTGGAAGTAGCAATCTTGCATAGGCAAGATTCAACTGAAGAAAAATGTCTCATCAAACCTTGTATGTTTCTTAAGAAAATGAAATACTTTTTTAAAAAAGCCTTTAATAGCTATCATAAAAAGGAAGGATAAAATTTGTGAAAGGCTAAAGCTGTCTTGCTGAGTGGAGATGATTGATGGTGGTATGCAATTCATAACAAACAGCTAAATGAGCATTATATCCATGAGATGTTGCCCAGAATATTGCAATAGGCTAACTTTTGCAAAGACCATTAAAGTTGTCTTTGCAAAGGGTTGGCATTTTTTCCAGGTCTGCTTGGTATGTTTGTTAGATTATCAGACTAGGAAGATGATTTTGGTCTCTCTCAGTCTTGCATCATCCCATTCTTAAATTCATTCCACCCTATTTCTGCATCAATTTGTGCTTTTTTAAAAAAGAAAAAGAAAAACCTATGTGGAAATGAATACATTTTCCTGCACATTTCTCCAAAATCAGTTTTCATGAGTAATGCATTTGTAATGTTATTTTCACAAATATATGAATTTTGTGCACACTTTCGCATTTCTACATGCACTTTTTATTGGAGAACTGCATTCACCATTAAGAAACAAGCTTAATCAGTCTTTTAGTATGTATTTCTCCTAATAAACAAATTATGCATATTATTTTCACTAATGTATGTGTTCTAATGCACATTTCCCCCTAATTCACACATTTTGTATGCATCTTTTGGTTGGAGAAATGCATTAGAAATGTGAATATCAAAGGATAGATGTGTTTCAAGAACTGTATTATTTGGAGAAGTGAGAAATAAGCTTATGCCTTTGTCGGTATCTGTCTGTCTTGAGAGACAATAGAATGTGGCGCTGCGGTGAAGTCAAACTTCTGCTTTAACAGCAACAAAGTGACCTTCTGAGGACACAAGCCTGCGGAAGTCCAGGGCTGCCCAGATGACAAGACCCCCATCTCAGCCTTGCTGATGTGGTCCAAAGGAAAGCAGAGCGATATGTTTGGCAACAGCTTAGCTGCAGGAGTTGCTGGAAGGAGGCATACAAGGTGCTGTCTGTCTTAGGGACTCCACTCCGGATTTGCGTAGGGTTTACTCCTTATACTTTTCTTCTCCCAAATATATCTCACAAGGCAGCAGAGGCTTAGGACCAGAGATTTCCTTCTCCTAGAAGGGCTACCTTCCAAGGTTGATAAGCCCCATCTGCCTCTCACTTTCCTCTACAACACATGCAGAAACTGCCTTCTTGACCATTGGACCCACTATTGGTCCCACTAGAAGTCCCTAACTCACCAAAGGTTTGAGTGCCATCAGCTACCCTCACCTGGTTTAGCAGCCAGTTGAAGCCGTTCCCAGGTTGTGGCTGCTATCACATGCTGGCAGCTTCTAGGAATCACAAGTGAGAGGTGAGTGCTGGGTGAATATCAAAGGTGAACAAACTACTCCAGAAGGAGCACAACATGTCCCCCATCAGAGGTACCACCCAAAATAATGTAGGTTGGTAATAACATGCGAACTGAACCAAATGTCTCCCCCCCCCTCCCCAGCCATGGAGTTTACTGGGCTACCTTCAGCCACTGTTTTATTACTGCTTGTCCCAAATCCTGCCACTGAGTTTTTGTATATTTAGCTCCCCCCCTTGAGCAGACTAGTAAAAATAAATAAAAAAGAACTACCTCCAACTTATGCTAAAAATAGTTCCACCCACTTTTTGCTTCTGGCCGTGCCTACCTACCACTGGTGTGCAGCCCCATAAGTTGCTTGGGAGGGAATGTAGCCCGCAGTATTAGGGCTGCCTTTCTCATACATCCCTGCCTGTTCTTTGAGCTCTGCTGGAGAAGCATTGCTAAAAAGCCCCTTATGACATCCATCTGGTGACCACAAGGAATGTGGCGTTTAGCATAGCAGCATAGTAGCACCAATATTGTTGAACGCAGCACCTAGTTTTAGATGACGGCTTAAACTGTCTTTATTTACACATGCTTATCCTGCCATGTTGCCGCATTTTATGTTCTTCTTATCTTTGCCTTTTTATGTTTTTACTTTTGATTTTATGTGCTCTGCTTTGAGAACATTTTTGCCTTGATTCAGCAGTATAGGAATAAAATAAAATAACACACATGTGTTTCCAGGCATGGTAATCATTTGCAAGGAGGAGGATTTTGTGTCTGAAAAATCCAGGCTAAACCTGTCCACAGAGGCCTGAAATGCCAACCCCTGGGAGGAAAAAATACATACTTTCCAGGATGCAACTCTCACCAAGATAAGCCTTGAGAGTGCCCTACGTTGCTCTTTCCCAAGGCGGGCTGGTGGGAATTTTATGTTGTGAACTGCCCTGAGACCTACAGGTATAGGGCAGTATACAAATTTAATAAATAATAATAATAATGCCAAAATCAAAGGTGTCTCCATGTGATTGTATCTCTCTCTCTCCTCTCTCTCTCTCTCTCTCTCTCTCTGTGTGTGTGTGTGTGTGTGTAGCAATTTATTCAGTGTGCACATGTGTGGAGTATATAGGCAGTCTGCAAGGGAAAAATATGCACTATCATTTTGTTTTCTTTCTTTTTTTTTAAAAAAGTACCATTTCTGACATTACTTTTGGAAATTCTCCCAGTTACACTGGAAGGGAAAAGGGGAGGAAGAGAGGGCAGCATGAAGCCACAGAATGATAACAGTACGTAATGAGGAAATTTGCCCATCCTCAAATGGGAGCAGAGGAAATAGCAGAAGCGGGGTGAGCTGTGAACCATTGCTTATGATTGCTGCAGCCTTTGCCCTCATATTCTTGGCTGTGATTCACCTCTTTGCCTGCTTCCTTCCTGCCTGGCTGCTCTTACCTCACAGTTGTTTGGTCCTGATGAATATCCTTTCTGGACTGGATGCTGCTTAATCTCACTGCCTGGATTCTGCACAAGATGCTCATACATTGTTATGCCCTCGGTTGTGTTTCCCAAATGCCTTGTCATGCCTGTGAAAATTGAGCCAATGTCCAAGTTTGATGTAACTCATCATTCTCATCCTAAAATATTCTCAATTTAAAATAAAGGGGTCGTTCAAAACCTCTCTTGTTTCAGCACTGTAAAGCTTAGCCACTCCTCCACCCAACCCAGTGGGTTTTGGCTGGGAATAAAGTTACACTAGGGAGGCAGGGCACAGATTGAATTGGCATTTGGATGCATATCAACTCAGCCCCAACACTGACTTTTTCCAGTTTCTGGTATCTCAAGATTAACTGGTTGCTTTGGGGCCAAATAAGGTATTTTATTTTTCTTTCCTATCTATGTATTAGATATGTTGGCAGATTTTTCATCTCCTCTGCACCTATGAGCTGGGGTAAAGAGCAGTAAATTGTTCAGGTTAATTTGGTCACATTGGTCAGCCATTTTACTAGGTAGGGATGAGGTTAGGTAAGTACTCTTAGGAAACTTGATGAATGAATGGCAATTCCTGAGACTTGCTGATCTGGCCTGTGAGCAAAGTACAGATAGACCTTTAGCAGAGATAGACCAGAAAATGATTATTGTCCTTCAGCATATCATCTCTGGTTCACAATATTCCTGAGCAACAGCGCTGCTTTAACATTCATGAATGGGAAGTACCATAGCTCAGTAGTTACCAAAAGGTAACCTCTACTTTAGGTTTGCAGTGCAACAGCAGGCAAACATGAGAAAGCTGAAGGATAAATGGCAATGTTAGCACTTGCTACTCTCTATACTCAACAAAGCAAACCTGCATTTTTGAGAAATGTGAAGTGATACGTCATGGCACAGTGTCAAAAGCTGCAGGCGCCGGATGAATGGGCTTAAGAAGGAAAAGTCCTGAGCAGAAAAGCAGACCTTCAATCCGCATATTATCTATCGGCAATATAGAGAAGTGGTTTTTATTTTTTAAGAAAGGAGGGTGAAGAGCAATGTGGGGGAAGGAAATTAGGCTTCTCTGAGTAGGTAATTTAAGATTATAGTGTAAATTCAAGAAAATGATGATAAGGTTAAGCAGCTGGTATGACTCATTTAGAATATATGCACAGAGCTGGTTACTACATTGGGAAATGATGTTATAACGTCTGAAAAGATAAAGAGGTTTATTCTGGAGATGGAGATGAAAAGGGATGGCCGGAAGGCGAACCATAAAAGGTGCATGTCACTGTTTTAGAATAAAAGAGCAGAAAAAGAAAGGAGTAAAGTGCCTCACCTGGAGATGTTTAGAGGCACTGAAATTGCTGACCTATTGTTGTTGTTGCTGCTGCTGTTATATGGTATTTAATATACCACTTTTTCTTTTTCTTTTTGTGAGCGCAGTCCCCCACTACCACAAATTATGCAGTTGAGTTTCCTGTATTTGGGGAAATCGCAGGGGTCAGCACACCCAAAGTGCAATGGATGAGCCACACGCTGGGAAAACCACCTTCAGGATCATGGTGTCTCCCCTGCCAGGTAAGTATATACCACTTTTCATAAAGCAGTTTGAAGGTACAGGCCACAGAAGCCTGAACAGTCTCCCATCAATGGCAAACAAAAATGAATGGAATTGCAGAAGTGAATCAGTAACAAAATGGATTACTTAGCCGATCTTAAAGCAGACTCACTGAAATCAATTGGACTTGTAACAAACTTAAGTCCCATTGATTTCAGTTGGTCTACACTAAAAGTACGAAGAGAAGTCGTGATCCAACCCAGTGAATGTAATTCTTATGAGCAAGTAACAAAATTAATTGAACTTTTAATAATGAAGAATACAACTAAATGGAGAAAACCAGTCGCAGGCAGTAGTTCCAAATTTGGAAAAGCAATCTTAGCTCTCCTCCTTCTTCTACTTGTGACAATTGATTCAAGGATGAATGAGAGCTGGAGAGAGGAGGCAGTGAAGCTGGCTGGGGAGTTGAGTTTGAAAAGGGACTAAAAGCTCAAGAAGTGCCCTGCTGAAGAAGACAAAATGTTCATCTATTCCAGCATCCTGTCATTACAGTGGCCAACCAGATGCCTATGGGAAGCCCAGGAGCAGGACCTGAGTGCACCAGCACTCGCTCTACTAGAGGTTCCCACCAACTGGTATTCAGAGGCATACTGCCACTGGCTATCTCTCCCTCCCTCCTCTACCCATCAGACAGGACAGGACACTTGCTAACTATAAATAAATGTTGTATTTCAATGGGCCTCCAGGATAATGATTTTGTTCTTAATACTGTTTATAGGCAGCCTTGCTTCACAGGGCGGCTTGGAACAAACAACATGATATCATATTTCACACAGGGGCATAAGTCCACCCTTTGAAAATGATGAGTAAATGCTTCTGTTTCATAACTTTACAAGTATGCAAACAAAATGATGCATACAAGGCCTTTCATTTTTGAGCTGATGCGTCACCCAGCAAAGCAGAAGAGCTCTTGATTAGTTTTATGAGTGCTGACACCCTAATGGAATGGACTTTCTAGGCAACCACTCTTTCAGATTAGCCTTTTTAAAGCATTTTGCTAATTGTTTTTCCCTCACTTGTATCAGCAGGAGAGCCAATTATAGCTCCGTCTTCATTTTATGATAACCTTCTTTTTCAATAGCGTCAGCCACCCTTTCACCTTTTCATTACCGAGATACGGCTTGAAGCTCAGGGATAGAAACAGGGCCAACGTTAAAAGTCCATTTTTCAAAAATGGGATTTTGCAGTCACTGCTCACCTTTTTCAATTTGATTTCACACACCTTTACACCTTGATACTTACTAAAGAATATAGTGCCTCCAACAGGAGCAAACTTAGGCATATATTTTGTGGTGCATAAATTTGCTTTATTAGCCATACTTTTGCCTAACATTTCTTTGGCAAACCATGTCATTATGATGTTGATGTTTTCTTTGTGATACCAGTTTGTGTTCTCTCTCTCTCTCTCTCTCTCTCTCTCTCATGGTAATTTCAGACAAATTCCTTTATGTGACCTAGCCCCAAAAGTACATTCAAATGAACATCTAAACAGGCCTTTAAACACAACGCTGTGAGCTGCTTTGATGGGTGGAGGGTTTCATTCATGTGCGTGCAAAATTCACCTTGAGCAATCAGAATCCAGCACATTTTATCCAGCACTAACAGCACTGTTTCCTACTGCAAGCCTCCAGACTGAACTCTGTGTTTTAAGGGTGGCATATAGGCTGCAGTACCAGTCTACCTGAGCCCTCTGTCAGCTGGCCCCTATGGGTCATTCCTGGTCCACTAGACCCTACAAGTCCTAGTCTCAGAGCTTGTCTCTTGTAGAGATTTCTCATCAACAAGCAAGTTGCTTCTGCTATGAAGAAAGCCAGCCTAGTGCCCTCCAGATTGCAGAGAGAAATCAGTAACAATAGGGGATAGAATAGCAGAAATAATTGGCAAAGAGATGTGACAAAGAGTTGGAGGAACATGGGAGGGGAAAATATCCAAGAGTTTGGGGAATGCATGTGAAATTTCATAGAATCATAGAACCGTAGAGTTGGAATTGTAAAGTTGGAAGGAACCCCAGGGGTCATCTAGTCCTGCAACGCTAACAATCCCTGACAGCTGGCCATTTCATGGTCTTCTAAGAATGCTAAGCCACTTCCAGGATTCCATCACATTTGCATTTAATTGATAGCATTGGCCATGACAACTGATTTTTTTAAACTTTATTTTTTTATATAAAAAAAAGAAAAGAAATTCTTCTGCACACATATGTGTGTGTGCATGTTACACCAATTACTGTACTGAGTGAGAGTCTATGATTCCAGCAAAATAACGAAATAGGTGCTTTCAAAATGCAATGTGGTGGGTTTTATTTTTATTTTGGAAGTGTCTAGAGAAAACCAATATGCAAAAATAATTTAAAAGTAAGATAGCTGAGAGCCAGTTTATATAGGAGAGGAATGGAGACGTACTTTTTAATACCAAGCTGTGAAAACAGCTAGGCTGGGTACCAATGTGAGTGTAATTAATAAATAACACTTGGAAGCAGAATGACATTCAGGGAGTTGATGGAGGGGGAGCAAAAGTCTAGCAGAGAATGAAAGAATGTAAGAGGCAGCAGAGCACTGATAAAGATCATTCTCTAGAGTTGCTGATCTATGCAAACAATAAAAATATTATGGCATATGGGGTGGAATCTATATGGTGCCAGCACTAGCGATGGAGAAGAAATGCAGTACACATTTCAAAGCAAATTCATTAATCTGGGAGATTGGGGGTGGGGAAGCTGGTCACAGCAGGAGGGGGAGATTTCCTGGATACTTCAGCAGCCTGCTTCATCTCTGTCTCCTGGCACTCCTCCTCTCCTGCCTCTTATTCTGAACCCTTCTCTGTCCCAGTCACTTCCTGCTCACTAAACCCCATTGCCTCTTCAGCTTCTGACACCTCCTCCTCCCAGTCTGCTCCCTCTTCCCCCTCTGACCAGTCGTCGTCATCCCACCACCAATCCCCTGGCTCTGAGCCTTCTTCCCCTGGAGGTTCCCTTGGGGATTCTCCATCTGGTGCCTCCCACCACTCTTCTGCATCCAGACAGTACATGATATCATGTCACATTTGCAGACATCTTTATAATGCAGAGTTGATCTACCAACAGGCCTAGTTCCAGAAGTCAAGCATATCCTTGGGGTTCCTGCCATCTTCCATTCTGTGTACATGACCAAGCCAGTGTACACATCACTTAGACATAAGTGTGAACACTCTGGGAATATGAGCTTGAAGAGCACATCTTTGTTTGAGACTCTATCTTGCCATGTGATGCTCAAAATCTTCCTGACACTGTGCATATGGAAGGCATGGAGGTGTCACTCCTAGCGGGTGTCACTTCCATAAAGCAGTGTGCTCAACATGCAAGCCTAGTAGACATTTCATCTTGGTATTGGTCATTAGCATCACATTTTCCTGTACCCTTTTAGAGAGGTGAGCCATTGCTGTAGCTGCCTTGCCAATACCCTCGTCCAGCTCAGCATCAAAGGAAAGGTTACTGGTTATGGTAGTAGACAAAACTCTCTACTATGTAATGTGTGTGGTCACCAATGCTGATGCATGGAGTGCTGGCGATGTCTTGACCCAAGATGTTGGTCTTTGTCAGGCTGATTGTAAGGCTGAACTCACTGCAGGCTTGGGCAAATTGGCTGATGAATCTCTCTAGAGTTTCCTCGGAATGTGCTGTCAAGGCTGTGTCATCTGCAAACAACATCTCGCAGATAAGAACCCACCACACTTTTGTCTGGAGATGTGCCAAGTTGAACAGAGCCACGTTGCTCCTTGAATGGAAGTACACACTGTCTTCAAGTTGAAGGCATATGAAAGCAACAGGGAGAAGACTGTGCCAAAGAGTTAGGGTTGAGAACACAGCCCTGTTTCACACTGCTCTTTATAGAGAAGGTGTCAGACTGGACAGTGCTGCACATGTTCTTGTGGAAGGTCACAATCATATTGTGGAGCTAAGGTGGGCATCCTATCTTGTGGAGCAGTGTGAAGAGTCATTTCGGCTGATGAAGTCAAAGGCATTCATCAAGTCTATGAAGGCGATGTATAAGGAGCATATCTGCTCTTGGCATTTCTCCTGCCACTGATGCAGTGAGAAAATCATGTTAACTGTTCATCTTTGAGTTCTAAAGCTGCACTGTGACTCAGGATAGACTCTGTCAGTGAGTAACTGTAATCTGTTGGGAACTACATTGGTGAAGGCTTTCTTTACAATTCTCAGCAGGGAGATTCCATGGTAGTTGTTAGACAAAATCACAGAGGATATGGATTTCAGTAGCTACTCACTCTGGTGTCTATGTTGTACCTCCACCATCGGAGGCAGTATGCTGGGAATCACAAGTGGGGGGGAGGGCTGTTGCATTCAGGTCCTGCTTTCCCAAAGGCATGCCTTTGGCCACTATGAGAACAGCATGTTGGACTGAGAGAGGGGTGGCCACTGGCTTTTCTTCTGCTCTTATGGGAGTGAACTGGGAATTGAGTCACATATGAAGGAACTGTTTGTATATGCACTTCCTCCTCCAGCTGGGAAATCACACACCAGCATTCTGCAGTAGCTTATGGATCAGCATGCCAGCTTATCACAGCACTGTAGAACCAGCCATGTAGAAACATACCCCCATATCAGAAGTTAAGCACTGCTGTACCAATTAGATAGGGAGCATTGGAACAGAAACCTGTGCTTTCTACTTCTTGAGCCATAATCCAGCAACTCAAAAAGTGGAAAAACACCAAACAAGTTTTTTTAAAAAATAATAATAATAAAATCAGGCATGTTCTATTATTAATAAGGTGGTTGTAAGTCATCATGGTAATTAAATTTTCATTATACTTTAAAATTCCTTGTGACCCTAATGCTGTGCCTGTGATGCTGTTTTTGTCACTGCACTGTAAAAACAGTGATAAATGTGAGCACAGTGTGAGAACATAATCAGGGATGCTAATTTGTTGTAAATGCTTTTAAACATTGTCTTTTGGTAATGTGCACTGGCAGCAAAATAGCGCAATGGGAGACTCATCAAGATTTAGACCACCGTTCTCCTGACTCTTTAGTTTTATTTGTTTCTAATTTACTATGATGCCCACTGCTTATTACTAATATTCTTAGAGGGCGGAAACGGCCATGGATATTATTTGTAGCCTAATTAGATTATTTTCTCACCGTGCCATTTTCTAATGCATGGAATGAGTGAAGTATACAGTACTATCAAAACTACTTAAAACCAGTCATGTTCGTTCACACTGTCCAATGTAACACCTCTGGCAACGTAGCTTCTCAGTGACTACAAAGGTAGTCTGTTCTTTTGATGTCTTCCCCCTTCACCACTAGTGATGACACTGAAATTGGGAGCAAATTGAAGTTCAAGTTTCCCAAGTTAGTAATTCTCAGATATAATTTGAACTGGCTACTTTCTTCTACCACCGCCCCAGCTGTTATGGGTCCTTTCTTGACTCACATTGTGATCCTCGCTGGCAGTGGTACTTGGCTGCCCATTGGGGCTGTTGACAGAAAACAGGGACACCACAGCCAAGGGCAGGCACAGCCAGAGCCAATGACTGATCACAAAGGGAAACCTTTCTTGCAATTTGCATCCAATAATAATAAAACATTTCCCTACACAACCCCCAGGATGGATGTGGCTGAAATTTGGCACAATCATTCCTTTTGGGGGGATGGAGGGGTTGCCTGCAAATTTAATCCATCTACATGGGGGGGGGGGAGTTATAGCTATTTTTAGATTTCCAATTATGGCAAGAAAAGAGAGCTTCCTATTTAACAGATCAGTTTAGGACCAGAATAAAGGAACAAACTGGAATGTTACACAATGGATCCAAAGCTTTCAATATGGTGCAGATGCTGATAGGCGGCAAATCAGTAGTCACTGCACACCCCTAGTATTCAGAACAGATATTGTGGTTCGAGGACCCAATCCCCGCGTAGTGGAATGAAAACACAAGGACACGTGATATAAGGTTAATGAGCAAGAAAAGGCCACAACTTTATTGATTACAGCAAGTGAAAAGGTATTGGCTTAGGCATTGGATTACGTCAGCTGACTCCACCCCCTCAGAGAGGGGTGAGTCTAAAACAGGGGGGTTTATTCACCAGTAGGTGGAGCTTGTTGATGCTAATCCAACTATAAGCTCTCCCCCTGATGTCACTGAGGGTCATGCCATGGCCTCTCGCCACGCAGGCATCGGACAGAATACACGACCGCCGGATTCCTTTAACGGAATACCCAAAATTGAAGGCGCAGGCGATGGCCACACCTAGCCCTTCAACACACCACAACACATTATTCCAATGCCTAAAGGCAAGCCAGGAACCAGGCAGCCTCCACACACACACAGACCCCCCCCCCCCCGACTCCAAACCTCGTGGCTCTTCCCTGTGATGACTCCTAGCTGATGACTCGCGACGGGACGATGAAAAGTGAGGCCAGAAGGCTGGTGCCGCAGCAATTTAGGTTGCTAAACACGCCCCCTCACAGGCACCTGGTTGGGTGCCTGCCCGTGGGTGTGGGCGCCAGCCAGGTGAGTGGGAGGCAGGGGGCTAATGCCCCCTGCTTGAGGCGGAGTCCGGCTCCCGACCACAACCACTCCCCTCTCTTGCAGGCGGAGAGTCTTTCCCTATTTGCAGTCTGAAGAGTCTAGAGTCTATTTTGCCACTCATCTTTCTTGCACTTCATTTCCCTGCATGCTTAAACCAGGCATGACATATATCCCTCTTGTGCTACTTTTTTTATTCTGCAGTTTCATCACAATTAAAGAGAGAAAATATTTGTATAGCTTCAAGGTGTGTCCAGAGACAAAAACCCATTAATGTATTTGAAGTGTGCTTTGATAAGACCATAGTGTGATGTTAACAAAACATTATTGTCTGTGTACAAGACAAACAATGGCCTATTTGCCAATCCTCCACAAAGGCTCTTCAACTTGAGCAGAGATACACGGACATGAAAAGTTAATATTAGTTGGCTACATTTACTCAGGGTGTGGGTGGGATGAGAGAGGGAATCTTCCACTGACATATTCCATAGACACAATATACATAGAAAGAAAATCCACTACATAAGATGGCACTGATCATCTTTTCATCTTAAATGGAGAAAGGATGCCGGATGAAACTGACATCCCTGAACTGAAATGTAATTATGATAAGGACATAAGATGAAATCTGTGCTATCAGGCCGAAGTCCAGTGTCCAGTTCTCACAGTGGCCAACCAGATGCCAACATGAAGCCTGCAAGTGGGAACTGAGTGCAACCACACTCTCCCTTCTTGCAGTTCCCAGGAACTGGTATTCAAAAGTGCACCGCCTCCAACAATGGACGTAGCCATCAGGCCTAGTAGCCATTGATAGTCTTACCCTCTATTATAATGAGGGCTGTTTTAATGAATCAAATCACTTTTCTGACCATTCAGAATCATTAGATGTTGAATTTTTGGAGCAGAGAAAGAATCGACAAGTAACAGAGCCCTTTCCCGGGCCAGTTACAAAAGCATGGATGGTAGCATGGTGAGGATAGCTTGCGTGGCACCACCATCCCCGCACCCATGTTTTTACTGGATTTGTATGAACATCCCATCAGACAATGCCCTTGCTGTGAAAATAGGGAGGGGTTGCAAGCCTGCCCTTATTTTCATTTGCAAAAATGTTGGAGGGTATTCTGTGGCTCACACACATCTATCAGCATTGCAAGGGGTGATACAAAATACCTGCATCATTACATCTGTATTGTTTCTCCTCTCCCTGGATTCAGAAGTACAGTATATATGAGAGTTGGTGCAAATGTTTATGGTTTCCTTGTGCACAAAACATCTGAAGAACTTCAACGGAAGCCCAAATAATTTCTTGGGGAGTTTGACATATTCCTAAAAACACAACATCATTATTATTATTATTATTATTATTATTATTATTATTATTATTATTAAAAAAGGACTTGGACTAAAGCACTAAAGCTAAATTCAGATTTGGGCTGAAGCACTGAAGCTAAGAGAATAAAGAAATTCATTGGCCTTCATGTCCACCTCTGAATTCAACATGCCTTAAGCTAACATTGAATCCTCCTCTAAGATTGAGGCAACCACCTCTTGCCAGCAGACTTAATGTCAGCAGTGATTATGATTTCAAATGGAAATGGTCTGGAACATCAACCTCCAGCCACTGACCCAGAGGCCAGAGCAGCATTTCCAGCCTTCCTTTGCCCTGGTCTCTCTGGTCGAGTTGCCAGAGACATGAAAGAAAATGACACTCAGCATTAAGCAGCAAAACAGCCATCGGTCCTTGCACAACCTATTCAAGCAGAAAATGAGATATAAGGCAGTTGGTGTCTTGCGTGTGCCAGGGAGAACAGTGTGGGTAAGGGAGGGGGAAATCCCATTCTACAAATTACTAGGAGCATTTTCTTGAATGACTTTAAAAGCTTCTCTTGGGTTAGAATCACAGAATTACAGAGTTGGAAAGAACCTTGAAGGCAGCCTAGTCCAGCCCTGATGACCAAGGCTGTGTTTTCTCATCTATATTATTGATATTTTAACAATGCATAAAAAGAAGAAAACAGACAGGCATAAAGTGTAAAATAAAGTAGACAAATATAAAATAAAATGAACATTGGGGATCTGAATAATCACATATCCTAAGTTTTTCTAATTCTTCAACACCCAAAAAATGGAGAAGCTGACAGATTTTTCCCTGTCTATTGCAGTCAGTAAGACATACAGCACAGCCGAAGGGATGAATTAATAATGGGTATTCTTTTGTAAAGATAGGTAATACAAATTACGGAAAAGATTACCTTCATATGTATTCATACCATTGTACATGAACTGTTGCTAGGCATTTCTGTCTAGTTCCCCCATTTTGTTGATTTTTATTAAATGTCCATTGTCTTTACAACTGCTTCCTTACGTTCTTGTGTTGTACAGTGGTACCTCAGGTTAAGAACTTAATTCGTTCCAGAGGTCCGTTCTTAACCTGAAACTGTTCTTAACCTGAGACACCACTTTAGCTAATGGGGCCTACCACTGCTGCCGCACTGCTGGAGCACATTTCTGTTCTCAACCTGAAGCAAAGTTCTTAACCCGAGGTACTATTTCTGGGTTAGCAGAGTCTGTAACCTGAAGCGTCTGTAACCTGAAGCGTATGTAACCTGAGGTACCACTGTATTTGGTTTTTTTGGTTAAGGATCTCTCCTTTTACAGGTGGAGGCCAGCTGGATTTAAGTGCCCGAGGGTCAGACCAGAGTGAAGTCTGCTGGCTCAGTCTAATCCACCTCTGGGGCAGAGCCAGCCAAGTGGCCTGCCAGTGATTGGATTGGCCAGTTAGTGGGCAGGCTACAAGCCACTTCCCAGGCCAGCACAAAGCCCACTGTAGGGTTGCGCCGGCCTGTGAAAAAAGCCCAATACTGTGCGCCTCACCAGATTATGGTGGGTGAGAGAGTCACTGTCCCACAAAGGTTCCTGACCATCTAAGGTAAGTGTGCTTCCTTAAGTTATTGTGTTGCATTTAATTTCTTTGGTTAACTATTTCTCCTTTTACTTTTATCCATGGTTTGGTAGAAAATATTCATCGAGTGTGTGTGTGCGTGTGCACATTAAAGTCTTAAAGCAAAATGTTTCAATTGTTGAAGAAGGCAGAAGCCAAAATGTTTTACTCTAAGATATCAATAACTATGTTATGTTAGTCACTATAATAAACATATAGTCTTAGGATGCAATCTAACCCCAGTTAGATTGGGAATAAGTGCTGCAGAATTTGATAGGATTTACTTCTTTTCTGACTAGATATTGTTAAGATTGTGCTGATATATATCCACTATAAAGAAATGTGACAAATTATAACTGCACAATGTGCTGTCTCTTTCCTTCTGCAACTTCAGGGTGATGACCTGCAAAATTGCCAGTGCTGCTGGCTTCTGGGTACATCTAAGTGCAGCACTGTGGTATCTGACATAGAAAGCTACAAACCTATGATTTATATAACAAAATATAAAAAATCTTCAAGTGGATTTCCTCTTCTCAAGAAATTGAGATCCTCAAAGTGATGCTATTTTCTTATGGGTAGTTTAGGGTTTTGCTTCCCAAAATGTCAGCTTTCATCTTTATTTTATTTTTTTCTACTGGTGAGGAATGGAAGCCACAAAATTGTGGAGCCATGTCTAGAATATGAAAGACACACTGTGAGCTGACGTCTTTGAAGTCTCAGAGAGGATATAAACACCACATAATTAAGAAGCTACAAATGCAGTGGGATCTGGGAGGTCAGCATTCTACATTTTAAATATATATGTTCTTCAGATCTCATCTAATGTTCATAGAACAGGAGTGAGGAATTTATTTTTTATTTATTTTTTGTCTTGTGGGCAGGCAAACTATTCATTTTGAATTTCCCAGTAAGCCCTACCAACAACAAATGGTCTGGTTTCAGACAGCCTGGCATTAGTTATCCATGTTCTGGTAACCTCTTAATTAGATGACCGCAATGTGTCATATGTGGAGCTCTTTCAAAATGCTCCAGGAATTTACGCTGGTTCAAAACACAACAGCTAAAAGATTGCCAATAAGGAGTGGTCAGTATGAGCATATTCCACTGGTGCCTTGCCAGTTGTACTGCCTCATGTTCTGTTTCTGCTCCCTTTGCCACAGAGATATAGATCACATAGTCCTTCAGAGGTGGTTGGACTACAGCATCCATCACTCCTGATTATTGGTTTGATGGGAGTTGGAGGACAACGACATCTGGAGGGCCACAAGTTCCCCATCCCTCCTTGCAGCTTTGGACCAGGTAACATTAAGGATCACCTCATGCAACTAGACCCAGAGGTCTTCATTGGAGGCCCTTCTCCAAGTGCTCCTGCCAAGTGAGATGTGCTGAGTGGCCCCTGCGGAAAGGGCCATTCTAATTGTGTCTGCCTAACTTCAGAGTGCCCTCCCCAGAGCTGCTACCCTCTTTGATATTTTCACAGCACCAGATGAAGATCTTTTTTAAAAAAGAAAAAATCTTCCAGACCTTTAATTTATTGCTCAGTTTAAACTTGTGTGTCTCCCATGGGGCTGCCTACATTTTAATTTGTACTTTTATCTTGTATTTTGGACTTCAGAGATTTTGTATTCTTCATATTTTTAGCTGTTCTGAGAACCAGGCTAAAGAATGGGATATAATACACAAAATAAATATGCAAACAGAAGTGGGCATAGTGTGTCTGTGTCCTTGTACACAAAAGCATATGTATACTTTCCCCTCATATGCACATATAAAGAAGACATATAAATTGAAAGGTCCAGGAGTTTAATTTTTCTTGGAAGCCACACTTTCCCCTCATATGCACATATAAAGAAGACTGAAAACTGAAAGGCCCAGTGGTTTAATTTTTCTTGGAAGCCATATCTTCTTGCTTAAACCTAGGCTTCCTTATCCCCAATATGGGTCGTCTTGCATGTTACAGAGGGGCAAGAATGATACAAGTCTTGGCTCATCACAAAATATCCATACAAGAAGCAGCAACTATAGTCAATCTTTGCTTCCTTACAAGTGGATCTGTATCAGGGATGGGGAACCTATGACCCAGCAGCAGTCATGGAAATCCAACCCCATCAACATATCCAAATGTTTAGGCATGTAGTGTAGTGCCCCCACTCCCGGGAGCAAGGCCCAATGTAGGAAGGCGAACAAACCAGAAAAGGCAAAAATGCTTGCAGAAATGGGCCTGTGAGGCAAAATTGCTTACAAAAATGTGTATATTAACAGAAATCAGACTCAAATGCTGATGAATTTTCATGATTGTTATTTTTTAAGTTGTAATCATGGTCATCATTGCAAGCTGATGGTAATGTGGAGAACTGAGTTTAAGATTGGGGAAAGGAAAAATGGAGAGAAACTAAAATTAATAGATCTGCCTCTCCGAAAACATAGGTGAAGAAATGTTCAACCCAGGGAAGCCTGAGCAGTCAGATACATGTCAATTTACCCAGTGGAACCAAAGGATCCTAAATCCAAGCACGTCTTTTCAAAGAGATTGTGGAATTGGCTTAAAGATGCAAATGCCTTAGAAGTTCAAAGGTTATTGACTGCTTTCTGCATACATCAATTTTTTTGTAACCAATTTTGGATATTTTGATGGAGAGCAGTTCAAAGGTATATTTCAGCTGTGATGCACACTGTGGCTTTATATTGTCTCACTGAACTGATTATGCCTTTCCATCTTTGATTGGTGGCTTCCATGTTCTAAAACGGCATGGTAAGCATCAAAAGAAGTGAGTGTTTGCAAAACTAAAGCAGCAAAGCACTTTCTTCTTGAATCAGTCCACTTTCCTTATTCACATCTACCTCCCCCTCCCACACACATTTTAGGTGCTCAGGTAGCATAAATAATGTAATATTAATCATTAAAAAGTGTTGTTAGGAGACCCTCATTCCCTTCACAGAGCTACAATTTCCAGAATGTCCTGGGGAAAGGGATTTACTGTTAAACTACTCCAGGAACTGTAACCTCTGTAAGGGCAATAGCGGTCTCCTAACACCTATCAGCAGCGTTAACAAAGGACAACTCCCAGGATTCACTGACGGAAGCCATGGCTATTTAAAGTGGAAAATACTGCTTTAAAGCTATAGTATAGGATGCAGGTGGCGCTGTGGTCTAAACCACTAAGCCTCTTGGGCTTGCTGATCAGAAGGTTGGTGGTTCTAATCCCCATGACGGAATGAGCTCCCATTGCTCCGTCCCAGCTCCTGCCAACCTAGCAGTTCGAAAGCACACCAGTGCAAGTAGATAAATAGGTACCATTGTGGCGGGAAGGTAAACAGCATTTCTGTGTGCTCTGGCTTCTGTCACAGTGTTCCGTTGCTCCAGAAGCAGTTTAGTCATGCTGGCCACATGACCTGGAAAGCTGTCTGTGGACAAACACCAGCTCTCTTGGCCTGAAAGCGAGATGAGTGCCGCAACCCCATAGTCGCCTTTGACTGGACTTAACCATCCAGGGGTCCTTTATCTTTTACCTTTACAGATGGGCTCTTAGTCCCAAGGTCATCCAATGAAGTTGAAGGTTGGGAGATTCAAGACAAGCAAAAGGAAGTGCTTATTCACACCAGACACATAGTTAAACAATGGAATTTATTGTCACAAATTGTAGAGATGGCCACCAACTTCAATGGCTTTAGAAGGGAATTCAACAAATTCATGGAGGATAAGTCTACTATTCATGACGACTAGATCAAGTATCAGACGGAGCATTCCTCTTGATATCTGTTGTTGGGGATCATCAGGAGGCGAGTGCTTTTCCATTCATGTCCTGCTTGTGAGCTTCTCATAGGAATCTAGAACTAATGTGGGAAACGCTTAGCTAGACATGTCTTTAGTCTGATCCAGCAGGCCTGTTCTTTATGTACATGAAACATTTTATACAATAGATGATGAATCTAAAACTTCATTGGGCAAATTCCCTTTCCTTCATACGGTCTCAAAATCAACTTTTATATTCAGTCTTCCTTTTTTAAAATATTACAATGGTGTAATGCATTGCCATGACCTTTTCAGTATATCATCCGTTGATTGGGCAGCCATTTCACTGTTTCTTATGTTAATCCCAGAGCCCCACTGGGAACATACAAAATGGCAAAGATATTTCAAAAGCTTAAGATTAAAATGCCGCAACAGTGCTTCGGATGTTAAAAGTGGCAGTGCTTTTATTGGTTCCAATTAAAAATAAGAACTGTAGAAGAGGCAGGTGCCTCGTGTCATAATGATCCCACAATATAATATCGGTTTTCTTTATATATATAAAAAAGATTTATGCATAAAAAAGCACAGAGTATCCGTATTTCCATTGACCTTCAAGGGGTTTGTTGCTTCTCAGCACATTAGGAAACCAATCCATCGATCACGGGTAGCAGGAAGCTTCAAATGAATGTGTCACCAATGTTACGGAAGCAAATGTGTATTAACTGCACACTTATTGCAAAGGATACATTTAGAGGGTGTCAATGGTTCTATGATCATGCATAATACTCCAGGTGTTAAAAAAAATACTGACATATTGCTCTCCAGGGAAGGGTTGTATAAGGAAGTAGAAAATGTCAAATAAATGTATTCAATGAACTATCATGAAACAAATGGGGAAGGGGCTGCTCATTCTTGCTACAACTCTCATCATGCAATAATACCCTGGGAGTTTTTCTACTGAAAATGGGAACTGCCCTGTTAGCTCCAAGGTAATTTGGCCTGTGGATTTGCAAAGCCACATCCTCCAGCATGACTATAAGGACATGTTTGCAGTTTGACAATTTTTATCTGTGGCTCCATCAGGGCCCCACTTAGCAGAATGAGTGCTAAGTGCAGGGGTGCCTTATCACATTTTATTTTTCAATTAAATTTCAATACTTTATTATTCTACATCCATCACAAATACGATTAGATCAAATTTGTCTTTGAAAAACAAAACATGAAGATGATATAACATAATAATCCAGAAATTTGGGGCATATTAAATTTATCACTCTTTGAAGTAAGTGGATTTCTACATATTGCCATTTTGAAAGCCGTCCCTTGTAAAGACCAGAGTCTAAAATTACTTCACAGAGGACTTAAAAGTAGCCTTAAAAGATAAGACGTTTCCTGCCTTCAGGCTTACAATCTAAAAGACACAGCACAAAAGGAAAAGGGATTGGGAAAGAGGGAGGGAGGGAGGGAGGAGGGAGGGAAGAGAGGGGGTGTGGCATGGGGAGAGAGGGAAAGTTTTGAGGGCCTAACAGAGAGGTCTGAAGTTCCTCACCACGATATAGATAGTATTATTAATCAGAGAATTTCAAAAAATTTCCACCCATCAAATGAAAATTCAGATGCAAAGAGGATAGAGAAGTGTTCTATAACATTTTTTTTCCAGGGAACGGAAGCAACATAAAAAGAATGAAAGAAACCTTTGGGTCCTGCCAAGTAGGCATAGCTCCCAGTGAATGTCTGTTCATTTCCATGACTTGTAAATATCACCTGAAAGTATACTGAAATGAAGATCACAGGGTTTTTAGACAGCTCATCAAGTATACAAAGAATGGGTGAGGTGGGTGAAGCCACAGAGGCCAGCCCTATTCTTTGCTGCCATTGTATCCTGCAGATACAATGCACATTGGACACACATGAGAATGTGAGTTTATGAAGAGGTCTTCCATGTATGAGTAAGGAATCTCCATGTGTGGAGGACCTCTGTGCTTGTATGTTGATATGCATATAGACACTTCTCCGGGGCACCAAATAAGTGTCGGGTCTCTGGGCATGACCCTTTCCCTATAGAAAGGGGATTCTGTTGTCTGAACACTACTTATATATCCTGGAAGCTTGCACCCTTGTAAGGAGGGATTAACTTGTCTCCTGTTACATGACACAGCCAGTTTCTGGGGGCCAGCATTTTGGTTTGGGGGGGGGGTATTTTTTTATTTTATTTTTTTAATTATGTTTTTGTGGGGCACACACATGCTCAGAAGGCACTGTGCCCCAGAACAGGAAGCAGGCACCAGGTGGCCTGGAGCAGGCTGCCAGGGGCCGTGCTAGGTTCAGTGGCTGCCATCAGGCCTTGCACAGCCTTCCCAGGGCCACGCTATGCCCTGTGTCATTCCCGGTGGTCGCCTGGTCTTACATGACCTTTCCGGGGCCACTCAGCCTCCCATCGTGAGCAGGAGGTTGAAGACAGCAAAGGTAAGAGAGGGGAGGAGTAGGCGTGTGAGGAAGGGGTTAGTGGCAAGGAGGGGGTGAGCAAGGGAGATGTGGTGGGTGGGGGTACCCCGATGGGGGGGTTGTCTTGGTTTTTGATCCCCAGAATATGGCAACCCTTTTTTTAGGGAATTGCTACAAGCTGTCCTAGATCCGCTTGTACAAATTCCAGGGAGCCAACAAAGCCTGGGCCTGGGGGTATTGTAGAAGTCCTGCTTTTCCATTCCAGCTAGCATTGGGTTGCTTTGAACCAAGTGATTAGTGATATAGGGATTTTATGCATTGAATTTCCTTTAGCAGATTAGAAGAGCTAATGTTTTGCACGCAGAAGATCCCAGATTATATATCTGAGATTTGTCCTGTGGGAACTCATGGGCTAACTAGGTCTGGGTGATGCCCCTGCCTTGGGGCCCTGAAGGAACAACTGCCAGTTAGTGTAGGCCATGGGTAGCCAACATGGTACCCTCCATATGTTGTGGACTCCAGCTTCCAACAGTCCCACCCAGCATGGCCAGTTGTCAGGGATTGTGGGAGTTGTAGTCCAAAGTATCTGGAATGTACCACACTGGATATCTCTGGTGTAGATAACAGTGATGCAGATGGACCAATGACCTGAATACATGATAAGGCAACTTCAGATGCTCAAGGCCCATGGAATGGCAACTCTCCACATTCAACTTTTAAACAAACTTGCTGAATTCAATAATTCACATTTTTTCATTTTGTAATAGCGATTAAGTGCATTTTCATCAGGAACATTTTAAAACATGTTTCACTTTTCACAATATTAATGTTGACAGTGCTCCTTTATCAGTGTTTTAATTAACAACAGGTAAGGGAGCCCCAGCGAGGATGACATGCTGCTACTTCTCCTTGATTTAATGTCTGCTCTGGAGACTTTGCCTGCAACTCAGAGCTCAAATTGTCTTATCTTGTACATTTCTGCCTAGCATTGCTGCCTCATGTAATTGTCATTTTCACCGTCTGAAATATTTAAAAACACAGCACTGCTGCAGAACAACTGTCTGTTCTTGAGAGGCACATGGGAAGCTGGATGCTTTTGATCAAAGACAAGATCCTAACTTGAAAGGAACACTTCACTGGCAAATACATTATATGGGGTTTTCTGGGTGTATGTGTGTTGTAAAGGAATGGGGCTATCTTGATTTTAAATACAGTGAAATTTTCATTGTGGCTATTGTCCATATTTTCAGACCTTAGTAAAACAGAAGAAAGAGCTCAAAAAGCCAATAAGTTATAAATTATCCATTTGGACTATTGCATAAATTGCTGGGGGAGGGGAAGCCCTTGAGTTCATGAGACACCATATATGGAAGCCTCCATATACCTGTAGTGTCCTTCATATGAAGTCTCCAGGTATATGAACGGCTATTCAATTCTTTCCTTCCCATATCTCCTGCATAGGATAAGCTGACCGCCATGCAATGCAAACACACATTTCTCTCTCCTTTTCCAGCTTAAGTAAACTTGAAGGGTATGACCCTGTTTAGCTGGCCACAGACATGGTGGGTTCATCTGCCCCTTGTCTTATTGCATGTCGAAGGGAAACGATATCCAGCTGGATCCAGGAAGTAATACAATCATCTTTGTGAGGGCATGATGTCACCCTTATTAAAGAAGATGGTCACATGGCTACTCATGAAGAAACCTTATTTGAACCCAGAAGATCTGAATAACTATTGAATAATGCTAAATACTCTCTCATTGAGCAAGATAAGCATCACTTAAGCGAGAGATTCCCAGACAAGTTCAGGCACCCTTTGATGAGACTGTTTTTCTGGATTCATTTCAGCTGTGGTTTTGGCACACAAACTGTGTGGGTTCCTCTGTGAGATAACCTCTGTCAGGAGAGAGAAAGGAGGGATGACAGCCTTTTGATTCTTGGCAACTTTTGATACAATCTAGCATGGTACCTTTCTGGAAAGGCTGTTTGAATTGAGTCTGGGGCATGGGGCTTCATGGCAGTCTTTCCATATGTAGTTGAATGGCCATTTCCATGATTAGACAGTGCTGCAGAATTTCTGTGCAATCCCATGGCAATTATGTTTTGAGGCCCTGCAAAGTTCTGTGCTTTTTCATACCTGAAACTGCTGAGTGAAGTCATCCAGTGAATCTGAGGACCCATCTACATTATACACTTATAAGCAGTATCATACAATTGGCTTCCCTCAAAGAATCCTGGGAAATGTAGTTTGTTAAGGGGGATGAGAGTTGTTAGGAGACTCCTATTCCACACATAGAGCTACAGATCTGAGAATGCTTTAAGTCAATCCCTCTTCCCAGGGAACCTTGGGAATTGCAGCTTTGTGGGAAACCTCAGGTCAGGGGACAGACTGTGGACACCCAAAGCTCACTTTCTGGCATTCTAACCCCTCCCTCAATTCACACCCCTCCCCCCAGGCCACCCCCCTTACTGTCCTTACTGCATACCATAATACATATACACACACCTGGTTGGAATGTGTCATTGAATTCCTGTTTGTTTAGTTGGAGGCTAGAAAGTGAGTGTGTGTACAAAGGTAGATTATACATTTGTTGCTCCGCCCATTTTTTGCCTGGGCCCACCCATCACTGGGGACGCAGGTGGCGCTGTGGGTTAAAGCCTCAGCGCCTAGGACTTGCCGATCAAAAGGTCGGCGGTTCGAATCCCTGCGGCGGGGTGCGCTCCCGCTGCTCGGTCCCAGCGCCTGCCAACCTAGCAGTTCGAAAGCACCTCCGGGTGCAAGTAGATAAATAGGGACCGCTTACCAGCGGGAAGGTAAACGGCGTTTCCGTGTGCGGCTCTGGCTCGCCAGAGCAGCGATGTCACGCTGGCCACGTGACCCGGAAGTGTCTCCGGACAGCGCTGGCCCCTGGCCTCTTAAGTGAGATGGGCGCACAACCCCAGAGTCTGTCAAGACTGGCCCGTACGGGCAGGGGTACCTTTACCTTTACCTTTTACCCATCACTGATCTGTGGCTCTTGGAAGGTTACTGGGAAGGGAATGTGGCCCTCAGGCTGCACACCCCTGATATGTTTTACTTTTTATGCAGTTTGAATCTAATTTTATATATTGCCTAGTGAGCTTGTTGCATGAAGTGACTGAGAAATGCAAATGATAAACAAATATATATCCCTCAATCTTTATCATAAGTCATTAATGGAACTGCTGCATCCGTAGACCTGCACATCTCTCTTTGAAATGCTATGCCTCTTGGTGTCTGGTTTTGATACTGAGATAAGAGCCTCTCATCTTCTCAAGTGCTGTTGCCTCAGTGACATAGCAATCGACTCTATGGAATGGGAAAGTTAAAAATATGCATGAAAGCAGTATTGGACCTCATTTCTATAACTGTCTCACTAGTTACACACACATGATTTTGAGCATTCATGAAGAATTCAATGTCTGACATTCATTCAAACTCCCAGAATATATATTTTTCAAAGGAAGAGAAACTGCTGAGACAACTTAAACATGCAGCAGAATGAAGTGGGAGAATCATGAGGGGGCAAAATGGAGTGTTGCAATTGAGACTTGAGGCCAGCATTGGAGGCTAAGAGACTCCCCTTAGAAACATAGAATTGTAGAGTTGAAAGAGCCCCTGAGGGTCATCTAGTCCAACCCCCTGAAATGTGGTAATGTCAACTAAAGCATCCATGATATATAGCCATGCAATATCTGCTTAAAAACCTTCAATGCAAGAGACTCCACAACCTTCCAAGGAAGTACATTACACTGTTGAACAGCTCTTACCATCAAAAAGGTATTCCTGATATTTAGTAGGCATCTCCTTTCTTATATATGATTACTCATAAGTAAGGACATCAGAGAATTCCAAAGAAGACAGGAACAGGAGTGGAAATTGCTAATGTTCACTGATTCGTGCCATGTCTGGAATGGAAATTAATCTAGTGAATACAATCTGCATTTGCTGCTGCTGTTACTTTGAGTCCTCAAAGAAGATGTAATTGATTACAAACCCTATTTGCATTGTGTTTCCTTTGCATTGAAATTAATGGGATGGAATGATGAAATGCCAATATAATTTATGCCAATTATTACATAAATAATGTAAGTTATATACTTTGACCACAGTGGGTAGTGAGATTAATAAAATAGTTTTTTTGGCAGAAGACAAACTGTGGAAGGACGGAAACAGTGCTGCATGCATCAAATACAGTGTTGAATGAAAAACAATGTTTTCCTGCATTCATATTGATGAGTAATTATATGTGAGAAGACAATGAACAGGGTCCTGGCTCAGCACACATCTAAAACCACCATCTTCCCCTACTTCACCTCCAGTAAACCACCATCCCCCAATAAAACCCTTTCTGTTGCAAGAAAAGAGGGAGTCTGTGATGGCAAAGGCAGGCATTTCAGATTCCCTGTGAAATGGTACTTTCCTGCTGAGGAGGGCAAAGGAACTAAATGCCCCAGTGTTCCTGATGAGAATGTGATGTAGGTTGCATCTGCTTCCACCAGGGGAGTTCTCTGCTTCCACCTTTGCCCCAAGCACCTTCCCCTGATCCTCCTGAGGTGTGCTTGGAGGTCCCAACTATTGATAGTGCAACAGCAAATATCAATCCATGTGCAACTTAAGGACTCTTTCTATTGGTGCTAAAGTTAACTAGCCAAGAGGGAATGGGTGGAGTTGTTTAGCAAGCAGGCAGAGTGGCATGGTATTTACAAGAGTGCCATGTGCCCTGATTGACTGTGTAGTTCTGAATGAGGTTTTTTTTCCTGTATGTTTGATTGTATGTCTCTGCTATGTGCAAGGCCTGAAGTAAGAAAGACAAAACCTCTATGCTCCTTTCTCCTCAAATAATATGCTGTTTTCCATCTGGTTTCCTTAGTTAAGTGCTGCCAGGATTCCTTTTCTCTCTGGACTCCGTCTATGTTACGTTAACACTGGAAAGGAGAGGAAGGCAATTAAGGTGGCTTTTGAAGTGCTGTGAATGTTTTGTGTGTGCTCATTTGGATCAATTTCCTTTTGATAGCAAAGCCTATTGGGGGCTATAAATGGATGTGCAAGCATCCCTCACTGCCGTCATATCCTCTACAAACCATGGAACTAATTTTGCAGCTCTGCTTATGCACACAAACATTTCCATCACCTCTAGGTGGAATTGCAAAAGGAGAGCAGTGTCATTCAGCACTTGTGCAGGCCCTGGGAGAGAGCAAGGAAAGGAAGATGGGATGAACAAGTGATTGGTACCATTAAATACATCATTGGCTACTGTGTCTGCTGCACCACACACATGGGCCTGACCCCTGGCTTGGGGAAGGACTGTACCTGGGTGGTGGAGCATCTGCTTTGCATGCATGAAGTCCCAAATTAAATTCCTGGCATCCAGATATGGTTGGAAGAAACCTCTGGTTGAAATCCCTGAGAGCTGCTGCCAGCCATTGCAGGCATTAGTTAGCTAGAGGGATCAATATTCTGACTCAGTATGAGGCAGCTTCCTGTGTTCCTGTTGTGCTTTGCCATGCCACACATATTGCAGTAAGGCAGGGACTAATTGGGGCAGTCACCTGCCCATTTTACTTGCATCACACTTAGTGTGTATGCTTAGTATACATATATAAGGACATGCAATGTCCTTAATAAATAAACACTACAAATAAATTATTCATTGCCATGAATATGAATTGGGCTATAAAAATACTAATAAGCCCATTCAAACTTCCACAGTTCTGTCACCAGAAAACAACTATAAATTCAACTTTTAATAAAATGTGCTCTCCATTATTCTCTCTTCATAAGACTTCTCTTGCTTCTTCTTTTTTACTATTATTATTGCAGTCTGCCTAATGAATTATCAGAATTCTGCTCAATAATCTATTGACAAGCATGCCAGGGTCAGTCCAGCATTCCTCTTTTATCTTTGCTGTCTCTTCCTGCAGGCAGCTCAGCCGATCACTACATGCCAGAAAAATCACATGCGGCAGTTTCTAATATTGATGTTAAAAATATTTTTTGGATACAATTGCATTCTTACCCTGTTCTGGAAACTTTTGCCTCTGTGGGGCATGATTTACATTCATTGCACCAGGTTGTTTCATCTGAAAGCAATCCTTGAGTAGTGGTGGTGGGAACCCAACTTTTCCTCCAACCTTTGTTGATCAGGTCAACTGGGAATAACTTTCCCTGCCACACTTAAGTATTTATTTAAGTCAGTCAGTCAGTCAGTCAGTCAGAGAAGAGGAGTAAGAAGAGGGAACAGCAACTTCTGAACATCTTGTCCTCTCCTTCAACAAGGTGGTGCAGATAAGGCCCAGCAGGAAATGTAAGTGAATGAACAGCAGCAAACATGGCAAAGGGAAGCAGAGGGCACCGTCCACAAAAAATTTGCTCGAGAGCTTCCCAAAACTTGGGATTTGAGATTATCCCCAAACCTTCTGGGGCAAAGCATGCATAACCTTATCATGGGGTGGGTGAAATTTTCAACCCCAGGGCCAGAGTCCAATCTTGATAGGAGATAAATAATTATACAGCTTCTAGAAGTCATCTGAAGGAAGCCCTGTATAGGGAGGTTTTAAATGTTTGATGTTTTATTATTATTTTTATATCTGTTAAAAGGTGCTCAGAGTGGCTGGAGCAACCTGGTCAGATGGGTGGTTACAAATCATAAAATTGTTGTTGTTGTTTCTTCTGGGGGCCACATTCCAGTGGTGAATGGGATCAATAGTGGGCACAGCAACAAATCCAAGTTTTATCCTTTGTTCAACAGGCTGGTTGCTACATACGCTCACACCCTCTGCCGTCAATCCTAGCAAGCGAGCGACATTTTTAGAGCCCATGTGTACATTCCAGCCAGGAAAAGAACTTATCAAGGAGAATACAATGAAGGTTTGGTGAGAGATGTGCTCTGTCGAGAATGCCAAGGGCCAGATAGAGGACTTGTGGGCCACATTTGCCCTCCCTAGCCCTATGCAGCTGCAGAAGAGTTAGAATCATTACCTCAAATAAGTAAGACAGTCACCACCTGACTTGCCCACCACAACTAGTACCATAGGTATGAAGTGGGAGGCTGGAATGGATATACATCCAATGCCTGGGCCAAAGTTCCACCTAGATCTGTAATCAATAAAGTTGTTGCCATTTTTAATCCAGATTGTTGTCCACTTGAGGTTGTACTGTCACACTTCACATAGTATTAGGCCAGGAAGGAAGGGAGGAACTGGGACTGGGACTGTAACATTGCCTGTTTGGTCTTCCTGACCACTCTGGTTGTGGTTGTTTTCTTCATTGTTGTTGTTGTTGTTTGTTTTGTTTTGTTTTGTTTTTTGTCTCTTTGCCTCTTCCTTGCCCTTATTTGACTCCTTGTTTCCTCTCCTTTTTTTCTTTTCTAAAATAAATAAATAAATTCCCTGGGCACACACCCTAATGAAATATGCTGTGCATGCCTACAAACAACATAATGGCTGAAAGTTATTGTGGTCTCACTGTGACCACAATAACAAGCAATAAGCTTTCAGAGAAAGCAACCCATGCCACCAGAGGTCTATATATGAAGCAGGCTTCCGCCTTCTCAATCCAGTTCATGCTTCTGATGAACTAAGTTGTTGCCTGTCAAAACTCTGGCCAAAATAAACTGGCTCAGCTGCAAATAGAAATCTATGTATATTCCAGTGTGAACTGATCGGATTTGCACCTCCAGGACTCATTTGCAAATTGGAACTTAATTATCCTTCAGAATTTGCACTTCTCTGAATGTGTGATACACTTGGCTATGAAAGGAGTACCAAAATGAAAGCATACATTGAGATTAAATGTTTATAAATGCATGTTTTGTGGTAAAATGTTATTTAAATAGTAATTAAATATATTTTTTTTCATAAAGATATTTTGTGGGGAAATTTAGAAATTGAAATGGAAGTGGGATTGAAGTGAATTGTGAGTGTAACCTGCTACAACATTTGAGTTCTGCTTCCACATCAGTTTTCTGCTCATCAAGCTTCTTTGCTAGGTCATAAAGCTAGCTTGGTAGTAGTGAAAAACATATTGTCTGTCCTTTAAAGCACAATGCTAAACACTGTTCAAATATTGTTAATCTCCTTCAATTAATGATCTGCCTTTTTAAAATACTTCTTAGATGGGGATTGGGGAAATATGCAATCTTTTTTTCAATTGACTTTTAGGATATAGAAATGATGGTGTTCACATTTAGCTCCCTCTACATCCCCTTTAATTCCTATACTGGACAACCTATCCTTCCTCTTTACAGTTAAATATGTATAATATAAACAATGGAAGACAGCAGAAATTTATAGAATTAAGGGTATTCTTCCTAATAGTCAACCTATTTCCATGTCTGCCCTAAAAGGGGGGTGGGGGTGGAAATATACTACATACATACTACATACATATTCAGTTAATTCAAATTAGCAAATTATATTTGCTAAATCTTTAGCTTGTAAGGGGGATTGCTTACGTTCTCTAACTACTTTTGAATCCTTATTTGCTGAAATATCTCTGAATTCTAAAGGCTTGGAATCCAGTATTTACAAATTTCTAATAAGACAGGCAATGTCAGACTGGTGAACATAAATGGGATCAAATTTGAGTAAATAATCCATTAAAAACTATATAGGATTCAAGAATCCACTTTAAAAATGATACTTAGGTGGCATTGGACTCCAGTATGCCTTTCCAAAATCAATACAACTATCTCTCCACTGTGCTTGTGATGCTGTGATTCTGTTGGAACTTATATGCATATGTGGTGAGAATGTGAAGTTTTATAAAGTTTTTGGGGAAAGGTTTTTACCATTATCTCGAAAATCATAGATCAATCACTAACACCAGATCGAGTCTTGGCCATGCTTTTGATAGAAAGCCATACAAATCCTACAGTATCTCATAAGACACATGTCTTTCCATTACCAGCAGTGGCAGGAACATCAACAGTCAGTAAATGGAAATCTTGCTCACCTCCCTCTGTTGATTATAGGTGTCATAAAGTCTGGGATATAGGTCTCTGAGCTTCTCACATATCAAAGAAAAGTAGCTATGGGCGAATCTAAATCAGATCATTTTTATGCCATCTGGTCTAAATTTTTGATATACATCAATACAACAGGGACAGAGAATAGACTCCCAGTAATCCAATTAAGTTTGTGGAGAGGTTATATTTTAGAAGAGTAGAGTAAAATGATTTCTCAGTGCCTTGTGACTATAATATGCATATTATAAATTAATGTAGCACATTATTTTCCCCTTTCTTCACCTCCCTCTTATCCATTCTGGTCCGTCCCCCCTCCTATCAGTATGTTTGATGCTGGTTGTATTTTGTCCTTACTTTAAAAATTAATAAAGTTACTTTAAAAAAATATTGTTAAACTTTCTGACAAGGTTTTGCAGAAATGAATGTACACCCTTTTGTTCCCTTTGATATGGCATACCTACTTCTTATAGTTTATTTTTGTTCTTATAGAGCAGTAAATGCATATATCGTCTTCCTGTGTACAAAAACATTCCATCAACTATTAGTGCAAGAATGCATTTTTTTGTGCCTTGTTGCCTAGATAATAGAGTAAACCTTCCTGGCTCAGTGCAATCTCTAAAATACAAATTTGGCAAATTGCCCACTAACCTTTGCAATGCAATTATCGCTTGTGTTGAACATGTATTGACTTTACTTTAGACATGTAGGAGACTTCCTTATCCTAAGTCAAAAGACCAGTCCATCTAGATCAGTATTGACTATGCTGACTGGTAGCAGCTCACCAGGATTTCAGGAAAGAGGCACAAATACAAGATGGGTGACACCTGGCTTGAGAGCAGTACATGTGAAAAGGATCTAGGAGTCTTGGTTGACCACAAACTTGACATGAGCCAACAGTGTGACGCGGCAGCTAAAAAAGCCAATGCAATTCTGGGCTGCATCAATAGGAGTATAGCATCTAGATCAAGGGAAGTAATAGTGCCACTGTATTCTGCTCTGGTCAGACCTCACCTGGAATACTGTGTCCAGTTCTGGGCACCACAGTTCAAGAAGGACACTGACAAACTGGAACGTGTCCAGAGGAGGGCAACCAAAATGGTCAAAGGCCTGGAAACTATGCCTTATGAGGAACGGCTAAGGGAGCTGGGCATGTTTAGCCTGGAGAAGAGGAGGTTAAGGGGTGATATAGATAGATAGATAGATAGATTCTTTATTGTCATTACACAAGTGCAACATTGCACAAGTGCAACGAAATTGGATGCCATCCCTTAAAAACAACAAAAGCAAAACAACAACAACAACCAAACAAACCACATTCCAGCCACACCCACACCCACACCCATCAAACTCCCAGGTCACACTATCGAGTTACAGCATTTAAAAAGGCCACAGCTCTTGGATAGAAACTATTTTTCAGTCTATTTGTCCTTGACTTGATGTTTCTATATCTCCTGCCAGAAGGCAGTAGTGCAAACAGACTGTATCCCGGGTGAGATGCATCCTGCAGGATGTTGTTTGCTTTCCTAAGACAACGGGAACTGTACAGTTCTTCCAAAGATGGGAGAGGATGACCAATAATCCTTTGGGCTGTGGTTATGACCTTCTGGAGCACCTTCCTCTTCCTAGCTGTACAACTGGAGAACCAGGCACAAATACAGTATGTGAGAATGCTCTCTATGGAGCCTCGGTAGAAGGACACCAGCAGTCTCTCACTCAGATTGTTCTTCTTTAAAAGTCTGAGGAAATAAATTCTCTGCTGGGCCTTCTTCACCAGAGCAGTGGTATTTGCGCTCCAAGTCATGCCCTGATCGATAGTCACTCCCAAAAACCTGAATTCCGCCACCCTCTCCACCCGTTCCCCTTTGATATACAAGGGCTGAATGTCCGCCTTTTTTTTCCTGTAATCCACCACCAATTCCTTGGTCTTAGCCGTATTAAGAGCCAGATTGTTCTCTCCACACCAAACACAAAGCCGCTCCACCTCGTCCCGATAGGCGGACTCATCCCCTCCTGAAATGAGCCCCACCACCGTAGTGTCATCAGCAAACTTGATGATTTTGTTGCTGGGATAGATGGCTGTACAATCATACGTATAGAGAGTATAGAGCAGGGGACTCAACACACAACCCTGTGGTGAGCCGGTGTTAAGGCTAAGGGCTGTGGACATATGTGACCCCACTCTAACCCTCTGAGAACGTTCTGACAAAAAATCCAAAACCCAGAGACAGGTGGAGTTGGAGAGTCCAATCGCCTCTAGCTTGGACACCAGTCTATGGGGGAGGATAGTGTTAAAAGCAGAGCTAAAATCCACAAACAGCAGCCTCACATAACTCCCCGGCTGCTCCAGATGGGACAGAGCAGCATGGAGAGTGATAGTGATAGCGTCTTCCGTGGATCTATTTGCCCTGTATGCAAACTGGTAGTTGTCAAAAGTTGATGGAAGACAGGAAATTATATGACGGCGCACCAGTTTCTCAAAACACTTCATGATGATTGGAGTCAGTGCAACTGGTCTGTAGTCGTTCAAACTACTGATTGTAGATTTTTTAGGCAGAGGAACAATAGTTGACGACTTCAGGCAGGGTGGGACAATAGACTGGTGTAAGGACTTGTTGAAGATCTTAGTAAAGACCTTCACCAGCTGATCCGCACAGCCCTTCAACACCTTTCCCGTGATGCCATCAGGTCCAGCAGCCTTCCTCGGATTCACCATCCTCAATACCTGTCTCACCTCATGCTCCTCTACAGTGAATGAGGGGCCCCTATGGGCTGGTGGCTGTAATACCGGCGTCTCAGGTGGCTCCTTCTCGAAGCGAGCAAAGAAAAAGTTAAGCTCCTCCGCCAGCAAAGGGTCACCATCGACAGCACCAAGGTTAGGTTTGTAGTTGGTAATATGCTGAATCCCCTGCCACATCTGTCTTGTGTTGTTACTCCTTAAATTATCCTCAATCTGATAGCCTCAATATGATAGCCATGTTCAAATATATCAAAGGATGTCACATAGAGGAGGGAGAAAGGTTGTTTTCTGCTGCTCCAGAGAAGCGGACACGGAGCAATGGTTCCAAACTACAAGAAAAAAGATTCCACCTAAACATTAGGAAGAACTTCCTGACAGTAAGAGCTGTTCGACAGTGGAATTTGCTGCCAAGGAGTGTGGTGGAGTCTCCTTCTTTGGAGGTCTTTAAGCAGAGGCTTGACAACCATATGTCAGGAGTGCTCTGATGGTGTTTCCTGCTTGGCAGGAGGTTGGACTCGATGGCCCTTGTGGTCTCTTCCAACTCTATTATTCTATGATTCTATGATTCTCCAGCCCTACCTAGAAATGTGGGATTGAGCCTGGGACCTTTTAAATGCTAAGCACATGCTCTTCCACTGAGCCACGACCCTTCTCAATAAGTTTCTGAATCCATATAGACCTCGGAATCCAAGTTTCTGAATCCATATAGACCTATAGCATCAACACATCCAGTGTTGTGTCAAGTCACTGTTTGGTCAGCTATTAAAGTTTCAAGCATTTCCATACATTTATAAAACCAGTTTTGACACAGAAGGAGCAGACTTTGCACTAAAGGAAATCAGATGCTCAAAGCACACAAATCACTGGCTTTTTTTTTTAAGCACTGGGAAAGCGTTGATTCTCTCTAGGGTAGCTGTCATTCCTTCCACAACAGCCTGGCATTATAGCAACCTCCCACCCCTGCTCAGCTACATTTCCCTACCTCCACTCAAAATGTATTTTCCAGCTAAAACAAAGAAATGCCCAAAATGTTGATCTCAGAACACGGGGCATGATGTTTTGCAGATGGGAGTACTTTCTTGCTTGTTTAAATAGCCTGCTTTTCAGAAGAACCCCACAAACTGGTCTACATAGAAATATTACAGCAAATGTCATTAATTAAAACAATGTAATACAGCAGCAAAAAAAAAATGAGCTGCAAGGGATTTGTAAAACAAGAAAGATAGTATTTAGAGTGCCCTGGTGGTCTGGTGGTTAGGGAAGGGAGAGAACACCTTGGATGGAATATCAGGAGCTAGATGTTGGACAGCTCTCTAGAGTGTTCCAGCTCCCCTTATGGCAAAATGGTGCTCAGGTGGACCCTTGATGGTGGCGAGGAAGGAGTGCTCATCTCAACTGGCCTCTGGGAGTTAGGTAGTGGGCATCTCTCCAGACTGTTCTGTCTTCCTTCTTGCTTCTCTCCCCAGAGTTCCACTCAAGGTCATCTGTTTTAATTATTTTTAATATTATGTTCTTAAATTATTTCAACCATCTTGAGACCCCATGGTGAAGGGCACATAAAGAATCTTAATACAAACAACATTTGAAGAATAATAAAACAATAATCAGCACTTAAAGCATATTAAGGTTTAGAACATTTAAGTTTTGATTATTGTTTAAAATTTACACAATCTAACACACTCACTCATCCAAAGAACATATTATTTAAATGCTGAAATCAACTTGAAATACCTAGGTTAATATTTTTTTTAAGGTTTTCTTCATCGGGCAGTTGAAACTTAAAAGTGAGAGTTCCCTAGCTAGAGTGTGGCCTCAGAAATGGACCCCTCATATATCCTTGCTAACTTAGTATCCACCCATATTGGGAGGCAGAGAAGGGTACCCTTATCAGGTGTGGCAGGCAGGTGTGGGAGCAGGGTGTCCTTTATGTTTTCACATGTTTTGGTGAAAGCCCTGAGGATCTCATGAGGCAGGGATGGGAAACGTGTGGCACCCTTATTAGACTACCAACTCCCATCAGCCCCAGCAAGCATGGTCAAAGATCAGGGATGAGGGGATGAGTCCATTGACACTTTAAGAACTGTAGGTTCCCCAGCCCTGATGGAAGGTGTAGGTGAACACTTGTGAACCACACCAAAATCCCCATTTAAACTGCATAATTGGAAATTTGGGAGTGGGGAAGGATAGTAGAAAGATGGGTTTCCAATTTTTAAAATATAATAATAACTAAAAATGTGAATTTTATTTTACTTCTACTTTTTGCACATTTGAGAGCTTGTATGAGCTGGACCATAAAGAAGGCTGATTGCCGAAGAATTGATGCTTTTGAATTATGGTGCTGGAGGAGACTCTTGAGAGGCCCATGGACTGCAAGAAGATCAAACCTATCCATTCTGAAGGAAATCAGCCCTGAGTGCTCACTGGAAGGACAGATCCTGAAGCTAAGGTTCCAATACTTTGGCCACCTCATGAGAAGAGAAGACTCCCTGGAAAAGACCCTGATGTTGGGAAAGTTTGAGGGCACAAGGAGAAGGGGACGACAGAGGACGAGATGGTGGGACAGTGTTCTTGAAGCTACCAACATGAGTTTTGAGTTTGACCAAACTGTGGGAGGCCATGGAAGACAGGAGTGCCTGGTGTGCTCTGGTCCATGAGGTCATGAAGCGTTGGGCACGACTAAACAACTAAACCACAACAAAAATGAGGCACAAAGGAGATGAAACATGTGCATACATCTTGGAAAGGATGGCAGCATTAATTAATTCCTCTTAAGGGTAAGCAAGATGTCATCTGAGAACAGAATCATGTAGAAACACAAGAAAATGTTAAAATGTCCTGCAAAACAATTCCTACAATCAAGCTTTCAGAGTAATTGAGGATTTTGTATTTTGAGTTATTTTAGGGAAGGAGGGTAGGTTTCTACGTCACAAATCCGGACTTGTAAGAACGTCGCTTTCTCCCAAATGACTTTAATCAAGTGGCAGAGATGCAGAAGAAATGCTTTCAAGCAGGAGGAGTGCTTTTGGCAAGCAGATACATGGAACATACTGATATCGGTTTCTTTTTTGTGTGTACAGTTATCACTGTTGCATTTTTATTATTTAAAGATGTTTGCAAAAGCCCAGCATCAAGGCTATAACTTTCACAAATGGAAGAGACCATCTCTAAGCAGTGAGGGATATGTGTGATTACATTGTATCAAACACATACATGCTGCCCCATAAAGATTTTAGGTCTGGGACATTGTGTAACGCGCAGAATGTTGTTGGCCAAGCTGCCAACACAGTCATTGTTGCAGTTGCTACAGTTTGAAGAGGCAGTGTATGTGAGCATCCATGACAAGTAGGGAACCCTCCCCACCACACACACACACACACACACACACACACATGGAACCACAAGCCCCAGATTTCCAGTTTTCATTCAACACAAAGAATCAATTTCTAGCATTTGTAGAACCTGAGATACAAAGTGAAATGTGCAGGCACCGATTTTCTCATTTTTTTCCTGTGAAATTAGCCTGCTATCCCCTTTCCATGTCTTACTTTGAGATAACATAACATTTAAAATAGGGTGGAGAATTTTGAAAGACCATTTATGTACAGCTATCTCCAACCATCTCTGCCACATCCAATATTGCTCAGAAGATCCCCCAACAATCAGGAGTTTGTTTGTTTATTTATTGTATAAATAAATATATCCCAAAGGTGCCCCAGGTGGCAAACACTTCAGTGCTAAATATACAATTAAAAAGAAAGTGCTAAATTTAAAAACTGTGGTAAAACATCCGAAGCGAATTTAAGAACAAATATAACCAAAATATGTCTACGGATAGGCCCACCAAAACAGAAAGGTTTTCAGCAGACGTTTAAAGGAAAGCAGTAGTAGTGGCTTCTCAATGTGAACAGACGGGGAGTTCTGAAGAATAGGCGCTATTTCACTAAAGTAATGACTTGTCACAAACACAGAGTGCCAGGTGTGTGGGTGGGTGTGGGGGTAAGAGATTACATCAAGAAAGAGGTTTGAAAACCCAGCTATGCCCCGCACTTGCGATTCCCTGGATCCTGCAAAAATGGTTGTAATTGCTTAGATCCATTTTTGCATTGTATGTATATGTGTGTGTTGCAATAACTTCCACCATGGATTAGAATACTGTCTAACTTCAGTCTACTTAAGTTGTTGTCATAGCCATCAACTTGGAGGGCTTTGAAAGTCATTTAGACAATTTCCTGGAGAATAAGTCTTTCAGTGGCTGCTAGCCATGATGGTTCTGTCACCATCCAGCACTGCAGTTGGTGTGCTCCCCAGCAACTGGTCTTCAGAGGCATAAGTGAGAAGAACAGGAGTCCTGTCTTATTTGTGAGCATCCCAAAGGCATCTAGCCGGCCACTGTGAGGACAAGACCTCCTTGTCACTTTCCACTCAATATAATTCCCCACGATGATCTCATTGTTTGTCATCTTCTTTAATTAAATGCTTCTGCTTGCATCTTTGCTAAGACTGGAGATACTGAGAAGATGCCAAAAGCTGCCAATTATATTGTCTTATCAAATTTGCACAGGCTATTAAGTAGGTCAATTGTAAAAAGAAAAGATTAATGTCTTTGAATGTACGGAAGAAGCACCTAAACACACTGCTGACGGCTTACTCTGTCGAACAAGTTCTTTAATCTTTGGGAAGCTTAACGGAACTCATTAGGGAATTTAAAGATGGAAAATAAACTGGGGTAATGAATGCTATATGAGTGATTATATTGCATTACTGAGTCCAGTTCACAAAAGCATTTTCACAGGCACACTTTCTCCATATAAACTCTTTCAAGCCATGCTTGACAATGGTGTGCATAATCAATAGTCTTCTTTCTTTCTTTCTTTCTTTCTTTCTTTCTTTCTTTCTTTCTTTCTTTCTAACTCTTTTTCATTATTCCCACCCTTTCTTCTCTCATTTGGATACTTCCGTTTATTTGATTTTCACTTTATCACATGTATCAGTATAAAGGGGGTCTGGATATTAAAAGACTCATTAATATTGTTTCTTGGCTTTTTAATCACTAATTTTAATGTTTTATTTTATATTTTTGTAAATCATTTAGGGCTTTTCTTACAATTGAACAACATATATATTTTGTTAAATAAATCAAGAAGTTTGAAACAGTAAGGGTTGGGTTGTATTGAAAGGTAAGGGGGTGAATATATGTCTGATCAGCTCTGCTAAAACCAATGTAGTGGTTGGCAAGTATTTAATAAAACGTTAGTAAAAATAGTAATAGACAGATACCAGCATGCATCAGACTATACACAGACAAACCTGGTAGCCACTTCCATGATCATTGCAATACTCCTTCCAGGCAGGATCAGTGATGGAAGACAGGGAAGGCACATTTTATTGACAGCAACAGAGATTTGCCTCACCCCAAAATAAGAACTTTCCAACTTTGTCTAAAGGAAAATATGGGAAGTTGCCTTTCTGATCAAAAGAACTTACCAAAGAAGAGCAAGGATATTGATTTATTGAAAGATGGGATCCAGGACTGGCCCAAGACATTTTGGTGCCTGAGGTGAACCACAAAATGGTCCCCCTCCCAACCAGGGAAGAAGGGGCAAGTGAAGATCTTCATTAGCGGGGGGGGGGGTGAAGATCTACATCAGAAACAAAGGGGTGAATCAAATCAACTTTACCCAATGGTGGGAAGCAAAGGCCTTCTCAGGAGACCCCAGAGGGCAGCCCCTGCCATTTCCTCCCTAGGGTGAGGGGAGACCAGTGGTGCCTCCTATTCACCGAGAGGCCACTGTGAGGTGTCAAGGATGTGGCAGATCCAGCCTCCCAGGGGTGCACCACAACCGTCACAATGGCAGCAGAGTGTGATGCATTCCTTGGAGGCCAGATCGGCTGCCCTCATGGCTGCTGCCACTCAAGGCACCTTGCCTTACCTCACCTTGCCTTATGGGTGGCTGGCCCTGATGGTCTACTTTTATAAATTTTTGAAAATCAAAGAAAATACTCCATCTAAGTCATTTTTGCTTTTTTAACTGCTTTGATTAAGAGAAGAGTTTAATGTGTAGAACATGGACTATCATAGTCCCATAACCTGATTATGTAATCTATAACTTATATAGGTACTTAGAAGTCAGGTTTTTTATTTTGTTTTGCCTTACAAATGGGAGAACTTCTTGCTTCCTTTAATTATGTTCCCCCTTTTCCTCATTTTCCTTATTTCTCCTCTATTTTTTCAGTCTGTTTTCTTCTGCTCTTTCTTTAAGTATATATAATTTCAGATATATTTATAAAAAATAATTTATTCACAGTGATTTTCTCTGTACATGATTCTTCTCTTCAGAGACCACTTTTGTATACCGTATTTTTTGCTCTATAAGTCTCACTTTTTCCCTCCTAAAAAGTAAGGGGAAATGTGTGTGCGTCTTATGGAGTGAATGCAGGCTGCGCAGCTATCCCAGAAGCCAGAACAACAAGAGGGATTGCTGCTTTCACTGCGCAGCGATCCCTCTTGCTGTTCTGGCTTCTGAGATTCAGAATATTTTTTTCTTGTTTTCCTCCTCCAAAAACTAGGTGCATCTTGTGGTCTGGTGCGTCATATAGAGCGAAAAATACGGTATGTTATTTTATTAAATTTCTGTCACTCAATTTTTCTCTTTTTCTTCCAGTACTTAAATGCACATAACTTTCCCCCATTGTTTATCAATATGGCTATAACATTCTAACAGATTGTTTCATAATATCTGCTTATATGACTTTGCTTAACAACCCCTCAGTTTTCTCTTCATTTATTTTTGGGTTTTTTACTAGATAGGTACTTTCACAAAGCAGTTATGAGACAATGCTATTCTATCTGAATCAACCACATGATGACATGGAAGTATATTTCTAAGCTGAAAAAGAGGAGAGGAACAAGTATTCTTCAGGTGGGCACTGACCGAGTCTACACTATTAGGTATTGATGCTCCCCCTGACTTGGTGACAGCTCAGCTTCCACTTCCGAATCTGTATAAGGGCCTTATAGTGGAAGGGGTTGGAGTGCCATGACCCCTGAAGCACCCAGTTCTCTCTGCTTTGCTTCTCTGTACATTTGACACAGCCTGCTCATATGTAATGTTTGCTTTGGGGAGCAGTGGTCCTCCTCTGAAAAGGATACCTCCAATGGGAACATGATAGTATCAAAAGAGGTATTCAGTGCAGTGCAGTTTTGACAGGTTCGGTCAGCCATCTTGATTTAAAATTGCACCTAATCCTACCCAAGCATTGGCCCCAACCTGCTCCTTGATCTCAGGAATGAGTGTTCCAAATTTGGTGACAATATCTTCAGAGAATTGACAGACACACAGAGAGATAAGCAGACAACTTTCCAAAATATATAATAGACAAGAAGATGCTGTGGGGAGGATCTGAACATAGACATGTAGCAGGGAGTGTAGTCACACCTTAAATGAAACAGCAGGAGACCTTTGAAGAAAAGATCTTGGCACATGCAAAAGAAAGGACATCTGGTGTAGAAAAACAACAATATGGCAAAGGCTGATGCCTTAATGTCAGAAGAAGAAGGGGAAAGGCATTACATGCCAGCCGTCTGCCTTGTATTTCATTAAAGGTCAAGAAACCAATCGTGTTCCCCAAGCTGAACAATGCAATTAAGATCCAACCTATATACATAGCAGATTATATAATAAATATGTTCTGCAATATTCCTGAAATAGCAGATTGCACAGTAAATATGTTCTGGGAATGTACCATTTCAGACTGCAGGAAGCTGAATGCTTCCCCTCCCCAATATGAAAGGCTCCATCCATATGTTTGGCACACATACTTTGCACACAGAGAGTCCCTGACACCTCCAGGTGATAGGATCTGCCTGAGACCCAGGAAAACAACTGGCTGAGCAGAAAACTCTGGGCTAGATGGAAAAAAAATAGCTGCCTGGGTTTAAAGCAGGTTCCTATGAAGTTGTGCAATTCAGGAACAGCTTTGCCAAATGATTAGCTGATCAGGTGTGAAGGACACCTCCAGATACTGCTGAACTACAACTCCCGCCATCCTTTGCCATTGGCCATGCTTGCTAGGGCTGATGGGAGTTGTAATTCAACAGCATCCAGCCCTGGAGTGGTGGTAGGACATAGCCACTGTGGCTCAAAGCTATTGATATTCTGCAGGGTAAAAACATACAAGCATAAGAAGAGTCCTGCTGGGTAAGTCCAAAGGTCCATCTAATCCTGCATCCTCTTGCCCACAGTGGCCAACCAGATACTTCCATAAACCTTATAAGTAGGGCATCAAGGCAGCATCCATTCTATGCTGTTGTCCCTCCCAGCAAATATGGCACTCAGTGGCATACTACCTCTGAAGCTGGAGGTAGCATACAGTCTTCATAAATAGCAGCCATAAACAGATCTATCATCCATAAATATGTTTAATTATCTTTGAAAGTCATCTAAAAACTGGAGGCCATCAACACAACTTACAATGAAAGACTGTGTGTGTGTTTTATTATCTGTTCCTTCATCTCCTCCACCACCTCCAAAACTAGGATAATGATCATTTGACAAGAATATTGATCTTACTAACAGCAGGCTAAGAAAAAAAAAGCAGAAGTCAGGACATAAATTTGATTTTTTAGCAGAGCTAAACCTTAACAAAGCTCTCAGCCTATTTAAGCATGTGAAATTAGCTGAATGAATGAGAGTAACACAGCTGGTGGCTATTGTGGGAGGAAAAGCTCAATTGTTGGTAAGTTCAAACTGTGATGTTAAAGAAATAAACAACACAAAATCTGATGTTTTGGAAAATACTCAAGCCATGCTCCATCTATTTCCTTAAAAGGCATCTATGACTTTAATTATGACAATGGATTACTGGAGGAGGGAATGGAAGAAAGAAATTAAAAATACAGTTTGCATACTAGACATGTTTACTTAAGCCCACGCCTACGGATATGATATATCATGGATAGATGTAGATATAACAAACCAGCATAAAAGCAATTTAATAGTCAGTGACAGCAGAAGCCTCCCGCCCATCACTGCATGGGTCGCCATTACTCATTGGTCCCATAGAATATGAATAAAATGATTTCAACAGAGAAAGCTGACTTCTGAAAGCAATGGTCAACCTTTTAATGCTCTCCCAACATTGCCAAAAACAACTCCCCGGGATTTACAATTATCAGAGCAGCTCCACTGCATGCCTACGCACAGTATAGATTTTTGCATAATACAAAATACCAACAATGGACAAGCTTCACAGCTTCTCTCCCTTTGTCCCATTTGATATCTAGGTAAAGTCACTGAGGACACAGTTGGTTCTGATTCTGACTGCATCTTTGACATTGCTTGCAGCCCCAGCTATTAGTAGCAATTTGACAAGAATATGCTGTAATCATTTCTCTCCTTTAATGGTATCATTCAAACAGAATTCTGAAGAATAGTACATTAACTCTCTTAGGCATCATGTAAAGAGATTTGTCAAAATTCGATTTGTACAAAATTCTCCTGAAGGTTAAAAAAAAAGTGCAGAGAGAGAAGTTTTTTTACAGTCAAATGAAGCAACTTGATTAATCTCACTTTTCAATCAACCTGTAAAACAAAAAAAAGACACTTGACTCAAACTGTTGGCAGAGTTAGACATATCTGATCAACTTGTTGGAAATCATTTTTATCAGTGCTGTGATGAATAAGATGAGCTTACCCAGGCAGGGAAGGGAGAGCAATCAGCAATCCTCCACCCCCACCCACATCAGCACACCTTGCTGCAGCAAAGGAATAACTGGGAACTCACAAGCTCCTGGGTGCTCTTCTGTAGCTGTGCAAGTGCATGCCCCACAACAGGCATCACATATGATGTCAGGGTAGGGCAGGTGGACATGGTTTAGAGAAAATGACTTCACAGGCCAAATGGGGAGGCGGGGGGGGGGCTGACCTGGCCCATGGGCTGCAGGCTCCCCACCTCTGGCTCAGACAAAATGCTAGGTTAAAGAAACACGGCTCTTGTAAATCCAAATAATTCATTTATGGACACTATGGTGGGATGCCTAACGGGGCAGGGAATCACTGCAAAATGCCAATAAGATAAATAAAGATTGCCTGAGACATTTAGCAGAGCATTCCTATACATGTCTAAAGGTAAAGGTAAAGGACCCCTGACAGCTAAGTCCAGTCACAGACGACTCTGGGATTGTGGCGCTCATCTTGCTTTACAGGCTGAGGGAACTGGCGTTTGTCTGCAGACAGTTTTTCCAGGTCATGCGGCCAGCATTACTAAGCCACTTCTGGCACAGCAGAACACCAAAACCAGAGCAGTGCATGGAAACGCCGTTTACCTTCCCGCTAGAGTGGTACCTATTACCTACTTGCACTTTGACATGCTTTCAAACTGCTAGGTTGGCAGGAGCTGGGACCGAGCAACGGGAGCTCACCCCATCGCAGGGATTCAAACTGACAACCTTCCAATCGGCAAGCCCAAGAGGCTCAGTGGTTTAGACCACAGCACCACCCGCATCCCATTATACATATCTACTCTCATTCAATTCAGTGGGACTTGCTCCATAGCCAAAAATGTAATAACGAGCAACTGGGTAGGATGCTGCTTGCATGCTTTCCCTTATACCGCCACAAGTAATAGAGTGAAAAACTTAGTTTTAAACATGAAAGCTAAACATTCAAAGAGGGGAGTCTTGAGAGGGCTGAGACTCCTGTGGCCAAGGCCCTGAGATCCAGCCTCCAGCCTCGATGAAAATGAAAGGAACCTTTAAGGCTTTGAGTGATGATGATGCCTGAATTTGCTTGTCACACAAACAACTAGTAGTGCATTGCAGTACATATGCTTGTTCTCTGTTATGAAGAACATTCTTGCTCAAATATCACATACTTTCTCTGGCTGGCTTATTTTCAACAATTAAAGTCAGCCCTACTGTTGTGAAATGTCAGCAGTGCAGCCACCCACGCTGGGCATCAACACTTCCTCCTCTTCTGTCTTGTCTCGCTCCTTTAGAGTAAGACACCAGCAACTAGTTTCCCCACTCTCACATTGCTAGAAAGGAAGGGAAAAAGGCAACAGCAAACTCAAACACTTTTCACATTTGCACTCAGTTTCACTGGCACATGAAGTGTGATAAGCACATTATTGTCAGCAAAGGACATTGCTATGTCCAAATGTTGAAAGCCACACAGAAGGCCATTGCTCATCCATGCTTTCAATTTCTGACTGGTGGATCTGACCAAAGTCCAGTTAACTTGTCCTATTAATGCTTCAACCCTCACTAGGAATGGGTAAATCTGTCAATTTCAGTCTCTCTTGGTTTCTCTCCCTGCCTCCCAGTTTTAAATTAAGTTATTAACTATTTGTGTATCAGTTTGCATTTTTTAAAAAGTCTTGAAAATGACATCAGCACATTAGTTTGAATTTCCCCAAATATAAACATTTTTGTATGCAATTTGGCCTAATATACACATTTTTGCAAGCAGTAGTTCCTAACCTAATTTGCTTTTGTATGCTGTTTCTGCTAATATATGCATTTCCATACACAATTTACCCTAGAATATGGATTTTTGTAATCATTCATTTGCTGAAGAACTGCATTGCAAAATTTCAAGGAATAGGTTTTGGTTTGCACATTGTATTGAAACATGCAAATTAGTAGGTTCACCTTTAAATGCAAACTGAATTGAATTCCTCACCCCCTCCCTGACCCAATCTATAATTTGTAATTGTGTAACCTTTGAAATGGGACTCAGGTGGCGCTGTGGTCTAAACCACTGAGCCTAGGGCTTGCTGATCGGAAGGTAGGCGGTTCAAATCCCCAGAACGGGGTGAGCTCCCATTGCTCAGTCCCTGCTCCTAGCAACCTAGCAGTTCGAAAGCACGTCAAAGTGCAAGTAGAGAAATAGGTACCGCTCTGGCAGGAAGGTAAACAGTGTTTCCATGCGCTTAGTCATGCTGGCCACATGACCCGGAAAAACTGTCTGCAGACAAACGTCGGCTCCCTCGGCCAGTAAAGCGAGATGAGTGTCGCAACCCCAGAGTCATTTGCAGCTGGACATAACTGTCAGGGATCCTTTACCTTTACCTTTTTTAATTTTGAAAGCATAAATTGCATTCAAAGCAAGTATAGTGTGGTCTGGTACAATTCCAAAGATGGAAAGAATTGTTGCATTTGTGGCATTCTTACACATGTTATCACTAGCTGCAGCAGTCCTCAGGCAATGATGCATGTGTAAGTGAGGTTCAAGTGCAAAGAAACCACCAAACTCACAGAAAGGCAGACTAGTCAGACTGTTCTCACTACAGGTATTCCGCTCTCAAAAAGGGCAACTCTCAGTCAAATAAATCTGATGCACCCAAAGATCCAAAAAAGAAAATAAAAGAAAATAAATAAAGGCAAGCTTAGCCTGTAAAATCAATTATTTATATAAAGTTTCATCTAGGAATATAAATGTCACCAAAAAACATCTATTCCCAAGCAATTATTTTAAAGCGGGGTGAAAAGGGGTAGTAAGATAAACGGCAGGCAACTCAGAGAATTTTCTTTTTTTAAAACCAGACACACAAGTACAAAATGCAACCAAGTGTGATTTATGAAGCAGCCGTCCTATGGGATCAAACCCCACTGAACACAGTGGGACTTACTTTAAAGTAAATATGCATCGGATCAAGCTGCAAGTTTGGGTACCTTGCTGCTTTGCTCAAATTATTCCTTTTTAAAGCCCATTCATTTCTATTCTATGCTACACAAGAGCTATTGCTCAAGCTCTGTTTTGATGGCGTGCCATGTTTTCATATGAGGAAGGGAGAAAGCATTTAGCTTCCAGAGAGACGTCTCAGACTTAAATAACACAAAACCAAAGACACTGTTGGCAGACTTCAGTCAAACAACTGCTGATTATTTTTTTATCACATGACATCTTAATGCAGTCTTGGGCTTAAATACTAATTAATTTGCCACCAGAAACCTGCTGTTAATCAGTTGCATTTTAACATACATTCTGAGTGACATTTAAATTATCAACCACACTGGGATTATCTGCACTCTTGCAAATTACCTCTTTATAAAAGTCAGAGTAAACATAATATGTGCAATGGAACCATTATTAATGTCCTGTTTACCCCCTGTGTTGTGCACTAGATTGTGGGATGTCTTTTTAGATTGTTTCAGTCTGCATGTTTCAATCCACAGTTACAGCAGTCAGAAAATGTCCAGGAACTAAGGATGCTAATTTCAACAGAGTAGTTTAACAATCATTCTCCTTTGACTGTAGCTCAATTGTAGCTCTCTGAGTTGAACAGGGGTCTCCTAACAACACTCAGCACCCATAAGAAACTACAGTTCCAAGGAACCTTTGTGAGAAGCCCTGACTGTCCGAAGTGGTTTAAATGCGCAGTGCAGATGGGACCTCACAGTCTCCCACCTCTCCCACCACTGTTGTGTGCCCCCTGGAGCGGTGCCCACAAGGGAATGCCATGGATGCTTTTGTTGAGATCCCTGCCTTGCAGGGGGTTGGACTAGATGACTTCTGGGGTACCCTGAAACTCTATAGTTCTATGTTTCTGTTATTCTATTAATATGGCTCCAAGGCTGGAAAAGGTTCCCCCTACCCCTGCCTCACAAAAGAAAAGTGAAACAAAAGTAGAAAGGCACCAATTTCTTACAGAAATAAGAAGAAGGCAAAGAGGTGAAAAAAGGTAAGGAAGGCATGGAGCATAAGCCTGGAGCCAAACTAAAAGAAAGAAAGAAATCACACTAGGGAGAAAGAACATATTTTTAAAAGTGAGCTCATTCAGCCATAGGTTAATTTCCTTGGGGAGGGGATGGCATAGCACCAGTGCTGGATGGATTCCAGAGAAAGTTAAAAATTGTGTCCAAACTCTGCCCTCAGAGGACTGCCAAGGGCACTGACTGGATGCATTTGGAGCTCCACATGTGTATCCATGAGGAAATGTTGACATTTCATGGTGGGTGCAGCAGGGGGTGGGGGGAGCTCCAGAAATTTCTGCTTTCCATTTGGGCAACTGCGGTTTTATCATTTTAAAATCTAATCTATGCTTTGTATTTAAAAGCCTCATTATGATGAAGGTATTTGAAAAGGACATAGTCAACCTGTACAGATAAGCCACTGATGCACAAAAACAGCAGCATTTTTCCGAAATGCAAGAGTCTGAAACTCTTCGCAGTGGTGGGGGGACTTTTTTTCAACCTGAAGGCCACATTCCCTCCTGGGCAACCTTTGAGGGGCTGCATGCCAGTGGCAGGCAGTGGCAGAGTCAAAAGTGGGTGGAGCAATGGATATACATTTTACTTTAGTACAGTAGGCTGGATTCTACACACACTGGGGGGGGGGGGGGAATCTATCCTTCATCCAGGCAAGCAAGAGCCATTATAAGAGTTCAGGGACACATTCTAGCCAGGCAAAAAGACTCAAGGAAGGTATGAAACAAGGCTGGAGAAGGGTGTGTGGTCTGAGGAGAGTCCCAAGGGCCAAATAAATAGTCTTTTCAGGCTGTGTTCAGCCCCCAGGCCTGAGTTTCTCCACCCCTGAAATAACTGAGCTGCCATCACGACTTGTTCCCAAACCAGCTGCAGCTTACGGTATCTTATACACCTCAATTAAAATGAGAAACACAGACTGCTGGTGATCAAAAAGAAGTAAATATAAACCAATGCTTCCCACTCTAATTGTATCTAAAATAAACCTTTTTGTAAACCTGATTCCTTTTCTTGTTATTATTTGTAACTCTTCAGAGAGGGTGAAATAGGGGCGGGGGGGAGCTAAGGTTGACACAATGGAGGGCAGACTAATCAAATCAAAATAGTCACAAATCACCAGCTTTAGCTTGCTAAATTCGGTTTCACACTTAAAGTATTACTTTCGTTAAATTCCTCCCACACCCACACACGCCCAGTGGGAGATGCAATCAGCTGGCCAACTCTCATCCTTTCCCCTTTAAAGGGAGAAATTCTAATAGGCTCAGACCTGCTTAGATGGGAATGACTTCAAGGAACTGCCAGCCAATTGCATTTAAAATTGGAAAGAGCCACAAACCACGTACTTTTTCTGATGTTTTCTATTCCTCTTCCTACAATGTGCTTCTCCCTCCCCTTGAACAAAACACTATGTGTATGTGTTTATACAAGCTATTATTTTCTGATTTCTCTACTTAGCCAAATTATTTTCAAAGTTATCCACCTGACATTTCATTTTAAATAGAAAAGAGGCGTAGGAGGTGTGTGTGTTCTTTCCCACCCAGTAGTTGTTCCAATTTTACTTTTTTAAAAAAAAAATCTTACTTAAAAACATCTAGATTATCTCCTCCATTAAAATAAAAACCAGTGCATGCTGAAATTCTACATTTTCAGTATGAATGTCTCCCACCACCTGAATTAAACCTGAAGTCTTTATCAAGAGCAATAAAAGCACTATTGGTTTTATAGAAATCTGGAGAGTATGGTCAAAAATTCCCTTAAAGAAGGAGTAAGAAGAAACCAAAACCTCCTGGCAGGGTATCTGGTCCAGACTGCAGGGCTATGCACCCAATCCAGCCGTATCCTGGACTCTGAACTGCACTAGGTTGACCCAGGATTTGATCAAATCAGGTTGAGGCAACCCTTGGTTGCCAGAGATCAGATGTAGCCCAACAGGTGCTAGACTAGATGGGCTTTTATGAAAGAGCATAAGATGAGTCTTTACATAAGAAGTGCCCTGCTGGATCAGGTCAAAGTGATAGTTTCGCCTTTGCTATTAGCCACCTTCAAAGTTATTTTATTGGTTAAATTACTGTAATGTGCCTGGCTGCCTTTCTAGGCTGTTTGGAAGCTGCAGTTAATTCAGAATGTGGCAGTTAGACTTCTAACTTGGGCTGAGTATCATGCCAGACTGTTGCCCGTTGCTGTGTGTTTCTGAGTCCAATTAACTATTGTTGTGTGTGTTGTTGGTTTTTTCCCCTTTTGGGTAAGCCACCCTTGGAATTTCTGGTGCAGAGTGGCATAGGGGACCTCAGTGTCAGAACATCTACTTTGAACACAGAAGGTCCCAGGTTCAGTTCCCGGCATCCTCTGGTAGGCCTGGGCACTCTCCCATCTGAAACCCCACAGAGTTGGCTGTCATGTTAAGAGTTGCTGCAAGCAAAATCCCTGATTTGGGCCTTGTGTAGAGTAGAAAAGAATTTGCTATCCACCACGAAGAATGAACTTCAAGATTTACTGCAGAACAACCTTTAACTAGTTACAAATAAACATTACAAAGATACAAAGTAACACATTGCACTTAAACAAACCAGCCGTGTGGTTCAGTCTTCTTCTTTGTCCTTAATGCAGTTCAGTAAACGTTCCTTTCTCTAGTATGCAAGTTTCTTGTTCATAATTACAGCGCTTAGCCACTACTGCTGCTACTGCTACTGCTGCTGGCTCCATCAACAGACAAAGAAGCTGAGCTCTCAGGTTTCACCTTACTGCTAGGTTTGCCGTATTTCAAAAAGTTAAAACCAGGACACCCCAAAGGTTGTTGAGCTTTCCTCACCCTAAATTTCAGTGCATATAAACATTTACATTTTTTGCATATTAAATATGTATCTTTAACATGCCAGTCAGTGGTCTGTCTCAATACAAGGCAACTTCCTATGCTCCATATCAATAAACAAAATAATAGGTTTTTAAATAATAAATAAGTAAAACTGATATGGTATTGTGCTACACTCAGCTCTGTTAAATATCAACTCAAAGCAAAAAAGGATGAGAAAGAAAATAGGGTTGCACACCTTTTATTTATGGATGTCATCAAATTATTTTGCTGAATCTCCAGCTCAACCCAGAAGCCTTATAATGCTGAAAAAGAGAAAAGAAACAGCAAAGATATAAAAATGTTCAACTATCCACATAATAGCCTTGAAAAATGTTCAGCTCTAAACATAATTGAAAGTTAAAAGTGAGGTTCTTCAGCAAGCAACACCTGTAAACATAAATAGCTTGTTTGGAAGTTCACGTACACAGATGTGGAAATCAGTTCTTTTATTTAAACAATCCCACTCAGATTTAAAATCCTCTTCCATCTCTTAAAGTCCTGAAAATCAGGCTTACGGCTAAGAATAAAACAATGGTACTAAATACCTAGGCAGTTCCAGCTCTGACTTACTCCATGGGTATAATTAAGAGACCTGATGCAGCTATAAATGTGTTTGCTAGATTAACCCACACACTTGTAAGAAAGTTCAGAATTCAGCACCTAAATACCACATCGAATAGGCAATGCATCCCAAGTTGAAGAGGTAAACATATATGCATTCTTCAAAAGTTGTATATCCAAACTCTGTAACTACTTCAGGCTATCTGATCATCCAGTTGTAAAAGCAGTGGTCAAGGCTGGCCAACACATCAGTCCCCTGAACCTCAGTAATGAATGCTTCCTGTCTGCTCTAGTAAATAAAACTGGAGAGCCCATACAGACTAGTCTAGATTAAATTAAATCATTTTCATCCTCTTTTTCTGCCTCAAGGACACACAATGCTCTTTTAAAATGTGGTTGTTTTTTTGAGGGGGTTATTGGGTTGTTGCTGCTTTTATTTTGATTATGTATTTTGTGGTTTTATATTTTTATTTTATTCTGTGAAACATCCTGAGACCTGTGGGTATAGGGAAGTATATAAATTCAATAAATAAATATAAATAAACAAATAAATTTGAAAATGAAAGTGAAATAAAGCTATGAGGACATAAGTAAAACATAAGCATGACAAAAGCAAAACTTTGTGGCCTAAAGAAAACCCCACCCTTAGACCAAGTCATACAGAAACAAAATTGTTCTCTATAAGTGTCTAAAAAGAGATGGGAGCCCAATAACTCTCCAAGGAGAGTGGATTCTAGAATTATGGTGTGACCAGCAAAAAGGTCCTGCCACAGGCACTCACACATTTGATCTCACATAAGAGCAGGACCACAAGCAATGCCTCAGATAGCTTAACTGGTGGGTGGGTAGGCTCATAAGGGGACAGGAGATACCAGAGGTAACCTGGTCCCAAGCCATGTCCACATAGGAACACAAGCAGCTGCCTTATAATGAGTCAGACCATTGGTCCATCTAACTCTGTGTTGTCTTCTCTAACTGGGAGGAGGTTTCCTGGACTTCAGACTTGAGATTTCCCCAGCTCTCCATGGAGATGCCACAGGTTGAACCTGGGACCTTCTGCATGCAAAGAAGATGCTCTACCACTGAGCTATGGTATTTCCCCATGAAGAAGCATGGGTGGAAGCCCATTGCACAAATGGCACAGGAAGGAATAGAAGTCTTGGGCAGCTCTAGAGAAGAGCTAGAGAAGCTTTGGGCCAGGGTAAGGCAATGAATCCAGGCTGCCTGTCTTCCTTCCTTCCTGCACTGCAATGAACAGACTAACAGCAAAACCACCCCAAGCTTGAATGGGCTCCATATTTGTTCCTTCTCCAAAGAGTTTAAAATGTAAGTCAGGGGTAGCTGTTGGGGTTCAACTGACCATTACCCATACTGGTAGGCTTATAGGGAATGAAGTCCTACAGCATCCAGGGGGGTCATATGTAGGCAACCCCTAATCTAAATTTAGACAGTGGATGGTAGAAGAGAAAGACCAGGGAAGGATGGGAGAGAAGAGGGAATTGATTGCTGCTGACAAATGCAGTTGCATGGATTTAGTTATGGCTACAGATGAGGACTGTGGGACTACATTAACTGAATATGAAATTCCATTGCTCCTACCAAAGACACCCTGTTAACAACATCGCCTGCAGTTGATGTACAGTAATGTAACACTGTGTCAGGTTCCCTGACACGTTTTAAATTAAAATGAAGCAGATAGTTGCTTTGCATAGCAAACCCGACTCTGTTAACAAGCCACATATTGCTCCTGAAACCCAATTGTGTTTTTTTTTTTACAAAAAGCAGCCGTGACATTAATTCAAAGTGATTTGTAGGTACAGATGGGCACCTATGTAGATGCTAAGTGAGATAGACGTTGACCTTCCAACATCTCCATCAGATGTAAGCTGCTAACAAACCCACATGGGGTTCAGACATCTTAGGACACACTGATACCGTATGCAGATGTAACTGCACAGATTGTGCCGTGCTCATTCCAATTCAAAACCCAAATTAATTATCACAAATAACACATAAACATACATACCAATTACAAATTGACTAGATTCTTCTCCCAGCTGACGGTGTTGGGTACAGGAAGTAGCCTTAATAGGTAATCCTTCGTCCTGCACCCTAATCATCCAAATTAGGCCCTCTCCACTAGGGATGGGGAGGAATTCAAGTCAGTTTGCATTTAAAGATGATCCTACTTAATGTGCCCTTTCTGAAGCAATATATGAACTGAAACACATTGAACCTTCAACATCTGCAATTCTCTGAATTTAGAAATGCAGTAATGTATACCAAAAAATGCATGTATTGGGCTGAAATGTGTATTAAAATACATGTCAGTGAAAATAAACACAGTAAAATAAACGCAGTAAAAATGTGTTCCAGTAGGGAAATGTGCATTATAATGCTTTAATCATATGTGGTATAATATGCTTTTGAGACCTGTTTTTTTGCTTGCTTGTTTTTGGCTATAACTTGTATCTGGCTCACCAATTAAATTTGATGATGATGATGATGATGATGATGACAATGACAATGATGGCTAGGGAAAATTGCTTTGCAAAAATGTGTACATTGGGAGAAATTTACACTGAAATGCTGCTCCACTTTCATGACATTGTTTTTTAAAAAATCACAAATTGATGCATAATTGTGATGCATGAGAATCTAAGAAAAAACAAAATTGACAATAAGTGGGGAAATGAGAGAGGTTTATAAAATTGTGTCTATTTAAAAAAAACAATAAAAGATTAATTGTGAGAACTGCAGTTTTTCTCTCTCCCTTATTATTAAAACTTGTAGTCATTCAGTGAAAATGCTTGGCAGTAGATTCAGGCCTACTGAAACTTCAGCTTCAGGTTTCAGCTTCAGGAACGACATCTTCGCAAAACAGTTGTAGAAGTCACTTCAGTAAGATATGGTTAGTTAGATGGCTTTCAAATGGTTAGTTAGATGATTTTCAAATGAGGTTAGACAGATGCATGGGGGAGGGGAATCTATTGATGACTGCTAGTTGTGATAGCTAGGAGGGACGCGGGTGGTGCTGTGGTCTAAACCACTGAGCCTAGGGTTTGCTGATCAGAAGGTCGGTGGTTCGATTCCCCGCGACGGGGTGAGTGCCTGTTCCTCGGTCCCAGCTCCCGCCAACCTAGCAGTTCGAAAGCACATCAAAGTGCAAGTAGATAAATAGGTACCACTCCGGCGGAAAGGTAAACAGCATTTCTGTGCACAGCTCTGGTTCGCCAGAAGCAGGGGTGTGCAAAAGTGTTGAACAAATTCTGAAACAAGAAATGAAGCAGAGCTTCTTTGGACAACTTCAGAGCTTATTCAAGACAAAGGGAACTCAAAAGCAATATGAGGCACTACAGAGATTCTAATACAGTGGTACCTCGGCTTACATACGCTTCAGGTTACATACGCTTCAGGTTACAAACTCCGCTAACCCAGAAATAGTGCTTCAAGTTAAGAACTTTGCTTCAGGATGAGAACAGAAATCGTGCTCCGGCGGCGCAGCAGCAGCAGGAGGCCCCATTAGCTAAAGTGGTGCTTTAGGTTAAGAACAGTTTCAGGTTAAATATGGACCTCCGGAACGAATTAAGTACTTAACCCGAGGTACCACTGTATTTAAAAAATGCTGCAGAGAGTGCACCTGCAAAAACAAAAAGCATTTCTTCCCAGGATTGCCATATAAGGAAAATGTACCAGTGGTGGAAAGCAGGAGGGAAAGATCTTTTAGGGCTGACAGGTCCAGCTTTCAGTCAGAGGGATGATTTTTACCAGAACTCTCCAATCACAGTGTTTTGGGAAAGAAATGGTAAAGTATCACTGTGTTCTTGTCTGTTTTGTGCTCTGCTAGTGGTGCTTTCTTAGGAAATGTTAGACAATCAAGTCTTTTGGCCTCTGTGCCGCATGCCCACACATTAAAATCAGAGCCACACTTGGTTTCTAGGATGTTTGGTGTCAGTTGAGCACAACACAAGCTTGAAAGTGTTCCCCTGCCACTCATCAAGATCCTGCCCCATCATTCTGATGTTTTCCACCTCTAAATGGCAAGACAAACCTATTTTCAAATCATGGAGATCTCAGCTCGTACTTCAAACTGAATGAGTACTGATGGTTCTAGGTTCATCCTGCTCCCTCCTGAACCATTTCCTCCCCATCCTTCAAATACCCCCCTGTGCTTTGCAGATGCAGACTTCACAAATAGCTATGACTGTGTTATGACTAATTCACTGCACATAGTGTTGAAAATCTACCCTAGAGCTACGAAATAATAATAAAACCCATGTATAATTGAGAAAGGGTTTAATCACTGAGATGCAAGAATCCACACCATTTAGAAGCTATAACATTGTTTGTTTGTTTGTTTGTTTGTTTGTTTGTTTGTTTGTTTGTAACTTGTGACATGGGGGAACAAAACAAAATCCCCAGTTGGGCAATACTTTTATCAGAAGCAACCAAAATGCTTCTGAATACCAGTTGCTGGAAACCAGAGGAGGGGGGTGCTGTTGCACTCAGGTCCTGCTTGTGGGCATCTGGTTGGTCACTGTAAAGACAGGACTAGACTAAATGGACCACTAACCTGAGCCAGCCGGCTCTTCATACAGGAAAGCCAGTGTGGTATAGTGGTTAAAGCATTGGAATAAGACTTAGGAGACAAGAGTTCTAGGCCCTGCACAGCCATGAAGCTCACTGGGGGACCATGGACCAGGCACTGTATCTCAGCCTAACCTACCTCAGAGGGTCAAATGGTTGATATCCATCTGTCTTAGGAGATAGTGCAAGAATGCATCTTTGGAGGTGAAGCCAAACCGTTTGAGAGTTGCAGCACCTGCTGTGGCTGTAGAGGCTGATGTGGGAGATAGATGTTTTGTTGCAGAACAGAGTGGTATGTTTTATGTAGTACCCCTTCGTCAAAGGTTGGGGACCTTTTCCAACCTGAGGGCGACATTCCATTCTGGGCAATCTTCCTGAGGACCACATGCCAGTAGTGGATGGGGCCAGATGCAAAATTGGTGAGTAACAGATGTTTTTTCCTACCTTTGTACACTAGGCTACTTTCTACACTCACATACCTCTCTTATATCCTCCATCCGGACAAGCAAGAGGTATTACCAGAGTTCAAGGACACATTGTAGCCAGACAAAGCAAGGCAAGTGAAGGGTGGGACTTGGGAAAGTGTGTGCGGCCTCATGAGAGCTCCAAGGGTCAGATAGAGACCTGGAAGGCCACAGCTGACCCCCCACCCCCACCCCCAGGACTGAGGTTCTCATCAGGGCATAGTGGCGAATGCCTCTGATGTCAAAATAAGATCTGACTGCTAATATGGTTGTCTTCGATTTGTGGTTTGGGGGAGGCACTTCTCCTTCACCTCATGCAACAAAGTACCTTGAGCAAGACCTGCTGTTTTCCATTTGGTAACTATTCAACAGTAATTAGTCAGCAATGTTTCTGAGATGCCCACATGGCTCCAAAAAGAGGGGAGGAGAAAAACAGGAGGAAAGAACACAGCCAACGCCGTTTCTCATTTTTAATCTCTGCTAATAACAATAAAGCGGAACAACCCTGGGATGCTTAAAAGGATAATATTTGCTTTTCAATTACCATACTGACTGAAGCTGCAGAAGTCACTTCACAACACTGGGTGCTCCCAATATTGTCTCTCCAAATACCCACTTGTCGAGGCAGTGGCCTCTTTCTGCATCGTGATGCTTAGAAAACAGAAACTGTAATTAAAGCATTTATTAAGCCAAACAGATCCCTGCCTCCCCAGTGTAGGGCTAGGAGGAAAAGGTGCAGCCTTGCTTTAAGGAGCAGAACAGCCTCAGGCAGGAGGTTTTATGAGGGTGGTGTGTGTGCTTGGGCGACTGAAGAAATGAAGTATGCACGGCACAGTAACCTCACTCCCATGCTGGTGCCTCCCTCCGGCTTCATTTATTTTATAATGTACTAAGTGAAGCATTCGGTTTTTTTAGCATTTCTAATTTTCTGAACCCATTCTTAGGTTTTATCGAATCTTGAATGGTGTTTGAAGAGTCCTTAAGAATTCAAAATCATCCCTAGCGGAACAAACATCTAAGTTCAGCAATTATGCACTAAGATATTTCAGGTTATGATTATGCACAGTGCCTCTCTTAGTCCCATAGAAATAAACCTTTTATTGTTGTTTGTAATGTGCTCTTTTAGAACGAAGCTCAAAGAAACTCCACTTCTGCCTTCAGGCATAACTGCAGAGCTTTGAAAAGTTCCTCCAGTTCTTTGGGGAGAGGGAGAAGGATGGAGTTTATCAGTTTCATATATTTCTATCTGACAATAAGGCCAAGGGTGAACTCACCAATTTCCCAACCCAAAGGATGGATTAATCCAGGGGTAGCCAATATGCTGATGGACAACAACACCCACATTGGCTGGGGCTGATGAGATCTGGAATCCAACAACATCTGAAGGGCAGCACTTTGGCTAGCTTTGGATTAATTCATTCGTTATAAAGGTTTTCTTCCTGACACTGTTGGAACTTCCTTTAATGAAGAACTTAAGAAGTTGTGCATTGGACTATTGATCTAGTGTTGTTGGTTTAGACTAAAGGAAGGTCCAGCATGTTCCAACCAAGACCAATCAGATGTCCTTTCAAAGTTCACAAAAATGGCATGATGGATATTCTCAAGGACTTAAAAAGCCTTCCAGACACAAATTCATCTGATTACATTTTTGTTTTGGCAGGCTTTCAGCATGACTTTTGATTGCTTTTTAGCATTCCAGTTTGTGGAGAGATGGTGGAGAGGCTACCAGCCTCCACCATGTCCCACTTTCAGCCCAGCATGATGCAACACATCCAATCTGGAAGTGGAGCCGAATCCCAGGTTCACAGGCTTCTCCCGCCTGTGATTTTTAGTGGGTCTCCGCCTTCGCCGTGGCGGCCAGACCCTGTTTCCACAGAGTAAATTCCTCCCGATCACAGGAATTCCGCCATTGCCAGAGGCACTAATGTCACAAGAGATGTTATCTGGATGAGGAAACCTTAAAACAGAGTGCTACAGGGTTGACACCTGTCAGAAAAGCACAAGATTTTTCAAGTGGTTTGGGATGTACGATGCTTTGGACATTTTCTAAGGGAGCACTCAAAGCCCAAGATCCACTGGGATGTGGGGTGTTAGGAATAGTGAATATCTGGCTGAGCCTAGGCTCAGACATGGTTACACCAGCTAAAGTCTCCCATCCCAGTGTCAATCTTCCATCCTATCTTAGCCAAGGTTGGCATAAGCCCTGAAAAGGGGGTGTGGGGGCTTATCCTTATTCCAAACTCCTTTCAGCTTGGTCACATGACCTATTAACAGGCAGAAGTTACACTGACAAACAGTTTGGTATGGTTTTATTGAGTTTGTTTTCCCTCTACCAGGCTTAGGCATATTATTATTATTATTATTATTATTATTATTACTCCACCCATCTGGCTGGGTTTCCCCAGCCACTCTGGGCGGCTCCCAACAGAATTAAAAGCACAATAAACCATCAAACATTAAAAACTTCCCTAAACAGGGCTGCCTTCAGGTGTCTTCTAAAAGTCAGATAGTTGTTTATTTCTTTGACATCTGATGGGAGGGCATTTCACAGGGTGGGCAGCACTACCAAAAAGGCCCTCTGCCTGGTTCTCTGTAAACTCACTTTTTGCAGGGAAGGAACCACCATGTTAGGAATGAGCCAGCTCCCAGTGAAGATTTACAGCCAACTGCAGAAAGCAGCCAGGAACAGAGTGGGTTAATTTTCATGCAGGATGAACAACAGAGAGAGCTAACTCTCCTGCCCCTTGGAACACTGGTTGATAAGGGAACGACTGCGAGGGGACTGGAACTCAGCCAAAGCTCTTAGGAAGTTCAATCAGGCGGGAACAGAGAAGGAAGTAGTTTGTCACACCAGGAAGAAGTTGAAACTGATCCAATCCCTCCTAAGAGTCGACTAAGGGGCGGGCTGGTAGACTGGAAACAAAGCAAGAGGTGCAAGGTTCACAAATTCAATATCTTCTGTAAAAACCAGAAACAGTCTTCAGAAGGGTCATCTTGTTTGATGATGCCAGAGGCTATGTTACAGCTGTTCGGAGCGATCTATACATTTTTGCAATAAATTCTCCTTTTTAATTAACGACGCTTACTGTGTTATCAAGCCACGAACTTGGACGCATGACACACCAGAAGGCTCTCAGAGCTGGACCTCAGTGTCTGGGCTGAATGATGGGAGTGGTTCCTTTAGGCATACTGGGCCAAGGCCATTCAGAAACCTACTGGGAGCCATTGAAAATCCTTTAGGACCGGTGTTATGTGGTCTAGCTGCCGCATTCTGGATTAGTTGCAGTTTCTGGGTCACCTTCAAAGGTATCCCCACGTAGAGCGCATTGCAGTAGTCCAAGCAGGAGAGAGCATGCACCACTCTGGTGATACAATCCACAGGAAGGTAGCGTACCAGATGGAGCTGGTAGACAGCTGCCCTGGACACAGAATTGACCTGCGCCTCCATGGACAGCTGTGAGTCCAGAATCACTCCCAGGCTGCGCACCTGGTCCTTCAGGGGCACAGTTACCCCATTCAGGACCAGGGAGTCCTCCACACCCGCCTGTCTCCTGTCCCCCCCAAAACAGTACTTCTGTCTTGTCAGGATTCAACCTCAATCTGTTAGCCATCATCCATCCTCCAACTGCCTCCAGACACTCACACAGGACCTTCACAGCAGAAGTACCCCTACTTCTGAAAAGAGTTTGCTGTAGATGTAAACTTCTACACCAGCATAATTTACTGCCACATAAATTGCACTGGCTTTCTAGGATTTGCAATGCTCTGGCTGCTAAGTTCTAGGGGTTGGATCCAACTAAGTTCTGCTTAATAGACTTTTTGAAATTAATGAAATGAAGTTACTTACGTCCATTAATTTCAAAGGATTTGTTGTTGTTGTTTAGTTGTTCAGTCATGTCCGGCTCTTCGTAACCCCATGGACCAGAGCACGCCATTCAAGGGATTTACTCCAGAGTAAAACTAACAATGGGACACGGGTGGTGCTGTGGGTAAAACCTCAGCGCCTAGGACTTGCTGATCGCATGGTTGGCAGTTCGAATCCCCACGGCGGGGTGCACACCCACTGCTCGGTCCCAGCGCCTGCCAACCTAGCAGTTCGAAAGCACCCCCGGGTGCAAGTAGATAAATAGGGACCGCTTACTAGTGGGAAGGTAAAAGGCGTTTCTGTGTGCGGCTCTGGCTTGCCAGAGTAGCTTCGTCACACTGGCCACGTGACCCGGAAGTATCTGCGGACAGCGCTGGCTCCCGGCCTCTAGAGTGAGATGAGCGCATAACCCTAGAGTCTATCAAGACTGGCCCATACGGGCAGGGGTACCTTTACCTTTACCTTTAAAACTAACAATGACTACAAAGCTATAAATCTATGCAGATATAATTGCCATGCGAACCTCTTTCAGCCCTGAGAATGCTTACCTACCATCCATTTGCTATGCTGTGGAAAATCCAGCTTTATGTCATTTTAGATGTTCTTGTGCACCACAGCATTAAAAAGACCCCAAAAAATGTGGGGGGGGGAATGTGTGTGCCGTTGATATATGAATCTCATTTTGATTTTCCTGCTGAGAAGATTTTAAAAGTTAAATCCAAAGGGTTATTTGAAACCTAGCTCCTGCATCAAGAGCAGCGTGACACGATGAAGGACAAAACAGAAGGTTTCACCAGGCAGATGCGGCACATATTTCCAGCAATGTCAGTAAATATATATCATAAGATGCTTCTTTAATGCATAGGTTGATTGTCGCTCTCCAGAACAGTCTTGCTTTCATCATTGTAATTTTTATGGGGATTCTGTTACTCTACTTCATTGCCATAATGTTTTATTATTGACATAACTTTGCTACAAAGCACAGTGCTGAGTTTTGCAGACCACAGGGGAGCATTACATTATACATTATCTTCTATCAGCAAATAAATAGGTTTCTTGCAAAACTTGCATTTGTTAATCTTTCTAGGACAGGGTCAAAGCTACTCCCAACACTAACACCCACCGCTGAGTCGTCAACCTACCCCAATGCATGTTTTGTACATTTTAAGTTGGCTCTTAACTGTTTCTTATCCGTTGTTCCCTTCTCTATTCGGTCTCAGCCATTTGACTTTTTGTTAACAGTACATGATCTGATATACGTCTACTCTGCTGATATACAGATTGGAATGCCATTATGCATTGGTTTTCACACTTCTCCAGATTTTGCAATGCAGTTCTCAGTTCAAAAAATATACTCAAATAGATAGTAAAATGTGTGTTTTAGCTTAAGATGCATACAGATATGTACATTTTGTGGGAAAGGACATTAAAAATTAATGCTAATTTTGTGCATTTTTTCTAACTTGCAGATTCATGTGGAAATAGGACAGAAGAGTCATCTGTCCACTCATTCACCACCTACTTTGCTTCTGATTTCCCCTACTCTCATAGTTCCTTCATTCCAAAATTGCCAAAGGATGCTGGGAACTAGGTAAGGAACCTGAATGAAGAAAACTGCTTCTAGTCACACAAAGGCATTGAAAACTGTATTCAGTGTAGACAAGGCATCCAGATGTTACTGGACTTCAGCTCCCATCGTCCCTGGCTATCGGTCATGCAAGCTGAGGCTGAGAGAGCTGGAGGGCATCACATTAACAAACTTTGGTATGGGAAGTGCTGAGCAAGACGGCCCAAATGAACTGCCTTGGTTCAGCTTCCTGTGTGAGTTTTGTGTTTCACTCCCATGAACAATTATGTTATTCTCACACTGCATGAAAACAGATTGATTTCTTGTCTGTTCAGTGATGCTTTGTGTTATGCTTTGTTTTCTTACTTTCTTGCTTCATCTAAAAATAGATGCTGGGATCTTTCACGTGCTTCAGAGACCTATTTCACCAATTGTTCATCTCTGAGGAGGACAGGAGGGCACGAAAGAGAGTTGTCCTTCTGCACAAAAGGACCAATGTGCCCTAGAAATGGCAAATAGCAGCTCTTTTCTAGTCTTTTGTCATTCCTGCAGTCTCTTGAAAAAATTCATATCACTATAGTGCTTTGAGAATGTTGCGGAACAGACTGTCCCAATGCGACATCAAAGATCCTCTCCCATTGCTGCCATACATTTATCCTTTCTTTAAGCTTATGTAATATTTAAGAACATTAGGATTTAAGTACTAAGACTGAGCTAAAACAGGCCTCCCAGAAATTCTCCATGCTATTTGTTGGCAGGAAAAATGGATTTAACCAAAGATTCTTGTAGAGGGAAGGAAAGTGAAATTATTCAACCATTTTGTCTCAGAACACGCTCTTCTGGGAAAGTCCAGCTTGCTTAATACTGAATTAAACTCTATTGTTCATTGATATTGGTGGATATCCAGAGCCCAGCAACCCCCCTTGATGCAATCAAAAAACAATGGGAGGATGACATAGGCTATGAAATTAACCCCACCCAACGGACTAGAATGCGGACTTAACCTCCCTTTATATCCATATCAGTGAAAAGAAGAGAACTCACTCTGAAAGTCACTTACAGATGGTACGTAACACCATGGAAACTGGTGCTGATACATCCAGGAACCTCACCAAAATGCTGGAGAGGCTGTACTTCCACAGGCACATACCTCCACATGTGTTGGGTATGCCCCAAAATCCATTTTTTTCTGGACAGCAGTCATGCAAGGAACAAGCAAATAGCTAAACAGGTACTAGAACTCACCCCAGAACTGGCCCTACTGAACATCTTCTAAGATAACAATGCCCACTCATCCTATAAAGAGCTCATATCCCACCTACTCTCAGCAACCAGAAACATCATAGCCAGACACTGGAGGGACCTGTCAGGAATAAGCAAGGATCACTAGTATCAAACAGCCTTACTAGAAAAGCTAATAAGACTGAAACTAACACAGGACAAATAGACGAGGATGCCTTCACTCTGTTATGGATCCCCTTTATCACATACACAGCCCAACAAGACAACAGCATGAACCCACCGACAGCATACGAATCAATATGACTAACTTAATCCAACCCGCGTGCCCCTCACACACAAACAAACAAATCCCACTGCAGCCAACCAAAGACAATCAACCACACTACCAAGGAAACATAACAGGTGAGTAGAAAGAGAACCTACCCAAGTGATGCTCACCCAAACCCCCACACACATATACTAAGTAAAAGAACATAAGCTTTACCACCCCATCCCCTCTCTCCTGTCTCCCACCCTCTTTCCTTCCCAACACTATACTGCATATAACACCAGTGTCTCACAATAAATGGAACTGATCTGTAGAAAACACAACCTGAAGAAAGAGACAGTGCATGTGCTTTTGTAAACAAGGAAAATCTTGAATACAAAATAGTTTTTTTAAAAAATACACTAGGGAGGGGGTTATCTAAGCCGGTGAATGCAGATCAGTTCCTTGGGGTGAAGTTAAGAGCCTAGAAGGGGCTGGGAATGTTTTACTGGTAGTGTAAGACACACACTCTGGGTTCCCCCCAACTTGGGGGGGGGGGTCGGCTGTGGCTGTGGGTAGGCCCCACAAGGCCCAACAGCCAAAAGAGTGTCATAGCTGCCAAACAGTTGTGAGTTTTGCCATTCCCTGTGACTCGAGGCATTGTGTTTACTCGGCTGCTATTTCCCCAACATGCTAAACAGCTGAACAACTCCAACACAATCAATGGGTGCTCACATGTTCAACATTCACCTAAAGATTCACAACATGTCCAAGTTTACTGAATGCAATCATACTGGCTGAGTGTTAGGAAGCAAAATTTGCAAACTTTTCTGTGTTGAAATAAATCCTCTCTCTCTCTCCTCAGAGAGATCAAACCATTAATAATGAGCTTATACATCAAATATATAAATATTCATAACATCTCCCATGGGTAAAAAGCCAATAAGTTCAGCAATGTGCAGGACACTATTTTCATTTATATTTAGAATATTGTGACTGTTACAGTCCCAGAGTTACAAGTACTTGCATTTTATGATTAGTGGCAGCTATTAAAAGTAGCGCTAACAAAGTATGTTTTGCAGAAATATACCACTCCCTCCGGTGTGTAGGCTGCAGCTAAAATATGGAAACCTTTAAAAGCAGGGATAGCGAAAGGTAACAATTTAAACTATTTCCCAGAGGAAGCAAAAATGTACCTTTTCTAATGAAATAATTGGTTGTAGTAGAGAAAAGAGGAAAGATACTAGCACAGTGATGCTGTAATGATGGTATATATTTATAACTGTTTTCTAATTGCAGGTACAATTTCCTTAGGGATTTTATTTCTGTGAATCTCAGGGCAATCCCTGCCTGATTAGCACCTCCTGGACTAATGACCTTCAGATTTCCTACTTTCTTCTTGATCTGCAATATACTTCTGGGCTCAAGAAAGCACTAAGTTCTGTTACAAAATACACTTAGAAATGTCTACATTGAGATTATCTGATTTATATAATGCAACTGATTACATTGGGTGTCGGAATGTCAGGCCCTCTGGTTCTCAAGTTCTGGCCCTTGGAACTATCCCAAGACCTGGGGACTATCTCCCCAGGCCACACACGCTCACAGACCTTGCTTCACACCCTAAGTATTTTTGCCTACCTGGAATGTGCCACTTAACTCTAATAATGCCTCTTGTTTTTCTGGATGGAGAACAGAGAAAGGTGTGAGAGAGCATGCGAAGAAATCAGCCTATTGTGCAAAGGTAAATTTTATACTGATTCCTTTGTTCACTCTAGCATGTGACTCCTGGAGGGTTGCCCTTTATCTGACTAATGCCCCTCCTGTTTTAGAGTATGTATAACACTTATAGTGCATGGAGGCCCATTTCAAATGAGCTGTGGATGATATGCATGCAAAAGGTTCATCTCTGGAATCTCATCTGAAAAAGACTCTTCTCTACAATCCTCATGAACTTCTGCCAGCCAGTGCAGATACTGAGCTGGTTGGACCGATAGTCTGGTGCTTCCTGTGCTTGAGATAATAGGCACATGCAATGGCATTTCAGTAAGCTCTTGTTAAAGTTGTTTTTAAATTGGATCCAAGTTATTAGGTGTTATGAGCACAGAAGAGGCTTCTATATTCTGTGTTAGTGCTAACGGTACATTCTGACTACATAAGCAGCAAGCTTAAAAGAACTACAGCTGGTACAGCTGTCTTGCACTGGAGTTTGGTAGGTCCATGCAGCAATCACCAATGTGTCTTGGAAGATGGCGAGTTAACTTTCCTCTCCCTTTGGTATCATCCACATCTTTGCCAGGCAGTCTTTGGGAAGGGCTATAACTCAGTGGTAGATCATTTGCTCTGCATGAAGGATCTCCAGCATCTACGGGTAATGCTGGGAGAGACCTTTGCCTGGACCTCTAGAGAGCTGCTACCAGCCAGTAGGCAATACTGAGCTAGATTGACCTATGGTGTGACTTAGTATTAGGCAGCTTCCCCTCTGCTCTCCACAAAAGCCAGAAGCAAAGTAACTGGGTCTATAGAGGGCCTCACTCTATATTAGTATTGAATGTGAGTGGACTAGAGAGAATATCCCCTGGTCTGCTCAAGCTTCTGCCTTCAACCCATCCAACATTTGGTTATCAGGCAGGGAGCTGGCCAATGCTATGACAGACCATTCCAGCAGCTTCCCACATATTGGACTCAGCTTAGAACTGTGGCAGAGTAGGATTATCAATTGCACATGAAGCAGCAGATGCCCCCATTGCATACATTCAACTCCCAAACACATAGGAGCTGCATAAACAGTGATGGGAATATGCCAACAGGAGGTGGGTACAACAGGCTTAATCCCACTCTGCCTCTTATGGTAATCATGGTAGGAGGTGCAAAATGACTGAATATGACTAGAGCAGGGGTCACAACATTTTGAGTCCTGTTGGTACATTTGGTTTTTGAATGAGCACCATGGGTGCCACTCCCTCTGGTCACTTCTGTCTTCCTGTCTGGAGATCAACCCTCACTTGAGACACACAGAGATAGAAAGCACACGAACATACACTTCACTTTTCCAATGGATCTTGGTAAAATCAGATGCAGTTGAACTAATCTGAGCCTTGAAAGGCACATAGAGCTGAAGAGAAAATAGAAACAAGTTTTGCTCTTCCAACTTCCTCCTTCAGCTTTATGTACCGTATTTTCTGTGTATAACCCCCGTGTATAACACAACCCCTGTTTTTGGGGACTCCAAATAAAGAAATCCCCCATATGCACTATCCATGTATAAGACTACCCCCAATTTTAAATGTGAAAAAATAGGGGGGGGATATGGTCTTATATACGAAAAAATACGGTATATTTCAAGGGGGGAAATGGGTAACCATCCTTTCTGTCTGTCTCATTACCAATGGTAGTAAATGGTAAGGACTCAGAGGTTTTATAGGTGCCGGAGTGTCATTGTGTCCATAGGCATCATATTGGTGACCCCTGGGCTACTGTCTGCCATGATTTCCCAGCATGTGCAATACTTGCAGGTCTTTTGCATAGGGCCTTTTGTCAATCCTGTTCCATACCACTTACTATTATTATAGTATCATCTGGCCATGGCAGGAATTCCTTACCTAGCCACTGGAAAATGTTGTACAACCTTATGTTAAAGATCTAATTAAGGCAATTCAAACTGATGCTCATTTGGAGTTTCTAAGAACTGAATAATTGTCATTGCCCTTGTCCCTGGCCATAAAATGTTAATGAAATATTTCCTATTGACTTTGACAAGCATAGGATCAAGGCCCGTATTAGCATTGGAGCAGATCCCCCCTCCTTAAAAAAATTAAAAAAACACAAGGAATCCTTTTAAAAGATATTTCCATTTTAATGAAGTTTCTTAATCCTGAAAAGCACTTAACCCTAAGGGAGTAACTCAGTGACACATGGCTGATGGGAACAGCAAAAGCAGTTGACCTACTATCCACAGAACAATAGCTTGCCAATGAAATTAATCTCACTTATGAATGCCAAACTACAAGCAAATCATTTTCATTAAGCCAACAATGGGGAATATTGTAGGCAGCAAACAAAGCAAACCCAAAACATGTTGCTAAAGAAAAGGCTGGGTGATTTGATGCTGTCTAGAACAGTCTCCACTTTGTATTATGGCTTCTGTTTTCTTTTATAGGCAGATTTTACAAGCCAGTGTCTCAATGCTAAGCGTACTCAGGTTATGGGATTCATGAGCCAGTTATTGTTGGTGGTTTCTGAAGCTGTTGTTATCCCCACTGTCTTCAGCTGAGTGCAGGGCAGATTGATTTTAGCATGTCCCCCCTCACTGTGTGAGTTTGGCTCCCTTGGGATGGAAAAGAACAGGACACACATAGTGTGCTTTTTGTTATACAGTACTGTATTCACTTTCTTCACAGGAGCATAAATGGAGGCAAATGTATGACAACAGTGATATAGGCCCCAGCTCTCCTAGGTCGAAAAATAATGCTCTGTAAGAAGCCATAGAACCATTTTACATATACAGTCGTACCTTGGATCCTGAACAGCTTGCAAGTGGAAAGTTTTGGCTCCCAAACGCCACAAACTGGAAGTGAGTGTTCCAGTTTGTGAACGTTCTTTGGAACCCGAATGTTCAACAGGGCTTCCACAGCTTCCGACCTGCAGCCAATCAGAAGCCGTGCTTTGGTCTCGGAACATTTTTGAAGTCGAACAGACTTCTGGAACGGATTCCATGCAACTTCCAAGGTATGACTGTAATGTGGAAATTCACTTCCCAGTTTTCTTTTACACTCTTGAGCAGGGCTGGGGAGCTTCAGGTCCAGGGCTCAAACATACCTTGCCCTCTACCTACTCTCACCAGCTCACATTCCCTCTCCCAGGGCCACAGCTTTCACTGGATCTGCTCTGGACCCCAAATCTCTGTGCCTGGCTGGAATGTGCCCCTGAGCTCTGGTAATGGCACTTGATTGGGTGGAGAACAGAGAGGTGTGTGTGAATGTTTGCAAATACGAGTTTCTTATATGAAGCTAAGACATATATTTGTCGTTCTGCATATGACCCTCTGAACAGAAGAGAATGTGGTCCTTCGGCTGAAAAGGTCCCCCACCCCTGCTCTGAAATAACCAAGAAACAAACCCCAGAATACTAGTGAAATGACAATAGCATGTTTTGTTTTTAATTACTGGATTAAAACGAGCAGTTCTCTAGCCAAGTAATGTATTCAAAAATGCAGTGTGCATAAGAGTGCATGTGTTGGCAAAAATAACACAAAAATGCAGTATATTAGGGAAAACCACTTTATAGAAATTTGTATATTAGACGAATCTGAACACAAAAATATGTATATTGGAAGAAATTCATGCTGATGAATTTTCACAAGGACTTCTTCTGTAAAAACAAATCACAAACTGAAATGGAATTACAGAAAATCGAATCTAAGATTGGAAAATTATAAATTAAGAGAAACAGAAATTGACAGATTTGCCCATCCCTACTGGCAACATAGAAGCCTTGCATTCAGACCCGTACAATACTGGAAACCATGCCTGTGAGATTCCTATAGACTACTGTGGGAAATAGGATGCTAGATTAGATCTGGTCTAATGATCCAGCAGGGTTCTTATTATGTTCTTGTTGGTTTTTACACTAGGAACAGCATAGTTGTTGCAGCACATTAAAATCTATACAAATAGAAAGGAAGGATGTTTCACCCACCGCTGCAAACCATACACAGATATCAAGCACACTTCTTGCCAAGCCATCACAAGGTCTTTCAGCTTTAGTCAACAAGGATAATAAACTGGAATTTTGGATTTGAAAGAAATATAGACCGAAAAATTTAATGTGATGCAGAAAAGTTTTATGCATACATAGTTACAGTGAACTAGTTATGTGGGGCGGGGGTGGGAATCAACAGTTGGCATTCATATCATTTGTTCCCAAATAATAGGCTCACACACACAAAAAGGTAACTTTTCTATGAAATATAATTAATAGTCCTTGGGCAAAAGTGAAGAGGTGGAATACTAATGGAAAATTTAATCTTGAGGATAAAAATGCTGAAAACATTTGAATATTTCACAAACACATATCCATTATTTAATATTCAGGACTAATTCAAGTCCCCCCCCCAAAAAAAAAAAGCTCAATGTTCCATTTGTTTTCCATTTAAGTTGGTTCAGATATTATCTCACAAACAGGGAGGGATTTTGGAGAAGATAAATGCAACCAATGTTGTCCATCGTATTATTTGACTCTAGCCTTCCCTGTCTTAAGGGAGACTTTCACAAATCTGAGATTCCAAACAATGACTGGCATCCATGCAAGTCCTTGCCCAAACAAAAGGCATTTCTGCTCACACAATACTGTTCTCACTGATTTCCACAAGTTTCCTATTCTGCTACATACCACCCTGTGCAACAGCTACCCCCATTTTGGAATGTTCTCCAAACTCCAGGTGAATGAACAGTGTTCTAGTTACACTTCCATGGATTCAACCCAAAACCTTCTCTTAATGGCAGATAACATGATGTTATTTTAGATCAGCCTTTTGAAACCTGGTACCCTCTATTGGTTTTGGACTACAACTCCCATCAACCTTAATTATTGACCATGCTGGCTGGGGTGATGGGACTTGTAGGCCATCTGGGGGGAGCTCAAGGTATCATACATGGTTTTCCCCCCCCTCCTCATTTTATCCCTACAACAACACATGCCCTCCCAGCTCCTAGTCCAAAACTCTAAGCACTACATCACACTGGCCAAGGTGATGGAATGGAAATCATACAAGCAAATACAAGTACCGTTCTCTACTTTTTTTCCAGTTGGCAAACATTATGAAAATAATTAAGTTATTTTCTGCATTGTGTTTGATGTTGCCATTCCACTGAAATGCATTGAAACTGATTCTATTATTAATTAGATTAGTGTTGGCCACTTGGATAGTAAGGTGAATAACACTGGTTTATGTGGAAGTTGAACTGCAGTGGAACAGAAACAGCTCTGACTGCAACAAACATAGGATAGAAACCCCTGCCTCCTTACCTCCCTCCCTGTGTCTTGCAAATGTAGCATCAGAAAGAACCCTCCATGACCCCTCTGGATAGTGGGACCGCATGTACACAATCATCACATTACTTCTTCAAATATAATCACTATACAGTTGGATTGGCAGCTCAGTGTGTGAACTGACCATTTTTAGAAATAGCGTGTTGAACTCCATCTATGGTACTATTACTACGATGGTCCATTGACACACACTCACATGTTGCCACTTGGTGTTATAGCCCCAGTGCTGGACAGAATAGGGAATCCAAACTAATTCAGTCTCTATTGGCAGGGATGATGTTTGGGTGGAAAAGACCTCTCTCAAAAAGACTTTGCTAGATTATAAGACTAACTGGCTTGGAAGTAACCCGGACAAGAAAGGTATTGACCTGAAGGGAGGTATTGAAGGTGTTTTTTATTTCATTTTAATATACCAAAGGGTGATGGATACAGACTGCACAATGCATGCTCAGACATCTCCTAATAAATAGAAGAGGGCTAGGTGTGTTTCCGTGCAAACTAATCCTACAGCCCACAATGAGCACCTGACAGCCATCATAAGGGGAAAGAGGAGGAGAAATATTAGGAAAGAAACAACAGGACAGACGAACAAGATAAAAATAGATTAAAGAAAAAGAAATGGGAAGTATAACAGCTTTGCTGCAGGTGTGAATTGCTGTTCCTTGGTGTTACATCTCAGTAAACAGAGAAGATGCTTGGCAGAGTGTGACTGCTTTCCAATCAGGGGGAGCGACGTGCTGTGACTGGTAATGGGACGCTCTCTCAGCCTGCCTTTCAGAGGGCAAGAGGAGAGGGCAGCATCAATGATTATAGGACAGATAGACCAGGAAAGGGATGCCCCATCACTCTACTAAGCCAGGAAATGCTAGCATTTCACAATATCTAATCATCATCAAAGCACTGTTTGTTTTGTATCTGCAGATACAGGGCCAAAACAGATGCGACATGGGAGGTCTAGGTTTTAATCTGTTCTGAAACTATTATAAATTCATGTGTTTGTCTGTAAGATTTCTTTCGCACCCTTCACCATATAGTCCCGGGGTGGGTTGCAATGCTAGAATACACAATTATAAAAATAGATAAAGCCATTGCAATTATAAAGCAAGCAAAAGAATTCCAAGTGGAACAGAACACTGCATTCCTTTGGGTGACTCCAAGGTGTAGTATTACAAAAGGGAGAAAATGTCACTTATCCATTTGCTGTACAACATAACTTGGCAAATCCTTTCAAAGGGATGAGGAACTTGTGGCACTTCAGATGCTGAAGGACTACAACTCCCATCATCCCTGATCAGTAGCCATGCTAGCTGGGGCTGATGGGAGCTGGAGTTCAACAACATAGGGAGGGCCACAAGTTCCCCAGCCTTTCTCTTTCATGTCCCCCCATTTAGTCAGTACAATGCAGCATGTGGATGTGAGCTGAATTTTAGTCACAGCAGTGGCACTTATGGAGGAGCATTTCTCTGATCAAGGTGCTTCCTAAAGCTACCATTCCCATGCCAAGGTAAGAGAGACAGACAGAGATTCCTGCAATTGTAATATGAAGTAGTACAGTCCTGGACAATTTGAGTAGCTCCATGCATATGCATTGAAACTGCAATGTCTCCACATGCATTGCCCACAGCAAAAGTGCATTGAGTGAGCCACCCAAGATCTGCTTAGAGTCAGATAAGTTTAGCACCAAAGCCCTAAAGTCAAATCAGACTTGGAATGCCTGCTTAGGCAAAACCATTATGTCCAAAGGTGCTTGAAGAAGAAAAGTAAGAAATGCAGACCAGTCCTAAACAGGCTGAACCTGATGCACACATGCACAGAGAACACTTGAATTCTTTCAACTTTGGGACTAGCAGCTAAACTCAGCTGAAAACAACTGAAATTGATCGGCCTCCATAAGCTGCTGTATTTAGAGTTCAGTGCAGATGCAATACCTGAACACTTGTGGCGCAGGAACCAGGCTCAGCTGATAATCTGTGGTGGCAAAAATAAAAATGAGAACCCATTCCTGCTATAAATGAGCCATGTGACTACTACAAAACTGTTTTTTTTCCTCCCTAAAAGAGAATAACTAGGCATTTGACCTTTTCAAAGTCCAGCTGCATACATATCCTAGTACACAAGCTACAGAAGACATTCTAGTTACAAGTAAGATTGACATCACTTATCTTTTCCAAACCCTGTTTTTTATTATTTACTGTCTCGTCTCCTTTGGAATTCATTGAACTGGAACATTTGATATAAGTTGGTAGTCCAGAAGCAAATTTTACATACTTATAAATAAAGGCTGTTAGGCTACCATTAAATTACACCCTCACTACCAAAAATTCCATTTTTTATTATTACTATTTTTCCTCCATGTGCTTGTTTGGATCATAAGAGACTTATTTTTATATATGAAGCAGCCACAGAGGTAGTGATCAGAACTTGAAATTGACTCATCTCCTCCCATTATTCACAATAAAAAAGGGTCTAATATGAAAAACACCCTGTCTCTCTGGGGGCACCAGGGTTTAATTTGCAAGCACTTTCTTCTCTTTCTCTTTCAAATGAAAGCAAAGGCAGCATCTACCCTGGTGATTACGGAAATCTAGCTCATGATTTACAAACTATAATGTTGGCATTCTTCAAATAAATTGAGATATTTTAAAAAAGGAGGCTGAGACAATGCCACAAAAAGCTCATTGAACTCTTTTAAACTGAGCATTCTTTTAAGCTGTATGCATACTTTTTATTTTTTTAGAATAATGTATTCAGAATATTAGACCCACAATAAGCACATCAACAGATAAATGATCCCAACCACTCAGAGCCACCAGCAAGCTGAAGTTATCATAAATAACTATGAAGAGGCACTGCATATCAGAGCAAGATATAAATATTTTTTAAAAAATTAACAACACTAAATTGACAGTCTCATGAAAGAGGTGAGAATCACAATATGTATTATAATCAGAGCACTGCATCCCATGTTAGTCCTACTCAGAATAGACCTATTAATTTAAATGTGTCTACTTGAATATGACTTAGTTGGAAGCAAAGAAAAAAAGAGGCACAAAACCACCAGGGTTGGCGGCTGGATAATCTAGTCCAACCCTCAATGCAAAAATATGCAGCTGTCCCATATGGGAATCAAACTTGCAACCTTGGCATCAACAGCACCATGATCTAACCAGCTGAGCTATCCAGGCTGAGTCCTTGTGAATAGGTCTACTTCAGGGGTGAGAAACTAAAGCCCTGAGGGCCAGCCAAATGCCAACAGGTCTCTCTGTCCAGCCCTTGTGGTTCTCCTCAAGCCATGCCCATTCCCCAAGCCACACCCCTCACTGACCCTGTCCTGCATTCTCCTTGGATGCTTTTCCTTGGCTGGAATGTGTCCTTGAACTGTGATGATGTGTTTTGCTTGCCTGTATGAAAGATGGATGTGGGTGTGTGTGGGTGTGTGTTTTGTGAGGCTAGAACACAGCCTACTGTACAAAGATAACACTGGGCAACAATTTTTTACTTTTGGAATGTTGTCTAGATTTCTACAACTGATTTAGGGTATTTTTGCACTGCTGAATCAGGAAATGGCATCTGTTTCTCTCCATCAGGTCAGGTTTTCTGTAAACTGAATGGTGGGCATTGATAAAGGTAAGGTAAAGGTAAAGGTACCCCTGCCCGTACGGGCCAGTCTTGACAGACTCTGGGGTTGTGCGCCCATCTCACTTAAGAGGCCAGGGGCCAGCGCTGTCCGGAGACACTTCCGGGTCACGTGGCCAGCGTGACATCGCTGCTCTGGCGAGCCAGAGCCGCACACGGAAACGCCGTTTACCTTCCCGCTGGTAAGCGGTCCCTATTTATCTACTTGCACCCGGAGGTGCTTTCGAACTGCTAGGTTGGCAGGCGCTGGGACCGAGCAGCGGGAGCGCACCCCGCCGCAGGGATTCGAACCGCCGACCTTTCGATCGGCAAGTCCTAGGCGCTGAGGCTTTAACCCACAGCGCCACCTGCGTCCCTATTGATAAAGGTAAGTACACGTAAATTGCATGTTGCTTCACCATTTTTCAAACTTCAGGGCTTGAACTTCTGTTTCTTGGAACTCCTGGAATGCTCAGCAGCACGGAGGTCTCTCTTCAGAGTCCAACAGTAGTCAGCCATCATGATTGTGTCCCAGCGACCCTGATACCTGGTCTCCATCTCTTTCAAGTCCTGATGGAATCTCTCCCCCTACTTGTCACTCATTGAACCCAGGTTCTCAGGAAACCGGTCCATATGTGAAAATAGGTAGTGCATCTTGACGCTCATGTTGCAGCCCAGGTTTCTGAAAGCAGTCAGCATGTTGTTGACAAGTTCTGCGTAGTTTCTGGCCTTATTGTTGCCAAGAAAGTTCTTCACTACCAGAACAAATGCCTTCCATGCTTCCAGTTCCACGTCGTTCATTGAGTTTCTGAACTCTAGATCTCTGATGAGCTGACGGATCTGAGGACCGTCAAAGATGCCAGCTTTCAACTTCTCCATGGTAAATCCTGGAAAAGCCTGGCACAAGTAAGTGAAGCAGTCACCATCCTTGCCCAGAGCCTTGGTGAACTGCTTGATTAAGCCAAGCTTGATGTGCAGCAGTGGGAAGAGTATTCTGTCTCTGTCCACCAGAGGGTCATTGATGACGTTCCTTTCTTTGCAAGGCACCAATTCCTCCCGCACAGGCCAGTCCTTCTTCGTGTAATGCTGAGCACGGTCCCTACTATCCCACATGCACAGAAAACATGGGTACTTGGTGAAGCCAGACTGTTGTCCCAACAAAAAGTTCACCATCTTCAGGTCCACACAAATAAACCACTTATGCTGATCATAACCAATTTTCTCCAGCACATACTTCACCGCTTCATAGTTCTCCTTCAGTGTACTCGAGGAGAGCCAGGGGTATAGAGGCAAACTGGTTGCCGTTGTGTAGCAGAACACATTTCAGTGATCGCTTGCTGCTGTCAATGAACAGTCTCCAATCTTTGGGTTCATACTGTGGCATTCCAAGCTTGAGCAGAAGCTGCGCAATATCTGCACAGTACACCAAGTCCTTCTCTTCCGAGAAAAAATGGAGGTACTCTTGATGCCTGTTGTGCAAAAAGCTGATGCAAGCACTGTCAGAGAGGAGGTTTTTTTCCTTCAATCTGGATGCCAACAGTTCGGCAGAGTCCTTTGACAAGCTGAGGTCACAAACTAGATCATTTTGGGAAAATGGATGTGGAGCATCATCTTCAAGAACCACTTCTTCTTCTTCATGTCCTTCAACACTGGAGGCATCTTCGTCACTAATGTCAGGAAGTTCTCCGAAGATAGGCACTGGAATTTCATCACAATGAGCTACAGGACGACGTGCTGATTGAAGATCAGGATACTTCGTGGGGCGGCTGCCCCATTAACTTAGTTTTGATCCCCCAACTTTATGCTTTGCTGGACCAATTTATGGAAGATTTCGAGGTTTTATGACTTCAAACTGATCCCTTTTTGACATAATCACCCAGAACTATTGGACCTGAATACTTCTTGTCATTAAAATAATCATTTCCAATCAAAACAATTATTTGACAAGGCATTTTACCCCCACCAGCTTCTTCTAAAATGCTCCACACAAGCGTACATGTGAACAAAAACGTAAAAAAGACATGTGGCCATAGCTCAAAAATTTGACCTGATTGAGCAAAACCAATGTGATTTTTGGATCACATTCAGCGCATCAGATTCATCCTAAATCAGCTGAAAAAACGCAGACAACAAATTTGTTGTTGACCAGTGTAATAGTCCCATCTGTTGCTCCACCCACTTTTGCCTCTGGTCACATGCACCACTGGTCACATGCATCCTTGGAAGGTTACCCAGAAGGAAATGTAGACCTCAGGCTGCAAAAGGTTCCCCATCCTGCTCTACATAGTTAATGGGAGATTTCAGCAGAGTGCTACTGTAGATCAAAATTAATCTCTTCTCCAGATCGGATACAGACTCTCAGTACCCACAGATGCGATGTCATACAAACCTCTTTTCCAAGATTGCCACCCACCCACTCTTCAGAAATTTCTATCTTCTAAAAAGAAAAAGCAGTTCATAAACATATGGCTTGCTTTGCGTAGAACAATGAATCTCTGGTGTCATGCTAATTAAAAAGCCACTATTACATTACATCCTCAAGGGCTCATTTTATAATTTTTTAGGATTATAGCACATTGATTAATTTATACCCATTTTTAATCCCTTAGTATTTAATGAAGCCTAGGAACTTGGGAGCATGTGTGTATAATTTAGGTCTGAATAATTTTGTTACATTAGCCAGAAAGTTGAACCAGCAATTTCATTAGTGGAATTCGGAACATGGCCAAGGATGCCTACACAGCTTACATCAAGCTTATAATTTAGACTCAAAGAATCTCACATTTTTTCTACACAATGCAAATGTGTTGGATTCTGCCTTGGTTTAGTCAACCTCTGCTGGCTCTAGGATAAGGGACAAGAATTATAAACTGGAAGAAATACCATCCATGCCTGGCACAAGGAATGCTCAAAACTTTCATTTGGTCCACACTTTTAAGGAAACCAGATTAAATATGAACTAATAAGTGAATTGGCAGGCAGTGACCCTTCAGTTTTTGCACTTCTCTGAATTTTGTGATACAGTTCTCAGCTCAAAATCATTTGCAAAATACACATATTTTGTTGCAATGTATGCATATTTAGAGGTAAAGTGCATAATGAAAAAATGTGGTGTCATTTTTAAAAGCAAAACAATGCCAGCATGGGATAGAGTAAACTTATGAATGAACACATGCAGAACAGACATGGTCAGAAATAAACTGTTCTGTCCAGACACTAGGGATGGAGGAGAAATTCTATTCAGTTCCCACTGAAATGTGAACCTACCTAAATTGTGCTTTCTGAAACAATAAGGGAGCTGAAATGCATCCACCCTCTGAAATTCACACTTCATCAAATTTTGGATTGCAATTCTCCAGTTATGGAACATGGACAAGAACGCATGTAATGGGGAAAGGTATGCATTAAAATGCACATTCATGCAAATAACATACAAAATTGCATTATCTTAGGGGAAATTGCTTTACAAAGATGTGTATATTAGGCAAAATTGCATACAAACATCTGTACAACAGTAAAATGCTGGTGAATTTTCTTGAGGACTTTTAAAGTTAAAAATCACAAACGGGTGTGCAAATGTGAAGAAATGTACTTAAGACTGGAAAAAAGAGAAACCCAGAGAATGGAAAGTAGAAACATTTCCCAGTCTTTATCCTGGACCTCCAGCTTCAACCATAACTGTGGCATGTATATGCCTTGCATACTGTCAAGGAGATCTTCAAACCATACACAACCTCTTTGTTTTGCTCAGTTAATTGAAGGAGTCACTCCACCACCCGCACCCTGCCTTTGCCTACATTTTAGGGACTTGGAATCATTTATCCTCTACAGTCATCCTGAATGCTGGCACTGCCATTTTATGGAAGCACATTTCAGTTTCCTTTCAGAGACCATGTGTGGTGCACAGCTCTTGCTAAGGACAGATAATTAATCAGCAGGCAGATTCCTCCCTGCAAAGGAGGTGGGCAGAAATAGCATTATTTACTTGGACTCCCCACAATTACACTCATTTTCTAAATATTTTTGAAAAATTGATTGGCCTGTCATGTTTCCACTTCACACGGCAGAATATGATTACAGTATGATTAAGAGGCGCATTTTTCTTTGACAGTGAAGTGCACAGTTTGAAGAGAGCACTAATTATGGGCTCAGTTTCTTGGAGAGCTTAAATATAACACATCGAATGCTGTGACAGGGGCTTCATTGTAAGCCCTTTTAATTGCTGTCTCAATGAGCAACATGTAATTTGTGGTGTGTGCGCAGTTTAACGAAACAGATTCACTAGATTGTTCTTTCGTTTTCTAGCATTTGTAACGCAGGGTGGAATACACGGTACAAGCAGGATATGCTGGGATCATCACATTGGGGCAGTGGGGTGAGGAGATGTCAATGTGTTTTTCTGCCTGGAGATGGGTGGGAAGGGCCCTTCAGGCAATAGCAATAGTTTTGGTTTGGGATTGGCTGAGCAGTGGAAAGAGCCGATTAGCCAAAGAATGAGAGATTGACAGAAATGGAAGTTCAAATGGAAGGGAAGCAGGCATCTGGGGGAAAGAACATATTGTGGTAATGGGAGAGTATTGTGGAGGAACATTTAAAAAAAAAAATCACCTTTTAAACTCCATGTGATGGGATACTCCCCCAGTTACCCTCCACTGTACCATAATATAGGGATAGCAAACATGGTGGCCTATAGCACCCATCATCCCTGGTCATTGGCTATGATGACTAGGGCTACCCCTACCATAATAAATCTGTTAGTCATTGAAGTGCCACAAGACTGTTGTTTTTGTAGCTTAAAAGTGATAGTTGGATTTTAAGAAATACTATCTAAAATAGACAGTAGCCCAAACAAACTATTGTTTTGCTGCATTGTCTCTGACTATTTTTGTGCATGACTTTAGCAACATTAGTGTTTCTTCCTGAAGGTTCCTGCATGTAGGTAGGATAGCTAAATGATTCATGACTTGCTGAATCAATAAAAGCAACCAGTGAAGCTGAAAATGCCTTTTGAAGTGAAGTATCCCACGTTGTCTTTATAGTGCCTGCCTAAAGTTCAAAATAAGCAAGACATAAGGGAGATGGAGGATTAATTTCTGGAAAGCTTGACCTGCAGTCTGAGGCAGAATTTGCTGAGAAAGCAGTGTAAGTTAGATCAAGATCAGCCCTACCATTAGGCAAAGTGAGGCAGCCCCATACTGTTGCTCCTGAGCCCTGCAGCCATTTCCCTCAGTTGCTATATGGCATGTCCTGGAATCCTGCTGCCTCAGGTGTGGTGGAGGACACTATCCCATCACCAGTGCCTTCCTAAAGTAAATAAACAGTCCATCTGGTCAACTTCCACATTTGAAATGGGAGCACCTTCTTGTCCTTTGCCTCAGGTAGGAAAATCTATTTGGCCATCCCCAGTTTGACTGATGGATAAATGTTTGTGTCAACCAGATACAGGGGGCTGGAGAGATGATGACATCTAACTGTGTAATTGCACATTAACATAGCATATCTCAGGGGGTAGAATAACTCCCAGTGGCAACGTCATTCTCCAAAGAAATCTGAATGCTGCCATCATATGCGCTTCAGCTTGTGAAGAAATAATGTTAGTCGCTGAAGCACTATTCAGACATTTAAAAAATTCACATGAGGACATACACTGCATAGGGGCCCTGTAACCAATGTCCCTGGCCCCACCCACTCCAAACCACAAAAAAGTCTACCACTTGCACATCCAGATGGTGTATAGAGAGGGATATATGAGCATGTGCAGAAAATAGCCTGTAGTTCAAAGATAAATTCTACATTGGTTGTTATATTAGTTTTAGTCTCCATTCCCACACACCACTGGTTTGTGGCCATTAAAAGATGGTGCAAAAGGGAATGTGGTCTTTTGGCTGAAAATGTTCCCTCAGCCCTGTGCTAGTCACAAGTGTTGTCATGCTATACAGTTTATCCACAGTCTTATATGTTTAGGAGTGAGATGCCAAGCCCCAGCCTCTTTGGTGTGTCACTTTCATCCTGTTTTACAGCCTCCATAACTTGGAGGGTGAAAATCTGAAGCAAGGAATCTCTTGTACTCACAGGCTCCCTGTGCAATCTAGAAGGCTGACTGAGCAAGGTGGAGATCAGGTTGGGGATCTTCCACAGGTATAAGACACTTCCTGCTTCTGATATTCAGACCTGATTTTAAAGTTTTACAGCCAGCAGGGAGGGGGTTAGCCAATTTCAGTGCATTTGTTATCTCAGTGATGCTAAACCTATGGCCCACCAAATATTTGGTGGACTCCAATTCCCATCATCCTTGACCATTGGCCATGCTAGATGGGACTGCTGGGAGTTGGAGTTCAGTGACATCTGGAGGGTCATGTGTTCCCCACCCCTGCATCATTGTAGGATGTTTTTCAAAATCTGTTGAAAGCAACTCTGATGCAGTATTGGAAGAGTGGGTTATAATGCAAGCCCATTATAATTTAAGCCCTGCCAGAATTCATTTTTATTGTGCATTCATGCTTGTGTTTGTACCTTCAAAAGTTTTGCAACTTCCTGCTGAACTCCCATATCTTTTTATACCACAAATTTTCTGCTTTATCCTTGTTCCACTTTTGATGCACTATAGCCTCTCTGGATAAACAACAATATTGGTGCATTTGGATGTGAGAATTATTGTGTTATATTTCTGGTTTATAATGCTAGCACTTCTGGTTCCTAATGTTCCTTTTACACTACCCACAAGTCACTCATGAAAACAGTGAGAAAAAGCTGTATGGTGGAATATCACCCCAACTTTTATCATATGCCATGACGCATGAAAAAAGTGGAAAAATTACAATGCAAAACTCTGATTTTATGGGTTAATGGGGTTGCAAACAGATGCAGCTTTTACATTGTGTGAAATATCACGTGAAACATAGAAATTATCAGGCAAGGAAAATTGGGGAAATGTGGGTGGGGGTGGGAACTGTGGTCTGAATGCAGCCTTTGTCCCACCTTTGTTGTCCTAAAGCCCCTCCAAACAAAAATAATGTAATGGCTCTCAGGAAGCATGGCAGAACAAACTAAAGCAGAATAAATTCAGCCACAGTTGCACTATTATTTAGTCCATAGCATGTTGTACCCACAACAAAGCATCAGTCTGGAGGGGCCCTCAATGGCTGTGCTGGCTAGAGCTGTCATCCAAAACACCTGGAGGGCATGAGGTAGGGGCTGATTTAAACAAACAAAACAGTTTCCAGCAATCTTAGTGACCTGTGGGCAACTTCTAATAGTCAGCAAAGGAAACTGACTCAGATTGAGGGTTTCCAACTTTTTGCTGGCCCCAGTCCATTGCCTTTCACAGCAACCCAACCTGAAGAAATTAAAGCAGGTGAAGCTTTGCCAGTAGTATCGATCCATGCCAAGAAAAGCACCTGCTACGTTTCTTTGTGTCAGGCTGCTGTTAAAAGTACAGAAGCAGAACTTTTTTTAAAAAAAAAAAAAAAGCCGTCTGGCAATCTTATTAAAATATTCTGTGATTCCCAGCTCACATAAACATGGGTTATTCCAAAATAAGTTCTGAAAACTACTTCAGTTGCCAAGATGAAGGCTCATGTGTCTGGTGAGAATAAGCATCCCTTCTGGGTGTGTAAGTTCATCTTTCCCCCACCCCACCCCCAGTCCAATACAGTTAGGCACAGGTGTTGAAATGGTAGTCACTAACACTTTGGGCAGGATAAGTCCCACATAGAGAACAGAGGGAAGCTGGTTTCAGGGATTAGGAGCCTAGTATCCAGTCCTTGATTTCCAAGCCTTGATTAAATTCTAACACCTACTGCGTCTAGGAATTTAGGGGAGTCTACAAACTCAGGAGGTCCCATCACCTCCTGGCAAATAGAAGGGGAAGAAATGGAGGCAGTGAGAGATTTTACTTTCTTGGGCTCCATGATCACTGTAGATGGTGACAACAGTCACGAAATTAAAAGATGCCTGCTTCTTGGGAGAAAAGCAATGACAAACCTAGACAGCATCTTAAAAAGCAGACACATCACCTTGCTGACAAAGGTTTGTATAAAGCTATGGTTTTCCCAGTAGTGATGTATGGAAGTGAGAGCTGGACCATAAAGAAGGCTGATCGTCGAAGAATTGATGGTTTTGAATTATGGTGCTGGAGGAGACTCTTGCAAGTCCCATGGACTGTAAGAAGATCAAAACTATCCATTCTGAAGGAAATCAGCCCTGAGTGCTCACTGGAAGGACAGATCCTGAAGCTGAGGCTCCAATATTTTGGCCACCTCATGAGAAGAGAAAACTCCCTGGAAAAGACCCTGATGTTGGGAAAGATGGAGGGCACAAGGAGAAGGGGACAACAGAGGATGAGATGGTGGGACGGTGTTCTCGAAGCTACGAACATGAGTTTGACCAAACTGTAGGAGGCAGTGGAAGACAGGAGTGCCTGGCATGCTCTGGTCCATGGGGTCACGAAGAGTCGGACCTGACTAAACGACTAAACAACAACAAACTCAACACTACGAATGTTTATGTGTAATCACACTTACCAACAAATTGCACAACAATACTGAGCAATGATTTGCAGATATAAATGATGCTTTCTCTGCTTCAACAGACTCTTGAGAAGGGACTGATTCAGACATGCCCGCCACATTCCTTGATGTTCCAACATTTGACTTCTTAGAGATTGCTGCTTGGCAGCTAAATAAATTAATCACATTCATCAGGCCCATCTTCGCATCTGTATTCAGTAACTGGGAGGGGAAGAGAAATGAATCCACCCACACTTGCTATCGGCGACATATATAAATACAGATAGCAAAGCATGACTAACCATTTACAAATGATCTCTTTGATCTCACAAGAATATGTCAAACCCTTCCTTCCTCAAAGCTCTTTTCTCCCATATAGTTTACACTCCCAATTTAGATGTGTGTGTATGTGTGTTAAAAAAATTGGTTTTATTTAAAGGACATATAAAAAGGATAGACAGCACTGAACTTTGAAGCCTGCATCTTCACTTGCATGGTGTGAACAAATTATTTAAGACAAATTATGGTGCTGTCAGGTTCATACTCCATGTTTTGAAATAAATGTTGCCATCTAATTATACAGGAGTTGGAGTTTGTTTAACAAAATTCCTCCGATCCCACCCCCCACCCCCCGCCCATGTTGCCTTTCCTTGCTCCTTTGATTGCATTGAGGCACTTTAGGTTTCTTTGCCCTTTGTGGCATTTCATTGTACTGCTTAGTGGGATGCTTTTATCATATCTCTTCAGCCATATACCAAAGAGAGGGAAAGCATTGAAGTCTCAGCAGAGCCCTTGACAGTTTTCAATTAAAGAATCATTAAAAATCATAGATGTAAAAGAGATAAATAAAAACTTTCCACTAATGACTTTGACATTCTGAGGTTTGCAGGGAGGAAATATAAACCATCTCATGATCCAGATTTCCTCACTCCTATTTTTAATCTGCAGATACTAATTTCCAACCCAAATGTCTCCAAGCTGGTTCTGTCTCAGGGGTGGGGAACCTGTGACCCTCCAGATGTTGCTGGACTCCAATTTCTAGAAGCCTCAGCCAGAATGGTGAATGGTCTGGGGTGATGGGAGTCCAGCAGCATCTGCAAGACCATTGGTTCCCCACCCTGGTCTGTTGCTCCTGCCATTCATGACCTAGGATAGCCTGACCTTAGTAGTTCATGCTTAATTGATGTCCTCCCACCACCATCCATCTAGACTACTGCAATATGCTCCATGTGGAGCTGCCCTTGAAGATGGTCCAGAACCTGCAGCTAGTGGAGACTGTGGCTGCCAGGTTGATGAGTGGGGCAGCCTGATGGGAATATGTGTCACTGATGCTGAAGGCACAGCAACGATGAGCCACTGCGCCCACTTCAAGGTGCTAATACTTGTGTAAAAAGTCCTAAAGGGGTTGGAACTCAAGTACCTAAAATATTGCTTTCCCTGTTATCTTGGGCCTTACAAGAGCAGAAGAACAGAACAACCACAATGCGGTGCTCCCTGTACCCAACTCAGTCAGTCACCCCAGAAGGATACCATTTCTGATGGTATTGGAAGCTGATGAGAAATCAAGTCACATTCCCTTTGTCTCTCTCCTCAGGGCAATGAAGGCAGCTTCTGTACTGAAACCAGGCCTCAAACGCAGTTGAAATGGGTCTAGAAAATCTGTCTCCCCCAAGAGGACCTGGATTTGGTTCGCAACCGCCCTCTTAAGAAAAAGTGGACATTTGCAACTGATCTAAAATTATTAGTATCATCCAGGTCTAAGGAGGGCTTTTCCTCCAAATTTTAAACTGCCAAACTGACACACAATTTCATAACCCAGCAAGTAAAGTTACTATTCAGGAAAAAGTCACAGCTTTTGAAAATTATTAAGGGCTTTGTGCCAAACCTCAGGTTCCCATCCAGAGACACTTTAGGCAAGACTAGAGTGATAGATCCATTCACAGAGTTCTGACAGCAATCTCATAATCAAATAAAAAAGTGGGGAGGAATCAGTGAGAGCCTATCTATAGGTACTGATGGCCAGAAAATGGTTTGACAAGCTGAACAAGAAGGCAGGGGCCTCCTCTCTTTCTCTGCCTATTGTTCACATGCCAGTTAACAGAGCACTCAAAATAGCACTTTGTTTAACCATTGTTTAAGAAGAAAACTTGCTGGAGTTTCATCCCTATAATTAGCACAGAAAGGAAAAAGAATGAGCACAGCTTTAAAAGCATTGGATGCAGAGAGGAAAATAAGTGATTGAAATTGCGGCTCCTTAGCAAAGTTTTTTGTTTGTTTAGATTTTAAAGTGGAGTTTACCAGGATCCCTAGAAGGCTACCCTGTTTCATTTTTAGTTATTTTTGTTTTGTTTGTGTTTTTATTCTGCAGAACAGAACCAGACTGAGATAGATTCCTTTTTGGGCCAGAGAGAGCTCAGGGCCACTGTTAAGAAGACCCCACCCCCAGATAACTCTCGCCTATTTCAAAATGTTGACCATTCCTGACTTAAGCAATGGGAAGAGTGCTGTCACAGTGAACATTACGTACTCAACACATACCTGGGAGTGGGCCTCCCCAGTTCTTTAGGTTCCCTGTGGATGCTTTGCCTTTGGCTCAGTAGCTCAGGGAACAGGCTGCTCAGTCTGTTGGGTCAGGGAAATCAAGAACTGTTTCTGAGCAAGCTTGGTGGGATAGGAGGAGGGGCTACCTGGTCATGTTCAAAGGTCTGAGTTCTTTGGAGTGGCAGGTATCAGTTATGAAGAGAAACATAGCTAAATTTGCTTCCCCAAGGTGTAGTGGTAGCCACTGGCTTGGTTTGCTTTAGAGAGGAACTTGATGGCTATGTTTCGTTCTCCACTATTGAGAGCATTATAATTCTAAATACCAGTTGCTAGGATTGTCCTTCTTGCAGGCTTCTTTCCCAGCAGGTTCGCCAGTGTAAGAACAAGATGCTGGACTAGAAGAGCCTTTGGCTTGATCTTGCAGACCTCTTCTTATGTTCTTATGATGGTTGGTGTTGCCCAGAGTTGGCTTTTCACTTTTATCAAAACATAATGCACCAGTTGTGGTTGTTTATCACATTAAAATGTAGTGGCTAAGGAAATACCACAGGTCAGTGGCAGAGCACATGTGCTGCATGCTAAAGGTCTGGGGGTTCAACCACTGGCACCTCCAGATAAAAAGAAAGAATCAGGCATCTGGTGATGTGAAAGACTCCTGCCTGAGGCCCTGGAGAATGGCTGCCTGTTCGAGCCAGTAGCACTAGGCTGGATGGACAAATCGCCTGACCTGGCAGCCTCCCATAATCACAAGCTTCAAGTGAAATGTTACCTTCCCTCCCCATTAATCTTCACACAATCTCCTGTCACTTGAGTAATCATATTGTGCCCGCAACTCTCAAATCCAATTTTATCTTCTTCTTCTTTTTTCTTTTTTACTTCCGAGTGCTTTAATTGTGTTAATTGAGTCCTCTAACTATGGTTTATGGCTTAAAAACTACCACTGGGCTTTCATGAGATGAATTAATTGGATATATAAATCCATCTTCTCCTGTAGGAGGCAACTTCAACAACAACAAAACGGGCCGATGTTCAGCTGAAAACAACTCAGTGATTTCTCACTCGATCTGAAGTATTTTTGTTTTATCCTCACTAGTATGCAGAGCCATTTGTCACTGGGCCTTTCATTTGCTTTGAGGTGAAAGGACTGACCCTTTTTCTATTAGTTTATTTAAATGCCACTGAACCTTTTCAAAGATGCTGCCCCATAAGTAATGCTACATTTACTGTAAATCAGACTTGGCAAAAACATAGATGGCCTTCACATTTTGTGAGATTAGCCACCTAAAATGAGTCGTGTATCAAAGCATGGCCTGGTGTATTCTGGCACTTATCTGCTTCTCTATAGTCTAACCAGAACATGCATGGTGGGGATAGACAGGGAAAGGGAGCAGGTAGATAAGGGGGGGTGGACTCCAAGATAGTATAACAGAACAAGAGTAAGCATTGCCCAATGAAGTTCACACATTCAGCATATTCCAAGTCAGGGATGAGAAATCTCAGGCCCCAGGGGTCAAATATGGTCCTCCAAGCCCTCTCTTTCTCAGAACCCACCTCACACTACACTCTCCCCAGGCAGTTCTGCTTACCAGTCCATGTTTCTCTTTATTTACTGCATCTGCATCCCACCTCTTCCTCCAAGGAGCTCAAGGTGGTGCATGTGGTTCTCCCCCTCCTTTTTTTAATCCCCACAACAACCCTATGAGGTAAATTAGGCTGAGGGCACTGACTGGCCTAAGGCCACCCAGTGAACTTCATGGCCAAGTGGAGATTTGAACCCTTGTCTCCCATGTCCTAGAAGCAAATGATATGGAAAAGAACAACAAACTTGCATTATATTTCACTATAGTTCCAGAAGTGGTTTTCACGTTGTGTGAAAGCTCAGATATAAAGTGGAACTTAACAGGGAGAAGTCCATTAAATTCTGGTGGATACCACTGTGTGTGTGCCCATGCGTGCCACTCTGGTGTGTGCATGGTGCCCACAACAGTTTCTCCAGTTCACAAATGTGCCCTCAGGTCCCAAAAAGGTTGGTGGCCCTGCCTTAAGCTGAGAAGCTAAATGACATCGTGTAGATGAAGCCAAGCATTTTGTTTAGCTTTGTTTTGTTTTAAAATCGCCATTTAGGAAACCATTAATCTTGCAGGATCTAAGCAAGTATTAGACACGCTTCGAAGAGATTTCTTTTATTTACTGCACTTAGAACTTTCCGAAGGCTAGAAGTCGCTTGCTTAAGGGCACAAAGTGTACACATGCTGGGAAACTGTGATCAGCATGATTCCCTGGCATATGTCCATGCTCTGCGCCACCCTTGCTCACTTTATGCACTTACTGCAGCAAACACCCTGTGACAGCAGTGGAGCTGAGAGTGTGGTGAAAAGAATATGTATCAGGGACAGACTCAATGCAGTTCGTGTTTAAATGCAAACTTAGCTAATTTGCATGTTCTGAAACCAAAACACAGCCACTCACTGTCTTTCAGCTTAGCCTACCTAATAAGGTTGTTGTGGGGTTGAAATGAGGAGGAGAACCATGTATGCCATGATAGAAATACAAGAAATAAATGAATAAATAAATCCTTAGAACTGTGCACTTCTCTGAATTTTGCACTGCAGTTCTCCAGACAAGTAATGTTTGCAGACGTGCACATTCTAGGATAAGCTGTGCTTAAATATACGTAGGCAAAAAAGTATACAAAAGCAGATTGTAGTAACAAAACCAATTTGCAAGAATATGTATATTCGGCAAAAATACATATGGAAATGTATGTGTTGGGGAGACGCACACACAGCACACACTCAACAAATGTGGAGAACAGAATTTAGGATTGGAAAAATGAGAAGCTGTGAGACACTGACAATGACATATTCACCCAGTGACTTCTCCCATACAAATAACAGCCACCACTGGGGTGGATCTATACTGTGCAAGTTTCTTTCTGTTTTCTGCAAAATTTGTTTCATTATGTCCCTTTTGTGGGCTGACTTTTTTAAAAGACATTGTATGTACAAAAAAAAAGATGGCTGACCCCAGAGGTACTTGGGGGCAGCTGTTGTTGTTGTTCTCTGTACAGTTTCCCCAGGAACAGACAGTACCTTATGACATATAGTCATTTCCTGGGAGCATTTTCAAGGAGAGATTTCAGTATGCAGCTACAGGGCTTAAACACAGCAGCTCAAACTGTTACAAAGAGACAGCCCTCAGACCACCTCACAAGTAATATGGGCCCCTGTGCAGTTAGGTCTGTTGATTATGTGGCATTACCTGCAGATCAATGTTCCACTCTGTGCATGGGTCCAATGGAAGCAAAATGATGAAGTTCACTTCAAAACGGAGAGCAATCTAGAATCCTCCCCATCTGCAGCCACTATAAACAATGGGGTTTAAGGGACATCCCAAATAATCTGAACATCCCACTGCTGCATCTTTCTGAAACATCCACATTCATAGAGACAATAGGAGGCAAAGCAAATATGTTTCCCTTTATCCCCTCCTTCTGTCTTCATTTTGCCAGCTTAACAATATCCCCCCCCCCCTTAATATTACTTTATTGATCATGGGCTGCCACTATGGGAGAAAGACTGAAATTGCAATACTCAAACATAGACTTCATCATTCCTCCCTTTGGCCTTTCCTAATGCACTGCAAGTATTGCTGATTTGTTTTTCTGACAACTCGGTCCTTTGACCTTGAAACAGCGCATTTGCCACCACCGTTTATCCAAACCCGCCCCATTCAGAACCACTTCTCCCCGCTTGTTATTGCACTATTGAATGGCCCAAGTGCAGTCTGCTTAATTAGATGTAAGCAAGAATGCCGCTATTGAGATCCAACCTTAATCTCATCCATTTCTAGAGCCCGGCAGGTCAAGTGTAGATTAAACTCAAGAGCTGCTATAGCTTTTCTTATTATTTATTCAATAATGTCAAGTTTGGCGCTTCGGTGGGTAGATTACAAAGTCTTATTTCAAACTCCTCACTCAGAGTCGGTAAGAGACCTGGAAGCTGGCCACCTTTCACATCGCACAAGAGGCACCAAAGTGATGCTGACACAAATATATCCATGCCCCCAGCTGAAATTGCAAATGTTTGCCAGTATGAAACCCGCTTTCAAGTTCAAAACTGAATAAACAATGCGTGTCCCATTCCTTCACCTCAAAGGGAAATAAAACAAAATCTGGTGGAAAAAGAGGTCTGTGTCCATCCTGTTGGCTCGGTAGCAGGGACCTGTAGTGTTCCTCCTTGTCATGCAAATGAAATGTACTCGTCTAGATGCTTGTGTTGCTCAGGGCTTCCTTTGACATCATGCTCTGCTTTTCAGAGGGCTCCAAAAGGAGTTCAGGACCTGTACTCATGAATGCTAATAAAAAAAAAGCAGGCTGATTTTATCCGTTTTTGGATGTCATCCAGGGGTGCTTGCCATCTGAGGAGTGTGTGTGTGTGTGTGTGTGTGTGTGTGTGTGTAAAAAGGTATGGAAATAGACTCCAGGAAACCAAGTATATTTGTGCATTGACAGAAACATCTTCCCAGCAAATGCAAGTGCGTGCAACCATTTTATTATGATAGATGAATAATAAAATTCTTCTCTTTCCACAGGGTATGCAGACAAAGGCCCTCAGTCATAAAAGCACATATTTCACTGCATTCTGATTATTGGGCTCTTAATATAAAAAGAGGACACATTTGACGGCTTCCACTATAAATTGTCATGACTGGCTTTTGGTTCGTGAGCAGTTTCAAGTTGTTTGTATATCTTAGCTATAGACTAACAGCCTTCTGCTTCTCCAAGTCATGTGTTTCATTGTATCTTTCAGCTATAGAACTACAGTATTTGTTTCATTGTTGTGCTGTGAACTTTGTAGGCAGGAAATCTGAGACCACATCTGGAATGTTACATTTGATGAATATTTTAAGTGCAATATTTATCTGTGAACAACTGGTTTTAATAAAGGGAAACCCAAATCATGAATGTTCAATTCTTGTCTTGCCCCTATCCTATACAACAGGGAATGGGCACCTGTGGCCCTGCAAATGGTGTTGGACTGCAGTTCCCATAATCCATGCTGACTATGTCTCATGGGGTTGAAGCCAACAACATATGGAGGGCCACGTATTAAGCACCCCTGCTATAGGGTCAGTTGGACTGTGGAGCACAGCAACTATTGTCTTCTAGGCAGCGACTGTGCATGTGTGTGAGGAATAGTGGGGCAGCTCTTGCTGTTCCTGGCATGCTACATACAACCACCTTCTCATGTTGCCTTGCATTCTCATGACTGCCTTGCCATGAATTGAGTAGGCAACACTCACCATCTGACCACTAACTGCTGATCTTTTTTCTGCAGCCATCATACACCGTGGTCTAAAGAGTAGTCCCTAAGATTCTAGCTCTTGTGGTTTTGGAAGATGCCTTGGAAATTAGTACAATGAAGTCCACAAGTCCACAAGTGGCTCAGAGATCTCAAAGGATTCAGAGTGTGAGGTTGCAATTAATTCCACAATGACCTGTTCTTCTCCTGTAGCTGTTGTTATCTATTCCCTTATTCCTGTTGCCCACAGCTAGCTGACCTATGCATTCTTCCCTCTTTCCATTCCAGCTATCCTTCCCAAAAAGAAATAAATGCACAGGACCTAGACAACCGAATAGATCACAAGAAACAAGCAAAAAGATGCAAATAGGCTTCATTTACACCATGCATTTGAAGGGCCAATTTTGGATTCTGACATTTGTGTTTGCACAGCCTCAGCCTAACCCACCATTTTCACGTTGAGATGAAGTGTTTTATGCATGTTGATGTCACACACAAAAGCAGGACTGCAGGAATATTTTTCTCCCTGGAGACCCCTCTTTCTTTCAATCTTTTAACAAATGCTTTTGTTACCAAATGGAGACTAAACCAGGTTTGTATTTCGAAGCAAATTTTCATCAAGTATGCAAATGTGTATATATTAGCTGACAAGGAGGTTTACACAGCCTTAGTAATAAAGGGCAGGATCATGGCGTTCTAGTGTGGGGTGTTCCAATTTAGCATTCCATTTATTTGTAGAAGTCCTACAGAAGTTGATTGAATGCTTGGGTCAAAGTAACACTTGGAATATCACATTCTCCTATCATGAGTAAGAGTACTTGTCTAAACAATGTGAAACAGTCATATTTGGTCCTCCCCTATTGTAATTATAGTGCCTACACAGTAATTTTCCCAGTGTACTAACCTAGTAGGCAGCTATCTTTTATGCAAAAACACCAAAACAGTAAGAAAACTCAAACACCATCCTTCTCCTGAAAACATTAATTTGCCACTCTTAAAAAAATAAACTTTCAAAAGAAAAGAAACCTCCTTCATACTAGCAGCAAGCTATTACATTTTAGGAAACTGAAAGTGCTTTCTACTTTATTTTAATTTATTTCATACTTTTTTAAATCCCATGTTTCTTCCAAAATATTGCCTCACTTTTATCATCACAATGAACTGAGATATCCTGACTAGTTCAAGAATTCACAGCAAGTGAGTGGCTAAGTGAGGGATTGAACTCACTGTTCCCTGGACTGAATGCCTCTATCTGAAGCTACATCTGCACATTTTAACACTCACTGCTTCACCCCAAATAATTATGGGAGCTGTTGTTTGTTAAGGATGCTGAGAGTTTTATGCATGGTCACAGAATGGCAATTCCCAGAGTCAGAGCTGTCTTTACCTGGAAGTGCAAGGGGTGCAGGGGCACCCGGGCGCCAAATTCTGGGGGGTGCCAGGCACCCACCTCTGAAGCTGCCGAAGCGCATAACTATCTACCTGTTGTGAAATAATAAATAATTTTGATCAAGCTAGAAAAACAAAATACATATATACCTAGGTATTACGGAAATGTATACCTACTAAAGGACTTTCAACTTTGTGCGCTCATTTACCAAAGACGCACTACACCAGCGGTGGCACTTGTCATTCACAATGGCGGTGCTTGTCAGACTCAACAACAGCACTTGTCATTCTCAATGGCACTGTGCAGGCGAAATTAACTAAATTTGGGGGCGCTGGACAGGTCTTTGCACCCCAGTGGCACATATGCTAAAGACAGCCCTGCCCAGCGTGAATTTACAGTCACAGAGCAGCAATTCCCAGAGTGAATTGACAGTCATAGAATTATAGAACTGTAGAGTTAGAAGGGACCCCGAGGGTCATCTAGTCATTTCCTTTTCCCAGGGAACTCTGAGAATTGTAACTCTGTGAGACGATGGTGCAAACAAACCAGAAATAATGCAGGATTAGCTCTGCCAGTGTGTTCACACTCTGCTGGCTACCCTCCCACCTCACTCCCTTCCCTAACTGCTAGGAAGTTAGTATAGTCTGTCCCCCACACCATCCACTTCTAATTGCCATGCATTTTATTAGAAGGATTCACTGAACATATGGAAAGTAGCTCTTTGCTGCACCCATGACTGGAGGAAGGAACTCAGTGGATACCCTGGGAGGAAGGGGAAAATCTACCAATTCAAGTAGGGGTGGACAACCTGTACCCTTCAGCTTAATTTCATGTAGTCATTGGCCTAATTTTCAATACCCACTGCAAATAATCTGTTGAAACAAGAGTGATCTGTCTCTGCTGCAGTAGCCTGCTGGGTGGACGGGAAAAGAGAGTGGGAGGATCAGAAAAAGAAAGAGAGCAAGGGGTGGGAGAAAAAGAGAAGAGAGGGATAGGGGGAGCAGAAGTAGAGATAGATAGGGTTGGGTTCCATTCTGTTGGGTTTGGCCCCACCCACTGCTGGCAAGCGGCCTCCAAAAGATTATGCCCAAAAGAATCGTCCCAAAAAAGAAGAAATATTGCCTACCTGTGCCCTACCTGGGGGTGGTAGATCTGAGAGAAGACTCTTAAAACAAGATTGCTTTGGTACCTCACTCCTTCGCTCAAACTGGTGAGGCATTCAGTTAAATGATTTCCCACATCTGGAGCATGTGTGAATCAGCCTATAGTGACAGTGATCATAGAAGAATGATGGTAATTATTTCAGAATAACGTGGAATGCAAAACTGTGTCATTTGGGGCTGGGTCACACATGCACATGCAGAGAGTTGTAGGGCTTAGAAAATCTCACCTGGGCTAATGAGGCGTAGCTTCAAATCCCCAGTCAGCCATGGTACTCAGTGGGTGGCCTCGGGCCAATCACACTCTTGCAGCCGACCTTATCCTGGGGCTGTTCTTCTGAGGATAAAATGGAATTTGGACACTCAGGGGGTGGGGAAAGAAAACTGGGGCAAGGTTGATGGATTGGGAACACTCCAAGCTGCAATATTTTGTTGCAGCAGCACCCCTCCTTTGTTACTTTATACTTCTGCTGGTCTTCTACAATGAAAAATGAATTGAATCTTTGCATGCACATACCTAAGCATGTCCCATTTCCTCACTGCTTTGATGTTTGTTATGATTTTGACTGATTTGTTTGCTGCATATATTATCATTGTGCTGACCTGGAGTCATTATGGAAGTGATTGCCAGTTTGCTGCAAAAGTGAAGAACAAGATATTATTCATGTTGCAAACAAATCTGTCAGCTGCTTTTACTATACAGCCAGCCTGAGTTTCTACAGACTGTTTATCCCCCTCACTTTACCTTGGCAAATTTCATTATAATGTACAGAAACATTTGTGCGAGCTACAACGTTCATACTTAGTGGGATTGGGTCTCCCTCTACAGATGAATTGATAATTGCACTTTGATTTGCTGCTTATCGCTACACCATTAGTCAAATAGCCTTGATAATTCATTGATATCCTGCCAGCATTTTGTACTCGATTTGGCAAAATCATTATCCGCTTTATCACTGGGATCAGACATGCACTCTTCATTCCCCTCTCTGAGTACCGATACCAGATTTCAGGTTGTCAGACACTTTCAAATGCCATTCCTCCTGATAATCGGTTTTGCTCTATTGCTCATTTTGGAAGGAAGCCATGTAGCACTGATATTTAACAATGTCCTGGGAAATGATAGGAATTTTCATTTTATTTTTGCTCTAGACACATTTGAAAATATGTAATATCCCTTCCAGTGGTGTAGGAAGGAAAAACATACATTGCAAGGACTTCAGATCAGAACAGAATTCCAGCTTTTTGGGATCTAGTAACTTGAAATTCATCCTAGAATTTCTTTCACTACATAAAAATGTGGATGAAGAGATCTGCAAGGAGATAGAGGGAGACATGAGGTTGGATCCAGAGACAAGAAAATCTGTCAGTTACAGTTTCTCTCAGTGTCTCATTTTTCCAATCTTATTCAAGTCTCCAAATTTCCATGTCTGTGTGCGAATTCTATTTTGTACGTCCTCATGGACATTAGCAATCATTTTAAGGTTAACTCTTCCTAATATACATATTTTTGCAATGTTCCCTAATATACATACATATGTATATATTATTTTCAGAAATATATGCAATTTCATGCACACTTTATATGCATTTTTCTATGCACTTATTAGTTAGAGAACTGCACTGCAAAATCTGCGAATTCCAGATGATGGGATTCAGGAATTGTGTCCTTTTGGAAAGTACAGAGTAAGTAGGTTTTCCTTTAAATGCAGACCAAATCAATTTTCTCCCTTATTCCTAATCCAGATTTAGTCATGTTTAGAATAGTCCCATTTAAATCAACAAGACCTACTTCTTTAATTCCCATTGATTTAAGTCCCATTGATTTAATTCCCATGCTCTGTGCATGACTAAGCTTGGCCCCAACTCACTGCTTTCACATGACAGGAAGCTAGAATGCAAAATTAATTCCTGTAAGAGATTAAGTCAGCTCTGCTTTTTAGAACTAAATGTACATTTAATTTCTAATTTAGCTCTCCTTCAATTATTTATTCCCACATACGCCTGTATGGCGCAGTGTTTTCACTCATGCAGATAACACATAAATAAACAACCAAAACTCTCTATAAATTAATCAGGTTATTTTTCCTGGAGAATGCAAGAGATGAGGGGGAAAGTATGAATAAAATTGTCATTCTGCCTTTATGTAGCAGCTTGCTACTGTGGGGATATACTGTAATTTAAGGTTGCATCCAACTAGGTTCTACTCAGAGTAGACCCAGTGAAATTAATGAACTGAAGTTAGTCATGTGCATTAACTTTAATGGGTAACCTTAAGTGCTTCAAGTTAAATTAATTTGTTAGTTCTTAAGGGGCTCTTCCTCCTTTTTAACGCCCTTCTGGCCATTATAAATTTATTTGCTTTATTTTGAAGATTTATAAACCACTTCACAGCCAGAAGCTATCAAAGCAGTGTCCAAAAGATAGAATGGGATAAAATTCCACAGATGCAGAATTTAAATACAAGTTAAGATATAATAGATACAGATATTAAATGCAGAGCTATAGGCTCATAAGCAAAATAAAAATGTTTCTGAAAAATTGTTCAGTTAACATCGGGACATTAAGCAACCTTCTAATATCCACTGGCGATTCCAGAGGGCTGAAACTGAAACACTAAAAGCCTAGTTTCTATTACAAACTAAGCTCACCTCTAGGTCCTATGGTACTCTCAGCAGTGCCCCATCTGAGAAGTGCAGTTGTCAGGCAGGAATATATGGGGAGAAGTGGTCCCACCTGTATTCTGAAGTGTACCTGCCCATTGCCAACACACCAAAGAAGAGTTGAGACTACACATTCTAGAAGAAAGTTATAATTAATACATTGGAGGATCTGCAACAAACAAATTTAAACACAAGAAAAGAGAGAAGAGTGTGGGATGGAGTCAGTTGAAATAGCCTGGTTTCCACCTCATCCCTCATGAGCTATTTGGCCCCCACATGCCATAGCATGCTCTACTCTGGAATGAACCAACTCTCTATTCTTGTAGGAGTGTAGGGTGGAAAATTCACTCAACCCTCAAAAGGGGGGATGGCATTCTCCCATCTTTTTTCTGTTCCACTGTCCAGGCTGAGGAATTGCAGAGGAAGTTCTATGGCAAGACTAGTGCAGTGACTTGGGCAGTTGACAAGGCAAGTGTCCATACATCCCTAACTTAAATATACATTTTCAAGTAAGCCCAGTTTTAATACAGCTATAAATCTTATCTCTGTATCAGCCAGTCAATTACGTCAGACTTCTTTGTTCAGAGACAGCCTTCCTACTTGATTAATTATGGGTATTAAGGACTAGCAATTTGCGGTATTTTGCCACTTCTGTGCCATGTTCAGCAATGAACGGAGTCGTGGTGCTTACAAGTGTAATTTAGGAATAAATTAGCATTATAATTACAAGTGCCGCCTAAAAGTCTTGATAGTGCTTTTAATATTTATGCTTGATAAATATTGCTCGATCCATCAGTTTATGCAGCACAAAGTGAAATTTAATGCAGGAAAGTTATTAACATAAAAATTAGCATAAAGAGGAGAAAACAAGACACAAAGGTAATCAAAAAATAACAGAGGTGGCTTCCCATTGTTCTCTCAGAGGACAGACTTTTACACCCACAAAAAAACCCTGTGTTCATGAAAGGAAATTTCAGTTAATTATGAATTTCTACTATGCACCTAACACACAGTCACACTTTAAAAATTTCACCCTAAAATAGAGTTCTTTTCATTGTTATTCTATCCCTTGGCTAGTGTGTTTCACCTTTTGTCATAACTATGAATGACCATCTCTCTCACATACTCTCTCTCTTTCTCATTTCTTGGGAAATATGAAAGAAAGAAAGAAAGAAAGAAAGAAAGAAAGAAAGAAAGAAAGAAAGAATTTTGACAATTTACTGCTGATACTTACTGATAAAAATTGCCTGCCAGGATCAGATACACTACCTACACTAGCATTCTTTTGTTTTCAAAAGCTGCTGGCCAGGGGCTTCAGAAAGCCATGCCTCAAAATGGTGGCCATTCCCAGCATCTGCTAAGTAGAGATATACTATCTTTGAAGATGAAGGCTCCATCTTCTTATCATGGCCGAGGCCCAGCACAAAGCATACTAGGGCAACTGCTGTGGCCCTGAAGTCACAGGAGGACCCACCCATTCCCATTTTTATCTGATTCAGCAGGGCTCCTACTGTGTCATGAAGTATTTTTTTCTGATAGGAACCCTAGAATTTCAACATCCATCTGCAGGGGGTTTTTTTTGGGGGGGGGGTCGTATTGTTTTCAAAAGTTATTTTTAGCTAAGTGTGTGTGTGTCACTGCTTTCTTTTGTGTGCACACTGCCCCATGATGAATATGGCCACAGTTTCTACAGGTGAATAAGGGAACCGTTGCTGCCCATTTTTGGTCTCAGACTGAAATGTCAGAGACATGTTGGAGGAGCCTGGAGAGCTGATGTTAATCAGCGTAGATCAGGGTTCGCCAAACTTTGGGGGCCTTTGGGAATCTAAGAGACAGGAAAAAAATAGAAAACAGTGATGCTCAGAAACACTTCCAAAAAAACATGCAAAACACCAAGAAACTCTATTATTTATTTTATTTTTTTATTATTATTATTATTATTATTATTATTATTATTATTATTATTATTATTATTAGTTTGTATTGTTTTTGCTGTTTTGCTGCTTGCTGCCCTGGCTCCTTTGGGAGGAACAGCAAGATAACTAGTAAATTAATTAATTAGTAGTAGCAGTGACTTTTTTAAAATGAACATTTAAAAATAATAAAAAGTATAAATGACCTGAAACACACATGTATATGCATATGTGTGATCCAATTTCACCCCACTCCCTTAAAAGATTTAATATCTAAAGGCTGGGGTGAATAATAATGTATTTACCTGGTGCATAAAAGCAAATAATGATGGTGCCAGGCATCCCTCCTTGGGGAGAGCATTCCATAACAAAACTATATTCCATAATTCCATAATACACATACCCCAGAACAGATAAGGCACAGACCAAAACAACAAGCCAACCGCCAAACAAGGCCCCTATTTTTATGTATTTATTTTTTTTAAGTGGCAGGGCAGTGGGTTTGTTATTTGTCAAGGAAGGCATTTGAGAGTAGCATTGTGTCCAAAGTCAACACACTGGGGAAGCTAGGAGTAGCTAATATTGAGTTGGAAGAGTTAATGGCCTGACTTGATATAGACAAGCTTCCTATACTAAACAAGATGGCCTGAAATTCCTTGACAGTATACACCATGAAAAGCTGCCCTCCCCTTCCAACTCTAATTGACCATATCTACTTTAGCATCGCCTATCAGAAGATCATTCTGGGGGCCCTGCTACTAATCCCTTGACAATATTCAGAAGAACTGCTAATTGCCAACTTAGACATTTGGCAGCAAAGATATAGTAACCTCAGAAACAGAGTTTTTTTAAAAAAAAATTAACAAGCATAATAATTGCACAGACACAACAGATGCTAATAACGATTTTAATTTCTGAGAGGAAAAATATTAAGATTTAAAAGCACTATAATAAAGAGGCCTAAGAACAGAACAAGAGGGTGGGGGAGCATCGCGAGCATGAGACAATTTATGTTTGATCACAATCTGTAATTGAAAAAGAACCTTCACACACTGCAATAATCTTGAAAGTGGCTCCTGGAATATGAATCTGCTCCCCTATTCATGTGATGCATCTACTTTCCCCTCACCCTCATTTCTGCTAATTGTCAAAGCTATTTGCAGCTAAGTATCATTTTCCTCTTTCACAGGGTTTTCGATGTCTCAGAAGTGTAAATGCAAAGTTACTAGCTGGGGTCACTAATGGCTTCCCTCACACCTGCCACAAGAATGGGGATGCGACAGAAATTTCCATGGGCTTCTGGATGTTGATGGTCTGTTTTTTTGTTCTGCTCTTGAATTATTGTTTCTCATGGAACAGCTGGGAAGATAACTGATGCTCCTTTTGTTTTGTTTTTGTGAACATTTTTAGATCACTTAACAGCTTTTAAATAAATAAATAAACATTGTGCTAGATATTAACTCAGTATCTTACTCTATAATAAAAATGGAGGGATGTTGTCCCATTGCTGTTTGCAATAGCAGATGGCACTGCAAACTACACCATGATGACAGAACACCAGCAATGGAGGGTGATGGGGAGGGAAACAAAGATGGAGATTGGGGCAGGCAGGCACGCAAGCAAACAGATTGGTGGCCCAGGCAAGTGCATAAGCAAGAGGGTGAGCAGCCAAAGAAGGTCAGAAGCTCAGGGAGGTTGGTAAGCAGCTGACCCAGGCAAACCATGGAGTGAGCAGGCAGCCTAGATAGGCAGGCTGCTTCAGGTGAGCTGCAGAAAAACACCCAGAACAGGTTGGGGCAGCTCTTCAGCAACCCTCCTCACAGTGACAATGCCATGTTCCCTCAGCAGTATTGGAGGCTAAGGGGGAGGTAAGCAGAGGAAGGTGGGCATCCCAAGAGAGCCTCTGAGGAGCAGTCAGGATAAACCTGGGCATAGTCTTGCTCTGCTGCTGCAGCAGCAGCCTGACACTTCTCTCCTCCTTGGCCTCTGATGCAGTTTGTGCAAGCTGTAATGGGAAAGGGCATGTTTTGGGAGAGCTGTAAGGGGGGTTGGCAAGGTTAAAAGGCGTCAGGAGATATTGAGGGGGCAGGATTGGGAATGAAGTTATATATATGGTAAATAGTCTGAAATCAATGGTGGTTAAGTAGCTGTTGAAATAAAGTAACTAAAGGCAGAATTTCTTTCCACTTTTTAAAAAAGGTAAGCTTACAAAAACAGAAAGGTCTGGACAAAACCCTCTCAGGAGGTCCCAAAAACAGATCACTGAAGGTGCCTTGTGAATCACTGAGGGAAGTGTCTTATTTGTCTTATTAGGTGATTGCCAACCTACTGTTCTGAGCCAAAGGCTGTCCATGAAGATGTGCAGATCCTGGATAAATATGTCACATCAGGTCTTACCATACAGCCAGGTGGATAATGCACATCCCACTAGATATTGGTAGTCTACAACTTGCATCATCCCTGACTAAGCTGGCTAAAGCTGATGGAAGTCAGAGTCCAACAACAACTGGTGGGCATCATGTTGGCTATCCTTGTGTTGGACTAGGACCAGGGAGGCCCAACTTCAAATCCACACTTGGCCCCTCACACTGAGTGACCTTGGGTCAGTCACTTTGCTCCTCTTCTCGTTGTAACACACTTTGCAGGGTTGCTGTGGTGTAATCATGGGAGACTGGAATCACATATGCCTCTCCAAGTTCCTGGTAGAGAAAGTGGGGAAAAAATATTGGGTACCAACTTTATCACATTGTTGCATATTGAGTTGAGGTGGAAGGGTCAAAGAAGCAGACAGGTGAAGGTTCTTTAGGTAGAATGGAAGAAGAGGCTGAAAAATATTTATGAGATTAGAGAAACTTCTACATCATGTAATAAGCACTGGGCCTGGTATTCGGTCTCTGTTGTAGTTTATTATGCCACACATTTTTAAAGGTTGCTTCTTTCCAGATTTCCTTCTTAACTATCACTAAATATTACATTGTGCTGGGAAATGGGATTTTAGCAGCCATGAACACAGCTAAGCGCACTGACACCCCTCTGATTTGGTTCCCCCCACCCTCTTTTGCACTTCTAAAGAGCTTTGAGATCCACAGGGATAAAAGGGTCTCTCTAAATGCAAGCTACAGCTCCGGTCTCTGGCTCCTAAACCCTCACTGCTTACAAGTGAAGTTGCCCTAATGATTAACCGGCAGTACCATGCTCATTTCTGTCAAAAGCCTTGCAGCATCACAAAGACAGGATTACGGTTTCATTCCATGATCAAACAGGAAGGTGAACTTGATTGCAAGACCAAGGGAAGGAGAGGGGGAATGGGGGGGGAGCCCTCACTCACAGTGAGTTGCAAATCTCTCTAGACCATAGCAAGAGGATACCAGATACGGAGATTTTATAGGTATACATATGGAAATCAAACCTACAACATAACTGAGATCTGCTAAGTATAGTAAAGGTAAAGGTAAAGGGACCCCTGACCATTAGGTCCAGTCGTGACCGACTCTGGGGTTGCGGTGCTCATCTTGCTCCATTGGCCAAGGACGCCAGCGTACAGCTTCCAGGTCATGTGGCCAGCATGAATGAGCCGCTTCTGGCGAACCAGAGCAGCGCACGGAAAATGTCATTTACCTTCCCGCCGGAGCGGTACCTATTTATCTACTTGCACTTTGACGTGCTTTCGAACTGCTAGGTTGGCAAGAGCAGGGACTGAGCAACGGGAGCTCACCCCTTCATGGGGATTCGAACCACCGACCTTCTGATCGGCAAGTCCTAGGCTCTGTCGTTTAACCCACAGCGCCACTCGCGTCCCTTAGCTAAGTATAGTAGCTAAGGCTAAATTCACATGTCCATAACTTGATTTTCCAGAGTGGAGAAGGAAGTGTGCATGTGTTTTCATTGTTTGCATGTGAGATTGAGTGAGAGAAAGAGGTGTCTTCTTAGATGCTCGATAAGACCTGATTTAGTTTTAATAAGCAGCAGCTCTTGTCAATACATTGCAGGTTGAGTGGAGGAACCAATCCCAGACTGTGTACTGTGTCCAGAAAATCCTGTTGGCTTCCTATATCTCAATATATGCCCTTACAGCAAGAGCTAGAGTTCACGTCTTCTTCTTTTCCCCTCTGAAATTTGGCCTAAATTTACATTAATATGTACAAATTAGCATATGCAGAATATATGCAAATTTGTAGTATGGACCTCTACCCCAAGTTTTTTAAGTACCTAGAAATACCCCACACTGGGGGTCTCAGGCAAGGATGTGTGCCTTCATCACCCACCTGCTTCTTTTAACTGGAGACACCAAGGATGAAACCTGGGACCATGCGCACACAAACTGTGGACTCTGTGCCTTAAGTATTGTCCTGTCTCCTTTGTGGATACTTGGAATCTGTACTGTCAGCCACCGGAATTCTCAGTCTCTTTATTGGAACTGTGGCAGGCTCACCTTTCACCATGAACTGTTGTCACTGTTGTAGTTTTTATCAGACTGTCACCTGGTGGACAATCATGTCTTCTTTTTAGTATTGTGCAAGTCTTATTTGTCTTGTATCATTTCATTTTAAGCTGGTCCAAGTCTGCCCAGAGAAAAATGTTGTTGAAAAAAATAAACAAAATGGACGCTGACTTTGGTGCTAGCAATAATTGTTGAAAAGCAGGGAGTGAAGGAAACAGACATAATCAATCAGACATAATATTTCTTTTCTAAATTGCATATGAATGGCTTTTAAACTTCCAAGCAGTGAGTTGCCACGAGAGTCCTGCTCCCATCTATATTTACAAGTAAACAGTCGGCACCAGCCTATTAGATCTCTCATCTGTGTCCTTCTAGCTGGATCAAGCAGTGAAGGGAAAACAAATTTTTCATGGGTGATGTCACCTCGATAGACTCCAGATACCTAAATGCTCACCCAGAGATGTTCTCCAAAGCCGCGGAAACCACTTATGGTGGCACAGTGATCCTTCAGATAAATATGTGCCCTTTTCTGCGCACTCAGTAGATGCTGTATAAAAAGGTTTAAATTGGTTTTAAAGTTCTGCCTAATTTAACACCTACTGCAGAATGCAACTTTAACTGCCCTTACGGTTAAGAAAAACAGAAGTGTTGCTAAGCCCAGAGGGCATTCTTGTACATCTTGCATACAGTTGGATTATAAAAGAAGGAAAGAATAAATGGGGAAATGAATTGCATCTTTGTGGATTAAGGTGTCCAAAGACCAAGAAGGACAGAGCTCCTGTACCTTTCATTCCTTTGATGAAGTGACAGGTTGGCAGATGCAGTTTGTTGTGCAGAAGAGGGATAATAAACACAGATATAAGATTCAGAAATTACTTAGCAACAGAATAACATAAGGCTTTGTTAGAAGCTTGATTTGACTCAGAGGGGTAATGGCAATACAGTTCAACTCAGGAGGGGGAGAAAAAACCCTGGATATCATTCTTAATCTATCATTGGCCTCAAGTAACCAGTGCTAAAGCTATGTTATGCAAAGCAAATTACATTTATGGTACATTGCATCTTCCCTTATCCACTCCACTCCCGTCACTTTTAAAAATATACTGTGCAGGACATAAAAATCTATGAAAAGTACAAACTAGTTACAGATTCTGAAGGAAAGCTGTTTCTTGTCCATATTGCTGTTTGAACAAGTGTCTCTGTTTATATGCTGAGACAGGAAACATAACAACTCGACTCAGTTCTTCCGTAGGGTCTCACTCATGTTGCTGGCGATCCCATATATCATCAAGAAAACATTAATCCATTTAAGATGCCCAGGGTGAAATTCTGGCTAATATACAGACAAATGAGAATGGACAACAAAATCTACAGGCTTGGTTAAAGGTTGCATTTGAATCTTCTGCAGTCCAAAAATCTTAATGAAAAAAGCACTTGCAATCGAGCATCACTTTAATGCAACACAAATGGCACTCAGGCAATCCAGTTGGGGTCCCAAGGTGCCTCCCCATGAGAAGGGCTTTGGAAGTGCCAGTCAAAGCAAACAAGAAAGGCTTTGAGTTCTCTCTTTCTCTCTCTATTTTTTTTAAAAAAACACAGAGATGGATTGAGCATGAAGAACTGCCAAAGGCAATGAATTTCAGATCGGAAGGGGAGAGGGAGCTAAAAGCAAAGTATCCAAAACAAGATCTCAAGTTTCTGAGACCAGGAAAAAGTCTTCTATGATAAACTGTAATGCAGCGAACTTCAGGCCCGGGGGCCAAATATGGCCCTCCATGTCTCTCTATCTGGCCCTCAGGATTCTCCTCCAGCCACACACCCTGCCAAGCACCTCCGTTCACCAATTCTGTTTTGCACCCTCCTTGAACGTTTTTGCCTGGCTGGAATGTTGGGCTAGTTGGGCTATATTTTTTTCTGCTCTAGGAAACACTTAAACTGTTGAAGAAGAAGAAGAAGAGGAGGAGGAGGAGGAGGAGGAGGAGTTTGGATTTCATATCCCGCTTTATCACTACCTGAAGGAGTCTCAAAGCAGCTAACATTCTCCTTTCCCTTCCTCCCCCACAACAAACACTCTGCGAGGTGAGTGGGGCTGAGAGACTTCAGAGAAGTGTGACTAGCCCAAGGTGACCCAGCAGCTGCATGTGGAGGAGCAGGGAAGCGAACCCGGTTCACCAGATTACAAGTCCACCGCTCTTAACCACTAATTTTTCTCTGCCACACAGCGGATAAAAGTGAAAGAGCCCTGTTCTTCCTCAGTGCCGACACTAAACTGTGCAAGAACTCAAGTTAAATGTGTTTTAAAACCAGTTACATTACTGTAGGCCTATTGGTCTTAGGCTGGCAATGCTTAGGGGAGCAGGGTTAAAACAGATTGAAGATTTACAGTGAGCTGGGTTCAGATGCTCATGCTTGGGTAAATTCAAGATTGAATTGTTAAAAAGCAAGCAAGGTGTTCTAAAAGCATTTGTTGTCACTATTTATTATTTATACCCTATAATAACTACAGCAATGTTATCAGGACAGATCAAAGAGCCACCTTTCTCTCTTTTATTTTTAGCTAAAAGGATTCGAGCCTTTGACATGTCCTCATGTACTTTGAATGTACTCATCTTAGTGTATGGACCACTACCAGCAACCCACGCCCCAAGCTCCCCACAATGGCATTATTCTAAAACATACACAGAGGATAACACTGGTCTACACCGTAGGGTTGTCACAAGCTACTCTCTCACACTCTTGGCACCATAATATTGGTGCACCGATACTAGGATACTTTGCAGGGCTGAGAAAACCTGTAATTTCTCAATCACAATACTTCCTGCAATACAGATACACTAATGATAGATTTTATTTGTATTTACATTAGCAGAGTGGTTTTTTTAAATGTTCACAAACTCAGGGGAAAAATTGCATGAAATTAAACCTGAAATAGGATGAGCATCAGCTCCTGTTTTCACTCCTACTTTTTTCTTTTGAGCAGAGATTCTGTTGGAAAGTCAAAACTACACTAAAATCCTGGGTTCCTCAGTTACTTTCTTGGTCAACTATCTACCATGGAAGAAGAAGAAGAAACCCCTTCAGAATGAACCAGTAAGTCCTTTTTCCATTGTTTGAATCTAGAGAGAAATTCTACAGTGACACATCCACCAAAGAAGACCCCAAAGAATGAAGCAACAATTCAATTCTCTGGAGAAGAGATGTCCTAGGTCTTTCTGGAACCCTTTTTGGGTCCCCCCCTCAGGGTTGTATGATCCTCAAGTTGAATCACAGCTCTGACTTCACTCATTGGCTGAAAATACTGAACAGTGGGAGCAATCTCACAAAGCAATTGGGTTGCATGGCACATTTTGCCTCATAGCTTTTATTCTAAAGGGATGCCCATATCTCACAAAAAGGGGAGAAGCTCAGAGTCTGGACCATCTACTGGCTGTAGGACCAGCATGTGTGAAACCCGTGCAGCTTGCTGGGTGGGCCAGAGCTGCCTTGCTAGATTCCTGGCAGGTAAGGAGGTTGGTGCAGTGCAATCAGACCAGTGTAGCCAATCCAGGGTTCCTACCAACGTGTTAGCACCATGCTGACTTCCCCACCACCTTGACCCTGCCTCCCATTAGGCAACAGTGACCCACCTACTGAGAAGCTAGCGCAGCCCCCAGCAAGTCATTTCTCAATAGCCCTATTCATCATTTACCTCCATCCTCCATTCTAAGCAATTGAAGATATATTGGCTGAGTCATCTCAGAGTCTCTTTGCCAAAATAAATAAATAAAAGGAAACTGTCAGGGAACTGCCATCGGAAGGACAGGTGGTGAGAAGGCTTCAGGAGAATAGGAGAGCCTCTTCTTCAGCAGAAGAGGGAACCAGTAGGGGGAGTGCGGGAGCTCCAAAGGAAAGGGAGTCGGAGGGGAGGCTCTGGGATACTTCCAGTGAGAACAGCGAGGAGGTATCAGAACAGCCTTTAAGGACCCCCACCCCTCGCCGGAAACTGTCACGCAGGGAATCCAGGAGGCGCATGTCTGTGAAACAGCTTTTATGTTGGAAACGTTTCCGCAAACGCCCACTGTCAGATTCTACCAGCGACTGACGGAGCCTTGCTGAAGGGCTCCGCTCAAGGCAGGGTTTCACTACACTGAGTGAGCTCTGAGGGATCCAGTTTCAACGCACAAGCAGCTCATTATCCCACCACAGCAATCTGACAGTCCCTGAAAGCAGCTTGTGCAAAGAGAGGCATCATGAGCAACCCAGCCGGAGCCGGAGATGGGGGAGCAGCTGCAGCCGGTCCTAGCCTGGAAGAAAGGTACAGGATGTTGGAGGTACAGTTAGCTCTGCAAACGGCGAGGCTGGAGGAGAGGAGGGCTCATGATGCAGAAAAGGGGAAAGCCGCCCAGCTCTCGAGGAAAGTGCCAGGACTGGTGCAGAAGTTTGGGGGTGATCCCAGGAATTATCAAGCCTTCAGGACAGAGATGCAATATGCCCTCAATCTGCAGTTTGATGATTTTCCTGATGAGGATTCGAGGGTTGCTTTTGTGATTGGGCATCTCGAAGGCGGGGCCAGAGATTGGGTGAGGCCACTAATGGCAGCCAATAATGAAGCCCTAAGGGACACAAGGAAGTTTTTTCGCGCCATGGATCTGATGTTTTCCAGCGAGATTGAGCAGGGAGTGGCGCGCAGGCAGTTAATGGCGTGTAAACAAGGGAACCGATCTGTCCGTGAGTACTGGACTGAGTTCACCATGTTGATCCATAAATTAGGATGGGATTTGTCAGCGGAACCGATACAAATGCTGTTCGAAGAAGGACTATCTTCGGCAGTGAAAGACGAACTTTCCCGGGGGCCCAGGGCGGAGTCTATGGACCATCTGACTAAATCAGCGCTGGCCATAGGGTCACGCCAGGAGGCCAGAGCCTTGGAGAAGCGGGAAGGGAAAGGGGAGCGTTGGAGGGATTTCCGCATTCCAGAGATGCCAGAGCAGCCCTCTCTGCCAGCAGAGCCGATGGAAATCGGAACAGCGCGCGCGCGCAATTTCAAACCCCAGTGAAGGGCGGAAGAAGGAGGGAAAGGGCGCCAAGAAATGTTTTCTCTGCCAACAGCCAGGTCATTTTGCCAGAGTTTGTCCGCAAAGAAAGGAATGGCAAGGAATGGCGGGGGCTGTTGGGGAGGAGGGGGAAGGAGCTAAGGAGCAAGTAAAAGCCAATGCCTGGCTGCCACCGACGGGGCACAGCAGCCAGGCCAAGGAACAGTAAATGTGCCCACGCCAGAACCCCCAAGACCAGCTCTTGTAATAGAGGTGTTGCTGGAGCTGGCAAACGGACACCCACTAAAAGTGAAGGCGCTATTAGACTCAGGCAGCTCCTGCAACTTTATGAGTAAGGAGTTTGCAGCCGCCCATCAGATACAAACCATTCCTTTAAAAAATCCCCTGCAGGTGACCACGATTGATGGGAGGGCGCTGTTGGGGGGAGAAGTAGACCAGCAGACTGTCCCCATGACAATGAGGGTGGCAAGACACACGGAACGGATAGCGTTTAATATAGCCACGTTGGGAGGAGCGCCCATCATTTTGGGGATGAGCTGGCTAGCGCTGCATGATCCGCTTGTGGGATGGCAGCAGAGAGTGGTTTCCTTTGGGTCAGCACATTGTATGGGACACTGCACAGAAAAAGGGGGCCAAGTAGGCACTCAGGCCACGTTAGCAAAGATAGAAGCAATGGAACAAGGCAGGGTACCACGACAATATGCAGATTTTGCCGACGTCTTCAGCGAAAGGGAAGCAGATAAACTACCCCCGCACAGACCCTTTGACTGCCAAATCAACTTACTTCCAGGAGCGCAATTGCCAGTGGGCAAGGTGTATGCAATGTCTGACAGAGAGATGCAGGAGCTAAGGGAGTTTATTGACAAAAACCTCAAGCGTGGGTTCATCAGGGAGTCACGAGCGGTGGGGGGTAGCCCAGTGTTCTTTGTAGACAAAAAAAACTCGGACAAACCGAGATTAATTGTGGATTTCAGGGCCCTAAACGCAGTGTCCGAACCCGTGACCTTCCCTATGCCCAGAATCGATGATATTCTGACCCGGGTGAGAAAAGGGAAGATTTTTACCAAGCTGGACCTGAGGGGGGCGTATAACCTGATACGTATGAGAAAGGGAGATGAGTGGAAAACCACTATGTTCACCCCCTTGGGGGCATTTGAGTACTGCGTTATGCCTTTCGGCCTCCAGGCGGGTTCCGCAGTATTTCAATCATTCATGAATCACGTACTAGGACCATTGCTGTACAAGAACTGCGCTGCGTTCTTGGACGATGTGCTGGTGTACTCAGAGGATGAAGAGCAGCATGTGCGAGATGTAAGAGAAGTACTGAGCAAACTGCAAGAAAACCAGCTGTGGGTGAAACTGGAGAAGTGTCAGTTTCACACCAGGGAGGTGGAATTCCTTGGGTACCGGTTGTCGGACAAGGGGCTGGCCATGGATCCTAGCAAGGTGCAAGCAGTGCTGGAATGGAGGCCACCGAAAACTAAGAAAGATGTGCAGAGGTTTTTGGGGTTCGGAAACTTCTATCGGAAGTTCATCAAGAACTTCGCCCATTTAACAGCCCCCATCACGGATTGTCTCAGCAGCAAGAAGAAATTTGTCTGGACGGAAGAAGCGCAGCGAGCTTTCGAAAGTTTAAAGAGGGCGTTTGCTTCGGAAGAACAACTCTTACACGTGGATCTGCAGCAGCCGATGAGGGTGGAAACCGACGCGTCTGACAGAGCGGTGGGCGCCGTGCTTCTGCAGCCAGGAGCGAATACGTCGGAATGGAGGCCGTGTGCCTTCTTCTCGAGGAAATTGAACAAGTCTGAGAGGAATTATACGGTGTACGACAGAGAATTACTCGCTGTCCACGAAGCGTTCAAGAGATGGAGACACCTGTTGGTTGGGGCGCAACACAAGGTTCAAGTGCGGACAGACCACAAAAATCTAGAATACTGGAGAACAGCCCGAGTATTGAACCAGAGACAAGTAAGATGGGCGCAAGAGTTCTCCAAGTTCAATTTTGAAATTCGCTACGTGCCAGGGGCTGAGAATGTCAGGGCGGACGCTCTCTCCAGAAAAACCTGAGTACTTGGAGGGGGAAGGAGGGGCGGAAGAAAGACATATCATCTCAGAGGACCACTGGGTTTGTGGGGCGGCATTGGTGGGGCAAAGAGAACTGGTAGAGGGTATTGAAAACGATGAATATGCCCAAGAGAAACTTAGGGAACTCAGGGAGACAGGTGAGAACGCAGGGGGGTTTGAGGAAAAGAACGGAAAACTATATTACAAAGGGGCGCTCTACATACCAGGTGGGGGACTAAGAGGGCGGGTGCTTAAACAGTTGCATGACAGCCCCACGGCGGGGCACTTCGGGCAGCACAAGACCATGTGGTTGGTTACCAGGGAGTTTTGGTGGCCCAAGGTGCGGGAAGACGTGCGGGAGTATGTCAGGGGATGCGACAGGTGCCAAAGAGCAAAGGGAGAGAGGTTGGCGCCAGCGGGGTTATTAGAACCCTTACCCACCCCAGAAAGGCCATGGGAGATGGTATCCATAGACTTCATGACCGATCTACCGAGATCCAAAGGGAAAACCGCGGTCATGGTGGTGGTGGATCTACTAACTAAGATGTGCCACTTTATAGCTTGTTCACATGCAGTGACAGCGGAAGAAACCGCAAGGTTGTTTGTGGAGCACATTTTTAGGTTGCATGGCGCCCCCTTGAGGGTTTTGAGCGACAGAGGAAAACAATTTACTTCTAGGTTCTGGAGGAAACTAATGAGCATGTTGCATGTGGAGGTAAGTTTTTCCACCGCCAGGCACCCAGAAACAAATGGGCAAGCAGAAAGGGCAAACGGGGTTTTGCAACAATATCTGAGGTGTTATGTAAAGGACAGAGAAACTGATTGGGTAGACTGGTTACCTCTGGCAGAATTTGCCTACAACAACGCGGAGAACGTGTCCACAGGGATGAGTCCCTTTCTAGCCAATTATGGGTGTCATCCTCGGGCGTTTCCAGGAGAGGGCGGGGGAAGGTGGAGTGTACCTGCAGCGGAAATTTTTGTTGAAGAGATGGAAGCGATCCACCGTCAGCTCCAACTCAACTTAGAGAAAGCCAAAGAAGAATACAAGAAGCAAGCTGACAGAAATAGGAGGGAAGGCGAAACCATAAGGGTGGGTAACCGGGTGTGGCTATCCACCCAAGGACTGCCGTTCAAGGGAGGGTGTAAGAAATTGAGACCCAAACGGTTGGGACCCTTTGAGGTCATACAGCAGGTCAACCCAGTAGCATTCAAACTCCGATTGCCCAGTCACATGAAATTGCACCCAGTATTTCACAGGTCATTACTGTCGCCATACAGAGAGGGGTGTGAGTGGGGGGAACATGAGAGGGAGGTGACCCGGACACCCGTCATAGAAGAGAGAGAACGCAACATGGATGTGGCGGGGATCATTGATTCCAGGTGGAAGGGGAATCAGGTGGAATACTTGGTAGAATGGGAGGGGGAGGAAGAGTCAGAAAATGCATGGGTACCGGCAGAGGAAGTCAAAGACGAGATTTTAATAGAAACGTTTCATCGGCGTTTCCCAAGGAAACCACAACCAGTGGCAAGGTTTGGGAGGGAACACTTCGGGACCACAGATGAGGAAGGGGAATTTGAAGGGTTCCCAGAGTCGGAAGTGGAGGTGGAAACAGATTCCGACGAAGGAGAGGAAGAAGGGGAAAGAGGCGGAAGGCCGTGGTTAGAAGTGTTTGAATCCTCGGAGGATGAGGGGAGTTCCTTCCAGGGATTTCCGTCCTCGCCGCCAGTAAGAGAGGAGGCGGGAGGGGGTGAAGGGGGCCCTGGGGGGGAGGTGGATGTCAGGGAACTGCCATCGGAAGGACAGGTGGTGAGAAGGCTTCAGGAGAATAGGAGAGCCTCTTCTTCAGCAGAAGAGGGAACCAGTAGGGGGAGTGCGGGAGCTCCAAAGGAAAGGGAGTCGGAGGGGAGGCTCTGGGATACTTCCAGTGAGAACAGCGAGGAGGTATCAGAACAGCCTTTAAGGACCCCCACCCCTCGCCGGAAACTGTCACGCAGGGAATCCAGGAGGCGCATGTCTGTGAAACAGCTTTTATGTTGGAAACGTTTCCGCAAACGCCCACTGTCAGATTCTACCAGCGACTGACGGAGCCTTGCTGAAGGGCTCCGCTCAAGGCAGGGTTTCACTACACTGAGTGAGCTCTGAGGGATCCAGTTTCAACGCACAAGCAGCTCATTATCCCACCACAGAAACCAATGCCAGTGACTTGCCTTACAGCAGGTTGTTGCAAGGAGAAACAAGCAAAGACATGTGCATTGCTTTGAACCTTTAGAAGCAGCGTGCAAAGGAATAATAAAACAACTTCAAAACAATGAAGGGAAACCTTGATGCCATTTGCAGTATGGATTTCAGCAGTAATAATCTTAGCAAGGGGTAAAGGCCCCTCTTTGGTTTCTCCATGATAAGATTTATGTACACCTACAATCAAACTAGAGTGACTACTTATATACATCACCAAAACAGAGGAAATGTGCCCTTTGAGAAGGGACAAAGGAGGACATGGGTTTACACAAATTTTGCACATAGAAACATGTGTGTATAGAGGTAAATATATTTATTTGTTTTTACTTATTTAGCAGAATTTGTATAGCACTTAACTGTAAATAAAACTTCCAAGCAACTTACAAAAAAAAATAAAGTATACATTAAAATTGTCAATCAAATTCAATGTTAAAAACAAGTTTATAAAAAAAGCAAACTGAATAAAATCAGCAGTTAAAAATATACATTCTAAACTCAAGTTACAGATAGACTTTATATGTCTGGGTAAACATGACTACACATAGAAGATTTTAGCAAGCACCAAAAAGAAAACTGCAGAATATGCCGGCCTGGTGTCATATATGGGGTAATATGAACCTTCAGATAAACTGTTCCCAAGCTGTTAATGGATGTATACACTAATTATAACCTAATAGTCCCCTTGAAGTTGGCTCAGTTAACACATTGAAAGCCAGCAAGGATGTTGTAGGCCAGGCATCCCCAACCTTTGGCCCTCCAGAGTTTTGGCCTTCAACTCCCATGATCCCTAGCTAACAGGACCAGTGATCAGGAATGATAAGAATTCACACAAAGTGAAGAAAAGAGGTGTGGTGATCTATGCAAAGGAAAAATTGGCTCCAAAATTGATATTTAAAGATGAACAAGGAAGATACCTGGCAATTGAAATACAAATTCAAGGAGAAAAGATTTTGATTGTTGGAGTATATGCCCCAAATGAGGGGAAGGCCGAATTCTTTAGGAAGTTGCATGAGACATTAGTTGACTTTTTAGACTATAAAATCCTAATGATGGGAGATATGAATAGAGTTGTCTCAACAAACATGGATAAAGCACAGAGACAAGTGATTTCAAAAGAAGGGAGACTACCAAAGACCTTTTTTGAAATGACTGAAACAATGGACTTGATTGATATTTGGAGAACAAGGAATCCTCTAGAGAGAGAGGGAACTTTCTTCTCTGAAGCAAAAATGACATGGACAAGAATAGACCAAATCTGGATTTCTAGCAGTCTGGCGTTAAGAACAAAAAAAGTAGAAATATGTCCAAAAACGTGCTCCGACCACAATGCGGTGAAGATGGAGATGAAACTAACAACAACTGGATCCTTTAGATGGAGAATGAATGACACCCTATTTAAGGATGAAGAGATCCACAAGAAGGCCCTTAAAACATTAAAAGATTACTTTGAGATCAACAGGAAACAGATGTGGAAAAAAGAATAATTTGGGACGCAAGCAAAGCCGTGATGCGAGGTTTCCTAATTCAACAGAATTCTATAAAGAGGAAGCAACAAAATGAGAAGAAGGAAAAAATTTTAGAAAAAATAAAAGAAGGAGAGAAGAAGCTGAGGTCCAAACCAAAGTCCCATGAGATTTTGAGAGAAATAAAGTTTTACCAGATGCAGTACATGGAGCTCATGAACCAACAAATAGAATGGAAGATAAAGCAAATGAGACAAAGAACTTTTGAATCAGCGGATAAATGTGGGAAACTTCTGTCATGGCAACTGAAAAAAAGGCAGAGAATGAACACTGTAACAAGTCTAGAAGTGGATGGAAAAATTATCCACAAACCCAATGAGATAAACAATTGTTTTCAAAGTTTTTTTAAGAAATTGTATGCACAAGGGCCAATCAATGAACAAGAAATAGAAGAATTCATCAGAAAATACGGTCTACCAAAAATTCCAGAACAGAGTAAAAGGATCTTAAATGAGGAAATAACAGAACAAGAAATAGAGGGTGCCATCCAAAATATGAAATTGGGAAAATCACCAGGACCAGATGGCCTGACGGCCAAATACTACAAAATGCTGAAAGAATGGCTGATACAACCATTGAAGGAAGTTTGCAATGAAATTTTGAAGGGGAAAAAGGCACCTGAATCGTGGAAAGAGGCTTTTATCTCACTTATACCGAAAACAGAGACTGAGAAGAATCAGGTCAAAAACTACCGCCCTATATCTTTACTCAATGTGGATTACAAAATTTTTGCAGACATTTTGGCAAAAAGATTGAAAAGAGTGTTGATAGAAGAGATTCATAAGGACCAAACAGGCTTTCTCCCAGGTAGACATATGTCAGACAATGTGAGGAACATTATAGACATTTTGGAGTTGTTAGATGTTGACATTAACAGGAAAGCAGTTCTGATTTTTGTGGACGCGGAGAAAGCCTTTGACAATATCTGTTGGACTTTTATGAAAAAGAATCTCCAAGGGATGGGGGTAGGTCAAGGTTTTGAAAACGGTATAGGTGCAATATATTCCCAACAAAAGGCCAAGTTAATTGTAAACAATGTGGTAACAGAAGAAATACCCATAGAAAAAGGTACACGGCAGGGATGCCCAATATCCCCCTTGCTTTTTATATCAGTCCTGGAGGTTTTGTTAAACATGATTAGAAAGGACCAGTTGGTTAAAGGAGTTCAGGTCGGAGTTAGACATTACAAATTAAGAGCATTTGCAGACGACCTAGTATTGACCTTGCAACAGCCAGACACTAGTACTAAAAGAGTATTAGAACTAATTGAAATATTTGGTCGAGTAGCAGGTTTTAAATTGAATAAACAAAAAACGAAAGTGTTGGAAAAAAATTTAACAATGGAAGAAAGAGAGAGTTTTCAGAATGAAACAGGCTTGGAAATAACAAAAAGGGTAAAATACCTGGGGGTAAACTTAACATCCAAGAATGTGAACTTATTTAAGGATAATTATGAAAAATGTTGGTCAGATGTTAAAAAGGATCTGGAAATATGGTCAAGGTTGAAACTTTCCTTGTTAGGCCGAATTGCTACTATTAAGATGAATGTATTGCCTAGAATGCTGTTTTTATTCCAGACGTTGCAGATTGTGGACAAGATGGACTGTTTCAAGAAGTGGCAGAAAGACATATCAAAATTTGTCTGGCAGGGCAAAAAGCCCAGAATTAAATTTAAGATTTTAACTGATGCAAAGGATAGAGGGGGGTTTGCCCTGCCGGACTTAAGACTTTATTATGAATCAGCAGCTTTCTGCTGGTTGAAACACTGGCTACTTCTTGAGAACACCGACATTTTGGATCTGGAAGGGTACGACAATAGTTTTGGTTGGCATGCATACTTATGGTACGACAAGGTAAAGGTGTATAAAAGCTTTAAAAACCATATTGTAAGGAAAGCATTGTATAACGTTTGGATTAGATACAAAGATTTGTTGGAAAGTAAAACCCCTAGGTGGGTGTCACCAATGGAAGCTAGGGAAGTAAAAAAGCTTAATATGGATTCTAAATGGCCAAAATATCATGAGATTTTAGAATATGATGGCGAAAGGGTGAAACTTCAGAGTTATGAGAAACTAAAGCCTAAGGTTCGAGATTGGTTGCATTACCATCAGATAAATGAGACGTTTAAACAGGACAGGAAAATAGGATTTCAGAAAGAGAAGTCAAAACTAGAAACAGAATTGTTGGAACCCAATACTAAGAACTTATCAAAAATGTATAACTTGCTGTTAAAATGGAATACACAGGATGAAACGGTGAAATCAGCTATGATTAAATGGGCACAAGATATCGGTCATGATATTATGTTTGCTGACTGGGAACAGTTATGGACCACCGGTATTAAATTTACTGCATGTAATGCCTTAAAAGAAAATATTATGAAAATGATCTACCGGTGGTACATGACCCCAGTCAAGCTTGCAAAAATTTATCATTTGCCTAATAATAAGTGTTGGAAATGTAATGAGACTGAAGGCACTTTCTACCACCTTTGGTGGACCTGCCCAAAGGTTAAAGCTTTCTGGGAAATGATCTATAATGAAATTAAGAAGGTCCTTAAGTGGACTTTTCCTAAGAAACCAGAGGCTTTCCTCTTGGGCATGGTGGGCCAAGTGGTGCCAAGGAAGGATAGGATTTTCTTTATGTATGCCACTACAGCAGCAAGAATTCTACTGGCAAAGTATTGGAAGACGCAAGAACTACCTACTCTGGAAGAATGGCAAACAAAGGTGATTGACTTTATGGGACTGGCCGAGATGACGGGCAGAATCCGGGACCAGGGGAAAGAGACAGTGGAAGAGGACTGGAAGAAATTCAAAATATATCTTAAAAATAATTGCAAAATTGAGGAATGTTAAGATGTCAGGGGGTAAGAAGTAAAGAATTGCAGCAGTAAACAAAAAAACTTAAGAAATTTTTATGAAAGGGAATTAAGACAATGGACCTAAGGGTTGCTAAAGAATTATTAAACAAGGATGCAGGGATGGGGAGGTATGGGGGAGTCAAAGAAAAAAGGGTATGAACTGATGAGCTTGAAGTTATACTGTTCTATACTGTTTTTATTATTTGTTTGGAAAATTAATAAAAATTATTTTTAAAAAAAATTTAAAAAAAAGGAATGATAAGAATTGTAGTCCAAAACATCTGGAGGGCCAAAGGTTGGGGATACCTGTTATAGGCTGACAAGGTCTCACTCCCATCAGCTATCATGCTGCAATACTATGCACTAACTGCAGTTTCAAGACCAAGCACAAGGGAAGCCCTCCATAGAATGCACTGAAGTGATCCAAATTACTATAATTTAAATAGAAAAACAATAATCTCACCTAGTGTGGAAGATTGGGAGCAGGTGATCTATGTACCTGCTCAGCCTGCTGAGCAACAGTTGATAATGTTGGTGGACAACTTCAAGAGCCTTCCAGCTCTCCCTTCTTAAGGTTATTTATCTCTAAATCAAACTTTTTTTTTTTTGTATTGGACAGCCCACAAAACAGAGGTCACCTTCAAACAGAGGACTGTCCCCTGTAAAGTAGGACATATATCCACTCTGACCAAAACACACACAGCAGTGAATGGCAACAATATTTGTCATTAGTTTTTTTTATAAAAAGGTAAAGGTAAAGGTACCCCTGCCCATACGGGCCAGTCTTGACAGACTCTGGGGTTGTGCGCCCATCTCACTTAAGAGGCCAGGGGCCAGCGCTGTCCAGAGACACTTCCGGGTCACGTGGCCAGCGTGACATCGCTGCTCTGGCGAGCCAGAGTCGCACACGGAAACGCCGTTTACCTTCCCGCTGGTAAGCGGTCCCTATTTATCTACTTGCACCCGGAGGTGCTTTCGAACTGCTAGGTTGGCAGGCGCTGGGACCGAGCAGCGGGAGCGCACCCCGCCGCAGGGATTCGAACCACCGACCTTTCGATCGGCAAGTCCTAGGCGCTGAGGCTTTAACCCACAGCGCCACCTGCGTCCCTGCGTCCCACAGATTTGATTGATGTTTTTGGTATACATAGGAAGTTTAGGCAATAACCACATATTACTCCAATCAAACAAGACAGAACTGTGTACACAAAGGTTCCAATGCATATTTCTGTCCATATCATGACGCTCATCCAAGTCCCACTGATCTGACTGAGTGACTCTTTTGAGTGAATGAAGTTGCACACTCAAGTTCTGACCCACCAGCAGTGGAATGTAACTTATAGTGCATGACTAACAGGTGACAAGTTGTCAAGAGCCACTGAGCTGGCCAGAAACATAGGTACTCCTAAGAAATGAATGAATGAGAGTGGAACCAACACTTCTTTTGGAACATCTGTTTGAGATTTTCTCATTCCTTAGGAAAAATACACTTTGCCAAATTTTCTTCAGATATTCTCTACATTTTTGTGCCTGCCACCACCCCCACCAGCAGCACCACCACCACCCCACACACAAAATGCCCAGACATGACTCTAGGTCTGAGACATTGTAGAAGATGCAAAATGGCGGTTAGGCTGCCAACACAGATGCTGTGTAATGTTTAGGGATCTGCTCCAAGTAAAACATAAACAGAGATGGTCCATTTCAATAGTCACCCCATATTCTCTGTCAACTAATAGGCTGGAGAATTTTAAGAGGCTGTTCTCTCACATATCTAGTCTCAATACAGCACACACACACACACACACACACACACACACACACACACATACACATATCCTCCAGATAGCATTCCTTCTTGCTGATAATAAATGGCAACATAAGAGTTCTGGAATTGAGCAAAATCCAATATTCACTGTGAATAATATAATTTGTTCTGCCTATGACAATGGAAATGTTTTTCATTATAGTATATTGTTCTTGGATGGTTACAATTTAGATTAATTAATGGAGCACTATTCCATTTTCTGTTCTTTTGTTTAAAAGCAGCCCATAGATTAACATATCGCTCATGAATATTCAATTGTTCACTCACCCCTAAAAACATCTTTAAAAATTAACCAGTTGGAGTTTCTTCTTCCTGTGTTGGCAATTAAGCACGCTGATAGGGTAAATCCTGACCTTGAAGATGGCTGTGCTATCACAGGACAGCTGCATAAACTACATTCGAAACAGGGAAAACATGCCTGTGATGTGAACAGTGACCTTTCACCTTGCAAGGCTTTAACGTTCTTTTAAAAATAATTGGAGAAGCGGAGCATCTAATGGGTATGGAAAAGGTGTGAGCACACGAAAAGGCCACAGCCAAACTGAAATCTTTTAAATATGAAAATCATTCTGAATTGCAGAGGATTTTCGGCATAGTTTTTGTTTATGAGCTTTATATCTACATATGAAGCTTCTGTGTATTGAATGCAATGTACTGAGGTCCCTGGGAGGGTCCCTACACCTCCTTCTTTAAGATGGCACCACAGGAGGTTACGGAATAAGCCACACCTGATAGGCATCTTCTTGTTCCTTTCATTGCCACTTAGAGTAAACCCACCCTAAAATATCTGAAACAATCAGTAACTGCTACCACCAACTGGATTAAAGAGCAATAGGACTCTTAGGTATTACAAAGGAGAGATCTAACAGGAGTATCAAGCTGTTATTCCGTAAACAGGGCCATGGCTCAGTGGCAGAGCACAGAGTATGGGAAGCAAGCAAGGGAGAACCAGCTGCACAAATATAAGATGGGGGGCACCTGTCTTCCTACTAGTACACATGAAAAGGATCTAGGGGTCTTGGTGGATCACAAGCTTAACATGAGACAACAGTGTGATGCAGCAGCAAAAAAAAAAAAGCTACTGCTATTCTAGGCTGCATCAACAGAAGTTTAGTGGAGGTCGTTAAGCAGAGGTTGGATGGCCAACTGTCTTGGATCCTTTAGTGGAGATTTTTGCATTGTAGGGGATTGGACTAGATGACCCTTGGGGTCCCTTCCAGCTTTACAATTCTATGATTCTTTGCATGCAAAGAAGGACTCCAGTTCAACCATTGGCATCTCCGTGTAGGGTTGGGAAAGATAACTTAGATGGATGTGCATATAAATGTGCATATTTTAGGTTAAAATACAGACTGAAATGTGTTTTTCTTCAATACTTCTGTTCTAAAATAAGGCAAATTTGTGTGAATACTTTTTTCTTTAAAAAGATTCATACGAAAACAGATATGGCACCAAATAGACTGGTCTTAACAGCCCTTCCAATTACTACTCTGGAAAGGCTGGTCCTGGTATTAGCCAAGTAAGCAATAAACTGTTTACTAGCTTACAGTTTGAACAAACTAACTTGCCCAGTATATGTTTCTAAGGGAAATAATTTCTAGCTGGAAATATTTGTTTTATGAGTATCCATAATTCCACCATTCCTTATTACGAAGGATCTTTTCTTGAATGCAGATTCTTTATTTTTATCAGTATTTCTTGTACTCTACTGATCACCCTGCACCTGAGGTTATAATTACAGCTTTGCAGAGACTGCAGCTGACTGCAAGGGGAGGAGGAGGAGGAGGATGCTATCAGAAAATTGTGAATTCAGGTGAGCACTATCAGCAGGGAGCCTTACATACGTAGAAACAAAAGCCCCATTGTTATGCAAATGTTCCTGGTTTAATGAGCAAATGAAAAGGATATATGACACCACTGAACTTTCTTATTCTTTTTTTACATTCTTTCAGGGGTGCTGTTGCGCAGATTAGAACATTTATAAGTTACCAGGCAATGGGAGAGATTGTGACCTCTGAGTTTCCCATCCCTTCTATGCTTGAACCTCTCTCTGCTGAATAAAGAGCGCAGTTTGACAGTAAATATGGGCAGCAAATATCAGACATACCAACAGGTTGCTGGACTACCAAAGTCATCATTTGCTGTTTGTGCTTGTTGGAGATGGTTGGTAGCAGCAGCAGCAACCATTGCAAAGAAGTTCTGCAATGATGAACAAGATTAGGATCTCCCTCTGGGACAAGAGAGAGGCAAAGTTCACTGAACTGCATATAGGAATGAACCTCATTGCTTGTTTGCAATGCGTTACTTTGTTATCTTGTAACATTTATCTTATTGTAAGTAGTATTTAAGGCTGTTCTGCAGTAAAGCTTTAAGGTGCATTCTTGTGGTGGAGAGAGTTCGTTTAGATCAGGGATTCTGCTGAACAACTGAAAGAAGGAAGGTGTAAGGGGAAACCTAATGTACTCTGACCTCTTAAACCACACCCCAGCCACAGCTGTGAAGGAGCTTCAGAGACTCCTTACTTACACACTCACAAATAGATGGGCCTGTACACTCATGCTGTGTCATCATTCTTATATTGTGTCATCATGAGGCATCTAATCATAGCCTGCATTTTTAATCAAAGCTTATATTTTAAAATTCCTGTATATTAAAATGAGCTTAAAGATTTTCAAATGTTAAATGCCAGGCAGAAGACCAGCTGCCTAAGAACCTTGGCAAGATGTTTATCCTCCTGGACAAGGGGGCCCCCTGATTTATAGCAGAAAACAATTCTCAAAGTCGTAAAAAGGGAATTACAGGCTGAGAGCCAAGGTTACACTGACCCTACATATTACAGAAGATAAAAAAAGCAGAGAAAAACATAATTAAGAGTGGGTAAATAGTAAAATAAAACCATGTGCCTCCCATTAAACTTGAGCCATATTTTCCTAAGGTTAAAAGGCCAAGAGCATCTGGCTGGCAGAAAGGGAGGGAGTATTTTGGGAAGTCTTTTTCTAAAGTTGTTTCTTTCTTAAACTGAGATCCTTTTAAGATTTCTTTTCCTTTTAAAAGGTTATTTATGTTATGTATTAAATATATTGGCTTAAATGTAATTATGCAAAGGAATTAGAAGCTAAGAAATGTTAAATCCTTATGCTAGATTCTTATTTCATATAGTTGGAAGAGACCACACGGGCCATCAGCCCAGCCCCCCCTGCCAAGAAGGAAACATCATTAGAGCACACATATGGTTGTCAGGCCTTGGTTTAAAGACCTCCAAAAGGAGGAGATCTTTCAATGTTGATGTGAACTCAAGATCCTTGACATCTGTTTAAGATAAAAATTTAAAACTATTAAACCATCTGTTTTGGAGGGCAATAGGGCAAGGAGGGCAAGAGGTGAGCTGGTAATTAAGGTTCCTTGTTGAGACAAATGTAAGATATATGACTACTTATTTGTCATTTATAGATAGAAGAATATATAGCTTTTTGTTTCCCATAAAAGGCAAAAAGGAAATGGGTGTATCTTTTGTGATTGGTTCTAGCAAACAGCCAATAGGAATTTCAACCAGGCTGATTGGACAGAGGCAGCCACAGGAGGAGCAAGGGGGCTGGATTAAGGAAATATAAGTGCTGGCCATAACGGCAGGAGGCCAGGCCAGAGCTTGGTAACCATATACCACTGTGCCTCTCATTTATTTGTCTGACAAATAAATTATTATTTTAATTTCTCTATTGCTGCATTGAATATTTCATTCCAGCTAAGCGTTAACCACAAGCAGGGTGCTACAATCACACTTCAACCTGAACCCAAATATTTTCTACATGACATATTCAAGGACTGGTGGAGATGTCCTCCACCTCCTCCTCTGACAGTTCCAGGGGCCTTCCATCAGATACCAACCCAGAAGGCCCTTCAAGGGAATCCTCAGCACTAGATTCATGGGGCCCTGCCTGCTCCTCAAGATCATCAACCTATGGGGTGTCCAGTTTGTCCTCTAAGGGCCCTGTGCCTGGTAGAAGTTCAAGGCTAGACATATTGTCCACCTCAGGGGACAACATGTCTTGAGCCAACCCTGCTTGGTAGCAAAAGTTCTAAGACCAGGAAACCAGATATAAAAGAAGACTGGGTTCCTTTTCCTTTATGTTTAGTAGTTGTGAACGAATGCATATTTTACTACTCACTCCTGTGTGACAAGCTGTTAACTGGGGAAGAAGAAGAAAATGGCACCCCCCTTTATACAGCTATTAAAAATATAGGATCCCTGAAAACCTTTGCATTTGGTCACCCTAAAATGAAGGAGGGAGAGCACATGTGGTGAGGAAAATAAAGTGAGTACCCTGTTGCAGTTTAGGATTACAGATGAGTCCTAATTCTGAAAAGGTTGAAGGCTACAAGCCATAAAAGAGTAGGGACGATGATCTCTCAGGGATTAGTTATATGGAAAGGGAAACACTGAGGGGAAATCACTCCACAGCCCCTTCTTTGTGGTGGGATTAGCTGGAAAGGTTAGACTGTGCATTATCAAGTATCACTCTAATGATGTATCAGTGCATGGATTTTATCAAAGTAATCTCGAGATAATAAGGCATTACGCAGGTTTGATGCACACCAGGTCAGCCAAAAGCTGCACTTGCAGATAAAGGGAGAGAGAGCATACTGGAGCCACACGCCAGAGCTTTAAAAATCCATTAATTTTTCAATGATTCTGAGACTTAAAATGAAGATAAGATATGCTCTTCTACATATTAAACTACAAACCTAACTTATCAGACCATTTATTGTTTTTTCCACAACTGATGTGGATGAAAATAAGTTATTGACAACTGTCATGATCCACAAGAGTGTCCACCACCAAGGAGGGGTACTGGCCGAAACAAAGTTGCTGATTCCCCAGGCAGGAAAGACATGGGAGTGGGGCAAGGCAAAGTAAGGGAAGACAAAAAATGTGACCTTATCAAGGTGTGGATTCACGTTCACAGACAGAGCTTTTGCATCAGAAGACATCTAAGTCTGTTCTTTTAATTTGGGTGGGGGGGGAGAAGTGTTTTGGATTAATATTTAAATGTCAAACATGTGAGGGATTAGGCTGCTGGTAGGAAAGCTCTTACTCCATATGCTGTTATGAGGCTTGTCCACCATGGCAGATATGGAAGGAGTCAGGACTGCTTCAAAAACAGCCTTATGCGGTAACATTAGCCTATCAGAATCATGCATTGGTTCAGAGCTGCTTCCCTGAAAGTCAGAGAAAGAAGGAGCATCACACACAGCCACCATGAGCACAAATCATGAATGCACAATAAAAAGGACATCTGGAACAGCCCAAAGAAGTAAATCCTGGGTTGGATGAACAAGTAGTCTGATGAGATAAAAGTATCTGTTTGGTTTCCCACAATGGCATAAAAGCAGCTGAGGGGGGGGGGTGGAATTTGGAGGTGGAAAATTGGCAGGGAGGGTTAAGTTGCTCCTTCCTCCGCTGTGGCCTCCTGTTGGAGATGGCAGCCTTGATGACTGCTTTAGGTTAAAAAGCAGAACAAAAAACATTGGAGCAAGGTAAAACTATGCCTGATTACCACCATGTGTCATTTGAACCTGTTTAGAAGAGAGGGTAACGGGTTGTTCCAGGTGGATTTGGCATCCAGCCTAGCTGAAGAATTGCATTTCAGATCCTTTGCACTTCTTCCTGGCTGCTGCTTTTCCTATTTTGTTTTTATTACTGTGGGGTATTTTGCTTTTATCTTTGTTTCCTTGAAAGGTCACCCAGGAAAGCGAATACAAAATACCTTTGCATTTTACTTTATTTTTGCCTCCTCCCTTATTCTCCAGAGCAAGCAGGCATAATAAGATTACATTTAACTATTTGCATAACACTTTTGTTCACCAGCTCAGAGAGGCTGGGGAGAAAACAGACTCTTCAAAACTCTTCTCTTCTTCTTCTTTTTTTTTTTTTTTTTCCTTTTTTTAAAAGAAAAAAGTCCATTGGATCTATTTTCTTTTATTTATTCCAAAATCGGTGGTTCTGTTGTGAGCATTAAGTCAACTGTCGCACTAAAGTAAAAATCTTCATCTGACTTTGATAGCCTATTCTGCAATACCTTGTCCTTCTGCATTTAGCATTCTGCACCATTAGAAGGATAGGAGTGGGGAACCTGGAGAAAGGGGCTGTGATGTAGGGAGAGATGAAAGGGCCAGATAGTAAGGTCTGGGGACCATATTTGACCTCTGAGCTTGTGGTTCCCCTGCTTTGAAGACTAACGAATTTATTATGGCATAATCATTTCTAGACTGCCGTTTACTCCATCAGATGTATCAAGAGCATCCTCAGTTGCATGTAGAATTGGGGAGGATGCTGGTTTGCTCCACATTTTGGAGTTTTCTCCCCTCAAACCCACACACAGGTCAGAACTTTGATCTGAATATTAAGCCATTTAATTAATGGACTAAATAGTGCATGGGTCCGCACTGTACTTATGAGGTCATCTGAGGGCCATATTTCTTTCGATTCAATTACCCAGAAAGTGGCAGTGCACTACTGGGAGCAAAATACCTGTGGCCCTCCTGAAGTGGATTCAAATTGCTAGCCTCAGGCCAGGATGGCCAATTGTTATGGAATATGAGAGTTGTAGTACAGACTCACGTGGATTCCCACAGGTTCCTCAGACTTGTTTTAGCGAATGCACCCTTAGGAATCTTTGGGCTTGTGAAGTCCTCCTCACCTATTTCATGCACGAGAGGAGAAGATATAAAAAATTCACTTTGGCACAAACCATGGTTTCCTGAGTTCATGCATAACAGGAAACTGAGGGTTGTTCTAAAGCGAAAGCAGTAGATTTGTTCCTTGAACTTGAAGGAAGAGGGGATCATGAGGCTTATGCAAGCTCATTTGCTATCATCTGAAAAGGGCCATAGTCAAACAGTGAAACTTTGCCCCATGTTACAGATTAGCGTTAAGGGTGGGTTCCCAGTCTGAAAAGGTTGAAGGCAAAATGGGATCAAAGATGTATAGCTGTACACTATTTTCCTTCCTCCCTTTTCTTTCCTTTCCTTTTCTGTGCCTACTGATATTGGTCACACCTGTCTGAATGCACAGCCTAACTCTTACTCTCTGGATCTTCTTGGCAAGAATTGTGATTCTTCCCAGATCTGACATAAAGCAGTTTGGTTTCATAATAGCACTGAATATTAAGTACAATTCTGGCTAGACATCTAAATTGCCAAAGGGACTAGGAGACACCAAAGAGCATGCCAGACTGGCAAACAGAATATATGCAGAGTAGCCCTCTGGAGCAGAATAAAATACTTAATGCAGAAGAAGCAAAAAAGAAAAGAAAAGCAACCACAGAAGGTTAAGTATAAACACAGCACAACAGTAGACGGGATAAATGGCACTTTTGACAGGCAGTATATTTGGAGAAATGAGACAATTAGACTGTATTGAGTGAGTGATTAGCTGTTTGGAGTAAAACAGAAGTTGGCTTTTCACTGGTGGCACCGATATTGTGAAATGCACTCCCTGCAACCGGTGGGTGTTGCTAGAGACCCCCTCAGTACAGTGGTACCTCAGGTTAAGTACTTAATTCGTTCCGGAGGTCCGTTCTTAACCTGAAAGTGTTCTTAACCTGAAGCACCACTTTAGCTAATGGGGCCTCCTGCTGCTGTTGCGCTGCCAGAGCACTTTTTCTGTTCTCATCCTGAAGCAAAGTTCTTAACCTGAAGCACTATTTCTGGGTTAGCGGAGTCTGTAACCTGAAGCGTATGTAACCTGAAGCGTATGAGGTACCACTCATACGCTTGGAATGTATTGGCATTCCACCTGCTCTTGGAGACATACCTGTTTAGGCAAGCATTCCCCTGAACTGGAAGATCCTGATCTAATTGTTTTAATTGTTCTGTAAACTGTTTTAATTGCTATGCTTCTTAGTGGACTTGGTTAATTGTAAATTTTAATTATGTATGGATTTTATAATTGATTTTGTGCTTTTAAACTGCTTACAAGTCATCGTAGCATTAAGCTGTAGAAATGATAGATAGATAGATGATAGATAGATGATAGATTAGATAGATAGATGATAGATTAGATAGATAGATAGATAGATAGATAGATAGATAGATAGATAGATAGATAGATAGTAGATAGATAGATAGATGATAGATATTTTCTTACAGTACTTGGCCAATTGACACTGATCTACATTTGAAGAACACCCTCCCTATTCACCCAGGCATTTGATGCCTGATGGAACTCATCAACCTGGGAAGGTAGTGCATCTAGGAGAAGGAAAACTCTGGTGCTAAACCTCTGCTGCCTTGCAGGTTATCTCCAGGAGCAGAAAAGGCTAAGGAGTAAACCATGCATAAATCCAGAGTGGAGTCCCTAAGACAGTTGCATGGTGCCTTGTACCCCTTCTTCCAGCAACTCCTGCAGCCAGGCTGGTGCCAAACATATTGATCTACTTTCCCTTGGACCACATCAGTGAGGCTGAGAGGGGTCTTGTCATCTGGGCAGCCCAGGACTTCCATACACACTGCCCAGGCTTGCGCCCTAGGGAGGTCATTTCAGTGCTGCTAATGCGATGGTTTGACTTCACCTCCAGAAGCACACTCCATTGTCTCTCAGCACAGATGGATGCCAACAACTGCTCCTGGCAACCTTGAAATTATTACCTACAGGTACTGTGACCTACAGGTATGTGAGTGCTTTAAATGTTCATCATTGTTTTTAATTGTTTTAAATATGTTCCTCCCCCCCCCCATTATACCATTTTACTACTTCACTCTTTATCACCCTGGGGTCATTTAATAGGAAGGGTAGGTTGCATTTTTTTAACAACAGCAGCAATTTTCCCTGAAGGTTATTTATAGATGGCTTAAAGAGGCTGTAACCCTCATGCATGCTTACTTGGAAGCAAGCTCCATTGAACTCAGTGGGATGTTCAGCATGCAGAAGATGGTGCTGCAGATTATTCTGCTATCCTGTAGCCTCAAAATCAGGTCCTACTTCCAATGCTCATTGCTTTGCCCAATGAGAGTTATGAATGCAAGTCACATTCTACAATGAGGTAGTCTTCCTTGTTACCCATGCTCCCCTTCCCCCTTCTCTTTCAAATTGCTTTCAGTGGAAATCTCCATAACAATACCCTAATTGCCCATATATTTATTCAGACTGGGCATTCTTCATTTTATTGCATTTTATTGCTTGTGCAATTAAAACAATTAGCACTGCCCTGGTTTATTTTCCTCTTCCTCATAGGAATGCCCCTTCTTCATGGAAAGCTGAACTGGCATTTATTCCTAAAATACTGCAACATATGTACATGTCTACCTATAGGATTATAACTAAGTGCTACTCAAACCCATTGAAATTAATAGACCTTAGTCAGAAGTGTTAATTAATTTAAATGGGCCTACTCGCTGTGGGTTAAAGCCTCAGCGCCTAGGACTTGCCGATTGAAAGGTCGGCGGTTCGAATCCCTGCGGCGGGGTGCGCTCCCGCTGCTCGGTCCCAGCGCCTGCCAACCTAGCAGTTCGAAAGCACCTCCGGGTGCAAGTAGATAAATAGGGACCGCTTACCAGCGGGAAGGTAAACAGCGTTTCCGTGTGCAGCTCTGGCTCGCCAGATGCAGCTTTGTCACGCTGGCCACGTGACCCGGAAGTGTCTCCGGACAGCGCTGGCCCCTGGCCTCTTAAGTGAGATGGGCGCACAACCCCAGAGTCTGTCAAGACTGGCCCGTACGGGCAGGGGTACCTTTACCTTTACTCTGAAACTGGGACGTGGGTAGCGCTGTGGGTTAAACCACAGAGCCTAGGACTTGCCGATCAGAAGGTCGGCAGTTCAAATCCCCATAACGGGGTGAGCTCCCATTGCTCGGTCCCTGCTCCTGCAAACCTAGCATTTCGAAAGCACGTCAAAGTGCAAGTAGATGAATAGGTACCACTCCGGCGGGAAGGGAAAAGGTGTTTCTGTGCGCTGCTCTGGTTCGCCAGAAGCGGCTTAGTCATGCTGGCCACATGACCCAGAAGCTGTACGCCAGCTCCCTCGGCCAATAAAGTGAGATGAGCGCCGCAATCCCAGAGTCAGCCATGACTGGACTTAATGGTCAGGGGTACCTTTACCTTTACTCTGAAACTAACACTGAACACCACCCATAGCAACAGACTTATTTGGGTGTTCAATCCCTCATGAGATTTGAATCACATAAAGGGGAAGGCTTACTGGCCTTGCCCCCACATCCCATCCCTATTGTGCTTGAGATGAATGTCTGAAGCAGGAAGCCTGTTCTCTGTGCATTCATCAACTTGATGCCCTCCAGATGTGCTTGACTAACTCCCATCAGCTTCAGCCAACACAGCCCCCCCTGAAATTTATAAACTTGCATGATCAGGATTCCAAATCCCAATGGGAGCATGCAGTGCTTTTTTTCTGGGGGGACGCAGGGGTACGCATACCCCTAAGCATTTTGTGAATCTAAGTTTGGTCTCATTGAGGGACAGTATTTCAATATTAGTCGGAAAATGAAAGTACCCCTAAACATTTTTTTAGGGAAAAAAGCACTGGGAGCATGGTACAGCATTCTACATCTGGTTTGGGGAAATTATTATTATTATTATTATTATTATTATTATTATTACCCTCTCAAATTGTAAGATCCATAAATTATGGAAATTCAGATGGCACGGTGCGCTAGAAGCTTTAATTTCCTAATAACATTGGCTGGTTAGGATAACAAGAGTGTTAACTGCTAATTAGGTTACAGAGTGGATATAATAACAACACAGAAAATGTTGATGTGTTCATGGATTCTACACAGTCCTTTGATACCTATTACTTAAATTAGCTATGGTCACTTGTATCCCAAATTAGCTAATAAATCACAGCCTATTTGTGGTCTGCAAAGCGTACACAATTATAAAACGCTCTTGGTTTTACAGCATATATTCCGGAGCTGAGCAGTAAAACAAAGTCAGTCAGACTTCAGCTGTCTGAGTGGGCATCTCCATTCTACAGTAATTCCTGCTTCATTTGGCTTTATAGCTTCACACATTTTATCTACACTGAAAGGCTATCTCAGTAAGAACATGCACTGTTTTCTGATATAAATTTAGCTCAGTTCTTGCTAAAATATACAGCCACTTTGAAGGTCACTGAGTGCACAGTCCTACCCCTCTCCAAACATGATTTAGCCTGTGAAACACCCAGCCTGGATCCAGCCCCAAATCAACTAAGAGGCAGGGGTAACGTTTAATTAGTTTTAAAAAAAACTAATGAAATGCATGGTCAGGAGGAGAAGTGGGAAGGAGGAGATGCCATTCCCATTCCCCGCCCCTGCCCTGGACCAAAAGCAAGACGGTTAAATCCTATGAGGAACATTCTGGGAAGGCAGACCCCTACATACTTCCTGCCCATGTCCCACCCCCCTGATCACTCCAGACAGCCTCACCTGAGCCAATCCAGTGCTATCTCAACCCCTCCAGATTGGCCCAGTTTGGTTCAGGCCTCAGCCAAATCCAATGCCAGCCCTAGAGTCCTTTCTGAGGGGCCTTGAATCAAAGAACCTTTGGATTTGATAAGATTCTGTGGGGTCAGGATCAACCTAATACATTTTGCTACCTGATACGAAGTACAGGATGGTGTGTGTTCCTCTCACATTCCATGTACTATGTACCAACCAGACAAGCAGTGGAATTTATTTACTTTGAGCATTTGTACCCTACTCTTCAGATGAAACGGCCCCTAGAGTGGCTTTCGTATAATCAATTAAAACAAGGCAGTCCCTGCTTGCAGGCTTACAATCTTAAAAATAAAAATACAAAGGACAAGGAGGGAAGAGAGAAAACTCAAACAGTTGTTCTTATAATGACCAGTTGACACAGTTCAGGAGTAGGAGGTTCCTGATACAGCTGGTCTTTCAGCAAAGCTGATGGAATGAGCTCTGCTTCCTGTCTCTCCCACTGATAGAATCTGCCTACAACAATAACAGCAGGATACCCCTCTCCACCTGAGGGAAACTGGCTAGCTTAGAGGATGCAGAGCAGGCTGTATGGTAAGACACGTAACCCTGTCTTCCAACAATGGACCACTGCTCCCCACTCCTGGATGGGCTGGGTTGCATATGGTGCTTAAGGTACCAGCTTACCTTCAAGGATGGGAACCATTTGGCCTTGGTGTCAGAGGCTGAACTCACCTTTCTCAGCTTTGTAACAGCATCCCAGCTCCTCACTCCCAGGTGGAAGGCTTGGTGTACTTGGTGTACATCCAGGGTTTGGTGGTCTCCTGCCCCCCAGCTAGGACACAACCCTGATAGGCTAGAGCTCCCTGTTGAAGATAGCCCTATTCTTTAGGGTAGAGAATTCTTCCTAGTAGTTAAGCAATTAATAGGCAGTATTCTTCCTATATTTTGACAGGGAGACCATTGAGGCTGAAAGATAATAACTTCCTGACAACCACACAGATCATGAGTCCACCACAGGGATACGCCTTTGAACTTGGCTGTGAAGGTCAAGTTCAAGATTTCACACATTTTAACATGGTGCAAAACTGAGCTACCACACCACCCCAACCAGCAGTGCCCTGATACTGGCATGCAGTGCATTGTTCCAGCTTGCTTGTCACAAAAATGTTTTGGGAGTAAAGCACAATGCGCATTCGACTTGAATGTTGTATTCATATTGCTTTTTGTGAATTAGATATGATATCATCCGAAGGGCACGGGATTTATTTTTGAAGAAGAGCCTGTGGATACTTATTGGTCTGTGATTTTGTTATCGTCGGCTACAAATACTGCAGGGAATGGTTCTCTCCCAACTGTTTTTATTCCTTTTTAGCAGAAATACATTGCACCAGTGGCAGAGGACACGATTATGCGACAGCAATGAATGAAGCCATAATTCTGTTTACCAGATATTACTTACACTAGGAGAACAATTGAGTGTGATCATTGAAAGTGACCATGGGGATTACTGGGAGACATTTACTTGAGCACTTTTATTACATTTTCTTTATAAGTCTTTATTGAGACAAGGCATACGACAATAAAACTGGATTATGTTTTTATCTTCTATTTCAGTATAGAGTTATAAGGTTAAATATTAATAGTTTTTTTCTCACCAGCCTTAAAATATCTAATTATCACTAAGCAACATTTATTATATTTGGAGGGACTTATCTCATATTTTGTTGATTTTTTTATTTAGAAAATACACTACTCTAGCTATAACCACACTACTGGTATGTTCTGTGATGTACACTAGTAGTTTTTAAGCTGTGCAAGCATTCTTGGACAGCTCTCTTGATCCCCTAACTCTTGCAGGGCCATTGTTGGTGCCTGCCCTTGGGGCACCTTGGAATAACAGAATTGTAGACTTGTAGAATTGGAAGGGAACCCATGCAGTGCAGGCTCTCAACTAAAGCATCCATGGCCATCCAATCATTGCTGAAAAACCTCCAAATCTTAAAATTATTGAAATGCTCCAGCCATCAAGTGGGTCTGAAAGCGACCATTTAAATCTCCCACAATGCAGTTTCATCCTGACTCATTGTTAGAAATTTAATGGATGCTTGTTAAGTTAGCATATGCAAATACCATACAAACCTGTGTGCAAACCTCTGTCCTCTTTTTGGTGGTGGTGGTTGTTGTTGTTGTGGTTGTTGTTGTTATTTCGGTGATGGCTACCCTGGCAGAAACTTCTCCTTGATTCTTTTGTTTGATTCCCAACTGTGCTCACATCTACACACATGCACAGATAATTTTCTCCAGTAAAGTGGCAGAGGCTTTACTCTGTCAGAAATCAAGAAAGGCTAAGGACACCCATGTGAGGTGGAACCCCGAAACATGGAAACCCCAAACACAGAGACAACTGCTCCTTAGCCTGATTGTGCCTGTGTGAAAAGAGTTGTGAACTCCTGGTACACACACCTTGTGTGAACGAATAGAACTTTTTGCCATTTTGTGTTGGGTTTGGAGTTGTAAAACTTGGGTTGTATGATGGTTGCTTTTTCCTTTAAAGGTTCTTCTGGATAGGAGGGTCAAAAGTTAAAGGTACATGGGGATGTTTGGCTCCAGAAGGACAAAGGAAACTTCCAATTAAGGGGCAATAGAAACTTAACCAAGATACTGTTCTCCTCCTGATTGGTTAAAAGGTTGGGAGGGGAAGTGAAAATATTGACTGTAGCTCAAGGTAGGAAATAGGATACTAAGAAAGCTATGGAGTCAAAAATCAAGGCGTTAGAGTTGAAAAGCTGCAAGTAAATAAGGAGAGGCAATAATTTCCACCTCTCCCTAAAGGGCAGTACTGTGTTTGTGTGTTAATTTATTGGTACCGCCACCCCTATTCAGCATTAAGCAGGTAGCAGACACCACCAGGCTCCAGGATCACCAAAAGAAGCAGCCTCACAAGATGCTCAGCAATAGTGCTTCAGTTCACTTTCCTGCCTGCACTAAATGCTCATTGCAATTCAAATCAAAAAGACCAGACCTAGCCAAGCAAATTAAGGGCAGCATGGAGTAACTGGGAAAAGGTGCACCCAAGGCCAACTAAGGAACACCCCAAAACTTCTTATTCATCTCTCAAGGGTTTAGCCAAGGATGGGAGGGCAGATGCTACCAATGAAGAAGAGGATGAGCTCAGGGTGGCATTGCCAATAAAAAGGAATGATTGGCTCAACAAGCTGATTGGCTCATCAGACTCACATGTTTTCTTTCCTTCATACCCTTCGTCCTTCACAGGGGGGGGGGGGTCTGCTCCCATCAGAAGGACAGGAATGGCATTCTATGTTCAGTCTCTGGAAACATCGGATTCTTGAACCTGTTCCAGTACATTTCGTTAAGAGAGCCTAGCAAATGATTTAAATTAGTTCCAAACACAACTAGTTTGCCTTCAGCTCTTGAGATAATTAGTGTCAAAATATTTAGCACCCTATCATTCAATACCTATAACATATGCTGCAAGACTGGCATCAATAATTAAAAAGTAGCTGCAACTTTACAGTATTGTGTGTGCGCGTATGCTTTCTACAGCAATTGGCTTGGATTTCTTGTTGTTTTACAAGCAAATTGCTCATTAGAAGCAAATGCTGTGTGTCCATAAATTTATGCACTAGGGAGCTGGAGAGTGCATCTTGTGCCAGATTTTGAAATCTGGCATCCATAATGTTTGTGGCTCATGTTTAAGGGGGTGGGACACAAATCATTTGTAAAATATAATTTAGTGGAGGCAGAGGAGAGAGAGAGAGAGGCCAGGCAAGCCTCTTTCACCCATGCAATGGCTGGATCTGCCACCTGGTTTCTCTCATCCCAGGTAAGCTTTTTTGAGGGTGGGAGAGGGGAAAAGAATCAGCCTGGGGGTAGGGAAGGAAGGAAGCTGAAAAGTGCCCAATCACCCACCCAGAAGGATTGCAAAATTTGAAATTCCCAATTCATTTCAGATCCCACAGCTTGCTGCTTTTCAGACTTGTTTCCTGACCTCCAGCCCCCACACTGGAGCTGTTTTTTCTAATTACCATTGGTAATTATTATTATTATTATTATTATTATTATTATTATTATTATTAATTTCTACGCCGCCCATCTGGCTGGGTTTTCCCAGCCACTCTGGGCGGCATTCAACAGAACATTCAAAACAGAATAAAACTTCAAACATTAAAAACTAAACAGGGCTGCCTTCAGGTGTCTTCTAAAAGTCATATAGTTGTTTATTTCCTTGACATCTGATGGGAGGGAGTTCCACAAGGTGGGTGCCACTACCAAACGGCCCTCTGCCTGGTTTCCTGTAACCTCACTTCTTTCAGTGAGGGAACCGCCAGAAGGTACTTGGCGCTGGACCTCAGTGTCCGGGTAGAACGATGGAGGTGGAGACTCTCCTTCAGGGAGATTGTTTAGGGCTTTAAGGGTCAGCACCAACACTTTGAATTGTGCTTGGAAACGTACTGGGAGCCAATGTATTTTTTTTTTAATAATATTTATTAAAAATTTTCAAATATAACAAAAAAAGAAAAACATCCAAATTTAAAGCCTTATTTTCAATATCATCTTTCCAGGACTTCCCCCTCCCCACCCCCTCTTATATTCCAATTCTTTCAAATAGATTCAGCAAATTCTTACCCCCAATTTTAAAATTATTATCATTAACCCAATTTAAAAAATATTTCCCCATCCCCTAAAATCGACCTGTTCCCTTCCACGAGTTCCCCTCTTTAATATAAGATACAGATTAACATAAAAAATTAAGAAAAGAATAAAATATAATTTAACACCCTTTGGATTCCAAATTTCCCTCCCCCCTTTCCCGATTGCGTTCCCAATGTCCATCAATATCTACTGTCTCCTGGAGCTCCCACATCTAAGCCATAGTCCTTCACCAGTCCGCTTTGCCGTCTTTTTAATAGTCTTTACCGTCTTTTAATCATCTTTAATTTCAAATGTCCAATCTTGGTAGGGATCTATCTTCCAACTTTGTCCAGTTCTTATTTTTCTTGTTATTCTTGTTGTTCTCTCTCCTCCTCTTTTTTTTTTTCCCCCTGCTCTCCTGCACAAATGTTCTAATTCAAAAAGCTTGTAATACCTCTACAGAGGCTTTGTTATTCAGGAACAAAACATTACGTCAAGTCCCTTCCATTCTTCAATAGATAAATCTATTGTCTCCTTTAGTGTGTAGACCTCTGTAGACAAAATAGTGTTCCATTTCTGCAGTTTCCCAGGAGATAAAAAGTCCGGTTCAAATTCCATGCCAGTGATACTTGTAATAACCCACAGCTCCTCTAGAGGGATTATAGTAACTCAGTTTCATTCCCGATCTCACCCACCAGTCAAAGTAACTTATTATTCTTTGTTTTTAACAGTTTATATCCAATTTATAACAAATGTAACCAGCAAAGTCCTCGTAACAAAGTTCTCTTTTTGTTCTTTAGTTTTGGCAGCTCCTTTGACATCTGTCAAAACCTCTATTTCTCCTCTCCAGGCGCTCTCACGGATCGCTCCCGGGGTTTCCGGGGGGGGGGTTGTATTTTAATTCACATTCCACTCTTCTCCTCCAGCCCAGCTTATAGTTTTCCATCGCGAAATTAATAACTTTATCAAAAAAAAAAGGGTTGCACTCAATCTTAGTTGTCAGGTCCTTTGCTTTAGCTCCTCTACAACAGGGGGGAGGTTGACTTCCTTTTTATACCTCCCCCGCTCGCTCCGAATTTAAGAAAAAATTTATTCCCCTTTTTTAATCCAAGTTCCAATTACTCACGGGTTATTCTTTTAAGTCCAGATTTTCAATGGAAGAAGTCAGCGCTCTCCGCCAAATGGCATGCGGCTTCGCTCGGCAGGGGAAGCGGAGGACTCACAGCACCACCACACACACCCCCCCGTCACCCGCTCCGCAGCCTTTAAAAAGGCTCCTTCGCGTGGTCGGGGGGGCGCAAACGGTGCCCGCCGAGTCACCATGCCCATGGGTTTCAGCGCCCATGGTTTTTGAGGGTCCCCGCGTCGCCGGCGCGGTAGAACCCAGCCCCTGCCGAGCAGACTCCCTCCGGAGCTCGGAGGGTGTCCGCCATTCGGCGATGGCGCCAACCCGGAAGTCCGTACTGGGAGCCAATGTAGGTCTTTCAAGACCAGTGTTATATGGTCTCAGTGGCCACTCCCAGTCACCAGTCTAGCTGCTGCATTCTGGATTAGTTGCAGTTTCCAGGTCACCTTCAAAGGTAGCCCACGTAGAGCACATTGCAGTAGTCCAAGCAAGAGATAACCAGAGCATGCACCACTCTGGTGAGACAGTCCGTGGGCAGGTAGGGTCTCAGCCTGAATACCAGATGAAGCTGGTAGACAGCTGCCCTGGACACAGAATTGACCTGCACCTAGTATTGTACTAAAAATGGAAAACACAGTAGAAGCAAGCAAATATTATGTGGAATGAGTGCAGGACTAACTAAAGGACTAACTTTTTGAGTGCATGCGCACTCAAAAAGACCTTTCGGCTACTTTGGATCTGTCCAGCACATGGTATATATCAGAGTTTTGCTTCACTTAAAGAGTGCTCTCACATTAAGCTGTACCTAAGCAACAAGTCATCTCCAGACTACGCAGAATTGGATAAGATGACAGGGAGAATTTGAAACCAGCAGGACCAGAAATTCTTGAAAGATTGGAGTAAATATACGAGTTATTTGAAAGGCAATTGTAACCAACTGACTACGCTTGAATGACTACAAGAAATTTTGTAAGGAGAACTATATGAAATATTGCAGAAAAGATTTATGAGAATAGATTTTAAGTTAAGGATTATTAAAAGTAATAGGATAACAACTGTAAGATTACGAGATGAGTTTTGAAAATTATTAGACAATGTTGATGGAAGTCTCAGGCTAAAATAGCCAAAATGTTGTATAAGATGAGATGAGATGATATGTTCTGTTTGGAAAATATATGTAAAAACTAATAAAATGTATATTTAAAAAAGTAACAAGTCATCTCTACCTAGGCTCAGCTACTCGTGACATAGGATGCTGCATTGTCAATAACCACTTACCACATCATTGCAGCTATGCATATCCATAAGACATTAGGCTGTGATTTTTAACTACAGTGGTACCTCGGGTTAAGTTCTTAATTCGTTCTGGAGGTCCGTACTTAACCTGAAACTGTTCTTAACCTGAAGCACCACTTTAGCTAATGGGGCCTCCTGCTGCCGCCGTGCCGCGGCTGAGCAATTTCTGTTCTCATCCTGAAGCGAAGTTCTTAACCTGAGGTACTATTTCTGGGTTAGCGGAGTCTGTAACCTGAAGCGTATGTATCCTGAAGTGTATGTAACCCGAGGTACCACCTCCCAGCTCAATGGCTATGAGATCTATTAATTGATTATCTCTGTGATTAGCATGTTCTTTAATAATATGACCTATTATGCTTTACGGAAGTTCCTCAGGGTAATTCAGTTGTAGGTTAGGCTTACTGAATTTATGAGAAACTTCCCACAACAGAAAGACCCAAAGTGGCTTGCAACAAGACTACAACATAGTAATAAACTGCATATTAAAAACATAGTCAGGAGTCAAAACATCCCATCATTGGCGCTGCCTTAGGGCCCAGGAAAACAAAAAAGTACTTTCCTGGTGCCAAAACAACGAGATTTTTAAAAGCATTTTATGATGTGAGAAGCTAACAATAGATTCACATTTGCTCACTTTCAAAATTACTATTTGTGATCAGATCAGAAGAATCTTTATTTGAATCAGCAACTAGCCATAGCAATGAAATAAAATACAATGTACTGAAGATAGAGGTAAAGGCTTAGCTATACAAAATACATTGTTCTATTTGTGATCTTCTGCCATCATCCAAGAAGGAAAAGAAAATGCAAGTGAGAAGTAGACTTGGGGGGGAGGAATGGTTCCACTCTAATTTTTACGAGAATCTGCCTAATTCGCTTTCAACATAAAATTTATATATTACTTGATTGTATAAAACAACAACCTCAAAACAGTTTACAAAAATTACAGAACAATGAAATTATCAGTAAAAAAACCAACCAGTTAAAAACAACAATTTAAAACCTTCAAAGAATCATTAAAGTCAACAATAAATTAAAAAACACATGCCAGCATTTTATTATTGTAATATGTGTGAATCACTTAGACATTTTGTTATTTTTAGCAGTATATAAGCTTTGAAAATGAAATGACATTAACATTATGTGATGTTTCTCCAACCTTTGGAAATATGAAATGTTGGTTTGGATGGTTCTGGGCTGGCACAGAGAGGCAGTGGAAAATATTTTCCCCTACTTAGTTCAAAATAGATGGCCCTGAATTATGCCTCCACAGAACTGTTTTAAATTGCTGCTTTCCTTCAAGACTTGAAACCCTTCTCCTTCTAGTTAGTGCTTCAAATATCTTTTGGAGGTCTATATGGCCACCTACAATTCCTCTAGAGTAAATGTTCTCCCTTTTATTACAAAAGACATTTTCTTTAAGTTAATAATAATAAAAAAGCTTCCCATACAAAGGGGCAGTAAGGTTTTTTTCCTTCAAAGGGATGAGTTCTTTGGCAATCCCTTTAGAAATCAAAAAGAAATTGCTGTAACTGATCTCTCTTTTCTGCTCCTGAGCCTCAAGCGCAGCTGCCAGTTCCCAATACAATTGGTCTTCTTGCAGTTATGTTAACAGCATTCATGACAGAGGAAAGCAAGAAAGAAGGGAGGGGGCGGAGGGAGAGGGAGAGAGCCAAGGCAATGCTGTAATGCCGCATGAGTTTAAAGACAGGCACACCATGATGCAGTGTTTTGTTTGGAACACAGGTAAGAGCAAGAGACTCAAGGGTGGGGCTAGATCAAGGCAGTTCCCAAGGCAAAATGGCAGAGGATGGGCTGAATATTCCACTCTGAGATAGATAAAGTAAGCCAGAAATAGGCCACATCCACATAACACATTTAAAACACTCATATACTACTTTGGCATGGGTTTCCCCCAAAGAATCTTGGGAATGGTAGTTTGTTAAGGGTGCTGACTCATTATTCCCCTCACAGAGCTTAAATTGTCAGAGTGGTTTCACAGTCCATCCCTTTTCCCAGAGAACTCTGGGAATGATTTATCTATGAGGGGAACAGGGATCTCCAACAACTCTCAACACCCATAGCAAACTGCAGTCCCCAAGATTCTTTGACAGACACCATTACTGTTGAAGTGACATCATAATGCTTTAAATTTAAGGTGCAGATGTGACCATAGTTTCTAGGCCCAATTCAAAGTGCTCGTTTTGCCTATAAAGCCTTAATAGCTCAAGACTACAATACCTCAAGGACCGTCTGCTCCCATATGAACCAAGCTGGACCCTGCAATCAACATCTGAGGCCCTTTTTTGGGTGTCTCACGAGGTGGCAATATGGGAATGGGTCTTTTCTTCAGTGGTGTGTTTTGCTTTTGTTTTATTACATACTTTTTATTTTTTTTGCATTTTTTGCATATAATTTTGCATTTTTATGTTGTGAACCACTCTGTGCTCTTCAGAAGGTATACAAATTTAACTATCAACAACAACAACTGTTGTAGCATAATGGCTAAGAGGGTGTATTGTCAGGAGCTCGTCCTACACTCGAGTAGGACCCTGGCAGAGACGCATGCCCAACTGGCATGTTCTCTCCCTCCTGGTCGATCATTCGGGACTTCAAAAGCTTTCTTCAGCCCGAACATCACAGCGACCGATGCCAACAGACATCGGCACACTTGGGGATCTGCAGAGTCTTCACAGTTTGCATGACAGACCCCAGCAACTCAGCATTTTGGCTAATCTACTTTATTTACATATGAACACACATGGAGCACTGCAACATGGCTCCCTCTCTCTCTAGCATCAGACAGCAAAGAGAAAAAACAAAGGACAATAGTCCCACTTCACAGAACACAGTAACACTAACATCCTGCCTCCGTCACTTCCCACTCTGTGGAGTCAAAACATATACCGTCATGTGAAAGACAACAATCCCATGGCTGAAATCACAGAGCAGGAATTCTAACATGTATCAGGTGTTTTGCCAACCCTCTAAAGCAGGGATAGGGAAGCTCTTTTCAGCCTAATGGCTGCTTTATCCTCTGGGCAACATTCTGGAAGGACACATACCGATGGTGGGTGGGCCCAGAGGCTAAAGTGTGTGGAACTACATTTTACTTTTGTATCGCATTCTTACACACCCTCGCTATCCTTCATCCAGACAAGCAAAAGGTGTTATCAGAATTCAAGAATGCATTGCAGCCAAGCAAAAACACTTAAGGGAGGCGTGAAGAAAAGCTGGTGAAAGGTATGACCTGGAAAGAGGGAATGTGGCTAGGGAGGGAATGTGTCCTGAAGAGAGTTCTGAAGGGTGGCTAGAGAGTCCTGGAGGACCACATTCCACTTCTAGGCCTGAGGTTCCCCACCCCTCCTCTATGGTGTGACAAGGTTCCTCTCATCATCCTACACTAGGGAGCTGTCCAGCAGAGCAAGAGTAGAACCAAGGCAACAACCATTTAAGGAATCATCATATTAGGAGCTGGGTAGAAGGAAATGTTTAAAAGATAACCCTGTTATTTCACCCGTTTCTGGAGCATCGGTTTCGGTTGCTTCTCCAGAATAGGGCACAGGTAGGAAAGTTCTTGTGCTCATTAGCGCTGATTGCAAATCCTGTTGGAATCAGCTGCACTCAGCACGAATCATCCATTTGGTGCTGACTGCAAACTCTCTTTGCAGCCCAACTTGAGTTCAAGCCGGGCTGCAAAGGAAGGAACTGGAAGCACACTTGAGAGTGCACTCCCAATTATTTCCTTTGAAGATGGGTCACCTGGCATCATAGTGATGTCAGCCAATTGACAGGTGGGCAGCCCCACCCAACTGTCAAAGTGACCCATGGAGGGTGGGGGAGCAGAGGATCCACCCCACCTGCTGGACATTGTTCACCTCTGGTGTATATGAAATGATGATATAAACTGAAGGGGAAAGTTTTCTATGAAGCTAACCTGTAAAGGAAGTTGCATCCAATTAGTGGAGCTATTCCTATCCCAGCATTGCCTGGGGTAAGTGGTTACAATCAATACCAGGTTCTTCAATTTATAATGTTTGGGTCCATGTTCTCTATCCATTGATTTACCTTTGATGCCTCAATCAAACTGTTGTTTATAACAACAGCAACTTTAGCTAATCTCTCAGAAATAATGAGATTAATCACAGTAAGCAGTACAGAAACCTTGTTTTGACTGCTTCTACCTCTCCAGGGACAACAAGCTTCATTTTCAATGTAAGAGAGGGAGAAATATTTGGTTTTGTCTTTTGAGTTTTGTCTTCTTCAAAGTCCTTCATTATATGTTCAATATGCAAGGTTCCACCACAACCACAACCACTTGAGAGATTTGCAGTGGATATGGAACTCTTAGGCATATTTCTTAACTTTTTTTAAAAAAATCTAAATATTATTATTAAAACTAGGCATAAAGGTAAAGGTACCCCTGACCATTAGGTCCAGTCATGACCGACTCTGGGGTTGCGTGCTCATCTCACTCTATAGGCCGAGGGAGCCGACATTTGTCCGCAGACAGCTTCCGGGTCATGTGGCCAGCATGACAAAGCCGCTTCTGGCGAACCAGAGCAGCACACGGAAACGTCATTTACCTTCCCACCATTTATCTACTTGCACTTTGACGTGCTTTCGAACTGCTAGGTGGGCAGGACCTGGGACCGAGCAACGGGAGCTCACCCCATCGCGGGGACTCAAACTGCCGACCTTCTGATCGGCAAATCCTAGTCTCTGTGGTTTAACCCACAGCACCACCCACGTCCCAAAACTAGGCATACAATGCTCCAAAAATCACATAAACATTTTGAGCAGCTTATTCAATTCCAAAGGTAAATGCTATATATGGTAAACCATTGTTTCTAAGATGTCATTTGACACCCCTTCTAGCCCTTCAATTTGATGATTCTTTTATTCCAAATCTTCTCTTTAAAAAATGAAATGGGGGGGGATCTTTTCAGCAACTTCCAAGACAAAGACATTCACATCTTAAGTTCTCTTTTTAGGCAAAGAGAACTAATGCAAAACAAAGGGAGCATCTTGAGCCATAACGATGGCGAATCTTCCAGAATCCCAATTTGGACATTACCAACCCTAGTTTTGTACTGTTTTTTTTATTTTGGAACCAATCCAGGTCACTGTTCTTGCACTGACTCTTATGAACAGAAGACCTGCAACAGCACTCACCCCTCCTATTGTTTCCGGCAACTGATATTCAGAAACATACTGTGTGCAATAGTGGAAGCAGAATATAGCTATCAGGATTAGACCCTTGTGTTTTGAGGGTTCTGTGTCCTTACCTGCCAGTGAGGAGATGGCTGCCAAAGAGATTGCAGGGTTTAAAACAGGGTCGAGAAACTGTGGCCTTTCAGTTGTTGTTTTACTTAATCATCAATCAGTTCTAGCCATCATGGACAAGGGTAAGTGAAGTTCTGAAGTGCAGCAACATTTGGAGAACCATAGGTTCTCCATCTCTGGTTTAGAAGTTAGAGTGAGTTCAAAGGGGGCAGAAGTTCAAAAAACTCCCTCCTCCACTCTCAGTCCTTCCCTATTGATTCCTACCCAGCCAGATTCTAAACACATGCTTGCGGAGTAAAGAAGGAGAAAGCAGGTGGGAAGAGGGTTGCAGGAGAAAAGCAGGGGGTAGGGGAGAAGTGAAGTGTGTTCATTTACCCCAATTCCTTCCCCACTGCACATCACCACATCTCTCAGAGCTTTAGAAGCAACATGGTGCAAGCCTATCTTACATTGTGTCCAATTATGCATCCACACACAGGGAAACAAATCAAGAAAGCCAGCAATGCTGCTCCACGTTTTAGAAGTCCCAATCTTTCTTTCTTTTTGTGGTTTTCTCTGCTTCCCCAGTCCAGTCTTGGCTCAGCATGCCTTTTGAAACCAGACAAGGCTTGTCTCTTGCATTAGCAGAGATCAATCTTGAGTTGAGAAATCCATTCTTGGAATTGACCTTTTGAAGTGGCAGCCATGGAGTCTTCAGGGAAACCTCTCTTGGTTCCAGAGCTCTGAATTCAGCCCAATCATTCAACGACATGATCGAGGGCACAGAAAGAGCAAAAAATCCAATTGCCGTTCAGGGTGCCGGCAACTATTAAGCTTAGCGAGCACGGCTAAAGCTTCAGTTGTGCTTTTGACTGCAGAGCTGATAAATAACTTTCCAAGTGTAATTAATAATCACAACAGCCTGTCCAGAAAATGGAAAATGAGAAGGTCAAGGGCAATGATTAATCCAAAATATCCCCTAATGTACCAGACTCCTGTGGTCATTTTAGCACATGTTCAAAATGGTGATGTGCTCATTCAGACTTGCAGTTGCCTTAAAGCATGAGTACAGAGCTTATGCGCCCCCCTCTGATGTTTTATATTACACACATCAACCTCAGCTAGCATGACCAATGGAGATGGGAAGAGCTGTGGTCCAGGGGTAGAGCATCTGATCTGCATGCAGAAAGCCCAAGGTTCAATTCACTGCATGTCCAGGTGGATCTGGAAGATACCTCTGTCTGAAATCCTGGAGTACTGGTTCCAATCATTATAAACAATACTGAGCTAGATGGATCCTAATGGTCCGACTCAGTATGAGGCAGTTTTCTGTGTTCAGGACATGAAAGAAGATGCAGTTCAGAAATATTATTATTACTCTATGAACAATAATCTGTGTATTGGGGGACTCACCCAGCACTGCATTAGTAGAAGACAAGAACAGGGCATCTCAGAAGTATTTCTCAGAAGTGCCCCTCCATTTTCATTGTTGTTGTTGAATGGGTGGAGGAGGGACCAGCCCTTCCTACCATGTCCACTAGATCCACCCTCCTCATTTTCATTCATCTGGCAGCAGGTCTGAACAGGGACCTTATGCACCTACTGTACCAGTGCAATCAAGGTTTCTGATGGCATGATTGAGAGCCTGCGCCCATAATATTTAGTACGAACCTTCCCAAATCACTTTGCCCAAGAAACTGTGGTAGTGTGAATCCTCTTACTACCGTATTCTTTTCAATGAAACTTTGCTTTTTCTTGCTCCCTCACTGTCTTTCTCATTTCCCCAAATTTCAAGTCTTCTTCCTGTGATTTTTTTTTTCTTCTCCCCTGCCTCTTTCTGTGTTAATTCTTATTTTCTCTTCCCTCTCTCATTTCCTTTCATTCATTTTGGGGATGGGCAGTATGCTGGCTGCTTGGGGGAAGGTCAGAGCTTAGAATAAACCCCACTTACACATACACTCCCATATTTTATCCCCCCAATGCACACATAAGAGTGTAAAAAGATGGTGACTTACAGTGCCATCCTATGCTTGTCCACTCAGAAGCAACTCCCATTCAGTTCAATGGGACTTCTAGATAAATTGCTACAGAATTTCACAGGATTCAATCCCACGGACATGCTTATTTGGGGCTGAGGAACTCAATGGGGCTTACTTCTGAGTAATCCTCTACGTACTTTGAAATAAGAACCGCTGAATTTAATGGATCGGACTTCTAAATATATATGCATATATATGCATAATTAACCAAGTAATGTGAAGAAGCAGGGTTTGAACTCTCTAATCCCTACACTAGCTGTCCTCAGAAAGTTATTTACACTCTCAACCATTTGTTTGGAAACCTGAAAGTTTAACTTAACTGGGAAGCTTAACTGGGACTGACTGAGCTCAATGACTGAGCTCAATTTCTCTCACTTTCCTTCTCCCTCCCTCTGGCTTCCTTCCTTCCTTCCTTCCTTCCCTCTCGCTTTCCTTCTCCCTCCCTGAGATATCCGTGCCCCCTCTTGCTTCCATGCAAGCTCAGATAGGTAGCCTAAAGCCTCCCTTCACAGCTGAGAGATCCCCCACCCCACTCCTGCTTGCACGCAAGTAGGAGTTGGGATCAGGGCTGCTCTGATAGGCAGCATGAAGCCTCCCTTCACAGCACTGGGGTCAGGGAAGGTGGAGGCAGCCTGGAAGCTGCATCTTAGAGCCCCTGCACCACCATTATATGGGGACTTCCCATTGCCTTGGCCACCTCCTCCTCCTCCCTTCCTCCTTTATTATCTTTCTGCAATACGTTCAAGAAGGGAAGGGTGTGGGTGTGTGCATGTGCGTGTTCTTGGGTTTTTTGCATTGCACAGAGTGCACTTCTCCGGGTCCCCCCCCCCCAAATCAGACTTCAGGATTTTGGTTTATTATTTCATTACATGATCGATGCTCGCCCTCCTCCTCCCCAGCTGCTGCTGCTGCCGCCGCCGCTGCCGCAAACACATTCCTTTCCAAGCCCCCTCCCCTCGTCGTGCCTTTTTTCTCTTTAATAATCGTCGTCTCGCCCGCTTTCGCCCTTTCTTCCGCTCTCGCCCTCCCCTCCCCCACATGGTTAACCGTTAGGGGGAACTCTGTGCTGGGGAAAGGAGAGAGGAGGGGAGCGTCTGGGTTTGGGAGAGGATGCACACTGGGGAGAGAGGCGGGGAAGAGACAGCGGCGGGATGGACGACAGCGGGGAAGAGAGAGATTACGGTATTTGCAAAGCGCAAGTTCCCCGAGAGCGCCAAAAGAAGGGAACAGTCCAACTTTGCTCCTGAAAAGCTCCCGCGGGAAAATTCCCGCCCAGAAAAAAAAGTGGGGAGGGGGGAGGAAACAGAAAAAGGGAAAGTGCGGGGGAAAGCAAACCCACTCCCCCCATGGGCGGGCAGCAGTTTGCCCCGCCCAGGTGCAATTTATCCTTCGTTCGCCACTGCCTCGTCCTGGCGCCCTGCCATCGCGTGGAGACCTCCCTGGGTCCCGGACTCCCGCTGATGGGCGCCCCTGATGGGTGCGTGCAGTGGCGTAGGGTAGCACTAACCCTAATGGGTAATACGCCCCTGGTTTGACCATACTGCGGGAGGCAGTGGAAGACAGGAGTGCCTGGCGTGCTCTGGTCCTTGGGGTCAGGAAGAGTCCAACACGACTACACAACAAGAGCAAATATATATACTGAAAGCGACCTATATGCTAACCCTTCAGGCTTTCTGCTGAATGCAGAAGGTCAAGAAGATAGAAGACATGGCCCTGATCCCCCTCATTATGTTCTGGAAACATGTTGAAAGCCACCTTTGAAAAAGATTAGACTCCCTTCCAGAACAGCCTCCCAAGGATCAGGGAGAAGCTGCCATGACCAAAAGCTTCCATATATTGCATGCCTCTTTGCAGAGCAGGTCTGCCAGCTGCAAATGAAAACTGTGTCTGCTGGGAGGAAGGTGTCTCTGGTTCTGACCCTCCCAAGCAGATGTGTGTCCCAAGCAGATGTGTGATGTGCTCCTTATTGAGAGAGACTAAAGCATGTGAATATCTGAGGGTTATGAGTATTATAACCTGAAAACCACTGTGATACTGATGTTCTAAAGTGACGTACCTCACATTGCAAAACCCAGGTTCAAATTCCATCTCAGCTATGATGCTCACCTGGTGACCTAAGTCCAGTCACACCCTCTCAGCCTACACTACCTCACAGGGTTGCTGTGAAGATACATTGAGAGGCATGAACCTGATATGCCACCTGAGTTCCTCAGAGAGAAGACAGGTAAAAATAACACATAAGCATAAGGTACTGCCACAGAAAATGAAGAAAGATGCCAGACGGCATATGTAATCTTTGGTCTAATAGCAACTTCCCAGAAGGTCTTTGAGAGATCACTGTCAGAGGAATACAAGGCAAGATGAAAGAGAATGAAAGTAGCCAGAATGACATAATGGGAATTGGTGGGGAGGCCACCCAAGAGATGTGTGATCAGTTGGAGGGAACGAAAGCTGCAATTTAATTGCATTTTATTATTTTATGATAGTGTCCTTCGGGATCTTTTTGCATCAGATGGTAAGGCTGAAATAAAAGCAAATGAGTAATCCATGTCCGCAGTGGGGCTTGAAGCCTGGTCTTCCATCATCACGGCCTAACAGGTGTACTTCGTAGAACTGGAAGGGACTTTGGTGCCATTTACTTTCAACCCCTACTCCATGCAAGATCTCCAGTGCAATCTACAGCACCCCTGACAGATGACCATCCAGTCTCTGTTTAAATACCTCCCTCGAAGGAGAGCCCATGATATCCTGCAGATGTCTGTTGCACTGCTGAACACCTCTTGCCATTAGGAAGCATCTTCTAATGTTTTTTCTGCCTCCCCACCCCCCAGTCATTCTGCTTCCCTTTGGGCAACAAAACTGCTCTGTCTTTGACAAGGCAGAATGTGTCGCATGCAGTTTTCCCTCCATTTGCAGTGTGCTTCAATTAGAAAATTAGAAGAAAGTAGGTGCAATCCAACAGTGTCAACAAGGTTGTCTTGCTGTTGAGCTCTTCAACAATGCCGGAGATGCTCTTGACAGACTAAGACTTGGGAGAGCAGCGTTCCGATTCCTACTCAGTCATGGGCCTGCCACTGACTCTCAGTCTAACCGACTTCACAAGGTGATTAAATGTGGAAGGGGAGATCTATTTATGCCACCTTGTGCTGTTTGGGGGAACAGTGGGATAAAAAAGCATTAAATAAACCAACAAATAAATAAATTACCAAATTACAGACAATCGGTTTCAGTGTGCTGGGCACATTTACACCACTTGTTACTTTTTTCCAGGATGATGAGGAACCATTAATGAGTACTCTTTGGGTACCACTGTATTCTGCCTTGGTCAGACCACACCTGGAATACTGTGTTGAGCTGTTTGGCTTCGGTCAGTCAACCAGCTACAAATCCACCTAAGAGTTACCTCATTCAACCCGTATTTTACCAGCTTCCTCATAAGAATATCATGGGAGGCTTTGTCAAAAGGCACACCACTCCTGGGGGCTTCTGGGAGTACTATTGGTGGTTCACTGCCACTTTTGTCCTTATGGGCCAGCTACATACACCTTCTCCGAGGTTCATTCCCTGGAGCCAGTATTGTGCAGTGGTTAGATTGCTGGACTAGGACCTGGGAGACCAGAATTCAAATCCCCACTCAGACATGGAGCTCACTGGGCAACCTTGGACCAGTCACTGCCTCTCAGTCTAACCTATCTCACAGGGTTGTTGTGGGGATTAAATGAGGAGGGAAAGAACCATGTTCCTTGGGAGAGAGAGAAAAGTGGATATAAATGCAACAAGTAAATAAACTCCAGTTAAAAAGGTCAAGTATCAAATGATGACAAAGACTTTGGCCTGAGACTAGAGCCACTATCAGTCAGAGTTGACATTAGTGGGCCAGATGATGTGGTATGAGACACTACCCTGTGTTCCTGCCAGAGAACAGTTAGTTATTTATGAATTCACTTCTTGGTGGGGAGGAAAGGAGAGAGACAAATATCCTTCCTTCTAGGGCACAAAATCCCTTATGAGGAATGGCACTCCTAGAAAAATCACTGTGGTAACTTGTCTTCCTGGAATCCTGTCTCCTGCAGAAAGTAAAGGGGGAGAAGACAGTTAAGATTATCTGTCAACTACCTCGCAACTTAAAGGAGACAGCAGTTGTGGGAGCAAAGTCAGTGCTAAGAGGGAAAGTGTTTTCTCTTGAAGATTTGTTGCACGACAGTTAAAATAAATGTGCTTCTAAATGCCATTTGAAAAACCCTGTGACACACCCTTCATCATAAAACTGGCGTGGTATGGCCAGGGAGAAAAAGTGGGAGTGAGAATGCATTTGCAAGTCTGCTACCTTTCTTTCCCAAAGCCATACACTCAGCGCCATCCCTCTCTCTGTATGACAAACCTCCATCTGTTATTTACCAGTTTTCACTGCCATTTCTTTCCCAACGGAACTTGGGAAGGAAAGGCTGGTGACCAGGTTGAAAATTCTCAGTTAGTGGTCTTAGCTAATAAAATTATTATTGTTGTGATTATGATTATTACTCTCCCTTTCAAAGAGTCACGGTTCCTAGAGTTCTCTAGGAATAGGGAACAACTATGAAGCCCTAAATTCAATGGTCGAATGGTTAATCCCTCTTCATAGGGAACTCTGGGAATTGTAGCTTTCTGAGGGGAATATGGGATTTCCTAACAACTCCCAGCACCCTTAAGAAAGTCCCCAAGGTTCTTTGGGAGAAGCCATGCTGCTTAAAGTGGTAGGATACTGCTTTAAATGTATTGTGCAGATGGGGCCCCTGGCTGTAAAGGCAAGCCCTTCCTCACCCACAGATTCTGAGAATTTGCCCACCCACCCAGTTTTCCCAAAGACACCTTTTGGGGAAAGTCTGTGATTTATGGGAGGTTATTAGGGTCTTACATTATAGCTCAGGAACAGGAAACCTCAAGCTTGGGGCTGAATGCAGCCCTCCAGACCTCTCCATCTGGCCCTCAGAAATCTCCCTATACCATACTCCCTACCCAGGCACAGCCCCAAACCCAACCCACAACCTTCACTGCCCCTGCTTCACAGCCTCCTTGAGGGTCTTTTGCCTAGCTGAAACACAATGTGATAATGCTTCTTGCTTGGCTGGATGAGGGATGAAGAAGGGTGTGTGAGTGTGTGTAGAAAGTAGCCTACTGTAAAATTCATGTTCTTCCTTTATCCACTTTTGCCTCTGGCCCCGCCCACCACTGGCATGTGATTCTCAGAAAGCTCCCAAAAGGTAATGTGGCCCTTGGGTCAGAAAAAAAGGTTTCCCATCTCTGCTTGTGTGTGTGTGTGTGTGTGTGTGTGTGTGTGTGTGTGTGTGTTTCTCTCTATACCGTAGGTTGTAATGAACAATGAATTCTTTGTGCATGGAAAACAGCTGAGCTTAATACCTTACAGATCTCTCAAAGAGACGTCTGTCTGCTCCCAAATGAATTTTTCCAAAGCGTTGTTCTCCTTTTCGGGCTGTATGCTTTAGAAGCCTCCTGTGGGTTGGAGGAAGTCAGAATGAATTTACACTTTTCCCTACTCCCACCAACCCTCCTCCCCCTTTGTGAGCTTGACAATTATCCCTTTTTATTAGAGAGTGTGGCTGTGATTTAGAGAATATGATCCTGTTTAATACAAGTGAATTTCATGATAAAAGCTCTTCAGGTAACCGAGGCATAACACACACAAAAAGAATAGCTCTTTTCTTTGAATATACAAGCCTTTCTTCCCTACAAGAACATTGTCACTTTATCTTAGTACCTGCAAGATTTGCTCCCATGTCACAATGACTATCTTTCCTCTCTTACATGCTCTTGTGGCTTTTAGAAAGGAAACAAAACCTTATCACTCTAAGAACTACCCAGATTGCATAGGTGGGGGGGAGTTATAGAATGGACTTTTGGGGTGGGGATGGCAAAGTGAGGATACAGTGCCATTCCAAATGTGACTATAAAGTCTTTGGATTTGTTGTTGTTGTAGTCTCATTAAAGAGCAAAATTTTGCACTTCTGAAATTTCCTCACTTCAACATCTGAGAAGTGTAACACAAACACATATTACCTTTCAGATGTTGAAAGTACAACAGTCCCTGCCAGGGCTTTTTTTCAGCTGGAACTCACTGGAGCTCAATTTCGGCACCTCTCTTAGAATGGCCATTCCAAGAGAATGAGGGAGGCATTCATGATGAGTTACAGCACCTCTTTTTCTAGAAAAAAATAGCACTGGCCCCTGCTCAGACCATGTCCCCCCCCCCCCCCGCCCCAGACATCAATTCTGTCTTTGAAATCCCAAAAATGTCCAGAGAAATCCAGGTGTATGGCAGCCCTAAAGAAGGCATAGTGTATTCTTGGAGGATCAAACTTACTCTCTCCTCATGCTCCTGCCTCGCAGCATGGCAACAAGGAAGAATTTGGAAGCTCTAGCTTCCATTTTTTATTAACCACCGCATCTTGTGTTAATTTGTCTGAAACAAACCAACTTCAAAGTGTGGTTTATGAAGCTGCCTTCTTTCAACAAACCATAGTTAAGATAAGCACAGTTTAGGGCTTGCAGCTAACACTAAACTGTGGTTAACTGGTGATAACTGTAGCATCCGCAATGCATTCACTGTAGAAATGATGATGTGAGAAGTTGGGGGAGGGGGAATCACAGCAACTGGTTTGCCCCTGACCCTTAATTATTTATCACAAATTATGCTCAGGCTCTTATGCACATCAAACAACACTGCTCATATCCATATATTGCAATCAAGGTGTGATCATGCAAGATTCTGTTCACAAGGTCCAGTCAATGCATGGAATGTTGCTGCCTGCAGACATGATCCCATCCTCCTTCCACATGTTCACCATGGCCATCTGTCATAGATTCTTTAGTTGAGATTGCAGGGAGTTGGACTAGATGACCATAGGGATCCCTTCCAACTCTACAATTCCAGGATTGTATGATTTCTATCCTGTTCCACTGCCTGCACAGCTAATTTGATTTACTTAGATCTAATTTGATCTAAGGCAGGGACAGCTAATCTCAAGCCCTCCAGATATTGTTGGGCTACAACTCTCATCATCCCTGACCATTATCCATGCTGGCTGAGGCTGATACAAGCTGTAGTCCAGCAACATCTGGAGAGCAGCACATTGACTACCCCTGACTTAAGTTACAGGTGTGTCTCCATCCAAGCTATTCTCAAGATCTGTATACTGTTTGGGAGGTCAAAGTCATGCATGGATTTTTAGCAAATCACCAATCTTCCCTGAGTTCTCTCTCTCTCTCTCTCTCTCTCTCTCTCCAATAGCTTCATCTGCAGAGTGAATTTTACAAAGAGCAGAACAATCCAAAAAGAAAGAAAACCAACTCTACAAAGTTCACGCTGCCTGAATTTAATTGGAACCATTCCTCCCTGCACTATTTATCAACAAAGAATCCTGTTTCCCACTACTCAGCATGTAGCCAGTGCCACTTACTGGAGTTTAAATGTTCAAGGAGTGAGCACTGCCAAAAATGACCGCATTACCCAGATACTTTCCTGCATCTCATTAACAGAGTTTTCATGTGAAGGGGGGAAAAAGAGCAACGTTTGATTTTTGTTTCAACTTGGACACAGGATGGGATTGCAATAATAATGGCTGTCAAAGGCATGAAATGCCCACAAGGATTTGGTCAGAGACGTTACAGATGGAAATATCTACATGTGCTGCCAAAATACCCACAAGTAATCTTTTTAAAGTTTAGAACCTCTCTGTCTTGCTGTGTGTGGGATACAATAGTTCCTAATATCTGGCACGGGGAGAGGAAAGCCTCCAGGACACACTGGGGTGGGTGGCTTAGAGCACTGGGGGGATTTCTTTCAAAATCTTTCAATATAGTGCTCCTTTGTCTAAAAGAACGCTACAGTATTCCAATCTAATAAGCCAAAACCACAGTTAGCTAAACTGTGTCTCAACCCTTTTTGTGGGGAAAGGAGGGGGAGTACTTCGCAGCAACAGACTTCTTTTCTGTGTTCTTCATGAATTAGTTCATAAGAACCCAGCCACACTGAAAAAGAAGGGACTTGGGTTTGGGTGGAGAATTTTTTATTTTTTTATTTTTATAATAATATTTATTAAATTTTGTATAACCAATAAAAAACATACATAATAACATAATATTTTCCATTATCCACATTTCATTCTCAACTTTGGACTTCCTCACATCTCTTGTTCCTGCTTTCTAAACATAAATTTTACCAGCAAATTATTAACTTGATTTAATTCATATAATATAATTTTCCAATATTTAATATCTCAATTTTTGGGGTTTAACATACACTTATTGAAGCTTAATCATAAAATATTACTTATCCCAGATTTATCTTTTCATCTTCCAGTTGAATTTAAATTTATATTATTTATAACTAGTTTGTTGAAGCCATGTTTTTGGTAATCTTACATCTTTCTTAACAATCATACAATTTACAATATTTTTGTAGATAGTCCTTGAATTTCTTCCAGTCTTCCTCCACCAGTTCTTCTCCCAGGTCTCGGATTCTGCCCGTCATCTCCGCCAATTCCATATAGTCTATCAGTTGCATCTGCCATTCTTCCAGTGTGGGTAATTCTTGAGTTTTCCAGCTTTTAGCGATGAGTATCCTTGCTGCTGTTGTAGCGTACATAAAAAAGGTTCGATCCTTCTTTTGCACACTCTGACCAACAATGCCCAAGAGAAAGGCCTCTGGTTTCTTAGGGAAGGTATACTTAAATACCTTTTTCAGTTCATTGTAAATCATTTCCCAGAAAACCTTCACTCTAGGGCAAGTCCACCAGAGGTGAAAGAATGTTCCTTCAGCTTGTTTACACTTCCAACATTTATTATCAGACACATGGTATATCTTTGCAAGCTTGACTGGGGTCATGTACCACCTGTATATCATTTTCATAATATTTTCTTTCAAGGCATTACATGCCGTAAATCTCAAACCTGTAGTCCATAACTTTTCCCAGTCAGCAAACATGATGTTGTACCCTATGTCCTGTGCCCATTTTATCATGGCTGATTTGACCGTTTCATCCTGTGTATTCCATTTTAACAGCAAATTATACATTCTTGAAAGTATCTTAGAGCTGGGTTCTAACAGTTCAGTTTCTAACTTTGATTTTTCCACCTGGAATCCTACCTTTTTATCCAACTTAAAAACTTCTTTAATCTGAGCATAATGTAGCCAGTCTCGCACTTTATCTTTTATTTTGTCCATACTCTGCAACCTCCAGTTATCTCCATCTTTTTCTATTATTTCCCAATATTTTGGCCATTTGGCCTCCATATTGAGTTTTTTCACGGCCTTAGCCTCCATTGGTGATAACCACCTTGGGGTCTTGTTTTCCAATAAGTCTTTATATTTCAACCAGACATTAAATACGGCTTTTCTGACAACATGTTTCTTAAAATTCTTATGTATTTTAGCCTTGTCATACCATAGATATGCATGCCACCCAAACGCATTGTTGAATCCTTCCAAATCTAAAACATCAGTGTTCTCAAGAAGTAGCCAATCTTTCAACCAGCAGAAAGCTGCTGATTCATAATACAACTTTAGGTCTGGCAGGGCAAATCCCTCTCTTTCTTTAGCGTCAGTTAATATCTTAAATTTAATTCTGGGCTTTTTGCCCTGCCAGACAAATCTTGAAATATCTCTCTGCCACCTCCCAAAACACTCCATTTTGTCCACAATCTGCAAAGTTTGAAACAAAAATAACATTTTTGGCAATACATTCATCTTAATTGCAGCAATACGTCCTGTCAAAGAAAGTTTCAGTCTTGACCAAACATCTAAATCCCTTTTAATTTCAGACCAACATTTTTCATAATTGTCTTTAAATAAGTTCCTGTTCTTCGCTGTTTTATCTCACTTTTTTAACCACATTTAATTCTGTCTCTTTCTGAAACCTTTCTGATTCTGAAGTAGTCAAATTTTTTTCCAAAACCTTAGTTTTTTGCTTATTAAGTTTAAATCCTGCCACTCGACCAAACTCATAAATCAGCTGTAATACCCTTTTAGTACTGGGCTATGGCTCCTGTAGGGTCAAAACTAGGTCATCTGCAAATGCTTTCAGTTTGTATTGTTTCGCTCCGACCTGGATACCTTCCACCCACCGGTCTCCTCTAATCATATTCAAGAGCACTTCTAGGACCGATATAAATAACAAAGGGGATATAGGGCAACCTTGTCGTGTTCCTTTTTCAATTCTAAACTCTTCTGTCACCACACTGTTGACTATCAGTTTTGCCTTTTGGGGTGGAGATTTTTTTAATCGGGTAGGTGGAATCAGTCCTAGAACTGGGGTGGAGAATGTTCAGATGCTCATTTTCCCTTCTGGGAAGGAGAAGAGGCAAAAGACTTCTGTTTGTTTTTATGAGGTCAGTGGGATAAGACCTTAAACTTGGAACCTTTTTGAGACTGGGGGTCACATTCCCTTCTGGGTTTTCTTCCAAGAGGCACATGATAGCTGTAGATGTGGCCAGAAGCAAAAGGCTTAGTCCTGGTGAGGTTGGCAGGTAGATGGCATAAGATATAGAATAAAGCCTATGGAACAAGATTTAATGCTGTAAGTTAACCCTAAGACTAGGCTACACACACCCCTTCCACTTTCCTGAAAATATTCTACCCCAGGAAAAATGGAGGGGTTATTTTCTGCTGCTTTCGTATGGAGTGGGCTTCCTCTGAAATTTTCAAGAGAGGAGTTGTGCAACTTACCTTACTGCATCTCACCAGGAAGCTTTTCAGAGAACCTCATGTTGCTTCCAGCCAGCCATACTTCTCAGAATGCCTTGGGATCAGTGTGGTGCAAAGTGACATGATGTGCTGCTGTCAATGGCGACTAACCCTGATTGCTATGTTCTACCTCCACTGTCAGAAGCAGCATCACTGTGGAGGGATGTGTGGGTCCAGAATTGGCCTCCACAGTCACTTATGGACACACTTGTGTTTATGGAAGACAATCTTACTTGGCTGCGAGTGATCACTGAAGAAGAAGAAGAAGAAGAAGAAGAAGAAGAAGAAGAAGAAGAAGAAGCAGCAGCAGCAGCAGCTTGCAGGAAACTGTAGGAAGGGAATGTGCTCTTGTGCTCATGTCCTGTTTGTGGTCTTCCTAAAGGCTTCTAGTTGGCTCTTGTGAGAACAGGATGGTGGACTGGACAGGCCATAGGCCTGCTCCAGCAGGCTTGCCTTATTTTCTTATGACACTGAGCCCAAGGTATTCACAGTGCTGGATCTACATACAGCCCCTGGACCCCCAAGCCAGAAATGCTTAAGGAATGTAAGCCTTGAAAAAATGCCAGAAATGTGTGGCAACCTTTGTTGCTGCTGTAAGAATGCTGGTTTTACCCCTTTAAATATTTTTAAGCAGACTCCTCTCTGCTTATAATGGAAGATTTTTATACCTGTATAATGCATCTTCTTCTAACATAAAAAGGAACAGCATGGGGTATCTAGCTGTTTTAATAATCCCCCTGAGGGCACAACATTTTCTTTCCCCAATTGATTCTTTTTGTCCATTCTACCCACACAACTGCAGTTCAGACAATTCCTTTTTTTAAAAAAAAACATCTGTTTTCACTTCTATTGGCAAAATAGAAAGCCTTTGGGGTCATTTGTTTATTACTGAAGGCACTCTTGAAATTCACAATTTTGCTGAGAGCACCAATCATCTAAGAACTATGGAAATATCCAACAATTCACACAGTAAAGAACTGATTGCTTACGTATCAGGCAAAGTGTCAACATACTAAGAGTGAAGACAGATAGGCAATATCAAGGCTGCATACACAACATACATTTAAAGCACATTTCATCCGAAGAATCCAGAGAACTAGTTTGTATGCTTTGGAATATGTTTTAAATGTATGGTGTGTACACAGCCCAAGTATGGAAGAATTGGTTGAACACTTATCCTGTCAATGTCTACTCAGATGTAAGCAGCACTTAATTCAGTGGGAGTTACTTCCAGGTAAAACGTGCACTGGACTGCAGCCTTTGTCCATCATATATTGTTGATGAGCAACTCAGAAATCTCTCATTTGAGTCTCATTTCTGATTATGTCCAGATTGAATTGTGGAATATATGCCTCATTATATGCTGTGAAGTTCAATTTCAGTGCAAGCTTGTTGTACATTTCTCTATCATTACTGAAGTGGAGACAGTATTGGTTGGATTTGCAGGAGAGAGAAAAAATTGATTATTGACTGGCAAACTCCAGTAAGAACATCATTAGATTAACTTCAGCTAATGCAGAGTCAGCCACTAAATCTTGCCAAAAAAAAGTCTCGATATTTACACAATTGACTTTGGACTTGACCTGTGTGATGACTGATAAGCTCTTGTTAATGTTTTATTGATAGAAATGCTTTTGCTTATTTGTTTATTTATTTATTTATGAATATTTAATTCTTATCTATAGCTCAGGAACTGTTGTATAAATGTACCATTTCCTTTCGGTTATGTCCTGTAACACATACACAACAAATTACTATGAAATTTATCAACGGTTGCAAAATATATGTGTGATTATCTACTGAGAGAAGCATATAAAGAAGGGCCAGGCTTGGCTTGAAGATGAATAGGTGTGCAGGGCAGCTGCATACTTAGACATTCCCATTCCCTAACATCTCCTTCCGTTCAACCATGTTCTGACATCTCAACATTAAACATTTCTCTTCTTTTGCCCTGCATTGATTGTGTTGGAAGTAAAACGGCAAGGATCATTCAGTTTGTAACTTAGGGGTTAACTCTGTAACCCCTGTCAGTAAGTCAGCCAACCAAGGCTGTGTGTAGAGGTTTGCCATTTCCTCCAAGAGAGCAAAGGATCATTGGCGTCTTCTACCTCCCAGAGCAGTTCAGGAGAACTAATCCCATGCTCCGTTGCAGAAAATCATTCACTTAGGCTGCAATCCTAAAACCATGTAAGGTCATCAGCATTCACCAAAAGCTGTATGTTGAAGGTATCAGATCCACCTCTGTGGGGAAGAAGTTTCACAACTTCAGTTTGCAAACACACACACACACACACATGCAGAGAAAAAGATAGCTCCACCTGAACATTTTGGGGCATATTTTTTCTTCATTGGGTGCATTTTACATGCAGTTTTCCCTCCTAACAATCATTTTTGCAATCAATGAACATTGCTTTACCAAATACAATGCATTTTGGGGGGCACCTGTCCCTATTCTTGGGTAGGAGAACAGCAAACCACAAATTCCAAAAGATAGTAGTGCTTTGGTCAGTATATTAGCTCAGGGAGGGCAATTTAGGTAGGTTTGCATCAAAATATGAATGGGACAAAAAATTTCCTCGGCCCTAACTTCCACCAATGGTACACTACCCCCCCCCCAAAAAAAAAGAATCACTTAAAATAAAATCCCCTGAAAATTCAGCTCTGCAGCTATTCAAGACCTGGCAGCTCTTGACCCCTAAAGAGAGAAAGCTGTTCTGCATACATAACAAAAGAGTCTGAAACACTCAATTGGAGTGCTTTGATTTCTGATGTAGTAAATAATTTCAACATTTAGCAAAAAATGTGGGGGCGGGGGAGAGAGAGAACCATACGAGCTCTTAATATCTCCCATCATGTCTTTTCAACCTCTTGCTCTCCTAGCAAGAAGGGCCTTTGGGTGGGAGAGAGATGAAACCTAACTAACAGCAACCGGTTAGAAGTAAATGAATCAAAACCATTGATCAATAATGGATGAATTCACTGGCTGGAAAGATTTCCAATACAGGCTCTGGGGGCAGAGGGGCAGCCTAGGCAATGGACAATGAGCACTGCCTGTTTCTTCTTGCTGACCAAAGTGAAAACTGAAAAGGCATTTTTTATAATAATAAAAAAATGTGTTAAGGTATGCTAAAGAGAAGCCTCTTAAGCAAGTTCAGCTATCCCCATTTGGAGTATGTTTGGTCCTGGCTGGCATTTAATTAGCATCCTGCCATTTGACAAGGTGAGATGCATTCCCGCCCCCCCCCCCCCCTTTGCACTACAGCAAACAGAGGGCTTAGACTCCAAAGACTCTTTAAACTCAGGCATGGGTTGTTTTGGCGGCTTCCTCCCTGCGGCAAAACCAGTCGAGACATCAAAGGGTGGAACGTCTCTCTCTCCAAGTGATATAAAACAAATAATTTGGAAACAGTTATACTCTGTGAGATTAAATGGCCCTGGATGGCAAATTAATTCTTTCAAGCGACAAAGTGACAGGATCCCTCACTTTCTTTGTACTGAACCTCAGCAGTCACAGGTCTGACAAGGCCCTACCCTCTCAGGAAGCTATAAAACACAATGATGGATTTTGGCATGTTTGTATAGATGGCGTGCATGCAAATGATCTGTTTGTTTAGTAGCGCTTCCTACGTGTTTGAACTCAGCATTAAAAATAAATACATCCTTATGCAACTTAAGGAAAAACGCTTTAATACCAAGCAAAATAACCCAGTGGGGGACTTTCTGTCATCTGCACTAGGAATCCCAGATCAAAATCTCGGATGTGACACTTGGGAGAGAAAGTGTCTGAAATAAAGAACATTCATTACGGTTCTATTTAAAAAGTGATTCAAGAAGAACAGAAGAAGAGTCTGACTGGTGCAGAACAAAACACGGGTAAGGACTGTAGCTAAGTGGGAGAGCGTATTCTAGGCAAACAGAAGATCCCAGTTTCAATTCTTCACATCTCCAATTAGGGCTGGAAAAGATGCCAGTCTGAAACCTTGGAGAGCCACTTCTAGGAACTGTAGACAATCCTGAGATGAATGGACCTGGGAAGAGGCCTCTTCCCTAAACATAGCAGCAGCTGCACACTCCAAAGCAACAAGTTCTGCCATATTTTTAGTCTCAACTTTTTCACCCTCCAAAAGAGAAATCAATCACCTCAAGAAGTTACCTCCAGGAAGTCCCGAAGCAGAACTTGAGGGCAACAGTCTCTCCCACTGTGACTTCCCAGTAACTAGCATGCAGTGGCACAATACTGATGAGCATGAAGATGGCATCCAGCCATCACAGGTAGACCAATCCTTCATGGCATTGTCTAGTCATCTAAGACAGTAGCCATATTGTAGCAGTGAATTCTGCAAAGCAGTTCTGCACTGTGATAAGAATAGCCCTGCTTGATGACACTAAAAGGCCCATCTGGTCTAGCATCCTGTTCTCACAACAGCCAATCAGATGCCTATGGGAAACCCACAAGCAGGACCTGAACGCAATAACTCTCTCTCCCCACTTGTGATTCCCAGCACCTGGTATTCAGAGGCATGCCACCTCTGAAACTGGAGGAAGCACATAGCCATTATGGCTAATAGCCATTGGTATCCTCCATGAATTCATCTAATTCCCCATTTAAAATCATCCAGGATGTGGGTCTTGTGATAGTGAATTCTGCAGTTTACCTGGATGCTGTGTGACATAGTACCTCCCAAAAGCAACCAGTGAAAACCCACACTGTAGGGAGGAAGAGCTTAAATAGCAGCCTGATTGTTTCTCTCCTATTGGGCACTCCTGCCCAGGTGTTCCCCAAGACCCCTCCCTTCCCCATAGGAGAGCCCAGTGTCATGTCTTCTCCCAAGTAAAAGCTATATGGCAAATTAAGCTTCACTGTGAGGGAAATTTAGCAAAGATTTTTTCCTTTCCTCTGTTGAACCACAGCCCCAAGCTAAAAGCCTTCCACAGTCTTCAGCCACATTCATGGAACAGGATGCTTCTGAGAAAAATCCTACATCATGAAACTTCTTAACCAGATCGCTACCCCAAAGGTCACCAAATATTTATCCATTGACACCATTGTAAGACCACCTATCAACCCAAGTCTTCTGGGTGGCTTCCCAAGAAACCAATAGTATACAGAGATACAGCACATTAAATAAATAAATAATCAATCCCACTACATATGTCTTTAAAACTCAGAACCAGCATAATGAAACATTACCAAAACAACTTAGAAACAGACTGGTATAAAATTAATATGAAACCCCACCTTAAAAACAGAAGAAGAAAAAGCCTCTTCTGACTACACTAAAGATTAAAAGGCATGTGAGAATTTAAATTTAATTTAAATTTAAAAAGGGGTCTTCACCACCACCACTTTGCAGAGGACAAATGGCCCCATGAATGGGGATATTCCACACACTTTTCATTTCTCTTCCATGAAGTACAACAAAACTCTGTTTTTATATAGTATTTGTTTCTTTCCTAATAAGGAGCTTTCGAATACAACTGATTTGGCACTGGTGTACATGTGTAAGTCGAATTTGACATTTGCCAATCAGAAGCACATTCTTCTGAGCCTGCCATCAGCTGCTATTTGAGGGAACATTGTGTGGTAATTGTTTTAAATGCTGACAGTTTTAATGGGGGCCGACATGTTGCCATCCTACCAGTTATATTATTAGTGTCGGCAAGGAGCCATTTAGACTTCAACAGTTATTTTGCCATTCAGTTCTTGCTCTTTGTTTCTGGATGGATGGACAGTAAGCTGTAAACACATTTCTGCAATGCTGTCTTAACACAATTACAGTGTGCAGCCTTGACTGGCTGCATGGGGTGGGGGTACTGTTATTTGTTGAAAGCAGGACTCCGGAGGTAGAATCTTAGCTGGTGGCAGTCAGAAACCAACGCAGAAAGTCAATCATTGTGAACTGTCTATGGGGAATTAAAAATGAACTGCTGCGTGTGTTTTTTTCTTCTTCTCTCTCTCTCTTAAAAAAAAGAAGAGAGATCTTGCCAATCCACTGCATTTGTATATCTCACTTCAATTCAGTCTGAACCATAAGTACGGATGGGCAACTCTGTCAATCTTGGTTTCACTCACATTCTCACTTTTCTGAGAAGTGCAACTCTGTACACTTCCACATCAGTGTGCTTTTCTTTTTCTTAAAAAAAAGTTGTCATGAAAATTCATCAGCACATTATTGCAATTTCCCCCCAATATACACATTTTTGTTTGTAGTTTCTAATGTATGCATTTTTTTGCAAAGCGATGCCCCCTAATACATTTTATATGTTATTTTCACAAATATATACAATTTTATGCATGTTCTACCCTAGTGTATAAGTTTTGTACATGATCCTTTAGAACCTGCATTGCAAAATCCAGAGAAGTATGAATTTTGAGAGATGGCTGTGCTTTGGTTCCTGTATTGTTTCTGGAAGTGCAAATTTGGGAGGTTCTCCCCCATCTCTAACCACAACACTGTCAATCTTGGTTTCACTCACATTCTCACTTTTCTGAGAAGTGCAGTTCTCTAGAAATCTGTGACCTGGTGTTGCTACATCAAGTAGTCCTGTGACCACAGCCAGGGGCGTCGCAAGGTGGGTGCGGGGGGGTGCGTTCTGGGCCAAGTGTCATGCCTAGGTGGGGTGACAAAATCCCCCTGGGTGGATCTGCGTGGTGGTGCTCACACCCCAGTGGGCGGATTTTGGCAACTGGCACAATCGCTGTCGTGAAAATCCGCCCGCTGATCACACAAATATGCCCAGCGATCAACATAGCAACCCCCGGCAGGCGGCGCTCACATCCCCGGCAGGAGGTTTTATGCAATCGGCAGTTGGATGTTTGCGATCGGCGGCTAGCCAGGCATATTTGTACAATCAGTGGGTGAATTTTCACGACGACGATCATTCCAATCACAGAAATCCGCCCGCGGGCAGTGCTAAGAAGAGCTCAGCAACTTTGGGGTACCCTCCCTTAAAAAGCTCAACAACTCTGGGCAACGTTCCCAAAAATTGCAATGTGGGGGGATGACAAAAAAAAAACTCGCACCAGGTACCACCTGACCTTGCCACACCTCTGACCACAGCCACATCAAAGGAGTGGCTTACACACCAAGGTGGGGACAAAATGAAAAGAAAATTAGAGTGGTATGGATGGTACAGCCCAGCACTCTGAAGAGGATGCAAATTGCCAACTCCCCTGGTCATCAGTAAAGGGAAGAATGTACTTTAGTTAAATGCTTGAGTGTACACATCATTTTATGGTTCCTCCTTAAGGTCTTTCATCTTCTAAAATGGAGATTCAGAGACTTGGTCCATCTACAAATACCTCTTAGCATGTATAAAAAGTAACCTGCACCTGATTCTGAAAACTTCAAGATCAGGCTCAACTCCATCAAAAGAAGAGGGGAAGAAATGACATCTCGCCTTTTCAGCCTAACATAAATAAAAGCTGACATTTTATTTCAAGCACAAGTCATCATTCCTGCAGATGAAGGCACACAGAAGGAAGAGGAACATAACTGTCCAGCTGGCTTATTTTTGATGTTTGCTCTGCTTCCTTAGAGCAAATTCTAGATCCAGCTTGCCATAAATGAATGATGAAAGGCCTAATAGTGAACTGGAACCACCATACAAATATATACAGGCAAGAAGCTTAAGTAAATACTTAGTTTAAAATCCTGTCCCTCTTTGCCTGCCATGTTACTTCATGTCCTGTATTCTAGTGCACAAACTCTGTGGGCCCCTCCAGACTGATATTTCCTTGTGAGTTATTCTGCAACATGCTCTTTAAACAATAAAAGTGCACTAGTGGTGAATTTATTCTGCGTTAGTTTATTCTGCAACATTCCCCCTATGCTACTGCATTTCTGCTTTCCAGGGGGGCTACAATGCAACAAAAGTGAAACAAAAATAAATCAGAATATTTGTAGTATAAAAAGTCACAGGATTTCATCAGGACATTACATGATATACACTGATTGGAAATAAAGCAGTTTGGCCATCCCAAAAGGCCAGTAGCATCATGAGTGTGCAATAAAAAGGACATTTACAGGGGACCTATAGATGATTATACTATACAGGAACTCTTGCTCAGCTCCCATTCCTTTTAACAGAGTTTGCATGGAAGAATTTCCAGGTCAATTGCGCCCAGTGCATACTTTTCTCTGGCCAGTCCAGAATAGTCTTCTGATAGTGATCCAAGCCACGTACCATGTTTGAAAGGCTAAAGGAGCATAAACAAGTATCCTGGGTGGTTTCTCCCCAACTTTGGAGCTGCAATCCTTCAGAGATTGTACAACTTGTAAAAAAAATATATCAATCTGGCATGGTTTTATTACATATGTAATACTGCATGAACCTAGTTATAGGCCTCCAAGAACATTGGTGATTTGTGGAATGATGCCTTTACTTAAAAACTGAAATGACTTTAAAGTTAAATATAGTTACATCTGGTCCAAGGGGGGTGTTGTAAAAAGAAAACAAAAAAGTCAGCTGCGTCTGAATCATTGTTTATGACTGATATATATTGCAAATAAAGAAAAACACAATGATAAAAAAGGTGGGCAAGGATTTTGTGGCCACACATAAGCAATGACTCTGTTGCTTTAAAGAACAGAGCTATCCAACATCTTGAGAATCTATTGTTTGCCTCATGCCAAGGTAATAAAGATTATGAGCTCTTCAGTTAAGTTTGGGCGGCGTATTAATATACCTCACAAAGCAGCATGATTGCTTTTATGCTTCAAATGCTCTTGAAGACATGTGCGTTTATGTATCCTATTGTTTCCTTTAATAATCTCCTAAGGAAGAACTGTTAGGTCCTTGTGCTAGAATGAAAGGCTGGTCATCAATGTATAAGTAGAACATATTTAATATTTACCAGCATTATTTAACAAATACAACAATTTTAAAAATAGTGCAATTTGCTGCATTAGTGACTAAATGTCTACAAGTCCTAGTGATTAGGAATGCAGCAGATTGCACAGATGCTAATTAAAATAACTAAGCTCTATTTCTTTTTCCTAACCCTTTCACGTTTTTTTAATCTTGATATTAGTCTAACGTTATCGAAAGTAAGTAGCCATGAGTGAATTTCCCCAGGCTTTAATTGAACTGTATCAGATTAACCCAAACAATCTCACTCTAACATAAAGAAGTAGCTTAATTAGAGACAGTCAGAAGAGTCAAACCTCATCATGCCCCTACCCATTGATCCCCCATGGCTCTCTAGCCCTCCCCTCTATGAGCATCTCCATTCCTCCCCTACCCACTCACCATTTTCATATCCCAGTTCATTTCTGGGCCCCAATCCAGGTTCTCACACCAGCATTTAAAGCCCTAAACAACTTAGGTCCCAAGATAGCTGAGACTGCCTCCTTCCCTCCATACCATCTTGGGTGTTAAGATGAACAGAAGGGCCCCATTTGGTAGTTGTGGGGGTGGCCCAAGAGACTAATTTGTTTCAATTATTTTTAATTGAATTGCCCTGATAGTGAAGAGCAGGGAAGAAGAAGAAGAAGAAGAAGAAGAAGAAGAAGAAGAAGAAGAAGAAGAAGAAGACACAAATATGAGACTAAGGCTTCAATACTGTACCCACACCTGTAGAAGTTAGGTTCCCTGAATTCCATGTGACTTTCTCCTGAGTAGACATAGATGGGTTTAAAGCATCCCCTCCCAAGAATCCTGGGAATTATAGTTTACTCCTCACAGAAACTACAATTCACAAACCTTTTAAAAAACTAGACTTCTCAGGATTCTTAGGGGAGGCTCTAACGGTATGGTATGCATGCAGCCATACACTGACTCGTGCTGTAAATACAAAAGCAATCACCCACAAACTCATGGTGTTTTCCAGTGTGGTTCAGGTTAGCTCCTCTCATCTTCACCCTATCCTGGATGTTGACTGTACCAATCAATCAAATCAATTACTCATATCAAATTGAATGCAAATTAACGTAATTGTCTATTAACGCAAGTAGCATCACAGACAGAACTCATTTTGATTCTCATTGTGCTTTTCAGTATCGCAAACTGGGTGTTAAGCCTTGTCAGCCTGCAATGTCTTTTCAGGAGAGCAGTGACACAGACGCTGCCCCCAAATTGAAATGCCAAGCAGCAAGAAGGCTAAGAAACCCCAAGAGGTTTCTGCCACATTTAACTCAAGCCATTGGTATTCTGCTTAAATGCTCTTAAATGTAACAAACAGAATGGGTGATGGCAGCTAACCCAAGTTAATAGGCCAAGTGTCCATCAGGATGTCTCTATTCTTCTGGCACTCACATTTGTCCCATACTTTTCCTAACCTACATCCTCCAACACACACCACAAATCACATTTCAAAAAAGGCCACCTTTTTTACTCTCAAATAGATAAAGATCTCGATTCAGCTGTGTTGTCAATTGATCCTTGGCACAAGGTGGAGAACCATTCCTAAGAGATATCGCAAGGGACCCTTTGCCCGTGCACCCTTTGGCAGCAAAGTAGCCCAAAGAGCCATTGTGGAGGGTGGAAGGCTGGTGCATGGAAGTAATAGCAAGCAGGAAGTGGCAGAATGAAATGGGTGAATGAGCACCTCCCATTCTAGCGCATTAAGGGAATAGCAGAAGTGGGAGAGCAAGAGCAGAATACAGATGAAGACGACAGACAGGTGGCTCATGAGAAGCCAAATTGCTCTGTGATTTGATCTAATTGGCAAGTGACAGGTGCAGGAGAACAGCAAACAAGTTCAGGAACCAGTCTGATGAACTTGGAAGAGGGAGGATTGGGCAGCGGCGATATTTAAGTCTTTATGTACAATGGATTTCTTTTCACGAAACATACAGCACACCCAAAGATTCTAATAGGAGAGGTGTTCCCATGTTACATTCAACGAGTGTACAGTCTGTGTACCTATGTACACAAAAAGTCAAGCTGTCCTCTTATTCACATGTAGCATTCAATGAGTGTGCAGTCTGTGTACACAGAAGTTGAGCTGTACAAATCAACAAATCTTTCAGACACACACACACACAGCCTGCTGGAACAAGTCAATGGACCATCTAGGGCAGCATCTTGTTTTCACAGTGGCAAACCAGATGCTTGTGGGAAACCTGCAAGCAGGATTCACGTGCAAGAGCACTCTCCCCAACTGATTTTCATTACTGCCTCCAGCTGTTAGGCCATAGAACAACCATCATGGCTGGTAGTCATCGATAGCCCTCCCCTCCATGAATTTGTCTCTACACACTTACGTGTGTGTAGAGACACTACACTTGTTCTTGTGTTCAGTGTAATGTGTGAAGAAGCCTAACGCATCTTCAAAAGATACTCAATATTGAGCTTGTTTTATCTATGAAATGTATCCACTTTATCCCTTTACAGCTTACCCTGGGCAACCGAGTTAAAGCAGAAGGGATGGGATCTTCCCGAGAAACCAATTATGAATCAGCATTCCTTTGCTTGTTTTTTTGACTCCATCGGTCCAAGCATCTTACAAAATGTAAAGGCAAAGACTTGTGGCAGTGCCTTCCACCATAATACCTCCTTGAAATTTTAACAGCACAATGCTTTACACCTCCACACGTAATATTCCTGCAGGGTAATCATACAATCATTATAAACACACAGCCTCACAGCCTAACTCGCAGCACCCAAGGGATAAGTCTGCTTTGTCAGCTCCTGACACTGCCTAATACTGAGGCCATCCAGCTCAGCATTGCCTTCACTGGCTAGTGGCAGAGAGGCTCCAGGATTTCAGACCAAAGTCTCCCAGTCCTACCTGAAACTTCAGGGATTGAACCTGGGACCTTTTGCATGCTCTGCCACTGAGATATGACCCTTTCCTGAAGGACACACCATCTCCGTGTTGCAGATAGTAAATATTGCACAGTTTGAAGTGACTCGAAGCATCAGAACTGACTGCTTTGTCCAGGCCCATGGAAATATTATTCAAACTTTTACTGGCAAAACTTTCTTCAAAACAGAACTGAAACATCAAAAAAATATCCATACAATATCTTGTACTGTCCAGCACAGGCTCAGCATCTTACAAAATGTGAAATAATCCAAACAGACCTATAAGCAAAGGTCTCTCTCTCTCCAGCCTGCTTTCCAGCTGTCAGGCTGTTTGCTCCTGGAGAGCCATTATTACATGCTTTGTTCTCTGTTGAATTCAGAGGAAGACTAACAGCAACCACCCTTTCAAGATGGCAAATTTGCAACTCAATACCTTCATCATATGATCAAAGGTTCACTCTCAGTACAGAATATAGAAATAGTCAAGAGGTAATCATTAACTAGTTACAGCTCAGAGTCCTTTAGAAAAAAGTGTCCACTGGTGTTAGCAATACACATTTAGCCATTTTCCATTTTAAACCTTCATTAATACATATACACTTTTCATTTCTGTGTGAATTAAACCATTATACTAAGCATTCCATGCCTACATGGCCACAACCTTCACTCAATATAAAGGGACAACACCCTTGCCCCGGACAATTTCCATTTTAAGCTACAGTTCAAAATGAAGAGTAGTAAGCCTCAAAAAGAAGTTCTTGTAGGCAGCTCTCTCATGGAAGACGGAGCTGCACTTTGGCACCTCTCAATGCATAGTTCAATCTCTCTGGACAATTCAACTGGACAGCTGGAAGCTGGTTCAGCTTATCCTCTGTAAGTAAATGATGCAGAATCCCTGTTCTTGCATATCCACAGCAGAGGAAAGCAGTTCATTTCTGTCCGAGTCTGAGTTTCCTCTTCCCCCACCCCCATTTGGTATCAAGACAGACAATAATATAGTATTTAGACTTCACTGAAACAAAAACTGACAACATGCTATACAGCAATTGCCTACCATGCTCTCTTTTTCTAACCACTCTTATGGTCTTCCACACTCCAATTTAGAAGCACTATAAAACCTGTCATAGTTGATGAGAAGTGCCACAAAGCTGCAGTATCAGCAACTTGTATCATCAATTGGAATGCCGGCAAATCCACAGTGGGACACCTTAACTGTCAAGCTGTGGGTTGATTTTTTTTTCCCTTTTCCGGATTTATTGTCAGAGAGTGTGTGTGTTTAAGACTTCCGCGCATAGCTCAAAACTTTGTGTGTGTTTGCATATGTACTCCTCTACTGGATGTGAGAACTTGAGAATATCCCTTCTGAATCAGTGCAAAGCCTGTCTTAGTCCAAAAACTGATGAATCAATCAGTTTAAGTTTCTCACATTTTCTCATTTCTCCAATCTTAAATTCATGTTCTCCCTATTTCTGCATCAGTTATTTGGTGATTTTTTTTTTAACTGCTCAGAAAAAAATTGTCAGCATTTCAGTGCACATTTTGCAAGCAATTTCTCCAATATAATGCATTTTTAAATGTTGTTTTCACTAATACATGCATTTCTATGCACACTTTCCCCTAACATATGCATTTATGTACACACTGATTGAAAAACTAGGTTGCAAAATTCAGAGGACTATGAATTTCAAAGGATAGCTGTGTTGTAGTTCATATTTTGTTTCAGATAATATAAATGAGGTAGTTTCATATTGAAATGTGAACCAAATTGAATTTCTCCCTCATACCCAGCCTCCTGTCTCTCACAGTGACCCATTTGCACATCCCCACCAATCCATCCATCAGGAGACAGTGGGCCACCAGCAGCCACCTTTTTGGGGGGTAGCAGCTATCCATTCCCCGCCACAAAATACTCCTCAGAGCGGGCAGTGTAGTAAATCTAAAAGGACAACAGGAACATAGGAAATTGCATTATACCAAGCGAGAGACTTGGTCTATCTAGTTCAGTATTGTCCACACTGATAGGCAGCAGGTCTAAAGGGTTTCAGAACTTCAAGGTTTCAAAGTTTAAGACAAACTAAAAAAAAAAAAATTTGAAGCAGGAATGGAGGAGAAATTTCCAGAGTGAAATACTAATCCCAGAGGAAGAGCAGAAGACAGACAGACAGACAGACAGACAGACATCAAAATGCAACTTTAATTGGGATCATACATGTTGCCAAATTTTGTAATACAGCTTTGGTTCAAAAAAGTGTGCCCCAAAATGCATATTTTGCAGGAGGGAAATGCGTACAAAGATACATATTTTCAGAAGAAGAATGCATTCAATTTAAATGCAATTTGATGCATTTTAAAAACTGCAAAAAAGAGGGAAAGAACAGACCTATTAGAGGACACGTATGAAGTTGACTTGAAACAGAAAGAGGACTTATAGCAGTGAGGCAGGGGGAACCCGTGGCTCTCCAAATATTGCTGGACTGAAACTCCCATCATTCCTGGCCATTGGCCATGCCGGCTGGTGATAGGAGCTGCAGTCCAACAATCTCAGGAGGGCCACAAGCGCGCTCTCTCTCCCTCCCTCTCTCTCTCTCTCTCTCTCTCTCTCTCTCACACACACACACACACAGAGAGAGAGAGAGAGAGAGAGAGAGGGTCTCATTTGAAGGTGATACAAGTGTTAGACAGCCTATTCCTAAAGCTTTGGAGTAGACAAGAAATATATCGAGATGAAACACAGATTAGACTACAATCCTAGCTGGGACAAATTCTTTGAAAATGTTGATCACTGAGGAATAAATCAGCTGAATTGACATAGTAACTTGCTAATGAAGGCCATCTGCAAATCCTACCCAGCAAAGAAAAATGAGAGCACTATCAGCAGTGATACTTGTAAGGTGGAATGGTTTGGTTGACCAGATTTTTCTTTTTCTGAAGATCTAATTTCAATCCAATAAAATCATGGCCTCTTTGAACTCAATTACCATATCCATACCTCCTTTTGACCTCAAGGGAATAGTGTGCTATTAGAGTTTGGTATTACAACCTCCATTTCATAGATTCCCTCCCTCCCCCCTTTATTTTATTTTTTTACAAAAGCCTTCCCCTTTGAAAAACTTAAACTGGCCATATTTAGCAGCTGTTTGCTCTAGCTGACCTTAATTTAATCTAGTTTTTACAGAGGTATTGCTTAGGGGGTTAAACATTCTTGTTGCTAACCATACTCCTTCTAATTCTGGGCCCCTGAGAGTTTCTCAGCTCACAGAGGGGAAATTCACTTAGTGAAGCGCCATTGGAGTTATCATTTTATATATATGCATATAATTGATTTGTAATTATCATCAGGGAGGCAACGCCAGTGCTAACCTAATTGTAAAATATATTGTTCCTTTCAAGTCTTAATGTATCGCCTCGAGTGAGCCTCACTTAGGCTCCGACAGACTACAGTAAATAGACTGACAGCAGGAAGCCAGGGAAATAGAGTTCCCCACCTCTCAGCACAATAAAAGATGTTCTCTTTTAGACTATTGTTCAGTCCATTAGTGTAATGCCTGGATGTTTTTCTCACAGTGGGATGCAGACCAGGTGTCAGGGCTTCAAAGCAAGACCATATTTTGCAATAAAACCCAACTTGCTGTAAATTTTCTACCATCTGTTCGTCTCAGCAATAAAGAGAATTGCTGTCTCATCTGCATTTTCTTCTTGGTTTCTCATATACATGCAGCATTCGTTTACCCCAAAGTTTAGTAACAGATCGTCCAAACCCCACAACACCAATTGAAGGAGTGAGTTATTTGGGCTTGTTGCCTTGACTTATGAACATTCTGATGTACTCCATTTATCAAAGTACTGATAGATAAAATCTGCATTCTGCAATCATAGATTGAGGTTACCCCCTGGCTGCCAGTTATAGAATAAGGACAGGCAGGAGGGAGGCAACGGCTCTGGTAGAGATGGGAGGAAGGGAGGAGTTGAGTTTAGCATTTGCCTCAGCAGAGGAGGAGGAGGAGGAGGAGGAAGGAGAAAGCAAGGCAGGAATAGCAGCATTTTTCCTTGGAATAAGGGACAGTCGCTTACAGTATTATAAGGGCCATGTGGCAACCCTAAGGCATGCTCCTGCTGTGATGATCCACCAGCAGACCAGATTGCCCAACTTCTGGGTGGCACAACGTCTAAATGCCAGTTACCAAGAGTGGGGTATCTGTTGCCTCAGAGCCCTGCTTAGCCACTGGGAGAAGCAGAAATGCCGGACAGATCTGAGCAGCTTCTCTGCTGTGTGGTCTTTTTTTTTATTTTTATACTGTGAATTAATTTTGTTACTGCCCTGAGACCTGTGGTATAGGGCAGCATACAACTTTAATAAATAATAGTAAAAAAATAATAAGGAAAATTTGAGACTATGTGTGAATGCCTCATGTACACTAAGCCATGGTACAGCAGTTTAGAGTGTCTTTATTTCAACCCAGAATAAAACTTTGCAATTTCAGAATTATGGCACAGCAGCAACAGCTGAGACCAAAAATGTTTCCTTTAGGTTCTTTATCAATATGAAAGCTCTACAAGGAATGTTCGCTCATTAGCATACCATGCAAACTCCAACAAAAACATAGCCTATCCCCATATTTCTGTGATTCAGATTCACAGGTTGCAGGCTTCTTTAGACCTAATATCTCTATTTAGTCATTCATTCAAAATGTTTCTATGTCGCCTTACTGCTTGACAACATACTTCCAAAGCAACTGACAGTAAATTAAAATACAATAACCACGAAGCGTTTGTTTAGTTTTTAAGGGCAATGGTGACTTTGGGAAATGATTATTTAAAATATACTATTGCCTGTCTGTTGGTTTTCCTAAAGCTTGTGAAGGAATTGGACATTACTGTCCTGAACTGCTTGTATATAAAATGAGAGTGCATATTTTCACTCATTGGGAGAGTACAGGGTTAATTTGGAGTCCTAGCGAGTGCCCCAAAACTCAACATGGAGGCATAGGCATCCAGTCACTGCTGATGTGATTAACTGCACATCTCTTCCTGGGGGCGGGAAACTTAAAAGTTCTAAACTTCCTTGAGCAGGTATCTCAAGGGGAGGAGCACATGATTGACCAGGGAGGTCTTTAAAAAAATATAGACATCCAAAAGGTAGGTAGACCAAGGGGTGCACAGCCCTAGTAAATATATAGTGTAGGTACAAGGCAGAAAGTTAGGTACAAGGCACAGTGCTAGTAGAAAAACATGGTTCCAGCAGCTCTTTAAGTTACGAACTGAAGCTTTTGCACTGAAGCTGCTGGAACCACACCCTGTTGGGAAAAGGGGTGGGGGCAAGTTTCCATCGGCTTTTTGTGTTGCCATCACTCAAGAAGGCTCCATGCCCATTCAGCCTCAGTTTATGAAGCTGAACTATCCTGACAAGCCCTAGCCGCCTTGTCTGGGAGTCCTGACTCATCCTATGGCTGAGTGTTGGGCTGGAGCCTCGGTTCAAATACCCACTTAACTCAAAAAGCTTATTTAGTGATCTTGGGAAAGTAGCTATTTCTCAGCCTAACCTACCTTAAAAGTTATTATTAGGAGAAAGGGGGCTAGGGGTATGGAGAGCACCTTGAGCTCCTTAGAGTAACATGGGTGGGACAAAAAAAATGTTATGAATAAAAGCCAGTATTCACTGTCAGTTTTTAAAAAGCTAGAAGAGAAATTGACAGCATATTTCCCTGCAAAAAGAATACCCAAGCCACTCAAAGCTAAGGAATAGTTTACAAAAAGAGGGGTGGATTATAGTCCAGTAGTTTTGCTGGAATAAACAAGAAGGCCTCACACCAAGAGTCAATGATTCACTGATGTATCATTAAAAATCCACTACACCTACACATCAATTGTGTTGCCTCCAGATATTTCCTGACCCAAACAGCTGGCTCTCTTCCTGCATGCTTTTAAAAGAAAATACTTGGCTGCAAGCCTCCTCCCCTCAATACCTAACCAAATGTTTAAAACAGAACATCCATTCACAGAAAAGTATTGATAACATTTCACTCAGGGGGTCCAGTTAGGGAATGTCATTGTCTACTTTCCATGTTTCAAACCACATGTATTGTACTGCAGAAAGACCTTACATAAAGACAGGAAGGTGCTATTATTACATTGAAAATGGGCCTATATACTAGCCAAGCTTCCCAGTCCAAAGGCACAAGTCCATTGCTTCGTCAGCAACAAGAAAAGCAAATGTTGCTGATAATGTTGCTCAAATGGTCGTTAAAAATTACAAAGCTGGAGGAAGGCACTGTCCTGTGCCCAGTTTTCATTGAGAGAGTAAACCTAACTCTATGGAAGGAATATCTAAGGTTTTAAGGCGTGCTTTACTTTGAAAGAAAATTTTATGAAAATGTTATATTGCTGGTATTTAACTCCATCAAAGCTAACAAAAATGTATAGAAATAGCTCAAGCAGTTGTTGGAGATGCGGTGAGGCAGAAGGCACACTGTTACATATGTGGTAAAAGTGCAGGAAAGTAAAGGAATTTTTGAGATAATTAATAACAAACTTTAAAAGGTATTTAAAATCTACATTACAAAAAAAAACCCCGAAGCCTTCCTACTAGGCATGATAGGCACAGACATCCCAAAAATATGAGCTAGCTACAAATTGGAAGGGAGACACAATCCCAACCAAACTGGAGTGGGAAGCAAAACTGGTGGAATACACAGAGTTGGCACAAATGATGGGGAAACTAAGAGACCACATGAAACAAACATTCAGAAGAGAGTGGGACTTGTATAGAAAATATCTCCGTGAGAATTGTAAAATATGACTTCATTGGCAGGTCTAGAATGACTGCTGCAGAAGTATAGAAAACTACAGGAAAATAAAATAATGGAGATTGATTTAGACTGATAAAGAAAAGTGTGACATGTTAAAGCATTTAGGATCCACAATGGGGTGATGGGAAGTCGTTATAGAAATTGTGTATAAGGGGGGGATAAAACTAAGAATATGGGAATATGTACTTTTCTTTTTTTGAATGTATGGTTTCTTTTTGAATTATCTAATTTTCTCTTTCCAAAACAATGTTCCAACCAAAGCACAGTCACCTTTCAAAAGTCATACTTATTCTGCATTTTGCAGTGCAGTTCTCCAGCCAAGTAAAGTGTCCAAAAAAGCATATACTGTGTTAAAATGTGCATGTAAATGCATATGTCAATGGATAAAACATAGAAAATGCATTACATCAGGGGAAATTGCTTCACAAATGTGTGTCTTAGGCAAAATTCCTTCCAAATGCTGAAAATTAGGAGAAATTTGCCCTAAAGTGCTAGTGAATTTTTATGAGGACTTTTTTTAAAAAAAATCACAAAATGGGTGTGGAAATGTGGAGAACTGAACTTAAGATTGGAAAAATGTGAAACTGAGTGAAACTGAAATTGTACTGACTCCTATGAGGCAATACAAAGACTTCAAAATAGCATTCAGCAAATTACAATGTGCAAAATAAGGCAAGCTGTGCATGGCATGTTCCCTTTGCTTTGAAGTACATATGCACTTAATGGCAAGATGCTTCCACCCATCACTCACATCTTTGAGTTCTGGAGACTCAGATCCTGCTTGGGACATCCCCAGTGGATTCTTTTGCCCACTGTGGGAAGCAGTTTGCTAGAAGAGATAGGCCTTTGATCTGATCCAGTAGGACAAAGAAAAGTTTTTCTCCCTCTTTCATAATATTAGAACCTAGGCCCATCCACTGAAGCTGAGCAATGGGAGATTAAGGACAGACAAAAGAAAGTGCAGTGGTACCTCAGGTTAAGAACTTAATTCGTTCTGGAGGTCCGTTCTTAACCTGAAACTATTCTTAACCTGAGGTACCACTTTAGCTAATGGGGCCTCCCACTGCTGCTGCCGCTGCGGGATTTCTGTTCTCATCCTGAAACAAAGTTCTTAACCTGAGGCACTATTTCTGGGTTAACGGAGTCTGTAACCTGAAGTGTCTGTGACCCAAGGTACCACTGCACTTCATCACATAGTACATAGTTAAACTGTGGAACTTGCTCCCACCAAAGGGAGTGGTGGCCACCAATTTGGATGGGTTCAAAGGAGAGTTAGACAGGTTTGTGGAGAATAAGGCTACCAATGACTACCAGTCAGTAAACTCCTGAATGCCATCTGCTCAAGATCACAAGTGAGAGATTTCTGTTGCCCCCATGTCCTGCTTGTGGGTTTCCCAGAGGCAACTGACTGTCTCCTGTGAGAACAGGAGTCTGATCAAGCAGGAATGATCTTATCTGAAGTTTCAGGGAGGATGCCTGAGCATTGTTCTGGGAACTGACATTGTGTGTAACAGGGAGAGTGCATTTGTAGACCAGACCTTAATCGTCACACATACAAAACTAAAAAGCCAAAAACGCTTTAACTTTTCCTCATAGTGGAGGTGCTTTATAAATGTCCCACTAGCCTCAAATTCAATAGAATTTATAGGAGCTTTCAGCTAACGTTCCACTGGGACCAAAAGAAATCAGGAGGGACAGCCTGAGCAGCGAGAGACAGTGAGAGAGACAGAGCCAAGAATTATATTTTTCCTTCTTTCCATAAGCCACCTCCATAACATAAAATATTTGCGGCTGATGGAATGTCAGGTATTATGTTCCAACACAGAAAATTACATCAGTACTCACAAATACGCTATCCCCCAGCACAACAGCAACACACACTACAAATAAAACATCAAGGCTGCACACACATACAAAAAAGGGGGGATGCACTTACACACATACCCAGCAAATCATGTTGCAAAGCTGCTGCCCCCAGTACAACTGGGAAGATTTCAGAACCTAAAGTCATCATCTGTCATTCATGAATATTTTATCGCGTATAGATCTCTGAAGGAATTTTATTACTGCTCCATTCCAAGTAATAGATTAGGCCAGATAGTGCTCAAAAAAGGGCTTGCACTGGTGCTCTGAGAAATGGCAGGAGACCCGACAGCCTATTATCTGAATTCTAAACTCTGCAATGTGTTCAAGAGGCACGTTGTGAAGGCCTAACAAGGCAATGGATTTGTAGATATCTCAATTATGCTGGTAGGAAAACCCACCATGGGGATGGCAAGATGACTTTTACTGTTGCTGTTGAATAGAAGAAAGGATGCTTCAGGAACCCAAAATAATTTCTGTCTGAGTCTAGCTTGCTGTGAAGATGATGATGATGCGTCTTTATCTGCCTGTCTGTCCCATTTGATTAGTGTCACATGCTACTGTAATCTCCATGTGATTGTCCCATGTGGTGATCCACTGAACTTCATGGGGCAGCAAAGAACTCCCAGACTGACTCCACTCACCCAGGCTCACTATTATCTCTTAGGGCAGAAAGAAGTAGCAAAGAGCTTCCTTTTGAGCCGAAGGTTTTCTGAGCAACAAGGTCTACCTGAGCTCTTATGTAGGGATTAGGGAATCTCTGGGCCTCCAGATGTTGCTGGACCAGAACTCCCATCTTTCCTGAACATTGGCACAGTTGGTTGAGGGTGATGGCAGGTGGAGTCTAACAAAATCTGGAGGGCCACATGTTCCCCATGCTTGCTGTGTTTCTGGTCTTGCTCTTTTGACCTGACTTGAGCCTTCTGGGTTGCCATTTGATCCTGATTGCTCTTTGCTACTGAGTCCTGGCCAGTGGCTCTCTAGGATTTCAGACAGGAGTTGTTTTTTTTCCCAGCCCTGCCTGGAGATGCTGAGAATTGAATCTGGGACTCTTGGCATGTCAACACTTCCTCCAAACTTCTGCCATCAAGACACATACATGATAATCTGGTGATAGCACAGTGAAGAAAGGAAGGAGATCTTTCTCTTCTGCCTCTAGGGCCTGGTATGCTCTTTGGCTATGAACAACAAGAATGTTGTGAACTGCAGTTTTCCTAAAAGTATTGTTACAAGAAAACTCATTTCCAAACCAGGAAATATGCAACTCATTGACATCACTTCCTGGCAGAAAATCCCATGGAATTTATGGGACTTTCTTCCAAGTAAGCATGAATAGGATTGAGCTGTAAATCCTCTCCCATGTTGTACCTTCATTCAAATATTTTAAAAGGATTTTCAACACAATGTGGACAACAACAACAACAACAACAACAACAACAACAACAACAACAAACCCTCTGCCAGTCTGAAAATGCCATAGCCTTGCCTCAGCAGCCCCAAGATCCAGTGTGCTCAGAATAAAAAGCAAGATAGAGATGTAATTGCTTTGCCTGTTACAACTCACTTGTGCATCATAGATTTTTTAATATCCTGCAAAACACATGTACTGTGGAAAGGAACCAGGTGAGAGCCATAAACACATGTAGTGTTATTTTTCTTTATGATAGATACTAATGGGGAGCTCGAAATGAAGGCTTAGGTTTTTAAATAATAATCAATTGCAGCCTTCCTGCTTTTGTTTATTTACCATGAGAACAACTCTGGAATGGCCGCATTGCAGGGCTACGTATAAGTTATTGTTAGCCATAAAGGGAATGGCTGGGCAATCAAAAGCATCCATTCACCCCCACATTTGTAGTCTTGTCTGTCTCTGATGCCTCCCTCTTTGCTAGTGCAAGTTTGGTTCCCCTACTGATAACATTATAGGGCCTTTCAAATGTTAAGTATTGGCATAATTCTACTGCAACTGAAAACAACCAAGATTTTTGGAGGGGAGAGTGAGTTGCTCAAGGCCTTGGGCAATTCACTTGCTATAGTAGAAAAGGCAAGCACAGAGGAAGAGGGATGTTGGAGAAGTCCAAAGGGAATGAGAATAGCTGATCTTCGCAGATTTTCCCATGTCCAGAATGGAAATCAATCCAGTAAATCTGATCAGTATTTGCTGCTTTAGCTGCTTTCACTCCACAAACAATATTTTTACATTGTGTTTCCTTTGAATTGAATGAATGTGGTAGAATAATGCAATTACCACATAATTTACATACATAATGTAGGTTACATAATTTTGCCACAGCTAACAATGGGACAAATAACCTGGTTTGGAAGATGGCCTGCAGCAGAGTGGAAACAGTGCTGCATGTGAAAAATACAGGTTAGGATGAAAAATGCTGCCTTCTTACCTCCCTACATATGCCCCTAATATGCTTAATATGTTGTTCTCAGAAAACTCAAGAGTTCTTCAGATGTTCTAGTCATCTGCAAAACAGACAGTGAAAATCATTAGCCAGGATTAGCCACTACTCATGAAGACTCCCAGCACATTTTAGAATCTGAGAGCAAGGGCAAGGGAGCCTTAGGTCTGACAGCCAAAGGTGGTCCTCCAAACCTCTCTATCTGGTCCCTGAGACACTCTCCATGCTACACCACCTTCTCAACCGCATATCATCACCGCAGGACACAGCTCTCAACTACTCTCCTCCCCACCTGCAAGTGCTTTTGCCTGGCTAAAATGTGTCCATGATCTCTGATAATGCCTGTCTGGATGGAGAACAGGTGTGTGTGAATGCGTACAGAAACTAGTCAACTATACAAAAGTAAAATTTGCATTTGTTGCTCTGCCCACTTTTGCTTCTTGCCCTGCCTGGATAAATATAGAAAGTAGCTACACTTTAATGTTGCAAGGGATGGTGTTTTAAACTCTGCAAACTAATTGTTTAAGGGAGGATAAGCAGTAAAATAATACATCCTATCCTGCCCACAAATCCATCCAACATTCAATGCTAGAGAAAAATCCCTTCATTTGCTTGCATAGATAAAGGCCGACTTATTGATCATGGCTGCCTTTCAAATTGCATTTGTAGCAAAGTGCCATTCTATAATGATGCTACATTATTAAATTAGGGATTTTAGAGGTCTGAACAATACCTGTAAGGGGAAAAAATAGATCTATCTCAAGTTGTAATAAATGGAATTAAATCCACTAAGTTAATTCAGAGATATTAGCTATGGGAATGTCTCTCAAACTTAGTTCTGAGGACACAAACTTAATTTGATAAATCTGTTGTGAAGCAAACAATTTGTGGGTTTCAGACAGGTTTTCTACAGATCCTTACTGGGATATGATTAATTAACTAAGCCCAAGTGGTCTAGGATAGTTATAAGCTGAACCTGTACTGCAGATCTGAGAGAAATGGGGACAACACACTTATCAGTACAGATCAGGCCCATTGTGGTAGATTCTTGATCACATCAGGGGTGTAGGAAGGGGAGGCAGTGGGGGAGGTCGGCCCCAGGTGCCATCCCTGAGGGGGAGTGACAAAATCCTCCCTGGGTGCGATCGCCCTGCCCCCTGGGCGGATTGCCCCACCCCTGGGTGCCCAAGCAGCTAGCTCCGCCCCTGGATCACACCAGGTCCAAGAATCACACGGCCGTTAGTCCTGTTTCATTCATTTAGTCAGGCAGTAAATACGGGGTCTTTTCAATGATGGCACCTATCCTATGAAATTTCATTCTGAGAGATGTGCCTGTGCACCTATGTTTCTTTAAATCCAGTTCAGTAATTTGAAAAACTCATCTGTTTTTGTCTTGCATTTAATTGAAGCTTTTATTGTACATGCTTCTGGGGGAGGTGTTGATATCTCTCCCAAACTTTATTGCATTGGGTTTATTTAACCTGCATTAGATTTACACAGGCCCTCTGTCTTACCCAATAGCAGTGTGTACTAAGTCATCCTTTTGCTTTTCACAAAAACATATTGCATGGGTAACCACCTTAATAAGAATATTTTGTGTCATGGATTCATGAAGTGCTTTGGTCAGTTCAGATTCCAAGCTGTTCCTTAACCATAATGGATGTCTTAAAGATTTCACATAAATTACTGTCTTCATTTAGCTTCAAATAATCAAAGAGTATAGCATGAAATCATTTTGCAAAATTGGTCACGTTGAATAGTCATCATTAACCAGTCTTCTGATGGGTTGCATTCCAATAAGCTCAGAATGATTTAGTTCAGGCCAATAGACTGATGAACAGCAATGTGCAGGAACCAACATTCTTTGGGTATTAAATGTGACACCTCTAGAAATTTAATAACCCATCTGTGTACTGGACTTAGATCAAGGGGGCCTGGGTTCAAACCTCTACTCAACCATGGAACTCATTGTGTGATGCTAGGCTACTCACCAATGAAATTTGAGCAAGCCATTGTAGCTAAAACAATTTATGTTTAGATCTCACATTACTTCTTTGGAATTTAAGGTGACATAAGATTCCCAGGTAGGGACGCAGGTGGCGCTGTGGGTTAAAGCCTCAGCGCCTAGGGCTTGCCGATCAAAAGGTCGGCGGTTCGAATCCCTGCGGCGGGGTGCGCTCCCGCTGCTCGGTCCCAGCGCCTGCCAACCTAGCAGTTCGAAAGCACCTCCGGGTGCAAGTAGATAAATAGGGACCGCTTACCAGCGGGAAGGTAAACGGCGTTTCTGTGTGCGGCTCTGGCTCGCCAGAGCAGCGATGTCACGCTGGCCACGTGACCCGGAAGTGTCTCCAGACAGCACTGGCCCCTGGCCTCTTAAGTGAGATGGGCGCACAACCCCAGAGTCTGTCAAGACTGGCCCGTACAGGCAGGGGTACCTTTTACCTTTAAGATTCCCAGGTGGTATTTCAACAACTGCTTCATGTACCTTTAGATAAGAGATAGTGAATCTATGGTTGTCTTCCAGCTCTAATCATCCTTCTCCACTGGACATGCGGTCTGAGGCTGATGGGAGTTGGAGTCCAATAGCACCTGGAGGACCACAGAAGCCCCATCAGTGCTTTAGGTCATACCCTTGAACCATGGATAGCACTGTCCCTATTTATTGACCCAGAAATCCTATCAAAGCATATAATCAAGTAACCCTCCTTCAACCAAACAGAGATTGCCAGTATTTGCATGCACCGAATGTCAGAAAACTGAGCATCTCTGACCCTTGCTTTCTTACCTTTTGGTATATCTTGTACAGTGGGCCCTCGGGTTATGTTACCTTCGGGTAACGTAATCTTTGGGTTGTGAACACGACAAACTTTGTGCATGCACAGAAGCACTCTGCGGTGCAGCGTGCATGCACAGAAGCGGTCCTCCAGTCATGAAATTTTCAGGATATGGCCGGGCCTCCGGAACAGATCCCGTTCATAACCAGAGCTACCACTGTATATTTTTGAGCTTTTTTGTTACAGAAATCTTTAGAAATAAAAAGATGTGGAGGTTCAAGGACATAAAGCATACCCACTTTTTATTTACTCTGCTCATTTACAGCTGGTGAGCCAAACTTTCTTGGCTACAACATGCCTCAGCATGAGTACAGAAAAACTATAGTTTTTCTGACATATTGGCTCAAACTCTAAACAACAAATGAAACTGCATGACAAGAATGAAATGACTTGCTTTTATGTTACTGTCGGATGAGGGAGCAGCTGGATTTATATGTGTGTGTTTTTAAAATGAGTCTGAGCCTATTGCCAGCATCTTTGCAGGAAGGATGGAGAGTTAAATGGACTTTTGTATATTGTGAGCTAGTTTCCACAATACAATGTGCACCAGTGGAGAACTGTACAGAGTACAGTTCTGGTGTTCTTTGCACCAGGCACCATCTGCTGGAGCATTTGCCAGTGCTTTAAGCTGTGAGAGTTGGAGAACAATTCTGCTCAGAGTCATCTGACACATGGTACCTTTGTTAGGTGCACTAGTGGCCCCAGCTTACCCCCTGACCTTCATGGCTCACCAGAAATGTGAACCCAGGCCTCCCCAGCCAAAGTCAAGCATGCTAATCATGTCATGTCATCCCCCTTATGAACTCACTATGCCATGACTCTTGGATGGAGACAGCTGCCAGCATTTTTGGACGTGGGTACAGGTTCTTCTTTGGCTTTCATGATGAGCTCTTGCACTTCAAAATATATCACTACACCACTGTTACCTTGGTGTATCAGCCATAATGGCACCAGTAGATTTATTACCCCTGTGTGGTACTCACAGTGATAGCAAAACCATGTCCCAAGGTTCATGTTTGCACATTTCAGCTGGTTTCTGCTTGGTACATCTGCCTTTAGAAGCCAGTTCTTTCTGTGGCAGAAGCTTGTTGTTTCAGTTGTGTTTTCAGCCTGCTGAAGTAATGCAGCAAAGCCATATAAAGCAGCAAGGAGGTTTACATCAGGGGGCGAAGCCTAAAAACTACCAGATTTCACTGCAACTAATCTAACCCAGGCATGGAAACACTGCAGAGAGCAGCTTGAACTATATCTGGATCTTGTCTTGGAGGGACATAAACAAAAGTTACACAAAAAGGTTTCTTCTTATATGAGAAATGGAGCAAGAGTATGCAAGGCGAATTCTGCACCAACAGCAGTTTTCAAACCATCTTCAAATGCAGCCCCACATATAACACATTGCAGTAATTCAACCAGAGCATAGACAACTGATGTCCAGATAGAAGTGCAGCTGGGCCACCAGTTGAAGTTGATGGAAGGTACTCCATGCAAACAAAGGCCACTTGAGCCTCAATAATCAGAAATGGATCCCGTCCTTCTTCCCAAAGGAGTCCAGGGCTCCAGAACATGAATCACATATATTATTTATTCACTTGCTTACATTTCTATCTCAACTTTCCTCCAAGGAGTTCTAGGTGATTTTATCAACAACCCTCTGGGTTAGGTTAGTCTGAGAGTCAGTGAGTGGCCCAAGGGTACCCAGTAAGCAGTATGGCTGATTGGGGATTTGAACCCCCAGGTTGTAGTCCAACATGCAAATCACTCTGACTCTCATAATCTTTCCCCTGTTGCCTGTTTTCCCACTTTAAAAATACTCTCCCCCCCCCCAACTACAATATTTGAGAGGGCAAATATTGATGGTAGGAGATGATTTAGACTGGGAAAACAAGCATCACAGAAAGGTTCGAGCACATAAATTTGCCTACTTTAGCCTACTTCAAGGTTCTATAGCATTGAAGACACAGTTATTTGGTGTTTCTGATTTTGTGTGGCCTAGCACTTTGACTTTAGGTGAAACTTGGGAAACCTGTTTTCCATGTTTGAGCTGATAGCTCAGAAATACATTCCTCAGGGGCTACTTCATTAGTTGTTTGCACCAGGCAATCCTTTTGTCCTTAATTTTCCTCAGCTGGCAAACTGAGACTATGGACCTTTGGAAGCATAAATGGCTTCATCACCTGAACATCAGGGTTTTGTTTGGGTGAAGGGAATACTGGAACTCTCCTGTGGTCCAGATGCTAACTGCTCCTGGGGCCTTCAGGGGCCCTGCTCTCCTTTCTTATGGTTCTTTATCTTTAAACACACACACAGCATCCACACTCGCCCCTCTGCTCCCCATTGCGCCATCTCACACCTGCTTTGAATTAAAAGAAAAACCTGCAGGGGTAAAGTTACACTCATCTGCATCTAACCTTTAATTTGGTTCTTAGAATAAAGGCAAAGCCAGATCTCAAAATAGAGGGAAGGAAGTCAGCCTTAAGATATGGCATCAGCACTCCCAGCTAAGATGTTTTCCAAAGGAAGAGGTCATGGTTCAGACTTCTGAGAGTCCTGCAGTATCTTCAGATGCTATCTGCAGAAAATGGCTACAGCCTGCCTACCAGCTTACTCACATTATCTAGACTTTACATCTTTAGATAGCCAGTTTTCCCTTTTCAAGCAAAATGTGTTCCATGCTTTGTTCGCCGCTGTGCTTTTCCACAGTGAGAAGATTTGTGTGCCATCCGCCCTCTGCACACCCTCCCGTTGCTTAGAAAGGGCTTTTGCATGCAAGTATTGCATTTCAATAAAAGTCAGATCATTCTCTGCCCAAGACAAATTGCAATTGCCAGAAAGCCTTGCATAGGGTTGTTTTTTTCCTCTTTTCTTTTTTTCCAATTTCAGCTTGAGTTTTTGTATGACAAATCCTAGGCTGATAGCCTCTTTCCCTGCACTAAATATATGGCGCTGGCTATAAGTCTTTAAAAGCCTTGATGTATTCCACCCCATTAGTTTTTATGGTTGAATTTATGTTGTATTACAAAGAGATGTGCTGAACTGCCTGAAACTACAGATTTGCCAAACTATCCAAAAATACTTAAGAGAACAAGCACATACACACAAAAGAGAAAAGATAAAGTTGCAATCCTGGCCAGCCTATAGGCACCTAGTCCATTTTGCCACTCTTGTCACTGGCAATAATAATTATTTTATTTTATTTTAAGTGCTGTAAAACACATCCAACTGAACCCGACTTTAAATCACACTTTGGCTGGGTGCTTAGAGAACTATTGATTTAAAAATGCAGCAAGTGCACACCAGTGACTGATACAGCCTGACACAGTCTGGCCTGCCCCATCACTCACAGAGATTCCATCCTTTTGGTGCCTTACAATATGCAATTCAACAATCCCCTCTGTTCTGGCTCAAAGAGAGGAAAGGGGAGAGAGAGAGACAACCTCTGCATAAATGCTTTAGCATGTCAAAGCCAGCTCACAAAGGAGTTGTTCTCCCCTCGAAGAAGCAGCTTCATTAGCAGCATAATAGATCATCTACCCTTATACTGGTTTCAAATACTGTCAAATTAGGTTTATCTTCTGAACAGCTCATTCAAAATGAACATTGCTAGTCGCCTGAGCCCTTACATGATTATAATTAAAAGGGCAATGAGAGGTACACCTCTAGAGGAGAAACACCAGAAATTAAAGTCGGCTTCAGAGTGATTGCAGCCTGGACAGCTCCATGCATAATAGAAATTACAGGGCACAAACCTGCAAGTCTGCAGTGTTCCTCACCATGTTCATCTTGTCTTCAACATGGGCCACAAGGAGTCATGTCTTTACTTGGGTCTATGAAGAGTAGAGCACAGCATTATAAAAAGACGAATAGTTTCAGTTTCAGTTGTATACTGTCTAAATCCTATATTAACCATCCCCAGAGGATTTTGATGGTATCAATAAATGTTCTACATAAATCTACATCAGGCTTCCTCAACCTCAGCCCTCCAGATGTTTTGAGACTACAATTCCCATCATCCCTGACCACTGGTCCTGCTAGCTAGGGATCATGGGAGTTGTAGACCAAAAACATCTGGAGGGCTGAGGTTGAGGAAGCCTGATCTACATAGATACATCATAGGGGACACCAGAGCACAAGTGGCCTACAAGTATGATTCCTATAACTTCCGTAGCTTGTGAAACATTCACATGGATCTCACTAACATGCCTTGCTACATTCACAGATCTGTCAGAGCTCATCCTCTGGGTGATCAGAATGTGGGGCCATAGCTGACTGGCAGAGCAGCTGTTTTGCATGCAGAAGTTTGCTGGCTCCATCACCTCCATCACCTGGAAAACTTAGAGAACCATCACCAGTCAGCATAGATAATACTGAACTAGATGGATCTATGTGCCAGCTTCCTTTGGCCTAAATTGTTAATAAAGTGTCTCTTCCAAATTACTATATGGAACCTGGAACTTCATATTAAAGACAACTATGGTAACAGGAGTGAACTACATTGTGTGAAGATACTGAATAGTTGAGGGCTGCACATGCTTTACCTCTCACAGGAAGCAACTGAGGAATGGAATAGGGTAAAGTTTAAAACTGTTTTTTCCCCTTTCCGTGTCTCTCCCTTCTCATTGTACCCAAAGAATGTACCCACTGAGCCTATAAGGTTCCCTTCCCCTTCAGCTCTATGATACAATTACTCTCAACCCTCAAGGTGTATTCTCTTTCTTATATGTATAGCTTCTCTTTTCATAACATGAAAGAGAAAGCCTTGTGCATGCAGAACTGTGGGTCATGGCAGTGTTTGTAGATGGCAACTCCCTGGTCTCAAAATGGTATATAACCATCAAAATTCAGATTGAAAGTCACCTGTAAAGAGATACCCAAGGTCCATTATCAAACAGGCAAATATGCTGGCCAAATGGTACAGCTGGAAGACAATTGCATATTCATTCCCTTTTCTTGAGATGTATATTTTTATCGTGTCATAAACAGTTTTCCACAACTCTACATCATGGTGTTCAGATTCACTCCAAATTCAGCCTGTTCAGGCCTCAGAAAATGAACTTTTAACAAGTAGCAAATTAAAATGTCAAGACCAATCATACCGGAGCCTTGTTTACAAGATGGTTATTATTTTGGTTTCCAAGGCCTAGAAGGTTTGTCTTTTTGGGAATTAGCCAGCTACTGTTATCACATAAAGAAACTGCACCCGATAACATTCTCTGGCTTTCTGACATCTCAATTTAAATTGCAATCTTCCTCGACCAGGCCACTGTGCTTCCCAATTCTGAAGCCTTTCAGAATCAATTTCAATAAAAATGTGCCGCTCGGTGCTGGAGGCGAAGCATGGGACTAGGCACCCTCCTAACAGATATTTATTCGTTTAGGCCAGCCGATGTGAGGTGGGAGGAATGACCTTCACGTTCTGCATTCAGCACAAGGAACTGTGATCTCCACAGAAGGTGCTTTTCCCTGAACTAAGTAAGCTTTGCAGGATCCTAAGCCCTACTTTCTCGAGTTTTAAGAGCACAAACACAATCCACACACATTAAAAAGACTAAGCTTTCGTAGAATTTTCATTAGGGGTGAGTTTCCTCTCCCAATTCCACAACAGAAATAATTCAGAGGATCCAGATTATTTTGCTAAATGACCTCCAAATGTTCAGCAACATAATCCTGAACCTGAACTGGTTCCAGAGGCTACGGAACCCATATTTAAATGCTTGACTAAAGGCGTTCCTTGCTTGCTAAAGTGGCCTTGTGTCCCACAGAAGACAGGCTTCTATTTGAAAGGCTGTTAAAGCACAGTTCTCTGTTTAAAACGATCATTTGAAGCCCATTGGTAACAACTGGGTTGAAGCCAATGACAGGCAGAGCCAACTAATTCTTCCTCCTTGCTGCCGAGTTCTGCACAGGAAGCAGGGCCATCTTACCTATAGGCACTAGGGGTGCGGGACACCCGGGCACCGGGCTCTCAGGGGCACCGGGCTGAGAGTCCAGGGCCCGAGAGTTGAGTCCAGGAAAGAGCCCACCTGTCGGTCAGAGCACTGCAGTGGGCTCTTCTGCTGTGGGTGGCTTTGCGCCACGAGTTCGAGGGCGACTGAACCAGCGAGACACTAAGGTAGCTGGCTGGCTCTGCCCTCCTGCACACCTGGGACTGGGCAACCGGGGGGCCGGATCTTTGCACCCCAGCGCTGCATAGGCTTAAGACAGCCCTGACAGGAAGCACTGAGACTAAGTAGAAGGAAGTTGACAATCAGTTATACATACCTAGACTGGATGTTACCAAGAGGGCTGGCTGCAGGCAAAATGAGCTTGGTGAGGCAGTGTCCATATTCGACCTAATAGACCAGCCTCTACTGATTTGAAGGACTGTCCATCCAAGTCAAGTTAAATATAAAGAAATGAGATTATGTAGCACTTGCACAGCAGCACTTGCACAGCCTCCCTTTCCAATTTTGTAAGGGTTTTGGTTTATTGTCCTTTGGAAAGCTCCAGTTTCCCCCTCACCCATGCTAAACCCTGATGCTCAGATGGTGCAGCCATCTAGCTTTCCAAAGATCCATGGTCTATCAAGGTGCATGTTTGCTAGGGGGGGGAAATTATATACAAAACGATTGCTTGGTACAACAACTAATGAAGCAGCCCCAAGGCATACATTTTGAACTGTCAGCTCAGACACTATGAAAACCCAGAATTAGGTCAAATAGTTTCATCTTTATCTTATTTATTTGAAACAGCCTACCTCAACCAAATGCCCACAATATGTTTTGGACAGCAACTTCCATCAGCCCCAGTCAGCATGGTCAGTGGTCAGGGTGAGAAAAACTTCTCAAATGCTTAGAGTCGAATCTGCATCCCTGGCATCCTAAAAAGGTAATCAGTTATCCCAGCTAGTGACACCTCCCTGCAGCATGCAAGTAAGGGTGGGGGGGGGGGGGACAGAAATGCTGCCTAAACCTATAACCACTTACACAGTGCATCATACAAAGTGAGATTAGTGAACTTCAGTGGTTAATGCTAGAGGATATCAATGTAATGGACGTCTATGAAACTAGGCAGGATGTCCTGATCGATAGTGAATCTCACTGGTCTGCATCTATGACCTTGGGAGCTCACAGTACTTAAACAAAACAAAAATCAAAGGGCAGCTAGAATTAAGAGCATGTGGAATTGGGATTCATTTTAAAAAATCTGATTGCATTTCTTAGGACTTCAATAACTGCTGCAGATGGTTTCCCCACTACAAAAAATAACTGTCTATCCATTTGATTTTGTGTTATATTTAAGATTCCCAGGTGTGCAGACATGATTTTCATATTTTCTTTGGTTCATACCTTGGAATGTTAACTCCATTCCAGTTTAGTTTCAGGTCTGGTTTTGAGATTGAAACAGCCTTGTGACACTGTTAGAGGACTTTGTACAAATCAATATAGTGTGGCTTCAGGATAAAGCAGGGCTGGCCGGCCCATGAAGTGAGCTGAGGCAGCTGCCTCAGGCAGCAGAATAGCAAGAGGTAGCATGCCCTGCTGCCTCTGCTGCCAGTGGAGCAGCAAAATATTGCAAGATGCTACAAGATCTTGCTGGAACCTGCCATCACCGCCACCACTTTGTGGTGCTGAGGTACTTTGGTTCTATTCATTGGATGTTAGCCTACCGGTATATAGGAACACAGGAAGCTGCCTTATACAGAGTGAGACCATTGGTCCATATAGTTCACTATTGTCTACACTGACTGGGAGTGGGGATAGGGGACAATTCCCAGTCTTACCTGGAGATACCAGGAATCAATCCTGGTAGCCAGATGCTGTACCGCTGAGCTATTGTCCTTCCCCTTCAAGGATCACTCTTGTTCCCCTTATGCTCTTTAATACCTACGTGACACTGCTGAAGAAAGTGTTTGAAGGTTTGGGCTGCAAAGTCATCAGAATGCCAGTGGCATCTAGCTCTAGTGCTCATTTCAGAGGCAGTTCTTGGGTGAATGGGGGCTAACAAGTTAAATCCAGGCAAGACAAAAGTGCTGTAAGTCGGAAAGTCACCATTTCCAGTGGGTGGTTTCTAATTGGTCTTCGATGAGGTTTCACTTCCCGTGAAGATGAAGTACACAGTTTGAGAGCTTGAGTAGTAGCAGTAGCCAATACAGTTGTACCTTGGTTCTCAGACGCCTTGGTACTCGTACATTTTGGCCCCCAAATACTGCAAACCTAGAAGTGGGTGTTCCAGTTTGTGAATGTTTTTTGGATACCAAACATCTGATGCAGCTTCCAATTGAGTGCAGGAAGCTCCTGAAGCAAATCAGAAGCCGCGCCTTGGTTGTCGAACGTTTCGGAAGTCGAATGTCCTTCCGGAACGGATTATGTTTGAGATCCAAGGTATTACTGTAGTGCACTCCATCAATTTTGGCCAATGTGGCAAATTGGGACATAAATGGAGAAATTGCATTTGGCCATAATAATCTATGCCCTAGTCACTTCTAGGCTTGACTACTCTAAAACTGTGCATTCTTTCTGGGCTGGATATGTAGTTGTTATTATCACTAGTTCCATTAATGTTGAGGTTATATTGGGAAGTTTTGTACTGTACTTTTCTTACCACTGTTTATTTTAATTGTTTTGCTTTATTTTATATAGCAAATAAAACCAGCAACAATAACAATTTACTACTGCTCATTTTTACTTGTGTGTAAGATGCCCTGAGACAGTTCTGCTCATAAAGTTGACCTATAAAAACCTTTAGATAAATAAACGTTGCAAGCCGATTATTGATCCAATAGTTTTTCTCCACTGACTGAAGAAATTTATTAAATTTAATTTCAGCTGACTAATTCCTATGTTGTAGTAACTGCCAGCTGAACCAAAATTAAACAAAGATTATTTACCAACTATACTGATACTCTGCCAAAATTGGGTAAATATTGGGGATGAAGATATCCAAAGGTATTGAGGCAGAAGGTTTTTTGGGGGGGGTGTTAATGGCCACGTTGCAAATTTCTGCTGAGACAACTAATTGGGGGGAAAGCCTTGAGTTTGAGCAAAAGTTTGGTGTGCAATAAAGTGAGGCTTGTATAGTGATGGGAAATTACATTTTAGGTTACAGTTGTGATGCCTTTCATGATGATCTTACATTTAAAAAAGCTTCAAAATGATAGAGGGCTTAATAACCTATACTTGGAAGGCAGAACGTTGAGTGCTGTGTGGGACTTATTTCATGATATTCACTCTACAAGGCATTCTGCTTTGCACAGGGGGATTGCTGTTATTATTTTACAAGGAGAAAATAATGAGGATTGGGAAATTTTAAAGAAGCAAATATCTGGACCATGTACCACCTGGGTTTATTGTGTAATTGAAATATTTCTTGTTGACTTAATTCCCAGAGGATTCAACCTGTAAAGAGGAATATGTGCAACTTAATGTCATGTCCCATAAGATAACAGAATATTTTTATTTATGAGCATTGTACAAATATATCTACCAGAAGTATGCATCAGATTCAAACAAATCTCAAATCCTGAGCCAAAGTAGGGTGCATCAAAAGGAAGTTGGGCTATTCAGAGGTAAAGCAAGGTATGTCAAAGGCAATACAAGTCCAAACAGGGTCTGCTGAAGCTCACTGTGGTGCCTCAGCACTCCATTAAAAGAAAGGAAAAAAGGGGGGGACCTGGTATGAAATTGTCTGGCAAACAGCCATAATGGAAACGTCACAAAAATTGAAGGTGGCAAGAGGGGGGAACATAATGTTTACACTGTATGGTATAATTTTCAAAAAATATACAAGTGAAGCAGCACATGTATGAGAAGTACCTAAGGCATATTTAGCTCACTCCTAAAAAAAATTAGCTCCGATTATTCTGTGTTCCCAAGTTGATTTATGGAAGAATCCATTGAATTGGTTTGCTGTAACCAGCTCATTATGTACTGTAAAATAATTGTTTTGTATTTACCCCCCTAGTGATTTTCATCAGTCATGTTTTATGATTTATGTTTGTACCATTTTGCAACAGAAAATTATATATATATATATATATATATATATATATATACACACACACACACACACACACACACACACACCCCACTCACCCCCAGTCATGTAAAAATCTGAAAGGGTATCTAATGAGGAGTTGAGTGCCCCATCTTCCCCTATTTAGAAGAGGGGGGGTCACAAAATGTGGTAGGTAGCCAATGCTAGTACTACTCAGAGTAGGCCTGCTGAAATTGAACCTAAGTTGCTCAGCCTTGTTCATTTCAACAGGTCTACTCTGAGTAGGACAAGCATCAGATACAACCCCAAGTCTCTTCTGTTATTAAGAGGTAGGTTTTGTGACTCATCCCTAAACCTTCTTCTTTTGTGGGACATTATACCTACCCATCCAAGTGTTCTTTTGGACACTGAACCCCATCCCCCAATGGCCAGATTAATTTTTCAGGCTCGGCAGCAGCCCTCTGCTTGCCAGTCTCTAGTTGCAATTTACCCATTCTACCTGAACAGACAGAAAGGAAAAAGTCTGCATTGTGGGAGACTTCTGGGTTAGCGCCATCAGCTAACGGTGGATTCCCTTTGATTTGAAGGGGACCGGCTCCATGGAAATTGGGTCTGTACCGCTACGGCGAAGCGGGGACCCTACAGGAATCACAGGCGGTGAAGCCAGTGAACGTGGGACTTGGCGGGCACCTTTTGCGCCCCTGCCCCAACTCGCAAGGAAACCCACTTTCGGGCTTCGGGGCGGAGCGGGGCGAGCGGCGCAGTGCTGTGAGTCAATTGCTTTTTTCACGGAGCGAAGCCGCATTGCCGTTGCTGGAGAGCGCTGACTTTTTCCTGGGACAATTGGATTACAAAAGCAACTACCCGTGAGTAGGGGAAATTGGACTTACTTATAAAGAAGGGAGGGGAAGACTTAATTGGCTACCGAAGCGGGGAGGTCTAAACAGGAAGTCCGCCTTCCGCTTTGTAAACAGATCAAAGTAAAGAGACTTTTAAGCTAAAGCGCGGGAATTACGCTTGAAAAGGATTGTTTTCTAACTCGATGATTTTTTAAACCCCCTACCTGGGATGCAGGGAAGGTTGGGGGCAGTTTTTGGACTGTGTAAACCTGCAAGAGGGAGGGAAAGAGCCTAAAATCCACCGCTCAAACCTTGGAACGGTCTGTCAGTGAAAAAGACTGTTGCTTTTTAGACTGCGTGTTAGCTGTCATTAGAAGGACTTTTGACAGCAAGAGAGATACATTGTGATCAGCTTTAATACTTTGTTGGCTAAAGGGAGAGAAAGCAACTGGAAGGTAACATAAATTGGAACTGTTTCATTTTCTCGGTTGGAGTTTTTTTTAAAAAAAGGAAAGTTATTTTTTCTGGACTATTGTAACTGTTTCCACCTAGAGGGACTTTTAGAAATTGCTACAAGGGGAATTTTCCACTGGTAAACAGGAATTGCTTATCTGAGACTGACCTTGGCTCTTTTGCTGTTTTACTGTTATGGCAGATGGGAAAGAGAAAGTAGACTTGTCATCTTTAGACAGAACAACGAGGTCTGGGAAGACCTTGGGGCAGCGAAGGCAATCAACTGCTGGCCTTCCTATTATATCTGGGACTGTACCAACACAATCTAAGTCTAGTGGAATGTCTTCAAAAGATGCTCTAGCGAACGCATTAGCCAAGATTAATGAAACTTTGTTGCAACTCAGTACGAGGGTTGATGAGAATAACAAGAGGGTTGAGGCGACAAATAAGAAGGTTGATACTGCAAATAAAAAAATTGACTTAAATACAGAAACGTTGGATAGTCTGGGGAAAAAGGTTAACAGCAACACAGAATCTATTCAGAAATTGTTGCAGGAATCGACCTTGACCCAAGAAAAAACTGCTGCCGTGGAATTTAAGGTAACGCAATTGGAAACAGAGAAGGTTCCAGACCTTCAGAAACAAATTGAAGACCATAAGCTGACGTTGTTTATGATTGAATTGAAGGAAAAACAGAAGAACCTAAGGATCAGAGCTGTACCTGAATTGGAGAAGGGCACCCTGCCAGATTTCTTGTCACAAGATTTTGCAGAGTTTTGGAAGTCGGAATTGAAACAAGAAGACTTTAAAATCGTGAGGGCTTTCAGGCTAGGAAAAGGAGGAAAGAAGATCAAAATAAGGGATTGTCTGATTACCCTCCGATCTAAAGAAGAAAGAGACAAAATTTTGGGTTTGCATTTTCAGAACCCTTTGATAATTCTGCAATCAAGAGTGGAAATTTTCAAAGATATACCGAAACACCTTTTGGATCTTAGATCCAATTTTGGAGACTTGGTTGCCCTTCTGAGAAAGAACAAAATTATTTTCAGGTGGGAATTCCCCCAAGGCCTATCTTTTAGCTACAAAGGAAGAAAGATAAAAATAAGATCAGTGGAGGAAAAGGATAAGTTTTTGGGAAACCACGAAGAAGACCTGCAGAAAGGACTTGGAAAAGAGCCAGAAGCATTGGACAAGAGTTCACCAAAAAAAAGGGAAATCAACGCCAACGACTGATACAGATGAACTACTGGGTGCAGTTGGAGGAAAAGCAAAGTAACCACATCATGACACTGCAAGTATTAAGCTGGAATGTTAATAGACTGAATTCCCCGGAAAAGAGGGGGAGAGTATTTCATATCTTAAAAAAAGATCATTTGGACTTGATTTGTTTACAAGAAACACATGTGACAAGGCTGCATCGGAAAATTCTGAGCAATAAAAGATTAGGAGAGGAATTTATTTCATCAGATAAAGTTAAGAAAAGAGGAGTAGTACTTTATGCAAAGGAAAGCCTGTCACCGAATTTTTTATTTAAAGATGATCAAGGAAGATTTGTTGCAATTGAAATCCAATTACAAGGAGAGAAGTTTTTGATAGTAGGTATTTATGCACCGAATGAGGGGAAATCTGAATTTTTCAAGAAATTGCATGAAACATTAATGGACTATTTGGACTATAATATGATCTTGATGGGAGATATGGAGTGGTGTCTACAAATATGGACAAAGCCCAGAGACAGGTGGTGACAAAAGATGGCAGATTACCAAAGACGTTCTTTGAAATGGCTGATGATATGGACTTTGTTGACATTTGGAGAACTAAGAACCCCTTGGGAAGAGAAGGAACTTTCTTCTCTGAAGCCAAAATGACATGGACAAGAATTGACCAAATTTGGGCAACTAGGGGGCTGGCCCTGAAGATAAAAAAAGCTGAAATTTGCCCTAAAACTTGCTCCGACCACAATGCTGTGAAGATGGAAATGATATTAATACCAATTGGTTCCTTTAGATGGAGGATGAATGACTCTTTGTTTAGAAATGAGGAAACGACTAAAAAGGCCCAAAAAAACTTGAGAGACTATTTTGAGATAAATATGAATACCACTACTGAAAAAAGAGTAATTTGGGATGCAAGCAAAGCAGTTATGAGAGGATTTTTGATACAACAAAATGCAATCAAGAAGAGAGCTCAAAATGAAAAGAAGGAAAAAATCTTGGAGAAAATAAAGGAAGGAGAAAAGAGACTGAGGGCAAAACCGAAATCACAGGAGATCCTGAAAGAGATAAAGTTACATCAAGTACAATATATGAAATTGATGAATCAGGAAATAGAATGGAAGATTAAACAGATGAGACAAAAGACATTTGAATCGGCTAATAAATGTGGGAAACTGCTGGCTTGGCAAATGAAAAAAAGACAAAAACTTAACACTATTACTAATTTGGTAGTGGAGGAAAAGAACATACAGAATCCTGTGGAGATTAGGAAGTGTTTTCAGAAGTACTTTAAACAGTTATATACACAGGAGACCCAGAAAGAAATGGATATTGATCGATTTTTGAAAATAAATGGATTACAAAAAATCTCTCAAGAGAATAAATTAATGCTAAATTATAAAATAACAGACCAAGAGGTGGAAGGAGCCATTCAGAATATGAAATTGGGCAAATCTCCAGGGCCGGATGGCTTGACTTCAAGATATTATAGATCTTTGAAAGAATGGTTAGTACAGCCTTTGAAGGAAGTTTGTAATGAAATACTGGAGGGAAAAAAGGCACCAGAGTCGTGGAAAGAAGCCTACATTACACTTATACCGAAAACAGAATCGGAGAAGACACAGCTTAAGAACTACCGCCCCATATCTTTACTCAATGTGGATTACAAAATTTTTGCTGAAATCATGGCTAAAAGACTAAAAAAGGTATTGGTAGAAGAAATTCACAAAGACCAAGCGGGCTTTCTCCCGGGGAGACATTTGTCAGATAACACACGGAACATAATTAATATTTTAGAAAAATTACAAGTGAATATAAATGCTAAAGCAGTTTTGATATTTGTGGACGCGGAGAAAGCCTTTGATAATATTTCTTGGAGTTTTATGAAGAAAAATCTACAGGGAATGGGGGCAGGCCAAGGTTTTGAAAACGGTATAGGTGCAATTTATTCAGAACAAAAAGCTAATTGTGAATAATGTAGTAACAGAAGAGTTTAAGATTGAGAAAGGAACACGACAGGGTTGCCCAATCTCCCCATTGCTCTTTATATCGGTCCTGGAGGTTTTTCTTAATATGATTAGAAAGGACCAATTGGTTAAAGGTATACAACTCGGAGCTAAACAGTATAAATTGAAAGCTTTTGCTGATGATTTAGTTTTGACATTACAGGAGCCAGAATCTAGTACTAAAAGAGTATTGCAATTAATTCAAGAATTTGGTCAGGTTGCGGGATTTAAGTTGAATAAGCTGAAAACTAAGGTGTTAGAGAAGAACTTAACAGTGATTGAGAAAGAGAGGTTTCAGAAGGAGACAGGATTAACATTGGTTAAGAAAGTGAAATACCTGGGGGTTAATATGACCGCTAAGAATGTGAATCTATTTAAAGATAACTATGAAAAATGTTGGACGGAAGTGAAAAAGGATTTAGAAATATGGTCAAATTTGAAGTTATCATTGCTGGGCCGAATTGCTGCGATAAAGATAAATGTATTGCCTAGGATGCTGTTTTTGTTTCAAACTGCAAATTTTGGACAAGATGGACTGTTTCAAGAAATGGCAGAGAGATATTTCTAGATTTGTCTGGCAGGGCAAGAAACCTCGAATAAAATTTAAGATATTAACTGATGTTAAAGAAAGAGGTGGATTTGCCCTGCCAGACCTTAAACTTTACTATGAATCAGCCGCATTTTGCTGGCTGAGAGAATGGCTGCTTCTTGAAAACACTGATGTGTTGGACTTAGAAGGTTTCAACAATGTATTTGGTTGGCATGCATATCTGTGGTATGATAAGGTCAAAGCACATAAAGCTTTTAAAAACCATATTGTCAGAAAAGCACTGTTTAATGTCTGGATAAGATACAAGGATTTACTGGAAAACAAAACTCCAAGGTGGTTGTCACCAATGGAAGCAAAGGCTCTGAAAAAGTTCAATATGGAGGCCAATTGGCTGAAATATTGGGAAATTTTGGAACAAGAAGGAGATAGATTAAAACTGCAGAGTTTTGACAAACTAAAAAATAAAGTACGAGATTGGCTTCATTATTATCAAATAAGGGAGGTTTATAACCTGGACAAGAAAATTGGTTTCCAGGTGGAAAAATCAAAATTGGAAACAGAATTGTTAGACCCTAAAACTAAGAATTTGTCAAGAATGTATAACTCGCTGTTGAAATGGAATACACAGGATGAAATGGTTAAATCTGTTATGATTAAATGGGCACAAGATGTTGGACATAACATTATGATGGCTGACTGGGAAAAGTTATGGACCACAGGTATGAAGTTTACGGCAGGTAATGCCTTAAGAGAGAATATAATGAAAATGATGTACAGGTGGTACTTGACACCAGTCAAGCTTGCAAAAATTTATCATTTGCCCGATAATAAATGTTGGAAATGTAAAGAGATTGAAGGTACATTCTTTCACCTTTGGTGGACGTGCCCAAAGATTAAGACCTTCTGGGAGATGATCTATAACGAAATGAAAAAGGTATTTAAATATACCTTCCTGAAGAAACCAGAGGCCTTTCTCTTGGGCATGGTCGGCCAATTGATGCGAAAGGAGGATAGAATTTTTTTTATGTACGCCACAACAGCAGCAAGAATACTTATTGCAAAGTATTGGAAAACACAAGATCTACCCACCCGGGAAGAATGGCAGATGAAGGTGATGGAATACATGGAACTGGCTGAGATGACTGGCAGAATCCGGGACCAAGGAGAAGAGTCGGTGGAAGACAATTGGAAAAAAATTAAAGTTTATCTTCAAAAATATTGTAAAATTAAGGATTGTTAGAAAGATGTTGGAAAAAGAAAATTATGTGGTTTTGGCAGAAATGACATAAAGGTTTAAGAAAAAATGAATTGGTGAAAGAGAGAACGTAAAATTATAGCATATTAAGACAAATTATTAAGATAAAAACAAGGTTGGAAGGATTTGCTGAAATAACAATTTGAATTAGAATACAAAAATGGGAGGTGTGAGGAGGTCAAGGAAAGAAGTAAAGGAAAGAAGGCTATGTAAAGGTTCAATTCATTTTTTTATTGTTTAATTGATTGTACTATTTTTGTCTTTTTTATTTTTCTTTTTTCTCTTTTTTCTTTTTGTAACCTTTAAAATTTGAATAAATATTATTATTTTTTAAAAAATGTCTGCATTGTGAAGGCTGAAAGCTGCTGCTTACAGTTTAGATTTCATACTGTTTGCACATTTGTTCTTAAGCAACTGGGGAAAAAATATCTCCCACCTCACCCTAAAAAAATAAATAAATGGGGTGGCTTATCATGCTGAAAGCTAAGACTCACAAAGCAATTACATATTATTATTATTAGTTTTCTTAAATGGGAATCTATTACATTTTACAAGTTCTGTTTCAGAGTCAACCCATTTGAAAAGCTGTCAAAACTCAAAATGTGATAATAAGTTATTATTATCTACTCAGCGGGTGGTGCCAAGATACTTGCAAAGGAGAGAGAAAGTATGGGGTAATTGTAGGATCTCTGTTATCTTTATCCTTTAAAAAGGGAGAATAGCTATTAAAGATCTGGGTTTTCGAACAATAAAGCTCCCCACAGTTCAGCTGTGGCCCAGTTTAAAGTAAAATGTAGCTGATCGTAGGTAATGCTTTAAAATTCAACAGTATTTTAAATAATCCTTTGTCTAGACATCAAACATCTCAGCATTGTACCCTGTAAAGCTGATGGATTTCTAGTTAAAGATTAAAACTTTAATAAATAAATAAATAAACAAACACTGGCCACAGTTCAAAGAAATCTCTCCAGTGATGCTGGGAGGTTAAAGCTATATTATACTGTATTCATCTAAACTTTCAAAATCTGTAGTTTAACAGTTAAAGCAGTTAAAGGGCAGCTTAACAGTTAAAGCAGAACAAAGACCCATACAAAAATGCTTCAAATGAGTTTCTTCCACAACCAGGTGCCAAAAATGTTTTTAAAAACCACTGTATTCACGGCCCCTCCAGGAAAAAACATCAACTCAGCCTCAGCTAGCTAAGTTCTTTGATAAATCGCTTTTTTCATTTGCCCTGGAAAGCCACACATATACCCACCCATAAGATGAAACCTAAGATCATTTACAGAGCACAAGGGGGGTCTCCATATGAAGCAGCAAGCCAGGGCAGTTTTTGAGGATTTAAAGTTTTCTGCCATTATATTTTATGACAAACATTACTCGTCCCTTACTTTGTTTTGAATTAAACGCGACAACTAATATATCCTGTCCAAAAAGTTGTGCCATTATAGATTGGAAGAGGGGTATGGGAAGAGGAAGCGGCAGGGGGAAAGCATATACAGTATATTTCTTCAGGGTCGTAACAAACTTTCTGAGTTGATCATGTATCAGGAATGCCAGTTATAAACTTGTCAAGGCTGTTGCACAACCCGCACTGTGAAAAACAGGGAAAGCACGATAATTCATTTCACCAAGAGGTTCAACGGCGACACATGGCGTCCCCTTTATTTTTAACTCCGTCTGTGCTACATCCTGAACGACACACCAGAGAGTCAATTTAGCAGGGCGTCCAAAAGTGTGGGATGTCTGCCTGCAGGGAGAGAAGTGTGGGTGGGGGGAGCTGGAAAAAAAATAAGTTATAACAATCAATAAAAGTTGACAGCAGGAATAAACCAAAACCAAACTGACAAATCTCATATTCATGGCACTCTCGTAAGTTCTTATGAGGAGAGGCAATACCTGTTAAAATGGAACACCAGGAGCTCTCATCAAAATGAAATAGCGCAAATGACATAAGGCAGCACATGGACGGAAGTAGGGCAGGTGGCTCGGAAGAACTTTTGTCAATTCAAGTCACTCCCGTCACCTCTCACAGACTGTTTGTGGCAGTGAGTGGGATGGAGAGTAACTAGGAAAATCCACTCACAGAACAGCAGCCTTTGGGTTTCATCTCAGGGTTAGCGCAGAACATTTCACCGCCTGAGGTGAAGCAGCAAATGGTGCCCTTCCCCCTCCAAGTCCAAGGCCAGATAAGTTATTTGCAACTTGAGTAAGGGCCCCTCCAGGCATATCTTTCCTTGTGCATTTGTGACTATTTGCATGCATGATGCTATCAGGGTGGTTACACGTGATTCCACTTTCAGTGCCATTTGTGTCTGCAAACAAATTGAGGTGGTCACGCTGCTTCATTTCCAGTCAGTGCATATCCTGTAACTTCCTGCTGAAAGCCTGTAGCTTTTCTATACGAGTGTTTTCATGTGTTTTTTGTCCCACTTTCATTGTGCTATAGCAGACAGCCCTGGTGTGATAGCACTAGGGAAGCAACACAGAACAAAACACAGCAGAATAAATTCACCGCTAATGCACTATTATGGTATTAAGAGCATGTGGCAGAACAAACCTACAATAAAATACCAGTCTGCAGGGGCTCTAAAAGCAACTTGTTTCTTGCCTTTCATGACACCCAAAATCAGTTGCCTGAGGTGACTCCCTCACTCTGCCTAATGACCAAGTTGGCCCTGCTTCAACTTTGGCACACATCAGCTGGAAGAATTACCACCAAGAAAGCTATTCTGTGAGCACAACTAGGGACCAAAACAAGTTTATTATTCATTCCTTCTCTCCAAGAGAACTCTGGGAACTACAGCGCCAGAAAAGAGGGAGAAATCTCTAAGAGAAACCTCAGGACAAATGCTTACTCCTGGCCCTTCCATATCTGATAGTCTACACATGGCTCCACAACATTATATAATGTTAATCTGATCTAAAGGTCCCAAATATGAAATCTTGAATGGCTGGGTGAATGTGAACCCATGTTTGTCAGGATTTACTTACCTTATGAAACAGTTACATAATGAAAACCGACTGCACTATTTTCTCACTGGGTTTAATGAAGTCTCACAATTCTCCCCCTGCTCCCCCCCCCCTCGCTTTCTTTATATGTGAGCCAAGATAACATAAAGTATGGCACATAATCTATGCTCATTATGTACTGGATCCCATATTCCCTACACAATTAAAACTTCTATTGATTTCAAAAACAGGATTCTCACAACATCAGATCTCCAGTGTGCAGGTATTAATCAAATAAGGATCTTTACCCAAGTTGTATTAATCAAATCTTTAACAATCATAGCATGACATAGTCTCTCAAGGAAGGTCATGAAGCACAACTGATTAAGTAAAAAGCTGAATGTTAAATGATGGTGGGGGGGTTTCACACAGTGGGTCTCTGGTGCATCTCCCCCTCAAAGGACAAGCCAATGGTGTTCAGACCCACTATATTTTCTAATTGAGATATCCGACACTTGGAGTCTGGATAAGGAGTAACCACAAATATATTGCAGAGGTCTGCACTCAAGTGAATGAGTGAGAGTCTCCTGTGCCAGAAAATCAGTTCAGCGATAACAAGAATGCTCGAGTGATTTTTAGGCAATTCTGTTCAGCATGGGCTTTTCAACCAGTCAGGGATGGATATTACACAGATGAAAGGAGTTGTCAACGCTTGGTTGAAAATACAGAACACCATTCAAATTTTAGTGGCAATAATAGCACACAAAACAGGCCGTAGAATGGCCAATCTTGTGTTTGGGGGGAAGCATCTGCATATGGAAAGCAATTTACTTCTGTTATCAAGCCATGCTTTATTCCAAATTAATAGAAGACCATGACAGTAAAGTCATTGCCCAGAATTGCTTGGTCTCTGAGCACACACACACACTAACTGCACGGCAGGGTTTAAATTTCAGGATAGGACCAGTAGGGCCAAGCCATTCCACCACATTTCCAGTATAGAGGCTACCCATCACTTGAGATGTTGAAGAATTCTGGCGAAAACAGAAATGGGAATGGGAATTGCTGGTGTTCGCTTATTCATCCAACAGCCAGAATGGAAATCAATCCGGTGAACAGTCAGTATTTGCTGTTCTTGTTGCTTTCTGTCCACAAATGATACATCATCAATTATGTACCTCCATCCTTCATTTGCGATTTGTTTCCTTTGCACTGAAATGAATGGTGTGAAATTATGTAATGACAGCACGATTTACATCATTTATATAATTAACTAAATTGCATAATTTCACCACAATGGACAGTGAGGCAAATAACATAGTTTCTGGCAGATGAATCGCAGCAGAAAGAAAACAATGGTGCATATGATGAATATAGAGCGGAACAGAAAGCAAAGCCCTACCTATCTCTTTCACCAGTTCTGCTGACTCCCATTGGTTAATAAAATGATATAACTAGTATCAATATAAGCGATCAACAATTTTGCTCCTTTTCTTTCCTCTGTGTTTTCAATGTTTTTCTTGTGCTGTTCTTCAGTCTCTACCACCTGAGCTTAAGGCATTACGGAAAGGGCTGTGCTAGGAACAAGATGGAGATTTGGCATTGTGTTTCATTCAGCTGCTGTTTGTTTACACTATCTAGGACAGGTAAGTTTTGAAGAAATAGCATTTGTTTTACACATCTTTTCTTGGGAACCATTTACAGATATATATACTGTATATATATATATATATATTCTTGCCAAATACAGATTTTTCTATCCATTTAATCACTGTTTTATAGCATTATGCTTTAAAAATAAATAAATAGCAGTAAGATCCAACAGGGCGAATTATATGCTGATTCTTTGTTAAAGTAAGCATCTGGTAAGTACACTCCTGCCAACACATGCTTTAAGAAAAATAAAAAGAGCTTTTGGATCATAATTTCATTTTTCAAGCTTTCCTTCTTCCTATGCTGCCAGCTGCAAAAATACAATGTCTTCCATGCCCAGGAGACTGTCAGTCCTCTCTCCATCTCTAGAAGCCTCCAACTATTGTGCACTGTCCATAGGTGAAAGGGCCACCCAAGAAATCAAAGCAAATTTAACCACTGCTACCAGGACTAGGAAGGGATGCGGGTGGCGCTGTGGGTTAAACCACAGAACCTAGGACTTGCTGATCAGAAGGTCGGCGGTTCGAATCCCCACGACAGGGTGAGCACCCGTTGCTCGGTCCCTGCTCCTGCCCACCTAGCAGTTCGAAAGCACGTCAAAGTGCAAGTAGATAAATAGGTACCACTCCGGCAGAAAGGTAAACGGCATTTCCATGCGCTGCTCTGGTTCGCCAGAAGCGGCTTATTCATGCTGGCCACATGACCCAGAAGCTGTACCCCGGCTCCCTTGGCCAATAAAGCGAGATGAGCGCCGCAACCCCAGAGTTGGCCATGACTGGACCTAATGGTCAGGGGTCCCTTTAACTTTACCTTTACCAGGACTAGAATCAGAAACCTTTGGATTTGTGCGTAAATGTTCTGGTATGTAGAGTCACCAGGGCTGCTGTTCAGAGCATCTTTCTGAACCGACCCTAACAAGAAGGGCTAAAAAAGGACTTCCTGTTTGAGTCAGGACTTCCTGTCTTGAGTGGATTTTAGTTTGCTCCTTGGTTCCAACTCCTGGCCCCTTTCTTCAGATCCGATGCCTGAAATTATACTACTGGTTGCTGTTTCTTGAGTTCAGTTTGTCATATTTCTCCATGAAGTTGAGGGGGTTTTTAAGCAGTGTTTTTTTCAGGGGATACTCAAGTAGCAGCACCTCTTTTTTGTTGTTGTTAAAAAGTGTGGCACTTACTGTAGCAACTTCATGGTGAGTACTGGCACCTATTTTTCTAGGGGGGAAAGCACTAGGTCCTCATGGAAATTTGTCAGCATTTTAGGGCACATTTCTCTTAATATGCACATTTCTGCAAAAATACAGTGCATTTGTATATGTTAGTTTCACCAATATATTCATTTTTAAGCATACTCCCCTAATAAAAGCACTTATTTGGTGGGGTGGCGGGGTTAGACAGCTGCAACAAAATATGCAGAAATTAATATTTCTATGGGTAGTTGTGTTTTGATCAGTGTATTGTTTTGTAAAATGCAAATTAAGTAGGTCTGCATTAAGATGTGAAGCAATCCAAATTTCACCCCATCCCAACCTAATTCCTCAGCTCCCATGTGGGGCTTTTGACCAAATGGTCCCAGAAACCAGCTTGAAATCCTCGTTGTACTTTGACCAGCTGTTCCCTTTGTGTAGTGTGTAAGGAATCACACATGACACTTCCCAAAGGAAACCGGTTTCCCTAAAGGCAGGCCAGAACATCCTGCAGCTCAGGAAAGGGAAAGCAAATCTGATTGATGTCAAAGGGCAGTAAGTGAAGAAATACAGATCTTTAAGACAAAGCTACAAAAGCTGGTCACATGCAGACTGAATTCTCCAACAAATAACCCACTGCAGCTTCCACTTACAGAGTTCATAATTGTTCTGGGAGGTGCATTACGAAGTAATCAAAATGATAACAATTCTCAAAAATTACAGTGGGTTGTAGGGGAAGATTAAACAGCTTGGTCTTATTCTCCCCGGGAAACAAGAGACTTAGCAAACACTGAATTAACATTTTTTAATATTGTGAAAGGGAATTAATAAGCACTAACCACAAGGGAGAAATGTCAGGCATTAGAACTATAAGCAACAGGCATTCTGCAGTTGTTTGGGAAGAGGAGTCTTTTCGTTTTCTCCACATGGGTGGACTATATCTAAAGGTAAAAGTAGGACATTCATGAAACAATGCATGTCACTTGACTTCTCAGTCCTTTGCTCACTGCTAGCGATGGGAGAACCCCAACCCACCTTGGGGTCAATTTGTAATTGGCTCATGCTAGGGCTTCGGTTTGTAGGCAGTGGTCCAGAGAGAGTCAAGAGTTCAGAAAGACTCTCCTCCCTGAAAGAGAGGGGAGTGGTTGTGGGCGGGAGCCTGAACACCGCCCCTAGCAGGGGGCGTAGCCCCCTGCCTCCAGCTCCCCTAGCTGGCGCTCACGCCCCCCCGGTGGCCGTCCAACCAGGTGCCATGGGGGGGCGTGTCCAGCAGCCTTGATGCTGCAGCGTCAGCCTCTCCCCAGCCTCATTTCTCTTCGTCATCCTGTGCAATAGCCCGTTGGGTGCACTTTTTGTATGGCCGAGTCATTTATCATGACCGTATCCGGATCGGCGACCAAGCTTTATACCGGAATGACGGTGTCCACCTATCGGATCTGGGGAATGACAGTTGGTTAGCTAGTGTCAGCAAATGTATCTGGGATTGGTTACATCTTTGAGGGTATTGGCGGCGAGCCTTTCGGCTCGGGTGGTGGTTAGGCATTGGAATAATGTGCTGTGGTGTGTCGAAGTGCTAGGTGTGGCCATCGCCTATGCCTTCAATGTTTAGGGGTATTCCGTTAAAGGAATCTGGCGGTCGTGTATTCTGTCCGATGCCTGCTTGGCGGGAGGCCATGGCACGACCCTCGGTGACAGCAGGGGTGAGCCTATAGTTGGATTAGCATCAACAGGTGATGAACCCCTGGTGAATAAACCCACTTGTTTCGCGATCCAATGCCTAAGCCAATACCTTTTCATTGCTGTAATCAATAAAGTTGTGGCCTTTTCTAGCCCATTAACCTTATATCACGTGTCCCTGTGTCTTCTTTTCACATCGCGGTGGTCGGGTCCTCGAACCACAACTAAGAGCTAGGACCAAAGAGCAATCAGGATCTGAAAGCAAACCAGAAGACGGGACTGGGCAACCAGCCAGGAATCAGAACCAAAGTGCAATTGGGGTCAGAGGGGAAACCAGAAGACAGGCTCAGAAAACAAGTTGGAAGGATAGAAAAAGCTGGAGTACAGAACAGAGGGAGAATAAGATCAGAAACACAAGGTATGCTAGCGCACAGGTAGACTTTGTTACTCTAGGTAATGCTTCCTGTCCAGGGGGAGTCAATGGTCAGCCAGAGTGGGTGGGCCAGGCCAGATCTAGAATATTTTTCCTTGAGAGCTACATGGCTCATCACATGGTACCATGGTCAGCAGAAGTAAAGTTTTCAAATGATTACTGTATTGTGTTTTGACCAGTAACTTCTGAAACCAGCAAGGACTCCTCACCTCTATTATCAGCTTCAAGCCAACAAAATCACTGTCCTCTATGTGTTACTCAGAAGAAGAAGAGAGAGCAAGCATGGTGGCAGGGGGCTGCAAGGCCAGGCATTAAGCCACTCGCCCCTAAAGCCATGCAGCCCTTCCCTCCAATCTCTGTGCTGGCCATTATTTCTGCAACTTCCAAGGAACACACTTTGGAAATCACACAGCTCCAAAATAAAGTTCTCTTAGTGTGTAATCCAAAGCTCTTTGAAAGCACTGGGAACCCTTGGGTTTCAATTGTGAGACTGATTTCTCCAAAACAATGCCTCTGAAGTGGCCTTAGTGGGGATTTTGATTAGGCTTTAATTAAGGAATTAATTAGTTTGGGAATTTTTTTCTCGGAGCCTTCTGAACATTCTGTTCCCTTGTGCCATTTTGAACCCACATGGCTTTGATAGACTTGAAGCTTATCTCTTAAGTCTATATGCTATACATCTGAGTAGCATTCATGGAAATACCTGCCGGTGAGAACATAAACCTATCAAAGATTTTTTAAAAACCAAGAATGTGCTTTTGAATGGCCAGGCTTTAATTGAATTTCAGGCCTAGTTTGTGACTGTGTTTCATTGTGTATGTGCCATAAAAATGAACTGAGCCAAACAGAAATATTTCTATTGGGGGGGTGTTAAATATAAATATATATATCACTTTATCTTGATGTAGGAATTGGAGATCTTTAACCAACCCTTGTGGGGATTTTTCCTAGAGATTTATGGAACCTATTTCCCCAAATTAAAATTGAAGATTCAGATATTCATTTAATATTATCCCAACAGCAATTCTGTTGCCAAGTACTTCTAGTAATGAAGAGTAACTGCTTTCTTGGTTTGATCTCTGCGTTTAAGGTAGCTCATCCTTGGCAGAATATTGGCTGCTGCACTCTGAAACATGAGCAGGAGTATGGAGAGGTGGGGAGGCGCTGTCTTAAATTTTGAATGCATTCTGTTAGCTTGTTCTTATTTTATTTTTTGCACTTGATAAACCAGCAAAGCACTTGAAGCTGCATTCAATAAAAACAAGATATGAAAAAAATCATTTAAAAAAGAACTTAAGCAGCAGAACACCAAAAGGAGCCCAATAAATAAAAAATAATAAATAATAATTGTATTACTACCCTTCATGCAAAGATTCAGAACATAAAAATACAAAATGAGAAGACAAAATACATAATAAAACAAAAACAAACCAATACCTGACTCCCACCAAAACATTGTGTGTGAGAATGGGTGTGTGGGTGTGGGTGTGTACAGAATGCATCAAAATAAAGGTCTACTTAAATAAAGATGTTTTCACTAGCTCTCAAAAATCAAAAAGGAGTAGGCTAGGTAGGCCTCCTGGAAGAGGGAGTTCAGAAGTCTCAATAAGCCCTTGTCATGTGACCAACAACCAGTGGTAGCTGGTGCATATTGGTACTGGTAGTTAGTAATGGTGGGCAGACTTTCCTGTATGAAACCAAGCCCAACTACCACTAGTGACCCCAAAATGCGTGGATGCAGGACTAGGTTTAATGGTGAGGCCCATTTGTGGACTGAAAACAACAAGAACAGCAAACACCAACTGTATTCACTGAATTGATTTCCATCGGTTACAAGTATGTGTCTGAACCCACATGCGTGTCCAGCACTCACATGTATTCATACACACACATGCTGATACACAGTCACACACATAATGCCATAAGGGAAGAAAGAAATGGGAGATCATACAATGCATCAGTATATCGCCCACCCTATAAATAATATTATATTATTTATAAATAAACAATAATAACAAACATTAACTATACAGGGGTACCTTGGTACTCAAACGTAATCTGTTCTGGGAATCCGTTTGACTCCCAAAACCATTCGAAAACCAAGGTGTGGCTTCCGATTGGCTGCGGGAGCTCCCTGCACTCAGTCGGAAGCCACGTCAGATGTTTGGCTTCCAAAAAACATTTGCAAACCAGAACACCTACTTCCACATTTGTGGTGTTCGGGAGCTGATTTGTTCAGGAGCCAAGCCGTTCGAGTACCAAGGTACCACTGCACTCAAATAATAAACAAAAAATACTCTGACCCACCAATTAGCAGGTGAACAACTACTTCCCCACTTTTAGCCTCCCTGCTACACCCAAAAATCTGGAGCCCAGCAATGGGTGAGTCCAGCATCTTTTTCCAGGGATGTCTAGCATCTCTTCTTTCCCTTCAGAGGGGAGCAGCAGCAAGGCAAAACAGAAAGATGGCAGCAAAAGTTTTACCTGCTTTGTAGTTGGTCTGGCAACTGCTCTTCTCCTGCTGTATATTGTCTATAATTCAAATAGAAATGCAATGAATCTTACATTGAGGCTGGCTGACCTGTGTGCTTCCTTAGGCTGCTGTTCATGTGCCGGCTGTTGATGGGCGTCCAGGCCCCTCCTCGTCTACCTCCTTTAGGTTTCTTTCTCTCTAAAATGGACAGCCCTTCAAACAGAAAAAGCTTCTGAAACAGAGGACTGTCTTCCAATAAAGGACCCATAGTCTCCTGCCAGCAACATGAGATGGTTTGAATTGATTATCTTTACCCTGCTTTTTTGTCCGTGGACAAACAAAGTGGCTTACAAAATTTACAATCATTCAAACATGAAAGAGTGTGTGTGTGTGTGTGTGTGTGTGTGTAACCTAAAGATAGCAACAGATTTTTTTAAAAACCAGAATCCAAAACAGCAGGTTGTAAAGCTAGCTACAGCAGATGCTTTAAAAAAAAGCCAAACTAAATGTAAAGCTAAATGTGTATTTGCATGTACCATGGGTTGCTTTTTTTAATAATGCAAATAGCATCCTTGGTGAGGACTGATAATTACCAGAATCTCAATAGGGACAAAGAGGAAATGTAACCTTTTTGTCTCCTTGATAAGGCTCAGAAAGAATTGTCTCCCCTAAAACAGCTATTTGCATTGGGAATACACACACACACAAACTCACTTATTCCATGAAATAGTAAAATATTATTTCCCTTGCATGGAGATACAGTGATCTGGAAAGCTCCAGATGTTGATTTTGTCTCTGTTTGCCATGCATTTGTTTATGCTGTAATGTAGTAAACTGTAAAGATCTGTAGAAATTTAATATCTGGCTTCCTGTGTACTGTACTAGCCTAACTTCCCTTAGGCTATTAATAATTGTGATCCATTCTGATGGATTATTATTTTTTTCCTGATCTTTTCATCCTGGCTTGCCAGTTGTATTTTATTATTCATTTTACAGCTTCTGCTTGTCAATACTGTGTTTTATTTTGTGATGGCATGTTCTTGGTTATGCCATTAAACCCACACCTATGCTTCTTTCTGAAGGCTTTGTACTAGAAAGAACCTGGGGAGCCTTGTGTGATTAGAATAGTGTGCTTTGGTTACAATTTGCTTCTTTTCTTTGTCCTCATATACCTGAAAAAGCAATGACCTTTCTGTAGAACAGCCTTCCTCAACTGGAAGCCCTCCAGACATTTTCAGCATCAACTCTCTCACCCTGGACCATTGGCCACCGTGGTTGTGGCTGATGGGAGTTGTAGTAGTTGTTGTTGTTGTTTAGTCGTTTAGTCGTGTCCGACTCTTCGTGACCCCATGGACCAGAGCACGCCAGGCACTCCTGTCTCCCACTGCCTCCCGCAGTTTGGTCAGACTCATGTTTGTAGCTTCGAGAACACTGTCCAACCATCTCGTCCTCTGTCGTCCCCTTCTACTTGTGCCCTTCATCTTTCCCCACATGAGGGTCTTTTCCAGGGGGTCTTCTCTTCTCATGAGGTGGCCAAAGTATTGGAGCCTCAGCTTCACGATCTGTCCTTCCAGTGACCACTCAGGGCTGATTTCCTTAAGAATGGATACGTTTGATCTTCTTGCAGTCCATGGGACTCTCAAGAGTCTCCTCCAGCACCATAATTCAAAAGCATCAATTCTTCGGCGATCAGCCTTCTTTATGGTCCAGCTCTCACTTCCATACATCACTACTGGGAAAACCATGGCTTTAACTATGCGGACCTTTGTTGGTAAGGTGATGTCTCTGCTTTTTAAGATGCTGTCTAGGTTTGCCATCGCCTTTCTCCCAAGGAGCAAGTGTCTTTTAATTTCGTGACTGCAGTGATCATGGAGTCCAAGAAAGTAAAATCTCTCACTGCCTCCATTTCTTCCCCTTCTATTTGCCAGGAGGTGATGGGACCAGTGGCCATGATCTTCGTTTTTTTGATGTTGAGCTTCAGACCATATTTTGCGCTCTCCTCTTTCACCTTCATTAAAAGGTTCTTTAATTCCTCCTCACTTTCTGCCATCAAGGTTGTGTCATCTGCATATCTGAGGTTGTTGATATTTCTTCCGGCGATCTTAATTCTGGCTTGGGATTCATCCAGCCCAGCCTTTCGCATGATGAATTCTGCATATAAGTTAAATAAGCAGGGGGACAATATACAGCCTTGCCGTACTCCTTTCCCAATTTTGAACCAATCAGTTGTTCCATATCCAGTTCCAACTGTAGCTTCTTGTCCCACATAGAGATTTCTCAGGAGACAGATGAGGTGATCGGGCACTCCCATTGGCCACAGTGATTGTGGCTGATGGGAGTTATAGTTAGGGATGAGCAAGTCTGTCAATTTCACTTTCTCATTTTTTCCAATCCTAAATTCAATACTCCACATTTCCACATCAGTTTGTGATTTTTTAAAAATGTCCTCATCAGCATTTCAGTGTGAATTCCTCCATATATATAATTTCTGCAAACCAATTTCATATATAATGCACTTTGCATGTTACTTTCCCCAATAATGCATTTTACATACACTTTTCTATATTCTATGTTTCTAAATTTCTTTTGTGCACATTCCTTAGCCAGAGAACTGCACCTACGTATAGAAGCCTGCCTTATATGGAGTCAAACCATCAGTCCACCTACCTCAGTATCATCTACCCTGGCTGACAGTGACTTTCCAGGGTTTAAGCAGAAGTCCTTCCTATCCCTAGAAAGGGACGCGGGTGGCACTATGGGTTAAACCACAGAGCCTAGGACTTGCCGATCAGAAGGTCGACGGTTTGAATCCCTGTGATGGGGTGAGCTCCCCTTGCTCAGTCCCTGCTTCTGCCCACCTAGCAGTTTGAAAGCATGTCAAAGTGCAAGTAGATAAATAGGTACCACTCCAGTGGGAAAGTAAACAGTGTTTCCGTGAGCTGCTCTGGTTCGCCAGAAGTGGCTTAGTCATGCTGGCCACTTGACCTGGTAGCTGTACGCCGGCTCCCTCGGCCAATAAAGCGAGATGAGCGCCGCAACCCCAGAGTCAGTCACGACTGGACTTAATGGTCAGGGGTACCTTTACCTTTACCTTCCTATCCCTACCTAGGGGTGTCAGAGAATAAACCTGGGACCTTCTGCATGCACACTCAGCAACATCTCTTCCCCTGTTCAGTTCATATTCTGCAACAGAAATGCCTTAGTGTAGTATAGCCCATACATTCTTTCCCCCAGACAATGGCCATCTGTTTGGGAACAGCTTTTCCCAAAGGCCTGCTTGTTAAAAACAACTTTTCTGGAGTCAGGATGCTGGCGAGAATTACTTCCAGCCAAATTTCTGTGGGTCTGCATTGTTAAGAAAACCTATTATGGAGTATTTAAAATGACTGCCGGAATGTAATAAAGTGCAGTGGCTTTACTCGCTATCATCACTATCTTGGGTGCCAGTGTTAATGAAAGGCTATCACACCTTCAACTCTTAATTCTCACATCCTGTTGTTTTGGGGGGAGGGGGGCGGACTCCAGTCAGCAGCTCTTTCCCCCTTAATGATTTCAGCAATTCCATCCCCTGCCTGAAGCCTTCCTCCCACTTCAAATAAATAAATAACCAATAAAAACTTTCAGGCTTGTTCATAGCAAAAGCAGGCATAAGCTTAACTAGTTTGGCAACAGGGAATAGAGAACATACACTCCAAATGTCCCCGATTACAAGGGACAGTTTCTATTTTCTAGTCCCTATCCATCATAGATCGCGACCCCTGTTTCTCTCTTTGGCAACTGCCTTAATATTTTGCTAACAGAGGCAAAAATTTAGCCCAGGCATCCCCAAACTCGGCCCTCCAGATGTTTTGGGACTACAGTTCCCATCATCCCTTACCACTGGTCCTGTTAGCTAGGGATGATGGGAGTTGTAGTCCCAAAACATCTGGGGGGCCGAGTTTGGGGTGCCTGGTTTAGCCCATCCCCAGGATCTCTAAGAGTTAAACATCTGAGTACAGTTCACTATTTGAAGCGTTATCTGGTCTAGTCTCAAGGAGACATACATAAATCTCCTCCTCCTCATTCAGTACCCACAACAACCCTGTGGGAAGTTGAAGCTGGTACTCACCTGCCCAGTCCTCATCTCCATACGTTTTCTCTGCAATCTGGGCCACTGGCTAACATTTCTTACAAACATGAGTAGTTGCATTATACTAACTCAGTATTTTTCATATATCTGGGCTATGGGAGTTTCCGACTATGGAATTGCCAGGTCCTTCCAACACTACCTAGAGATGCCAGGTTTTGAAGCCAGCACCCAGGGCGGGCAAGTCAGATGCTCTTGCACTGAGCCAGGGATGTGTATGAACATAGGAATCTGCCTTGTTTCAGGTCTGCCCATTGGTTCATTGTCTGCACCACTGGTTCCCATCCCCCCACCCACCCACAAACCACATGAAAATAGCTGGTGGTCTTGGAAGACCAATTACTGGTTTTTTTGCCGGTTGTAGCAATTGTATTGTGCTGTGATTTTTAATTGTATTTTTTCCATAAAATTCAAATTGTAACCCAATAGAATAAAATAAGCAATAAAGCTCAATATGAATAATCAATACCAACATACCATGGACCTCTTGAATGGAACTCATGGTCCACTGGTCCTTGGACCATGTTTTGAGAACACCTGGTCTATACTGACTGACAGCAGCTCTCCAGAGTTTCAGCCAGGAGTTTTCCAAGGCTTACCTAGAGATGCTGGGGCTTGAGCCTGGGACCTAATTTATGCAAAGCCTGCATTCTGCCGTTGAGCTATGGCCTCTCTTTCTTCTCCTTGCAAATCAATCCATAAGCTGCTTCCATTTCACTCTATTTTTATATATATATATTTATTACATTTTAGTTTAACAATAAAATACATAGGTAATAACACAATCTTTTCCAAAATCCACATTTCATATTCATCTTTGGACTTCCTCACAACCCTTGTTCCTGCTTTCTAAGCTCATAAATTTTACCAGCAAATTATTAACTTGGTTTAATTCATATAATATAATTTTTCAATATTAATATCTCAAATTTTAAAATTTAATATACTCTTATTGACACTTAATTATAAAATGTTACTTATCCAAAATTTATCTTTTCATCTTCCAATTAAATTTAAATTTGTATTTTTTATAACTAGTTTGTTGAAGCCATATTTTTGCTAATCTTACATCTTTCTTAGCAATCATACAATTTACAATATTTTTGTAGATGGTCCTTGAATTTCTTCCAATCTTCCTCCACCAGTTCTTCTCCCAGGTCTCGGATTCTGCCCGTCATCTCCGCCAATTCCATATAGTCTATCAGTTGCATCTGCCATTCTTCCAGTGTGGGTAATTCTTGAGTTTTCCAGCTTTTAGCGATGAGTATCCTTGCTGCTGTTGTAGCGTACATAAAAAAGGTTCGATCTTTCTTTTGCACACTCTGACCGACAATGCCCAAGAGAAAGGCCTCTGGTTTCTTAAGGAAGGTATACTTAAATACCTTTTTCAGTTCATTATAAATCATTTCCCAGAAAACCTTCACTCTAGGGCAAGTCCACCAGAGGTGAAAGAATGTTCCTTCAGCTTCTTTACACTTCCAACATTTATTATCAGACACATGGTATATCTTTGCAAGCTTGACTGGGGTCATGTACCACCTGTAAATAATCTTATGCTTAACACCAAAAAAACCAAAGAACTCATAATTGATTTTAGGCGAAAGAAAAGTGTATTTTTACCATTGCACATAAATGGCGAGGAGGTGGAGAGGGTTGGTAGTTTTAAATACCTGGGCACTTACATCTCTGAGGACCTCTCATGGACTGCAAATATTAATATGGTTGTGAGGAAGGTACAGGGGAGGTTGTATTTCCTGAGAATGCTCAGAGGATTGAATCTATCTCAGCACCTACTTCTGTCCTATTATCATAGTAGCATTGAGAGTGTCTTAACCTATAGTATATTATCGTGGTATGGGAGCAGCTCTGGAATGGATAAAAAAGCCTTACAGAGAATAATTAAAATTGCCCAGAATGTTATTGGGCTCCAACTACCAACCCTGGATGAGATCTTCACGTCTCGCAGCTTGAAGAAGGCACACAATATCCTGAGAGATCCCACCCATCCTGCTCACAACCTCTTTGAACTGTTGCCTTCGGGCAGAAGATATAGGACAATGAAAACACGAACCACACGCCTTCTGAATAGTTTCTATCCAAGAGCTCTGATTGCACTAAACAATGATCTCAGGGCCAGTTGTAAGAAATAGCAAGCAGTGAGTAGTAAGGAATGAGATAGGTTTTAGGTTATGCTATGCTTCTAATAGGTTGTGTTATATTCTGGATTATGTATGTTTTAATAGATTATGTCTGAATAGGATGAGAGTGTTGGAGATACGTGCAAATGTGTATGTGAATCCGGTCTTGGGTGTTTGATTTTCGTTGTTGTGTATACTGTGTATATACGGACAATGACAATAAATTTATCTAATCTAAATCATTTTCATAATATTTTCTTTCAAGGCATTACATGCTGTAAATCTCAAACCTGTGGTCCATAACTTTTCCCAGTCAGCAAACATGATGTTGTACCCTATGTCCTGTGCCCATTTTATCATGGCTGATTTGACCGTTTCATCCTGTGTGTTCCATTTTAGCAACAAATTATACATTCTTGAAAGTATCTTAGAGCTGGGTTCTAACAGTTCTGTTTCTAACTTTGATTTTTCCACCTGGAATCCTACCTTTTTGTCCAACTTAAAAACTTCTTTAATCTGAGCATAATGTAGCCAATCTCGCACTTTATCTTTTATTTTCTCCATACTCTGCAACCTCCAGTTATCTCCATCTTTTTCTATTATTTCCCAATATTTCGGCCATTTGGCCTCCATATTGAGTTTTTTCAAGGCCTTAGCCTCCATTGGTGATAACCACCTTGGGGTCTTGTTTTCCAATAAGTCTTTATATTTCAACCAGACATTAAATACTGCTTTTCTGACAACATGGTTCTTGAAGTTCTTATGTATTTTAGCCTTGTCATACCACAGATATGCATGCCACCCAAACGCATTGTTGAATCCTTCCAAATCTAAAACATCAGTGTTCTCAAGAAGTAGCCAGTCTTTCAACCAGCAGAAAGCTGCTGATTCATAATACAACTTTAAGTCTGGCAGGGCAAAGCCCCCTCTTTCTTTAGCATCAGTTAATATCTTAAACTTAATTCTGGGCTTTTTGCCCTGCCAGACAAATTTTGAAATATCTCTCTGCCACCTCCCAAAACACTCCATTTTGTCTACAATCTGCAAAGTTTGAAACAAAAACAACATTTTTGGCAATACATTCATCTTAATAGCAGCAATACGTCCTGTCAAAGAAAGTTTCAGTCTTGACCAAACATCTAGATCCCTTTTAATTTCAGACCAACATTTTTCATAATTATCTTTAAATAAGTTCCTGTTCTTCGCTGTTATGTTTACCCCTAGGTATCTTACTTTTTTAACCACATTTAATTCTGTCTCTTTCTGAAACCTTTCTGATTCTGAAGAAGTCAATTTTTTTTCTAAAACCTTGGTTTTTTGCTTATTAAGTTTAAATCCCGCCACTCGACCAAACTCATAAATCAATTGCAATACCCTTTTAGTACTAGGCTCTGGCTCCTGTAGGGTCAAAACTAGGTCTTCTGCAAATGCTTTCAGTTTATATTGTTTCGCTCCGACCTGGATACCTTCCACCAACCGGTCTCCTCTGATCATATTCAAGAGCACTTCTAGGACCGATATAAATAACAAAGGGGATATAGGGCAACCTTGTCGTGTTCCTTTTTCAATTCTAATCTCTTCTGTCACCACATTGTTAACTATCAATTTTGCCTTTTGCTCTGAATAAATTGCCTCTATCCCATTATAAAACCCCCGCCCCACTCCCAATCCTTCCAAATTTTTCTTCAAAAACTTCCAGGAGATATTGTCAAAGGCCTTCTCCGCGTCTATAAATATCAAAACTGCTTTTGTATTAATGTTTGTTTGCAAGAGTTCCAGAATATCAATAATGTTCCTCGTGTTTGCAAACAAATGTCTACCTGGGAGAAAGCCTGCCTGGTCCTTGTGAATTACTTCATTTAAAACTTTTTTAAATCTACTTGCTAAAATGTCTGCAAATATTTTGTAATCCACATTTAGGAGGGAGATGGGGCAGTAGTTCTTAAATTGTGTCTTTTCAGTTTCTAGTTTGGGTATCAATGTGATGAAAGCTTCTTTCCATGACTCCGGTGCCTTCTTCCCCTCCATAATTTCATTGCAAACCTCCATTAATGGATGTATCAAATAGTCTTTCAATGTCTTATAATATTTGGAGGTAAGCCCATCTGGCCCTGGAGACTTGCCCAGTTGCATATTCTGAATGGCCTCCTCGATCTCTAATTGTGTTATTTTATAATTCAGGATTGTTCTGTTCCGCAGAGACAACTTTGGTAAACCATTCTTCTTTAGAAACTGTTCTATCTCTGATTCATTTTGCGGCCCTTGAGTATATAGTTGTTTGAAATATCTCTGGAAGCACTTTCTAATTTCCACTGGGTTCTGAATATTTCTTCCCTCAATTTCTAAACTTGTTACTGTGTTCAGCTTTTGTCTCTTTTTCAGCTGCCATGCTAACAGCTTTCCACATTTATTTGCCGATTCAAAGGATCTTTGTTTCATTAACTTAACTTTCCATTCCACTTCCTGGTTTATCAATTTTGAATATTGTGCTTGATAATGTTTGATTTCTCTTACTATCTCCTTTGATTTCGGTCTCGATCTTAACTTCTTCTCTCCTTCTTTAATTTTCTCCAGAATCTTATCTTTCTTATCGTTCTTTACTTTTTTCTTAATAGTATTCTGTTGTATCAGAAACCCCCTCATAACCGCCTTACTTGCGTCCCAGACAGTTCTTTTTTCCACCGTAGTGTTCAGGTTTATCTCAAAGTAGTCCTTCAAAGCTTTTTGGGCCTTTTTAATAATGTCCTGATCTCTAAACAAATTGTCATTCATTCTCCATCTAAAGGAGCCAGTTGGAATTAATCTCATATCCATCTTCACCGCATTATGGTCGGAGCAAGTCTTTGGGCAGATTTCCACTTTTTTTATCTTGGGTGCCAGGCCTCTGGTTATCCAAATTTGGTCGATTCTTGTCCATGTCAGTTGGGCTTCAGAAAAGAATGTTCCTTCTCTTCCTAGAGGGTTCTTTGTTCTCCAAATGTCAATCAAGTCCATGTTGTCAGTCATTTCAAAGAATGATTTCGGTAGTCTGCCGTCTTTTGTCACGTTTTGACTTCCATTTCACTCTAGTATCTTCTCTGCAGAAAAGGTGGGCTGCCCTTCCAATCATTTTAGCCACAAAACTAGTCCAACCTCTAGTGTCTATTCCTCTCCTCTACCCGTCCCCCAGCTGCCTCCTCCATTTCTTAAACAAAGCAAACACTTAAATAAGCCACCCATGAGAAACTCCTTGCAGATGATTTCCAGAGATCCCACAAAATGATTTGAGGGCATCCAGTTTCCTCAAACTTATCTTGGCTAAAAATATAGATGATCAGCATGTTTCGGCCTTGATATATGGCAGAGCTGACAACCTAAAATAAGACATTTTCCCCCAGTGTGAAAATAATACAAGGATTTATGTTGATATCATGCAATGCTTTCCCTATCACAGAGATGATCCTTTTGCCTGGCATAGATTCATCTAATACGCATTTCAGCTTTGACATAAGGCTGCGTATATAACCAGCCTCTCTGTGCATGTTACCATGAACTGTGTTTTTCCCCCACTGGGATTCAGAACTATGAATACCTGCAGAGGAAATGTTAGCTCTCCTTTAAAAAAAAAAAAAAAAATCAATGCTTTGCTGCAGATTAAGAGAGACATCTTATCCCTGAACATCTGAATTCGAAAAAGTATGCTGAGGCAAGTAATTATTGAGGGTTCAGATCTTGAACCTAAGTCATCCAATTCTACAATAGTTGCTCAAATCCTGGTCAATCAAGTATAAAGGTAAAGGTAAAGGTACCCCTTCATGGATCACTGCCTTGCCGTGGCGAAGGGGCTTGAATAACTCGGAGAAGCTATGAGCTATGCCGTGCAGGGCCACCCAAGATGGACAGGTCATAGTGGAGAGTTTTGACCAAATGTGATCCACCTGGAGCAGGAACCAGCAAGCCACTCCAGTATCCCTGCCAAGAAAACTCCATGGACAAAGACAAAAGGCATATAAAAGTTATGACGCTGGAAGATGAGCCCCTCAGATCGGAAGGCGTCCAACATGCTACTGAGGAAGAGCGGAGGACAAGTACAAGTAGATTCAGAGCTGATGAAGCGGCTGGGCCAAAGCCGAAAGGACGCTCCGTTGCGGATATGCCTGGAAGCGAAAGGAAAGTCCAATGCTGTAAAGAAAAATATTGCATAGGAACCTGGAATGTAAGAACCATGAATCTTGGTAAGTTGGATGTGGTCAAAAATGAGATGGCAAGAATAAATATTGACATCCTGGGCATCAGTGAACTAAAATGGACGGGAATGGGCGAATTCAGTTTAGATGACCATCATATCTACTACTGTGGGCAAGAATCCTGTAAAAGAAATGGAGTGGCCCTCATAGTTAACAAAAGAGTGGCAAAAGCTGTATTGGGATGCAATCTCAAAAATGATAGAATGATCTCAATACGAATCCAAGGCAGACCTTTTAACATCACAGTAATCCAAGTTTATGCACCAACCACTGGTGCTGAAGAAACTGAAATTGACCAATTCTATGAAGACTTACAACACCTTATAGAATTGACACCAAAGAAGGTTGTTCTTCTCATTATAGGGGATTGGAATGCTAAAGTAGTGAGTCAAGAGATAAAAGGAACAACTGGCAAGTTTGGCCTTGGAGTTCAAAATGAAGCAGGGCAAAGGCTAATAGAGTTCTGCCAAGAGAAGAAGCTGGTAATCACAAACACTCTTTTCCAACAACAGAAGAGACGACTCTACACATGGACATCACCAGATGGGCAGCATCGAAATCAGATTGATTATATTCTCTGCAGCCAAAGATGGAGAAGCTCTATACAGTCAGCAAAAACAAGACCTGGAGCGGACTGTGGCTCAGATCATTAGCTTCTTATAGCAAAATTCAAGCTTAAACTGAAGAAAGTAGGAAAAACCACTGGGCCGGTAAGATACAATCTAAGTCAAATCCCTTATGAATACACAGTGGAAGTGAGGAACAGGTTTAAGGATTTAGATTTGGTGGACAGAGTGCCTGAAGAACTATGGATGGAGGCTCGCAACATTATACAGGAGGCAGCAATGAAAACCATCCCAATGAAAAGGAAATGCAAGAAAGCAAAGTGGCTGTCCAACGAGGCCTTACAAATAGCGGAGGAGAGAAGGCAAGCAAAATGTGAGGGAGATAGTGAAAGATACAGGAAATTGAATGCAGATTTCCAAAAAATAGCAAGAGACAAAAAGGCCTTCTTAAACGAGCAATGCAAAGAAATAGAAAAAACAACAGAATGGGAAGAACCAGAGATCTGTTCAAGAAAATTGGAGATATGAAAGATTACCATAATAAAGGGCAAATAATAATAAAGGGCAAAAGTGGTAAGGACCTAACAGAAGCAGAGGACATCAAGAAGAGGTGGCAGGAATACACAGAGGAACTATACCAGAAAGAAATGGATGTCTCGTACACCCCAGGTAGTGTGGTTGCTGACCTTGAGCCAGACATCCTGGAGAGTGAAGTCAAATGGGCCTTAGAAAGCTCTGCAAATAACAAGGGCAGTGGAAGTGATGGTATTCCAGCTGAACTACTTAAAATTTTAAAAGATGATGTTGTTAAGGTGCTACACTCAATATGCCAGCAAATTTGGAAAACTCAGCCAGAGGATTGGAGAAGATCAGTCTACATCCCAATCCCAAAGAAGGGCAGTGCCAAAGAATGCTCCAACTACCGCACAATTGCACTCATTTCACACGCTAGCAAGGTTATGCTTAAAATTCTACAAGGAAGGCTCAAGCAGTATATGGACCGAGAACTCCCAGAAGTGCAAGCTCGATTTAGAAGAGGCAGAGGAACCAGAGACCAAATTGCAAACATGGGCTGGATTATGGAGAAAGCTAGAGAGTTCCAGAAAGACATCTACTTCTGCTTCATTGACTATGCAAAAGCCTTTGACTGCATCGACCACAGCAAACTATGGCAAGTTCTTAAAGAAATGGGAGTGCCTGATCACCTCATCTGTCTCCTGAGAAATCTCTATGTGGGACAAGAAGCTACAGTTAGAACTGGATATGGAACAACTGATTGGTTCAAAATTGGGAAAGGAGTACGGCAAGGCTGTATATTGTCTCCCTGCTTATTTAACTTATATGCAAAATTCATCATGCGAAAGGCTGGGCTGGATGAATCCCAAACTGGAATTAAGATTGCTGGAACAAATATCAACAACCTCAGATATGCAGATGACACAACCTTGATGGCAGAAAGTGAGGAGGAATTAAAGAACCTTTTAATGAAGGTGAAAGAGGAGAGCGCAAAATATGGTCTGAAGCTCAACATCAAAAAAACGAAGATCATGGCTACTGGTCCCATCACCTCCTGGCAAATAGAAGGGGAAGAAATGGAGGCAGTGAGAGATTTTACTTTCTTGGGCTCCATGATCACTGCAGTTGGTGACAACAGTCACGAAATTAAAAGACGCCTGCTCCTTGGGAGAAAGGCAATGGCAAACCTAGACAGCATCTTAAAAAGCAGAGACATCACCTTACCAACAAAGGTCCGCATAGTTAAAGCCATGGTTTTCCCAGTAGTGATGTATGGAAGTGAGAGCTGGACCATAAAGAAGGCTGATCGCCGAAGAATTGATGCTTTTGAATTATGGTGCTGGAGGAGACTCTTGAGAGTCCCATGGACTGCAAGAAGATCAAACGCATCCATTCTTAAGGAAATTAGCCCTGAGTGCTTCCTGGAAGGTACAGATCGTGAAGCGGAGGCTCCAATACTTTGGCCACCTCATGAGAAGAGAAGACTCCCTGGAAAAGACCCTGATGTTGGGAAAGATGGAGGGCACAAGGAGAAGGGGACGACAGAGGATGAGATGGTTGGACAGTGTTCTCGAAGCTATAAACATGAGTCTGACCAAACTGTGGGAGACAGTGGAAGACAGAAGTGCCTGGCGTCCTCTGGTCCATGGGGTCACAAAGAGTCGGACACGACTAAACGACTAAACAACAACAACAAAAGGTACCCCTGCCCGTCCGGGCCAGTCGTGTCCGACTCTAGGGTTGTGCGCCCATCTCACTTAAGAGGCCGGAGGCCAGCGCTGTCCGGAGACACTTCCGGGTCACATGGCCAGCGTGACGAAGCTGCTCTGGCGAGCCAGCATCAGCTTAGCACACGGAAACGCCGTTTACCTTCCCGCTATAAAGCGGTACCTATTTATCTACTTGCACTTAGGGGTGCTTTCGAACTGCTAGGTGGGCAGGAGCTGGGACCGAAAGACGGGAGCTCACCCCGCCGCGGGGATTTGAACCGCCGACCATACGATCGGCAAGTCCTAGGCACTGAGGTTTTACCCACAGTGCCACCCGCGTCCCTTCAAGCATATGGACCTCCAAAATCAAGCATATGGACCTCCAAAAGGAATGCCCTGCTATTATGCTAACTAAGATAATAGGAAATGGCCTTGTAACAAGTCAGACCATTGTTGGGATAGCTAACACAATGCCCTCTGGATGTTGTTGGGCAGGCATAGGCAAACTCGGGCCCTCCAGATGTTTGGGACTACAATTCCCATCATCCCTAGCTAACAGGACCAGTGGTCAGGGATGATGGGAGTTGCAGTCCAATGACACCAGGATGACATCAGTTCTCCAAAGTTTCTGAGTTTCCAAACGCTACCTGGAGGTCTAACAGTCTATATTTCCATGCTTCACTTTACTGCATATTTTATTATTTTACATATTAGAGGTTGAGGTTCTCTCACCAAAATGTACATGCCCCACTCTTGGATCCTGGCATCCAGGGGATTCTTTATTTTTCCTTGAACCAACAAAATTAATATTGGATATTTATTAGTTCACAATCCACACTTTCATAACAATACATCAATATGGTATACAACATGCAAAGTATAATAAAATAAGTACAAGTATCCATAAAAACTATTTAAAGCAACAATAAATACTGATTGGTTAAAAGGAGAAATGCATATGGTGCAGGCATGTCTGAAAATACTGTTTTCAGAAGACATCTAGGAAACGAAAGCAAGGGTGGTTTCTTCTGAACGTCTACTGGTTCTACCACACTAAACAAAGGCTTGGTCCCTGGCAAAGGCCAATCAAACCTCAGGGACATGGGGAACCACCAGAAGTGCCCCAAGAGAGGAGCTCAGTGATTTAGATGGAGCATAATGGCATATAGTATAAATTGTGCAGACTAGTCATCACTGCTCTGAGACCCTTCCTGCTTCCTCTTGGCATTCTGACCATCTCTCACCTCTTTCTGGATAGATTTTGGAACAAATTCTGAAGCTTGCAGCCAGTATCTCGGTCACCTCACATCCTTCATTTTGCTTTGGTACTGTATTTGAACTTCCAGTGGATCCCTGACTTTCCCTTGAACCTATTTTCCACCAATCCAGCTTTCCCATAGACAGTTCTGGATCCTGCAAAAGCCACCCAGTAAGGTATGAATACGGGACGCAGGTGGCACTGTGGGTTAAAGCCTCAGCGCCTAGGGCTTGCCGATCGAAAGGTCGGCGGTTCGAATCCCTGCGGCGGGGTGCGCTCCCGCTGCTTGGTCCCAGCGCCTGCCAACCTAGCAGTTCGAAAGCACCTCCGGGTGCAAGTAGATAAATAGGGACCGCTTACCAGCGGGAAGGTAAACGGCGTTTCCGTGTGCGGCTCTGGCTCTGGCTCTGGCTCTGGCCAGAGCAGCGATGTCACGCTGGCCACGTGACCCGGAAGTGTCTCCGGACAGCGCTGGCACCTGGCCTCTTAAGTGAGATGGGCGCACAACCCCAGAGTCTGTCAAGACTGGCCCGGACGGTCAGGGGTACCTTTACCTTTACCTTTTAAGGTATGAATAAGCTGCTCCCATGCAAAGCTGAAAGCTAGACAAATGATATGCAAAAGATATACATGTTGCAACTGTTTGATGTTATGACATGCTCAGCTTTCAAGATGATGTCATGCTGCAGAACACTATTTGGGACGCAAGCATTATAACCCCCACACATCAGGTTTATAATATGTCTGCCTCACTCAAGATCACAAAGCCTTGGACAGCCACTTTGCTATATACAGTGTGGCCAAAATCAACATTTAATTTTAGTGAATCACTGTGGGGAGTTACCTTTTTATCAAGGGTAGATGGTGACCATAGGGACTGGTAGGGCATAAGGCAGGCCCCCATATTACATATTCGTTGCCAGACCAGGTGACCACTGCCAAACTTGCCAAGCCCCACACCTACCTGCACATCTAAAATATAACAAAACATTTTGCTGCTGGAAAAGTTATGAAGCAAGAGAAAAGGAACCAACCAAGGATGAATTACATTTTGGAGGCCCTCCAGGTGACAAACAAGTTATGCGCTGTGCATTCAAGGCCCAGATGGATTTCCTAAAAGCTGAGAATTCTTTATATGCTGGAAGGACTATTTTTACTCCTTACATATTGAGCAGACAGTCATAAGCCCACATGTTGATCTGAAGAGAGAACACAATCTGTGATAATCAGCTCATTGGTATTCTTGCAGCTATCCACTGCCCTCTATCACTGTGTACCCTCTATCTACTGAATTCCATCGGGGATCAAGAGCCCATGTGCAGCCTTTGTTTGGAGGCTGACTCAACAGGAAAGAGAAAACCAATTGGAAAAGAGAGCTCCAGTTATATAAAAGAAGATGTGGGGGATGTGAACAGATAGGGTTGACTGGTTAAAGCAGAAAAAAAGAAAACAGAGGCTGCCAAAAACAGGACTGCTCTCATTTCAGCCTAGGTTCAACTCCGGATTTGTGACAAAATGGGCTTTCATTGCCCTGATGGATGACCATCTTAGGGACAGGGCAAATGTAATCCTTTTGTTCTTCGTTGATATCTCAAGAATTTTGATACCCTGGACCAGGGTACCTTCCTGGAGCATCTCTGTGAGTTATGAGTTAATGTCATTGTTTCACAGTGGTTCCACTCCAACTTAAGGGGCCAGGTTCAGAAAATAGTATGAAGGAGAATCAAGTGTCTTCCTTCTGGCATTTTCATTAGGATTTTCTTGGGGGGGGGGGATATCAACCTGAAGTAGAGAATGGAATTTAAGTTTAGGAAAATGAGAAACTGACAGATTTGCCCATCCTTACTTTCAGTTGAGTTTAGCCTCTGGTTCCTGCCTTTTAAACCAGAGTCCTGTTGTCAAAGAATGCTCTATTGTATAAACAAGTCCATATCATCTGCACCTCCCAGAATTATGATCCAGATACCAGAAGAAAATTAATTTGTAGCAGAGCATTCTTCATGAAAAGAAAAGGCAAACCAGAGCTTAAGCAACTTTATTTTGATTCAGAAACATTCTCCAAATCTTTTGGAATGTTTATTTAAGAGGAAACTCTGCTAGCAATTAGAAACTGAGCACAGCATTAACTAACGTTCCCGAATCAGATTTCTAGCATAACCCATAATATCTACCCTTAGCTATGCAGATCTCTTGATACTAACAGCATAGTTTTCTCAGGAAGAACTCCTTAAAATTCCTTGGGATTTAGTTACATCCCTTTCTTGAGTAATAGAAAACACAAAACTTAGTCACTACCCTACAAACATTAGTGCTTTGGAGGGGGGGAAGAGTGATATAAACCACAGGTCAAGAGTTCAAGCCTGAAGCACAACTGGGAATGTTACATGTGTACATAATTGGTTCCAGACTCTGAGTGCTGGTTCAAAGTATATTTTCTTTCCTGCCCAACATCAACAGGTCTCATTTCCATTCATTTGGGATTCCAGACATTCACAGCAGCTGATACCCAACGAATCCAGCAAAATCAAGTCTCTAGCTGCTAAAACAGCCAAAAAAGCATTTTGTGTTGACACAAATTCTATTGGGTTGGTCATTGCAAACATCCTCCAGGCAACTTATTTGTTGAGCATTACAAAAACTTATGGGGAGGTTAGATTATATCCAATCTTTGTTGAGCATTCATTCCAAAATTGGCTTGTGGGGTGATTACACAACAATGAGCATTCATGGTGCTTTGCTTGCAGAGTGGCTATACATCTTTCCAGTAATCCTTTGTTTGTCTCATGCTTTTCAATGCATTTCCCTGTCACTTTCCAAACTGCAAAAAGTCTGTTTGTGTCTTTTAAGTGGCTGTGGCACTTTAATCGACTTTAATGATGCAAACCTAATTTTTTTGTACGTGATCAAATAGCTTCCACAAAAGTCAGCAGTTTGGAGGCTGCCTACGTTGCCAATGTAAAAGAGAATAGCTTTCTTGCAGTTGCACAGCAACAGCACGTAGTCAACAAGCACATAATGGGTGTGAACTATTGTTTACAATAGGTATGAAAAATTGTTAATTATTTAGCACATTAAAAATAGCAAATTTAAGAAAGAAGAAAAAAGAAAGGAAAACCAAAGGACGAAAACCCTTTAGGATAAAGTAATCATCAGTACATCCTAAAATTAAACATATAAGTTGATACAAGTCATCCAAACAAAATTGGTGTTGATAGGAAATATGTTCAAATTTAACAAAGGTGGTAAGGTCCTCAGGCTACTGAGTAATAGAGAGTTAGTGTTTATCTTTACAGGCTCAAAGTGTAAGTCTCTTAGCTGCCATGAGGGCCCACAAAATCCACTTTTGCTATTCACAGTTAACATAATTTATATACTACTTGATTATAAATAGAACCTCTAGGTCTGGTACTCCACAAATGGCAAAGATTTCTGCCTAACACTCCCAATCAAGTTCTCTATACTCATTCTGTGCAGATTTGTGAGCTTGACTGGGTTAAATATATATATACAGATGCCTAGATGTGCACAGTTTAAACTGCTCTTTGTGCAACAAAACATGTTATAGTATAAACTTTTAAAGAGAGAAAATGGAAGCCGATTGCTCATTGCTCATGTTGCTTTTAGGAGAGAGGCACATAGCTATGTATCAAAGCGGCATGAGATGTATCAGAGGAAAGGAGGTGCATATTAAAACCCTAAATTCTAATGAGCCTACACCCAGGGACATGAGATGAGTACTCAGGAGCTCAATCTGTCCCATTAGTTTTTCGTGCTTCTGAAAATCCCGAGGATCCCATTACTTCACTCTTGTTTTCCACTGGTCCTGTTTTTAACCCAGTCCTGTCGACACAGGAACGCTGAGTTAGCTGCTAAAGGGGGCAGTTGTACTCTGTACACCCAGCCCTGCATGGCATTCTGCGCACACTGAATCACAAAAGCAAGCTGCACCCATCTCTTCCCATACTGAAGATCCCATTATGCTCATAAACTCATTTTAACCACAGTCTCGCTTTTTAAAGAAAATGTTAATATGAATCACATGTTCACTCAGCTAGACTCCAAATGGCCAGCAGTCATATTTGAGCTCACTAAAAGCAGCCTCAGCACATTAAACTCTCCAGGTGTCAAAAGATGATCAAATAAGCACACCCCAGAAAGCTGTAATTAAAACAAGGAACATGATCCAGCTAAGAGAGTCATAAAGCAACCTGGGGGGGAAATGTATATGAATGAATGCATCAGAAAAGAATTTTTCAGCTGCGATAGTTGGCCATGCGATGCGCAGAGCTCTCATAACCTGAGGTTGCATATAATCTTAGATGGAAGTATAAAGTATGCTTGAGAAATGAGTGATTCCAGTTTGAATGTGGAAGTTAAATGGAAGGAGAGAATGCAACAGACAGTACTGGCATTTTGGTCTGATTGCAAAGTTTCCTACAGACGACCTTGAGAACGTCTAAAGTCACCTACAGATACCTTCTTCACTAGAGCATTTTGATCATTGTTTGTCCTATCTCTGCCTGGGACTCATGCAGATCTTTATAAAAATACTATTTTAAAAATCCTTCCGAAGATGCATTGGCCTCAGAGTTAGGCATCCAGCATGTCCTTTTCCATTTACACAGTAGCTTAGACACAAACCAGGAGCACTAAGCACCAAGTACAATAAATCACACTCGAAGGACGTAAAACAATTTATCTGTCATTTTACATCACCAGTTAGAGGCATACATTTTTGTTTCCAGCTGAAAATCTCTATATGTACACACTGCTTAAATCAAAACTGCCGAGTGAATTTGGCCACGTTTTCTCGAAGAAAAAAATGTCTGCAAGCATTTTGGAGACGGGGTGAAAATCAGATTGTTAAACTGCATTTTGTTCCCATTTATAAAATGCTACAGTTTGACACTGTCATACATTTAGAAATTTGGGGGCTGATGGATTGAGGAAGGGACTCCCAATACTTTGCTGTCAACACTTTCCCAGCTTGTGAAGCAGTAAAACATGAACTCTATAACTCTACTGCCCTCTGCTGATACTTTGGGCATTTTTCTACCCTGTGCATATTAATAATAATAATAATTAAGCAAGATACCTGATTTTTTAATATATATCAGCGTCTTATGTTGCTAAAACATATCAAACCATAGTCTGATAAAATCAAAGCTGGACTCCACTACAAAATATATTAACATACTGCAAAACTATTGATTTTTAAAGTGTAGGAAATGTTCAGATTGGGGTTTGAATGTAACTCTGAGAGTGGCAGAACTTAATAGGCTGCACCCTCTGATACCACCTCTCTAAGTGTCCCTGAATTGCACTTAGACCTTGGGCATACAGCTAGTGAAATGAATAATGACTTTAGCAGTAATAATAATACTGCTGATTTAAATAATAATGATGATGATGATGATGATGATGCTTACTAGTAGGGGGCTGAAACTAAATATAGCAGTGCACCCTCCCTCCCTGCAAGAATGCTCCTATTCAGAATTTGACTCAGCCATGTTTAACAGAGGCAGATGCTTCAGATAGAAGTTTGCGAAAGTGCTCTCTGAAGTACCTTACCACCTCTGTTAAATCTCATTGCTGCTGTGTTTAGCAAAGGGGTGCGTGTGCTTCAGACAGTGTTTTGGCAAAGCACTCCCTTCTCCTTTAAGCAGTTTTGGTGGTTCACCTGCCACCTGCCACTTTCCTGGGCCACAAACTGCAGCATGACAACAGCCTTACATTGTTATGTATATAGGATGGGGGGAATAGGTGGTCCGATCATCTATGTTTCATAGGTTTTTCACAAATATGTTCATATTTCATGGACAACCAGTAATCACTAAACCTTACAATCCAGTTGTAAAAACAACATAAAGCTCTCTTCAATCATTCACCCCTTATGCAATGAGAGCAGTCGCTCACTGGCCCTGACCTCCCTCATCAAGTTCCTTGCCAGCCTCAGCCCTCACTGTCTACACATTGGACACATATGTGCGTAGATGGGCTCCCAACACCACTAAGAACCTTCATATTTATTCCCAACCCATTGGGGGAAAACTACTGTGGGAAAATACTGATTGACTCTGAACTTGTGTCAGTACTGGGAAACTATAGCTTGACCTAGCAGTACAGGAGTGGATTCTCCTATTCACACAGTATCTCTTCACTCCTTTGATTTTGGAGAGAGAGAGAGAGAGAGAGAGAGAGAGAGAGAGAGAGAGAGAGAGAGAATGTTTCCCCCATTCATATTAACACATAGGCGACAACCCTGCCAAATGTGCAAAAACCATACTAGCACTTCAAATTAATGCCTGCAAATGCATGCAGCACCATGAGGGGAGAAAACGAGGACATGGAACACAGCTGTCACAAAAGCAGGCTGCAGTCTAGAGAGTCGAGCTATACTCATACAAGCGGCTGCAACAAGCTTAAAACAAAAGAGCTGCAAATGAAAGGGTTGTCAGCTTTTAATTACGATAATGGACAGGAAATCAGCACCCTTCTTGCAGTCACCCACAGTTGTTGAGTCAAAAAATGTTGCTCAGACATTTGATGGTTGAGGACTTCACTGTATTCCCAGCTGCCCTGGACTCCTTTGATAGGAAGGATGAAACATCCATTTAGACAGACAGACAGACAGACAGACAGACAGACAGACAGACAGACAGACAGACAGGATAAATGCACTCAAAAATCATCAAAGATTTTTCTCTGTGGGTTCATAGCAGGCATGGGAAACCTCAGGCCCAGGGACCAAAATGTGACCCTCTCTAGTCTCTCTGCCTGGCCCTGGGGACTCTCAGGGCCTATTTTGCACTCTCCCTGACTGGAATGCATCTGTGAACTCTGATATTTTCTCACGAGCTCAAAGCACAGGGGAAACAGAGCACATCATCCACCTGCTGTCCCTGTTCTGGACACATCCATTGGTCTTTTGTGAACAGGGAGCCTATCTTCATATAATTGGTAAGCATGTACACTCCAAATAAATTTACAAAGGAAAGTGCAAACTGGGGCTGCAAGGAGAGCCACCAAGATCCTGTTCCCTCTTTCATGCACTCATGGTACATGCTTCTGGGTCATACTGAAAGGCCTTGAATCCACAGCCCATGTTCCCACAGCTGTCTCCCAAGAGACAGAAGGAGGCCCTCACTACCCAGTAGAAGACTGGCAAAAAGACAATAACGATATGTACAAGAACATCTATGAAGAAACTGATTATTGGCTTTATTGATGCACTTGGAACATTTATGTTCTACCTAAGGGGAAACTACTCAAGTGCTGCATATCAGGAGATCAGATAACTTATCTGTTTAAAAGTGCAACCTTTTTGGCCATCATTGCTAGCACTTAACCTTCTCCTCTGCCATAAAGTATATATTCTACCCTACTACAATTGGAAACAAGGCACAGGCGGTGGAGATAATGTGAAGCTTTAAAGTAGCAGGGAAGGACCACCATACCACTGATGTTACGCTCCTCTGCCAAAAAAAAAGCTCCCAAAAAAATTTCTGCCTCTGAAAAATCAGCAAAATGCCTATGTCTGAATTATCAGAATGGATATGACTATTTCTGACATGTACCAATTTCACATGTGTGTTCGTTCAGAATTTTATCCCAGTATATGCATTTTGGTATATTTTTGGAGCCAACAATTATATAGCAAAATTATTGGCCTGTTGTTCCATATGATTCAGTATTGTCTACATGGACTGGTAGCAGTCCTTCAGGGTTTCATAAGAACATAAAATATGCCTACTGGATCAAGCCAGCATTCTGTTCACACATTGGCTGACCAGATGCCTGTGACATGGGTACAACAGCACTCTGCCCACCTGTGATTCCCAGCAACGGGTATTCAGAGGCACGGCCCTTGTTACTCTCCCCATTGCACCACACTGGCCACTCCATGCAGCATTCAGTTTCTGGACCGTGACAATAAATATTGCCTTTGAAGAAGTTGAAACTCAAATCCAGTGCCTGGATAGCTGACTAGGGACCAGAGGGCAGCATATACAGTTTCCACAGCTACCACAGTCCAAAATAGCTAAATATCCCCTTCTACAAGAGCCCATGGCTCATAGGGGCAACTCAGCAGTGTTCCAATAAAAGGCTAAGTCAGGCACACTTGCAGAACCTTGGAGGACACCCAATGCCCTGCTGAGATAGCTTCACCAGTTGTTGTCTGGCAAGTCCCAGACTCTAGCTGAAGCTTTGTATACATACCTGTGGTTCAGTAAGCCCTGCCTCTCTTGCAGAACTGGCCGGCTGTGAAAGGGACATCATCTTATTCTATAGCCTTTGGTTCCTGCAGGCCTGGGAAGATAAGGGTCCCATGGTAGGGTCATCCTCTAAAACAGAGGAGGATACCCAGGCTGTGTCCTCCTGTCAGTAGAGTTCCAAAGGTGGTCCTGGCAATTCTCCTTCCACCCACCACCACACAGCAAAGACAAAGATGGTGCTTCATCCTCCCCTGAGTCCTCTGTTGCACAGTTCATGGTTTCTGGGTTGTGGGTCATAGCTTCAAGCTAGCACAGTGGAACCTTGGTTCCTGAACAGCTTAGTTACCTGGAAGAAAGTGTTCCGATTTGTGAATGTTTTTTGGAAGACAAACGTCCAGCATGGCTTCCGATTGGCTGCAGGAGCTTTCTGCACTCAAGCAGAATTTGCATCTTGGTTTTGGAACAGTTTTGGAAGTCAAACAGACTCCTGGAACGGATTAAGTTTGAGAACCAAGGTACTACTGTACTGCCTTTTCCATGTTAAAATGTAAAATTAGAGTGTAACTAGTATTTTGCCACTTTCTTTCAGGTACAGTGGTACCTTGGTTCTCAAACGTAATCCGTTCTGGAAGTCTGTTCCAAAACCAAAGCGTTCTAAAACCAAGGTGCGTTTTCCCATATAAAGTAATGCAAAGTGGATTTATCCATTCCAGACTTTTAAAAACAACCCCTAAAACAGCAATTTAACATGAATTTTACTATCTAACGAGACCATTGATCCATAAAATGAAAGCAATAAACCATGTACTGAAGTCACACAATCAATCAATCAATCAATCAGTAGCTGAACTGGGTTCCACACAGTCACACACCCCAAAAAAGAGCCGCAAAAACAAATACGCAAAATAAATAGCAAAAACAGACAGACCTCAGTGTAACACTCAAATCATCAGCATAACACTCAAAATAGAAGTGTGGCACTCAAAACGGAGCATGTTTGGCTTCCGAAGAAAGTTCGCAAACCGGAACACTTACTTCCGGGTTTGCAGTGTTTGAGTACCAAGTTGTTTGAGTACCAAGGTACCACTGTACTCATAAGCCAATGCTTTATGCTTGTCTCTGCATTCCTTCCACTTTTCTTCCTTTGCACTGCCAAACACAAATTATTGTTATTATTCTTTTTTTTTCCTCCCTCACTTCATTTTTGGAAGGAGCTCAAATTAATGCAGGTATTTTGCTTAGCAGTTGCTGCAGTGTAAACTTTCAATGAGCCTTTTTACACCAATAACATCTCTGTTTGTGCACAACGATTAATGTCAACACAGCTCTGTGGATTGTGTTTGTTAATTAACTGCCACTGTAGAGCTAGTAGGCAGAGTACAAAACAAGGTGTTTCTAATAGTTATTGCTTTCCCCTTTAAAGAAAAAAAAATCCAACATTCTTTGGCAGTTTTATTATTCCTATGCGTTGTTTAGTTTTAATCATTAACAACAACACTCCACAACTGGGTGTTTGGGGCCTTGTTTTCTTTCACCAGAGCTGAACTAAACAAGTGTGTGTGTGGCCACTTTCTGGCTATCTCTGTTTTGCAGATGGGATTCAATTGTATTCCAGGAAAACTAGGCTGGGCAATAAAAATGGATTTGGTGCTCTTGTGCAACAAATCTGAATAATAATAAAAACAAATCATGAGGTTGTAGCCCACATTAGCCATAATAATATTATAATAATAATTTATTATTTATACCCCACCCATCTGGCTGGGTTTCCCCAGCCACTCTGGGCAGCTTCCAACAAAAGATTAAAAGTACATTAAAACATCAGTCATTAAAAACTTTCATAAACAAGGCTGCCTTCAGATGTCTTCTAAATGTCTGATAGTTGTTTATTTCTTTGGCATCTGATGGGAGGGCGTTCCACAGGGCACGCGCCACTACCGAGAAGGCCCTCTGCCTGGTTCCCTGTAACTTCGCTTCTCGCAGTGAGGGAACTGCCAGAAGGCCCTCGGCGCAGGACCTCAAAAATAGGCCCATTGAAATTATTGGACAATGTATAGCCTCATTCATTTCACAGTTACCTGGCTGCAACCCATAGTCTTTTAGCAGTGAGTTATATCTATAACCTCCACCTAAACAGTCAGAAGGAATGCTCAACAGAGAACATCATATAACCTCCATGCAAACTTTGTGAAAGCAAATCGGGATGAATGCTTAGTGAACAGGTCATCTATCCAGGGTCAATAAGTTGCCTACAGAGGGGCAATAACTCTGGCAGATTATGATGATTCCATTTTATATCCCACCTTACGTCCAGGGCATATACAACTAACCTCTCCTCCATCTTATTCTCACAACAGCCCTGTGAGAGGCTGAGAGGCTGTGACTGGCCCAAGGTCAGCCAGAGAGTTTCATGACTGTTGGGAGGTTTGAACCCTGGTCTCCCAGTTCCTAGTCCAACATTCTAACCACTATGCCACACTGGTGAACATACAGTTTGCTCTTTAAGACTCCAAATTCAATCGATAGCCTCTCCGATTCAAAAAGGATGGAAGACCACTATTCAGGGGTAGAACACCTGCTTTGCATGCAGATGGTCCAAAGTTCATTCTCTGGTGAAAAGCACGGCTGTAAGGCACCTCTCAGTGCACATACGTGCCAGTTGTCTCTAATTGCTGGGGATGATTCCATATTTCTGGTACTGGCACCTGGTAAAACTGTATTTGCATTTTGCCTACTTGGGGAGCAGCTGTAGCAATCAGAACTGGAGCCCCGTGATCCCAGTTTCAAAGAGAAACTCCTTCTTCAACCTGTAAGTTAACAAAGTCCCACACTGGGTACAAGTTGGGTACCGGAGCTGCTCCGTCACTCTCAAGAATTTCTTTGCGTTGGAGACATGAAAATACATCATTAATTGTAACTCTGTATTCACTTGATGTTTTTGGAGTACCACTCCTATTGGAGTACTGCTTGTATTTATTGAATGCCTTGGAATAACGGGTACATTGTGACGAATACATTTGTTGTACTTTGTTTGCTACATACTGTATTGTGTTTGGCCTGAACCCTGTCTTTTCTATTGGTGCATGCTTTCGTAGGTTCCTTCATTTCTGGAAAAAGTCTGGCAGCTTTATATCTTCAACAGCTTTCAGCACTGTACTTTCCTGTAATAACTTGCCAGCTTAATAAAGGTGCTGTGGAGAGGATCCTTGCATAAATCACTGCAAAAAAGCAGATAATATAATGTCATACTGCCCTCTGCTGAACCCAGTAATATCCAAGTTGTTTTTGCATACCTTATTGTCACTAGTCTACACTGATTGCGTGGTTGGTTCAGTTTACACTGTTCTGCTCATCTCTCTTGCCTGAGTGGTGCTTACCTGGAATCGCACAGTGCTTACCTGTTCCTTGTTTCCCTTTTGAAGGGAGTCACTGGAGGCTTCTTGGCATTTGGTAATATATGACTTTAATTTGGCTGTGTTTTTGAAGGTTCTATCAGTTCACATCAGTTGGAGACCCAAGAGGCCTTCACAGTGAGGATGCTGCCTAGAACACTCCCCAGAATCCTCTGCAACACAGAGTGGTATGGTGGCAAATCATTCCCTATATTTATTCTCAGTGTTCACCAGGCTTACGGGTATCCCACAGCTTGCAGATGTATAAAATATATTTAGCAAAAAGCAGGGAGATCCCCAGGACAGCCCACTGAGGAATGAAAATACTACTGTGGTCATGGAATGATGCCTGTTGGGAAAGGGGGAAACAGAAAGCTGGAGAGGGATAGGATGACAGGAATCCTATACAACTGTGTCAACTGAAGAGCAAATACAGTGGTACCTCAGATTACAGATGCTTCAGGTTACAGACGCTTCAGGTTACAGATGCTTCAGGTTACAGACTCTGCTAACCCAGAAATAGTACCTCAGGTTAAGAACTTTGCTTCAGGATGAGAACAGAAATCGTGCTCCGGTGGCGTGGCAGCAGCGGGAGGCCCCATTAGCTAAAGTGGTGCTTCAGGTTAAGAACAGTTTCAGGTTAAGAACAGACCTCCAGAACGAATTAAGTTCTTAACCCGAGGTACCACCATATGTCAGTTTCAGTTTCTCATTTTACCAGTCTTAAGTTCAGTGCACCACAGGCCCATATCCGTTTACAAAACAAACAAACAAAAATTAAGTTATTATGAAAATTCAACAGAATTTTAGTGTGCATTTCTCCTAATGTACACATTTTCTGCAAAGCATTTCCCCTTAATATACTGCATTTTTTGTACACTATTTGCAGTAATACATGCATTTTTATAGCATATGATTTTTTGTACACAGGATTTGGCTGGAGACGTATATTGCAAAAAAAAAAAATTAAGTGCAAATTTAGGACAGCTGTGTTTTCAGCCTCCACATTGTTTTGGAAAGTGTGAATTGGGTATGTTTGCCTTTAAATGCAAACTTAATCTATTTTTTTTCATCTCTACCCCAGAGAAAACTTTCAAAAACTCTTTGTGACACACCTGAGTTCCCTGGTGTGTATGCAGGGGTTCCACAAAAGCCAATGTTGATAGGAAAAATGGCTCCCTGAAGACAGAAAGTTTTAAAATGCACTGCTGTGGACAAACAGGAAGTGAAGTGGTATTACAATGCACAAGGAGAAGAATGAGGAACACAATATGTTCCTGTTTACAGCCCTTAGAATTTCACAGTTCACTTTTTTGGGTGGGAGGGGGTTGCAATCTTTACATGAGCAGACTTTGTTCATGTACAGCTAAAAGGACAGGATATATTCTGAGCTATTTACAGATTTACAACTACTTCATCCTCATTTTTACAGCTGTGCATTCCACAAAACGAGCCCCAGTCTCCAACAAATCTGTTGTGGTTAAGTCCTTTGAAGGCAATCCCTCCCTCCCTTTCTCTCAGCTGAGCCATATATCTGAGCAGGTAAAAGTGTACACACATTTAAACACTTAGCAAACATCAGCTCTAATCAGAGGCACAGCGCTCAGAACAGACAACACCAGTAAATGTCATTAAAACTCTTTTTATAGCTTCGTCTGGTACATATTTCCTTTATTGTCAATTACTGTCCATGGTTGACATGTGGTATCTTTTCACCTGAAGCAAAAGAATAATAATGCCATGCACACAGACATGTGTGGGGGAGCATTATTATTTTTTAACCATGTGGAGTCAGAGCAACCTTCAGCTTTGGCAGACCATGTTCCCCTATTTCTGAGACAAGAGATTTTATTTTTATTTTTCTGATTTATTTTTTAGAGTGTCTTTCAGCTGACATTCTCAGGGTGGTTTACAAAAGATACCATAAAATAAAACATAAAAATCACAAAATGGCAGCAATTAGGGATAGAATTATCTGAAAAACTTTATTTCAGGCTTATTGAGCTTTATCCACATGGATTTTGTTTTAATTCCTGTCTCAGTTCTTGATCTTGATGAGATACTAAGGGTTGTCTGCTATTTTACCAGTGCTGCTAAAAATAGAAGAAAAAAATCTTGAATAGTATATGCATGCATTATTTCACATCCATTATTAGAAGTATAATATAATACACCCCATGTTTCCTAAAATAACCTGAACATAACCAGATAAAGTGCAAGTAGATCAATAGGTACCGCTCTGGCGGGAAGGTAAACGGCGTTTCCGTGGGCTGCTCTGGTTTGCCAGATGTGGCTTAGTCATGCTGGCCACATGACCCGGAAGCTGTACGCCGGCTCCCTCAGCCAATAAAGTGAGGTGAGCACCGCAACCCCAGAGTTGGCCACGACTGGACCTAATGGTCAGGGGTCCCTTTACCTTTAACCAGATAAAACAATGCATGTAACAGCTTAAAAACACCTCTTTATTAATGCATACAGAATTATGTTGCAGAAGTAGAGTGCTGTATGGGACTTAATTCTTGTACACATATGAAGTTGTATCCAACTAAGTTCTACTTGGAGTAAATCCATTGAAATTAGTGGAATGAAAAAAATGGAAGCAGTGTTACATGTAACATACAAGTACAAGGTGGAACAAAAAAATGACATCTCCTTACATCCCTCAACTGGACCCTGTGCCTATGAATCAGCTCCTAAAGCAATTGTACAATTAGTTTTAAGTTGTTCTGAGCCTCATTCTGTGTGAATCACTATCCAAAGTCCCCACTCTCAGAAAACTTTATCAAAAAAAAAAAACCTCAAAAAGTTGGAGGGAAGAAATATGGGAAGTGATCTGTGCTAATACAGTACATAGTGTAATCTCTCTTTCCCCGTTCTGCATCTTTGAAAATAAAAATGTAGAGATGAAGGCACCCTGAGGCAACCTAACTTGCACAGCTTGCATTTTTCCAAGCAAGCTACAGCTTCACAGTGACCTTGGAGATACAGTATCTTTTCAGCTGAATGAACTTCTCTCCATCGTTCTCCCTTCCTTGATCAGGGTGAGGACATCCTTCTTTCATTAAATTACTGTCTTCCACGCCATCTTCTTCTGCTTTGATTCTTATTCTGCTCTCAACCTTGAACATTTCCACTTTTAATTTCTCTGTTTCTTCCCGGAGAAGAACACAAGAATTGCTGCCTTTTTCTTTTTCCTGTAATGTTGTGACTGCAATGGCACATCAGACATTTTCTCTGATGCATTTGCAGCGCAATGGGATATCTTCATTAGCAATGGTGTGGGGAATTTTTGGAGGTTCAGGGAGCTTTCTGGATCAGGACTCTTAGTGCAGGGCGGCGGGTGGGGGCTGCTTTTACACTCTGCTCCCCACTGCAGTTCCAGACCAGCTCAGTTGGCCTGTTGATCTGAAATGTGCATGAGAAAAAGCCCCCATTACTTTAAAGAAGCCAGTTTCATGATTAAGAAAGTTGTGCAGGCTTATTTAATGTCAGGCCCAAAGGAAATGTACATACATTTCTAACTTCTGGCTGGGATTGTTGAGGAACTTCTGAATGGAGGGGGCGGAACAGAGAAATCTTTTCCTTTTTTCTGCCTGCTACAAATGTGAGTTTCTGTGTAGAACACTGTTTAGACAGCACTAAAGTCAAAAATTAATTAGCTAATTGTTGAAGTGAGATTACAAGGTGCTAAACTGCTGAGTTGGTTCAGGTTGCCAGTCTCCAATGTTATTTTTTCCCTTCAAAGTGTTAATATGTACTTAAATGTAATGTACCCTGTAAAGTAAACTGTCTTGGCACAACGAAATGTGCATATTCTTTTTACTGCGGTTAAATGTTGTCGTATATTCCCATCAAGCTGGTCCCTAATAAGCAGTGCACCAACATACCTATGACAAAAGCTATGCGTGACCCTAACTGCATACCGTACTTCTGCCCTTGAGTCAGTAGTAGCCTGCATGGAAGGAGGCAGCACACCTGACCTCCTGGCATCAGAGATACTGCTATTTATTTAGAAGTAGAGGGGCAAGACATCCAGCATGTGAAACCCAATCCATATCAGAACCCTAGAGTGGGAGGTGCAGAAGGGGCTTTAACCGTTTGTCTCTCACTGCAGTCCTGATTCAGATCTGTGGGGGACTGCATCTGAAATATATACATTGCAAATAAAGTCTCATTCATGGCAATGTGGCCTTTTTGTGTTTTGCAATGCAAATTGCATGCATAGTTCCCCCTCCACAAATCCAGATCAGGACAACAATGGAGGGGCCAAAGGGTTGAATTTCCCATATCCCCTCTCATGCCAGGGTTCTGATACAGACCAGGGCACATGAGGGAAATTAGTAGAAGACCCTCTGCACTCAAGAGCCAGCTGCACATTAAGGTCATGTGTCACTTAGAAATCATACTCAGCCCTGTGTTCCATCACAACTTCTAAGGTCCATCAGGATCACTATGGCCACAGTAATGAACTACATTTAAAGTACAGAACTACAATACCACTTTAAATACTCATGGCTTCCCTCAAAGAACCTGGTGACTAGTTTGATAAGGATGCTGAGAATCCCTATTCCCCTCACAGAACTACAATTCCCAGAGTTCCCTGGGAAGAGGGATTGGTTGTTAAACCTTCCGACGCCTTTTATTTATTTGTATTTAGAACATATTTATAAACCGCTTAATAATAAAACTCCAAACAGTGTACATAAAACGATATAAAATTAACATCAATGAAGCTCTCATGAAATCAGCAAATGTTAAAAACTAGGATACATTATTGAAATGATGTATCTGGAGAGGCTTGTTGAACTGAAAATGTTTTTTGCAGGCATCTAAAATGGTATGGTGAGGTGTCATCCCTAATGCCAATTTTGTATTATTATTATTTATTCTCTGGCATTTCAAGGCTTTCTTTGCTATTCATTATAGATTTCAGCTCCCTTTTTATTGTTTAATTGCCACTTGAATTCCCTGCCTTTCCATTTTTTTCACCTTTTGCACAATGCACAGAGATGCTATTGATCATCTAGCCAGTTTAGTAAATACATAACTGTGATTGTGAACAGAGGTGTTCTGGAACAGTTGCCTTCAACCTTTTCACACCTTTAACCCAAATGTGCATTTGAGGATTCACTTCTTAATTTCCTACCATGTATTTGGTAATGCTGCTGTCATGACCCACCTTACGTTAGGCTGAGACCCAGTAGTATGTCCTGTTGAAGAGGATGGGCTCTCCTTACTGCAGGCTAGTTGCTGAGAGATGGTAGACAGTGCCCTCTGAGGACATAGAAAGTTGTTGGAGAAATAATTACTGGGATTGCTACACTCTTAGGGACATTCCCGAGTTGTTTGGGACTGCCAAGTCCTCTTTTGCTCCATGCTTTCCACCATGAATAGGCTGCTTACTCCAGTCCCAGGACTCAGTACATTAGTAAAGAAAAAGCACATTGTATGAGTTACGACACTGTGACACCAGATGGCGCTGTGGAGTCCCGTCTTTCGCCAAAGGGAATTCCCCTTTATGAAGTTTACAACATGTTTGACTGAATCGCTTTTTTGATGTGTCTAGATCCAGCCCCAATCGCCTCCAGCCCCAAACCCCAGCATCAATGCCGGCCCTTGATCCTTCATACCAGGGAGCGGTGATCTCTTTCTCACTCATTTCAAGAGCATTCTGCTGTTATTTATCCAGCCTAGTTTTAGCACATGCTTTTAGGAAAACACTGCAGAGTGTTGATTCAGTTCTCTTTCGGAGCACTCCGCTGCTGCATGTCTCGCAAAACTCCCAAGGACCAGATCAAGCCAACCTTTGGGGCTTCCAACTGTCTCTTGCAGCATTAAGTAAGTGAAGGGAGTGAGCATTATTAATTCACTCGTGGCTGCCGTTGCAGATCCATTTTCACTGAGCTCTTGAAGTCAATGTAAGTCATGCAGCTAAAATCCTTCTCATGGCTTAGAAACTCCACAACACCCCATAGTCTAAATTACCTTGGCTCTCTGCCAGCCGCTTTAAATAAAGGAAAACTGCCGAATACATTAGCACCGTAGAGCCCCATGCTTCTTGTTTACCATGGAGGCTGCGCGCATCATTTGCTTCAGCTGCACACAATTTATTTTTATTTTTTATTTTTCTTAGGTCTGCTTATTAAGGATGCTAGTAACACTCCCAGCGGGACTAGCAGATATTACCTTTCATACTTCACAAAACAAAAACACAGCCATTTCAATGGCTGTATTCATTGTTTCCAAAGGTCTTAACACTACCAAATCCTTCAAAGCCACAAGGCCAGGCCTGGACAACTTGTAAGCTCTGGAGCAGAACATAGTCTATTAGCCATGAATGACAGCCCAGCGTAGGTTTGATAAGCCCTATGGTTCGGCTGACAGCAGGGCCAGCCCTGTCCCAAAGGCACACTATGCAATTGCAAGGGGGGGGGGCAGAATGCCAAGTGTATCTACTGCATAAGTGACTGCATTCCATTCAGGGCAACCTTTTAGGTTGTGATGGGCAGGGCCAGAGGCCAAAGGGAACAGGGCAATGAATGTAAACTTCACCTTTGTACATTAGACTCATTTCTACACACACTTGCACGCCCCTCTCTATTCTCCAGCCAGACAAGCAATAGGCATTGTCAGAGTTCAAAGACACATTGCAGCCAGGGCTGGTGAGGGGTGTGGCCTGGGGAGAGTCCCAAGGGCCAGAAAGAGAGGCTGGGAAGGTCTTCTTCGGCCCCTGGGGCCTGAGGCTGCCAACCCCAAGGAAGTGAATACCTCACCCACCTTTAAGTTTAAAGTCCCAAATAGCTTGGGACATAAATACCTGAAGGAGTATTTCCTCCCACATCAGTTTGCCTAAGAAGTAAGCTATTCTAATTAGGTTCTTCTCAAAGTAGCCCTAGCTGGTGAAGCATGTTGTGTATGTACAAAGAAAAGGGCCTTGTCTGTGGTGGCACCCCACTTTTCAATACCCTTCCCTGGGGAATTCAGTTGCTGCTACTACAACCTTTTCAGCACCAAGTAACAATATCAACCCAGCTATTTTGAACTTGTGTTATGAACTCTGTTTCCTTAATTATTTTGTGGTTTTGCGCCTCAGTTTCATTGACTTTTATGGAGGATGTTGTGCTCTGCAGGAGCGGCCAGTGAAGAGTGGTGGTGTCGTGGATCTGGCCTCCTGGAAGCTGCATTACTGCTGTGTACCGGGGATGGTGGGGGTGGTGGGGAAGGTGGAGACATTTCTGGTTGGTTCCACAAGTGTGGCTGTACCACCCCAACCTCACCACCAACCTGCCCCCGGCCACCCCATTCTGATAAGTGGCTGTGACACTGGTCCCAGGTGGTGAGGTCCACTTGGCACTGCATCACCAGACCAGCAACCACTCCTTGTGTTATTACATTGGTTTTTATATTTTTGTGCACTGCTCTGGGATGCATTTGTATGTAGACTTGGGTTTAGATTTAAAAAAAAAAAAATCAAAAGCAGCCACCAGGATGCCCCAGTTTTCCTGGACAAATAGGACAAATATATATTTACATTGAATCTCGGTGATATATATATATTTCTTTGCAGCTTAATAAAAACTTCCCCCAGATTTCTTGGAAGAAGAACAGCATCATTTTTTTGGCTCTCTTTTCTATTTTGCAATTCAGAGAAGTGCCATTTGAGTACGGCTCTGTAATCTGTACTTAAAGCAGCTGGAATGCATCTGCTATAAATCTTTTTCAAATGTTGCAGTCGGAAGCTAATCCTGGGCATGAGCAGAAACCTTAGAAAAACCTCAGAACTCAATATAAAAGTCGATACCGATAGATTCCATCGCCGAAGGCCCCTGACAACACACGGCAGCCTCCACCTGCCATGGGTAACAAACTGGAGTATGAAAATTGAATCCTTCTCCAGTGGTATGTCACCATCTGCTGGCAGATGAGCACCACCAATGCAAATAAATCACTCCATTCTCATAAAAGGGATGCACACTGCTCACACACACGCCTTTTCCCACATATGCAACAGTTTTAACTCATTCATCAATTCAGCTTCAAAGTCTATTCTACCTCCAGGGTAAGAATGGATCACATTTAATTGAGTGGAATGTGGTGCATTTAAAACATGGAACATGCAGACATATGGGTCAGCTTAAGCCTCGCTAGCACAAGAATCACAGTTATAAGCATGATCCAATATAATGACCTGCCTCTCAAAACCGCAGTAGGTGATCACAAAATGTGAACCTATGTTTCATGACGGATCTACTCACTGGCATTAAGAAAGAAAGAGAAAACCCTGGGATAGACTGAACACAGCCTCTCACATGTGCAAATCCTCAAGCACTCTTCTTTTTCCTACTGCACAGGAGAAAACAGCCAATACAGAGAAAAGGTCACTTTCATTCTTTGAAATAATTAAGTAGAGCACTGCAGAAACCGTTTGATGGGATTTACTGCAGAGATTGTGTTTAAGTAACTATCCAAGTAAAGGTATTAAATCAAATCCACATATACTCTGAGGTTAGCATAAGATCCAAAGAAAAACATGACATTCCCCACGCAAAAGGCTAGCAGTACTGTGTTTTCCTAAATCTTCAGGCCAGCAAAGACACACAAGGTTTTACTTACTTCTCCTTAGTTTTGTGGGAAAGAAAATCGGTTTTCAGAGACAAAACGATCCAAACCTTCCTAGGAAAAACTATCATACAAGATCAATATGGCAGGCATGTGCTACGGCAGCTTAGAGAAGAGGTGAGGAGCTTCAGGACCAAGGGTTGAATGTAACTTTACTTGGGCCACATCCCTCACCAGCCCTGCTTTGCACTCACCCCTTTACCTCACTGGAGCGCTTGTTTGGGTAATGAATAGAAAGGGGGGGGTGAAGAAAATAGTCCATAGTACGAAGGTAAAATATGTTGGCAGTTTGGGTGCTGAGAAGAGTAGCTGACTTCCAGCTTTCAAGACTATCCCTGTAACTTTATCTCTATACTGACCTCTCTCTATCGCTTTGATGTTTATAGTAATAAACCTGAGGTTGTATCTAGCTTGACAGCTCCATGCTCCCCCTCACATTCTTTTTCTGGACTTCAAGGAGAGAGGTCATTTTGAATTTATACTCCTGAGAACAAAGGGTTCTTTCTTTCTCCAACTAGACAGCTAGCTAGGACTATAGCACTCTTTCCAATCAAGAATATACTTCCTTTAATAAACATAAGCTTTCTTATTTTACACCAAGTCTCAGTTTGATAACCTTTCAGCTGAAGGTGTGCTCCAAGCAAGGATTTGTTCAACTGAAGTTAACTTCTGCTGCTGCTGCATATACAGTGGTATCTTGGGTTACATACGCTTCAGGTTATATACGCTTCAGGTTACAGACTCCGCCAACCCAGAAATATTACCTCGGGTTAAGAACGTTGCTTCAGGATGAGAACAGAAATTGTGCTCCGGCAGCGCGGTGGCAGCGGGAGGCCCCATTAGCTAAAGTGGTGCTTCAGGTTAAGAATAGTTTCAGGTTAAGAACAGACCTCCAGAATGAATTAAGTTCTTAACCCGAGGTACCACTGTAAACTCCATTTGCTAACAAGATCCACTTTTGCCTCTAGCCCTGCCCGACATTTTTTTAAAGGGTTGAAAAGAGAGGCACCTACCTTCACAGTTATTAATTTCCAGGTTGCAGGTTATTAATATGTCAGCCATTTAAATTGTTGACAAGAGGACAATTGGGAGTTGGAAACTCTTGCTGATTTAACTCCAAGTCACTGTGAGTTCTACCAGTAGCTCCTGATCGACCTTCCACCCACAGCTGGTTTAGATAAGTTTGCACTATAAAAGTGGGGAAGGTATGCAAATTTATGGAAGGCATGTCTAGTGACAGCTATAACCCAAGTAGTTAATGGTTCTTAGTTTTCACGGGCAGCCACCCAGTACCAGATGTTGGGATCAAAAGGGGGAGTTGTCCTCACCATTGTCTCATCCAGTATGGGTGCACACCCACCCATAATGCATCATAATTATGGGCTATTGCTGGCTCACAAGAATAGCTACGTGTTGTCAATTAACACTTGTGATAGCTAGAATGGTTGCAATATATCTTTCAGACAGCAGGTGGTGGTAGTACAGACAGATCGTGGTGACATTTGTGTTGCTGATGCCACAAAACTGTAAGGGGGAGCGGAACTGTCATCTTTGGCAATGCTAATATTTCTTTTTTAAAAAAAAAAAATCTGTAGCAGCTGGCTTAGGAACACAGGAAACTGTCTTATACCAAGGCAGACCATTAGTGCGTCCAGCTCAGAATTATCTACATGGACTGGCAGAAGCTCTCAAGGGTTTCTGATTGGGGGTATTTTCAGATGGGGGGGGGTATTTTCAGTGTGTACTACTTGGAGTTGCTGAGGATTGAACCTAGAACCTGCTGCATGCAAACCAAATACTGTACCACTGAGCTACAGCACTTCCCTTGTGACTTTTAAAGGACCAATCTTTTGATCCAACACAGCTGATCCTTTGTTTCTATTCTTATTTTATGCACAGCATAATCTACAACACTGGTTTAAACCTGACATACAGTTAATAACATATTTCTAGGCAACCAAAGCTTAAAGCAAGAATGACTTACCTACTGATTTGGAACATATTCATGCCACAAAGGTATATTGATTGATACCATTTTGAAACTGCTGTGACTTTCCTTACATGATGGATGGAGACTCTGTGGCCCTCCAGATATTGTTGAATACAAGCTCCCATCATCTGTGAACAGTGGATGTAAATAATAGGCCTTTTCTGAACACAACTGAGGAATATGTACAGTTGTAAGTATGTAAGTGTAGGAGCTAAGAATGTCAGAACATCAGCCCTCCTTCTGCAATATGGAGATAATGCTGTCCTACCTTACTGTTGATGGCAAGGAAAAATAGGTATATAAAAGGAGAAGTCCTTGGATGTTAAGATCCAGGTTTGGAGCTGGTGAGAGGACACCAGCAGAAATCTAAAATCAGCCTGGAAATATAGTCTGTTAGGCCTTTAAAATATGCTCTCGTGAGTTACGTTTTTCCCCTAGCATAGAAAAACACCACACATTTGGAAAGTTAAAAATGGTTTACTTACAAATTCTTCAAATGTCAGGTTCATGTGCTTTTCCATTCATCAGTCAGAAAACACAGGTGTTACAGCTTGGCTTAGTTACAGTGATGAAAGTTCCTAAATTATTGGTATAGGAACACAACAATGGCTTGTAAGAGCCATCCGGTCTGAGCTGCAGCAACCAACTCAAACTCTCTCCACACACTGAGTTTCTTTGATAGACTGAAGGGGAAACAATGGGCTTGATTACCTTCCTCACAAGGTGAGGAGAAGTGAGATAGCAAAGCATAGCAAGACAGCTAAATCTATGGCATTAACCTCTTCATGCACGAATTAGACTTAAGCATGTTGTAGGGGACACAGGTGGCGCTGTGGTCTAAACCACTGAGCCTAGGACTTGCCAATCGGAAGGTCAGCGGTTCAAATCCCCATGACTGGGTGAGCTCCCATTGCTGAGTCCCAGCTCCTGCCAACCTAGCAGTTCAAAAGCACGTCAAAGTGCAAGTAGATAAATAGGTACTGCTCCGGCGGGAAGGTAAATGGTGTTTCCGTGCACTGCTCTGGTTTCGCCAGAAGCGGCTTAGTCATGCTGGCCACATGACCCGGAAAAACTGTCTGCGCACAAACGTCAGCTCCCTCGGCCAGTAAAGCGAGATGAGCGCCACAACCCCAGAGTTGTTCGCAAATGGACTTAACTGTCAGGGGTCCTTTACCTTTTTATGTTGTAAGGATTTAAAATGTGTTTGAGCACTTTGCAAGAGCTCAGGCGGTCACATGCATTATCCTTAAAGATATCCTGTAAGTATATTCCCCCCCCCACCTCATATTGCAAGATGTGACATACTGTGGTTCAGTGGGCAAGGTTGGCTGCCATGAAGTGAGTTCATGGCAGAGATGAGAATCAAACTAGGGATATCTTGATTCACCGCTCAGTCTCTCAGCCAGTTTGTTGCACTCTGCATGAAGGCCTTTCAATGGATGTGAAGCTTCAATTTTTCAAAGATTCAAATTTTCTAAATGCCAGATATTTGTTATTTAATGCATCCTCAGATTAAAAATATTTATGACCCCTGTGGATTTCACCAAAGTTGGCACTTTGCCACTTCACTTTCATCGCAAGCCACCAGTAAACTATTTACAGATTTCCCCAAAGGATCAGCCAGTCGAACAAGAAGATGACTTAAGCTTGTCTCATCATTTGCAGCTGCTGTCGGGTGGATGAGTTTTTTGTAATAAATAAAAAGTCAAGGCCCACAGATACTTCTGGCATCAGCATCCAGGAATTTATTTCTCTGATGTGAATAACAATGGCACATCTGCAGACTGTAAGGAAATATAAATAATGGGAAGGGATTTCTGGAGAATTTGTCTACATCTGTACTTTGAAGCCACTGAAAAATGTTGGGAGTTGACATGAAAACCTGAACATACACTGTCAACATTGCAGAATCCCTTTGAAACAGCATCTTATGCACTTGCTATGTATTAGCCCAGTCCTTCGTTAACAAGGGAGAAGCTTGTAGTGCCATAAAGATGAAAACAATGTATTATTGAATAATAATAAATAGTATTTTTTCATAAAAATAAATAGAAACAACAACATATTAGCCTTTAAAAGTGCCACAAGAATGTCTTATCTGTATGCAAAAGGCTAAACACAGCCAGCTACAGCTCTGAAAACTGGTCAGAGCCTTTCCCAGTTGCCAGTGATGTGGAAAACACATTTTGAATGTTCATTTTGTGATTTCTAAATGTACACCTACATATGCAAAATGTAGGTGTAATAAACACATGTGTTAAACAGGGAACACTCAACCAAAGTACAGAAATGGCTCCACATCAGAGAGAGTCAGTGTGGTGTAGTGATTAGAGTGTTGGACTAGGACCTAGGAGACCCAGGTTCAAATCCCCACTCGGCCATGTAGCTCACTAGATGAACCAGACAGAGGGCCTTCTCGGTAGAGGCGCCCAACCTGTGGAACACCCTCCCTTCAGATTTGAAGGAAATAAGTAGTTATCCTATCTTTAAAAGACATCTGAAGGCAGCCCTGTTTAGGGAAGTTTTTAATATTTAATGCTGTACTGTTTTTAACACTTGATTGGGAGCCGCCCAGAGTGGCTGGGGAAACTCAGCCAGATGGGCGGGATACAAATAATAATTTATTATTATTATTATTATTATTATTATTATTATTAGGCCAAGCACTGCCTCTCAACCCAACTGACCTCACAGGATAATATGGAGAAGAAGGTACCTTTGTGTGCTACCTTTGTGTGCCACCTTGAATTCTTTGGAAGAAAGGTGGGATTAAAATAAATAAAATACATAAATATTCCAGCTGAATATGCTGGGACGCAAATAATTGAAATATAATAGAGGGAGCTGAAACAAAATGTTGAAGTGTGAACTACTTCTTTTCAGGGTTCTAGCCAGCCAGCCATGCCCTTTCCCGGATACTCCATTCCATTGCATTCCCTATCCCCTTCTTCATAGTATTCCATGGCAATGAAGCATGCTCAATCCTCTCAGGTTTGCTTGGGAAAAAGCTTCACCATTACATTCTTTTCTCCACGACTTCAAATCTTAGGTTGCATTACTTTTACTAGTTACAATGCTGGGGCTTCTGTCCTGATTGCTAACATTTCTTTTACACTGCGGTACCTTGCTTTGGAACCATGACTTTGTGATTGATATACCATCTTTTAAGTGGCAGGAAAGAACTGTATGTCAGCATACTGCTACAAATTTCATCAGCACAAAACTCCCAGGGTTTTCCAAGGTAGTAGGGTTGCAAATGGATGGCTGTTGTTGTTTTTTCTGGAAACAATAAAAATGGAGGGGGGCAGCTAAATCTCCACTAGATTTCCAGAAGTGGCTTCAGTGTCATTAGAAGATCACATAAAAGTCCAAAATGAACAGGCACAGAAACATTGTGAAGATGGAATAAAAGGCTGTCCTTAGTATTTACTGGCTGCCCCAGGTTGACTACATAGCACCCGAGTTTGCTAGTCCTTCTCATCTTAGGGTAGACCCACACTGGCATCAGTAAGGCTTCTCCCTCCAGAAGTGTGGCCAATTTCCTCCCACATCACTGTGCTATAATTTATACCCCCATGTTTGTCACTACTAAATGCATTACAAGCCTAATGTACAATACCTGACAGAATTCAGAATGATTATGAGTATTTATAGCCATCTTGCCATGGAAAGATCAGACATAACTTACAATTGGCAAGGCTACAAAACGTTGATAGCCTTCCAATCAGCCTCATTTGTAACCCGATGGGAATTCATTATTAGAATTTTAGCTTGATGGTATTTGATGCCACACACAACTGCTCTTTAGCTCATTATTTTTAGGGAAGCTAATGGCAAGAGAAGAAAAATGATAAGAAAGAGATGCTGTGGGAAATCTGCTAGGTGCGCTCATAAGAACAAATACGCCTGTTCAATTTCTCATAAGTAGGTACAAGTCAAGCAGGATATGCACAGGATATGCTAATCCACACCTCAGCATCCCTCTGCCACCTTCCCCTTGCCTGTCAAGGGCCCACCAAATTTACCTGGGGCAGGAGAAGGTGAGGCAACAGCAAAGGCAATGGAAAAGACTCTAGCTCCTTGGCAGAGCATCCATCAGAGATGGGGAGCCCATGACCTTCCAGATGTTATTGAACCACAACTCCTTTCATCCTTGTTCATTGGCAGAGAAAAGTGCTCAGTCACTTTTAACATCAAAAAGGGCTGATGCCTGTCTGCACCCACCAAAAGAGCAAGCCAAGTAGACTCAGGGACATTGCTGGTTTGCCAGAATCTACAGTTCCCATCAACCCTGGCCATTGGTGATACTGGCTGAGGCTGATGGGAGTCAGAGTCTGACAACATCTAGGGGGCCTCAGATTCCACAGCCTGATCACAAGGGGGACTACAATTTCCAGTGTTTCCAACAAATATGTGAAGCTATTTGCATCAATTCCACTGGGGAGGGAGCCCTCCTAATTCATAAACCTTGGGCCAAGGGCCACATTCCATCCTAGGCAGCCTTCCAATGGGCAAAGTAATGAATGCAAAATGTACCTTTATAGAATAGGTTAGTTTCTACACACACATACCTTTGTGTTCTCTATCTTGCAAACAAGAAGCATTATCAGAGTTCAAGGACATATTCCAGCCAGGCAAAAACTCTCAAGGAATCCAGGAGGGTACATAGCAGGACTGGTCAGGGGTGTGGCCACAGTGGTGCTGCTTGGACCAGATAAAGCTGCATTTGGAGCCCTGGCTTCTTTACACATTTAAAGAGTCAGAGGAGATCTGAGGTGCAGCTTGGCAACTCTATGAACAAGGTGGGGGGAGCAGTTTCTCTCGCTTTCTCATTTTACCAATCTTCAGTTGCCCACCTTTCCACATCAGTTTGCAATTTGGGGAGGCAGGAATTCTCATGAAAATTCATTAGCATTTTAGTGCAAATTTCTCCTAGTATACACATTGGTATACATTTTTGCCTGTTATGCACAATTTCCCAAAGCAATTTTTTCTACTGCACTTTTGTAATTTAGTTTCATTTTATGTACCCTTTGCACTAACACATGCATTTTTGTACACTTTATGTACCTTTTATGTACCTTTTGCACTAACACATGCATTTTGTACACTTTCCTTGACTAGAGAAGTGCATTGCAAAATTCAGTGTGACTTTCAAAGGACAGCTGTGCTTCAGTTTTAGAAAGTGTGAATCAGGCAGGTTCACCTTTAACTGTGAAGTGAATAGAATTTCTCCTCCATCCCTACACAAAGTATAAGGCAGCTTCCTAGGTAACAGCCACACCATGCACTGAAAGCACTTGGCTCTCTCTCTCCTCCCCCCCCCCCCCCCCGAAGTATCCTGTGAACTATAGATTGTCCCTTACAAGACTGCAGTGCCCAGCACCTTTAACAAACTACAGTTCACAGAATTCTTTGGGGAAAACTATGTGCTTTAAATGTATTGTGTGGGTGTTGATTCTGGTTGTTTTCCCTTTCTGAGGTCAATATTTGCCAAAATGATTGCAGCTGTCTCTTTAGCAATAATCTCTTGCCCCTAGCAATGAACTGTATATCTGTTGTGATCCACTACCAAGATAAACATGACCACAGACCACAGCCTCCGACCATAGACAAATACCCATTCTACTATATACAGTGTTGCTGAAGGCTAGGTTGTAAAGCAATGTTTGAACACACCCTGGGCTTCAGCCCGCATTCTTATGACTTCTTAAACTTATGCCTTCCCATGAGATCTGTCCTACGCTATGATGGATCCAATGTGTTTTACTCATTTCCTTAAGCCTGCGTTCACTTCCAAAAGGTGGGGCTACATTTTTGAAATGCTGGATTTCAGGCAGACCTGAACAGTATGTATGAAAAGCCAGCAGGCGAAGGTAGTTATTGCAGCTAATTGAGAAGGCAGATTGGAATCCAAAAGGGTCAAGAAAAGTGCATTAATCTATCTTGATAATCTAAAGAATTTGGGAATTCAATACCCTCTCAACATGATTCTAGTTTAGACTTCGCAAAAAGATTGCAGGCTCATGGGCATAGCCAAGGGGGGCAGGGAGGGGCATCTGCCCCTCCAAATCAATAAAAAATACATAGCAAACAGAGGTTCTGCCCACCCCCCAACCAAAGGTCTGCCCCTCCTAACGAAAATCCTGGCTACGCCCATGTGTAGGCTAACGTAATTAACACAGAATGCTGCATAGAAGCTTTCCCCTTACTCAGAGCAAAACTTCAGAAAACACATGTCTAAAAAGGGATATGGAGAGCTAGTGTAGCATGGCAACTTAAAGTATATATGTATTTCAAACAAACTGATTTAATATAGACATCTCCTCTTTACATGGAGCCCTGGGGAATGAAATTCTGTGGAGGGCGTGGGGACCGCAAGTCCCCTGCCATATTCTGATTCCAAACACTTCAGCTGTTTATAATTCACAGGAAATTTTGCATGGCAGTCCTAAGTGGTATGATACCGGTCTGAGTTTGTGCTGAGGATATGTTTCTCTCCTATGTTTTTATGTCAGCCTTCCACAACCTGGTTCCCTCAAGATGCTTTGCAACACAACTACCTCCAGCTCCAGCTAGGCAAAAATCAGAAAGGATGGAAGTGACAGTCCAGCAACATCTGGATGCCACCATGTTGAGGAAGGGTGATTTATGCAGTGCAGGGATGGTACAACCTTGGCTCTCCAGATGTTGCTTGATTGTATCTGCAGGGCCACAGGTTCCCCATGCCTACCCTTAAGCATCACTGGGAAAGTGTCTGGAGGATCCTAGCTTGGATACTAGATATGTACTTGCATGTATGGGTAGGTGGGTGAGCATTATCTGTGTGTCCATCTATCTATATCTATCGATATGTGTGTGTGTGAAGGGAACTGCTAGTTATATTATTTGAGTGTACAGCAACAACTAGAGGAAATGTGACTTCTGCAGTTATTGATGGGTTGTATCCAACTAAGTTTTACACAGCGAAGAACCATTGACATTAATGGACCTAGGTTTGTGACACTGGATACAACCCAATATTTGAGTACTGCTTAAAGAGTATTTGTAGCAAATGCCTTCCTTCCTTTCTCTTTCTTTCTTTCTTTCTTTCTTTCTTTCTTTCTTTCTTTCTTTCTCTCTCTCTCTCTCCCCCCCTCTCTCTCTCCCTAAATGCCTCTCCAAATTTTCTCTAATATACCAAAAAAGGGTATTTTTTAATTTTAAAAAATGAAAGAAAATACATTTTGAGGAACAGGGTCAGAGGTCTAAGACTCGCTAAGCACAACTTCACCCTGCACTATGTTTTGGGAAGACAGGACATACAATGTGTTTCCGTCCATTTATAGCCAGCCTGGAGATTTGTATACAGAGGAAATCCTCTTGATAGAAACCCCACTGGACTCAAGCACTGAGTCTAACTGCATTGCTCAGCAAAGGAAACAAGGAGTTCCGTTCTTCCCCAGGCCTTTCTGGTGTTGCCAAGGCCACTGAAGCCATGGATCTGCAGCAAAAATGTTAAGAACTCAGAGAGACAACCAAATGGGATGATGAGCATTGGCTACCTCTGCACTGGCTAGCATTGGGTCCCCAAACACTTTGCTACTTTCACACAGAATAACTGCCTTGCAGTGGTACCTCGGGTTAAGTACTTAATTCGTTCCGGAGGTCCATTCTTAACCTGAAACTGTTCTTAACCTGAGGTACCACTTTAGCTAACGAGGCCTCCTGCTGCCGCCGCACAATTTCTGTTCTCATCCTGAAGCAAAGTTCTTAACCCGAGCTACTGTTTCTGGCTTAGCAGAGTCTGTAACCTGAAGTGTCTGTAACCTGAAGCATAAGGATTTCTTCACTGGATTAGACCCAAGTCCATTTGCTCTTTGTTCAATACTAGCCAGCTGGATATTTCTAAAAGCTCAGAGCCAAACTAGATGTTACTTTAATTGTTAGCAACCACAAGTGTTTTTCTTTTCTTTTCTTTTAAGTCAGCATGGGGTCCCAGTTTGCAGTGGAGCCACATTGCACAGAAAGTTTTAACTTTTCCCTCCCCAGCAAGTTTCAACACACACACCCCTATGCCACAGTTAGAATCACACCTCCAATAAGCTCAATGAGATGAACATCCACAGGCTCTCCAAATGTTGTTGGACTCCACTGCTCATCGATCCCAGCTCAGTGGAGGCTGGTCCATTAAGGTTAAGGGGTTGCCATTCCACCAGCCTCAGCCAGCCCCCACTTCCCTGCTTTTTAACAACCAATCCAGAAGGTCACATTTGATGCCAGCTTCCTCCTCCTCTTCTCCTCTTTCTTAGGCTCATTGTTGCCTTTGTAGAACTTAGCAGGGAGGAGGATGGAGGAAACTAGACTTTGTTGTCTCTGCTTGCAGTTGGCTGTGTCTCCACCCACTGCTGGGCTCCCCATCAGTCCCTATGTGCACCAACCACCACTGTCCAGCCTGCATGGCCAGTGGTCAGAGGTGACTGAAATTGCAGTTCTACAATGCCTCCAGGTCCACAGGTTCCCCACCACGTCCTGTGAGTTCTGTGGGGAAGGAGGGGGAAGGAAGCACAGATGTAGAGCTAATAGCAGCCTTAGGGGGATTTCAGATGGGGGGGGAGCAGAGAAAGCACAGGGAAAAGAGATTAAACCCTTCCTGGATCTTCAAAGCACCCTACAGCGCTACTAATCAGTACAACAATAACATGGGGAGATCCTAATCATCTCCTGCATCCTGCCTGTTTTCTGTGCATCAGGGATGGGAAACCAATGGCCCCACAGATGTTGCTGGACTCCAGCTCCCATCAAGCTCCACTCAGCACAGCCCATGGTGAGGGATGAACTATTATTCCATCGCATTATCATTTTAAGATAGCTTCATCATCACAATAACAATGCAATGAGACGCAAGAATGTGTATATTAGTCAAAACAAATAGATATGTTTGCCTTGAAATGCTGGTGATTTGTTTAAAATAAAAATAAAAATTGTTGTGGAAATGTGCAGAAGTGAGTTTTAGAAGGGAAACATGAGATACGTGGAGAATGAAATTAACAGATTTGTCCACCCTGAGTGGGAGCAGACTATTGTTGACTTTTATTCCCAAGCAGGTTACAGGTGTGAGGACGCAGTTCCAAATGAAGACAGCAGTAAAGAGCAAAGGGTTAACCCACCTACCCCCCCACACACCCCAACAGTAGGGACCCAACAACAGGGACCCAATCTAGATCGGGATGCTCTGCACCTGCACTTATTTTTATAAAGCAATTGCTAATTGAGCAAATGGTGGTGTTGTTCACTTTGATGGTAAAGGTAAAGGTAAAGGTACCCCTGCCCGTACGGGCCAGTCTTGACAGACTCTGGGGTTGTGCGCCCATCTCACTTAAGAGGCCAGGGGCCAGCGCTGTCCAGAGACACTTCCGGGTCACGTGGCCAGCGTGACATCGCTGCTCTGGCGAGCCAGAGCCGCACACGGAAACGCCGTTTACCTTCCCGCTGGTAAGCGGTCCCTATTTATCTACTTGCACCCGGAGGTGCTTTCGAACTGCTAGGTTGGCAGGCGCTGGGACCGAGCAGCGGGAGCGCACCCCACCGCAGGGATTCGAACCGCCGACCTTTCGATCGGCAAGTCCTAGGCGCTGAGGCTTTAACCCACAGCGCCACCTGCGTCCCCCACTTTGATGGTACTTCCACCTTAAAATTTCCCCGCTTTGCAAAGATGAGCAGGACTTATATCTGTGAAATAAATTAAAGAATTTTTTAAAATTCATTTTGAAAAAGAACACTCTTTGCTGAGGAATCATGCAGTTTTAATGTCTAGCAAATCTCCTTACAGGAAACTGAATTCGGACCTGCTCTAGGATATAATCAACACTTGGTGAGAAAAGAGTAACTGGAAGTGACCGGCATCATTACCCGATTCTGATGCAAGTTTCTTGAAACAATTATAATGTTCTGACTCATGAGAACAAGGAGGTTTTTTTGTACACTGTTCAGTTAAGATGTGCCATTGCTCCATCTTAGCCCTTATACAGAAATTTCTTTTCCTCTCCAAGAGCCCCTTGTTTCAAGGCATTAGATTACTGACATTATTTCTTTTTCTTAAAAAAAGACTCTATTAAGGTTCCATGTATGCACATGTAAAATGAGTAGGCATTCTGCAGTAGATTTGGAGAGGGGGGTGGCAAATCAATCCTTCCCAGGGAACTCTGGGAATTGGAGATCTTCCCTGCTCTTAAGTAACCAACTACAGTGTACAAAAGCATAGTATAAAGAGCAGCAGGTGAGCATCCAAGACGTCATAAGGAAGCAAAATACACTGGATGAAAAGGGCAAGAATGGCTTGCCTTAAAATAACACACACAAAAACCAAGTAGCACTCCATAAGTCTTAGCTTATGGCATAAGGTAAGTGAGAAAAATGATTTAAAAACCTTATCATCAATGGAATAGCAACTCAAAAAGAAAAATGATCTGCAGATGCAAGGCCAGGAGCCGTACATGTATAATTCAGTGATGTTGTGCTTTTGCACTGCATATTTATTTGCTTGAATTTTTAAAAAAGGTTTTCTAAAGTGTACCTTCTTTTGTTACATGGGGCGGTATCCCACTAAACAGCTCCACTAGCACAAGGTCTGTGCAATGGAACTTCACTGCTGTCTCGTTTTTCCATACAACCCCTAAATCCATTCTGGGGGTTCCCCACACACACACACCCCAGAGCAGATTTAGGGGGGTACAGGGCATCCACAGGAAGAGGAGAGGGCAGGGGAGTCCCACTGCTCAGCTAAAACTATTTTTTCAGAACGGTTTAGCTGTATACCACCCATGGTATCTACCCAAGGGTAGAGTTTGTGGCTTCGAGAACACTGTCCAACCATCTCGTCCTCTGTCGTCCCCTTCTCCTTGTGCCCTCCATCTTTCCCAACATCAGGGTCTTTTCCAGGGAGTCTTCTCTTCTCATGAGGTGGCCAAAGTATTGGAGCCTCAGCTTCACGATCTGTCCTTCCAGTGACCACTCAGGGCTGATTTCCTCAAGAATGGATACGTTTGATCTTCTTGCAGTCCATGGGACTCTCAAGAGTCTCCTCCAGCACCATAATTCAAAAGCATCAATTCTTCGGTGATCAGCCTTCTTTATGGTCCAGCTCTCACTTCCATACATCACTACTGGGAAAACCATGGCTATAACTATGCGGACCTTTGTTGGTAAGGTGATGTCTCTGCTTTTTAAGATGCTGTCTAGCTTTGCCATTGCCTTTCTCCCAAGGAGCAGGCGTCTTTTAATTTTGTGACTGCTGTCACCATCTGCAGTGATCATGGAGCCCAAGAAAGTAAAATCTCTCACTGCCTCCATTTCTTCCCCTTCTATTTGCCAGGAGGTGATGGGCCCAGTGGCCATGATCCTCGTTTTTTTGATGTTGAGCTTCAGACCATATTTTGCGCTCTCCGCTTTCACCCTCATTAAAAGGTTCTTTAATTCCCCTTCACTTTCTGCCATCAAGGTTGTATCATCTGCATTTCTGAGGTTGTTGATATTTCTTCCGGCGATCATAATTCCGGCTTGGGATTCATCCAGCCCAGCGTTTCGCATGATGAATTCTGCATATAAGTTAAATAAGCAGGGAGACAATATACAGCCTTGCCGTACTCCTTTCCCAATTTTGAACCAATCAGTTGTTGCATATCCAGTTCTAACTGTAGTTTCTTGTCCCACATAGAGATTTCTCAGGAGACAGATGAGGTGATCAGGCACTCCCATTTCTTTAAGAACTTGCCATAGTTTGCTGTGGTCGACACAGTCAAAGGCTTTTGCATAGTCAATGAAGCAGAAGTAGATGTCTTTCTGGAACTCTCTAGCTTTCTCCATAATCCAGCCCATGTTTGCAATTTGGTCTCTGGTTCCTCTGCCCCTTCGAAATCCAGCTTGCACTTCTGGGAGTTCTCGGTCCACATACTGCTTAAGCCTGCCTTGTAGAATTTTAAGCATAACCTTGCTAGCGTGTGAAATGAGTGCAATTGTGCGGTAGTTGGAGCATTCTTTGACACTGCCCTTCTTGGGGATTGGGATGTAGACTGATCTTCTCCAATCCTCTGGCCACTGCTAAGTTTTCCAAATTTGCTGGCATATTGAGTGTAGCACCTTAACGGCATCATCTTTTAATATTTTAAATAGTTCAGCTGGAATATAATCACTTCCACTGGCCTTGTTATTAGCAATGCTTTCTAAGGCCCATTTGACTTCACTCTCCAGGATGTCTGGCTCAAGGTCAGCAACCACACTACCTGGGGTATACGAGACATCCATTTCTTTCTGGTATAGTTCCTCTGTGTATTCTTGCCACCTCTTCTTGATGTCTTCTGCTTCTGTTAGGTCCTTTCCACTTTTGTCTTTTATTATGGTAATCTTTGTACGAAATGTTCCTTTCATATCTCCAATTTTCTTGAACAGATCTCTGGTTTTTCCCATTCTATTGTTTTCTTCTATTTCTTTGCATTGCTCGTTTAAGAAGGCCTTCTTGTCTCTCCTTGGTATTTTTTGGAAATCTGCATTCAATTTCCTGTATCTTTCACTATCTCCCTCGCATTTTGCTTGCCTTCTCTCCCCCACTATTTGTAAGGCCTCGTTGGACAGCCACTTTGCTTTCTTGCATTTCCTTTTCGTTGGGATGGTTTTAGTTGCTGCCTCCTGTATAATGTTACGAGCCTCCATCCATAGTTCTTCAGGCACTCTGTCCACCAAATCTAAAATCCTTAAACCTGTTCCTCACTTCCACTGTGTATTCATAAGGGATTTGACTTTCTTCAGTTTAAGCTTGAATTTTGCTATAAGAAGCTGATGATCTGAGCCACAGTTGTTCCTTTTATCTCTTGACTCCCTACTTTAGCATTCCAATCTCCTATAATGAGAAGAACATCCTTCTTTGGTGTCAATTCTATAAGGTGTTGTAAGTCTTCATAGAATTGGTCAATTTCAGTTTCTTCAGCACCAGTGGTTGGTGCATAAACTTGGATTACTGTGGTGTTAAAAGGTCTGCCTTGGATTCGTATTGAGATCATTCTATCATTTTTGAGATTGCATCCCAATACAGCTTTTGCCACTCTTTTGTTGACTATGAGGGCTACTCCATTTCTTTTACAGGATTCTTGCCCACAGTAGTAGATATGATGGTCATCTGAACTGAATTCGCCCATTCCCATCCATTTTAGTTCACTGATGCCCAGGATGTCAATATTTATTCTTGCCATCTCATTTTTGACCACATCCAACTTACCCAGGTTCATGGTTCTTACATTCCAGGTTCCTATGCAATATTTTTCTTTACAGCATTGGACTTTCCTTTCACTTCCAGGCATATCCGCAACTGAGCGTCCTTTCGGCTTTGGCCCAGCCACTTCATCAGCTCTGAATCTACTTGTACTTGTCCTCCGCTCTTCCTCAGTAGCATGTTGGATGCCTTCCGACCTGAGGGGCTCATCTTCCAGCGTCATAACTTTCATATGCCTGTTGTCTTTGTCCATGGAGTTTTCTTGGCAGGGATACTGGAGTGGCTTGCTGGTTCCTGCTCCAGGTGGATCACGTTTGGTCAAAACTCTCCACTATGACCTGTCCATCTTGGGTGGCCCTGCATGGCATAGCTCATAGCTTCTCTGAGTTATTCAAGCCCCTTCACCACAGCAAGGCAGTGATCCATGAAGGGGATACAACATTAAAACAAACAAAATCAAAGCAAGGTAGTAAATCTCAGGAATCACAAGGCTAAAACTATTCAACAAGAGAATAAAATAAATTTTAAAGGCTTGTGCAAACAGAAACATCTTTACCCAGCACCAAAAAGAGTGGCCACATTCACACCATTCATTTAAAGCATTGTTATATCACTTTAGACAGCCATGGTTTCCACCAATGAATTCTGGGAGCTGTAGCTTGTTATGGGTACTGAGAGTTATTAGAAGACCCATATTCCTCTCACAGAGCTACAGTTCTCTGAGTGGTTTAATGGTCAATCTCACTTCACAGCGGACTCTGGGAATTGTAGCGCTGTGAGGGGAATAGGAGTCTCCTAACAACTCTCTTTGGTGCGACGTGCTTGCAGCTCAGAACACAGACGTAGCCTGGATCAATAACTCACCCCTTGCTGTGTTGCATTCAGCAAAATAACTTCAGCTCATTATAAGACATTCAACATCCTTCCTGGATTCCTCCTCTCTCCTCCTGGAATCCCAGCCATGTACTTTCTTATGAGGAAACTTAATTGTAAACAGCCTCTGCCAAGAAGGCTTTGAAAAATGTTCCCTCATTAGTTGCTTAACCTTCCTGAATAATAGATGAAACAGATTTTTTTAAAAAGTGCAATTCATCTTTAGGGCTCTGTGTCATAAAAATGTAAAATAATGTAAGCAGAGCTCAGTCATCATGAATGCAGTGAGAAAAAGCAGTCCCTTTATCCATTTTAAGCTGTAGTGAATAACAGAGGTGAGAGATTATCTAACTCAGGATTGTTATCAAAGTCGCCTATAAAGAGATGTGGTTCCTTTGGCTACATTTATTATAACAGAGCTGTGAAGCCTTCAAATTAAGCTCTTTTTTCCTTGTCTATCCCCAGCGTTGCATAATTATTCTTGTATTATTTAAAGAAGACATCCCATTCCTGCTTAAATGCAGCACTGGAAGAGTCTGGGTTGGATTTCCTACTGGTTTTTAAAAGGTTAACAGCATCTACCACTGAAGTGCAGAGTTCATCTGTCACACTCCTTAGTGGTTAGCTAGTTTAAACTCTGGACTCTGGGCAGGGGGTGCTCTTTAGATCACATTTGCTTTACTGAAGGGCCACGATTCTTCATAGGCAACCTTCTGTGGGCCACATGCCTGTGGTGCACAGGGCCAGCCATAAACAAGAAAGTGGATGGTGCAATGGGCGTGACTCTTTCCTTTGTTATGGTGGGCTATATCAGAGGTAGCTCTAGTGACACAGAGCTTCTGGAGCACCCCAGCAGGCACAAACACTACCGTGTGCAATGGGAGAGGCAGGGGGCGCCAGATTTCGGCATCACAAAAATTTGGGACGCCAAGGTCTGCCACGAGCTACATTTCCAGCCCTTCCCCTCACAGAACTACAATTCCCAGACTGGTTTAAGAACCAATCCCTCTTCCCAGGGAACTCTGTATAGTGGTACCTTGGGTTAAGAACTTAATTCGTTCTGGAAGTCTGTTCGTAACCTGAAACTGTTCTTAACCTGAAGCACCACTTTAGTTAATGGGGCCTCCTGTTGCTGCCGCGCCGCTGGAGCACGATTTCTGTTCTCATCCTGAAGCAAAGTTTTTAACCTGAAGCACTATTTCTGGGTTAGCGGAGTCTGTAACCTGAAGCATATGTAACCTGAAGCATATGTAACCTGAAGTACCACTGTATAACATTACACACCATGTGGAGGAAGCGAATAAGGAGAACCTATGTTCATTCTCTCCGAATACTGGAATTTTGGGGCATACAATGAAGCTGAACTTTGGGAAATTCAGGCTAGTATTTATTCACACAGCACATACTGTAGTTAAGTCATGGAATTTGCTCCCAAAAGATGCGGCGACGGCCACCAACTTTGATGGTTCAAATAGAGGATTGGATAAATGAATGTAGGATAAGGCTTTCAATGGCTATGTTCCACCTCCATTGTCAGAGGCTGTGTGCCTCTAAATACCAGTTGTCAGGTATCGCAAATGGGGAGAGGTCTGTTGCACTCAAGCGCTGCTTGTGCCCATCTGCTTAGCCATTGTAAGAACAGGATGCTGGAGTAGATGGGCCTTTGGCCTGATCCAACAGGGCTCTTCTTATGTTGTTAAGGCAGCTCCCTTTGTTCCTCTCAGATTTCAAACCTTATACTCATGGTGCATCACTATAGAGAAATGCATTTTGGCTGCCGCATCTGCCGATGGACTGCAGTGTTTAAACTGACCCTTAGCCTGCCAAGGAAAATTGAGGAAAACACAGGCCTCTCTTTCAGGGGTCTAATAAAAGTCGGGTGTTACCATTCTTACATTGTACTGATGTTAGATGATGACAACGATCCTGAAGTCTTTCCCCCACCCCTCTCCTGTGGCCTGTCCCCTGTGCTGCCTCTTTTGCGACTAGCTGGCTGAAGGTAAGTTGAACCAGTAATGAGTCAAAAAAAGTTTTTATCTGGTTTCCTCCACTCCCTTCTCTCCCTGGCATTAGTAAGGCTTGGAACAATAACAGGATGCAGGATGGGAAAAAGGCGGACACCCAGCTGGGAAACCTTGGAGACTGTAAAGCTGAACACTCCCTGTATTGCTTAATGCAGTGAAATAACGGATTTCACTTAGTTCTTTATATTCACTCTACTTTATCCAATCGAGGCTTGGAGGCTGATTTTGGATTCTTCCTGATTTGGAATAAAGCCCAGCCCAGGTAAGAAACATGGTCTTTGGGGAGTGAGGAAAGAGAGAATTGTTCTTGGGATTTTTAAATCTGCTACTTAAAAGCAGCTTTGTCAAAGTTTGGTGGACTAAGGTTCCCTTTAAAACATTGTGGTGGAACTTTGGCCCTCCAGATGTTGCTGAACTACAACTCTCATCGGATCCAACAGGCATGGCCAATGGCCAGGGATGGTGAGAAGTGTCGTTCGGCAACATCCAGAGGATCAAAGGTTCCCCACACCTGCTTTAAAGCATCCAATAGTCCAGGATGTACTTTTACAACAAGCTAGCTTTCTTGATCCTGCCATTGTACACAAACTGGGTTGCTGGGAAGGACTACCTGGAGTTGCCATAACAATCTCAGATGGCAAAGCGGAGGATTTGTGTTTTTGAGAAAGGATGTTCAGGTCAGGTCACCAAGAACCCAAGCCGCTGCCAATAAAAGTTTAACAAGGAAATTGAGGGGTGGGGGACAGAAAGATGTTCAGTTATCCAATGTGTACCTGGAGAGCCTTAATGCAAACATTTCTGTTTGAGAGACAGGAAAGCTTTCCCCAAAGAATGCTAGGAGCCATAGTTTGCTAAGCATGCTGGGAATTGTTTTGTGAGGGGATTAGCTGTCTCCTCACAAACCTCAGCAGCCAGGGAACTGCAGGTGGTATAAGCATGCTTCAAATGTATCCTGTGTGTGTGACCTTAGAACTAATATATGCCTTAAATTTTGTCATGTGGATCGACACTATGTAGCTGATTTATGTTAAATGAAATAGCCTGAGTTAGACTGGGCCCATAATATAAAGAATGAGGGATGGTGAGTGGACTGGGACCACAGAGCAACAAAGACTTAAAACCACCCTTCCCTCATATCATGGTCCTGATCCAGCTCAGGGGAAACAATACCAGCTATTTATTTAACAAAAATCATCCACACAACACCAAACCATGTGTAGTATTCAATTAAGGTTTACTCAAAGTAAGTCTATTGTAATTGATGGGCCAAACCTAGTCATGTCTTTCATTTCACTGGGTCTGCTATGAGTAAAACATATTTTTGTACCACCCTATGTAAAAAACATAATGTATACGTTGACACTTGTCTACTGTAAAAGTGTCAGATTTTCTTTCTAACAAATACTCTGCTAATATGTGAAAACACGGGCTGTAGCTTATTGCTGAACATATGTAGATGAATCAGAAATAAGACTTACAGAGTCAGATACATATGTGTATATATTGGCTGTTCTATCAAAAATTGATAAAATGGCCTTGAAAACTTGCTTTGATATCTTACTGGTTTGGGACAATAAACTGAGGCACAAGCCAGACAAGATGGAAATGCTCTTAACAGATGTTTCATCTGCCCAAGTTCAGCCTCTTCTGGTGTGGGCTGCACTCTCCCTAAAGCAGGGGTGTCGAACTGAGTCTGGCTAGTAAACCAGACCTTGACCTCTCACAAGCCTTGTTGGTCACTTTGAAAGGTGGACAGGGTTGTCAAATTTGTCAGTCACTTGACATCACCACAATGCCAGGCGAAACTTTTTAAACGTGTTTTCATTTGAAATCAAGTCAAAAGGGCAAAGTCTCAGGGGGTTTCAGGTTCGGCCAAGCAGCTGATGCGTGACACCTGCAAGCCCTGCTTTAATCCATCAGGGAGTCATGTCTTTACCTGCCTCATATCTGACAAAATATATGATGTCAGGATAGGTAGGCATAGCTTGGGGGAAATGGTCTTTAGAAGGCTTACTTAGACTTGCAGGACAGAGGTGCCCAGCCACCACACTTAAGGTTCAGAAAGGATAGGGAAGAGATTTGGTTCAGCCTTCCTGAAATATGAGAATGAAAAATACAGCTAGTCTTCAACATCAGTTCTTCTCCAGAATTTTGCAATGCAGTTTTCCTATACCCAGAAAATATGTACAAAGATGCATATAATAGAAGAAAGTGTGCATGGAACACATATATATGTTATAATAATATACAAAATTGCATTGTATTAGGGGAAATTGCACAAAAATGTGAATATTAGACAAAACAGCCTACAAAATATGTGTGTGTTAGGATGTTAGTATAATGCCTTATAGAGCTGTTGTAATGATGACTGAGAAAATGCATAAAAAATACTTAGAGCACTGCAAAGAGCTATGCAGTCTTTTATCTATTGTTAAATATATATATTTTAAAAACTTATATATGTCTGGAGAAAAGGATTCTGATTTGTTTTTAGTTCTCAGATGAGCAATTCACTTTGTCAAGTTTTGGGAAATGAGGACACACATCAGCCCAGAATAACTGGTTAGCTTCACGTATGGAAAGTCCCAAGCTGTTTTAGGCTTCAACCATTCATGTGAAGATTATAGCAAAAACTGTACAGATTCAAGTATGAAGCTTAATTTATGTAGAAGCAGGAAAATGCATGTATGCATTGAATAGGGTTGCCAACTGTTCAGACCCCAAGATGCAAAGGGGCAAAGAGCTTGTGAACAGAGAGGTGGAACCTGGCAGATCAAGGGGCCCCTTGTGGAATGGGGCAAAGTGGGGATTCTATGGGGGCAAATGACTGCATGTGGAAGGTCAATGTGAGATCTTCACCATGCCCGGTGTCATGAGGGTGGAGCCTGATGGGGTTGGAGGAAGAGGGAAAAGCAAATGGCAAACATTCTCAAACTTAGCAGAAAGTCACCCTGAGATATTACTCCATTCCCTGGAGAGCCCAAAGGTCAGACTACACACTCTGGTCCCTTCCAGATGACCTGTTTATTGAACCTCCATCCTGATTTGTTTGCAGAGAGATCATTGGCTACTTAATGAGCATTTGCTCTCATTTGTTTACCATTTGTTCACCATAGTGTCAGAGCAAGTGTTATCCCGCACTTTCTGAGGCATTTTCCTATAGCTTTCCTTATGACAAAAAGTTTATGGGGGGTGGGTTGTGGGGGCTGTTTCACAAGAGCTGCCAATCAGTTTTAATTGCACAATTTGAATTACCGTAGCTGGTACGTGGTCAAAAGCCACCCCAAAGGAGTGATGGCATGGAAATGCCTTGTGTGTCGAGAAACTGAGGAGACCTGGATTCAAATCCTCACGCAGCCATGAAGCTCCTGGGTGACCTTGAACTGGTCGTCCCATCTCTCTCTCAGACAGGTTTGTCCTGAGGATGAAGCACAGAAGACCTTGTACACCACCTTGAGCTCTTTGGAGGAAAGTTGGGGTTCCATAAATAAAATAACAGAAGAGATCAAGGGGTAAACTTTCACTTAAACAGTTAACAGTTTGCAAAGAGCTTTGCCAAGCTGAATAGACTTGCCTCATATCCTGCTTTTGTTGAAGCAAAATGGAGTAATTGAAAACAGGATATATGTAAAGGGATTTGTATAGTCTTTTTAACCTTTGGAGGCATTTTTGATGGATTGCCTTTGCCAAGTTGAATTGTATGAACATCAGATACTGTTTAAAGAGAAATCCCTCTCTTTCTCCTCTTCTCAAGAAAACAGAAATCACATGGCTTCCTAGCACAGTAGTAATTGGCATTTGAGTGCCCTTCTTCGACAACAGAGGGAGGAGATATTATTTGGGTGTTTGTTTGCATTTGTTAATTTATGCTAGATGGGGGGAAAGCAGAAGCAGGTTCGGTTTCTTGCAGCACAACAAACTTGGCTGCAAAGTGCAGGAAAATCTACAAACATACCCCTTCCTTTTAGGGTACCCACATGTTCTACTTCAGTTGTCTATTTGAAAGTGTTGCCTGTTTGAATTGCTCAAAGTCCAGTCCAGCATCAGTTTAAAGAAGGGAGAGTAAGTTGCTAAGTTGCTCACCAACAATTATCACCTGGATAGCAAACAGGGGTCACCTCACTACAGTCTTCCACACTGTGGCAAGAGGTATTCCTAAATGACTTGATGGGTGGGGCAGAGCTGCTATGGCAGCTTCCCAGCATGTGGGTGGCTGCTGCTGGAGAAGGAGGGGTGAGGTGATGGGGAGTCAGGCGTGGTGCAAGTGCACCAGCAGGAGTGCCAGATTGCATTTTACACCATGCTGACCTCTCCACCCACTCAGTAAGCAACAGTAACCCACCTGCTGGGAAGCTAGTATAGTGGCTCTGCCTCATCTAGTGAGCAGCTTCTGGAGGCACTGTTTTGAATGACAGTAATTATTTTTTCCATTTCTAACTCTCCATATGCATTGGCATATGCAAATTGTATGTAGACCTGTATACTGTTTTGTCCTCTTATTTTGATGGTGCATAAGTAGCCATCCTTGAGTGATAGCGGTGATAGTGGTGGAGGGTAGTTTCTTACAATGCAATCGATTTGGCAGGGTATACATGAATAATGGGTGTGAACCACACACACACATATTCCTTTTCAAGCTAGGCTAGGCATAGTCTGAAAGAACATGAAATAGCTGAACCTAAGCAAGTTTGAATTTGGTTAGTACCTGGATGTACAACTGCTTGTTATGTGCCCTGAGTTTGCTGCCTTGAGTTCCCTAATGAACAAACTGCACAAACCATTGCAACCAAAACAGATAACCATGGTCAGATTTTGGGACAAGCATTCATGCTTTAGTAACCCCCAAAATGGACTTCTTCCATTCACTCTACATGAAGCAGTCCTCTATAAGCATCCCAGAAACTTCACTTGGAATAAAATGCCACATCAGACTTCTCACTGCGTGGAGTATTTCACTCCAGTATCATTCAGCCTGTCTTTGCTACATAAGCACATAAAGCATAAGAAAAGGGAGCATGTGGTCCTCCAGAAGTTGTTGGCCTGTGGTCAAGGATTAGGGGGATTGCAATCAAGCAGTCACCAGGGGCCACAGGTTCCCCACTCTGGAAAAGAGCACAGTCCTGCTGGATCAGACCCAGGCCTATCTAATCCAGCATTCTGTTCTCACAGAAGTCCACCAGATGCATATAGGAAGATAACTTCTGACAAGGAGTAGGAACTGCATCAAAGAAAAAAGGAGGGCGTATCCAGCATTTCCCCCCCCCCCCCATTTTCTGACTTCCTCTATGCTTATCTGTACACAAACAGAGAAATGTGAAAGCCTCCTTATCGCTTGGCGGCGCAAGGAAGTTCCACCAGTTACCCTGGTGCTCCACGGGAGATCATCAATGCTCCTAAGAAATGATCTTATATTGAGTTGAAGCATCTAGCTCAGTATTGACTACAGATAGTGCTCACAAAGGAGCACCCCCAACCCTACCTAGCGATGCTGGGGACTGAATTTGGGGCCTTCTGCACCCAAAGCAAATGCTATCCCACTGACAATGAGATCTTCCCACTTTTTTCCTGTTGGGGTTGGGGGGAATCCTAGAGCTATGATCTCCTGCAATCTGACCTGCCCTCCTCATACACCACTGCCTGCTAGATTAGACCAGAGGCCTATCTAGTCCAGCATTCTGCTCTCATAACCACCAATGGGAAGCTGGCAAGCAGGACATAAGAACATCAGGAGTGCCCTGCTGGGTGAATCTGCCAGTTTTGGTTCTCTTAGCTCTTAGTTCTCTTAGTTCTCACATGAAAATTTGCCAGCATTTTAGTGCATGATAAACTCATGCTGGTGTGTAGATTTCACTAATATGCATGCTTCTACTAGCCGTTTCCCCAATTTCATGCATTTTGCATGTTATTATTTCTATTTCCCCTAATATATTCATTTTTGTACACATCATTTGGTTCAAGAAACACATCACAAAATTCAGAGAAGGGCAAATTTTGAATGATCCCTGCATTTCAGTTCACATATCGTTTTGAGAAATGTGAATTTAGTAGCTTCTCGCTAAAATTAGAACAAACCTGAATTCCCTGCCCGATCCCTACCCAAGCTACATTAATCCATTGTCTTTGTCTTGCCAGGGATAGAATAGCATGACCTTTAGGTCTCCCATAGTATCCATTGAAATCACTGGAGTTTCCATTCTTCTGCCATCTGCAGGAAGCCAGCCATCTGGCCATCCTCTGCCCATTCCTCACTTCCCAGCCAGCTCATGGAAACCTTCTGACAGCACAGAGGTGGAACTGAACACGTCCGCAGAGTCAGGGTCACAGTTTCTCATTCTTCAAATTTCAAACTCAGTTCTCCACAGTTCTACAGCAATTTGAGAGTTATTGTTATTTTTTAATCCTCATGAAAACTCGCTGGTAGTTTGGTGTGTATTTCTCCTAATAAACACATTTTTGTATGCAGTTTCCCTAGTGTACTCATCTTTGCAAGCAAATTCCTCTAATGTAATGCATTTTTTATGTTATCTTCGTGGATATATTCATTTTTATGCATGATTCCCCCTAATATATGCAGTTTCATAAACATTGGTTGGTTGGACAAGTGTATCACAAAATTCAGGTAAATGCAAATTTTGAAGGATGACTACATTTCAGTCCTTGTATTGTTTCAGAAAGTATGGATATGATAAATTCACCTTTAAATGTGAACTGAACCCAATTTCTTCCCCATCCCTACTCCTGAAGAACCTTTGTGAATGGTGAGATGTGGTTGTTACAGACTAACCACTCCCTTTCAAAAGATTGGTTTTGTAGAACTATTTTACAAAGCCACTCCAGCTGTGAACTTTCTTCCTGGCACTCAGCACACTTTTTGCTCTGCTCAGAGCTCTTGGGTGCCAAAAGGAACTCAAAGTGGGTGGAGATGCAAAACAATGTGATCTCATGAACAGTCAGAGGCTTGCAAACTGTTGGCTGTTGCCCTCTGTCACCTCTGTGCCAAACTGTAAATGTTGTATCTTTTTCTAGCTCACTCCCAACAACATCATCCAGGCCAAGAAATCCTAATAAGCACAGGTTCTATTAAGGATCTGAATGTGAAAAGTGTTTCCTGCTGAAATAAGTAAAATTAAAAGCAACTGTGTGATCACAGAAGTAATTAAAGCTATGAGGCCCACTCATAGCTAGTTTACAACATGGTATGGGCATTTCCTTTGCTAGGTCATATTTATCTACTCATGAAGCAACATGGGTACAACAGGGCCACACATTTAGATCCATCCCTGAGATCATGCAACCCTTCCCAGTTTCAAACACACAGATAGTGTTGGGTGAATCTGGACCTCAAAAACACATTGATGGTTTAACATTAAAAAATATTTTCCCCTGTTCTATCTGTTAGCAAAGTCACTTAATTAACACAAAGTCCAGAGAGAAAATACCTGATATCATTTTACTGAGCAAAACTGAACAAAAACAGAGTATAATTTGAGGAGGAAGGAACAGAGAGGTTTTGTCTTTCTTTCTTCAGGCCTTGCAGAGAAATTTAATTCAGTTCACATTATATGCAGAATTTATCACATTTGCACTTTCCTATATACTATGAGAAGTGAAACATAGCCTTCCATTGAAATTTGCACTTATTCAAACTTTGTAATGCAATTATCTAACCAACCAGTGTTTACAAAAATGTATATATTAGGTAAAAGTAGGCATAAAAATGAGTATGTTGATGAAAATGACATACATTACATTTGGAGAACTTGCTTGCAAAAATGTGTACATTATTCAAAACTGCATACAAAATGTATTTATTAGGAGAAATTTGCACTAAAATGCTGAATAATTTTTATGAGGATATTTTGAAAGAAAATGTGTAAATTGCTGCAGAAATGCAGAGAACCAAATTTAAGACTGGAAAAATGAGAAAACGGGAGAATCAAAACTGCCAATTCCTTCCATCTCAATTCCTTAGGTTCATGGTTCAATGGAACTTAAGAACCCTGTTTAATTAGGCCAAAGGCTCATCTAACTCAGTATCCTCTTCTCATAGTGGCCCACCAGAACTTTGATCAAGACAGTGTTCCATTTTCAAAATGTAACCTCTGTTTTATTTGGGGTGCAGGGGAAGAGAGCTAACTTAAAGGAAACTAAGATGCCTTGAACTTTTTTGACATGTTGTGATAATTGCAAAACTGCTTAGTGCAGCATTTTATGGAATGAACTAAGATGACCATTTCTGCTGTTGCTTCAAAGTCCAAAGGCACTAATACTCATCTGGTGGGTGTAATTCTCTAGCAGAAGCAACAGGATAAGGTATCACCATTTCTCATTTTTAATGCCCTTATTTCCTATTTTGCCTTCTTTAAAATAGACCTTGCATGAATGTTGTATGCACTCCTAAAGTGCCTATATCAGGAATGACCCTTTTTGGTCAAAGGTAGAAATAATTACCTCTAGTAATTTTTAAATAACTAGAGGTTCTTTTAATGCACACAGAGAGCTAGATGATGTTTTCTTCGTAACTTTTGATGGTCCATAATTATGAGCTAATCAGACATGCCTGATGTGGAAGCTGGAGAGGAATAATGTGGCAGTAATAAGAACTCAGTAACTAGAGACTGAAATCAAAATAGTCACTGTTGTAATACTGGAAGATACTGGATACAGAATCTTCTTTCCGGGGTTGCCTCTAGACTTTCATTATTTTGCACTGGAGCTTAGTTTTGAACACTTAAAGTGGAGTGTTCAGTCATCCTGGGGCAACAGTTCCACTTTTAAAAAAGGACTTTTGCAGTTAGGAAAGTGACAGAAATGTGCTGAACAGTGGGTGATGAACAACTGATTGTGCTACAGGCTGTATAGTGAATGTAGATAGAGATTGATTCTCCCTCTAATAAGAATTCTTCATGGAAGATCTCCTGAAGATCTCCTGTTTTGCTTAAGGGATGTTTCCTCTAGATCACTGAGTAGTTGCAATAATGCAACTTCAGTGAGGATCAGGAGAAATTTTCTGCTGGCTGCTTGAGAGAGAGGAAGAGGAAAAAATGGAGACTTTAAATGCATCTGCATTTAATTGTTTTAACTAGTCATACGTTTCATTTGTGCATCTAATTTTATTGATCTGTGACTGCTGTAAATAATTCATTCAGTTAATGAGAAGACTGTAAGCACCATGTAAGCAAATCAGGATGACTGCTCATTGTCATATAACGTTGCAGCAAACAAATCATAATGAGCGCTCAATAAAGACCGGATATAGTATGACTTCTGTGTAAGCCTTGGGCAAGCAAATCAGGATGAATGCTTGATTAACAGGTTGCCTGGTGAAGCTCTGATAAAGGTTGGATATGTCACTCTCTGTGGTAAAGGACCACAGATTGAGGGCTTCTCAATAGTCCACTTCTTTACTTGAGATGTGGCTTGGAATTCTCACCACCGGCCAAGGTTGTAGAGAGATGCAAGTGTCTGTGTGTATTGTTCAGTTTCCTTGGAATGAAGGACAGCAAAGACTGTGGTGTCTTTAGGATATATGGTTTATCTGCACATATTTACAGCCTAAGCCTATGATGAAGGGGCTCACAGCATTAGGTCTTGCTTCTCCCATAGCAACAGCCTTGGATCCCAGGAGAAATCAGGCATGACTCTGTCTCTCAGCTGCCCAGCCTGCTTCTAGCCTCTAGCTTGCACACCCCTCAGCTGGGACTTTTGTCTTTCTAACCACAAGCCAGGTGGGGGAGTGAGGTACCCATTTCCCTTGTGTCATAGAGACACTTCCTTTGGCATCTTAATGGCCCATACTTAGACCATTACCTCACCAGGAAGCTGGCCTGCCTATTTCAGCAATTGAATCCTTGTTGGATCCAGGAATTAGAAGGGACTCAGGCATATAGCCTAACCACTCCCCACACAACACTAATACAATAAGGTAGTTGCTCAGGTTCATAGTAAAACACAATCAAGGCCAGTCATTGCACTAGTTCTAGCTTCTGAACGGCAACTTCTTGTAAAACACATGATAAGAGTCAATCCTTGAGATCACCTGATCATGAATGAAAGCACTACCAGATATCTGGAGAAGGGGACTGAGGAAAGTTGCATGTATAAAAGCTGATAGAAGACTTTGGTTGGGAGAGAGGATACAGATGAGGTGCAGAAGTGTAGTAAGAGTTTCTTTGCTCCTTGGCATGGTGTTCCAGAAAATTTGCTTACCACAGCAATTTCCTAGTCAGCTGATGGCCTTCTGGATACATACAGTATATCCCAAATGTCCTGTTATATGTTTATGTCTGAACCCTCATACATGCCCAGCTTGCATGAGAACCCTAACATACCGTTTTTGATGAGAAACAGAGCGTTGTATGTGGAGACAAAGGTGCATTGTTCTAAAAGTGTGAGTGTTCCAACCTTTATACCAAAAAAAGAACATTCCACAGCAAGAACTAACAAAAGAATTATTACAAGGAAAAGAGAGTAGGCATCCTACAGAGACAGTAAACCATGTGAGATAAACATAGACATATACACCATGGCAGCATTTTACTGTAGCTACATTCCTAGCACTCCCGCTGAAAGATAAAAGACCTTAGGATCCTAAGAAGCATAAGCATAGAGAGTGAACATGGCATGTGTTATGGGACTCATGAAAAATAGGGATAGAGGCAAGATTATACCTTATCTAGGAGGCTCTGGACCAAAATTCAGAATGAAGATATCTATATCTGTGAGAATTAAGCTCTCACCTCTGAAACCATCACCTTGTCAGGCAATAGAGATCTCGCCCTTTCCTTGGTCTGATCTCCAGCAGAGTGCTAAAACTCAGAGTGGCGTGAAGTGGGGTGGAAATTGTTAGAGCTTTAGGGTGCTGCCCGAACCTGTGCAAAACCTGTCCTTGAACATGATTTGGAGTCTCATATACTTGCATGTAAAATGACTTGCAAAAGGGGACAGGAAAAGATTCCTTTCAACTATAAAGTTTAATGATTGTTCTCAAGATTATCATGGTGTCTATGGAGGTGAGCAGGGCAAATTCATATGTTCGGGCAAAACAAACTTTATCTTACTATTTCTAAGTGTTATCAATTAAGCCTTAAATGGAATCGGTGTTTGTTTGAAATCCAACTTACAAATCCCTGAGGAAACTAATTAGCAGGCTTTCCTGGTGGCGAAATAGTTTATCCATATATGCTTCCTTCCAATCAGTCAAAAAGCCTGATGTTTCATTCTACATCACAAGCAGGGTAAGGGGTCACTGAGAGGTTGATACTTCAATATAACACAAGCAAGATTGAAGCCCTGATCCATAAAAATGAACCAAAGAAAAGTCATATCAAGTGTCCCTAATTTCAGCCTAGTGAATAGTCTTTGTTTTGCTCATCTCTGTATAGGGATGGCGGGGGGGAATTCAATTCAGTTCACAAATAAAGGCAAACTTACCTTGTTTACACATGAACTAAAATACAGCCATATTTTGAAATTTGCATTTCTCCAAATTTTAGAATGCAGTTTCCAGCCAAGTATTGTAAACAAAAATGCATATGCTAGGGTAAAATGTGTATGGAATGCATATATTTGTGGAAAATAATATACAAAGATGCATTATATTCAGGGAAATAGCTCTGCAAAAAATTGTATATCGGGAAAAATTATAGACAAACGTGTTTATCAGGAGAAATTTGCACTAAAATGCTGGTGAATTTTCATGAGGACATTTAAAAGGAAAAATTGCAAAATGATGTGGAAACATGAGGAACTGAACTTGAGAATAGGCTATCAATGGTTACAAATCCTGATGGCCATGTTCTACTTCCACTGTCAAATCTCTAGATACCAGTTGCTGGTAACCACAGGAGGGGAGAGCAGTGTTAAGTTCATGTCCTGCTTGTGGGTTTCCCATAGGCATTGGGTTGGCCATTGTGAGAACAAGATTCTGGACTAGATGGGTCATTGGGCTGCTGTCAGTGTGGTTCATGATATGATGAGTCCTGCCCTGGCTGAAACAGGTCTTTAGTTTGATCCAGCAAGGACTCCCAGCTCAGTGGCAGAGCTCATGTGTTGTGTGTGTGTGTGTGTGTGTGTGTGTGTGTGTGTGTGTGTGTTTAAAAAGGTCTTAGGTTCAGTTGTTCTAATCTTCAGACAGAGGTGGGAAACTCTGACACCTTGGAAGGTTGCTATCTGTCACTGTAGATGCGAGTGGGGAACCTGAGGCCTGAGGACAGCATGTGGCCCTCCAGGGTTCTGGGATTGCCCCAGGCCATAGCCCTCATTTGTCCTGCTCCATGCCCTCTGAGTATTTTTGCCTGGCTGGAAAGTGTCCATGGAATACCTGTCAACTTACAGATTTGAAAATAAGGGACCAGCAGCCTTGAAAATAAGGGACTAGCAGCCAAAATAAGGGACCTGCAGCCTCACCTGTTCCAGGCACTCAAGTCTTCCTGTCCTCCTGCAGTCTGGTCAAACTCATGCTGGGTAGCTTCGAGAACACTGTCCAACCAACTTTGTAACCAGAGGTTCAACTGAATAGAATCTGAATCACATGTACCACAAGGCCTATGCAGCCTCAACTTAAGATGGCTCCCCGGCCTGGCTTTGCACTGCAAAGTTTGCAGCAGCACGTGCAAGAAAATGGCGTCCAGCATTCAAAAAACCCCTCAGCTTGCATTAACTAGCCACACACAAGGCATGCAAGCTCCACCCCCCAGTCGTTCTTAGACTTCTTATTGGGTGAGCAACACAGCCAAGCAACACAGTTGGAGCCTCCCTCCTCCCTGGCCAGCAGGGAGGGAGAGGAGCTGCTTCCTTTGAAATTTAAGGGACATCATTTAAGGGACATTTAAGGGACATCCATCAATAAGGGACAGCAGCGGGACATGGCGCTGGAATAAGGGACTGTCCCTTCAAATAAGGGACACTTGACAGCTATGGTCCATGGACTGTGATAACAATGTCGTTGGACCTGTGGTCTGATTCAGGGCCCTTCCAGACTTTCTTTTTATTGCACATTCATGATTATTTGTACTAATGACATGATCCTGTTTTTAATCCTATTTGCACTTGCAAACCTTTGGGGACGAACAGACTGATTCACTTCAAATCAGTGCATATCTGATAACTTTCTGCTGAGATCCCGTAGCTTTTTATACCACAAATAGGGGGGAGGGGGTTGCCCCACGTTTGTTATGCTACAACCCCTCCAGGCAGCAATAATGCAATAGCATTGGGGGAGTGTTGCAGAACAAACTAGAGCAGGATAAATCCACAGTTGGTGCTCTATTGTGTCAATGACATGTTGCAGAATATACCCACTGCAAGAAAACACCAATATGCCCAGAGTATAAGCCAGCTTCCTGTGTTCTCAAATTACTGGCAAGAAGGGATTTGCAAGTGGAAACATGCAAGTTCCAAACTTTTTGCTCATGATGCAAACGTTGTAATATTAGAGGAATCTTGTGGCTGGTTTGGAAAACTTCAAGAGAAATGGTATATTGGCTTCAGCAAACAAACTGTTCCAGGGAAGAAGGGGCTGAAAATCCAGTTCCCAAAAGTCAAGAAGAGACAAATGTATTTTATCTGGCGACACAAAGTCTGCTCAAAAAAGCACTTGGAGGAAGTGAAACCCTTTGTAAGTTTTTGGAATGTAAAAAGAAATGAATCTGAATGAAATGGAAGGAAAGGGCCAGACGAGAAGTACTGTAGCCATCTTTTCAATGATGTAGGGAAGCTGCTGTTTTGGGGGTCAGATCATTGGTCCATCTAGTTCAGTACTGTCTACACAACCTGCTCATCTCCCCCTTGAGTTGAGCATGTCCTACACACAACTCACAGCCACCAGTGCCCAGCATCAACTGCCTGAGGCAGCCGCCTCACTGTGCCTAATTATAGGACTGGCCCTGAGGTGGTGTTTCATAAATTATAATCAATAAATGTCACCTGGTATCAGGCATGTTTGCAATGAGAATGCAGTGATGTGAGCTTAGATAGACCACCACTTCCACACCTGATAAAACAATGCAGCTGCAACCCCATCACACCCATGGTTCATCAAAATCTGGGCAGGTTAAGGTAATCACAAGAATAAAGGCTCCCATAGTATTTAGATGTATTGTGATATACCAGGGTCCTCCAGATATTGCTGACTACAGCTCTCTTCATTTCTTAGCTCTGGTCATACTAGCTGAGCCTGATGGCCGTTGGAGGCCCACAATAGCTCACCACCCACAAATTTCACGTCCTTCAATAAACTGAATTCAGTGTGGCCTCACTCTGTTGAACCATCAGAATTTGGAGGCCTGTAAAACTCCAGGCTGGTTCAGATATTGCCAAGAGGTGCAGAAAGATGGCAGGTGAGAGACCTGTGCTTCAGTTTCCTCTCTTAATGTAATATATTTAGTTATTAGTTCAGTTAAATTGATTGTTTGTAGGCTGTTTTCCCAAAAATGCTGCCTGAAATACCACACACCCTTTGCTGTTTTACATTGCTGTTTATTTATATGCTGCCTTTTGACCAAAAAAAGGCCGCCAAGGCAGCTCAGAAAGAGTAAACAAATACATGCAAATACAATAATGCAAATGCAAAATAATACAAATGCAAGTGATATGATTCAAAGCAAAATCTTACATTACAAAAGTATTAAAAAACCAGCATATCTGTGTTCCTGCCAAAAAGAAATACTTAAGCAGCAGCTTTGCCTTATAAGGGTCAGTGAGAGCCAGTGTGGTGTAGTGGTTAAGAGCGGTAGTCTCGTAATCTGGGGAACCAGGTTCGCGTCTCCGCTCCTCCACATGCAGCTGCTGGGTGACCTTGGGCCAGTCACACTTCTCTGAAGTCTCTCAGCCCCACTCACCTCACAGAGTGTTAGTTGTGGGGGAGGAAGGGAAAGGAGAATGTTAGCCGCTTTGAGACTCCTTTGGGTAGTGATAAAGCAGGATATCAAATCCAAACTCTTCTTCTTCTTCTTCCCAGGCAGGGGGAGTGGGGCAAGGCAGATAGAAAATCTGCTTGAAGGCTCTTTTGGAATTTTCTGGCGGAATATGTGGTGATTGCCACCCAATGGATAGTTGTTAGGGATGGGTAGAAAAGTTCAAGGAGGAGGAGACTATCATTGGCTACTAGTTTTGGTGGTGATATACCACAGTGGTACCTCAGGTTAAGAACTTAAATCGTTCTGGAGGTCCGTTCTTAACCTGAAACTGTTCTTAACCTGAGGTACCACTTTAGCTAATGGGGCCTCCCGCTGCCGCTGCGCCACGTGATATCTGTTCTCACCCTGAAGCAAAGTTCTTAACCTGAGGTACTTATTTCTGGGTTAGCGGAGTCTGTAACCTGACGCGTCTGTAACCTGAAGCATCTGTAACCCGAGGTACCACTGTACCACCAAACTTAGAGGTGGCATGCTACTGAATAGCAGCTACTAGGGAGCAACAGGGAGAGAGGGCTCTTGTCCTCATGCCCTGCTTCCCAGAGGCATCTGATTGGCCACTGTAGGAAGCTGGATGCTAGACAAGATAGGGCTTCAGGTGCATGGGGAGAGTTTCATTGGAAAGACCCCAACAACATCTGTAGTCATTGTTTGTATTGCTTTACAGGGCTTTCTTCCACAGAGATGGCAAGATGCTGCCTTCTCCTGCTTTCTTTGACGCTGGTTCCCACTAGTGCTCATGGAGAAGATTTCACAAAGACTGCTGTTAACAGCAATATTAACAAGCGCATAAAGAGAGAGTGGATCTGGAATAAGATGCATATTATCGAAGAACACAATGGGACTCTACCACATCATGTTGGGAGGGTAAGAATATATTTGTTGAATTTCAATCCTGCCCATCCTCCCAAATGTAATTTTTAGCCTGTTCTTTTACAATTAACGATTGATGAACCATCAATTCATAGTTCAGTTGTAAAGGATGTGCTTTATATGCAGAAAGGCATAAGTACAATTCCTGGAGTCTCCAGTTGAAAGAAACTATCAACGGCTACTAGCTAGCATGGCTACATTCTGCTTCCATGGCCCAAGGCACTTGCTGTGAATACTGTTGCGTGAAGGTCTTGCTTTTGGGCTTCCCATAGGCCTCTGGGTTGGCCTCTGCAAGAACAGGATACTGGATCAGATGGGTCATTGGCCTGATCCATCAGGCTCTTCTTATGTTCTTACAAGCAGGTAACTAGTGACGAGGAAGATCTCTGCCTATGAGTTGCAGAGTTGAGATAGATTGACAAATTGTCCAGTGTGGTCTGCCTGTGTGCCAGCCTCTCATCCAACCTGTGGCTGCTGTTGCTGAATGCCAGCTCAGCTCTGAGAAGACCTTGCTCACTCATGATCTGATTATGGATGAGGAGGCCAATCTGGTCTGTATCACTGAGACCTGGGTGCTCCTCTGTGTATTCAGTGCAGTATCAGGGAGGGGGAGTTGCTGTGGTCTATAGAGATTCTCTGTGCTGGTCCAGGGGGGAGGTTACCGTGGGGCGAGGTCCAGGACCTGAGTTGAGGGTCGGCAGACAGTCCTCCACGGGCGAAGCGGGGTCCACAGTGAGAAGCTGGGCAAGGACAGGAACTCTGGGGGAACAGGACTGGATGCTGGCCGAAACAGCTCTTCAATGATGTTGCTCCCACAACCTGGGACCGGGCTGACTGGCCTTTATCTTCTCTGAGGCCAGGGGCGGTCCCGGCCTCCAGGAGACCCGCCTCTCCTGGCCTTAAGGCGAGCACTCCTCCTGGGAGAAACCAGTTCCCTTCGCCTCTCTGCCCTGAGCCTCTGCAGTTCAGGAGAGGCTGAAGGGTTACTGGACCCAGGGGGAGACTCACCTGTAGGCACTGAGTCCTCAACCACCTCCGGAGCCAGAGTGTATTCACCTGGTGCCTGCTCCTGAGGATCCGGCACAGGTGCAGGGCCTTCAGAATCAAGGCCCTGTCCCAGCTCAGCCGGCTCTGGAGGCGGGGACTCCTGTGCAGGCTGGGATTCCTCCGGTTCAGCCTCTGAATCGGATTCCCAGGCCATCATATTCTCTCTCCCCCTTCAAACTCTCTGTCCAGTTTGGGGGGAGATCTAGAGTGTGTGTTCCTGGCCCTGGGCAATTGGGACAGATTGGAGATTCTGCTGGTTTACTGCCTGCCTCACTGAAGCTCAGTCCACATAAGACTGAGGAACTGTTAGTGGGTGGTTCCCTACACCGGATGACTGGGAGGTTGCCTACTCTTGATGGGGTTGTACTCCCTCTGAAAGAGTGGGGATGCAGCTTGGGGATCCTTTTAGATCCATTGCTGTTCTCAGATGGCCTTGGTGGCTTGGAGTGCCTTCCATCAGTTTCATATGGTGGCCCAGCAGCACCCCTATCTTGACAGGGATGGCCTAATGTTTGTTGTCTATGCTCTGGTAACCTCTAGGTTATACATTATATACATTATACACAGGGCTGCCTCTGGAGATGGTTTAGAAACTTCAGCTTGTGCAGAATTCAGTGGCCAGGTTTCTCATTAGGGCAAGACAGTTTGAGCATATAAAACCAATCCTGACCTGGCTGCTCTGGCTGCCAATTAGTTTCTGGGCCCAATTCAAAGTGCTGGTTTTGATGTATAAAGTCTGAAATGGCTCAGGACCGCAATGCCTCAAGGATGTCCTCTCTCCATATGAACTGACACTGAGAACATGCTCTGAGGCCCTTTTTCATGTGCATCCTCAGCGAGAGGTCCGGAGAGTGGCAACACATGAACAGGCCTTTTCTGTGGTGGCTCCCCACTTGTGTAATGGTCTCCCAAGGGAGGCTCACCTGGTGCCTTCCTTACATATCTTTACATGTAAGACAAAAACATTCTTCTCCCAGGCCTCTGGCTAATTAAACAATTTATGGCCTTTTAAACTGGGTGGGAAGGGATATTGTTTTTGTTTGTTACTATGTTATGCATTTTTGTGTTTATATATTGTAAACAGCAAGTGATTTTCAGGTGAAGGGCCATATAGAAATTTAATAAATAAATAAAATAAATAGAAATAGAAATTATTCAGCAAAGATTAAACAAGCAGTGCACACCACAGCAGTTCCAGGAAATTATTTTGCCCATGAATCTACATGAAAGTACCTAAAGCCATGAAAGCTGGAAATCTATCATTTTCTACGAAGCCCTAGTATTATAGATGCATTTGCGGGTCTGAGAGCTAACACAAGCATGTTGAGAAGGAATCAGATATATGCTGTTCCTTTCTTGGAAGACGAACGAGCAAACATACAAGGGAAGGAACTCTCTTTGGGGACAATTCCAGGAAAAGAGAGGAAGCTTTGCCATGTCCTACAGAACAAGCTCACATTAGCAGACAGTACTTGTTGCAGTACTCATAGACTGTCAGGCAAATGCACTGATCCAGAAAGGTCCCCTTCACTTCACTATGACAGCCTGACAGAACCCTGCTAACATTCAGGGAGATGAAAACATACAGCTGCCTCCATCAAGGACAGCATCAAACTCAGCAATGAACACCATCTGAAAAGCTTTGCCTGAGTCACATGCAGTCAATCGAGGGGATTTCATAATGTACTGTTCCATTGACTAAATTGTTGTATGCCACCCCTATCTCCATGCGGGACGAGACTCTAGGGGTTCCAAGCAGCTTACCCAGGGTTTGTGTTTTCTTTTGAAAATGGGGCACAGCAAAGACTTTGGTGTCCATATATATATATATATATATATATATATATATGGTTTATTTACACATATATACAACCTGAGCAATGGGTTTTATGAGTCCCTGGCCATTGGCTAGGCTTCCTATGGCTTCTGGGAGTTGTAGTTCAGCAGCATCTGAGGATTATGTTCCTAGGATTCCTTACTGACTGTCACAATTTTGTTCTGCTTTCACATTTTAATTCTTATTTACAGACTTTGTTGTACTTTTTAGATCACATCAACCATCAGGAATCCCAATGCTAAATACGTGCTTGAAGGGGAAGGTGCTGGGACTCTGTTTAGAGTGGAAGACAGCACTGGAGATGTGTCTGCAAATGAGAGGCTGGACCGAGAGAAGAAAGCTGAGTACCACTTGAAGGCTCACATTCTTGACCGTTTCACTAATAAGTCATTGGAACAACCCTCCGTGTTTCGTATCATAGTCTATGACATCAATGACAATGCCCCAGTATTTGTACAAAAAGTGTTTAATGGTTCTGTCTTGGAAATGTCACCACTAGGTAAGCTCATCTCTCTTTTTTAAAAAATGCTACTGTGCTTGCATGCAAAAAAAGAGTACCTTAACAGAAACTAGGCATGGGGAGTCACTTTCTGCCCAAGGGACAGATTCAAACCTAGCCAACCTAGGACCCTAGAAGTTGTTTCTCTGCCCAATAGCAGGCAAGGCTAAAAGTGAAAAGGTTAGGGGCAAAAGTCAGCAGGTTGAAAGGCCAACAAAACAAAAAGACCAGCAAAACATTTTTTAAAAAATGCATTTTTAAAAAATTTAATTTAATTTAATTTTTATGTATTCTGCAAACATTTTACATATTCTTAAATTTAAGTCTCCTTTAAGGCTTAGTCTTTAAAGCATCTAAAATGAATGTAAGATACATAAAATGTTAAGTTTAATCAGGGGAAAGCCACAGATAACATGGAAAGTGACAGGACAAATAAAAATGATAGATGGGTAACATCAAATGATGTCACATGATTGGCAAGTGGGCAGAATTTGCTAGAAATGGGTTCAGAGGCCAGAGGTTTCCCACCACTAATATAAATGAAAAGAAGCATAGATCATCCAGTAAGCAACTGCAGTAAGAAAGCTAATTCTCCCTTAGTTTCTTACGCTGAATACTTGCAGAAACAGACCATGGCTCAGAACCACTCTAGTCATGTGGAGCTAGCTGTGTGCAGTGATTTATGGCCCTGGATGGAGGTTCAAGACACATCTAGCCAGCTCAGCCAAGCCCAGATTAGCACTTAGATGCATAATGTTCTTTGAGAGCTTACACACACACACACACACAGAGAGAGAGAGAGAGAGTACCCACCCTAGATCCCTGGTCTGTAAGTAACCTCTCCCTTCTCTTAGTTAACCCTTTCCATCCTTGACTCGCCACTTGTATGGCTAGCCCCAGAATAGCTTCCTCTTTCACCAAGCCTTTTAAGCTGATATCTTTCCCAGTCTACATCTGCATTGGAATCGTTTTAAAGATATTTTTATTGTTTCATCACTTGTTTGTCACCCTGGGCTCCTTTGTGAGGCAGAGCAGGCTATACATTTATTTGATTGATTAATTGAGCATTCTTATTACAACCAGTGTGGAGTAGTGCACTAGAGTTCTGGACCAGGAGCCTGGGTCAGTCACTGTCTCTCAGCCTGGCCTACCTCACAGGGTTGTGGCAGTGATGAAATGGGGAGAGGAGGGAACTGTGTACACTTACATGGCCTTGAGTGCTTTGGAGCAAATGTAGGATAGAAATGTCCTAACAACAGCAGCATTAAATAGGAGGGTTCAAAGTGGTGAGGGAGGAAAAGGTTTGTCTCAGGAGAGTCGATTTTTCACACCTCTTTAAGCAGATTCATCACAGTTCTTGTTGGCAGTTTTTTACACGAACGGAATCTAAACACTAATAATGAAGTATCATCTTTTGGTAACAATCTCTCTCCCCGCCCCCCTTACTCTTGCTCTTTCTAGGAACATCAGTCACTAAAGTGACAGCTGTAGATGCTGATGACCCCACAATTCTTGGCAATACTCGTGTTTCCTACAAAGTTATTCAGGGAAACCAATACTTCAAAATAGATGATACTGGTAGGTATGATATCAATAAATCAGCTGGTGAAAAGTAATCCTGCCAGACTCAACTCCTCCCAATTCAGGAAAGCTAGTCCTGGGAAGTCTGAGATCTATAAGTAGAACAAAGCACTCTTATTGTTCACGCTAACAGGCAAGCCTGAGTAGAAAACTTCTGTGTAGAAGGCAAGCCACACCACATCATCTGTCAAGTCAGCTTGTTGATCTGTCAGCCTTTGAGAACTTTCAGACTCACTGTGAAATAATATACTTCTGCATACCCACCTGCTGAGTCTTCCAAGCAAGCAGAAACCAATGCCTTTTTGACAGGAGTGCCAACTTGGCCCTGCAAACATGGGTGCCCGGGGCTGTGAGTGCCATGCAGTGTGCATGGCCCTGGCACTAAAATTGTGGGTGCCCAGCCCCTTCGTGGGGAATTTTGTGGGAGCTCAGGCACTCAGGGCCCCAGGGAGTTGGCACCTATGCTTTCTGATGGTCCCATTTAGTTTCCAAACCAATAGATATGAAACCACCAAAGTTTGGGATTTGAAGGATCTTTGAAAAGTTCAAAGGATTTCTCACCCCCTCATCTGCTGATGAGGAGCAAACAATGACAGCTGGCTTTTCTAGATTTGAAGCAGGTAGGTAGGTAGGTAGACCACACCACACCACACATAAAGTTTACCTTGGAAGGATGAAAAGGGAGAAGAGAGGACTGCCTTGGAGAAGACGGGTGGACAACCAAAACTGGCAAGTAGTGATCTGAGGGAGGGAGTCAGAATTCTGTTAACTCTTTTTAAAATTAAAAATGCCAAATTAAAGGCAAGCAGTAGAAATTTAGGTTATACAGATTAATCTAATAGTAAAAAAAAATGTTGAGGTGATAGATGAGGCAGATACATGTTTAGCTTTCTTCTTTTCTTTTACAGGAACAATCTACACAGCTGTACCGGATTTGGACAGAGAAAAAACCCCTGTTTATACAATTGTGGTAGAAGCAGTGGATGGCCACGGTCTACACTCAGAAGAATCAGGCACTGCTACAGTCCGCATCTCACTGACTGACATCAATGACAACTTCCCAACATTTAGGAAAAGTTAGTTTTGCGAAATCAATGAATTAAATTTAATGAAGCCATCTACTCCTAACTCAGTTGATGGAAATTGCATTCAGTTGAATGTAATGCAGTGTGGGTTCTAAATGTGACTAGATATTTAGAACATTTGTATATTGTATGACAGCATGTCAGACCACTGATGCATCCAGTACAGCATGTCTACACTGGCTGGCAGTGGCTGTCCAGCGTTTCCATGCAGGGGGCACTGCATACTGCTAGGCAAAGTAGACAGTATTAAGCTAGATGAATCAATGGTCTGACTCTTTCTATGGGTGTTATGCAATTCTACTTTTACTCAGAGTAGACCCATTGAAGTTAATGGACACACCTAACTTAAATTCATTAATTTCAGTGGGTCAGTTCTGAGTAGGACTTAGTTGGTTACAGCCCTGTGTTCGTTGAAGCTAACACAGCCTTCTGTCCATGCCACCAACTGACACACCATCATTTCCCATTCATTCAGTGAAAACAAAGAATGAATGGGTGGGTCTACAGCAAACAGTTAGATTTACACAGAGAAGCTACAGTTTAGGGCCTCAATTTAGAAGGGGCCTCTAAATACAAAAATATTGAATTTCAAGTTTTACATAACTGGTTAAAAATAAACAGGCATATTGCAAATGGGGATGTAAGAAGGCTGCACTTTCTGTTGTGATCTGTATTTGTCACAATCAGTGCTGTTTCAATTCTGCTGCAGTTTGGTTTCTGCCAAATATTCTGTTATTCATCACGTGGTCCATTAGTTAATGTATGTTATGTAAGCTAGTCCAGGGGCACCCTGTTTCCAACAGCTGATCCTGATACAGCCCCTTAGCCAAAAGGATACCCAGGCCTCAGAGCATGAAAACACTCAAGATGGCCACACATAAGGCCAATGCCACACAATTTAGTGATAAAAACTGAAATGAGCAAAATGATGATCCTTTTGTTAGCAAGAACATGTGTTCTGATTTTCCTTTTATTCCAACGTACTTTTATTTGTTTGTTTTCCAGAAAACTTCCATTTTGAAGTCCCTGAAAATACCAGGTTAGATGGTGAAGTTGGTAGACTGGAAGTTGAAGACATTGATGAGCCACAGAACAGAAATACAAAGTACAGTTTTGTCCAAGGACCTTACCAAGATACCTTCAGAATAGAACCAAACCCCTTCACAAACGAAGGAATAATTAGACCTAAGAAGGTATGGTAATGATCAGGGTATCATTGTTTACATCAGGGGTGGGGAATCTTTGTAAGCCCAAGAACTACCTTCCCTTAATTTTCCAGGAGCACGTGCCCATGGTTGGTAGAGCCAGTACAAAAGACACACACACATCCATTCATACATCTAGACACATCCAGTAGACCTGAAGGAGTGTCTCCACCCCCATCGTTCAGCCCGGCCACTGAGGTCCAGCTCTGAGGGCCTTCTGGCAGTTCCCTCACTGCAAGAAGTGAGATTACAGGGAACCAGGCAGAGGGCCTTCTTGGTAGTGGTGCCCGCCCTGTGGAATGCCCTCCCATCAGATGTCAAGGAAATAAACAACTATCTGACTTTTAGAAGACATCTGAAGGCAGCCCTGTTTAGGGAAGTTTTTAATGTCTGGTGTTTTATCGTTTTTTTATTATTATTATCATTAATTCTGTTGGGAGCCGCCCAGAGTGGCTGAAAAACCCAGTCAGATGGGCGGAGTATAAATAAATAACAATTATTATTATTATTATTATTATTATTATTATTATTACCCACTCTCACACAACAGGCTAATAATTGACTAAATAAATCTGCGTGTGTACAAAACTTCCAGAAGAGTTTGCAAGAGTTTCCATTAAATTCCAGGTTCATTCCAAAATGGCCTTTGCAGACCAGAAATATAAATATAACTCTCTCCATAGAAGCAGGGCCACAGCTCAGTGGTAGAGCATCTGCCTTGCATGCAAACACCTCGGGTTCAATTTCCAACATCTCCAGGTAGCACTGGGAGAGACCTCAGTCTCAGACCCTGCAGAGCTTCTGCCAGTTAGCGTAGATAATAGTGACCTAGCTTCCTGTGTTCCTAAATATTAAAAAAATGTTCGTTGTATACACAGTGTCCCTTTTTATTGTGTACTGATAATGTTCGCGTGTGTGTTTTTAGCCACTGGACTTTGAGAAGGTATCCTCCTACAAGTTTGATGTTGAAGCAACTGATGCCGACATTAACTATGCATATTCCAGAACGAAAGGATCCAAGAGTATTGCAAGTGTAACCATCAAAGTTCTCGATGTTGATGAACCACCTGTCTTTTCCAAACCTTTCTATATATTTGAAGTTCAAGAAGAAAGTGACATCAAAAAGGTTATCGGATCTGTGTCGGCACATGACCCAGATAGAGCAAAACGGAAAATAAGGTAACAGAAAGTTTCTTCTGTACCCAAAAGGTGCTTAGTCAACTGAGTTTGCATCCCTTGCAACAACACTTTATCCACAATACAGCCCATGATAATGGGTTGAAGAATTGAATTTTTATACTGTATAATGCCTATGGCCCTCCAGATGTTGTTAAACCAGAGACATAGCCTGGGCAGGGCCAATGAGGCCGTGGCCCCAGATGCACATTTCTGATGGGGCGCAACTAGGCACCCCCATCACATGTGACTGGGCCTTTGGGGCTGGGGCAGTGGCAGAGCCTCCTTCTCCTCGTGGTCGCATGCCCTGCCCCTGAACTAACCGTGAGGGAGGGAGAGAGCACCATGCTTCATGTTCCCCTTCCAACAACTCATCCCCCAGCCCCAACTCTGTCTCTGCCTTGGCTCCTCCTCAGATACTACTTTGATACCATTTTTTAATGCACCCTACACAGATATCACATCCTGAGATCCAATTATTTCAAAATATCCACCACGGGATATATTTCTGCCTTGAAGCCTTTGGACAGGGAAGAAAGTGCCTGGCATAACATAACTGTGGCAGCCAATGAACTGGAGCAAGACAGTAAGTATGAACTTGTGTCACTAGGGAGTTTGACAAGAGTGAGGCACCCAGCCATTCCCTCTTCTTTGCAGATTGCAATAAGCAGGCAAACTACAAGTCCTCCCTCTTTGAACCTTTTTACTGTTGTATCCATGCCGTGAAAGCCATTCTTCAGTGGGGACCATCCCAAGGCCTTATGCCAAGTGGATGGCACCAATCATGAGGGTATTACTACCTGATTCACTCCTCCACTCCTTCAATCCTGTCAAGGATATGATTTTATGTTAAAAACCCATATTTGCATGATAATACAGCATCACGGAATGCAGGGACGGAGGGAGAAATTCAAATCAGTTCATATTTAAAGGTGTATCTACCTAGTTTGCACTTTCCTAAACTATAGCTATACAGCTATCCTTCGAAATTCACAGTTGTTTGACATTTGCAATGCAGGTTTCTCACTGAGACATGCTTATAAAAATGCATAGAGTGAACATAAAAAATGTGTGTATTGGTGACAATGCCATACAAAAACATGTTATATTGGGGAAAATTGCTTTGAAAAAATACATACATTAGGTCCTGCATACAAAAACGTGTATATTGGGAGAAATTTGCACTAAAATACTGGTGAATTTTCATGAGAATGTTTTTGGAGGGTGGAATCACATACTGATGTAGAAAAGTGGAGAGCTGACAGAAACAAAAATTGATAGATTTGCCTATGTGGAATGAACCATCTAAAAAGCATATTCCTCAGCTCTCTGCAAGTTGTATCCAATGGATATTAGAATTGGATGCAACCCTATGTGAGCCAAAACCCTGCTTTTTAGGATTCAAGATCACATGAAGATGGCCCTAAGCAAACAATTGTGCATTCCATGTGGCAGTTCTCTGCAGACGTTCTTACATGTCTCAGAGTTGAGGCCAGCCACCAAGGTTCCTCTGCTCCAGTTCACTCACCGCACTGATGTAGTGTGAATACTGGTTGCCTCTATTTGATTTCAGATGGATGCCTGATTGATAAATCTGTGATTTTCTTCTTGCTTCAGGAATTGTGCCCAATCTAGAAACCCACGTACCAGTTTACATTAAAGTTACTGATATAAATGACAATGCACCAGAATTTGCTGATGTTTACAATCCTAGAGTGTGTGAAAATGCCGCACCAGGAAAGGTAACGTATCAGAACCAAACTGCTAATACTACTCAGCTGCACAAACCAGCAATCCTTGCCAGGATTGAATCTTCCCATTTTGCCCCCCTTAAACCTATGTGCAAATCAGAACACTGATCTGCAGATATATTCTCAGAAAATATTTCCCAAAATTAAACCCCTTATTAAGGAAATGTCTTTGGGGTTCTTCAACTCCAAGAGTATCATTATTAAAAATGCAATTGCAAATAAAACAAGGAGGATTTGGTATTATATCACCAAGCTTATTTATTGACAAATACTAGAAACTTGAAACCCAAAATTAGTGATAACTTCCCAACTTGGGAAACCCTAGAATATAGATGTATAGCTCCTTTATCTTGATGGACTGCACTAGGATCACAATATATTAAAACCTAGGATTCTCCTGAAACAGGATTGACAGCTAGAAAATATGGAACACAATGTCTAGTAAAAATTGACTGATTTTCCTATGCTAAACTGACTTTGTGGGGAAATCCCACTTTAAAAATCAGGGTGGGGTGGGGAATGGTAAAATGAAAGAACAGGATGGAGGCAGGCATATTGACTTTAGACCAATTAATAGATGAGAATGATGAATTTTATACTTGTGCTATATTAAAAGATAAACACCACCTATTTGATTCAGCCCAGTGGCAATATTTGCAGCTGCACCATATGCTAACGTGTTTATTTGGACCGGCAGCTTTTACAGCATCTGATACACCTAAGATAATAAAACAATTGGTTAAATCCTCTCAGACTAAAAAGCCAGTGAATGTTTTCCACAGATACCTGGTCTCAATTAATCAATCTGACATACAGCATCTGAGAAATGAATAGAATAAAGAATTCTATTTTACCTAAGCAGTGGGACAATGATTTAGTTTCTATAGTTAATGTTTTCTACAACAAAAAAATAATATTAAGAATCTATTGCCCTTAGTTTCAAAGCTGTTTATTTCATATTGTATCACAATTTCAAGTATTTTTATATTTTTCTTTAATTTTTGCTTTTGTTTTGTTCCTTTTCCTTTACTTTATTTTCTCACTGAAAATTTTTGATAAAGTATAACTAAGAAAAAACTGATCTGCAGATGAAGCCACATAATCAACAACTGTACTTATGAGGTGCTTCAAGGACTGGCTCTTTCTTCTTTTTAACCTTTTTAACCTTTTACACTGCTCCACAAAAGCCCATGGCTGTGTGGTACAATATATTTTTCAAATTGCTCCCAGGGAGTAACTGTACCTCATAACATGGGCAATTGTTTGAGGGAAAAGATGGCCCTGTATATTCACGACAACCTTTTCAATTCCTGTAGACTGTTATCATGATTTCTGCTGTGGACAAGGATGAAATGTCACCAGGAGTGAAATTCAAGTTTTCCTTGGTGTCTGAAGAGAGCAACTTCACTCTAATTGACAATCACGGTACGTTTCTGTGGATTTCATGAGATGGCAAAAAGGAAACATTGTGTGAATGTTAACTAGCTATGCTCCAAATACAGCTTCATGGTTTGCTTGTCCCTATTTATAAATTACTTAGGGCTGTCTATATATTGTATTGTATATATTGTATACAGTGGTACCTCGGGTTACATACGCTTCAGGTTACATATGCTTCAGGTTACAGACTCCGCTAACCCAGAAATAGTACCTCAGGTTAAGAACTTTGCTTCAGGATGAGAACAGAAATTGTGCTGCGGCTGCGTGGCGGCAGCGGGAGGCTCCATTAGCTAAAGTGGTGCTTCAGGTTAAGAACAGACCTCCGGAATGAATTAAGTACTTAACCCGAGGTACCACTGTATTGTATTATCATTTATACAACATTTCTAAACTGCCATCTCATTCAAAGCTATCATGGTGATGTACAGCACAAGCACTAAAACATCACAAAATTATAAAATACAGAACAAATGACCAACACTGAATCAAACTGATTCTCTAAAACTGCTAATTTCCCCAAACAAACCACTCCTGTATAGAAGAAGTCTTGATAACTCCTGGCCACCCAGACATTTTCTGGGTTCCTTAAAGTATTACTTTGCCTCAGGAGCAGATGGCTGGCATTCCTACAAGGCAATCACCATTTGAGATTATCACTTAATGAGACACTATTGCCTTCCTCAGATAGCACAGCGAATGTCACCGTCAAATACGGACAGTTTAATCGGGAACTAGTCAAAACCCATTACTTGCCTATCATCATCTCTGACAACGGCTCACCCCAGCAGAGCAGCACAAACACCCTTTCCATCCATGTCTGCAAGTGCAACGAGGAAGGGGACTTCACTTTCTGCGAAGAGCCAGCAAAACAAATGGGAGTCAGCGTCCAAGCACTACTTGCCATCTTGATCTGCATCCTCACCATCATTGGTAAATCTACTCATAAATATTCACATTTCTGGCCTTCCCAGGGGATAGGGGAAAAGACCCCTTATATTACATATAAGGAACATAAAGGGGTGGCAGAAAGGGATATGAAAATGGAGTGATTTTGCTCTTTAAGGTCATGTGGTAGCAACCATTTTTCAGAGATGGCTACTTCTCCCACCTTGCCAAACCTCAGGTTGAATCAGGTTATGTTTTCTATTCAACCACATGCTTGTTTTGCTTCTCCATTCTACAACTAATTTATTATTTGTTTGTAGTGATTATGGTGCTAATAGTTATGAGGAAGCGACACAGGAAAGACCTGAACATTCTCAGGAAGAATGTGACGGATATCCATGAGCAGCTGGTGGCCTACGATGAAGAAGGTGGTGGTGAAATGGACACCACCAGCTACGATGTGTCAGTCCTCAACTCAGTCCGCCAGACCAGCATGAGGTCACCGAGGATGACCATGGAGAACAGGCCTTGTGTGTACTCCCGGGTACAAAAGCCCCCAGGAAATGGGATCTCGGGCACCGGAGAAATGGGCATTATGATTGAGATGAAAAAAGACGAAGCTGACAACGACGGGGATTTGCTGCCGTATGACACTCTCCACATATACGGTTATGAAGGGGCCGAGTCCATTGCAGAATCCTTAAGCTCCTTGGGATCAGGATCCTCAGACTCTGATATCGACTATGATTTTCTGAATGACTGGGGTCCCAGGTTTAAAATGCTGGCAGAGCTTTATGGGCTGGAACCCAGTGAAGATCTTCTGTATTGAGCGTTCTGTATTGACAGGTTCCCCCAGGCTTAGCCACAGACAATGTGGCTAAGAGAATGTTGGTTCAGAAGACGGAACCAACTAGCAATTCCTGCATTCCCAATACCTAAATCAGCTCAGCATACTTTTTTCTGAGCAGGTTTATATGACCAGGATGATAGACAGCAAAAGCGATGACTTTTGAGCACTTCAGAAGGGACTCCATGAGCATACTAATGCATCCTGCACATGAGGGAGGACCCTGATTGGGCCACATAGAGTCCTTTCTGGTGCACTCTGACACATGTATGAACAGCAAGGGCAGGGCTAGATCTCAAGGCACACACACATTTCGAAGTGTGGCTCTTTCCCAGCCAAGCATTAATGATCCTTTCTTGCTTATTTTAGTTACTTAGAATATCTGCCCTTTTAAGTCAAAACCCACCCATGATTCTGGAAGGAACAATTTCCGGGACTTCAGGGAGTGCAAATTTCCTAGTCTCGAGTGTAGGTTTCATTTCATTGCAATTTTCATTATGCATGTATATATAGGCTAACTTTTTATTCATTTTTTAATGCTCTTTTTTTTCTTTTCAAACACAGCTGAAGAAATTCAGCTGCATCAGGGAACTTTTCCAAGTTACAAGCCTCATTAACTGTGAAACTATCTTAACGCTTTTCATCTTGCTGACGCCCCCCACCCCTTCTTCCAGGTACTGTAAACATGGATATTTCAAGCATTTGGTGCTTCCAAAACACCAATAGGAGATTCATCACTGATTTGACCTTTCCAAAACTACCCTAGACCTTTCCCAGGTGCTGTGTTGCCTGTTATCCAGTGGAGGCTGGTGTCCATTGAGACTGGAAGAGCAGAAGATAAGGAGGCCAACAGTAGGGGGCACTAAAGCGAGTGATAGGAGGGGCCAACTAATTCTAGTTTTGTCCCCATTCTCCTCTCTGCTGTGTTAGACAATGGCAACTCTGAGACTAAGGATGAGGAAGCTGACAGCCTGTGCTACCTCTTGGACCTGTGAGGAAGTAGCTAGGTGGGGGCCAGCTGAGGACAGACCCAACTTGGAGGGGGCAGTGCCCCACTTGCCCCAGTGGACTGGTCTCCATTGCTGTTACCTCCTCCCCCAGTCTACCTTACGACTGTGCCCAGATATCTACTGGTTCTTCATCCGCCAAGGCCCCCCCCCACCATCCCCATTCTTCTGTTTACCATGTTGTCTAATGAAGACTTCTTTTAGAAAAACTCCAAATCTTACCACCTATTGTGTGATATTTTGGTTGCCCTGATACAGATTTTCTTTTTTTTCTAATGGGCCAGCATGACTACCTTTACTTTTTCTGTGAGCAGGGTATACTCATTTTCACTAGCATGCAAAATCCAAACTATACATATAAGTATGGTTCTACTAAATAATGTATGGCTATTATTTGTTTAACAAAATATTCCTACTAATGAAAGTAGTTGGGTGTAATTAATGTATGTGATGTTTAACCAGTGAGGTTAACTATAAAATCATTTAAAGCTATTGTAAGGCAATTGTAAACGATATCCAGTTTTTAAAGTGTCCTATGATCCTTGTATTTTGTAATCTGTTTGTGTTAAAAGCTATTCTACTGTACATCAATGGTTTTTGCACTGGATAGTTTCATTTCCTATTTAAGTTGTATGTATGTATGTTGTGGGTGGGGAGGGTTACTTACATAAAAGCCAAATTCATGTATACTTGCATTTGTCTGCTCATTAGTAAGATCTTCGGGCAAACCTATGGTGACTTTAGTGCATTTAAAAGCAGGGGAATCTACAAACCGGATGATAAAATCTGCTTATCAGATTGCTGAGGAACCACTTCTTCCCTTATGTTTGTATGTCACCCCCAAGGCATAAAAGGGCTATAAACGTACGGAGGAATGGGGTGTAGCTCAGTGGCACAGCACATCCTTTGCATGCAGAAATTCCCAAATTCAGTCCCTGGCATCTCCAAACAGGACTGGGAAATATTCCTGACTGAAACCCTGAAGAGAAACCCAGCCAACCAGCATCCACTATACTGAGACAGGTGGATTAATAGTCTGGCTCAATATAAAGTGATATTGTTCCTGTGTTCCTAGAGCAGCACTCTCTCATTTGTTGGATTTGTCTTACTGTATGGCACACTTACCACAAAAAAGTGCCTATCTCAGGGGTAAGCTCATTGAACTCAGGGGGGATTTTCTTCAAAATAAAATAAACACTCCATAGCCTAGGGAGTAAAACATGGCCTAGTTAGCAAACATTGTTCTTGACGACTTAAAAGATGCTTTGCGAAATAATTGCTACCATCCAGCATATTTGTCAAACAAAGTAGCAGAGAACAGCTGCTGAATTATGTTTCACCCCTGGGTACCTTTCGAAATAATCACTTGTGTTGGCCTATTTATGCCTTCCAAGGTGTCAATGAAAATTCCCTTCAAAGAACCGTGGCACACCTGAGAAGGAGCTTGTGGTTGCACTTGGTGAAGGCATCACATAAGCAAGGTGCTTGGAGCAATGTTCATGTGACCTATGTAAAAGGATACGGGATGGTGTGCAGTGTTGCAAACCCATCACAACCTCCAAATATTCATCAAAAGGTTGGGTTGGAGCCTGTGCAGATACAGCTGTATACCTTCTGGGTCTCTCATGGAGGTTCAAGACCTTGTGTTTTGTAAGGGTACTATTTGCATTGATGGAAGCTGCTAATGCACATTTCTTCCTGCATAGGCTCTGTTCTAACCTACCAATGAACACATTGTGATATATTGGTCACAAGTGAGACCTGATGGCATGGTCTTGTTTCCGATAACCATACAGTGTTGGTGCTGACCTTTAAAGCCCTAAACGGCCTTGGTCCAGTATACCTGAAGGAGCGTCTCCACCCCCATCATTCTGCCCGGACGCTGAGGTCCAGCGCCGAGGACCTTCTGGCGGTTCCCTCATTGCGAGAAGCAAAGCTACAGGGAACCAGGCAGAGGGCCTTCTCGGTAGTGGCGCCCGCCCTGTGGAATGCCCTTCCAGTAGATGTCAAAGCGATAAACAACTACCTGACATTCAGAAGACATCTTAAGGCAGCCCTGTTCAGGGAAGTTTTTAGTGTGTGATATTTTACTGTATTTTTTGTTTCTATGGAAGCCGCCCAGAGTGGCTGGGGAGGCCCAGCCAGATGGGCGGGGTATAAATAATAAATTATTATTATTATTATTATACATTTGCATTTATGTAAATAGGGTTTGGGCTTCTTCACTCACTCACCCTTGCCCTGAGACATGCAGATTACAACCCCAGAAACAGGATCGTCTTACATGCCCTTCAAGGAAGGCTCAGTACAGGAAGCCTCGTTCATCTTTCAAACCAGCACTCCTGCTGAAAGCAGTTGGAGTCATTTACCTTTTCCATACTCCCTTTCACACACCTGACCCAGCTGAAGAGTGTGAGGGAGGCAGTCCAGTGAGAGTGTCCCCTCCTTTCCATTTCTACATGTTATATCATTTCTCTGAGTACTTTAAAATTGTAAACCGCCCTGGGTGCAATGATGGAAAGGTAGTATATAAATGAAATAAGTAATAGCTAACTGGCCAGAAGATTTTAACAGTTCAGCAAAAGAACAGAACGGGCCAAAAACCTCATCCAGCTCTCCCAGTGGCCATTCAGCTGCCTACAAGAAGCCCACAAGCAGGACCTGAGTACAACAGCACTCTCCCCACTTGTGAATCCTAGCCACTGGTATTTGGAGACATACAATGGGACCTCAGGTTAAGAACTTAATTCATTCCAGAGGTCCGTTCTTAACCTGAAACTGTTCTTAACCTGAGGTACCACTTTAGCTAAAGGGGCCTCCCTCTGCCGCCATGCCGCCGCCATGCGATTTCTGTTCTCATCCTGAAGCAAGGTTCTTAACTCGAGGTACTATTTCTGGGTTAGCGGAGTCTGTAACCTGAAGCGTCTATAACCTGAAGTGTCTGTAACCCAGGGTACCACAGTATTGCCTCTTTCAGTGCAGGTAGACCATAGTCATTGTGGCATGGCTAGCGGGTGGTCGGTATCAAAGTGAACGCTCAGTCCCATTAAGGAAACATAAACCCACAATCCTGTTGTCATTAACATGAAGGGCCATTGGCTCTCTTCAGGTCTTTGATAGTGGAATTAATTAAGCACACAAGAGTGGGGGGCTGCAGGGATGAGCATGCTAGCTCCATTAACTTGGGTATACTGTGGAACCAAAAATGGCTGTTGGCAGGGAAGAAGCACCTGCACCTTACCCTTGTGGTATCCTTGCTGGGGATCATGAGATTCTCTCCCCTAGGCAAGTTAACAGAGGGATTGCTCTCTCCAATAACTTGCACAAGGACAAGAAAGAAAGTTTGCACCCCAGAAACATCAGGGAGGGGTGTCTCATCACTCCTAGCAAGGACCCTGCTGCTTCCTTCCTGCCCCATCAGGCTCACTGTCTACCAGCTAGTAGCACCTTAAAGACCAACTAAGTTAGTTCTTGGTATGAGCTTTCGTGTGCATGCACACTTCTTCAGATACATGCATGCACACGAAAGCTCATACCAAGAACTAACTTAGTTGGTCTTTAAGGTGCTACTGGAAGGAATTTTTTTATTTTGTTTTGACTATGGCAGACCAACACGGCTACCTATCTGTAACCGTCTACCAGCTGACACTGTTGCTGCTCCACTTCAGTGCCTGCCATCATCTCTCCAGGTTTCTTTTGTGTAAACAAATACATTGGGAAATCATGGATCTTGTTTGTAACATAGGTAGTTTGGCCCTCAAACAGCCATGTAACTGAGTCTTCAGTGAAATCAGCATATATCTATATTTAGTTGTGGCATGTACCCAAATGAGCAGCAGGTGGCACTCAGCTCCAGCAATGCCATAATTAAGACAACACACTTCTGCAGTTCTGTTCCCTGCCATTGCTTTTTGCATAGACTGAGTACACTGCCATCAGGATTGGATGCTTTCATGCATAGCCCTGCACTGCCTCTAAAACGTGGTCTATGCATGCAGCAGAATGAAGTGGGAATGCAGTGGGGACTTGAGGTGATAGAATGGCAGTTATCACTTCAGAAAATAGGGCAGAGGTCAAATTTGCTCCTCTAAGTTTTTGCTTTCTTGTTCATTTTAAAAAACAGAGCTCCCTGCAAATGGAAAAATAGCAGAACAGGGAACAAGACTGGGCTAGACTCTTTCTTCCTAATCTCCTAGTTTTGAACAGGAAGGTTTTTATTTTTCTTTATGAGGAAGAAGATTTAAAAATGTCCCTACCCAAATTTTGTCTGACATGGTACAATCCAGTCTGCCACCTCAGACAATGTGTAGACTTGCCCTTAGGGACTCTGAGGCATACGGGCACTGGGAAGAGCTGTTCGCAGGGCTGGCATTAGCTATGTACTCACCAAGGCCCATATGCTAATAGGAGGCAATCCTACAGTCATTAACACAATGGGCCATTAGCAACTCAGTACTATTGGCACTTCTCATTCCCTTGCCTAATTCTGGGCCTAATCACAACAACTTCTAGAGTTAGAGGACAAGAAGTGCCGTGGTTACTATTCTTTTTCTCTTTCCTCTCATTTGCTCATTGGGCAAGTGCAAGTGAATAGGCAACAACAGCAAGAAGGAGGAGGAACATCTAAGCCAGTAGCTACCTCTAGCTGGTTCACAGCAATTCTGGGACAGTTCCAGGTTGTCTGACAATTCCCCCCACCTCTGCCAATGGGCCCTGGCAAGCTTACCTGGCTGCAGTGGCAGCACTCTGAGCAGTGCCAAGCTCCTGGCTCTTACCACATTTTAGTTTCCCACAACGACTCAAGAGAGAAGCTAGGATGGGGGTATTTGGGAAAATTTAAGAAGTGTCTAGATCATGGGTAGGCAAACTAAGGCCCGGGGGCCGGATCTGGCCCAATCGTCTTCTAAATCCAGCCCACAGACGGTCCGGGAATCAGTGTGTTTTTACATTAATAGAATGTGTGCTTTTATTTAAAATGCATCTCTGGGTTATTTGTGGGCCATAGGAATTCATTCTTTTTTCCCTTTCAAAATATAGTCCAGCCCCCCACAAGGTCTGTCTGAGGGACAGTGGACCGGCCCCTGCTGAAAAAGTTTGCTGACCCCTGGTCTAGAGCCAGGTGCTTGATACTCCAGAAAAGCAAAGTTAAGGGTAGCCCATAGCAGGTTTCATCAGCAAGCCCTGCCAGGGCATTGGATTTTTGTGTGTGTGTATATATATATATATATATATATATATATATATATATATATATATATATATATATTTGCTGCTGTTTTGCTATGTTACTATGACTTTTTAAATAGTATTTGTTTGAAATGTGTTCCTGCTTTCTTTGATGTAAACTGCTTTGAGCACGAATATTTTGTGGAAAAGTGGCATACCAATAAAAGGACTGAATGAATGAATGGTGCTGCAAAAGAGATAAAAAGGATTAGAAACTTCTGAGGGCATTGTCAAATCATAATAAAGGCAATCCAACAGGTCCTTCAAACTGAAAAACAGCTATATGTGAGCTTCATAACAAACCTTTGTTTGCAGATGGTGCTGTTGAATTTTCAAGAGCTCTCTTGGTCTCTATAAAGGAATCTTGACAAAATAAAAGTCTATCTCACTGCTTTTTTCCTGTGGATACTCAAGGGTACGCAGTACCGCTACCTTTTTTTTCTAGAAGAAAAGCACTGCTTTAAAGTGTGGCACTTACTATAACAACTTCGTGGTGAGTACCGACACCTTTTTTCCTAGAAGGAAAGCCCTGGGCTACGTAAAGTCTCCATGCCCCTCTGCAAATGCCTTTTCTTTCTTTCCCAGACTGCAAAAATGTCGTGCCTCCCATTTCTCTTTATATGGCAGTCCTTATCAGCAGGTCTTCATACAACACCTTCCCTCTGACACATGTGCCTGTTGCCACTGGCAGCTCCATACATTTTGTGTGAAAAACCAGCAGACATATAACTTCACATTTTTTTTCTCCAAGGTGCCATTGGGTGCATTTTCTTCTTGCTGATACCCTTCAGAGCACAGTGACACATCTGTGGGAAGACCCCTTGTTCCAAATTTTGCTGTATTTTTAAAAACAGGAGGCAAGCCCAAGTATCCCAAGTATATGACTTGCTGGAGACGAGCAGGAGGGGAGAGTGCTGCCGTTGTGCTCAGGCCCTGTTTGTAGATTTTCCACTGAGGCATCTGGCCAGCTACTATGAGATCAAGATGGCGGACTAGATGGGCCGCTGGCCTGATCTAGCAGGGCTATCCTTGTGTTCTTCAAAATGCCAAAACTGGTTCCAGCATAGCGTTTTGCCTTATATCACACCCCATAGAATTATTTTGTGTGTAGATTAGGGGGCAAAATCTATGAACTCAAATTCTGTGTTACGTTCCTTCAGAATTGGCCTGCTAAGACTTCCTGAGTGACCTGCCACCCAATTTATCAGCAGTGCTGTTGCCAGTAGAAATGGGGGGGGGGACATACCACACAAAGGCTGTCTTTGCAGCTTCCCCTTTGGAGAACACTTCCTTCTTTTTAGCAGCACTTAGGAAATTTCAGCAGAGCACTCAGGCACAGGGTCATTGAATCATAGAACTGTAGAACTGTAGGTTCACTTCCTTTGTTATCTTAACGACTCATACTTAGGCCATTACCTCACCAGGAAGCTAGCCTAGTTATTCCAGGAAATGAATCCATGCTCGATCCAGGAATTAGAAGGGACTTTGCATACAGCCTCCTCCCACCCTAAACTCATAGCAGGGCAGCATATTTGGAGGTGAGGCAAGATAAATTGGGGGGGGGGGGGGGAATCACTTGTATCCTACCATACTTCCAGCACCCAATCTCCTTCTCCTCCTCCTTTTCACCACTTCATTTGTAAAATATCATATCAGTTTTGAGCCACCCTTGGATATTTTTTTGCCCCCCATAGATGTATTTTTTGTTCTCCGTGAAGGTCAGTCTTAATGCATTCAGCCTTTCAAGCATGGCCTTGTTTACCAACAGCCCTTTCAGAAAGCGCAAAGGATGCATTTTAAGTGTCTTATACCCAGTAGCTCTTGACATATGCTTTGCTCTCTGCTCTCTCTTTCTTTAGGCAGCATAAAGAGTTCTCAGAAACAGTGGTTTTGCCCTTCTCTTTTATCCATCACTAAACCTTGACTCTTTCTTCTAGCAGGATTTTGTATGCCATGACCCTCAATGAGCCTCTTTGTGTGCATCCTTTCCTTTTGGTCTTCTAAACCTCTCTCACATCCCTCTGCAAATGGATTGTCCATCGTCTCAATCTACTGGCAGCCTTTTAAGGATGCTATTCTCTCGTGTACCTAGGACCTCGGCCTTTTTGCCCTTCCTTTTTCCTCCAAAATATAAAGAAGTCCTGGCTGATCATCTTACCACCTCTTTTTTACAGGTCAAGCTTATTTAAAACACATACTGTCAGAGGAGAAATGTGTGTCACATTCTCATAAGGGAACTATGGACACTTCATAGCCAAAGCTGTGAAACTGAATTCTCTATTTCAGTTCATAACAGAGAACAATCCAGGAAAATACAAAAGGCTGCAAAGTTGAGTAACTTGACAGGCCATTTCTTTTTGGGGGGTTCTCAGAGTTTCATACCTGAGGATAAACTGGTTAGCTTTGAAATGATCTCCTTCAGAATTCTTTTTCTTCCACCTCTTCTGGAAACGTTCCCTTTCTCAAATCCCAGGGATGCTAATGTGCTCCCTGCTTAAAATGTGTCATGAGTTGCATGCACTTAACAAGAGGCAAGGATGGCCTCCAGCAGTGTGAAATTCAGAGTCCCATCTTCCATTTAACCACCACAAAGTGCCAAGTGGGAGGTGATATTCTCAGTAGGAAAGCAGTTCAATGATTATTTAAAAAATAAAAACCCTGCTGGTTTATGACCAGAGTTAAGACTACCTCATGTAGGCCCAAACTCCACAATGCCAGGAAATGAGAAGCTAAGGCTGCCACCTTAACAGATGTGCCTGGGATCAGCAGTGATGTGCAGTGCCACAACTTATGCTTTTCCGTGATCTTTCAGGCCAAAATCCAGATGAGCAGGATGGTGTCATGACCCCTTACTCTAGCAACAACCTGGACAGTGAGGCTGCAGGGGTATCAGCTAGGGAGGCTATTGTGCCTGAAACTCATGAACCCCTGTTCCCCTCACAGAGCTACAATCCCCCGAATGATTTAACAATCAGTTCATCTTCCCAGGGAACTCTGGGAATTGTAGCTCTTTCAGGGGAAGAAGGGGCCTCCTAACAACTTTCAGCACGCTTAATTCTTTGGGGTACAGCTCCCAGGATTCTTTGGGAGGAGACATGGCTGATTAAAGTGGTACTGTGGTGTAAAGTTCAGTGGAGCCTCAATGTACAATTACCCATTTAGGTAACAAACACTTCACAAACAATGCAAAAAGAGTGGACTGTGGATGCCACATTAAAAATCTTCTTTCAAGGCATTCCACTTGAAGCAGCTCTTAAAGCTAGTCCAGAATGCAACTGAGATACCTTGGATACAATTGGAGAACATTCCCATGGAACCTTCAATTTATGTGCTCGCGTTTCTGCATCCCTCCAGAGCAGCAATTAAAAAACTGGAAAACCCAATCTTGCAGGTTCCCTTTCAAGTCTGAAAACTATGGGAAGTGCAGCTGGCACCTGCAGTGTCCCCTCGTATACCTATTTTAGACCACCTAAGGTTCTGTTATACAGACAAGTTTAGGCATTATAAACAGTGGGCAAGAGCAGGAGTATTCAGGATACAGGACACTCTCCCGAGAGGATGCTCAATTACCATGGAAAATTTAAAGAAACAGCTTGGGAATATTTCAACTAATTGGTTCCAAATGCAACAAATTTATATACAATACAATATACAATACTCATATATATATATATATATATATATATATATATACATACACACACACAATACTCATTTATTAAATCCAAAGGCTTTGATCCCCAATGAAGTCTGAAGCATTAGGAATTAGATCTAATACAGAGTTTCAAGATGAAGCTTCTCTACTTTATAAAACATTATTGGACCTACAAATGGACACTGGGCAGAGTCTTAGAGAAGTGCTGAAGCCAACTTAGGCCAACAAATTGATGAACACAAATGGAGCTCTTTATGGTCTAAACACCCACTGCTTACCATTTTGGCTAAATTGCAGGAAGCCTCTTTAAAGATCATATGAGGGCACTAGATGTCCGTATGCCTTTCAAGAGTTAACTACTTTCTCGCTCTTACGCCGGAGAGGATGTATTTTTAAAGGCACATTCCTCCACGTGTGATGGGAGTGTCTATTTCTTAAAGATTTCTGGACCCAAATTTTTCCATTGCCATCCATCATTACAGGGCAACATCTTGTACCCGATCCCAGGTTAGCCCTACTGTCAATGCAAAATGATATCAATCAAGTGTTCAGCATAAAGAGTTGGTCTTCTTTCTTATGACAGCAGCAAGACAAATAGTTGCTTCCAGTTGGAGGAGGAAAACCCTCCCACCACAGAAACCTGGACCCAATAATATGTGCAGAACATGTAGCACTTATGGAATGCTTAAGTCACCATTGGAGGGTGATAAGAGGATTAACAAAGAAAGATGGGTTTGACTCCAAATGACCTTAATTGTACAGTAATCCACCTTCCATCTCAGTTACAGCAGCCACTACAGATAAATTATCTTAACATTTTAGATCCACCCTGTGGATGACTGCATACAAGACTTAACAACTGTACATGTATTTGTCTTGGAATACAACACTTTGTGTTTGGAAATTGTTTTTAAAATTTTCAGTGAAGTTTGGAAATGAATAAATAAATCACAATTGTCCCTTTAGGTGGCACTTTTTTGCCTGCTAGTTTGATCTGTTGATTTTTATTTTTTTTAATGCCACTCCTAGAAGAAAAAGAGAGCAAGAAACATTCATACACCTGAGATGGTGCAGCTGCGTTGCTGAACCAGAGCCAAAATATTGCAATGCCAAACTGATTTCTTTTTCTGGAATAGTCATATTAAAGTGGATAGAACCAGCATCACCTGAAAAGTTCTGAGTCATAGCTGGGGAACCAACTCAATCACCACAGAATAAATTTGATTTACGGTAAGTCCTACTGCTAACAGCATAGCATATATTTTCAGACTTAGATTCTTAGCATCATGCTGGGAACTAATCATTTCCTAATTAATGCATTGCTTCCAAACTGTCACTTTTGATAGCTGAAATTGCTTTTGATCGCAGGGCTATTTTCATCCAAGGATTTCTTAGAACTGACCTAGAGAACACTAGGTAAAGAGAAAATAATGTAAAGATATCATTTTCATTGTGCTTTCAGGATAGCTTGTGCCCATATGATCTCAGGGCAGTTAGACACAATCCCACTTTTTATACCATAAATATTCCAAGGTACCCAAGGGTCATGTAGTCCAACCCCCTACAATAAGGGAATCACAGCTTTTGCTGCACAACAGCATGCCTCCAGATGGCAATAATGTGGCTAGGTGCACACTAGACCTTTAAAGCACATTCAAAGCATATTCTTTCCTTCAAATAATTATGGGCAGTGTAGTTTACCCCTCACAGAGCTATAGATTCCAGCAACAACTGTTAACAAACCATAGTGCCCAGAATTCTTTGAAGGAAAGAATGTGCCTCGGAGGCATAGTGTGTGTAATAACAATGGGAAAGCTTTGCAGAACAGCTGATAAAGTGTGTGGAATAAATCCGTCATTAATATGCTATTCTTGCATCAAATACTGCTACTAACGCAAGAGCCAGTGTGATGCAGTGGCTAGAATATTGGACTAGGACTCGTGTGACCAGGGTTCAATCCCCATGATGCTCACTGGGTGACCTCAGGTCAGCCACCGCCTCTCAGTCCCTAACCCATCTCACAGGGTTGTGGGGACTGAACGAGGACAGGGACCACCTTGAGGTCCTTGGTGGAAAACCTGGCATAGAAAGACAATCAATCAATCAATCAATCAAACAATCAATGCTACAGAATGCATAGCGGGGGAATGGCCGGGAGGAAATCCACCTGTCCAGGGGAGCCCTTTTCTTTCTTCACTCGAGATGCTCACATCTTCCTTTCCCTGTTGCTAAAGGCCCTGATTCGCAGAAGGTCCGCTTTCTTCCTCTTCCTCCGGAGCGCTTGGCTGAGCAGAACTACCCCAGCTGAGAAGGGCAGCCGAGGAAGAGCCGCTGCCTGGCGGGGAGGTGGGGGGGCGTCCCGGCGCCAGTCCCCTCGGCGCGCTCCGCTGCCCGCCTCTTCTCCGCCACGTCGAGGCGCTGCTGCTACAGGCGGCTGAGCAGGCGGGCGGCGGGCTGGGCCCTCCGAGGGAGCCCAGATGCCGCGGCGGCGGCGGCGGCGGCTGCCTGCAGGCGCCAAGCGCACGGCCACGCGGGGCTCTCTCGGCAGCCGGCAGCCCGGCGCCGCGCCGCAGCCACTGGGAAGGCAGGCGCTGCTGCCGGCGGCGGTCGGAGGTCACGGAGCGCCGCGCCCGCCTCCGCCTCTTCGCCGCTGCTCTGGCCGGGCTGGCGGCGGCGGCGAAAGCGGAAGTCTGCCTCTCCCGCCGCCTTCGGCGGGCTGCAGCCGTTGGAGCGCATGGAGAGATCGGTCGCCTGAATGGGCTCCGGTAAGAGGCAGGGGACGGGGCGACGGATCCTGCGGGAGGGAGGGCGGGCGCGCGGAGAGGTCTGCTGCCCCGCCAGCCCACGCGGCTGTGCACTTGCACCCTACATTTCCAAAGGCTTCCTTCCTCCATCCATCCTTAAGACGAAACCCACGCGCATCGTTCTTCCCGGGCGCGCATCCCTTGAAATGCCCACGCACCAGGTCAGCCCTCCTCAAGCCGGTGCTCTCCAGATGTTGTCAGACTCCAACTCCCATCAGCACCAGCCAGCATGGCCAGTACTCAGGGATGATGGGAGTTGTGGTCCAAAACATTGGGTGGGGGCGCAAGGTTGGAGAGGGCTGTGCTAAATTTAAACGGGTGCATGTCTGTTTCATGGGAATTCACCTTTTGGTTGGGGGGGAGAAATCCAAATGATTTTATCGGAAATAATATAACCCTTTCCATATTTTTGCACTTAACAAGGCAACGTGGAAACGCAGGCAGGGTAGAAACAGCGCTCTGGAATGCAGTACTGTATGTCTAAATTTTTAGAGTATGGATTAAACCTCTTTTTTTAACCACTCCCCGATTGTGCAGCTCAAGTGGGTGAAAGGGAAAGCCTGCATCTCTGCATGGGGTGGGGGAAATGTGTTGCATGTACACCTGTTAGTCACATCTATGAATTGGTCTGTGTTTCCCTCCCTTCTTAATTGGTTTTGTATAGTTGGAGGGAGAGGAAGGGAGGAGAGCACCTGTGCTGATGAGCATGTGGTGTCTAAGAGCCCTGCAGTGAAACACATCATTTTGGCACAATTGTGTCAGCGGCAGTGGGGTTTTCTATTGAAACTTTTAAAGCATCTGTAACACATTGCATGCGTAAGTACAGCTACAAAAGCATCTCTCTCTCTCATTTCCTGCTCCATTCCTGGCACAAGGGAGGGGGCCACTTGCAGCGAGAAAGCAGATGGGCTTCTGTTTCCTACTTTGACATTATTTGATGGGAGGAGGAAAGAAAGACAATAAAATAATATTTACATGCTAATCGTTGCTGGGTGTTTTATAACTGCACAAATGGTAGCCGAAGGAGAGTGGGGGTTTGTTTTGGTTTTGGCAAACTTAAACAATTGCATTTCAAAACCTGGTATACATCTAATTGATTTGTTCTCTGCAGCCCCAGAGGGTAGGACTGGGTCTAAGGGCTTAAGTTACAATATGGTGGACTTCCATTGAACATGCGGGGGGGGGGGGAATTGATGGGTAGAGCAGTTTGACCATAGAACTGGTTATCTAGAGGCGTGCTGGGCTCTCCCACACTGGAGGCACACTGGAACATGGGAAGCTGCCTTATATTGTGTCAGACTGTTGGCCCATCCAGCTCAGTATTGTCTACACTGACTGGCAGCAGCTCTCCAGGGTTTCAGGCAGGAGTCTCCCAGGTCTGCCTGGAGACACCAGGGATTGAACTTGGGACTTTCTGCATGCAACGCAGATGCTGTAATAAAATATTAAAAGCACGATATGCAAGGCCCCATACTTAACTCATCTTAAACGAAAGCAGGACAAGTCAATCCTCTGCATCAGACTTCCTCAACTTAATGCCCTCAAGAAGGTGTGGACTACAGTTGCCATCAGCTGTAGCTAGCATGTCCAATGGTCATGGCTGGTGGGAGTTCTAGTCCAAAACATCTGGAAGATGCCAGGTTGGGACAGATACACTGCATGCAATGATGCAGTTAGGATAATTTTTGCCTCTGGACTTCAGATTGCACTATGTATCAATTTAAAATGTCAAAAACCAAGCCTGTTGCATTTTGGGGGTTTTCCTGCTCATTCTGTTAAACAGGACCCTGAGCTTCTGCCCCAAAGTATTGTGTTGATGATATCATTCTGTTTATATATTTATCTATTTATCCCTCTGTTGGGAAGCCCCTTTGTTCCCAGGACAAGGGCACTACTCCTCTTCTATTTTGATTTGAACCAGGAAGAGACTGAATGTAGTGAGGGCATAAGTCAGGTGCATTTCCTGTGCAGGGTGAGAACCTGTAGTTGGCAGAGGGTTGGTGTTCTCTGAGTGTGAGACAGGGTGCAAGTGTATGTCTGGGTGGGTCTTGTGTTCTTTTAGTAAAACTGTTCATAATGTGTGAGATACCTTCTAGGGTCACTGATTGACTGAAGTACATTTTTGTTAATAGGCTCCTGTTGTTTACATCATATGCTTGGGATGGAGGAAGGTGATGGTGTGACTGTTGCAAGTACTTTTGGGTGAAACTGATTATCTTGACACATTTCAGTTGGAGTTCAGAGCTGGTTACAGGACTGAATCAACTTTGGTCGCCCTGATGGATGGCCTTTGTTGAGAGAAAGGCAAAGTGAGTGTGACCCTATTACTCTTCCTCAGTTGCTTTTGGTGTCTTTAATCATGATACTGTTATGTACTGAAGTTCTCACCCTGGGCCAGCAGGGGGATACTGTAGATAGTTTTCACTCAGGTCCACATATGTGAATAAGAAATTGAATGTGACGTTCGGTGATTGGATAGTTACAGAAAGTTGTTACTGTTGCTTTGTAGTTGAGCTCTATATAAGCAGGTTGGTTGAACCCTTCAGCTCAGTGCTGCTCTGGGCCTGTGAATAAACAAGAGCTGTTTGAAGAATCGCTGTGTCGTCTGATATGTTCACCCACAACTTAACAGACACCTTCCTGAATTGGCCATGTGAGATGAGTACTGAGGCACTGTTTCACCAGGGTCAGTTTCAGAGTTATCACTGGGTGATCAGTTCTTGGCCTCCTGGCAGCTGCATTGTGGGGTGGCACAGGGTGTCATCCTGTCCCCATTAGTATTTAACATCTACATGAAACTGTTGGGAGTGATCATTTTGAAGTTTGGTGTGAGATGTCACCAGTATATGGATAATCTATTTCTCTATAACATCCAAATCAGGAGAGGCCATATAATACGTTAACATTTCATACACCATATAGGAAAATAAAAGCAACACACCAGTCCCCTAACCAGTAACAAAAAGACATTAGCCATTTTCAGACAATAAACTCACACCCACTAAACAGCAGATAAACGCAAACCAGTAGATAAAGAAACCCCCAAAACCATTCACATCAACCCAACAGCATTCCCCCCCTTAGCCTTCCCTTTCCACCCAGAAGTCCATTGTCAGGCCAGCTGCTGCAAATCAGTGCTGGGTGGGTCCAGGGTCCTCCAGGATTTGTCTGAAACCTCCCCTCTTCTTTCAGTGGGGAGCAGTGGCAAAGCAGAGCAGCAAAGAGAATTACAGTGCCATCCTAACCCTGCCTGCTCAGAAAAAAGACCTAATTGAATCCTGTGGGCATGGATCTTCCTTGGTAACTGGGGCTAGAGTTGCACCCTTAGCATGCTCACTTACACAGCCCACAATTGTCTCTGCCCTATGAGGCCTTAAAACAGCAAATCCTTTGCCCACTTAGATGGGAGTAAGCCCCACTGAAGTCTCATGTCTTATGCTTGAGTAGACATGAATAGGATTGCCCTGTAAGAGAACAGAAAGCTGTGCACATTGCTCCCTCAAACAGGAGGCTTTCCAAAATGTAAGTGAATGACTGGATTTTATTTCCACTCACTGGAGCGAATGTTTAATGGATTCCTAAAATCTGGCTAGTAAACTGAGTGGGTGTGCTTTGACAACGTCATGTACCACTAAATGACATCTGCTGTGCAAACCAAAACAAACTGTTATTAAGACTCTTCTCTCTCCCCCCCCCCCCCACACACACCAAGTTCTTTACCTCCACCATTCTCTTTTCTTGGGAAGCATTATCCATCTGGGAAAGGGAGCCATTATTCCAATCAGCAAAAGTAATCTGCCGGTGTTTACGAATTTGTTTGCTCTAGGGAGTGTATGTGTGCATGTGTCCATGTGGGAGATCAGTAGCTGCTTTAATAGTCAGCAGTTGCTGTACTCTGAGAACATTCCCTTGAAAATTCCCACAAAGAAATCGATCAGGAGAGGGGAGAGCAAAAGCCTTGCTGCATTCACAGAACTGTTTATAAGATTGCCCAAATTTTTAGCCAGCTTAGGTAATGTAAGGCTCATTAAATAAAAGAGAACAGTTGTCCACCCAGCCCCTCTCGTTGAGCAGGGTTGTCCCAATTCACTGGCCATATCCCCTCCTGGCAGTTGCCTGCTCTGCCTTAATAAGAAACTACAACTCTTTGTTTATCATTTATGTGTCATTTAGGATCCCTGACTGGTTGCATGCCAGTAAGTCCCTTCCTCACTAACGTTGTAGTCACCTGATGGACATGGCTAGCAGCAACATCAGTGCTGGGTGTGTGACCAACAGGCAAGATCCCGATCTACTCCCCTTATATGTTCAGTGGACGTATAGGTGTGTTGTGTGTATAGCCTGGTACTTGAAGACCTTTTAATGTATATGTGGGGTGTCTGTATCTTGGTAGTTTGAAATTTGCTCTTAGGACAGTGTGGCAAACGAAGTGTTGCCATCTTTCTCCCCTGCCAGGAGTTGTTCATTATGTCTGATTAGAAAAGCCTGTCTGTCACAGCAGATTACAATGGATCAAGTTAGGTGAACAACACTTGTACCTTAGGCACCCTAGACCTGGGCAGGAGCACCTGTGGTCCTTCATATGGGCTAGAGCTACCAACCATCATCCCTGACCATGGACCTTTGCTGGAGTCCAAACACATCTGGAGGACCAAAGATGGCCACATCACTGCCATAGAGCTTACTGAGTTTGCGACTGTTTAGGTTCATTGACAGCAATTTCTTTCATTTGTAGCTGTTAGAGACTCGGGCTGGGACTGGAGAGGCCCTGGTTCAAATTCTCATTCAGCCATGAGGTTCAATGGGTGACATTGCAGCCTCTCAGCCTAATCTACCACACAGGGTTGTTGTGAGAGTGAAATTGTGGGGCAGGGGGAGTCACGCACACCGCCTTGAACTCCCTAGCCAAATAGAAACAAGATTGGTTGGTCTGGTGGTCATTCAGGCTGGGAAGAGCTTGTGAAACTGGCTTTCCTCATCTGGAAGTGGGAACAAAAATAGAAGGAAGCAGATCATTTCAAGGGCCCAGTGGCAGAGCACGCCTGCTTTGCATGCAGAAGGTCCCAGGTTTGGTCCCTGGCATCTCTGCATAGGTTGGGCAAAGGCTCCTGTCTGAAACTCTGGAGAGCCGCTGCCAGTCAACGTACACAATACTGTGCTAGATGGACCAGTAGTCAATATAGCAGCTTCTTCTCTTCGCTTTCTGGGTTGAATAATCTTCCTGTAGGCGTGAACGTTGCTGTTACACACAAAGGAGCCCAATGAGATTAACTGAGTTTACCTTGTCACGCTCTGAGTGGTGAATCTGCAAAGCCTATATTCCTCTAAAATAGGTGTTGAGAATGGGGATAGTGTGGCATTCAATAGAAGAGAGAGGGGGCTTTTAGGGTGGTTGCTCTTGTTCTGTAGAACAGCACTGAGATACAACAGGCGCCAGACAAAAATGGAGGCGTTTCTTTTCCGACAGGCTTTACCCAGCTGGATGAATAAGTCTCTGTTATGGGTGTCTGCTTTGGGTCATTTTGAAATTTCTCTACTTCTATTTCTTTTATTGCTTTTAGCAGTTTTGTTCTGAATTTTGTGCATTGCCTTGAAACATATGCCCAGAAGGCAATAAAATAACAATAACAACAGTGATGATGATGATGAGTGTGAGTGTGAGTATGACTGCAAAAGTCTTGATTCACTAGAGAACCAGGGAATGACCTTGGAACAGCTATAGCACGGCTGAAGCTGGACGTTTACAGTCATCTAATAAATAAGTCCCATGAGTTCAATGGAGCTGACTCCCAGGTAAGTGTGAATAGGATTACAGTGCAATCCTATACACACACATGATAGCCAGGGGGAAAGAGTTACAGCAGAATATTTCTGCAGCTATTTAAAAATGGGTTTAGAACTTGGTTACCACCATTAAAGGCCTCTTTAAGTGTGAATGCCAAAGTGTGAATCTTAAAGAACGTTCTTACAAATTGTTATTCTGGTGGTGTCTTACTCTATTGAGATCCAACTGAACTTTCCCTGGGGTTAATAATAACCGCTGGCAGTGTAATTCAATGCAAGCAGATATAGGTCATATTTACTGGACATGTCCTAGGGTCATAACATTTGGAAGCCAGTTCTTAATCACATAAAGGAAATGGCATGAACCCTATCGTTGAACCCTTTAACTGTATTATTTTGTTATGTCAGACCAATAATCCCAACAGATGATTAGAACATGCTATTCTTACAGCGGAAAGGAGACAATAAGCAAGAGGGGGAAGAGACATCTTGTTAATATAAAATTCTGTTATTGTGGATATGATCGAATTAACAAATTATGTCGGTGTTAGAGAACACAGACACACAAAAAGTTTATTGGAAGATGGAGTAACTTCATAATTAATTGGAACTCGGAGGTACAGGATTTCCTGCCACCATTTGCAGTACTGGGTGCAATCTAGAATCTTATGTAAGATTTGGATGGTGATGATGATGACTAAATAGTACAGATTCATGTTGATTTATTTGCTGACTGGTGAGAAGGACACAAAATATGATTCTTTTAAAATAATATGGACTAATATTGAATTTGTGTTTGCTGACTACATTAAGTCTTTATTTTATCATAAATATGTAAAAGAGAGGTGCAGGACCTGTAGCCCTTCACACCCTGCAGGCTCCAACTCTCATCAGCTCCAGCCAGCATGGCCAACAGAGAGGATTGATAGTTGTAGGCATGCAACATCTTGAGGGATGCAGATTTCCTGTCTCTGCCATCTTAAGAGGCATTCCTTCCTGTATGAGGAGGAATGCCAGGTAAGGATGGATACCTCTTATAAGAAAACAAACACAAAACACAACTACGGTACATCATCTAAAACCAAACAAAGGATTTCCCCCTTTTCTCTCCTTGCTGTGGCTGAGTTGTAGTTCAGCAACAAGTAGTCCATTTAGGTTGCTCCCTGAACAAGAATGTGTCTCAGTTGCTTATTTTGGAACACTTGGTAGTCCTCAGTTCCCAGAAAGGAAATATTTTAACATGGATTTTGTGTTTAATTTCAGTATGGGTTAGCTTAAATTCTTGACACTTAGGTTAGGAACAGCATATTCTGAAGGAACAGACCTGGTTTTGGGTGGCACGCCCACTTGACCTCCCAACAACTTAATTGTTGCTCCTTGCTGGGAAGGAAAAGGCAAGGTAGTGGTGAGGTTGGCACAGCGCAAAAGCACCAGCAGAGCCAATTCAGCCCTCCTGGTAGTGCGTTTCTACCATGCTGACCTCCCTGTCACCTCCCCACTCTCTTTCCCAGTAAGCAGCGGTGACTCAGCTCTCATCAGGTCAGGTGGGTGCCACCATCCACTATGGACTAGACCTAATACATACAGATCTGCTTTAGTGTTTACCCCTCACAGAGCTACAGTTCCCAGTAGCCTTAAGAAACAGCAGTTCCCAGGATTCTTTGAGGGAAGCCATGGCAGTTCAAGTGGTATGACTCTGCTTTAAATGTATGGCATGGATGTAGCCCTGGGAATGCTGGCAGTTACACCTGGGGTCTTCTACTTACTAAACAGCGGCTGAGTCCTAGTCTTGTCTTTCCTTGCTGTCTCCTGGTTCTGAGCTTTGCAGCATTTGCAGCGCTTCCCTTGGCCTTGAAAGAAGTGGCATACGTGACTGTGAAGGGCAGAGCTTCTTAATTAAGCAGCTGCTGCTTAGCTCCCATGCTCTTAACCCATCTGGGAGCAGGGCCTTTAAGAGCCAGCTGAGAATCTTTCCACAAGGAATTCTGCCCCAGTTTTGGCACCTTCTTGATTAAATGCACGCAAGGCACTGCCCACTCAATGCCCTTTTCCAGATCATGCCTGCTTGTACAGCTGGCGCCTCTGCAATCTAGGGCTCCAGAAACCGGAACCAGAGAGGCCAGAGGTTGAGAAAGCATTTAAGTCCTGCCCAACCAAATCCTTCATCCAGCAAGACAGAATAATCCCTCTGTAAGCTGGACGCTGCTGCAGGAAACAACAGACACGTTTGCCCAGTCTGAAGCTTGCTCTGCTTGCTCCGCAGATATGTGCAAGACTGAATTTGGTCTGAGGGTGCCAGGACTCAGCATGTAGGACCAAATAAATAACTGGTATATCTAAAGCCTAAAGAGATTTGGACCAGGGCATCTTAAGGGCTGCTTTCATTTGTTCTGTATTTCTAGGGGCTGTTGCTGAATGAATATAGAAATCTGCCTTACACCGAGACAGATACCACGGATCCATTTGGCCAATCTGCACTAGGGTATGGCACTTCTGGCCTGGGGGCCAAATGCGGCTCTCCAGGCCTCTGTCTGGCCTTTGGAACTCCCTGATACAACCCTCACCAAGGCCAGTCTACCCATGAGGCAAAGGGAGGCAGCCACCTTAGGCGACAGGTGCAGCAGATCCTGATCTTTATTTCCTCCTTGTTCCTGATGTAGATCTTCACTCACCCCTTCTTCCCTGGGAAGGAGGAGGTGCCATTTTGTGGTTTGCCTCAGGCACCAATCTTGGGCCGGTCCTGACCCCCACTGGCCCTACTTTCCACCCTCATTGAGTGGTTTTGCCAGACTGTGGCAAAAACAAGCAAGTTTCTCTTGCTCTGGGTGGATGATTGAGAGGGTTGTATGCATAGGCATAGAAACTAGTCTACCGTATCAAGGTAAAATTAATGGTAGTTCCATCCACTTTTGCTGCTGGCCACACCCATAACTCACATATGGCCCATGGAAGGTTGTCCAGCAGGGTGTGAGGCCCTCTGGCTGAAACAGGAGCTTGTCCCTGGTCTACGCTGACTGTCAGCAGCTCTCCAGGGTTTTAAACAGAGATTCTTCCCCCAACTCTATCTGGAGATGCCAAGGATTGATGGAATCACCTCCCATACACTATATTATTCTAGGCGTCCAGCCAAGACTTGTCTCTTTCAGAAATCTTTTAGCAAATGTGATCCGGTTTTTATGGGGTCCAATTAGCTCCTGACTTTCATGCTGCCTGGCTGCCTATTTATTGTTCTGTTTTGTTCCACTTTCCCATGGGGGAGTGGAGTTGTTGCTCTGTCCTCTTGCCGCTTTTATGTATTTACCAAGGTGTACTGCCTATTTTCCCATTTTTGGATTTTATTCATTGTGTTCTTGGTTTCATCTTGAATTCATTTATTTACAATATTTCTAGCCCACCTTAATGAGCGGTGCCTGTTTTCACCTGGCTTTAATTCTTTGTTTTTAAGCAATTTTTATTATTTTCATTAAACATTGCAAAAAAAAATCAAGACAAAACCACGCAAAGTTTTTTCCCCCTGTTACAAACCTGTCCCAAGCAAAGCACAGTACAGAAGCAGGGAAAGTATCTGCCAAAGCCAATAATTACATCTTCCCATTGCCCCAAAGTCACAGCCTGTGCAGTCAAGGTCATGTGAGGGTAGCTTCTGATTGCCTTGCATTGAACTTGTGTCAAGGATGACTTGCACACTGTGGAATCTGCACAAGTCTGGCAAGTTGGCAGGAGAGGTATCAACATTTTGCCAGGCATAACTCCTTTCCTATTACACTAATTAGAATGTGGTCTGAGTCATATAACTGATTTTAGCTTGGACTGGCGGATTTGTCTCTTTGCTGTTTCTTTTCTCCTCCAATTCGTGAGCAGCCAAGTAGTTTAAGGCTGCAATCCAATATATATAAGCCCTACCAAAAAGAAATGGGGCTTTCTTCTGAATTGTTATGTATAGGACTGCCCCGTAACAGAATGAAATTGCCTCCAAATGTTGTTGGACTCCAATTTCTATCAGCGCTAGCCAGCATGGTGATGATGGAGGCAATCTGGAGGGCACCAGGTTGCCAAAGACAGGTCAGGGTAGTTATACAGACCTTGTCCTCTTCCCTTAGGTACATCAACCATGATTTCAAAATTGATGCTGTTGCATAATGACAAGAAGTGTTCCATAACCTTATCCCCAGTGCCCCGTACCCTACCCTATAAGGGAAGATAATAACACAATAAAATTCAAAACAGTAACAATTAATTTCATGTATATTCAAAATCCAATTAAAACTAGTTCAGTTAATTCAACAAAATTGATGAAATTGGTCCAGTTTGATGCCAGTTTTTCAAAGTCTGATAGTCATTTACACCTCCAGCAGCCTCCTGCTGCACCCTTGCCTCTAGCCCACCTCCCAGGTAACCCCAGGGGGAGGTACCTCCCACTTTGGGGACCACTGTTCTAGAACCTCCGTTCCTCTTTCATCATCATCACCATTTATTAAATATTGCTTGTGACTACTGAACACTGTAAGAATGAGGCAAGGGTTTTTTATTTATGGTGAAAGCTTGTGTGGCAATGGCTGGCCTTCCTTTGTTTTGCAAGCGAAATCCATGAGCGGGGTTGGTGCCCTCATTTTCTTCAGTTTCTTCTTTTTTTCTTCTTCTTCCCTTCCTTAGTGAATGCACTTCCACTGTAGGTGTGAATCCTGTCACCTCTGGTAAAAAGTACAGCCTCCCTCTCACATTCCAGGTAGGGAAAATGAGATGCACAGCACAATGAGTGAGTGAGTGAGAGAGACCCTTTTTCCACTTGCATGTCCTTCCTACATTGCCTACAGTGATCAAGAGCACCACTCTGGACTGGCATTAGGAGCATATAAGCTACAGGCTGTGTGTGTTCTCAGTGGTTCCGTAGGAAGTGCAGAAGAAACTCAGAATGTGACAAGTGGAGGTTCTAATCCAGGGGTGGCAGAACCTCAGGACCAGGGGTTTGACTCTTTCCAGTCCACACCACCCAGAGGCTATGCACCCAATTCTGAACCTGCTACTCACATTTCTTGAGTATTTTGGCCAGAGTGGAATATGTCCTTGAATTGGGATAGTACCTCCTGTTTGCCTGTGTGGAGGATAGAGAAATGGTGGGGTATACATGGAAACCTCTGCACCAGTTGCTCACTCACTTTGGCCTCTGGCCCTGCCTGTGGCCCCCAGAATGTTGCCTATGAGAGAATGCAGATCTCTGGCTGAAAAATGCCCCCACCCCTGCACCATCCCTGCAGGACCCCCATCTCCTATGTAAGCCTTTTGGATAGCTAGGCTCTGCTTTTGCAGTCCGGCAGGCACAGGGGAATCCTTTTTCAAGAGTGCAGACTTACTGATGTGCCAAACTTAGCTGCTTTTAAGGCGGCAAACGGCAGCAGGCTTTTTAATGTTTGATTTGTCGTTCTTATTGTTGTTCCTCTATCTTATATTGTGGCTTTTAGATGCTGCAGTTTTTGTTTCTTTATATTGTTAATTTTTTTGGGGGGGGGGTTAATCCCTTGCTGGCTTTGATGTTTTTAAATAACCATTTTAAAAATTGCAAATTGGATTTTACCGTTTTCATAACGTATGCTGCCTCAGCTATATTGGTGAAAAGAGTGGGGGGAACCTTTAGTCCTCCAGATGTTGCTGAGCTGCAACTCTCATCAGCCCCAGCAAGCATGGCCAGTGGTCAAGGATGATGGGCATTGTAGTCCTGCTACCTCTGCAAGACCAAAGGTTCCCCACACCTGCTTTAAATAATTACGTAGATATTTGGCTTAGGATTCAGCTTCCTGAGAGCCTCAGTTTAGGAATAATTGTGCAAATTTGGCTGTCTCTTAAATTATTAACATTTGAGAGGGGATGTCGTGGTTTGTTTGTTTAAATGTTATTAAAAGATTTATAAACCACTTTTCAGACTGAAATCATGTGGGGGCTCCGGGAGGGTATCACATGAGTTGTAAGAACAACCACATCTTTCTCTCTCCAAGGAAAGAGAGATGGATCTACCCTCAAAAGGGAGATCCAACATTGGATGCCCCCATTGAAAGGCTACAGAAAAGTCCACAACTGGCTTCTCTCCAATGTCAGAAGAAGCATTCTAGGAGTGATCAAGGGTTGTGCCCCGAGGGGCTGTGAATCTACATATTTTCCTAATAGGCCCCCAACATGCTCCCAGTTTCCAGTGGGAGAGAAATAAATTACTCCATCTCCAGAGCTGATGTAGCTTGTCTGCTTTGGGGGATGTGTCGAAGCCCTGATGGACCCCAACATTCCCTCAGAATTTAGGGTTTGTAAACAAACTGGGGCAAGCATCCCCTCTCCTCCGCTTTTGCATGAAGGAGACAGAAAAAATTGCTTCTGATTTTTAAACTAACCAGTTTCCCATAATTTCTGAGCTTGTTGGAACTGTTGTTTATTTAACCCAGGGGTAGCCAAGGTGGAGTCCTTCTGGCATTGTTGGACTTCCAACTCCCATCAGCCCCAGACAATATGGCCAATAGTAAAGTATGATGGGAACTGTAATCCAGCAACAACTGGAGGGCACTAGGATGGGGGAAGCTGATCTAAAGGGTGTGTTTACACTATAGAGCCTGGTGTGCTCGCTTAGATTCTAGCACCAGAAAGATTCTGGCATAATATACCTCAAAATACAACCCTCCTCTAGCATCCTTGTATCCCAACATAACATCTGAACCAGTCCAGAATGAATCAACTGTGGCTTGCCTTTGAGCAGCTGAATCCTTCATGGGAAATGACTTGTTGAGAAAGCTCTGCAGCCCTCCAGAGTGTCATGTCCTTCACAGAGAACACTTTTATGATCCTTCCTGCACTCGTAGTCTGTATGGATTCCTAGAGGGATTAAGAGCATATTCCAGTTCCATATTGAACTGTGGTGTTGTTCTGCTCCGAGGTGTCTTAAACATCAGTCAAGGACTCAGCCTAGAAATATATATTGCTTGCTGAGGCTCAGCAATGACTCAAAAATGGTTATTATTTCTTATTAAATGGGAGGTGAGTGATTTCTCCTGGATGATTTGCTGTTTTGAACAGAAAGGCAAAGGGGGGGGGGGCAGAGGGTTCAGAGAATCATTTTTAGGATTTTATGCTGGTGCCCAGCTGCCTCACCATGACTAATACGGTCTTCGTTGAAGCATGGAAAATGTTCTCAGATTTTCACACAGCAGATGTATCATTGCTGGGTCTCCTTCTTCCTTCAGATCCCTCTTCAAAACCTACCATTTCTGTAGCCTTTGGCTTTACCTGTGTTGTCCTCATCCGCAGCTGAAATGAACCGTAAGTACATAGAAATTTTCTCTGCTTATATTCATCCCTCGTTATCCTCAGCTTTCCTAGTCTTCTATTCCCATTTTTGCTTGTCACCCAGTATTTCCTTTCCTTTGTTGTCTTTCCTATTGATTGAAGTGTGTAAGACTGTCGTAGTGTCCTGACCCATAGCAGTAGCCATCACTGGAGAAAAGTGGTGGTGAGAAAGAGGCGGGACTGGCCAAGTCATCTTTGTGCCTGGATGAGGTCAGGATTCTGAAGGGTGCTGAGTTGGGAAACAGAAGCAAGATTTTCAGGACCCTGGACAGTGATCCTACAGTGAAGAACAAGAGGAGCAAGTTGCCTCAGCAATGGCCTGCAGCACCTTCCACAGCTTTACAGTCTCCCCGGAGGATCAAGACTGAAGCCACACATTCTGAGAGCACCAACTGACCAGTGCTCTAGTTGGCAGGGCTTGAGGCTGCCATGATATAGTCCTTGGAAGCTGTTCAGAACTTTCTTCATCTTCAGAGGAGTTGGTAGTTCCTTGGCAAAGGTTAATCATCACAGATCAGGGAGCCATGTGCAGAATCTGTTGCTGACAGGTTTACTAGAAATGAGTTAGGTTCATCTTCTCCTTGGAGCTACTATCGCTTGGGGACCCTTGAGTCATCTGGGGCAATTGTACCTGTGGTACCACATTGCACCCTACAGAATGTCAGAGAGCTGTAACCTAAAAACGTGCATTTTCCACTGTTGCCCCTGTACTATGGACCACCCTTCCATCATTTGCTTCTGATGTATTGTAAAGACTTGACTTTTTGCTCAGGCCTTCCTTGACCCTTAAGGTTGGACCCTGTTGTTGTTATTTACTTGTTTGGATGCCCTGCATTCCTGTTCTTATATGGTTTTTGTACTATGAGTTTACTGGTTTTATTTTATCTTCCTTTGTATTTCAGATTGTTTTAAATGTTATACACCCCTTAGAGGTTTTAAAATATTAAGTGGTGCTTTAAAATTATTAAATAAATAACTGCATTTTGCCAGACCTTTTTAGTTGTTAAATTTGTGTTGATAAAGCTAACCAGTTAATCAACTCAACACCGTGATTCTAGTTGGTCCCCAGGCATAGGCAGCTAATTTAGAACTTTCTGATATTCTGCACCTGTTGTGAATTGATTCAGGAGGACGTATGTTTCTGGGTCACTTCCTGCTTGCCTCCTTTGAGGTTGCCTCAGCTTCCTCTGCCATCAGATTCTAAACAAGTCACTCTTTGTGCCTTCTGTTCCCTTAAATATCATATCATTCCCCAGAGCCCTCCTCTAACACTTCCAATTAATACAACAGAGACCTGTTTTGATAGCTTTGGTGCAATTTTATTTTCAAACACAGCTTCCATGTACTGTGAAGCCAAAGAGCATTTTATAATAAGGAGAAGGTGGGGGTGGGAAGGAAAGCGGCTGCAACAACAAGAAGGTGAGGATTTTTTCATATGGCTTTGGAAACTAATCAGGTTATTGCACAGACGAGACATGAAGCAGGCAAATCTTGAATATGATACGATTTATATCAGCAATAAGATTGCATACTGAGACGAGAAAGAGCCTTGTGAATCCATAAAAATGGAATATTCCTATTCAGGGTTATAGCTAGCTCTGCTCTTTTCCAGGAAACTCCATTCCATCCCCCCTATCCAGTTTTCCATCTTTTGCTCCAACAGCAACTCAGTATTCAGTGTCTACTGAACATGCCCAGTCATCACTGGGTATTAGATTTTTTTTTACCAAATAAGATTTTTGAGATTTCTGCAAAACATGAGGTTCCCCCAAGTTTGCTGATATCTCCCTCTTGCATGGATGGCACTATTTTACCTACATAAGGATCCATACTCATCCCTAAACTTTGCAATTAAAGGGAATTGTAATCTGCACTTCTCTGAGCAGTAGGAAGTTCTAAAGATTCAGAGAGTCACTTTCCTAGTGGAGAGATGAGTACTAGAAACCTGAATTGCTTTTGTAATAACTAGCTGATGCTTTGTGGAGAAGGGAGAAGGATGCTTTTTCAGGACTAGCTGTGTGTTCTCAAAAACACATGCTTTTCTGTGTTTCTGCCTGCTGCTCTGCTGATCAGCCTGTGTTGTTAGGAACCTACAGTTTGAGCAGGTGGGAAGCAAGCAGACACTGTGGTCGTCTAAAGCAGCACCAGTCTTTCCAAAACAACCTTCATAGCACCTCAGTACTGTTTCTTGCCAGCTAGCAATAAAGTTCAAACTCTCCCCACCAAAAAATAAATAAAACCTATTGCAGACTGGAATATCGTTTTTCACTTTGGGGCCATCGTAATATTTGTGGACGTTAAGTATTTGTGGCTACTCAAATAGTTGTAGGTTAGTTAGTAAGTTTGTGGGCAGCTATTTGTAAGACAGTCTTGTCTTGGGGGTTTTTAATATTCCTGTAAAGAGTGCTAGATTGGGGTATATATGTTGTGTGACTTCGAGGAGGCTGAGTCGACACTGCCCTTGTTGGGGAAATGCCCTTGTTTCCAAGATTCTGACTTTTAGATAACTGCTACTAATGACTTGGCTGCGCAGAGAACGTTTATCCGCCAAGTGCTAAAAGCACAGAAGCCAAACTGATCTCATTATGGGTCTCCATGCAAAGCTGGGCCTCCATGTTTCTGCAAGCCTGTGGCTGCCTATGCCATACAAAACCAGCGTGTGGTCAGAGGCAGTGATATTTGGGGAATGCATTGGGGGTACTGACATCTTCTGCTGGAGCAGCTGTATGGAGAATTGCAAATCACAAACGATTACGCCTAACTGCATGGGCTTTGGGCTATGAAAGCTGACACAAAGGCCTTGAATTAAATAGACTGGAGAGAAACAAAAACCTGATTTGGGCAGCCTGCCTTTTGCACGGCTGGCTGAAGGCTGGGCTACCAGTCTCCTAATCCTTGATTGCAAAGAGCAGTTGGTTTGTGGTCAGCCTCTCATTTATTTTCACTTTCAAATTATTCCATTACATCATTGCATGGTGCCAAAATATTAAGAGAGGAAGGTAGCCTGAGCCCAGGGGGTGGCAAGGATGCCAGTATTTATTTGATTTATGTATATACTACCAACTCATATAATCCCACTCTACCTAAAGTATTTTTCTTTAAGTTCATTGAGTCTGTTCTGAGTAGGACTAGGACTGGATACATTCCAAAATATTGGGATATCAAAATGAATTCCCACCCAAGCCCACCCTAGAAAAACTGGCAGGTGCCCAGGGCCCCATGTGCCCTCTGCCTTCCAACGGCCAGTGAATGTTGGCAGCAGAAAACAGGGCCCAGCTGTGAATGCTGAGCCAGCCAAGACAGAGATGTGATTTCTCTGTCTGCCTGGGGCTTAAAGAGGCAGGGAGACAATTTCTGAGACTGGTTACTCCCCACACCCTTCCCCAAGAATATTTCATGGCAGGAATGAAGTACCTGTGGCCCTGCAGAGGTTTTGATTGCACTGTGGCCTCCCATCACCCGTGACTAAAGATGGTGGTGGTTGGCATTCACATTTTAATGTAAACATACCTTTCTCGTACTTCCTAAAAAAAAGTCCAAATTTGGAAAGATAGCTGAGATTCATTTCACACATTATCTTTCCAAATTTGCACTTTTTTGAATTTCACAATGCCCAAGCTTAGAGACACAATTCAAATTAGCAGAGGTTTGCTTGAGTCCTGCACTGTTTTCCCACTGACTGATAAAAGGGAAGGCAAAGCCTGGTTTTTGCTCCTGAGTTGTATGGAAAGACAGCAAAACAAAATTCTCATCTAAGCAATGAGTCTTGCAAAGATCTGAGCCCTTGTTAATGTACATATTTCACTGCTTGATCAACCTGCCCCTGCCCCCTTTTTTTTCCTTCCTCTTTTCCCCCCAGATGAAAAGGGCATCCAGCCTTGCAGAAAGGAGGAACTTCAGTGCCTGCTGAACTGCCTGCGTTGCCACTTCAAGAAGAACTGTGGCAAAGACTATGGGTCCATCAAGATCACCTGTTCAAGTGAGTAATCCTTCAGGATATTCTTCAGTGGGATCAGTTATATTCATACTGACCAGACCAGAGACCTTAGATAGGTCCAGGTGGTTTGGTTGGTACCTCTATAGCTTATTATTATTATTATTATTATTATTATTATTAGTATTATTATTATTCCCTGCCCATCTGGCTGGGCTCCCACAGCCACTCTGGGTGGCTTACAGCATATATAAAAACACAGTAAAACATCAGACATTATTGCCATTCATGTAGGTATGCATGTCTACAGTAGTTGGACTTCCCTTTGAACACTGTGAAAAAGTTAGGAAATGTATTGAGAAGAATCATGGCACAGCCCGCCTTGGACCATACAGCTTCAAAATGCTAGGATTGCATGTCAATAATACCCTCCACTAGGAAAGTTAGCACATTAGAGAGAACTCTTTCTAGGCTAGCCTAGCCTTCCCCATAATCTGTTAACTGCAGCTGCCCCTGAGCAGGGAATTCTTGAGACAGGGGAGCATTTAATTATGTGACCTCACCACTTTCATCATTCTGAAGCCATGCACCCAAATATGGCTGTGCCGTGTGATTCTTCTGAAGTTGTAGATCATCTCCCCCCAAAAAAGACAGTTAAACAGTGGATTTGATCCAGTAAGGGGGGAATCCAACATGAAATTTCAAGTTAACCAGCTGTGGGCATGATGAAGCACATTGTTCGTGTGTTTCTGAGTGCAATTCAAAGTGTTGGTGCTGACCATTAAAGCCCTAAATGGCCTTGGCCCAGTATTTCCAAAGGAGCGTTTCCACCCTCATCATACAGCCCAGACACTGAGGTCCTCCTCTGAGGGTCTTCTGCTGGTTCCCTCACTGTGAGAAGTGAAGTTGCAGGGAACCAGGCAGAGGGCCTTCGCAGTAGTGGCGCCCTCCCTGTGGAACGCCCTCCCTTCAGATGTCAAGGAGACAAAGAACTACATAACTTTTAGAAGACATCTGACGGCAGCCCTATACTGGGAAGTTTTTAATGTTTGATGTTTTATTATGTTTTGATATATGCAGTAAGCAGCCCAGAGTGGCTGGAGAAACCCAGCCAGATGGGCGAGGTATAAATAATAAAATTCTTATTCTTATTATTAAATGTGTTATTTGGGCAGGGGGTTATTGGGTTATTGTTTTTATTTTATTTTAATATATTGTGATCTTTTCTGTGAACTGCCCTGAGACCTCCGGGTATAGGGTGGTATATAAATTCAATAAATAAATAAATAAAATGTGTGGTGACATTTTTCTGGGTACCATCTCTCACTCCACTGCTGGTGTGGCTGGGCACAACACCTTTTTTTAACCTATTGTTTTGTGCAAATCTGGCATATCAGACAACTTGGCCACCTGCACAAGTGAACAAACACCTGCATTCATGCCCACAGTGGACCTCAGATTTCCTGAATGAAGGGAATGTGGGGAAATACTAATTGAGGGAAAAGGACAACAACACAGAGTGCAAGCGCCTCCCAATGGATGGAAAGTGTGAGTTCAATTGCCCGGATTTGGACAGGGATAGTAACCTCTAGGTTAGATTACTGTAATGTGGTCTACTTGTGGCTGCCTTTGCAGATGCCTTGGATAATGCAGCTGGTGCAGAATTCGGTGGCCAGGTTGCTCATCTGAGCAAGACAGTCTGAGCAGATAACACTGACCCTGGCCTGACTGCACTGGCTTCCAGTCAGTTTCCAGAATCAGTTCAATGTGCTGGTTTTGAACTACAAAGTCTTCTGCAGATCAGGATCCCAGTAGGATCACCTATGCACTGACCTGGACCCTACAATAGTTATCTGAAGCCCCCACAAGAGGTCCAGAGGGAGTCAACACAAAAACGGGCTTTTCCGTAGTGGCTCCCCACTTGTGAAATGCTCTCCTCGGGGAGGCTGGCCTGACGTTTTTGTTTACATATTGTTAGACACTAGGCAAAACATTATTTTTTTTATCAGGCCATTGACTTTTAATTATCTATGGCCCTTTTGCTTGGGTGGGATGTTTTAATCTAGTTTTTAACAAATATAATTGTCTTTTAGATTTTTCTTTTTATACATCTATGTATGGGTTTGTTTTTTGCTTGAAATATCCCTACCGTTGACAGGAAGACAGAATTCAGTATGGAGTGTGCATGGCTTCAGCAAGACAGCAGATGTCAGCTGAATCCTCCATGTGCTACTCACAAGTAAACTCTTTACTGCATAATGAGTCAGGCACTTTTGTAATAGGATCAATTAATGGTATTTGCAACCAGCTGGCAGTTTTATAGAGCACAGCATTGACTGACTGGGATTCCGTTCACATCCGTAAAAGCACATTGCATGCCAATTCCTTCCCCATTGTATTACTCCTCCCCACTCCATCCTTCCTAATTCTAACATTTGTTCTGTGCACTTAAGAAAAGAGCGTACTTAAGGGCGAAACTGCATGAGATGTTTAATGTGTCTCTGCAATTAACATGCACCCAGGATGGGGATGTAATGTAAATTGCTTCAAATTGAAGGCAGCTGATAATTATCAGGATCTCTACAGGGGAGGGGCAATGCAATCTTTTCCAGCAGCCAGTTTAAGGAAATCCCTCATCTGATCCTGATATTTGCATTGGGAGGAAGTCCTTCATTGGCCATTTCTGGAACTAACAATGCCAACTAACAATGTGGGCTTTCAGGAAGAGATTTCCTGGTTATGTGAGTCCACCCTTTCAGGAGTTATGTCAGCAGGTCTTAGACCCGAAGGTTTCCTCGATGGGTGGATGGCCAAACTCTGCTCACATATTCTAACACATGGGCAAGTCCCATTCTATCTGCCTCACTTCCTTGTGTTAGAACCAACCTACAGGTTCAGGGAAAGCAAAATGCAGTCCTGGAACTATAATGCTTTCAGAAGTTAGGGGTGGCATGTTTAAATAATTGCATGTTTTCATTTACCTGGTTTGCAAAGTATTTTGCTAGTGCAGTGTAGTGCTTAGGAACATAGGAAGCTGCGTTATACTGAGTGAGACCATTGGCCCACCTAGCCCCATATTGTCTGCACTGACTGGCAGTGGCTGTCCAGCATTTTAGATAGGGTTATTTCCCAGCCATACCTGGAGATGCAAGGGATTGAACCTTCTGTATACAATGCAGATGCTCCCCCCATGAGCTATGGCCATTCCCCATATAGCACTTTGGAGTGGAGACCTGAGTTCAAATCCTCATGTAGACTTGGAGCTGATTGAATGAGCTTGGACTTATTACTTTCTCTCAGCCTAAAGGCTTAAGGTCCAACCCTTGTTGGCCTTGTTGTTTTCAGATATTCCAGTTGCTTAGTACCAGTGACAGTGTCTTTTTTGTGCTGGCCCTGTGATTCTGGAACTCTCCTAGAGAAGTCCTCCCATTTTTAGACTGCTGCTGAACATGTCTTCTTTTAAACTCTGGGAGGCATTTTATAATTGTCCTGTGCTGTTTTAAATGATTTTGCTAACTTTTGTATTGCTATACTTTGTATTTCTTTATCTGTAATAAGTGTGTTTTATTATGTTTTGTATCTTTGTAAGTACAGTGGTACCTCAGGTTACAAACACTTCAGGTTACAGACTCCGCTAACCCGGAAGTAGTACCTCGGGTTAAGAACTTTACCTCAGGATGAGAACAGAAATTGCATGGCAGCAGCGAGAGACCCCATTAATTAAAGTGGTACCTCAGGTTAAGAACAGTTTCAGGTTAAGAACAGACCTTCAGAACGAATTAAGTACGTAACCAGAGGTACCACTGTAATTTTGAAACAAATATTTTGAAATAAAGAACCTTGAACTATTTGCACAACGTGTAAGAAATTATGGAATTCATTATCACAAGATGTGATGAAGGGCAGTAGTTTACAGGACTTCTTAAAACCATGGAAGGATTTTTCAGGGAAAGGGTCATGGCTCAGAGAAAGAGTGGTTACTTTGTATGCCACACAGATCAGGAACTGTCCAGTAAGTCAAAATTCAGGAGATTTAGAACAGCAGGGGTGCTGTCCAAGAGGGAACAGAGGCAAAAAGAGATGTTGCTTCCGCACTGGCTTGTCTTCATTTGAGCAGCTTAATGGTTGGTGTGGCTGCCCCACCACTTCTTGGCTTGTAATCAGGGCCCTTATGCAGAGCACTTGAGGAATTGAGCATCCTACTCACAAGAAGAGTTCAGGGAGCGTCCTTCTGCTGCTAATGGACCTTGTACCTCCCTACAGACATGCCGCTGTGTCTTTGCTTGAGGTCTTAATGAGGAGGTAAAACCAGTCAGGGTGCATTGGTTCCTCCTGACCTGAAGCTTCTTTGATGTTAGGTATCTTCCAAGGTGAGTTATTAATGTCCACTGACTCCTGTGGAATCCCATCAGTGCTAAATCTTCCTCTTTTGCTAAGGTCTCACACGCTTCAAGGCTGGTCCTGCCAGGGGACATGACCGGTTGCTAAACAGAACCTCTGTGTATGGGGGCTTTATATAGCTGAATACCTCCTTCTGGGAAGTTGGCCATGGAAGTGATGATCCCACTTCTACAGCCTACTTATGAGGATGATGCTCTCAAGCATCATCTGGTTGGCAGCTGAACTGAATGCTAGCCTACAGTGGCTGCCAGCCTTTTTTCTATAAAGAACCACATTTCCTCAGAGGTAAGCTGTCAGTCTGCTTGCTGACTGTGGGTGGGGCCAAAGTCAGGGGTGAATGGGGCTACTTCCTTCTTCTTTTTCTGTTCCCCATCTCTGTCTCCCTCTTCCTCCCCACTGAGCAATCTGCTGCAAAAGGGACTCTTGCTGGATGACTGGTCTCTTGCAGGGGGCTTTTGTAATTAGGTCCTAGGGTTGCTGATTGCACACACCTGTCATACTAGACAAACCTTTGTCTGATCCAGCATAGCATTTCACACTTCCTTCTTACACACACATGTCTTCTCAGAAGCATGATTCACTTTGAATTTGCTAAGCCAATCTAGCATATTGCTCTGTGGATACTTTCTGTATAGGCTGGAGGACAACACATGCTTTCAAATGCCTTCACTTTAATGTAAGCATGTCTACCGTGTCTGCCTTTGCCCCTCTCTGAGAATGCATTCATACATGGATGACTCAAAGAATGAATAGATTTTCCCAATATGCCAAGACATCTGGGAGACATTGGGTGGGTGGGTGTCCATGGGAGAAAGAGACATTGCCAGGAGAAGGATGTTGGCAGTGCATCACCGCAGCTGAGATCGGAAGCAATTTCCAAATTACCCCCGGTCTGCTGAGTCATTAACGCCTTAACCTAATATCCTGTATTCATTTATTTAATGGCCAGATGAAAGGAAGTGATGGAGAGCATTTTGTTCCGGCTTTTCAAGGAAGCCAGATGACCACAGTCTCTACCGAGGAAGAAGTCAGTTGCTACAATGGGCGCGGTTCAGGAAGGCGAAATTGGCAAGGCGATTCATTAGATGGAAATGGAATGCTAACAGCGAGTTTAAGAAATGACGATGCTGCTGATGATAATGATGATGGGGCAGTGCTACTCTCCAAACAAAGTCTTAGGAAAGATGAGACTTCTCTACACTTCTTTATTTTGCACACATGCAATTTCCTGCCAAATACTATAAATAACCCGCGTAGGAAAACCTTGATTCCCCTCTCCTCTTGCCAGTTGCCCAGGGTTGTAGTCACTGTTGGTTCTCCTCTCAGTAGACTCTTAAAATTAATAACCATGGTTAACTTAGGTCTGTTGTTTTCAATGGGTGTCTTCTGAACAGAACTTAATTGGGTACAGCCAAGTGTCTTGCTACCTGTGGACCCAACTTTGGCAGGAGAACGGTTAAATGGTAGTTTATCTTCTACTGACTTCTTAGAGCAGCCTTCCCCAATCTGTAGCCCTTTAGACTACAACTCCCATGAGCACCTGTCAGTGCAACCTCGCTCCCTATGTCAGTTCATGATGGGCATATGAACACATGGTTTTGAAAGCAAAATTTGACTGTAGCATTGGCTTCAGCTAGTAGTGGTGCCCACCCTGTGAAATGTCCTCCCATCAGATGTTAAGGATATAACATTTAGGAAACATCTGAAAGTAGCCTTGTATAGGGAAGTGTTTTAAGGTTTAAGGTTTAATTATGTTTTATATATGTTGGAAGCTGCCCAGAGTGGCTGGGACAACCCAGTCAGATGGGTGGGGTGAAAAGAAATTACTACTATTACTACTATTACTACTACTAATGAAGCTGATATAGCACTGGATGAATGTGATCCTGCGGCGAAGACCCTGTAAGGAGTCTCATCGCAGCATTCTTCTCCTGCTGGAGTTTCTGGGTCAGCTTCAAGGGCAGCTCCACGTAGAGTGAGTTACAATAATCAAGCCTGGAGGTGACCGTTGCATGGATCACAGTGGTGAGATCAGGGCAATAGATTTTATAGTAGTATAAAATCAAGGCTTTTTTAAAAAAAAAGTTGTTCAGATCTGTGTTGTGCCAGGGCAATGTTGAAGGGGAAAACATTTGCTTTGTTTAGCTGATAATTTAGCAGCCTGTCTTTCATTGTACATATTCATGTCTTTATCAGCATTGTTCATGTCTTAAAGCTTATATAACCAGGAAACCGCGTGGGGGGGGGGATGCGCAAGTGTCATTTATCGAGAGACAATGAACCTCATTCTATCCACTGTCTGATGTGAACTTTTGTGCAAGGGCTGCATGCCTACAGGGAAAGTGAGAGATTTTATATAATGAGGCACAATTCTTGGCTCTGGATTTTTGACATTTTGAGCCAAAGTGAAGATTATACAGTAGTACCTCTGGTTACGAACTTAATTCATTCCAAAGGTTCGTTCTTAACCTGAGTTACCACTTTAGCTAATGGGGCCTCCTGCTACCGCCTCACGATTTCTGTTCTCATCCTGAGGTACTCCTTCCAGGTTAGCAGAGTCTGTAACCTGAAGTGTTTGTAACCCGAGGTGTTTGTAACTTGAGGTACCACTGTATATGGTAAGATCTATTGCTGTAATCAGATGCAGAATCTGAAGGCCTTGGTTCATTCCAGTTGTTCCCCCCCCCCCATACATTTAGGTGAAGAATGGGAGGGGCCACACCTGCTAATTATGTCCTCAGTGTCCCCTAACATTCAGCAGGATGTCTGAAATGGTTTCCCTATTTGCCTACAGCTGTATTGCATAGGCCTACTAAAAATATTAAAGATTTGTGATTTTCTGCTCTACCATATTGAGGTTTTGCCTCTTCTTCTGCTTCCTCTGGTGCTTGGTGCCACCAGGACCAGCCCTATCACTAGGCAGAATGAGCACCTTCCTCAGGCAGCAAATGTTGATGGGCAGGAAGCAGCAACAAGTATTGAAGAACAGAGCTGTATGTGCTGTGCAGCCTGCCCCACATCCCCTCAACCAGGAGTAGGGAATCTTCTTTAGCCCAAGAGCCACCTTCCCTTCTGTGCAAATTTCAGGGCGGGCGTGGCCAGAGGCAAGATTGACTAGAGCAATAATTGTGGCTTTTGAATAGTGACTATCTTCCATCTGGGCAGGCAAGAAGCATTATCAGTCCAAAGACACATTCCAGCCAAGCAAAAACATTCAAGGAGGGTGCAATGCAGGGCTGGTGAAGGGTGTGGCTCAAACGGCCTGAGGTGAGAGGTCTGGAGGGCCTCATTTGACACCTAGGCCTCAGCATCCCCCTCTCTGCCCTATACTCGCCAGCAACAGACAAGAATGTCAGCCCCTTACAAGAGCTGAAATAAGATTTAACTGCCATTCCTGTCTTTGCCTCAGGCAGCAAACTGTCTCGAGCTGACCCTGGGTGCTTCCTTTCCACCCCCACTTCCCTTTCTGAACAACTAGGGGACCCTGCTTCCCCTGCTTGCCCTCAGCCTTACTTAGATGTTGCTCCTGCCTTGCCCTGCCCTCCATGAGCCAAGAGTCAGCCCTGATAGTCACCTGTCTTGCCAACCAGCTTATATTCAGAGATTTTCAGTGGTTCGATTAAACTCCTTTGGGAGACTCCATGTGAGAAGGGGTAATCTGAGAAAACTCCTTGCTGGAACAGGCAAATGTATTGGGGGGGAGGAAAAAGATGTATCTTGTCAAAAAAGACAGCATGCATTAAATTCAATATATTCTGGGGGTCACACCAGTTGAAAAATTCTTTGCCCTTTTGCTTTTTTGTCTTTTGGTGCTGCTCTGCTTTCCCTTTCATTTGGAATTTAGGTTTAAAAAAATGAAGACAAAAAAACAGAGATCTCTTGTAAGATCTCTTATTGTAATTGTTTCAATATCCATGTGTTATTAATTGTTTATATGGCCAAAACGGTATCACCCACACAGAAGAGGAAGTGATCAGTAGGCTTGGGGGAATCAAAAGTTTGCAAAAGTACATCATCATATTGTGGGGGTGGGATAAGCCTAGTAAGGAACAAGCATGCTCATAACATTTTGCGGTAGAACCCATTTGTTTGTCTGTTTTTTAAATGTGATTTTCTTCATCTGCACTGAATTCATTATAGCCCAGAGTGACTAGCTCAAGGTCATCCATTAAGCCTCACAACTGAACAGGGACCTGAATATAATTCTCCCCAATGCACGTCCTTGCAATCTATCCACTTTAACAGGGTAACCAGTGTTGTACTCTCCATGCATTTTGGACTACAACTCCCATCGTCCCTGATTATTGGCCATGCTGGCTAGGAATGATGGGAGATGTAGCCCACAACATTTGACGCACACCATCTTAGCAACCCCTGCACTACACCCTTACAGAGGACAAGAAAAAAGAAGCAATGGCTCGGAAATTCTTCTGGCTCTTCATATGAATTCTGGTTGGTTGCTTCCTAGATTGCCAGAAGCTGCCTGTATTAATTTTCCACGGTAACAAGATTCCAACTTGCTTGTCTCAGTCTATGTACAGAGACGCTCAACAGGAGCATTTCCTGGAATGGCCCTTGAGTCACCGTTAATTAGAAGTGAACATTTTATCCCAGCCATCTTCAAGTTGATCACTCTTATCTTTTCATTAAGCATTTGATTACAAAGTGGAGGCTGAAATTGCAGTTGAGCAGAGAACTTATTGATGCATAGCAGATGCGAAGGTGAATTTCAAAAGGACCCTCGGGTGCTAAATAGAGCAAGCATAAATGAACAATGCAGCCAATAAGCCTGACAAAAACAAATAGGAAGGGCCCAGATTTGTCAAGTGGCATCAGCTCACATAGCATATGATCACGCCAATGAAGTTGGGATTGCCCTTATTTAGTCGTCAATCAGTGTCACAATTCCCTGCATGGGAATTCATGTGCAGAAGCTAAGAATATGGCTATGGAGGTAGAACTTATCCTGAAAAACAGGAAGTTGTTGTGATCATATCTGAAAAGATGATGCACAGGACTGACTGCATGATCCTCCAGTGTGGCTTGTAATAATTTTTACCCTTCCCAATGTGCTTTTGCTGTTTGTCACATATACAGTAGCCACTTTATGTGTGGCATTAGCTTCCCTTATAATAGAAATTGTGATTGTCTCATGCAGGGGTCGACAAAGTTTTTGTGGCTTGGGCCGGTTCACTGTCCTGCAGATCCTGCGGTGAGCCGAAGTGCACGCGTGTGCACGCATGCGCAAACGCTGTTTCCGGTGCTCCTTCTGGCACAGAGGAGGCATGCGCAGCTTCCCATTGGCTGCAGGAGCTTCCTGCAGCCAATGGGAAGCTGGCCAGCATCGCGGAATGCAGTCCCAGCTCTGCCCTGTGCCTGTTTAGTGCGGCGCACAGGAGCCAACTGAGCAGGCAGCGGGGGTCCATGGGCCGGTTAAATGACCCCCATGGGCCACTTGTGGCCCATGGGCCTTAGGTTGCCAACCCCTGGTCTCATGCCTATCAACAGAGCAGTTCATTGGTGCCCAATCCATTTCTGGACCCAACTCAAGGTGTTGGTTTTGACTAATACAGCCCTGCATGACTTGGGACCCCCACTACCTAAAGGATAGCCTCTTCCTATATGTATCTTGGCTACCCCCTAAATCAATAATAGAAGCCCTCCTTCAAGTGCCCCCTCACTCTGTCGGGTGGCTACAAGGAACAGGACCTTCCTGGTTGTGGCCTCTCAGCTATGGAATGCGCTCTCTCGGAACCTTCTTGCATCTACATTAATATATTTTTGGCACCAGACAACAACTTTTTGTTGTTGTTCACCCAGTCTTTATAGGGTGAACATATTGCTTTAGGGTGAACATACTGTTTCAATTTTGTGGTATTTCTAGTTCAGTGTTGAAATAATTTTATTCCCGGTCAGTTGAATTGCTTTGTGTATCCGCTCTCATGTTTTTAGGACAACTAATGTGTTTTAGAGTTGTGTTGCAGTGCCTCAGGTATTGGTTTTGGTGCACAGTGGGTTGTATTTTTTTAAAAAAAATGTTCAGCTGTAGTTTTCATCTGCCTGTTGTTCAGAGAACATGGCTGAAGCCTTCCCCAACCTTGTGCCCTCCAAATGTTCTGGACCACAACTCTCATCAGCAAAAAGAACTGTCCTGGCTGCCAGTTGCCCTCCTTCTGTGTATCATCAGGCTCTGGGAAAGAAAGTGCGATGTGGGGGTCACAGTGCAGTGTGATCCATCCAGCCCTGCTCATTGTCATCCTCACCAAGGTCTGCATTCTACAAATGTTGGATGCAGTTCTGTGTGCATCCAGATGTTTGTGGGTAGAGTTTGTCCACCTGAGGAGGGACTCTAATTGGGCAGAGTCCTTGCTTGCATTGTGGAACATCCATATGTGCATAGAATTCCTTCAAACCATCCTTTGAACATCCAGGTGATAGGAGAACATTGTGATCTGTGCTAGACTAGAGTCCCCCGCAAGCCTGCTCCATGTGTTCATTCAGCTTGTGGAGGGGTTCATGTAGAAATCCCTTCTTTGATATCTCTCTCGATCTCTCTCTCTGAGGGTACAATTTTTTTCTTTGGAATTTAGGGGTGAGCTTATCCAAGAAATATCTTTGTATCTCCTCCTCTCCACATTGTTTTGTTTAAAATCCAGTTTGAAGTAGCATTCTGAAGAACTTGAAAACTGGCTTTGCTGACTCGGGGCACCAGTCACTAGAAATGGATTATTACGCTCTTTAGCCGCTCAGCCGTTTTGATGGGGTTTGTGCAAGCGAATTCCCCAGTGGATTGAGCCCAAGAGAAAATGCAAAGTAATTTAGATCACACAAAATGAAGGTTATTTGGGTTATCTGGTGATGAAAATTAATAAATGATGAGGTAAAGCATAAACCTTTTAACCTCTGAAGCTCAGCGAAGGGAGAAATAACTTCAGACTTCTACTTAAACCCTCACAGCGATATTAGATGGGGTTTTGAAATTTTTATGGAATGTACACCAACCAAAATTGTACTATAAACAGAGACCAAGGTAAAGGGTAGAATGCAATAAATAGCACTCAGTGAAACTGCTGAAACGCTATCCTTACCTCAACTATGACATTCATTTTATTTATTTAAAAGCATTTATAAACCGCTTAATGTTAAAAAAAATAATTACATGGTTATAGTTGAAAAAACAAACAATGTGTCATTAAAACATTAAAACAAAAACATAACCCAAAGCCAATAAAAAAGCAGTATAGAAATGCATAAAAACAAATAAAAGGGATATAATAGAGGACTCAGACACATGACACAGGATATGAACTTATGAGTTAGGGAATACATCGGCAAAAATTGCATATCAGCTTTCTCTAATTTCATTCATGCAATATTCATCAAAAGTAATCACTTCTTAGCTAAACGAAACAAACACAGTACTACTTCAAAGGGCCAAGAGCAACTTAATATGGAAAAATAAAGCTTCAGAATATTTGCCAAAGTACATCCTGCGCCATAGAGAGATAAGATCAGGAATGTACTTTGGCACAATAATACAACACAGCTTTAACTTTTGAAAAATTGGGGAAAGGAATTAGGTAGAACAGAATAACAAAAACATGAGCATGCCTCACAAGGGCTTCTTGTAGGTTTGTGGTCAAGCAGTTTGTTCAGGTTTGTTGGTTTGCCACTGAGGAAGGCTATTTGGTAGAAATGCATCTGGCTATGGAAGACTGACTGTAGCAGATACCTGTCTAGCGCTAACTGTGTATGTTGTTCCACCCCAGGGTGTACGGGTTGGTCTGAAAACAATAAAGCATGTTTAGTATGCACATCTAATAATATATTCACATTCATCCATTGGCTGTTGTGTATTGTGAATGGTGATGTAACCATTGACTGCTGTTGGCTTATGTCACTCTTTCTGGCTTGCATGTTCCTACCCATAATACTATTCCATTTCTACATCAACCTGCAATTTCTTAATCATCTCAAAATGTTTAAATGCAGATTTTAAAGGTGTTTAAACATTTAACCTAAGAACATAAGAGGAGCTTGCTGGATCAGACCAATGGGATCTTGTCCAGAATCCTGTTTTCACAGTGGCCATCCAGATGCCTGTGGGAAACCCACAAGGAAGATTTAAGAAAAGGAGACCTCTCCCCTCCTGTGGTTTCCAGCGGCTGGTATTCAGAAGCATTTCTGCATCCAAGTGCACATTCAGAGAAGTGCAAAATCCCGTGGACAGCTGAATTCTGATCTGAACATTAGTCTAGAAATTACAGATCAGACCATTACATTTAGGAGTTCACGTATGTCAAATTCCTGAAGCATTCCTCCTCCCAGCAGCCTTCTGATTTTGTGAACACAAATTCTTCCTGCACATCCGTGGAATAATTCATCTGAAGACTAAGTGCCGTCCACACTGTTGGAGGTTAAGGCTACCGGTGAAGATTGTTAAATGCAATCTCTAGCAATGCAATACAAGCAACTGAAGACCAGCTTCTCAAGAACTATTGTGGGAGAGGGGGGGGGGTCTATTACCTGCACATCTTCCTTGAGGCCTCTGGTTGGCCATTGATCCTATAACAAGGAAGTTCAATCTTCAGTTATGGATCAGAGAGAAAACTTTCTGCTGGTTTTCCCCTTTACAGAGCAGATCTTGTTTCAGCATGCAGGTTGTGAGAGCAACGTTACTGGTAACAATATGTGCATCTTGGTGTATAGATGATTAATCAAAGTTGTAATGAAAGCTGGTGACAATCTGCTTTCCACATTAATGTTGGCTTGGTAACGCATCACAGTAACAGCCTGTGATAAGATGTGTTTGTGTGTATTTATATATATGTGAAACAAGTAGAGCAGGTTTGTTAGAATGGTTGACTTGCTTATTTTTGGTGCTCACATATTTTTAGAACAAAACGAGTCAGAGTCGGGGGGGGACGCAACGGTGTGCCACTGCAGTGAGTCAGGATGACATTTTGCACATCACAGACACTACCCAGTTTCAACATTGGTAAAAATATTTAAAGAAACTGTCATGTCAGCACTACAGAGGAAATATTACATTTATCTTCCCAGCATTCAGCTGCTAAAGGCCTGCTTGGTGGAGGAAGGGAAGCTGGCACCCTTAATACATCAAATGGGGGCAATATTGTATAAGGAATGCAGAGATGATATGTATAGGGGGCACAGCTGAAAATCATTTGGTGAGATTTGCCATGCCCCGGCCCTCAGACATTTCAGATAGTAAATATAAGGCAGAGGAGACTTCTTACCTGGAGTTTTTATCTGCCATCCATTCTTCACTTCTGGATTTCTCTGAACTGCATGGTTTCTGTTACTCATTGTACCAGAGGCTTTGCTACAAAGAGTTTTAGGCAATAGATCTGGAATAGAGAATTTTCCTCGGCTCAGGTATCACATTCCTTTCTGGGCACCACATGTTAGCAGCGGGCAAAGGCAAGAGTGGGCAGAGCAATGAGCACATCCCCCCCCCCCCTTCTAAAGTAGTGTACTGTCTCCATACACAGACTGACATAGCCCTCTCTATCCTCCATCCAGACAAGCAAGAGGCATGATCAGAACTCATTGACACATTCTAGCCTGGTCAAAGCACTCAGGGAGCCAGGCAGGGCCTGGAGAGAGTCCTGGGAGCCAGAGACAGACACCTGAAGGGCTACATTTGGCCCTTGGGCTTTAGATTCCCCACCTTCTGCAATAGATGCTCAAGGTGTTTTTTCTTCAAAGTGAACGGTGAATAAATTAGCAGTGCTGTTCTGCCTCTCCTTCATCCTTTAATCAATTTGAATTTTTGTTTTACTGTGAGACTTTACAGTTGAACATGCAGCAAACACAGCATGAGAATTTTACTGACGAGCCAAGAATTTATTCCTTGCTGCAGAGCCTAATAAATAGTGAATAATCGCTTTCTTTTTTTAAAAAAGATAGGTGCACTAGCAAAGCGTGCTGAGGAACACATTGTTCACTGACGACGTTCCATCTTTTATGCAGCAGAGTAGCAAAACGCCATTCAGTGCCAGAGTCAGAGGAAATGAGGCCATAACTAATGTCGCCAGCAATCATTATGACAGGGGTCATAAATTCATACATGATCCTTCCTGTCTCACTTTGCAGACTTCATAAAAAAAAAACCTGTAACACTTTGGGTAGATTTTATTTCTCTTTGGTAGCTGAGTTTTTGTTTTAGAGTGGGACTTTTTCAAACCAATGTGTATGTGATTTCAAAAGTAAACAGAGATTTTTGAGGTGAGGGAAGATTAGGGCAGAATCTACTTACAGCACAGCAAAGATGAGCAAAACTAAAGAGGCATTCAGGCACCACTACTCCAGTTTCCTTATGTCTCCTAACTAATAATTTTTTGCATCGTATGTGATCTTTCACACGACATGTAGAAGTCACTTTTGGAAATCTAGCAGAAGTTTAGCACTCATGTCCATGTTAACTGCTTCCAGAATAAATCTGTTTGCAACCCCATTAACCCAGAAAAATCGCAGGACAAAATCTGGGGCAGAATATTCTTTCCTGACTTCAGGTGGGCCAGCAGAAACCACTACTGATGTCAACAAACAAAGCCACCCTGACCTATTCACTGGAATTATTGCAGTGCCTGGAAATGGTTTATGGAAAGGGACCTGAAGCCCCGTTAAAAAAGCTTGCATGAGTTCAGAATGGTTTTTCTGCCGGAGAAAGGGGGCGAGGGGCAGCATCATACACCATGTGCCGCTTTGCCTCCCAAGTGATTTGTTTCGCTGTAGCAGTATTTATCATCTTGATGAAAGATGCCCTGGCTCTGAAGATTGGAAGGGTTTTTTTGTTTTGCTTTGTTTTGTTTACCTGCTTAATTTGAAGCAGCACCTATACAAGGTACTGTGACATCAACATAATAACCTGAAGCCAGAGGCATCTGAAAAGATTTATTTCCAGAGCTCCTTTGCGGTGACACGCTTTTTTGCTTCTGACATTCTCAATTTGCAGGCCGCTGGTGATCCAATCTGATTCCTTCTGACTCTTTAATAAGGATGTCAATGCACCAGGCGGAGGCCATTATCTGATAGCTGCATGGAAATAAGAGGCAGAGTTAGTGATCTCAAGGGGTGGCCAGCTCTTTTGCCTCGGATGAGCTAGTCAAGGTCACCAGAATGGTAGATTTTCTGTCTGTTGGCTTGTGTCGTACTTCCTTAAATATATCCCTTTTGATTGCATCTGAGGAAACGTTTATTAATTGCTGCATGGGGTGTTAATGCAGGGACTTAGCATAAAAATAATTTTAGGCTGCCAGCTGCACATTACAGGTGAAATTGGAATGCAAATGGAAGCTTACAAATCACCCAGGAGACAGTGTATCACAGCCTAGGTAAATATTACTAACATCAATGGGATTACTTGTGAGTAAATTTGCATAGTTGCAAAATGGAATATTTGGCTATATCTTCCCCAGGCACCTTTGTTAAGCAGGCTAAAGAGAACCCATCACTGATGGTCTTATTTTCACAAGGTGTGCAGCACGAAGGATGAGGGATTGTGTTGTGATTGGCTGTTGACATCCATCATATCCTGAGTTCTCATGTGCCACTGTGGACATATCAATGGGGTGGGGGGAACTTGGTAAAATTCGTTTCTGCTTCTTCCATTGCCTCCTATGGAGTTGAATTTCCTTACACCTTCCCTTTTGGTGGTGTCAATTCCACCTGGTTACATGAGCATTGCCAGTGGCCGGTGAGGGTTTGGGTGTGATGAACCTGTGTCTGCCCCTCACTGCACCCTTTCCCTGAATTTGCGCGCTCCATTTTCATCCTGTTCAGTATATCCCATTGGTGAGCAGCTGGGTTTTCATAGGGATGTGGGTTTTATGTTAACATGGGCTCCTTTATGTGTCTGCCCCTCAAAACAGTAGCTCTTTGGAGCAAATGGGCCTACTATGTTGTAGTATGAGATGTGGGAGAAATTTGGTTCAGTTTGCATTTAAAGGTGAACCTACAAAATCCACACTTCCCAAAACAATCTGCAAACCAAAACACAGCTATCCTTTGAAACTGGCACTTCACTGAATTCTGCAGTGCCATTCTCCAACCAAGTAACATGTACAAAAATGCATATACTGGGGTAAAGGGTGGATTAAAATGCATATATTTGTGAAAATATCATACAAACATGCATTTTATTGGGGGGCATTGCTTTGCACAATTGTGTGTATTAGTGAATGGACTTTAGCTGGTGATGGGTGGACTGTAGCTCATTGGTAGAAATCTGCTTTTAATGCAGAAGGTCACAGGTTCAATCCCCAAGTGTAAAAAAAAAAGTGTGTATTAGGTAAAATTGCATGCAAAAGTTCATACGAGAGAATAGTTGTTTTTTCATGTAAAAAAAATCATGAACTGATGTGGAGAATTAAACTGAAGACTGGAAAAATTAAGAACTGAGAGAAACCAAAATAAACCAATTTGCCCATCCCTACCAGTAGTATCGCCTCAACTCTCCCTCTTCCTCTCTTCCTCACTGGTGTGTAGCAGTTTATCTGAACCAGACCATCCCTATCACTGAGTTTACCCACTTCACTGAAGGCAAGGCTGACACTAGCATGTCGGATTCTTCTGTGCTGGTAGCTGGTGTAGTGATTGGAGCAGTTCTCTTCCTTTCCTGCGTGGCCATCATCATCGGCAGCCTGCGAAAGAATAGGTGCTTTCAACATCTCCAGCTGAGAAGAGATGCCAGTTACAGTAAGAGAACTGTTCTGATTTTTTAAATAACTTCTTCAAAAATATAGATGTCCTGCAAACATTTCCAGTGTGTTTTCCCACCAGCCCCTTTTCATTCTGTTGCTGTCGAGCTTAGTTTGCAAACTAGATACAGCAAAGCCAGGCTTTGTGTGTTTGAACAGGGCCTTTCCACTGGATGGAGTGATGCAGCTGATTTGGGGTGGCATGGAAGGGTACAAGTCATTGGTTGTTTGACTTACATTTATTGCTTTGTACTCCCAGGGAGAAGCACTTGTAGGATTTTCTGCCTCAGGTGCCAAAGTAACTTGGAAAGCATTGGGTACCAGTGTGCTTTAAATGTATGGTGTGTATGAGACCCTAGCGGCATGAAAATAACCTGGGATTGGTGGGGAAAGGCGTAGAGACCAAGGCAATTCACCAGTTTCCAGAGATGATTTAAGAATTTCATCCATTCAAGAGCTCTCAGTCAAACATGCTCTGCAGGGGTCTGGTTATCCAGAATGGTTTATCAATCCCTCTTCCCAGGGAACTCATCAATTGTAGCTTTGTGAAGAGAATAGAAGTCTGCTAACAACTCTTGACACGCTTAGAGTTCCCAGGATTCTTGAGGGGGAGTCATGGCTGTTAAAAGCAATATGAGAATGCTTTTTAAAAATGGGTGGTGCAGATGTGATCTGGGGGGGGGGGGTTAGGTCTGAAAAGCAGCATACAAATTTTAAATCTACAAAATGCCTGTTTGCGGTGTTGTGGGACCAGTATTTTCTTCTTTCTTCCAGCTCCAGAATGCTTCTACGGTGGCTCAGTTGGAGAACTAAGATCCAGTTGCATAGAGGAGTTCCCTCCAGCCTTCTATTTCAGCACTTATGTGGAGACACAGGTCAATGTCACCTGCCCCGACTCACCTCCCCAGTAAGCACCTTTCGAATGCATTTTTATTACTGGGATGAATGGTGTGGAAATGGGAGCTCTGCTGGGCTCAGTCCCAATGTTCTTCCACCAGAATATGCTCTCAGCGTTGAGTGTGGGTGAGAGACACAGGCAGGGTCTCCAAACCCCAGTGGCTGCTATAAATGATGTGGGAGAAACAGGTGATGGGAAGGCAATAAAGACCTACAGGTGGAAGTCTGAGCTGTGAGCAGTGATGAGGGCAAAGGCAAGTTTCAGGGATGGAGTGGGACTTAGGTCACATGGTGCATTTGAAACACATTTATACCACTTTTAACAACCATGACATGTTAAGGGTGCTAAGAGCTGTAGTTCTGTGTGGGGTAAACTATACTCCCCAAGATTCTGGCAACCTTGAAATTATTGGCTATAATAAAAAATACAATAATTGAAAATATTAAATTATTACAATTTTATTTATTAAATCATTATATTTGTATAATTTGTTTTAAGAACTTAAATGAAACAAAAAACTTTTTTCTCCAAATGTTTTTAATAGGTTTTATCCATCTAAGGCCTACTCAGAATTGAGGAACCAGAGCCTAGGTTAGCCATACCCATTTAACTTCAGTGGGTCTACTCTGAATAGGACTAGCATCAGATACCACTCAATGTTTTTAACTGGTTTGGGGGTTTTTGTTTTGTTTTTTGTTTTGTTTTAATTGTATCTTTTGCTATTTTGTTTTTTTGCTGCCCTGGACTCCTTCGGCAGAAAGCGAAGAGAATGGACGTTTAATAAATAAATAACTGGGGTGGCTGTAGCTATCTTCCTTTTATAGATTTCCATTTGTTGCTCTTCTGCTGAGCACACGGTAGTTACAGCAACTTGTCAGGATAATAGATGGTCTCTCTCGTTTAGCTCTCCAATACAGTGGTACCTTGGGTTATGAACTTAATTCGTTCCGGAGGTCCGTTCTTAACCCGAAACCATTCTTAACCTGAGGCGTGCTTTCTCCGCAGCTGCTGCCACCACGTGATTTCCATTTGCATCCTGGGGCAAAGTTTGCAACCCAGAGCAGCTACTTCTGGGTTAGCGGAGTTTGTAACCCAAAACGTTTGTAACCCAAAGCGTTTGTAACCCGAGGTACCACTGTAGAACAGGGTTAAAAGGACTGAAAAATGAGGCTGTCTGAACAGTGTAGGGGCCCAGAATTATTTCGGGCAAAGGCAAAGACCACCCACACATTACATCCAGTGCTTTTTTAAAAGGGAGTACTCAATGGTATGCAGTACCTGCACCTCTATTCTTTTTTTAAAAAAGATTATGCCATTTCTTTTCCTTCTCTGCCCCTCTCCCTGCCTCCAAGTAACCATCTGCACTACACATTTTTTAAGCCGTATCATCCCATTTTCAACAGTCATGGCTTACCCCCAATGAATCCTAGGAACTGAAGATTGTTTCGGGTGCTGAGAGTGGTTAGGAGACACTTCTTCCCCTCAAAGAGCTACAGTTCTTAAAGTGGTTTAACAATCCATCCCTGGGAATTGTAGGCAGTTCAGTGTTCAGTGGCCTACTGCCTCTTAACAGTAAAGGCAGAACATAGCCATCGTGACTATAAGCATTGTAAATACAGCTTCACTAGACCAAGTACCATGTAAAGCAGCCCTTCCGAACTTCCTCTGGATTGTACCGAAGGATTTCCATGTTATGGGATCTGAGAATCCACCCTGCTGCTTTTAATGAATAAATAGCATTAGCTTTCTGCCAGCCGTAGCTTTTTCATTCACTAAAAATAAATCGTGTGGGTTTTTAAAATAATAATAATAATAAATTAATATAATATTTCCCGCCTATATTCCTCCAAAGGAATGCTTTTCAAAAGTGCTCCCGTGGATGAAAGCATTATGTTGTAGAAGTTGATGAGTAAGAAATGGATTTTTAAAATAGTTTTCTGAGGGTGGAAGCTGAATGAATAGTTTCCAAATCACCAACAGAGCAGAAGAGGTATGCCTTGTGTCTCATATTCTCTTTGGCACAGGTGGGCAAGAAAAACAAAAGAGGAGGGCTGAATGGTGTAATTCATGGCACTGTCTGATGAATCGATTAATAAGCACAATCAGTTATTTAACTACAGTTTTAGAATAAATAGATATCCAGTTGGAGTTATTATCGTATGAGAAGGGCAAGCTGACTTGTCTCCTCTGGACAGCTTGAATTCTTAAATGAATTGTGTGATTGGTTTTTCACTCCACTGATCCAAGATGACGATTGGAAACAGAACAGCATCAAATAGTAATGAAAAAGCCATACATACACATACACATACACATACACATACACATACACATACACACACACACACAACTTTATTTATTCATTCGTTCATTACTGGCATCCTCAGGTCCAAAATTGAAAACCCAGAGTTTGCTTTGTGTTATATGCAGGGAGTAGGGTTTTAACACCGAATTGCAAAATTGTTTTTCAATTTTGCTAAGATCCCCTCCATTTTATGAAGTAATACTAGCCAAACATCTAAGGGCCAATTCACCACTTGTAAACTGTACATTGCTTCTCAGGTCTACAACTGTGTAACTAAATGGGGCTGTCAGGTCCTCACCCAGAAATGATCCCTCCAGGAATGCTAAAGTGACAGGTATTGAAACAGGACCGAAGTCACCATATGGCAGAGAATTAGCATCTTCTAGGGTTTAAGCCCTTGCAAGACACAGATAACCACTCAACAGTTTGCAGGATGAATCTGAGCCAGTGTGTGTGTGTGTGTGTGTGTGTGTGTGTGTGTGTGTGTGTGTGTTTTCTGAAGAACGTCTAGGGCAGAAACACTATTTATATAAAATTCTAATTGGGAAATTAATTTATGAAAGATGCCTTAGGGGTGTTTAATAATTTAATTGCTTTGATGTACAAATGACTGAAATCTCATTTAGGACTCAATTTGATTATCTCTCTAGATGTATCCCTAATCGGTTCTCACACTAGATTTAAGAAAATTGCTACAGCTCTCATTTGAGTTTTATTTCTTTATCTTTTTTAAAAATCATAATCCTGCCATGCTCACAAGGCAATCAGATGGAAGCCATGCGGTCAATTTGTCTTGACAACCCTAACTAGATGGTAGTGATATCTATAATCGTCCCTTTAGGTGAATTAATGGCTTTCTCATGGACCCAGGATCTCTGTGAGCATGGCAGATTTATTTGAAGTGAGAGGTATTTTTAAAAAATGGCAGATGCAAAGTGGTGTTGTTGTTGTAAAGGAGGGTTCAAATGATATCCGGCTGCCCTTCATCAACAGTTTCTGTTTTGTGCTGGTGCAGTTAATGCTTCCAGGGGTCTCAAATTCTCAAAAACTTCCCAGAACATCCGTTACAACTGTTTCTATTAGAGTCTCAGTAAAGCCGTGCTTGGGGACCTGCACCCTTTCAAATGTTGCTGACTATAGCTGCCATCATCTCTAACCATTGGTCATGCTGGCTGTGGCTGATTGGGGGTTGGCAGTCCAGCAACTTCTAGGTCACATCCACACAATACTTTTAAGTCACTCTAATATCACAGTCTTGAATTATTCTGGTAATTAATTTATTGTGGGTGCTGGGAATTGCAGCACTGTAAGGTCAGCATCCTTAATAAATCACAGTTCCTAGGATTCTTGGGGGTGGGAACCATGGCTGTTAAAGTGATATGAGTCCTTTAAATATATGGTGTAAGTGAGATCTTTGAGCCTGCAAAATAAAACTGCCATCATAAAGTCTGTAGCATGAAATCCATCCTAATTCCCAGTCCCAAAATTCAAAATCTGAAAACCCACATTCTGCAACCAACCTATGCAAAAACAATTTTCAGTGTTTCATTCCTTCTGCCTTAGAAACAGATGACAAATGCAGCTAAAACTCAGCAACAGAACAGTAATGAAAAGAATCCAAACTGAAGACAAAACAAAAAATGATTCAGACAATAACTTTTGTTCCACTGACTTTATTGGCAAGATAGCAAGACGCTGAGTAACACTGACTTCCTCTTCTCCCTGCTACAACTGTGAAATGAAAAGGTTATCATATGAGCCTTTTGAAGCCTTGTTTGGTTCATCATTGAAATATTGTCCTAGACTGTTACTACCCATGCGAACTGGCCATTGACAGTGAGCTGGACACATAACCCTTATGGAAAACATCAACGTCATTTCTTAGCTTGTACTTCAAAAAGTGTCAGGATCATCCTTCGCATCTGTGTGACTGGAGAGTAGATGCTCCGTCGATCTCACCAATTCTCTAGGATCACTCAGCTCTATGCTACCAGAAATGGGGGAGATCCTGACTATGGATCTCAGGTCTGGTTTGAGTCCAAGTGGGGTTGGATTTTGTATTCTGTACACACAAATTCACACACCAACTTCTTAGAGCATGCTCCATGTGCTTTCTGGTTATCATGATTTCCCTTTACTAGTTGCATGAGAAGTTTTTTGTTTGTTTGTTTGTTTGTTTATATACTGCTTAATTCCAGAATAAGCTTCCAAGCAGTTTACAACTATAACAACCAATTACACAAAAATTTGAATATAAGCATCCATAATTAAAACGCACCATAAAACATTCCCATTAACATGTTAGAATCTAAACATCCATAATTAAAATATGCAATGGAACAATCCCATTAAAAGAGCACAGCAATTAAAATAGGAAACTCGCATCAAAAGATCAAGGGGATGCCTGTGTAAAAAGGAGCATCTTCAAAATTTTCTCTCTTCTGTGTTCTCAAGATCAAAACTTACGAATTTCAGCCTGTTTAGTAAGCTCTTTCATGTTGCCTAGGTGTGTCTGTGTGGTAAAGTCACTTCCACTGAGACATGACAAATCACACTGCTACTACAAGCCGCCAAGATTGGAATCAGGATGTGCTATGAACATATATAGTAGCTGTCTATGTGCTGGGTCATCGATCCAGCTAGTTCAGCACTGTCTGCCATAGATTGAAACAATTGTCTAGGCTCTTGGGCAGAAAAGGTCTTTCTCATCACCTTGCAAGGGGATGGACCAGATGATCCTCAGGGTCTCTTCCAGCTCTACAGTTCTATTATTCTACCTACCTGGAAATGTCATGGCAATGGAAGCTGGTCCATGGGGCCAATTGGGCAGAGCCCCGCCAGCCTCAGTGTTCCCCCAGCCAGCTCCCCGTATATCTGCCTCCTTTCTTACATCCAGCCCAGAGAGTGGCGCTGCTCAGCAGCCTCCTCCTTAGTCTCAGTGTTGCCTTTATACTCTCAGTGTGGCCCCACCTGCCATTGGCTCTGGCTCCCTGCCTTCCACCCTACCATTCCCAGTGGGAAGCTGCCACCACCAGGCAATGGATTGAGCCCGAGACCTTGCCAGTATACATAGCATGTGCTCCGTCACTGAAATACTCAGTTCTGAGATATTCAACAGTTCTGTTGGAAGCAGCAACTCCCATCCACCTCTCACACACATGTATATTATAACGCAATGCTGTTTTTTAAAAAGACAATTCTAATGGAAATCTGACATCTTTTCATTGTAGGGTTATTAGAATCCCATCATCTCTTTAAAATTACAGTGAAAGACATTTAACCTACCATTCTGTCAACTGGTGCCTGGGGGTTGGGGTAGGGAACCTAAATTAGCATGTTTCACACAGATAACAGCCCTCTACCTCAGTGAAGCTAATTCTGGAGATCCTTTTTTATGGACTCTTCGATAACTTCTTATTGTGGGCTCTTTAGGAAATGGCACAGCATCCTTGTTCCTAATATATTCCCAGCTACTTTTGTTGCAAAAATGCTTGCCTCATCAACTTTGTATTCCTCTAACCCCCCACTTCCTCATCCTATCCTCCCACCCCACCCCTGACTTTCTCCAGGGGTCTTCCTTCTGTCACTGCCAGCTTCTGAAATGCATCCTATGTTTCATTACCTCCAAAAGGTATATCTGAGCAGTGTTCACAGCTTTTTGAAACCTTAATTGTGCATTAGAAACCAATGAAGCAGACTCCTTACTCAGGAGCCCACAGGGAGTGAACATTTGTATGTTCAGAAAGCATTAATCCTGCATTAGCCTCAAGGTTTTGGACTGAAGTGAATTAGAACAGCTTGGTTTTGATTGCTCAAACAAGAATTATAACCCTAAGACTGCATTCCTGTGCATACTTACATCACTGTCATCAGTGGGACCTGTAGCAAAATCTTGCAGTGTGGAGTCTGTTTCCCCCAACAACAGTCTGCCATGCATTCCAAAGGCCCTCATTGGGCTGTTTCAGGAAATTCTCCCCAGCTGATATACCTCCCTCTTTTGTGCGGAAGGTGTCATTTTAGTTTTAAAAAAGCAACAGGACGCAGAGCCTGAACATCAGAAATCAATAGAATGATATGTAATATTTGTATAGCCAGTGTGGCTAACCTAACACTGAAGTAATCTGCTTCTTGTGACTTGGTATTGGAGGGTGGGGATTCAGTACAGATCACATTTGAAGGCAAACCTATCAAAGTTGCATTTTCCAAAACAATATAGCTTCATAACACAGCCATCCTTCAGGATTTGCCAAATTTTGCAATGTGTACGAAAATGCATATACATGCATGTACATAAAAACACATATATTTGTGAACACAACATACCAAAAATTCATTTATATTAGAGAACATTGCTTTACAAAAAAAAGTGTAGATTAGATAAAACTGCATACAAAAATGTGATTATTGGGATAATTTTTTTCCAAAATGCTGCTGTATTTTCATGAGAAACTTTTTAAAATTACAAATTGCTGTAGAAATATGGAGAAATGAATTTAAGCTTGCAAAAATGAAAATGGGACAGTTCTGTCCCTCCCAACCTAAGAGCAAGTGTTATGAATAGATAGGCCATCTGCTAAAACTTTTCTCCCTGTTTGTCATTTCTTCTTCTCTTGTACGCACAATTCTCCTCTGATATTTATGCGGCAAAGCTAACCTGAGGCTCTGTTTTCTTTCAGCTATGATGAGTGTGTGGGGCCTGGAGCTGTGCAAATCTGTATTCCTACAGATGACCCTCCGCCTTACTCCCTGATAGACCCTTGTCGATGGAATGACTCCGCTATAAACATTCCCTGGGAAGAAGAGGTGTCTCCAGGGGCTGCAGGAGAAAGGGATGCTGGGTATTTGGTCGGACTGCAGGGCCTGCCGCAACCCATCCCTTCCATTTCCTTATCCTCATCATTCCCGATGGAAGCTGCCCCTCCCTACGAAACTGTTGTGTGTGAACAGAACATCCCTATTCCACTGGTCCCACTGGATTTACTGAAAACCTCTACGGAACACTATCAGACTTTTTTCAACAGAATAATGTAAAAGGGCAATGATTCCTGACCTGTGCTTCTGAAGGAATCCTTCAAGACTAAGAAAGGGTGATAAGCTGGAATGATAATCACCCACCTACCCATAATACTTAACAAAACTTTATCTATTTTCTACTTGTGGATTTTGTTTTTACGGGGGGGGGGATGAAAGTTTACCTGCACATTCTTCTTTGTGTTTTAGATTGTTCTTCTCCCCCTGAAATGTAAAACAATAAATGCATCTACTAGGGCAGTGGTTCCCAAACTTCCCTCCACACCCAATGGACCAACTGACAATCTTAATGATTGTTCTGCGTATTGTAGCAACTGAAATGCTCTGTACTAGATGCTGTACAGCTTTTAAATGTATTTTTATTGCTTCTTTTCTTTATTGTAACATATTGCAAAACAATAGAAGCAATAACAGTACCATCAGAAATCAATCTGGATATTTAATGCAATGGATGTGCCATCTCCCGTCTTCAACCACAAATCCACAGACACACCTGAGTGAAGCTTGGTCCATGGACCACAGTTTGGGAACTCCTGTGCTAGGGTATCTCCTGTAGGTCTTTTTGTAGCATTTGAAAGCACATCGGACTAAAATACTTCTAATGTAGATGTATGTCATACGGTCAAACCTAGTTGTCAGGTTTGTTACAGTGCTCTGCATGCCTTAGAACAAAAGGAATATATGATAAAGGGGTTGCATCTATCTTTTTAAGAATTGTTAGTAGATGTAAGCCAGTGACTTAGTAATAGGAGAGGATTCAGTGTTTCATTTAGCTGTAGAGTTCAGCTCAAGAGAGATAAAAAGATATCCTTAGTTTGTATCAGAATATCCCCATTTTATAAATAGGGAAATGTTTGTGAATTTAAGTGAATGAGACAGGAGGCTTCCCAGTTAAATTTCTAACTGAGCTAACCCAGTTCCAAACCCAAATATTATATCTACTTTCTGTCACAAACCTTTTCCCCTACCCACCTCAGTGATCAAGCTGTCTGGGGAGATTTATTGTGACATGAGACACGATTATTATGTTGCATACCAAAGAACTGGAAAGCAAAAGAAAATATGCATTTCCCTATTTTTACTGGGAGAGGTCTTACTAAAAAGAGGCATGTGATGAAATCATTTGAGTGTTGAGTTTGGAATATAGAAGAGCTGTGTTCAAATCTCTTCTTCCACAGCTTGCTAGGTGGCCTTTGGCAAATTGCTAGCTTTGTAGTCTCTTCTCCCTCACAGGATCACTGAGGCTAAAAAGCAGCTCTGATCTCCTTATTTTCTGCATAAGACCAAGGTACATCTAACCCAACATTTTGTTTCTGACAGGGACAAATCAGCTCTCTCTGACACGTTCACAAGCAGCCAGGCATATAGGTGATGGATCGCCTTGCCTTACTGTGTCCCTGGTGTCTACTATGCAAAGGTATACTGCCTCTGCTTGTGAAGATCATGTTTAGCAATTGCACCTAACAACTACTCAGAGCCAAAGTAGAGTTGATGTTAAATGTGTATTTGCATGTAATGTGCAGAGTTCTTTTTAAAAAATGCAAACAGTGTCAACTTGGGGCGGGGTAGTAGCGGCTGATAATTATCAGGGTCACAGCAGGAGTGGAAGGGTGATTTAACATTTTCCTCCCCTGCTGCATTCTTGGGGGAAATCCCAAAGCCAATATTTGCGCCGGGGGGGGGGATGCCAATAGAGCAGGCATAGGCAAACTCGGCCCTCCAGATGTTTTGAGACTGCAGTTCCCATCATCCCTGACCACTGGTCCTGTTAGCTGCGGATGATGGGAGTTGTAGTCCCAAAACATCTGGAGGGCCGAGTTTGCCTATGCCTGCAATAGAGTATTGTGTCCCCCTGAGCAGGTCAGGTCAGGAGTTGCAGAACCATGGACAGCACCAAGTGAGCAGACAGCCTTTTTACAGCCTCTGCTCCCAGACTACCTCCCCCAGGCTCCACCCTCTTGTAGATAACTTCTTAAAGGGCCTACCCTCTGGCCTGAAGACAGGCACTCATCCTCCATTCCATCGCCTCCCTTCCAGTGTATGCTCTACACTGCTGGACCAGTGACCATCAGGAGGCACTGGATTCCTTAGGCTCAGGAAAAGATGCTAGTGGAAGTCCTGGCTCTGACTGCAGGCCCTAGTGGTAGGGAATGGCTCCTGTCTGGCAAGCTCGGGTGGGGGGTGTCTCCTGATCTCCAAGAGCAGGCTCAAAGTTGTGAATCTAGTCTTCCTCTGTAGCTGGAGACTCATAAGCCCTCCAGCTTTGAGCCTTGATCACTGCTAGACTCTGTGGTCATGACAAATAGCAGCTCCAGAGAAGAAGAAAAAATCAGGAAGGAAAAGAGTAAATTCCCCACTTGAGACCTGCTACCACCCCAATACTTATCAGTCCCTGCCCCAAACCTTTTTTGAAAAATCCTGTATATTAAATGCCAATTTTAACATCATGTCTAGCTTGGCCCTCAAATTTCTCCACTTGTCTTTATAAAGCAATGAAATGCAGAAATCTGACTGGAAGGAGCCAGTGTGATATGCTGGACTAGAAACTTGAGAAGATGCAGGTTCAGATCCCTACTCAGTAGTGAGGCTCCCTCGGTGACTGTGAGCCAGTTGCTCACATCTCACCTACCTCACAGGGATGTTGTGAGGGTGGGAAAGATGCAAAAGAGACTGTGCCCAAGTTCCTTGGAAGGGCATCAGGATAAAAATGTTGTTTGTTGTTGATGGATGGTGATTAACAGTAACATGCAATCTAAACCCCACAAAGACATCCAAATTATCTCATAACCTTGCTCCAACAGGTGAATATAAGGCAAGGGTTTTTCAGATGGTGTTCCAAAGAATTTTGGGGTGTTCAGAAGATTATCATGGGCTCCTCAATGGATCATGGATTCATTTTCACCAGAAAAAGGTTCTACTTGGTTGCAGCACCAGAACTTTGGAAAGCCCTTTTACAAGCTGTTTGTTTATCCCTCTCAGTGATATAATTTTGTATCCAAGTAAAGACAGTTTTATGCTTCCATGACTTCGGGACTTAAACCCCTCTGGTGCTTTATTTTTCTGCTTTTTTATTTCTCATATATGATTCTGTGAGTATGATCATAGCCACACCATCCATTTAAAGCCCTCTTATACCACTTTAATGTTTCCACCAAAGAATCCTGGAAACTGTAGTTTGTTGAGAGAGTCCCTAACAACTCATAGCACCCTTAACAAACTACAGTTCCTAGGATTTGGGGGTGGGAGGGAACCACGTATATGAGTTTTGAATGGGCAGTGTGAATGAATGTGTGAATGAGTGTGTGTGTGTGTGTGTGTGTGTGTAGCAATTTTGATACTGCACTGTTTTACTTATTGGAATCATGCTATTTGTTCACCCCTTTGGGAGCGCAAATTGAAAAGTGGTCTACAGGTTTTAGGGGGAACCTCAGTCAAAATGCCTTCTGAGTGACCCATCCTCCTCGTTGCTAGTCACCCCTGCCCTCTCCCTCTGGGCCCAATCTGTACAATTGCCTGGAAGGAAAGGGTCAGACTAGTGGAAGCTTTGCTGCTCCATCTTCTCCCTTTTGTCATTGTGTGCAAGTTGGGGGTAGGACAGGTGTCCATTCATCATACATTCCCTTCCTGTGTTTCCTTTCATTAGGGAGTAATAATAATAATAATAGTCACTTCTGGTGATGGAGCTATATCAGTCCACCAGGGCAAAAACAGAAGAAAGAGGCTTGTGGCACCTTAGGGACATTGGAAGCTGCAAAGCAATGATGGCCTTATATGGATCTGTGGCCAAGATCTCCAACAAATTGACCGCAAGACACACTCCTTCACTCTTCCCAACAATTCTGCTGCAATGCAACAATAGCCAGGCTAGCCGAGCTACCATTGGACCAGCCCCGCCCTCCCCCCCGCCCCCCATTGCCTGGTTTGACTGCCAGACAGTGTCCCCTCCATCTATTGCTCTGGCTGCTCACACATGCCTGGATGAGGGCCATAGGGAAGGAACAGAGCTCAGTGGTACAGCATCTGTTCTGCATGCAAAAGGACCCAGGTACAAGCCCCAGCATCTCCAGGTAGGACTAGGAGAGACCCCTGCCTGAAAGCCTGGAAGGCCGCTGCCAGTTAGTGTAGGCTATATTTAGCTGGGTGGGCCAATGGTCTGACTCAGTATAAAACAGCCTTCTACGTTCTTATCTTTCCCAGAACAAGGCTTAAACAAGTAGAAGAAGGGGGGAAATTGCATCCAGTTCTACCTTCCTTACATGGTGTGGCGAACCTCCACTGGTTTCAAACACCAGTGTGTATGGATCTTGCCTGTTTTCATTCATAGTTTTCACTCTGAAGTGTTTTCAGTCTAAAATACTCTTCTCTTTGAATCTTGGATAATTATCAGATCTGGAATGTGAAAGCCCATTTTTATATTTCTATTGAAGGGCAAATGCATCATCATGACTCCTTAAGGAAATTACGATTATTAATTTATAAATGATGCTCGAAAGATCCATCCTGGTACTTTGGGGAATAAGGCATTTCTGCTCTATAACATTATGGTGTTGTTGATTGCAACTCAAAAGTAATCACAGGTCAGTTCATGGAAGACTCTTGAAGCAGCTGTCTAATTAGATTGTGAAAGCAAACACTTATCTTGCTAACTTGACATGGAGTAGGATTTGGCAGGTAGTTGAGATCCGGAGTCTAAAATCACTGTACCTTAGAGGGGCAACTGCAGACTTTTCTCATCATTATATTGCAGCAGCAGGAAAAACCGTGCTAGGCAGAATATGGTGAAATTCTCCATAGAGACATCATTGCAAAGCCAGTTTTTAATCCTAACACTAAGGGTTGTATACAGCTAAGTCATACTCAAGAGTAGACCCACTGAAATTTTAATGGGGCTTAATATAGTCATTTCCATCACTTTCAGTGGGTCTCCTTGGAGTAGAGCCAACATGGGCAACAACCCTCAGCCCATGAGGGCCACCTCAATCTCTGAGCCATGAGTGACTCCAGCAGTTCCAAACACCTGCCCAGGGTTCAGTTTCCTAGGAATTAAGGTCAGTGAAGACTCTGGTGTCTTTGGGATATATGGCTTTATTTACACTGAGCACAAGATGGAGGGGCTCACAGCAGCTCCATAGATATTGCTTCCCCTTTAGTTTTCCAGGGGAGCCCCGAAGTCCAACACAGTGCAAGCAAATCTCTTTGTGTGCAGCTTCTAGCATTCAGCTTTTTAACTCATGCGCACAATAACAACAACTCTGGCTAAAGAGGATCACCTGGCCTCCAGCCAGGTGAGGGGAATGTGGGGAAATGCCCCACCTATCCTGAAGAGCACCACCCCTTAGCTCATTCTCTGATTACAGATAGGTAGCCGTGTTGGTCTGCCATAGTCAAAACAAAATAAAAAAAATTCCTTCCAGTAGCACCTTAAAGACCAACTAAGTCAGTTCTTGTTATGAGCTTTCGTGTGCATGCACACTTCTTCAGATACACTGAAACAGAAGTCACCAGACCCTTCTATATAGTGAGAAGGTGGGGAGGGGTATTACTCAGAAGGGTGGTGGGATTGGGTGATTGGCAGATAGCTGTGATGAGTCTGTTGACGACTCTTAACGACTGCAATAGAACTAACTTAGTTGGTCTTTAAGGTGCTACTGGAAGGAATTTTTTTATTTTGTTTTCTCATTCTCTGAGATGCTGATGAGCACTTAACTGGCCTGCTAAAGCCATTCCCTTGACAAAGGGAGTAGTTTGGCAGGCTTCCTTGCATACATTCTGCCTTTACAGACACCAGATGGAAGGCTTGGAAGGAGGCCCAAGGTTTCATGGAGACTTACCCTCCCAACTCATAACAATATTTTGCACCTGAAGCAGAGTAACAAAGGCTCCCCCATTTGTGGAATGGACCTGGTGAGGTCCATCTGCCTGCTTCATTATTAACATTCAGGAGAAATTTTTAAACATGCCTATTTATCGAGGCATTTGATGGATGAAAGACACTGTTCCTGAGAATGCTGAAAATATTAGCTGTGACAGTATGTGGTTGTTCTGAAAGGTTCTTATATGCTTTAAATTGTTTTTGAAAGTTTTGAAAGTTTGATTCATTTTTAATGCTAGTGTTTTATTGCTGGGCTCCTTTGGGAACTAGGATGGGGACACAAATTTATGAATTAACATAAAATAAATGTTGAATTTTGCCTAGGAACAACAAACAGGGTTGTAACCAACTAAATTCTACACAGAGCAGGCACATGATTTCCTCCAAAGAATCCTGGGAGGTGTGTTTTTTTAGGGTACTGTAATGGGAATTGTAGCTCTGTGGGGAGGGGGGTAAACTACAGTTCCCAGGATTCTTGGGTGTCAGTGGGACGACATGTGGTTTAATAAAAGTATTTTGAACATATGCTGTATACACAACCGGAAATCAACAGGCGCAAGTTGGTATCTCAATAGGTTTTACTCCGAGTAAAAAAAAAAAGTTGACTGCCACTTTTCAGCGTCCACTCCAGACGCCCAAGAACGTCAGACACCATCCCAAGCGGCTCTTTTCGCTTTCGTTTTGACGCGCCTCGAATTCCCCACCACTTCCTGATTCGGGTCGGCAACAAAGTCCTTTTGATCCACCCTTGACTGACAGCCGGCGTAGCCATTTAAATCCCAGGCAGATCAATGAGCAGGCCAATGAAGAGGCTGAAGCAGGGCGAGCTCCGATGTAGCCACAACTTCCTCAGTCCGGATGAGTCCTTAAAAGTGCTCGGGCACGTTGTGTGTGTGTGCGTTTGTGCCTTAATTTTTTATCTAAGAAACCTCAGCCCCTCTTGCCCTTATTTCAAGGGAGAAGGCGTCGTCCGCGTCTCCCGCGCAGGCTGGCTGGGCGCGATGAAGAGACCCGCGGCCGGGGCGGGCGCCGCGCCAGAGCTGCTCCGGGACTACCTCGCCTTCTACCGCGCCAACGGGGCGGAAGGGAAACTTCTGGTCTGCAACGAGGCGGCCGTGAAGAGCCGCGCGCGGCGCCTGCTGGCCTCGGAGCCCGGCTTGGCGGGGGCTCCGGGGGGCTTCGACGTCGCCGGCCTCGCCCAGAGCTGCCTGGCGGCCAAGGGGGAGACGGGGGGCGTCGTCTTTCGGAAGCTGCTCAAAGCCTTCGAGTTCCTGGAGCTGATTTGCGTCAACCTCTTCCTCTCCCCGTGGAGGAAAGAGATCAAGTCGCTCAAGGTAAGCGGGCAACCGGGCCCCCTTAGAGGAAGCAGCAGGGACAAGCTAAGGCGGTGCCCTCCAGGGCTTGCTGCCCTAGAGGTCCCATCGACCCCAGCCAGACATGGGGTGGGGGAAGTTTGTTTTATTTTTGCATTCTTACCCCCACTCTTTCCTCCCAAAGTGGTGTACCTGGTTCTTCCCGCCCCATTGCATCCTCACAGCAACCCTGTGAGGTAGGCCTAGGTTGAGAGGCAGTGGCTAGTCCAATGATCACTCCAGTAAGCTTTGCAGGAGAGGGGGGATTTGAACATGAAAGCATACATCTGAAGGCAGCCCAGTTTAGGGAAATTTTAAATGACAGATGTTTTAATGTATTTTTAATCTTTTGTTGGAAGCCACCCAGAGTGGCAGGGGAAACCCAGCCAGATGAGCGGGGTATAAAGAATAAAGTATTATTGTTGTTGTTGTTGTTGTTATTAAATGCACATTTAAAGCACATGGTTCCCCCCCAAAGAATCCTTGGGTCTGCAGTCTCCCCCTCACAGAGCATCCTTGATTGTTGTTGACAAACAACAGTTCCCAGGATACTTTGGGGGAAGTCCTGTGCCTTAAAAAGTGTGTTGGATATGCTTTAAATGTGGCGTGTGGATCTGCCCTGAGCCTTCCCATTCCTTGTCCAATTCTCTCCACCCCCTGCATTACATCATCACAGCAACCCTGTGAGGCAGGTTAGACTGATTGGCCCAAGGATCACCCAGTATGCTTTGCAGCTGAGTGGGGATTTGAACTCGGGCCTCCCTGTCCCTAGTCCAACACACTAACTATTGCACCATATTTTCATGCAGAAACATCTGGAGGATGCCACATGTGGCTACTTGTGTCAAGCAAAACAAATATTGTTAGACTCCACCTTCTTTGTAGGACCACAGGTTGCCGCACCACTGTTTCCCCCCATCTTACATTTTCACCTTCATGAGGGAAGGTAAAGAAATCATCATGGGCAGAAAGAGGAACTTAGAGGGAGGGATTGCAGAATTGAAGGAGGAAAAACAACAGTTGGGGTGCCTTTCATTTCACACAAAATTGGCACACAGTGAAAAGTGTGCTATTAGGATTGTTTCCATGGGCACCTTTTCCTTACTGTCATTGACCATTCTAATAGGGTTCAGGTAAGCTGCTTCATTTCACAGATGGGTTTCTCTGCCTTTCTTGACATAAATCCGACATCAGGAACCACAAGACAGAGAAACCAGTAGGAGAACACTTCAATCTCCCAGGACATTCTATACAAGATCTCAAAGTAGCTGTTCTATTACAAAGGAATTTCAGAAATAGACTGGAAAGAGAAGCTGCTGAATTGCAACTTATCACCAAACTTAAAACCATGGAGAGACCTTGTCTGAACAAAGACATTGGATTCTTATCTCATTATACATGACAAAGCCATTTTTCACCTTCTCACCCCTTGCTTTTTCCTGTAAGACCTATTGCAGTCGTTAAGAGTCGTCAACAGGCTCATCACAGCTATCTGCCAATCACCCAATCCCACCACCCTTCTGAGTAATACCCCTCCCCACCTTCTCACTATATAGAAGGGTCTGGTGACTTCTGTTTCAGTGTATCTGAAGAAGTGTGCATGCACACGAAAGCTCATACCAAGAACTAACTTAGTTGGTCTTTAAGGTGCTACTGGAAGGAATTTTTTTATTTTGTTTTGGGAAATCCTGTTATTTCCTAAGCTGTGCTGTACCTGCATAACATATTTGGTGACTTTGGTTCTGCTTATTGTACAAGCAGAATGTTGCTATGTTGCAAATCCCACAAACTTTTTTAGACTCTGGAAAATTATCATTAGACAGGACTTATCCTTGAGGAAGCCATACTGATTCTTTTTCAGCAGCACTTGTTCTTCTGCATGCTTGATAATTATCTATTTCCACCAGTTTTCCCAGAACAGGGATGTTAAGATAACAGGTATGCTAATTTCCTGGATATCTCCCTCTTCTCAATGCTGTTTTTCTAGAAAAATGGGTGCCACTATTCACCATGAATTTGTTACAGTAAGTGCCACACTATTTAACAAAAAAAGAGGTGCCAGTACTGCCTACCCTTAAGTAACCCCATGGGAAGCACTGCCTCTTCTTATTTTAAGTCCTCTGGTGTTGAAGATGTTTTTGGGGACAAGGTCATCTTTGTTAAAAGATGGGCAATTTCACATTTGAGTCCTTTTAAAAACTTTTTAGTGGATTCAATCTGAACCAGGTGATTTGTTTGTTTGTTTTTAATTTGTCCATAAGGCCTGGAACAGGGGCCACCTACCTTTTCGGAACAATGGGCACATTTCGAATTGGAGTGCTGGGGGAAGCAGAGACAGGGAATCTGTGTCTCTCCAGATGTTGCTGGATGACAGCTTCCACCATCTGTGGACCATTGGCCATGCTGGCTGGAACTGACAATACCCAGTCCTAACAGCATCATTGGGGGGGGGGGTGTGTCAAAGGTTCCCCAGCCATGCCATAAAGAAAAACAGGAGTAAGGAAAGGCTGAAGTTCTAGTAGTCATTGGAAGCTGACAGAGTGGATCCTGTAGTTTGTGTGGTGTGAATAAGTACTTTTCTTTTGTGTCCTGAATTTTTCAGTATTCAGATGCTAAGAATTGTACTTGGAACCTTCTACATGCAAAGCTTGGGCACTAACACTGAGCTATGATTCTTCCAACATTGTAGAGCATTGTATGGGCTACAACAACCCATAGCAGTACCGAGTGCTTGGTTTTCCCCATCCATCTTGTTTCCTAACATCATTCTTCTCCCCCTCCCCAGACTTTTACAGGAAATTTTGTCTACTATGTGCAATCTGTTCTCCCAGAAGGCGTAGTAGAAAAGCTACTGAAGGAAATTGGCTACGTTGCAACTACCACCACAGAGTTTTCACTGGCCAAGAAGCTCAGTGAGGAGGAAACAGAACAAGCTGCCTTTGAAATATTCCTTGCACGAATCCAGTGTGAAGACCTCCTTGAAATTGCAGAGGATGTAAGAGACAGCGATCTGGTGGATATCCTACAGAAGAGAAAAGCCACAAACCATTGCTCTCCTGAAGATAACCTAGACAGAAAGCACTGGCCCTGCCAGAGAAAGGAATACATGATTATTGGAGGAAGAAGTGAGATGCTTGATCTTCAGCAGACCCACAGCAAGCAGGCCTCTGAAGAAGCTGGAAATAGTGGGCAAAGAAATGAACTTTCTCTCAAATTGACTACGGAAGGGACTCCGCTAGCTGCTTCCAAATTCACAAGTGAGCAAAATGCAAGCCAAGCCCAGGGAAGTGCTTTGGCAAACTCCTGCATCAAAAGCTCCGATAGCGAGGATTTCTTGATTAAATACAGCGACATTGTCATTGCGCAAAAGCCGCTCCACTTTGCAGAGACCCATCCAAAAGCCTCAGAGGACAAGACTCAGAACACAGGATTCCCTGGGTCAAGGCGGGGCCCACCAGCAAATAAACCATGGCCACTCACTTTCCTTTCTCCTGGTGCCAGTGGCCCCCAAGCCTTAGCCATACTTAATGATGTTGCTTTGGAAGGCGAAGTCCCTTATAGCTACAGGAGCCAAGAATCCTCTCGGGAGACTATTGAATCTCAGATCTGCGATGCCATGAGCTGCCTTGCAATTCATGGATCAGATTCAACAGACCAGCCAAAAGAACTGAAAGGGAACACTCCGCTACACAACAATAAATTCACAGCATGCAACAATGCAAGTAAAGAGGGAACCTGTGACTCATCCTTGGCTAATCTTAAGGAAGATGGTGTAGAGAGTCTTGTGTGTCCCGTAGAGGAAACAGCAGGGCCAGAATTCCTAAGTAGCAAGAGAGGCATACAGGAACTGCAACATTCTAGGATGAAACTTTCAGACCAACCTGGTGGGGATAGAGAGGGCTTCAACGTTGACCTCTACTCATCAGAGCTCTTCTGTGATATCGCTGGGTGCAATTGTCCCACAGGTGGTTCAGGTTATGAGAGACTTCTGGTAGGCATTCCGGGAGCAGGGGAAGCTGTGGAGTACCTTAGGCACATGGATGAACCACCCAACTCAACTTGTATCACCTACCCTGAGGTTGGATATCATGGCGGTGCTCCAGCAAACATTCAGTGCAGAGGGGAAGGATGTCACTCCTCTTTTGCAGACTCTGATCGTTGTGTTGTACCAGTGAATGAAACTAGCCCAGAAGGTTATGTCATTATAAACAAAGATGATTAAGAAATTAGTCCAACAAAGCCTTCTGCATCCAAACGGCAGGTGGCTTCTTGAGAACGGAGGGTGTAAGTGGTGGAATGCCTTGTGCCAAGCAGCTTCCTTCTATGTAATTCCACAACCATCATTTGCCTTTAGTGGAGTTTAGAGGAAAGCAGAGGAGGGCAGAAGGAATCTATTGAGGTACAATAATAAAACAGCCAAATCCTGTGCCTATTTATTAAGTACTCGACTCAATTAAGATCTACTTCTGTGTACACTTACGTAGGACTGTACTGTCCTATAGCAGGAAAAAAGAACACTCACCTAAACCTTACTGAGATATATATCCCATATCAATGCCATGATGCTCCCTTTCTCCTAGTTAGTCCCAATAACATTACTCAAGACGATTCTGTGCTTGCATGCCCAACAAAGACCCCTACAAAAATCAATAGGTACCTGCTAAGTCATGAACCCCTAGCCCTCTCCTTCTCACTTATTGCACAAACAGCTGGATTTAAATTTCAAGCAGAACACAGACTGTATAAGTGAAATGGGTAGACTTGCTAAAAAAGGGTGGCTTGTCAGTGTTTGCAAACTGGTGGGCCTCTGTAGAAGAATAAAATTTCTCTGCTAAACTATTTCTGCATCAATGGGGGGGGGGGAGTTGTTGGGGTTTTTTTGGAATAAAAGTGTGAAAATGATTTTCTCTCCCTGTAATCTTTACAAAAGTAAATGCAATACACACAACCCAAAAATGTTAACACAGAAGGCAATGGGAACCTATAGGTTTGTGGAGCCAGGCGATCAGAAGCAGGCACATCAATCCTATCTGTATTTTCCAAGTGGCAAAAGGGATGCATCCCAGAAAGTTGGAGAGAACAGAAAAATGGGAGAAAGCTCATACAGGTTTTAGGAACTAGAAGCTGCATTAACCCCTGGCAGTTGATGCGGTCTCATGCCTTGGCTGGGCTTATTGCTGACTCCTGCCCTTTAATTTTTTTGACAACACTGCTCCAAGCAGCTGAATTTAGTTGCTGTACTCCTTTCATTTCCCACAATGACCCTGATATAATACACTGGAACGCTGTGGGAAATTAAAGTGGCAGCTCCCAACCAACACCATTGCCAGGTAAACTCTTGACAGCCAGTCATGGCTACATAAGCAGTTGCACTCCCATCTAGCAACATAGGAAGCTGCCTTAGACAGTGTCTGACTGTTGGGTCTATCTAGCTCAGTATTACCTACACAGATAGGCAACAGCTTTCCAGGGCTTTGTGAAGGGCTCACGGCCTTGCCTGAAAATGCTGGGGATTGAACCTGGGATCTTTGGAATGCAAAGCCCATGCTCTACCACTGAGCTATGGCCCTTCTCACGAGGGGTCAGTCTCCATAATAAAGATGCTACTGTCTAGTGGGAAGGGCTTAGCATTACAGAATGAATGTGACTGGCATAGCACTGCATTCTAATATGTATGGAACACCACTGAAAAACACACACGCAAGCAAGCAAATTGCATATGAAGTCCCAACGTTGGAATTAAAGAGAATGCAGATAAGGGGCTAGATTGGGGATTTCGTCAGTGACAATTCGCATTGCTAAGTCACCAGGTAATGAACATGCACATGTGAACTGGATCTTAGGATCAAATCCCAGATGACGTTTCAATCCAAATAACAGATGAAAGTTGACTGGTGTCTTCTTTTGGTTACAATTATACATGTTTGGAAAACGTTGCATCTTTTATGTTTTATAAATCTGGAACATGACCGCAATGTTTCTAGGTTAATGTGACATAAATCAGGTCATTTGGCAATACCATTAAACTAGCTAATTATAAATTCCTCTGATGGGCATTTGGATTTTTATTCAGTCTTATCCCAGCTCTGAAGTGTAAAAGTATATTTGAATCAAATCCCAAGAATACTTCCTCTAGGGGTTTGCTGCGGGTTTTTTCCACCAGTATTTCAAAACTAGCCCATTCATCTAAGAGAGAGTTAAGATCCGTTATACCTCAGAAATCAGTGTTCCAAAGAGAATAAATTAAGCAAACTGCTTTAAAACTGCCCTGTTTAATATAAATAAGTATCTAAGAGATGTCTTTAAACAGCACTAGAAATTTAATGAAGTAGTAGAAGGAATGTTAAAATGTTTTTGAGACACTGCGTTTTCGAAACCCTGCAGTTACTTTCCATAAACACTCTTGAAAAGGTTTACACAGATTAGGTAGCCATCTGGACAAAAACATACACATTAAAAAAAAGCAACTTATACTCTTGTTCCATTGCAATGGGAGTGTGTCCCGAGTGGGATATATTCTGTACTGGAAGTATTTTGCACCCACATTCACACTTATTTCAACTAGGCTTAGGTTGCCAATGAAAGACAGAATACGTACAGTGGTACCTCCGGTTATGAACTCAATTCATTCTGGAGGTCCGTTCTTAACCTGAAACTGTTCTTAACCTGAGGTACCACTTTAGCTAATGGGGTCTCCTACAGCCGCCACGCCGCCGGCGCACAATTTCTGTTGTCATCCTGAGGTAACGTTCTTAACCCGAGGTACTACTTCCGGGTTAGTGGAGTCTGTAACCCAAAGTGTTTGTAACCCGAGATACCACTGTATATGCAGATACCACACAGTATGCAGTTTAGGCCCAGGCTCTCCGAAGGGCTGCATTCTCTCTCATGAGATCTCTTGAGGGGAGGCCCTAGTCTCACAGCCCCACCACCCTAACTGGCACATTTGGCGAGGATGCATAAGAGGGCCTTCTCAGTGGCTGCTCCCAGATTCTGGAACTCCTTTCCTAGAGAGAAAAGACAGGCTCCCACCTTGTCATCCTTCCACCTGCAGGTGAAGAGCTTTATTCCAGCAGGCTTTGAGGAACTGGCTGTTTTTAAGAAAAGGGCTTTTCATAGCGCAGTGCTGTTTTTTTACTAGATGTATTTTTATATCATTTTAATTCTACTTTTTAACTATTTTATATGTTTTTTAGCATTCTGTGTTTTATCCGTGTTTGTTTCAATTGTTGTAACTTGCCTTGAGTCCCAGTTGGGGGGGGGGGGGAGGCAGGATATAAATAAAGGAATAAATGCATTTATCGTCATCATGTTAAAACACACATTGTGACCAATCTTTACAAAAGAGCTTAAAGCAGTACACCTGTGGAGCCCGGCTCACAATGGTGCCCTAGATACGTGCTTTAAGTTTAAAATCTTCAGGGCTGCATCTAGACTAAAGCAGCCATCCTATACACACTTGCCCAGCAGTAATAGGAATGACATCTAAATCGATCTGCCTAGGATGCTGCTGCAGATGAGTTGCACTTAAATCCCATTGAAATCAATGGGACTTAAGTGAGCCGTGACTAGCTTTGCACATTGATATCAAGAGAACCTTAAGTGTGGATCCAGCCCGGTGTACTCAGACATATTTATATGTAACATCCTTCAAGAACTCAATGCTCACAATTCAGCAGGGTTCTGCAGACTAGGTTGGCAATGTTGACAAAACTCCACCGGAAGCGCAGGCGCCATTTGCCGGCCATTGCTTCATCTCAGTTAAGGCGCAATTGAAAAGTTCTTGCCCTTCCCTCCTCCTTTACTCTCTGGCAACCAAGTGCTAGCTAGAAAAAAGCACTAAAGCATGATGGCAACTGCCTCTCTCATCCCTTTAAAAGCCATGGGGAGAAAAAACCCAGCAGTGACACCACAGTTTCCTATTCCTTGAAATAATCATCAAATGGGAAATACATTGTACATATACATCCAAGTGGAGACGTGATAGGTTTTGCAAGGTTCTTACAGTTAGAGCTAATCTAGACATCGCAACAGTCCACAGTGGAACTGGAAAGAAGTGTGAAACTCCACCCAGTGCTTGATTTTTCTTCCCAACTCACAAAAAAATCCTTTAAGTAAGAGTAAGATTTGAATATACATGGACGTTTCAGACAGGCCTTCTTAGAAAGCAGTCTTTGACATAGCTTTATAATAGCAGCAACATTTTGGAATAATAGAAGTTGTCAGTGTATAACTACAGGTAAAGATGGAAATTTATAACAAAACCTGTTTTTCCCTAAGTTCTTGTTCAACATAAAAGGTACTTTACAAATTACAAGGAGTGTACAATATTGCATCCTACAAAAAAAACCCCTCATAATTATTATTCAGAGAAAGGATGTAATGAGGTGTGCATATAACATTTTTCCCTCAGGTCTCCTCCTCAGAACTGGTTTTTACAAGAAAGAACTGTACATTAAGGGAAATCTGTTTCTATACACAATGTTGCCTGGTGCAAAGGGTTAATATTCGGTCCTGATTCTCTTCGTATTTTTCCATCATATGCTGTAGGTCGTGGTCAGCCTGAAGCACCTTCGAAAAGAAACCAAACATTTGAAGTGTGTCATTCAGAAGCTGTGGGTGATGTCATTAAACATTGTATTGATGCTAACATTTAGGTTAGCTTTAAAGACTTAAGGAAGTGCAGACATCACTGCTCACTGCAGACATCAAATGAAATTTTCTCCAGCTTCCTGGAGAGTCAGTCAAAAGCTTGAAAAGCCCTGGAAGGTCAGCTGGGCTGGGCAAGGTGTGTGTGCTGGCATTAAACCCCAAAAGAGGAAGGGGTTGGCTTAAAAACTCAACATTAATATATACTTACAAGAACCGGGGAAGAAACTTTGAACATTGTTTGTTTAATGAGCCACTCTTCATACAGCTGGTGAATAGCTGCTAAATATTCCTGTCCAAAAAAGGAGAAAATATTTTGTTTTCTTTACAATATATGAGGAACCTCAGGTCTGGGAACCAAATGCAGCCCTCCGGGCCTTTTTATCCAGCCCTTTATTTGGCCAAGGCCATCCTCCTCACTAGTCCTGCTCTGTGCCCTCCCTTCTAGGCTGGAATGTCCCTGGAAGTACGATAATCCTCTTGGATGGTGGCCAACGAGTGGTGTTTGTCTGGCCACACCCAACATCCGTATGCAGCCTCTGGAAGGTGTCCCATGAAAGGGAAAAAATTCCCCCACTCATGTGGTAGACATGGGGAATCTTTTTCAGCCTGTTCAGACTCCTAGGAGCTGCATGCCAGCAATGGGTGTTCCTCTCTTCATCCATTCCCCATCCAAGCAAGTGGGGGAACCCCCCTCCCCCTCCCCTAAACACTCAAAGCTGGCCACTGTACTCCATGCTCTGGTAACATCGAAACTAGTTTGTTGCAAAGTGTTCTATGTGGGGATCCCCTTGAAGACGACTCAGAAATGTCAACTGGTCCAAAATGCAGCAGCCAGATTACAGGCCGGGGTTCCTTTTAGTTTACATTTAAGCTCAGCTTTAAAACAGCTGCACTGTTTCCAGGCCCAATTCAAGATGCTCGCATTGGTGTTCAAAACCCTCAGCGACTCAGGCCTCAAATATCTGAAAGACCACATCCTTCACCACAGAAACTCTTGGGTGCTAGTCAGCAGAGGCAGCCATCTTGATTGTTTCTCCACACTCAGCAGCTTGTGGGGGGGAGACAATAAAGGGCATTCTCTAGAGCAGCCCCTAAGTTGTGGAATTCCCTTTCTACAGAGGCGCATCTGGCAATTTCATCATACAGTTTTCAGCAAATGCTGAAGACGCATTTCTTTATCCTGGCCTTTTGACACCCAGGATGTATATTTTTAGGACCCATCCTATTTTATGGGATTGTGGGTTTTCGTTATTATGTTTTCTCAACTGTTTTCAATGTTGTCTTTGAAACCTTGGGGTGAAGGGTGAGTTGATGATGATGATGATGATGATGATGATGATGATGATGATACAGAAACACTTTCACACAGAGAGAGTGTTACATCCTTCCCCACAGATCTCTCCCATGCAGCAATCTGGCTTGAGGAATGCCTCTCGTTTTACCTAATGGAAGTCTTTTTCCACAAGCCTAACTGCTAAGTTGAGGGAATCTTGTCAAGATCACAGGAGCATTAGACTTGGAAAAAACTTCCAGACTGATACCTCTGGCAGAGAAAACGTACACCTTGCACTAAGGCTTCATATTCTTTCCATTCTTCTTCCACCCTGCCAAGTTCTGGTGTGGTTAGCCTTTAAAGGCCCTTTGGGTGAGTTCATTCCAAAATGCTAGAAAACTCCCTCCTTACCATAGGAATAACCTTTTCCTCTTCCCTGCATCTTCTCTTCAGTCTCTCATAACATGTCTCAGGAGAGGTCTGTAGATAAACTGTCATTTAAAATAAAAAGAAAGGGGTTTTGAATGGTCCGTCCTGCTCTTGAAGGCTCGGAGACGAGTTACATTTCTGGCTTAGTGTTCAGGAAAAAACCTACACCCAGCCTATCCGGTATTTCATTTACAAATCTAGTACAGGTATCTCACAGTTTACATACATTTAACTTGTGCACATTCAGTTTTACACATTTGGCAATAATTATTTTAATTTTTTTACAAATGGGGCAGGCATCCAAGAAAAAAAAAGACTTTGGCAATCCCACCTGACATTGAACCCAATGTATTTTGACTAAACGGGATTTTGGCTCTCTGTACTATCCCCTGGAACATAACCCCTGCACAAGTTGAGAGTCACTTGTATTATTATTTATTAACTTATATATCACTTAATGTCTAAATAGGCTTTTCAGTGTTTTACAAATCTAGAGAACGTCAAGAATGCAGATGCTTCGAAAGCAGTTTACAAGTAGCATTAAACTATATTTTTATCAAACACAAACAGAATAAGATCAATATGTAAAATGTCAGAATGCTTCTCACAGGGCAGCTGGGGAGGAAAGGGAGAGTTCACCTGGATCAGGCCCTAATGTCTTCTTCCCCCCCTCCTCCCTGCCCCACAGTGATCCTGGTGATATGAGAGGAAGGTCCAGGTGGAGGAGGCTTAGAGGTGGTGTTTACCACCTTCTCTCTCCAAGAATCCTTCCCACAGGATGGTTGATGGCAGAAGGTAAGCCTAAAATACTATCACATCTGGCTAGCTCAACTAGTAACCTGAAGGCAAAGAAAGTGATGGGGGGGAGGGCTTCCAACGCATAAGCACTTTACCTATCAGATCAACTGAAACATCCATGTTCTTTATGATCCACTCGAACCATTCTGTCAGTACCACGTAATCCACCTCCGGCATTCTCCCACTGTAAAGAAAAAACACATAATATGGATATATCTGAGGAAATGTACAGAGCTGTGCAACTTAAATAAAAAATATTTTTAAAGAGAGCTTTCACTGTTATACAACAGATGGTGCCATCATGAGGCAACACACACACGCGCACACACACAATTTGCATCTGTCTCCTTGGAAACCCTCACTGTAAACCAGCAATGACTTCTAACCAAATCACAAACGAGCCAAAATATTTCTATACAAGCTGATTGGTGTATCAAACACGTTCACTGGATTGATTTCAAACAGGTCGGAAAGCAATATTATCTGCAACTATACACAAATTGTGTTTCAAAATCCACAAATGGAGGTGGTGTGGAGTAATTTTAGGGTTTTTATCCTCTTCATCCTCTATCCCTTTCAAAGGCCTTAAATATTCTTTGGCTGAAATGCTGATTTTCACTGTTTATTTCATAAAACTTATTTATCACTCAATAGTTTTTTTAAAAAAACACAAAGAGGTTTACAAAAAGAGTAAAACAAAATTATCAGTAAAAACAGCTATTCCAAACATTAATAATTAAAATGAGTGATAAGCTAAACACAGATTAAAACACATTAATATTCTACATATGTAGGTAGCCTTGTCTAAACAAAAATATTTTTAGCTGGTGCCAAATCTGACATCAATAGGCAGGGAGTTCCAAAGGGTGGGTTCTGCCTCATGAAAAGGTCAAGTTCTTACAAATGCAGAACAAGCATTCTGTGGCACCTGCAACACTGCCAGTTCCATAGATCAAAGCAATCCCAGTGGGCATATATGGGGTATAGCAATCTCTCAGGTAAGTTGGTCCCAAAGTGTTAAGGGCTTGACCTTGCCCTGCTAGCAGTCTAGCAGGCTAGCCCTAACTAGCCACCAGTGCAGGTCTCTGAGCACAGGTGCTGAGAGGGTCTCACTCCTGTCAGCTATTGTACTGCAGCATTCTGCATCACCTGCAGCTTCTGAATCAAGCATAAAGGAAGATTAAAACACATTAGGTTTTCTGCATTGCAGCCTGATGCACTGAATCCAATAAATCCATTACTTCTTTCCTGAAGTTAAACACACAAACGCTAAACAGGCCATTCCTCAGTTCAAGACCATTTTGCTGCCTGAGGCAGACAAGATAGCACAACTCTCTCCCCATCCCCTTAAAATCAATGTACACAAGCCAAAGGGACAGGTAGTTAAATCTTTCTGATGATAGGAGAGCACATCCACTGCACCCAAGGGCAGTAGGCTAGTTTATGAGGTATAACAAAGCCTGTGTGGCATTCACAACATTGTTCTCTGACATCTTACGGTTGTTGCCTGCCCCTTGGCATCTACTGCCTGAGGCAGGTGCCTTGCTTTGCCTAATGGTAGAGCCGGCCCTGCCAACTCTCTTAAGGCAATTTTGAAAACAGTAATAATATGTACAGGCTCTAAGCTCACGCAAGACTCTCAGCAGGCTTGTGTGTTCTGCCCAATATATAAAAAGCAATGCAAATGAATGTTTTAACATGCAAACGAAATAGCAAGTGTTATTCGCCCACCCCCACCCCACAACAGACCATGGACAAACACCGAACATTTCCGATTTATTTTTGCATAATAAAACCAGCACGTTTCAGAAAATCAGCAAAGCGACTATGTAGCACAGATGCCACCTTGTGGATTAACAGGCAGGTGCCTTTACCCCTTCCAAAGAAATGCATTAATTCTGGGGTCTTTTCAAGCAGAAATATAAATTCCTGTTCAGCACAGCCACATGACAGCATGGCAGCAGCAATAGCAGCTAGCATGCACATTTTGGCACAAGGAACTGACAAAAATTTGCACGTCATTTGTAGCCACTGTGGGTGGTAGGCTCCAACTGAGAAGGACATGTTCTTGCATCAGGTATCCTTATTCAGAATACACTAGTAGGACCTGCAACAAAATGCTGCAGCGTGGAGTGCTTCCTTTCTAAGGCTTCTAGCCAATCATGGCTTCCTCCATTTTACTCAATTCCACCCATCCTGTTTTCTGATGAACCCCCCAACCCAGTGGCGTAGCGTGGGGGGTGCCAGGGGGGCCGGCCGCACCGGGCGCAACATGGGCGGGGGGGGGGGGGTGCGCTCGCACTAGCAGCTCTCTGCCCCTACTAAAATCCACGGGTTAGGGAGCCCGCGCTCGCTCAGCTTGGCGAGGAGGTCGCGGAAGGGGGAGAGCGAAGCCTTCTGCCGCGGGCAAAAAAAGGAGAGGAAGCCGGGCGGGCGGGCGGGCTGGCTGGCTGGGGTCTGGCTGCGCCTGCTGCTGCCGTTGCCGCTGCTGCCGGGGCTTTGACAGCTTGGCGAAGCGGAGGGAGAGGAGCTTTATGGTAATTGCGGCTCTCTCTCCACTGGCCGCCTGGGTAGTGAGCCGAGCCGAGCAGGGAGTCTGGCGAGGGGGCGGGAAGAGACTTTTCCCCCTTTTTCCCACCTCGCCTGGTCAAAAAGGAGAGCGGAGTCTCCTCAGGGCGCCCTCAGGCAGGGCAGGGCAAGCAGAGTGAGGAGGAGAGAGAGGGGGGGGGGAAGCAGCCAGGAAACGCCGCGGTGTGGAGGGGGAATCAATTAAGGAGAGAAAGCGAAAAGCCTTGGAGAAAGGGAAAAAAAGGAAAGAAAAGAGGCAGCTCCGGGAGAGCGCGGGGGAAAGAGAAGCCTCGCTGCTGCTGCTGCTGCTGCTGCTGCTGCTGCTGCTGCTGCTGCTGCTGCTGCTTGGGAGAGTAAATTACTGTACTTGCCTTGCCCCCGGGTTAGGGGGCGCAAATTACTTGCCTTGCCCCGGGTGCTGATAACCCACGCTACGCCGCTGCCCCAACCCACCCCCAATAGTCGTTCAGTATCCACTGAAACTATTCAGTTCTCATTGGGCGGGGGGTATTTTTAAAGGGGGGGGAGGAGTTCTGCCCTAAAGGTTTTTTCTGTAAAATGCTTTGGTATGAACCTCTGCAAACCTTGCCATTTCCCTGAGGCTGCCATAGCCTTCTCCATGTGGGTGGGTGGTATCATTTTGGCTACATAAATCCACGGCAATCATGCCTGATCATCAGAAATATTCAGAATCTATTTTGTACATGACATTAATCTTAAATCTCAAGAACATAAAAAGGAGCAGGTTTCCACCTTAACCTTTACTTGGCATCTGCATCAGCAAATAAAAACCACACCATGCTGGATCGAAGTAGTTAACACAATACAGCAAAATTTCAGATATTCAATGCAAGAGAATAAGCTAAAAGCATGGTTCTAACATTACAAAATGTAAACACAAGCCAATATTTTTTTAAAAAACTGGGTACTGTACCTTCGGTAAAGGTTTTCTACAAAAATGTATTTGGCACTGTGGATTGACCTCTCCATCATTCTAATGGGTGAAATCTGCAAATGGAGGGATTCCAAGAGACATTTAGCCATTTCCTTCCCCGTTTCACAAGGGAGGGCATCCACACAGTATTGATACAGAAACTGTAACAGGAAACGGATTACGAAAGCCAGAATACAATACTGGGGGGGGGGTGTCATAGATTCATGAAAAACAGCTATGTCAGGATCAAGATCAAGAAGCATGCTATGACTATTTAAAACCAGCCAATACTTTTATTTTTTTTACAGTAAAAGAAACCTATAGGACCACAGTAACTTATTACTCTAAAAAAAAGAAACTACCTGAAGCAAATGAATAGTCTGTGTCCATTTAAGGGCTTAAAGGCAAGGGCTTGCAAGGCCAACCACACTCTTCCTGGAAGGAAGTTCCATAGTTAAGGAGCTGCTACTGAGAAGACACCATCCCTCATGCCCACCAACCTGCGATCATAGTGACGGAATACAAGAAGGGCTTCTTAGACCACAAGCAGTCTGGTGTGCATCTCGTTCCACAGAGCAACATAATAACTCTGTTGAGGGTGCTGGTTTTAACTGACTTGGCACCTAGGAACTTTCAAGGACCTCCTTCTTCCATGTATTTCTTCCTACATAATATCATATGAGATCTTGTTCCAAATGCCACAACAAGACATTACCAGGAGCAGGGCCTTTTTATTGGTGGCACCCACCTTGCGGAATGCCTTTCCAAAGGAGATCAGGCCAGGCCTTCCTGACCAATTTCTGACCTTTGCACAGTAGGCTGCATTCCAGCCAGGCAAGCAAGAACCATTTCCACCAATTCAAGGACACATTCCAACCAGGCAAAAGCTCTCGAGGAAGGCACAGAGCAGGACCAGCAAGAGGCAAAGCAAGAGGTCTTGAGATGTGCATTCAGCCCCAGAGCCCAAACGTTTCCCACTCCTGGTCTAGTGTTAAAAGAAACAAATGTAGTTCAAAACCTACCATTGGCTTTATATGCTGGTCCAACATAGTCAGCTGCACGTAAGTCTGTAACGTTATCCCCCAGCGGGATGCGTCTTGGTACATTAAGCCCTGAAAGAAGGAGAAGCAGCGTTGCTTTCCTCACTCTTTTTATTGCATTTTCGTAGTTGTTAGAATAATGTCTGGTGGCATTATCACAAAATAAAGTGAAGCCATTTGACAGAAAATAAAGCTTGGAGATATATATATAAATATTACCTTGGAAATTATTTTTTCAGTGATTTACAAGTAAACTCCGTTTCTAGATAGATCTATTTCTTGTGATTCCTTTGCTCATAAAATAAAAGAGTTCTTGGTTTATTATTTATTCATTAAATTTATATTCCAGGCCTTCCTCCCAAAGGAGCTCAGGAGGCAGGACAGAATAAGCAACCGTCTTGATCCATCCATAACAATGCGATACGGGAGGAGCTCTTGAAGATCCCCAATGAGCTGCTGTGGAATGTCTGATTATAATGAGCTCCAAGTCATAGGAACATAGGAAGCTGCTGTATACAGAGCGAGACCGCTGGTCTATCAAGTTCAGTATTGTCAGCTGCTATGGCCCTTCAGGATTTCAGACAGGGTCTCTCCAAGTCCTTTCTGGAGATTCTCAGGATTGAACCTGGGACTTTGTGCATGCAAAGCAGATGCTCTGCTCCTGGGCTACAGCCCTTCCCTATGAATCCAAAATCAGTTTTTTTCAGATAACCAAGTATGGCAACCTTAGGCACATATGGCATATCATACTCCAAAATACCTTTTATTATCTCCTTGTCAAATGGATTATATTTACTAGCAGCTCCAGGAGATGAAGCAATGGCACAGTCATTTTGTTTAGTGGGCGCAACAATTAAGGTAGGACATGGGACATTATCTATTCAACAATTTTCATTCCTAAACCAAGTAGCTGAGGCAGCAGCATTATGAGAGCAGGATCACAGCTGCACTTTATTTTTGTTTCAAATCACCACCGTAACCCACATTACGTTCAAACAACAGACCCATGCCTGCAAAACAACAGTAACTCATTATTTTGGTATTATTATTGCTATTAGATAGCTTACCAGAGGGTTATGACCACGAACGTTCCTCCATTTAGATACTGGTTCAGTCAGCACCTGAGTGTGAAATTTATAAAAATTAAAATTAATGATAAAACAATTTTGTTTTTTGCTTAATTTGCTATTAGCTCTGGCTCTTTCTTTTGTGATGCTGCCTTCAGTTTTAGCTGGTTTGGGTGACTTGCTTTAATCATGGCAGCATTTTTCGCAGGGGCTGTACTTGACCGCATGCTTTGTGTGACAGGCGCTCTATCACTGAGCTACAACCTTTCCCCAAATTCCTAATTCAATCACAGAGTTGGCAAGGTCCTTGTAGGCTATTTAATCCAACTGCTTGCTTGATGTTGGAAATCCAGGGGCTATTCAGCCTGAAGTGAACCCACTGCTGGGTAACTGGTTCCATTCTCAAACAGCTGTTACCATCACAAAGCTTCAATCAAAAATCTAACCTCCTGTAACCTACGCTCATTGGATCTTCTCATTTCAGACAGTCTCTTCCCTTTTTAATGCAGCAGCCCTTCCAGGGGCTGTACTTTCTGGAGATTGGGGTGAGTCACTGTTGGTGTTCCCCCCATGGCTAGATGCGTGGCTTGGATGCACCAGGAGCCATGCAGCTAGTACTGGTAGAACTCCTTTCTGGTTAAGGTCAGACAGGCCCCTTCCCTGGTGAACTTCTGACACCTATTGAAGACATTTTTATTCCAGCAGGCATTGTAATTAATGTTTGACTTTATGGTTTTAATAGATTGTATTTTTTTGTATCGTATCTTGTAATGTGCTTAGATGCTATTGTAGAAGAAGCATATAAATAATTCAAATAAACAAAAACTCTGAAGAGTGCTGTCATGTCCCAGCTTCAGTCTTCTCTTCTCTAAGCTAAACATAGCCACTTAAGGGCTGCTTCTACAAGATACTCAGGATCACTTAACAATTAAAGCATAATTCAGATGTAATAAGAGATCCTGTGTTTGCACTCCATTTGCAGATGATTATGGGTGGCAGTACCGGACGCGGGTGGCGCTGTGGGTAAAACCTCAGTGCCTAGGACTTGCTTGATCGCAAGGTCAGCGGTTCGAATCCCTGCGGTGGGGTGAGCTCCCGTCGTTCAGTCCCAGCTCCTGCCCACCTAGCAGTTCGAAAGCACCCCTAAGTGCAAGTAGATAAATAGGTACCGCTTTACAGCGGGAAGGTAACAGCGTTTCCGTGTGCGGCACTGGTGCTGGCTTGCCAGAGCAGCTTTGTCACGCTGGCCCCGTGACCCGGAAGTGTCTTCGGACGGCGCCGGCTCCCGGCCTCTTAAGCAAGATGAGCACGCAACCCTAGAGTCGGACACAACTGGCACGTACCTTTACCTTTACCTTTATGGGTGGTGGTGGGGGGTGGAATGTAATGTACTCCTGCATTAGGTGACAACTGAGCTGCCTATTTCACTTGCTAGCCTAGAGGCTGCATCTGTACAGAGGAAGGCAATTTTAGTCCCTGCTCTGTGTAGCTTTGCAGGATACCAGTTCCCATCTACTGGCATTCACCAACATTTTATTTATTTATGAATGAGTGAGTGAATGAATGAATGAATGAAAAGAAATTTAAAAGATAAATCTGAAACCATATCCTATGCGTGCTTAACTCAAATAAACTTATCAGGGCTTCCTTTTTCATTAAACGTATTTTGGATTAGAGCCTGACTTGGTTCATACACACCATACATTTAAAGTACAATGTTTGCCCCTAAAGAATCCTTTGTAGTTTACCTGTCACAGACCAACAATTCCCAACACTTTTAAATGACAATTCCCAGGATTCTTTGAAGCAAGCCATCTGCTTTAGAAGTTATTCAAATGCATGGTGCGGATGTGACCTAAGATCAAACATCATCAGAAAACTTGTGTGAAATCTCAAAACACATCACCTCAATGCTGGTATTTTTGGCAAAATAATCCAGGCATGTTGTCTTCCCGCTTGCAATATTCCCCTCGATGCAAATCTAGTAGGAGAGGTGGGGGGAAACAATACACAATATTAAAAGTCAGCAAACAAAAGACTTGCAAACAGAAGTGCTGCTCAAAACTTTGTGGAGGAAAAGCTGAGAAATGCATTTCTCCCCTAAGGAGAATGTGAATAATGGTGCAAAAGTAAACTTCTCACCTCTGAGAATTCTACACTTTTCTGTATGTATCTTGGCATCCATAAGTTACCTTTTTACGAGTTTAAAAAGACTAACAAGTCACTTCTGTGTTTTTGCTTTAACTTCTCTCCTCTTCTGAATGTATATTTCACAAGTGTTTTACAGTTGCACATGTTGCAAACGGAAAATGCACTGTTTGGTTTTCTGAAAGCCATGATGAGCAGGGAGAGCAATCTTAATCCCTGATCCCCACTGCACTGGAGTGGGGCTTAGGATGTGGAAGAGATTTCTCTGTACACAATGATATTGTGGATAGGGTAGAAGCTACCACCAGCAGAAACTTTGCTGTCAGTAACCAGTATGGCTATATGAAATGGGGTGTTTCAGAGACAGAGAGAGAGGCAAGACCTGGGCAGACCAAGGAGCCACTGCATCCTAAGCCAATTCAACCACCAGCAATGGACCTAATCCCAGGCCATTCTGCTATGCCATCTTGGAACTAGAGCAGTGAAAATCAGCATTTTTGCTCTCCCATCAGGCTCGCAATCCTGCAATCTTTTGCACATGTATAGTACTGTTTCACAAGGATTTTTTTTTAGACTGAAGTCTGTGGTAAAAGGATAGTTGAGTATTTTGTATGTTCTTCCAAAATGTATCAAATATAATATAGGAAGGCTACGGTCAATAGGTAGGGTCTGAGTCCCAGTCCAGGGCCTGCACTGGAAATTCTACTGAGAGCCTAACAAAAGCCACGCTCTCTCACCACCTCTGTCACCCCAGCTGTAAAATGGAGATAACTATAATATCCCACTTTATACTTGATTTTTTAGTGTTAGTTCATACATGTGGAGCACTTAAAACTTTTCAAAACACTCCCGTTACATATCAGACAGCTGCTGTCTCTACTGTCTTTTCAGCACCTGTTGAAGACTTTCAACAAATCTTCCAACAGGTCTCCTATGTGGATATTTTTATCCCAACCAGTATCTGTATTGATCTGAAACTGGTTTTATGCATGCCATGGTTTTAAGAGTTCGTATAGCTGCAATTGTTTTTATACATTTTTATTGTATTGTGGAATCACTTCTGAGATGCTTCAGAAGAAGCGATTTGGTGTTCTTTTAAAAAAGAAAACTTTATTAGTTTTCAATTTATTATAGAAACACGAAGAAAAACGATAACAAAAACTCAGTAATATAGCCAACTAAAGGCACAGAATACAAAACCTATGTTAAATAATAACATCCTACTTAAAATGACAACATCCGTATTTCTCCAGGCACGCCTGGGAAGAGGTACCTGTAAATCTGAAATTAAACTATCTGAAATAAAATCCCACCATACTGAGTAGAAATGATCAGGATCTTTCTTTCCCCATGAGAGTTGTAACTTATGTGTTATTTTTTTCCTGCAATAACTAAATTCCAGAGATTTTTATACCATAAGGATATAGTCAAATATTTTTAAACGATTTCCACTGTTGTGCTATAGAGATCCGGGCAGCTGCCAGCATCTATTTCAAAAGTTCTTTTTGGCGAAATGCTTTCATAGTATTTGTCCAGTCCAAATAGTTAGTAAGAATTAATCATCAACAACAACAAAGTACAATTATTTCCATCCCTTATGACTGAAGGTATTAAAAGTTAAACTAGTACTTCTGCATTCAAGTGTGTCTTTCTATGCATTTTATAACTATCTCAAATATCAATAACATTGCCTTTATTGGGGGGAGTGGGAAGCCTTATACTTACAACTGTCTTCTTCCGTCCTCCATTTTCCATGTGTTTATCTAAAAAATAAACAAACCACTAGTTAGAACATTAACCTTGACAATAAGGCCACATACACACCATACATTTAAAGCACTATCATACCACTTTTAATAGTATGGCTTCCCCCAAAGAATCATGGGAACTGTGGCATCTTAAGGTTGCTGGGAATTGCCATGAGACCCCCTGTTCTGTTGTGTTTTTTGTTTTTGTTTTTTGAAAGTAATATTTATTAGTTTTCCAACAATTTAAACACTACAAACAACAAAGATAAAAAAACATAACACAAACACATTAAACAAAACAAAAACAATTTAAAACACATCAAACAATTTCAATATCTTATCTTTCATTCACTTATTTCAACGACCTCCTCACACCTCCCTTTTTGTATTCCACTTCTGTTAATTGTTTCAGCAATTCCTTTCCATCTTCCTCTGTTTTCTATCCTATAATTATCTTAACACATTCTAACCTTATTTTTTCCTTTAGTACTCTATTAATCTGTTTATATTTGATTCCTTATAACATTTCTACTGAAGCCATATAACTTCATTCTAACATTTTTCTAACATTCATTAATTTTACAATATTTCTGTAAATAGTCTTTAAACTTTTTCCAGTCTTCTTCCACCGACTCTTCTCCCTGGTCTCGGCTTCTGCCAGTCATTTCCGCCAGTTCCATATAGTCCATCAACTTCATCTGCCATTCTTCCCGGGTGGGTAAATCTTGTGTCTTCCAATACTTCGCATTAAGTATTCTTGCCGCTGTTGTTGCATACATAAAAAAAGTTCTATCCTTCTTTGGCACCAATTGGCCAACCATGCCCAGGAGAAAGGCCTCTGGTTTCTTCAGGAAGGTATATTTGCATACCTTTTTCATTTCGTTATAAATCATCTCCCAGAATGTCTTAATCCTTGGGCATGTCCACCAAAGGTGAAAGAATGTACCTTCAGTCTCATTACATTTCCAACATTTATTGTCGGGCAAATAGTAAATTTTTGCAAGCTTGACTGGTGTCATGTACCACCTATAAATCATTTTCATTAAATTTTCTCTTAGGGCATTACATGCCGTAAATTTCATACCTGTGGTCCATAACTGTTCGCAGTCAGCCATCATTATGTTATGTCCAACATCTTGTGCGCATTTAATCATAGCTGATTTCACCATTTCATCCTGAGTGTTCCATTTCAACAGCAAGTTATACATTCTTGACAAATTCTTGCTTTTTGAATCTAACAATTCTGTTTCCAATTTTGATTTTTCCACCTGGAAACCAACTTTTTTGTCCAAATTGTATGCCTCCATTATTTGGTAATAATGGAGCCAATCTCACACTTTATTTTTCAATTTTTCAAAACTCTGCAATTTTATTCTGTCTCCATCTTGTTCCAAAATTTCCCAATATTTCGGCCATTTGGCCTCCATATTGAGTTTTTTCTGTGCCTTCGCTTCCATTGGTGACAACCATCTTGGGGTTTTCTTTTCTAACAAATCCTTATATCTTATCCAAACATTAAACAATGCTTTTATAACAATGTGATTTTTAAACGCTTTATGTGCTTTTACCTTATTGTACCACAAATATGCATGCCAGCCAAATGCATTATTGAAGCCTTCTAGATCCAACACGTCAGTGTTTTCAAGAAGCAGCCATTCTCTCAGCCAACAAAAAGCAGCTGATTCATAATACAGTTTAAGGTCTGGCAGGGCAAATCCACCTCTTTCTTTGGCATCAGTTAATATCTTAAATTTTATTTGAGGCTTCTTGCCCTGCCAAACAAATCTGGAAATATCTTTCTGCCACTTCTTGAAACAATCCATCTTATCCAAAATTTGCAATGTTTGAAACAAAAACAACATCCTTGGCAGCACATTCATTTTTATCACAGCAATTCGGCCTAACAATGCTAACTTCAAATTTGTCCATATTTCTAAATCCTTTTTCACTTCAATCCAACATTTTTCATAATTATCCTTAAATAAATTCATATTTTTAGCAGTCATATTATCCCCTAAATATTTTACTTTCTTTACCAATGTTATTCCTGTCTCCTCCTGAAACTTCTCTCTCTCATTCACAGTTAAATTTTTCTCTAAAACCTTAGTTTTCATCTTGTTCAACTTAAAACCTGCTACCTGTCCGAATTCTTGAATTAGTTCCAATACCCTTTTAGTACTAGATTCTGGCTCCTGTAAAGTCAATACTAAGTCATCAGCAAATGCTTTCAATTTGTACTGTTTAGCTCCCACTTGTATACCTTTAACCTCTTGGTCCTTTCTAATCATATTTAACAAAACCTCAAGGACCGATATAAAGAGCAATGGAGAAATTGGGCAACCTTGTTGTGTCCCTTTCTCAATCTTAAACTCTTCTGTCACTACATTGTTCACAATTAATTTTGCCTTTTGTTCTGAATAAATAACACCTATACCATTTTCAAAACCTTGACCTACCCCCATCCCCTGTAGATTCTTCTTCATAAAACTCCAAGAGATGTTGTCAAAGACCCCCTGTTCTGGTCAGAGAGCTAAAGTTACTTGAGTTCCCTCGGAAGAGGGAATGATACACCATTCTGTGAATTGTAGCTCTGTGAGGGGAAATAGGGATCTCCCAACAAATCTCAGCACACTTAACAAACTACAGTTCCCAGAATTCTTTGGGGGAAGCCATGACTGTTTAAAATAGCATCATAGTGCTTTAAATGTTGAGTGTAGATGAGGTGCAGCTCTCTCAGCTTAACCTACCCCACAGGGTTATAAGAATAAAATGCAAAAAAGAATCATATACACCTTGAGCTACTTGGATCAAAGAGGCAGGACAAAAAATGTACTAAATAAGACAATTTAAATCATTCTATTGCTGATGTTCAAGCACATGGAACCAATGCAGATCAGTAGCCTTGGTTTGCAGTAGTGTGTACAAAATATGGTGGGGGGACACCCTAAAGGCAAGGTTCATCCAGAACAATTAAGTGAGGGCTGAGTATACTCAACAGCCACAGAAAGCTAGCTGTTGGGGAGCAGAAACAAATAACTAGGTGGGAATGAAGTATCTTCAACGGAAGCATTACACACTGCAACATTTTGCTGAAGGTCCCACTTGAAACAGTTCATTCAGCTTATGGTATGTATTGCCATGTTAGAAGTAGTGGGCAGCCAGTATGTCTCACTGGTCAGAAAACATCACATGTAAGGACTTAGGTCTTTCAACTTAGGTCTTTTCTGCAAGGAGAAAAGCAGGTATGGTCTGCTGCAAGAGCTCTTGTTGCCAATGCAATGCTGCAAGTCATACTTTTGAAAGGCACAAAGGTGCAACACATTCAGCTGCACAGTGCAAGGCCCTCCACATATCAGATGTTGAGAGAGACAGCTTGCAGCACAGGAAGGATGTGGTAGAGGCAACACTATGTATACTGCTAACAACAAGACAAAGACTCACATCATACAAGAACAACACTACCACAAGGCATTATCAACGTCACAGACTAAAGCAAAGTCAAGTTGCTAAACAACAGATTATTCACACACAGAGAGAGGCGAACACTCTTGATGGCTAAATAAAACCTCTATGTTCTGAAGCTATATACTTCCAAATACTACTTGCTGGTGAATGGCAGTGGGAGAGGGTTATTTGCCCATGTTTGTGGGTTTTAAGGAGGTATCTGGTTGGCCACTTTGAGGAACAGGATTCTTGACTAGGAAAATAGGCCTTTGAGGTGATTTAGCAGAGCTCTTCCTAACACACACATTACAGTCCTTTGTCAGAGTTGCATCTCCACTGTTTAATTTTCCATTTACAGGGAGATAGCAGGGGGTAGGGGCAATAATTCAGGCATAGTTATTTTCCATGTAGATTCTCTGGTGATGAGAGGCCCATGAGAGGACTGTACTGCAGGCCTAATTACAGCAGAAACATAAATGAGCACCACTTGTCATGGAGCTCAACCATGATCCCCAGGAGCTGTAGCTAAACCCACATTCCTAAGTGTGAAAATGGGTTGAAATTTCTTAAACACCACCAGAAAAAAGCTTCAGCACAGTCAGAACACTGCAGTTCCCGGTTGGGGAAAGTCAAGCGCTGGCATAGCAACAACTTTTGGACCGTCTCATACATGTCAGAGCCAGTATATTCACAAAAGCCATACTGTTCTGTGCAATCCTCCTGTGTCAATCTTAAAGGGACAAAATTAGCTTGAGTAATCTGCTTAAGAGCAGATGCCAGAGAGGACTGTGAAGAAGAGCTGGTCTTCACAAGAGCAACTTCCAGAGCAGGTTTACAGCCAAGGAATGAAGGAGGCCTCCAGCAGCACTCCACTCCAGAACCCTACAGCAGCAGGCCTAGATGTGAGAGATAAATTTACCTGTTAAGGAATGGTTTAGTGGGCTCCTACTGTGATACTCTCTCTCTCTCTCTCTCTCTCTCTCTCTCTCTGTGTGTGTGTGTGTGTGAACAGTCCAACAGATAGACTGGAATCAAGCATAACTATATATCTCCCCTCTGCCTGTTTCCTAAGAAGGCAGATATTTTGGAAAAATACTTTCCTGCAGAAATCTATTACAGGGCAGTATTAAATAGAGTGCTTCAAATACTTTTTCAGAAGCATCTCATGATGCTATATTTTGTTGCACATCCAACTTGTGAATAATTATCCATTCAGCAGATACCTATATCTGTGTATATTACTTTTTTTTGACTGAAGGATTTTCGTTATTACATTTGTGCATGACCCGAGTTTATAAAGAAGCTTCCTCATTTTTTTCAAGTCACCATCATTTATGTGCAAAGCCAGAATAGAAAGTAAAATGGTATAACCACTGTATGTTTTTTATCTGTACAAAGGGAAGATGAGAAATATCACACATAACACACGCTTTAAAGGGGGGTTGTTGGAGAGGGAGAAACTGCAGGTATTCGAAGAAGCGGAACCGAAGGTAACCATTACACACTACTGCAGAATCAGAAATAAAACTCATTTGAATTCAACAGAGCTTCTTCCCAGCTAAACTTACATACAGGTTGTGGCATGTATCTACAATAGTCCAGGCATCAATTCAAATCCACGTGCTAAAACAACATTAACAGCACGACCCTAAAAGTGTCCACTCAACGGGAAGGCTCACTGTGCTTAGTAGCTACTTGAGCGCACACGAACTACAGACACTGTTTTGCATCTTCCAAATCAGCAAAGGAAGGTTTCTGATGGAAAAAGAACAGCGTCTCCGGATTTTATTTGTTTTTGGGGGTTTTTAAAAAAGAATACTGATTAGACATGCAGGGGACTAAACTAGGAGCAGACCTACAGGAAGCGTCTTGAGAAGATCCAGTCATGCAGCAGGAGCGCGGATCTCTTTGCAGAAGTGGCTCAGGCTTTGCGGGCCTGCCCTTCCAGGTGCAGAAGTCGCAGGCGAGCTGAATCCCTCGCGCGCACCGGGAACCTAGAAGGGGCGGGCGGCAGAGCGATTGCAGCAACCACATCGCCCATGTCCGGAGGCAGCTCTCGCAGGCTGGTGCTAGCTGTGCAAAGCCAAGCGATGCAGCGACCGCTTCCTTCCGCCTCTCTTGCCGCTGCAGACCGTCTACTTCCTGTGCAAGATCGTGACGCCTCCGCCTGCTCCCGGAGGCAAGCGAAGCATTTGCAAAGCGGGGATTTTAAAGGCGCAGCAGGGCTTGTTGACCATCGCGATCTAAGCTGTTCGCGTCGGGGGTTATTGTCGTTTCGGGAAGGAGGTGTTCCTTTTGACACCATCTGACATTTCAAACGATGATGTGTCTCCCTTCTTCTATTGACCGAATGCATCTGTCTGCATTAACTAGGGCTGCAAACCTATGTACGCCTCCCAGCAAGTAAGCCGCCCCATCGAGCAGACTGTTGCTGTCACTTCGGGCGCAGAGTGAACAAGAGGTTCCCCTCTGCACGCTGGAATTTGTACCCATACGTTGTGGACTTACGCGGTTGAATGTGGAATGCAACGTAAACCTATGTATTTATATAACACTGACTGAATGGATACTCTGAGCATACAAGCACCACTTCAAACATTACCAGCCCCGAGCGTGAAAATTTTTCTTCGTGCATTTAAAGGACGTGGCTTTCCCCGCAAAAATCGTGGCAACTGTCGTTTGTGAAGGGTGCTGAGAATTGTAGTTGGGGGGGGGGGGAGAGGATTAAAGTTCCCAGGATTCTTCGGTGGGAAAACCATGTACTTTAAATGTATTCAACAACACACGTGTACGCAGATATCAGGAGAGACTCGAAGATGCTTTTGGTCAGGTGTGCTTTTTATTTGGGATTATTAACCTAGCAAAAAAGCATTGTTGTAACTGTTTTGTGGCAAAATAAACCGTGATGTTCCTCTTCTAAGATATCTCCAGGTATTGAACATGAATGGTTTTGTGTGTCCAAGTTTTAAAGCAAAACCTTTTGGCTTCCGCCAAAACCCCACCTTTTGATTCAGACATCGGATGAGCCGGAAAGGGCGGAAGCTGGTCGATTTTGCTTTCGAAAGGTTAGTGTGTTTTGTTAGTCGCTCTAATCAATTTGGTTTTGGAGATTAATGGAGTCCTTCCACCATACAGGGAAAACTTCCTTGTTTGAGGCTTTCATCCTTTATATATATAGGCCCAGTGGTTGTTTTTAGTAGGTCAACCCGGCCGTATTAAACATTTCATGTTGTCAACCGCCCTGTGATTTTCGGGTGAAGGGCGGTACATAAACGGAATAAATAAGAATTGAAACCGGGCTGTTAGGCGGCTGAATGAAAAGATAACAACAGGGCATTGAAATAAGAAGATACCATTGCGCCCCCCTTTTTTAAAAAAAAAAAAAAACATGCTTGTAAATGCCCACCCGCCCTGTGACGCAGCATTATTCCCGATTCATGGATCCCCTCTCTTCCTGGTCCCCCTGCCTCCATTTTTTATCCTCGCCGCAACACCCCTGCGAGGTGGGTCAGGCGGAGCGAGAGGAACTAAGCAAGCGGCTCAGCCCAGCAACCGCAGGTGGGGCCTTCCGTCGGCAGCGTAGCTTGGGGCTCGCGGGCGCGCCACAGCCCAACCGGCGCTCTTTCCGGCACCGCCCGCCCGCCCGCCCGCCCGGCGCTTCTGCTTCTCCTCAGATGTGACCATGGTGGAAGTGAACCACCTTTTCCTGCACTCCGTGAGGGGAGGCCTCAAGATTGCCCGCATGGTATGAAGCCAGGCTGAGGGGAGGGGGAGGGGGGGAGCTGAGGTTAGATTTAAAATTTTAAAAAAGTTTTTAAAGCCTTGGCGTGTGGGAGTGGCTCTTCATATGTGCCTCCCTGCAGTCTCTTTGTAACCTAAGGGGCTAAACAGTGAAGCAAGAACAGAGGGGGAGGCAGTCTCTGAGCTTGTGCAGAGAGCATTCATTTTAAACCCCAGGATTCTAAGTATTAGGAGGGGGACGTGGAGGGTAATGTTTCCAGATCCCTGGCATCTTTGCCTCTTCTGTTTACAAATTAAGTGCCCGGTAAACAAATTGCTGTATTTTGTGTGAGAGCACATATATTATTATTATTATTATTATTATTATTATTATTGGAATTTATATACTGCCCTATACCCTGGGGTCTCAGGGCGGTTCTCTGAGGTGGTGAGTGTGCTACTTGCATATTTATATGGATGTTGACAAGATGGTTCACACCCATGAGGTGACTGCTGTCAAGCGATGCCACTCTGCCCTGTGTCTGTGTGCCTTAGTTTAAGTGAACCTTCAAAACATTTAACTTTGTTTTAGTGTTGCTTTCCAGCTCTTCTCTTTCACTGTACAGCTGGAGCAAGGGGTGTTCCACATTTGTCATTTTTAAAGGAACTGGAAAATTTCAGCAATGATGATTTTTGCCTCTTGTAGCCAGCCATCTATTTCCACTTCTCTGGATGTCACGTTCTCTCTTATCTGACTATTAGAATATGTGTGTGTGTGCATGCACTGTTAAATCCCACTGCCTTATTATGATTATTTAATTCTTTGGGGCAAACTAGATGACAAGTGAATTCACTGAATATGTTTGGAGTTTTTGTTTTCTAAATAGCTGCATCTAATCTGAGGTTTTTGCCACACGACAAAAGTAGCATTCAAAACCATATGGCAGCTGTTTCTTTTCTTCAGTGCACTTCTTTGGGGACCCATGCACAGAAGGCACCTCCTTAGTCTCTTGTTTTGAGGAGGGGAAGAAAACAGTACACCTCCAGATCTTTAAATCATAGGGAAGGCAAGTTGTATTCAGGCCCATTTTAAGGACACACTATAGAGCCAGTGTTTCCAAATAAAGCATTGATTGAACAACTACCAAATTTTAAACTTATAAAGTACAGTAGGGTTTTAAAGCTTGGGTGTGATTATTTTAGTAACTTGAAGTTAATAGCTCAGGGATAGAACAACTGCCTAAAACCCTGGAAAGTCACTGCCAGCCATTGTGGCAAACAATACTGAGCAAGATGAACCAGTGGTCTGACTATATGACAGCATCCTATGTAAATAGTTTTGCAACATTGGAATATCTGTAGTATGACTATGTATGTATGTATGATCCTAAGTCAATATTCTGTCTTTCTTTCTTGCAGCTTATAGCTTTTATGGCAACCATCTGTTTTGCAGTTAACAGATCTCATGAAGCATTTTTAGCACTCGTGATCATTGAATTTGTCATTACTTTATTATTCTTTTTACTATATCTGCTGAATCTGCAAAAAACGCTGAATTTCTTATTTTGGCCTTTGGCTGTAAGTATTAATGTGCACAAATTATTGTTGTGTATACATGTCTTGCAAAAGTACAAAACCAAACAGCAGGAATTGTGCTGGTATTTTGAACTTCCGCCCTTCCATTTCCAAAACAACTGTTGGGAGTAGGGAGAAGCATCCTCCTCCCACCTGTCCTTATTACCACAATACAAGACAGTTATTAACATTCAGACAAACAAACAAAAGCTACACTTTTGAATACCATACAGCAGCTACTGTGAAAGATGGAAGGATATTTTTATAAACAGAAGAGTAGAGGATCAATATAAAGATCAGTAAAAGAACTGATAAGAAACAACAAAATGTTATATTTTCAGTCCTTTTAATTGTTTATTTTTAATGCAGTTAATTCAATTTAAAAACATATTGAACTGAAGAGTACATATATAGAGGTGGTTTTTAACTATTATTTTGGGGGACTCTGGGGGTGTTGCCTCCCCCCCCCCCTTCTGAAGACAGAGATGTGGCCTTAGGGGAATCAGCGATAGATCTGGGTTTGAGCATCACTTTACAAAATATTGGGAAGTATCTTAAGTTCTGCTCAGAGCAGACCCATAGAAATTAACACTAAGTTACTTAGAACTAACGTTGGCTACAACCTATTGTTTTGCTCTCTTTCTGCATCCTATGGCAGGGAAGGAAGTACTTAGCATACCTTGGGGATGTATTCGATTATGTTGTTGAAACAGAGATTAGGTTCAAACAGATCTCTTTCACATAGAGTATTATATTTGGATGTAGGTGATTCACACATGTATATCTCCCAGGCTGAAATCCTAAAGACACATTTGCAAAAAAGTAAGTTCCACTGAACACTCTGTGATTAATTCCATGCACAGGATTGCACTGCATGCTGATAAGACATTTTAAGCATATACTTAAAAATGTAAAGCATGAATGCTACAAATGCATGTTTGCAAACAGAATTACACTACCAGGGAGCAAATAGAGGCAGTACCTCCCAACTAACCATACCTTCACCATCTGAAATGTGTGAAATGGCCCTCACATCTGTTTGTATTGCAGGTGAAGTCCATATGATAGGAAAACTATGTGCAGTTTAAAGTGCAATAGCAATTTAAATCGCGTAAATGCAAATGATTGCTTGGTGGTGCAATTACTAAGTGTGTGAAGTTAAAATCTAAGCTTGTTATTTTATTTTGTGCATCTTATTCTAATCAATAATACTGTAGTTCACCGCCCTTTTTTGTTTGAGGCAACATGTTTACAGTGTCATATATTACAAAAGTGAATATTGTGCCTTTAACTATCCTACTTGCCCCCTCCCCCACCATATGGTTCAGTATTGTTAACTTAGTTAAGAAACACAAGGTTCTGTAACCTACAACAGAATATGCAGCAGAGAAATGATAGCCAGAATTTTGCTTGATTGTGTTTGAGAAAGTAAAATAATAAATACATAACTGACCAATAACATCGGTTCTGCCCCACCATCAAAAGTCCTGCCCCCCAACATAGTCCTGCCCTCCCAACAAAAATCCTGGCTACAGCCATTTCCAGATTCAAGGGATGTTCTGACAAAGTCCCATCCAGGGGTCTTTCCCAATGGCTGTGGGTTTATCAGCACCATCATCACAATCTGCAGGCTATGACTGTGAACTATCTGCTATTTTAAGTTTCTCATATAGTACCACTGTGGGCCACTGCTGGGAATTTAACATGGCAGATGGTTCACTCACCCACTACTAGATAGGGGGTTGGACTAGATGACCCTTAAGGTCCCTTCCAAATCAACAATTCTATTATTCTATTAAATAACAAAATCCCTGATCATGGATCTCCCATGTAATGTCTAATTTGACCTTGAACGTGCAGATTAGAATCTGATGAGCTGTTCACTTGGGGATTTTTTTTGAAAAACAATGAACTGTGGACTCTACTGAGATAGCACTACTGAGAGAAGGCCACTTGGTGTCACTGTTGCTTGGATTTGGATGTCTATCTCCTTTTACTTATCTTTTGAGAGAGCATAAAATGATTAAAATAATGTAGATTTGCCATAGAAGTCTTCGTTGCTGTCCAACATAGGATTATTTGAATTGAATACGTATACTTAAGATTGGCACCAGTCAGATTAAACTACAAATAAAAAGTTTAAATTATTCCCCCCTGCAAAAAAGAAAAATCCTTTTTTTTCTCTCAATAAACAAAGGTAAACCTGCGGGGGGTGGAATATAGAAAAAGAGAGCAGAGAAATGGGGTCAAAAGATGAGAGAGTGTTAAGCAAAAAGGGGAAACTGAGCCTGTTTGACACTAGGTGGTGATGGGGTTGAGCCTTCTTTGGGATGGTTCTCAGACTCTGTAATTCTAACCCCCTCGGAATGCCCCAACTTTGATAGGATTTGGCACCAGGTTAAAATGTGTGTCCTCCTGGGCATATGGTGATTGCAATCTAGGCTATTCAAGGTCTGAGGAAGTGTTGAAATACTGCAGTTACATGTGATGGCCTCATACCTAACTGATAATTTTAGTTTTTTAATTGTTTCTTTGCATAATGTGTTGTTCTATTATATTTTGGTAACTGCTGCATGATTCTTTTTTGTAAATAAGGAACAGTCTAGATGTTTTGATAATATATAAATATCCCTGTATCTTAGGTGCCAAAATAACTTTCCTGGCCTCACGTATGTACTATGCACCCTGGCTTACAGGATGCCATTGACTACACAACCTCAGGTAGCAAAATGCCTGGTCCTGGAGTCAACATTAAGCCATGTTATTTGCTATATTTTTCAGGATGCTTTCAACTCCCTGGTGGGGGCGCTGTTTCTCTTCATTGTGGGACTGTGTGCAACAGTAATAAAAACCGTAGTTGAAACTTTGGTTGGAGGGGTAAGTAAGAGAGTCTGGATAGTATTGTCCCATAGAAATGAAAGCCAGAGGAGCCTTTCAGATGTGACATTCCCAGCTTGGTAGACCATGGCTTGCAAAATTATGACTGCTTTCAGACACTATTTTAATCAATTTTTTCCTGACATTTCATTACTTGATAATGTTTGCTTTTATATGATCTTTCACACAATATAAAAGCCAGTTTTGGAAATCTAGCAAAATCTGCTCATTTCCATGTTAATTGTTTCCATTTGCAACACTATTACCTTGGAAAATTGTGGGGTGGAATTTTGGGCAGCATCTTGGCCACTAGTCATGTCACAAATTTGGGGGTGGTATTCCAGCATATATTCCAAAATGTCTGTCCAGGCATTTTCATGCGTGAATCCAGGGGGGGGGGAGTGCATGTGCATAAAGGGTGGGTGTTGATAGCATATCATTCACTGGTGTCATGGTGGTGTCTCTTGATCAAAAAGCCACAGTTCCATAATGTAGTGAAAAAAGAATGTTACTTACTGGGACCGAAGTGCTAGCATCATAACCAGGAAAACCAACCCAATAATCCCCACATCTAAATGCACTCTGTGTTTGGACTCCAGCCATTGGTGAGAACTTTTCTCCTAATACAAATAGCTGGTTAGGATGGATCTAAATCAGGACTATAGTGAAGAATTTGAATCTCCTATCCCAGGCCAGGATAATGATTGGACCTCCCACACCTGCTTTTTACTCTTAAAGAAAAATATCAGTGTGTTTCTAATTGCGTGAATGGAATTACATCTAGTTTGGCGCAAGTAACAGTGAAATCAATGGGATTCTGCAAAAGTTAATAATTTCATTCAGTGAGTTGTTATTCTGCCAGTGGGGCCAATAATAGTATTTTCTGCATTAAAACGGAGCAGTGGCATACCAGTTCATATCACATTTCTTATATGAAAGAGAAGAATATAATTTACATCCAGACTTGCCGAGTGCAATGGTGCCCAATCAGTTCTGTTAAAGTAGGTATGTTATCCTTCTCCACCGTTCCCATTTGTCTAGGGTACAACTACAGTGGTACCTCTGGTTGCGAACGGGATCCATTCCGGAGCCCCGTTCGCAACCTGAAAGGAATGCAACCCGCGTCTGCACACGCGCGGGTAGCAATTTGCCACTTATGTGCATGCGTGTGATGTCATTTTGCGCTTCTGCGCATGCACGAGTGGTGAAACCCAGAAATAACCCTTTCCAGTACTTCCAGGTCGCCGTGGGACGTAACCTGAAAAAACGTATCATGAAGCAAACGTAACAAGAGGTATGACTGTACTGTATCCCTATTTTACCATGGTCAGAGTAGCCTATTGAGATGAGTAAGTATTGGAGCCTACTGGAAGAATACAACTGATAGAAGTCAGGCAAGGTCAAACCGGAGACGATTTCCCCAAAAACGTTGGGGCAGAGATTACTTTATGGAACACAAGATAAAAAGAATTCAGTTTTTTTCATCTATCACAAATCAAACATTAAAATTGAAATTCACAGGACAGGACTCTTTGATGAGCTGTGGCAGATGCTGTAAACTAGGCACAGGCTGTTGCTGTGATTCAATAAAGAATAATGCCTAGAACATTTTACTGGCATCTGAACTACTTTCTTTTCATTTGCAGGTGTTTTGTCTGATCCTGTGTGCTCTCTGCATAGTAGATGCTGCTTTTCTTTTGAGGAAGATTACTTTTAACCAAGGAGCACCAGCGGGGGATGATAATAACAATTAGAATGATCAATGGCCAAAGTCTAATTTATAAACATTTGGAAAGCCTGTTTCAATAGGCTGCTCCTGCCAAATTTTATTTATATTTTCCTAAATCTGAAGAGCATGAGCTAGCCAGTAACGCAAGTCAAATTGATTTCAAAGAGAGATTTTAAAGCAGAAGCTTAACTCTCCCAGGAAAGTGAGCAGGGTTCTGAAAATGTTTTTGTGCTCTTAGATTAGAAGAAACGTATTTATGAATGTTAATATATAGTATTCTTATGTACTACTTTTCTAAACTTGTTTACGGTACCTATTCAGCTGTATGAGCCATCTTGAATTAAGAATAATCCTGTGAATTTTATGGAATACCAATTCTAATCAACATTACATTTCAAATTATTATCATATGCAGCTTTATGAACTGGTTTGTTAATGTTTTTAATTAAAAAAGCTTTACCTGTAATAATACTGAATCATAAGTGTACTGTATATTGTTGAGCACACTCCCAATTTCCCTTAAAAACTGCGAGGGTGGGTTGCACTGAAGGGTTTTATTTCTGAGTAAACATACATAGGATTGCAATGTGAGTTTATTTTTCCTGAGAGAATATTGGAAAGTCATGAACTTTTTGTAATGCAGGGGCGGGGACCAGGATTTGACCTGCATGCTATTTTCTGAGCTCCCTACATCCTCCAACGGGCATTTAGGACTTCTGCTGAACCTTATTTAGCCAACAGAGTAGAGGTTCCCCATGCCTCTTGCACTGTATGCTTTCCAGGCAACTCCCTGTTTGCCTGTAAGAGTGTCTGTATATACAGGCAGCGACCATTCTGCACGCATCCAATTGACACATGACCGCCAACACATAGAGCTCAGTGGAAGCAAGCAGATTCCTAAAAACCAACAGCACAAGCTCAAAGAGCAACACTGTAGCCAGTCAAGGAGCCAGTTTAGTTAAGTATACAGTATTAGACACAAGCCATTAGTGGATGACCACAGGCCAGTCACTCAATCTCAGCCTAACCTACGCAGGAGGCACCATGTCATTTCCTTAAATTCTGTTTTGGCCAAACAACCCAAGATCAAACCATTATTGCTGATCCTGGTTTGTTTCGCTCAACCATAGTTAAAACTCATCATAGTTCCTTCCTACTTTGGACAGAATGACAAACTGCTGTTAGCTTAAAGGGGAGTAAGATAAATGTAAAGACAAATGGACTTATGATGCCATGGTTTCATGAATTACTGGAGCCTGCTTCTTCAGATGCATGATACCTGCCATCATGCATCCAGTGGCATCTATAAAAACTTACATCATTAGTAGTAGTAGTAGTCGGACCCTGCCCATCTGACTGGATTGCCCCAGTCACTCTGGGCAGCTTCCAGCATACAGTGGTACCTCGGGTTACATATGCTTCAGGTTACAGACTCCGCTAACCCAGAAATATTACCTCGGGTTATGAACTTTGCTTCAGGATGAGAACAGAAATTGTGCAGCAGCGGCACAGCGGCAGCAGGAGGCTTCATTAGCTAAAGTGGTGCTTCAGGTTAAGAACAGTTTCAGGTTAAGAGCAGACCTCCAGAATGAATTAAGTTCTTAACCCGAGGTACCACTGTATATAAATACATTGTAAAACATTAAACCTTAAAAGGTTTCCCTATATACAGGGCTGCCTTCAGATGTCTCTGCCCTCTCTGCCCCCAAGAAACAATACTTCTGTCTTGTTGGAATTCAGCCTCCATCCGTTAGACGCCATCCATGCTCCAACCGCTCACACACGACATTCACCGCCTTCACTGGATCTGCTTTAAATAAGAGGTAGAGCTGGGTCTCATCCCCATACCCAGCCCAAACTAAGTCTTCATGCCACTGTTATTTTTCTGCCAACGGTGTGACTGGTGAGAATGGGCTGCTTGTGAACATTCAGAGTCATCTATATCACATCCTCACCATATGGTAAAACACACTCTTAAAAACCACTTCAAGAGCCACTGATAATCCTGGGAAGTGTCATTTGTGTGGGGTGCTGGGAACCAGGAGTGCCAATTTAGTCCCATGGGTCCTGGGGCTGTGGGGTGCCATGCAGTGTGCATAGCCCTGGCACCAAAATTTGTGGGTGCCCGGCCCCTTCATGGGGAATTTTGTGGGTGCTCGGGCACCCTGGGAGTTGGCAGCTATGCTGGGAACTGAAGCTCTGCAAAGCCTGTACCCTTTAAATCACAGTTCCAATGATTCTTTGCGGGAATTCAAGACTGTTAAAAGTGGTACAAGCGTGTTTTAAATGTACCGTGTGGAAGTGACCGTGGCTGGTGGCCGCTGGGTGCTCTAGGAAACAGAGACCAGGTGGATCTTCCATCTCTGATGCGGCAAGGCTCTTCGAATCCTTCGAAGCACAATTGCAGCGGAGCGCAAGCTCCCCGAGGGTCACGTCCTGGGGTTTGCAACAGCCGCGCATGGACTCGCCTGAGGAAGTACTCCCTGTTTCCAGCAGCTGCACGAGTCGGGGGCGGGGGTCGCCTAACGTGGCGCCCGCCCGGCTCTTCGTCGGAAGGGGCGGGGCGCACGAGATTGCCGCGCGGCAGCGGCTGCTCGGCAGCGTCCCCAGCTGTAGATTTGGCAACCGCTGAGGAAACTTTTTTTTTTTTCTTCGGCTCGGCGTTTTCTACCCCCCATTTCCGCAGAATCAGGATTTCCGTTTCCCTCCCTTTGAAAACGAGAAAAAAAAACCCCTCTCAAACTCGGCGGGGCGCACCGATCTCCGCTCTTGCCTAGGCGACGCCTCCGCGCAGCCGAGCATGGAGCGAGCCGAAGCGGAGGATCCCGAGTCCGGCGGCGCAGTTCCGCCGGGGGCTCGCCTGCTCCTATCCTTCAAGGAGTTTCTGAGCTCCAGCAAAGGGAGGCTCCTGCTGGCCGAGGCGGTAAGATGGGGCGCGGAAGGGGGGGGGCGGGGGCGAATGCCTTGCAAACTCGAGTCAAGGGCTGCGCGTGGGGAAGGGAGGCGGAGAGGACGAGGAAGTGCGGCGGCGGCGGCGGCGGCGGAGAAACTGCAGTCTCTGCTCGCAGTCTTTTCTGGCAAAGGGCTTCCACGCCGCGGGAAGTTTGCCAGGAGCAAAGGAGGGAAACGAGGTCGGGTTCCTTTGCCCTGAACGTGACCCTCTCCCACAGCAATCTTTCCTGGGCCCGTGGACTCAGAATCGAGCTCTGTCCAGTAAGCGCTTACTCGCAGGTAAACCGTGCGCGCTGGATCGCAGCCTGAGGCCCTTGGAAAACCAGGACTGGCTCCAGCAGGCGTCCTGTAGGATTCGCCTAAAAACGAGGATTTCCCCCCCCCCTCGCCTCCCAGGGACCCCGATGGTGGCCACCACGCCCACCCCGGAGGGGAGAGGGAGAGACAAGAGAAGGCGCAGGACCGGGCGACTTCTGTCCTAGTAAAAACAAAGAAAGAGGCTTCCGGCACCCTGGAAGCTAAGCAGTTTATTACGGCGCAAACGCTTTTCTGGGCTAGAGTCCACTTTGGAAGCATGAAGTTGCGGGTGTGAATAGCACTCGTGGCGTTGGGGTTGTAGAATAGTGACGTAGGAGGGAAAGGAACTGTATAAAGTCAAACAGATAGTGAGGACGGGGGTTATTAACGGTGGCCTTTTCCAGGCTGGCTGTATGTTGCAACCGAAATCAGTTTGCATCCTGTCATACAGTATTCAAGTTGAGCAATTAAAGTGGATTTAGCGCTCTTGGACAACGAATGTGCCTAACACCCCCACACACCCCACAGTCTTTTTAAGTTGAGGGGGAAATGCAGTGGAAACCGTGGGATAACATTTGGTTGACGTGAGGTCCTGGCAAACAAATCAGAATGAATGCTCAATACATGGGATGTGCCTATAACAGTCCTAAGGGCCGGCCGGGCATGGACTGAGGCAGCCGCTTTGAGCAGTGGATTCGGCACAGGTGTGGTGTCCCACTGCCCTGGAGAAGTGAGCAGAGGCAGCAGCTTCTGCTGAGATGTTGCCACAAAGTACTGTGACACAACCCTGGTAAGCAAGGCTTCAGTGGGGGTGGCAACAGGAGGGGCAGCGAAACAATAGGATGAGCCACCCTTGACATCCCAGCAAAGTTTGTGCAAACGGATGAGGATTAATACACAACAACCAGGCCTGGGAGAAAGCAGTGATGGTACACAATGTAGGCGATAACACAAATCCTATCGTGGGTAAGTTAACTAACTCACTGTAGCGTGATAAGGTATGACTATCTCATTTAAAACCACAAATGATAGCATTCAATCCCTTGATAAATTCAAATCCAGCCGTTTCATGTTTTAGTCTTCCATTGAAGTTCCTTTGTTTGAGAATAGCTGCATTAAGGTTATATGACCTGGTTTTAAATAGCTTCCTTTGCTCATCTTGCCCTTAGAGCTTTTTCAGAGCTGCGGATTAGCTGGATATTCATACCTGATGATGCAACTTTTGAGAGGGATAATAATAATAAAAATAATAAAAATAATAAAAATAATAAATAATATAATTTATTATTTATACCCTGCCCATCTGGCTGGGTTTCCCCAGCCACTCTGGGCAGCTTCCAACAAAAGATTAAAAATACCGTACATTAAAACATCAGTCATTAAAAACTTCCCTAAACAGGGCTGCCTTCAGATGTCTTCTAAACGTCAGATAGTTGTTTAATTCTTTGACATCTGATGGGAGGGCATTCCACAGGGAGGAACTTTTGACACAAAAATTGAAAGGGGCAGAGTTTTGGATACTCTGTTGATTGTTCTAGTGCTGAGATATCTTCTAGGGAGTCTCCTAAAAGCATTTCCATATCTCTCTCTCTCTCTCTCTCTCTCTCTCTCTCTGTGTGTGTGTGTGTGTGTGTGTGTGTGTGTGTTGGGGTGGGAATATATGACATAACTTTTAGAAAATGATGTGTCTTGTACAAAAAGTGGATACTAGATAGAGAAAATTCTATCGCTGCCTCTCCCAAAATCTGGTGTTAAGTGAGTCATCCAATGAAACTAAATTGGCAGGAGATTCAGGGCGGACAAAGGAAAGGACTTCTGCACAAATCACATCATGAAATTATGGGATTCACTGCCACAAAATGTGGTGGGGATCAGCAATGCAGATAGCATCAGAAGGGGATTCAATAAATTCACAGAGCTCCATCAGCACCTGTTTAGTCACACTGGCTACCCTTGGTTCTCATGGGACTTGGTGGCACTTTTGGGGGAGAGGGCTATTACCTTTGTGTCCAGCCCGTGGGCTTCCCCGAGGCATCTGGTTGGCTGCTGTCAGGTTGTTGGACTAGGTGAGCTGTGGCTCTTAAGTTAAGGTTACCAGACGTCCCCGTTTCCCAAGGACAGTCCCTGGATTTACAAATCAGTCCCCATACATAATCCATTGAAGTTGAAAAGTGTCCCCGGATTCATTGAAAAAAACCTGGTAACCTTATCTTAGGTTCTGATGCTTTTTCCAACCCCATGGTAGTGGTGAGGAGGCTCAGGGACCTCCAGGCCTCTGTATGGCCCTCAGAGCTCTCCCAAAGCTCTCTTCTATCCTGGACACATTGTTGTTCAATGTCCTTATAAATTACTTGGATGAAGGAATTGAGGGGATGCTCATCAAATTTGCAGATGACACCAAACTGGGAGGGGTAGCTAATGCCACAGAAGACAGAATCAGAATTCAATATGACCTTAACAGATCGGAGAACTGAGTGCAAGCTAACAAAATGAATTTCAGTAGGGACAAATGTAAGGTTCTGCAGTTAGGCAGGAAGAAACAGATGCACAAATACAGGATGGGGTACACCTGGCTTACTAACAGTACATGTGAAAAGGATCTAGGGGCCTTGGTGGACCACAAGCTTAACATGAGTCAACAGTGTGATGCAGCAGCAAAAAAGCTAATGCTATTCTAGGCTGCATCAACAGAAGTATAGTGTCCAGATCAAGGGAAGTAATAGTACCGCTCTATTCTGCCTTTGGACGCGGGTGGCGCTGTGGATAAAACCTCAGCGCCTAGGACTTGCCGATCGCATGGTCGGCGGTTTGAATCCCCGCGGCGGGGTGCGCTCCCATCGTTCGGTCCCAGCGCCTGCCAACCTAGCAGTTCAAAAGCACCCCCGGGTGCAAGTAGATAAATAGGGACCGCTTACCAGCGGGAAGGTAAACAGCGTTCCGTGTGCCGCGCTGTCTCACCAGATGCAGCTTGTCACGCTGGCCACGTGACCCGGAAGTGTCTGCGGATAGCGCTGGCTCCCGGCCTATAGAGTGAGATGAGCGCACAACCCTAGAGTCTGGCAAGACTGGCCCGTACGGGCAGGGGTACCTTTACCTTTACCTATTCTGCCTTAGTCAGACCACACTTGGAATACAGTGTCCAATTCTGGGCCTCACAGTTCAAGAAGGATATTGGCATGCTGGGATGTGTGCAGAGGAGGGCAACCAAGATGATCAAGGGTCTGGAAACTAAGCCTTATGAGGAGCGTTTGAAGGAGCTGGGTATGTTTAGCCTGGAGAAGAGGAGATATGATAGCCATCTTCAAATATCTTAAGGGCTGTCACATGGAAGATGGTGCAAGTTTGTTTTCTCCTTCTCTGGAAGGTAGGACTTGAACCAATGGCTTCAGGTTACAAGAAAGGAGATTCCGACTAAACATTCAGAAAAACTTTCTGACAGTAAGAGCTGTTAAGCAGTGGAACAGACTCCCACTAGAGGTGGGGGACTCTCCTTTCTTAGAGGTTTTTAAACAGAGCGTGGATGGCCATCTGTCATGGATGCTTTAGCTGAGATTCCTGCATTGCAGGGGCTTAGACCTTGGGATCCATTCCAACTCTAGGATTCTGTTATTTCCCATTTTTTGTTTTCCCCTTCTTTGTCCTCCTCCTTTCTGCCCTCCCTTCTAATACATTAGTCACAAACAGTTGTTGACAATGACTAGCAATTTCTTGCGCAAGATTTGCTTTTTCTTCATTTGCTGTATTTTTCTCCAATAGTTATTGTCTCTGCCAAAGTGGCTCACATCAAACAGAAAGAGGGAGGGGGAGACAGGCCCAGCCATTCAGTTTACAAACGAGAAAAGCAAGGTATGCAAGGAAAAAGGGAGTGGAGGGAAGAGGTTAGAGGCAGGGGGTCAATTCAAGGCCAGAATGTTTGATGTATCATAGGAGAGAGCAGTACAAGGCACTGTGAAACATTAATTATGTCCGGTTCCTTTTATAAGTTGTATGAATAACTGCGTAGATCCTCATCTACCTGCACCATGCCATGTGGCAACATGGAGGGGTTATTAGATGTGAATTTACCTGTGGATTGTGTTGCTTAGTGATCATGGTATCACAATGGGATGTTATCTTTTGCATTTGTGCATTACCTCTTGAATCACACTGCAACTTTGTTTGGTTTGAATTTAAAAAAGAACAAACCTTTAATACATGGGGAAGCAAAGGAAGGTCAGAATACAGGGGTGAGCTACAAGAGGGTCTTTATATCCAGTTTGGGCCACGCTGATCATCCCTTGCTGCCGTTCTTGCTTGAACAGCAATTGGTAGCTTGTTTCGTTGGCTGATGGACAGAGCCAGAGTGTGCTTTCCCTTGGCTTTTGCAGCCCAGAACAGTAGGCAGATGGAGCCGGAAGTTCTTTCAGGCCGGGAGGGAGGAAATGATCTCCTTGCAGCTGTTCCTTCTTTGACCAATGGATGATGCCTGGCCGGCCTCCCCCATGCCATGATGTGATTCCTGGGAGGCACGCTTCCAGTGGCCCTAAGAGAATCTACCTCAGAGTGTGCTTCCCATCTGCTCTCAAGTCCCAGAGCAAGAAAAAAATCCCTACTATCTGAGTTGCCCACCTTGCCATCACGATGCCATTTGGAACTCCAGAAAAGAAGGTCTGTGTGCATATGAGAGACTGTGTATAACACAAGGAATATAGCTTCAAATACAGGCAGCGATATAAACACCCCCTCCCCCCGGCATTCTGTGTTCATCACAATCAGCGCTGCATCCATCCGGCATCCATTTGGCTTCTGCTATCCCCTAATGCTGAAAGTAATGTAATTAATTACATAATCAGTTTTAGTGGAATGGAAATGTCAAAAATGTTGAAGAAACAAGTGTCATTTACAATTTTTTAAAAAAGATAGCTAATACCACTCACATTTGCCTATGTGGTTTTTGTTCCTATAAGACAAATCATTTCCAGATTCTAAATAAAGCATGTTGTATTACTGTTTCTGAAAACAGTGTGACTCTTGTTTCCTCAGAGTAAGCATTTGCTGCTTTGCATTGCTTGCTTGGAGTGGTTTAACAAATCTTTAAAAAGGAGGAAGTGCTGTCTGCTTCCTCTACAGAGCTTCCTTGGAACAACTGAGCAGAATAAAATTAAGATGGACTCATTTGCTTCCTGCTGTCTCTCCTGCAGTGTTTACTCAGAAAAAAGTTCCCCTGTGTTCAGTGGGCCTTGCTCCCTAGTAAGTGAGTTTAGGATTGCAGCCTTAATCTTGCTTTGCCATAAAAATGACATTGCTTGGAGGTTTGTGCTCCTGGTGATGCTTCAGTTTGCCATATGTGGACTTCTGTATTTTAGAATTGGAATCTACTGATCAATCTCTGGCTGATTTCCAGGTAGACCAGGCAAGAGTTTCAGATTCCCGGGTTTCTTTTAGCAATACTAACTTCCCAGCTCTACATTAGGCTGATGAAATTAAAGCAGTTTGGAAAGGGGGAAGCAAGGAATGGATGTTTGCATGAAAGGGCTGAACTCCATTCTGAGACTCCTTTGAATCTTTGGCTCTGATTGGTGGATATTGGAGTTCTAATAAAGAAACAAGGCAGGTCTTGTAAGCCTGAAATGGGCCAGGCTTGTTCTAAAATACAACTTAGAGAAAAGTGCAAGAGAAGCCCCAAATAGTGCATTAGTGGTGGATTTCTACTGGACTGTCTGCACGTCATTCCACTTTGTTGGTTGTTCTCCAATATGACTGTGTTATTCCCATTTAGAAGGGTACTCTTGCACTGTAGCACAACAAAAGCAGGACATGAAAAAACCAAACAGAGCATTTGTGGTATGAAAAGTGACAGGATTTCAACAGGAAAATATGGGACATGCAGTGCCGGGCGCTGTGGGTTAAACCACAGAGCCTAGGACTTTCCGATCAGAAGGTCGGCAGTTCGAATCCCCGCAACGGGGTGAGCTCTCGTTGCTCGGTCCCTGCTCCTGCCAACCTAGCAGTTTGAAAGCACCTCAAAGTGCAAGTAGATAAATAGGTACCGCTCCGGCGGGAAGGTAAACGGCGTATCCGTGCACTCCTCTGGTTCACCAGAAGCGGCTTAGTCATGCTGGCCACATGGCCCAGAAGCTGTATGCCGGCTCCCTCGGCCAATAAAGCGAGATGAGCGCTGCAACCCCAGAGTTGGTCACGACTGGACCTAATGGTCAGGGGTCCCTTTACCTTAAACAAGCTATACCTTAGGGTCCCACTCTCTTGGGGGCCCCAAAAATATTTAAAGGAAAACAGCCACAGTGTTTTGTGTTGGGTAGGCTCCTATTTGTATGTGCAAATGGCTTTAGATACCTATTAGGTCCATAAATTACCATATAGCATATATTAAAGATAAAAAACAGTGACAATTTGTTGGTGACAAATGGCAGCTGGATATATAAAGGGCCCCATTGCCTCCAGTAGCTTAGGGCCCCATCAAACCTAAATCCGGCCCTGGTGATATGTCCCTATCTGCAGGCACAAACGGTACTGAAGGTGTGATTGTGTATAACGGCCCCAATAATATAATGAGCACAAATTGCAATGAATGCTGAATAACAAGGGACGCCTGGAGGAACCCACATGCTCTGAGCTCCAGATGACCAATAATGTTCTCCTTTGTGTTGCAGGTGCTGTCGTTCATCATCTTCATCTGTTATATTGCCTCCTCTGCTGGGTCTTTCCTGATTGTACCACTGTTAACCCTTCTGGCGGCCCTGTGTTTTTTCTTTGCATATTCTTTAAAGCTTAATGAGAGGTTCAAAGCGGTCTATTGGCTTTTGGCGGTAAGTGTGTGGACACATGCAATCAATCTGAGTCGAGTCAATGAAATGGTGGTTGGGGGTGGCGGGTTGCCAGTCACTGTCTAGACTGGGCAGTAGGGAATCTGTAGTCCTCCGGGTATTGCTGTCTGGAACTGAGGGCAATTGGGAGACTAACAGCTTCAGGAGAGTCACAGGGGACCATCCCTTCATAGCCTTGGAGTGAATATCCAAGGTTGGCAAGGAAGATGTGAAGGAGGTGCACATTTGAAGTGAAAGAATGATGGGTAGCTGGGAATTTGGGGAGAGCCTGCAGTGTTGATGGGCATAACCTCCGAGTATCATGACTGCTTTAGCGCCCAGCTACCACAGGCAAAAACGTGCCCATGTTGTCTCCCAGGATGACTTGTAGTGCCAGGCTGAGAGATTAATCTTGTGCATAGCAGTCACTATGTACCATATGAGATCTCTGAGGTGCACATCACTGTGTCTTAAACTGTTCAGCTACAACATCATTTGTCAGTTTTGTTACTGTGTTTGGATGAAATCTAAATTTCATTATTGCCATCATCGCCAGTTATTGCAACTACAAGTGGAACGTGCAAAATGTTGCCATGGGGAATGCTCCTTGTTCACAGTTCCAACCAGCTGCCCTCCATTCCATTCGCCCTGTGACCACTACCATTCTCAGTCCTCACTGAGTGGTTTGGGGGGTGGGCTGGTTGCTGCCCACTTAGTTGGTTTTCCATTAATATTGCTTTTTTTCTTTAAAAAAGTTTAGGGGTACTCTCATTTTCCTACTCATATTGAAATACTGCCCCTCAATGAGGCCAAACTTAGATTCACAAAATGTTTAGTGGTATGCGTTCCCCTGGGTCCCCCCAGAAAAAATATATATCTGCAAACCTTGGGATTCCCCCCCAACACACTGGAACTTCCCTGTTGTCTTTCAGGAGGTTTCATTTTGATGGCAAATCTGTTGTCACTTACCATCAGAGCTTAATTTTAGATGGAGTGAGTATTCATAGAACATAGTGGCTGTGCAACTGAACCTCTGCAAATAACTCAATAGGTAGCCTTAGACAAGCCACTCTTCCCTGACCTTAGTTATCAGAGATCTTTGGGGAAGTCTCTCTTAGTGGTGTCCTTGGCTCAGACACATGGCTTGCACCCACCAGGAGCCATGCATTCAGTATGGTGGGCCCCAGTTCTTTGGAACCCCCTCTCAGCCAAGTTTAGGCATCCCAAACCTGTCCCTGCTTAACTTCAGGTGTTTGACAAAGACTTTCCTATTTTAGCAGGCATTTCAAGGTATTTTTATGTTTCGAGGGTGAATTTTAATTGTTCTCAATCTTTGTATGGGTTTAAAAGATTTTATATACACTTAGAAATTCTAAATATATAAATACAGTACCTTAAATAAATGCTAAATCAATTAAAATTGTCTTCCTCCTGACTTAGCCTATCAATAATTACTAGCTGCTCCTGAAACTGACCACTAGGTGCTGCTCTGGCCCCAAACAAATTCCCTATTTAGCAGTGCCATGTTTTAAAAATGCAAAGCTGCACTCCAGCTTAGTTTCTCAATGACAGCATATTATTTCCCATCAGCCTCTTGATGTTTCTTCCTGAGAAGCTGTCGTGAGAGATACAAGCAGCAGAGCTAGGCATTTGCTGTAGAAACCCAATGAGGACTTGCCCCTAAACATCGCCCAATTTTATAAAATACTTAATAGGATGCTCTCCAAAGAATTGTAAAAGGGAGAATTAACAATAAAACATTCTCCTGAAAAAAATAGCACAAATGTTTTGCGGGGAAACTTCTCTACTAAATTTCAGTGGATTTCAAGGCAATGAAGCAAAATCAGATGTGTTGTGTCAAAAGAAGGCACTCAAGTATGCTTCTGTGAATCAGTTTTTGTTTCAAAAAGCATCGAGCAGCTTTTCTTTTCCTTTTAACCCAATGAATTGTCTCAAACGAAAAGCACCCAGTGGCACAAATCAAGAATAGACATTGTCACCTGCACAGTAGTAACAATGGCATAGAAAGATGATACTGTAGGTCTGCTTTTGTGGAAATTCTGCAACTGCACTGCAGGGGTGAGGTCTGAGTAACGTTAGGTCTATGAACAGCAACTGTGGACAGTTCTCAGCGTGGTTCATAATAGCAACCTCTTTCTGATCTCCAATGGATTTCAGATTCTTGAAGGATTTGCATCTTACAATGGCCAACTAGTTCTCTCATCTGTTCTGTGTACTAGAACTTGGTACAGAAGATCTCCATGTATATTGCTTCTCAGAGAGGCTGCAATGAAATCCCCTTCAGCCCAGTGTAGTAAGAGAGATTCACCTGGAAGCTTCTTTGTGACCAGCCAGTGGGCATGTTTCTGTGTTGTTCAGTTCATCTGGGCCCCACTGAACAGGCCTGAGAGTCTTTGATTCAGCGGCACATCTCCATATGGAGCCTCTAATAGTTGCATATGATTAGAGCTGGATCAGGGCCAATTGGTTTGATTACGGTAAACACATGTCCTGCTTAAGAGCTTGCTAAAGGCAAGAGAACATACTGGTCCAGCGTATTTTCCTGCCCAGCACACTTTGCGGCTAGTCAGGTTTTAGACTAAATTCTGCGATACTCAACACTGGGTTCCAACAGTGGAGCCATTGCTCTGCTTCTTGTTCTTCCCAAATAAAACACCCCAGCTTAGGTGAAGGAGCCTATGCAACAGGTGTAGCTGAGAACACCCCAGCAAGTGTGCAAAGGAGTGGCACTTCTGCGGTTCCCATGAGAATCCAGAATTAGTAGGGTATCACAGTTGAGGAGCATGTGCATCTGAGTCTGGCTGAGACATCCAGTGTAAAACCTAAATAAACCTCATATGCAGTTGGGTGCAGAAGCTTGATTGTATCCTGTTAATAACTTGGTAGAGCCGTCAGTGTTGAGCTAAAAGTGATTTGGGGCTGTCAATTGACTATCTGGTTTGCAGCAATTAAGGGGATATGTACTGTGCATAACCTTGCCACCCATCCAGCTTAAAACTTTGTCCCTAACTTGATTTCAAAACTCTTTGTCTTGCAGGACTTTTTATGTGGCATCATTGCTGCTATTATATATTTTGCCATCTCAGTTGCCGCAGTCTCAAAATATTCTGACACAGCATCCAAGGCAGCAGGAGTAAGTTGATGTTTCAGGCTGGTTCATACCTGGGAGTTAATGATAAGGGGATAAATTCTACCTACCTACCTGGTACTGATAGGTGTTTTGCATCTATTCTATGCAACTAAGATTAAACACCCAAAACGAAGGAAGATCTATTGAATGGTATTGAGATATTCATACAAAGGAACAGCTATGGCCATCATAATATAGAAAGAAGAGCTGTGGTATTTAATCTATTAAAAACTTCTGGTCACCTCACTAATCTTCCTGCCATCTCCCCCACATTAACCCCCCTAGAGCTTTCCCTTCCTACTAAGCTTAATGTTCACCTTCCCAACCCCATTTCTAGAGCCACTTTTCTCCTCTATTCTGCAGCCTCACCCATTTTCACCTTCACCCCCTTATCTATGCTTCCCTTGCCTCTCCTTTACACAAGCCTCTTACATCCAAACAAGTTCCAGGATAACCTCCTGCTTCTTTATCCTGTCACACAATGCAGCTACTAAGCACCCTTTTCACCCTCCACCCATTTAATGAAGCTCTGTGGCCCCTGCTGTTGTGCAGCCTGCCTTCACAGTTGCTCCCCTACAGCAACCTGACTTCATGCAAATGCAGAATTGCAGTGCAACACAACAAATCTTCCAGTGGGGGCTGTGTGATTATATTATTATGCTTTATTATTTCAAGAGGTGTTTTGCATTGCACCCACACCCACACACATGCTTCAGAACTAGTTTTTACACAAGCTGAATTCAACTAATGTTTATTTCTGATATGACTGGATATGTTTTCCTTACACACTCCCACCCTAAGAAAAAGACCACTTTGCATAATTTCTTCTAAATATATTTTATTTCATTTTTGTGACACTCCCCCCCATACCCTGGAATGTCCCTCCAATTTCTTTGCCTGTGATTAGGGTAGAGGGTTTTGAAAGGTCACTTCCACACAGATCTAGTCTTCACTCAGATGTAAACCATGTTTTAATTGTTAATATTTCTTTAAGTTTGATAACAGTCATGCTCAGAGTAGATTCACTGAAATCAGTATGACTTTGATGTGACCCTTTAAGTACCTCCTCATGAGGACTAGAAATGCTTGAAATTCCCTAAAATAGGGACACACACAACAGCTGATGCCAGCAGGGAAATGTTTTCAATAAGCTGTTCCTGCACAATTTTTTCCCTTTCATTCGTGCTTTCAAAAACTGTCTTTTCAAAAACTGTGCTTTTCAAAACCTTTTACTCTTCAGGTGCTTGGATTCATCGCCACAGTTGTCTATTGCGTTTACGTCTACCTAACTTTTAATGACCTGTTGACATATCTCAAGCAAGGAGATTCTTCAGATGCCCCTGAGCCACGTAAATCAGAAGGTAGGTACAAACCAGCTTTGCATTGCCATCAGACACAGATCCAAGCTCATTTGTGAGCTATATTTGCAATAGATGTAGATCTGCAATAGATGGGAGAAAGTCTTCTCTCCAGTATTGCTATCCTCTGTTTAGAAGCTAAATTTAAAAAAAAACAACCTTCAGCTTCTGTATTTAGAATAAATGATCTGGCTGTGTTGTGCATCACACATTTCAAATTCCATTTTTTAAAAAAGTTACAGGAATGATGGGGTATTACAAAAGATACCAAGGCATGGAAGCATGGTTTGTTGCAAATGCAATGCATTTATGTTGCGTATATATAAAATAAGGCCCACCCCAACCCTGGCATTTTTATTGACAACCTCTCTCTTTCAGATGATGACTCGGATTCAGATTCCGACTGAAGCAACAGTGCCTTGAGAAGATTGCAGAGCCAAAAGGGGAGGACAATGGGCACACTCTTCTTTCAGCAATTGTAACCTTTTTATGAACTTTTATTTCCATTGTACAGATCATCACCAAAGCCACTGCTGAGGATATGCTAGTCTCATGAAAGACTTCCTCAGAAAAACTGCTGCTGTTTGAGCCTGGATATGTTTTTCTCTGTCTTTTCTCATTCAGCACTACAATGTACTGTTCAGTAAATTTTCTTAACCTTTTTTTAAAAACAGACTATAATCAGGGTTGTTGATGATTGCATCAGACAAGCATGAAACCTGTTCAGTACTGGACACAAAACTCTAAACCAGTCTGAACTTCAGCACTCTTTTAAAAAATCAATTCCTTAGATTGAGATTTTAAGCTAGAGAGAAAAAGGAAATATGAGAAATGGATTTTGTGTGTGTGTGTGTGTGCGTGCTGGAGACCTCTTTATTACTTAATAGATGCAGGAAAAAGGCTATGAAGAAGACATATGCCAACATTATTGATGCTTTACATTACATGCAGATGCATGGAAGCATCCCATTGTTTTTTGTTTAGGAAAACCAGCATTAGAAGAATGGCTAAGAGAAATAGGGTTACTTAGTTTTGTCTTACCCACAATTTCTGAACACCATATCCCTTGTCTATACATAGAGCTGCAAGGTTCCAAAGAATGGGCTTGTGTTTTAGTTTTTTAGCAAGGGTTGAGGAAAACAGCTGGAGAAAGAAACTTATCATACTACATATGATAAGCAGGTGAGAAAGTGGATAAATGTCCCAACTTTCACCACATTATAGTCCCCCTTACAAAGCTTTTTGTCTTTTGAAGACCAGCTTCAAAGCTCTTGCACAATAGTATGCAAGATGTAAGTACATACAGTGGTACCTAGGGTTAAGTACTTAATTCATTCTGGAGGTTCGTTCTTAACCTGAAACTATTCTTAAGCTGAAGCAGCACTTTAGCTAATGGGGCCTCCTGCTGCCGCCGCGCTGCCGGAGCACAATTTCTGTTCTCATCCTGAAGCAAGGTTCATAACCCGAGGTACTATTTCTGGGTTAGCGGAGTCTGTAACCTGAAGCGTATGTAACCTGAAGCATATGTAACCTGAGGTACCACTGTATTTGATTCATGGCAGTAGGCTTCAGGGGTGCCCTGTTTTGCTGAGTTGGGTGGCATGTGCTTGGGTTTCCTATAAAGCCTTTGTTTGGTAATTTTTTTAAGTCAGGCTGTAGGTCAGTGGTAGAGCACATGTTTACTCTCTATTAAAAGGATTACAGCAGAGTCAAAAAGATCTCCTGCCTGGGTACCAAACTATCTAACTAAAGGTTTTCAAAAACACAAGTAACATCAGCAAAGCAGCCCAGCCCACCCTGCCGCTTTTGCTTAATGTTATCAGAGCAAGCTCATTGTGGGAATCTAACATTTTCCTCCTATGTTATACTCCTGCTGCAGGATTAGATAAGACCCATGGCAACTTCATGTACCTTCATGATATATCTGGCTTAACAAATAAGATAGGCAAGGATATGTATTGGTGATTTATTTTCAAGCAATGAATTGTTTTAGAGAAAGCAGGCAAGGATGCTCAGTATCTGTTATTCTTCCACTGTATGGGACTTTAAGCAATAACAGCAAATGAGATCTTGGCAGTGACAATCTAAAGGTGCATCAACTTTGTCCTTGAGATGATGCACAGGAAAGTTTGAATTTCTATTGGGGGGGCAATTACTGTGCTTTTATGAAAAGAGGATAATCTTAACAAAGCTGAACTGATATGAACAGGCCTACACTGTTTGAACCAAAGAAACAGTTGGGAAACGTTAGGATGCAGTTTTCCTCTAAATCAGGCATCCCCAACCTGCAGCCCTCCAGATGATCCCTAGCTAATAGGACCAGTGATCAGGGATGATGGGAATTGTAGTCCAAAACATCTGGAGGGCCGAAGGTTGGAGATGCCTGCTCTAAATCAACCACTATTCAGTTTACAGAAGTGCATTTGAGGAGATGGAAAAGAGAATTGGAATCTGCGTTTAATGCGGTAGCTTGAATAATTTACCAAAAAAACCTACAAGCAATAGTGATCCTGAAAAACAGTAATACAAGCTGGAACAGCACTTGTAGGGCAAAATCAACTGGGTACATCCAAGTGAGAAAGAAGTCACAAATACCTGCATTGTTTTTAAAGTGAGCTGCATCAGTAGCCCATCCTTAAACTGTGAGTTATGACTATACATTGCAAGCCCGTATTTCTTTTTCCACTTTTTTGTCAACTAAAAGGTTAATCTGTTTTGTATTTCCTTCAACAATGTATTTCTACATAGTATTTACCACATATGATAAGCCACAATATATTGATAGAGTAGTTTTGTAGATACATTAAGACTGGGGGGGGGATCCTTATTTCAGTGACTTTTGCTAGCAGTGCACTAGAGGTACTTTTTCAGGCTTGAAAATGACAAAAATACTGCCCTCTTGAAGGCTGGCTCCTTCACAGGGTAACTAAGTGTCCTGTCTTAGTCTAGTGCATGGGCTTGGGAGTCTTGAAATGGGCATTTTATATTTGTCTTTTTTTACAGACACTTGAATGTGATATATATATATTTTTAATGTGTCTTCACTTGACTTTTTAACACTGCATGTCAAAGCTGGCAGAGAATTTATGAACCATGCTGGAATAAACTTCATTGATATTAAATGTGTAGCCTTACTTCTGATGTCTTTTTAAATCTTCCAGGCAGCTCTCACAGGTTATTCACAGGGCACAGAAATACATTGGCATCTTGGGACATTAGCATCTGGAAGTGAGCAGGACAGACCCTTAGTTTTTTAAATGCCCCTTTTCCAAAGCAGCTATTTCAGGAGCCGGCTATAATTCTTTCTCTACCACCACCACCCCATTGAAGGGTCTTTGGGAGGCATTTAACCCATTATATTTATGTCAATAAAGCCACACGACTGTGTGCAAAAGGTTTATTAGATTACATTTATTGAGTTTATATCCTGCCCCCTTCACCACAAGGAAATTTGAAAGCTCAGCATGCACACAAAGTATCCATGGGGTCATGAATAGCCACAGGAGGCGGGGTGTTCTGTGTTCATCTCCCAACCTCTGTCACCATTGCAACTTTGTTTGTGACACTGTTGCAGATTTGAAGAACTGCACTTTTGCTCCTCATGGGTTTTGTACAGTCCCTTGGACTTCATTGATACTTATGCAAAAAATGAATCAATGGCCATTGCTTTTAATCAATTTTGCCTGAATGGTAAAAGTTCTCAGCATCATTAAACTATTCAACAACTCACTTGGAGGTGGATTAAAGTGATATGTCATTTGAGGAATAAGACAAAGGATGGCACAAGTTGCTCCTATCCATTTATTAAACAAATCCTTTACGATGATTTCATACAAGATTAGGATTCAGAAAACCTATGGTTTTCTCTACATACAAAAATACAGATTTTTAAAAACCACTATGAAAACAGACATGTACCATGAGATTATTTTTTGTAGAGCTCAGTATCTTGGTGTATCAAAAAGAACAGAGGAAATATTAGCATTGATCAAAACAAGACAGCCACATTAAACTGTAAATTACCAATAAAAAATCATGCCAATATACAAAGCAAAACTTACAGAAGTACACCACTTAAGAATAAATTTTAAAACGGACAAGATCAAGCAGCGCTTTAGTGATTGCATTCAGTATCAAGAAAAGTAAAAAAATCATTACTACAATCCATCTTGAAATTTATAAAATGTATACTAATATTGCAAATTAAAAGGAAGTGCATGGCATATAGCTATCACTTGTCTCCATAATGCTATCAGGACCAGTTGAACTAAATTTTGGAAAGGTTTCACAGCACATATAGGATTCTGCACATATGGAACGAAAGGGGGTCTGTGCACAGGAAAGCTTCCTGCATACCCAAGTTAAATATTTTTTGCTGCTAAACCAGGAAGGCAGAAGTCGTCATCTGAATGCAGAGCAAAGTAATATAATTATGGTGCAAATCTCTTTTGTTAGTGTAAAGGTGCTGTGATTTGCAGTGAAAGCATCTAAGGAAACTGACTGATCTACATGTCAGAATAAAACATTGAAGGCCTAGGTAGGATGAAAGCCACTTTCTTCTGAAGTCTACAGCAAAGCCTGTAGTGACTGCAACAAGATGGCAACTGGAGCAACTTTCTAACCTCTGTTCTTAAGCACATTTACTGTAAGTTAAGTCCCAAGCATTTCAATTATTATTGTTTGTTCAGAGTGTGCTTGGTATTGTACTCTAGGCACATGACTAACCACAGTTATTTGGAAGTAAGAACATTTAAATCCTTGGGACTTGCTTCCAAGAGTGTTTAGTGTGCTGTATACCAAGCAATGGGTTCTCTTAACTCTCTTCTGTACTTAGCTGGAATGTCTGAGTTATTTCACAGTACCCAATAAATCAAGAGAATTAAGGGCAGCTGCATGCTACCAAAAAGAAAACTGGATCCATTCTACCTAATTCAGGAATTGACCGATTCAAAAAGTTAACTCTTGAGTTAACCAAAAGATTCTTCTGCAACCATTTGAGAAGCCCACAATTTGCATTAAATTAAACATTTATAAGCAAAAAGTTAATAGCAACTTTCTGATTTTAAAACAAAGAGTATTTCACATACTAGATAACTTAATATTTGAAAGCAAACTAAAATTTTGAGTTCCAAAACACAGGTTTCTATGGTCACAAATCTCATACTGAACAAGAAATATCACAAAATGCAACAATGTTTTTGGTCACCAGAGTTTTGGTTTGTGAAACAGGTCTGCTGGAACACAGCATCAGTCAATGGGAGGGGAACTGAGACACAGAGTGCCATTACTTGGGGTTTGAATTTGCATGTCTAGCTCAAGTTTACTGGATTTCATAGGCAGTCCCTTAAAAAGCAAGGTGTGTGGAAATGCAACCTTACTACATATTTGAAACTGCTTTAGAAGGAGAGAAAATGACCAGTTCACCCACTAGTGCTACTTTCAATGTACTGCCTTGGGTTGGCGCATAAACTGGGTATCAATCCTTTACTGCCAATTTCAAATTGGTTCCACCACTAACCAATTTTACTTTCTACGTAGATTAATTGGGGTCTTCAAAGCACCTATACTTCCTTAAAAAAAACTTTATTTTGGACATGACAGCACAATTGGAGCATACCTTTCAAGTCCAACTGGAAAGCAGAGTACTTAAGTGCATATTCCAAAAAGAAGCCTTGTTATTTCATTAAGGCTGGTATTTAACAGAAGCTTACAGAAACTACAATTTATGAGCCATTCATGGTTACAAAAATAGTGTTTGTGTGTAGGATCTTAATTTGACTGAGCACGCACACACACGCGCACACAAAGGCACCCTAGGTGAGACTGTGTCAACAGATATGAAAAGGCATAACAAGTGTCAACGTCTCTAATCCAAACTGGGATGATACTATGAATAATAAATATACAGTTTACCTTTTCAATATTGGTATATCAGTTACTTAAACTTCAATATATACAAATAGGTTCCATCCGCAATAATGCAGATGCGAAATTTGTCCACAGAAGACAACTTAAGTGCATCAATTATTCCAGGGTGTCTAGGTGAATGGGAGCTATCCAAGAGTCACTAAATCTGATAACAAATATATGTATTCTCCCCCTGCAAACTTTCACCAAAATGTGCACTAACGGCAGTGCAGGAGTGCCCTAGGTGTTCATAACATGCAACAAGGGAAATACCAATACACATTCAAGTCTGAAACACTGGACAAATGAAGAAAGTATTGAAAGGCAACAATGAAAACTAAGATGTTATAGTGTCTACTGGCCCTGGAAGTGTCAGGCTCCATCTAGTTTTACTGAAATGTGTAGACAAATAAGTCCTCAGACGGCAATAGAAAGTGTCTGTGGCACACAAAAGTGATTAGCCTCCCCATAATAGACAATTCAAGCTATAAACATGTGTACTCAAAAGTGTCTCACTGAGTTAAATGGAGCTTACGCCCATGTCCGTAGGTATATGATTGCAGCCTAAGCCACATTAAACATGGCTTGTTGGCAGAGCTCATGACTCCTGTCTTACCAAAAGGCCCACTTCAAGAATTGAGAGATTTCATATTACATCTATGCAAGTGAAGGACATTTTAAAAAGTTACAATCTAAGTCTTTTGCTTCAGAACAGCCTTGCACTCTTGAACAGGACAACTCCAGAGTAAAAGATCGGTGGAATGTATAGAAAAAAGGAATCAGATATTTCCTTCAAACCATCTATTTCTGTGCCTCTCAAGACATTTGAATTGAACTGCAATAGCGCACTGGGTTGAACTTCACTGCATGTAATGCTTTGAAGGAAAATGTAATGAAAATGATATATAGATGGTACATGACCCCAGTTAAACTTGCCAAAATATACCATTTGTCTGACAACAAATGCTGGAAGTGTAAAGGGAATGAAGGAACATTCTTTCACCTCTGGTGGACGTGCCCTAGAGTGAAGGCCTTCTGGGAAATGATATATAATGAGTTGAAAAAGGTATTTAAGTATACTTTCCCTAAGAAACCAGAGGCCTTCCTCCTGGGTATTGTCGGCCAGAGGGTGATAGAGAAGGACAGAACTTTTTTCCTGTATGCAACAACGGCAGCAAGGATACTCATCGCTAAGCATTGGAAAACCCAAGATCTACCCACACTGGAAGAATGGCAGATGCAACTGATAGACTATGTGGAATTGGCAGAGATGACCGGCAGAATCCGAGACCTGGGAGAGGAGAGGGTTGAAGAAGACTGGAAGAAATTCAGGATTTATTTACAAAAACACTGTAATTTGGTTGAATGTTAAGAAGGATGCCAGATCATAAACAATTGAGCACCACTAAATTAGATGTTTGGAGAATTATCAGATTAAACTAAATGAATAAGACTTAAGAATGTAAATAAGTTGATAAATTGCTGGAAAAAGTTTTGTAATGATGCAAGTGGGAGCGGGAGACGTGAGGGAGTCCAAAGAAGTTTTGACAATACGTTATGATATATGTTATATTGTTTATTACTTTTGCATTTTTGTATTAAAAAATCTTAATAAATATTTTTTAAAAAATGAATTGAACTGCAACAGCGGTGTACTGTATTTTACAAAATCATCTGCAGCTGTTTTTTTAAAAGTAGATCCCACCCTTTTGCTTTTCACCTAGAGGATAGTAGCACAGCTGTAGGGACCAGCCCTAACTATAGAAGTTTAAACTCCAAAAATATCTACATGTTGCCTTGGGTACTTACGTCTTCATAATTAACTACAAAACAAAGGCTGACAGCAAGCTTTAAAACAGATTGACTAACTTTCCATGAAAATCATAGGGAAGAAATTAACTCAATATTGAAATCACAAAGTCCTATAATATAAATATAAGAATCAAGGCTACTGTACAAACTATGCATAAAAAACTGCTTTTGCCAAGTTTAAAATGATGCATACTTAAAATGGGTAAAAGCAGGGGCGAGGGGAGAGAAACAACTGATGTGCTCCAAAAGGCGTGCGAAAGAGTTATTCAGATACTATCAACTACTAAAAGGAATTCAGCCACCCTTCCAGGACAGATTAAGACAGGCACTATCCCAGATGAGTGATTAACATACACATAAACCAGGTTCCAAATAATATCACACTTTATAAAGTGGATTATTTTGTTTTGGACACAGGTTCAGTCATGCTTTTGAAACAACATAATAGGGAGTGAACCATTCCTACTAGGGCAAATGAATCCATCTTGGAAGGAACACAAAATCTGATTCTCTATAGAATCTACAGAGAGCTAATCAAGGTATACATGGTTAATCTCTTACATCAGTGGATACTCCCAGCACCGTACAGATCACAACATTTAGCTGGACAGGTGAGCACATATGCATAATGGAGTGAAAAATACAATAAATTGCTGTACTAGAATATACATACATATGACAGTCACTCAGACACTGTCGCTTGCTGCATTTTATTACTTAAAATCTTAAGTTGTGGTGATACTGAATTTAGTCATACTCATAGTATACCCACTGAAATAAATGTACTTAAATCCATTTATTTCAACAGGTCTGCTATCAATATGACTTCGCTGGATAGCATACATAGGCTATGAAAAGGACACTAGATCTCTAAGGCAATATCAAGTATCCCTGTTCTCTACCACAACTTTAAATCCTGTAAACATTCAATCAAGAGTCATCTTTGTATAGATCATACTCACACTCCCAAACAGAACTGTGACTCACATGGCATTAAGAAACTTCCTTTCAACTTAAGCTAAACTTGGCTGGAAATGAAAACAAGCAAACAAATCTCATAGTGCACAAGGCTTGTGCAGCTGAATCAGTTTGCCCTTAAGCAAGCACTTTCAGAATAATGCAACAAGTTGAATAATGTTTGCAAACTTGAAAGAAAATGTCCAGTTTTTACCTGCAAGTTCTTCAGCTATCATTGTCATCTCGTTTTCCTATCTCTCTATATAATATTTGTACTGGTCTGACGTCACACTGTGATGGCAGTCCAAGTCGCTAAGGTGTGCAAGAGGCACATGGGCTGAGCAGTGACTTGGATGTCAGCCCTTGCAGAATTTCATCTCAGAGTCTGAATGGATCACCTTAGGAAGAGGATGTGAGTTGGGAAGATGCTGCTATGACCTGCCAAGGGGAAGCTCTTTTCTCTGGCACTAACAGAGGCTTTGTCTGGCAGTTGAGAAAGACAGAGAAAACTGGGGAGGGGGCACGCTGAGGTGCAAAAATTAAGCAGGCAGGGGGAGAGGTTGTGATCCTGGAAAGGAAAACTGCCAATGGGATCTTAATGTCAGACTACCTCACCAGCAGGTCATATTACAAATTGCTCTTGAAACTCCACTCAGTTTCAAAAACCGTTTGTCAAGCAGCTTGATGATTTGCTATTCAAGCAGTGCAAGGTCAAAGGACTTCTTGAAAATATGGATCTATGTGCATAATTATTGGGATCACTGCTTCTGCGTCTAATACTCCCCTCTCTTCCCCCCAAAATCAAATAAAATCCTAAAAAGAAAGCCTCGTCATAGTATCAGGGACACTGCAGGGAAAATTCAGAACAAAAATGTTCTTAAATGTGTGTCCAAGCAGTCTGTGCTTCAGGAATGCCTGCATTTCATTGGAGCATATTGTCAAAGCATACCATAAAATATACAATCTTTTTATATTAAATATGTACCATCACACCAAACCTATCCCTTTCAAATAACAAATGTGTCTCCAATCTAAAAATGTATAGCTATTCTTTGGTCCCAAAAAATACCACTAGAACAAAAAAATGGTTTTCTGGTAGCTTGAGTTCTTTTTCTTATTTTTAACAAATTGGGCAGAAATCAGAATATACCCTTGTTATTTGAGGAAATCAGCCATGGCAATAAGCAGAGTACTCTTGCATTACACAACTTTAAATAAAGTTCCCATTCAAAAAGTAGAAGTTTATATGCTTTCAAAAGGTTCTGGGATTATTACTAAAATATAGCTCTGCACATGACTAATAAGTCAAGTGACTGGCATATCTTATACTGTTTCTGCTGACAACAGGACCTATGCAGAGGACTGGATTTCCCTCCAGCCACTCCAGGGACAGCCCACAATTTTCAGGCTTAACTCCACCGCCTCAGGGAGTTCAAAATAGCTTTTTTGAAAAACGGAAATCAATGCATTCTTAGGATACTGAATCTCACCCCAGCAGCTGGTGTTGAGATCATACACAGCCTTGGACAGTCCCAATTTTTACTTTTATTTTTACTAATTTTTACTTTTATTTTAACATTTATTTCAAGTGTTAGGAAAAATAAAGGATCTTAAAGGCTTAAATATGCTTTTAGGATCCAGAAGATTAGAGGGCTCACCAATATCATGCAACATGGTCAACATATATAAAAATGGGGACTCTCACACACTACAATCAGTGACATTCAACAGACATTCACAATTCTACTTCCTAGCTTTCAAGGTGCATACACAACTGTCCCAGGAATAAGTGTACCTCCACTGATAACTGTTCATCATCATAATGGAAACATATTGAGAAGAATTACTGATTTCATATACTCATTTTGTGGCTGACCTAAACAACAGATGCAAGAAGCATGAAGCAAGAAGCTAAAGAGAGATTCTAATGACTGGTTCCAAATCCCCTACCCACAGAGTACATTACTTTCCCCATGAAACACTGCTGGGAAGATTGAGGGAAAACCGGAATTATATAGAATGGTATGTAAACTAAATGAACCACATAAATGCTACTCGGCAAAATAAGTCTTCATCTGTGGACAATTATTCAAACATTTTGTAGATCTGCTCTCATGCCTAAAAAACCTTACTATTCAGATAACTTTAGCAAAATTCATAAAAAGATTCTAATTCAGAAAATAATGCAGAGCAATCTGGGTAATCAAAATTTGAAGTCAGACACACACTCTCAGGGTATGTAATTACAGTGGTACCACGGTTTTCGAACATCTCTATTGATGAACATTTCGGTTTTCGAACGCCATAAATGCTTTGGTTTTCAAACACACCTTGGAAGTCAAACATGCCACGTGGCTTCTGCTGAGTGCAAGATCCTTAGGCCTAGTGGTCAGCTATTGAGTTTTCGGTTTTCAAACATTTCAGACCTCGAACAGTCTTCCGGAATGGATTACATTCGAAAACTGAGGTACCACTGTATATAGCTTTAGGAATATTGCAGTATGGATATGAACTCAACACAAAACAAGCCTGACCACAATCGGTTTTCCTATGGTTGAATGGAAGAGGAACAGAGAGGCTCAATACCAACTTCACATTATTCCCTTGTAAAGTGGAAAAGGAAATCAATGTGTAGTGTACTGAGGTGTTACATCCCAGTTCATACCTGGTTGTGGTCACAAATGGAGTGGGCGTTGTGTTTTATGTTTAGCAGAAAACTTATTTTCCACTAGTCAATCCTCAAACTGGTGTGAATGGCTGTTATAGATACACAGTGGAACTGTAGGAGTGTTAGAACTAAAGTTAATTGGGGAATCTAGTTAAGGGAACATACACAGTGGCTGTGTAACTCAATACCTGATTTATGTTATTGCTATCTCTTTCCCTGATGCACTATGTCTACGGTTGGAAACTCCATTTTCAAAAGAACAATCTTTTGCCAGTTCTGACTATCATATTTATACTGGATGGTGGGAATGTAGACTGAATACCAATCTTCTCTCTGACTCTGCTAACTCAAAGTACTGTGCACCAAGACAATTCTTCATTCTAATGTATCCTTTTCTTCATTTACCACATTTATGGATAAGTATCTTCATTTGAAAAGTTCCGCAATTATGGCCTTCATGCCAATAATTTCTCAAGTCCTCTCTCTCTCTCTCTTTGTACATGCAAATGCTCACGGCCACCACATGCTCCTCCTTTTCCTATAAAAGTGAACATTTATTTTCTTTAAAAAAAAAAGTCTGCAGGCTTTTATTTTTCTTCTTCTGGGAAATCCCATTTTGTGTGAGATTTTCACCCATCCAGACGCTGAATCTCTGGGCGATGATCCACTTCTCTGGATTCTGTCCGAGCACGCATATAATCACTGGTCTGCCTTGTGTTTTGTTGTCGGCTGTTAATTCTCCAATTTTTAACAGCTAAAAATAAATTCACAGCATAAACTGCAGTTGCCAGAAAACCAAATATCTAAACAAAAAAGAAAAAAGAAAAAGAATGACATTTTATTGAAGTGATTAAGAATTTAGTAGTTTTATACAGAAATATTGCAGCCGATTGCTGGCTTTTATGTGTGTTGACCTTATACCTTCAATTATAATTACATAGCGTACATTTATCCTTCATGCTACTTCAAAGTTCTTTAAAAACAAGCCAGACATATTAAGTCTCTTCATTTTGTTGATTGGGTAATTAACTGTTTGCCTTTTTGGAATTGTCTGTCTTGCTGGTACCTTTAATAAAGGGAGATCCATTGATAAGACAATAAGGCACAGCACCTGAAAATTACTAATAGGACTTCTCTAGAGACCTAAGTTAAGGAATCCATACACCCCAACTGCTTCCACTTATAACAACAGGACAGTCATTTAAGCATTGGAAAATGATTGATGAGCTGGTGTCATGCTAGATAGAATAAAAGCCTTTCCCATGCAGTTGATGAAAAATTATCCAATCATAGATTTGTTAATCTTTAAGGTGCTACAAGACACTGTCATTTGGGGGTGGAGAGTTTTCCTTTATTATCTAGAGCAAAATTTTGCCCCTGAAACTGGTGAGTGGAAGGCCAAGAACTGCATGTCAGTGGGCTTGGGAGGAGCCAGCAGTGGACAGACCCATTTGCATATATACTTATGGGGATGATGGGCATAGGACACTGTTAGACAATATTGGTGATTTATGGCATTGCACTGTCTACTTGGAGTTGCAGGTTTCACCACTGTTGCAAACTATTGACTAGACTAGCATGTCAAAGTTAACATCCTATTAATAGCCTCCTCACTGCTTGCAAGCTGACTTAAAAAAAAAAGCAGGAAATGATGAATCTTCAGAAAAAGAAAGTTGAGCAAAACATGCAATGCTGTTTAGCACTGTGAAAAGGATACAAGTTAACCAGTTATCTTTCCTATAAACTAATGAAAATAAATTAACATTGTTTCTTACCACAGCTGCAATTTCTGCTCCTTTGTTATGGTTTAGAGCAGCAAGTACAACAGATGCAATGAAAAAGAAAAAAGTGCAGAGTCCAGTATTGACCAAATCCTATTAAAACAGAATTAGGCAAGTTATTTCACAGTGACAATGTCTATGTGACTGGTTGAAAACAGAACAATTTTAACAGTTTGCACACAATATATTCTTTATGCAAAAGAGGTAATGATACAGAATAACACATGTTATATACACCAATAGATAATTACTGCACTATAGTTTAGGGCCTGGCACTGTAATGAACAGGGAGGGAAACTGCTAAGAAAACAAGTAAAGCTTTCTGTAATTTGTTTAGAGCTTCCTTCCATTCCAAGTGATGAACCTTTGTGCAACATGTCTATTCAACCAAAACTACTGTTCTTTCTTCAAGCCACAAAAATGTTCAGGACCGAGCTATAGAGTATATATAGATTTCTTTTTGACTGCTAGCTCTCTGGAAATTAGAAAGTAACTCACATGTCTGCCACATGCATCTACTGCATTATATAATACAGGATATATGTACTACATGTTGACTTTTTATTTGCATGGTACAGGATCTGTGTTGACATATATGAATATATCATTTCACACAGTGACAGAAAAAAATTTAAATGTGTTATTTTCCATGAAACATAACAAAGCTTTCAGAAACTCCTGCAGTTCAGTTTCATTGACTTGCTGTTACTTAGCAAAGAAACTCAAATAGTTTCAAGCTCAAAGCTTTCCAAACCATCTATTAATATATTGCTACGGGCATAATTATAATTCTGAGGAGTTACAGACATAAAGAAAACTTGTTTGGTATTTTATTGACTTACCAACATGCAAATAACAAAAACAAACAAACAAACAAAATACATAAAACTCAAACAGATCATAATTTACATATGCCGTTTCTACCACTGCCAACAAATTTGGTGCTCTGGTTAGTGATACAGACTATATTTTGGATGCTCTCTATCACAAATACAAATTTCAATATTACTTTTGTCCCAGCCTAATGTTTTATAAACAACTTAAACTCCTTCAGAAAGTTAAATCCAGGGGTTCTCAACTATTAGCTTAGGCAAACCAAAATGGTGAATTGTAATATAGCAGAAATATGTTTTGGGTTCAAATTGGTCATTTCCTTGAACATAAACCTGTGAATTACCGTAGGTCAACATGCAGAGATTTTGGGGTTGTATGGACATATGTTAATAACAACATAGTGAACTGGTGAAAGCAGAATGCAACGAATACAACACTATTCTCAATCTCATGCTCAAATAAGTAGAAGACTTGTGTAATTTGTACATTCACTGAAACAGAATTTTCTGTCTGCAAAATATGTAATCATACAAGGGAAACAAGGAATCAAGTTTGCATTATTGAAGGCTACTATGCCTTTGAGCCTTACTGTTCTGGCTTGAGAACAGTGCAAATCAATTTGATTCCCAAGCAAGCAAATAAGAAGAGAAAGTTCTGTCTACAGCATGTAAATGCAACTCCTTAACAATGTATACAAGCATCTCACCTTCCTCCTTCCAGGCATGCTTAAATTGCTTATTCAAACCCACAGAATGTTGGCTTCAAGTTTTACCCAGACCATGTCCTGACACTATGGCACTTAAGGAACTTAAGGACTTAAGGAAAGTAACAGTTCTGATGTCTACCAGAAAACTTCAACCTGTTGTACATAGCATGAATGGAGCTGGACTGGAATTGTGCAACCTCACATTAAGGGGTTGAGGACTATTGCTCAAATACTAATTCCCCATGGAAATTTAATACTTCGGGGGCTTATTCAGAAAGATGATACTTAAAAATTCTTCTAAACCAGTTCAGTTAATTAAAAAGAGATGAGGTATTCTAAATTATGTCTCAGTGCAGGCTTTACTATGAAATCTTGTAGACAACACACACACACACACACACACACACCGCACAGATGAAAGCAATTCAGCTGAAATAAGAGCAGCTTTGAGACAGCAATTTCTTTAGTAAAATAGTTCCAGGATAGAAGAGTTTGCAGGACAATCTAGGAGAAGATTCAAAATCAATCTAAACTGCAAATATCCTTTATCTCATTCATAATTGATTTAATGAAAACTGCAGTTTTCTGTATCATTTCAGGTCATCTTGCTCCATCATTCAAGAAATCTTATTAGCTGCCCCAGTCAAAAGGAAAGCAGCATCTAAAGAGTTATGGATGGAAAGAGTTATTTTATTTTATTTTATTTTATTTTATTTTATTAGTCCAGTGGGCAAACTTTGGCCAGATACCTAGGCAATGCCTCCTAAACCCCAAATTACAAAATAATTCCCTAAGTGCCAATTTCTTCAAGTGTTTGCAGACTCTGAGCCTTTCTATCCAGCGGCTTCATGTGTTTATTTTACTCGGGCAGGCAGAGTGTTGGCTATCGAAACAAGACTGGGCTTTCTGAGGTGATACAAAACAAAAGGAAAGGAAACTTTTCTGGACAATGCAGAAACTGAACTCACTGTGCTAAGTTCAGAAAGACCAACATTATTATTTGGTCTCGTTCCAATGTCTACCAAGAAGGACAGGCAGAAAAGTTTATACAGGAATGAAAAAACAAAACCACAAATATCCAGGATACTGCTTGTTGATCTGTTATACAAAAGCTCTGTGGATTATTCTATCAAATGTAACCATCTACTGTATATGGTTACACTAATTTTTAAAAAGTTACCTTGCTAAGGAAGATTAGCTCAGATAGACCTCATGTAAAACGTATGTTACATTACCTCACAGTGACTGAAGGTGCAAGCATTAGTGAAGATTAAATATATTATGATATGTTATCTGCACATTTTTAATGGCTAAAGTCAAGAAATTGAACTATTAAAAGCCAATTATAAATTCCAATTTATTGGTAACGTGATTTTGGTAACAAGGGAACATTTTTCCACTTATGAAGGGAATGCCCTCTGGCATCCATATTCTGGCCAGATGTTTTTGGAGAGAGAGAGAGAGAGAGAGAGAGAGAGAGAGAGAGAGAGAATGCCCTATTCAAGCCTCCCCACAACTTGCCATTTTGAACTAATGGAATGACCAAACAGCAATTTTCTGATCTAAGGAATGTGGAAGCTGGCTGCAGCAATAACTTCTTTGGCCCAGAAATGAAAGATGCTACACGACTTAAAACTTCTCGTTGTGGTAGAAGAATTTGCAGACTCTGGCTATTGCAGAGAAAATAACATTTCTAGGCTGTTCGGTGGGGTTTCATTTCTTATATGTTAAATTCATAAAAGTTTAACATGTAGCACGGGTTTTGGAGGAAAGTGTAAGTAAACCAACTGGCTGAAAATAAAGGCAGATGATATAGTTGTCTGCCTCATTCTGGTGTCCAGGAATAAGATTCCTGTGGGGCTTGTTACGAATAGACTGCATGGGCTTGCAGGTTTTCCAGTTCATAAAAGAAATAAAGAATGTTCCTGTTCCATTAGAATAGAAGGGTAGAATACAGTCCATCCACAGCATTTGACAGACTTCCAGTGCTGGCCTATGCAGGAAGGCCTACAACAATACAGAGGCAAGTTGCCAGCAATATAGAAACAAGAACAAAAATGTTCCTTTACAAATCTTAGATCTCTCTTTCTTGTATGTGGTGAAAGCTACTAATGGGCAGAACTTCTTATCCCCAACCTGCTCTTCTGTTTCCCTAAAGCAACTGCTGGAATTCCGCTGAATTAGAGAAAAAATAATAAAGGGTTATCCTGAGTGCAGGACAGCTATCTCCCACTCTTGAATAGCCCAGCCTGTCTCCAGAGACAAGAGGTTTCTTAGCCAGTATTAACCTCTTCATTGGTTATTTTAGAAACAGACCACTGGCCAAGGGACACGTTAGATCACTTAAATGCCAGATACTGGCATTTAAGGGCAGAAATATACAAAATCTCTAGGCAGCTGACAGTTCTGAACAAAAATATATAAATGGGTTCTTTTCTCTTGACACTGGCAAAGGAAAAACATTTTTTTTCCAGTCTTAGTTCCACATACAAGATGAAGGATGCTAGGAATCTAAAAACAAACCATTTCTTTCATTAGCTTGTATAATTCTAACATCTAGAACCAATGAAGAGAAAGTGTTTGATTACACTTCACTATAACAAAATAAGTCTGCACATTGCTTTGATGTTAGCTCCTAGGGTATTTATATAATACAATACATTTCACCTTGGCACATTTGGTCATTAAAATATGCAGAGCTGCTGAAGGTCAATGGCCAAAACTTTCCATTACAATATGGAACAGGGAACTAAGCTGATTGTGCAGGTCACAGAATATCATTTAGAAACTCTGAATAGATACAGCAATTTTCTTATATGCATGGCAATTATAGGTCTTGTGTTTATGTTAGACGTAAGCCAAGAGTCAAGCACATTTAGCCAAAGCCAGAACATAATGGCACGGCATAACAAGCTTTCATTGAAATTATCGTTCTATGCTCCCATATACAAAGCTGGTTGAAGTTCTATAAAGAACAGAAAATAAAGGACTAAATGGAACAAACTGCAACAAAAGGATAAGTAAGTATATTTTATTGAAAGATTCTGAAGATGCCCACAATGACTTTTGCTTTCAGACCTTCATTTGAAACACAACATCTTTCTCGTTGAGCTATTTCAGCAACCTAGGCATCTGAAATCACTAGTGGTTAGAGCAACCTTAGAATTCTCTTAGATATGGATACCAAAAAAAAATTAACATGGAGTTAAATCAAAAATGTATTGCAAGGGGTGATTATCTAGCTTGGCTCATGACAAAGAACAGTTCTCTGTTCACTTCCCTTATTCCTGATTTCACATATTTCTATTCTATGTGACTGGACCAACTTCTTTGCCACATAATGTTCTTTCCTTGAAATCCTCACTCAAAATCAATAATTGCTTTCCAATGCTAAGTCAAATTTCTAACATTTAGCCAAACCATTTGTTGTCAGAATCTTAGTGATTGAAACTAGATATCATCCTGTGCACTATTTGAAACATGATCTAGTCAAGCCAATGATATGGGAATGGGAAAGGGCAATTATAATAACTAAAATACATAACTTGATTCTTTTCAATACATTTAAGCAAGCAGTATGAGTGAATATAAACTCATCTGAAACATGTGTTCAGATGCCCATCACATTCCTTTACGGTACTTGCACACATCCTTGCAGAGCTGATCTATTTGTTTTATTTAACAAAGGGGAAATTTCCACTATCATTTTTCATACTCTCATAGCAAAACTATCAGAGACAGGAGTATGACTTATCTACTCTTTCTCTGGACGCATTTTTTTCAGTTTTCTTCCTAGCATGCCATACTACAGTCCTTTACAAGCTTCACCTTCCATTTGTTGCATTTTGAATAATATTTCAGATGGCATGCAATTCCTCAGTTAGGATGTAAATGGGATCACTGCTGCCAAATGTAAAACATTTCTCTCTTTATTCTGTTGCTGCCAGAAAGTTGTGAATACTCATCATGTACAGTAAGACAAAGGAGGCAGAACTTCAAAATACAGTGTTCCTTAATCTAAACAGGAACAGAGATTAAGGATCATTGACTGGCCTAATGATTTAATTTACTGTGGCCAGCAGCTGAGACAGACTCATGACGCCACATTGTTTTTCCCCTTTCAAAGGTTTTCAGCATGTACACACCATTCAGGATACATGCTAGAAGGTGGAGCACACACTCCTTGGCCTACCAGAATCCAAGAGATCTAGGAACCAGTATTCCAACCTGCCAGTCTCTCATGCATACCCACAGAAAGGATGGGAGGACAAATGAAGTAAAATAATAAGCTATTGAATGTATCTGTTGAAAGAATTGCTCTGGCTGTCAGGCCAAATTCAATGTACTGGTTTTGGTGTACAAGGCTGTATACAGCTTGGGGCAAAGATACATGAAACATAATACCAGTCCTTATATGCTCAACTGATCACTGTGCTCTGCAATGAGGGCTTCCTGCAGATACCATCTTATCAGGAGGTCGGTTCTACAAAATGTAGGAATTGGGCCTTTGGTGTTGTGTCACCCACCCTTAGGAATTTCCTTCCCTTGAATATTAGACAGGTGCTATCTCTGTTGTCTTATTGGTACCTATTGAAGACCTTCTCTCAGCATGCCTTTTAAATTGAGATCTTTCCCAGTCAATTATGTATATTGTATATTGTTTTAGCATTTGTTGTTTGCCACCCTAGGCTCATTTGGAAGGAAGAAAGGATATAAAGTTAGGGTCAAGAGGAAACTAACCAAAAGTTACAGAAACTGCAAAGGACCAACAAAACCCATTGAGATATCAGAAGAGTGTAAGGTGACTTTTTGGATTTGCCTTATAGGGATTCTAATGAATTCTAAATAGACTGTGTGCAACAATTATGTGAAATTTATGCCAAAAGGAAAACAGTGAAATCTGTGGCCCCTATCAGTTGCTTTCCACATTCTGGCCCTGCTCCTGTGGCTGACATGCAGGCATGTAGCAGGAGAAACTTTTCCTACTACTAATCTCCTTATCAGGAAAAAAAATATCCCCAGCCAAATGCCTGTCTTCAAAAGAGTACAACAGCAGGACTTGTGAAAACAGGGGCAACCCTATTCCTAAAAGAATGTGAGAAAGAAGATAAATGCATAAAGCACACACTTCCAACTTCCAAACTCAGAAAAGCAGGTTAATCCCAAAATATGACTGTTTTTAGAAGAGGGATTGATGGCCCACAGATTTACAGATTGACTCTACCTTGTAGTATGAACTCATTTCATATTTAATTTTTTAACCATTTGTAAATATAAATCTGCAGACTATACTTTCCTCAGTTGTGAACAATAAAGACTAGCATAGAAGGAAAGTCTGCATTATGCAGGGGAGGGGTATGATTTTACACACAATTTCAGCTTTATATACTTTATCATCCAATATTTCATAATCCTTATTGCACCAGTGGGGTTCACTTTGAATATAAAGCAGCACATGAACTCTACTTGCTGCAAATAACATTTACCAATGGTTTCAAGTTTCTGTACAAGGCAGGCAGTGCTTGAAGTCTAAACTTCAAATGTTTATTCAGCTATTTTTATAAAGTGAAGGTTTGGATGAAAACTTACTGTAATGTTCCAGTTGATCTGTGGTATTCTTGCATGGAGATTTAGACTGAACATAAGCAACAAAACTCCAGTAACTACCGATGCACTACAGCTGACAAATTCAAAGAAATAAAGGCCTTCACAAGGGGAGCATACCATGATGGTTTCTATGCAGATGAAGGAAATCAGTGCCAAAACCTACAGGGAGAAAAAGTGGTAAAATATAAATAGTTCTGTAACATTCTGAAGACGGCCACAAATTATCCTGAAATGTTCATTGGGAATTTGATACTCAAGAATGTGCAATGAAACTTCAGTAAGATTCACAGTTTAAAAGAAGAAATCAACACAAGATGCTTGTCTCACTCATATACCAAAGCATATTTTAGTACTAAAATAGCAATTCTGTGCACACTTACTTGAAAGTCCTACAGAATTCAGTGAGTCTTGCTTTCAAGTAAACATGTGTATGATAAGGCCCAGTTTAGTGATCCTGTGGCCATCCATATGTTGTGGGGACTCCACCATCAGTCCCAATCAACTAGGCCAGTGACCAGACATGATAGTAGTTGGAGTTTACCATCGTCATCTGGAGGGCCACAAGTTCCCCATCCCTAGCTTAGGCTGTAAATCGATCAAAGTAGTATTGGTACTGGTCCATTTCTCCTACTATAAAGAATATGCTTTTCATTCTGGCTTTTAAAGGCATTTGGGGGTTCAGAATAGTTAGCAACTAAACTTTACTGAGTAGTACTATGAAGGCCTATTTCAATTCAGCAAAACTATACACAAACAAGACTAGGAAGAAACTAAAGAATTCAGGTATATATTTGGGAGGCTAAAATGATATGCAAGGAGATAAGAGCTAAAGAATGCACTGTGTCTCTTATTCTCATTTTCTTATTCTTAAAAGGGAGCAGAACTATAACAATCTCTCCCCTGGTTGATATGAATACGAAAGTGATCTTACCCGACTTTACACAAGAGAAGTTGAATGTAATTGAAAGAGATAACAAATAATACTATAACTAGTATTGCACTGAGGTCAGTAGTCAAAATGTTACAGACGTTAATTTAGATTTCACTCCTTTCCCCCGCTCATCAGAGCTATAGAAGTAAGATTTGTTTTGAGTTCCACCAGATCACATCAAATGAAGGGGTCCTTAATTTCAACATGTGTGACATGGGATGGGATGGCCCAGAGGCAAGGAGTGGAGGTAACAGTGTAAAAGGATACATCTTGCCAACAAGGTGTGGTTGCTAAACCTCAGGAACTCACTCAAGGGGCAGTTAGCAGGATTCTATGCTTGGCCCTTCTTCTACTTTCTAGGCCATGAGGTGTTTTTCGACCCAGACTTGGCCAGCATGGCCCATGGTCAGAGATGGTGGGAGCTGTAGTCTAGTAGTATCTAGGAGACCACTAGTTTCCTATCCCTGCTATAGGCCTTTGCTTCTAAAAGATTCCATGACTCGGTGTTTCAGAGTGTACTTGAACCAACAGTACTAGTGGTTCGGACCCAGGATATCATAATGAGGGATGTGTCCTCTGTTAACTCCACTAGCAGTAGGCCTGAAAATGTCCCCCTCTCCCTCATTCCCATTTAACCAGAATTTGGCTCAGTGAGGTCATCTGCTTTTTTCATATTTTGCTGCCATGTTGCCAGAGCAACAGAGAGACTAGAATCAGAGGTATAGTAAGGAAAGGTGTGGGATTCTGACAACATAAGATCCTCAAATATCTTCTTTGCATACCAGTGGGAAAAGATGGGGGTTTCTATTGGACCGACAAAGGTTACTCTAAATGTGCACACCTGGATTTCCAGCATTAACTTTCCTCACTTGCATTTCTCACATGTTCATGTCTCCTGACACCTGAAAATCAATGTTCCTTTTCAATCAATACAGTTCATGAGTTCAGTTGCAAATCTTTGAGTAATGTACATGCAGGTCCTGTTATCCGAAATTTCAGTTATCTGAATGCAAATAATTATACCCAAACTTCACGACACTGCTTCAGATATCTGAACAGCCACTTCCTTACTTATTCTTGTTTTGCTGGTCGCCGGCAGCCATTTCAATAGAAAACCATGGAGGGAGGGAGGGAGGTTGGCCACATCACAGATTAGAAATGTTCCCATAGAAAATAATGGAAACCATCACCTGACAAATGATTTTCTGGGAATGCATTGTGTTCAGCTAGTTGGATCTGCATGCATGAGTAAACAACATGCTCTTTACTGGAGTTTGGACTTGGAGTTTGGGAGTGTCCCAGCATGCTATAAGATAGATGAACACATCTCTGCCATTGCCCCCCATTTACCAGTAAAAGTCTCACTTTTCTGTCACCTGATAAATCATTGCCCTGGTTTTGTCTGTATTTTTGCCTTTTTAGAGAATCACAGGGCTGGAAGGGACAACAGAGGTCTTCTAGCCCAATTCCATTGCTATAGGCAGTCATCCAGCACTGCTTAAACATCTCAAATGAAGCAAATTCTCCCACCTTCCATCTGTTCTACTGTGAAGGTTCTTGTTACCACTAGGAATTTCTCCATAATTTTTGGCTGAAATTCCCTTTTCTGGTTATTTGAACCTGTAGGTTTGGGGTCCTACTCCATCCTTCAATCTCATTCCATCAGGCTGCCTTAGTGGGGGGGGGAGGCCAGTGCTTATTCCACCAGCTTTGCCAAAAGACCAGCTCCATCAGGCACCTCCTATCCCTGAACTCTTTCTTGCCAGTTGGTCATTATAAGAGCTACTATTTAAGGAACGATTCCTGAGTTTGTTTTCTTCTTCTTCCCTTGTGTGTAGTGGTTTTAGATTGCAAGCTTGTGGGCAGGGACTGCTTTGTTTTAAAAGATTGTAAGTAAGCCACTCTGGCTAATGAGTGGAGCAAAAATGCTGTAAATAAATAAGCAAGCGATCCCAGGACATTCTCCTACATGAGTGATATGCCAAATACAGGATTGTTGAAGAGTATCCCATCTTAATCTATACCACTAAATTCTACCCGAAAGAAACCAGACCCAGGGCAGAGTACCTGCACACATTAAAGGACAGAGAGGGAAGATAATGCAGAATTATTTATTTCAAGATAGCAAGAACAATATTTTTGCTTATTCCAACCATAGTAGAATAGACCTCGCAGTTCAGGTTCACATGAACATAGTAAACCTGAGAAATCTGCATCATGTTATTGCCAATACATGCTCCTGAAACATGGATGTAGTATAAGTTCCAAAACACAACCCCTGCATTACTCCAAATCCCTTCAAAGTACTGCAGCCAAAATAGTTTGCCCTAATATTTTGTCATACTGCAAAACAATGTTGCAGAACAAGTTTCTGCATTTAAAATGATAATGTAATCTTATTATTTAAAAAAGGGAAATTAACTAATGAAAGCTTCAATCCTATGCACACTCATTCAATTCAATAGGTTTTTTTCCCAGTAAACATGAAAAGGAACAGACTGGAAATGAATTGTTGCTGCACAAGATCTTCTTGGCAAATTGTCTATACTAATTATGACTGTCAGCATTTCAGAAAAATGAAGAGAATGCATTGCAATATGTATTCAACCTCAACAGAAGACTTCATAAGGAATAAAATTGCTACCACTACATTTTCTCTATTAAATATCAAATTTGCTGTGTTTTATTTTTTGATAAATCAAGCAACATGAGCACTAAAAATAGTTCCTTCAAGATTTTTAAAAGAAAGAAAATAGCTTTCCTGTTTATCTGAAGAAGCCCACAAAAAGACTTATTGTGTGGTTCAATCACATAATTACTTATGATTTCACAAAAACCACTGAATAGTGAACATTTTTCCTGCTTAAGAATACCCACAATATTTTTGTAAGAATATTACACTACTAGGATTTATTACTTAAACTAGTGGTACAGCATAAGTAGTCATATACAGCATAGATATAAGTAAAATGCTTTTACACCTCCTCAAAATACACCCAAAGACATTTTTAAAAACCTCACACATTCAAATTTAGATTTATTGCTTTCATTTAACTTGGCCAATTCAATAGTCTAAATCTAAATAGGCTTCATTCCTTGTAAAGCGGGTGCATTTCTCACATCTAACACAGCTGGCATAAATACAAATATTTCAGTAATATGGCTTCAGTGCATCCCTGCCTCTCCAAGAGGAAACTATCTTTCATCACAGCAAAAATATGATTAATTTTCCACCTGGCATCACTAGGGATGGATTTCCACATGTCCATAGGTGCCCTTTTTTTATTCTACCCGTGGAGTCCTCTGTCATGTACACAGGAATGCAAGAAAATGAGTCAATCCAATTAGTTCCTGTAATACATCAACAGATTCCTCACCCCTGACAAAAAGCACCTACATGCATTACGGAGAATTCCTTTTTACAACAAAAAACATGGCACAGTCCCACTTACTTTCAGTGGAAGCCTCACAACTGTTTTGTGATGCAATTGCAACATGTGAAATTGTACTAGAAAAAATGTTAAATATCTTTAGTGAGGCAAGCAAATCAAAGCCCAAAACATTCCAAAGGGCTGCCTGCCATATCAAACACTGTCATGCATGGCTGCTGTTTGATAGTGGGGAGGCAGGAATTAAATTACCGTATTTTTCGCTCTATAACATGCACCCGACCATAACACGCACGTAGTTTTTAGAGGAGGAAAATCCGTAGGCATGCCACCCGTAGGCATTCCCTCCATAACACGCACAGACATTTCCCCTTACTTTTTAGGAGGAAAAAAGTGAGTGTTATGGTGCAAAAAATACGGTAGTTACATGGGCATTGTTGTTGCTTTATTCTGACGAATATGCTTCTTCACTCTTGTGACTTTTAAGTTAAGATTTCTTAATAGTTCAATCATAAGTTGTCATACTTGATCTAGATTTGAATGTAAAGCTTAACTGATTATTCTAAAATGGAAAAGAGACGTTTCAAACTATTCCTCCCGGTCACTGGAGCGGGAGTAAAGGTAAAGATAAAGGGACCCTTGACCATTAGGTCCAGTCATGATCGACTCTGGGGTTGCGGCACTCATCTCACTTTATTGGCCGAGGGAGCCAGCATACAGCTTCTGGGTCATGAGGCCGGCATGACTAAGCCGCTTCTAGCGAACCAGAGCGGTGCACGGAAACGGCGTTTACCTTCCCGCTGGAGAGGTACCTATTTATCTACTTGCACTTTGAGGTGCTTTCGAACTGCTAGGTTGGCAGGAGCAGGGACCGAGCAACGGGAGCTCACCCCATCGCGGGGATTCAAACCACTGACCTTCTGATTGGAAGTCCAAAGTTCACTGTGGCTAGTTCCTTTAATGATAAGCCATAGTTTATTGTTACATCAGAAGGAAGTCACACAGACTAAAGAAGAAACTCAGCTATGTCCTTAGATTAAGAACTCTAACTTTATACAGGAGTCTTATTTTAAGATTTTTCTTAAGTAAATAACAAGTATTCAAATTACATTGCCAGAGAAGGAAAAGTATTTTAATGAGAAAATAATCAGGAGCACATTGTGACCTAAAAGGACCCCATTATACAAGAATTTTAACAGCTCAGATAAAAGTATTCACAATCCTAAGAATCCAGAGTTGTAATCTGATGGCCCCCTCAGATGCCATGCCTTAAAAGGCAAAATGGTCTAGACATACCAGAAAAACAGAATCTTACAACAAAAGCAAAAAAGATAAAAAATACTGGCCACAATACTAAGAGCACTCTCAGGTATACCAAAAATGCTGAATAGTTTCAAGCTTGCCCTGCCATTTCCTGTGCCAGCCCCAAACTCCGTTAAAAGCACTATGCGAAATAAATTAATAATAATGATAATTTGGCCAAAAGGTAAAACAGAAATTATCAGGCTTACTAGAGGTTTTGGTTTCTCCTTATGGAAAGGCACAAATATCAAGTGGATATCATGTTTCAATTACAATTTTTGTATCTAATACAAAGTCGAACATTGCTTTCTAATTATAGGTATAGATGTGGATCAGGGGCCAGGAAGTCCCTAAAACAATGAGGAGCCATTTCTAAAACTCAATACTGTCTTTGCATATTTAATGACTGCACCAGCACTTTGAATGAAATACAGTGCACGAAACTTCAACAATCAGTTTTTGCACTCATTAAATACTGAGCTTAAGTAAATACCAGAATTACTGTTTTAAAGAAATTTAATTTGAAAGAATAACTGATCAAGATGCGACTCCATACATGCTCCAGGAACATTTGTTTACAAATAAGTGCACTAGAAACAACAAGTCTCAAAATAAAACAAAAATGTTTTTTTGGACACAGTGTGTTATCTTTTAAGAGATAAACACCTGCAAACACACAAAAAACAACAACAACTGATGGTCCAGATTCCAAATGATTCAGCCTCAAGATGAACTGAGATACATCTCTGAGGTCCTTCTGGGTTTCGATCGTTCAGGAGCCAAAACGTTCGAGAACTAGGCTGTTTGAAAACTAAGGTATGACCGTAGTTGCACCCAGTAGTTTTGGAATGCCCTCCCGGCAGATGTCAAAGAGTTAAACAACTATGTAACTTTCTGTAGACATCTGAAGGCAGCCCTGTTTTGGGAAGCTTTTATGCTTTCCCCTCCTGTATTTTTGTTGGAAGCCACCCAGAATGGCTTGGGCAACCCAATCAGATGGGTGTGGTATAATAAGTAAACCATCATCAGTTATGGGGCTTTGCTTTCATTTCAATGTGCCTGATAAGACTGTCAACATTATAGCCTGATCCTTTGCATTCTTTTTTGGGAGTAAGTTTCCATGAGTTCAACCATGAATGGGGCTTAACGCTTAAGTAAGTATGTACAGGATTCCAACTTTAATATTTCAATGCAATATTTTAAAATGAAAAGTAGTTTGATTTAGTTGCTTTTTAAAACAAATTGTAAAATGGCAAGTCTTTTCGGACTAAAGGAAACACTTCTTGCTTTTGAACTACAACTATATGTTACTTCAGCATAGCAGAATCTGAGGAGTTTCTTCAAACTTAATAATCCAAAAATGGGGCAACAAAAAACAGCTTCCGCCTATATTAGGTTATGTGGGTGACGACTCTTTCCCTGTTCATTTTGATTTTAGAAAAGTTGACATTAGCAGGGGTCAGGTATACAGAGAAGTGAATTAAAGTGGCAGAGAAGGTGATAAAAGGAAGAAAGTGCACAAAATAAGAGAAAAATTAACAACTAAAACTGCTCAAAAGTTTGACCAACAATACATGAAATATTGGTTCACTTGTACTGGGAAAAAAATCGTATACCAACACCTCAATGAGCAATATATGGTGTGACATTAGTACTATTCACTAAAATATCAAAAGGGAAAATGCAGGGGATCCCAAGTACCTGGCTGGGGGTCTACAGTGGGTAAGGAATAACAACAACAAAAAAACTCTTATTTTCTCTCTTAGCTAGAAATCTATTGTATCTTTTAATTTCAAACTGAAGGAAGCCTTGTAAAAAGTTGTCTGCCTGGTTGACCATGGCAAGTAAAACACAATTAGAGGTGACAAGGCAAGGGATTTTTTTCAAGGTTGAATTGAATTTGGAGAGCTTATCTGCACAGCTAATCATTTTACTAGGAGTGACTGTTTTTCCATGTTTGACAACTGAGCTCCAGCAAATACGCTATCAAGCTAAGGCTAAGATCTAGCTTAAAATATTATCCACCAGAAAGCTACAGAAAGATAGCATGCCTGATTCTGCAACTGTATCCAAGAGTCTGTTTCAGAAGTGGGGGGGGGGGGAGTCAGTTTGAGGGTTGTATTCCCTTCTGTGTAACATTTTGGGGGGCTACATACCACTTCTAGATGGGACCAGAAGGTAAATTAGGTGGAGCAATGAATGTAAATGTTACCTTTGTAGTAGAATAGTTTCTACACACACACCCTCTATCCTCTCTCCCTGCAAGCATGAGTTGTTCAAGTTCAAGGACACATTCTAGAAATGCAAAAACTCTCAAGAAGGCATGAAGAGGGCCAAATGAAGTGTGGGGCCTAGGGCCAGGGAGGGTGGGGTACAAATGTATTATTATTAGGGGAAATTCCAAAAGCCAGATAGAGATGCTTGGAGGACAACATTCACCCACCAGGGCCTAATTTTCCCTACACCAGTCTATAACAAAAAAAGAAAATATGTATTTAGTTCATATCCTTCACTCAGATCTTCTCTGTGAAGCCCAAATCCGTAGCATTATATCCTATATCTTTCAGGACCTTTGCTGCTTTTATTATAGCAAAATACTCTTTCATTTTTGTAGCATATACTCTCAATCCCATGTTGTAGTTAATTGAGATCAAAAGGACAACACTTTTTCTTCCTGAAGGTTCTCAAAGTAATTAATTCTAGTAAGTTGTAAACATGTCCAAGAGGCACTACAGGATAATATGCTATAATTTGAAGATTCAGGTACTTAATTGCATAGTTACCAATCCACAGAAGCATCAAGTCTCAAAAGCTAAAGCAACAAATAGCCACATAAAGCTCAGTTCAACTGCTGACTGCACAATCTCATTCAAGTACAGGGCAAAAAACAATTAAAGGACAATTAAATAGGCTACAAAAATCCCTAAGTATGGCAAAAGTATGGCTAAGTATTGAGGGATAGCAAAATAATAGAAGGAACTGCACTAGGGCTACATGAAAGAAGTTAAATAAAGTAGACTTTGTTTAGATTATCTGAATAGATGCTTAAACCTTTTTCTCTTTCATATTATATTCCATTTGTTTTGGTGTTACCTTCCACTAACTTTTTATCTGTAATAGAATGAATAGGAATCATGAGAATAGATTGAATAGCAACCAAGTGAAGAAGCTGCTGTTTGTAGAAATTGAGTGAAATAGTGGAAGTGCTTGGGATGAAGATGCAACATTGGGACTCCAAAGAGGTTGCTGGGATGAGGAAAGCAGCCTAAAATCTTGTGGATTTCAGCCATATGAAGATATCTCCTTTAGATGCAGACATTCCAAAGCAGGAAGGGGAAACTGTAGCCCTCCAGATATTGTCAGACTCCAATTCCTATACACCTCAGTCTTCCCAGCCATCATAGTTAATCATAACTTGTGATGGGAACTGTACTCTAGTAGTATCTGGTGGGTCATAGGCTCATCAGTATTTTCCTAAAACACAAACTCAGAATGCAGAGAAAGCGTATTGAAACTACTTCTATTCTTCCTTGACTCTCACCCATTCCTTTCCCAAATGTCTCACTCATTAGAGCATGACATATACTATTTGACTCAATTGCACAGATCTCAGGTCAAACTAATAACTCAACCAGAAGTGGTTCTGTGCCAGCAACATCTAAACATCCTCTTTAACCCTTTGCTTACTGCAATATTGAGCCATAAATAAATAAATCCAAAGACCACAGTCATAATTGTACACTATGTCCCTTTCCCTAGTTTCAAGCAGCAAGAGTTCCCTTTAAGAAACACAGAGTCTGGGCTTGTGGAATGCAAACTTTAAAATCAAATCAATAAGAGGCTGAGAGGACTCCACCTATTTGAGGTTTAGAGATTGTCATTAACTTTGCACAACGAAAATACCTTGCCAGCCAAAATGCCTGGCTGCATGGCCTACACACATACAAAAGCAAGAAGTCGGGCAGAGAAAGAGAAAGCTTTGTGGCAAATTACTTCAACATGTTCAATATACCAGCAACAGTATTTTCTACCAGATAACCTGTAGCTAACAATTCAAAACAGGCACTCATGCTACAATCTATAGAACATGACATGCTTTAGGGAAGTAATGCACTACAGGAGATATTGATAAGTGCATTAAAATCCTGGACTGCTCAAATAATAGCTCTTGACTGTGGTTTGGACACACTCAGAACACTTCAGCAGCTTTTTCAAAGGACTTTTGAAAAACTACCTTCTACCCTTGGCTGAAACAAAGCCACACAAATGTGTTTCAAATTATGTCCCAAAAGTACACCCTTCCACTGGCTGGTTTATATATATATTTCATATTCCCTACAGTTTTGAAGCTTCCCGCCATAATGTTTTAGCCATCTGCCAATAACATGTCAGAAGGCCTCCAAAGCTGTAATAGTACTAACTATATCATATTTTTTTCCATTGGGTGAGGAGGCCTCTAGCAGATCTTTTCCAAAAAGATCACAAATTTCTAACAAAATGAAGGTATGAAAGATACAAATTTCCACTTGTTATTTCTTTAGCCACCCAAAACAAGTCCAAATGAATCCTAGAGAACACAGAAAACACTGATGACCGAGGCATGTACAACTTGTTGAGAACCCCTGCAACTAGAATATCTCCTAAACTTCCAGTATCAATCGTTTCATTTGCCTAGTAATCTTAAATCAAATGGTGTCAGTGAAGCCCAGTTAACACCCAGGGTATGCCCCGGATTAAGACACTAGACTGCAATTTAGCAGAAGATGCAGTTTTAATTTTAACCAGAACAAGGCAGCTTGCATGTTGCTTTTGACAACCAATAATTTGTTTCTGATACATTTGGAGATCACAGTAAGAGTCCCATTCTGCTCTAAAAATAATTTCATATTCTTCAATCACAAACCTTGCATTTCACAGCTCCAAAAGCAAGCTACACAGCCATGCATTTCACACAATTTGCATGGCTTCACAATGTGGAAAGATGTGCACAATGCACATCTGTCTGTGTTGTGAAGGGATAAGAAAAACAGGAGTTGGATTCATGGAAAAATGTTGAACTCAAGGAAATGGGTCATATGAACAGTCAGTGAGACACTGACGGAAAGCTATTGCATGAGGAATGATTCTCAACTGAGCCCTGGAAACCCCTATCTGATGGAATATTCACAAAGATCATTTCTATTTTCAACCACCAACTTGGTATGAAAAATAACATTATCTAACTGTCCCAGTTTGCACACAACATTAAGCCAAACCATGGCTAAGTTATCATTGTGTGAGCATGCAGGAACTCAGAGAAAACTGCAATGCTTCACTCTTCACCTTGTCCCACAACTGCTGCACTTCCCAGAGCTATCATTACATCCCAACACCAGCTTGTAGTTTATCTCCTGTAGATAAACCATTAATGGTAAGTCAAGAACAAAACTTGCTTTTTCTGGATCAAGACAAATCATGACCCTGGGTTCTGACAGAATTATTATTATTATCATTATTATTTATACCCTGCCCATCTGGCTCGGTTTCCCCAGCCACTCTGGGCAGCTTACGACACATATAAAACATAGTAAAATATCAAACATTAAAAACTTCCCGATATAGGGCTGATAAGCCAACCATGAAGCTCTCAATTAACATAGCAGCAGCAGAACCAGGGGAGGAGCAAGGTGGCCATGATTTTTCCTGTGGGTATCTGTATGCTCATTTGTTTATGTCTGCTCCGCTCCCTGATATAAATGAATATTTGGTATGAAGAGGCAAATTATGTAGAAAGGCAAGTTAAGCGTTACAGAATTAACCAAGTTCTGAATTGCCACTGAAACCTTTCTGGTCTTTTATGGTATAAAAGGAAGCTACTCCTTCCATTTCACATGCCCTGAAATTTTCATTGATTAATGCTTCTGACTGCCAAGTTTTCATGTTTTGCTCCTTAAATATAAGGGCTATAAACTTATTCTTTAAAATGGAAATGGAAATACTCAAAATTCTCCTCAGATAACTGCACACCATGGTCACAGTAAACTCTGAATGACGTCTCCATCAGTACCCATTTAAAAACATATATTTTTGTGGCATGCTGACACAATAGTTTCAGCAATCCCAATCTGTATTAATCTCACCTTTTGTTTGTGAACTCTCTGCCACTGGTCTGAGTTTAAATAAGATGTTAAGACATTTGTTTCACTGCCTTTGAAAACAGTTCAAAAACTGCAGCTCATACCAAATTTGGCAGCCAGTTTATTAACTGGGACCATGCTGTCTGAGCACATAAACACCAATTCTAGCTCAACTACACTTCCTGCAAATTTGTTTCTGAACCCAATTCAAAGTGCTGATTTGACCTATAAAGCCTTATAGAAATGTCTGAAGGGTGGCACTAAGAGGCTGGGTCTTTCCAATGGTAGCTTCCCTACTTATGGAAACACACCAACCTGTCATCTAAGAGGTTTCTCCAAACATACACAGATCCTAAAATTATTTTAAACGAATGGAAAAGTTAGCAGCACTTATAAAAAACCCAAAAAACTAGTAAACCAGGGAACCAAGGAAAAGGAAAATTGGGCCTTCAGCCATCCCGTATCTAAACAAGGAGTAAAATTATCTGGATCACACATGTATTTAAATACTACTCCAAATAAATTTATGCAGAATGCTTTTTTTTTTTTAACAGTAAAGACAAATTCACACAACTAGAGTCTCCCATTATCAGACCCTACACTATTCTAGGAATACAGATACAAATAAATTATATGGGTGTGGCTAATGATATGGTTCCTTCAAACATGAACCGTGTCCTAAGTGACCTTCCTATTCAGGATACATTTCAGTGACCATCCAGAATGCTTTTATGTCTCTTGCTAAAGCTAAACACAGTTCAAGCCCCACAACTGGAATAAGAATTCTGAGTATTAAAATATGCAAATTTATAGGGCCGTTTATACATTATCTGTCCCTATAAACAGCCTAACTGCAGCTTTTGTACCAGCTGAAACCTCTGGACCAGGCCCAAGGGTAGCTGCACAAATAGTGCATTGCTGTAATCAAGTCTTGAGGTTACCAATACATTAATCACGGTGGTCAAGCTATTCCAGTCCAATATTAGCTGGGGTTTGCTTATGAGCCATAACTCGTAAAATCACCATGATATGGTGTGCAATGGGAAGAGAAAGTACACAAACCCAAAGTTCCTGGATGATTATGCATGCAACACAAAACTATGGTTTACTGTCAGAACATTTTTTTTTTTTTTGCTCCTGTGATCTGTACTTCTGAGCTTGAAATGTAATTTTAAAAATAGCCTGTATTCCAGCAGCACATTGTTTAAACACACCGATAAGAACAGTGGCACCTAAGCAAAGCACACAAAGACAAGCAACACTAAGCCAGTCTAAATACCCTCTCTCACACACATATCCTTTTGCCAATTACATTTACATCAAGAGACACATGGAAGGTAGAATATGGACACAATGTTAGGATATAAATCTGAGGTGCCACTAAAAGGTTACAATTAGCAAAACACAAAATGGCACCAAGCCAGGAAAGCAGAAGCTAATGTTCACAAAAATAAACAATACTATAGCAGACTCAATACACAAGATTTTATTTTAAATATTTTATATCACTATTTTAAAAAATCAAAGCAGTTCACAACATAAAAACATACACTAAAACCATTTTTAAAAAATTAAAATATCAGAATTACTTTGTAAAAAGTCAGTAGAATTCAGTGTTAATGATTAGGATTAGGTGTGTTTTCAGGAAATGTCCAGAGCATGCTACTGTCATTGTTCCCAAATAATTTGGGGAGGAGCATCCCAGAGGAAAGGTACCACTACAGAGAAGGCCTGTTTCTGACAGGTGGCAATTTGCAGTTCATGGCACAGCTAACAAGGTGTCCCATGAAGATGCAATTGGTCTATACATGAGGAGGCAGTTCTGTACGTAACCTGTAACATTAATCACATTCTGTACTTTTCACATTTAATAATCATCTACCACAACTATTTTTATGACTCCCAACTTATACTATCATCTTTTATGCCAGAAAACAATGGGGGCCATCATAACTGATTCCAGCCACAGAAACATTTTGAAGTCACACTGCACTTGATCCACATGGCTTGTGATCGTGCAGATAGATCAACAATTGTCTGATCACAGGAAAGTACAAGTCGGCTACCTTGATTTCAACCCTTGCTAAATCAGCTGATCTTATCAATGCTATGATCTATCAGAACAAGGATACTGAGACTTTTTTATCACAAAGAGGCTACAATATGTCAGCTTGTGCTTTTTAAAACAATAGTTTCTCAAGAACATATTTAGTATGTAGAAGGCACTACCCTTTTCCCCTTTAGATTACAAACTTCTTTTGAACACCTACATACGAATCACCTGACCAGTATCTGGCAATGGTATTTAAAGGCAGAATTTTAAGCAAAGAAATATTCTACAAGTGTTTGCAAAATGTATGTAGATGGAAGTCAAATTAAATACCCCCCCAACAGCTGTAGCCATAAATGAAATTTTCCTGGTACTTCTAACTCCTCCAAATCAAAAGGCCACAGAAACATGAAGATAAAATTATTTTAATGGTGCAGTTCTGTGCAACTTACATGAGAGTTTTACTGAACTGGTACTTAATTCTGAGTAAGCATACATAAGACATATTGTGGCACAAGTCTTTATAGATCAAAAGACTACTAAGTAGATTAGTGATGGGAAAACTCTGACCTTCCAGATATTGTTGAACTACAACTCCCATCATTTATAAGCATTGGCTATGCTGGGTTGCACTGACAGGACAACAACATGTGGAGGGCCACAAGTTCCCTATCCCAGAAGTAGACTGGGTGCATGTCACACTTCAAAGACTAAGAAGATGACAGGAATCATTGGGTCAAGATGAGAAATCAGACTGTGCAAATATATCCACCCAACACACCCTAGAAAAACAGGAAAGGGTAAGAAGATGGAACAGGTGACCTTCTAACATCTAACTGCTATTTTTTCATCCAGTCACAAATGGTGACCTTGAAAGATTACATAAATCATCACCTATCATCTAACTGCTTGCTCCCTTTCCCTCCCTAATTCAAATTCTTGCCCAACAGGATAAACTCTGGAAGGAATGGTGGTACCATTGCAGAAAAGATGGGGAAATATGTATCCTTCCCAAAAAAGAAAAAACTTAAGTAACAGTCAGAAGAATAGAAAGGGAAAGGCCAGTGTTACCTTACTGAGAATCAATACATAGTTGTGAAATTTGCCTTACATTTAAATCAGACATTTTCAAAGAGGGATGATTGGGGAAATATAGAATGCTGCATTTATTTTAAATGTAACCCATCCTTCCTCTCAAAAGGGGTCAGACAGGTTTACTTCTCTAAATCTAAGTCTGGTAGCAGTTGACAAAAGAAGCCTTAAGGAGCACCTTAAAGCATTATCCTCAGTTGCCAGAGGTGGCGCTGTGGGTTAAAGCCTCAGCGCCTAGGGCTTGCCGATCGAAAGGTCGGCGGTTCGAATCCCTGCGGCGGGGTGCGCTCCCGCTGCTCGGTCCCAGCGCCTGCCAACCTAGCAGTTCGAAAGCACCTCCGGGTGCAAGTAGATAAATAGGGACCGCTTACCAGCGGGAAGGTAAACGGCGTTTCCGTGTGCGGCTCTGGCTCGCCAGATGTGGCTTTGTCACGCTGGCCACGTGACCCGGAAGTGTCTCCGGACAGCGCTGGTCCCTGGCCTCTTAAGTGAGATGGGCGCACAACCCCAGAGTCTGTCAAGACTGGCCCGTACGGGCAGGGGTACCTTTACCTTTACCTTTACCAACTGGATAACACATCATGCATCTGGAAAAAAAGTGTGTGCTAGTCTATGAAAGCTTCTGCCACAATGAATCTGTTACATCTTTTAAAAAGTTATATCTATAATCTGCCTGCTGAAACAGAAATCCCACTGAGCTCAATGCAGTTCAACCCTGGGAAACTGGATATAAGATTGCAGCCTTAAGGTACCCCAGGTTTCTCTCCTTTTTTGTTGGCATCTGCCTAATACATTATTCATTTCAGCTATTTTTATCCCCCATCCTCCAGCAACAAATATGGCTAACAAGTTCAGCTAAGAAACCCAGAGAGTGTCCACCACCTTAAAAAAAAAAAAAAGATTTTAACAACCACCTTAGGAGGTAGATCAAGCTGACTGGCCCCAAGGTCACCCAGGGAGCTTCAGTCCTGATTTGGCCCTCTGTAACTACTACTACTACTATTACACTCGCAGCTAACCCTGTGGTATTTGGCTGGAGTGGTAACAGCACATCTGGAGCCTCCAAGCCCATTCTCTAAATATGGGAATCCGCGAGAGTCTCTCTGAGAGAATCTTTTGGGTTGAAAAAACAAGCCTTCTCCACTGGAGGGGGGCGGGGGTGGGAACAGCAATCGCCATGCTATGTGGCCATGGCTCAAAAAAGAAGGAGGGCAACCCACACAGGAGGGCGATATTAAACCCAAAAACTCTCGTGTGTGCGTGTACGTGTGTACGTACACACGCGGACACACACGTTAACCGCCGTGACGATAATAATTAGAAACAGCGATAAGGAAAGGCGAGGGCCCCCCCCCAGACTGCAAACGACTCCCCCCCCCCCTCGCGGCTCGGTACCCACCACCTGGGCGATCTTGAGCCTTCCGAAGGTGCCCCTCAAGTAATCGGGGTCGCAGCGGAGGCCGCGCAGCCCGTGGCCGTGACTGACGGGCTCGGTGGTGGGCTGGTAGGGGCTGCTGGCGCCCGAGATCATGGAGGTGCTCGACGCTTCCCCGTCGAAGCCCTCCAGGTCCTCGGCGCGCCTCATGTCGCGGTTGCTGCTGCTGCCTCCGCCGCCGCCCTCCTCCTCCTCCTCCTGCGCCTGGGGTGGGGTCGGGGCCGCCTGGGAACTTCGGCTGGCAGAGGAAAAGAGGAAGGGGAAGGTCTCCTCCTGGCTTCAGGCGGCGGGCGGGGAGGGCGAGGACAACAACAACGGCGGTGGCGGCGGCGGCGGCGACAACGCCGAGGAAGCGGGAGGCATGTTGGGTCGCCGCCGCCGAGGCTGCCGAAGCGAAGCGGACCGCCCTGCCCTGCCCGCTTCGATCCCGTCCGCCGCGGGCGTCTCCCCTCCCCTCAGGCCGGCCTTCCGCCTCGGGAGCCCGCCCCACAGCGGGCAGCGTCGCCTGGGTCTTCGCTTCCCGCCTCTCTCACGAGGTGAAGCTGCAGTTGCGGCCACCAGAGACGACGACGCCGTTCCCGCTGCCTGCCTGCCTGCCTGCCTGCCTGCCTCTCTCCCTCCGGGACTTGCCGCTGCTCCTCGTCGGCGGAAAGGGAGGGAAGAGGAAGAGGGAAAGCCCGCCCTGAAGCGGAGTCAAGAAGGGGCTCGGCTGAGGAGGCGGCAGCCGCCGAGGGTTCTGCCCCCTCAGGGAAGGTCCTGAGCTGGACTCAGGCCCGGATCCTGTGGGGAAGAAGGCAAGGGCTGCGCAGAGGAAGGTCGCCTCGCCATTTCCTCCCTCCCCGCCAACCGCGAACGCGAGGTAAATAGAGAGAGAAACGGGTAATGACACGCGCGCGCGCATACACACACAAATATATATCTGCACAAATACACATACACAGAGATTTTTATATTCTCTCTTTCCCCACATATTCAACAGTTAAAGAGTATGGGGGCGGGGTTCACCTGTTGAATTCTTAGGCACCAGATGGAGCAGAAAAACGACGCATCAAAGTCCTGCAAAGTTTTCAAAAGCCACAAATATTCTCAAAGGTATTTGAACACTTAACATTGAACAGTTACACCCCCACCTCAGTTTCCATGAACAAGTCAAGATTCCAGTGGCCCAGGCACTAACCCCAAGGTTTATATTTCCTTTGAAAAGAAGGCGCAACAGAGATGTCTTTGATACGTGGCTTATATACAACCTGGAGAGACACGCAGCGTTAACACTCCAGGAGGTTCTTGCTTTTCCCATGCCAGTTTTGGATGCCACCAGAAATCAACCGGCCCTCTGCTCAGCTTGCTGCATTTTAAGGGCTGCCACTTTTCTCTCCAGCTTGCCTCCAAGCCAGCTGCAACCCTAAACCACAACCCTCCCTACAACTCTGGCGTTTGTCCTAACTAACCTGGAGCTGACCCCATTGATGACTGGCAGAGAGACTGCCTTTTTAATGGCTCATCTCCTTGCCTTTTGTGCTCTGTGATGGCTCTTCTCCCAAGTGATTTCCTCAGCACAGAAAACCTGGTTTGGCCTAGATTTTGATACTGCTAAATTCAGCCTCTTAATAAGCCAAGCATTGATTAAACTACAATACCCACTAGAAGCGGAAAATTATGGGAGAATCTGGCACCCAGGAATTTAGGGGAGTCAAAGCACCCACCAACGCTTAACAATATGAGTCAGTTCTTCCTGGTTTTTTGTTGTCTTTACCCAAAGGAAAACCTGCTTTCCTTTGCAGCCTTTGAAGATGTCCTTTCATGTGTTTTAAGGCCTTTCTATGCTCAGTAAGCTCTCACAGCTGCAGATTAGAATGCACATCTTATTGGAGGAACAAGTACTAGCATACTTGCCTACTTGGTTGATTTTCCATTTCACATCTGTAATGAAAACTACTGCCAAGGTGGGTTTTCAGTTTCCATGTCAAAGGGGAACCTTGCATGAATCAGAGATACAACACAAGCAGTTTTAGCACCCTGGTTCTAAGCATGTTTACTCAGAAGTAAGTCCCACTACATTAAATAGAATTTACTCTTAGGTGCATGGATTGAAGGTTTAGTATTTCCTATTTATCCAATAATGTATAACCTGAAAGTATTATGGGATCTGCACATTTGCAGCAAATAGCAGAATAGCCTTAAAGTGATATTTATGCTCTTAAATATGATCTTAAATACAGGAATGCAGCTGGAGTGTATAAAGTGTAACCCAGCCATTTTATAGAACTGTGACACCAAAACAGTGTTTTGGTTTATTAAGGCTGCATCTTTTTTGTTATTTTATATTATGGTACATTGCTGCAGTAGCTTCTGGCTGTGAAGCTGTTTATAAAGCTACATCTTAACCAAAGGGCCAAGAAGCAATAAATCTGCAAAATTAATTCAAAGAAGTTGGGATTTTTTGAACACAAGAAGGAATTTAAATCATTACAGTTTAAATGGACATAAAATAAAACCTTGCATTAGATACCTGAAACTGTGGGGGGGTCACTTATAGTAATGAATTTTAAGACAGAGAAATTCTGGAACAAATTTCTGAAACATGTCTTTGTTATCCTTCCTTATAATTACAGGAATTTAAGGTGACGTGTGTGAGAGAAAGACAGATATAGATATATGAAGCATTAAAAAAACCCTGTAAAATTAACATTGGCAGTAAAAGCAAGAAAACTCACAAAAAAACCCAGAACTGTCACAGCATTAGATTATGCATTAAAGTCTGGACAAATAAAAAGGTCCATGGTTACCCCATAAAGCTCATAAAGCTGTTTTTAAAAAGAGATTAGACAAATTCATGGAGGTAAATGCTATCAATGGCTGCTAACTATGGTGGCTGTGCCAGAGAATTATGCTTCTGAAAACCACAGAATGCACTTGTGCTTTTGTCTTGCTTGCAGGTTTCCTACAAGTTGGCCACTATGAAAACAGGATGCTGAACTAGATGGACCATTGACCTGATCCAGCAAGGTTTTCTTATGTTCTTACCTAAGTTATGTAAATCTGCTTCAAGTTCCTTATATCCAAGATCCCATCAGTTGATATACCAAGTTCAGTGTAATGGACTTGAGACAGCTTTTCCTTCTCCACTGAATTTTTTTTTTTTTTTAAATCAAGCATAAGGCAAGAATAAAAGGCTACTTGAGCTGCTGGCAAAATAGCTTATTTATTTCCTGGAAATTTTTTTTTGAAAGCTAGATATTTTTGGCAAACTATAATCTCTGGTTCCCTCAGTTGGAAACAATTGAGCATACAGGACACGCACATCATTTTTAAAACCCTTATTCCGAGTATGTACCCTTTTATCACATCTGATAATGAATGAATCCAAATATATATTGCCTAGTTTAAAATCAGGGTGTAAAAATCCATAGTTAATAGGTTTATAAATATTGGAAAAAGGTTTGTTTGTTTGTTTAAAAAGGTTCTAAAGCCTGGATGCCAACAGAGATGAAAGCAAAACAGTCACACTAAAGTGATGCAAAGCTGAGATGGGTGCTGCTGTCATTTAGGAACGATCAAAGGCTTCCTGATCTAAATAACTTTCACTTTTCTCCTGGGCACATTGCATATTTATGAATGCTTTTTGTATTAAGTTGCAGAGGACATTTGTGATTTCTACTGCCCTGGTGTTTAAAACTACGCAAGCGATAAACTCCAAAACACCAGTTTCTTCATTTCTTGTAACTCTTGGTGGTTTAGCTCAGGACACCAGCAAGCAAAAGGGTAGGAGCAAGACTAGTTTGCCAGCACATCATGATCTGCTTTGTATCCTGAAGGTCTGATGGTCAATTCCTCCAACACCTGGAGGGCCACAGAGCTCTTCTATGCAGTCAGTCTATAGTCCAATGAAGTATAGTGGAAATAGGATAAAGAAAGGTACAGGTGTAGCAAAACAAAAATCTATGAATTCTGTTTTGGAACAAATTATATGAAGAACCACCTTCCCCCAGATTAATCTGCTCACACACTGTGCTCCAGATCAGAGTTCTTCCTCCATGTGTCCTTGCGATCAGAAGTTTAGTTGAATGGGACATTACTCATGACCTTTATAGGCACCCAATTTGTGACATTTCATTTCCCGGCAAGCCCAATTGACTTCTTCCTTAATAGTTTGCCAATGAATTGTAAATAATATTTTATTTGGCCAAGCCTTCATTTGGACTTTTAAGTATTCTCCGAAGTAAGTATATTTTAGCATGCTGTATACATGTTTTATTTCATTTATTGTATTTTGTTTTTGAAATCGTATGCCACTTTGGAAACTTATTTGGGCCAAAAGACAAAGTAAAAAACAAGTGGATAAATAAAATGGGTGATGTTTGTGAGAAGCTAGTTCAAAGGTAGCCAGTGTAGTCCAAAACAACTGGAGTGTACCACAACCCCCCTGAAGCCCAGTGGTTAGGGAGGATGGGAGTCCATAACATCTGGAGGGCTCCATGTTGGCTATCCCTGGGGTAGTTCATTCTGTTGCTCTGGTGTGATGTCCTGAATAACTTAACCAGCATTACATAATGGGCCCATGTTTATTTGCCCTCTGTTCAAAAAACAATAGAGACAATAAGCTGCTGAGTGGTTTCTCTCCCCACTCTCATTACGGTATATCTAGCTTCACTATGTGAGACATACTAATCAGCAAATCAATCACCAATTCAGTCTACTCATCTTGTCTTTTCATCCTTCAGACACATTTTTTAAAAAAATTCTTGAATGCTGCATGCCTTAAACTTAAATGTGATTTCAGCCATCTGTTTGTTTGTTTTAAAAAGAACAATTTCAAAATACATTATTCTGCTCTGGGGAAAGGGAGTGAGGTTTGTGATGTCTCAGTTCCTGCCACTCAGTTCAATAAGTAGAAGAAATAGGATCACAGCAAAAATCCCCCAACCAGCTGATGTCGAAGCACCAAAAAGGGCTTAATAAAAATGTAAATGTATACAGGAAAAGTTACCTATATGAAAACCACAGTACTTTATATTTTGTATCTAAACAGTAAACAGACACCCTTTGTATGTGATCTTGTATAAATGCACATGGTCCATCATTATGTATGTTAGGGCTAAGGCTTCTTTTGAAATGCACATCTTTTAGACTGAACAAGCTGATTCTCTCCTCACTTCATCAGTGTTTCAAAGGAAACTGCATTGTAATGCTTGTGATTTGTCCTGAGTGCTGCTACAGTCCTGTTTACTAACAGCATTTCAAGCTACAAAGCTTAACGCTCACCACCCAAACTACTGGTATGTCATTATCCCCACCCATTTTTGTCACCACCATCAAAATTGTTTGGGTCTTAGGCCCCAGACTGGTGGTTATTCCCCCCACCCATCCCAGCTTTGTGAGAAGCAGTGAATTAATTCATAGAACCAACTGGCAGATTGTCACAATGGCTGAGCCATTAGTCCGCTCCAAAATGGCAGTTATTGTGCACTGCAAGGCAGCCATACAAACAAATTATTGTATATAAAGGTCAAAACATCCTTTGCCTCAAACCACAATTTGAGAACTGCCCTGCGTAGTAAAAAAAAGCAATTCAACACTGGTAAAGCAGTCTTGGTTGGTGTTTATTGAAGCCATTAATTAAAGAACATGTCCTCATTTTTGCCAGCACTAGAAAGCAAGATTCCACATGACTGCACCTGGTTAAAGCCATACAACTGAACTAAGGGTTGTGTTGGATACATCTGCAGTCCTCATTGGAAGTTAAAAACATCAATAAACTTAGTCATATAGGAGAGTGAACTTTCATTTACAGCATGGATATGGTTAAGTTCAGTCACTTTCAATGTAGTTAAATTAAATAAAATACAACAAGTTCTGTTCAGTTTAAACAAGTTTTAAAATGCCAATAAAAAGTGCAAACTTTAAAAAAAAATCAAGCAGCATAAACATAGCATTTTGATGGAGGGCCAATCCTTAATCCTTTATATTTGCCTTCTCTCTTCAAGTTGAATAGATTATTACTTTAAGTTTTAAACATGAACAGTAGATGCAATCAATATACCGTATATAAATATAGCCATGTAATAATTTTAACAGTCTACCATACAAGTGTATCCTGAAAAATAAAGTTAATTGTATTTTTAAAATGTAAAGGCTTTTGCAGTTTGGCCTTTGGTTCCAATGCTTGAGAACACCAGAAAAGACAACTGTGCAGCTTTCCAAAGTTGCTAGACTTTGGCAACCAAAAAACACTACATTACTTACAGCTTTCTTCCTTTGAGAAACTAGGAGCATTCACTTGCAGAGTTTCCTTAAGCACTATCCGAGTAGAGGTGGGAAATCAACTTCTGTTTGGATCTAAGCACTCTTTTGCACAACTGGAAAGTGGTATGTTACTGACTTTTGCTCATTTGCAGCAGTTCTAACATTCATTTTATGAAAATGAAGAAACAAAAACAAAAAAATACCCAGTAGCCACTTGTACACATTATTGATATACAAAGTGAATTATCTGCATAAATGACAAAAACATTAACAGAAAGAGGCAGTTGTGTATTGAAGGCTTGCATTGGAACCGCATACCATCACAAAACACTTGCTCGTCCAACATACTTGTTTCCAATATGTTATGCCTTATCTCTAGGCAGCCAAGATCAGCTCTAGACTGGCCAGCCAATCATAAGGCTGGTTCTATGCCTTTTGCACGTGTGGCAAGGAGATGGAGACAGTGGTAAAGTTCCCTATGCTAGACCCCAGCATGAACTTAACCATCCCAACATGCCATGCACTTATGCATGGCATAAAATGTGCAGCTGCCTAACAGTATAATAAAGCTGCATGCCACTAGCACAGGATGCAAGTCACATCTGCTAGAGTGGCCACAGTTTTCTTTAACATGCATCTGGCAAATCATATGCCAGCAGAACCACACACCAAATTGCCCCAACCACAACTTGTCAATTTAAGATACAGGCAACTGTAACTGAGGTTCTGAAATTATAAAAATGTAAAAAAAAGGAAAGGAAAACAACACATAACTGGCACAAGTAAACATGCTTTTAAGTTAATGCAAGTAAATACTCTTAGCTTTCTAGATAGTGTTAGACAGACTTACAAAAACAAAGAGACGGCCTCTTGATGTAACACAGGGTTTGCAATTACATCCAGTACTGTGTTAGTGGTCAATTCATTCTGTATATTTAACAATATATATATGTATGTATATATAAATATTAGGGGTGTTCTATTCAGAAACAAGATTCAGCATAACACACAAATCCTTATCAATAAAAAGTAAACTCTGCATAATTCATACGGTGGTTTTTTCCCTTCTGTGTGTTGATTACAAAGATGTTTAGTACTATAACGCAAGGTAGTGTTTCTTTTTCAAATATATCGTACAGAAACTCAAAAGTGCCATTTCAGTTAACTGTGGGAGTCTTTCATAGCTCAAGCTGGCCATGGGTAATTATTTGAGTAGCAATGAGGGACAATTGTAAGATTCCTTTCCACATTTAAAAGGCTACACTAAAGGGCTATAATGAAGACATTAGTTTCTATGTTTTAACAATGTAAACCTACAAACACTAGTAATTTAATGCGAAGTGGAACAGAATTTTTGGGAGCCTATAAGAAAATTATTACAGGTTTCACAAACCTTAAGGCAGGACTGAGTTTTCAGCTACTAAAAGAAAGATTTGTATTTCATAACACATTTCATCATGGGAAAGTGATATGTCACTCATTGCTCTTAACAGGCCATGTGATTGGCATTTAGAAAAGGGAAAAAAACCCAAGGCAGAAGCTATGAGAAAACAGGATTCAAAATTAAACATTACTATAAAAAGTTACTGAGTTATTCAAAGTAAAGTCAAACAAACAAAGACTGTTTGTACTACAGTGCACAAGAGGTTCAAGCACCTTCCAAAAGACATCAGTCACTGTGCCAGGCACTTGGTCTAATCAAGCTTCTCCCTGTGTCAGCTGTGACAAAAAGGGCACCCACCACATTTCATGTAGCTTCTTGTTAAAACAAAAACAAAAATGCAATTTATAACAAGAAAAATTCCCATGATACTCAGCATATAAGCTTTGGACACTTTCCAATTGTAAAGGCTTTTGTTTTTAAAACATGATTATCTGATCTATATTCAACACAGGATGTATTAACACTGCTTTTCTCCAGTCTGTCCAACATACTTTTCACTTCTGAGCCAGATCTTGCACTTATTTTAAATGCAGCATCTTACACTCTCTTCATCTAACCATCACTCTACTACACCAGATTCTCTCCAAGTATAAATATGTTTTGAATGGCCAACTCCAGTATACTTGGAAAAGGGAACTTCATTCATCCTTAGTGCCAGCAGCTACTGGTGGCTTTTCAACAGGAATCCCGCATCTCACTTCTCTGTGCTCTTCCCTAGGAATTGCAGCTGCACCTTGTTTGCCACCCAAATCAAGAGAATTGCCCTATTTATATTCTAAAATGGTTATCTTAAAACAGAGGAATTTTATATGCAAATCTTCCTGAATGTGCACTTGATACTGGGACAAGCCAATGAAGGTTAAATTTCATTTCCCCCTGCCCCAAGAAAAACTTATAGCATCTGCCATAGCAGAGAACTCCTGGTCTTATCAGATCAATGTACATAGTTATTTGGTCATTTACATATGCAGGTTCAAGCATTAATCAAGCTTCGTTCTCTGTCGGAGAGGAGTTGGTCATTACCATAGAGTCTGGTTTGCGAGTCATTCTATCCAGTTCTTCTTGGACATTCGTCAAAACCGTTTTTTGCCCTAAAGAAAACTTGAGGTTACTATTTCAGCTAAAGCGCTCAAATAATAAAACAGTTGCAAACATGCTTTCTATGTTGTCGTGGAAGATTCTAGAATCACAACAATAAGCAGAAACCAAGGTGTGGATAATGTAGACTGGGAACGGCTTAATTCTCTGTGAGACACAACTCCAGGATCATTTATTTATTAAAATATTTGGCTGTGACATTAGCCAACCATCCATGGATTTAAGTATGGTCTATGCAGAGTAAGTTAATATGAAAAAATATTAATGCTTTTAGAAGCATAGGAAGCTTCCTTATACTGAACAATCTGAGTATTGTCTACACTGACTCGCAGCAGCCCTTCAGGGTTTCAGACAGGTGACATTCCCAGGCCTACCTGAAGATGCTACAGATTGAACATAGGATATTCTGCATGCAAAGCAGATGTTCTACCACTGAGCTAGGGCCCCTCCAGTGCTGCATTAGGCTCCAGACAGTACCTGATTTTTTGGCTGTGGTCTGCACTCCTCCGGCACCAGGACTCCCAGGAGAGCCAGTCTTTTTACTCAAGAGACTGTTGAAGAAGCTGGCTAGCACACCTTCACTTGCAGCATTATCTAATTAAAAGGAGGTGAGAAAAGTTTAAAACACACAGGACTGTGGCAGATTAACAATCCTTTATGTTCAAAATATATGAAAGGCATAAAATGATGCATGGGAGGGAAACGAATGTTACAAAGAATGTAATTCCTAACTGGCATATCAACCCATTCCCTTTTCAAAGAGGTCTATACAAAAAATTAAACATATTTAAATACAGTGGTACCTCAGGTTACAGATGCTTCAGGTTACAGACGCTTCAGGTTATAGATTCTGCTAACCCAGAAATAGTATCCTGGGTTAAGAACTTTGCTTCAGGGTGAGAACAGAAATCGTGCCACGGCAGCACAGCAGCAGCGGGAGGTCCCATTAATCATCAGGTTAAGAACAGACCTCCAGAACGAATTAAGTTCTTAACCCGAGGTACCACTGTATATTGTCTTATATTTTATTCGTGCTTCCCAATTTACTGGCTCTTCTAGCAAAACTGGTCATCACTTCCATTCAGAAATAAAACTGTCTTCCTTGTTGGGTCCAAAATTGTGGCAAGAATGTATCTATTAAATCCCATTACTTCAATAGTCAACGAAATCTGAATTTTTCTGCTATAATTATAATAGCAGATTATTATAGTTATATTATTAAACTATGGATACAAGTATTGTTCATAATTCCCTCCATCCCTGATAACTTTTAAGCCCCAACAACTGCCCACTGAGTATGCCACATGAACATTTGATTTTATCACTACATTAGTATCTGCCTTTTATCTAACAAGTTCAGTGTTCCAAGAAAAGATTACAAACAAAATAGGTTGTTTAAGTTGCAGTGCATACTTTTAATTGTTGGATCTGGCTTCTTAACAGATGCTATTGGCGAGGCACTGGGGACAGTGACAGGGCCTGCCCTGCCCTGGGGTCTTGGTGATCCGGAAGGCCCTCGTGCAGGAGATTCCTGGACAATCACAAATTGCAACAATGCAATTAACAATAAAGGAAAAAAGAAGAAAAGGGAAAAAAATGCAACTGCTAAAGTGTACTCAAGCACTTCTTTGCTCAGAGATTCCCAAATTACACCAGTGAACTTCTCCAGATTAAAGAGAATTGAGGAAGCAACAGCAATTTATATTTTCTCCCCCCAAAAAAGTAGCAGCTCTCTGCAATTTAAAAGCAAAAATTCAATTGCTAATCTAATTGCATAAATTACTTTATGTTTGGGTTTAGTGAAATATAAGGAAAACTGCTATCAGTTAAATTTTAGAGCTTCCACTATTTTTGAGTGATACTGGCTGTGTTCAGACATAACATTAATCCACAGAGTGAGATTTGTTTAAAATATGACTGGTTTACCTGTGCATGCAGTTTGAGCACTCCCACTCTGCTCCTCCCTTCCTCTGCTTCCTGATCATGGCTAGTTTGGAGAGAAATAAACCACGAGCACTGCCTCACGCATAACACTAAGCTGCTGTTTCATAGTTTGCTTCCCTACTCAACTAAGGGTGAAGTGGGAGAGCTTTAACTGCACACACCAACACACAGCTCATGCACAGTTAAACAAAGCATTCTTAAAATGAACTGTACTCCAGAGCTTACTGTTACATCCCAATGCAGCCTACTAAGTTCTCAGAATGGGTTCCCCCTGCAGTGTGTTTTATTTCTTTCTTGCCTTTCTCTTTTTAAATGTTCAATCTCTTTACACATACACAGCAGACGACGTTCTCCTCCCACTTTATTTAGTAGCTTGTGCTTCCCTAGTCAACTGCCCATATATCATTTTGAGAACTCTGGAGTTTGCTGTAGAAGTTGCATGTTTTCAATGATACCCCATTTATCACTGTAAAAAGTTTGTCAATTTCAAGTATCAGTTTTTGGGTATACCTCAGGCACAGATTTGTAAATACATTCAACTGGTAAAATGATCTATTTACATAGTGTAACAGAATAGCAAAACACCTTCAGTTGCTTGGGATATTTTTTTAAAATGTTGTACATAAACTGCATGCAATATTTCAAAAAGATACTAAGCAAGCACTGTAGTAAGGTTTGATCATTTCAATCATTCAGGCTATGAAGCTCAGGCTTACATTTTAAACTACAAATTACTTTCCTACAAACACATACTTACAGAAGCTCTTGTAGGTGTGGCTGGCTGCTTGGCAAGGTGAGACTGAAAAAGAACAAAGAGCTCTTAAATATACTAGGGAGAAATGTCCCAAAATTTAAAAACGTGTGACAATGATGCTATCTTGTGAACTTGAGCTTAACCTTACTCAATGTGATTCTGACACTTTTACAAAGTTATTCCCAAATAATATCACTAGAGGGCACCAGAATTAAACAGGAAAAGAGGTAAGGATTCTGCAGTACAGTTGCATCGCATCATAAGTGGGGGTTAAGTTCCAAGAGTCATGTTTATGCAAAAATGAAACTGTTGATATATGCTTCTCAAGATGCTATGGAATTCTTCATGCTGTTGTTAAATGCTTCATGTGATAAAGCTGAGTCACATCTTATACACATTTAAAATGCAAATTCAGCTCAGCTGCAGTCCATTTCAGCCTTTTTCTTCTGCCAGCATCTCCCTCTGTCTCCCTCCTCCTCTCTTCTGATGGCTTCTACCAGTCACTTGCCTGGAGGAGTCAGGGGAGGCAGTGGAGACATGGGAGAGGCCTCCCCAATGGATTTCTTCCCCACCTGCCAGCAAAGGAAAAGTAATTCTGGCTATATGTTATTTTCTTACCTGCTGCTTCATAAGAAACACTTGTTCATCTTCCGCTGCAAGTTCTTTATCATGAACTAACTGATGAGAAGAAGAATAAAACACAGAAAACTTCATTATAAACAAAAAATGGCTGCACAAATTATAAGGGGGGGGGGCATTACCATGAAAGGTGTATATATAGTAAATTATCCCTTCAGTGTCCTAATAATCTGGGATAATTCCTGCTCTCTGCTGTCTGACACAAGTTATGTAGTAGGTGTGGGTGGGTGGGTGGGTGTGTTTACATGCATGCAACTCCAGTGAGGGAATCCTGCAGCAGGCACAGCTGGAGAGATTATCTTCCTAGCAGCAAAAATTTAGTACCACAGCTGCTATGCCAACATTCCCACATTTAGTGCCCCCTCAATGTTTTGTGACTCCAGTTCCCATCAGCCACAGCCGACATGGTCAATGGTCAGTTGGTGGGAGGTTTAGTATGAAAGATCTAGAAAGCACCAAGTTGGGAAGGCTGTACTAGCCATGGAAGCTACAGGAAGACAGGGAGCATGTGGAAGTTTCTGGACCCAGCAACTCCTTGCAATTCTTTCTGACTCCTTTCTTGCTTGGCTGGTTTTAGAAGGGGGGGGGCCAAGAAGTACCCCAATTAGTATTCAATTCTTGTTGGATTAGTACCCCAAATCCATTAGGTCCTTAAACACATGGCAGCAGTAGTAGGCTGTTTGTTGGTTAAAGAGAGGATTTCCAACTTGGAGGGCTTGAAGACAGATTCAGTTTAGAAGCTTCCTCCACCCCAAATTCCCCCCAAAATACAAGACACCTTATCCATAGACTCAATAGGAATTTAACAGATATGCCGTGTAGATGTCAAGAATTTTTCAGAACAAAAACTTTTATATGCAAAGTCACAAAAATATATATATAGTCTGTGACCTGGCCTCCTCTTGTGCATCATTATTTTTTAAATGTGTATCGATAACATTCCCTAGGCAGTTTACAAAATTTAAAAGGCAGGGTGGTATTCAACTAACTCATCCCCAGAGCAGACCCCCTGCAAACTGTAGACTTGGAAGTCAATTAATTTAAATGAAGCTACTCCAAGTATGAACAACATATTTTAAAATATGTTGCTTTAAACATTAAGATTAATAAAAATCCAGGACCAGCTGTTCTGCCAACAACTCCATGGGAAATTATGATTTAGACAGAGCTGATCTACTGGAAGAGTTTGAGCCTATGCATTGGGGGCGGGGGTTCAGACTACAGGTCACATGCTAAATTCCCTATCATCCTGATTCAATTTCACATATTGTAACACAACCCCAAATACACTGCATACATACACCAAATACACAGCAAGCAGTCTACAGCTAAAGCTTCCACCAGGATATTTAGAACTACATTAATCAATTTTCTTCTACTCATAGTACATTGGATCCAAGCCACCATTCTTTTGTCTCTTCCCATATGGAAATGCAATGTACTACATTTTGTCAGGGATTGAGAGCTGTGTTTTGTTTGCTTTTGAAACCTTTTGCATTAGTCCAATCAGACTTCAGTACACCTGCCTCACTGCAGTCCCCAAAGGGTTACAAATGTAAAAGGAATACTGTAGGCTAGGCAAAAAAATGAGGGTGGCGGTTTATAAAGTCAAATTATTGGCTTAGCATTCTTACCATGGCTCAGGATACTGAATTCAATGTAGTGGTTACTTACAGCCCTGCACACTTGATAAAGTATAAAGTATAATTCAATGGTGCTAACCTTTCTTACAGGAGGTTTTACAATGAAGTCTTCATATGGATCTTCTGGTTTCACTGTTGTGAAGTTTTCATGTAGAATTGAAATTTTCTTTTCATTGTCCCAGCCAGCAGGTCTAGCAAGAGAAAGGATTCATGTCAGCACATCCTCTTTTTCAGAAGGACAGCATAATGGTGGCTGGCACAGGTACATTTTGAAAGTATTTGTTTAGCTTGCCTTTTCGCATTTGAGAAAAATACAGAAAAAGTGTTATTACACTGTTGTACATTAAACGGGACATTCTTCATTCTCCCACAAAGCAAAACTGTCCTCAATGAAGTAAGAAGTATAATGCTAATTCACATTACTGTGAAATGCAGGAAACCAAAAGAGACCAATTCCCTGGATCACCTTACAGTCAACTGCAAGCACTACAGAACATCTGGGTGCACTGGCAAGCACACACTCAGCAGGAAGATGGAGCCAATCCTGGCTCTAAGTGTACCTGCATTGATCACATTTATACTTTTAAAACTGTGCTGTGTGAAGTGACCTTACAACTGAAGAACTGCACCTAGGCCTAGAAGCAAGGATGAATTTGGTGCTACCTGCCACAAAACCATTACCCCTTTCCTTATGATCAGTTGTAATCAGGTGAGCCCTCAACTCCTTGGGGAGGAAGGAGACAGAAATATAACACACAAATGAATGTATGGTTTGTGTTGGCATTGGCCTTTATATTGGCCAAATATCCCAAAGAGAATGTTATGTGGAGTCATATTAACTTAATTTTTCCTGAGCAGCACTACTATCCTTGCATGACACAACTGTGGCAAAAGACATTCAGGCGTGGAGAAGCACCAGAGCAGCTTATTCCACTTCACGGTGGCAATGGGAAGGGGAGATACTTGTCTCCTTGCAGAAACAACAGCAACTCCACATCAGATAATATAACCTGGTGCTTCAGAAAAGCAGTTCTAAAGTTCAGGCAGTAAGTATGCAATCTTGAGTGTTCTTATTGGAAAGGAACTTCCATTAAATCAACGTAGACTGACTTCTGGCTAGCATGATTTAGAGTTGTATATATATTGTGCTATCTTATTTATGTTTAATCTACTACAGTGTCTCCTTTTCATCCATCAGCCCCCTCCCCATCTTATTCTCAAATTAAAGGGGATTTTCAAGTCTTAGTGTAAATGTACAAGAAATTGCTCTTCAACTTACATGAAAACTGCATCCTTTTCTACCACTAAGGCAGGTGTGATAAAATGAAAGCCATATGTTTTATGTACAATGTACTTATATAACAAATCAAGATTCTTTTCCTCTTTAACTGATGAATAGATCAAGGCTGCGCCATCTATTAATTTGCATTAAGGAAAACTTTGAAAATGTTATTAAGATCAATTGAAATTAATCTGCTAAATTTGCATTTTATGTTTTTTAAACAGAGCCAAGTTTCCAGAAATGAAATACTTGAAATACTGTAATGGGATGGGCCCTATGTGCAATTCCTTAACATGAAATGGGCTGTACATTTCAGTGTCTAATGAAATACAAAGGGAACAGACAGCTTGAAAGTAAAAAAAATAAGGTGGCAACATGACTAAAAACAATCTGCTAGGTTTAAACAGAAAGTGCCATTCCTAAGCGATCCACAGTATTTACTAATATATGTATATATCATATAATACGCATATTAATTCCTACTTATAATTAACTAATGCAGCACAATTCTATGCATGTCTACTCAAAACCAAGACCCACCATGTTCAATGTAAATATGTAAAAATGAAGCAAGCATGGACATAGTGGGATTTAATTCTGAATCAACATGCAGAGGATTGCACTATTAGTTGTACATTTTTTAAAAAAATCTAAGATTGAGCAAATTGATCAGTCCTTAAAGGCTGCCAGGCTACTACTGAAAAATAAAGTGTGGAGATAAAGTGTTCGTCTTTACGTATGCAGTACAAAAAATGAAATATACAGGAAACAAATGATTTTTTTTCAATAATGGGGAAAAAATAGACTCAGACCATACATTTGGGTTGAGATGATGGAATACTGAGCTTTATGTAAAGTGACAGCACTCAATATGGCACTGTTTTTTATTCCACTACTTATGCTCAAGTAAGAAAAAGATACATTGTAAGCAGAATCTACGAATGTGCGACTGAATGAAGTCAAAATGTTCTTCTCTGTAGTCAAGTTCCTTTTCTAATACACTCATTGCATCACACTGAAAAAGAAACACAAAGAAAAGTCTTAAGAATTCTAAAAGCCTGAAGTGGAAAATGTGTGCAGAAAATACACACTTTTGCATAAATTAGTGTTCAAAGCAAGCTTGGTTTGGGGTCATGAAGCAAAATACTTCAAAAGCCATCAGATATTTTACCATCAAGTTTGGAAAGACAAAATATCTTTTATTAAAATATCACAAAAGCACACATTTAAACTTCATAGACATCACATACTTTAAGACACCTTACTCCTCAGCTTTGAAACAAATTCAGAAAGGTATTTTAATTTGCATATTCATGCTTCAGAAGATAAAAGTTTACAACTATTGATCACACTTTAAAGTTTGGGGCTTTTCTGTGGTGTGTATATAAGATTAGAAACTGATCTTCCATTCTCTGAATTTAACTGAGAGACATTTTACAGATTTGAAAATATGGATAATAACTAATAGAACAGAGAATCCTGAAGAAAGAAATGGACTGCACTCAATGCTCTTCCCAGACATACTAAAAATCCAAATATTTTTACATAAACACACAAATACTGACAATTACACTCTTTTTTATGAGCAGTGACAAACACAATGTATATCAGGATCACAAGAAATGCAAGAGGGCAATAAAACATATCATTAGCAATAACCAAAATACTTTCCAAGAATTGCCAGTAAACGAGAGCTCAAACTTACCTTTGTACAAACTACTATCACAGGGATGCCGAGGTTGTGAGTCAGAACATTATCTCCAAGTGGTAGAATTACATTTTCATCATCTTGTCCTGATGGGCCTCTTCTCTGCGGTGACCCCTGATACCCATCTTCAGGTTCTACATATTCCTGAAAAGCCTTCACAACTATGATAAAAAAGAATAGTTTTACATGTAATTATAAAATACTGTGGGTGATATATAGCACTGAGTGAGGGTAATTTCTCATTCCTGCCCCTTCTACTTTTGAGGGTCCCTCAACCTTTTGGAACCTATCTGGTGGGCACACAGAGCTTGGAGACGAGGGGAGAGAAGAGGGAATTCTCTTTGCTGCCAAGCACCACTTGAAAACCACGCTTTAAAGTTATGCAAAGGGGAATATGTTTTGATGTTAAGCAAAATGTGGAGATTCAGTAAAACTATTTATTGTTTTTTAAGCTGCCCTTCATCCTTTTGGATACCAGGGAAGTTTGCAAAAGAATCAAACAAAAATACAGAAGAGTTACTAAAAGATTAAAATGTCTAAAAGAAATTACACTCATAAACAAAATCAATACAGAAGAAGCAACATATCAATTGTGAGATTCCAAACAATGTTTACCTCTCAGAGGAGAAGATGATCCTTCAATTGACCAGCTAACTGACCAGGAAGGACTAGTTAACAACATGCAAAAAACCCGGGATCCTGGTCTATGGTTCCCAAAGAAGCCAAGGTGCTTTTAAAAAGGTCTGAAGTTAGCATACAAATCCTGACTTGTTTAGGAGAAACAAACCAGGATTCCTCCCAGGTTCCCACATCACAGCAGGCTAGCAGTTCCTGGTTAGTTTTACCCACCTGCACAAAGGGTGGGGGAAGTGAACCAGCTGGATGCACCAGCATGCTGGTCACTCACAGTAAGCCAGGATAAGCCAGGAATCCTGGCTTATTGTGAAATGCAGATGCAGCCTTTAACTTGCAAGTTTTCTTTTTAGCATAAAGCAACACTCTCTCCCTGCATAAATTATTAGTCATTACTGTAATGAGTTTTAATTCGGCATTCAGAGACCATTTGTGTACATCTTGGTTTGAAACTTCAACACTGCACCATTTCAGAAAAAAATTAACAGACTTTGTAATGGTATTCCATTAAACATGTTATCACTAATTAGTAGATGAACCTTGGCAACTCATCCAACAGGCCCCACAAGCAGAAGTGAGGTAGGCATGTGCTGGAATGCCTTGTGACACTGAGGCTGCTGCTGCTCTCTTTCCTTAACCCACAGGGGAGGCAATCAGAGCAAGTAACAGTTAAAATCGTGGGCAAGAGTTAAGCACAGCTACTTGTCTTGGAGCAACATTTGCATTCCGCTGCTGAGGAAAACCAGGGAAGCCTGGTAGTGTGGACTGGAAGGGAGGGAGGCCTCTCAGACAAGAATTGTCCACTGGCAGCAGAGATGCATGTTAGAAATAAGGTGAGTGTCCGAGTCAAGGAAGGGCTGCAGCAATAGGATCCTTAGGCTGCCCTTAGTTGCTGCTTTAGGTACAATGATCCTTCTGTGGGGGAAAAGCACAGAATCAGCAATGCTCTGCCCTCTGCATTTTTCAGCAGTTTACTTGGCAGCTTCCATTTCAGCAAAGGAATGAACACCACAAAAACTGCATGAAATGTGACAATGGGGAGACACAGAAATGGCAATTTATTTTGCTGAAGCTCAGAAGCAGGCATTGACTTTGGTCACAATAGGCATCATTGGCACATGACTTGCCTCATGAGACAGATATGGAGTGATGTAATCTCCAATACAAAATGTACTTCTTGGTAGGAAGAAAGGGATTATTTTACCCACTGAATTTGATAGGATCCTCTTGGTTTAAAAAAACTGCACAATACAGCTTTGACAGCCACCTTTTACATTGTCCCACTAGTTTAAAATGAGTGCACCGTTAATGTGCAAGTCTGCAAAAGCATCGGGAAATTCTTGTCAGATTGCATTTCTTTACAAAGAAGCAAAGTGTCAGAAAACTTTGGGACAGACAATGAGAAACCATTTATTTCAATCAAACTTGCTATACTATGAATGAACTATATTTTCAGGAACATTACGGCATGGTGAAGAGAGGTTCTCCAAGTTCCAGTAATAAGTCCAACCCTGTGCAGTGGAAAAACATTCCGGCACTGTACCCCTTATCAAGGGAATGTGCAATTAGATACCACTGTCTCCTATCCTGAACTATCATCTATTTAAATGACATTTCTATTGTGCACAAATTCTGCATAGGTATTTTCATGAGCACACTTTCCACCTCATTGCATTAATATATAAATACAGATTCAAGTTTTTAATATAGCAACCAACTATGCATACCTGAGGGCTCACACAATGAAGAATACTAAGTAGCAACTGTGGTTCTCCTTACAGTCTTTTTATGAACTTGGGGTATTATAACCTTGAAATTGATGCTATCAGTGACAGGAAAGCCAATACTACAGGATGTTTATTGGTTTCACAGTTGACTATCTTTAAATTATGCCTGTTTCTGGAATTCAGCAAACTGCCACTGTGCAGAAATGTTCCATACCTCACTCTGACTGTCCTCAAAACTTACGGGACTCCTGCATGCATTAACTGATGACCCATGATTACTCACATGTAAAAACCTCAAGTCATATTCTCTTAACTGCACTTCTCCCACCTCACAGGGGGTCTACCTTTGTTGACCAAGCATGACTGAAGCTGTACAACCTGAATATATTTTAGTAGGGCTTGCACAGATAGACCATCAAAGTCTTCTAGATGTGGAGATACTTTAAGAACCAGACAAGTTCTATTATTTGCTATCAATCCCCCCCCCCAATGTATGTGTGCATATGTGCACATTGCTCTGAATTTAATAGTCATTATTACTTACTAGTTTATTGCTCTTAGGTACTCTCTTAAATTTTGCAATGGATTTTATTATTATTGTAAGCTGTTCTGATAGCCAGTTTTGGCTGGAAATGGAGTAAAATAATAAACAATCTCCATGCTAACCAACCTTCTTGCCAGAGATTTCTAAAAAATATTTAGCAACATAAGCTCTTGATGATGTTAGCAAGTAATGAAGTCAGTTTCTTAAGCAGCCTTCAGTGTGTCTTGCTCTCCAAATATATGTTTTATCTATATTATTCCAAAGTCTCCACACCTTGTTCTGCAAGGATATGGAAAAGAAACTGTATTTGATTTGTTTACAAATTTCAGAGTTCTCACAATTCCAAACTCTGTACAGTGATACCTCAGGTTACCGACGCTTCAGGTTACGGACTCCGCTAACCCAGAAATAGTACCTTGGGTTAAGAACTTTGCTTCAGGATGAGAGCAGAAATCGCATGGTGGCGGCGTGGCAGCAGTGGGAAGCCGCATTAGCTAAAGTGGTACCTCAGGTTAAGAACAGTTTCAGGTTAAGAACGAACCTCCGGAATGAATTAAGTTCTTAACCCAAGGTACCACTGTAATAGGAATGAGATTTTACAAGTCACTTGTGCATTAAACAAGTCCAGAACATATGCCCACAGCCACAATCCTCACCAAACTATCTATATTGTTTCAATTCATGCGCAAAGCCTAGCTGAAAGGAAGACTCCCAAACATGAACTGCTGCCAGGGAGAATAAAGACAATGCTAGGCTACATGACCACTGGTGGGTTACAATAAGGCAACTGCATATGAATTTAAAAGCGATCATCCCCGAAAGTTGTAGGGATACAAAATAAACTTTCAGTCTTGCATTACTTACATTGCTGTTCCATATCTCTCATCTCTTCAGGGGGGATTTTCAGCTTATCAATATGTTCACGCAATACACTTGCCCATTTCTGTAAGGATTCCATAACAGTCCATGGTCTAGACATATCTGCCACAAAAATGACAAGGGTCTCTTGCAGCGATTCTGCCGAAACAGCAAATTTCAAGAGCCCTTTATGGTACAAGTCCCCATCAAGAATCCAGACGTTACAACGGGTCTGATCTGAAAGGAAGGAGAGATGTCCTCATTAAGAAATCATTTTCCACAGTTATTATCAGCATTAGCATCACCACCTATATACTTGGCATTTTACAAAGAATGAGAAAACAAATCCTTAATCCCACAGGGACACCTATCTCAAATTTGACACAAGTGAGACAAAAAAGGAAGAGGAAGGAACTGGAACCAGGATCAAGCAAATAATAGTATATGTGTGTATTGCAGTCACACAATTTGGCTTAGCTACAATGGATATTAGGACTAAGGGTTACTCCACAGCAGTGATGGGGAGCCTATGGCCCTTGAGATGCTGCCGGATTACAACTCCCATCATCCTTGATCACTGGCCATACTGGCACTGGCTGATGGGAAGTAGTGTCCAACAACATCTAGAGGCTCATGTGTTCCCCACGACTGTTCCAAAGGCTTCACAGAAAAAGTGGTTTTTTTAAAGGAGGGATTTGATAATAAAGGAAGGACATGTCTAGACAGAAAGAGAGGAAGATCAAGGTCATTTCAGGGAGCAGGAAACTTGATGTTGTTGGAGCTGACTGAGAAAGTCACAAATATGAGTATGCCAAGATATTAAGAGCAGAGAGATAAGAAGTGGATAGCCATGGAGGATTTTCAAGTGAGGACAAAAGTCTTGTGCAGTATCCAGGAGGGGATAAGAAGTGTAGGGATTTAATGAAGGGTATCACATGGCTAGAGCAAAAACAGAGGTGAATCATTTTGGGAGCATTTTTCAACATATAAAGAACAAATGGATTAAATCACAGCTGCAATTATTATTCTGGGTAGTGGTGCTCACCCTTTGGAATGCCCTTCCATCAGATGTTAAGGAGATAAGTAATTATATAATATTTAGGAAACATCTGAAGGCAGCCCTATATAGGGAAGCTTTTTAAGGTTTAATGTTTTACTATGTTTTAATATATGCTGTAAACCACCTAGAGTAGCTGGGGCAACCCAGTCAGAGGGCGGCGTACAAATTAATAATAATAATAATAATAATAACTATTACTACTACTACACATATTCACATGGGACTAAGCTCTGTTGAACACTGTTGAGACTTCATTCCATGTGAACATGCATAGTCAGAGGCTTTGAGAAGGCAGTAAAAAAATCAGCTGCCCTTTAGAAGAGGCCAGCCTTCAACTTTAAGCACAAGACATGCAAGTAAGGCAAATACATTACCATCTCTGTCTTCATCATGGATATTTAGGTACAGGTATTCCAGGCCTCTTCCTTTCTTCCCATGCTCTGCTCCTTGGATTTTAGTCATTAGTGTTGTTTTGCCCGAGCCATCATCACCTGCCAATAGGTTTAGAGGGCAGAAAACAAACATCAAGAAGCTCATCTCTTCCAGGAAATGATCAAGCCTCCGAGCTGAGAATTTAGTGGGTGCTGGAGAAACAACTCATTTATTCTGTTATAGGGTAGCAAAACAGCCCCATTACAGGAAAGAGAGACTCTCTTGGTTTCAGCATCACAATTCACATTCATAAGCTGAACTTACTCTTTCACTTACTCTACAAAAAGGTCACATTTGCATCTTTAATATTTTGAATGTATCTTCTTAAGGCTATTAACATGCACCACAAGCTCTTTTGTCAGTACATTAGATCTAAGATATATTGTCAGCACAAAAAAGATACAAGATCAACTTTAGCCTGGCTATTATTTTATTACTTGCCTCCAAATAGGCTGTGTACTAAATTAAACAGCTCATTTTGTTCTATCAGTTAAATTTGTCTTTAAAAAGTAATCCAGTGTCAGAATTCCCATAAGAATCTCCCACTATTACTCACTGATACTTACCAAAGACAAGAATATTTTTGCCTGTGGGTAATTTAGACCTGGATCGTGTGGCAACTTCACTCAGTATTGAGTGCCTGCATAAAACAAGTTGACTTATTAGTTTGTCTGAGACATAACACAAATCAAATGAAACAAAATAACTGTCAAAGGGCATTTCTGTGCAGGAAAGGTTTATGTATTTCAGGGGTGGAGAACCTCATGCTCAGGGGTCAAATGCAGCCCTCCACAGGCCCCTCTCTCTTACCCTTGGAACTCTCTCCAGGCCTCGCACTATCCCCAAGCCACACTGTCACCGGTCCTGTTCAGCACCCTCCTCAAGTGCCTTTGCTTGGCTGAAACATGTCCTTGAACTGTGATAATACCTCTTGCTTGCCAGGATAGAACATGGAGACAGTCTGGGGTTGGATGTGCAAGTGTAGAAACCTCTGGCTTTTGCATGGCTGGAATTTAGCCTCTTGTACAAATGTAAGAACTGTGTCCATTGGTTTACACACTTTTACCTCTGACCCTGCCCTGGCACACAGACTATGGGCCGAAAGAAAACCCAGAAGACACCAACCTATCACTCACCAGGATCATCCGCTGACTTCCAAGTCAATTAAGTCAGGAGGAATGAGAAACCTGCTTCAGCCAAAGGGACCAAATCCCTCATGAGCGACCTTCCAGGTGCCATATTCCAGCAGTGGATGGGGCAAGAAGCAAAAGTGGACAGAGTAAGAGATGTAACTTTTACCTTCGTACAGGCTACATTCCAGCCATGCAAAAGTCATAGGTTTCTGTTCACACACAGACACTTCTCCATCCTCCATCCAGGCAAGGAAACAGCATTATCACAGTTCAATAATACATTCCAGCCAGGCAAAAGTACTTGCAGAAGGTATGCTGCAGAGCCAGTGAAAGGTGTGGCCTGGAAGAGGGTAGGGCAGCCAGGAGAGAGTCCTGAGGGCCTAGAGGGGTTGCATGTCCCTTACCAAGTGAGCTTGCTTAGTGCTCCTGCATGTGTACAGAGGGCCAAACAGAAATCCACTGATTTCACAATCCAGCTCCCGCAGCCATCCCTACATAGATACAGTTGTGTAGTACAAAAGGCAGGTGGGTGACATGGCCAGAGGTTTTGGATTATGTTCCCAGATTGTATAAAGGCTCTATGCTGTTGCCAACCTTTTTTTTAATAAAGCAACCATTAGATATGCATGCTTGTTCAGGAAATGTACAATGTACAAGGAAACTTTATTTAAATCAGTTATGTTATATGATTCTATGTAAGTTGTCTTCACTTAAAATTATGTATTATTTATTTCAATACAATCAGAAAGCTCAATCCATCAGTTTTGGCCTATAATAGAAAACTACCATGACTGGCACACTAAGTGTGATGAGTTATGTGCTGTTTTTGTCTATGCAGCACTGCAATGACACTTGGTAGCAAAGGTGTTTTTGGAAACCTGACCTCTCATGAAATTCTGCTACTCTGAAGACAGCTGATTCACTGCTGATTGCTCAAATGATAGTAGTATATTTTAAGTCCACTAATCTTGTTAGTTTTGCTTAATAAATGAATTTTTAAAAAAGCCAAAAAAAAAAAATACAACTTGTTTAGTTTCCAGTTTCACTTTAGTTACTGCGGATGAAATTTCTGGTTTTGTCTGTTTTAAATAGATATACACATATATCTTCAAGAAAAGCAGAACTCACTGATAATGCTGTCTAATTCCACTATGCAGGGAGGGGGCTATGCTACTACCGTCAGATTCTTTATTACTACAACTAATGCTTTCCTTAAATATTGAAACTCAGTAAAAAAAAATATTTCAAAAAAAGAGGGGGAGGGGAGAGAAACAGTACTACTGAGCACCACTATTCTGAAGGGAATTTTCAATGTATTCCTAATTGTGATATACTTCTAGCAATATGTCAGCAGACCTGTATCCACCAGAATGCAAACACAGACACTCATGGGTAACAGATGCTCAAATCCCTAGCCACTTAAACCTCATTAGCAATGTGCACATTAGCCTTTCCTTTATCCTCACTTTAAATTCTACTGAGTGGCTTTGCTCAAATTCTAGATCTTCTCCTAGAGCACAGAAGTGGAGCTGGAAGAGACATTTTTAGGCCAGACTGCCAGGTTTGGCCAACTTCTACAAAACATGTAGGGTTCCAGTAGCAGCTGAAAAACAAGAGTAAGCATCTGTCCAAATAAATAAGACCATGTCATACTAAATCACTCAGATTGCACATATAAAACAAAACACAATAGCCCTATTAGCATTTGTTTGTATAGATCTGATATACTCTCTCTTGCTCAGGAGTACATCAAGTTATAATGCTACCTCCTTCACAATAGTAAAATTCCCCCAAGAGATAAATCAGTGGCATTGCTTTCAGATGCTCTGCACTGCAAGAGGCAAAATCAGAACCCATAATACTTGAGTGGTCACAGAGCATATCTGATACTGGAAACAGCCTCTCTGTATATCACAATGTAACTATTACTACCTATTCCTATAAACTCCCAAGGGAAATTACATAATACTGTTAAAAATATTGTGCATATGCCAACACCTGAGCATAAACAAGAATAAAGGGAGCTCCCAAGCAGAGCATGAATTTCTGTAGTGTTTGCTGAGGGTCAGTTCTGCAACTTGATCTTGCAGTCCAACAAACATACACATTTATTTATAAAGCTATTTATAGACCACACCTCATACAAAATTCCAGAGCAGGTTACAACAAAATATACAAAAGAGCTAAGATACAACCAAAAACAATACAAAATAATCCTAGAAATGAAGACTGGATACAAAGGTGCTGCACAAGAGAGAATGCGTGAAAAAAATAGTTAATCAATATAGGGTATTTTTTAATATAAATTAAGCTGTTTTACAATGGGGCTACAGAATCTCAAATATATTCACAGGAAAAAAATGATTTCATAATAATTTAGTTTAGTATTTGCACCTCTCTTTTCTATTAAAATTAAAGTCAAAGCTGCTTACAAAAAAAGATAATGCCATAATTGATTTCTCCAAGTTAAGAGCATTATGTCCAGTTCTGGGCACTACACTTTTAAGAAGGATATTGACAAACTAGCATTAAGAGGATGACAATCTGGATGGTGAGAGGTCTGGAAACCAAGCTCTGTTTAGAATGGTTAAAAACTATGTTTAGTTTGAAGAAGAGAAGGGGAAGTATAATACCAATCTCCAAATAGCTAAAGACTTGTCACATAACAGATGGAGCTCTATTGCTCAAGAGAACAGGACCAGAATCAATGGAGGGAAAATGCAGGGAACAAAGATTTCGTCTAAATGCTAGCGTAATTTTCATATTGGCAATAGACAGTGGAACCGACTGTCACATGAGGAAGTGGGCTTTCCTAAGCTAGGCATATATAAGAAACTGGACAGTCAATGTCAGGGGTGCTGTAGTTGCAAGATCATGCACTAAGTGGGGAGGGCTCCTAGGTCTCTTCCAACTCTATAATTTAAAGGATTTTTATTTTTAATTTGACTGACACTGCATTTTCAATCTACTCCATCTTCTAAAGCCGCCAAGATTTTATAACCTAGCCTATCAAGCAGGTGTCTGTGGGCAGTTCTGCAGCATTTGAAGAGTCCTTTGTCAGAGTGCTGTAGTTGATTCTACATTAAGCAGGTGTTTGGGCTAGATATCCTCCAAGGTCCCTTTCAATTCTATAGATCTACAATTGAAGAAAAGAAAGACCAGCACTAGATGCTTCAGAGTTCAGCCTGGCACAATATTCCTGGACAAAAGCTGTCAGGCTAGAACCACACGTTGGTTTAGATATTTTTCTCCGTTTAAATAGATGGGTCTGAGTATAGGAATGTTGTTTTTAAATATACCAAGAGAGTAGGCGGGGTGAAAATACAAAGTGCATCCACTGCTCATCTAAACCACCATCACATGAACACTTGAGAAGTCAGCCCTGCTAAGGCATGAGTTTCTGCTGCATTCACACTGAAAGTAATCATCAACAAAGCAATCCAGAGCCTGTCATTTTATCTCATTAGCTTTTTCAACAACCATGGCTGCCAGCTAGGTCAAGATTAGGGCTGCTGGCATCGCATTTTAAGTGGGCACAAGAGGGTAACGCTGCATTTTTGTTCCTGGGCCTCCATGGGGGGGGGGCGGGGAGGTCCCTGCTGCATAATCCTTCGATGGAAAGCGGGGGCGGGGTGGGGGACAGAGAAGTGATAATCCTACTTGAAAAGGGATGCTCTGGACCCCACCGACACGTAGCTTCTTGGCTTCGGTGCCTACGGGGCTCACATCTATGCACCTATGTAATTGCACAGCGAAAAAGAGACAGGGAGGGAGAAGCGACCCTTCCTACCCCAACCAGCCCTTCTTCCTCAAGGCTCATAACTGCACGAGGAGCCCCTCCCAACACTAGGCAGAGCCGGGCTTGAGCTGTCAAAGAGCCACTGGCGGGATCCTAGGGCCTCCAGGCAGACCCGGCGGAGCCCCGGCAACGGCTGCTCCCGGGAGCACGGAGGCTCCGAGCCCACCGCTGAAGCCCAGTTCCCGTCAGGACTGTGGAAGGCAGACAGAGCAACCGGTGCCCCTCCCTGGCCAATGCCAGGCCGGCAGCCAGGAGCCGCCAGGAGCCCAGGCCAGCCTAGCGCGCTTCCTCACCAAAGGCTCTGCCCTTCGTCCTCCTCGCTGGCGAACTCGGCGGCCACGGGCCCGTCCGGCCCCAGCAGCTTCTTCTCCGCCAGCACCGGCGCCATCTTGCCAACGGCAGCCACCACAAAGAGTGACCTCATCCGCCCAGGCCCCGCCGAGAGGACCCCGCCTTTCCCACGCGCAGCGCCGAGGACCCCGCGCGTCCTGCCGGGTGCCGAGTCGCCGCCACCCACTCAGGGCCCTTTCTCCGCGCCCAACTCTCGTGGGCACGCTTCGCGCCTCTAGCAGAGTCTTCTCCGTGGGGCCAAGTGGCAGCTTCAAGGTGGCGCTCCTGCCCGACGAGGGGACGGGAGCTTCGTTCTAGTCAGGCAGCGTCCTGGACTCCTAAGGAGCGGTACCATATTCTGGACGATGAGTTCAAGCTTTTTGGGGCCGCCGCCCAGTGTTTGTGCGGAACAGGGACCCCTAGCGGAGACGGAGAGCGGCGCAGACTCTGCCGGCTACGCCCAGGCTTCGTAAAAGAACGCGGCGCAATTGTCGAGGCAAAATTGATTGGAAAGCTTGCATGTTCACAAATTGTGTATCGCATCTACACTCATAAGTGGAGTATAGGGAGGGATGCTGTCACAGATGAGGGGTTGCCCCAAAGGTGCTGAAAACACCAGTTTCTGGGGAACAAGGGTGGGACGGTGCTTCTGCGCTAGTGGTGATGTTTGCAGGCTTTCCTTAGGCATCTGGTTGGCACGATGAGAGCAAGCTGCAGGGCACTTCTTAGGTGAACATGCAGTGTATGGAACAGCAAATATTGTATGCAGTATGGAACAGTTGCATCATGTCATAACAGATAGTGAGGTGCGAATTCAAGCCTGCATTAAGTTTGTAAACTATAACAGGCAAAGTTCTCAAGGCAGCTGTCAAAATTTTTAATGCGCCTGATTTGCAAATTCGCCCATTCGATGGAATGATTTAGAACTCAGGTGACAGCTTCACCTTTTGACTGGGCACAATACCAGCAAACATCACAACTGTCCCCATAGGCAGGCTTGTTTATCAGGACTATCCCTGTATGCAGTAGAGCTTATGAGGACTCAGACCCATAAATGGCAGCTTCTGGCCTGGCAGAGTTCCAAATCTTGGATCATAAAGCCAAAGCCCACCACAGGTGGCAGGGCACCACCAGCAGGGCAACCCAGGGGTTTTTGCGTAACTCCCTACAGGTCACCCTGCAAGGCTAACTGTAGGTAAAGAGGTGACCACTAAATGAGAATTAAGGATTGCTCACCAGGGTTAGAGGCTGGCCTCTAGATAAATGCCACATGAAACTGGCCTTACTGACCCTGTGTAAGAATCGGGTTGAGCTGTATACTTACTACAGGGAAAGGGACCAAGTTCTAATATTGTGGCAATTCTTATATTATTAGAGATTATCATCTTGCATTACTACTTCACTTTATTATAATTGCACCTGAACCTTTGGAAACCTAGGCTGGGCACTCAGCTACATTGGCAAAGAAAAAATGCTTCATATGCACTGTTTAAGCATTTTAACACTGTGACATCAGATGGCGTTGTGGAATTCCATTTTTGCTAACCCGGTTTCTCATACATAGTTTGCAGCATGTTTGACTGAAATGCTTATTCAGCCTTGAAATCAACTTCTTTTTCTTGTTCATTTCACAGCAAAATATTTCTCAGAATGGGTGCAGACTTAAATTTGAGAGAATGGGGAGATATTGGTTGTAGAATATATGAGTAAAATCAGAGGAGAGATAGGAAAGGGGGTGCCTATGGTTATACTCAGGGGGACAGGGCACTGGAGGTTGGACATAGCAGATAAGGAAAAGATGGGATAGATAGGTGACAGATCTATCTTCTGATTCTTCTCCCAGCCTATAGGATCTATGTTGCTCTATCAACCATCTGTTTAGAGATTTTTTAAATATCAAGCAGTAAAATTAATGCTTTTAAATAAATAAACCATTCAGCCTGATCAAGTCTGCAACCACCCACAATTTAATCTTGGATGAAGGAACTGACCTAGTATGTATTACAGAAACCTGGGTGGACAAGTTGGGGGTGCGATTGCTCTTACCCAGTTCTGTTCACCTGAGTATTTGGTTCAGAACCAGCATAGGCTGATGGGGTGGGGGTTGCCATGATCCACACAGATTCCATCTCCTTCACCAGATACTGGATCAGAAACACAAAACTGGGATGCTACTGTTATATTATGCACCCCGCTGCCCAACATTATCCCTGCCCAAGCTAACAAAGTTGATTTCTGGGGTGGTACAGGAGAACCCCAGCACTGTTGTTTTGGGGTATTTAAACATTCAAATGGGGACCACCTTATGTAGAGCTGTTTGGGACTGAATCCCTGAATGCTCTGGAGGATTTTCTAGCTGATAGATGGTGATTCTGTCGGAACTCAGGTTTCACTATGAAATGGCAGGATGGAAAGGGTAATAGTAGCAATGGCAGGGAAGGATAAAAAGGAGGAAACCAGTTATACCTTAAATGCTTTTATCCACTGAGAAAGTGAAATGCCCTAATAAACACAAAATGCATATTTAAAGTATAATGATAAGTTTTAGCAATAAACTTGTTTTTAGCAATAAACTTGTTTTTCATTTGTATAGCATTTTCATATTTATTTTTAAAGAACATTTATATCCAAAGCAAGTAAAAATACTGTAAGATAGAATAGTTACCAACTTTCTTGATTATACATATTGATAAATTATATTCAAAATAAATTTACTGATTAAGAGGACTTATAGCACACAAAATAATCAAGTACAAAATGGAGTACTCTCTTTAAAATAAAAATACTTATTACATTTTAAACAAATGAAAAAGAACCAACTTGATCCTGTTTCCTTGACAGAATACACGTAACTTATAAGATGTCATATGTTTTTCTCGTTTTTATTTTTCTGTGAGAGAGAAGAGAAAAAAGGAAACTAGACAAGGCAAATGTCAGTGCATTGGCACAGACAAATATTTGTTATCAAGTTGTGATTCATATGGCTATACAGGCTGGACATATCAGGTGAGAGGAAGGTGTGTGAGAGAAGAATATGGCTTTTTTTAGAGCTCCAGCTCTGTCAGTACTTTATGTTGTGTTAGCAGTCAGAGTCAACATTTGCTTACCTGACAATTTATGTGACCCTGATAAGGGTGGTTTCTGCCATATGTTAGCTGCATGACCTACTGAGGAGAAAGCCAGAACCAGTTGCACAGAAAAGCAGAGCCGCTGGGCTAGTTTTGGCAAGGGACATCTTCAACTGACAGTGCAGCAGACTTTCTTGTATGGAGAAGAAAATGTAAACTGGGTGCAGAGGAATGGGGTGAGCTCCCAGGCTAGTTCTGGGAAGGAGGCATCCCAGGCTTGGAGCATCCACTTGTCAGGTGGCAATAGTAGTTTTGTGTGGAAATTTTCACGGGATGCCACAGTGCTGCTTTACATCTTGAATAACTTCCATCACCAAAGGAGAAAGGAACACTGGGCATAATTCCATTAAATGGGTGGAGCTAATCCAGGCCCTCTCAACAATTGTCTCATTGCTACAGTACAGATCAGGTGTCTCTGACTCCCGGTCAGTAACATTCTCCCTGCTGAAATACAGAAGGTTCCATTGGTATTGGCGTTTCACCAACTCTTGAAGACATACCTGTTTGGACAAACATTTTCCTGCTATCCTGATTTGATTGCTGCTTTAACTGTTTTAGCTATTGTGCTGTTCTGATGGGCTTGCTTAGGTATATATTTTAATTATGGATGTTTTAATGTAGTTGTTGTACTAATTATTTTAATTACAGGTCGCTGTATTTTTATAATTGGCTTTATAGTACAGTGGTACCTCTGGATACGAACAGGATCCATTCCAGAGTCCTGTTTGCATCCAGAGCAGAAGACAACCCGCGTCTGCACGTGCGCGGGTCGCGATTTGCTGCTTCTGCGCATGCGTGTGACATAATTTTGACCATCTGCGCATGCGCGAGTGGCGAAACCCGGAAGTGACACGTTCTGTTACTTCTGGGTCGCCATGGAGCGCAACCTGAAAACGCTCAACCTTAAGCAACTTCAACCCAAGGTATGACTGTATTTTTCTTATTTTGTTGGCTTTTATTCACTTGAAAATGGCTGCTTACCCGGTCACAGGGGTGGGTTGCTGTTGCAGCCTCTTGCGCCAGGCCCCTCCCCCTTGGGAGCAACATCAGGGCTATGCAGCTGGCTGTGGGGAATTCCCAGGCCAGTCACGAGAGATTGGTGGGCTTTCCCACCATAGGCTATTTGATTCCTGGCCAATCCAGCCAGGCCAGGTGGAGCCAATACGCCCAACCTCAGGACAAATAAATGAAACATTTTCTTGAGAACAGCCTTGGTATTTCTTCTTGAAATGAAATGTACTATCTAAATGCTTTTATGGAAATGGTCTCATTGTAATGAGAGCCAGTGTGGTGTAGTGGTTAAGAGCAGCGGACTCATAATCTGGTGAACTGGGTTTGCTTCCCTGCTCCTCCACTTGCAGCTGCTGGGTGACCTTGGGCTAGTCACACTTCTTTTAAGTCTCTCAGCCTCACTCACCTCATGGAGTGTTTGTTGTGGGGGAGGAAGGGTAAGGAGATTGTTAGCCACTTTGAGACTCCTTAGGGTAGTGATAAAGCAGGATATCAAATCCAAACTCTTCTTCTTCATTGGTTATAAACAATAAAATTGATTGAAGTACAATCAATTAATATTATTGCAAAATACTATTGAGTCCCAGTGATGATATTTGAGTTTAATATAACCATACTTTCATAGTTTACACTTACAGAAGTAAATGGTTACTTGGATTCAAGTTCTGGTTTTTACTCAGTGAAAGCCACTCCCATTGTAGGGGCAAGTGTCATTATTTGCATAGTCCTGCCTCCAACACTAATGGATAACCACTATCCACTGAAGAGAAATAATTTTCAAAGTCAGCCCAATGGTTCTTTCCTTTCCTCTCATCCTATCCCAAAGGTGTAAAATACTAGCACAAAATTAATCTGAAATATTACCTGTAAGTGGCAGTATTTCTTAGCAAGGTCAACATTTGTCCTTCCCTTCTGAAATGGGTAAGTCCATAAAATTAAATTCCAATGATGGCCCATTTTCTTTACACCATCCAAAAGAAATCTTATTTCTTCTGATGTAAAATTTTTCCTAGTTCTCCGTTTGCTTTTTTCAACAGCTGCTGCAGGTATATCTGGCAGATGAATATCAGTTTCCTGCATCATTAATGAAAACAGTACACATTCGGCAGATGTACCAGAGCTCAATGGTAACATGCATACAAGGAAATAAAGAAGATCCTATGTTCAGTCCCAAGACCAACACAAGCATTGTACAGGGATGTATTTCCCCAAAGTGGGGCTACCAGAGCTTTGGTTAAACTATTTGTTTGTTTGTTTATTAACAATAGCTTGTGGTTTTACGGATATCCTTTCATCAGTTATGAATAATATTTATCAGTGTGCTGAGGCCAGGTCTCAGTTTAGAAATTAACACTTATTACAAATAACACTGTCATATGTACTAGAACATATACACAAATGTTAACATGCAGAACATTTGCTATTGAGGTGTCCATACCCCATCTTTAAATGAAAAAGTATGATCTTCATTCAGATCCTGATCTCTAAGCCTGTGTTTCTGTTGGATTATTTGTTTCTTTGAATATGCATCCTGTTTTGTTTGAAGATCTGCTGTTTGAAACAAAACATTTGCTTATTTAAAATTACTGAAAGTTATGGAAGACAAAGGGCAGAGCTAGATTTTATGAGAGAAATGCAGGGCTCCCCAAATCCTGTGTTTTCCATCACAGCTATGGGGATCTTTTGGCCTTTCATATGTTGCTGATCCATGGCACTGGCTGTGCTTGTGGGGGCTGATGGAAGTTGTAGTACAGCAACATCTGGAGGGCCAAAGGTTCCACATACCTGCTTTATCATGATGCTAATGCTGGCATAGGCAGCCTTTGTAGGGCAGATTTCGTGGGCAGGCTTAACCCTTTTCCCAGCTGCTGAGTCTCCCCTGCAAAGGTATCCCTGGACATGTTATTTTACTGCCCCTCCCCCCAGGTTTCATGATTAGTAGAAGCCTGGTTGCAACGGAAAATGAACCAGGGAGGGCTCTGGGAGGAGGAAAATCAGCTAACTTGGGGGATCTGTGGTTGAAGTCAGGAGATGACACATCCATTGAATTGAATTGAATTGAATTGAATTGAATTGAATTGAATTGAATTGAATTGAATTGAATTGAATATTGGCATATATTTGCATTCTAATTGCTTCTTTTATTTCTTACATTTCATTTTATTGTATTTTATTGTATTATAATTTAAATTATATGAAATATAATAAAATACAGTATATAAAAAATTAAAAGGCAATAAATATATACCAGTAATTAAAAATCATGCAGCGTATTGCACAGCATATTACAATTGCTGCAACAGGCAGAAAAATCATTAAGTGGTCTGCCAAGACCCTCAGCAATTTTCAAGTGGTTGGGGGGGGGGGTTGGAAACCACTGGGCTTGAGCATGCTCCACATGAGATTTTATGAAAAATGATTACTATTACCATTACAGTCTGTAGAAGTATTCTTGCTAGAGATAATAGATCTTTTTATCTTCCTTTTATATTTCAGTTCAGTTTCTAGAGTAACTTTGTGTTGTTCACATAGATATTGACAAGACCGCAAAATCTTGCTAAAATTTCGGCTGTTTAAGGGAATTCCTACAGTTATGCAACCTGAAAGATATAGAATATTACTAAAATATCATGTGACTCTTTAGAAAATGCATTTTAAAAAGGATTTCAGGCTGAGTTTTTCATATCTGCTTTTAGTAAATTGTGATTTATATATTCTGGTCTTTGCAGGTTTAACATCAGTAAATCTAGCAAGTACTTTTTGGAAATTCATTGGTAAACCTAATATTGAACCAGTAAATTGAATAATAGAATTGTAGAGTTGGAAGTGGCCTTGTTATTGCTCAAATATTCAAAATTGTGGAGTGGGATCCTTCTTTGTTTAGATTTCCAAAACAAAATTGCTAATTTTTAAGACACAATACAAAGTGATTGCGTCTTTAAATGTAAAAAAAAATTCTGGCATTTTAAAGAAAAGAACTACAGTAGTACCTCGGGTTAAGAACTTAATTCGTTCTGGAGGTCTGTTCTTAACCTGAAACTGTTCTTAACCTAAGGTACCACTTTAGCTAATGGGGCCTCCCGCTGCAGCCGCACGATTACTGTTCTCATCCTGAAGCAAAGTTCTTAACCCGAGGTACTATTTCTGGGTTAGCAGAGTCTATAACCTGAAGCGTCTGTAACCCGAGGTACAGTGGTGCCTCGCAAGACGAAAAGAATCCGTTCCGTGATTCTCTTCGTCTAGCGGTTTTTTCGTCTTGCGAAGCAAGCCCATTGACGGCTTAGCGGCTTAGCACTATTAGCGGCTTAGCAGCTTTTAGTGGCTTTTAGCGGCTTATCAGCTTAGCGGATAAGCGGCTTAGCGGCTTAGAAAAGGGGGGGGAAGGGGGGGAAGTCGGAAAAACTCGCAAGACATTTCATCTTGCGAAGCAAGCCCATAGGGAAATTCGTTTTGCGAAGCGCCTCCAAAACGGAAAACCCTTTCGTCTAGCGGGTTTTTCGTCTTGCGAGGCATTCGTCTTGCGGGGCACCACTGTACCACTGTATCTGTTAGTGTCTGGAAGCCTAATTTAGGCTTTTTACAAAACAGAACAACAACAAAATTACCTGTGCACTGCAACTCTGCTATTTTAGAAGCAGACAGATTACAGTTTATCCTCCTGCTTGTTATTCTTGAACATAATGGATCTATAAAAGAGAAATGTTGTTGGATTAATATGAAACATATGGTTAAGAATTCAGATGTTATGGATGTTATGTATGTTATAGACCATAATAACACAAAATTAAGATAAAGATAAATAAGAAGTTGCTATACTAAGCTATTTAGCCAGCATACCAGATGAAATTTCTAAGGCATCCCTTTAGTTAAGGTGGGTAGCCAACAAAAAAGTCCAACAATATGTCTCAAAATTCTGTTTATAAAAATGACACCTGTTAGGGTACGTCCATTATAGCATCAGCCTTAGCATCTAATTTTCCGCTTTGTGGAGCTTGGGTTACTATTACAGCCTTAACTCTGGTCTTAAAATAATTGAATACAAATGTGCTTATATTTTAAAGGCAACAGACATTTATTATCATGAATAGTTTTAACAATAAAAAGTCATACTAGATTATGAAATTTAAGACAAATTCATCATTGAATATGTGATGGAGTAATAGTATTATTCCACACAGGGAAATATGTAGCATGCTTGGACAACATATAATGAACAATATACGTATAACATATTGGCTTTGTTTAGATGTCATGCTAAACCATAGTTTAGCACCACATGCATTTTAGCATAACATGCATAAGCTATAGCATACCTTGAAAGATATAGAATATTACTAAAATAGCATGTGACTCTTTAGAAAATGCATTTTAAAAAGGATTTCAGGCTGAATTTTTCATATCTGCTTTTAGTAAATTGTGATTTATATATTCTGGTCTTTACAGGTTTAACATCAGTAAATCTAGCAAGTACTTTTTGGAAATTCATTGTTAAACCTAATATTGAACCAGTAAATTGAATAATAGAATTGTAGAGTTGGAAGTGGCCTTGTTATTGCTCAAATATTCAAAATTGACTAAACATCAGGAAGAACTTTCTGACATAAGAGCTGTTCAACAGTGGAATGGACTCCCTTGGGAGGTTGTGGACGCTCCTTCCTTGGAGGTTTTTAAGCAGAAGTTGGATGGCCATCTGTCATGGATGCTTTAGTTGAGCTTCCTGCATTGCAGGGATGGGGGTGGATAATTAGATGAGCCTCAGGATGCCTTCTGACTATAGTTTTATGAACCACAGTGTGTTGCTCCAACCAACACAACACACCACTTTTAACCAAATGTAAAAAGCAAAAGGTTTTGACTGCTTCTTTTGGCTATTCAGGAGAGGAGAGCAGGGACCAAGTGCACAAGCCCAAGGCTTAGCATGATATGCAAATGCAACCAATAAGTATGGTATATGGTAAAGATATATATCTGCTTATTTTTCATCCAATTTAAAATAAACTAATTTCTAACAACGATCAACTTAGTAAAATGTCAGAAATTGAACACTTTTGATTAACAGTACCTACCTGTATTTTGTACCAGTTCAGTTCTTCTTTTACCTGCAATATCTGTCTGTTTACACAAAAATTCACTAAAAGAATAAGAAAGACATTCTTAAAACTTGACCTAATATATATTTCATTGTGTTGTATCATGCTTCTCGACTCCCACAATTTTCCACATAGCACTGCAGTGAATAATGCTAACCAGGAAAAGGGGGGCATGTTTCATATGCACATTGAAGCTTGGGATAATTTTATTTATTGTCTACATTTATCTGATATAAATCATTTTCTTACACTTCGCTTCAAATAAAAATTCTCAGGGTAGCTTCCACACATGAGGCTATTCCAGTAGCCTGAAGAAGTTCAAAAGCTGAAAGTAAAAGGTTTCATTTTGAAAGAGGTCTCCAGCTCCCTGTATATTCCAGATGGAATTTCAGTCCATTAGAGTTCATGACAAAGTTTAATAATATTAAATGCAGTTTGCTAATTTGATTCACAATCAGGATTTAAAAGTATCAATTTAAAATTGTATGTAGGATCCAAGATACAATACCTTAGCTGTACTTCAGACTTGCTAGATTCACCAACAGTGTTTTTATCTGTAATATGTTTATGTTGGTGGGTTATGTTGGGTGTCCTCATTTTATCAGCTGCATGAAGATTAAGTTCATTTCGACTGACTGAAGCATCAGTTGGATTCCTATTGGCAGGCTTTAGAAATTCATTCTTTGAATAGTCTTTTACAAATGTAGTAGCAATCGGTTTAGCAGACATAGGATCTAGTAATTGTTGGTTCACTTCTGTATGTGTTATGTCACTTGAATTTGGCTTGCTTGCATTTTCTTTAAGATGCATAGGGGTAGTCTGCAGTATCACTTCTTTGGGAATATCATCAATTAATATTTGTCTTCTCACTTTTTTCTGTGTTTAAAAAAATAGCAATTGAAGGTCATACAAAATACATCCAGCGGGTGGGGGAGGGTGGAAAAACATGGCTACTTATATTGAAGGTTCAAGGCAGGGATGATCAACTCAGGGAGTTGACTTGACCTAGTTTCACACCTATTCGTAAAAGCCAAACTTTGTGGATTAGAATGAAAACATCATTCACACCCCATTACTTCTTTCATAATCTTATTTAACATTTCAGGTATGTATTTTTCCAGTGTTGTTTCCCTTTAAGTTGAAGTCAATTTTACTTTGCTGAACTCAGTACTCATTTTGACAATTGCATTTTGGTTCCACAAATTTAATATTACTGCATATATACTTTGAAGCAAGAAGTATTTGTCAAATTCAGGTCAAATTGTTGTTGTTGTCTTTTCATGCTCAAGTCCCTTCAAAATAAGCAGCTGAAAATACTGCATAAAAACAAGACTGGGGCATAAAAATAATGAAACCTAAGAAATCATCCAACACAAACAAGACTTAGCGTTCCAATGCATTTCAGAATGTGTAAACAGATAAGAAAGATGTTTCTTCCTGTGATATCCTAACCTTCACAGATCAAATTAAAATATTTTTAAAAATTAATAATTCACTACTGGAAACAACTGGAATTAAATTACTGAGGGAAAGCATGTGATCACAGAAGTTCATGTTGAATCACCATGACTATGTGGCTGAATATGGGGGAGCAATAATTTTACAGGTGGGTAGGATATTTTATCTGAAGTACTATAAGCAGCTGAAATATGTTTGTTTGCATAACAAAGAATGGCCATGTTTGTGAATTTACACAGGCTAGGAATACTAGAATAGAAACAAACATCTTTAGCTAAAAAGTGAAGCCAAGGCAGGATGGAAGCTTGAAAAAGGTGCTGTTCCCCACAGAAGGTATACCATAAACTCGTTTTTGCTAGCCCTACCTTCTGGACTGACTGGGAGGAATAACCCAGATGATGATATCCTCCTTCCACCACAGGAAAATACCAGACTTATGCTTCCCTTTTTTAATTCATTCAGACACCATTTTCTTGCATAGAACTATTCCTCTGTTTTTAACATTCTGCATCCATTCTTATTTTTATAAAACAACTCCCCCCCCCCCCAAGAACCACCTGTTGTTGGTCATTTTCAAGTCCTTCGATTCTACGTAAAATTTCTTTGGCTTTGTCCCAGTAGTCTTCAAGGATCATCTCTCTGTTCTGCCAATCAACCTTCAACTGTTCTGCATCATCCAGTTTTAATGAATGTTTTCCTAGCTTCAGTGACAACTTCTCAGCTTTAGGAAAAGTTAGAATAAGGCACGGTAAGCTGGCTTTATAAAAACAGAATTATATTTCATGCTACTTGCCAAAGTCTTAAAATGTTGGCTCCCAATGAGAGTGACTTATTTAAGATGTGTTTTATTTTGCCTTTTACATCTCTCTGCAGTATCTAAAGGACCTTATACAAATACAGCCCCAGACATACTTCCTTCATTAATATTTCTGCTTCATCAAGGGAAGATGGAAGCAAGAAGAGATCAGATTAAAAAGTAGAAGAAGGTGGTTGGGAAGCTCTAACCTGGGTGAAATAGGAAATTTTGCAGATAAAGCAAATGGGCAAGTGGCTAATGGGCAAGAAGATATTCACAAATCTGCCCTATAAGTTTTTTAAAACAGTAATGAAAATAATCTTACTGATCTGTTTGCAATTTTGCAGCACAAAGGTAGCAGCCTTATTTAGTTCTTCATCCTGCGATTCAGTTAGTGCCTGAATCATAAGTGGAAGGCCATTGTTCTTGACCAGAGCAAATTGATTTTCCTCTAAAAAAAAAATACCATTAGTTTCTTGGAACATATTTGTCCAAACTGTACAGTTGTAACAGTACCTCTTATCATATTTGGAAGAATAAGCAATAAAATTACAATGGGATAAAGTTATATTGAATTTTCAGCCCAACTTCAGTTAGTCATATCTAACTTATTTGCATACGCTCAGTAACATGTTGTAGTGTGACTTCATTTACATGAATCTGTCCTATTAGTTTTAATGGAAATATTGCATAGTGCCTTTTTAAGACTTCAGTGTTAAAGCAGAAATTTATACTTAGCTACCACTAATAACTCTAACTTGGCTTTGACAGTTGATTATCAGGATTTTGTAGAAGTTCCTAGATCCTGCACTAGAAATAACCACTAATGAAAAAGATGCCTAATCATAATCCTTTTTATAGTACAAACCTAACCATGTTTACTTAAAAGTAAGTTTCACTGAGTTCAATGGGGCTTAGTCCCAGGTAAGTGGATATAGGATTGTAGCCTAAATGTAGTAAGTTTCAAAATGATGAATTTTTTTATTTGTTATTTTATTTCAATGAGGGATAAAGCAGCTTGTTAAAACCAACCATGCATTACTCTAGCAACATCAGGTTTGGTATCTTCATAGGTTATTATTAAGCACAGTAATTGTGCACTGGAATTCTAATACAAACTGCATTTGAATGCAACATCTAACATGTTCAATTTAAGAAAGACAGAACCAGTATCCTACCGCAGCCATCTGTACAGTGTCCAAGGGTAAGTATAATACTATTTTTTTCTCCCGGATCCAGATGTTTGTAAGAAAGCAGTGTTAGGAGATTTGGCACAATATTATACCTTGACAGGTTAATTCCAACAGCAGCTATTGGTACAAAATAAATTTAAAAGAAAAAAACAGCCATTAAACTCAACATGCAGTAAAGAAATGTACAGTGGTACCTCAGGTCAAGTACTTAATTCGTTCCTGAGGTCTGTTCTTAACCTGAAACTGTTCTTAACCTGAAGCACCACTTTAGCTAATGGGGCCTCTTGCTGCCGCCGCGCCGCCAAAGCACGATTTCTGTTCTCATCCTGAAGCAAAGTTCTTAACCCGAGGTACTATTTCTGGATTAGCGGAGTCTGTAACCTGAAGCGTCTGTAACCTGAAGTGTATATAACCCGAGGTACCACTGTACTTTTATAGAGCGCCTGTTCCATCCTTTCTTCAAGTTATCTCAAGCTTTCATCCAATACCAGGTACAACACTTAACTACAAGATTTGTGAGGACTGGGAATTAGAAGAATTTGCAACTCCCTTCCCCTCCTTGCAGGATCCTTAACTTATTTTGATGATATTTAATGTTTGTCATGTTAATAATAATAATAATAATAATAATAATTTATTATTTATACCCCGCCCATCTGGCTGAGTTTCCCCAGCCACTCTGGGCGGCTCCCAATCAGTGTTAAAAACAGTACAGCATTACATATTAAAAGCTTCCCTGAATAAATAAAGTCAGAAGCCAAGGCAGATCCTGGTAATATAAGTAATGAATGATCTGAGAATACCTAATTCTATAGGGAAGGGACGCAGGTGGCGCTGTGGGTTAAACCACAGAGCCTAGGACTTGCCGATCAGAAGGTCGGTGGTTTGAATCCCCGCGACAGGGTGAGCTCCCATTGCTCGGTCCCTGCTCCTGCCAACCTAACAGTTCTAAAGCACGTCAAAGTGCAAGTAGATAAATAGGTACCACTACGGCGGGAAGGTAAACGGCGTTTTCGTGCGCTGCTCTGGTTTGCCAGAAGCGGCTTAGTCATGCTGGCCACATGACCTGGAAGCTGTACACCGGCTCCCTCAGCCAATAAAGCGAGATGAGTGCTGCAACCCCAGAGTCAGTCACAACTGGACCTAATGATCAGGGGTCCCTTTACCTTTACCTTAATCCTATAGGGAGGCATGGACCTAACTAGAGCCTGGATGCACCCTTACAAGCTTCACTTTCTGTTAATATGTTTATATCAAAAGATATTTCAATCTGTTCACTCACAGTTGTCGGCAATACAGGCATCAATCGTTTTTGTCACCACTACGGCAAGTTTCGTGCTTGCAACTGAATTGTGTCTCAATTTCACAAGAAGCTCATCCAAAACAGCTAATCCACCAACAGAAGCAAAAAGTTGCTGCATTCTTGCTTGAAGAAACAAAACAAACCATAACAATTACCAGTCATGCTTCTCTCGTAGTTTGCTTTAAGCTAAAGTTTTCTAGGCTTTCTGTCAAATGCAGAAGGTCTCCAGTTCAATCCCAAGCATCTCCAGGTAGGGCTGGGAAGGACCCCTGTCTGAAATCCTGGAGACACTCCAATGCAATGTAGATGATACTGAGCTAGACAGATCAGTGCTCTGACTCAATGTAAGAAAACTTTTGTAAATTAATTTTAAGAGAAATTATTCACAAAAATTACTTTTATCATGATCTCAATTCATCCCTTCATCAAATTGTTTCCTGCAGCAACCATTCCATCTGGTTATTACAAACCCTCCAGCATTTCTCAGATGAAAATAGGGACGTCCTATTCCATAATAATAATTTTACTATTTACATCCCACCCATCTGACTGGGTTGCCCTAGCCACTCTGGTTGGTTTCCAACATATATAAAAACATAATAAAACATTAAACATTTTAAAACTTCCCTATACAGGGTTGCTTTCAGACGTCTCAGAGGTCAGATAATTCCATGCCCTCCAAAATTTCTCTGATAAAAATAGGGACATTCTAAGGAAAAGCGGGACGCGGGTGGCGCTGTGGGTAAAACCTCAGCGCCTAGGGCTTGTCGATCGCATGGTCAGCGGTTCGAATCCCCGCGGCGGGGTGAGCTCCCGTCTTTCGGTCCCAGCTCCTGCCCACCTAGCAGTTCGAAAGCACCCCTAAGTGCAAGTAGGTAAATAGGTACCGCTTTATAGCGGGAAGGTAAATGGCGTTTCCGTCTGCTGCACTGGTGCTGGCTCGCCAGAGCAGCTTCGTCACGCTGGCCACGTGACCTGGAAGTGTCTCCGGACAGCGCTGGCCCCCGGCCTCTTAAGTCAGATGGGCGCACAACCCTAGAGTCAGACACAACTGGCCCGTACGGGCAGGGGTACCTTTACCTTTAAGGAAAAGCAGGACATTCTGCCGGTTTCTGTAATTCCGGCATTGTCTCTGGAAAATAAGAACACTTGGAAGGTCTGTTATTATATAACACTATGAAAGAGCTGGTACCTGAATGTACTGTTTTTCCTCTGAGTTTTCTGTTTTGTATCAAGACTGAAAGCCATTATTTTAAACTCTAAACTGCCCTGAATGCTTTGGTAGAAAGGCAACATATATATATTTACTATTTTAACAAATGAATATATAGTGATTTCTAGAAAATGCAATGCAAGCTAGAGAGGATGTGCCAACTCACTGTGCCATGGAAAAGCCCTGCCCTCCTCTCTTTAAAGCAATACCTGGTTCCACTGTAAGTTCTAGAATTTGAAGATGATAATATCACCAAAGTAGTTGCCCTATTTCTGTGCAGAAGATGCATGAAATTAAGCACTAGAAATGGCAAAAGAAATCCCAGCAGGCTTTTCACAGAAAAATAATGTGCTGGTACAATGGTTGATACTTACAATTATTTGCAACTGTGAGCCCAATGAATGAACATACTGGGCGAACTATCTCAGGCTTTATACTACTTTGCAGCCAGTCTTTTGCATGAGGAAAAACCAAACTGCAAACTTTCTGATTCTCCTCTGTTGGTGACAAAACAATGGCACACTTAGATCTGCATTGAAAAATACTTGTATTTTTACTCACTGTCATCAAACAAATAATGAAAGGAAATGTTTAACAAAAAAAAATTACCATTCTGGGGATTATTTACGCTTGCACAGAGAGCACTGCAAGTTGAAGACCACAGATGATATTCGTTAATTTTTTGATCCAAAAATTTCACATCACATACTGAAAGACTTGTTCTGTTAGGAAATTAAAACAAAAACATAACAAATAGCAATTAAAGCTTGGGGGAGGAATTTTCAGTTTAGTACAACATTCTTGCTTTATTACTTACCTGAATAATTGAAGCACAGCATTAAGGCAACCAGACTCTCTCGCATACATCTGCCCACGCTCTATAAAATGACCACATTTTGGCATGTAAAGATTTAAAATAAAATATATTAAGTATTTCAAATATTAAGCAATCAATAATTCAGTGAAATCTTAGAACTGTTTCACACATTATGTGGTATGAAACATGCTTGTCACGGAGGGCCTCTTTAGACACTTTTTATTGTGCATTCATGACAATTTGTGCTCATGATGCTAGCAGGGTGGTCATAAGTGATCTTACTTTGTGAGGGGAACTACAGTACCCAGAATTCTTTGTGGTGGAAAGGCAGTGGCGTAGTGTGGTGGTGTAGGGGGGGCCGGCCGCACCGGGCGCAACATCTGGGGGTTAGGGTTAGGGATAGGGTTAGGGGGCGCAAATCCAGGGTTAGGGGGCGCAAATTACTTGCCTTGCCCCGGGTGCTGACAACCCACGCTACGCCACTGGGAAAAGGTATAGCGTGTACACAGCATGGTAGCATTGAGAAAGCATCTCAGAAAAATCTAAAGCAGAATAAATCAACCAGTAATGCACTTTATTGTGTCAAGGATATGTTGCTGAATACACCCACAATCAATCACATGTCTGCAAGGGCCCTGAGTATACACCTGCAGGGAAGAGCAGCTAAACTTAAAATGTAATATATGAAATATATAGACCATAGTGATTTATGCACTGCTACAGCTGAGCATATCCTTAGAAAATATAGTAGTTAAACTTGCTTAAGTACCTGTGAATAGCAATAGGATTTATAAGCACATTATCTGTGAATGGAAGTCTAATTGACCTAATTGCAGTTAATATTCATCTGGAGGCTACTCATCATAATTTAAATTGTGTTTGTGTGTGTGTAACTGCAATTTCCTTACATGCAGCGGGGGGGGGGGGTACTTACTGTTATTTGAAACCAGTGCTATTAAGAAATAAACAGACATTCTTTTCAAATTCACACTGGAATCGTTATTAGTTAGGTGCCTGTGAAGGTCTTCAAATGATCCAGAAGTGCATAACGTCTGTTGGCAGAATACTGAAACAAAATAGATATTCCTCTGAGAAATTTATGTGTTATATTACATTAAATTTAATAAAGCAAACAGAATCAAACTTTCTTATAAATTCTAGAATAATTGTGGGTATCTGTATCTGTTGTGGGGGGGGAGTGATTCAAATAATAGTAGCCCTTGGAGATTAAAAAAACTCAATGTTGCCATTTTAATGGCAGAGTTGTGTTCTTTTGTATAGACACTGACCTATTTCTATTGACCGCCAAAATATTTTTTGGCTACAAGGTGGGTGAGCAGGGGACACTTAACATACGTAACAGTGGGGATGAGACATTTATACACAACTTGTCCTTGTTGTTTAGTCGTTTAGTCGTGTCCGACTCTTCGTGACCCCATGGACCAGAGAACGCCAGGCACTCCTGTCCTCCACTGCCCCCCGCAGCTTAGTCAGACTCATGCTGGTAACCTCAAAAACACTATCCAACCATCTCGTCCTCTGTCGCCCCCTTCTCCTTGTGCCCTCCATCTTTCCCAACATCAGGGTCTTCTCCAGGGAGTCTTCTCTTCTCATGAGGTGGCCAAAGTACTGGAGCCTCAGCTTCACAATCTGTCCTTCCAGTGAGCACTCAGGGCTGATTTCCTTCAGAATGGAGAGGTTTGATCTTCTTTCAGTCCATGGGACTCTCAAGAGTCTCCTCCAGCACCATAATTCAAAAGCATCAATTCTTCGGCGATCAGCCTTCTTTATGGTCCAGCTCTCACTTCCATACATCACTACTGGGAAACTTGTCCTAGTGCTGTTCAAAATCTAAATGAACCCACTGATGACACCCATCTCCGTTTCTCTATATTATCTGAATGTACAAGCGTTTAACTGATGTTTGGATGTGGTGGTGTGATAATGAAGACTGAATCCTGATAAGATGGAGACTCTATGGACAGAGGTGTCCTGCCTGGTGGGGCAGAGCCTCAGTGCTAGCTTCCTGCCAAGAGTGCTGCCACTGCTTACCAAGAGGGGAAGGGGCAAGGTGGCAGGGAGGTCAAAATGATGCAGGCACTGGTGGAACCAATCCCAAACTTCCACTCATGAACGTAAGAAAATAAGCAGAGCCTGCTGTGCCAGGCCAATTACCCACCTAGTCCAGCATCTTGTTTTCATAGTGGCCAACCAGATGTCTGAGGAAAACCAGCAAGCAAGACCCAAGAACATTTTGCCTTCCTGTGGGTTTCCCACAACTGGTATTTATTTTTATTATTTTTTATTATTATTAAAATTTTTATTACATTTTCAGTTTACAGAAAAGAAAAAGAAGAACAAACCAGAAAAAAGAAAGAAAGAAAAACAATCCAACTTTCAAAATACATTTTTAGGTTACTAACTGGACTTCCCCACATCTCCCTCACCCTGCGTTCTTTACAATAAACATATCAGCAAATTATTACCTTGTTTCGTATCTTATTTATATCTTTCAGAGTGTTTTACTTCTAAATTTAAAGTACCTTTTGTCAAATATTTATACCTTAAGATAATACATAAAATAACTTTAAATTTCAACTTTTTCTTACTTATAACTTAACTTTCTATTTTCCTAATCTAATTGCAGGAGCTAAAATTTCCAAGTCATGCAGATTCTTAACATTCATACAACTTATAATGTTTTTGTAAATAGTCCTTAAATTTCTTCCAGTCCTCTTCCATTGTCTCTTCTCCCAGATCTCGGATTCTGCCAGTCATTTCAGCCAGTTCCATATAGTCCATCAACAGCGTCTGCCACTCTTCCAGCGTGGGAAGGTCTTGTATCTTCCAATATTTTGCAATGAGTATTCTTGCTGCTGTAGTTGCATACATAAAAAAAGTTCTATCCTTCTTTAACACCTTTTGGTCCACAATGCCCAGGAGGAAGGCCTCTGGTTTCTTAGGGAAGGTGTATCTAAACACCTTTTTAAACTCATTATAGATCATTTCCCAGAAGGCCTTCACTTTTGGACAAGTCCACCAAAGATGAAAGAATGTCCCTTCAGCCTCCTTACATTTCCAACATTTATTATCAGACCGATGATATATTTTTGCAATTTTGACTGGGGTTATGTACCACCTATATATCATTTTCATAATATTTTCCTTCAGGGCATTACATGCCGTGAATTTCATTCCAGTGGTCCATAACCTTTCCCAGTCTTCTAACATAATGTTGTACCCAATATCCTGAGCCCATTTTATCATGGCTGATTTGACTATCTCATCCTGGGTGTTCCATTTAAGCAGCAAGTTATACATTCTCGAAAGCGCCTTGGTCTTAGGTTCTAACAGTTCTGTCTCTAATTTCGATTTTTCCACCTGGAATCCTATTTTTTTGTCTGACTTAAAAACCTCTTGAATTTGAGCATAATGAAACCAGTCTTGCACCCTATTCTTTAATTTTTCAAAGCTCTGCAGCCTCCAATTATCTCCAATTTTTTCTATTATTTCCCCGTATTTCGGCCATCCGGCCTCCATATTGGGTTTTTTTCGAACCTTGGCCTCCGCTGGTGATAACCACCTCGGGGTCTTACCTTCCAATAAGTCTTTGTATTTTGTCCAGACCATAAATATAGCTTTCCTGACAATATGGTTTTTAAACATTTTATGAACCTTTACCTTATCGTACCACAAATATGCATGCCACCCACAACTGGTATTTAGAAGCATTATTGCAATAGCCTTGTCTGCTGTTTGAAGTTTTGTTTCTCAAACCAACTTCCTGCTGATTAGAGTCCTTAAGGTGTTCCTAATTCATCCCTAGCCAGGATGTGAACACTTTAGCATAAGGTAAAGAATCCCTGCACCATCAGCACATAAATGAATGAAACTGCACTGATGTGAACAGTTAGTGGGGAAAGAGCTGTGAAATGCATGGGAAATGGGGGAAGAATTTCACTGAAGGTGGCAATGTGAACACAGCCTAAGAGTGTGTTTTTTTTTACCAGTTTTGGCTGGTGCACCTGTTCCTGAATAAGCACAGCTTGACCACAGGAAGCTATATATTTGTAACCTCAGTATTGGATTACTGCAATGTGCTCTATTTGGGGCTGCCCTTAAGATTGCTACAGAAGCTGCAGCTAGTTCAGAATGCCATGGGTAGGTTGAAAGGGGAGCATGTAATGCACCCATTGAAGAAGCTGCACTCACTGCCATTTTGCTACAGAGTCAAATGTAAGCTTTTGTTGTTAGTATATGTACTTGAAAACTATAGTCTTTTGCAGAAATAAAGCAAAACATGAAAACTTAGTATCTTCAAATGTGATAATATAATGATATGAAAAGAATACAATTGTGCATTACCATTATTCTCAGCTAAACCTCCTAATGTAAATAAGGCAGCTTCCTTTACCATGCTGTGCACACTTGACTTTGCAAGGTTATATACAAACATCAAACCACCTATTTCTCGAAAATAATCACTTGCATCACCTAGAAAAGACAGAAACAATGGGGAAAGTGTCAACTTTTAAAGGAATATATTTTAATAAAACATGGAGCAATGCAACTAGAACTCAACATCTTACTGTTTTGTTGACAGGCCGAATAAATAGTAACCAATGCCTCTTTCTGAGTAGTAGGATGATCCATTTGATATTTTAGACATTCAAGTAGTAAATTCAGATCAGTTTTCATCTCTGTAAGGATAAAGCAAATAGTTTTTCAAATTATTTTACATAAATTTTATTTTCATACACAATTAAAACTGCTGATTAATTAACAGCCAGAATCCCATTACCCTTGGCAATCCCAACAGAGCTGGCTCAGAGTCCAGTAGATTCTGGGCCCAGCCCAGCCCCCAAAACTACATTTTGGGAGTTTCCACTGGCTACCACCAGTTAGGTGAGCACATTGAGCACTCCTCATTTATGGGGTTTCTCAGTGACATATGTCAGTGGAGTCAGGCAGTGCTAGGCAGAAGGACATATCCAACATTGTAGATCAGGTGCTTGGATCTCTGCAAAAGACTATATCTTTTTCTTACTTCCATTTGAAGATTAGCCTGGCAGACTGCTAAAATAATGAAAAGTAACATGGATATAAAATAATTTTGGCAAATTTACCACATGGTATTTTCTGATCTTTTCCATTTTCCATTTTGACTGTATTATTTTCCTTAGCCTTTAACTGCAAAACAGAGGAGGGGTGGTTATTCACTGTCTCTGTTATCAAAGCACAATTTTGGATTTTTAAAAAGAAAATTAAGCAAAGTAAATTCAGTTTAATAAAATCTACCACTTCTACAGGAACACAACATACTCAAGATCACCTAACATGCATGCATAATATACGAAGAGATGCAAAGTAAATAATTTTTATTCACCCTTCATGGATGGTGTGGCACATCTAGTTTATCAGTGTTTAGAACCAAACTGAGAAATTACTCCAAATTAATTAGCACATACTGCAAATAGATCATTTAATTTTATTTTTGTCCATATGAACCTAGAGTGGCATTAAATCTACCAATCTAGAAACAAATCTGAGATTATTAGCATCTTTAGTGAGTGTTTGAGAGAAACAAATAGTTTCTAAAAGTTTCTGTTAAATTTCTGGAACCAACCCACTGCCCAATTTCTGCCCAACCCACTGGCAAGTAAAGTTGTAATTATTTCAAAGACCATGAAGAACAAGAGCTGGCAAAAACACACTTTAATCTCCTGAGTTTGTACAGCATATTACCTCCACAATATTAAATATACGGTAAATAAAGTGCAACATATTTTACAGAGACAGTAACCATTTCGTTGCATGGGGGGAGTGTCCATCAGTCATCAAGAAAAAAAACAGAGGGTCTGTTTTTATTATGGTATAAGTGTTTGTAGAGCAGAGGTTACTTCCATATTATTGAGGTTTAAATAATAGCAATAACTTTTACAATAAAGAAATAATCAAACTTTTTTTTGCTACTCTATTTAGTCTAACTGGATTCATGCACCATCTTGAGAACGTTCTCAAGTTAAGCTCTTGTGTTCCTGAACTTAATGACTTTAAGATCTATCACTGATTGGTCAGGAAGTTGATTTACTGAGTCTTCACTCATGTATCTGAGTCTCTCAGCCTGACCTGCTTCAGAGGCTTGTTCTGAAGCGAGGCAACCCATATACACATTGCCCTGTGGGTGATGGGTGGGGTCAAGACAAATAAGTGACTATTCCTGCTTTGCAGGGGGTTGGACTAGATGACCGTTGGGGGTCCCTTCCAACCCTACAATTCTCAAACACAAAAATAATAAAAACATGACCGGAAGGGTAGCTATGAAAAGTCCTCTGCAGCAAAAAAAAAACACCCCAGCCATGTCTTCTGGCACTTTAAGCACTAACAGATTTATCATGATTCACATAAGAATGCTGTCTGGAATAACGTGGGATTGTAATTCTATCTTTTGTATTTATTCGTGGTGCTTTTAAATGCGAGGCAATAAATAAACGAATACTTAGCAGGGAAGGAACAGGAAAGTGCCAGCGACTTTCTCCCTTTCTGACAGGAACCTGCCCATGGGCGTAACCAGGATTTATCTGGGATGGGGGGGGGGAGGAGAACCGAGTTATCTGCCACGCAATTAGTCAGTTGCCAAGTATTTCTATTTATTTACTTGATTTAGGGGTCCCCCTAAATCTACGCCCATGAACCTGCCGTTCCGCTCAAAAGGCGTCCCAGGTTGAGGGGGGAAGACGTGCCCTGACTGACACATCTTTATCGTAGCACTGGCGGCGCCCCTCCGCTCAGTAAAAGGAGATACTCGCTACCTGGAAAGCCTCGCAAACGCCGCCCCCCGGTCCCGCGAGCGGCTAAGCCTGAAAACTCACCGGCCGAGTTTTTCCCGCCTAAACGAAACTCCGCTTGTGAGGAGAGGTGGTGAGCGAGCGAAGGAGCCGCTCAGCCCGAGCCAGCGCCACCTCATTTATTACCCCCTTCCCCCTGCACGGTTCGCCTCAGCTGCGGCGGCGAGCCTCGGCTTCATTGCTTCCTTTGGAGCTGAGCGCTCCCACCTGGGCCAAGCGGGCTTCACTCTCTCCAGCTGGTGGGCCGCCTCCGATTAGGGAAATAAAACACTTGTCATAACCAAATCATGAGCTGGATATTAAACTGAGGCTGCAATCCGAAACATGCTTTACTGGAGGGAAAAAAACCCGTACAAACCTATATATATGACTTAAGGCTTCGCAAGTCCGATGAGGTGTACTTTGCGTGTACGATGGAAAGACCTATCATATAAAATATACTACTGTTTTTCCTTTCAGAAATCTTAAAAGGCGTGGAACACCCTCCACTCCAAAACGCACTTTATCTCTATTCCTTCTTCAGTATTACTTTTCTGGTGGCAACCTCATCTCTTGAGACTTGAGGGCTCAGAGGCTCCAGGCATCCCCAAACTCGGCCCTCCAGTTGTCTTGGGACTACAACTCTCATCATCCCTAGCTAACAGGACCAGTGGTCAGGGATGATGGGAATTGTAGTTCCAAAACAGCTGGAGGGCCGAGTTTGGGGATGCCTGGGTCAGACTCTGCAAGACACTCTTCTGCAGTCAGCACTCTCAACCCGGTTATTTTTTTTTTAATTGGGAGATTGGGAATGCTCTGAGAAGTAAATGGGTACAAATCAAAATCATGTTAGTACAAAATATCATGTGTAGTACACACACTAACAGAGACCAAAAAAAGTCAGAAGTGAAAAATTAGAGCCTACTTGAGCCCATAGGACAGAGCTAGTTTTTCTTCTTAGTAAACCTAAAGTAAAGGCAAAGGGACCCCTGACTATTAGGTCCAGTCGTGACCGACTCTGGGGTTGCGGTGCTCATCTCGCTTTATTGGCCAAGGGAGCCGGCGTACAGCTTCTGGGTCATGTGGCCAGCATGACTAAGCCGCTTCTGGCGAACCAGAGCAGCGCACGGAAACACTGTTTACCTTCCCGCCGGAGCGGTACCTATTTATCTACTTGCACTTTGACGTGCTTTCGAACTGCTAGGTGGGCAGGAGCAGGAACCGAGCAATGGGAGCTCACCCCGTTGCGGGGATTCGAACCGCCGACCTTCTGATCGGCAAGTCCTAGGCTCTGTGGTTTAAACCACAGCGCCACCCGCATCCCTCTTAGTACATCTACCACACCTCTAATCACACCCCTACCATTGACATGAAGTAGGTCACATTTCAGAAGGACCAGCATAGAATTAGCTAGATTCAATTTTTATCCTACATTTAGTCCCAAAAACTCAAGAGTAATGGTTTCCCTTCTCTCCCCACACCTCAATCTTACTCCATATTTAATGTCTTTGGTAAGTTTACCAGATTTTTTTTCAGTGAATCCGGGGACACTTTTCAATTTCCTACTAAATGGATGGATTTTGTCAGGGGACTGATTTGTAAATCCGGGGACTGTCCCCAGGAAACGGGGACGTCTGGTAACCTTAGTCTTGGGGGATAAAAGTCCCAGGGTAGTTCTCATCCTGCCTCTGAACACTCACTGGAAATGCCCCTGAAGCTTAACTTTAGTGCTGAGGTTTAGGATCAAGATGTCAGAATGTAAATTGTTCATTTTACTTGCTAGCCTGTGCCATTATTTTTTTAACAAAATTGTTTGTGCTCCCTCCCCATCAGTAACATTTACCATAAGTTTCATGCCCTACTATTGAGCTTCAAGAGGCATGGAGTGGTGCAGTTTTAGAATGCAGACACAGCTCTGGATCTAAGCCAGCAAAATCAACACCTGCTTTCCAGTATTTTAAAACCACCAAGTCACCCCACAGATTTTTTCAGGAAGGGGGTCACTTCAGAGGTGTGTTTTAGATATGGGAATTATTTCACCTCAGATCAGACTTCCAGGTCTACTAGTTGGTGAGGAAGTAATTAACGTGCCATCCAGCCGTATTGGTTTGTCCATGAAAAATAAGGTGTACAAGTAATGCATGCACATGCACAAAGGTGCCTAATTCACATGAACAAAGATCACACATGAAAATGCCTCCACTGAAAAGCAGGGTGAGGCAGTCCACAAGCTTTGATCTTGATTGGGTTGTTTTCACACATTTATTTTAAACACCAAGTGATAAAAATCCGTATGTGAACACAAAGGAGCCACCTCTGCAACAGTGATAAGTTCAATTCACACAAAGCACTGGAACTGCAAGCAGATGGTAAATATTAAAATCTCATAAAAACCTGCTCACCAAATAAAACATTTCATTTTACCTACTTAGTATGCCTTTTGCTTTAACAGAACCAATACTATTAGCTATAGTTGACATGTCCAGCATGCCACAGCACCAAATCACTGTTTGGCTTACATGCATGAGCCCCTTCCTAGAATGCGGTTTCAAAATTGACATTATACTCATGGAAGGGATTATCCCAAATCATATACTTCCTTGTTTTGCCTGCCTGTAAATTGGGTAGTGAATAATATGTACTCTTCCATCACACTAGATCAGGCTTCCTCAACCTCGGCCCTCCAGATGTTTTTGGCCTACAACTGCCATGATCCCTAGCTAGCAGGACCAGAGGTCAGGAATGCTGGAAATTGTAGTCTCAAAACATCTGGAGGGCCAAGGTTGAGGAAGCCTGCACTAGAACTAAAATCCATGTCAATTGATTTGCAATTCTTTTAAACTTGCCTTTGATCCCATGGAGCCTCAGGGCAGTTTAGAACAATCTTAAACTAGGGTACCTCCTCTTGTACAAAGTAACACCAATGTACCTACCAAGTATGATTCCCCACCGCCAATAAATCCAATTCTTGAGCAGTCTCCTCTAATTCACTGGAACTAATGCTAACATGATCACGTACAGTATGTTTGTACAAACCATCTTCAAGTCCAAGTCTTTCAACTAATACCAGGAAAACATATTTAATCCTTTCCGCAGCAACATTACAGATACTAACAACTGAACTATTACTATAAGTAAAGGAGGAGAAGCAGTCAAACAAATATATTGGGAATACCAAGAACAGCAGTTTCTAAAATTGCTATTACTACACATTCTCTTCCAGAATGCTTTAAATGTTGTTCATAGTTTAATATATTAATAATATTCAAAGGTGCATAGTGCGTTAGTGTATTCACTGTTTTTTTTTAAAATCCTCTTTCTGAACAAAAGCAGCTTACGTTGAAAACAACACTCTATATTATTTGCTGTACATTTGCTTCAAATAGGTATTTATTTAACACACAGGTTAAGAAACACTTTTCGGAGTGATATGAGCAGGCTAATAGCAATGGTCTGTATTGGATCCCACTTCCATTAGCACAGAAGAAAAATGCTGCTTACATCTAAAATAATATGATGTTGATAGTGATGACAGCCAACCTATTCCAGTGCCTCTTATTAAAATACAAGATAAAAATATTTATTACAGTTCAGAAGAACATTTAATAATTGGGAAAAATTACAAAGAAGGGAAGGTGGCAGCAAATTTAGCAGCAATCATTTACAGAACAAACTGCAAATTAAATGCAACCACAGTTTTAAACAATGTACTGTGCTTAGCCTATAACTTGAATGTTGCAGATGTCTGTGACATGCCATTGTAAATGTAGGTGTTATTAAAAATTACAAATTGTTTTGTAATTATTTTCACAGCCTCTTGAGCAGCAGCTCCTGTAAAACAGCAGGGGAATTGGAAGAGAAAGGAACAAAGTTAGAACTTCATAACTCAATTGATGCAATACAAAATTGTTTTTCTTCAACTGCCACTTTATGCCAGTGAACTGAAAATAGAGCATAACAATTCCCATAACCAACTTCACTCAGTGGTAGAGAGCAAACAACTTATTAATTTTAGGACATTTTTATACTGCTTTATATATAGACTCTTCAAAGCAGCATACAGCAAAACCCATGAACCTTGTTAAATAATATCTGTAGTCACAGTAAAGCAGAGTCTACAACATGTTTCTTACCTTGAACAATGTGTACGCATTGGAAATATTTCAGTTTTGGAAATGATATACATTGTTTTTATCATAGCTGAGTCAAATACACTACTATCTCATATCTTGAATTCTACATAGCATGTATTCCAAACACTATATATTCCAGAGACATTTTAATTTTGACAAGTAGGTTTAAAAACAATTCAAAATGAACACTTCATTGTGCACCTTCCATCTCTACAAATCTATGATTCTAATATTCTTACATCATTTTTAAAACTATGTTATTGTTTTATGGTATGTCTGTAAGTTGTCTTGAGATGGATGTAAAAGGAGTCATAAATTAATTAATAAGACAAGTGAAAAAACTTCCACTAGTGTTAAAAAAGAGAATATAAAGCTGTAATATTTTTTCACGTGCTAATAAGTGTACCGCTAGAGAAGAACTAGTTGAAATTATAGTATTTCTTACCTCCCAAAAATGCTGCAATCATATGTGGCTCAGCAGCTCCATAGCGACAACTACACCAGAAAAACAACATTGTAAAATTTGTAATACCAAAACAAAACCTAGGAAAACTTTATTTTTATTTTATATAGTACTTACAATTCATGAACATAATCATCCTTCACTGTTACAGGTAATCCATATTCCTGAAGAAAACTGTTGAGGCAAGATTTCAGTTTTCCAATGTCGTCTTCCACTTGATAATTATAAGCACCTGGAAATGATTTTTTAAAATTGTACATAGATATAATTTTTGTAAGAGAAGATAATTTTTTAAAAAATCAAATGATTTAATAAATCTCTGTAATCTAATTTGTAAAATATATAGAGGCATAATAATGGTATATGCCTCAACCACACAATTAATCTATATATTTATGAACACAGAATATTATTAAGGTTATACCCAAGGGCCACTTAAGGAAATTTTCAATTTATTCAATTTATCCATTGTACTAAACACATATTTTGCTAAGAGTGTTGCAAACTGGGCAATATTAAAATCAAATTTACCTGGATATCTCCCATGGTGTTTAAAGAATCTATCCACAGCTCGTAACATTAAGTACAGCACCATCTCACTATCAGGGTTATCCATATGGGAAACTTTAAGGGAAAAATAGTGTTAATTGTGTACCAATAAGCTGAAGAAAAGTGTTGCATTGCATTTATAAAAATCCTAAAATCACCTGAACTGAAATTCATTTTCACAAGAAATTGGTTACACAAACATCTCTGTATGTTTGTGAATTACAGCCAACAGACATAAATGTGTTTGACCAACACTGGCGTTTGGGGACCCAAATGCTGTGATAAAAGGTAAAGGTAAAGAGACCCCTGACCATTTGGTCCAGTTGTGACCGACTCTGGGGTTGCGCGCTCATCTCGCTCTATAGGCCAGGAGCCGGCGCTTGTCCGCATACAGCTTCCGGGTCATGTGGCCAGCATGACGAAGCCGCTTCTGGCAAACCAGAGCAGCACACGGAAATGCCGTTTACTTTCCCGCCGGAGAGCGGTCACTATTTATCTACTTGCACTTTGACGTGCTTTCGAACTGCTAGGTTGACAGGAGCTGGGACTGAGCAACGGGAGCTCACCCCGTCGCGGGGATTTGAACCGCCGACCTACCGATCAGCAAGTCCTAGGCTCTGTGGTTTAACCCACAGCGCCACCCACGTCCCTCAAATGCTGTGATAGGTACTGCCTAGTCGCTAAGGTTTATGTTCTGGGATAAGTGCTCAAGAGGGTGGTTGCCACCGAACTCTTGGATGAAGATGATTATCTAGACCCATTCTTGGGTTCCAGCCCAGTTTCATAACCAAAATGGTCTTGGGTCTCTTTAGATGGATGACCTCTGTTAGAAGAAAAGGAGGAATGAAGCTCAGTAACATCCCTTGGATTGCTCAGCAGTTTTTTATATAATTAACCATGGTATTTCACTAGAACAGCTCTGTGGCTTGGGTGTCAGAAGACACAGTGGTTCCACTCCAACCTGCAAGGTGGATTTCAGGCAGGTAGTCTTCAGGAAGAGCTGCTGGGTCTTTGTGAGATTTCCCAACATACAGTCATGTCTCCCATGCTATGTAACATCTGTATGAAACTGGTGAGGCCATCAGGGATTTGAGGGCAGGGTGCCATCAATACACTGATGACACCCAGCTTTGTTCTCCTTGGCATCTGACTCAGGTGTAGTCTACAAGTTCTTGACTGGGCTTGGATACAATGGTGGGCTGCACAAGCTGAGACTGAACTCCAACAAGATGGAGTGCCTGTTACAGCTTTGGCTGATTTGTCGGCTACAGTGATTCCTGGACACGGATAGCCATGCCACAGTGACTCATGCGCTGGAAGCCTCCCAGATAGACAGATAAATGACTGTAATGTGCTCTGCATGGGGCTGCCCTTGGAGCTGGTCTGGAAGCTGCAGCTTATGCAGAATGCAGCCACTTTATTACTGAGTAGATTGGAATACCAGAATGATGTTAACACTGGTCCTGAAGGAGCAAAAATGGCTACCCATGTGCTACCAGGTAAGATGCTTGTATTAATTTATAAAGCCCTAAACAGCTTGAGAGCTAAATATGTACCTTCTCTCCTGGTGGTGAATTAAAATCAGGGGGGGGGGGAGCCCTGTTAATGTTTCCACTCAGGTATGATATCTGCTAGGGACGCAGGTGGCGCTGTGGGTTAAAGCCTCAGCGCCTAGGGCTTGCCGATCGAAAGGTCGGCGGTTCGAATCCCTGCGGCGGGGTGCGCTCCCGCTGCTCGGTCCCAGCGCCTGCCAACCTAGCAGTTCGAAAGCACCTCCGGGTGCAAGTAGATAAATAGGGACCGCTTACCAGCGGGAAGGTAAACGGCGTTTCCGTGTGCGGCTCTGGCTCTGGCCAGAGCAGCGATGTCACGCTGGCCAGGTGACCCGGAAGTGTCTCCGGACAGCGCTGGCCCCTGGCCTCTTAAGTGAGATGGGCGCACAACCCCAGAGTCTGTCAAGACTGGCCCATACGGGCAGGGGTACCTTTACCTTTACCTTTATGATATCTGCTATGCAGCAACCCATTTAACAGCCTCCACTGTAGAGCCCCAATTGTGGAATATTCTCCCTCTTAAAATTTATTATAAGCTGTTTTGTTTTCTGCTCTGCATGTATTTATATCACTATGCTGCTGTTACATTGTATTTTAGTTCTGTTGTGTTATATCTCACCCTGGGCTCATTGTGATAAGAGGGTTAAAATGTTTTAAAATAAACAAAGGGAAGGACTGATCATGTGCCAAGCATTTGAGGTTTTTCCCCTGAGAATTTCCCCTACTAAGTCAGCATGAATGGTTCATGTATGTCTACAGATCTAACAAAATAATTTCTGAAATTTGTTTTCACCAAGAAATAGCAAAAGCAAGTTGCACTTTCACTCTCCTCATCACTGTTGTAACCATTAGCATATCCCATCTATAATAAGGCACAAAGATCAAAGCTACTTTGGGGTCACACATTTCCCCGTAACTAAGATCCCAATTCCATTTTCCATGTTACAGCAGAAACAAAGGAAACAACAGAATGACATAATCCATTTCAGGTCATTATTTCCACATCACTGTCTGCAGATGAAAACACAGTAAAAGAAGACTGTAGATAATAAAGTCATGTTCTTACTGATCTCATCTTTGTTTGAAGTATTCAAACCATACTCTTCAGAAAGAGATCTACACCGCACTACTTGAAGAAATGCTGAATTAGTGCCTAAATAGAGTTGGGAAGGAAGATAAGAGAGAAAAGTATGTGTAATGAAGGGATAGCATTTTTAAAAAACAAAAACAACTAGCCCTTGAAACCTAATCATTTAAACAAAAAACAAAAAAAAAAAGGATAAACCTGGCAATTATATAAAATTCACTGAGTTATTTCTAGTGGCTTTGTAAGGATTTGAACCTCCTGGTCCACAAAAACGCTAATGTGAGATGCTTCAAACAAAGATAGATTTTCTCCAGGCACTAGAATGACACCAAAAACTCTGTAGAGACAGAAATGTTTATGCATATACAGTCATGTGAAAAAGAAAGTACACCCTCTATGAATTCTGTTTTACATATCAGGACATAGTAACAATCATCTGTTCCTTAGCAGATCTTAAAATTAGGTAAATGCAACCTCAGATGAACAATAAATGACATGTGTCATGATTTATTTAACAAAAATAAAGCCAAAATGGAGAAGCCATGTGTGAAAAACTAAGTACACAGTAACAAAGACAATGTAACACAGTATAAGCTGAGAGAAAACCATGAATACTTACAAAGTAGTTTCAGTTCTTTCTGAGAAATAGATTCTGGTGCCTATGAAATAAAGTGTCATGTTAACATGCCAATTCTCTTAACACAATTGTTTTTAAAATGTTCATTAGATGTTTGAAGTCACATTTATTTAAGTAGAATAATCTTATTAAGCAGCCACTTTCTCCTAATTCCGCATTGTCATAAGAATAAGTAGCAAATAAGACAAGAAAATTGAGGAATATTGCCCTGATTCAGTAAGACTGATAGTGTTTAAGAAAGTGTATGCTCAATATAAATTTGCTGCTTTGGTGTAAACTGCTTTGTTGCATTATCTTTTTTAAAATGGTATTATGTGGTAATGATTTTCTAGTGGTGAAATTTCTGCTGTTGGATGAGCTGCTCCAACGTCACAAAAGAAAATAAGGCCATAGGGAAAGAAAGACATTGGTCTTTGTTCCCACTGGATGCCAGCAAGAGAAAAAAGGCAGGAAAGCATAGGGTGGGGAAAGAGTTTGGGTTTATTTATTTTTTAACTTTGAAGGGGGAAAGAAAAAATAGGCAGAAAAAATAGGAAGAATCAAAGACCTGGCAAGGTAAGAATTAAAAACAAAAACAAAGGAGTGAGGAGCAGTTTAAACATATTCTGTTTAAAGGAAGGAAAGGAACTGGAGTGGAGGCAAAGACTCAGGAACTAGTTGATGCTTTGGTACCATGTGACCCTGCCTTGGGACAGTGAGTATGTTAGTCCACACTTTACTGGATGCCTCCATCACACAATTCCTAGGAATTAGAATCTTCCATGAATTTTCACGGCTGTAACATTCATCCCAGTCACAATGAAACAAGGAAAGTCACATGAACAGTGGTGTCTTTTAGTTAAAGGCTCCATACCAACACGGGACGCAGGTGGCGCTGTGGGTTAAACCACAGAGCCTAAGAGTTGCCAAGCAGAAGGTCGGCGGTTCGAATCCCTGCAACGGGGGTGAGCTCCCGCTGCTTGGTCCCTGCTCCTGCCAACCTAGCAGTTTGAAAGTGCAAGTAGATAAATAGGTACCGCTCTGGCGGGAAGGTAAATGGCGTTTCTGTACGCTGCTCTGGTTCGTCAGAAGTGGCTTAGTCATGCTGGCCACATGACCCAGAAGCTGTACAATGGCTCCCTCGGCCAATAAAGCGAGATGAGCACAGCAACCCAAGTCGGCCACGACTGGACCCAATGGTCAGGGGTCCCTTTACCTTTACCATCCCAACACAATATGTGATTTTATCATTTTTTTAAAAATCTACTCGCAATTATCAACAGTTCTGTCGATCAAGTACAAACCTGTGAGTACAGATCATTAGCTCTTTAGATTGGGTCATTATATAGGAGCCGCTTTCCATGTTAAGATAGAGAAGGAAGATTAAAGAGACGGAAGATTCAAAACATAACTTTCATTAGCTCACCTTGCCTAATGACTGGAGCAGCTTGGCAGCATAGTTAGCCACAGCTTCGGCATCTTTCTTAGCTTTGTCACGATATCTTTTTTAAAAGGGGCAAAAACGTAAAACTTCAGTAAGACCAATTCCAGAAATCAGTAGGCTTCATCTACATCAATATTCATTCTCATGTTACAGATTGTCAAAGACAAATGAAAAGACAGGGACTGCGCCAGCTTCCTAAGATCTATTTGGATTAAAATTGATACTTAGAAGGTCATTATTACTTTATATGTTTTTGTACCGAAACAGGAATCTCTGTACAAAACAGGCATGTGAGAAACAGCCACTGAAAACTATTAATATTGTCATCTGCTTGAATTCACTTATCAGGAACATGAACACAGTTAAGGGAACAAATACCTTTATGGCTAAGTAGTTAGTGGAATGAGCAGCATTCTAAAGATTGTAGTCCCAGAACTTACTTCTGAGAACTGCCCTGTAAGTGAACTACTGGTAATGGTGCATTGGCAATTCGTTTGTGGCTGAAAAAAATACTATGGGGAAAACAATTACACATTTGGTTCCCTTTTATTGAGCTCTGAAGGAAGAAATGCTAGAGATCATGGAACAACAAAAATCATTCAAATCTACATGTGCTTCTATACAGCTGCTATACCCTGTCTTACACTGTCGTGTCACCCATGCTGATATTGCTAGTCCAATTGGATCACAGGCCCTAAGAAAGTGGCAGACTCTCCTTCCCTGGAGATTTTTAAGCAGAGGCTGGACGGCCATCTGCCATGGATGTTTAGTTCATATACCTTCATTGCAGTGGGTTGAACTAGATGACCCTTGGAATCCCCTTCCAAGTCTACAATTCTCTGATTTGGGTATGTGTGTGTTATCATTCAATATTTAATACAATATAAAGTGAAAAACAGACAATACTTACATATTTTGCAGCTTGATAAATTTACTAGAATCTGCTATCATATCTGGAATTGTGCCCCGGACAGGTAAATTTCCTCGACCCTCCTTTGCCACAAATTCCTTTACAGCTCGAACCAAGATCCAAAAGTGTGGACTCTTAAGGGTAAACAAAAATACCACACTAACTTTTTCTATTTAGATAAGCAGAATACAGTAGCAAGCTGTTTGTGCTTATTACCTGCTTTGAAAGAGTGATACAACGATCGTCACTGAAAATGTCTTCAATACAACCTGGTATCTAAAGGAAGGTGGGGGGAGAACAAATTTAAGCAAATTTTCCAACAAAGGATTCAGTAATTATGCGGCTAGAATACTGTGGAGGAATCTTATTTTACCTTAGTAGCAGCTACAGCTGTGTTCACGTTTTTAATAGCTTCTTCAAAGTTTTCTTCATCTTCTAGGCCTCCATTTTCATTTTTTAAGATTCCTAATAAGAATAGAAAAAGCAGGACTTTAAACATAGATGATCTTCATTATTATTTAGCTCCTTAAAATTCAAGTGACTTTGTCAGGTTCTCTTAAAAGTTGATACTTCTGACATTTTTATGTAAATTGCCTTGAGATAGTGGCTTCTAAGATTAATACATTAATGATGGTGATGATAAAAAATAGTAATACCATTTATGCATATTTTACATGTATTCTTAAAGCACAACAGAGCTCAAGATAAAGCTGCAACGCTAAACCATTGTTTAGTTCTACATAGATGAACTTAGTTTTGTAGTGCTGTGTACAATCTAGGGATCCTGATTTAAAACACACACAAAATGATTATTTAAACAGGACAGCTTTATAAGCTGTATCTTGAAGTTGGTTTCCTTTAGAAACTAAGCACTGCTAGCTTGAAATATGGGCCCCTGGCTTGCAAGCAATGCTAAGCGAAGATTCTTTGAAAGTGAAACTAAACCCAGCAGCAGGATAATATAATAATAATAATATCATTTATACCCCAGCCACTCTGGGCGGCTCCCAATCGAGTGTTAAAAACAACACAGCCTTAAATATTTAAAACTTTTAAATTAAATATTAAAATTAAAAATAGGATAGCTGCTTATTTCCTTGACATCTGATGGGAGGGCGCTCCACAGGGCGGGCGCCACTACCGAGGATGAAAGGGGACAGAGTGTGAGAGCCTGATGCTTCACTTAGACTTGTGAAGGCTCATTCATATACTGCTAAGTCCTGGGTTAACTCATGAGCACCATGACCCGCTTGATGCTACAATTTTCCTGATCCCTGACCAGTGGCTATGTTGGCTGGGGCTGATGAGACTTGAAGTTCAAGAACATCTGGAGGCCATAGGTTAGCCGCCCCACCCCCCATATTATTATATAAAAATGTATTTTAAAATACTGCACATTTGGTATATTGCTAATAAGCTCTTGCTTGACATTACCTTGCCTAATCATCTCTCGGAAGGCTTCCTTTTCTTTGTAGTTCTTAGGCATCTGTCCACTGTTCTAAATAGAAAATTATAAATGTGAACTATGTAAAAACAAAGAGCGGCCAACTAGCAAGAGAGTATTAAGTATGCATCTGTGTTCCAGCAAATAGCAGAAATTGTTCTTTGGGGCACTATTTTCCATATTTCTAACTATGTCTGACCAGGGGTAAGCTATCCAGGCATTGATGTTCTTTTTAATTTATATAAAGTGAAATCTTTACTTGTTTTAACATTTACATTAAAAGCAATTATCAATGTTTAACAAAAACAGCAGCAGGATCTCAAGCTTAATCAAAGACGATAAATCAAGGCAAGTACCTGATACAGTTGTGTATTGGTGCAGCACCCAGGTACGGAATCATACAAGGTTCAATTGAGCCCTATCCCCCCCCACACACACACACTCCCCAGAATACAGGCCAACCTGGAACACAAGTAACTTGTGAGGCAGAAAATGGGGTCTGAATAGGGATATGGGAAGTGCATACAGACCTTCAATTGCCTGAAACAACTGCCTGCCCATGAACTTACATGCTGAAATTGGTGGGTGAGGGATAAAAGAGAACACAAGGGAATAGGGTATTACTGAATCCTGGGGGGATTCCCATGCAGGTACTTTGCCTATATGCAACCAGATTTTTAAAAACATTTTTGTTCCAAATAAATATATCTGGGGAGCACTCAACTGGTTTGCTTTTTAGCTGCATTTCTACACACAATCTGGCTGTTTAAATTGAGTTGGTCAGTAGGATTTAAGCAGCCAGCTACACACCAGACTGCAGCCTCTGTCCTAAAACATATAATAATAGCACTTAAGCTTCTTTGGGAAGCTTAATTTCCATAGGGCTGAAAAGAAAGCACCAACATGTTAGAATATTACCATGGTGTCTACATACTTCATTATGCCATTTTTCTAGATACTTGGATACGATCACAATCCATGGAATGTGGCTGTGTTCCTGCAAATGCAAAATTATACTTGTTTTAAACAGATGAATACAGCAACCCTGAAGCATGGAAGCTGTTGAACTAAGTACAGGTTCAATGCACCACAAAAAATCAGCATTCAACAAAAACAGATAAATTAACTGAACTGCTTTCAATAAACAGGTGTCATTAACATAATTGCAGAATAATTCTTCCAAATTGTGCAACAGATCTGAAGAACCCACACAACTTCCTCAGCTTTATGAGTTTGCATGTGACTTTGCAAGTTGCCCATTAGTGAAGACACAGAATTTTCTTCTGGTTTAAAATCCCAACAGCATTCAGGTGTGGCCATAAAGCCTTAAATAATAATCAATGATTTAGTTATTTTGAGCTATTCAATGCTTCTTGGGCTACTCGCTGTGGTTTTACAGACAAGCTTATGTGGGAAGTGTATGGAGAAGCAAACCTGTAATGAAGGATCTGGTCCAAAAAGTATGCTTAGCAATTTTTTCTTCAAACAGGCTTCACACTGCTTATCTCATGGAATTCTACTGCAGCATTAAATTCTTCAAAATAAAACCAGAAACTAGAATAGGTGAATTCACTGCAAGTCTCAAACTCAAAGCACTATTTTTAAAAAGAGTCTTTCGTAGGCATTAGTTACAGCCTGTAAGCCACTTCTCTTAAAATGAGTGTGTGGATCGTCTCTAAAGCCTGCACCCATATTGCTAGACAGAACACAGAGCTTATACTAACCTTTTTCTCCATATGATCCAAATCATAAGACTGAATGTGCTCCTTCAGTTCTGGAAAAGGATTGTCCAGTCTCAAATCATCCAATGCATTGTCTGGGTGAGATTCCACAACTATCAAAATATTGAAAGAGATTCTGATTTGAAAGAAAAGTTGATGATAACATATTCAACTTTACATGCTATTTATCAACATGGTCCATCTAGCTCAGTGTTATCTACACTGATAGGCAATGTTTTCTAGGATTTCAGACAGGGTTTTCTTCCAGACCTACCTGTAAATGCCAGAGATTGAACCTAGAACCTTCTACATACAATGCGGATGCTACCACTGAGTAATGCCCGTTCCCCTCTGGAAAAACCTACTATTTGCTGGAGAAATGGCATACAATAAAAAGTAGAGGCAGTCAGATCTACAGCTTGGGACTGGATTTTACATCTAATTTTGCTACCAACAAGATGAACTACATGATCACAATCCATTTCTAGATTATTATTTTTTAGTATGTTCACTCACTATGAAACACACTGAAGTGTCTCAAAAAATCTGTCATGTTACGATTCAATAATAATAACATTTTAAAAGATGGGCATGTATAAGCTATAAGGCAGATGTGGCCAACATGGTATCTTTCTGATGTTGTTGGACTACAACTCCCATCAACCCTGCCCACTGCCCGCACTGGCTTGGCCAATACAAGCTGGAAACCAACAATAATTGTAAGGCACCATGTTGATTACCCCAGCATAGGAGAAGCTCTTAATTATTAAATGAATCTCTTACCTGGGTGTTCTTTAATAATGATTCTCATATATCCTATTAATCCATAAGTCCTACAAACTAACAGCGGAATGTTATAATTCCAAAGGACTTCAGCAAGCCTGAGTAATGTACTGAAAAATATTAAGATATGGAGTCAGAACAAGAGAACAGAGAGAGAGAGTGACTGCTCTATTGCAAAAAAGAAATATTTTGTTCTTTAATAGCAGTCCACGGCCTATATTTCTGTTGAACATAAAGTTAAGTAACCACAAAAGTTATTTTAATCAGCACCTCAAGATATAGTGTATCTTAAATAATTCAAATGTATTGTTTTAAGTATATTATGAAAAATAGCGAGCAGAGTATAGAGATGACTGAACTCCTTTATCAAGATGCAGGCCACAAATTAAGTAGAGAATTCCTTTATAAGGTTAACAAGTTGATTACCACAGCAGATCTCCTCAGGGCCAAACAAAGCTTTTAGAAACAAATGCAGCACTGGGAAATCAGACTGTTGTTTCTCTACTACAAAGCAAAGGGCAGAAATAATTTATGCACGTTCCCTTTGCAACCCCCACTTCGTTCCCAGGCACACATTTTCTGGGTCGGGTATGGACAAAACATCTAAGGAGAAAGGTTGCAAGGACACAATTTCCACTCCTACCCCTTTTGCAATACCTAAAGAACTCAGGTTTCTAGAACATCTAGTTTGGCCCTTATCTAGTGAATTTCCCAGCCAAGTGTGTATTTTTTTTGTTTCAGTGGAATGGCAATAGCTAGAGGAAAACACAACTTAACTAAATGGAATTGTGCTCAAACATAATAGAAATCAATTGGATGTAAGCATTAAAAACAAGGATGATACATTAGCTTTCTCATATAATTTACATATTCATTGAAAAAGCCTGAAGAATATTTGCATTTTACATGATAATGTTAATTTGATTCTTGCTTACCTCTCTGGGAGTTGAGTTGCAATCACTATATTAAACCGGCAGAAAAATGAAGGATCATTGTCCAGAAGTTTATCTGGATTCTTAAGAAAATGCATTAGACACATACATATTAGATCATTAAGCAATTACTCATAGAAATATTAAACATTAGTTTCACTTATTGGGCTAAGTGCATGAATTGCAAACTTACTTTTAATATGCACATATATGTAGGACTAAGGTTAACTTAACCCCACCCCCCCCAATTTAGGATTTTCCTAAATCCTATAGATATGAACAAATCAACCCCTGGAATTTTCTGTCACATTCAAGCATCAATCAAGGCATCAACCACATAAACATAGCAGTTACCTCATTCACCCTGCACAGAACAGTGATAACTGTATGGCACAATTTGGCCAAGATTCACTGTCACATGCACACTCTTTAAAGCTGCATTAACAACTGCCAAGTTCACCCTACTTTTGGAGTAAATCTATGCTCTGCTATAATATCAATTCACACAACATGAACAGGATTTGCTACTTAAGTGTGGCTGATGATGCCTTTTCACATCAGACCTTTCCAGTGTGATGCAGTGATGACAAAGGGTGCTGTGGAGGAGACAGGATGCTACAGAACTCAGCTGGCTTGGCTACCATTTGCCTTCACTTGTAATTCTCTAGTTGCACACCAAGGTTATAGGTGGCATGCACATACAACCTTCTCTTTTATACTTCTCCAACTGCCAACACTCCAGTATACACAAGGATGTTTGCTACAAACCTCTTCCACGAAATTTCCGGAGACATCATTATTCAATTCTTGTAATAGTTCTGTGGCGCACTGGGCTCGATTCTGTTTAAAAATAACAATTGGAAGTATTAGACTGTTATGACTACAATCCTATGCATGCTTACAAACTTCTCTCACAAGCCGCTCTCACAAGCGTGTTTGGTGGGGATGCAGAGAGGGATGTTCCCTCTCCTTGTTGGCTCTCTCCTTGTCGTCCTTCTGTCAATAGGTCCTTCTGTCAACAAGACATTCTTGTTCCAAAAGGTTTTTAGGAACTGACTGCTTTTAATAAAATGGCTGTGCTGTGCTGTTTTTATTTCAGTTATTTGTATATATATAGTTTTGATTATCAACATTTAATTGCTTTTAATGATTGTTTCGCCGTCCCATATTTTTAGCTTTTCTTATTTTTATCTGTAAGCTGCATTGAGTCCCTGTCAGGGAAAAGGGTGCGCATTGATACTACTACTACTACTCCTACTCCTACTATTGATTATGGTGGAATTTACATTTAAGTCAACATACAAAGAACTAGATCCAAGGGCAGCCCCACATAGAACACTTTACAGTACCCCAGCTTCAAGGTTACCAACACATGGAGTCGTCAGGTTATGTACTGCTGATGAAAAGTGGTACAGAGAAAAGAGGACAATGGAATTTGATGTGGGCTCTACTTTCTCACAGGCACTAGCATAGCTAGAGGGGGAAATGACCAAAGTTCTGTTTGGGTAGAACATGCTGACCTTTGCATGCAAGCAGGTGGCTAAGAAGTCTTAATTTTGAGTGAACTAATTAGAACAAGTTCTTCCAAGCATTTGTGTGAATTTGTAAGGGTTCTGATTGGCTCTTACATAATTTGCAATCTGTTTATCTGTATTTTAGTTATATTATTTAGTTATGTGCTGCAATTCTGTTCACTCCTATCTGGAAGTAAATCCCTTTGAACTCATTGGGAGTTACTTCTGAGTAGACATGTATGAGATTGCACTGTTAATCTCTTTATTATGAAAGAGAAAGTAAAATATATTTCACCAGGTAGGTCCAATGTACTGCTATTGTTAATCACTTTCCATAAACATGTTTCAAGGCAATGTACAAAACAGAATGAAACAGCTTAAAACAGTTAAACATAACACAGAAAACAACAACAGATTTTTTTTAACAATTCAAAGTGGACACCCATGGCAAAGACCCATTCATTCACCTGGGAAAACATGTCAGAACAAAAATGTATTCAACTGTTTCCGGAAAGTGCAAATAGTGGGCTATTGTCATATCTTTATTCCATAGAACAGGGGTTGCCATACTGAAATCCCTGCTCCAAGTTACTGTGGAGTGGGCTTTTGAGCTCTTTGGAACTTTAGGAGAAGTTATCCTGTAGACTACAGTGACCTACTGCATAGGTAAGAGATAAGATGGTGTCACTACAGTGTCACTTTCCTAATACAGCACATTTAATATTTTCTTACCTGGCCAATGCTGCTTCTTTGCAGGAAAAAACTAAAAAAAGCAGAAAAAGCAACCACACATTTCAGAGTTTCAAGCCTTGATGAAACATTTCTCAAAATAAAATATATCACTTTATGGAATGTACTCCAAGAAAACAGCCCAAACACATTTCCTCTCTCCAATAGGAATGTTCTTGTTGGAATTAATATTTTGGATTTTTGTAATTCAAGTGATTATGGCCCTATCAACAGCAGAACATTGAGACAGTGGAAGAATGCAGTAACAGGACCCAATCAGTCCCAGTGGGGCTTACTCTAAGCACCAATTAATTTATCAGTGCTTATAACAAGTCTCACTTGCCAAAGACCAACCAAGAGCACATTCCCAGTTGTTTCTGCATAGCCACATCTTTACTTGCCCCACAGGCTACAGCACTGTGCTCCTCAGAGCCCCACTGAATTATTCCCACGTATTTTAAATGGTAATTTTGAAATAGGCCTGGTACAGACAGTACATTGCCCAACCTGCCGATCATATAGTTTAGAGCTCAGCAGTGTCCCTATGGGTTTGCAAGCAACTCACCTCCCACACCTAAACACACTCGTTCATTTTCAGAACTATGGTGCACACATTACCTATTGCCAACATCTTCACCGGTGACTTGATTCCCATCAACAATTGTAAACGATCCAACACCTTGAAGAAACAAATAAACATGGTGCTTACACCAAATTACAACTTTTCTACTCAATGAAAGTTGGACATTTGTTTTTATTTATACCTGGCAGAACTAAGTTTTTGAGGATCTCAGTTCCTGTGGCCGTTGCATTTATCACACAAACGTGTGCAGATTCTAAAGCTTCTTGTCCGTGGTCACCCCATAATCTGCAACACAAAAACACAGACATCATCAACATTCCTAATTCAAATTTTGAGAGAGGATGCATACAAGAAATTGATGCATTGATAAAGGATGGTTCAGAACATCACTGTTAAGTGTTGCTTCTTTATATAAGCATGGAACTGAGTATCTTAAAAAAACAACAACTAACAGATGAAATGAGAAGTGGCTAGTCTTGAAAATGGAACAGGACAGAAACTTTCGTATAGTAATTATAGTGTTAGATCAAGATTGGGGAACAAATAGCTATCCTGATGTTGTTGGATTCTCGATTCCCAGAAGCCCCAGCCAACATGGCCAATAATCAGGGATAATGGGATGTATTATGGAGGACTACAGGTGTTAAGACTTTGACTAGAAAGATCCAGGTTCAAAATCCCATAAAACTTACTAGGTGGTCTTGGACTATGCACCATCTCTCAGCCTCAGCCACCTAACAGAAATACTATGGTGATGTGGCCCTGAACTCCTCAGAGGAAGAGCACAATACAAATCTGTCAGAGTGATAGAACAATTGGCTAAAATAAGAAGAAAGCTTGATTTCTAACAGACTCAAGTTAGAAAATATAGTATGGTTTTTGAGCACTTTAAGGAGGTTTGTAAGCATTATTTGTAATGTTTATACTGTGCTTAAAGCTCCAAGGAACTCAGGCTGATGTGAACATAGGTCTTCCCCTTCCATCATCATAACAAGCCAGTGAAGTAGGGTACACAGAGAGCTTTAAACCTGCACACACAACAAAGTGCTCCTTTGGGTCAGAGGCTTTTTGGCTGTCGCTGGGAACAATATAAAAGTTACACTAGAACTTGCTATGGAAGAAGAGGCATCTGTTAAAAGTGAAGCGAGTCCCTGAGATCTATATCTGGCATACGAAGGAGAGAGATCTCTGCTGGAGGTGGGGTGCACCTGTACAGCGTAAGAAGCCCCCGATCACCCACTGAGCTCCATGGCCAATGGGAGATTTGAACCTGGGTCTTCCCAGTCCTGAACAGCCGCTGTAACCACTAGACCCACACTGCCTTTGTAAAAGTTTGTTAAGGGAGCTGTTCGCTTTTGTTTTTAAGCCCTAGGCTTAGCCAACAGAGAGAGGCCTTGGGCGGGAGGAGATGGAGGGCGTCCTGGCTCCGGTGCCGCCGAGGAGAGTCCCCTGAGCGGCGACTGGACCATCCTGGGGGCGCCCCTAGGAAACAGCCAAGGAAGGATCCTGCCCTGGCAAAGCCTCTCCAAGCCCCCTGCCCAACCCGCCTCCCTACAAGTGGCAACGCGAGGCGAGCCGTTCCCCCTGCGCTGCGCCCAACTAGCCCTCGTTCTCCTCCTCCTCGCCCTCCAGGCCGACCTGAGCTGCCGGTCGTAGCGCTGCTCCTTCAGGCTGACTCTGCCCTGCTGCTGCACCGTCGCCGCCATGACGCCCCTTCGCCGAACCGACGATGGTCCTCTCCGCCGCACTTCCCCAAGCCTTCCTGAAGGGGCGCAAGAATGCTCAGCGTCCGCCAACGCGCTTGCGCAAGCCGGCAAGCTCCGCCGGCAATTCGCTGCTTTGGCTTGACGGGCAGGGTCGCTCGTCCCGCCTCCTCCTGCGGCGCGGAGCTTTGCTGGATGGGAAGTTGGCCGCTGGTGCCGCCGTTGCTGTTTACTGTGGGATCGGCGTGGCTTATGCGCGTAGGTTCCCGCACACCTTCCTTGGCATCCTCCTCCCAAATAAATGCGGCATCGTGGATTTGCCAGTAATATGCGATTGAATCCCACTGGAGAACAGCGGCAGCCTAGGAGCGCCCTGTCTGATAAGGAAAGTGGTGAGGATGGGGAAATGCACCGGAGAATGAGAGAATATTTGCTTTTATGCAGGGCGCTTCTCGTTGGACCATGCCTTCAGTGTAGATAATACAGACCAACGGTCTGACTCGTATAGGGCAGCTTCCTATGCTCCTCTCAAGCGCCATTATTTTGTATTTTATTATGTATTTCGTGCTCTCATTTTGTATTTTTAGGTGGTGAACCGCCCTGTGATCTTCGGGTGAAAGGCGGAATACAAATTTAATAAATACTAATAATTTCCTGGTGCACATCTCCATCATTTATTGCAGAAAAGATTGGTGGGGAGAGAGCAGGTATGTTGCGCAAGAACTCCTAATTGTACAACTTTTTTTTTTTTTTTTAAATAATTTTTATTGGGTTTTCACATTTTAACAACACACACACAGAAGAAAGTAAAAACAAAACATGTATAATTTCATAACCTTATTTTCTTAACCCCACTCCCTGACTTCCCCCCACCCCCCCTTCATACATCCCAATTCCAATAATTAGCTCAGCAGGTTCTTATCTCCCATCTTTAACATATTATTATTGTTATTTTTAAAATTAATTCTTATTACTTGGCCAAATTTTAATTATCCAATTTTCTTATAAATATAAATCCTTTTCTAAGGTCGACCCAAATTCCCTTCCACGAATTTCCCCCTTTTTATATTAAATGTAAAACATAATAGCCAAACACAAAAGTCATAAAAATTTTGAAATTCTGTTCTCCCCTCCCTCCCTACCCCGGTTTCTGTCCCTTCCCAAATAAATGTCCACAAAAACAGTTCTTAGCCTGGATTCCTCACGTCAGAGGCCTTTAAATCTCTGTCAGTCTCTCTCTGCCGGTTTTGTTGGTAGCCCTCTTTGTTGGTCCTCGGGTCCCGAAGGAGCTCTGGCACAGTCTCATCAAATTTTCTTCCATCCGAGATACTTGGTAACAGCTGCTGCAAAAGGTCAAGTAATCTCCCATGCTCAAAGAGGAAGCCCCAATCATATTTCTTATTTCTTTTAAGTTCCAGTATTCCAAGTGTTCCAACAACTTGAGTTTGCTGGCATGTGACTAAATCCCACCTGAAAGTAGCAACAACCTGGAAACACCCAAAATTCAGTTGGGTTACTCCTAGTGCTAAATAGGTGCGAATGGTATGTTCACCTTACAGAGCAGTCCTATGTAAACCTGTTCAGAAGTTATGAGCTCCATGGGAATTCCCCTCTGCAACTTGAATGTTATAATGGAGAGATGATTTACTTCAAGTGAATGTTTCCTGTTTCCCAGCTTTCTTATCTCACATTATGCTTTTTTCTGGCTTTGTATTTGCTGTGTCAATACTGTACATTCTTCCCCATTCTGGGATTGTAGCAACGGTTAAGTATTTGACATTATGCTTATTGAAATAAAATGGCAACATTTTAAGATTTATTGTCTTCTGTGACTACCCTATTGTAGATAGTCTGGAAATGGATCACTATTTCATAATTCATATCAAAAGAACACTGGTACGGAAAGCATATAGGTTAAAAATATTGGACATAATCCCATTTAATGCAGTGGCTGATTTTTTGTTGCAAATACTTCTCTCCAAGCACACACTTTTTCATATACATGTATTTGTATTCCCCCTCCAACTCTGTATGGCTTTTTGTTTATTACAATGCAATCCTGTATATGTCTATTCACCAGTAAGTCCCACTAAATTCAGTTGCGTTTACTCCCAGCTAAATGGGCATAGAATTACAGCCTTCCTTTCTTTTTTAAAAACGTGCATTCTCATTCTGCAACATACATTTCAAGTTGCAGTCCTATTTATCTTCATACTGAATGCAGTGGCATTTATTTTGGCGTAAATAATCACTTAAAATTTTTTTTAAGAAAAATATAACTGAATAAAAGCTAATCTCTAGATCTCATTTGTCCACCTTTTGAATGATTTTTACATATGCTTTCAGATATATAACTTCACAGTAGAGAATTTGTTTGGCTTCCTTTACGCTAGTGCATAACATCAATTGCATCTACAGTTCTCCTTGTAGCTCTTGAGAATGTCAGTAATTCTATTGTAACCTAAGGGGAGATACGCAGTACAAGGATAAGATACTATTTCAGAAATGCGAGTGGGGAGAATTCTTGAGTAGAGAATATTTAGCACAACCAGTGGGTGTTCTGTTCAAGAGTCACTAAAACAAATGGAGGCTGGCTGTGTAAGACAACTACAGTTATTGGGAAGTAAAAATATATTCTTTTAAAAGCGGTTCTGGAGCCATTATTTGACAGATTAATAGGGAGCATAATCCAATGAGATGCTGTTCTACACAAGCAACATTGAAATGCATGCTATTTCAGCCCCTTGATCATTTTAGTAGCAATTTTCTGCACTTTTCCCAGCTCTACAATGCCCTTTTTGAGATGCAGTGGCCAGGATTGTACACAGTATTCAGATATGGGGTTTATTGAGCTAGTTTGACGGGGCATAATGCTAGCACTTCTGCTCTTCTTTCCAATGCTCCTTTTACACTGCAGTACCTGTTGTGTGATGCAATTGTGGTTATACTGCAGAAGATCACTATATCACCCAGGTTTGTTCATATGAGCAGCGATGACATGATCATGAAAACCATGGGGAAATTACCATGTAAAACTCCAGTGATTTGCAAAGTTAATGGAACTGTGAACTGATTTTTTTCTGGAAACACAGAAATGAGCACTTAAAGTCTTTTGGAATCCACTTCTAGATTTCCATAAGTAGCTTTTGCATCATGTGAAAGATGACATAAGATGCAAAAATTAAATGGTAAAGGAACTTTGGGAGGATGGAATAAAATGCTGCCTGAATGTAGCCTAGGAATGATTGTACCATATATTTGCATAAAGTCATAATAATACCCTCAGTTTTGTTTCTGATTCCTTTCCTAATGATGAGCTATGGAATTCACTAGATGTAGTGATAACTGCCAACCTGGATAGCTTTAAAATATTAGACAAAAACCATGAAGAATAAGGCTGTCAATGGCTAGTAATGATTATAGATGTAATCTTCCCTGCTGGATTGCACTTCATATCTGCTTCCTCACATATTTCAGAGGTTCCAGGTTGAATGCTGTTTCTCATTAACTTTTTCGGTTATAGTGACTTATTTAATCATGTGTCACATAAGAGATAACAAATATAGAAGGAACTAACCTTTCACTACCAAGTTAAATTGCCCCTCCAAGGACAGGCCCCAAGTGGGGGACAAGAATCAAGGTTCTCCCTTTTACTGCACAATTGTACATGTAAGCCCCATTGAGTTCTGTTGGCCTTACTCCCAAGTAAATGAGTATAGGACTACAGCCTTCTACTTGCAGGATGCAAATGACTGATGGAGCATTTTCTCTGTTTTTAGCTATGCTGGTGGGCCTAGAAATGCTTCACATCTTTCCAGGCAAAACTCATTTTCGGGTTTTTTCAGTTTCTAATTTTTCCATGTCAGTTCATGATTACAGTGGTACCTTGGTTTGCAACCGCTTTGGATTACAACCATGTCAAACCCTCCCTGAAGTGTGTGTCCCTTTTTTTGGATTACAACCAATTTTTTTTTGGAGGCCCCATTGGTGAAAGCGCACCTTGGGTTACATCCTGTTTTGGTTTACAACCGGACCTCCGGAACGGATTGTGGTTGTAAACCAAGGTATCACTGTATTATTATTATTAATAATAATATAAACATGGGGGCTCTAGGTGGTTCCATCTCCCTAAAAATTTGGGGGGAGGTGGGGGTCCTGGGAGAAAGCATTCTCTTTTGGTGACTGATGATGTATCTCTTTACCCTAGCCTTTGCCAGCTGAGATGTGTGTTTTCAAGGCCCACCCTATTCCTGTGAATGTAATATGTTTTAACTCTTTTTAAGAGGCACTGACGAGATGCACTGAATCTACCTATATTGCACACAATCGTTGTTGCATCAATAGCCCTTATGGAAGACCAGCAAAATGAAAGGAGCTGTGTGTGTGTGTGTGTGTGTGTGTGTGTGTGTCATTATCTATTAACAACAACAACAATAACAACAACATTTATATCCTGTCCTTTCTCCCAAAGGAACCCAGGGTGGCAAACACACAAGTAATAACAAATTAAAACATATAAAGACAATTTCAATGCAGATCCAGAAAGATCTCTACTTAAAAGGCTCAGTGGGAGAAGAGTATCTTCTGTAGATGCTGAAAAGACAATAGAGAGAGCACCTGTCTAATATTTGCCACGAGTGAATTCGAAAGGGTATGCGTAGAATTCCAAATCCCCCATCACAAACCCCAGTCCAACTGGGTATCTCTTTTTCTGGGATCATATTTTAAACAGCCCTAGTTGTACACAGTGGCCTCAGGAGCAGGAACTGCTGCTGCCTCTTTAAGAGACTGACACTGTCCCACAAGTGAGCTATTATAAAGGCAGGTAAGCTGCAGCAGCTCGGATTAAAAGAGCTGGCAGCAAAGCAGAACGAATCCGCCTGCATAATGACCGGTCATAACTGCTGGGGATATGGGCAGAAAGATGGTAGGTTATATGCAGACCCTTCCCCTTCTGCTTTGAATCCATCCCATCCTTTCTCTGCTCTTCTGCTTATTGCACTTATTGCTGTACCCCTTGCAGATGCCGACTGCATGCCATCTTTCCTAGAAAATAGGCAAAGTGCAACAGGCACTTAAGTGGTTAACCAATAAGCAACTGTTCAATTATTGCTCGGAAGAGCCACAAGATTCATTGCCTTTCTGCATGCTGGGGTCAAAGCATGACTTGCCTTTGCAGCATCTTCTTGTAAGTTTATTCTTCATTAGAGAAGTGCAAAGACACCAAGTCTACTGACCTTTGTTCATGACCTGTGCCCCTTTGAAGGGCCTTTCCAGATAACCTGCTGGTCAGCAATATATACCTGCATGCCAATCAAGCATTAGTCAGCATGCAAATATAAAATGGGATAGCCTTTTCGTGGGAGGAAAACTGGAGAGAAAATGCATGCTCTAGCATTGATCAGGGAAAAGTGCACAGCATTAAAGCAAATCTATAGAAAATACAGTGGTACCTCAGGTTAAGTACTTAATCCGTTCCGGAGGTCCGTTCTTAACCTGAGACAGTTCTTAACCTGAAGCACCACTTTAGCTAATGGGGCCTCCTACTGCCGCCGTGCCGCTGGAGCATGATTTCTGTTCTCACCCTGAAGCAAAGTTCTTAACCTGAAGCACTATTTCTGGGTTAGCGGAGTCTGTAACCTGAAGCGTATGTAACCTGAGGTACCACTGTAAGTCCTCACAAAATGACTGAGTAGAGGCAGGGGAGCATAGCAATTCTGGTGTTTACCATTATTTAAAAGGGCTACTTGGCTACATCTGTCATCAGATTGTCATCAGGAGGGTGAATGAAGGTAGCCCAAAATGGCATTTTCATGGACCAATGGTGGAACACATTAGAGGTTTGCATGCATAAGATCTCTGGGCAAATGTTTGGCTTCTCATGTGAAAGGTTTTCAAGTAACATGCCTGGGGAAGATGTTTGCCTTGGAGAGCCTCTCCCAGAAAGCATATATGTGCTGAACTAGATGGTCCAGCTACCTCAGTGTGAAACAGCTTCATGTGTGGTCACTGTTCAAAAAAACACAACAGTTCACAGAAAAACTGCGGGCGTTAGAGAATAATGCTAGGAAAACATAACACAGCTGCCCATGGAAGGAGCCATATTTCCAAGGCAGAGCAGCACGTAATACTTTGCATATGTAAGATTCCAAGATCCAGTCCCTGGCATCTCTGGGGCACCAGGTGGTAGGGAAGACCTCTGTTTGCCAGGCAATGTAGACAATACATTGGAGATGGAGCAATTGTCCTGCTGCAAGCACTGGCCTCTGCAGCAGGGCAGGCAGCGCTAACCTGCTTTGTGTGCAGGGTTTAGGCTTACTGGGCTAGCAAAGCAGACATCCAGTGTCACTTCAGGAACGCTTAGCCTGAGACTGAGCCCTGTATAGGAGCAAGAGTTCTCTGCTTTCAGTTAAAGGGCCTCAGCTCCGAGGGAGTGGCAGAGACTCTGGTTCTACGGGAGCTTCTGCAATGGAGTCCTCTGAGGCAGTGTAATGTCCTCAAGTCGCAGAAGCACTGGCTCCACTTGTGTGGAAGTGCTGCTGGGACTGTATGCAATTCCCCATCTCACTCAGAATCCTCAACCTCATCTCTTGAATGGAGCTTGCACGCTGACAGTGGGCTGTTGCCCAAGGGAAGGGGAGCAGAACAGGTGTCTCCCAAACCCACTGGCTACACAGAAACTGGGATGGTGTTTGCGCACATGCCACACAAATGAAAATATTGAGGCTCTATTCCAGTTCTTTCACAGAAGTCAGGGTTTTTGTGGTAGAAAAAAAAATTATTACGTTATTCCAGAATACTAGCTGAATATTGGTGATGTCATGCAGCAGCATGCCAAAACAATCTGGAAAAAATACACAGCAACTATGCCACTAGAAATGGTGTGTTCAGAAAAGTTCCTAGCTGCTGCAAAAGCAACACCTGGAGGGCTACAGTTCGTCACCCTGGTGTAGGCAACACTGAGTAAGATGTACCAATGGTTCTAATGCCCTTTGCCTGCCATATTTCACTAAAGTTACCTAGTCAGTAAAACAATGTTCTACTAGTCTGATTACTTCAGGTTTTTCCATATAATTCTTACTTAAACAAGCTTTAGTTTGTCCCCTGTAAATGATGGAATGCAGTACCCCAAATCCTTCTGAGGATAAATAAAAAGCCACCTCACAATGTCTGAAGGTAAGAATGATGTAACAGTTTTTCCCTTTTTCCTCCTCAAAGGACCTCCTGAGTGGTACAAGTCCTACCCCATTGCCCAAGGAAATCACCAGTCTCCAATTGATATAATCCCCACACAAGCCATTCATGACCCCTGCCTGAAGCCCCTTAGCATTTCGTATGAATCGTGCTCATCTATCGACATCTCCAACAATGGGCATTCAGTCATGGTAGACTTTAAGGATGTTGATGACAAAACGGGTAAGTGGTGCATGTTATGTTCAGTGAGGGGGAGGCGCCAACTAAGTTCACATTTAAAGCTGAATCTGTCAAATAGGCACTTTCCGAGATAATATGAGAACTGAAATACAGCCATTGTTCAAAATTCATACTTCTTCAAAAATGCATGCATTTGGGGGAAAGTGTGCACAAAATGAATACTGTAAATTAGTGAAAATAACATCGAAAAATGCATTATGCTAGGATTGCAAAAATATGTACAGTAGTCAAAACTGTACACAAAAATGTGCTTCTTAGAAGAGATTTGCGTGAAAAGGAGAGGAAGGAACGATGTTTACTTTCCTCTAAGCCCCCTTGGTAGAGAAATGATATTAACATGTAACAAACAATTCCCTCTATTTTCAAAGTGCAGAGGTGAGTGTGGATCATTCAGGGGCCAAAATGGCACCATCCATACAAAAGGAGGGAGGTATCAGCGAGCTTGGAGGAACTATAAAGTTTGCAGAAGTACCAAACATTATTTAGAAAAAGAAAGCCTGAATGGGAAGGTAAGAGCAAAAACAGTCCAATGAGGACACCATACACTTAAAGCCTATTGCTTCCCCCAGAGAATCCCGGGAACAGTGGCTTACCCCTCGCAGAGCGACAATTCCCAACAACCTTCACAAAGCACAGTTCCCAAGATTCTTTGAGGAAGCCATGTATGGTATAGGTGTGACCACATGTTCAGTGGCTGCAGAAAACAGGCTGGCTATTAGAGAACAAAATGGAAAACCAATTGGCATGGAGAATGGAACGGAATACCCACACTGCAGCATTCTACTGCAGGCTCCACCTGAAATTATTTCCTTGATTGGTGATTTTCTTTGGGAAAACAGCACATGGAGAAAGAGTTAAAGAGTTAATCCTTCCTTCTCTTCCACTATCACACCCACAATCAACTCTCTCTATTCTTGGGGCAACAATGGAATTAGGGAAAAAAGCCAGATCAATCAGATACGTGGGACAGAGGAGAACTGCTGGGGAAACTTTGCTGGCCCATTAAATTTGTGTCTGTGGCGAGCAGAAGTGCCCCACACTTCTTTAGTCTGTGCCTACACACTGGTATGGTGCTGTTCCAGGTTTCTTCCAGCTGGGAAAGATGCCTTAAAAGCTATAGTTACAGAGCAGCTGAGTCTCCAGTGACAGGTGAGGAACGTCCATGGTGCCATTTATCAAGTACAATATTAAGTTGCAGCCTTTGGAATACGTAAGACTTAACTTGTGAAGAACAGTAGTAGATGCCGTTCAGCGAATTCTTCATTTACAGTGGTATTTAGTGACAATGAATGGGGCTGTAATGAATCCATTCTGGCTTAAGCTTAGGAAGGGTGCTTCTGTGCTGCAATAATGCATGAGGTCAAATCCATGGCTCAATATATGCTTGTGCATTATATGGCAGGGGTGGGCAACCTGGGGCCCTCTTGATGTTGAGCTCCTCTGTCTGCCCCAGCCAGCATGGTCAGTGGTCAGGGACACGTGTGAGGATGGGGGGGCAGGGAGGGGCAGCTGCTTCTCCTAAATCAATAAAAAGACATAGCAAACTGAAGTTCTGCCCCCCTAACAAAAGGCCCACCACCCCCTAACAAAAATCCTATCTACACCCATGGTCAGGGAGTTGTAGTCCAACAACATCTTGAAGACCTGAGGTTGGGGAAATCTGGTCTGCGATATAACAAGCTCTTCTAGTGCTCACTTTCAGTTTGCACTGTGTTGTCATCACTCAGGCTTGGCTCCAGGTGTGCCCTCTTGGCAACACAGAGGCGTAGCTGGGGGGCGGGGCACACTGGGTGCCACACCGCAGGGGGTGGCACTTATCGCAGTGCCTGCAGTGTGCCCGCTGCCCCAACATCTTGTAGGAAGCACTGCAGCCCAGTAGCAGAGCACAAGCTTGACATGCAAAGGGTCCCAAATTCAATCCCTAACCAGGAAAGACTCCGGCCTGAAATCCAGAAGCTCAACAACTTCAACCCTAAAAAAAGGGCAACAGCTTTGGTCGGCCCTCACGCATGTTAACTTCGTCAAATCTAGCCCTCTTTGAAAAAAGTTTGGGCACCCCTGGTACAGACAGTACTGAGCTAGAGGTTGATATTTAGGAATCTCTCTCTAGCTTTGGGGGTTGAATTTCTTTGTGGATTTATTTAGTTCATTATTTAGTTCAAACAGTAGATGGCACTGTACTTAGCTATATCTGGATAGAGTCTGGCATTTCTGCACACAGTTAGAGGCTCTGGCTGCGTAAATACTGTACCATACTTTTAATGTACGTTTAAGGTGTGTGGCTTCCCTGAAAGAAGCCTGTTCTTGTTGAAGAGACTGTTTCTCTTCTCTCTTTTTTGTAAGCAGCTTATAAGAACCTTGCGATGTCAAGAATATGCTGCCTGGGTTTGCTTGTTTTCTTCCTCCCTCCCTGTACATTTCCTTTTCTTTTTCGTGCTGTGTCTTTTTAGACTGTAAGCCTGAGGAGCAGGGACTGTGCTTATAAATCTGTAAGCAATTCTGGGAGCCCTTCTGGCAATGTGAATACCGGTACCATCTGAAAATAAAGCAGATACAGTATTGCAAAGATGTCTTATCACTTATTGAAAGGAAACCAAGCCTTGTTTTGTTGCACCTGGGACTTTTCCCTGTTAGAGCTATTGAGGTGGGTGGAGGGATGTATAATATGGTCAGGTTCATGAAAGTCAGTTTTCTCTCTGTCTTCTTGGTTGCAGCAGTCAGTGGAGGGCCACTGGAAGATCCTTACCGGCTGAAACAATTCCATTTTCATTGGGGGTCAAGCCAAGACTCCGGATCAGAGCACACCATCGATGGCAACCCTTTTCCTTGTGAGGTGAGTCATAAATCTTGGATGTTTTTTAAACCCCCTTTTTAAATATACAAACTTGTGCTGGGGTTGCAGAGAAAATCATAGGATATCAGATTTCTGTGGTCTCCAGAAATCACGCCAGTGATGGAGAAGCAGGTTGCTGATGGAGAAGTGGCAGCTCCATCAGTGCTGATTTTGGGTGAGATCTCTCCCAAAATTGGCACAATTTCACTTGAAATCAGCACTGATGGAGCTGCCACTTCTCCATCAGCAACTGATTTGGCGGAGCATGTGGTGCAGGCAGTGGTGGCAGGTATGACGCCCCTGGTGGCAGCGGGAGTGATGTCAGGGCAGCACTTTCTGTTTTGCCTCAAGTGACGGAACGGAGTGTGCTGCCCCTGAATACTGATGTTTGACTTGTCTCCCCAGCTCCATTTAGTTCACTGGAATGCCAAGAAATATGTGACCTTTGAAGAGGCAGCGGCGGCTCCAGATGGCTTAGCAGTGATTGGTGTTTTCTTAGAGGTAAGAGCTGCAAAAGTTGTTGCACTTAGAAATATAGAAGTGTACGGTTGGAAGGGGCCTCAAAGATCATCTTGTTCACCCACCTGCAGTGCAGGAATCACAGCTGAGGAATCCCTGACCTCCCAACATCTGTTTAAAAACCTCCCATGAAGGTTTTTATTTCCTTTAGTGTGTATTTTTATACTTTTTATTATGTGTGTGGCACCACCAACGTGCATGACACTGTATAAGAAGACCAGACTTTGCCATGAGGAGCTTAGTCTAAAATTCAACACAAGGGAGAGTATAGAGCAGTGGTGGCGAACCTATGGCATGCGTGCCAGAGTGGGCACACGGAGCCCTCACTGCTGGCATGCGTGCCATCAGCCCTATTATTTTGTTGTTTTTTCCATTGGTGCTCGCATTCTTTTCCACGCTACTACATACATCCACTGCTTAAACCCGGAACTTTTTTTTTTTTTTTGCTGGTAGCCAGTGATTGTATTCCGTGATTGATCTGTTTTTCAATTGGCTGCGGCAGTGGCTGTTTCTGATTGGGTGTAACAACATTCGTGATTTGACCCTCGTGATTTTTTTCCTGCACTTTTTTCAGTGCTGCGAGGTAGTTCCCAGCTAGTCAGGGAATGCGCCTGGCGGGAGGGGGATAAGAGGGTGGGAGATGGCGAGAACTGTGGCGATTTTTCTGTTCTGTCTCTCCCAAAAAAGCTCAACAACTTTGGGCACTTTGTGATAAATAAATGGGTTTTGGTTTGCAGTTTGGGCACTCGGTCTCTAAAAGGTTCGCCACCACTGGTATAGAGGGTGGTGAGAATGAGATGCATTCAGCTAAATTGCACACAGTTAGAGGCTCTGGCTGTGTAAATACTGTACTATACTTTTAATGCACGTTTAAAGTGCATGGCTTCCCTGAAAGAAGCCTGGGAATTACTGGTATAATTTGCTAAGGAAGCTGACAGTTGTAGGTCTGTAGGAGTAAACTACAATTCCCAGGATTATTTCAGGGAACTCATGTGGTTCAAATGTATGGTGTGCACACACCCTAAGTTTCAGCAAGGGATGACGTTTAAGGCAGGGATGTAATGTGGCCCTCAGCTTAATTTCTATACAGTAGCTACAGTATCTGTTCAGAGCTCTGGCAAGTGTGACCTGTTCTTCCCCCAGCAGCCTAGGAAGAGAGGAAGGAAGGAAGTGGCCCCACCCACTGCTGGCAGGCAACCCCAGAGAAGATGCAGTCCCCAAAAGAAAAAAAGGTTGTCCATCCATAATCTAAGTCTAGAGGTTGTACCACAGGAAAAAAAGAGGCTTTGAGGAAGGATTTGAGGGAAGGAAGAGAGGGGGCAGGTGTTTTGGAAGGCAGGAAGGACAGAAAAGGAGAAAGAGTAGAGTTGTCCAAGACATCAGGGAACCTCAAAAGACTCTTCCCTGTTTCTGGTAGCATTTTCCAGGCACTTGTTTCAGTGTTTGAGGGGGAAATAAAACGCTGAAAAACAAAGCAGTGATAGAGAGTGGCAGCTCCTCGTTTGTTGAAACTCTTACTTTTTTGCAAAATCCACATTCTTAGGCATCTCTCTTGTTTTAAACTCTTAGATTGGAGAAGAACATGCCAGTATGAATAGATTGACAGATGCCTTGTACATGGTCAAATTTAAAGTAAGTTTAAAATACAAATGCAAAGTTTGTTTTGTGTCATGGAAGACTGTTCAGAAACTCCAACTGGTCTAGAATGTGGCAGCCATGATGCCAATGGGATTGGGTTGGTGGGGCACACAGGAGAGATCCTTCTCAGTGGCTGCTCCCAGACTTTGGAACTCCCTTCCTAAGGAGGCCAGTTTGGCTCCCTCCTCACCGTCCTTCTGCCAGCAGGTGAAGTCTCTTTTATTCTAACAGGCTTTAGCGAACTGACTGTTTTTAAGGAAAGGCCTTTTAATAGCGCTGTACTGCTTTTACTATCTGTATTTTAATAGATTTGTTTTAATTCTATTATTGTTTAATTGATTTTAGACTGTTACAGTATATTTTGTTTTTAGCATTTTGTATTTTATCTATGGGGACGCGGGTTGCACTGTGGGTTAAACCACAGAGCCTAGGACTTGCCGATCAGAAGGTCAGTGGTTCGAATCCCCATGACGGAGTGAGCTCCCATTGTTTGGTCCCTGCTCCTGCCAACTTAGCAGTTCAAAAGCACATCAAAGTGCAAGTAGATAAATAGGTACCGCTCTGGCAGGAAGGTAAATGGTGTTTCCGTGTGCTGCTCTGATTCGCCAGAAGCGGCTTAGTCATTCTGGCCACATGACCCGGAAGCTGTCTGCGGACAAACACCGGCTCCCTCGGCCTATAGAGCGAGATGAGCACGCAACGCCAGAGTCGGTCACGACTGGACCTAATGGTCAGGGGTCCCTTTACCTTATTTTAGCTATGTGGTTACAATTTGTGTAAGGCACCTTGAGTCCCAGTCTGTGGAAAAGGCAGGATATCATTATCATCATCCCATTACACCTATCCCATACCCATTGCATTGGTAACCAAATCATTTATGTGCTCAGGGTACTTCAGACTGTCATTGGTTTTGGGTGGGATTCAACCATACACCAACAAATTCAGCTTGTGCAACAAATCTGCTTCCCCCCAAAATAAATCTTGATCAACACTGATGTAATTAAATGACCGGTGAAATGAATATGATGCAATGCTTCCCATAAATATCTCCCCACCTGGAATTTTGCAAAGTCCTAGTCTTACATGTTAACCACTACACCATGATGACACGTCATGTATTTTTTTCAGTTCCCGTCTCCTTTTTAGCTAAATCCAATATTTGATCAGCTATTGGACAAGAGCAATAGCTTTGCTTTGCTTTTGCAGCTTCCAGAAGGTTTTGTAAAAACAATTTAGTTTGTACCTTTAATTTCTACTTTTAATTTTCTAATCCATGCCCATGCTTTTCTCAGGGAACCAAAGCCCAGTTCAAGTCTTTTGACCCAAGCAGCCTCCTGCCCTCTTGTCTCGATTACTGGACATATCCTGGATCCTTGACAACGCCTCCTCTTAATGAGAGTGTGACCTGGATAGTGCTAAAGGAGACCATCAGAATATCCGATAAACAGGTAAATCTTGGGTGGCAGAGGTTGAGGGGCTGTCCTTTTTTTGCACAGAAGTGCCCATGCTGTCTGCTCTTAAAATCCTGGACACCACACACACAAAAATGCTATTTTATTTAGGAACATATAGGGGGGGGGACCCAAGAAGGGAGAGAAGCAGCCTTGAAGTTTCTCATCAGTCATTAGCACCTGGACAGCAGACTGTCCTGTCACCTGGTCACAGTCTCCCTCTACAGTGAGATAGATTGCATTTCTGTGTTAATTTATTTATTTCTATATTTGCAGCTATCAATTAGGATATGCAAATACCATGCAAATCTGTGTCCTCTTTGGTCCACTTTTTGGACAACATGTAAATGCATTTGCGTTTTCCTTTCTTCATGAGCTCTGGCATGACTGATTTTCTTAAACAAGTAATATCAAGTCCCCTGAATTTACAGATGGAGAAATTCCGTACCCTGCTCTTCACCACAGAAGACGATGAAAGAATCCAGATGGTGAATAACTTCCGTCCCGCTCAGCCTCTTAAGGGAAGAGTGGTTCGTGCTTCATTCAAGGCTTAAGGAGGTGTGCGTGCATGTAGGAGAAATAACAACTGAACCTCAAAACATCCAAAGGGCTTCAATATTGGCAAACAGAAGAAAATGGATAATAGACCCGCAGCTTAGAAAACCATCTCAGTGGAACTCTTCAACACCCAAAGTATTGCATGGATTAAATGAAAATATAATGTACCGTGCCCGTGCTAATCTGGGCTCCCTTCCTAAGTACTGAAAATTACTTTCTGTTATTATTTTTCAGAATAATACCTGGGACAGTCCTTATTTTGCAGTTAGGTCTCTTGGAGCAAACTCCTCAATCTGTCATTATCTTCCAATGAGAAAAATGGTGGGGTGTTGTGAAAGGTGTCCTGAGAACCTTTCCCCCCGAAAGGGTGGGATATAAACCCTTAAATTAATACAGTGGTACCTCGGGTTAAGTACTTAATTCGTTCTGGAGGTCTGTTCTTAACCTGAAACTGTTCTTAACCTGAAGCACTATTTTTGGGTTAGCAGAGTCTGTAACCTGAAGCGTATGTAACCTGAAGCGTATGTAACCCGAGGTATGTAACCTTAGGAAGGGAAGCGTATGTAACCTGAAGCGTATGTAACCCAAGGTACAACTGTAACTAGGATTTGAAGGACGGGATGGGTATGGTCCTTATTGTAAGAATCATCTTATTGAATCTGTTTGATGGACACAACTACAAAATAAGTTTCTAGCCTTCAAAGTAGCAGAGAACAGTGTATTAAGGGCACAGCTGAGGGCTCAGAAAGCAAAGGGTGCCTTTGGCACTCACAGAATGGGGTTCTGCTCCCTATAAAGCTACTTAAAGCAGTCCACTTTTGTAAACGCTAGATTCTGGGAGAAGCCAGCGAATTGCAACTGGAAGAAACTGTTCAGATAAAGCATATAAATCTGGCTGTTCTAATAAGGGGTAACAGATGAGTTACTCACTGAATTTAGGTGACTAGGTGTTTCAGATCATTGTAATTCTACTGAACATTCTGTTTTATTCATAGTATAAGTAAAGGGCCTGGCTGGAACAAAATGTTGCATTGCGGAGCTCTCCTGTTCACTGCACCTGTCAGCCAGCCAGCCAGCCAGCCAGCCATGCCCTCCTCCACAACGCTCCATTCCACTTCCCCTCCCAACCAGTTTTCTGGTCCATTCCACTTCCAACAGTAAGTCAGCATTCTGTGCCCACTCAGCATGCTCAATCCTCATTGGGATTTCTTTGTGTTTTCCTCCACCCAGCAAGCAGCAACACCTATGGCTAAGGATGGAGGAGAAATTTAATTCAGTGTACATTTAAAGCTGAATCTATAAAATTTGCACTTTCCTAAACAATATGCAAACTGAAGCACAGCTATCCTTTGAAATTCACACTTTTCCAGATGTTGTGATGCAGTTCTCCAACCAATAAAAATGCATTTATTAGAGGAACGTGTGAATGAATATGATGGTATCAGTGAAAATAACATACAAAAATGTATTATATTAGGGAAATTGCTTGACAAAATGTATATGCTGGTCAAAACTGCATATAAAAAGTGTGTGTTTTTAGGAGACATTCACACTAAGATGCTGATGAATTTTAAGGAGGATTCTTTTGAAAATGGCAAAATACTGCAAAATGTGGATAACTGAATTTAAGATTGGAAAAATGAGAAGCTTAAAGAACCAAAACTGACAGATCCTTCCATCCCTCCAAAATGTCTCAACATCAGAAATAGAAGGAATGATGAATGCAGGCAGATTCAGATGTGGAAGAAGGGACTCGCCAATGAGCAACTGAACAGGCATAGCAGACACTGCACTGGCACAAAGTTGTGCCACACTAGGACAAAAGGATTAATGTCTCCTGATCAGTTGACTGTCATAGTCCAAAAATAAAGTAGCAGGAATACTTGGGAAATTGCAATGAAAAGTCTTGTAGTTTTTCTGATTAGAATTAACAGGACACCGGGGCAATATTTTTTATAATCATAGACATTTAATAGTTGTGCTCTTAGGTATTCTTATAGCAGTGAGGCCTATAAAAAGCTAAAGGAAGTTTTGCTTGACTGAAACTATGGGTTGCTTTGTTGCTCTTGACTGAACTCCATTGCCCTTCATGGTACATATATTTTTGTTCCAATCGATCCTCTTCAAAGTTGTACCTGATGTATTATAAATCTGACTTTGCACAATAAAATAAAAAAGGTTCAACCTAATTGTAGTCTATTCTCACTCATTTTCCTGCTGATCTATAATGTTGATGCTGTGATATAATTCCGAAGCTGCCGTCTCTTCATCAAAATAAATGAGAAATGGGGGAGGGATTCAAGCACATACCATAAATTTAGGTTTGTGCAATTGAAGTGGAATAAAGTGTTCTGCTGCTCTAGCACAATAAATTCACTTTGAAAAATAGTCTGACCTTTTGCCCTTTGGAAACAGGCAAGAAAATGCATTGAAAGGTGTGGGATGAACAAATAACTAACAAGAAGATGCAGAAACACCTGCAGGCAAATCAGGAAGAATAAATAGACATGCTGGGTTACCTGACAAGCTGTGGAAACAGGAAACACAATAGTACCTGCTTAACATTTCCCTAAAGGGAGAAGGGGAGACACAAAACTGCAGGCAGACTTTCAGGCTGTGCCCACACCAGACATTAAACACATTCAGCCAAAGGATCCTGGGAACTGTAGTTTGTTAAGGGTGCTAGATATTGTAGTTCTCACAGTAAACTACATTTCCTAGTATTTTTGGGGAGGGGTGTGTGCTTTAAATATGTAAGCAGCTGTAGTTTATATTTCTGACAATAATGTTCGTCTCATAAAGAACCCTCTTAATTAAAGTTCTGAAGAACTGCAGGGCTCCCGAGTTAGAAAACCTCAGCTTTGTCTCCCCCACCTCCCATCATAATGGCTGTTACGTTTTATGAACATGAAAAGATGCCTTATACAGATTCAGTCCATTGGTCCATCTTGCTCAGCGTTGTCTCACAACCTTTCTTAACCTTGTGTTCCCAGATGTTGCTTGCCTACAACTCCCATCATCTCTGACCATTGATCGTGCTAGCTAGGGATGGTGGGAGTTGTAGTCCAACCACAGAGAAAGGCTATGGACTCTGTCCTGACTGGCAGTGGCTCTCCTGAGTATCAGGCAGGGATCTTTTTCATCTCTACCTAGAGATGCTGGGGATTGAAGCTGGGGTCTTCTGGGTGTAAAGCACATGCTGTTCTACTGACCTTTTCTACTGTCCTTTCCTACCATGATCTTTTCACCCTTGTTCCCCTAGCCTCCAGACGGTTAGCCACTGTCTCTGCTATATAGGTGACTTCTGTATACTGGAGGTATACAGCAAGTACTCACTACAGTAATAGAAATGGATAATGAAAAAGCTAGTTTGCACATGCCATCTAGTGGCCTTGGTTGACCTAGGCAGCAATTTTATGCCCTTACAGTGGTACTTCTGGTTATGAACTTATTTCGTTCCGGAGGTCTGTTTTTAAGCTGAAGCTGTTCTTATCCTGAGGCGCACTTTCACTAATGGGGCCTCCCGTTGCACACGGCATCTGGCGTGTGATTTCCGTTCGCATCCTGGGGCAAAGTTCGCAACCAGGAGCAGCTACTTCCAGGTTAGCGGAGCTTGTAACCTGAAGCGTTCGTAACCAGAAGCGTTCGTAACCAGAGGTACCACTGTATTTGAGAGTAAGTCCCCATGTATGCAATATATTTAAAACAGCCTCATACCACTTTAAACAATCATGGCTTCCCCTCCAAGAATCCTGGGAACTGTAGAATGCCCTTTGACCATGCTGCTTGGGGCTAATGGGAGCTGGGAGTCCAACAACCCCTAGGGGGTCACAGGTTCCCCACCCCTGCTTTTTGAGGACAGAAATCAATCCAAATTGGGGTTGTCTGAGAACCTCCTTTGTTCCTGAGATTCACAGCTGGCAATTCAGCTAGCTGTACACTTGTAACACTTGAGACAATACTGAAAGTTGCTTTTGAATCCTTTCATGTGCCGAGAGTTGAAGGAGGTGTTGCTAGACATGCCGTCTCTCTTGTGGCACAACAGGCGATCATTCCAGGTGTGACTGATCAGGAAATGGGTGCAAGTGACAAAGTACAGTGAGGTGACTTGCACCAGTGGGGTTTCAAAGTTGCACAAAGGTTGAGGAGATAGATACAACATGAAAGCAATCCAGAGGCTGCACGATAAGGCCATATGATAAATCTCTTATCACATAGCTCCTTGTAAAGGCTTTCAGCAACACCCTTCTTCACTTCTGAACGTATTTCAGGTCATTCTGGATAATAATAAAAAATACTGTGCTGTGCCATAGGCAACACTTGCACTTTTAAGTTCCCAACGTACTTGGGAAATGAGGACTGTTGAAATGTTTGAGGGTTCTCTTTCGGTAGGGATGGTGCAGAAATTCAGTTCACATTTAAATGTGAACTTACCTAACTCACACTTTCTGAAGCAAAATTTGAAAATTCAAAAAAGGTTTCCAAATTTTGCAGTGCAGCTGTCCAACAAAGTAATGTGTTCGAAAATGCATATACTAGGATAAAGTGTGCATTAAAATGTTTATGTTAATGAACATAATATACACTGTATATTGCATTGTATGAGGGAAATTTGCTTTGCAAAAATATGTCTTTTAGGTAGAATTACACGCAGAAGCGTGTGTATTAGGAGAAGAAATCAGCACTGGTTTCATGAAGACTTTTTGAAAATAAAAGAATTGCAAACTGATGTGGAAATGTGGAGAACCGAACCTAACATTGTAAAAATGTAACATTGCAAGACTGATTGTTTCTCTCATCCACACCTTTAAGTGAAGTAACAGAAACTGGGCCCTGCATCATTATTCCCAGGGTTGAGGTGACCCTCAGCTATGTCACATAATGAGTTGTGAACTGGCAGTGACAGAAAGAGATACTGGGTTTGTGGTGGATAGCTCAGTGAATATGTTGGATCAGTGTGCAAGTAGCTCTAAAAAGGTGGATTCCATGTTAGGGATCATTAGAAAAGGAATTGAAAATAAAAGTACCGATATCATAATGCTGTTGCTTGGCTGGACTGTGTATCAAGCTAGAAAAAGAAGGTTATGGGAATAGCTGCCACCATGTCAGGCTGTATGTGAAGTGTGAATACTTTGATGAGTAAAGGAAGGTAAACAAGTTAATACCAGAAGGGTACATAGCTGGTGCATATGCATGGGAGGACAGGGAATTAAATTTACGGGACTGAAACTAAAATTAAAGGCAACTCAGTAGTGAAGGAAAATAAAGTTGTATTTTGACCACTGGCACTTAGATGCAATATCTTGTCCCTTCTGTATTTACTCTGTTTGAAATTTGTTTGCGTTTCTGGGACCAGGGGATTTGCTCTCTGTTTTTTATTCTAAAGGTTCAAAGGTAGATTCTGCTCTAGTAAAAGTGGATAATGTATTGCTGTGACCTATGGCTGGCACGTAGAGCCAGCCTGTCTGGGTTGCCCATTCACATATTTATGGAAAAATTGGCCTTGTGCATTTATTAAAATACTAATCTGTCAGTAACTGAGTGTAACTACAAATTTACAGCTAGAAGTTGTACTGGACGTGTCCACTGCCTGCAGTAGGGAGTGTGTGGCGCTGTGGTCTAAACCACTGAGCCTCTTGGGCTTGCTGATCGGAAGGTTGGTGGTTCGAATCTGTGCAATGGGATGAGCTCCTGTTGCTCTGTCCCAACTCCTGCCAACCTAGCAGTTCGAGAGCACACTAGTGCAAGTAGATAAATAGGTACCACTGTGGTGGGAAGGTTAACAGTGTTTCCGTGCACTCTGGCTACATTCACAGTGTTTCATTGCGCCAGAATGACCTGGAAAACTGTCTGTGGACAAACGCTGGCTCCCTCTACCTGAAGCGAGGTGAGCGTTGCACCCCATAGTCACCTTTGACTGGACTTTACTGTCCAGGAATCATTTACCTTAACTGCCTGCAGTAGGGTATAGAAATGTGGCGATAAATGACTGCTGGAAACCATTCCTCCTGTTTATTTAACATTTATCCTGATTTACTTGCACAAAAAGCTATACAGTACTGAGCATTTGTTATTATTTGTTTGGGGGAGGTTATACAAACCTGTCCAATTTGCACTGTCTGAAATAATACACAAACAAAAACACAGCCACCCTTCAAATCTTGCAATTTTTTTTTGGATTTTACAATGCAGTTCTCCAATGAAAAGATTTATAAAAAAATGAGAATGCTAGATTAAAGTGTGCATATATTGGTGAAGATAAAATGCCTTCTTTTAGCAAAAACTATGCACAAAAACTATGTACATTGGGATAAACGCACACTGAAAGGCTGAAGAATTTTCATGGAGACATTAAAAAAATATTGCAAATGTGGAAATGAGGAGAACTGAACAGAAGATTGCAAAAATGAAAAGTGGAGATAAATGAAAATGGACAGATTTGCCCATTCTTAATCCTGATCTGCATTCCGGGTTTTTATATACATGTTTGAGTTCACCATTTCTTCCTTCTACACTTTTCAGTGCATTCCTCCATCACTCGCATAACAGCAAAATAATAATAATCTGTTTTGTTTTTGTTTGTTTGTTAATTTAGATTTGTTGTGTTAGGGCAACAGAGCATGTTAATCTGCTTTAATTGCGCAAACCTAAATCTACTCTGTGTGCATAAATCCTTTCTGCAACATAATGACATTCTGGTGGCTGCATGTGTCCATATAGCTGTTGGCTGGCCAGACGCCAAAGAGGGCAGGGCCCTTGCACTTTCAGCAGCTGTGTAGAAATTTGAGCCTGTGGAGCCTGTCATGTAAGCTGCACCCATTGAAATTTCCCCTCCTCCACAGTTATTAAAAGTGCATGAGCTCTGTCCTCTGTTGCTTCTGCTTGCCTCCAAGGTAGCAGTAATTCTGTAGCACCCTGCTTGTGGTTAACGCTTAGCCGGAATGAAATATTCAACGCAGCAATAGAGAAATTAAAATAGTAATTTATTTGTCAGACAAATAAATATGAGGCACAGTGGTATATGGTTACCAAGCTCTGGCCTGGCCTCTTGCCATTCTGGCCAGCACTTATATTTCCTTAATCCAGCCCCCTTGCTCCTCCTGTGGCTGCCTCTGTCCAATCAGCCTGGTTGAAATTCCTATTGGCTGTTTGCTAGAACCAATCACAAAAGATACACCCATTTCCTTCTTGCCCTTTTATGGAAATCAAAAAGCTATATATTCTTCTATCTATAAATGACAAATAAGTAGTAATATATCTTACATGTGTCTCAACAAGGAATCTTAATTACCAGCTCACCTCTTGCCCTCCTTGCCCTATTGCCTTCCAAAACAGATAATTAATCTTGAATTTTTATCTTATGCATGTCAAGGATTGAGTTCACATCAACATTGAGAGATCTCCTTCATTTGAAGGTTTCTAAACAAAAGGCCTGACAACCATATATCAAGAGCGCTCGATTGGCGTCTTCTGTCTGGCAAGGGGGGGCTGGTGCCTGATGGCCCCTGTGATCTCTTCCAACTATATGAAATAAGAATCTAGCATTTCTTAAATCCTTTGCATAATTATATTTAAACTAATATATTTAATACATAAATAACCTTTTAAAAGGAAAAGAAATCTTAAAAGGATCTTAGTTTAAGAAACAAACAGCTTTTGAAAAGTCTTCCCAGAAAATGTTCTGTTTCTACCAGCTAGATGCTTTTTCACTGCTCTTGACCTTCTTAACCTTAGGAAGAAGATATGGCTCATTTTACTATTTATCCACCCTTAATTTGTAGGGTCAGTGTAACCTTGGCTGTCAGCCTGTAATTCCCTTTTTACGACTTTGAGAATTGTTTTCTGCTATAAATCAGGGGGGCCCCTTGTCTAGGAGTAAAAATATCTTGCCAAGGTTTTTTAGGCAACTGGTCTTCTAAGACTGGTCTTTTAAGATACAGGCCCTGATTAAACATATAAGCTTTAATAAAAATGCAGGCTTATGATTAGATGCCTCATTCCCCCCTTTCAAGCTCAAGGACCTTCATCCCAAGTGTCCTTGATAGCTTGACCTTCATCATATTCCTGAGGTAAAGCTCTGTATAGGGCCATGATATGAGGTAGAGTTTCATTTGAAATCATCTTGCTAATTGTACTTCTAAAACATGAAATGATACATGGCACCATACATAAAACCATTATTACTACTGTCAAGAAAAACAAGCAAGACAATAGTATCCCTTTGAGTCCTGCGACATTAGGTAACCAATTGGTGAGCCATCCCATATCCCATCCTTCCCATGTTTGTACTGGGACATGTGCTATATTCTCCATCTTTGTGGCCAACACACGGATTGCCTCACCATTATCAGAAATGTTGAAGCAACAGGCATTCCCTGTCAAGTTCAAGACTCCACATAGGCCTCCCTGCCTGGCAAGTACATAATCCATTCCCATTTTCAGCTGCAAAATGGCGGCTCTACTTTCATCCAACTGTTGTGCAATAAGTCTCAAACTCTGGGCCGTTGCATTGGTTACAAGTTCCACTACTGCTTGCAATCGAATTATTCTGTTTAGATTATAAATAGGATCCCGTGCCCCTTGTATGAGCTCACCAGGATTCCAGGAGGCAGGATCATAATAGGCTATAATGCGCTCTGGTGGCCAATCATCAGTACCGCTCCAACTTTGGGTACTTCCTCCTGCTATATGAGAAATGTCAGCGTTTCTTCGTGTACGCTTGGCCGAACTAGTGGGCATAATCCACATTGGTGGTAATACCCATCCCAAGAAACAAGTCCCACTCCATTTGGAAGGGAGTTTCTTGTATGCCCATTCTCCACATATCCACCACAACCATCGGGTCTGAGGTTTTTGGTACGTGGAGTGCAGAAGGCGAAATATCAAAAGGGGTAGAGAGTTCACAGTGCAGTATGTTAGATTGCCTTCTTCTGTCACAGTTATGTTCCATACCATTTTCCATGCATGAATAAAAGGAGGTGCACAGGGCAAGGTATTCCGAGTTCGATACGTAGTACCGTTTGCCCAGGTTTGACTATTCTTATTATAATCCCAAGTATAGTGGCAATGAGAAGAGCCTATCATGGTAGGATCAGCTGCATCTGATGATTTATGCACACAGAATTCCCCTTGCACAGGTATAACTCGTATTGGTTTAGTTGAGTTCCATCCGGGGAAATTCTGTACTTCTGTTTGGTGTGGCATTTCGCTTACCATACCAATGGCATTTAATGGTATCGGTAATAAGGGCATACCTCCCTCTGAATCATCTGGCCCAAGAGAGCAAACAAGGCAATTAGTCCTATTTGCAACATTGGCTACCATCTCAGCTAAGCCTACCCACATATTGTGGTCATGGCGGAATCCATATTTAGCAAATTTGGTCAGATTCAAGGACCCTTCCCCTTCCCAAGGGATCAGGATTAATAATAAAATCATGTTGATGTCTAGCATATGCATTCCTTCCACAAAAGATTACCTTATTGTGATAGCAAATAAATATTAGCCCCAATATAATTCCCCCAGTGACAGAAATGGGGAACCACCAAGACCAAAACATATATCCCGAGGATCCCCAATGAGTAATATCCCTTATAATTGTTCCACAAGGGGGCAGTCAATCAATTGTATAAGAGAATCTTTCCATTCACAGTCACTGGTTCAGACGCTCCTCAAGCTTCAGGCGTGCGCAGGTCAGCCAGCTTCCAGGTTGTGGCTGCAGCAGGCCGGTCGTCTAAATGTTGCCCGTGACCTAGCCCGTTCCCGGTAGGGCTAGATACAGGGGTTTTTGGAGAGAGTCAGTTTTAAAGGATTAGAGGGGTCACCTTTGCACGTCCAACTGCCTTCAGACTTCTTCAAACGAGAGTGATGAATCCAGGGGGTCACCTCAGCTACCTTCACCGCTGTTGGAGTAGAGAGCAAGACGGTGTAAGGTCCACGCCACTTAGGTGCAAGTGGATCGCGTTTCCACTCTTTCACCCATACGCTATCGCCAGCCTGGAACTGATGAATCGGCTCGGCAATGCTGCACGGCGTGCGCTCGAGGGCCCACCTGTTAAGAGAAACAAAAACACGGGAGAGAGATTGCACTTGTTCCTGTGTCACATGGTCTCCTATTTGTTTAAGGTCAGCTGGAATATCCTGAACAAAGGAGGGTGGCCTCCCATACAGGAGCTCAAAAGGTGACAACTTAAGTCTTTTTGTGGGTGCACACCGAACACGAAACAGTGTTATGGGTAACACATCTACCCATCCCAATCCCGTTTCCTGGGTTAATTTTGCCAATTGGGTTTTCAGAGTCCGATTCATTCTTTCAGTTTTCCCTGAACTCTGAGGCCTATATGCTGCATGCAGTCTCCATTTCACTTGTAGGACTCGACATACTTCTTGTACTACTTGATCAATGAATGCTGGCCCATTATCACTTCCAATGCATCTAGGTAATCCAAACCTCGGGATCAATTCAGTGAGGAGTCTCTTAGTTACCTCTCGTGCCTTTTCAGTTCGGGTGGGAAAAGCTTCAACCCATCCGGTAAAAGTATCTACAAACACAAGGAGATACTTGAATCCCTTAGAAGGGACCAACTCTGTGAAGTCCACAATTAGGCTTTCCATGGGGACGTATCCCACATGCTGAATTCCAGGAGGTTGTACCGGTCCCTGCCTGGGATTGTTTTTAGCACAAAGAACACATTTCTGTGAAATGCAAGTTGCTAATTGTGATAGATTAATAATATACAACTTCCGACTGAGACTCTCTCTGGTTGCAGTACCGCCAAGGTGAGTAGATTCATGATAATTTCTTACAATTGTGCCTGCTAGATGATGAGGTACATAAATCCTATTATCCGGCAGGATCATCCAACCGTCCTTCACAACCGCTCCTTCCTGTTCAGCCCACTTCCTCTCTTCTGGGGTATAGTGAGGTTTAACTTCTTCTGGAACTACCTCTGGTATGAGGGCTGCTATAAATCCTCCCACAGGCTTTTGGGCTGCCTCTCGGGCTGCTTTGTCAGCAGCATGATTTCCTCTGGTTATTGGATCCCTTCCTCGTCCATGACCTTTGCAGTGCATTACAGCAATCTGTTCTGGAGCCCATACTGCTTCCAACAGGATTTCTACTTCAGGTCCATATTTCAAGGCCTTCCCGTGGGCTCCGATTAGACCTCTTTCTTTCCATAGAGCTCCATGTGCATGCAGGGTTAAGAAGGCATATTTAGAATCAGTATAGATGTTTGCCTTACATCCAGCTGCCAATTGCAGAGCTCTAGTTAAACCTATAAGTTCAGCTTTTTGTGCTGAGGTGCCAGCAGGCAAAGCTTCAGCTTCCACAACTTCCTCATTAGTGACCACAGCATATCCTGCTCGTCTGGCACCTTCATGCAGGTAACTGCTACCATCAGTATAATATACAACATCTGGATTTTTCAATGGCTCATCTTTCAGATCGGGTCTACTGGAATAAACTTCATCCATTATTTGGAGACAATCATGTGATTCTTCATCATCTACCTCTGGTAGGGGCAGCAAAGTCGCTGGATTGAGCATATTCACTACTCGTAGATGAATCCTGGGATTTTCACACAATAGGCCTTGGTATCTAGCCATCCTTGGGTTCGTTAGCCAATAACTACCCTTATATTCCATGAGTGTCAGAACAGCATGAGGTACATTCACATACATCGTCTGGCCAAAGGTAAATTTATCAGCTTCTTTGACAAGGCTTGCAGTGGCCGCTACTGCCCTTAGGCATGGAGGCCATCCTTTTGCTACTGAGTCCAATTGTTTAGACAAATAAGCTACTGGACGGTTCCAACTTCCTAATCTCTGGGTCAGGACTGCCGCTGCAATCCCATTCTGTTCATGTACATACAGCTGAAAGGGTTTTTCCGAATTAGGCAATCCAAGGGCTGGGGCCTCCATAAGTTGTTGTTTGATAACTAAAAAGGCTTGTTTCTGCTCAGGTCCCCATACAAATGGGTCCTTTTCTGCACCTCGAGTGCTTTCATGTAAGGGCTTGGCCAGACTGCTGAAATCAGGTATCCATAGTCTACAAAACCCTGCTGTTCCCAGGAATCCTCTAAGTTGTTTTCTTGTGGTAGGTTCTTTGATAAGGCAAATAGCTTCTTTCCTCTCTGGTCTCAATGCTCGTTGTTGGTGTGAGATGTCAAAGCCCAAATATTTGACCTTTTCTAAACATAACTGTGCCTTTTTCTGGGAAACTCGGTAGCCAGCTTCCCAGAGCAAGTGGAGCAGTTCCTCTGTCCCTTCTTTACAGGTATCAAAATCCTTTGCCGCTAGTATAAGATCATCCACATATTGCAGAACCACCTTTTCTCCCGGTATTGAGGGGTAACTTGTTAGATCCTTCGCCAAGGCAGTGCCAAATAAAGTTGGGGAATTTTTGAATCCCTGGGGCAATCTTGTCCAGGTTAGCTGGCCTTTTGTTCCTGTCAAAGGGTCTTCCCACTGGAAGGCAAATATAGGTTGGCTCTGTGGTGCCAGCCGGCAACAGAAGAATGCATCTTTCAAGTCCAATACAGTAAAAAATGTTGCTTCTGGTGGGATCAAACTCAGCAAGGTATATGGGTTTGGTACATTTGGGTGCAAGGTCTCGATAGCCTGGTTTACGAGCCTCAAGTCCTGTACTGGCCTGTATTCATCTGTCCCAGGTTTTCGAACAGGCAAAAGGGGTGTGTTCCATTCTGATTGGCAGGGCTTAAGCAGACCATATTTTAATAGGCGGTCCAAATGTTTCTGGATGCCCTCTGCTGCTCGCCGGGGTAAGGGATATTGCTTTACAGATACAGGGGTAGCCATAGGTTTTAGGGTTACTACAATTGGAGCTATATTCTTAGCCATTCCTGGTGGGCTATTTTCGGCCCATACTCCTGGTGGCACCTGTAGAGTTCGGAGGAGCTTGTTTAATTCTGTATCTAATGTGGGTTGGACTTGCAAGGCTGACATTAGGCGCCATGATTGTTCCTTAGGTACTGAGAGGGTAATTATTCCTGCTGCTTTTGATGGCAGTTTCATTTCTGGACCTCGAGGAGTGAAGGTGATTTGGGCCTGCAATTTGGACAGCATATCTCTGCCTAAGAGAGGTATTGGACACTCAGGTATATACAAAAACTGATGGGTTAAACGATGTCCCCCAATCTGGCATTCCAAAGGTTGGAGGAAAGATCTCTTAGCTGACTGTCCAGTGGCACTTTTAATGACTACACTCTTGGATGCCTTTTTCTGCAATAGTTCTGGGAGTACTGAGTATTCAGCCCCAGTATCAATCATAAAGTCTATTAAATGGCTCCCTAATTGAATCGTGACCGTGGGCTCCTGGAAGCCTAACTTTATGGAGTCCGGTCGTTCCTAGTCTTGGGTAAAATCCTCTTCTGCCAGTCCAATGAAATTGTCTCTACTCCGTCCTTGTCCAGGTCTCTGATATCTTCCATCTCGGATCATTCCCCGTCCCCGTCCCTGGTTTCTTGGGCCGGAGCCTGGGCCTGGGCCTGGACCTGGGCGTACTTCTTCCAACCTCAAGGGTTCAGGACACTCCCGCTTCCAGTGACCCTCCTTCTTGCAATTTGCACATTGATTCCTTCCCAGTGGTGGATTCTTTCCCCGTCCTCTCCCTCCATTTAAGGGGCGGTAATCTTGCTTCACTGCTGTGGCTAGCATTACCATCTTTTCCTTCTGCCACTTCTTCTTCTCTTGTTTCTCAGCCTCATCCCTATTCCGATAAACTCGGCGTGCAATGGCCATAATTTGGCTCATCAGCATCCCTTCCCATCCTTCTGATTTCTGAATTTTCTTACGAATGTCAGAAGCGCACTGGGCCACAAATGTAGCAGTAATCATTCTGCTGTTTTCAGGGGCTTCAGGGTCAAAAGGAGTCCATATACGATAGGCTTCCTGCAGCCTCTCTAAAAAGTCTCCCGGACTCTCATTTGGTTTCTGTTCTACTTCTGAGACTTTAGACATATTAGTGGGCTTCTGGCATGCCCTGCGGATACCTTGCACAAGTGTCTGGCGGTAGGTGGTAAGTCTGGCCAGGTGAATTGCATTGTTTGGATCCCAGTTAGGATCTTCCAAGGGAAAGTTGTCCTGAAGATGACGATCAATATTAAAAATATTTCCCACTCTGGCCTGCTCACGCAAATATATCTGTGCCTTTTCAATTATGTCTCTCCTTTCCTCAGTGGTGAAAAGAGTATTTAGGAGCTGGCGACAATCTGTCCAAGTAGGACTATGAGTATTTACTATTGAAGTCACCAAGTCCATCATAGCCTGAGGTTTTTCTGCGAAAGATGGGGTGTGTGTTTTCCAATTCATCAGATCCGTAGTCGTGAATGGAATATATTGCAGGGTCGAAGTTCGAGGTGGCCGTGGTCCGGGTTGCCCGTTGACCAGCACAGGCTCCTCAAGTGCATCAAATACTCTTCTAAGAGGGGCTACTACGTGACCTTTTTCTTCACTTTGCTCTAGGGGCCTCAAATCATAGGGGATAGTATTTGTCCCAAGGCGTTCTTTTAGCAGCTTTATACGCCTGGCTGTATTGCTTGCTGACCGATCAAGGTCTCCCTGTAACTTCTGTAATATTTCTCTAGGACTTGGATGTACAGGGGTTTGGGGTAGGCAATCAGTTGTTCCACTAAAGGAGACTGTAGATGGAGGTCTATTAGGAGTCACAGGTGGAATAACCACTTCTGCTTGGGCTTTATTATAGGACTCCAATGCCTCCTGAAGATATTTATCATAATCTATCAAGGAATCAAGCTCTGTGACTCCACCCCCATTATTCATTCCAGTTTCTTGCCTTGGGGTTACAACTGGTGGAGTGTTTGGATTAGGCTCCCTTCGATGTGGAGCATAGGGTGGAGGTGGAAGCACCTCTTCCTCTGGTCCCTCAAAAATGGGTTTGAGTTTATTTGGCAAGATTCCTTTCCTAGCTTCGGCTTTTACAGCCAATAATTTGCATCGTTTGACTTTGCATTCCCTTATCCATGGAGGATTTTTATTTAATGTGCTCAGCCAAGAATCTATATATGAAAATTGTTCTGGGCACCCTCCAGTTTCTTTGGTGATATCAGACCAAAGTTTGCTTACTAAATTTATATCAAAGGTTCCCTGAGATGGCCATCCAGTATTGTATTTCGGCCATTCTAATTCACATAACGTTCTCAAGCGCTCTGGCGTCATTTTGACTCCATATGCCCCTGAGAAGGCTTTCTTAAAATTATTTAACATACATTCAAGAGGTGTATTTCCCCCCTTTGAACCCCCAACTCCCATTGTATGGCCCTGTGAAGTATCCACTCAGTCACACATACACACGCTTTGTGAGATTCCTTGCCCAGATGGAGTCGCCTCACTGGGAACCGAAGTACTACTCACTCCACACTCAGGTCAGCTACAAATTGCTCTGTACTTTCTCACACATACAATGCGCTGGATACTTCACCACACTCTACCTCCCAACCTTTCCCTACACCAGATCACCATCTGATGTACCCAGCCACCTAGCGTACTCAGTTCCCCCTTACTGAGACGCAGAAGTTTGATCAAGACTTCTCTTCCTCCCAATTAATTGGAGGGCCAAAACCCCTTTGTGCACTTACCCTTGGCTGGTTCCCCCCGGTCCGTCGCCGCCAGTGAGCAGGGTATCAGACAGACGAGTCTTCTGCGTTCCCCTGGAAAAATTTCCCAGTGCGCGCTGGGTAAGCAGTTTAGAGGTCCTCTCTCTTGTACCCTGCCCAGTAGGGCGAAGGGGCTGCGTTCCAGCAGACCACTTATCCGAGTCACAGAGGCACCATAAAATGTAGCACCCTGCTTGTGGTTAACGCTTAGCCGGAATGAAATATTCAACGCAGCAATAGAGAAATTAAAATAGTAATTTATTTGTCAGACAAATAAATATGAGGCACAGTGGTATATGGTTACCAAGCTCTGGCCTGGCCTCTTGCCATTCTGGCCAGCACTTATATTTCCTTAATCCAGCCCCCTTGCTCCTCCTGTGGCTGCCTCTGTCCAATCAGCCTGGTTGAAATTCCTATTGGCTGTTTGCTAGAACCAATCACAAAAGATACACCCATTTCCTTCTTGCCCTTTTATGGAAATCAAAAAGCTATATATTCTTCTATCTATAAATGACAAATAAGTAGTAATATATCTTACATGTGTCTCAACAAGGAATCTTAATTACCAGCTCACCTCTTGCCCTCCTTGCCCTATTGCCTTCCAAAACAGATAATTAATCTTGAATTTTTATCTTATGCATGTCAAGGATTGAGTTCACATCAACATTGAGAGATCTCCTTCATTTGAAGGTTTCTAAACAAAAGGCCTGACAACCATATATCAAGAGCGCTCGATTGGCGTCTTCTGTCTGGCAAGGGGGGGCTGGTGCCTGATGGCCCCTGTGATCTCTTCCAACTATATGAAATAAGAATCTAGCATTTCTTAAATCCTTTGCATAATTATATTTAAACTAATATATTTAATACATAAATAACCTTTTAAAAGGAAAAGAAATCTTAAAAGGATCTTAGTTTAAGAAACAAACAGCTTTTGAAAAGTCTTCCCAGAAAATGTTCTGTTTCTACCAGCTAGATGCTTTTTCACTGCTCTTGACCTTCTTAACCTTAGGAAGAAGATATGGCTCATTTTACTATTTATCCACCCTTAATTTGTAGGGTCAGTGTAACCTTGGCTGTCAGCCTGTAATTCCCTTTTTACGACTTTGAGAATTGTTTTCTGCTATAAATCAGGGGGGCCCCTTGTCTAGGAGTAAAAATATCTTGCCAAGGTTTTTTAGGCAACTGGTCTTCTAAGACTGGTCTTTTAAGATACAGGCCCTGATTAAACATATAAGCTTTAATAAAAATGCAGGCTTATGATTAGATGCCTCAATTCAGGCTGCAATCCTATACAAATTTAGGTAAAGGTAAAGGTACCCCTGCCCGTACGGGCCAGTCTTGACAGACTCTAGGGTTGTGCGCTCATCTCACTCTATAGGCCGGGAGCCAGCGCTGTCCGCAGACACTTCCGGGTCACGTGGCCAGCGTGACAAGCTGCATCTGGCGAACCAGCGCAGCACACGGAAACGCCGTTTACCTTCCTGCTAGTAAGCGGTCCCTATTTATCTACTTGCACCCGGGGGTGCTTTCGAACTGCTAGGTTGGCAGGCGCTGGGACCGAAAGACGGGAGCGCACCTCGCCTCGGGGATTCGAACCGCCGACCATGTGATCGGCAAGTCCTAGGCGCTGAGGTTTTACCCACAGCGCCACCTGCGTCCCACCTATATAAATTTAGCTAGCAGTAAATTCTGTTGAACTCACTGGGATTTATTTATGAGAAGACATGTATAAGATTGCATTTTTAGAGTTGCATCTCTCCCCCACCCCCTGGCACTGCCTTTGAAATTGTTAAATGAGAAAGTTAGGGTGTGTGACTTAGGGTGGAGTAGTGTGTAACTAGTTTTGTCCTGGGCAGAAATATTTCAATAGATTGGTTCTTTCAAAGGCATCCTCCTCCCTGTCCTCTTTTTTAATGCATAGTTTGATATTTTTCAAAACAACTGTACAAATAATGCAGATGACATGTTTATATTTGTATTGAGGATAATGTGGGAATGTAGTTATTTGCAAAAGGTAAGTACAAACTGATTTTTCTTGTCTAGCAGAACGCTTCTTTTTTACATTGGGCTTGGTGGATATCTTCTTTTATGAACTACACACACCCCCGCCACAAAAGTTTATTTACCGCAGTATTGCCATTAGCTCCCGAATTGCCTTTTGTGTTTTCCTAAATATGATTTATTACATATTTATGGAAACGGGAAGGGGCCTTTTTGGATGAGTAACATATTTTTCCTTGTATTAACACCCCTCCATGAATAAGACGCCCCCTATTTTGGGGGACTTCAAATTGAGAAAATGGGAGGAGATTGCCCGGAGTTGTTGAGCTTTTTGGGGGGAGGATTGCCCAGACAGCGTCTGTCCCCTTGCCCGCCCTATTGCCGCAGCAACTGCCAATCAACACCAGTCCTTGCCGCAGCCACCAGTAACACAACCTGTAGCCAATGAAAATCTCAAGGTAACTCAAGGTCGTGGACCAGGAGTAGACTGTGGATACTATTGCCAGTTTGGTGCAGTTTAGGGCTGCCATACGTCCAGATTTACCAAGATTTCCAAGGTGGAATTGACGTCTGGGGGGAATTTCTGAAAGGCAGCGCTTTGTTCTGGATCTTAGGCAAGGTTTTTACCTTTTGAAATCCTAGTTGTGCTTGGAAAGTTTGTCTTAAAAAGGGATTTGTTCCAGTTCCAATACCTTTCTCATGAGGTCAACCTGGCAAGGCTTGCTGGGGCAGGTTGTTGAAGAAACAAAAGTGGATAATGGCCTGGTTTGTTTGATAATGGCAAGCCATGACAGTGCAGCCTCTGTAGCTTTTGGGGTAGGATTACTGTTGGCCTGGTGTAAACAATAGAGAAATGTGCCTTTTGCAGTGAGCTTGAGAAACTGAGGTTGCCAGGGTGATGGCAGGCAGGGGCGGGATACTGGAAGCTGAAGGGGAGGGGCTGTTTGCTGCAAGTGCTGCTGGGAAGGATGGAGAGCAGAACTCCATGTGGGGACTGAAGGGCAGCAGTCATGCTGGCTGGCTGGAGCAGGCTGTTACAGAGAGACACGGGGATGGCACTTAGGATGCCTCTGAATCCAATGCTGAGCTGCTAGGAAGGACAAGTCCTTCAGGATGTGAATGCTCTGTAATCCCTCCATCTAGGTGCAGGTTGTATATATGTGCAAGCAGGTCATATATCATTAAAACACCACAGTTTTGCCTCATTGCCCCCAAAGGGAACACAGACCCTGGCAAGGGTGCCTGATACCCTTGGAATTTCGTACTGCCGGTGGAGATGGGGTGGCGAGTTATTACTCCATTTTAACTTCTGTGTGCAGACAGCCTTGAAATCTCCCCTCCAGCCACCTTTCCCCTCCAGTTCCTACCTACAAATCTTTTTTGGAATGATGTGTGCTTTTTATAGAATTGCCCTGTTATTAATTGAGGTTAATCACAGAGACTTATCTATTTTCGGACAGTTCAATTCCAGTAAACTATTTAAGGGAGTAATCTGGATTAGCAACATATTATAAATAAACACTTTTGTAAAAATCAGTTAGGTAATAGCCTGGCAGGTAAGAGTATGAGCTGTGAGCCAGGAAGCTTTCGTTTCAAAATTTCGCTTTAGTCATGAACTACTAGGCAGATATAATGAAGTCACTATTTCTCAGGTTCAACCCCTTATCTTCAATATGGAGATAATAAGACCTGCTCCGCAAGGGTGTTATAAGGGTTAGTAAATACGTGTTTGCATTGCATTCAGGAGTAATACCTGTGGCTCTCCAGATGTTGCTGAACTACAACTCCCATAACTAATTTATTTATTTTTAATTGTGCTGCAATTTCATATAAAAATATCCAAGTAATTTACAACCATTATATCTATACAATAAAAACCACATAAAGTGTGAAACTCACATTATGATCAGCTAAGTATTACAGATGATGTCTTCATTATTAATTAAGTTAGCTATATTCAGGGTTGCAGCCTTGGTTAAGAATTCATTGGTCAGTAAACTTTTGCTCACTTCATGCTGATAGAAATCTGGTTGTACATAGGCACAAATGATTTCAGTATGGAAATTGGGGAGATGACATATATGATGGTGGAGAAAGTGAACTGGCGGATGATTTTCTCTCTCTGCCCCTCTCATAACACCGATGAGGTTCATCCAGAGAAAATGGCAAGAGAAAGTACTTCTTCACACAACACCTAATTAACTTGGGGAATTTGCAGCCACAGGATGTGGTCAGCTGGCTTAGAAGGCTTTAACGGGCTTAGACAAATTCATGGAGGATAGAGCAATCAGTGGTTATTTTCCACAATAGCTAAATGGAAATATCCCAAAACAGCAAAGGTTACTGGGGGAGGGGGAGGATGTAGGGGAGCTTTGGCCCCCTCCCCCTGCTTATGGTGCTTCCTAGAGGCACCTGGTCAGTCACTGTTAGAACAGGATGCTGGACAGAGACTTTGTACATCATCATCATTATTCACAATTTATTTATTCTTTTAGCAATTATCAGTTCTCAACAAAACTAAATCAAAAATCACCTCATATCATGTTATGCAAATAAATGTAAATTAACATAAAACTGAAATATTTATTCTAAAAAATTCAAAACCTACATGAATTTGCTTTTGCAGGACATATTTCCTTGACTATATTGTATAAAAGCCAGCCAGTTTTCCTAGAATGTGTTTCTGTATCCACTTGCCATTTTTGCTCTGAAACAGTATTTTTGCCATTATAGCCAAATCCCAAACATTATTAAGCCATTCTTCTCAGTGAGGAAGTAATGTAACTTTCCAGTTTTGTGCCAATAACATCCTTGCAGCTGTTAATAAATAGGAAATTTCCTTTTTTAAAAAATAAGATAAATGACATATAGTTCAGCAATATCAATACAGGATCTAAGAGTATTTCATATATCAATATTTTTGTCATCAATCTAATAATCACCTTCCAATATCTTTCTGAATAACTCCATGGCCACCACATATGTCCCATTCTCTGTTTTGCACGCCCCCAATATATTGTTCGGAGTTTGGTGGAGGTTGAAGAACTGGTCAGGCAAGTTTCCTTGAAGACAAAGACCAGCTGGCCACTTCAGTGCCTGGATCAGAACTTTAAAGGGATGAGCTGGGTTACGATTAGCTGTATCTACATGAGCTATCATAACTGCTGTTACTTAAAGTTTTCAGCGGTGGTCCCCACTTGTGGAATGCTCTCCCCAGGGAGACACACTTGGCACCATCTTTTGTTAAAGGCACCAAAGACCTTTCTCTTTGCCAAGGCTTTCATTCCTTACTTTTTCAGGGATAGGATCTGTCTTCTATCTGTTCTCAACCTGTGGGACCCCAGATGTTCATGGACTACAACTCCCATAACCCCTGAGCTCTGGCCTTGCTAGCTAGGGGTGATGGGAGTTGTAGTTCAACAACATCTGGGGACCCACAGGTTGAGAAAGGCTGGATGGCATCTGACTTCTATCTGTACAAATGTGTTTTTTAGGCCTTTATGAATTATGTTTAACTGGTTTTTATGTAAGTTGCCTTGAGTCACTTTTGTGGAAATGTTTTTAACAAATATAAACAACAACAACATCATCATCATTAAGTGTTTGCCGATAAGAGGACAACATATTAATGCTAGTCACCAGACGTTCAGCATTATCTGAGATCAATCTGTGGGTAAAAAAGACTTCCAGCATTTATTAGACTTGGTCTGTCCTCCAGGTGACTTTCACACAGTACACATCGTTCATATCTATTGTCTGTCTGCTTGGGGCAGACAGCTATTGGAATGATACAGGTCAATGGGCAGGCACTGTGTGGAAGAACTTTTCATTGGAGCTGGAGATTTAACAGTGATATTTGGGTATGTTTCTGCCTTTAAAAGAAATGAAGGTTGTTTAAGGTAGTTGTTCCTATCTGTGCTGTGGCTTCATGCGACAATCTCATGCTGTACTTTTTAAAGGAATAAATATAGGAAGCTGCCTTACTCAACTGGAACATTTGATCCATCTTCCTCAGTAACAGAAGTAGGAATCCAGGGTTTCAGGCAGGTGTCTGTCCAGCCTGTCACAGAGTGAATCACTTTTGGAAACTGGGGTTATTAGGCTGTGTTATTGAAAGTGTTATAATTGTGTGTGGCTTGATCTCATGCTGGATCAGCACAGCAGTATTTCTGGAAATAAACACAAACTGGACTGCCATCAGCACTAATGAATTTCTCTGCACATGAAAAGAAAGAAAAAACACTTTGCACGTTTTGACTGATTACATTTTTATTGTAATTGTATCTTACATCAAAAGTGGTTTGTTAAATGACAAATGGAAGAAAACTGAGTGCATTGAAAATGTCCTCTTACCTAAACATCCTAATATGCAATAACAACAAAGTGTTTTGTTTGGCATAAGCTTTTGTGGATGAGAGTCTACTTCGTAAGTTGCGTGACCCTAACATGCAGCTATTACAACAACAGTATTTTATTATCTGGTGATCTGTTACTCATACATTATTGGTTGTATGCAACTCTGAGTAGACCCATTGAAATTAATACACACGACTAACTTAGGTCAATTCATTTCTATGGGTGTACTCTGAGTAGAACTTAGTTGGAATGACCCCAGTTAGTTTTGATGTGGCTCGTGAGCATCCATTGCAATTTCCAGGTTAAAGAAATATATAAAAGAGAAGGTTAAAGAAATATATAAAATGCACAGGCCAGAAGCAAACAGGACCACAGTACAGGAATAATGCTATTCTACCAGCTGGATTTATATGTTTTTATAATTTTATTATAAAAAGTAAACTATTCTCAAATGGATAATATATTTTATGATTTTTGCCTTTTATCTTTACAGATAGTAAATAGACTTGGCCAGGAAGTGCTCCTGTCCTTGAGGAATGAGCTGAACACTTACTGGTAACTGTCACCACCAACATTTTATATATGGAGACAGTTAGTTACTGTTTAACTCTGTAGTACAGTATCTTAAGTTTGCTTCTGATTACCAATACTGTGAAGTTCATCACAAGAACTTCAGCCTTGGCTACGTGCAGTAACTACCATTTGCAGCCCCAGCCCTTTTACTATCTAAACCTGATGATTGTTTAGCAACTCAAGTTGTGCAGGGTAGGAGTGAAAGCACCTTTCCACATGGTTGCACCACATTGTCAGCTTTTAAGCAGCTACTGTATGACTACCACTCATCACTGAATACACCCACAGAGGATGTAGAATATGTGGGTAGGAGCTTCATGCTGGAATGATATCTCATTTTAAAAAACTAAAATTAAAATGCACACACTTATAGTTAAAACAGAAACAAAGAAGCAAGAAGGGTATACCAAAGATTAGCATACTATCAATATAAGGTTTACCCACCCTACAAGGCTTACTGATGACATACAGTAGAAGAAGATAGAACCATAGAATTGGAAGGGACCGCAAGGATCATCTAGTCCAGCCCCCTGCAATGCAGGAATCTTACCCAGCATGAGGCTCAAACCCACAATCCTGAGATTAAGAGTCTCATGCTCTACTAACTGAGTTACCTTAAAGGTTAAAAAGTCATGAGGCCAAAACTTTTCTTTATGCTAAATTTTACAAATGTTGGATGTCATGGAAAAAAACATGTTGCAATTTGCAATATTTGCAACTGTCTCTGTAATAAAGTTCAGACTGGGGTTTTTCCATCATAACTACCAACATCCTTTTCCTCTCCCTTCTTCCTCCCTGCCTTTACTGAACTTTTGAATTTCATGTCCATTTGACCTGTTTATCTTCACACCACCAGCACCCATTCTTTCTGAGGTTAATACTTCATCATGTGTCAGAAAGTAAATATGCCATACAAAATTTGTTATGTATTTATTACACTTAAAGCCCACCCTTCCTTCAAGGGGCTGAGGGGTGCATAAGTGGTTCTTCCCTTCATTTTCTCCTTACAGCAACCCTGTGAAGTAGGCCAGAAGCAAAGATAAAGAAACGTGCCCAATGGCTGGGTGGGGATTTGAACCCCTCTCTCCCAATCTTATCTAACCACATCACGCTGCCTTGGTTAGTTTTTAAGCTTCCACAGAATACTCATCGCTTATCCGGCCTGAAGAAAAGCTCTGGTGGGTTTGAAAGTTTACTCTCTCCTTTGTGACCTTTGAGATAACACCCAGAAATAGGCGACACTGCAATCTTTAAGGTTAAGACTTTCCTGTGTGCTCTGGCATTTTAATGGCAATGCATTTATCTTCATATATTTTAAAAAAATAAAAAATTGTCCAGTAGCACTTTAGAGACCAACTAAGTTTGTTCTTGGTATAAGCTTTCGTGTGCATGCACACTTCTTCAGATTTGATGTTTGGTTTTTAGCCACTGTCTTTTGTTTAACCATTTAGTGTTTTGTTTTTATTGCATTTTCTTTTTACTGTACACAACAGAAGAGGAGCCTACTGGCTCTGGCCAGTCACACATCTAGTTCAGCACCCTGCTATCACAATGGCCACCTAGATGCCTCCCTGGGAAGCCCACCAGCAAGCAGGTTCTGGGCTCAACAGTCCTGACTTCAGCACATAGCTGTCAACCTTCCCTTTTTTGCGGGAAATTCCCTTATTCCAGCACCGTTTCCCACTGCTTCCCACTGCTATCCTGGATTGTTAGATATCCCGTAGACTGTCCCCAGGACAGGTGAGGCTGCTGATCCCTTATTTTCGAATCTGAAAGTTGACAGCTATGCTTCAGCATTTTCCAGCACCTGTGAAAAGGGGAGGGCAGACCAGAGCCACCAGAGGTTTAGTAGCCTAATGGAGTCTGGTTTGGATGAAGACATAATCTTCATCTCAGACATCTCAGACATGTCAATAAAAGTATCATTAGGGTCGGCCACCTTACTCAGCACAACTTTCCTTGCCCTCCTCCTAATGTTATCATTAAGCCTCTTAAGGGAGGAAAGCAGGCCTTTCTATGGCAAGGCGGAACAGAACATCCGCTAAAACCACACCAGGCTTGCCGCGAAGCAGGCAACAGGCCGCTGGTGACCCGTATCCTTCACAGCCGTGGGAGGGAAGCTGGGCGGACGCCAAGCACCTGGGGCAGAGTCGCTCGAGGCCGAGGTGAGGCGAGGACAACGGAGGCAGCAGCGTCAAGGCAGAGACGAGGGCCTCGGCGGGCGGCGGATCACCTCCCGTCAAGCAGGCGAACAAGGCGCGGCGACGGACTGGGGCGCGGGCGGGAAAGGCGTGGGGCGACCATGGACTGATGGGGCAACTGGCATGAACGGCGGCGGCGGCGGCCCCGATCCCTGCCTCTGCCAAGCCAAGCGGGTAAGGGGGGGCTTGGTGTCCTGCGGGAGCGGAGGAAGGAGACGAGCTGGGTTTGGCTGCGGGAGGAGGAGGGGCCGAGCCTCCAGCGTCGGAAGCAGCGGCCGCCTTTGCCTGCAAGCTTTCCTGCTGCAAGGAAGCTCCGTTGAGGAAGGTCGCTGGGGCTTACTTCGGAGCAGACGAGCGTCGGGTGGTAAAACCCGCAATCTTAGGTATAATCACACGGCCACAGCCACACCCTTCAAGGGGGCTCCCTTCCGAGGAGAAGTAGAAATAGCCAGGATTGTGAAGGCCGGTAACAACGCGGTTTGGTTTACTCCCGAGTAAGCGTGCCTAGGACTCGCTCGCCCCAGCCGCGGAAGGGGAAACTGCACATGTTTTAAAGGCTGCGATCCGGTGGACGCTGAAGCTAATGGGACCTGTTCCTTAACTTCACACGTTCACATTCCAAAGGCATTCAGGGAGCAGGTTCCCGCGCCGTGCGCTTCTTGCGCCCGCGCGCTCCTTTTTCCAGCAGACCAGCATGGCTGGGCGGGGACGGCCCGCGCCTAACACGCGCCACTCGGCTCCGCCATCGTCTCCTCACGCCCCTCTCTGCAGCCAATCGCTGAGCGTTCTGGGGGAGGAGCCGAGCTGGTCCTCCCTAAAGTCGTCAGCTTGTCTTTAGTGTGTTACGGGCTGAATTGTCCAACTTGTTCTCCGTGTAGTGGAGAGCTGCCAAGTGGCCCGGAGAGGGGGCGGGGGGAGGGAACCAAAGCAAAATGAAATCTATCGGCGCGGCTCGGTCTTGTCTCTCTCAGAGGTTTCACTGATGTGTAAGAAGTCAGCAGGTAAAACGAAACGCTGTATATTTGCAATTCTTACCTGTGATACATTTCAGGATCAGATTTTCTAACTTTGCCACCTGTTAATTGCTGCCGTAGATCAAAGGACTGTAAAAGGAACCGTTTTGAAAGCTGGCAACCCGATTCCAAAACTTTCCAAAATTTTCTAGAATGTCAAGCCGTATTCTTAGGAGCTCTCTTAACATTTGATTTCCCCCCTTTTAATTTTACTAAAAGCATAGTCCCTGGCAAAGAAGCGAAGAAAAATACCTAAATTCTCAGGAGCCAAAGTTTTGGGGTGATCTTCTACTGTTTAAAAATTCAAAGAGGTAGGTTTATACTGTTGCTTTACTTTTCCCAGCTCCGGCCTGCTTAACAGTGGATTTAGGAAATGTTCATTTATTCTGTTTTCAGGCTTTAATCTTAATGGAGGGACAATGTCTGTGTTTTATTTGCTTGGATTAGTATAAAAGTGACTACAGTATATAAAGCTGCTATCCTAACCTGGGAGAAAACCCAACTGGATTCAAGAGGACTTTATTTTGAGTAGCCACAATTAGGATTGTGCTGCAAGTGTGTAATCATGTCATGGGGAAATGACTGCTCTGTCCTTGCTTAATTTGTTCCTCCCTCATTTTCTCTTAAAAAAAACCTTTTGTTGGATTTTTTTTTTTTACTTTGTTGAACTTGCTGATAGCTCTTTGGCAACATGAGGAAAAAGTAAACAGACGCCATTGCAGCTAAACTGCAACCAAGTAGAGAACCACTTTGATCAAGTTCCAATGTAATATTACCTTGGCTGATCTATTATGCAAACAATGTGAAGTTTATGGTGATAACAACAGTATTCCGGCAACGTACAATGTTGCTGTACCTGGTCTTGATATTAAATAAATTTGCAGCATAATCCCATTAATGTTTATGCAGAAGTAAGCCTTATTAAATTCAATGGTAAGTGTGGATAGGATTGAAATCTAAAATGCTGTTTACTTTTGGATAATTGGCATTGAGGGTATTTGATTCATTGGGAATCCATGAGGATTCACAGTGTGCTAAGCTTCCCTTCTCCCCTTATTGGGGGTGGAGAGAGACAGATCAGGGAAGGTTGATGGTAGCATAGCATAGGTGGTTGTCAGATTGTCCCCCTCCCACTGCGCCATGCGCTCTGAAACTGAGCTATAGAGGAGTGAAGTTTCAGAGGTGACTGTGTAATTAAGCCCCATTCTGAACAGTGCAGCAGCGGAAATGGGATTATCTCTTTCTTCATGCTGTTTCGGATGGTTCCTTTTCTGTTGTTGAAGGATTGGGTTAGGGGGTAGAATTGGCCTCTAGGGCCAATTTCTGCTTCCACCCCTATTGCCTTCATTAAACAAAACTGGTCTCTCCATGGGTTTAGTAGTTTACTCCTCTCACATTTTCATTGTCAAAACTTTTATCTTCTAACATTCTTACAGGAAAGCTTTTAAATATTTTCAATCTTTGAACTTCTTTCCCCAGCAAGCTTTCAGAAATATTTATCCCAGATGGTATCTGTCTGAGACTCGAATTGATTTTCTTTACGTGCTGTTGTTGCTTTAAGTTGGTTATTTATTATATATATCTATATATCTACATCTATATATATATGTTTAAACTGTTTTTATATATGTAACTGTTTTATATATGCTTATCACTTTGGGATGCCTCACAAGTGAAATAAAAATAATCTGTCTCGCTCTCCTCCCCTTGTTAAAAAGTAATATTTTTATGCATACCTGGGGAGTTGACTGCCAGTGCAGAAATCCTTAGCTGTAGGTAGCTTCGTTCAACTGGTATACTAATTGGCATGGGACCACCAAGTTTGCTGTTAGAGGAAATAAGAGCTTCTGTTCTGAAAGCAGTTATAAATTATTTTGCATCCTTCTTTTTTAATCTCCTTATTCATTTTGATTTTCAGCAGGTTTAGAAGCAGGATGTTACCTGTGTTCAGAAATATAGCTGGGACATGTATTATTAACAAGGCAAATAAATGCCATATGTTTTGTATCTCCATTCTCTTTGATTATATAAACAGAGGGAAACCATATTGATTGTAGGTGGGAGAAAGGGAATGTGACAGAAGGAATAAGGAAGTGGGGGAAGGAAAATAGTAAAACAAAGAAACAAAACACCACACATCTTGAAGATACACAGGAGGAAAGTCAAGCAATTGTTGTTCTTGTGAAAAGGGAAGTTCACAACTCCTGCTTTCAACCGAAGTACAGTGGTACCTCAGGTTAAGTACTTAATTTGTTCCGGAGGTCCGTTCTTAACCTGAAACTGTTCTTAACCTGAAGCACCACTTTAGCTAATGGGGCCTCATGCTGCCGCCGCACCGCCGGAACACGATTTCTGTTCTCATCCTGAAGCAAAGTTCTTAACCCGAGGTACTATTTCTGATTTAGCGGAGTCTGTAACCTGAAGCGTATGTAACACGAGGTACTACTGTAGTGGGTGGGCCAGTCATTACTGGCAGTGTGGCGGTTAAACTAGCACACCCAAATTTTGGCTTAAATGTTTGAAAAGCGATGGGGGCACTGGCTCTGCTCTGTGACTCTTTAAAGTCATCAGCCTTGCCATCAGAACTGGAGATGGTGCCAGTTTATTTTAACAACTCTGAGCATTGAGTGTCTTTAATACACACACACACACACACACACACACACACACACACTTAATGTATTTCTTACCTTTCTTCACCATAAGGTCTTGGGGCATTATTGTAACAATAGTAAAATCAGACAATTTACAATCAGAATAATTAGGTGGATCTGATAGATAGATAGATAGATAGATAGATAGATAGATAGATAGATAGATAGTGTCAGGAGTCCCATCTGTCCCACAGCATGCTGCCCTCCCATACTAGAGAAACTAAAGTAATATACATGGTTTGTAGGTCCAAGCTGGCAATCCTGCCTCATGTTATATCCAGCCCGGTCAAAGGAACCTTGTGTTATATATTCACAAATGCAATATATCATGAGCTGTTGATGAGGCATTTATCTGACACATGTAATAGTTCAGGGGCTGCATACCTTCCTGTGCTTAGTTAACAAATTACTTGGAAGGCTTATTAAAGAGAAAAATGTGCTTGATAAAGGGAGTGCAGGATTTAATGTTCCGATTCTGATTATGTTGATAGATATATATTGATTGTCTTCTTTATTTCACAGTTCCTTAAAAAAGACCATTCTTGGGAAATGCCCAGCTGTTACCCAGGATAGGACAGTCTCTCAATTGTAAGTGCATATCTGAAAAATATTTTTTTTAAATCATACATGTAGAAGTTTTCTGTCCTGAGACTACCCTTTTACAAGCAATAGGACCCCAAACAAAGTCAGTACCTTAAGCATGCACATTTGTAGCCTGCAAAGCCAAACTCCGCTTCTACAACTGTGTATGGTGATCACCAGAAGTTTAATGAAACCTTTGTTTTTGCTGAATACATGATAATATAGACACGGAGTCACCAGGCACCTTACGTAGTCCTTCATATGTAGTTAGTGGACTGTGTTTGGTTTGATGTGTTTGGCAGAGGTGTGTCTGGTACCTCAACTGCACAGCTTCCAGTGACTGTTGAATACACACCTCTTTACCCTGACTTTTGACACTTGAGGTGTATATTTTTAGGAACCATTTTATTTTGGTGATTGTAAGTTGCTTTAAACTATTTTTGATACTGTGTTTTAATGTTGTAACCTGTTCTGGGGCCTTAGGGTGAAGGGAAGGTAATTATTAATAATAACAATGTGTCGTAAGCTATGTAGGCTTGCTTCAACTCTTAGGACTGGAAGGACAATAAAAACCGTATTTGATTTTTTTTTTCAAGAGAGAGAGAGCAGAGAGGGGAGGGAAATTACAAGCCAGTTTCTGACGCTTCTGTTGTGTGTATAGCCAGACATGTAACTACAGTTGCATTCTAGATTCATAAAGCAAAACTAGATACTAGATATATTAAGTACAAAAGAAAAAAATTAACAGAACAACATTTTAATACAAAAAAAAATCCTTCCAGTAGCACCTTAAAGACCAACTAAGTCAGTTCTTGGTATGAGCTTTCGTGTGCATGCACACTTCTTCAGATACATGAAGAAGTGTATCTGAAGAAGTGTGCATGCACACGAAAGCTCATACCAAGAACTGACTTAGTTGGTCTTTAAGGTGCTACTGGAAGGATTTTTTTTGTTTTGACTATGGCAGACCAACACGGCTACCTATCTGTAACTGGAACATTTTAATAGTTTCAATGTAGCTGCCTGTTAAGCCAGTAAAGCTCAGTGCTTACCTAGAAAGAGAAGTTTGCATTCATTCTCTAAACCAAGAGGTGTTTAACGTGCCAGACAGTTTTTGGATGGTGAGCAATGACCAGTAGCAATTCGAGTTATGTCAGCAGTGGTGCATGTTGGTCAAAGGAGTTGAACAGAGCTGAACAGAAAACTAAGATTAGAGCAACCTTAACAGCTCTGTTCCTGAAGAAAGCCAGTTTGAGTGATAGTTTCCAGGGCTACTGGCATTCTTTTCCACCAATAAGCTAAGCAAACCCCCTTTACTGCCACCTTGACACCACTCCTTGCCCCCTTGAAAGAGTTAGAAACAATCAGTGGGCTCTGTAACCTATTCCAAGGCTTATAAACTCAAGACAGTGCTTTTGTACTATGCAGATTGAGCATATACTTTCATTAGGCTAACTCATGATTGTTTCCAAAACTTCCATACCTACTTATGCTGACAGAGTGACCTCAAACATATTGACTCTGAAAAATGCCCCATTGTTTTTAGTGAGACTTTACTTAGTCTCAAGTCGGTGTGCATAGGACTCCAGCTAGAGAGAAGCTAGTGCAATAGAACTCATTTCTTCGCTTAGTTATTTTGTATATTTCATGCTAGCAATAGGATTAAGCAGAACTTCTGATCCTTCTGAGAATAATTCCGCGAGGTATTACAAAATAGGTGTCATGTCTGGGGTTAGTTCAGTACAAGTCCTCTCAACCTGAATGTACTTCAGTTCATTCATAGCCATTGAGAGTAGATTCAGCTTGGAAGATAGCATATTTCTGATATGAAACAACTCTGCAAAGGGTTGGATAGTGCAGAATATATTTTTGGTATGTAGCCTATACCTTAGAAATAAACAATCCTCAGTGTGTTGGCATTTGAAAATGTAGGGTTATTTCTAAGTAAATGTGCTTTTAACATTAGCATGCCAAGGTGCATTCCACCAACGTCTAAAGTTGTCAGTTTCAGAATCTGCTTAACTTGCTACGAAATTCTAAATTTATAAAATGCACAAATTATTTATAAATTTATGATTAAGTTACAAAACAATTTATTTATTTATTCATTCATTCATTCATTCATTCATTCATTCATTCATTCATTCTCAATGGCCTCTTGGTATAAGTCACAGTATGGATGTTAACATGAAGCATTGTTGCCTTAAAAAAAAAAATTAATAGCTTTATTTTTACTTGTAGGCTTTTCAAATTGTCCTGCTTTAAAGCAGAACCAGTTCTTAAGATGTCAAGTACTATGACCTCCTGGAGTATCATCTCAGCAAGAAACATTATCTCCACTTTGCATGGAAAAGGACGTTTGTATTCCAGGTGCTTTTCGAGCCAGAACAAAGTAGCATGGAGGGGTTTGCTTGCCAAAGACTCCTTTTCTTCTTTCCTGTCAAGTTGCAGTTGTGGCATGGACAGCATCTTCACTGTGAGAAAAGCTTTCAGACACACCTCCACAGAAGAAGAAGACTTCTCCTTCCACCTGACACCATCACAGATAAATGAAATCTTAAGGGCTAATGAGTTGTCCTATACAGTACCTGAATTTGATGGGAAAAACCCGAGCTCAGTGTTGAAATTTGAGAGTAACCATTTGGCTGCCAACGCCCCGAGTGAAGACCGTAGAAGTGCAGCTACATGTTTGCAGACCAGAGGGATGATGTTTGGAGTCTTTGATGGCCATGCAGGCTATGCTTGTGCACAGTCGGTCAGCGAGAGGCTGTTTTTTTACATTGCTGTTTCTCTTCTGTCTCAACAAACGCTGCAAGAAATCGAGTCTGCCATGGAGTCAATGAAACCAGTTCTGCCTATTCTGCAGTGGCACAAACACCCCAACGACAGGTTCTTTCACGAGGTCGCCCCAATGTATTTGGAGCAGCTCAGAGTTTATTGGCAAGACTTGCTAAACCTGGACATGGAGCCATGCCATACTAAGAAGGACGCACTGATCTATGCATTTAAAAGGCTGGATTCAGATTTCTCTTTGGAAGTTCAGGCTCCCACAGAAAATGAATTGGTAAGGAACATAGCTCTTCAGGTGGCTTTCTCAGGCGCAACAGCATGTGTGGCTCACATCGACGGTGTTAATTTGCATGTTGCAAATACTGGTGACTGTAGAGCAATTCTAGGGGTTCAAAATAAAGATGGGATGTGGTCCGCCCTCCCTCTTACTCAAGACCACAATGCCTTCAACAAATTGGAAGCTTTAAGGTTAAAAAGTGAACACCCGGCCTCTGAAGAGGACACTGTCATTGTGAACAACAGGTTGCTGGGAGTTCTTATGCCCTCCAGAGCTTTCGGAGATGTCAGATTTAAGTGGAGCCAGGAACTTCAACAGAGTGTGCTAGGAAATGGTTGCAACACGGAGGCTTTAAACATTTATGAGTATGCACCGCCAAACTATCATACACCTCCTTATTTAACTGCAGAACCTGAAGTCACGTACCACAAAATAAGGAAGCAGGATAAATTTTTAGTGATTGCTTCGGATGGGCTGTGGGACATGTTGAGTAATGAAGAGGTGGTCAAGCTTGTTGCCACGCATCTGCTTGGAGACAATGCCCAGAAAACGCCACTTGCTTTTAAGAAACCAGCCAACCTGGGTTACATGCAAAACTTCCTTCTTCAGAGGAAGGGCAGGCACATCCGCTCCTATGACCACAACGTGGCTACCCACCTCATCCGAAATGCCATTGGCAATAATGAATATGGAGAGATTGATCCAGAGAGGCTCATGGCAATGCTGACTCTTCCTGATGATGTAGCACGGCTGTATAGGGATGACATCACGGTTACTGTGATATATTTTAATTCAGATATAATTGAAGGTTACTACAGAGATAACGAATAATGGACTTATCTTTATGAACCGTACATGTTCTGCGGACCACTAGGGAAATTTTAAAAAAAATATTAAATCCCTAGCAATACCACTGTGCAGAAACTCCCCCTGTCTTGTCTTCAGAAGTCTTATAGTGGTTCTTTTAATGAAGAATTCATGTGAAAATTCTAACAGCCTGCTTTGATTAAAACAGCTGCCCCCAACTATCTAGACGTTTTGGGACTGCCAACTTCTATCATCCCCAGCTGGTAAAGACCTGCTGGATGGGACTGATGTGAATTATAGCCCAGAACATCTGGAGGGTCCTGGGGGGGGGCAGCTGGGGTAAAGCAATGCAAAATTATTTATTTTAGTAGAACAAACATTGTAAGACATCCTGGGCGGAAAGGGCATCCTTGTGCCAAGGTGGATGAGAGTGAAATATGCTGCTTGTTAATCAAAGCCATAAACTCAAGTGGCCAAATATCATTGCCATTGAAATTCATGGCAAATTTCTCTGTGAACTGAGAGCACTTACACTGAACAATATTAGAAAAATATGCTCGAATGGTGGACAGCACTTTTCCTTTGAAGGCTAAGTTGCAAGATAGCCATGATAGCCATGAATGCAAATACTGTATGTCAGGTGAGGAGGGGCTTGGTCTAGGTGTGCCCCCAGGACTGACTGTTTCCATGGGAAAGTCTGCTAGGTACTATTCTGGTACAAGATTTTTTGGAATGCATAGTAGCTGAACAAAAGGGGCGCATATTAGAAAACTCTCTTAGGAAATCATGCATAATATTTCACTAAGACTCACTTCCAATCCAGCATGATAAATCCTTTGCATTTATTCCTGTAGGGAACATTTGTTTCACAAAGCAGTGTAGCCATTTAAAATAAAACGTCAGTTTGATTGGCTCTCCTACTCAGCTTCCTGCAGTGCCCTATTTAAAATATGAAAACTAGCTTTCTTCTTATTCTGACTGTGATATTGTTTATGCACTAGACTAATTGCTGCTTGAACGCATTTATACTGCACTACAGGGATTCAAATCTCTTGCTGACTGCTTCTGCTGCCATAGTACCAATTGTATCTGTGCCTCAGGGCTTCTCAAGCCTATGGAAATGTTATCCTTTTTAAAATACCTCAGAAGCAATTACTACTTTTAGTTATTTTGCACCCTCGCAAAGCATATGGCTGAATACTTCTAGTTTTCAGAAAGTATCCTTTCTAATACCTTTTAACGTATCTGGGCATCTGGATCTGCTATCAGTGCAACTCATGTCTTTTGAAATAAATCATTACCAGTGGAAGCTAACTATTTTTGGCTCGGTGGGGAACGTATTATTTTAATAGCTTAAAAATTATACAATGATCTTTTTTGTTTTCATTTTAAGAAAAGATGGCTGAAGTTTTGTTTGTAGGCTATATGGAAATGCAGTCTTGAATCTGCATACAGTGCTAGTTGTTTTATGCATATTGAATCTTTGTGAAGAATGTTTCCTAAAGAGCCTTTATTTAGTGTTCTGTATAGTTTGAATCCTGCTTTCAGATAAGACCTTACCTAACCAATTGCTCACTTGAAATCCAATTCATAGTTAACAATTGCATCCTTCATTCAAAACCATCAGATAAAGGCGCATTTAATACACTTCAGTCTATCGCTTAAAGAATACAATGGCTTTGTACTAGGCGATGAACAATCACACAGGTGGAATTTTCCACTCTGTGAGTCAAAATTGGGACTTTTTTGGAAACCACATCTGACAGTACAAATTTCAGGAGTAAAGCCCAAGGAATTAAAATCTTAAATGTCATGCTCTGTACAAAGAAATGTGGGCAGGTTGGGTGAATGGCATGAGCTACAATTCATGACTTAGTTTTGATGTGGATTAGAAATAAGTTTTGTTTCTTTCCAAGAGATATAACTTGAGGCCTGCAGGAATGCCTTAACTGAAAGCAGAAGAAAGTGAGTAAGAGGAGAACTAGGAAGGAAGGAAGTGGGTGTCATTCACAACATGTATTCATTTCTGTAGAATTTTAACACTTTTATTTTGGAATCAATTTCTAAAAAGTATATTATAATTCAAAAGTTTGCTTTTTCTGCCAGCACTTTAAAACCAAACTACTGTGCCTGGTTTTGCACACAGACAGGACTTAAATCATAAAATATTGCTGGATCTGAATGCATGTCTAGGCATTACTTAGCAACGGACCTGAGTATTGTGTAAGATCTCCATCAAATGTGAGGAGTGATATCCTTTTAGTAGATGCAGATTCTAGCTTCAAGTACAATCTCTAATACCTGAGTAGAAGGGTTTTCTTATCATTTTAGTCAATTGTGCATAAGTAAGATCGCTACGGATGAGGCTCTTTCATGTCAGCTTCAAAAGTAATAGTGTGTGTTATTTAAACACACTAACCTTTAAAAAAATGTTTACGAAGATTGTGTTGAATTGTGCTTGTTAACTGGCAATTACCGTTTAAGAGACCACATTTGTGGGTTTTTCCTGTAAAAACAGACTTAGCATGTATTTATAACTGCTGTATGCCTGCTGTAATTTAGAGTGTGAAAATGAATATTTAGAAAGTGTTTAACAAATATGCACATTATGCAGTTGGCTGCACATTCTACTCTTTCTGTAGCTGCAGCAATACAGTTGATTGCCATTAACTACTGTGCTTCTGAGGCAACTTGTGAATTTCCTCAGGCTGCTGTTACTTTTCAGGAGCATGTGACTTATAGCTTTCCCAAGTGTCAATATGACACTGCATTCCATGCTTTTGTTTCTGATCTAAACACAACTCCTTGCTGGCTTACCCTCCTGGTGTATCTGACCCATTGAATCAGTTCAAAGCACCTCTGCTAAATAAATGTATGTTTCTGTTCCATCAATTTGGATCATGTCCGGTCCCACCTGAAGTCCTTTGCCTGTTATTTGATTTGTGCCTGTTATTTCTTTTTCACTTGCTCATAACTCTGTCACTGACAATATCCTACCCATTAAATTTCCTTGCTTGCTCCATCTATTCTATAATAGCTCCTCTGTGATCAAGCCCTTGTCCTTCTTGTGCTCCTGTTTCTGTGACTCCTGTCATGCTATCACCTGTCAACAGTATAAAACAATGTCTTGATTCACACCTAATGCTACACCATGGTTTATTAAGTTAGAGTTTATTAAAACATGGCTTAGCATGTGTTAATCCTGGCCATCGGCTTAACTGGTGTTTCTACTACCAACAAACTACAATCTTAAACCATGCTTTATTGTTGGCTTATGAACCTTGCTTTGTTTTAACTATGGCTTGCCATTACACAGCAGCCTTAACTATGGTTTGTTTGTTTGACCACCATACACCCCCAAACGCTAGTCAAACTACAAAGGCACAAGGCAAGAGCAACACTGGAGAAACAAACCACAGTTTCTTTGATCATGTGTGGGACAAACCATTGTAAACTTGCAGTTTGTGCAACAAACCAAGGCTTAAACTAATTATGGCTTAGTGTTATGTGTTAACCAGGCCAGTGACCTCCTTGTTTGACAAGCTTACTTCCTGTCTCCTAAAGCCTTCCTCAAAACTAGTTTTACCAAACAATTTCAAAAACATAAGTTGGTCCATGTTGCCCAGTGTTGTCTGCTCAATCAGTGGTTTTCTAGAGTTTTTCCCAGCCCTCTTTTGAGACCACTTTTAACAGAAGAGATTCTGGGGATTGAACCCAAAACCTTACACATGCAAAGCATGTACTGTACCACTTAGCTATGGACTTTTCACCTCTGTTGTCTTGCTCTTCCCCACCTCATTTACTGCTTTTCTTGGCCTGTTCGTGATCTTTTCTCCATTTCTGTATACTGTAGTGTCTTTATTGCACAGTATAAATTCTATGCAAGGACGTCATTTTTGTGCTGTATACACCTAAATATTTAGTAATGCAAGGAGATATAGCATAAGAAAATAAGAGCAGCCCTGCTGCATCAAACCAAAGGCCCATCTAGCACAAACAGGGTCCAACCAGGTACTTCTAGGAAGTTTGCAAACAAGAAGAGCGCAATTTCCATCTCTTGTGTTGTGCCTGGTATTCAGAGCCATGCTATGTCTGATACTGGAGATAATATACAGCCATTATAACCAGTAACCACTGATAACCTTGTCATTCATGAACCTGTCTTAATTCTTTTTAAAAAGCTGCTTTAAGTTGCTGTTCATTGCTGCAACTTGCGGCAATGAATCCCAGAGTTTAACTATGTGCTATGGAAAGTACCGTATTTTTTGCTCTATAAGACGTACCAGACCATAAGATGCACCTAGTATTTGGAGGAGGAAAACAAGAAAAAAAATATTCTGAATCTCAGAAGCCAGAACAACAAGAGGGATCACTGCGCAGCAAAAGCAGCGATCCCTCTTGCTGTTCTGGCTTCTGGGATAGCTGCGCAGCCTGCATTCGCTCCACATTTCCCTTTACTTTTTAGGAGGGAAAAAGTGAGTCTTATAGAGCAAAAAATACGGTACTTTCTTTTGTCAGTCTCAAATCTTCCAATATTCAGCTTCATTGGATGACACGAGGTTCTAATATTATGAGAGAAGGAAAAAACTCCACTTTCTCTATACTGTTCATACTTTTAACGCACCTCTGTCATGGCCTCATTCACCTTTTTTTCTAAACTAAAAGCACCAGATGCTGTAACCTTTCCTCAGCTGCATACATATCATACATTTAAAGCACCAGACTTTCCCCAATGATCCCTGGGAACTGAAGTTTTTACCCCTTACAGAGCTTCAGTTCCTAGCACCCTTGACAAACTACAGTTTCCTGGATTCCTTGGGGGAAGCCATGCACTTTATATGTTATTTAAATGTACGGTGTGTACACAGCCCTCATAAAGGAGTAGTTCCAGACCCCTGATAATTTTGGTTGTCTTTTTCTGTATCCTTTTTTTTCTTCTACAATATCTTTTTGGAGATGCGGTGACCAAAACTGTAGATTGAATTCTAAGTGCAGTTGAATCATAGATCAACCATGGCAGTTTTATTTTCAATCCCTCAGATTTAGAGGAGCATGACTGGTTCAGTTGCATTGGGTGCAGAGCCTAGAGGGCACCACAACTATTATTTAGAATGGAGCATGAGAGGCAGGGGACAAATTTTGGCATTGCACAGGGTGCCGCTGAAATTTGTGACCCCAAGGTCCACTACTGAATCCCTTTCCTAATGATTCCTAGCGTAGAATTCAGTTTACCTTTTCTTCACACCTGCTGCATATTGGCTCAATGTATTTATTGAGCTATGCATTACAACGTTACAGTCGCTTTCCTTGTTAGTCACAACTGGTTCAGATGGTGACACTAAGCTGCATAACTCCAATACTGCAGGGAACAGGAGTTGCACAATTCACACAAGGAATATTTCCAGTATATTCTGCTCTCGGAATCCATTGTTGCTTAAAATCAACTAGGAGAAAAGCTTATATTTTCAACAACATTATGTAGCAAAGAACAACAATTCAAGTGCAGAAATCAATATTTATCAACTTATTTGCAATATTGCTAATGTGCCTGTTGCAACGGGAAATATATTTTATGTAAATTGCTATTTAAAAATGTTGGTTATTATACTGGTAGTGTTAAGCTAGAATGTTAGTGCTCTGGTTTGCAAAGCTGAAGAGAAAATATGATTAAATGTGTATACTTAATATATTTACATACTTTTCTAAATTGTAAATATTGTACCTTTGGGAATAAAGGTATATAATCGGGACACAATGTGTTAAGAAATGTATTTGACTACTTTGTTCAGTGTTTGTGCCTTATTCTAATGGTGATAAAATGAAAATCAGTGTAATATGCTTTCTAATTAATGGTTCTGAATTGAATGGATATGAATCATCCTCCTAGCCTGCCTCATTTACAAACCACTTAAAAAAAAATGTAACAGCTTGAAAGCCAAATTAGGTGGAGAATGAGATCTTTGGCCTTTCTTGAATTAGATTACCACAGAGAGAGAGAGATTCTCAAGGGAGGATAAACATGCAAAACCACAATGAAAAACCAAAAGCAATCATAAGAAGGGAACAACTAGTTGAAGGTATGCTACAACCCAGAATAGGAACAGCTAATGTCAGGGACGGTGGAACTCGTTCTGCTCTTGGAATCCCGGTTTATATGCTTGCTTTGCGCAACAAAGTCTGAATGTCAATGCAAAAGTAACTATACTTGTCTCTTGAAAATTTTATCTACAGGTGTCCTTCAGTTTTCATCATGCAGTGACTGAATAAGGATGTGAACTCAAAAGAACTGAAGGATCTTAAAGCCCGGTGCTTGATCCTAACACTACAAGCCCAGGCTGTGCTTTCTTGGCAGTTATTCAGCATTGCTTCACATGTTCCAGAATTCAGTTCTCTGATACTGAAAAGAGATTCTGGGGCTGTTGCATGGTATAAGGCTGCTTTGGTCCCAGCTTTTCACACCTCCCTAACTGAGAGTTTGCTGCAGGAATGTCCTGCATCCATAAACACGCTTCAGTACACATATGCATGGGCATTTCAGTGCAGTCCTGCTGCTCAGTGTCACTATAATATGGTTGTGGGCCTTACCATCTGATTATGCTAAGGGAAGAGAGACCATTTTGTTGTTGTTTGCATAACTTGCTAGTTGATGGTGGAGTTCAACCTCCATGCTTAACCTGTGTGGTGAGAGCAGAAACAAGCAATTTGTGCTGTCTGAATTTGGTAAGGCAGCGCTGGTTAATGAAATGCAGTAGGAAATGGGTGAGAAAGGTGTTAGGAGCAGCTGGATCTGTTTGCAGCTGCCCCATGTAGTGCATCACTGAATTGCCAGAAGTAGTTTCTCAGTAGTGATGGGGGAATCTGTCATTTTCATATTCGCTTTTTCCTCCAGTCTCCAGTTTTCCGCATTTCCACATCAGGTTGCAATTAATTTTTTTTAAAGTCCTTACGCAAATTCATTAGTATTTGAGTGTGGAATACACATGTGAATGCAATTTGGTCTAACTAGGGTTGCCATATTTCAAAAACTGAAAGTTGAGCTTTTGGGGGGGAAAGTTCTTGAGCTTGTTGAACATACACTTTTGTACAGTATAAATTTCCCCTAAAATAATGCATTTTTTAAATGTTATTTTCACTCATACATGACACTTTACCCAAGTACATACCATTTTGTACACGTTACTTGGCTGGAGAACTGTATTATCAACATTTAGAAAATCTAATTTCAAAGGATGGCTTTGTTTTGGTTCTCATATTATTTCAGAAAGTGAATTAGGGTGATTTATCTTTAAATGTGACCTGAATTAAAATTCTTCCCCATCCTTTCTTATCACTTAAGTGCCTTTAGGCCCTGGACTGACTCCCCCACCCAGACTGGTCATTGGAAGAAGTATAGAAGGGCTTCCTGCTCCAGCTGAGCCTTGTTTGTTGGTCTGCCTGAGCTCTGGCATCTTCTGTATTCTTAGTTATTCTTTGAACCTGACTTCTGGCTTGCTGCACAACCCCATCTCCTGATTTGCCCTTTGGCCCCGAATCCTGACACTCTTCAGTCCTGACTTCTGGCTCTCATTTCTAGTCACCTGGCTTACCCCAGACTGGTATCTACACCCCATGCTGCTGCTTTTGGCCACTGATGCAGTATTCTCATTTTATGGCTGTCCTCTCTGCTTGCTAGTTTCCTGCCTGCTGTTTCTATTTCTGTATATAAGCAGATTATTTTTTAAAAGCATGAGTCCCTGCTTCCCTCTCTTCCCATGGAAACCAAAGTTGCTCTGGAATTTTCTTTCTACACAGGAAGTGAGATGAACAATCTGTTTCATCCAGAGATTGCTTGATTATTTGTTTGCATGTGTGAGTCACCTCATAACCTAAATTCTCTATGTAACTTGTAACCATTAGGTTTCTAAAAGGAGCACACCATAAAGTAGATAAATAGTAGATAGTAGAATATACACAACTTGGTCTAAAAAGTCCCACAGCAAACAGAGAATGAAATAGCATATCATAGTAAAACAACCTAATCATAAAAAAATAACTAGAAGGGGCTAAAAACTTATCTACTGCCATTAAAACAGAGGCCAGGAGAATGTAAACAATCTTAAAGAATTACAAAATTATAGAGCTGGAAGGGAATCCAAGGATCATCTGGTCCAACCCCCTGCAATACAGGATACTAAGGGTGCTTTGACACAACCTGTTTCCTGATTTATTTTTTTGCAGTGAGGTTAGATGACATTGCAAGATAGCAAGTATTATTCCACACTTCCCAGTGCATTTTCCCCATCACTTTTCTTACCTGATTTTGTGGGGAAGCTGGTTTATTGTGCATGACCTTCCAAACTGTTGTAATTGCACAACATGAATCTGCTGGCATGTGACTGAATCCCACCTAGAAATAGTGATAGCCTGGAAGTGCCCTCAATAGCCTTCAAAAAACAATGTAAAAATGGAATGTTAAAAGGCCTCAGAGAGGCCTTGGAGAAGCTGGAGAGGACTCTCCAGGGACAGTATTCCACCTACATGGGACGACTACAGAGAAGGCCTTCTCTTTTGTAGCCACCCTCAGGTTGAGGGGGCACTTGGAGAAGGACCCCTGTAGCTCATATTGTAGGTACATAGTTCTTCACACACTGAGGTCCAAAGTATTATCAGAGTCACTTTACATAATGCACATGGAGTCCAGAGAGAAAAGAAACTATACTTTTCTGGATTAACTGAGCAAAAATGGTAAATAGCAAGAGGAGAAATAAACATAGGGGTTCTGTCTTATTGATAGGTTTAGTTGAAAGCAGGGAGATATTCAACAACAGGCACAGGGGGAGACTTCAGAACCATCTAGGAGATCAGACCACTTTGCAAGGATCATGCCACTCTGGCTGCTAGGCAACAAACGCCTACTAACTGAATGATCCTTGCTGCTGCTCTTCCAACGCCCAAACCATGTAAGCTTTTATAGGTTGAAACCAGCTATTTGAATAGGGTCTGGATGCAAACCGGATGCTAGTGAAAGTGAGAAATAAGGACTAAAGCTTGGAGGAACCTAAGAAATGAGAGGAATGTGGTCTCATTTGTACTTTCTGTGTTAGCTTCTTTATACTTTGCCATTCACAATAGGATAATTGTAGTGGTGGAGGTGGCTTGGTGAGCAATTGTCCTTTATGCTATTCACAAAGAGACAAATTTATAGATTTGTCAGGGATGGAGGTGTTATTATGCTCTCACTGTCATTATGTGGTGAGTGAGCTAATTTAATACTGCTGAGTAAAGGACCAACATAGTTTAACTCTTTGTCCAGAGAAGAGACAGAGGATGTTTGGTATGTTGTATTTAAAAAATATATCCTGATTTATAATTTAAAACAAGAAAAAGAAGTTTATACAGATTTAGGGTCCCTCCTGATGGGTGCTTTACTGCATGTGTATTCTGTAACATGTTCCCGACACAATAGGAGGGCATTAGTGGTGGATTTATTGCACTTTATTAATTGTTCTGAAGACAGAAGTGCCTGGCGTGCTCTGGTCCATGGGGTCACGAAGAGTCGGACACGACTAAACAACAACAACAACATTAATTGTTCTACAATGCTTCCCCAGTGCTACCACAGTATTTCTGTCTTGAGGGGCTATAGCACAACAAATCGGGGGACGGGACTCCCCCAGAATATTTGTGGTATGAAAAGTTATGGGATTTGAGCAGGAAATTGGGAATGAAGCAGTGCCCCCCAAAAAAAGAACCTCTGGCAGATACATGACTGTTAGCATCATAGGCACAAATCATAGTGTCCACCTGCACACCAAACAAACCCCTGAGGGTGCCCATCCCTGCAAGCCAGTTTTCCATGAGAGTGTTTCCCAGAGCTGTTGCGTCATTTAGGGGGATCGTTCTCCTGTGGCGGAGATCAGTTGGATAGTAAAAAGGATAGTAGTAATGCTTAGTATTTGCATAGAGTTTTCAAGTATCAAAAGGGCTTCACATATATTATCTAATTGCATTCCAAGTTAGTATTACTATCCCTCATAATGAAACTCGAGAACGGAGGGTGAAATGGGCTGGCTTAAGGGCACTGAGTAAGCACACTGTAGAAGAGAGATTAGAACTGGGGCTTCCTGGCTTGTAGGCTGCGTACACATTACTGCTTCCTCCAGTTCCAGCCTCCAGTGCACCCCCACCTTTGGTGTTTGATGCTGAGTATGCGTGATGTTGGGACGCGGGTGGCGCTGTGGGTTAAACCACAGAGCCTAGGACTTATCGATCAGAAGGTCGGCGCTTTGAATCCCCACGACGGGGTGAGCTCCCGTTGCTCGGTCCCTGCTCCTGTCAACCTAGCAGTTTGAAAGCACCTCAAAGTGCAAGTAGATAAATAGGTACCGCTCTGGCGGGAAGGTAAACGGCATTTCCGTGCACTGCTATGATTTGCCAGAAGCGGCTTAGTCCTACTGGCCACATGACCCGGAAGCTGTACGCCAGCTCACTCGGCCAGTAAAGCAAGATGAGCGCCACAACCTGAGTCAGCCACGACTGGACCTAATGGTCAGGGGTCCCTTTACCTTTATGTATGATGTTAGCCATAAACCATTGATATCCCCCAGCTTCTTGAGAGCTACCCCTGTTGGATGTGCTTTCCCTCAGACCAGCTTTTGAAGATAGAAAGTTATGGTGAGGCTGAGTTGTGTACATTTCAGGTAGCCATTGCACATGCACAGATGACAGAGTTAATGAACTGGAGTTCTCTGCAGACAAACAAATCAGGTAATGGGCATTGGGTGAAGACATCTTTGCCCACTCTTTGGTCTGTACAGCAATCTAAGAATGTGAGTTGAAATGCAGCAGGGGGGAATGACCTCCCTGCATTTCAAGCCACTACTACGTGCAAAGCCTAGACTAGCCCTATGGCATTTGCATGATATAGCAGTGGTGTGGGATGAACCCACATAAATGTAGATGCTGTGTATCTCATAGCCATTTCAACAGGGCCTTATAGTTGCAGACTCTGGCATGTTTTATGGTGTCCACTTGCTCATTAGTATCTTCTGGGAAGATCTTGAAGATGGCATAGCAAGGACCAGCCACAAGGTGTCAGCATTTAATTTGGCATGGGAGAGGTTCACAGAGAATGGGCAAAGTAACCTTTCAGATGGCGCAGCTAGAGGCCAATTCACACTTCACTTTCAATTCAAGTACAAAATGTACCTGTTTCAAAATGTCCGAAAAACACCCATGCTGCAGTGGAAAATGAAAAAAGAAGAAGCATGCATGTGTTGCAGTGAATAGGTAGACTTGCAATAAACAGGGGAAGAGAACCCGGATTTCCATCTTGAGCTGGCGCCTGTATTGCCATCACCAAACAGGCACCCTATTTGGCTGCCACGTGTCTTACTTTTGATAGTGGGATCACTTAAAGAAATGTCTCCATTTTAGACCTTTGCAGATTGATGTGGGAGAAAATGGGTCTGGCAATCAAGTATGGTCTAGATGGACCACTAGCGGGACGCAGGTGGTGCTGTGGTCTAAACCACTGAGCCTTTTGGGCTTGTCAATCGGAAGGTCGCCGGTTCGAATCTGCTGACGGGGTGAGCTCCTGTTGCTCTGTCCCAGCTTCTGCCAACCTAACACTTTGAAAGCATGCCAGTGCAAGTAGATAAATAGGTACCACTGCGGCGGGAAGGTAAACGGCTTTTCTGTGCGCTCTGGCTTCAGTCACAGTGTCTCGTTGCACCAGAAGCAGCTTAGTCATGCTGGCCACATGATCCCGAAAGTTGTCTGTGGACAAACGCCGGCTCCCTCAGCCTGAAAGCGAGATGAGCGCCACACCCCATAGTCTCCTTTGACTGGACTTAACCGTCCAGGAGTTCTTTGCCTTTACCTAGATAGACCATTAGTCTGATCCAACGGGGCTCTGCTTACGTTTACTGATGTGTGTTCACTATGTAATGACATACTATAATCTGGAATCTGCTGCATAATTTCACAACTTGTAAAATGAATATCTCTTTTTAAAATGGGGGTGGGATTCTCCTGCCTGTGCAAGAAAGTTTGAAAATGTGTAGACAGCAAGGGGAGGCTAGTGACTTGTGAGAAAACCAAGCATTAGGGATAGTCCTATGGCACCCTGACAGTTTCCTGTCCTTTTCCTGGGGCTGGATTAGTTTATAGGCTAAATATTCTACCGCAGGGGGTAGGCAACAGAAGGCCAGCTTTAGAAGCAAAATGTTCTTTGCACGCAGAGTTTTAAAATATTTTGTTTTATTTTGGGCCACAGCCCTCGCTACAGATTTTGTTTCATTTTATTTGTGTGCTTATTTTAACCTACCCAGAAAGGAGCTTTTATACTGTTATTCCTGAACCGCAGCTCCCCAATGCTACACCCTAACATGATTTTTTAAACACAGGGGAGTTTTTAAGCTGCTTGCTATACAGCATTGGATGTCTGGAGTCAGGAGTTTGGGAACGAGACATCCTGCACACATTGGTCACGTCCACGCCATGCATTTATTTATTTATTTTTTTATAATAATTTTTATTAGTTTTCCAATTTTAAAACAAAACAACAGCAACAACATAAAAACGTCAACAAATACAAACAAACACACAAATATAAGTTCTTAACCTCATTTTCATAAACCTCCTTTCTCGGACTTCCCCATACCTCACCCTTTTTGCATCCTTATTTTACAGTTTTTCAGCAACCCTTTTAGCCAATTAAATTTAAATTTATTACATTTCTCAATTTCACCTTAAGTCATCAAACATTTTCAGCTGTAATTCTGCATCTTCCTTCCCCTTGACATTTTAACACTGATCAATATTGTAACAGTTCTTAAGATAAGCTTTAAACTTCTTCCAGTCTTCCTCCACCGTCTCTTTCTCTTGGTCACGGATTCTGCCAGTCATTTCTGCCAATCCCATAAAGTCAATCACTTTTGTCTGCCATTCTTCCAGTGTGGGGAGTTCTTGTGTCTTCCAATACTTTGCTAGAAGGATCCTTGCTGCTGTAGTGGCGTACATAAAAAAAGTCCTAACCTTCCTTGACACCAATTGGCCGACCATGCCCAAGAGAAATGCCTCTGGTTTCTTGTGAAAAGTACATTTAAGTACCTTCTTAATTTCATTATAAATCATTTCCCAGAAGGCTTTAATCTTTGGGCAGGTCCACCAAAGGTGAAAGAAGGTACCTTCAGTTTCATTACATTTCCAACATTTATTATTGGGCAGATGATAAATCTTCGCAAGCTTAACTGGGGTCATGTACCACCTGTAAATCATTTTCATAATATTTTCTCTTAGGGCATTACATGCCGTGAATTTAATACCGGTGGTCCATAACTGTTCCCAGTCAGCAAACATAATGTCATGTCCAATGTCCTGTGCCCATTTAATCATAGCTGATTTAACTGTCCCATCTATTGTATTCCACTTCAGCAACAAATTGTACATTCTTGATACATTCTTAGTACTGGGTTCTAACAGTTCTGTTTCCAATTTTGATTTCTCCACCTGGAAGCCAATTTTCCTATCTTGTTTAAAGGTTTCCATTATTTGATAATAATGAAGCCAATCTCGCACCTTGGGCTTTAATTTCTCAAAACTCTGTAGTTTAAATTCACCGCTTTCTTGTTCTAAAATTTCAGAATATTTTGGCCATTTGGATTCCATATTAAGTTTCTTCACCTCCTTAGCCTCCATAGGTGATAACCACCTAGGAGTTTTATTTTCCAACAAATCCTTGTACCGAATCCAAACATTATATAATGCTTTCCTAACAATATGGTTTTTAAAACCCTTGTGAACTTTAACCTTGTCGTACCATAAATATGCATGCCAACCAAACCTATTATCAAATCCTTCCAAATCCAGAATATCTGCATTCTCAAGAAGTAGCCAATCTTTCAACCAGCAGAAAGCTGCCGATTCATAGTACAGTCTCAAATCCGGCAGGGCAAACCCCCCTCTTTCTTTTACATCAGTATCTTAAATTTTATTCTGGGCTTTTTGCCCTGCCAGATAAATTTAGATATATCTTTCTGCCACTTCTTGAAACAATCCAGTTTATCCACAATTTGTAATGTCTGAAACAAAAATAACATTCTAGGCAATACATTCATTTTAATCACTGCAATTCGGCCTAACAAGGAAAGCTTCAAATTTCTAGATCTTTCTTTACCTCTGTCCAACATTTATCATAATTGTCTTTAAATAAGTTCACATTTTTAGATGTCATGTTAATCCCCAAATATTTTACTTTCTTTGCCACCATTAACCCAGTTTCATTTTGGAATCTCTTTCTTTCAACATTTGTTAAGTTTTTTTCCAGAACTTTAGTTTTTTGTTTGTTCAACTTGAATCCTGCCACCTGGCCAAAGAATTGAATTAACTCTAAAACTCTTTTTGTACTAGTGTCTGGCTCTTGTAACATCAATACTAGGTCATCTGCAAATGCCTTCAATTTATAGTGTTTAGCTCTGACCTGAACTCCTTTTACCAGCTGGTCCCCCCTGATCATGTTCAACAAAACCTCCAGGACTGATATAAAAAGTAATGGGGATATCGGGCACCCCTGCCGTGTCCCTTTTTCTATGGAGAGTTCATCAGTAACCACATTATTTACAATTAACTTAGCCTTTTGTTCAGAATATATTGTACTTATACCATTTTCAAACCTTTGGCCTACCCCCATCCCATGGAGATTCTTCTTCATGAACTTCCAAGAGATACTATCAAAGGCTTTCTCCGCGTCCACAAAAATCAGGACTGCCTTCGTATTAATATTTACAGTTAGCAGTTCCATAATATCAATTATGTTCCTTACATTATCTGATAAGTGTCTTCCTGGGAGAAAGCCTGCCTGGTCCTTATGAATCTCCTCCATTAACACCCTCTTCAGTCTTTTTGCTAAAATGTCAGCAAATATTTTGTAATCCACATTAAGTAGTGATATAGGGCGGTAGATCTTAATCTGGTTTTTTTCAGTTTCGGTCTTTGGTATAAGTGTGATGAAGGCTTCTTTCCACGATTCAGGTGCCTTTTCCCCCTCTAATATTTCATTACAAACCTCCTTAAGCGGCTGTACTAACCATTCTTTCAATGCTTTATAATATCTGGAGGTTAGTCCATCTGGTCCTGGAGATTTCCCTAGTTGCATGTTTTGAATGGCACCCTCCACTTCTTGATCTGTTATTTTCTCATTTAAAATCAACATACTTTGTTGCGAAATTTTTTGTAATCCATATTTCTTAAGAAAATCTTCCATGTCTCCTTCATTTTCCGGCCCTTGTGCATATAATCTCCTGAAATAACTCTGAAAGCAATTACTAATCTCATTTGGTTTAAAAATGTTCTTTCCATCCACCTCCAAGCTTGTGACTGTATTTAGTTTCTGTCTCTTCTTCAATTGCCATGCTAGAAGTTTCCCACATTTATCCGCTGATTCAAATGTCCTCTGTCTCATTTGCTTAATTTTCCATTCTATCTCCTGGTTCATCAATTCCATATATTGCATTTGGTAGAACTTAATTTCTCTCAGGATTTCATGAGACTTTGGTTTAGACCTCAGTTTCTTTTCTCCTTCTTTTATTTTTTCCAGAATCTTATCCTTCCTTTCATTTTGTTTCTTTCTCTTTAAAGAGTTCTGTTGTATCAGAAAACCTCGCATCACAGCCTTACTTGCGTCCCAAATCACTCTTTTCTCAACCTCTGTCCTCAGATTTATCTCAAAGTAGTCCTTCAAAGTTTTTTGGGCATTTTTGTAAATCTCCACCTCTCTGAATAGGGTGTCATTCATTCTCCATCTGAAGGATCCAGCTGTTGTTAGTTTCATTTCCATCTTCACTGCGTTATGGTCAGAGCATGTCTTTGGGCAGATTTCCACCTTTTTTATCCTTGGAGCCATTCCACTAGTAATCCATATTTGATCTATTCTTGTCCATGTCATTTGTGCCTCTGAAAAGAATGTTCCCTCTCTCTCAAGTGGGTTTCTTGTTCTCCAGATATCAATCAAATCTATATTTTCAGTCATTTCAAAGAAAGTCTTAGGTAGTCTCCCGTCCTTAGAGACCACCTGTCTTTGTGCTTTATCCATGTTTGTCGAGACCACGCCATTCATATCTCCTAGTAAAATCACCTTATGATCCAAATAGTCCATTAATGTCTCATGCGATTTCTTATAGAATTCTGCCTTCCCTTCATTTGGTGCATAGATACCAACTATCAAAAGTTTTTCTCCTTGGATTTGTATCTCAATTGCCAAAGTTCTTCCATGTTCATCTTTAAAAATCAATTTTGGGGCTAATTTTTCCTTTGCATAGATCACCACTCCTCTTTTCTTAACTTTATCTGATGAGATAAATTCCTGTCCTAATCTTTTATTTATAAGTAGTCTTCTGTGTGTCCTTGTTATGTGGGTTTCTTGTAGACATATCAAATCCAATTGTTCTCTTTTCAAAATATGAAAGACCTCGCGCCTTTTTCTGGGAAGGTTGAGCCCGTTACAGTTCCAGGTTAAAAACTGCAGAGACATTATTAGTTAGTTGCCTCCAGCTGCTCCCTGCAGCTGTTCTTCTTCCGTAGGTGATTTCAGTCCAAATGTCAAGTTTCCAAGGTCTGTATCAGAGGTCGAGTCAAGCACTCCTTTCACAAGGTCCTCCTCATTTCTGTCTAGGAATTGTTCTTTATCTTGCACTGTTCTTATTTTGACTTTTTTGCCTTTGAAGTTAAAAGACAAGCCTTGTGGAAATTCCCACCTGAAAGGTATGTTATTCTTCTTCAGCAGGTCAACCAGATTCTTGAAATAAGTTCTTACCTCCAGAATGTATTTTGGGATGTCCTTGTAAATTTGAACAGAAGCATTTCCAATCTGAAGGGTTCTCTGGTAATGTAAATTTAGAATTTTATCTCTTTCCTCTTTGGATCTCAGAGTTATCAGACAATCCCTTGGGGTCTTCCTGCCTTGCCTTCTGCCCAGTCTGAAGGCGGTTGTTATCTTAAAGTCGTCTTCCTCTGAATTTACCTGCCAAAATTCTGATAATTCTTTTGTGAGAAAGTCCACTAGGTTGTCCCCTTCACTTTCAGGGACCAGCCTAAGTCTCAAGTTCCTCTCTTTCCTCTGTATCTCCCACAAAGACAAGGCCGCCTCATGTTGGTCCAACTTCTTGCAGACTGGTATTAAACTTTCCTGTGTATTTTCAGCAGTGGCTTTAGCCTCTTCTGCAATTTTTCGAATTGTAGCGTTTTCTTGAACCAATCTATTTATGGTTTCTGTGTTAGATGTAATACTTTTTGCATTCAAGTCCAATTTTGTTGAAAGTTCTGTCAGTTGTTTGGTATTCTCCGTGCTCTGCTTGGTCAAGTTTTCTAAAGATTCATTTATTTTGAGTAATGCTTGAGTCACTGATTCCATGAATGCGTTTATTCCTTTCTCCTGTCCAGCTAAGCCTGATATTGAGCCTCTTTTCTTTTGTGCAGCTTTAGCCTTAGATCTTGTTGTTATGTCTTCTGCGGAACCACTCATGTCCCAAGGTCGTTCCCACAGGAACAGCTCTTAAGTGGAAAAATCCAGTGACTTGTTTTTATTTGACAGTCTATGTTACAAACTGTAACCTTTCAGCCCTCTAGAGGGAGCAGTACATTATATCCAATAAGCAGAAGAAACAAAGAAACCAAAAGCCCTCTTGGAGAGAGAAACTTTCAGTCTTCCAATTGCAACAGTATTTGTTTCTGTAAAGTCCCAAAAATTGTATCTGTAAAGTCCCAAGAGTTGTATCTATTTAAGCTCTCCGCTTTGCAGCAGGTTCTATCAGACAGTTCCTGTCAAAGCGCTTCACCCAGGCAGTCCGTTCCCAGAGTCAGAGACAGCAGAAATTAATCACTTAAATTTCCTCTCACGCAGGTTAAGCCAAGTTTCCTTTTCTTCCCCCCCTGCTCCTGCTTGCTGGAGGGGTAGTTAAAGTTCAATGCCAAAGTTAGGTAATTCAAAAGTTCAAAGTTACTTTTCCTTCAATTGCAGCTTTCCAGTTCCGTTGCTTTAAAAGCCATGCAAGCCGGGGGAGGCAGACTTCCTTTATTTACCAACCCCCTTTTCAGCCAAATTTCAAACGTTTTTTTTGTAATCCCAGTAGGTTTCCCAATCCTACTTGCGGGTATTTCAATTTCAGTCCAGATTTCAGGAAGGAATCGGCGCTCTCCGCTTATGGCGACGCGGCTTCACTTCACGGGCTGGGTAGCGACTCTCAGCACCGCACGATCCCCCGATGTTCCTCCGGAGCCTTTAAAAAGGCTCTTTTGCAGTAAAGGGGGGCGCAAAAGGTGCCCACCGAGTCTCCTTGTTCACAGGCTTCCGCGCCTGTGATTTTAGGGGTCCCCGCTTCGCCGTAGCGGTCAGACCCGAACTCGTGAAGCAGCCCTCTCTCCGGAGATCGGGGAGAGAGCCGCCATTAAGCGCTGGTGCTGACCGGAAGCCGTCCACGCCATGCATTTAAAACACACAACACCCCACAAAGAATCCTGGGAACTGTCGTTTGTTGTGGGTGCTGCAAATTGCAGCTCTGCGAGGAGTGAACTATAGCTCCCCGGATTCTTTGGAGAATGACGTTTGCTTTAAATATAGGTGAAACATGTGAAGGTTAAGTCCCATCAGAGCTAATGGTACTGAACCAAACAAACTCTGTCCAGGTGGCCACTTACCTTTCACCCAAAGGGAGGAAATCTTTTGACCCACCCCTTCCAAAAAAGACCAACATTTGCATATGCTGATTTATATATACATAAGTAAAGGTAAAGGGACCCCTGACCATTAGGTCCAGTCGTGACTGACTCTGGGGCTGTGGCGCTCATCTCGCTTTATTGGCCAAGGGAGCCGGCATTTGTCCGCAGACAGCTTCCGGGTCACCATTTACCTTCCCGCTGGAGCGGTACCTATTTATCTACTTGCACTTTGACATGCTTTCGAACTGCTAGGTTGGCAGGAGCTGGGACCGAGCAATGGGAGCTCACCCCATCGCGGGTATTTGAACCGCTGACCTTCTGATCGGCAAATCCTAGGCTCTGTGGTTTAACCCACAGTGCCACCCACATCCCCTTATATATACATACACACACACACACACATTAAGAAGTAATTGCTGTAATTTAAAGAAATAGATACATCTCTACATAGTTGGGGGGCTGTGACAAGGTGGCCTGTGTGTCTGCTCAGTCCGCTGTTATGGTGCAGATCCTCCAACATCTCAGGAGGGCAAATTGGGACACCCCCACCCCCACCCCATGTTGCCTCCTCTGCCACTGCCACCTCACCTTGGTCACGCTAACCTGAGACATCCTTAGAAAGCCCACGCTGCGGCAGCCGCACGAGGGCATCCTGGGTGGGGGTGCAAGTGCAAGCAGCACCCCTGTTAAGTTGTGCGCGAACATATCAGACGACACAGCGATTCTTCCAAAGCAGCTCTTTATTTGTAAGCTGGAACAGAACTGAACTGAGGAGCTCAGTCAGCCTGCTTATATAGAGCTCCAGAACAATGTAACTGTTGCCATTTTCTAAAACTATCCAATCACTGAACATCACTTTCGATCCTTCATTTGCATACAAACTATCCACAGTATCCCCCTGCTGGCCCAGGGTGAGAACTTCAGTACATAACAACCCCCCCTCTCTCCGGGGCTGATGGGTGTTGCTGTAGAGAAGAAGGGTGCTGTGTTGGTGCGGAAGAGAAGAAGCTCTCCTGCCTCCTTCCCACTGCCGCCGCATAAGCTGTTTCCGCAGCCCCTGTCTGCAGGCTGCATGAAATCGGGGCACCCCAGGGCAAAGACGGAGCCTGGGGTGCCTTCAAAGGAACCATGAGCATCCTACCTAAAATGGGACGCTTGGAATGTATGCTGGTGTTAACTGTTGCTGAAATTCCAAGAGGAAGCCTAAGCATCTACATGTGAGTAAGGGTCAGAGGTTTCATGAGGAAGTGGTATATAAATCCTGTCAAATAAAAGCTCCCTCTGGCTCTATGTATTTATAAATCCTGCACTAAATGTCCTGCTCATGCTCCCTGCCTGGAATTGCAAGTGCTGCCATCCAGCACCTGGCAGGCTACAGTTGATAGCAAGTTAGAGTCACTCAATGGCTGTGTGGTCCCAGGCTAAACTTGTGGTGCTTTTGTTCCTTATGGAACAGAGGATGGGCCTGTTCTACTTTCGCTCCATTTTCAATACGGAGCCATCTCTTATGCAGCCCGAAGAGTGCCACCCATACACAAAAGGGAAGTATCAGCAGACTCAGGGGAACCCCAGCATTTTCAGAATCATTATTTTTTAATGTAGAAAACTCTGAGGAGGTAGACCCCAAGCACAGCCCAGTGAAGACACAAGAGGCTCAGCAGCTGCAGAATTCTGGTGAACGTTGCAGGGGGAGGAGGATGGAATGGAGTACAGTGGTACTTTGGTTCTCGAACTTAATCCATTCCGGGAGTCTGTTTGACTCCTGAAACCGTTCGAAAACCAAGGCGCGGCTTCCGATTGGCTGCAGGAGCTTCCTGCACTCAAGCGGAAGCTGCGTCAGATGTTCGGCTTCCAAAAAAGTTTGCAAATCGGAACACTTACTTCTGGGTTTGTGGCGTTTAGGAGCTGATTTGATTGGGAGCCAAGCCATTCGAGTACCCAGGTACCACTGTATCCTGGAAGACAGCTAGGCTGACTGACATGAAGCATGAACAGGCACACCATGCTGCAAAATTTTGTTGCAGGTGCCACTTGTAATAGCCTTAATATTGAACTGGAAGGAATGTTTCTAGTTACTTTCATTTCCTTTTTTAGATGGGATGGTTAATATGATAAATTTTTTAGTTGTATCTCTGCACAGGCTTTTAGAAACATTCTCCCACCATTTTCATTGCTGGCTAGTAATAAATACTTAAGAGGGCTCCACTTGTCAATTCACCTTTTATTCCTCCTGCTCACAAAGAGAAGCAGAAGAAAAATAATGTTTCAGAGAAAGAGGTAAAAAAATAATGTGTCATTTCAAGATTAACAAGTTTAGTTTCCAACCTGTTTAACAATTTTCTGCTATTTAAATTTGGGGCAGGGGTTTCTAAGGTGCTGAAATGTCACATCAAATTTCATGTAATTATATTTCATGTAAAGAAAATTCCAGATATGGTTGGAAATGCCAAGGCTGTTTTAATACCTGCTGTAGAGTTTAAGCTCAGAACTTTGGTGATGATTTTGTATTATGCCAAGGGATAGACCAATCTGTTGAGTTTGGTCTCTCTCTGTTTCTCATTTTTTCCAGACTTAAATCCAGTTTTGTATCAGTTTTTTTTTTTTAGTTCTCATAAAAATACACCAGCCTTTTAGTACAAATTTCACCTAAAATGCACATTTTTGCAATAATTTCCTCTCTTATAATGCATTTTATATGTCACTTCAACAATATATACCGTATTTTTCGCCCCATAGGGCTCACCGGCCCATAGGGCGTACCTAGGTTTTTTTGGGGGGGAATAAAGAAAAAAAAATTATTTGACCCCCAGAACAGGCTGCTATCCGCAAGCCTAGGGAGCCCGACAGGAAGTCGCACCGGTCTCCCCAGGTTTGCGGATATCTGCCCGAAGCCCGGGGCGCACTACTTAGTGCGCCCCGGGCTTCGCGATGCAGGCAGCTCTCCGCAAGCCTTGGGAGACCGGCGCGACTTCCCGCCAGTCTCCCACGGCTTGCGGAAAGCTGCCCGAAGCCCAGGGCGTGCTTCTCAGCGACTTCGCGCCGGGCTCCCATGGCTTGCGGAGAGCTGCCCGAAGCCCGGGGCGTGCTTCTCAGCACACCCCAGGCTTCGGGATGCAGACAGCTCTCCGCAAGCCTTGGGAGACCGGCGTGAAGGCTTGCGGATAGCTTCCTGAAGCCTGGAGAGCGAGAGGGATCGGTGTGCACTGACCCATCTCACTCTCCAGGCTTCAGCGAAAGCCTGCATTTGCCCCATAGGATGCACACACATTTCCCCTTCATTTTTGGAGGGGGGAAAGTGCGTCCTATAGGGCAAAAAATACGGTAAATGTTTATGGATACTTTGCTCTAATTTACACATTTCTGCACAAATTATTTGATGGAGAAATGGGTTGCGCATTTTGGAGAAGTGCAGTTTGGAGAAGTATGACTATTCTTTTTGTTTCCATACAATAGAACCAACCAAAATGTCACAAAAATGTGACATGTTGTTAAGTTATCCAGAACTCTTCATCCATGGGAAATACGTTCTGTAATAAATAAATGAATACAAAGAATGCCTATTGTTCCACTATAGTCAATCACTCGCTGCCTGGAGCATGATTAAGCCACAGTTATGTACCAGTATCTTCTCCCTGGGAATGAATGACATCTAAAAATTTGTCTGAATTGTTCCTGAAACACTTTCTTGTGAAAGATTATGCTCATTTACATATTCACCTATGTAATTCTCTAAAAAGGAAAAAGAACCAAACCGCACAAATAATTCAAAGCACTGTCATTCAACATTCTTTCCTTATTTCCCTTAGGAATGAAATTAACTAGACCAGAAGCTGCATGCAATATGGTCTAATCAATTTCACCACTCCATCAGATTGTATAGGAGACACAGCTACAACTGGGATGGGAAGACTCCCGCTATCTCCCACTATATTAATCAAGTCATTAAGCAAATGGAACAACGTCCTTAAACTGGCATGTGCCAATTTGCATAATTTCTAGACTTCATTATTCCTTCTCCTATTTACAAGTTTGTGGGTAAGCAGGCCTATTTCCAGGCTTCCCATTTAAAGAGTAATTGGATAAATTATGGATGGAAGCAAAGCTTACATTTCTGCTTGGCTATGAGCTCAAAGGAATAGTTATTTTGATCAGGCTTTGCTAGCTGCCATTTCCATTTTAACAATTTGGTCATAAATCATAAATGAGCGAGAAATATTCATTTCCCTCTTTCAGCACTACTATCATCTCATATTTTCTGATGGAACTCCATAATTTATTTTGGTGCACAAAAGATCTTGTTTTCTGCATTCTGCAGTGAGTAGTTGCTGGCTGTGTGTGTTTCTATAGACAGAACCAAAAAGAAATTCCAGTTCATGATAGAAGAATATTGTCAAAAAGCTTGTCATTCACAAATTCCATTGCAACACTAGTTTTTAAGGGGATTCAGTTTAGGAGTTCATCTTGATTGAAGGAGCCTTTGGCAGATCTCAGAACTGATCAGAATGCATGAAGTGAACCTATGCATGTTAACTCAGAGGTAAGCCCCATTGAACTTGGAGAGGCTTCAACATGCTTAGGCTGGCAGTCTTGCCATGGTTTTCTGTGACAACACTCTGAAAGTGTGGCCGGATTAAAATTGTTTTATTTCCTAGACACTTGTTTTAGCAAACATCTCAAGCTGCAGAAGTCAGTGTCACAGCCATTTCCCCCCCACCCCTAAAGGTAGTGTGTGAGCCAACTACTGGGTAAGCCAAAGTGATCTGCTCCAGAGAATTATGATCCACTGTTCCGGGCCAAGTTATGCCAGTTCTAAAGAGAGGCTTCAAATGACAGTAACATTATTCCCTTGAGCTGCCTACATATGTACTTGTAGACAGGAGCGGCTGACAGGTTTACCAGTTCAAACTCTGCTCCCTTGTCTTCACTTCTGTCATGGCCATAGCTGTCAACTTACAGATTTGAAAATAAGGGACCAGCAGCCTTGAAAATAAGGGACCAGCAGCCAAAATAAGGGACCTGCCGCCTCACCTGTTCCAGGCACTCCAGTCTTCCTGTTCTCCTGCAGTCTGGTCAAACTCATGCTGGGTAGCTTCGAGAACACTGTCCAGCCAACTTTGTAACCAGAGGTTCAACTGAATAGAATCTGAATCACATGCACCACAAGGCCTAGGCAGCCTCAACTTAAGATGGCTCCCCAGCCTGGCTTTGCACTGCAAAGTTTGCAGCAGCACGTGCAAGAAAATGGCGTCCAGCATTCAAAAAACCCCTCAGCTTGCATTAACTAGCCACACACAAGGCATGCAAGCTCCACCCCCCAGTAGTTCTTAGACTTCTTATTGGGTGAGCAACACAGCCAAGCAACACAGTTGGAGCCTCCCTCCTCCCTGGCTGGCAGGGAGGGAGGGAGAGGAGCTGCTTCCTTTGAAATTTAAGGGACATCATTTAAGGGACATCCATCAATAAGGGACAGCAGCGGGACATGGCGCTGGAATAAGGGACTGTCCCTTCAAATAAGGGACACTTGACAGCTATGGTCATGGCACATATACAGCTTCCTGGTCTTTCGCTGTCCCATAGTTGATTTAAGCACTTTTCATGTTTATCTCATCAAACTTTTCTTTTTAACACTTTGAAACCAGCTGCAAGAAAAGGGGGAGGTTGTCTCTTCAAGACGGACATGAAGACTTGCCAGTTAGTGTGGTGCACAATCTCGCTTGAGGAGGGAATGCAGTTTTGTGATGGACACAGGGTCTCTGCTCTGTGCAAAGCTGGCTTCTGCTGCAAAACCCAAGAGCAGGCTTCTCTTAATCTTGGTTTGGGGAAGAGGGTGGCTTCCACAATAGGCTCAGCAGTGGAACAATGTATATAACCCTAGAACACTCTTTATCTGGCCTTACAGCAGGGATGGGGAACCTTTGGCCCTCCAGATGTTCTTGAACTGCAACTCCCATCAGCCTCAGTAAACATGGTGAATGGTACAGGCTGATGGGAACTGAAGTTCAGAAACATCTGGAGGGCTACAGATCCCCCACCCCTCCCTCAGAGCTTCCTTGTGGCTGCTCATTTCAGCAGTGACGGTCAAAGAAAGAAACATGAAGTCAGGACTTCCAGGCAGAGGGCACATTCCTATAATCTTTATAGCACATGGGACACTGTTTCTTTTTCTTTCTTTCTTTCTGGCAGCAGAGGTGTTGGCCCTGATCTGTTTCCCAATTCCCTATGTGCCAATGCACTTCCCCGCTTGAAGAAGATATAAAGTGAGTTTATTGCAAAAGTACTTGGAAAATAGGAGAGCACTGCAAAACTGTTAACAGTAACACTATTACATGAAGCCAGCCGTTCTTGCTCACAGGATGACCTGGTATGTTTGACACAGTGCTGACACTAGCAACAATGTCCTGTTGTCTGTGAAGATGGGAACAGAGATCTTGCAATATATATATATATATATATATATATATATATATATATATATGTATATATATATGGTTAAACATACTGTTATGATTATGATGAATTTTACCAAAAAGCACTTGACACTACTCCATAAATGAGGATACAATTTGCTACAAAAGCAGTGCTTGCCCTGGTTCTTTTGACTTCAAACATATTTTTGCTTTGGGCCATACTTTTGAATTTCAGATTATTCAGAAAGTATTAAGAATATAGACAAACCAAGAATGACTTGGTGTCTGTTAAATGTAGTGAGCAAAAGGAGCATGTTTGTAAGTGGAATGTCCTGGTAATCTGATTCACAACAGCTCTGCTAAGAGATCTATTTATGCTGGTAATTGGAAAGAGAACTGGGGATTCCCCTTCATGCAGTAAGTAAGGGGGAAGCCATGTGCTTTTGCTTGCTAGAGATTTTCCAGAAAACTCTGCAACAGCTGAGTTGCATAGGTACATATTATACCTATGACTAAAACTCATCAGTTTGAATTAGGGTGGGTGAATCTGTCAATTTCAGAGAACAAGGAGCCAGAGATCTTGTTGTTTCCAGCAACTAGAAGGCTCAGGAGGGTTATCTTACATACTTTGAGCTCCTAGTCCATACCCTAACCAAAACTGCTGCTAGTGATGGATTTGTCTTCATGTTACTGTTGTGAGAGAGACATAAAAAGAAACAACCATAACAAACATTGTGGTGTTTTATTTTCACATTGAATGCTCCCAAGAGTGGGGCCTTTGGACCTTGCCGCTCCTACTGAGAGGGTGCCCTGTGTGCCTGGAAAGGTTGTAGGCTGCTGGGCCAGAGTAAATGCATTCTTGACCACAGTTAACTTTGACAGACAGTCCCGAGCGATATATGTGAAAGTGGTCACAGGCCAACGTTCATGAAAGTCTCCTGGGCTCTTTGCACCAAAAATAGCTCACTGTTTTTATATCTGAAATCAAAGGGTTGCTATTAAAAGCCTTCCCCGCTAAGCCAGAAGAGTGTCTATCCCGTTTTGTTAGTCAGGACAGTTTATTTTGGTTGGGAGTGTTGACACCACCACTTCGCAGGGAGGCAGATAGAAAGGCAATCAGCAGCCTGCAAACACCAAAGATAAACAGTACAAAGGACACAGTGACTTCCACGTGAGTCCCTGAAGCTGTCCTGATTCTTCATAGTATTAATGTCTTTCAAATGACACAACATTCATCCCTCTTACTTTGCACACTTCGGTGCCAGTTTGTTTACCTGGATGAGAGGGGAGAGGAGAGATGTGCAAAAAATGGCTTGGAAGCAGCCTAGCATCTGTTAGCCAATCAGTAAGAGTCTCCTGCTTAATTTCCTGTGGGACTGGCAAGATGGCTGCCTGGCTGCACTTTCTAGGCAACCACTAAGAGCTTTGAGCAAATCTATACATCCATGGGGGGTGGGCAACCCTGCTTGTTTCTTTGATGTGTATGTCTCAGCCTCCTATAAAGCAGAGGAGCCAGATCAAGGATGGGGAAACTTGGGTCCCAGAAAGCATGGCCAATGGCCTATGGGATGATCTGGAGTATCATAGGTTCCCTACTCCTGGGCTAGATCAGAAGGGACATATGGGTGAGAGAGTCTAAACCCTCCTCACTGAGTTTTCCCATGCCCCATTGATTCAGGCATTTTTATCTCCCACCTTCCAATATCAGATGCACCCTGCAGTGCATGGATGAAGGGGAGCGGGTAGCTGGACATGATGGCAGCAGAGGTGAGGACCCAGGGGTGCAGCTCTGCTCTTCGGCGCCCTACAATTCAAATCATGTGGTATATAACAAGTGAAGAAGGGAAGGAAGGAAGGAAACTTTCTAAATCAGGGATCAATGCTGGGGAGAAGGAACCTAGTGGGGTGGTGATGGCAGCAAAGACCATTATTAGGGAGGAAAACGTTAATTCAGGGCTTGGGATCCTGTGCCCCCCCATATGTTGTTGGTCTACAACTCTCACCATCCATTATCTGACATCAGCAGGATGGCCACAGGCTCTCCAGCCATGATTTAATCCATGCTAAGGGATGCAGGTGGTGCTGTGGTCTAAACCACAGAGCCTAGGGCTTGCTAATCAGAAGGTCAGTGGTTCGAATCCCCATGATGGGGTGAGCTCCTGTTGCTCGGTCCATGTTCCTGCCAACCTAGCAGTTCAAAAGCACGCCAAAGTGCAAGTAGATAAATAGTTACTGCTCCAGCGGGAGGTAAACGGTGTTTCCGTGCGCTGCTCTGGTTCACCAGAAGCAGCTTAGTCATGCTGGCCACATGACCCGGCCAGTAAAGCAAGATGAGTGCCGCAACCCCAGAGTCATCTGGAACTGGACCTAATGGTCAGGGGTCCCTTTACCTTTATATAGGACTAAAAGCTGAAGGACTAAATGGGCTGGAGGGAACTATTTTTGGATGAGCTAGCTCACACTAGCTTTTTGGCTACTGTTGCTTACAAGGAGGCAGAGGCAGTGAGAGGCAAGGCAAGGGAAGGCAAGGCAGGGTGGGTTGGTGTGGTGCAGTGCAAACACTCCAGCAGGAGTGCTGAACTGGCTCTGCTGGTGCAAATAAACTGTGTCAACCTTCCCAGCATCTCACCCCACCCATTAAGCATCAGCATCCCACCTACTGGTTAGCTCATATAGTGGCTTTTCTCCTCAGTATCCCTTGGAGTCATTCCTGGTCCGAAGTAAGGTAAGGCATGGAAGGTTCAGCTCCCCTCATCTGCACTCCCCCTTGATGTAGAAAATCAGGCATTCAACCCCATCTTTATATTTGAACAAGGGAGATACATGAAAAAGAAGCACGGCTGCCTGATTGCATCTGTTTTGCCCCTGCAAGTTACCCAAGTTCTCAGCCTCTGTTACTTTTGCCCTAGAATCTCTCTCTCTTTCTCCACTCCTTTTCCTCCTTCAGAATTTGTGATGCTAAAATAACTCTACTGATGTTAATTACATATGTTGTACACATGCAAAACACTTTATTCACCTGTGGGCATTTTACTTGGGATACTACTTTCCCTCTTTTTCTTTTGCTGGCTTTTAAAGGCAGGCTGATATGCATGAAATAAGTAGGTGAAGCTTTTCCTGGAACAGAGATCCATATATCAAGAGCAGAGCTCATTTAAAAGGTGGCAAATATACAGGTTAACATATAGTTCTTGACCAGCTTTTCATTAATCTACTCTTTTTAAAAACTGCATTTATCAGAATTCACTGAGGAGAAGCGGCGGTGGCGGGGGGGAGGGACACCCATAATAAAGCAAAGAAAGCCTAACAACGGTAACCAACACTACACTGCAGAGGTCTTTTCAAAGTGGAGCTCCTGCCAAGTTTCCAGGGAATGTGTTTGATAAGGGCTAGCCAACCCTGTGACCTTACTAAATATTAGCCTAGTGTGGGAATAGATGACACATGGTGCTGATTCTGAGTAAGAATAGTAACAATGCTTACTTTACAGTAGATAGCTAAAAATGGGCTTGCTTCGCGCCTTGGGTAATTAGGCCAATGCATACTTAAAAAATGAATCTGTGAACCAGGAAACAGGATTCAAAAATAAGGTGAAATTTATTTATTTATTGCTGAGTCTAAAATGAGATTCATTGGACGGCACCATTAAACCATCTGGTCCAAACCTCTTCCACAAAGTAGGCCTAAACCTTCTCACTAGTTCTCCACAGCTCTTCCAAAACATACAAGACTGATCAGGCAATTTGGAAAATAGCTGCCTCCGAAAATTCAAATTCTAAGTAAATCATAGAGGGTATTATACCCCACTGAGATTGGGAACATTGTACCCAGAATGTGCATCAAACTGTTGTGGAGGGGATTTCGCAAAACAAGACATTTATATCCCTCTGTGGTGGGAGTGCCTACAGGTGGGGAACTTTGGGGAACCAAACACCAAAACTGGGCAAAAAAAACCCCAAATGCTTCCCCCCCAACATGGATTAATTTTATTTTTCATACCAATAAGACTGACAATACCAGCTCAATATGCAACAGGGGTTTTTTTTTGGGGGGGGGGAACCTAATGATTTAAGTGAAAAAAAATTGATCAATGTTGTTTATGATGCCTGAAGTCCCTCTGACTGATTAATAGAAGAACATTATTTGTCGTCTTCTTCCCATAATACAAAATAATGCTATGTTAGCTCAGCTGTCATGCCATTACAGTTGGCAGGCCTGGTTTTGTATTTGTTTATTGGTATTTCTGTTTGATACACATTATTCATTGTAGTTATCAATAAAACAAAATGAACTCAGATATGTATTAATTTACATGTATATGTCATCATAGAAATCCCATCACAGAATAAAAGCCGTAGGCAGTAGGGATGGAATAGAAATTGGATTTAAAGGTGAACCTACCTGATTTGCACTTTCTGAAACAATAAATGAACTGAAACACAGTCTTCCTCTGAAATTTGCACTTCTGTGAATTTTGCAGTGCAGCTCTTCAGCCAAGGAATGTGAACTAAGCTGCAACTGCTAGGATAAAATAAATTGCACATGTTACTGAAGAAAACATACAGAAATGTATCACAAGAGGGGAAATCGCTTTGCAAAAATGTGTGTATTGGGCAAAATTGTGTTTTAAATGTATGTTAGGAGAAATGTGCTCAAAACTGTTGATAAATTTTCAAAAGGCCTTAAACAATTGCTAACTGAAAACTGGAGAACTAATCATAAGATTGGAAAAAATGAGAAATGAGAGAAACCAACATTGACAGCTGTATTCACCCACCTCAAGTCTAGAAAGGGTTTTGGAAGGCTTATGCATCTTGAGTAAGGGGGTATTCAACCCACCTATTTCTTGGCTGGTGACAGGAAAAAAGCCCCCCATGGATCCTGGCCCTCCCTGGAATGTTGCATTCTCCATTATCAGAATTCTGTGTCCCCTATGAAGGGGCTTCCACTGGTTTAAGGGATTCCTGGCAAAAGTTTCCAGCGAGCTGAAGCTGTGTTGATAAACTCAATCCTTCATTGATTATCCATTTCTGGGCTCGCCCTGCAAATCTGTTTGATTCTCTTTCTGCCTGGTTCTCTTGGCAACAGAAGTTAACCATTGTGAGTGAACTGCGACGTAAGATTACAGAAGTACAATCTGTTCTAGTGGTTATATAATAGCTGGTCAAATGGCAGGGGCTGCATCTGAGACTATTCAAATTCATCATCTCAACAGCCCCACAATTTTATCATCAGATGAATCTAGACATTTACAGCATTATTCATACATGATTGCAAACAGCATCCGTTTGTACTGAAATAATAATCCTCCATTCCCCATTCAGTTTTACACCCCTTCACAAAAACAACACTGATGATTCGGCGGGGGGGGGGGCACACGTAAAGATGACCAACTGTGATTTTACAATTAAAAGTTCCATTAATTATTCATCAAATTTGCATCCTGCTCTTCTCTACAAATTGCTCAGGGCAACACATGCAGAATCATGGTGCAATCCTAATCATGCTTATTTTGAAGTACCTACTTTTGAATTCAGTGTCGCTTACTCTAAGGGAAGCGGGGTTAAGAATGCAACCTTAGCCGTTTTAATTCTCACAACAATCTTGTAAAGCAGGTGTGGGAAAACCTCTGGCCCTCTATATGTTGCTGAATTCCAACTCCCACCAGCCCCAGCAAGGATGGCCAATGGATAGGGATGATATGAGTTGTTGTAGGTCAGTAATATCTGGAGGGCCAAAGGTTCTCCACACTTGCTACAAAGTGATTTACTCCACAGCCAATCAGAGAGCTTCACAGTAAAGCACTGAGGAGGGCTTAACCCTCCCCCTCCAAACATACCATTTTCCTTATTAAAATCCAATGCTGAATTCAGGGGGCATGGGATGTGTGGAGAAATATATGGATGCCAATTTTCCCTAGCTGGGGAAAGAGAAGGATTGGTGAGGTGATTTCAAATTAGGAGTATGTTGGGGGCGGGGGAGAAGGGTTAACCACCTTTCTCTGGTCTCTAGAGTCATGGTCCTGTTTCAAACGCTTCCCCACACCCAGTGGCAGAGGACCCCTCTCTGGCAACCGGGGCAGGACGCCAAGGGTGGGGCAAACCACCCGGAGACACACACACAATATCTGTATCGACTGTGCATGTGCAGCATCCCGTACGGAGTGTGCATGCACGGCAACCATATGGGCTACCACTCACACGTGGCATCCGTACAGGCTACCACTTGCACAGCGACCGTACGGACTGCGCATGTGCGGCATCCCATATGGAGTGTGCACACGCAGCAGCCCGTACAGTCGCCATGTGAGAGGCAGCCCATATGGACACCCATACGGACAGTGCACGAGAGCGGCAGCCTGTACGGACGCCGTGCCAGTGGTGCCCAAACTGACTGCACACACCCTCGGCCACTCTACAGCTGGGGGGAGGCAGGGGCCATCTTGTCACACCCCCTCGAGTGGCACCCGGGGCAGCCCGCCCCCCACTTTGTACGCCCCTGCCCACACCCCTTGTAGCTGCTGTTAATTGTTCACAGACCTCGTGTTCCACCAGTTAAAATTGTTCCATTTGTAACAGCAAAACATGCATCCTTTCTTATTTTTAAAAATCGTGTTGCAGCTGTCAGAACTTTGGGATATCTGGTTTATAAAAGAAAATAATTATTAGATCTCATTATGGTAATGTGTTTTGTATGCACTTATTTTGGTGTTATCTTGCTTTTTATTTTATTGTGTGCATGTGTCTGGTCTGATGTGTCAATGAGCAATAAATTTGCATTTGGAAATTAAATAACTTTGGAGCTTACTGGGTTGGAGGGGGGGCCTCTATAGTGAGGCTCCTTCCTTTTGCTACAGGGGGTGGTGTCTGCCTCTTCAGAAGACATGATGAAGAGGGCCAGTCACGACTCTCTTCCTCCTCTCAACGTTTAGCCCAAAGTTTCACCACTCGGGGGAATGTGTCATTCATTAAAGTCCTAGAACATTGCCACTGCTGCCTAGGCTTCTATTAAGAACAAACATTTCCTTATCTAATTTGTATGGATGTTGGTGTACTATGCGTGGGGTTTTTCCATTTCCTTTTTCTTTCCAAGCAGATATCTCCAAGGCCTTTCCCCCCCCCCCCCAGGCTTGGACTATGCATTTATTGCTGTCATAATTCAGATACACTCCCCCACCCCCACTTCATTTTCAATCCTTTAAACAGAGGATCATAGAAGCAAGGCTAGCCAGCCCAACGCTGAGATGAAATGAGTCAATTGTTTCTTGGGGAGCTGCAAATGGCACGCTCTGGCATCCTGCTCACCTCCTTCCTGGGTGGGCTAGCCAACCAATCACCTCCCCAGCCAGCCAGTGAGGCCAGGGCTCAACTTTTTGCTCCTTAGTCTTCCTGCCTGCCTAATCCTTGCTCTGGGAAAATGCCAAGGGGCTCCTTTCTCAGAGTGAGGCATTCTGGGTGAATTGGCCTGGAGGGTGCCTGTGCCTCTGCTATGGTTGGCTGCGGTGGCCAGAAAGGATGCTTAAACTTAGAAGTAGAAGTAAATTAAAGTTGCAAGTAACTTTTTAAAAAAAGGAATGGGGGGGGGAGGCATCAGGAGCAAAGCAGATGATGCCACTGCTACCACCACAAAGGGGACAAGGTGGCAGGCAGTGGTGGAAGCAGGAAAAAAAGTGGAATGGCAGGTGAGACTGAATCAGGAGTAGCATTCTAATAAACCAAGATAAGCCAGCAAGCCTGGCTTATTGTGAAAGCTGAGTTTAATTGCTATTATCTATTTTACTATATTTGGCATGCTTAGTTGAGTCTAACCCTGACCTGAAGGCAAAAACAAAAACAAAAAAACAGTTCTTTTCTGCTGAAGTTGCATACTGAAAGTGCACACTAATTGCGTGCTATAGCTGTTAGAGACAAATGGATTGATAATGCAAGTACAGAGAATAAGCCAATTTGATGAAATCAGATAACACCTACGCATAAAGTGTCACCCACATAAACCAGGGCAGAAACTGCATTGGGAGCCTCAGGCTCCGAGCATCTCTCTCCAGCCCTTGGGACTCACCTCAGATCACACTCCTCCACAGCCCTGCTTCGTGTTCTCCTTCAGCATTTTTGCCTAGCTGGAATATGGCCTTGAACTCTGTCCATGCTTCTTGCTTGCCTGCATGGAGAATATGGAAGTGGGAGCGAGTGGGTGTAGAAACAAGCTTCCTGTACTAAGGTGAAATGAACATTTATTGCTCTGCTCACTTTTAACTTTGGCTGGCATGTGACCTGCAGCCTGCAGCCTGCTTACACACACAACTCTGGACTCTGAACAGCAAGGTAAAGAAGGGGACCCATCCATTTGCCCTCTGGCACAGAGCCACTTCCTTTCTTACCTTAACAACCCATTCTTAGGGCCATTACCAAGAAACTGGCCAGGCTATTCTGGCAGTTGAACCTTTGCTGGATCCAGGAATTAGAAGAGACTCAGCCATACAGCCTAACCACCCCTCAACTCACAACAATATAGACGCAGGCTTGCATGCACTTAGCTGAAACTTTGCGTGCCTTTTTGTTATGGTAGTTCTCAGTGCCAAAGAGACAAGCCACTGATCAGTTATAAAATGGTTTGTCTCTTTGGCCATGGGAACTGTTCCTTACAATGCACTTTGACTGCTGCTCCAGAAAGGGATGTTGAGTTTGTTGAGTAAGCACCTTCAGACTTTGCATAGCAGAACTGAGCAGGGATTGCTCATTTTGACAAGCACTGCAGGTAGGAGAAATTCAGGCAGCACAACAGTGTGCCAGCCAACCTGCTCTGAGCTGTTCATCTAAAGAACTCCCACTGATAAATAAGAGAGGTGGAGGTGTCAACTAGATAATCCAAAACAGTTCAGCAGAGGATGCTTAGTAGGCATATTATGACATACCATACCCTCCAGTGTTTCAGAAATGCCTTCCTCATAGTAGAAAACCCTTTCTATTTGCTTTTCTGCTTTCATTCTCTTGTGCCATTGCCTCATTCACAGCCAGCTTGCTCAGCACTCGGGAACGAAGCAAGGATCATGCTTTGGCAGGGGTGGTAGTGCAGGACCTCATGAGGCCTTGGGGCCAATGGCTAACTTCCAGTCCACTTTGAAAGCCTTGGGACCTGTCACACATCCTTCGCTGATCAAAGCCAATGGCAGAGGTGGCTTTGAGTAGCCAGGTATCCTACTGGACAAAAGGCAATCTATTTCAGGGGTTGGGAACCTGTGTTCATCGAGCTGTGCTGAACTACAACTTTCATCAGCCCCACCACGATGGCCTAAAGCCAGTAGTTTAGCACATCGGGATGAACACAGGTTCCCAACCCCTGAAATGTAATGTATATTTGTTAATACACAGCCTTAAGCATGTTCATTTCAGTAATATGGAAACTCTGAACTTGCCCAAAAGCTTGCTGAATTCCTTCTTAAAACATATACCTATCAAGTCTTGGAACAAGAAGTCAACTTGTGTGGGCCAAGGCAGAGACGAAACTTTGTTCACAAATCTGAAAGACCTTGCTAAAACTTGTAAACTTTTACATGTTGAGAAGGGAGTCCAGAAAAAATATTTGCCTTATTTAAGGTGTTACAATAAATCTGAGGATGGAAAAAGTTTAAAAATACACACTGGGCTTATATATCTTCTCCATTAATGGTTGTTCTTTTTACCTCTCACAGTTAGGTTCATTTGTTTAACTGCTAATTGCTATTTTAGCAAAATAGATGGAAAGCATTTCTTACTCAGGCCCTAATCTCTACAGCTGGGGCAGGGAACCTGCAGCCCTCCAGATGTTGTTGGACTCCAACTCCTATCAGCGCCAGCTAGCATGGCCAATGGTCAGGGGTGGTGGAAACTGAAGTCGAACAACATCTGGGGGACCGCAGGTTCCTCATCCCTGCTATATGGTAAAAATATAAAATTAAAAGTGAGTTTTGTGCTACAAGTAGAACTTAATAGTGGGTGCTTAGAGTTGCCACCTTTTCTTGGGCTTTCTCTCATGTGTTTAGCAGCAGCAGACTGGACACACAAAGGATGTCCATCTGCTCTGCCAGCTACACCATTATTTTATTTTCATGCCATAAAAAGCTTCACTGAATAATTTCCACAATCTCCTGCACAAGAGCCAAATCAGAATATTCAAGGTGCCAATTCTATACTCACTCAGAATGACAAGATTTAAAACTAAATTAAACCATTTCTTTACATATATTACATTTCTATACCACTCTTCATCACAGGGCAGTTTACAATACAACTAGTTCTCCCGCTCTGAATAACTGAGGGGACTTCCAAACGGGGACTTAATATTGTAAATATGTCAGTGAGGTATCCCAAATGGGTCATTGGGAGCAGGATTTGGTTGGTTTTTTAAAATCCTATTGGATAAATTGTTATTAAATAGGGGGAACATGGTTAGCATTTTTGTGACAATGTTGTGTAGATGTCATAAAACACTTGATTGCATGAGAAGCTCCTTTGTTTGGAAGTTGGCCTGAGCACCAACTCCAGTGGGTTGTAATGTGAAAAGGATCTTTTGGTACCTGTACACAGAAAGTGACTATAAGGGAAGCTGCATTTCCTTACCTAGCTCCAACAACAACAATGTCCCCACCAAAAATCACCTCCTTCCCACACTTGGGGGGTAAAGGGTTAACACTCACCACATTAATCACACTTCCAATCCATGTAAAAGTCCCCTGCAGCAGTTTTTTGTGGGGAGTGAGAGTTGCCCATTCTTGTTTCATTAAACAAAAAACTCTGCTAAATGTAAGGACAGTCAACATCAAGATGGCCATCTGAATAATCTGTCAGGTGCTGAAATTTTGAAATCAGCTTCCATTCAATTGTACAGTATTTGCCTTCTTACTTTTTGTTACTATGGAATTCTGCTGGAAAACAACTCCCCAAGCCTTTAATTTCCTTAGTTGGATTGGCTGCAGCCCAAAGATGTGACTTGGTGGCCTTTCTTGACTTCTAAGGGGGGGAAAGGCTGGTATGAAAGCACAACAGTTGTAAATGGCTTTGAATGTGACTCTTAAGTGCAGCCTGTCACTATTAAATGGGACTGCAATTGGGCTGTAAAAGGACAGCTTTGCTCCTAATCAGATGTAAGCAGTTTATGCAGAATAGTAAACCTGCGTCTGGTCAGGTCAGCATTCTGGTTCTAGTTTCGAGTGAGGCATCACTTATTTATTTATTTTGGACTACTCTTTTGTGCAAGCATGCTAGATCATGAAAGGTGTAGGTGCACATGTAAACAAATACCCATGGACATCAGGTTTCTTGGCTTGGAGCAACAAACAAACACACACACACACACACACACACAGCTGCTGTTTTGTGCAAATCTGGTAGATTGAGAAACTTGTATTTGGGGGGGGGGTGCTTACAGGTAAACAGATACCAGTGTGCATATTCGAACAATGACAATCCCATCTCAGTATTTTATATACTGCACATATACTGTGATGTTGGAAAGGAAGCAGAAAACAAATGCCATTATGTTTCTAATGCTAGTTAATAATAACCACAATAACTACTTCGGCAAGCAAACATTTTCACGGCAGGCTTTTGGCCATCCACAAGTAACTGGCAGAAATAGACCTCTCCCCCAAAATAGTAACCATTTAGTTCTGTTTTTCTGAGCCATGCCATACTAGCCTGAGTCTGTCTTGAAATGTTGCCTTCGAGATTAAAGTTCTTTCCTAAAACTGCAAGTGAGAGGGTCCCATTCAAGTTACTATTGAGGGAACGGTGCTTTGCATATGCTCAGAGCCTCTGTTTCCTTAGTATTGCATTATATTCCTTTCCAGTCCCTCTTTTCCACAAATCAGAGATATTTAGATTTCTTCAAGACTTGACAGAGGTACTGGAAAGGATTGATTTAGAAGTCAAAATAAAGTTTGATATTATATGGTGATCTACCATATTTTATTGATGCAGAGCAGGCTGGAAGCAGGATACTGGGTTACATGGACATCTGTCGCCTCCAGCAAAGCTCTTCTGTTGTTGTTGTTGTCAACTATATTTGTATACCGCCCTATACCTGCAGTTACAACATAAAACCACAATATAAAAACACAAAACACATAATAAAACAAAAAACAACCCAATTTAAAACCCCTCCCTCATATGTTCTTATATTTCTATACATTTGTTTTGCAAATTCTGTTGCAATGGCTACCTTAAAATCAGAGACCCTTGTCCTGGCTTAAACCTTTATTATATGGGAAATGACATCATCTGCAATAGATCGGCTATTTCCAAGGAACGGAGCAGTGCAGCATCAGGCACATTAGCAGGTTAGATCACAACAATTTATTCCCATAAACACTCCAGTGATTCATCCTCCCGTGACGTCACCATCGGATGTGCTCCAGCTAATTCAGACTAGAACGTTCTCCCTTTTCAGCCCCTGTCTGATTCACACCTGTGCCTGACACAGGGTTTACTATTGTCGCTGTCAAAAGAAGTGCAACAGGAAAAAAAATGTGGGCAATTTGCAATAAATTGCTTGTATCATATCAAGTCTCAGTCATTCGGCTGGCAGCGTGTGTCTGGATGGAACGCTCGGCTTTTGCATTTTCTGAAGCTGGCGTTGCTTCCTATAAATGGGAAATCTCAAAGAGGCTAAAGATGATGGTGATGATACACCTTGAGAACGGATTGTCTTGGGCGCAGGTGGGTAGTAGCTTGACTGGGAGATATAATGAGTCATTCTGTGATTTAATCAGAGGTTAGTATGTACTCAGTGCTGGGTTGATTGGAACAAGGAGGAAGGAGGGAACCGATGCCTCACAGCAGAAATGGTGTACTACGAAGGTGGGGAATCTTCTTTATCCCAAGGGCCACATCCCCTTCTGAACAACCTTCTGGGGCCACATGACAGTGGTGGGTGGGGCCAGAGGCAAAAGTGGGTAGAGCAACTAATGTAAACTTTGTACAATAGCCTAGTTTCCACATGTGTTCACACACCCCTCTCTCTTTCTCTCATCCACCCAGGCAAGCAAGGTACATAAGCAGAGTCAAGGACACATTTTAGTAAGACAAAAATGCTAGAGAAGGGTGTGAAGGAAGGCCAGTGATGGGCATAGCCTAAGGAGGAGGGATTTGGCTGTGGAGGAGGTATGAACTCAGGAGAGTCACAAGGACCAGCCAGAGAGACCTGGAGTAGGGCTGGGTGATGTATCGATATACCACCCCAAACCGGTTCGAAGTCCATATCATACTATTGGTTTCATCGTTTTTGACCTGGCAATATATCGCGAATCATGATATATGTGTGTGTGCTATGCCAAAAATCACAATGTGGGAAAAACCGTGAAGCCAGCCAATGCCCCTACATAGCTCCATGCTTATTTCAGACATTGTTATATAGCAGTATATTGTGATGTTTAGCTGGTGATATATTGCAATGTTGAAAACCAGATATCGTCCAGCCCTAGCCTGGAGGCCTGCTGTAAATTCTCCATCCTCGATGTGCTATAATCTAACCCAGAGATCTGGGGCCAAACTTCACAGGACATAGAAGAGCTGTGATTTCATGAGAATTTGTTTCTTAAAGCAGTTGCAGATGTGCTCTGATTTTGATAAGAGCAGAGGCGCTGGTGGAGGAGTTGCTGAATGCTTTCCCTCCATTTCCTGATCCAAATTGCCCCTGTCCCAAGCTATTTATTAGGAATAAAATGCAGGACCACTGCTGCTTCTCTGATTCCCCCCACAACACACACACACACACACACACACACACACACACACTGTTTTAAGGGCAGGGGGAGGAGTCAGGAGACCCAACTGTGGATTGCCCACTTCATGCTTGGTTTGATCCTGTTATGGAATGAATACTTACTCATCTTACTCTCCTTGTCCCTCATTTCCTATAAAAGCATTCATCCTATTAAGAATGTAAGAGGAGGAATGTGTGTGATGGTACATTAGTGTTCAGCAGAAAATGGTTAGCCCTGAACCGTGCAACATTAGGAAAAAGAGGACAAAAGGAGGAAGATGATTGAATAGGCCTGCCCAACTTGTAACAAAGGACGGCAAAGAAATTTGGTTCAGTTCTAATTTTGATGACAACCTACCTAATTCATACTTTATGAAACAACAGATGAACCAAAGTATAGTTGTCCTTTTAAATTCTCACTTCTCTGAATTTTGTAATGTGGTTTTCCAACCAAATACTGTGTACATACAGTATATTAACAAAAACAACATGCAAAGGTGCATTATATTAATGACATTTGCTTCCAAAAATCTGTGTTGGGCAAAATTGAATTCAGGTAAGTATATATTAGTATACTAAAATGCTAAGAAATTTTCACAATGACTTAAAAAATAATAATTGCAACCTGAACCAGAAATGTGGACTTCAGACTGAGAAACTGAAACAGGAATTGATAAATTCACCCACCCCTGTTTTTTGCCTGTTAGAAGTTCTCCAAAGTCTCCTATCTCTCTAGCTTTTTAGAGTTTGTGGAGAATGTCAGTACGTGTACTTGATCTTTCCAAAAGCTTTTGACAAAGTCCCTCACTCAGTGGTGACTGGTGCCCACTGGAACTGGTAGGGCAGAAGGGAAAGGTGGAGCCAGAACCAACAACAGGCAGGGCCTACCATAGCCTTCCCTAACCTGGTGCCCTCCGGATGTCATTGGACTACAGCTCCCATCAATCCCAATAAGCATGTCCAATGGTCAGGGTTGTAGCCCAGCAAAATCTAGAGGGTACCAGGTTGGAGATGGCTGGCTTTCCACCTTAGTGACAGCCAAGCCAAAAACTCAAGGTCTATCAATGACATTGCTTAACACAGTAGGCCCACAACAAACATTAGCAGTTCTTTGCAAAACAATGTGCCATTAGATTATGGCATGCATTGGCATAAGATGTGTCAATGAGTGCTGACCTCAATGGCTTTACAGAAAGAATTCATCAAATTCCTGGAAAATAGATCTACCCAAGGCTGCCAGCCAGGGAGGGCTGAAGGGAACATTCATGACCAGAAGCTGCATATCTCCAGTCAGCAGGTCCTTGCGGCAGATGACAGAGGATGGCTCATGAGCTTCTTAGGGGAATCTGGTTGGCAACAAAGCCAATCTGATCCAGGAAGGTAAGCCTTACATTAGCACCAGGTCCTTGATGGCATAGAGCTGAGCCTGTTCAGTGCATTCCCAGGACAAGTGGCTATTTTTGCTGCTTTGATTCACATTGCTGTATGTGCCAATATATTTTCAAGGAAGGACTGTTCTGTTTATCTGGCTGCAGCTACCAGCCTTGTGCCAGGAACTAAAATAAAACAAAACAAAATACACTCTTCTCTCTCTTTTTTAAGCAGCAGAACTGTAATGCAGTTCACAATCTTGCTTTTCTATTTATTTCACCTTCTTCTTTCTTTATTTAACAGTATTTTTATCTAGTTTCACCCAGTGAAATGTGGGCATGTTTAAGGGGGTGAATGTTCCATAGGAGAGGCTTAGCTCCCTCTGCACTATAAATTTAAAGCACCATGATACAACACTAAACAAAGAATCATGGGAACTCTAGTTTGTTAAGGGTGCCGAGGGTTTGTTGGAGACCCCCCAATTCCCCTCACAATTCCCTGAGTTCCTCAGGAAGTGGGACTGAATCTTCAACCACTCTCAGAATTGTACCCTGGCCCTTAGTTGCTCAGGGCTTTATATGTTTGTTTATTTATTTTAAAATAATTTTATTAAAGATTTCTTAGTTTACAAAAGTACATGCATTGTCTCTTTTTTCAGGTCGTGTTTTCTACAGATCAGTTTCATTTGTTGTGAGACATTAGCGGTGCCTGCACCATAAGGCTGGGAAGAAAGGGGAGGGAAAGGGGGAGTCGGCATGGCAAAGCTTCTATTCTTCTACTTAGTGTATGTGTGGGGTTTTGTGTCAGCGTTTCAGGGCTTTATAAAGGTACACATGGACCTTGGACCTTGTCCTACAGTGAGCCTTGCACGACTTGGATATGCTCCCATTAACTAACTAATGCCTTCCCATTGGCTCTCTTACCTGTGTATGCACCATCATAATCAAGAACACTAAAATGACTTCTGCTGGCATGCCAAGTAGACCATTTATTGCTGGAACCTCAGGGTAATTGTTCCCATCTCTGTAAAACAGAAGAGGATTGTTTCCATAAATAACTTCAGGGAATCCTATCCCTCCCATGGTGGCAGCCAGAAAGCAGATAAACAAGAAGAGTTCTTACCAAAGTTGTTTATTCGCTATTCACAGAGAGAGAGATGAAGGAATGTGGTCTCCTTTTGATAATGGCATTGCTCCAAGTAAAGTCCCACCTCCTCAGTCTCTTCTATTCTACATCACCCCTGCACTGGCTGACCTGTGCTTTCTGCCTCTGAGCTTTCTGTTCTACTACTTTCAACGCCTGGTTCTAGGGGGTCAGGAATGCTTTCTAGAGACACTGAGTCGTCAGCTGTCTCTCCCCTGCTGCTGCTGCTGCTCTCCCAATATTTCCCAGCTTCTCCTCTGCAGCCTCTGAACTATGACCTTCTGCAAACCACTGTTCTAAATCTATACTGTCCTCCTCTTCTCAGGAAGGTGCAGGAAGAGGGTGGGGGTGGTTCCCTCCATTCCTCCTCAGTCCAGTCCCTGACAATAACCATGGATGTCCAACTAGCTATTCCCTCAACGCTTAGCAGCATTTGATAGTGTGCATAAAAGTGTAAAGGCCTCCCATTCTTCTCTATCCAGATCATCCTTCTAGTGTCCTCATGGTAACCATCCACATTCCAAACAAATCCTATGTAGATTGGGCCCTATGTTTTCACAGTACCAGTTGCCCACTTCCTTAGATTTGCACATGGGGATTCAGAGTTTGGAGTTACTCACTGAAGAGCTGTTCAAGCTTTCAGCAAATGTCTTTTAAAATGGAAAGTGGGTGATGATTCACAGCCCCAAGTGCTAACGCCTAACTGCCATTAGTGCCTCATGAGGGATGGAAGCATAGGAATTTTGCAATTTGAAATTATGAGTAACTTGAGGGTCTCAGGCTGAATCAGTAGGCATTACTTAATGCCCATTCCTTCAGCAACTCATTAGAATGATATAGTCTTGTTGGCTTCTCTCACAGGGAGGGTGCTGCTTTATACTGATTCAAGCCACTGGCCCATCAAGCTCAGTGCTGTCTACACTGATTGGCAGTGTCTCTCCAGGTTTCAGAGAGAGGAGCTGACTGGAGATGCCAGGAACTGAACATGGGAAATGGTGTGTTGTTTTTGCAATTGTTATGCCCTGATTGAAATGAGTAGCAGGTTCCTCACTGACTTACTTGGATGTCAGAGGCCAATAATGAGAGCTTGGGGAAAACCCACCCTTGATCCCGATTATAGTTGTCTGCATATGAGAGCAATTGTACTCCAGGATAACTTTTGCAATGTACTGTCAGCTTGCCAAGTGCAAAACTGCGAGATGTCAGCACCCTTGTAGCAGAGCTCCCTGTGAAAGCAGAGAGATTCTGGTCCTGGATGATAATCTTCACATTCTGTCCACAAGCACTGCACCTTCTGTACTAAGAGGGACCACAGTGTGTGAGTCCAGAGGTGACAATGCACAGTGGGTTGTAGGGAATTAGGGTCATGTATATATGGAATTATTCAGGAAGCTTAAATGCTGTTCCAGAATGAGGTTGAGGGCCACTTGCAAACTTTTCAGGAGATGGTCTGGATGCAGGTCCTTGGCCAAGATTGCCTCCATGGGCCAATCTCCCTTGCTGCCATTCAGACGGGGCACACTGGGTGAGGCAGATCTGCTACACTAGTTTCCTAGCAAGTGGGTCATTTCTGCTGGGAGAGTTGGAGGGGGGGAGGCGGAAGGAAGTTTGGTGTGGTGCAAACACACCAGTGGGGCCAGTCCAGTGCTCCTGCGCTGCACCAGCAGTGTTTGCACTGCACCAGCCTCCTTTTGCTGGCTTGCCCCTCTCCCTCCCATTAAGCAACAGTGACCCACCTGTCGGAAGCTAGCTCTGCCCCATCTGGGGAGCCACTTCTGCTGCCATTATCACCACCTCCTATTTCTGGTTGCTATTACTCCTTGATTGCCTGGCAGAGAACCATTGAGCAAGCAGGCAGTGGCACAGTTACTTCTCTTTCTCACCACCACTGTGGGCTGAGCCTGAGGCATATGAACAAGCAAGTTGCAGTGGTGAAGAAGAGGAGCAGGTCCAGAGAGATTCTTGTCAATTAGCTTTGCTGGTTTGGTGGCCCTTGGCAGATGCCCAGCCATGCTGAGTCTTGATGCCAGCCCAGTCAAAAACACATGGCTGGATACTGCTGAGAACAGGGCCACCCCACCCATGAGGCAAGCTGAGTAAATGCCTTAGGTGGCAGGATCCACAGGGGAAGCAGTTCCACAAAGAGATCTTTATTCCGCTCTTGTTCCTGATGTAGATCTTGACTCACCCCCTTCTTCCCTGGTGGGGAATGGGTGGGGGACATTTTGTGGGCCGCTCCTGATTAGGAATAAAAATGCTAGATTAGCTGGACCATTGACCCTATCCAGCAGGGCTGCTCTTATGTCCTTTAGAGGACCTATCTGCACAGTACATTTTAAGCAGGCTCACACCACTTTAAACAGTCATGGCTTCTCCCAAAGAATCCTGGGAACTGTAATTTGTTAAGGATGCTAAGAGAATCACCCCATTCCCATCACAGGACTGCAGTTCCCAGAGTGGTTTAACAATCAATCTCTCTTCCCTGGAAACTCTGGGAATTGTAGCTCTGTGAGGGGACTAGGGGTGTCCTAACAACTCTCAGCAACCTCAATGAATGACAGCTCCTTGGATTCTTTGTGGGGCAGGGGGAGCCAGGTTCGATACTACTTTAAATGTGTAGTTCAGATGGGGTCATAACTATACTTAGACAGACCTCTTTTCCATCCACTCTAGTTCTCTCTATTCCGATTAGAAGCAACTCTTTAAGGTCTCACAATTGCTCTGAGCTTTGCAAGCTGAAATCCTTTTAATGGAGATGCATTGGCGAAGAATGGTATAGTGTGTAGATGAGGGAAGGAAGAACCTCACACAAATAGCTCCCAGTGCAGAGCTAATGCGTGATGTAATGTGAGACACATACAAAGATTCTGCAAGGGAGACTTCCCATTCTTTTAAACCAGAGCTTTCCAAATGTTTCATATTGGTGAAACACCTTTTAGACGTGCATCATTTCGCAGCACAGTAATTCAGTTTTACTAGCAAACTGGAGGTTAACCTGACCTCTTTCCAGACCCAGGAGGAGTGTGGGGAGCATTCTTACAACACGCCTCCACTGCAGCTGACACACTAACATATCGCGACACACAGTTTGGAAAGCTCTGTTTTAAACAAAGGGTGTTGCTTACACACACACATCTTTTCTTGCAGGTGACCTCTAGCACCCAGTTTTATCACTGCCTTTTAAAACTGCGGGTGTTTATTAAATTGCATGGTACTTTATATTTCTTACCTGCCAACTTTGTACCTTGGACAAATCCACACCATACATTTAAAGCACATTCAATGCACATTTAAAGTGCATGACTTCCCCTGAAGAAACCTGGGAATTTTAGTTTTCCCCTCACAGTGCTACACTTTCTAGCACCCTTGACAAACTACCATTCCTAGGATGCTTTGGGGAAAGCTACTGGCTTTAAATATGCATGGAATTTGCATAAATATATGGTGTGGAGCTGTGTGCGGTCTTTTTTGTATTGTTTTAAAATTTATCTGCTCTTATTTTCTGTGTTGCTTTTCTCTGTTTTTAAGCTGTTTTGTTGTACATCACCTTGAAATGTGTGTGGAAGACATCATCATCATCATCTTCTTTCCCTCTTTGGTGGTACGTGTGTTGTATGGGGAAGTGATACCCTTTGCTTACGCTGTTAAGTACACTTTACAACTTCTTCGCTTGCAAGGGGTGTACAGGACATTTCAGATTAGAGAGTTTGGCATTTTGATGAAGGCCACATTGAGTGGACACTGCAACAAAATGTACATGTATGAGTAGCACTAGGGCCACAATAAGATGCTGTGTGGAAGTGCCCTTTGAAAATAACAGGACCTAAATATGCTTAACATTGACATGTCCATGTCCAGCAATTGTTTTGCTCCATTGCTAAGAATAATTAGAATTCATCCAACATGCCAAGGCTGGTTTCCTTTGCAGGGGCTGCATGGAATATTCTTGATGCCCACACAGGCAAAGAAAAGAAAAAAATCAAACCCGGAGCAGCATTTTGCCTGGCATCCATTTAGCAGGCGAAAAGCCAAATCGTTTTTGCAGATTGATTTAAATCCCAAATGGAATAACAGCAAGCTAAATATACCAGCAACGTGAAAAGGGAGAGACCATAAGCAATGAGATAGCATGAGAGATGATGAATCAGGCCAAGAATAAACTGCTTTATTTATTATTTATTTACTTACTTACTTAATGACAAAGCAAGCTACAAACAGCTCTTGTTTTTTCAGCTGCAACCTTGGTGAAATTGGTGAAACCTGACACTTGACTAGGCAGAAATAAGTCATTTCATCTCTGGGTTTCCAAAGGAGTGCATAACAAGGCCAGCCCTTCCATTGGGTACCGTGAAGCAATCAGCTCAGGTGACAGATCCTGGGGAGTAAACAGTAGGAATGGGCAAATTTGTCCATTTCAGTTCCTCTCTTTCTTTCTATTTTAGTCTTAAGTTCAGTTTTACACATTTCTGTGATAGATTACAGGTTTTGTTTTGAAGTCATTGCGAAAATTCATCAGGATTTTTTTTTGCATATTTCTCTTCCTATATTCATTTTTGTCTGCAGTTTTGCCAACCGTACACGTTTTTGCAAAGCAATTTCCCCAAATATGCATCATGTGTGCTATTTTCACTAATATATGCATTTGTAGGCACACTTTACCCTAGTACATGCATTTGTGTACACATTACCTGACTGGATAACCGTACTGCAAAATTTGAAGACGTGCAAATTTCAAAGAATGGTTGCATTTTCATTCATGCATTGTTTTGGAAAGTGAAAATTTAGCTAGTCTGCTGCCACAACTGTGAAGATAGACCCTGCCCAATCACTAGCGTTGAAGTTAGATTGAGTGTCTGTCTGCCATCATTTGACTTCAAATGAGGGACTACCATCTTATCCTTCACCTCAGGCAGCAAAATGCTGTGGGCCAACCCTGGGAGAAAGTCGGGCGCCAGCTGTCCCTAACAGCACCTCATTGATACAAATTCCCTTAGTCTGAGGCTCCCTCTGCACCATACATATAGAAAGCTGTCATACAACTTTAACAGGCACTCTGAGATTTGTAGCTCTATGAGGGGAAGAGGCATCTGCCAACAACTCTTGCCACCCTTAACAAACCACAGTTCCCATGATTCTTTGGGGGAAGCCATAACTGTTTAAAGTGGTATCAGACATAGTGCTTTGAATGTATAGTGCTGATGGGGCCTAATTTAAACATTGATACATATTTTTATGACCACTAATGTATGTCTTGGCTGCCTTTGTTTAAATGGAGTGCCTTTTACTGGGTGACTGTATTCCCAAACTATGTTGATGTACTCATGTTCCCTTCTTGGGATGGTGCCTTTCTTCTGTCGGTGGAACGAGCAGAGAACGCAATCGCAAAGAGATGTTTAAAATAAGAAATTCATTTTGAGTAATCACCCATTACCCCCTCCCATTCTCGTTCCTAAGTATTCTCATTCCTAAGGGAATCCCTTCGGAGTTCTAGTAAACAGAAACAACCTTCAGACGCTGCCTGTGTAAACTGTCCTGTGATGGATGGGAACTGGAGAGCTTTACAGGCAGCATTTGCTAAAGCGACAGGAATGTTGAAGCAATGGCGGTCGAGAGATTACTGTGCTGAAGCGCCTTTACAGACACAAAGCCCATCACACTCTAAAAACAGCAGTGACGGGATTTGCATAGAACAGCTGTGTGGCACTGGGAACTGCCTTCCTTGAGTAAAGAGATTGAGCATACAATCTGAACTCTTCCCAATCGACGGATCGTCTGCAATGTGCTCTGCAATGTTTGTGTGCTTCCAGAGGCCAGTTCCTGGCCTGTGGGGGTCTTGGTAAACCCTGATTTCCAGCTTACCAGGGCCTGCAGCCAGTGGCTTAATGACCTGATATGAAACCCAACCACATTATGGCTCCGGCCCGCCTGGGTAAAATGCCCTCTGGGCCCCCTCACCCATTGGTGGGCCTTACTGGAGGTGACAGGCAGCAGTGCTACAAACAGTGCTGGGCTGCTTCCATTCTAATTTTCCACAATGCCCCAGACTAGCATTATGGAGAAGCGGCAAATTAAAATGGTGCCTAGTTCCATCAGCCTAGTGTTGCTCAGAGATCCAGGAAGTGGGGGGATCTGAAAGGGGCCTCAAGGCAGGCAACAAAAGCAGTGGGCCATGCCAGTGTGCTGCGGCCCTGGCAGTTGTCCAAGAATGCTGGCTGCAGACACCAGCCCTGGTGCTTCCCACTTAAGCGATAGGAAATTCCAGAGTTGTTTTTTTATAGGGTCACTTTCCATGGAATGAGAGAGAACACCAGAAATCTGTAGCGTTTTGCAACATCTGCAGGTTGACAAATGTGCATCAAGAGCATGTGGGAACAGCATAGAGGCAGACCATGCTTAAAAACATTTTTTAAATGTTTGTTCATATTTTTTCTTTATTATTAAATTTCTATCCTCCTCTTCTTCCTAAAGGAGTCCTGGGCAGCAAACAATAAGAGATAAAATAATAAAAACATAAGAGCTCCACTTAAAAGACTTACGGAAAGAGGAAGGCTTTTGGTAGGCACCAAAATGACAACAGAGATAAAGAGATGAGGCATCTAATCATAAGCCTGCATTTTTATCAAGCTTATATTTTTTGATCAAGGTTGTATCTTAAAAATGAGTTCAAATTCACAAATGATTCGTGCCAGGCAGAAACTAGGCTGGCTAAGATATTGGCAGATGTTCATCCTCTTCCGCCAGAGAGGCCCTCTGGTTTATTGCGGTCATAAAAGGCTGAGCGAGGTCACCGACCTTGCATATTGCAGAGTACAATTAAGCTACAATTAAGTTGGTAAATAGTAAGAATTATTGTGCCTCCCATTAGAGACTTGAGCCACATTTTCCTAAGGGCAAGAGCTAATGGAAATAGGGAAAGAAAGTGTTTTTAAGTTTTTTCTTACTTCGAAAACGTCTTTGCTTATAAAAAATTATATATTATGTATTAAAAATATATTGGCTTAAATGTAATTATGCAAAGGAATTAGAAGCTAAGAAATGTTAAATCCTTATGCTAGATTCCTATTTCATATAGTTGGAAGAGATCACAGGGGCTATCAGCCACTAGCCTAGCCCCCCTTTTGCCAACCAGGAAAACACCATCAGAGCACTCTAGACAGATGGTTGTCAGGTTTTTGTTTAAAGGAACCTCCAATGAAGGAGATCTTTCATTGATGATGCGTACAAAAGATCTTTGATACCTGTTTAAAATAGAATTAGCCACCATCTGTTTTAGCCATCTGCTCTATTTTAGAATTAAGGGGGCAAAGGTGATTTGGTAATTAAGGTGCCTTGTAGAGGTTAATGGCTACTTGTTTGCCAATTATAAATATAGCTTTTATTTCCCATAAAAGGGCAAAAGGAAATGGGTGTATCTTTTGTGATTGGTTCTAGCAAACAGCCAATAGGAATTTCAACCAGGCTGATTGGACAGAGGCAGCCACAGGAGGAGCAAGGGGGCTGGATTAAGGAAATATAAGTGCTGGCCAGAATGGCAAGAGGCCAGGCCAGAGCTTGGTAACCATATACCACTGTGCCTCATATTTATTTGTCTGACAAATAAATTATTATTTTAATTTCTCTATTGCTGCGTTGAATATTTCATTCCAGCTAAGCGTTAACCACAAGCAGGGTGCTACAGAGACACCACCACGCCCCGCCCCCCACAGCTCACTGAAGAACACGGATGGAAGCACCTGTCAATTTCTGTTCTCTCGGTTTCTCATTTTTCTAATAATAAATTCAGTTCACCGGACTTCTGCAACAATTTGCACAATTCAACAGCATTTTAGTACACATTTCTCTTAATAAACACATTTCTGTATACAGTTTTGACTAATGTGCACATTTCCCATAATACATTTGTACATTATTTTTATGCACACTTTCCCCTGATAGATGCATTTTTGCCAACGTTGGCTGGAGAACTGCACTGCAAGATGCAGGTAAGTGCAAATTTTGAAGGATAATAATAATAATATTTTTTTATTTATACCCCGTCCTCCCCAGCCAAGGCTGGGCTCAGGGCGGCTTACAAGCAATAATAAAAACAAGTTGAATGATTACAACTTAAAAACAAAATTAAAATACAACATTAAAATATTGAAACATTAAAATATTAAAATGTAGCCTCATCGCAGGAGGAGAAGGAAAAGAAAAAAGAAAGAGAGGGAGGGAATCAAATTGGCTCCAAGCCAAAGGCCAGGCGGAACAACTCTGTCTTACAGGCCCTGTGGAAAGAAATCAGATCCTGCAGGGCCCTGGTCTCAGGAGGCAGAGTGTTCCACCAGGCCGGAGCCAGAGTAGAAAAGGCCCTGGCTCTGGTCGAAGCCAATCTAACTTCCTTAGGGCCCGGGACCACTAGGGTGTTGATATTTATGGACCTTGAGGCTCTCTGTGGGGCATGCCGGGAGAGACGGTCCCGTAGGTACGAGGGTCCTAGGCCGTAGGCTGTGCTGTTTCGGAAAACGTGAATTGAATAGATTCACCTTTAAATGTTGAGTAAATTGAATTTCTCCTCCATCACTAATGAAGATAGCATTCTTAGTGGCTGTGGAATGCTGACTAACTGGAGGAGCGGTCAGCAGAAGGATGGAAAACCTGAACAGTTCATTGCTGGTCCCATTTGTTCATGAATATTAAGTGGGACCTTCATATTAAGAAGCAGAATTCCTCTGAATACCAGATGCTGGAGGAGTGAGACGAACTGGGAGCAGCCCTGCTTGTGGCCTTCCTGGAGACATCTGTGAAGGTTAGGATGCTGGCCTACAAGATGGCTGTTTGGTGTGCTCCAGCTTTGCTCTTAAGGCCACTCCATTATTTGCAGTCCAGCTTTCTTGTTCTTTGCTTTTGAGCTCATATGTGACTAATGTCCTTTTCAGCACCCCTTTAATGAAAGCTGGATGACGGTGGTGGAATTTTTCAGAGTACTTTTTCCAGTATTCTGACCACAACAATAATCCTTTCATAAGAAGGTGGTGTAAGTTCACAATCCCTTTTCTTAAGTGGTTGTCTCTCCCGTTGAGTTCAGTGGGCACATTTTCCCTCCAGAAATTATGCAACAATAACTTAATTAAGTTATTAAGCGTTGAGTCATTTGGAAATTTCAAGTCAAACAATACTCTTTTTAATTTCCATGGTATTATTCCCATTGCGGTCCTCCAATCTTAGGCCCTCAATCAAACTGTTTTATTGATGGATAATATAAATGTATTTATCTGATCTAGATGCCTCTGAGTCTGCTTCCATGCTTTTAGTCTGAATCCTGAGGAAAGTAAGAAAAGATTACAGAGACTTTGGTGGCATCAGGTGCATAGAATAACCATAACACAGGACTGGCCCTACTGACCTCACAGAGCTACAGTTTCAAGCACCCTTAACAAAATATAGTTTCTAGGGTTCTCCGTGACTGTTAAAGTGGTATAAAAGCACTTTAAATGTATGGTATGGATGTGACCTAAGATTCCAATCCAGCCACTTCTGTATGTGGAATGGGGATGGGCGCCATTTTGTCTTTCATCACAGCTAAATGTATTGGCCCGGCATATTAAAAATGCATAAGCATCATTATTATGAATTTTAACTAAGAGAACCTTAGGCCATCCTCTGCCACAGCTAGTTTTGACGAGCTGGCTCATGGCAAAGTCTGTAGTTCCTTATCTGCAGAATTCTAGAAGGTGCTAGTACACATTCACTATTGTAGTCAGCAGCTACTTAATCACAATAAACTATGTCATAGTGAGGGAACAGAAACAAATGCCTAGCAGCGGGAAATGGAGGACAGAACTGTTCTTATTTAGGTGCCCTTGGATCATTTGGAGAGTTCACGGAAACCGTACAGCCCTCCATATAGCAACTATAGCAATTTCAGAAATCTGAGGGGAAACATACTTGAATGTTCCTCACATTCAGAATTCTTTAGTCAGGATGTGGGAGAAGTTTGATTTCATTCACATTTAAAGGTGAACTTGCTGAATCCACTATTTCTGAAACAATATATAAACTGAAACACAGCCATCCTTCAAATCCAGACTTCCCCAAATTTTGAAGTGTAGTTCTCAAGTCAATAAATGTGTACTAAAATGCATATACTTCGGTAAAGTGTGAATAAAGATGCATATCTTAGTGAAAATAATACACAAAAATGCATTATATTAGGGGAAATGCCTTTGCACAGATGTGTGAATTAGGAAAACATGCATGCAAAAATGATGTGTATCAGGCAAAAAATTGGTGAATTTTCACAAGGGCTTCTTTTAAAAAAGCACAAACAATGTGGAAATGTGGAGAACTCAGTTGGGTTGGCTTATGCTGATGGAAGTTGTAGTCCAACATCAGGAAGCACCACCTTGGCTACCACTGCTATAAAACCTTCTTTCTAACACACAAGGTTTCCATGGGTAAAGATGGGTGGATCTGCCATCCATTTTGATTACTCTCAGTTTCTGATTTTTTCAGTCTTGACAGATTGACCCACCAATGGAAATGTGTGTTAGGGAGAAGGTCGATAACAATTGTAGCCAACACAGTGTTCTTCTTTTGTTGTTGGACTACAACTCCCATCAGCCTAAGCCAGCATTATCAATGATTAAAGATAATGGGAGTTGTATCTGACTCCAGCAGCATCTGAAAGGCATTGTGCTTGCTACTTCAGCCTATATTTTGGTATTTTCCTATGAAGGACCTGAGATATCATTGAAATATATGAGTCTCATATGCATTCTAAAACACTACTGTACCACATTATTTTCTGTAAGTAGCCCTCATTTCCAAAATTAGCTACCTAATAACTAGAAAGCATACCCTTGGCATTGTCCGTTTAAGTTGTTTCCTGATACTTTTACAGACATAGCTGAATGCCAGAAATACAGAACAGCCTGAAATCTACTGGCGTAAAACTGAATTCAAGTGGGTTCTCTGATAGGCTCTTGATGTGTGGCTGACGTACACTTCTTTTTTTCTTACATCAAGCAAAACACTGGCTAATGTACCATTTGAAACATGAATTAGACATAGGCAACTATGCAGATTGCAGAGTCCCACTCTCTAATTTTCACGGTGAGGTGGTGGTGGAAGAGGGACACTTCCTAACTGAAATAAGCAGAGCTAGGACCCTCAGCAAAAATATTGTAATTCAGTACCATGGTTCAGATTTACAAATCAGCTCACGGTGGCAGTTAAACAAATGCCCTGAAACTACTCTAGCCCCAGTTTGTTATAAAAAGCCAAAAAACTTTTGATGTTTAAAAATATACTGTGAAGTTTATCTGTCAAACTAATGATAGAACAGAGCAGCTTGAGAGAGAGAGAGAGAAACCTTCTTTTAGCCTGCTTATCTTCTGCCTGACATTTCGCCACCAAACATCAGTAAGCCAGAACCGACCGAACCGCCATCTACAGCAATGGAACAATCTGTCACATGGTTTCTATATTTTCCTCTCTTGTTTACTGCCCAGATCTCATCTAACAGCCAGTTAAAAAGCAAGGTGCTAATCCCAGAGAACAAGGCACTCAACTTCTCACATCCACACGTACTGTTCTGCATGGGAAGGGAAGGGGGGAAGCAATGCTCAGAGAGCACCATTGTGCACTATTGTCTTTGCTGGTAGGGTTCCAATTCCTTTCTGTCTGCTGTTGATTCCTCCCTTGCCTGCCCCCCATTCCACCCAGGCAAAAGATAATCTCTTAAATTCCTGCTTCTTATGCAAACACGGTATCATTTGTATTAAAGCAATGTCCTTAAAGAGCTGGGGAGAGGAGAGGGAGGGAGAGAAAGCGTTGCATTAAAAGTGCATGCCTTTCAAGCTCTTTTAAAAGCTCTTGGACAGTGCAGCTGGATGGCTGGGATTGCCAGCGCAACAACACCCCATTCCCAGGGATTCAAAGCATCACTGTTATCTCAGTCTCATGGTAAAGGTTGGAGGCAACCAGCCTGGTAGGGCATGGAGTTCCTCTCTCTGGCGATCTGATATCAGATGGTTGATCTGCTGCCTGGTAGGAATGCATACACTACATGCCTCTACCTATGCTCTACTACTGTTATATTTGTAAATAAAAACAGAGGTCACCGACCTTTTTGAGCCAGTGGACACATTTGGAGTTTTCAGGAAGGGCGCCAGTCACAAAATGGCCGCCGTGGAGTATGCGGCACAATTAAAAATGCCTGCTATAGCACATGACATAACACAAAATGGCTTCCACATCTTCAAACAGAGTAGACAAAGAGACAAGGAAAACAAAATGGTGTGTCTTTGCCTGTCCCCAAGGGGAAAAGGCCCCTACATGAGCCACTGCCACACTCACAAGGGAAAGCTCTTTGCACATCTTTGGGTGTCCATGTATAGTTTATTTTTGAGGGAACAATTACTGAGGCTTTTTGTGGGCCCCACTAGAGGCACTGGTGGGTGCACTGGCACCTGTGGGCTCCAGGTTGGCAAAACCCTGCCCTTGGAACTTCCATCTGCTTGGAGGAGCTTGTGACCTTGCCATGTTTTGGTTGGTTGTATTTGATTGTGAACTGCCTTGGACGTTCAGGTTGCGAACGTGATCCATGCGGGATGCACGTTCGCAACCCACAGCATCCGCAACCTGCAACGGCGCATCTGCGCATGCTCGGGTTGCAATTTGGTGCGTCTGCACATGCGCAAAGCATGATTTAGCGCTTCTGCGCATGTGCAGCTGCCAAAACCTGGAGGTAACCCGTTCCAGTACTTCTGGGTTTCGGCAGTCCGCAACCTGAAAAAACGCAACCTGAAGCGTCTGTAACCCGAGGTATGACTGTATAGAATATAAATTGCAATAAACAAATAAATATGTGATTTTATTGCCTCTACGGCCACAGCTCAGTGATAGATAGGAATAGACAAATCTTCTTGTGGTTTTGAGTTTTTCTCAGTTTCTCATTTTCCTAATCTTAAGTTTAGTTCTCACATTTCTGTGTTGATATTATTATTATTATTATTAAAGTCCCAATCAGAGTTCATCAACATTTTAGTGCACCTTTGTTTAGTGCACACATGCTTACATACAATTTTGCCTGATATTTGCATGATATGTTATTTGCACTAATACATATGCATGCCTTAGTTCCTCTAAAATATGCATTTGTATACGTATTATTTGTCCAGAGAACTATATCACAAAATCTGGAAAATTTTGATACATGGCTGTGTTTCAGTTCAGATAGTTTCAGAAAGTTCAAATTAGGTAGGGTCACATTAAAATCCTAACAAAGCCAAATTTCTCCCCATCCCTAGTGGTAGAGTACCTGATTAGATGCAGAAGGCCCCAGATCCCTTTCCTGGCTTTTTCAGGTTGTGATGGGAAAGACTCCTGCCAGAAACCCTGGAGATATGCTGCCTGCCATTGCTTGCCCTTCATTCACATGTCACCATATGCCAACGTTAATGGTTAATAGCCTGCCAACAGAACACCTCTGCTCAGAGATCTGCACTGGGAACCCATTAGTATATAAAGCCCATAGCATATTGAGACCAGCTAATGTGTGGGATTGCATTACCCCACTGCTACAGGTGCCACATAATAATATATTAGGGTGGCAGCACCTATGGATCTCCCTGCCTAGTGACATCAGGCAGACCCCTTCACTGTCCTCTTTTCCGCTCTTGCTTAAAACATTTTTATTTAAGCAAACCCATCCAGACATGCAGAAATTGCATGTGTCTTATTTCTTTTTACCTGGTGTTGATTTTAAGCATCTTTTGATATATTTATATTTAATACCAGTTTTCACCTCTTTTATTAGTCAATCATTTTAATGTTTTATTTTATATTTTGGTAAACTGCTTAGCAGTTTTCTTGCAATCAAGTGGCATTTCAACGTTGTTAAATAAAATTAAAATAGAGGGAATTTTGATGTGGCCATGAGAGACTTAAGCTGTCAATCCCAAATGTGCTCCATGTTGCAGCTGTGGCTTAAAAGCGGGTCTGAAAATGCTGAAGATAGTGGTTTCAACTGGTAGGTGTTCTCAAAGGGGGAAATGGGGCAATTTTTTAAAAAAGAAAACCCATCTTGAAGAGAACAGCTACATGCAGCAGTTAATTAAAGCACCAGTATTGTACCAGCAATGGAAACAGCCAATACTTCACTATCAGTCTTCTTTTATCTTTACAGCTGTCTGTATTGACGTTATAAAAGCCTAGTTAGTTACTGGGGTGGGGGTGCCAGAGAGAGAATGGAAGCCATATAATGGCAATGTTCTAAGCCCATGCTGGAAATTGACTCATGAGTCACAGAAAATACTTATTAAGTAACAGATGGCAACTGCAACTGCCAATGGGGGGAAATATTTGTCATTTTAACGGAAAACAATGAAGTCTATGTGGTTATTAGGAACTGAATTCATTTTTTAAAAATTTTTTTACCAGGAGTGTGCCTTATGCAATATACTCTCTTGGCAGGGAACAGAATATTTTAAACATTTATTTGTTTAATGTTTCTTCTAAGTGCTGCATACCAGCAATATTTCTCTGTAGCTATCCAGAATACAATTGCAGGACCTGCCCTACCATTAGGCAAAGTGAGGCGACCGCCTCAGGCGGCAGATTCTGGAGAATCGGGTTGATAGCTTCTCCCTGCCCTCAGTTATTCCTTCTGAGGAATACCCTCTGGAGTTATACCCTCTGGATGACAGAGCTGGCAGAACCTGAGACCTTTTGCAGGGAGAGCACATGCTCGACACAGGAGCTACAGCCATCCTCCCCAAAGTCCCTATGGTGCCACAAGGTGAGTATAATGCTCCTCCATGCAGTGGTGTATAAGAAGCTACCTTGTACTGAGTCAGACCAATGGTCAGGCTAGCTCAGTATTGTCCACACTGAGTGGCAGCACTGAGTGATAGCAGCTCTCTAGGGTTTCAAGCTGAGGTCTAGAGATCTCATGGTGTGGTGTAGTGGTTAAGAGCGGTAGTCTCGTAATCTGGGGAACCGGGTTCGCATCTCTGCTCTTCCACATGCAGCTGCTGGGTGACCTTGGGCCAGTCACACTTCTCTGAAGTCTCTCAGCCCCACTCACTTCACAGAGTGTTTGTTGTGGGGGAGGAAGGGAAAGGAGAATATTAGCCGCTTTGATACTCCTTCGGGTAGTGATAAAGCGGGATATCAAATCCAAACTCCTCTTCCTCCTCCTCCTCCTCCTCCTCCTCCTCCTCCTCCTCCTCCTCCTCTTCTTCTTCTTCTTCTTCTTCTTCTTCATGGACTGAACTTGTGACCTTCTGCATGCAAAGCAGAAGCTCCGCCACTGAGCTACGACCCTTCCCCAAGATTAAGTAAAGTTCTTTTTTAATGAGCAGCATCTTGTTGAAACCTGAATCAAAACCACAAGAAGCATTGAAGGTGATTCACAGAACAGCATCAGCCGTACACACAACAAAAGCCACTCATTTAGGTTTTCAACTAATAGGAGGCAAAGAAGAAGTGGCAGAAGTAGTTGCAATGTCTGTTGTTGAAACAAAGGTTTTAATCATTATAACCTGTGAGCAAAAAAAACCACACACACATACCTCTAAGTGGGTCAATGGAATACAATAGTGATTTAATGACTGTTCTTTCACTGGGGAGGAAGGAGTGAGAGTTCTGACTGTGTGTGCCTGTGCTATCATCGGAGAGTCCTGCATGTGTCAACGTGTGTAGGCTGGTGTTTTGTAAGAGTGTTCAAGTGTTCCTGGGTGGGTGTATGTGGGAGAAAGATTCCCCTCCCCCCCACACACAATATACACTTCATAAGCTTGTAATCAATAACTTCCTACTAAGTTACCTGCTTGCTTTTTCACTTTTACTTGCAAAGGGATTTTATGCAGTCCGTTGTCAATATATTGTTGTGTTTCTATCTGCCAGGGCTGTGGTTTTGGCCCTGAGGCTTTGGGGTCATTTTCAGGGGCCCCAGGAGACATCAAGATGGCTTCCCCTAAGGGCACAGATGTGCTAGACCAGCAGTGTCACATGCCTACCTGTCACACATGGAACTTGCACGTGCAGCACCAACAGTGATATAAATAAGCTGTGCTTGGGAACAGAGGAGTGCTCTGGCCTCATTGTTGCAGACTGGCTGGACAGAGCAGCACACAGAGCCTGGAAACGTGCTTTGAACATGCTTTTGAAGACATTTTTTTGTTGTTGAAGAAGGCTTTCCCTGAATAAATGACAATGACAATGACAGGATAATAATTGCATAACTCACAGAAGCCAACTCCAGGGAGCTGTGGGTGCTTAAAAAGGTAAAGGGACCCCAGTCATTAGGTCCAGTCGTGACCGACTCTGGGGTTGCGGTGCTCATCTCGCTTTATTGGCCAAGGGAGCCGGCGTACAGCTTCTGGGTCATGTGGCCAGCATGACTAAGCCGCTTCTGGCAAACCAGAGCAGTGCATGGAAACACCTTTTCCCTTCCCGCTGGAGCGGTACCTATTTATCTACTTGCACTTTGACATGCTTTAGAAACTGCTGGGTTGGCAGGAGCAGGGACCAAGCAACGGGAGCTTACTCCATTGCGGGGATTTGAACTGCTGACCTTCTGATCGGCAAGTCCCACAATAATATAATTGTGGGGACTGTGCACCCACAAAGTCCATGAAAAAAGCCAACAGCTGGCAGCAGCGCTGCCTCCAAGAGAGAAGCAATTCAGCTCCACCCTCCACTGCCAGCAAGGGAGGCACCGGGGGGGGGGCTTGGATGCGGAGGCATAGTCTCTCTGCCTCAAGTCCAAGCCCCTCCCACAGACAAGGGTACCTCACTGGCTGCAGAGAGGAGGAAGAGGAGCTGCTACTGACCGTTGTAACATGGACATGCAACGTCACACATACACGCCTGCATGTGGTGCGTGTGATGTCCCACGCACTACATACAGGTGTGTGCATGTGATGTTGCATGTCTGTGTTGCGGCGGCAGGCACCCACAATCCTGAGGATGAGATGGCACCCCTGGCGTAACTATAGAACTGGTTTTCCTTCCTTTAATTCACTGTGTATGTACTCCTTTCAGTTTTATCTTACCTTATTGCATCCCACTTCTGTAACTTTTTTTGCCATGAAGGAGGTTATGAATCTGCATATGAGAAGAGGTCTTCAATTTTCTGCCCCAGAAAAAGAAAAAGAAAACAACGGAGGAGGAAGAAGCTTGATTGTCTTTATCCCATTTCCCAAATGAGATTTTCCTATATAAATTACCCTGATTTCTTATTTTTAATTATAAGTGTGATGCCACTGTACAATACTTTGTGTAATCAGCCTGTTTTTTTAAATATTTTACTTTATTAGTACTGAAGTGTTGTGAAGCTATAGCTTGCCTTTGAAACTAGCTCCCTCTTTTTTTGCTATATGCAGTAACATTAATCCACCCTTGTCATATATTTGTAATGTCTTTGTTTTGCTCCCTGAATTTGATAAAATGTCTTAGCTGAGTCATTATGACAAATTTCCATAATTTGTCAGCCCATTCTTGAATAGATGGTATTGTAGACAGTGTCTACTTTCTTGCAAAAAAAAAAAAAAGTTCTGGCAGCAGCTACTTAGTATGACAAACTGACTAGATATAAATAAGCTTTCCTGAATCTGACATGCTATAAAGTGCCATGTACAGTGATAGCCACCACCACCACAACAACAACACAGGGTGGCATTCAACTAAGTAGAAATTAATGGACATAACTTAGTCATGTCCATTAATTTCAATGAGTGCTCTGAGAAATAAAGAGCAGGGCAACAAAAATGGTGAGGAGCCTGAAGGAGATGGTCCCAGCAGGAAATGTTGAAGGTGGACAGATTACTTTGCCTGGAGAGGAGATGATGGAGAGATGACATGATAACAATCTTCCAGTGTTTGAAGGGCTGTCTCATAAATGATGAAAGAAATTTGTTTCTGCCACTCCAGAAGGTAGAAGCTGAAGAAAGGGGATTTCAACTACCCCTTTTGATTTAGGAAGAACTTCCTGCTTTGAGGGTCAGATAGATTGTCTTGGAAGGTGGTGAGTTGTCCTTCATTACAGATTCCTAAGTGGAGGGAGAATGGCCACCTATCAGGGCCGATGTGGCAGCAGGTCTCCTGTACTGGCAGAGGATTAGACTAGATGGCTTTTGGGGTTCCTTTCAATCCTACGATTCTATAATCAGTTGTAAAGTACTTTGACCACCTGAAAGATGCAACCTAAACACTTGTATTGTTTGATTTCAATAGGAATATTTAGCTGATGACAGCCTCTGTTCCTGACAAATATTTTCAGCTCAAGAGAGTTTTTCAAGAGGCCTATCCATAAAAAACGAGTGTGATTTACAATGAGATGTATTCATGAGCGCAACCATTAACTGTGTCCTTGAGCAGATCCTGCGGTCACACTTGCTCTGCTGCGTTATTGCAACTGACGCATCGTAATATATTGCACCATGAGAACAGCTGAGCTTTAAATAGTGGCTTTGCAGCATATGCTGCCTTATACTTATTTTAAAAAAGCATTTTCAACTTATCACTTTGGAGGTGGTGGGAGCAGCTGGAGCTGGCTGTGTCTCCAAGAAGAACGTAATCATGGCCTCCCCATTTTGCTCACAAAATCTTAACGGGAATGTAAAAGAGAGAGGGTTATAGCAGCTGAAACTTTATTTTCTAATCCTACCAATAGCTGAAATGAAAGAACAGGTTCAAATTGTGCGTAATAAATAAGAGTGAATGTCCAAAAATATGTCAGGAGTATCATTTCTGTACAATCCATTGAGAGTCTCTGCTACGTGGATGAGGTGGGCTAACTTGTTCCTTTTGCCTGAATTCATTTGAACATCAACAATGGCCATTAGGCTACCTGTGTAGGGCTAAATTCAGAAGGCCTCTCTGCCATTGCTGTATTTTACAGAGCCATTCTATACATGCCAAGTCAGATGTAAGCCCCATAACTGGACTAGAATTGTAAATGGAGGCTGCATACACACTAACCTGTTTGGATAACAAAAGTGTAGTTTTTCTCCACCTGGATTTATTCGTGTTCACCCTCAACACGCTGCTTTCAATCTAGATTGATTCAAGTTCTTGCTGCCTGCAGGGGTGGGTGTGGTTACTTGGAAAACTCTTAGAAACCTTCACTTGGTTAGGTTAGGTTAGGTTAGGTTAGGTTAGGTTAGGTTAAAGACAAGTACAGTGGTACCTCGGGTTAAGTACTTAATTCGTTCCAGAGTTCCATTCTTAACCTGAAACTGTTCTTAACCTGAAGCACCACTTTAGCTAATGGAGCCTCCTGCTGCTGCTGCACCGCCGGAGCAAGATTTCTGTTCTCATCCTGAAGCAAAGTTCTTAACCTGAAGCACTATTTCTGGGTTAGCGGAGTCTGTAACCTGAAGCGTATGTAACCTGATGCGTATGTAACCCGAGGTACCACTGTAAAAAAAATAATTCCGCATGATACAGAGAAAATGATAGAGAAAAGCATTTCTCCTTTTCTCATAATGCTAGAGTTCATGGGCACCCATTGAAGCCGAGTGTTGGAAGATTCAGAGCAGGGAAAAGAAAGGACTTCTTCATGCAGCACATAGTGAAAATATGGAACTCGATCCCACTGGAGGATTAGACAAATTCATGCAGGAGAGGGCTATCGACTGGCTGCTGGCCATGATGGCTGTGCTCTGCCTCCAGTCAGAGGCTTCTGAATACCACTTGCTGGAGCCAAGGAGGAGAGAGTGCTCTTGGGCTTGAATCCTGCTTACAGCTTTCCCACAGGCATCTGGTTGGCCTCTGCTGGCAGGGTGCTGGACTAGATGGACCATTGGTCTGATCCAGCAGGATCTTATGTTCATATGTAATCCACGCTTCTCCCACCCTGTACATGCCCCAGGTGACTGAAGAAGGAAGTGGCGGTTGTGATCTTGATATATGATCTTGGATGCCCCCTACAACACCAGGATCACTTAGGTCCATTTTGAAATAGACACATTGCAGGATAACACAGACTCAATCTGCAATGAGTGTTCATTTTCAGAATGAAACTACTTTCTCAAGATGCGCTTTTCATGGGCAAAAAAAAATAATATATGCAATAGATCTTCTAGATTGTTCGTGAACTACGTGGGGAAAAACCAGTACTACTCTGTTTGTACTCAGCCCTAGTTTAAAGAGGAAAGCATCCTTAGGAAGCTGCAGTTTTGAACTGAAGAGTGGGAGAGAGAAATGAGAGTGCAACCCATGCCTTGCCAACTTGCTATTAACTTTCAGGCTCTTCCCTTGCTACCTCAGAGTTCCAAGGTTGAGTACTGAATATCAGGCCCAGCATCACCACAGAGCATCTGAGGCCCAAGCACCACAGCAGGCTCCACTACAGTGCTGGTGCCTGCCCACTGAAACTTGGAGTCAGCCTTGTTTGCAATCATATCTATCCATAGCCTTATTATGGGAGGAAGGCAGCTTGGGAAACCAATGGAGTATGAAGACAGTCAACAGGGAAAGAGTGCAATGTATACACACACACACACACACACACACACAGAGAGAGAGAGAGAGAGAGAGAGAGAGAGAGAGAGAGAGAGAGAGAGAGAGATCCTCTGTTCAAAATAGCAATTTATCAAGGTGTGCTTCATTTAAACCCTCTGAGGCTTACATGTATTTGCATACAACTGCTGGAACTCCCCTAATTTAGGGGGCAAGCTACTGCATAAAGATTTGGACTCTCTTGGTCTGCCGTTTTCTGTTTGGTTATTAATTAAAAATAAAAATCTGCAAACTTTGAATGCTATGATATGCATTTTGGACACTTTTAAAATACCACTAGCTCTCCCAATGCCTTTACTATAAGGGGAAAAAAACATGATAACAGATTATAACCAGAAATACTTTATTATAAAATCTGCATGTAAACAATTTAACAAATTAAACAGTTAATGAAAGTGCAAATTAAAACTTCAAAAAACTATATTTATTCTGCATTTTCCCCCCTTTCACTCATCCAAATGCGCTTTGAATGGCCTTTTACCAGCCCACATTTAGTTTTTAAAAGATCATTGCTTTTTAATATATTTACCAAAGAGGAGAGTGTACGAGCCTGCGTACATGTATTCAAGTTTTGCTCTGCAAAGGAGACAAGTTGATGGTGATACATTTTGCATTTTGTGTGTGTGTACCATTGTCCATTCTTATCTTTGCACCCCTGATGTCCACAGGACAGCTGGCAAATATACACAGTGAGAATGCAGGCATACAATGCCGCTGAATGAAAATTAGTTCAGTAGCTTGCACACACTGAAGCTTATAAACCGTTTTACCCATGAAGACACAGTATTCTTACTTCCAAGTCTTGCTTCGGTACTGTAAGGCATCAAGGAGCATATTTTTCCTCCCAACTGTGCAGCTTTGTGTTTTCAAAGTCCTTTCCCACACACACACTTTCAACAGTCAAAGGCATGTTCACAACCCACGCTAAACACACACAGCATCTGGTCCTGCTGAAAGCCATTTCTTAAAGGACTGACAAGTCGTGGCAGGATTTGGATTTGGCCTTGAATGCCATCTTCTTGTTATTCTTGGCTACAATTCTCCCAAGGAATCGCTTGGCCTTCTTGCTGATGCTCTCCCGCCTTTTGGTGTTAGCCATCCGCCTGGCATTGTCTTCTTTGCTGTCTTTGCGTAGCCGGATTTGCCGGATGATCCCCTCAAACAGATCCTTGACGTTGTGATGCAAAGCAGCTGAAGTCTCGATGAATTTGCAGTCAAACACAACAGCACAGGCACGTCCCTCTGGAGGGCAGAAGGAGGACACCGAATTATTTAAAACTATGACGTGCCAGCAAAGCACATGCTCTCCTCCCAAATATTGGTGGAAAGAGATTATACAAGGGTTGAAAATCATAGGGTGGGAGATTATCATTATTCAATTTATTACCCACCAGTAGCAGGTTATGGCAAATTAAAATTCAATATTAAAAACAGTTAAAACAAATTACAGTCACTCACAGGAATAAGATGCTAGAAACTCTTATCTCAAGTGTCAAATGTTGGTGCAAGTGTGGGCGCATACATACATAGGAAACTGTCTTATACTCAATCAGACAATTTAGCCATCTAGCTCAGTACTGGTAAGCATGTCTTGTAGTGTTTCAGGAATCTGCTTGGTTAGATACATGGGTATGGTCTGTAGCTTAGTGATAGAGCATTTGCTTTGCATGCAGAAGGTCCCAGGTTCAATCCCCGACATCTCCATATAGGGCTGGGGATGTCTCCCATCTGAAATATTGAGAGCCTCTGCCATTCAGTGTAGATTGTACTGAGATAGATGGACCAATGGACTGAGTCAGTATAAGGCATTTTCCTATGTTCAAACTTGTAGCCCACCTCTATAGATAGGGTCAGGCTGCCAGGATTACAGTGCCTAGGTTTAGACAGCTTACTTCAGTGACAAATGGCTGGTTCACACAGAAACACAAGCGTCATTTGACTTCTTTACACTGGATTGGCACCAGAGTATGTGAACCAGCTCCATTTCCTATATCTATATTGCTATATTTGCTATATATTGCTATGTTTTCAGGGATCCTGCTTGGGATTAGATCTACAGTGGTCCATTGGCACATGGAAGTCATCATTTGTATCTTGCAATCAAACAGTAAACATGCATATGTGAAACCAGCCCCCACAAACGCAGTGTTGGGGCTTTCACATCTCCTGCATTCTGCCCCCCACCTCTCTGCAGCAGTGCAGGTTGAATTCTTGGTGAGCTCAGCGATTTAGGAAACTCTTCCCAATAATCACTGTTAGAACCCCACCAACTCCCAACAGCAAAGTGCCCAACACTTGAGTTTATATTAGGAGAAGGTAACTTACCATCTACGGAAACTTCTCGTGATCGGACCAGGTCACTTTTGTTTCCTACGAGAATTATCGGAATGTCCTCCGTTTGTCTCGCTCTTCGTAGCTGAATTCTCAGCTCAGAGGCCTTCTCAAAGCTAACTTTGTCCGTCACTGAGTAGACGATAATGTAAGCGTCCCCCATTTTCATACAGTGGCTCTGGAGCCATTGACTATCATCCTACAGTTAAAAATAGGAATAGAGAGGTTTGTACTGAACAAAGTAAACATTAGGTTAGACATTTTTTACTTGGTAACTATTTTAGCAACTTGAGTTGGGGGAGGAATCATCCCACTGTGGGTCGATTTTTTCAAAGTAAGCCACTAGACCTCATGGTGGGGAAATGGATATTGTACAATCAAAACACTTTAAAAAAATTTAACTTCTTCCAGAAAATCCCCACAAAAGGGCACTCCTCTACCTGCCTGGTATATATGAGCCTGGGCCAAACCAAGGTGGCTATATGCCAGGGGTAGGCAACCTAAGGCCTGGGGGCCGGATGTGGCCCAATTGCCTTCTCAATCCAGCCTGCGGACGGTCCGGGAGTCAGCATGTTTTTACATGAGTATAATGTGTCCTTGTATTTAAAATGCATCGCTGGGTTAATTGTGGGCCTGCCTAGTGTTTTTACATGAGTAGAATATGTGCTTTTATTTAAAATGAATCTCTGGGTTATTTGTGGGGCATAGGAATTCGTTCATTATTTTTTTTTTCAAAATATAGTCCGGCCCCCCCACGGCTGAAAAAGGTTGCTGACCCCTGCATATGTTAAAGCTCTAAGTAAGAATGGTTACTTGGATTTAAAGAACATGCCAGCAGAATATGGGTGGAGTGTTTTTGGCCCTCCATATGTTGCTGAACTACAACTCTCATCAGCCCCAGCAAGCATAGCCAATGGGGATGATGTTATAGTTCAAGCAATATGCAGCAGCTTAAAGATTCCCCAGACCTGCACTGGAGGCAAGATATGGAAGGGACCAAGAAGGGGTAAGGCGGCACAGCGATGCAAGCATTTATAGTACTGTAGTATGATAGGGTGCACACTGTGCTTCTAAAGTACATTCAAAACATATTCCCTCCCCAAATAACACTGGACACTAGTTTGCTTTGAGTTGCTGGGAATTGTAACTCTGAGGGATAAACTACAGTGCCCATAATTTGTTTAGAAAAAGTGTATTTTGAATATGCTTTAAAGATATACAGTAGTGTACACACAGACTTAAGTTTGCTACATCCAGATCTTTGTGCTTTACTGCTTTATGAGCTGGTTATCTGTTTAAAGATATTACTAATTTGCACAGAATGCTGCTTAACTTGTTGCAAGCAATCACTAGAACACATGAAAATAATTTGGGCCACAAAATGGGATACAAATCTATGCAGTGCTTTTTTTCCTTCAAAAATGTTTAGGGGTACTCTCATTTTCCTACTCATATTGAAATACTGCCCCTCAGTGAGGCCAAACTTAGATTCACAAAATGTTTAGGGATATGTATCCCCCCTGCATCCCCCCCCCAGAAAAAGCACCGAATCTATGTAACATTTAAAGTAAATAATGCATTACCTGCTCCCAAATGTCGAACACCACCAGAGAAGCTTCCTCACCATCAACTATGATAGATCTGTCATATGTGTTTCCTATAAAGGAAATTAAAAAGACATTAGGATAACATAATCCCCCCTCAAGATTCATAGAATTGTAGAGTTGAAAGGGACCACAAAATGTTTATTGTAAGATATTTGTTGCGTTATGAGTATCAGTGAGTCAGATCCAAAATCCAGTTAAGACAACTCCATGAGATTAACTCTTAACATGCTTTTCAGTAAACATGCTTAATATTACATCTAGTGCAACATTAAGCATGTTTCCTGCAAACTAAGACTACCAGGAGAGTAGCCATAGGGTGGTAGGATTTGGGAATCTTGCTCCATTTGAAAATCCTGGGACTCTAGTCAAAGCAGATGTGTTTTAAGACTGAGGTGCCAAATCAGTTGAAATATAAAACAGCAGCTTAACTGTGCAGTTAAGCTTAAGCACCTGAACAAACTAGATGGTGATACAACTCCTTATCTGGTGCATAAACAAAGCAGCCTCTGCCATCCTTGTACTGCTTCCAATTATCATCCCTTCTAAATTTATTGTTGTACAAACAGTTCCAGCACAGCACTTGATAGGAAAAGGACATGGAATGAATGCAATGCAAGCCATGCTTTAACATTTATTTTGCTTTATTCATATTTGAATGGGAAGAAGTGGTGGAGGTGGCTATTCAACTATTCAAGCAACAACAACCAAAGTATGGAAGATAAAACACACACAAGGCATATTTTTCAAATAACAAAATGCAGCAGGCAGAATTTGAGCTTCCTTCAATCCACTTTTTTCAGTCAAACAACAGACACATCTGCCATATCCACAGGTGTGATTTTTTTTTAAATCTGACTATATCCTTGTGGTATTAATTAAAAAAAACCTCTGGAATTTAGTCAATGCAGAACAAAAGTAACACTCCAGGGACAGGAAGATCCAGATCATTTCTCTTCAGTATTGTGGGATTTTATTTCATATAGTTTAATTTCAGGTTTACAAGCATCTCTGCCCATGCCATTCAGAGAAATAGGGTAGTCATTATTTTAGACTGGGTGTTGTTAGTTAATATGCTTAGGTTTTGTATGTTTTGTCTTTAATTGGATACAGTATTTTGGTTTGGTTGGTTACTTGTCTCTGTGGTTCCATAATAATTTGAAAACTAATAAAAATAAATTTCCAAAAGGCAACAGTTTTAATACAAAACTTTCTAAGTAATTCCAAGTTACTTTCCAAGTAATTATACATTAATCCAACCCCCTGAATATTCTCCAACAAGTTCCCCCTCCCCACCAAAGAATCATTTTAACTTATGGCGTGGGGGATCAGTGATCCTCCAAAAGTTGCTGGCCTTCAATTGCCACCAGCCACAGCCAGCATGGCCAGTGGTCAGGGTTGAAGGGAACTGAAATATCATAAAATCTTAGGGGGGGGGGCAAAGCTTCCTAGAAGCTGTGCCTCTTCAGTGTCCTCAGCCCCATTGTTAGGGAAGCCCACAAGTATTGTACAGATGTCTGATTTTGTCAGTGCTAGAGTTCTGTGCTGTCAAATGAAACAGTTGGCCTGAACACAACTCTGTTTTACACACAAAGAGAATAGGGTGGGGGCAGGAATTTGACATTTGACTTCTTTACACTACACATGCTTCCCCCATTTTTCCGTTCTCTTTTTATTACTTCTCCCCAGCTAAACTAGGGAGAAACCCCACTGGCGCATATCAGAATAAAGCAAGGGAATAAGATCAGGTGTTTCACATGACACACATGTAAGGACATTTCAGCATACTTGTAAACTTTGTGTCATTTTGAAAAACTTTTAATTTTGCAGTTTAATACTCTTTTTCTTCTTAATTACATATGGGAGAACCATAATCTTTGCAGTGCTTTGGGTCTCTAAAGATCTTAATCCACCCCCACACATAGTACAGTATTACCATCAGGAATTTGCTACTACAAAAGGGTAAGTGGCCACCAGTCGAGATGGCTTTAAAGAGAGGCAATAAAAGAATCATGATGAAGGAAGAAAGCCTATCAGCTTGTGGGCTTTCCAGAGGCACAATCTGGTTAGCCACTGTGGGGAAAAGGATGCTTAGCTCTGTGGACTACTGGACTGATCCAGGAGGGCTCTGCACGCAGAAGGTCCCAGGTTCAGTCTCTGGCCTCTCCTGGTAGGGCTGGGAAAGACTCCCTATCTGAAACTCTCGGGAACCACTGCCAGTCAGTGCAGACAATACTGAGCTAAATGGACCTATAGCTCTGGTGATTCCGTATGCTGCCATTCCCCATGCTCCTAATTCTTTGAGGAAGTTCCATCCCAGCATTGATGCTCAGCATCTCCTGGGAGGGCTGGGGAAGACTCCCTGCATGAAAACCCTGGAGAGCTGCTGTCAGTCAGTGTGGACAATAATAAGCCAGTAGGTGGACCTATGGTCAGGCTCAGTATAAAGCAGCTTCCTGTGTTCGACAGGTGGTGGTGGACTGATCCATACATTGCTCAGGCATACAGCCCTCTGCAGATCCATTTCCCCAGCAGAGCTACCTTTTGAATTTATTTATTATTAATCCATTTCTATCCTGCCTTTCCCCCAACCAGCTGGACGTGGCACACAGGATTCTCCACTCACTTTTGATTTTGTCATCACAACAACCCTGTGAGGTAGGTGAGGCTGGCCCAAGGTGACCCGGGGAGCTCCATGGCTGAGTGGGGATTTGAACTCTGCTCTCCTGGGTCCTAGTCCAACACTAACCATTGCACCACGCTGTCCCCCGTCTGCGCCCCACCCCCCGGAGTCTGCCCCTTTCCTCCGCACTCACCAGCTTCCTCGACATCCGGGCAGTCCTCCACCCCTCCGAAGATCCTGGCAAGGCTGGTCTTGCCCACGCCGTGCTCGCCCAGCAGGATGACTTTGTAGAGGTTGCTGTCGGAGTCGCTGCCGGAGGAGATGACGGAGTCGGAGGAGTCGGAGGCCCAGCCCTGGCGGTGCGCCTCGTCGTCGTCGGCGGGGCTGTAGGAGGTGCAGCGCATCAGCTGCGAGAGCTCGCCTCGAGGGGACGGCGGCAGCGACGCCTGCAGCTCGCGCTCGTCCACCGGCATGCTGCGCCGGTGCAGGTGCTGCTGCTGCAGGTGGTGCGCCGCGAAGGGCGTGCTGCCCCGCCGCTTGTCCAGGTGCCTCAGCTTGTCGCCGCGGTTCAGGGTCATGGGGGCGCCTGGAGAGAAAGACGTTTCAGGACGTTTACACGGCACTTTCACTAATCCGGAATAAGCGCGCGCCCGCACCCCTTCTTGGCTATGGTGCGCCTCCCTTCCACACCGGGCGAGAGGCACGCTTTTAACAGGAAAGAGGCAGGGGCGGACATCACAGCAACACGCTCTCTAGCTCCGAACTTAATCCGGAGTAAGCGAGACACTCCAAATCCACACACTCACAGTCGCTAACAATGCGTTGAGAGAGAGTGAAAGAAGCGACTTCTCGCTCTCCCCCCAAGGATATCAAGGGCTACTAGTCACGACGGCTATGTTCCGCCTCGCCGTCGGTGGCCCGAGGCGATGCCTCTGAATGCTGGAAGGGGGCGAGGGAAGGGCTGCGCTCCTGCTCTCCTTGCGGACTTCTCAGAGGTGTCCGGCTGCCCACTTGGAGATCAGGAAGCTGGACCAGACGGGCCATGTTATCCTGATCCAGCAAGCGCTCCTTATCCACGGGAGAATGAACGCCCCTTCCTGCTCCTGATCAAACAATTCCGCGCGGGGTTCCATCCCTAATCCGGAGCAGAGTTACGGATCCATGCATGACAGAGACGCAGAGCAAAGAAACGAGGAGAAATCAGTTCTTCCACGACTCTCGCCACTGCCTGGTGTGCTCGACTCTCGAACGGACAACTGGGTGGGTGTCTCTGCCACGTCCGGCCCGGGACAGAAGCAGCAAAGCGGATTCCGCCCCCACCAAGTCCTCGCTCGACCCCTTCCGAAAGATCCTGGCGAGCCTGATCGCGGGATGCCCCCCCCCACCTGCAGCGGGACTCTGCCGTCGAACAACCGCCCCCCGACCCCCCCCCCCAACGCCAAAAGCTACCCCGCCTTAACAGCCACGCATCAAAGGCAGTCGACTTACCTTGGAAGTGATGTAGCTAAGGGAACTGGGTCCGGAAAAGCGCCTTTCTCTCGTGCTCCCTGTCCCCACTTGCCGCTGCGTCCCCTCAGTCCTTCCCAGCACTGAGCGATGCTCCGCTTCTGTTCCCTTTCGGGGCTTCTTGGCGCCCATTTATGCAGCTCCCGAGAGCTCAGCCCCGCCCCGCTGGTGACGTCGCCACGAGCTAGAACCCAACCAGGTTCTGAATTAGAATTCCAGCGGGGCGTCTGCTCCCCGCCCCCCTCGGCCCGGAGGGGGCGCGCAGAGGTGCCAGACGGGAGCTGGGTGAGTCACCGCCGTTTTTGCCCCCGGCGGAATTGGGGATCGTCCCTGCTATTTTTAAAAAATGGATGGAAAGAAACATATGCCCAACCATAAGCCGGCAGCAAGCAACAACGAACTATTCTTATTCTTATTATTATTATTATTATTATTATTGAATATACAAGCTTTCTGAGTGACAGAGGTTGTTTGGCAGACAGAGAAGGTACCTACGAGGTCCCTTGCAACTCTGTAATTCTTTTGTTGCTATGTTTAACTGCACAGAGCCCATTGGCAAGCAGATATAAATGACAATATTTTTTAGTTTTTTAAATTGGAAAACAAGTATAAAATCTAAGGAATGCAACAAAGTGTGTCGAATTCCATGACAAACAGCTTCTAAACAACATGTTAGGAATTCTGCCACTTAACCATTTATACCAGATAATATTTCCGATATTCCCTTAATTTCATTATAATTGCAATAACTGAGAATGAGGTAGCTTTAAAAGGCTGATGAAATCATAATTCTTAATCACCATTTCATATTTATAAGGTGACTAGAAGTCTTTAGTCAGCATAGACAGATCACAAGATGCAAACCAGGTTAAGAATATATAACTGCTTCACCCTGGTGCCCAGCAACTGTTTAGGACTCCAACTTCCATCAGTCCTAGCAAGCATTGGGGTTGATGGTAGTTGTAGTCCAAAGCAGCTGGAGGGCACTCGATTTTGGGAAGCTGCAGGAGAGGAAGGAAGGCTGGCCCTTGATTTGTACCTGTCCTGCTGCTGCAGATTGACCCCAGAATGAGAGAATACAAGTTGCCTTGCGCGCACACAGAGTCGTGTTTCTCAGCTGCCAGTGCAATCCCCTGCAAGTTTACTCAGAAGTAAGTCCCACTGTGTCCAAGCAAGGGGAGTCTGTGCATAGGATGGCAGCCTGAGTTTTTACAGCTCAATTTTTCTCCCCCACTCATAATACTCAAACTCAGCTGAATTTTGGAAGATTCAGGACAGACAATAAGGTACTTCTTCACATACAGTGCATAGTTAAACTATGGAATTTACTCCCACAATATGTAGTGACGGAAACCAAATCGGATGACTTTAAAAGAGGAACAGAGGAGCAAAGGATGCTATTTTATACTGAGCCAGACCATTGGTCCATCTATCTCAATATTGTCTACCCTGTCAACAGTGGCTCTCCAGAATTTCAGACAGGATTCTCTCCTAGCTGCCCCTCCCCTGCAAAGTTGAGGATTGGGCCTGGGACCGGCATGCTCTGCCACTGAGCAGTGGCCTTTCCCAGTTGGGATAATACACATTCATTGAGATTAAGGCTATCAATGGCTGCTAGTAGTGATGGTGATGTTCTCCCTCCACTGTGGAAGGCAGTGTTGAAGGGCTTCTGAATATCATTTGCTGGGAATCATGTAGAGAAAGTGCCATTTTACATAAGTCCTGCTTGTGGCCTTTTCAAATGCATCTGGTTTCCCAGTGTGAGAGCAGGACGCTGGACTGGATGGGCCTTTGGCCTTGACCCAGCAGAGCTCTTCACGTACGGCGCATGACTTGAGCTTCATAGTTATTTTTTAATCATCATAGGATACTTTTGAATTGATTCGGAGAGTCAGTCTTATTCCCATCTCAATGCAGGGTAAGAGCTAGAGACTTGGTCAGGGACATAGAAAGAATCTGATGGAGCAGTTTACCTTTAAGGAAACTCTAGGAAAAAGCGTTCTGATTTCCTTGACAGTTAGCTTGCAACGTCACCATCTTTTTACAACTTGACAGCTAGCTGCTGTTGCTGAAGTCATTGACTCATCCCTGGTGCTGTTGATTCCAGAATACATCAGGCTGGAGCTGTTGTCGGGGACATTGCTCAGGGGCACAGCACCTGCTTGGCTTGCAGAAGGAACCAGGTTCAATCCCTGGCATTTCCAGGTACGGCTGGGAGAGACTTCCTGTCTGAAACCCTGGAAAGCCACTGCCAGCTGGCATGGACAGTACTGAGGAAGATGGACCAATAGGCTAGACTCCATATAAGGCAGCTTCCTAATATGTCCCTATATCAGGACTTTGCAATCAGCTGGTTGTTGGCACTACGCTTGCATAGCACCCCCCCCCTTTGGCCCGACTGCATCCGAACTTGCCCCTGATGTCAGGTGTAGGACAGGTGGGTGCAGCCTGGCCAAAATGGCCTTGTGGGGCAAATAGGGAGGCCTGTGGGCCAAAGGTTCCTGACCCCTGCATTAGGACAAAGCAGCCCTGTGCCAATCCAAATGCTGGCACTCCACTGCTCTTTGACACAGAGTGGAACTAGGATAGCAGCAATGGGACAGGTGGGTGATTTTAGTCTCTAGGCTTAATGTTTCATGGGGAGATAGGGACTCTTTCATGCACTTCCTTCATACACGTCATGCACAGCCCTGCTGTCTTTGGGGGCCCTGATGGCTCCTCTAGTTTCCACAGCCTTAAAAGAATGACTAGATCTGGATCCAAAGCTATATGCTCACATGTTTACAGTATGGTATCTTCTAGCTATAACTGGAGTGGAGGACTAGACCTTGGTAACCTTCCACAAGCCCCTTTGACAGGTGGGCAGACATATGACAACAGGTGAACGTAACTTCAGTCTCTGGCTGCAAGTGCACTCTCAATTCCTGGCCCAGCCCATGCATGAGGCAGGGTGAAGCTGCCACCTTGGTCAGTGGAAGCCCTGAAGCAGCTTCATGCCCACCTATGATGCCTCCACTGGTGGCAGAGATGGCGCAGTGGGATGGCACTTTGTTCCGCCTCAAGCAGGGAAATGTGATGCGCTGACCCTGCCTGATTCTTTCTTCACAGCAGCTGCAGCTAAAACAGGCATGGGAAAGGTGGGCATGGCTCACAAAAATAGCCTGGTGGGCCAACCTTCTAGGCCTAGGAGGCCTAACTAAGCCTGTGGGCCAAAGGTTCCTCACCACAGATCTATAATAAGATCCCAGCTGCTTGAGAGACTGTCTGATTGCCCAGTGTCTTTACTGGCATGGAAGGGAGAGACGGTCTGAAAGCTGCATCTACATTAACATATGCAAAGTTTTATGCAAATGCACACCCCTTTGTTCTCCTTGCTGGCAATGCATTTCCTCTTATTTGGCAGTGCACAAGTAGCCATCTTGCCACAGCTACTGTTTGGGGAAACAGCTGAGCGCTGGACTATGGGGGCAAGGACACACTCTGCTAGGCCTGGGGCAGATGAACGCTTCTCATTTTTCAAGGACTCACCCACCTCTAGGCTACCTTTTCACCATTTGGTGGGCATGTTGCTATTTACTAGTATTTATTGCTTTGCTCCTTAGCTGCCTTATCGCAAACACTCCTACGAGGAGATTATAAATTGGCCCAGTGTGCCACGGTGGGATCATTTCAGTCCCGTTCGCCTGACTGATTATGGCGAGGAGTGTTAATGTGACAAGGAAAGGTCACAGGCTGCTCTCAGCAAGAGCCCCTCGGCCTATCTCTCAACAAAGAGATGGTCTTGTCAGTTAGAATTAGTCGGAGCCACTGGTAAAGTAGGTGAAGACGGCATTCGCTCCACTGAATCAACCAGGGATGTCACCCTGCCAAGCTGTTCACTTTTAACAGGCAGGGTAAATTTCGCATGAACCAGCATACCTCCACATGTGCTTCTAACAGGGCCGTTCTACCCATAGGCGCTAGGGGTGTGGGGCACCTGGATGCCGGGCTCTCAGGGGCGCCAGGCCGAGAGTCCAGGGCCCAAGAGTTGAGTCCGGGGAAGAGCCCGCCCGCCGGTCAGAGTGCCGCGTCGGGCTCTTCTACTGTGGGCAGCTCTGTGCCGCGAGTTCGGGGGCGATGGAGCCAGCGAGACTCTGAGACGGCTGGGCGGCCAGCTCCACTGTCCTGCGCACCTGGGACTGGGAAACCTGGGGGGGCACCAGGCGGAACTTTGCACCCTGGCACCGCATATGCTTAAGATAGCCCTGGCTTCTAAACAGACCCAGGATTCCCAGTTGGCTGCCAATCACGATTCAAGGCGCTGGACTGGTGGAGGGCGTGGGGCTTAGGTTTCTTAGGCAATGCCTCTTACCAAAGAACCGCCCTGTCTCATGACATCACCAGTTACAAATTCAAGTATAGCTTCATGGGCAGCAAGTTCAGGAATGTATGGAAGAAGTGGGACTTGCAAGAAAATATGGCAACAGTTCTTGTTTCTTGTTTACGGTGCCAGTCAGCCTGTCATGCCCTCCTTTGAGCTACTCTGTTACATTCTTCCACCTTCCTGTTTTTCTGTTTTTATTCTTAACAATTAGCATTCTGGGCCCACTGAGCATGCTCATTCCGAATTGGGCTGCCTTGCAGATATTCTCCTCCCACTCCATTAGGGTCATTTATCCCTACCCTTTTTTGGGGTACTTCTGCAAGCTTCAGGCCTAGCTGATTCTTACATGCAGGCAATGCAGTTTGTCTATATAAACATCAGAACTTATGAGTCAGCACCAGAAATCTATCATAACATGCAGTGCTGAGGGTTCAAATCCCCCCCCCTCCTGCCGCAGTTGATTAAGCAACTACAACTTGTAGGTGGAGGGTTTTTTTAAAGTAATTTTTAAAATGGCATTAAATTAGGAGGTTGCCATTTGTGGGGGAGGGGGAACTGTACCAAGGCAAGAGCTGAGATAATAAAGGCTGGAATTATTGGTAAAATGGGGAACATGAAAACAGAAAAGCATAAATTAGTCTTTATTTTTAGCAATTACTGCTTTTGATTATTAAATTGTTTTTTTTGAATGTCTCCTAAAAGGCACATTTGTTACATTTTTACGAATGTGCAAATTTATTACATTTAGTCAATGATGTATACCTTCAGTTAAAAAGAAGTGAATGAGTCAACCAACAAGAAGTCAATAATTGGTTCCCAGTTTTTCAAATTCCTAATGTTCTACATTAAAAAAAGACGCATGAAGTTCAATCATATGCATCATTATTCAGAAGTAAATCACATTCAGGTTGCATAAAAATATACATGCAAACAAATCAGGATTTGTTGAAGATCTTTCTCCCATGAATTAAAATTAGCTTCTCCCTGCATTTGCAATACATTTTGCAGACTGATAAGTAAATCAAACATTCATTCAGTAGACTATGTCACTCATTGCACATGAAGTATGCAGGTTATCCAGTTTTTTGTTTTTTTAAAGTGATTCATGTATGTGAAACTTAGTATCCCATCTTAAAATATGTTGAAATGTTGCTTTGGAGAAGAAGGGGAGTGCAGGTTAGTAGCAGCATCACTTCAAGCAAATCAGTGCTGTGCACAAAGACTCTCCTCCCTGAAAGAGAGGGGAGTGGTTGTGGACGGGAGCCCGAGCACCGCTCCTAGCAGGGGGCGTTGCCCCCTGCCTCCAGCTCACCTGGCTGGCACTCACGCCCCCCCGGTGGCTGTCCAGGAGCCTTTATGCTGCAGTGCCAGCCTCCCCCCCGGCCTCATTATTGTTATTTATTATAAGTGAATCAATTGTTAATTAGTACATTCGTTTCAGAATCTATAACAGGTGCCTGTACAACCGCTTGTAAACAGCAGCACGTGTTTGTGGCAGTAACTTTAGCGTGTTATCCATGGCGCCTAAGAGGAAGTGCTCTGCGGCGGAGTCAGCTCACACCTCAGGCTGCATGGGTGCCACATGGACAGGATAATAACACCAAACCTATTTCGCACTACCTAAATGCCTTTAGATCGTTCATTGGTCATTATGAGCAGCATTTTTTCGAGCAACCCCTAACCCCATGCCCTCCGCTGCTACCCCTGATATGATACTAGATTCCCAGGTGGTTCCGAAGAGCCTGCCTTTCACCCAGGTTGATGACCTCCCAGGCACCTCTGCCGCCCTCTTCAACGTTTCTCAGTTTTCAGGCGCAGGCCCAAGCTCTCTGGCAGTAACTGCGGCAGTGAAAACTAGGCCTCTGGCCCTCAGAATCTGCTGTGGGAGAAAGTAGCCAAGTTCGGCCCTCCCGACATCCTTGCAATTCATTTGGGGAGAATGACCTCGCTAACAGAAGGAGTGTGGACTTGTTGTGGAGCATAAAAAGGGACTTGAATGCATTTGCAGCCTTGTGTCCCAGAACAACGGTGTTCTGGTCCTCCTTCTTGAAAAGAACTGTTTGGCGCGGTACGCAAAGCATAAAAAGAGACTTGAATGCATTTGCAGCCTTGTGTCCCAGAACAACGGTGTTCTGGTCCTCCTTCTTGAAAAGAACTGTTTGGCGCGGTACGCAAAGCTGTATGGCCTTTATAAGAACCAGGAAACTCGTAAATCGGGCGGTAGCCCGTTGGGTGCGCTTTATGTATGGCCGAGTCATTTATCATGACCGTATCCGGATCGGCGACCAAGCTTCATACCGGAATGACGGCATCCACTTATCGGATCTGGGGAACGACATTTGGTTAGCTAGTGTCAGCAAAAGCATCTGGGATTGGTTGCAGCTTTGAAGGTATTGGCGGCGAGCCTTTAGCTCGGGTGGCGGTTAGGCATTGGAATAATGTGTTGTGGTGTGTCGAAGTGCTAGGTGTGGCCATCGCCTATGCCTTCAATTTCTAGGGGTATTCCGTTAATGGAATCTGGCGGTCGTGTATTCCGTCCGAAGCCTGCTTGGCGGGAGGCCATGGCACGACCCTCGGTGACATCAGGGGTGAGCCTATAGTTGGATTAGCATCAACAGGTGATGAACCCCCGGTGAATAAACCCACTTGTTTCGCGATCCAATGCCTAAGCCAATACCTTTTCATTGCTGTAATCAATAAAGTTGTGGCCTTTTCTAGCCCATTAACCTTATATCACGTGTCCCTGTGTCTTCATTTTACTTCGCGGGGGTCGGGTCCTCGAACCACAACCACCATCTGCTATAAATATGCAGTTTCAGGCAGCGGAGAAACTGTATAGCTAAACTTAAGCTGGGGAGTGCACTTCCACTTCTGTATCTGTACATAGCCTGCATGTTATGATCTCCGTCCCAAGTCAGTGTGCTTAAGGCTGCAGTCAGGGTGCTTTGCTTTAACAATGGATGCACTAACAAGGAGTGGGAGAAACTAAAATTTGAAGGAGTCTTCGGTTTGAACAGCTGTTCTCCTCAAGTCTGGTTTTACAGATGAAGGGCCATAAGAAGGAAGAGCAGAGATCTTGCAGTTGCCCATCTGCAATTAGCACCCGGACAGCAAATGGAGCAGGCACACTCATCGCCTGGTCACAATCTTCTCCACCATACTGAGTTTTATTATATTTTCATTCAAATCACACTAATAATGTCTAAGCCTGCATCTATATATAGAAATGAGCATATGCACAGGCGTGTCCTCTTTTATCATTAGCCAACCAGATGCCCATGAGACGCCCACAACAAGGAGTAGAACGGCACACTCTCCTCCTGCAACTGGTATTCAGAAGCCTCTGACCATGGAGGCAGAGTCTAGACTCCAGAGCTCTGGTGGTGGTAGCAACTGCTACCTGCCTCACCTTGCTGCTGCCTGTCCTGATTGAGCAGCAGCAGTCATGGCTCCTGCAAAGGGAGATTGGGACTGCCTTAAAGGGAAAGTCACAGCAAAAACTGTCCTGCCCAAAGTGATATTACAGATATTAATACTGCACAGTTTGAAGTGACTGAAAGCATACAAACTGACTCCTTTTGGAAGAAACCATTGTCCAGACCCATAAAAATATTATGCAAAGTTAAATGCAGAGCTTTCTTCAATAACATAACAAAGTACATCAAATGATACATGCAAACATCCAGACAATGTCTTGTGCTGTCTAGCACAGGCTCAGCATCTTAGAAATAAGAGATAACTCCCAAAATCAAAATGGTGTCTCCCCCATTCAAACCTTCCTTAGCCTGCCTAAGGCCTTGCAGCTTCTAGGAGAACTTCATTCACTCTCAGAAAGCTTTGAAAGCAAGAGAATTTAGACAACTCCCTTCAAAAGGGAGATTTGCAACCAAATACGCAGGTGGCGCTGTGGGTTAAAGCCTCAGCGCCTAGGGCTTGCCGATCAAAAGGTCGGCGGTTCGAATCCCTGCGGTGGGGTGCGCTCCCGCTGCTCGGTCCCAGCGCCTGCCAACCTAGCAGTTGGAAAGCACCTCCGGGTGCAAGTAGATAAATAGGGACCGCTTACCAGCGGGAAGGTAAACGGCGTTTCCGTGTGCGGCTCTGGCTCGCCAGATGCAGCTTTGTCACGCTGGCCACGTGACCCGGAAGTGTCTCAGGACAGCGCTGGGCCCTGGACTCTTAAGTGAGATGGGCGCACAACCCCAGAGTCTGTCAAGACTGGCCCGTACGGGCAGGGGTACCTTTACCTTTACCTTTACCTTTGTCACCTTATCTAGCTGCTAGAGAACAATAACCAGTTAATTATCACCTAGTTAAAGCTCAGAGAGAGCTCTTCTTGCTGTTCTTTAGCTTCAATGGAATCTCCCCGAGTTAAACCTTTTCATCAACACACTTTTAGCCATTCCCACTTCAGTGTCAATTAAATCACTTATACTTAACAAGCAATCCCAGCAGCTCTTCACTGTGATATGCCAGTGGCCACCCTCTATTGTGCACTCAGAACATACAATGCCTTGCAACAGACTCACCACCTGGAATACATCTGCATGGACCTTCTGCCTTAAGGGTGGCAATTATGCAGTTGTTATTAAGCTCCCCCAAAGGCACTTATTTACCATTTCTGTTCCTCTAGCATGAATTGGCCTAGTATTTTCTTTATTAATTGCTTGTTCGTGCATCGGCCCCATTGTGAGATTTAACATAAGCTATTGGTTACACATTTCCTTGGAAACCAAGAGTTATATAACTGTTCATTTCTATAGATGGATCCTGCTGTAGCACCACATCACTTTCAGTGCAGTTGGACTTGCACTACAAGCAGTGGTGGCTGGTCACTGCCCCTGGTGGGACAGCCAAGAGGTAGGACTGGAGGCAGGACCACAGGGGCCACCAGAGGTGAGGCCAATTTGTTCTGGTTTTATCCTCTTCCCTTGCGAAGGTACTGGTGGCTATGTTCTGCCTATGGAGGCAGTAATGCTTCTGAATACCAGTGACTAGAAATCACAGAATTGCTCTAATGCTTGTTTCCTGCTTGAGGGTTTTTCATTGGGGTATCTAGTTGGCCACTGTGAGAACAGGATGCTGGACTAAATGGGCCCATTGGTTTGATCCAATAAGCTATTCTTGTCTTGTTAGGTACCATGAGCATTGTCATAGAACAATTGCTTATCATCTAACTAAACTCCATCCTGTGAAGCAGGCTAGGCTGACTCTGTTTTGACAAGACACCAGTTTTTTTAATATTCCATTTGCTAGCAGAAAATAACATTGCAAAAATCATTCAAAAAATAAACTTGGAGAAGCTGCCTCCCTACTCCCAAATAAGGGTTGAGCACACTCCGTACCTATTAGGGATGTGGAAGAAATTCTGTTCAGTTCACATTTAAAAGCAAATCCATCATGTTTACATTTCACGGAATGATATGAAAACTGAAACATACCCACCCTTTGAAATTTTCACTTATTTGAATTTTGCAATTTGGTTCCCCAACCATAATAAAGTGGGCATAAAAATACATATTTAGTGAAAATAACTTACAAGCATGCATTAAACTTGGGGAAACTGCTTGCAAAAATATGTACATTACTCAAAAATCCACACAAAAACTTTCATGCTAAAAGGCTGATGATGATGATGATGAAGAAGAAGAAGGCGGCAGACTGGAACTTTAAACAGGAGCCCTCTTATTAGGAGGTGATGATCTTCCAACATTTTGTTGCTGCTCCCTCTCCTTCTATCTATTTACTACTCAAACACTTGCCTTGGGGGGCAGTGGTGGTGGTGGTGGGAACTGGATGCAAGCAATTGGCAAATTGCTTGGCTGCCAAAGTGTTTAAGAGGCGAGTGTGTCATAGTCTAATTTCAGATATCTGTTATTTTTAGCCTTTAGTCTGATTTATATCTATTTGTTTATTCTGGCACATTTATCCTGATGAGATGCCGTGGTGTCAGAATTTGGGAAGCCTCTTGGTGCTGTGGAATTTGAGCAGCTGATTCATGAGCAATACTGGATGTGGTCACCCATCTGCTCCTATTAGATTTCACGTTTGGAATAAATTCAGAGCATGAGCTCAGGGTTGGGGTGGTTTTTCTCCCCGCCCCCTCCTCCATTACTTTCTCCTATACCATTTCAGGGTTAGGGCAAAGAGTGCAGCGTTCCTCATCAGTACTTTACGTATGGGTGGCATGCTAAGAATATTGTTGCAGTTACGTAAGTGTTGTATTCTGGATTACGTGGACTGGGTGTGAAGACTGTGTTAGGGGATGTGCATTGGAATTGTACCTTCGAGGCCTGCTCTAAAATCATGGGATTCTGCTTCATACTGAGTCAGACCCTTTTGGCCATCTAGCTCAGCACTTCCAGTCCAAGAGGAACCCCATTGCACATCTCCTTATGCGCAACCTTAGAGGGATGACATGCCAATGGTGTGGGGGGCCAGTGATAAAGGTGGACAGAGCAATGGATGCGACTCTTAACTTTGTACAGTCGGATAGATTCCAGCTGTACAAAGGTAGAGCTTTCTACACACTTACATCCACCACATGCACACATTGTCCATCCAGGCAAGGAGGAGGTGGCGTCACAGTTCAAGGACACTTTGCAGCCATGCAAAAGCACTCCAGGAGGGTGTGGAGCAGGGCTAAGGAGCCATGTGGTCTGCGGAGGGTCTTCAGGGCCAGCAAGAAATGCCTGAAGAGCAACATTTGGCCTCCAGGCGTGAGGCTCCCACTGATGACCTACATGACCAGGAAGCAGCTCTTCAGGGTCTCTGAGAGGGGTTTTACTCAGACCTAGATGGAAATGCAGGTGATGGGACCTGGGACCTTATCATAGGTGCCAACTCCCTGGGGCCCTGGGTGTCCGAGCACCCACAAAATCCCCTGTGAAGGGGCCAGGCGCCCACAAATTTTGGTGCCAGGGCATGGCACCCACAGCCCCAGGCACACACGGTTGCGGGGCCAAACTGGCACTCCTGGACCTTATTTCTCTTAGCTTAAACTCATATAATTGGTTCTGTGCCGTCGAGGGAGCACTGGGCTCCGTTTTCTCAAACTGTAGCTGCTCCTGACCTGATCCACTTTCTGAAAAGGAAGGGATCTGTGACAGCAGTTTGGTGGTGTCTGCTGTTCAAAGAAAGAAAAAGGCAAGATTACCAGTGAGCAAGCCCAAATCTTTAGTTCTGCCTTTTGGAGTTCTTTGGGTCCCAACCATTATTTTATTATATTTATTGGAATAATTATTCTCTCTGAACTTTTCAACAAGCTAATCCAGGGAGAGGCTCTTAGCAACAGTTCTTTTTCAGATTGTCCAGCGGTTTAAAATTAAATTCTCTGTAGGCATGTTCTGTGAACACATAGATTGGGGCAGAAGCTACAGCCACAATGATTTATTTACTGTTTTATTAGTTGCCTAATGCAGGGCAGCTTCTAAAAATAAATTAAAATTCCAAATTTAAAATATTAAATCCTACTCTCTCTCTCTCTCTCTCTCTCTCTGTGTGTGTGTGTGTGTGTGTGTGAGAGAGAGAGAGAGAGAGAGAGAGAGAGAGAGAATGATTCCATTTATGCCTTCCCATAAAATGTCTCAAAGCAATTTCACTGCAAAAGCATCAACAATAAAAACAACTTAAAACAAGTCTAGTTAGAGATGCTCCAGATACAGATTTGTAACAGATATGTTTATTTATTTGTGCATCGGCCCAGCTAAACAATTTCTAGACCTCATAATGAACGTGAGGAAGCTGCCTTAGACAAAGTCAGACCAGTTGCTGATGTAACTCAGTATTGTCTACACTGACTGGCAGTAGCTCTCCAGAGTTTCAGGTGGGAGCTATTCCCAGCCCTACCTGGAGATACCACGGACTGAATCTTGAAGCTTCTGTATACAAGGAAGATGCTTTACCACTCAGCTGTGGTCCCCCACAAATCCCAGCAAGCATCTCAAATCCCATTCAGCAAAATTCATAGTCAATTCGGAACCAAAACTTGAGTTCTCAAGCTTTAAACAAAATGTTAAGTTTGGGGTGTCACGGCTTATGTCAACCTCCAGAAACAAGGCATCGTTGTGAGTCAGCCCAGGGGGACTGATATTCTTTTTCCAATCAGCCTTCTGTGCTGTCAATCAAAAATGCTTCCCAGATTCCAGAGGCATATGCCATTATGATCCAATGGAATCTTTCCCATGGAGGTTTTTATTATCCTCGGTCAGGTGGGTGCCGCAGGAAATTCTTGTTCAGCATTCTCATGCGCTGCCTCCATTTGTCGTCCAGCTTGATGAGAGGGGCTTTCCAGCTGCTGCCCGCATTTTTAAAAATACAGCAACATGTAAGCGCCTAGATATTTATACAGAGTTTTAGGGGGGAAATGAGGTGGTTGCAAGTGGGACATGAGAGCCCTTTATGGTTGCAAAAAGAATTACACTTAAAGATTGGAAGGATAAGCAGCCACCATCCATTATGCAATTTGAATGTACGGTATATCATATTGTTATCAATCAAGATTACATATCTATCGGGACATCTGGATTGCCTATTTTAATGTTTATATTTATATTAGCAGGGAGTGCCTGGCACTGCCCAGGAATTTAAAACATAAAACGAGCGCCCAAAATATTGTGATTTTAAAATAGATATTGTACTCTGTGGGTTTTAGGACTCTGCACACATATGTACACATGCACAAACACCAACTCAGGGCTCTGACCTGACCTGGGGAACAATTTGTGGGGGAGGCAGCTAATTAGGGTTAATTTGGTCCACCATCTCGATTAAAAATGGCACCCAACATGCAAACATAGATGAAGACCACCTTCCCCACAGTGGGGAACTTTGTGCCAAGTTTGGCAGCGATATCCCCAGAAGCATCCAAATTGGCGCAGGTTAGAACTGTTGGAATTCTGCCTCGGTCAGAGGAATGTGCCTACCTCTCCAGGCACCGGCTGAATTCCTTTTGACCTCCCCCTGCGACGCCCGGCAGGTAAACAGACGAGGTCTGTATCGGCGATTCTTCTCAGACTGTGAGAAGAACACACCACTGCTTCTCCCTCCTCCCTGCTCCCCAGGGAGGGGAATCAGACTCCGGCAGAAATGTATTTACATGTCTTTATTTCTGTCTTTAGCAGCCATACAGATATAGATGTCTGCACTCTTCACAACAGCAGAGAGAATCATAACTCCACCCTTGTACATCCTGTACAAGTCATAAGTCACACACTGAGCTAACATCCGGTGCTCAATACGGAGAATGGACTGCCCCTTTATTGCCATGGTAACAGTCACAAACATCCTGTCTGGCTTTCCAGCCACCAGCAGCTGGCTTAGCTGCTGCTTCTTTCTTCTGCATTGCTTCTTTATAGTAACATGAACCACCATGCCAGATTTGGCAAAGAACTACCAAATGGGGCAACAGTGCCTTCAGGGGTGTTCCAGTTGGTGTGGTTTGGACTGAATATCATCAAGCAGGGATGAGAACGTCAGGCCCTGAGGCAAAATGTGGCCCTCTGGGCCTCTTTCTCTGGACTTTGAAGTCTCCTCAGGTTGTAGCCCTTCTTGGCCCTGCTTTCTCCTAGCTGGAATGTGTCCTTGAACCCTGATCCTGCTTCTTGTTTAACTGGATGGATGATAGAGTGCCTATAGAAACTAGCCAACTGTAGAAAGTTAAAATTCACATGTATTGTTCCCCCCTACTTTTCCTGCTAGCTCCGCCCACCACTGTCATGTGGACCCCAGGAGGTTGCCCAGAAGGCAATGTGGCCCTTGGGCTGGAGCAGGTTCCCAGCTACTGTCATAAAGCAATGCTCTAGTTTGTAGTTTTAGGATCTATGTGCAGGGAGTGTGCAGCAGCTACTTTAGTCATCAATGTCTAAATAATTGCATACAAAATAAGCACAGATTTTTTAAATTTTATACTAATGTGACTGCTCACATTTTACGTATTTGCTCCTGCTGTGAAATTTATGAGTAAAAGTTATTCAGAGGCAAGAGCGGCTATTGAATTCTGTGCCTCCCTCCCCCCTTGTATTCAAGACAATTAACAGCTGAGCAACGTGTCACCTGATTTTCTAGCCTTCTAAGGGTGATGGATGTCAGTATCTAGGCAACCTCAAATAATGCCAGCTTTTGCCAGACAAGGCTGTTTGAACTGATCATGCTCAGACACAGAGGACATGCCTTTGCCCATATAAGAGCATGCTCACGGAAAAACGAAGATATCAGAATGACAACATTTGTCTTCATATTGCCTTTGGAAGAGATGGTTCATTTTAATGGTTGAGTTCTGGACCATACCATTTCAGGCTGAAGGTGCCTGACTGAGCTTTTAGAGTTCTTTTTAAGAGTGCCAAAAAGCATGCAGCCTCCATAGCACTTGGGAGTGATCTACTTAATTCATACTTTCCAAACAATGCACAAATGGAAAACAGTCCTTCAAAATCCAGACTTCTCCAAATATTGCAGTGCAGTTCTCTAGCCAAGTAATATGTACAAAAATGTATATAGTAGGGTAAAGTGTTTGTAGACATGCATATATTTTTATATATAAGCGCGCGCGCACACACACACACACACACACACACACACTCTGCATTATACACACACACACACACACACACACACACACACACTGCATTATATTAGGGTAAATTGCTTTTCAAAAATGTGTGAATTAGGCAAAAATGTATATGTCTGGGGAAGTTTGTATTTAAAAGCTGGTGAATTTTCACATTTATTTTTTAAAAAAAATCACAAGCTGATGTGAAAATGTGGAGAACTGAAGATTGGAAAAATGAGAAACTGAGAGGAACACAACTGATGGCTTTGTCCACCCCCAGTCACAGATCTGGACTTGCATTGTTCTGTTTTTCTCCCTCTATAAGCAGAAAAGCTTATTTTCCCCCTGGCCCCTTTAGATTCTTTCACAGTCTCTGTTGTGCGTAATGACAGAAATGAACATTAATTCTGATTCGCATAAACCTCCAGCACCATCTGCTGGTGGGAGAATCTGATAGGAATGGTAGGTTTCTTTCTATATGACTAGCTTATCCCTGCACAAAGTCTGCAAGGAGCACAGACAACATCAACTATTTACTGAACATTAATTCTGGTTTGTTTAGAGGGAGATCAGATGCTGTTTCATCAAGCCAATGTTAACCCAGACCTTCCAGTGCATTTCCCCATCACTTTTCTGATCCCAAAAAAGAGGGGTGGACCTCTTGTGAAAGAGCTCCAGATCAGCTGAATGCCTAAGATTCCACCACCAGGCTTCCCTTCATTTAGAGTTTGACCACCAGCCTCTTTTCCCCACTGACCTGCATCCCGCTGGGTCCAGCTGGCCAGTGTGAAGGCTACTCACCTTGGTCAGGTAGTTTGCCTTTCTCTTGAATAAACTTGGAAAGGCTCAGACTGGTTTTGCTACCTGTGAACAAGAAGCTGCCCCTCTTGTGCCAAACTGCATGAGACGCCAGGATCTCATGGTTCACCGAAACAGCAATTACAGGAGAGGGAGCCATTCTAGGCCAGAGCAAAGGCAGAGATTGCCTTTCCAAAGCTGTTATTTGCACCATACAAGTATTACAGGGATAACAGTGGTTGAATCTATTTCTCTCATTTTCTGATGAGCATATGGGGTGGGTGTTAGAAGAGGAGTAGGCCCCCTGGTGAGGAACACATCATGCTCTTTCTGGAGTACAGTGGTACCTCGGGTTACATACGATTCAGGTTACATACGCTTCAGGTTACAGACTCCTCTAACCCAGAAATAGTGCTTCAGGTTAAGAACTTTGCTTCAGGATGAGAACAGAAATCATGCTCCGGTGGCACGGCAGCAGCAGGAGGCCCCATTAGCTAAAATGGTGCTTCAGGTTAAGAACAGTTTCAAGTTAAGTATGGACTCCGGAACGAATTAAGTACTTAACCTGAGGTACCACTGTAGTTTATCCCAACGTTCATGGGGCATTAAACCTTTAACTCAGCAGATGGTGCTGTTGTCTGTTCTACTCCTTTGGCTGTATCCTCAATCTGCATCACACTTTTTCGCTAACAGTGCTATTCTCACTTTTTCAGCCTCTCTGCTTATGCAATTTAAAAAGCATGTTTTCCAGGCTGCTTGTATAAAAGATGCAGGATAGCTCCCACAGAATTGGAACTGCCAATAGCTGCCGCTCCCATATAATGCCGGCTGCACGATATTGAAGAAGGGTGCTCTGATGTAGTATCCCTAATATCCTCAGGGCCCCTGTCAGCCAGGAAGATGCAGGACATTAAAACACAGGATTGTATTTGGCAGCATCCAGTCTTCTTTGATACACTGTCCCAAACCTGCCATCCTCAGACAACGACCCTTTTCTCACAGGATCCTTAGAAATGCAGAGCAGGCCTCCTTTTGCTGTCTTGAAGGTCAGCAACCTTGTATGCAAGCGCTTCCAAAGGGCATCTCTCCCAACCAGCCGTGAACGGTGGCAGCACCAGCCCTACTGTTAGGTCTAGAGTGCAGCTGAGACATCAAGCAAAGATGGGAATAGAGGCAGATGTTGGATGATGGAGGGGTGTGGGGGGGAGTGTGTAGGATGGCCATGTGTCCTACTTCACAGAGAACAGTCTTCTGTTTTGGAGTGTCGTCAGGGGGCAGTCCTCTATTTGAAGCTGTTCTCTGTTTGAGGGCTGTCCAGCCCAAGTCTGGTTTAAAGGTAAGAAAGGCGCAGCAGGAACAGCTAGTCGGCAGTTAACAGCACCTGGCCAGCAGACTGAACCCACCAGTCAACTGGTACCTCCCCCATGCAAACTTTGTGCAAAATGGTATCTTTTTTTGGTGATGCAAATCCTCTTTTTTAGCAATGCATAACTGGCCCCCTTATCCGGCTGCAACATGGCTCAGAAGCTACCCTATTGCCCTCATATGTGTTGGTAAACACTACTCTGTTACCAGAAGTAGGATTCAAATCTGATTAGTTCTGTACATGGAATGGCAGAATGCCATCTAGGCCACCCCAGGCAGTCATGTGTCTTGAGCCTGTCCTGAATTGTGTACTATCGAGTGCCTGAAACAAACCCAGCCGTTTTGTTTCTACAATGCCAGGCAGGCAGCCTATGTATTCCCTGGTGGGAAGTCATAGGTAGCCAGGAGGTCTACATTCAGATGGTAGTTCCCAGGTTTGCAACAAACTCTTATTCAAATTCTGTGTCCAAATTTGCTTCTGGAGGGGAGGTAGCAGCTAGTAAACAACTTAATTCCCTCTGGAAAGGGGGATCTGGGCTGCTTGAGGTGGGGCCATAGCTCTGCGGAAGAAGACCAGCTTGGCGCACGAAAGCTCCCGTGTTCAATCCCCACCACCCCCAGGTATGTCTTGGAAAGATTCCCTTCCTGGAACCCTAGAGAGCTGCTGCCTGTCTGTGCAGACAACACTGAGCTCAATGTACCATGAATGGTCTGACAGCTTCTTATTTCCTGTTGAACTGAGCAGGGATGGTGGGTCAGCCATCGCCTGACATTCCTCTCAGGAGCCTGCGCTGGGAAAACTGATAAAGAGAGACAAATGTGAGGGAGAAAATAGCAGCAAGGCCATAAAAATCAGCGGCTGAGATATTGGCCCACACAGGCTCCAAGAGGCCTGGCAGGAAGCCATTTCCGTCGCAGGCAGAGAATTCCATGCTGGGTGTAAAACAACATCACTACTCAGCTGGTGCGACTCTCCCAGCCCACAGAAATATCTGGACTCTGGGAGAGTGGGTGCCTGCAACACTCTTCCTGAAGAGACAGGACACTTGGGGGGGGGGCTGTTTGCTTTCTCCCCCGCCTCAAGATGAGAGCACTGGGATCACTGGTCCATCTGGCTCCATATTGTCTATAGTGGTTGGCAGAAGTTCTCCAGGTTTTCAGACCAAGGGACATTCACAGGCCTCTCTTGAGATGCTGCAGATTGAACTCAAGGCCTTCTGCATCGTGCAGAGCAGATGCTCCAACACTGAGCCCAGAGTCAGACTGGGTTAAAGGATACACATAGTGGAGCCACGTTCTGGAGCCCAGCATAGGAAGAACATAGGAAGGTGGCTTTTACCAGTTCAGATAATTGGTCCATCTGGCTCAATATTGTCTGCACTGACTGGCAGCAGCTCTCCAGGGTTTTAGGCACAGGTTCTTCCTAGCCCCCATGAGGAGATGGAACCTGGGACTTTCTTCATAGCCAAAGAATGCGTTCCACCATTGAGTAAAGATGCAGGATCTCTGGCCTTCGTGCCACTTTCCTGCCCCACCCTTACACGAACCCCAACTCTCTAACAGATGGGGCTGGGGGCTTTGGCACCCGAGGGAAAAGGAGCCACTGAACACATACCTGGTCTAGCCTACAGCAGCTGGGAAGCCCCTCCCCAGATGCAAACTCAAAAGGAGGGACAGGGATGGGGTTCAATTCACACTGTAATGTGCACCGACCTAATTCACACTTCCTTAAGTGAAGCACAAACCGAAATACAGCTCTCCTGTGACATTTTCAGGTCTCAAACCAAAGAACGGGAAGGAAAATTCATATATTTGAGGAATTTACACACAAAAATGCATGTACTGTATGAGCCAACTTACAAAAATGCATTCTCTTAAGAAAAAATTGCTTGCAAAGGATGCGTGTATATTAGGCTGAATTGTGTACAAATTAAGAAAAATGTGCACTAAAATGCTTAAGAATTATTAAGATGGCTTTTTTAAAAAATCACAAAGGGATGCAGGAATGTGGCAAAACTTGGAAAAAGGAGAAAATAGGAGAAATCAGAATTGACAGATTCGCCCATCCCTAACCGAGAGTCAGGCATGAGACGGTCTCCTTCAGCCACTTGCCATCCTTGCTTCAACTGCAGGAGAAGACAACAAAAATTGTTCTATTGAGGTCTGGATCACATGCAATGGTATTCTAACACAATTGGGATCCCAAGGGCATTATTTTATGTTGAGAAGCTCTGACTCAGTAGTCTTTTTACCCAGACCAAGAAGATCTCATACCACCACATCAGTTTGTGATATTTTTTTTAAGTCCACATGAAAATGCATTAACATTTTAGTGGAAATTTCTCCTGATACATGTTTGCAAGCACTTATGAAAGCTTGTAGCCAATGTTAATTCTACTCAGAGTAGACCCATTGAAATTAATGACCATTAACTAACTTTGTTGGAGGCAAATACATGCATTTTCCCATTAGTGCAAATTTCTCCTAATATAATGCATGTTTGTATGCCGTTTATCCTAAGATGCGAATTTCTGCTGGGCAGTTTCCTCTAATACGATGCGTTTTTAACATTATTTTCATGAATATATGCATTTATGAACATACTTCACAGCAGTGTATGTATTTCTTGGCTGGAGAACTGCAAAATTCAGACAGGTGTGAAGTTTGAAGGACGGTCACTATTCAGTGTGGTATTAAACAGATTTGCCTTTACATGTGAAATGAATCAAATTTCTTCCCTGTCCTTCTTGCCCTCTCCTCCTGGGTTTAGCTGTGCCCACCAATGGCATGGTGCCCCCAGCAGATATCCCCCTGAGGGAATGTGATCCTCCACAGGGTGAGGAGTTTCCCCCACCCCTGCATACAGTGTTTAAAAGGGATCGGCTACCTTGTCAGTTGAGGAGCAAGATGGTTGTGAGTAGTACTTTTATTTTATATACTGCTTTTCTGATACAATCAAAAGCGGTGAAATGATGCCGTCGGAAGCACTGGGGTCCCCTGCAAACAGGAAGTAGACATCATCATGGGTTGGAAGAGCAAGGACTATGAGGAAATGCTATCAGAAGCCTGGGAACTGTGTGGCAGGGACTGCCATCTTGTTGCCCTGACAGAAGCTTTGTGGCCCTAGAAGCTGCGCAACAAATGAAGCTTTCCTTTTATTTTCTCTGCGGTGCAGGAGACTCCCATTATTAGCACTAGTGAGGAAAGCAGTGGGGAGGGGGCTGGTTAGAGTGAGGTAAGGGAGACATCTGAGGTGTAGAGGCCTTTGGTAGGCTGCGCAGGCGGGTGCCGCAGATAAAAGTCTGAGTTTGTGTAACTTTGGGAAGCGAGGTGCGTGACCGGGTCACATTGCAGCTGCGTAAACCATTCAAGGACAGGCACCCCTTCCAGCTATTGCTCTGGGGCTGGAGTGAGGCCGGGCAGAGCCGAACCCCCACGAGGGCAAGGGGGCGTGTCATTAGGGTGGCCCTTCCTTCAAACGGGTGCGGCAGCCGCTCCTATTTCTTCACTTTGGCATCGTAAGTGCCGGCATGCTTGTAGGCCGACACGTAGCCGCTGTTGTCCACAATGTTCTCCCGTCCGCTCTTGCCTTTGCCCTTCCCGCTCTCGTCGAAACGTTCCTTGTGGGAGCCTGTGTACTTGGACGTGTCGGTGAGCCTCTCCACCGCGCCCACAGCCTTGGCTTTCTGCCAATCACAAAAACAAGGGAGGGGGTCAGAACCATTCTTTGTTCAGCAACGACTACCATCGCCCCTACTTCAGAACATGGCCTCCACATCACCTCCACCTCCTTTACTATCTACTATGCAATAATATCAGGGACGCGGGTGGCGCTGTGGGTAAAAGCCTCAGCGCCTAGGGCTTGCCGATCGAAAGGTCGGCGGTTCGAATCCCCGCGGCGGGGTGCGCTCCCGCTGCTCGGTCCCAGCGCCTGCCAACCTAGCAGTTCGAAAGCACCCCCGGGTGCAAGTAGATAAATAGGGACCGCTTACCAGCGGGAAGGTAAACGGCGTTTCCGTGTGCGGCTCTGGCTCGCCAGAGCAGCGATGTCACGCTGGCCACGTGACCCGGAAGTGTCTCCGGACAGCGCTGGCCCCTGGCCTCTTAAGTGAGATGGGCGCACAACCCCAGAGTCTGTCAAGACTGGCCCGTACGGGCAGGGGTACCTTTACCTTTACCTTTATGCAATAATATGAGGAGCTGCTTTGTACCAATGTGAACCACTGGCACATAGAGTAAAAGTAAAGGGACCCCTGACCATTAGGTCCAGTCATGACCGACTCTGGGGTTGCGGCGTTGATCTCGCTTTACTGGCCAAGGGAGCCGGCGTACAGCTTCCGGGTCATGTGGCCAGCATGACTAAGCCGCTTCTGGTAAATCAGAGCAGTGCACGGAAACGCTGTTTACCTTCCCGCTGTTTACCTATTTATCTACTTGCACTTTGACGTGCTTTCGAACTGCTAGGTTGGCAGGAGCAGGGACCGAACAATGGGAGCTCACCCCGTCGCGGGGATTCGAACCGCCAACCTTCTAATCGGCAAGTCCTAGACTCTGTGGTTTAAGCCACAGCACCACCCGCACCCCTGACACATAGAGTACCACTGGCTTTACCAACAGCTCTCCAGCATTGCAGGTAGCGGTCTTCCCCAGTCTTGCAATTTGGAGGCTCCTTCAACTGGCACATAAGAGCCCTCCTGGATCAGACCAAAGGCCTATCCAACTCAGCGCTCTCTACTCACAATGGCCAATGTTATTTCTGTAGGAAGCCCACAAGCAGGACATGAGCCCAATAGTGCTCTGCTGGAGACTGGCCTTCAGAGGCACACTGGCTCTGATACCTGAGGGAACATAGCCATCATGATCAATAAGTCTTGTTCTCAATGATTTTGTCAATCCTCCATGAGGGGTGCAGGTATTAAACCTGGGGCCTCCCATAGGAAAAGAGCAGGAGCTGTATTGGTCGGGGGTACTTAAGGAATTCAGTTTCCATGAGTTCCAAAGCAGACTGACCTGATCCATACCTGCTGTACTATCATAAAGACTGGAACATAGTTATCCACCCTATTTTACACTTCACTGAATTTTGTGATAAAGTTCCCGGCTCAGAAAACGAAACAAAATGCATTAAAATGCATATTAAAATGTGTACAGTACTTTTCTTCTAGAAAAAAGGTGCTGGTACTGCATTCCCTTGAGTACCCCTCAGAAAAGAGCACTGGACTGTACATAAATACATACAGTGAGATAAAAGATGTATATAAATGTACAATTTATGATAAATTGTGTATTGAAATATTATTTATACACAAAATTCCATACTGCTTTCTTTTCTGCTAGTTAATGGGACAGAAGAGGTTCATAAACGATCACTTGTGGAATTGGAAAAGGACTGATCTGTCCAGAAGTACTGAGGGTGAGTTAAGCCGTACCATACGAGAAAGCTGCAATTCACTACCAGAATGCACACTTTGCATACAGACATTTCCTGGTCCAATTCACAGAATCTCCAGGTAAGGCTTGGGAAACCCTGGAGAGCTGCTCCTAGTCAGTGGAGTTCAGGTGGGGAACCTGCTGTCTCCAGATGTTACTGGTTTACAACACACATCATCCCAGGCCATGCTGGCTGGCGCTGATGGGAGTTGGAGTTCAGCAACATCTGGAAGGCCACTGGCTCCCCATCCCTGCCCTAGACCCAACCTGGCCTGCTTCTGGATTCCCACCCGGAGTCTGTTCTGCTTCTTCCTGCAGCACCGGCAGCAGTTACTCACAGTGACGCCCACGTTAGTCGGTTCTTTGCCTGCCACCAGCTGGCAGATGGATTCATACGCTTCCTCTTTGCTTTTGTCCTTAAACCTCTTTGGGGCCAGCTCCTCCAAGGCCTTCTTGAACTCCTCATAGTTTATGACTCTGGCAGTCTTCCCTCTGGAACAGAATAGGCACAAGGGACTCAGGAGCCAAATCGCAACTACCTTTGCCCCTGACTCATACACTGGGGCGGGGGGGGGACACCTTCTTCAGTCTGAGGGCCACATTTCCTTCTAGGCAACTTCTAAGGGGCCATAGGTCAGTGATAAGTGGGGCCAGACGCAAAAGAGGGCGGGGAATGAATACAAATTCTACCTTCGTACAGTAGGCTTGTTTCAATACACATTCACACCCCTTAACCACCTCCTTCCAGGCAACCCCGAACCATTATCAGAGTTCAAGAATACATTCCTGCCAAGCAAAAGCATGCAAGGAGGGTGTCCTGGCTCCCAGTTGTAGAAGGACAAGAACTTGCAAGTTCCTCCCATTGTTTAGCTGGGTTTTGGTTCCGGGCAATTTCTACCACTCAATCTATTCCTGCTCTCTGGAGCAACAGAGCACAAGTCCGCTTCATCTTTTACATGTCCTCCCTTCAGATATTTGAAGACTGCTATCATGTCTCCTCTTAATCTCCTCTTATCTGGGCTAAACATACCCAGCTCTATCCTGGGTGTCAACTTCTGGACAAGCTCTAGCTTGTCAATGTCCTTCTTAAGTTGTGCCATACAGAAGTGGACATGGTACTCCAGATGTGCTGTGACCATTGCAGACTAGAGTCCACTTCATCCGATGTAGTCAGGCCAGGCCAGACTGTAGTCCACAAAAGCTTATGCCATAATGAAACTGTTAGTCTTTAAGGTGCCACAAGAATCTTTGTTGCTTTTAAAGAAAGAGACTAAGACTGTGTACACATTACCAGCTTAAAACACAGCTGGTCGTTCTCAATTCAGACTGAAGTTGGTTTGGAGTGTGTACGCAACTTAACATGGCTACATCTCTGAAAATCTTGATATATACCAGCTAACTAGCTAGAATAACTGAAACATTTGTTTAAAAGTTCTAGAGACTGGTAGCTGGTGGCAACACCTATCAGTGCTGAACGCTGACAGCTTCTGCAGCAAACTGGCAGAAATTGTCTTTTTGAGGCCTCAACCCCCAGAGAGGAAAGGTATGTTTGGAAAGACCACAACAAAGGTGCTTCCAAACTAGGCCCACTATCCTACAAGTATCTGTCTTCGGTCTGATTTTCTACATGCAGGGAAATATTGGATGTGTGTGAGAGCACTTAGATATGCAATTCCTCATTTGTGGCTTTAGGTGACGCCATCCAGAAAATAGCTTTACTTATTGATTCTGTTGCCTGCATAAACCAGAGGCAGGGGAACTTTTTCAAGCTGGAAGTCTACATTCCCTCCTAGGCAGCCTTTTTGGGGCCACATGCCAGTGGTGGGCAGAGCCAGAAGCAAAAGAGGGTGGAGCAATGGAGATTGATTTTACTTTTTGTACAACAGGCTTGTTTCTACACAGACTCACACACAGAGTTCCCTGCCTCCATCCCCCATCCAGACAAGCACGAGTCGTCATCTGAGTTGCAGGACACATTCTAGCCAAGCAAAAGCAGTCCAGGAGGGTGCAAAGCAAGGCTGGAGAGGAGTGTGGCCTGAGGAGAGTCCTGTGAGACAGAGAGACTTGGAGGCCACATTCAGCTTCCCCATCCCTGGTATAAGCTGTCCCTGAGTTTTGAGCAGACTGAAGCTGAGAACAGGTGACACACATGCCAAGAGCTTTCCCCAAACCACTAACTGCAACCAGTCCACACACCTCTGAGATATGGGGCTTCTAGTGGTTAAATCACATGTTAAGCTGGATGCACAGCAGGCATCTATGTCTCATTTTCCTTCAGAAGCTGGGCCTGCCCTGGGGTCACAAGTCTCCAGCCTATGATCAAACTACATATTACATTTGTGCGCCGCTATGACTGTTGCTTTTTTGTTAAATTAATTTATAGCTGCAGAGGGCCTTACTTGCTGTTGAGATCACTGCAAGCCCAGAAGTTAGGTCTATCACTTTTCTCCCCAACTGTGATCCCACCAATAAAAAAAAAAATTAATCCCCTTCCGTCATTGCTACAAAGCTTTTTTAAAAATCCAACTGGTGGCAATGGAAAAATTTTAGTAAGCTCTAAGTCTCTCTGCAGGAGGGATATTGGGAAGGTGGAGGGGTCACAGCTGAAGAGGGACAAGATATAGCTGGTGGGCTGGCCCAGCTCATCTCTCTCTTTCTCTCCCCCCCCCCCATTAAACTGTAGCTTTCGCTGCTGCAGCCAAAGTGCTTTCTATTGCAAGAGAGTTACACTAGCAGCAGTCAATAGCTGTTTGTTTTTTATTTTTGCCAGGACCAAAGGCTTGATTTCTCAAACAGCAGCTGACATGGAACAGTTCAACAGTACAAACAAAAGTGTTCCTGCCAATATTGCTGAATCAAACCGGGACAGCACCATTGAGCAATGCATGCTCAGTCTCCCCAGAAGCACAGATGTGAAACACAACAATGCCAAACTGAAGCTGGCATTGAGCCAAAGAAGCTGTGTGTGTGTATCTTTTTAAGCTGGTGCTTGGCATTGACACAGCAAGCTAAGCCTCTTTTTTGTGGGTTGGGCTGTTTTCTGCTAGGTTTGTAGTCTGGCTGCAGACAGGGTTTTTGAACATGTGCAGAGTTTCTGTCCCTTGTCGCCATTAATGCAAGTCATCTGGAAAATTATGTATTGGAGTAAAAGAAAAAAAGTCACTGCCCTTAATCAATTGAGATCAGGTTTATCTATTTTACTTATATTTAGTAAACAGATAAACATGTGCTGTGTTATTTTTACAAGTGTGTTATAAAAATATCTCAAACATTTTTTGCAGAAGTCAAAAAATAGATTAGGAAGGTATTTGTAAATCTAAGCATGTTACCCCTAGGGAATAAGCACCATTGAGCACAATGGGATTTCCTTCCTAGTCAACATGCATAACATTGTGCTGTAAGTATTTGACTTGAGGGGAGCAGGGTTCAACAGAGCATAAGAAGTTGCCTTATATCAAGTTAGACTATTGGTACACCTAGCTCAGTGTTGTCTATGAATTTTGCAGGGTGGGGGTGGTAATGCCATGGGACTTCTTCAACTTGGCAAAGCTTATATAAACACACACACACAAAACAAACAAACAAACAAACAAACAAACTGGTATATCTATGCACATTCTGTATAGTATGCATAGGATGTATATTTCTTTCTGGAGGTGGCTGAAATGACCACGATGGTTGTAACAGCAAATAAAATTGAAATTGACATAGCTTAGGGTCTCAGCATGTCTTGATGAGGCCTTGCTTGGTAGGCAATGGAATGGAATAGAAGTCTGGGGAAGGGCTGTAGCTCTGTGGAAGAGCATCTGCTTTGCATGCAGAAGGTCACAGGTTCAATCCCCAACATCTGAGGCAGGTATGGGAGGGAAACCTGCCTGTTAGGGTACCAAGGATCTGATTTAGTATAATGTTTCTATGAATTAGCTCATTGGGCTCTTGCTTCCAGGGTCAGGGCTTCAGAGCTGTGGCAAAGACTTGCCCACAGCTTTCAGCCCCATCCAAGTCTCCTTGTTTTTGTAAATTAAGAACCAACATGAAGCAGAACCAGAAGGAAGTGAGATGGAAGCAGGCACTTACTTCACCTTGCTGAAGACAATATCCACATCTGTGCTGGTGACCCCTTTGCCATCGGTTACTTTGCAATCCTTACACAGTTTGGCCCAGTTCTTGCCATTCATTTCTTGCCCTGTAGCTTTGGTGTCGCCATAGATGGCAAACTTTCGGAAGCTCTCCTCCAATGAAGCCATGTCTGTGCTCTCAGCCATGATGTTCTGTAAAACACACAGGGGGCTGCTCAGATCCAAGCAACAGGCATTGTGTGTGCCATCATGTACACATTTCCTAAAGCTCCTCTAGACATTTCCCCCTACCTAGGGATGGTGGAATCTGTCAGTTTCATTTTCCCCTCATTTATCATTTTTTTCCAAACTGGAATTCAGTTCTCCACATTTTCACAGCAACAATTTGCAATTTTTGTTAAAAGTGGGAGGGGAAGGGGAGTCCTTAGGAAAATTCATCAGCATCTTAGGTCAACTTTCTCCTGATACACATTTTTGCAAAGCAAATTCCCCATATATATTGCATTTTTATATCTTGCTTTCAGTAATGTATGTATTTATATGAACACTTTACTCTAGTATATGTATTATAGTACACATTACTTGACTAGAGAGGTGTATGGGGTGCTAGGGGTAGGGCAGTGCCTCTGGTGGGGGGATATATTGCACTCCTTTTGGAGAAGTTTGTTCACTTTTGGTCTCCTGTCTGCACTCAGCTTTAACCTGTGGCTCCTAAAAACTGTCAGCATGCAACAGCGGCCACACCCCAGGAAACGACTTTGACTGGCTGGCTAAACTAAGTGAGGGTAGCCAATGTATCTCAATCCCTTGGTGAGTTAGGGACTTTCCCTGCACGCGAAGACAGACTCCGGTAGATTGAGTGGACGAAACCAATACAGTGGTACCTCGGGTTACATACGCTTCAGGTTACATACTCTTCAGGTTACAGACTCCGCTAACCCAGAAATATTACCTCGGGTTAAGAATTTTGCTTCAGGATGAGAACAGAAATCGTGCAGTGGCGGCGCAGCAGCAGCAGGAGGCCCCATTAGCTAAAGTGGTGCTTCAGGTTAAGAACAGTTTTAGGTTAAGAACGGACCTCCAGAACGAATTAAGTTCATAACCTGAGGTACCACTGTACTGGGTCAAACAGTTAAGAAGCCAGTTTCTGCACATGCTGTAGAAGGAAGAGAGGGGCAGATGGGGCTTGTCAATCTAGGAAGATAACCTTTCTAGGAAAAGGGAAATCCTGGTCCTAAACCTCCACTTCCTTGTGGGATATCTTTGGGAGAAGAAAAGGCTACACAAATTTGGGAGAAGAAAATTTGCTACACAAATCCACAGTGGAGTCTCTAATACGGTTGGATGGCACCATGTACACCTCCTTCTGGAAACTACTGCAACCAAGCTGGTGCCAAACATTGCTCTGCTTTCCTCTGGACCACATCAGTGAGGCTGAGAGGGGGGGGGTCTTGTCATCTGGGAAGCCCAGTACCTCCATATACACTGCTCAGGCTTTTGCCCCAAGGAGGTCATTTCAGTGCTGCTAACTCAGCGGTTTGCCTTCATCCCTGGAGGCATGATCCATTGTCTCTCGAGACAGACAGATGCCAACCACTTGGCTAGAGAACTGCATTGCAAAATCTGGGGAACTGCAAATTTCCAAAGGATTGGCTGAGTTTCAGTTCACAATTTGTTTTAGAAAGTGTGACTTAGAAAAATCCACATTTAAATGCAAAGTAAATTGGATTTCTCCCTGAGCTCCATTGTTGGTCTTAGTGCACTGTTTGAACAGATTTCTTGGTTCCTGAGATAAATCAGGGCATCATAGATAGAGCACTTTTCTGAAACCTTCTGTAGAAGCTACTGGCTGTTTCAGATTTATCATAAACTTTCCCCCTACTTCTGAAGTTCAGTATGCGAGCTCCATTGTTGTCATAATCCGAAAAACCAGCACATGGACAAGAGGAAAGTGCAGTGTGTTAAGGAAAATTGCTTTGCAAAAGTTGTGTGTTATAGGCAAAAAGGTGTCTATTAGGAAAGATCTTCACAAAAACGCTGATGAATTTTCATGAGATTTTTTCCAAGTTTTTAAATTTATTCTTGCAATCATCTATGCAAATTTCTAAACTTAAGATTAGAAAAATGAGGAAACAAGGGAAACCAAAATGGACAGATTTGCCCATGCCTAGCAAGAGCAGACCTATCTTCTCAGCAAACGCCCTGGCTTGCCCTGTGTCAATGCCAGCACTAACTGGAATTTCCCCACACAATTATTAACTCAATCCATTGCTACTTTGGGGAAACGCTGTCCATTTCTCACGGACATTTACCCTCAGCTATCCCCTTGCTCGGGCTCCCTGCCAAGATCCACCCATGCCCAGGGCAGGCTATTAGGGCACTAGCCAGCCTGGGGGGCCTGCCAGGTCCAGGATCTTAGTTACGGCCTGACATTAAACAAAAACAGGCATGTGGGCTTGGCTGCTGGGGCGGCCACAGTTTGTGTTGCCTGGCGACAGTTGCTAAGGGCGGGTTGTGCTACTTGGACGTGGTTGCTCTGGGGAGGATAGTGTGGATTAGCATATGTACTTAACTCCACACTAATGGACATAGACATGCGTGTGAACTTTTTCCCCTTTCTCTCTCTCTCCTTAAAATTTCTCCTCTGCTGGATGAAGATATCTCCTGGAAAGGGGCAGTGGAGCTGCAGGCCCGACCCAACAGACGTCACAGCCACACTTAGATGTACATGAATCTGCATGCACAGAAATACAGTGGTACCTCGGGTTAAGTACTTAATTTGTTCCGGAGGGCTGTACTTAACCTGAAACTGTTCTTAACCTGAAGCACCACTTTAGCTAATGGGGCCTCCTGCTGCCGCCGCGCCGCCGGAGCCCGATTTCTGTTCTTATCCTGAAGCAAAGTTCTTAACCTGAAGCACTATTTCTGGGTTAGCGGAGTGTGTAACCTGAAGTGTATGTAACCTGAAGCGTATGTAACCCAAGGTACCACTGTACACAGCAGCAGGTGTACTGGGTGCACAACTGCAAAAAAAAAAAAAATGGGCACAAATTATGCAGGTTTGGCCTTTTGGAAAACTGCAATAACATGCGGGCATATTAAACTATGGGTTTTTAAACTGCGGGAGGGGGGTTATTTCTGTTTGTTTGTAACTATGTTATGTATTTTGTGTTTTTATATTGCAAACTGCCCTGTGATCCTCGGATGAAGGGCAGTATAGAAATTTAAGAAATAATAAATTAAAGAATGATGATAATGTACAGCTGTGTCCTTATCCAATTGCAGAATCCTTGACTTTGCAAATGTGAAGAACTAAACTCAGTGTACCTTGGTCAGTGTGCTTTACCCCTGAGACACACATGCGGTAACCCGTGTGAATAGCCACTCATAATTTAACTTTTTAAAATTATTTGCCGCAGCCCTCATCCAAGAAGCTTGAAGCTCAAACCTATATGCGTTTTCCCCAAATGTGCATCATTTTATACTTTACTTACATTGAACCTTATGCTCCCCAAAAGGCTGGTTTGAAGGCTCCCTCTCCTGAAGAAGCTTTGTGCATGTCTTACATTTTAATGTTGTACATTTATTTTATGTTGTAAACTGCTACATTGTATGATTGAAAGTTTTCCTTTTATTCTCTGTTGTCCTTTGTAAAGACCTTTGGCTATACAGTGGTACCTCAGGTTACATACACTTCAGGTTACATACGCTTCAGGTTACAGACCCCGCTAACCCAGAAATATTACCTCGGGTTAAGAATTTTGCTTCAGGATGAGAACAGAAATTGTGCTCTGGTGGCACGGCAGCAGCAGGAGGCCCCATTAGCTAAAGTGGTCCTTCAGGTTAAGAACAGTTTCAGGTTAAGAACGGACCTCCGGAACGAATTAAGTACTTAACCCGAGGTACCACTGTATACAATAAAACTGACTGACAGACTTGCGGCATGTTCTATAATAGATGCCCCTTGGACTGAGATTTAGGCTGACAGCAAACTGTGGGCCCCACAATTTGTCTCCCTGACATGCAGAGGTAGAGATGTTTGCACAGGTGAGCAAAGCAAACTGCAGGTTTTCTCACTTTTCACACAAAAATTGAGACGCATGCACCTAAGATTGGCTGAGACTCCCTTATTCACATAGGAGCCCTGATTGGTTGTGAGTCACAGTCGCAGCCAATCAGAGATCTTCTGCTAGACAGGGAGTCACAGCCTATCAGGACTCCCTGGTACACGTCCCTGTGTGTTTAGGGATAAATGCTCTATCTGCAGTTTGCTCTCAGAGGCATCTGTCTACCCCCACAGTCAGAGACATAGCACACAAAGAGCTGCACTTTAGGGACACCCACTTGCCCTTCACACTCTACATGTTTACTGTGGGCAACGTCAGTTGTAGCCACAGCAAACATGATTGACACATAAATCGTGAAGCACCCAGGTAGAGGTCAGCAGCTCTTAATCCTTGTATTTATTTAATGTATTTATTTAAAACCAACCCTGCCTTTCTACAGTTGCTCAAGTTATGTATGGATTCTTTCACCATTTGGCCAACACCTAACTAAGTCAGTCATTATGCTTGGCTTGCTAGTTGCGTCTTCTTCAGAGATCTTAGCTACACAAATACACACATACACAATTTACGTGGGCAACACAGAACCTATCTAAACAACAATCTGGTTCAGTTCAGACAAGATATCACATCCATAGCTTGTGCTGACTGTAGCTTAGAACCTAAACCACCGTTTCTACTTCCAAAGCTACAACAATTAAACTGTGGTTTAGAGCTGCTCATCTGCTTTCATTTCACACATTCAATCCTGTCCAGAAGGCATCAACAGTCGGCATGATAGGGTCAGTTCAAATTGAAGAAAGGAGCCCACAGGGGCTGCAAAAGTCAAAGGTATATCAGAGCTCAACCAGTGAACATCTAGCTCATCAGCTGGGATGCTCAAGAATTTTATCCAGTCTGCATTTTTAAGGAAATTGGCCTGGCCTGCACTTCTTAGACAGAGGGTTCCTCCAAACTGGTGTTTTTTCCAGGGTGTATTTGCAACATGTCACTGATGCAGAAATAGTGATGGCTTTTTACAGGAATATCCAAACATCATTCCTCTTTTTTAGTTGCTCTGTGAATATTCCCCAATGTTACCACATAGTGCATTGAAGGGCCTCTCTGTTGGGCCCTTGGAACTCTTGCCAGGCGCACCCCCTCCTCCACCACACCCCTGTCTCCAGGCCACACTCCTCACTAGCCCTACTTCACACCCTCCTTAAGTTTCTGCCTGCCTGGAATGTGTGCTTGACTGCCTCTTGCATGCCTGGATGGAAGTCAGAGGTGGCTGAGTGTGTGTAAAAATTAGCCTAATGTACAAAGGTAAAGGGACGTGGATGGCACTGTGGGTTAAACCACAGAGCCTAGGGCTTGCCAATCAGAAAGTCGGCGGTTCGAATCCCCGTGACAGGGTGAGCTCCTGATGCTTGGTCCCAGCTCCTACCAACCTAGCAATTCGAAAGCACACCAGTGCAAGTAGATAAATAGGTACCGCTCTGGCGGGAAGGTAAACGGCGTTTCCGTGTGCTGCTCTGGTTTGCCAGAAGTGGCTTAATCATGCTGGCCATACGCCGGCACCCTCGGCCAATAAAGCGAGATGAGCGCCGCAACCCCAGAGTCGTCCGCAACTGGACCTCACGGTCAGGGGTCCCTTTACCTTTACAAGGGTAAAATGCACATTCATTGCTCCACCCACATTTGCTTCTGGCCCCTCCCACCACTGGAATGGAACCTTCAGAAGGTTGCCCAGGTGAACATGTGGTCCTTGGTCTGAAAAAGATTCCCTATGCACCCTTTAACCCTTGCTGTGGTCCCAGCTGGAATCAGACCCCCGGCAACTGCTATTTGCAATAGGAAGAAAGCTCCCACTGACTGAAATAAGAGTTTTCCTCTCATTCCAAACAACAGGGGATGCAGACAGAGGGTTAAAACTCACTTCCCTCCACACTGTGGTTCCGATTTGGCTCCCTCTGATCCAACCCCACACTGGCTACTTAGTGTAAAGTGGCCATCCCCAACCTGGTGCCCTTCAGATGTTTTGGACTACAATCCTTGTCCATTGTAGGGGATTGGGGAGAAATTTGCTTTAGACTGTATTTAAAGCATACTTACCAAATCACTTCAAAGCACTACGTGAACACAGCTATCCTTCAAAATTCACACTTCTACAAATTTCGCAATGCAATTCTCCACCTATGTAATGTGTACAAAAATGCATATACTGTAGTAAACATGCATATAAATGCAAAGATCAATGAAAATAACAATCATAAAGGCATGTTAGGCAAAATTACAAACAAAAATGAGCATATTAGAATAAATTTGCACTAAAATGTTGATAAGCTGTTGTGGAAATGTGGAAAACTTGACTGGAAAAATGAGAAACCAAGAAAAACAGAAATCGACAAATTCACCTATCTCTCGGGGGTCTTCCCAAAGGGCTTTCGCACAGAAGATGGAGCAGCCTTGTGCACTGTTGCTTCAGAATGCAGAGCACAAACTAGTGGGTGGAAATTGCAGGAAAGCATATTCCAGATAAACCTCCGAGAAAGAGCTGTCCAGCAATGGGACAGGCTGCCTTGGGAGGCGATAGGCTCTCCTTTGCTGGGATCCATCCATCTCAGTACTGTCTACACTGACTGGCAGTGGCTCTCTTTGGCTTCAGACCAGAGTCACCCCCTGTCCTACCTGGAGATGCCAGCGAATGACCCAAAAACCTTCTGCATGCAAGGTTCTATCACTGAACTACAGCCAGCTTGCCTGGTGCAGTTTTCTATTCTGCCAGTTCAGCTGAACTGCTAGAAGCAGAAGCCTGAGAAATGATATCACCAAGCCAGAACAATGCCAGCGGCACTCAAAGGAAAGCATCTCGCTGGCCGCTTTTCTGCAGGCACGTAAATCCAGACATACACAAGACCAGAGGGCTAAAGGCACGATTGTGCATGATGCCAAAAGCACCTCTGTAAAACATCTCTCAGGCTTTTTGTGTGCATATGTGCATTCTCAACATCCAAAACAAAAATCAGAAGAGTCGCTTTTAGAAGCTGTATACCAAGTCAGACAATTTGTCCATCCCGCCCACTATTGTTTACTACTTTGTGGCAGTGGCTCTGCAGGGTCTCAAGAGCTGTTTTTAAGTATGTTTAATAATTTGAACATTTTATATTTTTTTGGTAAACCACTTAGAGGTTTTTGTACAATCAAGCATTATAGAAATGTTTTTAAATAAATAAATAAAATCCATGCAACCTGAACCTTTAACTGGAGATGCCAGGGGTTGATCCTGGGAAGCTGCTGCATGCATCCATTTGGGATTGTCACTAACGTTTAAACTGCACAGACGTTACAGTCCAAGATGGGCAAGAGGAAACCCCTAACTTGCCATTTTGTGCCCATTGGTCTGTGCTGGGATTCTCCTGGAGGTTACTGAACTAGATGAGGATCCAGATTTAATCATGCTTAAAGAAGACCCATTGATTTCGATGTGTCTGCTCTAAGCACAACCAAGTCTGGATCCAACTCTGCATTTCTAAGCAAGAATGAACACTCAAGATTCCTTACCACAGGTTAGTTATGTTTCAACAGTTAAGAGGTCCCGGGTTGCAAATTTTAAAATACATCAGCAGATGACGGGCGGAGATTCTAGAAAAGAACAGAGCAAAAGGTAGACAAAGCAATGTCAACTCACCCATGTTCTATGCAAAAAGAGATGGGGGGGGGGTCAATTTAAGGCATCAGGTAAAGAAGAAAAAAAACATCAAAAAGAAAAAAAGGCTGCAGTTCAAACACACTTTTCCAGTAATAAGTCCCACTGAACTCAGTGCAGCTTATTTGTGACATGCAAAATTATGTTATGCAAATAAATAAATTCCACTGGGGGATAATAAACAGAGAGTGCTATCTTCTGCTTTCTATTCCACAATGCTATTAACAACATGCATACCCTGGAACAACTAAAGAGCACCTAAAAGAAGCTTTATACAGAGTCATGGGTGGATCTGCCGACTCAAGGCATGTGGTGCAGATCTAGTGAGTCAAATATTCATCGAAGCACAGCTGATGCCAAGCTAATTCCTCCATTTCCAGGTTTGCAGACACAACACAGGGATTTCTAACAGAGATTGCTCCGGTTGACAAGCTGCCCATTCTCACAATCTGGTTAGTTAAACAAGCAGGGGAAGGAGGGTGTACCCGGTATTTATATTATACATGCACAGGGAACTAGGAAAGAGAATGAATTATTCCGAATTAGTTAGTCTGGAGCCAAGTGACATCATCGCCTCGGGTGCAATGCTGAAAAACAGAGGGAGACCCCGCCACAAACACCCGCCTGGACGCAGCACCCCCTGATGACCCTGCGACAGCAAACATCAAGCAACAGCCTCGCGGCCGTTGTTTACGTGGAAGTAAATAAATCCCACTGAAGTCACTGGGACTCCCTCCCGAGTATGCATGTAGAGAATCGGGATTGCAACCTTAGCATAGTGATGGGAATAAACGAAGAGATCGTCGGAGGTACATTGACTGAGAGGAAGGGAAGGAGCGGAATGCAAAGGTTTGGTCAGCATGCCTAGTGGGTGGATGCAGGAGGAACGGAGAGACAGGGGTTCCCCAAGCCTCCGGCTGCAAGAAGCCTGCATTGTCCACGGGGATGGGGATACCCCGGTTCCTCCTTACCCCACTCCGGATCCCCCTCGCCTGGCTACGCCTTACCCCCCGCGCGCGCTCCTTACCCGGCTTGCCTTCCACTACGCTGCGCCTTGCAAAAAAAGGGGGAGAAAACCACCCCTCTGGCTCTTGGAGACGCGCCGCTGCCGGCGGGGCGAGGCTCGGCTGTTGATTCCCGTCTCCATAGAGACCCCAGTGACACAGCGCGGGGAGGGAATAGGAAGCGGCGGCGGGGGGGGCGTGCAAAAGCGAGAAAGAGCCAAGACACCTCCCTCCGGGGAAGAGGGAGGCGCAGGCGCGCTGGGCAGCCCCTCCGCCCGCTCCAACGCGGGCCTGGCGCCAAATGGGCCATTAGTGCGACGGTGGATGATGCTGAGACCTTGGGATTGCTGCTGCTGCTGCTGCTGCTGGCTCCGGAACATTAGCGGGGAATAAATGGATGGCATCGCGGGGGGAGGGGGAGCAGCAGGAGAGAGAGATGCCTGTGTCATCCTGAAGTTCTCAGCAACCTTTTTCTGCGCGCCCTTCTCTTTCCCCAAAGCAAGAGGCTTAGCCCAAAGACCGGCCCCCCGTCTGTGCCAAGACTCTGAGCCCTTGAATTGTAGGGTTGGAAGGAACCCCAAGGGTCATCTAGTCCAACCCCCTGAAATGCAGGAATCTCAACTAAAGCATCCAGGACAGACAGGCACCCCACCTCTGCTTGAAATCCTCCAAGGAAGGAGAGTTCACCACTTCTTGTGGGAGTCTGTTCCACTGTCAAACAGCTCTTACTGCCAGAAACTTCTTCCTCATTTCTTGTAACTTGAATCCATTGGTTTGGGTCTTAGATTCCGGAGCAGGAGAAATCAAGTTTGCTCCATCTTCCATGTGACAGCCCTTTAAGTTATTTGAAGATGGCTATCCTATCTCCTCTCAGTCTCCTCTTTACCAGGTGAAACATACCCAACTCCCTCAACCATTCATCATATGGCCTGGTTTTCAGATTCTTGGTCATCTAATTCAGTGACTGACAGTGACCCTCCAGGGTTTCAGGTGGGAGAGACATTCTCAGGCCTACCTGGTGATGCCTGGGTTTGAACCTGGAGCCATCTACATGCTCTGCCACTAAGCTCTAAGGAGCTCTAAGCTCCTCTAAGGAAAGCAAGTGATTGCATGCATCTCCTGCCCCCTCCCCCAGCCATTTCGGTGCTTAGAAGTTAAAGGGCAAGGTTTATAATGCAGTGGTAGAGTATCTCCTTTGCAGGCAGAAGGTCTGAGGTTTCATCCCAGGTAAGGCTGGGATACTTCCCGGCTTGAAATCATGAAGAGCAACTACCAGTCTGAGTGGACAAAACTGAGCTAGATAGACCAAAGCTCTGGCTGAGTAGAGGACAGCTTTCTATGACATACAATTAAAGCCCATGGCTTCCAGTGACAGAGCCCCCCCCTTCACTGTGACTACTTGTAAGGGGGCAGGCAGGTGGGGGCAGCCTGAAGACAGGCAATATGCCATGTTTGCCCTGGTAGTGGGTCAGCCTCCATTCAACTTTGATGAGACTTCGACTCATCTGCCATTGTAGGCAGGAGACCTCTTTCAACCCAAGGGTTGCCCAGTAAGAAACCTCCTGGGGGCCATATACCAGTGGTGGGTAGGTGGGGTCAGGTAGAGCAACGGGTGTGGCTTCTTTGTTCAACAGGTCACATTATAAATTATAATAATAATAATAATTTATTACTTATACCCTGCCCATCTGGCCGGGTCTCCCCAGCCACTCTGGGTGGCTCCCAACAAAATATTAAAAACACGACAAAACATCAAACATTAAAAACTTCCCTAAACAGGGCTTCCTTCAGATGTCTTCTAAAAGTCAGATAGTTGTTTATTTCCTTGACATCTGATGGGAAGGCCTTCCACAGGGCAGGCGCCACTACTGAGAAGGCCCTCTACCTCGTTCCCTGTAACCTCACTTCTCGCAGTGAGGGAACCACCAGAAGGCCCTTGGCACTGGACCTCAGTGTCCGGGCTGAACAATGGGGGTGGAGATGCTCCTTCAGGACAGACTCTGTGGCAGCAGAAGAGAACAGAGGGAACTCCAGAGGAACTGGTGGGGGGTTGTTGCTGCTGCCCCCTGGCCTCTGCCCCCTGGGATGTTTGCTTCACTCTGCTTAATGGTAGGACCAGCTCTCAAAACAAAGACTTTAACAAAAGTTGAAGTACTTTTGAGTCTAAGTACTTCAACAGCACAAGGCTTTTTACATGTCCAAATGAGTTTAGTGAGATTTATTTCCAGGTAAGTGTGCACAGGATTGCAGCAAAAGAGAAGACGTTTCCATCAACAGGAGATGTTTGTCTTTGGCTCCCACAAAAATGTGTTCTTGTCCCATTACAAATCCCACACAGGACTATTAAACTGACTGTGCCATCTAGCAAGCAGAAATTAAAAGCACTATGTTACAAGGAGAGAGCACTTTCTTTGAACAGTCAGGATCCATTGATTAGCTGGGCTATTTTTTATCTGTACATCAAGCTTTTAAATGTGTGATTTATGCCATCTTAAATCAAAACATTAGGTGAGTAAGCTATAGATAGTATCCAGGACTGTTTCTATTCCTCAAGTACAGAAAACTTGCTACTGCAGACAATTCAGAATATGAATAACCTTAGGTTCCTAAACATAACAAAAAGCAGTCTTCCAGTCCTAAAGGTTCTGAAGAGTACCTGCACATTTTTCAAGGCTGGTGTGAGAGCCAGTGTGGTGTAGTGGTTGAGAGCGGTAGTCTTGTAATCTGGGGAACTGGGTTCCCGTCTCCGCTCCTCCACATGCCGCTGCTGGGTGACCTTGGGCCAGTCACACTTCTTTGAAGTCTCTCAGCCCCACTCACCTCACAGAGTGTTTGTTGTGGGGGAGGAAGGGAAAGGAGAATGTTAGCCGCTTTGAGACTCCTTAAAGGGAGTGAAAGGCAGGATATCAAATCCAAACTCTTCTTCTTCTTCTTCTGGTGAACACATTAGAAATGTAGGGGGATTTTGAATAGGATTTCTCGTGTCGCAGTTACCTGCCTGGGACTCGGCAGTCAACCCACTGGCTATATGCCTGTTCCCCCACACACTGGGATCCAATTCCCATTTGCCTATGCAGAGCAGAAGTTCCAGTTGCCCTCCCACATATCATAAGCACTAAAAGAGGATGCCTAGGGTTCACCCCTTAAGAGGTTTGCCTTTGCATTCCAGAGAAAGAGAATCTTGTTCAGAGTAGTAGAGGATCTAAGGCTGTCACACTGGATTTTGCAAAGAAAAATAATGGCATACAACTAGAACTGAGAGAAGCAAAAGAAGGGAGATTTTGGCCTCTAAGTAGTGCTAAAAATCAAACTGTGGGCTTGTAAAATACCAAGAAATACATACTCCAATGCATTTGGTTCAAAACTACCTTTAAGGGCACTGATTGCAAGTGAGGTTCTCTTCTCAAGCCAATACGATCTTTATTTTCAATAAGTGATTCTGAAGAAGGTTGTTTTCAAGGAAAACACATTTTCTTTTTTTATTATTTAACAAATACTGCCTTTTATAATGGTCACTTCCATACAACCTGTTTATTGAAATTTCATCTTGATTTGTTTGTGGAAAATTAGATGAAGTTGCGTCAAGCAAGTGTTATCCACACTTTTCATTGCATTTTCCTTTATTTCCTTATTGCAAAAAGCACAATATTTAGGGGAAGTGGGCTTGTTTCGCAAGAGCTCCAAATCAGCTCTAATTAAGCAGCCTGGGGGGTTGTATGACGGGGTCACCAACCAGCACCCTCAGGTGCTAAAACACCCATGAAGTGTGTTGTGTGTGTGATCTCCATAATCAGGACCGGCAGGACATAGCTGATTTCCCATGGTAAGCACAAGGTTGTCCAGAGGTAGCTGTTGCTCTTTTAAAGCCATCCAGTTTGTTGGCCATCACTGCCTCTTTGTTGGCCATCACTGCAAGTTCCATAGTTTTAAATGTAAAGATGTGCTTTCTTTTTGTCTCTCCTGAATCTTCCAGCATTGGAAGACCCTGAATTCTAGTACAGTGGTACCTTGGTTCTTGAATGTAATCCATCCCGGAAGCCCGTTTAGCTTCCAAAATGTTTGAAAACGAAGGCACAGCTTCCCATTGGTTGCAAGAGCTTCTTGCACTCAGTGCAAGCTGCATCACACGTTCAGGTTCCAAAAAACATTTGAAAACAAAAGCATTTACTTCCGGTTTTTTGGCGTTCAAGAACCGAAACGTACGACAACAGAGGCATTTGGGAACTGAGGTTCCACTGTATTATGAGAGAGAGATCTGGTTGACCCGTGTGGGAGCAGGATGCTGGCCTGATGGGCCTTTGGTCTGATCCAGCTGGGCTCTTTTGCGATGCAGTTTGAAAACTAAGGGAGGGGCATAGTTGAAAATAGCACAGACGGTTCTCACACTGCAAAGCTCAGATGAGCTGAGAAAACGAACAGAAGTCAAAGGCTGTACACTGCCATTACCATGGCTGGTTGACCACTGGGAGTGGTGGCCTGGCCTGGTTTCCAAAACCATGTGAGAGTTTTAACAGCTTCTATCCTATCCACAGAAACACCCTAACTTAAGTCAAGGCTGCAGCTAAGTTCGCAAGGGGCTGTGCTTAGGTGTTATGCCTCTGGCTACCCATTGTGTAACTGTTTTGTTTAGGGCAGGACACCGTTGTTAGGCAAAACCTGCACGACAATCAGCAACTGAGGCTGAGGCAGAGGGAGATGAGGACACAGACCTCTCCATCAGGTCAGCTAGGACCAATGAAGGCTGTTCCATTTGGGCAAATGGGGCTCTGCGCTCAGTCTGCCTCCACCTGCCTGCCTGCCTTTACACTTGCATCTAGTCCAGGGGTTGGCCCAGCCTATCAGCTTCCTCTTCCTCAGTGTTGCCCCTTGTAGAACTCAGCAGGGAGGTGGATGGGGACAAAACTAGAAAGAGCTGGCTCTGCCTAACCTTGGCACTGACTTCACCTGCTGATAGGCTCCCTGTCTCCTGACCCACTAGTCCAAATGGTGACCAACCACCAATCGATAGGACTTCTTGCCATTTGGCTGCTCACTTAGAACTGTCTTCTCCAGGGCTGTTTGACCAAGTCATTCTGCAAGCAGAACATTTTTGGGTACCTGAATGTTCTGGTTTTCCTCTTCCCTCCTCACCCTCTTTTTCTCTTCTGCTGTTGTGAACCTGAGGGCAGGGCGTGTGTCATAATTTGCTCTTTCTGCCTGGAAAAAATGATTGTGCCTGGCAAACTTTTATGTTTCTCCTTCACAAACAACCTAATAAAGGAGTGCAGCACATTTTATAACCCTGTTCCCTTCTAAATGAGCACCCAAGAACCAGAGGACTGAAACATTGACCAGAGGCGTTGGGAGTCTTTGTGATAGTGGCTGATGTCAGCAAGGAACAAAATGCACATTGGCTCATTCTTCTGTTCCCACAGTCAGGCAGAGGCTGAGCTGATGTGGCCGGAACTCCCAGTTCTGTGACCTCCTCCTCAATTCCAGCTAATGGGATTCAGCTCGAGCTTCAAGTCTGATGGTGTCGCATGAAGGCAGCTGAACAATTCCCACCTGTGGCTCTCTACTACTCTGGGACTTACAACACAACTTCTTCTTTCTCCTTGCCTTCTCTCCCTTGCTTATTCAGCCAGGCAAGGGAAGAAGCTGCCTGCCCTCCTAGCCAGGCCTGCAAGCAGTTGTGGGAGCAGGGCAGGTCGTTTGTGTGACACACACCATCAGGAATCCAGAGGCTCCTGCAGCGGGAGACCAAAAGGGACCAGAGATATCTGTTTGGCCCCCATAGAAGGGATCTCCATGGTGTCAGGGAACATCTAGATCAAAGCGTTGCTGCTGCTGCTGCTGCTGCTGCTGCTTCCGCCATGGCCTCGCCTCTTGGACTGTGGGGGAGGGAAGCAGGCAGTAAGCTGGGGATGGGGTGGGAGAGGTCAATGGACGGTACAAGCCGTCACTGCCTTTCACATGCGGTATTGTTTCGCTCTGAATGGAGAGGATGCCAAGAACAGAACAAACAGGCTGCACAACAGAGGAGAGGAGAAATGTTTTCGGCTGTAGTGAAAGCAAAGGCGTCTCCACGGCAGCAGGCCCTGTGCAGCTAGCAACCGGGCAGGGCTGAGCCAACCCGCCCCAGCCCATCAGCTGCATCCCAGGGTCCCAGAGGTGTCACCTATGACTCTCAGCAGGAAGGGAAAGCAGGCATTCCCCATGCAAAAGGGCTCCCTTGGGAAATGACTCTCCAAGCTCATTCCCAGCTTAGAAAAGGGTTGGCTCTGACCCTCAGGTGAACTCCCTAAGGCAGATCCATCTCGGCAGGACTGAAGGTTTTCTAATTGCCTAGTTCTGAGCAGGGCTGTAGGGTCCCCTGTGAACCCCCACCATCAGATTAAGAAGTGATGCAAACGAACTCCATGTTGCTTGTTTAGCTTCACGTCATTTATACCAGTTACTGTATGTCATTCATTTAGAGCAAAAGAGGAAGAGTTTTCCTAAAGATTGAAGCTGATAGAGACAGAGAGGAAGTTTTCACCAAGTGAGGAAAAGGGGAGCTGCGCTAATGCCCCTTTCATTTGGACTGCCCACATCAACTAGCTTTCTGAGCTTTTCACTAGTTGCTGCCAAAAATACGTCTAAAGATGTGGACTAGTCACTAGCTTTTGAATAAAGAAAAGTTGAGAGGATCAGATTGCCAACTTTAGCACTAGAAATCCACAAAGACACAGACTCTCCAAGGCATTTGCCATATGATTGGCAGACAGCAACAACTTTGTTTAACCATTTTTGAGGTTCAAGTCACTGTTCACCCCTCTCAGACCCTGATTTTTCAAACGTGGAAGGAGTGGCAGGTAAATAAAGGATGCTGAGATTCTCAAATCAGCAAGACCTATGGTATTTGTTTTACAGAGGGAAATTTAAAGGTCTGTAAGTTGGCAGCATCCTATTTGAAAGAGTGCTCTGTTTCAGGAGTGGGGGACCTGTAGCCCTCCAGATATTGTCAGATTCTATGTCCCATCAGCCTCAGGCAGCCAGGAAAATGGTCAGGGATGATGTGAGCTGTAGGCCAACAATACTGGGAGTGCACCATGTTCCCACCCCTGTTCTATTTGAAGGGCTGTCCAGCCCAGCTCCAGTTTAAAGAAGAACAACCCTATGAAGGGAGACCAGGGGTCCTTGAAGGTGCCCATCAAAAGTTAGCTGCCACACAGGTCACAGGTCACCTGGTCACAGTCTTCTCCCACTGTGGTGAGATGTGTTACATTTGTCTTTAAAAATGGTGACCTTTTTTAAAAAAATGCATCTCTACAGATAAATTAGCATGTGCACATTTTATGCAAATCCATGCTCTTTTGTGACACTATATTCCCTCTTTTTTTGGCAGTGCATAAATGTCTACCTTCCTTGCTGCACCTACCAGAATGAAACTCCCACACCTCTCCTACCTGAAAAGAACTGGTTGTGCAAGTCTAGGGAAGATTTGCTAGCTGCCCAGAGACCTTAGTAAATGCAGCCTTATGCAAACCACCCATCCAGGACTCAGATTCTGTACCCTAACTCAGCGGTGCCATCAAGTCCATACTTTCAAGCAGAAGTCCAGAGTCCCACTCCTCACCAGAAGGAGCAAGAGGGTTGGGCAGACACAGTAAGGCTTGCACACCACATTTTGGAATAATACACATTACAGAGCCCCCTTGTAAGAGCATAGAATCTTAAACCTGAAGTTACCTAGCTGCGCCTCTATCCTAACTGCACACCCACATATCATCAGAGGCAGCCCCCATATCCCTCAAGCTTGCCTCCTCCCAAACTGGTGGGTAGCTAAGCCAAGCCCACTTTCAGGGAGCTGGGCAGATCTTCCACTCCTGTCCTTGGCTGACAGTATAGCACTCTAAAGCAAAGCTTGCTGGTTTACACCGCCCTACAAACCAATTGCATTAATTAGATTTCCCAGCAATGCCTTGGGCTTTGAGCCAGCCTGCATCGATCGATCTGTTGGCAGGGGAGGCCGGAAACAGCCAGATCTTAGGAGCTGCACTCAAAAGGTGGAACATACTGATGATCAGATCAACAACCATGGCAGCATAGCTGGCTGGGGCTGATGGGAGCTGTAGCCCAGACATCTGGAGGGCACCTGGTTGACAAAGGCTGATCCATGGGGTGCACATCTGTCCTTCCACACCCTGTTCTCTGGTGCTTGGCGTAGTGTGGCCAAGTCACTCCCTTCCTCCTGGTTTGCTCAGCACAAAATCTAAGAGAGGTCTGCAGTCCTTGGGTGTGGTCTGTCAGCTAGCATCATGTTATATCTGGGCTAATGGAGATTCTATTATTATGCAGCTCTGATCCTATTTATCACACTGGAACACCACGACTTTTGTTTCAGCAGTGGCAAAGGGAGGCTAATGCCAGAAGCCATCTGGAGAGCATGCCCTGCAACATTTGTGGGATGGAAATAGGGCCATGCTTGTAAACACCCTGCTTCTCATGCCGAGGATCGCTTTGCAGGCTCACCCCACCCACTGCTGTTACACCTTGTCAAAGGACTCCTCGCTGTATGTCCTTGCTCTTTGCAGAGGTCCCTCCTGCGCAGATTTAAAAGAGGGGAGATTTTTCTGTGCATGGGTTTTCAAGGGTACAAAACACTATCAGAGCAGCTGAAATGCATCCTGTTTGCATGCATGCACAACTGCATAACATTGCAAGCAGGGCCAGCTCTATCATTAGGCAAAGTGAGGCAATGGCCTGAGGTTACAGATGCTGGGGGTAGCAGTCACCTTGATGTTCCTCTTAAGCTGTGTATGTTACATGGCCTGTCCCACCGCCAGCTCCCCACTCTGCAACTAGCCTGCTGCCACAGATGTAGCAGAGGATGCTATCTCATCTTTGGTGGTGAAGTTGTACGTATCTTGCATTGCAGATCCTGGATTGAGCAGGTGTTAGACTAAATGACCCTGAAGTATTCTCACTCAATGATTCAGAATCTAAGTGTTTTGTAGGATTGCAGCCTTAACATCTATAACCCTGTGGGAGAGCCTGCAACTTAAATAACGGCAAATTTAGCAATTCACATTGAGAAAATAGGAACAAGGAACCACCAAGGAAACAAAAATAAGGACAGGGGCCAGAAAACGGACTTTTACCTGAGTAAATAGGGACCTTTGGAATTTACAAGCGTGTAAACCACATTTAATCTCTTTTTCTGGAAGCACTTCCCCCTTTTTAATATAGGTATGCATTTCTCCATAGCATTTTTAGCCCCCTCTTGAAACAACAATCTCCCAGAGCAACTTGCATAAGATATATGAAAAATTAATAGTATTATGAATAATGTATAATTAAATTAGTAAAAACAGGCCATTTAGAGACAGTCGGTGACAGCTGGCTCCCTGTTCCTCTCTAGCTCACAGGGCAGCTGGTTCTAGAACTGGTTGAAATTATTCAATGGTAAAGGAAGGGCATTCTGCACATGCTCAGATGTTTTCTCTGGCATTCAAGTAAGTTTTGCTCGTAGTGCCAGTAGGGAACCTTATTTTGCAGGGGAGGGAAGACATGAATTTGTGCAGGAAGCCCAGAGGGTGATGGTTATTACACAGCACGCCTTCTATAACACCAGTTGCTACAAAACACTAGCACTGTCTACTGGGCCCTTATGCAATATATATACCTGGTATCCACAGCAACTCCACACGTAACATTGCAACATATATGGGGGAAGAGCTGCACCCCACCACCAGGAGGAGCAACATAGCATCGCTTGGCTAAACCTAGTCATTACCTGAAGCCAGGTTCACCGTCATGATGGAATAGTGAAAAGGGAATGGTACAGAAGCAGCATCTTCTTGCAACCATAGCTGAGCATGCAGTTCCCTTCAACACACAGTGGTATCATTCCTTTTATTTCCAATGTTCAGGCTACGAGTGCTGTTGCTTAAATTGCCAAAAGAGCACTGCCCATGCAGAAGAGAGAGCTGGTAGCAGACTTGGGAGAGAATCCCAAGATTTGCACAAATAAGCTGGTGAAAAACCCAGAACACAAAATGATGGCTGACTGTTGGGGAGGAAATGGGGAGGAAGTGGTGGTGGTTATGGTTGGAATTCTGAATGGGAAACACTCTGTCCTACAAGAATTTCTTGGCAATCCCACTTGTGAATTCTGTTCTATCCCAGCTCAGAAGAGAATCAGTACAGTACAGTGGTTAGTTTCAACCCAGGAGTAGCAGCTCACTGAGTGACTTTGGAGCAGTCACCATCTCTCAGTCTAAATGACCTCAAAGAGTTATTATGAGGATAAAAATGAAAGTGGAAAGGAGCCATGATGGCTGCCTTGAACTCCTCAGCAGGAAAAGGATAGGGGTGCACTGATTAGGGTAGCAAACTTACATATCACAAAGAAAGTGGAAATGCATCACACACACAAAAAGAGGATGAAAGGAGAAACAGAATTGCATGTGCTATTTTAGACATGTAAATTGAAAAATAATTAGTATAATTTAATACTGTACCTCTCACCACCATAGAGATTGTGACTAGGCGACCTACATGCGTGCACAGTGTGCTGTCCAGACACTAAATATGGATGGGCAAATTCAAGGCCCCAATCTCCCTTCTTAGGATTCATCTTTAAACTAAACAGCAGCCCTTCAAACAGAGGAGTGTAAAGTGGAATACAAAGCAACCCCATTAATGACTAAATATTCTCATTGTTCCATGGGAATTCAGGGCAGAATAAAGAGACTTCTACTTCCTTTTCAGCCTTTTAAAAAAATGGCCATGGAGTTCCCAAGGCTGTTCCACATTTAAATGTTCATTACTCAACAACTTGCTGCAGTTTCCATTAAGCTCAGTTGCCCCGTGGAGACCTAGAATTGTGCCTGTGTAGTGGGGTGGATGGTCTTGAAAGGCCACAGGAGCAAATAACTGCCAATATCTTCCTAAGGATGGCAGGAGGCCAGCAGGTAGTTTCTGCAAGCACCCACAACAGCCAAAGAGGGAGCATAAGCCCCGGTTAAGTGTCACGGAAGAGAGTCACTGGAGCCAAGGTGGAGGGGGGCACCCTAGGGAGATCTGAAAGGAAATGAGCCGATACAAGTTAGACGGCAGGCATCCTGCAACCTTGTGGGGCAGCTGCTGGATTCCTCTTGGCAGCTGAGCACAGCAGGGGGAAGGAAATGAGACACTGAGCTGGCTGGCTGAGAGCAACTGCTCTCCAGGGGCAAGCCAAGGGCACACAGCAGGAGGGCAACCAGCAAACTCTAGCTAGGCCCCTGGCTTGCCCTGCTGTTTCATCCACACAGCACATTTTACAGGCTTCAAACAAGCTCTCTTTTCCCTTGATGCAAAGGATAGGACACCTCACTCCCATTGCACTCATCTGCTTTGCTCAGCACGGCTAAGCCTGCCTCAGTGTGCAGCCTTTGTAAAGATGCCGTCCATCTTTTGAACTAAAACTACAGTGGCTGTGCAGTCCAAAACATCTGGAGGCACCAGCTTCACAAAGGCTGCCCTGTAGCGATGTTGGCAGAAATATAGGTGCTGCCACCACCTCCAGCATCAGAACAACAAGAGGAAGGACACAGCCTCAAAGAGATTTCCCCAAAGGGAGGGAGAAAGGAGGAATCTGGAGAAGAAGAAGTCATAACACACTGAAAGGTGGCTGGGAAACCATCTCTGCTCTGGTCTTGGCTGTAGATGTTCCTGTGAAGCCACCTGCACACAGCACATCTCAGGGAGATATTGGCCAAGCAATCCACACCCTACACAATCTGGCAGCAGCAACATGCAGTTTTTCATTCCAAACCCAGAAAGGACCACTTGCTTTTGTCTTAAATGTCTTCCAGATGCCTCTTAGTCAATTAGAGAAAGGGAAGAGTGCTGTGGCTGTCAGGTTTAATACATCAAGCAACCCAGCGCACAGCAGCAGCAGATGCAAGTACAGTTCAGGGCTCTGGTGCACTTCTGTTCAGAGTCTGCCCTCTAGAGGCCATTAGAGGTTTCATTTTGTAAGAGCCAATAATGCACAACTAGATCTGACAGTGGGAGATCTGGGATTGTGAGGGAAAGGGAATCTGGCTGGGACTAAGGCATTGTGGGAGGAGGTTAAAAGTTCCCTTCCCTTCCATTTTCCAGATGAAAATCATCACCCAAATCACTTTAAAGCTGCTGTTTGGTCCCTAGAGACCACCTGATTAGAGAGCATGTAGTACTGGTAAAGATTACTCTAGATTCGTAATCCCTCAGTTTTGACTGCTGCAAGTATTGGCTGCTGTAGGACTTACAAGCCTACTCTGTAGATTACTTTAATTTGCAGATTTTGAAGACTAGTTATTCTTCAACACATCTAGAACCAGGACTTAGGTTGAATGTTGTATTATGAGTCATTTCTAATATGCTGAACATAAAAAGATGCCTTATACCAAACACAGACCATTAATCCATCAAGCTCAGCACTAACTCTGACTGGCAGTTCTCCAGAAACTCAGACAAAGCAGAATCATTCCCATCCCTGACATTGATATCATTTTATTCAAGATGCCAGGAATTGACCCCCAAGAGCTTGTGAATTGAAACAAATGTGCTATCCTACTTGAGCTGTCCTTTCAGAATACAAATCTGATTTTATTTCTACTGATAATGATTCTCAAATGTTCTCAGAAGAAATAAAATCAGATTTGTCCTCTGAGTATTTATCCAGTTGAAAAGTGCAGTTATTTGAAGAAGTACTGAAGGGCTGACTGCACCCCTGCCCAAAAAAAGGTTACAACATTTTCAGAGCGGAGGGATGCTGCATTCAGGATCCAACCGAATGTGCACTGAAACATTTTGGGCCTCTAAAGAGGTAAAACTGCTGCTCATCCTCACCAAAGGCACAAAAGTCGGGGTGGTGGTGGAGAAAAATGTTTAGCAAAGAGCATAGAAATGTTTTTTTTATTGTAAACAGAGCTGTTCAAGGAGCCCGAGAATATTGCTGCGTGAACATCAGAAGCTGCTTTGCAAGAGGCCAACCTATTCGTCAGTCTAGACCAGTGTTGTCTTCCCTGGTTGGCAGTGGTTCTCCAGGGTCGCAGGCACAGTCTCACGTACTGTTTACCTGTGCCTTTATAAACTAAAGATGCCAGGGATGGATCACGAGACTTCTAGGGCAGAAGTGGGGAAACTGCCACCTGGAAGGGATGACAGGTTCCCCGCCCTGCTTGAACTGCAGAGCATGTGCTCCATCACATGGTCCCTCTCCATAGCAAGCAGTGAAACACTGAGGAGGTTCACAAGCACCCAGGAGCCTTGTCCTAGGACCTTATCTCCTTGCACACCTTGCAAAGAGCCTTATTTTCCCCAGACAGCATTTTCAAGGGAAGCCACCCACTCAAAGTCCCCTGGCCATCAATGCAAGTCCTCCACTGTGAGGCCAGTGAATCTGCATTACAAGGCAAGAATAAGCCATCACGGAAAAGAGAAAACCCTTTCAGACAGAGAGATAGAAAAACAGGGAGCTGTTTCCAGAGGAGAGTGTAATCCATGCTACTGTAGGACGAGTGACTTTCCCACCCTGCCCCTTGCACTGTTGTGGTAGCTGCTTTTGGCACCCCATAGGAATACACTGCGTTAAGCAAAGGGCACAGGCTTGCTTCTGTGGGATCTGTAAGAGAGCTTGAAATAAGATTCCAACCACCTATAAGGCTTAGCCTTAAACCTTCAAACCTCCTGGTACCCATCAGTGAGGAAAGACTGTTGCCCAGGAGCAGATTTCTACAATTCCGTTGGCCTTCAAAGGCAAAATGACTTCCCTGCAAAAGCTACAAAGATGATGGAATAAGCCCTCTCCCCCATCCACAAAAGGCAGGTTAACAAGGAGCCATGAACAGCCAGCTCCAGAGAGCAAGACAGATGACTCAAGATTAAATCCTTGAACAGGAATATATTTGGAGAGTGAGCAGCCCACACATCCCTTCTTCTGCCTTGGCTCTTAGGATGTCTAAGCTGCAGTTGAACTGGTGGTTGAGTCCCATACGTGGCAGTCCTGATCATCCACGTGCCGTTTACTGGAGCATTTTCTGTGGGGGGGTTCAAATGATGTTTCACCGGACCAGGGTTTGGGGACAGGTGGCTCCCCACTGCTTTTGCTCACAAAGATGGTTGGGATCTTAGGAGACAGTTCCAGCTCTTCCACCCGCTGACCTGCAGGTGGCTGACAGTTCTTGTCTTTTGGGTTGTGCGTGGTGTTCTGATGCTTCTCTCCTCCCCCTCTGGAGTGGACAGTGGGGAAGGGGAGATGCCGAGCGTTGCTCTGGGAAGCTGCATTTGGGGCACTGCTCCCCAGACGCGTCTGAGCCACGGGGATCTCATCCATGGACTCGGCTGACTCGGAATGGTAGTCAGCTGGAGGACCTGCGGCCTGGACGGGACCGTTGCTGCCTGTGGGTGTGACTATTTTGGGAGGGGCAGCCGGCATGGGAAGGCGAAGGCTGGAGGACGAGGATGTTGAGGAGGTGGCACCTGTGATGGAAAGTTCTGCAAACATAAGAGGAGGAAGAGGGTGTTAGGAAATGATATTTCCCTCCTTCAGCAGCAACGGCAGGGAACCTCCAGACCACAGACCAAATAAAGTCTAGAAGGGCTCGTAATATGCCCTGTGAAGACATCTTCCACAAACCACACATGACCTTATATGTGGTATCAGATGTGGGCAGGTAGAGATGTGGCTGCAAATCAATAATTGGAAACCTTAAAGTGTGCCCCTGATTGTTCCTTGGCAAGTAAGGCTTGCCATCAGCATCAATCACCTGATTGGTGGTGACAACAAGCCTTGCAGGGATTGGCTGTGCTTCTGAATTCCCAACTGGCATGTTTCAATTAGGAACTCTACAGTGCAGCCAAGCCCCACACAAAGAGGGGTTTGCTTTACGTACTGACCAGCATTTCCACTAGTAAGTTCTGTTGCATCACCTGATGACTGACAGGAACTGACAGGTAGGCCACCTTGCCCACCTAGCATACTCAGGGGAACTCAGGATCAGGCCCAGCAGCTGGATCCTATCCACCACCCCTGTTCCACAAGAAAGGCCAAGAGGCAAACAGAGCAGAGCTCCAGTACATGTATGTTTAGAGCATGTAGAAAGAAGTGATCTAGAGAAAGGAGAGGTGGCAGCTCTGCAGTTAAATCTGGAATCTACTGATTGGTCAGCTAGTGGTCACATGTGATAATAAGAGTTATATGGTTTCTGCTGCTGAGAAGAAATGCTCCAATGTTTAGAGGCTGTGCAATGATGAAGGAAGAGAAAATGCCTGCCTTCATACACCATTCATGACACCAAAAACTCTATTCAAATACTTTCTACTTCTGACTCTCTCCACCTTTTCCTTTTACCTGGTTGTAAAGCTGGAAGAGAGGACCATGGGCCATCAGCCATCTTGGATCTTTCTTCTGACACAGAAGAGGGGACCTTATGCAACTTCTTTCTCCTTTTCTTCTTCTTCTTTTTCTGAAGTTACACAACAAGACAGATCTGCTTAAAATTATTGCAATTTTAATGGTTAGAGGAGGGGTGGCTAACCTTTTAGTGGCCTGAGGCCCAGATTCACCCTTGGCCAGCCCACTGGGGTTGAATGCCAGTGGTGTGGCCAAAATACACTTTCATGTTACACTCATGGGAATAATCACACAGCCTCCTGCTTCAGCTGATCTGTGCCGATCAACTGAAGAGGGAGTGTTATCACTCCCTTCCTGCTCATAAAATGATTAATCTGATGACCAGGGGGGAAGTGAGTTGTGTTTCCAATAGGAGTGGGCTGAGCAGAGAGAAACAAAAAACAACAATGGCTTTGCAACTGCCACAACAGATGGGGACTTGGAGGCAGGGAAAAATGCTTTGGGTGGTTAGCCAATCCCGGATTAGAGTGACAAAGAAGGACCTGGATGACCAGAGTTAAGATTCCCACTGAGCCTTGAAGCTCGCAGGGTGACCTAGGAGCAGTCATTCTGAGGATGGGGCGGGGAGGCAGTGAGCAAGGGCAAAGAACAATGTGGTCCGACTGAGCCCCTTTAAGGAAGGAGGGAGAGATAAAAAGTAAAACAATGAGCAAGGTGGTAGGTATCAAACTAGCACCACTTCCTTCCATTTTAAAATAGTTTTATAACTGATGATTGAGAGTCAGTGTGATGTAGACATTAGAATGTTGGTCTGGGGCTTGGGAGATTCAGGTTCAAATCTCTTCTCAGCCATGACGCACACTCGGTAATCTTGGGCCAGTCACTATTTTTCAGCCTCTCTCTCTCTCTCTCTCTCTCTCTCTCTCTGTGTGTGTGTGTGTGTGTGTGTGTGTGAACTGCCTAGAGGAGGGTTATTGTTTTTTACAGTTAAGTGGTATACAATTTTAAAAATAAAATAAGTAATAAATACCCTCAGAATGAGAGAGATGATTTTCCATGAAAACATGGAAAAGAAGGAGAAAGTGCACATCTGACCCTTTTCATATTTAGCCTCAGTACAACAATGCTTTCAGTTTAAGAGCATTCAGAACCCCATTCCTCACACTGCCATCAAAGTATGAACTTTGTAATTTTGCTTCAATGGAAGGATACAAGCAGATAAAGGGCTACTAACCACAGAAGGGAAGATGTCAAGGATACAAGTTCAGCTGTAAATGATAACAGCTGCAGATGAAAGAGGAAGTGTGGCATGATGACTTATGCCCCAAGATCAGGCGCAGCAGCACAGCCCTAGCACAAAAGACTACAACTCACAGCTCTATCTCTCACCTGTGGCTGGTCTCCATCTTGCACCTCTGATTGCTCAGGGGTGAGGATGAGCTTGGTGTCTGAGCCATCACTGCGAATGCAGAACTTGGTTAGGCTGAAAACAGAACAGGCAGTGCTGATTTCTTACATACCAATCCATCTACAATACAATAAATAAAAGCTTCACCTCCTTTGTCGGCCCATCAAGCCTTTGCTACTGGAGTTCTAGTCTGAACTCCCAGAATTTCTTCAGAAAGAAGAAATGCCTTCAGTTTTTGCTTTTTTAAAATACAAAAACAAGAAGTAACAAAATAAAAATGTCACACCATGTAAATTATAATAGTTTAACATAATTTTCTTCTTCATGTGAAACCCATTTGCAATGTGGAGAATTTCTGTATATTTCATCTTAATATTATAATTTGTATTTAATCTCTTTTCCATGATTTTGAGGAAATGCTTTGATAAAAGTTGCTCCATGTGTCCCTTTAGTAACATATATACACAGGGAAACTTCTCTTATAGCCCATTCACACAAACAGCTAACCTCTCTACTTGTACCTATGAGATTATGTACATTGAGAATGGTGTTATGACACCTCAGATGCCTGGAAAAACTGGAAGTGCTAATTTTTCCTCCCCTCAGAGTGACTTCATTAATCTACCTGCTGTGACTCTAGAACAGCTTCTAGGTAAGCTCAGTTATATGAAAAGAAACTTGACATCAGCTTTACTCACTCTTTCCCAGATGCTAATCCTGTAGAGTCTTCCACCTGGATCTCAGGATTGGTATATCCAAGGCTTCCTACATAAAACTGCATTTCCTGAAATGTGCAAGAGTTATTTTAAAACAGAGGCAAGTGAACAACCCAGGCATCCTAACAAGTTAGTTTCCCTCTCTTTATTGTAAGTCAAAATTACTGTAAAATTTAGCTCAAGTACCTGTAGATTTCAACATCATCACTACTTTTTAAAAGCCTGGTTGTATAATATATTTTCCCAGAAGGAGGTCCCAGTATGTTCCATAGGGTTTGTTCCCAAGTAAACATGCATAGATTGCAGCATCTTAAAAAATCTCAACCAAAATAAAAATGAGAGACACTTGCATATAGTTCACTTTTTCTAGTTGTATTTTAGATGATAAAAAGATGAAAGGCTTGGGCAATTGTTTATGAACTATATAAAATTATGCTGTGTTTAGTTGAGCACCAACACTATCAATCACTTCATTTTAAAAGTCACTAGCTCCCTATTAATGCCATGTTCAAGTCATGGCTTACACCTCCCTTTGACAGCTTGGTTTTAGTCTGCACAAGTTTCTTACATATTTGAAATTCAGCTCAAAGCTAGATTCGAGTATACAAGCTAAACTGTCTCTCACCATGCAGTGCTGAGAGACTATGGAAGATCACATTGTACCGAAAGTGCACAAAATCCACTTGGAATGGATGATTTCTTTAAATTGTACAACTGAATTTATTGTCAATGTGAATACTGTCTATACATTCCAAGAGAGGATTGATCAGGCATATGCTGCATGAGAATCAATTTTTTTTTTAATTCTTTTTAAAATTCTTTTTAAAATTCTTCTTTTTAAAGAAGTTGTAAATGCTGTGTTTCTCTTAAAAGAATAATTTGGTCAGTATTAAATGATCCAAATATAAGGGTCATTTATATAAACCAAATCAATGCCCTCTGCTAGAAACATTGAGTTAAAGGAGATTTTTCTATCTATATCAGGGTTGGGAAATCCCAGGACTGTGGGTGCAACTTGGCTTTACATGGGTCCCAATTGGGCCCACAAGGTCATTTCATCCAAACCTGATGCCAGGTGTGGGGCAGAGAGAGGCACAATTGGATCAGCTGCCCGACTGAGTTCCCCAATCCCTGCAGAAAGCAGCTTTGCCAGCTCTCGAGAGAAAGACCTTTTATGGTAAGATTTTAAATACATTCCCAATGTAGGTTTTAAAAAACCACCACCACAGTGCTGCCTTTTACACTTCATCTCTAAAGAGCAGGCAGAGTACTCTGACTCTCAATCTCAGTAATAGGTGCTACCATGCTGAGACTGGAAGATAAGCTGCAGGAGCCAGCAAACTACTGTGTGCCTTGTCAGGTCAGATCCAGCCCATAGGTCACAGGTTGGTCACCCCTGCAATACCTGAATAGGCCTCACTTGAGGAGGGCAGGATTCTAGCTGCTTGACAGGATCCTTCATCTCCTGAGGGGGGCGTTGCTGCACAATGTATTCGTAGGTGGTCAATCGATGCCACACTAATGAAACAGAAAAGAGAAGAATTAAATGATAGAAAATCTGCCAGCTCAAACACTGCATGAATAAAGGTGGAAAAGCTCGAAATTATTAACTAACATCCTCCTTATGGGTTCTCAATAAATAATATATTTTTCATTGTTAAATCAAAGAGTTAAGTAAACAGTGCATGCAAAATACTCCAATCCAAACAAAACAGTCATGGGTGGTCCTTGGAGAACTGTGATGGGAGAGTACTATGAACTCCACTGTCTATCCAGACTTATCCAGACCATAAGTGAATGTATGCCCCAGCCACCTTCACCTTCAGCTGCATTCACACTTTAGAAAGATATTTGAATGGGAAGGTACAATTGCCATTCTGCTTATTACTACCCCACCATTTGAAAGTCGGGATAGACACACACTCAACCACTGGGGAACGGAAGCAGACAACTGTTGGAATAAAAATGCTAAGAAGAGTAAGATGAATCTGAGCAGAGAGAAGAGAGACCAACTACATCAGCTTAGCTGGGACCAACTGCTATTTGGCCTCTCTTCTCCCAAAACTGCCTCCTCAGTGGCCGGTTCAGCTGGTCACTTATAAGGGGAATTATGTAACTTTAAGACTTAGTATCTGAATTTGCTTGTCTTTTCTCTCCTCTCATTTCCTTTTCCTTTTGTATTGTGCCTTAGATTGGAAGCCTGTGTGCAAATACTTACTTCTTTTTATAGTCTCTACAGAGTATTTATATAGATAATAGAAAACATATCCCAGTTGCTCCTTACACAGCATGTGCACAGCAGGGGTTCCCAATTAACATGAACTACAGGATAAAAAGTGATACCTACTGAGGTAAATGTGGAAGATCAGCAGGTGACCCAACAGGAACAGAGTCAGCAGCCCCAGGAGAATCAGAACCCCAGTCAAACCCAAAATGGCAGGTCCTTGTGTCTCAATGGGAGCAGCAGGAAGGAACACAAACCACACATCCGTCTGGTTCTTCAGGCCTAGAAAACAGAATTATACAAATAAGGAAATTGAAGCCAAGTCTGGAGCCATGGAACATCTGAAGGGGACTGATACTGAGAAAGTGTGAAATACCTTTGCTGTTCAGGTCAAAGGGAACAATTTCTAAGAAACTTTGAGCTTGAACATCTCTTTATAGATGTTAATGATTTAAGAAATTGCATCATGCTGCTCTTGATTATAGAATGCTGTAATAGTGTATGATAATTGGGATACTTAATCACTAGAGGTGCTCCCTGAGGGAACCTAGTTGAACAAAGTGTTCACATTGAAACAGTTCCTCATGCAGAGTGTGGGTTGATACCTTCAAAGTGCTGGTCTGTGCGCAGTCTCATGGGGTTAAGGAAGAACTCCACAAAAACGTAGCAAGCAATGAGTAGGATTAGGAGAAGGCCTAGGATGGCAGATATCACGCTGTTCAGAAAAAGCCTGCCAAGGAAATAGAAGGTCAGTTAGCACTACTCTGTCTGTTGAATGATCCCGGTTCTAGCATTAAGAGAGGAAGGAGGTTTTTCCCATCCACTTTCTCCATACCATTCATAATTTTATACAACTTGCTTTTCTTTCTAAACCAAAAAGCCCCCAACGTTATAGTCTTTCCTCATAAGAGAGTTGCTCATGCCCTTTTCTGCAACTTTTTCCTGCTCTACAACATCCTTTTTGAAAGTCCACTCCCAGAACATGGTATTCCGAGAGGTCACACCATAGATTTGTATAACAGCATTATGATATGGCAGTTTTGTTTTCAATTCTGTTCCTAATGACCCTGAACATAGAATTCATATTTTTATAGCTAATGCACACTGGGTTTGTGTTTTTATTGAACTATCCACCATGACCCTTAGATCCCTTTCCTGGTCAATCATTGTCTGCTCAGACCACATCAGTGTATAAGCGAAGTTGGGATTTATTTATTTTTGCCTCAAAGCCCAGAGGGGTGTGCATGTAGTGTGGCACACACTACAGAACTCTATCCTAATTTAAGTTTGACTTGTGACACACATGCCAAAAAAGGTTGGCATCACCTACTTCAGAGCTACTAAAAGAGGACAAAGCTTAACCTTCAGTAGCCAGATGGAACACAGCAAGAAAGTGAGCTCTATGTCCAGCTGTTTGAGTTAGGGTTCAAAATAAGCATTTGGACAGAGATCCCTAATATTTGGCTAAATAAGTTCTAATCTGTGCTCCCTTTGAAAAGCCACTGAAGAAGTAGGCATACAATTCTGGCTGTAAACTTAACAGTGCTCTCTGATTTGTATGGAGTATGCTGTAATTTTGAAAAGGAGAGAAACTAGGTATTTGGACAATAGTGGCTGAAGCACAAGGCACAGGGATGAATCAACAGTCTTGCACAGTAGCTTTGCTTGTGTTGATTAATGCTGTGAAAGACATGATCCATACCAATAGTTCCTCTCTCCCACACAGTTGTTGAGCCACATGCAGTGATGATCAAATCCACACACACACTTGTTGCAGGTCCCACAGTGCTTTGATCTGGAGCTCCTAACAATAAGAAAGGAATGTTCATGTTAGAGTGGATAAAATCTGCAAAACAGAACTAATTACAGTTTGTTGCTCATGCCTCTCACAGTCTGGGATGCTACATTAGACACCTAAAACACAAAGAAAAGGGGAAGAATAGAACACCTAAGTCTACTAAAGACCAACATTACACACTCTCTTTCTCTCAGGCTACAAACCCAATTGAGCCTACTTATATATTTTGCAACAATGCAACTCCCACTTAAATGCAATGAAGCAGCATGAGACCATTGCTCTTTTCTTAATTGCTGCTGACTTTTATGCTTCCTGCCAGCACACCTGAGCAAGATCATTCTATCCTCTCTCTTAATGCTACAATAAAAACACTGAAAAACAAGTATGTTGGGCAAGCCAAAATCCCTACCTAACCACTGTGTCCAATGCACAAACACAATGGTGCTGGTGGTTATTGCACTGTCAGTGACTTCCTGCCACCAATGTAGCAGAGCCAGTGGCTTCCAGTGAAATGAAGCAACAACAAAAACACAGGACCCTACCAACAGGAAAAATCATTGCCCTGGCAGTATTTGTTTCCATAACTTGAACTGAGGAAAAATTAAGGACTGGACTGCTTCTGGAACCACAAATGGGTATTTAGTTGACAGCTCTCCAATTCTCCAGTTCTCCAATGAAGGTAGAATATAACTCCACAACTATTACACACATGCTTCATCTGATATTTCCAATACTTGACTGCTGTCTGTGAGAGGATTCAATGCAATAAACTTACAGAAAACACAAGGAAGAGCAAGACTATTACTTACACATTGACATCACAGATGTGACAGTGGCGGTTTTCAATGACGTGAGCATGCTGGCTTCGATTGAAAGTAGTGAGTGGCCCCTGGTAATTCTTCTCTCGCACACCGTCATCAGCTGGGTCAATAGAAACTGCTGTAAGATGAACTACTAGATGGCAGAGAAAAAACACTCCGGGACACTGAAGTGGACACAGTTAAGGGTTGTCTCTACAAATATACTGACTTCTCATTTTCAGGGTCCCATTTAAGCGGGCAAAATATCAGTTTTTAATCTCTTCGGTTAAGAAAAAGGTCTCTTTTGTCACCAAGTGAGTCAAAGGATTCAAATTACCATTCATTCACAAAGGCACAGGAGAAGTAAAATTAACAAGGGATGTGGGCAGCGTTGAGAGCAAAAGGACACAGCAAAAGGGCACGAGCCATTAGTGTACAGAAAATTGCATTTATTCTTTTAGAAAGCGTAAGATATTACTCAAATGCAACAATCCTACAAATTGCAGTAAAGTAAGGGTATAGTCTGAACGATAGGAACACTCAGTGATTTTGCTCACTAAAGGTTTTCTACCATTCCTAAATAACCTCACCAGTAATTGTGACAGCTTTATTTGCAATACTATGCTGAAACATCAACATGTAAGGATACAATATACCCAGCAGGAACCCAGTGCGCAGGCAGGAGTGGCACAAGGACACCAAAGCCAACCACGGCAAAGAAGAGGTAGAGCAGCCAAGCAACAAACTGGAATGGATGTGGAGGCCAGCTCCAGCCATTTCTCCGGGCATGCTGGGACTGGACCTCATGAGCTGCTTCATCACTCTTCTCTGGTGCTGTCTTATTAGGTGGTTTATTGCAGATGTTCATCTACCAGAAGCAGAAAAGAAAAATGAGAAAATGCTTTCTTGAAAGACAAATTTTACAGGGATAAAACCTCTCAGTCAAAGCTTTCCGTGCAGAAAAGGCCTGTCTAAACACCAGAGAGGTGGCAACATAATGTGCCACAGCTTGTGTAGCTTTATTTATCTGAAAGATCAATTGCATTGCCCAAATATACCCACTTGACTACTTTGATCTGCGGAACTGGCACTGTTACAGGTGCCACATAATATAATTTGTTCTACATTTGTAGGAAATGGATCTTTAAGTATGGCAGCACCCACACTTTGGAACCTCCTGCCTACTCACATCAGGTAGACACCTTCACTGTCCTCTTTTCAGTGCCTGCTAAACACAGTTTTCTTCAGACAAGCCCAACCTGATTTTTAGAATGTTTTAATCTGTTTAGTTTATTGCTGATTTTTTTTTAAAAAAAGTTTCAAACAGTTGCTTTTAACTGTTTCTACTGATAACGTTATTGTTCTGTAAACCACTTGGAAGTTTTTAAAAAGCAAGCAGTGTATAAAAATTATGAAATAAATAATAAAAAGACCACCCCATAAGACAATACTGCAGCTTGCCTTGTCTCTTTGGATGTTTGCTTAGACCAGGTTTAAAGGTTACATCTGTTATACTGTTAGGCGTTGAGATAGGTGCAATGTTGCCAAGTGTGCTATTGCTCTAGGTGAGAACTGTGTAATGCTTTGCATCCCAACCCCCGTAGATGAATGAGTATGTGTGTTTTAGTGCACTGTGGAAACATATCTCACCAAACATAAGTAGTTCTGAAGCAAAGTTTTCCCTCCCCAGTCCATATGTCTGCCTTTAACCAGTATGTATGTCTAAAGACTTTCTGCATTTATGCTAAGTACTTTGAAAAGCAAACAGAGGGAAGAGGAGGACTGGATTATCTCCACAAGTTCAGCTACTTTGTCTTCTGCACAAATCTAATACAAGCACCCTTACTTGATATTTATTACAAACAAGCAAAGACGTCACATGAAAACTCTAAGCTTCACAAGGTGTGTGTAACCTGGAGTAGCCCAAGGGCATGGAAGACTATAAAAGTTGCAGAAGTCATGGAGGCTTCCCTTACCCCAGCCGCAAGATGGTGGCCTCAGTTTCTCAGTGCAGGCTCCTTTAATCTGATCATGTAGCTCTTAAAATGTTCTCATAAGGCCCACAGTCCTTTTCTCTGTAGATAAAGTAAATTAGAAGGATTAAATCATATCAAAAACAATCTTTTGAAAAAATACGATACATAAAGGCTTCTGTGCCAAAGCCTTCAATACAAAAATGATACTTTACATTTTAAGTAATACTGTTTTTAAAAACAATTTTGTATCTTTTGCTGGGTACTTTTTGACCCATTTCATCTCTATCCAGTGAGGACAGGTGTGATGGAAAAGCCCACCAAATAGGTCATCCTTTATTGCAAAGCAAAGCCCACTTCATTCTCGAATATATGAAACTAGCTGAACTACGAAAGCTAAAAAGAGGCAAGCTATCCACTGTCTGCTTTGGCTGGTGAAACTGGAACACAACAGACACTTCTACAAGAGGTGAAAATTCATGATTCTCCTTTAACAGAGGTTTTTGGGGGGTTTTTAAGCAGAGGCTAAAGCAACTGATTTTATGCATTGGCAGAGGAGTGACTTTTGATGCCACTCCCTAGGGAACACAACACTAGTGTATTGCCAGGTCTTCTACACACTTTCTTATAAATACACACTACAACACAAGGATTGCACACGTGTGCTCACAATACTCAAACACACAACACCCAAATTTTCGTAGTCAGGGATTGCAAAATTTTTTTGAAAGAGAAACAGTCTCAAGTGGCAACCACAGAAAGCTTGTGTAGTATGTAGTATATGCCTCTAATTAAAATCTGATCTCAATCATGTACGCACTAGATGGGTTTAGGGAAGCCACTATTTTTTCTGATCCAGACTTCTTCATTTGGAAAACAGAGATAGTAATATTAGACTGTTTTACAGGATTGTTGTGAGGATTAAAAGAAAGTGTTGTAAACATTCATATTATTATGAATCACAGCAGATGATTAAGGAGACAAAAATATATAAATCTATAGCTCTGCTAGACAGCACTTAACAGAAGCACAGGTAGTACTGTGCCCAGAGCTCAGAAACTGCTCACGCTAATGAAATTCCCTATCGCAAAATGCGCCTAGAACAATGAGAGTTTTGAGGTGGTCTTACTACCACCTTAGTAAGAACTAGCTGGTAAGTGGGTGTTTAAAAGTTATCAGAATTATCAAAGGCTAATTGAGGAAGGAAATATAGTGATCTGGTTGGTTGGAACTGGAAGCAAACATATTGTCTCCAAGCTGGGAAGAAGGGGAGTTATTTTTCCACATGCCTTTCCGTGTTCTGAAAAGTGAAAACTGAGGCACCTTTCAAAATTAGGTGTAGTACCGTATTTTTCCCTCTATAACACACAGATTTTTTCTCCTAAAAAGGAAGGGGAAATGTCTGTGTGTGTTATAGAGCGAATGTGTGGTCCCTGGAGCCGAAAAAGCAGTCAAAAATCAAATTGCGCGTCTCCTAGAAGGGAAACCTGAAAAGAAGAAGTGGCTGCTTTCCTGCATTCTGCCTCAGGGTCTTACTGCCCACCCTCCTCTGTTTCGTTGCTGTGTTTGCTGAAACGGAACAAAGAGCAGGGAAAGCCCCTCCCCTCCAGGGAAGGAGAGGGGAAAGCAGAGCGTCTGTTCCTTCTAATTCCTCTCTGTGCTCTGGTGCTGCTGGGGGAGAGGGAGAGAGAGGGGGGAGGGGGAGGGAGAGAGAGGGGGGAGGGAGAGAGAGGGGGGAGGGAGAGAGAGAGAGAGAGATATGGCTGGCTTGGGTGGGGGGAAACTTTTGCCTTTCTTTCCTCCCTCCGTTAAATCCCTCTCCTGCATTCTTAGCCAGCTGCTTCTCTGTACACCCCTCTCATGTCCCTTCTTTGTTTTTCCTTCGCTCCCCACTTAAAATGTGGTTACAAAGCATAGATCCACATGGATCCTCAGGATCTTTGCATTGGGTCACTCCAAATTCACCATCAGATCACAAAGCATGTCCATGGCTACAGCCTGCCCCCCCAAAATCACGCACCCACTGTTGCCTGGGGCTGCAATGGTGCAAAAACGTGGTTAAAAAGCATGGATCCTCAGGATCTTTGCATTGGGTCACCCCAAATTCACCATCAGATCACATAGCATGTCCATGGCTACAGCCTGCACCAAAAAAATCACACACCCACTGTTGCCTGGGGCTGCAATGGTGCAAAAATGTGGTTACAAAGCATGGATCCACAGGGATTCTCAGGATCTTTGCATTGGGTCACCCCAAATTCACCATCAGATCACATAGCATGTCCATGGCTACAGCCTGCACCAAAAAAATCACACACCCACTGTTGCCTGGGGCTGCAATGGTGCAAAAATGTGGTTACAAAGCATGGATCCACAGGGATTCTCAGGATCTTTGCATTGGGTCACCCCAAATTCACCATCAGATCACATAGCATGTCCATGGCTACAGCCTGCACCAAAAAAATCACGCACCCACTGTTGCCTGGGGCTGCAATGGTGCAAAAACGTGGTTACAAAGCATGGATCCACAGGAATTCTCAGGATTTTTGCATTGGGTCACCCCAAATTCACCATCAGATCACATGTCTGTGGCCACAGCATGAAGCCCAAAAATGATACATCCACTGTTTCATTCAGAATGTTTTTCCCCTTGTTTTCCTCCTCTAAAAACGATGTGCGTGTTATGGTCAGGTGCGTGTTATAGAGCGAAAAATACGGTATATCAAGAGATGTTGAGAGGCTACTAGTAAGGAGAAATTAAAGTGTCAGTTCATGAATCACAACTGTCCAAATGCCTCAAATAGGATTTAGGAAAAAGCCAGTCAGTGGAAGGAAAGCACAAATAATGGAAAACTTGCATTTTCAGTTCTCAACATGCTACGCGGTCCAGCCATGCCCAGGAAGCTCAGTTAAACATCAAGAGAGCTGTGGACTCAAAAAGGTTGAAAACCTCTGGTCAAAAGTGTCTAGCCTGCCTGAAAATAAATCTGGATGTCTGAACAAGGAATAATAAACAGGTTGTCTGAAGCACCCAGTGTATAACTATACCGGTAACACAGGATAACTAAGACTTCATGCATCTGATGAAGTGGACTGTAATCCAGGAAGGCTTATGGCCATAATAAATTTGTTAAGTCTTCAAAGTCCCACAAGCATTAAAAAAAAATACTTATACTACTGTGGGTCCCAATCAAAGGGGCTCACTCCTAGGAAAGTGCATAGATAACTGCCTGCATAACTTTCGAGTAAACGTGTACAGGATCGTGCTTGCTATTCACTTCCTTAGAACGTTTATTATAATTCCAGCACTAATTAAACAGAGGTAGATTAAAAAAAATAAAATAAAATAGATTTAAACTCGACAGCCAGAGAGAGAGAGACCAGCTCTTCTCAAGCCAAGACGCCGGTGATGGCACAGAGACCCTTCCTCCATCCCAAAAAATACTTCCATAGAGGTTCGTGGAAAACCACGAGCACCCCATAAGTCCACGATCCCCCCTCCCCCCGCGGGAAAGGCCTCACTCCGGCGGCTGTATAAATCCAACCCCCACCCACCGGGGGAAGGGGGGCCCGAGTCCGTCCTCCTCACCTTCCCCCCGCCCAGCTCAGTGCGGCCACGCACCCGCCTCATGCCCGGGATCGGGAGGGCGCTGAGGGGCCCCCTTCCTCAGGGCAGGCCCTTCTGGACCAAAGGCTCATCGGCGCGGGTCAGGCCGCGGGGCCCGTCTCCATGGCGACAGCAAGGGCAGCGGCCCGACTCCTCCCCCATCCTTCCAAGCCCCGCCCCGCCCCGCCCCTCGCTCCCTGCCGCTCGCAGTTTCCTCAGCTCTCCCCCAGGTAGCCCGCCCCCTCCTGGCAGGCACAGGGTACTTCAGCTCTCGCCGCGAAAACAACGGGCGTATCCGGCGGCTTCATTTTTTTGGCACCCGAAAGTCCTAATGCTCCTTGAAGGACAACGGGCTCCTTATCACGCTGCTCGCTTCGAAAGAAGACTCGTTCGTTCCTCACAGCCCCACTCAAATCTCGTTTCAAATACAGAGGGGACCAACGCCTCCAGATTGAAGCAAAAGGCACACCAACTCCGGACCAAAAGTGCCCAAAGAGAAAAGTTTCTTCTCCTACTCATAATACAGTACCCAGAGCTTCTGGACATGCAATAAAGCCGAGTGTCTGAAGATTCAGGAGACCCAAAGGAAAATGCTTCCTCACACAGCACGTAGTTGTCAGTCATATGGCTGTGGGGTGGGGTTTTTTAAAGTTGGAATATATACTTTTGTTTAGATTTTGTGTTAGTATTTATTGCATTTGTATCCCACGTCTTCCTTCAAGGAGCTCAAGGTGGAATACACAGATTTCCTCCTCCAATTCCTACAACCCTGTGAGGTAGGTGAGGATGAGAGTGAGTGACTGGCCAAGGTCACTCAGTGAGCTTCATGGTCAAGGATGGATTTGGTCTCCCAGGTCCTACTCTGACACTCTAATCCAGGCACCCCCAAACTCTGCCCTCCAGCTGTTTTGGGACTACAACTCCCATCATCCCTAGCTAACAGGACCAGTGGTCAGGGATGATGGGAACTGTAGTCCCGAAACATCTGGAGGGCCGAGTTTGGGGATGCCTGCTCTAACCACAATACTGCACTGATTGTCTACAAGGGAACTTCCATTTGTAATATTTCATTTCCTCATCTTTTAAGAATACTTTATTTGCTTTCTGCGTTGGCTGCAAATTCTCTTTGCACTTTTGTTGCTCCTTTTATGCGTAATGTTTATTTTGATACTAAAAAGGATACGCTGTTCAGTTGATAATGGTGTTTTACAGAAAATGGTCTCTTTTTTTGTATTTGCTGTTTATTAAAGATGTTTTAACCCATGTTGAAAACCGTTTATTTTGCTTAGCTGGTATAGAAATTGATTAAATAAATGGAATTCACTAGCACAAGTTGTAGTGATGGTCTCCAACTTGGTTGGCTTTAGAAGATAAGTCAAATTTATAGAGAATAATGGATACTAGCCACACAATGGTTGTGGGTCTACCTCCATAATATTGGAGGCAGTATTTTGTTGGAGATATCAGTTGCTGGGAATCACAAGCAGACTTGCTTATGTCCTGCTTATCGCTTCCCATAGGGAACTAGTTAGCCACTGTGAGAACAAGATGCTGGAGTAGAGGGCCCATTGGCCTGATCCGACAGGACTCTTGTTCTTAAAGTGACACTTTTTCTTCCATGTCACTCATGTATCTCAGAATATCAAAGACACAGTTGCCTCTGAATTTATGCAGAAAGTCTTGCACCCCCTCCACGCACCCACCCACCCACCTGAAATTAAATGACAGGACTTCTGTGGTCTAGCACAGGGGTGGTCAGCTTTAGAGTAACTCCCTAAGGGGGTTGCATCAGCAGTGGGCAAAGCCAGAGACAAAGAGTGTTCTGGATTAAGTAATCTGGAATAGACTCCTGATTCAGCTTTCACAAGACAAAAGTCCCAGTCCTGTGCTAGTCTACTCAGATGTAAGCCACACTGGGTTTCATGGTATTACTCTCAAATAGATATACAGAATTTGTTTGTTTGTTTGTTTGTTTGTTTGTTTGTTTGTTTGTTACAGCTATTGTTCTGGAAAGAAAGTGAAAGCTATTTCTTTTTTACTTTAGTGTGCTATACAAACAGGTATGGTAGAAGCATACCAGCTTGTTTTCAGATAGCTAAGGAAAATCATCCTTTCCCTACAACCAGGGGGAAAGTTGTTACAAAATCAATTTATGTTTATCAAATAAAATAATGATGCAATTGTTCTCAAACTACATAGAAAAAAATGGAGAGGGAACTCACTTAAACAAGAAAAATGAGGAACAGAACAGGAAGGAACTCTGATGAAGCAGAAGAATAGGGTAGTTTCAGGTGATGGACGCTGCATAAAATGAGATTGGGGGCTGTTTCTAGCCCCTTGGAGTGCTGGTTGCTGACCTATGCTCTAGCACTTTTCTTACAAACTGAATACTTATTTGGTAAGAGTAGATATATGAATGTTATCCACATGTACACAACACGTGTGAATACTGTCTCAAAATACTTGTTTCTGTTCCTTTTGTACAAAATCATAAAACGAGTTCATAAACCTGGTATCTACAAACATGTTGAATTTAAACTTTTTTAAAGAGCAATTTCCCTAGGCAATAAAAGTGGTTTTTAGAGTTCCATATTATCTCAACAATTTATTCTGAAGGTTGTACTTACATTAAATGACTAAAAAGCTTCCATTGTGGCTCCAGTAAGGTTATACACACAGACGCTTCGTTTTTGCCTGAAAACCAGGACACTCTGTCAAATGCAAAAGCTTGCATACCTTCACCAGAAAAGGCCCCAAATGAAGAAAAAAGCCAACAACTTCCCTCTTGGATTACTGCATTTCTTTCATTTAGGCTGTACTGGACTCCATTCTCTCTCTTGAGGCAGCAGCACTGATGGAAACTGACTGGCTGGGAAACATGAAGAAATCTCTAAATAGAGCTACTGGAGTAAATCCAAAACACTGGAAGAAACCTAATGTGCAAAATATTTAAAAACAAGTGGATTGCCACTCCCTTTCTGGCCTATGACGATGTGGAAGCTGTGCAAGACCACACCCTATCCAGCCTTCAAAATAAAAACCCCATTTAAAAGTTGAAATATACAGAGAGAAATAATGGAGTACGTATTTTCCTTGGAGAAGGGGAGGGTACTGAAGGGTAGACATTGAACTGGGCTAGCAAGCTTTAGTCAGGCGACAGACAAGGGAAGTTGTATTTTAAGGAACAGACGTCATCCTTCCTTTTTTCTTTATCTTCAGTGTTCCCCTTTCCTTCTCTAACCAGATGCTACTTCCAATTTGGGTCATGAGGTGGATGAAACCCACCCCCCATTCCTATCTGCTTCTTTTTTAAGAGTGTTTCTAGCATATGCAAGATACGAGACAAAATGTTCAGGCAGTATTCTCATGTTTTGTGAGAAATCAGGCCACTCTCCCCTTTTCATTTGTTTTTCTTCTGCTCCACCACAACCCCAGAAAAATTCCTGCAGACCCCCATAATGTGAGAATGCACCCTCCCCAAATCTCTACTTCCTGTTCCTTCTGATCGTATTTTCAGGGTAATGGTGCACCTAAATGCTTTTCTCCCTCCTGTTCTCAGCATCTTATCTATCTACCTATCTATCTATCTATCTATCTATCTATCTATCTATCTATCTATCTATCTAAATTGCATCCTGCCCTTTGGGATACAAATCTGTCCAAGGCAGCTTACAAGGAATATTAAAAAGTCACCAGGATATTTCTCACAGGGCAGTTGATCATAGATCTTATTTGGGCGAGGATGGAAAAAGTTCAGTAAGAGCAGGCCATGAGGTGGTCTTTGCTGCCTCTCCTGAAATCCTTCCTGCAGGGCAGCTGATGGAGATCACCTTGGAGAATGTCCAGCAGTTTGGCTGAGCGCAGGAAGCGTCTGATGTCTCCAATGCCCTCAAGCAACTTGGCCTCACACTCCAGTCAGCTGGGGCTGGGGGTGGAGCAGCGAGCTGGGGGTAGTGGGTCCACATACCCTAGCATGGTTGCTTCCAGTTGTTGTCTTCCAGATGCAGGGCTATGTGCTAATATTTCTGCTGTAGGAAGGTAGGGTGCTACTTCTGTGAGGCTTTCACCCATCCTGCCCATGTCCTCTTGCAAAACAGCTCCCCTCACCACTCTGCCCTGAATTGGGGGCTAGATGCCACCAGTAAGGTATACTAAGCGCCTCTCCCTAAGCAAAGCCCCCTGAAGACATTCCTATGAAGCCAAAGTGGAGAACCAGCAGGAGGTCACCTCCACCTTCTGTTGTTGCTGGTTTATTTTAAGGGGGAGGCTGTCAGGCCCTCTGTCCCCTCCCGCTGCAGGAAGCAGCTTCAACCCCAGTCTCATTCTTGTTCCCTGTCTTCGCTCCAACCATCCTTCCTCTTCCTTGCTTGGAGATACTGCTGGTTCTTGCCATTAGTTTAACTTGCCCCCCTGTCCCTGCTTCCAAGGAGGCTCTAATAGCCTTGTGCCAAAGAATAAATACATTTCCAGGAGTGCTGCAAATCCACAACACACAAAGATTTGAAAAAGGGATTTCCAGCTCCTTCATCAAAGGACGTCAGATTCACAAGAAGCTAGTGCAGGGTCTTTTGGGTAGTGGTGCTAGGTTTCTGAAATTCACTGCAAAGGGAGGCCCATCTAACCTCATCAGTTCAGCTTTGTTGTAATATAGAGGACAGGGAGGTGTACAGTTGTGTATGAAATACATACATACCACCTTTCAGCCAGAGGTTCCTACCTGCCAGTTTAAAAATAAAAATACACCAGGATTTAAATGAGAACTTCTTTTGAACACCTCAACTAGCCTCTTATTCTCTTTGCCTAAAATGGGATGTGATCTTTTGTGAACTCTGGCTTTAATTATTGTTTTGACTGTTGAAGTTTATTGCTTGTTTTGTATTTTGGTTTTATTTACTGTGCCCACTTAGAAATGGGTCAACAAATGTGAAAGGTACAAGTTGTCATGATATAAAATCAACTTCAGCCACAAGCACTCTCATAGACTCTTATAGCCTTTTGGGTTTTTTTAATGAACCATTTCTTAAAACTCTGCAGTGCCTCTGCCCTTAGATTCATATTACAGCATCACTTTATAAAGATATTTACACACCTCCAACATCCAAGAGGTCCCCTCCCCACTTGCCACAAAGCAGATGAAGGCCATGTATCTGCCTGGCGACACTTCCCCTGAAACAATTGAGCCTTATAGCGCAGATGGAGAACCTGTGAACCTCCAGGTGCTGCGAGACTCCAAATCCCATCAACCCCAGGGAACATGGCCGATGGTCAGGGATATGGGGAGATGGAGTTTGGCAGCAACTGGGGGAGACACAGATTCCACAGCCCTGCCTTATAGTGAACTGCTGTCACAGAAGGGGAGGGTCAGCAGAGAGAAGAAACCCCTGACGTTTCTGATTGGTTAAAAAGAAATCACATCCCTGATAAGCAGCCACATGGAGACAACAGGTGGCATGATATCTATTTCCATGAGCACAGCTAAAAACGCTTCATCTGACGGCGTTCCTGCCGACGCTGCTTCTTTTCGTTGGGCTCCTGGTTGGCGGCTGAAGAATCTGCAGTGAGCCAAGGCCCCAGGATGTTAACCCAGAGGAGATAGAGTGCTCGACCCGGAGCCTGCAAAAAAAGAGAGAGGCAAAGATCTTTTTTTTACAGATCCTTCAGGTATGAAGCAACCCAAGTTACAATATATATATATATATATATATATATATATATATATATATATATACCAATAACTATTTTCACACCAGTGTGGTATTCTATTAGTCGCTATAAATAATAGGTGGTCTGAAGCCATGTTCCTTTGTCATTGCATGCAAAATGAAGTCTGACCAAACAAAGTAAAAGTTATTTATCGTCGTGTTTTTTCTTCTCACCATTATTTCATAACCCAATTTTTCCATAAGCGTGAACTTCCAGGCCTGAACTTCTTTAACAAGATTGAGCAGCCCGACATTAATTCTCATTTCTCAAAGCTACCCCTTAATCTCTATAGGACAGCATTAGAAGGGCAGTTGATTCAACATTTCTCCTTGCACCTGGAATCTGGAGAAAAACTGTGACTTTTATTCAAACATCGTAAGATGTTGGATCAAGCCATAGACCCATCTAGTCCAGCATGCTGCTCTCACAGGTGAACCAAACACCTGCACCAAAAATTCCCAGCAAACTGGTATTCTGAGCTTTATTGCCTCCAACAGCAGACATGGTATTTACAAGACTACCTCTTTGCAGAAATGACCTTTTACAGTCCTCTCCCAATTATTCATTTCCAAAAAAAGAAGAAGAATAAAACATTGTTTTGAACACAGATAAGAATATAAGGTTGATCCAGGCAGGTAGCAGCTGGGATCTGCAGACACAGTGGAAAAGGAAAGTTAGAGGTTCATTATGTACCAACAATGGAGCTAGAAAGACTCACCAAGAGCCAGAAGTACCACACATAGAGGGAAAAACAGCTGAGGACTTGGATTATGGCTGTAAGCAAGATCACATCCTTCAGATGCCTGAGGATAAACAAGAAGAAGCTGGTGTTTACTGGTTCAGAGCATAAAAGCCTTGCCTAGCCTATGGTCCCAAAACCTTTCACTAGCAGGAAGAGCTACAGAAAACCATCTCTGCCATAGAGACTGGAGGAGAGGGGCTGAAGGGATGGCATGGGAGTGGTGGTGGTCTGAATATGTGTGTTCCAGAAATAGCCTGGTTAAAAACAACAAGAAATATGACTGCTATTTGATGCTGGCGCGTAAGGTTCACTAATCTATAGGAATAACAATTCAAAAACCTTATTGCTCACTAGGGAGCAAAATGCTGCTCCTTTTGGCTTCACCTCCCTAAACACCTCCCTTAAGCGGCCACTCTGCTTTGCTGTCCTTCACAGTCGCCTCTAGCGATGCCACTGATGCTGGAAGTACCGGGGCAACAAAGGCATCTGGTATAATATTATCTGAGAACAGCCAAGGAAAATGTGAACTTTGAATCTGAATAAATCTATTATCCCACAGCTCATAAATCCCAGTTCTAAATGCATAACTGAGCTCCTTGGAGGAAATTCAAATCTTCATTTTTACAATCAACGATCATCATATACTTTTTAATCTATATTAAGCATCATCAAGTCCATTCAGATTTCTAAAGTTATTTGTAATTTGTTTGCACCAACTTGGATGACAAATGGCAGAAAGGACAAGGAGTGAGAACGGCAACGTGTTTTAGGGGACAGTGAGAAGGAAAGACTTAGGAACTTCATTTTTCTTAACCACTGGGTGTACACAAGGAGGAAGGGCCCTGTTCCCCCCCCCCCCCGCAGTTTCTCAGTGAAGGAGCTGGAGAACAAAGCTCTGAGAAGCAGCCAATGGCTCCCCAAAGACACCAGTACCTTTATATGATTCCTGCTCAGGGGTGAAGGAGATCTGTGTATGCACTCAGGCAGCAGATCCTGCTCACCTGGACTTGTGTAGTGTAGACACTCACTCTGCCATCCCCTGCTCCATATTCAGGTCAATTCCACCATCTGCAAGGCTACCGTCATCCGCAAAAGAAGGCTTTGCCATGGAGCTCATTGAGCGGTAACTGGCCCCGTAGATCATCAAACTGAACACAAATGCAATCTACAAGGAGAAGACAAAAATCAGCAAGGTAAAGTTACCCAGATGGTACTGGGCTCCAACTCTCATCACCTCTGACACCACTGGCTATGCTTGGTGTGACCACTGGGAATTGGGAGTCCAAAAACATCTGTAGTGTGACAGGTTAGCCATTCCTGGACTAAAGCATTTGGAGCCTTTTCAAGTCATAGAACCACAGAACTGTAGAGACAAAAGGGACATTGTAGCACTCTTTCAACTACAGCATGTGTCCAGCTTTTGCTCAACTTAGGAATGAAGGACATAGTGGGGTGAGGAGAAGAGGAGGACATGATAAAAGCTTTATAAAATTATACACAGCATGGAGAAAGTGAAAAAACTGAATGGCAGAAGATTCTGGACAAACTGCCTCCTCACACATGCACACTTAACTTGCATCAGTGTCAAAAGATGCGGTGATTGCCACTGGCTTAAATGGCTTTTTATGGTCAAGAAGGCGGTTTGTGCACATGCTGTAGTAGGGGGAAGTGAGGGGCAGATGGGGCTCGTCAACCTGGGAAGGTAGTTCATCTAAGTGAAGGAAAACTGATCCTAAATTTCTGCTGCCTTGTGGGGTATCTTTGGGAGAAGAAAAGGCTACGGAGTAAAGACTACACAAATCTAGAATGAAGTCCCTAAGATGGTTGGATGGTGCCTTGTATGCCTCCTTCTGGCAACTCTTGCCAGAAATGCATTGCTCTGCTTTCCTTTGAACCACATCAGCAAGGCTGAGAGGAGGGTTTTGTTATCTGGGCAGCCGAAGACCTCAATACACACTGACCAGGCTTGTACCTCAGAGAGGTCACATAGGTGCTGCTAACACTATGCTGAGCTAGATGGGCTCAATCTTCTAACTCAGTATATGGCTTCATATGGTAATGATACAGTATTTTTACTAAGTCGGTATAAATTTCATTACAGTGGTACCTCGCAAGACGAATGCCTCGCAAGACGAAAAACGCGCAAGACGAAAGAGTTTTCCGTTTTTTGAGTCATTCCGCAAGACGAATTTCCCTATGGGCTTGCTTCGCAAGACGAAACGTCTTGTGAGTTCTTGCGAGTTTGTTTCCTTTTTCTTAAAGCCGCTAAGCCGTTAATAGCCGCTAAGCTGTTAATAGCCACTAAGCCGCTAAGCCCCGTGCTTCGCAAGATGAAAAAACCGCAAGACGAAGAGACTCGCGTAACGGATTAATTTCGTCTTGCGAGGCACCACTGTATTTTCAGGGATAAATGAAGGGGCTGGGAGACAACATGGTTTTGGATTGCACTTCCCTCAGGAGATGATAATTTATACTATCAGAGGATACCACCTTCCCCAACGTAGTTCCCTCCAGACATTTTGGACTCACCCAACTCCAGGCAGTGGCTGTTGCATAGAAGACCACAAAGTTAACAATTCCATAAATTGCCTGAAATTAAGGGAAGCAAAAGTCAGAAATCACATAAAAGGGAAGACACAAAGAATAATTTTGAATCTTCTTGCATCAAAAACATGAATGTAGTATAAATAAGTTCTGAAGGTGAGTGCCACTGCAGCCCAAACAACACTGTGGACACACAAGAGAGAGGAGGCAACAGACTAGGGGAAACCCCAACTTTTTCAGAAGCACACAAAAATCCATTAGGAAAAAAAGCTGGGGTGGAAGGGAAACCCACAGAACAGCCCAATGAGTGCTGTGTGAGCTATGGAATACTTTCTGACTGTTTGGGACAGGGAGGGAAAAACTGGGGTGGGGGAGTGGGAAAGGAGGGGGAATGAACTGGGAACACTCCACACTACAAAGTTTTATTGCAGGTTCCACAAGTCTGATCTAAATCTGAATGAAGCCACACTGGTGAAACCCAAACCCACCGTTCCATCTTCAGGCACAGCAGTTTATGAAGTGACAACTTCATACTAAGTTCCTTCCCTCCCAGACAAATATGGACACAGGCTGTCTTGATGCTATTGATAGCTAAGGGTTGTTTTTGGTTGTTTTTTTTAGAAAGAATGACGAGCAAAGGCCTATGGAGTAGCTACTTTAGAAGAACAGAATAGTTAAGATAGGATCTGAAAGGGCTCAGGACAGAGTATATCCATTCCACCTTCCTCTCCCTGGTTATTCCAATAAAAAACAAACCAACCCTGTGAGATGGGCAAAGCATCATCTCCAACCTCCCCTCTGATCAGCCCAGTGATTGACTGTGTGTTAAAAACAAATGGTTTGGATATAATGTGCATTTTAAAAACAATAATGTAAACAGCAGCTGCAGGATTGGGACTGTGGCATAAACAAGCTTTTGGTTTCTGCTTTGCTTTTATATTTACCCTTGTGCCATAGTCCCACCACAAGCCACCCTTCCAATGCTGTCCTTTGCCCTGGCAGGAGATCTCCTATTGGCACCAACAACATGTGTATTTTAATGAACTGAATAGAGTGAAAGATTACAAGTCATGGGGTGTGCAGTATGTGTATATGAAGTTAACAATACCTAGCTTATTATTTTTTAGTTGCTATTTTGTTAATGTTGTTAATATTGTTTTATAGATTCTAAATGCCATATTGATTTGTTAATCATATAACATGACTTTTGCTGCAATCATGACATTTATCTTACTTTTTATTTCTGTTTGGTTAATAGTGTTTTACAGGTGATAATTATTTTATTAATGATTTGCTAATTAATATGATTTATGCTGTATTTGTGATGTTCTATTACAGGGGTCAGCAAACTTTTTCAGCAGGGGGTCGGTCCACTGTCCCTCAGACCTTGGGGGGGGGCAGACTATATTTTTTGGGGGGAAATTGAACGAATTCCTATGCTCCACAAATAACCCAGAGATGCATTTTAAATAAAAGCACACATTCTACTCATGTAAAAACACGCTGATTCCTGGACCATCCACAGGCCAGATTTAGAAAGTGATTGGGCCAGATCCAGCCCCCGGGCCTTAGTTTGCCTACCCATGTTCTATTATGTTGTTATTTATTGTTTGTAAGGCGCTTTGAGATTCATCTGAATGAAAAGCAGTACAGAAATGCAGCAAATCAAATCATCAACAGCTTCCCTCCCATGGCAAACAGCAGCTTCAGGGCACAGGGTAAGGTGGGGGGCAGAGAGGCAGTGACAGGAGGCTGGTTTGTTTGGACTGGAGCCTACAACAGAATAGTTAAACCCCATTGCCCCACAGTTCTGATCATGCACCTCCCCTGCCCTCTGACTGCTTTTTGCAGTAATAAAAAGGTGCATGCTGAACATGTTGCTTGGCTCAGTTCAGGGATTTGAATTCTGAATTTCCTAGGTTCTGGCCCTGATTATCACTAAATCACATTGCCTCCAACCATCACCTAGTCTCAAGCACCCCAGGTAGGCAGGATCTGCCACATGCAAGCTTCACTACGGAATGGCTCACACTCAGACTAGAAGGATTGGGGGGGGGCAGGGGAAGGCTGATAATTCTTTCCATGAAGAAACTGAACTGTCAATCAAAAAGAAAAGGAGACTGGCTTTCCAGCAGCTATGCAGGCCCTTGAACTCCATGTTACGTAGGGCAGGGATGGGCAGTAGTCCAAATCCAGTGCTCACCCATATAATATCTGTTCCCCTATCTCTCCCACCCTGACATTTTAGTCTTAGAAGTGGTATCTGACAGCTTGCAGCATGTGAGGTATCAGTTCTTACTCCTTTGGGCCTTGCACAAAGTAAAAAGGGAGGGAAAGACACCTAGCAGGTAAGCTATTCAGAACTAAAGGTTGTTTGTTTGTTTTTTAGAACTGCAAATACTTTCTGCCCAAAATATCCAGGCTGGCCTTGTCCACTGTATAGAATCTATACACACAGAGCATCACACACTTACATTAGCTCCCAAGATGATCCGCAGATAGAACTTGAGGGTATCCTTGTTTTCTTCAAATATCTGCTTTTTACCTTTGGTTCCCACCTTTCCCTTTGGCTGAAAAAATTGAAAAATAGAGATTGAATCAAATGATTGAATCAAATGATAGAGGGATTGAATAATTTAAAAAAAGAATTACCCTTATTTTCTGATCTTTCACAAGAGCCTGGGTGAGTTATTTGCTCTCTTGCACAACAAGGTTAGTGAAATAGTTCAAGGCTGTGAGATTTGAATCCAGGTGACTCCTACCCAAACCCAACACTCTAGACTTCTGAATTGCAGAGGAGAGTAGAACCAGCAAAAAAACTAAAACTGAAGTGGCAGTGTTCCGAAATGGAGACGGGGCAAACAGACGAAGAATATGCAATTGTTACAATTACAGAACTGTAATATTAAAATGGGAGAGAGTATTTACCTTAAGTAGTCTAGGTTCCAACAATTCCACACGGTTTCTCAGCAGCATTATTTACTACATCTTGCTGCCCAGTTACAACCTTAAGCCCATTAAAGTACTGTACATATAACAGGAGTAATCACACATTCTTCCTCTTTCTACTTATACCTCTATTCCCCCCCCCCACCCCGTCTTCGCTTGTTTCCATGTGTCTTTTAAAATTGCATGCAAATTTGGGGGCTGGCCTGTCACGCCAGTTCTCTGTGAAGTGCCACATAGACGGCACCACGTTAAAAAATAAAAATAAAAATAAAATAAAACTGCATAGAAAAGGGAGAAATATGCAGAGATGAAAGCTGATCCTGAAACGGGGGTGTAAAAATATCGAGGGCTGCATCCGAATACGTCGCACATGACATACACCAGCTGACATAAATGGAGTCAACTCCATTGATTCCAACGGTTCTCCTCTAAGTATGATTTAGCCAGAGAGAACCCACAACCTTCTTCCGACCCCGATCCGTGCCAGGCTTGGCCCCCGCACACAGTAAACCCCACTCCACACGCTCGAAAGCTCTCCACGCTCGGGCCCCTTCACTCACCGCCATGGTGGCTCTACGGCGAGTCCCAACGACAGGCAGACAGAAAACCCACCAAGTCAGCACAGCAAGACTTCCGGCACAGGGATTACTACGTCATCGCTCGGGCCAGACGGGGACAACAAACGTCTGTCCTTGGAGGACTACAACTCCCGAAAAGCAACGCGCCGTCGTCATGGAGAGACGAGGAAGCTGAGGAGGGGAAAGGGGCGGGGCGGGGAGAAGGAATGGGGGCGTGGCCTGGCCGTTGACCTGCCGGCTTTACTGTACAGTACTTTTGTTTTCTGCTTTTCCCGCAAGGTCGAGCTCCGGGGAGCTATGGAGGCATGCGAGCTGCCTATGGAGGTAAGGAGCAGGGGAAGAAAAGAGGCTGCTACTAATGATCGCACCAGCTTTGCAAGGGGATTGGAGGGGGGCGCAAGTCTTAACTCAACACGCGTTGGTGCGCGCAGACATGTCTACAAACACGTGTCGGCGTGTAATTGTTTTCCTCCTGCCTGGTACTCTGCTTCACACACGCCCTCTCATTTGTCATATGGAATACTTGCCTCTTTAATAGCTTCCCCTTTGCCCTGCGGTTTTATTTATTAGTAATCTGGGAGGCTGCCTTACGCGGAGTCAGAGAACTGCTCTCCATGTAGCTCAGTATTGTCTGCACAGACTGGCAGTAGTTCCCTAGAAGCAGAGGCGGATCTTTCTCAGCCCTCTCTGATGATGCCTGGACTTTAATCTGGCATCTTCTGCATGTTGTTCTTGTTGCTCTTCAGGTACCTAGCCCGCAGCTTATCTGTTGTAAACCTTGGTTCAGAAGCTTTAAAAGATACCACATGATTGACTGATTTTTAATTAACGTAGAAAAGCTGTTCCAGGGAAGTGGTTTCAGGATGGTCACAAGTACCAGCCACTCAGTGCTGTGAAGGGTGCTGAAAAACGAAAGAATTTGTTTCCCCCCGGAATTTTCCACTTGAACAGTATTCAAATAATGTGGTTCTGTGTGCGTGAGAAGCAGCCTGAATAAGGAACCAAAATTACCCCAAAGTAAGATTTGAACCATCCTGAGTCATACATCCCTGCCACTTGGAGACTATTACCTCTAGGATACTAGTATTCTGCCTGGGCCACAAATTGCAGTACAGTACTCTCAGCTATGAGGGACGCAGGTGGCGCTGTGGGTTAAAGCCTCAGCGCCTAGGACTTGCCGATCGAAAGGTCGGCGGTTCGAATCCCTGCGGCGGGGTGCGCTCCCGCTGCTCGGTCCCAGCGCCTGCCAACCTAGCAGTTTGAAAGCACCTCCGGGTGCAAGTAGATAAATAGGGACCGCTTACCAGCAGGAAGGTAAACGGCGTTTCCGTGTGCGGCTCTGGCTCGCCAGAGCAGCGTTGTCACGCTGGCCACGTGACCCGGAAGTGTCTCAGGACAGCGCTGGCCCCTGGCCTCTTAAGTGAGATGGGCGCACAACCCCAGAGTCTGTCAAGACTGGCCCGTACGGGCAGGGGTACCTTTACCTTTACCTTTACTCTCAGCTATGATGCTCCTTTTCTTGTCTATCACAGGAGATCTATGGCCTAGGGTTGCCCCATGGTTATTTTGGGGTACAAATCCCACTTCATTTGTAGTGGCAAGAAAATAATTTACTTGGCATGGAGACATCATATATTAATAACACAGTGTGTGCAAGCAAAGCTTTAGACGGGGCTTGATGCTCCAGTATTTCCTACAGATAGATTATGGTTGTGGAAGTGCATGATAGGGAATACACCCCACCCCCCAGTCCTTTATTCATAGGTGTGTCTGCAAGAAAGACTGACTGTTTTAACACACACCCCTTCTCAAATTCAATGTACTGTACATACTTTTAGTAGACTGGGTTTGCCAGCGATAGTAAAAAGCAGAAGCCCTTATCACCTATGCAACTGCTCCAGCAGTTGGTATTCACAGTGAAAAACTAGTACCTAAACTTATTAAATGCCTATTAAATCAGTGTGGTTGGAAAGGGGAGGCGAATGATTGCCAGAGTCAGTTTTGTAGGGAACCTTGGTTTTAAGGAAATAAATTGTAGTGAACTGAGCTTAGATCAGGGAAAAGGTTGTCGGATCAGTAGAGAGAGGGATAGACTCTAAGAGTAAGGGACAGCAAACCTAACTTAGGACAAGTTCATGCATTTGAGGAAGTCACTTTTTTCTTATCCGCACTCCCTCCTGCATGTGAACTCATTTGGAAAAGCCTGGACAAGAAGATACAGATTGTATGTAGATATAGCTCTCAATATCAAGGAGCCATTTCTGGGATAAATTCCAGAGGGGTAGTAATACTATTCTGCTAGAAGCACAAAAAGGTGTATTTCTGTGCCAGTTCTGGAACAAGATTAAAAGAGGTCTATATCAGCAATCTCAAGAATACCTGGTGTCGAATACTCACCACCTACCGTATTTGAGTATTGGGTACCTTGCCCAAGAAGGAGGTCTGTATTAGGGACTGGCTTATAGTTACTGCAGCCCTGAGGACCCAAGGATGACTTTTGCAGTAATATCCTCACAGTCACTTATTTCAAGGCGACTGGGGCTGCCCATTCTTGTAAAAAGCAATTCATCACTAGATGTTATTAGCCATAATGGGCAAGGAACCAGCCAACCAGCAGCTGCTGTATGTCTCCCAACACCATGTCCACAGCCTGAGGTCTTAGTAACCAAAACTCATCCAATAAAACATGACCAGCTTCCCCAGATTCTACTACAGAATTAGCTGTGCTCAAGTAGAAATGAATGTGAGAAATTTATGAGAATTTTTTTCCTTTAAATGTTTGGCAAACATGTCACGGCATGCATTTAAGGGTTCCTTCCATATTGTCAAATGCTCCATGAAACTGTTACGAGAATTATAAGGTCTAAGATATAAAATAAATGTTCATAAATGTACCAGGCAAACACATACATAAATATATAAACCACATGTCTGAAACAGTACAGGAAAACAGTCCTAAAGCCATTTTGTCTCTTTCAGTGACCTCAAATATTCCTCTGCAGTTTGGATGGAAATGGGAAAAGCCTCCCCATTGTCTCTGTACTCACAAATCCTGCTTTAAGGGCACATTTTTGTATGAATAGGGTGAGTCTGTGACCTGGACTCAGGAATTAAGTATTTACAGTATCATCACAAAATAATGGCCAGGCTATCCAGGTAAACCCATTAAGAAGTTTCCTGCCAGACAGGATTCTGCTGTAGACCGCCCCTTCTGTGATAGGCTGCCCCTTCTGTGATGTATGTACGATGTATTGAGGGGGGTGGTCTTGAGCTACAGGGCTTGCACACCATTGTTCTGGGTTCCTCCTCCCTCCTGCATTGAGGGTGAGCACCCTGTTGCAACCGTTTAATAAAGATCATGCTTACTAGCTGCTTTGCTTCTCAATATTCTCTGGTTGGCCTCTGTTATTTTCTCCTACCAATAGAGAACCTACATAAGGACTCTATATGGACTCTTGGGTACCCTATAAGGGAAAAGGAGCAGTTTTTCTTATAACAAAACACAATGATGATGTTTGAAGGGCTGGCTTGTATGGTTCCCTTTAAAAACTGACTTCAGTGGGAGTTCACTTTTCCAGTGTGGTAAAAATTTTGAATGGTGGAAGTCACTCTAAAGGGGATAGAAAGAGATGATGAAGAAAATAGCTCAAATAATATGTAAAGACCCCAAATGGTGTCTTTTATCAATTTTTGATGAGTTGAATACGGACTTAATATGGGAACTACTTGTATTTTTTCTGTTTGTAACTTCTCATTTGACCATATCCCAGGGCTGGAAGGAATCCTCACGTTTTTCATTAAATATTTGGTATAGTAAAGTAATATTTACCTTTATTTCTGGAAAATTAGCTCATAGATTAAGGGTATTTCAGGATGCAACTAAGCCTATTGATTTCACCTCCATTTGGTGGCCAATTGGTATTTATATGACAAGTCAGTTAGGGGAAGGCAAGTCCAGATGAAATATGGTTTTATTTAGTATCCATAACTTTCATTTTGTATTATCTTTGCATCAGGCCAGTTTTTGTTTTAACATTTAATATATTGTGTGGTCTTTTGAGAATGTACATTATTTTATATTATTACGGCTATGAACACAGGGATTCTTAGGTACAGTTTTTCTTTTTACTCTTTTTGTTATTTTACTTTATTTTACATTTTTTACTGGACTATTTTAACTTCATAATAAAGTTTTGTTTTTTAAATGCTGTCTAGAAGGCAATTACAATTGTTTAAAAAACATAATCTCTGTAGACAAAACCATACCAACAACACAGTTTCAAGGTGGAACAGGTTTTTAAAACACAGATTATAGCTTGGGTGGTTTTTCAGTTTGTTGTTGTTTCCACCTAGGAATCCTTTTGGGTCCAAACAAATCTTGTGGTAGGAGGGAGAAGAGGGGCATGAACGAGAGACAAAAAGACAGACTGATAAAAACACAGAATATTTTGGCTGCTTTAACATCTCTGTTTATCAGAGAAGCCACCATGTCTCAGAAATTGATTTTTCAATTTCCACCTCATTAAAGAGATTTTACTCCCTGGTCTGAAAATTATTAATCTTTTCTAAAAAGAAAAGGAGGGCAACCACAGCGACATCCAAAGAAGGGCAAAATATATGTTGGCTTCTCACTGGTACATAAAAGAGAATTTATAGACTCAAAAAGCCCAATGCATCCAGTCAAAATGCCTTCTTCAGGGATGGCAATTACAAGTTTTCATGTTTCAATTTTGTACGATCAACTCCAAGGCAATCATTGACTGCTTTAATAGCCTTATAATATGCGACCTTGACAAGGGTTTTTATATGCCTGGGTTTTTATAGACAAGTTGAACTGAAAAAGCAGACGTTGCCACTTGCAGAATACTTCCTTCACCCAAGCAGGCAAAAAAGTCTGCTCTTTCATGATGAATACCTGCCCTCCCTCCCTTCTTCTTTGGCGATCACTTGTAGCCCTTAACAGAGTGTCTGTAAGTGACTGTGGAGGCCAATTCTGGATCCACATGTCCTTCCACAGTGGGGAAATAGGTTTACGGAGGGGAGTTGATCCCGGTGAGGATTTGCCAAATGTGTCTTCCTCTTAGCTCGTTTCTCCCTTTTGCATCTTCAAAGTCCATGTCGGCTTTGCTAAAGGCTATTCTCAAATTGGAGCACTCGCAGGCCAGTGTTTCCCAATTATCAGTGCTTATACTTCATTTTTTAAGATTTAGCTTGAAAGCATCTTTAAACCTCTTTTGTTGTCCACTGGCATTCCACTTTCCATTCTTAAGTTGAGAATAGAGTAGTTGCTTTGGAAGACGATAATCAGGCCTCCGAACAACATGACCAGTCCAACAAAGTTGATGTTGAAGAATCCTTGCTTTGACACTGGCGATCTTTGCTTCTTCCACTGACATTAGTTCACCCGTCTTCCCAAGTGATACATAAACATTTCACTTTACCTACTAACTTTACCTCTCTTCCAACCTCTTCCTCAACTCAGTTTACCTCAGACTTCCCATATTCCTTAAGCCAGTGAAACGATGTAATGCTTCCTTTTCTGTGGTAAAAACACTGCTCATTTATCTTGCATATTGGAAGAAGGAGTAAGCTTGTTTTCTCCTACTCTGGAGGCTAGGACTCAAACTGAAGTTACAAGAAAGGAGATTCTGACAAAACACCAGGAAGAACTTTCGGACAGTATGAGCTGTTTGACAATGGAACAGCCTCCCCCAGGAGGTTGTGGATTCTCCTTCCTTGGAGGTTGGATGGCCATCTGTCATGGATGTTTTAGCTGAGATTCCTAAACTGCAGAGGGTTGGACTAGATGACCCTTGGGATCCCTTCCAACTCTACAATTCTATGATTCTATGATTCTATCAGCCAAACAGCACAGATATTTTCTTCCCACATATTGTAGAAATGTTTTTGTTCCGCCCAGTAATTTGCCAGATCTTGCTCCATTAATTTCACAATTACATCCCCATTTCTTCTCTCTAATCAGATATAATTATGTTGCACAGAAAGGATATGAGCTGGATGGCCAGATATTTTTGATTAAGGTACTGGGGAGGCCAAAGGCTGCAAACCCATCTTAACCGTTTCAGTAGTTGTATTAGTATCCTCTCATGTCCACAAAAACACATGGGAATCTTGATTAAAATTGGCATGTCTCATTCCTTGCAATTTAAATTGCCTTTTTAAAATTGGCATGCCCTTTTGCTGAAAAACAAGCTTGCACTCATTGTCAAGGCTTTTCTCTTTCTTCCTTGCAGATTATCACTTATATCCTAAGCTTCCTGCCCATCGCAGATAGGAAAGAAGCCTCTCTAGTGAATCAAACATGGTATTTCGCAGTCCAGGATACCTTACGCCAGGTAACAGCTTCTTGCTTTGGTGTCTTACCCATACTTCCTCTGTTCTTACAGGGCTGCCCTGCTGGAGAGTCATAGCCCCATTTCAGACATAATGCTAAGCCACAGGTCACCTCCAGACTGTCGGTATTTTGCGGGAAAGATTCAAGCACAATACCGGAAATTTAGGTTTGCGTCATTAAAGTGGATTCAAGCATTCTGTCATTGTACTGTAACTGATCCACTTTTACTTCCTCTGGGAAGTCTGAAAGCAGAACCTGAGCACAACAGCATCCTCCCCGGCGTGCATGGAAAAGAGTAGGGTAAACAAATAATACACGCCGGGGAGGATGCTATTGTGCTCAGGTTCTGCTTTCAGACTTCCCACAGGAATCTGATTGGCCTCTGTAAGAACAGGATGCTGGACCAGAAGGACCACAGGCCTAATCCAGCAGGGCTCTTCTTATGTTCTTAGGACATTGGGACCTTCTATATGCAAAGCAGGTGCTCTGCCACTAAGCCATGGTCCTTCCTCAAAGGCAGGCTCATCCATCCACAAGTCCCCTCAAGAGCAATATACACAACACAGGCCACACTGGAGCTGCTACAACAAAAGAACACAAACAAAAATAGATTGAGAGAGATTTGTCATACTTTCTTTCCTCTGACCCTTACTCTAAGGAGCTCAGGGCAGTGAGTGTTGGTTTTTTTTAACCTCACAATAGTCCTGCAAAGTAGATTAGGCCAAAAAAGAGCAGGTGTGTCTTGCCCTGGCCATCCCAGGGTACTTCTTTTGCTAACTGAAAAAAAACTGAAGCCATGTCTCTTGGTCCATATCTAAAAACTCCTCACCATGTAGTCCCTTCTCAAATTCCAGGAAAGCATATTTTATAACATCCCGGCTACCTCTGCCTCACTCCGGACAATCCAGAATCTGTCCCGAAGGCACGTGTGCAATGTCAGGATGACCAACTTGGACGGCTCCACCACTTCCCGGGACATCATCAAGTCCGTTGCCAGCTTCCTTGGGCCTCACCTGCGCAGCTTGTGCCTGCACGGGAGCAGCCTTACGGAGGCCAACTTCAGTGAGCTCCTTCTTGCTTGCCCCTGCCTCACAGCCTTGGATCTGAGCGGCTGCAACAGCCTTTTCATGTCCGGGACCCTGCTCTCCAAAGAGGAGACCTTCCTGCAAGTCCAAGAAACATTGATCAACCTGCAGGAGCTGAACCTGTCCGGTGTGCGATACTTGTCTGACCTCACCTTCAACCGCTTGGCCAGCTGCTGTCCATCCCTGGCCAAGCTCTCCCTCGCCCGCTGCCACATTACCTTTGAGGTGGACACTTACTACGGCTCTAGTAACTACAACTCCTCGGCTTTGCTGTCTTTCCGCAACCTCCTGCACTTCATCCGGGAGCGAGCCAGCACCATGAAGGCCTTGAACTTGAGTGGCACCAGTATCTCGAGCCAGGCTATGAAGTCCCTGGTGCAGGTAGAGAACCTTTGCCTGCAGGAGATGGTGCTGCAGGCCTGCCGGGATCTAACCAATGAGGCTGTGAGCATCCTATGTCAGCACCAGCCCCACCTGACCGTGCTGGACCTGAGTGGCTGCTCTGAGCTGTCTGACCGGGCTGTCCTTGTCATCACCTCCCGGCTCCTGTCTCTTCAGTACCTGTGTCTGGGAAAGTTGCCACGTGTCACCGATGCTGGCTTCCAGGGCATTTCACACCTGAAGCAGCTCCAAAGCCTGGATGTTTCTGAATGCAGCCTCATGAGATGCAGTGAGCTGGTGAGAGCATTTGGGACTATGAAGGGACAGCCCAAACTGGTCTCGCTGAACATTGCCTTCTGCTCTTTACTACGGGTAAGTTCTAAGGCGTTTGTTTGTTATTTAGCAGCCTTTTACCAGATGATGCTCAATTCTCTACGATTCTCAGTGGTTTCACAATCAATTCCTCTTCCGGGGAACTCTGGGATGGGAATGAGGGTCTCCTAACAACTCTCAATACCTTTAACAAACTACAGTTCCCAGGATCTTTGGGGGAAGCCATGACTGTTTAAAGTGGTATGATACTGCTTTAAGAGTATAGTGCAGATGGAGCCTCTGTGAGGGGTAAACTAGTTCCCAGAATTCCTGGCTGGAAGTGGGGATGTGCTTTAAACATGTGGTGTGCATGCAGCCTTCAACTAAACATTTTCCCCCTCTTCTGCAGGACAACTTGGTCCTTTCACTGGCTGAAAGCCTAAAGAGCCTTCGGGTTTTGGATCTCTCTTCCTGTGTGTCCATCACTAACAGAAGCATCCAAGCAATCGCTTCATACCTCTTGCTCTTGAGAGTCCTGCGTTTGGCTTGGTGCAAGGAGCTGACGGATTGGGGCCTGCTGGGGGTTGAGGAGCCCAGAGAGGAGCGTGAACGTGCCAGAGAGGTTTGAGTAGACATTTTTCTAGTTATGTGACCTGGGAGTGGGGGAAAGGAGAAATATTGTGCAATGACAGTATCTTTGATACTCTGATTATTGTTGATGTTGTTTCCCTCCCTTTTTTCCCCAAAGAGGCCCATAATAAGAAGCTGTTTCCTCTTAATCCAGTGCTTAATTTGTTCTTTTAGCTGGGAGAAGGGCAGGGAAACTGGTCAGATCTGCTTCTTGCTGCCTCTCTGGAGGCCAGGAGCCCAACTTGTAACTCTCTTGTCTTTACTGGACTAATAAAGAGATAGTTGAGGTTCGACATACTGGCAGGGGCAACCTTCTGTCCTGGAATAGGGGAGCACATTGTCTGTGGTGAACAGGGCTTCAGAGAAGAGACTGGTAGCTTGTCCAGAAGTTGCTCCTTTCCAAGGTGCGTCCTTTGCCACAGTCCAGATGCTGCAGTCTACATACCCTGCCCCGTACTGAACTGCACAGCTTGCAGCGACTAGAAACAACCGCAGTTTTATCTTCCTATCATCACGGCAGGAGCCTTCCAAAGGAAAAGGTACCTGCTTTCTCAGAACCAGCGTGGAAAACTTTGCCCAGTTCAGATGTGGAAAGTACTGGTGGCTGTTTATCAGTTTTCTAAGTTGTAGTACTCAGCTGTTCCTAGTATTGACACTATTTTGGTTTAATCCTAAGAACAGCGATTCTGGCATGCTGGCTAGTTAGTCGGCCACTGGGTACTCAGTGTCTGGTTTTGCAGAGGTGACAAGTAACACTCACTCACCCAAGATTAATCAAAAGTCTGTGATCTGTTCATTTTGAATCTTTTTTATGGTCCCACGGCAACTGAAGCAGAGTGTTCTTTCTGGCAGGGAGGGCAGATAGAGATTTCTGCTGCTGCCACTTCTCTGGCCAATGGGTGGGGCCAGACTGATCTTCCAGATGGCCAGGATCCTGTTTCTGCAGAGCAGGGGATATAACCTCCCAGTGGCCAGGTAGTTCTTCCCTTGTGCTTTGCTGTCTCGGGGGCAATTCAAGGCAAAGAAAAGAAAAGGAAGCATTTCACAGAATGCAAAATATACAGTGTTCAGTGAAACTATTTACAATGATGCCCACAATGATAGATTGCATTGGGGTGGGGTGAGTTTATCTGTCAAGGATTCAGTGGAGGCTGGTTCATCAGGGCAAATGGGGCACTGCCCCCCCCCCAAACTCAATCTGCTCTCAGCCTTCAGTTCAGGTTTGTCAGCCTCCTCCTCCTTAGTCTCATTGTTGCCGTTGTAGAGCTTTGCAAGCAAAACTAGAATTACTTGGCTCTGCCTCCACCTGTAGTTTGTTTATTTTTATTTAAGGCATTTATATACCACTTATTATTTGTTAGCATTTCTAAGTGGTGTTGGCCTTTCTGCCTTCCTCCCAACCAGCCACACTACAAGGGCTATTAAGTAGGACAGTAGAAATGGATTCCCCCAGGTTTGAAAGTAGTTTGCCTTTTATTCTTAGACAAACAGGAAATGACCTTCAGATTCATATCAAGCTTGTGAGCCTCCTTGGTGAATTATCGTAAGCAGAACGCTGGGATTAGTTGGCTCTTTGGTTCCTGTTGTCTCGTGGCCCCCTGCTGCTTATTTTGAAGTACAGCACACAAGAAACTACAGGCGGCATGAGCCTTGGGAGGCTGTTTAAACAGAGGGGTCAGGAGCTACTTTCACACCACAGCCTTAGTCTTCACTGTGTAACATCCGTTGCATCTTGGTTTACTCAAATCCACAGCATTGGTCCTCACCTGTGTCGCCCAGATAGGAAACAGAGAGTCTCAGGATGGTCCCAGCTTCCTTTTAATCCCTCATTCTGTTGCCTTGACAGAAGGATGCTGGCCCAAAGTTCAGCAGGAACTTTGGCAACATGGGATTTTTCCAACCACCTCCACAGGATTTGGAGCAGGACACCCAGATTCTTATTGACCTCAGCAAGCAGGATGTTCAGCAGAAGCACAAAGCCTCCTTGAATGCCCTGACTCGTCTTCAGGAACTTGACCTGACAGCCTGCACGAAACTCACAGATGCAAGCATAGCTAAGGTTTGGACACTGCATCTTGCAAGTACAATCAGCTATAGGGATACCATCGCTTAGTGGCAGAGTAGGTGCTTTGTTAGATGGGACATGTGATCCTGCCATAGACAAATTCCAGTGAACCAGAGTGTTCTTGCAAAAGAAACCATCTACAGCCTTGGCTTCAGGGTAGCAGGAGTACCACCTTAAGAACGTCAAAAGGCGCCTTACTCAAGAGTCAGACCATTTGTCCCTCTCGGTCAGTGTGGGGTGGGGAACTTGTGGTTCTTCAGATGTTCTTGGGCTACGAACTCCCATTGGCTCCATCCAGCACACCATTTGGAGGGCCACAGGTTCCCATCCCTGGTCCACACTGACTGGCAGCAGCTCTCCAAGATTTCAGGCATGAGTCTTTCCCATCTCGAGTCTTTCTTAGCTGACATAATATTGTCAATGATTGCACCTGGAATGCAAAACAGATGCCCTAGTACTACTGAGCTGTGTGTCCTGCCCTTTCAGTGGCACCTGTTCAAATTAAACATCTATGGAGCACCAACAGTACAGGCCATGGGAGGGATGTAATGCTTCCAGGTAGACTGACGTTAGACAAGCAAGAGTAGAACGTGTGGGTAGTGAGACGTCAGTGAGTAGAGGGACCGGCCACACAACCATGGAGAGAATGAGAGGCTTTAGAGAAGAGGGTTTAGAAAAGTGGGTCACGGAGGAAGAGAAAGTGGTTTGATACACAGATGGAGAGAAACTTGTCAAGGCATAAAAAAAGTGGGAGGATTAAACAGGTTGGCAACAGGTCACGTTCTGCAGAAAATCCAAAAAGGAATGCAAGGAACGTCACAGCATATGTAATCAGTTTGGTTGGAGGGAGAGCTTTAAAGTTCAAGCTCCTGCTTCCTTCTCTTATATGAGACCTGACCAAGCCACCCAAAACTCCCTGCCCATTAAAAGCTAGTGTGTCAGGCAGAACGGTTCCAAGCAGTCGCCATCTTTCTGATGTGGTTGTTTTCCACACATAGAGAGTCTTTGACCTGGGAGAGCATTTGTACACATGTGGTCCCATCCGCAACTGCACTTTGAAGCGGTACACTCCAAGAAGCCTGCAACTCACTATCTTTCTAAGCATCTTGTTCAGCCACCAGAATGGGTCTGAAAGAAGTTCTCTTCCTCAGTTGCTACACACTGCAGTCCACATGTTCACTTTCTTGGTGTGGAGCTCCATCCTGAATGGTTTTGGGCATGGCCAATGGCAGAGCAAAAGCTTTTACAGCCATTGGGCAAGGATGCTCTTTTGGGCACCCTTTATCACAGTGCCCAGGCAGAGCCACCCAACTTCCTGTCCTTGTTCTGTTATTCCTCCTCAGGTCATCAGCTTTCCTGAGCTGCAGCGCCTGTCCCTCAGCCTTGTGACCAACATCACAGACACCAGCCTCACAGCCATCGCTCAAAACTGCCGGAGCTTGGAGCACCTCACGTTAAGTCACTGCACAAACCTTACTGACAAAGGTTTCATAGAAGCAGCTGGCTCCCTGCACCGACTTCAGCATCTCATCCTTTCTGGCTGCAACCAGCTGACTCCCAGGTGAGTAATGCTGCAGTGCAAAGATCACTGGCAGGTAGAGAGGAGAGGTAAAGGCAAGCCAGAGGCAGGCCTTTGAAAGCTCCTTCAAGGCCTGGCTGGCTGACTGGGAGGGACTGAAAGAGAGGCAGAGACCATCAACAACTGGTGAACTCTCCCTTACAGGACATTGAAGGCCATTGGGCAGGAGTGCCAGCAACTGAAGAGCTTGGACGTCTCCATGTGCAGCAAGATCAGCATGACAGACGTGGAGCATTTCCAGTCGCAACTCCCGCTGCAGAGTCAGACTAGCATCCAGTCACGGTTTGTGGGTGGAGCAGACCTTTCCATCACTCTCTGATGGAAGCTTTGTAGGTTGAGTTCCCAGAGATAAATGGTGGTCAAGCTGGCTCTCCCTCCCCACGCTGCCTCAATGGCAATAGGGGACTTGTCTTGAGAAACAGTTCCTGTCTTGGTAGTCCCACTGGCCTACTGTTAAATGCAGCTGCGCCACTGCCACTGAGTGGGTCCATAAAATGGACCGATTCTTCCTATAGAGGGGGCATCCTCACCCAAGCCTGCCTCAATGGAGGAGCTGGCTGTTGCGCAAGCCTCCCATCACCCCCATTCCGCAAGCAGAATGGGGAAGTGCACCTTGGGCTTTGGGAGGGATTGCCTGGAGCACAGCAGATCCCACGCTAGCAGGAACAGTAACCAGCAGCCATAAGGCAAGACGGTAATGGCTGCTGATGTAATCTTTGGCACAGCCAGTGCCCAGCACTTAATTTGCACCCTTGCTTTCAGCAGCTGCAACATCCCTGTCAGTGAAAGGGATTTTTAAAAAATCAGCTGGAAAATTGCATCTAGGGAGACTTCTTCTTTCCAGGTCCCCCTGGTACACAGCTGCTAGTTTTAGAGGTACACATGGAGACAGTGGGAGGTTACTCCCACAAAAGCAGTCCATGGCATATTCAGGCACCCAAACTTTTCCTCTTGCGCATTCCTGCAAACAATATAAAGGTGTGAAAGCCACTGCCCTGCCAGCCTCCCACTCATCTTTTCAAAAAATGCACTATGCTTATGCACCAGGGTTTTCCATAAACATCACCAAAGCCACTGCACTAATAAAGGACTTTAGTATCTGTTTTACATACTTTGGATTTTAAATGAATGGAGACGGCAGCCTGTAAAACTTTGACTTGCCTTCCTTGACTGAGACGGGGAAGGAAGAAGCTGCCAAGACAGTGCCACCCCCTGGACTGATTGCAGGCAGGAAGGCAGGCAGGCAGGGGCTCACAGAGGTCAAACTCAGTTTGGTGGTTCATTTGCTCTAATGAATCAATCTCCATTGCCAGCACACAGTTTAGGAACTATAATGGCACTGGGTTCCAATCAGGACTCTAAAACCTATTGGGTGCTCCTTTTAATAGGTTGCACCTCCAGCTAAGCGTTGTGTGACAATGTTCTGCGATACAGTCACACACACCTTGCCCACAAGGCATTTCCTGCACCTCCACAGCGAGCAAAGCTGTTCTCTGTTCTACACATGTGCAAGTGTTGAATAACCTGTTTTTGAAAGATTTAAATCTAGGCCCTCTGACCTCTTGAAAACCACTTCATTCTTTCGTGCAGACAGCCACGGCTGCAGTTTCCTTTCAGGGCCGAGCCCTCCTATTTTGAGCTTCAGAGACTGTGAGCCCCAAACCAGAGAAAGCTATGTCACGCTCAGGGCTCATCCCAGTTAGAGCCCTACTGGGCTCTGGCTGCTGCCTAGGGATGCCACCATACTGATACCAGGCCTGAAGAGAACCCACAACTAGGCCCACCATAAGGCAGCTGCATAATGTTCACTTACTTCCACGTACGCCATTGGGCTTCTCATGCAGGGGCTCCTCTGCAGAGTACTTCAAAAAGCAGCTGCTGGTGTGGCCTGAAGAGTGCAGCTCACTTGTTTTAAAAGGGAGACAGGGAATCTATGGTCCTCTAGATGTTGCTGGACTACAGGTCTCATAATCCCTGGCCATGGCTTTTTTAAATCCCAGTCACAACCTCAAAGCATCACACATCAAGAGGAACCGCCTGCTTTCACAATGGCAAGCAGGGAAACCGATTCCTCTGGTTTGTGCACAGTCATCGCAAAGCTTCAACCACTCACAGCAGTTACAAAAAAAAAAACTCCATAAAGATAATTCCCTTTATTAATAATAATAATAATATTAAGGCCTCTGTGCCAGAGGCAGTACCACAGTGAACATGTTACAGTAGAAGCACCTGAGCAGGAAGGAATTCAAGGAGTCTGGGAAGTCCTTTACAGAAGATACTGAAGGTGGAAATGTTTCCTATGATAGTGGGCAGCTACAGTGCTGCAAAATTGAAGATTAACACAGACAGGCAAGGGGGTAGGAGGCTGGGAAATAGCCGTTCCAGTGCAATTGGACTCAGTGTTTCTAAAGAGGCATAGTGCTGTGAAAATGCATATATATGTGTATGTGTGTGTGTGTTACATCTAGAAAATTTCACAAGAAAACAAAAATCACATTTACTTACAAAATGACTTAACAGAAGAACAAAGGAATTGGCTGCCCATGGGAATGCCACCTGAGTGTCAGCTTCCTGGCCTTAGCCAACCTGTGGGGAAACTTTGGCTTTCCACATGTTTCTGAAATACAACGTCCCATCATCCCTGCCATTGGCGATGAATGCTGAGGCTCATTGGAGATGTAGTTCAGCAACATCTGGATGGCCAAAATTTCCCCACCCCACCATGGGACTTTAGTGTCTGCATAGGTATCTCCCTTTACCCCACTGCCCCTGGGAGGCTAGCAAAAGAAAAAGAAAGAAAAAAGTATGTGGAATGGTAAAAAGCGCAAAATAAGAAGTTACTTAAAGCTGCTTAATTTGCATGATTGACATTGGCCATTGAATCCATCTTTTGTCAGTGCATAATTGAGGGAGATAGTTCAAAAGCAACAGATACACACACACCCCTGGCTTAACAACTACCATGTCACATCCTGAAAATATTTTCAAGAAAACTTTGGATGCATTTTAAGAGCTTTTCTCTGAAGTAGGAACTGATTCAGGAGCCTATGAAGAAAGGAAGCATTCTGGAAAGAGGGGATAAAGAAAGAAGAAATGCCTCTCTCCATATGTTCCTCCCTTGCTACAGCTATGGGGGGAAAGTCCCTGAAAGATAGTTATGCTACAGTTTTAGGCAGAGTGCCTCACCCTGTCACAGCTCTCCTGTTGCTCAGGCAGGTGACAAAACATACCTGATGCTGTTCTCATAGAGCAAGGGAGCCAGTTTTGTAAAGTGCTTGTTTCTGCCTTTCAAAATGTGGCAAAGAGAGATCCTGTAGGCAGTATTTAGCTAAACAGAACTAGGAAAGAGATGGCATTGCCACTCTCTCTGTGGAAGGAGTCAAAGTTTCTTAAGGTGGGAGATCTATTTATGTATTCCTCAGAAAAGTGATCATATTTCCCCAACTCCTTTAATTTTGCATAATATAGGTCATCTGCATAATTGAGGCAACATCACTGTATAGCAAGGCTAAATGTGAAATACAATCCATTGGTAAAGCAGCAGTTTTGCTGACAGTATCAACGTCTCTGTGTGGTGGATTATCATCACATGGGAAAATCTAAAATAGGGTATCTAAAAATACAACCCAGGATCTACAGAAGGCAAGCCTCTCTCTTCTTTCTTTTAAAGCAACTTTCTAGCACTCATTGTTGCAGGTGTTGGCTATAAATACAAGAGAGCCCCGTGGGTGGGAATCAGTGGCTCATCTCCGTTTCCCTTTCATAGTGTTCAGTTTTCAATCTTCAAGACCTGTTTCGTCCTCCAATACATTCCCAAGTCCCTGGCAAAACAACCTGGAGGAAATTATTCAAAATTCTGAGAGGGCTCAAATGCTGTAGCTGGAAGAAAGCAAGTTAGGTCAGGTTTATATACATACATATATATCTGCAAATGTGTCTATTGGGTTTTTTGAACTCAGAATTAAGATTCTAGATACATGGGCTTAGTTTGGAGGATTGAGAACATGCCGCAGACTGGCACACTCTTTCTCCCTTGCTTGTGATAATGTTGATTCATTGCAATTTGGTTTGCTGTGGTAACTGAATAAGGCAATCTGTGGGTCAGCACTACTCTCCAAACAAAAATATTTGCAACTGTCGCTCAAACGTGACTTACCAGCTAGGACTAAGCTTAGTGTGTTTTTTTTCAGTTTCAGCATCATGGGAAACAATGGTTACAGCAAACATGACATGGGGAAGTGAACTGGTACCTAAGCAGGGGTTGCGGGGAGGGAAAATATGCAGCGTGTTCCTGATCTGGTTTGGAGGATTATCCAAAACGAGCCAGCGGCTATGAGAAGCAGAGCAGGCTAGAAAGAGGTAGCCTTTACTGTTCTATATGGGTGAAATCATAGCAGAAGTTTAAGTTGCTGGGGGGCTTTGGGATGGCTGGTGGAGCATCTGGGATGGGGATGTTCTCCAGATCCAGCAACCGCAGTTTGAGCTCCATAGACAGTAAGATGTCCAAGTCGCTCTGCGTCCGTTCGCTCGCCATCTCTCGGCCCAGGAGCACGTTCAACCCATCGGTCCATAAGCAGAACTGAAGAACAAGGAAAAGGGGGTTTGCTAGTCCCATCATGCATTAACTCCTAAGCTCCAGCCTGTGCGCTGAAGGAGGGGTTCACACAAGCACTTTCTGACAGGAAGATGGTGTGATCCAGCAGAGCACTAATATTCTCCCTGTGCTATTTTCACGTTGCCGCAAAGGGGCAAAGCAAGGATGAGAGGGTTGTAGCCAATGCTAGCCCTTCTCGGAGTAAACCCATGGGTATGACTGGCTTAGGTTCATTCACTTTAATGGGCGTACTCTGAGTAAAGCTTAGCTGGATACAACCCACTGAGTTAACGGATATGTTTAACACACCATAGACCACTTCAGAATTCGTGCTGGGTCTGACTGCTACAGTACTACTGCTGTCCCTTCTCTGTGCCTAAGCATTCCCTCTCTTTCCAATTGTTCAGGTGTGCCTGCCATTGCTTTTGTAGCCAAAACAACACCCTCCATGCAGCAGGCATGGGGGAATCCCCAAAGTTTGCATGAGTACACAAAGCCTTGGGGGGGGGGCTCAAGTGGAGAGAACCCTGAAACAGCTTGATGAGGACTAAGTAGCCACTTAAGGGGAGAAGGGTCCTAGCTCAGTGGTAGAGCATCGCCTGGCACACAGAAGGTCCTCGGTTCAATCCCTAGCATCTCCAGGTAAGGCTGGGAGAAGACGCTGCCTGAAATCCAGGAGAGCCAATGCCAGTCAGTAGACAATAATAATATGCTAGATGGACCAGTACAAGGGAACTTCCTATGTTCCTATGAGGATGCTACGCAGCTACAAAATGCTGTCTGGCTATCATGGAGAGGAGCTGAATAGATGTGAGGGGAAGTGGAAAGGAAGATTGCACAGAGCATGGCTGAGGGGAACTGTGAACAAGAGCATGCATCAGCATGTTCTTGCAGGTTTCACTTGAACCCTGCTCTATTGCAGAGAGAGACAAATACCCCATTCTGTTAAGATATAGGAGATCCTCTGCAGCAAGTAGCTTCTCACCTCATAGCGTGTAGGAGCAATGAAATTCAAATGTTCCCCAACATCATAGCTGATGGAAAAGGCAAGGTCAAGCAGATCCTGCAGGGAGGAAAGTGGGAAGAGATGCCAGGCATTTTCAATGATGCAGTTCCATCAGACCTTGGGGCAGAAGTCCAGGTCCCCACTCAGCAGAATTACTTACTTACTAAATTTCTATTCTGGCTTTCCAACCAAAGCTCAAGACAACAAGACAGACATCAAACTTCAAAAAGATAACACAATGCAGTTTTAAAAGTTAAAATAAAAACAACTTTAAAACATTTCAAAACAATTTGAAAACCATCAGAAGTGGCCATAGGCCACTTGAAAATTTCTGAGGGTCTTGGACCATTTTTCTGCCTAGCGTAGCAACTGTAATGCACTATGGTAGATGCTGTATGCTTTTTCAATGTGTTGTTACTGCTTTTTTATTTTATTTTATTTTATTGTATTGTATTTTATTATATTACAATTTGAACTCCATTAAAAAAATCAATATGAGTATTTAAGGTTAACAGGCCTGAATGAAGCTGGTGAATGAAGCTGGTGGAGCACTGATGCTTTTCTGTTCAGGTCCTGCTTGTGGGTTTGCCACAGGCATCTGGCTGGCCTCTGTGAGAACAGGATGCTGGACTAGATGGGCCACTGGCCTGATCCAGCAGGACTCTTAAGTAACAGTAGGGGGAGAAGGTAGCTTGCATACATGTGCACAATTCCCCTATTTCTATATGTGAGAGGAGAAGAACAACAGAATGCAAACTGACCTTGTTCTGTTTGCCAGAGCTCTTCTCCTTGGTCTGTGGGCATTCCCGGCCAGTAAGCAATGCTTTCATATCTGCCACAGGAACTTTGGGATAAGAAGCACACACAGATTAATACAGCACCAGGCAACAAGGACAGGTGTGCAGAGCTCAAACCAGGAGAATCACAGGATTCAGGAGCAGGGATCAGAATGTGCTCAATCCAAACCCTCCCACATGAATTTCTTCAAGCCAAGGGTGCAGCAGTGGTGGTGCTCCAGTCTTTGTTGGACTCCAATTCCCATCAGCTCCAGCCAGTGGTCAGGAATGATAGGAACTGGAGTCCAGCAACATTTGGAGAGCCACAGGTCCCCCACCCCTGGTTTGCAGGCACCTGGATGAGCGCTTGGGGAGGATGCTTGACTAGATGGACCTTGGCAGGATGTCCTTGACCAGATGCCCCAAGGGAAGACTTATTCCTCCTCTGGGAGGGTGGCACCCTCTCCTTCCACCTCCAGGAGGGCTGCTTTTATATACTCCTTTAAGATCAACCTCGATGAGACCTGCGTATGGGCCCACCATCAAGATGTATTAGGTTGATGGGCACTTTCAGATAAATGAACTATCATCTCAGCCCTTATATACTCAGTTGAGCACTGTGCTCTGCAGGTGAGGTCCTCCTGCAGTCGCCATCTGATCAGGGAGTCTATTCCACACAATATAGGAATCGGACCTTTAGTGTTGTATCACCTGCCCTTTGGAATCCCTCCCGCCTTTGAATATTAGACAGTAATCTACTCGTTCAACAAGGCTTTTAAAATGAGATATTTCCTAGCCTACATCTGTTTTGGAATTGTTTTTATGATGTTTTATCTCTTCATGTTTGCTGCCCTTTGGTAGCAAGGGCAAGATATAAATTAAAGAAAGAAAGAAATACAGGGTCTTTTCAGTGGTGGCCTCATATTTCTGAGATACCCACTTTAGAGATTCTCAGTTCTCATTCTTGCTTTGGTGGCTTCCCACCTTTGCTCTTGTGAGTGGCACAACAGAGGAAGCAAAGCAGCCTCGGAAGCCATCATGAGAGCAGGAATATTGAAGGTCAGATGTGACACACGGGACAGGTCTGCATACCTTTCTCTGGCAGGCTCTCAATTGGCAGACTTTCTATGCCCTCTTCAACATCTCCATAGTGCAGAAATTTGTGGTTGGGAGAAAGGCGGCAGAACCAGAGCTTATCTAGCAAAGAGAAAACAAGCCACAGCATGGAGATTATGGCTGCAAGAGCCCTTCCTGCAGTAGATCCAGTATGAGCTCCTTGCCTTCCAACTTCCTGACTCACTTGTTTCCTAGTAGTCTCCTCTCCCATCAGAAGCCCAAGACACACAAGTTCCAGCTGCCCTTGCAATCCCTCAGTGGAGAACATGGCCTCCAGCCACTTACCCTGTCTCCGCCGGCTGCTAATTTTGCGGAAGAGCGTCCCTTCGCAGAGGTGGAGGAGTCTCTGCTGTTGGATCAGCTTGAGAAGCTCAGGTTTCAGGTGCTCTCTCAATTCCCTGGGGCAAAGCACAGTGGAAGGAAGAGTAACACTGCCTAATATCACAAGGCCCCATGAGCTTTCAACAGTCCTCCAGCCTCATCCCTACTGCCGGAACGAGAACATTCTCTCTGTTCTGGCATTCCCAGAGAGCAGAACATCCTCCCATTCTGTTCCAGCAATGAACTGCAGGCAAAGCAGATCTCTCCCATTGAGCTATGGCCCTTCCCCTAGAGGCTGATGGGAGTTGTTGGACTAGAACTCCCATCAGCCCCTACTAGCACAGCCAATGGTTAAGGATGGTGGGAATTGTGGTCCACAACATCTGGAGAGTCACAGTTTCTCCACCCTTTGATTTAGGGCTGTAAGAATTAGAATCACAAAGCCTGTAATAGTCCAACATCCGTCTTGAGCAGGAAATCCAAAGCTAGAGCAGGGATTGATACCTTGAGGTATCTCTTCAGGCACCAGATATACTAAAAGTATTGATACAAGGCACAAACATATAGCAAAGCCTCCTTACTCACAGGACGGGCGCAGCTAGGATCTCCTCCTGGTGCATCCGCTCCGTCTGCCGAAGACGCAGGATCTCGCTGTAGTTTAAGCTATTCACTCGACTCTTGAAGAGCTCCATTGAAGTAGGCCTTAGGGTGAGGATTCTGGTGATCTGCTCCCGAACCACCTGCATCACCTGCAGGGCCAGAGATTCATGCAATGGATAAACAAATGGATATGATGCCCTATCCCCATCACTACCAAATTCCTCTCTCCCCTAAACTCTTGAAAGCCCCCCTCAAGCATGTTCATACAGCAAGTGCTCAAATTACAAAAGAAAGGCTGGGGGAGACGTAAACAGAATTAAGACACACTTTTGTTCCCCGACTCCCATCTAGTTTGCAACAAAAATCATGCCAAATGTATCGATGTGCACGACTGCTGTGGCATTGTGAGCGGCTTTCGGCACATTTATGTGGAAAAGCAGCATACAGATTGAAATAAATGAATAGTAGCCATCTAAAAACTATAGATAAGGAAGCCAGCCCCTCTCTGGCCTCTATGTAAGCACAGCACAGTATGGAGTATTTCAATTCAGTATCCAATAGCTCAAGACCAATATTTTGTCCTGGTTAACAGTCACCTATGAAAACTAAAACTGGAAATTTGTTTAATGGGATTTTAAAATTTAGGTATGTATCTGGTAGAGCAGGATATAGTAATCCATTTTTGTTTTTGTTGTTTGGTCAATTACTGGATTTTATGTAAGATTTAAAAAATGGTATTCTAGTTCAATTAGTTTTGGTTTTCATCTTATTTATCATACGATGCCAATGGGTATGCATGGGACTGACGGTGAAGCTTATTGGGTGACAGCAAGCCAGTTGCTCTCTATCAACCTAACTTGCCTCATAGAGTTGTTGTGAGGAAGATAAAATGGGTACCTGGGAGAATAAAATGGGTATTCACCTATACATATCAATTAGCACATGCACATTTGCATCCTGAGCCTATGCCCCAAAGTCCTTGCTGCTAGGCCTCACCTTGTCAAAGTCTTCCTGTGTTGCACGCATTTCCTTCCAGGTCTTGTTCAACAGCTGGATGCAGATGCAGAAGAGTTCCTCGAAAAAACTTTCTTGGCCAAAAAACATGGGGTAGAAGGCCTGGGCTGTCTCAGAGCCTGTCATGAAAGAGAAACCCAATCCCTGGGTCTGTTTTTTTAAATCATCTCCTCCTCTCTCCTTTCACTTATGCTCCTCCAAATTTGATAACCACCCAAGAACTTCCATGGAGAGCTTCTCTCCCCATAATACCACCTTCCCATTTCTCTCAGAAGTCTCGCAGAACAAGATGTGAATGTCCTAAAGCAGAGCTTTCCAAACTCTTCATGTTGGTGACACACTTTTTAGACCATGCATCATTTCGTGATACAGTAATTCAGTTTTACTAACAAACCAGAGATTGAACTAACCCCTTTCCAGCCCTGGAAGGAGCACAGGGAGCATTTGCATCACACACACACACACACACACACACACACTGCAGCTGACACACTAACAGGTTGCGACACACAGTTTGGAAAGCTCTGTCCTAAAGCATGGGTGGAGATCCTGGTGCTCTCCAGATACTGCTGAACTCCAACTCCCATCAGCCCTCGCCAGTGTAGCCCAATGGTCAGGGATGATAGGAGCTGGAGTCTGACAACATCTGAAAGGCCAGAAGTTCCTCACTGGTTCCCTAAGGGCTGGGGGGGTAGGGGAGGAGAGCTCCCTCTGTCTTCCCAGAGCACTGTATTTTTAAATGCCTACGTTCATTCTCTACAGCTGGACACCACTATAAATTCATTTTCTGTCCAGGGGGACTTGTTGGTTACAGCTATGCAACTTGGTTCCCCCTCCCCTCCAATTTTTTAGGCCTTGATTGTTCCTTTTGTTGTTTCCTTCTCAGCTCTTCCACAGCACATGTGGGGAGGTGTGGCAGACTCTAGACTTGTGGGATCTACTTTGCTTTTTTACTGTAACTCTAGGATCCACCAACCAGAACCAGGGCAAAATACTGTCTCAGGTTTGTGGACATAGGCTAAGAACTAAGGAACAGGACACACCTCCAAGCCCAGGAATATGTGACCAGAACCAGAACCACACTCACATATCGTTCCACACAAATCCACTCCTTTTTGCCCACACCACATTCTTTTTCAGCAATCTAGTTTAGGAAGAGAAAGCACTTTATAAAGGGCTGTTAGACAATTGCAAATCAGAAAGCCTTGCCAATTTGCCACAAAATGCTCCAAATACCGCACGTAGACACCAATCTACCTCCTGTCTAAACATTTTCCTATGAAAAGCTGTGAATGCACTGGAACTGGGAGAAAGAAACCTTACTGCCAGCCCTGCCGGCTCATAAAGAAGGCCTCAATGGCAGTGTGTGAATGCCGGCAGAGGGACCAGAGTCGCAAGGCATCCTGGGTTCAGAGAGAGAAGGGAAGTACTAATACTCACAAGGCTCCCCCACGTGAAGGATCTCACAGAGCATGAAGCAGAGCTGGATGCTACTCCGGGCAAATGGGCACTCGTGCTTATCTTCTCGGCTGCTGTTCTCAAGAATGAACTGAGAGGAAAAGGAAGAATGTCACAACCTCTTCAGGTCTGCAAGAGTCTCAAAAGCAAGCTTAGGGAGGCAGTATTTATTATATTCATTACGTTAAGTTACGTTACGTTACGTTACGTTACGTTACGTTACGTTACATTACATTACATTATGGTTGGAGAAAAGTGTCATGAAATTCAGAGTGCAAATTCGGAAGGATAGCTGCGCTTCAGTTTGCCTATTGTTTTAGAAAGTGCAAATCAGGTAGGTTTCTGTTAAGTTCTGAACCAAACCAGATTTATTCCCCATCGCAGCGGAAAGCCCACCAGAGGGACACACTGCCCAGGGTGGGGGCATCTCAATCCTAGAGCCAGCCCCATCCCAAGCACATGGCTGCTACTGATTCCTGAAGTTCTGCTATAAGTTGGGCAGGGGGGGAAGGAAAGGACGAGCGTCACAAAGCAAACAAGCTCTTCCATTACCCTGCTGTAGGCACTTGGGAAGTGTCTGGAGAAATAGACCATGCTGTCTAGAGCAAGGAGCCCTGGAGGGCTGCGCTGCAAATCCAGGGCAGGGTTAGTGTTATTCTGAAAAAGAAAGACACAACGCAATATTAGGGCTGCTTAGATTGGGGAGGGAGGGGAGGAGACACACACAAAACAACCCAAAAGACACAATAAAGAGGCAGTGACTCAAAATGCTGAGGGGTAGATGGCTCTCCTTCACTGCCAGGCCCTGACAAGCTGACTTAGAGATGAGTAGCAGTACTACAAGTCTGGCTGGGCCTAGCCACCATGGCAGAAAATAAAATGCCGGCATGACCCAGCTGCCCAGGGATGTCTGAAGAGCTGGGCCAAATATTTATAAAAGCAGGGGCCGCAGAGGGCAATGCAGGTGTCAGCAGTCCCATCCAAGGTGGAAACCAAGAAGGTGTCTGAAGAGTCTGACGAAGAAATGAAATTTGGTCTCTTTGACTGGCTTGCTGGGTCAGCAGTGGGCCCTGCTTTGGTTCTGGAACCCTGGCAGCTGTTAGGTGCCAACACAGGCGATGCCACCCTCTCAACAAAACTTGCTCTGTGGGTACTTTGAATACTTGCTGTGCTCTCTTCTTGTGGCATATAATCTATACCGGGCATAGAGGCCCAATGTGACCCTCTGGGCCTCTCTGTCAGGACATTGGAACTGTCACCCATCACCCAGGCCACAGCCCTTCCCTGGCCCTCCTTCAGCCCTTTTGCCAAGCTAAAATGTGTTTCTGAACTGTGACAATGCCTCCTGCTTGCCTCAAAGGAGTGTCTAGAAACCTCTGATTTCTGCAAAGCTGGCGTGTAGTCAGCTGTCCTGAAGTAAGAGCCACAGCTGCTGCCCCCCCCCGTACATATTTGCCTCTGGCCCCATCAACCCCTGGCATGAGGCCCCAAGAGGCAATGCGACCCTTGAGCTGAAAAGGGTCCTCCACCCCAGTCTATGAGGAACTTACCACAAAGCCCAGCTTCCGGAACTCCTTGGCACAAAGGGAGTGCCGGCGCTCGGTGTTAGAGCTGCTGGCATAGGATTCGTTCTCGGAGACAAAGGCCGCATGTCGCAGGGACTGGAGGAGCTCCCTCTGATCCTGCACAGAGAATATCAGCAGGGTTTGCCTTATGAGCTGGAGAGGCTGGGGAATGAGCCTGGCACCTTCTGCAAGCTTGCATTTAAACACTGGCCTGGCAGGCATAGGTGACAAGGTGACAGAGGCATACAGGAGAACGGAGCTCTCCACCCCTTCTCAGCCAGCCCCCAAAAGGGTTACAATTTCTGTGGGACTTATTTAAAGGTAAAGGTACCCCTGCCCGTACGGGCCAGTCGTGACCGACTCTAGGGTTGCGTGCTCATCTCGCTCAAGAGGCCGGAAGCCGGCGCCGTCCGAAGACACTTCCGGGTCACGTGGCCAGCGTGACAAAGCTGCAACTGGTGAGCCAGAACCAGTGCCGCACACGGAAACGCCGTTTACCTTCCCGCTATAAAGCGGTACCTATTTATCTACTTGCACTTAGGGGTGCTTTCGAACTGCTAGGTGGGCAGGAGCTGGGACCAAACGATGGGAGCTCACCCCGCCACGGGGATTCGAACCGCCGACCTTACGATCAGCAAGTCCTAGGCACTGAGGTTTTACCCACAGCGCCACCCGCGTCCCCTCGTGGGACTTATTTACAAGGTGCTAAAACTCCACTCCACTCCACTGAGAGTTGAACTGTTTATGTGACAATGAAGGTGTAGTTCTGCTGTGGAACAGTTTTTCCCTCCTACAAATTTCCAATCTGGGGCGGGCGTGGGGGGGTGGGGGAGGTGGCTAGTGGGAAGGTGCTGGAGTGCTGATCCAGGTTTGCACAACAAGCATGTTTTCAGCAGGCAACAAAATATCAGAACTGACAGATTTCAACACGAAGAGTGTTCCAAAGTTCTGTGGTTGCTAAGCTAAAAGGCATGGAAAAGGCATGGAAAACTAAACTAAATACGAGGTAACTGTGGGACCAGTCAGGAGGTCTACTCCAGATGATCGCAGCAATCTGGGACCAAATATCCTAGGCCATCAAACTTTGGGGCAATACAATGAAGTTGAGAGGCAAGCCATGAAAGTGAGGAAAAGGGAGCCGACCTGTAAATAGGGGTCCATAAGGGTCCTCATCTTCTGCTCCAGGAGGTTCAGCGTGAGAGACTGCAGCACATAGAGGTAGTGGGCCATCTCATCCCCAATGGGCTCAGAGGCATGGATGATGTTCTAAGGACAGAGAACAGCAGAGTCACCTGCATTGTCCTCCTTCCGTCCCTCCCACCCCCACCCCTTATCCCCTGATGCGATATTCCAACTCCTCACAGCAGAGCTCAGTGGGGACAAGGGGTGCCATCCACCAAGGCGAAATGGGCAGAAGAGAAGACACAGAAGAAGGGGAGAAAGCTAGAGTGAGGACCCAGAGAATCAGGCTAGTCAGTCAAAATGTGAGAGCGGGGATGGGAATCCTCAGGCCTAGGGGCCTCTCTATCCAGCGCTTAGGACTCTCCCGGGCTTTCCCAGCTGCACCATCACAGGCCCAGACCCTCCTTATCTGGCTGAACTATGTCTTCAAGCCCTTGCTTGCCTGGGGTGGGGGCTAGAGAAGGGTGTGCATAGAAAGCAGCCTGTTGTACAAAGGTAACAATTCCCGTTTGTTGCCCCACTTTTGCCTCTGGCCCTGGCCACCACTGGCACGCGGCCCCTGGGAGGTTGCAGCGCTCAGGCCGATAAAGCTTCTCCATCCCTGTGCCTGAGAAGTGGGCACACAGGTGAGAAAGCACAACGCTTATGACGAGGAAATCTATGCCACACACCCCACCACAGGCCACTTGCATGCTTTCACCTTGTGGATAAATTGCCGGAGGTTCTTCCTCCCCAGATACTCCATCATGCCCTGGAAAGAGAAAGGAGTCAGGGAGTCAGCCCCAAAACAAACCTCCCACCCCACCTTTCTTTCAGCTATGTGCACAGGTCCCCAGCACATCTGAGCAAGCATCCAAGTTCCAGTTTCTTGCATCAGGTGGCAAAGTTCCCCACCCACAGATTACTTGGCACCCTTGACAATTCACAAGCTCTCCGTGCATGCCCTAAGCAGGCTGCAGGACAAGGGTGGTGACTCATGGCCTGGTAGCCCTCTGCCAAGACCAGGCACCTCTTTGCTCTCCAGCCTGACACCAATGCAAAGAGGTTCTAAGAGGCTCAGGAAAGGAGGAGCTCTCTTTCCTGAACCTTGGAGACCTTCTTAAAATAGTGCTGCACCAAAGGGAGAAGAGGCCCTTTCCTCTCCTTTTTTCCATCTAACACCCGTGCTGGGCTAAGAGAGGCTCCTTTCCTCCAAGACCAGTGATGCCAAAAGGGAAGTAAAATGATGTGGAAGGTAACATTGCCCCCCACTCTCTGCTGATCAGCAAAAGAACAACGGGCTGTCTCTGCCTGTCTGAATGTCTGTGTGCATCTACTGTATGTATGGAAAGTAGCATGTTTGTTGTGTGTATGCATGCACAGATGAGCAAATAAGTGAGCAAGCACTGGTCACTTTGGCCAAGCCTACCACGGGCATGCAAACCTCATGGGGGGTGCGGGGGTAGACAATCTTCAATTAGGCTCTTAGGTTTCAAAAGGTTAGTCACACCTGCTCTAACCACATACCCCCACTCCCCACTAATGGTCCAGAATTTAGCAGATCCACAATAGCTGTAAACCTAGGAGAAAGCACATGTGCACTGGCTAAAGGTCTGCTTGGGAGAGACTGGGAGACGCTGGGAATGAGAATGTTACCTTTCCACCCCCACCCCCAATATTTGATGCCACCGCTAGAGGGGGCTCTACCATCTCCTACAGGAAGTGAATCTCCTACACCAACACCACTGGCTAAGGACTACCTGCTCCTCCTCTTGCCCTTCTGGGGCCAACAGATCTCCCTTACCCTCCTGTCGGGCTCTTTGGCATTGAGGAGCAGAGCAATAAGAAGAGCCATGGCTTTCAGCTGCAGCTGCTGGTTCGTTCTAGAGGAAAAGCAAAAGATTAGTATTCTTCAAATGCTGGAGGAGACTGGATCTCACCCGCACCCCCTGTGTGCCGTACCAAAGGTCCGCCATGTATATTCATGCTGAATGCAAGAAAAGTTTAGTTAGTTGCAAGACGCAGGTACTAAAGCCTACAGATGAATGCTTGTCATACTGTTAACTAGGCACACAAGGACAGGATTCCTAAAGCTGCCTCTGGCAACCTGGCACCTTCCAGGTGTTCTGGATTCCCAACTCCCATCAGCCCCAGCCAGCACAGCTTGTATGGGAGTCCGAAACATCTGGAGGATAACCAGGTTGGGGAAAGCTGTGCTTAGAGAGCGGACAATGGAGGCCTTGATGGGAAGAATGCTTTTATACCGACACCTGAGCAGTAAAACCGAGAAGAGTAGAAATAGAAGAAAAAAATGGCACCTGTAGGGTGGAAAACTAAATTGGAGGTGGTTTGTTCTGGGCTTACACTTGCAAAAGGCCAATGAGACGATCCAGAGTCACTTGCTGCTTGACCAGCTCAAAGAGAGAATGGCTGGTTGGCACCATGTTCTCCAGGATGGCCAATGAAATCTGCTGGATTGAGGCATCCATCGGGACTATGTTGACATAGCTCACGATCTGCAGCCAAGGAACAGGAATGGACAGAATCATAAGTCTGGGAGGGGCCAAAGCCCCAGCCTCACCTATGTTTTTCCTGGCGTCTCCCATTGAATCCTGGAAACTGTAGTTTTCCAAGGGTGAAGATAATTGGTTTTATTTATTTATTTAGATCCCAATTATTTCCAGAACCAGGACTCAAGACAGCTGACACAATTTAAAACAAACACAAATTGTATGGTAGAATATCCTGGGAAGATTCACAGTTCCTAGGCTGTATTGGAGCAGGGCCAACCCACTCCCCAAGGCAGCACCCCACCACCTCCACTGACAGTGCAGAAACAACGGCAGCATCAGCGCCGACTTCCCGTGAGATCTCATGGGATCTCAACAAAATATCATGAGATCTCTCCAGAACCTGCCACCATCATCACCACCACTTTGCGCCACGCAACCTAGATAAGGGATGCTTCGGTGTGAGTGGTGCAGTGGCAGGACAAGGCAGGACTTCTCATTTCGTCTCAAGTGGAAAATGGGATGCACCACCCCTGCACTGAAGGCACTCTTTTCTTTAGAAAGGAAACATATCCTGTGTGGGGACTTGCCTAGAGGTGCTATAGAGCAGAACACCCTAGGTTCAGTCCTTAACATCAGAGCCAGCTCCAGGTGTGCACAGGTCCTTGGCTTGCCACCTCGACTACAGTGAGTTATAGCTCTGTGAGTGGGGAACTACAGATCCCAGGATTCTTTGGCAGAAGTCATGTGCTTTAAATGTCTGTTGGGTGTGCTTTAAAAGTATGGTGTGGATATGCCCAAAGCCCTTGAGCTTGTTTCCAATGGGTTGCAAAAACAAGATGAGGTGCCAATAATAGATAGGTAACCTTGCCTTTTTGATGAATGCCGGACTGAGAGTCTCCCAGGAAACGAAATCGTGCTCCATCAGCTCCACGAAGGCCTTCAGAGCATAGGCTAGAATCTCCCCTATACTGGAGCAACAGACAGCAAACAGGGTAAGAGAGTCCCAGAGAGGCCACCCAGGAGGGCCAAAGTGCAGCTGGAACAGAGACACCCAGAAACGACAGGAAGGATGCATTAGAGACACCTAGAAAGGAAGAGAGAGGGGGAGAAAGAAAAAGGAAGACAAAGGAGAAAAGGAGAGAGAAGGAGAGCGAGAGGTGACGAGAAGGAAGTTCTTTATAAGCTCAAATTCCTAGAAAAGGCCAAGGGAGAACTTCAGAAACCACAAGCAGGTGGTGAAGAGTTAAGAAAACTTCAACTTCTGCCCCCAGAAACCCCAAATTTGGCAAATGGAATATGGAAAGAAAATTTACTTCAAACATTAAAAAATTACTTAATTAATTCTGGAGCGTTTATGGGTGAGAGTCAACCAAGTTTTACTAAGGATAGATGCAGTGCAATGAACAAACATGACTAGGTCCATTAATTTCAATAGATCTGACATGAGGGGCTTCCTGATTCAGAAAAACTGCCATTTAAGAACAGAAAGAGAGAAAAATAAAGAGCAAATTCTAATACAGATTATGGAAAACGAAAGAAAATTAACTATGAATCCTGATGAAGAGAACATAAAGCATAACATAAAGATATTGCAAACTAAATTCTCTATGATAATTAATCAAGAGATTGAGTGGAAAATAAAAATGATGAAACAGAGAAACTTTGAATCAGCTAATAAGATAGGGAAATACTTGGCGTGGCAAATAAGAGAGAGGAGGAAACAAAATACGATCTGTAAGATAAAGGATGGAGATAGAATCGTAGAGCAACCAAAAGAAATAAAAAAGATATTCCAGAACTATTACAAGAATTTATATAAAAGAGGAAAGGAAACGGACGACGAAATAAATAACTTTCTCCAAAAACAACATTTACCACAAATTGCAAAGGAAGAAAAAGAGCTCTTAGACCAGATGATTACACAAGAAGAGATTAAAAAGGCCATAAAAAAGATGAAAATCGGGAAAGCACCGGGGCCGGATGGCCTACCAGCCAAATATTACAAAACATTAAATGAACAAATATCCCCAATATTGTGTGAAGTGATGAACAATATTCTAAAAGAGGGGAAAATCCCCAACTCCTGGAAGGAAGCATATATTACATTAATTCCTAAAAAAGATGTAGATGCTTTAGAAGTAAAGAACTACAGACCGATTTCGTTATTAAATAACGATTATAAGCTGTTCGCAGATGTGATGGCAGAAAGATTAAAAAAGGTCTTGAACAACAGAATTCACAAAGATCAAACGGGCTTCCTTCCAGGGAGACAACTGAGGGATAACGTAAGAAACGTAATAGACATTATTGAATACCTAGATACCAGAATAGATGTTCAGGGCGCCCTGGTATTCATAGATGCCGAAAAGGCATTTGATAATGTTTCATGGGACTTCCTGAAGAAAAGTCTGACAGCGATGGGGATGGGAGAAAGATTCAGAAAAGGTATAGAAGCTATTTATTACGAACAAAAGGCAAAACTTGTAATAAATAATACAACATCAGAATTTTTTGAGATACACAAAGGAACTAGGCAAGGCTGTCCTTTATCTCCCCTACTATTTATAACAGTACTGGAAATATTTAATAAAAGACTGAGGGAATCAACAGAAGTTAAAGGAATTAAGGTAGGATTGAATGAATATAAAATCAAAGCCTTCGCCGATGATATTGTACTAACTCTTCAAGACCCAAAGCATAGTGTAAAAGAAGCTCTACAAAAATTTGAAGAATTTGGCACCGTATCAGGACTTAAGGTTAATAAGAATAAAACTAAGATGTTGGTCAAAAATCTAACCAAGGAAGAAACGGTAGAACTAGAGCAAAGGGTGGGAATAATGACGGTAAAAAAGGTAAAATACCTTGGGGTATGGATTACGGCTAAAAATATTAACCTATTTAAAGATAATTACGAGGTCACCTGGAAAAATATTAAGAGAGATTTGGAAATTTGGGACAGAATGAGACTATCCTTCTTAGGAAGAATAGCAGTTGTAAAAATGAATGTTCTACCCAGAATGTTGTTCCTATTTCAAACTATCCCGGTGCTCAAAGGTCTAAAGCAATGCCAAGAATGGCAGAGAACTTTGGCGAAATACATCTGGCAGGGAAAAAGACCACGAATTAAAATGAAAATATTAGTAGATAAAAAGGAAAGAGGGGGCTTTTCCCTACCAGATTTGAGTTTATACTATGAAGCGGCATGTTTATTGTGGCTAAAAGATTGGATAAGATTGGAAAATAGAGAATCATTAGATCTGGAGGGCTTCGATAATAGGTTCGGGTGGCACTCGTACCTGTGGTACGGAAAGGTGAAGGCACACAGGGGCTTCCTAAACCATATTTTTAGGGGTCCAATATTCCAGGTATGGGAGAGGAACAAAAATCTCTTGGAAAGGAAAACCCCTTGGTGGATCTCTCCAATAGAGGTGTTGACTATTAAGAAAACTAATATGGAAGAGAAGAATGCCACTTATGAAGAACTTATAACTAAATCGGAACACGGTTTGAAACTTAGACCTTATGAGGAGATAAAATCTCTTTTTACAAGTTGGTTACAATATTACCAGGTGAATGGTCTGCTAACTGAAGATAAAAAGAAATTAGGATTTGAAGATAAAAAATCTAGGTTTAATGTGGAGGTAATACAGGGAAAGAGTAAAGCACTGTCCAGGATATATGACATACTACTGGAGTGGTACACTAAAGATGAGGAGGTGAAGGAGGCAATGACAAAGTGGGCGATAGACGTGGGCTATAACATCGATTTTGAAAGGTGGTTAGAATTATGGAATAATAATATAAAGTTTACGGCGTGTATGGCATTGAGGGAAAATATGTGGAAGATGATATATAGGTGGTATCATACACCGGTGAAATTAGCTAAGATTTATAGGTTAAAGAACAAACAATGTTGGAAATGTGGGGAAGCAGAAGGCGATTTCTACCACATGTGGTGGCTATGTAATAAAGTGAAAAAAATTTGGGAACTAATATATAATGAACTTAAAAAAATTCTTAAATATACCTTTCCCAAAAAACCTGAAGCCTTTCTGCTAGGAATGCTGGGTAAAGAGATTAAAAAAGAAGATAAGAATATATTCCTCTACGCCACCACAGCCGCAAGAATCATGCTGGCACAAAACTGGAAAACGGAAATTATACCTAATATAAGTGACTGGCAAGTTAAAATGGTGGAATACGCCGAACTTGCTAGACTAACGGCTAGAATACGAGACCAAGATGAGCAAATATTTCATAAAAATTGGAGTAAATACTGGAAATATACTGAAAATAAATTGTAGATGATACTGGTGGGCTTCGATTAACTCTAACAGAGAATAACTAATATTTAAATTTAAGAGAAAATACGTGAATGTAGGATTATTTGATACTTACCAATAGGGTGGAGGGAAGTCCAGGACTAACTAAAGTCCAAAGGTTTTTTTTTTCTTTTTTCTTTTTTTTTTCTTCTTTTTTTTTTCTTTCTTTCTTTTTTGTATATCTACATGTATGCTTGTATATCTACATGTATGCTTTTGTATATCTACATGTATGCTTGTAAGTTGGGTGATATGATGATCTGTATAGCGTATATTTGTATAGACATGTGTATTTTCAAAACTTGAATAAAAAGTACTTAAAAAAAAAAAAATAATAATTTCAATAGATCTGCTCTGAATAAAACTTCACTGAGTACTACTCTGTACAGTTGCTGCTTTCCACCCCCTCCCTTACTATAGTTTCTTTTTCTCAACCTATCCTACCTCACAGGTTTTATTTATTTATTTCATAACATTTATATAACACTTGATTTTTGGATATTGTTGTCGTCTGTGTGTGTTTTCAAAAAAACACCCTGTCAAAGCAGTTATTTGTAAGGTTGTTGCAAGGATAACATGGCTATGGAGAAAAAAGAAAATGGGGGGAGAACAATGTACAACGGGAGGAATGAAAAAACCCAGGTCTGGTGTTGGGGGCTGGTTCTGCAATGGGCAGTTACTATGGAATAGACATACTGCCTTTAGCCACTTTTTATGGGGATTCCTGTGTCACATCTTAATCCTAACATGCTTCCCCTATCTTTTCCATGATAGGCTTCCTTTTTTGTTTTTAACATAACTTCTCCAGGTGTAGATGGCCTATCACACAGCTGTCTTGACTAGCTGCAGCCTGTACAGAGTTCTCTAGCCATTTGTGTCTGTGAACTCTATGGCTTTAATCTTTCCTGTTTCCAAACTGCATCGTCTCCCTAGGTCTGTTCTTTTATTCCTCTAGCACCCCAAACTGCAGCTGGGTGGGGAGTTGGGGAATACCGATTGCGAGTACAGTTGAAGGAATGCTGCTTTAACCCTTCCCCAAACACAATGATCCTAATGAAAATCCACCCCACCTCCTCTACCAAGCTACATTTGGGGCTGAAAAAAAGGACTTTCCAGTTGACTATAAAATGCAAATTGGATTTCAGAAGTCTGAAAGCACAGTTGGATGCTGCTAAATTATCTACAGGTTTCTGGGTTACAAGATATAGTCCTTCTCAATACATGAGACCTGCCAGCTGCAAACCAAACCACCGACTGCTGAGAAGGATTCCCCTCAGCCTAGCTATAGAAATGGAGATATGACAGGCATGGGGAATCTGAGGCCCTAGGATTCCATCTCCTATCAGCCTCAGCCTGCATGGCCAATGTTCAAGGATGGATGGGGGTTGGAGTCCTAGAAAATCTGGAAGACCACAGGTCCCTCATCCATGTGTTATACACTGGCAAATCCTTTATGAAGGTATTCTGCATAAAGGATCCTCAGAGTTGGCCAGAAAGAAGCATCAGCTGCAGCCAAAGTGCATGGGGGAAGTCCTGGTTCAGTGACAGCATCTGCTTTGCATACAGAAGGCCCCAGGGGTCCTGGAGAGCCACTCCCAGTCAGTGAAGACAGTACTGAGTTAGTTGGACCAATGGTCTGACTTGGTACAAGGCAGCTTCCTATGTTCCCCTGTGAAGTTTGGGGGTCTCTGAAGCTTCCTCCCCCACCTGGGATACTCACTTGTTATCTTCTTCCACAATGAGGAAGAGCTGGTTGAGGCCATTTCTGCTAATGAACTCCTGGGCAAAGGCGACGTCTCGGGAGAGGCCTGCCAGCTTCTTCAAAGACTCAGACTTCACATCCACGTTGTTGCTTTGAATCCCACCATGTAACTTTGCTGCCTCTTGGTCCTGCCAAGCAGAATTTTTGGCTTTTTAATTTTAGACAGATCCAAGCAGCAGACACATTTGGAATACCATGCACCATTCCAGGTCCCCCATCTCAGTGTGGAAGAAGAACGAAAAACGGAACACAAGTCAATAAAAACAAGACAATAGCAAGGACCACAAATATTTTTGCCTTTTGTCGCAGTTACATAATATATTTTGGTATTTCTAGGGCTGGATGTTTGTGGAGCTTTTTCTGCTCCTTTAAATGTTTTATTGCATTCTGACCATGTTTTAATTCTAAATCTCATCGGGAGGAGTTTTCTTCTGTTATAATGGCAGTATAAAAATGTTTTTAAATAGAACAAATGAACAAAATAGATGTAGGAAAAGGTAAAAATCACACCTCAGGCAAGGAGGGGACATCTGAAAAATGCTTTAAAAAATCATGCAAGATAAAAAATGCTTTTAAAAATCATGCAAGATAAAAGTAGATACGCAGAACAAGTGAGAACTGCAACAAAATGTTGAAGCATGAAACACTTCTGTTGCTATTCCATTCTCATATGCCACCAACCAGCAATTCAGTCCATCAGCATTCTAGGGCTCAATCCTGACTAGACTGTTTCTTGTGTCCCCACCCTCACCACTTGCTTGGAGCTATTCCTCCTACAGATCTTTGGTCCTTCTGCAAATCTAAGTGACACCTCCCTCGGGTGTGGGTGGCTGGATAGTGACACTTGGTTATTGTGTAAGCAACATCACTCACAGCCTGAACATCAGAAACAGATGGAAGTATTGCACTTCCTTCTTTATACCAGAGTTGGCGTAAAGGAGCAGTTAACCCTTTTCTGGTCAAGGGCCACATGGATGCACGGTCAACCCTCTGAGAGCTGCCCATCAAAGTGGGCATGACACAGTTATCGAGGGACCACAGTTATCTCATTGTACATTTTTCAACTTAACAATTGCATAACTGAGCCTACCGGAGCGGTGGTCAGTTGCAGAATGCTCCCATTCTTAATCTCCCCGCGATTCTGGCAAAAACAAGAAAAGAAAATGGTTGCACAATCAAAATTTGGCACAGAATATAGAATCAAGTAGGGGGCAACCACTAGGAAAGAAGACCAATGATATAAGCCAAATGTACTCACCGATTCTGTGATGTACGCTTGCTGCCCATCCACATACTGCAGAGCGTAGCGCTCCGAATTATTCAAGTTCCACCTGTATTGGAGACCACCCGTCAGAGTTCTACAACAGCAGGGATCACAAAAGCATCTGCATGTCCTCAGGCAAATTCGACCAGCTCTAAAGGACATATTCCCATCCCACAAGGAGGCAGTACGCTTCTGATGGGCAGATCAATTTCTACAGTATTCAGTTCAACATGGGGGGGAGGGGCGGAATGACCTAAGCTTGTTTTGTTTTTTTAAGAGCAGCAACACTGTTTGCTTTTTTGAATGTCAATAAGAATGGTCCCTGATTCTTTTTAATTTAAATACTTTAAAAAAAATGCAGTTGTCAATCAAGGAGCCACCACAAAGAAGAGGGAGCGACTCTTCCAGGTGGATGCCACAGAGGACAAATGCAGGCATCACTAAAAACCTAAAAATGTAAGCTTCTTGCTTCAGACTTCATAAGAAGAGCCCTGCTGGGTCAGGCCAAGGGCTCATCAGGTCCAACACCCTGTTCTCACGATGGCCAACCTGGTGCCTATGGGAAGCCCCAAAGAGGGGACCTGAATGCCCCACTGCTCTCCTCACTTACGATTCCCAAGCCACTGACATCCAGAGGCATACTATCTCTAACAACGAAGGTAGTACTGTTTTTACCTATATGCAAATGGATGAAAAGGTAGATTGATAGACTAATACTCAAACCATTTCAGCTTTCTTTAAACAGAGAACAGCCGTTTAAAAGAAAAAGAAAAAACTACCTCTATTTATTCACACTTTTAAGAAGTGTTTAGGGCTGTGTGTGAACTGCCCTAAAATGAATTAAATTCTATGCCAAAATCAGTTGAATTCTGAAGCTTCCATAAATCATGCACATGAAAACTCATTGTGCAATTTTGTAAAACATATGTTTTGCTCCGTTTATTCTGCAATGTTTATACATATATTCTGGTTTTGCTAATCATGAACAAAGCCAAAGAGCTTTGTAAAGCACCACTCCCTGTGTGGTAGCAAAAATCATCTGTCTTGTGGCACCTTAGCAGATTTATTATGGCATATGTTTTGCAAACTAGAGTCCAAACTGACTCCATCGTAAGTTTGGCAGCCTTTAAGGAGCAACAAGATTCTGTTTTGCTTACACAGGACACAGAAGCTCCATCATTGGACTCTGAAAATCTTATTCAGTTACCACTCCAGCAACAGACATCTAACCGGGCTTTGTTCACAAACACACTTTCAAGCATATCTTTGCAACCATCTCTAGCGCAATAAGTTATTTAAAAGTAAAAGGGAATGCCTGCAGCCAGAGTTTGAGGAAACCAAATCCTGCAGCCAACGTCACATTTTGGGCTTAGACAGAATTGTGGTGCATGTGCATACATGCAGTCTTGGGCATATAACAACAGAGTTGAAGATATTACTCATGCATAAAGCTGGAAAGAGTAAACAAAGTTAAAGCTCAACATGTTCATAGAAAACTATGGTAGATTTTTGCAGAAATTTATGGAGTATGGCTTTCTAGCTGGAAAAGGTCTGTGTAACAGTCGGCAGTTCACTCCTTGCCCTCTAAGCTGCTCTAATTCAAGGTGAAGGTGGAAAGCAGAGGCTACTCACGCGTCGCAGACCTCTTTCACAACTGCCGACAGCGGCTTGGCCTGAAATTAAAAGCACACGGCACATGGAGACCAGATTCCATACACAGGAGAAACAAAACCATTTCCATTCTAGATAAAATATGCCCAGAAGGATCCCAACCTGGATGTGGTCCTGCTTTGTAGAGCACTTAGGGTAACAGTTAAGCCAGGAACCCCTTCCTAGGACAAAGCACAGAATGGTAAGGCAGCAAGGCATTCACCTGATTAAGCTCAATGAGCTGGGGGATGGCGCCCATCATCTGGACAGCAATTTTCACAACATCTTTGGAGGGCGGCATGGTGCTGCCTCACCTGCTCCCACCTGAGAGAAGAACACAGGAGTTAAGAAGGCCTTTAGAGAAGTAGCCACAAGAGGAATCCTCTGGAATCCCCTGCCACTGAAAGCGAGGAAGCCCATTTAGGAACCAGAAGCTCGTTTTGCGTATTTGCTGCTAGGTTCTCAAAGCTTTGTAACAGGGGAGGGGAATTGCAGGCCCAGATCCACACCTTTCAGTCTGGCCCAAGGGACTCTCCCCAGGCCACAAACCCTCACCGGTTTTGTTCACACCCTCCGTGAGTGTGTGAGCCAGCGCTTGGCTGAAATGCGTCCTTGAACTCTGATAATGGCTCTTGCTTGCCTGGATGGAGGATAGAGACAGGTGGGTTAATAGGTGTAGATACTAGCCTACTTCACAAAGGCAAAAATTCACATCAATTGCTCCGCCCACTTTTGTCTGTAGCTCCACCTACCAAAGGTGGCTTGGAAGGAATGCATCCCTTGGACTGAAGGAAGTTTCCAACCCCTGGTTTATAACACCCAGGGCAGAACTTCGAAGCAGATGTCCAGGGATCCACTGAGCACAACAGGAACACGGAGCTGCCTAAAAATGAGTTGGACTCTTGGTCCATCCAGCTTAATATTGTCTACACTGATTGGTAGCAGCTCTCCAGAGTTTCAGGCAGGCACTCTCTCCCAGTCCCACCTGAGGTGCCAAGGATTGAGCTTGGAACCTTCTGCATGCAAAGCAGATGCTCTACCATTGAGCTAAGGCCCTTCCCCAATGAACAAGAGGACCTCCAAACACAGCAAGGTTGTCTTCCCACATTTTAAAGATGGTGAAGTAAAACCACAAGGCACTTTGCACTTGCTCAAGCTCCAAAAAAATACCCCAGCTCTCAGGCTATCCCTGAAATATAACTTTTTTTGAAGCGGATATCATAAGGAGAAATAAATTACGAAATGGAACCAAATCACCCCTGACTCCGGAAACCAGTAATTAGCCGCTTAACCCTTTTTGTCCCAAAGTCAAAATTCCTCTCTCTGGAACTTTGAACACGACATGCAGCTACTCTGATCTGGCAGGATTTTGCAAAGCTTCCCTCGCACCGTCCCGCCGCTTGCAGATCCCCCAGTTCTCCCCCACGTCCGTCGATCCCTGCGGGGGTACGATGGATCCTCCCCCCTGCTTCGCTTTCAGCCTCTGCCCTCCAAACTGTGGCTGCCTCCCTTCGTCCCCAATCGAGGAGTGGAGACATACCCGCCGCGGGAGAGTGGAAAGGGACGGCGGCCCGGATGAACCACGCCGCCTGCCTCCTCCGGGAAAAGAAGGCGCCCTGCAGAGAGCAGCCCCAGCCTGGCTCCTGCAAGGGACCGGCGCGCACCTCTGCAAACAGGTGCCCTTGATGGGGTCCCCGGAGGACGCGCCGAGGAGGTCTCGTCCGGGCGCTCGCCGTCTCCTTCGCCTCCTCCTCCCGCCTCGTCTTCCGATCTTCGCCGCCAGAACGCGCTGGCCCGGCCTCCTCCTGCTCAACTCTCGGTAGTTCCGGGGCGGTGGCTGGGCTCCCCCCCCCCCCGCCAACCACGGGTGCGGAGGAGGAAGGCGAGCGTCCCCGCCCCTGGGGAGGGCTAGGAAGTCCGGATCCCTCCAGTCCCGTCCAACACGCCGGGGCGCCCCCGGCCGGCGGCGCGCAGCCCATCACCGGATCCTCAGGCCCCCAGACGCCTCGCTTCCCGGCCCCTCTCCGGCAAATGCCGTCGCGGCACCGGCTTCGTGTAAAAGTGGGGAAGCTTCTCCCCGTTTCCAGCAAAAGGTTCCAGGGTGCTGCATTTTTGCACGTCGAGGGTGCGGGCGTGAAGAGGTTGCCGTCGAAAGGGGAGCGGGGCTTGGCAAAATCAAAAAGGTGGTGGCCATAATCCCAGCCTCCATCAGTGGTTAAGTGGCAATGATTCCTCTCCTGCCGGGCTTTGTGGTCCGGGATTTCTAAAAGTCAGTATGGTTTGGGATGGGCGGTACCCAGAGCAAGATGCTCCCTAACCGTTTGGTCTCTCCTGAGCAGCAATCTGCCATCAGGATAAGGCTCTGTGGGCGGCAGGAGCCTCAGGGCAAGAGTCCCCAAACCCACTAAGCAAGGCAATGCACAGTACCTTTGGGGTAGTCACAGTGGAGTAGCGTGGGGGGGGTGGCTCTGGGCGCACCATGGCGGGGCATGAACCAGGCACACCCACACCCCTCAGAGTCCCCTCTCACACCCTGCCGGTGTGGGCAATCAACCAGCAGCTCTGGCAGAGGAGAGTAGGCAGCAATGCTGCCACCCACTCTCCTGGACTGGGGTGCATGAATGTGTCCCTGCCGCAGCGGGCTCCCCCTGGGCCGTGCCATCTTCGAGGGCACACCCCACATCGCTGACCCGGGTGCTATTTGATAAGTTCCACCACTGGGTAGCCAGCATGTTCACTCTCTTGTCTCAGCGACGTCTACACTGGCTTGGTCACGTCCACAGAACGGAAGATAGAATACTCAAGGATGTGCTCTAGGGGAGCTGGCTCCCAGTACCAGACCCATTGGCAGATCAACTCTGTGTTACAAAGATGTCTGCAAAGGTGGCATGAAGGCTGGCAACCCCAACCCCATGATGCAGGCAACCACAGCACCTGGAGACCATCAGTTACCGTCGGTTGTGCATCCATAGTAGTGACCGGAGGAGGAATGGCTGCTGGGAGGAGCGCAGAGAGAAGAAACGCCACAGTGCATCTGCAGCAGCAGCACAACCAGAGGCCTTCATCTGCCCCAGCTGCAACTAAACATCTCTCCTGTATCAGTCTCTACAGCCACAGAAGGCACTGCAACCTTCCAGCAGTTTGACTGCCTAGACTGACAGATGCAACCAGAGCCAACATGGTGCCCTCAGATGCTAATGGGCTTCACCTCTCATGAGCTCCAGAGAGCATGGCTGATGACCAGGGTTGATGGGAGGTGTAAACCAACATCTGGAGGGGCAAATATTAGCCACACCTGATTTATTGCCTAATTTGAGACTGGATGAGACTATTTGAAAAAGAAACCAAAAGAGGCAGCTGTTGCTTCTTTTCCAGACGCTCCGTGCAATGGAAATCCTTCTTTAGCATTAGAATCTCTTTAAACTCTGCCTTGCAATACACAGCATCAGCCAGGCTGCAGAGGACATGAAATGGCTTGTTCCAACATGCTGACAGGAAACAGCTTTGGAAAGGTTTTGTTTATTCACTCAAAAAAAAACAAAAACTGTACAAATATTACAGGCAAGTCTCTTGCTGCAAAAAGTATAAAAATAATCTTTATATATGAATCAAAGTTCATTTCCACCCCCCTTCCCATTGTACATTTTCTTTAGGTATCTTTTTCAGGACGTCATCTAAAGAGAAGGCAAGAAATTTATAGCAAAGGGAAGTGACGGTTCAGCTGCTAAACAGATCCCTCCGAAAGACACCAAGAAGCCTGTGAGTCTATTGGGGAGGAAGAAATGCGACACACCTCTGGGCTTCCTAGAGCATCTGTGCAATGCAGGAACTGCTCTGGAAACAGAGACATGCAGGCCAGGAAGGTGTCCTCACAAGTGCCTAAGCACATGGGTAGCCCTCCAGGTGTGGCTAGACTAGAACTCCCAAAGCTCCCTGACCATGTGGGCTGGGGCTGATGGGAGTTGGAGTACAACATCTGGAGGACACCACGTTGCCCATCCCTGCTAAACAGGACACCAGAGGCTTCTCTAAACACGAAGCATCTGGAAGCAGAGTATTAACAAGTTCCCACTCTGGAAAGGATGCCGAGGAATTGTAGGGCTGTATATTCCATACGGAGGGAAGTATCGGCTGCACCACTTACAGCCTTGTGGCCACTCTTAGGAAGCAGGACAGGGCAGCCAGCTTAAACTAGCTCTTGCTGGCCAAAAGCTACCACATGACAACACAAACATTCCCTGATTTAATATGGGCGGCTTAGTGGTGAGTGTGCTTAGGGCTGCAGGTCGAAATCCCACTGAAATCAAACTCTTCACCCAAGCAGCAGTTTTTAAGGTTAGGGTGCAAGGCAGCACCACCTTCATATTCAGTGCCTGCGGCCGAGAACTGTGCAAAGGTTATGGGCCAGGGAGCGTGATTTAGGGGCTGGCATCTGGTAAAAGCACAACTGCAGACTGGAGAGCAACACTGCGGTTATGGGAAAGAGGTTGAGAAGTGCAAAGGAGTCATAGGAGGAGGTTCACCAACCCAGATCCTCACGGGTGCAGGTGGGGAGGTGAGCAATACTCAGTGCTGGAAGGTGGGGAAGATGTGTCGCATACAGACTCTGGGAGAGAAGGTAAGCTGCACGGACGGGCATCCAAATGAAACCAGCAATTTGGAAAGGGGAAAATGCAGTAGCTCGAATGCACTCAAAAAAGCCCACCTTCAGCATTGACCGAGGATATTGAAATAAATCACCCAGACTTGGCCCCTTTCCTCAATCCAAGCCCCTCCATCTTGGGCTCTCACTGTCGAGCTCAGGGCCTTGCATTGCAGGCAATCCCAGCCAAGCTTCCCCATCCCTAAACAACTTGGCTGTTGGGGAGGGGGCAATTTGTTTCTCCATCCTGACTCTTTGGAGGAAAAGTGACTGTGCAAAACTGGCACCTCTACACGGCTAAAGGAGAAGAACTGGACATGTTTCGGCTTGCAAGACCGAGTGATCGTCGTGCTCTCAAAGTGAAACAGAAGCGGCTGAAACTCGAGAAGAAGCTTCTGAGCACCTTCCATACATAAAATGGATCCAAGGCAGGGTTGACGAGGCGTCGCTTCCCCCTCTCCCCCTCGTTCCTTGTGCCAAGTGTGTAGTTGCCAGAGAAAGAACAGGAAATGAGCACCTCTGAAATACATAGAGACAAGCTATAAAGACAAGACAGCACAAGCCTTCCCTGCCCCTGTTGTTCAGCCCTATTTTCTCCAGAAAGTGCCACCAGGAGTGTAGGGGAGCCAAGCCAGGCTTGCAGACCCAAGGAAGCTCTTCTGCTGTTCAGGAAGAATTGACCGCAGGCCACTGGGAAGGAGGCCTCAGATCTAGTGAAAGGACAGCCAAAAATGGAGCAAGAGGGAAACCAGGGGACTGCCTTGTGCAACATAGGAAAGGAAGAAAAGAAGCCAGGAAAGGGAGCTGCTGCTCCTGCTGCTGCTGCTGCTGCTTGGTCCACAAGTCCATCCCTGTTGATCTTCAGTCAAGACCAGAGCAGCCAAGTGTGTCACTCAAGCACTAGAGCAGAAAAGGAATCCAAAAAAACACCAGGTTTTTCCAAAGACTGGTTTGTTTGTTTTTTAAAAAACACGTATCCTAAAGTCCATCCATATGCCAGGAGTCAGAGGTTGAGGATAGGCACATCGAAAAGGTCACACACTCCTTCGCTCTCATCCAGGTTGTAGATGTAGTCGTGGTCACCAGGAGGCGGGGAGAGACGGAGTAAAGGAGCAAATACTGTTGAAGGGAAAGGAGTACAGTCAGGCTGTGTCTGGCTCACTGTGCCTGTATGTATGCTGGCCCTTTGGCAACAAAAACCAGGGCAAGGGCCCTCCCACATGCTGCAACACCCGACCCACATGCCTCCCTGCCCTGCATGCTTTACCAAAAGTAGAAGACCTTAGAAGACCCAAGGAGCAGATTGCCCATGTCAACTTGTAGCTTGACCCTCAGGACTCACCATTAAACCCAACCTTCAAACACGGTACCCTGCTTTAACTTTAGAACCTATAAGCTCCTTTGCTCTTCTATGCCTCTTTTAGGGCACACAAATAAACTGCAGATATACCAATGTCACATTTACTCCTTCTCTCTGAGGAAGTGTAGCTGCAGGGTGGGGAAAGAAGAGGAACTGGTGGGGTTAAGGACCCACAACACGAAGTGCTTAGTATCTTCACCCATCTACAAACCCCTGGATTTTGGGGGATGAACAGCCATGGCAATTAAACTACTACAGAACCAACATGTATGTTGTTGTTTTTCAAAAAGGGGGCAGCAAAGATAAACATATGCTTTATGTTTTGTGGTGGGTGGAAGGGACAGTTAAAACAAAAATAATACGTGCAACTTTAGGTCACTTCTTGTGGATCCTAACCACTTAGCTTGTGGATCCTAACCAGTTAGTCCAGATATGGAGAACCTTTGGCCTTCTAGATGTTGTTGTATTACAACTCCCATCGGCCCCAGTAAGCATGGCCGATGGCCAGTGATGATGGGAGTTGTAATTCAGCAACATCAGGAGTACAAGGGATCCAAATGATGTCCTGCTTGTAAACAGACCCACACCTGTGTTAGTTTGAGACCAGTGTGCATTAACCTACTCAGTTGATTACAGTTCAGCTGAGCTTTACCATTTGCTTACAGTTCAACTGGACCAACTCAATTTCCTATACCCTAACTTTCTAGCCTTACCCAAACCCATCTCCACCCCAAAACTGGGAAATAGCAAAAGGCTTAATCCTTACCATCAGATGACATTAGTTCTTCGAGCAGCTCAGAATTCATGCATTCTGTGTGAAGAAAGAGTTGCATTGCAACCACACACTCTGCTTTGGGATTGTACAATAGAATATTCTGTATCATTTCAAACAAAGGCTCAGGTATGTCAGTTTAGAATACACTCTCATGATAAAGAAGCCAGCTTTGGCTTTGATGGATGTTAACTACCTGGATGTTAACTGTAAACAGAAGCAGTCAGTTGCACACCCCAACTGTGTATTTATAATACAGTCAACACATGACTTTCCCCCAAAGAATCCTGGGAACTGTAGTTCACTCCTACAGATCTACAATTCCCATTATTCTTGGGATAAGTGTTGGACGCCCAGGGAGAAGTGTTACATTCCAGATGACCCAAACAGAGCAATGAGGCCTAAAGGAACTGCTTATTAACAGATGCCAGCTTGCAATGCACCAAGTAATACTGTACAAGACAGAGCGATAGCTACAGGCACCCTAGTTTCACAGCAAGGGCAGTGTCACCACCACAGCATGAGCATCCCTGAGCTAGCTGTTATTTCACATGTATCCAGCAGAGGGCCACTCTGCCATGATATTTGCTTTCTCCAAACCGAGTATAGTAAGGGCCTCTGAAAACATGGGAGAAAATGTGAGATCAAGCAGGTTCAAAGGTCCCTCACGTTGCCCCAGAAAAGTGAAACAAATATAGTTCTGCTGAAGCAACACACCTCTTGTTGGATCAAACATCTCCGAAAGCTCTTTGGGAAGTTCCGGTACTGAAAAACAGAAGAGACGGCACTGGTTTCCATGCTGCTCCAATAATGTCCAAAGTGCGGTAACCTATACAGGGTGCTCTCCCCTGTTTGGTAGCCTCTGTTCACAATCACGAGTCCGTCCATCCCACACACCACGGATGCCTGCCGTAATATTTGGCGGAAGCCCATGTTGCTAGACAGTTCTGCTACAGATGGTTGTGAAGCTTGATGGTATATCTACACTGTGGGCTTAAGGAGGGCTCAGTTTGGAAGCAATGCTAAAGGGCTCCCTATGTACGGTAAATCCATCTGCTCAAGCCTCAGGCTCATGATCTCCTGCAACACACACCAGGATGAGGGGCTCAGAAGCACCAGATCTTACTTATCCAGAATATGTTGCTACTTCCAACCTTGGAACAATGGTTAATTTAAGCTATGGTTTTATTTGTACAGTACAAGCCAGGATCAGAAGCTAGGGCTTTAGCTTTGCTCATTTAAATAAACAATATTTTAAACCAGCCACAGTTTGCCCTTGCTGGATGCAGCAACTGAAAGTTAGCTTCAGCCAGAAAGCTGATGCTTCCCATTTGCCTTTCGCAACTACTCCAGTTGAGCCTTGTCTGTGAACCGGGCCTCAAAGAATCATGGGAACTGTAGTTCTGAGAGTAGCTAGTAATGTCTGGAGACACTCATTCCCACACAACTAAAGATCCTAGGATTCCTTGTACGAAGCCATGGACATGAAAAAAGCACAAAAACTGACATAAATATCCTGCCCACAACCCTGCCTACCGGTATTTTAGAAATCCCATTTCATTGCCCGCTCCAATACAGCATTACGTTGGGGTTTTCTTTAATATGCACTGCATGCCCTCAAAGTGAGACTTGTGGCATCAGCTGATTGAAAGGCGAGGAGCTCCACCCACCTTGCAAAAGTGGCCTGTGACAGGGGGAGGTGGGGTCAATCTGGCCTGCTGGCCACACCCAGTTCTCCACCCTTGTTGCACATGGCAAAGCAGATGCTTTGCTATTCAAAAAAACCCAAAACAAACCATATGCACACAAACATTGCTCCACGGCAGAATTTTAACCATAGCAACCATTACAAAGCTGCTCCAGTTTCTGGAAAAAGAGGGACTCTGTGCCATGCCCATTTGGGAACAGAGGAACCCCCAACCCAAAAGGCAGCAACCAGAGAATTCTCACTTTCTGTGGGGTCTGGCTTGATTGGCTCAAAGGAGGTGGAGGGACTGGGCAGGATGGAGCTGCTGTCCAGCAAGGCAGAGGATTGGAGGGGCTGCGTGTCCAGCCCAGCAGGTGGGCTGGCTGGTGCTGTCGAGGGGGCAAGTGGGTCCAGCTCCCCGCTGCTTCTCGATTCTGCCGTTGAGACGCCACTATCTGCAAAGGTGTAAGACATAGATGGCGACAATTTTGCAACATTTCATGGATTGCACACTGAATAGGACATGACACTCAACCAGCAAACTCCAGGGCAGTACAGTGTTGCATTAAATGCCCACAGGCATCCCCTAAGCCTTATAAATATGCCACAGAAGTTACTAGCCTTCATAGGTCATTGATTAGAACTTTTCTCCTCAACATGCCTTTTCCCACATGAAGGGGATGAATTTTCATATAACCAAAAGCTTTCTGTTATGCTATCCGCCATACTCCAGACATATGCACCACAGGCCAGATGCAACTTAACCAACATGAACATTATCACAATAATGTAAGAATTAGAGACCCAGGGTGTAGATTTTTAAAACATTCTAATATTCTCTGTGTTTGCATTTTATGACTTCCACGCTGCATTCCTTTTCTATCTGACCCTGAAAGTGGCACAAATGGCCCTCCAGGATGTTATTCTAAATCTATCATGAGTTAGGACCAGAGTATAAAATCAGCTATCCTTGAAGCTTCCCCAAGGAAAGTGAGATAAAGGAAGGAATGTCAACAACCTGATGAAGGGCTGCTTGCCAGGGGAACAGTGATAGAAATGCTACATTTGAGACCATATGGCCTGGGCACTCTTGGGGCACCCCAAGCTGATTGTGGGGATCAAGATTGAGCCATGCGTGTTTTGCTTCTCATGACCTGTAACTTTTCCTGATGTATGTAGAAGGATGTTGATGTTTTAAGAACGTTTAGATGTTTTATGACTCTTTTGTGTCCTGTGAGTATAAAACCCTTGTTCTAATTCTCTTAGTGGCAGGCGACTTCTTAACTAGTGGTTCAGCTAGAACAACCACTTAAGTTGAGCTCTGTCTTATTGCTACAATAAATGCTGGGTTCCTAATTGGGCGCTAGCCTCAAATTATTTCCTTGGTTCCGTGTTTTATTTACCCTCGCCTGAGAGCAAGGTGGTGTAGAAGTAAATTCTTACCACAATAACAACCTATTACGCAACTTTAAAAAACAAAAAAACCCAGCTATACTTTTTATTAAAACCTAACAACTGGGAAGATACAGCTTTCCCAAAGAGTCAACCTGTAAACAGTTATCAAAGGTAGGTTTGAGGTTAGAATTTTAGACAAAAAAACCAAGCCACTGCCTTAACAATTCAACACACATTCCAGGAGTGAGGAGTGGTAGACCGCAATTTAATCCTCGAGAGAAAAAAGAGAGAGAACACACATACACACAAACAAATGCACAAGGCAAAGCAAATATTTGTCTCAGGCAGACCTGCCACAGAAAAAACTTGCCCTTTTCTGATGCACTTGCAGTAGGCAGATTGTTAAACTGGTATGTAAGCCATATATGGGGAACCTGTGGCCTTTCAGATGTTTTTGTAGTACTATCGGGCATGCTGGCTGTGGCTGTGTCCAACAATTTCTCTTTTGGAGGGTCACAGGTTCCCCATCACTGATACATGGAATATGTTAGTACACGCACAATATCAAGTTTAAGGAAGGAAGGATGTGGAGAAGGGAAACTTGGGAGTGTGGTGGGGGGAAGGACTGATTTTCTCTCTCTCCCAACAATGGAACAGTAGAGAAAACAGCTGTCAATACTTGATTGGGTTTCTGAATGTATAAGAAGTGTTGTAGATCCAGTTCTCCTGAATCAATTACGAGCCAGGCACCTAACATGAGGATGTTTAGTCGCCTACTGAATACGGGCTTTTTAAAAGGAAATCTTACCCCAAGGTGTAAGCCAGACGTTTATGGAAGATCAATTTTATATTTGATAAAATAGCACTGTTGTTTTTAAGAGCCTGTATGGATAGTTTTATTGTTTGAGTTTGCTGAATTGATTTTACTGTTCTTTGAGCTTGTGTTTCTGTGTTTCATTCTCAGTGTATACCACTTTGATGGTGGCCTATTTAATAATGTGTTTAAAGAAATAAATACATTAAGACTAGTGATGATTACAATGAATGGATGTTATGTGCTTTCCATATCTTAATTTGGGATAAGAAATACAGTAACTACATATATGAAAGAATGTGCTGTTTCAGAACTAGAAAAAAGGAACGTATGTGTTATTGGCTTACAATAATTGTATGTACTGAAAATTATGTCAGATAATTTATATACAACTATAATTTTTAAACATGATGGGAAAAGCTGGTACAGTCCACTGTAAATATATTATTCCAGTTTGAGACCCAAGTACTTTACAGCTGCCTGGCTATACTACTTTCCAAGAATTCAAACTAATTTACACTAAAGCAAATAAACAAAAAGCCAAACAATTATAAAATCACAAGGAGGCTACACATACGATGGAAAAAACTCAGAAAATTTAAATTCTCCCTTAAGGTTTGATGAAATAGGAAGGCTTCACAGCATGTGGGGGGAACCTGTGGCCCTCCAAATGTTGCTGACATCCAGCTCCCATCAGCACCAACCAGTGTGGCCCATGGTTAGGGAAGATGAGAGCTGCAGCCTGACGATATCTGGAGGGCTACAGGATCTCCAGTCCAGTTTGGGTGCAGTTTTGAAAAGGGACAGTGATGTTGGAGGCTTCCTAACCTTGCCTAGGCCAGGTTCCAAAGTTCTCAGGTGACTGCTGAAGAAGGCAGGCCTCTAGCGAAGCCTGCCAACGCCTTTCATCTGGAAGAGGCTGACAGCAAGGCCAAGTGACTCGACTTCAGTGTCATATTCGAGAGAGGTTACAGGAAGGGAAAGCTCCTCTGCGACTCACCTGTGGCGCTGGCTGCTTTCTGCACAGCAGAGACCTGGTCCTGTGTGCTGTTGGGAACAGGCGCAGAAGGGTGGGTGCCACTGGGAAGAGATGCTTCTTGGAAGTGGGCAACAGGTGGTCTCTGTGCCTTAGAGAGTGTGACCGGCTGACACTGAATGAGGTCTTCCGGGGGAGGGACAGGTAGTACCACTGGAGGAGAGCTCCAGGCGTCTTTATTTACAAGCAGGACATCAATTGGACCGCTTGTACTTTTCAGGTGGATCTGGTATTTCTTCTGACCATTTAAGCCCTAAAGAAAGGAAGAGAGATTGCTACAAGGTAAGGCACCCAAGCCAGCGCAGTGATGCATCTATGTGTGTAAAGGACTGTATCCAATATAGTGTTAAGTTACTTAGAATCATAGAACTGTAGGTGGAGGGGACTCTGGGGGTCATCTAGTTTAACCCCCTGCAACGCAGGAATCTCAACAATCTTAGCGGGACACTTGTTCCACTGGCAAAATGTTTTGTGCCAGATGAATGTTGTTGTGCAAGAAAATGCAAAATGAAAGCTCCTTGACAACTTGCAGCCAGCATCAACCTGCAATGCGAGATGCTGCTGAGTGTTCCAAGGGTCACCAGTTCATTGAGGTTTCAGCCACAGGTTTTTTCCTGCCCGACCACATTTTAACTGGAAGTGCTCGGGATTAAACCTGGGACCTCCTGCAGGCAAAACATGAGCTACGGTGGCACCAACAGGAGCCCAACAACACCAGGAGGGCCAAAGGTTAGCGATCCCTCATATAAGACTTCCACCATAGCCTCTTTGCAACCAGGGACCATTCCTTTGTTACCCATGTGCCACCTACCTCAGGGACAGGAACCTCTAACTGAGTACCCGATGGGGCTCGGATGGCTAGCAGTGTGTCACCTGGAACAAGAGAGCAAACGCAGCATTTACTAATCTGATCTAGGTGAAGAATGGAGCAGCAAGCCGTTGCAAGCCCAGACGCGCACTCTTTCTCTTTCCTCCTTTTTCACCTCTTCCCTCAAGAGATGGAAGACCTGTGGCCCTCCAGATGTTGCTAGATGCCAACTCCCATCAGCCTCACAAGGTTGGCCAATGGCCAGGGTTGATGGAAGTCATAGTTCAGCCACATCAGCAGGGACAACACTTCCCCATCCATGCTTTACCTGGTCTGCAAACCTTTAATGCGGCCAGTAACATTGGCAGGAAAAAAGGACATCTCCCAGACTTGCGTACAGTTCTCAGATACAGAAGGGCAGTGTGAGCATTTGTGTATTGTTTTTTTTAAAGGCTGCTTGTATTTTTTCAGAGCAAAAGGCCATTTCATTCACAATATTTATCTGGCTAATGCTAGTAGACCTAAGTGACTAAAGCAAGGTGATGGCAAAACAGAGTATACATGAGGGGAATCCAGCCTGGGTAGTAAGACAAGGGCTGCTGCACTTTCTGAGAGCTGTGAAGGTTTGCCTCATTTCTAAGAAAAACAGGCTCTAAACTCTGGAACTCTTGCCCAGCTCAGTTCATTTGTTCCTAGAGCAAGGAGTGGGGTCCCCAACGTTGCTGAGCTCCCCCACCCACCAGCATAGTCAATGATCAGAGATGATCGGAGTTGTAGCCTAATAACACCTGGAGAGCACCATGCCAAGGAAAAGGTATGGCATACAGGGGGGGAATCTAGCTAGGATACACCACATCCTCACCTGGAAAGCATTTGCAGAGGTCCTCATCAGTCACATAGGCTAACGTTCCTGAAGTTAAGGGGGAAAACCAGATGCATCCAGAAACAACAAGATCATTGGACAAAGGAACACTTCAAGATGTTTAGGGGAATTGGAAGAAACAAGTGAACAACAGATCTAGTTATCAGTCGGTGCTGCAGAACACGCTGGTCAGAATGTGTCCTATGTGCCCCACCTACTGGGTGCATCTCTACAAAAGCAGCAGCAGAGGAGGAAATTTTGGATCCAATACATTTACTTAACACTTTTTAAGCTCCACCCACCCACCTGTATTATAAAGTAGTTTCAAACAACAGTGAATAGTTATGGCTTTCCCCCAAAGACACACACAGTCACTATCTCACCATAGATGTCTCACTGGCCAATGCTGTGGACCTGACCCAGCAAGAAGACTGAAATTTCTGTATCCTGCACAGAGTGGCAAGTGATTTGAAATTAAAGAGTTGTGCCAGCACTACAGGATCGGTGTCACTGCCTTCAAGCCCTGGAAAGTAATGTTTTCCTTCCGCCATCCTAGAAGGATCAACTTGGAACGAGCATTGGAAACTCGAAGTGAAAGGGGGAAGAAGGAAAAAGGACTACGGTGCACTCAGAAGGATATCGGCTGTTTTGTACATCGTCCGTCACATTTTTGATGCTTTGCTGCACCCACATCTTTTGCTGCTCCAGCTCCCGCTCCCGCTGCTCCAGGTCCTCAATCTCTGCCTTCAGCTCTATCAGCTTGTGGGCAATTTCACGAGTGTTGCAGCCAGGACCTACTCCTCTGGAGGGAACGAGAATTGGAAGCAAGAAAAATGAGAGAGGCCACTTCTTGCAGAGCTTCCCTAGAGGGCATGAGCTATCAGAGGCACTGCCATCGCAACCGCAAAATACCTCCCCAAACCCACAGGATTGTTCAGTCGCGCTGAGCACAAACTATTCCTCCCTTTTGTTTCCAAGCTCAAACTTTCCAGAGAGGAATGGACAGCCCTTTAGATATTATGTCTCTATCCAGTATGGTGCAGTGGTTAGTGTGCAGGACTAGGATCTGGGAGACCAGGGTTCAAATTGCCACCGGGCCATGAATCTCACTGTGTGACCTGGGGCTAGTCACTGCCTCTTAGCCTAACCAACTTCACAGGGTTGCTGTGGGGATTAAATGAAGAATGGGGAGAAACCTTGTGACCATCTTGAGCTCCTTGGAGAAAAAGGTGGGCTATAAATGCAATAAATAATAAAAATAAAATATTCAAAGATCTCCTTCCACCAACACAGTTCCCTCGGAAGAGAGTTCCTCCAAACTTCAGTCATGTTTTTACTCCCAAATAGTACATCATGTCATTAGGTTTCAGGTGAGGTACATTTTTTATAAGTTAGAACCTATAAATGCTATACTGCCAACATCAAGGGGAAAATATCATGGTGGCAAACAGCATAAAATAAATTTATATTCGTAAAACAATTATAAAATACATCCCAAATTAGTATATCTGCTTAATACATCAAACATAACTGGATCACTGCTCAGGAAAAGCAAATGCAAAGAGATGAGTTTAAGCAGGCACCTAAATCCCAATGCTGTGGGTACCTGCAACTCCCCTTACAGCTCAATTTCATAAGCTATTTCCCTACTATTTGTGACCACTCAGCAAACAGAAGTACAGCATGACCATTGGTGAAGCTTATTCAAAACTGCCTTAAATGCTGCACTCAGGACACAGTCAACTACTCAAATGCAAGCTGTGACTGTGCCACACTCCTCAAATGCAACTGCCCCCCATGCATCACTGAGAACAGAGCCTAGTTTCAGGATCACCAATCCTTGCTCCAATTCACGGGCACTTACTTCCACTGTATACTGTTCTTGGACTTCTTCTCAATCAGCCCTATGCCCTCAAGGACATTGGTGATGTCATAAATGCGCCGCTTCTGCCGCACTGCCAAGGTATCTGCTGCCTGTGTAGGAAACCCAAAACATTATCATGCCCTGCTCACGAATGCCTGAGCCACTCAGAGAACAGCAGGAAGCTGACAAAACAAAAAAACACCTCCAGCCACTTTGTCAGTTATACATAGGAACATGCCTGGACTCAGTGTCTTGGGTTTGGGAGAGGAACCATCAATTAAATCTCTTTGCCTCCCACATGTTCCATTTTGGGGGGGTTAGTTTATAAACAAAACAGAAGTTCAGCAAGAGAAGCTGCAACCCATCTGCCATCCTGGGGTTCCTTCCAAGTGGCCCCAAAGACTGCCTGATGTCATGGCAGATGAGGGCACAAATCCTACCTTTCATGGCAGAAAAGCGTACGTGTGTGGCATTGCTTTCTCTGCTACATTACCACACAAAGAGACAACTTGGTGTAGTGGCTAGAGAACTGGGTGAGGAATCCAAATCTGCACTCAGCCATAAAGCCTTGCTTGGAGCAGTCACTCTCTCAGCCTAATCCTATCTAGCCAAGTTATTGTGAATGGGAGACAGGAGAGGGAAATATGTAAATTGTCTTGGGCTCCCTGCAGGAAGAACAGGATAATGTAATATCATAATCATTATGATGATAATATTGCAATCCCAAAATCTATAACATATAAAAGATGATTTCCTATTTATTACTATTACTATTATATATCCACTGTTCAGAACATCAATGAACAGTGATGTGGATTATCAGTATCCAGTGTAAGAACCAAACTCTCTATATCCTGTTTAGGCAGTATCGCTGCAGGGCAGCTAGGTTGTATTCTGTGACTTTTCTGGATCCTCAGCTTCACCAAATGTATAGCATGCATAAACAGGTAATGCCTGGAAGCATATCCAGCAGTAAGATGCAATAGAGGGGAAAAATCAAAATCCCCTATATCATTGTTGCATAAAATGCAATGTGTTAACAAATGCCTGATGTGTTAACAAAGATTTTGTAGATACCAAGATGCCCTTTTCTCAAGGTAAAGGTGAAAAGGTAGGTAGATTAGAGCGCTTACTATTAGAAAGCAGGTTCTAGAGAAATTAAGAGGACTCGTAATTTCACCCATATAAAAATATTCAGATGTCTTTCAGTCACACAATGCTGGGAGCACAAATGGATCAAAGGGAGTTGTGTAAGAGCAGCTTATGCTATGTGTCCACGTAACGTGGTATTGTCTGCTCTCATTGGCAGCAGCTCACATTACCTGCCGTTAGATTTTATTTTAATCTTCAAATGCCAGCGAATGAACTCTGAACCTTCTGCACACAAAACATGTGCTCTACTACTGAGCTATGGTCAGCAACATGCAGCACAGTTCATGTTTGTTAAATAGACAAGTGCAACTTTGTCATTCACAAGAACAGTATGACTACTACATAAGAACATACATAAAGTGCCCATGGACATATGCTGCTGCTAACAGAGCCTGCATGAAAAAGAAGTCAGGTTCAATCCTTAGCATCTCTAAGTAGGGATAGGAAGGACCCTGGATTGTACACAAGTTCTACTCAGAGTAGACCCACTGAAATTAATGGACCTATATTAATAATGCCCATTAATTTCAATGGATCTACTCTGAGTGGCGCTAAACTGTATGCAACCCTCCAATCTTAAACCCTGGCAAGCTTTTGCCAGTAATTTAAAGTTTAGATAATATTGAGCTAGGGGGAACAAGGCAGCTTCTTATGTCTGCTCCTCTGGAGTTAGCAAAATACAAGAGCTGCCTTGATGAAAAGTCTCAAGCTGCAACCCTCCTTGCACTTCTGTAGGCGTAAGCACCACCTGAAGAGAGGGGGGTTTGCTTTGGTGCAAAGATACACAGACCTATGCTGTCAAAGCCATCATCAATCACCTTAGACAGGGCTCCAGCAGGGCTCCTTCCCACTGCTGTTCCCTTCCAAACCAAAGGCCCTTAGATGGCCATGCAGCTTACTGGCCTAGTTCACATAAGAAGCCACATCTGGATTCAGTAACACTAAACTAATGCTTTTTTTGTTGTTGTTTAAACAGTTTGTGGTTCATAGCATTAAAAGCTTCTTCCTGCCCACTTTTTCTACTCTAGATTTCCCATGTTTGGTCCTAAACCGTTTTGAACTGCAGAGGCTGTTTCCCCATCTGCCTGCATTGCAGTGGAACCAAAAGCAGATTTCAGTTAAGGTTAAGCACTTCAGGCAAGGTTGCGAACACCTGCAGTCCCTTTCACACAGAAGCCACTGTTGCGGTAAAGCAGAAGCTCCTGCAACTGCTGGAGTTCTGCACTGGCAACAGACTGATCACACCTGTGACTAAGTTATACATATGCAACCAGCTCAGTGTAACACCCCCACCCGCAGAGATCCCTTCATGCACTCCTGCAGTCCATACCCAACATGCAACTCAGCATTATCTCCCCTTTTGGCGGATGCTGCACCTTAACGGTCATGCTTCCTTGATATGAGGTGAGGGAGGTCAGAGGAAGAGCTAGCAAACAGGTGGGGAAGCAGTTGGCTCCCAAAGTTTGCTCATTTGGTCTGAGGACAGAGAGAGAGAGAAAAGCCCAATTCAAGGCAAGATCTATTAACTGGGATTTTTCCTAACACACACACACATCCAACCCTGCATGGGAAGATGGAACGGAGTCAAGAGATCCCAAATGTGGACACACAGCAACAGACCAAAGCTCCAGACAAAAGGAGGTGGTCGGAACAGATACCTAATAGGGCCCGATCCTTACTTTCCGTAAGCCCGATCCGGCCCCAAGAGGCAAATCTTGCCACCGCCACTCCACGCTGCCTCCTTTCCCTTGTCTGTACCATCGGGTGGGCAGAAAGCAACTGGGATCTACTGGCAAGGGTTTCTTAACTGTTTTCATAGCAGCAACACAACCCACCCCCCAAAAAAAAATCACTAATGGGGCTGTTGTTGAAATGAAGAAAGCTAATCTAAGCGTGAAAGGGTTGTGATATCAATACCGTTGTGGTACAAGGGAACCCATCCCAGATCCTGGCACCTTGTTCTTACTAGCTGAGTGACACACGTGTGTGTGTGTGTGTGTGTGTGTGTTCAGCTCCCTCTGGCTGATGAAGGGGGGGATTTTGGGGGGAGGAGGGGAACAAAATAGATCCAAGAAGCCCTAAGTCTGCCCAGCAGGAGTGCTTCTTGCCCTGATGGGAGCCAGCCATAGCCCACCCCCAGCCATGTTGTGGAAGCAGGACCCCCCCCCGGCCACCCCGTTTCCCCCGCTCTCTCCTCCTCCTCCTCCTCACCAGCTTGAGGTCGAGCACGCCGTCCTTGGCCTCCTGCAGCAGAGACACGAACTTGGTCGTGAGCAGCCCCAGGCTCTTCTCGTGCCGGCTCGGGGCGCCCCCCGGTGCCTGCGCCGCGGACTCCGCCATCCACGTCCGGCTCAGGCCCTCCGCCGCCGAGGCCGGTGCAGATCCCGGGTCTCCGGTACGGCCCCCGCGCGCTGACCCCTCTGCCGCTTCCGGCCGCCGCAGGGCACGACGGGAGGAGGGAGGAGGAGGGAAGGCTCCATCTTGGGAGAGAGGGCGGAGCGCCGCCACGCTCCCTCCCGCCTCCTTCTGCTCGGCTCCGCCCACCACCACTACCACCGGCTTCCCCTCTCGTGCCGTTGTAGCGTCCCCTGCTGGCCAGTGGCGTGTAAACACTGGTGGCGCCTTGAGGATTCCAAAGGGTTGCGCCTGTGGGATGTTCGGAAAATGAACGTTTCCCCCCCCTCTCCGTTGTCTTCTTGTCCATAAGAGCAGAATATAGCTCTGTCCGGTGGGCTTGTTATGATCTCCTCTTTATGAGTGGTGGACTTCTGTTGCCAAATGGTTAAATCAGTGCACACTCAATGATGCAACATTTTGTTGCGGGTTCCACTTGTAGGCTGACGTACTGTAAATAGCAAACTACAGTAGTTTGCTACTACAGGACAGAAACTTTTTTATTTATTTAAGTCAAATCTTTTGCAGAACCGAAAGAAATCACATGACTAGAGACATCCAATTTAGGGACTTGTGTTTAGCGATTTAATCCATACAAATCCACACACCTTTCATGCGGGAGCCACTGCCCCATAATAGGTAGAGAGCTGATCTTCAGCTCCTGGCACTGATGGCCTAAGCTTGAAACAAGTCACTCCTTTCCCATTTGCAAAGTGTAAACGGTGATGATCTATCTCAGGGTAGTTGTGAGAGCAAATGAAATAAGAATTATGTGCAAAGTGTTATTCCATAATAGTCATCAATGTCCCCAAAAGATTTATAAAGTACAGCAATAACTTTCAAATCTAGGACCTTACTGCCATAATGCACCTATGACACCCCCTTATTCCAAAGTCTCTTGCTTTTCACCTATCTCAACATCTGTATATATGTCCTCGCCTCTCTTAGCCCTTGTTGTGTGTCCCAGTTATCACTGTCCTCAGACACAAACTGTTTCCTGCTGATCTGATAATCTATGGTTGCAACTGGTTGGATGGATGGGTTATCTTACCAGACAGCACTTACAGTGAAATACTTCTTTGGCATGTAGATCACAGCTGAATGGTGGGTGTAGCAACCCACTTTAGAAATATCTGGTCTTGCAGTGCAGGGGTGGGAACTGGATTTCTTACAGCTTGAGATCCCCCTATAAGCTGTGCCACCACATTAATGCACACCCAGTGGAAACCATACTAATAGCTGTCAGGCAAAAGTTTTCCTCAGTGTTATTTAACTCTGAGCTCAGCTACCCCAGTGTAAGTCTGAATGCAAGTTCAGCTAGGAATACGCTGGCATAGTTGGCTCACCCCAGCTCACACAGGGCTTGGCTGGATGAGCAAAAGCTTGCTGGGGCTGCAGGCCAGGACTTAAGCTGAATACTTCTCCATTCATTTCAGTCATGTGACCTGGTGCTGTGCTGTTTTTATTGTAATTATTGGTATGTTTTAAACATATTTTATATATTACATATTTTTAATTCTATCAGTGTTTCGTTGTATTTTAATGATTGATTTTTCTATGTTTCTAGTGGTTCTTGTTTTACCTGTAAGCCACCTTGAGCCCTTTCAGAGGAAAGGAAATAATGTAAAATAAACAAATAAGCAATAACTATCCAGGATGGGGCACACTGACTAACTCAAGCAATTGATCATTAGATAACCCTTTCATTGAGAAAAGAAGCACTTCATATTATTTGTCTATTCAGCCACATTATATGTGTGTGTTTTAACATGCTGTGTTAGGTTCCAAAAAAGGAACTCAGTATATTGGTTGTCAGTTTATTTATGGCCCCAATTCAAGGTGCATTAGTGTTTAAATCCCTGTATGACTTGGGCCCCAAATATCCGAAAGAACACATCTTCAGTTGGTAGAACATGAAATTCTTAATCTTAGGGTTGTGGGTTCGAGTTCCACATTGGGCAAAAGATTCCTGCATTGCGGGGGTTGGACTAAATGACCCTTGTGGACCTGTCTTCCTCCTTATTTACAACAAGCTAGAGGTTGATTCTGCTTGTCATTCTGCCTGCCTGTCTCCACCTATTGCTGATCTCCCTGCCTTCCTTACTAGTCCCAAAGACCAGTAGCTACCGCTGAAGGCAGAGGGACATGCAGGAATCCTGGTGACCACAACCCAGGCATGCATATATACCAGAGTTGTTCTGTGCTGCTTAATCTGCATTCCCTAAGAATTAAACTTTCGAGTGCATTTTCTGTTTCCTCCGCCCTCCTGTTCCTACATCCTGAGTCTATCTGCAGTGTTACAGAACAAGCCCCTGAGGAGCTGGAAGTAGTATCACTGACGGAAACTGCTATTGCTGGCTCTGCTTCCTCTGCTCAGCCCAGCCCTAAGCTCTGGACCTGGGCACTGCAGCTGAATCTATGGGCATGTCTGCAGAGGAGGACGATTCCACCAGATCCAAAGGTAACGGGAAATGCAGCTACAGGATCCCAGTGACCGTACCATTCAGTGGGGTGGGGTGAGGCATATGGGGCCCTTCCTAGATGGGCTTTGGGTAAAGCAAGTCTCCTAGCTGTGTTGATTTCTCTCTCTCTCCCTACTTGAGAAAGAACTCCCTGTTCTTGCAATTGATGAGGGGAAAAAATACTGTACCTGACATCTCGGCACACGTACAATGAATGAGGTTATGATTTTAAAGTGCTTTCCTTAAGGAGGAAGGTGCCAGACAATTTTAGCCTAACCATCAGTATATGGGTTCCAGGCACCTTCCACTTTAAGAAAAGCACTTAAACTTTATCCACCTGGGCTGTGAGATGTCACAGATACTTTTTCCTAGATAATATTGCATTCTTGGGGTCATGTAGGAAGGCAGAGGTCTCAGAGAGATACTTACATGTCATAGTAACTGTCCTTTTTGGAAATAAATGGGCTAGAAAAATCAGAGCCAGAGATTGGTTTGTCTGTCCACTGTCTGTCCTCACTGGGAGCAATACCATAGATGCTTTAAAACCTTACTGTGTGGTGCTCTGATAGAGGACACTTTTAAATAAAGGACTGGCCCCTGAGAGCCCTTCAAGTAGAGAAGTGTCCTCTGAAAGCAGGACACACGGCCACTCTAGTGTATGCCGCTATGTCGGGTGCTGTCAGTCTAGAGTCTAGAGTCAATGTGGAGCAGTGGTTAGAGTGTCAGAGTAGGCTCTGGGGGGCCAGGGTCATCCACTCAGCCATGATGTTTACTGGGTAACCTTGGACCAATCACTGGCTCTCAGCCTAATCTACTCCACAGGGTTGTTGTTGGCATTACATGTGGGGTGTGGAAGAACCATATGTCAGCTTGAGCTCCTTGGAGAAAAAGGTGGGATATAAAAGAAATAAATAAAGTAGTGCAGGATTAGACAACATAGTGCCTCTAGATGTTGTTGGACTCTAACTCCCATCAGCCACAAGCCAGCTGGGCAATAGTCAAGGATAATAGGAGTTGTAGTCCAACAATATCTGGAGGGGACACAGTGGGCTACTTCTGGTCTGTAGGCCTCTTATCACAAGGTGAAGCCTGGTGTTACAACACCTTCATGCTTTGGATGGAGAGGAGTGGCAATGTTGGGTTTCTTTATATCAGCCTTCCAGACGTTTTGGATTGCAACTCCCAGTGGACCCACCAAGTTAAATGGGCAGTGTATTTCAAAACATCTGGAGGGCATCATATTGGGGAAGATTGATCCTACATGGTACAGATTTGCCCAGTCATTTGAATTCACCCTTTATTTATTTCTTTAATGAGTTTGAAACCACTTCCAAACTAAAGTTTCCAAAGCAGTGTACAACAGAAATATGTGGTACCTCGGTTTAAGAACAGCCCTGTTTATGAACTATTTGGTTTACGAACTCCACAAAACTGGAAGTAATGTCCCAGTTTGCGAACTTTACCTCAGTCTAGGAACGGAAGCCAAATGATAGAAGGGCACCGGCGACAGGAGGCCTCATTAGGGAAAGCGCTTCAGTTTAAGAATGGGCTTCTGGAATGGATTACGTTCATAAACCGAGGTACCACTGTATGTAACATTTAAAATCTTGAAAGTCTTAAATTACAAGATGCCATTAAAAATGGCTGAGTCACTCCTGAGTATAAAACGGCTGAGTCACTCCTCAGGGTAAGTCCTCTTTGAAAGCTTTCAATAGCTGCCTAAAAGCCCAAGTGCTTGTCTAATTTCACCAGGGAGCAGATTCCATAGAGCTGAAGCCACAACAACACTTAAGACCTGGATTTTAGTTGACCTCATGCATACATCTGCAGCATGCAGAACTCTTAACAATGCCCCCCCCCCGAGGAACACAATTGCAGTGGAGGCTGGTCCATCAGGGCAAATGGGGCACTGCCCCACCAAGTTAAATCTCCCCACAGCCACTTGCCAACTCCTTACTAATAACCAGTTCAAGGGGTGGCCCTGGCTATTGGAACTCTGGGAATTGCAGAACTGTGAGGGCAATAGAGCATTCCTAACAACTCTCAGCACCCTTAGCAAACTACAGTTCCCAGAATTCTTTGGGGGAAGCTGTGGCTGTTTATAGTGCAATAATCCATTTGCCTTTGCGAAATTTCCTATCTTCCAGCTTCCACTGCAAAGTTGCTGGACGATCCCTCAGGTAACCTGACCCCAAGTTGTACAGGGCTTTGAATGCTAAAAGCAAAAGCTTGAACTAACTCTGGTAGCATGCTAGCAGCCTCATAATTGCCCTTATGCCCATTATAAATAGAACAGCTATTCTTTAGTAGAGGGAACAAAATAAAAAAAATTCCTTCCAGTAGCACCTTAGAGACCAACTAAGTTTGTTATTGGTATGAGCTTTCGTGTGCATGCACACTTCTTCAGATACAGTAGAGGGAATTAGTTATCAGACTCCATACGCCCTTCTAACGCCCCCTCTCCCGCCTCGTCTCTTGTCTCTGAAACCAGACGTCTGACAATACAAGTGTGCCTCCTTTTCCCAGGTCATTGTGTCTCCAAGCCCCAGAAGCTTCCCCTCCACCGATATTCCACCTCTCCCCCTAGGCTATCCAGATCGTGGGTAGGCGGTCACATCCTGTTTCCTTCCTGCATTCCAGGGGAGCAGCTGGGGATGGAAGAGCAATTCCTGTCTTGCAAAGACTCGCAGCTGTATGTGTGGATTTCCTTCTTCTCCCTCTTCCTTCTCTGTTTTAGACCAGGAATGGCCAGAAGTGGAGAAGGCTGAAAAATTAGCCAGAGGAGCTGCCTTAAAATGGGCATCTGGGGTCTTTTACCGACCTGACAAATTAGAGGGCCTTGAGGAGTATCGGATCCGAGAGATACAACGCAACAGTTCCATCCAATCCCGCATAAAGGTTGGTAGTTGCAGCGCTGGAACCAGTGCTGGCCAGTGCACATTGGGATTGGGAGGGCGGAAGTCAGGGGACCCAACATGAAGTGCAGCCAAATGCCAATGACAAGCAGACACAACTGATTCTAGCTTTGTCACCATCCTCCTCCTTGTTGAGTTCTGCAGTGGCCACACTGAGTAAGGAAGAGGAAGGGGATAGGCAATGCAACCTCCTGAACCCATTGTAAGTATGGAGGCAGGCAGTTGGGGAATGGGTGACAGCAGACTGAGGCTGGTGGGGCAGTGCCCCACTCGCCCTAATGTACCAGCCTCCACTGACTGTTCCCCGAACACCTGGGTTGGCTCTTCCAGCTTTTGGATGGCCATTGGATGGGTTCACCAGAAGGGTCATGTGACCAAAGGCAGCTGCACCTTCTCCCTACCCCTATCACTTGCGGCGTGCTCAAAGCGGGCAAGGGCTGTTGTTGTTTGTAAAAAAGAGAACCAGCAGGATCAGGGAGTTTCAGGGCTTGATGCTGAGTTATGGGCCTTGGCAAGTGCCCATCAGTAGCAATCCCAGATGCCAGGCCCTGGCTATGCCTAGATTTATTTATAAACCACCCAATAACCAAGGTTCTAGGGACGTGGGTGGTGCTGTGGTCTAAACCACTGAGCCTCCTGGGCTTGCCGATCGTAAGGTCTGCGGTTTGAATTCCCACGATAGGGTGAGTTCCCGTTGCTCTGTCCCAGGATAAAACTAGATTAACACTAGCAGCCTTGGTCAAAACAAAAAAAATTTTTTTTCCTTCCAGTAGCACCTTAAAGACCAACTAAGTTAGTTCTTGGTATGAGCTTTCGTGTGCATGCACACTTCTTCAGATACACTGAAACAGAAGTCACCAGACCCTTCTATATAGTGAGAAGGTGGGGAGGGGTATTACTCAGAAGGGTGGTGGGATTGGGTGATTGGCAGATAGCTGTGATGAGCCTGTTGACGACTCTTAACGACTGCAATAGAACTAACTTAGTTGGTCTTTAAGGTGCTACTGGAAGGAAAAAAATTTTATTTTGTTTTGACTATGGCAGACCAACACGGCTACCTATCTGTAACTGGAACTAGCAGCCTTGAATAACCTTGGCAAAAAAGGATTTAAATCCAAAATCACCCAACACCCCAATGCCAGTGGGGTCCCAAAGGTCCAAGTGGAGAGGTGTGTCTTTATGACAGCTGATATACTGATGATGCCTGGCACACCTACAGAGGCAGGTGATGCCACATCCAGGACACCACAACAGAAAAGACCCTATCCTGGGTCACTGTCTGTTGGGCATTGCCCAAAACCTCGGTTGTCAGGTTGGCATATACTAGAAGAGCCACTCTTTCAAGTATTAATGCAGCTTGATCCTGAAATCTCACTGGTTTAAGCAGCCTTGATTATGAATTTAATAGCACAAGGGTTTGGAGATCCAGATATGAGCTTTTCACACTGGAAGCTGCATTATACTGAGTCAGAGCTAGCTAGCACAGTATTGTCTACACTGACTGGCAGCGGCTCTCCAGGTTTCAAGCAGGGGTCCATCCCAGCCTTAGTTGGAGATGCTGGGGATTGAATTTAGGACTTTCAGCATGGAAAGCAGATGTTTTGTCACTGAGCCACGGCCCTTTGTCCTGCCTGTGAAGTCTCTGTGTCCTCTTTGCCACTTGATTCTCTCTGTCCCTAGTCAACTGTGCAGTCCTACCTAGAGGGTGTGAGCACAGGCCTGGAGCAGTTGCACTCAGCCACTGCAGATGTTCGACATGTGCGACAAGCATTGAGAAATATATGCCAGTCCTTGGCATCCAGCACCGACTCTTTTCAGAGCCTGCAGAGACTACGGGAGGTGGCAGTGGAACATGCCCAGCTGGGTTCAGTTGCCCAGACATTGCCCCAACTTTTCTCAGGTGAGCTTCAGTTTGTAATATGTGTTATTTATTATTATATCCACTTGTTACATCTGTGCCTCACTCTTCACCAAATGGTCCCAGAGTGGGTTACAAAAACCACACAATTAGAATGAGTGCAATGAACAACTAAAATTATGAAATTAAACTGCAAAACAATCATATCAGAATAACAAAGCACCAGCACAGAGCACTCAGCCAAGGGCTTGGGTAAAGAGGCTATTCATAACCTCAAATATCTAAATGCCATTGCATCTGGAAAACTGCATGCATGCAATTCCAAAACACATGGGATGACCTTCTATATATCTGCAAGCAACGCACCTACCTTTCAGCTGAGACATTTCCCTCTCTGGCTTGATCGTCTTGCAGCAGATAATCTTGTAGAGGAGCTGCATACTTTGTACAGCACCCCTTTCCCCCTCATCTGCCCAGCCCTTGGACAGAGGGTTCCAAACCCCTGCTCTAACCACTGCTCTAACCACACTGGATATCATTCCTCTTTCTTCCCCAGGTTATGCTTTTGAAGCCCTTTCTCCCTTTCTTCTTTCCTACACAGTACACAAACTCCTTTCCGAGACTTTTGACCTCCTGCAGAATCACCACCTGCTGGAAGCCCATGCAGGATTCATGGAGCTAGAGAGTTTACGGGACAGCATCCTGTTCCAGCTGCATCACCACAACCTGCTCAGCTCCTCGCACCTGGCCAGTGTGGAGTCCTACTTCAGGGGCCTCCTGGAACTGAATGATGCCCTTGCCCAGCACCTGTGGCACGTTGTGGCCCACAGCACAAGACTGGTGTCTGAGGACCCCTCCCTCTTTGTGTCCACGCTACGCATTATTGAGCGTGAGGAGAGCATTGATGCTGCCTTGCTGCTGAGAACTCAGTTGCCTTCTGGCTTCCTCCCGCCAGGGCGCCCCAAGTGCTGGAGGCAGAAGTTCTTCCAGGTTATACAGGACACCATAGTCGCTTCCCACTTCCAGGCCATGCCAAGCAATGCCCAAGGACAGCACCTTGCTCAGCATTTGGCGTCCTTGCAGAACAGCATCCTGGCTGAACTGTGTGTTGTGAAAGACCTGATGGCCCAGTGCTGCCCGCCTCACTACAATATCGTCGCAGCCTTTGCTGCCATGTATCATCAAAGCCTTGCCAAACACCTGCATCACATCCTCACTCGGGAGCTGGAGAAGCAGGAGGTCTTTACTCTTCTCCAGTGGACACTCCATGTCTACCCAAGGTCAGTGCTCCTAATGGCAGGTGTTGGGGTTCATAGGGGAAGTGAGGGGTCATTAATTTTTTTAGAAAAAGAAGTGCTGGGGCTTGCATTTGCCTACCGCCCATAACTCTGACTTGGAATCCCAAACACCATCCATCTGAAGTACTCGTGGGCCACTTTAACAGTCATGGCTCCCCCCCAAAGAATTCTGGGAACTGTTGTTTGTGAAAGGTCTACTTCAGTGGTGGCCAAACCTGGCCCCCCAGCTGTTTTTGGACTACAACTCCCATCATCCCTAGCTAACAGGACCAGTGGTCAGGGATGATTGGAATTGTAGTCCCAAAACAGCTGGAGGGCCAAGTTTGGCCACCACTGGTCTACTGAGAACTCTCACCACTCTTGACGAAGCAGAGTTCCCAGGATGCTTTGGGGAAGCTGTGACTGTTAAAGTGGTAGGATAATGCTTTAAACAGGTGGGTGTTTATCCAGTCATGTTCACTGTTGTACCAGCAGGCAACCGTTGGGTGGCATTTGCAAAGAAGCAGATTTGGCAATGGGCTGCATTTCCCCGTACAAGAATACTAGAAATATGCACATATAATCCTGCTTCAGGTGTACTGAATAGCCTGAAAGTGGAAAGTTGAACTTAGGTACCTTTTGCTCCTGACCCTTCTTGTGTTCCACAGCTCAGAAATGATGACCCACCCAAGCCTTCTACCTGAAGTGGACATCGCAGTCTTGGGTCCTCTGCTTCCTGTGGATACAGTAGACTACTTGGAGGAGACCTATGTAGGGAAAGTACAGGTGAGTCGTGAAGACTATGGGGAACAAAATGACTGTGGATATTGAAGCACTAATATATTTAGATTTGCTGGTTGGCCTAGAAACCTGGGTGATGGAGAGTGTTAATATGAAGTTCTCCAAATATTCAGGCAGAGATATTTTCTTACCAGTGAATGTGGAAATATTCCATCTGAAAGTCTAGAGAGCTGCTGTGGGCTGGATGGACCACTACTGAGCTAGAGGAACCAGTTGTCTAACTCAGTATCCAGCATATTCCTGTGAATAAGGGACAAGTGGCATATTACTGGATGCCATGCTATGCTATACACAAAGTTGTGTAAAGCATCCTTGTTGTCTCCTCTTTCTGAAGAAAAGCACCTTCAGGAGACGCCCGTTTTAAACAGGTAGGGGGTAGATGAGGCAGTGGTGCTTCACCCTTTTCCCACCACCCATTTTCCTGGTCCAGATTGTCTCCCCAACTGATTTGGCCCTGCTCAGGGTTCCAAACTCAGGCAACCACGCACATGGGACTCTGAGGGTCAAGAGGGCGATTTGGAGCAGATGGGGAAATGGCTGGTGAAGAAAGGGCTAAGCATTCCTCCTCTGTCTGCTACTTCTCTGTTCAAAATAGGTCTCTACCCCAAACTGCTTTTATTCTGAATAAGTAGCCTTCAGCCAGACCACCTGTTTATTGAGCATTCATCCTGATTTGTTTGCTGGGGAGGCTGGAAGGTGTTGGCTATTTAACGAACATTCATCCTGATTTGGGAGACAGGTTTGCTGCATGAGATCGAATCCCACCCAAAAATAGCACAGAAAGTGCTACCTTTCAGGGAAACAGGTTTGTTGTGCAAGACCTTCTAATCAACTATAATTGAGCAAACCTGAACCTGCTGGCCTGTGGCTGAATTCCACCTGAAAATAGTGACAGTCTGGAAGCATCCATTGTTTCACAGCAGTGGAGAGAAATAGGGATAAAAATAGGAGGTGGCAGGTTTTCAGGAAGACCAGAGGTGGAGGTCGAACACATACTGCAGGTCATATCCACACAGAGCTATATTTCCCAGCACCCTTAACAAACTGTAGCTCTCTGGATTCTTCGGGCGAAGCAATGTGCATTAAATGTACTGTGAATGTGTGGTATGGATCTGAGCTGTATGTACTGTATATCAGCTGCCCCACTAAAGAGATGTTTCTCATCCGCAGGAGAAAGGAGCTAGGCAAATGAATATGAACACTGCTGGGGTTGTGAGTGGCTTGTGTGCAGTGGAGGGTCCCTGGTCTTCACTTAAAAAGAGAATGGTTACTCAGGTCTGAGAGCCAAATTTGTCCACCCCACCCCACCCAGGCCTCTCTATCTGGCCCTGGGAACTTTCCCCAGGCTATACCCATGAGTGCTTTTTCTTGGCTGGAATGTGTCTGGATGGAAGATAGAGAGCTTAATGTGGAGAAATTAGCCCATATGCAAAGGTGACATTCACATTTGTTGCTCCGCCTGCTTTTGTCTCCAGCCACGCCCACTATAGGCACTTGGCCCTCAGAAGGTTATCCAGACAAAAATGCGGGCCTCGGGGTGAATAAGGTTCTTCAACCTCTGTTGCCATAAACCATCTCCGCTTGTTCTTCTAGGCCAGCTTTGCTCAGTGGATGCAGAAGACGTTGGAGATGGAGTTTAAAGAGTGGTTCAGTGAAGAGGAGCCTGAATCAGACTATCAAGGCTGCTTCCAGACCAGCCTTCCCATGATTGTCATGAAGGTCAGAGAAGAAAGACAATGCACTGCAGGGAAGCCTACCTGATTCCTGTACAGCGTGTCCTATTGGCTGCGGAAGCAAAGCCATGTGTTTGATCCCCACTCATCCAATCACCTTCCTCTTTCTTTGCCTGCCCCAGATGCTGGATGAAAATATCCGAGTGGCATCCCTCATCTCAGATACTCTGCAGCAGAAGTTGTGCAACATGGCCCTGGAGGAGCTTGAGGTCTTTCTGGGCAGGTCAGTTCTCTCTCCATGCTGCTGATGCAGAGTAGGGACTGAGAGGCAAGAAAAGGATGCTCATCACAGCACAGATCAGTAGGGAAAGCATCAAGACTCACCTGCTTTGCATGCCAAAGGTCCCAAGCAGGGCATTTGCAGGGAGGACTGGGAGAGACTGCTGTCTTAAACCCTTGAGAATTGCTGCCCATCAGTGATGACATTACATTGATGGACCAATGATCTGACTCAGAATAAGGTAACTTCCCATGTCCCTAACATTAATTCACCAGCAATAGGACCTTCAGGCCCAGCCCAATGAGACATCTTGGGTTCTTGCTTGAGTTTGGTTATCATTCCTGCTAAGGATCCCTGCTCCTTTCCCCTTTCTTTCACTGGAGGGCTGTGGAGGCTCATTTCCCTAATCCTGCTCCAACTGAGGCTCCTTTTTCCTTACAGAAAACCTTTAGTGGGCTTGAAATGAGGTATGTTATTTCTGCGCCACAAGAACACCCCTGAGGGATCAGACCAAAGGCCTGCCTAGTCCAGCATCTTGCTTCCCATACATAGCTCTGTGGAGATCCTGCAAACAGGACATGAGTGCAATAGCTCTCTCTCTCTTCCTCTGCTCTTCCCCAGAAGAGGCATTACTTCCAGATCTGTCAGTATTATGCAAAAAGAATTTAAGCCCATACCAGAAATGAAGGTGGATGAAAGCTCTGTGTTGACCTAGCACAACAAATCCAGTTTAAAACAAATTCCTGACTATTTGCAGTTAGGAAAGTGATAGAGAAATGCACTAAAAAGTGTAGGATGGGCAAATATCTAATAGAAAGAGGTAAAATCAACTCGCAAGCAAAACAGGATGAATCCTCATTGTTGTATAATCACCACACAAACAAATCAGAAAAAAGCTCAGTAAAGACCAGATGTAGTCTAACCTCCTCATAAGCTCAGTAAACAAGTTGTCTGCCTCCGATCCTGGAGGCAGTATTTAACAATAGTGGTTAGTAGCCATTGTCCCTTCATGAATTTGTCTAATTCTTCTAAAGCCATCAGAGGGCGCTTCAAGATTACAAGTTCATTCATCCCAAACTGTAGTTTGTTAAAGACACATTTTCCTTACAGATCTATGATTCCTGCGAAGAAGCACTGACTGTTAAGCCATGCTGAAAATTGTAGCTCTGTGAGGGGAAAAACAGTTTCCTAACAACTCTCAGCACCCTTAACAAACTACAATTCTCAGGATTCTGTGGGAGAAACCACTGTTAAAGTGGCAAAGTGGCAAAAGTGCTTTAAATGTATACTGAAGATGGGGCATAAGAGAGTTTGTGTACTGGTCCAGTAAACGCTTCCGCTGCGCAACCAGCAACAGTTCTCTTTGCAGAGCATTGATTAAGTCCAGTGCAGAGATTCTTGTTGCAGTACATGCTTCAGAGTCTCAGCAGCAAGGAAATAACGACACAGGGAAGCCTGTCTTTCCAAAGACAGGTTTATTGCAGAAAGATAACAGAAACACCTCCGGAGCTTTCAGACATTTTGCTTCACGCCCCCCCAGAGGCAGAGAAAACAAACACTCTTTATATACTGAGCAACTTAACAACATAACGAGCTTCACTACTTAAAGTGACATGACATTGCTAACTTGCCAGCGTCTTAGGTTTCACACCCTAACACCCCCTCTCGCTGGCAATACAAAAACAAAATTACTTCAGACCCATTTCTTCACAAAAGTTTTCATGCCGCTGAAACCCAAGCGGTTTTGTAAAACCATCAGCTTGATTTTCATGACTGGGACAGTAATTTAATTTAACAATTCCTGCTTTTACCGTTTGACAAACATTTTGAAAGCGGATATCCAAATGTTTTGTACGACCTTTAAACTGCCCATTTTGTGCTAACTTAAGACACGGTTGATTATCACCCCATACAGTGATTGGAGTGATGGCCTTTTCATACATCTCTTGTGCCAAGCATTTGTAAAATTCTAGATCTCTACATAACTCAGATAAGGCACAGAACTCAGCTTCTGTTGACGACAAAGCAATCAGGTTCTGTTTCTTGGATCTCCACCCAATCAGAGAGTTACCAAATTTTATTACACAGCCAGACACTGATTTTCTATCCTTTAAATTTCCCCAATCACTATCTGCCCAACAAGTAATCTGTGCTTGTCCTTCAGAAGATAATTCAAGGCAAAAATCTTTGGTGTATTGTAAATATCTTAACACTCTTTGAATTCCTTTCCATGCATTTACACTAGGTTTTGAAGCTTCTCTGCTGAGTAAGTTAACAGCGTAAGCAATGTCTGGTCTACTCCATTGCGAAAGATGAAGTAAGCTTCCCAGTGCTGACTGAAAGATTTCAGCACGCTTGAATTCAGCACTATCCTTGAACTCATTGTCTTTTACAAAACCCATTTCCATTGGTGTTCTAACACCTGCACACTCCGTCATGCCAAACTTTTTCAACATTTGCAATATCTTGCCTTTTTGATTCAGTAGAAAACTGCCATTTTTTGTCCTATCTATCTGAACACCAAGATAGACCTTTACATCACCAAGATTCTTAACTTTGAAGTATTTATTTAACTCTTTGGCTAGTTTTTTTACTTGTTCTTGTGTCTTTGAAGTATAAATCAGGTCATCTACATAAACAAGCAAAGATTCTTGAGCATCTCCTGAACCTCTGAAATATAAGCAATTGTCAGCCTTGCTCCTGCTAAAACCAATGCCTACCAAAACGTCATTCAAACACTCATTCCAATTATGAGCAGATTGCTTGAGTCCATAAATAGATTTATGTAGTTTCCATACCTGATTTGATTTACCAACTTTCAATCCTGGCGGTAGCTCCATATAGAGCTCTTCAGCCAAGTCTGAATGAAGATAAGCTGTAGAGACATCAAATTGATTCACTTTGAACCCTTTCTGAGCAGCAACTGCTAATAGTGCCCGAAGGGTTTCACTCCTTGAAGTGGGTGCATAGACTTCGGAATAATGTAACCCCTTTCTTTGAGTAAAACCTCGAGCTACAAGCCTTGCTTTGTACTCTGGTTTCCCCATCGCTGTTGTCTTTATCCTGTACACCCACCTACAACTTACTGCCTTGGTACCTTCTGGCAGTTTGGTGATGGAAAACACACCCAGTTCTTTCATAGAATTCAACTCTTTTTGCATGGCCTCACGCCACCTACTGGCCTCCTCCTGGGGTAATTGCTCAACCTCCTCAAAACTTTCAGGTTCGCAATTTGCCAAACCAGCCCAAACACTGATAGCTTGGTACCTTTCAGGAGGTATCCCTTTGTTGGCACGCTTGGAACGCCTTAACAGTTCCTGGGATGTTCCTTCAGTTTCCCCCTCTGACCCAGAATCACTAGTCGTCACCTGTTTGTCACTAGTAGTTGAAGAACTTTCTGATTCTGACTTTACACGTCTCTCTTGCTGTACGGGTGAACTTTTAGAGCTAGAAGATTCTGACTTTACAGGTCTCTCTTGCTGTACAGGTGAACTAGAAGAGCTAGAAGATTCTGACTTTACAGACTTGGGTGAACTAGGCGATTTCTCACCTTCGTCCTCAGACTCAAATTCCTCAGCCTGTTCTGGAACTAATACCTGCCCTGGGGCCTGAGTTTCATTGTTACTGTTCACCACATCAAATAGTATGTCAGGATTTCCATGAATTTTATTCCAACCATCCTGTTCATAAAATTCCGCACTTCTGCTGATTGTGATTTTTGTTTGATTGCCTTCTACATTCACAAATCTCCAACCTTTTGTGTTTGCTTGATAACCACAGAAAAGCATTTCTTTAGATCTAGGATCGCCTTTCCTACGTTGTGCCCTAGGCACCAGCACATAAGCACGACATCCAAAAACTCTTAGATGATCAATTTTTGGTTTTTTCCCAAATAGCATGAAGTAAGGAGTGTTGTCTACTGTGCTATTGTACACTCTGTTAAAAGTATAATTCGCATACAGTGCAGCCTCAGCCCAAAACCGCTGTGGAAGTCCAGAATCAAACAGCAAAGCAGCAATGGCTTCCTGTAATGTTCGAAATTTTCTTTCGGCAACTGCATTCTCCTGTGGTGAATAGGGATTGGTAAGTCTATGAACTATACCTTTCCTTTTAAACCACGTCTCCAGCGTGTGGTTCACATATTCCCCACCACGATCTGATTGTATTTTACGCACCCTGGTGTCAAATTTACATTCGACTTCTTCAATCCAATCCATCAGGATGGAAGCTGCTTGTGATTTTTCTTTCAGAAAGAAAACCCAACTAGCCCTTGAAAAATCATCCACCAAAATTTGCATAAATCTCGCACCTCCAAGCGATTTGACTGGCATAGGGCCACACACGTCTGTGTGCACAAGTTCAAAGGGTTTCTTGCTTACTCTATCAGATCTAGGATAGTTACATGTCTTAACCTTAGCATGTTTACAAGCACAACAATCCAGAAAATTTGGACAGGGTTTAATGTTACACTCCTCAGCTAAATCTGGCATCTTGCTTACATACTTAAAGCATATATGAGCTAACCTTCTGTGTAGTAGATGTGCACAACCTGTATGAGGAGCCTTATTTACACACTTAGCTTGCGCTTCACCTGTTGAACATCTACCTGCTGCTAACTGCTCTTCATCCAAAACAAAAAGCCCATCCTCACAGGGAATTTTAACTAGCTCCTTCCCCTGTTTCGAAATGGTGCACACATCATTTTCAAACTCAACCTTAAAACCACTTTTTACCAGGCATGACACACTCAAAAGTCCATTCTTCATTCCTGGAAGAACAAAAACAGGAAGGTTAGTTTGCAAACAATTAACATAAATTGTGCCTTTAAGGTTCATTTCTCGTTTACTATTGTCTGCTATAGTCACAGTTTTTGCAACTGGCAATGTCTTGCAGTTCATCAAGCTGCCTCTAGATGTCGCTGGAACTAAACTGTGACTTGCTCCACTGTCAACTATCCACTTCAAAGTTTGTTGCCTCCTTTTAGGACTCTTTTGTGCTGCCATTGCAGATAGTCCCTTATCAGCATCTGCTCCCCCTCTGGATCGTTGACTCTTGTAGTTCTCACTTCGTCTTCCCCTGTAGCTCCGGAAACTGACCTTGGACTGTTGAAATTCCTGTTGCTTTTCTGGACACTTTGCTATCAAATGAAACCTGCTGCCACATCGAAAACATGACTTGCTGGCCATAGCAGACACTTGTGAGGCTTCCTTACAGCTCTGCCTGCTAGTTCCCCCACGCTCTATGGTGGCTCTATGGTGAATTCGCCTAAGAGCTTCCCAAATTTCAAATGCAGACCTTAAATTTTCCACATGAGGTAATTGGGAATCGTCTATCGATACCATCAACATGCATCTAGCTTTAGTGTCCATTTTATCATGTTCCCTGTTCTGAGCATGTGCAGCAGCCTGTTGCTCTGCTGTGGCATCTGCTGCAACAGCCACAAATGGCTTTCGCCTCTGGACATAGTCAGCCCACACTTCTTTGGCTTCCAACCAGACTTGAGCCCTCTTAGACCACTGCACGTAATTAGCAGAGTTCAACTTTGTAAAGGGAACCTGGAAATTTTCCACTGCCATTCTTGGGGTCAGCTGCTACTCCCTCTGTGTGCCCTTGCTTCTCTTTCCCCTTGGGATTTGTTTTACTCACTTTTCAGACGCCTCCAGCCTCCTCTGAAGCCTTTTAAACTTTTTTTTTCCTCCGTCTCTTCACTAGCAACCTACCACCGTCCTCTGGTTTTATTAACAAAACAAAAACACAACGGGAGGTCAAGCTAGCCTTTTGCAGCTAATGAAGCTGTAAATCTTCACTTACGCAGCTCTCTGCAGCCTCTCAGTTCCTTTAAGAGCTGGATTTACGACCAAGCCGGTCTTCTCTCATCCGAAAGCTGCTTTCACTTTCTCTGCACACAATACAGCTGTAGAAACGTAGAAAGAGCCATAACCTAAGAGAGTTTGTGTACTGGTCCAGTAAACGCTTCCGCTGCGCAACCAGCAACAGTTCTCTTTGCAGAGCATTGATTAAGTCCAGTGCAGAGATTCTTGTTGCAGTACATGCTTCAGAGTCTCAGCAGCAAGGAAATAACGACACAGGGAAGCCTGTCTTTCCAAAGACAGGTTTATTGCAGAAAGATAACAGAAACACCTCCGGAGCTTTCAGACATTTTGCTTCACGCCCCCCCGGAGGCAGAGAAAACAAACACTCTTTATATACTGAGCAACTTAACAACATAACGAGCTTCACTACTTAAAGTGACATGACATTGCTAACTTGCCAGCGTCTTAGGTTTCACACCCTAACAGGGCATAGGTCTGCTTATTCTTCATCATATGTGGAACTCTGCACTGTTTCACTCTCAAGACACATGGGATGGGGGGGTTGGCTACTGGTGTGCAAGATGCCATGACAACTGCTGTGCTCTCTGCAGCCTGTATGAAGACCTGGTGGGATTTGGCAAGGAGCATCAACGAGAACCTGCAACCTCCAAGTGCTACGTGCCTTACTTGCTATCATCCCTCAACAACTGCCAGGCTCTCAGGTATTCCCAACTCCTGTGATTGATTCCTTCCACATGCCTGCTGTATCTGGGCTTCTCTTGCTAGCAGGCCACATGCAAGCCCGCTTCCCAGCTATTCCTCTTCCCTCCACTGGCAGCACCTCCATTGCAGCCCTGTGTGAAGGCAGATCAACATCCTCAGAGGCCAGCAAGATGTCATCAACCCTTCACGTTGCCCTGGAGAAAGCCCAGAAGAAGGCATGCCAGCTGCTGCTGGAGGAGATGCTGAAAGATCTGCAGGTACCCATTGTTATGAAGAAAGCCTATGGTAGAGGTGGGGACCCGCAGACCTAGGAGCCAAATGTGGCCCTGCAGGCCTCTCTGTCTGGCCCTTGGAACTCTCCCAAGGCCATGTCCCTTGCTGACCCTGTTTCACACCCACACACGAGTTTTTCCCAGGCTAGAATATACCCCTGAACTTTGACAATGCTTCCTGCTTGCCTGGATAGAAGATAAGAGAGCGTTGTGTGAGATTGTCAAAACTAACCTACTGTGTGAAGGTAAAGTCAACATGCATTGCTCTGCCCACTTTTGCCTCTGGCCCTGCCCACCAGTGGCATGTGGCCCTCAAAAGCTTGCCCAGAAGGGAATGTGGCCCTCGGACTGAAAAAGGTTCCCCGCCTCTGACACATAGTAAACGGATTAGAGATTCCCACTTCCAACTGCCCTAATACCACCATGAGCACAAATAATGATGAATGCAATTTTAAGAAAAGATGTCTGGAGGGGTCCTGAGTGCCTGTGCTTGCAAGCAAGCACAAAGAAGCTTGTGGAGCCCTAGTTTGCAGCAGCCAAGCTCCTGATGAGGGTGAATTGGTGGAAGCCAGGCTAACTATCTGCTCTGCCTTCACAGCTATAGATCTTCTGCTCAAAGGAGATACACCAGAGCTTGACCCTGCAAGAGGCAAACCAAAACATACTTCCTTGAGCGGGTCTTTTAAAGGCAACGTAAAATGTAGTATTTGCAGAGGAGCTCTATGCCATTTTGTAGGTTTGCCTGTATTTTTTGTTGTTGCTGTAAGCCATTCTGGACTTCCTTCTGGAAGGTGGTGTGTGTGTGTGTGTGTGTGTGTGAGAGAGAGAGAGAGAGAGAGAGAGAGAGCGCTTTTTAAAACAACTTAATACGTCCCTTGTTCTGTCCCAGCCTCCGTTTGCTCAGATGCCCTCCCGTCAATGGCTGTCTGGTGAATCCCAGGTGCTGAGCAGCATATGCGAGGTGGTAGAAATGCACATGAAATTCTTTTGCAGAACTCACAGGCCAATCAGCATGGTAAGATCCCTCCATAGCTGGGGGCTGACAGCGGTGGGAAGTTCTGTGCACTGCTGGTTGGCTAGCTTCAGGGAGGGTGGTCTACCATTTGAGTATTGCCTCTAGAGTCTAGAAGTGGGGGGTCTGCAGCCTGAGGTTTACATGTGGCCTTTGGGCTTTGGATTTCAAGTGGGTGAGGGGGGCCTGGCAAGAAAGGGGCAGGGAGCCAAGACTGGTGGAATGACAGAAAGCGAGGGTAAGCTCTCTGCAAACTTATCAGAAAGAGAAAGAAAATGGGGTGGAAGAAAGAGACGGGGGGGAGAGGGGAGAGAGAGAGAGAGAGAGAGTGTCAAAGGGAGGTCCTTTCCACTTTTTGCTCTGGCCATGCCCACTGCCAGCTTCAGCGCCACCCATCACCAGCAAGATGGGGACAAACCTAGAATTAGTTATCTCTGCCTGCCATTGGCTCTGGCTCCCCCTACTGTTGACCTCCCTGCCTCCTGCCCTACCAGGCCCAGTGGGCACCAGTCACCACTGCAGGAAACACACACACTGCATTTCTGCCTTTTGTCTCAGTGCAGCTCCCATTAACTAGAATGACCATGGCAATTTTCCCCCCTTGATGTCCAGCACCTCCTGTCAGAGACTGAGCGCTTGGTCATGAGCCAGTACGTGAGGGCTCTCTTGCAGAAAAGGCTAGTCTGCCGGAACGCTGAGGAGAGAAGCCGGATGGCCAGGCAGATGGTGCAAGACGCCTCTCAGCTGATGGAGCTCTTTTGCAGCCTGGTGAGAGAAAGGAACAGCTAACAGCTATCATGTTTTGCTAAACACGTTCCAAGGATGGGGCTGGCAGCTGCTGGTGATCACAGAGGAAAGGGAGATTGACTTTGCTCACCAAGCTGAATACAGAGTTGTGTGCGTGGCCAGCAAAGATTAAATATGCATCCAATAGGGATGAATAGATCATTCTATTTCCAGATCATGTCAGTTTTGCACGTGTTCATTCATAAGTTAGTTATTTACTGTTTCCACATCAACCAGCTATTTGTTTAGTTTTAACTGGGGGGGAAATTCACATTTTATATATGCAGTTTAACCCGAAGTACACATTTTTGTATATTTTTGAGCCATGAACTATATTGCAAAATTTTAAGATATTCAACAACTGAAGGATAACTGCATTCCAGTTCCTGTATTAGTCTGGGAAGTAAGAATGGAATAAATTCACTTAAAATGTGGACTGAGCAAAATTTTCAACATCCCTAGCAACTAGTTGCATGACTTCCAGCTTCCAAAGAAACCTGTGCAGGTTTCTCCTAGGGCCGAACTATTGGGAGATCAACTTTGTTGGCTAGCAAGTCTGGCCGATAATACCAAGCTAGAGTTACTGCTTACTCCTGAGGTGTCTTTGCATTTCAGTACCTGCATGAAAAAGTCACATCAGGCAATCATCCTTTTGGTCATGAGGTGGCAACCCAAGCCAGTTTGGTGCAGCAAGGTGGGTTGGGGTTGGGGAATAAACAACAGTGCAGAACACCTGGTCATGAGGCTAGCTCTGCCAACAGCTGCTAGTTGTTCCCTAGTTGAACTTTGTTCAAGGATGCTGTGGAAGGTAGTCTAGCAATGACTGGGCTGCTCTCTGCTTTAATGTCTATGGTACAGTATCAGGTAGGTAGCCATGTTGGTCTGACGCAGTAGAAATAAGAATAAATAAAAAATAAAAAATGGTCTAGTAGCACCTTATAGACCAACTAAGTTTGTTCTGGTATAAGCTTTTGTGTGCAGGTATCTGAAGAAGTGAGCATGCACACAAAAGCTTATACCAGAACAAACTTAGTTGGTCTATAAGGTGCTACTAGACCATTTTTTATTTATTTTTATTATGGCACAGTATGATACGGTATTCTTTATCTATTGAACTTGTATACCATGTTATATTTATTTTTAAAAAATCTCCGAGAGGTTTACCCATCTCAACAAAAATCAATGTATAAAAATGCAAAACCCACATTCAGTATAACTGCAACTGCTAACAGTAGTAATAGTCACTCGACAATCATAATTCATCTTGCAGCCTCCACATCGGTCCATCTGCTCTGTCCTCCTGGTATGGTATAGTTTGTCTCCTGCTTCCTTTCCCAGGGCCTGGAAGAGAATGAACAGACTCTCAGAGTTATTGCTGACCTGCAGGAGCTCGTCAGTCTCAAGGACCCCTCCATGCTGAGCCTGGAAGTACTGGGATTCGTGACAAAATATCCTGATATCAGGTAGGGCACTCAAAGCAAATGCACTTTTCCATCTTCCACCACTGCTTCCCCAAGCACTGGATTTGCATTTTGCCCCTAAACAGGAAGCACAGGAAATACAACACAGAGAGAATCATTGTTCTTTTCTAGCACTGTAAGAGCTGGAATTCTTTTGCTTGGAGATGCCAGGTCTTGGATCTGAGGCCTTAGGCATCCCTTCCGTTCTCCAAATTCAAGGCCGAAAACATTTTCTGGCAGTCGCCCCAGCAATAACGCAAGGGTGATAACTCTCCAACCTGCAGTCTAACCTTGGCCTGCCAGGGGGTCCACATTGGCCCACAAGGCCATTTCCACCAAAGCAATCTTCCTTCGGCACTGGCATCAGGTACCTTTCCTCCAGTGTACCTGAGAACAGCAGCCTAGCTAAGGGATTGGAGGGTAGGCCACAATGGAGAACATACAGCTCTCTTCTCCAACTCTCCACCCACTAGCATCCCCTTGTGGAGTGGCCGCCTCACTCTTTCTAAAGGTAGGGCCAGTCCTGGTTGGCAGCAGGAGGCCGAGGGAGAGGTAACACGTTTTGTGCCTGTTGTTTCACCAGCGAAGACCACGTTTCCATGCTCCTCCACTTGCGTGGCGACATCTCTAAAGAAATCCACAACAACGTGCTGGAGATCATGGTGCAGAATCCTCAAGTACTGCCTGAGAACTATCGCCCAGTTTTTAGCAACATTTTTGTTCCAGCTCCAGAGCCACCCTTCTGCCTTGGGAAGTCCAAATGTGCCTGATACGTCCACAGATGCTGATACGTCTACAGTTGCATTGCTAACTTTGCCAGGATGGTAGCTGGTGACCTGGCAAGATGGAACTTGAGGGGGGATTGAGCCTGTTGTTGGTGGGTTTTTTTTACATTCCAGCAATCCAAAACACATGGTGCCATTTTGTGGGGACGGGGCTAAATTTAGTCAGTTTTGTGTTCTCTCTCCCATATTCACAGCCATGCACAGCCACATGCAGTCTCCTTACCATGTGTGAGGAACCTTTGGCCCTCCAAATGTTGCTGAACTACAATTTCCATCATCCCTAGCCAGTGGCCATGTTTGCTATGACTGTTGGGAGTTCAGCAGCATCTGCCGGGCCAAAGGCTCTCCACACCTGCTCTATATTCTATGCAAGATAATACACAGGAATGGTTGTCTATTACGCACCAGTTGCACTAGTTTTCTGTGGGTTGTGTGGTTTTGGGTGTTAATATATGCTCAGATCACATCCACACCCAAACCCACTTATGAATTCTACACAGTATATGAGTGTAACACTTGTGCAGACCAACTAGTACACTGAAGCCCATCTCTTATAGCATTTAGAAAAGATTAATATGATTGGCAAATGGCACCAAAGCCAGTTCTGGCCTCTACTCCCAAAAGAGCAGTGCTTATTGCATTGTCATTACAAATTATGCAGACAGCGTAATGTGCTTTATCCTAGAACTATGCAAATCATGGGGCACAATCATGGAGCACAAGAGCAACATATTTATCAATTCATGTTTAAGAACCGAATATGCTTGCTAGATAATGTTTTCTAGATAAATAGCATTCAGTTTTTCTTTTCTAAATTAAAGGCATGTAGCCCTTATGGTGAACACGGCACTTAGGGAAGACAGGCTTATCCTTTTTTTTCTTCCTAGTGCAATGGGAACCAACCACTCCAGCATATCTTGGGCCCTAAACTCCTGGCCAATCAGGAAAGGAAGAGATAAGCCACCATCTCTTTGCATGCTAGGTTCGCTGTGGGGATTGGGGGGGGGGGATTTGAATCAGTTCACATTTAAAGGTGAATCTACCTAATTCGCCGCTTCGCTATCAATATGGGAACCAAAACACAACCATTCATCAAAATTAGCACTTTTCTGAATCTTGCACTGCATTTCTCCAGCCAAGCAAAGTGACAAAAATGCAAATACTGAGGTAAAGTGTGCATAAATAAATATATATGTTGGTGAAAATAGCATACCAAAGTGCAATATATATGGGGAAATTGCTTTGCAAAAAAATTGGCAAAACTTCATGCAAGAGAAATTAACACTAAAATGCTGGTGAATTTTCATGAGAACCTTTTTTATCTTTCTAACTTGCAAAACTGATGTGGAAATGTGGACAACTGAACTTAAGACTGGAATGCAAAACTGGGGGAAACCAAAATTAACAGATTCTCCCATCTCTAGTCCCCTGCAAGGACAGAGATAAAGGCTTTCTTCAAATAGAGGACTGTCCTCTGTAAGGTAGTACATATGGTTACCCAACCCAACCCTGGTGTAAGGGCTGGTTACATAGTGGCGTAAGTGTGGATGCAAAACAATTCATTTCAAAATCTGTTAAGTACACATCTAGAAATCATTTCTGCTGTCCTTGCAGAGAAAAAGAGAAGTTCTTCCCCCCACCACAAGCCACACATTTTGAAAACTACAACAGGAAGTGATGTTCTTTCCCCTCCTTTAACAGGTATAAAACATAAACTTGCATTTCTTTTCTCAAAAACACACTTTCTCATGGGGCCTTTTTCAAGCAAAGGATTTCATCAGCTACCTGCTCACAACACCTGCTCTTCAGGGATTTACCACTACCAGATTCATGAGAAATAATAAGAAATAAAGGTTTGCCTCTGAGCATCTACAGAGTGCATTTCCCTTAACCCCAGCTAACCACGATTGCCTGCCATGTTCCATGTGCACTATGTGAACTTCACAGAACAATGCCACTCCAAAAACAATAGAATGCAGCAAAATCAAAGCTCCATCCTTGGTCGACCCCTTTCTCCTTTCACCACTGGTACAAGACCAGTATGGTGAGGGATCTGGAAACCAAATCCTATAAGAAATGTTTGAAGGAGATAAGTGTGTTTAGATTGGAGAATAAAAGATAACAGGGTGACATAATAGTTGTCTTCAAATTCCTTAAGGGCTGTCAAGAAGAAAATAGAGCTGATGTGTTGCTTTAAATTATAGTCACACCATTCATTTAAAGCTTCCATATACACACATGACTTCTCCTAAAAAAACTGGGGACCTGTAGTTTGTTAAGGGTCTCCTCACAACTCCCAACACCCTTAAATAGGTCCCATGACTCTGTGGGTGCTAAGGATTGTTAAGAGGCCCACTATTCCTGTCACAAAGCTACAATTCTCAGAGTTCCCTGAGAAAAAGTATTGATTGTTCAACCACTCTGGAAACAGTAGCTCTGTGAGGAGAATAGGGCTCTCTTAACAACTTTCTTAACAAATCACAGTTCCCAGGATTCCCAGGATTCCCTGCTTGGCAGGGGATTGGACTCGATGGCCCTTGTGGTCTCTTCCAACTCTATGATTCTATGATTCTACGTGACTGTTAAAAAGTGGCATAATGCCACTTCAAATGTATTGCATATATGGTGCCTAAATCTGGAATTACAAATGCTACATTGCACCAGTAGTATCCTTAGCAGATTTATCATCCACATATAACTTGGCAAAATTGGGCTTTTGTAGTCCCCCATGGAAGTGTCATATAGTACTTCAGAGAGCAACTTAAAAAGGCTACAGTCCCTTGAATGTCTGTTATAAGCACACTGATTTCTAATAAAGCCTTTGGATTTTCTTTCTAGAAAACATCGCATATTCATATTGGGGACTTTTTCAACCAGAAATGTTTCTTATGTTATGTCATTTAATAACCTTCAGTATTTTTAATAAGATTTTTTTGATCATACACAATACATAGTTTTATTTACACTGGACGGATGCAAAAGGAACAAACCCAAGTCCCAAAAGAGAAAAAAGAAAATGGTGTAACTGTCTCAAGAAATGTGATTCAAATGATGTTATTTCTTCATATCCAGTGAGGATCATCTTCTTATGTTTTAATTCTTTTTCAATATATTGAAAGATATGTCCAGCTTTCAATAAGTATACAGTTGACTTTTATCTCCTATGTTCCCTTAAAGTGAGTTAACATCTGTTTATGCATTCTTAATATGATATTGTTCAATTAAAAGTTCTGAGCGGATTATATAGTGCAAGGTGGCTAACCAAAAAATTGATTTAAAGCTTGGTTTCTGGTTGTCTCTGACTGACAAAGCCTGCTTTTGAGAGCACCTGTCCTCTGGAACATACCTGGCAGCAGAATAAATATCAAATTCTGGCCTGGAACTTCAGAAACAATCCTGCCAAAAAGTTATTCCCCCAAATGGGCTTGGTGGCAGTTGCCCCCTCATGACAACTACTGTTTTCTTCTTCCAGGAATGTAGCACTGCCAGGCTTAAGAGAAGTTATAAGAAAGAAAAGTTTGCCTCTGAACAGGCACAGAGTATACTTCATTGAATACCAAGCAACCACAAGCACTAGTTATTCCCACCTTGATTTTATATGCCATATGCAAATGATGAGAGTTCATGCACAAGGCAATGCTGTTTCATGTTTCATCTTGGGTGACTTCATGCCTACAAAAGAAGGAGTTTGGATTTGATATCCCGCTTTATCACTACCCGAAGGAGTCTCAAAGCAGCTAACATTCTCCTTTCCCTTCCTCCCCCCACAACAAACACTCTGTGAGGTGAGTGGGGCTGAGATACTTCAAAGAAGTGTGACTGGCCCAAGGTCACCCAGCAGCTGCTTGTGGAGGAGCAGAGACGCGAACCCGGTTCACCAGATTACGAGTCTACCGCTCTTAACCACTACACCACACTGGCTCTCCTACAATCAACAGCAGTTTCCACAGCTGGGATGTTCCACCTGCAAACATAATACCACACAACAGATACTGGGTCCATTTATTTTATTTCACAATATTTTAAAGGCACTTTTCTGGAGAAGCCTACTGAAAGCGGTTTATAACATTTAAAAGCCTCACAATGAGTGAACAATAAAAAGTCTATTTATAAGCAAGCCTGCAAGAAGCCACCCAGAGTGACTGGGGCAACCCAGGCAGAGGGGCGGGGTATTAACAACAACAACAGTGCTATCTCAAAGTGGTGGTCCACAGACTGGTGCTGTCCATAAGCCATTGCTAGTCCATGCTGAACTCCACCACAGCCCAGGTTGGGTGGGACACTTCAGAGATCAAATGTACTGATGCCTGGCACATTGGGTGGGCGGGAATTGCTGGATGACTACATCGGATAGTTTAATAAGTGCTGATCTCAACAATAACACATCAAACCAACGTCATAAAGCTAATATCAAAACAAGGGCTTTTAATATCTTATATTCTTATTATCTTAGAATTCTTATAAAATACAGTATTATATTATACCAGGTTCCATCCCCCACCCACCTGCTCTTTTAGTAGTAGTAATAATAATAATCAGTGCTTTTATTTAAAAAAAAGTTTAGTGGTGCTCTCATTTTCCTACTCATATTGAAATACTGCCCTTCGATGAGGCCAAACTTAGATTCACAAAATGTTTAGGGGTATGCGTACCCCTCCTTGTCCTGCCCTGAAAAAAGCACTGGTAATAATAATAATAATAGTAGTAGTAGTAGTAGTAGTTGTTGTAGTAGTTTATTTATACCCCACCCATCTGGCTGGGTTTTCCCAAGACACTCTGGGCGGCTCCCAACAGAATATTAAAAATACAATAAAACATCAAAGATTAAAAACTTCCCTAAACAGGGCTGCCTTCAGATGTCTTCTAAAAGTCAGATAGTTGTTTATTGCCTTGACATCTGATGGGAGGGCGTTCCACAGGGCAGGCGCCACTACTGAGAAGGCCCTCTACCTCGTTCCCTGTAACCTCACTTCTCGCAGTGAGGGAACCGCCAGAAGGCCCTTGGCGCTGGACCTCAGTGTCCAGGCTGAACGATGGGAGTGGAGACGCTCCTTCAAGTATATTGGGCTGAGGCAGTTTAGCTTCATCTATACCGTTGTCACTGGAAGGCACGGAAGGGACAGGGATAAAATGAATATTTTACAGACTTTGATAAGAAGCAGGTAACAGACTGGGGGCAGGCAGGAGAGTTTATGGGCTGCAGTAGACAGACGGAGTTCTCCACATGGGATAGTTGCAAGCAAACCAGAAATGTGGTTGCAATGCACATAGAAACTTGTCAGGTTCAAGAGAAGACCCCGAGGGAATCTTTCCCTGCTGCTACTCTATTTAGCTTCAGCTATACCCTTGTCACTGGAAATGAATATCACAACCGTTGGAAACTAGAGGCTTCCATTTTGCCCAGAACTGTTGAAATCCACGATCATGTGCTTACATGGATGAAACTCAGTTCAAACCAATAAGTTTTAGTTATGACTCTGCCCTACCTCTTGGTGGTTGTAGTGTTAGCAGATGTTTCATCAGTGTCTTCATGCAGCTTGAAAAATAACTTGGCAAAACTGGTCCCCTGTAGCTCCCCACGGAAACTCTGTGCAGCAAAGGCATACAGGATGGGGTTGACAGTGCTGCTTAAAAAGGCTACAGCCCAGTGAATGTTTGAGACAACCTTGTCGGCATGATCCAGAGTTTTTGCCACACCTGGGAAGGTGCTTTGCAGCAACAGTGCACAGACGGTGAGGAGGCTGAAGATGTGGTAAGGGAGCCAGCACACAAAGAAGCCCCCAACCACAGCAATAATCAGCTTCTTGGTCTTCATCTTCTGATGGAATTTCAGAGTCCCAACCTTCCTTGCCACACAGGAATAGCAGATGGCGATCACAGCAAAGGGGATCACAAAGCTGAACAAAGTCTCCACCACGTTATCCACAATCTGCTGCCATTGGGCACCATACACGTCATCTGAGCAATCTCCTTCCACATTCTGGCTTGATGTGAATATCAGAGTTGGAGACGCAAAGGCAACTGCTAACAACCAAACTGCCACGAAAGTTATGTATACCACATGCGGTCTCTGCCACCTTTTGGAAGCAACTGGAAGAACCACCACAGCAAAGCGATGCAGGCTCATCAGGGTGATTAAAAAGATACTGGCGTACATAGTTAAATAGTTAAAGTACACAAGGAGCTTGCAAGAAGCCTCTCCCAAGTTCCAGCTGGTCACAAAGTCATAAATCCAAAATGGCACTGTGAGCAATGCCATTAAGTCAGCCGTGGCTAAGTTCAGGATGAGTGCAATGGTGAACGATCTCCGGGGAAACTTGGTTAGGATGATCCAGAGCACAAAGCTATTCCCAGGTATGCCAGTCAGGAAGCAAGCACTAAGAATCAGGTTTGGAAGCAAAGTGTGCTGCACCCACAAAGTGTCCACCCCTGTGTTGTTCAATCCAGTCTCTGTAGAACTATTGAGAGCCATTGTGGATCTCATTCGGGGATTAGCAGTTGCAAAGAGTGAGTGAGCACCATCTTATATAGAGGTTCATGGTAAATGCAGAGGAAATGGCCTGGGGTGATGCAGTAACATAGCTTCTCAAGAAATTCGTGCAATCCATCATATCCTTCAGCTTTCACCTTCTGGCTCTATGTGAATATCAGAGTTGGAATGCAAAGACAATCACCACAAATCCTGAATTCTTATGATGTTGATCTTCACTTTCATACACAAATTCCATGCCTATTAACCTGGTTATTTAAATAATGATTAGTTACAGATAGGTAGCCGTGTTGGTCTGCCATAGTCAAAACAAAAAAAATTCCTTCCAGTAGCACCTTAAAGACCAACTAAGTCAGTTCTTGGTATGAGCTTTCATGTGCATGCACACTTCAAGAAGTGTGCATGCACACGAAAGCTCATACCAAGAACTGACTTAGTTGGTCTTTAAGGTGCTACTGGAAGGATTTTTTTTTGTTTTAAATAATGATTAGTTACTGCTTTTGATAGCTTTATCCTCTGCAAATCTATCTAATCTCCTTTACAGCCTTCCAAGCTAATGGCCATCGCCACATTCAGTGGTAGTGAAGTCAGACAAAAGGAAATACTTCTTTCACACATCACACAATCAAACTCTTCCTACACAAATCCAGAGTGGAGTTTCTAAGGCGGGTGGATGGCATCTTTGATGCCTCCTTCCGGCAACTCCTGCTGCCAAGCTGATGCCAAATGTCTTGTCTTGCTTTCCTTTCCTCTAGACCACATCAGTGGAGCCAAGAGCAGGGTGGTTCTGGTCGTCTGGGCGGCCCAGGACCTCCATACACACTGCCCAGGCTGGCACCCCATAGACTCCACTCCCAAAGGTGCACTCCTCCATCTCTTGATGACAAACTGGTCCTGGAAGGGATGAGTAAATATCCTGACTTCCTATTACTTCATGCAAAGACCAACATACTAATCATGTGTTACCAGCAAAGTTCAGTTATCAGTTCCTGTAAGAAAGCGTCAGGCTCTGTACAATAAAATCTTATTCTAGGAGTAAACTCGTGATTCAGAAACATACAGAAAGCTAGTCAGTCATTTCTAACTAGGGCTACGTCCCTTCAACTTCAAACTCGTCAGAGTAAACGAAATGATAAATAGGCAGGAACTTGCATGTAACAAACAATGGTTCGAAGTCATAATGGTGTTACAACATTTACTTACCCATAGTTAACACTGACCAGTTTGTCATGTTCAGATGGCATGACAAGTCAAGAGCAGAAGCAATGGAGGAGGGAAGGGGGAAAGAAACCACATAACCTCACTACTTTGTTCCTATAACATTAAACCACAGTTGAAGGTTCTGTTTGGCTGAGGCCACTCTCTTCTTACCTAACACAGATGAAGTGAGATGGCCCTATTTAAGCAAACATGTGCTCAGGAACCAAAGCGACCCAATTTCACCCAGATAGAGCTTAGAGTCATGCTGTCCTCATTGTCAGAAGGCTGCAGCAGCCAATCACATCACATGAAGTTTGTTTCCAGTCTCTGAACTTGAGGCTGTTTGCTTCATTTCCAGATATGTCTATAATGTTTTTAAAAAGCAAGTCTGCAGGAAATTTATTAGGTATTTTAATGTGCATTTCTCCCAATAAACAAACTTATATACAGTTGTGCCAAGTATATGAATTTTTGCAAGTTATTTTGTCCTAATAGAACACATTTTTGTACGTTGTTTTGACCAATATACACATTTTTGTATGCATTCTGGGGTTGCAAAATTGCATTGCAAAATATGGAGAAGTGTGACATTTTAAAGAGATCTGTTTTAGTTTGTATAGGTTTTAGAAGTGCAAATTTTGTAGGTTTGAATTATGAATTGAACTAATTTCTTCCCTGTGCTGACCCTGAGGTGAGGAAATGTCAAAAGTGTAAACACTTTGGTGACACTGGAAATTGCTGTGCAAATCCTAAACTTAGTTTTGTTTTATTTTCAGAAGGAGGGATAGGAAACATAACAACTCATTCCAAATTGTTAACTACAAATATCATACACAACTGGAAGTCTTCCCTCATTCATTCATTCACACACACAAACACACACAAGGCAACCACCCTGATTCCATGTCTGAAAATGTAAGAGGAAATTATGCTCTTTCGCCAGCTTCAACAAAAACAGGAACTTGCATTTCCAAAAATTGCCACATAAACCACACTTTCTCACAGTGCCTTTTTCGGACAAAGTGTTCCCTTAATTATCTCCATGAGGTCCCTTCTCTTCAGGGATTTAGCACTACCAGCCTCATGAAAATACGATAAGGAAAAGTGCCCCCAAGTGCAGCATGCACAGATAACAGCTTCCTTGAATAGGAGATGTGGGGGTTTCTGGGATGGGGAAACAAAGCGGGTAAAGCACATTGGGTGAAGACACCCCACTTACTTTCTGGTGGGTACAGCAAGTACAAATGCAACTTGAAACACAGTAGGGGGAGGGGGAGGAAATGCCCTTGCTGCACTTTAAGGCACTAACGTGTACATAGCCCTAATCTGGGGTAGCAAAGAAATGTCAGATCTTCAGATATTTTAAGATGGCTAACATGTCCCTGGTAGGCAGTGCTTTTCTTCTAGGAAAAAAAAGTGCCAGTACCTTGAGAATCTTCAGGGGGGGGGAAAGCACTGCTGGTAGGTCTTTTCCATGCTAAACTTACCAAGTTCCTTCAACTTTTACTCAAACAACTTGTTTCCTGTCTCATGGATAATCTGCACTGCCCTCCTCTAAACCTATTCTGTTTTTTAAATAAATACTTCTTATAGCATCCAAAACTAGACATAGTATTCCAGGTGGAGCCCAACTAGTGCAAAATAAAGTGGAATTTACCTGAAGATGGCATCATATCATCTCAGCTGCTATTATTATTATTATAATCATCATTATCATTTATATACCACCCTATACACAGAGGTCTACCCAAGATGAGAAAATAAGTTGTCAGCCATTCCTATGTGTCATCATTGTTTATTTGTATGCTGTTTTTTCATCATAGATCATGCTCAAAGCAGCTTACAACTTCAAAAAGTTTACATAATTCATGAGCATTTGCAAGACAGAAGAACATGTAAATAGTTATATAAACAATAGGCTAATGAAAACATCTCTTATTAATAAATATACAATAAGATGAAACAATCCACTGATAATTTTTAATGAGGACTAATAACACCCAAAATAATACATCTTCAAAATTAAATCTTGACCCTAGCAACAATCACCAAGCAATAATACCCCATCTCGAGGACTTTCGGCAGCAGCAGAAGCCTTTGATGCTCAGGGGTCACATAATTAGTTAGTTATAACTAGGTGTCTCATGCTGCCCTCCCTGTACCATGTATTTGTGTATCTATGTGACATATAGATAGATACAAACTGCAAACATTTTAACACCAACCATTTAACTTCTGAATGATAACTTTATCATGCATTAGTTCCCATTCCATCCCCACCCCCCGTTGGGGCATTCAAATTCTTGTTGCAATCAACAATGATAAATTAGCACGATAACCAGAAAATTGATATTTGCATTTTCACAGTTTGAAAATAAATTTTAAAAAATGATGAATTAATTCAACATAAGTATTGTAAGAGTATTGCTGCTAGCTGTGCCCTTATTCAAAATACTTTAAAAGTTTGGGCTTTAGCAAAGGAATGCTGGGATAGCAGGATAGCCAAAACAGATTCCCACCAGACACAATAATATTTCAAGGTGATATCTCTGGTCAGCAATTTCAGTTCTGCAGCAATTTCTGCAGGTAGAAGGTTGACTTGATTATTGTAAGCACTGGAAAACTTCAGGAAAGAACCTGCCATGAGCATCTTCTATCTTGAGTACCCAAGTAGCCACCAGAACTAGGGATGGGGGGTAAATTCAATTCATTCATATTTAAAGATGAACCTACCTAATTTGTATTTTTCTTAAAAAATACATGAAGTGAAACAGCCATTTAAATCTGCACTTCTTCCAGTTTTGCAGTGCAGTTCTCCAGCCACATAATAGGTACAAAAATGCAAGTGCTAGATGAAAATGTGCATATCATTGCTTATATTTGTGAAAATAAAACACCAGTCTGCATTTTTTTGGTGAAAATAGCTTTGCAAAAATGTGTATATCAGGTTAATATGCATACAAAATGTAGTTACTAAAAGAAATCCACGCTAAAATGCTGATGAATATTCATGAGGACTTTAAAAAAAAAACTGATGTGGAAATGTAAAGAACTGAACTTAAGATTGAAAAAATGGGAAAGTGGGAGAAACTGAAATTGATAGATTTGTCCATCCCTAAGAAGGACTGAGTAGAGGTAGCACATCTTAATGCAGCCAGGGCTCATGGTTCTTTCATGGAGATATTGTGAGGTGTCCTGGTCAGAGCAAAAATGTAAGCAGGTAATAGCCTGGATACAAGGAGGAAAGTTGCTTGGATAGAATAGACGTCAAGAGTTCTCCACATTCCAAAGTTGCTAATGAACCACAGATAAGGTTGTTGCTGCACACAAAAACTCTCTGGGTCTCCCTCAGATTGCCAGGTGCCACAACAGCATTGCCTTGGTCTCACATCCATTATTTTACCCCAGCAACCTCTGAGATTCTTCCTTTGTTTATTAATATATACAGAAAATGCTCGTATCAGAGGAGGAATATTTTAGTCTAAAATTACCCCCTTACTCCCCTGGAGTTACAGAGCCTGCACTGAAGCAGTACCTTCTCTAGTAAGTTTCTGCTCTGTGTCTTCCTGCATTTTGGCAAATAACTTGGCAAAATTGGTCTCTCGTAGTCCCCCACGGAAGCTCCGGGCAGCAAAAGCATAGAGGATGGGGTTCAGGCAGCTGCTTAAAAAGCATACGGACCCATGAAGGTTGTTTAGCGCTTCAGTTGTCTCTAGCAAGGCCTTTGCCTTCTCCGGTTGAGCATATTTCAGCAACAATGCAGAGATTATGACGAGATTTAAGATGTGGTAAGGCAGCCAGCACACAAAGAAGGCACCCACCACAGCTGCAACCAGCTTCCCAGTTTTCATTTCCTTGCAGCGTCTCAGTGTCCGAATCCTTCTCATCATGCAGGAGTAGCAGATGGAGAGAATAGAAAACGGGATCACGAAGGCAAACAAGGTCTCCAGAACATTGACTGCAAGGCGGTGCTCATCCGAGAAATACATATCATCTGTACACTCCCCAACCTTGTTCTTGGTCGATGCCGATACCAGAGTTGGGCATGCAAAGACACCTGCCAGCAACCAAACTGCCAGCAACATCCTGCACACCACATGTGGCCTCCGCCACATTTGGGAGGCGAACGGAAAGACCACAACAGCAAAGCGGTGCAGGCTCATCAGGGTGATGAAGAAGATGCTGGCATACACAGTTAAGTAGACGAGGTAGATGAGAAGTCTGCACATGACGTTTCCAAAGACCCAGCTGTTGAGAAAATAGTAGATCCAGAATGGCGCTGTCAACATGACCATTAAGTCAGCCAAGGCCAAGTTCAAGATGACATTAATGGTGAAGGAGCGCTGGGGGAACTTGGTAAGAACCGTCCAGACCACAAGACAATTCCCAGGCATGCCAACCAGGAAGCAAGCCCCAAGGAAGAGGCTTGGAAGCAAGCTGGCCTTTACCCATGACACCTCTGCCACCGTGTTGTTCCCATGCATCATTGTAATATTGGGGGGGAGCCAATGCAGAGCTCAGCCTTTGCAAATAGGTGTCAGAAAATGAGTGAAACTACAACACCAGTGCAAAAAGGAAATGACTGGGGCTGATGCAGATGATGTAGGTACATTACCACATTTTCTCAAAATGTTGGTAAAAGCCAAACACTGCTTTTGAAGGGGGGCTTCCCCTTTCTGTTCTGGTACTCAAACTAGGACTACTCAACTGGTTTGCAACATATGTTTATGCTAAGTACGGAAGCTCTGTCATTGCAACCTACATGCCCCCGGAATATGTTTACCTGGGTACAAGGAGGAAAGTTACTTGGCTAGGATAGACATAAAGAGTTCTCCACATTGGAAAGTAGCTAATGAATCACAGATAAGGTTGTTGCTGCACACAAAAACTCTCTGGGTCTCCCTCAGATTGCCAGGTGCCACAACAGCATTGCCTTGGTCTCACATCCATTTATTTTACCCCAGCAACCTCTGAGGTTCTTCCTTTGCTTATTAATATATACAGAAAATGCTCGTATCAGAGGAGGAATATTTTATTCTAAAGTTACTCCCTTACTCCCCTGGAGTTACAGAACCTGCATTGAAACAGTAATGTCCTTAGTAGATTTCTCTTCTGTGTCTTCCTGCATTTTGGCAAATAACTTGGCAAAATTGGTCTCTCGTAGTCCCCCACGGAAGCTCCGGGCAGCAAAAGCATAGAGGATGGGGTTCAGGCAGCTGCTTAAAAAAGCTACAGACCCATGAAGGTTTGTTAGAGCTTCAGCTGTCTCTAGCAAGGCCATTGCCTTCCCCGGCTGAGTATATTTCAGCAACAATGCAGAGATTATGACGAGATTTAAGATGTGGTAAGGAAGACAGCACACAAAGAAGGCACCCACCACAGCTGCAACCAGCTTCCCAGTTTTCATTTCCTTGCAGCGTCTCAGTGTCCGAATCCTTCTCATCATGCAGGAATAGCAGATGGAGAGAATAGAAAACGGGATCACGAAGGCAAACAAGGTCTCCAGAATGTTGACCACAAGGCGATGCTCATCTGAGAAATATATTTCATCCGTACACTCTCCAACCTTGTTCTTGGTCGATGCAGATATCAGAGTTGGGCATGCAAAGACACCTGCCAGCAACCAAACTGCCAGCAAAGTCCGGCACACCACATGTTGCCTCCGCCACATTTGGGAGGCGAACGGAAAGACCACAACAGCAAAGCGGTGCAGGCTCATCAGGGTGATGAAGAAGATGCTGGCATACACAGTTAAGTAGACGAGGTAGAGGAGAAGTCTGCACATGACATTTCCAAAGACCCAGCTGTTGAGAAAGTAGTAGATCCAGAATGGCGCTGTCAACATGACCATTAAGTCAGCCAAGGCCAAGTTCAAGATGACATTAATGGTGAAGGAGCGCTGGGGGAACTTAGTAAGAACCGTCCAGACTACAAGACAATTCCCAGGCATGCCAACCAGGAAGCAAGCCCCAAGGAAGAGGCTTGGAAGCAAGCTGGCCTTTACCCATGACACCTCTGCCACCGTGTTGCTCGAGTGTGTGTCTGTGATGTTGAGAAGAGCCATCCTGTGCCTTCTGCAGAGCTCAGCCTTTGCAAATAGGTGTCGGAGAACAAGTGTAAGAAGAGCTCTAGTGGCAAAAGGGAAATGACTGAAACTGATGCAGTTTGTACATAAATTACCACATTTTCAAAAATGGTAAGAACCCAACATTTCTTTTGAAGTGGCTTCCTCTTTTCTCTCTCTTTTGCTCAAACTAGGACTTCCCAACTGTTTTGCAATAGACAAATATGGAAAAACTCTGTTATTCCAAGTCACACACCAACAGAGAATGCATGCCTATTACACTCAATTGCTAAAGTGTTGAGAAGGAACGACAGTATGCTTTGATGTCCTAGCTGTGGTCGCACTGCACTATTACATGCAATGGCTTTTTAGGGTGAAAAGAGCTGCTTTGGAGTGACACCTTTGGCTACACCTTCACCTTACATTTAAAGCAGTGATATATCACTTAACAGCCATGGCTCTCAGCAAAAACTCCTGGGAACTGTCATTTGTTAAGGGTACTGACTTGTTAGAAGAACCCTTTCTTTTCACTTAACTGCAGTCTTAAAAGTGTTTTAATAATCAATCTCTCTTCCCAGTGCTTGCAAACTCTCACTACTTGGACACGTGTGGAGCACGGAACACCATGTTTCTTCAGATAGTTCTATAGCTGAGCCATTAAGCACGGGAATTAAAAACCACACACCTAATTCTGAACGTTGTGTTTCCCATTCATAAAGAGACAGTTATGAGGAATAGATACTGTTGGAGGCTTTGTGGGTCCTGGTGAGGAAGCGTTTTGGTCCAGCACCTGCACTTAACACAAGGCTAAATTGGGCCTTCTGCTATTATCAGCTCAAGGACACACAGAGAAGGGCAACTGTCAATAAGCTGCTTGGTGCAGATGAGGAGCCCATATAAAATAAGGGGTACCAGGAGATCTGATGTTCCCTTGGGGCCTTACTGAAACCTGTGGACAGCTGCTGCCTACCTAGACCTGCTTGGCACTATCTGTGGTGAGTAATGCCAGTGTACCTATCACCAAATCAGGTCTGTGCCACCCGTGGTTTTTGCTTCCTTCCTCTCCTTGGGTAGTGACTGATGGAGAGACAAGATAAGCAGCTGCAGTCAGGTCACAGTTGAGAAAGGTGCCCGAGGGAGCGTGTATTGCAGCAGAGCCAGTGGAATGGCCCTGCTTCCAGGGGTGCCAACATGAATAAAATGGGGGGGGAGAGAGATGAGCCCCACCCTACATAAGAGTGGATGGCACTCTCTGTGTTGTTCTTGTAGAATTCAGCAGGCAGGAGAATATGGACAAAGCCAAAGTTAGTTGTCTCTGCTTGCCATTAGCTCTGGCTCTACCTATGGTTGAGTCTTCCTGCCCTCCACCCTATCAGTCTGAATGGGCACCAGGCACCACTTTGCCTAGCCTTTTCCCTACCTGAGGTTGATTTGTTTCAGTAGCAAGTGGCTCGGCTGCCAATCTACAGCACGTGGCTCTATCCCTGGTGACAGTAAGCTAGTGCCAGCAATACTGAGGCAACTGTATCACCACATCTATGATCTATATGCTGCAGGGACTGGAGCCTCCTCCTGCCAGGTAAGAGTGTTAACTCAAAGAGAGTCAGAGATACTGAGGAAGCACTATACTGAAAGTGTCTTTCTCCAAAAGCATGTGTTAAGCATTTTTTTTCAGATGAAGCACCCATCCATGTAGCTTAGCTTCTCACGCTACACAGCACCTACGAAGATCCCAATTGCCTCCATGTGCAGATACGGAATACAACAGTCTGAACTCTGGTGGCATAGATTCACATGAAAATGTGATGAGGACACAAGAAATATTGGATTACAACATCTATTTTCTCAGGCATAACTTCTCACACTTTCAGTTTGTGGCTATGTATTGGAACTCTATTGAGGAGTGGAAAGCTCATGTGATTTCTGCTGGATTGAACCAAGGTTCCATTTTCAACAATGAGGTAGATGCTGCTGGGAAGCTGAACAATTTAATAAATAATAATAGTAACTCTCCAGTCTTTCATTGTCATTAAAAATACCTTTGAAATACACATCATACAAACCACTTTGCTCCAGTCTCCATCGGGGGGGGGGGGGCACATACAGTACTCCATCCTGTGCTCAGCAAGTAATTGATATCCCAAGAGAAATATCAAACAGATGCAGGTGGAAGAAAAGCAGAGGAAAGATTAGGAACGTTTGCTATCCTGAGAGGGCTCCCTTCATAAAGCATGCCTGAGCATCCACTAAAATGCACATAAAGGAACCAATATAAAGACAATGACAATGTATTCAATAAAGCAGTCACCACACCACACCCGCCAAATGAAATACACTGACCACTAAGTGAGGATCAACACTTTACTGAATAAACAGAATACTTTTACAAATTTAAAAACAGACTGAATACACAAAATAAATAATTCTATACACTAATTTCAACATTACAGGTTAATTGCCATGTATCAAATCACACTCTAAAAAAGTAGAGATTCCATAGTGTAAAAAATAAAAGAGGCACCTAAGGCAAAAATCACAGACATGAATACTTGAGACAAAAAGTAAAATCTCACTGTCCCATTGAGAACAGGGAGAGAGAGATTAGGAACAATCTTTTTTGGCAACTTGAGTGTGATGAGCAGGGGGTGGGGGAGAATGTCTGAAAAGTGAAAGCGAGTTCCTTAAGACCTGCAGTGGAGGACTTCCAAGAAGCACTGCAGGGTCAAAAGTGAACCATTCACAGGACAGGGGAGAAGATAAGGGCAGGTGGAGGCCAAGAGGTGGCGCCCCCCAGTCCAAAGGCCACCAGACTGCAGGCGGCATGGAAAGTAGCCTGCTACTAGCCAGAGACAGTGTGTCTTACACAGTGCAGTCCTGTGCATGTCTACTCAGAAATAAGTCCCACTGAGTTCAATGGTGCTGACTCCCAGGTAAGTGGCTATAGAACTGCAGCCTTGTTTATTTAAAACAGTGGTTTTCAAAGTGTACTCCAAGAACCCAGAGGTTCTTTGAATACTTATTAGTGAGAAAAATCAGTAGCGGCAAACGAGCTTTCCCAATAGGCAGCTTGCCCATCACTACCAATCTTTCCCAGCAATGCATAGCCAGTAGTAGGTGTGTTGTGTTCTAAGGCATTCTACTTTAGTACAGGTTAAATGGCAACACCCAACAAGGCCTAACCAGCAGCCATTGCTCAGGTCATGCCCTACAAGCCCCAGAATCCTCTGCAGTATGCTGGGGTTCTCTGATGGGCAAGCAGGGAAGGGTTCCTTTGCAGACGAGTTGGGCTAGAATGTACACTGCAAATGGAAAGCTTGAAATCCACAACTTTATAAACAACCTTTCATTACACACTACAGAGGCAGACAAGCAAAGATGAAGCAGAAGAGAAGACCGAGTGATGGAAAAGCAGAGACAAATGGATTTTTCAACACAGGGGCTGCCCAACCAGAAAGCAGGGCACCTGGTTGTTTCGGATAGCCACCCTCAGTCAATTAATGCACTTCACATTCTTTGCTATGTCTCTGCTAAAGGTAAAGGTAAAGGTACCCCTGCCCGTACGGGCCAGTCTTGACAGACTCTGGGGTTGTGCGCCCATCTCACTTAAGAGGCCAGGGGCCAGCGCTGTCCGGAGACACTTCCGGGTCACGTGGCCAGCGTGACATCGCTGCTCTGGCGAGCCAGAGCCGCACACGGAAACGCCGTTTACCTTCCCGCTGGTAAGCGGTCCCTATTTATCTACTTGCACCCTGAGGTGCTTTCGAACTGCTAGGTTGGCAGGCGCTGGGACCGAGCAGCGGGAGTGCACCCCGCCGCAGGGATTCGAACCGCCGACCTTTCGATCGGCAAGTCCTAGGCGCTGAGGCTTTAACCCACAGCGCCACCTGCGTCCCTCATGTCTCTGCTAGTGGGGGACAAATGCTACAGCTGAGATCCACAGAACAGTGTCAGGCTAGAAAGTGCCCAGTGGGAGATTTTTTTATTTTATTGCTCCTCCCTTTGAACCGGAGTCGCTTGTGTCATAGCAGACTCCCAAGTTCAAAAACTGTCTGTAGCAGAGCATGGGGGAAAGGGGGAAACAGGAGTACGACAAACACAAACATGGAAGACTAGTTGATGTGCATTACTAACTGTGCAGTTCTTTGGAGCTTGACTCAGGGCTGTAAGTGAACCCTGGATTTCTGAGGGCAGAGACTGATTGCTTCAGATAAGGCACTGGTTGGCAAATGCAGCATGAAAATTGTATAAGGCATGCAGAACAGGCAACTTTTCTAAAGGTATGTAAAAGCTGCATAGGCAGAATGATGCAACCGAGCCCCCTTCCTTCCTTCCTTCCTTCCTTCCTTCCTTCCTTCCTTCCTTCCTTCCTTCCTTCCTCTCCACACACACCTTTTTCTAGTGCTCCCCCCCCCCCCGGCATTTGCTACTGACAGATTTTTCAGAGGACCATCTCAGCTGTCTCATTCATATTTAGATTAAACAACATGGTTGACAAACACGTTTCACTCAACTGCAATGAAGACAATCCCATACTTTTGGTGTTAGTGTGTGTCAGAGAAGAATGCAGCCTCAGCCAGGGCATCCCAGGCCACTGCTTGGCCACCAAACCAGAGACTCATGTAATGGCAGGTTCAGCTGTCTGTCTGGTTAGCCGAGGGCCAAAATACACATTATGGCAGCTAAAAAGTGCCATGTTGCCTTCACTATCTCCCTAACATGCCATCACATCAGGGACTTCCCCACCAGACTTCTTTCCTTATAAGGTAGCAATTGGATGAGTACAAGGACAGCTCATGCAGAAGTCTGTGCTTCAGTCACAATATATTTCAGTAGCAGTGGCATCTGCACTCTAAGAAAGGGACCATATAACTCTTCAACAGATGAATAAAGTAATCAGCACATCAGAAATAAAGACCAAGGGAGCTTCCAGATGGGGGTTTAAAATTGCTCCACAGCATCAGAGAAGGAAGAAAGGAGGACGTGGAATGGGGGGGGGGGAGACATTTATTCCTGCAGATTGTGCTACCTGTAGCAACTCCATTATTATTTCATAAAATTTATAAATCACTCAATTGTAGGGGAAAAAACCTCAAATGGTTGCGTTACACATGTTGCTGTCTCCCCAACCTGGTATCAGCACAGGGTTGACATATCTTCCATCTGGCTTACTGGTTTCAGGCATGCTCCATGGCCAGGACCAGTGGTTGTTGTTTTTTTCTGGGGGGATGTAGGGGTATGCATACCCCTTAAAGATTTTGTGAATCTAACGGGAGAAGAAACTAAAAAAAATAGTTTCTTCTCTAGCACGGTGAATCGTTAGTTCGGTTGCTACCCCCAATGGCGGCCTCATTTCCTGTCATGGTGTTTCCTGAGTCTCAGACAGAATGAGAGTACCCCAAAACATTTTTTTTAGGGAAAAAAGCACTGGCTAGGACCCAAAATGACCATGCAATGAATTATCGTGCAAACTTTGGGAGGCTCTCCTTTATGACTGAAGACCTCTGTGCTGGCTCAACAAGCTACTCCCCAAAATTCTTGGGGATAGTCTTCAATGCTGTACAAGGAGTGGAGGACACAGGAAAAGTTGAAGAGGGAGGGAACACCATCTGACATGCATGTGGAAATGGTTTTGAAAGCCTAAGGATCTCTTGAAGCCCACTCATGTAGGAGCATACATGAGTCCAGAAAAAGAAAAGGAAAAAACTCCATTTGGAAGCATCCCAATGCACCTCAAAACAGAAGCACCACAGCTTAGAAGGACCAAGCCAAAAGGTTCCCTTGGAAGACCCAGCTCTTCCAGATTGTTACAGCTGGCCATCAGAGTTTGCTTAGTAAGGCTATGAGGGCAAGGAAGCCTCTAACCACTGTGAGTGTGGGCTTGGTCCCATATGGAGTGGGGGACTTCAAAGAACTAGGCATTAATGACTGGGGCACTGCCTTTATAGCAACAGAAACTAACTTTCCCAACACTAAGAGAAGAGACATAGCAGATGCTAGCCTGTCCCCTTTCTGATTAAACTACCCCAAGGCCCTTTGTCCCAGCATAATACACCTCCTTATCCCTGCTGGCTGGTGTTAAGGCACAATTACACTTCTAGGTACTATCCAAAGGGGCAAGGGCAATTTTGGAAACCAGTAGGAGGAAGTCATCATGAAGAATCTGCTGATACAGAAGGGGAACTCCTGTACATGGAGTACTTGGAAACCAGTAGGAGGAAGTAATCATGTAGAATCTCCAGGCTCAAAAACGTGAGACATTTCAAATGGCACAACCCAGTTAGAAGCTGCCTCTTGTCCATGATACCCCTATCCCCATTCCCAGCTATGTCTCTGGGGCGAGTCCTCTCTTATCAACAAAAACATCACATAATCTGAAGCTGCGCATTCTCTGAAGTGGCAATCATTGACCTTATCCCATTCCACAGTGGATAGGTGGATTTTGCACCACTAGATCCGAGATGCTGTAGGGGTTGGTTTGTTTTTTACACAGTATTGCTAAGTTCCAATATATTTACAATATTTACTGTTCCAACAGGGAGGGAAGGGCTGGTATAAGATAGAGACCAACGTCAACATCTAGAGACAATTCAGTACCCGAGTGTTGCCATCTTGTTGCTTTTTGTTTTTAAGCAAATGCACACAATGAATCCGGTTCACTGGCATGAACTCTGGGCAGGAGAAGCAAAAGCATGGACTAGGAGTTCTGTAATCCAGGACGGAACAACAGTGAGAGGTCATGTGGTCATTTTCTTTTGACCTACAAACTTAATAATTCCTTAACATAGAGATTTCTCACCACCAGGGCTGTTGAACATAGGCACCTCACATTTGGCAATTTCCCCACCGTGTAACAGAAATAACTGTGGGGGAAAGTGTGAGTGAGTCTAAAGGAATAACCCTCTATAAAATTGGTGTCCTATCCAGAATAGACAACTGGAAATAGAGAGACAAGGCAGAGACCTTTACCACTACCACCCATGCTGGGGTGTCTCCTGAAGCAGTCACATACACACTACAAAAGTCAATGGAAAGACCAGTGTGCCACCAGTAGTGGGCAATACTCACTGGTGACACATAAATAGCAGGTGCATCTCCAACTGCAAAGTAACCTAAGTGAAACCACTGTATGAGGTAAAGCCAAGCATCAATAGGAGCCTGGTTACTGACAGAGAGAGTATGTTGGACCACTAGATGTCACCCTGGGCTGAGAAACTGATTCTGCATAATGTACCTCTAGAACTACTGCAGGAACACATGGACATGAATCAATCCCACTGTAGTGGATTAAAGCTTCTTAAGCACACAAGCTGTGTGTTACATTACTTTTCCTATGTAATGCTGATGTCTCAACAAGGTGAGGACAAGGCAGACTCACATCCTTACTAATGAGCGATTCAACATCACAGCTACTGCTGCACCATCACTCCCTCCCTCTCTGTCATAGGGAAATGCACACTTGGGAGCACCCAAGGGCTATCCCACTGCAATGGTATCACTCCCAGACACTTCGTACACCTTTACTCTTAACACCTCCACTGAGTCACTGTTCATTGGGACAGGAAGTGCCTTTGTTGACGTCAATAAAATTTAACTGCCCAAAATGATATGGCCACCTGCCTACCATGACTGACGCAATGTCCTTAAGCTGATGTCTGACAATGTATCCTGACACATTAACCAGCACAAGAGAGTTGCTCTTGGAAACAGGATGTGCCACCAGAAGCTGGAAGTAGCTGGTTTCTGTGAAACAGAGCAGCTGATGTGAGGGCACAATGCCAATCATGAAAAGGACAGAGAAATATTGATTTAAGGTTGGAAACTCCAATAGCTGCCCTTTTTTCTTGACCTTATCTACTGGGGTGAATGAAAGGGCAGAACAACAAGACTTGCTCCTATATCCCAAATAAATTTATCCCACCCCCAGGCCATCCTATTATTTCAGGACTCTGGTACCTCATTACATCATTTTGCTGCACTTTTGTCTAACTGGAGACAGAAAATCCCTACAGAAACACGTTGTCTCTCTGCTCAGACTGGCTACTGACTCTGGCAATTTGCTGCTGTAATAAGCACCAAGCTTACTGTCTAATTTTTTTTCATATTACTTAATTCAAGAGGCAGCTCTGGTGTGAGCACCTGATTTGCTCTCTGGCTCTTTATTTGCAGCACACTAAAACCAAGGGAAAGTGGGTTAATCCGGGGGGGGGGGGGGATGCAGCGTAGATTATCTTTGGGTCCTTTTAAGCTATGTGATTTTATGATTCTAAGCTGCATTGCCTGCACCCCAGTGTGCCAGCTGTAGAGGCAAGCACAGCAGTTGTTTGAACCCACTCAAGCCTTTAATGAGAGAAACAGACTTTTGATGTCACCCCTGTGATGAGAGACCCCCCCCCCCCGGTGTGTGTACAGGAGGTCAGAAGAGGGAAGAAAGCTGTCTGATGTCTCCTCAGTCACTTGCAATGTTGCAGTACTGAGTCACACATCTGAGCACTGATTGAGTCAGAATGATGACCGGGTTTCCTATAATTCATTCCAGCGTTAAGTGGAAAGATACAACAGAGAGCAAGATAAGGCTCCAAAATAGAGGGAGGAAAAGCCATTCCCAGCCAACAAAATTAGTGTCGTTAAGGCACAACCATTTCTCCAGCCTTCAACACACAGGACAGTGAGAGGAGCAGCACTAATTCTGATTTCCTCCAACAAGTATCAAAGGAGAATTTGGTCCCCATTTCACAGCTGTATGGATGGAAAGCAGCCATTTAAGTGCAAAACCAAGTGAAAACTGAAACTGTGAAAGTGCATAGCCCAAGATTCAGAGAGCTGTGCACAGTGTTCCACACATGAACTGGGACTTACAGGCTCCCCTACCCTCTCTCTTGGGTGCAGAAAACCCCCAACTGATGTCACAAAAACTTCTGGGGCAATGTCTGATGCAGTGCAAAAGGCTGCAGCCCGAAGAGGAACTCAGTAATCTCCTTCTGCACCTGGGGTTCCATGATCCTGATTTTAACCAACAGCCTAAGTCAGCAATAGCCAATGTGGTGCCTTTCAGTTATTGCTGGACTCCAACTCCCATAAGCCCCAGTCAGCATGGCCAGTCAACAGAGATGACGAGCTGTAGTACAACAATGTTTGGGTGGTACCATGTTAGCTACCCTGGCCTAAATCATCCCTGTAGCATCCAGACCCTGTAGCAACAGAGGCTTGCTAGATAAAACTTGGGAATCAATAAATAGGAGTAGCAAAGATTCTTGGCTAGGGAAGGACTCTTCTGCGTGGCTCCAGTATTTCAGGCAACTAACTGTAGACTTTTTTTCCAGGGCTGGGCCAAGAAGCAGGATTTTCTAATCCCCTGACCCTACACAGGTGAGATGTGCTCCCAGGGGCAGCAGCATCCCTAAAGCTCCATCTCCCAAGGCAGGAAGATGGACATAGGAAGTTGGGCTTTGAGAGAAGAGGGCTGGAGCTTGGGGCCCCCTCACTTAGTGAACACAGTGCAGAACATGTCCCAATGACAAAGAAAGAACAAGCCAGGCAGCCTCCTGCTGAGTTGTCAGCCATTGTACTGCTGCTGATAGCGCAAGTTCAGCTCTCGCAGTTCCCGCTCCCGTACCCGCCGGGACTTATTGGATTTAGTGGAGCGGCTGGAGCGGGTGGACTGGGCAGACTTGGTGCTTTGGCAACGAGATGATGCCCTCTTGAGGAGGTTCTGAGATATGGAGCGGTGCAGGTTCTTCATGGAAGAAGAGGCAGCCATGCTGACCACCCAGGGGTGCTTTAAGGCTTGAAGAGCTGTCATCCGGTCACTAGGATCCACTGTGAGCAGACGGTCAATGAAATCCTTAGCAAGATTGGACACGCTGGGCCATGGCTGAAAATTATAAAGAAACGGGGTGGGGAGAGAAGAAAGCATTAATTCTAATGTTGGTAACAAACAGACCATCCCACATTGGAGTAAGAGTGGCAATGTGCAAGCAGTCTTGTTTTAAATAAGTGTGCATTCCTACCACACTTGCTCTGGCAAGTGGAAGGAACCACATCACTTGCCTCGCCCTTGTTATTCCTTCACCCAGAGCAGTGTAAGAAGCCACAGATGCTGATGTACATTGGCAGGTACATGACTGGAGACTAATGGATTTCAGGGCAGCAGAACTACAGGGGCAGCAAACGTATGATTAATGAGCAACCATACTGCTACATCTCTTAATTAAGTTTTGTGTGAAAAGTCAAAAGGCATTTACTAATACTTGGGTTTTCAGTATTTGCACTCTGACAGAACTTCAGAAAAGTTCTAAACATGCTAAATCAATAGTTTTAAAAATCAGTTTTGGTGTGTGTGAACACTTTCACATGTATTAAGAAACTTGCTGGATTATCTCCCATATCTCCTGAAATGGGTTTTCACTGTTTTCATTATGCTTTTTTAATTGTTTGTTTTATTGTATATTTTAATTATGGATCTTTTAATGTTATTGTGTATTTTGATTCTGATTCTATAGTTACAAACCACTTAGAAGCCATTTTGGCATGCAAGCAGCGTATAGATTAAATAACAACAAAAACAACAGTAATAATAATATTATTTGATTCTCCATGCAATAAATCCTAGATATTATACAACAATACAGAATATACAGTATTTCCATATGTTCACAAATTGGAGGATAATTTCCCCTTCGGTGCTGCTTACAGTTATTTATCAGCAAAGCTTTCGTTCTCTTTTTGATACAGGATTCAGACAGTATGGAAGCAGGAAGTCTGGGGCACATGTGTGCTTTTAGGCAGATATAAATAAATACACACACATATATACTTTGATGTGCTATTGAAACCTCTAAAAATAAACTCCTACTAAAAAATTTAAGCAACTCTTGAATAAGGAACTAGGATCCCAAGTAGACAACTGGAAATAAATTACCACCTTCAGCCTCGACAGACGAGTCAGCATTACCAGTCCAGTTAAGTGGAGCTAAACAGAAACAAATTCCCAAACAAGAGGGAATTGGATTTCTTATGCTTTCAATTACTCCCACGCCATCAGAAATGGGGAGTACAGAGCACTAGTAATTAGAAATCTCTTCTGGTCAGCAAACACAAATCGGTTTATTGATCTGTTTATGCTGCTGCAGGTTTCACCTGCTGTACTGTATGTATCTTTGGCTTGATTTAATTAAGCTACACTCCTGAAGAAAAAAGGAAAAAAGAGTATATCCTGCTGAGGTTATAGCCAAGATGAGTTTACCAGCTTCTTTGTCAAGTTCCTGACAAAGTTGATCCATTTCACAGAACCACAGCAGCAGGGTTGAACTTTGATGGAAGAACGACATCAATGGAAGCGGGGGGTAGGGGAGAAATCATTTTTACAGTATAATCTTTCACTTCTCCCTTTCAGATTAATAGAAATTGAGCCTTAAAGTAACTTGCCCAAAGAGGGTCAAAGTATACATGATATTCACCACATCTTGGAAGCCCGATGATTGGGATTCTCTGCCACTTAAAAAACAAAAACAAAATCAAAAAAATCAAAACAGCAAATAGCAGATTCTGAGGGGTGTGTGAGGGATTTTCAACATGAAACAGTGATGGAGAAAATGTTAAGGTAATCCTCCCCCAACCGAAGTACCAACCTGGATCAAGACTCTTGCTGTTCTGCAAACCTTATGAGGAATGATTGAGGGTGTTGTTAGGTATGTTTAGTCTGGAGTAGAGGAGACTGGGAGGAGATAAGATAGCAATTTTCAAATATCTTAAGGGCTGTCACAAAGAAGATAGTGCAAGCTTGTTTTCTGTTGCTCCAAAGGTTAGGCCCTCAATGGATTCAAATTACAAGCAAGGAGATTCCAACTAAACATTAGGAAGAACTTTATGATGGTAAAAGCTGTTTGGCAGAGAGGCAGACTAGCTCGGAATGTGGTGGGCTTCCTTTCATTTGAGGTTTTTAAGCAGAGGTAAGCACGTGAGTCCTTCTTATAGGTAAACCAGTAATAAGGGAAGCACTATAGCTCAAATGGAAAGCATAAGCTTGAAATTCTGAGATTCATCCCCTAATATCTCCAGGAAGAGCTGGGGAAAGACTCTTGCCTGAAACTACAAAGAGCTACTTGTTACTAGTCAGTCTAGCTCAGGGGTAGTCAACCTTTTTTTACCTACTGCCCACTAATACATCTTTCTTGATGGTGAAATTTTCCTACCGCCCACCAGTGCTCAATGGAAGGAGGATTCAGCTTGTGCCATAGAACCCCCTACTGCTCACCTAGAATCCTGAAACACCCAGTGGGCGGTAGGGACCAGGTTGACGATACGATATGATACGATACGATACATCTTTATTGTCATTGTCCCATACAGAACAACGAAACTGAAAAATCTACATAAGTCTAGCATAAGTCTTGGTCTAGCTGATGCTGAGCTTGATGTACAGTTGTACCTTGTTTTGTGACTGGGATCTGGTCCAGAGCCGCTAGCTGAAAAGGACGCAGGGCAAAGTGCCACGTCTGCGCACGCAAGTGGAGCGGTTTGCGCTTCTGCGAATGTGCAAAGAGCGATTTAACGCTTCTGCGCATGCGGCAAGCCCAGAAGTAACTCGTTCCGGTACTTCTGGGTTTGCCGTGGACGTTCGCCGGAATGGACGCTAGACGAGGCGGACGTTCGTGGAGGTATTACTGTATCCTATGTTCCTATGGCAGCTCAAAGCTGCCCTCAAGTACATGTTTAGATGAGCACATGGATTCTGCGTATCTGCATTTCATTGAACAAAGCCAGTCTGTGTCTTCCTTCTGTATTTCCTTTCTCCTATAATACATTTTTTTTAAAATAATATTTATTAAAGATTTTCAAATATAACTAAAAAAGAAAAACATCCAAATTTAAAACCTTATTTTCATTGGCATCTTTCCAGGACTTCCCCTCCCCTCCCCCTCTTGTATTCCAATTCTTTCAAATAGATTCAACAAATTCTTACCCCAAATTTTAAAATTATTATCATTGGCCCAATTTAAAAAAAATATTTTCCCATCCCCTAAAATCGACCTGTTCCCTTCCACGAGTTCCCCTCTTTAATATGCAATACAGATTAAGATAAACAGAAAGATAAAAAAAAAAGAATATAATGTAATTTAACACCCTTTGGATTCCAAATTTCCCTCCCCCCTTTCCCGGTTGCGTTCCCAATGTCCATCAATGTCTACTGTCATCCTGGAGCTCCCACATCTAAACCACAGTCCTTCACCAGTCCGCTTTGCCGTCTTTTTATTAGTCTTTGCCATCTTTTGGTCATCTTTGGTTTCACATGTCCAATCTTGGAAGGAGTCTATCTTCCAACTTTGTCCAGTTCTTGTTATTCTTATTGTTCTTGTTGTTCTCTCTCCTCCTCTTTTTTTTTTCCCCCTGCTCTCCTGCACAAATGTTCTAATTCCAAAAAGCTTCTAATTCCTCTGCAGAGGCTTTGTTATTCAGGAACAAAACATTACGTCAAGTCCCTTCCATTCTTCTCCTTTAGTGTGTAGACCTCTGTAGACAAAATAGTGTTCCATTTCTGCAGTTTCCCAGGCGATAAAAAGTCCTATTCAAATTCGATGCCAGCAATACTTGTAGTGTCCCACAGCTCCTCTAGAGGGATTATAGTAACTCAGTTTCCTTCCCGATCACACCCAACAGTCAAAGTAACTTATTATTCCTTGTTTTAAACAATTTATATCCAATTTGTAACAAATGTGACCAGCAAAGTCCTCCTAACAAAGTTCTCTTTTTGTTCTTCCTCTTTGACAGCTCCTTTAACAGCTGTCAAAACCTCTATTTCTCCTCTCCCGGCGCTCTTACAGATCGCTCCCGGGGTTTCCGGGGGGGGGGGTTGCATTTTAATTCACATTCCACTTTTCTCCTCCAGCCCAGTCTTATAATTTTCCATCGCGAAGTTAATAACTTTATCAAAAAAAAAAGGTTGCACTCGATCTTAGTTGTCAAATCCTTTGCTTTAGCTCCTCTACAACAGGGGGGAGGCTGACTTCCTTTTTGCACCTCCCCCGCTCGCTCCGAATTTAAATAGAATTTTTCCCCTTTTTTAATCCAAGTTCCAATTACTCACGGGTTATTCTTTTAAAGACCAAATTTTCAATGGAAGAAGTCAGCGCTCTCCGTCGAATGGCATGCGGCTTCGCTCGGCAGGGGAAGCGGAGGACTCACAGCACCACCACCCCCCCGTCACCAGCTCCGCAGCCTTTAAAAAGGCTCCTTCGCGGGTCGGGGGGCGCAAACGGTGCCCGCCGAGTCACCATGCCCATGGGTTTCAGCGCCCATGGTTTTTGAGGATCCCCGCGTCGCCGGCGCGGTAGAACCCAGCCCCTGCCGAGCAGGCTCCCTCCGAAGCTCGGAGGGAGTCCGCCATTCGGCGATGGCGCCAACCCGGAAGTTCTCCTATAATACATTTTTATTTGGGGCCATACTGTTTATAAGTCCAACAGCAAGCTCCCCTGAGCGAGACTGAACTACAAGTCCTCTAGTTGCTGATAACTATTGAAGTAAGAATATAAGAGCCTGCTGGATCAGACCAACAGGCCATCTAATGTAGCACTCTGTTCTTACGGTCAGTGGTGAATTTTGGGCTCTCCAATTTCAATGGCACCCTGCCTCTCATGCTCTGCTCTACAGCATTGTTGTGGTGCCCCCTGCAGCATGGTACCCAGTGTGCCGCACCAGTCTTGTTACCCTAAAACCGCCTCTGTTACAGTGGCCAATCAGATGCCAATGGGAAGCCTGCATGAATGACCTCAGCACAAGAACATTCTCCCCTCCTGCAGTTTCCAGCAACTGGAATTCAGAAGCATACTGTCCCCCAACAAAGCCATTGTGGTTAGTAGCCATTGATAGCCTTATCCTCTGTGTATTTGTCTAATCCTCTTTTAAAGCCATCCAAGTTGGTGGCCATCACTGCCTTCTTTGGAGTGAATCCCATAGTTTAATTGTATGCTGTTGTGAAACATGTCCATTTCCTTTGGCTCAGTATTAAAGGCTTTATTGTGCAACACCAAGTCTGTAGTGCAGACAGAACCACAGCCTTGTATAGAGTGAAAGCTTGTGAGGAAGGAAACTTTTGTAACACCACACTCTCTCGGATTTCTTGAGGAGGCAGTTCGATTCATCACTAAGCCCTGCTGTGAACTAAATGCTAGGGTTACTTTACTGGAAAGTGGATTATAATCTTCCACAGTGAGACAAATGAGTTAATGTCTGTTGTAGCACAAGGGAGCTTTCTGGATAGCAAGAAGAAATACACTTCTAATCCTGCAATAAGCTTCCAAGGAGCTGGTCTTGCCACCAGAACTTTCTAATCTTGTTTTTAATCTTACATTAAGAAAGATTAAATAAAATCTGAACCACTCATCTAGCTTAAAAACATGACCAAAGGTTCTTGGTCCATAAGGAGCTTTCAGCGCCAAGCAAGCAGTTACTCTCCATGCTTAAAAATAAATAAATCATAGAGGCCATTTCAATACATAGCTAACTGTGCACGTGATGGGCTGACCAGCAACTTAATATAAATTAAAATCTGAACTTTACTCACACAAAAAATTATCTAGACTGTTCATCTCAATCACAAATCAGAGCTAGGCATACTGCTGTCGGCCTTTTCAAAGTAGGTGACAAAATGGGCACTGCAAACTGTGCTGACATTTGCATTTTAGTGCAGTTTAGGGGTGTTAGTCCAAAACCCCAAGTCAAAAGAAATGGCCCACACTTCCTCATAAACTCTTCTCATGGCAAGGGCAGACATCTGGAGTGGGTATGTTTATTTTGATCTGAGATGAGGAGATCCATTAAAGAGTTGGGGATCCAGGTGACTTCTGTCTGTGATGCACCTTAAAGGTTTCCAAGCAAAGAATTCAAAGAAGCAAAAATAAAAATAGAGCTACTGGATTCCCAATAAATTGCAGCAAGCAATTACTTCCTTCACCCTCTTGGACCAGCAGAAGCAAGAAAGCAAGCATTACTGCCATAGGAAGGGTGAGCAGCCACAATGAGAGAGGACTGAGGGGGGCTCTCTCCAACTGGCTGTAGTAGCTGTTGGAATCCTTAGTTGCTGCTACAGTCACCCAGAGCCTTGTTTACAGGCTCCTGTGTGAACTAGGACAATATTTTCCCTGTAGCCAGCACTAATAGCAGGAGAAGCTTGAATACTTTATCCTTTATCTGGGCCTCTTAAGAGAAAAAAGTAGAAACTAGCACTGCCCCTCTCTGACCCGTCCCCATACTCAGAAGTATTGCTTGTTTTAATGTTCAGCTTAAAAATTCTTTCAGATGTAAACTGGGCTGGAAAGAATTATATCACAGTACTTCTGGCCTCACAGTGTCAGCCCCCAACAACAGTGACCTTAGGGCAGGCTTCCAAGGACATGCTTCTAATTCCTGAACAAGAAGAATAAAACTGGGATCAGGAGCTGATCGGCTGGATTAATCAGGACTGCCTGTGCAACAACAGGCATCTCCCAGCCTAGAAGAAGCACAACTCTATCATCTTATGATGATGTGTGCTCCAGGCTTTCAACAGGGACAGGAATGTAGAGGTTTTTCCCTTCCACAATTATAAGCCTTCCTCACCAAAACTGTGGGATCAGCTGTATGCATAGCAAGATGAATAAAACATTGAGAAGAATTGCCAGTACTCCTTCCAATAGATTCTTGTGCCATTGATGAGGGGCCTACCAACATCTAACAGGAAAGTATGGGTACCTAGGAGTTCTTAAGTCAGACCAGGGTGTGTTGAGGCCCTGAACTGTACAGCTTCTAAAACAGGAATGGGGAACCTGTCTTCTGTTGAAAGTTGCATTCGCTTGGGGATAATCCGTCCAGGCACACATGGTAGAGTTGGCCTTTTTAATTTCTGCCACCCCTTCTTCTTCTCTCCCTATAGGATCACTCTTGCCAGAGATCTTTTGAAATTAGGCCCACCCCTGCTCTTAGATGACACAACTCATGACAGATCTTAAGCAATGGGCACTTGACAGTATCGGGAGGGAGGAAAAAAGGATAAGAGCATGACAAACCCTTTAATAATCCACAGCACTCTAAGGATATGCGGCCATCTGGTGCCATCATCTCCTATAACCTAGTTTTCTCAAATGAAAATAGCCAACGTGGTCTCCCTTGCACAAACACCTTGTTAAAAAGAGGTCATTGGATAACATACAACAGACACACATCATCCTAAGAAACAGAGTCTTAAGACACAGGCATACACTATGCACAACTAAAGGCAGCCACATTTAAGACCAAGCACTAAAAAAGGTAAAGGTAAAGGTACCCCTGCCCGTACGGGCCAGTCTTGACAGACTCTGGGGTTGTGCGCCCATCTCACTTAAGAGGCCAGGGGCCAGCGCTGTCCGGAGACACTTCCGGGTCACGTGGCCAGCGTGACATCGCTGCTCTGGCGAGCCAGAGCCGCACACGGAAACGCCATTTACCTTCCCGCTGGTAAGCGGTCCCTATTTATCTACTTGCACCCGGAGGTGCTTTCGAACTGCTAGGTTGGCAGGCGCTGGGACCGAGCAGCGGGAGCGCACCCTGCCGCAGGGATTCGAACCGCCGACCTTTCGATCGGCAAGTCCTAGGCGCTGAGGCTTTAACCCACAGCGCCACCTGCGTCCCCCAAGACCAAGCACTAGGCAAGCTTAAATGCATCAACCCACTCAAGCAAGAAATACTTTACCACACACCAGAGAAAAGAAGTTAATGAATCCTGAGAAACAGATTGCCAGGCAGCTGGTGGTAGTCAGCAAAAGCCTGTGCAAGCCAAGCAGTCAGAAACTCTGTAAAACACTGCTCAAATGAAAAAGTAAAGCCGCCGTAAACAATTGCTGCATCTTCGGTGGGTACCATCCTCAACAGGCACCACCCTTATTTTGTACTGTCTGGGTTACTTGCGTTTCTTAACAACACAGAAGTACAGAAACAGATGGCAGCCCTGTACTCTTGAAGGGCTGTAGATCAGTGGCAGAGCACTGGCTTTGAGTGCCATAGGATTCAATACCCGATGTCTCTAGATAAGGCTGGGAAACTGTGAAACCCTGGAGAGCCTCTGCCAGCCAGCATTGACAAAACTGAGCTAGAAGGACCCATGGTTATACCAACCCAAAAGCAGGTATAATTCTTGTCTAAGGTAGATCAAATTCAACACCAAGAAATACTGGATACTGCAATATGCATAGACTATGCAAATTTAGAAGATTTATAGAAGTTATTCAGCTAGTCATGGGGAAAGGCAAGAAGTTATGTAGGCCACAGAAACCCTGCTGACAGCAAATCCTCTTCCATTTGCTCCCCACAATTTCTTTTGATAGTATACAGGCATTGCAAACACACTTTCAAGCTTCTCTTTGCTACCTTGAGGGCTGGAAACAGGCATTTAAAGAAAAAGGGAGAGGAGATTCTCAGGATTCTAAGTCATGCAATTAAAATTTGTGGAGACACAAACATACACCTCCCAGCCTAAAATGCTGTATTAGGCTCTCTGCTGTAAGAGTACCAGAGTGGCCCATTTCTCAAATCAGGGCAAGGATAACTATATATAAATTTGCCAGAGACTGGACTGGCCCAGCCAAACTAAATGTTTGGTTTCTGAAGCGGTTATTAAGCAACACCAATATCATAAATAGTGAAAACAGCAATATAGCAAGGAATGGGATGGGGTGGGGAGTACAGAACCACAAGGGAAGAAGGGGAACAGAAACACTGGCCTTGGCTAGGTTGGCCCTAGCCCTAATGGGTTTATTCAGCTGACTGCCTACACATAGTCACTTGCTCTGCTATTAATAGTATTGCTCCCCTGGAGTAGCATCAGGTTGGTTCCACCACTGTGCCTGCACTGCATCAAAGCTCCCAATGCCTTGCCCCTCTCCCTCTCAGAAACTGGCAGTGACATGCAGTGTTGGGAAGTCAGGAGAGCAACATATCACTGCTAACAACTACTGCTCGATGGCACAGAGGGTTTCCCTGGTGCATGGTAAGGTCCCATCCTCCCACGGAAATTACATCTGGCTAATAAGACTCCATTTTTGAAACCTAATTGTGACATTGGGACAATTTTAGAGGCCCTACAGTCGGGGAGGAAGAGTTGTGGCATGTGTGTGGTGCCCTCAAGCATTTTTCTGGTTTGCTAATGTGCCCACAGGCTCAAAGTGGTTGGCAAATCCAGGTCTACAGGAAGAGTCTGGTGACTTGACACATCATGCAAAAATAGACCATGAAGGGCTCCAGATGTATCCACTGGTGTTCCTTGATAAATGAACAATATAAAGGAAATTTTGTGCTGCCTTGTTTTAAGTGGGTACTGGCAAGCAGTTAAGCCATTATCAGATCTGGATGTCACTAGGAATGTCACTCCATATATCTCAGAAAGTTCAAGATGACAGACACGTAACTAGAGAAATCTCTTGAATTGTACTCATCATGCAATCTCTACAAGATTTGAACCCCCTTTGGTCTAGGATAATACAGCTGTAAATTAGTTTCCCAATCACTCTGGAAATCAATCTCCTGAAATATCTCAAAATAAAGGCTCCCCCAGGAGAGACGTTCCTCATGTGCAGCATGCCACAGTATGGGAACTCTGCAAGCTACAAGCCACTGGGCATGAATCTATATAGCTGGGCCGGCAAATCCAGTATCAGCAGGTGCTACAAACAGCTGACAGCGGGAAGCTTCCTCCCCATAACCAACTGTCTGAACAGCTTACCATTTAACCAATCAATGCTTGATTGGTTGCTTGAGCTGATTCTCAGGTTTTAGCAGAACCACACAATTCTTCCAGAAAAGAATTTAGGTCCAAACAAATAACTAATTGGGAAGCATGTTTGGGGACTCCAGACTGGCACTCTCCCAGAACTGCAGGAGGGAAAGGAGGAGAGGGACAGACAAAGCTACCAATTCTCAGAAAGACAAGGGGTGGTGGGAATAAAGTAAACATAAACCAGAGCTTGGACAGAATGATAAGAGACATATTTGAGCAAGCAGGGTGGGAAGGTCTGCTTGGTTTTTGGAAGAGTTCAATAAACCTTCTTGTCTTTACAGTAACAGTTGCTCTTAGTTTGTGTTAAATGTAGTAAAATGTAGGTTCTCAACTTACAGTGCATATAGTTATGGCAGCTACAATAAATTATGATGAATGCTGGAGATTAAATAAGGTTTCAACTATAAAAGAGTTGAAAAATAAACTGATTGGGTTTGTTATGGCTATATCAATACAAAGACTAATAGATTTGTTGAAAATGGCTTTGCTTTTAGTAGCTTTCAGAAGAGTTGGATTTCTCCAGCTGGGATAGCTTGTCAGAACAAAAAAGTCTTCAGTTGTTTCTGGGAAGGGCAGATAATGGGCACCTGCCATATCTTGACAAGGAATGCTATTCCACAGAAAAGGAGCAGCCTTCATCTAGCCCACCACATTCTACTCATGTAAAAACACACCGATTCCTGGACCGTCCACGGGCCAGATTTAGAAGGCAATTGGGCTGCATCCGGCCCCTGGGCCTTAGGTTGCCTACCGATACTCTAAAACTCCTAATGAATGCCACCAATGGTTTAATGTAGATGTTAAATAGCACCAGAGACATTATTATGTCCTGTGGCACCCTATAGCTCAAAATCCAAGGGGCTAAGGAGCACTCATCCAATGCTACCTTCTGGAACCAGCCGTGGAGATAAGATTGAAAGCATGGCGGAACAGTGCCCCTGAAGCCCATCTCCCAGGTGGATGCCATGATTGATGATATCAAAAGCTGAGGAGAGAAGAAGAGTTTGGACTTGATATCTCGCCTTTCACTCCCCTTAAGGAGTCTCAAAGTGGCTAACAATCTCCTTTCCCTTCCTCATCCCACAACAAACACTGTGTGGGGTGAGTGAGGCTGAGAGACTTCAGAGAAGTGTGACTGGCCCAAGGTCACCCAGCAGCTGCATGTGGAGGAGCGGGGAAGCAAACCTGGTTCACCAGATTATGAGTCCACCACTCTTAACCACTACACCATGTTGGCTCCCAGAAATAGAAGGCACAGTTGCAACATTTTTCTGAGAATGTATAAATCTTTAGAAATTTTAATATTAATGTAACAACAGTTTTATACATGATTTTCTGAGGAGCAGAATATTTGTAATAATTTACAGATGTTGAGTCTTTTGGATACTTCCATCAGTTTATATTCATGACAAATGTATCAAGATAATCTATTGTATATTTACTTATTTATGATAAGATTTTGTGTATTTTATAAGATAAAAATATTGTATTAGAAAAGGAAGAAATTTTCCTTCTGGTGTAAATGGCAAGAAAAAGCCTCTAGGTCACCAAAGAATTGCATTGTATGTGTGGACTTAGTATGGCAGAAAGAACAGGCTCTTCTGCTGGCTCCATATGCAGCTGAATAGATTCACCATATTGCCTGGTGGATTCAGTGGGTTCCCATTGTGACCAAAAGAAACATGCATTATTAGTTAAACTAGTTTGGTTTCTTTCTTTTTTTAGTTTTCTAGGAATGTTTACTTGGGTTATTCACAAGGTTTTGCAATGCCCTGTGACGGGGGGAGGGGGGGGAGAGAGAATGAAATTATTTGCATTATAGCCCAACTTTGCTGTCCTCTACTTATACAACTTGCCAGTCAGTTGTGACGTAAGGCCAACATATTTTGCTCTCTCTTTAAACATGGCAAATCAGGCTTGTGTCAAAAGGGACCCAAGCCCAAAATATTTTAACGGTCTGTTGAAACTATGTATTTATGATGTCAAGACGGTGAACAAATAAGTCTAAAACGGATGCAACAACTGAGATAGCCTCTTTACTCTTCAGGGGATTCATGCTGCAGAAGAAGTCTTCACTCTATTCTGATGGGAGACTATCCTTCTCATTTTATTAAATGGACTGAGCACCTTCAGAAGGCAAATAAACTACAATGTGTACTGTGCATTCTGTCACATTTAAATCAGAGCTAGAAGCTTTGTGAGTGTGTGCATTTGTATGCTTGATTTGATATTCTCCACGTTCTCTAAATAATCACATTTATTTTAACAAATGCAATACTAGTTTTGTCCCAGTATTATTCAAGGAACTCACTTCCATCTCAAACAAGTGTTTGATGTGTGATTTTCAAACTATTTCACTTTACAGTGGTACCTCGGGCTACAGATTCTTCAGGTTACAGACTCCGCTAACCCAGAAATAGTACCTTGGGTTAAGAACTTTGTTTCAGGATGAGAACAGAAATCGCACTAGCGGCGCAGCGGCAGCAGGAGGCCCCATTAGCTAAAGTGGTGCTTCAGGTTAAGAACAGTTTCAGGTTAGGAATGGAACTCCAGAACGAATTAAGTGCTTAACCTGAGGTACCAATGTTTTTTGAGAAAAATACTCTCCTGGAGACTCAAAGAAGTTTATAATTAATGCACCATAATGGAAAGTGGACATTTTACAGAAAACAATACAGATGCTTAGTAATTCATAGAAACTGACAATGAGAAGTGTCAAATTCAGCTTGCAATACAGGTCCAAATGTAGGTCCATTCCCCCCTTCCCCAAAGAAACATCTTTACTACAGGATATCTGGTTACTTCGAGCAGATTTGCACTCACCCTAGGTAACCAAGCAGGATGTTGGCATTGCTACATGAGTTTCTAATTCTGCAAAAGTTTCTACCACTGTTCCAGTAAGTTAGCCACACAGCTCAGCACAAAACCACGTCAACTACATCAGCACTGCAGATAGACAATATGATGCCCTTCAGATGTTGCTGGATCCCCAACTCCCATCAGCCCCAGCCAGCATGGCCAACAGCAACTGAAGGGCACCACGTTGGCTACCTCTGCCTGAGATGAACAGTTGCATTAAGGTCAGGTGTAGGAGATAAGAAAAAGAGGCAGAGCAAAAAAGGCTTCTGAGCCTCATCATAGAGTGTGCATTTGTCAGGCTGACCTCAACGTTCCACCTCAGGCATGGAGACAGCCTATTTCAGGCTCTTTTCAATGTTCCTCCGTCTTGAAAGAAAAAAAATTAAAGAAAGAAAGGGGGGAGGGAGAGAGAGAGAGACCAGAACACTCTGTCTCTTAAGTAGAGGCCCCTCAGGTCACATGCAGCCTTCACCCATACTTGCTCAATGCTCTCTTCATCTGGGACACAAGAGCACATTCCTCTGTAAATGGATTTCTCTTCTCTTCCAGGAGACAGAACTCTCAGGTGCACTTAAAAACAGTTCCTCTTCTCAGTAAAAGCTGAATTTTCTAGCCTCTATTTATTCCAGTCAGAATTTTCATTGATTTGTTTGTTCATTCTTGTACATACGCACAATTTTAGGCCTCTGTGGGAAATATGTGCAACATTTAATGCATCTCACACATGGTGGGGGTAGGGGTGGTTCTAATAAGACCACTAGGAAGACAATCTTAAAAATCCAAAAGTTGCTTCCAAAGCACCATCCAAGGAGACAGCCAAATCTTCACATCCAGCCAAAAAAGCACAAAGTGGACCAAGGAAAGTGAAACACCTCTTTCAAAGGGCCCTCTAATTTGTGCTGTCTTTGAATGTATTTCATTCATCATGTTATGTTTGAAGCAGCCAGTGTGGCCAAGCATGGAAAACATCAGATTGAATTTTACCTTCCGAGCACCCTTTCTACAGGTAAGGAGGGAGTTGGAATGAATAATCCTTTGAAACAGGCATTCAGACCTTTCAAATTTCAAAAAGAAAATCAAATACTGTATATCAGTCAATGGAAAGAAAGAAACAACCTTACAGTCTCAGTTGGGTTAGTTTCCTGCTGGGAACATTCTTCTGTAACTATTGCAGGAAAGTCAAATCCTCAGAAGACTCAGAAGAACTGTGCAGTCATTTATAGGGATGTATGAAGAAAAAGCATTAACCAAAAGACCTCCTGCTCCCTCGCTGTTACAATCAGCCACCCCTTGAATGCCCCTACTATCAAAGTGTGGTGGAAGTCTACCAAAGTCAGGACCGTTTTTGTAGCAGTGCCAAATGTGATGGAGGGGGTCAAAGAAAAATCACTTTCAATTTTCTGGGCTCTTACTGGCATTGATAGTTCAATCCTACTCAAAAGAAAATGCAGTGGAGTTCAGTGGAGCTTATTGCCAGGTAAGTCAATACAGGATTGCAGAACTTTATTATTATGGCTATATTTTCTTGTTATATGCTATGAATATGTTGTAGTAAGCCATCCAGGGAGTTATGGATTGACAAGTGGGTACAAAAAGTTAAAGTGGCAAACTGCCTGCCTAAAGTTGATGTTTAAAGTATAAATATTTTTAGCACCAAAATATCTGACTGCACGATATTTTATCTGTAAGCTGCCTTGAATCCCTGTTAGGGGAAAAACAGGAAATAAATAAATAAATAAATAAATAAATAAATAAATAAATAAATAAGGTAATAATAATAATACCATAACATCATAAACACACATCCCTGCTAGTAAAGGCAAGCCAAATTTCCATTGAGATCAATGCACATGCACTGAATTCCTGCTTGCTTTTAGATGAGACTTGGGAATGTTTAGTTTTCTTTTAGGCCTGTGCACAAGAACACAGGAAGCTGCCATACACTGATATACCATTGGTCCATCCAGCTCAATATTGCATGTGTGGACCAGATCTCCAGGGCTTCAGAAAGGGGTTTCTCCCAGTCCTACATGGAGATACTGGAAACTGAAACTGAGGCCTTCTGCATGCAAATCAGATGCTCTCCCACTGGCATCAGCAAAAACTGTCCCTTTGTTTGCACTGTTCCTCCTGCATCCCCACATGGCACACAGCCCTTACATGTTTGGGATACCAATTCCCATGAGTAAACATGTTTTTGCATTGAGGAGTGAAGGAAAAATCACACATATTTACGATATCCCAATTTTATTTGGACTGCGTCCCGTGAAGCTGACTTGGTGAAGTCATAGCAAAAAGCTAAGCTTGAGTGTCAAATGGGAAGAAGGCAGATGCTATGGTGTTAGGAGGAGCTTAAATACAAAGGAGTCTTTGAATATTTATGTTATGTTCCTTTCCCTTTCCCTTTTATAATTCTGTATGCCTCCATTTCACACTAACCCAAGCTAATGTCAACCAGAAACTGTTATGCACCACATCGTGTTCCAGGCTAAATATGCAACACGACCCTTCAAAGTGCATTGTGCGTCAAGGTGTTTAAGCCTCATCCCATCTGAAGGTGGTATTCATCAGAGAATAAAAGCTGGTGTGAGTCACAAAGCAAAAGGAAGGGGGGGTGTGACGTTGGTGGACCATTTACTCAAGCGAGTCAACAAATATCCATGACAATAGATTTCAGCCACTCTTTCAAGACAGATAATGCAGCCTACACTTTTTAAATTATGATCAGGAAAGTTTACAAAGTATGTTTTCAGGATTCTTACTTTGCTTCCAGTAACTCTAGACATGTCCTCTAAAACATTCCCCGCAGATTCCACTGGGCTTCTTTAGTAAGTAAAAGTAGATCTTGAAGTAAAAGCCAACGCAAAGAGGATTTGTTAAATTTTTATCCTGCTTTCCTCCATGTTGCTCAGCATGGCATGTATGGTTCTCCCCTTCCCCTGTGAGGTAGGTTAGGCTGACAGACCGACTGGCCCACATTTACTCAGTGAACTGCACTGTCATAGTCCAACACTTTTAATCACTGCACCACACTGGTTTTCTCCCCGACCCTTTATCTCCCCTCTTGTGGAATGCTCTCTCCAGGGAGCCTTGCCTGGCACCTTTGTTACTATCTTTAGGTGTCAGGCAAAAACATCCCTCTTCTCCTAAACAATCTAGGGTCTTTTAAACCATTGATGGCAGGCATTGTTTTATTTTCTTTTTATGGTATGTGTTTTTGCGTTTTTATAATGTAAACTGCCCTGTAATATTCAGATGAAGGGCAGTATAAAAATTTAATAATAATCTTTGTAATGCTCTTCAGATGTCAGCTAGGTTCAAAAGAAATACCGTATTTTTCGCTCTATAAGATGCACCAGACCACAAGACGCACCTAGTTTTTGGAGGAGGAAAACAAGAAAAAAAATATTCTGAATCTCAGAAGCCAGAACAGCAAGAGGGATAGCTGCGCAGTGAAAGCAGCAATCCCTCTTGCTGTTCTGGCTTCTGTGATAGCTGCGCAGCCTGCATTCGCTCCATAAGACGCACACACATTTCCCCTTACTTTTTAGGAGGGAAAAAGTGAGTCTTATAGAGCAAAAAATGTGTAGTAACTGACTGGCTCAAGGGCACTCAGTGAGCTTCATGGCTCAGTGAGAATTTCAACTCCATTCTCCCCACTCCTAGCCTGACACTCTAACCACTACAATGTTCTGGATCTAAGACAACAAGCACAGAGACAGAGCAGCCAGGAAACACAAACAATATACGGAAGAATTTGAGAATGCAGCAGTTCAAGCGAAAGGCACCAAAGAACATGGGGGCAAGTAGAAATGAAGATACAAAAATGATGCAATTTATTTCAACGAACTTCCAAGTTGTTCTATGCAAAAATTATTTGCCGGAGTACCAGTCAACTCTTATGATGCCTTCTAGGAGGGGCTGCTGAAAGGCTGAGCCACTGAGGTATGCATAGTTGGAGAAATTGGATAGAGATAACTTTTTCTCCCTCTCTCATAATGGAAGCTGAATGTTGTATGATTCAGCACAGGAAAAGCAATGTACTTCTTCACACTGGGCATAGTTCAACTATGGAATTCACTCCCACAATTATGTATTGGTGGCCATCAACTTTCATGGCTTTAAAACAAGATTAGATAAATTAATAAGTGACTATTGGCCATGATAGGTATGTTCTGTCTTCATTGTTGAAGGCTCTAAATACAGCTTGCTAGGTCACAAGTAGGGAGAGTGATGCTGCACTCATATCCTGCTTCTGGGATAATAGGATGCTAGACTAAATGAGCCTTTGGCCTTATCCAACAGGACTCTTTCCTCTTCTTATGACATGCAGCTAGTGGCTTCCATTATGGGTGAACATAATAGTAAAACAACTAACTGTTTGCCTGCCACTCTGTCAAACGAGGCTCCATGCACTATTGCAAATATTACTCAGAGCTTGCCAGGACTGTAAATCTCTACAGCACTACACTGTCTGTTTCAAGACAAACGGTAGGAAGAGAGGGAATCATTCCAGATGATATGAATAGTGACCTGAGCTTGGGGAACAGGATGGCAGTGGTATGGGGAACTGTGGTGATGCATGACATGGTAGCATTCAACTAGAAACAGAAACAGACTCTGGCCTGAGCATTGCCACTGTTGTGACCAAAGGACATCTTGATCTTGACTCAGCAGGGGCACTAACAGCAGCAAAGATTCTGCGGAGATAATCTCCTGCCCAAAAAGATGGAAAATCAAGGTGGAAGACATGGCTGATTGGAACCTTGAAGAGGAGCACTCCTCTACAAAGGTGATGATACACTGCAACATTTTGTTGCAAGTCTTAGTACTTTAACATTGGCAAAGTGCTTTCAAGAAGAAGTAGGCATAACTCAGAGGTAGATCATTTGTTTTGCATGCAGAAGGGTCCCAGGTTCAATACCCAGCATCTCCAGGTCGAGCGGGGAACAAATCCTGCCTGAGACTGCCTGCCAATCATTGTGAACAATACTGAGTAAAACAACCACCTGACTTGGTATAAGGTCCTTGGTTCCATGTATATTTTCCAGTAATTTTTACAACAATCCTAAGTCTGCGTTTTTATCCCCCATACTGTAGATGGGAGAACCAGGGCCATGAGAAAGTAACTTGCCTAAAGCAGCTTAATGAGTTCAAGGTAGAGGTGACATTTGAAGCTGGGACTTCCTGATTTATACATCAGACTCTACACTATACCAGCTCCCAAGCACTAAGTTTCCCCACAGGCCAACAGCCTCCAGTACCTGTACTCCACATATTATGCCAAGTTGCAAATAGCTACTTCTCCCTTGAATTCCAACTTTTAAGTAGTTGGAAGCCTTCTAGTTTGTTAGCATCAAATCAGAAATGCAAAAGAGTGACAGGATACATTTCTGGAAAGCATGTGAACTCTCCTCTCTATTTGAAACACTAGAACAGAAGAAGTTTTCTGCTATGTTACCTGTAGGATTTTTGACAGTAAAACTAGCTCCTTCAGCTTATTTAGCAAAGCCCTGATAAAGCAAAGAAAGAGCAGCAGGGAGCAGGGTGGCAGGGGAGAACACAATTAGTTCCTGATGGATAGGCTGTACTGATCCAGCTTCGATAAGCATTGTAACCCTTACCTAGGGAGCTAACATCATCAAAAGGGCTTGCCAAGTCACTTATCCCCAGACTGCCTTAAACGCCATGCCTTTGCCATCAACTCTATAACATCAGGAGCCAGAGAATGATAATTAGAGTAGCTGAGGTCAGCAGGACCTAAATGAGCTATTAAGGTATAGCTTTCCCATCAATTGCCTACTAGCCTCTTGAAAACAGACACTCTGCTCCAGGAAAAGAACCCAAATTGTAAGCTCTCTTCATTTCTCATAAAGAAAATGGAAATACTTCACAAGTCAGCCTGAATATCAGCTTTCACATCTCTCTCTCTCAATGTTGTTGTTTAGTCGTTTAGTCGTGTCCGACTCTTCGTGACCCCATGGACCAGAGCACGCCAGGCACTCCTGTCTTCCACTGCCTCCCGCAGTTTGGTCAGACTCATGTTTGTAGCTTCGAGAACAGTGTCCAACCATCTCGTCCTCTGTCGTCCCCTTCTCCTTGTGCCCTCCATCTTTCCCAACATCAGGGTCTTTTCCAGGGAGTCTTCTCTTCTCATGAGGTGGCCAAAGTATTGGAGCCTCAGCTTCACGATCTGTCCTTCCAGTGAGCACTCAGGGCTAATTTCCTTAAGAATGGATGTGTTTGATCTTCTTGCACTCTCTCTCTCAATAGGACTCCACAATCTCAGTTCAGCATTTGAGGCAAGCCTTGTCTTGGAAAGTACAGCTTTTCTTTTGGGGATAGGAAGAGAAGGAAAAACATCTAACCTTTTTTGGATTCTTCTATGATGCAAGTTCTCTGCCTGTGAAATTCTATGAGAGCCTATGTTAGCAGACACTCTCCTCCCTGGTTCAAAAGCACATTTCTTATGCTTTAGCCCAGAGGGTCACTGCAGGCGAATCTATAACTCTATGATCGGATCTCCACAGACATGCCTCTTGGGAGTGCCACTGTCAGATAAAAGTGTGTTCATTTCACAGAGTTAAAGCTAAAAAAGGGGGGGTAGGGGCCTTTCTGTAGCAGCCTTTTTCTCCCACATTCTCAATCTTACACTCAGTTTGCCACAGCTGCATCCAGTGCAGTTTTAAAGGATTTCTGTGTAATAAAAGTTCTCTTAATTTGTTTTTGGAAGGCCAGTGATAAAACAAGCTTATGGCTGATTTCTTCCCATTACACCAGAAAAGATAAGAAGAAGAAAACTGATTCTCTAAGATTTATCAGGTTAGCAGAAGCATGGTTTCTTCAAGACACCCATTATTGGGGGGGGGGGTGTTGTGGGAGCTTGGGAGCCTACCACCCGCTATCAGCTCTTTGACCTACTTCTCCATTGATTATCACTCATTCTTAAACACTGTGAAACATGTTGCTTAAATCAGTGTCAGGACATAGCAGCTGTCAGATTCATTCACAATTCACAAATAGGGAAACTAGTTGGATCATCTGGATTCACTGGCTGTGGTCTACAGGAAGCAAAACAGGCATGGCAAAATAACCAACAACAACAACTACTACTACTACTCTACAGAATATAAATGGGGTGCCTACATACTGTAGGTTGGTTACCTACTTGCTTGTGAAATCTGACTGCCTGACACAACCCAGCCACAAACATACAGAAGCTACAAGTCAAATCAAAGAGTGACCAACTGCACATTATTTAGAAGACTTATCAAAACCTGCACAGCCATGAAAATTGCCTCAATGTTTTCAAAAGCAACTTATATCCTGATTTAGCATCTAGAACATTACACCCCAAATAATATAAAAAGGACTCTTCATCCATTACTGAAATGTCATCACAGCCTGAGAACTAGCAAGTACCTCGTTTGTTTTTCAGTCAGTTATTTTACTGTCACTTCTCAACCCCCGACTGAAAAATTGCTCTCTTACACATATAAAACATTTGGCTCAGTTCTTGCTGAGATGCCACTAGGGGCAATAGTTGAATTATTTCTATTTCTGAGTGTAACTTACTGAAGGAAGTATAGAACTTATCTCCACATTCATATATTCTTCTTTCTATAACCATAAGACACACAATGAAGCAGACCAAAGCAGTACAATGACAGATTTAATTGATACATGCCAGCACCTCCTAGAAATAGCCTCTAAAGCATTGCCTCTCCAGAGAATGTGTGCCTCTCCAAATATTACTAAACAACAGCTCCCATTCGCCCTGGCCATTGGCCATGCTAGCCAGAGCTGATGGAAGCTGGTGTCCAACAACTTCTGGAGGGTCCACTGGTCTTTTGAACAGCACCAGACAAGACTCAGAAGTTAGATTTAGCTCCATCTTTCCTGAGGACAGGCAGACTCCTAGAGGGGAATGGCTTTTCAGCTCATCCCATCTGAAGCTGTTGTAAAGACTTGGCAGAGCTCTCATGCATTCTTCTATCTTCCAGAGGAGTGAGGCCTCCCAAACTGCTTAAAAGCCAGTTCCTGCGGTTTTTTCCCCCTTCCCCCCCCCCTTTCCCTAAGCCCTAAGCCGCTTATCAGCTGATCCGCTAAAAGCCGCTAAACCGCTAATAGTGCTAATCCGCTAAGCTGTCAATGGGTTTGCTTCGCAAGACGAAAAAACCGCTATACGAAGAGCCTCACGGAACGGATTAATTTCGTCTTGCGAGGCACCCTGTATTAGTTTAATATTTCTTTTACATTTTTCTTCTTTGCAAACCATTTTTTTCGTCTTGCGAGGCACCCTGTATTAGTTTAATATTTCTTTTACATTTTTCTTCTTTGCAAACCATTTTGAGAGGATTTTTTTTTCTTTAGAGGAAATGCAATACATCTCCAAAAAATGGATAAATGACTCTCAATTCCATTTCTGAAAAAGCCTGGCCTTACCACCTCCCATTAGCAGGGACAGAGATTCCCACTGCTTGGAAATCACTTGTTACTTTTGCTTTCACGCAGACAACCTCATTGTTGTTGCTTCTTGTAAGACATTTTGTGCAAAAGGGGGCCTAATTTCTGAAACAAAAAAACATACACTATATATTCTGAAAGCAGTAGCTTTTAAAGGACCAGGGTTGCAGTAGGCTTCAAGATTTAAGGATGAGGGTGTTTCCTGTAGAGACCAGAGATTTCAGACCATCACAGAATACACTGGCACAACAGGCACTCCCTTGCTGGAACCTTGACACACTCACCTCCCCTGAGTAACTGTACTTTCCTTTCAGAATTTGCCGATACAAGCGGGTGCGGTTGTCATCTTCAAAAGGCATAGTCCCACTTAGTAGGATGTATGAGATCACACCCAGTGCCCACATGTCTACTGAGTTTGTGTAGGGCTTTCTGACCAAGATCTCTGGGGCAATATACTCTGGTGTCCCACAGGTAGTCTTCATTAAGCAGTCGTCTCCCTTCTTTCGAGCACTCGCCAGCCCAAAGTCTGTGATCATTATCTTAGAATCCATGCCTGGGTGGTAATAGAGCAAGTTCTCTGGCTTTAAGTCCCTGTGAGTTATGCCCAATGTATGTAAGTATTTAACTCCATCCAACACCATTTGCAGCACTCGGGTAGCATCCCTTTCCGTGAAGGAACCTTTGGCAATGATTCGGTCAAACAACTCCCCTCCAGTGGCCAATTCCATCACCATGTAGACACGCTCCTGAGTCTCAAACACTTCAATGAGCTGGATGATATTGGTGTGCCGAACACGACGCAACACACACAGCTCTGACTCACACACTTCCCTTCCTTCACGGTACTTAGTCTCTATTAACTTGATTGCATACGGCTGCTTGGTAGCCTTGTGCTCCACCCGTACTACACGACTAAAGCTGCCTCGGCCAATCAGGGCTTTGATATCATACTTGGCTGTCACTCTGGGATCAAATTTTGCACGGTACTTTGCCACTCTGTTCTTGCGAGGCTCTGCCTGTTCCACATGTGGGTTAGTGTGACGAGGAGGAGAAGGGATAGCAGATTTGATGGCATCTCCATCACCCTTGATGAAGTGCTTATATATGTCAGTTTTATAACCAGTATATGGCTCCACCTTTTTAACGAGATCCAAATGAACATCCTTGGGAGGCTCAGGAAGTACTTTGCTAGTCCCACAGCCCATCACTGAATGGTACTAATCATCCATCAAGGTGTTCTCCCAGAGCAACACCAGAGCAAGCATGTCTGGAACAATTCCAATCTCCACGACATCCCAGGAAGCTGGAGCGGAAAGAGAGAGAGAGAGAAAGATGAGCATACTATATTTATTCAATAAATGCCCCCTTCCTTTCTGCACATAAGCTTAATTCAGGTCTTAGTGCAATATTTGAATTCTTAAACCACAGTTTGTGATCACCAACAAATCAGAATCAATAACTACAGTTTGAAGTAGATTTCCAAACCATGGTTTGCACAGCCTGGCACCCATTAGAATACAAATTCCACCATCCCTGGAGTTGATGGGAATTGTAGTCCAAAACATCTGGAAGACACCAGCTTGGAGGAAGACTGACACAAACCATACCTCTGTGTGATGTCTGAGTTGAACCATATTAATAACCTCAATTCTTTCTCCTGCTTATTCAATCACTTGGAAATTATCTCTACTATGACTCAGGAGACTTGGCTTCCCAGAAAATATAATTAGGAAGGGGGAGTGTAAGTGTGCTTTAAACCACAGCTCTGTCATGAAACCAAAGAAAGAAATGCCACAACATCAGTACTTCCACTGATAAGCCAAGACTCGGACATTCTTAGTTCTGTGCTAACTCCATCAAGTTAAAAATAAAATGATCCAACAATTCTGAGCATCTCAAGATAACTTTTAGTACATATACAGTTCAAACTGTTTCAATATATCAACCCAAGTCCTCCCAAAACCAGTTGGCTAGAGCTTCCTTAATACAATCTCCAGTAGAGGAAAACATGTAAGTTAATTAATTGCATCCAAACATGTGCAGAGATATTGTGAGAAAGGGAGAAAGTCACCAGAATCACTTCACAGGTATGAAGTGCTCACATTTCATGAGCATCTGCACCCAAATTATAGGTTACCTATGAAGCTGAAGACAGGAAATTGATGCTGGAACAGCGAATGTTTTCTGCAAAAAGAATATGGGAATGCAATGGAGTCTAGCAGCTGTATAACTAGAAGGCATTCTAGCTTAGCATAGTTACTAAAAGTAAATTTCACAGAAGTCAAGAGATTTCCAAGTGAACTCAGTATTTGTCTATTTGTTTGGCTGATCAGCATATTGACCTACAGTTTGGTTTGGCACCTTCTTTTCTCTATTGTTCCTTCTAGCAGCTGGAGCTAGGGTTGTAGATGCTGAATGCTGAAACTGTTGACTCTCAAACAATACTATCAACATTATCATACAGATTACACAGGTACAAAATTCCATTACAAGCTTTAGCATTTTCTGCTGCTGGGCTAATATTAAATTGCCAGTTTCGTGCTTGCACACGAAAGCTCATACCTAGAACTAACTTAGTTGGTCTTTAAGGTGCTACTGGAAGGATTTTTTTTATTTTGATTAAATTGCCAAATAACCTTCCTTATCAGGGTTTAAAAATATTTCAGATTCCTAGGAATTAAGCATCAAAAGTTTCAAATAGAATAATAAATTCTTAGGTGCCAGAATTACATTTTACCAGTCTCATCATTTTTTCAGACAGATCTTTGAATTGGCTCGCTTTTTGGAAAATGAGGACCTTCCATTCATTTTATCAAAAGAGAAAAGCACCCCTATATCCCAACACACCACAGAAGGTTGCTTGATTTTACAGTGTTTGAAGATTATTATTTTTAAAGAAAAAATGCTGGACAGGAGTTTATGTCACTTTCTCAGTCTGAGTTTTCCCATTCTGGTCCATGAGAGAGGAAAAGATGTCTAAACTCAAGCTACTCAATGGAAAGTACTAGAAAGCTGCTGGATGTTCTCAAACATCTTTTGCCATTGTATATTTTACCTTTCCTCAAACGTACATGAAACCAGAGCAACCGTAAGAGAATCCCATCTACTAAGAGCAGCTAAACAACAGAATTTTAAAGGCATGTCAGAAAGAAATGCAGCATTCCACTTTTGAAAAAACAAAAAGCTTAAGGAAGTCAGTGTTCAAAGGTTAACATTTAATCCTAAAAATCTCTTTAAAGCTAAACCTCCATTCACAGGACGGGAATGATCTTAAGGCTCAAGAAGTAGAAGGGGAAGCCAGAGTAGAGGACATTCCACCCTCTGCTGATGGCTTACCACATGTCTTTGTCAATTTAAAGCACCTGTAACAAACATCAATCATGCACAATTGGCATTCAAAAGTATCAGGAAAATTATCTGAAGTGTGGCATTACTCAGTGTGTTAGAAGCATACCTTTCAAAATAATCTTTAAAAAATGATGAGCACATTTTCTTCACACTGCAAAGTCAAAGCAACTAACCTTCCCTAATTTAATGCCCTCCAGACATTTTGGACTCCAGCTCCAACAACTCCAGTCAATGTGGACAATGGTCTGGGAGGACAGGAGTTGCAATCCAAATTATCAGGTGGCCACCAGCTTGGGAAAGGCTGGTGTACATACACATACACATACACACACACACACACACACACACACACACACACACTTTTCTTCCTTATGAATGCTGTGAGAAAAGTTAGCACCTCAAGTTTTCCTGTTTTCATCTTAAAGGTACCTGTCATCATATTTAATGTTTATTCCTCCTTCAAATGTCTTTTTAAAAAATCTACGATATTATAAAAAAAGATTTATTGTGCAAACCCTTCACAGACTGCAATAGAATTTCAACAAGAAAATGTTTTGAGAACTGTACTTTCAGAAGAGTTCAGATGTACTTCCTTCCAATCCTACACAAATCTCAAGGGTGGAAGCGGGGGGAAACAATGCTCGTCAGTGCAATCAGATATTGTCCCAGAACCTACCAAGGAAGTAAAATATTTCTCAATATTCGCCTAGAAGGCTGTTATAAGGAAGTGATTGGAATGCAAACAGAATAGCCTGGTCTTCATCTCGAGTTGATGCCTCTCCTATTAAAACTATCAAGGCATTGAGAGATATTGCAGTAGCTGCACCATTAGCCACCATCTCTCATATCTAAAGTCAACCTTGCTGCTGCAGGCAGGAATGAAGGTAGGTAACAGACTGGTAGAGTAACAACTGCATCCTCTTAGTAAATCAGAGCTTTGAAAGGGGCAGTCACCATCTTGGGGTGGGGGGAACTAGCAATACTACACTTATTTTGTTAATTTATTAATCACCTTCCATATGTATCCCAAGGTAATTTACAAAAACAACAACACCCTACTTAAAATAGCTTTTAAAATAGTACAAACGATGAAAACTATAGGTGTTTATTCTGTAGTGTTACTAAAACTAAGGCAGATACCTTTTCACCCAGTTGGAAATGCCTGTCAAAACAAAATGGTCTGCAGTCGATCACGGAAAAATGAAATAATAGGCACTTTTCATATCTCAACAGGAATGCTGTTCCACAGAAGAGGAGCATCCATGCTGAAAGCCCAGCTTTAAGCTATTGTGGAGTAGGCTTCTGATATTCTACTGACTTCAAGGAGAAAACTAGTGGGTATATAAGCAAAAAGGTTCCAGTTACAGATAGGTAGCCGTGTTGGTCTGCCATAGTCAAAACAAAAAAATTCCTTCCAGTAGCACCTTAAAGACCAACTAAGTCAGTTCTTGGTATGAGCTTTCGTGTGCATGCACACGAAAGCTCATACCAAGAAGCAAAAAGGTTGTCTCCCTAGTAAGCTGATTGAAGCAGTGGTTCTTTCTGTAAAGAGGTCCTGTGGTTTTAAAACTGTATAACATCACTCACAGACCCTGGATCAATTTCACTCAAATTCCATGGAAACCAGGCTTTGTCCAGGCCTCTCTTACTTCTTCAAGTGCAGGTAATTCTTGTGCGTCAGCACTTATTACAAAAGCCAATAATGCATAATTTTAAGGTTTAAAGATCAGGTGTACAATTACTTTACCAGTGCAACTTTACTATACCGTAACCATGCAGATAATACCCTTCATATTTATTCAGCACATGTGCCTCCCAAATCTTGCTTGCCACAGGACAGTCTAAGAGGTGGCCACTGCCCTGCTCCTCTGAGAGAGACTATTTTTGAAAGGGCAGTTTACAAGAGTACCACAGGAGTCAGGTGTTGACCATGTGTACCATGAAATTTTAGCATGTTTCAAACTGCTATGAGAACACAAGAAAATGAAGTGCCCATTTAAACCCTTGTTCTCTGTAAACAGTCTTAACAAGTTTTATTCCACGGCACATATTTTTAAAGCTTTCAAGACAAGATTAGACAAGGAGTAATCATGTAGGAAGAAAACTTCAGTCACAAGTAACAAGCTGTTTTTCACCCTTGTTTTTCTGTTTTATACATTGACAACCTATTCTTCCTCTTGCATGTTGAAGAAAACCGATGTGCACCCACACAACACTGAAGCCTATACTTAATCCTCCTCCACCTTTTTTTCTACAAGCATAAACAGGGCAGCAATTCTGTATACGATGCATGTATGGAAGCTCACTTGATTTCCTGTGAGGGCCAAATATGTTAAGAAACAGTAGCAAGCCATATTTACTCCCATTCATTCTCTCTCACTACACTCAAGAGTTTTCAGGTAACAGTCAACCAGAGCTAAATTCTACCAGCATCAAGCTATAGAAGTGAATAATACTCCCAAATTTCTTAATGGCAGACCAATCAGAGAGGAACCAAAACTCCAGCACATGCTTTGCAGGAAGGTGATCCAAGACAGAGTACTTGAAATCTTCAGGTAAAAGGATCAGGGAGCAGGTGATTTGAAAGACCTATGCCTCACATCCTGAAGAACAACTGCTACAAGCGATGGAGAACATGTGTGCTTACGCATGCTGTAGGGCAACTCCCATCATCTCTGACCATTGGCTAAGCTGGTTGTGGGTGATGAACTGGGAGCTCAAAACAGTTAAGAGGACACTAGGTTGGGAAATGCTGGAGTAGTCAATGCTGGACTAAACGGACAAATGGTCTTACCTGGCACAACGCAGCTTCCTTTATTTAAGAGATAAACAATTCCCTTTCCTTGACCTTATGGTGACACCAACTTAACGGGACTAAGCACAGTCAGCACTAAAGCATCTTCCTTCTTTGCTTACTCGAATTCTAAGGACAGGCGCTGCCCTACTAGAGCTTTGAGGCTGCCGGGGGAAAGAGCTACGAATGCCAAAGAGGAGCAGCCTGAAGTGCTACTTTGGGCAAACGGAAGGACTACAGAGGCTCACTGCGAAAGCCCTCAAGCTCCACGCCAGGCCGGAGCGGGGGGGGGGGCGGACCTGCAAAGCAGGCCTCGGATACAGCACGAACAAGGGAGAAATGCAGGCCCCTCTATGGTCTGGTGCGCCCAAGACATCCCCCCCCCCGAGTCAAGGCCCCGCCAAGACCACGCCGAATAGCAAGAAGACCATGTCGAGCTCAGTGCCTTCTGCGGCCAAGTCGCCCCACACCGACTCACCTCAGCCCGCGGCGGGGTGGGCGCCGGGTCCAGCCCAAGCCCAAATGGGGGGTTATGGCCTGGCGCTCGCGTCATTGCGTCATCAGTGAGCGCTCGGGATAACAACACACATGGCGCGCGGCCGCTTTCCCCGGCTGTGATTGGCGGAGGCGAGTCGTGGGCCGCGCTTAACGCAGAGGGGCGGGAGCGGGGGGAAAGAGGTGGCCGTGGTTGTCATAGAAACCGAGGCGAGGCCAGGAAGGAAGGAAGCGGGTGCCAAGAGCGGAGCTGGAGCCCTTTACAGGCCCGTGCGGGCTGCCTTTGAGAACAGGAGGCGGCGACTGGCGCGCCCCTTGGTCTCTCTCCCCTCACGGTTGTTTTCTTCTGTTTTTGCTTGCCTTCATACGAATACATTGTACACATGCGCCTCTTTTAACATGCGTTTGTTTGCTTAATGCGTTTTTAAAATCTCGTCTCACCAAACCGTGACAGTTAAAAAAAACAAAACCATCACCGTTTAAGTTCTTTGAGGTTTATATCCGAGGCTTACAGCAAACGCAGGGCACGTAAATTATAAGAACGACACAAAACCCCTCCATATTCCGTGACTTTTTGGAAATACTTGCATTTTTTCCAAGCTGGGTGTGTTAGAATTACCAACCAGCAAAAAAGACCAGCAACTGAGACGTCCCTTGCCACATCTGGAGGTCCGAGCAATAAGGAAGAGCAGCAAGAGAACAAAAACACAGCCGAATCGAGACAATTTGCTCCCCACCCCCACCAAATCAAGGCACCTATAGCAGAAATTCTAAGCACTTCTTCTGCCCTTCCCTGGCACTAAAAATACAGTAATAATAAATCCAATAACTATTTACTGCCCTTCCATGCCACCCAAAACTAACCGCCTCTGCCTAAAAAATACTAAATAAAGCATATCCACACTCATCAAAATAAGTACAGCTTAAAGGCTGCGATCCTATACAGGTTTACCTGAGTGTAGATCCTATTGACTGAAGCTGTATATCTGAATAGATGTGTATAGGATTGTGCAGAAAAATAACAGAAAGCTCCCTGACAACTCAACATGAGATGCAGCAGTTGGTTTTATTTAAGCGGGCTCTTTAGGGATTTTTTCATGTGTTGCCGACTGCTGTATTTTTGCTTTAGCTTGTAAATTTAGTTGCACATGCATCTAAATTTCTTATTTACCATCTAGCCTGACAAAGAGTTGAAAACAGCCAGTTGTACTAGATGACCCTCTTAGTCCCTTCCAACACTACAATTCTATGATTCTATTTGATGATAAAATTATTTCCCTAATATGGATTTTGGTGTTACAGTGTAATCTCACCTTTTGGCAGTATTGCTCTTCTTTTCTAGAGTTTCTGTCAGCAAGCTATGCCCTCCTGTATGAGAGCATAAAGAGTTCAAGCAGAGTAATCAATTTCCCATAACCCCCAGTTTTCTGGTTTCCTCCTTCCATTAACACTCAACATTCTTTGGTACGATCCTCACTCAGCTGGTTTTTGTGGGTTCCCCTTTAATGTTTTGTACTTCGGATTCCCCTGAGGATGCTCATACCACTCCATCTTATTTTCTAATGCCCTTGTTTTAGCTCAGTCTCTGTCGGCACTTACCACCTGAGTTTGCTATTAGAAAGAACAATAAATAATAAATAGAATCCAACGCCGTAATCCAGATCCTAGCATGGCAAAGAAGTCAGGGTTCACCATGGAGACTTCTGTGACAACTAATAAACACATGAGATTGGATAAGAAAGAAACATACTAGACTGCTTCTTGAGTGGCCAGTTCTAGGACTATTAACTCACTGAAGTTTGTTCCCAGAGTTACTATCCTCTTATTGCTCAAAATTGGTACAGTTTATTTTAATGGGGCTACTTTAGTACAAGAGGATTGTGGCTTTATGTCTGGATTAACACATTCTCTTCCAATTTAACAAAGCTGAAAGTGGATCGGCATGGGACAATATTTAAATCAGATATGAGGTTAACTGAAAGCTTGGGTGCACAAGCAATGAAGTTTGCTCCAACTGCATTTGCCTTTTGCAATAATATCTGTTTATTTCCCTTCTGACACATGATATCCTACAAGGGTAGCATGTCCTCTCTCCTTTCAAGGAATGCAGGATTCTTCATTGTTCAAAGGCAAAGAGAGAGAAACCATGTGCAGCAGCTGGGCCTTGGAGGCAAGCGCCTACTTCAACAGATGCTTGAAAGTGCCAGTCAGGGCTGGCGGCAGCAGTATTATTTACATATTATTTTATTATTAAATTATTATACTGTCCTTCATCTGAAGATCACAGGGCTATTTACAAAAATTGTTGGGCACCTCTTGTGGCCAATACCCCTGCAAAGGGCCCACTGCCATTCCCTGGAGACTGCTGGTCTTGCTCCTCATCCTCACTGCTGTCAATGCCTGTGTTCACTTGTCATTTCTAGCATGCAAACAATCAGAAGAGTGAGGTGATACAGCAACATCCTTTGCCTGCTTTATTCTCTCTCTCTCTCTTTATCTGAATGGTTGCATGGATTGGTTCCAGAAGAGAAAAGCAAACAAGTTTGCAGATGTGCATTGCAGAATAGGAGTGCTAAGGTTGAGGCCTGCTGAGAGCACCTGACTGACCCACAAAACTGGAGCCGGCTGCACTACATTTATCAAATTAATTGCAGTAAATGAGACTGAGTCACATGCATTCAATAAGCCCAAAGATGGAGATGGGTCCGGACTACCTAGGAAGTTTGTGCTCAATTTGTCTGTTGTCATATGTGAGAGCTGCTCACTGTTTGTGCCAACTGAACCAACCTAAAAATCACAATACAGGTCAAAAGAAATTGTGTCAAATCAATCAACAAACTCCAGGTCAGCAGCTCTACTAGCCTTGAAAACATTCAGGGTTTTTGAGTGTGTTTAGTATAAAGCCTTTAAATTCAGAAAAAGACCACCTCAGAGACAGGAATGTTCACTCTGGTTTCTATGAATTGTCATTTCTAAGACCCAATTAGTATTCATTAATTCTTTTGCAGAAATACCATCCTGTTTGTCCTTTGGAAATTGTAAACAGACACTGACATCATGTTGTGTGATGTGGAGACAAGAGTTGGCCCCACTCCTGGATTAAGCCTCTACTTGACTCAAAAGCAAGCTTCTCTCATCTGTACTCCCCGATTCTTTGGATACTTCTCTTAACAAAACCACTTGTTTTCTTGTGGAAAAAAATTGTCTATTGTGTGACATCAGTAGAAAAATAATCCTGTCTGCAAACACCATTCTTTTGAAAACAAATACAATCCAGTTCATGACAAACTGCTTATTGAGCATTCATCCTGATTTATTTGCACAAAGTTTGCAGGGAGGTTAAAAGATGCTGTGTCAAGCAAATGTTACCCCAAGATTCCCAGGACATTTCCCCATCACTTTCCTTGTCACAAAAAGTCAAATTATGGGAGTGAATTCATTATGCAAGAGCTCCAAATCAGTTTTAGTTATGTGACCTGAATTTACCAATATGTGAATGAATCCCACCTCAAAATAGCAAAACTCTGGAAGTGCTCAAAGTCTACTACTTAGTCACAAACTATTATTCCTGGGAATCCCAAGGTAAGGGGAACGAATGACTGTTGCCCAGTGAGCATGTTTTTTAGAATTCCTGAGTAACACCACATATGAAGCTGCTAGTATTCTGTGTTTTAACTACTGACATAATACAAATGGAGCTGCTTTCCCTCACCAGAACTTAGTTCTCTGCCAGTAATAAGGGCAGGCTACATGAGGCATCTGATTTTTCCAGATGCCTGGGGCAAGGAGAACATGTGGCAAAAAAGGTGCCCTTCTCAGAGTGCAAAAAAGGCCACTATCAGTATCTGCAAATCTGGATGGAGGCCAAAAGGAATGGATTCATGTTCAGTTAATTCTATTTAAATTCAGCTTCACACTGAATGGGGGCAGGGGTCTTCTAGAACTGAGCTTATTTTGGTAACAGCTTGAGGAAATAACAGCTTGATCCCTTGCAGAGTTAGGTGCACCGAAGCACATTGAAATCAAAAGCTTGAGTGGTGTGCCTACACTGAGTTAGGATCAGACCTGCAACCAGAACTTCTGTGTGAGGAAAGATGACTCTAGATCAGCTGTGGCCCCTCACCAATCTGCACCCTACTGCTTGCCGTTATGTTTTATATAAAACCTCCATGCACACGATACATGGGAACTGCAGTTTGCCCCTCATAGAACTATTGCCAGCAGCCTTAAGAAACTATAGTTCCCAGGATTCACATGCACATGGACGTACACAAATGTACATTCACACAGTTTCTCTCCTAAAAACAAAATAGGAATCCTATTTTACCAGGACTAGTATTCAAAAGTAAGAGACGCGGGTGGCGCTGTGGGTTAAACCACAGAGCCTAGGACTTGCCGATCAGAAGTTCGGCAGTTCGAATCCCCGTGATGGGGTGAGCTCCCATTGCTTGGTCCCTGCTCCTGCCAACCTAGCAGTTCGAAAGCACCTCAAAGTGCAAGTAGATAAATAGGTACTGCTCCGGTGGGAAGGTAAACGGCGTTTCCATGTGCTGCTCTGGTTCGCCAGAAGCGGCTTAGTCATGCTGGCCACATGACCCAGAAGCTGTACGCCGGCTCCCTCGGCCAATAAAGCGAGATGAGCGCTGCAACCCCAGAGTCGGTCACGACTGGACCTAATGGACAGGGGTCCCTTTACCTTTACCTTTAGTATTCAAAAGTAGGAACTACCCCTGCTATAAAGAGATATATGAATCACATGGAAAACTACTGCTTCCTGGAGGTTTTCCTGGATTACGACTTGCTTAAATCATATGACATGATGGAGGGATGTACATCTGGTTTTGAAAAAAGTTATTTACCAAACTGAAATGCCAGAAACTATGATGATGATGATGATGATGATGATGATGATGATGGGACCTATGGCGGTGTAACCATAACATCCCATTCCTTTTTCTCCCCAGTGTCCTGAGAAAGAAGGTTCTTTTTTCTCATTGAGGTAACACATCCAGGGACATTGCAGGAAACTAATTGCAGGAAGTCCTAGCCCTTGGAGAATGAATTACCTGGTAACCATTAGCAGGACAAAACAGAGTAAGGCTCTCCTTGGCTCAAGGGATTTGTAAAGATTCAAATATTGCTTAAGATGGTGTTGGCCAAGCAGTGATTCCACCTTGTAACAACACCTGCTCAGATCTTGGACTCTTTGTGCAAGACCTCTGTGGTGTTGTTGTTTAAAAGGAAAAAAAACCGTGATGTATGTACTACAGTTTCACAGAGTTCATTGAGTTGGTTGTTAAAACACACTAGGAATTGTAGCCCTGTGAGAATGGAAGTCTCCTAACAGCTCTCAGCACCCTTAACAAACTACAGTTCCCATGATTCTTTGGGGGAAGCCATGACTGTTTAAAGTGGTATAATAGTGCTTTAAATGTATGGTATGGATGTGGCCCCAGTATGCTAAAGTGAGAGAGGATGTAATGTTTCACATAGAGCCATACCGCTCTAAGCCAACACTGACTTTCAGTCAAGCTATCCTCTCAGTGCAGGCCCTGTAAGGATCATCAATATTCCAGCATGATCTTAAGAGGGCACTGTCATAGGAATGGTCTTGGCCCCCACAGCTCTATTCCACGTGTGCCCACTGCTGTCACACAGCTGCCCAGAATAGTCTCACCATCTGGTGCCCGGCTTCTCAACAATGGCTGCAGCGCAGCATCTTCCCCCCACCCCCGCTTCACAATTACAAAGAGTGAATTTAAACATCATCTCCTTTTAACTCTCCCTTCTTTTATCCTTTTCCCCCACCCGCCTGTCCATCCCAATTCAGGGAGGTTTGTCCCTTAGCAAAGAGAGAGAGAGAGAGAGAGAGAGAGAGAGAGAGAGAGAGAGAGGAAGAGGAGGAGGATAATGTCTGCAAAGCATTTAATCTTCTGGCCAAAGAACAGCAGAGAGCAAATTAGGATTGACTCCAATTAATTTGCCTTGATGGGCAAAATCTGGAGCGCAGCCATTTCTAGGAATTAAGAACAACGGCAGGGAGGGTAAAGTAGGTCACTGGAGAGTTTTGTGATGGACAAGAGGGGTGCACTGTGCCCATTTCCCTTGACGAAGGAATCAATCACCCACCAGTTCAAACTAGCTTTCAAATAGCTGTACAAATTGCAGGCTGAGTCTCACCTGCAGCTGGGACACAAGAGAATGCAGTCAAGAGTCTCTATTGAGTGGATTCATTTGTGTGCACACACAGGTAACAAATGATGGCTGAGAATGGAAGCTGAGATGGCTGAGAATGGAAGGCTGGGAATTTCCTAAGCTTGAGCCTCTGTCTATATTGCTTTTGCTGCCCTCTTAGCCCAGTTGCCTCCACCACATTCTCTTCCACCCCCTGATGGTGTCTCTAGAAGGGTAATTTCAGATGGAGGATGTCCTCACTATGCCTTTAAAGCACATTTGAAATGCATTCTTTCCCTCAAAGAATTATGGGTGCTCAAGCTTACCCCTCACAGAATTACAGTTCCCAGCAATCCTTAACACGCCACAGTGCCCAGAATTCTTTGAGGGAAATAAGATGTTCAAAGTGTGCTTTAAAAATATACCATGCACACAGCCTAAGTGTCAGAAGAAAAGGAGAGAGTGGGAGAATAGTATTTCCCACAAGCCACAAGGGGACTGTTCAAACCTGTGCTAGTCCACATAGTTGACTGGGCAATATGAGGATTACTGTGAGTGACAGAGGCCAAAGCAAACAGGCTTGAGCACAAAACCCTGCTTGAGCCCCACAACAACCTCGTCCTGAAGTTTCCTCCTGTGCTAATTCTGCTAGTCCGTGTGAACTATTCTGTCCTGGCTACAGGTGGGACAGGGTATGAGAGGTGGCTAAGACTGGCAATAGTCCAGAGGTGGGCAGACTTCAGATTTGGCAGGTCTACTTTAAGATCAAGGGCAAATGGGTGGTTTTCATGCTTTTAGTTAAGGATGGAGAACTTGCAGCTTGAATTTGTGTCTGATAGCAGAAAGGCTGTAGCTCAGTGGCAGAGCACATGCTTCCACAGGAGAAGACCAGAGGTCTGTCAGCCAGAGTATTCTGAGCCTAGAAGTTTTTTTGCAGTATCATAACTGAATTGAGCTCACAAGATTGTAGTCATTGTGCCCACTAACTTACATTTATTATGTAACTAATTTACATTTATGAATGTTAATGTGTCTACTCTAACTAAAAGTTGACTACAAACCACAGTCCTTTTACACAGCAGTCTATTCCTGGTTACTCACACACCTTTTAATTTCAACCACCTAATTTAAGTGGGAAAAGTCATTTTGTTGAGAACAATTTTGTTAGCAGCAACTGAAACTCAGAAACCCTTGCTATAGTCTAGTTGCAAATCACCCAGAGATCTACAAGCAAAAGCTGATGTACCTTCGGTCCACCTCTGGAATAGTCAGCCCAGGTAGGGCTCAAATCACAGGACCTTGGACAGCTCCAAGCCAGAAACTTGCTCCTTCCAGGTCTTTGACTTTATTTATTTATTTATTTATTTATTTATTTATTTATTTATTGTTTAAAAATCGTATACCCTTCCCAATGCATCTAAATTGCTTATAGCAATTAAAAATGAAGCAATCCCATGAACACAATAAAACAAGAGCATATAAATAGAAATAGACTCAGCAGATAGGAACATTATAAAAATGAGGGTCAACCTTAAAATGATCATCTGCCCACCAAGATAAACGGCATTTATTTATTTATTTGATTAATTTAATTTATGGATTGCCCTTCATCCAGTTACAGGGTGGTTCACAAGACAATAATATAATGCAATTTTTAAATTGTACATAAAGTGTTAAATGAAACCCAGAGTTTACAACTTTTCATATTGACCCAGAATCTTATTTCTGGCAGAACTCAAGGACTCTCCTGGTTTGCAGCCTAGCCTCTTAAGCTTAGTTCTCTCTCGCTGGTCAGCCTGTGCCTGGACTGTACCATGGCTCACGGAAGAGAGGAGGATCCTGTGTCTGAAGGCTCATCCAGACCAAAAAAAAAATGGAGTCTGAATTGATGGTGGCTGACCAGAAATGAGACTGTAGTGGATAGCACAATGAAGACGTTAACCCAGCTATATACAGTGGTACCTCGGGTTACATATGCTTCAGGTTACAGACGCTTCAGGTTACAGACTCCGCTGACCCAGAAATATTACCTCGGGTTAAGAACTTTGCTTCAGGATGAGAACAGAAATCATGCTCCGCTGGTGTGGCAGCAGCAGGAGGCCCCATTAGCTAAAGTGGTGCTTCAGGTTAAGACCAGTTTCAGGTTAAGAACGGACCTCCGGAACGAATTAAGTTCTTAACCCAAGAAACCACTGTAAAAAAGAGGCAACTTTCTTGCTGGAGTTCATAAGGAAAGGAATTGAAAACAAAACTGCCAATATCCTAATGCTGCTATACAAAACTATGATGCAACTGCACTTGGAATATTCTGTGTTGTTCTGGTCTCCTCACCTGAGAAAAGATATTGCAGAGCTAGAAAAGGGCAAGTAAGAATGATCAAGGGGGTGGAGTAACTTCCCTGTGAGGAAAGGTTGCAGCGTCTGAACCCATTTAGAGAAAAAGCGAGGAAGAGGCAAAACAATAGAGGTGTATAAAATGATGTGTGGCGTGGAGAAAGTGGGCAGCGGAAAGTTTTCCTTCCTCTCTCGCAACCCTTGAAATTGTGGACATGCAATGAAGCTGAATGCTGAAGTACTCAGGGCAGTCGAAAGAAAATGCTTCTTCCCACAGTGCAAAGTTACACCGTGGAACTCATTCCCACAGAAGGCAGTGATGGGCACTAGCTTGGCTGGCTTTAAAAGAGGATTCGGAGGCAAATGGTATCAACGGCTGCTGGCCATGATGGTCACACTCTGTTTCCAAGGTTCTATGCTTCTGATCACCATTTGTGGGAAACCCCAGGAGGGAGAGTGCTCTTGTGCTTGGGTTCTGCTTGTGGGCTTCTCCTAGGCACCTGTGACCACAGGATGTTGGATTAAATGGACCGTTGGCCTGATCCAGCAGGCTTTTCTTCAGTTCTTCTGCATGTTAATGAGGTAATAATGAGTTGTTTTCTGTAGCTCCAGAAAGCTGAACCTGAACCAAGGGGTTCAAATGACAAGAAAGGATATTTTGACTGAACATGAGGAAGAACTTTATTGACATCTCAGGAGACTTTTACAAAACGCCCTTCTACCCTATCAGGGATGTTGTACACTGTTGTCATCATGGCTGGACTTTGGGGCAAGAAGCCCAGGGCCTCATTCAGCAGAATGAGCAGGAGGACCCCTCACCACAAACATTGCAGGGGCGGCTTACTACATTTTGAAGTGATAAAATACACATTACCATCTAAACAACAGCCTCCCATCAACCCATGTAAGATCATATACAGTAGTTCAAAGTCTAAAATTGTATAACTGCTACACTGGGGATAGAGTAGTGGATCTCCTACACCGGCAACAGATTGGACTAGATGCAGTGATGGATGGTCCATTAGGATAAATGGGTCATTGCCCCACCAACTTCGGTTTGCTCCCACTTGCCTGCTTTCTTAGTTACATCTTGTCTAGGGGTGACACTGGATGTCAGATTCCTCAGCAGAGAAGAGGATGGTGGAAGTACTTGGCTCTGTCTGTCACTGTCTCTGGTGCCACCAACTGATGGGCCCTGTTTTCTGCCTCTCCAGTCTCATTGGGCACCAGTCACTACTGACTAGATGACAGTTGAGGTGTTTCTCAAATCTACAATTAAGGCTGCGATCCTATGCACACTTAGCTGGGAGCAAGCCCCACTGAACACAGAAGTACGTAATTTAGAGTATTAGTACACACACAGGGCTGGACTGTTATCAGAGTCACGCTTCCATGTGCCTGAGCTGCCCTTTCACAGCAAGTTTCTAACACTGATAGTTTGGTTAGCTGCTTGCTTGCTTCCTTGTTATGTGAATATTGACGAGAACCTTGTATTTGTTCCATCTTGCTGCCTTTATGGATTCTCAACTTCTTCCTTCAGAAGTGTAGTTGGTATTCAGTGCACCAGGCACGTATTTCTTTGTATTGTTCAATCAAGCACCATCTAGGGGCAGGATGCATTGTCCACATCCAGCCGCAGCCTCTTCCCAGCACAGTCCCTCTTACCTCCTACGCAGTACATTCTTACTATGTCAATATAAAATCAAACCCAAATGAAATAAAACAAGAACAGCTAATGTGAGAGGGCTCTTGGTTCACCTATGAATAGTGACTGATGGGGATGCAGAGAGTGCAGCCAAACAGGTCGAAGAACAAGCAGCAGAGAGTACAGTTTGTGTAGGTTGTCACAGCTCCAAAAGAAAATTTGGTTTGTCTATTATAGGCAAAAACAGGGTCAGCTAATTGGTCTGTAGCAGTAGTTCAGCTCCTGGGATTTTGGATCCCAGTCTAATAATAACAACAAAAATAATAAATGTTAAACATTTTTCTGTTTACATGCTCAAAGCATTACCAGTATAGTCCAGAAATTTATCAGAACAAAATTCAGGTACCCGAGAAAGTCACCATAGTGTTTCCTAGGGCCTGTGTAGCATTAGAAACCTACACCTGCTCTGTCAAGATAGATAATATTTTCTGTTTTCTGATCAGAGGAGGTTTTTGTCACAAAATGCATACCTGTCAGTTTTGGATACAGGTATAATTTTCTGATAACCAAGTCTTTAGTTTCACCTAGCATCATAAACATACCTGCCAGTATACAGTTGTAAGTTCCAGAGCCGTGTTAGGCTGTTGCATCAAAAAGTAACACATTTATTAAGGCATAAGCTGAACCTTTCTTCAATACTGAGGACAGGATAATATCTTCCATTGCACCTGAGGGCAGGAGGCTAATTTAGGAGGGCCAGGATAGACTGTATGGCATACACAGCTCTGTCCTCCATCAAAGGGTAATGGCTGGGAGGCTCAGAGGGATGCTACTGCTGTCTCCCCAGCATCTGCCACCTGAAGGAGTCACCCCATTCTGCCTAGTGTTAGGGCTGGCTCTGGCATATAGAAAGATTTTTTTAAAAAAATCCAGCAAAACTACATGTTTGACTATGAATAAACTGGTGGTTAATTCATGTTAAGTGATCTATAGAGTATGCCCTGGATAAGTGATTCATCTAGTAACTACTCAGGCTGAGCTGGGTATCCTCTGTTGTTCACACATACTATGAGCCTGGCTTATCCTCTTAGCTGAATCCTGCAGATATCCAGCACTAATTCACCCTTAAACACAGGCTTGTTGAAATTCTAAATGAAGAATAGGCAGATTATCTGCCCTGCTGGCTGCTTTTAAATGCTGAGGGACCTTGCAGAGAACTGCTGAATGTGCACATTTACAAAGGGCAGCCCTTTTCCTGTCCCACCCCCTGGCTACGCACAGGGCAGTTAAAAAAATTTGTTGGTCAAATTGCTTGATTTTGATTTTGGCCTTTCTCCCTTCTCAACAGATTTCATCACACCAATTGTTGATTTTGGATCAGTAGGACTTTGTGTGCTCCCTCCCCTGACCAAAAAAGACAGTTTAAAACTAAAAGTAAAAGCTTAGGATATACATTTAATCTTGGCTGCAAAGGGAGGACCCTTAAAATAACCAGATCATCTTGTTATTGCTATGTATCTCCTGGTCTCTGCACTTGGTTTCTTTACATCTCAGTGCCTTGTATGCCACTTGGGAAAAGATGGGTGCAAGGCAGTGGAATGTGGAAGAAGAAAAAGAATCAAGCACTGCAATCAAAAGTTGCTTTCCCCCTCTAATGTGGTCTAGCATGATCGTGGTACCAAGACAATGTCCCTGTTTGTCTGGGCATATAGCAACATAGCAGCCTATGCCTGGGCCTTAAGGATGGTTGCAGAGGTTCTGCTCGTACAATCGAAGTCAGATGAGGCACAAGTGATAAGGTCTTTTCAGTGGTAGCCCCACATTTGTGGTACTTCATCCTGTATAGCTCCTCTTTCTCTCTGATTTTAAGAGAGCGCTGCTATATATGGTCTCAGTCCCATCTAGTTCAGCACTCTGTTCTCTCAGTGGCCAACCAGCTGCCCATGAGCCTTAAAGGCCTTTTTATTTAGATTTAAATAAGTTAGACCTGATATCTAGATCCACTTAAAGATTTGTGCTGGGTTTTAAATTGTTGCTGGTTTGTTTGATAATTTTTTACCTGGATTGCTGCACTGAATCGGGGTGTGTTTTATGCTTCTACATTCCCATTTGCCGGAGTCCTGTTCTGGACATGGAACAGATAAGGGCAATTTGGGGTAAGGGGAACTGGCAATTTGCCTTCCCATTTCCATTGGAATACTCAAACATCCCTAGCAGGAGATGGGGAGAGCTGCTATCTGAGATCCTGGACAGCTACTGTCATTCAGACTAAACAATACAGACTAGATGGATGAATAGGCTGCTCAGGTATAAAGCAGCTTCCAGCATCTAGTTTGCATCAAAGGACCTGGAGAAATTGCTGCAGGATTTAAGTAGAGTGTGGAATTTCAAGTGGGATACCTGGTGAAGGGACATAGGAGATTAGAAGAAGACACTTTACCTGCCTTAGCCCATTTTTCCATTCAGTGAGATATAGCCTGGTGAACAGAGCATTTTTCCTCCCCTGCTTGTCCCAGTGCACACCTGCTGCTATATTAGGCCTTAACAGGGAAGAGACCGTTTCTCCCTGAAGCGTGCCAGCACAGAGCGTGGAATGGAAATAAGCAGGGGGCCTTTGGGGGCAGAGGCTCTCTGGAGGCACCAGACTCTTGTTTGTGCCTTTCAGAAAATGCTGAGCTCATTGCCCCAGAGACAGCAGCTCGCAAGCCCAGATTTCTGTCATGTTCAGGTACAAGAAGCACAGGCTAAAGAAAGCCAAAGATTTAGGGCTGCTTTGTACAGGCCAACAACCACCCCCAGGTCACTCCCCACATATCCCTGAGTACCAGGTAAAGGTAAAGGATCCCTGGACAGTTAAGTCCAGTTGATTTGGACTATGGGGAACGGTGCTCATCTCTGCTTTCAGGCAGAAGGAGCCGGCATTTGTCTGCAGACAGTTTTTCCAGGTCATGTGGCCAGCATGACTAAACCGCTTCTGACACACGGAACACCTTGACAAGTGTTGGGGCACAGCACTGCATTGGCACACTCCTGCTACAACTCAGCAACCACTACAGCTCTTAAAAACCTTCAACCAACATTGTGGAAAGCACAGGAATGAAGCTTTGGAGCCTTGACGTTATGCAACCCATTTATCTAGCAGAATATAGGAGCCCTGCTGGACCAGGCCAAAGGCCCATCTTGTTCTGCATCCTGTTCTTGCATTGACCAATCTGATGCCTCTGGGAAACCTTAAAGCAGGACAAAATGCAACAGCGCTTTCCTCACTTGTGAATCTCCAGCCACTGACAGTCACAGGCACCTTGCCTCCGACAGTGGAGGTAAAACACAGTCATCATGGCTAGTAGCCAATAGCCATTGACATTAATATGCCTAATCCTTTTTAAAAGTCACCCACACCAATTACATTGGTGGCCAGCATTGTTTCCTGTAGGAGCCATTTCCAGTTTAACGATGTGCTGTTTCTGTCTTTTGTCTGCCTTAATCTTCAGCTTCATTTGATGTCCATAAGTTCTAGCCTTATGGGAGAGGGAGAAAAACGTGCCTCTCTTCACTGCCATGCATACCTTTCTCCTCTTCTGTCATGGGCTACTGTACTTTATTTCAGTGCACAGTCCTGTATCTGAAATGCAGGAACCAAGTAGTGGAAGCGTCTGACGTGAAGTTTCCTCCATCATTCTAACCACAACGTTTAAGTTCTGTTTCCCACCTCCCTCAACATAGCCCAACCATCTTTAGGTATCATCAACAGGAGAAAGGCCCAGGGGTGTAAAACAGCAACAATTTCCCGTGCAGAATCTGTGCCTCAAGTGATTAAAGTAGTTTAGAGGATCTGGCCTGAGCAGAAGCTGAATGTCCAATCCAGCTAGGATTTGGCCCATTCAAGAAAAATAACAAAAGAAAGAGACATTTGAAAACTGAATAACGAGCAAGATCTGTGCCATAGCGGCGGATGTTTGCCCCAAGGTTGGAAGCAGCCATTGTACCTGCATGCCCTGGGCATGCGGCAAATGCGTAGAGGGTGCCAGGAGATGTATCAGAACTGCAGCCACGCTATGGAAGGGCTTAATTGGGCTAGAAACAGAGGTGGGTGTCGAGGGCTCAGGAGAGGCTTTAAGCAAAAAGGCAGATTAATTACATTATGGGCAAGCAGCGCTGGGAATACAGAGCTGAAATCCAAGCAAAGCCGTTAATACCCTTAATGGGGGGAAACATGTGCCAGTTAGCACACCCTCTCTCCTCCTCTCCCACTCTCCCCATCCAGCACCAGAATGCTTATATCCAGTGTCCTATAGCTGCAGACACACCACAGAGTTAAAGCACACACCTGGCTCCAACAACCCTGGGCACTGGAGTTTGTTAAAGGGTGCTGGGAATTGCACATAAACTGTGAAGAGTACAGTACAGTTCCCAGGATTCTTGGGAAGAAGCCGCGTACTTTATAAAGGACTGGCACACAGAAGCAAGATTACTACTAGCATACATAAAGATGATGGTGTGCCTGAACAATAAAAACTTTTGGAGGTTTGATATCCTTGGAACAAAAATATATTTTTTAGAAAAGGCCAAGGAAGACAGCTCTCACTCCAGGAGGCATGGGGTCCCCTTATGTTGCAGTTCTCTGAGCTCATTTACCCCCAAACGCTGACTTCTTCCAAGTTAAGTGTGATCTGGATCACAAGACACGACAGGCAGAAAGGCTTCCGGCAGTAGCACTCTGCAGGAACGGCAAAAGCCACCACACAGGACAAGGCAAGAGAAATGTAAAAGTGCCTTTTAATATAAATATATAGATACATTTGAACAGCTGACACCAGCAAAAAGGGAGGCCCAGGACTTCCACTGCTTACACATTTGTCATTCCGCATCTTGACCAACAGGTACCTGTGTGCTGGGAACAGAGGGGATCTCTGAACTGAGACTGGGCTGCACAGGCAAGGCAGCCCTGGACACCCCCTTTAGGAAAGTGCTACCTCCAAAAAGCCCCTCTCCACAAGGAAAAGAATAGTGCAGAAGTATTCAGGATATGACCTTGTGAATGGCAAGAGCATATACCAACCCTTCCCCAACCTGGTGCCCTCCGGCTGTTTTGGACCGCAACTCCCATCAGGGCTGATGGCATCGTCACCCCTAAATATCTGGAGGGCACCAGGTTGAGGAAGGCTGCCACAAACCCCTTCTCACTGGCAAAAGAGTTGGTGGAGGATGCTCTGTTTATCATCAGGTCCAAACCAGCTTCCCTGCCAGCTGATCCTGGTGGGTGGAAAGCATGTCTGGAAGGGCACTGGGCTGGGAAATGACCTACCCATGGGGAAATGCTGTACTTTGGAGGCATAAGATGTCAAAAACCCTGCAGAGAAGTAGACAGCAGATGAAACTTAAGTGACTGCTGTTATCCATGCAAAGGGTAACCTGGAGGGCTTGAACTTTCAGGGCAGAGAATTATATAATTCCCAAATAAGTATACTGTAGCACCCACCTGCAGCCAGTATAGATCCCTAAGGTGTCCAAGCTCACCAGCGACAGCTGTGCTCCCACTCGATCAGGTACACAGAGTGCTGCAGGATGGGGGAAGGCTAGGACAAGAGTGCTGATGTCATGTCACATCCACACACATTACCTTTGGCACTCTTGGGGACACTAGTCACTCGGCAAGGATGCTGTAAGCAGCTGGATGTACTGATGCCTTTCTTACTGGAATAAGGAAGCAGGGAGGCGGTGGCTTTGAGATATTACCCCTAGGCAGAGTTTCTTGGGTAGTACAGGATGGGGAAGGACCATGGCTCAGAGGGCGAGCATCTGCTTTGCATGCAGAAGGTCCCAGATTCCATCCTCAGCATCTCCAGTGAGGGCTGAAGGAGACTCCCTAGCTGAAACTCCGGAGAGCTGCTGCCAGCCAGTGTGGGCAATAATGAGCTAGATGGACCAATAGTACAAGGCAGCTTCCTATGTTCCTAGCATGAGGCTGGGGAGCAGTGGAGACGGACACAAGGGGCAGTGTAGGCAGGAGGACAGGGCACTAGAGCTGCTGCAAAGTGCCGGCTGGTAAAAGTAGGGCACACGGGGACAGGAAGAGCACCATTAGCCCAACCCAGCCTCTTTGAGCAGGGCAAGACACAAGGCAGGCAAGCCCATGGCATCCTGCCTCTTCCACCCAGTGGGCCTTGTGCCCCCGTCATCAGGACACGCTGAGCACCGCTGCCGACTGCCAGGCCCGATCCCAATTTCCCTGGCAGGCAGCGGTGCTGGGCCACTGGTCTGCACTGTGGTGGACAGGAGGGAGGGAGGCCTCCCACTGCTCCCTGGCTAGGCAAAGGGCACCAAAGCCAAGAGAGCCACAAGAGTCAGGCTGCCCACAAAGCTGGGCCGAGGCAGCCAGGCGTCCCCCCGCAAGGTCTCCTTGTTGGTCTCATCCATATCCGAAGCCCTCCCGCTGCCGGCCAGCTGGGCCCGTGAGCTGCAGAGGTCGTGAAGGTTGCCTTGGAACTGGATCTTCCGGGACTCCTGCCGAAGAGACTCCCAGATTTTCGCTGCCTCCTCAGGGCACCTGGACAGAACCTGGGTGGCACAGGTGTGGAAGTCATCCCAGGACCTGCAAGAAGAGGAATCTGCATGAGGAACAAGCAAGGCACCCCACAGAAGCAGCAGCAGCAGCAGCAGGAGAGCTTCAGCTAGGCCTGGGGTGGGGAAGTGGTGGGCCTCCGGATGTGGCTGGGACTCCAATCCCAATCAGCCCCAGCCAGAATGGTGAATGGCAGCCTTTGCCAACCTGGTGGACTCCAGGTGTTCTGGATGACAACTCTCATCAGCCCAGCCTGCCTGTTGGGCACCTTGTTGGCTTAACCACATAGCTGATGGCTACAGACCTGCCCCTATGACTACAGTCGCTCTGCAGCAATCTTTAAGAACCACTGAGAGTCTGTGTGGGGTAGTGATTAGACTGCTGGGCTAAGACTGAGAGGAGCCAGGTTCAAACCCCACTGAGCCATGATGTTGATTGGGTGGTCCTGCTTGCATATTTCCAATGGACATCTAGCTGGCTACTGTAGGAACAGGATGCTGAACTACATGGGTCTTTGGTCTGATCCAGCAGGGGTAGAAGAAGAGTCATAATGGATCAAAGTACAGGCCTACCTGGTCCAGCAGGCAACCAGATGCCTATGAGAAGCCCACAAGCAGGGCAAGAGGGCAACAGTTGTCTCCTGCTGTTGTTTCCCAGTAACTGGTGTTCTTCCTCAGAGGTTCTATATAGCCACCACCATAGCCTAGCTGTGATATCAAGTGGCTGCAGCATGGCACCCAGCCTCAGAGAGCTACAATTCCCAGAGTGGCTTAACAATCCATCCCTCTTCCCAGGGAACTCTGGGAATTGTAGCTCTGAGAGGAGAACAGAGGGTCTCCTATCAACTCTCAGCACCCTTAGCAAACTACCATTCCCAGGATTCTTTGCAGGGTGGGGTGGGAACCATGACTCTTAAAGGCGGCATGATACAGCTTTAAATGAATTGTGTAGATGTGGCCATAGTATTATGTTCTATAAGGCAGCTGTCTGTCGTGACCGACTATGGGCATTCTTATCTACAGGTATTTGGAAGAAGGATCCTGTACTCACTTGCAGATGATGTCCAGCTCCTGCTGCTCCTGGATGCTATCGTCATCCGGCTGCTGCTCCTGCTGTGCACTTTGAGCCATGCTGTCCCCAAGGCTGATGAGGCACTCAGCAAAACCTTTGTAGATGGTGTTGCACTTACTGCCGGCCACACTCACCGGCTCCTCGGACAGAACTGCAGAGGGAAACAAGCAACACTCAGCTTGTATCATCTCCAACACAGATGGGCAACCTGTGTCCCCAAGGGTCACATACGGCTCGTACTTTGGTTCATGGGGCCTTCAGCATAGCCTGAAGCCACCTTGTTCCATCTCACCAGGCTTCCTCCCTTCCTTGCTATGCATTTCCTCCTTATTTTTTCTGGCTTTTAAAAACATTTCCCGATATTTCTATGTACTTTTGGAACAAGTGGAAAGGGTGCCATGTTCCTTAGTGCAAAATAATTAGACATTTTGTTTTGGATTCTGCCCCTCAGTTTCATTGCCCCCCCCCAACTGTGAGAAAACAAATTTGCAGACTTTAGTCATGTTAAGTGTGCATTTCTGTGCATTTTACATATAACACTAAAGTCAGAGAGGAGTTCTTGTAATAAGAATAAGAAAATGCTGAAAACTACCTGTTATAACAAGGATTGGTTAACTTTACAAATTAGTCAGCAAATGCTCATCTTAGAAAACCTCCTAAATATGGAAAGTCTGAAAAACAGGCAAATCTAATTAAATTGGTCTGGTCAAATTGATTCAAAGCCAGATGACAAATCAGCTTTAAAAACTCTCTTTAAATCACTAGACAGCCCTCATAGTGACCCATACTGGTTTTAAATATATATAGGTGCCAGTATCAGAAGACACAGTAATTCTGACCTTGCTGCTGTCAGGACCTCTTGTTAAGATGCTAGTCTGACTGCACCCACACAGACACCCTCCATTAAAGCTGACTTGGACCATTCTTGGCTGGGAGACACTTACCTACTCAAGGCTGACAGAGAAAACACAGTAAGATGTCCGCAAAGTAGAAAAATGATTAATATTTTAAGTGAGCTTGTCTAGTTCAGTCTGATCAAAACACATCCGTAGGCTGCCTCACTCCTCTGAACACACCAGCAGGAAAAGGAACAGCCAGAAGATTTGAACAGCAAAGCTGACGAAGACGGGATTCCCCTCGGAACCGGCAGGGGAGCCCCCAAGAAGCTGATTAGCAAACTCTGAAACTGCTCTCATCTCTGATGACCTCTGGCCTAGGCAGACGTAATGGGAACAGGCTGAATGAGGTCCAGAATGACAAAGGCCTCCAGTCCCCATCTGCACTATGCATTTTTAAGCAGTATCATACCACTCTGAACAGTTGTGGCTTCCCCAAAGGAATCCTGGGAACTGGGGTGCTGAGAGTGGTTAGGAGACATAGATTCCCCTCACAGAGCTATAATTCCCAGAGTTCCTTGGGAAGAGGGACCGATTGTTAAACCACCCTGAGAATTATTCAGAACTTTATTTTTTTGTTTGTGTGCAAGTACTAGGAGTGTGCTATCTGCCTATAGAAGGGCAGTAGGTTAAAGGACAGAGGGCAGTTGTTTGGGGCAAAGTGCAGAAAATCAATAGAAGGTTTAGCACCCCAAGGATCTCCACTTTCATTTTAACAAAAGAAGTTTCTAGTCCTTAAGTTGTTGAGTTATGCTCAGGAGTGTGGGGGCCATGCCTCATGAAGCCTGAAAAGCCAGAAAGAGAAGCAAGCCAACCTGTACAGTGGTACCTCAGGTTACATACACTTCAGGTTACATATGCTTCAGGTTACAGACTCCGCTAACCCAGAAATAGTACCTCGGGTTAAAAACTTTGCTTCAGGATGAGAACAGAAATCGTGCTCTGGCGGCGCAGTGGCAGCAGGAGGCCCCATTAGCTAAAGTGGTGCTTCAGGTTAAGAACAGTTTCAGGTTAAAAACGGACCTCCAGAACGAATTAAGTACTTAACCCGAGGTACCACTGTACTTGCAATAACAAATAACTAGGATCTAGTGCTCTGCATACATTCTTGCCCTCCTGCCATTACCACTATGTCACCAGTAGTGCAACAACTACAGGCACATCTCAGCCAAACAGCAGCCAGGCATCTTCCCATGCTGCCCAAGGAGATGGAACCAAGCACAGAGATGTAGGTGAAGAGCATATTTCAGACAAAAAGCAATTCACATGCTACGTTATATCACTTATACAGAATGATAGAAACCTCAAGGGCTAGTAACCCATGTCATTGTTTTAAATGCAAGATGCTCATGTCATGATTCTTAAAAGATGCTGCTGTAAGAATCCAAACTTCCCCAGATTGCACATTAGAACATAAAAAAGCCTGCTGGATCAGGACAACAGCTCATCTCCCAGTGGCCAACTAGATGCCTGTGAAAACCCCAAAAGCAGAACCTGAATGCACTAGCGCTCTCCCCACTAAGGGGAACATTGCCACTATGGCTATCGCTGCATGCAGATGATAGGGTATTTGCCATGCACATTTACTGTTGAGTAACCTTGCAAGAAGCTGTGCAACAACCTTTGCTGGTCACCCAGGGCAACCCGCCAATTCAGGATGGGAAGTCTGTCGCACCCGCAGGTGGCAAGCCATATGTCAGCTTGAGCCCATAGTCCCACCATGAGATTAGCATTAATCAAATGAAAGTCACATTGCAACTCAAGGACTCTAATTATTTATTTAAAGACGTTTTAACCTCTACGTCCATGAGGTTGGCACAGAGCTACCAGTGTCACTCCAGATTTTTAGGGTCCCTTGGGCAAGATACTCTCTGTGAGCCCATCACTTTGCTGCTGTCAATTCTGTCATTTGCCTGCCCATACCCTTGCCCAGAAAGAGAGGGCAAAGTAAGGAGGGGGAGAGAAGGTGGAACAGAACAGTCCGAACTCCAATGGTTGCAAAGGAAGTCACTGGTGGAGTGTGAAAGATGACAAATAGCAAACTTTTAAAGTTTCTGTTCCATGGTCTCACCCAGATTCGGAGGCGCTGATACATTTCCTTGCCAATTGTGCAAGGGACCAGGTACATTTGCACTGGTATAGCTCCCTGTCAAGGGCGCAAGGGAGCCTAGGTATATTTCTGCTCATCCCTACTCTAAGGATTAGTCAAATGTGGGATAAGCAGCCTCATATAACTAACATTTTAAAGTCTAATTAATGCATGAAGGGGTTAAGACCACAGAGTAAGCTGTCCTGCCAGGCTTAACTCATCTTGGGAGGGACTATCAAGACTTTGTTCCTCTTCAGTCTACTGGATGAACTCAGCATGTGAAGAAGCCAAGATGGTTGTTCCAGATTAGCTGCATGGCTCTCACAAGTCATTCTTGGGTTCCTATACCAATAATTTATGAACTTCCACCACCTTGGAACTAAACTAAGTCTTACTGCCTGTGCAACTTTTCTGACTGATGTATGGAAAAAGCACATGAACCTGACCTTTGAAGAGTGTAAGTAAACCAATTTTAAACTTACCAAATGTGTGGTCTTTTCCTATGCTGGGAGAAGAGGGAAATTTTGGAACTCAGAAAGGCATATTTTAAAGGTCTAACAACCTATACTTCCATACTTTACTTTGCTGCATATTTTGTGATTTTAAATCTCTGCTGGGGTACTCTCATCAAAAAGTACTTGCCCCAAACTTGGATCTTGGCATCCAGGAATTCTTCTTTATACCGCCCCTTGAGCCTTCATAATACGGCAGATGATGATTATTATGATTATAAATGGTAACACCTAGTTTTAGCCTGTTTTGTGGCTGTGTTGATAGGAAGTGCAGAAATCTAAATTCTAATCCTGCTTTCTCTCTCCCTCCAACCCCCAACCTTTGCATGAAGCTTGTAACTTAAAAAAAAGTTGGGGGGGAGAGGGAGTTCAGAGCATATACTGTGAATGCAGAAGGTCCCAAGGTCAATCTAAGCATCTTTAGTTCAAAGCCTTTCAGGTAACAGAACTACCCTCTGCTTGTAAAGCATGTGGTTTGCCACTGAGTTATGACTCATTGGCTAGAAGACTCAGTGGCCTCATGGTAGAAGGCAGTGCCATAAGCTACTTTTACTGTTCTTCTCTGTGAAGAACTGAAAACCTAAATATTCCAGTGCCCATAATATTCAAAGCAATAAAATAATTATTTGGAACCCACAGATGGGCAGTGCCCTGAAGCAAGTAGAAGCTGCTGCTTTAGGTGGCAGATTTTGGATGCCGCTCAGGGGTAGAGGGGAGAGAAATCTGATTTGTGGCAGAGTCTGCTGTGATATTCTCTCAGTTGAGCCACATATAGACAAACAGGAGCTGAGTAAGGGCACAGTTGTGGATGAATGCACAGGTCACATTTAAACCAATGATGGTTATACAGGGGAACATCTAAGTAGGTTGTGGCCCATGTGAATTAAAGAAAGAGAGTGGGGCTTGTCATGGGATTATTCATGTTAGGTATCAAAATATCTGATGATGGCTCTTTGGGGATCTCTTGTGAAACTCAAGTAACATGCCAACAGTTTCAGTAGCAACTTGATACAGATAAGTGTTGGCATGTTACTTGAGTTTCACAAGAGATCCCAAAAGAGCCAGCATCAGATATTTTGATACCTAACATGTGGACTGAGTTTTCTGCTTTCCAAGCAATGAAAAGGACGACTGACTTTGGGACTTAGGCTAAAATCCTACACCCACATACTTCGATATAAGCCCCATAGGATTAACTTTTGAGTATAGGCCTGCACTGTTATTTACTTAGCAATCCACTGTCAATATCTCATTGAAATGAATGAAGCTAGGCTGTATCCATTAGCTATAATTAACAGCCTATTGAAACCTATTCCTAGCACCAGGATTCTGTACTGGAAAATTTCAAACAAAGTCTAGAATCAACCAAAAGGATGGTAAACAGGATAAAACATAAAAATAAAAAGCAACAGAAGCATATTTAAACACATAACACAGATGGGCATAAATGCATAATGGATTTCCAGTTACAGAACTTGGGATTCTGGTTGAAATTTAGTACAGGATTATTATGCTTGATCCTGCAAGCATCTGGGGGTGGGAAGGAGATTCATTTGATACAATTTAAACTTTTTGCACCAAATCTGGAAGCCAAATTTCAGTGACTGAAATTCAGTAATAAAACTAGCTAATTCATGCTTCTCACTCTAAATCAGGAAGAAGTTCAGTATGAGAAATAATATGTTCTGTGCCATGTACTTTGATATTTTTTGTAGTCTTTTTCATTATTATTATTATTATTATTAAGGAATTTTCTTTTGTAATTTTGGTTGTCTATATTTATATGTATTTGTTTAAAGCAAAATAAAAGTTATATATATATATATATATATATATATATATATATATATATATATATGGATCTGAACTTGGTGCTACAAGTATAGGTTGCAAATGTAAACACACTGCTCCAACCCCTAGTGGGGGGGGGAAGAGGGTTGGAGATTAAAGAAAATGAACTCCCTCCCAATCATTAGCATCCAAAGAAAAGTTTGCTGTGGGGCGGGAGATGCCATCCATAGAACATTCTGTGGGCATACAAACACACCACAGGAATTTAGAACTATACCAAATCCAGCCAAAGAAGGCACTTTACATGAAGGAATACTCTATGTTTCCATACTCAAATGTTCTGGTGCTTAATGGCTGAATTCTGTCATTTAACTTCCCAAAACACTGTGTTTTATCCAATAATTTCCCCAAATGTGTATTTCAATCAGGATGAGCGGCTGCAGCTTCCTGAAGCCACAAAAATTTCTACCAAACACTTTCTGAAGAAATCTTTTTTAAACAAATTGCAACTTTCATATGCTTCACAGCAATGAGAACTTCTGCTTCAGCAATCATTCAATCATAATAAATGCCCTGAATTCTTCTAGAGAGGACCTGGCTCTTCTCAACTGACACCAAGGTTGGGAAATCCATGGCCTTCCAGAGATTACGGAGACTGCACCTCCTGCAAGACCCAGCGAGCTAGCATGACCTCTGGTCAGGGATGGCCACAGGTTGCCCACCCCTGTCTCAGAATCACAGGGTCAGAAGGTCCCTACAGTCAACACTGCTGAATAAATATTCCATCTCTCTCTAACACACATACGACAAACAATGTCAGCTTGTAGGATGGGAGTCTGTGGCCCTCCAGGCGCTGTTGAATTCCAATTCCCATTAACCCCAGTGGGTAATGGAATGGTAATGGGAGCTAAAGTCCAACAACATCTGGAGAGCCACAGGCTCCCCATCCCCTGTTTCAAAACTTGTTGGTATAGTGCAGTGCATGAGCATCTTCTTCTATATGGGCTTACCTTCTATGGACCATGCACTGACTTCTAGGGTGTCTGTCTGCACAGCAAATCCCAAACATGATGGTTCCTTAGCATTGTACCACATTAATTGTATATGGAAAGGAAGGATGAGCTTGAAGTGTGTGTTACCTTTGTGGTCTGAAGCGTATGGATAGAAGAAAGAGATGGGACCCCTCTGTGGGCAACAGGAAAAAGAGAAAGCTGTACAAATTCCCCCCTTAAAATATAGGTCCCTTTCCAAGCAAGAGACAGGCATAGAAAGGGGGGCAGAAAAAACGTAAATAGCCAAAGGTGGAAGAAGACAATTGTTGCTGAGATTGCATTCATGTCTGCTTCTTTCTTTGTTGCCACCGATTTATTAAAACCAGTTCCTGAGCAACACTTGGAAGAAAAGTCTCTTATTAGATATCTCAGAGGCTGCTGACTCTATAAAGGGCTGAGAGAGCTCCTTCATGGCTTGTCCAGATCTTATTAGGTGGAATAATGAAAGAAAAGATGACCCAGTGGCCCCATAATAGAATAGATAGATACTTCATGCTCACGAGCGTAATATTAAAATGTCTTTTTTAAAAAGGGAGGATGGAACTACAGAATACTCCTTCTCTAACACACACACACACAATTATGGCATAGCTACAGCACAGACTTGACACTGATTTGTCATTTCCTCTCCTGAGAGAACACTGAATTTTTAACTTCTGGGAGGAGAGAGGCTAGGTATCTCAACCTGGGAATTTTCTGTGCTCTCACCAAAACTACAGTTCCCAGGATTTTGAAGGGAACCATCACATTTAAATCTGATGTGTACACATATACACATACACACTTACAGAGAAAGAGATACTTGAGGTGTAGATCCAGATAGAGGTGGACAGATCTGTCAATTTTTTGTTTTTCTTAATTTCTCCTTTTTTCCTAATCTTAAATTCAACTCTCCGTACTTCGGCATCAGTTTGTGAATTTTGTTTAAGCCCTCATTAAAAGTCACCAGTATTTTAGTGCACATTATCCTGATTTGTGTATACAATTTCCCCTAGAAACACATTTTTGCAAGCAATTTTCCCATTTGTATTTGTTTTTCACTTGTTTATACATTTTATGCACATTTTACTCTAGAATATAGATTTCTGTGGACACTACTTGGCCAGACAGCTGCATCACAAGATTTGGAGAAGTGCAATTTTAGAAGGATGACTACGTTTCAGTTTGTGTATTATTTCAGAAGTGTGAATTAAGTAGATTCAAGTGAAAATGCCAAGCAAATTTCTCCCCCATCCAATGTGTACTGCTACTACTACTAATTTATTATTTGTACCCTGCCCATCTGACTGGGTTGCCCCAGCCACTCTGGGTGGCTTACACATAGTAAAACATTAAACCTTAAAAAGCTTCCCTACACAGGGCTGCCTTCAGATGTTTCCTAAATGTTATATAAGTACTCATCTCCTTAACATCTGATGGGAGGGCATTCCGCAGGGTGGGCGCCACTACCAAGAAGGCCCTCTTCCTGGTTCCCTGTAACCTCACTTCTCACAGTGTGGAACTGCCAGAAGGCCCTCGGTGCTGGATCTCAGTGTCCGCACAGAACGATGGGAGTGGAGATGCTCCTTCAAGTATACTGGGCCGAGGCTGTTTAGGGCTTTAAAGGTCAGCACCACCAACACTTTGAGTTGTGCTCGGAAACATCTTGGGAGCCAATGTAGGTCTTTCAGAACCTGTGTTATGTGTTATATGCCCACATATTAACCAACTGGAACAAGGTGAGTCAACAAATCACAGATTTGTAAAGCTTCCTAATTACCTCACTGCCTGTCCATCACTGAGAACATTGCTCTGACATTGGAGAGGGGGCAGAACAAGAGTGTAAAAAAGGTAAAGGTAAAGGTACCCCTGCCCGTACGTGCCAGTCTTGACAGACTCTGGGGTTGTGCGCCCATCTCACTTAAGAGGCCAGGGGCCAGCGCTGTCCGGAGAACAAGAGTGTACTCAGTCTCAAATGTCAGCTGCACTGCAAATCCTCATTCATTCTTGTCCTTTCCAAACTGACACTGCCATACCCCAGGCTGGGCAAAAACCAGAGAGTGCCACTATGGCAGGGCCAGAAGACAGATTGACAGCACAACCCTAGGCATGTATACTCAGAAGTAAGTACTGTTGAACTCAGGTAAATGTCTATAGGATCACAGCCTAAGAGGATAACCAAAACAAGGTGTGAAATATTCCATGAATTGTTATGCCAGTTTGTGCCAACTATTTCTGATTATTACAAATAACCAACTACAACAGATGTTCTAGAGATGATCTTGCAATTTATGCTTGAATGTGAGGGATCACAGCTCAGGGGCATATCACATGCTTTGCATGCTGAAGGCCTGACATTCAATACCTTAGCAGATCTCCAGGTAAAAGGGTCAGGTAGAACAGACCACCAGCCTGGGATCCTGAAGATCAGCTACCAGAATACACAACAAAGCAGCTAGATTAACAGAATGGAAGCCAGGAGGTCCGGGTTCAAACCCTTGCTCAGTCATGAAGTCTCCTGGGTGATGTTGAACTAGCCACACTCTCAGTTTAGCCCACCTCACAGGGTTGTTGTGATGATAAAATGGGAAGAAAGGATGGAACAAAAATAGCACATCATAATATGGCAGCTTCCTGTATTCCAAGTAAGTCCATCAGTCCATCTAACTCAGAATTTTGTGCACCAGGGATTCCCAATCTCTTCCCCACATGGACCACCTGAAAACTGCAGAGGACCTTGGCAGACCACTTAAGGGTTTTTCTGACAATTGTAGCAACTATAATGTGCAGTGCTGAAGTCTGAATACAACTGGTAGTCCATGGACCAGCTTGGGAACCCCTGAACTACACTCAGGGTTTCACTCTGAGGTCTCTCTCAGCCCCACCTGGGGATGCCAAGGAGTCAGCCTGAGACCTTCTAGATGCAAAGCAGATGCTCTAACCACTGAGCTACAGCCTTTCCCCTAATGATAAATAATTCATGCTAGGCTAGAGGAACAAACAAAGGATTGTAATTAACTAACTTTTGCTCAGGGTAGATGCACTGAAACAAACAGTCCTACATCAGTAATGTTCATTAATTTTAACAGGTCTAGACGGGTGGAATGCAACATACTTTGCAATACAAACAGAAGCAACAATTGCTGGAATTGTTGCCTCCCCCCCATCCACAGATACATCACTGCAACTGAGGGCACATTGGGGTCACTGACCGTCTTTTCAGCGTCAGGAAATAACTCTATGCCAGTTATGCCAAGCTCAACTGAAACGCCACGATTCAGTCCACAATGAAAACTCCATCCGTCTGAAAAGACTTTGCCAAGCTGAGCTAAAGACAGCTCCAACTCCACCAGTAAACCCCCAGGGGATCCATTCTGGGCAATTGCATGGCCATGTGGTGCCCTCTTGCTCCAGATTCCAGATTAACAAGGACACCCTGCTTCTCTCTCTCTCTCTCTCTCACACACACACACACTCATTAAAAGAGCTGCCACAACAAACCTGTTAGTCTTTTAAGAGGCCATTAGACTTTCTGTTATGCTTGCTGTAGCAGACTGGCACAGCTACCACCCCCACCCCCCACCCCAGAACAAATTCAAAATACCAGTCCACCCATAGGAAGGCATTTGAAAAGGGGGGAAGGAAAAAGGAAACATATTCAGCCCCTTTTTTCTCCACCTTGATCATGCCAAAAAAAGGGGGGAGGAAGAAGAGTTCTTTCAACATGTGAAGCCATCTGTTAGAAATATTGTACCCAAGCAAGTTATACTCCTAGTAGACACATTGAGATTGATGGACCTAAGTCATGTCAGTTAATTCCAGTAAGTCTACTCTGCGTAGGGGTAACACTGGATACAACCCACAATGTAGGATTCCACATCCTTTGTTTGCCAGCGTGACAGAGGATGCAGCTGTGCCAAACTTCTCCAACCTGGTGCTCCCCCAGATGTTCATTGGACTCCAACTCCCACCTGCCCCTACATGCTGCATGGTCAGAGATGATGGGAGTTGTAGTCCAACAACATCTGAATGGCACTAGGTTGGAGAAGGCTGAGCCATACCACCAGAAAACGGACCGGTGGTTGGAGATCGTGGTGCTGAAGAAAAGGCACCCCGGGAGAGGGCTTCCTATACGAGCGCGCAGGGTTTCTAAGGTGCAGGAGAACAAACTGGCGAGCCAGAGGTCTCCGCTGCTGGCCTGGCAACGCGCCCGGGGTTTGAGGGGAGGATCGGAAAGCTGGTCTCCGGTGTTCACACACTTAGATGGCGCGCACGGCGCCTCCATTCATTGCAGGCAGACCGCAGACAGGACGCAGGGAGATCCTCCTGGCGCGGAGCCCTGGGCTGGGGGAGGGAGAGAGGCAGTCTAAAGCGCTCCGAGCATTGCAGGGCAGGACTTGGAGGCCGGTGTTCTGGGTCCTATTTAGCAGGATGAGCTGAGGGTACCCCCCCCCCAAACGCAGCGGGGCTTACATCCTTAAGGAATGCACTTTTGCCATTAGATCGCAAAATGAGATGCACAGGCGCGCGGCTGCAGAACCAAGCAGCGGCATCTTCAGGAACACTTGTCACAGAATTGCAGAGTTGGAAGGGACTCCAAGGGTCATCTAGTCCAACCCCCTGCAAAGCAGGAATCTCAACAAGACCATACAAGACAGGTGGCCATCCAATCTCTGCTTAGAAACCCCCGAGGAAGGAGAGCCTGCCGCCTCTCGTGGGAGTCTGAACCACTGTCAAACAGCTCATACTGTCAGGAAGTTCTTCCTGATGTTTAGTTGGCATTCTCTTTCTTGTAACTTGAATCCATCGGTTTGGGTCCTAGCCTCCGGAGCAGCAGAAAACAAGCTTGCTCCATCCTCCCTGGGGCAGCCCTTTAAATATTTGAAAATGGCTATCGTATCTCCTCTCAGTCTCCTCTTCTCCAGGCTAAACATACCCAGCTCCCTCAACGGTTCCTCATAAGGATTGGTTTCCAGGCCCATTATCATCTTGGTCACCCTCCCTTGCACATGTTCCAGCTTGTCAATCTTCTTAAATTGTGATGCCCAGAACTAAACACAGTATTCCAGGTGTGGACTGACCAAGGCAGAATAGAGCGGTCCTATGACTTCCCTTGTTCGGGACACTATACTTCTGTTGATACAGCCTAGAATAGCATTAGCCTTTTCTGCTGCTGCACCACACTGAGGACTCATGCTCAGCTTGTGGTCTACTAAGACCCCTAGTTCCTTTCCGCATGTCCTACTGCCAATCCAGGTGTCCGCCGCCTTATAACTGTGCAACTGGTTCTTCCTGCCTAAGTGTAGAACCTGATATTTGTCCCTATGGAAAATAATTTTGCTCCTTTTGGCCGCTTTCTTTCATCGCGAGCATCACACACACACGTGCAGCCCAAGCCGATCCGCGCCCCCTGGGACACAAGCCCCGCTCCCGAGCTACCAAGCAGGCGCAGCGATGCTCGCGGTCTTCCTTTGCTCGAAAGACTTTGCACGCCTCTCGTCTGTCCCCTTTGCACGCTCCTCCAAGCGCCGGGCTGCCCTCTCTCCCCACCCCTCACGCGGCTGGCAGCTTGCACACTCAACTCCCTCGCCTTGCCTCTTGCACTCCCGTTGCACACTCGCCGCCCTGCTTAGCCCCGAGCACACATCTCTGGTACTCACCCAGGTGCAGCGGGAGCAACAGCGCCAGGGACCCCAGCAGCGCCCCGCAGCCCATGGTGGTGCTGGCGCTCAGTTCCAGCGGCAGCAGCGGCTCAGTGCCGAGCCAGGCGGGAGAGCAAGAAGCCGAGCGGCGCCAAGCGCCTCCCCTCTCGGCCCCGCCCCCGCGCCCCGCCCCTCGGATCCGGCCCGCGGAGCTTCGCCTCGCGGCCTCTAGGAGCGGGCCGAGGTGGAACTGATCTGCGCACCTGCCTTTTGCCGAGCGCCCACTCCGAGCGCGCGCGGGAAACCTGGAGCAAACTATTCTCAAATGGCACAGGATCCATGCAAGTTCCTGGTGTCGTCGTCCTGCACTGCAGCTCGTAAGGAACTGAAGTTTTTTCTCTCTCTCTTGCCTCGTCTTAAAGTCTCTAGCCCCGCCGGAGCCGCAGTGCGGTGGCTGCCCGGGCAGCAAGCTTGTAAAAAGTTGCTCTTCCCTCAACCCTCGAAGCGGCTGGCCGCAGATGGAGGAGAAGGCGGTGGCGGCAGCAACAACAACTAGGGCGCTGGCGTTGCATAGATCAGGGAGCAGCAAATAGCTCGACTACCTAGCACCACCAAAATAACGGCCAAATCCAGCCAACTTATTTTAACACTTGGAGCAGAAAACCCTGCAAGCACCTCTCCTCTTCTTGGCCATAAAAACCGGTTTTAGGTTCTACTCCGAGTAGACCTGTTGAAATTAATGGGTCTGAATTAGTCGTGGCTATTAACTTCAATGTATTCCTCTGAGTGAGTAGAACTTAGTTGGTTGCAACCATTAATAACAAATAAAATAGCTAACAATTAGCTACCTAGGCAGCCACCCTACACAGTAGGGTTAGTCGGATTTAGGCAGGGGGACTGACAGGTGCAGGGGAAGGCAGGGAGACAATAGGTTGCCTTCAATGCAGTGCTAAGGCCATGGAGTTCCATCAGCACAAGGCTTTTCCTTGCAGATTGGAACCTCTTTCCCCAGCGTGCCCCCCCCAATCTATTTTTGGGTATCCTCCCAACCCTCCAGAGCAGGGTATAGTCAGGAGGGAACTTGGGGGAGGAGAGAGGGAATTCCCATTGCTCTAGCAGAAATCACTGTGCCGGCTCCCGCTAGTGCAATAAGTTACTTGGCCTAAACAGTATGTGAAACCAGAGCCAATGACAACCAGAGCCACATGATCTGTTCAAAAGTGTGCCCACGTGTCCACTCTTAGTCCATAGACCACAAGTGAGACCTTGAGGTCATAGTAAATAGCTCGATGAAGATGTCGCCCCAGCTTGTGGCAGCCATGGAAAATGCAGATTCCATGCTAGGCATCCTTAGGAAAGGAACTGAAAATAAAACTGATGCCATTATACGGATCTATGGTGCAACAACATTTGGAATACAGTATACAGCATTGGTCACCTCACCTCAAAAGAGTTGGCAAAGTTTCCAAACAGGGCAACCAAAATGATCAAATGGTGTGACTCTCCTGTGAAGAAAGGTTGCTATGTTTAGTTTGAAGAAAAGGTAAGAGGTGACATGATAGAAATGGATAAAATGATGCCTGGCATGGAGAAAGCGGATAGAGAAAAGCTATTCTCCCTCTCACAAAATTAGAACTTGTAGACATGCAGCAAAGCTGAATGTTGGAAGATGTTCTGGACAGATAAAAGAAAGCACTCCCTCAGGCAGCACATATGGAACTGGTTTCCACAGGAGGCAGTGATGGCCGCCAACGGGAATGGAAATTAACAGAGGAGAGAGCTATCCGTGGCTACTAGCTGCAGCTGTAGCAATGCTTCTGAATACCAGTTGCTTGAAACCACAGGAGGGTAGAGTGCTCTTGGGTTCAAATTCTGCTTGCTTGGTTCCCAGAGGCAACTATTCAACCACTGTGTGAACAGGATGCTGGACTAGATGGGCCATTGGCCTTATCTAGCAGACTCTTCCTTGTTCTTAGGCAGAGCCAACTCATCCTAGTTTTGTCTACACCTGTTTCCCTACTGTCCTATCCAATGGCAACACTGAGATTGAGGGAGAGGAAGCTGACCGTGAGTGCCGCCCCATGGACCGGAGGATGCAAGTGAGCAGGCAAGCAGGCAGGTGTGGGCTGGAAGAGGACAGCTTGCGATTGATGGGGCTTGCCTCAATAAGGAAGACGGATGCATGAGAGAATTGCCCTTCTTTGCTAGCCCACACCCCACTTGCTCTCAGATCTGAGCAAGCTGGCCAGCCTGAGAGGCAGGCATCTCAGCCCTTCCCCACCCCCAGCCTGGCACAGAAGCCAGCTGGGAAAGGGATATTTCCCTTCAGAATATACTTTAATCCCTAAAGCCCTCATTCCCAACTGCTATCTGGCTCCAGCCTCTTCACACACACAAACACGCACACACAATTGTTTTTATTGTTAAATCACTTCAAGATGTTTTAGGAATGAGTCATAAATGTAATGGAAGTGGTATTGAAATGGGAGGTTAAATGGTCTTTTACAATGAGGGATTTTTATATAAAAAACCCCAAGCCTGTTACTCAGGAACAACTCCTTGTGAGGACTGGAGACCTGGGCATGGGTGGGTTGCATTTACGTCAAGTATCTCATTTGTTGTCAGACTCTCAGATCTGTGCCCAGACTCCCTGGCTTCTTACACAAGTTCAGAGGGTATTATATTGAATAGGGTTTATTCTGGGAAAGGATTGGTTGCTGAACTTTATGCAGAATTATTTAATGTTATTTTGGGCCCAAGGACGGGATTGGAAACTATTTCAAAGACAAATTTGAAAGCTAGATTAGAGGGGGGGGGAATCAGGTTGGAGCAGCCAGGAGTATCTATATTGGCAAATATTAGGAAAACTTAAATATTTAACATAGATGATATAGGACCCCCAGTTCAGATCTCAATAATATGAAATCTTGTTCTACACTGCTGACTGATTAGTATTCTACAGCCTTTAAATGTGTTCATGGGAGGCAGTTATTGCTTTGTTGTTTCGGTTTTAACTATTTATTTGTGCCTTTATCTTGTGTGATCTATTAGATATAATATATAAATCTAATAAATTACACATATACACATGCATGTAAATAACTTGTAAATTTTTACTAGTTGCTGTGCATTTATCTATTGTACAAAAATGGAAAATGTTACAGGAGTCAGATGTGATGCTCTGGTATAAAAACAACTGGAATAATCCTGTATATGAGATTACATACTATCTTAAGGCCTTACAAGGTTTGGCTTAACCTTCAGGATGTATAGTGGAATTTTATTGTGCATGTAAACATGCATCATCTACATCAATAGCTCCCAAGAGTTTGTTTTGAACTTTGGAATTACTGATCTGTTGGGTTTATATGATGACTTGTTAGGTTTTCCAGGTTGCAGAAGAAACCATAAGAAACTCATAGCAAGTATTGCTTCAGAGTACACTGCATGTGCGCAGGTGGAAAAGCAGATTTGCAAAGTGGTCCCAAGCACATTTTAGACAGTGGTAGGAAGAACAAGGGAAAAAAGCACGCTCCAGCATTCAAACAGCACCATGTGTTCTGGTGAAAGAAAAACCCTCTCCACAGCAGCTTTCTTGTTCTACTTGTGATTTAAAAAAATGTATCCCAGGGATGTTGGATGCTGCAACATCTGCCTTAGCCCACAAAAAGCTTGATGCCCTGGCAACAGGAATAATCTCATTGGTTTGTCACAGCTATAAAGCCTGTTAAATGGCTTTCTTGCTTCTTGGGTTGGGAGCAACTGGGGGCTCTAGAGAGTCACAAAAAAGGGAAGATGCATTGAACTAATGAAATACTGAGGAAGGAGCCAACAGCTGGTGACCTGCAGTTGTTTACTTTAATTTTGGGGGTGCAGCTGAATTAATTAAATTTCAGCCATTGACACTGTGCATCCCCTCTCAGTCTGGGCCATCTGTATCCTGCTTGATGTTCCAGTGTCGGCAAAAGTGTACATTACATTCTAGCTGTGATTTTTTTGTATCAGGTTTGTGTCCCTAAAGAACAACACTGACAAGGATAGGGACAGATTTAAAAGGAGGGCTGTGGTAAGAAGACTGCTGAAGGTTTACTCCAGGAAAATGCATGTCAGATGTCACAGAGGCACCCCACCGTGGGACTGATAGCAATGTAATGAGGGATGCGGCAACAGGAATAGCTAAGGCTGTGACTAAATAAACATGGCATGATGAAGCTTCTCTTTGAATGAATGACTCGTACATTCAGCTGGGTTCATGGAGATGGGCCCTCTGGCTGTGATAACTGGGAGAGGGGGGAGGAAATGCCCCTTCAACAAGCAGTCTTGCTAAAAAAAAAGCCTTTCCAATTTACCTGATATCACTTTGGTTTGGCAGCTTCAGGCATAAAAAGGGAGTCAGAATCCTCCCTGAGGATGGGTGATGGTGGGGATTAAATCTCTCAGCCAAAGGGTCACATTTCTTCATAGCTAACCTTCCAGGGGCTGCTTGCCAATAAGTAGATTTGTTCATATGCCCCCCTAATTCTCTTTTACACATGCACACACACACACACACACACACGCGCGCGCGCACACACACACACACACACACACACACACACACACACACCCCAGCAGCAGCAACCATCAAGTTTGGAGACTATTCCCTAAGGAGAGGCAATTAGGCTTCAAGTCCCCACCCTGGAAATCTATACATTTGAGAACAGCCTCTCGGACAATGAAACTTCTTTTCCAAGACTACTTGGGGAGGATTTTGGCAGAGGCGCAGCACACAGAGAGGGTTAACCCTTACCTACGTAAAGGCAACCCTGCAAGGTTCCTTCCCAAAGCAATTAGGCTTGAAAATAGCTTCCTATTGGCTAAAAGGCTGCTTTCAGGCCTAATTGCAGCATGCAGGGGTGAGGGTGAGGAGGAGTGCTGTAGGCCGTATCGGGTCAGTGGCCTCAAAGTTTCCTACCCATCAGCTGCAGTGTGACCAGCGCTGACTAAAGAGAGTGAGCTCCCCCACCAGGCCCAGAACAAAACAGGCCCAGAACGAAACAGAAGCAGTTTTTTTTCCTCCAAAAAAGTCATTTATTGAACTTGTTAAACATTATTCAAAAATGAAAGATTAAGAGTCTAGATAAAAAGGAAAAAAGTGGTGTAAAAGCAAAATAATAATAATAATGAAAGGAGTTGTCTAACTCATGAACATGCTCCACCACACAAAGAACCAATGCTGCTGCTTCCCAGGACGGGTGGGCTTCATGAACTTTTCATCCCTCACCCACAAGCAGTGCAGGTGGAGGCAATACTTCACTATGGCTGCTGTGACTCACAACCCGCTGGCACCTTTGACCTCCGACTACCTTGGCAGGGTACTCCTGAAACGAAAGGGCAAGGCTTGCCAAGCTCTGCCAAACCCCTCAAATTCTTGGGGAGGGGCTCCAAGCTAGAAAATAGGAGGAAGATGGGATTAGTGTCTGTGCATCTAACTTGTACAGTACAAAGAGAGGCAGGTGGTGGGTAGGGCCATGGTCTGCTCACACAGAAAAGAACTGGATTATACGGGGCTAACACAGCTGGGGCTCAGACCCTTCTATCCATCCCACACATCTGTAGCGCAGACGTATTTTCCCAGCAAGAGCATTAGAAAAAGAAAAGAAAAAGCCACATTTGGTTAGCAATGATGGACGCCCTTGTGGAGAGGCTGCTCGAGCCTTGTTAGGACATGCTGGGTGTGACCAGGCCTTGAAGCATGATCATGAGTCGGCGGGCCGGCTTGCTCAGGCTGTTGTGAGGCTCTGCCTGCAGGAACTGGAAGAGCTTCTGCCGCACTTGGTTCATCACAGAGCCCATGTGGTCGCGGGTGATGGGGTCGCTGTGGTCTAGATGCATCACTGCCTCCTCCAGGTAACTGCAAAGGAGAGAGAGAGCACAGCACGGTTGTGATCCTGGCTGCAAAACTGCAGGCATGTGTATAGAATGACATTCCATGAATGTGTAGGGAATGGGCAGAATTGAGCTCCCCGAGTTTCTCTGTTTTATGTGTGAAGAAAGCAAGTTTCCAGACCTTAAAGATGCACTTGAAGGTATGTGTACAACATCTGTTAAACTCAGAAATAAGAGAGGTGGCTGAATAAGATGTCTAGCAGGTATAGCTGGGCCTTTAGTGTCCTGCACGGCATCCTTCCATAGCAAGCAAAAACAGACTTGTACAAAGTAAGATAAAGAACGCAGGTTTTTCCCAGATGCAGGAATTTTGTCTGCATTTTAAAAGGTGGAACATACAGGGCCCTGAAGTAGGAGACACTTGCCACTTCCCTGTGGAAGGAAAGGGTGCATCTACTGTTAGGCCCCACTGGGCGATACTCACTTCAGTTTCAGTTCTGTCCGAGCTCCCAAATCTGAGGAGAGCTGCTGAATGAGAGACAAGAGGACAGGCTGGGACAGTGGGCAAGGATGCTGCCCAAACACTTGCTGAGGGTCAACTGTCTCACAGACGTAGAGGACTAGGTTTAAATCAGCTGCAGTGAGAGCCTGTAGAGAGAAGAGAGTGCCCTGGTTAGAAATCTACATTTCTAGAGAAGCTCAATATGGCTGAATAAGGCTTTGAGCACAATAACGCGGTGCTCTTGGCCATTTTGTTCATACATCGCTGAAATCCGCTTTGGATACCATCTTGTGGAAAAGCAGGACACAAACAAATGAGTGACTGATGTTAAATAGCCTGCTATTGCTGTTGGCACACATATCACCATCCAACTGTGTGCATGTATATATAGCGGCCAATTTAGGATTACACTTTGTGCAACTGATGAAGTGGAGTCTGGTCCACTAAAACATATGGCGTCATAAATGTGTTAGGTCTCTAAAAATGTGCCACAAGCCTCTGCTGTATTTGCTGTGATGGATTAACACAGCAATCCCTCTGAATACTGCCAGTCAGTTTCACTGGGAGATCTCAAGTTCTACTATAATGAGAGAAGAATAAAAAATATCTCTATCCACTTTCTCCACACCATACCCTATCTTATAAACCTCACAGACTTAAAAACACTGATGGAAAACAACCCTTTCCTCAAACTTGAGTGGAAGTATGAAAGACAGCAACTTTTAATCCATGCTAAACTGCCTTGAACACACAACATATAGGTTGGTTATATATGCACCAGCAGAGCTACGTAGTCATGCTTAAATGATACACTTTGAACTATAAGACAGCTGTTCTGGGCGCCACCTGCTGGTTCTAAGGCAGACCACCAGCTGCCCCTTCGTGATTCCCAGAAAGATGCCTCCAAAAAGGATGGGGAACCTGTGACCCATCAGAAGCTGTTGGGACTACAACTCCCAGCATCCCAGCTCACTGACTATCTGGTCGGGGCTGATGGGAGTTGGAGTCCAGCAACACCTGGGTTTCTTCTCTTTAAAAACCTCACGGTTCTCTCTCTACTGAGCTTTGTGCCTGCTTCCTTGAGGATGTGGCCATCTGGGTCCTTCAAAGAGCAGTTGCATAGCCGGTGTGTTGCCTCTATGGTTGGAAAGATGCGTACCTGCTGGAAGGCTTGATTCAGGTGCCCCTGCTGCAACAACTGTAACACGTGAGCCTGCTGGGACTGGAAGTCGAGGTGAGTGGCAGGGATCGGAGTGCCTGCAGCAGAGCGCATGGCCTGCATGATGCTGGAGGTGACAGCAGCCTGCTGCTCCTTCATGGCCATGCTCACCTCCCCTTTGATCACCCGCTGGACTTGGGCCAGGATGGACTCCTGCATGCTGGAGAGAAGGGGGAAAAGGGAACTTGGAGGGGCTGTGTAGATCCAGGGGGGCAGTGGTGGGGGGGACAGAAGTGGGAAGTCTGCAGGAGCAAGAGACTGGTTGTACATAATTCCAGATAACGTTCCCATTTTGTTCTCTGAACATTGTGCCCATTCCCAAGACAGAGCAGAGAAGACCCTGGATGTAGGGAAGCTTCCAATACTGATATTGCCCAGCTGGTAGAAAACTGCACTGCTTATGACCAGTGTGGCAGGGCAGGGAAATTTCAAAGCGGGTGTGTGCCCTGTTTTCTCATCTTATATGTGAAGGATCAGATGAGTCAGTTTCATGCTGATCTCAGGACCTGCTGCTATTAATCTGGCACAAGACTCTCTGTTTTGCCCTTCTTTCTATGGGAGATGCCCCCATCTGCTCTGCCACTCACTTGCCCACGATGACGTGAAGCTGATGCTGCACCTCGGAGTGCATGCTGGCTGTAATGGTGGCTGCTAGCTGATCAGTTGTGCTCTGGAAGTTGTTGACCAGCTGCCGCAGCTGGCTCACCACAGAGTCCCGGGCATCCTGCTCTCGCGCTTTCTTACTCTTCATGTGGGTCTCCAGCTGCTGAATATCTACAAGAGAAGATTCACAATTACTCAAAAGCCAGCTAGGTACCATTGGAGTCCATTCCCACGGCCTCTGGCCTCTCTACCACATCACCCTCAAGTCCAGCTCCCCTTCATGTTCCCGAAGCTTTCATACTTTAAACTCTGCAGCAAGGCACGAAAAAACACACAGGAGTTTTGTCTAATGCAGGGGTGGGCCTCACCTGTAGCCCCCTGGGTGTTGCTGGACTACGAACCCCATCATTATGTTTTTATATGTGCTGGAAGCCGAGTGGCTGAAAAAACCCAGCTGAATGTGTGGGGTATAAATAATAAAATCATTATTCATCCCCCCTGGCCATTGGGCCATGCAGGCAGGAAATGATGGGAGTTATAGTCCAATAACATCTGAAGGGATGCAGGTTCCCACCCCTGATCAAAGGCACCTTTTTTATTTCTGCTGAGGAACAGGGGTTTTCTGAATGCACAATGTGAAAATGCTCGAGAGAGATTTGGGCCATTGCCTAAACTGCTGGTCTGGTACGCTCACATTGTGTTTCTCCAATGGCAACCACAAGACTCTTTACCAGGAGCATTGCCCCATTATCAAAGGTTCTGGGCAGTAAGAAAGGAGAAAGCATCTCACTAACAATTCCATTTGAACCCCATTCAAGAACCTTAAAGATTTAACAAGTATTAGGTATCCTGATCTACCAGCTGAACCCTGACTCCTAAAAGCTGACCTGAAGAGGAAGACCTTCTCAAGGGATGCTCAGGCATTTTTTTTCAAATGGAGAGGGCACTAGTGTCTTGAAGCAACCACTGAGAATGCCTCCTGGTTCACCCTTTTTGTCATAAAAGGTACTGCTAAGAAGGCACTTGTAGTTTAGGAGAACGAGAAGGCATCTCGTGGAGCAAGCAGGCTCCAAAATATACTGCTGTTCAAGTCAAGGAAGTGCTTCAGTCAAAATCTGAACCATGAATTGTGCCCTAAAATCAACAGAAAAATAGTCTGTAGGACTGGATCAATGTGCCACTCCTGTATTCTGCACCAGCTGCTTAGGCCTGAGCTTGACAAAAGGTGTTGCAGCTTTATCACCTTAAGAGCAGTCCCGGCTAGCAGCCATCACTGGACCATAAGTCTACATAGCCCAGAATTCTGTTCCCACACTACTTAGCTGCTTCTAGGAAGCCAACGTGCTGGAGAAAAAAGTATGAGTCTTTCTACATAGCCTTCTGGTAGCCTCCAAGCACGGGATGTTCCATTTAACCATAGTAGCTGGTAGCCTTAAGAAACACTCCCCTCCAGATTCATGAAAGAGAAGCCTATCAAGGCTATTGGTATGATGATGGCTTTTCAAAAGGGCATTCCTGCTTTCTGGAGGCTCTTTTTTGCCCCACAGTTCTGTAAACTAGTGTTTCCCACGACTGACAGTATACAAAGCTGAAAAGGAGAGAAGCAGAGAGTGGGGCATACATTCTTGTGTGCCTTGCTTGAAGGTGTCATTGATTTGCTGGAACATTGATTGACAGCTCTTCTCAAAAGCAGGAAGCACCACACTCTGGAAGGCCTCCCTGTATGCCGACTGCATGGGGCCCTGCAAGGCATCGGCAGCCGCCCGGGCAATGGCATCTGTAAGGTTCTGCAATTAAACACAATCACAGCTCCGTTCACTGAGGTTTCTGATCTAAAAAGGTGTCGCAGCCATCAAAAATATGAGGTGATGTCTGGCCTAGCACATCAACACCTTGAAAAGGTGCTGGGAGGCAGCAGTGTTGCAGCTGAATGGGCAGCCTGACCAGCACTTGCTACCCCAGCACCACAGACCAGCTTCCCTCCCGGTCAAACTGGCAGGAATCTGCTCCCAGCAGCCAACCCCACCCATTACCTTTGATTTCACCAGTTTGGTGACGTTCTCCTTCAGTGTCCCCTCAATGGCTGTAAGCTTGGTGGCAATGGTGTTATTCAGCTGCCCAGTGATGGGATCCAAAGTCTTGGAAACACCTTGTTAGCAGAGAGACAACAAAACAAAAGTCATGCCCCCATTTTATCCCTGTTAAATAAATGAAGAAGTATATGAGGACCTTGGGAGAGGTCTACGCATGGACCATCCCTTGAAACAATGGCACCAACCCTTCCTGCTTTGTTAACTCTCCAGGGAGAAAGAAACTGGAATATGTTGATTATCTGTAGCAGAGAAAACTCTCGGGCTCTGCTCTCAGCAAATCCTGGGAACCCAGATCTTCACTGGGCTGGCTGCATTGCCTTTCCTGTTTTTCTCTTCAAAATCCAAACCCCATGCCAGAAAGCTTTCTGGACACCACAGGATAACCACTTGCTGCCGCCTTTGTCAGCTTGGTGCCCTACAGATGGACCAACACTCCCATCAGTCCCAGCCATCACCGATGGGAGTTGTAGTCTAAAGCAGCGGGGGTGGGGGGGCAGGATGGAGAGGGCTGCTCTACTTCCAAAGAAGCACCTCCTTTGTTGTTTTGCAAACTGATCAGAATCCAAGATGCGGGACTTACACGGGGGCACCGTCTTTTTCATCTCCTCGCGGATGGTCCTTTCCAGCCGGTTGCAGGCAGCCGTGGAGAGGGACTGGGAAAGCTGCTGGGACAGATGCTCCTGCAGTTGCCCGCTGCGCTGCTGTCCCTCAGCTAAGGCCTGGTCCAGCCTCCGCTCTGAAACCGCAGGAGTTAAGGAAAGCAAAGGGAGAGACCATGGCTCTGCGGTAGGGGACATGTATGGCATACGAATGGTCTCTGCCACCTCCGGCTACAAAGGAAGATGCAGCAGGTGCTGGGAGAGGCCTCGGCCCTCAACTCTGTGGACAGCCGCTGCTGAGCTAGATGATCAACAGCCTGACCTAGCCTGGGGCAGCTTCCTCCCAAACCATCAGGTAGGATCCTCATTCCTCATACCTTACCAGTACCGCTACCACCAACACGAGCAAAAAATAATTGAAAAAAATGTTTATATATTTTTTGCAAGGAAAAAATAGAAGAGTGCTTGGAAGAAAAGCAGGATACAAATGTAAGAACACAAGAAGAGCTCTGCTGGATCAAGCCAAAAGCCCATCTAAGTCCAGCTTCCTGCTCTCACAGTGGCCAACCAGAAGCTTATGGCAAGCAGGACCTGAATGTTTTTCATTAAAAAACTTTTTATAATGAAGGTTAACAGTATATATTTAGTTTTATTTTCTACAAGTGGTATTTCACACCTTTTCTTTCAGAACTGGAACTTAAGAGGCTCTTCTCATTGAAAGGGACCCAAGCACTAAGGCAGTTGTTTAGCCTTACCTACAAAGAGAGAGAAGGCAGAAATAACCATTTCTGGATAACCTCCGCCACTGAAGGAAGAGAGGAAACTATGGAATAAATTCTATGGACAAATATGACAAAGGTCTTAAAAGGTGTGCACAATCAACACATTATATTGCACTCATTGTTCCAATGCATTCTAAAATTAATGATTTAATATTAAGAATATCACCCATTTTCTTTGTTAGACTGGTATGGGTTTTTGTTTGCTGGATATTTTCTCCTCTGTCACTCTTTTTATAGCAGGGGCAGGGAAGCCTTGTCAGCCCAAGGGCCACATTTCCTTGGCAGCCATCTCCTGGGGGCCAAATGTTGGTGGTGGGTGTGGCCAGAGAGAAAAAAAGTGGGTGGAGCAATGGATACAATTCCTGCCTTTGGACAACAGGCAACATTCTAGCCTTGCAAAAGTTAAAGAGGTTTCACACACACACACACACACACACACACACACACACACACAATCTCTCCGCTGTTCACCCAGAGAAGCAGGAGGCCAGTGTCTTATTCCAGATAAGCAAAAGCATTCAAAAGCATGGAGTAGGACTAATGAGAGGCGTGGCTTGGGAATGGGGTTCCCCACTCCGGGACAGAGCAATGGCTAAACTAGACACAATAAAATTTAATGGACATTTCCCTTCACTCCATAAGGCAGCCAGCTATATTTAAATATGTGGTTTTAAAAATGGATCAGGGATTCCAACAGAAACTGGCCAGAGTCCTCATAAGCGCTCAGCTTTGAATGGGACAAACCCAAGACAGAGAAGGGCCCAGAAGGCACTTTTCTGGGAAGGATACGCTCCTGCTCTTGCTGGGAATCCACCACTCGCTCAATGTGGCCCATGAGGGAGCTCTGCACAGCATCCAGGTGGTCGGTGAGCCTCTGCATGAGTTCCATCTGGTTCTGTCTCAGTTCAACAATCTCCCTCTGCTGGGTCCTCAGAAGAGACAACAGCTCATCCTGGTACTCAGGAGCGACCTATTGGAAGAGGAGGCAGGGGAAATGTAAGCACTCCAAGCACTCTCAGTGGATCCTCTCTGTGTTACATGGGAGGCAGCAACATAAAGAGTTCAACCCAATGATAGGGAGCCACTTTAGAGAAGGGCAAACAAAGCAAATTTAGCAAATCTCAAGATGCAGAAAGTCCCAGGCTCAGATGAGTATCCTAGTGGAGGAATATGGTAGGTAAACCACAGGCAAATAAAAATATGAAGAAATATTTTAATTATTTATTTGTGCTTTTATCTTGTGTCTTTATATTGTGAACTGCCATAAGATGTTTTGATGAAGGGTGGTATATAGTAATAGCAGTAGTAGTAGTAGTAGTAGTAATATGAGGATCAACCACCTAAATTATTGAGTGTTGTCTCAATACTGGGTCATTTTAAAGAATAGCATGGAATAATCAAGCTCCAAAAAGATTTCTTGTTTTGGTATGGAAATAATAATAATAATAATAATAATAATAATAATAATAATAATAAAGCTTCTAGGCTTGATCTGAAACACAGACCAGGTGGAGTGTGTGAGGCAGAAGCAAGAAGAAAATCATATTCGGTGTCTGCCAGACATCAATGCAATCGCAGAAGAACAATTGAATTCTGAGTCAATATTTCTCCTGAGGCAGACAAAGCTTTTGATTGCCATGAACAGATCTCAACATAATCCTTCATATTTGGATTCCCAAAACAAATTTAGACGATGGATGAGGACAATCATAACAGCTGTAATTGATTTGTGTACCCCAAAACATCTGGATGGCACTAGGTTGGGCGATGGGTGAACTATATAAAAAACAAGCAGTGGCCAGAATCTTAGCAAAAGGCGTCAGACCAGAACATAATAATGTTAAAAAGGGGCATAAGACATGAGGGTGTCCCTCTACCCACTTCTCCACCTTTTAAAAACTGAGTCCTTGAACCCTAAGTCTGTACAATTCCATAGGAGGAAGAGATGTAGGGCATCCCCCACAGAAGGAATGTGGCACTGGTATGCCTTGTCCTGATTTCATGTGGGGAGTGAGGGGAGCAGAGAGAGAGAGAGAAAGGAGAGCCGAAATGAACAGAGCTATAGAAGGAAGGGAAGCTCAGTGCAAGCAGTGAGTTGGAATCTCTGGCAAAAGTGACTTATCCCTCTCCCTGCAGCCTGCTAGACTAGGAGGAAGAGGGTTGAGGAGGGATAGAGAGAGGGGTCCTATTTTTGATCCCTGACACAAGAAAAAGTTCTCCACCCCACCTTTTGGGAAGAACTGAAAGCTTTGCTGTATATGGAATTTCTAAAAGAAAAATACTCACCTGCTGATCAAAGGCTCTTGGGGACTGTTGCACATCCCTGGAAATGAAGGGAAGATGTTAATGTGACGACTGCATGAATTGCACATCACAAGCACTGCATGCATAACCAGGGGGATTATACCAGAAATGTGGCCTGCTACAAATGTCCTGACTGCTTCAAAAAAATAAAGCGTGTCTTTTCTGACTTGGAAATGGCTCTGCTACAGGGTGGTTACCTCTACACACACACACACACACACACACACACACACACGCCAATTGAAAAGTACAGAGCTGAATGAAGACTTAAGAACAAATTTTCTACACTTCTGCTCATCTCTTCTTCCCTAATGACCAAGAGGAGGAACAAACGCAGGATTCATTTCTAATTTTGCCAGTTTTGGGCTCGTTGATACGTGCAAAACAGGGATCATGGTTTAAAATAAATTCCAATCAGCTTCAAAACAAGCCACCTTCAAGCCATCCGTGGGTTATGATGTCGCAGCCAGATCACCCTCACATCACAGTTATGAAGCTGGCTTGTTTTGCGAACTAGGTTTTATTTTAAACCCTGATTCCTGGTTTGTACATAATGACAAGCCAGTAATTGGGGAAGAAGCACAGAATCCTGATTTATTCCTCCTCCTGGCTGAGGAGGAGCAGAAGAGGGGGAAGCTAGAGCCTAAGGCTTCACAGGTTCACAGAGGCTTGGTCACTTAATACAAACCCTACCACCGTTTTCCAGCCTTACAAGGAGGCTCCACGTTGCCACCATTCCCAACCTTCCAAGCAGCATATGCTCACCCATCATCTTTTTTTCCCTTCCTCTTTAGCTTTGGGGATGCTCGAGGCGACACTTTGGCTTTCCAGTCCTTCACAGGCAGGCGCTGTGCAGCTGCTTTGGCACTAAATCCACCAGACGTAGAAGCCAAGCTTGCAACTTCATCATCATGGTCACTGCAGAGGGAAGCCAGTCCTGATGAGTACTTGCCCCAACACAGCAGTCTTAAGACAGACCCTGTGGTCAGCAACAGAAAAGGGGCAGAAACCACCTAAGTGGAACTGGGGTAATGCGCCAATTGACGCTGCCACAATCTTCTACAAGAAAGCTGCTTCTAGTTTCAAAATTTAACAAAGATAGCTCCACTCTTATCTAAGGGAGCCAGCTTTGTACCATCATGATTAGCCAGCCTGTGGTACTAGTGTCACAGGCAGAAGGAGCCTGAGGTATTGCACGTGCCAGTAGGGCATATGCTACATCCAAATTCCTAGCCAGTTCTCAGTGTAACCGGGTGGAGTTACTAAGTGTTTTTCCTTTCGCTTGTGTGTAGAAACAGAGTCGAGTCGTAGACTCTTCTGTTGTACTGCTCAGGTGAGCAGATATGATTTGTACAGTCTTAATAAAGTAGCAGTAGACTATGGACTCCTCTCTTTCTTCTGTGATGAGATGCCAGAAGATTGCTAGCATGCTCCTCTCAGGAGGGAGGGGTCGCTTATCATCGGTCTCTCTGGACTGAAGGTGGATTCCAGGCAGAGAGTGACCTCCGGAGAAAGACCCCGGAGTGCCTGGGATGCTGGCACCCTTCCCGGGCGGGCATTTTTCCAACAATAAGCAGCCAGTTGTTGCATGCAGAAGGTCAGAGGGCAGCATGTGTCCTCAGTGAGCAAAATGAGGTGAAACTTCAACTGATTCACTGTGCCCAGAAACGTCCGCTGAGCCCATCAGAAAACTGCAAAGGGGAAATAGAGGGGGATTGGCACCTGCCAATACCTTTGTTCAGCGCTGGCATCCTGGCTGTCATGCTGCAGGAGGTGGTAGCTGTGCCTGTGGTAGGAGCTCTTGTGTTTTTCTTCCACTTCATTCCTGGGGCTAAGGGCAGGAGAGACCGGGGAAGAGGAGGAAACAATTCCATCACACTGAATTTATTCTGCCTCATTTTATTTATCTAACTTTCTTATATGCCCCTTTATGTTACACAGACTTCAAAGTGAGCTTCCATAGAAATATACAGCTATAGTAAGAAAGGGTTGTATAAGTACTCAGAGGAGACCCACTGAAATCCATGGGCCTATGTTAGTTATGTCCATCTACTCTGAGCAGAACTAACATTGGCTAGAACTCAAAACAAACTAAGTATCATACCATTCAAAGTATACAAAATAATTCTTAGCAGTTTTCATGCCACTCAACAATGGAACAAGAAAGAGGGCCGAATTGTAGAAAACAGAGTCGGCTCCAAAGACTTTTATAATAAGCAAACGGGTCTGGTAAAACCCATTAACGTGGTGGCAATCCATGCTTATGAGTGGAGGATGTTACATAACGAGGGTGCCACCACATATAAGGCCCTCTTCCAGGCCCCTGCATAATGAGCAGCACTCACAGGCAGGACCACTAGTAGCACCCCTACTGCTGGCTTCAGGGCTCGAGACAGTTGGTATGGTGGGGTACTCTGGAAAGTACTGAAGTCTCAGATCTTATCCATGCAAAGGATGGGAGCTGAGCACTCAGGTACAAAGTAAGTGCTGAAGCTTTCATTTCTGTGCGAAACACCCAGAGCAAGTATGATTTTCTTTCAGGCTGGTCTGTGGGCTCAAACCAAACATAGCCATTAAAAGAAAGGGTCAAACAGTAGAGCTGGGGTTAGGCAGCAATTGTGTCAATGAAGACTTATTATCTCTTATTTTATTTATAGCCTCCAAGGCAAGGCACCTCACTCTTCTCCTCCTCCATTTTAGCCCTACAACAACCTTCTGAATTAGGTTAAGCTTAGAGATAACAAGGCCACCCAGTGAGCCTCGTGGCCAAGAGGGGATTTGAACCTGAGTCTCTAAACCCTTAGAGCTCAACAATCTAATAAACGCTATGCAACACTAGACATGACTGCAATAGGTGGAGGGGAAATGGCAGAGCACAGGCTTTGCATGTAGAAATCCCCAGGTTCAATTCCTGGCATCTCCATTTTAAAAGAATCATGTGACAGGGCTGGCATAGGCCCCTCTATCCCTGACATTCCACCACTGCCTACTCAATGGGCCAGATGGACAAATAAGCTGACCTGGGATAAGGCAGCTGCTGATCTTCCTGTGTAGAAAGGAGATGGGAGTTCAAGACAACATGTGATGGCCCATATCAGGGAACTTGTGACCCTGGACATCATCTTGCTGGACTACAACTCCCAACATCCAAAGCCATTGGCTGTGCTGGCTGTGGCTGATGGAAAGAGGACTCCAAAAACATCTGGAGGGCCAAGATTGGTGCTTCCCCAAAAGAAAGGAAGGAGCTAGCAGGTACCTGTCTGCCATGCTGTTCCTGGTCTCCCTGGTGATGTCAGGGGCAGCTGGCCATGGTTGGCTCACGCCAGCGTCAGAAGCCACGTTTTCCTGAGGTAAGGCTGCCTCCAGCAGCGAAGGCGCAGTCAGCATGTCCACTTCATTGGGGGCCATGTCCAAGGAGTGATGGCTGTGCTCCGAGCTGTGACGATTCCGCGGGGAGAGCAAGTGCAAGGCTGATGCTGCGGAAGCCATACTGTCCGCATGATGGTTGGAATCCAGGATCTCTGTGGGGAGCCCAGGGGGGGCGCCTCCAAAGCTGCGCTGCAGGGTCTCAGAGGCAATCTCTGGGATGTCCTGAGACATGGCGGTAGAGGCAGAGGAAATGACGTCTGGGGAGCGCTCACGAGTAGGCGAAGACTGGGGCACCACCAGAGGCTCCACTTCCTGCCGCTCTAGCGCAAGAGGGGCATTCCCTGGGGAAACCTTGACCAGAGAGGAAAAAAAATTAACCTTTTCCCTTCCATTCTCCACACTACCTAGGAAGTTTACTTAGATGCCCAGTTGTCTTGACAACCTTCCTTCCGAATCCCATTTTTTCTTTCTTACATTTTAAGTATATATAGACTGCTTTTTGGAAGATGCCCCCAAAGCAGTGTACAATTAACACAGCAAATCGAAAACATGATGATGATTTGTACATAGTGAGGAAACAGATTAAAAGTTTTGCAATATTTACTGATCATTTTATTACTTTGTTTTTAGTAGGACTTTCCCTTATAGAGATTAGGGCAGCATATATGATTACCCCAGTTTTATCCTCACAACATGAGATAAGCCACAATTCTATGATTCTAGGTGGCACAGGAAACTCAGGACTGAAAAGAGGTCATGGGGAATACCTATATATCTTTAACATACAGCTTGATACAACTATATGTCTTAGGACAGCTTACATAAGCAAATATATTTTTCTACACGTAATGACCATGTTGGGGCACCCCCTCTTCCTATTTATGGGGAAGAACACATGCATTGAACTCAGTATGGCAGAAATCAGGCAGTATACCCGAGACCAGTGCACTCGAGTGCAGGCGTGAGGAACCTTTGGGCCTCCAGATGTTGGTTGGACTCCAACTTCCATCAGCCCTAGCCAGCATGGCCAATGGTTAAGGTTGATGGGAGTTGTAGTCAGTAACATCTAGGGAGGGGGACTGGTTCCCCACCCCCTGTGCTCCAGTGGCTTTGGGGCACCCATACCACATGCACACAGTGTAGACGATGACACAGTCAGGGAGAAAGGTAAATCTTTGCATGCTCATAGAGAATCCACCTTACCGGGATGGGGGCCTTTGGGGTCAGTTTGTCAGGAAGGCCAGGGAGGAGGACTGAATGACTTCGAGGGCTTGTCTGCAGACTTCCACTGCTGCCGCTTAGGGTAAGGCTACTATCAAGCTGCATCTTTGGGCTCAGAGACACTTCTTCGGCTGGCCTGCAGCGGGCAAAAGGCAAATTTGTCCATAGAGGTTACAAAAGAGAGTGGTCTTGCAAACCCCAATTAAAAATCAGCCCAGGGAGAAGGGTTCTGACCACAGCATGCTTAAGGAACTGTGCCATTGACTTTACTGTCCTATGGGACTGTTACCCAAGCAATGCTCTCATAAAGAAGACTTCCTTGGGGGACACTGTATGGGAGAAGCTGAAACAATGAATGCTAAAAAGCTAGAAGGGGACCTACAAGAGGTGGTCATCCATTCCCTCAAGTAATTCAGAGCTGTGGTGAGAAGCTAGTGGGAGAGCAGTGACTGCAGTCTTACTTGTCTCACTATCTGTTAGTACACGAGAAATCTGAAGCCTAATGGCCCCTTGTGGTTCTTGCCTGGTAAACAATGCTGAACTGGCCTCTGTGCTCTTCTATATCCTACAGCTATATTCCAAGGAACAGGGGTTCCTCCCCTGTCCTGCAAGTCTAGGATCCTCCACTATCTGCCTGCAAGATCACTTCATTACCAGCCTCTGCTATTTATTCCAATTATATGAAGCAAAACCTACAAATCTCAGGAAATGTTCTGGGGAATTGAGCCAAAGAACAAAGGGGATGCCTCTCCTTGGGAATAGGAATAGCGCATTTGACAGCTGCAACTCTGAAGATGACAGGAGCTCTGCCTTAAAAAAAGCTCCCTGAGATATCCATGTGAGCCATTTCATTTTTATGCCTGATTCTGAAGGGAGTCTCCTTGCCCTTGAAAGTACTCAGTGGGTAGCACTGGGAAGGAGTCCTTGCCTAGGGCTTACCTGGGAATGGAGGGGTCACTGACGGAAGAAGTGCTCATGGTTGTGACAGCTGTGAGGGAACTAATGCTGCTTCCAGGTGACACCGTGACCTGGCACAGAAAATTCAATGGTGTTAGAAAACTCTGCCAGCAAGCATTTTAATTGAATACATACACAGTATTGCCTTTAATTGAATACATACACAGTATATATGGAGTAAATTAACTCTGCAGCACCTGAAAACTATTTCTATTTTGCCATTATAAGAAGCACCACACTTTCTCCTTACTTCTGCTTACAATTCTGATTTTCTTAAAGCTTGTTTTTAACTTTGACTTTTACTGACATTTTTAACATATATTTTATATTCTTTTAAACAGCTCAGAGGTTTTACTTACAATTAAGTGCATAATTGCACAATTAAGTGGCATACAAAGTAGTACAAATTGGGTCAAATAGTTAATTCCAATTAGTGTTTAGAACAGATTTGAGTAACTGCTGGCTTAAAAATATATACAAGGAACAAAGGAAATTGCTTCTCTGTTCTTTGTTGTCCTGAGCACTATCTAATCCAGATTTCCCCAACATGGTGCTCTCTAGATATTTTGGATGACAACTCTCATCAGCCCCGGCCAGTAGAGCCAGTAGTCTAGAAGTCCCAACATTCCAAGCCACAGGTTCTCCACTCTTGCTATAAGGAATCCCAAGTCTTTTACGTTAAAATGTCCAAATTGAAGGCAGCAAAGGAATTTGCTCCCATCTGAAACATACTCTAAGGAGGTTACCTGCTGCAGAGATGTACTGGGAGTCATGAATGCATCTGGAGTCATGAGCTTGGGTTTTGTGTCATTGGAAGGGGAGAGGAAATCCACGGGAACAGATAGCTCTGAAATGCGGCGCAAGTCAGGCTGTGAGCCATGCACGGATCCCTTCTCTGATCCAAGCCCTTCTGCGCCCAGGTCAGCAAGGTGATCTGGGAATGCTTCAAAACACACCAGACAGTTTAAAAGCAACTTGTACAGAGAGAGAAAACAGACATTTAAAACCACACAGCCTCCTTCCACCAGCCACTCAGTTAAATTAATATTAACACACACAGGTTGGGGAGGAGTGGGGGTACAAACTAAGGTCCCTGGCTATTCCCAGAGACTCGGCAGCAAAAGTCAGGGCCAGGCAAGATTTTGTCCAGAGGCAGAGAAACCTAGGCTATACAAAGGTGCCTTATACCAGATCAGACTCTTTGTTCATATAGCCCAGCATGGTCTACTCTGCCTGGCAGCAACTGAAAATGCCAGGGACTAAACTTAGATATAAATAAATGTAATAAACAAGCCAATACATCTTCTGATGTACTCTACCACTGAATTAAGGTCCCTTTCCTGAAATGAAGTACCACAATTGACAAAAGGATTGCCCACAGTCCAAAAATAATTCAGCAACTACAACAGACTTGGTATCCAGAATTCTCGAGCACTAGCAAGAATTTCCATTGTCAGCTTTCAGACGGGATAGTCAAACTAACAAGGAAACACAAACATTTTTTAGAACAGAGGACTCACCAAAATCTTCATGGGAACCATGGGGAGGAATTGGAGCAGCTGTGTCTGGACTATGGAGAGGCTGGAATCTGATCTGCACATCCTGAAGGGCCCTGCAACATCCAGATAGATTGTTTTGGTTTACAAACTTGGCCTCGATAGGCAAACACCATGCTAAACAAGCAACGTTGCTTTGTGCAAAAGAAAACCAGTAGCAGACAGAGATTCCATTAAAACAGTGTACTCCACTGCCACTTCTCATTTGCATCTGACACTTGTAGCTTGTTTGCTAAAGCTTCAAGCACAGGTGCAACTGGGTCCCCACTGCTCCCCTGCACACGCATACCTTGTGATCCTGCAATCCATAACATCCCCTATTAAAGAGATGTTCATAATCCCAACAACAAAATGTTTGCATTATCTGCACCTAATATTTGCACTGCATTCCAGGTGCAGAATGAGGGTTTATTTGGTACATAAATGGAATTATTTTGGTGAGAACCACTTGCATTATGATGTAACCCTTTGGTCACAAAGCCCAGGACTGCTGTTTTGGGAGCAGCAAGCAAAAGTTATCTCTGTTTGGAGGAAAAGCATGAAAGGTCACTCCAGGGCAGTTAAGAGGCAGTTAGTTACCTATGGTACCATCCCATCTTGTGGGCTGGCAAAAACTGAGCTTGTATTAAGTCAGTAAAGTCTTGTTAAAAAATTAAAAGGCAGGCCTGGAGAACAGCTGTCCTACAAAATACTCACTTGGTGTGGACACAAAAGAGTTTGATAAGCACCCCCGCTGCTGATTCCACTGCTCCAGTACCTTGAGTACCTTCTAGGAAGAAGAAAAAAATGGATGAAATTTTATTTTTCTTTATAACAAAATATATATACTGCTTGGTTGTAATAAAACTTCTAAGTGGTTTACAAGACATATTAAAATAATCAGTAAAAACAGAAACATTTCAAAATATTTTTTAAAAAAACATGTTTCCTTCCATGTTTAGCAGGTAAAGTCTTCTTGGTTACCTTCTGAGTAAAGTAGGATAAGGCTGCTCACAGTGTAAGAAAGTGCTCAGGATGGCTGCTCTGGGACAAAAGTACAAGCCTTACTTGCTCTCAGGCAGAAGGAGCCAAGGGGGTATGTACCATTCTAACACTCAACACTTGAGAAGAAAGACTATGACAGAATTCCAGTATCCCACAAAACCATGGTTTGTGCTAACAGCAGTTTAAAAACAAACCATGGTGTGCTCCAAAGATATAATGAAACCATCATTTATACTGTGTGTTTTCTTGCCTACTTCCCGTGGAATCCCTGGGATGCTGTCCCTTAAATGCTCTGCTTTGGCCTATTGCAAAAAACTGACAGTCATTAACAGTCATCAACAGGTTTACCATACCCACTGAGTCAATCATCCATCTCCTACTACCCTCCTGAGAAAACCCCCACCCCACCCTCCCTCTGTATATAAAGGTCTGGCGACTTCTGTTTCAGTGTATCTGAAGAAGTGTGCATGCACACGAAAGCTTATACCAAGAACTAACTTAGTTGGTCTCCAAGGTGCTACTGGACAATTTTTTAAATATATTTCGACTGCACCAGACCAACATGGCTACCTACCTGAATCTAGCATCATCTGTTGTTTGCTTCTGTTTTGGCATCTTTGTCTTACACTGTTGATATATTGGCAATCACATTAACAGCTGAGACCAAAGCAGTAGGCAAACTGTTAGCTGGGTGACCACCAGGAACCCAAACTAAGAGCCACTCAAGTACTTCTGTTTCCATCCAATCAGGCATGGCAGACTCCCAAACCAACAATTCAGACTTCAGTCCAAATGGCAGGTTTCAAGTCAGCTTCAAACTATGGGTTTCACATTATAGTTTGTGGGCCAATGACCAATCATGGTTTACAGGTTTGGACACCATGACAAACCAGTTAAACTTTGTAAACCATGGTTTTGTGTGACTAGAGAAGCAAAGCTTGCCTAGCATTTGGAGAATCAGGTTAGCTACCAGAGAGACAGTCATCTTTCTCTTCCTTACTTTTGATGAGACACATCTTTTATCACTCACCTGCACTAAGGCCATCGGTCTCCTCTTCCGCTGGCAGGACCTCTGTGTGTCTCAGCCGGCAGCGGCTGACCACCTGGATGCCAAAACTCAGGACTGGATGGGTCAGCAGAAACTCTGAGATGGAGCTGAAATAAGCTTTGCCCTCCTCCTGGTTCTGCACAAGTTCCATCACATACAAGACCTAAGAGGAAAGAATCAGGTAGATACCCTGTAGTAACGTAAGCAATAAGGGGCTCTTGTACCAGGAAGAACACAAGTGCACCTGCACCTTGGGCCAAGGAACAGGTTAGGGACAATGGGAGAAGCCAACACACTGCCTCTCCCCAAACCCAGCATGAAAGTTGGTCAGCAGTACTGAACTAATTCTGGATTCACAGATCTTTTCTGAAAATGAGAACTTTTAAAAGTTTACACCCACTAAAAGGAACTGAATGCTTTGCTTAATCAAACAGCTGCTGCTAGCCCCAACCATCTCTTTTATATGTTAACAACAGGCCCCAAACTCCCTAGCCTAGCAGTATTGCAGATGCCTTTTCCTCTTGCACCCAACCTCTCAACAGAACTTGCCTACCTTTCTCTGCACATCACTCAAAATCAGGTATTCAGCTGAGAGATCCAGGCAGGCCTTCAAACTAGGAAGGACACTCATGGAGCTGAATATATCTGGAGAAAATCTGAAAATGACACAGTGAAAACAGTTTCCCTCAGATGTCTACTAATAATCTTTCTCTTTAGTGACATGCTGTGTGCATTGCTGAAGCCTGCTTTTTTAGGTACATAGAGAGCCGCCTTATACAGAATCAGACCACTGGTCCATCTAGTTCAGCATGGTCTACTCCAGTTCTCCAGAATTTCAACCAGAAGTATTCCCCAATCCTACCTAGAAACACCAGGGATGGAATCTCGGAACTTCTGCATGCAATACTGATGCTCTAACACAGAGCTAAATCATTGGCAGGGGGACAAAGACTGTTAGTTGCCCTTCTCGGTTATCCTCCCCCCCACACACATTCATTACGGGCTCCTACCATGCACAACTGATGACTAGAGCAATACTTACCGGATAGTCTGTAGGCAGGTCCATGATACAGTGCACCACATCTTCAGCTCTCGATTCTGTTCTGCTCCTGTGATGAGAAACCTCCAGAAGGGAACTCTGCAGAAATGAAAGGATGGATGAGAAGGAACGAGTGATAACTAGAAACAGCCATTTTGCTTGCTCCATAGCCTTATTAATTTGTTTGCCTTCACACTATTCCAGCCACGTGAGTGGGGAGTCGGGATGTGGGGAGATGTTGGCTGTGCTCTGTCACGTTCCCAACAGGCCATCTCTCCAAGTCCTCCACACATTCAGGCTCAACTTCTGCCATGGGACGCCTCCTCTATCTGTGTAGGCTTCCTGCGCCATACAGAACTCTCAACACGCAGGGACCTAAATCATGTGGGGCGCCTATAGAAGTAGAAAAGGCTCCCCACTGCAAGACCTCAGCCAAAACCCATAGAAGTCAAGATAGCTATGAGCCCTCAGGAACATAATGGAGGTGGTGGGGCCAATGGGCACACCCCTACTTTCCTTCTCCAATTGTGTAGAGGGGTGAAAGCCTGAACAGCAAGCCTCTGAAAATTCTTAACTGGCAGATTTTCTCTCATACAAGTTGATGCCTCTCCTCAAAAACAACTAGATACCAGACTCTCTTAACTGGCTGATTCTCTTTGCTCAAACCAAAGCATTACAAGATTGTGGTACAGAGACTGGACCTACAGGACATGTGAATTGTACTCATGTGTGCATAGGTAATCAGCATACCATCAGCTGCTGGGAGCCTTAGCCCATTCTCCTGTGGGTCTGCTCCCGTCTGTTAACTTCTTGCAAGGAGGGGGAAGGAAGAGGAAAGAGGGGTTGTTCTTTCTGCGGGGCACATGGGTAGAACTGCCACTCAACATCTACTCCTCATTCCATGCTGGAATGAGGGGAATGAGGGGCAGGTAGGTAAGTATATCAACATTTTCTGGTACAGCAGCAGTGCTAGGTCATATTATGCCACACTCTACTCTTATTGCAAACACAGGGGGAGTTCGTTTTCCAGTAACTTGTTCCCTATAATTTACACTATCTTAAAAAGAGTACAGAACTCAGGAACCTTAATAAAGCTTATGGATCAACAGGCAGCCAGAACTGACGCCAAATTTGAAGCCAGAGACTAGGTTCCCAATTTACGTCAGGCTCATAGACACTCCAGCCACAAGTGTTCAAGTAATGAGGGGAAAACTACAAGGCATGCCTTTGTTGCATCCCACAATGCTTCAGAAATAATCTTTAAGTTAAAATTACAGACATAAAGGCTCCTCCTTGCCAGCACTTACACCTGGAGGAATAGAGGAACTAGACTAGAAAGTTGTAAATGACTGATCTGTAGGGTCCTGTTACTTTATTATAGCAATGAAACTTCATGGGGTAAATACAGAGCAAATATATTTATTTTTCCATACTGTCCTGCTTCCCACCAGAAATGGGACACCCTTAGCAAATAAAAACAGAATCATGTCTTACTCTGGATCTTGTTTTTTATGGTTGTCACAGAACAGCAAGCAGGAGAGAGGTCTACCATCATGAGGCTTCCATTCATGCAGGCACCTAGGTAGGAAATCAAAGAAATGATGACTGAGAGCCCGCTCCTTCATAACTGCAGGTGTGAAATGGCTCCTTTAGTCAGCAACTTGCTCTCAAGAATCCAAACTATTTACAAGTGGACGGTCAGACAATAGAGCACAAGAACTTTAATAAAGCTTGGAGGTCAGATGCTTTGGACTACAATTTCATCGGCTCCAATCAGCACGGGAAAGAGGATGGTGTGAGTTGTAACCCAAAATATCTGGAGAGCACCAGGAATATTGTTGTAGAACAACAAAGTCATGCCAAATTGAGACTATATTTGGAGCAAGGGACTGTGCATGTAAGTAGGCTTGAGGCACACCAAATCAAGAGACACTGAGCTTCTGAAGTTACCTTGGTTCATCCTGTCCTTCTATGTAAATCTGCCAGAATTTGACAAAGCCATCATGGCTTGCGGTGGCCAAGACAGTTCCATCTGGGGAAAGGGCTCCCTCACTCAGACGCTAGACAGGGACAGGGGAAAAAATCAGCTTTCACTCAGCAATACAACTTCAATGAAATACAAAGCAACGACCTGGTTTGCACCCAATGCTAAGCTGTGGTTTATTTAGCTTAAATGTGCTTGCTTGTATGCCTGAACCGAACCTGGTCAACTGTGGTTTGCTTGTGGCCAAGAAACCAAAATACTGTATGTAATCATGATTTAAAACTGGCTTATGAATTGTGGCTTGCAATAACCATGGCTTCTTATTACACCTGAACTTAATTCTAGTTTGTTTTGGTACCCTACCCCAGACCATGACCCAGCTACAGATGCACAAGTGTTTAGAAAATGCAACCAATGTAAGTTGAAATAAGCTGTGGTCACTTTGCTCATCTGTCATCCTAGTTTGTTCAACAAAGCAAAGTTATGAGTTAGTGTTACATGTGGAAAAAAACCAACATGGTTGTGATATACATGTGAATCACATTAATAACATGATGTTTCTTCCCTTCTTTCTTTTTATACAGTGAATGTTTATCAACTTTTATATCAGCAGCAGCACATACTGCCAATTTGAACCAAAGTACTTTCGATTTCCCAGGTGTTCAGTATGTTAAGTTGATAAAAAATTAAAACATTTGAGGTGATATTTGTTACAGTACTTTTTCATTCTGTATTCTCCAGGTGACAGCCTCCATCACTATCTTGGGCTCAGCTGCCATCAATGCACTGACTCCCTCTGACTCTGACTATTTTAACTTCTCCCACTACCTCATGCATCTTTGGATCAGTGAAGTGTCAAGCACCTTTCCATTCACAGCAGGACTCTTACCCAGTCATGCTCTCAAACATCACGCTGTGCCCTCTCACCTCACTTCCCATTTTAAAGAGGCTTCTTTTGTCCCCAGTGCTGTTAAACCAAAACATAAAGCTGTGCAATACAAAGAGCCCCCGTAAGCAGAGGCTGGAAGTTTTCCACCCATAACCCTTAACAAGAGTGCTTCGAGGGGGAGGGAAATACTGCCACAAAACCACACTGGAAAGGTGAAAAAGATACCATCTTTACTTGTCCAGTCATAAAGGCCTGTTCTTTGCCATATGGGAAAAGCAGGAACCCAGCAACAGTCTAATAAGCCCCAGCAAACATGTCTATGATCAGGGATGATAGGAGTAGTATCGCCTTGAGCCAGTGTCACCAACTGGACTCGTGCGCTTCAACCCTGACTGGGCTAGGCGAGCTGGGTAGCACTTCCAGAGACCACCAGGTCAAAGTGCTGTGGACTCACAGCTTAGAGTTGTGAGCACCGGATTCACTTCCACAATACAGTCGTCGCACAGCAGAGTATAGCAGAGTCTAGCAGTGTATAGACGACTCGGAGAGCAGCTCTGTAGAATATCTTCTTTTATTCTATAACTACAACTATGATACAAAACTATATACAGAGCTAAATAAGTCTAAACATAAATGAATGCTACACTGAGTGTCTGCAGCTGCTCTTAGCACAACCTTATCTCTACACACGATCTCTAACACTCAGTCTCTCTCTCTCTCCGACACACTGACTGACTGACTGACTTGGTGCTGGAGCTGAATAAGTAGAAGGCAGAACACTGCTCCTCCTCTCTGGAGAATCAGCAGACTCGTCAGGAGATTCTTGGATATGGGAGGGGTGAAATCTCCTCAGTTCAGCAAAATCTGCAGAGCCAAAGGTCCTCTGCTTCTGGTCTAATAGCTCACACACTCAGACCCTTTTGCCACTGATCCCATAAACCAAGTGGATGAAGCCACAGGCCTCTTCAGAATATTGAAAACTGTTGGATTAAGGAATTAAACATACGTAACAGATGGCTCAGCTCTGTAATGGGAGACAGACACCAATGACAGCAGCAGAACTCTTACCGTGCTGTGACCTTTTACCACAATAAAGCCCTCTTTGATGCTGGTCACTTCTACTGGCCATGAATTATGATTGGCTCGGATTATATCAAGGTCCCAAACCTCTGCCTGCAAAACGAAGAGAAGAAGGAAGCATACAAACTGCATACTGAAGCTCTGCCAGGAGTGAACATAAAGTCACCTGCCATTCCAGTTACCACCTCGCTCTGCATTCACTATCCTCCCATGCACTCTGCGCCATCTCCTGTGTTTATTCCTCACAAGTACCACACCCAGAAATAGCACAAGACCACCACACTTGCCAGACTTACTTAAATAAAAGCAGAGGCTGACTTGATAAACTTGTACCAGTTTACATGCTATGAGGTGCTTTGTGCATGGATGTAGGAGAACCTGGAAAATTGACCTAACCATGGGGCACATCTTTCTAATTCCTTATCTACAACTTATTAGTACCTCAATAAGAACGACCGCCTTACGAAAGAAAAAAAAATCAAAACTGCTTACCCTATCCTCATGTAAGAGTGCCAGGGTCTGACTGCCTTCCTCACAGCTCTCCTCGTTCTCATCTGGGATGAAGGGACACCATATGATCCTCCGGGAGCTGTTCAGAGGAGTCCCATCAGGTCGCTTGATGTTTACCAGGATCTCCTCTCTGATCACCAAGTTAAGGAACAGCTACAAATCACTTTCCTTTGTAGCATCAACTGCTTTGTGATTTATCCGAGATGTAGTAGAAACAAACACAGAGCCTTGCATAGTCGGCTTTGGGAAGGCAGTGTGACGGTTGAGTGGGGGATGGGGGCATCATATTTTGGTCTCACTCCACCCACTATGCAACAATGCAGTGTGTGGCCCGCAGGATCCGTTTTGAAGTACTTTGCGGCCCACTTGGTATGAAAAGTTGGGCTGCCCTGTGCTAGGTAGTAAACTAGGATTAAACCACAGCTTCCTGGTTTGGATATATTGGGTAACTGTAGTTTAAGCACAACAATAATAATAACAGTAATAATTTATTATTTATACCCCGCTCATCTGGCTGGGTTTCCCCAGCCACTCTGGGTGGCTTCCAACAAAATGTTAAAAATACAATAAAACACATGTGACATACACGTGTGAGAGCTTGATGTCTATTCTCATCTTAATGAGCCATAGTTTATTAAGCCACAATTGTTACTGGTGAATGAGACCTTTGAGTCACAATACAAGGAGTCAGAGTCTTGTTTCCTGGGTGGATAACTTGCAAGAAGAAAATATGTGTAATGCTTGGATGCTGGCTGGCTGGCAGAAATAAATACTAGTACATAAATACTAGTACATCTCTTTAAGGCAGGGATGGGGAAACTTTGGCCTTCCAGATTTTCTCAGTTGTCAACACCTATCAGCCCCAGGCACCATGGTCAGTGGCTAAGAATGACAATATCTGGAAGGTCACAGGTTCCCTGCCTAAGATACAGAAATAAACAGTGCCCACTTCCTATCTTGTAGTTACAAAGTTGCCTCAGTATCTAACAACACTGCAGCTATCTCCTACGAAGAACAGCACTGAGAGATAAGATACTGGATTTTTCCATTCTCCATGGCCAGGCGCCAGACAAAGAGGTTGCCAGCTTCATCCAGGCAAGCGAGCTGGTTGGAGTTGAGGTGAGCAAAAGCCAGGTCTGCCACTCCACCTGTGAAGCCCTTCAGCAGGGTTCGCTCTGCCGTGCTAACGCTCAGGACCCGAACCATTGCAGAGCCATTGCTGGCACCTGTCAAAGAACAGCAACAAGAATATGACAGTTAAGATGGCTGAAGCAATGCCAGTGCACTTTCTACAGCTGTGGGGAAAGAAAGAGGACCTCAGCCCAACACAAGGCCACTGCAAGAAACCTAGCCTAGCCAAAAGAACCAAGTTGATGGAGAGATGCCTCACCTCTAATGGCATATGCCAGGTAGGCATTTGACACAGCAATCAGGTTACCATAGTAATATTTCTGCTCCCAGTCATACCTGGCCACTGGCTGGATTTTTACCTGGAGGGCAAAAAGGAAAACAAAGACCAACTGAAGTGTGGAATTAAATTCAACATTTGCCAAAATAGGGACAAGGCATCCATTGCTGAACATAAAACTGTAATATCATCTATATATGCTGAGGAGAGAGGAAACAGCCAACACCTAGTTCAGGAGTCACCAATCCTGTTCCCTTCTTCAAGAGATGCTGGGGACTGAACTGGAGACCTTCTGCATGGAAAGTATGTGCTCTGTGTGGCACTATGTGAACGAGTCTTTAGGGTCCTTTGGGCTCTTATACCGTAATCCTTCTTCCCAGGTACCATGATTCCCACTGCCCTCTCTGGTTTGCAGAAACTGTTTGGGATGAAATTGCAAGCTACAGTTTGTCATAAACCAGGAGAAGGCAGGGAGGGAATCATGGCACGTGAAAGGAAGGTGACTGGAAAGGAACTCAGGGACGTGGGAATTCTTAAGGACTTTTTCATATATCATCAAGTGGTTAAAGGCTACATCTGAACCAGCCCAAGGCAGCAGTTTGAAGCTAGTGCCTCAATCCCCAACCTCACACAACCATTTTCTTGTGAACAAAGGCTTCCCATGGCACTTAGGCCTATCACCACTGAACATTAGAGGGAATGCTAATATGCACAGAAAACAGGCTATTCCAAGACTGAGGCATGAATGCCTGCTTTAAAAAAAGTCTAAGAGAAGCACCACAGTAGTCAATCCACCCCTCCAACTTATTACGCTCTTCAGCCTCATTCACCAGCAATCCAGGCACTGACTCCTTAAATCAGGGCTGAGGAACCAGGTCTCCAGATGTTGAACTCCATCTCCTATCAGCCCCATTCAGCATAGCCAATGGTAAGAGATGGTGAGAGTTGTAGTCCCATGACATCTGGAAGATCTCAGGTTCCCCATCCCTGCTTTACACGCTTGAAAAGATGGCAAGTGGTGCCCCAACTGGTTTTGTACATTGTCCAGATGAATCTTTCCACTTTTACCTTGTTGCTCCCTCTAGCTTTACTGGTGATGCTAGAGTCGCTGCTGGCTACTATCTCAACATCTTTAGCAGTTATCACCATACAGGTAGAGCTATCATCTCCAGAGAGGCAGCTAAAAGAAAAGGAGAAGAAGTAGTCAAAACAAAAGACCTCAAGGACAAACAGCTTTTGTTATGGAGAAAAGTTAGGGATATGACTACTGAAGGCCCCCAATTAAACAAACATGCCTGTTACTATGAAGTAGCAATTTTACCACTTGTCTTTCCTGCTGCAAATGGTCTTTCATGGACAAATGAGCGTTTTACTGGAAGCAACACAAGACAGCAAAAAATGCAACCCACAAGTTGCAAACCTCAATCCCAGTCACTGTCAATGAAGCCTCCATTACTGTACAAAATGTATCCCCATTAAGCTGTGTATGAATGTAGTCCCTCAACTGTGGAGACAACACACCATCTTAAATTTGAGTCTCTCTGGAACAGAAGCTACAAACAATGTTACACAACTTTAAAGCAGTAATCAAGAAAGCTGGAAGCCCAGTCTTTGTAGGAGCAATTACCGAGCTGAGATTTTTCAGCAGACCCATGACAAGCCCTCCCCTTTCTCCCACCAAGATACCTACATGACTTGCTTCTCCTGAAGTGCTCCCAGAGGAACTGCTTGGGGTACTGGCTTTGTCAAGGAAGCACCATCTCCAGATGCTATGGGATCTGGCACCAGCAAACCATTCAGGTCTCCATTGTATGAAGTGGATGATCTCTGGTTTTCGTTGACTGAACCTAAATGGGGGGAGGGGGGGGAACAGAGCCAATGTTCACATTTACGCAGCCATTTAAAGGGTCATGAAAGTTTCTGAACCATACAGTCTCCCTTTGATGGTCCCCTGTCCCAGATGAAAAGAACATAACATGGGAGAGTGGTTTCATTCAAAAGAAATGCCAAACTCTCTCTCTTTCTACTGAAACAGGAAACAAGGAGCCCAACAAGAGAGTAATGCTCGAGAGAAGATATGAAAAACATCCAAGGACAGAAAATCTGAATCAGTGGTTCTCCTCTAGGATAAAAAGGCAAGTGTTTTGCTCAAGGAAAGACGGCTTGAGGATATAACGCAAATCCTGGCCTGACTGAACTGGCTGCCGATTAGTTTCTGGGCCCAATTAAAGTGCTGGTTTTGACCTATAAAGCCTTAAACAGATTAGGACCGCAATACCTCAAGGACTGCCTCTCCCCATATGAGCCGAGAATCATCATCTGCAATCATCATCTGAGGCCTTTCTTTGTGTGCCTCCTTCGTGAAAGGTCCAGAGCAGGGGTTAGCAAACTTTTTCAGCAGGGGGGCAGTCCACTGTCCATCACACCTTGTGGGGGGCTGGACTATATATATTTTGAAATGAACAAATTCCTATGCCCCGCAAATAACCCAGAGCTGCATTTTACTCTTGTAAAAACATGCTGATTTCCTGACCGTCTATGGGCCAGATTTAAAAGGCGATTGGGCCCCTGGGCCTTACTTTGCCTACCCATGGTCCAGAGTGTGCCAACACAGGAAGGGGATATTTCTGCAGTAGCTCCCTGTTGGTGGAATGCTCTCTCCAGGAAGACTTGCCTGGAGCCTGTGTTACATATCTTTAGGCACCAGGCAAAAATATATCCCTCTTCTCCCAGGCCTTTGGCTAATTAAACAAACTATTGCCTTTTAAACTGTGTGTTGGGGGTTTGTTTTTTGGTATTGTTAGTATACTACATATTTTTGTGTTTTTATATTGTAAACCACCCTATGATCCTTGGATGAAGGGTGGTATAGAATTGTTAATTATTATTAATAATCAATAAAAGCATGATGGATGATGACATAACTACACACAAAGACTATTTCAGCCAAAGGCTGGATTAAAAAAGAAAGTTTTAGAATTGCTATGAAAGCTCAATGGAGAGGTAGTTCCTCTAACCACTCCAGTTCAGTGAGAAGCCTCCATACTATAAGAATAGAGGAGAATGGAAGGGTGGGCAGGGAAAATAAAAATTGTGGCCTGCTTCTCTTCTGGTTTCCAAGTTTGGAAATTATAACTGAGAAGGCTCGCCTTCTAGCTGTGCCTATCCTAATGAGCCATAAGCATGGAGCCAGCAACACCACTTGATGACTAGGCTTCAACTGGGGAGGGTTGTGTGGGGAAAGGTGGTCCCCAAACTCTTGATGGGACTATATGATTTTGCCAGAACACTTAAAAATCTCTGGATAACTGCCATTCCAGATGCTGACTTCTGTTTGTTCCTGAAGGCTAGAATAGACCTGGGAAGAGAGTTAGAAACAAACAGACCACGGAATTAGAGAAAAGACAAAAATCAACTTTTCTAGGCAGGTTTACCAGTAGCAAAACAGGACATACAGGGACAGAACCTATTTCTGCTGTTTCATGTGCTGTCCGAAGTTGGGGCTCAGCAATCCTGCTGGGTAGATGTTAGAAGGTCAATAGCTTCAGCCATCTTGAGTCAGGGGATTGTTGCAGAGAATCCAAAAAACTACAGAAGTCAGCTGATGATCCTGGGTAAAATTCCTACTCAGTCCTGTTAACTGATGGCTAATGCTAGTTTCATACTAGAGTGCAGCATGGCTCAATGCCATAAAGTAACACCGTGAGAAGAGGAAAGGTGGGTGGGTGGCATGTAGGCAGAGCACACAATGGTTAGTGAATGGACCACAGGGGGAAAGTTCCCTCTCTGCCCTCCTCAGGCTAAGTTCCCCAACCCTTGCCAAACCAAGATTGCCTGAGGAGACACAGAAGGCATGTTAAGGAAAGGCAGAGCTGGCTGTTGTCAGCTGCCTGCCTCACATACAATGTAAGTTCCACCCAACCAGAACACAGGACCCTCCGTGAAAATGGGGTCCCAGCCTTGTATGAAAATGTACATGCCTATGGTCATAAGCTCAGGGGCAGAGCACATGCTTCGCATGCGAATGGTCCCAGGTTCAATTCCCTGCATCTTCAGGTAGGGCTGGGAAAGATTCTCAATTGAGGACCCTGCCTGAAGTCTGACTGGAAAGCAGTTGCCAATTTGGGTAGACTCAAAACTGAGTGAGGTGGATCAATGCTCTGGCTTGGTATAAAGCAGTGACCAGCAGTGAACAATGTCTATATATTCCTATGCTGATCAGTGAATCACACAGAATACTAAGAATCAACTTTCGCTTTCATTTCACTTAGTTTCACATGGTTTCTTGTGGTTACAGGGACAGTTGAATAACAAAGATAACGCCTACTGGAGGAATCAAAATCCAGAGCAAGTTCAAGGAAAGGAAAGTAATAGTAGCAAAGGCATTTCCTATTTTCCACTAGAATAAAGAAATTGCCTACTGCAAATTAAGTTAATATCCATATCATTGCCCTCCACCCCCAGTAATTCTGCAATCAATCCACACTCTGCCCTGGGATATGTCAGTGATCTGAATATAGTAAGTCCTTCCTACAAATAATTAAGAGATTGGTGAATGCTTTACATCGGAGCCATTGCTCAAAAGCTGGATATGCATGCAGCACAGTAGGAACTAAATGCCACCATTTAGCCCAACAGAGCCGGGTGAGGTTATGGCAGGAAATGTCAACAGGCACAGTACGCTGCTCACATGAAATGGTTACTGCTGCAAGCACCACGGAAACAGTATCTCACAAAAGACAAAAAGGGAGGGATCTGGCTGGCACAGCAGAAGTTCAGATAAAAATTTAGGATGCATCCTGCACCTAAGTATATTGTATTAGTATTATAATATGTGCAGATAGGTATATCATATTCATACTAGCCATTCAGTTGTTTTTACACCAATGGAGAAAGACAACATTGCCCCAATATACCAATGGTCTTGTTCATGACTTATGAGGCTAATGCAGTTTCCAAGGCAGAAATGTTGTGATTTCCTCCTCAAATAAAGTACAGAACATGCTAATTAGACACTTTACTAAAGCAACAGGTGCATTCCAAACTATCCCTTTAAAGACAAACCTCTCCCATACTCTGCACTGCAGATATTTCTAAATTTAAGAAATTTCCAAAACTAGACAGCTACTCACTCACCTTTGTCCATCACTCCAGCCCCACATCATTCTTACCACGCTACTAACCAGCCAGATCACCTATCCGTGGGGAGATAGCGTCTCAGCAAGGGCACTATTTGATTTGGCTGCCTTTTCATGTCCAGTGCAGGATACATTCTGGAGCACTGCCCAGACCTCCCTCTGGATAGGTAAGGAACCTGCTCAGGCATGACTCTGGCATGAGCCACCATCTTACCCCTACCTTCATCTTTGCCTTGTCTGGATTCAATTTCAAGTGTTTTGTTTATATCATCCACTTGCTTGTGGCCTCCTCACACTGTTCAGATCTGAGGCAGCCATTGCTGGACACTTACGTAATGAACTAGAAACCTGGGTGTCACCTTCTTGTTAATTATATCCAACTCCAAAGCTCTGATAATATTTCCCAGCACCTTCATGTAGTTGTTGAGAAACACAACTTGTGGAGTACCACAACTAACTGTGCCCCCACCAAAAAAAATTCTGAAAGCAGCTGGGGGGGGGGAACACAGGAGTTGGAGACCAGGCACACCAGATATATGTTCAGTATACAAAAATGTTATGATCTACAGCAGGAGTGGCTAACTCATGACTTGGTAAGTCAGATAAGGCCATCATTTTTTTCTGGCTCTACAAGACCCTACCAAGTGGTAAAATAGGGTTTAGATCTGACAACACTATTGCTCAGTCCTCCTTCCAACTTGAGAAATGTAGCAAGAGCAGCTATTAATACAGAGAATTACAACTGGAATATGACTACAAAAACAAAGAAACCAAAGAACGTACATTAAGGAAAAGTCAAGTCATCCGGTATTTGTTAAAGAGCCATAGAATAACAGTACTGAATCGCTAGTTGTTCATTCTCAGCGCCAGCTTGAGCAGCCTGGCCAACCCCACCTTGCCTAGAGTGCCTTCACAATCATCTGCAGATATATGACACCATACTCTGGGCTGCAGGCTTAAAAAGCTGCAGGGGGAAATGGCCTTTAAAAAAACAAGCAGTCAAAGTCAAACCAAGTGCCTGCTCCATTAAAGAAGGGGGCGGGGCAGAAGCAGAAGATGAAGGGGGTGGGGTAGAAAGAGGCAGCTACGTTTGAAAGAAAGCTGAGCACCACACTCCACCAAAAAGAGCAGAAAGTACTGATGCAGGAGCCACAGTTGCAGAGGACCTTTTTAGTCAGATGGGACTTTTTGGCCCCAAACGGGAAGCCCCATCCTTGAGTTCTGGTTACTCAGAAGTAGGTCTCCACTGTGCTCAAGGAGGCTCACTTCCAAACAAGTAGACGCAGGATTGCAACTTCCTACCGTAACCCAGCACAACCAGACAACAAATCCCATCATGCTCCGTTGGGTTTACTCCCAAATAAGCGTGTATATAGGATCGCGACCCCCTGGGCGCTTCTCCCGCCCGTCGCCTCCCGCCCTCCTGCCAGCGCAGTTGGCGCCTTCCCGCTCACGCGGGATGGGCTGAGCAAAGGGGAGCACCGCCGCCCGAGACCACGAGCCTCATTTCAGCCGCTCACTCCCCAAAAGAAACCCCCCGCCTTCTTTTTAGGGTCCCGGCCCGAGAGCCTCACCGCTCGGCCGATCCAGCTTGAGGATGTCTCGGAGATGCTGAGTCGCGTCCTCGATATCGATGCTCGCGGAGGCCATTGGGCCCCGCCAAGTCCGCCAGCAGTACCACAGCTACCGCGGCTTCCACCGCCCGGGCAGGCCAAACCCCGCTTCTCCGCCCCCACTTCCGCTTCCGGTCCGGTCATTGCTTTCCTTACCCCAGGCAAATGGTATCCAGACGTCCGGGTTCCGCCTCTCCCAGCAGAGAATAAATACAGATGGTGTACGAAGCAGGCAGAAGCGCGCAGAAAGGAGAACGAGGGCCGGGAAGAGGGCCCCCCTCGCACGTACAACCTGCGGCCTTTTAAACTGTGGGTAGCTGGGGGGGTATTGTTTTTATATGTTCATTTATTATGTATGTTTGTATTTTTACTTTGGCCACCTCATGAGAAGACTCCCTGGAAAAGACCCTGATGTTGGGAAAGATGGAGGGCACAAGGAGAAGGGGACGACAGAGGACGAGATGGTTGGACAGTGTTCTCGAAGCCACAAACATGAGTCTGACCAAACTGCGGGAGGCAGTGGGAGACAGGAGGGCCTGGCGTGCTCTGGTCCATGGGGTCACGAAGAGTCGGACACGACTAAACGACCAAACAACAACATTATGTATGTTTGTATTTTTATATTGTAAACCGCACTGTGATCCTCGGATAAAGGGCAGTATAGAATTTAAATAAACATAATAAATAAATAAAATTAGTCTGGGGTTCATTTTGGGCCCTAAAAAATAAAGATACAGAAAGGCGGGACAGTTCTCTGCAGGAGAGGCTACAGCTTGAGCTGCAGACATACATATCCTGGACGTTAAGCCCCAAATGAACACACAGCGTCACTTCCAAGTAGTATGTTAGGTGGTGCTGCCAAATTATTATTTTTTAGCAGAATTTATACACTGCTTAACCTTAAAAACCACAGAGCTATGTATGAATGTAATATTTGAGTGGCGTAGACCTGATGTGTTGACTCCCAAACCCCCAAACCATATGAAATAAAGATGGACGACACCACTTGCAGAAGCAAGTTGAGAGGCAGTGTCACCTAAGATACAAAGGGATTTTGCATTGCAATATCGTAGGATGCGCTTCTTACGATTCAACGGTTTTTTAGTCCCCACGGTTTAGTTTTTTCTCTTTCTCTCTCTCACTCTTAACTCACGCATATCCGTTTGTGTAGTGCGTGCATACACACAGACAGACACGCTAGTCTAGAATAATCTGGCCATTCAAAAGTTTTCCAGTTATGCAAAATCCTTATCAGAGAAAGAAGCACGTTGAAAATACTTACCGAGACAGGAAGATGATTTGCATACAAATGCAGGCATTTCCAGTCATTTCAAGTATATTAGGCTGCGCTCTGTTCCTTAAAAACACCCTGCATGTCAAGCAGACAAAGCTGTAGGGACAGCTTCTGTACCATCATTTTCAGCACTGCCTTTGTCTGTTGACTTTGGCCTGTTACACAGAGCCTCTGTCAATTTAAAAACACACCAACCCTATTAATATAGAGAATAGCCTGTAGCATACAGAAAATGAAATACTGTCAGCAGCTGCTGTACATAAGTAACTTGTCCACTGTTCTTGATAAATTACTTGAAATTTTTTAACATTATGGAATTAGAAGTAATTTCACCATCCCTCTCATTTCCTTAGTTTTGCATGAACATGTGCAATAACCTGTTAAACCCCTCCCCCAACCCACAAGACATATTAAGGCAAGTTCTGCACAAAGCAGTGAAAATAATCTCTTTTATATTTCCCAACATTGTTGTTTTAAGGTTCCATATCAGGCTTGTTTGACCTAGAACATCTGCTTTGCATGCATTAGACCTTAGGATCAATCCTTTGCATAATTAGGTAAAAGGCTCTTGGGTAGTAAAACCTGGAAAACCTCCTATCCCAACCTGGAAGAATTGCTGCCAATCAGAATAGAGGCAATGCTAGAAGCTTCTTATCCACATACTAAATTACTCTGTCAAGAACAGCAACTTTCCTTTATCCCTACCCACCTCTACAAGGAAAATTACACTAAATTTCTAAATGGAAAAGCTTTCCTGGGATACCAAGCCTAGAAATGCACTAGTGTTGCTATTGTTTCCCAAATCCACAAACCACATCTAAGGTGGTAATACCTTTCAGGCTGTGCCTCCACTAACCTTTGGCTTGTTCTGGTTCAAAACCTTTGCAACATCATTGCAACAGACAATTCACAACCAGAAATAATGCCCGTGTTATTTTCTTTCCTCCTCAGTACCTTTCCCTTGAATGTCATGCATTTTAGATTGTAAGCCTGAAGGGAAGGACTGTCTTATGATTGACATTTGTAAGCCATTTTGGCCGCCCTTTTTGGCTGAAGAGATACATATTTTAAATAAAATAATTTTTATAACACATGATGAATACATACATGGACCGCAAAGGATTGCATAGCATGATGTAGTTATCCCCATATTGTGCACTGCAGTGTACATAACATGAAAATTTGCCTTAATAACCTATAGAGGCAAGTATGCATTTCATGTATTCTGTTATCTGTAGACTGCACGTCAATAACAAAACAGAAAGTTTACCCTTCACCAGCCTTCTTATCAGCCCCAGCCAGCATCACCGATGATGGGAGTTGCAGTCCAGGGAAATGGAGGGCACTATGTTGGGAAAAGCTATTCTACAAGTAGGCATGTTATCACACATTTTGTTCTTTCAGAATTCACTAAGTGGTCAGGATAACTATTCTCTTTGGGCCTGATCATCAAGTCCTCTCCAGGGTGGGTGGGACATGGGAAATTACATGGGAAGGAAAAGGGGCTGCCACTATTAAACAAATGGTGACAATATTAGGCTTGTTCACATAAAGTGCTGTCCCTTCCCTTTTATCACTAGACAACAGGGAAATTGGCCACAAGATTATTATTTCAGAGATGAGAGTTGTCCTCACACAACAATCTAAACACAGATGAGTTATGCTGGCCCCCTATTCTTATGCTGCCTCATGAAGCAGCACACACTTCCTCACTCTTTTTCTGGTTTCTAGTCTTAAAGCAACAGTATTTGTTAAAGAGCCTTTATTTAAACATTTGCTGCTGGTACAATCTTAATAAGTTAAGATTATACAGTAGATATGGCATAGGTAGGTAGTGCTGTTCTGCAATTGAAATTCTGCATTTCTACAAATAGTGTTTTTCTCCCCATGTACATCAAGCATCTGCTATAAAGCAGTATGTAAGCTGCTGCAGTTTTTGGAACATGATGTTTCTACTGTCAACTGATGACAAGTTTTGTATAGAAGCGAATTCTCAGTGCCTTCTTTTGTATATCCCTCACAAAAAAGGAGAACCCCACCACAATATTAACTGGATCCAAACCCTGCTGTTTTGGGTGCAAAAATACACTTATGGAGCATGTGGCAAGCCATGGTATGTGGCTGATGGGCTGTGCTTTGGTAGTTGCACAGGTCTGCTCTATGTATTGCCCCAAAACAAAGTAGCACTTAGCAGTTTTATGAAAGAATTTAACTGTTTTCAGAATGAGCAGTTTAACAGCTTTCATCTCCTTACACATAATCTAGAATCCTAGATCAGGCTTTCTATCATATACCTTCTTGTAGCAGTTTATAATATCCTAAGGATGTTTTCTGCTCTGAAAACAAATGATTACAAGGCAGTTTCCATTAAGGGATGATAGGAAGGATGGATTTCTCCTTCAAATTGGGTTGGAGAACACAGCTTTTTATTGCCCTTCTGAGCAGCCTCTATCTACCGACTTTAACATTTTCTCAAAGGGCAAGCCAATTTTTAATAAAATGCCATAAGCTGATGTTGTGAAGGTGACACAAGATATTGGGAAACAGTCACTCTTCTCTCATGGATGATAATAAACATTCCTCATAAGCTTAGCCAAAGAGTAATGCCCCACTTCCAACAAAATGTTGCCTGTGAAAGACATTCTCATGAAGTTTTATAAGGCAGTTTTCATATGGCTATTAAGCAAAGCTCTCACCAAGACTTATACAACATCCAACTCAAAACATGGTACCTATGATGACCTCACCCAAGATTTTCATCTGGTGTGCTAAATTTAAAATGAGGCTATCTGGAATTGCCTCATCTTATTTAGATACAGAGACAACCGTTTCCCAATAGTTGCCTGATCACCTGATTTGAAGGGTGAAGTTCTAAGCAAACTTGGCACTACGTTCTACACATCATTGGGACTTCTGCAAACTAAACCTGTACACATGCATTAAGGCATGGATGCCAGCCTAAGCCCTCTTCCACAAGCACATTTTAAATTCATGTAACTGGCTAATGTTAACCAAAATCCTTGCAATGAAGTGATGTCTATGGAACTACACCTCAAGGACCGTAAGCGGCAGCTGTAGTCGCCCCAAAAGCATTGGCTTGCCAGGGACAGTGACAGTCCTTTAGATCACTTCTGTGTAGGAAAATGAAAGCACAAAAAGAGTGGGTGAAGTAGAACGATCAGAGCAAGGAATCCAAACCAGAGCGAAGCTGAAATGGACTTTTGTAAACCATCCAGGGGGGATTAGAAATGTACCTTTATTTCAGGATATGCTTGGAAATGCATACCTTCCTTGCCTTGGTTTTTATATTGATTTGGTGCCAACTACAGCCACGGGGTGAGCTCCCGTTGCTCGGTCCCTGCTCCTGCCAACCTAGCAGTTCGAAAGCACGTCAAAGTGCAAGTAGATAAATAGGTACCACTCTGGCGGGAAGGTAAACGGTGTTTCCGTGCGCTGCTCTGGTTCGCCAGAAGCCGCTTTGTCATGCTGGCCACATGACCCGGAAGCTGTACGCCGGCTCCCTTGGCCAATAAAGCGAGATGAGCGCTGCAACCCCAGAGTCAGCCACAACTGGACCTAATGGTCAGGGGTCCCTTTACCTTACCTTACAGCCACCTATCAGTAGATGTGATAGCAAATCCATCCCTTCAAGAGATCTTTTCCCATAGTTGAGAAAAACACACTTACTGTTCCTCCTACTCATTGGCATATGAAACTAAACAAGTATCAGGTCAAGTGACCAGCACAATTTGGAAATAGCTCAGTTAAACTTTAGGAAAGGCCCATGGATGCAAGTCTGCTCACCTCATACTAAGCTCATTAATAAAAAATCCTTTAAGGACCTGGCCATTTTGAAAATATGTGTTGTCTCCACCACTATGTTGTTGCAGCAAATCAGCAGAGAAAACGTATTTGGAATTTTCTTAGCAGTTTGGTAGTACTGGTACTATTTAATTACTGAAACACTGCTATTGGTGGCATGTGGGTGCTGCTTACTTCAGCAACAATACTACGATAATTCAGGACATTATCCGAAGCAAGCCACAGGCAAGCGTAAAAAGTAAGTGTGATTGTACTAGGCTAAAGTTGTAGCTTGCTTTAAAATGGCTGTCCTGGAAGGGCAAAACTCTCTAAACAATTCATGATGATATACGGACCCATCTCTTGAACATCAGAGGAAAAGCAAATGGTATGAATATGCTAAATCTTGAGAACTTAGTGTAGAGAAACAACCCTGGAAGCCTGGAAAAAGTACATTCTACATTGCTGTTTTTATGCATGGTTTTCCATCTATTTCTGTAAGAAGGACTGAAGAAAATGATTGATGCTCAGTATAATGATCTGCTTTACACGTAAGTAATTAATATAAATCTGTATTATGACTTTCAGGGGAAGGAAATATCTCAACTTTCAGGTATATGGAACAATTCTTAAGCCTTAAACAATGGCAAAAAATGTACTAGAAAAGAGCTATGGAGACGTTAAGAACTTCAAAGTTCTGCCAAGTCGTGCGTTTCCAGGCTAGGTATTCAGATGTATAGCTGAAGATGCAAGAATCTAGTTACATAGTGAACATCCAACAATGTAAACTGTTAAGAAAATTTCATGGTTTTATTGTATAATGTAGCACTGAAACATCTGAACAAAAAAAAAAAAATCAGTATCTCAGCTGGATTCAGGCTGCCGTTCTTTCCTTTCCTTTTGCTTCTTTGGGCTATTAGAGAAACTTGTCAGTACAGAAACACAACCTTTTGCATTACGGATGCTTCCCGAGGCATGCTGGTAAAAACACATATTTCCCTTGTCAAATGCAGCTAAGTCTAACTTCCAAACATCATGCACAAGGAACTCTTCTAGTGACACAACATAAACTCTTCAGAAGGGCATGTCGCAGGTCTTGCTTGCTTGCCGTGGTGTTGCAGGTTTGTGTATGATATTTGGAATGTTCCATGAATGTGATTAGTATCTGTAAGGAGGAGAGGAGAAAAGAAAAGTACAGGTGCCTCGGGGATGCTGTCTCAACCAAAGTTGTGCAATGCTAGCCTGAACATGTCATTGGTGCAAACCCAAGCATCATTGATGTTCTTTAATAGAAATATCTGGTGGAATCCCATAATAGGATCTTCATCGGCCTGTGAAGACAAAAAATAAATAAATTTTAGAAATTCTCTACTACAGCAAATGTCTAACAAGGCAAATTCCTGCAGCTGGTGCCAAATGCTGTCATGCATACTTCACCTGTCTGCACCAACATTCAGCTTTCAGATTTATCATGTCATCCCTGTGCTAATGAATTAAGGTAGGCAAGATTCTGACATGCATTTTTGAGTCTTACTGATGCAAAATTACAATGGCATGGACAATACTCAAAGTGCAGTAGAAACATGGAGATGATCCATTACCATTGTAGCAATTACTGCTGCACTACAGATAATGCTTATGCTTATGGAAGTTGAGAATTATAAGCTTCTTGAGAATCAATACAACCCCTTAACAACAATTTGAGGAGGTAGTAGTGTGTTTGAGAGTTCAAGGTTAAGTCCTGCTAAAGCCAACAAAATAGGCATAAGGTTTAGAATGTACAAAAAGATAGGGCAAAAAAAAATATGGGATGGTGAGTGGTAGTCAAAAATTTGAAAAATGCCATGTCCTTATAACAATCACTAATATATTTGGCATAAGAATGACTCCCTTCAAATAGGAGGAATAAAGCCATTACAGTGACATTCAGTGGGGAAAGGCTGGTAATTATTGACTTGTTTACATCTAGAATATATACCAGTACATATAATGTTGTTTCAGCTCCATATAATTTTTCTGCAGAATTCCATGGAGCAGTTAACTGTGAGCTAGTTTGCTCATAGTTTAGAATAAACTATGGTTTAATGCATGGGCATAGCCAGGATTTTTTTTTAAGGGGAGGCAAGCATTATTGGCGGGGGTGGGGTGGGCAGAACTGAGCTATCTGTGTTGCAATTGGGCACTTAAGTATTTTTCATTTATTTACTTGTTGTGCCCCTGCTTCCCCTGGCTATGCCCATGGTTTAATGCAAACTTCCTGTGTACACTAGCACACTGCTCTTAAGTGCCTACTCCGCTTCTTCCCTGTTCTTGCTGTTGCCAGGGATAAAGCAAACCTACATGTCAAATATTTTGAATAACTAGAACTATGACCTGTGCTTTGACTGTCACCTTATCCAAAAGATGGCTGCACTCAGCAGATTGGCTCCAAATCTAAAAATGCACTCTGCACTCAAATATAACCGGATCTAGATTCTAAAATAAACTTTAATGCATACCTGTCCATGCCATTCACACACACAATCTGCACTGAAGCTGAAACCAGTGGGCAAAAGTGGCTTCAGAGTGCCACAGAAGAAACATATATAAATGCTTCCTAAAAAGAAAGTATTTTTGCATATCCCCGACATTTGTTTCTCCCTCTGATTATTAGCAACCAAATCAGGTAAATGTAGAGGCCCCACAGACCCATGCTGTACATACCAAGAGCCATTCTTACTGCTGCAGTTTAAAAACACCTGCCAAATCCTTCTTAAAACCCCACTTTTTCTGTGAAGCCTTTGTCTTAATTCTCATCCCTAACTGAAAAAAAACCTAGAATAAATACATTTGCTCACCCATTCTTTGCCATTTCCCTTTCCCATCTCCTCCAACACTCTTGTTATTTAAACAATAAACGTCCTGAAGCCCAGACCCAACTGTGTTTATGAGCTGCACATTTGTAGTAACCTGACCTTGGCTTAAGGGAATTTTGCTGATGTAAGAGGAATCTTGCACAGATATACCTACAGGCTCTAGCTCAAACAGCTTCAAACACAACAAGGTGAGTGTTCATTGTGTGTCACACAGATGTCCTAGATTGCTAAGCAATGCTAGATCTAGGATGTTAGGCAAGCAACTGATTGGCATAAAAAGTTATGCTAAATTAATTCCGCAGCAGCTGGTTCCAAGTGGAAAACTCCATTTTCTTATTTCAAAAGCCACAACCCTGAGATGAGCAGGATTCTCATTCTTCAACCCTGCTTTAAGAACACACAAGCAATGTCCATGCTGTTCAGACTGCAAGTTCAACTAGGATACAGGAGCAAGCAGTGTGCTTCTTACTCAGTGAGGACTGTGAAGATCAGAGGTAGAAGGCGCCCAGAGGTTAAACATTGTGGAGTGCTAGCCTGAAGACTTCATTGGTGCACACCCATGCACCTTGTAAGCTTTTCAACAAAAAGGTCTGATGGAAACCTAGAATTTGGTCATCATCTGCCTGAGCAGAACAGGAGAGAAATCATTACTAAAGTGATAGGCTCTGTAGATACAGAATGCCAGTCTCCTTGCAGGATTCCATTATGAGTGTATTTACTGCACTTAGAAAGAATGTTCCAGGCATGCAGCAGGTACCTCTACTGCTGCCAATTACTCTGGAGCAGTACAATAAGGACAAGGACAAGCTTAAAAATTAGTAAAATAATTTCAGTCCACATTAAAGGGACTACATTAACTTTTTTCCTGGAGGTTTTTGTAATGAGTGATTCATATAATTTCATTCGCAACAATAAATCTTCCAATAGCTTACAATAAGCCAAATGCAAACCATGAACTAAAAGTCCGCAAACTAAAGGTGCTTATCTGTGAAGCTTTGAACAGATGAAGCTGCCTTATACAGTCAAACTATTTTTCCACCCAGCTTTGCACTGTCAATTCCAATTTGCAGCACCTCTGAGGTCTTTCCCATCCCTTCTACATGCGAGCATTTGAATAGGTGTCATTGGCTGAACCTAGAACCTTCTGCATACAAAATACTTGCTTTACCATGGAGTTTGGGCCCTTTCAATTTTATTACTAGTATGAAGATGCCAAGTAAACTCTGAAAGGTTAGCATAAAACTTACTAGAAAACAGGTGTTTGTCTATAAAGCTACACTAAGTAATCTTTATGTTTAGATAGAGATTAACTTTCTTCTTTCCAGAATCTATCTTCCTAAATGCCTTCATCTGCCAAGTGATGCAACAAGTATGCACTGATAATGAATACTAGTGATATCACACTGACTACACTTTTGGACAGGGCAACATGCAGAAGATATAGGAAGCACCACTGATCTGCACTTTCCCATTCTGCCTAAAAGTGCCCGGGAAGATGCACATGATTCATTTCTGGCAAGACATAGAAGTGAAGCCCTTTCTCCTTGCATCGCTTCTGAAACAGCATTCAGAAAAAAAGTATATAAGCTTTATCTTCTATTGATAAAAAATCACCCCATCCATACATTAATCCTTCTACATAGCCTCTGTATATAACAAGAAGATGTGCATTCTTTTAGATTACTGCTTCACATGTTGGCTTGAAAACCTGTAAACAGGCTCTCGTTCTTGGGTGGGCTAGCCTAGATGCTGACACTCATGTCAGCCATACTTCTCAGACATCGCACAAACATCAGTTTGAAGTGGATCCAGTGTGGGTAATAATCTTTCTGAAGCTCACTAATTCCATTTTCATAGGACTCTCTCTACAAGGACACAAACTCTACATGCATTAAACTTGTTTCAGACTGGTGCTGACTGTGTATCAGCACCTAGGACAGTGGTGTGCAAACTTTTTTCAAAGAGGGCCAGATTTGATGAAGTGAAGGGCCGTGAGGTTTTTTTTAGGATTTTACTCCAGGAAATAAACTGGGGCCGAATTAAACCAACCAGCGGGCCAGATTAGGCCCCTGAAACGGACTTTGGACATGCCTGATCTAGAAGGTGGAGCTAAATTGTTTCTCCATGTAAACCTCTTTGTGTGTTTAGACTGAAGGCACAAAGAGGACTTCCCTCCAAGCACAAAGCTGCTAAAGGTGATACCAGTACTGATGGACACATGGAGAGTAATGTGCACCCCCTTGTTTTTTCATGCCACTTTTGCAGGCTTCTCTTCAACTCTTGCAGTAAAGTTAAACTCGTAGCAATTTCCAAAGGGGTAGTTCCAAAGGGCTGTTGCAGCAAAGTCTTGTAGCAGCATCTTAAGAGACAAACTAATTTATTATGGCATAAGACAGTAGTCTTCAATCTTACAGGACTCAGGACCCACCTTTAACTATAAGCATGTATTTCTCAATCTTTTTCCATATAATTGCATGCAGTGGTAATGCTGTTGCAACCCACCTTGGACAGGACTATGATCCCGTAGTGGGTCCTAACCCACCAGCTGAAGAATAGTGGTGTGAGCTGTCATAAGCTACAGCCCATGAAAGCTTTTGCCACAATATATTAGCCATTCCTAGCAGGTATTATGAAGTAAAAGTATTTTGAAGCTGGGTTACATGTGGGGCAAAGTGTGTCCATATGCACCTAACACAGGCCCAAAGATGGAAAAGTTCTTTGTGCCTCCTTCCGATGGGCCGTGTCAAGGGACAACACCTTTGATGTGTGACGCAGTGCTTACCAAAGTCCTTGTGACCAACATTCCAAGTTTAGTGTAGCCAGACAGTTTTCTTTAAAGTTGTCCAATTGAAAGTCTAAGTTTTCAGAGAATAGCCTCACAACCCTGCCTGCTCACAGGTGTATTTCAGTTTCCAAGACAGCACAAGATTACAAGCTTCTTTAACCACGGCTCCACCTAGAGATTTTTGTTTAAGCTCCTCTGTCAGAGAGGGAACAATGCTGTGTGTTGGTTAAGGCCCCGGCTCTTCTTTCCATCAGTTGTAACAAACTTGGTGACTCCTTTGGTTCCTCCCCTCCAACTGGTAGCATGAAGGCCTTTACACCCACATCAGTCAAAACAAGACATAGGAGTATTTAACGTTTTCAAAGACAATACAACATACAGTGGTACCTTGGTTCTTTAACGGCTTAGTTGCCTAACAAATCGGCTCCCAAACGCTGCAAACCCAGAAGTAAGTGTTCCAGTTTGCGAACGCTTTTCAGAAGCTGAATGTCCAACGCAGCTTCCGCTTGAGTGCGGGAAGCTTCTGCAGCCAATCAGACGTCATGCCTTGGTTTTCGAACGGTTTCGGGAGCCAAACGGACTCCTGGAACGGATTAAGTTTGAGAACCAAGGTACCACTGTATTAGAGGGGAGGGACGGGGACCCCTCTGAGAAACAGCCCTGGTCATTCAGCTTCCATGACCCAAGCAAAAGTAGGCCTGTTCACTTGCAGTGCTAGAACAACCTGCCCTAATGGATTAGACCTGTTTCATATGTAATTATCAAACTGTGGTTTGGCAGTCATGAACAGGCCTTGGGCTCAAACACACCTACTCCCCCTCTCCTCTTTGTGCTCTAATTCTCTCTCTCCTTGGTTTGAGCAAACCAAAGAGTGGGGGTGAGGGAGGCAGAGGACATGTGAGCCCAAAACTCACTTGCAGTGGCTAAACCCTGAACCGGTTCTGAAATTGGACTCCAACTATTCCTTTCACAGGACCAAAAGTTGAAAAAAGCACTTACCTTAAGCTGCCCAACTACCATACTGAGTATACAGCTGTCAGGCGTGGGCTGATGGTCTTGCGCTGTGATACTGTGCTGTATTTTCTGAAAGGGAAGGCTCTGCAAACAGAAAGAGAAAAAAAATGTAAAGTTTTGCTTAAAATTTTCATGGTTAAGCTCATCTGTGAAGCAATCTGTGGCACCAAGCCAGGTTCTTAGGTGTTGAATTAATTCTGAAAATGCAAGCACCCTGAAATGTATTCATTCAATCGCTGACCAGTTTTTTGTTTAAAACAGCATGTGAAAGGCCAAGCCAGGCTCCCACATTTTTGGTCATCATGGTAAGCATGTTGCTGCTTTCTTGTAAGCAATTCCTCCCAACCTTGCAGTTGCGAGGCAGTAATTGTACTAGCCGTTTCATGGTGATTCCCACCTCCTCCCTCCCCTGCTCCAAGGGAAGCTGATGTGTGTTTAAGCTGCTGCTGCTGCACTTAAGCTGCACAGCCAACAAGCCACCCTCCCACCTTATTTCCAGCTCTAAACTTGGAGCTGAGGAGGGGAGCAAGGAATTATTCCAGACCTTGTATAGAGTGTCATGTGAAATCAACAACATAGGAAAGTGCAGTCATATTTTTTGGTCTATTAAGGTTAGGCAAAAAATGTGGACCTCTGAATTCAGCCCTGTTAAGGAGAAACTCACCTACTCCAAAGGGTTTTCTTTTGAGCTCCATTGCTGTTCTCATTCTGGACAGAGTACACACAAAACAAGGAAAGAGAACCTGTAGCCTCCAGATGTTATAGACAATAAGTCTGGTTGTTCATTATCATGCTGACTGAGGCCAACAGGCATTCAGCAACATGTAGATGGTTGCCAGAGACTGCCATTGCCCCTCACTTAGGAGAAGCTTTATCCTGAGACAATTAGCATGTTATAATCCCTGAAACTGTTGCAAGGCTGTATCTGCTCTCAGTATACAATATAGACATGAGTGCAAAATAAAAGACACTGTATAATCACTTATTGTTGTTGTATACTTAAAAACTTAAAACCATCTTTACAAGCATCTGGAGGGCTACAGGTTCACCACCCCTGCTTTATATAGACTGCAACCACGATGAAAGAGGATGCAACTGTGCTGTCTGGAACACATGCAAATAAGGTTTTGTATAGCTAGGTGGCTAACAGACTGAGCCACCAATCAGGATGCCCTGGGCCTTCATCTGCTTGGAACTCAAGAGATAGCCTTAGGCTAGACACACCTCCTCAGACTTCATCTGCAGTATAGAGATAATAAAACTGAACCACTTTAGTGAGTTAGCACTAGAACAAAATAATGCATGTGAAGCACTTTGAACATTCAAGTACACTATATAAATCTAAGGGTGTTTTTTTCATCCTCACTATCACTGAGTCCAATGGGACTTACTTTCTAAGTTAACTGTGCTTTACATTTCTGGAACTGAAATCAGTACAATTTCAGACAGGCAGATTAGAAATGCAAAAGGGTGCAGCCTGAACCTGATTTCTATAAATAATACAAAAGAAGTAACACCAGAACTTGGCCTGCACCAAAACGCAAATATTTCAAAAATAATTCTGAGCTGAACAGAAATGTCAGGCGATGAAGAGGACAGGAACTTACTGAGAGTTTTTCAACAATAGCTGCTTTGCCCTGAAATTGTTGTCCTTCCCATGTAAGGCATGAGGCATCTATCTAAAATTATTAAAAGAAGAGGGAGAGGGAGACGGTAAAAATCTGCTTGGAAAAGTAAGATTTCATTTTGCATAAAGAAAACAGCAATAGTTATTAAACTCTCTCAACTACACACAGAAACAGAGAGCAGTAAGTTTGCACCTTTTTCAGAAGGGCTAAGCACAGGCTCAGCTGAATCAGAGGTTGGCTCCATGCCAAAGACATCCAGCAAATTTTGAGTCCTAGTAGTGCACCACAGCAGGCAACATCCTCCACCCCAATCACAGACTCCTTACTTTTGGTCCATACAATAAGGCTATATTTCGTAAGTATAGGGTATGTATTTGTTCTACGCAGCAACTATAGACCCACAGGCCACATTTTGCCTTCTAGAAGCTACTTATTGCTTAAGAGCTGTCCATCTAGGAGGTCTACAATTTGGCCTTGCTGAACATGCCAAAAAGTGAAATTGCCAGGCCTCCCCACCTGTCAAGACCTTACCGCCAGGATATTTAATTTGGGGAAGGCCATTTTTTTTGGTGGGGGGGGGAGTGCAGGCCATTGGACTCTACTGCCTCAGTGCCTTCAAACTGCTTAATCCAATGCTCTCTGTCTCGACTTGGAACAGGAAAAACTAGCAGGGTATGCATTTGTGCTGAAGAATCTTCACCCACATCTCCAGCTTCTAAGTTGAGTGGAAGCTTGGTTGCCCATCATGCTTACCACTAGACAGTGCCACACTTAAAGCTTGGCATTTAGAAAATGGGCTTTTGCAATTTTGCTAGGAAGCCAATGGGTGGGGTGGAGGAAGGCTGTGGTCTCCCATCTTTGCTCCACTCTTCCAGCCAACTATCTCTTGGTCAAAGATCTATAGTCTAACCTCTCCCTGTTCTTGGACCCTCAGCTTTCTAGCTCCCATCTACTTCAGTTTACAGTGGTGCCTCGCAAGACGAAATTAATCCGTTCCGCGAGTCTCTTCGTCTTGCGGTTTTTTCATCTTGCGAAGCACGGCTATTAGCGGCTTAGTGGATTAGCGCTATTAGCGGCTTAGAAAAAGGGGGGGAGGGGAAAAACTCGCAAGAACTCGCAAGACGTTTCGTCTTGCGAAGCAAGCCGATAGGGAAATTCGTCTTGCGAAGCACCTCAAAAGACGGAAAACTCTTTCGTCTAGCGAGTTTTTCGTCTTGCAAGGCATTCGTCTTGCGGGGCACCACTGTATACAACAAATCTTATAAATCTTACACTCTTTGGTAACTTATACGCTATATGGAACTAGGAATGACCAAAGTCAGTCAATCACCATTTTTAAAATTGTCATTCCAATAGCTTTCATGGCTTTCCCTTGTGAAGTATACACTATTAAGAACAAAAAACAAACAAAAAAGGCAGCTGTTGAGGCTCTTCATTCCCATAAAGTTTTAACAATACAGAATGATGCAAACTGTCATTCAACACCCACATAAAAAAGAACTGCCAATTGTTCAGAGCAGCTGCAATTCATCATTTCATCCAGGAGCATTTTCCAATTGGATCCGCAATCTCTACCACCTGCCATTTTTCACCAGAACCTTTGGAAGTGAAAATGACCCGCCAATATAAAACCAGATCACCTGCTATGAGTAGAAGTGATGTGGCCTGGGCAAAGAAGTTATAAGTAGCATTTCATTCTCACATAAGTAGTCCAATATGCTTAGCAATCATCCATGTTTCAATATGGTCAGAAGTCAAATTCTAGAAAAAATGCCATTTTTAATTCCCTCCAGAAAAATAATTGTCAGACAAAGGAAGAATTTCCCACTTTGTTCCCTGGCTTTTTTTGCTTTTAGGTACTCAAACCTTAAAAATTCTGAAAATCCATTTCAATTTATCCCATGAATGGACAGCATCTAGTAATAGCAAAGTATGAATGCTTGAGGTAAAACATGCTTTCCTGCCAATGAAGTTTAGAGTCCTATGTGCATGTGCATCACTCTTGCATTCTGATGCATTCAGGCAGTCCCTAAATGCACTTAGTTCTCTTGAAACACTCAGGCAATGCCAACCTAAAGGTCAGGTACAGCCTCTAAGCTATATACAATGTATTGAAGTGTATTTTGAACCCTCCCCAAGTTTGCTGACAGGAACTCGGAGAAAAGACAAAAACTGCATGTGTAAAAGTTAAATCAGCACTGTGCTGCTGATCACTTTAGTCTAAGCATTACTAAGGCTTCATTTCTTTGTTTCATATTAGCAATTCATCCTGTATTACTGATCTGCCTAGGAGATCCTAGTTTATTTAGAAAGGCAACTGAACATGTAGAGTGGAAATGTCACCATTTATTAGAACTCTGGTTTCTCTTTGGAACAGTGATATGGAAGGAGTGGTCGACACAGTCCCTCCCAAGGGCCTCTCCAGCACTGCAGAGCATGGTTAGACCCTGGTTTTCTGGGGAGTTGTGGGTGAAGCAGGAGGTAGCGAAAACAGGCAGAGCACAAATGGTTTAAGTCTCCTAGCAAGCGTGACTTTGTGCTTTGTTGTTTAGTCGTTTAGTCATGTCCGACTCTTCGTGACCCCATAGACCAGAGCACGCCAGGCACTCCTATCTTCCACTGCCTCCCGCAGTTTGGTCAGACGCATGTTTGTAGCTTCGAGAACGCTGTCTAACCATCTTGTCCTCTGTCGTCCCCTTCTTCTTGTGCCCGCAATCTTTCCCAACATCAGGGTCTTTTCCAGGGAGTCTTCTTTTCTCAGGAGGTGGCCAAAGTATTGGAGCCTCAGCTTCACGATCTGTCCTTCCAGTGAGCACTCAGGGCTGATTTCCTTAAGAATGGATACGTTTGATCTTCTTGCAGTCCATGGGACTCTCAAGAGTCTCCTCCAGCACCACAGTTCTGACTTTGTGCTGGTGAGTGCATAATCATGCCTACCACATGGCAATGAAGAATGTTTACTTCACTGCCACAATTGCATCCTCTAGTAGACATCCAGCAGAGCTTCTCAGGGTGGCGAATGGGTTGGCAAAATCTACCCCCCTTGGAAATATATGAACCTTCTGAGGCCTGCTGTGACACATTTTAGAGTACTTTTAAGGTAAAACCATTCACATTCATTCTGAATTAAACAATAATGTTTATACAGTATCAGAGGGAATGTCTGGAGACCATTTTGTCAAATTGTGGGGTATTTATTTCAGTTGCTGCATGCTAAGAATTTGAACAAGACGCCTGAAGCTATTCAGCCAACTAAATCTTCTCTTGATCCCTGCACTTCATGCCTATAAATGCTAGGCAGTACCTGGCACGCAGAGGGAAAAACAAGCTCCATCAGTCTGTTCCTCCCTCGGTTTGAGGGCCAAGCGCAATGGCGTCTTCACCCAGTGGTATACTGCGGGAGCAGTGGGAGTTTCACCTGTGATATACCACCGGGTGAAGGCGCCATGCTTTGGTAACCTCACATTCTTGACTACTATAACTTGCTTTTCTGTAACTACTGTAAAATGAGGCCACTAGAATGCCAAGTGGTGCATCAAATCAAAGTCATAGAACATGTTGACCAATCAATGGGGTGGGTACTTTTCAACTGAGTTTGTAATGGACAAGCACATAACCGGGGAGGGGGCGTGTTGGAATAATTGAGCAATAGTTTAAAATAATCAAGAAAAATCTGTTCCAATAGCTACTTACGTATATTGCTCCTAACTGAGTCCTGTCTGTATCAAATAACTGGTAGTAATGCTGTACAAAGCTGGAACCAATCTGCTCCCAAATAGGCTTGTCTCCCATTCTGAATCCTCAGTCAGAGCCAGCAACTGAAAAAGAAAAAGCAGTGAAAACTGACAGCCCAGGGCAATGAAAGATGTAACAATACAAGTACAATAGGCTGACCAGAATTGTCCAAATTTTTCATTTAGCCATGATTTTCCTCCCCGAGGATTTGAGCATCACACTACAGAGAACTTTTTCCAGTTTACATTGCTGTAGTGCAGCAGCCTGACTGCAGCATATTTAGGCACCAGCATTAAGGCACTCCTTAGTTCATACCATGACACAGAGGAAAATAAAACTATGGCTCTTAAAAGCATTAAAAGTCTGCTCTGTAGCAGTACCCTCCTCCTTTGAGCATTTTTGGCCAACATACAACAACCAAAATTAGAACTCAGAATCCAGAAATGTATCATACAAACTAGTGACATCAAATACAGATGTGAAATTCTCCACGCATTTGAAACAAGCAGCAAACATTCTCAGCACAAATGGTAGAGCATGAGACTCTAAATCTCAGTATCATGGTTTTGAGACCCACACTGGGCAAAAGGATTTGTGTACTGCAGGAAGTTGGACTAGATGACCCCTGTGGTTCCTTCCAACTCTACAATTATACAGTTCTATGATTCTATTAGGGATGCGGGTGGCGCTGTGGGTAAAACCTCAGTGCCTAGGACTTGCTTATCGTAAGGTCGGCAGTTCGAATCCCCACGGCGGGGTGAGCTCCCGTCATTCGGTCCCAGCTCCTGCCCACCTAGCAGTTCGATAGCACCCCTAAGTGCAAGTAGATAACTAGGTACCACTTTATAGTGGGAAGGTAAACGGCGTTTCCGTGTGCTGTGCTGGTGCTGGCTCGCCAGCCGCAGCTTCGTCACGCTGGCCACATGACCCGGAAGTGTCTTCGGACAGCGCTGGCTCCCGGCCTCTTAAGTGAGATGAGCGCACAACCCTAGAGTCAGACATGCCTGGCCCGTACGGGCAGGGGTACCTTTACCTTTACCTATGATTCTATTACCAAGTGTCAACCTGTTGGTGGCCTTCATGCTCACATATGTCACCGAAGCACCTTCAAATACTCATCCTGGCTAACTTGAAGCTGGGGTAAGCTGCCAAAATTGTGCTGTGTTGTAGAAGTACAGTAGTGTGCTCAAAGCTTTCTCTGCCCTGTGTCCTTAAAAGGCTCATATACAGGAGTCACTCTTTTTCCTTTTTTTTTGCAGGCCTTGACAGCGAAGCAAAATCAATTTGTGCCACAACCCTGGCCTCCAAGGAAGAGGACAGGGCCTTCTCTGACATCATGCTGAGCTCAGGGTCAGATGAAACCACAGGGATAGAGCCTCTGCCCTTCTCCACCTCAGCAATCAGCTGGGGCTCATCCCTGCTGCACTGAGTCACATATATACACAAACAGCAGTAATATGTCTCAATGCTTTCTGAATACCTGGAGAAGAAAACTCTCCCTCACGCTGCACTGAATTCAGGCACAAAAAGCAACAGAACTTATTTGGGAGCATCCAAAGCTTCCTTCCACCAGGTCAAATTACCTAGCCCAAAACTGTCTTCTTGGATTTTCCCTGAACTCTAATATTCAGAAGGGAAGGAAGTCTTCCTGGTGCTGTCCTCATACCAAAAGCAAGCTGGAAAGTATATTGGGGGTGGAGGCTATAGCTCTTGAAGGCAGTGTAGAAAAAGAGAGCATTTCTGTGCACACTCCGCTGCCATAGATACTTGTTATATTTGCCCTGCCTATCACAGTTCCTCTGTCTTTTCTATAATGCTGGATATTGTAAAGGAAGGAAGCCAAATAACAGCTGCATTACTGAAATATAGTGCAGTACTCTGGAAATCTGCCCAGCCTAATAGCAAGAACAGAAGGTGACAGTGAACTTGTATGTCCCAATTTTCTATGATAAAGCAGAGCCAAACACAGAAGATCATAGGAGTCCATTCACTATCTATTTGCAAGACTGTTCCAACTCTACAATTCTGTATCACCAATTTGGACATCACTTTCCTTCTGTTGACTTAGATCAACAACTTGCTACAATATAAACTTCAAGGCAAAACTTTAAGAGTGAGGGGGAACTATGCATTCTTCTGAATGGCAGCAAACAGAAACACACCTATTTATCGTGTAAGCAGATCACTAAAGTTGCAAGGTAGATGAACGGAAGATCAAGGTAGATAACTCTCCAAAGAGGATATTATGGTTTGGCTGATTAGCATGGGTAGCCTCAAGCATTTCCTACAAGACCACCAAAGCCATTTAAAGTGCTTGGTAAGAAAAAAGGAGGAGGAGGAGGAGGAGGAGGAGGAGGAGGAGGAGAAGAAGAAGAAGAAGAAGAAGAAGAAGAAGAAGAAGAATAGTAGTAGTAGTAGTAGTAGTAGTAGTAGTAGTAGTAGTAGTAGTAGTTTGGATTTGATATCCTGCCTTTCACTCCCTTTAAGGGGTCTCAAAGCAGCTAACATTCTCCTTTCCCTTCCTCCCCCACAACAAACACTCTGTGAGGTGAGTGGGGCTGAGAGACTTCAAAGAAGTGTGACTGGCCCAAGGTCACCCAGCAGCTGCTTGTGGAGGAGCAGAGACGTGAACCCGGTTCCCCAGATTACAAGACTATTGCTCTTAACCACTACACCACACTGGCTCTCCAATGAAGACTGGCTCTCCGATAAAGGACCAATTATTCTAGCAGGACATGCACAAAACATTTAGATAGGTCTAATGTTGATAAATGTTTGAGGCATAAAAGGAACAAAGTAGAAAGCTAGAGAGATTGATGAGAGAAAGCTCAGGGCAAACAGCTAAACTGTCCAGTGTTTTCTGAGAGCAAGTACACACAGCTTGACTTGCACATTCATTTTAATCTGGGATTAATGTGACCATGGAAACATGGTCAGTCAGTTCTGAGGTGGTGTTCAGAGTTTCTGAATAGACACCTATTCTTTAAAATCCTACATAGATCCAAATTGAGAGCCAGCATGATATTTGTAGGCATTTGGGCAACCAATTAACCAAGCTTTCTCCCACCCTGGCATAGATAAATATCAACATCATCTAAAAATTCAGCAGTAAAGGGAAACCAAGACCCATTGGTAAAGCTAGCACATGGGGTGGGAGTGGGGAACCCACAGGAACCATGAAAGTATCTGAGCAGACTGAAAATAGTATCCTAACTTGTAACTAAAAAAATAATTTCTCTGGGCCAGGGATGGTGAATATGTGGTATTTCAGATGTTGTTGGACTGCAATTCCCATCATCCTTTACCACTGACCATGTTGGCCAATAACATATGGAAAACCACAGGCTTCCCAGCCCTGCTCTAGACAATGCTTTGACAAGCTTCAGTCCATAATAGAAGCAATTTGCTCATCTCTTGCAAAGTAATTGTGCTCCCTTCTTGAATGAAGAGCTTTCCTAATTTATTTTCATTAATCCATGTACCAAACACAATATCCAAGTGTTCTCAACTGCCTCACCTCTGTCAGTCTCTCTTGTCCTCTGTACAGTTGCCAGATAGTTCTAAGATGTTTTAGCTGATTTCTGGGAGCCTGTTACCGGATGGTGTATTAGTTTCTGGTTTAGATTATTGACGTACTTTGTTACTAACTTAATGTGGCTTGCCCACAGCCCTTTGGATAGAAAAAGAAAAGAAAAGAAAAGAAGAAACCTTAATGGTATAAATCTACTATTACTTCTCTTTTTAATTTTGGTTCTTAAATAGCAGTTAAAGGTCAGTTTGCAGAGTAGACCAACAACTTTAACACTTTTCCCTAGGAGCAATGCAGATTGTTATTACTACAATAACTCCTTGATCCTTACCAGGAGGTGGACCCAACATGTCAGGCACTGAAAACATAGAGAAGTCTGATGCTCAGATCTCAAACATAACAGAATTTTTTGTGTTTTTAATTTACAGTCATACTTCAGGTTGCGCGTTTTTGGGTTGTGCATCGCGCCAAACCTGGAAGTACCGGAATGGGTTACTTCCGGGTTTCGGCACTTTGCGCATGCGCAAATGCAGCGCTGCGGGTTGCGAACGTGCCTCCCGCACGGATCACGTTCGCAACCCGAGTGTCCACTGTATATCTGAATTCTAAAAAAAGGTTCTTTTTTCTTTTTTTTACACAAATACAACATACAAAATCACATTGGTCACTTACATGATAATGAAGTGTTACTCTAATATCTAGTGCTTTTTCTCATTATGCAAACACCCATGGCCAGCGATGGGGTACCTGTAGCCCTTCAAATGTTGCTGGATTACAAATCTCATCATTCTTGACTACTGGGTATGCTGCCAGGTTCTGTTGAGAATTGGGAATACAACAACATATGGAGGGCCAGGGGGTTCCCCCAACCCTGAGGTATCTTCAGCTCTCTATGCCTTTGTGGACCAGTTAAGTGCCTCTTCTTACAGTATGATTCTCATTCCCTTCTACGTGTGCATTAACACTTAGGGTTAATATTGCCTTGCATAAAAACACTGGCACCTTTCCTCATCATAAAATCACTTCACAATGTGGTTAAAATACATTTCAGGATTAAATAAAAATGCAACTATGAGAAGCATGCATATCTAGGGTGGGAAATATTTGTGGTTTCTTAGGCCAGACCCTTATCAATACTGATGGGAGAGGGAGGACTACCAACCTGTCAATCACCTGACATCACAACGATATCAGGTGCAAAGTGCTGCTAAAATAAGGTGTTCTTCTCCTTTGTATTAACAGCAGTTTGAATGGAATCCAGCTGAAGTAAGCAGGATTTAACCTAAGTTCATCAGCTGAAAAACAGGTATGCACAACCAATGCATGATTTAACACCGCCCAATAAAAAATGTTACAAGTGATATCAGCTGGTGAGGGGGCTGTGGTCTGGGGGAAATGACCTCACCAGCCAACTTGAATCCCCGGGTGGGTCAAGGTTGGCCTGAGGTTTCCTACCCTTTCTTTACAGCACCAGTAGGTTCTAAACTGCTTTTGAAACTACTATATATGCTTTTGGAGAAAAGGTGGGATGCAAAAGTTATAATAAATAAAATAAGCAGTAACATGTTTGATGCTAATACCCTTCTCAACCTTGCAAATAAATCCACAAACATTAGCTCGCAACATGTTTTACTACCTCTTCTGTTTATTTCTGGGCATGGTAGCATGTGCACTGACTACATATTGTTTGGATCACAGTAATGTGCTATATATGAGGCTGCCTTTAAAGAGCTTTTCAAAACTTCAGCTGGTTCAGAACGCTGTATCTGGGCTCGAGCAGGGCCTCTTACAGGGACTATGCAATACCACAAAAACAATACCTTCACTCACTATCAATTCATTTACAGGAACAATGCAAAAAGCCTGGGACAATATTACTTGAAGGACTGCTATCTCCAGTACGAGCTGACACGAATCTTGAGATCTTCCAAAGAGACCCTTCTCAGTGGCTATACCTAAGCTTTCTCATTCTCTTCCCCAGGGAGACCCATCTAGACCCTCTCTATGACATCCTTCCACTGTAAGGTAAATATATATATATATAAAACCAAAACAGGCATTTAGCTTTTGGATTAGCTATATTTTTAAATTTTTACCTTAACATGTTCAAATATAATTACTGTTTGCTGTTTTATTACTGACTAATTTTATCTGGTCTTATTTTTATTTTATTGTTAGGTTGTGGTTTTCCCCAAAACTACTGTATTTTTATTATTATAAGCCGCCTTGAGTGCTACATGTAGAAAGGCGGGATTTACACTGAAAGAAATAAATAAATAAAAGGAAAAAGAATCAACCTTTATAATGCTTCTGTGCCTGGTTGCCTGGAGGAGATTCATATTCGCCACAGGCGAGTGGCTGTTCTTTCTAAAGAGCAATAGTCCACTCAGTAGAAAACCTCAATCTCTTTCATTCCTAATGGCAGGCAAAAAGAACCACTGTTTTAATACTGCATTAAATTGAGTTAATACTGTATTGTTGATACGATAACAAGAATATAACTTTCAAGGATAAGCACAGGCTAGGGAGAAATTCAGTTTTGTAGATGTATCCATTACTGACTTGAAGCTGTTCTGCTGACATTTTGTTGACTGGAGCGTATGTTCAAGAAAAAAAATCTACTGTTCATTTTCTTTCCTACCAATAGTACATGACATAAGCATCATCTTAAGCACTTGGATTAATCATTGTGACATCCTATAGAATCTACAAATACTTACATTCAAATCTGTATTCATCACAGTCCTATCTACAGATAACTGCATTGTTCCTATGCACTCTCCTCCACCGATTACTCACAATACTATACCCAGTTCCACATTGCACAAGACTAAGGAGGAATGCCTCACTCACTGTGGAGTTTTATCAGTTTCTTGGTTTCATTTGTACTAACAGAAATCATTAAGTAAAATTTGTAAGTTCATTTTTCAATTTTAGGAGAGCACTACATTGCAACACTGAAGGAGGAACACTGCAACATTCATAGCTATTACAGTGGGACCTCGGGTTAAGTACTTAATTCGTTCCGGAGGTCCGTTCTTAACCTGAAACTGTTCTTAACCTGAAGCACTACTTTAGCTAATGGGGCCTCCTGCTGCCACTGCATTGCCGGAGCACAATTTCTCTTCTCATCCTGAAGCAAAGTTCTTAACCTGAAACACTATTTCTGGGTTAGCGGAGTCTGTAACCTGAAGTGTATGTAACCCGAGGTACCATTGTATTTTATATTTAAAAATCCTGCAAGGTCAATAAAATGGCAGAGACACCAATATGGGTTGGGGGTAACAGTTTCTTCATATAAAAAAATCTTTTATTTTGATTAAACACCTAGATGTGCAATCCTGCTCTTCAATGGTATAACAATGAAAAGCACCGCTGCCACAGCATTAATCTATTATATGGATCAGCCAGCTATGTGCAGTTCATAGATTTCATTTATTTTTTAAACATGTTTGTGATTTCTGTCTCTCCAAGATTATAACTACTCAATAAAATTCCAATAAATTTAAACTTTTCTTGAGGGAAATCCACCCTCCTTTTTGAACTCTGAAGAGGTAGACTAAGATGAACCCCTCTGGAAGGCGGTTCCAGAATGTAGGGGCCATGACTAAGAAGGCCATTTCCCTGTATCTATTCTATGGAGGAGTCCCTGGCAATTGTAATGGGGAAGCAGGTTCAGAGAGATGCTGGCATTCTAGATCACTCTGGCCCCCAAACATACATGTTACATACCTATGCCTAGCATACTAGCTCTTGAAATGAACAGTCACTAATATCTTCTTAAAGCAACTACTATTCATTCACTAGTCACCCTTTAAGGCACCTTTTCCAATAATGCCAGTTGCCTCATAAAATTGAGCAGCATATTACAACTGTATCAGGGATTAGGAATATTTTTCCTGTTGAGGGTTGCATTTCATTGGTGTAATATGATGCATGATGGTGGTAGATGGGACCTGAGCCAAAAGTGGGCAGAACATGGTGAACTTGGTCACACAGTCAAGCCAGGCACATCTCTACCTGTCCCACACTTGATGTCACATATGATAGACGTGGGGCAAGTGAACACAGTTGGAAGAAAACAGTATTGCAGAGCAAATTTGGCACACTGGCTGCAAGTTCTCCACCCCTGATTTATAGGAATACATTTTATTTCAATGCTTTACTTGTCATTCTAACAGTGATGATCAGCTGACTGCTGCAGTTAGATGGTATATACCTCAATAGACTAGAAAAGCCTTCCGCAAAATGATGCCATTCAAAGACTGTTAAACACCAATGTGATGCCCTTCAGAAGCAGTACCTATCTTTCTTAACTACTAGGCATGCAAGCTGGGAGTCCAATATGCAGGGCACTAGGCTAGAGAACGCTGACCTAAAATATCTCATATATCTTCCGCACCTTTAAGAATTCTCACATATCTGCTTGCTTCCTACCCCCATTCAATAAAAAAATCAAACATCTCAATATCTTGGATCCTAGAAAACTGGTGGCAATTTCTAGGCACTTGATGGGGGGGGGTTGAGATTTATATACCAGCTTTATTTCATCATGGAAGGCAACATACACGGTGGTCTCTTATCAAGGGTCTTACTAGACAAGACTGTTCTCTCATAAGCTCTCAAGGCCTTGGGACAACACTCTTCAAATCACTTAACTTTTCTCATTTTCCAGCAGATAATAACTAATGTCAATCTACCTTGGATTTCATTTACTTGGATACTTTTGTATCATACATAGTTTTTGTCACCTTAGTTTTTTCTTTTACAATTACTTAATAATTAATCTTAAACAGAAAAATTCCTGATATTAATACCCAGGTCAAAATAATATTCTTTTCTTGCTCAGAAAATTATTCAAACCTGTCAATTCTCAAATTTAATTTCTGATCATGAGATTTATTAAAAAACCACCTTCAGGGATTTCATCAGGTCAGTCCAATGAATGGATCAGTCTTACTACCAGGCTTGGGAGTTCAAAAACAAATGACTACACTTTTGTTATTTACCTGTAGTTTTCGATATATGCTTTGTCACAGGCAACTGGAGGTAGCCCTCAGAGACCGTCAGCGAACCCCTTTAGTACATTCACTGAGAAGAAACTTCCACTCAGGTAGGTGGGACTAGGATTGCAGCCTAAGTTTTAATGAACCACTTCCTTTCAAACAAATTTCGACGTGTAGGGCCTTAACGTTTTTGACAAACTCCTACCAAAACCTATTGAATATCAGGCATTGACCGATTGTAAAAAGGACGTGTTGGAGCAAACCCTGTCCGAATTGCAATTAACAAATATAAATTTGGGGAGAGGGAGCTCTTTGCCCAAGGCCTCAAACTTTCAAACAGTGCGCTCCCGGTGTATCCAAATAAGAATCAAGAAGCAGGTAACGGAGAAAGCGCACACGTGGGAAAGGGCGGACACATTCACACATGCACACCCACATGGGTTTATCACCCCCCCAAATGCGTGGAGAGTCTTACACGATCTCATGCTATTAATCACTAGCAAACAGGGAGGGGAAGGAGAAGCAACAGAATTCAGTGGTAACTCAGGAACACACCCTTATCCTCGCCCTTCCCCAACTCCTAAGGCCTCGAAGCAGCCGAAGACAGAGGCGGGCGGGCGGGCCGGCAAACAGGCGGACAGCGCCCAGGCCCAGCATAGGAGTTTGAGAGGCGGGAAAGAAGCCCCGCTGCTTCTATGTCTTTCACTTCAGGTTTCCCCCTCAGGCGCCTCGCAGTACTCACCTCGCAAGCTCCCCCTCGGCTAATGGCGGCGGCGGCGGCGGCGGCGGCAGCAGAGGCGGCGGCCCCGAGTGCGGCCCGAACCCACTCAGCGCTCCCTCTCTCCGCGCTTCGCCCGCCCTCCCCGCCTCTTCCGGCCACGCCCTCTGGCGCGCGCGCGCCGGCCATGCTGGGAAAGAGAGTTCCACCCGCAGCCCTTCGACTCCGGGACGCCTCTGAAAAAGGAGGAGCACTACAACTCCCAGCATACAACGCGCGGCAGGTTCTCCGGGCAAAGCATTGTGGGGGGTTATTTTGTTTTAAAACGGTTTGCGCACGCAAAAAACCGGAGGGCGACGCCCTTCTGAAGCACCAAATTTACTTTATTTGACTTATATACCGCCCTTCAACGTAAGATCTCAGGGCGGTTCACACGATAAATCTGCGGGATGCAGGCAGGATAGCTTTGCTGAGAGCGAATACCTTCTGTATCATACATTCTGCCACATGCAGCATGGGGTTAATGGCATATGCCGTGCCTACAGGATGACCCGCATCCATCTCTGGCAATCTCCCGCCGCATAGGATCAGGGATGGGAACATCTCCGCCGAGCATACTGGACAGCAACTGTCAGCCAGAGCAGACGCACACTATGTCATAGTAGTTCAGCAATGGCAGCTTAATATGTTCAGACAAGGTGAACAGTGCTTTATTTGCTCCACAAACAATGCCTGTATTTCATCTGTCACCTGGAGAACTAGAATAATAGTATAATAATAATTAAAAACTTTGCTTGTGTTAAATGGAGTAAAGGCATTTGTCGAAATTGATCTTCCCAACACATTTGCAAGTATATTGTTAGAATTATGGAAGTGAACCACTTGAAGTAACAACTACCACCTTTGTTAACTTGGTGCCCTCCAGTTGTTGGACTGCAGCTCCCATCAGTCCTAACTAGTATACTAAGACTGATGGGAGATACAGTCCAGCAACATCTAGGGGGCACCAGGTTGGCAAAGGAAGCATTAATGAACCTATGCTGTACAGACAACATTATGTTTATCTGTGGTGGGATCCACCACATAATGTTTAGTAACACCACAACTTTAATTAAACCAAAGGTAGGGCTGGCCTTAGAAAAAAGTGGCTGACTTTGTTGCAGGGGGTAGCAGACATAGCTGTCAACAGTCCACAAATAATAAGCCTCCTAGAGCGAAATATACATCAGGAGGCTTTGTTTGGTCAGAATTGAGTATACACTTCTAGAGTTACTGCTAAATACATTACTTCTGGTAAATGAGCCACTATAGCTGCTAGAGGGGTGTAAAAATTGTGTCCCGTGCTTTTTCGTCTACCCATGTACTATTTGAATCCAAAGGGGCACATAGGCTGCCAGATGTGAAATTTATATAGCTGCAAAGGCTGAGGCTGCTGAAGAAGCTAGAGATCACATTGGCTGGGAGTCCTGGAAGACCTGCTCTACCTGGCCTGGGAGAGTGAGACTTGACTCCAGCTACAAAAGCTGAGGCTGCTAAACAGACTCTCAGGCTGGGGTATTATTTTGTGGGGGTTGCTGCTTTTGTGTTGTTGTTTTTGTATCTTTATTTTTGATTTTGTTGTGATTTATGTGGAAATTATTGAGTTTGGTTTTGTATTTTTAATGCTTAATTTATTGTTTATGACTACATTTGTTATGTTGTAGCTATGTATTTTTTTCATATTGTATGCTGCCATGACCATGATTTGGACTGTGAAAATGGAATTATGTGTGTATTTATCCTTGTGCCTTCTGAGCCCTCTCACCATCAGCAGAGAGCAGCCGTAGTGGTGTTATCTTCCACCTGCACTCAGCCTACATCTCATATTTGTATAAAGCAGAGATGGGTCCAGGTACCAAAAGGCTGTTTGTGACAGGGAAACGAACAGCAGAGAGAGAGAGAAAAGCCAAACCCTGCCACCTTCCTGCGAAGGGGAGAGGGCAAAAATGCTAGCACTTGACCTAAGAGCTGCCTAACCATCTCTAACCAGCTCTAAGATTCTATGATTCTATATGGATGCTTTAGCTGAGATTCCTGCATTGCGGAGAGTTGGACTAGATGACCCTTGGGTCTCTTCCAGCTCTAAGATTCTATTATCTTGGCATGCCTAGCAGCTTTGCTGCTACAAAAGCAACAGCAAAGATGCTGAGGCTAACAGGATGTCTACCTTATCTCCCTGTTCCTCCTATGTACTGGTAGTTAAGTCCTGCAACTCTGTGAAGGGGAGACAAGAAGGACAAAAAAGCGAAAATGTATGGTGTGGGAGGTAGAGCAGGCTGGGAAAGGGGCACAAAGCACAGGCACTTGGCAACTGTGCCATGTGCCAGCCCCTTCTCCCTTACTTAGAAGCAAGCCTCCCTGAATTTAATGGGGCTTCCAGCCAATAATGCTTACATAGGGCTGTAGGCTTTGTTATGGCTAGATTCAGATTCTTTTGAAAGAACAGAGGTTAGCGGCTCATTTTATTACATTGCTGTTTCCCATCTGTCCTCCATTATAGAACCCTAAGGACTCTAATGTGGACTTCTGGGCACCGACTGACCAGACTCAGAACTCCTTCATTTTAGCAAACCCCTCATGGTTTCAGTCAATGACTGGGATCCTGATCCATGGCAATACAGGACTCTGAGGCTACCCATGTAGTCCAAGCAGAGGCCAAACATATGTTATAGGAGGGTAGAAACCTTAGACACTATGCATGTAAAAGTACAGGAACACCGTTCACAAAAATGTTGTCTGAATGTCCAGCATAAATGTAATCAGAAAAATGAAAATCCAGTATAGCTGCAAGTCAATTAGAAACACCAAGTCAGGCAAGAAGATCCATTATTCCACCATACACAAAAAAATATGACACATCACTAGGTGTCAGTTCACATTTGAGAAAGAAAAATGATGAAATCATATTAAGAGTTATGTGGAGCCTGGAAAAAGAGACTTGTATATCAACCTGTTCTGATTAGCAGAAAGAAAAAAATACATGTGTCAGTTGCAACCATACGTACTCTTCATCACCTTGTCGTGGTGAATGGGCTTGCACATTCCTATGACCCTTGTGAGCGAAGCCGTCAGGAGTCTTGTACTTCCAGCAGGGTCAACTAAGATAAGGTCAAGGGGAAGGTGCTAGACAAAGAATGAGCCAAGAAGTCCTCAATGGCAGAACAGGCAGAAGATAACAAGCAGTACAGTGGTGCCCCGCAAGAAGGAAAACCCACTAGACGAAATGGTTTTCCGTTTTGGAGGCGCTTCGCAAAACGAATTTCTCTATGGGCTTGCTTCGCAAGACGAAAATGTCTTGCGAGTTCCTGCGGGGTTTTTTTCCTCCCCCCCCCCTTTTTCTAAGCCTCTAAGCCGCTTATCAGCTGATCCGCTAAGCCGCTAATCCGCTAATCCGTCAATGGGTTTGCTTCGCAAGACGAAAAAACCGCTAGACGAAGAGAGTCGCGGAACGGATTCTTTTCGTCTTGCGAGGCACCACTGTATGTTACAAGGGTTGTGAAGGCGGATGAAGGCTGCAGCAGATAAGAATCTACCAGTCGTCGTGATACTCATGCCATCAGAATAGAGCTTTACTGCAAAGATTGTTTGTTGGTCAGCGTGCACTGATCTACACACATAAAGCAAATTCACACACAGGCGTCTTCCAAAAATCCATCCCAGATAAGAATGGCTTTCCAAGTGAACCATTCACAGTGGGATCAGGTGTTAAACAGGCTTGTGTTATCATCCCAACTCTACTTACTATTTTCATCGCCATGATCCTACACTTTGTTGAAGTGAAACGCCCCACTGGAGTAAAAATCATATATCAAACAGATGGGAAGCTCTTTAATCTGAGTATGCTGAAAGAAAAAGAGTAAGGTTACCATAACTTCTGTCATAGAGCTTCAGTATGTAACATGTGCACACTCAGAGAATGACCTCCAAACCATCCTAAATATCTTCAGAGAAGCTTACAAAAAGCTTGGCCTATTGCTCAACATCCAAAAAACCAAAGTGTTGCACCAACAAGCACAAAACAACCCCTCTGCAGCGCCACAAATCAAACTCATTGGTGTAACGTTGGAAAGTGCTGAACACTTCTCCTACCTGGACAGTTATCTTTTCACAAGAGCCGACATTGATGCCGAAATCCAGCATCGCCTGAGCTCTGTGAGTGCAGCTTTCTCCTGATTGAAGTACAGAGTGTTTGAGAACCAGGACATTCGTAGGGGAACCAAAATGCTTGTTTACAAACCTATTGTACTACCAACCTTACTGTATGAACTTATAAACGCCATCTCCAATTCCTCAAAATCCAGCAGGAAGACAGGCAACTAATGCCAGTGTACTGAAAGAAGCAAAGATCACCAGTGTCAAAACAATGATTCTTCAGCATCAACTTTTTGAAATGGTCATGTTGTTTGGATGCCTGATTATCGTCTTCCAAATCAACTACTCTATTCCAAAGCGTAATGCTGATGGTAAACAAAAGAGTTTTAAAGACTCTTTCAAGGCAAATCTTTAAAAATGTAGTTTAAACACCAACAATTGGGAAACACTGGCCTGTTTGTGCTCCAACTGGAGAACAGCCTTTACCAAAGGTGTCATGGACTTTGAAGACGCTCAGACTCAGGATGAAATTGAGAAACGTGCTCAGAGGAAGGCATGTTTGGCAAACCCTCACCATGATCAACTCCCATCCCAAAACCTATGTCCCCACTGTGGAAGGACATGTGGATTCAAAACGGACTCACGGTTATGACCATGTTCATGGAAGACAATCTTACTCAGCTACAAGTGATCACCAAAGAAGAAGACCTTGCAAATAAAAGTCTCTTAACCAAGTGAGATAGAAAACAAAACACTGAAATGTGTTTAATCAAAGCAGAAACAAGCAAATGCCATGGAGTAGGTGGAGGAAGAAAGAACTATTAGATGTTACAGACAAATTACAGACTGCAGTACTGTATAACAAAAACAAAATATATTTTATTCAAATTAAGCATATTTGCTAGCACCTCAGGATAACCAGTAAACTAGAACAGTCCAACAGATAACCAGTCCAGTAATCCAAGCAACTGAACGTATTTTAGTGCATAATGATGGTAGAAAAGTACCACGACTTGTCACAACACACTTTTGAAACACTCTCAGCCAGCTAGAATGCACCGTCTATTTACAAAGAAAGAAAACTAGTGTGCTGCTTAAGGTCTCAACAGATGCATACAGAGCAAAATGCAAGCTGTGTGGCCAAACTTGACCTAAGCACAACACATGGCAGTAAAATTGTCTGTAGTTTTCTTCCCCACTTCAGAAGTATGGGGGGGGGCAGCACAGAAATCTGCTAAGATTGGAAAAAGAAGATAGTTATTAAAAAAAAAAAATTAGTTACAAGCTGAATCATGTTCTAGCAACTTCTAGTCAAATAATTTGATACAGTCTACTATCTTGTTCAAACAACAGACCAATTCCCCAATGGCTACAGCAGAACATCCATGAAATCCAATGAGGTTAGAGTTTATGGTGTGCTGCTGCCTCCTGCAATAAACTGCGGAGTCAATTACACCAAGAATTGAACATGTCTTACGACCTACAGTATATACAGTCAGACGAACAAGGGACATGTAAGAAATAGGTTTTCTTTATGGTATTTTTTCAAGCTTTTTAATTGTTTGAGGGAATAATCTCCCCCTCTCCATTTTTAAAAAAATATTTTCTTCATTGCTTTTACTGTTATTGGTATATACAACGTATATAAGCAATACAAGCTTGTGGTTTCTATTTGAGATTTGTTATATAAAATATAAAAAATACTGTAACAAAAAAGAAAGAGGAAAAAAAATGGGGCAGATGGCCATTCTGACACTAGCCAATCCCTGCCAGTCACAATAGTTTCAACCAAAGGTATTTTTACACTTGAAAATACAAGCCAATCTACATGCCTACAGTTGTGATTTTTAGTTATGGGTTTGATAAACTCAAAAACTCTAGCTATTGCATTGTGTTTTTCTTTCTTTCTTTGTGAAATGAGATGTTCTGGCATTCTCTGCATAGCCATGCAGAGTACACAGACCGTTGGGGACTCTTATTTGAAGTATATCATCAACCACACTGAATACAATAATCAGAAGCATCTATTTGGTGCTACACAGACATACAAATATTGGTGGGGTCTCAACATCTATTTCTGACAAAAGTGAATCAGGCCATAGGGCAGGCTGCTCTCTAATCTCTTTCCATCTTCATATCCATGGAGATGCAAACTGGCTCATAAATATCTGAAAAGTACAAGTGTATCTCACAAATTTATCAGTCCATGGTTGTGATATTAACATCTTCCAGGTTCTTAACAGAGAGTGTTAGAATGCTAATTTATTTAGAAGTATGAAAAGTTTGCAAAGCCACTGTAACTTAACCTCATTCCTCTTATGCTAGCCAGATTGCATCCCAGTATATTATATGTGAAAAGGAAATAAACCACACAATACTGGTTTACACAAGAGAATATTGAATCATTGCTGAAGTAAAAGAAGCAGTTGTTGAATGCCATGATGGGCAGGGAGTCATCCAACTATGGCATGGCCATAATAATCCCTTGAAACTAGAAACCGAAAAAGGGCAAAACACCAAATATAACTGCATCCTAGGAATACAGACTCCAGTTGCCCTCTTTAATGATTAAGAATGAACTTGGCATCAAAAATGGCATACTCCATATCAGTAGTTTGTGGGTGGGGGATGACAACCCACATTTTTTCTCTCTCTCTCTTTCCATAAAGAGAAACAAACAAAATCCACTGATGGCCATGGTTTCTAAGGCGTTGATCACCAAGACATTTACTGCAGAATAATCATAGGAAAGTGCCATGACTTTCACTAGACTATTCCAGAGTAAATGATTTACAACCCGAGTGTGCTTGTCTAGAAAGTAACTGTTATTGTTCCTCAAAATTAGCTTTGCACTAAATTTAATCCCACTGGTGACAGAAGCTCATAGCCCTACACCCGCCCACTTAATGGAAACATCCAGCTTTATTAGAGACATTTTCCCAGCAATGCTAAAAATGGACCAGCTCGCACAGAATCAACATTACTGAGAGTACCAAAGCAGCTGCTGTCTGCTACTGTGCTTTGAACAGGACATAATACGAGTAGAGCATCAGCTGATAACCAGTAATCCAAACGGTACCCATCTTTTTATGTATATAAAAATATTGTTATAGCCAACTCCTGGTGGGTACTTCTCACAGAAAAACATGTAAAAAGTGAGTGTGTGGGTCCAGTTAAGTGTGGGCCTGCTCACACACCACCCTGGGCTTCCTGACAGGAGAAGGAAATGTTGTCAGTACATAGTCAAGAACTGGTGATTTGCCTGTCACAGTGTAGACCTGACTGAAAGGGACCAAAAATGTATCTTGGGCAGCAATACCACACCAAGCTGTGGAGCACCATTTGTCCTTGCTACAACTGCTTGCCTGCCTGCCTCCACCCACCCACGCACCCCCTTCGTCCTGTTTGGGCATTTCTTGCCACTTCTGTTTGCAAACAATACCACACAGGTCGATTTGTGCTCGGTCCCCTGCCCTACATGAAACAAGCAAATTGAAGAGCAGGACCCCAATCCTAAGGAGGGCATGTATGTCTCAGAGACCATGGCGCTTGCGAGCCACCCCTCCCATGCTGGCAGCATGCAGCAGGCGGTCCTTCTCCCGGATCTCCTCCCGGAGTTGGGCTTCGGACAGGCGCAGGCGGCGGATGCTGCCCTTCATCTCCTTCATCTTCACCTCCAGCAGAGCAATGATGTCCCGCTGCTCGTTCAGTTTGCGCAGCAACTCCTCCGACGTGGTACCCGACGACAGTGAGTAGGAGTGGTCTGGCGGGCTGTCCACCAATGGCCCGTTATCTGTAAGGAATGCCAGGCTAACAGGGCCCCCGATCATTGCCCCGGGGCCTCCCAACATCGCCCCTGGGGCCCCCAGCATCGTCCCAGGACCTCCCAGCTCCACCTGCACGGTCAGGTCCATAGGCTTCACATCATCTCCTGCGCCTCCTCCCCGGGGCACACCTTGCCCAGCCGCGGCGGCGGCGGCAGCTCCCTCCTGCAAAGCGAGCAAGACCGCGGCTTGCGCGGCGGCGACCGCGGGCGCCTGGGGAGGCGCGGGGGCGTGGCGTGCGCGCCGGTTCCCACGGGCGCCCTTGCGCTCGTTGACGCCCCGCAAGGGGAAGATGGTGGGCACCCGCACCAGGTAGGACTTGCGCCCGCCGGGGAAGTGCTCGGAGCAGACGCGGTGGCCCGTCGTGGGCTGGAAAGTGCTGAAGCATCCGCTCACTCCGGCCCGCGACACATTTTTCAGCCAAAGGCGGCGCAGCTCCGCGTCCTTCGGGAAGGTGTAGAAGTGAAGCGCCTTGTCTCGGTGCGAGTTGTTGTAGCAGCCTGGCACGCAGCACGTGAACCCGGGCATGGTCTGTGTGGTGTTTCGCTGCGCCCTCCTCCTTTCCCTCGGCGGGCCGAGGCAGCCGGGACTACAGATCCCACAAGGCCTCCCGATGCCGAGTCCCAACGACAAGGCGAGCCTCCTCCGCCACCGCCACAGTAGACCGCTCTCCGCAACAGCGCCACAGGAAACGGAACTACCCGCCCCACAAAGCACCGCGCCGCCGCCGGAACTACGTTTCCCACAAGGCACCACTGGGCGGGGCAGCAACGGGAGTGTTTAACTTGGCCACAGAAGAGCGGGAGAGAAAGCGGGCTGGGGATTCCACGCGCGCTCTCCAGCTTCCCACAATCCTCCGCGAGCCCCACAACTTTTTTGGAAGGTGGCTGGAGGCTTTATGAGGCAATAAATAAATATAAATAGTTGGCCTTTGTTTTGGCTTGTGCTGTAATAATATTTGTTAGTCTTTAAGGTGCCCCAGGACTTCTTATTTGTTTGCTGCAGCAGACTAACAAGGCTCCTCGCTGGAATTTATTTCGAGTCCTACTGTGCATGCTTACCTGGGAGTAAATACAATTGAAGCCAATGGATCTTGCGTCTGAGTAGACGTGGGTAGCATGGCAGCCTGGACTGCGTTCACACGACACTGCTAAAGTACATTCTTTACTTCACATGTATTCTGGGCACTGCAGTTTACCCTTAGAGTTTCAATTCCCAGCCTGAGAGACGGTGTGGTGGTTACTAGGACCTGGAAGATCAGGGTTCTAATCCCTACGCAGCCATAAAGGTAAATCACTTTCAGTGTTATAAAAAATTAGGTTGTACACACATAGCAGACACACATTCCACAGAAAACCAATCTTTCACCCATCAACATTTAGGAAATATTCCCTGAGAAAAATTACACTTTATTTTAGCACATAGAACAATCCCAAAAAGCCGTCTTAGCTCTCCTAAATCTGTAGAAGGAAATATCTTGGAGAAACTTTTCCCAACAGTCATTTCACTTTCAAATCCTGACTTAAGGGCATATTTTGTGTATGAATGGGGTAGGCCTGTGCATTTTTAAAAATGCATTTCTATACTGCTGCTTAATGATGTGAATGTGGATACACCCTAGAAATTAACTGCTAGGATTTTGGTTATTTGTGGAATGAAGGGATAATGCAAGCTGTAAAGGAATTCCTGGGCTGGGGTATTCATACCAGTCTAGCTGGCTGGGTGAACAGCAAACCTGTTAGCATGACAAAAAAAGGTGTTAATAAGACATCAGAGAAGGATCCTTTGCCCTGGGGAGTCAGATGTCATAAAGGTTCCTGGGGTAACTGTGTGTTTGAGTGGATAGGAAAAGGGAGTTTTGAAGCAGGGATTCCTGGGAAGAAGAAGGAGGAAGAAGGGCTGAAAGCCATCTTGGCCAGGCAGAGGAAGGGTTGCTTGCAATGCCATAGACCATGCTGTAAGATCTTGACTCCCTCCATGCAGACTGAAGGTGTAAATAGGTGAATAAACCATGTTTCTTAAAGCACAACAGTCTCTGCTGTGTCTTCTATTATCCAAAGGAACACAGACCCTGTGTGTGTGCCTGAGAACCCATGGGCTATTGCCATCACTCAACAGAGAGAAGAAGAGGAGTTTGGATTTGATATCCCGCTTTATCACTACCCGAAGCGGTCTCAAAGCGGCTAACAATCTCCTTTTCCCTTCCTCCCCCACAACAAACACTCCCTTGAGGTGAGTGGGGCTGAGAGACTTCAAAGAAGTGTGACTAGCCCAAGGTCATCCAGCAGATGCATGTGGAGGAGCGGAGACATGAACCTGGTTCACCAGATTACGAGTCTACCACTCTACCACACTGGCTCTTTTGTAACAATATTAAAAGGCACAATAATATAAAAAATAAAAACTATTACATATTTAAAATTAAAAGCACAATGTAACAGAATATAATGCAGATGCAACAGGCCAAAAAAGAACCAGAAGTGAAATTACATATATGCAAGTACCTTATTAACTGCCCATACTTTTGTGCTTTTAGCACTTTTAATTAATTGGCTGTGTATACACTATACCTTTTAAGCAGATTTGAAGAACATTATTTACATCAAAGAATCCTGGGCACTTGTAGTTTGTTGAAGGTTGCTGAGAATTACCTCAGTGAGGACTAAATTGCAGTGCCCACAATTCTTTGTAGGAAATAATGTGTTTCGAACTACAGCACAAGTTTTTGTGCACTGAAATCCACTTCATCAGATTCAGTAATCTTCAACTGGCATGCATGCATACACCCACAACCACCCCCACACAAAGGTATGTGAGGGAAATGTAAAGGTTAAGAGTTAAATAGCAATGAAATACAAAAGGCACCAAGCTGTACATCATACATTTAAACCATATTTCTTTCCCCAAAAGAATCATGGGAACTATAGTTTACCCCTCACAAAGCTACAGTTCCCAGCACTCTTAGCAAACTACTGTTCATAGAATTCCTTGGGGGATAATAGTGTGCTTTGAATGTATTGTGTGTATGCAGCAAATATCAACATGGCTGCAAAAGAAGTACAGTGGTACCTCAGGTTAAGAACGTAATTCGTTCTGGAGGTCTGTTCTTAACCTGAAACTGTTCTTAACCTGAAGCACCACTTTAGCTAATGGGGCCTCCCGTTGCCGCTGCGCCGCCGCTGCACAATTTCTGTTCTCATCCTGAAGCAAAGTTCTTAACCCGAGGTAATATTTGTGGGTTAGCAGAGTCTGTAACCTGAAGCGTATATAACCTGAAGCTTATGTAACCCGAGGTACCACTGTACTGGCCTTTCAGTTCATTTTCTGTGGGTTAACCCTTTTACAGACATGTTTTCATATATTGAGGCTTACTCTAGATAGTAGTGATTCTGGATTTATACTATTCTAAAATATCCCACGCTGAACTTCATACACGCAAGAACTTACGTTGCACCACTCTGTAAGTTACAGAAATATGAATATTTATTATTAGGGCACAGCCAAGTGCTAGCCTACCATATTGTCTCAGTGTTTGATCCTAGGATGGGAGACCTGTGAGTGGCCCTTCAGATATTGCTGACCAACGATCAGGGCTAACTGGAGTCATAGTCCAACAACATCTGCAGAGCCACGCGTTCTGCATCCTTGGTTTATTCATTACAGTAGTTCCAGGAATGCTGTAAATCTAGACATCCTTCTATTTCTCAGCCTTAAATAATCAGATTAGGGAAACGGGGTGAGCGGAAGTATGTGTTGGCATAGAATGCGCCCATGTGAACTTTGAGCTCTACAGGTGCATCCACGTACCGGGTTTTATTCGCTCTGTACAGTATAGGATCAGGGAGGGCGCATGCAACAGTAACAGACAAAGGAGTCTCCGCTGTTGCTACTTTCAACGGCAGAACTACATCTCCCAGCAACCAATGCGAGAGGCGACGACCCGGTCGTGGGCCGAAGCGAGGAATTATCGCGAGACTCTCTCAGCTGATGCCGCTTGAATCCCTGAGCGGGAGAGAAAGAAGCGGGCTTCGGCAGCCATTTGAGTCTCGCGCCTGCCGGCCGGTGGCCGTTTGCACTATGCGAGAGACTCGCCTCAGCGGCCGCCTGTCGGCAACTAAAACGCAGAAAGAGGCAGCCATGGCTACTCGGAGGAGGTCGCGCGAGGAGAAGCTGGAGACCCCACGGCGCCTGAGGCGGTCTCTGCGGTTGGAGATGAAGGTAAGATGAAGGTACCGGGCGGGGCAGCACGGACCCTAATTATCAGTTATAACAATTTTTTTTATCTCGCCTTTTCAGGATACGTATCTTTCCGAGCAGCATCCATGCACTTTTAAAAATGCACGCATGTGAAACAATAAACATTTAGTAAGTCACAGGGATCTCAAGAGTTGGCCCTGAGGTCTAACAGGAGCAGACTCTGGTGATTTCTTCTTGCCCTTCTTCATCTCCTTTACAGACGAGCTGGTTTTTGTTTTATTTTTACTTCTTAGGTGTATATTCTACTATTATTGTAGTATATCCTTCTCCCCCCCTCCAAGGAACTCAGGGCTACAAAGACCGTTCTGACGGCATTACCGTTTTATCCTCAAAATAGCCCTGTGAGGTATGTTAGGGTGAGATACAGCATTTTGTCCGTAATCACTCCAGTAAGCTTCATGGCTGATAGGGGATCTGAACCTCCTCTTGGGCTGTACATGCACCATACATTTAAAACAGTCCCCCCCCCAACCATGGGTCTCCAGTTGTTTATAGACTACAGTGCCCATAATCCCTGACCACTGGTCCTGCTAGCTAGGGATGATGGTAGTAGTCATCTGTAAACAGTTGGCGATCCAGTAAAAACAGTGTTTCCTGTTTGGGAAACACTGATTTAAAGCATGGTCGTCCCCACCTCCCAAGCTTGGGAAGTGTAGTTCACCCTTAACAGAGCTACTGCGAACAGTTTCCAGAATTCCTTGTGATGGCAGAAATGTGCTTTAAATGTATGGTGTGTACACAGCCCTTAGGCTGGTGCTCTTAACTGCTATATCACCTAGGTTGCTGAAGGAAATGGCATAACTTTGCAGCAGCCTGTTCCTAATGTGGTTACTTTACTCATAAATTAAGCCCTACATAGGTGTTGCAAGAGTGGGGCCGGCTCCTGTGCTGAGCTTCTGTCATCACTTGAAAGAAGGGCACTTTTCACATACATACAAATTATAACTGAATCATAAACTAGAGTTTAAAATGAGGTTGTAATCTTAAGTCTGCTTTCTTGAATGTTTGCTAAAATCAAATGAAGGTATTAGTGAGTCATGTGTTTCATTTAAGTCCTCTTGGTGCTTACAAATTTATTAATTTATTACAAATTTATTAATATAAAATAAAATCCATTTTTTAAAAAAAGCATACTCTAGTATAAACCAGCTATGTACAATAGAAATCTGAACTATAGAGAACAGCTTGTTCTCTCTCATCAGTCTCAAAACAGGATTCAGGTAGCTGTTCAAAAGTTCCATACTCTCCCTGGGATTAGTAGGCAGACAGGAAAGGTAGAACTACTTGTCATCAGCATTTGGTGGCAGTGCAAACCATTATTTCCCCTAATGGCTTCATGTAGATTTTGAAGAGCTTGGTGGTATGATGAACTCTTGAAGCACCTCACAAGCCAGAGGACACAAGGTAGAGAGAACACACCCACCCACCACTGCACTACCTTCATCAGCATTACATCAGGGTCTTCTATGTAAATAAATAAAATGTTTGGGGGGGTTTTAATATGAGTATTTTACTTCATAAAAACAACCTCTAGTCAGTCTGCGCAGTAACTATCAGACCTTACTTGAACCTATCAGTCATGGACATTTCATGTTTGTTTATTTCTGTGGGACTGGGGTTGGACCCAAAGCAGAGAAAAGCAGAAATGAGCAACACTGAAAAGAAGAGCAGAAGACAGAGTTGTCCGTTGCTCAGGTTCTTGTATTCCCATACTTAACCTCATTGTAATGGCTGCTGTTCAAAAGAAAGATTGTATATGGGAATCATTAAAGACATTCCCTCAGGAGGTGAAACAGTTTTCAAAAGCATATGCACTGACATGGAGGATCTGGTTTCTAAACGTGAAACAACAATAATACTCGGTTATAAATTAACAGATTTAATGTTCACATTTGTACTATTGTTTAGGAAATATCTGAAGAAGTAATCAATGGAAAACTTGATTTAGATCAATGGCTTATATTGGCCTTTTTCTTGCTGGTTTAAAGCACTTTGATTTAAATCCATTCAATCTAAGACATGCCCTTAGAATTCTGTTGTAACATAGAAGTGTGCTACCTGGCTTCAGGAGTGCCTTTTATCTCCCCAGGAGAGACCCTTCAGATCCATGGCCTATCAAAGATCTGGTGCCTCTATTTATACGGATCCAGTAACACCTCGAACTCTATTCAGGAAGGTTCTGGAGACCCGTAAGTAGGGGATAGAAGAATGTCTTTGGTGCTGTTGAGTAGAGGGAAGGGGCAGTCATAGGAAACAGCATTATACCAATAGACAATTGGTCCTATTAGTTCAATACAATTACTGATTGGCAACAGCTCCTCAGGGATGAAGAAGAATTCTGGTCCTTCCTGGAAATGTTGGGGATTGAACCTAGGACCTTCTGTATAAAACCTTCTACCACTGACTTCGGAAGTATGGGTTTTTTGGTAAAGCTGCTACAGTATGTCCCAAAACTAGAAGACAATTGTTACTCCTCCAAACAACAGGGACAAAGTGTCATTTATATAAGTGTCAAAGCAAGTGAGGAGTAACCCACTTCAGTACAGTATACCATTCATCCTCTGAGAATAAATCTTCACATTAAGTTCAGTCTCTTGATGCATTTCTGAAACTAATATAAGTCTAATAAATTGAACATATCTGTCTGCCACTTTAAATATTCATTTAAAAAGTTTGTTTTGCACAATGCTATTTTGAGCATGGTGTAAAGGACAAAGTCTTTTTTATGGTCACAGTCCAGTTAAATCTCTCTTGTCTATGGCAGTGTTACAGTCATTATTCTCTGCTTTAAAAGTGCAGTTAGACATATTTTTCCCACTCATCTTCTTGCTGCAATTTTAATTTGCTTGGAGTTCCATTAGAAATACAATTTGTCCATGTATTCTTTTAACAGAGCCAATAGTCTCCCCTCTTGTTCCTGAAAAACCTGATTCCCCCAAACCAGTGGAGACAGAAGTCCAAGCTCCTTTGCAGAGTGTACCCTGCAGGTAACTAAACATGATTAAGGCTGCAATCCTAAGCATATTTCTTTGTAAAATTCTTTTGAAAACCTGTAAATTTTGGCCAGGTTGTTTTCTTGTGTTCTTTCAGTACGTTATATTGTGCTCACTGACATTACGTAATGGAACCAACATGTAGAAGTTTGAGGAATGACTATTCAGTTTGTAAGGGATGATGTGATGGATGCCGAAACGTTGAATAGCTGTTGAATGGTTGCTTTAGGCAAGTGGGGGCTGGAAGTTAACTTGCTTTGCTACTGGAAGAGGACCAATTTGAATCAACCAGCCATTTATAACAACAGAAGTTTTAAGGCAGGGATGAGGAACCTGTGGCCCTTCAGAAGTTGTGTTGGACTTAAGTTCCCACCAGTGTGGTCAGGAATGATGGCAGTTGTATTTCAAGAGTTGTTGTCTAACAGCATCTGGAGGGACACAGCCTGTCAAACTCTACTTAAAGAGGTAATGGGGGAAAATATTTTCAGAAGCTTAATAACAACCCCACTGCTTATGTGGCAACTCTTCTATTTTGAGACACTTTCACAGAAGTAGGGCAGCAAAAGTGCTGAGTGGCTAGAAGATGATGCGGGCAATAGTGGTGACTTGGCATAAGACAGGTGGTTCTGAGACTGAACTTTCTGCACTTGGCTGGGAGAAGGGGAGAACAGCTCAATAACAAAATACTTGCAAATTTTATTTTAAGTTTGTGTGGGTTTACATTCCTTTATAATGTGCTATGAACACTGATGGTGCTACATAAATAATTTTAATTATAGCTAAAAGCAAACAGATTCTTTCTGTAGTTTTGTCTGCTCTTGTAAATAGTAGGTGGTCATTAATTAGCAATGAAATATATAAAGCTTTTTTCCAGCAAGACCATACAGAGCACAGAAGTGTAATTAGACACATGGATAATGACTAAGAGCATCTCAGTATGCTGCTAATATAGCTAGTATCCTGACATTTCATAAGAGTGTGATTTCTCAGATGTTCTGTGCATGAAGCATGTTTGTATACTTGCTGACAAATGTCTTACTCCTGAGTATATAGTTCTACCAGATTATGGCTACAGTCCTATCAACACTTTTCTGGAAATAAGCCTAAGTGAACTCAGTGGGACTTATCCCTGTACGCTTATAAAGGATTGCACTGTAAAATGTCTTTTTTCCCCCTCTTTGACTTTCCAATCTGAGCAGGCAGTATTCCTGTAGGTATGGTCCCACTATGTCACTGACAGTAAGATTGAGCAGCTGTATGTTGGTATTGTGCAAGCTCTGCTCAGGTCACCCAGTTATAGTGACACTAAACTTTAGGCCCTCATTTGTTCCTTAACTATGAAGGCAAATTCTTTCTTCAGCAAGGCTGGAGAAATGTTGGCATATTTCCTGGAAGTTGACATTAAACTGTTTTCCTGACTGAAGACTGGCTTTGTCATCTTTCAGCAACCTAGAAATCCATTTGTCTGACTCTGCTCCCAAGGCTACATCTCGGACTGCACTGCTCAACACCAGGTCAAAAAAGAAGGTCCGTCTTTCTGTGTTTGAGAGAGCTGTGGATGAGCAACTTGCCTCAAGTGAGTGGGAGCATTGAAGGTTAGGGTGCACTAGAAAAGCTGAGGATTTTATGAATCTTCTTGTTTGAAGATCAGAGTAAAGTAAACTGTTAAATGAGTTGTCTTCTTCTCCATTGCTTTGGGGAGGTTATAACTTTAAGAAAACCAAATAGGAGAATGTCACCCTTGGGCTGCAATTCACTGACCAAGCTCAGTAATTTAGACACCAATAAAAGTAGGGTTATACCAATCTAACACTAATTTGAAATGGGGAATAGAACTACCTGATATACATTTGTGAAAATTATGTTACATTTAAGTCGTAACTATGAAGGAAAATGAGTTCCAAAAGGTTCGTTATATTATTTTTGTTCTGAGAATATCCTGGAACAATCCACCTTACTGTAACCTTGCTTGCCAAATGAAATTATAAACAGCAATGCACCACCAGAGTGGGGGTAGTAAATGTGAAAGGCAGAAGTGATACTGCCTCTCTACATAAAAAACTCAGGACATGCTCTTCCTTTGACTAGTCAAGTGCCCAATTTTTTTTTGGGGGGGGGGCGGCAGCAGCAGTGATGGCTAAAGAGGATAATTAGCCACTATACGTGTTGCAGAGGAAGGAACACCAGTTCCTAAAACAACAAGCATTTTTTCTATAGCTGGAAACAATAGAATGAGATGTTAATGGTTTGCTGGTGCCTTAAGTCTGATATTTCATGGGTCAAATTGCGGGTGCGCCCACAATTTCAGGCATCTGTGCTGTAGCCTTATTGGAGTTCACCGATTGGGTCTGCGTTGCTCTGGGACAGGAGGAAGGAAGTCAAAATGACACCGAGGTTGGTTCAAAGAAAGAGTTTATTCTGCTCTCCGGATAGCAGAAGGCACTTGCATGATTAGTCCTCAGCAAGTCCAAAGAAATGACAGGATTCATGCAGTTTATATATCCTCCAGGCACCCTCTCACTCCTCCCCTAGGAGCCCAACCACGTCGGCCTACATACGCAGGTTGACATCACATATGTTCCTGCTCTGGTACTCTCAACCATAAAAGGATCTTCCTTCCTGTACTTCTGACCATAAAAGGATCTTCCTCTTCCTACTCTTATCTGGGAGGCAGAGATGACCATTTCTGAGAACACACTCTGGGCGTTATTCCCAGATGTGGGTCTGCGCGTCTTTGTGGTCAGCACATAAGATAAGGCACACATGCATCATCCCTGCTGTACTGGAACTTGGCAAGGTCACTCATTGCCGCCACAGACTGATAAGGGAGAGAGCTTTGTTCTTGTTATGGATTTACTCAACGGCTTGAGTTTATGCATTTTAGCTAAGGAAAAATAGGGATTTTGGTGCAGTTTAAAACTGCCTGCACAGTCAGTTTTTGGATTTTGGAAACCCATTCCTTCAGTGCAGACATGATTTCCGGCATCATGGAAGCGAGTCCCCACACCACGCTGCGCTGGTTTAGCGCAGTGTGCGGGGACTTGCCTTGGGGGCGGTTCATGGGCTGGTTAAACAATCCCTGTGGGCTGCTTGTGGCCCATGGGCCTTAGGTTGCCTACCCCTGCTCTACTGCATTTTCTCCTTTTTGGATTACTTGTTTTATCATATTCTCTTTCTCTCTGTCTGAAGGACGGGGGTAGTATCTGTTTTCTCCTTTCTAGTTTTCTGAAATTGCTCTTTGTCCCCTGCTTTTTGGCTTAAAAATGCGCTTGTCATTCTTGTGCAGGGGCCGTACTAATCTTGGTAATGTTCCAATTTTAGTATATCTGTTGCCAAAGTGAAAATTTCTGCTTTCTGACATAACCCATCGCTCTTCCCAGTGACATGGAAAAGTCACAGCCACCTATTTGACAGACAAAAAATGCATTAGAGTTGTTAAATCTCTGAGTGCACTAAAGAGAATAACATCTGTTGCACGTAGCCTCTTCCACCGTGCACTTCTTTACAATGAGACTGTGAGTGCTTCAGCAACTCCAGCATGTCCATGACCCAGCTAATGCTAGTTGCTTTTGCAAGTCCTTGACACAACCCTCTGCTGTGCCTGCCTTAAAGGATTTTACATCCATGCTCCTAGCATGAAGCTCCTCAACAGTCCTACCCAGCTAGAGCTAGTTGGTATTCAGCTTCTTGATGACATGGGTGAGATTGCTTCAATTCCAGACAGGACTTCATCCCCTTCATTTGTTAGCATAGAAAAATTGTCATTTGCATCCATATTTCTGGGCGAGTGGCTGTCTTCCACAGATTTTTCAGTGCCATTTTTTTTATCCCAATGGTTGCATGAAGAATCCTGCCAGAATGTGGCATTTCCCTCTCATTTTCTTCAGTTAGACTTCTCCTTTCCCAGAACCAACCTTGGCACCAAATGCCTTTTCCCCAGCTTTCTGAAGGAGCAGTTTATTGGGGGGGCGGGGGGGACTTTGATTTTTGCTAGTCTGTAAGGCATGGGTTGTTTTCCTTCCTCAAAAAGACCTGTTGAATCACTGTATATTTGCTTGGCCATAAATGGAAATGGAGGAAGCACTAGCAGGATAAGGGAAATATAAAAAAGGTGGTTATATGGTTCCTTGCCTCTCTAGGGCAAAATGAGGGCTTAACCAATTACAGTCATACCTCGGTTGTTGAACGCCTTGGTACTCTGATGTTTTGGCTCTCGAACACTGCAAACCCAGAAGTGAATGTTCCACTTTGTGAATGTTCTTTGGAACCCAAACATCTGACAGGGCTTGCACAGCTTCTGATTGGCTGCAGGGACTTCCTGCAGCCAATCAGAGGCCATACTTTGGTTTCTGGACATTTTGGAAGTCGAATGGACTTCCGGAACAGATTCCATTCAACTTCCAAGGTGGATGGATGCCTTGTTCACCTCTCCAGAGAAAAGTATGTTCAGGGTAACTATCCAAACTATACATAACTCACTCTGAGCTGTGAAGAGGAGCAGTATAAGTGAAATAAATAATCCTTTGATGCATGGTCATATTTTTTAAAAAAATATGTTTCTCTCTCTAGTCTTAGAATGTGATATAAGTGAACTTTTTGCAGTAGGTAAAGCATAGTTTATTCATTAAATAATATTTCTGGAAAACTTGCATGCTTCATTATCATAGCCATCTAAAACATATCTTGACTTCTTTTTCAGCTCATTCATTGTTGGACATCACATCTCAGTCAAAGTAAGTTATTTTTGCTCTGTGACTATGGTGTAACAACCGATTCTTCCCCTGCTGAGCAACATAAAGTCAGCATCTAGTATATTGTGGAAAGGGATGAAAGAACAATGAAAATTTTTTATTGTATTATTTATTAAATCTCTCATCTGTCCTTCACCACAACGTCCCAAAGCAGGTTACAGGAATGATAACAGAAGTGTTGGAAGTACTTGGTTGAACTATAAGTCACTACATCCAGTATGCCTACATTCTGATGATCCTTCAACGCATGGTTTGAAGGGCTGGGAGTGAGCACCATAAAACTTCAAGATGATGAGCTTCCTCCTCAAATTTAGATAAAGAGAGGAGACTAGAAGCAGAAGTTTCTAATCTCCTCTTACCTATGTGGCAGAAAAGGGGAGTACATAAGCCCAAGGACTGAACTGCTTGCTTCTGATCCTTCGAATCATTATTTGGCACAGGGGTGGTTAATGCTTGGTTTGGAGGATTATGTTGCCTACTTGTGAATATCTAGGCAGCTTAAAACGCCCTGTTTTTGAACACTGCCAAAATTTAAATGATATATGTGGGAGTGGGGTGCATTTGCTGGGGTAACTGAAATTCATTAGGTATTAATTAAAAAGAAATTAAAATGGAATACATGTGGGAAGTAGCCATGTTTATCAGCTTTCTCTTTTTTTTACTCTCCTGCCCAGTGTTAGAGATTTCAGCTTGGTCTGCAACATGGACAGGATGGGGAAAATCTGCCTATGCTACATCAGCCTTTCACACATAATGTCAATTTCTTGTTTCCTGCTTCAGAACCACAAATATCCAGATTTTGTGTGTGTGTGTGTGTGTGTGTGTGTGTGTGTGTGTTTTAAAAAGATACTGTTCCCTGAGTTTACAAGATTTTCCTTGTGGCAATTCAGTAATAAATTTTCCCTGATTCCCACACTGCTAAATAACATATTCATGGAAAAGGGTAACACAGCTGTCGCTAAAAACAGCAATGACCCATTTTCCCACAGCGTCCTTATTTTTATTTATTTGCATGGGGAGGGGGGGTTTGTTAACCTATGTGCAGAATTCCTAAAGGAATTCACAGCTGTTTGTTTAGCTGACTGAATTCTATGGCTGTGAGGGGTCTTTCACCAGCTACTTTGTGGGGTTTATCTGTCCACCCTAAATTGTGTTCTTTGAGCTTGGTTTGAGTATGGCTATGACAGTTGAGCTCCATGGGTCCAATGATATGGGAATTGTCGGCTCCATTGGGATTCAGTGAGAAAGATCAGAGTCCATTAGGAAGATGAATACAAGAGCCAGCTGGTGATTTCTTGTATAGGGCTCCCTGTTCATTATACTAACATGCAACAATGACCATTATTAGAGGGAAAGCAGTGCTAGATAAACAAGCAATATGTTTCATGTGCTCTGTTCTTATATTCTCAGGTCTCAGATCTCTTTTAGAACCCCACCACCATTGCGCTCTGCTGGGAAGAAAGGCTTAGTCCGTAGGCCAAAGAATTACAGAGCTGTTACTGTGAAAGCTTTTGAAGACGGCATTGAACAAAACTTGCTGCAAACAAAAGGCTGTGAGTTTCCTTTGGTTCTCATTTGGACCAGGTGCCTGTGTCTATTTGAGTAGCAACCTGTGAGTAGAGGGGAGATTAATATTCCAGTGCAGAAGGAAGTGTCTGAAAGTTGTTATGGTGGAGCATGGAATGATCAGACTGTTATCTCCATTTAAAAGGCTAATCCGTTTTTGATTTTTTTTTTCAACAGCACAGAGCTACCTTGTGGCTCCAAGTATGTTATCAAATGATTCCTCAGCACAATTTGCTGATACAGAGTTGTTTGCCCAACCTGAGCTCAGCAGGCAAAGTGGAGCAGGGCTTTCTGCTGTTCATTCTCAGCTTCACCCGTCAAGGCAATCTTTAGCCAAAGGGAGTTTGTCATCCTCCATTCAGGGTGCAGAGACTGATACGGCTGTTGAAGTTGTGACAAGGAACAAAGGAAATATAAGTGAGTAGTCTACTTTTCCCCATCTGTCTATTTAACAAAAATCAGCTCATGCTTGTCTTTTGCCTAGTAATGTGCACAAATGGGAGCAGCAGCAGAAATAACCAAAGAGGTCTTTTTCAAGGAGCACCAGTGCACTGAACAATGAGCACTCTCCTTTGTGAAGAATTGTTGGAAACAATCAGAGCTAGTGTTAATGGTATTCTGGTGCCTTAGCCAAATATGTCTTGCAATGAACAGGCCATGTGTAGGCTTTGGAATATGTGACTAAGAATAATTGCTGTGTCCTTCTGAACTCACCCATGAATATGGCTCAGATTAACACTGCAGAGAATTTCCATATTTAATATTTCTGAATTGCCTAGAGAACAGTGAGAAGGCACATGATACAGTTTTGTTGCTGAAACTAAAGCAGGTCTGGCCCTGGAAAGTATTATAAGCCACTCTGAGCTCTGAAGAGGAAAAGTATAAGTGAAATAAATAAATATTTACACAGTACAGTGGTACCTCGGTTTAAGAACAGTCCTGTTTAAGTACAATTCGGTTTACACACTCCGCAAAACCGAAAATAGTGTCCCGGTTTGCAAACTTTACTTCGGTCTAAGAACGGAATCCGAATGGTGGAAGGGCACTGGTGGCAGGAGGCCTCATTAGGGAAAGTGCACCTCAGTTTCAGAACGGTTTCAGTTTCAGAACAGCCTTCTGGAATGGATTAAATTCATAAACAGAGGTACCACTGTATTAATAATAAAGAATAGTTGATTCATTAAATAATATTTTTGTAAGATGTAGAATTTGCACCCTTCACTACCATGGCCATTCAGTATATGCCTTGATCTGTTTTCTAGCTCATTCATTGTTGGACGACACATCTCGGACAAAGTAAGTTATCTTTCCTCTGTGACTATGCTGTAACAACTGATTCTTCCTCTACTGAACAGCATAATGTCACCATCCTGTACATTGTCAACACTGATGAAAGAAGAATTACAAACTATTATTTTTCTTATTTATTTGATTTCTTACCCACTTTTCACGATATGTACCTAGTGAGGGCTACAACAGTGATGGCAGAGGTGCTGGAGCTACTTGGTTGCTCTATATGCCACTACATTCAGCATGGCTACATTCAGATGATCCTCCAAACAGTGATTTGGAGTAGCAGGAGTGAGCACCAGAAAGTCTCAAGCGGATGAGCCTGTTTTCTCCCTGCTGCCCACCTGCAGGAAAAGGGAGACGATTAGGAGAGGTTTCTAAATCTCTTGTTTATGAGGCTAGATGGAGAGAGAAGTGAGTGCATAAGCCTAAGGCTTCCACTGCTTGTTCCTGATCATACCATGGTTTGGAGCAGGGATGGCTAAGCTGTGGCCTGCATACACCACCCCCAAGAATGCCTGTGTCCCCCAAGCAATTTGGCTGCTGTATTGGATGTTTGGGGGGACGAGTTGTAACGTTTTGCAAAGCAGCAAGTGGTGCTGTTGAGCCCTCTAGGATCTTAGTTAGATTCACCTCATTGTCAGGCATTTGCATGAACAATGGCAGACACTGAAGCCAGTAAGGGAGAGCAAATAAGAACCACAAGTAAGTAGCTATGGAGCCTGATTTGGATGGGGTGGAAGCAGGAGGAATGATGGAGCATGGCCATGCTCCCCATCCACAGTTGTAATGCTGCCTTAGAGCTGTCTTAGAGCTAGCAACCCATTATTATTCTTTTACCAAAAGTAGCTGCATGGGAAATAAGAGGCAGAGAAGTTCCCAATTTTTCCTTTATGGATTAGCAACAAGGAGAGGAAGCTGCAGCTGCAGGGTGCGGTTTCATGGTGTCTGGGGTGTGCATATATGCCGGGGGTGAATGGAGCCCATCATGCACCAGTCTTTGCTGCCAACGTGACACCAGCTCCAAGCCACTTGGCAAGGCTGAAATGATCCCAGCCTTGCAAAGTGGCTCAGGGAGGACAGCATGAGAAGGGCAGAACAGCCATGCACCCTTTGATCCCAGCCCCTCAAGGGCAAGGCTGAGATCAATGGGCACCTGGCTTCCTTCTCACCCTCCCTGAGCCAGTCCCGCTTTGCGAGGCTGGGATCTGATCAGATCCTAGCCTTGCAAAGCAGCACAAGTCTGGCTTGGGGAAGGCGTTGTAAGTAGCACACCCCTCAGAAAAAAGTGCCCAGGGTGATTGCCCTGAGAGCCCCCCCTCCCCCCACCACACTATGCCCCTGGGAAGCTGGAACCAGTGCAAAAGCCTTTCCAAGCTATTTTCCTTGTTTCTGGAAACAGCTGTGAATGAAATTTTCAACTTGAATGTACATCGAAGGAATAAGGAAAGTAGAAGTGCAGTGATGTTGGATAGTACTTACTGAGGAAAGTGAAATTAATAAGCAATAATGGTGAGAAAAGGCCATGGCTGCTTTTATGTGTGGCTCCCAGTGGGATGTCCATGGGCCAATGTGGTCCTCTGTCTGAAAAAAGGATAACTATTCCCTGGTTTGGAGAACTGTCTGATTTTAACCTAAGTGTGAATATTTAGACTGTTTTTGCACTGCTGAATAGTATCAGTGGCAGACCTTGGGAACTCAACTTTAAGTGGCACCTCGTGTGACACCAAAATTCAGCCCCTCTCCTCTGCCTCTCACTTTCCATTTTACCTCATAATTGTGGCACTCCCAAGGCTCCATTGCCAGTGTGACTGAACTGGTTGCGCTCCCCTAAATCTATCTCTGGTATCATCACACACACTGTGTGTCAGTAAAAGTTATCAACGTTCTATTCTTACCTTGCCTCCCCATAGTTAGGGATTTCTGCTTCATCAGCATTTGACACATGATATATTCCAGGGGTTGTCAATCTGGTCCCTACCACCCACTAATGGGCCTTTCATGATTTTAGGTGGGCGGTAGGGGGTTCTACGGCACAAGCTGAATCCTCCTTCCATCAAGCACTGGTGGGCGGTAAGGAAATTTTACCATCAAGAAAGATGCATTAGTGGGCGGTAGGTATAAAAAGGCTGACTACCCCTAATATATACTGTCAATTTCCTTAGGTTATCTGTTTCAGAGCCATAAACATCCAGAAGTTATTTTGGCTTTTAAATGAGTCTACAAGTAGAGTTTCCTTGTGGTAAATTAATGGCTGAATTACCAAGTTTCCCTTATTCCAACAGTGCTAAATAACATACTTGTGGATATGTTATTTATAACATATAATACAACTGTCAGTAAAGACAGCAATGATCCATTTCCTCACAGGGTACTTACTCTTGTGTTGTTTCATTTTTATTTATTTGCAGGGATTATAGGAACATCAATAGGAATATAGTTACAGGAGATACAATTAAAAATCAGTATGAATATTTAAAGTGATGGATGTTCTTCACACCCATACCTAAATGAAGTTCATGATCCATTGGTGGTTTGAGGACCACAGTTGGGAGCCCCTGGTCTAAGTGATGTGTTTGAGTTAGCTTGGTGGATGAAACTGAAAGATGGGTTTGTCTTCTTTCAGGTTTCATGACACCTTCTTAAGGGGCTGTAGGTAGCTTTTTTACTTGAGCTTTGATACCTTCAACAGGGGAGCTTGCCCTCTCTCTCTCTCTCTCTCTCTCTCTCTCACTTGCCCTCCCACTACAATGTAAGAACAGCTCTAATTTGCATATTCCTGCCTAGTGGAGTGAGTGGGAAGGACAACCTGTCCAAGGATCACCTCTATTACCTACATAAAATGAAACTTTACGGTAGGTCCAATGCCACATTTGTCTACCCAGGATTGTGTTCTCTGAGCTTGGTTTGAGTATGGCTATGACAGTTGAGCACCATGGGTCCAGTGATATGGGAATTGTCGGCTCCATTGGGATTCAGTGAGAAAGATCAGAGTCCATTAGGAAGATGAATACAAGAGTTAGCTGGTGATTCCGTGTATAGGGCTCCCTGTTCATTATACTAACATGCAACAATGACCATTATTAGAGAGGGAAGGCAGTGCTAAATAAACAAGCAATATGTTTCATGTGCTCTGTTCTTATATTCTCAGGTCTCAGATCTCTTTTAGAACCCCACCACCATTGTGCTCTGCTGGGAAGAAAGGCTTAGTCCGTAGGCCAAAGAATTACAGAGGTGTTAATGTGAAAGCTTTTGAAGACGGCATTGAACAAAACTTGCTGCAAACAAAAGGCTGTGAGTTTCCTTTGGTTCTCATTTGGACCGGGTGCCTGTGTCTATTTGAGTAGCAACCTGTGAGTAGAGGGGAGATTAATATTCCAGTGCAGAAGGAAGTGTCTGAAAGTTGTAATGGTGGAACATGGAATGTTATCTCCATTTAAAAGGCTAATCCGTTTTTGAATTTTTTTCAACAGCACAGAGCTACCTTGTGGCTCCAAGTATGTTATCAAATGATTCCTCAGCACAATTTGCTGATACAGAGTTGTTTGCCCAACCTGAGCTCAGCAGGCAGAGTGGAGCAGGGCTTTCTGCTGTTCATCCTCAGCTTCACCCAACGAGGCAGTCCTTAGTCAGAGAGAGCTTGCCATCTTCTACTCAGACACCCTGGCAGGGTGCAGAGAATGATTTGGCTGTTGAAGGAGTGACACAGAATGAACAAAAAGAGATATTCACACAATACACTGACTGTGTTGATGGGATTGAAGCTGTACTTGAGGAAAATGCTGCTAATCCAATGGAAGAGCATCAGCAGAGCCTGCAGGATACTGAAGAAGGATTAATACGCCATCATCAAAAAAAGATGCTAAGGCAGAGCGCCGAACATGCAAATGGTTTGAAAGTTGGGTTCCAGGAAAGGACTGTTACTACTGAAAGAGGGCAGCAAGAGAGCCTGCATGGGAACAGTGATATGGAACACTTCTTAAGTCCTGGAAATCATCTGCCCACCAGTAAGTAATCTGCAGTGGAAGTGAGGAAAGTTGAAGACTTTCACAACTAGCAATTGCATTAGTGTTTTATCTCCTCCCTTCCAGGTGATTTGGATGCTTCTCTTCTTGCTTTCAATACATTCATTTCCTCACCATAAGAAATCTGCTATGACTCCTGGAGCACATCTGGGACAAGCTTAGCTAATACGAAAACCCTCTACCTTTTCCTTCCTCCTTTCCCTTATATATAAGGACAGACATTTAGGAGGTATCTGTCAATTTGCCTATCTTTTGTATTTTCTGAACACCTGTAATGCCTCTCTAACTTAATTTTGCTCTTGTTAATATAAACCCAGTAAGATCATCACCAAGATCATTCCCCTTAACCCTACTCTAACTTGAGTTTTGGTGTCACGATACAATTCACAAATTAATAATAAGAGTCATAGGTCTATATTAGCATTTGAGAATTTCTTCCACAGTCTATTACGGTTGATTGAGTCAAAAGCAGCAGATAGGTCAATAAAGGCAGCAAACAGGTTATGTTTGTTCTGTTGTATATTTGTTGATGATATGAGACAGTGTAAAACACTGGTCAATAGTACTATATCCAGCTCTGAACCCTGCTTGTTCCTCATATATTTATTTATATATGAGGTTATTTTCACTTAGCCAGTCTGTTAATTTGGTAAGCAGATGACGGGCATAGAGCTTGGAGGGGATGTCCAGCAGGCTAATGGGGCGGTAATTTTGAGGGAGGGTTTTATCCCCTTTCTTATAAATTGGCACGATAATGTTCAATTTCCAGCCAGCTGGCATTTAAGCTGTATTATTTTTATGGGTGTAGACTTTGACCAAGATGGGTTGCCACCATTCCATATGTGTCTTAAATAGCTCTGGCGGCATCATGTCCTCACCTGGCACTTTATTTGATTTTAAACTATCAGAGATTTTAATCTCTGCAGGAGTTACCACTTGCCATTCTGGAAGATTTGACTGATTGATGGTCACCTCAGCATCGAATGATTGCCCTGTCTGTTCTCCAAAAAGATCAGCATAGTAATCCAGGCCATGTATAGTACTACTTTTTGTTTTGGCAAACCTATACAGACATGTAAACAAATTATGAATTTTGCTGGTTTTTATTTGTATGTTGATCATTGTTTTAAATTGCCCTATATGCACCAGTTACAGATTTTTGGTTTAAGTGGTTTTATAAATTCTTTTAAATAAAATAAACATCCTATGGATCTCAATTTGAAAAGTTTGCGGATCATAACGTTGCAGAGAACATATGTCTCAGGTGTGATCTCAGGAGCTAAAATGGGATTGAGTATTGCCAGTACCCAGAACATAATTCCTTTTTTCTTGTGGAGATGAGACTCCAGAGGAAATTTTTTCATGTGCCTTCTCTGCTGAACTCCAGCAATACTGTCAAAGCTAAAAAGTATTTGGCAATATGTGAATGGGTAGTAGCAGACCCAGGTGTATTGTGTGTGACTGTATTTCTAAAAGTTCTCTAAGATTTTATTTGTCACTGAATGAATACCTTATTTGCCTCTGACTTGTAGATATTCAGAACCCCCAAAGTACTAAAGCTGCAACTCCAAGCAAACATGTAAGTAGAAAGAGATCTGAGCAGTTTGAGAGGCTACCAACGAAAGAAATGGAAGACGGAACCTCTCAAGAAAAAATGTTGGACCGAGAAACTATGGATGACATGGTTTCAGAAGCTGAAATGGATTCTGAAACTGAGGAGGTGTCAGAGACTGAAATGGATTCTGAAAATGTTGGTGAGGAGATTTGTTTTGGGAAGGGGAATGGAATTGTGGTTACTCATGGAAGTGTAGACAAATGGAATTTGAAGCTACCTGTTGGTGAGCTCATTCCTCCAGATTTTCAGAACAAAACAGAGTATTTTAGGACTTTCACAGTGAGACTTATCAATGTACAGCCCTATTCTGGAGCATTACTTGTTCTTGAATTATTTCCTTGTAGATATTCAGAACCCCCAAAGTACCAAAGCTGCAACTCCAAGCAGACGTTTAAGCAGAAAGAGATCTGAGCAGTTTGAGAGGCTACCAACAAAAGAAATGGAAGACGGAACATCTCAAGGAAAAATGTTGGACCGAGAAACTATGGATGACATGGTTTCAGAAGCTGAAATGGATTCTGAAACTGAGGAGGTGTCAGAGACTGAAATGGATTCTGAGAATGTTGGTGAGAAGATTTGTTTTGGGAAGGGGAATGGAATTGTGGTTACTCATGGAAGTGTAGACAAATGGAATTTGAAGCTACCTGTTGGTGAGCTCATTCCGCCAGATTTTCAGAACAAAACAGAGTATTTTAGCTCTTTGGGGACTGTCATGGGAGACTTATCAATGTACAGCCTTATTCCAGAGCATTACTTGTTCTTGAATTATTTCCTTATCTCGTCTCAAACTCCCAGCAAGGATTCACAGCTAGACTTCTACCCAGTGGTAAGAAATCAGTTGCTGGTGAATCACTCAAGCCCTTGCTGTGGAGTATTAGGTCAGCAGTGAAAAGGGAGGAAGTTCCAAGTTGCTTCAAGCAACCCTATCTGTGACCTACTGCCTTTCAGCCTACTCTGAGTTCTTCTTGGAGATGGCATGCACAGGCCTTATATTTTTTTCTCCCATCAGACTTAACTGAAAAGACACCGGCATTTGTACGTAATAGAGTTGTCCAGTGTACACCATTGCTGTCTGCCCTACATGCTCCGAAAGTGGCTGCCTCCAGGTAACTATTTAATTGCAATGGGATAGAACTTCAGCCTCAGCAACTGACTATGGCAACTGACTTCTATTAATCTGAAATAGCTGTTTTGCCTTACGCTGTCTACAGCATAAAAGGACTATACATTTGGGTGTCTGGTCTGCACAAGCATTGTAGCTTCTTGGGCTTCTTTGCAATGCTTGGTTTCTCAATGCAAGAGGTACAATGTGTTGCCTAGAAGTCATTTCTTGTGACCTGGAAGTCCTGCTCCAACTCTCTATTTTTAATGGCTGGTTGCTGTTACTCAGTGATGGGTAAGCATTTTGCACATGCTTAATACGACCTCAAACTAGTCTTTAGCTTTTCTGATTTAGTATCCTTGTCACAACAGTGCCTGAGATTGTAGCTGCTGATGCTAAAAAAGGTGTGGGAATGCAGATCTGCCAAGTATCTGTTAAATCTTTCTAGTGGAAACACAGGACTACTCTTTTTTTGACAGAGGTGATGTTATTGGGTTGTTGTTTTTATTTTGATTATACTGTGGTTTTTATGTTGATCTTTTCTGTGAACCACCCCGAGACCTCCAGGTATGGGGGGGTATATAAATTCAATAAATAATAATACATAGGAATTCTGAATTTTCATACTACTTTGCCATTTCTGGCTATTATATGCATTATTTCTTCCCTTTCTGTGTACCTCTGTTGGTAGGCCAGTCACATTGTTACTAATGTACATGAAGCACTCACTCTTTTCAACATTAAACTAAGGTGAAACTTCCCTGAGGAAGTAAAACAGGAGGATTATGTGTTGTGTGTTGCATCTGTTCCTGTAGAGCTTGCTGCACACATTTAACATTTATTTCCCTTGGAGGTCTCTTTCAAAACAGCTTTCAGTTAAGCAGGCTACAAAGCCAGCTGAGAGGGCATGCAGAGGAAAATGTGAGCCAGCTCTCCCCAGCAAGTTTGTAAAAAATGTATTTGCCCGCTGTGTGAAGATGCCAGTGGCCAAGGATGCTTTCAAGACTGTGGAGAACTGGTGAGTAATGGTGAACACCTTTCATACCAATTAATGATGTGGGAGAAGAGGTTGCCAGCTGAACACTGTTGGACCAAGAAAACCAAAGTGTGGCTATGTGGCATGAAGGTTGTTGTGCTGTCAATTTCCATCATTGCCACACGTTTTGAGGACTGGGTCCTCTTGTTTCTCTTGTGGCCTTGCAGCATAGCCATCCCTTGGAATGTGGGAAGGCTGCAGCTTGCTTAACTTGCTTTTCGTATCCTTTTAGTGTGAACTTGTACTTTAAACAACTGAGTGACGACTTGGAAGCCTATGCAAATCATGCCAGAAGAAAGACTGTAGAGCCAGCTGATCTGGAGCTTCTCATGAGGCGGTAAATGATGTTTAGTTTGCTGTTTCAAGGGCTCTTCATCAAATTGAAGGGATGTTCCAGTCCAGCGTTACTGAAGTTGTATATATTTCTGAAAACAGATCTCTCAAACAGTAATTGACTAACAGAAGGGCATGCATACTTGAAGACTAACACTTTTTATAGAGTCCTGGGGCCTTCTGCAAGTCAATTTCCAGGCAGCTTTATTGCAAAGCAAGTAGTCTCTAACCTGGCCCTTGTTTTCCTTCAAGCAGACATGGGGTGTAGAAGTAGTCATGACTACTTCATTGGTGTCTTTGAGTAAAATCTGTTCTGCTAAAGAAAGTTTTGAGGTCATTGTATTACAAGAACCTCTTTCCAATACCTGAAATAAAAAAGAGGCAGTTGTGTGTATCATGGGGTATGCAGTACAAAAGGGAACTAAAATGGACATTTCAGCAGAGAGGAATGTGATGAAGAGGGGCTGGTGAATGCTAACTGGGCAGTCCCATCTTACACTTACACAGATTGCTACTCAGTGCCAATGCCCAGCTTTGGACAAATGTCTGGTGAATGTGTTAAATTCAGACCTGCTATTTGTGCCTGCTCCTGGAGATCCTTAAAAAAACCTCGTGTGTGTGGTCTCTATCAAACATAGGTTTGTGCTGTCCCACATCATGTCCCCAATGCTTATTCATTCATTCTTGTCCCCAACGTTTTTAGTTTGACATGGTAAGCGATTTCTGTATACCCGGCCTTTATTTAAAATGTCTGTCTGGCCTCTCGATTATCTGAAGCTACAGTCACAGTTCATGAGGGCAATGATCAGAATGAACAAATTTAGCTGAGAACTCATTTTCTGCCTAATAGCAAATGGCATAATGACCATTAGTTGTAAACAAACTTTATTTCCTAACTCATGTATTATTTTCTTCCCCTTTTTAATCCAGGCAAGGACTGATAACTGACAAGATTCCTTTAAATGTGCTGATAGAGCGTCACATGCCTCTGGAGTACAGGCAGCTGCTAATTCCTGTTGCCACTAGTGGAAATAAAGTGTTCCCTCCCATGCTATGATAAGATGCTGGTGACAATCTGTTCTCAATATGGGGAAAGGAATGCAGTTCCAGAAACACCCTGGGAGGCTCTAGAATTCGAACATTTACAGTACACCCAGCAAGTTCTCGGTACTTTACTTAAAAGACTAGGGAAAAATCTCAATTATGAATAAAATAAGTATTCACTCTTTTTACCTTTGTTTTCCTGTGGTACAGCTTTCTTCATATTCCTGTACAGTGGTTGTAAAATAAAGCAATGTTTTGCAGAGCACAAGTTCTGTATTTTACTTTGAAAAACTGATATGTATTACACAGTGTGCTGGAGGACTGAAGAGTCACAGGGGCTCAAGTGTGCCATCTTAAACTTCATAGCATAAAATTTTGCTCCACTGAAGGCTACACAAACACCTGATGAACTGCCTTTGCAATAACAAAGCAGATCTAGGCTTAGTGGAAATACTGGTTTAAATGCCAGAAAGAAACAGAACCATTTTATTTTCATCTCACAGAAATTCTAGCAAGGGAAGTAGATGTAAAGAATCTTCTAAAAACATTTATCCCCAAGCTTTCAATGTGTAGTTGGGTAAACTGCCACTTTGACTTAATGGAGGAGCCTTAGTAAATACTAAAGTACATAGTTGTGAGGAGAAAGGCATGCTGCCAGTTGTGAACAACTTTTAGCCCTTTGGTCATGGCCTCTAAGAAGTCAAACCCTCTATTACCTAAGGCTAATACTCCAGCAGGGCTGTCACCAGAGCTCTTTGAGGAAAGTTTTGTCCTACATTACTATTCTGTAAAATTTATTGCTCTAGTTACCCTTGGAAGGGGTGGGTATAGGGTGTGGCCAATTTAAATATTGAAAAGAGCTTCTGTTTCTTCTAAAGCGTGGGATTGGAGCTGATACTTTGCATCTCCTATAACAGTTCCTTGTCGTCTGATATCTCCAGCCTTAAGCCTTTTCATCAGTACTTCTATGGGGATGGAGACCGCAGGGTCCAATTGGTCTTTGGAAACTTGGAATGCATAACAGATGTAAGACTCCAGGGTTCGCTCTGACAAACCATGGTCGAGTATGCAGAAAGCTGCCCGCAAGTCATCTGGTCTCACTTCCCTGTATGTAAAAAGGGTAAAGTAGTCAATGAGAGTCATTGATGTGCAAGTATGGCCTACATTAGAAAACTGGTAATCAAGTTTACTGCTGATCACCTATCCAAGTTTACTGCATCCTGACCTGCACACTACCAGTACATAGTTTGAAGTTAAGAAAACAGGTCATTAGTCTCACTTGAAGGGTGGTTTTCAAGGGTATCAGGCTGTCAGATGGGTCATCAGTGCCCCTTCGTATAAAAAAGCAGGAAATGCACAAGTCAAGGAATATATGACTGCTTTCCATCCTCACTCAGACTAACACAGGACCTCACTAGCAGACATGATCAGGAAAACAGAAAGATGTAAAACACAGGAGGCACACAACAAGTAATGGCTACAAACAAGCAACAACAAAAACCCCAAAAAGGCATTGAAGACCAGTAGTCCCCCTAGCTCAAAGAGTGGTTCTGACAGAGTGTCACCCATGAAAACCATCCTGCAGATGAGACCAATGGTCCCTTTTCCATGGTTGTCAGGCCATCAAATGGGATGTACCAAAGCCCACATTCCCAGTAGAGTAGACTCACCAGGCTGCCTAGGTCTGCAAAACCACTTGAGACACTTTCCGCTTGCCAATTTACAATGCTTAACAAAGGTTATAGCCCTGAAAATGTCAAAAGCTCAAGGTGTTAGTGGCAAATGAGCCATGATGTGCTCTGGGACAGGAAGCTTGAGACACTCATAGGAAAGTTAAATAGAGACCTGCAGGTAGCAAGCCGAAGTAGCAGGTGAAGCCTTCCTCCCCAAGGTCTTGTGATTAAACGAAACTAGGAGTTTGTCAAGTGGAAGTATTTGGTTAGACTTCTTCCAAAGAACAAAAGGAAGGCAAAATGAAGACAGATGGACCACAGCTGCCTAAGGGACAGAGGACCCAGCTGGAACCACAACCACCAAGGAACAGGCCTGGAAATAAATGATAAGTGGTGAAAAATTCATCTCCATGAGAAAAAGACTGGCAGGCTAGGATGGCAGAAAAACAGCCTGGGGGGTGGGTGGAGGTGAGCAGAGGCAGGAACAAATGGCAGGCAGTAAAAATTTGGGTGGGAACCAAGGGAGGCAGCCATTGGAGTGATATGGCAGTCTGGGAAGGTAAAAGGGCCAATTTTTAATTTTTAAAAAAGTGGAAAACAGAATCAAGAAAAATAGAGCAAAGCCACTGGAAATCATTGAAGCAGAGAGGTCTGCCTTAGGAATGCAGGAAACGGACTGAGTGGCAGTGGTGTAGCGTGGGTTGTCAGCACCCGGGGCAAGGCAAGTAATTTGCGCCCCCTAACCCGGGGCAAGGCAAGTAATTTGCGCCCCTAACCTGCCACCGCTGCCAGCTTCTTGCTGCTGCCTGGGCTGGTCGGGTGTGGTTCTCTCCCGCACTCAGCGCTGTGCTGGGCGACCGCTGCACTGTCCCTCCCCCAGATAGTCCCTCCCTCGCTCTCTCTCCGCTCCGCACCGCAACGCACACCTGGCACCCTCCCCCTCCACAGTGGGCGGCAGCTCGGATCGGATTCGCACAGCCGGCACTGCAGTGAGAGAGAGTGAGTGAGCCAGGTAGGGGCAGAGAGCTGCTAGCGCGCCCCCCCCCAAAAAATATTGCGCCCGGTGCGGCTGGCCCCCCCTGCACCCCCCACGCTACGCCACTGCTGAGTGGTGACAGAAAGTATCAGTATATTCCTTCACTCTTGTGCATTTCCTGCTTTTGGATACTAGGAGGTGCTGATGACTCATCTGATGGCCTGATACCGACGGAAAAATTGCATTTATCGCATGTATAGTCCTTCTAAGGAGATCTCTTGCTGCCCTGGCTAACACCTTTTTTCTTCTATTTTTTAAAGTGGCAAGGAATTCATGAAAAGGAAAGCATCACACATCTCTCTCTCTCTCTCTCTCACTCACACACACACACAAACGTTTGTGTGTGTAGGATTGTGAGAGGGGGCAAAAGAGGGAGAGAGATTAACTGTCCGACCAACCAGGGATTAGATCTAGATGAAGGCTATAATACCATACACATAATTTGAGGAGTAAGTCCAATTGAATTTAATCATGCAGATGGAAGCTGCGGTGTAAATTTGAATTCCATTGAGACAAGTTAATCATAGCTTCTATTGAAATCAATGAGTTAATTTCCAGTTAAGATAGTCGGGATCCAATTCTTTTCAGGCTGATACTCACATCAAGGTTCCTAACTGAGCCTGTATCTCACGGATATAGTCTCTTTTTTCATTCACATATTGCTTCTTGAGTTTCTTAACAAAAGGTTCTGTTTTTCCTTCTTCATCCTGCAAGAGTAAACAATTATTTTAGGGCTGGCTTTGTTTGATGCAATTAACACCCTGAGTTGGGAGAGGTAGCATATAATCTGCCTTCTGTCAGCAGAGGCAGTTGTCAAACATTAGAAAATTAACTGGAAACAGCTCTCCAGTTTCCACTGTCCAGTGTTCTCTGGACATCTAAACAGGATGCTTAATTGCTGTTTTTGAAACAAACATGTCCAGCCATTCAGACTTTGAAACAGCAATTAGACTCAGTTGTAGGCTTTGATTTGCATGTTTCTGGAATATGATAAGCTCTTAACCGCTAGTATGGAGAAGCTACATTGCCCCTAGGGTTTGTCAATATAGCTTTAATTACCTACTCTATTGGCAGGGGAGTTGCTTGGATCCTGCCCTCCATGGATAGCCAGTGTTTTTTTAGCTTGGTGTCATAGATAAAACAAAAGAAGAGCCAAAGTTAAGACTTCAGCTTCTGCGACAACACCACTGGTGCACTATGAATTCAGGAAGTTCCATCGGTGACTTAAAAACAAAAACAGGCACAATGCAGCCCAAAGCAGTGTGAACAGAAGACCTGCTTAATTTACTTAAAAATCCATCTAGTCCAGCATTCTTTCACACAGGGGCCAACTAGTTGCAGTCAGGCTGTGGCCTTCTCCCATTGATTGTTCCTCTTCCGCTAGTCAGGGACAGTGTCTCAACATGGAGGTCTGTTTAGGCAGCATAGCTAATATAAACCTATCTCTATTAAAGTGCCTACTCTCCTTTGAAAGCCATCTAAGACAGTGGCCCTTCACATAACCTTATGACAGTCAACTCCATAAGCTAATGAGGTGGTGTGTAAAGAGCTATTTTAAAAAAAAAGAATTTACTGAATTTATTGCCCATCTTTAAAAAAAGTATACTGAACTTTGTCCACAAAGCAGTGTACAATCTCCAAACAAAATTTCACTGGTCTTGCAGAAAGAAAGAGAAAAATATTCTCCCCAAAGAAGTTTGGCCAGTTCATTAGCTCTTCTGTTTATGCTATTTTTACTATGTATAATTTTAAAAACCTAATCATGTTCCCCCAGCCATCCTTTTTTCTAAAACTAATTAAGTGCTTCTGGTTCTATGCCGTGAGCGGAGAAACCTACCTCTATGAGTAAGAGCTTGTATGAAAGAGAGGTTTCAGGATACTCTGGTTTGTAGCCTGCAGCTACAATTAACTCTTGGATAGATTCTTCGGTCTTTAGTGGAAAAGCTGCCCTCAGGGCAGGGCTACAGGAGGAGAGAGAAAACCCTTCAGCTTATGTATTGGTTTCATATGTACATGCACTATGTATGTGTGCTGTTTTTTAAAATACTGATGTTTCAGGAGAAGGAGGAGGTGACTTTATGAATTTCCCCATACCATAATGTACCAAAGGAAGGGGCCCCATCTTCACTCCTTGCTTTTCAAATATATTCAGAATACTGTACTATAAAACTCCAAGGCTGTCCATGCAGAGAAAAACAATTCTGCTTAAGTTTGCTAAAATTAAATATACAGTGGTACCTCGGGTTACAGGCGCTTTAGGTTACAGACTCCGCTAACCCAGAAATGGTACCTCGGGTTAAGAACTTTGCTTCAGGATGAGAACAGAAATCACGCTGCGGCGGCATGGCAGCAGCGGGAGGCCCCATTAGCTAAAGTGGTGCTTCAGGTTAAGAACAGTTTCAGGTTAAGAATGGACCTCCAGAACGAATTAAGTTCTTTTTTAAAAAAAAATAATAATTTTTATTAACTGGCCAATCACATCAAATTAAATCACGTCATATAAATTCCGAATTACAAAGCCAAATTTTTAAATTTTGTTGGGGGAACCCATACTTCAAGATCCAAAGGGGAATTCAGATCATCTTCTTATTACTGCGTTAATGTCCAAATCAGTCCCAATCAGTCCAAACAAAGTTCATAATTCTATCCAGTCTTATCTTGGTGTTGCCACATCATATCTTGTTCGTATAATTTCTCTTTCTCCTTTACGATCTCTTCTGTTAGTCTCCTTAAGCCGATAGCAAGTGTAATAATCCTGTGTGGATTTCCCGTTCCTCCACTAAGTCCAGATGGTTTCCATATATCTCCTTCGTAGATAACATCACTTTTTCCATCGTAAATTTTGGCATTTGTCGCTCTTAAGTCCCACCGAGGAGTTGATTCACGATATGTAAACAACTCTATTTCTCTCTTTCTCCTCCCAGACCCAAGAGCTCCCACAATGCCTCACAAAATGGCGAACGGCATTTTTCCTGACTGCGTCACTCCAAAACTCTTAGCTTTCCAGCTTCATCTTGAAACATTGCTTTGGATCGAAAGTTTATCTCCACACAGCCTTAAATCCACAGCTTAAGTCCTTAATTTCTGACTCATTAGGGGAGGGGGATTCTTGTTAAGTCACATAAAAAGGTAGAGGCAGGTTTCCTCCCCCCCCCCAGTCATTACCGTATCTTGACGTTCTTCTCGTATTTTATTGTTGTCTTGTTATCAGAGATCTCTTCTGTCAGCAGTATTTACTCCCCTTTTTCTTTGATGTATGTGCAATTAATCACGTCCAAATTTGTTCCTTTTAAAGATCATTGCAACCAGCGGCGCAAATCGGGGACGGCGTCGAGGAGTGCCGAAAATCCCACAGGAGGGCTTTGTGCCTAGTGCCCCCACCCCCACAAATTCGGGGGTGGTATAGGGCACAGCAGGCAAGGGCCGTCCCCCCCATAATCCTGGGGGGGTTAAGGAGGCTAATTACCCCCATCATAGCCTCCAAATTACCTCGTGTGGGTCGGAGAGATGTTATTGTCAGCCATCTTCCGATGCGCCACCTAGTGGCCCCCCAGAACGAATTAAGTTCTTAACCCGAAGTACCACTGTACACTTCTGCTCAACTCCTTTGCACCTGGCTGCAAATGACACCTCCCTGCTCCAAACTCTTACATGAACTCATCGCGTGTCAGCTGGCCAGTATTTCCGGTATCAGCAGCTGTCACTTCCCTTACGAGGTTGGCAAGGTCCTGGAGGTGGCTGTGGTATACTGCTTCATCCAGCTGGGGAAATGAAGGTAGAAGAGTTAGGCTACAGCACCCTCCAGCATTAACTCATTCTGCAATAGGAAAGGAGAACAGTAGCATGGACCATCAGCACAACTACTGGACATCTCAATCAGCTGAAATTATTAAGAGGATTCTTCAGTGCTGAATTTACTCCAACTGCAGGTGAATTTCTCAGAAGAAAAACACATGCACCAGGAAAACTTGCTCAGACGAAGTGAAGAACATGTGATCTAAAAAAACCACTGTGAGCAAGAAAGGGGAATACACAATTTCTTCTTATAGCAGGTTAGGAAAAAAAAGTAGATTGGAATTTACTGTAGGGTGTGTGTGTGGTTATGTAGATCTACTTTAAGTGAGATGAGGGACTGCTCACCTCTCCAGTCAGGATTTGATGAAATAACGACATGGCTTCATTCGATTTAAAGAGCTTGATGTTTTCATAGACGCTGTAAGTCCAGTCAAAAGCAGGAGCGTCACCATACCTTTTCTGGAAGAAGTTCAGGAAGAACTCTGGAAGGCTGGATTGTTTTCCTTTCTGCAAGAGAGACAGATGCAGTTTCTGGAACAGAGTCCTCAGCTGTTGAGAGCGATTCTTTACAGCTTCTGCTTGAATCACAAAAGGCTTCCCTCCCAATAATTTTAAATTGCATAGTAAAAAATATTCCTCATCAAGAAGATAGGCTTGGAATCACTTGTAGTAACAACTGCTCAGCTAGGTTTGGGCCTCTCTTTTTTTGAAGTTAATCAACCAGCCGCCCATGGCTAATCACAGGATTGGTAACTATACTTATGGATGCTTCTGGATCCAGTTTTGTCACACAAGGTCCTGGCAGCCTCAGTAGCTAGAAGCGCTTTTTACCAGCTGTGACTGCTACAACAGCTACGTCTCTTCCTGGACTGGGAAAGCTTGGCCATAGTAGTTCATGCACTGATTACTTCAAGATTACTGTACTGCGCGCTATGCAGAAGCTGCAGTTGTTGCAGAATGCTGCAGCACGATTGCTGACAGGATTGAGATCCTGTCAACATGTAACATCTTTGCTCAGAGACTTGCTCAGAGACTTGGTTGCCAATTTGCTACTGGGCCAATGTTCATGCTATTACAAGTGGTACCTTGGTTCTCAAACTTAATTCGTTCCGGATATCTGTTCGACTCCCGAAACGTTCAAAAACCAAGGTGGGACTTCTGATTGGTGTAAGTACCCCAAAAACAATAGCCAACAGCCGCATCAGACGTTCGGCTTCCAAAAAACGTTAAAAACTCGGAACACTTACTTCCAGGTTTTCAGCGTTCGGGAGCCGATTTGTTCGTCAACTGCGCAGTTCGAGAACCAAGGTTCCACTGTAGTACTACTAATACTAATAATAATAATATGCAAGCACAAGATCCCAGAGTCAGTCCCCAGTCTTCAGGAAGGGTTAAGAAAGACACCCTCCCTGAAACCATGGACAGCTGCTGCTGGTCAGTGTAGGTAGTACTGAGCTCAATAGCCAATGGTCTGACATGATACAAGAGCTTCCTATGTTTCCAGTTGCCTCAAGCACATTCATAAGGAAATCCAAAGATACCTGTAGATCCGATGCAATTTTCTCTTTCCATATTTCCTTCAGAATGGTCACAACCTCCTTTTTGGTCAGCTTCTTATTCCTAACCACACCATCACACCTCAGGTACACAGGGACCTTCTCGCTTCTCCCCTAGTGAGAGGAACAGTATTAAGTCCTGTACAAAGCCAAACTCTTAAATCAATACACAAGCCAGAGTCCCTACTGCTACTATTACTTAAGCCTTTATAAAGTGCCTGGAGTGCTGTGCAAGGACACAAAACCGACACACTCACTGCACTTTCAATGCAAGTGAAAAGAAGGGAAATGCTAGCCAGCAGGCCTACCAGGTCTCCACATATAACCCACAAAGCCATTTTGGCCAAGCTGCATCTACCCACCCATCACCAGATGGCTGGTAAAGATGCAGCTGAGAGGACAGCTGATTGTTGGCACCTGCAAACTCTTGTGCCATTGTCTGCATAGTTTAATTTAAAATTCTGTGAACCTGATGTCATTGAGATGCCGGGGGCGGGGGTGGACTGGCCAGATGCAGTCTAAGTAGTGTTCTTCTTTCAAAACAGCTTCTGAACAGCTGCGGAAAAGTATCAGAACACAACATTTTGGCTAATTTAGTAAGACAGGACTGTGTTGATTTCAATTATAATTAGTTTGGTTCTGCCCAGAAAGATTGATTTATTTGTTACATCATATCCCATTTTCCTCAGAGGAGGGTTTTATACATACTGTGTATCTCCCCTGCTCCCATTCATTATTTTTATTTCATAAAATTTATACACTGCTTGATTCTAAACAAAAACCTCAAAGTGGTTTACATTTATCCTCACATCAGTCCTGTGAGAGAGGTTAGGCTGAGATACAGAGGTTTGCCCAACATTTGCTTTGTGGCTGCATGGGGATGAAATCTAGCAAGCTAGCCCTGACATGATTTGATTCCCCAAGAACGATGGACAAATCTGTCAATTTGGTTCTCTCTGTTTCCAGTTCTTTCCATTCTTAACAATTCTTTACATTTTCATTGGAATGCAATATTTTTAAGTCCTCATGAAAACTGATTAATATTTTAATTTATTTTAATTTATCCTACTATGCACATATTTATATGCAATTTTGCCTAATAGATACAGTTTTGCAAAGCAATGGCCCCTAATATATTTATTTTTGTGTTATTTTCACAAATATATACATTATAATGCACACTTTACCCTATTGTGCATTTTTGTACACTTTACTTGGCTGGAGAATGATACTGAAAAATCTGGAGCACTGCATTTCAAAGGATAAGATGGTTGTTTTTCAGAAAACATCCTGTTCTGGAAAGGGTGAAGTAGGGAGACTCTCCTTTAAAGGCAAACTGAATCAAATTAAACCCCCATTCCTGCTCTCAAGAGATGGTTAGTGGCTCACTTTATAAACCTTTTGCAAATACACTGGTACCTCAGGTTACATACGCTTCAGGTTACATACGCTTCAGGTTACAGACTCCGCTAACCCAGAAATAATACCTCGGGTTAAGAACTTTGCTTCAGGATGAGAACAGAAATTGCACAGCAGCAGCGGGAGGCCCCATTAGCTAAAGTAGTGCTTCAGGTCAAGAACAGTTTTAGGTTAAGAATGGACCTCCGGAACGAATTACGTACGTAACCAGAGGTACCATTGTAAAAGATAGCAAATTTTGAGAAAGGCACCTCCAGTTCCATTTTGCTTTCACTTACTATTTTTCGGGCAAGAAAGGAATACAAACAAAAAAGGAGATGATGGCCCAAGAATCTTCTGCAATGTGCAGGTGTTTTTAAGGAAATGGGTCGGTGTGGAAAGTAGCACTTGCATTTGGGAGAAGGTTGTGATTTCCCTGTGCTCTGCACGGGGAAAGTTCCTGGTTCAATCCCCAGCATCTCTGGGTAGGGCTGTGAAAGATTCCTGTCTGAAACCCAGGAAAGCAGCAGTGTAGAGAATGCAGAGCTAGAGGAACTGATTGTCTGATTCAGTATGGAACATTTTAAAACTGTTCATCTCTTAGGTAGGAACTGCTTCTCTTCCCTTGTCACACTTCAGCACAAGAGAGGGAAGGAAAGGGTCTCCAGGTTGCTGGGAATGAGGCCAGGCCCCTTGGAGAGGTGGAGACCAAGACTCCTCTTGACCTTCTCTGCAAAATGAGGAACAAGCAGGTGAAAGTCCCAATGGATACAATAACCAGCACAGCCATACCAGCGCCACGAAGGTGTCCCTCTCTCTTAGAAGTCCCGCACCAATTTCTTCCAAAAGCACGTCTACCAACTGATCACTAGTTTTGCCCTCTGACAAAGCACTCCAGCGCTCAGCCCCATCAGCAATCACATCTGCAACAAGAAGATGTGAGGTATCAGATAGGGCCAAGCAATTCATGCAGCTGGAAGGAGAACTTTATATAAGAATTTAATTAGTTATCAGATTTGTTGTAATGAGTGTAGCATGTAAAATTATTCCAGGAGCTATATAAAAGACAAAGAAATCCCTGTCAAAAGTGGCTTATGGTCAGTAAAAGATGTTGCTTATAAACTCTGCAAACATTCTACTTACTAATCAAAAGAAACAGGAGGGAGAGCCAGTCACACATGTGCGCCCTGCTGTGCTTCCTCAATCTTGGAGGCAACCTGGCAGCTCTGATAAATAGACATTAGCATATGCAGATTTTATGCACTTTTATCTCATGGGACTTTGCCCCAAGTCCTTTAAGTAACCAGTAACACCTCTGCTTTCTAAGGCATAAATAAATATGGAATCCAGCAGTTGGCATGGTGAGCTGACTGTGATTAATTAGATTACTCCTTTAGATTTATAATTTTTAGACCTTTTGATGTTTTCTGTTGTTCATTGTGTAATATTGCTGTGTACTTGTCCTGGGCATATAAAGACAACACCAACAACAACCACAACAGCAGCAGCAGCAGCAACAAAAAGTACCTGCACATTTTTCCCAGCTAGGCCGCGGTGTGGAGGACCGCTGGACATTGATAAGGTCATTATAGAATTTGTCCCGTTCCTCAGAAACTTGCTTGTGTATGTCCAGCATTGTGTCATATTCTTCTTGGAGATCATCAAAGTCTTTTTGAAGAATTGTCATCTGAAAGGCAAGGCCAAAGGACATGAGTAAATATGTGGCAAGGCATGCATCTATTCTCTGGAACTCCCTGCCCTTTGATATTAGGCAAGCACCTTTCCTGTATTGTTTTAGCACCCATTAATTTTGCTTGCTCGTTTAGGCAATCCTACTCATACAATTTGATTATATACATTTTAACATCTTCTGATTTTACACACACATGCACATGTGTGTGTGGGGTGTGTGTGTGTATTTGTTCTTGATGTTAAATTTTATTAATGTTTTTAAATGAATATTCTACATAGACTTCTTACATTTTCTGGATGACTAAGTGGTATATAAATAAGATGTTAAAATAGTAGATAGACAGCCTACAGGTGTGTGGGTTGCTTTAAGTGCTTGTCAAGGAATTCCTGTCAGAACATTAAAATCCCTGTCATAAATGCTAAATTGGGAATTAAAAGACATTCCAGAGAAAAGCACCGTATCACTGAGAAAACAGGAGCGTGATTAGGAGAAACCTCTTCCACACATAAAGGAGTCTTGCTTTGAATAATTAAACCCTGCTTCTAGTAAGGGTGGGGAAATGGGCCCCGATTCTGAGACCCAGATTCTGAGGCCCAGATTCAGAAGTGGCCAGCTATTCATGATAGCCACTCACTTGTAGAACATATGATGTCAGGTGACCCAAACTGCAAGCTGTGACTGCAATAGGAGAACTGGGGAGGGGGCATACTTTGCTACGGATTCTTCTTTTCTACTTTTGAAGCCCCAGCTTGAACTCAAAAATAATTCAAATGGGGGCTGCAAAGATTAAATTCAGAGCAAGAGAAAAAGGTGTCAAATTTTAAAAGTGCAAAATTCAAGCAGCAAAAAGAAATAAGCTCCCATTTCTTTGTTTTTAATTTGGCACCACGGATTCACGTGTTAGATGCCTGATGTGATATGACATCAGAAGAAACTCACAGGCGGGTGTGGCTGTCCAAAACAGTTTTGCAGGCCAAACAGGGCAAGCCCAATGGCCTAATTAGGCCAATGGGTGAGAGGTTCTCCAATACTACTCTAGAGCAAATGGGAGGAGATCCCACTCTGAAAACCCTCCTCAAATAATGGAGAACCAGCCAACCTTGGAGCGTCAGTAGGGCTCAGCATAGCCTTTGGTTACCTTTTCAGTCAATTCATTACATTTGTGTTCCTGCAACTCAAACTCTCTTCTGGGCACTACGTCTCCATAGTTTGCCTTCATAGTGTTCAGCTCCACTTGGGCTTTGGTGAGGTCGTGTCGTGCTACCTTTAAAGCAAGCGTCAGCTTCACCGAATCTTCCCCCTTTTCATCTTTAAGAGAAAATGGTTCAGACAGGCCCAAAGTTGCCACTGGAAATTATGCTTAAGTTACTCTTCTCCATTAGGGTGAGATTCCCCCACCCCCACCCCAATATAGCAGTATCTATTGATTGCTCCTGCAAAGGCTGCCTCAGGACAATAAGATAACACAGACCAACCGACTTGACATTTCTACATGATGCTAAGCGGAAAAATTCCACCGACTACATAATGGGCTGAAAAAGTCAAGGAAAGAGGGAGAAATGTTTAGCCAGGCTAGTCTAGGTTAAACTAGGGGGCAAAGCAATGTTACATTAAAGCAACTGCTTATTTTTAAAATGTACAAAAAACTACTGTAGGAGCCATTTGCAAGATCAGTCCTATGGAGAAAGGTTAGCCATCAGTCCCTGGCTCATTTCCACCCTACCTTCCCCATCCCCTGCTATGGTCTCAGTGGCTGAGTTCTTCCATTTCCTAACAGCAGTCTTGGTGGGGCAATTTTTTGACACTGCAGCAGGGAGGGAGGTCCTGTATGCCATGGATCCTGATATACCCTCCTGGAGGCCCAGTCCTGCTCCTCTCTCCTGCATCATCCATTTATAATTGCTAAATGTGTGTGTTAATCGACATTTTTATCCAGCACTTCCTCCAAAGAACTCAGGAAGCCATATATCGCAATCATCCTGTGAGGCAGGTTGATCTGAGACAGGAAATGACTCCATCTTCTGATAGCAAGCAGGGAGGACATATTTGGGACATATATTAGCCACCCCTACATTGCATTCCAGTTTCCCACCTGAAGAAGAATCTTCAGCCCACCTTATATAAAACTACATCTTCTACCTTGGATTTGGGCAAACTTCATTTCTTCCTTCAGACGGTACATTTCATTGAGATCTATAAGTAGCAGCTTGCGGGCATCAGACTCATTCAGGTAACGGAGGTATTCCTCTGCCACCGCCTTCCGCATCTTAGCCACCTATGTGATGTAAGGCAGAGGAAACCACTAATCACTGGTGTGACAAGCTCACTTTGTCAGTGGCTGCAGCCTCAGCAGTGGAAGCAAGTACTGTGATCTCTCTACAGCCAACCAGCAAGTACCCTTGATGGGCCAAGGAGGTGATAACTCCTGAAGTGACAATGTATGATGCAGTGCTGTCAAATGTGTGCGTCATGGAAGGAAGCTAACAAACAAACTGTACTTCTAAAATTGAAGGCAGCTGTGTTAGCTGTGTTGGTCCATTAGAACAATGCAGCTACCTGCAAATTTTATCTACTTTGGGAAGAGTGGTAGTAGTACCAAATTTAGCTGTCCAAAGGATTCTAGAACTTCTACCACCTAATGATGGGGCTTGGACTATGTAGGAATCTTGCCCTCAAACTATCCTATGAAAAGACTCCTACAAAACTATTCTGTGAACAATGACAGAACAGTCCCAGTCAAAGCTACCTGGAACCCAGCGGGTATGGTGCAGCAGAAATGGACCAGAGCACCACTGTTTTGTTTTTTTAACCAGAACAATGGCTGAAAGCACAGAACTTGCTATTGTTATCTCCTGATGTCAGACAACCTCAACTGATACACCTTAAAGCATAAGGGTAGTTTTTGCAAAAACTCCTAAACTGACTTGTGTTTTCTATTTTAATAAAAAGGATGCAAGATCAGATTCTTGAGTCATAGTTGATTAAAGTGTAGATGGGGAGGCGTCTGTCTCACCTGGGTTTCTAAAGAATATTTCTCCTCCTTCATTTTGTCAATAAGCTTCAGTAAGTAGATCCTCTCATCCTTTAGTTTTGCAATTTGTATTTTCTCTTGCTCCTGAAAGGCCAGGATTTGCCGAGTACATTGATCAGAGGCTGTGACCAGAATGGCATTCACTGACTCCAGGGAGTAGATCTTCTCTTTCAGATATGCTAAATGTCATAAAAGTCAGGTTCCAAAGTTACTTAAAGTTTCCAGGACCCGTGAAGGTTCCTTTTTAAACTTAAAAAAAGTAAAACGTGTGGGTTTTGTTGGAAATCTTTTGTCTCTTTTCAATGTCTTGTCCTCATTAGAAGGGAGTTAATAAACAGTTCGTGTATTCATTTTTAGTGGTGAAGTCTACTGTTTACCTACTGTTTGGCCTCTGATCCACTATAGCTAAGCAAATTTGCTTGTTCAGAATTACATCTGGTATAAAATAATTGATGCTCTCTTACCTATAGTCAGTTCATACTCTTTCTTGATAGAAGCCAACAAAGGCTTGTAGGTTCTGAATTCTTCCATGAAGAACTCAAATACTTCTCTATAGGGCTAATGAGAGAAAAAGGGAGGGGATGGCAACAGTACTACTATAAATCCTATTAATTGAATATATTCTATATCTAGACGTGATAACCAGCAGTGAGATATAATCCTTTATTAAACAAGGATGTGTATCTTACTTTGACGGCTATTAGATTGCTTGCATGGTATTTTAAGGAGATGCTCAGTCAGGGGAACTGACACCAGTTCTGTGTTCTGTGTGGCTGTTGGATAAATTGCAATTAATATATCCTCTCCTACCCATTAAAACCTATCCCCAAGTCAGCACTGGTTATATGAGGCTTCTGTATACACCCCATTTCCTTTGAGAAAAATCTTGGTGGGCTAAATAAATGTGTTCACACTCAAGATTGTAAAATTAGAGCAGAGTTTATTACTCAGACCTGGAGTTTAAGTTCCTGAACTTTCCCTTTAGTAAGGTCAAGTGCTTGCAGCTCTCTCCTCAAATGGGATTCCAGATCTTCAAGGTAGCGTGGTTTTGGTATGGAAAGAGGAAGCTGCTCTTTGTTGATGCTGAAAGACAAGAAAATGAAACTTTATACACATGTTCACATTTTGATATACTGTACATTTTTGTGCATTGTTGTAACTGTAATATGATCCAAAATATCTGCATTTCAGAATGGAAATTCAGTACAAAGTCACAAACACCACTCACAGAGATGTAAAACGGCTCTTGGTGGTCACATCTCAAAAGACAGCTGTTTCTTCTTCTCAGAGAGCCTTGGGAGTTCTGAGAAGGTGTTGGGAATATTTAATACAAGTCTCAACATTTAATTAAACTATGGTTCCCAAAATTTCCTCATGACAATTCATATATGGAACTCCTGTCAGAAACACTCACTGAAAGCTGAGGAAGAGAAGGAATGGAACTCAGAGGGGCTTCCTCCACACAAATGTCCTGGCTCTCATCATATAAAGAACTTGGACTCTGATTTTAACAACATAGGAACCTTTAGCACTCAAATTGCTACAGGGTAAACTGTTGGTAAGGGTAAAGAGGTGTAACAGGTGCAGGCAAGGCTAGGCAAGTTAAGATGTTGATCCAACAAATGACTCACACACACCCCTACAACCCTCTTACATAGGAATGGGGCAGGCACAACTTAGCACAGTAAAGGGGACTGTTCCTTCAACTGGGCAAGCAATTGGGAACTCCTCCAGGAAGGCTGGGCCTGAACTGTCTGTTATGCCTGCACTGGCGTGAGGATTTGCTGAACAAATAATCTGAATTGGAATATAAGAAAGGGAGGTGTGAGGAGGTCGGGAAAATAAGTTAAAAGAAAATAAGTGAACGGAAACTGTACGTGTTTTTAAATTGTTTTTATTTCTGTATTTTTATATTTTTGTATTCTTGTTGTCTCTTTTTTTTGTATCATTTTTGAAAACTTTAATAAATATCTTATTGAAAAAAAAATGTTATGCCTGCACTGGCATCTCCATAGGAGCCAACTCCTAGGGGTCGAAGGGGCTTTGCCCCCCCATAAAATATTTGAGGGGGCTGCCCCCCAAGTTGATGGGCATTGCTATTCAAATGGTGTGTGCACCCCATCATGTGATAGATTATGTGGGGCCAGGACTTACTTGGAACCCCCCCCCCAATATTTTATCCAAGTTTGGCGCCCCTGGGCATCTCTATAACCTAGGCAATGAAGGAGCTGTTGCCAACATCTCTAGAACAGACAGAGCAGCAGTGTCCCTCTTGGGACTCTGGAGCCAGTGTTGGTGCAACAGGCAGAAGCTGTGCAGATGCTGTGTGCTGGGAAGACTGGTAGGGAGAGGGGATGGGGCGATCAGAAGCCAGGATCCTCTTCCCTAAGCAGTTCCTCAGCCTCCCCACACCCTGGCAGGGTCTATCCTAGACAGCTGAGTCCCTCCCCATGATTGTCTGCAGAATACTCATCGCCTGCCTTCATATCATCATCATCATCATCATCATCATCATCATTATTATTATTAATTAAATTTGTATGCCGTCCTTCATCCAAAGATCACAGGGTGGTTCACAACATAAAAATACAAAATGAGAACACAAAATATGTAAAAAACAAAAACAAACCAGTAATCCCCCCCTAACAAATGCATTTAAAATAGAATGTGTAACCAGTGTTATAAGAATTTTAAGGTCTCACATATAGAATACTCATAAATGCACACATATCTAAATATATGACCTATGTGTCTGAAATAGTATAGGAAAGCAATCCTGAAGCCATTTTGACTCTCCCAATGACCTTGACTATTCCTCTGCAGTAAGGGAGGCAAATGGGGAAAGGCTTTCTATTGTCTTTTTGCTTGCAAATCCTGTCTTGAGAGTGTATTTGTGTATGAATAGGGTGAGCCTGTGACCTGGATTCAGGAACTAAAGTACTGAAGCATAACTTCTTTTATTTCTAATAGCTACTACAAACTAAAGAACTACTGGCTTGCATGAGTGTTACAGCTCCCACTCAGCCATCTAGTCACTATATAGATAAGACTCTCTCCACACACAGAGTCAGGCAGTCAGGAGCGGAAGAACAGAAGAGCAGTTCTCAAAACATCAGATCAGGAGATTCTTGCAATGGGAGGGGGTGAAAATATCAACAGGCGCAGGTGTGCAGGGCCACTGCCATGTCCACACACCTCTTTCCCTGGCTTAGGCTGCAAGTTGCTGCGGCATGCAGAGCAGCCTGCACCTGTGCCACCCATGCATGAGCCCAAGCCCACGCTGCCCAAAGCCAAAAAACAAAACAAAACCCAGACATCTGCTTTGAAATGTAAAAATCCCCCTGGATGGGCATGTTGGCCCCCCAAAAGAAGACATGTCTGGGATTTCCTGGGCATATGGCAACCCTACCCAAGGGCCATATGAAGAGAACTATGGGGCCACATTTGTCCCACGAGCCTGAGATTACCCACCCCTGCTCTTGAGCATGTGGGAGGAGAAAATCCATTCTGGATATGCTTCTCCCCTAATGAGAAATTTTGATACCTTTACCAGACTACAGTTCCTAGATTCTATGCAGGAAACCATGACAGTTGGCAAAAATACAATATCAGTTTACAATGCAGAGAAGCCCAGAAAACTTCACATTTAATGTACAACATTTATCCTACCTACCTTTGCCATTCAGAGGTAGTACATGGTTTTCGATTCTGCAAGATAATGTGTCCTGGTGCGTATGCAGGCCATGAAGACAACTGACTGCTAGAGTGGCTCTGAAAAGTGATAGATTATGATTATGCGCAGTGGCAAATCAGACCTTCAAGCAGGATCCTACCCATTGGTGTACGTTTCAGACCTCCCAACATAATAGTGGTTTCAGCCGCCAACCAGTGACATCGGCTAATATGAACTGAAACGTATGACCTTTATTGTAAACATGATCACACCTGTACTTCAGGCATTCAGCATAGGAATGGTTCAGCTCCTTTAACAACAACCAGTCACCCAAAAAGGGAAGAGAATAAATCCAAGACTTAGGATGTAATCCTTACTCCTTACTCCACTTACTTAGGAACAGTGCTTTTTTTCTATAAAACAATGTTTAGGGGTACTTTCATTTTCCTAATCATATTGAAATACTGCCCCTCAATGAGGCCAAACTTAGATTCACAAAATGTTTAGGGGTATGCATACCCCTGTGTACCCCCAGAAAAAGCACTGCCTAGGAATAAGCCTTATCAGAATAGTACTGTTAGTACTGTTAGTCCTTTCCTCTCGGGCCCCTCTTGCTCAGGGTGAAACAGACTCTTGTTATTCTTACTTTACAAAGGGAGGGCATCAGAGCATCCTTCTTGCCTAGACCTCTAGCCATGTGGCAGCCCTAGGATAGCTGAAGTAGTTAGCAGACTGCTAAGATCAGAAGGCCTGGCACCACCACTGTTGTTTTTATATTGAATTGTCACTTTCCCTACAATAGTGACCCAAAGCAACTTACAAATTAGCAAGGGGTGAGCATTGTCATGCCTGATCTGCTCAAACTCACCAGAGATTTTCTTTTCTTCTGAAATGATTCCTTCAGATCAGGTAATTTTTCTTGACAATTTAGATTCTGATTGCATTTCAGGAATGAGACCCTGGATAATTGGTAAGAAGGGGAAATTGCAGTTCTATGGAGGAACTCAAGTCAAAATGAGAATGAGCAATGTCATTTCTTTCAATCCAGGGCCTCCTTACTGCATTTCAAAGGAAAGGCTGTTAACACAAATCAACCAGCTATTAGGAACAAACTCCTCAGTTGCTATGTCTTATATCTTTCAGTGTCAAATTCCTGCACCCCAAGGCTCAGGTGTAACATCACTTCTTTTTTTAATGAAGCCACAAGTAGGCACTGGGCTCATGTAGTCCTCTCTTCCTCCTATTGCACAAAAGCGTTGGCACACAGATCCTGGTATGTTTAAAGCAGAGTTCCCTATTGTGTCCAAAACTGGGAATTCTGATTTCATGTCAGTTAGTTTACAAACCAGGATATTAAGGGCATGCTATTTGAGGGTCTATAGGATGTGGCAGAAGCCCTGTTTTGCAGGTGGAACATCAGATTCAATGATTCCAATGCAGATATGCTAGTGGAACAGATATGCCAGTAAAATACTCTATGGCAGAGCCATTCTACCAGCAAAGAGAGATAGTGTTCCACTGATGTATCTGGAATGTTCCCATGGTGTATTTTTCATGCCACAGACATATATTGAATCCACCAATGTAGCTGGGTTTTCACCAAATCCTATGGTCCATCAGCCAGTGTAGCTCGAATATAGGATTGCTCCATAAAGCTGTGTACACAGCACACATTTAAAGCATATACAGTCATACCTCGGGTTACAGACACTTCAGGTTGCACGTTTTCAGGTTCTGCACCCCGCTGAACCCGGAAGTACCAGAACGGGTTACTTCCGGGTTTCGGCACTCGCACATGCAGAAGCACTAAATCATGCTTTGCGCATAAGCGCCAAATCGCGACCCGCATGTGCACAGATGTGGCGCTGAGGGTTGCGAATGTGCCTCCCGCACGGATCACGTTCGCAACCAGAGCGTCCACTGTAATCAGGCCTGCCAAGCCTCCTCATTTGGCCCACAAGGCCATTCCATCCAACCCATCTGCCCTACATTTGAAGTATTTGCATACATGTCTTCCAAAGCTCCCTGAAACAGTTGCTTGGCAGGCTGAAGAGAGCACATTTGCCAGCACATCTGCTGGGCAGTGAAACGTTATGAGGTGATGGGCAGATATCTCTGTCCAGAGTGTGACTCCTCCTCTCCTGCTGCTCAACTGGTGCTGGGAACTCTGGAGGAAGTAGCTGGTTAGTGAGCAGTTATGGGGTGCCTCCTACCTACTCCAAGCCCCTGCCTGCCTGCCTGTGTCAGTGTGCATGAGAGAACAGAGGTGGTACATGTGTGTGCAGCCCACTAGCTGCCAGTGAATGTAGTCCTCAAGACCAAATATGTGGCAAACCTGTAGTAAGAAATGTCAAAGCCACAGTTCTTACTGCAACCACAAAGCTAATTTAAGTAATTAACTCTTCTATTTTATTGCAATACCTTTTATCAGAGTCCTGACTACTGACCCTGAAATAAAAAGAGAAAAAAGCATTATTGTATGACTACAAGATGCTGCTGAATCCTACCAAAGTCTAGTTATTTAATCAGCAAAAGTGTCTTTGCCACCATATTCCAAGAAGGACAACAGTCAAAAGCAGGAAACTTTGTCCGTACATAGAGATTTGCCCAACTGCCTAAAACACTCAGACACTAAAGGTCACCAGAGCTAGTCCTACCATTAGTTAGATTGAGGTACTTGACTCAGGCAGCAAATATTGGGGAGCAGGGTGTGGTGGTAAGGTCTTAGAGTGCTGAGCTGTTAGTCCCCTACACTCATGTGTGATGGAGGATGTTGTCCTATCACTAGTGTTGAAGTAATACACAACTACCAGTCCACCTGACTTCAAATGGAGGGGCACTATCTCATCCTTTGCCAAATGTCTTGGGAAGTATATTGTAAACTAGAAGGTTTGCCTCCATACCAAAAAACATATAATAATCTCCATACTGTACAGCATATGAGTAATATCGTTCAGGGGTCAGCAAAAATTTTCAGCAGAGGGCCGGTCCACTGTCCCTCAGGCCTTGTGGGGGACCGGACTATTTTTTTTGGGGGGGAGAACGAATTTCTATGCCCCACAAATAACTCAGAGATGCATTTTAAATAAAAGGACACATTCTACTCATGTAAAAACACGCTGATTCCCAGACCATCCGCAGGCCGGATTTAGAAGGCAATTGGGCCAGATCCAGCCCCCGCACCTTAGTTTGCCTACCCATGGTTTACATTTAATGTTGATTAAAATGATCAGGGCTGAACTGTACCTGGTGAAAAGTCTCTGCACTTACCCTATGAGATGCTGGTTTACATATTGTTTTGGAAAGTGTGAATTAGGTAGCTTTGCCTTTAAATGCAAACTGAATCAGATTTCTCCATCATCCTCACCAGGGAGAACTTTGTCTTAGACCCTGGAGAGCCAGTGCCAGTCAGAGCAGAAAGCACTGGGCCAGTACAACCTTCAACATACAGTACTAGTGTCCTCCATGTTTTGGACTACAACTCCCAGCAGCCCCTGCCAGAACACGCTGTAGTCCAAACCATCCGGAGAGCACCAGGTTGGGGAAGGCTGGTTTGGTAGACGAACAGGCTGACCTGCTCGAAAGCAGCTTCCAAGTACAGTATGTTGCTAAGCTCGCCAAAGAAACCGTTAGAAAGAACATGCCTCGCCTCGTGCGAAATGCCTTTTCTTGGAGCAAGCGCAAGTGATCTCCATCTCTCTGGGATTAAGGATATATTTCCAGAGTGGCCTTTCCCGGCCACTCCATCTCCAACCTGTCTCCTTCCTGATGGACTCACCGCAAAAAGGTCGAGGCGCTACTCTTCATGGCTGCGAGGAGGGTAGAGGAACGGCGCCTGCAGAGGATGTTTACACTCGGTCGCCATGGCAACCACCGCCACCTGCTGTCTAGACTGAGGCCGCAGCGCCCTCCAGAGGCGCTTGAGAGAATAACTCACGACCTGAAAGCTGCTTTCCCCGAGGATTTCAAGCCTGTGCCCGGCTATATAACGCGGGTAGCTGGCTTAGTCCGACGGGTGGTGGTAGTAGTGACGTTGGGCTCCAGGATGCTGATAGAATGCATTCGTCCTGGGGGAAGGCATCAGGGAAAGTTTGCTAGCCGTGCCGTGACTCCTGAGCCGTTCAGGAGGTGCTACAGGTTAAATGAGCTAGTCGTGACGCGTCCTATTTGGCTCGTGCGCCCACGCAAACACACGCACACCGTTTATTTTATTTTTGCTTCTCTAAACGCCGCTTTCCAGCGCGTGAAGGGCTCGATCCTGTGTATCTGAAACTAGTCCCTTATATAAAAAGTGAGCTGTGCTTTGGGACAGTGGTGAGGCTGGTGTCACTTTTCTTAACGAGATGCATGCGTGACACGGTGTACGTTGCGTATTTGTGTAATTGCCGTCACCGGGTGCCAATCTATTTGTCCGTCCATCTCCCTTTTCTACCACTAGTTTATAGCTGGCCTGGATGATCCTATGCATTTTTATTCAGAAGTGAATCTCGCTTTACTCACTGGCGCTTACGTTAAGCATGCACAGGACTGCAGCCGTCTTGCCCAACTCCAGGCATGTTTACTGTATGGGGCTCCCCCCCCCCCGCCCGCCCGCCCGCCCGGCTTAATAGTACTGAAAGGTGAGAAATCTCCTGGACTATCCCGCGGAGTCCTTACTATACTCATTATCCCGGCGGGCTCTGCGGTGCCAGGAGTGGGCGGGCCCTCCTGTGCAGTGTTCCTCGGAACTTGTAGTCACTCGCCACCTGGTTTGACCCAGTCCAGAGGTGGCGCTCGGACTCGTTTTCCCATCGCGCCCTTCGGCTCCATTGTGGCCGAGCCCGCGTCCCATTGGACAGCCAGGGAAACAGGTCCCGCTCCCCTCCTTCTGACACAATAGTGTATCCAAGATGGCGGACGCGGGTGCAGCGAGCTCACCTGGGGGAGACTCGGTGCTGCCGCCGCCGCCGCCGCCGCCTCCCCCGGAGGAGCAGGAGCTGAGCCAGCGGCTCCGACGTCTCTACCCGGCTGTAAACCAGGCCGAGACGCCGCTGCCGCGCGCCTGGAGCCCCAAGGACAAGTACAACTACATCGGCCTCTCCCAGGGCAACCTGCGCGTCCACTACAAAGGTAGGGGGTGGGGAAGGCGGCGGGGGGAGACGCGCTGAGGGGGGAGAAGATTCCGGGCGGGGGCGGTTGGGGCGAAGGCCTGGGGCTGTGGGGGGGTCACCCTCTGAAGGTGATGAGCGGTGGGTGTGAAGGAGAGAGAGGCGAAGATGGTGACTGGGTGGAAAAACGCTTCGGGGAGAAGGCGTTGAGGATCGGCAGGAGGGTTTCAGGAGGGGAGTGAGGTGGCAACGGGCCCTTGTCGCATCTGAGGGGTATCGGGGGGAACTGATCCATGGGAGACCCTGCCAAAGGGCAGTTCTCCTGGGGCGCTGTTTGAGGATCCGGAGCGCGGGTGGGTTTGGGGCTTGGCTCGACCTGACTTAATTGAACTTGCCTGTTGCGCTGCCAGCGATGGGATCTCTCCAGGGGTCAGCGCAGTTCCTGTGAAGCAGGCAGAAGGGGATTTCCTCCCTGTCCTGATAGCTGTGTGGGGTTGGCACGAGCCTTTCCCAACAGCAGACAGCCAGATTATTGTTTACATGATCAAGGCAGAAAATCATTCCTTTGTGCCTTCCCTGGAATTTGGAGTGCTGATCTGTTTGCCCCCAAATAGGGCCCTAGTGCCTATATTTCTTGTTGTCTTTTCATGAGAACTGACAAAGGAAGAGACAGAACCATGCATGCTGTTTCCTCGTCCTTTCCCCCATGGTGCAGTGCAGGGGCCCACTGCTTTGTCAACCAAGCATCATCTTAAGGGTTTCTGTGCAGAATGATTCTGGCTCTTTTAAAGTCTGTGTTCTAGTCTGACAGCTGTCACTGAGGAGTAAAAGGGCCCGGAACCTCACTCACCCCTTTCCCCCTTTCCTATATATGTTCTTGGGTTTTTTTGCAGGACATGGAAAAAATCACAAGGATGCCGCTTCAGTCAGGGCTACCCATCCTATCCCTGCGGCCTGTGGTATTTATTACTTTGAAGTGAAGATAGTCAGTAAAGGTAGAGATGGGTAAGTGTGTTCTTCTAATGCCTCTTGGACAGTTTGTCTTTCTTTTTAGAGGGTTTGGAACAAATCTCACTGCATACACTTCAACTAGATAGGGATGCTTTGTATGTGGGGGGAGCCATATGGATTATATCAAACTCATACTTAGATCCACTGAAATTAATGGACATGACTGATTTAGGTCCATTACTTTTACTCTGAGTGTGATTCAGGTAGGTAAAACCTAATGTGTCTATGCAGCCCCAAATGTAGGATGTTGCACTAGTTTTAATTTTAAAATAGGGAACTGAGCCAGGTCTTTGGTTTTGATTCAGGTTCAGTTGGGAGGATACAGCTGTGATTCAGGTTCAACTCCAGTTCAAGAAAAAAAAAAACCGGTTTGACTTCCTGCCATCAAATGCCAAGCCAGTAATATAGACCTAGATGAGGCATGCTTATTATGCTGCTCCCTTTGCTGGCTGTTATGGATAATTATACCAAGCAGACGTCTTAAAATTCCAGTGTGGCTTGTTAGTGTGTTGGGACTGAAATCCAATATGGCAGTGACTGTAATGGATGTGGAGGAGAAGAATCCACATAGCTGAGTGGAGCAGAAGAAAGTGCTATTCTGTTTGTAGTATTAAAAATGTGTATAAGAATTCTCTTTTTGTATTTGCTCAAGACAAAATATATGGGTGACATGCTAGGTAGTTTTATGGTCATGAGGAAAATGAGAGCATAGATGGTCCACTAAATCTACAGGATAGTTGGAATTGCAGTTCAGTAATCTCTGATCAATAGGAAAATGGCAGCTTTCATCTGTTAAAGCAGCATCAGAAAATCTTTTTCCATGTGATACCACATAGGCTATAGACTTGAATACATTATGCCAGGAGAGTCTTATTGTCTTCTTTCTTGCATGTTATTATTATTTAAATTTATTAGTCACTATATCTTGCTGAGGGCAACCCAAAGCAACTTGCTATCCAAAGCATACTTTACAACAAGTAGCTTTGAGGTATTGAACTCTTAATAATGAACAAAAAGGGTTTTTTCAAAGATGAAGGTGCTGAAAAAAAGAGGCCACGGCCAAACGTAGAACTCTTCTAAGAAATTTCTTCATTTGCTTTGCCAGAAATTGTGTTTGTACATTGAACAGTTGATAACTTGGAGAGAAAGGAAATAAGAGCTTAGCAATGGGAGGTGGACTTTGGTGACTTACATTTGACAAATAGTTACAACTGTTTGTTGGGTGTGGTGATATATCTGTGGGCACCACATCTTTATAAATCCAGTGTCACAACATGGGTGTGGAGACTGAAAAAAACCTCTTCTAAATACTGTTTACTCCCTGTGGTACTATAGTAGAATTTTTTGTGTCATTGTTTCAGTTGCTGAAGTGAGAAATCAGATACCAGCTGCTCTTGAATATCTGTTTACTCTTGGCATTGTTAAGACCAGGATTCAAATCTCTTCTCAGTCATGGAGCTCACTGGGTCTCCTTGGACCAGTCACCATCTCTTAGCCTAACCTACCTCACAGGATTGTTGTGAGGATGAAATGGGGAAGAGGAGAAACATGTATACCATATCGAGCTCCTTGGAAGATAGAGGTGGTGTATAAATAAATACATAACTTGTACCAGAGGCTCCATTTTTAGGGTTCCATATAGACAATTGATGACCAGTGGAGGTAGATAATGTTTAGATTCGTAACCAAATATCCTTTGGGGAGCAGTGATTTATACCTTATTAGCTATGCCCAGAAGAAGCTGCTAGTGGAGGCATTGGTATGGTATTTAGCCAAGCCATCCTCTTATATTGTACAAAATTTATAATCAAAGTACTAAGGTGCAATCTGACATAAAGCTTCTTGTGTAAGAATGGGACTCTCCTTGCTTCCTTGAGACTGTCTTTGTCCAAAGAGTGGTGGATATGGGATGATGCTTTGTTTGTGAGTCCTGTTGAAAAGGCACAGTTGGGGATTCCACCGCAGCTAAGGGTGGGAGGCCTGGTGATGAACTTGGGAAAGCAGAGGTCTGCTTTCCAAAAATATTGGAAACTAAGTTATGCAGATATCTTCACCCTGGACCACCAGGTGTGTTTTCTAGGCCTTAGAGAAGTATTTCACCTGCAACTAATTTCAGTCTCTTTGGGGTTCAAACTGGGTGTATTAATTAATTTTCATTTGGCTAACCAAATATGGAGCGTGGAGCAATGTGTCCTAGGACAGAATTTCCTTGGTGGTTTTTTTGATGCCATCATTCCACAAGAGCTTCAAAAACATCCAGTAAAACAACTCCTGTGGTATATATGGTCTGTTTTTGTTCAAAAGACACTCATTTTTGTTACCATTTAGTCATGCTTATTTATCCTTCAAACTGGAGAACTAAAATAAAAACCACTTGTACTTTTGGGTTACAGGCCTGCGGAAAGTGCAATTACCAGGCATTAATTTTGGCTATATTTTGTGTGGGTCTGCATGTGGAGACGCCATTTCTGTTTTTAAGTTCAGGATGCATCTTGCCTACTTCATGAAGACTGAAGCAGCATTACCCAGCAGCTAAGTCATTTCCCTTCAAAAGAAACTGAGGAAGAAATATTGGCTGAACAGAGTGGCTGAAAACTTTCTAAAGTTGGGAGGAATTTGATGCATTGAAGTCCAAATAAAAATCTCTGCAAGGTTCTAGAAATGATAGCAGCATGGCGTTGTCTGAGAAATACCTAAGCCATTTAATTCTGAAGCACTTTTTTTGTAGGTTCTACTGCCTGCTAGGTCCTGTTCAGTTAACCAGAAAACACTACCTGTGCCAAGGAGCAAAGTTTACTAATGTCTGCAGCATAAAATGCTTTCAGTATCACATTTACTCTGAATATTATTACTTCCTTCCCTAATGCAGGGAGGAGAATAGTGGGGTAGAGAAGAGCTGGACAAAATCTCATAAGTTTTGTACATCCTGCCCCTTGTATTTTGTCCCCCAGCTCCTTGTGGAGTTTCCTAATCAAATAATCTATCTGGCATAAAGTGTACTGATAGTAAGATTTTAAGTTGCATAAGATTGGAGACAGCAGTCCAAAGAATGTAGAGTGAATTGCTATTAACAGAGGTTGAATTGGAGGATGTATTTCAACATTCTGTTTCCAGAAGATGTTATCCAGCGGTGGATACAGCTCTAGATCTATGTAGATAGACACGTATCAAGACATGGGGTTGTTTCTGGCTAAGTCAGAGGAGATCCATAGAAATTAGTGGATTAAAGTTCATCATGACTAAAATCCACTTATTTCAATGGGTCTACTCTTAGTGTTATTTAACTGGATACAGCCTATTGGCTTACACAATTTGGTGAGTGGATCTGGATCAGATTTTATTACAGCATTGCTTTTAAGTAGTAAACGCTTCTGGCTGGAACAAATTTAATTTGTTATGCAGTTCCCAGAATGATTGTAAATATTTGGTATCTGATACTAACTGGTAGGTAAAGACAATTTCCAGAGTGACCATGATTGCCACAGAAGTGGTCTGTGGCCTATAGTGATGTGAGGATTACCCTGTAAAGTAATTTTAAATTGAAACCTTGGTCATAAATCCAGTTACTGGATGTTGATTGTTTTAACTAGAGCTCAGAAAAAGGGGCTACTATGCTGTTCCTACGGCAGGTGAGAATTGAATAGTTTGCTATCAGTGGTGTTATCAGGAAGTATTCTGTACACAACAACTGACTCAAAGTGATCAGATCCATGCAGACTAGAATCAAACTTCTGAGGATAACTTGAGTAAATATCAGGTATGTAATATTTCTGCACTTTCCCAGCTGTAACCAGTTGGTCTTGGCAATACAGAAACATTGATTGCATTGTCAAGTCAGAGAGAGGCTGAGCCTGGTGGTGGAAACAGTCGTTCCCTGAATGTGGCCTATTGCGGATCCGGTGGGAATTGTCACCCCTGAAGCTGCTGGAATCTTAAGAGTATATCTAGCTGCTGCTAGCTTCCAAAATTATACTGATTCATTCTGATTCAACCTCATGGAAGGAGAGCATGTATATAAAAATTGAAAGTAAAATGGTTCACTTTAAGAACTGGGTTGGTAAACAGTTGCTTAGTACAGTGTGGTAATACATATAGTTGTGCCATAGCATCTAACCCAGCAGTCCGTCCGTCCCCCCCAAAAAAAAAGAACTATTGAGATCTATAGAAAAGCTCACACATTCACTATGCATTTGTTAGGGACTGCGTGAAACCCATTCCATTAATGGAATGTATGAACCCTTCTCCCATATAACCAGTGCAATTGCAGGCTGTGTTGTCAGCAGCAAAGACTTCCTTCTTGGATCTTAGGCTCAGGTGAATCCAGCAAAAAAATGCTATTTGGAGTGCATTTGGTGGTGGCTCACTTTGGTACCCTAGGCTTGTCTGTTCAGACAATTGTTGGATATGTTGCATTGTGGGAATGGACCTATACCAGGGATATCCAACAGGTCGACTGTGATCGACAGGTCGACCCCGGGTTGTTAGAAGTCAATTGCAGTCGATTGCAGGTTCATTTTTGTCCACGGGTTAAAAGGAGCATTTGGCCTGCCCCTCCCTCTTTCCTTTACTGCACACAATTTCAAGAGCGGAAGACGGAGTTTCTGCTGGTGGAATGACTTATTGTTTATCTGTTTTTGTTGCTGCCCTCCCCAAAAAAGGTCGACAATTTCGACCTCCCTCCCCCCCCCAAAAAAAAATAGGTAGATCACTTCCAGTTTTTCATTCTGTGAGTAGATCACAATCTCTTGGGATTTGGACGTCCCTGAACTATAGTATATGCTTTATGGATATAAAGTGATATTGACATTATGGAAAGAGGTCTTGTTTGTATATGTTTGGTCCTTAATTACAGAATACCCAAAGTTTCAAACCAGTATGGTATGGGGATGACAAGAGAATGAAATAGCCCAGTTCTTTAAAAGAGTGATACTGGCTACCAAGAGGCTGATTTGGCCAAAACGAAAGCTCAAATGAATAAGATTATAAATCACTTGGGTTTTTTGTGACCCTTGCAGTAATTGAGAAAGTAGCCTATATGAAAAGGGAGATGTTTGAAGGTATTTTGCAAGGCTTTTTTTGGCCTCAACAGGGTTAAGGAGGTGCTTACCTGGGGCAGCTGACAGAGAATCAGGGACACACCTTTTTTTCTTACATATATTATTTATCATATTACTGAATCCTTTCTCATTTTCACTGTTTTAGTCAGCTTGCCATTTTGATTTGGGTATCTTGGAGTTAGGACTTTGGGAGGGAGGAAGAACTCTTAAGGGATGTGTAAAGTTCTATAAGGAAGGGGTAGGTGGGTTGGGAAAAGGAAGAGTTAAAAACTCAATTTGAACCTTTTTTTTTTTTTTTGTATTTTGGTTCTTTTAGCATACCATAACATTTCAGATAGTAAAAACTGAATAATGAAAGGAGGGGTGATGTTAGCATGACAGTAGCAATTAATAATACTTGTTATTTGCACAGTGTGTTTCTACAATACATTGATAGAGTTTTGACTTTTATATCAGTAAGCTTTACAGCAGCCCTGTAAGGTAGTCTTGATGGGTGACCCTCAGATTACAGATGGGAAACTGAGATGTAATGACGGTTGTCTAAGGTCACCCTGCAGGTTCATGACTGAGCTGGGTATTGAATCAGGGGCTTCTGATTTCTTAATTGTTAAATGACAAGATTGTTTTGAATAATTAGGACCCTGAAGAAATAACTAAAAATGGAGACACGTGGAATGCCTTTGGAAACAGAAGCAGATTTTCTTCACAGGAAAGTGAGAAGTCACTCCCATGTTGCAGTTCTTCTGATAGTACATTTCTGTCACAATAGTAGCTATAAGCTACTACTGCATAAGCATTTCCAGGGTAGCCTAATGATATGGAACACCCTTCTGTTAGGATTTAATGCATAGTGCCAAGGGCTAACTTAGACAAGGAGTTCCTGTACCAGGGTTTGGGGCACTCTTTCAGTAACAAGCAGAGCCACTAAGGATCTTAGCCTTCTTATAGCTGAAAAACTGTCTTCTCAATTTTAAAGTGGTGGATGATTATGCCTAGACCATTCCTTGCAGAGCAGTGGGTTCATGCCAGTACAAGTGCCAGCTAGCTGTAATGACAAGTGAAAGCAAGTGGATATTGACATCAAACAGTAGCTGAAAGGAATTGTAAGGAAGAGATAATAAAAAATGGGGGGGGGGAGCCCTCAGGAGCAGAGGCAGCTCAGTACAGTAAGAGCTCTCAATGAAGGGATTAGACTGTCTGCAACTTATTCCTGTAGGCTTCCAAAAGGCTGAATTCATCCAGCATCTGTAGCTGTAGGCAAGCCATTTTAAGTATTTGCACTTTTCCATTTGACCATGCTAATACCAGCCAGTATATGCTGTGCCGGTGGTGAATGTGTCAACTTTGATGACAGAACACGGTGGATTTCATAGTAACTGTTAGTAAAAATGGCACAGTGCTTTTTGTGCTGTTAACTATGGCATTGATGCTTATGCTACTCAGCTGGTGATGCTGGGTTGGGTGAAGTTTTGTGTTTGAAATAATTGTGATGCAAAGAGTGCTGTACAGTTGCTTTGTACTGTAAGAAGGTTTGTATAATTATTGTACAGTCATACAAAGACCAGCGATCTCATGTTTTTAATATTTTGTTGGGAGCTTCCCAGAGTAGTTGTAACTGCCCAGTTGGAAGGGCGGCATAAATAATAAAGTTGTTATTGTTGTATTTTTCCTGGAATACTGCAATTTGGCAGCACCGACATTGCAACACGGTAGTGTGTTTGGACATGGGAATCTATATATGTTCAGTCATGACATCTCAGTGGAGCATATCAGTCTTTCTGCCTCATTCCATCTGCAAAATGGATAACAGTTATCCTAGCTCATAGTATTCTTGCAAGTGTGGTGTCCTGATAATACATACCTGCATGTGCATATATAGCTGTAGTGATATGGCATGGCACGATGGTATTGTTGGATTGTTTGCTTGGTTTGGAATTCTGTACCCTGGTTGTACCCGTAAATAGTTTTCTGCTAAATTGGGTGTTTATGCTTGGCTGTGAGAATGGCTCTTCTTTAGAATGGGGATGAGCTATTAATACAATAAACAGCATGAACTGTGTGACTGTCACAACTAGTATTTCATCCCTGGCATGCAATGTTTATAAAGTACATGGATTCTTTCATATGAGTTACATACACTTAAAAAAAACTATGCTCCAGCTATTGTTCATAATGGGGTTGGAATGTGTCCAGTCCCCTTGAAGCAAACAGAGGTCAGTGCCAGCTGCCCACTGGAGGGCATTTTAATTTTTGAGAGCAACAGTTTTTCTACTTTGGCACCCAAACCTTTAGCAATCTACCAGTAATCTGGACTGATATGAAAGAGTGCTTCTACTTGTAGAGTTGCCTGAATCTTCTTATGGGAGCCATTTTGCTTTGCCTTCCCCATAGACTTTGTGAAAGTCATAACTTCTGGTGCTTAAGAACAGTTTTTCTATGTTTAAGAATTTGAACCAGATCACCAAGGATTGGTGTACTTTTAAATGGGGCACTTGCTTTTCCTCTGTGTGCCTGCAGAGCAGTTAATCACAAAACATACAAGCTTAAAGCATAAATGCAATTTAAAAACATAAGTAAATGCCACAGGAAGAAAACAGATAACAGAGAAACATTTCAGAGGATTTTCTTTCTTTTTCTGTACAATTACTCAGCTCCCTGAAATTAAAAACAACAACAAAAACAGGAAAAACAGTTATTGATGAAGTTCAATAGAACCCCCTTCTTCCTGAAAATATCATATTGTTTGAAAACTGATTAATAGTGAAATAATTGGGGGGAGAGGGGTTTCTCTCCATATTGACAAGAATAAGATCTACTAAAGATGTTCTGCTGTGTAAAAGTAGGAATCTTTGCAATGGGCTTAGTGGTATTAATACAGTGGACCCTCGGGTTACGTTACCTTGGGTAACATAACTTTCGGGTTGCGAACCCGGCAAACCCGGAAGTGTATATTTCTGGGTTTCGTCGCATGCACAGAAACGCTCTATCATGCCACATGCGTGCGCAGAAGCGGCGCTTCTAGATGCAGATTTTTCGGGGTGTGTATGGACCCCCGGAACGAATTAAGTTCTTATCCGGAGGGTCCACTGTAATCAGCTCTGGTGGTAAGGAGCACTTCTTCACATTAATGCAAGGCATTCAAAACAATCCCTCCAAGATCTGAAGAGCTGTAGCATGGAGGCTAGGTTGTTTTGGTAGCATATGAGCACAGTAGCAAGGAGGAGAAAACATGAGAAAAAAGTTAGCAACTTTAAGAGTATTTAGTTAGAAATACTGAAATATGGTAACTAAAAGTGGGTAGACTGCTGAGTGGTTCAGCCAACTGAGATTACGTAGCTGTGGCCTTGAAAGAGCTGCACTGGCTGCCAGTATGCTGATAACCCAAATTTAATGCACTGCTAGCAATGACTCATAAAACCTTATACAAAATGGGACCAAAATGCTTGAAGAAGCATCTCTTTCTGCATCAGCCTGTCTCCACTCTTCATGCTAAGATCATTGGTTGGATTTCCTCCAGTTGAGATCAGTTATGTGGCAGCTTGGGAAAGAGCCTTCTCTGTGGTGGTGCCCCATCTATGTAATGTCTTCCCTGCTGAGCTAAAGCTGATGTTGAATCTTACTAGATTTTGTTTAGAGGTGAAGAGTTGTCTCCTGACAAGGGCCTTTATGGTTACAGGTTATTAATGCTTGGGCCAGGTGCTGAGATGGTTGTACTGGTTTTGTTCTGTGTGTGTCCTTGCTGAGGTTCTCTCTGCCCTTGTTTTATGGCATTACAGTTGATACTGTGGCTTTTTATTTTTATTGTACCATGTTGTGGGTTGCTTTGCAGTCAAGAGCCAACTTACAACACTTCTAAATAAAAATAAAATGAATAAATCCTTTTAAGGATTTTGGGTAAAAACTGGACTAGAGTCTGAGGTATGGGGGCATGTGATCAATTCCTTCCAGCTTCAATATCCTATTAATATTATTACTGCCCAGGGCTCTTTTGTGAGGAAAAATAGAAATTTAATAAATGAATAAAAAATAACTGATGGACTTATCTTTAATTAGAGCTAGACTAGACAGTGCTCTGGACACCTCTCAAGAGTCATCTGCTGTAATACTGGAGTCAAGTTCCTGGTGGATGCAAGCAATTTTGTCCTCATAATGCTTTGCAAACAATTCATAGCAAGCTACCCTTGGTTCTGTCACCTTCAGGTGTGCAGCAGTGACTCAGACATAGGGAGGTCAGGTGAGCAGTGCAGCCCCACCACTCCATCCAGTATGGGTAGTTGGTCTGTGCATATCAGGTAATTAAATCTAGGCTTAGAATTTTGAACATGGACCCTCTTCCAAACTTCTGTTGTCTGTTTTGGAGTAAGGACCTTAACTTCTCCTGTCTTTACAATGGCAGTTAAATACTGCAGGTTCTTTGAATGTGTAAACCTCTTTTTACTTGTCCCAACCAATTAGGTTTCCTTTTGTGTGAAACGGTAAGGCCAAGGATTACAATGTAAAAAGATCAGAAGCTTCATGAACTGTGGGAGGCCAAGATGGGGAAGAACTCCTGCCAGCAGTAGATAATTCAACCATCCTATCTCTGCTCGACAATGCACCCTGCTTAGTCACTGGAGAAGGAAGCAGCTTGTGTGCAGCTGGAGATGAGGCATGCATGCAGTGCTTCTACAAAGCTGCTGTTCCCAGATTGCTGCATGCTAATTCTGACTGGGGGGTGGGATGCCGCCCTGTTTAAGAGGCATCTCTGTGTACAGTTCTTACCTTTGGGATAGGCCTCCTAGCAAAATTAATTTACATGCGTTACCAGTGACTATATTTTAAAAGCATATACTTTTTGATATTCCAGCAAAGGGGAGGTAGTTTGCTGAGCACATCAAGAAGGTTTGATAAGGAACTACTGCCTTCTTGCTGACCACCGGCAAGAGGCCCCGGTGCCTGGGAAGGGGAGTCAGCCTTTCTCGGGGGCCGATCACCAACACTGCCCTGGCTAGCTGTGCCATTTTGTGCAGGATTTCAGAAGGAATCTGATCACAGCCTCTGTTGAATGATAACTTAAACTGTGCTTTCAGTTAGGAATAGCAGCATTGTGTGATTTTGCTTGGCCATTCTCTCTCTGCTGTATTAACACACTTTTGTTTGCTTGAAGGTACATGGGGATAGGACTCTCAGCCCAAGGTGTCAACATGAACAGACTTCCTGGTGAGTCATTATTAATAATTGTTTGTGCTTGTCCTGTGTGCCAGTAACCACTACGCTGGAATTGTACACTTCTAAGAGGGGGATGTGCTCACTACTTTTGGAGCCAGAACTTTGTTTGGAGGGAACTTTGCTACAAATTTACTACTTAAAATTTGTTAAACACATACAGCTTATGAAACCTCTTCCAACACCCTTGAATCTTACGCTTCCTTGCTTTTCTTTCCACAAACCTTTAGCTGTCCTCCAGTCTTTCCATTTCTATAATAGGATTCTGAGTTGCAGTACATCTTTGATTGCAGCATAGTTCCTTTGTGCCACAGAATGTCACTTGATCTGTCAGATGGGTATGGCGCGTAGGAGAAATGGGCATTGTCGCTTTCTGTTCTCTTCTGCATCGTGCAGATATATTTCTTCTGTGTTTCCGAACATATGTTAAATCACTTAATATTTTATTCTGTCCCCACGGCTACTTTTTTTGTTAAGAATAGGAGTCACTAAGTCATTGTCTCAAAACAGAATCCAGCCCTTTGAGAAATGCTACTTCTGCCACGCACCACCATCACCCACATTTCCCAGTCCCTCACTTAGGTGTGGTATGCCTAATGCATGCTTGTTGACTGGCACCAGTTAGGGTGTTGTGGGTCAGTCTAGGTATTGACATGTGTGTTCTGGAAGTGCCTCCCTTGCTGTGCTAAGCTGACTAGATGCTGCCTGGGTTCCTCCCAGTCCTGGTGATATTATTTGACCCCAAATGGTGGTAATTTAGTGGCATAGTTCCGGTGCAGACCCTAACTATAATGGACTTGGTTTATCCTTGGCATTGTAAGGATTGCTCACAAGTTTGAATAAAGTCTTAGGATATTCAGTCCTCAAATCCTATATCAGTTAGCACAGAAGGACTTGCATTGTGCATGAGTTACTCAGTAACACCAGCTAATCTTGTGGTGATGATGATGAGAGTACAGCCCTAGTTTGCAGTCATTTTATAACAAATGTATTGATCAAGATTGGAAGAGCCACTGCCTCTGTGTACTGACTCAACACCCTCAGGAGCCACACTACCTCTGGTTAGCTTTTTAACCTCTGTTGTCCACTATGAACAGCAACAGGGTTTACTAATGCTTTCCCCTTTGTATGCACTGTAGCTCAGCTGAAACTGCTGTATTTCAGATCCCTTCCAATCATGTGCATTTATACTTATAACGCAGGATAACACTTCGTGCTTCTGATGAAGTGGACTCTGTTCCTCAAATGGTTATGTCCTAATAAACGTGTTAGTCTTTAAAATGACACAAGACACTTTGCTGCGGTTGCTGTGACAGACTAACATGGTCACCACACTGAAACTCATAATTTTTCTTTGTCTTGATCTGAGTAGCAAAGGTAGAGCCGCCACCAAGTTCTTCAGGGGCATCTTTTGCAATTGTTCTTGAACTTGTCTGAAGCAAACAGGCCAACACTCCCTCTCAGTGAAATGAAGAGCTCATTTCAAATTCCACAGATGGAGATGCATGTCCCCATGTAAGGGAGTGCTAGAGTTTGGGCAGTGGGACTAACTTTCCTTTTGGCCCCTCGTGCTCCTGCTCGTAGACAGTTCTGCATCCTTTTGCAAAGTGGTGGGAAACTGCTGCAAAATGGAGCTCCCTTTACAGGTTGAAAATGTGTGCCACTCCCTCGCTCCTGCTTTCTGCTTAGCTCTAGTTTGAGATGCATAACCAGACAAGGCTCTGCCAAAACCTACTGTTGCTTTTCCCTCAAGAGAGCCCTTGGCTTGTCAGAAGTGGGTAATGGATTGGGATGTAGGATCCTTGGGATCAGGAGTTAAACTAGGAGCTGGATTAAGCCCTGAAATGGCCAGATGCCTATCCCTAGGGCAGCAGTTTTGTTTGCTGTCTGGTATCTCCTGACTGCCATTTATTCAAAGCTCAACTTTTTATCTTCATGTGTTTGAGTTTATTTTGGAATCTGTTCTTCAGATAGACGGTTCATCTTTTAAAAACAACATCCTGCAGTGGTACTAATTAATGATCGGTCTTTAATAACAGCTTCTTACTTGGCTTGGAACTGCACATGCTCTAGTATTTAAACTTGATTGCAGGGTCACATGGAAATGACAGTGTCAGGCGAGATCTGCAAACATTATTAGAGAGTGCTCATGTGATTTGTTCTAAATGCAGGTCTTTGGGGCTGTGTTTGCCATTTAACACCTTTGTCACTGGCTACTAGAAATGCACTGGGCTGCAGCTTCCCATAGAGAGTCCATTCATATGGTCAAAGGGCTGGCCTGTGGCCAGACTTTTCTAGTAAAAACATTTTGACAGTGGGTTGCTAGAAACAGCAGGTGTTGAATGTTAATTTGCAAAATTTGTGAGAGATGATGACTCTATCCTGAACATGCTTAGGCTGGTTTTTTATATTAGAGCAGAAGGAATAATTCAGAAGGGAGAACAGTTGTTCCACATGCCGCTCTGGACTTGTAGAATTACTTGGAGCTGGAATTGGCCACAAGCAATGTATTTGAAAATATCACTGTCGTTAATCTAAAATGGTTTGTGGTAATTTGTGGCCTGTCAAGTTGAGCACAACCTATGAGTTGTATGTTGTGATCAGTGAAGTACTTGAGCTGCCCATCTGCAGTCCCAAACAGACAACAAAAGCAGGTTTGAATCCTGGTGGACTGTCATGCAAAAGGAGGTAGTAATATTGCCCCAGTGTACTTCAAGCCGAGTTGGCAAGTGGACAGTTTATTCCCATTTTATCCTTCCAGTATACACTATGAGGTCACTCAGTGAGATTCATGGCTGAGCTGGAGTTTGAATTTGGGTCTTCATTATCCAAGCCCAACTTTCTACCCACTATTTCACAGTGGTTCTCATAACTATCATGCTAAGTTATGTCCATGTCTGACTGTATTACACACAGCTGCTAAATGACATTAGCTGTGTTATGCTAGAGATGTCTGTTCTGAACTCAGTGGGGCTTACTTGTGTGAGACTTGCATCCAGGCGAGTATAGTAATGTATACCACTTTTCATGTTAGTGATTTGATATTGCCTCAGTTTTCCATAGTTCATTACCAGGAAGGGTGAAAATAGGTTGTTACTGCGTTGTGCTTGGAACTGTGGGAAGGGCAGCCTTCCCCAATCTGACAAGTTCCAGATGTTCTGGAGTAGATTACCCATCAGCCCCTATCAGCATGGCTGTCCAAAACATATGAAAGGCACTAAGTTGGGAAAGGCTACTGTGGAAGAAAACACTCTTTAAACTTTAACATTCACTGAAAACTCCACAAAGTGTTACTTTAGATAAGTCTTTCCAACTTCTGTAGGTATGTGTTTAAAAGATAACCTTTGCCGAAAGGTGGAGTGGGTTTGGCTTTTCTTTTTCTGTTTTGTGACTTTTGTATTATTTCTACATACTTCTAATTCCAAGCATTTAATCTTCTTCAGCTGGGTGTAGACATAACTGGGAGGACCCTTTTGACACCAGGATTTTCTGGAGACAAAGGAATTTAGGGATTTTAGATTTCTATTCAAAATTTTACTGAGAGGAAGGTCCTATGGTACTAATAGTCAGGTGCCACAAATTTTAGCTAACGTTGGTAGCAAGCTGTTATTTATGATTTCCCCAAATCTTCCTCCACTCTTATCAGTTCTCTGGAACACACAACAGACTTGGCATAGACGGGTAAGTTAACCTTTGCCATAGTGCTTTGAAGGTACTCAGAAGTAGTTGGAAGGATTCTTCCTAGATCCTAGGATCTGCGAGGTCCAGTGCAAAAGTGAGAGGCTGACCTTCCCTCCCCCAAGACCCTTGCACATACCAAAGGAGTTAGGCAAGAGTGGGTTTTCTCTCCCAAGTAAGATAAGTCTCCCTCCCTTGTTGTCATGCAGAGAGAACCTTGAAGGGAAGGGAGGGAGGGATGTATCACATCACTCAGGGACTGGGCAGATAGTTGCCAGGAAGACATGACTGTATTTATGGAACTCTATTAATGGGACTTCATAGTCAGCATGTTCATAATTACTTTTAATGTAAAAACAGGGCAATTGGCAGTGTGCGCTTTTGTGCCGCTCTGTTGAGATGCTTTGTTCTAGACATTTCCAAGGTCTCATTCAGAAACATACTTCAACAACTGCAGATTTCAGCCATTGAGAATCTAGTGGGGTTGCAAAAGTCTTATTCTGTATTCATTTTTTAATGAACTTTATGTAATGCAAAACCTTATTCTAAAGTGTGGTATGTTGGTAAGGTGTCTGTTGGTTTCTGAATTTTGTCGCAGAATCCATTTGTGCCACTTATTATAAAACAGAATGTTGTAGTGCAGAGAGCTCCTGTTCAGCAATGCCTTTTCTTTCCCTCCAACAGATAGTCAGCATTCTGTGGTTACTGAGCATGCACTGGGATCTTTGGGTCCCCCCCCCATTTAGGACTTTTTTGTTTATACAAATTTGTGGGTTCCCCCAAGCCTGGTGATACTTTCTTCCTCTTGCTTGTGCTTTCTTACCTACATAAACGATGGTATTCACAGAAGTATATAATGATTTTAGGTAGCTGTGGTTGGCAATTTCAAACCCTTCGTTATACTATTTTTGTACTTCCACTTCTTTTCTTTCCAGAATAGAAATTACCTGGTTGAAGGACATTCCTCTCTTAACCTCATTTGTTACTGATGTAAAGCAGCAGCTGTACCCATTGTGAGGGAGGCTTTGCAGGTGTGCGTGTCTGGCTCTTTGGTTTGTCTCCAAAGCTTTTACTGCAGTTTCATTCATCCAGTCCTGTTTCCTGTTGTCTGCTTTCCTGGTGCTTATCGTGCAAATGGGAGCAGCTCAGGATCCAGAGTGCCCTAGTGGCTGGGTAATTCAAGTGCACTTTCAGAAGGGTGTGATGACTAAGAAGTCCTGGAAAATACTGGTGACTCCACTCCTCATTTGTCATATGGGTGTTCACTCTAGAAACTATTGTTGCAAACATCAGATTGTTGTTCATCATTCTTAAATTAGATGATTACAAGCTTGTGGCTCTAAGAATGAAGTAGGTCACTCTGTTCCTTTTTGATTCTGGCTTAATAAGGAAGAAGTTGTTTTCAGGTGGAGGAGTTTGGTATATACTCTTGAGTCATTCTAGATAAAGGTGTTGACAGCGTTTGGGATAGTCTGGCAGTTAATTAAAAAGTACTTAGAAAAGGAAGCTCTACATGCCATGTGCCCAAGCGCCTGTGATGCTGGCCATGAGACTGCAAAGTGGTGTTTACAGTTCCTTTTGTAAACTTCATGTCAGCAGATCCAACGTGACATGGAGTATAGTACTACTCCAGAACCTGCTGCTTTTGAAATGGAAGCATTGAGACCCCGTATTGTGTGTGAAATTCCACAATATGCTTTACATCAGGGCGACCAACACGATGCCACCCAGATGTTGTTAGGGTCCCAGCCCCTTTGTTCCTGACAATTGGCCATTTTGGCTGGGGCTGATCTGAGTTGGCGTTTAACATCTGGAGGGCAGCACACTGGCTACCCCTGCATTACATACATTCAACTACAAATAATCCAGTCTGGACCTAAGTGGCTTCACTTTCACTTCTCAAAAGAAATCCAGGAGGCAATCTGTTGCCCTGGGAGCATAGGGCAATATCCTCGTGCTTTTTTGGCTCTGAATTGCCAGGACTCTTTGTCCTGAACATGCAGTGGGTTATTTTGGTAGCTTTCCTCTCGGGAGTGGGATCCCACTCCTCTGCCAGCCCATGAGTCCTTGTGGAGTAGCAAAGTATATTTAGTCCATGGTGACTGGACTGTGGTTTGTGTAACATGATGCTTCAATGCCTCCTTGACTGGAATCTCTGTGGTTTATGTTAAAAGAAAGAGAAATGTGTCTGCACCATGTGGCTGAACATAAATCTGCTGGAAGCTACACAAGAGCTAGTTTTGTCGACTACAAGGCCTTTCTATTAAAACAAAGAGGCCTTCTCCGCAGCTGCTGAAAGATGGGCTTTCAAGGAGGATTCTTCAGCTTTCCTGCAAGATGCAGGTGCTTATTCCTGGCTCTTGGCAGGCAGCTGGAATCAAATAGTGCTGAAGGCACCAAAGGTGGCTTACAGTCAGCCCTTCATCTCAATCAGAGCTTCATTTTCCACACACATGTGTCAAGAGAACAAAAAACAACAACCTTGCAATGTTAGTGCTGTTCCTATACAGAGATGCTAGCTCTGCATATATGCAGTTCTCAACTCTGGATAAAGGCTGATAGGTAACTGTGTTTTCCTGCAAGATCTATAGCCGAATACAAACATAATTTCTTAATAGTGATTAAGAGATTAGAATGGGGCCATGGGATCACCCCACTTTCCTTTTTAATTAGAATTTGAAGTCAAGACTTGGAGCTTATTCACCAACTTTGGGTAAAATGGGATCTAATAATTAAGGCTGTTAGAAATTAAGACATTAAGGTTGTGAAGTAATTGAGAAATTTAAGCTAAAGAGGGCTGGGGGAGAAAGCATGCATTCCATAGCATGCTCCCAATATCATGGCCATAGTTAAGAGATTGACAGGAGAGAGGCCTATGTGTGAACACCACCCTTATATCTTAGACTTCTTCCTGCTTTGTGCTGAACACTGTTGATCATGTTGTTCACACTAAGCATGAAATGCTTCTTCCTGTTCTGGCTGTTATATCCACTCAATAGCAAAATGTGCTTCCGATTTAGGGGTTCATCCATTTGCTACCCAAGAGTGCCACTCCCAGAATTGCACTTGGATACTGACTTAACCCTTGCAAAAGGGTGAAAACAAACAATATTTAACACTAGTACTAATCAGTTGAGCTGCCCTCACCACATTCATTTATTTGTAGGTTATTTACTGCTATATGTTTAAAGAAGGACAATGGAAACTTTTCAGCCTGTCAGAATAGAGCTTTAGCTCTCTGACCGCAGAAGGCCAAACTGGATAGGTGAGCTGCTGTCTTTTGGAAAGAAAAATGCTTCTTTTAAAAATGGATAATTTTTTAATTCACAAAGGAGCTTGCAGAGCCCTTTACCTGGTGCTTCCCAAGAGCCTGCTGTCATCTTTGCTCCCTGATCTGTAAAAATGGTTTTGTAAGAAGAATCTCATGTTTGCTTTTTGTATGTGCTGCATTGGAAGTTGCCACTGATAAGTCCTTCCATGGCAGTAAACAAAAGTGTGTCTTTGAAACAATACCAGAACAGTTGACAGTCCTCCTTGACCTACTGAGTTTATAGAGCTTTCTCAAGTGCCCTCTATCTCCACAGTAATGTGACAAGAAAATAGGAAGAAAAATGTATACTAGCGGGGGCTGGCACTCAGAATTTAATGCAAGACTTTCTTGACATAATATGCCTCTCCTCAAGATAGCAGGTAAATTGGATTACTAGAAGTATTCCTGGTCATTACTGCAAGAATTGCTTTACCTTCCTTTCCCCACCCCACCCCTCCTTGACTTGGTTTATTTATTTGTTGTTAGTGCGGCGTTCTTTAGTTATTAGCTATTTCTAACCTGTGTATTAGTTGATCTGAGGATGGGGTGTATTTCATTGAAAAAATCTCTGTATAAATAGTCGAATAAAACCAGAACTGACAAACCAGAACTGAAAAACATAAGAACACTGAGCAGATCAAAATACTTAACTGCAATCAAGAAAGCCTTAATTCCTGAGTAAACAACCAGGCATTGGTGCTGAGACAAGGCCAGTGTTGGTGCTCATTAGACCCTCAGAGAGGAGGGTATTCCATAAATGGGGCAGCACAGCAGAGAAGGCCCTTTCCCATGTCACCATATAGTGTATGCACTGCCTGGGAATTTTTAGAAACAAAAAAAAAATGTGATTTTTAAATGGATAGTATGATTGGTGAGTTTGGACCCATCATGTCAATGACATATTGGTCCACCATCTTTATTCAAATTGGTACCTGGCATCAGCCCATCACCCCCACCTTGCAGCCCATCACCCCCACCTTGGGAAACATTGTACTGAATTTGGTGATGATCTCTTGAGAGAAGACGAAACATAATGCCAAGAAATGGGCAAAGTCATGCCAAAGTCATATTTTGATCCACCATCTTGATTCAAAATGATGCCCAATGCTCACAAAGTCTGCAACCCTTACTTTGAGAACCCTCTGGCCTAGTTTGGTGATGATTTTCACCCCCTCCCATTGCAAGAATCTCCTGATCTCCTGTTTTCAGAAAGGAGGGGGCAGAAACTGCTCTTCGCTTCTTCTGCTCCTGCCTGACTCTGTGGAGGTCTGTGTGTTATCTATGTAGAGATTAGATGGCTGAGTAAGAGCTGTAACACTCATTCAAGCCAGTAGCTCTTTAGTTTAGTTTGCAGTAGCTATTAGAAAATAAAGAAGTTATGCTTCACAGCTTTCTTCCGTGTTGTTCATATTCTGCTGAGTTTGGTGCTCACAATGGGCAGTTGTGGGTCCAGTGCACTTAGACCTGCTTTCCAGGAGTGGAAGGTCTCTGGAAGTGCTCCAGTCACCTAGCCCAGTCAGGGCAGAAGAAGTTGTTGAGCCCAGTCGTTGACATCGGCTCAAAGGTGTAATAACAGATATCTCAAGAGGCAGGCAAACCTATGCCAGAAAGGGCCCAGTTACATACCATAGTCACAGTTTGGCCATCAATTCAAAATGGTGCCTGGCACCTAAACATTGAATAGACCCCCCCACCTCAGGACCCCTTGTGCTGCATTTGGCGATGATATCTTGAGAGGCACCCGAATGTATAGAGAACAAACTGACAATCCACTTCCCAAAGTTACTGTAGAATTCTCAGTGGCTGAAATTTGCAGTTATTGGGGTAGGTTTCTAAATAAGATCTTGGAAATTTCTGGAACCATTACTGACACCTTGAAATCAGACTGGGAAGCATGTTGGCAACCAGCGCAGTTCTTTTAGAACTGGAATTATATGGGCCCTCTATGCTTCCACTTAAGAAGCTAGCCACACATTCTGCGGTAGCTGCTGCTTCCACGTCACCTTCAGATTTGTCACAGAATGTAGCACAGTGAATTGTACAGCCATTTCCAACCTTATCCCTGCAAATCCAGCCGCCTTATTGACTTTCAGGAGTATACTACATGTCTCATTTCTTATAGGCTCTGGATCAAAATCAGAAGAATCAGTTAAGCCATGAATTACAACTATGGACAGTAGCGGGAGCAGGGACAGCTCAAATGAATAATGTAGAACCCCTGTAATTCAGCAGAAGAGTCTTGAGGCTTGTAGATGAGCTCCTGTCTGTTCTCTCTGCCAACAGTTGGGCATACTTACCTAAGACGGGGTCATTTGAGGACATTTGGTGCTGCCTGGGTTCTCTTATCTCTCAGGCACAGCATATGTGCCTAGTCTGCTGTCCTCAACAGTTACAGCATCCTTTGCTAAAGGGAAGAAAATGCACTCAAGATATAGCAGAAAGTGTGTGCTGCCAACAAGTCTATAGGTTAGGAGGAAAAGGAAGACCACTTGGAAATGTACATGGGAACAAGTTAGCAGTCCCACAAAAAGTCACAATAATCCGTTGTGTATGAAAGCAAAATTAATAGTAATTTGCTCTTAAGAATGAATGGAGGAGTGGGTGAGAGTGTATGTGTATGTATACACACACAAACCATGCACATGCACATACGTACGTGTGTGTGTGTATGTGTATGTGTTTATTATCCAAACTGTGCAGAGAAACAAACTGAACAAGAGGGAATGAATTTTGATTGTTATTAGTACATTAATGTTGAAAATAAAAACCTGATAGTCTAGTTGTATCAGTACTGAGTCAGCTCTGTGTGCAGTACAGCACGTAATTTCAAACACTGGTTACATCCATCAGAACTGAGACACTCAAATCAGTCTGCTCATCAGAATTGGATTTCTGCTACAGAGTGCTGAATAGCTTGATGGTGTAAGGGTTACCAGTCACCATTTTTCTGACTTCTCCTCCAGAGCTTATTTGTGTCTGATATATGAGAGCTCAGAAGTTACCACCTTGTATTTTAGTAATTCTTCTTTTCATTAATGCTCTCAAATGTTAACTACATGTCTCTTTACTCCTGCTTTGTATGAGGATATATCTCTGCCTCTTCCCTGTTTATGTATCCTATAATGTACTTTTTGTTCCTATTGTCAGGCTCAGCCATCGTTTAAACTTGCCGTCTGATGTTGTCTTCTCTAGGTTGGGATAAACATTCCTATGGCTACCATGGTGATGATGGACACTCCTTCTGCTCTTCAGGGACAGGACAGCCTTATGGCCCCACATTCACTACTGGAGATGTGATTGGCTGCTGTGTAAACCTCATCAACAATACCTGCTTCTACACAAAGAATGGGCACAGTTTAGGTAGGCAAACAAACTTCTGGACCAGCTTTATTTTGTTTTGGGCTTACAAACTGAGCCACTATCTGCTCTTCTTTAATGTGCAATCAGCAGCATGATTTCTTGGGTGAAACAAAACCAACATGATCTCATTTATTTGTGTCAATACTGGTAAATTACAACTACTGCTGTGAACAATTCATGTATCTACATCCAGTTTTTTCCTTTACTGCTATCTCTGTCCCAGCTGGAAAGGAAGGACTGATAAAGACTTACCAGTGGTACTCCCATTTCTCATGGTTCAGATTGGGAGCAAAAGTTCAAGGTTATTGCTCTATATACACTAAAGCAGACTGTCAGCCCCACTGCAGTTCTCTAAGCAGGTGAATATATTGCTATGTGAATATACAAGATTGAGTGGGGAGGGGGAGAATCTCAGTTAATATTCATTTTAGGGATTCTTGAGCTCACCGTGAAGTGTCTTAATGATTAAACTGATTGCTAGAGAAAAGCAAGCAGCAGCTGAGGAATATTTGATTCAGGATAAATGATGTCTAAGGAATTATAATGAAAATGTTTTAATTATCCAAATAGGGAGGGTAGAACTAGACATTGAAAATCCATGGGCATATGACAGCAGTCCAAAGAGGCCAAAATGCCATAGGATAAAACTCATGTGCCAAAGACCTTTGGAGAAGAAGACCCTATATAAGTGTTTATATGCTGATGCTAGAAGCCTCAGAGCCAAGATACATGAGTTGGAGCGCCTGGTTTTAAGGAGAGCAAAGGTACAGTGGGCATCATGGAATCCTAGCGGAACAGAGAGAACCAGTGAAATAAAATTATCTCTGGATATAATCTCATTCGGAAGGGCATACTGGATGAGTTGTTGCTGCTTATGTCAAAGAGGTTGTAGAATCCCACAAACTAAAAATCTTAGAAGGGACACCCATCTCAACAGAATTGCTGTGGGTGGCAATACCAAGCCGCCAAAATAATTTACTACTGGGGATCTTCTAAAATGTTCAAAGCGATCTTGGGATGGAGAATGATACCAAAGAGGTATCCAGAGGAGGAAGTGACTTCAATTATTTCCACATAGACTGGGTACATGCACATTTTAGTCATGACAAAGAGGTAACATGACTGAGCCCTAGAAGAGTTGGTCATGGAGCTGACCAGAGGGGAGGTAACCCTGGACTCAATCTTAAGTAGTGCCCAATGTGATGTGAGAACTAATGGAGACCAGAAACCACGGCACTGTCAAATTTAGCTATTTGTAGACAATTGCCAAAAAAAGTCCAACACAGTCACATTTGACTTCAAAAGGGGAAAGTTCCCAAAAATTAGGGGATTGGTAAAAAGAGTCAATGTTCTCTTAAATGCTTAGCGGTTATTCAAAACTGCAAAAATAGAAGCTCAGCTAGAAATATACTGCAGAGCAGGAAAGGGAACACCGGGGTCAAGAATATGGTAGCAGAGTCAAGGAAGGCTTTCATCTAAAAAATAGAAGTCTTATCCAAATGAGGAGAACCAAAAGGAACATAAACTTTGGCAAATAAAGGGCAGGCAGACAGTAAGGGATGTGAAAAAAGTGAGGAGCACATTGCTGCCCGAAAACATAAAGACCAACAACTAAAAAGTTCTTCAGATGCATTAGAAGCAAGCAGAGAGAGAGGCAGTTGGACATTTGGATGACAGGTATACTAAAGGAGACAGCACTGAAGCTGAGTGAATTCTTTGCATCTTCACTGTGGAAGATACAGGGAAAATCCATGTACCTGAACTTTCTCAGGAAGTGAGTCTGAGGAACTGAGGTGTCAAGAATCAGGTCGAAGGAACCAGATATGAAAAGGTCCAGATGGCACTCACTCAAGAATTTTTAAATGTGAAGTTGCTGATCTTTAAGAGAAATGTGTAATTTGTCCCCAAGATCAGCCTCCATACCAAGAGAAAGTATGCAGATGACATTATATAATCACATGTGCACAAACTTACTCTTCATTTTGATTTGGGGCTAAGCTGTGGAGGTACTGGCCAGAGACTAGAGAGCTATGTAGAGCATGGTATTCATTTTCCTATCCACTAAAGCCCCGCCCCCAAAACCCTATGGTTTATTTTCCTTTTCTTTCTGAGCCTTCTGTATCATGGTGAGAATGTAGTCAGGTTTTTTTCTTGTAATCCATCAGTCTAGGTCAGGGATGAGCACCTGTGGCCCTCCAGTCTATGTTGGACTTCAGCTCCTTTAATCCCTGACCATTATCCATGCTGGCTGGAGCTGATGGGAGCTATAATCCAGCAAAATGTGAAGTCCACAGGTTGCCTGCTCCAGTCTACACAAAGAACAAGTTCAGCATCAAATACAGCTTCCACTGAAGAATTATCAGTGAGGTCCTCTAGTGAAGGCACTGAGGAGATTTCACCCCTCCCATACCCAAGAATCTCCTGAGAATCTCCTGAGGTCTCTGCTGACTCTACAGAGAGGAGGAGCAATGTACTGCTCTCTACTTAATTAGTCAAGTGAGTGAATCTGTGTGTGAGAGAGAGTCAGTCAGTGTGTCGGGGAGAGAGTGCAAGAGACCGTGTTTATAGATAAGATTGCTGCTAAGAGCAGCTGCAGGCACTCAGAGTATAGCATTAATTTATGCTCAGAATATTTAGCTCTGTATATAGTTTGTATCATAGCTGTAGTTATAGAATAAAGGAGGATATTTTACAGAGCTGCTCTCCGAGTGGTTTATACTCTGCAAGACTCTGCAAAACGCTGCTGCGCAACGACTGTATAATTGAGACAGTGAATCCGGTGCTCTCAGCTCCAAGCTGTGAGTCCACAGCACTGTGACCTGTTCCTGTGGGAAAGGAGGTCTCTGGCAGTGCTACCCAGCTCGCCTAGCCCAGTCGGGGCTGTAGTGCATGAGTCCAGTTGGTACACTGGCTCAAGGGTGATGCTGACATCGGTTATGGGCCCAGACGTTGTTCCAGTCGTCTGACCAGTTGTTGTTCCAGTCGTCCCAGTCGCCAGAGGTGTCTGTTGCTGATCGCTGGACGGCGGAACGGAGGCTGCATACTGGACTGATTTGTAGTGCCTAGAAGCAGAGCTGTGTTGAAGCAGAGTGTTCAAGCTGCCGCTGTTGCTGTTGCTGCTGCTTGAGGTATGTTGCTGACTGCCAAAGAAAGAAGATAGCATCCCTGTTTGCCTGTTAATTGCGCTCTGAGTGGGAGAGAGAGTGGCTGAAGAAGTCCAAGGCTTTATCTGTGTTTGCACGAGGGAAGTGTCTTGCTCTAAGTAATAGCAGACATGGCCTGTGCACATTCTGGCCAGATGGCTCTATCCTTTCCCCTCCTCACGCCTGAAAACTATGCAGTTTGGCAAGTTAAGATGAAAGCGCTTTTACAGAGGGAAAAGCTATTTCACACGATAGAAGATGACCCTCCAGATAAAGATGATGATGATTGGGCTGAGTGGCATGCTGCAGATATGAAAGCCCGAGGGACAATTGTTTTGAGTGTTTCAGACCACTTGCTGGTGAACTTAGAGGGTCAAGAGACTGCACAAGCTGTTTGGCATAAGTTGAGAGATATGCATCTGAGACAAAATGCTGGTTCCAGTGTGATTTTCTTCAAGAAGCTGTGCAGGTTACAGTTGGAGAAAGGTGGTGATTTGCCTAGCCATCTATCTCAGTTAAAGCGTCTCAGACAGGACCTTGTTCAGCGAGACCTGGCTATTTCAGAGGCTGTGTTTGCAATGCTGATGATAAATAGCCTAGATGATTATTACGATGGAGTAGCTGCCCAGATTTCTACAATGCCTGGTGACCGTCTAACAGAAGATTATGTGTCTAGCGTGCTCTTGAATGAGTGGGATCGCAGACAGGCTGTTAGAGAAAGCCGGGACTGTGCTGCTAAAAATGTGCTTGAAAATGTGCCTTCAGCAGGGGAAAGTGAAAGTGAAACTGCTGCTGTTAAAGCACTAAAGTTGAAGCGGTGCTTTTCATGTGGAGCACAAGGCCATTTGAGTTTCCAGTGCAAGAAATCTTCAAAGAAGAAGGGAAACTTCAGAGGCAGAGGGGGAGGAGGACGAAATCCCCAAGCACCTGCTACTTCCAAAGCCTTGATCTCTCGCTGCTCTAATCAACGTGGGCGGAGTTTCTTCGTGATCGACTCTGGCTGTTCCAACCACGTAGCCAAAGATAAGGATCTCTTTGTTCAGCTTGAGAAGCAAGAGAAAGAAATTCATCAAGCAGATGGGACAGTTCTCACGAGTGAGGCTAAGGGAACTGTGTTCTTAAAGAGCCTGAATGCAACTATTAAGAATGTCCTGTATGCGCCTGATATTCAGGACAATTTGTTGAGTGTTTCCCAGCTTGATCATCAGGGTTTTAAGGTGGTGTTTGCTAAATCTCGCTGTGAAATTCGTCGAGATGGCAAGCTCATTCTATATGCAAAATGTGTAAATGGTCTGTATCAATTGCCTTTTGTTTCAGGTACAGGTACTGCAGAAGCAACTGAGAAAGAGTTGCAATTTGTCTATTGATAAGAATGAAAAGTTGCATGACCAATGTATTCATTATTACCATCGTGTTTATGGTCATTTGAATTTCCAGGCTGTGGCAAAAATGCCTGATATGGTTCAGGGTATGAAGCTGAAAGAATGTCCCTACCACATGAAATGTGTTTCTTGTGCTGAGAGTAAGGCAAGGCAAGCTCCCAAAGGTACAGAGTCTGGGAGAGAGGCCAAGAAACCATACGAAGTCATTCATGCAAACTTAGTGGGGCCTCTAGCGCTCTCTAGAGGCAATTCAAGGTTTTTCATGGTTTTGATAGACTCCTACTCTAAATATGCATGGATCTATATACTACAGAAAAAGTCTGAAGCCTTTACCAAGTTTCGTCAGTTTTGTAAATGGCTCAGGAATGTACATAATGAGAATGTGCATTGTGTTTTCACTGACAGGGGTGGAGAGTTTTGTTCAGAAGAGTTTGAGGCTTTTCTTTCTGAACAGGGCATTGAGCATAGGACTGCCACGCCCAGATCGCCCTGGCAGAATGGTTTATGTGAGAGAATGAACCAGACCCTGCAGCAAGGAATCAGAACATTGTTACATGATTCGGGGCTGCCCAATCCTTTTTGGGCCGAAGCTCTTTCGTTTTTCTGTTACATGTATAACAGGAGGTACCAGTCTAGTGTAAATTGCACCCCATATGAGATGCTTCACGGAAGGAAGCCATGTGTGAAGCACTTTAAAATTTTTGGTTCGGAGGTTTGGGTGCACACCTCGCAGGGTGACAAACTGAGTAAGCGTGGAGAACATGGTGTTTTCCTAGGATATGAGAAAGGGTCTTATCGTGTCCTGATCACAGACACGAAAACCATAAGGCTGACCAGGAGTATTGACGACAATCCACAATGGGACAGAGTTGGCGTTTTTCAGTGTCATCCCATTTGTGATGATGGTGCAAAAGGGGCAAAGAAAGTTAAGAGGGAGGCAAGTTCTGATGTGATTGATAATCCTGATGCCAATGTAGATCCAGATGATGGCACAGATTATCAGAGCCCAAAAGCCTCAGGTGAGTCTGACGCTGATTCAGACTTAGCAGCTTCATATACTTTAGCTCCCCATTCTCCCAAAGAGGAGGAAGCACCAGAACAAGAGGATCAAAGAGTTTTGCGCAGATCTGAGAGAATGACCAAGGGGGTACCACCGAAAAGGTTTTCTGAAGAGTTTGCAAAGGCTGCGGTCACATGCAACTCTGGTGGGGTTTTTAAACCTAGCATGAAGTGTGCTGAGAGTAGTAGCACAAAACGCTTCATTGATTTCCTTACCTGATATTTGAAGCAAGCGTGTGTTTGTGTTTAAAGTGGTTTGTTCAAATCTGCCTAATTAGAAATGTAAATTTGTATTTGAGAGGAAGAAATGTGTATGAAGATTTTTCCAGAAGCTGCTTATTCATTTGTGTATTCACAGTGTGTATTTTGTGTAAACTACAGGTTGAGATTTATGTTTTAACTCTTTCCTAATAGACACAGAGAGGTTGTAGTAACTGTTTAATGATGTGATAAAGTGTCTTAGATAAGGGGGAGAAAGATACCTGCAAATATGTTACCAAGGTTGTAAGCAGAGAACAATTTTTGGAGTGTGTGTGCAAATTGCAGTTATGTTAAAGATTCTTGAATGGTCGGATGAAATGGGGGAGGATGAGGAGATTTCACCCCTCCCATACCCAAGAATCTCCTGAGAATCTCCTGAGGTCTCTGCTGACTCTACAGAGAGGAGGAGCAATGTACTGCTCTCTACTTAATTAGTCAAGTGAGTGAATCTGTGTGTGAGAGAGAGTCAGTCAGTGTGTCAGAGAGAGAGTGCAAGAGATCGTGTTTATAGATAAGATTGCTGCTAAGAGCAGCTGCAGGCACTCAGAGTATAGCATTAATTTATGCTCAGAATATTTAGCTCTGTATATAGTTTGTATCATAGCTGTAGTTATAGAATAAAGGAGGATATTTTACAGAGCTGCTCTCCGAGTGGTTTATACTCTGCAAGACTCTGCAAAACGCTGCTGCGCAACGACTGTATAATTGAGACAGTGAATCCGGTGCTCTCAGCTCCAAGCTGTGAGTCCACAGCACTGTGACCTGTTCCTGTGGGAAAGGAGGTCTCTGGCAGTGCTACCCAGCTCGCCTAGCCCAGTCGGGGCTGTAGTGCATGAGTCCAGTTGGTACACTGGCTCAAGGGCGATGCTGACAGGCACTACATGGGCCTGTTCTCTTTCTAGAATATCAGCAGATTTTAGACAGACTTTCCTGCATTCCCATTGGTTGTTTCCTTGCATGGATGGATGTTGTCTATAGAATTCAACTGCATTTTGTGCTTTAGTTGTTAATTCTGATTGCAGTCAGAGAGAAAGCTAACATACTGGGGGATTTTTAGTTGTGAGAGAAGTCTGCCAAGCTCTGGTCTCCTTTAATTATCTTTGAGAGACAGCTGAGGTTTTATATAATGATCCATGGTGTGATGGAAGTAGGGTTTTTTTCTCTATCTCTCTATAAATTGATTAAGAGTACTGTAAGCCCGCAACTTACACAGGGGTTATATTGCGAGGATCACACCCAAGGCCAAAATTATGTATAGTCAAACGCATCAGGTTCAATGGTGAGTGGGATGGCCAAAGTATTTTTTCCTAGACTGCCCCCTTTCTTTTTTAAAAAATTGCCAAGCACCTAAAGCTGAACATACACAAGTTAAATGCATGTAAGTTGCGGACTTACTGTCATTTCAGGACTGGTCAGAGAAAGTACTTCTTCACACAGCACCTATCTGATTGCCTCAGTGCAGTGAAGGCTGTTGGCTTAGATAGCTTTTAAGGGGTACAAATTAGTGGTGGCTTTCCACTTTGTGGCTTCTGGGTGTGATAGCTGAATGGAAAGATCCTGATTAAGAGGCAGCATGCCATTGACATCCATTGCTGAGGGACAAAAGTGGGAGATGGCTCTTGCCTCCATCCCCTGCTGGTGGGCTTATCTGGCTGTCCATTTGTGAAGCTTTGCTGGATTGGAGAGTCATTTGGTCTAACCCAACAGATGTTCAGATGGCCTGCTACCAGAACTGCAAGCTTTGTTCTTCTGGATTGCTTCATTGAGGGGAGGATTTTTCCTACTGTGGAGGGCAAAGTTGAGAGACCAAACCTATTCCTAAAAGAACTTCTTGTTGTTGATGGGAATAATAACCTGCTTTCAGAGCATTCAAGTTATTTATTTTAACAATCATGTGCTATGTTGCAATTACATTAGCACTAATGTGTTTCATGCCCTACTCTTCCCTATATAGTGCTTGTCGTCCTTTCCAGCCTCCAGCATTGCTGGTCTGTACGTGTTAAAGCTGCTGTGCTTGGCTAAAACTGGAAGCAATCTGTCCTGAGATGCTCCTATTTTAGTGACAGCTTTCTAAATGCCTGTAGAACAACTGTGTCACCAGAGACAGGCAGCCTCTCGTGCAAACCCCAATTAGGGTTAAGTGCACAGAGAGTTGTTCTGGCAAGAGGGAGAAATTGGATGAGCTATCTTCCTGGTATATATCCGTAGTATATTATTGGCTTAGTTCAGGTGGGCCCAGACTGAAGCATAAAGGTTGGTTGGTCAGTCAGTGTAAATTTCACTGATAGGATATTGCACTATAGTTTATGCATATTACTTTTTCCATTAAGGCTTGTTTCTGGATCTACACATCACCCTGGATCTAAACAGACATGTTTGAAAACTGATATTGTCTGACCAACAGGTCAGATGAGTAGTTTTGTATTCTGGGAGCTCTTTCACACTATTGGATAGAAATTGTTGCATTTCTCAGAGTGTTTGTCTATCCAAAAGTGAACAAAGAGCAAATTCTCTAAAATCAGTTGGACAACAGAAAAATCTTTAGGTGTTTACAGTCAAGAAAGGTAGGACAAAGACAGAGGTCTACAAGGAATGATTTCTGCATGGAGGAACTGTCATCTTCAAGCCTGAGGTGCAGTAGTGAGATCCCTAAAAAGCAAGTGGTATCTTAATGCAAATTCCCCTCCATGGTAAGGATATGAAAAAAATAGGTCTCAAATGTAGTGAGGGCCTATGCTGTTGTTTGGTTGCTTAAGATGTGGAGATGATATTTCAGGGCTTCTGAAAATAAGGTGTGTTTTGCAGGGCTGGTTATTTCAATCTAATACCAAATCCTTGTTCTAAAAAAAGAGTCCTGATAGAATTTGACAAAGTAAGAAATCAGTACATTTTGAGGATGGCAGGGAATGCTTGTCACAACCCAAGCTCCTAGTATTCAATTCTGTAGGATGAGTCTGCCTGACATTTTCCACCCTGCTGTGAAAGAAATCTGCCCCCTCCCCAATAGCTTAATCTGCTAAAAGGGCTAGGGTATTTTTGGTTCAGATTCCAAATGAAACACCAAAGTTGAAACACCACAGTTGTTTGAGGGGAGGAAATAGATATTTGCTGAATAGCCAGAAACCATAATTTTAATTTTCAAACAAGAAAGCACAAGTGAAGTCTGGGTAGAAATAACAAACCAGTGATATTAAGTTCAGTAATCTCTCTCTCTCTATATATATATATATGAATCTCTTGTTAATATGTAATCTTATATTCTAGGGCTCAACATCTATACTTGTGAGATCTTAATTTATCTAAGTTGGTACTCAGCATCTCTTTCAAACCTTCAACCTGGTTTGGAGAAGCCTGATTGTATCAGATGTGGCAAAGGGGAGCAGTTGCAGGCTCCCTGATTCTGCCAGCTAAGTTGACAGCCTTCTTGAGAGCCCTACAACCTTCTTTGAAACTTCTCCTTGAGAGTCCAGTAGTGCATTGCTTTCTTGAAAGGAAAAGGTGGTGATGGTGGAACATCTAGTTTATTGGGAATTAGAGCCGGCAGTGTAATTGACCTTAATCTGGAAATGTACCAAACTCTTTACTTTGAGTTCTGTAACCCTCAGTGTCTTATCTTATCTCACTTGGGTGGAGTGAAATGGCTGTAAGTAGGATACCCTCTGTTAATGCCAGAAACTTCCCTTCCCTTCCCCAAATACAAAGTCTCTATCCCTTATATATCCTGTGTTAAAACTTTCATTCAGATCTTCAGTGCACTGTCAGAGGATTATTTTCTGTGGGACAGAATTACTTCTTGGGTGTTGCTTTAATAACAACACCAAAAGCTTTGATTAGATGTGCCTGGAAGCCATTTTGAATTATGCAAAGTATAATGCACAAAGTATCTGTGGTTTTTCTTCAATCAGTGAAAGCTATAGGGGTAGAATGTAGGGTTCTGTGTGTGTGCATATGCATGCAAATTCTTCTGTAACAAGTAACGTGAAAACTGTTGCTCTTAGACCTGTTTCAGACGTTACTGCAGGGCACCCATATTACAATGACTTTCGTGTCACTTGAATGATTAAGATAGTAGTTTCACTGTGGATGCAGTCAGCTTGTTTCCATCTTTCTCTAAGTTAGGGTGGGCAACCTGTGGCGTTCCAGATGTTGTTGGAATCTATTTTCCATCAACCCTAGGGATGATGGAAGTTGTAGTCCAACAACATCTGGAGGGCCACATGCTGTCCACCCCTGCTGTAAAGAGTGAAAGTGACATCTAACAATTTCAAAGTGAAACATGTCTCCTGAAACAATGGTTCTCTCCAGTACTATGTGCAGTTACCCTGTAATTCTCATTTTAAGGAATGGTATTAAATCATTTGAGTGTGGCAGTGTGTTTTTCTAAGGTGTCACCCATGTTCCTAAAATTTTATAGACTAACATGACAAAGGCCTGGTTTCTACTCTACGGGGCATTCAACCTGAACTTTGTAACTGAAGGAGATGACAGAAAGTGGAAAGGGAAAGTCAGAAATAAGAGAATGAATGTACACAGATGTAGTTGCAGGTAATTGGGCTTTCCTGCAGCCGAAAGCAAAGAGAAGAGGAAGCTCAGAGCCAGCTCAGACCTTCCAAACCTTTCTGTCTGGGACACTTGGGACTCTTGCTTGGCCACACCCCTCTCCAGGCCACATTCCTCTCTTACTTCATCTGAATCCTTGCCTGTTTTTGTCTGTCTGAAATAAATCCTTAAATCATGATGATGTCTCCCATGTTCCCCACCTCTGCCTTAAAGAAACAAGTAAAACTAACTTGAGCTTTTAAACTTTGGATGAGTTTTATTGTCACTAACTGATCTGCATTAAATTAACACACACACCCCTAGTTTAATTTGATTCCTTATGTAGGCAAACTCTGAACTACTAGCTCAGATCCTATGAATTCCATTGGTATGAACCCATTCACTCTGTTGCAGCCTTCCTGGAGGGCAATAGAGGGCAATTAAATTTTGGTGTTGGTCTTTGTCTGAAAATTTATTGACAACTTTAACCTCCCTGAAAAGGTTCTAATTCACAATGTGAGTTAATTCACTATTTATGAAACCTTTAGTTCAGCCTTAAGTTGAAGGTTAGGTTGAGGAACTAATGCTACAGTCCTAAATATAATTGCATGGAAGTAAGAACCACCAAACACAGTGGGAATTGCTCCTGAGAAAGCACAAATAGACTTTGCAAGTCTTCCTAATGTCACCGAAGATTGCAATACATGGAAGATTATGCTTCACAAACGACAAATTGCTTCTGTTGAGGCCCAACATAGAATTTATTATGCTGTAGTATGTGTAATACATTAAAGTTGTAGGCAAATGGGAGGAAATCCTTTGTCTTAATTTTAATATTTTTTCCCCCACAGGTATAGCCTTTACAGACCTCCCTGTAAGTACAACTATTTTCAGTATTTTAACAAAAGATTCAAATTGAAGGGAGGGGGGAAATTGACTGAGATATTTTGATGTCTTCTCTTTGCCATGCCATCTGGAAGTGGTTAGTATGAGGCTTCTTGCTTGATGTGTTTGCATTGAATCAGGTTGGCAAGTTTCTTTTAGCAAAACTAGCTACAGAAAGAGTGCTGGTTATTATCAGGCTTTTCTTGGAACATACTGGAAGTGTAGGGAAAACTCAAATTATTGCAAGGTTGTTTGGAATTCAATAGTTTTTCAGGGATATGGTTTGCCTGCTTTAAAATAAACAATGCAAGACGTCTGTCTAGAATAAAGCAGGACCTCTATGTTGCCTTGGCTGCCTCAGGCAAGCTAAAAATAACACGAGTTAGTGAATTGTTCAGCAATGCAAGTTAGCCAAGCAAACAAAGAGAATTCCCAGTTTCTGAAATGTTCCATTTTGTTTTTGCTATACAAACTACTACATCCACAATCCAAACATTTCCTTGCCTCTTGGACTTGCTAGTTGGAGTCCAAATCTAACAACACCGTAGCAAATCAAGTAAGAAATTTCTTTTCAGCATGAGCAAAGTTCAAGGGCTTTTGGATAAAAATGGTAGTCTGAGGGTTGATTTGTTCTATGGAACTTTGTACAAGAGTCCCAGAGCTGATAACAAAATGCACATGCATTGGTTCTATTAGAAACAGTGCATGTATGTGTAATTTTTCCCTCTTTAGAAATGTGCATCAGCATGTGGGCTGATGCATTCTTGCTTACCACTGGAGCATGCGGCAAAGGAAAAGTCTGAGATTATGCATTTTGTATGCTGGAATCAGCACCAGAGTACAAAACATGTAAGCAGTTGCACTTCCGAAACATGCAAGACAAACAGGCTTACAAAAAGAAAAATTTGCAACAGCAGTAGGGAGAACAGGTAGACCATTCATGAGTTAGGTTAGGAGTGGGAACCTGTGGCCCTCCAGATATTGCTGGGTTACAACTCTCATTTGCCCTGACCAGCAGATCTAATGGTGAGGGGTGATTGGATTTGTAGTACAACAGCATCTGGAGGGCAATAGACTTAACTTGAGCATATGCAAGCGCTGGAATTTGCACTTTGAAAGCTATAGCAAAGATACCAACCTTGTATTTAACAACTTGCTCGGTTGCCATGGGCAACCAAGAATTTCATGCAGGCAAGTGAGCAAGCTGGCAGAAGAGGAGCATTCACTCCATCACTTTTCCATTAGCCCACTTGGTATCTGTGCTAGCTGTGGAAGAAAAGAAGTCATTTTCCTCCAATAACCATCAGGGAAATGCAGCAGATTAATGTAGGGATGGATTGCTTTTTATCTTTTCTACTTGATGGAAGGCGTTAAAAAAAACAACCACCCGTTAACAGGCCAGTAGTTTGCATATACATGCTGCCCTCTCTTCCACAGCCAACATGGGACACACAGGGTACTAACCCCTAAGCAGGTTAGCATCCGCACTCCCAGATTAGTAACTTTGGGGAGCTAGTTTACAAGGCTGGATAATATTGCAATGCCAAATGGAAGTGTGCATTTTGGGGGTACATAGCATAATAGACCAGCTTAATACTTTAAAACTTCTTGAAAATCAAAACCAAAATGTATGTACATGCAGATATTACATGCCCCATGGTTGCTTAGCTTTGAAAGCAACTATTTAACAACCAAGGAACAAACTTTTTGGGGGAGGGAGAGCTTTGTTTGAAACCTTCAAGTCAGGCTTCCTCAACCTCAGCCCTCCAGATGTTTTTGGCCTACAACTCCCATGATCCCTAGCTAGCAGGACCAGAGGTCAGGGATGCTGGAAATTGTAGTTTCAGAACATCTGGAGGGCCAAGGTTGAGGAAGTCTGCTTTAAGTGCAGCTGAATTGCAGTCCAAGGTTTTCATTGCTATTATCAGTCTGGTTGTTTCGCTGTTATCTGTTGCTGCATTCAGACATGTCATTTGTTCAGATGATTTGTAGGTAGCATTAGTTCCTTTCAGAAAGTGTTCATGATCAGTTAAAGATCCAGCCAAGGAGTAGGGCCCCTGCTTGTTTAAATGTAAGTTTATATAATTGCAAAGTTCACTCTTAGTTGGGTAGCTGCAAACAATTTAAGAGGTACTTCTTTGCAATGGCTAGTTCCCTCCCCAATTTGCTTCCACGTCCTGCAGCACATCCAATATCCTGCCTACATGCTGTGTTTCGGGCCAGTCCTAATGAAAGATAGAATGCTACATTTTCTAGTCAGCCTTGGCTCCCCAGATTTTATTGGACCACAATCTGCATCAGCCATAGCCAGCATGCCTAATGAACAGGGACGATAAGAATTGTAATCCAACAATATCTGGGGAACCATGCTTGGAAATCTGTTCTAGGTTATGGATTTGGTTACTGCATATGGACTTCCCTGTGATCCAGAACCGGAGGATATTGACTTCACTAGTAGAGTGTGAATTACAATACAATGCAAATTCAATATAGTTCCAGAATCAATAAAAATAAATGAAAACACCTAAATCATATGATTTCTAGCACCCACTGTTAGAAAAGAAATTAAGTTGGTTCAAATCTGTGAACGATGATGCTCTTTTCAGAGATCATCTGCTTCTCCTATGCTGAAAAGTTCTTACGCAATCAGTCTGCAACTCCATGAAATACTTGCCCACGATAAACATTCTTTGCCCTTTTGTCTACAGTCTGCTATTTCTGAAGTTGTCTTCTTTTTCCAGTTTAGTAGCAGTCCTTGAAGCTTAAGCTGCCTTTTATCTAATCCTTCCCAGTACACTGGTTTTCTTACTGCAGTTACTCTGTTGCTTGGAAGAGTGTTGCATGAGTCTTACTCTGAATTTTAGCTCTTCAGCTTCCTTTCTGCCCAGGCACTGAACTCTTCTCTACCTGTCCACTTAATTCTGAACCTTTGGATATTCAGTTCTTAGCTGCATGGCAATGAATTTATTTTTTGTGAGGGCTGTTCCTGTAGCATCACTTTAATTCAAAATCAGCTGGAAAGGAGACCGGCTATATACAATCTTGACTTGACTGGTATCAGGAAAGATTTTGGATTTAAAAAATACTGTGAGTCATCTGATCCAATCAGATGTGATTTTAGACTTCTTTCTACTTTGAAATTACAACCAACAGGATAAGGTACTCTTCCAACCCACCCCTCTTCTTTACTGTCACCCTCTACACAGACTCAGGCTGCATCTAGTCAACCAGCCTGCCCATTCTTCCTCTCCTGGTGTGAAAAGTAATGCAATTCTAAGAATGTTTCTTGCTGAGAAAAAGTGAGCAGCATATGTAAGGACTTCATAATATTCCCGATAAAGTACCTAGATATTCAGAGCATGCTTGACCATTGCTTCTCACTAAGGGTACTGGGTTTCAGATTTATTTATTTTTTAAATTACATTTATATATCACCTTTTCCTCAAAGGAACTCAAGGTGGTGTACATGGTTCTCCCTTCCCATTTTGTCCTCACAACAACCCTGTGAGGCAGCTTAGACCTAGAGACTGGCTGGCCCAAGGTCACCCAGTGAGCTTCATAGCTGAGTGAGAATTCAAACCCTGGTCTCCCAGGTCCTAGTCCAACACTCTAACCATTACACCACCCTAGCACCTGGAAGGGAATGCAAGAAATGGATCTTCTAGCTAGCAAAAAGAAAGCAGCACAGCAAGGTTACCTGAATGAAGATAAGGAATAGAAGGGAATATTGGGGAAGGTCGTAGCTCAGCAGTAGAGCACATGTTTGCATGCAATTGGGAAAAGACTTCCTGGAGATCTGCTACTGAGATACTCAGTACTGAGTGTAGACAGTACTAAGCTAGATGGGGCCATGGTCTGACTTGGTATACAAGGTGGCTTCCTATGTCGCTTTCCACAAAAATATGGACAAGCTCACTAGAAGGTGAAGTGTAAGTTATTAGGGAGGTCAGACGAGTAATTTGGAATGAATGTACAAGATAGATTAGAAAAGCACAATTCACTGCCTGGCATGACTTTTTGGAAAGGAAATGTAGATACAGTGGTACCTTGCTTTTTGAATGTAATCCATTCCGGAAGACAGTTCGAGTTCTGAAACATTTGAAAACCAAACAATAGCCAACAGCTAGGCCTCAGGATCTTGCACTCAGCAGAAGCCGCGTGGTATGTTTGACTTCCAAGGCCTGTTTGAAAACAGAAGCATTTACTTCCGGGTTTACGGCGTTCGAAAACCGAGGTACCACTGTATGGGCTAAGTATCTTACTTACCTCTTAAAGCCTTGTTTTGTAATTATTTGGTATATAGGCCTTGTGACAGTAATCAACGCTGCTTTCTCTTAGTTGCGGGTATGTTTTTCCTCTGCTGGTATAAGGCCATTTGATCCCTGTATGTTATTTAGAGCTCACCTGTGATTGTTGATTTCTATTTTGATTGGACTGGGAAATACTGCTTGCCTCCAGATGCTGAAAGCTCTCTTTCAGTTCTCCATAGTAGCTTTGCTTTATCTAAGCTGTCTTTTTCTTTCTTTCTCAAAACTGTTGGTGCTGTTAAAGCTCTATCCAGCACACATTGCTTGTACCTTTCTTAGAGGCACTTAGAGGATATGTTTACAAAGTATTTTTGCCATAGGTAACTACAAGCACGAAGGTAAAATGTTGTGGAGGTTCTGGAGTAGCTTTCATTCTAGTCTTGGAAGATTATGAGTACATATTCTGTGACTGTCATTAAGGCAAATGATCCTTCCTCCATTCCCACAGTCCGTTTTTAGGAAGACTGAAGTCCCTGGGGAAACTTGCAATCTGCAAACTCATGCAAGGATTGACATGGAGCCATGTGTGTTTAATTTTGCTCTCTCACTTCCCAAACTGCTCTTGGAAGTCACAAAGATTCAGTAAAACCTTATAGCTATGTCATAAAGGGTTGGGGGTTTTTTGCTAGTTGGTTCCTCATATATTGTGTTTGGTTTCTTATAAATTGCTCTGCATAGTGCTCGTCACATCTACCTAATCTGGAGGCTTCATTTGAGCTTCCTCTAAGATTAGCACCCTTGCTTGTTTTCAGCTGATCCTTGGAGGCTCAGAGAAAAATGTATGTTAGCTTTCTTCCCAAAAAGGGCCCTATTTTTTAACTGGGGTTTCTTCTTTTGGCAGGCCAATTTATATCCCACTGTGGGGCTCCAGACACCCGGAGAGATAGTGGATGCCAACTTTGGGCAGCAGCCGTTTGTGTTTGACATCGAAGATTACATGAGGGAGTGGCGAGCAAAGATTCAGGGCACCATTAAGCGGTTTCCCATAGGTGACCGGCTAGGTGAATGGCAAGCCATGCTACAGAAGTGAGTGGGAGCATTAATTTCTTTTTACTTAGAAGCTTCATTAAAGAACATCAATTGCTATAGAGTGGTCTGCTTATAAAGTACGTCCTGCACCCCTCTTCGTTTATGTTGGACAATTTTTGTGTGTGTTAAAGTTCCTTAATGCTAATGAGGAACAAAGAGCTTACTGTTTGCTCTGCACATGTGTATCGTTTTTAAAAAACAAAAACCTGCACAAATCTCATTTTCAGTAGCAATCTCAAGAGTGGAGGGCTGCTTTCAGGAACTGTCTGGCTTGATTGCTTTTTAGCCTGTCTGAGGACAAGTCACTGGCAAATCACTGAACCAGATGCGGAGGGAAAGGCGATGGTTTGGAGAAGCATTACAGCTTCTATATCTTTGTGTCCCAGACAGAAATGAGGGGAAATGAAGCACAGAGCTCCAGAGCACAGAATTTGAAGTGACCAAGAATCTGATGTCCCCTCTTCCCAGAAATTTTTTTGGATGAAGCTTTGCAAAATCAACAGGCAGTTGACCATTGGTTGTGAATTGTAGACCACAACACCTGGAGGGAAGCATGTTACATTCCAGAGGACAGGGGTGCTATCGCTTTGGATTTTTTATATATTTTGACATATTTTTATAATGCCCTTTGATTATTTTTGTAGAGTGGTTTACAGAACAGTGATTAGTGTTCTATTATATATGACTTTCAAAAAGGATTAGATAGGCTTATAGGACTGCTACAGACCTCAGTAAGACAGGCAGTGTATTTAATGGTTCATTATAGGATTTCCAGTAAATTGGTCCAGGGTCACTTGCTGTTCACCTACATTAATACAGTATCATTTTGAACATCTTATGCAGTGATACTAAAAAAAAATGTTTGCAACATTAATGTAGGTTTCCTTCACCATAATGCATGCATTTCCTGGGTGCTCTTTAATAACAGTTTGACTGTTCATACCCAAGCAGAAGTTGATCTCTTCCCTTTGGCTAGCCTAACTCCTGTGTTGCATGTGCGAATGTACCAAGAGTAGTGTCTTCTGTTCCCTTCCCAAAATGCTTTTGTTCACCATATAAGAGTGTGACATTTTCATTGTAGGAAGCAGGGCCAAGGACAACTCTGGGATACACCGTCTGACTTCAAATTAATGTGATCCTCCCAGATATATTTTACTGCAGGGATAGCCAACTTCCAAGAGATTGTGATTTACTCACACAATTAAAAACTGGCAGTGATCTACCCCTTTTTGGGGGGTCCTGGTCAAAGTTGCTGAGCTTTTTTTAGGGAGGCAAATCCCGTTTATTGGGGGGATCAGGGCAGGGGAATAAATAATAAGTCGCTCACCCCAAGAGATTGCTAATGAAACAGTCAACATTGCAGCGACAGCTCCGTCTTCCGGCATAGCAGTCTAGGGGGTGGGGCCAGATAGAGGAGTCAGTGATCATCCACGATCTACAAAAACCTCCTGAGGATTGACCAGTAGATCATGATCGACCTGTTGGACAGCCCTGCTTTACATCCTTGCCATGGCTCTGTGCTGACAGAGATACCCATTCTACAATTTGCTTTCTGTATTCTCCCCCCAGTATGGTCTCTTCCTATCTGGTCCATCACGGGTACTGTGCTACAGCAACTGCCTTTGCCAGGGTGACAGAAAGTACAATCCAGGAAGAACAGATCTCTATAAAGAACAGACAAAGTAAGTTTATTCTTACAACTTCCTCACAACTTTCCCTGAAGACTTGAGAGACAGCCCTTCCTGCCTGCAGCACGACTTCAGTCCAATATCCACATATTCAGATGCCAAATGGAAGTGGTTACTAGGTAGAACCTCAATATCCTGCACAACTTCCCTTGGGTCCTCTTCTGTGGCTGCCAGTGTTCCAATGTCTCATCATTTCCCCCCCTCATCATGCCACTCCCAAACCAAATGTTTGGTTTGAGAACTTTAGAAGCAGGATAGTTTACTCAAGGAAAATAGGTACTCTTTTATTATTTAATCTGCCAAACCTATATTTTTATAGGTTATATTTCTATTTTTTTAAATGCATACATAAAAAAAGCCTTGCATGTTGTCTTTGGCCTTCCTTTGCAAAGAACTCACTGCTTTGGGTACAGAGTTATACCTCTAACTCCATGCAGGATTTATGGCACATGAAAGACCACTATCTTCTCTCAATTGCTGAATTACTAATATTTATTTGCAATATTTATTGATAATCTTTCTGCTATAAGAACTCCCATAATGGTTCACAATGAAAATAAAATCATTTTATGTGGGGGGTTTTCCTTTTGCCTCTTAACAAGTTCTCAGAGTAGCTTTCATATAAAGTAATGTAAAGCATCAGTAAACAACTATCAGGTACAAAGTTCACACATCAATAAAATTAATAAAATCAATAAACCAACAGGAAGCAGCATGAAGGTATTGCAACATCAGCAGATAAATCAGTATTACTATTCAGTTAAAAACTTAAGACAAGAATAACACTTTTTATCCGACACCTAATAATCTGCAGTTGGCACCAGGTGTACCTTCTGGGGAAGAAATTCCACAACTGGGGTGCCATCACACTGAAGTCCCTATTTGTGGTCACTTTTATCTATCCTCTGAAGTTAGGAGTATCTAGAAAAAGGCCTTTGAACATCATCTGCAATTACTTAGGTTCATGTTCTTCAGGTATTCAGATAGTCCAACATTTTTATTGCCTGTCTACCTATGGGATTATATGCCGCCTGTCATTATAGGCAATCTTACTGTTCCATCCCAGTGATTCTGCTTTCATCTGCAGGAATACAGAAGCTGGTCTTGGCAGGAAGAGTGGGGGAAGCCATTGAAGCCACACAACAGCTATACCCAGGACTCCTAGAGCACAATCCTAATCTCCTTTTTATGTTGAAGTGAGTACATCCAAATCCTTTCAAGTACAGTAAGACCTGCAATGTGAGGAACATAAGAAGACAGAGGCTTATACTGGAACTACTGGCTGTGATCTATCAAAACGAGTCTAATGATACAATGATACAAACATTCCAGGTTTTTACTTTGTCAATTACAATTAGAAGCTGTCAGGAGAAGATCACTGCACTTTGAATGGTGGTTAATAAATTTATTAAATGAAGGAAGAATAAGTGATGTGTAGTGCTGAAAAGGTGACCCCATTGGTTAGGGTAGCAGGCTTGAGCCACATTCCAACTTATTCCAGAAGAGCTGGGGATGGCAAATCATCCAGTGAAAGGTTGCTTTACCTATAGAATGATGCTTTAAACATCTCTCTATGTTAAGACATTATTTGCAATGGCACCGTTTTCCTCCATGGTATCGTTCCTTGTCCTTCTCTGTACTTCAAAACATGCATTCAGACCTGAATTGCTTGCTTTCGTTATTAACACTCATAAAACACCTAACATTTTTAATTGCTGTACAAGCTCACAATCTAATAATCTAGTACAGGTAGATCATCTGGTTGTAGTTCATCAACATCTGGAGATCCAAAGGTTTCCCACACTGGATCTAGTTGGTCATACTAAGTAGTGGTCTGAACCTATACCACTTTCACAGAGAATCAACTTTTTTTACTCTAAACACACCTGTGATTTTAGAAGTGGCTGTCTGCAATGATGGAACATGGAACAAGGTGCTAGGCTTTGCTGTATCTGTTCCTTCAAAAGTGAACTATAAAAGGGTCTTGTAATTAATTAATTAATTTGATGCCAAAGTAGGCTTCTAAGCAGCTTATCAGTATAGAAACTTGTCTCATTTCTTCTTCATGGTTCTCTTATTAACACTTGCTGCACAATTCTAATTCTTTTCCATGAGAAGCAAAGCTTAAGGGTGACTGGTTGCTCCCAGTGTGAAGCCAAAATGCTATGGCTCAGTGGTAGAGCACATGCTTTGCCTACAGAAGGTCCCAGATTCAAGCGCTGGCATTTCCAGGAAGGACTGGGAAAGACCCCTGCCTGAAACACACCCTGGATTAGACAATACTGAGCTAGATGGATGACTGGCCTGACTTGGTGTAAGACAGCTTCATGTGTTGACCTTATCTACTAGCTCCAGCTCCTGAAGAATACTAATTCAGCAAGAGAGAAAATTTTCACTCGTTAGTGCCACTTTCAGACATTTCAGTAAAAAGATTTTGCTCTGTGGCTGGAGTGGTTTCCTGTCTTGGGAAGGGGCTTAACATGTGTCTGTTCCTTTATACTGGGCTTTTGAATGGAACATTAAATTCATGCATCATCTTGCGGGTGACATCTCTAGCTGAAAACTTTGCTTTCGACACTAGAATGCTGCTTTTCTCATCTGGGTGTTTCTAAAGATCCTTGTTTGTTCTAGGCTGCAGCTACTAATGGGTGCTAAAATGCTTGCATGTTTCTCATGATCCATTGCACAGCATCCATTGCTCTGGCATTTTGTGTTTCAAAATTTTCTCTTCCTCTCTCCTTGCACACAGGTGCCGGCAGTTTGTGGAGATGGTGAATGGAACAGACAGTGAAGTACGTTGTTTCAGTGCCCGCAGCCCCAAATCCCAGGACAGCTACCCTGATTCCCCCAACCTAAGTCCAAGGCACGGCTCTAACAATTTGCACATTCACAGCACTGGTAAGTGTTGATTACTCTGCTAGGAAATCAGTTACTTGGCTTTCTTCTACAGAGCACTCTAGCAACATTCAGGCCTTCTGCAAATGAACCCTAACCCTTTTAGTACTTTTCCAGCTCCCTGCCCAATGGTACTTATTACACAATGTGCACCCATAATGAAGCACTTGAGATGTTTGGGGAGAATTCTTGGTGTGTTCACACCTCACTCCACTTGTTAGGAATTCTCTCCCTGTACTGTGAGCAGGTGGCGCTGTGGGTAAAACCTCAGTGCCTAGGACTTGCTGATCACATGGTCGGCGGTTCGAATCCCCGCGGCGGGGTGCACTCCCGTTGCTCGGTCCCAGCGCCTGCCAACCTAGCAGTTCAAAAGCATCCCCGGGTGCAAGTAGATAAATAGGGACCGCTTACTAGCGGGAAGGTAAACGGCGTTTCTGTGTGCTGCTCTGGCTCACCAGAGCAGCTTCGTCACGCTGGCCACGTGACCCGGAAGTGTCTGCGGACAGCGCTGGCTCCCGGCCTATAGAGTGAGATGAGCGCACAACCCTAGAGTCTGTCAAGACTGGCCCTTATGGGCAGGGGTACCTTTACCTTTTTTACTGTGAGAGAAGAGCCAAAGCTCAGGAGGGTGTGGAGAAGTACTGTCCTATAGGCCTTACCACTGTGTTCATTCAGTGCCCTGTCTGTACATAGGAACATAGGGAGCTGCCTTATACCGAGTCAGACCCCTGGTCCATCTAGCTCAGTACTGTCCATGTTGACAGGCTGTAGCTCTACAGGGGCTCAGGCAGGGATTTCCTCAAACCCTACCTGGAGAGGCCAAGGATGAAATCGGGGATCTTCTGCATGCAGAACTATGGCCCTTCCCCACTGTAGGTTCTGTAGGCCTACAGGGAAGGCCAAACTAGAAATGACCTTGACGTGTAACTGGATATCCTGTCTAATTTTAAACTTTAAAAAAAGTCAACAGGGGAAACAGGCATTCAGTTAGATCAGGGCCACAACACTAAAGGATGGGGCTGGGGCCAAACTTTTCCTCTTGTGCCCTTTGCCCATTTTAAAACTCCTTCCACTTCCAAGAAGAATTGTCTCTTAAGTGTTTTCCTAATAAGGAAGATAGCAGGAAGAGAGAGGATAGTGTCACCTCCTCCCAGCACCACAGTCTTGATCAGAACCCACACACAGAAATGTAAGTAAATGGCAGATCCATGGGTGGGGTGAGAGAGGTGTAAATCCTCTGGCCTTGCAATGCTGTCTCGGGGATCACAGAATTGCTCCTTAAGGTGCTTGTCTTTAGAGGTATTGTCCAATATGGATGTCCATGTCACATAACCATTGCATTAATTAATATCCATGTTGCTTAGGCACATTCCTCATACCATTTTATCTTGCCAGTGCCTGTCTACTGATAGCAAGTACTTGGCCACTTGCCTTTGCCTGGATATGTGTGTTCTGTGCACATTTCAGTAAGATGTATTGGGGTGTGTGGTTTTCAGCTTCGAGTAAGCATTAGATCAGACCAAGGTCTTGCTGCTTGTGGTTAGCAGCATCAGAAATAGGGACTAAGTACCATATATACTCGAGTATAAGCCGACTCGGATATAAAAAGCCAAGGCACCTAATTTTAGGACAAAAAACTGGGGAAACTTATTGACTCGAGTATAAGCCGGTTCAACACACCACAAACTTGGTGGTGGCGGCAGCGGAGGAGGAGGAAGAACAAGCAGCCTGAAAGGGCTGCTTTTGGGCTGCTCGTTCCTCCTCTGCCACTGCCAACAGTGGCGGAAGAGGAGGAAGAACAAGTAGCTCGCTTCGCTGCCGCCACTGCCAACAGGGACAAAGGCAGAGGAGGAGGAAGGTGCAGCTCAAAAGGGCTCCTTTCTTGCCGCTCGTCCCGCCGCCACCGCCTGCCTCACTCAAGTATAAGCTGAGGGAGGCTTTTTCAGCATTAGAAATATGCTGAAAAAGTCGGCTTATTTTCGAGTATATACGGTAGTCTAAGGTGGACATTGAAGTGGGTTTGTCCAGATCCCCTTGCAACATTAAAACAGAGCAGGGGCACCAGTCCTCATTCTTTTCCTTCTGTTTCAGGAGCGGACAGCCCAAGCTGTAGCAATGGAGTTACTTCCATAAAAAACAAACAGAGCCACTGTAAATATCCAGCACTGAGCTCGTCGTCATCATCCTCTTCCTCGTCATCCCCTTCATCGGTGAACTACTCAGAGTCTAACTCCACAGATTCCACCAAGTCCCAGCAGCACAGCAGCACCAGCAACCAAGAGACCAGGTAGCACAGAAGCGCTCTTTCTAGTGAGAAGTGTGTAGCAGGCAGCTGTAACAGGGGGTGGAAACTGATGTAGCGTCCTGCTTCTTATGCCTAGTCATTTGCAAATGCAGAAGCAGCAGACACACACACACACACACACACACAAATCCATTTTCCTGACCCAGTTGAATTCCCTTTCAATATAATTTGACACTTGTGTTAATCACAGCAGTATATACATTTTATAATTTCAGTCTGAAAATCCACCAAGAACTTCTGGTTGATGTGCAGTGTGCTTTAATCCTCACTGACGCTGTCTTTCCTGTTAGCTATTCCTCTCATTCTCCCAGGCAGACTCCTTTGCTTTCTAAGACCTTCTTTTTTTCCACACAGTGACAGTGAGATGGAGATGGAGGCAGAGCATTACCCCAATGGAGTCCTTGAGAATTCTGCTACAAGGATAATGAATGGCACTTACAAACATGAAGAGATTCTGCAGACAGATGATTCCAGCATGGGTAGGGTTTAGTGTGGAAAGCATCTTCTCATCTCTGTTCCAGGGAACACTCAGCTTAGCAAGTGTGGGTGATGTTCCCTAAGGAAACTGCTACTTGGGGTGCCTCTTCCAGTCCAGAAACCTGCAGAGAGGGCATGGGATGCAAAAAAATTTTGTTTCTAAAATTAGTTAGATCATTAGAATATCAAACAGTAAAATTTTGAAAACGATGAAGTAATTTCTTGCACCACGATTGAAGTGCCAATGTAATTTATAGCTGCTGATGGACAGCATTTTAAAACTAAATGCCAGAGATTTACCAACTGCCTGCTGCAAAACCAGAACAATTTAACTTTTTAAAATGTCTGCATTTTATTAGTACCTGAATATTAACCTCAACATTTCATTGTCCTGTTATATGTCACTTAAAAGCTATAATTTCTGTTTGTAAACCAATAGCCAGGTGTGTACATCAAAGCAAGCATTTCTTTCTTTAATCTTACACTTAGAGCTGCACTTCACATGTGCTTTGGCACAGGATTTTGGTCCAGTCTTAACAATTTTACGCTACATGTTTTTGGAGATAGCTAATGCTGGAAACTTAGCAGCCCAAAAGGACTTTTGATCTTGCTTCTAGTGGTGGGACTTCCCTGAGCCTTCTGCTGTTGACCTTACTGGAATTGAACTAACTGGCTTTTTGAGAGACAGAGATGGAGGAAGGTGATTGCTTTGGTGCTCCAGCCCTTCCCTTCTTTTCACTTTCCCTTCCTTTCTTCTTTCCTTTACTCTAGAAGATGGCTGTCCTCAGAGGCAGCTCTGTGGAGGGAACCATGCTGCCACTGAGCGGATGATCCAGTTTGGGCGGGAGCTGCAGACCCTGAGCGAGCAGCTGTGCAGAGAGTATGGGAAGAATACGACACATAAAAAAATGTTGCAGGTGTGCCATGTGACTGAGAACCCCATTCACATTCGTGACCCAGAACTTGAAACCATTCATTCATTCAAAATATCCCCATTTCACCTCTCAATATAAAATTGCTATGGTGGTTGCTTGCAATAAAAAATAAAAACAGTATAATAGGAAGCTGCTTTATAGTGAGTCAGACCTTTAGTCCTTTCAGCTCAGTCCATACTGACTGGCACCAGCTCTCCAGGATTTCAGGCAGAGGACATTCCCAGCCCTACTGGGAGATTCCAGGGGTTGAATTTGGGACTTTCTGCATTCAAAACATGTTCTACCACTGCAATAGAGCAGTGTCGCAGGAGGAGTTTTTAAAACTAATAAAACCATCAACACCCAATTGGTCACTTAAAACTGTTTTAAAACCCAAGGAAAATAGTACTGTGTTGACCCTGACACCTAAGGGTTTTAGATTCGCTACCAAGAAATAGCTAAAAGAATTCCACAGATGAGATACCACTGCCAAGGAAGCCCTGGAGCCCTCTGTTTCATATCAGGAGAAAGGGTTGCACAAGAAGGACACTCTATGCCCTCCCGTTTTCCAGAGAAGTCACCTTGGTTTGCACTTATCATAGTTCATAACCCAAACTACCATTCAGGCTTTCAAAGATAGAACTGGCAAAGATGTAGATTAGTGTCACTTGCCTGCTTTCATTTCTGTATACTCATCACTTAGCTTTATCTTTGTGCCTGCATCCATGGTGCAGTAGCCATAACTGCGGTTTGTCACATGAGATGGGATTCCTTAAGCTTGGTTTTTCATACTGCCTGAACTGAGCCATTACACATCTTGCTTGGACCAAGAATAGTAGTTAAATACCAACAGGACAAACTGCTCTTTGTCCTCTTTGGGTTAAAAACTATTTAGTTCAGTATTTTAAAACATGTTGGGAATCCATATAATCGTTTCCCTGCAATTTCTTTAGATCCACTTTCTCCCAAGCAGAGCAGTGAGTTCATGTGACATACTGAGTATGTGTTCTCTGGTCTCAATTTGAAGAGACTCAGTAATTTCGGGTGGCCCATTCCATCACTTAGAGAATCCTGCTGTTTTGTGTATGTGTTGCAGTGCCGTTCAAGCCTCTCTTCTTTCACTCAGGATGCGTTCAGCTTGCTGGCCTACTCTGATCCATGGAACTGTCCCGTTGGTCAGCAGCTAGATCCAATCCAGCGGGAACCCGTGTGTGCTGCACTCAATAGCGCTATATTGGGTAAGGTGACAAATGGTGAGGTAGCTCAGACCTTTCTCTTCTGCATGCACCTGTTTCTGCAGTGAGGCTACTGATGCTGGAGGGCAGCTGGCAGAATTATTGCTTGCCTTGCAAAATCTCTGCAGTGTTCTTTAATTTCCCCCAACATTTTGCTTAGTTTTCCCCATGTTCCATGAAGACCTCCTGAAATATTATAGTGTTATGCCGCTGCCATAGTTTTAAGGACTGCTGAGCGAAGCCATAGCCACTGTGTGTGCTTTTGCTGCACACATATTTATCATCACAGAGCTGAAAGCTGGAGTGGGGAGCAGACTTGCAAAATCTCACCTCACCCATGAATTCAGTAGGTAGCTTGAGCTTCAGCCACCCTTTCTGTAACGAGGGCATAATGCCACTAATTTGCCTTACAGGGTTATTATATAGAGTAATGTGGCAACATATGTAATGAATTTGGGATACCTCGATAAAACTTGAAGGCATGGTCCAACAGATGCTGAGCTTTCATCGGTCTCACTGCTTACCATGAAATAAAGCTATGACTGTGTATAATTTTCATATTGAAACCAGTGGGCTGCAACCTTGCTGAACTTGGGCCAGATTCATGTACTTAACCTTTGAGTGTCATCAGGCTTCAGATCTTTCCCTTCGTAGGGGCTGCGTGCATTCCAGAGCCTGTGTCCCTCCAGGTTGCTGGACTACAGCTCCCATCACTCCTGACCACTGGCCGTGCTGGTTGGGGCTGGTGGGGGTTTGGAGCCCATTGACAACTGGAGAGACTCCCACTCCTCTTCTGTGTTTTACAGTCCTCTGCGGGGAAGAGCCTTCTTGCAGCTTTGGGGTGGGGGTGGGGAATGGAATAAGTAGCTTTTATCAATGACATGCTCTTTGTGCATCGCCTCATTGTCACAATGCCCTCTTTCTCTTTCTGCAGAGTCTCAGAACCTGCCAAAGCAGCCCCCACTGCTGCTTGCCCTGGGCCAGGCCTCGGAGTGCTTGCGGCTCATGGCCCGCGTGGGCTTGGGCTCCTGCTCTTTCGCCAGAGTGGATGACTATTTGCACTAGCCACTGAGTGTGACAGAGTGACCCCTCCAGTGCTGCCACCATCACTTCCCCCTGCCTCGCATTTTCCCACTGCCCCCAAGGGCAAGCTGCCCAGTGGAAGGACACATTGCTGACTGAGGGGGAATCCTTGTGATGCCTTCATTTCTCACCTTGGAAACTGCTGGCAGGGCCTTCCCCCTGTCGTCGTCACCACCACAGCCTGCTCTGCCCTGCAGCCATTGCAGCACTCAGTATTTTCACTGGTCATTCTGATGTAGCGCCTTTCCTACTTTAGGATTTTATTTTATTTTATTTTATTTTCTGACTGAGCCACCAGTATTTATATCTGGAGAGTTTGTGCTGAGCTGGTTTCTACTAATTTAGAGATAAAAGTGTATCTGTTGGTGATGGCCTGCTTTTATTTTCACGAGGGGAAACTGCTGGCACGCATGTCACCAGGGCAGTGTTGTTCTCTAGTGCTAGTCCCCTTAAAGGCAAGAGGCTTTGTGTTTTGACTGGAGACCAACCTGTGCCACCACATCTCTACTGCCGGAGCAGAAAGGCTCATTTGTCTCTTTTTTGCCATGTGATATTCAAGTTCAAGAACTGACAGGTGGCCATTGGAACTTCTGTGGAGAAAAGCTGAGAATGAGAACGAAAGGTGTGCAGTATTTTGCTCTCATCTTCTAGTAAAATGGCCTGATACTCTGAGACAGATGGAGATGGTCTTAACCGAGCATACCCCACCCCCACCCTAAACATGGTTGAGAGCAGGAACAATGTCTTGCCTAAACACATCCAACATTATAACACAGGCAGCTGAGATGATGACCTCCAGATGTTGGACTCCAGTTCCCATCAGCCCCAGCTAACATGATCAGTGGTCAGGGATTATGGGATCTGTAGTCTTAACAACATCTGGAAAGCATCATCTTAACTACCTATGCATTAGAGGAAGGGATCATAGGCCCAATGCAGTTTGATTAGCACATTTAATCCAATATGGGCATTTAGGTGGCAGCTAGCATCAAACAAATGGGACTTGTCCCATAGAGATGTTGAAGGCAGAGTGACTTTACCTGTCTTTTAAATGGAATATTGTCAGATGATGTGGAAACTGGGAGATATGTGTCACTCTAGCCTTTTCTATTTGAGCTAGAGACTCTCCTAGGGGTTTTCACTTGGACTGCTGTCTGCTTTTTTATACAGTTGCACGCCCCCTGTGTGTTGGGGTCGTTCATAGTTGACAAGCTCCCATTCCAGGTTTGGGGCTCCGGTAGATCAGATCACAACCTCCCTCATTACCTGTGGATCTTTGTTCCACACTGAACTTGAAGTCCATCAGATGCTTGAATGACAACTGATCAGCCACAAATGAAAATGTGAAATTGAGGACATAAGCCAATATTTAGTTTTTCCTTTTAAAAAAAGTGTACAGTTTTTATTCCAAGGAGTAGCCATTAAAAAAAAAAAAGGACTGACACTTCTAAACCAGGGTATTGCAGAAATCCTCACAAAAAGTTGCTAGGCATAATGGGTGAAAAACTCAGGTGCCAGTCTAATTTATATGAGGGTGTATATATGTATATCAAGAGAGGCACACTACTAAAAGCAATTTTGTCAGATTATAGTATGGATTATGCAGCTTCAGAATTGTTGCTTTGCTGGCATATTTCAACATCTTGTCTAGCTTTTAATATACATTTCTGATGGGAAAAGTGACTCCTATAAAATCAACAAGCGAGACATTTAGCTCAAGTGGTTTTTCAGTATTGCAGAAGGTTACGGGGAATGTGCTAAATAAGAAGTGTGCTTCTTGAGGTGAAGAACAGTGGTCACATTTAGAAAAGGCATAGGCAAACTCCGGCCCTCCAGATGTTTGGGACTACAATTCCCACCATCCCTAGCTAACAGGACCAGGGATGGTGGGAATTGTAGTCCCAAACATCTGGAGGGCCGGAGTCCGCCTATGCCTGCATTAGAAAGAAGCTGACAGTTTGGGGCTTGGAGGTATAACGGTGAATAACACACGTGTGTGCAGTAGACTTGGAACATACAGTGGTGCCTCGCAAGACGAAATTAATTCATTCATTTTTTCATCTTGCGATTTTTTCGTCTTGCGAAGCACGGACTTTGGAAAAGCTTCAAAAATCACCAAAGTCTTCAAAAACCTTAAAAAAGGCTACCACACCGCGTGCTATGAGTTGCTCCTCGAAGTGAATGCACGGTTTTAAGAAAAAGGAAACAAACTTGCAAGACAAAGGAAACAAACTTGCAAGACGTTTCCGTCTTGCGAAGCAAGCCCATAGGGAAATCCGTCTTGCGAAGCAACTCAAAAAACGAAAAACTCTTTCGTTTTGCGAGTTTTTCGTCTTTCGAGGCATTCGTCTTGTGAGGTACCACTGTACAGAATGAGCATCACATTCAAGAATGTGACCTGTACCTGTAATGGGAATGATCCTGCACAGTGCTCATCAGTTGTAGACCACCTCTATTTTCATGTGTTTGTGTGTAAAGTAGTGGTGGTGGAAGTAAACACAGTTTTCATCCCTTGTTCTGCTGGGCTGACTATTACTGAGAGACTACAGAAACACTTTAAAATTAAAGAGATGGCTGTGGAAGACACAGTTCCAAATTCAGTCTCCCCTGCACTGATAGTGTTACATAACTGGCTATGATGGCTCTCTTGCACAGGTTAGATCAAAGCAAAATATCATCCTGACTGCATTGAATAAAGGAAAGCATTATCCTTTTTTGCCAGCTGCCATCAATAACTGGTCAACATGATACTCAAATGTGTAGTGTTGTTTTAACAGTTCTATCCTGTCTTAGAGCTTTTTTAAAGAGTGTTCAGTGCTAGCTTACACATCAATAAGCAAATCCTGTTTAAAACACTGATTTTAAAGTCCATCCCTAATTGTGTCTTGGTGTGAAAACTGACATCTTCATAGCTCCAATCTCATTTTCTGCACCAGCAACTTATCAATTGGCTGCTATTGCTGTATGTAGCTCTTAGGATTTAATTTTTAAATTTTACCTATTTTGGATGAGTCTTTAACCAGCGATTCCCTGCCTCCATAACATTACTTTTTACAGAGTTGCTTTGAATATTTTCTGAGAAACAAGTTACCCACACTTATGGTGGGTAATATGCTTTTGATCTAAAGCAATCTGATGAAAGCTTGAAATCCTATAGACATTGGAGGTACTCTGTGTCACACTTGAGGAAGACTTTCAGTACCAGCCAGCTCAGCTCAAGAGTTTCCTTGTGGTACAACTGCTGTTTAGACCCAGAAACTCCTGGAGTGTGTAGCCCAAACGTGGCTGTTGGTATCAAAGCCTATAGCAATTATTCTTAAATTAACAGTGTAAATGTACTTTAGAGGTTAAAATTAATTCAATCAAAAACACTATGGAACTTGTGAAACAAAATCTTCCCAGATGTGTTCATATTCATATTGATGAAATAGTATTCTCTTTTCACAGCAGCTAACTATGAATACTCCACTTTGGATACAAAATACTCATTTTTTTAGTAGGTGGTCATCAGAGCCATTATGATCAAGAGCAACAAGAAATAACATGCATAGGGCATATCTGTCTAGGCTATGGGGTGAAATGGCAGAATTTACAACAACCTCCCCTTCTAGGGCATTTGCCATATAGATGGAATAGAGATTGAAAGTCTCTAGTTGTGGTGTCTAGAATCCAACAGCGTCACTGCTGGTTGCTCTTCAGTCTGGCAGTAAAATAGTCTCTCTAGTCTACAGCTGTTTTAAACCATTCTTTGAAATACTATGCTGATGCATCACTTGATAAAAAAAACCACACTCTCTTGTCTATATAGTCTCCCCATACTATAGAAGCTCTTAACACTACAAATGAAAATTTCCACATATAAGGAGTGTTATATCTGATCTCATATTAGGAGCAGGAGATATAAGACAAGTGGAGATAGGGTTCTATAAAAGGAGGGTCACAGATTAGCCACCCCTGTCCTAGAATGTAAATGCAGTACACTCATTACTTCTTCACTCTGACCCCAAACAGTTCCTTTTGCGCAAAAGAAGAGTGATTTTGCTTTTAGATTAACATCTTATTTTTGGACAACCTATCTGCCTTGCAGGGTGAGATTACCAGACCATAGACCTGAGCTAGAGCTTTGGTTCTGTAGGCCTTTTGTAACATGGCAGGTGGCACTAGAGGTTCAATAAGGTACATGTTTCTGATGCTTCCCTAGATCCATCATTTTAACCACAGGCGGGGTAGCATGCCTCCCAGCAGCACCCAAACATCCATCCTTTCATCAAGCCCAAGCTGCTCTTACTCATCTTCCATATATACTTTGTAACTTACTTGAGGAATTCTTTGTTCTAAATTAGTGGCAGGTTTCAAGCACCGGGTTCACCAGTTGGTGATCTGTTGGCCAAAACTGGTCTCCTGGATGCTAGTTGCCAAACCTGTTCTTTAAATAAGGGGGGAAATGAAGCAAAAGGGGTGGTGTGGAAATTGTTGTTGACATGCCACTGGGCATTAGAGCCATGTGCACCACACTTCCCTTCAGGCAAAATTAGTTGCTGACTAGGACTCTCCTACAACCAAGTAGCTTTTGTATGGTGGGGCTGCATTGCTTGGGGAAGTAATCTGAAGCATATTGAAAAGAAAAGATTGGCATTTACTACAAAGAAACATTATTTAAGGTTTAAAACTATGGGTTGGTGGTTTTTTGCATTTTTAATTTTGGGGTGTCTGTGTTCTCATCTTAAATTGGCTGACAGCAACGTGAGGTGGGTGGCAGAGTGTGACTGGATTGCATCTTGGATGTCAAGCTAGGACAAAAACAAAACAAAACCCTACTCAGTGAAGTGCTTATTTTAATTCAATTATCTCCCACCCTACCCCTGCCTTTTCCAGTTGTTCAAAACTCAGGTACCAGCTCTAGCATGGAATGTCAGGACACTTTTTTGTTAACTTTTTTATAGCATCATCAACTGTACAAAACAAAAAAACCCCAATCACCAAATAAAACAGGCTGAGCAGAACCTCAGCTCCACCAGGCTTCCATCATCACTTGGAGTTCTTTCTCTTCATTGAGGACATTGACTCAGTGGACATCCTACCAAGCTGTGCACATTGGTTCAGTCTCTGCTTAGTATTTGTGAGTTCAGTTATCCAACGCGAGCATGAAACCCTTCCGAGGGGAGGAAATTTTAACTGAAGAAAAAGAATATTGGGGGGAGGGGTGTACTGGAAATATGGTTTAAAAAAACCCCACATTCTGTTGTATTTTGACAGAATTATTTTTATTAAAATATACATCCATGTGCACCTGCCAGTGTCCTGTGTCACTCTCCTATGCTCCATGCTGGTACTGTTTGTGTATGTTGTCTGCTTGGGGAAGGACCATAGCTCAGTGAAAGGGCACATGCTTTCTATGTACAGGTAGAAGGTCCCAGATGCAGTCTCCAGGTACCATTGCAAAGCACTCCTATTGGAAATTCTGGAGAGTCACAGCTGGTCAGCATAGACAGTACTGATCTAGATGGTGAATCAGTTGTCTGACATGATACGATACAGCTTCCTTTATGTGTGTTTGCGCGTGTGCACACATTTGCATTTGTGCCCATACTCCGTGCGCCACAACATTAGTTTGTACATTGTTGTGCAGGATTGTAAATATTAAAAAGCACACTTCATTGTGTGCTTCCCCACACCTTAAATATTAACAGTAGGCCACTGTGATCTTGTATATACATCATTATGAAATTGGGTGAAGACAAGCTTTAGGTAGGCAATACCTACAATGAATAACATTTCATAGATTAGAGCAGGGGTTGCTCACAAGCGCATGTTCATCCACAGAGGCTTTCCCTTATGCCCACAGGGTCCTCTTCCCCCTGCTGAAATTAGGCTTGAAAGAAGCATTGGGTTGTAGTTAATAACCTAGGTTGTGGTAAGTGCTTGTTTGCAGTGTGTGTGTGGTGCCCAATACACAGCTTCTCTATTTTCAAATGTGCCCACAAACCCAAAATGTTTGGCGATCCCTGGATTGGAAATGTAGGCTTTATCCAGGTAAGCTCATGCCGTGAAGGATTCCCGTTAGACAAAGGAAGATTAGAACTTGCACACATTGACTATCAAGAGTCTTAAGTGACTTCTATTGCCAAATCAGGTGAATCTTAAATGTTTACCATAATTTTTTAATGCAAAGAGCGAAGTTGACATTCACTGGTAAATCTCAAAGCCTTCTCCATACCTTCAATAAATATCTATAGTCCTATTTTCATTTACTGTTGAAGAACACTCTGTGACATATTTGACTATGTCACACAAAACTCCCATTGCTCTCAAGCGTCTGAGAACAAGCAGCAAAGAAGAATTTGTTCCATGGTGTCCTGAGTTTTCACTAGAATTTGCTGAAATTAAGAAGTCCCACCCATTTTAATAAGCAGGTTGTTAGTTTGGCAAAGGATGGCAAATGTGCTGTGTAAGAATTAAGGTCCACATCTTCTTACTATTTAATTAAAATGTAAGAGATCACACTGCTGTTTGCCTGGCTGCTGACAGCGCTCCAAATTACATTTATTAAAGAAAACTACTCTTCATCTATATAGCCTTCATTGCTCAAAGGTCACAATGAAGTGGGGGGGGGGGGGACATAAAATAAACTTTTGAAAAGCATGAAGGTAGAACGTATCTGTACAATACTAACAACTTAATATGCTGATTATGTTATATATTAAGGGACACAGGTGGCGCTGTGGGTAAAAGCCTCAGCGCCTAGGACTTGCCGATCGAAAGGTCGGCGGTTCGAATCCCTGCGGCGGGGTGCGCTCCCGCTGCTCTGTCCCAGCGCCTGCCAACCTAGCAGTTCGAAAGCACCTCCGGGTGCAAGTAGATAAATAGGGACCGCTTACCAGCGGGAAGGTAAACGGCGTTTCCGTGTGCGGCTCTGGCTCTGGCTCTGGCCAGAGCAGCGATGTCACGCTGGCCACGTGACCCGGAAGTGTCTCCGGACAGCGCTGGCCCCTGGCCTCTTAAGTGAGATGGGCGCACAACCCCAGAGTCTGTCAAGACTGGCCCGTACGGGCAGGGGTACCTTTACCTTTACCTATGTTATATATTGTTACCTGCTCATGTCTAGAAGAAGTGAGACGTTCCAGAGGCAATAGAGCCGAACTGTTTCCTGTGGATGAAAACACATGAGGGACTTGAAATGCTGGCTTTAGGCATAAACGGTGCTTTTTTCTGGGGGGATGCAGAGGTATGCATACCCCTAAACATTTTGTGAATCTTTCAATGTGGGTAGGAAAATGAGAGTACCCCTAAACATTTTTTAAGAAAAAAAGCACTGTATATAAATATATGAACAAAGCTGACTCCTGCAAGGTAATAGGTAACAACCTGAGCAGCCCCCAAGGCTGCATCTCTCAGTTCTAGTCAATTTTTGTGTAAAACATATCAGCTATATCTGTAACACCTCCTTACAGGTGCAGCATTCTACTGTGGTAAGTATATACAGTGGTACCTTGGGTTAAGAACTTAATTCGTTCCGGAGGTCCGTTCTTAACCTGAAACTGTTCTTAACCTGAAGCACCACTTTAGCTAATGGGGCCTCCAGCTGCTGCTGTGCCGCCGGAGCACAATTTCTGTTCTCATTCTGAAGCAAAGTTCTTAACCCGAGGTACTATTTCTGGGTTAGCGGAGTCTGTAACCTGAAGCGTATGTAACCCGAGGTACCACTGAACAGTCTTTCAATTCAAACTGGGTACATTACACCAGTACATCAAGTAATATGGTTTTACCCTGAGGCAGTTTAATTTCATAGCATATGCCAGTATTGCAGAAAATGGAACAACCCCTCCCACAGCATTTGGCTCAATGTGGTTAATCTACATTTAAATTTAAACATAAAATTATTATCTTCATTTTGAAACCACACACCCCACGTTCATCAATATACAAACAATATATTGTTTTATTGGTAACATCAGAGGTAAAATGACTTATTACTCATACTTAATCTAAGCACAACCCAAGGGCTCCTGATTAGGCATCTAGCTATGCAATGTTATCTGTTAATTCCGCTCTATCCTGTTTTTCGCTTTGTTTTTATTTACACCAACTCACGAACCATAAACTTTCAAATTGACCACTAATAATGAACCACAGGTCGCAGATATTACTGCAAATTTATTGTGCTTTCTGTGATATACAGATGACATGAGGAGACCTGGTCTATTTATTTGTAGCATTTACTATTCCTTATTATTAAGGAAAAATAAAAATATATACTGTAGTTCACCTGGAAGTGCCCACACGCTCTCAACAGACTTCTTACTTCAGGAGTAGTTGTTCTCCCTCTCCTGCTGGGGTGTGGTAGCTGCCACCCTAACTAGTAGAGCAACTAGGAGCATCTCCCTTACCTGTTTTCTAAATTTTCTAACATCATCATCATCATTTTTTTATTTATACCACGCTCTCCCCAGCCAAGACCAGGCTCAGGGCGGCTAACACCGAATATAAATACAGTAAAAACATTAACAACAACAAACCAAACAAACAGTTGATTAAAATATAAGTTAGAATGCAGCTTAAAATGCAGCTTAAAATGCAGCCTTGTTTTAGTGGTAGCCTTGAAATCACCTGCCAGACCAGTTTAAATGACCTTTATTAGTAGTCTTCACTTACCTTATTCCAATCTTGTGGACTTTAAAAAAACACCAAACCCTTATTAACACTATGAACAACCCATAAGTGCAGTAACAGGTTGTTGCATCATACCATATATAAAGCAAACGAACAATAAATAGTAAGAGAAAGAAGTGATGACACATCAATATAAATCAAGACCTCCATATTTCATGAGCTAGTGTGGATGGTGAATGTTGAGCATCTAAATCCAAAGCATAGGAAATAAAATCCGACCAGATCCCATAAAATCCTCCTGGATCCTCCAACCCACTGGAAACACTGAATTTATGTGCAATTTCCCCCCACAATGACTTCCGCAAGTTCTTACGCCACACAGCCAAATGCAGATCTTTCAAGGTTTTCCTTTTCTAGGCTATTGAAACCCTAGCTGCAGCTAACATGCATGTCAAAAGCTTTTTACAGTGAAAAGCTTTCATCTTCTAAGTGTTTGTAAAGGAAGCTAAGGAGTAGGTACAAAAGCATATCAGTGAATGTGGCCTGAACATAACTTTCCCCCTCATCTTCCTCTGAGCTGTGACCACCCTCAAACTCATTGTAAATCTGAATTGTCTTCTTCTCTGGAAGTGTCAGGCTGGGGAGGCGATCTCCACCATTTCTCCTTTGCCCAGTCCCTGACATTCGGTTAGTTTTTATATGCTGGTTAATATAGTCCCTAGTGACACGGTATGCTTTTTTATCATTTTTTCACATTCTTTCACTAATGAACTTGGGGTACATAGTTATTTGCTTCACCCTGTTTTTTAAATCTTCATAACAATCTTTCATAGCATTTTTTCCATTGCTAATGTTATTAAAACGCAGAAGTGGCCAATGAGCTAGTCAGCAAATGAGGTGTTGCGTACAACATAAGCTTATCTGAAGATCAAAGGAGGTGCTTAGTTCCCATAAAAGCATCTCATGTGACGAACCGATGCTCTTTGAGGCAAGTGTTACAAGCATGGAAGCCAAAGGCTGCAGCACTAAGGGGATGGTGACAGATTTCCCTGTTCAGAGTGTTCTGGTGACAGGATCCAATTCGGGAATTGGCCTGGGTCTGGTGAAGCAGTTTCTGAGGCTGCCAACTCCACCTCAGTGGGTCTTTGCTACTACCCTAGACATGGATGGACCAAAAAGCAAGGTGAGGACCAGGAATGTAGCATAAGAGAGTAGTGATGTTACTATGTTGTAAGAATGTAATGTCAGCTTTCTGTGCTGGATGGGGTTGATGGGAGTTGTAGTCCGAAACATCTGGAGGGCGCCCGGTTGGAGAGAATGCTGTTGCACTCATGACCTGCTTGCAGGCTTCCCATTGCCATCTGGTTGTGAGATCAAGAGGCAGGACTGAGTGGGCCTTTGGTCTGAAAGTCCTTATCTTTGGTTTTTTTCTTTAAAAAGCAAGGTTTTGATTTAAGCTTAACTATAGATGCTAAACTAATTGTTTTCAGTTTTTGTAATTGCCAGTGCTCCCCAACTGCACCATGAGCCCTGTGGGGAAGAGAGATAAGGCCAACCCAAATGTGCCCCTTTGTTTGCCCTCCCTTCCAGTTACCCTTTCTCTGCCAGAAATAGATCAGTATCTATTTCTACCAGGCTGCCAAACACTCCCTTGTGCCTCCTCAATAACATTTCTTAGTAGTGTAGGCTGGGTGTAATCATAGAGACCTTAAGGTATGGTTACCAGACGTCCCCGTTTCCTGGGGACAGTCCCCAGATTTACAAATCTGTCCCCGCACAAAATGTGTCCCCAGAATGTCCCTGGATTTCATTTAATGTCCCTGGATTTATATTTTAAATGTTGTAGATTTATTAGTAGGGAATGAATGTTGCGTGAATGGTTCAACGGCACAAGACACATCATATGGGACTACCGGCGAGGCAAAATGGTGGGCGCCACAGCAGCGAGCAGCTCCTGAAGCCAACCAGAGCCTACTGCGCTACCAGGCTGGCTCCGGGCTGCTGAGACTGCCGCTGCTGCTGCCACCTCCACTGCCAAGAGGAAACGAGGGATGCCCGGCGTGTCAGCTGGGGAAACCAATGACACCCCCCCCCCCCCGGTGACCCAAATCAAGCCGGGAGCGAGAGCACCTGGCCAACTGCCCATCGGCGCTCCGGGGCCAGGAAAACCCCGGAGACAATGCAGGGAGAAGGAGGAGAGGAGAAGGAGAAGGAAGAAAAAGAGGAAGGAGAAAAAAGAGGGGAGCCCTGACCTTGCCGCGCTGCTGCCGCTGCTGAGGAAGACAGGTAGGAGAGCACCGGGAGGGCAAGGACACGTGGCCAAGCCCAGGCCCGGCCCGATCATACTCCACAGTGCCTAGCGCTCCAAGAGAGCAGCCCGGGGTGCAGAGGAAGGCCACGTGACAGAGGAGACCACAGAAGAGAATATTTTTTAATACCCTTAAAAAAAAAAAAACTTTCACCCTCTCTTTAAAAAAAAAAGTTTCCCCAGATTCTTTGAAAAAAATCTGGTAACCTTACCTTAAGGACTTGTGAGCCAGGATTAAAGTTTTAATAAAATGATTAAAAAGTCATTCTTAGGAAAAAGGTTCTATCTTATGAATGGTTACATTCAAACAAAGCCATCCCCAAAGGAGCTAATAGAGAAATTAAAATAAGACCAATGCATCCTAATATCCTTTAAATAAAACAGTGTCCTAACAGCTGAAGTCTTACACTGGAATTTATGTTGATCCTCCACAGTTTCCCTTCAGTACATTCCCCTGTGGGCAACTTTCTGGGGGCCGTGGGGGTGGGGTCAGAAGCAAAAGTGGGCCAGGCAACAGATATGGCTGCTGCCCTTGTATAATAGGCTACATTCCACGGATGCAAAAGTCTACATGCACCTCTCTCCATCCTCCATCAGAACAAGTAAAAGGTACCGTTACAGTACAAGGGCATATTTTAGCCAGGCAAAAGCATTGAGGAGGGAGGAGGAGAATGAGGACTTTCAGACTCCTTACCACTTTTCCTTACACCAGGTTTTCTGCCCATCTCTGATAGTGTGCTCACCCTATTAATATTGGAGAGGAGGATGTTATCCTGGCAAGGGTTTGCTCTGAGTGAGATTCCTAAGTGTCTGTTACTCTGCTAAGCATTTTCAGGAATCAGCTCTAAGGCTCTGGGTCTCTCTTGATGCCTAGTTCCAGTTTAAACAAGGAGGTAAAACATTTCTTTTTTGACAGGAAATAAAGGAGTTGGCATGCCAGCATCAGAATCTGGTGGTGCTGCAGCTGGGTAAGTCTCACGTTCCAAGTGTGGGATGAATAGACATTCCCAGCACCAGTGGAAACCAGTACAGTCCACAAAGCAGTAACTGGAAAACAAGATGATTTGCTCCCCTGTTACAGAATATCAGTGATAAGTACTTTTGATTCTTCCCACAACTTCAGTGAAGCTTTGAAATGAGATGCACCTAAATGTAGTCTCTGTCCATATCGTCACATAATAGATGTGTCGGGAAGGTTTGGCCCACCATATGTTGTGGAACTACAACTCCCATTATCCTTGGCCATTGACCATGTTTTCTGGGACTGATGAGAGTTGTAGTTCAGCAACAATTAGAGAGCCATAAAGGAACTTTCCAAAATGGCTTACAAAGACATGGGCTAACGCTGTCTCTTATGGGTACTCCATACCTTTCGGTGTCTGTGAATTCATATAGAAGCAATATGACACAGAAAGGCAAGGCTTCCAGAACAGGTACCACAACCCGTTGTATGTTACCATAGTCCACAGAATAAAGCTCAGGCACCTCCCCACTAAGGTTATGAACCGGCTGGGTGGAGGTGTTGATTAGCAAGCATGCAAAGCAGCCTAAGCAGGTTTCTTCTATACGTACCTTTGGCTGAATGTCTGCTTGCTACTGTATATGCAAGGCCTGAACTGAGAGAGACAAAATATCCCTACAGCTTTCTCCCTAAATTACACACAGTAAAGTGTTGCCAAACTTTTCTCTCTGAATTCCACCTACATTAGTTAAGTACTTTGACCTTACAATTGCCTTGCCTTGAGCTCATTTTCTGACGGAGTGATATGAATGTGGTGCAAACATTTTTAAAAGCCAGGCCTTCACTGTGCTCCCTCTAAAAACACACACACCTCCATGATTCAGAGAAGAACTTGTTCTTCCTCCTCAAGTGGACTGTGGTAGCTTCTACGCTAACAAAAAGAGCTGACAGGCCAAGGTGACAAATAAGTGGACCAAAAAGCACCTCTCATCCTTGAATGGACTTAATCTGTAAGATCCCCCCAAGCCACCTGCCTTGGTAGTTTTAAAAGGGCCTTTTTATTTGTCCCTTGGGCATCCCCACACCACCCAGTTCTTAAGGGCCTAGAAATGTCATTCTGCAGATGTCACTGACCTCCAGAGCATCAAGGCAGCTGTGGAGCAAGTGCAAAGGTGTGTTGGAGAATGTGGATTGAACCTCCTGATGAACAATGCTGGTGTTATTTCTGGAAACGACCTGGAGAAAGAAAATGCAAAGGACATGGCAGATGTATATGCCGTCAATACTATTGGGCCACTTCAGGTGAGCCAGGTAAGTTTTTGCTTTTCATGGTGCCGCAAATCCCTTCACTCACTATCCATTGCCCTGCTAATAACTGTGATGTTCTGGCCCTTTGGGAGAATTAAACAAAAGCAACATATTGGGAAGGTGAAAAGCAGTATTTGTTTGAGCAATTAATTTTCATGAGGATTTTAAGAAAATAATTGCAAACTGATATGGAAATTCAGAGAATTGAACTTAAGGTAGGAAAATTGATAAACCAACCTTGATAGATCCACCAGTTGCTGAACATCAGTCTGGCATAAAAATAGTAATGCTTTCTGCCTTTCCTTCCCCAGAAGTTTAATGGGGCTGCTCTCATGAACAGGCAGACAATTTTTTTTAATAGAATGGATCAATATGGCTACTTTCTGGAAAACAGATGAAATTATTGCCTTTCCTATCTTAGTGTGCTATGCACACACATAGTAAAAGAGAGAGTATGCAAAAGCCTAGAATACATTGTCAAACAGTTGTTGGAGAAGGAGAACTTTAAAATGCCAAGAATCGAACTAGAAGGAAGAAACATGGGTGAGACCTTAGAATAGAGCAGCTTCAGGACCTGTTTGGGGCTGCATAAAATGAGGCCAGGGCACAGGTTGCCCAGCTGTGTTTTCAAACCATTCTAAATGTATACTAAGTCTTATGGGATCCTTGTGCAAAAGCTTATAAAAAGTATTTTTGGATCAGAAATCCTAATTCTGCTACAAGCATCGTTTATATATAGCTTCAACTTTATACAGTGCATGCAGTGCTTTCCTCTGGTATCACTGCCCTAGGATAACTGCATTCATTAACCTAACAACAGCCATGACCTCTATTCTCTTTTAGGCATTTCTGCCCCTGCTGAAGATGGCAGCTCAGAGATATCCCCAGGAAGGGCTGAGCTGCTGCAAGGCAGCCATTATCAATACCTCCAGTGCTGCAGGCTCCATGGAAGTTATGCTGCTATGGGAAGTAAAGATGAATATTGCCTATCGCTGCAGTAAGGTACCTTATGTGAAATCCATGTGAAACTGTCTGCAGCCTCCTCTGCCCAGCTGTGACTATCTTTCCAAATGATAGCTGTCTGTGTGAATCTGGGCAATAATCATGCATTGCCCACGGATAAATGTTGAGAGACAAACTTCTGGTCTGAGGATGTTGCATTTTCTAAAACAGTGGGTGGCATTAAGGGAAGATACCAGGATGTTTTCTACAAATAAATAGCATGTGTAGTCTTTCTCTTCTTGCAGAACCTAGAACAAACATCTAAAGCTAGAAATCAGTTAGCAAAATGATGCAGCCAACAAGCATGGAGAACACTCACAAATGCCTGTCAAAAATCTTGTTCAAGAGTGGTGTCCATGATAGATAACTTCCAAGTTGCTAGTTTTTGTGTCAGGAATGCTCAGTGATGTCCAGTTTCTCTTACAAACCTCTCTTGCAGTAATCCATATTAAGCAGCTCCCCACAGTTCAATGCACCCTCTGCTCATGGTTTGTTTTTTCTCCCTTGTAGGCTGCTTTAAACATGCTCACCAAATGCCAGTCACTCACGTATCCAGCTTATGGGATTCTGTGTGTTTGCATCCATCCTGGCTGGGTAAAAACTCAAGGCATGCAAGTAAGTGCTCAAGGCTTCTGGTAATCCTGGAAAAGGTGGGCTATAGGGCTATAGCACGATATTTCTTTTAACAAATTGCTTGACATTTTTAGTTGGATGGTGGTGCCTGAGTAGCTCCAGTGCCCCATCCTTCACTGCTTGGAGGTATTAAAAGCACAAGAGCAAGGCAATGAAGGCAGCATCTATGAGTTGGTGCTTCTAATAATATCCAAAATTGCTCCTGGAAAAGCAAGCGTAGTCCTCTGAGGCCTTGCAGTGAACTGCTATCCTTTGGCATTTTATGACCACTTGGTTGTCTTTCATAAAGCAATGTTTAATGTGCAGACTGAAATCTTATAATCAAGACATCTAACAGCATCTAGGCCTTCTGCTATTTGATGCTCAAGAATGACTTTTTCCAAACTTAAGAAATCCTTCACTTACAATATTTTTCTTCACAGGAGGCGGACCTGACTGTAGAAGAGAGTACACAAGGAATAATTCATGTTCTCTCCACACTTTCTGAGGTGGATAATGGTACCTTTGTGGACTGGGAAGGACGCAGAGTGCCCTGGTGAGGGATTTGTTTCATGATGCCAGGGGGTTTACCACTCTAGAATTCTGCCAACAGAGCATCCAATAAACCACCTGGGATTCAAGGGAAAATGTTTTTGACTCTTTTCTTCCTTCAGAAGGTTCCATTGAAGACCAGTTTTCATGCAGAATTGTTTTTAAGGACTAGCCATGGATTGAAAGATCTTTCAGCCTGAAGGTCACACTTCCTCATGAGCCCCCTTATGGGGGCTGGATGCCAATGCCAGGTGGAGGTGGGTGGCACTGGTGAGACAAAGGCAAAAGTGGGCAGGGCAAGGTTGTGAATATTACCTTTCCATGGAACAGGATGGGGAAGTTGTGTCCTCCGGGTGTTGTTGGACGGCATCTCCCAATAGCCCAAGCCAGCATGGCCAATGGTCAGAATGATGGAAACTGTGGTTCAACAATATCTGGAGGGCCACAGATTCCCCATCTCTGGTAATGAAGGCTACATACAAAAGCCAGAGGTATTTAGTGCGTGCAACTCGCTGTTGTAGGAGCAGGGGGTTGGTTTGGATTATGTGTTTAGGTCTCCTCAAAAGCCTGTGGTTCTTTATCTGGATGATGGGAGTCTATAGCAGGAGCTGAAGTACCTGAACCAGTTTCTTTGTAAAAGGTCAAGCTGACCCTGCTCAGCATCCTTTTATATGCCTAAAGACTTGAGCAAGTATGGGCGTGTTGTCATAGAAAAACAAGCTAGTACTGTCTCTACAAGGAAGGGTAGCCAGATTTCACACACGTGGCTAGACTCAGCATCCTGGAGGCAAGAGAACAGTAGGTCAGAGGCTGGTCTTTGTCTTGTCTGCAGCTGGGAAGGCACAGAGGCTTGACTTCCTCTCAGAGCTGAAACCAAACCTTTGGGGGATCTCCCTAGGGACCTGATGGAGGAGCAAGATCTGATGTAGCAGTGATGCTGTGAGCCCTTCATCTTGTGCTCTGGTTGTGTATATGTGCATACCCTTCAACATTTATCTGATGAAAATAGAGACGTCCTATTCCATACTACTACTACTACTACTACAAGTTAGTTATACCCTGCCCATCTGACCTGGTTGCTCCAGCCACTCGGGTGGCTTCGAACATATATGAAAACATAATAAAACATTAAACATTAAAAAAATACTTCCCTACACAGGGCTGTCTTCCGGTTGTTGTCTTCTAAAGGTTGTACGGTATAGTTACCTATCTCCTTGGCTCGGGGGTCGCATAACTCCATACTCTCCCAGCATTTCTCTGTTGAAAATAGGGATAGCCTAAGGAAAGGAGGGACATTCTGGTCCAGGATCAAATCAGAATCAGCAATGGCTTCTGTAAATCTGGGACTGTCCCTGGAAAATAATGACACTCAGAGGGTTTGTATGTGTAAATAAAACCATTGTCAAAAAGATACCACATTCTTCAGTGATACTATTCCAAAGAAACTGAGCCCAATAGCACCCATGACCCAGGTGTACCGGGTTCCCTTTGGGCCCAGTGTAGGGTCCATTGGAGCCTGCCCATGACCCCACAAGGATGGCGCACCTGCCATGAAATCTCTCTGTGGTCTGAGATTGGGATTCACCTAACACACACTTCCTCTGCCCAAGCAAGGGGGACCTATCATCACTGCTCAAGGACATGTTGCAGCCACGCAAAAGCTCTTGAGGAGGTTGTAAAGAAGAGTTAGGGAAGGGTGTGGTCAGAGAGAGTATTGAGGGCCTCTTCTGCCCAGTGGTGCCCTTGCTGCCCAGGGTGGGCGCATGGGGCGTGCACGAGGAGGGTGGAGCCGCGAAGGATGCCTTTGAAGGGAAGGGAGCCAGTGTGGTGCAGTGGTTAAGAGCGGTGGACTTGTAATCTGGGGAACCGGGTTCGCTTCCCCACTCCTCCACCTGCAGCTGCTAGGTGACCTTGGGCCAGTCACACTTCTCTGAAGTCTCTCAGCCCCACTCACCTCACAGAGTGTTTGTTGTGGGGGAGGAAGGGAAAGGAGAATGTTAGCCGCTTTGAGACTCCTTCGGGAAGTGATAAAGTAGGATATCAAATCTAAACTACTCTTCTTCTTCTCCTCACGTGCCACAGTTCGGGGTAGGAGAGGGGCAGGGAAGCTGCTGTTCACGCTTCCCCTGCTCTCCGCTACCAGGTTAGACATGATCCGGTGATGGAGCTACTGCAGTTGGGCGCAAGGCTTCACGTCAAGGAGGGTGGGTGGCAGCATTGCCATTGCCTCCTGCTATCTGCTACTGGGTCAAATCTGACCCGGCAATGGAGCTGCTGCAGCCAGGTGCACCTTGCCACAGCTGAGGAGGGCTGCTCTCTACTGCTGGGTGAGGAGAGCTGCTGCTGCTGGGCATGCCGCAGTGAGGAAGGTGAGCAGCAGCATTGATGTCCACTCGCCTGCTCTTCTCCCCTGTCTACTCGCCTGCTCTTCTCCCGATTCAGGGCGGAGTTGCACCAGGCACAAGTGCTACAGCCAAGCCACAGCACCTTCTGGCGCAGAGCCAGGCTCTGATGAAGACGTATGCTGTGGGGGCGCCTGTTTGCACCCAGCCACATTTTTAAAACTCACATTTTTGCCATTTTGTCACCCCCCCCCTTGGTGATGACACATGGGGTGGCCCACACCCACCGCACCCTCCTTCCTATGCCACTGCTTATGCCATTCCCCCTCTAGTTAGTTTTTATATCCTGGTTATCATATTCCCTAGTGACACGGTATGCTTTTTTAGTACTTTTTCACTAATGAACTCAGGATACATAGTGATTTGCTTCACCCCATTTTTAAATTTTCATAACAACCCTGCAAAGCCAAACAGGCTGAGAGATTGACTGAAGATTTTAATTTGGAACTGTCTGTCCTCTATACCATAATGCCATAATGCTTCTTCGTTTTTCCATTGCTAATGATGTTGTTGTTGTTAAAAAATGGCCAACGCACTAGTCAGCAAATGAGGTGTAGCATCCAGCATGAGATTATCTGAAGATTAAAGGAGGTGCCTACTTCCCATAAAAGCATCTCATGTGACGACCCGATGTTCTTTGAAGCAAGTGTTACAAGCATGGAAGCCAAAGGCTGCAGCTCTAAGGGGATGGTGACAGATTTCCCTGTTCAGAGTGTTCTGGTGACAGGATCCAATTCGGGAATTGGCCTGGGTCTGGTGAAGCAGTTTCTGAGGCTGCCAACTCCACCTCAGTGGGTCTTTGCTACTACCCTAGACATGGATGGACCAAAAAGCAAGGTGAAGACCAGGAATGTAGCATAAGAGAGTAGTGATGTTACTACGTTTTAGGAATGTAATGTCAGCTTTGTGGGCTGGATGGGGTTGATGGGAGTTGTAGTCTGAAAAATCTGGAGGGCGTCCGGTTGGAGAGAATGCTGTTGGGCCTTTGGTTTCACCAGCAGCTGCCCTGCTCTGGTGTGACTGTTTTCAGCGGCTCATCTGAGTTGCCCACTGCCTGCCTTGTCTGCTGCTCTCAACACTGCTGTGATGGGCCAGCAGCTCTCACAAGGCTGCCAAAAAGCTGTAGTTCACAGTGCTGTCTCTTAGCGGCCAGTTGAGCTGCGATATGATAATAAGTCTTAGAAAATTACAGCATAGATTAATGGGGAGGGACATAAAAGAAGATCTCTATCACTCTAATTCCACCTGTAGACTGGTTTGTCCAGCAATTATCATTTTGCTGAATTAAGTTTCAACACCTTTTTAAGCTGTTTACCAGCAGAGGACAGTATTGGCTGTCAGGAAATAAATGAATCCCTTAAACCCCAAGTCAACTCCATGCAGGATTTTTATCTCTTTTAACAGTCTAGTTCCTTCAAACTAACTTTGTAATAATGCCAGAAATAGATCAGTGTCTATTTCTACCAGGCTGCCTAACACTCCCTTGTGCCTCCTCAATAACATTTCTTTGTAGTGTAGGCTGGGTGTAATCATAGAGACCTTAAGGTATGGTTACCAGATGTCCCCATTTCCCAGGGACAGTCCCCAGATTTACAAATCTGTCCCTGGACAAAAATCCGTCCACAGAATGTCCCTGGATTTCATTTAATGTCCCCGGATTTATATTTTAAATGTTGTAGATTTATTAGTAGGGAATGAATGTTGCGTGAATGGTTCAACGGCACAAGACACATCATATGGGACTACCGGCGAGGCAAAATGGTGGGCGCCACAGCAGCGAGCAGCTCCTGAAGCCAGCCAGAGCCTCCTGCGCTACCAGGCTGGCTCTGGGCTCCTGAATTGCCACTGCCGCTGCCAAGAGGAAACCATGGATGCCTGGCGCGTCAACTGGGGAAACCAATGGCACACACCCACACCCTGGTGACCCAAATCAAGCCGGGAGCGAGAGCACCTGGCCAACTGCCCATCGGCGCTCCGGGGCCAGGAAAACCCCGGAGACAATGCAGGGAGAAGGAGGAGAGGAGAAGGAGAAGGAAGAAAAAGAGGAAGGAGAAAAAAGAGGGGAGCCCTGACCTTGCCGTGCTGCTGCCGCTGCTGATAAAGACAGGTAGGAGAGCACTGGGAGGGCAAGGACACGTGGCCAAGCCCAGGCCCGGCCCGATCATACTCCACAGTGCCTAGCGCTCCAAGAGAGTAGGCCAGGACGCAAAGGAATGCCGTGCGACAGAGACCACAGAAGAGATTTTTTTAAATACCCTTTAAATAATAATAATAATAATAACTTTCACCCTCTCTTTAAAAAAAAAAAAGTTTCCCCAGATTCTTTGAAAAAAATCTGGTAACCTTACCTTAAGGACTTCTGGACAACATTCTGGGGGCCATATGCTAGTGGTGTGGGGGTCAGAAGCAAAAGTGGGCCAGGGAACAGATATGGCTGCTGCCCTTGTATAATAGGCTACATTCCATGGATGCAAAAGTCTACATACACCTCTCTCCATCCTCCATCAGAACAAGTAAAAGGCACTGTGACAGTACAAGGGCATATTTCAGCCAGGCAAAAGCACTGAGGAGGGTGTAGAGCAATGCCAGTGAGGGGTATGACCTGGTGAGAAAGAGGCTGTGGTCTTGGGAGAGTTACAAAGCCTGCATAGAGGTAGCCCACATAGGAGGGAGGAGGAGAATGAGGACTTTCAGACTCCTTACCACTTTTCCTTACACCAGGTTTTCTGCCCATCTCTGATAGTGTGCTCACCCTATTAATATTGGAGAGGAGGATGTTATCCTGGCAAGGGTTTGCTCTGAGTGAGATTCCTAAGTGTCTGTTACTCTGCTAAGCATTTTTAGGAACCAGCTCTAAGGCTCTGGGTCTCTCTTGCTGCCTAGCTCCAGTTTAATCAATGCAAGAAAACGTTTCTTTTTTGACAGGAAATAAAGGAGTTGGCATGCCAGCATCAGAATCTGGTGGTGCTGCAGCTGGGTAAGTCTCACGTTCCAAGTGTGGGATGAATAGACATTCCCAGCACCAGTGGAAACCAGTACAGTCCACAAAGCAGTAACTGGAAAAAGGATGGTTCATAGCCAATCAAGGGCTTAAGCAACAAAGCCTCTCTTCTGAGGTGGTAGCAGGCCCGCCATATATTGCTGAACTACAACTCCCATCAACCTTGCCCATTGACCATGCTTGCTGGGGCTGATTAGATTTGTAGCTCAGCAATATTTGGAGAGTCAAAGGCTCCCCATACCTGCCATAAAGGAACTTTCCAAAACGGCCTACCAAAGTCATAGCCTCATGCTATTTCTTATGGGTACTCTACTTTCTGTGTCTGTGAATTCTTACAGAGGCAATATGACACACAGAGGCAAGGCTTCCATAACAGGTACCATACATAGCCTGTGGTATGTTACCATAGTCCAAAGAATAAAGTACGGTACTTGGGATTCACAATGGCCTTGTTTTGGGCTCAGCCTTACCTTTTGTGTGTCTGATTGTCCCAAAGATTTAATAAATCTTGGAAGAGGAACTGCGGAACTGCAGGGATCTTTCAGTGTGCATATGCAAGGCCTGAACTAAGAGAGACAAAATATCTCTGCTGCTTTCTCCCTAAATTACACATAGTTTTTTGTTCAGTTTGCTCAGTAAAGTGTTGTCAGGACTTTTCTCCACCTACAATAGTTAAGTATTTTGGCCTTACAATCGCCTTGCTTTGAGCTTGTTTTTTGATGGAGTGATATTAATGTGATACACGTATTTTTAAAAGCCAGCTTCCAGTCAGTCCCTGTGCTCACTGCATGCACAACTCAGAAAGACACACAGAGCTCCATGATTCAGCGAAGCACTTGTTCTTCCTCCTCAAGTGGGCTGTGGTAGCTGCTGTTGTTGTTTAGTCGTTTAGTCGTGTCCGACTCTTCGTGACCCCATGGACCAGAGTACGCCTGGGACTCTCAAGAGTCTCCTCCAGCACCATAATTCAAAAGCATCAATTCTTCGGCGATCAGCCTTCTTTATGGTCCAGCTCTTACTTCCATACATCACTAATGGGAAAACCATAGCTTTAACTATACGGACCTTTGTTGGAAAGGTGATGTCTCTGCTTTTTAAGATGCTGTCTAGGTTTGTCATTGCTTTTCTCTCAAGAAGCAGGCGTCTTTTAATTTCGTGACTGCTGTCACCATCTGCAGTGATCATGGAGCCCAAGAAAGTAAAATCTCTCACTGCCTCCATTTCTTCTCCTTCTATTTGCCAGGAAGTGATGAGCCCAGTGGCCATGATCTTCGTTTTTTTGATGTTGAGCTTCAGACCATATTCTGCGCTTTCCTCTTTCACCCTCATTAAAAGGTTCTTTAATTCCTCCTCACTTTCTGCCATCAAGGTTGTGTCATCTGCATATCTGAGGTTGTTGATATTTCTTCCAGCGATCTTAATTCCGGTTTGGGATTCATCCAGCCCAGCCTTTCGCACAATGAATTATGCATATAAGTTAAATAAGCAGGGAGACAATATACAGCCTTGTCGTACTCCTTTCCCAATTTTGAACCAATTAGTTGTTCCATATCCCATTCTAACTGTAGCTTCTTGTCCCACACAAACAAAAAGATCTGACAGGCCAAGGGACAAATAAGTGGACCAAAAAGCACCTCTCGTCCTTGTAATCTGTAAGATCCCCCAAAGCCACCTGCCTTGGTAGTTTTAAAAGGGCCTTTTATTTGTCCCTTGGGCATCCCCACACCACCCAGTTCTTAAGGGCCTAGAAATGTCATTCTGCAGATGTCACTGACCTCCAGAGCATCAAGGCAGCTGTGGAGCAAGTGCAAAGGTGTGTTGGAGAATGTGGATTGAACCTCCTGATGAACAATGCTGGTATTACTTCTGGAAACGACCTGGAGAAAGAAAATGCAAAGGACATGGCAGATGTATATGCCGTCAATACTATTGGGCCACTTCAGGTGAGCCAGGTAAGTTTTTGCTTTTCATGGGACTGCAAATGCCTTTACTCACTACCTATTGCCCTGCTAATAACTGTGATGTTCTGGCCCTTTGGGAGAATTAAACAAAAGCAACAAACTGGGTAGGAGAAAAGCAGTATTTGTTTGAGCAATTAATTTTCATGAGGATTTTAAGAAAATAATTGCAAACTGATATGGAAATTCAGAGAATTGAACTTAAGGTAGGAAAATTGATAAACCAACCTTGATAGATCCACCAGTTGCTGAACATCAGTCTGGCATAAAAATAGTAATGCTTTCTACCTTTCCTTCCCCAGAAGTTTAATGGGGCGGCTCTCATGAACATGCAGACAATTTTTTTTAATAGAATGGATCAATATGGCTACTTTCTGGAAAACAGATGACATTATTGCCTTTCCTATCTTAGTGTGCTATGTACACACATAGTAAAAGAGAGAGATTGCAGAAGTTGTGGGAGAAGGAGAACTTTAAAATGCCAAGAATCGAACTAGAAGGAAGAAACATGGGTGAGACCTTAGAATAGAGCAGCTTCAGGACCTGTTTGGGGCTGCATAAAATGAGGTCAGGGCACAGGTTGCCCAGCTGTGTTTTCAAACCATTCTAAATGTATACTAAGTCCTACGAGACTTCTTGTGCAAAAGCTTATAGAAAGTACCGGTATTTTTGGATCAGAAATCTTAATTCTGCTACAACCATTGTTTATATATACCTTCAACTTTATGCATGCAGTGCTTTCCTCTGGTATCACTGCCCTAAGATAGCCGCATTCATTGACCTAACAACAGCCATGACCTCTATTCTCTTTTAGGCATTTCTGCCCCTGCTGAAGATGGCAGCTCAGAGATATCCCCAGGAAGGGCTGAGCTGCTGCAAGGCAGCCATTATCAATACCTCCAGTGCTGCAGGCTCCATGGAAGTTATGCTGTTATGGGAAAGAAAGATGACTGTTGCCTATCACTGCAGTAAGGTACCTTATGTCAAATCCATGTGAAACTGTCTGCTCCCTCCTCTGCCCTGCTGTGACTATCTTTCCAAATGATAGCTGTATGTGTGCATCTGGGCAATAATCATGCATTGTCCACAGATATATGTTGAGAGACAAACTTCTGTTGCAAGGATGCTGCATTTTCTAAAACAGTAGATGGCATTAAGGGAAGATACCAGGATGTTTTCTATAAATAAATAGCATGTGTAGTCTTTTTCTTCTTGTGGAACTTAGAACAAACATTTAAAGCTACAAAACAGTTAGCAAAATGCACCCTCTGCTCATGGTTTGTTTTTTCTCCCTTGTAGGCTGCTTTAAACATGCTCACCAAATGCCAGTCACTCACGTATCCAGCTTATGGGATTCTGTGTGTTTGCATCCATCCTGGCTGGGTAAAAACTCAACCCAATCCCGTAAGTGCTCACGGCTTTTGGTAATCATGGGAAAGGTGGGTAGCCCTATAGGATGATATTTCTTTTAACAAATTGCTTGACATTTTTAGTTGGATGGTGGTGCCTGAGTAGCTCCAGTGCCCCATCCTTCACTGCTTGGAGGTATTAAAAGCACAAGAAAAAGGCAATGAAGGCAGCATCTATGAGTTGGTGCTTCTAATAATATCCAAAATTGCTCCTGGAAAAGCAAGCATGGTCCTCTGAGGCCTTGCAGTGAACTGCTATCCTTTGGCATATTATGACCACTTGGTTGTCTTTCATAAAGCAATGTTTAATGTGCAGACTGAAATCTTATAACCAAGACATTCAACAGCCTTCTGCTGTTTGATGCTCAAGAATGACTTAAGAAATCCTTCACTTACAATATTTTTCTTCACAGGAGGCGGACCTGACTGTAGAAGAGAGTACACGAGGAATAATTCATGTTCTCTCCACACTTTCTGAGGTGGATAACGGTACCTTTGTGGACTGGGAAGGACGCAGAGTGCCCTGGTGAGGGATTTGTTTCACGATGCCAGGGGGTTTACCACTCTAGAATTCTGCCAACAGAGCATCCAATAAACCACCTGGGATTCAAGGGAAAATGTTTGTGACTCTTTTCTTCCTTCAGAAGGTTCCATTGAAGACCAGTTTTCATGCAGAATTGTTTTTAAGGACTAGCCATGGATTGAAAGATCTTTCAGCTTGAAGGTCACACTCCCTCATGAGCCCCCTTATGGGGGCTGGATGCCAATGCCAGGTGGGGGTGGGTGGCACTGGTGAGACAAAGGTAAAAGTGGGCAGGGCAAGGTTGTGAATATTACCTATCCATGGAACAGATTCCCCATCTCTGGTAATGAAGGCTACATACAAAAGCCAGATGTATTTAGTGCGTGCAACTCGCTGTTGTAGGAGCAGGGGGTTGGTTTGGATTATGTGTTTGGGTCCCCTCCAAAGTCCGTGGTTCTTTATCTGGATGATGGGAGTCTGTAGTAGGAGCTGAAGTGCGTGAACCAGTTTCTTTGTAAAAGATCAAGCTGACCCTGCTCAGCATCCTTTTATATGCCTAAAGACTTGAGCAAGTATGGGCGTGTTGTCATAGAAAAACAAGCTAGTACTGTCTCTACAAGGAAGGGTAGCCAGATCTCACACACGTGGCTAGACTCAGCATCCTCTCAGAGCTGAAACCAAACCTTTGGGGGATCTCCCTAGGGACCTGATGGAGGAGCAAGATCTGATGAAGCAGTGATGCTGTGAGCCCTTCATCTTGTGCTCTGGTTGTGTTTATTGTGCATACCCTATAACATTTATCTGATGAAAATAGAGACGTCCTATTCCATACTACTACTACTACTACTACTACTTAGTTATACCCTGCCCATCTGACCTGGTTGCTTCAGCCACTCTGGGCGGCTTCCAACATATATAAAAACATGATAAAACATTAAACTTCCCTACACAGGGCTGTCTTCAGTTGTCTTCTAAAGGTTGTACAGTGGTACCTCGGGTTACATATGCTTCAGGTTACAGACTCTGCTAACCCAGAAATAGTACCTCAGGTTAAGAACTTTGCTTCAGGATGAGAGTATAACTTTGCTTCAGGATGAGAACAGAAAACATGCTCCGGCGGCACAGCAACAGTGGGAGGCCCCATTAGCTAAAGTGGTGCTTTAGGTTAAGAACAGTTTCAGGTTAAGAACGGACCTCCAGAACGAATTAAGTTCTTAACCCAAGGTACCACTGTACTGTATAGTTACTTATCTCCTTGGCTCAGGGGTCACATAACTCCATACCCTCCCAGCATTTCTCTGATGTTTCTAGAAGAAAGCGTAGCCAGATCTCACACATGTGGCTAGACACCACATTATCCTAGAGGCAAGAGAACAGTAGGTCAGAGGCTAGCCTTTGTCAAGTATGCAGCTGAGAAGACACAAAGGTTTGACTTGATCACGGTGGGATGAAACCAAACCTTTGGGGGATCTCCCTGGAAGTCTAATGGAGGAGCAAGTTCTGATGTAGTAGTGATGCTATGAGCTTTTCATCTTGTGCTCTGGTTGTGTGTGTGCGTAAATAAAACCATATATCAAAAAGACACCAGTCTTCAAAAATACTCATTCCAAGGAAACCAGACCAGAGGGAAGCACTGGCTGCCTTAAGTCTCTCACTAGCCTTAGATTGGGGTGAATGTAACGTATCTTCTGTCCAGGCAAGGGAGAGCTATCACCACTCTTCAAGAACACATTGCAGCCAGGAGAAAGCACTTGAGGCTGTGCAACAGAGTCAGAGAAGGATGTGGAGGGCCACATTTGGTACTCAGAACTCAGGTTGCTCACCTCTGCCATAGGTGATAAGGAATTGCATACATGTGAAGGAAGCCCCCCTCTTTCACATACAGCATAAAAACACAACAGGCTTTCCACCCCTCTTTAGCCAGTCCCCTCAGGTTAGTATAAAAAAGAAAAAATGCATTCTGGTAACTTTTGTAAGCTTGTTGACAAGGTTGAAATAATACATTCCCTAGCAGCATGATATGCTTATTTTATTGCATTTCTATTACACCCTTTCATTAATGAACTTGGGATATGTCATCATTTACTCTGGCACCCCTGTTGTTGTTGTTGTTGTTGTTGTTAACAACTCCAGCACATAGCTTCCTCGGGCAGTTGCCAGAAGTCCAGCACTCCAGCAAGGCCCACTATAGACACCTGTCTTAGGTCCCTCCACCCCACACTGTGCAAGCCACCATTTACATTTTCTAATCTGTTTCTGACATAGCATCACTATGCAGGCAGTTGCGGAGGCAGCTACACCCAGGCACTGCTTTCCCTGCCCGCTTCCACCAACCACTTTATTTGTTGCATTTATTTATTTGTTGAATTTATAGCCCACCTTTTCCTCCAAGGTCCCCACCCTCGTTGAATCCCTACCATGACCTTGCCGAGGTTGGTTAAGCTGAAAGGCAGCGACTGGCCCAAGGCCACCCGGCGAGCTTCGTGTCCGAGTGGGGATTCGAACGCCTGTTCTGCAGGACCGCGTTTCAAGCCAAGGGAAAGAATCGGCACTGCGCCTTTAAGAGGGAGCCGGTAACGTCGCCGCCCCCGCCTCCTCCCCGGCCCCTCGCGCTTGCGCAAGAAGGAAAAGCCCGATAGGTGGGAGGGGGAGAGAAATGTGACCTAGGCGGCCGGTACCTCGGGCAGTGCGCGAGAAGCCGTGCGCGCGCGCGCGAGCACTTGTAGCACGCAAGAGAGAGAGACCAAGAGGCGCTGCGGCCCTCAGGTGAGGTGAGGTGAAGGGGGGGGGGTTGGACGTAGATGTTCCTTACTCCTCCCTCCCTCCCTCCCTCCGTCATCAGCATCACCACCTTCCTCCGTGGGAAAGCGGGAGCGTCTGGAATCTGACTCTGAGGCGAAAATGAACGCGGGGGGTGTGTGTGATCGTGAAAGGCGTGTAGAGGAGGGAAGGAAGGGCGGGGCAGAAGCCGCGCTATTCAAGGCGGGGGGCAAGTGGGGTAGGTGAGGTCCCTGCACGAGGGAGAAGGGCTTTTTGTTGGCGCGCGCGCGCACACACACACACACACGTGTTCCTTTATGCTAGGTGACAGACGACCTTGCGGACCCGTGTTGGTCTGCAGCCCAAGCAACAGTGAGTCTATTGGCGCCTTAAAAAGTCTTAAGAGGTTTATTGTGGGCTTCGTCCGATGCGTGAAGGATCAGGCGTGTATCGGGGCGGGGAACTCGAGGCCCTCTGAACCAGGCAGACAGTATATACAGTATGTATGAATGTGGGTGAGTGAATGAATCAAGTATCTCTATTTTTTATCATTGAAAGGCGGGTCCTGTGGCCCCATATTTGTCCGTCAGAATCTACTTTGTAAAAGATGCTTGAAGAGTGTGTGGCGAGGAGGGTGTTTTTTAAAAAATATAGGTTCAGAGAAGTAAACATTGGGGCCCAAAGGCAAAGAAATGTAAGAGATATAGCCTGTAACATTTCTATACAAAGCTCAAATGTATGCAGCAGCCATTCATGACAGCAGTAAATGGCAATTGTGTGGGAGGATGTGTATTGTGAAAGGAAAGGGCAGATATAAAGTGTGGAGGAAGTGAAGTGGGATATATGTGGAGGACAGGCAGAGTGGAAAAGTTTTAATCATATTGTTCATGAATTCTCTGTTAAAGCATCACAGGCAATGTACAATAAAGGACTATGTAATTATTGGAGTTCAGAACCTTAATTGGTAGTAGCTGCTTTCCATGCTTGTCACAGGTTTTGAAGAGAAGCACTTTCCATTTTTTAAAAAAGTACAATACGTAAATAGAATGGGTTTGACTAGGCAGAAGCTGAAAGAACTGGCCATAAGAATAGGACTACAAGCCATGAGGGTCAGCCGCAGTGGAGTATGTGTGTAAAATATGTGAGGGTATGGTAGGAATGGGGACAGTGTTAGAAACTGGCATATATAAGCTAGGCACCAAATGGCTCCTTAAACCAAGGTTACAGTCGCCAAAACAGAATGTCTAGTCTTATTTTTCAAACGATGGACTGACTTGTGACTGATTATCAGTTAAATATCTGACTAGTTCAGATGACAACCTTGAGCTAGGTTAAGAACTTTGGGAGCTTAAAGAAGAAAATTAATTTTATCCAGGGACAGTCCACATATATATTGGTCTATTCCTACCTCTTCACAACTGTGAGCAGGGCTGTCGGGTGGGGTAAGTGAAGACAGGCTACAACCATTAACTATAACGTCGTTGACTGCTCCTGCTCAGGCTGCACAGAAAAAGCATTTTAGTTCCTGAAATTCATTATGATTGTGCAGATAAAATATAACTCAGAGAATTCTACAAGATGTAGTATTAGTGCATGAAAACAGTCAAAATCCAGTGATCCCCAGGCCTCAACAAGCACTGCTTGCTTGCTGTATGTTCTGGATATGTTTGACTGTCTGCTTGTAGGGCTGTCATATAAATAATGTGCACAATGTTTAACAGCTTTCTTGCCAGGCAGGTTGGTAAGATTTGTGATAGGGTTTATGATTGTCCAGTCTTGCTCATAATTGTGGAGCTCTATCTTGCATCTAATATATATGGTTATTACTTTTAATATAGCTCTTATTTATATAACCCCTCAAAGAAAATTCTTACCAATGTCTTATGCCCATAAAGATTTCAAGATGATGTAAGAGCCAAAGGCCACAGCAACATGTATGGAAGGATATACCTCAAAGGCATATGAAGGCCATAAAATCTATTATTCAAATGATAAAAATGAAGTGAGAATTTTGCATAGATACTCTATTGCTGCTTATATTGTCAATAAATACACTTTCAGTATCCACTTTTTTTCCTTTAAAGATATAATATCAAGTGATATTAGAAAACCTGAAAATGTCCTCTTTCTTAACATTTAATAGCTTGATCCTTTGGTAATTTCCAGTGCTGCTTCAGCTTGTGTGTTATATTTAAGCACCACCATTTCAGTGTTTTTTTGTATTTGAAAGAGTGACTTACTAGGGTAGTGGTAACTTACTAGAAAGTTTCAAACTAGAAAAACACATACTTGGATTTTAGTATGACACAGTATATGTGAAGAATTAAAATATAAAGATGTAGTCTTAAAGTGAACAGCTTCAAACAAATTTGATGTTGAATAACCAGCCTTGAACTGCACTTGTATTAGCGTTGACTACAAATAGCCACAGATTTGTGCAGAACGTATAAATGGTTCCTTTTGCTTACACTTTATTTTATTCTGTTTTAGGAATTATGTATGAAACAGGATGCCAAGAAGCTTTGTTTTTATGCCTTAGTCTTGCCCTTGGGAACTGAATTGGAAAAATAATACAAAATGAAAATGCTTCCTGGTGTTGGGGTATTTGGGACTGGGAGCTCAGCTCGGGTGCTAGTGCCTCTGCTGAGAGCTGAAGGTTTTTCCATCAAGGCACTATGGGGGAAGACTGAAGAAGAAGCAAAGCAACTAGCTGAGGAAATGAATATTTCCTTCTACACAAGTCGGACAGATGATGTCTTGCTGCACCAGGATGTGGATCTGGTTTGCATCAACATCCCTCCACCACTCACACGACAAATTGCTGTGAAAGCTTTAGGTACTGTGCTGTTGATTATCTGAAACAAGTTGTGGTTATTTAAAATTCATCTCCCCTTTAATAGATTCCCAGTTGTGTTCTCAGGCTGTTGCTGATTACTTAATATTATAAAATAATATAAAACATTTTGGCACAGTATGTTTGTATCATATCGTTGTCTCATGTTACATAAATTGGAGTGATACTTGACTTTCTGCCATCTGTGATATTACTACCACTTCTTCTACTTATCCCAAAAACATGTTTGAATGAAAAATCATTCTTTTGCATTAGCTGATGGAAGGAGTGAACTCTTTTTGTTACTGTAAGGAAATTTTTAGTATTTGCTAACTTGACTTTGCTATTGCATATTAAACTAGCAGCATTGTAAAGGCAATTACAGCTAGATGCTCATTGGAAGAGCATATAGCATGATTACTTGACTTTTTCTTTTTATAAGTATCAAGGTCTGTATGTTTCAGAAACATAGTAAACAGGAAGTAGAAAGGTAAAAGTATCCCTTGCCTAAATTTCCCATTCCTCAAGTACAGTTCACACAGGATGGCAGATCTCCAAAACAAAAAATGTTTTTCTGCAGATTAGAGAGAGAATCTTACTGTGGTTAAACTAAATATCCACATTTCCACAGTCCCTCAGGGATTGAGTAAAATGCACCAACATGTTTCTTTAGCTTCACCGGCCACTGGGTGTCTGCAAATACCATATCTTGGTACTTAATCCTTGGTGGTGGGGAGCATCTCTCTACAGCACTGATTGCCAACCTGGTACCCACCATTTGTTTTGCACTGCAGCTCCTGTCTTCTTCAAACCAGTATGGTTTTACTGGTTGGGACTGATGGGAGCTTTAGTTTAAAACAGCTGGACATGGGCACCTGGTTGAAGAAACCTGATTGAATGCTTACTTTTGTAGAATATCTAGTGCCTCCCCAGCCTGGTCCCCTTCAGCTGTTTTGGACCACAACTGCCAATTCACAACTGCTGAAGGGACTTGTAGTCCCAAAACAGCTAGAGAGATGGGGTTTCTGCATTAGATGGTTGCACACATGGCTGCTAGTCATCCTTCCTTTTTCTGTACTTTATGAACTGAACAAGGATGACACTGTACTGACAGACAAGAATCCTCTATTTGCTTGAGGCTGCCTAGCAAAATCTGAACTAAAATTTGTCTCCTTTATTCACAGGTATTGGAAAGAATGTCATCTGTGAGAAAGCTGCTACCTCTGTGGATGCTTTCAGAATGGTCACAGCTGCCAGATACTACCCCAAGCTCATGAGCATTGTAGGCAATGTCCTGCGTTTTCTACCAGCATTCATCAAGATGAAGCAGTTAATAGAAGAGCACTATGTGGGCAATGTTCTGGTCTGTGACGTGCGAGTGTACTGGGGAAGCCTTCTCAGCCACAAGTACAACTGGATCTGTGATGAACTGATGGGTGGGGGTGGCCTCCACACAATGGGGACTTACATTATAGACCTCCTCACTCACCTGACAAGTCGAAAGGCAGAGAAGGTTCATGGGTTACTGAAAACCTTTGTGAAGCAGAACTCTGCCATCAATGGCATCCGCCATGTCACAAGTGATGATTTTTGCTTTTTCCAAATGCTGATGTCAGGAGGTATCTGTAGCACTGTGACTCTGAACTTCAACATGCCTGGGTCATTTGTTCATGAGGTCATGATTGTAGGGTCAGCAGGGCGCCTTATAGCACGGGGGACAGATTTGTATGGCCAGAAGAACACTGCTCCCCAGGAAGAACTCCTGTTTGCAGACTCTTTGAATGTCCATGCAGGACTTTCAGAAAAAGGATTCAAAGACATACCCCTTCTGTACCTCAAAGGGATGGTGTACCTGGTGCAAGCTCTGCGTCAGTCCTTCCAAGACCAGGAAGACCAGCGAACCTGGGATCCCAAGCCAGTTGCAATGGCGGCTTCTTTTGAAGATGGTCTCTATATGCAAAGTGTAGTAGATGCTATTAAAAAATCCAGCCGGTCTGGGGATTGGGAATCTGTGGAAGTAATGACTGAGGAGCCAGATGCCAATCAAAACCTCTGTGAGGCATTACAGAGAAATAACCTATAATAGAAATATTCCTAATGAGCAGAATATTGAATATGTGCAGAAAACTTTAACATGGATACATTTGTTTCATATTCAGGGGGTGGGAGGAGGTATAATGGGGAATTATAATTGCGGGCAAAACCTCAAAGGAAATCCTTTTGGTTTTTAAACTCATTTAAGAGCATTTTAAATGTTGCAGATTTGTGTCACTGTTTTTTTTAAAGCTAAACCTTTTGAACTTTGTATTGTTAGGAAAACTTGAATTGCCCTTTGCACTTAGAAGTAGCTAAAATGAAAAGGTGGGATTTCTACCATTGGGGACAAGTCTGTCTCCCTTCTGTGCACAGCTCATGTATTTTTGCAGTTTGAATGTAGCACTAGAGATGTTTGTTTAAGAACAGGAAGACAAGTTACCTTTTAGGATTCTTCTTGATGTGGTAAAAGTGAGGCAAATACAGAAGTACGGTCCTTAAAGAGAACAATTTGTAGTCTCTACAGCTCAGTATCAAACTAGGTGGTGGACATGTATTTTCCTGTATCCTCCCTGTTCACACAAAACCCCACCCCTGTTTTGTTGTAACAGTAAAAAAAGTGTTCAGGAAAAGGCCACTGAACTCTCCCATGCCTTCCCTTCCTCCAATCATTAGTTCCAGCCATTTTGGTCTGTCCCTGGCTCTGATTCCAAAAGTGGGCTGGAAATGGAAAAAGTTGTTGGAGTAGTGGACTGAGAGGAAGAAAGTGTGCAAGGGGGGAGGATTGAGCATCCTCCTTCCTGCATTCCTTCTGTTATATTTTCATCCTACAGACTTCCTGCTTTACATAAGAGCAGGGTTGACACACGAAAGACAACCACATCCATCTAGTCTGTGCCTCGTTACCGAATACTTCCAATTTAGTCTCTGTCTTTAAGACTAGCTGTTCTAGAAGTCAGTTGAGTGCTGTGTGGCATTCACCTGCTGTTTGCACGTGCTGGTGCTCCTTTCCCATAGCAGAGACTGAAGGCCTCTTGCACTTCTTTTCCTGCATTCTCTCTTGCCCTGCTCAGTGCTGCCAAATGCCGCCAATGATTGCTTGGTAGCACAGAAGCCAAATCTAAGTCAGTGATTGTTGTTTAATGAAGCAGGTATTTCATCTGTCAAGGGATATGAAGTTGATAAGAAAAGGAATATTCAACTGCTGTTTTCAGCTGCATGCTGACAGGGGTAGTTGATTTAATCGAACACCGGACAATGTTCCCTATCCCTTGTCCTGACTTGTATCCTGTGGGAGCTGTGGGTGCTTCTTGCATAGCAGATCATAGTGCACAACTACCAGATCTCAGAGCTGCTCTTCACTAGGCTGACACTGAGAAGCAGTAGCTAATTTTTGTATAAATAATACTGTTTACTTGAATGTTTTTATTGTTTTTCCTACTTCGTTTTCCTACTAGGTTTTAATCCTGTACATTAATATAAAGCATTAATAAGCAACCTTTCTTGTCTTTTTGTAAATGGTAACATTATGGAAGAAAAACTAAAAATAGATAAAATCAAGAACTACCGGTAGATCAGCTGTTTTTCTCTTCCCTGTGGAAAACACCCTATTTTTCTATTCTGAGCTTTTAAAATTATTTTTAACCCAAACCGCTGTATCCTTAATTCTAGTTGCAGATGTTGGTTTTATACAACTGGACTAACAAAAGACAGTGTGGACAGTGTTTTGTACTGGAAAAGTCCAAATTCTAGAGTAAGGGAACCTCCCAACTTTCTGTTTACAATATATGGAATTTGAGAATATAAATGCTTTGTCAAGACCTGTGAAGATAAGGAGGTCCACACTAGATAAGCCATTGGAAATCTTTGATTGGGTTTTTATGCAAACATGAGCAGATAGAAAAATAATTTAATGAAGGCTCTTTCTTTGATTACATATGTGAATTCTCTTTTTCTCTTAGTGGCAAAGAGCAGTATGATACTCGCCGCTTCCCATTTTGTAAGTCTTTCATTTTCTGGTGGTGGTGGTTGTTACTGTTATTGTTATTGGGGGGAGGTGAGGTTATGTGCTCTTCCTTTTCCTTTGATGGAATGCAGATATAGCCAGTTTAAAGAGGGGAAGAGGCACAAATGTCCAATTATTAGTCTCTTTCACCACCTTCCAGCACAGCTGAGATATATTGTTACCAGACTGAGTATATTTGTAAAGGATAAAATGGAGGTAGGGTATACCACCATTGTTGTTGTTTTAGAGGCAAGTGAGGAGACAATGCAAACACTTGACACCTTAATATAATCAACATTTGGGGAAATACAATTGGTAGCATAAAGGAGCATCTAGCAAAATGACTGTCTCAGGCCTTGTCTCTTGGAGGAGTAGCTAAGCATTCTGTTAGATGTTGCTACTTGTGCTGTGGTGACAGTGGTGGGACTAGGTGAGCGGCACAGACGCTGAGCATCTTATCAATGTCCACCTGAGTAGACTTGTCTACTTCAGCCTTTGCTGCAACTCCTGAAGTGGCACTTGTCGGAATTCTCAGCTCTTTTCCTTTGTCTTCTGCAACAAAAAAATAGTCAATATGAACCATTGTCCTGTCCCATGAGCAGGTATGCAGAAGCAGTGTGATAGCGGACCAGTGGCTTTCTGAGCCCACAATGGAAGCTCTTGGAATTCTTTGACTAAAAATAAACAGGGGCACTACATGAAATAGCAGGTTCATCTGTCTTATTGGTCTCTCACAGCTCAAATTCAGCTGAACCCATTGTTCTACTCCAACCCTTGTTGTGGTATTGGATTTGTGAGGAAGGAGCATGTGAAGCTCCCTTTTTTATTCCTAACCTGTTACCTTTGAGTGGAGTTATTCTTGGTTCCAAAGGGCCTGTCTTATTCTCTAGAGCAGAATGCACTTCCAGCGGAGGCAGGTCACACTGTTTGTCTGAGGGGCTGTTCATCTCTGGGTTATCATAGTTGATATATTGGTATAAGGGACGCAGACGCTGTGACTTTCCTACAAATAATGACAGTGAATGCTGGAAGATAGATGGCTTATAAGGCAAAGGCTGTTGGTGAGATGAGAATGATACACACACACACACACACACACACACACACACACGTGTACGTTCTACCTAAACCTCAGCCCATTCTTTTCTTGCAGATGATGGTCTGTCCCTCTACACCTTGCTTCTATCTGCAGCTACCCCAGCAAACAGCCAGGCTTCTTGGTTCACATCATTGATGGAGCAGTAAGAACTTGTGAGGGTTCTTTTTCTGCCCCTTGAGAATGAACTGATGTCTTCCTAAATATAGCACAAGGACTTGGGAAGCAGAATTTTTATTCCCCTTATATTGAAATGTAGTTGAAGAAGAAGTTATTACGAGTTCAAGCAGACACACAGCTGCCTGTTTTTGGTGCCTGTTTGTGCACTTTTCAAGAAGTGCTGGGAATTAGGGATGGTTTGGGATCATGGGGCTAAAGTTAGAAGTAATATCCATCCTGCTTGGAGGCCAGCTCAGAAGGATTTCCTGGTGTTTTGAAAAGCTGCAGCTAACTGTCCCCTTTTTCTATGTAAGATACATATATAGCTTTTAAGGGACTGCTACTTCTTCAACTCTAAGCCCACCAGCCTGTGCTGGTGATTGCCAGTATTAGCTGTGGGAAATATGATCATTCTGTACAAGCCAGTCATTCTTACTGTAGATATCACTAAGTTGAAACTAGTATCTCAGATGCATCCGATCTCTCTCTTCCCCCACCAGGAATCATGCCCTGATACTGAAAAAACCTAGCTTGTAACTTCCCATTTCTTTGCACTCACTCTCTACACCTGTAGGCTCTGGAAGCAATGTGCCTGCTGTGCTAGCAGCTGGGACCACAGTGATATCCAGTGTGCTTTTCCTTTTCTTGGATTTCTTGGACTGTTTAGGCACAAGAGAACCTTCCGTTTTGGGGCCCTCTGTCTCCTCCACCCTTGGAGGGAGCTTCTTGAAATCGGCATGTTGGAAAACAAGCATTTCAGAATCGGTTCTGTGGGGGAGAAACAAGATGCAAGAGGGCTGAGGAGTCAAAGGGAAAGGGGTCTGGTTCCAGTGAATGTCCCACAATCCAGTACAGGCCTTGGGCTCCATTTGCTGGAACAGGAGTGGGAAACTTTGGCTCCACAGACCAACTTTGGCAGGTAGATGGGACAGCCATCATAATGTCAGAGAAAGGCCAAGAAGGATCAGAGGGGCATGGAAGGGATGGTGTGGTGGTGCTGTTGCCACCAGCATCTTCCCCCTGAATTAGCTGCCCCCCTTGCAATGCCAGGCTGCATTATCAGTGCTAGGACTACCAGCAAAAATGTTCACTGGGCAGCATTCGGAAGCTGCCTTATAGTGGCCATTGCTCCATCTTGCCCAGTGCCAGGTATCCAGCACAACTGTGCAGAGGTTTCTTTCAGTTCTGCTTTCTGACATCCTTAAACATTTAACTTTAGTTCCTTCTCCCATGTGCTCTGCTTCTTTGCCGTGGGAAATATATGGAAATCCATCGTGACCTACTTCACCATTCTTGCTTTAAAGCCATAGGTTGCTAGCCAGGCCTGGAGCACAGGAACGGATTTCAGATGCCTGAGTTCTGTAAACAGCTCTTGGTGCCTCTGGATCTCTTCCTCAAACAACTTGGCATGGAGAAGAATCCCTTTCCCATCTTCATGCCACTGTGGGAAGATGCACATAGTCAGTAGAGAAGGCCAATGGAAAGAACAAAACCCTGGTTTCATGATCTCTCCAGAGGTTTATTGGAGACCACAAGAAGGGGAAGCTTCCAGCATTTCATATTAAGCAAGTCATCTGCCACCTTTAGGCACCACATCTCCTAAGTTCTATAAGAGAGGGAAATGCTTTCAGAATAGATCATGGTTGTCATAGGGCAAAAGTGAGGAACTTGTGGCCCTCCAGATCAGACCCAGGGGCCTCAGCCATGCCACTATTCACTACCCTCTTGCTGGGTCCACCTCGCTAAGCCCCCCTCTGGAAATCTGAACTAGTCCTGTTACAGATTATGTTGGGACTACTGTTCTGACCTCATATCACTGGGCATGCTGGCTGGGGCTGCTGGGAGCCGGAGTCCACTAACATCTGGATGGTCAGGGATTTTTTTTAGCCCAGTGTTATAGTAAACACAAAATAAACCACCCTGCACCCCTGAACAAAATTTGGAGAACTCTAGCAAGTTAGCATCACTGGAGAGAACAATGGGTTTCTGATTCTGAAAGCCACAACTTGCTTCTTGCAGTGGGAGAAAAATTTCAGTGGCACCATATCACAGAGAGAAAGGCTCCAGATCCTGATGAGGCTGTTAAAAAAAACTTTAAAATCCCAAACCCAGGCACATTTAACGTCTGGCATATTCTGATGTTGAAGGGATTGGCTGCCTAGAAAAGGCATATAATTTTTTTAAAAGGGCAAACCCAGTGGAGGACGCTCTCAGCTTTATGGGGTAACCTTGGAGTAATTCTTTTGGGGGAACAAAGGGCCACTATTGGGAGGGATCAAGAGCCATTACTGGGAGGGATCAATGATCATTTTTGTGTGTTACCATCCTTGGTCATGCAGTTATGAGTAGGTAAGTTCTTGTCTCAGCACTGCTAGGTGGAGCACTGGATCCCTCTGAGCTATGGCCCCTTGCCTCAGCAGTGAGGCATCTGCTTTGCATGCAGAATATCCCTAGTTCAATCCCTGCCAGCTAGGACTGGGAATGTCCCAATAGAAACTCAGGGAAACTGCTGCCAGTCAGTGTAGGCTCTGTTAAGCTAGATGGACCAATGACCTGACTCTGTAAAAGGCAGCTTCCTTTGTTCCTATGGAATATCTTTGTAGGGCTGCTGCTGCTTGTTAATTCCCTGAAGCTGTTTTTAACAGAGGCAGCATGGTGCTTCATGTGGGTAGCTGACAAACACCCACAGCCCTGAGAGGTAGGTTAGGCTAAGAGACTGTGATTGGCCCAAGGTCAACCAGGGCGCTTCATGTCTGAGTGGGAGGATGTGAACCCTCGTTTCCCAGGTCCAAGTCCAACACTAACCACCACACTATACCTAACATGCTTCTCTCCAGACATTTCTGCAACATGATCTTCACTTTTCCCTGCTTTATGAGCCTGTGGTATGTCCTCAGCGTCTGTAAACAGGATATCCTGTGCTATCTGCATCGCCTTCTTTTTCTCATAACTACAGCACTCATCCTTTACCTCCAGTGACTTGATGGTGGGGTTGTCCAGGGCTGCAGCCAGCTGGAACAGGAAATGAGGAGGCGCTGCCTTCCCACCTGTTTTCTTGTCATTGGGGATCCGTGCAGAACCAGCCATTGACTGCAATGGAAGAAAGATCAGAAACCACACATCTGACACAGGCCTCTGCTTATGTTCAGTTTAGATTTTGGATTCTACTGCTTTTAATATGTAGGGTTTTGCGTGTGTGTGTTTTTTTAAACATACATTTTAAACATTTTCTAAAATCAGACTTTTGATTTTGTATTGTAAGCTGCCCTAGCGATCTGTCTGAAATTTCTATAATGTTATCCTATTCTAACCTTTACAATGGGGTAGCAAACCTATGGCTCCCCAGATGTTTTTGACTCCAACCTCCATCAGCCCCAGCTAGCATGGCCACTGGTCAGGGATGATGGGAGCTGTAGTTCAACATCTGGAGGACCACAGGTTTACTGCACCTACTTTACACCAACTCTTAAGACTGGATAATAAAATACACCTATCTATTCATACTGAATTTTTTTTATCAGTGTGGACTCTTCTGTAACGAAATGGAGTCAATTATGAAATTCTAAAGCTTGTAGAAATAAACAAACAAATGGGGGGGGGCTAAAGCGAGGGAGAGAATTGAGTGGTTGTTATAAATACCGCAACTTTAACTGGCACCTGAGCAGGCTTTCCCCTCTCCTCCCTCATCTCTCTTTCTTTGTGTGGCATGTCTTTTAGATTGTACAGGTGAGGGTAGAAACAGCCTTCCTGCTGCTGTTCTTGTAAACTGCTCTGATAGCCTTTATAGTCAAACACTGGGGTAAAGGGTGCTGTAAACAAGTAAATGTTGTAAGCTGGAAGAGGGCATGCAGACTGGCTGGAACCTTGCACAGGAGCACACTTGCAGCCCTGTTATTCCAGCTTTTTGGGGTGGTGAGGCTAACAAATTTCATCTTTCCTAAAGCCACCCAATGAGTAAATGGAAGAGGCAATAATTTAACTGAATTGCAGCTCTGTCTCTTTTCCCTCTGCCTTCCTCAGGTGCTCTCATTATTATTTTGCACTCACATTCTGAGTGCAAGAAAGCCAGGTAGTGAGGATTTAACACCTGCACCAATTTCTGTAGCACTGACCGAGTCTCAGAGAAGGATTGTTCAATAATTCTGGCATCCTATCATTCTAATAACATTTCCTGTAGCCTTTGATGTCAGCAGCACACTGCAGTGGATGGCAGGCCTCTTGTTTTAGTCCTTGATATGCCACAAGGATAGGCAGTTTCTCCCTCATGCAGATCTGCCCGTAAAATTAACTAACAGATGCTCCTTCCTTCCTCCCTTAACTGAAGCACTCCCACAGGGAATTTTGTTCCATGCTAAGGATGTCAACAAGGTCACCGCTTTTTTCATCTCTTGGTTGCATCATGAGTCACAGAGGTCTGATGGAATCTTAAAGCCTGAAATCCTAAATCTGATCAAAATCTTAGCTTTAAAAGTGTTTTCCCCTCCTTTCTCGTTTCCTGTTGGCCCATAGCTCTGAGAAAGATATAAGCTAAGGATGGGATGTAGTCGGTGGACAGAAGAATCACTGTCATTTCTGCATATAAAAAGCTGATGATTCCTGAGCACTGTTTCTTTTCTCTGTGGTCCATGAGACCATTTTTGTGAATTAAATATGTACACCACATTAGATACCTTTTATAATATCCAAAGACTTTCTGTTCAAATTCCCCTCTACTAAAAACACCCTGGAGACTATCATTCAAATGGAGGACTTGAACTCGGTGAATCTGGGCAGTTTGCACACAATGGTAAAATAAGTATGTGGCCCCCACCAAGGTTGTGGCACTCTTGTCTAGACAAGAGTGAGCTCATATAGGGGACAGTCTGCTCTGTCTTGTGGTGACCAGTAGGCCCCTACAAGCATTGCTCTGCTTTCCCTTCATACCAGTTGCTAGGCTACACAAGGACTGTAGCATTCTGTTCATTCCATTGGTGGTTGGTTGGTAGACTGGCTGGTAGTGGTCATGTTTTGTGTACCCACTAGTGATGCTTGCTGTGCAAACCATCTTGCTTAATGGATATAAATATCTTCTGTTTTCCAAACAGCTTAACAGTCTCTTAGATATTGCATAGTGCCATAGTACATGAGCTACAAATGTCAGGAGACCAACAGAGAGACCAACTGGCTCCATCCATTGGCCAGTGAAGCTGCCATTGGTTAAGTGTTTGCTTTCCTCTCCCCTCCTCATTCCTTTTGCCTCACCTATCACATCTATAATTAGACTACGATTCTGCAGGGAGGGACTATATTATTTTTAAAATAATGGTACAGCACCTAGAGGTGTTCATAAATAATAGGAAGAATAACATAAGAAGATATTTGTCAGATGAAAGGCCCATCTACTAGTCCACCATACAGTTTTCCACAGTGGCCAACCAGATGTTTTCAGAAGCCAACAAGCAGAAGGTGAGTGCAATACCACTCTACTGTTTCCCAAGCAACTGGTGGGAAGCAAACTTCTCACTGGCATCTGGTTGGCCACTGTCAGAGGATGATGGGCCAGAGCTTTAAAAAAATTAACTGAGTTGTTGCCACCACCAAGAAAGCCCTTTCCTCAATACTTACCAACCGTATAACTCTGGAAAAAATATGATGGGATATGTGTGTGTAAAAGCTTAAAAACAAACACTTTTTTTAAATTTTTCCAAGCTGCTTAAAGTTGAGCTTTTCATCGTTACTATTATTAACTACCTTTATAGCAGGAGTTGTCTGGAAGGCTCACAAATCAATAAAATACAACAGCAAGATACTATATAAAACAATGGAAACTGTAGCAAATTAATTAGTTGGTCCCCTCTTCTCAGCCCCTACATTCTACGAAGTCTGGCTCACAGATCTGGGATAGCTTTCTATCTCGGGTGCTTATCAGAAACCCATATATTATCTGTTGCGGATGAAAGGAAGAGATTGACGACATTTGGTAGCATCGAAATTCTCCTGCTGGCGAAGCAAGCATTTGCTCACCCGCGGTCGGTACTCAGAGAAACAATGCGGGCGCCGTTTTGCTCGCCAGAGATACGCAGCGCTCGCTCTCCCCAGCGCTATTTCGTGGAGGCTCCAGAACTACACTTCCCAGGAGCCTCTGCCCTTCGTCCAACCTGCGACAGGAAGCGCCTGTTGCTTAGAGACAGGAGGCGGGGAGTACAACTGCCAGGGATTTGACTCCCGCGCCGCTTCTTCGGAGAGAGCCGCCCAGTGCCGCTGGGCAGAGGAGACCAGAAATGTGAGTGAGGGGCTGCGAAAGGGGCGGAGCAGCAGCATGTGGGCTCTCGGGCTTAGCCGCTCTGAGGAAACAGGGTGCCGGACTAAGGGGGCCTTCGGTCTGATTGGACAGCGCTCGCCGCGAAAAGGTGGGGGGGGGGCTGTGAAAACATGCGCGTGGCATGGAAAGTGCACGGGGAGAAGTTACTCCCCTTCCCCCTCGCAGTGCCAGCGACACGGGTCCTCCGAGGAAGCCGAGCGGAGGGAGATTCGAGACAAGACAAAAGGAAGAACTAACGTGCGCAGCGCATAATTCAGCTTTCAGGGATCAGGCCAAATGTCCATCTTAGTTCGGTACCCTGTTCTCACAGTGGCCACGGGAAGCTCAACAGGCAGGACCTGAGCCCAGCAGCGCCCTTCCCACCTGTGGCTCCCAGAAGCACATGGAAGAAGAGCTATGGCCTTTGGGGCTAGGAGCCATTGATAGCCTTACCCTCATTTCCCAAATCTCTGTTAAAGATGTGGAATTTGCTGTCAGGAGTCAGTGGCCACCAGTTTAAACAGCTTCAAAAGGTTATTAGTGGCTCCTCCCATTGACAACTTTATATTATTTCTGCCCTCAGAAGCAGCATGCTTCTCTGAATACCAGATGCTGAGGAGAGTGAGAGCTCCTTGCACTCATGTCCTGCTTGTGGGCTTCTCCTGGGAATCTGGTTGTCCACTATGGAAACAGAATTATGGGCTTGGTGGTCCTCTGGTCCAATCTTCCAGAGTTGCTCTTAAAGAGGAAAGGAGGGTAGATCATTTAAAACATTTTCACCTTTCATCAAGAGGATTCCAGGGTGGCATACAAACGTGTGAGCAAAACTACCCATAGTGTCCTAATGAGCACCATGGCTTGGTGAAGATTTGAATCTGTCTCCCATCCCAGCCCCCAAGTCTTAGGCCCCATCTGCACTATACATTTAAAGCAGTATCATACCATTTTAAACAGCCATGGCTTTCCCCCAAAGAAAGCTGGGAAGTATGTAAAAGACTTGTTGGAAGACCCCTGTACCCCTCACAGAGCTGTAGTTCCCAGAGTTCTCTGGGAAGAGGGGCTGACAGTGAAATCACTGAATTGTAGCTCTGTGCATGGAATAGGGAGGTCTCCTAGTAACTCTCAGCACTCTTATCAAACTACAGTTCCCAGGATTAGTTTTGGGAAGCCATGACTGTTTAAAGTGGTATGATACTTTATAAATATATAGTGCAGATGGGGCCCTAGTTTGACATTCTAATTGCTACATCCGTGGTAGCTCTTATTTAAATTATACCTTAACTGTGAAGGGAGGCTAAGGGTGCATTCTTGCTTTATGAATTTAACCTGGGTTTGATGACCATGGGCACTGTATTTTGAAAAAGGATTGAAGTCCACCCATCCCTGACTTAAAGGGTCATATGAGATGATACTTGTGAAGGGAGTGTGTTATATTTGGGAAGAAATGGAATAGACTAGCTTATGTGCTCTTTAGCAACCTCAGTCTTTTATTCCCACCTGATAGGCACCCAGGATCAATTCGTGCAACCATTTTGGTTGTGACTGGCTGCTTTCCTTTTCTTACCTGTATTGGTCTGTTCTTGTGGCAAATGGTCTGCCTGAACCATTGGAAACGGCTCTTTTCATTAATGGCTATACGGTTTCCAATATGAGTTCAGGACTGGCATACAAAGCTGCAGTTTGTCTTTGTGGCAAAAGATTCAGGCAGCCTTTTTCCTGTCACGTGTGCCCTAATGCAGGTAGCATGTGTGAATCAGTCTGGATATTATGTAATTTGGGACTTGGGGACGAACAGATCATGAGTCCTTCTGCCTGAGTCGTACCAAAATGGGCTTTTGTCATGTTGCAATTGCCTTTCCAGCTACTTCCCAGGCTTGAACCAATTGCCCCTTAATTGCACTGCAATAATTGATCCTAAAGTTTTCCTTTCCCTCAGTTTTAGGCTGCTGCAGTTTCCCTTATGTAGGGCAAAGGAGCCTTTCCAGCAGCTTGTTTGTACTTGGCTTCTAACAGCCGTTTGCCCTCCAAGCCAACAGAATAAACACATTCTCTGTTCTGTGCCTGGAATGAAGCCAATAGTGTCCTGCTAAGCGCTCTCGCCCCCCCCCCCTTTTAATGGAGGTGTGAGGAAGGCATTTGGCTTCCTATATATGAAGCAAGCTTGGCTATGCTTGTTGTTTAGCTTCAGCTATCCCTTCTCTACAAAAACAGCAACAATCTGCTTGAGTGTATCTTACCTAGGTGCCGAGGTAGGATAGTCAATGTGTAAAATGTGCTCTGGGAGCATCTTGAGGTGAGCGTTGGGAAGGTGATGGGAGGCAGATGGCTGCTCGAGAGGTTCCCCCCCCCCCCTTGCCGCCTTTTTGCCCGCTTGGCTGCGCTGACAGCTTTGTGATGTCTGGCACTGTGCTTCAGCCGTGATGGTTGCACCTGTTTTGAGTGGGCAGAATTCCAGGGTTCTGTGTGTAGCTTTGGGGTGTGATGGAGGTGTCACTGCCTGTTTGGAGGTGCATAGGAAACATTTTGGAGGTAGAAGAAGATAAAGCCAGATGTTTCCCTTGCTAGCTGGCACTGAAACAAAGGCTCCTCTTAATGGTGATAACCCAGAGTCTTGGGTTCTGTACAGCTCCCAGGAGCTTGGCCTTTTCTGAGTACCATAAACACTTGGCAGCGCTGAGACCTATTTTACTGTTGCTTTTCAAAGATATTTGCACGCGTTGTATAAGCAATTATATCTGTGTCTGAAAACATGTAAAAACAAACAAACAATGCAACTGGTAATTCAACACCAAGCTTTTAGCATATTTGAGAAAACAAACTGATTTGTCTGTTAGTATTGCTGTGTTGCCTCTTTGAATGCTTCAGGCTAAAACCAGACTGTAACTGATGCATCATAGTGATAGCTGAGTACTTCTATCCAGTAAAATAAAAGAGACTTGAATTAAAAACAGGAGAATGTGACAGAATAAAAAAAAAGGCAAGCTAAAAATAACTCCATAATAACAACTAAATAGCGGCAATTAAACTTTAAGAATACAAAATTTAAAACTCCAGGAGATACTTTTATTCTTTTTATATCTCAAAATACATGAACATTACATGCTCAAGTATTTTGAGGGGGAAAAGAATAATTAAAAAACAAAAACAAAACTCCAATAGAGAACCTTTCATACTCTTGGCACCACTACTGAAAAAGCCCTGTCTCCTCTAATCTCAAGGGTGGCTGGCACAAAGATCAAGCCCTCCAAAGTGGATGACAGAAGCCAGGCCGAATCATAAGGTGCCACCTCCCTGAGGAGGACATTCACCTGGCTCCTGCATTGTTTTTACAGTGTTGAATTAAAACATTTTTGTTCTCTCAAGCATTTTAATAAGTTTGTATTTTAAGTACTGGGAAGATGCTGTATTTGTAAACCCTGGTGATGAAAGCTTTTACTCCACTCTTTTAATTGCTATTTAATTCTGTTTATTGTTTTTGTTTATATACCATGGGCTGAAATTTTTTACACCCTTGGATTAAGTATGGCTTACCTGCTTTACTTCTGAGTAGACTTGTATAGGGTTGTACTGTATTGTTTTAGTTTGCATTGTAAACTCTTTTGGAATCATTATTCTGAGAGAATGCAAATGGTGATCATAAGTAGTTGCTACTGAAAGCCTTAACCTCCGTAAATTTGTCTTTTAAAGCCGTCCAAGTTGGTGGCCACCACTATATCTTGTGGTAGCGAATTCTATGGCTTAACCACGTCTGTGCTGGGACTACTAGAAGAACTTCCTTCTGAAGTGACACCCAGAAAAAATATACTTATCATACGGGGATTCATTATCAATCTAGACACCATATTCAGAACCAATGGTGCATCCTGCTTTTTATAGGCACTTCCATGTATACTCCCATGCCCTTCTGCCAGCAGGTGAAGACTTTCTTATTCCAACAGCCTTTGGGGAACTCACTCATTTTAAGGAAAGGACTGGGGCTGTGATGTATTCTGTTATAATTGTCTGTATATTTTAATAGATCATATATATAGTTAGTTAGCTTTAATTCTATATTAATGTTTCATTGTTTTTTAAAATTCTGCCTCTCGCCTCATGTTTTTAGCTGTTTCTAATTTATCTGTAAGCAGCTGTGTTATCCCTCAGGAAAAGGTGGGACAGAAATAAATATAATACACATGTGTGCTTTATTGCAGTAGTTAACATGTATGACATGATAATAGTAGCAATGTTTCTATGACTAGCATGATGTGGGTGATGTGAAATAAAACCAACACTGAGGGTATAATGTTGTTTAGTTCCTTGCAGCAGCTTCCCTACAGTTTCCTATTCTTCCAGATAAATTGGCCATGCTTTGCCAGTGACTTTGAAAGAGGAAGAACTAAGGAAAGTGAGATCTTGCAGTTCTTGATTCCTGGTCTGGAGCTGAGGCTGAGATGTCAGAGGGGCCCTCCAGGATTACGGGGCCCATTCCCCCTGATCCCTCCCTTTGTCCCGATTACTACAGGCGTCCCCTATCAGGTGAGTGTGCTGTGTGATCCTGGGGTACCCTGGTAATCTCAGTGCATAATCAGTTTTCCTTTTCACCTCTGGAAAAGAGAAGGGTCCATATTTTTCTCTATAATGGGTAGAATCCTCTAAGCACTCACAAGTCCTTGCTGACGGCCGGGGTGGGGAACCAGTGGTCCTTCAGCTTGTTGGACTGCAACTTCCATTACCCCTGGCCATTGGCTGTGCTGGCTGGAGCTGATGGGAGCTCAGCTGCATCAGGTTCTGCACCCCTAATAAAGGACATTTAAGAGAACAGTAATCAAGCAGCTGCTTGATACTGGAGGTTGAGCTGGAGCAGGCTGGGGAGGACACTGGTCAGGAATAATTTGGTCTAGAAAAAGTGCTAATTTAGGGTGACAGAATATGTAAATTCTTGTTCTGTTAGGAAAATAGGACCATAGGAAACGTCTTTTTCCCAAGTCAGATCATGTGTCCTTATACCCCAGTATTGTCTATTCTGACCTGCAGCAGCTCTTCAGGGTCCTGGGCCCAGGTTCTTTCCTATTGCCTCCTTTTAACTGGAAGTGTTCAGAGATTTGACCTGAGAGCTTCTGCATTAACTTTATCTCTGAGCTGCAGTCTTTCTCGACTCTCTTTTTCCATCTTTAGCACGAGGGAGACTGGAAGGGAACTCTCTGAAGCTGGATCTGCTCCCCGGCCCCATTCCTCCAGAATGCAGCCTCTACCCTGAATGCTACAGTGCCCGCCTTGCTCACCCTCCTCCACGGATTAAGCCAAATGCCAAGGATATTCTAGAGATGGGAAAGAAGGGCACAGTGGGAGCTCTCCTGCAGCTGGATGGGATCTCCTTCTTCCAGGAGGTGACACCTAAGCGTAAGTGTGGTCGCAACATGGGGACAGATGCCAGCCTGCTGTTGACAGCATTAGGGGTGGTGTAGCAGTTAAAAGTATTTGACTGGGACTCAGAAGACCCAGATTCAGATCTACACTCAGCCATGAAGCTCACTGGGTGACCTTCAGGCCAGCCACTGTTTTTCAGCCTAACCATCCTAACAGTGATTACAGTGGGTTTCTTCACCTACAGCAGTGATAGGCCATGTGACTATCTCCCATCATTTCTGATGGGATGATGGATGCTAGGACTGATGGGAGTTGTAGTCAACAGCATTTGGAGGGCAACACTTTGGCTACCCCTGATTTGTGGTGTAATCCTGGCTGTACAACCTCTGTAACATGGAGTTCTTGTCTGTCTCCACAAGTTACAGGTGAGCTGTCTATTTATTTTTTTTACAAGGAAAACATAAGGAAGTTCAAGGGAGAGAGGCTTTTGTGTCTGTAGCTCAAGGATTGTAGGGCAATGTTTTCTTTCTCTTGCCAATGCAGGCAAAGATCACAAGGACTATGAGAAGGAAAATCTGAGGCGCATGCGAGAGATTCAGCGTAAATGCAGAGAGAAGGAGCAGGCTCGGGAGCTCAGCCAACCAAAGCCCGTGAAGGCCCTGTGGAAGTCTCAGAAGTATGAGAGTGTGGAGTCTAAAGTGAAAGCAAAGCTGCAGGTATTTCTACTACTGCTTATTGGCAATACATTTTACATGCTGTCTCTCTTTCTGTCTGCCGAGAGGGAAGTGATGCAGGGCGTGAACAAAGAAGAAACAGATGGTGTTGTGCTGATGGCACTCTCAAAATTCCAAATGTGCCCACAGATCTGAGAATATTGGCAACCCCTGTCTGATGTCCCAGTTTAAAACAACGTAGGTGGTGGTCATCAGGAACAGGTGCAACAGACTTTGCTGAAGGTTGATCAGTGATGTTCCCTGGGTTCTTCAGTCTATACCCGTCTGTGACTGTGCAGTAATTCTTCCTCCTGTTTTCCTCTTTCCTAGGAGAGTCCTAGTCCTCCAAATCCAGAGCATCAGAGATACTTGAGAGCCTATTCGCGCTGCGGTGCAGGAATTCGTCCATGCAGGTCACCGTCTCCAAACCCAGCCCAGTCCGGAGCAACAGCAGATGCAGCAGCTGCAAAATCACAGAATGGGAGTGTCAAGGTGGGGGGCGGGGAGATGCCCACCGGTGCTGATGCAATCTGCTTTATACTTCCATTTCCTCATGAGTGGTTAGTGCTTTAGCCAACCTCCTCCCAACCTCTCCATTCCAGGGGTGCAGTAAATGATGGAGCTCTGTGGTGTCCCAAGGCAGAGGGAGGGACATTTTTTGCAGTTGTGCATCAGGTTGACTTCCAGCACTTCCAAAGCACTCTTGGAATGTCTTTTACTTCTCTGTGACCCCCAAATTATTTTGTTTCTTTGATCTAATGAGGGGGATATTCCCTCCCCCTGCCACAAAGACGTGATCCGTGCTTTCAAAGTTGGCTAGGGGCTAGGAGAAATTAAACCGAACCTGTCCCTAGTCTATAGAAAAGCAACGTTTCCTGACACCCGAAGCTCTTTGCCTTCCAGCTCTTTGACCTTCTCATTACAGAACCAGGAGGAGGGTCAAGGGGTGGACTTTGTCAGCCACAACGCCCGGAACGCCAAACGGGCTCAGCTGCGGCGCTCACGCTCCTTGCAGTCGCTGACCGAAGTGCTGGAGCAGAAACGCAAGGATCAGGAAGAGTACAATGCTAAGCAGAAAGGCCATGTCCCCCACTAGTAGGTATCCAACTCACCCCTGACCCATCTGGCTTCAGTATTTATTTGTTTCAAATACTGCTATCCATGCTTTTCTGTGTTACAGCAGGCCTCCGAGGCTACTTGCAAGAAAATAAAATTAATACCCAATAAATATAAGGTTGATAAAGAAAAGTAAAGAAATCAATGTTCAACTTTTCTACAAGACTGCAAAGTGGTGTCACAAGTTTGAGTACCCCTTCCCTTCCCATAGAAAACTAGCATGTCAAGGAGAAAGCTAAGTGAGAGCTGTTCTCCCTGACATAGTAGCCTTACTTATGCAGTGAGTTTGTTTTTAAATGGAGAGTTTTCAGTCATGTGATCCACCACCTGCGGTCTGAGATGGCAGGAACAGATTTACCATCTCAGACACAGCAGTCTGTCTGGCATGAGCACCAGAAGTAAGTTTGGGAGCATTCTGCCTATGTGCAGGACTGCCATATAAGCATGATGGCATCTCCTATCAGCTGCTGAATTTAGGTTTCCCAGAATCCCTGCTTTATTTTTTTGAGGAAGTTTCTAGCCCCTTTTGTTTGTGATTTGAAATAAATAAAACAGTATTCTGAATTGGAGATTCTGCCATTCTGGATGGATAAAATGGGTGGGGTCACAACTCTTCATAAAGATATAGAAGGGAATACTTACTTCTGGGTGCAGCTCTGTTCTTGGATTCCCAGGTGGTGTCTGCACCATAGAATGCTTTTATTGGCTTGGGCTGATTGGCCAGCTATACTCACTGCTGAAAATGACCTGGCTATCCTCATTCATGCCTTGATAACTTTGGGATTAGACTACAGCAATGTGCTCTTTGTGGGGCTGCCCTTGAAGACAATTCAAAAACTTCCGATGATTTGGAATATCTCCACCTAGTTGGTGAGAGGTACAAGTCAGGGTTGCCATGTTATGCCTGTGTTTGAAACCTCCTCCTGGAGTTTCATTTCTGAGAGGCTGGATTGATGACCCTGACTGCAGTAAACACCACATCTCTTCCTGCCCCTTGTCCCAACTTCTCTTCTAGCTGTTTCTTCACCACTTAATTGGTTTGTAGGACCCCGAGGGGAGAGACGTGAGGCTAGGCCACGCTCTGTTCCTTGAAGTCTGAGGTGCTGTTTCCTCCTAGCTTTCTCTGCCATTCTTTCCTCACCTTAACTGATATGCTCTTTCTGCTGTGATTTAGCCTGATTGAGAGGAAGGACCACTGGCGCAAAGAGGCAGAGGAGCGCCAGCGCAACATGCCTGACCCCTCCATGCCACCTGGCCACACCATGATGCCAGAGAGCCAGCGGTTGGAGACGCTCAACAACCTCAAACAAAGTAAGGAGGGCAGAACGCAAGACATGTGAAGCTGCTTCATGCCGGGTTGGTCCAGGATGGTCTAGTTCAGGGATGTGGAACCTGCCACCCTCTAAATGTTTTTGGGCTCCCACCACCCCCAGCCAGGGTGGCCAATGGGCAGCGATGATGGGAGGTTTAATTCAACAACATCTGGAGGGCCACATGGCCCCCCCACACCTGGCAGAGGCTCTATGGAACATAGGAAGATGTCTTATAGCAAGTCAGGTTGCTGTCCATCTAGCTGTATATCTAGCTCAGTCTTGTCTGCACTGACTGAATTGAGCAGGCATCCTTAAGTGTAAGCTGGTCACTCTTCCTCTTCACTCTTAGGCCAAGAGCGCTTCCTGAAAGACCTCCTGCTGCTTCCAGTGCGAACTGACACCCTCAGCGTTCAGAACAGACGTGCCACCCTGGAGAATAAGCTGTCGCAGATCGAGGAGGCACTCAAAATATTCTCTCGGCCCAAAGTCTTTATCAAGCTGGACTCCTAGGCAGAGGCAAGATGCTCCCTTTTCCAGCCTTCTCTTCTGGACTGCAATGGAGAGGAAAGGTCTCTTTTTCCTTCCTTGCTCTTTCACTCAGCCAGAAATCCTCTTCCCCCTCTCAGCCATCCTTGCTGGCTGACTCAGTGATGCAAGCTTCTGCCCCACACTTGTGTGGCTGACCACTCTCTGGTGCTTGCTCTTGGCACCCAGCCTTTCAGGAGCTGGGATGCAACAGAGGTCTGCATCATACCTGTCTGCTTGTCTTGCTTCACACCAAGGGTAGGGAGAATCTGTGGCCTACCAAAAGTTGCTGAACTTTGATTTCCATCTGCCCCAGGCAGCCCGGCCAGTGTTCAAGGGTGATGAAAGTTGTAGTCCAAACTGCATCTGGAAGGCCACAGGTTCCCCTTCCTTGTTCTTCAGGCAAAAGGAGTAGGTTGCCAAAAAGGAGAAGGGATGGTTTGTGGTGGAGGGGAGAGAGAGGTGCTTGGTATCAGAGGACTCTGGCCGTTGTGAGATCTGTAAATCCTCTGTAACCACAGCTTGAATTCGCAGAGCTGCCCCTCTGGGAAGAGTGCATTGAGGAGCTCTAACAGTACAGCAGGACTGAGCAGGCACCCTGGGCGTTGTTCTGCTTTTTTGCAAGACGGTTCAGCTCCACGCATTGGCTGGACAAGCGGCCAGTGCTCAGAGGGATAGGTGTTCAATTTTAACTTAAATAGTTGGGTAGGTTTTTTAATAAACAAACAAACAAACAAACAAACTTTTGAAAGCACTTGTCACAGAACAGAGGCTGAAACTGGGTGCCTTCACAAGCACTCTGGAAGATTCTTTAAATGGCTGAGGGATTATTTTTAATTTACAGATATATGGTAAATGCATCCTCCATTTGGATGATACATCGTACAAACACAGCAAGTCTCTGCTCCTCAGAACTGCAGGCAAGGATGAATCATAGGAGCACCTACTTTGCATACACAGAAGGCCCCTCTGGCACCTCCGCCTAAATGGGTCAGGAGGGGATGAGAGAGACCCTATGCTGAGAGTGTCAGAGAAAGGGATTGTGCATTAGTTGGACGTGGAGTCTTACCTAACAGAAGCCTGTATAAGGATCCATAGTTGGATAAGAAGTTCAGAATTAGGAAGGATGCTAAGTAGGCCCAGCAAGCTTCAAACAGTCATAGGCTCATGTGAAGTGGAATTCAAGTGCCTGTTTCTTTTTTAAATATAATTAATCTGAAAAGCTGCACTTGATTCTGCGTCATGGAAAAGCTGCTGCTGCCTTTTACACTAACACAAAGCTAAGGTAGAGGAGATGGGGCTGCTGCTTATGTTTTGCTGCCTGAAAAACTCCCCTTTCAGGCTTGTCCTTCATTTCTAAAGGACCCTGGAGCCAAGTGGCACTAAAATCATAGGCAGGGCAAAGATAGTCCATATCTTTTAAGAGCTGGCAGGATTGAGCAGCATGGCAGGGTTGGAAAGGGTTAATAAGGTTAACAGGCAATCTAGTTCCGCCACCCCAAAACAACAACAACCCAAACCAAACCCTGGACAGGGTTGCAGTGAAGGGTGATGGACAGCAGTAGCAGGATTAATTGCCTCCCCGTGGGGTAGTTGGAGTACATAAAACATTTCCTCCCCTCTGGAAATGACAGACGAGTTATTTTGGCTGTGCAAACTCTCCTAGGGGGTAATGGTGCAAAGCCCTGACAGCTCTGTACTGTCTTCAAGTGTTCTCCTTTCCATGCAAAAATTGTAGTTTCAGGCACCTAGAGGAGTTACCTCGACCGACAAAGCAGAGAAAAGCTTGGTTAGTTTTCTGTGGACCTTGTGCTTGTTAGGGCACCAGTAACAGGTTATGTTATGTGGGAAGCAGGCCTGCTGTGGCCCTGATACAGGACTGCAGGTTGACCAGTTGACCATCTGTTAACTCACTCACTAGCCTTGAGAAGAGATGGATTTGGATGGGAGGCTCACAGTGCATGGAGATTCGCAATTTAACCCTTCTGTATCTGCAGACCTGACACAAAATCAGATTCCTTACAAAGCAATCGGGCTTGGAAACAATCTTCAAATTGATTTACGATATCACTGCATCAAGTGGGTGCTGCAGCACAGAATAACCCTTTCCATCCCAATTTCAACCGCTCCCTGCTTGGCAACAGCTTCCAAGTGGGAGTGAATGGTGGGCCACAGACCCTCATTTAGAGTTCTTAAATCCCAGAGGCTTTCTTTCAGGTGGCTGGCTGGTTGTGAACATGGCCTGCAGTGACTATCTACAGGTGAATTACTACACCGTGTTTAAGGCCAACAGTTAAATATAAGCCCAGTGGGAACGAAGAGATGCCTTGAACCCTGTACCTGGCCACTGCTGTCCTCTGGTGGTGGACCCCAGTAATTGTACAAGATAATGATTCACAGCAAATCAAGGTCTTAGGCAGCGAAACGTCTCTCCTGAGGTGGAAGCAGCTGCTGTTGGCTAGTTTGCCATGATTTAAGATCCCCTGCTACAGACTATGAGCATTTTAGCTGGTCAGACTTAAAATGAACAAAACAAGAGAAGACTACCTTCCTTCAATTTAGAATGGTAAATTAAACATCCCCCTAAAAAACCATTTCAGTGCAAATGATCCTGACCTGGTAGAAATGCAGCTGGGATGAATGGGTGATTTGTTAGAGATGCTTCTATTTCCTTTCCCAGTAGGGCTTAGAGAGAACCCTGCCTGAAACCCTGGAGGAGCCACTGCCAGTCACCATAGACAATAGATGAACCAGTGGTCTGACTAAGTCTAAGGCAGCTTCCTGTGTTCTTCATTTAAAAACAAAACCAACAACCTTAACAGAAAATAGCAGCTATGCTTCAGGTGCAACTCAGTTTCAGATCCTGATCCAGCAGTTGATCTAGCCAGTCAGCTAAACATCTATCTACTCAAGTCAGACAACAAAAAGCCAAGTTGCCTCAGTCAAATTTCCCTTGCTGCTCTACCAGTCCCAATGGGTTCCAGCATCCTATTGAGCAGAATAATGCATCTTGCATGTTTGGGACCACCCTGCTCAATTTCCCAGCACAGGCACCAGAGCTTCCTCATCGTGCTTGACCAGCACACTTCTAAAAATCATGTGAATGCACATTTCTTTAAAAAAAAAGTTTTAATAGTTTGTTGCAATATATTAATCTGTGATGCATGTTATCGTAAAAACAAATAACTAAAAACAAACACTTCATGAGAGCTGACAGTTGGTGGAGGGGAGAACCAGAGACTGTGAGAGAGGCAAGAGCATCCGTGCCTTTTTCCTTCTACCTGTCCAGAATGAAGACAGGGGCTGAAGAGAGGGAATGGAGAAGGTAGTAGAACTCCCATTGCTTTGGTTCAATGGGGAGCAAGAAAGAACCTCTTGGGTGGCTAAGGACTGGGAGGAAAGTGGCTTGGCCCCAGTTGCTCCAAACCCCAGCTGCCACCTTTGCTCCAGCAGCTGCGGAGAGAGTGCCACTGGGTCTGCAGGCAATGAGCAAGAGAGAGTCTGTGGTGGCAGGTCTGGGCAGTGTCTTGGGTTCGAGACGGGGCCCCCAGTTCCAGCTCCATTGGCCAGGAAGAAGGTACTGCCAAACTGACCGTGGAAATGCTGAAATTCAGAAGACAAGGGAGGGGCACTGCCTGGGGCTATAGCGTGATTACCGTACCATCCTCCCGGAGACTGCCTGCTCGGCTGCCCCGGATTGGGCTGCCGCTGCCGCTGTGACTGTTCAGGGAGGGCAGCGAACCCTGGGAGCTGTAGAGGGACAGGCTGTGCTGCAAGCTCTCCAGGAGGCCGCCATTGGGGCAGCTGGCAGGCAAATCACTCTCAATCACCAGGTCACCCTCTTCATCACTCTCGCCCTCTGCTGTGCTGCAGTTGCTCAGGTACTGGGAGGCCGGGCTAGGTGTCTGCTGGCTGGGGGTGCTGTCCGTGGACACGCCAGAGCTGCCCGAGGCCTTGCTGCTGCGGATCACGTTGTTGCGCTGGTTGGCCGGCTTGACAGTGATGATGAGGTTGTGGCTATTGGCCACCATCATGTCCGTGACCTGGTCCAGCGACTTGCCTGCCACGTCGATGCCGTTGACTTCCAGGATCTCGTCATTCACGGCCAGCAGCCCCGTGCTTTCCGCCAGGCCCCCCTTGACCAAGCGGGAGATGAAGATGCCAGGCACCTTCTCAACCCCGTGGGGTGCCACGCGCACGCTGACCCCATCCCGGATGTAGAAGCCAAGGGGCTTGTTGGAGCCGTGCTTGTGCAGCCGCACCCGCCGGTGGGTCTCGGGCAGAATGTCCACATCGATGATGGAGGAGATCTGGCGGAAGTCCTGCGGCATGCCAATCAGCAAGTGCGGCTTGGCCCGCTGGTGCACAGGGCGAAGAAGCCCCTTCTTCTTCCGCTGCAGCGAGTTGGAGGCAAAGACGCTGGTGTCGGCTTCCGCTGCAAGAAGGAAAGAAAGCAAAGCAAGCACAGATCAGATGGGCAGGTCTCCACTGCTCAAGCCCACCCCTTGTTCCCCAGGTGTCAATTATCTCCCAACTTCATTGAGGTTCTACTAGCCACCATATTCTACCTCCGCTGTCAAGTATTGGTATGCCTTTGAATACCACTTGCTGGGAATCACAGGCAGGGAGAGGGCTGTTGTGCTCATGTCCTGCTTGTGGGCTTCCCAAAGATAATATGCTGGCCACCGTGAGAACAGGATGATGGACTAGATGGGCATGTGGTCAGATCCAGCAGCCTCTTCTTATGTTCCTAGTCCTCTCTTTGTCCCCTGTGCACCCATCCTGACTTCAACACAAATCAAGGGCCATCTCTATTATTAATAGTGCTTTAGGAACACACCCCTTCCACCTGCCATGATCAGTTTTGCAGCATTACCAAGCCCAGCGCTTCTTGTGCAGGATTGCAAAAAACAGGCCCTCCTGCTCCCAGATTTCCCCAGAAATGCCCATGAAAGGGGACAAAAACTAGCTTTCAACTGTTTCCCCCTGACTGATATGAGTGTGGTGCATGAGCTATTTAACTTAATGAACCTAACTGAGTCTCATTCATTTCAGTGGTTCCACTCTGAGTAAAACTCAGCTGAATACCACCCATTGTCTGGTAAGCTCACTGAAACACTATACATCTTACGTTATGAGAATATGGAGCAGAAAGATCCATGTTGGGGTTATGATTGTTTGCTTATGGTTCAGAATGAGTTACAAGTAAAATAAAATAAAAACTAGGGAAAAATAATTTTGCCCTAATGCACCACAGACTTAACAAACTTAACACTGAGCTGCTGAGTTTAGCATGGCACCCAGGACAAACACCCAGCTCATCCCCTGTTTTGTTCATATCCATAGTTCCTTTCTTCGTTGCTCTGCCAAACACATTATTGATTTGCTTGAATATTTTTATCCCTACTTTCCAACTCTTTAGGACCCCCAAGTTGTCTAGATGATCACAGACACAGTGTCAGCTACTGCAGAGGTGGTTGCCAGGCACTATAAATTTCTCTCTCTCATACCAAAGAAGGCTTTTCAACCAAACCTGTCTATGTTTAGCCAGCTGATCTGTATACCTTGGGAGCTGCTGGTTCTCTCACAACCTTGGAACTTTTGAGACTCTGAATGTTATAGCATCATGGGAGTTAACAATGTTGCATGACAGGAGAAACATTTCCGGTTTACAACATCTGAATGCAAAAGTGTCTTTTTGGCTGGGGAGGAGGGGGGAAGTGGGACACCACTGTTTTGTGGTAGTGGTTTATATATAAACCCTGTGAGCAAGGAGCAGCACCAGAAATAACACAGGTTGAGACCCTAGTGTGCATTACAGAGAATGACTATATTTCCACTGAAATGTGAATGGCTCTTACAGCATTCCTTTTGTAGTGCTCCCTACTGCCAGGGACGTGGGGTGGAGGAAAGGGGGGCCAACAGCAAAGTGGGTAAGTTGATCACACTTGGGCCCTGACAGATCATGACCGTGAGTGATGAGCCACTCCCTTGTATTATAACGCCACATCACTTGGCACCAGAAGGCACAGCCAATGCAAAATGCTGAGCAGGTCTCATTCTGCTCAGTAGTGCTGACTCCCTCCTCGCACAATTCTCTACCCAGGTCAGATCCTGACCCATGCCTAGATGAGATATACCTGCCAGTGCTGGAGAGGGAAGAAGAACCCAGCCCCTTCTGGGATTACCCACTGTATGCCAGGCTGGGATTAAAGGGGATATGAATAATTCAGTTTTAATCACACTTTGAGCTGTACTCTGCAGACTTAACTCTTTCGCTGCCAGCTCAAGCTCTGGTGTTCTCCTGCAGCAAAAGCAAAATAAAGGCTGTTCCAACAGCCAGACCCTAGAGCAGAACCTGCCAGTTTCCATGAGGTGCCCACATCTGAATTCCAGGGGAATTCATCAGGAGTAACTGGGACTCAGAACACACAGGCACAAATTAGGATTGGCTCTGAAGATCTGGTGCTGGGAGGTAGTAGGAGAAAGAAACAGGAAGACGGAGGCAGAGACCTTGTCCTCTTGCTAATTCCATATGCTAATTTATAAAATGCATGTTAATCTAAATTGGTTTCAGTGGAGTAAACAGACCATCACACACACACACAGAGCAGGAACTTGATATAAAATACTTGGGTTTATTATTTAAGATTGTCAGTCCCAAATGCTAAATCTAGTAAAAATGCATTTAAAGATTGAATAAACTGGAGGAGAGGAGAAATATGTCCTTTTAATCACCCAGTTTTGACCCTGCAGCAGGAATGGGGACCCTCTAGGTAATGCTCACTACATCTCTTGCCATGCCTGGCCATTGGCTGTGTGGGGTGAGACTGATGGGATCTGGAGGGCCACTGATTCCCCATTCCTGCCCTAGAGAGTAAGCAGAGACTCTTAAGAGCTCTCTCTTCTGCACTGTGAGAAGCATATCATGAATGTCCTCTGTGCAGTCAGCAAGCAGAGGGCTTCAAATGACCTCTTATCAATCAGTTTGTCACTACAGAAAGGCGAAAGGCATTGTTATCTCAAGATAATATGACTTGAGAGGACAGGCACTGCAGAAGGCTGAATTAAGAAGTTTGGGGATCTGCAGAAAACAGGGCGGCTGACTCAGCAGGGGGCACTCTTTTCTACTCTGTTTTCCTCCAGGGATGCCTGCAGGGGACCCCTCTACCATCTGGGCACTATTTGTCACTGCATGCCAACACTGCAGGGAATGCTGTAGGGACATGAGAGATACTAAAGAGCTGGAAAGGCTTGAAGGGCTGTCAGGCTGGAAAGAGGCTCCTTGCAAGGAAGAATTTGCTCCCTGGGGCTGCACCAGGGAGAAATCAGCTACAGCCAAAAGGAGAATTTGCAGTTCGGGTGGGGCAAGAGGGATTCCTCTGAGATGCCACCCAACTCAAGAAGTCAGAGGCAATTAGTCATATGGGTTTTAGTTGATAAACAACTTGTTTTGCATAAATCTGCACATGGGTAAACAGAATCATTCTGAGGATGATGGGTTAAAAAACCCCCACTACAATTGCAGTGGGTAAATTGGGCTTCCCCAACCTGCTGCCTTCCAGAGGTTTTGGGTGACAATTGTCCAGTTGCCACTTTACCTCTTCCTTGTCCTGTTGTTCCCCCACCCCACCCCCGTCTTCCTTCATTGAAATAAATATCCCTCTATGCACACCCTGAAGAAATGTGCTGCGCATACCTATGCATCGCACCTAGCTGGATGGACAGTTCACCCAACTCCCTAAAGAGGCCAAAGATATTTGTGACAAGCAACAAAATGGACCTGAAGAAACAGAAAGAGTCTGAACAGGTCTGTGGTTTTAGTGCTGTCTGTAATATCGGAGAGAAGAGAGGCACCTGCGACCTAAACTCATACATACTTACACACCCCACAGCAATCCCAGAAGTCGGCGCTAGTAGAGTTTTGGAATTCCTTCACAATCTACCCAGGGGAGCATGTCCAATTTCACAGCCTGGTCCCTGCAGCTTTGTAAATTAAGCCCACAGAAGGAACCGGCCTTGGCCTCAGCTCTCTTTTTATGAGTCTCCGTTCGCTTTTTTAATCATTTGCAGTGTGGAAGACAAAAAACAACAACAAGAAACCCCCAGCAACAACTAGTTATTGACAAATTTATCTTGCCTGGTTGCCTAGAGAAGACTCTGGATTGCCACAGGAGACCAGATGGGTGATGTGTTTACAAGCCTGCGTCTGTGACAGATGGTCATGCACAAACACAAACACACACACTCAACAAAGTCAGTGTACTACACAGGACAAGAAACTTCTCAAAGTGGAAGGGAAAGCAGCCTTGCCATGTCCCTATCCTTAAGTGGCACACCCCTTATTCTACAGAGCTTGTCAGATGGAGCTCCAGAATTATAAATATCACACAGTGTTTTTGGCGCAGCGGCTTATTTTTAGCCCAGGGAGACTGTGAAGGGCTGTGGAATCTCTCTCCACCCAACCCCACCCAGCAACCAGTCCAACTAGAGCCACCTCAGGTTTTGCCTCAGGACCCTTGAGCAAGAAGCCCTTTGTGAGCCTTCCTCCTGGAAGAGGTCCTCTCTCCCTTGCACCTTGCACCATTGCCCAGGAAGTTGTCCTCTCTCTCTGAGCCGAATTTGCAGCGCTGCCCAGAACAAGAGGGATAGCAAGGTGCGTGGAGAGTTCTGACCCTTTTCCTTGATTGGTGATAGAGAATAAGAATAAGTAGAATGTTATTATTTATACCCTACCCATCTGGTTGGGTTTCCTCAGCCACTCTGGGTCTCCCCTGCATGCAGAAAGTCCCAGGTTCAATCCCTGGCATCTCCACGAAGGGCGCAGATAGACTCCCGCCTGAAGCCCTGAAGAGCTGGTGTCGGTCGGTCAGTGTGGATAATATTGAGCAAGATGGACAAAGAGACGGAAGATTCCTATCTTCCTATGAGGAGGAAGAGAAGCTGAGCCAGCCTAGGAAAGACCTGGCAAGAGGTCCTGGCAAATGCCCAGCAATGCCAATCCTGGTGCCAAGCAACCAGCATCATTGTACTTGGCAGCCCTGTAGCATCTTCTGTGCTACGAAGGCAGCCAAGAGCAAAACTGCAGGGCAGAGGAGAGCACAGGGGGCAGAGGGAGGATGCATAGGGTGCCCAGGTGTCCTGCTCTACAGAGGACAGTTTTGTCCACCCCAAGTCCAATTCAAAGATGAAAAATCATAAGGGTGGGGGGAGAATGGGGATCAGGGGCCTTTAAGTCTCCCATCAACAGTAAGCACTTGGACAACAGACTGAGCAGATGCACTGATTACCTGGTTACAGTCTTCCGCACTACGGTGACATGCATTTCTATTTTCATCAAAGTAATTATTTCTATTTTTTAAAAATTCTTTCTAAACCTGCATCTATACAGATAAATTAGCATATGAACACTTAGTGCAAATTGGCACTCTTCTTCTTTCTAAAGCAATGCACCTTAAGGATGCACTTCAAGTTCTGGCTTAGCAACCTTCCCTGGGCTGTGGCTGGTGAATCAGCCATTGAGCAGGAGGCTTCAGGTAAGAGAGGGAAAAGAGGCCTTTCTTACGGCCATTTGCAGTGGGTGTTGAAAACATCTGCAGCAGGCAAAAAAACAAAACCAGGCAGTAACGGCTCCTCTGTACAGTAGCCTGGATATTCCTGGGTGTTCAGCAGTAACGGTGGCATTGTCCCCAATGTTTCATTCATCTCTTTCCTGCGACCTGCCATCCAGCCCTCAGAAGAACAGCTTCCGGTGTACAAAAACAGATTTGGTGGCTCAGTAAAATAGGCTTATGCGGTTTGCCTAATTTGCATAGTTTATTCTGACAGGAGATTTTTGCACTAGTTTCAAGTTTCAAGGAGCTTCGATTTTGTTTGTTGATATGTTTAGTTGGCAGAGAACAACAGAAATATACACTCTGCTCTCTGAAGTGCGTGAGTGTGGTTCTAGCACTGGTACAGCAGACTAACAGCAGAATCCTATACCCACTTCCCTAGAAGTCAGCCCCACTGAACTCAATGGAATTATGTATGAGCAGCTGTGCTGTTGGGTCTGGGCCTTGGGGCCACAATCCAGGTTCCCCTAAACAACCTCCCAGAGAGAGGCAAATGATGGAGGTAAACAGACCCAGCATCAACACCGCAGCTGCCTGGGCCAGTGCTGGTCACTATGGAATCATTACTTATTTTTTACAAAAAAAGATTATGGTCAGTGGTCAGCTAGCCAGGCATGTGTGTTGTTACATAGACCACTTTTAAGAACATATCCTTTTCTACAACAAAATTTTACTTATCCCCAGGTAAATGCATGGAGCATCAGGGCAGCAGAAGCAAACTTCAATTTATTCCTGTGGTCATGAAGGTGCTATGATTTAAGTGAATTTTTAAAGTGTCAAGTTTCACATGCTCAGAGTATTTCTTGCTTTATTATAACGGTAATTTGAAAACTGCCCCCCCCCCATTTCTATCATGTCAGGAACGTAGAAGCAGTTATAAAGCATGGAATGGTGATTGGAATTGTTTGGGGACAAAGAGAAATGTTAACTGTGCTTCAACAACTGGCCTTCAAAAGTCCACAACATTCAGGTTCTAAAATTGCCTTCCTGCACAGGTTTCGGTCAGGCTGTTTTCAACTGGTTTTTACGGTTTAATCTAATCTGCAAACAAGCAGGGGGGGGGGATGATTTGGTGAAGCTATTCAAGGAGTCACTGTTTTAATTAGTTGTTATTGCCTTATAAAGCCCAGAAATAAGCCATTCTGGAGTTCCTGTGGGTTGGCTGATGGAGACGATGCTCAAGAAAGCTGCCCCATCTGCTGCCCACTACTAACCTTAAGAGAACATGAATGGGCAAGATGGGGAAAAGCAGGGAAAGACCAATCTGGACCCACCCATTAGCTAAACAGAAAGCAGCTATAGGGAGCTTGCTCTGTCCCTCCTTGTGAGAAACTAAGAAGTTGTGTCCGGCTGAGTTAGCTTTTTTTCCTCCACCCATCTCAATCTCCTTTCCTTTTGCTGTGTCTTTTAGAATGTAAAGTTAAAGGCGGGGCAATCATATTATTGATTGTTGTAAGTAATTATGGGAGCCTTTTTTTGGCTGAAGAGTTAGGTAAAAATACTTTAGACAAACAAACAAAGATGCTGTTAGGCGAGATTCAGATACAGGAAAATCTCATTTTTGTCCTTTAAATAGATTTTGGACACAGAGCATTGCTGTCTCAGGACTGCAAAAATAATTTCTGGATACTGTTCCTTAAAATATATCAGTGTTGTCTCTAGTCAACAGGGCCCTCCGTAACACTCACCAAACTGTTCTGCCTTTGAAATGGTTAGGAAATAATCCATTGCTGTAATATCTGAGTACCATCAACTTAGGCACAGACAGTGTAATTCTAACCAATTCTATTCAGAACCAAGTCCTACTGAAGTCAGTGGAGCTTACTCCCATGGAAGGGAGTGCTAGGATTGCTTACTTGGGAGAAAGTTCTGAGCTCAATGGAGCCTGCTTCTGAATGGACATGGTTAAGATGGCCTGAACATTAAAAGCACCACATGCACAGCACATTTCACACTTCCACAATTACACTGTAGGTGTGCAGAATCTGGGATCTGGCACAAAATTCAGTTTCTGAATATTTGAGCTTTTCTTTGCTTATTGTATTTATACCCTGACTTTCATCTGTCACAGAACTCAAAGCAGCATACATGAGGAGTTTCCAAACAGTGCTACATTTGCTTAGCTTCAGCAAATGCACTGCATCGTGTGCCTTTGTTGCTGTTGCTAAAAATCAAGTTACTAGTCCTACCTACCTACAAAGACAAACTGAAAAAGACAAGTGCATAGAGGTGAATGAAGTTTGACTAGCCAGAGTGGCTAGTCAAACTAGCTGAGTGGGACTTTTACCAGTAGTTATTGATGGCAGTTTTGTTGCTTTGTTCAGTTCCTTGTCTTTTCTCCTTGATAGCAGAAATTGATTAGTCTCTCTCTCTCTCTCTCTCTCTATATATATATATATATATATTGCACTCACACACAAACTTTCACACCCACAAACACAGAGAACAAAACTGCCTATATCTTATCTTATTTGGATAATTTTTAGAATACTTCATTTCTAATCCTGATCTCAAGGCATTCTTGCCTCTGCAGGTAATGGTGGTATTGTGGTTAGATCATGATCTAGGGAAATCCAGGCTTCAGATCCCCAAGCCAGCTACAGCCTACCCACCTTGCAAGGCTGTTGTGAAGAAAAAAATCAGGGGGTGAAGAAAACTATGTATACAGCTCTGTGCTCAACACTCCCTTTAGTTCCTTGGGCGATGGGCAAGATAAAAGAAAATACTGTATTTTTCCGTGTATAAGACTATATCCCCCCCCCCATTTTTCAAGTTTAAAATTGGAGGTTGTCTTATACATGGATAGTGCATAGGGGGACTGGTGCTTGGTTCATTCCCAAAAAATAGGCGGCGTCTTATACACAGGGGCGTGTTATACACGGGAAAATACGGTAAATAGAATAAATTAGCTAGATTAAAATGAAAGTGAACTCTAGCCCCCTCCTTAAGAACCTTCTTACCACGTTTCTGGATGATGATCCGGAGCAGAGGATTGGCAGATGACAGAGCCTTGTGGTAATTGTCATCGTTGTTGATGGGCAGCAGGTCTCCATGGATATCCGTATACCCAAGCAAGACATCCACGCAAGGGATTTGGTGGACTCTCTGGATCAGCTGGTAGAATTCCTGGAAGCCACCCGCAGTGGAGCGCTTCATGGCAAAGCGGCGATACTCAGCATCAAACTGTATAAAAGGAGATGGGGGCCAAATGTAAATCAGCAAGCTGCTAAAACATGTCCCAGCAAATTCGGGGAAAGACTTGCAATACATGGCAACTGCCAACCTTACTGCTGCCAAAGGGCTTTGGACTCTGCTTCAGTAGGTCAGTATTTCCTCCCCAAATCAACGCCACCCTTTTGATTTCTCAGTCCTTGTCTTTAAGGGAGGGGTGTGTGTAGCATTCTTAACAGATATGCCAGGGAGTTAAAACTGCTAGCTTTAATGCAGATGATGTACAAAACTGCTAAAGTCTTTTATTTTAAGAACGCGACTCCTGGTAAGTAGAGTACCAACTCATTTAGAAGTGGTTATAAGGGATCAGTAAGCTCTTCTTCATGTATTTGTTATCTTGCTTGCTCTCATCTTCTACTGGGGTCTCTGCTAGGAATGATATGCCTCCCTTCTCCACCTGCACAATGTGCAGGTACCACTCACAGTAATATTTACACATGGCCAACTACTTGAACATAACGACTGAAGTGGAGAAAAAAACTCCGCTTTACTTCAGAATGTACCAGTTAAAGAATGTTCTCATTAACCAACTGCAGATACATACCTCAATCATATAACCAAACTATCATTTGGGGTGAGAAACAATAATATAAATATATATATAATAAATATTATGATTTGTTTATTATTACATTTGCTGTTGCTTTTCTTTTATCTCATTATTTTTATTGTGCAGGTTTTTTAAAAAATAAACCTGGAAACTGCTCAGGGTCTCCTTTGGGAGTCCAAAAGGTAAGGTAGACATTTACTAGAATTGATCAATCAATAAACATATTGACAACTTCACATATAAATAAAGAGCTTTCTACATGATGGCTTCTCCCCACATCCCCACCCTGCAAAAAAGGAGAGGATAGTTTTCAACACACTGTTGTAATGCTGAAAGAATTACAAGCAAAAGGATGCAGGTTCAAACTCAGGCATCTTGCAGTAAGTCTAAGAAGGACTTCTGCCTGAAACCCTGGAAAGTCTCTGCCTGTCAGTGCAGACAATACTGAGTAAGATTAACCAATCAACTGACTTGATATAAGGCAGCTTCCTCTGTTCCACCTGAAACTCAGAGGTATTGCTCCTAATTAATACAGAGACGCAAAGGAAAGACCAGCCTAAAGGGGGGTGGTGTTAGCAAGGAGGATGCTGCTCATATAGGACACAGAAGAGCAGAGGTGAGAAACCTGTGACCTTCCAGATGATGTTAGATGGCAGCTCACATCAGCCCCAACCAGTACAGCGGTACCTCTGGTTGCGAACGGGATCCGTTCCAGAGGCCCGTTCGCACCATGAGCAGAATGCAACCCGCGTCTGCACGTCTGCGGGTCACGATTTCCTGCTTTTGCACATGCGCGAGTGTTGAAAAAACCCCAAAGTAACACTTTCTGGTACTTCCGGGTTGCCATGGGACGCAACCTGAAAATGCACAACCTGAAGCAAACATAACATGAGGTATGACTGTATAGCCAATGGTCAGCAAGGACAGGTACTGTAGTCCAGCAACATCTGGAGGGCCACAAAATTCCCAACCCGGATGAATAGATAAGTGCATTGTGGAAGGCTATGTCTAGAAGCAGCAGGGAATATTTTTGGGAAGGTGCCTGGATTTCCTACCATCCATAAGAAAGGGTCAAACCAAAAAGATTTACAGAACTGTGAATGGCCAGCAGCATTTCCCTTTCCAACTTAGTTCTGCCCCTTGTCACCTCCCAGCTCCCCAATCGAGCCTGTATGAGTCTAGGTGCACAAGGCAGATCACAACTTTTGAAGCAGCTTCCTTCTTCAGTGGGGTGGGTGGGTGGGCAGCCTTTTTTCTGTCAAGAGGAGGAATCCAGCGGTGGGCAGGGTTGGAATCAAAAGTGGCTGGGACCACAGTCAAAGGTTGGTGGGGACACCCCCCTTACCCCCAGTTTCTCCTATCCTTGTTAATCATATGAAATTGGGCCAACGGTGCAGGTTTCCCATCCTCTGCCCTACAGGAACAAAAATACACCTAGGCCAGCCAGGAGAGAAGCCCAAGAGAGATGCTGCATTGTGTGGGTTGTCCCCCCACCGGACTGCGTTTTCACAAATCATGAACTGTTACAAAACCTTATCTGAAGGACCCCACAAATGGGGCGAATCCCCAAATGAGAGAAATAACATCTAGTAGGATTGAGAGCAAGGCCGTAGCTGGGGGGGTGAGGTGGGCCCCTGCTAGGGGTGCAGGCGAGCCCCCCCCCAAATCGGCTTAAAAGTATGTCCATAAATATATCAATAAAAATATTGATTATTGCCTCATAAGAAAAAGTTTTAAATAGAGGGTGAATTGAATGGGGGGGGGTTGGAGGAGAGGCAGAAAGAAGAGCTAATTTGTCTGTGGCTCGGGGTGCAATCGGGATGGTTCTGCCAAGGGCGCAAGATCATCCGGCTACGGCTCTGACCGAGAAAGAGGGAGAGAAGGACAAAAGCAGGTGAAAACAATACCAGGCACTTGCTCCTATTTGAGCTGGACTATTCCATCCCCCTACATCAGGGGTAGGAAACCTGTGGCCCTCCAGATGTTGTTGGACTCCAACTCCCATCAGCCCCTGCAACCATAGCCAATGGTTAGCAATGATGGGGGCTGCAGTTCAGCAGCATTTGGAGGGCCACAGGCTTCTTGCTTCTGCCCTGCAGTTTCATCGGCTGATGAGTTTTTGATATTGTCGGATTCTAATTATATTTGGGGGCCGTTTTGCATACCAGCTCAGTATCTTCTATGCTGACCAATGGCAGCTCTCCAGAATTTCAGGCTGGCACCTTTCCCAGCCCTACCTGAAGATGTCAGGGTCCAAACCTGGGATCTTGTCAAAGGATTTGTGTTCTTAAAGGCAGGGTATACAGTGGTACCTCAGGTTAAGTACTTAATTCGTTCTGGAGGTCCGTTCTTAACCTGAAACTGTTCTTAACCTGAAGCACCACTTTAGCTAATGGGGCCTCCTGCTGCCGCTGCTGCACAATTTCTGTTCTCATCCTGAAGCAAAGTTCTTAACCCAAGGTACTATTTCTGGGTTAGTGGAGTCTGTAACCTGAAGCGCATGTAACCTGAAGTGTATGTAACCCAAGGTACCACTGTAAATTAGAGCAACAAACAGCCTATTAAAGCCAAACAGGGAACTTTGCATAATGCCTGCCTTATAGTAAGCCAGGTTATTCGCACACTCAGCTTGGCCTTGTCCTCTGCTCTAACTGCCACCATCTCTCCAGGGTCTTAGGCAGAGGTCTGTCCCATCACCCAGACCTTTTAACTAGAAATTCAGGGATTCATCCTGGGACATTTTACATGCAAAACACGTGCTTTACCAAATAGCCATGATTCCTCATTGGACTTAAGTCAGGGGATGCTCCAGAAATGCTGTATATAATCTGAGGTGTGCCTGTCTGTCCCAGCCATTTGCTTGTGGGAAAATTCTGACCCTCTAAAGAGAACAACAGATTTAATCCCAAGGGAGAATTGATGTCAATCGTCAGTAGAATTCTAAGAAAGATCAGTTGGGTTCTGCAACCTCCAGTCTGAAGTTGGAGATCTGTCCTCGCTTATTTGGGGAGGGAAATACATCGTAAAGGATCTCTCTCCATTCTCTATTACTGCTCTCTCGAAGGCACGTTAATAAACCCAAGAAGACTGAACTGCATACCTGCTGACCCACCACGTATCCCACCTCCCTTCACTTCCAAATCGGATTTAACGCTGGATCAATATCCGGCTCCACCGATTCCTTGAGGCATCCCCTCGCTTCCAGAAATCAGCTCGGCATCCCTCCGAGGCCCCCATGCTAAATAGCCACGGGTCTGATGCCCGGTTCTGGTGCTCCCGGTTCTGGTGCACCATTGCATAACCAGCGGAGAACTCTGGCATCCCTCGGTTCCCTTTCCCGGGAGAAGGAGGTTTTCCCGCACACATACTCCGCATCGAAGGCAGAAATCCCCACGGATCGGAGCAATAATCCTCTGCTGGCAGTCTCCACACTGCCGAAGGATTGGCGGGGGGGGGGGGGGCAGCATAAACAATCGGCCAGTTCCGCCATCCACTAGGCCAGGCTAGACGCGCACAGCAGACACCCGGGACAGGAAAGAAAGCGGGGGTGGGTGGGGAGGGCGAGATGCGTCGCGCAAGCCCGTCCAGTCGTGGGGATGGTGCAAGCCTGGCGTTGGGGGGGGGGGGGGAGAGACGGTGGCGGCAGCTGCCCGGTGCACCTGCTGCAAGCCGGATCAAGGCTGCCCCCAGCAGGGCGAACGGGCCCCCGGCGTGACCTGGGCCCCCGCGACATGAAGGGGAAGGGGGCGAGCTAGACGGACCTCGCGTTTGTGGGTTTGGAAAACCACTCCCGAGCTGGAGAGGCTGCAGCTCCGGCGCCGCCGATGCGCAGAGCTTGCCCTGCTGCTGGTGAGCACATTCCCCCTCTTTCTCCCGGGCAAATCAGCAGCAACAGATTTGACCCCCCCTCTCTCTACCACGCCGCCCCCCACCCTGGGGGCGGGCGCGCTCACCTTGCTCTTGACCTCGATGACGGGCTCCGGGCTGCGCGCCGGTGTGCGGTGGTGCTTGGCCATGCTGCGCCGGGCAGGGCAGGGCAGGGCCGCCTCGCTCCTCCCGCCCCGCACTGCTACTGCTGCCGCTGCCGCTGCTGCTGCTCCACTAGCAGAAACAGCAAACAGGAGAAGGAGGCGGAGGCCAGGAGAGAGAACTCACCGGCCATGACGTCAGCCCCCAGCAGGTTGGGGGGATGCCGCGCGATTGGCGTAGGCCGGCCGAAGAGGGCGGGCTCAGAACGTCCGCGGCGCAAGGATGGAAGGTTGCTGACAACGTCGCCTAGGTAACCGGGGCCCGGGGCGTTCCAAGGTGTATCCGACGGCGCGAGATCAAAAGGAGGGCGAATTGGACGGCAGTTCGTGCGCGCGCGGACGCTGGGGGAATCCGCCTCCCCGGGGTTGTCTGGCTTCTACTCGAGGCAGAGAGGTCGAGCCTTCATTAGTTAAGTGCTGCAATAGCCTCTGCTTGTTGCTTTTGTTAAGAGCGTCGTTATGGTTCAGAATTAACAGCAGATGTAGCTGCTGTTGCTCTAATAAGTGCAAAAAAGTAGGTACTGCCTGCAGCCTCGGAGCTCAAGGCAGCTGCACACGTTCGTTTTGCAGCCATTCTAATGAGAAACGCAGTGGGGAAGAAAGACTGATAACCTTCTGGCTGCCGTCCAAGCTCTGCGTCGGGGAAAGATGGAACATGAGGGGCAGGACGGCGGTATAGGAGACTCTCAGAGCCTTGCCAGTGAGTAGCAATAAGGAAATGGATTGGAGGCCCCTTTTGGTGGCTGGTGCACACAAGCACTTTCTGGCAGCAGAGAGACCCATACAAGTGAACCCACACCCCATGAGGATGCATGGACACGACTTCTGTGCTACTCACGTGTCACTGTGCAAGTAGTATATTCTGGAGTTGCAAATATAGTGTAACTTTCTTTTGGATAGTATAACTTGATTTACACATTAGATGTGCAGTGAATTGATCCCACCTTCCCCCTCCCCCACCATCAAAAATATGTTGATGTACTAGAGCAGGGAGGCTTTACATACTGCTGACAATTCACCTCACTTTCAAACAGCTTGAAAACTTTGTTCTAAACTATGTAGTTTCTGACAGAAAAAGCTTTTTCTCTACCAGATCTATGGAACTCACTGCCATAGAATGCTATTCTGCCTGTGGACTTCTTAAAAGGACTAGAGAAATTCATGGCAGAAACTCTGGGGTTAAAATCCCAAGTGCTATATAGACATATTTGCATGTATCTTGGTAATTGTACAGTGACTGTACTGTTTTGGGTTTTCTGCATGCTTGTGAGGTATCTGGACTGTGTTGTTGAAGGTTATGAGAGCAAAAACTTAAGGAAGGAAGGAAACGTAAGCTTCTTGGTGTCCTGAAAAAGCGGTCAGATTCGATGCTAGATTAGGAACTACACACTTTATGACTCACAGTACACGGAGATACATGCTGCTGCTGAATGATTGCAGCTCGCTTAATTCTTTTAATTACCCTTGAGAAGGGGGATCATCTCATCTGAAATGCACAGGGGAGTATCAGAGCAGAAGAACACAGATTTTTAAAAGGATTGAATGAACAGTGTTGATCAATAGTGGAGACTTTGTACATTATTTGCTTTGCCGTGCAGCAGATGTTTTCTACAGGGACAGTGTAAATAGTTACAGCACCACTGACCTCTTTTTTTGCTGCTGTTGTTGTTGACTCACCAGATATTTGTGTGATATCTATTCTGTGAGGTGTGAAATAATAAAGAGGAGAGTGCATTTAGCTGCGAGTAGAAACCACAGAGCCTAGGGCTTGCCGATCAGAAGGTCAGCAGTTAGAATCCCCACCACCGGGTGAGCTCCCGTTGCTCTGTCCCAGCTCCTGCCAACCTAGCAGTTTGAAAGCATGTCAAAGTGCAAGTAGTTAAATAGGTACTGCTCCGGCAGGAAGGTAAATGGCATTTCCATGTGCTGCTCTGGTTCGCCAGACGCGGCTTAGTTATGTTGGCCACATGACCCGGAAGCTGTACGCCAGCTCCCTCGGCCAATAAAGCGAGATGAGCGCCGCAACCCCAGAGTCGGCCACGACTGGACCTAATGGTCAGGGGTCCCTTTACCTTTACTTTACTTTACTAGAAAGCCTAATATAGTGTAGCCACAACTGAAGTCACTTTTTGCCAGATTACCAGTCTGGGAATTCTTTTCCAGAGCTCCAAATTTGTTTGTTTCTTGCTCAGAACCCTTGTAAACAGGGGTGGGAAATTGGTGGCCCGCAGATATTGCCGGATTCCCATCAGACCCAGTCAGTATCCAACAAGACCTGGGGGCGGGGCATGAAAGTGATGGAGGGGAGGGGGGAAATCTGCCTGTAAATGTCTCTTGCATTTCTGTCAGGCAGCAGCAACAGTATGCATATCAGCTGCCCCCCCACCTAACACAGTGTAGACCCCCCTTCTCCTGGTGCCCATCTGCTCAGCAGGCAGCAGTGAAAATGGGGCTATGGGTGTGGGGAAATAAGAGTGGGCAGGACTTGGACGAGAGGTGGATAAGCCATGCCTTGCTCATGGTCTGGAGGTTCCCCACACCACACCTGGTATATAGGTTTTTGTTTTCTATGCTGTCTTCTCTTCAAAAACAAAACAACAATACTGCTTACAATCCATGTTGACAAACTGAGGATGAAGAGAGGGGGGAGGAAGACTAAACTTTGGTGGGGGTGGTAACATATCCAGAACTGTCCTTGCCACCTCCTTGCCACCCTGCCAGGGCACATGTTGCCATAAAGCACACTCCCGGACAACGTACCCCACTCATGCTCTTGGTGGGCTCACTGGCTGCACTAAGAGCTACCATTGCTGCTCAAATCGGCACTGCTGCACTCAGCACCCCTGAAACCTTGGAGATTTCCGTATAAGACTGCAAAGCTACATAGGCCCCTGATTCTTGTGCATGTACAAGATTTCTCATGGACCTTTGGATGCTGGCTGATCCCCATGCCTCCAGGATGATGGCAAAGAGCTTCAAGTTCAGAGCAGACTTGAGTCTTGGCAGGCCTCTACTTAAGAATTAAGCACTTATTTACAATGTAATCTCGAAATGCAAACACACAGAGAAGCCTTAGGGCATTTTTAAAGACAATTACATATTTGTAGATGGGACCTCATTTCTTCAGATGCATTGAATGCAGTCCTTAGTTAGCAAATTCATAATATACAGTATGTACACAGGGAGACAGACAGAGAGATGATGTGAACCGTAGGGCTCAAATACCACAAAATGTAAGAGGTGCAGTTTAGGGATGTCATGACTTCTGTTCTTAAAGTTTACAATCCCCTCCCCCTTCTCGTGTATCAGTTGAGGATAGTGCTTCATACATTTGATAAAGTTCCCTCTAGTACAGAGGTAGGTAACCTCCAGTCTATGGGCCAGACTTGGCTGGCTAGGAGTTCAGATTTGGCCTGCAAGCCCGTTTTCCCAAAACCATGCCCACCTGCCCCACACCTGATGTTTTATGTGACAACAGATGTGGGCTAGATAGAGACACAGCTGCCAGTGCCAATTGGGAGTCTTAAAGTGCAAGGGAAAACTGGCAAGGGTAAACCCCAAGCCTCAGGTGCTTTAAAAGCACTTCACAAGCACTGTGTGGTTCTTTGAAGTCCCAACAATGGGACCTCAAGGCTCCCAAACACCTGACACCATTGTGACATCAGGTGATTGAGAGGGGATTGCCTTGCCTGCCTGTCCAACTTGGCCCACAAGCCTAGATCTGATAAGGGTTTTGCCTGAGGAGCCAAAACGGCTCCCCACTTTTGCTTAGTGCATGAAAGTTTCTGCCACAATAAGGTTTTTAAGGTGCTGTAGGACTTGTTTGTGTTTTCTGTAACTGATTAACAAGGCTACCCTTCTGGAATCTCCCATGTGCAGATTCTTATTACGGTAATATGAAATGCTATTTCCCATAATGAAGGTCATATGAGAAAATCTACCCTTCAAAGGAACTCTAGCATCTAGTCCCGGTTGTTGTCTGAGGCAGGGATACTGGCGGAGCCCTTAAGATTGTAACAGAAATGGGCACGATTCCTGAGGCCTGTCTCTCTGGGGACTGAGAGTGGAGTGCAGTTATCTACCTGGAATCTTCCCCCCCTTTCTTCTTTTCTTGCTAAGTTGTCAAATGGAAGAAGGGAGAAGAGATCAATTGCACCTACTATACTCCCTTCTGAGCAGAAATTGACAAAACCAGGGTTAGGTGATAAGCCCAGTCTCATCCAATTCATACACTAGAGTGGTGGTACAGTTAGCAAAATTTAGGCTCTGGAATTATCGTCCTTGTACATCCCAGTCTTTAGATGGCGAGTCCTGCTGTCTTTGGGGGTGCTCCTGCTCTGGTCTGCTGAGTGGGGCCCTGAACTTCTGCCCCAAACTCCTGCCCTGATGGGAAATGCTTTATGCCAAGTCAGGCCACTGTTTGTTCTTGCTCAGTATTGTGCACAATGACTGGCAACAGCTCTCCAGGGCTTTAAGCAGTGGACATTCCCAGGACCTTCTGCTTGAAAGGCAGATGCTCTAATATTATAGCTCAGTGTTGTCCAGTGACTTGCAGTAGTTCTACCAGGCAGGGTTTCATACAAGGGCAATTCCCAGCTGCACCTGGAGATGCTGAGGACTGAGCTTGGACCTTCTGAGTACAAAACAGATGTTCTACCATGCAGCTACATCCAGTGCTATTTTGCTAGAAAAAGAGATGCCGGAGCTTACCATGAATGTTCCCTTTTGTTTTATAATGGCGATGGCACCCACATGACAGGTGCCGGAACTGAGTTCCATTGAGTTCCAGCTGAGGGGGGAGCCCTGGCTACATCCCTTTTCCATGGACCAGTTTAGCTCTGGAGCTTCTTCCCAGTCTCTCCCCCTCCCACCATTAAAAACCGAAGCCTCCGCTCCTCCCAGCCATTAAAGATAGAAATGGGAGAAAGCAGCTGGGGGCAAGTCTTCAAAACCTGAGTCAGCACAGCCCTCCCCAGCCCCGCAAGATTGTTTTAAGCTCATGAATTTTAACTTAAACTAAAAAAGAGAAGTTTCTTGACGCTATTCTTTTGTTTATTTTTGGATCAAAGTCTTTAATATTTTCCCCCCTCTGTCACACATTGACATTTGCCAAGTTTTTCCTTCCACCACAGGGGCTGGAAATAGGCCTTTTGAACATGAAAGAGATTCTCTTTGCAGTTTTATTGCATGGGTTTTTGTTTGTTTGTTTGATTTTGCACTTTAAAAGAATCTACAGACTTGGTGAGGCTTGGATTAAAATTAAAGGAGTTGGCAGCAAGAGGCCTGCCAATAGTTTTCCTGCTCCCTGTTGATGTATCAGGTTGTAAGAGTGCACAAAACCGCTTTACAATGTTAAGTGTTCTTATTTGGTGGAGTAAGGAAGTGAGGAGACTCCTGCTGGATTGAACCATCTAACCCAGCAACCCATTTCCTACAGTGGTTGGCCAGATGCTTCTGAGAAGTCCACAAGGAAGGCATGAAGGCAGTGCCCCCTACAGTCCCTCCCTCCCCACAACTGATATTGAGGCGCCAACTGCCTTTGAATATGAAAGTTTGCTGTGGTCATTGTGGCTGATAGCTGTTCATTGAGTTCTCATTCCTTGAGAATTTGTCTAGTCTAATCCACTTTTAAAGCCTTCTGCAACTTAGATGCTATCACCACATCTTGTGGCACTGAGTTTCACAAGTTAAAAAACCTACTGCCAATCAACTCAACTTAGTTAACCCTAATCCTAGTATGATGGAGAAGGGAGGGGTGGAAATATATCTCTATCCAGCTTCTCTATACAATGCATAATATTATGAATTTCTGTTATGACCTGTCTTACTAGCATTCCCCTTTCCCTTCCCTTCCTGTGCAGAATGCACTGGAAATTGTGTCACACAACACTTGCTCTAATGTAACACCGTCTAGCCTCACCAATGACTACTAATCGGCTTGCAAACAAGTCAGGATGAATGCCCTAAGAGGGTATTGTTCCTTGTGGTCCCCACATTCTCATCTTCCTAATTTTGAGACCCAGAAATAACAACAAACACATGCCGCAGGTTGGGTGAGACAAAGGGGGCCTTTCATCTCTCCTGCCCTTCTGAACAGGAGGCTGAGCTGTGTGTGTGTTTTAAACTCACACCTCTCTTTTCCAGCAGCTTCTTAGGATGACCTTGTCTGGCTGTTGTCTCTCTCTCTCTCTTTCTGTGAGGAGAGCCTGGCTCATGTTTGTAAAGGAGGCTGTGTCAGGGAGGGAGTACAGATGCCATTCTGTAATAATGGGAACGTTTCGGTCCGTTTCCCCACTGGATTTATTGCAAGCTGTGCTGCTGCTGCTGATGCAGTGGCCAGGCGCAGGAACTGAGCTATATTTCTCTCCCCCCTCAGATTTTAGCCAGACAATTTTGGCTCCTGGTGACCCCAAACGTTCCCATTCCCCTCACCCTAGGCTTGGCCAATGCCACAAAGGCAAAATGGGCATCAGACTATTTGTGGAATCGCAGGGAGAACAGGTCTTCCTCACGTCCTCTGTATTTTGGAGGGCAAAAAAACCCTTTTGCTGTGCTCTCCTGACTTAATACTGGACTGGTTCCTGATGCTTCTCAGCCTAAGGAGAGAGAATGGTAGGCAGCCACACAGTGCCATCAGGATTTGTGCTTATCTCCAGCATGCTGAAATCATCATTTATTTATTTATTTATTTATTTATTTATTTATTTATTTATTTATTTAAAAATAATAGGTTCTGGGGCTCAAAGCTTGTTTGCAAGGCACATGTCTTGGACTTGGAAAGGCAGCCTTCCAGTATGCATGTGTGTAGATTGATCTCTATTAGGAGTGACCAATATGTAGTTCTCCAGATGCTGCTGGACTCCAACTTCCATCACCCTGACTATGAGCTATTCTCATCATGGATGTGCATGGTATTTTAAAGAATAAGAGTACAGTGGTACCTCAGGTTAAGTACTTAATTCGTTCCGGAGGTCTGTACTTAACCTGAAACTGTTCTTAACCTGAAGCACCACTTTAGTCTATGGGGCCTCCTGCTGCTGCCACGCCGCCGGAGCCCAATTTCTGTTCTTATCCTGAAGCAAAGTTCTTAACCTGAAGCACTATATTTGGGTTAGTGGAGTGTGTAACCTGAAGCGTATGTAACCTGAAGCATATGTAACCCAAGGTACCACTGTAAGGTCCTTCAACAGATGAGCACAGTCTAAAAATCTGATACAGGGAAGGCAACATAAGGAGGGGGAGGAAGAGAGCGAGAAAGAGATGAATGTAACAGGAAAAGAAGTTGATCCAGTTAAATTACACATACTTTAAGGGTGATCCAACACATTGTTAAAAGAAGTCCAATTGTGTTTAATGGCTTTTTAACCTGAGGACCACATTCCCTCATGTGGAACCTTTCAGGGAGCACATGCCAGTGGTTGGCAGGCCAGAGGCAAAAGTGGGCAGAGCAATGGATGCAACCTGTATCTTTCTACAGCAGGTTGCATCCCAGCCAGACAAAAGTCAGAGTTTACACATGCAGGCACACAGACAACACACACACCTTTCCATCCACTGATGGGCAGAGAGGCTTTGAGGGCCACTTTCAGCCCCTGGACCCGAGCTTCCTCACCACTATGGAGAGGACTACAGCTTCAAAGGCTGCGCTTGAGGAGGACTAAGGGCTTGTACCATATCACTTAAGCCTTGCCTATTCTGTGCCTAGAAAGCGTGGGTCTGAGCCGTTTTCCATTTGCCCCACTGCTTTCCCTGGGAAAACTCACTATTCACCACTGAATTAGTGCAAACTTCAATCCACGGAAAATCCAATTGATGTCTGCTTTGATTCAGTGGTAAGGTGTAGGTTTTCCCTGGGGGAAAGTGGTGGGACAAGCAGAAGTGTGGACACGCCCTAAGTTGTATTTATTGACTTGCAACAATAGCAGCCTTGTCTCTTGCTTTCTCATGATACACAGCTAGAGCAAGCCAATTGCCCTGGGATTTTACCAGTGTAATGTCTGCTGCCGAAACATGCAGTTAGGAATCCAGGGGCGAGCAAGCCAGTGGCATAGCGTGGGGGGTGCAGGGGGGGCCGGCCGCACCGGGCGCAACATCAGGGGGTTAGGGTTAGGGGGCGCAAATCCACGGGTTAGGGGGTCAAATTACTTGCCTTGCCCCGGGTGCTGACAACCCACGCTACGCCACTGGAGCAAGCTGCTGCTGCCTTCCAGATATTTGGTGGACTACAACTCCCATCAGCTCCAGCCAGTGTGGCCAGTGATCAGGGATAATGTGAACTGCAGTTCAACAACATTTGGAGGGCACCACCTTGGCTAGGCTTGAGTAAGACAAACTTGAAGACCTCAAAATCTTCTGTAAGCGTTTGTCATTTAGATACTGAGGGTGATTGCCAAGGCTAGTCCTACTCAGAGTAGACCCACTGAAGTTCATTAACTTGACTACACTAGGTTTGTTAATTTGCGTTTACTCTAAGTAGGGCTTAATTAACGACAATCTTCTAAAACTAAGCAAACACTGGCGGGACTGCCAGACATAAGGAAATTGGTTGATTAAACACCTTTCACCTGTGCTAACATTCCCTACTTTTTCCTTAAAAAAACAGTGCACCACAACCAGCAATGTGCTTTGCGCTGCACTCAACTACCATGTAAGCATTTTTTAAAGGGGAAAAACCCAATTTTTAAAATTCAGGGGAGAGAAACAGGCAAGAGATGTAGGACTTGGACTCATTGCCCCCCCCCAACACCCTTGTGTTTCTTGCTGCAGCAGGCTGCAGTTTCAGTGGGGAGTGCAGTTTGCCCTGGGTTTGCTCTTAAGCAGGACCATTCCTCCCCTGTGACTCCCTGTAGCCTGACAGCTCACACACTGGGCTGGGTGCAAGTACCGAAGGCGGTTCCACCTTGGCTGCTTGTTGAGCCCCTTATCTCTGCCCAGAATATGGGTTGCAGCAAACCCTGGGGTGTATCTTGCCCCACCAGGCTGGTGCTGAGCTTGTACGTATCTATCTGCAGCTCTGGCAGGTGTTCAGCCTGCCTGAAGTCAGCATCTTAGCAGATGTCTGATGGAGGTAAAAAGGCCCTTGCCATATTGTGCCTTCTTGGCTTTTGCACTCCGCAAACAACTACTGTGGGGCCAGTTTTCATAGGTCTCCTAGTGGGGAGGCAGCAAGGTGAAGTTGGCTGCTTCACATGATGGAATTTAGGAAGGCTAGATGAAAGCAAGAACTGATGTCTGAACAGAATGGTGCAGTGAAACATTGTGAATTGTTGTGCTCAGAATGGGGAGGGAATGTTAGGTGCTCCACTTCAGGCAACAAAATGCTTTGGGCTGGCACTACAGAGTTTATTTTTGTGTGTGTATTTGTTTATTCCATCTTGGAAGCCAACCCAACATATGTGGAGTGCTCAGTTGGTGCCCACACCCGGACCTTCTTAGCTTCAGGTAAGGTAGGTAGATGCCTTATGTACCCTTAGACCAGAGCTTTCCAATCTGTGTGCTGCGCAAACACTCCCTGTGCTCCTGGAAAGGGGTTAGTTTAACCTCCAGATTGCTAATAAAACTGAATTACTGTGTTTTGAAATGATGCATGTCTAAACAGTATGTCACCAGCATGAAAAGTTTGGAAAGCTCTGCCTTAAACTATATTCTGGGCTCTTTTCACATTCAGCTTTCTTCTACTCACTCTATGCTGGTAGCACAGGTCCACCTGATAACATTTTCACATTTATGTGTTGACAAAACTTACATGCCACTTGATTGTAAATAGGCTGCTAAGCGGTTTACAACCCCCCTCCACAAACATTTAATTTTATCAGTAAAAGATAGCTAAAAACAGGTACAGGCAGCAACCATTTTAGGTGTGTCCAGTTGACACGCGATCCCCGATGCCTGGGTCTTTGGGGACAGAATGGGGGATGAAGATGGGGACGCAGCAGGGCGCTCTTATAAAACTCCGCCAACAGACACAGGGGATGGGAACAGAAGCCCTGTGTGAAATTGTCACTGCTTGTATTTTAAAAAATACAAAAATACGATAATTAAAATTAATAGCAAGCTAAAAAGAAATTAAAACATGTGTCAGGTTAGACTTGGCTAAACAAAAACAGACCCTACAAGTGTCTTTATTTTCCATAGACGTCCCTGATTTATTGAAGCCGTCCCGGTTTCTGATTTGATTCCGGAATGTCCCACTTTTCCTTAGGATGTCCCTATTTTCATTGGAGAAATGTTGGAGAGTATAGAGTTATCTGACCTCCAAGCCGTCTGAAGGCAATTCTGCATAGTGGTACCTTGGGTTAAGAACTTAATTCATTCTGGAGGTCAGTTCTTAACCTGAAACTGTTCTTAACCTGAGGTACCACTTTAGCTAATGGGGCCTCCCGCTGCTGCCATGCGATTTCTGTTTTCATCCTGAAGCAAAGTTCTTAACCTGAGGTACGGTTTCTGGGTTAGCGGAATCTGTAAGCTGAAGTGTCTGTAAGCAGAAGCGTCTGTAGCCTGAGGTACCACTGTACAGTGGTAACTTAGTTTACGAACTTAATCCATTTCAGAAGTCCGTTCTTAAACCTAATCCGTTCTTAAACCGAGGCACGCTTTCCCTAATGAGGCCTCCTCCCACTGGTGCCCTTCCACCGTTTGGCTTCCATTCGTAAACCAAGGTAAAGTTCGCAAACCGGGACACTACTTCCGGTTTTGCGGAGTTTGTAAACCAAATAGTTTTTAAACAGAACTGTTTGTAAACTGAGGTACCACTGTGCTGGAAAACTGTCCCTGGCCCCAGGCTTCTGATCTAAAAGACAGTACAATACACACAAGGAAAAAGCAATGGGGAAGAAGGAGAGGGATAAATTAAAGCTTGGTCACTAGTTATTATAGTTTCTTTCTAAATTAGAGCATTTTAATCCTGCCCTTTGTGCAAATATACCACTCAGGATGGCTGCTTACAAGACCATAACAATTGCAAAAGGGGGGAGGACAGGATCAGCAGTTAAAAATTGTAATGACCAGTTGGGATGGAAACAGTTCAGGAAGCCCATTGGAATGGCTGCAGATAGGTGATGGTTGAGGGAAAGCCAAAAGCAGCTGGTCCATCAGCAGAGATAATGAATTATGTGTTGCATTCAGTCTGCATCACTACAAAGGCACCCAAGCTAGAAATGTTGCTGGATAAACCTTGACTGCTCAATTTATTTAATGACTGACTTTTAAACAGATATTCAAGGTGGCTTACTATCAAAATGAAAGTGGAACAGAGTAAGAAAAACAACACAAAACATTAGTAAAACCACAGAGCAGACTAAAGAAGGCCTTTTCAAAATCTACTCAGAAGTAAACCCTGTTCAAGCTTTTCCAGAATTTTCCATTTTGTTCTGTTATTTATTACTCGCCCTTCACCCTCAGGTCCCAGGGTGAGTTACAGCATTCAAACACAATACATAAACTATTTAAAACAAAAATGCACGTTGGGTGTGTCATACCATTTGTTCACATACACACCAATGAACAGGAGTATATAGTGTAACACCAATGTTTTTGAATCCGTGTGACTGTGATCTTGTACTTACCTGGAATTAAGCTCCATTGAACTCAGTGGTGCTTAGTTTTGACTGCATAGATTCCGCTTTTAAAACACTTCAAGCTTTAGCAAAAGGTATTCAACAAACTGAAAATTCAGCTTTTAGTTTTTAATTAGAAATGAAAGCAATCTTGCAAGAACCTGTACCATTTAAACTGCTAGTGTGAAGCAGGAACCTCAACAAAGAAAAGGAAAAAAAGTATCCAACCTCTCTTTTATTTTCTTCATTCCCTTAACTTTCTCCATGCTAATCATTCACAAACTCACTTGATAGTCTCACTATCACCTCATTCACTTACCATAACAAAGAGGGTCTGTCAGTTAACCTGGTACTCTAGCAGATGATGTTCTGAAAGTTGTGGTGCTGTGCTTCCCTCTATCTTTCCTGCACCACATGAATGACAATTCATGTTTTTTCTGTTTGTTCCAGAGCTAAAGTCTTCTGGATCTGCCTGCATTTAAGTGTACAGCAACAAGAGGCATTCTAATTGACAAAATAGTCTATATTATATAAAGTTTTTCTTAAAAAAATGTGATAATTATTTTTATTATGAGAAAAATAGCAGTGTACTGTAGAGTTTTATGGAGATGTCTTATGAGTTTTTAACTGGTTGACCTCCTTGGGCCATTCTGGATAAAGTGGCACAGAACTGTAATCAATCATCCAGGGCTCAGTCCATTAACGGAGCAGCAGTCATGCTGAGTTGCCAAAAGGAGATGCAAATGCTGTAGTCGCCACTCATTTGTCAGCTGTCAGAATTATATTGGTGGTTTACACTACAGGGTGAAGATACAGTGAACCAGTCTGTGCAATTGGGTGTGACACAGCATGTGTTGTGTACAAGAGATGCAAATGAATTAGCAGAGGAGATGGAGCAAAAACAAAAGTGACTTGGGAGGTGGTGGGCTCTCCTGTGCTGGAGGCATTTTGGCGGAGTCTGCATGGTTTTCTTTTGAGGATGCTATGGCTGAATCCTGCGTTGAGCTGCCAGGATTTGACTAGAAGACCTCAATGGTATCTTCCAACACACTGAGTCTAAGGCTTTGGAGTCAGGTTTTCAGACATGCCAGCCATTCTTACCCTGCCAGCTCTGAGTGTTCCCTGGGCATTTACAGTGCCATATGTATTTGAGTTTCTCTTGGGCCTTCGGGGTCCTAGCAGTTGCCCAAGAATGCCAGGTGCTGATTTCTGGACAATTCCACTTCCAATTACTGAGTGCAGGCTCGTGAAGTCCAGCATCCTGTTTGCCCCCAGCAGCTCAGAAGCAGGGCAATCACCTTCCCCTGTTGCTTACCTGGTCCCACAGAGCTATTATGACTAATGTTCCTTGATAGACCTAGCTTTCCATTAATTGGTCTAATTATCTTTTAAAGCTCTCTGAGCAAGTGGCCATTGCCTCATCTTGTAACACTGAATTTCACAAGTTAATTAAGTGCTGTGGGAAGAAGTAATTACTTTTGTCTCCTGAATCTACTGCCTATCAGTTTCAATGGGTGGCCCTGAGATATTATTATTATGAGGGAATACAAGTGTTCTCTATCCATTTGCTCCCAATGTGCAAAATTTTATAAACCTCTGTCATGTCCCCACCCACCATATATTTTTTTCTAAATAAGTGCTCACTCAATTGAATGCTCCCCCTTCCTAAAAAAATCCTTGCCACAAAAAATTAGCACTCAAAGGGAAAGGATCCTAGCCTTTTTCTCTGACATACTAATTTTCTGTGTGTAGAGAGTGGGGAATGGTTTGGTATGGAAGAATGCAGGTATCATCTGAACCATGCTCTGCAGTTTGAAGTGGCTTAGGGCCCTCAAATCTGATGGAATGCCTCCTCACCTACCAACTTGCCTATGCATTAAGATGAGACCCTTTTCCAAACTCAGTTTGTAGGAGACATATAATGCATGGGTCATCAAAATGATGCCCACAGGTGCTGTGGCACCCATGAGGGCTTCCAGTAGCCCCTGGACAGGTGCCCCAACCTCTGGAATTTTTATTTTAAAAAGGCTCCAGCTCTCCTAGAAAGTAAGTTATGGAGGAAAATGTGCAGGCATCTTCTAATCAATTTCTGTGAAATGAGAGTGGTGTTGCTCTCTTATATATATATTTTCTGGTATTCTCTGTTCTTATTTGACAGTAGCAGCGTGCGTGTGAACTCCATAATCAGCACCAGCAGGACATAGCTGACTTCCTATGGGTAAGCATAAAGTGATCGGGGGTGGTTGTCTCTAATACTGTGTTAAGCCACACTTCCCATGGCAGCCATTTTGTGTTATGCCACATTCCCTCCGTGGCAGCCATTTTCTGAGTGGCACCCCCACAAGTTCTGAAAACTTATGAAACTTTCTTAAAACTTTCTGAGACCAATAAGAGTTGAAATCTTTCTGTTCTGTTCCATAGATCTATTACCTAACAGCATGACCTGAGGTTCTTTATTTGACTGTTTACTATGTTGCAGGCAACATGTTGCTGCCAACCTAGCTGTTTGAAAGCATGTCAAAGTGCAAGTAGATAAATAGGTACCGCTCCGGCAGGAAGGTTAATGGCGTTTCCATGCACTGCTCTGGTTTCGCCAGAAGCGGCTTAGTTATGCTGGCCACATGACCCAGAAAAACTGTCTGCAGACCAACATTGGCTCCCTCGGCCAGTAAAGCAAGATGAGCGCCGCAACCCGAGAGTCATTCACAACTGGACTTAACTGTCAGAGGTCCTTTACCTTTACCTTTTTATGTCGCAGGCAAGAGTTCAGTGCATATTCAGACTAGCACAAAGACAAGTTTTCAAATAACCTTCAGATTACTTGAAGGTTTGTTTACCACTCTTAATTTAGAAAATCCCAGAGAGGTGCAACAAACCTAATTCTGCACTGCTCAGGTGGCATCTCAAACTCTGTGTTCAGTACTGGGAGGCACACTTTTAAGGAGGGCACTGTCAAACTGGAACGTGTCCAGAGGAGAAAGATCAGGAAGGTGAAGGGTCAGGAAACCAAGTCCTCTGAGGAACTTTATGGTTGAAATGGCTGGGAGACATGATAGCAGTCTTCAAATATCTGAATGATATTTCATTCAGGAATTGGGCAGATGTTCTCTGTAGCTCAATAACACCTTTCTCTAAGCTGTCCCATCAGCCCCAACCAGCATAGCCAATAACAGAGATGCTGGGAGTAGTGGCCCAAAATACTTTGAGGGCACCACATTTGGAAAGGCTGCTCTGGTAGGCAAGGCTATATTGCTATTATAATTGTTTTATTCATGATTTGTTAATTACCGTATTTTTCTGTCTATAAGACGACCCCATGTATAAGACACTTCCTATTTTGGGGGACTCAGATTTAAGAAAATGAGGGGAGACATATCCGTGTATAAGACGTCCCCCTAATTTTTGGACATTATTTTTAGGGGGGAAACCTAGTCTTATACATGGAAAAATATGGTATTTTGTATTATTTATGCTGAGTTTGTTATTATGTTATTTATTGTTTGTAAGCCCTTTGGGATTCATTTGAATTAAAATCGGCATAGCATGACAACAAATCAATCAGGTATTGCTGGATTACAACACCCATCATTCCTGTCCATTGGCCATGATGTCTGGGGCTAGTGCGAGTCGAGGGCCACAGGTTCCCCATCCCTGCATTGCAGTAAGAACTGGCTGACAGTGAAACAAACTGTCCTTCACTGGAGGTATTTAAACAGAGGCTATATTATATGGCTGTAAGTCAAGACATGACTGAAGATCCTGCCTTGAGAATAGTTGATCGGACTAAATGACCTCTGAGATCCGTTCTACCTCTATGGTTTAAGCAACATGATTGTGTCATTGGATTCGTGGGAGTGGAGGCCCTTGGACTGCCATCCTGCCACCTGGTGCTTAAGATCACACCTAACAAGGCCACCAGGAGCAAAATCCCACTTAATACAACTTACTTCTGAAAAGATGGGAATAGGATTTCACTGCATTTCCTGCAGGATCCAACAGATGGTGATATTGCATAAAGAATACTTCTCCATCTATTAATGCTCCTACATGTAATGAAACACCCACTAATTTTGGAATTGTTATAATCATCCACAATAGTTTCTGGTTTGAATGAAACCATCATTCCAATGCATTAGCCAGAATTCAGTAGCCACACTCTCTGAGCCTCAGTCCCCACTTATAGGGAATAATATTGACCAACCTTACAAAGACGTTGTAATGATTACAACTAGATAAATGTGAGGGAAATGTGTATTACATACATACACTTTACAGGATGCGGTATAATCAACATTCTTCAGAATTAAATCAATCAAAATTTCAAAAAATAACTAAGTGCTATACTGTACAATTATAAAATCACCAATCACTATACAACAGAGGAAAAATGACTGCAAAACAATTTAAACTGAGGACAGAAGAGTAAAATCCAGAGAGCTACAACAGCATAAAGCAATAATATAATTTTAAAGGCCTGGGGAAATGAAAAGGGAAGTGCGGAAAATATAGTAAGGTATTATTTATTATTATTCATTGTAAACATTTTTATCCTGCCTTCAGATGAAAATGCTCACAGAGCAGTAGAGTGCACTGCAGAGCTTGCTTCAAGCCAGCACAGTTTGGGCCAGTTGGCAAGGCTCAGGAAACTGGGGGGAAAGGATGTCTCTTTGCGCGGATCTGCCCGCCTCGGCGTCCGACATCTTGAGCGGGCCGAGCTGTTTACTTTGCACAACGGAAAGCCCGCGCCAACGTCGCTTCCTCTTCCTGCTTTGCAGGCGCTGCAAGGGAAGCTCCGGAGGGAGGGCGAGACGCGAAGGGGCCGTCCGTGCCTGCCCCTCCCGTCCTCCGGCCAGCCCACCTAGCTCGGGTCGCGTTGGGAAGTCGCTGGGAGGAGGAGTCCAGCTGGCGGAGCGGGAATGAGGCCTCGCTCCTATCCAGAGAAAGGGGCAGGTCGCTTTGACACGGGTCTTCGGCAGCTGCCCCTATGAATCGGGAGCGGAGGTCGCTGCGGGACTCAAAGCCCACGGGGTAAGTTTGCAGGTCCCGGGTATCCTTGGCGTAGCTGGCAGGCAGAGGCCGCCGAATAAGCTGGCGGGTGGCGAAGCTCTTGAGTGTTTCGTAATTCCCTTTTAATCGGAGTTTTACTCGCTGTAGGATATTGATTTTCCGAAGCAGCCCTCCCACCTCGGGACATTACTTTCCCGTTGCTGTACAGAGGCGCGCACGGCATCTTTTGCTTTGGACCACTTGGATGCACTTCCAGCGCAAATGCAATCCATCCTCCGTCCTGCGTAGGCTTATTGCGCTGCGAGTTCCGAACGATTGCAGTGAAGCTTAGCTTCTATGTAAGTGTGGGCAGGGTTTTACTCTATGAAAGTTTCACGTGCATCTCGATGGGGGCTGGGGCTTCCTTCCAAGTAATATAACCAGTCCTATCGGCCAGGCATAAAATACGTGCATAAAACCCATACCTAAAGCTATGGTATATACATTAAATAAATAAATAGCAATAGTTCACCTATCTCTATATTTTTCCTCTTACTAGGGAATAAAATAGTTTGTAGAATGATTCTGCCACTCAGTTAAGTTTGAATTTTGTCTTATGTCTGAGAAACACAGGTCAACACAGGTTTTACATTTAGATTTTGCATCAACCCACATTTATAGCAGCTCTGCAGTGGGTGTCCAAAATTGTAAGTTCTTCTTGGACCAGCAACGACCAGCTCTGTATATTCCTTTCATATCTGCATTAGGCTGCTATTCTAAGGTTACCAGACACCCCTGTTTCCCGGGGACAGTCCCCAGATTTACAAATCAGTCTCCTGACAAAATCCCATCATTCTGACTCATTTCGGAGTGAAGTGTCCCCGGATTCACTGAAAAAAATCTGGTAACCTTATGCTATTCACCAGTGTGATAAAGACCACTTTGAGTACCCTGTGAGTGACCTTGTGGGCATGTCTGTGCAAGCTTTTTATGTTGGTATTGGGTGAATGCAAACCCCTTCCTAATCCCATAGTGCAATCTGGGAATCTCAATAGAAAAGAGAAAGGAGTGATACTAATGGGTGGAACTGTATCAGGAAGGAAGATCTTCTGTTCTCAGGAACTGCTTGCCTGCACCCCAGTTTTGCTCTAAATCTGGACTCTAATACAGAATTCTGCAAAACTTATATTGCAAGTTTCTAGCCCTTCTGATTTCTGGCAATAGTATCTGAAAATAGAGTGATGTGCAACAGGAGTAAATTTTGCAATCAAGGGTGTTTTTTAAAATAAAAATTTTATGATGCTCATAACTTATTCCTCAAAACACCTAATTTTCTACCACACTGCACCTGGCTTAGAATACAGTGGTACCTCCGGTTACAAACTTAATCCGTTCTGGAAGTTTGCAACCCAAAACTGCTCGTAACATGAGGTGCGCTTTCACTAATGGTGCCTCCTGCTGCTGCCGTGCTGCCGGCGCATGACTTCCACTCGCATCCCAGGGCAAAGTTCACAACAAGGGGCACCTACTTTTGGGTTAGCGGAGCTTGTAACCCGCAGCATTCGCAAGGAGGACGGTACGTAACATGAGGTTCCCCTGTACATGTGTCTGTTTTTTATCAAATAAGAATAGTGTTTTAGTTAAAATGAAGAGCTTCTTGGATGAACTTTCTGTATACCAACTTGCAAATTGTTTACTATACTGATGGTTACATGAGAAGGTGAGGTCATTGAATATGAAAGTGTTAAGGTCCTAGTAGTCCCATTAAGATGGCTGAACATGGATTTGCTGTGTACCTACATACATATGGAAGGGCATATGAAGCATTCTCCGGAGTAACATGGCTCATGTTGTCTCAAAGATTCTCTGTGTTTTTCTGTTTTCTTAATGATGAATAAATGCACAATTGGCTTTAATGGTATAGCAATCTGGAAGATATTTAGTGTGATACCATGTTAGTGTGTTTTTGCCATGCCACTTCCCTTTCCTCCTATTTTGCACATTTTCCCATGCCTTAGTAATTTTAATTACTTATTTTTTCCAGTTTAGACAATGAAGATAGCCAGACAAACAGGCCCTGCTACTTGGAACCTTGGATTGTGAATCTTCTGCTGGAGTACAAGGATTCTGAAACCAGAGAAGAGGGTCAACTTGGACATGTCCTGAGGGTATATTAATGTGACTTTTTAAGCAGTGATGAATGGGGAACTCTTAATTTATAAAATAAAATAAAATTCCATACTCCCCTTCCTACAAGGAGTTTAGAACAATGTCTCCATCCTCATTTTTCTCTTTACAACAATGCTGTGAGGCGGTGCTTCTCAAGCTATCTTGAAGTGTGACACAGAAGTGTCCAACCCAACCTGGGCTGTGGTGAAGTTACCACGGACCAGTAGCTGATGGTTCACAGACCTGCCCCAGTCCATGTACCACCACTTTGAGTGGTTCTGCTTTGAGGTTCATTAGGCAGAGTGAGTGAGAGAGAGAGAAAGACTGGCAGAAAGCTTCATAGCAGAGTGGGGATTTGAACCTGCGTGTCCCATGTCCTGGTTCAACACTCTTACACCACATTAATGTGGACATAATTGATGCTTCTGCTGCTCCTGAGGCAGTGGCTATATTCTGCCTTCTGAATCCAGAGGAGACCTTTTGCTTGAGCATAAGAGTTGCTTTATATTAGCACAGTCTCATGCATGCTTGCTCAGAAGCAAGTCCCTCTGTGTTTAATGGAGATTACCCCCAGGTAAATGAGCATAGGATTGCAGCCTATGTGCCTTATAGCCGGAGCTGCAGTGTTTAAGTTGGTTGATCAGTTAGATCAATTGCAATATTTTGATTCACTAAAATGGTGCCCCTGTTTAGTTGGGAAGCAGATTGAAGTCCCCCCCCCCCCCATTTTGTCTTTTAATACAAGTACTTGTAAAAATTGGAAGTCAGCACATACCAGCTTAGAAGAGAGTTTTTCTTCTTGTTAGGAGACTGATCTTTTTAAGATGATTCCTGTTGCAACAGGAGTATTCATCCTCTGAAAAATGGGAAGTCCCCTGCTCCCACAACTATTGCTTTTTTCTCATATGCAGATCTAAATTGCCATACTGTGGCTTTCAAAACTTTGTGGGTCTCCATATCTTCCTCATCCTGCCCCCGCTCCCCACAAAAATGAATGAAAGACTCTAGAGTGGCTTGGTCCCTATTTTTAATATGTGTGGGAAATACCTGACTGCTTTTCCTGCCTTATCTCCCAATTTATTGCTAGGTTCTAAATGAAACAAAGGCTCTAGATCATGATGAGCAGCTTCCAGCAGCTATTCTGTGCATCGCAGATGGGCATCATTATATCCAAGTGGATGTTACAGCCAAAGCTGTTCAGATGACAAAATGGTAATTTTTACATTTTATGTATGAACTACAGTGGTACCTTGGGTTAAGTACTTCATTCGTTCTGGAGGTTCGTTCTTAACCTGAAACTGTTCTTAACCTGAAGCACCACTTTAGCTAATGGGGTCTCCTGCTGCCGCTGCACTGGTGGAGCACGATTTCTGTTCCCATCCTGAAGCAAAATTCTTAACCTGAAGCATTATTTCTGGGTTAGTGGAGTCTGTAACCTGAAGCATATGTAACCTGAAGTACCACTCTACATTTATATCTCAGCTTTCCGTCAATAAGCTTAAGGTGGTGTACATGGTTCTCCTCAGTCTACATTTTATCCTCTGAACAACCCTGTGAGGTACCTTAGTCTGAGAGACAGTGAGTGGCCCAAAGTTGTCCAGTGAGCTTCCTGGGTGAGAGAAGATTTTAACCCAGGTCTCCCAGGTCCTAATCATCAAATTTGCCGGGGGGAAATTGGTGTTTGGGTAAGCAGTCTATTATAGGGAACATGATATATTGGTGGTTCCAAACTGCTCTCCACCCTTGTTTCTATCTTGCTGAGCTTGTGGCAAGCACTTAAGAAAAATGGAAATGTTTTGAGGGCCTGTCACACAGCCTTTAAAAGCAAACAAACTGACTAGTCTAAAATTAAAATAATATTCAAACAAAAAAATAAAAAGTATTAAAATAAGCAAGGGAGACTTTGGGGAGATTGATTACAGTGTTTTAATGATATGAATTTTGAAGATAATTATTTTATACTAAGCGGCCCACTACAATGCATAATTCTTAAGAAAAACTAATTAAAATGGTCTCATACTTCTCTTCGTTGTGCTGATGTGGATACATTGCCAGTTCAAATCACTAATCAGTTGTTTTATGGAGGTCAGTGACTTCATCGTCCAGTGTTAAAGCAACATCTCTTTGGTGGCCCAAGTGACTGGATTCTTTCACTAAATTGTGCAAGATTCTTTCTCCCCCCACTCCCACCCCCGGTTGAAGGATTCCAAAAGGCTACTGTGTGAATCAGCACACACTCCACTTTTCCCTTGTCCCATCATAGCTTCCACAAACCAGAGGCTTAAGGCATAAAGCTGTATCCTCTGTCAGTCCTGATCAGTAGCTAATCCTTAGTTTAGCTAGCTTTTAAATTAACAGTGCCATGGGCCCTGCTGCAATAGATTTCTGAGAGGCATAGGTAGTGGTGACTTTCCTTGCTTTGGTTAGAGAACCTTGCTATGGTTCCTTGTGTTTTTCATTTTTATTACCGCTTCGGGGTTTTAAACCACTTTTAGGCTTTTTCTTAGAATTATGTGGTGTATAAATTTTATGAAACATGTACATTTTGTACATGCATGTACAAAAGCTAGCACATTAGCAATCTGCATACCATTCTGTGCCAAGCAATCTAAAATTCTGTGTTACAAAATCTACCAGAAGTCTCATAACACAAGAATGCCATTTTAAAAATTAACTTTAGACCTTTCATGCATTCTTCACTTTTTAAGACACACAAGAGAGCCTATGGTAGACAACCAGTTGTTAATTTCTATTTGCAGAGTAAATTCCATAATATTTTAGGTCCTGCATACATAATTACTCTATTCACTCTGAGACAGTGTAAGTTCTGTTCTTAGAATAATTTTTGCAAACCAATATGTGCACATTTGCATTTGCACACTGTTGGCAAACTTCATTCTGCACTTTCCACATGGGCTTTTGTAGAACTTGAAAGATCTCCCCACCCCGCCCCCTGAGCAATGTAGTGTGAGGAGGGAGCGGCGTAGGGGTGAGTGATGAGCAATATGTATTCCTAGCTAAAGGAAAGTAAGGACTAAAGAATCCGGGTCACACAGAGCACACAAGCACACTACTTGCATGATTATATTATTTTACTGTGTTTTGATGTAAACTACCTGCAGCCTTTGAATGATGATGTACAAGTATTTAAAAATAAATATATTCTCGAAACATATCTTTACTGTTATCTACAGTATTTGTTTTTGGATGTCCCTTTTTTAACAACGGAAGCTGAAAGTTTCAGTATTCTGAGGAAATGAATGGATTCTTCCAAATTTTGCTTGGAATTGCAGCCTTTTAGACAATGTGGCAAACTATTGGGCATGGCTATCACGAGAGGCAATACATCTTTCTTTCTTTCTTTTTTTTTAGTGCTCTACCCCAGTCTGGATTTTCCAGTATTGTTGGCCAGTTCATCGTCCTGCAGAATTTTAGGGTTTGTTTTAAAGAAGAAGCTAAAGTGGTAAGGCACATGAATATTTATTATTTAATTTATTATTGTTTATTCCCCACACATCTGGCTGGGTTTCCCCAACCACTCTGGGCGGCTTACAACATATCTAAAAACATAAAAAAACCAATCCATAAAAAACTGCATTGCCACCCTCTCCCAGTTATCTACAGGTTGGTCCTAACCATGCTTAGCTGAACCTGGGCAGAATCCTCCCTAAAGTCGAGATTGCGATTATACTGAGTTTCTTACAGTGGCAAGGAGTCTTAACTGTTTAAAACTGAACGTGACTGAATCTTTGCACTCAGTGCAACCAGTGAGCACAGAGACACTGAAGCCTTACGGCTTGTGTGTATTCTCACACCACACTTTTGGCTCACATGCATTCACCCAGACGCCTCTAAAGGACTGTTGGTTTTAGGAAAGTCTGCTGCCTACCATGGGATTATGCCACTGAGGTAATAGGAAGCTGGGCCAGTAGGATACCAAATTATTAGAGAATTTACCGTATTTTTCTGTGTATAAGACTATGCTTTTTTGCTTTTTAAAAAAGGCAAAAATTGGGTGTTGTCTTATATGTGGATAGTGAATGCAGAGGCAGGATGTGCGATTAATGGCAGCAGCAAGCAGGAGATTGGCAGCGGCGATTTGGCGGGTGATTGGTGGCTGCAGCAAGGCCTGCTGGTGATTGGCTGTGGCAATTGGGCCGGTGATTGGTGGCTGTGGCAAGTGGGCGGATGGGCTGTTGGTGGTGTCAAGTGGGCAGACAATTGGCGACTGCGGTGAGGTGTGCGATCAGCAGTGGCTGTGTTGTGTGATCGACAGTGGTGGGCAGGTGGGTGAACGAATGGGGGAAGTGACTTCCCCCACCTCACCAAAAAGCTAAACAACTTAATTTCTTAATTTTGGGTTAAAAAAACAGGGGTTGTCTTATATATGGGGGCGTCTTATACATGGAAAAATATGGTATTTCCCCATATTTCTTCAGTGATGTACATTTCTAGCATCTTTTGCCATCTTTGTTGGAATTAATTCACTTTATTTTCTTTACTGGTGATCAGTAAAATTTGCAGAATTTGGCAGCCAGCTTGCTCACCAGAGCAAGACGGTTTGAGCATATTACACTGATTCTGGCCCAACTGCCCTGGCTGCCAATTAGTTTCCTTCCCAATTCAAAGTGGTGGTTTTGACCTATAAAGCCTTAAACGGCTCAGGACCACAGTACCTCAAGGACTGCCTCTCCCCATATAAACAAACCTGGATTCTGTGATCCTCCTCTTTCTTTGTGTGCCTCCCCAACCAGAGGTCTGGAGGGTGGCAACACAAGAACAGGGCCTTTTCTGCAGTGGCTCCCCATTTGTGGGATGCTCTGCTTAGGGAGGTTTCAGCTAACACCTTTATTACACCCCTTTAGGCACCAGGTGAAAACGCTCCTCTTCAACCAGACCTTGGGCTGATTAACATCTTATACTCTCTTTTAAATGTGTTTGTGGGAGCTGGTGGGGGGGGCATGAGGGATATTGGTTTGTTGGGGGGCAGGGTTTGGTTGTTATTTTTATTATGTATTTTGTGTTTTTATAGTGCATTTGTATGTTGTGTAATAAAATAATAAATAAATAAAATGAAACACCTACCATTAATCAGTTAAAATCTATGTATAGTAATTGGATTGCAGCCTCAGTTTTCTTTACCAAAATTGCCTTTGTTTCCTCTGACCAGACCTATGGTGAAAAAAAATGTCGTTGACATCACCTCAGGCTCAATTATGAGCCTAGAAAGCAGGTGCTTTAGAAAGAAGTAGCCATATTTACGCGAATCTAATACACTATCGAATCTAATGTGCACCTCAATTTTCAAAACCTTGAAACCAAAAAAGTATTTGCTGGCGATTGAAAATGTGCCATCAAATCAAATGTGCATCCTAATTTTGCAAAAAAAATGTGCACATTACATTCCAGTAAATACGGTACTTAGAATCAGGTGCAGCTGCATTGCCTCACATAAATTGGCGGGAAAACATGTGAAGGCCTCAGCCAGCCTCCACAGGTTGGCTTGTATTTTATCTGTGGTATTAGGGTTCATCTGCTCCTCAGAAGTTCTGCTAGGATAATAGGGTGTGACTCTTGAGTTGGTTGACTTTTCTCCTGACACAGAAGGCTGTCTGGCACAAATCTTTGTCTGATTTGAGTTTGTCAGCATTCTGAGTGTCTGCCATCTTTAAGGCAGAAAAAGTATCATTGTGAGGTGACTTCTCCCCACCTCCTTTAAAAAAATTGATACAGCATTATAGTCTTGCGAAAGCACACTCTCTTAAGGTGAGTTTGTGAGTAGTTACGTCCTGAAAATGGGGGCAGTTGTTGTGAAGCATGTTTCCAATCTCCCTCTGGCCCTGAAGATGGTGTTTTTTTGTTGTTGTTTTCTGTGACTGCAATTTATTTTCAAAGTTTTAAATGCTGAACCTGAAGATGGTGTTGAACATGTCACTATATTTCAGCCTAACCCACCTCATGAGGTTATTGAAAACTTAAATGATACTTGTTAAAGGAAAGGCAAGTCTTTATCTTAATAACTGGGAACTCATTATTTATTTACTTATCATTATCATTTTGTGGGTAGATAATTTTTTCTAGCCTAAGTTTCTTGTGAAAAGGCCACATTTATCCCATGAACCTGAGGGGCAAAGCTAACATGTGAAGGATCCTTTATTGTCCCAAGTGGTATTTTGTTGGCACAGCTTATATGGGACACAGGTTGGTCTTGAGCAGCTGACATGGACAGTTACATTGTCCCGAAGCAAGTCTATGTTGGCTGGAGAGATCAAGGAGACATTTGCATTTTGTAATTCCCCCCCCACTTCCCAACAAATCTTACGCTTACTAATATTAATGGACTGAAGGCTGTCTTCTTTTCCTCTCATCTCTCATTCTCTATTATGCTGTGGGAGCATAATATGATTAAATTTAGGGAAAGCCAAGAAGGGGGCTTCTGGATTTTGTTAAAGGCCCTGCTTATCTGTTCTCTCCACATCCCACCGCTCCCTGCATATCATTCAAACAGATGTGCTAACTCTAGGGGTTTATGTGTCTTCGGCCCCCTCAGTCTTTGTTGGAAAGGGGTTGGTTCCCCTTGATGTTGAGGGGCTCCAGCGTGCGTCATGCATGCACGTCACATGCATTATGCATCATGTGTCGCAGCTTCAGTGGCCAAAGTGCTCGACCTCCTGTAGATGGTGCAATGTCACACATGATGCACACTGGGCCCCCTCAGTCTTGGGGGCAACTTGGCACCTCTGCATTCAAGTAATAATTACCGTATTTTTCGCCCTATAGGACTCACTTTTTCCCCTCCAAAAATGAAGGGGAAATCTGTGTGTGTCCTGGGGGGTGAATACAGGCTTTCGCTGAAGCTTGGAGAGCGAGAGGGGTCAGTGCGCACCGACCCCTCTCGCTCTCCAGGCTTCAGGAAGCTATCAGCAAGCCTGGGGAGCCCGCGGGAGTTCCCGCAGGGCTCCCTACGCTGCGGATAGCAGCCTGCCGCTCGCCGCGCGAGGGCGCCCTGAAGCAGAGCGCCCCGCGTGCCGGGCAGACATCTGCAGCGTGGGGAGCCCTCGTGGATAGCAGCCTGCTGCCCAGCGCGCGGGGCGCCCTGAAGCAGAGCACCCCACGCGCCGGGCAGACATCAGCCAGCCCCACAAGCTCGGGGGACAGTGGGGAGGCGCAGCACCGCCATACTGCTGTTCCTCGACCTGGTTTGGAGGCTGGTGCTGGGGAGAAGCGCGCTTCTCCCCAGCGCCAGCCCCACAAGCTCGGGGGACAGTGGGGAGGCGCAGCGCCGCCATACCGCTGTTCCCCGACCTGGTTTGGTTTCCCCAACCTGGTTTTGGGGGGGAAATAAAGGGGAAATTTTTTCCTTTATCCCCCCCCCCAAAAAAAACTAGGTGCGTCCTATGGGATGAAAAATACGGTAAATCAAATTTGGGAACATGTGTTGCCTTATGTTGGACTGAATACTCATCCAGGCACAAGATACCTAATTCTGCCTTTCCTTCACTTTCAGGAGGATTGCCGATTTTACCTGGTACTTGATTGTTTCCGAGTGATGCCCATGAAGCGGAGGGAACGGAGGCAGCAAGACTGGTGAGACTTTCTCTGGGCTTTGTTATGGGCTTGATGTGTGAATTTGCATGGAAGAAGGTTGGCTAGAAAATGCTTAGATGAGTCTTTATATGAGTCTGCTTGAATTTGAATCACATTTTACTTAAGCTTGGTAAATTACACTGGGCAGAATGAATTGGTATGTGTCCTTCCCCAACAGTCTTATTTTATTAGAGCCTTACTACCTGTGATGTGAATGAGGTGGTTAGCAATCATGTTGTGGCTTTTAAAAATTTAAGTGCCAACACAGAGGTGCATGTATGGTTTTATCTCAGAAACTCCAGGTATGGTGAGGTGTATGGTGTGGGAAGGTTCAAATCTTCTACTCCCAGCCACAATTTAAATGAAAATAGCCTCTGCTGCATACCAATTTATATTTGGGGAAAATGTTTTCATTAGCGTCCTGTGTAGTTAGGCTCTTACCTCTTTTAGTTCAGTGCTGTAGCTTTCTCAAATTGTCAAAGAAGGGGATTTGGAAAGATGACAGGCAGTGTACCCTGGAGGCAGCCATTCATTTTTGAGAGAATTGCTACTTAGTGATGTTTTTGTTACTGGAAATTGAAGCTGCAAATTGGTTGTTTTTAAAAATGAAAATAATAATAATTCTCCAAGTGGCTTTGGTAACTTTTGATGGCCTTGGGATCTACCATATTCAGAAACTAAGAGTATTCTGTAATTTTTCGTATGATCGGTCAGGTTTCGAAATCCATTCTTTAATCCATTTGTTCTTCTGCTCTGAGAAGCTTAAGTGGTAACTTTGGACTATGGTGAAAAGCTGGGAATGCTAAGATGTCATTTTTTTATAGCAACCGGGAGCCCTCAGTACTGGAGAAGATAAAGGAACTGTGGCAGTAAGTACATGGTCCAACAGTTGTTTCTTCATGCTTAATATGTGAGTTAGCTTAAGATAGCAGTGGAAATATTCTATGTGGCTTACCAAAACACGTTTCAGGTTCTGTTTTGCACATATTAGTAAGGTTTTTGTTTTAGAACAGTCAGAGCTCAAAACTTCAGGTTCTCAGTACAGAAAGGGCTATTGTGAAGATAACATGGAATAACCTTCATGGACACTACTCTGAACTCCTTGGAGGAAGGATAGTGCAATGAACAGCAAAATATATTACTGGAATTGATCAATAGTTCTGTATGTACAGACAATAACTTTTCACTAGATGATGATATAGACTCTACTATATAGGAATCGTCCATAGTCCACACATCAGTTTTTCTTTCTCTTGTTTCAAATGCCAAATTTTGCAGTAGAACATGTTTGTAAGGAAAATTATTAGGAAGCTAATAGTCCCTTAACTGAGATATTTACTTTCTTGTAATCAATCCAGAAGTAGAGAAAGAATGAGCTGTTCAGAAAGAAGGAGGGATTTACTGTACTAGCCATTTCTAAGATGTCATAACAAGTATTTTGGAATAGGGATGTGCTAAAATGTCATCCTTAGAGTGGATCAAACTGGGTCAGATAAAATCAATTAACAGCAAAATTTGATTCAGACATAAAAAGGAGGTTGTTTGAAGGTTTTGCAAACCCATTACCATTCTTAACTCTAGGTTCTATTTTGTTTGTGTCTTTCAGGAAAAGCCTTGCTCTCCAGCCCTGGTCCAGCTCAGGTATTGTATAATGAGCATTGGACGTTTCTAAAGGGAAATCTTAGTGTAACATAATAGAAGGGGCTGGTTGGTATAAGATTAATTAAGTCTCCATATCATACTTGCATCATGCAGTACTGCAAGCCCACAACCTATGTGGAACTGCACATAAATGACAAAACTCATACAGCCAGGAAGACCTGTAAGAAGCCATTAAAAAACCAAGTTTAAAAAACCTCTTCCCCTTGCTTCCGGACCACTTTTCAGATCAACTCCCATCACTCTCAGACCACCCCCACTTGCTCAGTCAACCTTCCCCACACATTCCAGATGGCTTTTGCTCACTTTCAGGTCACTTTTCCCTTGCTCTCCATGCAATTGCTAGACCCTTTCTCACTCTGATTCTCTGTAGGTGCCCAAACACTCTCCCAGGTGACTGCAATGGCAGATGGGATTGCCAACTGTTGTTTCTCTACCACGTTTTGATTTAACCCTATTTTTCCTGTGGTTTTCTGATTGATTTATTTATTTTTTGGTCACCCGCATAAGGTTGTGATTGCATAAGTAAAGTGAGTGTAAGTTTCAGGCTAACTGTAAGTGGTTTTTCTGTCCCTTATTGCCTTAACAGAGAATTGATGGGTGTTTGCATTGCATAGCTCTGTGTCACTTTTATTTATTCCTAAGATTTCTTTCTTTCCCTTTACCAGATTCCAGGGCAGGTTACAACAATATAATACACAATTATAAAACAAATAAAAACATTACAGTTCTAAGAATGGGTAAAACTGTTTTAGCCAGATTAGTATACATTCAACAAAAAGGTGGATTTCACTAAACAAAATCCCTTAACTGTCAGTGGACAACAGTGCATCTGGGCCACTTACAGCAGAGGACAAATATTTTGTAATCTGCTTTTAGATAGCAAGATTACATCCTGATTTATGTGTTTTGCTGACAGCAGAAATTTTCACCTTGTTATTGCCGGAATATGTTTACCTTGGATCAAATTACAAAAAGACTGATGCAAGCATATTTCTGACTAACTTTTAAAATTGGCCTAGTGTTGTAGGCATCTGTTTCATTTTCATTTAGCTCTAATACGAAATGTTATGGGACTCTTGTTCCAAAGCTAACACCCTATTTTACTGTGCACATTTCCTTTTCCTGTAAAGAGCCATCATCTGTTTCTGAAGTACTGCAGGAGATAAAGCAGGATCGACTCAGTACTTTAAAAGAAAATGCCAAGGATTGTCTCAGTTTATTGAACCCCAGCAAGCTGTTGGATTCTGAGCAGTTGGCTGTATATCCTGACACCAAATGGCAGATGGAACGCAAGCAAGATAAGGTCTGTTCTCTGTTCTGCCTGTGACATCTCAACTGAATATCACAGGGATGGGGTGTGTGGGTGTGATGGTTGAATGGGTAGATAGATGATGGAAGAATAAGGAATAAAAAATACAGATCAAAACTGATAAAACCTTCATCCCTGAAAGTAAAGCAGATGTCAGGTTTTTTTATTTCTCAAATCAGTGGATCTGGTAGAATTTCCATACTGGCAGTAAATGGCTGAGATTTGCTCACCAGGGTCCCTTATTTTCTATTTTATTGGACAGTTATGTGATTGGTAAGATTTATTGGCCTGTTAAGCACTGGCTGGGTCTGCGTGGATCTGTTGTGCTATGCAGGGAAGCAGAAGTGGAGTAACAATTCTGATTTCATGTTCACCAGAATGTCTTTGCCATCCCAGCCAACTTGTTGATGATCAGTGCAGAAAATGAAGCATTACTTCACAAGTCCTACATACCAAGTGAGTGCCAGAGTGCTGGATGAAAAATGACCTTAGTTAAGGATGGGGCCTTCCTTACGCTGTAAGCTCCAGGCAGCATGTTCAATAGCTAGGGGTTGTGAGAACTGTAACTGAGTATTCAGAGTGCTCCCCATTCTTGCTCTAGCCTATGAATTTGCCAAATTACTTTATTATGAAGCAGTTCTGTTTATTTTAGAATATCAAGTGTCCCTAGAACTTCATAACTAAGTGCCATCATTTTAATGGCAATCTATAAGGACTGACAAAGCTTAAGTATGTTTGAGAGACCAAGGTTGAGTTTTTGTGGACAGAGGATTCTGTGACCACAACCAGGAACTACATTTTAATACCCAAGCTACTGTAGAAGGGAGAGTGCAAGGTCTGGCTGTTTTTATTGTCCACCACTGCTGTTTTTTTGCGCAGAATCTCATAGATCTTATAATCTTGCTACCATTAAAATGATCGTTATGAATTAAGGGTGAGGGCTGCTGTGAGCTGAGGTGGTGCATTTGTCAGATAAGAAGAACTGAATCTGGCCCACCCTCCACAGGCCAGGTGGACAGGCTACCAATCCCCTGGCATCTTATGATGTCAGGTGATTCAAAGTTCAAGTTTCACAGTACTAAGATCACATATAAGCCTCTGCCTGCTCCCTTTTAAAGAGAAAGTAAGAGCTTTTGGTGTCTGGTGGTTTTTTCTTCCTTGCTTCATTTTAAAGACTAGTCAAAGTGTTAAGATCGGAGGTAAGAGAAATGCTGCCTAGTCTTTCACGGTCTTGTTTCCTTGGTAGGTGAAGACACCTCTTCGTCCAGCCCTTTGGGGAGGGGTAAAGTGTAATGGGGATGGAAAAGTGCTTTTGCTTGCTGCTTCTGCCTGGTTGGTTTGGTTGTTGTGATATTTATGGTGATTTTCATTCCATTTTTTTACTGATGGTGTTAATTTTTTAATGGCTGGTTCTAATACATGTCTTTTTGGGGGAGTCCGTGCTAAAAATCAGATTGTCCTTTATCTTACAGAGCCCTCTCAAGCTATTCTTGAGAGTACTCAAGATGATGAGCAAAGTACTGTATCTTTTTTCAGTGGTGAGTAGCAGTAGTTGTCTCTCTGCCTGCAAGGCCACAAAAGCGATGTATGGCTTTTCTGTTGACACAAGTGCAGCTTTCTACTTAAGGGGATATCACATTATCTAAAAGACACCTTGGTCCACAACTGAGCTCTCAAAGTCTAGAAGACTACAGTGGTACCTCAGGTTAAGTACTTAATTCGTTCCGGAGGTCCGTACTTAACCTGACACTATTCTTAACCTGAAGCACCACTTTAGCTAATGGGGCCTTCCGCTGCTGCTGCGCCGCCGGAGCACGACTTCTGTTCTCATCCTGAAGCAAAGTTCTTAACCTGGAGCACTATTTCTGGGTTAACGGAGTCTGTAACCTGAAGCGTATGTAACCTGAAGCGTATGTAACCTGAGGTACCACTGTACAGTGGTGCCTCGCAAGACGAAATTAATCCGTTCCGCGAGTCTCTTCGTCTAGCGTTTTTTTCGTCTTGCGAAGCAAGCCCATTGACGGCTTAGCGGATTAGCGCTATTAGCGGCTTTTAGCGGCTTATCGGCTTAGCGGATAAGCAGATAAGCGGCTTAGCGGCTTAGAAAAAGGGGGGGGGAAAGGAAAAAAACCCCGCAGGAACTCGCAAGACATTTTCGTTTTGCGATGCAAGCCCATAGGAAATTCGTTTTGCGAAGCACCTCCAAAACGGAAAACCCTTTCGTCTAGCGGGTTTTCCGTCTTGCGAGGCATTCGTCTTGCGGGGCACCACTGTATTATGAAATCAGTAGTTTTACAGGTAATGGTTGCTTGTCTGTATCCAAAGCTCCTACTGAGCAGCATCTCAATAATAGTCATAGGAAGTTGAATTTCATTTGGTGCCCAACTTTGTAAGCCAAGAGTGGAAACCTCTTTCTGCCTGAGTATCGCATTCCCTAGTGGGCAGTCTTCTGGGTGCCACATGCCAGTGGTTGGCAGGGCAATGGGTGTAGGGAGTTATTGTTTGTTACTATGGTATTTTTTGTGTTTTTATACTGTAAACCATCCTGTGATCCTTGGATGAAGGGTGGTATATTATTATTATTATTATTATTATTATTATTATTATTATTCACCAAACTAATAAATCTGCTAAGACCTTGAAATGCTGCAGCAAGTGCCCTTGACTCAGTTACAAGGAAAGCTGACAAATGTGAAGTTCACTTGCTTATGCTTCTTAATCTATCTAATGAGGTCTGGATAGTGGTGGTTGAGAGCCATGTGCTCTGTAATCTCTTCAAAACCTGACAATATTCATGCTTCATACCCATTTACTGTAGGCTCAGATACATCTGGTGGCTTGCTTTGCTATTAGATTTGGGGATGAAACCTTATAAGGACTAAGGAGCACATTGATAACTACAGATGTGCAGTTCTCCAGTATAGCATGAAATTTTTAAAATAGGTGTTATTTGACAGGGAAAAAACATTTGTGACCGTGGATGGCTGAATGTAGTCTCATATGCGGCCAGGGAGTCTTGAAAGGATGTGGAGATAAGATATCAAATGCCACCCCCCAAGCTACAATGCTGTGCATGTGGATCAAAGCTATTCCATAAGCATTAGTAGATGTAACGTCAGAACCTCTGCTTTTATTTTTCCACTAAACTAATTTCTGAAAACCTGCTCTGCAGATGGTATTTTGAATGATCCTGAACTTACTTTGAGGGCAGACCATGCTCCACCTTAACACAGCTTGGGAGGGGAGAGGGTAGTTCTGTCCTACTTTGGTTACACCGGCTGCCTTCTTGGAAGAGAGAATTTCTAGAATTGTTTGAATGTCCAGAGCTCTTTCCCATTACTTTAACCTGACCTCAGGGTTGCCTGCACCTTTAAGAGGCCTATTTGCAGGGAAACAATTGATTGCACTCTTTTTTTTTGGCAGCTGAATCTGAAAGCCCAGATGGTTCCTTAGAAAACCCTTGGGATGAAATTCCAGGAATGACTCTGTCCACCTCCAGTGGTGAGTATTTATGTTGTTGTCCTACTGCCTGTGAAGAAAGTTGTTCTGTTTCTCTTTGTACCAGGTATTTGCATCAGTGGATATTTCTTTTGGCCTTGATAGTAAAGATGAAGTATAATTGGAATTTTCAGCATGAAAGAAAGTCAGACTCTTGTCTTGAAGAAATCAAATACAAATGACACAAGAAGTTAAGTGTTGATGTTTTTAATTGATATTTTGATTTATTTAAAAAATTGTAGTTTAGGCTGCTAAACGTTTCTGTGATTCAGTGTTCTCAAGGTATCAAAAATTAAACTTTTATTTATTTTGCTCCTTTCTTGCTTTCAAAATAATGAGGTTTGGGCACTATCCAGCTAAAGTTAAGTGATGTAAGTCATTTATTTTAGAAATCAATGGAACCTAGATATTCTTAACTTTGGGTGGATTATGATGTCTGAAAATTATATTCTCAATTTTTTTTGAAGAGATACTTGGAAAATGACATGTATACTTAATTCACAGCGAAGCAAAAACATTACTTAGTAGTGCAAGTATGTCCATCTTGAGTTTCTACTAGAAACTGGCAGCCGGAATAATCTGATTTTGTTGCAGCCACACTTGCTGTCTTTAAATATCTTAGGTGTTAACTGGTGGTTGGGTTTGCTTGTTTTTTACATTCTGGTTGGAAACAGTGGCTAAATTGGGCCGGTCTCTTCCATGCTTCAACACTTTCTCCTTCCCAGTGCTACTTTTCTAGAAACCCTAGAGGGCTGCTGCCAGTAAGTGTAGACAATAGTGAACTAGAAGTCAGCAAATATGTCCTCTCTTTTCCGCTTCAAAATATGGCAACTCTACCATGAGCATATCCCTTGTTCTCTTAGAGTAGCAATGGTGCCCACCTGAGAGGTGCTGGAACTGAGTTCCTGTGAGTTCCCTCTGAAAAAAGCCCTGCCAACACCATAGTTCACTTCACCATCTTTCTACTTTGTAAGATGAGACACAAAGGGCTTTTTACCCATCTCCTACAGTGTGAATAGCAATTTGCAGAAGCTTTCCTTTACTATGCACCTCTGCTGTTCATGCCATTTGCTTATGCCATTGCTCTTGCATTATAAGGAAGTGGGCATTGCCAAAGCCTCTGACTCTGTTCATATTGAGGGTGAGAGAGTTAAATTTGTCTGTGTCTTGGGCCCAAATCTAAAATAATGAAGGAGGTTATGTTCCAATCTAAATTCTGTTATTAAAGTGCCTGTGTCGGGCTTAAGTTTTGATTGAGCTGGAAAAGGAAACCACCACATTCTTCTTTGAAGCTGCTATAAGCCTCATTTGAGTGTTTTTTTTCTCCAGTGAGACAAACAGCAACTAGGGAGTTGGAAGCTAGATTGAGATAATGGGATAGGCAGGAAAGACTCAACCCCCCACCCCCGGCCTGTTGTTACTTGAATCAAAATGTGAACTCTTTGTGCTGCTTTAAAGGAAACGCACACACAAAGAGAGATATCACTCACTGATCTCTTGCATCACACCCCATTTGGCTCATGCTTTGAATTAGACAAGTCAGTGGGTAAAGTGTTACAGGGAAAAATGGGAAATTGGTTGCTGACCAGATGTGTAAAACCTACCTGTGGGCTAGGGCATGTTGAATTTTTCAACTTTCAAATTCCAAAAATGAGGGGTGCTAAAAAGTTGTAACATGATTTGGGAATTCAAAAAAAATTACTTTGGTTAAATAAATATAATTTTGTTTTGCTTGGTAATTAAAATGTGTGGAAAAGTGCATAGAAATCATTAGAAATTATTGCCAAGTATTTGCAGTTATACAATATATTTAATACATATTTTATATTACCTGACACTTTCAGAAGGTTAAACATCTTTTGTGTTTTCCAAGAGTTTATTTGCTTCTAAATCAAATGTAGACTTTGTAAGCTAAATGTCTAATCACAAAAATAGCAGATTTGAATTCCTCACATCCAAAAGCATATTTTTAAGATTCCCCCCAAATGAAGAAATTTGCAAAAATTAAATTTTACCCACTAAGATGACATGCTCTACTGTGGCACTAAGCTCAAATTATTTATATTATAGTTGTCCTCCTGTCATGGCCTATTTGGAGCCTACATTGTCATCTAGCCAGTCAAAATCTCTTACAAATCAGGTTCACGTCCCTGTTCCTGTCCCCTTGAAATGGCAGAATTACCCACATGCAAATAGCCTTCAGAATATTGTGTAATTCTTGGATATATTTGCAAGTAGCTGTGTATATTTTATGTTGACTTGACTTTCACAGCCATTCTTTTTGATATCATTTGTACCAGGTTCACAGTAGCCTGCTTGTTTTCTTATATGACTTAAAAGTAGTTGTGTGTTTCCATTTTTGCTTTGGCAGACACATCTGGTATATCACACAGCCTCCCCTGCGCACAGCAGGTGCTCATGGCTAATACTGCCGGGGAAGAAGAGACTCCATGCTCCAACAGCTGCACCCCAGATTTACTGGAACCTCGTGTTCATATGTCCCACTGTAGCTCTGGCCAGGATGCGCCAAAAGAGACTGTGTCCCCATCACTACTTCCTTTTCACAGCAGTACATCTCCCAAGGAATCTGCCAGTCAAAAATCCAGCTCTGCTGCATTGATCACTGCACGTAGTGTCAGCAAAACTGCAAATACAGATGAAACCATTCCCTGTGGCCCATCACTGAGGAATTCACATTCTCACACTAATATGTGCCTTCGCTCTTCTGTCCATTCCCCAATTCAGAGAAATATCTCTCTTGGGTCCTTGTCTGAAAATACAGAGGAAGATCATATGGCCCATTTGCAGAGGGATCAGACTTCGGTGAGAAGATCTGGGGAGAAATTTCTGGACATAAGCAGGACATGTGTGGCAGCTAAAAGGAAACAAATGACTCTAGATGAGGAGCCTACTGAGACTTTCTCTGGTCCCACATGTACCAGTCTGAAGGCCCTAGGGCAGCATACTACCACGGCCTTTCCAGAATCCAGTAATATGGAATTGGTAGTTATGAACATGTCCAAAAAGAGCCGGATAAAGGAGATGCAAGTTCAACAGCATCAGGTATCAGCCCAATTTAGATGCACAGAGGGAGTCCTGGGAAAGGGAAGGGAGCCAGGAGCCTCAAAAGTCATCACTAGGCCAGAAGAACAGCTTGGAGTTCAACAGCTGGTAAATCTGATCTGGGTGAACAATGATGGTAAAAACCCTTTGAAACACTGGTTTATAGCCAGGATTCTCATAGTGTGAGTAGGTGCTCCCTGACAACTGTTTGAGAAAGCCTGGTTTCTTCTTTGCCCCCACTCCAAATATTGTATTTATGTTTGATTCTACCAATAGGCAGAGTGTAGAGTTTTATATTCACTTGTGCAACATGAATGACTTTTCCTCACCAGTTGTGTGGCCTCATGGCTTGAAATCCCTGTCTCTTCCCTTCTTCCCATCCTCCCTGCAGAGAGTGGTTTGGGAAAGAAGTAGCCTGTAAATCTCAAAAGACAGAGCAAGGTAGCAAACCTGACTTCAAATTCACAAATCTGCTTCTGTTCCTTCCTGCAGGAGTGTGTGAGAGGAGCCCCTTTTCATTTTATGTATATGCCACCAACATCTGAACTCTGCTCCCAAGTGCACTCTACAAGGTTAGTGTATTTCCAAGCTAGTAATACTTGAAGTGATATGGGAGACAGAGGGATTGCTCTGCATAGAGTCCAAAGGAACTGTGCCTACTGCAGGAACAGGAGAGAAATAACTGGGAGAAGGTAAAAGTAATTGTTCAATGACTGCTGCCTTCCATAAGATCTTGTTAATGATATACCGGTATTTTTATTTTGAGGAATATGACACATCAGGCAAGAATGATCTGCTTATCCACCATCCTATGATCCTATTTTCACATTGCTTCCTGTTTTTGTTTTTGTTTTGCAGGATCTCAAGAGCATTGCTGGCATGGGCATCCTGGGTTTTCAACAGCACACAGAAATGATAGTCTTTGCTGAAGTTCCTTGTTCTTCGCTGAAGTTCCTTGTTCTTCTCAGGTTGGATTTATCTAGTCACCTTTGCCATATTATAATGATTAGTACCTTACATATTAAAATAAAATTTTGAAAACAAGTGTTTAGTATTTTAACCTTTAAAGGTTTTAACCTTTAAAGCCCTATACGGCCTAGGACCCTCGTACCTATGGGACCGCTTCTCCTGGTATGTCCCACAGAGGAACTTACGGTCTTCAAATAAAAACATCCTGAAGGTCCCAGGCCACAGAGAGGTTAGGCTGGCCTCAACTAGAGCCAGGGCTTTTTCGGCTGCGGCTCCAATCTGGTGGAACGCTCTGTCACAAGAGACTAGGGCCCTGCAGGACTTGACATCTTTCCGAAGGGCCTGCAAGACAGAGCTGTTCCACCAGGCCTTTGGTCAGGGTGCAGCCTGACTCCCTCCTTTGGCAGTCTTTACAGAACTTTAGCCTATGGTTGCCATCAATTTGATTTTAATTAATTTTATAATGTTTTTAGAATGTTGCACTATTTTATTGTTATTAGCCGCCCTGAGCCCGGCTTCAGCTGGAGAGGGAGGGATATAAATAAAATTTGTTATTATTATTATTATTATGAGTAGTAGTAGTAGTATATTATTATTATTAGTATATGTAATGGCTCAAAAGAAAGGAACTGACTTCACATGTGTGCCAGCGGTTGTAAAGCAGAGGCTATTCTGCTTTTGTCACAAGGGGATATGTTAGCTGCTTCCACAGGGGATGGCCAAATAACAATACCACAGTACAATCTTGTAGCGCATGCTGTTCCTAGAACCAATGATCAGAAAGTAAGCTGACCATACTAAATTTTTGTTCTCTAAGAGCGTAAGACCCATTTAGTCCAGCATCCTGTTCTCACCGTGGTTAACCAGGTGCCTATGGGAAGCACGCAGGCTGGACATTAGTGCAACAGCATTCTCCCCACTTGTGCTCCTCAACTATTCAGAGGCATACCAATTCCAATACTATCACCATTGCTAGTAGCCACCAATAGGCTTATTCTCTATGAAGTAGTCTAAACCCCTTTAATGCCATACATGTTGGTGGCATTACTTCATCTTACAGTAGCAAATTTCATCGTTTTCACTATGCACTGTGTTAGAAATACTTCCTTTTATCTGTCCTGATTCTTTCAACATTCAGTTTCACTGAATGGCCCTGGGTTTTAGTGTTAGAGAGGGAGAAAAACTTTCTCCATGCTTAATTTAGACACCTCTATTATGTCAATCATTGTCCCCCATTCATCTTTGCTTTAAACTAAGAAGCCACATATGTTGTAACCTTTCCTCATGGGGGAGTTGTTCCAGCCCTATTCTTATTTTGCTTGTCCTTTGCTGAACCTTTTCCAATTCTACAATATCCTTTTTGAGATACAGTGAGACTAGGACAGAACACACTATTCAAACTGTGGTCACACCACAGTTTTTAATAAGAGCATTATGACATTGGCAGTGCTGTTTTAATCATTTCCCAAAGGCTCCCTAAAATGGAATTTGCCTTTTTCACAGCTGTCGCACCCTGAGCCAACATCTTCAAGAAGTTATCCACTACGACTCCAGTTTGGATGCCGTAAGAGTGAGGTTGGGATTTTAATGCTTTCCACCAGTTTTCCTGGAACAGATAGTAAGCTGACCGGGCTGTAATTTCCTTGATTCTACTTGGATCCTTTCTTTAAAATTGGAGTTAACTTTCCAGTGTTTAGATATAGAGGCTGATCTTAGGGACAAATTAAATATTTTGGTATAAAACAAGCAAATTAAGAACTTGAGTGGATGACATGTGGACCTGTTATTCTTTTCATCTTTAATTTCTGAGTAAGGGCTGGAATTTTATCTCTTCTCACCACTATTTGCCTCAAACTCCTTCCTGACAAAGTTCATGCACATGGATCTGGCCATTACCTTTCACAAGGAAGACAGATGCACAACATTCATTCAGCTTCTCTGGAATCTCCTTTTTCTCCTGTAGTACACCTTTGATTCCCTTGCCATCAATAGGTCAAATTGCCTCCCTAGCAGGTTTCCTGCTCCAGTGTATTTCTTATTATTGCTAGTCTTAAGTTTTATGCAATATGCTCTGCTTTTTGAATTCCTTCTTGCCTGCTTGTATTCTTTCGTTGTTTTAATGAGGATAAAACTTTTCTGAAAGAAGCCTTATTTCCTCCAATAGCTCAGTAGGTTAACTATGTAGGCACATTCCTGCCCTTGGTGGTACTTTTCCTTATAAGCATTATACATTGGAGCTGAGCTTGCTAACTCTAATTATTTATTTATAATAAATAAATAACCAATAAAAAGTAAATAAACATTATATGGAACCTACTCCATTTAAGTTTTGTATTCATATTTCCTGTTCAGTTTCTTTAAAAAAATGAAATGAGAATAAAGAATATTGATTGCCTAAGTGTCAATGGGATATTAACAAGCTGAAATGTGTGCAGAGGGCTACCAGTATGATAAAGGAAACCAAGCCTTATGAGGAACAGTTGAGGGAATTGGGTATTTTTAGCCAGGTAAAGAGGAGAGGAGATAGGAATATTTACTGTGAATAATACCTTCTTGTGTCAATGTCAGTTTTGAATTGAATTATAGCATGGGTCTGTAATTATTTTGAACATTTCCCCATTTCATTTAATTACAAAATGTTTTATATAGCTTACATGCTTGATAAAATGAAAACAAATTTAGAAAAAAACAGCTCTCATAGAAAATATGTGCGTGCCTTTTTTCCAAAACTGAGCACAATAACTCAAATACTGTTTGAAAGTTTAAATAAAACAAATCTTTACCTTAAATGTAAAGAAAACCAGCTATTTGTGCTAGAATATATCTTAAATATACATGCAGTATTTGCTTGGTAATTGATGATAAATACTGAAGAACAATACATAGAGCTAGATTCCCCCCTGCGTTTTAGTGTGTGTCAAAGTCTATAGGAGTCTTGCAGTTTAATTCTTAAACCAGATTGTTCTCAAACTACAGAAACAGGATTCCATGGCTGTAGCTGTGTGTATCTCTTTCAATATTATTTGGGGATGGGGGGGGCATGAGTTCCCTGAATGACTGAGGCTCGGTGAGAATCTTATTATTACAGATTTTCTACACCCAAAGCACTTGGATGTAGTTAAACTTAGAAATGATTGTGGAGAATGACTGAATCTTTCAGTGTTTACACACAGCACAGCACAGCTGCATTTAGTGAGTTTCTCAGCACTGCAAAAACTGTCTTCACCAGCTCTTGTACAAAAAAAGTGCTTTCTGTGTGAAAATTTAACACTTGTAGTGACCTCCATGAGCAGCTGCAGGGTCCTTAAAGCAGGGAATGAGGAGTGTCTCCCCCATGTTGCTGAACTCAAACCGCCCATCAGCTCCAGCCAGCCTGGCCAATAATCAAGGATGGTTGGAGCTTTAGTACCTACAACTTCTCCATCTGTGCTTTAAAGCATATTGGTTATGGTAAGTTGTTCCCTTTAAGATGGCATTTGGGAGGGGGGGAACCTGCCTATTTTTCTAAGAGGCGGTGATTAGTCATCTTGCAGTAGCTCTAAATAGAAGCACTGAGTTTTTGCAAGACACCTCTCGCTTATCCTTTTCATGGTACTTAAGCATCTTCTCTTTCTCCCACCTTTCTTGCACCAGCAAGACACAGATGGAGTCTGTAAATTGGAGGGAAATAAAGGCAACAGTCCTAATACCACAATAAATGAGACAAGAACAAATTCTGCTGATTTGAGTTATCATCCTCATTTAATTGTGGAACAGAGGAGCTGAAACTTCTTTATTAGTTATAACTTGCTGAAAGCTGCCAAATCACACCCTCCCCTTATGCCTCATTCATGCCAAACACCTAACTGATGCCAATAGATATTTGCCTAGAATAGAGTTTTTCCCCCTAGGCAATACAAAGGCTATAGAAAGATATGGCAGAAGTGGAATCCTAGGAACAGAAATGATGCAGGCTAAAGGACGGAGCAAGATTGTCAATGTGAGACAGACTAACCTGGCTTTGTGGCGCTTTTAACCTTTTCTGCAAACCCCAAGCTGTCCAAATTTCACACTCCTGAAAAGTACAATGCAAGGCAGGCAAGTTTAGTGTATATAAAATAGCCCCCCCACCCAACCTTCCTGCTGGTGGTTCTCAGTTTCTGGCACTACACATTTTTGCATCTGCACCCGCTGCCAGCTGTATAACTGTTGCTGGAAATAGCCGGTTTCCTGCATACTCAGCATTTGGCTTTTCCTATGTGAACCATTAGAACACTGGGCACTTACATGAGAGTATACAAGGGTGAAAGGTGAAAAGGGGACAACCCAAACGTGCAAGAGTTTTGACGTCACTTTATCTCACTGGAAACACCAGCTCTACCAACCAAGGAGCCATGATGGGGCTTGCTTGGCCCTGTGCTGAATCGCTTGCACCTCCTCAGATGGCTGTTCTGCTGCTTCAAGTTATAAGCCTGTCTTCTGTGCTCATTTGTGTGAGCTGCCATCATGCAGAATCACCAGCCACTGACTCAGTGCTCTTGTGTTGGTGACTTGGAGAGTGGCACAGCAGTTCTTTGGTCTAGGGCTGTATTTTGTGCGTTCTCTAGAGTTTGTTCCAGAGCTTGTTGCAACTCTTCTTCCATTTCTGCTTTTGGCTTTGCCTCTGTGGGTTCCTTGTTCCTTCCTTGGCGTGGAGTGCCTGCAAGAAAATCCACAACCATCCTATCAGCATAATACCAGTGGCCTTCTTTACTGCCTGCAATGAGAACCTGGGCTCCTTTGGAAGGAAGAGAGGGAGGGAGGGAGGGATATAAATTAATTCAACCAACCAACCAACCAATAAACCTAAGAGTCCAGCTGGATCAGATTAAAGGCTCATCTAGTTTAGTGTTCCTTTTCCCACAGTGGCCAAACTGATGCTTATGGGAAGCCCACAAATGGAACATGAAAGCAGTAATACTCTCTGATGTTCCTCAGGAACTGCCTCTGCTATGGAAAGTATTGTGATTAGTACCCACTAGAACACAACACTGAAAAATAAGTCAGATTTGGAAAATGTGAATGCAGAACATTTTATACTTAATGTAGCATCAACCATCTCTTAGATACTGCTGTCCAAAAAACAGGTGTACATGGGGTGGGGTTGGATTATTGGCTCCTCTGTGCTAAGTGCTAGGTAATTATACCACTTGTGCCGCAATCAACAGAAGTTGAGTAATAAAGTTTGGAACCAACTTGGGAAGTTTTTATAGAAAAGTATTAAATCGTGTCTATGGGAGGAAAACACTGTATACTTTTTTGGGGAGGGGCGGCTGTCCTTACTTGGTGAGTCAGATGGTGTAGATGTCCCAGGCTCCAACAAGGACTTGGGCTTAATCTTCCATTTCACAATTGGGGAGCGCTGCAGACAAAGAGGGAGCTTTGCATCTGTAGGGAATAAAAGTCAGGTGAACATGTTAACCAGATTGAGAAAGAGGCCTGCTGCAGTTGAGACAGATAATGAGGCTGGCAGTTCTGTAAAATGTCACTAAGTACACTCTGTGTGTAATATTTAAGGATCACTGTACACAGTGCTCCAGCAGATGCTGTTCTGTTCTAGAGCTCTTGGCAGTGATCTCCCACTTCTATTCTCATGGCAGATGGGCTAAAGTCATATGTACATACGGAAGCTGAAAAGACACAACTTAAGAACTATCGTCCCATCTCCCTTTTAAATGTGGATTACAAAATATTTGCAGACGTTTTGGCAAGTAGACTCAAAAAAGTATTAAATGAAGTAATTCATAAAGACCAGGCAGGCTTTCTCCCAGGTAGACACCTGTTTGCTAACACAAGGAGTATCATTGACATTTTGGAACTTTTGCAAACAGACATAAATACAAAAGCAGTGTTAATTTTTATAGATGCGGAGAAGGCCTTTGACAATATCTCTTGGAAATTTATGAAGGGAAATTTAAAAGAAATGGGAGTGGGACGGGGTTTTGAGAATGGGATTGATGCAATATATTCAGAACAAAAAGCTAAATTGATAGTTAACAATGTGGTTACAGAAGAGTTTAAAATTGAAAAAGGAACACGACAAGGCTGCCCCATTTCCCCTCTGTTATTTATTTCGGTTCTGGAGGTGCTCTTGAATATGATCAGAAGGGACCGGTTGGTGGAAGGAATCCAGGTCGGAGCGAAACAATACAAACTTAAAGCTTTTGCAGATGACCTAGTCTTGACCCTGCAGGAGCCAGAATCTAGTACAAAAAGAGTGTTACAATTGATTCAAGACTTTGGTCGGGTGGCGGGATTTAAATTAAACAAACAGAAAACTAAGGTGCTGGGAAAAAATTTGACAGATACAGAGTCAGAACGGTTTCAGAGAGAGACAGAACTAACTGTGGTTAAAAAAGTAAAGTACCTAGGGGTAAACATAACAGCAAAAAATCTGAGTCTTTTTAAGGATAACTATGAAAAATGTTGGTCTGAAATTAAAAGAGACTTAGACAGTTGGACAAAATTGAAACTTTCTTTGTTAGGCCGAATTGCTGCTATTAAGATGAATGTATTGCCAAAAATGTTGTTTTTGTTTCAAACACTACAGATTGTGGACAAGACGGAGTGCTTCTGGAAGTGGCAGAGAGACATCTCTAAGTTTGTCTGGCAGGGCAAAAAGCCCAGAATTAAGTTTAAGATATTAACTGATGCGAAAGAAAGAGGGGGCTTTGCCCTGCCAGACCTAAAGTTGTACTATGAGGCCGCAGCTTTCTGCTGGCTAAAAGACTGGCTACTTCTCGAGGACACTGATGTTCTGGATCTGGAAGGTTTTAACAATGCTTTTGGTTGGCATGCATACTTATGGTATGACAAGGTTAAGATCAATAAGGCCTTTAAGAATCATATTGTCAGAAAAGCAGTGTTTAATGTCTGGACAAAATATAAAGACTTATTGGAAAATAAAACTCCAAGGTGGCTTTCACCGCTGGAAGCTAAGGCCCGAAAAAGACCCAATATGGAGGCCAAATGGCCAAAATATTGGGAAATACTAGAAAAAGAAGGAGACAATTGGAAATTGCAGAGTTTGGAGAAAATGAAGGATAAAGTGTGAGACTGGTTACACTACGCTCAGATTAAAGAAGTTTTTAAAAATGACAAAAAGTTAGGGTTCCAGGTGGAGAAATCGAAGTTGGAAACAGAACTGTTAGAGCCTAAGACTAAGGTACCTTCAAGAATGTATAACCTGCTGTTAAAATGGAATACACAAGACGAAATGGTTAAATCGGCTATGATAAAGTGGGCACAGGACATTGGGCACAACATTATGTTTGAGGACTGGGAAAGGTTGTGGACCATTGGGTTGAACTTCACTGCATGTAATGCTTTGAAGGAAAATGTAATGAAAATGATATATAGATGGTACATGACCCCAGTTAAACTTGCCAAAATATACCATTTGTCTGATAATAAATGCTGGAAATGTAAAGAAAATGAAGGAACATTCTTTCACCTCTGGTGGACTTGCCCTAGAGTGAAGGCTTTCTGGGAAATGATATATAATGAGCTGAAAAAGGTATTTAAGTATACCTTCACTAAGAAACCAGAGGCCTTCCTTTTGGGTATTGTCGGCCAGAAGGTGTTAAGGAAGGACCGAACATTTTTTATGTATGCAACAACAGCAGCAAGGATACTTATCGCTAAGCACTGGAAAACCCAAGATCTACCCACACTGGAAGAGTGGCAGATGCAGCTGATAGACTATATGGAACTAGCCGAGATGACCGGCAGAATCCGAGACCTGGGAGAAGAGAAAGTTGAAGAAGACTGGAAGAAATTTAAGATTTATTTAAAAAAGCATTGTAATTTGGTTGAATGTTAAGAAGGATGCTAGATCATAAATAATTGAGCACCACTAAACTAGATGGAATTAGGATGACAAGTGAGATTGAGGAAAAAACATAAACCTTTGGGAGAAATATTAGATTATATTTTAAATGAATGGGATACAAGAATGTAAACAAGATGATAAATTGCGGGTAAGAATTGACAATGATGCAAGTGGGAGCGGGAGACGTGAGGGAGTCCAATGAAGCTAAGAAAATATGTTATGATATATGTTTCATTGTTTTTTATTTCTGCATTTATGTTTAAAAATTTTAATAAATATATATATATATATATATAAATAAAGTCATATGTACATAGCAGTAGTTACAAACTGGCAGATGAGCACAGCTAATGGACAATGGCCTTTGGAGTTCAATTCCTTGGCTCCAAGTACAGTGGTACCTCTGGTTACGAACTTAAGGCGTTCCGAAGGTCTGTTCTTGAGATGAAACCATTCTTATCCTGCGGTGCACAATTTCCGTTCACATCCTGGGACAAAGTTTGCAACCAGGGAGCAGCTACTTCTGGGTTAGTGGAGTTCATAACCCGAAGTGTTTGTAACCAGAGGTACCACCATAGATTTTTATTGGCATTCTTATTGCTTGTCAGTTTATGTTGTTGTAACACACTTCTGTCATAATCTTTTTATTCAAGAGAATCCATGAACCCCCAGTTTGGCATTATCAGGATATGTGGCTAGTGGCAATTCCAATGGACATGTAAGCAGTGACTTGCCTATTATTTCTTCCAAAACCTGCTTATATTCAGATCTCACACAGAGGCTTGGTGGTTTCTTTGTATCACAGTTTTGACATGCATGACCTATTATCTTGTCCAATGGTCTTTTATACTAATGAATGTTTCACTGACCTTTCTGATTCTGATTGCCTTATTTATTTTCTCCCTTTTTAATATAAGGCCATTTGGGACTTTATGTGTGCACTATCTTATTGTTGACCCTTTTAACCAACATTCAGACTGTTGCAGATTACTCACACACCCCTCAGTTTATCTGTTGCCTACATGCCCTACACTTTCTTCTCCCCTATCCATATTTTTAACCCCTCTCTATTTCATTGAATTTGTAATATATGATGAGACACAAGCTGGTGATAACCAATAAGAAGGATGGAAAATTTAAGCAAGGCTGGTGGTCCAGATTTTTTTGGGGGCGGGGGGAATTATCTTAAAAGGTAATGTTACTCTTAGCTCCATAGCTCTACTCTTTCTCCTTCAGCCATGCACATTTAACACCATAGTCTCCCATCTTGGTCCATACCCTCTTCACAGACATTTTATGAAGCAACATCATATATGATTTCTCTCTCTCTCTCTCTCTCTCTCTCTCTCTCTCTCTCTCTCTGTGTGTGTGTGTGTGTGTGTGTGTGTGTGTGTGGTGTGTGTGTAAAACTTACATTCTCCCCATCTGCTGACCAGCAACAGCCTGTCTCACTTAAGGAACATTCCAGGTACCTGGTAATTCGGTACATACCTGAGGCCCAGTGCCTATATTAGAAAAAACTAACCCTTGCCTTCTGCTGACAGCATTTTGAGACTACTATCTAACCAGTTCCCCACACTTTGAAGTGTTGAAGACACTGCCCTACACAGTTCCCAAACCACCACAAAACCTAACACTGGTACCTTGTATATTAATTCACCTGACTTACTTTTACTTCTAAATAGGGGGCAGGAATGAAGGCCAATCTCACTGAATCAGTGCTTAGTGGAAGAAAAAGCAATATAAGTCTAAAACGTTGACAGTTGTTTCTTGTTAACAAATCCAAAATGAAATGAGACTGGGAGAAGGGGATTATCTGAAAAGCACCCCAGGGTGCATGGAAGCAGTGTTTTTGCTTCTTGCAAGAGCCACCTAGACAGTAAATTCATTCTTTAGATCATGATTTGCGCTCTGAAAGAATGCTGTGCTCTGCATGTTTACTTACGGTGCAGCTCTGCTGCACAGGCCTGGTCCCTGAGCTGTTCTTCGTGAACAGACATGGCCCTCCGGTTTGCCACAGGCTTCAGACGAGATTTGGGTTTGAGTTGATTGTCTGAAAGATAGAGGGTAGGGGTTATATGCTATTCAAGCAGGCCTTGACAAATTTCAGGCATATTCTGGGAGCAGCCACATAGAAAGTAGGTTTTGCTGTTAAGCCACATCTCCAGATTTGGCCAGCCTATCACTGGCAAGCTACAAGCTTTGGATTAATTAGCTACATCCCACGCAATGTTCCAAGAAAATACAAGTTTGCTGAGACAGCCAGATTACACTTTCCTTCTCCCTTGTTCCAAATGAACATTATAGCAAATTGAGACATAGAGAAAACTTGCTTCACTGTGCTCTGGCCTCTGGGATGTTGGCAGAGAAGCAAGCAGCAAGATTTTGGGAAGCAGGATTTAAATACTGGAGCCCCACTAGTACCGGAATCTACTGAACATACCTCCAGCAATCACGTTTACGTCAGCATATGAATTCTGTAGCTCGGCAAATGCTCGTCCTTCTCCAGCATTGCTAGTCCTCCGCATAGGAAGAGGGCCTGCTGTGCTTCTCCCAATCCTGGGCAAACTGCTGCTCCAGCTCTCTTTTGCTTTCTGATCTCTTGGGCTGGCTGGCTCTTGTACGGCAAAAGCTCTTCTTGGCGAAGAGCTGAGTTCTGAACACTTTCCCTTGAGCTCTACATTTAGTTGCTTCCCAAGAGCTTTCCAGGATAGTCTCCCCTCACTGGATCCTCCACTGGGTTCTGTACCTGTTCTGCCAGCAGCATCAGCAGGACCAAGCCGCACGGAGGGATCTGCAATACAGCACCACATACTATCAAGTGGACAGGCATTCACACCCCCACACCCCTCCCACTCTTACATGCTTGATCAGTTCTTCTGGGATGATTCTGCATCTCCAAATCATTTATTTATTTCCTCTTTCTACCATTATTATTACTTTTTTACATTTTCATCCTGTTCTTCCTTCACATTGCTCAGGGCAGCATACATGGCTCACCCTCTGATTTTATTCTCACAACAAGCCTTTGAGGTCGGTTATGGTGAGGTATATTGAGTAAGCTTGATGACCGTGTGGAAATTTGGACGACATTCTCCCTAATCCTAATATATTAAATGTCACTACACCACACTGGAACTCTATGGGCAAATGAATTCCTGACATAAACCCCCAAAGATATCCCAAGGGCCATATCTCCATGCAAAACCTGGAGGAACGTAAAGCAGTTTCATTCGGAACACTATTTTTTTTTTTTTTAAAAAAGTGAAGTGGCCTACCCTATCAGTACATAAATGCATTCTGTAGAAACTGTTTCAGTTCATCTCTGAGAAATCATTGCATGAAGCAGCTGTGCTTTTGCTTAGTTCGTATAGGACAAAAGTAACTTGAGCCAAATACAGAGAGGCTATAAACTAACGATCTGTTATTCCCCAGCCCACTGTGGGGCTGGGTCAAGAGTTTGTCCCATGACCTCTGATCTGTGTTCTTTGAGACTAAGGGCCAAACTAGACATGGCGTGTCTTTGTACTTATTGTGCATAGTTGTTGTTTTTAATGCAGATAGCAGCCACTGAAAGGGTTTATCATTATTGGGAACAGGGATGGGGGAGTTTAACCCTTTCTTGCCCCTCTGTGGTCCTGACAAACACTGTTATTCTGAAGCTGTTGTTTGCATTGGGAGGAAATCCCCCATTGTGCCATGCCTAGCTTTAACCCTGAGCTCTATATGCAGATTGCCATGGCAAGTGTGTGAACAGTTGAAGAAACGGATCTGCTATAGCTAAAGAGTGAAAACTACAGTATTATAAAGCACCATGGAAAGGAAACTCACCAATCTCAAAGCACACCTACCTGTGGACATGGAGTGTGTGCGTGATTTCAAGGGGCAAGGAGGAGATTCCGCTGAACTGTCCACAATATCCCCTAGAAACCAAACAACCACATTCAAGAAGCAGGCCACAAACAAGGTGTAGAATGTGTTTGGGGGCATGGATTACTGCTGAAGGTCAAAGGGTTATTTACCCAAAGTGCAGCTAAACTTGTAAAAACCAAGATCCTGCTGAATGCAGCTGGAGGCTTATATGATATAATCCTTCCCTGCATGTAGAAAACTAACTAGAACTCTTCTGCTTGACATCTAGTTTTCTACATGTATGGGATTTTTTTGTATGGAGGATAGTCTGAAGGCAACCGTAATGAAGCTAAGCAGGTTCAGTGCCAGGGTGAGATATAGCCTGGGAACCTCATGTATGCGTTACTAAATTTTAATAATGGAAAAAGCAACATATGAATGGCACAAATTCCTCCAGTGTGAAGTGATAAAGCTAGTGCACAGGTTAACCACTTCATTGAGAACTTGAACACCATTGCAAGCTCATTATATGCTGCATATTATCTCAAGAGAATTAGTTCTCTGTATGTCAAGAGTTGCAACCTTTTTGGCTCCATGTGCCAGATTCCTTGTCACAGGCCAAATTTGATATACGAGTGGGGTTAGTCACATGTCAAAATCCCTTGCGCATCTTTAATTCCCAATCTTGGAGATTGCCAGTTGCCCCAAGCTCTAAAAGTCCTTTAAACATTTGAGCAAGTGGGTGCCACAAGGAGGAGAAAGAAACCTGCATTAAACCTGCTCCTTTCTCCTACCCACCACAACCCTCTCAGATATTTAAAGGGGTGGGTGGGAGAGAAGAAGCAAGCCTTTAAAAATTGGAGCAGGTAGTGGAGGGTGAGGGAGAGGAGACATGAGCTTGTACAATGCATGCTTCTTTCCCGTCCTCTGTCACTGCTCTCTTGGATATTGAGAGAAGCACTCCCTTTCAGACATACCCCACACTTTGAAACTCCAATTTTGGGGGCTTAAACAGGAATGATGGCATGATTGAACTAAGCAGATTTACCCTCCGTTCATCAGCTGTTGAGTGGGAATTAAATCTTACTGCCTTGGCTACATGATCGTGTTTCCTTCTGGGAACAGTGCACCGCCAATGCAGGATTAAACCCTCTCCTGCCCATCAGCAGATGGGCAGGTAGGTGTGGTTTGGAGAAAATAGCCTTGTGGGGTAAATGGGACCAAGTTTGGCCTGCAGGCCAGAGGTTCACCACCCTAGCAGTCAGGCTGTTGACACCTCTGCCAGCAGTATATCCTGCTGGCCCAGCTTGAAATTTGGGAGTCATGCTCTCACAAATCTCCACATCATTGTGGCAGGTTTGCTCTAGTTACTCACTTAGCATGAAAATACCTTGCTCTTGCTTGCAGAAAGATACCCCCATAGCTCATATTTGAGAAGATTGGAACCATTACATTATAAAATAGAATTTGAAACAGTGAGTTGATGCTAATATACCGGTAAATCATTTGTCATTATGTGTAGCATGATCTCTTGCTCTCACTCCATCAGCAAAAGTAAGACACTTATCCACACACCATAGACATAAAAGCACCACTCATATACTCTGTAAAGAATGAAACTTTACTGTCTCTTCCCACCACCTTCTTCTCTACTTCTTTTCCCCCCTCAACCCCACATTGCTTATAACAAAAATGTCTCAAATTGACTGCAATTGATCTGTGTGAAAGACTCTACTATTTGAAAATAGAGACACTGAACGTATACTTGTTACTTATGGAAAATCTTTTAATAAAAACATTTATAAAAAAAGGAATTGCAACATGTTGGTTCCCAACATGATCTTCCTGAATCAGTGAAAACAGCACTGTTGGCTGTAGCTAGCCTTCCTCAGATTTCCTAAGGTTTACAGAGAGCACTTCAATGAAGAAGTTGTAACAAACAAAGCAGTGGTATTGTTGGTTTTCCTTTAACAAAGAAAACAACAAGCAATGAGTGGGTGGAAAGACGCAATGGGCATGAGTTCTGTGTTTTCTCAGGAATATCCCTTTCAAGTCCAGTAGATGTCATCAATGCTCAGTGCACAGTCGGAAGGCAAGTGTTTGCAGTTTTCTCTGTGCTTCTCTTTCTAAACGGAGGCATTGAAATGCTTGCTGTTAAAACTGGGGTCTGTTTTGTGTGCTCCTTAATTCCACATACCCAAGGGGGCTTTGCACCTGTGATTTTCACACAGCAACCCATTTATGAAGCTAGGGGAGTTTCAAGAGCAGGTTTTTGATGTGGTGTAGTGATAGGAGCCCTAAGGTACTGGTTCTTGGGAGCACAGTACAGTATTTTGGATTCCAGGGTTGAGGCATCTGGAAATTTGAAACACTTTTCTTGTCCTACAGGAAGGACAAGGTATGGACTGCTCAAGCAATGTAACATAGTGAATAGTGGGAGCAGGGGAGAAGTAGAGTCAGCTGCTACTCACCATCAGAACCAGCTTTCTTAATCTCCCCATCTTTGCTCTGCAAAAGAATGCAAAGAAAAACTCTCAGGGGATAATGCTTTCTGGAAAACACTGTCTCTAGAGTAGCCTACATGAGAAAGGCAAGGAAAAGGAAATCCTACAACTTGGCAGGAAATGGAGAGGATCTCAGTTTGACTGAAGTAAGAATTAGGATGCTGTTGGGATAGGCCCCAGTGGATATGAGAGGGAGGGTGCCAGTAATGGACAGTTTACATGCAATTTTGTAATACTATTGTTCTCATGGGCAATGGAATATCCCACTACAATCACTTAAGTGTCCATCAGATACCAGGGATTGAACCGCATCTTGGAGATGGAATGGATTAAAAGGCAACACAATCTGGATTTTTGCCAAAAGAGAGGAACATCTATCCAGGAACTCCCACTACTGAAGAGACTCTGATGTGCATGAGCAAGCCCATTAAGCAACAAACAGCAGATCATTTGGGATGTGCATTTCTTTCCATAGAGACTACTTTTGTTGGCATTACAGACTCACACTAACAATGCATCCTATGCAGGTTTACAAGTACATTCCACTGCGTTCAGTAGGGCTTACCCCCAGGTATGTGTGTACAGAATTGCAGCCTTAGTTATTTTTCCGTTTAAGGCAAAAATGGGCTGCAATTAAGTACAGTGTTTTATTTAAAATTAAACTAATCAAAGCAGGCAAAGAAAATAATCTGCTCAGAACACATTTCATTCCCTAGCTCTCATGACACTTTTAGCTTCTCCCAAAGGAGGCTGCCTGTTCCAAACAATTCAAAAATCACTATTACTGCTAAAAGACCCACCACCAAAAGCAGCATTGTCCTCACCTGTTTCTTTTTACCTTCAGTGGATAACACCTTAGTGACACCAATCCGATGCAGCATGACATGGACACGTTGTTCAAAGGAGCTGGGCAGTTCCCCATCACTCTTCTCAAAAGGCCTCTTCTATAGGACAAAACACATGACAAATCTGGGCTGCAATGCCACTTACTACTTCAGCAAAACAGACTGGGAGCTTTACCTAGCTATTTAGGCTGTGCATCATAGCTTGGCTGTGTTGCTAAACCTTACATTTTGTGTGAGCCAGGGGTGGGGGTCCTTTCTGTGGTCATTTATCTGGATACTGCCAGGACAGTCAGGCAAGCTAGCTTTATACCAGGTGCCTTGCACAAGCCACCATCTGCTCTTCACACTCACCCAAACAGTCCAATAGTTAGTAATGGAGTATCCAGTCCCTTTCCCACAGCTGAAATTTTAGTAAGATCCATCTTTCCACCCTACAGCAATCATTGCTATGATGACAAAGAACTTCTACAGCTGCTTCTTGACAGTCTTCTGTCTCACTGGGTTTGAGCAAGCAGGGGAGATAAAATAGACAACATCCCCCTGTATAACATCCCCCTCACTACGAAGTAGTCAACAACTACAGGATGCTTCCCTTTCTTGACACATGAACACAACTGGAAGCATGTGTTCTTTGAAGATATCTTGACAGTTGGTCTGTGAACACCACCACAGAAAACTGCAGCTTATGCCTAGCTTTGTTAGGGATAAACCTGTTTTTTCTTCTCCCTAGCAAAGGGGCATGACCAGTCATCTCTATCATAGGACTCACCATCTTCCATCTTAGGGCTAAACTGAGTGTTCACATTCTTGACTTTAAAAGACCAGATTCATCACATGCAATGTCCCATAGACACGTAATGGAACAGTCTTGCTGAAACTAAGGAGGTCTGGATCTGGTCAGTGTATAAGAGACTGGGAATTCCATGTATGCCACCTTGAGTTCCATGGTGGAAATAAGATTATATTAATTAAATAAATACTGAGCCACACACGAGATAGAAAAGACTTACCTTCTCATGTCTCACACCAAGACCCTCTTCATCTTCGCCTGACAGAAGAATCAGGGACTGGGACTTCCCCTCCCTGGAGTATTTTGGCCTGGCCCTTCGAGCACTGTCTGGAGTTTGGCTTTGCTCCAGGTAACCTCTGCTCTCCAAAGCCAGCCCTCCTTCCTCAGACTTGCTTAGTGCTTTAGTTGGCTCGCTGGCTTTGCTGGGGGCCCTTAAAATGTCACTAAGCATCAGCTTCCTGCCCCTTGTTGCTGAGGGACTACCCTCGGGCTCTTTCTCTGGCCTGGAACCCCGGCTTGACTTCGGCTTCTTGAAGGCAAAGAAGTGTCCAATTTTCTTTTTCAAGGTCCGAGAACCCGATGGTGTTGGCGTGGCTTCTGCCAGGCAGGATTCCAATGATGCAGGCCTGCAACCAGACAAGAAATAAGAATAGAATTACTTGGGGAGTTGCAGTCATATTGACATCTTGGAATCCTAGTGAATTTTTGTGAATAGGGCACCCTTGGTACAAATATGCCCACAATGAACTCAGTGTATTAAATGAAGGAAGAACCAGTCAGGTGCCAGTATAATTACCCACGCTGTGACAGAAAATGACAAATGCCTTGTCTGCACAGGTTGAAGATAGCAGTTTTGAATGTTCCCCAACATCAAAACAGAGAACCTCAGGAAGCTAACTGCCAATACAATAGTGCCAGTGGAAGCTACTCTGCTTGGGAAAGCATTGGCTCCTTAAATAGCATTAAGTAGCATTGCCACTCCATGTTAGGAAACAGCATTTGTGCTCCATTTCAGCACTGAATGTATTCATCATGCGAAACAATCCAATTCTTCATGCAAAATTTGCCCAATAGTTCTGCCTGCTGCGAAAACTGTTAACAAATCTCATTAAACTTTTATCATTGTCATAATATTTGCCTATGTCATGGGCTGGCTCCCTGATTTCTACCCCATGGTGCAGAAATGCCCCACCATCTAGATATTGTTCACTGGTAACGACTGGACTGAGGAAAACTCTTCACTTACTGTAAATGCTCATGAATCACCTTCTTTGTGAAAAATTCATCTAGCCCTTCATCCAGCCTAGCGATGCTTCTGTCTTCATCATTCTCACGCACAGGAGGCTGCACCTAGGAGAAAGTGCCACAGTCAGAGCGACAGGCAGGAGAAATAAGAAATGGGAGTATGAAATTGAAAAATAATCCACCACCATACAGGCTCTTTACTCTGTTCTCCTTGTTTACACTGCAGACTCAGAGGGTAGAAATCAGCTATTTTGTCTGGCCAGCTATTCAAGCAACAAATACTGTTTGGGTCTAGAAAACTCTTAACTGAAACTTCACATCATATCACATTACACAAATATGATGAGGGCACATAAATACTGGCATTGTTGTTAGTACTTGTACCATGTTACACAACAAATACATGCAGTGAGGATGCACTCTTTCTTGCTTGTGAGGTTCTTGCCTCCTGGATATTCTCTGATATCTTTCTTTAGGATTTGGCTCCTCTACAGAAAAGCCTGTTGCTCAGGTATTTAACACTTGGATTTACAGTCACCTTCAGCTCATAAGCAGGCATGACTCAGCCATGGCAAACTCATCAGAAAACAAAAAAATTGCTCCCTGCTTTGAGCACCGTGCTGTCTGGCTGACCTTCTAAGAAAGGCCAATTTGCAGTCTTGATCATGATTCACCTTCCAAACATGTAAATCTTGCAACACAGTGGACAAAGTAGAGACAGGATTCTAATCAGAGGAGAATGCAGTTTTCTTTCAGAAGAAACAGAAAAAAACAGAAAGGATGATAAGGGCTGGTGTACTAGTAGGAGGCATGCCTCACATGACCTTTATTAGGCATGATGGCATCTTTTTCTTAACCAATAATATTGAACCTCACCACCTCTTCATCCAGTTCTGATTAACAGCCTTCAATATAATTTTGTTCCAGCTATACAAGTAAATCTTGTTTTTAGACATTAGTAAAATATAGAAAAACTATATAAGAAGGGTATTTTAATGCTGCCTTAGCATGACAGGTCCCAACTTTCTAGACCAGGGATAGACAAACTAAGGCCTGGGGGCTGGAGGCGGCCCAATTGCCTTCTCAATCCGGCCCACAGACGGTCCGGGAATCAGTGTGTGTTTACATGAGTAGAATGTGTGCTTTTATTTAAAATGCATTTGCGGGGTTATTTAGGTTATTTAGGAATTCGTTCATCCCCCCTCCCCAAAAAATATAGTCCGGCCCACCACATGGTCTGAGGGATGGTGGACCAGCCCATGGCTGGAAAAGGTTGCTGACCCCTGCTCTAGACACATTTATTATAGCATTGCGAAGCTCCTGGAAATGAGTGCAGCAGCAGCACAGTTAACAATGTAAGGGTTGAGTTATGTGCTATGCACATACTTTAACAATCAGTCTCATTGAGCTACATAGAGATTCACACAACCCATATTCACAGCAGATGGAGTGGTTTCGAAATGAGGGGGCTGGACTGTGGAAGCTTTCCAGGTACTTTTCCAATTTGTTGGTAGTGCTGGGAACAGTTTCGGAAGCACAATGTAAAGCTCATGTGTTTGGTCAAGGCGTGGGACTGGCAGATAGTTACTGAACAAATGGTGGTGGGTCTCTACAGTAAATAAATAAAAGTTTGTTTCAACCATAAACCATTACAAAAACAAAACAACTGATTAAAAAGTCACTTGTGGCAAAATGGACTCCATGTACATCTATATGGAAACACATAACTAATCCCCAGGACTACCGGTAAATAAAAAGGTAAAGGTAAAGGTACCCCTGCCCGTACGGGCCAGTCTTGACAGACTCTGGGGTTGTGCGCCCATCTCACTCAAGAGGCCGGGGGCCAGCGCTGTCCGGAGACACTTCCGGGTCACGTGGCCAGCGTGACAAGCTGCATCTGGCGAGCCAGAGCCGCACACGGAAACGCCGTTTACCTTCCCACCAGTAAGTGGTCCCTATTTATCTACTTGCACCCGGGGGTGCTTTCGAACTGCTAGGTTGGCAGGCGCTGGGACTGAGCAGCGGGAGCGCACCCCGCCGCGGGGATTCGAACCGCCGACCTTTCGATCGGCAAGCCCTAGGCGCTGAGGCTTTTACCCACAGCGCCACCCGCGTCCCTCTACCGGTAAATACATGAGCCCAAATTTAGAGAATGTTAGTCCCACTGAAATAAATAAAACAAATTAGTTGCAACTGAATTTATGCTTCATTAATATTAGAGGGACTTTCCTGTAGAAGATGGAAATAGACATAAAGAAGACAGGTTTCTAAAAGTGACCATAGTGTATGACATAGAAATCCATATACATTTTTAGTTTTGCCCAGAACAGTGCAGACACCACCACTTTTTTATTATCCACCACCACTTTTTTTATTATCATTTCCAAACATCAAATCAGGTTTCCATAAATTTGACCAGCGTTCTCAACCTTTCAGCAACCCTGGAAGCAACCTCTGCCTTACAGATTGGATTATGGAGCTACAAAAGAGGTAATACAACATACCCTAAATGTAATCCAATCCTCACACTTTAAAACTGCAGATTATATATACCACAGTAGGGTTGCAGAATATGCTATTGAAACCCAGATGGTATAAACTGAAATCTGAGAAGTATGAAGGCATTTTAGAAACTTGGTTAATTCTACAGCCCATGCTTTTATTTAAGCATTTAAAGTTCTTATTTAATCATCTAGAATCAAGCCAAAGGAAGCAACTCCTATTGGACATGAAAATACAATCTACTCCCAAATTCTGCTTTAGCTTCCTTGCTGCATGAACTCTTTAGCTAAGAAGGCTCTGATTTAGAACATGGTGTATGCTCAAAAAAATCAGAAAATCTTCTTCCTTACACACCTTTAGGATATAGAGTAGAATCCAAGCAGGATATGCTTATGTGAGGAAAGCAGTCTCTCCAAGACTCCACACACAATGATGGATCCAGTTAATGACAGTAACTGTTGATTCTACACTTGGTTTTGGGAATGCACCTAGCAGGAGGTCTCCCCTGGTGGCAGTACATGAGTCTCAAGTTATCCTAGAACATTTGCCTCCCTCTTTTATTCACAAGTCTGCAAGCCACACCGCCTTCAAGAGAAGCAACCCTGGAGTGTGGGACAGATTTTGAAGTGTTCACAATAAAGGAAGTTAATTATTTCTAAGTACTGTAACATCAGGGCACGTAATGGAAGCTACATAGCAAGTGATAAATGAGGAGGCCTGTATATGTGCATTAGTAGTAGTAGTAGTAATAATAATAATAATAATAATAATAATAATAATAATAATTTGAACAATTGTAACCAACAGAATAAAAAAGCGATAAAATATCAAACATTAAAAACTTCCCTAAACAGGGAAGCACAAAGACTTGCAATTAGCATCAGCTTTTCATGGACAGTGGCCTAACCAGTGTTGGGGGTGGGGCATGCAGATAATAAGCCAAGGAAAGTGGGGAGTGAAAGACACAAGTAGATCACATGATATCACCACTACACAGTAGCTGAAGCCATCCTACGCTTCCCTATGTCTACTCCTGGAAAGATAGTTACAGTGCTAGCTAAGCAACCCACAGCTTGGCACACAACACAGGACATAAGGTCGGGTTAAGCATTACAGTAATTAAACTAAAGAATAGGGAGGGTCCTAGCAAAGCAGAGAGTCTCTCCTGTGTTGTTGTTATTTATGGGAATGGGTGTGATAAAACTGAAGATCAATATATCTATATCTTCAGCATGGAGATTGCATCCATCTTCCTTCTTTGAAATAGGACCCTTTAAAATTCTCTATACAGAGGTTGTTCTCTCATTATACAAAAAGAGAATAGTGGTCATGTTCCCTGATTAGGCACATCTGATCAACTGTAACCTGAAAAGCACAAGGACCTGAATACTGACTACTTCAGAATACATCAAGAGAGAACATGAAAATATAGACACACACTCCTGTTAGAAAGTAAGAGCTGTACTTCAGTGGATAATAGAATTGTAGAGCTGGAAGGGACCCCAAGGGTCATCTACTCTAACCCCTGCAATGCAGGAATCACAGCTAAAGAATGCTTGTGTGTGTGTGTGTGTGTGTGTGTGTGTGTGTGTGTGTACACACATGTATAAATGCAACTGTGTGGGCCTACCTTTGCATCAGTACTGGCAGAAACACCAGGGTGCAGAACTCCAAATCATTTGGCACCCCAATATGTATCTGCAGAGGATGCTGGGGAATTTTTTTGTGGCCCTGGGAACACATATTTTTATGGTTTTTTAAGGGAGGAAAGCAAACACAGGCTTTGGCTGTTTTCCAAAATTTAAAGCCAATTTGAGCCTCCCTGAAATTACACAACACACTGTGGTCTACACTGAGGTTGTCTTCTGACTGGCTAGCCTAAAAGGGCTTCTTGGATTCCAAGATAGTTCATTTTAAAATTCCATTTTAATGCTGGGCTGTTTTAATTTGGCACACATTTTAGGAAATTAACATATGCAAGTGAACATTATCTGCACTGGTGAGTTTTTGTGGCAGATTTAACAAGCTTAAGAACTATCTGAAATTGCAGGACTCCTGTTAACTAGAATGCTTGGATGTTTCCAGATGGGAATTTATTGTGGAATCGGTGCTACTCATGCACCCAAATTTACACAGCATGCACACAACATCATTATAAAATACTAGTCTGTACTTTTCCTTTTTACTCATTTAATCCTGATTTTCCCTTACTGCTGATAAGTAAAAACAACCTGTTTCACATCAGCAGCCACTGCTGCTGCTGTGGAAGCTTGTTAGCACATTTTTGTGCTTTAGTTTGTCACATGTGTAGTGATGTTTTGGTGGGTGGTCTCTCATCACCACATCCTTTCTGACATTTACTACTCTCACTTGAGCACAACCTACCCCTTTTGTTTCTAGTGGTCCAAATGATATGAGTGTTTCTACTGATTACTGCATATAGAAGGCATATCCAAAATGTAAACAACCTGGTTTGGAGGAAATGTCTCTACAAAGAACCGTGAAAACCTTAATTGCAGTACATTTGCTGGGCTTAACAAAAAAAATAATACAGCAATCTTGGGATCTCTGTATAACCCTTCAACAAAAGAAGGGGAAAATCAAGCGAAGGGCAGCCAGGGAAGAATATCTGATTATTTCAGGCCTTCCTGAAGCAATGTCAGTGACTTCTATACCAAATAGTTATGCCAGGCATAGGCAAACTCGGCCCTCCAGATGTTTTTAGACTACAATTCCCATCATCCCTGACCACTGGTCCTGTTAGCTAAGGATGATGGGAGTTGTAGTCCCAAAACATCTGGAGGGTCGAGTTTGCCTATGCCTGAGTTATTCTGTTCCCCATGTCATTTAAATGGCAGGGATTCAATGGATTCAAACTAGTAAAAAAAACACTACTGTAGTGGCGGGAATTCTGCAGTCTCTGGGCCTAATTAGGTCCACCAGGCCAAATTTGGCCACCACAACTTATTTGCTGGGCTAGGCTCACCTACCAATCATCTGATGTCATATGACATCATGCATCACACAGGTAAAGCTGCAGCTGAAAAGGAACAATCAGGAGCCTTTGAGGGCATTATCAAAGGTACCAGTAACTGACAGGTGAGCAGAGCCACCCACCTGTCAATGTAGCCTAAAAAGGTTGGCCACTTTTGAATCTGTCCCTCTGTGCAAAAGTGGTTCCCCACTCCTGTCCAATGATCTCAAAGGCCTAAATCAAGTAGGTCACATATCCACCACACATCTCACAGTGCTTCCACTCATAGGAAATAGTCATTTCCAGCAGTGGCTGCCCAATACATTTTTATGGGACAAATTTGCCCTGTACAACCCACAGGTGAGATGTAAGCAATTGGGGCAACCTATAGGTGTCATTCACTCTACTGCCTGCACTCTAATTAATATGCATGTATCTACATATCTGGAATGATTTGGGTTATATGGGCACACATGGAAATATAAACATGTAATGATGCAAACATGCCTGAGTGTTTTTGGTTTCTCAGAAGTAGGGATGGAAGAGAAATTTGATTCACTTTGCATTCAAAGAGGAATCTACCTAATTTGCACTTTCTTAAACAACATTTGACCCAAAGCACAAGCATCCTTCAAAATTTACATTTCTTTGAACTTTGCAGTGCAGTTCTCCAGCCAAGTAATGTGTGTAAAAATACGTATACTAGAATACAGCTGGCATTAAAATGCACATATTAGTGAAAATAACATACAAAATGTACTATATTACAGAAAATTAAAAACATAAAACAGCCCTGCAGGATCAGGCCATAGGTCCATCTAGACCAGCATCCTGTTCTTACAGTGGCTAACCAAATTCCAGTGGGAAACCTGCAAGCAGCACCCAAGCGCAAGAGCACTCTCCCCACCTGCAGTTTTCAGCAACTAGTATTCAGAAGCATTGCTGCCTCCAACCACGGAGGCAGAGCCTAGCCATTCTGGCTAGCAGCCATTGATAGCCTCATCCTCCATGACTTTGTCCAATCCTTTTTTCAAGTCATCCAAGTTGGTGCCCATCACTGCCTCCTATGGGAACGAGTTCCATAGTTTAATTGTGTACTGTATTTTGATTTGGAAAAATGTGTATATTAGGGAAACCTGCATACAATTGTTTATATTAATAATAATAATAATAAAATGTACACTTGTATATAATAATAATAATAATAATAATAATAATAATAATAATAATAATAATTTATTATTTGTACCCCGCCCATTTGGCTGGGTTTCCCCAGCCACTCTGGGCGGCTTCCAACAAAGATGAAAAGTACACTAAAATGTCACATATTAAAAACTTCCCTGAACAGGGCTGCCTTCAGATGTCTTCTGAATGTCAGGTAGTTGTTTATTGCTTTGACATCTGATGGGAGGGCGTTCCACAGGGCGGGCGCCACTACCGAGAAGGCCCTCTGCCTGGTTCCCTGTAACTTGGCCTCTCGCAGTGAGGGAACCGCCAGAAGGCCCTCGGAGCTGGACCTCAGTGTCCGGGCAGAACGATGGGGGAGGAGATGCTCCTTCAGATACATTGGACCGAGGCCGTTTAGGGCTTTAAAGGTCAGCACCAACACTTTGAATTGTGTTCGGAAACGCACTGGGAGCCAATGTAGGTCTTTCAAGACTGGTGTTATATGGTGTTATATGTTTATAAAATAAATTTATACTAAAATGAATTTTCATGAGAACTTTAAAAAATAGATATTACAAACTGATGTACAAATGTGAAGAACTGAAAAGATTAAGAAATGGAGGAAACTCAAAATATTCAGCTTCGCCCATTCATACTTAGAGGTACATGGTCCTGTTTCAAAAGACATTGAGACAAAGAACATAAGGAATGCCTATGATGGCTCAAATAAAGGGTCCATGTAGTCTAGCATTTCCAGTGCCCTTGAGAAGCCCTATAGAAATAAGTCATCCCCTGTTGCTTGCTCCCAGCATCTCAGAGTCATGAGGTATACCCAGGGCTGGCAACAGCCAAAGTCCACAACCTAGCAGGAAGACCAGCGCTAACTTCTACAGCACTCTGCTCTCGCTCCTTCTCCTTGTTGCTGTTGTCTGTTTACCTAACCCCCTCTAAGCATGCAAGCAGTAACAAGACAGACTGCAGTGGCAAGGGGTTGGACCTGATTACTTTTAAGGTCCCTTCCATCTCTCTGATTCTAACATCAGAGCTTCCAACATGAGAAACAGCAGCAGCCTCCACTTGTCTTGCCCTTTTGGGGGGTCCCATTGAGCTGCTAGGGTGAATAATTTTTCATAGATCTATCCTCCATTAATTTGACCAAACCTTTTTAAAGACATCTGTGCTAGATGCCATTCAGCATCTCCTGGGGTCACAAATTCCATACATTAAGCTTGTGTTTTATGAAGTGTACTTTCTTTGATCAGTCCTGAAATTATGGTGCCATCTCAACTTAACTGAATGGTCTTGGGTTCAAGTCTCAATTGTTGCTTCTAGTATTGGGAGTAAGAGACCATAGGCAATAAATAGCTAAACTCTCCCCACTCCTTCACTTCAGCGTAGTCTGGGAGTAAGAGCCTGATTTAAAAGAAGTTCCTAGTCAGATGTAGGAAATGTTGTCCGCAGCACCAAAATAAGTGGCCAGGCATCTCATACATTTGTGTGAATGTACAAACACATATTTATTATATAACAGTAGCATTATAGAGTAGCAAAAGCTATATGCCAAAACATCTTTGGTTCCAATCTTAGCCATGCAAATCCATTGGATTGCCTTAGACAAGTCACAAGTTATCAGCTTCATGCAACCCAATGCCATCTTCAAACAATGTGGGGATTAACATTAATACCATGGGTCTGCCTTACAGGACTATTGCAAGCATGTCTAGGTTAATGTATGAGAAGCAGTTTTAGTATTCAATGAGAATATCCAGGGCAGCTAAATCAGGGAGCAGGAGGCAGGCAGGAAAGGGTCCCTTCTCTATTCTTGCAGAAAGTACTGTTACGAGAGTAGTTAAAATAGCAGAGGCTCTTTGGTATGCTTTTTCTGAACCCATTTCTCCCATCACTTCTGGGATGGAAGAAACCTGTGGCCTTCAGGCACTGAAGTGATCATGGGAGTCAATTCATTACAATGAAACAAGAAAGTATTGTGTATTAGTTAGCATGTCAGACCAAGACCCGAGAGACCAGGGTTTAAATCCCCACTTAGCCATAAAGCTCCCAGGATGACACTGGGCCAATCACCAACTCTCAGTCTAACCTACCTCACAGGGTGGTTGTGAGTATAAATCATGGAGGAGAACTACATGCACTTCCTTGGGCTCCTTGGAGGAAAGGTAAGTTATAAATGCAATAATATCATGCAGGGCCTCACTTGCCAAAGTGAACAGAGGGACCTGTAAATGCAGCAGGGCTAACTTAGCACATTTTGAAGCAAGTGAAGTAATACAAATTTTAATCTAAAAAGAAAGGCCCACATTTAAGTCCAGGGTCTAATTAAATGACTACTGCCATCACCCTCCTCCTGCAATTTCTTGTGGGAGTCCAACTGAATAAATACTAATTATCAGACAGAGAGTTCACAATTCACTATTCATCACTGCTTAGTTCAACCCACATTTTGAACTTTTCCAAGTATGTGGTAACCATACACAAACACACTTTGGGTACGCTTCACCCTAAAAAGAAAGTAGTGGTGGGAAACAGCCCTCAGCCCCAGTGCCTCAAGGCAACAAGCGATGAAGAAACATGTGTTACCTTTGCAGGGACACCAAACTCCACTCTCCATCTTACATCTTCCGAGGCATCACTTGCATTGCTATATTCATAATCTGGATTCACATATCACTCAAAGAATGCATTTCTCTTTCTCTCTCACACACCCCTCTGTTAAACACAGATTTCTAGTTCTCTAATATATATAGCTTGGGCTGCACCACAAAGTTTTTGTTTTTTGTTTTTACTCTCAGCTGTAGTCAAAGGGTTAATTTATAATTCTATAAATGGACTATTTTCTGCTAAAAAGACATCTCGTGGTACAAGCCTTCCCTTCCCTTATTCTCCTTCACCTGGGAAAACATACCAGGTCAATGCCCAAAATGTTCAAAGAGCAAAGGCCTTACTTAGCTGTTTATATATTCTAAGGATCTAGTGGCATAATCCATGCTAACAGTTCCAAAAATAATCCACATTTTTTCAGAAAGAGACAGTAGATTGTCCATGCAGCAGTATAAGTTTGTTCTTCCATAAATGTTTGAATAAACATAGCACTCAAAAGTGAGTGAGTGCATGCAGATGGTTGCCACAGAATCCAGATTGCAGTTTTCCTAGAGTGGGCAGTGCTACAATTTCCCCTACCTTGCAAAACCCAAGAAATAAACACAAGCAGCCAAGATCTGCTTCCAGACCCCCAAATGCTGCATATACTCATATATAAACAACCTTGTCCTCTACGCAGCAGTGCCCAGCTGACAAGCGCATAATCAAACAGCTGCTGTTCTACTCATTTCATCTTCCAGGGCTGCAATAAACACCCGTAAGGCATTTGCCCATCTCTCTCTCTCTCTCTCTCTCTCTCTCTCCCCCCCTCTCTCCACACACACACTCACACAGACACACACACACACCTTGTGCATCTGCAAAAGCAATTAGAGATTTAAAAAAGCAAGAGGAGTCTTACATTTGGCTTGCTGGGGGGCTGCCTGTTCCTGCGGTTGGGCCTGGGCCTGTCTCGGGTATAATGCTCCAATTTCTCTCCTGCAGTCGGCAGGTCCATAAGGAATTGTGCGGATGCAGGCTCTGTGCAAGGAAGCAGCCTGCTCCCAGCTTCAGCATCCTTTGTGGAGGCAGGGCGTGACTTCACGGAGGCACGGCTGAGTGACAGCTCAGCCTGGGGAGCCCCAATCTTGTTATCTTCTGCCTCTACCTTAAAATCGAGTTCCGATAGACCTGAAAGAGAGAAGTCGGAGGAGGTGGGGGAGGGGGGGAGGGGGAGGAATCCTTGGAGTTGCCAGGCGGACAGCAGGCTGCCACTATGCAGCACAGCAACGTCTCCTGTCACACAGGCAGATTTGTTACATATCAGGCGACTAAACTGACAAGGCAGACTTGGCTACTGCTAATGGGCTCGGGGCTTTGTGCACCAATGGGAAAAGCCTGCCTTGCCTCAGGAAGGATGAGGAGGAGCAGCTAGTGCATCCCCTGGCTGAGACTGATTTCCTGGCTAGCTCACGCTTTGAGGAATAGAAGCTGGAGCAGCTACAGATTCATTTTCTTTTCCAAAGACAAATAGGAGTGGGTGGTTCTGTACAAAGCCAGGTCGTGTCTCCTCTCCCCCACCCCCTTTTCTTTTCATTTTGAGTGAGGCAAGGATTCCCACTTTTCAGAGGTTGCCAAAGTCCCCTTTGCAAACAACCTAAGCCAACTGTGCTGTGACTTCCCACTCGCATGTGAACAGGAGACAACCCCAGTACAGTGGGATCTCGGGTTAAGTACTTAATTCGTTCCGGAGGTCCGTTCTTAACCTGAAGCTGTTCTTAACCTGAAGCACCACTTTAGCTAATGGGGCCTCCTGCTGCCGCTGCGCCACCAGAGCACGATTTCTGTTCTCATCCTGAAGCAAAGTTCTTAACCTGAAGCACTATTTCTGGGTTAGTGGAGTCTGTAACCTGAAGCGTATGTAACCTGAAGCATATGTAATCCGAGGTACCACTGTATTTCCAAGCTTCTGTGTTGTCCCATATTCCTGCTCCCCCACTTACCCATTACTGCTGCTGCTATCCAGCAACTGGACACATGATGAAATCCACATTTCTCCTGTCGTCCTTCTTGCTGGCCCCTCTGCTACAGTCACCAGACTACATTTGCCTTGCTGCCACCCACACCTCGTAGGGCCTTAGCAAGCTGCCTTATACCTACCCAGGTTTGACTATTTGTCCATCTAGCCTAGTATTGTCTACTGTTACTGGCAGTGGCTCTCCAGGGCTTCAGACTGGTCTTTTGCAATAGGTTTTTAAACTGGAGATGCCAGGAATTGAACCTGGTGGTGGTGGTATTATTATTATTATTATTAAAAAATGTACACCACCCTTCATCCAAAGATCCCAGAGCTGTTCACAATAGAAAAATGCAAAGTATGGGATCTACCAATTTGCCATTGTTTCTTCATTCTCCCTACCTTCCTAGACTGGCTGAAGGAGGAGAAGGAAAGCACATGCAAGACCTATATAACTCAAGGAGAGACAGGGGATTCTGGCCATCTAAAATTTAAGAGCGCTGGTGACTTTGCATCATTTATTCCGAACATAAGATGTGGGAACCACTCCTGTACAAAGATCAACCATTTTAGGCTGGGTTGTGCAATGCTACAACCAGAGTATAAAGTTGTGATAGGCAGAGCCACTCTAAGACATTTTGCTGCTTGAGGCAAAGGACAAGGTGGTGCTTCCCATGACTTGGATGGAAGCCAACTGGAGTGGCAGTCAAATCTAGCTTCCACAAAAATGACCAGACAGCATCCTCCACTGTAACCAAGGGCAGCAGGGTAGCTCAGAGAGGGGAGTGGGGGAGCACAGGCTATGTGGTGCACACACAGCTCTGCCATCCAATATCTCACCACCATTCCTTCAATACTTTGCTGCCTACTCCCCAGCCCCACTGGAGGTTGCTGCCCCACTTTGCCTAATGGTAAGTCTGGCTCTGGTGATAGGAAAGCAATCTTCCATGGAGACATGCCAATGTGTAAACTTGCCCTGAAATTGAAGTATACAGGAATTATGGTAAGTCACTTGGGCCAAAATCAAGACATACTCGGTCATGCTAAAGCCCCAATGAAATCAACAGGACAAGTTTGTTGTGCCTAATGTATATCCATTAATTTCAATGAGTTTTTAGTGCTGCAATCCTAGCCACAGAAGTAAGGCCTATTGTATTCATTGGGGCTTACTTCCATCTTAGTGGAGTTAGAGTTACTGCCTAATCATCTCTGAGATTTAGGTCATTATGCATTTGGGGTATTTCACACAAAGGCTGCCACCAATTGTGCATCAAACAGGGGCCAAAGCCACTCTCAACTCTCCACTGAGTGTCCATATATGATTGTATGTGTTTTCAAACTCATGCTTGTCACATAAATACTTACAAAAAATAAAACCCTTTGGCATTCACCTAAACTGTTTCCCAGCTAAGTGGATTTTAGAAAAGGTGCTCATTCATACCAACACATATAATAAGTTTTACCATTTAGTCCAGGAGTTGGGAGAATGCTTGTGGAACAGCTGTGCTTCCATTGGGCAGCCATCTTGTACTGTGAAGAGAGGAAATGATACTTTATAAACCAACTGTACTGTTGCACTGGCTGCCAGTATGCTACCAGGCCAGGTTTAAGGTCTTGCTGATGGTACATAAAATCCCAAACAACTTAGAAACAGCCTATTTGAGTGACAGTCTTATGCTCTATGTACCTGCTCTGTCACTGTAGCCTGCTTTTTAAATATTTTTTATTAAGGATTTTCTTGGTTTACAAAAGTACATGCGTTGTCTCTTTTCAGGTCATAGAATCGTTTCTACTGACCAGTTACATTCAGTGTGAGACACTGCTGTACGGGCTGAGGAAAAAGAGAAGGGGGGGGAGAGGGTGTGGGGTGGTAAACTTACATTATTTTGCTTAGTGGGGGGAGCTTTGTGCCCGTGTCACTTGGGTAGGTTATTTTTCTATTCATTTATTATATTTCCTTGGTAATGAGTGAGGTTGGGGGGACACTGCAGTCTTCTTAAGAAGCACGTTTTACCCTGTTACATATTCCTGAGGTCTGATCCATGAACCCCTGCAGCTAGGCCCTTTGCACCTACTTTGTGGAATTCCTACCCTCTGGCCATCTAAGAAGAGCCTACAGTGCATACAGTGCTAGATGCTTGCTTAAAACTTTCTTACACACACAAGCTTACTCTGTAGAGCAGGGGTCCCCACAAATAACCCAAAGATGCATTTTAAATAAAAGGACACATTCTACTAATGTAAAAACACACTGATGCCCGGACTGTCTGCAGGCCGGATTGAGAAGGCAATTGGGCCACATCTGGCCCCCGGGCCTTAGGTTGCCTACCCCTGCTGTAGAGTGACCCAGCCATGTTATCGATACTTCTGAAGATACTTTATCATTTTCTTGTTTTTTTATTTTGTGTCTATTTTAAATCTTAAAAGGTATGGTATTTTATATGTTGAGTGGTACAGAAATTCCTACAAATCAATCAAACAAACAAACAAACAAACAAACAAACAAACAAACAAACGAGTTTGAGGATAAAAATGCAGAGTGGGTCAAACTGTACATTGTGTTAAATGCATGGTGTACAACTAGATCTTTTCCCCCTCTTTCAAATTTAATGCTAAGTGTTGGAACCCTTGATTTTCTTTTCTTTTCCGAGTTTATTTATGTTCAAAAGAATACAAAATTTAAAGAAAAGCTATAAAACATGGAATTCTTGGATATATCTTTTATACTAGTTGAGGTTCTCAGGCTCCTCCCCAGCTGTGATACTGATGAAAATCCAACCTGCCAACAGTACTCCAATTACTTGTGTGTATGTGTATGTGAAGCTTCTGTAGGCACCAAGAGCTTTTTTCCTAAGGCTACTGCAGCAGGAGGGGGAATTTAATCAGAAGCCCCTCCCTGTGCTCATGGGGGGGGGGTCCGTCCACACTAAATATTACATTTTCAAAAACCCAGACATAATTACACACTATATACAACATTACATGTAGTTTGACCCTAATTTGATGGAGTGGTGTCACCACAAGGCAGGGAATTTTGAGAAAGGGGAGAATGCCTGGCTGCTGTGGGGGGACTATGGCTTCTGTTCAGAGATACCTTAAACTTTTTTTATGGATTTGATGATAACCCACTTCTTTTTACTGTATATTTTATATTAGGGTAGTGCTGCTGATATGATCCACCTTAGATCAGGCCATGGTACAGGTCTAGGTCACAACCTACTAAATGAAGATTAGTGAAATGACAAACCTATTACAAGTCTATCTCTGTTTCATACCAGTTTCATTGCTGTGGCTTTTCTCAAAGATTGCTAAAAACTGTGCTTTGACAAGACTTCTCTGCTAAAATGAGATCACCACCTTCCCTCAAAGAAATACAATTCCCAGGATTCACTGGGGATAGGGAATGACTATTAGATCATTTTAATTCTGTGACGCAGATATGCTCATAGCAGTCTCCCAAAGCAGAGATGAATATTAATTTGAAGCTTGAAGCTTTGCAGCTATATCAGAAGGTGGTGAGTACATCTCTAAAATCCCAGAAGGAAAACATACATAGCAAGGTCTAGCGACACAATTTGGCTATCGAACCAAGCTGCTATGCGTAATTTTGCAAATGTCTACAACAGATCAGGAGTGATTCCTACCATTGCTTTCAAAAGACTTGTCAGATGAAGGTATTTTCACAGCAAAGATGTCACTATGCCCAGCACTGTAAAGTAGCACATAAATTTCAAAGGCATCTCAGATAAGCAGCTTGGGGTATAAATTCAGTTATCCGTTCCACTGGTGGATGCAAGTGACATTTGTCTGGGTTGATGGGCTTGCAGAGCCCTCTCCAAGTACCAGTTGCTGGGGAACATCAGTGGGAGAAAGCTATTGCTCTCAGACTTCATATCTCTCTTTTGGGTTTCCCAGAAGCATCTGGCCGGCAACACTGGGAAACAGGATGCTGGACTAAACAGGTTTTTTCTCTGATCCAGCAGGGCTACCTTTCAAGTTATCGAACAGGTATGTACATACTGCTGCTGCCACCTTTGGCCACTCCCCTACTGCTGTTTTTTGGGAAAAGAGTACAGCAGGATTCACTCCCCAGCTACACTGGGACATATAGGTAAAATGAGGAGAGACACAGATGCAACGTGAAGGGATAGCTTTCAGATCGTGTGCAGAGCATTTAAATAACTAGGTTGATCCCAATTAGAAATTACTGTGAGGCTCATGCTAGCATAATAATGAATGCACTGAGGGCTGGAAAATGCATACCTCCTCCTTTTGGAAGTCCTTCTCAACAACATCCCACAGGCTTCTGTGCCCCTGCTGAAAAGTGTTCCAGTCTGCAGCATTCGTCACCTGTGGCTCCTGGGCTAGTTTTGAGAGGTGTTTTGCCTGAAATGGTTTAAGTAGGTTCAAAAAGTGACTCTGAGACAGTATACTAGACAGGTGGCATGGGAAAATGGTGGTTTTGTTCCAGTGAATCACTATATTTAACTGGCTTTTCCATCTCTTTAAGAATCTGAGAATTTGAGATGCAGTAGCCAGAACTTGACGAGTGTGGTCACATATACCATGTGTTTGTTCTTCCTTCAACCTTTTATATAGCAAGCTTCCTTGGTGGAAAAGCTGAATAATATTTTAAACAGATAAAAGGGCTGTGTTAGAGAGAGAGAGAGAGAGAGAGAGAGAGAGAGAGAGGGAGGTAGAGACAAAATGACATTCAAACCTACATTAACCTACATTAACACCGAGGAGAGCAAAGCAAGGGAAGGAATTGCAGCATACAGAACTCCTATCTGGGCCAGTCTTGCCTTTGCACGTTGACCGGAATCCTGTCTGGCACTCACCAGCTTGCCTTGAACGGTGGCTAACTCCTCCAAACTTTTATCAGCAATACCATTGACCATGGCCTCAGTGACTGACTGCTGGATCTCCCTATCAAATAAGGGACAAAGCAGGGATATTAGCACAGAAAAGCACAAAGGAGAGATCCACTGTCTAGTAAGACTTTGGCACCAATAACTTGGGTTAGGATTTGGGAAATAAGGAGGCTGAGAAGTGAGATAAAGTGACTGCTATGACCATCAGATGTTGGGTAAAGGGCCAGAAATGGGTGGGAGAAGAAGATTTCTCCCAGTTCTGACACCTGGGATATGTGTATTTTATGATGTAGCCTGTTGTCTAAACTGTTAATTTGTTTTAACTGTACTGTACTGTATTGTACTTTTTTCATTGCTGTAACCTGCCCTGGGATCTCAGAGTAAAGGGCATGTAAGATACCTAATAAATAATAACAATAATAATTGATATATGGATCCTGCTCTTGGGGAATGTGGTTATGGCCACAGGCTTAGGTATCTTTAAAATACTGTCAGAAAAAAATATATGGATCAGTGGCCACTAGTCATCAGGGTTAAATGGAGCCTCCAAGTTTAGAGACAGGATGCACCTAGATTTCAGTTGCTTGGGATCTGTTAGTGAGTGAGGGCTGACACAGCAAGGCACTTCTTACATTCTTCATGAAGAAGTCTGGAAAACATTTTTAATAAAATATTTTATCTTTGAAAAATGAAAGAAGACATGCATCTAGAATGTGGTCCTATACTGTATGCCGCAAAAATGTGAAAATTGATTAAAGTTGATTGGAATGTTATACAAATTTTAGAAGCTGAGGACAAAAAATAACCTTTTTAAAGCCTCTTGGGGATTTTTATCTGGTGAGGTGCTGAGAATTCTCTGAAAAGCTACCCCCTCACAGAACTACAAATCCCAGAATTCCCTAGGAAAGAGGAATGTCTGTTTCATCAGTTTAACGCTGTGGTGTGACTATGCCCTAGGAGCCTAGACAGCTGTCAGAGAGATGTATCTGCATAGCAGAGAGTGACATGTAGAGGACATAAGATGCTGGCTTCTGCCTGAGCCATGGAAACAGTTCTGCAGACCCATATACCAGACAAGAGGCTCAAGATTCTTACAGATATGAGGTTAAGCTGCCGATGGAGAACAGTACTTGTATGAAAAATAAAAAGGACAGTTCAGAGGCCCCCATCTACCCCAAATGTCTCTCTACTGAAAAGCTATATGCCAGGAAGCAGGAATCTCAAGGAAAAACACAGCCAGCAGGCAAAACCTTTCTCTTTCTACTTCAGCGTTTAATGCTGAAGATTGAGTAGATGCTTCCAACCTAAACAGGCACTCTGGTGTGGCTTGAAGAGAAAGGTTAGTCCTGTCACCCACATGAGCCTGCTGTACATCTCAGTCAAAAGCTGGTCAAGGAGCATCTTCTTTGGCACGCTGGCGATCAGGTGGTCCTGAAAGTCATTTTTCTGCATGAGTTTGGGGCACAAACTCTGAGTGGCAACCAATGAGGCATGCATGATGGTCTATGAAGAAAGTACAAGCAAGAAATAAATGTGGCATGAGGAGTCGTCAAAACCTGAAGTTTTATTACTTTCTACTTGGGAGCATGTTTGGGGAAGCCATTCACTGCAAGAGGTTCCAGGTCACCTTCCTCTAGTCTAAGGCTTTATATGTATATTTACAATATTTTTGGTGTTATTAATAAACAAAGGAATTTAGGCATTTACACACATTTGCAAATCATATCAAATACCTTTGTTGGTATCACAGTATAAAATATTTCAAGTCACTAGGGTAGTTAAAAGGACAAGGGTGAAGCTGTTGAAGGTAATAAAGTCACACTGTGATTGCGTGCACTTAGATATTCTGCTTCACCCTGTCTATTCCCCGAATGGATGGTTCATTGGGATCCCATTCTGGTGAAATTGTGGCTAAAAAAGGAAGCTACTAAGGCAGTGATATCTGTGTCCTGATCTGCGAGGAGAAACCTCATGTGACTTTTCGGATTTATATGCCAGAGGTCCAACTTTTTGCTTTTGTCATATTTGCATATCTTCTGATGGCCATAAAAGGTGCAAAGGTATGTTCACAGTAACTGTTAGCAGACAGAGTTTATATGCTACAGCAGCAGTTAGCATCTTTGTCTCCACTTCAATTACAGACTTAATTCTCTCACCATATAGATTAAAACACTCTTTTAAAAAACAGAAGCAGAATTTCTCAGGAGGCTGATTTCTGTAGCACACACCAAAAGCTACAGTTGCGTGGTGCAAAACTGCAGACTTGGTCCATCTAAGCTCAATATTGTCTACTCTAACTGGCAGCAGCTCTCCAAAGTATTTTCCATCTCCTAGTACTAGATGACTATGGAACTCTACCTACTTACCTGGATTTCACTGCTGCAAGTCTGAGAGACTTCTTCAATGAAACTCTCCAGCTTGTGCTGAAGCTTGCTGTTCTGGTGCACAGGGTTTCCTGCCTCATACAAAATAGGCAAAACCTGCAGGAAGAGAAAGGCTCTCATCAAGAATGGCTATTCAGTCCTTCTTTGCCACAGTAGTTTATCTGAAAGGCCATTGCTGAAGGCAGGTTGCCACCAGTAGGTTGCTGCCAAAGGGGGCTAGAGGAGGTTCATGGCTACCCTCTATATATTTAATAGATTGTAATCTATTACAATCTTTAATACTTGTAAAGAAATTGCGGTATCGGTTTTATTGCATTTGTGCATTTTATTTATGTTTGTAAACTGTCCAGAGGACATTGATTTTGTCAAGTCTAGGCCACACAGAATGAGGCTGAGGGCTGTGTATGGCCCCCAAACTGCAGGTTGCCTACCTGTGTCCTATGAAAATGATGCATTCTTCCTGAATTTGTATTGAAAATTTAAAAGGCATCTTCAGTCACACCTGATATTCTGACTTTTGCCAGTGTTGCTTGGTTTGTGACACTGCCACAGGAAAACACATCCAGGTTAAAAATTAACTTGCAATCATGATCTGAGGCGCTTCTTCATGAGAGGTCCGGAGGGGGACAATACGAGAACAGGCCTTTTCTGCAGTGGCTCCCCACTAGTGGAATGTTCTCCCCAGGGAGGCTCACATGGAGCGATCATTATATATCTTTAGGTACTCAGCAACTTCCCTCTATAACCAGGTCTTTGGCCTTTAACTATCTGTGGCCTTTTTAGAAGAGGGCAGGTGTTATTGTTTTTAATGTATCTGTCTTTTTGACTGTAAGTTGCTTTGGGTTGTCCTGGGCAAGATAAAGTGATAACAAATTCAATTAATCATCACCATCAATTCTTAGTGGTTCATGACTGAGTTCCAAAACAAGAAAAGTAGCAAAGGGGAGGCTTGCAGACAGGTGTTTATTGTGGGATCAGTACTCCTCATGCAAGAAAGCCGTTTTTGTAGCATGTGCATGACATCACTGGCATCAAAATGCCAGCCTGCACCTCTCACTCCTGCTGATTTAATCTGGATGTGCCCTTTTAGGAGAAAATCTGGTATGTTAAAAAAAGTGTTTTGAACAACCTGTTTGCAGATTAAGCACCTGCCTGGAAAGCACCCTTAACACACATGAAGGAGAGCTCACACTGATTGAAAGGCTTGCATCCTTGATGGTCTCCTTTGCCCACAGGATGTCTGCTTTAACTTCCACATCTTGAACAGAGCTCAGCATTTCAATGCACTTATGCACAGACTGGGATGCATCCTTCAGTGCCTAGAATAGAGAGCAAGATGTGGGGCACCATTGTACCACCAGCACAAAAGTATAGCACTCCCTAGAATTCCAGTCTCTGTCAGCTGTATTGAGTCAGTATTAGCTCCAGGTTTTGGGGGCCTGTGGTCAGAGTGACCTCAGAGGGTCCCTCCCTGAAAAACCCCAACTTCTCATTGGTTGCTGCTGCTGCCCATTCACTGGTCCTGTCCCTCTGGGCCCAATTTGCAGCACTCTCCATAGAGAAAGGGAAAGGCAAGTGGAGGATGCTGCTCCTCCTTATTGGCTTTTGTTGGCCTGTACACTGGGAGAGGGCAGATGAACCAACAGCAATGGCAAGGAAGAGGAACAGAAGGGTCAGTGAGTTATGAGATACCCCTTAAGCCTGGAGTTGGCTGTAACTCTCTTAGCACCAATCCCTGCATCTGCAATGTGACAGCAGTAATTCTTGTTAGAAAGTTTACCAGGATACAGTGCACGTGAAGCACTTAATGTTCTAATGTGCAGGTGCCAGCATTCTTGCCCCATTTAGATGCTTTCTGCCCTTTGGCCCTCTTCTGCAGCACTTGACTTTTAAGGAGGTTGGCATGCAAGATTGGAGACGGACAAATCTCTCTATTTCAGGTTCCCTTATTTTCTTCCAATTTTAAGTTCAGTTCTCCACAACAGTTTGAAATTTCTTTTTTAAAAACAACCCTCACAATTTTTTATCAGCATTTTAGTGTGCATTTCTCCTAAGTTGCACATTTCTGTATGTAGCTTTGCCAAATGTACACATCTTTGCAAGCAATTTCCCCTGCTATATTTCTAATATTATTTTTATTAAGATATGCAGTTTTATGCACACTACCCACATATGCATTTTTGTGCACATTACTTGGTAGGAGAATTGCATTCAAAATCTGGAGAAGTGTTAATTTTGTAGGCTAGCTGCATTTCTATTTGTTCATTGTTTCAGGGTGGTGCAAATACGTTTTCTTATTAAAATGTGAACAGAGCTGACTATGCAAGACGTAAGGCTATGAAGGTAGGCGAAGATCCAAGGGTTCCCACCTGTGCAGAAGAGCTGGCTGTACTGTCTGGCTGTAACCGGCATCTCTCCTTGGGCAAGGTCTCTTGAATCTGATTCCTTGCGAGGTAAGACTGTATCTGCAGCATGCAAAAGAGGCATGGCTCACATGACCCTCACTTCTATGGCCTCCCAAAGAGTAGATGCATTTACTCAGCAGCACTGAGTAACATATGATCAGCATACTGGAGCACATACGGCATGCTAACATTCATTCAGCACATACCTATCAGTTGGGTTCTAATTCAAGATTGATCTAGAGTGCTCCCCCATTCAGATCAGTACCCCATTCCTATGCTTTTTTACCTTGTGCACAACTTCCTCCATTTTCTCTGGATGGCTTCGATGAGCCTGGGCCACATCAGTTATGGGCAAGGGCATAGCTTTTAGAGTAAAATTCCTGAGGAACAAGCATTGTTTCATTAGATGTCCCTAGGCTACTAAGGGCTCCCTAAATAATTCACAACTGTGCATGCACAGTAGTCAGGCTATTTCCCAATTAAAGTGAAACCAGTAGATGCTGTAACAAAACTTTGCAGTGGAGTACTCCTCTTATGTTCATTTCGATTCAGGTCACAGGTGATCTGAATTTCTTCATAAGATATAATTCAGTTGTTTCCCACTGGAACCTCCCTTTGAAGTTCCTTTATTTGAGAATGGCCACTTCCAGAACATCCTGAGCAGCTGAAATGTTATTTCTCTGGTTTTTAAAATATCATTTCTGATGTCTGATTTGCATTCATTTATTACAGGCTTCCTCAAACTCAGCCCTCCAGATGTTTTTGGCCTACAACTCCCATGACCCCTAGCTAGCAGGACCAGTGGTCAGGGATGATGGGAATTGTAGTCTCAAAACATCTGGAGGGCGGAGGTTGAGGAAGCCTGCTTGTCCTATTTAGAATGCAGAAGGGTATGCTAACCAATGCTAACCAATGGTAGCATATGGGGCTTTTTTCAGCCAGAACTCACCAGAATGCAGTTCTGACACCTCTCAGGTGGGCACTATTGTCATTACAAATTCATGGAGAGTTCTGACACCTCTTTTTCTAGAAAAATAGCACTGGTGGCATATATCATATAGGAAGATGAGTGAGTGAATAAACCCTTGATGTTTTGTCTGACATTATTGGGTCCTGAAATGGCATTGCCAAAGTTATTTATGGGGAAAGAGTTGGCACTTGGACCGGGATTCTCTTATTCCAAAGAAGAACAGAATTTGTCTGCAGAGCCTCCAGGATGGCATCAAGAGAGCACAGAGATGAGGTACCTACCTTAGCAAGGCACGAGTAACATCAAGGAATCCACACAATGTTGTGTTGTTCCTGTCCCAAATTAACGTCCTAAAAGCAGATGAGAAGGGAAGACGGTTCACTTGAAGCACACCAAGCTCCAATATATAGACAATAGAAGCATTTCTAAGAAGAATCTTTGCTTTCCTTTTTTATTTAAAGCATGTGTACCCAGCTCTAAATTTCAGAGACATAATAGAAATGAAAACTTATTTTTTTTTATAAAGCATCAAAAGTTTATTTAAAAAACTTTGTGTCAAGGTATCCAAAAAGTTCTCAGGAAAGCTGCATTGCGTGATCCAAGCCACACATTATGTTAGCAAACCTATGGCCTCAGCCCCATATCTGCCAATGTAACAGGAAATTTAGTGACATGGAAATTAAGAAGGGAAACCCTTTTCATGCTTGCTGACACTCCTGCAAATTCCTTCCCCACAGCTATTTCCCCTACAGCTGGTTCCACTTCAAGTTTAACGGCCCAGCAGGGCAGAACCTTTAAATATGACCCAGAGCGGACGCACTTACAGGGGAGAATTATCACCAGAGGGAGAAGGATCAATCTTCACTCTTTCTAACTAATTCTCCTGCAAATAGCACCCAACACTCACATGAACATTATGAAGAGAAGAGTCAGCTGGGAACCCTGTGTTTCCCTAGTAACATCTAATTTGTCCCTACCAAATATGCAAAATACAACCATGTGCATTTATTTCAGCCTTCCCCAACATTATGCCCTCTGTATGTTTTGGACTAGAGCATATATTGGCTGTGGCTGATGGAATCTGTAATCTAAAACATGGAGGGCACCAGTTGGGGGCAGGGGCAGGGTGCAAAAAGTTAGAAACAGAAGCCCCGCTCTTTGACAACTCCTGCTCAGACCCAGGAGTGTAGATTTTTTAAACAAAAGGCTATACCTTCACATGACACATATGGTTATGACTCAGACTTGTTACCCCTTTAAAAAAAAGAATTAGACACTTTCCTAAAAGGGAAAAGATCTCACGGCTGCAATAGCCAAATGAAGCCTCTGTGTTCAGAAGCAGTATTTCTTCAATTACCAGATGGTGAGGGAAAACACAGGAAATGGCTATCCTGTCTGAGGAGAAAACATAGCTCAGTGGAAGAGCATGTGTTTTGCATGGAGTATGTTACAAACTGAATCCCTGGAATCTCCATTTAAAGGATTTCAGGTGGCAAGTGATGGGAAAGATTCTTCTTTGCCTGAGATGCTGGATAGCCACTTCCAGTCAGAGAAGCCCAGCCTTCTCCAACATGGTGTCCTCCAGATGTTTTCAACTTCAACTCCCATCAGCCCCAGTCAGCACAGCATGGGGCTGATGGGAGTTGTAGTCCAAATTTTCTGGAGGGCATCAGGCTGGGATAGGTTGGAGTGGACAATACTGGGCTAGAATAGAAACAGTAATGTATGGCAGGTTCACATGTCCATTTGAGCTTCTAAAGGCACCTGGTTAATCACCATCAGAATAGAACAAAGTGGTACCTTGGGTAACAGACGCTTCAGGTTACAGACTCCACTAACCCAGAAATAGTACCTTGGGTTAAGAACTTTGCTTCAGGATGAGAACAGAAATTGTGCAGCAGCCGCACGAGGCCCCATTAGCTAAAGTGGTACCTCAGGTTAAGAACAGTTTCAGGTTAAGAACGGACCTCTGGAATGAATTAAGTTCTTAACCCGAGATACCACTGCATTAAACTACTGGTTTTGTTTGATACTGCAAAACTGCTAGGGACCAAATTTACTAGACTCCCCAGAGCAGCCTGCAAAGGAGCAGCTACTAGAAAGGCATGCACATGGAAGGGGCCTTCTTCCAAAGGAAGCCATACATAGATCTTTGTGGGCATCCTGGCTTTGCAGCATAGAACCAAGTTGCACAGGAGACACTAGACTTGACAGAGGCATGTTACTTTCCAGTCACAAAGGAGAGCACAGCAAGCCCTTGAGTTCACAAGGTATGTACTGTGACATGTCAGGTGCTTGAAAACACAAGCCTCCCTCAAAATGCATTTTTGCAGTCCCAAGCAGGCAGCATGAGCCCTCTTTAGCCTGCTTTATAGATGGCCAGATTATTTGCCAGCCTATTCAGCCTTCCCAACCTTGGGTCCCCAGATGTTGCTGGAAATATAATCCCTATTCTCCCTGGCCATTGGCCATGTTCACAAATAATATGTGGGCAACATTTGGTCTTCTTGGACTTGCACAGTCTTTCTAAGGTCTCAGAGAGAACTTTTCCCATCACCTGTTAATTGATCCATTTTAACTGAAGAAACCAAGGATAGCATCTCGGATAGCATGTATACAGACTTACAATAATCCCTCTCCACTTACGGATAAGGAAATGTTTCAATTTTTATTACTCGTTTTTCCCAATCTTAAATTCAGTTTTTCACATTTCCACATGTTCCCTAATTTTAAAAAAATCTTCATCAAAACCCACCAGCATTTTAAGCGTTTATTTCTAATAATATACACATTTTTGCCACACAATTTTGCCAAATATACACATTTTTTGCAAAGCAATTTCCTCCTAGTAGAATGCATTTTTGTATGTGATTTCCAATAATATATACATTTGTGTGCACACTTTACCCCATTATATCCACTTTTTTACACATTACTTGGCTGGAGAACTGCATTGCAAAATTCAGAAAAGTGTGAATTTCAAAGGATGATTGTATTTTGGTTTGCGTCTTGATTCAAAAGTGAAAATTAGGTAAGTTCCCCTTTAAGTGTGAACTGAATCAAATTTCTCCCCTATCCCCAAGTTCAATTCACATATCCACCTACACACACCTATGCAAGTGAAAGAAATTAAGTGAACGCACCTGAGTGTTGTGTTCACTGACAAAGCTTTTGCCAGTATTTTGGCACCCACGTCTCCCATAGCATTACCACTGATGTCCAGCATGACAAGACAACTGCTCCTGCTTCTCAAGCCATCTAGGATAACACTGGTTCCCAGTTTCAGGCGAGATTCTGCCACTGATAGGGATTCGACAGACTGAAATAAAATCAGGGAAGAACGTAGCAGAGACGCCAAGACACTAATAACCATGTTGCTTGTTTGCAGAAGGCATGGAACACACAAACACACAGTGCCAAGTCTATGACAAAGATCATTCAATGGACTATGGACAAATAGTCCATCCCTATGTGGTAAGGTTAAAATAAGTGGAAATTAGGCAGACAACAGGAAGCTCCACTGAGTTGTGAGAGCATGTACTCACCAGAAATAATTAAGGATTTCAAAGTTTGACCAAAGCATGCTAATACACAGGTATTGAACTTAGAACTCCATACTTACACAGTCATCATCTTGAGTTAGCTGAACAATTCGGTGCAAAGCATCAGCTAGGGTCTCCCTAGGAGAAAGAAGTAGAAAGCCCACTAATTTTCCTGGTCTGAATCTGATTAATATATAGGCGATTAGTGGGTTCCTGTTGTGTCACATTGGTTTACTAGATTCATAAAAAGGTAAAGGGACCCCTGACAGTTAAGTCCAGTCGTGAATGACTCTGGGGTTGTGGCGCTCATCTTGCTTTACTGGCTGAGGGAACCGGCGTTTGTCTGCAGACAGTTTTTTCCGGGTCATGTGGCCAGCATGACTAAGCCACTTCTGGCAAAACCAGAGCAGCGAGAATACTTTATCGAGAAACTTCAACAGGAGCAAAACATTGCCACAATATTCTTGACTGGGACTGGAATAATACTTAGATCTTATGTAATCTGCATTGGCTGCCTGTGATCTTCAGTCAGCTCAATTTCAGGTGTTGCTTTTGAACTTTAAACCCCTGAATGGCTTAAGACGCTGCACTATCAAGGACTACCTTCTTCCATATGTGCTTCCACATAAGCTCTGTTCAATATCTGTGGCATTGATCTAGATGCCATTGATGAATGAAGCTTGACTGGCATCCACTAGGCATAGGGTCTAATCAATGGTGGTGACAATTTTATGGAATATCCTTCCCAAAGAGGTTCATTGGGCCGTTATACTCTAGACCAGCAGTGAGGAACCTGTGACCCTCCAGATGTTGTTTGATTCAAACTTTGTCAGCCCCACCCAGAATGTCCCATGGCAAGTGATGATGGGAGTTGTACGCTGAACAGTTGCAATACCCCCACATGCTCTAGGCATTTGGTTGATTTGGCTCTGCTTTCAGAATATTAACCTGAGTTTTTGTAGTATGGCAACCAGTTATGTTGTGTGCAGGTTTTTGGTGGTGGTGTTTTTTTGCTATCCCTGCTGTTATTTTTATTAGTCTGTTCTTCTGTATTTTGCAATGCGTGGTACTTCTATCATGTCTTTATTGCTTTCAGCTTATGAGTTGCTTTGGGTTTGCCTCTAGGTATGGAAATGCAGGCTCAAAACTATTAAAAGCAAGCAAATAAATAAAAAAACATAGCCTAGGTATGTAAAAAAACTCTTTCAACTCTCACATGTATGTATTAATACTAGTATTTAACTTTTTTAAAATTACCAACAGAGTGTTAAATGCTTACCTGGACCGAATATTAAAGTTTTTTCCTAGTGCAACATGCTTGATGGATCTGCTTCTACCGATGGCCAGCACCAGTGTCACCATGTCAGAATCAAAGCCTGCAGAAAGAGTAGCTGTGTATGCATGGGTACCTCATGGGTGCAGGTAGGGGTCCTGCAAGGCTGATTGGTCACAGGCAAGCAAGGGCCTCCACCAAAACAGATTATTACACACTAGATTTGATATAATTCAGACACAGGAAGGTGAGGCAGGCTTGTGAAACCTTATAAGAAACAGCACTTAGATCAGGGGGCTAATCTATGGCCCTCCAGATGCTGTTGGACTTCCACCCACTCCAGCCAGCATGGCCAAGGGTCAGGAGTGATGGGAGTTGTAGTCCAACATCTGGAGGGCCAAAGGTTACCTACTTTTGCTTTAGATTCCAGTAAACCAGCAAAGACCTTGATTCTAATTGGTGTGCTCTTTTGGTGTGTTTGCTCTTTTGGTGGGATATGCATCAGGCCCCTTTATGGGATGTTAAACGTGGCTGAGAACTTTTAACATACCACAAAGAAAAGACCACCCACAGATCCTAATCTAATACAGAGTATGTATTATTCAGATAAGCCTAGATTGGCAAGGAAGGGGACACAAAGAGCTAGAGAGCACACAGTCTCCCTCAGTCTTAGGGACAGAGGCCGTCTAAGGAACTAATAGACTTACCATTGTCGGATAAATTCAACTCCTTGATTGAGCTGGCATCTGAAACAAGATCCTGGATCACCTGGGCACCTGCTGATTTCAGCTTTAATATGAAGACAATTCATACATATTCAAAAATAGTAAGAATATAAAAAAATAAGAACAACTCTGTCAGATCAGAGCTATTTTGATTTCTTGGTTTTGATATGCTGAGGTGTCAATTTTTATTGGCAATATTTATTAAGAAAATTAAATAGAGCCCTGCTGAATTAGACCAAATACCTAAATAGTCCAACATCCCATTTCTCACGGTGGTCAACCACATGCATGACTCGCAGAAGCCCACAAGCAGGGCAAAAGCCCTCTTCCACTGTTGATTCCCAGCAACTGGTATTCATGCCACTTCTGATATAGTCATCAAATCTAGCAAGCCAAAACGGCTACATTTACTTTTTGTATGACTTGGAAAATACTGGATTTAGCCATTCAACAGTGGAAACCTAAGCTAGAGAAAGAGAACCTTAAACCACATGAATCTAGTGATTTATTATCCGAGGAAATAGTCCTTTCAGCTGCTAGGTAAAGCCACCCACTTTGGCTTCTACTGAATTTTTACCTAGTACATCACCTAAAATGGTATTTCCACCTTGGTTAATATTAAATCTGATTCATAAGAAATGAACCATGTCTCAGATAACTGTAACACAAACTTCATATCATCTGCCCCTTTTCCTACATGTTCTTCAAACCTCTCTAGCAACTTTTATTAGGTACAATTTTTTTGGGAGGGGTGTCCCTTCTTACCTCACAGGTACTGAGGTCCAGGTGCAGACCACTCAATTGGTGGTTATATGCCAAGGCCTGCAGCAAAGCTCTGTAACAAACCAGAAAGGAAACAAGATAGGGAGCCACTGGCAGAGGAAGATGAGTGCGGGGGGAGCACACTGCCCCTGGCAGCGCGATCCTGGTAGGGTGCCATCGTGGCTGCCCCCCCGCCTGCGCTGGGTGCTACACCCCCAGGACATGTGCCAGCCCTGCCCCTGCCTGCTCTCCGCCCCCCCCAGTGCCCGAGTATGAAGCTCCGCCACTGTAGGGAGCAGCTCTAACTGCCAGGTGTCATGGGGGGAACCTGGTTCTGCATCTTCTCCCCTTCCACTATAGATTTGACTCCATCCCAAAATGCTTCATTTAATCCCTAATAGCTCACCACTTTGCTTCTTTGAACCCAAAAAGGATAAGAATTACTTTGTGTTGGATCAGATCAAAAGTTCAGCTAGTCCAGCACTGTAAAACAGCCACCCTCTGCTGTTGCCTTCCAGCAAGCTGGTATTCAGTGATAGGCTGCCTCTAACCATGGAGATTCCAAACAAACACCATGGATTTGTTTCCTTCTCAATGGATTTGTCAACCCCCCCTTTATGCATTCTGTGGCAAATCCATAAATTAATGTGTGTGTTACGGAATTCATCTTGATTATGCCTCATTCCTTCATGCCCACTCAGCTAAGAAATAGTCAAGTATACCTTTCTGTGCCTGTCCAGCATTTTTTCTTCTTTTGATATTATTATTAGTTACCTTCTCATATTTACTTGTTCATATTGGCTGCATTCAGATGAAACACTAACCCACAGTTTAGTGTTATGAGAATGAGCCTAACCTCCTCCAGAGCTCATGTACTTCTCTCCCCCTCCTCTTCTCTCCTCTTGCAGTGCAGCTGTAAGGAGGAGATTGGAAGTTTTATTTCCAATTACTTCAGAACCCTAAACTGTGGTTAATTTTAACTATGGTTGGTTGAAACAAGCCAGTTTCATAAGCTATGGTTGGTGTGAAGTTGGGTTTTTCCCCCCAAACAAGCCAAAAAAGATTAGCCACAGTTAGTTTGATTTAGATGGCATGACAAGTGATGTGTCATCAAAAATGGAAGTGAAAGCTTCTTAATTCCTTGCAGCTACACCAAAGAATGAGAAGGGAAGAGAATCAGAGAATCATAGAATCATAGAGTTGGAAGAGACTACAAGGGCCATCGAATCCAACCCCCTGCCAAGCAGGAAACACCATCAGAGCACTCCTGACATATGGTTGTCAAGCCTCTGCTTAAAGACCTCCAAAGAAGGAGACTCCACCACACTCCTTGGCAGCAAATTCCACTGTCGAACAGCTCTTACTGTCAGGAAGTTCTTCCTAATGTTTAGGTGGAATCTTCTTTCTTGTAGTTTGGAACCATTGCTCCGTGTCCGCTTCTCTGGAGCAGCAGAAAACAACCTTTCTCCCTCCTCTATGTGACATCCTTTTATATATTTGAACATGGCTATCATATCACCCCTTAACCTCCTCTTCTCCAGGCTAAACATGCCCAGCTCCCTTAGCCGTTCCTCATAGAGAGAGTGTAAGACTGGAGAATGTCTTGGTGTATTCCCATCACAATAATTTGCTGTTCATCACGACATCCAAACACAGCCATTAATTTGCTATGCATGAGGTTATTTTCATCCTTATAGTAGTTCTTCAATATAGATCACTCATTTACAAACGAGGAACCAAAGCTGGAAGAACAATGAATTACACAAGACTACAACAACCTATGGCAGATAAGGGACTTGAATCCAGATCACATTCAATATTGTCTCTCTCTCTCTCCCCCTCCCCTAATGGGAGCCAGCTAAAAACAACAATTTACCCCTCACCTCAAAGCCTCTGTTGGTAACTTGGTTCCAGCCAATGAAACATGTTGGAGAGCAGAGGCTTTGCTGAAGAAATTGCTGATTCCAACAGGAACATCACTGTTCTTTCTGAAAAGAAATGCAGCAACTTAAGTTCTATGGGCAGGTATCAGGACCTACAGACCCCTGGAACTGGATCAGAAAATACCTCCTCACTAGAGGAGGATGAAGGGAAGGGCCATAGCTCAGTGGCAGAACAGCTGCTTTGCATGCAGAAGGCCCTGGATTCAATCCTCAGCATTGCCAGGTAGGGCTGAAAAGGCTCTCTGCCTGATAACCTGGAGAAAACAGCATAGACAATACTGAACTAGCTAAACCAATGGTATGACTCTGTATAAAGCAGCTTCTTATGTTCCTATGATGTCACCATGAATCCCAGGACCAAGGGAGACAAGCAACCCAAAAGGAACACTAACACTCATACCACCTCCACAATATTCCATCCAGGGTAACTGCAGACTTGTGAGACCTGATATGGCCTAACTGGACTCATCCCTTAACTCTGGACCCTCCATGGGGTCCTAAGGAACTGTAAATGCAGAAAGTCCAAAATGAAGCTTAGTTCTGATGCTACTGTGCTCACTTGGCTGAACAAGGCATCCCATGTCAAAAGAGGAAAAACACTCAGGGTCATGATCCCATTAGCACCCCAGGAAGGGTGGGACAAGCAGCCTGAGTAATTAAATCCTCTGCTGCTGGCTGGAAGACCTGTTCATAGCAAAGCACTATTCTGTTCAGCTTTTTTTCCTGGCTCAGGACTAGGTCCTCTGACTGTCTGCACTGCTGGACAGCTCCCCTGCCTGGCTCAGACAGCTGAAATGAGACAACCAGCTCCCCTAATCACAGGGCATCCTCTTAAAAGTAGGTGATTGTCAGAGGAGACTTCGGTAGACTGTCTCAAGACCTTAGGGGAGGCTGAACCCATTCCACCATGAAATCTTCAGTCAAAAGCTTGATTTGGAAATGTAATCCTCTGCCAAGATCTTGCAACCAAAGTCATAAGAATGTACAGGATTGTCACTCAACACAAGAACAGCACCTAAACTTGAATTCAGGAGCAATGCAGATTCCTTATGTGAAGCAGGAGCCAAGTCAGGTTTAGACATCTGGACTAGGCTATCAGGAAGTACCGTAAGTCATTACTCTAGAAACCCACTGAACAAAAGAGCTTCACATGCATATTTTCAGGCTCTCGCTCAAAATCACAATGGTTTATGGATTTTTTTAAAAGCTCAGTTTAAAAGCTCTAACAACTTTTATACCATGTTGTCTTCTTGTACACCAATCTGTACACCAATTTGAGGTTTTATGGTACATAAATCTAGTGAAATAAATAAATAAATAAAATAAAACTGCAGGCTGGCATAATATGCTACTGCTCCCAAGTAGCCTGCCAGAAAGGTGCAGGGAAAGCACACCAAGCTCTTACTTGTGTGTATAAACGTTCTTGGATAAGTTCAGGTGGATTAGGCTTTCACAGCAACCAGCACCCAAGGCATCAAAAAGCTGGGGACAGAGGAGGAAAAGGTCATGGACAACTGCGGAAAACAAAACAAGCTCATGGTCACCTGTGGAATTCTGAGAGTGCCACTGGGTTCCCTAAAAAGTTTTATATTTTGGATTTAACTGCTGACTCAGGCTATGGTCACATGCTATACCTTTAAAGCACATTTGAAGCACATTCTTCCCCTCAAATAATTATTGGCACAGTGGTTTACCTCTCACGGAGTTACAATTCTCAACAACCCTTAACAAACTACAGTGCCTAGAATTATTTGAATTGGGAAATGTGCTTTAAAAATATATTATGTATGTAGCCTCAGTCATTTTGGCTGAGGGTTTTATCTTGCTGTTTTATGAAATTGTAGGTTTTGAATGTTGTAAGCTGTCCAGAGTGATAGTATTGATTTTGTTTATTTTTGCAACAGAAGGGCAGGATATCAACGTTTTAACAAACAAAATAACTAGCAAACTCCATTTTCAAATAGAAACAGCCACTGCCAGTGAGAGTAGTCAGTACTTGGTTAAATGGACTAAGGGTCTGACTCATTTTAAAGGAACTTCACTCGTGACAGCACAATAATACAGGGTCCTCATTCCGGGAAAATGACATGGTACAACATGCTTCAGAGTAAGAAATAGCAGCTGCTGCCAGGTGCTCACCACATCCAAAGCGCAGGCTGTCCCAGAGAGATCAAGGTGACCTAAAGCATTTGGCTGACTCAGGAAAGAAAACAAGCCCTGAAAGGTGAGAGAGAAAGAGACAGAGAGAGAAGACTTACTTGTTGAGAAAGAAAATTGCAGTGCGGCTGTTGTAAGACAGCAAGGTCCACTGCAAGCATTTCTTTAATGTACTCTAGAGCTGCCTTTGAAAACTATCCAGAAACTCCAACAGGCCTAAATGCCACTGCTAAACTAATAGCTGGAGCTTTCTAGATAGAACATGACTCAGTTCCTTATTTAAAAGCATTTATAAACTGCTTAATTTTTCAGAAAAATCTAAATGGTGTATAGTCTAACAAACAATATACTGTTTCATTAAAACTAAACTCAATAAAACTTCAATGAAAAAAAAATGAAAGCGTATCAAAGTGAATAGAACAAAAATATCTTCATTGTTTACCTCTATGCTTCTGAGCTGTTCACCTTTAAAGCCCTGAATCACCAGTAAAAGTGACCCCTTGAGCCACTTAAACTATCCAATGACTTTGCCTGGTGATGAGACAACTTAAAGCTTGTGAACTAACACAGAATATTTTAGCAGCGACAGGTCTTTTGGGACTAGACAGCAAGATAAGTTTTGGGAAGAGAAGGTGAAAGGCCCAGAAAACTCTTCCTGCAAAGAGACAACTACTCCAGAACAGCATTGTTGACTCTGTTATTTCATTAGCTTCTGCAGAAATGCAAAAGCAAATGAAACCTAGATGCATTGATCTTTAAAGACTGTAATTCCAAAACAGCAACACTGGGGCTGAGGAGCAAACTTTGAGTCCCTGTCTGTGTCTGAAACAGGAGGCAAAACACATCTGCTACACAGTTTCCAGGGGCCATGAATACTCACGTCTGCACCTTCAGTGGCCAGGCTCCCTGGGTTCCCAGAAAGGTCCAAGTGGTACAGAGTAGTCCTGTATAGTCTATTGAAACCTAGAGACTGGCAAAGGGCCAACATTCCTGGCAGGCAAGAGAAATCACAAAGAGATGTTAAGGATGCAAGTGCCAAGTAAGACAGAGGAAGGTAGAGGGCAACTGTTTCATTTGCAAGGTTGGCCTTGCTTAGCTCAGATTCTGACATTGACTGGGAAATTTGGTATGTACAGAGAACTAAATCTTTACCTGAAGTGAGAAAGCATTCCTTCAGCTAGATAAGCACAGTTGCATGATATGCTCCAATGCAATTTATAGATTTGTTAAATATCAACAACTGGTACATGCAGGTCTTCCATCCAGTGACCCTGTTACAGGGCTGGCTCTACCATTAGGTAGAGTGAAGTGGCTACCTCACCTCAGTCAACTGATTTTTGATGTCATGAAAGGTCAGCAACTTATTACTTTAAGTTGGAATTATTGTATTTTCCCTCCCGGTAAGAGGCATTTAAGGGATTTTCTGCCACAAGTGGTCAGTCTTGGCTCCTATACACTTTTACTTGGCTGTACCCATGCAGCATGCTGTTTTTGTTCCCTCTCAGGTAAAATTTTTCTTGAGCTGGTCCCAGTGCCATTAAAGAACAGAAATTGTCCAGTTGGTTTTTTTTTATTTATCAACTTGTTTAATTATACCAAGGATCTGGGGGTGTTGTGCTGGATTTTTTAATTTACATTTTGCTTTGGCCAGCCCTGGATCCATGCAGTGAAGAAAACAGGCAATGTATATTTATTTTATTAAAAAAGGAATATGAACCAGTATTTAATAGAACTAATAAAACATTAATATGGAAGAATGAAGGCAAAAAATCTAATCACTGCAATAAATCTCACAGCAAGATAACATTAATAATGACACTACAATAAAGATACTATAAATAGATACCACGGATGAAGATTTAGATTTCAGTTCTCTCTGATGTGCTAATGCCATCCTAATAGAGCATCCTGAAACAGTACCACTACCCCAAACCCTTCAACCATGGACTAACAACTGTTTCCCCATGTACCTTTTGGAGTCAAGGAGGTCCTAGCAAAGTTCAAGCTTTGGAAGCCCTTGATGCTTTGCTCTAAGTTCTGGCTCAGAGCAATTATACCTAAAGAGAGAAAGGAACCCTTGAGTAGACATAGAATGCAATTGTACTGCCATTTACCAGTACTTCAGTGGTGCTTCTAGGCAGGCAGTTCCTAGTACCACCCAAGAATTATTCCACCATAGTAAACTACAAGTGGCATTGCAACAATCAACTTTCCACACAACTTGGGTGGTGGTGGGGGTATTGTAATTTTTCTGTATACACCCTGCAATGCTTCATCCACATAGATGGGCCAGAAAATAACCCATCTTTTTTTACATTGTTTTTTTTCTTATCAATAATTTAATCTGCACCATGGTATTTGTTCATTTAAGAGTAATTACCTGCGAGATGTCATGATTTGTTTTAAAAAGGTTTTGATATACAGATGTTCCAGATGGCTCTTAGACAAAGTTTTTAGATCAGAATGGTGGCAACTAGTAAGGCAGTGGGGAGTTTTAGAAAAATACTCTTTTATTTAAGATTGCTTCCTCAGCTTGGGCCCTCAGGATACTGTCAGCCAACAACTCCTGTTATCCCTTACCGTTGGCCATGCTGGCTGGGGCTGATGGGAGTTTTAGTTATATATAAAAATAGGATATTAGCATTTTAGTGCTAGCTAAAAGAACAATTATAAATAAAGAGGAACAGTGATAATATGATGACCACTTGAAAAGTAATAGTCAAAGTTTGCCAAATGGGGAAAAAGTCTACCTGCCCAATGTATCAATGCACATTTTGCAACCATGCCACTTGGAAATACTGAAAAAGAAGTACAAAAGCAATCTAGACTTGGAGAAATTTTACAAAAGATGGAAGCAGCACTAGGAAAAGACAGGACTATATAACAATTGGGTGATGATATCGTGATGCAAATTTTCCTCAAGGTGAATGAATGACACACAGCAGTTACACACTAAATGCTATTTGTTTAACAAATTCAGTCCTGTTCTCCAAGTTAATCTTACTGCATAAGCCAGTGTGGGCCAGAGCTAAGCTTGGACCAACATTCAAATCCAACCTCTTCTTCTTCAGTGTAGGGATTTAAGACAAATTTCTCAACCTTAGCTCCCCATTGGTAAAGGGAGACTGATGGTCACCTACCTCATAGGGCTACTGTAAGGTCAAACACACACAGTAAAGAGGGTGAATCACTTAACAAATTAAAAGACCATATTTATAACAGCTGAAGCACTCAAACTAATTGAAGACTTGGAAAGGTCTCTTTTCTCTCAGTTCATGAGGGCAGAGAATGCAACTTTAGTAATTGAAAGTTCTAAAGGCAGAAACAAATGAGATTCTCTATACCTAGGTAACTGCAGGATTTAGCCAGAAAACAGAGCAACCAAGTAAATAGTTAAGACAGTCAGTGGTGGAGCTTCATGCTCTGGCACCAGGGGGCAGAGAGCAGGCGGGGGTGGGGCTGGCGCGCATCCCAGGGGTGGGGTGTGCTGCCCACAGGAGTGTGATGTACATCCTGGGGGCCGGGCGTGTGCCTAGCGCGGGCGGGGTGGCAGCCATGATGGCACCCTACTGGGATCGTGCTGCCGGGGGCGGTGCACTCCCCACACACTCCTCTTCCTCCGCCAGTGAAGACAATAAACCAAGTTTATTTTTATGGCCAGAACACACAAGTCACTACTATGCAATATTGGCCAAGAGATCAGAAATTGTACTACCTCGGTCCTCAAGCAGGTTTCCAGAAAGATTAAGCATGTTTAAGGTATTGTTTGGATTATTGTGAAGCACCTGGGCCATCCGTTGAGCAAAATCACTGCAAGGGGAAAAGATTTCACACAGTAACAAGCCCACAGATGAAAATAATAGTGACTCACACATTTTGACTTCTCTTCGTGCCAACCAAACATCTGTGGCCACTAAGAACTTGCTCCTCTCCCAAGGGATGATACCTTGTTCCTGATTTTGTGCTGCCCATCCAAAGCACAGTGCAAGATCAGGAACAATTCCTTATTTTCCTCTCAACTCCAGCCATGGAGCATGCGATGGAGAACTCATCATTGGAAACACATTGCATGGAAGCAAGTCCCAGCCTGAAGCAAGTCCCAGCTCTATTTTGGTTCTGTGTTGCTAAGGTCTCCTCCTGACCTTGAGACTGGGGAGGGGAACCATCCCTTTAGATATGTTGAATGGAGCACAATGGTGAGGATGATCCATGACTCCCACTCCAGTTCCAAGATTAGGGGCCAACCTGGTAGCATCCTATACTTGCCAGAGGTTGATGGAACACTCAACATTATGACCAAAATATGAACTTCCGGACCAGCCTACTGACTGGTGCATTGTTTGCAAATTTAGCCCAGACTGAAGGTCAAAGTCAATCTGACTGAAAATGTTCTGGTGGGATGCCCATGAAGATCTTTATAAACCCACATGTGTGCAGCACAAACTCCTACTCAAGTCTTCTTGAGTTCTTCTCTTGGAAGAAACAGAAGGTCCGAGAAGATCAGAAATAGTTCTGGTTACCACAGCAGGAGGCATGGAGACAATTAAGTGGCAGAGCTTAGAACTCATGCTCTACTCCCGACTCATTCCTATTCATAGCTTTAAGTATTCGTTTTTCCAATCTGTATACTGTACAAGCTTGTTGGTGTGTGCTGCACTTGTATCTTAAACTGGTGTTTATCTGCCACTTTGTGTGTGACTGGCACAATGCTGTCCATCTTCCATGGGATTTTGCAGTGCCTTCTGGATCTTTTAAATTACAACCGTGTATGACCATGCTGGCTGGAGTTGCAGTCCAAAACATATAGAGGGCACATGATTGGTGAAGACTGGTTTATGACATGCATTTAAACTCATTTCATTAATCAACTAAGATTCCATAACATCCCTAATTCTTTTGCTGGACATTTTACTCAATCCTAAATAACTGGTCTGATCATTGCCACAGCATGGTGACGTATTATGAAGCTGTTTGTTGCATGATGTTTAAAAAAGTGTACCGGTACCTGTTGTCATGCAGTGTCCCACTCCCAACAGCAACCACCATTTATTATGAATTCACAATATACTCATAATGAAATCTCCAGACTTTTTCTGCTTACAACTTCAAGCCACAGTTTTCCAACACCAGCTCTTCCAGAGTCACTGATTTGCTGAGAACATGGAGAATCTGATCCAGAATATCCAAATTCTAGGGCAGAATAAAATATACTGTGAAGCTCTGCTAGGGAAGGTTCAGGAAGACATTTTACCTCTGACATATGATAGAGGCAGAGGCAGAGGCAGAGGCAGAGGCAGAGGCAGAGGCAGAGGCAGTTATCAAAGAACTTGTAAATAATTATGGGGGGGGGTAACAGACATTATATTAATCACTAACCCCTATAACATATTAACAACTAGCAGAAAATTGTGGGACTAAAAATGGAAAAGTCTCTTTTCTATATTCTGATTTTCTCCCCGCCCTACTCTGAAAACTCACCTTCTCCCACAGAGGTTGTGTTCCGAGTGCCCCTGCTAAATTCAGTGGCTACCAGGATAGGGCCTCCTTGGTAATAGCACCATGCTTATGGAATAGCCTCCCAAGAGAGGCTTGCCTGGCACCATCCTTATGCTCTTTTTGATGGCTGGCACATACCTCCTTATTCAGCCAGAGTTTTTAAACAACTAGTGCTTTTAATCTGAGCGTCTCAGTTTTATAGTTTATATTTTGCTGTAAATCTGCAAGAAGCACATTTTTATTCTTTTTATTCTTTTGTATTGTATTTCTGATATTGTATTTTATTATTTTTTATGAGCTGCCCACACAAATGCCAACCATCATTGTTGTTGTCATCATCATCATAAGAACTAAGAAGGATGCTTTTTAAACCAGGTCCATCTAGCCTAGTATTATCTACTCTATCTGGCATCACCACTCCAGGCGCTTTTCACATCACATGCTACCAGATGCTTTCAATTGGGGGTGTCAGGGATTGAACCCAGGCCCTTCTGCATGTGAAGCATGTACCCTGGTGATCCCTCTCCAATTTATATTTATTTGTTTTATTTATATTCTGCCTTTCTTCCATCATAGAACTCAAGGTGGTATACATGGAATTTGCAGGCAGTCTCCCATCCAGGCAATGACTAGACCCAGACCTGCTTGGCTTCAGCAAGGAGGCTGCATCCTGTGGACTTGTGCTTCTGTCCATCTCAGGGAGGTCCTTGCCAAAAAGCCTAGCACATTGCACTCACCAGTTTGAAGTCCTTGCAGCTCAGCCTTGTGAACCACGGATTCAATGACAGGCTAGTCACACTAACAGCCACATCTCTGCAACAGGACAAAGCAATATTACATAGAAAATGTATTCTGTCAAGTTGTACCATTGGTCCATCAAGCTCAGTATTGCCGACACTCAATGGCAGCATCTTCAGGGTTTCAGGCAGGGAAATATCCAAGCCCTACCTACAGATGCCAGTAATTGAACCAGGAATGGGACCTTCTGCATACTAAGTAGGTGCTCAACAACTCAGCTATCCATTGGCCCCATCCACCTATCCTAATCCACTATGCACCCAACAAGAGATGTAGCTTATTCAGTTCTACAAAGTAATTAGTTTAGAATTTAAACAGTTAAAATCTAGACTCTAAAAGGCACAATTCACTTGATTTATTTTTTTAAGAACACTTTATTTTTTAAAAAACCCAATAAAGATTATTTAAAAATTGTCTAACACAGCAACTCCCCATTTGATCTAGATTCAAAAGGCCTGCCTACTTATGGAGGTCTTCAGCTACATTCTAGACAGACACACTTGGGGCCAATGCAGGGAAGATGAGGGGAATTGAAGGGAATCACACAGTTGCTTCATTGAGTATCTTGAAACTCAAATGCACACAGCATTGTTCAGCCAAGCTTTGCACTGACACATAAACATGGCTTGAACTGGGAGACTGAATTCCTGAATTTCTTAGAATACTGCTGATTTCATGCTATTTTAACACTGTATGGTATGACTGCATATCAGGTGATATTCAATGAAGTCCTACTCATTGAAATGAATGAATTTAAATTAGTCATGTTTATGGTCTAATCTGCATAGGACTAGCTTTCAATACCACCTCATGGATTTCACCCTTCTCACTCCCCACCCTATTTTTTTATGTGGACTCACTGGCTGTGGAGGTGGTTGAAATCCAGCAGGTTGAACTCCCTGCATTCCTGGTTGTGATAAATATTATCCACATCCTTGAAAAATAAAAATAAAATACATTAGCACATTGCAGGGAGGTAAGAGACCATTTGGCAAATTCACATAATGATGAAGATGCTAACAGCACTACCTAGCCACCTCTAAGCAGAAGAGTTCCACTCAAGAGTAATGATGAGGTTAATATCAGTATGCTGAGCCAGACTTGGCATACCTGTGTCTTGAGAACTACAGTGGTACCTTGGCTTACGAACTTAATCAGTTCCGGAAGTCTGTTCTTAAACCAAGGCGTGCTTTCCCATAGCAGTGGGGGACTCAATTTACAAATGAAACACACTCAACAGGAAGCAGAACATGTTCTGCTTCCAAGGCAAAGTTCACAAACCAAAACACCTACTTCTGAGTTTGCAGCGTTCTTAATCCAAGTTGTTCATAACTAAGCTGTTCTTAAACCAAGGTACCACTGTACTTTACAAAAAAAAAAAAATGTACACAGGTCATGCAGGACAGTGGAATTTGCTGCCAAGGAGTGTGGTGGAGTCTCCTTCTTTGGAGGTCTTTAAGCAGAGGCTTGACAACCATATGTCAGGAGTGCTCTGATGGTGTTTCCTGCTTGGCAGGGGGTTGGACTCGATGGCCCTTGTGGTCTCTTCCAACTCTATGATTCTATGATTCTAGGATGGAACTGGGGGAATACGGACACAAATGAGTTACCAAATCACCATCTGGAAAAAGCACATGCACACATTAAACTCCTTGATGCAATGGGAGACAAGGAAATGGTGGCATTTTCTGGCCATTACTTTTTTTCTGCCACCGAGTTGTGGTTTATTCTTAAGCATGTTGTTTTGGTATGAATGACTAATTTGTGTCTTACCCACTGGATCTCCTCTTGGAAAGGGAGGCCAATGTAATCACAGAGAGCAGCGTATGTCTCTGAAAACCCACCTGTAAATGTGAGAGGATATTAGCAGAACATGTTGCAGAACAGAATTTACAGGCTGATCCAAGTTCTAGATCCAAACTCTCCTTTGCCAGAAACTTAGTAGCTGGTCTTAGGTAAACCACTATCTCTCAAGCTCAATTACTATACACCTATCTTGCATGGGTGATAATGAGATTTCAGAGATTATGGTATTTGAAGACTCCAAAAATTATAAGACAGGCCATATAAAAGTGATTACTTTAAAACATTTATATAATGCAGGAAAATCACAAGATATAGATATTCTGAGCCAAGAAGATACTTTGCCCAAATCAAATATTTGGGCCATTAGTAATATCACTCCCATTCCTCACTCCTCAACCTGCCAACAATCCTTCTGGATACAAAAATAGAAAATACAGCTGTAAATCTATTAAAAAAACTATTAAGAAAAAACTATAAAAAGGTGTACATTCGAGATAAAGTAAAGCAGTAGCGGAGAAGAGATGTAAGTTGCCATCAGCTCCATTCCTCCAATTTGTAAATATCTCAACAGACCTCATTCGTTACAACAGCAAATGTAGCTACTGAAAAGTTTGGACATGTTTGAACTATGAGCGCTTTGGCTGTATATCAATCTTGTATTTCTTACATTTTTATCCTGCCTTTTTTTTTTTTTTTTGAAGGAGCTCAGAGCAGGGCACATGGTTTTCCCCCTGTCAAATTTATCCACACAATAATCCTGTGAAGTTGGTTAGGCAGCATCAGAAAGAATGACCGACCAAAAGTCGCTCAGTGAGTTTCACAGCTGAGTTGGGATTTAAACCAGGGCTTCTCCAGCCCTAATTCAACCCTCCTAACGGCCACACCATGTCACAAAAAGCTGTCAATGCTAAAATTCTCTCTTCTTTACAACTATTTAAATAGCACAGGAGCCCTGCTGTCCTCCTTGGCATCTGGCCACTTGACAGCTGCACAACCATAGAAACCATCATCTCATATATACAGCTGATGCACAAAGCAGCCTTCTTGCCCAGACCTTTAATGGTTTATAATGCTTAATTGGATGCTGCTGCTTAGCTTTATCGGCAATTTCATCTCCCATTTTACTGTCTGGCTGCTTCTGCTTCTAGTGTTTCATTTTTAAGATGTTGTTTAAAATTGGTTCATATTTTATCATTTTGTGAACAGCTATGAAGATAATCAATAATTGTTAAGGCAGGATATAAATATTCTATGGACCAATCCTATGAAAGGTTACTTGGAAATAACTATTGTGTTCGGTGAAGCTTACTCCCAGGTAAACCAATAGAGGATGGCAGTCTTAATCAAGGGAAAGATTGACCATATGTGCACATGGGGAGATGGCTGCATAAGCATCTGCAGTCTAGGGCAAGTTCTACATAAAATGATTCCTAGAAAGGGTGCCAGAGTGGCAGCTACTAGCAACTCTGTGTTTCTGAAGCCAAGGTCAAAAACACACACATACCTATTTTCCAATCTGTGCTTATGAATTCAGAATTGTCAGATTTTTTAAAGGCTTGAGCACTCTAAGGGAAGTAAGCTTTAGTTTTACCACCAGTTTAATAGTATGTTTAACCTTTTAGTTTAGTTTAAACTTTTAGTTTAAATTGTATGTTTAGGGAAGCTTTTAAAATCTGATGAATTATTGTATTTTAATGTTTTGTTGGAAGCTGCCCAAAGTGGCTGGGGAAACCCAGGCAGATGGGTGGGGTATAAATTATATTATTATTATTATTATTATTATTATTATTATTATTATTATTATTAAACTAGCCTTGTATTTAAGCACTCACCTAGTTGCCACACACAACAAGAAACTGCATGCAGGTGGAGAAACAAGTTCTGTGTTTCCTCTGCGCCAAATATAGGAAACAGTGGGCTGTCTGAGGAGAGATGGAGCCATACGTCCCTTCCCTACGACCCCCAGTAGCTCACTTTTTTAAAAAAGCTAAAAACGTTTATAAGCATATCTTAAAGGCTAGTTTAGACTAGGGATAGGGGAGAAATTTGATTCACTTTGCAGAGAGGAGCCTACCTAACTCAAACTTTCAGAAACATTAGAGAAACATAGCTATCCTTCAAAATTTGCATTCTCCAAATTTTACAGTTCGCTTATCCAGCCAGGGAATGGGTAACAAAATACATAAACCAGGACAAAATGTGCATATAATTGAGTATGTTAATGAAGATAACATTAAATTCATTATATCAGGAAAAACTGCATAAACAAATGTGTATATTAGGAGAAATTCACACAAATGCTGGTGGATTTTCATGAGGATTTTTTTAAAAAAACAATAATTGCAAACAGCTGTGAAAATGTGGAGCAAAATGAGAAACCAGAATTGATATATTTCCTCATCCCTAGTTTACAATTCTTACATTCTTCACAACTATAGTTTGGCTCAACAATTACTTCCAACATATTTTTCCTCCAATAATTTTCATATATAAAGATTACCACATGGGCCTTGATTTTCCTTTAGTAATTCTTCCAAGGAATCTGTTATCGCTTTTATTCTGTCGAGCAAGATGGGGGAGGCATTTTGGAGTAGGTTTCTTCAAAACAAAGGGAAAAACCAATTACATTTTTTTCACTGAAGGCTTAGAGGACGCACCGGTCAGGAAGTTGGACAAAAACATTATTATCAGGACAGACACAGGAAGCTCCTGATTCCACCCACATACAATTAAGTCCACAGCCATCTAGTGCCTAAATCATATAACAACACTGTCCACTCATGTATCCCCCTAACTTTCTTTTGTTTAAAAGAAACAAATAAATTGGTACTGTTGAAACATCTGGTGCTTAAGGTAATCAGTTACGCATCTCTAAACCAAAAATGCTTCTGGAAACTTCAACCAGAACAAGTGATCTGTAACACCCTGTCATTCTTACAATATTGCTCTGGCACAGTCTCAGTAAATCAGTTTCCAAGTACTGCTTGTATATGTGACCATTGTACCTTCTCAGAAATAAGAAGGTATTGTAGGCTTATATCTGGTTTCAACAAAATATCATCTGTGCTCCATTCCTGCCCACCCTTTATACATTAACTGGAGTCTGCCATGGCTTTGTAAGATGAAGATGGTAGAGCACAAGCTTTGTCTGCAACCAGTCCCAGGTTCAACCCCTGGTATTTGCAGCCAGGGCCAAGAAAGACTCAAAGCTTATTATCTGGAGAGCCACTGCCTCTCAGTGGTGATAATACTAAGCTAGATAGATCAATGTTGTGTAGTTATCCACAACCAAGTACTTTATTAGAACTGTTATTGGCTTGAGACTTTACAAAATACGAAGCCCAAGAAGTGTTGGCTGCCCACTGCATTATCACTTCTTGCATTATCTGGGTATGAAACATGAGCTAAAAATGTGCTTTATCATGAAGCTATGGTCCCTTTCCCTAATGGGCTGTGTCAGTGAGCGTCTGCTATCCCTTTCAAGCGTAACAGATGCTTCAGACAAGATGCTTTTGGGAAACAGATGCTAGTACAGTATAGGATAGTGGATATAAGACTGAACCGTTAACCAATAAGTCACTTGTTCAAATCACGTAATGAGTCTATAGGAAAGCCTCAGGCATACCACTATCTCTTAAATTCTCTACTGTTTCACCCCACATCTTCATACCTGCAATGTGAAGCATAATAACACTGCCCTGATTTAAAGGGTTGTTGTGAGGCAGGGATAACCAATGTGACACCCTCCAGATGTTGTGTACTACAACTCCCATCAAACCCAGCCAGAATAGCTAAGGATGATGGAAGCTGTAGTCCAAAATATCTGGACAGTACCATGGTGGCTAGCCCTGTTGTATGTTTTATTTAAGATAATGTACCTGATTTGAGCATGCTAATGTGCTATATAATAATAACCACACCAAACCCATCTAACTAGTTTGGCCCTGGTCACCAGCGTTCAGCCCATATCTTCTAATGTAGGCTGTGTCCCACCAGATTTTGTTCGGCTCTAACTTCCATCAGCTCCAGCCAACATAGTTAATGGTCAGAGATGATGAAAATTTTAGTCCAACAATATATACAGGTTCCCCAACCTGTTCAAAAGTCTCCAATATATGTACAATAGTGGGCTTTGGTAAACTACATAACCCCCTTACCCAGGTGAAGAAATTGGAAATATCTTCTTCAGAGATGTGACTACGTGGATGACCATATGCTCCAAATCATCCAGTGACAAGAACTCAAATTCAAAAGAAGATTTATCTGTCTCCATGACAACCTTTAGTTAAGTAAAAGAGAAGACATAAGAGGGGAGATATTTTCTATTTAAAAGTTTCAGTATTTAAACAATAGTTATTATCTCATAATACACACTATTTTAAACAAGGGTATTAAAATAATAATATTTGTAACGATAAATAATTTATAATAAAACATTAATACTCATTTTGTTGTCCAACATACATGAGCTTTTTCTTTTCACTATTACTATTAAATTAAAATGAATAATTTTCTTTAGAGAAGGGAGGTATTATGAAATTATCACAAGCAAAAAAAGGAGATGTAATAACCTCAATTCTCCTCTGGAAAAGAGGATGAGCTACACAGAAGATGCTAATATCATAAAAGAAAATAATGGAAAGCAAGTAGAAAGGGTATATAAAAAAATCCCATACTTTCTATCTAAAGAAAAATCTTCCAGCAAAATGACTAAAATATTGAACATTTGTAAATATTTTCACTCCCCAGGCTCCAAATGTGTCTTTCTCCATACAAGACTGAGTTGATTTTAAAACATTTTATTCCCTGCCCACCCACTGAGATGATCTATATCCTCAGGGAACTTTTTGAAAGAGGGAGAATTACATGATGTATTGTGAGAAAGTGCCTTTTGTTATATCACTGCTGAAGTTAAATAGATGTGGACCTCAGCAATGTCCAAGGTCCTCAAAAGAGCTTTGAGCTTAAGGAAGAATATGGTGTAAGAACACTTGATAACAAATACACCTGTGCTTTAAAAACACACACACACAGAAAGGCAGAAGAACCTCAAGCACAGAACAACAAAATACCATGTAGGAAAAAAGTGTATAAAAAGAACCTGAAAGCAAAATCTGACACAAAATAAGCCAAATGATGCTTATGGCCCTGTAACTATGTGCAAAGCAAGTTTTATTTCATAGATCACAAACTGTTGTCTTCGTTGGTACTGCTCCGGCGGGAAGGTAAACGGTGTTTCCGTGCACTGCTCTAGTTCACCAGAAGCAGCTTAGTCATGCTAGCCACATGACCTGGAAGCTGTCTGTGGACAAACGCCAGCTCCCTTGGCCTGTAAAGCGAGATGAGCACTGCAACCCCAGAGTCGGCCGTGACTGGACCTAACGGTCAGGGGTACCTTTACCTTAATAGGTTGCTAATACTACTGGCAAACAATTCAAATCTAGGCTAATTTCAAAGTCTGACTCAATCGTCAAACAAACCAGTTTAATATCTCCTTTTTGATTGTTTGTAGAGTTGGGATCTAATAATTATGTTTGCCTATACATCATCTTCTCTGTAAGAAACATTGGAAAGGGAAATTCTGGAACAAGATGGAGACAGAATAAAATTGCAGAGTTTTGAAAAATTGAAAAACAGAGTGTGAGATTGGCTCCATTATTACCAAATAATGGAGGCATACAACTTGGACAAAAAAGTTGGTTTCCAGGTGGAGAAATCAAAATTGGAAACAGAATTGTTAGATCCCAAAATTAAGAATTTGTCAAGAATGTATAACTTGCTGTTGACATGGAACACTCAGGATGAAACGGTGAAATCTGCTATGATTAAATGGGCACAAGATGTTGGACATAACATAATGATGGCTGACTGGGAACACTTATGGACCACAGGTATGAAATTTATGGCATGTAATGCCCTAAGAGAAAACTTAATGAAAATGATTTATAGGTGGTACATGACACCAGTCAAGCTTGCAGAAATTTACCATTTGCCCGATAATAAATGTTGGAAATGTAATGGGATTGAAGGTACATTCTTTCACCTTTGGTGGACATGCCCAAGGATTAAGACATTCTGGGAGATGATTTATAATGAAATGAAAAAGGTATTTAAATATACCTTCCTGAAGAAACCAGAGGCCTTTCTCCTGGGCATGGTCGGCCAAATGGTGCCAAAGAAGGACAGAACTTTCTTTATGTATGCAACAACAGCAGCAAGAATACTCATCGTGAAGTATTGGAAGACACAAGATTTACCCACCGGGGAAGAATGGCAGATGAAGTTGATGGACTACATGGAATTGGCAGAAATGACTGGCAGAATCTGAGACCAGGGAGAAGAGTCGGTGGAAGAAGACTGGAAAAAGTTTAAAGACTATTTACGGAAATATTGTAAAATTAATGAATGCTAGGAAAATGTTGGAATGAAGTTATATGGCTTTAGTAGAAATGTTATAAGGAATTAAGGATAGATAGATTATCAATGTATTAAAGGGAAAAATAAGGTTAGAATATGTTAAGATAAATTACAGGACAGAAAACAGAGGAAGCTGGAAAGGAATTGCTGAAACAGTTAATCAAAGGGGAATGCAAAAAGGGAGGTGTGAGGAGGTTGCTGAAACAAGTGAATGAGAGACAAGATACTGAAAGTATTAGATGTGTTTTAAATTGTGTTTGTTGTGTTTTGTTAATTTAATATTTTAGTGTTAGTGTTATGTAGTGTTTTTGTTTTTGTATTGTATTGTTTTGTTTAACTTTTTTTTCTTTGTAGTTTTTAAAATGTCAATAAATATTATTTTATTTAAAAAAAAGAAACATTGGAAAGAAAACATTTCTGCTAAATTTGAGTTCTTATGGTCCCTGCAGTGAAAAATTAGACATGCTCCATAGCCTCCAATATTTCACATGTGAAAACGAACACATAATGAACACATAAAAAGCAAAAATTGGTGCAAAATAGGGGTAATAAATTTCTAAGAATTGTTAGCAGAAAAGAGAAACAATTGGTTCGTGAATAGGGGGAGCCAAACTGGGATTTTAGCTGCTGAATTGCAGTTCCTATTTTGTTTGTTTTTTGTTTTATTAAATATAAGGATAAGACTATAACATGAATTAATAATATAAATAAATTAAATATAACTAGAACTTAATGGGAGTACAAAGGTGTTAATGTACTTAACACTTAAGTGCATTACAAACAATAGCAACAAGCATAGAATGAATCACTGCTGAATACAAAAATATTAGGCACAAAATAAACAATACATAATAAAAGTGAGAATGAGTATGGATGCATATTATCTTGAAACTTAACGCTTCAGTAGTTGATAAATCCAGTGTTCAACAAATGTGTATAGATAAGTTTTGGGGTTCATTAAATTTATAGTTTACTTTTCTCTTCAAAGAATCCTGAGGTGATTTACAACAAAGAGTAAAAATACAATAATAAGAAATACATAAACATGTGAAAAATATAGTCAGAATACAAACATCCATTTGCTAGTGCTGCCCAAATCCCCACTGTCTAAGGCAGTAGTCAACATTTTCAGACACCTTTAACCCAACCATACACCTAGGGGCCAATTTCTTAATTATTTGCTATATATTTGTAGAGTGGTAGATCAGTCCATGACCCAGGAGTCCTGAGCCACCATTTGAAGACTGATGGTATACACTTATTTCTTCCATATTTTTATAATGGGCAGGTTGGCTCATTAAGGCATTTGTTCACACTTTATTAAACCAATCAAAAATAGAATGTGGTGTAATTCTTTTTTTTTCCAATTTGGGGAGTGCCCTTTGATTCTTCAGTAAGCATCAGAAACAGGATTTTTTTTTTCAAGAGAGAATGTCGTCTACTGCCCTTTAACTGCTGGACAGGACATGAGTAATTTTAACGACAATAGACTGGCTGTTTAATGTCAGAGCAATCAAAAAATTTACTGGTCCCACTTCTGTGCCTTTTACAGTGGCCTGACACACATAAATCAAGCAGCTGAAAGCTTCCCTGTCATTTTATTTCCAGTGCCAAGAAAACATCACCTTCATTTCTGTACATCAGTTTTGTTACAGAAGGTACAGAAGTAGACATAGTAAATAAAATGGAATGGAATGGAATAAAATGGCATCATTAAGGATGGTCTTGTTGGGTTTAAGGACATGATTAAAATGAATATTTGGGACCAGTTATATACAAAATCTTGGTCTATGTGCACACATGACAGCTTTGTAGCATTTACTGTGGGGAAAGATTATCTGGCATCTGCCCCCCCCCAAACACTAGACCCTTGCCCCATAGGGAGGGGAGGAAAAGTGCGCTTAATGTCTGTATGGCACAGGGAGAGAATCACAACAGCCTGATCCCAATACATCTTGCACTCACCCGGTTATCTCCTCCTATCGTGATGATCTGCACAGCTAAGAAGCTGAAGCTAACTTGTACCTGCAGGTGGAAACATGCAAGGGTAGGTAAGCATAGAGGGATCAGGTAGCCAATGCATTTTAAAGCGAAACCTAAAATGTACACCTGTATATAATATAATAATAATAATTTATTATTTGTACCCCGCCCATCTGGCTGGGTTTCCCCAGCCACTCTGGGCGGCTTCCAACAAAGATGAAAAATACACTAAAATGTCACATATTAAAAACTTCCCTGAACAGGGCTGCCTTCAGATGTCTTCTGAATGTCAGGTAGTTGTTTATTGCTTTGACATCTGATGGGAGGGCGTTCCACAGGGCGGGCGCCACTACCGAGAAGGCCCTCTGCCTGGTTCCCTGTAACTTGGCCTCTCGCAGTGAGGGAACCGCCAGAAGGCCCTCGGAGCTGGACCTCAGTGTCCGGGCAGAACGATGGGGGAGGAGACGCTCCTTCAGATATACTGGACCGAGGCCGTTTAGGGCTTTAAAGGTCAGCACCAACACTTTGAATTGTGCTCGGAAACGTACTGGGAGCCAATGTAGGTCTTTCAAGACCGGTGTTATATGGTCTCGGCGGCCACTCCCAGTCACCAGTCTAGCTGCCGCATTCTGGATTAGTTGTAGTTTCCGGGTCACCTTCAAAGGTAGCCCCACGTAGAGCGCATTTCAGTAGTCCAAGCGGGAGATAACCAGAGCATGCACCACTCTGGCGAGACAGTCTGCAGGCCGATAGGGTCTCAGCCTACGTACCAGATGGAGCTGGTAAACAGCTGCCCTGGATACAGATTTGACCTGTGCCTCCATGGACAGCTGTGAGTCCAAAAAGACTCCCAGGCTGCGCACCTGGTCCTTCAGGGGCACAGTTACCCCATTCAGGACCAGGGAACCTGCTCCCACGGTGGAGTCTACTTCTTCCCGAATCTGAGCGATTTTATCTGCAAAAAACTTTGCAAAATCATTGCAGGAGATAATGTGGCCCGTACTGAAAGCTGAGCCTCAAAAAAGAACCATGAACTGCATTAAAGCAAATAGTAGTAGAATAATATTTAAAAAAAACAAACAAACTGAGAAATTTCACTGGTTTGTCATTCAGTTTGTGCCTAGGGTTTGCCTGGGACTCCTGTGGTAATGAAATAGCATATTATGTAACAGTAGGAGGGGATTTTTATTTTGGGGAGAATTCCTAACTAATTAAGAAATCCTGTACAATGCACAAAGCAAGCTGTTAGACTACGTTGAAATGGCAAAACTGACCGGAAAGCTCAGGAACCAAGAACACAAAAACTTCAAGAAAGAATGGGAAAATTTTATTTAGGAGACCACTGTAAGCAGATGAAAACATTACCAGGATCTTAATCTCACTTGTAATGTAACAAACACTATGGACAATATGGACAGATACAAAATATAGATTATAAAATAATATGAAGTTTAACATGTTGACAATAGGACCCATGGAGAGGATGGGGGGCGGGAAGTCTCGAGTTTCAGAGAAATCTCTTTATACGGATATGTAGTTGGTATTGTTATAAATTTATATTTGTAAAATCAAATAAAAACTATTGCAAAGGAAAAAAAAAAACAAATCCCACATAATGCTAGAATTACACTGTCGGGGAGGGGTAATAATATGAAGCCACCAAGGCTTCTTGGGCCTCCAGAGACCAATTGAAAATGTGGTATTTTAGGAAGGAGTGCAAACCTGACTAGAACAGCTAACTGCTCTGAGAAGAGAGCCATGAGGGCCTGCTCTGGGGTTCATTTCATTTCATTTATATGCCACCTTCCTATATTACAACACACAAGGCTGTTTACAAGCTGAAGAAACAATCTGCAACAAAGAACAAGCTGATCCAATACAAAAAAGTCCTAAGAGAAACCATGGTCAGGGCAGTCTTACCTTGACCGGGAGTTTCGCCAGCACCACCAGGGCTCGCCAGGGCATCAAAACCTGGATAGCAACGCAAGGCCAAAGAGAGCAGAGATCAGGAGGAGGAGGAGGAGGCCTAACTGCATTTCCACATACAGGGATTTATGAGAGAAAACAGTGAACAACGTCTACAAGGGGCTTAAGGACTTACTCTTGCAATTTTTATCAGTAACCATGGGGCGGGGCATAATTTTGCCAGAGGGCCAACTAAGAGAAACTTAAGGCCTCAGTCCCCAAATAAAATATTTAATCAAAGGTGGCCACTTAAAACTGCACGATCAAGAACAAGCACACAGAATTGCATAAAATGTACATGTGCTAGGTACAGGTGCAAATTTTCAAAGGATTGCTGTAATTTAAATAAGAAATGCAATATACCTCATCTGTGTTATTTTTCTCGAAAAGAAGGTGCTGGAATGCAACATGAACTCTGGTTCTCTTATAATGGTAATGGCAGCCCACCTGAGAGGTGCTGGAGCTGAGTTCCAGTGATTTCCGGCTGAAAAAAGCCCTGCATCTCACCATGATAGGAGAAGACTGATCAGGTTCTCTGTGTGCCTGATCAGCCTGCTGCTCAGGTGCCATAATTGTGGATTGCCAGCTTCAAGGCACCTGCTATCTTTTCTTAGGGTTCCTCATCTCTGTATTTGGATCAGGCAATCCTTCAAATAGAGGGCTGTCCTTTGCAAAGTAGGTTGTGACTTATTAAGACTATTTATAAGCTGCATTTCAAAGCAAAAGTCTCAAGGTGATTTCCAACAATATAATAACTGTGTGTGTTGTGAACCACCCTGTGATCATCGTATTAAGGGTAGAATACAAATTTAATAAATAAAACATTATACAGTAGATTTAAACACACACACACACACACACACACCAATAACAAAATGGGGTGGTGAGACAAACCGTATATGCTTTTGCTAGTCTGAGGTAATTGGAGGAAAGGAAATAAATAAATAAACTGCAATTCTTTAAAGAACCTCAATTTTATTTTATTTTGGTCAGAACAGGTTGCACCTACATTACAGGATCTACTCTGCAGTATACTGCCTAATCTTATATTAAATTTTTACACTTTATATCTGTTGTCTCCACTGTTTGTAAAGCTAACAGCAGAATCCTTAAGAATTAAAAATATTTAATTGATTTTCATATGGTTGCCATCCAACCTGGGCCCTTATGATGAAAGGTGGGTAAGAAATCTAAAAATTGTGGGTTCTGCTCAGAAGTATGCTCAATTGAGTTTTAATGAACCTTACTTCCACAAGTACAAATAGGTAAGTGTAAACTGGACTGCAGACTTAGTTATGCCTTTTCTTTTTCTTGTTAGTCCAATTGCATGTTTCATAAAGGATGAGACTGCAGCTATACCTATATTTCTCCCATAATCAAATATTTTGCCATTATAAAATAAGAGTCTCTTTGCTTCTGACTGCAAAGCTTAGTTACTTAGGAATAATTTACAGTAACACCAAAATATGTGGAATGTACATCCATGTAAATATGCTTAGGATTAGTAAACTTGGTAATCATAGAATTGTAGAGTTGGAAGGGGTCCCAAGGGTCATTTAGTCCAACCCCCTGCAATGCAGGAATAATGTTTACTTGCAAACATACAACTTGAGTACTGGTAGATATTACAGAGGTGCAGAAGCAAGTACTCAGCAGTACCAGATTACAGTAATTAGAATGGTATACAGAATGCTACCCTAATTCATTATTTCTGTATTGATGGATATTTGTAGTTACTCTTTATCAAGAAAGATCCATGTAGGTAAGTGCTGGAGCATGTTGGGATGCATGTGACCTAGGAAATCTTTATAGGCCATGACATTCAGCTGCATGGTGTAGAAACCTGGGAAACATACACAAACCAACAAGAGTGGTAAAATTGAGCTATCAATACATACCAGGACAATATTTTCAACTTTGGATTTGATGTGGAGTTGAGCATCCAGCAGGATAACGTCATGTGTCCCTAATAAATTGGTGATGCTTTCTGAAAAAGAGACAAGACTGGATAAATAAATGGCCTGCAGACATGTGGCAGACTCTGTCTTTTACAGAAGCCCCTAGAAGACGGGAGGAGATCCTTGCCACAATCTCTAAGCTGGGCTTGAACTTTCATAAAACTTTTCTCGAGCAGAATGGAACGTGGGAAGTCTATAGAAGACTGTAATTTAAAAAAAAAAAAAAAAGTGCTTGAATAAAATTAAGCCAAGTTGCCAAATTCCTGCTTAGAAACTTTGGTAATTAAGCAGTATAAAAATACATTACATTTTTATAATGCATAAATGTACATGGGTCTGGGTCACAAAATTTTGCATTCTAGCAGCATGTGTCTGCTCAGAAGCAGTCCCAAGTTCAATAGGGCATACTCCCAGATAAATGAATATAGACAGGATTGCAGTCTTAGCTGCCAAAAATAATAGCAAAGAATATGAATGTTAAGGTGAGGCTGGGCACAGAACCAGGACCAGAGGCTTTGGCAATTGGCTAAAAGTTGTGCTAAAATAAGATAGCTCACTTTCTGCCTGGGGGGGGGAGTCCTCTAAAGGACCATACGAGATATGTTATCTAAGTATTTTTTGTATTATGCTCATGGGGGGGGGGGGGTCAAATTGCACCACCAGGGCCACGTGAGGCTGATAATTGTTGGCACTGTAGCATGCCAACAGGGGATTTCCTTCCATTAGCAGCTACAAAGGAGTGATTTTCCTCAGGACAGAAGCAGAGGGGGGAAAGGGTTACATTCACCTTCCATGCCTGCTGCAATCCTATCAGTGCCCATCTGTTTTCATTAAAAACAACCACCCATACACCTTTAATGCAAAAATGCATAATATGGCAATACATTTCTTTTAAAAAACACTACTTTCTCAGTTTTTATATTGGGCTACTACATTTGTAGAAATGTGAGGAAAGGTGACCACATAAGCTGGAAGTCTACTTTTGTTTGACCTACTGACTATTGCGTAGTTGGTATTATCATGTCTGCATTAACAGGAGTTTCTAAACTTTCTGGAGTCACCATCAGTGTGTGTTAAATAGTAAAATCAGAGACGTACATAGGCTCCCTTGTGCCCTTGGCAAGGAGCTGTATCGTCACCCACACACATTGTCCCTTGCTACCTTGGCAATCGCCAGCTCTCTCCATCTTTCTTCACAATTTTTGTGGGGGCCAACCTAACCAACCTCTGCGTAGGCACCTGAGGGAAATACACTGACTGCTGAAAAATGTAATTCTGTTGTAGCTCGTGGCAATTTTTGTTTCTAAAAGGTGAAAGATTTATATGATCTGGAGAGAAACCAGAGTATCCAATTTTTGCTTTTAAAGGCAGTGCTAACCATTACCAGTCAAAGGGAGTTGATACACTGGGCCGTTAATTAAACTCTCAGGCCTTGTGAAGCTTGTCAGCTACTGCTTATTAAACTGCAGCACAAGAGTTTCTGTTCAGGCAAGATTGAGATTTCAAAGTACAGTAGCTCTTGTGGGCCTTTTAGGCCTTCTAGATTCTTACTGTTTGATCATCTATATATGAAAGCAGTTGGAGGGAAAGTGCTAGATGACAGGCTACAAGGCCCAGCTCTATTATAATTTTTGGTGTCCCAACTTATTTTATTTTTAAGGTGCAGCTCCAACCCTCATGAGTGTAGAAAAATTGGTGCTAACCAAGAACACCTAAGGCATCCGAAGTCATATTTCTGAAAATTACGAGTTTAAAGCACCTCTGGTTGCTCCCCCTTTCCCTCCATCACCATAAAAACATTATCAAAACTAACATCTCAGTCCCAAAACCAGAATTAGAGCTCAAATCTCTGGCCTAGAATTTAATCTGTAAACGGAGAGACATTGAGGAAATGGAGGCAAGTTTTCCACAAAAGCACCCCACTATCAAAAATGACATCCAGAATCAAGGTGACCATAAAGGTCTCTTGGCCTTTCCTTGCATGACAAACCTTTTACGTACCATGCAGTTCTGCAGGAATCTCCTTGAAAGAGGCAGCCATCTTCTGGATCCTGCTCGAGCAGAAGCCTGGCCTTCTGCAAAAGCATCAGAATGAACACTTGTTTCCGTCAAGTTTAAGCAGGTTACTAGCAAGGCAGCAGCTGCCGTGCTTCCTACCTCCTCCTCTTCACCTCAGGGTGCCTCTTCCTGTCTCCCACCCACCTCAAAACATACTGAATAAGAAAACAGGCAGCAGGCAAAAGTTAAAAAAGCAAATTAGTTGAGCACAGCACTGAGTACCAGGGTGAGCTTTTGCTTGTTCTATAATGTATCCAAGGAGCAAACAGCATTGTGTGAAACTGGCCCAGCTGAACAAAAGTCCTGCAGAACTTGGGCAATAAGCACTAAAGATTATTCTCTAGTTTTAAGAGCCTGAGGGCAAACTGAAGGCTGCCACTATTTACTGTTGGACCAGCAAAAACAGTGAGCCAACAAACTGATTAGACAAATTCATTATATGTAAGTGCATCTATATCACAAAAGGGAAAACAGTGGCCCTCCAGTTGTTCAATTTAGTATCTTACTATTCCTAGCTGCTGGCCTTGGTTGTTGAGAATTCATTAATATATAGTGGGCAACAGGTTTCCAATCCCTGATCATAGCTGTCAACTTACAGATTTGAAAATAAGGGACCAGCAGCCAAAATAAGGGACCTGCAGCCTCACCTGTTCCAGGCACTCCAGTCTTCCTGTCCTCCTGCAGTCTGGTCAAACTCATGCTGGGTAGCTTCGAGAACACTGTCCAGCCAACTTTGTAACCAGATGTTCAACTGAATAGAATCTGAATCACATGCACCACAAGGCCTATGCAGCCTCAGCTTAAGATGGCTCCCTGGCCTGGCTTTGCACTGCAAAGTTTGCAGCAGCATGTGCAACAAAATGGCGTCCAGCATTCAAAAGACCCCTCAGCTTGCATTAACTAGCCACACACAAGGCATGCAAGCTCCACCCCCCAGTCGTTCTTAGACTTCTTATTGGGTTAGCAACACAGCCAAGCAACACAGTTGGAGCCTCCTTCCTCCCTGGCCGGCAGGGAGGGAGGAAGAGGAGCTGCTTCCTTTGAAATTTAAGGGACATAATTTAAGGAACATTTAAGGGACATCCATCAATTAGGGACAGCAGCGGGACATGGCGCTGGAATAAGGGACTGTCCCTTCAAATAAGGGACACTTGACAGCTATGTCCCTGATCAATAGTAATGACTAACTGAACCTGCAACAAAATGTGTTATCAACTTCTAGCTGTAGTACTCCTCTTTGTGTTCAAAAAAATGCAGTGAACCACATGCTTCTTGAGGATGTTTTACATTAGAAGGAATTCAGGCAGGGCCCTCATTTTTCCTTTGCAACACTAAATGTTGTTTCTACTAAGCATGCTCAACCTGCTGGGCTAGTTTTTAGTCCCCTGGTTACTGTTATTTTAAATCAGCGTATTTCTAGCTTCCTCTAAGCCAGGGGTCAGCAACCTTTTTCAGCCGTCCCTCAGACCATGTGGTGGGCTGGACTATATTTTTTTTTGGGGGGGGGGAAATGAACGACTTCCTATGCCCCACAAATAACCCATAGATGCATTTTAAATAAAAGGACACATTTTACTCACGTAAAAACACGCCGATTCCCAGGCCGTCTGCAGGCCAGATTGAGAAAGCGATTGGGCCGAATCCGGCCCCTGGGCCTTAGGTTGCCTACCCCTGCTCTAAGCAGTTGATAATCCCACTTCTCCATGGCCTCATACCTGTTGGCACTCACCCGAGTTCACGATTAGAAGTAATGATGGCTAAATGGAGCCCTCCTGGTTGAATGGCCTTTGAATACTGAATCGAAACTGCAAGAGCCCTTCATATCCTTATGAACTTCCCAGTAGCATGTGTTTTATTTCTAAGTTTAAAATATTTCTATTCCAACTTCTATTATACGCTCCAAGGCAGCTAACCCAGGGGCTATAAAATAGAAGAAAACCAACAACCAATGGTTGTCTATTATGGGAAATGGGATATTCGGGTAGTCTGCTCCAGCAAAATTTTATGTTCCTAAACTGAACACAAGACTACACCATCCATTTTTGAAGTTTCTAGGAAGCAAAAACAGGTTTATCAAACCCTACATCATAGTGTGAGCGTGTGTGCCACAAATTGCGCAGGCCCAATTAACATTTGATGACAAATTCAGAGATACACATTAATCTATGAATGCAGCATTCAATAAATGATTTGTCTTTGTAAAGAGCATGGAAATAGATGATTCAATAACTTTAATGTCATCCCAAGCAAGTTACTGTATATTTTTCTATGGAAATATGGAGTTTGCATGTTTACTTGCAGGCTACATCTCACACTTTACTGAGCTTTTGGGAACATTTGTGTACCCTTGTGCAAGAGAAAATTTTTACACGTACCCACTACGAGATAAGACTGGCTGTCCACAGCACATCTTTCTTTGCCATGTTAATAGCTATTCATGAAAAGTACTACCTAGAACCTCAGCCCTTGATAAGCCGATTTTCTATGTGCTGGAGCCCACACTTTTTTAGAACAGATGTATTAAAAATGCACTTATCTTAATTGGTACAATCCAGAAAGTGTTGTTAGTAGTATAGCTCAGCTCTGATATTGGCCAACATCACCAATTTGTCACAAACATTTCTAAGAATGAATGAGAAGCACTTCAGCAACTGAGGAAAGCACTCTGGAAACACCAAAGTCCGGTATAACAGCTGTGCTGTTTATTACTCCCCCTTCAGCTATATCCTGCCATTCCATAAAGCTTTTTCACTACTTCCCCACCCCTTTGTTCTTTGGCAATGCACAGCCTCCTCCAATCCCCATTGCGGGAAGCAATATTCCTCCTGCCATAGCAAACTAGGAGCCAGTGTGCCATCCCCCTGCCCCTTGAGGAGAGTCAGCAGGCCAAGTTTGGTTGAAAATAGGTCTTACATTTGATATTGTTAGGTTGACTATGCTTCAAAGAAAATGGAAGAGAAGAACTCAGAATCTTGTGCATGGATTCCAATTTGCAAGTACATTTTAAGCATCTTTTGTAGAAGTGTTGTGCATGGCCCATTAATACAATGCATGAAAAAGCCAAAGGTGTCATTAACTGTGTGCTATGTGATTAAAATGCATATGTAGTAAATAATAGTTATGATACATGGGAAAGCCCATTCTTCTTTAATGGGAAAATCTCCCCACTGAATGCAAACAGCTCAAAAAGGCAACATGTATTCACCCCCCCCCTTCACTTAAAAGTGATTATACACTTGTACCATCGTATTTTTCACACAACTTTTTGAGGTTCCAAAGAGGCAGAAAGCATGCACACAGGTTCATCATTATTATTTATTAGCTGTACAGCAGTATATTCTCCTTCCCAGAGTCCAAACCCCATTATGTATTTTTATAACATTTTATCTCATGTTGGTTTCCTAAAATAATGAAAAATATCACACAGTACAGCTAAGTACAAAAATGCATCAACCTAGAATCAGATAGCTAACCTGATAGCTCTCTTAAAAGCAATACATAGAAGAAAATTCTTTTTGAAATCAGCAAGACTGAGGCTCTATAAAAAGCTTACGTAGTTTTAACATGTGATGGTTCATATACAGGCATCATTTTGTATTTTCACATTATTATTCTTTTTAATTAAAAACTCCAAATCTTTTAATTAATGACCTAGTATGATTTCTTGCCCTAGGTTTCAAGGGCTGGGAACCCCTATACAAATTAACACCTTGGCTTTCAACACAGAATTCATAAACACAAAAAAGTGAGCAAAGAAAATTGAGTTGTGAAAACCTGAAACTCAAAAGGGAGTTTAAGTGACACGTTTCAAGACCAAGTCTATATATTTAGAAACGGAAATGGGGTGTGGAGTTCTATCATTACACTTCGCTAGCACTCTTCCACTAATTTGATAGGTTCCAATATTTAATTTGGGACCAATTCCTGCATAATTCATTTTTGTAAGAGTTTTAAAACAGGGGTGGGGAACTTGCAGTCCTCCAAATGCTGTCTGACTCCAACTCCCATCAGTGCCAGAGACAATGGTCAGAGATGAGGGGAACCGTAATCGAGCAACATCTAGAGGGCACCATGTTAGCTACCACTGGTTTAAAATAACAGGGTTCTCTTCTTTAAACTGCATTCCCCCCCACAAACCTCTTAATTAAATGGAAAAAAAGATTAAAATGTAAAAAAAAGTTATTTACAAGCTTGATCATTACAGAGATGCCCTGCAGAAAGCAAAGCATCTGGGAGGAAAGACACCAGCTGGAGCATGCCAAACCTACATTGCTGACGCAGAGCCAGTCAGTGGAAGGGTGGAGTTGGTGGGTGGGTGAGGGGGGGAAAGCAAAAACTAAAATGCAATAAAAGTTTTACAACCCTCCTGAGTTCTGCATTTACATTTAAAAACCTCTATAGAGTAAAATGAGGCCAGAGGGCTTCAAGGAACGCGAAAGCAGATCCAGAGCAGTTAGTGTGGGCTCGAGTCCGGGCTTCCATGTTTTCCACGTTACGTGCAAAGGCTGTCCATGGCCTGTCACTACAATGCAGTCCAGAGTTAACTGGATCCAGCGACCTGCAGGAGACCCCTGGGGACTCAAAAATATCCCCACGTTCCATGATCCGGTTATAGGCTAACATTAAACAGAGAGAGTTCTAGGCAAATCACTTTCTAACATCATTTGAAGTTTTGTTTCCCGAGTTGTTTGGTAAAATGGTCTAAAAATGATGCATTTCCCAAAGCCAAAAATAAGGTAAAAAGGAAAATAAAAATAAAAGGGATCGAGCCGCTTCAAAAGAGCCCAGGCCAGTTCAGTCAAGAGCATAACTCTTCCTCCATCACCGGTCCATCATGCTAAGAATCATCTCTGGGGTGAGGTCTCCATTGGGTGCTTCCACCGCAGCTGGCTGAGCTCCTGCTGTAGCTGCTACAGTCTCTGCTTCGGGCTCCTTCTTGACTTCCACTATAATGTTTTCAATTGCACCAGTGTTCTGGTCTTCCACCTGAATGATTGCTGTTGCTATCAAATAAGAATGGGGTAAAAGTCAGACACTCTCTGGGGATACCACTTCACAGTATCTCAACACTAGGCACAATAACCATAGCTAAGGCTGTGTATATGCTGCGATTCTCTGGCAGTGCACTGTGTGGCGGAGAATTGTACAAACTCATAGCTGGACAACAGTGACTAGCTAAGGCCTCTCTAATTTTAACAATTCCAAGAGTGATAGCAAAATTGGTCTCTGACCAATGTGGCTTCAAATTGGTATGTTTTTGAAGGCTGCAGGAAGAGGAAAAATGTGTGTCAGACTAAGCATGAATATACAGCTGAGTCCTGCCCATGGAATGCCATCACAGGAAATGTACTCTGACATGTATTACTCACACATCTTTAAGCTGCATTTGGAGAGAAAGACTAAAAATTTTTAGGCTGACTGCCTAAGGTTATAAAAATTCAGTCATCATAGAAAGCTGACTTTTATCAAATCAGGCCATTGGTCCTTCTGACCCAGTCAGATGGGGCAGGGTATTAAATTATTTAATTATTATTATTACACTTACTGGCAGGGGCTGTCTAGGGTTTTGGAGCGGGGATTGATTCCCCAGCCCTACTTGGAGATGTCAGCAACTGAACTGGGATCATCTGCATGCAAGGAATGTGCTGTTCACTGAGTTACGGTGTTTTTTCCTGTGGCTGCACAAGCTTCTGAGAAGAGGTTTTCATTACCTCCTGAGATGGAATGTATGGCATCTTGGTTTCATAAATGTTTCTGTTCCAACCCCCGATTTCTGAAATTTCTAGAAATCTGAACAAGAGTTCAGCCATTAACAATACCAAGATGCTCATAAATATCCAATTCAGGGAGACTGACCAATTAGATTTGGTCATGCAAGTTCAATCTTAGTTGAGCAGAGTGTTAAGAACTAGCCACCCTGACCCTACATGTGCAAATGCTTCACCAAGAATCTAGTATTTTGTGCAAATTGCCAAGACATTTGAGTACTCTGCCCCTCACAAGTTTCTAGACCTTTATGGTAGCAAATATTACTGAAAATATGTTAAGTGATGATATCCGATTTCCCACTGATTGCCAGTCATATTTGTCTCTATTATAATGCACCTTGCAAAAACTTGCAAACCAACCCCCCAAAAAAAACCACCTATGCACAATCTTCCTTTTTTCCATGGCCCAGGACTTACGCTGGGGCTGTTTTGGTTGATTGGCTTTGCCTGGCGGCCTTCCTCTTCGCTTCTTAGCCGGTGGTGGTGCTGGAACCACAGGTTCCACTTCCGGTTCAGCCTCTATTTCAACCGCCGTCTCCTCTTCTTCTTCATTATCATCCAATTCTGGCTCTGCATTTTCCTCTTCAATATTGAAAAAAAGAAAATTAAATCAGGGCATCTATCAATGAAAACAACAAAATGGGAACAGGTAATATGCTCCCCATAGGCAATATTGCCATTTCAGGTTTTAATCAGGAATGAATGAAATGTAGAACTTTGAAGATGTCAGTACACCTCTCCACAATGAAATGGGAGGGGAGAATTTTTGACTGTACATGTGTGCTGGGGGTGGGGTGGAAGCAAGAAATTTCTTTTTATTAGCTATTCAGAACGCTCTTCAGTGGAATGAAGAAGCAGAATTTTTTTTTATTGTTGTTTTTTTTAAAAAAAACATATTGCAAATAAATAAAATGCCTCCTAAGGAATTTCATCATCATGTGTGGGATACTGAACTTTAAGGCATTCTAATGACTTCCCTATTAACTTTATCACGTCCTCCCCTTAAAATTTTCCAGATCTGCTTCAAAAGATCCCTGGTGCCTTTTGTCCATGTGTCTTCTCACTTCCACTCACTGAGCTGTCCTGTGACCACTATGAGCAAGTGTACAGATGCGTACACACTTAGCATCTGGTTTGGGTCTTCTGTATATTTATCTTGCAAAGAAGTGCCTTCCCCACTGAACTGCATATTAGAAATGACTCCCCTGCTTTGCACTTGGAGGCACCTTCCAGCATCCCCCACCTTGACTTGGAAGAGAACGGCATTGCAAGGGGTTGGACTAGATGACACTTGGGTCCCTTCCAACTCTACAATTCTATGATCCTGTATAGGCTGTATGTAAAACAGGTGATGAGGCAGCCCAAAGGGAGGGGAAAATATCACCTCTACTGCCCTTTCTTGGCAGCTTAACTAACACACTCATTCACACCCAAGATTTAGACCTGTTGTGGTGTGCCAGGTGGTAGGCAAAACAAATTTGGAAGCCAAAAGCTTGGATGTTGCCATTATTATTTATTACATGTTTATACCGCGCTATACTCTATAGCTGCAAGAAAAATTGCAGCTAGTAGTGCTTAAGTGACCATTGGCAAGTTATTTGTTATGAGCGACATGCAAGGCTTGGGAACTATAGAGGTGCATGAGAATATAATGCAGAGGCTTGAGCACATAAGCAAGGTGAGGATGTCACAGCTGATTCAGAGGTAAGCTTACAGTTCTTACCACTATCAGAGGAGTCCTCTTTCTTAGAGCGCATCTTTCTCTTTCGCCCACGTTTCCCCTTCTTGGGCTCCCCTCCATTTTCTCCTTCGACTCCATCAGGGCCTGTGCAGTTATCTGCATGTCTGGCCATGGTGTTCTGATTAGAAAAAGCCAGGTGAATGTTAAGACGTTGGCTGTATCGAATTAGAGCACTTGAATCCAAGCATGACACACACCCCGATTTATCCCCCAAACGAAAAAAATGATCTTATTTGCCAAAACTGGGGCTAAGCCCCAACATCAGAGGTAAGCTGTGGAGATGAGCCAAATTTTAATTGGTACACTTTACTTCTCCCAATAATCCCACCCAAAGAGAACATACACACCAGCAATCATATGTTTGACATAGCTCCAAAGAGAGAACAGGAATCAGCAAGTGTATTTCGGTTTTGCAGCCCCTCCCATGACAAGTTACCACTTTGAAAAGGATACAAACCAAGCAAAATGCCGTATGGGGATGGCTTTTTCCGTTTGACCTCACCAAGGCAGTTAGCAATATAGCACATCAAGGAAGCTGGAAGATCTATTAGTGCTCAACTTATTCTCTCAGGCACCAGTCTTACGCCCTGCTTCATGCAGCAACCTTGCCCCCAATCACTTACACGGCGTGTGAATGTTTTGCCACACTTGGAGCAAACGAAGGCAGCCGGAACAAAGTTTGGATCGTGGTAGCGTTTGAAGTGCATGTCAAGCAGCTGCTTCTGGCGGAAGGTCTTATCGCAATGGCTACAGGCATAAGGCTTTTCTCCAGTGTGGGTTCGCTTGTGCATAATCATGTGCCGTTCCTAGAAGGAACCAAGAACCAAGTCAGCAGGGGTGGGGGATAACTCTAGGGCAGGAGTAGACAACCTGGTGCCCTCCAAATGTTCTTGGACCACAACTCCCATCAGCTGCAAACATGCTGATGCGAGTTGTAATTCAACATCTGGTGGGCACTGTGTCGGTCTACATTATCCCACTTTATTATTCTGCATCCTCCCCCACCTGATCTGCGTGCCTCACCCGACCAGGGTGAGAACCACATTCTTAAACATTTACATATGCTTCACCTGTCGACATGCATAGTCACACTGGTCACACTTGAAACGCTTCTCGTTCTTGTGAGATTTCTGATGCTGGATGAGTGCATACCGCTCATGGAATACAGCATCACAGTAACGACACTTCTTGCCCTGCTCAATGTAGGAATGCTGCTTCCGCAAATGGACACCTGGTAAAGAGAAACAGGCCACATACGAGTGCTCTGCTTTTACTGCATAGCCTGTGGAATACATCGAGGTGCTCATGCTTACTCCCTAGAGATTATATTAATGTTCAGCTGAATGGGCAAATTCCTGCCCTAAGATAAATATTTTAGCCCACAGTGTCTAAGACTCCATGTCCTCTGTATTTGTTTTTCTGAATAGCATTGCTACTTTGTTCTGAGTCTTCAAGGTATGGTGGGATTAAAAATATAAATCTGTTATTGTACACATGGAATTTTAGAGTTCTGGAATCTGATATTTGCTAGGCTTATTATATTCTAAGCTCCCAATTTAGCAAGTAGTTATGTGGCCCTCATAACCAAATAGAAAGAAAATCACACCCACAAAGGCAATCAAGTAACTGCATTTATACACTGCATTACTTCTGAGGAGCAAAAAACAGCTTATATGTGGTTTTCAGGCAATCTCTCAACAAGGCAATTTTTGCAAGGCCAGGCCTGCATAGCTTTAGCAGCCTTCAGCCTGTTCTCTAGACCATCAAACTAATATTAGTTGACCAACCAACTAGCCTTTCCTCTGAGAAGTATGATCACCACCTCTCTTACTAGAATCTGGTACTTCAACCTCAAGCCTCATGGCACTCACCCAAGTCGCTCTTCCGTGCAATAACAGTGTCACAGTGAGGGCAATGAAACTTGGCCACATTCTCTGTGTGCTTCTGCAGGATGTGCATCTTCATAGTCCCACTCTGGGTGAAGCGAGCGTGGCAAATGTAACACTCGTAGGGCTTCTCACCTTTCAGAAGAGAGGAGCAGTTAGCAAGAGAGGCTCATTTGCGGGCAGTAAGCTATCAAAGGACCTGAGGGGTGGGCTTGGAGAGACAGCATCCCCACAATCAAAGTTAAATTATGGGGCAAAGAATTCAAAGAAGAGAGATCTCTCAAATGTTGCATGGCAGATCTGTGGTTGAGTGCCAATAGCTCCTTCTCTCCCAATTACAAAATATCTATCGCTCTTTGAAGCTGCTGTCAGGGAACTTCAAGTTTAGTGTTCAGTTAGAGGTTATTACACTTTCCTAACAGTTTGCAAAAAAGCAAGTACTGTACAAATTTTAAAAAACGTCTGTAAGGAATCCCACTTTTTGAAATGCTGATCCAAGCAGTGACAATGGTCATAGCAGCCTTTAAGAAAAGCCACTAGAATATTAAGTCAGACAGCCCCCATCCCACTGTTTCTGAGATTATTACAGAAATTGCACACAGGTTTTACATGCCAAAGGAGCAGCGTGCACAGAATTTCCAGTGTGTGCTGGCCTCTGTGCCACCTCTGCAAAATATGTACCAGAATGGGTCCTCATGTGCCTCTTCAGTTTGTAAGTGTCCCTGCTGGCGTAGCTGCACAAGCTGCACTGGAATGGCCGCTCTCCAGTGTGAGAGCGAATGTGGCGTTTTAACTTGCTCACCTGTAAGTTAAGAATACCAAGATGGGATTTGTACCATAAGAAGAAAGGGCTTTGCATTCACTGTCTTTTCACAAAAGAATCAGTGCTATTTTTACCTTTTGCATTTCTTGAATTGTAAGATGAGACATACAGAAAACAGAATGGCTATGGGGCTAAAAGCTTTATGGGAGCCAAACAGCTGCTTATGGCCTGCCAATGTCATTTTTTATATTTCCACTCTGGGCAACAGACCTCCCCTACAAAACCAGAAACTGCATTTTTTTGGGGGCGGGGGTAGTTCCAGGGGCACCTGGCTATACATGTTTTTGCATTTACATGTGGACGGCCATAACCGAACCCTTGCATAAGATGCAAGTTACCTGTCTATTTAGACACACTAAATATATGGTCAAGAAACAAACAATATGACACAGGCTTTGTTAACTCCATATCCATTAAAAAAAACCCAAAACCTCAAATGGGGAGGGAGGGCATGGAGACAGGATAATACTGGTAGTTAAGTGGGTATGGCCTACCTACTACTACTGGAAAACTGGATTCAAAACGTACCTCCACGCTGGCATAGTCACACATGGAACACTTGAATGGCTTCTCGTGGGTGTGTTTGTAGCGGCGATGCCGAACTAACTCGCCACTTGTCACAAAGGCCATGTCACAGTCAGGGCACTTGTGAGGACGAGTACCTGAGAGATCCCAGAGACAAATATATATATATATATATATTAAAAAGTCTAAACAGATATTGACATCATCTGTAGGGAATATGTTTGCCTTCTTAATTTAAAGGTGCATCAAAAATAGGCAAGAAAATCTCTATTTAAAAAGACTGATTATTATTATTATTAAGTACTCTGATGCCAGCATGCTAAGGGTCCGAATGCTTGAAAAAGCTAAGTATGGTACATGCGGTTAAGTAAGACTTGTTTTCTATAGCATCCCAACTATAAAAAACCCCACGTCCTACCACCCAATGACATGGTAAGGAATGTGACTGTTCCACAGAGAAGCAATTGATGCAAGGCATTTTTATTTCAATTATGCTTCTGCTTTATTGGAAGTTATGTTTTGGACTTTGTGGGGTGATCAAAACTATGCAGGTTGGTGTTAACAGTAATGAAGCCAGTAATTCTCAGTGTTTCAAAAGGAAGTTTCCAGCCCTCATGGGCAAGAAAAGGAAACTTCACAGTATGATATGGCCTCTAGGACAAGGACTGGTTGGGACATCTGAAATGCTGAGGTGTCCAGATTGAAAAAGAATCCAGTCTGTCGCTTGTGTCAAATTCTTCCCCCATTCCTATGAGCCTCAACCTCCCTTCTGCAACCCCAAGCCTAGTGTTCAGTTAAGACACAATAAGATTCACCATAAAAATCCATTCAGGTCTTTTTGCATATACCGGTATGAGTTTTGGCTAACAAAGTTCTACTCAGAGTATACCTAATGAAATTAAAGGACATAATTCAGTCACATCTTTTAATTTCAATGGGTATTCTCCAAGCAGAACTAACATTAAATACAGCCCTGTTTGATTATTCAGTAGATTTAATCATGACACTTGCCTCTCATATCACAGAATCTAAAATTACTGGTGGACCAATATTAGCACAAGGTTGGCTTGAGATTGTAACTCCCACAAACCAAGAGGCAGGTGCCAGAAAAAATGCTTATGGGTTGGCAGCATCACCTAAACCACAGATGGGAAACTTGCCTGAAGCAGTCCCATTCTTCCATCACATTAGAAACATTCTTCCTTGTTTTTCTTGGCTTTTTACAGTCTTTCCCCTCTTTTTATATGCAGTGTCAGAAAAGCTGGAAGGGGCAGCATTTTATCCGATAAATATAAAGCTTTTAAAAAACATTTTTCCTGGTCGTATGGCTCGGTGAAAGCCTGAGAACAAATTGCTAGGTTTCTGGCATCTGCAGTGTGTTTTTGTTTGTTTGTTTGTATAGTCAGAAAGGAACTGCTTTCATTAGGTTTCTAAAACATTGGATATATTGGCCTGTTGTACTTAAAAATAATAATTCACTGCATACTTATTCATGCATCATCCCTTAACACCCAACAGCACTTACTCCTGAATAGACTTGCCTAAGTTTAGGGACTCTAGCATGAGGCAGTTACTGTGAAAATTTAAGCACGGTACCGTAATTCTCATTCTGGATCAATTAATCCAGAACCCTTGTGTCTGGCTCCATCCATCCCTGGCTTCGGCATGCCGCCTCCAATACACTAACCCTGAGGGAATGTGCTCCCCAAAAGAAACAGAGGTCACCCTTTCCCTTTAAAGTACCTGTGTGAGTGTTGAGGTGATTTCTCAGCAATGTGACTGTCCGGAAAGCTCTGCCACAAAGATGGCACTTGTGCGGCCTCTCATCTGTGTGGCTTTTCATGTGACGGTCCAGGTTTGAACGGCGTGGGCAAGTATAACTACACAGTTCGCACTGGAATGTCTTCTTCACTCCTGTCCAGAAAGCAAGGCTCTTTAGCAGTCTTAAAATAGCAACCCTTCTATATGCATAAATGACCTGGAGCACCACAGAGGCAAATCCAGTTCAAAGTCCCCACTTTGAGGCAGGATCCTCCTCATGTTTTTCTTCCACCCCACTTCCAATTTCAAGGCACCTATCCAAAGGGGACAAAGTATACCACATCAGATTAAATCAGGGGATAGCATTAATAAAACCAATAGAAGTAGATCAAACAAATTAATTAAGGAGGCAACTCCTGATCTGAGGTAACACTGACCTGAGGGAAAACTAGATAATTCACATCCTGAAATCCACCCATCACCCCTGTATTTAAATCTTCATGGAAGGAAACACCAGATTCTTTAAAAAAGTGGGGACAAAAACCCTTTCTTGATCTCAGCAGGCCATAATGAGGTATCAAAGATAGTCAAGTCTCCTATCAAAACATATCTGGGTTTCAAGGCTGGCAAGGCTCTTTGCTCTAAGATGATGATGTATTCAGGAAGAGAGCAGTAATTCCTATCCAGAACAGATACTGAAGATGCCCCCCTTCTGATCCCCAAATCCAATGTCCCATGTACCTTTCTTTTTAATTTTTGTTGGCTTGGGGGGCTTCATGTTGCCCACCACCTTCTCCGCATTGACCTCTGACAACAAGCCCTCCTGTTGCTCCTCTTCAAAGTCGTATACAGACACGTCCACATCTTTTCCCTCCTCAGTATAACGAAGTTTGCTTTTTTTGGTTTTCTTTGTCTTTTTGGCTGGGGGCTGATAGTCTGGGTCTTTCTGCCAATTAGGATCCTCCTGGGGCTGAAGTTCGCCTTGCTCCAGCGTCTCCACCTCACCATTTGCACCAACTTTTACCACCTGGAAGCCTTCCGGCAAAGGGAGGGTGTGGCAGATCATAGGCTCCCCTTCCTGGAGGCCTCCTTTGGAGACCTCATTTTCATAGGCCCCCTGAAGTTCTTCCACCGAAGTGGTAGCAACAGGTACAGACACTGGGACAGGCACCTGGACAAGTTGGAGCTCGCCCAGGTTTATAGGCTGCTCTTCCATATTCACAACTTGTAGGGTTATTATTTGCGTGTCGTCCACAGTAGCCTCAGCTTCCTGTTGCACAGTGCCTTCCATGACCTCCGTCTTCATCTGAAGCAGCGTTGGATCAAGCTGCTCCATCATGACCATCTGGACCCCAGCACTGACTTCCTGTACCACTTCAGCCCCATCTGCCTGGTTGGGTGGCAATGGGCAAGCATCCTCCTCCTGCCCACCTTCCCGGCGCCTTTGATAGGTCTTCCTTTCTTTGCCTTTAATGAAAGTTTCAGACTCTTCGCCAATAGCTTCAACTGCCTCCCCTTCCATGTCACCTTCCTGCTGGAAAACAGAGCGAGAGACAAAACATTTAAGCAGTTGTTTCAGCAGTTTGCAAGAATGGGGGGACAGAGTCTCACACCTTAAGAAATCTGATCAGACATGAATGACACATTGTATTTGCTGAAAAAAGAAATTCTCAGAACAAAGACCCCTGCTCACAAATATTATGGATACAACTCCTTAAACACTCTTGATATAGGTCTGTAATGTGAAAAAAGAGAAAGAATTATAATTCATTCTAACTCAGGATTTGGGGGACAAGATCAGGCTACAAGGATACATGCATTTTACACTTCTTTCTTCCTCCTGCATCCCGTGGGTCAGATACAGTATTTTGGGGCTAATGAAAAGCTGCTTCTGAATTTTTTGTCCCTCCCAAAAAGTGTCAAAAAGATTGAGCGTCTCTGGGGACACCATGAAATCCCTCCGCCATTACTTTCAGCAGTAGCCATTAGTCAAAAGGAAAAGGAAAAGGCAAGTTACTCTAGTTGCTCCTGGAAATAAATGGTCTAGGTGTGATGTGATGTACCAAAATGGGACAGACGAGACAGCAACCCCAAAATAAGATATCAGAAAAGCACAACCTCCAAATATTGAATACTTTGTTTTGGATCAGCCAGCTTTTGCAACCATACCCTTCTTTACTGTGCTTATGTTGCTTTTCCCCAAGCAGGAAAAATCAACTAAGTGGAAGGGAAACTGGAACATATTCAGAATGTTGCGTGGATACACACCTAAAGCTGAGTGCCTGGGACACTGCCAATACAAAGTAAAATGGCTGCTGTGGAAGTGTCAATAGTTCACAGGAAGAGAACAGCAAAAAGGCTGAGAACGTGGGCCAAAACAAAGAAGAGCCCACACAAATGCGGGTGGTTCAGTGCCAAAGCAAAAGCAAACAAAAGACAGTTGACATGTGGGGAAAGGCCCATCTGAGATCTGTTAAAATTAAAACAATATTTTAAAATCTTAGCTTATTCTAACCCCAGAGGGTTGGAGTACCTAAGAACATTGAATGTTCTTTCTTTAAAAAGAGAGCGAAAGAAAAGTCTTTATCTGAACTGGAATTTGGAAGTCAACGTTTAGAGTTATTTTTAATAAGACTACAGTAATCCTGCAAATAAATCCTGCAAATAAATCTATGTACAGCATTCACTCATCTACCCACACTAGTAATTTGTTGCATAATGATAATATTAAAATTAAAGGAATGAACCAACCTCTTCCATTAAAAAAGCACAACTCTGGTGGTGCCATGAAAAAAATCCCAGAGTTGAGCACTTGAAATTAATCCAGATGCAAACTTTAGGAATTAAATTACACCCGTGTACATGATCCATGGAAGTCAACTTCTAGCAACACTTTGTTTCATTTTAAGCCATTCCAGTTCCCCACAATATATTGGAATGTATTGGAATAGAAAACCACACCTAAAACACTTACTATTGCTACTACATTTCTATCCCTCCATGGAGCTCAAGGTTGTATACAGTGGTGCCTCGCAAGACGAAATTAATCCGTTCCGTGAGGCTCTTCGTATAGCGGTTTTTTTGTCTTGCGAAGCAAGCCCATTGACAGCTTAGCGGATTAGCGCTATTAGCGGTTTAGCGGCTTTTAGCGGATCAGCTGATAAGCGGCTTAGGGCTTAGGAAAAGGGGGGGGAAGGGGGAAAACCCCGTAGGAACTCGCAAGACATTTTCGTCTTGCGAAGCAAACCCATAGGGAAATTCGTTTTGCGAAGCGCCTCCAAAACTGAAAACCCTTTCGTCTAGTGGGTTTTCCGTCTTGCGAGGCGTTCGTCTTGCAGGGCACCACTGTATATGACTCTTCTCTCCATTTTATCCTGCACAGCAGGTGAGGCTAAAAAAAATCCTATGTTGATTAGCTTGGAGAGAAAACAACTGCATTCACTGAAAGGCAAGTAAGTATCTTCTGGAAGCAGAGTAAAAACCTGCTATTCTGAACCACTATTTGGTAGCTGGTGTTGAAGAAGGGATTATGACGTAACTTCTGTTTTGCTTTAAATATGTTAACTTGCTTAGGTGTTTAGCTCACATGCAAGGCATCACTATCCTGCACAGGATTACAATAGGCCCTGGGATCTATTCCATCTCTTTGAAAGTAACAAAAGTGAGGCTGAGGATTGTCCTGATGGGTATACAAGGTATAAGGAATGTTTTCTACCTTCTTCACACTTAACCTTTGGAAAACACTGCTCTTGTCCATGCACTTCACATTTCCTCCAACATAATAGATACTTTTAGAGACCCATGTGATTGTTGATACTGCAGCAGCACCCAAAATTTTGCTAAAATAATGATTTCAGTGTCAGTATAACTAAGAAACGGAAAATTGACAAAGAAATGCAAAACAAATTGACATGCAATGAATCCCACTGGTTTTAAGTCAGTTTCCTGTTTTCTGCCAGCAGCTGTCTGAGTATCTCAGTATTACATCCGCCTGCATGACAGTTAACAGTGAGATTCAACGCATGCGCTTAATAAGCTCTCCTGTCTCCCTGCCCAGAAGCTGACCACATGATTTGCAGTGTGGGTGGGTTGCTTTGCTTGTCAACACTGAGACAGCCTCACATCTCTTGCCTAAACTTCCCCACAAAATAAATAATTCCATATCCTAGCAGGCCAGCTAATGTGTCTGCATAGGAGGAAAGAGGGGGTAAATCCAGAAATCAAAAGATCAGAAAAAAGAGAATATTTGGTTATCTTGATGCTCTAAAGGTCACCTCTATAGGACTAAGTTTTGAGACAACCCAATGACTCACTTTCTGGTCAACTATTTCAGGGCTGTTGTGCCCCCCCCCCTTAAAACAAAAGGAACAGCAGCATTGATGGAAAGGCCACAACATACCGTTCTTCAACAAGCACCACAGCATTTAATTTGAGCATCAGTAAGTAGAAGCATGTGCAATTTGAGCTTCTACAGTTGTGAGGCCTTATAGGAGAACCGGCCCACTTAGAATTTGCATAAAGGCAAATTACTTAAAAATAAAATTGTTACTTTCAAAGAGATGGAATAGATCCCAGGGCCTATTGTAATCCTGTGCAGGATAGTGATGCCTTGCATGTGAGCTAAAGACCTAAGCAAGTTAACATATTTAAAGCAAAACACTTTAGTGTAGTAATTACATTTATGAACCATAAAATAGCTTTTACCCTTTTTATCCAAAATTAGTGAATTATTATGCATCTTTCTAAATGTTCTTCCTTTCCTTACCCTCCGACTTGTCTGTCTTAATAATTTTTGCATAGCACTTAGCACAATTTTAAGCACTTTAAAAAAAAAAGATGCCATCAACTGTTTTGGAAACATTCTGAAACATTTTTTCTGTTTTTAAAACCATGGCAGAAGAGAAAAGTCTGAATGCGTGCAGTGCATGCTGTCAGTTTTTAATTTGCCTCTGTGAATTTTAGAGTTCATTTGGATTGGCTCACCCTGCACACCTGCAGCAGAAGCCCATGTTTCCAGCCTTGGCCATTGCAGAACACACCTACTCAAGTTCTGCTCTGGATCTCCGATTAATATTTACAGTGGAGTCACAGCAAGTTGCTAAGAATAACCTGTAAAGTTTAGCTGTCTTTTACAACATGAGAAGTTGGGTTGGAACACTGAACCAATTAACAGGTTAGATTAATTGATATAAAACTATTTGAATAACTAAACTGGTACTTCCTATTTTTAAAAGTCTGCATATTCTCCCCCCCCCCCAAGATTGCTGTTTTTAAAGCACTTATATACTGCTTTCAGGTTGGTTGGTTGGTTTTTAAAGCAATAGTGGTATATAAATTTTATGAAAAACATTATTATAAATTATAAGATAACAGGTGACAAGAAGCACTATCTTGAAATAATATTAATATTTCAAGTAATCCACCTGCCACTCTGGGTGGCTTCCAACAAAATAAAGGAACACAGTAAAAGCTTCCTGAAACAGGGCTGCCTTCAGATGCCTGAAATATGAGGGACTGGCTCTACTAAAATATGCCTGCAAAAATATAGGGCATGATATTTTGAAAAGTGTAGCATTTTTCTTCAGAGCTATTGTTCTTACTAGTATACAGATGTTAAAAAACCACACACACCAATCTTAACATTTATTTAAGGAACTTGACAGCTTCAATTAAAAAAAAACCCTCAATGGGACAGTTGCATCACGGTGGGGGGAGTTCAAACAAGGCTCTGGATCCGCAGAATACACTCAAGTTCCTGATGCTACACAATGGTCCAGAAAGCTAAGACAGTACCACCTTTTAGAGGAAGCAATTTAATCAAAATGCAATTGTGATCACTCCTATCTGTTGACTACAACATAGCTGGCATCCAAATCTGCCTCAGCCTGTATTTTCCTTAACATCGTAAAGAAAGAAAATGCTACTTGCTTACTGGTAGTTTCTATGCCTGAGCAGCCATGTTCAAGGGAAAGTTTTGTATGTTACCCTGCTGTTTTAAAATTATGCTATCATGCATGACATTAATTGGTTAACCTAAAGGTTCACAACAAACATGTTTTTGCTCTACTACATGTAGATTATTATAAACAAGCAAACAAAGAGGCAGATAGTATGAGACTTTACTAACAACTATAACAACAAAGGGAATGTTAGATAGAGCATATTATTACAAAAGCCGTTCCCTAAATACAAAAAAAAAACACACAAATAAAACTCAGGTTATAGTTACCCCAAAAATGTTCATACTGTTTTTTACTAAAAGCAGCACCCTCTGTCTTGAGCTAAATTTCCAACATTTATTTCCAAGCAGCTAGTATTAAAAATGGAAATATTCCGCATCAATGGAAGATATTTCTCCAAAAAATTCTTTTACCTTTTTAAAAGATCCAACTTGAAGACAATGATTCACTATTGTACAATAGCCACCTAGGTGGTTTTAAGTAAAGTTAGCCAAATTCATGGAAACACCTATCATGAAAGCTAAGTCAAATCATCTTATTCAGGGGCAGTATATCTCTAAACACCAATTGCTACAGGGGAGAGCTGTTGCCTTTAATCCTGTTTTCAGGCTTCAATTTTAGTTGAAAACTTTTGTAAATAAGATGCTGGACTAGATAGACAATTAGTTGGATCCAGGAAGGCTTACAAGTTAAGCATCGCAAAGGTGAATAAGGCATTTTTTGACCTTTGCTAGGTTAATGCTGATTTTAAGGATTCTGCCAAGGCTATTTTAGAAATGCTTATGAGTAACTCATTTCACTCCAGAGACAGCTTCAGAAAAACCTGGGAGTCAGTTACTCAAACCCAAGAATTGAGTACCTAGAACATCTGTTCTCCATATTTGAAAACTGTATGTGAGGAACACACAACGCTAGTGTGTTTTAAAGAAGCTTTGTGAAAAAAATAAGGAATATTGCAAGAATGTAAATGAGGATAGAAAAATTTTATTTAAAGGCGATATTAAAATTAAGGAATGTGAAGATAGAAATTTAACTACGGATGATTGTCAGAGGAGTTGAGGGAGGTCCAATAAGTTAAAATATGTGATGTGAAAATTTGTATGATTGGATATTTTATGGAAAAATTTAATAAAAAAATTAATAAAAAAAAATAAAAGAAAAAAAAGAACATCTGTTCTTTTGGCTTTTGAAGTGTACAATAATCTTTTAAAGGGCAGTAAATTTAGTTCACCAGGAAAAACAGTGCCTAACTAATAGCAGACATACCCACTGAAGCTTACAAGATTCTCAACTACGGTAATTAAGAATTTATACATATTTTTTCTTAGTCAGATGCTGCAGATATATTCAGAATTTCAGTCAATTTAGATCTGTGTCATATATCTTCATGTTATTCCACAGCTGAACATATGAACACTCCCTGGTTTTCAATGATAAATGTATGAACATTTATGATCCTTACTCACACTAAGCTGGTGAGAACCTGTCATTTTGACACTGCCATCAAAAGACTAAGTGTTAAAAGAGGTTACTCTCACTTGTGCAAAGTTGTTGTTGTCTTAATGTAATATTCCAGTAAGTGACCAAGATCCCAAGCTTGTATGAAAGCTTTAAAATAAAGTATGCAAATGTGTGAGCTTTCAGTTGATGTTTAAGTCATTTTACACACATGTAAGAACTCAACATACTGTAGACCAGAGTTGGAAAATTTCTGAGTATCCAGCATGTATATTTCCCCACTAGCCCTTGTTTAGCTTAGCTTGCAGTAAATTGTGCCCCAAAGTCTTATTCCAACTGATCAGGAATGTCAGAGAGCTCCTCTTCCATAAAAACCCTGCCCTAGAAGCTTTCACTAATGTAGTTTCTTTGCTTCCGAAGAAGCAAGGAGTACTGGAGTGCTTTAAAATAGCAGCTCTACCCAGCTATGCCTCCTCCGATCCCACATCCCCTCCTCCTCTATTTTAAAAAGTGTTTTGAAAAGGATCTTGCAGTAGCAGTCAACCATGGCCAAAGGCAAAACCAGTGTTTCTCTCTCACGATCTTTCTCTCAAGAGCTGGAGAATACATCAGGTGCCATTAGGAGCAACCCTTTTGATATGAATGCTCCTTCTTGACACTGCGGAATCAACAAGGTATCAAGGTGACCCAACATTGGGATTAATCAGAAAAGATGCAGAAAAAAAAGATATTTTCCAACACTAGCTTATGAATCCATCTTCTGGGTTAAGTGGAGGGTGAGAGAGGGAAAAGATCTCAACCCCTCAACACTTGCCTCTTCTAAACTGGACTCTCCTGGCTAATGCCTTGTTTCACTTTCTAGCCAATGCAAAAAGATCCCTTTGGCTTCAGTGTGAAAGATCGTCTGCTTACAAGAAACCAACACAAAGATCTATGAACTCTGAACAAAATTGTTAAGTTCCAGGGAGCTTGAAAGCAACTGGAGGTTACCCCAGACTCAATGACAGAGTACACACACAGACACACATACATACAATAGGTATGGGGAACCTCTGGCCCTCCGGATGTTGCTGGACTACAACTTCCATCAGCCCCAACAAGCATGGCCAATGGTCAGGCATGAAAAAAATTGTAGTCCATAAATGTCAAACCTTCCTTACCTAGCTTTCCTCCAGGAGCTCAGAAGCTGCAGATATGAATAAAAGCATAAAATGCTGTGCATGAGATGCTATTTAAGCCATTTGACAGCAAGCAATGGAGAAGGTCTATTTGGATAACACAGAGATAAATTTCCTCTTTCTTGTTAAGTAAGTTTCCAAGACTGTACCCAGAGGGAAAGCTATTCCACCGCAGTGAGATTCAAAAAGGTTCCCTTGTTTATGTGGAACCATTTTCACTGAAGTATTCATACCTCAATTGTAGAGCAATTGCTTTGCATGTACAATATAAAGATTTAGGCCCAATCTTTGTCATCTCTAGTTAAGAGGAATCAGGTGGCAAGTGATGAGACAGACCCCTGCCTGAGACCCTGAAGAACTGCTGCCAATCTGAAAAGACAATACTAGGCTAATCTGACTTTATATAAGGCAACTTTCCATGTTCTTAACAACAAAGTCTATGCATGTCAGTTGAGAACTAAGTTCCACTGAGTTCAAAGCAGTTAACCCCCAGCTAAGTGGTTATAGGATTAAATCAACAGGACTTGCAATTTATTTTACAAAGGTGGAGCAAACTCTAAAAATCCTGAGTTCTATACTACATGTTACAAAGGCCACCACATTTTGTAATTACAGCTATGCTAATAAAATAGGCTGATTGAAGCTACTCCAGGGTTCTTATTTTACATATTTATCTGAGTCCAATATCACCTCTGAATGTACAAACTGGAAGTTACTTATATGTAATGGCACAATAGGGAAAGTGAAATTTACAAAAATAAATGAATTCTACCAGGTACAAGTATTCACATTAAAAGTGACCTTAAGTTTTGAAAATAAAGTCAGGTTCCCTAGCTATGAAGCAGATTCCCAAACTGCTGCCCATTGGCTCAACCATTCAGAATACAGTGGTACCTCGGGTTAGGAACGTAATTCGTTCTGGAGGTCTGTTCTTAACCTAAAACTGCTCTTAACCTGAAGCACCACTTTAGCTAATGGGGCCTCCTGCTGTGCACGATTTCTGTTCTCATCCTGAAGCAAAGTTCTTAACCCGGGGTACTATTTCTTGGTTAGCGGAGTCTGTAACCTGAAGCATATGTAACCTGAAGCGTATGTAACCCGAGGTACCACTGTATTTCATAAAACACACCAAGTTTTGACGGAAGTAGCAAGGGTACATTTAATCCTTAGCAGTACTGCTGAGAATTCAACAACTGCAACATTAGAATCAATTGATACATTCAGATCTAAAACCAAGGTGAGTGCCTCAATATGCCAGGAGATTTCTGGAAGTTTTACAGATATATGAGAGTTCAACACAGGTGGAGATAAAAAGATAAGTAGAAGCAGTGTAGATGGAGGTGGAGCGTAACACCAGGCAAGTCTGAACTACAGCTCAGAAGACCAGGCTATTAGAGGAAGAATGTATCTGATACTGGGGGAAATTTGCTAAGATTTAATCATAAGAACATAAGAAGATGCTGCTGGATCAGGCCAATGGCTCATCTAGTCCACCATCCTGTTCTCACAATGACTAACCAGATTCCTGTGGGGAACGTGCAAGTAGGACATGAGTGCAACAGCTCTTTGCCTACCTGTAATTCCCAGGAACTGGTATACTACCTCTGACAGTGGAGGTACAACATAGCAATTATGGCTAGTAGTTGTTGATGATAGTCTTGACCTCCATGTATTTGTTTAATCCTTTTTTAAAGCCAACCAAGTTGGTGGCCATCACTTCCTCCTATGGGAGACAGCTCCATAGTTTAACTATGTGCTATGTGAATAAGTACTTTCTTTTATCTGTCCTGGAATCCCCAATGAAATAAATGGAACTACAGTGCACTGTTACATAGGCATGTCTTTCAGATGTCAGCGCAGCCTAGTCCCAACAGGTTAACTTTTGCTCAATAGAGTCTACTGCCGCCAGTATCAGCCAACTCTAACAGCATCAGATTAGCATGAATATGTAAGAGTAGCCTTGATTAAGTTACTCCCCGCCTCTCAAATTCATTTGTTCCCTTGCACCACTTTGTTTAGTACACTACTTGCCCAAAGCCGGCAAAAGAGTAAGTTAAGGAGCACACAAGGTCCACCTATTTTCATGGTAGGAAAGTTTGAAAGTAAAATAAAAAACAGAATGTAACCCATAAAACAGCTTACTGTGGTTATTTAGAGATGACTCATTTGCATTAGAAAGTGACAGACGAATGACAAATGGGCAAGACTTTAGAACTGTGTTTTAAAATTTATGTGGGTGAGGGATACTAGTTTGGAATACACTTTTAGGTTTAAATGACTACTCAGTCAATCACTACAATACTGGGAGCCCAAAAGAATATTTTTTGGGAAATCAAGCAGAATTCTAACTATTACAGCAAAACAGCAATGATGTCCACTGACAACATAGAAGCATTAGCTACATCAAGATGCTGCACCAACTATGGGCTAGCATAATATAATTATAGTAGCATGGGTCTATTATTTCACTTAAATCTCCCCTCATGGACCACCTCATTCTGTAAAGAACATGTAACTGTAAATAAATGGTCAGAATCAAAGCTGGTTAGCTATGACCAATACCCCTCCTCTCCCCATTTTAGAAGGCAGTTCACTAGTGTGATGCAATTATGACTTATCCGTCAAAATTACCCAGGATCGCTTGGGCAACTTGCTATCACTCACCCTAACCTACTTTGGAGAAACAGGCCCACCAATTTCACACTAGCAACCTCAAGCATGTTCTCAACTGCTCAGATTAAATTGACAGCATATATTCAGAGCAATATATTTTAAAACGAGGCATATAAAGTAATATGCAAATTTCTGGTATATTCCCTTTGTGAAAGAGTTCTTTTCTTAAAATAAAACCGCAGGAGAACCTTCAGGAAGATATACAGTCAAGGTAGTAATAGACTTCTCTTCTTCAGGGCTGGGAGATCCCCCTCCCCCAAACCTTCTTGGATTATACATGAGGATGTATAAAGGAAGATCTCTACAACCTCCGGAATTGCGTGGCCCAATTTTCTGGCAATTTTAGAGGGCTTTCCCTTAAAGTATTACTTTTTCCCCCCCCTTTAAGAATAGTATCTGCACAAAGATAATCAGGACTAGGTGATAGCGTCGAGGCCAAAGTCATGACTCGGGGTATGAATGAGATCGTGAAGTCTCTCCCCCCCCCCGCCTTCCTTGACACCATCGTAACTTTACGAAAGGATCTTCCCCGGTAAAGGTGAAAAGGGGAGCCCCGCGTGAGCTCCTTCCCGGTTCCAGGCCGGGCGGGCGAGCTCGGGCGTCCCCGCCTGGCGCTCTCCCGCGCTGCATGGCGCTGCAGCTCAGCCTGCCTTGCAAGAGGGAGCTCGAGTCCCGATCTTGAGCTCGCAGCGCCTCTCACTCCGCAGCGCGCACAGCGAGGCGGCGGCCGGCGGGAGCAGGCGGGCAGGGACGGGCAGCGCGGACACGCAGGACCATCGGGGGAAAAGGACGCGGACGGAGCAGGCCGGGGACGGTCAGCTGGGACGGGACGAGAACGCCCGGGCATGGGGAGGAGGGAGAGAAAAGCAGAAGCGGAGACGGGCGGGAATCGACGCGGGGCGGAGGCGACCGGGCGGAACGAGAAGCGAGCCAGAAGAGGCGGGAGGTGGCAGGGTTAGGCCGCAGGTTAATGGGGGCGGCTCGGGAGGAGCTGGGAAACGGGGGGGAGGGGAGGAAACCCAATCGACTCGGCCAGGATCAAGGCGGGCGGGTGGGTGTTTTGAACAGAGGTTTTTGGCGGGGACAGGAACGCCCGGGGTTAGTCGTTTCCATAATGGCGGACGAGTTAAATAAAACCCGAGTCACTCCAGCAGGCCGTGGTTGGCGGCGGCGGAGAGGGTGAGGCGGCGGCGGGTTGGGCAAGGCCGAGCTAAGCAGCCGCGCCTCTGTCTGTTTATCCAGGCCCGGCCTGGTTCCGGCAGAGGCGCTGCTCTGGGAGGCCGATGGGCGGCAGTACCAGGCCGGCATCAGGGCGATGGGGACGGTAGAGGGAGACAAAGCCCCGCTCCCCATCGGCGGCGCCGCGGCGGGTCCCAGCCCGAGCCCCATCGTGACACCTAGAGGCCGGAGAAAGCGACTGCAAACCCCCCGCGCTGCTTACCTGTCCCGGAGGCGCCTCCGGGCCGCCCCTGCTGCCCCGGGCCCCGCCCCGCTCGGGCCCTGCGGAGCTCCTACTGCAGCTGCCCCGCCGCTAGCGGCCGCCGCCAGCGCCCAGCACCAGCTCGCGGTTTAATCGTTCCACAGTCGCCTCGGACACAAAATGGCGGCCGAGACGAACAGTGCGCCTGCGCCAGCCCGGCAGCCGCGGCCGCCGAAGCCGAGCGAAAGGAGGAGGGAGCGGGAGAAGCGGCCGCGCGGAGCACCATGGGAGGAGCCGCTGGGCGCCAACTTCAAATAGAGGACCTAGAAGGGCCGCGGCGGACGTGAGGGCGGGTGGTGCTGTGACGTCACGCGCGGCCTGGGCTGAGGGTGCAGAGCACTTGCACGTTGCAAGCACGGGCAAAGGGATTGGTTCCACGGTGTGGCGCCCTCTTGAGGTGACGTTGGCCCTGTTGCCACCTGCCGAGAAAGGAAAATCTCTGTCAACGGGCGGGGGTTTCACGGGCGTCGTGTTGGTATAATCAGGAACAAATTGGTGCAAACGTGTCCAGAAGCAATATAGGCGAGCTTGGATATGCAAGTTAACTGCAGCTTATATTAGGATTAAACCTTTAACGATCCCTTAGTAGACAGAAATTCAACAGGCAAAGCTGCCACCTGTCAGTGTGGTGAGAAATACTGCTGTCCTTTTTAATTAGATGCACAGCCATTAAAGCCCTGATACCCAAAGGGGTGGGGGTGGGATCTACAATCTTTTAAATCTTTTACATTTTTAAAGATCTACAATCTTTAAAAGTCATGGGGATGTTTGCTTTTCAAATCTCATTTGTCTTATTTGAAAGGCACAGTAATCAGGTAAATTGACCCAATCAGGGGGGTTGATGTCCTTTCAAAGTCCATACAGTATTTGTTAGGATATGTACTGTACATGAAATGTAGGTAAACTAACTGCAACCCATCCCAATTCTTAGTGAAGGGTTTCCGCCCCCCTTGAAATATCTAAGAGGAGAGCAGTTTGTAGTTGAAAGTGATTATCAGAAATTCAGCAGAAAACATATTAAATAGATTTGCTTGTGTCCTATTCCACATTCAGGCAGTTTAGATTTTACTTTAAAATGGTGCTTAGTTTCTAAAATGGGAAGTAGCTCTATCTAGAACCCCCTTACCTCTCCTTATGGAGCCAGTGGATTATAGTTATTCAGGGTGTTCCTTGCTGCATATGTAACATGAATGTAGTGACTATATGTTTGGTGGTTGTTTTTAAATAAATTTATTCTACTTTAATAGTATTTATATACCTCCCCTCACCACAAAATATCCTCTATCTTTAATTCCTATTCTTTAATTAATCCTAATTCTTTAATTGGAGCTGTGGTAATTTTTGTGGCCTTGCAGCAGAAGGTGCCATCTTGAAGGGAAACATGAGTTTTCTACAAAAGAACAGTTCTCTCCTAGAAGAAATCAACTTTTTTTAAAATTAATTACATTTATATACCACCTTTATCTTCCAAGAATCTCAAGGTGGTGTACATGGTACTCTTCCCCATTTCATCCACACAAAAACCCTGTGAGGTAGGTTAGGCTGTGAGGCAATGACTGGCCCAAGGTCACCAGTGAGCTTCATGGCTTTCACTATGCATCTGTCACCTGTCTTCCTCTCTTGGCAAAAAGAGGATGGCTATGTCTGGGTCCAACCCTTTATCTCCAGTTCCAGGGCAACCATCAGGGTCCCAACATCACTGATACCTGCCCTGAGTCCCCCTTTATTTTTTGTGGGCCAACACAACCACAATTCCCACAACACCCCTCACAAAGTGCTGTTACAAGGTATTGAGGGAAATTAACATGGTAGCTAGTCCCTGCCATCCAGCATTGCTGAAAGCATCACTGTTGCTGCTGCCAACCATTACTGACAGGTATGCCTGCTAGGGCATATTGACGGGGGGGTAGGGTGGACACTAGAATGAACAATGCATAGGACCACCCCTACCTGGGGCTTGCCCTTTCCAGTTTCCTCTCAAATGACAGCTTCAGGGAAATCTCCCCATTTCCATCTGCTTACACCAGCTAAAAACAGCTAGGGAAAGATTTAATGCTGAGCATAGGCAGTGATCCTCCATAAACCTGCTGGCCAAGAAATCCCCAAACGTCTATTTCTGGATTTGCTGGATGGCCATTTTACTCTTGGTGGACCTCATGGGAATCATGACTCAATTCTTCCCACTAGAAAACCAGACAGCAGCAATGATAGATGTTGGAAATCATTTGCCTTGTATGAATTGTCTCAGGCTTTGCAGGTGCCTGTGGGTACTTTTAACAATCCCGTAGTTAACAGGGTAGCAATGTTAACAGAATGTGTGCTCACTCTCTTGAAAGGTATTTTATTCTTTGTATGGAAGAGGCAGGTACAAGTGCAGCTGAACGTATGCAGCTTACACTGATTTGTCCTACATCACAACTTTATGTGGGCAGTGGGTAAATAAATGGAGAGCAGAGAAAACCCACTGCAAAAAGATCTTTTTTGGCCTTCCATTTTGCTTATTGGGTTCTGGGAAGGTTAGATGAGGGCCCTGGGCCTTGCACATCCTTTCCAGAGGGCAGTTAAGTGAGGCCAAGGGCAAGGCTGCTGTAGACAGGTAGGGATGGTCACGGGGAGAGCAGTTCCAGAGGTTCCTGGCATTTGCATGTGGACCCCTGAAACCAAACCCTCATATAAGCTGCAAGTTACCTCTACACAATCACAGGAACTTCCACCTGAAGTGGTATAGTCCAGACACTAGGCCTTATTCCAAAGTTATGCATTTCATCTCAGTGGCAGGCTAGGGAAGCAGCTTAGGGCATTTTCAATACATTTTAGTGAAGTAACCATGTGGAAACGAAACCCAGGGTTGTGCCAACAAGAAACTCCAACAAACCAATTATACAGGGCAAATAGCTGGGTCTTTCACAGAAGTGAAATATTCCTCATCAGGGAGAGGGAGGCTGTGGCCCTCCAGGTGTTGTTAGATGGCTAAATGCCCTCTGTCAGTATGGCCAATGGTCAAAAACTATGATAGTCTAGCAACCCCATCTCTATGCTAAAGGGATCCATTCAAGCTGAGGATCTCAAGACACATCATTTTGATGTCACAAGCCAAGGAAGAATTAATTTAGGAACAACCTTGGTTTTAATTTACTTTACATCCATATATCTTTGGGCTTTCCTCATTCAAGAGCTCATTTTGCCCAGTGACTCTAGGTTAATGTAAGTCGGACATGTTTACACTAGTTTCTGGGTGTAGGAGCTTTTTGGAGTCACAAGTGGTACAGGGAAATTCATGGGCACATGCATATTTTTATAAGCGCATTTACCTAACCTGTATTTATCCACTTTCAAAATGTATTTTCTGTTCTTACCTAACAGCCTATATGCAGCTCTCATTCAGGCATTGATTCAAAAACACTGCATCAAGTGCTCCCAGACAACTGGAGGAATGTTCTTATTTTCTTATGGGCAAACTAGATGAGATTCTATCTACGCAGTTTACAATTGTGTTACTTTTTTTTAAAGTAAATGGCAGACATAAGTCCCCTGACTTTAGCCCTTTGTCCTCCCCCTATATTTCTGATCCATACTCGGGGGGGGGGGGGGCACATACCTGCATTTAAATGTAAAAAAATGTGAATTATGTTGCATCTTGTTCAGCACCTTTGCTTCTTTTCAGATTGCAGACACATTGAGCTAATGTTTTCAGGAGACATCCCCAAAGAATTCTCAGCCTAGGTTATCTCAAGAATCACCTTTCTTCATATGAAACCTGTCTTAACATTTTTGTCTTCTGAGGCCCTGCTCTAAGGTCCCTCACCACCACAGGGCCTTTTCAGATCTGGAATAACATGCCAAGGGGGTTCACCTGCCCCCTTTGTTGTTTGCATTCAGATAGGCAGGAACTTTTTCAGATTACTCTCCTTGAATTTCATCTTCCTGTTAACTTTTTAGTGTTTTGCACTACAATCCTATACCTACCTAAATGAGTGTAAGCTGTCTTGAACTCAGAGGGGCTTACTTTTGACTAAAAAGATGTAGATTTGCACTGTTAATATCTTTAAGATTGTTAGTTTGGCAAACATAGTACCGAAGAAATATTTTCATGTTCCTTTCCTGTCCAGTTAAAAGTTTAGAAATACGTTGTCAGAACATGACAGTTTTCAGAGATCCGGAGGGCTCCAATAGGAGAAGAGACTTCCTTATTCACTTTAATGCTAGTGTGAATTTTCTGTATTGATTTCTTTCTATCTATCTGCCTATCTATCTGCCTATCTATCTATCTATCTATCTATCTATCTATCATATTCAGAGAACCTTATTTAACAAGGCAGGGTATGAATATTGAACATCGATGAATAATGGTTTCCATTTCTATTTTCTGTACTGCAGGAAGGACAAGGATGACTTGTTGCCTGTGGTCTTCAGCGTTCCCCTTTCACTTCTGGAAAGAAGCTCAGTCCATCTTCCTTTTTATTTCACCACCTGTAAAAACCACTAAAAAACTTCAGTGCTGAACTTTGTTCTTGAGTTACCTAAGGTGTTTTTGACCACTTGAGGTTTCACAACACCTCGCTCCTTCCCAGTTTGGTTAGGGAAACTCCACAGCAGCAGTCACAAAATGATGTACACCCAACTCACTTGCTCAAACTTCTTTTTATTTCAGGCTTAAAGTCAAAATTAGCCAAACCTCTTGATAATTACATTATATATATTTATATATCTATGTAGATATACAGATAAAATTATAGAGATTTTATAGAAAAGACTTTTTGCTTTTGTCTGCAACCTCCCCTCCCCCCCCAAAAAAATGTGTAAATAAAAATAATAAAATAGCCAAAGAAGTGGCAGCGTTTGTCTATCCATGTTGCTTCCATCTGCCACAGCACCACTGTTAAAAACAATCTGTCCTTCCTCCTCCACTGGGAGGTGGGAAACTCTCTCCTGTAATTGTTGTGCACTTTCTTTCCCCCCACCTCTCAGAACCGAGAGAAGAGTTTGCAGCTCCTCAGTAGCAGAATATACCTGGTCCCAATTTCCTGCAGTATTCACAGCCCCAGAGGGTGGAGGACATGGGCAAGCTAAGAACAAGTTGAACACTAAGTGGGACTTCAAGAACACACAAAAATTCTTCCAAGTTTGTCTCAAATGGGAGATGGCTTTAGCAACTGAGACTTTCTGCCATGGCCATAATGCTCAGCTGTTGTTTTTCTCCAAAATGTGGCATGTTGATCCTGGCAAATGGCAGAGAGCAATACTCAATCCCTCAGCCCCGTGGGCTCCTGTAGGAAAGGAAACAAGCGGATCTCTCAGTGTCTTGTACTCATGTTAGTTCCATGAGTGAAGCAGCCATTGGGGCTAGGAAAAGGCATCCTCCACATAAGACAGCGTGTGGGTGATGCTAATACTGCAGTGTGTGCATGCGCTTAGGGGCAAAGAGCTGCCCAGTCTATGGCACACTAGTCTGACCCCAGTCTGTGTGACTTGGTTGAAGTTCTGTGGCATGCAAAGTCTGGGTCCCAAAAGGATCTGGCTGGTCAGTTTGTGTGGCACCCTTCAGAACGCAGTGCTGGCCATGCTCCCGGGGGCAAAGATTCGGGGCAAACTGTCAAGAGACTCTTCTAGACGTCGATGAGCAGATTTCCCATCTTCTCCTGCAAGCAAATATAGCAATCAGCTGTTAATTAGGATGTTGTTTGCCCCAGCCTTGCACATGTCTACAGAGTCAGACCATAAAATTTCCCTGTAATCTGCCTTGGCAACACACTGGCCTGAAAATGGGTGATTCCCTCCCCCACCCAAGTTCATAAAACTTCATTGCTTGGCTGCCTAAGGGTGACCCAACCAGCTGTGTGGCCATCTATAAGACTACACTTCCAAAATTAATGTATGGTCAATATTGTTTGCTGATGATGGTCCATTCATATTTTCTTGAATGTGAACCCAATACCCCAATCAAACAATGAAGACTGATGAGGCTATATGATTACTGACAAGAATTTACCCTTGTAGGAATGGTCAGTTGATACATCTGAAGAGCTCATTTAGTAGCTTTTGAGCACCGTTGGTTTCCAGGTGCCCTTTTCTGTCCTGAGTCAGAGTCATTTAACAATTGTTGCCCTGCTTCCTCTGCATGTTCAAATTGGCGCATGACTGCACTATTCTATTTGAATTTGCCCTTCATTTTGTACCTGTGCTGATCTTTGCTTGTTTGCAGTACTTTAGAACTTGTAAATAAATACCCTCCACAACAGGCATGCTGCTTTAAGCAGAACTTGAAAGGGAACATAAGAAGAGCCTGCTAGATCAGGCCAATGACTCATCTAGCTCAGTATCCTGTTTTTACAGTGGCCAACCGGATGCCCACGAGAATCTCCACAAGCAGGACCTGATTGCAACAGGTCCCCCCATTCAGGCACCTGGATCAACACAGTTTTTGTGGCATTGCAACTGCTGACAATCCCCTCCTGCTGCACTTTGATGGTCTGCTAGTGGGTCTGTGTAATGGGTGGTGTAACCCCCACAAAAACCTTTTAAATTATTAAAAACTATTGTCCAGATTCCATTTCATTTTAGAAGATTTACAGGGTGCCATGCCAGATCCTGTGGATCTCACCCCACTCCATAACAAATATAACCAGCTCTGTGCCAGTGCTGACTCCTGGGCTCTTAGTTTCTAGTGATAACGGTTGGTGTGTGTTCAAGCTTCCCCCTGAAACCTATCTTCCCAATCTGGGGCCTGCAGTTGCAGCATATGAACAGTAGGGGAAGCCAAGGGCGTAGGCAGAAGCTCTCAAGAGAGATGCTGTGAAGGATGTCCTTCTGCTCAGTGAAGGGTGTGCTTGGCCTTGTAACACTGGCTAATGCAGGCATGGGGGCAAGAGGCCTTTACACCCACCACTGGTAGCAGAAAACCCCAGGGTGCAATTCAAAGAAATATGCCCTATGACAAGAAAGTTGTCATTCCCAACAACAGACACCAACAGGCCATCATCCTAACCTTATAGTTAAACCCCTTTCAGCTCTCAGAAGTTAGTCGCCCATCACTAATGGAATGCAGGAGGAGCCTGAGCAGTGCGCATCTTCCAGGTGTTTTGAGCTTCTTAAAAACACCTTTAGCTGGGAAGGCAGGTTTCATTTGGAAGAGATGAACTACACGCTTCTTGTTAGCAGGAAGCATAAAAATAGGGGCATTTTCAGTGCCAAGCCCCTGATCTAAAAGGCTTGTCTGGGTAGGAAAGTGGAACTTGCTTTGCATGCAGAAGATCCCAGGGGTGAGTGCTTGGCATCTCTAGTGGAAAGATCAACAAGCAGGTGATGGGAAAACCACAGCCAGATACGGGAGAGCCACTGCCACTCCAGAATAGACAATACTGGGGCAAGATGGACAAGCAGTCTGACCTGGCAGAAGGCAACTTCCTCTGTAATCTAGATCATAGCCCCTCAACAGGTGTGCCATTCCCTTTGCAACAGTGACAAAGACACAGCCAGAACATAAGCACACTAGGAGGAGTGAGCTGAGACAAAAGACCTGACAAGATAAAGACCAACAAGGTCCAGGACAAGAGACACCAATAAAGCATGCAGCACAGTGGGAAGGGGGAAGAATGGACTGGCCAACACATCCCGACCTGTGCAGCTGCTGTCATGACCCGGAAGTCTAGTTAGCCAATCAGATGGTTCTCTCAGTGCCATCTAACAAAATGATAAACAACAACTGCTTAGTGCTTTCCACTCTCAATGTTCCATATCAACTCTCACTAAGTAAGCAGCAAGGTAGGGCCAAGAGGGTGCTCTGTCCTATGCTGTGGACACTAGCAAGAGGTCAAGGAATAGGTATGGGGTATTTAAGAGCATAAATCTATGGCCAAACAGGCAGGAGAAGTTCTGCCTAGCCATCTAGTACAGAGTGAGCACCACATGGAGCCAGACCCCACCCCGCAACAAGCCACAAGGCAGGAGTGGACAACCAGCAGGGTGGGCTGCATATAGCCTTTAGCCTGGCTTCCAAAGCCCTCTGCAACCTACTGGTTTAAATTTTTGGAAGAAGTGATCTGTCTCTTTCTGAGTGGCCTGTTGAGTAGCAAGGGGAGGAGGGAGAAAGAATGAAAAAGGTAGCCCCACCCACCTCAGGCTCTGGCCCTGCACACTGCTGACTTTAGCCCCAATGGATTCCCCTGAGGGAATGTGTCCCTTGATGGTTGTCAACCACTGTCATAAAGGGAGCTGTCTGCCCAGATGAGATGGGAGAGAACTATGTCTGAAAACAAGGGAAGGGAAGGCACTCACCACACAGCATTAAGCTCTGTTTGGCTGCCTCTCGTACGGCCTCTTTGTCCGTTTGGCACAAGTACACCAGCTGCTCAATACTCTCCTTAGCCTATTGGAGGGAAATGTAAAAGAAGGTGATGTTATCAAGTTTTAGCTCCTTCTCTACACAGAACCACAAAACCCAAAGCTACAAATAAGGTAGAGGACCAATATACAAATACAGGATATTGAAGCCCACTGCAGCCCAGACAGTTGCTCAACCAAACCTTGTAAACCTTGTAGTGTTCAATCACTGGGAAGGCTTCCCTCCCTTCCATACAACAAAGTCTTGTTTTAAATGATCAGGTACAGAGGGTGAGATACATCCAGAAAACTCCTGAATGTGAGTTAGTAAATATATTAAAAGCAGACCTTGGAGAAAAGCTTCCATCTAGCCCTCACCTTAAGGCAGCCCAGAGCTGCGCAGGCTGCAATCCGTGTTTGCACCTCTTCATCCTCCAGCTGCTCAAGGTAACAGACCAGGGCCTGGGAAAGACACATCAGTCAGCCTGCTTGTGCCCCCCTTCTGTACACCACACACCTTTTGTTTCTTGAGACAGATGGGTGGCAACAAATAAAACACCCAACTAAGAAATCAGCAACCAATGACTAATAAAGCACTCTCAGCTACTTCATGAAATTGCAACTCCCAGAGTACTTCAGGCGGAATCAAGAAAGTTTAACTGCTTCCAACATGCTTTAGCAATCTGTAGTGTACGCGGGTGGCGCTGTGGGTTAAACCACAGAGCCTAGGACTTGCCGATCAGAAGGTCGGCGGTTCGAATCCCCGCGACGGGGTGAGCTCCCGTTGCTTGGTCCCTGCTCCTGCCAACCTAGCAGTTCGAAAGCACCTCAAAGTGCAAGTAGATAAATAGGTACCGCTCTGGTGGGAAGGTAAACGGTGTTTCCATGCACTGCTCTGGCTTGCCAGAAGCGGCTTAGTCATGCTGGCCACATGACCCGGAAGTTGTACGCTAGCTCCCTCAGCCAATAAAGCGAGATGAGCGCTGCAACCCTAGAGTCGTTCACGACTGGACCTAATGGTCAGGGGTCCCTTTAACCCTTTACCTTTAGTGTAGCTGCACCTGAAACCAGGCTATCTCCTGATCAATAAATCCCCTCCCAACAATAGGACCAGCACAGTAGATATTTACCCGTTCCCGGAAGCCAGGGTTCTCTGAAAGGTTGCGCAACTGTGCTGACACGGCCCCGACAACCTTGCTGTTTCCTTCGACAAGAAGCAGGCTTAAGGCTTTCAGCCCATCCTTATGAAGCCGGCTCTCAGGAACGCGCTTCAGGGCCTTCAGGACCACGTCTTGGTCATCAGAATTCAGGTTCTGTGCTAGCAGCACTACAGTGTGAAGGCAGAAGCACCTTGGTTAGCTACATCATTATTTATTTATGAAGTTCATTTACATACTCCTTTTCAGGAATACATCTGGGAAAGCTGAAGACCAGACACAAAAGGTTATTGTATCCACTGTTAGTCCCACTTAGACTCACTGAAATAGATAGACCTCTGGGTCTACTCTTGAGTGAAAGCTGGTTGGCTACAACCCTGAAATTTTTAAATGTAAGCAATCCAAAATTAACGAGTAAATAAATGCATAAAACAAATATATAAATCATTACAGCATTTTAAAATTACTCCCATCATGCATATACATTATAACCCAAATTTATAATAGTCAATCTATAATGGAACCTTTATTTTTTCCAGTTTTGACTAACAGTCATTCTAACTGCAGCAATAAGATGTACAGTATCATCATTTCTCCATCCTCTGCTAATATTAATGATTTAACGTAGCACAATATTATGGATGGTAATATACATATATCCAGTCATCTTGTATGTTAGTCATTGCTAACTTCAAGTATTCCATAATTTGCGACATTTCCAAGCTGCATCTGCTTGAACTACAAGCAGGAATTACAATGCCAGCGAATGGCATTAACTCCTGGGTCACTTTAATAAGATCCCTTTATGTGGCTTTAAAGCAAGCCTCTAATTGGTAGAAGGAATAGCCTCCCCTAAAAAATGTCATCCTTGTGATGGGCAGGGTGATGATCGAACCCTTTAAGTGGCATTTGAGCCAAGAGGTATGGTGACATGTGCAAGTCTTCACTTGATATTGCAGCTATCAGGCATCACAACATGCATTTGGGAACCCTCCATGAATCTTCACAAATCACACAACAAACCTTCCTCTGCCAACTCCATGATGTAAGAGTCCAGCGTCAAGACAGGCAGAGCCTCAAAGTGGCTCCAGTATTGGAAAACAGTGATCTGCTCAGCCTGGCAGCTCCCCTGGCGCCTGGGCAGTCTGCGTTGCAGAAACTCCTCCACCAGCTTCACACACACTGTGGCAGGGGGAAAAACACTGTCAAGGTGGCTCCCAAATACTTGGTAGATGCACCAATCATATGACAAGGGTCTTGCAACTACACCCAGGCTTCTGAATGGGACTGGAGGACGGTAGGGACTTGGGAACAGTCCCTGGGAACAAGCTCTGGGGTGGGTTCACTCTTTGGATATGAATAAAGCTTTGAGGAGTTCATTCTGAGTTACACTCATTTTGCCACCACCCTCAACAGTTCAATCATAGTCAACTCCAACAAATCATGGGTCAGTTATACTGTTATTTGGAGTACAATCAGTCTTTAACATATCTCGATACAAAAAATGCTGAACTAAGTCTAAGGCAAAGAACGGCTCAAAGGTTCCCTAGGAGTCATTCCTTTATGAAAGTGAATTTTAGGGCATCACAAACGACCCTTGTCCTCTAACCATACTCACCTTCCTCATAAAAGAAGCATACTGCACAAGCATAGAAATGGATATTTGGCCCAGAATTCAGCACTCAGGAACCCCCAGATTCATTCATAAAAGAATCCCAAGCATCTGGACCCCTGACAACATGAAACATGAGCCATGCCTGATGGAACATAAAGCTGGGAACCAAGTGGAATGAGGAATGCCTGAAAGACACAGGTGTGCTTAGGGGAAGACATGATAGCCATCTTCAAATATCTGAAGGGCTGTGACAGAGAAGATGGAATAGGCTTGTTTTCTGTTGCTCCAGAGAGCAGGACTAGTACTAATGGGTGGAAATTGCAAGGAAACACATTTAAGCCAAGTGCTAGGAGAAACTTCCTAAAAGTAAATGTTGCAAAAGTGGAACAATTTGCCTTATGAGGTGGTAAACTCGGTTGGATTAAATAGCTTCCAAGGTACCTTCCAACTGTATGATACTGTGAAATGTCAAAGCTGGCATGGGATTGAGGAGAACTTCTAGCAGTCAAGGTATTAGCCCCTTGCCCTTCCCACATCACTAGCTAAAGCATAGATGGTGCACAATGTGCAGGTTCATGCTTGAATTGCAAAGAATATAAACAAGACTGCAGAACGTAAGATGCAATTGGGGGCAGTGGAGAGAGAAGTAAAGCATATACTAAGTACTGTCCTGTGTCCAAGTCACACCCACCTGGATCTGCCAGGCCTTGCTGGCGTTCGTTGATTCGTGCCGCATACTGGGAATTGAGTGTCTGCAGGAATTTTTCTACAGGACAGGTGTATAGATTAGGCATGACCACACAGTTGTCCCAGAAGAGCAATACTCCCTCCTTCCATGAAGAAAACTCTACCACTGAGAGGAGAAAAAGACGACATAGAGAGCTTAGACCTCTGGTTATGATAACAACACCAGAAGGAACATTTCCCCCTGAACCAGTCTTACTCTTAGAAGCTCCACAAATGTCTCTCTTGCCCTCCCCTGCAAAGTATCCTATACAAATTTACACTGAAAACAGCAGTCAGCAATGCTCTAAAAGTACATATTTATGGTCAGCTGTACCCATTCCTCTGCAGGATGAGCTCAAGTTGCAAAGGTCTGCAGAAAATGGCTGTGCACAACTCTGATTGGCTAGCAGCTGTAAGGTCAACATCTCCTCCCTTCCCCATTCTCAATTTAGTTTTACAACTCTTTAAAAACTGTTCTTTTAAAGAAAGGGGTTCAGGGAATGTTACATTGAATAAAGGCAGACACAATGCTTTAAAAAACTTTTTTAAATATAAAAAACAAAGCATGGGAGAAAGGGCAAAACTAACAACTATTGCAGGTAGAAATGTATCTTACAAAGACATGGCAGCAGGAAGCCAACCTTACCCTATGGAAGAAAGACAAACAGCCTGGCTGTTTGCTTGGTTGTATATTTGCAGACACCCTTTGTAGAATAACAGTTGACTCACTGTATCCTGCAAATAAGTGCCTATTCCGGCACTGATGTAGCTAACCCCAGATTCATTCCACATCTGTCCTCCTTTTTCCTTACCTTCCTCAGCAGAGCTGGCTGTCCCTGCTCGCTCCTCTGCTAAGCGGCAGACCATCTCCAGGACTTGTGCTTCCCTCACCAGCCTGTCGAGTGCATACATTTCCCGGCAGCGGAGGGGCCCAAAAGTGCCCAGTTTCTAGGAATCAGATACAAATGGGAAAGATTCTTAGTGGAGGTGGTCAATCTCAGCTCATACTGTGCATGGCATATGGGGAATCCTTTTAAGGTAAGGCTACAGTACAAGTAGCTACTCCCCCCTGGTTAGGTATCATGCGCAAGAACAACACAGAAGGGCAGGCCTGGCATCAAAGCTGGGACTCAACAACTTGAGTGATGTCCGACTGACAGGATGGTCAGAAAAGAGGAGGAGGAGGAGGAGTTCCAAGGTAAGGGCCAAGTCTCAGGTTCCCTCTAGTGGTGGGGAACTAACTCTGGATGTTGTTGGGCACCAACTCCCATCAGCCCAAGTCAACATGGCCAATGGCCAGGAATGATGGGCATTGTAGTCCATCATCATCATCTAGATTTCAGAGTCTTGGTTTTGAATGAGGAAGCCCTAAAAGGCCTGGGACCAGTGTTATCGAAGGACGTCCTTTGGTATCAACCTGCCTATATACTGAGCTAATCTAACAGCGCCTTGCTCCAGGTGTTCCTGCTGGCTGGTTATCAGAGCCTTTTCCATTGTGGCGCCCCAACCATGAAATGCCCTCCTCAAGTTTTTGCCTAGCACCTATTTCTTATGTTTCTTCAAATGGCTTTGCAAAGTTTTAATTCTGGGTGGCTGTTGGGTGTGTGTGTGTTTTTTTTTTTTAAAAAAATCTGTCCATAGTACTGTTTTTTTAAATGTGCATTTGTATTGTATTTTTATTTGGTTTTATTCCTTATTTTGTTTTTGTTTTTTTAAAAAAAGCTCTTGCAAACCCTCCTGATCTTCATTTTTATGCAAGGACAATCATCTTGCACAATGAAAGACATAGCCAATTCTTCACTGAAACCTCACTGTGAACTCACCAGCAGCAAGCGATTGCAATGGTTCAGGTGTAGGACCAAGGCCCTGTCGAGGAACTCGTTGCCAGTGCTCATGGGCTCTGAGCCACCCTCTGAGCTTAAGCACCCAGCTGGGTCTTCAGTAACAGCCTCACTGGGTCCTGGTACCCTGCCCAGGGGTGCAGGCTGTGCACTGCTAGCCTTCCTGTGAAAAGAGCCAGCAGGGAAGATATTAGCAGGGATCCAGTCCTTTGCAAGCCCAACTTTCTTCACTCTGTCCACCCCTGAACATTGAAATGCATTGCAAGTATGATTCGGCTTGTCCCAGCATCCATGTAACACCAAAAAGCTCCTGAACAGGTCTGAATTGGGGCTGTGATATCTACTTGATTAACTGGCAAAATCAAATATATAACAAACTTTAATCAACTGAAAAAGGTGTCTCCCTGTTAATCAGGCAGAAGATTTTTCTGAAAATGAGAACATATACTTCTTGCCTCACAAATGTTTACCCAACATGCAAATTTAATGGAGTAACACAAATCAATCCATTGATTTTAAACCCTCTTCTGTTATCATATCCTTAACTGGGTTACGAATCTAGTCGAGTGAGCACTGCAACTTCGACTGCCAGTGTCTCAACAGAGCACTCCTGAACACTTTTATCCACTTTGTGCCGCAAGACATTTACACTCCCCTTTTTGCAATGGTCTACTTTTCTACAGAGAAAGAAGAGGCTGGAAGAGAACAGATCCCTGCTGGCAATATCCAGGGCTGGCCGCTGAGTGGCACTGTTGCAGCACAGCCTGCTGGAATTCACCTGTCAGGCCAGGCTCATTTCCGGCAGCTGCATCGGCACTGTGGGAAAAGTCCATCTGGGTCTCTTAGCGTGCCAAGCAGAGACATTAGCCTGGAGCAAACACAGAGCCCCAGCCAGACAAGGGAGCCACTAAGAATCCAAACTATCCTTGAACTATGGGCCTGTTTATAAAAACCAGCTATCCTGAGATAAAGACCTCTGAGCTCCCTTCAAGTTCTGGTACAGGGAGAGGATACACAAATAAACTGGAGGAGAGTCAACAGCCATAGGCTGTTTCATCCTAACTTAAGCTGAATATTGCCAACTAGCAGGCCAAAGAATCAGTGTTATCTGGCCCAACTTTAATCAAGGTGGGGTTTTTTTAAAAAAAATAGTAGTAATATTCATACAAATAAAAAAAAGAACAGGTTTGAAAAAGCTGAATATATTTCCATTCTACATCCACACTGGACTTTCTGTGCAATGCTCCTGGTTATGCCTGAGTACAGAAGCTTGTTCATTATGAAGGAAAAGGCTGCAGCTCAGTTGTGATGCACTTGAACGCAGGAGGTTCCTGAAGAACTGCTGCCAATCAGCAAAGACAATACAAAGAAAGTTGGAACAAGGGTCTGACTTTGTGTGAGGCACCTTCCAATGCTCCTATGAAGCTTTTACCATGTTAAGGGTCACCAGTGCTATCAGAGGACTTGACCGCCCATGCTGGATTTGGAGAGTGTGAGAAAACTGGAGAAGATAGGGCTCTTTGAGACTACAGAAGCTGGTCAACCTGATTAAAGCTACAGTAAGGGTGTTATTTGATAGCCAGAATTTGCAGTTTGTCGTCTCATCAAAGATGGTTAAACAAAGGGGTGTTGTGGGAGAAACACTTTATGTACTTTAGTGCCATAATAAACCTGTTAGTATTTTAAGGTGCCTTAGTATATATGTTGCTTTTGCTGCTACAGAGGAAGAAGGTGACCTTCCCAGAATTCCTTGTTCCTGTAAAACAGTTGCTCTTCCAGGATAACCACCTGGAACAAAATTGTAGAACCTCAGTAGTGTGAGGAAGCTCCAGGGCAGGCACATGCTAGCCAATAATGTTAAAGCTTGTAGGCTCCTGCTGTTCAGGAATGGGAAGCCTGTGGCCCTCCAAAGGTACTTGCATTCCAGTTTCCAAACTGCTCTGGCCAGCACAGCCAATGGTCTGGGGTGATGGCAGCTGCTTCAATTAACACCTCATCATTTTGGGATGAGGAGTTTTCTAATTTTGCCCCTTTGCATTGCAAGCCTATTACTTTGTCCCCACTTCTCACACAGATCAGAATCTCAACATGCTGGGGGGTTCCGCTTATGCCCACTTTAACTTTCGGCAGCCTACACTGAGTTCCCTAGCAACCTGTCCCATCCTCACTCACCCATCATCATCTGAATCTTCTGTATCAGAAGCATTGAGGAAGCTGAAACTCTCCAGAGCGTGCTCTACCGTCAGGCTGGTGCTGGAGGCCCGGCTCAGGCACACACCCTGCTTTTGCTGTGGGATGAGGGGAAAGAAAACAAGTATCACTTTGTCTACTCTGGCAGCTGTTTCCTATGTCTGCCAGCAAAACACTCTGGGCCATGAGAGCAAGCCCTGATCACCTGTGCTTCTGTGGTTGCAGCCGCTGTAGCTTCGAGAAGCGAGAAACTCTGAACAATTTCTAAGGGGAAAGTTGTAGGGAGGGGACATCTTCTAATCTCATAAGTATAAAAGCATAAGAAAAATGTCAAAAGCAATATTTGGGCAATAGCTTTTATCAGAACAACCAAAATGTCACAAAACTTGTGTGCAAGCTTTTAAGTTCTCCAGAACTCTTTTAACAGGCTAGATGGTAAACAAAGCTGGCTGGCCCAGGGGTGGGGGAGAAAGGGGGGGGGAACTTGGCTGAGAGTGAAGCCAGGGAAACTCCATCTGATCTCCACACATGGAATGTGGAAGGAGGTGGCAGACATTCAGACTCATTTTCCTCAGGTGCCATGCAGCTTTCAAGTTGCACTTAACGATGCTGGGAAGAAGGAACATACCATATATATATATTTGCTTCTATATGTAAGGCAGAATTTGGCTTCTATGTGTATCTGTTTGTGGGCTGAGTGTTGGATTCTGTCAGTCAGGATGCGCCTTGGCAAGAGGATGAAAAAGGAAGGGACCCCGGACTCTAAAGGTGCTTCAAAAACTGTTGTTACATTTCGGGGGGAGGGTGTTCTTGTTTTATTATACTGTATTGTAGCTCTGCTTTATATTACATTGCAATGGATTTTATTACATTGTAGTTTCTCTGTTTTCTTTTTGTTATATACACATATTGCTACTTTGTTAACTGCTTATGTGCATCTGCAACAGTAACTTCACCAGACAGGGTGGGAACACTAGAAAGGATTTGCAGTGGTCAGGGAGCGAGGCTTCAGGGGTCCAACAAATTATTCTTTTGTTCTTCCCTATGGTTGGCACAAATTATGCAAACAACAACAAGCAAATATGCACAAAGTGAGGTTTGTTTGCACAATTCACACAAGTTCCAGAATTCAGAAAAGTTTGGTTAAAGCATTTTATTTCAGCTCTAAATATACACAGATCCAGGGATGCTGTCCTTCCCCCAGCCATGGTCTTCTTCACCCCCTCTCACTCACCAAGAGAATCTCCTCTAGGTGCTTGAGCTCCTGCTCCAAGGTCTGTAGCTCAGGGAACTGGCCTCGGTAGTCATCTAGAGCAGAGGCCAGTGAGTTGATGGCCTCCTCCAGCCCACAGTCCACAGGCTTGGGCTTTGGTGGCTCCAAGAGTCCCACTGGCTGAAGCTCCTTTGGGACCGGCAGGCTCAATGAAAGCTTGGGCTGTTCAACCTCTTGGGCTTGGGAGGCTGTGTCCTCACTCCCTTCTACAGTGGGAGTGGCCCCGTCAGGCTCAATCTCCTGTTCTCCAGCCTCTATGATCTGAGTGTCCAGCACTGAGCCTGCACTTTGGGGCAAGGAGTTCGTTTCCAGCAGAGGCAGGTCCCTGGGACTGGAGTCTCTGGGGACAGTGCACTCCTTTTCCTCTGCCAATGGCAGGTCCACACTAGCTTCGCTGATCTGACTAAGAGTCCGAGCATAGGGCACATGTCCGTTAGCCACAGCCACCTCCTCGCGAACGGCTGGTGGCTCTTTGTCCTCGGGTTGCGTAAAGGCAATTTCTATGGCAGGCGGAGTTGCCTGTACTGCAGGTTGCACAATAGGCCTGGGCAGTGTATGGCGGGCACTTCCAGACAGCTGTGGGCTAGAGGAATCATCCGAAGACTCTGAAGAGATGGACCAGGCTGCCCCATTCTCAAGCTCCTCCTGCTGCCGCAACATGTTCTGGAAAGAATGCAGCATAGATGAGACACGAGGGATACACTGAGCATAGTGCATGTGTGAAAGCATGGAAACATCTGTCACTGCCTACACCCCTGCATAAACACCATCACTTCCTTCCACCACCACCCCACTCCTTTACTCTTCAGTCTCACTGAAGTTTCCTTATTTGTTCCCCTTGACCCCCTGATAAGCTCCATTGTTATACCAGGCTGCAACTGAGCTCCCACTCTCTTCACTTGGCCAGCAACAGACACTTGGGAGATTGTGCCCTTTGGGTGGAAAGATGCTGGATATCAGAGAGACTGCAACTTTGGTAGGAGCAGGAAGCGCAAAATGTTGGTCATCATTTTGCGGCTCGGCTCCCCACTGGAGAAGACAGCTTGCCCAGGATGTGTGATGCTGCATCTCTTCCAGACAAAAGCAAGTCTCTGCTTCAAGTCTCAACAGTCTTGGAGACAAGACACCAGGGCAGCAGCCCAGCTACTTGTGGGCAGTTAAATCAACCTCCCTTGCAAGTGGGGTTGGATCTAGAGCTGGCCAGGAGGGCCATCATTCCTAGTTCATGTTCTTGGTTTGCTGTCCTGTTCTTGGTTTGCTGTGACAACTCAAGGTGCCCTCGACAAGATGGCAAGGCACCTGAGAAACATTTCAGCCCCTAACCATTCTCTAACAGGCTGCTTGGAGGAATACTGGCTTCCAGCCCTCCAGCCCAACCCTTTCTATTCAAAGCCCTTTGTACTTCTTTACATAGCTTCCACCACTCCTCCATACATCCACCACCCATGGATAAGGGCAGGGATTGCAGCCAAGATGAGACAGACGAGTGATTTGTTTGCCAGGTCCCAGCACTGAGCCACATGTCACAAATCACATGGCAAAGTATATGCCAATTCTCTGCTAATCTTTGTGGCAGACAAGGAGGAAATCACTGTTTATTTCAGGTAGCACCCCAGACGAAGGAATGTTGCACAATTCCCTGAAGGTTACATTTCCTCCTTTCTTGAGATACCTGCTCCAGTTTGGAAATACCACAAATTACACAGAGGAACACGGGAAGCCACCTCATGCTGAGTCAGACCAATAGTCCATCTAGCTCAGTATTGTCTACACTTACTGATAGCATCTTGCCAGGGATAAGGGACATTCCCAGCTGTACCTGGAGCTGCAAGGAATTGAACCTGGTACATTGTCTGGGCAAAGCATCTGAATTACCACTGAGCTACAGCCCCCCCCCCACACGTCAGCTTGGGAGGCCTAGAGCAGGGAGGGGAAACCTGTCATCCTCCACATGTTCAACTCCCATCATAATTTACCATTTGCAATGCTGGCTGGGGATGATGAGAGTTGGAGTTCATCATCATCAACTGGAAGGTCAAAGGTTCCTCAATTCCTGGCCTACAGGGAGGCAGCTCTTCCTCAGCCACCAAATCCACCAGAAGGCAGCCATATGATGAATATGGGCAGCACATAGAAGGCTGGTATATTACAGAAGGCAAACTGGTGTGAGGAAGAAATCTATGACTACAAAAAGCAGGAGACAAAAGCCTGTATGATCCGCACCCTGCCTTCAGGGGCAGCACAAGGAAGCACACGATAGCCACAAAACACCACAATCTGGGAAGACAGGGGAAGTCCACTGCTCACTACTGCAAAGCGGCAGAGGGAAGGGGAAGATTCTGCAGTGACTCCACTTGTCTTATTCACAGCTCTGATTCAGGCCTTGAAACAGGAACCACAGACTAGCACACGGGAGACAGAGCACAGCTACATCTACATCAGGTGACTAGGCTAAGCTACAGGGCCAGCACTTACACAGCCCCGAGGTGCCCTTGTGCCGAGCTGCACTGAGGAGACGTCGCTGCATGAGCAGCTCCGCGGCAGCCTCTCTAGGAAAGTCTCCCGGAAGATGTCCAACAAGGCCCACCTGTGCTTGTGGGGAGCCTCCCGTGGCAGGCTCTTGAGCGGAGAAAGAGGCAACGGTCAGCACCAAGGGCTTAGCTCCATTACAACATGAGACTCACTTGCCTTACAGACAATCTGCTGGTGCTTCTCCCTGGCAATCAGGACCACTCTGGTTTCCATAACTGATCGATCTGCCAGTGTGGGGATACTGGTTAGAGTCTCCGACTGGGACCTGAAAGACCTGGGTTCCAATCCCTGCTCAACCATGATGCTCATTGGGTGACCTTGGGCAGATCATTGCCTCTCAGCCTAACCTGCTTCACAGGGTTCTTGTGGGGATTAAATGATGAGGGAGAGAATGATGCACACCACCTTGAGCTCCTTGGAGGAAATGCTGGGATATAAATGCATTTTAAAAAATATATAACCTGACATTTCTCCTATCAACCAGATGTTGTCCTCTCCTTTCCTGTACTAATTTTCTCAGCTTCTTCAGCTCAAGAGAAAGGCTTGGTTCAAATGCTAAAGTCTTGACTTGATAAACTATGGTTTCTTGGACTGAGAACAAGTGTTGACCCCTCCACTTCTCCCACATGCCTTAATGCAATACGTTCAAAGTAAGACTTGCTCTGAAGAGCTCTCCAGCTCATATAGCATTGTGGCTAAAAGTTTGAGCTGCGATCCAGGAGGCTGCTGATTTTTAGCCACATCTCAGCCACAAACTTAGTTGGTGGGACTTAGGAAAGCTACAGTTCTCCCAACTAGGACCAGGAGTGTGGGTTTTGATTCCCTTCCAGGTTTTTTCCTTTACACTCACATAAAAAGCCTGTTCACGCATAGATGGTGTATCAGGTGGGCTCTGGTTGTATGTGGAAAATCTCTTGTTGACTGTAGATGTCTTTGTCACAGTGCTAGCAGATGATGGTTGGTCCTCTTTGTCAAAGGGGCTGGTGAAAAGAAAGCAGAGTGCTCAGAGAGAAAAGTGAACCACCCCTCCTGTACACTAATGTAAGAAGAGAAAGGGAGGGTCACACATTATTAAATCCTCTTGGGGAGTCACCATCCAGAGCAGCCTTCCAGAAGTTTTGGACCACAGATCGCATTGGTCCCAGTCAGCACGTTATACTTGCCATGGGCTGTTGGGAATTGTAGTTCAAAACACCTGGAGGCCACTAAGCTGGGGAAGGAGGATCTGTAGTACCATGGTCCCAGTTCCCTCACTTACCAGGCCCCTTCCCTTCAGGTTCTGTAAGATCACAAGCTTCCTTCCCCAAGAGCATTTCTAACACAGCTCCACAACAGAGAAACTCAACAAGCCTCAAGAGAATAACTCACTTCCAATTAACCTCCAGGCTCAGCTTGATGGTGCCCAGGTCATTGATATCTACTGCCACGACCTGGGGCAGTGCTGCAAACAGGTCCTTCGTTTCACAAGAGACGTTCCCCACCACCACATGACTGGCCAAGCTCTTCAGCTCTGTTACCTGGGAGGAGAAGGAAGAGTTGAGGCCCAGTAAGCCTAGGAAATGAACTGTCTTTCCTGTGACAGGGGCCAGCTGCCCAGAGTGGCACCAGATACCTTGATGGACAGGAACTCTGTAATGAGGGGCAGGAAGATCATCTCCTCACTGTCCCACACTTGCTTGCTGTTTGCCTCAATGCGGCCCCGCAGCTTCCACCGCTGGCGCCCGTATCTCATGAAGATCTGCCACAAGGAATAAGACAATTCAGATCAACTGGATGGACGTGAAACAAGGTGTGCACCCTATTAGAGCTGTACAAGAGCTAATGCAATCAGTGCTGGGGGACCAGATTCCCCTCCAACAAGCTGTTCGGTCAACTCCAGTTCATCTAGTTTCCAGGACCCAAGCCCCTCCCTCTCCACATGTTCTGAGCCCATCTCTAACTCACAAACCTCATATTGGTCTCCAGCACAGAGCCTAGCAAAGCCAGCCAATCCTGCAAGAGGGGAAAAAAATGTCAGTGCCTCCGTCATGACCCCACAATTTTGCTGATCCACATAAATGACAAGAGGTGTGGGATAGGGTGCAGATACATGTTTAGGAGGTAAACTTGCAGTTGGAATTTCATATATGGGATCTGGCATAAAACATCCGCTTTCAAGAAAAAGGGTTAACCCTCCCACCCACTCAGGGTTATGCCCTCCCCAAAGCTGCTTTTCAAGTTACAAAATGGCCACCAGACATCCCTTTGTACATGACATATTGTTTGCCCTTCTGTACCTTTCATCTTGATGTGGAACTCTCCCAACTGACTCTCTAGTTCACTCTCCAACAGACACATATTCTGGAAGGGGAAGAAACCAAACAACTGCCCATTAATGCTGCCAACACAAAGCCTGGTCCCCACTCCACCATTTCCTTCCTTCTCCCTCAGTACCAGGCCATCTTGACTCACCTCTGTGTACTCTTTGTAGCCCTTGCTAGCTTCAGCCAAGCTCTCGCGTGCCTCCTTGCTGCCAGGTGAACCAGCTGTGTAGGCCTTGACCATGTTGTGGGCTCCATCCCGAAGCCGCCGCTGGATGCAGTAGGCCTCATAAAGCTCATCTATCTGTTAGAAATTAAACCACAGAGCTAGGATGAGGGGCTGTAGGGGATGCTTGGCAAAAGTTTGGTTGCCACGAACTCAGATCAGCGGAAGCATTCAATAGGGTCTCAAATTTCAGTGGCACCCTATGCGAACCCAAATTTTGGTGTGTGTCCCCCACCTCCCGTCTTCCATTCAACATCAAAGTTGTAGCCCCTGAGGCTCTGCACCCAGTGTGACCAAACCAGCCACACTTCCCTAAATCCTCTTCTGCTCCCACCATGAAGCAAAGGTGGGAAACCTGTGGCATTCCCACTGTTACTGGACTCCCATTAGGCCCAGCTAGCATGAGTAAAGGTCAAGAATGATGGGAGCTGGGACCCAGCATAACCTAGAGTGCCACAGTTTCCTCACTACAGACATGAAGTGTTCTATGGAACACAAGTGACTCCTTTGCTTGGAACGTCGGTCCCCTACATAGCTATCTGCCTCACGGCGAGACTATACAAAATGAGCAAATATATACAAACATACTTAAATTGCATAATATTCAAAGGTAACAGAGTTCAGCTTTTCTCATTGCAGAAATTCTGTTTAACAAGCTGAGAAGCAGCTGGTACCTTGCTTGCGTGAAACTCCAGACGGCGCAGAAACCGCTCAATCGACTTGACTTGCTGCGAGACAATAAAAGGAAATCCCATTAGACAGGAATTGGAAATCTGACTGACTAAGTAATGCAAGGTCCCAGAAATCCTCTACGTTCCCAGCTTGCCCAAGAAAGGATTGGGGTCTTTCCATTTGCAATAGATAGTAGTATTGGTGCTTACAGGCTAAACTGATTCCTTTGCTGATCTGTTTTAGAGCAACAAGTTCCTGATATGTATCTTCATGGCAAAAGAACAATATTTAAAGCTAGTCAGATATAGCCTAGCTCAGGTTAATCACTGGGCAACTGGCCAGGGTCCTTCCATCTGGCTGCTGTTTTATGGGCAAGAGGAAATCATTCAGGGTTGAAAGGCAGGGACAAGGAAAGGCACAAGGAAAGGCAGGCACAAGGAAACTGGCAAAGTTGCTTTCTTTTAGGCACCAAGCAAAAAGCTGGTTGGTTTGCTCCCACTTTCAATGCTTCCCTCCTACTTTTAACAGAAAGCACATCTTAAAAACATGCAACTCCTTTTCTTTTTTAAAATCCATCAAATTAGAGGCCATCACTACATCATATCAGATATGCCCATGAAAAGAGAAGTCCAGGTCGGCAGACTGTAAATAAAAGGGAGGCCTGGAAGTGCTCATTTCTTCTCTCATTTTTGTAACTCAAAATTTTGGAACCACGCATCTGCCTTCCTCTGCCTGCCCAAATGCAGCATCCTTTCACCAGGCAAAGCTGACCCCCAAAGAGAAAGCTCATTTCTTGTGCTTTTTGTTGCTTAGGGCAGAGTGCAGGATGCACATAAGTAGTAATGAGGACTAGCCCCATGGCTGTTTCCCTCCCAGTCACCACATTTAGCAAATATACTAGTTTCCTTGATGTCAAGCACTGGGAAGAAAAGAGATTAGAAACTAACTTTGAAACTTCATCATTTTGACGTTATCATTATTATTTTGAGATTTCATTATCTATTTAAAAGATAAATTAGCTACCCCTTTTCCTTATGTCTCTAGCATATTTATTTTTTATTTTTGCCTTCAGTTCCTCAAGGAAACTTCTTGGAAAAGAGCAGCTTCAGCCAAGGCATGCCTGAGTTAAAACTAAAAAAACTGCCCCCTGATTTCTTTATGTTCTCCTGGCCCCACAACCAGAAGTTACTGCTGCAGCTAATACACAGACTAACCTCAGGCTGGAGATAGGCAAATAGTTTTTATAAGAGAGTTGCAACTGGCTCAAGAGAGATTTTGCAAGGTATTTACCTAATGGTATTTCTTTTATTCACTTCATGTCTCACTGAACAGGTTTTGCATGTTTTTGAAACAATGCAAAGTCTTGCAAGAACTGTTTATCAGATGCAAAAGAGCAGGATAGGGTGTTTACATCCACTCTTTTGTTGATGATCCTACTCTTTTGATATGAAAGTAGCAATACCTGTCTTGGAACCACTTTCCACCCCTCTCCAAGGTGGGGAAGTTATCATCTGCTCCACTATAAACCAAAAGCAACCTCAAAGGCTGCCAGTCTGAGCCAAGGAAGGGCCAGCAGGGTGCAGGAGAAACTGCTTGACTCTTTATAGCCACTGTACAAAGCTCAAAACGGACCTCCCCACGCTTCTTCCCCCACCCCCAGTATATCTTCCCCTGCATTTGAGAAAGCAGCTGAAGAGATCAGAAATGCAGGATTAAGCATTCCTTCCTTCCCCTCTTCTGCTTTTGATTACGACTTCCGAGGCAGCTTTTAAAGAGAAACATGGTGAAAAGAGATGCAGAACTCCTGCGTCACATCTAGTTTGGCTCTTAAGGCAGTTGGCCAAACAAAGGATTCAGGAAGTGACATCTGAAGGAAAGCAGCAGAAGCAGCAGGAGAGAAGCATCACTGAAGTCAAGTAACTTGACTTTCTGTGCTAGCAAAGGCAGGGATAAGAGATGCAACCCAAGGCCCAGAAGCTTCAATGTCTTGCATCCAAGGGATACAGAACTCAACGGGTTGGCAAGCCCTCCCCCACCCGCAATCCAGGGCAAGCACAATTTCCTTCGCAGCATGCCTTACCTTATCAAGATCGTACAGAAAGCCCTAGAGGAGAAAACAAGGAGAAGGTGAAGGTTAGGCAGAGGTCAGAAAAAAATGATTGCTGAATACACAGCCCTGCTGGATTAGACCAAAGGCCTACTTAGTCCAACATCCAGTTTCCCACAGTGGCCAGCCAGATGCCTATGGTAATACCACAAGCAGAACATGAATGCAGTAGCCTTCTCCTGCTTACGATCACCAACAAGTTGTATTCAGTAGCACACTGCATCCCATATTGGGAGATAAAATCCATTCATCACAGATCAGTTGCTACTGTTATCCTTCTCCCCGATGAAGTTGTCGAACACCATTTTCAAGTTGGTGGCCAGCACCAACTGTTCCCCAAAAGCATGTACAGTATATGTGTCCCAAGAACTGTTGTCTGCCCCATAGCTGTAGGGAAGCACCCTCAGGATTAGAACTGCTGAGAGGCTACAAACATGGCAGAAGCCAAGGCTGAGTGAGAGGGCAAAGGCTCCAAAACAAACAGTACCAGAAGGCTCCTTCCCTTCCCTGACCTGTCACAGTCTCTCTACTATTGCCAGTCCTGCACTCTGGGGAGAATGAAGTGCATACACTGAGGGCAGGAATGCTTTTAGTTGGCACCAACCCTCCACTCACCAATCGAGAATTCCTCTTGGACTCGCGGATTTGGGTGCTCAGCTTCTCCAGCTCCAGCTGGTGCACTTCCAGATAAGCACTGTTAGGGGAGAAATGGGGTAAGCAGAAGCAGCAGGACTCTTCCCCTTTAAGTAAAGAGCTATGGGGAGACAGCATCCCGGCCACTCTTTCAAACTTCTACAGGATGTTATCCTTGGCAGCAAGGACCCAAACAGAATCCTTGCTTCCAGATTCCCAGGAGGCTGTGCCCAGTTCAGCTGTGTCCAGCAGAGCTTTCGGTTCACCAGCTTCACTGAGAAGGCTACTGGTATAGACTAAGGTTTAAGCAAACATACTGTGCTACTTGCCTGCATGTACCCTCATTGACTCAAACATACATTTGGAGAGTTGGTGGGGAGAGGGAATATGCAGGTACGTAGTGCATTGTTGTGTGGGAAGAAATATTATACTGTGTGTGTATAGAGGGAGGCAGGGCAAAAAACTATCCCACCCTCCACAGACCAGTTTTGACAGGTGGGAGGGGCCTGAGAAAGTTGGTTGGGGCTGATGGGAGTTGTAGTCCAAAACATCTGGAGGACACCGGGTTGACAAAGACTGGGGCATACACATGTTAGTTATGGTTATGGTTAGTGTTTGTTATGATCACTGGGCAGCTGGCACCCCACCCCTTTGAGATCTGGGTTCTATCTACCACTGTTGGGTTTGTACTGCTAGTGAGTTTGCATTCCAACATTCATTCTAGGGAGCCTCAAACAACATGTGATAGAAAGATGGCATTAAACAATTTTCAATGAAGCAGGCACCATAGGTTAAGAGGGTTTCAATGAAACCCAAGCCATAGGTTAAGAGGGTGGGACTTCTGGCAGCAGCATCACTCACGTCAGTCCCTTCTTCAGTGCTTCGTACACTTCGTCGAGTCGCTCCGGCTGGGGCACCTTGGGTGGAGGGGATTTGTGGGACATTGAAAACATCCTACTGACCCTGGAGCCAGACTTCCTGGAGACCGTTGGGGTGCTGAAGGCAGGGAAATTCCTAAAAAAATAAAAATAAAAATCCTCAAGCAAATCATGACGTCTGGAGCCGGGCTGACTCTTAAAACAATGGAGTGAGTGTAGCCATGTGTGGGGGAGAGCTTTGACTCACAGTGCAGAGCACCTATCACAAAAATACATGCACTCAGGAGGAAGCTTTCCACACCACTGCTGCTGCTTAGAGCGAATGCTAAAAGCACAGAAAACGCTAAAAAACCAACTCACAGTAAAGATCGTTTTCCCACGCTTTATACCCTGAAAGTGGGTCACTGGGACTGCATGAACCGGATCCCCTATTGTAATATAGACTACCAGGAACAAAAGGGGAGGGGGAGAACCACAGAGCACCAGCAACTCTGCACAGTGCCATTTGGAAGTGCACTTCTAAACCCTTTAAAGTATATGTCCAGCAGAGAACAGCATGCAGCACTTCACAAATGCTATCCTAAGGAAGATGATCCTTACTCAAAGAGTAGTGCACATGCCTGAGTATTGTCACAACTCAGATCAGATTGTTTTGGTAGAGTCACCCAAGTATTCCATGTATCCTAGTAGAGGGGTAAGGAACTTGATCTGTCCAGTGGGCCAGATCCTTATTTACCCTAGCCTAGCAGGCCAAATCTGACAGGTGAGCAGGGTGCCCCAACTGTCCAATCATCAGGACTTCAGAACAGTACACAGGGCTTGCAAGTTATCTGAAGTGCCACTGATTAGGAGGGTTGATCAGCTGATGGGCAACAACTCCAAGCCTACTTTTTGCAGGTATCACCTGCATGATGGAGTTCTGCATGGGGAAGTTGGTTGCACAACTGATCCAGCCACAATTCTACCTGCCCCATACCTAACATGACATATGTTGTCAGAAGTGGGGAAGGAGGTCATGGTTTGAGAGAAATACTGCATGCCAAATTGGAACCTGCGCCAGGACAAATTTGGCCCACAGGCTAAAGACTCCCCATCCTGCCCTAGTGTATAACTGAAGAATCACAATGAACTCCTGACTCTTGAATTTCATTCTCTCTTCTTTTCTCTTCCAGCTAAAATGAAACCCTGTTTTCTCTCAAACATGTGCTAAATTTGACTCTAAGCAACACTGACTAGTTTAATGGGCATGGCTGTTACTGTTAAATTGATCCCTGCACCCCCTAGAATAGATTATTTTATTCAGGCTCCAAATTCTTGCTGCCAGATTAATATCCCATGCTATTTTGGGAGTTACTGGTCAATCTTTTATTGCTACAACAGGAGCAGGGAACCCTTAGCCACCCATATGTTGCTGGACTACAGCTTCCATCATTCCTGACCACTGACCATTCTGGCCGGGGCTGATGGGATCTGGAGTCCATAAACAACCAGACAGCCACAAGTTCCCCATCCTTGTGCTGCAGGAATAGTCCCAAGTCTAGAAATTGTGCGTCTTGCTGGGAGATGTGTGAAATGGAGGACTGGAACTAAGAAAGATGGCTTGCTGTTAGGAAGCCTTAGACAGCTGACCATGACAGCGTGTCTTCTGCAGGAACAGATAACGAGTAGGGAAGTACATGCTTATCACGTTCATGACATTTTTGCTCCTGACAGAGGTAAGAAGGAAGAATGGACAAGTGTTGATAGCAAAGGAACATAGGAAGCTGACGTAGCAGGTCAGACCGTAAGTCTCTTTAATCTGGTACTGTAAACCCTCATCTATGGCAGCTCTCCACAGTCTAGGCAAAAGCCTTCCACCTCACCTGCTATTTTGTCCCTCCAACTGGGGATGACAGGGATTGAACCTGGGATGTTCTGCATGCAAAGCAGACAGGGCAATAGTAAAGAATCCCAGATACAGTAGGTTGTGGGTGAAAAGCCCAGTAAACCTGGACATAAGCAGCAGCATGCTAACAGCTGAAGACCAGCACTCATTAAGAAGTTCAGAGGAGACCAACAAAACAAAACAAGAACCCCAGAACAGGACAAACATGGCTAGTTGGAATTGGGGTGTGAAAGAGAGCCAAGCAGAATGGCCGAGGATTGGTTCTTAGCCCAATAGCTTCATGATCCAGCATTGGCTTTTATACTAATTTTGCCTATGGCACTTAAAGGCTTACACTAGCCCCTGACTGGTACTCTTGAAAGACTTGGAGGCAGGTGAGGAGATGAACAGAGCAGGAGACTGAAGCCAACTGGGAGGCACTGGTACTGTACAGCATGAAGTAATATTATCTTTCAACCAACCCAATAAGCCTCTAATATGGTAGTCCTACCTAGATCTCTGTTTTTCATGGAAATAACTTGCTACCTTACTTCTATAAGTACTAGGAAGCCTGTAACTTCTTTTCAAAAGCTTAGGTTTTTCCATGATCCTTCACAAGCAACAGTACGGTACTTTGTAGGCTCCACTCCCTTCAAGGGTAAGAAACACAAAATGACTCCAACAGCTGGAATTCTGATATCAGCTCTAAACTTTCAAAACACAGCAACTGACAGAAATGAGGATTCCAAATGTCAACAGTCTCTGGGTTGAGATGGCAACCATCGCTAAGCCAACAGGTATTGCTTCTTCACAGATGTTCCAAGCTCACCAGCAGAAACGTGAAATGTTATATCTGGAGCAATTCTGTGCTGCAAAAATGTTTGCTGATTTGAAATACTGATTTACAGAATTGTTCTACACATTGGGGAAGCGATTAAAGAAATCTGATGTTATGGATTTTGACACTCCTGTGCCTTCTGCCTCACTCTGACCTAAACCTAAATGTTCTAGCACTGCCCATGGACAATAAGGGCACTGAGTATGGTGAGCTGATGGCACTTGTTTGCAGGCCTGCCTTCCCTCTGTTTAATTACTGCGGAAACAAGAGCATTCACCATCAAGTGGAACTTCTGTTGCATCTAGCCTGGCTCATTTTGGTCAGTACTTCAAGAATCCAGCCTCACGTATTCAAGTTCGCCAAGGAAAAAAATATCCACTTGCCAAATGTTCCTACAGAAATAAATAAAGGGCCTTCTAACATGTGGTCTCCTTGTTTATGTTATGGACTGGCTTGTTAGTCAGATTGCATCCTACTCCTTCTTCCCACGAGGGATTCTGCTCCTGCTCTAAACCAGTGGTAATGAAACACAGAACTGTCTTAGGAGTGCATTCACTAGATAAACAAGTTGTTTTCAAGCATTCTTAAAATGGGGCAAGCATATCAACACCTCATCACCCCACCCAACAGGCTGAAAGGTGACTATCTACAGACCTTGCGCATTTTGGTGCCATACCCAGCTTTCAGAAAATTCCACCTTTTCACATGCTAAGAAGCACTCTCCACCCAGACAGCAGATACAGCCACAGATTGACTGTATGGTGAAAGAAACTATACTTCTGAAAAGCTTGGGATTCCCAAAAGCTTGGTGATACCTCCCTCTTACTGTGGGGATGCACAGCCTCAAAATCAGAAATGGCTCAGATGCACAGCTTGTAACTACTAGAAGCTGTGCATTCAATCTAGTGGGCCCCAGCCTGTGGAACTTTCTTTCAGCTGGGATGGGACATACAACCTTCTTGCTGAATCTCCAGTCCATGACTAAGACTTTCCTGTTCCAGCAGGTATTTTAAGGTAGCGTTCAGTTTTATGATCAATTTTTATAGACCTATTTTCTGTGGATATTTTTTTAATGTACACCACTTAGAAATTCAAATAATTAGGTGCTATGTGGATGTCTTAAACAAACAAACAAACAAACAACATAGGGAATAATTATGGCAATTTATATAGGTAGGGGTGCTTCCTGAAGCATCTCTGGAGCAAAGGCACTGAGCGAATACACCTGCTACTGCAAAGTAAGAAGCCAGCCACTGTTCTTGCTGAAGTAATGTCCTATGTTATGAACAAAGCTGTGTGCATTTCAGCTTTGTTATTTTAAAGTAAGTATTTCATGTCCTGATGGGAATGAAGCTTAAGAACATGTGGTCAGTAGCAGTACCTCAGGAGATTTGAGGGGAGGCTGAGCAAGACATCCAGTTGCAAGGGGATTGCATCATTTTGCATATTCTAGCCCTCCCACTATAACTAGCTGAAACAAAATACATTATGCACAGTAAATTAAAATGTATGTACAGCAGCATGACTCTCAGTCCTGGGTGGGATGGGAAGGCAATTAGCCATTTAAGCATCACACACCACCATTCACCTTGTTCTCCGCATGCTCCAACTCCCATTTCCACCAAGGAAGCTTTTTCTGGGCCTACCTGAAAGATTTGTCCTGAGTGGAGTTGACACCAGCGAACGATTGGCTCCTATTGATCCTGACCACCAGGCTGCGCCGCTGGGGCCGCACTGAGAGTGACATCGTTGAGCTCCACCTGGAGGGACGCCCTGCGGAGAGAACAGAAGAGCATGGCATCAAGGACAAAGTGGGGGAGCAAAAGGAACCATGTCAGGGAGCAATGTACAGGGAGAGGAGAGGGAGGAGGGAATCAAAGCTGCAGGAGGTGGAATGACTGTGGGAAAAGCACTTTTTAAATGTAACCAAAACAACCACTGAGTCATAAGTTTATAAAAAGCGACACCCCTAATTACAATGACACACAAAAACAATAGACTTAGCTGAGCTACAACATCTCAGAAAATGAAGAGAAGGATCAAAGTTATGATCAATAAGGGAGGCTCATAACCCAGCTGCCTTGCAAAGGGCTCCTGTGTAGCTCATTCCTCAACCTCCATTTGCTAAAACACAACCTGGAATATCACACACGCAAATCTGCCTATGACCGGCAATGGCCAAGGCCTGATATCTACTGCATTCCTTTAAACTGGAGCTGCTGGCAATCTCTTACTCTTCCACCAAGTATAGCAACACCAGGTTAATACAGTGGAGGGTGATGTACTGGGAGGTCAGTCCACTGTTTTTGAAAGCAGTAGGACCTTGCCTATACCACTTCTCCACTCACAACAGCTGCCGAGTCAATTGACACCCCCACACCCTCCCCCCCCCACCAAGTCAGGGCTGAAGAACCTGCAAGCCTCCAGATGTTGCTGGACAACTTGCATCATCACTGACCATGTTATCTGGGGTTGATGGGAGCTGGAGTCCAACAAGATGTGAAGGGCCACAGATTCCCCATCCCTGCCCCAAATGCTATCCCACTCGACGAATCTACCATGGGAATAAACAGACAAGACTGCCTTTCCTCTGTTCTAGATCCTTCAGACCAGGTCTTATTTTTGAGAGGAGGCATTGTCCCATATCAAACATTGAGTAGAGGGCAAAAGTCAAGGTGTTGCCCTATTGTCCAAGTGCTGGAAGCAACAGTCTCTCCAGAATTGGCTGTCTAAGTGTCCTTCCTTCACGATCACTCGCTTGCTGTTTACAGGAGAACTAATACAGTTGTACAAAAGGCCCATGCTTGATTTTTAAGGCAGAGGTGAGGAAACTCTGGCCTGTGGGCCAAATAGGGCCTCTTAGGCTTGTCAAGCCCCACAGTGGAATGCCCTATGCCCTTGAGTGCTTTTATCTGGCTGGAATGTGTACTTGAACTGTGATAATACCTCTGGCCAGCCTGGATTCTGGATGGAGATGTATTTCATGTGTTTGGGGCTGAATATGTAGAAACCTCTGGCTTTTTTTGTAGCTGAAATGCAACTTGCTGTACAAAGGTAAGAGTCACATCCTTTGTTCCACCAACTTTCCCCACCAGCACGTGGCCCCCAGAAGTTCACCCATGGTGGAATGTGGCCCTCAGGCTAAACAAAGTTCCTCACTTCCTGAGAGGAAACCCATCTCTTGTTGCAACTGTTCACCTTAGGGATTTTTAGTGGAGCTTTGTAAATCAATTACAAATGTCACCAGCCTACCTATTCACATATGTTAATCATTTGTGGTTTAGTGAAAGAGCCTGAAAGGCAAAAAAAGGGGGGGGCAGAGGAGGGAATACACAGAACTGCCCCACACTCCAGCTGGCTATTTTCTGTACACAATGGCCTTTAGAAATCCCCAATCAACCTTGTTTCCTGCACATTTATTTAAATATTTATAAACCACATTCTTAGCCAAAGGTGGCACCCCAAATTATGCCAAATTCCAGAGGGTGAGCCGTGTGTGCTGCAGAAAACACACAGTCTTGTTGCACCTTGAAGGACTGGCATATTTATATAAACCAAGATCTGCCAAGATCAGAGAGCCCACAATATCCAATTTCAGAGCTTGTTGAGGACAAGAGGCAATGGTCCCTTGTCTCCTGACCCTCAGGGAACTATTTCTAGTGTCTGGAATGAAACTAAACAGAATGCTTTGGAATGTCATTTGCTTAGGTAGGAGTGGCTCAGGTTTAAGACCATTAACTCAGATTTTCAAGAATTTACCAATAGGAGGGAGGGAAACCTGAGGATAGAGCTATGTATTTGGACCTGGAGAAGTTCAAATCTAAACCCAGGATTGGATCATATAGAACAACACCACCATTAGAGAGTAAAAACATACACATGTAGCAGGCACCCACATACACTTACTTCCTTTGGAAAAGAGCTGCAATATAATAAAAGGGGACTGGATTGCCATTGGATTGATATTCAGAGTTGCGCCCCTAGCCAGTCTAACCTGCAAATTTCCAATTCTTCTCCATCCACTGATTTTTAGTAGGTCGTTGTGCTGTTTTCTATAGACTAGAAATATAAATCTTCGTTGACTTCTGATTTCTTCTAGGGAGAATTATTAAAATGTTCTTGCTAGGAGCAAGAAACTATCATGGCCTGAGATGAGGGTACCAATTCACCTTGTCCAGTGATTCTTAGGCCACAGCCCTGATGGCTTTTAGGTTGAGCAACAAAAATGTTTATTTTCCACTTGGCTCTTGCCTTTATTGAGACTGAAGGTTTGGATTCATTCTTCCTATTTTTTAAATGTCATGTTTAACATTCAGTTTTAATTCTGTTATTGTTTAAACTGGTATTTTCTTTTCTTGCAAACAGCTAGGGTGCGTGTGTGTGCTAGGGCTGAAAACTGGTATAAAAGTGTTTTATATAAATAAAGTAAACATGTATCACAACACATTTCTCTGGGGACCAAACTGGGCCTGGTTCTCCTCAGACCCTTGCAATGTGACCATTTTTTGCTCTCAGTTCTCACGGCGCATTGTGCAGATCTATGGCAAGGGTGGGGAAAACTTTTCAGCCTGAGGACTACGTTCCCTTATAAGCAGCCTTACAGAAACCACATGTCAATGGTGGGCAGGGACAGAGGCAGAGGTGGTGGGCCAATGAATGTTAACTTTTACCTTTGTACAGTAAGCTAGTTTCCACACACACTGACGCACAGTTCTGTATCATCCGTCCAGGCAAGCAGGAGTCATCAGAGAGCAAGGATGCATTCCAGCAGACCTCAGGTTTCCCACCCCTGATCTGTGCCTTTGACACAGCTGCCCTCCAGCCCTGGCAGGCATCACCCTCCACATCACAAGGGAGGGACTACAGTAGCTCAGGTTAAGAACTTAATTCGTTCTGGAGGTCCGTTCTTAACCTGAAACTGTTCTTAACCTGAGGTACCACTTTAGCTAATAGGGCTTCCCACTGCCGCTGCACGATTTCTGTTCTCATCCTGAAGCAAAGTTCTTAACCCGAGGTACTATTTCTGGGTTAGTGGAGTCTGTAACCTGAAGCGTCTGTAACCCGAGGTACCACTGTACTTATACCCTACAGAAGCTTTCAAAACTGTGTGTCATGACACGTTAGTGTGTCAGCTGCAGTGTGTAGGTGTGTTGTGCGAACGCTCCCCGCGCTCTTCCCAGGGCTGCAAAGAGGTTAGTTGACCCTCTGGTTTGCTAGTAAAACTGAATTACTGTGTTGTGAAATGATGCGGGTCTAAAAAGTGTGTCACCAACATGAAAAGTTTGGAAAGCTCTGCCCTACAGAGTCTGCCAGGCAGTCTCTCAGTTCACACTGTCAAGCTCTTTTAGGCCCAAAGGATCTCAGAAGAACTCAGTGCCCTTCGGATGCTGCTGCTTGACCAAGCGATTGCCACCAACTTGAAGGCAGAGTCAAGGAGTCGTCAGGGCCTAAACACAAGCCTCTGGCTTTGGGATCTCCTTCTAAAGAGGCCAAGACTAGCACCAGCATTGTACTCTTTTCAGAGCCAGATTAATATATATATTTTAAACTGTTCAGTCTTTAAAAAAATTACAATATGGTTTTAGGTGGCTGAATACTTCTTTGGTTACAACCTCTGTTGTTTTATTATACTGCTCTGATTTTTATTGTTTACTTTTAATATTGTAGCGATATTTGCAGTTTTTATGTAATTTTTTCTGGAATCCATGTCTGGGTGATGCTGCAGTTTAGACATTCTAAATGAATGAATGAATGAATGAATGTCCTTTACACAGAAAGGGATGAATCAACCATTGAGGCCTGTCTCAACACAAGAGGAGCACATGTCAAGCTCTAGCCCAAGAAACATCTCCTTTCCCTTACATGGTTTGACAGGAGACAACTTGGACCTGTCAACACAGGCTGTAGTATGAGATAGTTTAGCTGACTGTACCAATTTAGAATCAAGATAGAGTATATTACACTCCCCAAATAAAAACCCACCCTTCAAAGAGAAGTGAGGAGGAACCTGCCACAGCAAGAAGAAAAGATTCTTGCCCTATCAGCAAGCTGTTATACAGGCAGTGACCATTTTGTGTGGGGGTTCCATTCCTAGCACCCATGCATGAATAAGCCTGCCCTGTTACTCCCTGTTCTGGGTCTAAAAGGACTCATGTGTTGGTGGTCACTTGGAGGATGTTTTCCACATAAAAATGTGGTCCACTCCCTGAACTCTGAAATGGTACAGTTCATGCTCTCATCTCAGTGCTCAACTACACATGTGGCAGAATGAGGCAAAACAGGCCTCAGAGCCAACCTACCACCCCACAGTGCAAACCAGGAAAAACTCAGGAAAGCCTTTTTTAAAAAGTACAGTATCACATTTCTATCCCAACCATCACACAAGGTTGAATATATGTTATGTGTCCCCATCTTCTCATTTTGTGCTCACAACAGACTGGTGAGGTGAGTACGCAGAGATTTTGACTCAATCAGCCAGTGAGCTTCATGGATGATTTCAGCCCAGGTCTACCCCGGTCCAACAGTGTACACAATACAATCGCAGTCCTTCAAACCTGCATCTCAGACAGGTCCTTAACAACCTCTCTCTTGAGGACAAAATGTGAAGGCATCACAGCTGCTCATGATTTCCTCAGAGCACCCTTTCCAGCATAGGTGGGAACATTAAGAGTTGAAGCCTACACTAAAAGTCTGAGACATGACATGGCGGGAGGAGGAAGAGGTCAAACCTTCTCTGGGGGAAGGTAATGAGTGTGCTGTTTCCCCGAACTGGATAGCTGTCAGAGAAAGCATTCCCACCACCTCTAAAGACAGATCCTCTCACTCTATGCAGAGAACTCAGACCCAAAGAAGTTGAAGTTCAGTTTGTGAGAAGGAAGCAGCCAACCATCTCCAACTGCTCCACTTAAACATTATTCCTCAAGCTGCAGTGTCTTCAGCCCCTTCCAGGACTGCCTCCTGCGTAGGACTAGCACTTGCCAACATGCAGACAGCACTGAACAGATGGGCAAGGATAAAGTGCCATGCAATCACAATGCTCAAAGACCAGAGCGGGTGGTTCTTTTCGTAATTGGTTTATTTGGTGCTCTGGACTCTCAATAACTGCTTGCTCTCTTCTAGCACTCTGGAAATCCAAGCATACATACACCACACACGTACACTTACTTCTGTACTAAGAGAAGGTGAATTTTATGCAAATGAATCATGTCTGACTTATTTTTAAAAAATATATTTTGCATTGTTTAATCTGGCTTTGCTAGCAGGGAGAAGAGCAGCTATGTAGGATACTGAAAAGTTCACACACTTGTGAACATATTGACAAATGCAAGAGCTAGGCTTTCTATTTAAAAGGAAAATCAGAGCTTCATAAAAATCTGGATTCTGAAGCCAACACTGATGCTGTGCTTTTAATATACTCCCTCAGAATCACAACATATATATAAATCCAGGGCTTTTTTCAGCTGGAACTCAGTTTCGACACCTCTCAGGTAGGCACCATTTCCATTATAAGAGAACAAGGGAGGCGTTCATGGTGAGTTCTGGCACTTCTTTTTCAAGAAAGATAGCACTTTATTAAACCATGTGAGGGTTTGCACATGGTATTTCTATTCTCAGTTGAGAATATAACTGTGTGAAGATGGGAATTGATTTGACTACACAAAAACAAAGAGATCACCATATTATATTTGTAGGCTACCTTCAACCAAGAAAAGAACCCAACAAAATAAAGAATACCGCTACTAAAAGGGACTAAAATACATCTGATATTATTTCAGAGACTTAAAATATTGCATGGAATAATATCCAGCCCCAAAAACTACTGTTGTTGGGAATTATTCATTTGATCTTGCTAGTTATGCAGAGGTCACAAAATTCAGCTTCTCTCAGTTCTGAATTTAATGCTGGTTGATGTTAGTTTTACAGTATGATATACAGTTATCAACACCAGTGTGTAATGTGTCAATCGTATTATCTAATTAAGAGGGTAACTCTTTTATGTGACTTTTTTGTTTTTCTTTGCTCCTCTTTTGAGAACGCTTTCACCTTTTTTGCATCTTGATTGGCTAATTAGGGGAAGGGGAAAGAAGGTGGCTGAGCAGTGACAAAGAAGGGGAAACATATAGGGAGTTCATTCATACACTAGCAGAACTGGCATCATTATTTGGCCCTTGGTGGGACTACAGCAGAAACAGAACAAGGAGCCTGCCCTGCGTGGGACAAATCACAAAACACTTTCCAGAGTTGGAACAAGGCACAGTTACAAACACCATTAACAACGGACAAATGTTATTAATTCAGCCACACACACACTTCCAGGAGAATGCTACTTTGGAGCTGGAAAGTCGCAGTAAACAGTCATGGAGGAATGAATACAAAACCCCCAGTTCTTTATGGCAGGAGAGGAGCCCTATGGAACTCAGAAGCTTGTGAGTCTACTAACATAACTGACCCACCCAGAAGATGGAATTTAAGAACCATTTTGCATTACATCTATCTGCGTTCTTTATGAACGCTGATCAGTGGGAGGAAGAGGAAATAAGACAGCAATGGTACAAACTAACTGCAAGGTCACCTTACTCATGGTCCATAGCTTTGTCACCCAGCTAACAGCTTATCTGCCAGTGATAACAGGCAAGGTTCTTCTCACTTACCCCAAAAGCTACACAGACCTGAACAATAGCCAATCCAAGACAGTCAGCATCAGCAACCAGCCAATAGGAGCCAGAGCCTTTCCCCTACCAAAGATCTCCGTCACAACATCCAAATCCTCCATGGTTGATCCTTTGTCACAAACATTTTGGAGTAGCATTCCAGGAGCTAGGAGTGAGGCTGCTCACATTGGGCTCCCTCCCACCTGCACAGCTCAAGACCCAAGCAGTATGAGATTCAGGAGCTAGCCCTATGATTGCTATTCCAACGGTCCCGTTTCTAGGACAACAGTGGCCCAATTAAACTCATTACGAAGGAGCTGTAATCCAAGTAGGACCTTAGCGGATTACCCTCTCTGTTGGAGCCATTTAATCAGATCACCAAGGGAGCCCTGCCCTGCCACCCCCACTGAACTCAGAGGGTCTTTATGGACTGCAAGCAAGGATGATGAGGCAACAGGTGCTCCTGCCAGGTCAGCACGATTTAGCCAGTTGGCCCACTACAGAACTAGGAGGGTGCCCTCCTCTGGTCAATGTAAGGGTACTATTGCCAAGAGCAAAGCAGGTGACAAAACCATGCAGAGCCTTTGTGGAGAAGCATAGGCGCTGAGCCCTTTTAGGTGCCAGGCAGAGAAGAAATGCCAGTCCCAGGAACTTACCTGTTCTACAAGGTTAACATGAGGTGCTGGAAATACTGCCGAAACCCTTGGGGCCACAGGAGATGGAAGCTGAAAGACAGCCAGCTCACCCTGAAGGGGTTGAAGTCTAGGTGTGCACCCGCTTTACCCAACTCTTCGAAGCTTAGGAAAGTATTTGGAATCCGGAGCGGACACATCGTACAGCAAGCAGGATGTTTCCCAGTGCTTTCCCCGAGGGGCTGGGCTCCACTCTTGCATTCCTAACATTTCAAAGATAATCAGCAACTGGTACTGCCGACAGCAGAGGCGGGGAGTCTAGGAGGTGCCTCTGGCAGGCGGGCTAAGAACAGGTGAGCAAATCTCCACAGGAATAGGGCTTGCAACAGAGACCTGCAGCAGGAAGGAATGAAGCTGGTACTTTGGGCCACTATGATCAGAGTTTCCTACTTCTGTGTTCAAAACAGGAAATGGACAGAAAAGCAAAAGAAAACACATACCTTTTATCATGCCCCAAAGGTCTGACCCAAACATAAAATGCATTTATAAGATCTTGGGAGTTTTGCTAGACGCAGACCTCATGCTTGTGTCCTTCCTATTTTACAAGAGATTAACATTTTCATCCTGTTCATCAGCATGCTTTTTACATCAGATGTCACCCACGATTAGATGGTGGAAGAGTGGAACAACCCTTTAAGAGGCAGGCTGGTTGGCACCGCCATCACCAGCATCATTCTCTAAAGCTTGGACAAAGGAGGCCAGTGGAGGCAGCAGGGTCGGCCCTACCATGAGGCCACCTGTGGCGGCAGATGCTGAGGGGTGGGGAGGTGTTGAAGGACACTGCCTGCCCTGGGCCTCTAAACTAGCCTTCTACCCTCAGATGTGGTGGGATGAGGACACTGCTCTGTTACCAGTGTTGAAGTAAGATTCAACTGGCTGTCTAGCTGACTTCTGTACATGGACCTGGGAAGGGGCACCATCTTGTCCTTTACCTCAGGCAACAAAATAGGTTGGGCTGGCCCTGAGCAGCAGCAACAGCCTAATGGAGAGAAAGTCAGCTTGTGTGTTTAACACCGAGACGGTGAGGACAGGAAACCTGTTGGAATTCCATTGATATCTCCTCACTCGTGGTGCTAGCTTGCCGAACCATCCTGTTTTTTAGTTGCAACTGATGGAGAAACTAACAAGGACTCCCTGCCAGCAGGACAGAGGACTTGGTTGCATCCAACGAAGTTATATTCAAAGCAGACCCATTGAAATTAATGGTCCTAAATTAGTCACATGCACTAATTCCAGTGCGTCTACTCAAAGTGGAATTCATATTGGATACAACCCTAATGTCTGCTCAGTCTAGAAAACATGTTCCTTAAGGGGTGCAAACAAAACCTTGGGAGTGACAAATAGCATCTTTCTTAATGAAGGCAGTAAAACAAACAAGGTATGTTTACCAACACTTGGCTTGCTTTGATTCGTCTGTATTGCATGAGCTACCTGAACATTTTAGTGGAGGCAGGATAGAAATATTTTAAATAATAAAAAAAAGAATTCCTGAGTATTAGATATGAATGCATAGACACACGTACTCACTCTACCGAAAATGGTTTTTAACTAAAAAATAGAGGTGGACTTGTGATTTACAGGGTCACATGCCAAGGAAACAGATTTCTAGCAGAGCAACCAAATTTGTAAAAACAGTAGTCAAAGGGGGCAGGGGAAACAACAGAAATTGTGGCTTCCCTAAATTCCCTTATTAGTCTTAGCTGGCTACGGTTTAACAACCCCTATAAGGAAACAAAAAGCAAAGCCCCTTCCCCAAAGCATTCTAGGGATAAAGGTGCTAACATGAGAGTATAGAAAAAGTGACCCTCCCCTTCAGACTGAAGTGGTACAGTCCATTCTCCCATTTCAGGACTGTACCATCCCATTCCACTATGTGCATAGATTTAACACAGGTCCACAAAGTGATTGTATTTTGTACAAGCCCTCAGATAGCCAACAGAAGTCACCCCAACAAACAGGCAGTGTGTTTGTATAATAAGAAAAGGAGGAACAGATTAGATGAGATTTATTATATTTATCCTGCTTTACAGTCCAAAGACACACAAAACAGCCTGTTCCAAATTCAGCTGCCGGCTCTCCAGACTCTAGGATAGAGCAAGCTGCTCTAGCAGCTCACAAAACATGGCAACGTTTTTGCTAAGTCAAGAAATGAGTCACAAACCCTCAACTTAATCCAAGTGCATTGTGACTCACTCAGAATTTTAATTTTTTGTCTGTCTGAGCAAAGGTTTCTATGACAGAATGATTGACTCTAAGCAAATAGATGAGAAATGGCACTACAAAAGCTCTGAGCCATATTTCCACCCACGCCCAGGGCTTCCCTTTCCAAGCTCTTGGAGCCTTACATGCATGCAGTAAAATAAGACAGCACCCAGAAAAAGACTTGAGCAGACACACTCCACCCTCCATTGGCCCCAAGAGGGAGAAATGGGAAGCTGAAAATAATTGAGGGTTTAGGTGAAGTAAACATGCACTTGCAGTGAATGGTCACATTTCCTTTAATGCAGAACCAGGGACACAGGGGTCCTCCAAGTGCCGGACTACAACTCCAAGAATCCCTAACCACTGACCACGTTGCTGGGGCTGAAGGGAGTCGCAGTCCAGCATGACATTCCTACTGTCTTCATTGTCATGAACTCCAGCTTCCCCCCACCACTATTCATTTGCAGTCTCTGACTGAAACTGAAACAAAAGAAATCCACATTCTGGGAAGTGCACATGGAGATTTTGTGCACATCTGCACTGACTGTGGATGGCTGTCACAAAAGTTTGGTTTCCTGTTTCTAGAAGCATTTTGGAGTGATGGCATCACTGATAAAAGCAAACCACAGAAATGGGGAAAGACCCTGGAAGGAAAAGGCAATTCTCTGTTTAGCAGAGGGTAGCTATAATTTTAAGGAACATGTGTGAGGTATCTTCATGTCAAGCAAAGTCAAGATGCGTACGGGTTAATGAAAGGGCATGCACAAAAAGGGCGACTGGGAAAAGGAAGAGCAACAACAATTGGAGGAAGTGGTTGCTTACCCGTCAAGCATCTCAAAGGAGGGTGTGCAAAGCTAAGAGGCTTGGGAAGGGCTCTTCCTGCCACACCAAACAAGAACCTGTGATAACTGAAGCTGTTCTCTGCAGAGTTCACTTCTCCATACACTGCAGGGTTCTTGTGTCTGTTCTATTTGGAGATGGAAGAAGTGACCTCTAATCCCTATTCAGCTATGAGTTCACTGATAGACACATTAAGGAAGCCATTAGCTCAGAGGTTTTCAACCTTTTTGAGTCCATGGCTCCCTTGAGCAACTACATTCTTTCTGTGGCACCCCTGTGGGGCTCAGGAGCCCAGTTATGTCACCCCTTGCCTCCAGAGCTGGCAGCCTCTCACTCTTTTTTGAACACCCTCCCTTGTGGAGTGTTCCCTCAGACTCCTCTCCTTGCAAGTTCTCTGGGCAGCTGCCACCCCTGGTCTCTGAGCTGACACCCCCCCCCCCCGCTCCAAAGAGAGCTGCCTCCTCACACTGCCCCACAGGGGCCTGGGACTTGTCCCAACAGCAAGGGCTGGTATATTGACTAGCTGGGCTCCCTCCCTCACTTGCTTGCTTACTCCAAGGCTGCCTCAGCTCCTGGCAAGCAGCACTCTCTGACCAGTCCTAGAGGCACCATTCTCCTGGGGAGCTTGTAGTCAGGGCTTCTGCAATAAACAGCTGTGCAAGCCTTTGGGAAGCAGAGATGTAAGAGGGCACCAGAGGAAGGAGGGAAGGAAAGAGGGACAGAGGCCAGTGATGCTTGCAGCACCCCTGACCATCATTCAAGGCACCCTAGGGTGCCACGGCACAGTGGTTAAGAACTACTGCATTAGCTCTTTGCTTCAAGTTTTTTCCAACCATACAATGGGAATACTAATGAGCAGCCTCTTTGGGATTCCAATCATGACATACATACAGACTGTGAAGAACTGCACAAAGAAGTTAGTAAGAACCATCAACACCAGCCCATCATTTCTCCAGTGGAAAAAATCCCAATACAATTGTGCAGTGTGTTCTGATCAATTTCTAGGATAATGAACTTTATTACCCTTCTTCTGAACATGTACATTTTTCTAGTTGTTTTAAATCTCCACAGTACTTCACATACATTTTCTCAGCCATTCTTGCAAGTTTGTAAGGTGAGCAAACTAATAGTTGTCATGAAATAAGATGGGGAACTGCAGCTTCCATGGGGAAAAGAGTGCAGGAGCTTGAGGCATCACCCCACCATGATTTAGCCGTGGCTTCTGAACCAAGCCAGTAAGCTGCCTTAGGCCATATTGTGACTTCACAGCTAAAAGTCAGATATGTGAAATCAGATACTTCCCAGATCACACAGGGTTAAGCTATACACTAGATTCAATACGAAGCGTTTTTCTTACACAGAGGTAAGTGTGCAGGCCAGACATGGTTTGCAACAACAGCTCATGGAGGAGCGAAGCTTAATCCTTCCCTCCCCATCCATTCGCAGCTGTTATAAATAGCTTGTAAAAATTGAGTACCCACTGGCACCAACTGGGTTTTATTCTGTCACTGGGTGTGTGTGAATTTCCTCCTGGTGCCCCTGCCATCTGAAATGAGGCAGGAAGAAACCAGGGAATGGGCCTTCTCAGTTAGAACACTCCATTTATGCTATGCTCTCCCTTGGGAGGCTTGCAAAACACCCATTTCAATCTCCTTTCAGTGCCATGTGAAGACCTTTAAAAACAACAATCCAAGCCTTTCAGACAAGTTTCCCCTCCTGGAAATTTATGCTGCAACGACGGCTGTTTTTCTTTTTATGCAGTGTTAATTTTTATAACTTGATTTCACTGTGCTTTGTTGTAATTTTATTGTTATTTGGTTGGGTGCCCTGAGAATATATTATTGAAATGTGGGATATAAATGCAATAACTAAGTACAGCATGTCAAGCTTCTATTCCTGTCTGTATCAATTAAACGCTTCTAGTCCTTATACCAAGGGTTTCACCTTTACTAATCAAAGCAGTTGGAAAACTTTGGTCTCCTTCACATACTCCTTCTGAGATTTTAGGAGCCATTGCCCACAACTTTCAAACCTGTATTTGTAGCTCACTGTTTAAAACAAAAGCTTGGATCCTATGAGACTGAACTTTGCAGTTGTCCTGCCTTGGATACAGGTTGCCCTCTCCCTGAAGTATGAATTGCATATGGCCTCTACCGCACAGGTCTTCACACCGTCCTTTAAAACTCACCTGTTTCCAGTTGCTCTTTCTTAAGAGTATCAGCGCTGCTCATTTCTTTAGATTCCTAAGTGGCTCTAAACTGTTTTCATGAAAAGAAATTGCAGAATGGTTCTTCTATTCTATTGCCTTTTAGACTGCGGTCTTACAATTGTTTTAAGACTGCCTAATGTTCTCAGCGTATCTGACATTTTGTTTGCCTAAGCCAGCTCATGAAGGTTAATTCCCTACAAAGTGGCTGAGGAATACATATATAAAAGCAAACACGCACAGCAGCTATGCTATCTATCCCTTACGTTCTGCGCAACATCATGCATGCTGATTAGTACCATTTAAAAATAAAAATTTAAAATTAAAACTGCAACATGCAGTAAGAGTTGTAAATTCAGGAGACTTCCGGGTTGGCGCCTCCGTCAATGGCAGAATTCCTCTGATCGGGAGGAATTCACTCCGTGGAAATTAGGGTCTGGCCGCCACGGCGAAGGCGGAGACCCACTAAAATCACAGGCGGGAGAAGCCTGTGAACGTGGGATTCGGCTGGCACCTTTTGCGCCTCCCCTACTCGCAGGGAGACCCGGTTTCGGGGATCCGGAGCAATGTGGGGTGAGCTGCGCGGTGCTTCGAATTGATTGCTTTTTTCATGGAGTGAAGCCGCATTGCTGTTGCCGGAGAGCGCTGACTTTTTCCTGTGGACAATTTGATTCTAAACAACTACCCGTGAGTAGAACGGAAAATTGGCACCGAAACGGGGAGGCTCTAAACAGGAAGCCTGCTTTCCCCTTTTGTAAATAGACTGAAGCAAAGATCTTGTAAGCTAAAGTCTTGGAAAGTCCTCAGTAAAGGATTAAACTTCCATCGGCTAAAATCTTTAAACCCCCCTTGGAAGCAGGAGAAGAGGGGGGAAATTTTGGATCGCGTAAGCCTGCAGGAGAGAGGGAAGGAAGTCAAATTACCACCGCTCTGAACCTGGAAACGGGCTGCTAGCAAGACCGACGTTTTGGGAAAGTTCATTGTTGTTGACAGCTAGTTAAATAAGAGAAATACATTGTTTCCATTGTCTCCTTCTGCGTTTAAAAAGGAGTAAAAGTAACTGAAAATTGAAACTAATTTTATTGCTTGAACTGTGCCTAAAAGGATTGATACAAATAGAAATTGTTTCCCTCTAGAGGGAGCCTTTGAAGCTGTTACAGGAGTTGATCTGGGGGGATTCCCAGCTGCAAGATAAAAAATTGTGAGAACCAGGGATTGACCTTGGATTGTTTAAGAATGTCGACAGAAGAAGCCTTAGTGACTGCATTTTGTAAGATAAGTGATTCATTGGAACAGCTCCACAAGAAGATGGACGTGATGACTATTAAAATTGACGATTTGGGTCAAAAAGTGACTAATTTCGGACAAAAAGTGAATATCTATACAGAAACTATTCAGGAATCGACACAGGAATCTATTTTGATATGGCAAACTGTGGAGAACGCGAGGGAGAAAGTTGTTGTTGTTGAACCTAAAGTAATACAAGTGGAGAGGGAGAGAGCCCCAGTCTTACAGAGGCAATTTGATGACTATAAGTTGTTGCCTTCTATGACTGAATTCAGAGAAAGTCAGATTTTGAGGATTGGAGCCCTGCTTGGACTGGAGAAGGAAAGTTGGATAGATCCCCTCATGCAGGGATTTACTGACCTTTGGGACCTGGACCTGGGGTCAGGAGGAGATTGGAGTTGTGGGGATCTTCAGATTTGGAGGAATTTTGAAACACGTCCTGAAATATCTTTTGGATTTTGGTTTTAACTACGGAGATTTGGCTGACCTGTCAAGAAGGAATAAAAACATTGCTAGGTTGGAGCTTCCCCGGGATCTACTCTTCAGCATTAAAGGAAGGAAATTAAGAACAAGATCAGCAGAAGACAAAGTAAAGTGCATGTATAAATATGAAGAAGACACGCAGAAGGGACTTGGAAAAGAGTTAAGAGCCTCGGACAGAAGATCACCAGGTTGATGGACTATATGGAATTGACGGAAATGACTGGCAGAATCCGAGACCAGGGAGAAGAGACGGTGGAAGAAGATTGGAAAAAGTTTAAAGTTTATTTATAGAAATACTGTAAAATTAATGAGTGTTAGAAAAATGTTGGAATGAAATTATATGGCTTTAGTAGAAATGTTATAAGGAGTTAAGCATAAATAAGTATTATAGTATTAATGGAAAATAAGGCTAAAATAAGTTAAGATAATTATAAGACAGAAAATAGAGAAAGATGGAAAGGAATTGCTGAAACAATTAATAGAATTGGAATACAAAAAGGGAGGTGAGAGGAGGTCGAGGAAACAAGGGAATGAAGGATAAGACATTGAAATGGTATGATGTACCGTATGTTTTAAAACTGTTTTTGTTCTGTTTTGTTTAGTTTAATGTGTTGTGTATATTGTAATGCATTGTTCTTTCTTTCTTTCTTTCTTTCTTTCTTTCTTTCTTTCTTTCTTTCTTTCTATCTTTCTTTCTTTCTTTTTCTTCTTTTGTAAGGTTTAAAAGTAATAAATATTATTTTTTTAAAAAAGAGTTGTAAATTCAGGATAGACAGAAGACTGCATTTCCTTGTGCGATCTATAATAAATCCAGTTGAAATCCAGTTGTGGTGATGGCTACTGGTTCAGAGGGCTTTAGAAGGGCATTAGACAAAACCATGGAGGAGAAGGAGGAGGTCTTCAATGCCAGAGTTTGCTGTGGTTGCAACCGTGGGGGAGGGCCATTGATGGAGGACTTCCCAGAGGCATCTGGTTGGCCACCGTGGGAAAGAGGAGAGTGGATTAGAGGGATCTAGATATAAACCAGAAGGCTCTTCTTATGTTCTTACGCCCACCTGACTTCACACAGGCACTGGCGAGGCAGGAATGAACCACATCCCCACAGCAGGGGAGCTGGCTGGGGCTCCCTTGCAGGCAAGACTGGCACCAGCCCTCCCTGCCAAAGAGTCAGTCAGTCAGCAGTTCAAAAGTGCCCCTGCCGAGGCCTCCCCAGCTGCACGGCATCCGCCTGCGTTTATTTCTGGGTTCTCATTATCAGTAAGTAGCAATTTAAAATGGAAAAAACTGTGGGAGTGTGGCGGGGCGGAAACCTTAAAGCGATCAACTCCTAAGACACAAGGAAGAGAGCAGCGCAGCAAGGCAGACGTGCTGCCATGCGGGGAAGATTGCGAGGGAGGCTTCCCTCCTGCCCATAGCGAGAAGCACAGCGTTTGCCACTGCCAAACATCTGGCGCAGGAAGCGCAAGAGATGAAACCGAAGCACTGCTTGAGCTCAGCTAGTGTGGGGGTTGTGGTCAGAAAGCAAACCAAAAGAAGGGCAGAGCAAGGGCCATGTGCACACTTACAAAAGGAAGGAAAAAAATAGTCAAAACTCTGTGACAAGAAAAAATGATTTCTGGGACCGCTACAGATCAGCAAATGTTTACTATCCAGCATCATTTTCTCCACTAGGGATGAGGGGGGCCAGGTAGCATTTTTACAAGAGTCTCTTAGCATGAATTTGATAGCTGGTATTTTAATTTGTGTATTTTATTGGCTGTATTATATGTTGTGTGTTTGTAATCCACTTTGGGCCTGGTAACAATGAAGGGTAGGATAAAAAATTCTTAAAATAAGAACCCGCCCCCTCAAACCTGGATGCCACACTCTGATTGCCCCCAACTTCGGAAGAGAGGGCAATAGCAGGGGCTAGGGACTCCCTTTGCAATAGTATCTTGGCTGGAGAGTTCATCTCCTCAGAAGGATTAGTCAGGGACAAATGCTACTAACATTTAGGCACTGTGTTAATTTTCATTACTGTTCTCTTCCCCACTCAACATACAGTGGTGTAGTAAACCATGTTTGGAGGGCTGTGTTTTGAAGACAGGAAAATGCTTGGACAATGAAATGTAAGGAGTGAGGAATGAAAAGAGCATAAAATGACCAGTTACTGGAGGTGGAATTTTGTCATTTGACAGTCTCTGCAAAGTAGATTGCTCAGTCGGCAGAGCATGAGACTCTTAATCTCAGGGTCATGTGTCTGAGCCCCATATTCGGCAAAAGATGGCTGCATTGCAGGGGGTTGGACTAAATGACCCTTGTAGTCTCTTCTAACTCTACAATTCTATGAAAAAGGGAATGGGCCAGCGGGGATTAGCTGGGTGGGATTGGGTTTAGGAGAAGGCTGGGGATCTGTGACCCTTCGGATATTGTTGGATCTCAACTCCCATCAGCCCCAGCCAGCATGGCCAGAGGTCAGGAATAATGGGAGTTGCTGCATTTCAGCAACATCAGGAGAGCAACAAGTTCTTCACCCCTAGTTTAGGAAGCTTCTAGTTACAACTGCATGTGCAGTAAACCAAAGACTCAGATCAATTGTTTTCCTTGTTCCTCAAATAAATGTTGTTATGCCTGAGTAATTGTCAGTGAAACCCACACTTAAAGAGTTTGAAAACCTACTGCCGATACCTACACCTACACAGTGCTGTTAGCACAGAAAGTGCGGCACAGCTATTTGAAACATTAATTGTGGTGTGTCGGTGTTATTAACACTTGCTCCATGGTCATTTCAACGTTCAATTTTATTACTAATATTATTTTTAAATGTTTTGTTTAAGCTGTCCTGGAGACCTTCCAGTCAAAAGGCAAGATAAAAATGCTGTAAATAAATGAATGAATTTAAGGCACTGAAGCCCCTATTCTCTGTTACCACTAAATGAAAGCTATGTTGTTTAAAACAAGACATTTATAGCATTAACATTATCTCCAGAAATAATGAAGGTCATCCAGTAAGACTTGTGGTTGAATAAGGACTCAAACTTATTCTTCCTTAGTCTAAGTTAAACACCATTACTCCAACTCTTTCCTCTCTGACCCTATCACTACTACCATCACCATGCCTGTATCCAGTCATACCTCTTCCAACCAATCACTGCCTATTTGTGAACACCTCTGGCAGCCTCCCAACTATCCTGCCTAGTACTTAAACAAAACCAGGAATGAGGCCTGGCGAGTATCACCAGCACTCCCACAATACTTCAGATCATGTCAACCTATATATTAGGGATAACTGAGCAAAGGAAGAGGAAGAGAACGTGGCTCACATGTGAGCACCAGGAACATCTTATCTGCTTACAAAACAAAAGAACAAACAAACAAAACAGGAGCTTGAAAGCCGGATTTCACTGCCACTGTCTCTACTATGTGGCCCCAGGCCTACTGACTCACTCCCTAGCAAATACTGGGGTGCAGGATGTGCAGCTTACAAGACACTAGAATCTCCATCCCAAGATTCAGCCAAGAATGAGCAGCTTTGTGCCCTAAATCCAAAAAAGCAGAAATGAGGCATCACTGAAATGCCTCCAGAGCTCTAACTCTATTCCCCTCTAGTTTACTGATTTATAACTTTTAAACAAAAACTTTTTTTTCCCCAACCACAGTAACAAAATTCAAACAGTACCAAAATACTACAGTCCTACAATTAAACAACAGGCCATTCAACAAGAGACAGAGTTAGTAACTCATATGCCACAGAAAACAAGCTTTTGACCTGGCACTCACTTAGCCCGGTGCACTGAAGAGAGAAAGTCACTACTGGCTCACCTGGGTGGTCCCTATCTCCTCTCCAAGCTTTTCCTTCCTTGTTATCCACTGGGATTTACGTAGTTAAGAATGAGCCATGCAGGCAAACATCCCACCTACTGCCTTGTCTCAGGTTCAAAGTTTGTCTAGTATTTAAGTAGTGCTTTAAAAGTTTTCTAAGGTCTTCACATGCATTACTGGAGCAATCCTTAAAAAAATAATCTTATCCAGCTGCCTAGTCAGTTTTATCATATTGCACATTTGAGGGTTGCTGAAAAGCTGTAATTTGCCTGAGGCCATGTCCAGACTTCATGGCAGAGGTGATATTTAAACCAAAGACATTCCTGGCTTACAGTTCAACATTTTCCAGCCTGAAACCCCCTTCCCTAGATTTTCATTTTAGGGATCCCACCACAATGGTTTGGATGTCAGGAAGAAAAGAGAACATATTCTGAGACCATTACCTTTGTATTTCCCTTTCATCTTGAAGCTGGGGTTAATGCATCGCCCACACTGAAGACTGGAGCAAGGCCTTGAGTACCAGTGTTGCTTGCTCTCATGCTTATCCCATGAAATGTGGCAGGGACAAGAGCTCCCAGCCAGCCAGCCAAACAGGGCAGTGTGTCTCCTCCCACACTTCCCTCCTCGCAGCCTGACATCACTGCAGTTCCTGCTGCTCCCAGGGTGAGTCAAAGCCACACAGCCATGGAGAGGCAAGAGAAGGAAGCCCTGCCTCTGGAGGAGGCGGGGAAGAAAGAAGACACATCAGGAAGACAGAGAAGACTGTCTAAGAACTTCCAAGAATGTCAACCGCTGGGCTATTTTTCTCCTTAGCCAAAATATCACAGCCCTGGAACAAGAACAGAAGCCTCCATTCTTTCAGAACCCAAAGCTTCAACATGAGGTCCACTTCAAATTTTTATATATAGTAGTAAATGCTATAGAACTTATGACAAAACCCAGCCCCCCCCCAAGCAGTAGAGCATCTGCTTTGCATGCAGAAGGTTCCAAATTCAGTCCAGGTAGGGCTGGCAAAAACTCCTGCCTGAACATCTAAAGGACTGTCATCACCAATCCATGTATGCTGAGCAAGACGAACCAATGATATGACTCAAGTACAGTGGTACCTCGGTTTACATACACTTCAGGTTACACACTCTGCTAACCCAGAAATAGTGCTTCAGGTTAAGAACTTTGCTTCAGGATAAGAACAGAAATCGGGCTCCGGCAGCGCGGCAGCAGCAGGAGGCCCCATTAGCTAAAGTGGTGCTTCAGGTTAAGAACAGTTTCAGGTTAAGAATGGACCTCCAGAACGAATTAAGTACTTAACCTGAGGTACCACTGTATAAGGCAGCTTTCTATGTTCCTTTATATGACCCCAAGGTGAGTCCAGAAACGCATGCAGCTATGTGGATTTTTCTCTCTCTTTTACACACACACAGGCACACACACCAGTAATACTACCCATTGCACACTACCCAGTTTATTAGGATCAGCTGACATATCCCACTTCATCTATATAAATTTGTAAAAGACAACAGTAACTCTTAATGCCTCCTATCACTTCACTCCCTTGCCAGAGCAGAGAGTTCTCCAATTAGCCTGGCATCCTAGAGGTGAGACTTTGTGTGTTCCCACAACTAACCTGTTCTCTGCTCTGCCCATCCCACCCACCACTTTAGAGTGACCAGATGCAAGGGAATTTACAGATCTACAGCACTGTATTTAATAACTCACTGGATCACCCATGGCAACTAGAGATTCCACACAGGGGAGTGAGTGGGTTGGCAAAGGGGGGGGGGTGGATCTCTCCATTCCTCCTCCCACCAGCCTCCACTTTGCTTCCTCTGAAGCCAGCATGGAAACCAAGTCTGTCTCTCCTCCACCAGCCTGTATAGCAGAAGGCACTTTCTTTAACAAGCCTGTTGAGAAGCTTCCTCTCCTCTGTGGTCATCATGGAAACAACAAGCTACTAATTTCCTTAGCAGGTTAGTAAAAAACACTGCATGCTAATAACTTTTGTGGGCTTATTTACAAGGCTGTTTAAATAGCTACATAAGAGGCGGAATGTTTACAGAGACAGCTTGTCATGTAGGAGTGAGAAAACCACACCTAACCATTTTTCCTCTCTACACAGCTATTGAAGATAAAGGAACTCTGCCTCCTTAGCATCTGGTCACCCTCTTTACCTCTCTTTCCTTCTTTAAGATAAAGCCCCAGTCAGTCACCGCCAAACTCAGGCAGCCCACCAACTGAAGACCAGTACCCCATATCTTTTAAACAAATGAATCTCTGAGCATGTCTAGATTGCCCTAAACACAGTGATTATGTTCTTCATAGCATACACACAACTCTGGTTGTGCAGCAAGTTGTCCATATAAAAAGGGACAGGTCCCAGCCAAATATGAATCTCCACACCTTCCTCTTTGCAAATTAAACCACCAGTTCTGTTTCCTTATGGTCAAGCAAAGCTGCAAAGCCCTAGGCTTTGCTGGAAATGTCACTTAGTGATGCACCCAAGACATGACTATGGGTCAGAACTGAAGGGACACAGTGCCTGTTTGCCTGAGCTTAGCTCCTTCCCTTAATCTCATACACACACCTTCATTTCCACATTCTTCCTTATGGCAGAGAATTAGGTCTGTGATACAAAGAGATGTAATTTTAAATAACAATGCTCTTGGTTGGCCTTAACAATCTGGGCAGGTTATAGTGAAGCAAGGGGAGAGCTGGTCTCTTAGCTATGGTTTCTTAGCACAGCTGTTATGTGAAGATGTCAGAAGACAGCAATGGGGTACCACTAAACCTTACCCAGAACGCAAAGGTAACACCCAAATCCTTTCAAGTAAAAGCTTTTGTCATCCTGTAGAAGGAAAGTTCTCTCCCTGGCTGCCTTCCTGTACTATGGTATGAAATAGCTAATTAAATGGCCACTTTTACTAACAGGCCTTCTGCTTGTATGCAGCACACAGCAATCAACCTAGTGTCCCTCTGCCTCCAGGGGCTGGAAATATATTCTGGTGCTACAAAGTGCCACAAACATCCCTAGTGCAGCTTTTCCACAGCTAGCAGCATGCAAAACCCATTTGAACTCCAGCTAAAGCACAGTCGCCTCTAGCATGCTAAGCCAGCAGGGTTTCTCCCTCCACACATCACCTTAGATACACAAACATCTACCCATGCCCCAAGTTTCCAGATGAGCTGGCACACCTCCACAAACCATGCACAAACCTTTAAGTCTTGAATCCTGCGGAAAGAAAGCCAAGGCCTACACCTTTTCTGTGTGAGTTCAGATTTAATCAAAAGTAGCTTTTCCCAAGGAAATAATCTTGCAAGGTGGAAAGCCCCTCAGAGAGCTCACTGTTGTCCGGAAGTAGCACAGTTAAACTCAAAACAGGCTCCTTTTGAGTTCTTTGAAGGAGTCCCCTCTACTTTCTCTCTCTCTCTCTCTTATTCACTCATGGCGCCATCTGTAGGGTGGCGATCGCATAACGACAACAGCTAGGTATAAGTAAAACTTACAAACAGCATGTTTTTGAGCTCACTAGAACTTTTATTCTTATATTTACAAGAAACCCACATTCCATCCTCCTATCCATCATTGGTCACATATAGTATAAAGAATTATTTAGGTTGGATGCAAGAATGAAAAAAAGAGGACGGGGAAGGAAACATTGTTTTGAGGCGTGATGGAAAAGGCAAAGCTGGCAGTTTGTAGTAATCTTGAGAAGTGGAGGAGGTAGGCAAATAAATAAGATGAAGATTGAATTAGGCTGGACCAGATACCCTCAGCCTGGCACCCTCCAGACATTGCTGGACTCCCAATTCCCATCAGAACCAGCCAGCATGGCTAATGGTCAAAACCTCTGGAGGGAATCAGGTTGGCGAAAGTATGGGCTACACCAGGGTCAGCAGCCTAAGGCCCATGGGCTGGAAGCAGCCTGCAGAGGTCATTTGACTGGCCCACAAGCCACCCCCGAACCGAGCTGCCAGCCTTGTGTGCTGCGCTAAAGTGGCACAGTGCGGCATGGAGACTCACTTCTGCAGTGCCGGAAATTGTGTCTGCATAGACGCAGACGCCAAAAATCAAGGGTGTGCACGCATGATCTGGCCCAGGCAAGATAAACTTTGCTGACCCCTGGGCTACACCATAAAAGGTAAAGGACCCCTGACAGTTAAGTCCAGTCGCAGATGACTCTGGGGTTGCGGCGCTCATCTCGCTTTACAGGCCAAGGGAGCCAGCATTTGTCTGCAGACAGTTTTTTCGGGCCATTCAGTGCAAAACAATTCTCATGTTGCACCAGAGTTTATTAGAACAAAGTAGCAACAACAGCTCTTCCTTTGAAAATAAAAGCCTGCAGATACTATCAAGAGTTGAGCTCTTTAAGGGATGCACTTAAATACAGTGGTACCTCAGGTTAAGTACTTAATTTGTTCCGAAGGTCTGTTCTCAACCTGAAACTGTTCTTAACCTGAAGCACCACTTTAGGTAATGGGGCCTTCTGCTGCCGCCACGCCGCAACACGATTTTGGTTCTCATCCTGAAGCAAAGTTCTTAACCCGAGGTACTATTTCTGGGTTAGCGGAGTCTGTAACCTGAAGCGTATGTAACCCGAGGTACCACTGTACCACCTAACCAATCTGTCCTGATAACTAGCCCCCTTTTGTTAACTTTTTGGTTACAAAGGAGGAGTGCCAGAGAAGTACATGGAGATGGAAACCAGGAGCCCCTCGCCACCTGCCAGATCTCCAGAAAGCATAGCCTGGACCTTGCCTGCTCAATGCATCTAGGGCGAGATTCCCTCCATTCATCAGATTTCAGCAAAAAAGGAAAGGCGTTCCCTCTCTTCCTTGAATCCAGCCCCAATGATAGAATATTCCACTGTGATTCAGCAAAGTCCATCCCACTTCCTGCTTCTGTGCGCCTTCCCTTTAAATAGCCAGACAAATAAGAAACTGGAAAGGTGGTGGTGGTGGTTGTTGTTTTTTAAGGCGCCTTAAGTTTTTGTACCCTCATTTCCTCTGCAGCCTGTGTTAGCCCAGCTTTCTTCCTCCAGTTCCCAAGTAGAGTTCAGTCCTTTCAGTGTGGATCAAGGAGACCCTGATTCTCCTCTACAAAGCCACCCAAATAGTGTATCACCAGACACCTCATTGGCCACAACAAATTCACTCCCAAAGCCCCTTGTGAAATACCAACACACAAACACAGATCCATTTGGCCTCCCATCACAACCACTGGCCCTTTCCAACATCATGCCCTCAACACCCCAAATTTGACCTGTCTGTCTGATGCAGATGACTGGGTGACAACATACCAGTCAGACAGGTATTGCCAGCTTCATGGTAGCACGTGCAGCACTTCTGTATAGGGACAGGTGCTGAACACTTGGAATTCCTGTTCCACAGCGGATGTTGAGCTTAGCCAAGTTCAGGACAGAAATTCCTGAGTGATTACGTATGACCCAATCTGTATTTTGGCATTTGGTAGGATGTGGAACAAGACTCGGTGTGCCAGACCTTGGTAGCTCCCAGACTAGAAACAAAATGTTTGTTAGTATTTCTGTTATGGGTGTGTAAAGAAAGTGAGGGAACAGCTGCTATCTGCTTCCAGTGTCTTCAGGAATGGCAGGAGCTAGCAAACTACCCTTTTGCAAGCTGATAGTTTTTCAGTTCCTAAACGGAAAAGAACTTTACATACATTACACGAGAAGAGCACTTCTCAGCTATAACATGCAACATTTTCTTGGATCAAATCAAACACACCCTCTGAAGCATACTCTTTCTGTGATCATACTAACCGATGGGAGGACAGCCACAGATAGGTCTATTAGCCCTGACAGCTAAATTGAACCTTTATGTTCAGAGGCAGAATACAAATGAACAGCAGTTTCTGGACAGCAAATGGCAGTGGAGGGCTGCTGCCTTCAGCCCTGCTTGTGGGCTTTCCAGAAGCATCAGACGGGCAGCTGTGTAAGACACAATGGTGGTCGCCTGTCTAATCCAGCACGACTCTTCTAATGCACTAAACTAGAATACTAAGAAGGCACGTGCTGGTTGCATCCTGCCTTCCTGACCTTTCCCAAGCCCAAGCATCATCCAGAAGAACATGGAACCTGTAGCATTTCACATATTGTTGGATTCCAACTCTTAACAACTCGAGCCAGCACAGCCAATGACAAGTGATAGTGGAAGCATGGTGCAACAACATCTGGAGGATCAATGTTTTGATATAAAAATGTTGATTCTGCCCCCTTACTATCAGTAGTTTACTGTACTTATTACGGATTTATTATTTATTTATTATTTCCAACAAACCTCTTCGGATTGGGGAAGACTAAATTTTCTTTTTAAGCTAAAATAAATTTAAGGAGCTTTGTTGGGTTCCCTAAAACTCCACTTCTCCCAAAATGGTTCAGCATTTGGGACTCAGTGGTACAGCACATGCTTTGCATCCATCAAGTTCCAGAATTGATCCTTAGAATCTCCAGTTGGGGACTGGCAAGACTCCTGCCTGCCTGGCAGCAGATCTCCAGAACTTAATATAGAAAATACTATGCCATATAGACCAAAAGTGTGAGTCTGTATAAGGAATCTTCCTACGCTTCAGGAATGTGGTTGAACTGAAGGTTGGCAGTAGAGGGCAGTGTAGAGCAAGCCAAGCTGCTACAATCCTTGCAAGAACAAGAACCTGTTACTTCACTCTCCCCACAATGCCTAGGGGCTCCCACAAACCACTGTTTCTAAGAACATGAACTAAGGTGCCCTCTACCTAGATGAATGAAGAGGCCAAAATGGCTTTTTATAATGAGGTGAGCAGGCTGGTAGTTAATAGCTGAGCGGTAACATGGGCTATGTTCTGCCATTATTCTGTGTCTTGCTTACTTGTTTATGGCAAAAATATTGAACTTGAATTTGGAAATTCCATTTTAGCTATCAGAACCAATGCATAGAATTCTCTTTTGCACCTCCAAAATAAGTTGCAGATCAGCTTCAGTAGTGACACATTCCACAGATGGGCCCTCGCACACATATCTAGTTGCACAAAACCCATCTCACTCAGCCCACAGAGGCCATCCAAAAGGTAGCTAAGGCAGTGCTTTTTTTCTATAAAAAGTTTAGGGGTCCTCTCATTCTCCTACTCTACTCATATTGAAATACTGCCCCTCAATGAGGCCAAACTTAGATTCACAATATGTTTAGGGGTATGTGTACGCCTGCATACCCCCAGAAAAAAAGCACTGGGTTAAGGTATCCAGAGGATGGCATATATGAAAGTACAATGAGGGCCATGGATGGACTACTGCTTTTTCTGAATAATATTCAAACTGCAGGCTTTGTCAGGTAATCAACACACTGGCAACGCAGTATCCACACACACCCCAACCTTGAAAAACAGTTATTTAAATCAAAAGCCTTGTTTCCAGTACCTGAAAGACCACAAAAACCATTGTTATACAAGGTTCTGCTTCAGGTTCCTACAGAGCCAAGGCCTAAGCATGTTCGTGCAGATATTAAATCCCCAGGGAATTCAATGGGACTTGCTTCCAATTAAGGATGCTTTGGTTTGCAGGATAAGATTCTGATCTAAGTACCAGTGATAGGCTTAAAGAAGCTGAAAATGAAAGGAGCAATAAAACAAAGATAGAAGAGAAGGCAAACTGGCTTCTTTTTTGAAAGCCTCTTTTTTATACTAGCTGGAGAAAAACAGGAGGGGGGAAGGGGGGACTATCGCAACCAGAACTAATGATGTAAATGTACATTCACATTTACATAATTTATTTTAAGTGCCAGATTTGGGCCTGCCTGCTTCACCTTGGACTAGCAGCTAATTAACCATTTATTCATAAAGCACTTTAAGGTTTTCAGATCTTTTTTTTCTGGCCATCTTTTTTTCCCATCCACAGAAGGCAGCTTTAGATTGAAACAGGCTATGCCATCTCTCTTGGGAGAACACGGTGACAGGCATGCGAGGAAGACAGCATGCACTGAGCTGCGACTAAGGTTAATGGGCTCATGCAGACTTCCCTCCACCCCCATCACTCTTTCAGCTGGAGAAGAAGACCCTTTAAAAGAACTCCAGTGGTTCCCCCGCCCCCAGTTGAAAGGCTGCTCCCTGAAGCATCATTTGATGCTAAAAGCTTTCATTTCATTCGGGATCTCCAATGTGAGTGCAAGAAAGAATTTATTCATGGGTAAAAAAAGAGCCTGGCACACTCTACCTCCTTCCCCATCTGCTTCTGCCCCACCACCCCACAATCTGGGCTGCCTCATATTTAGAGCATTTAATGCCTTCTTACAGAGGAACACAGAGTGTATATGGGAGACAAAGCAACAGTTGAAAGGAACACGCAGAGGGGCAAAGCAGAGAAAGGAAAGAAAGAGTGCAATCCTATCTGTTTGAAAAGATTGGGAGATAATGAAAGAAGAAAATAAATGACTGCTTTATTTCTTACATAGATACCTAGGAAGCCACCTTATACTGAATCTCAGCACTGTCTAAACTGACAGGCAGCAGTGCTCCAGGGTTTCAGGCAGAGGTCTCTCCCAGCCCTACCTGGGAATTGAACATGGGACCCTCTGCATGGAAAGCAGATGCTCTGCCACTGAGCTACAACACTTAACACTCAAACCCACTTGTTCTTCTATGTCTATACTGGGTCCTTCTCTCTTGGCCTAAAACAGCAGCTTCCAGGCTTTGTTATAGAGAAGCATGCAGGTCCTTGGAAGTTGCTTAAGGTTTCTCAATACAAACATAAATGCACATGAGATATCCCCCCCCCCCTGCCCATCCCAGTCATATGTAATCATGTGTCTAGGAGTTATCCTCCACTTAAACAGCTGTTACTCTAGGAGAATTGCTCATGAAGCCACTGATATGTCTTCAACACACAGTCTATCACAGCCGTCACCAACCTGGTGCCCTCCAGTCATTTTGGACTAAAACTCCCATAAGCCCCAGTCAGCACAGGGAGATCTGGAGTCCAAAACATCTGGAGGGCACCAGGTTGGTGAAGGCTTGTTAATCAGAAGTTGAAACTTATATATTTAGTTCTATAGAAAATGTTTCAGGCTGCTTTTCAGCTATACAGACCCTCAAAATGGCTGAAAATAAAACAATAACAACCCTTCATAAAAGAATTCATTGGTAAAACACACATACTGTTCATACTATCAGCAGCTTTATACCATATTAAACATAAACAGTCCTTGTTCTTAAAAGGCTTGGTGGAAAAAATATATTCATAGAACAGCAAGAGGGTCTTGCAAGGGAATTCTACAACGCAAGCCCCCCACCCCACAAAAAAGCTAAATTTTTGGTTGTGGTTAATCTTATTGGGGATGGTGATGGCACCTATAGCAACATCCCTCCTTGTCAACCTTTGTTCACTGTTGCAGAGTGGGGAGCGGGGAGCCACCCTGGGAATGTGTTTTGAGAGCAAGATATATCTCTGGAGAAAGCTGTTCCTGAAAGCCTGTGGCCCTCCAGATGTTACCAGGATCCAACTTCCACCAGCCCCAGCCATATAGCCCATGAAGAGGGAGTCATAGTTGAGGAGAGTCAAGGGTTCCTCAACCCTACCTTATGCCAGACCAATTACAGCAGCAATGGGGGACCAGCAGCTTTAATTTGGCTAGAAGCAAAATGATAAACCCATAAGTTGAGAAGAGAATTGGTGAAATGAACTGGAAGCGAATAGCCCTTGACATAAGCAGGGTCCACTGACAGGTAAGCTGCTGTATGGGAGGGCTGGGTGGGCTTCAGGCTTTCAATTTGCTTTTTTAAACACACACCCACACACCCTGGGAAGAGCCACCAATTGGAGACAGTTGCAAAATATACACATTTCAAGTTAAGGACGCCTCTCAGCGCATCCCAAGCCCAATAATTCGTTCACAGCATGAGAACTGAGCTCACAGTGCTTTCACACTAAACATTCACCCCTGCTTAAAGTTTCTTCTTTTCATCAGCCTTCCTGATGAAAAGTTGGTGGTGAAGCCTCTCTGCTGTTGCTCTGGTTAGACTACTGGGTGTCAGAAAACAGTGCCAATCTACTATTAATGGCTCTCAGATCTACCAGCAAAGCTGGCTCTACCCTGCAACATAGGGCAAGGACACTTCAGGCTACAGATATCACCCCCCTCTCAAGGTTAAAGAGGTCCTTTGCCCTCTCAAATACCAAGGGACTGCAGGAACTCTTATCAATACCACACGTCTCAGGGGAAAGGCTCTTCCTTCTTCCTGATGCAAACCAGCTCATTTGTTCTCATTAAATTTTAACAAGAACAGAGCTCTAGAGACAGAGGCAGTGTATGTGGTGCTCTCCATATGCTTGTAGTTCTTCAACTACATCTGGGCAGCCACAGGTCCCCCACCCCTGTAGTATAGGTTTGCTACCAGAAGACTATTCAGTGCATCTTCCTGTTTTTTATCTGCAAGGGTCCCCTGGTAATATATTCAGATTAAAAGCCCCACACCATTCTCTGTTCAAAGTTAGAAGACTAGACACAATACTGTGATACAAAATTCACCCATGCCCTGCATCTAATTTGCGGCACAAACACAATGCTGTTATCCCCACCTGCACACCACTTCCACTTCTAAGGCTTGGTGTCCCTATTCATTTCCCCCAGAATGCTACCTTGTCTTTCTTTTAGAAGCAATCAGTATTCTCGCAGCCCTGCTGCTTCCTTTCCAATCCAAAACAGGCAAAAAGGAAGACAGGTAAGAAGCAGGGAGGTTTCCAATACACTCGGAATTTCTCTCTCTGGTTTTGTTGCCACAGGTCATTTTTGAGCCAAGTGCTATTCACAGAATTTGTACGCAATGAGTATCCACAACAGAGAGAATTGTGGGAAAGGGGATTACCTTCTAGGGTTCACTCCCATCCCTAGCCAGTAGCACCATCTTGGAATCGATGCAGTGAGAAACGGTTGAAAGAACTGGATATGATCAGCCTAAGTTATAATAAGTTAAGGAAAGACATGATTGGGATCTTCAAAGATCTGAAGAGCTGTAACACAGAAAATGAAGCACTCATTCTCTCTTGCTCCAGAAGGCCAGGCCTTGAAACAAAAGCTGGGAACAGAGGGAAGCAGATTTCAGCTAAGCCTTGGGAGAGGCATACCAATGATATGAGCTTTCTGATAGTGGAACAGACTGCCTCAGGAAATGGTGATCTTTCCTTTTCTGGGGGCCTTTTAAGCAGCAACTGGATAGCCATCTGTCAGGGACTTTGCAGTAGTTTCACCCTGAGTTGCAGATTCTGAACTGAGGAGGGAGGTGGACTAGATGTTCTCCAAGACAGCTTCAAACTCTTGTGACTCTTATCTCAATTTCCTTGTGCAGATCTCATCCAATGAGCAGGTCTATAGACTGCTCTGCACATGGATGCACTCAAAACATTCTGTGCTCTTTATTTCATGCATTCACAGGATCTCTAGGACAAAGCTGGGTAAGCCCGTGAGTAAAATGTGGCTTACCAGGGCTCCCAATTTGGCTTGTGAGGTCATTTCCCCTAAGACATGCTCACCACCCCACACTTGACATCAGAAATGAAGCAGGCACTCATGTGGCAACAACTAAATGTTTGGGAGCTTAATGCAAGCTCCCAATTCTTCATTTCAGCTAGAGCAAGGTGAGCTCCCACTGCCAATCAGCTGATGGGAGATGAAAGCAATTTCCATTTTGCAAACAGCCCTGCAGTACTCCTTGGTTTTTGGAAGTTCAAAAAACAGTGCAGGGCTGTTTGCAAAAGGGCTTTCATACAGTCAACACAATGAACCTTGGAGCCCCAACAACTGGGCTTCAAAGCACAGTGTCACCAAACATCATAGAGATACCAAGGTGACTGATTGATTGGTTGATTGATTGACAGAGAGACAGTTCCACTCACCTGTCAAATCTGGCCTGCTAAGGGTTGGAGAAGATCAGGATCTAGGCCAGAAAAGATTCCCCACCCCTGCTCTGAGCTCCACCAGTGACACCGTACACTACAAAATGGCATCTATCCTGATGTGTTCCCTGCACCATGGCGTCTCTGCTCCTTTCACCAGCAACTGAAACCAACTTTTGTAGCTCTAAAGTCCTGCAAGGCCCTCAGGCTGTACTATAGCAGGTGGGCATTAAGCATGGAAGCTCAATGGCCTCTGCACGCTGCCAAACACTGATTAACATTGGCCTTGCCAAGAGCAAGATGCTTGCCAAAGGAGCTGGGGACAATGGGACTGTGCGAGCCAGACTGCCGCTGCTGCAGTGGAAAGAACATGAAGCAGAAACAAGTTAAATTTATTGCTGCCGGTGGCTGTGATGGAAGGTTCTTCAGACCACTACCAAGAAAACAGGCATCAGATTATGTTGCAATAAAATATATGGGCAAGTGATGCCCATGATGCAAATAAGAATGCCTTACTCATTTACTGTTGGTAGGAAACGAGCAAATAAAGGAAATGCGTATTCTTTCTGCAGCAAAACCATTCCAGCATCTGTCTGGCACTCAGGGAAATAATAAAGGTAGACAGAAGGAAAAATTCAAAATCCAGAATTTAAAGTCTTATAAATTATCTGAATAGCCTCCATCCTTAAATTATGGTACTCATCAAGAAACTGATCCTTAAAACTGCAACTCATTGCTGCACCTCAACACCAGCACAAGCTAGTAGCAGCTGAGAATGTGAACCAAGATGCCCCTACGTTGTGGCTCATCTTAACCATGAAATCACCAACTGATCACAAGAGAAGGCATATTTTCTCATCCTCAAACATCCAAACCCCCCCCCCCCCCCAATACTGATTTATCAACAATGACCTACCTTACCGGATCGGATGGCCTTGGACTGTTGGTTGCCATCTGTCAACCCTACCTATTTCATCTGGTTGTTGTAATGATAAAAAGTACACACACACCCTTGAGCTCCACTGTGGAAGGGTGAGATAAAAAAGTAACTAATAAATATACACATACAAATTACATCATTCTCTAGAGATGTGGCTGTTTACCTTGAATGAACCAACAGACACACACTATTCCCTTTCCTTGTTAAATAGTCCCCCCGCTCTTGTAGTCTTAAAGCAGAGATGAGGAACCTGTGGCCCTCCAGATATTGCTGGACTACAGTTCCCATCAGCCCTAGCCAGACTGGTCAGTGGTTGGGGTGATGCGAGGCAGAGTCCAACAACAGAGGACACCAACCCCGATATTCCGCTGCAGTCTTGCAGCAGAGAGCAGAGGCAGCTTCCCAAGGGCACATTTTTAGAGCAGTCTTGCTGGGAGCAAACTCGAAGCAGAGGTCAAAAGCGGTTAGGAAGCTATTTCTGGCTTTAACCTGGACTTGGTCCATTGAGAGCTGCAGTGCAGCATGCCCATCCTGCAGTACTTTTCGTCTGGGCATTGCCAGCCTGACCTGTCAGCAGCGCAAGGGACAGATCCCAACAAGACTATTACAAGCAGCAAATCCATCACAAGTTCATATAGAACAGCTGAAGTCACTAGAAACACAATTCTACTGCAGCACAGCAGTGACAAGGGAAGGCAGAAGTTGAGTTTCAAGAAAGCATCACGTTGAAGTAACTGCATCCCATCTGCTGAAGACTTATATCAGTGACTTGGCACTAGGAGTGGACAGATCAGTCCATTTCTGGCCTGTACAAACTTCGTGCATGTTGTTTCCATATAGATGTTTTTTACCAGTTCCATACCAATTATTCTAAATATATTTTACCCTAGTATAACTCTTTTTGGTCCATTTTTGTGCTGAGACCTCTACTGCAAATCTCAGAAAAGGGTTGTATCCAACATTAGTCCTACTGGTTGCATACCCACTGAAATTAATTAACTTAGATATATTAATTTCAGTGGGTCTACTCCCAGTTTAACTTGGCTGAATGCAACCCCAGATGTGAAATCTGAAGGATAATTACATTTCGATCTGTGTGTTGGTCTGGGAGGCGTGAATTAGGTCAGTTTGCTTAAAAATGCAGACTGCACAAAATTCTTCTCCATCCCTCCTTGGAACTTACGAAGTGTACAGCACAAGAGAGATGCTCCCATGGAGAACTGGGCAAAAAAAGACCACTACAAAACACAGACTCGGGGATCTCATAAATGCTAAGACACCACAAAACCTGACCTAAGCAAGGAGTTTTATTCCTACACCTACACATAAACAAGCACAGATATATACAGAGACCACGTGTTCCTGAATTGCTCTCTTCTTCGCCCACCTCTCAACTCCAGCCCAGCCCACAAGCAGCTTTGCAGCAATTATTTCAGCTAATAAACTGTCATTTGGCAGAATCCACGTGGCTTTTCTGCATAATCAACCAGCACAGGCATTGTTTGCTGTTGAGGGCTCAGGAAACGACTGCAGTCTAATTATTCTACAGACCTCCCATTAAGGGGAGGAGGGAGAACTTGCAAGATTAATAGGATATTTTAAAAAAAAGCCTTCAAGAAGCCAAGAGACAGAACAGATGGCCTCCTCCATTAAAAACAATATACTGTAGTTTCAACTATACAGCCTTGGTCTCTGTTCAATCAAATAGGTTCCCAAAAATTGCATTAAACATCTGTTGATCGCATTGGTTCTGGTTATTAAACTCTACAATATACCCGTTGTCCAAACTGCAATTATCCAAATGGCATGGTGGTCTGAAATAGCTGTATGTTCCCACACCTGTTGATGTAATCCAAAGTAAATAACCACAGTTGCATTCATACAGACTTTTGCTAATCCAATCCCATCAATGGGGTTAATAATGATAAATAAAATAAAAATAAATAAATCAAGATTTTGCACACATTTATCAGCAAAAGGATTCACCTTTTTCTCCTTTCTACACATTAGGCCGTGTTTGACCAGTTCCACCCAGGCTGGGCCAGGAGCGGAGATGCTTTACCATACAAAATAAATAAATCCCTGTTCTTAAGAAGCTGTCATGTCAGAGAAGTGGCTTACACTAGGAATGCTTTCCCTCAAATCTAGTTTACTATATGGAGGGCTTGTTTTGTGAACTACTTATCAGGGAGAAAGCTTCTAATGCAGCCTTCTCCCTGACATGCTACATTTCTAAGGGCAAGGATTTATTTGTTTGTTTGTTTGTTTTGAGGAACGCGGAATCCTATGAGTCACAATCTGAAGTAAAACCGCCCAGATGCTGAGCTACAACCCACATCAGTAAGAACTAGGAGCTTTCTTCCTTTCCTTTTTCCTTCATTTTCTCGCAACACAATCTGCGTTAACAACCCTTCTTCGTATCTAGCTTGGCACCTTACTCCCACAGCACAGAAAATCAGATGTGGGAATCAAGTTATCTTGCTGTGAAAAAAGATACATGCTTTTGTTTTATTGCTTGAATTATTTAAATTTAGTTTTATTGGTAATTTATTATTATTGTAAAGCACTGTAATTTTGTGTTAACACTTTTTTAAAAAAGGGGGAGAATCAACACATTTTATAAAGGAATAAACAAATAAAAGCCACCCTTTTCACAACTAAAAGTGACATGACTGTATTATAAGATTTGGAATTTCTTACGTCTTTTAATCCTCACCCAGCTAAGGGGCTGTCACATGGAGGATGGCAAGCTTGTTTTCTTTTGCTCTGAAGGCTAGGACCCAAACCAATGGATTCAAGTTACAAAGAAAGGAGGTGCTGACTAAACATCAGAAAGTATTTTCTGACAGTAAGAGCAGTTCAGCAGTGGAACTCTCCTTCACTGGAGGTTTTCAAGCAGAGGCTGGAGGACCATTTTTCATGGATGTTTTAGTTGAGATTCCTGCATTGCCGGGGGTTGGACTAGATGACCCTTGGGGTCCCTTCCCACTATACATTTCTATGATTCTACGAACACAGAGTAGCTAAGAGAATGCTAAGCTTACAATCAACAGACTTAAACAAAGGAAGAGGGGTGATAAAATCCAAGAGTGCTATAAAATACAATGTGAATCATAAACCTGGCACATTGAAATAATATATGGACGACACCAGTGAAATTTCTGTAATATTTTCAGAGCAAAGCTCTGCCCAGTGAGTGTTTTTCTTCCTCTCAAAAAGATTTTTGGCAGAAAATGAAAGAACAATTGCTTGCCGCTGAAGAGGCTGAGGTCAGATGGTAAGGATTATAAATACAGCGGCTGGCAGGCTGACAGCTCTCCACAGGTGAATATGTTGGTGACTTTGCCATAAGCTTTGCCATATCGATGACTACTAAACCAGACAGGTTTGGCATTCTCTACTTGAATTCATTAGCTCGTGGCTTTAATCACAGGTTCAACACAAAAAAACAACAATCCTAAAATGTAGGCCTTTGACCCTGTGCCTGAGTTATTTTCAAAGCCACGATTTGCTTGGCAAAATAACCTGTCCCATTTGACCCAGGTTTACATCACATACAAATGTCACAATCTTCTAACTCCAGATCAATTAAGCCACAGAAACTACCACACCCTGATAATGTATTAAGGCCTGATCTATACCGGGAATCTTAAGGCTGTAAGGAGAACTATACTACTTCAGACTGCAACTGGGCAGTAAAAACAATTCTGAACTGCCATTTAAAAACAGCCACCACCCTATCTTCCCTGTTGTGGTACTTTTCTGTTTGCTAAGAACTTTTCACATTTTATCCCCATCATGTCTAAAGTGACAAATTCTAGTCTACCATGTTACACAAGAAGAAACAGGATGCAACAGAATGTAGGGCTTGGACAGCAAATCCCCCACCAGCCACAAAACCCACCACAGAACGGCCCTTGGGCAAATTACCATCACATCCCTTAAGACTGTTGACAAAACAGAATAAATCCATGTGTGGTGCCCTGAATCCATTACCCTAGAGGAAGAAAGAAAATGTGATTTTAATAAATATTAACAAGCCATCACATGGGTCTGAATCCCCATATCACCAATAAGTCTACTAGAGAAACAGAACTTTTCTCTTTCCAGAGTTCAACCACTATGGCAGCAAGCAAAAATTAGGAGGCTGAAGGATGCCAAGGCAAAAACCAGTCTGCTTCTAAGGATCTTGAAGATGTGCTCTTAGCGAAGCAGAAAGAGAAATCTGGGTTCTTCTGCCTTCCAGAGACACCCCTCAACCCTACAGCAAAGCAAGCAAATAGAAATTCAAGCTTATACCCATGGCTGGCAGGACCATAACAAAGCTCTCCACCCATCACTAGTCAAGAGCGATAACTGGTTTTGGTAGCTGCTTCCTCCAAGTACCACAACCTTTGCGCTCTATCCTGCGACTGCGACTGAGGTAATGTATCTAGTGAGCGGTTGCATCTCAGCCAGCCCAGTTACAAGCTAAACACATACCACTCACCAAATATAAAGTGCTGGGGGGGGGCACTCGGCTATCCCAGAGCTGTCTGCCTTGTCTTTAAGTTTCACCTGTCAAAATGTTTGCGGAGCCCCTGGAGACTTACATGTCCAGGTGCGCAGGCAGATCAGGCAGGGAGAGAAAGCGTGTCCGGCTCTTGTCGCGTTTCCTTTGTTCCACTCCCATGGACAGAGCGAAAACACTGAAGTCTTAAAGGCACTCGCTCTGAAGCACCCACCCCCTCCTGCCTTTGCCATGGAAACCGTCTGAAGCCATGTGATTGAGACAGGAAACCAAGGGGAAGCGCCTCCTTCCCACACCCCTCCTCACCCACACGGGAAGGAGACAGGAGACTGCTGCCATGCTGAGTAAGATATAACAAGGGGAGGCTGCGTTAAGGCAGGTCCCCCATCTCTCTCACACACAAGATTCCAGACCAATTCTGGGCAATCTGTTTAAAGGCAAAGCTCACTACCTTCCTTTTGAGTCTGGCATCTCTTTGCCATGGGATCAGATCTCTTCAACTTGGAAGAACAGTGTGGAGAAATGTTGGCATAATGCAGAACAAGAGTTTGCTTAACACTAGCGGGGCCGCTTACTTTTGGAAGATCTATTGGGCAGGTTTTCCTTCAGCTCAGAGTCTGGTTGAATTCCATATTTGCGGCCAGGAAAGAATTGAAGCTCTGTCTCAAACTGGCTAGGAACCTAAGGTTTGGGTTTGGGCTTGTTTTGTGTACACATGGGTTTTCTTTTGGCATCCCACTACAGTATGTGGCTTGGGTCACTTCCTTAAAGCTCAACAGATATATTTGTTTTGTTGGCATATTTCTGAAGTGCACCTCTTCTCCGTTTATGTCATATTGTCACTTTGTTTAATGCGTGGGTGTCCTTTCTTTTGGACAGGGGATTGAGCTATATGGACCTTCCAGCTTTTATTTTTAACTGGGGGGGGGGGGAGATATTCTCCACAGCATCTTATGAAAGGGGTAGGAACTTGGAGCATTTTGTTTTGCAGCCTCACTAAGTTATCTGGTCTAGCGGTTCCTGGGTATGCATTAAGGAGAACGCAGGAGCTGTAACTCAGTGGTAAAGAAAGTTTGCATGGATAAAATTCCCAAGTTCAATTCCCGGTGTCTCCAGTTAAAATGATCAGGTGGTTGGTAACAAAATGGACCTCTGCCCAGGACCCTGGAGAACCACTGCCAGAGTAATGATGAGATGGACCAATAATTCGGCTCAATGAATTTATGCCCTTCATCTTGGGGGACATGCAGAGATTGGATATGCACAGCTATCAACAATGGACCCATTTAGAAGAACAACAGCAAACACATCACAGAGGCTTGCAATTCTATAGTTGTGCAGTCCAGCTTTGCTGATACAGGAAGGAAGGATGGTAGAAGGAGGGTGGGTTTGGGTTCCTTCTAAGGCTACCCACAATGTCTCCCTTGGCTCAGGAACCAGGAAGCCACTTGCACCTTGTCTACTAGGCTTACTGAAGTTTAAATTTACCACTTGGCTGGCTGAGGACTTCCCTGTATGTAGCTCAGATTCAGTTTCAATGCCAGGCAACAGGACAGTTTTAAATGCATGTATGGAAATGGAAAATTTGACCCGTTTTGTCCTTTTATTCAGAACAGACCAAAAGTGCCAAACGTGGGACTACAACCAAAGACATTTCACATTCCATTGGTTACACCCCAGTATTTCCTTTGATCCAGCTGGGTGATTCTAATCCTTAGGAAGCTTTAGAATTGCAGTCCCTGGCAGAGGCTTTCACAGCAGCCGAAAATAAGGAAGGACCAAGCAGAAGGCGACTCAGCAGTCACATCCCCAACCCCCAATCTGAGTAATCCATTGGCTCATCCTCTTGCACGACTAAGAGCAACAACACTCTGGAGCAGCCTAGAGGAGATCGGGGAAGCAGCATGGCTAAGGTCCAAGACCTCCTTCCCAGTTATGCCATGAGTCACTATGACCTGTCCATTCTCTCCCTCTTCTCTGCCAAGCAGTGCCTGCGACTCCCCTGTGCCTCAAGGTGCTTCTGCACTACCTCCCCCCCTCTGGAATTGTGTCATTACGAAAGAGTCCAGACAAAATGGCTGCCAAATGTCATATTCCAGCATCTTAAGAAATAAAGGACAATTTTTCTGACCTTCAAATTCAACACAATTAGAGGGCTAGCTTTTCACTTGTGTGGACTGGCAAACATCTGGAATGAGAAATGGCCTGCCAGGCAGCTGGCAATGTGGCTAGTGCATTGCTTCACTTGCAATCATTACTTTTTTAGCACATGTGGATCCCTTTTTAATAAAATAAAATAAAATTCTGCATATCAGGTGTTCAAAAGGATTATGGAACTACATTCAGCCTCCCTATCTCCCCAACCTCTTTCCCACTAAGATGCTCATCAGCAGTATCTTAACTATCTTTGTATGTTTCAATTCCACCATTACATGTTCTGAAAGACAGTCCCTGTAAACAGTATCACTTTTCAACTGCCGGTACTGGCTTGATCTTCTTCTTCTTTTCAATTCCTTTCTTCCCGAGAGTGCACATGCATTAATAAAAAGGTCAAAACAAAATGAATGAATGTTCCAACTTTTCACTTGGAATTTTACAAATATCCTGGCAATCAAGTGCCGCAGCTGACCCAGGCAACTTTACCATAGTGAAACATGCAAAGCTGACTACATATACACCAAGTGATAACGAAGTTGGAAACTGGGAATTGTGAAGTCCAAGTGGAAGCCTTCTTAGTGTTATTTCCAGGCTTCACAGCTTTGGGCCTAAGCTGGGGAAAGACCACTGCAAATTTAAGAAGCATAAATGAAAGAAATTCTGGATATCCGTGGAACTGTTGACCAGATGACTCTAGGGCACTGCTATATGCAGGCTCCAGCAGGGAAGAACCAGTTTACACAAGTACTTCTATGGCCCATTACAAAATTTCTGAGTTCAGTGTGAGGCAGCCTGACTCCTATTTCCAATGAAATGTACTCTGGAATGGAATAATGCTATGGAAAGCCAGCTTTTCTGTGTATCACACTTCACTACCATTTCAAGGGTGCCCAGTTAAGATCAGAGTCAACAGGAACAACTGTAAAAAGCAAACGCTTTTCAGTTATGAACTCAGGCTTTCTCTTCTGTAGATTTTGGCAACAGGCAGCCTCTGAGTGACTCCTGCATGGCTGTGTAGCGGCAAAGTCACTTTAAAACTAGAACCTGTTCCTAGCCATTCTCAGCCAATGAACAGAAGGTAACTAGAAGGCAAAAGAGTTTTCAGCATTTATGCTTCCCCTTCTCTCGCTTGTGCACATTCTGGAAGGAAGAGGTCATGCAAACTGGGGGCAGGGGAGGAAAGAGGAAGTCTGAAAACTGAGGTAGTCATGCGGGGGGGGGGGGGACTCGCCACCTGTTTATAAACATAAACAGATATGCCATGTGCAAATATCAGGAAAATTAAATTCTCCTTCTGATATAGGCAACAGCATTCTTTTAAGTGATACACAACGTGGAGAAATACCCTGAATAAACTTCCAAAATAATTCATTACACTTTTGAAAATAGGCTTGGGAAATGTGTAGACCAAGCAAAACACAGCATTTGTGCAGTACGTGTATTTACCTTATTCAGAATACTAAATTTAAGTAGTGACCATCTTTACAAATCAATGGAGATGTTGCTATTAACCTATTTAAATTTAATTTAATAATCTGACAAGTATCTGCAGGAACATAGATCGCTAAATACATTAGAATCTTTGGGACCAGCAAAAACACCAGTTAGCATAGAAAGCAGGCAATTAATTGCCCACTGGCATTAATTCGTATTTTAACCTTTTTCTCGTATATCCAGAAATTCTACTAAATTTTATCAGTTAATCTCATTAATTCCAAAATGGATGGGTACATACTAACAAATAGTAGCAAATCATCTGAATACAAACCTAATTTAAATTCCACTTGCTCATGCACAAAACCATAGATCTTCCTGTTCTGTCTAACTGCACGTGCCAACATTTCCAAAACATAGCTTAAATATCAGTGGAGGAAGAGGGCAGTTTATCTTGTACACCTTTCTCTATTATCAAACAAATCTGAAAGGATTCCATTTACCCTTACTTGCAATTTAGAAGAGTAGCACAATATTTGAATCCACTTTATAACATCATGAGGAAATTCAAAATTTTCCGAAGCAACATAAATGGTGTCTTATTTATGGCCCATCAGCTTTGAGTATTCAGCATCCCCTTAACAGCTGGAAATAATAAATAAGGTAAAAGGTAAAGGTACCCCTGCCCGTACGGGCCAGTCTTGACAGACTCTGGGGTTGTGCGCCCATCTCACTCAAGAGGCCGGGGGCCAGCGCTGTCCGGAGACACTTCCGGGTCACGTGGCCAGCGTGACAAAGCTGTATCTGGCAAACCAGCGCAGCACACGGAAACGCCGTTTACCTTCCCGCCGGTAAGCGGTCCCTATTTATCTACTTGCACCCGGGGGTGCTTTCGAACTGCTAGGTTGGCAGGCGCTGGGACCGAGCAGCGGGAGCGCACCCCGCTGCGGGGATTCGAACCGCCAACCTTTCGATCGGCAAGCCCTAGGCGCTGAGGCTTTTACCCAAATACCAAACCAGTTGCTACTGTTTATAAATGTTTATTTGAAGTGTATAAAGTAGAAGATCAGAAACTTATGGAACAATGGAACCATGAATTAGAGTGTGCCATGCAAGCTAAACAATGGAAAATTGCTTTAGAATCTATACAGAATGTTTCTTTAGATTTAAAACTGAGATTGAGTCAACCAAAAAATTGCATTTTGGGTATACTAGACTCCACATCAGATAGATGCTGGAGGTGCAATGTTGGAAATGCCTCACTGAGACATATGATGTGGACTTGTCCAGTGATACATCCTTCTTGGTTTGAAGTTGCTGTTCATATTAAACGTGTACTGGAGAAATCATTCATATTTGTGTGTGTTCATGTACTTTTAAATTATATTCCTGTACATGAAGACTAAAAGCAGGACAACAGAAACAGACTTTATTGGTGCTTGTGGTTGCTAAGAGACTTACACTTCATATTTATCTTCGAAGGATAAATATTCACCATCTATTTTGCAATTGTTTGAAGGCCTTAATGGCCTTGCTACATTTGAATCTACTTTCTATAAACACCAACTTTGTTTGGGTACATACTCAGACATTTGGAGGGCATATATCATTATGTATGTGTAAATTCAGATGGATGTACTGATGTTTATTGTTCTGTGAAAGTGAGCTGACGATTTTGCTTTTCTTACTGCTCTCTTTGTGTTCTTTTCTCCTTTAATAAATTCGCAAAAATAACAGTTATATATGTGTGTATATAAAAAGGCACTAAAGCTGAGCAATGAGAAGCAGAATGTAATTATTATAACATACCTCTCATGTGAGCAGGAACAACATTAATTTCTCCCTGTCTTTGAAACATAAGCAAAGTTAAATGTAAAGCTTGAGCAGTCTGCTGCCCAATTTTTTGCTGAACATATTTCTGGAGGCGGTTGTGGTGTACCCACTGTTCCTGCGCTATAAATTATAGCAGCTGGAGTCTGTGGGCATCAGTACAGCATTGCTAAATCTACTCCCTTCTGTGCAATTAGCAGTTCCCCTTAAAGTCTGAGGACATTTATAGGACTTAGGAACAGAGATAATGTGCTCAACACTGCACATGGCACAAAGGAAGACGCAACTTTTGTTAAGGTGTGGCTTAATCATCTTTTCCCACGTGACAACAAATTGGGGGCAGAGGGAGAGAAAGCGAGCAGCTGAGTATAATAGCATCTGCTTTGCAAGTTGAAGAACCAGCAGTCGATTCCTGGCATCACCAGTTAAAAGGATCAGGTTGCAGGGGATGGGGAAAGACCCTATTGGAGACCCTGTAGAACTGTTGCCAGTTAGAGTACACTATTAGGAAGCTGCCTTCTACTGAGTCTCATTGTCAGGGAACTGCCATCAGTACGGGAGGGGGAGAGCAAAAGCCAGAGGGATTCCAGAGAGCGTCCAGGGATCGGGAGGAGCAGCCCATCTTCTGGGGAAGAGAATCAGCGTAGCACCAGTGGAGGAGGGGGGCAGCTGGGGGAAGTGGCGAGGCGGTCTCATGTCTCCTTGCCTGGGACCAGCGGGGAGAGTAGGGGTCCTCCGTTGCCCACGCCCTCCCTGCGCAGAAGGCTTCCGCGCAGAGAGGGTAGGCGGAGACTAGGCGTCAAAGAACTTCTTTGCTGGAAGAAGTTTAAGAAACGCCCACTCACGGATTCTGCCAGCGATTGAGTCAGCCACGGGTGAGTGGCTGTCCGGACAGAAAGAGGTTCACTTTGGCAACCCAGCCAGGTGTTTGCACCCAGCTGGGGGGATAGGTACCTGCTTATGCACGAGCAACCCCTAGAACCATTACACTCATCATTGGTACATCTAATTCAGTACTGTCAACACTGATGGGCAGCATCTCTCTGGGGTTTCAGACAGATCTCTCCCAGCCCTACCTGAAGCTGCTGAGGAGGATTAAACCTGAAACTTCTGCATGCAAGGCTTGACCACTCAGTTATGGCCCTTCCCAAACTGGCTAGAGCAGAGTGGAAAATACTGAATGAAATGGACAAATAACTTAACTTTGTATAAGGGAGCTTCCAGTGTTCCTTAGACATGTAAAGAACACCATTCTGCCATCATTAACTTTAGGCAGGTAAGAGTCTGCAAATATTCTCTTACTCTCACCAGGACAGGCAAAATTTCAACTAGGAAAAAGGTGTGACCTGCTGGATGCTGTGCCAGCTCACCTTGTATAAAGATCCTACTTCGACAAAGCTACAGTTAGCTTAACCTTGAGCAGCCTAGATATTTATAATTAAAGGCCATATGATGCAAATTAAAAGACTAAATTATGCAAATGCATGCTTTTCCTAATTGTACAGTTCTGTAAAGCAGCCAGAATTAATAGAATTTGTGAATCGTGTTTACACAAGTGTTGAACTGAAACAGCACAAACAGAAAAATTATTATAAAGTGAAGATTTGCATTCATGTTTTTACAAGATCCAGTCACTCACACTTTTAAGACATCCTATGCACTGAAGCATAGAAAATTATCTGCCAACAAAACTACAATTCTCTAGTAAGAAAACCAAATTCAGTACTTCAGCAAATCAGCACAACACATACTTGGCCTGCATATCCTTGCTCTGTACATATTACAGTGGAACCTGCCATTTTAATTTTTCTTTTTATCAAGGTACACCACCACTGTCAACCCCAAAGAGTAATGTTTTGAGAAGAGGAAAGCTTTGAGTGGTTATGTAATACATAAAAGTACACAGCCACCTTGTACTGAGTCGGATCACTGACCATTCCAGCCCAGTAACATCTACAGTACTCTGAACAGTAGCAGTTTTCCATGGGAACATAGGGAGCTTTCACCAAATCAGACCATTGGTTCATCTAGCTCAGTATTTTCCGCACTGGGCAGCAGTGACTCTCCAGGGTTTCAGACACTGGACATTCCCAAGCTCTGCCTGGAGATGCCAGAGATTGAAGCTGTGACCTTCTGCATGCAAAGCAGATGCTCTTCCACTAAGATGGGGAAACGCATCAGCTTTGCATGCAGAAGGTTCCCGTTCAACCCCCGGCATCTCCAGGTCAGGCTGACAGACTCCGTTATGAAACTCAGGAGATATGCTGCTGCTGGAGAAATGCTGCAATGTGGACAAAACTGAGCTAGATGGCCCAACAGTCTGACTCAGCAGCTTCATTTTCACTCGCTCAGGTTTTGGCTTACTTGGTTTGCATGCAGAAGGTCTCCACTTCAGTCCCTGGCACCTCCATAAAAGGATCTCAAGCAGCAGGTGGTGGGAAAGGTTCTCTGCCTGAAACTCTGGAGAGCAGATGCTACCCAGAGAAGACAATACTGATCTGACCTTGTATTTTCTAGGCCTGCTACCATTTTACTGGAAATGCAAGGAATTGAACCCAGGAGCTTAGGCAGGTATTCCACTACTAAACCACATTAGTTCCAGAAGCTAAAGAAACACCTCAAAGTACATTACACTTCTTGAAGCAGAGCTAAAGAAAAGTGACATGAGGGCTTCAAGGGAGGCAATTGCGCAGACTTCACAAGTTCCCCTAAAGCCTTTTTCAAAGCACAGTGTACGGTACTTGCTTCCAAATTGGAGGGGCAGGCGCTAGATTCTTCCTCTTCTCTAATAGTAGTCTGAGATTCCTGTGATATGGCAACTGCAGTCTGAGCATGGGATTCTGAAAGGCTAAGAGTCCTACTCACTATTGCACTGCTGCTCAAGGCAAGGCCCTCACTCAACAAAACTACCCTTCTCTCACCTTTTAAAAACAAGCTTGACAACTGTGCCTATATAAATGTGGAAGTTGAGAAAGGGCAGAAAGTGCACACCTTCTCTGATCAGGGGAAAGGACTGTAGCTCTGTGTCAGGACACATGCATTGCATTCAAACGGTTCCAGGTTCAATCCCTGGCATTTCCAGATAGGGCTGGGGGGCTCTTTTCTGTAGCCCTGGAGAGGTGCTGCCAGACAGTGTCAACAATACTGAGCTAGATGAACCAATAGAATGACTCAGCTTTCTACATTCCTATCAGATGTGAGGAACTATTCCAGAATTGACAAGAAAAGAAACTTTGTAGGAAAAGGTGTACAGGTCAGTGAGCAGCTTGTGCTCAATGGGAGACGTGGGTGGGGGGGAGAGAGAAGTGTTCTAGTGTGCATTTCTTGTGTAAGTCACCTGCCAATCCATGATCAGCACTGGACCTGAAGAGGTGTTGTACCTGCATTAGCTGCCATCCTCTGTGGAGATGGGAAATGTCAGGGCTCAGTTGCCCTGGAGGCCCAAATCTCAGAGCAGCAGTCACTCTCACTGGATAAACATTAACTCTGCTGAGGCCTCTCTGTCCCGGTCTGTCACAGGCAGAGAGCACAGGCTGTTCTAAGCTTCCTGGAACCCTTTCAAACCAACCGTCCAAATTAAAGTGAGCCTAGGGAAGAAGGTAGCCAGGACACTCCAAAGCAATCACATGCAACAAGCACCCAAAGATTTGAGGGCAGAGGAAGAACAGGGAGCGAGTTTGTCAGAGCAGCTGCATTTTCCATTGTTGTGTTAGGTGGTGGTGGTGGTGTGTGTATGGGAATTTAATGCTAACTACATCAGACGCTGGGACGCAGGTGGCGCTGTGGGTTAAAGCCTCAGCGCCTAGGACTTGCCGATCGAAAGGTCGGCGGTTCGAATCCCTGCGGCAGGGTGCGCTCCCGCTGCTCGGTCCCAGCGCCTGCCAACCTAGCAGTTCGAAAGCACCTCTGGGTGCAAGTAGATAAATAGGGACCGCTTACCAGCGGGAAGGTAAACGGCGTTTCCGTGTGCGGCTCTGGCTTGCCAGAGCAGCGATGTCACGCTGGCCACGTGACCCGGAAGTGTCTCTGGACAGCGCTGGCCCCTGGCCTCTTAAGTGAGATGGGCGCACAACCCCAGAGTCTGTCAAGACTGGCCCGTACGGGCAGGGGTACCTTTACCTTTACCTTTACATCAGACGCTAAGCCAACAAGTGATGCTGTCCAGCCTGGCTTAGGGATAAGATGGCAGAAACATCAAAGTCCTAGAAGGAAAAACTGAGTCCTATGCTAGGTAATGAGGCCTTTGCACAAACCTCTGTTATACCTGTTATGGCAGCACATTCCCCATAAGCATGAAAAATTAAAAAGCAGTGCCTTCGTCAATATTCCTCAATAACCAAGCATCTTCCTCAGCATCAACCATCAGTATTGTACCCTACAACAGGCAGCTGAGGTGCCACCACTGGGCTATCAGCACTGACCCATGACATGGCCTTATCAGTGGCAATTTCCTATCTGTGGAGCACCCTCCCTGGTAAAGTGTGCCAGTCTCCCTCATTGCTGACTTTCAGGAGAAACTTAAAAACATTTCTGTTTACCCAGGCTGAAAAGCCACTGTTACTAGAAACCCTGACATCACTGGTTGAGAGAATCTTTTATTTTTAGAAGGTGTTTTTTTTTAAAAAAAACAACAAACAAAACTATTTTTAGGCTATTTATATTATTGATGTGTTTGCCGCCCTGTGCTCCTTCAGAAGGAAGGGTGGGATATAAATTGCATTTTTAAAAGGAAGAGAAATGAGTAATAGGCACCAAATTGGGCCACTTTAAAACAGCATCAGACAAATCAATGGAGGGCAAGGCTATGACTGGCTATTAGCCATGATGGCTACATAAATATCAGTTGCTGGAGCACAAAAACCTGCTTATGTTTGCAACCAGGAGAGGTTAAAAGTGAAACAGACAACAAAGCCTTCCTGGGCAGGTCAAAGGTTGTGCCCATTCTGCACACTCTGAGGTCTGTTCCTCCTATATGCTCTAGGAACATTCACATGCCCTATCATGCCAGTTGATTTTTTAATTGATGGTTTAGATATGGACACAGTTGCCGTGCTTGTTTTTGTTAAAGATGAAAGAATCTGACAGGAAAGGATGGTCTTCCCTTGTTTTAGGTGGGGTAGAGAAATGTCTCAGGATACAACAATTCATTCCTGGACTGCAGGATCACATAACCAAAAAGCAGTAATTCAGGGTGGTGAATTTCCCAGAGTTCTGTTTTTTCCTTAGAAAACTTACCTTTTTCTAAGTTCATTAGTAACAGTGGATGGGCACCAACTGCAAATAGAGTTTAGCCTGGCAGCTTAAGTTTTTCACTTTGTTTATGATACCCCAAAAAATAAACACTCTAAATTAGACCACTCTCTTCTGAGACATCAGAAAATTTCCTGATGCAAACTGAAAATTACCCCATGCAAATTTAGGCTAATTTGCGTAAGAACATTTTCCAGGTCAAATATTTCTGGAAAGTCCACATCACTGCTAAGGACAGAAACTTTATTTCATGTAATGCAGGGCCACACAACTTTTTCCTCTGCGGATCTCCATCTTTTCTTCCCTTGACTTCTTCTCTACTCCTCCCAACCCCTCCCCATGCTGTAAAGCTGCTTTTATCCCAACAGCTGTCTCTGGCCTGAGGAACAGTTTTCAGAAGGTATAATGTCTAAACAAGTTTGCTGCTGCCTCAGCATGCTAAGAGCCAAGAATAATCTTAGCCCCACGCCTACCCTGACCTTCCACATTGTCGTCGTCCTCCTCCTCCATGCCTTCACTAGCCCTGCAGGGAACACCTCCCACCACGAAAAACACTTGGTGAGCTATGTGGGCTTCACAGTGAATGAGATTCTCCCGGCATTCCAAAGGAAGGGCTGAGAGACAAAATTCCACAACAATCAGCACGCAGAAAAGAGCCCAGTCCAGGCTACAAGGAGCAAAAGGGTTGCCAGAGTAATTGCTTCTCTCTTGATCCCCCTATAGGGGTGGGGGAGCCCTACAGGTGTCGCTGAACCACAACTGCCATCTTTCCTGACTACTGACCATGTTGGCTGGGCTGATGGGAGTGAAATCCAACAGTATCTGGAGGGCCTCAGGTTTCACACTCCTACTCCTGCATGAACAGGGTAGGTGGGTGGAATACTCACACCATGCATGTACAGAAGAGCAAAGGTGTTACACGTGCAGAGCTGAGAAGGCATTTCCCCATCGTTTTCGTGGGAGGAAAGGCAGATGGCATCAAACAGATAAGCTGAGAGAAGTTGGGCACTAAAATGCTTCTAGTCCTTTTGAAACATGCAGCAGAAAATTTTCCCTAGGAGACGTCACACTCGCATTAGCAATGATGACCAAATGCCAACTGAAAATAAATATGCAAGCTTGGCAGTTTCAAAAGTATTCAGCTTTGTTTACTAAATAAAAGTAAAATAAACATTCTAAGTTTGATAACTATTGAGGGCATCTGAAAATTTTCTCATACAAACTAAATTTTCCCCAATACAAATTACCATATGCCAGGGGTGAGGAATCTTTGGTCCACCAGATGTTGTGGACTACAACTCCCTTCAGCCCAGCAAGCATAGCCAATGGCCATGAATGATGAGAGTTGTAGTTCAGCAACATCCAGGACTGGCTCAATATATTTTGGCACCTGAAGTGAACCACAAAATGCTGTTCCATCCTACCATGGCCAGGGAAGAAGGGGTGAATGAAGATCTACATCAGGACCAAGGGGCCAATAAAGATCTACACCAGGTCTGACAACTGGTCCTGTTAGCTAGGGATGGTGGGAGTTGTAGTCCCAAAACATCTGGAGGGCTGAGTTTGCCTATGTCTGATCTACACAATGGGGGGAGGAGACCAGCAGTGCCTCCTCTTGGTCAAAAGGTCACTGTAGAGGTGGCGTGGGGGGCAGATCTGGCTTCCAAGGAGGGCACCACAACTGTTGCTGCTACTGCAGCTGCAGCAGGCAATGCATTCCTTGGAGAACAGATCTGCTGCCCCTGTGGATCCTGACACCTGAGGCAGTTGCCTCACCTTGCCTCATAAGTGGCTTGGCTCTGGAAACATCTGAAGCGACAAATATTCTCCACGCCTGCCCTATGCAAATTAGCCAAATCACTATGAGACTGGACAGGGTCTAACTAATTCATAGCATACAGTGCCAAGGAGGCAAATCTAGAATGTGTTACTGTGATAATGATTACCCCAATTTGTCCCTCCTGTGTCCTTATCTAACCCTGAAATCAACAAAACAGGCATCCTAGGGTCTGGCTTTCACAGCTGGTGATGCAGCAAACAAACGGAGGAAACCCAACCATTATCAGTTCCACATTTGCAAAATAGGAAGTGCAGTATGCTTTTCATAATTATTTAACACTCACATGCAACAACTCATTCATAGAGACCCTTACAGGGAGCATTTTGGTGGATGAGCTTCCCCAGTGCTTCAACAGTCACATGTGGTTTTGCAGGCAAACATTTATCGACAGGCTGGAGCATGATAGGGCAGAGCAACACAGACTCTCCAATTCCTCAGGAGTGTGGAATATGGTGTAGAGAGGATTCTGAATCCTGAGGGGGGCACTACACATATGTGTATGGGACATGATTGTATTTCAGTCATACATACTTTGCATGTAGGAAGTCCCAAGAATCAGCTCCTGGAACCTCCAGTTAAAAGGATGAAGTAAGAGGTGATGGGAAAGACCCTGGAAAGCTGTCACCAGCTAGAAAAGATGTTACTGGGCTAGATGTTCAAATAGTCTGACCTGGAATCTGAGGAAGAAGGGTCATCAAATGTCATTTAGTCAATTCCCCTGAAAATGCAGGAAATGTACTGGAGTAAGACCTGGTATAAGGCTGTTTCCCCATTTCCTATCAGCAGAAAGCTGCCTTCTATTGAATCAGACCGTTTAGCTCAGTATTGTCTACACTGGCAGCCAGAGGCTCTCCAGAATTTCCGGCACAGAATCTTTCCCAGGTCTACTTGGAGATGCTGGGGATTGAAGCTGTATGCAAAGTACAGTGGCACCTCGGGTTAAGTATTTAATTCGTTCCGGAGGTCCATTCTTAACCTGAAACTGTTCTTAACCTGAAGCACCACTTTAGCTAATGGGGCCTCCTGCTGTCGCCGCGCCACCAGAGCATGATTTCTGTTCTCATCCTGAAGTAAAGTTCTTAACCTGAAGCACTATTTCTGAGTTAGCGGAGTCTGTAACCTGAAGCGTATGTAACCCGAGGTACCACTGTAAATGCTCTTCTGCCCCTTCCCCTAAACACAATGCAGCCTCCGAGGTTGAAATATCATGTGGAATCTCAGTGTGGAAGGAGAGAGGGTTTTAATCCTTTCTCCTTGCACCTGCGAATGCACCTGCTACAAGGAGCAAAATCATCTGGAGGGGGGTATTCTCAGTGCAGGAAATGGTGCAAAGGGGAAAGGAGAAAGAAGCCCCTTTCCTTTCATACCAAGCTTTGATTTCATATTGTAGCCTTGGCAGCTCCTGTGTGTTTGTATATTTTAAAGACAGTCAAAAAATGCATAATGTTTAAGAACTGCCCTGAGAATCTCAGCTTCCACATTTTAAAGCAAAGGCAAGGACCCAGTTCTTATGACTGCAAAGAAAGGCTGGGTAAAATGTATGGGAAATGTCACATGAAATTACACAACCATAACTGAACAGCAACAGAAGAATAGGATAGGATTTCTGGTGATTGGGGGGCTGAGCTTCGGAGCCCTGCATAGCTAAAGCATAATAAGTTATGCTAAATACATGCAAATGTGCTTGAGCTGCATAAATTATACACAACACAGAATCTAGCCAATTCCAATGTAAACTGTATTTGTTATGAAGAAAACATATTTCCCTTTGATAGGGAAAAGGCAGCCAACATAACTAGTGTTTGCCTCAAGGAAGGCAGAAAAATCCATGCAAGACCTAGACTCCAAAGGCTCAGAACATAGCAGCCTCTGCTTCCAGCTTTTAATGCTCTCTGTACCAAATTCACTTACCATCAGCACCTCTTATGACTTCCAAGAATGTCCTAAGCACTCCACAGGGAAGAATAATCATGAGGTTGTAAAGGCCATGGATAAAAGTAAATAAATGGCTGTTCAAGGCCCTCCTCCTATTAACCACTGGGTCCCCACAAGTCTCACAAATAACATGAGAAAGCAGGCCTATTAGATTACATATTAATAATAACATTTACAGCCTAAACAGGAAAACTATTTTTTATACTGTTTAGATAGATAAAATGCAACAGGAACACACAATCAAACCATAGCACAACACAGCAACAGGAAATAGCTTTTAATAACCTCCTGCCTCTTCTGGACGACAGATGTCCAAACTGCAAACTCAGAAGGAAGTCACATGGCCTAGGAAAGATGTCATGGAACAAAACACAAGGGGGGGGGGGGCAGTATATATTGCAAAAGTTCCCAAAGATGCTGGAGAGAACTGAGGTTCAGTTTCTCCGGAAATTGTTTACAGCACATTTCCACACATGTGAGAAGCCAGAAAAGAAACAAGGGGAAAGAAGCAGGCTCCCTGGGATTGGAATCAGTTAAACAATGGGTCCACCTTTCTACAGATTGCCCCTTTCTGTGTGAAGTCCTTGCCGTAGCAAGCAGTAGCAGCCTGGTCCCAAGAGGCGGGCAAAGTTTGCCTCACCAGACATCAAAAGGAGATTGAGACTATCCAGCAACAGCTACTGCTTGTGAAAACACCAGACGAAAAGGCAACCCACCTCAGAGGTGCAACAACCTACACTTGAGGGAAGAAACAAGGAGAAAAGTGAGCACAGAGTATTCCTATGACCCAGCCAGTTTCCAGACTAGCCTATAACACTGCCTGGCATACAGCAGAAGTCAACTATAACACATCTTAGATCTAAAGAGGCCATCTCAATCCTGTAGAAGCTGAATAGGGAATGAGGCCCCAGGGAACTCAGCAGGGTAGACTTCTGAATAAATATGCTTAGAAATGGTAGAGCTGGAAGAGACTTTGGAGGTCATTTATCAATCCCTCTGCTCAGTGCAGGATATAACTACAGCATCCCTGACAGAACTGTGTTGCATTAACTCCAGCACTTATATTTGAACTTGTGAGCAGGGTTCGATCATCAGCATTATCATTTAAAGATAGTCCCCAGCAATGTGAATATTAAAGTAAAAAAACCCGAGTAATCATGCACTATCCTGGTCCTGGGGTTTTGTTTTCCCCCCAGAATTTAACTGTGCACATACTTCGTCCAGAGACTGCCGTTTTTACTAAAGAGAAGCTTAGCATCTGGGTTCTCCTCCAGAGGGCTGGGAATTGGATATGCATGACACAAGTAAATATGATGCCATTTTAAGTGTATTTTGTGAAAACAGCTCAGCTGTTCTGTTTGCTCTCATTGTAGCTTGGCTCTCTGTATTTCCTTATGCTTCTTATCCAGTTCTGCTTTCAGAAAGGCATTCACTTGAGTTAAGAAAATACAAATTAACAGCAGCCAAGTGATAGCTTCATTCTCAGATTTCTGCCCACAGTCTGTCCCCCAGTCTTCTCTCTCTGCTCCACATTGCTTTACATCGGGATGGGGAACCCCAGGTCCATGGACCAAATGCAATCCCCTGAGACTCTTTCCCCAGGCCACGCCTTATCCCAAGGGTAGCCCTGCTCCGTGTACTCCTCAACTGCTTTTGTCAGGCTGGAAAATGTCATTGAACTGCAATAATGCCTCTTACTTGCCTGGACAGAAGATAAAAAGATGTGGATGGTGGGAGTTTGTAGAAGCTTCTGGCTTTGGTGTGGCTGCAATGTACTCTACTGTACAAAAGTTAAGAGTCACATCCTTTGCTCCGCCCACTTTTGCATCTGGCCCTGGCCCTGCCCACCACTGACACATGGCCCTTGGTCTGGAAAAGGTTTCCCACCCCTGGCTGCATCAACCGTATCTCAATATGCAGCACTACAATTTGTATGCCTCGGTGATGGAGAGGCTCACAGGCTTCTTGAGGAAATGAAACAGAAAGGAATTCCCTTTCCCTGCTTGATCGCAGTGATTCTCATAAAACTTCCAGATATCAAGTCTCACAAACCTATTTGGATATGATTAAGTACAGAATACACACTTGCATTAGCATCTGCTGAGAAACAAGATTAACTTTAGATCTAAACTTCAGACTAAAAACAAGCCTTTGGTGATGCTTTAACAGGAGAGACACAACCCAAGCCTAAGGATCCAGAAACTGAAAAATGCTCTGGATCCCTTGGGCACTCCTCAAAGGCAGGCACAGCTGAGAATTCACTAAGATCTAAAGTGCAAAAGCACAAGCACCATCTAGGAAACAGCAAACTGGTTCCTAGGCTGCTCTAAAATATTCAACCCGCAGGACCAAATTCCTCTTGTCATTTACAAAGCTGTTATATAAATGGCACAAGGACACAGCAGAGAGAGAAAAACACCATTCCAGATAAAGTGCTACTCATTTCACAGTGCTGGCCTTAACTTTGGCACCCTTGTCAAAACTATTTAAAAGGGCCTCACACTTGGCCAAAAGCCCACTGGAATATTCAGGCTGGTGGCAGGACTGTGTTTGACCCTTTTCCTAGTCCGTTCTAACCTTCCCAGTATCAGATCTCTCTCACAGCAGTCCTAAGAAGCAGTGGCGTAGCTTGGGGGGTGCAGGGGGGGCCGGCCGCACCGGGCGCAACATCTGGGGGTTAGGGTTAGGGATAGGGTTAGGGGGTGCAAATCCAGGGTTAGGGGGCGCAAATTACTTGCCTTGCCCCGGGTGCTGACAACCCACGCTACGCCACTGCTAAGAAGCACCACATATGCCAAGTAGCTCTGAGAACAACAGAAAGGCCATTCCATCTACTGCAGCAGCAAGAATAATACTGCTCCCACTACGAAGCACTGCTCCAGGCCGCCACCAAGCATTATTTAGTGCAGAATTCCCCAAACTGATGGTCTTCAGTGCTGTGAGACCACGGCCCTCATCATCTTTAGCAATTTGCTACATTGGCTGGTGCTCATGGGAGCTGGAGCCCAACAACACCTGGAGGATAATAGGCTGGGAATATGGTCAGCCCTGCCAGTTCAGGTTCATCATGCCCCAGGCAAAGCAACACCCATTGCAATTGGGAAACACGAGGCTTATCAAATTTGTTTGCTCAATGCATCCAATACGGCGCTAAAACAGAAACCCTATGCCTTTTCATCTTTTTGGAGATACAAGTAGAAAGATCATTAGAAATATGAGGCAGGTTAATATCAGCCTATTTCTATATAGCACAGGGAGCACTATTTCCTGTTCAAGGTGCCACAGATCCGCCAAGTGTCCCTATTTTCCAGGGATGTCCCTGATATAGAGAAGCCGTCCCAATTTCTGATTTGATCCCAGAATGTCCCACTTTTCCTTAAGATGTCCCTATTTTCATTGGAGAAATGTTGGAGGGAATGGAGTTATCTGACCTCTGAGCCATCTGAAGGCAATCCTGTATAGGGAAAGGTTTATTTAATGTTTAATTTTGTTTTTATATATGTTGGAAGCTGCCCAGCATGGCTGGGGCAACCCAGTAATATGTGTGGGGTATAAATAGTAAAATTATCATTATGGAATGGGACGTCCCTACCTATTTTCATCGGAGAAATGTGATCAGCCTTTGTGATCAGGATGGCAAGGAATCTGGAAACCAAGTCCTAAAAGAAATGGTTGAAAGAGCTAGGTATGTTTCGCCTGTGCAAGAGAAGATTAAGAGAAGATATTATATGCAAATATTTGAAGGGCTATTATGCAGAAGACGCTGCTCCAGAGGGAAGGGCTAAAACCAATGGGTGGAAATGGAAGGGAAGCAGATTTCAGCTAAAGATCAGGGGAAACATCCTAATGGTAAGAGCTGTTCCTCAGTGGGACAGACTTCCTCAGGTGGTGGTGGGCTCTCCTTTGTGGCGGGTTTACTTAAGCAAAGGCTAAACAGCCACCTATTATGGATGCTGTAGCTGCATCCTGAACTGAGGAAGGGATTCAACGAGATCTTTTTCAGTTCTATGATTCTGCACATGCAAAAACTGAGGCATCTTCCTCTAGACCACACCTAAAAGGACAAAACATTCTTTTATTATTATTAATCCCCAAAATTGGGAGTTCAAGAGCTGAAGGACACTTGGCAGAAACTGACGTCTGCATTCAAAACAATTTAATCAGTTTTTAAGAGGTTGGCCTTGAAGCCAGAAACATGAAGCTCACATACTGCAAACCCACCTGGTCAAACAATTGAGAGCCTCCATATTCAGAAGCAGTCCTTCCAAGTTATAACCCAGATTATACATTAGTGAGCCACATGCAACAAATAGATTTAGCTATCAAAAGTTGTCAGCAACAATGAACAAATTCAGTACATATATCAAGATGGCCAAGTTGAGGAGGGTACCCTAAAGTCTTCAGCCACCATGTTGAAAGTGAAAGATAACATTTCAACCATGGTACTGTTACGCTTATTATTCTTACGGGATTTATTCAGGAAGGTCACTGGGGGCTTATTTGTGTTTTGTAGCATTTGCATTATTTGCAAATAATGCAGTTGAGCACACTATTTAAGTACTCCAAAAGTCACAACCCACTACTTTTGCATCATATCTCTAGGGAGACAACCAGCACCCCAAGATACTTACAGAGTCCAAACTAAGCTCATTGTCTCACCTTTTTCAGTCTGACAAAAGTCACTTCCAGACAACCTGTTTATTGAGCATTCAAATGCTTTGTTTGCACGAAGTTAGTGGGGCTATTTACTGAACATTCATTCCTAGTTGACTGTGGCGTCGTTACCCCAGACTTTCCAGTTTATTTTCCTCTCCTTACTGTGAAAAATTCAGACTTTATTTAAAAAAGTGGGCTCGTTACACAACAGCACCTAATCCACTTTCATTGTGCAACCTGAATTTGTTGGGAAGCAGTTGTATCCCACTTGCAAAATGAAAATAGTGACAGTGCTTGCAAACTGAAGTCATCTCTCCACACAGACACTTGGGTTACATCATCCTTAGCTAGGGTGCAGGGAGAGGTATATTTTCTTTTGCCAAAAGAACCCTCCAACTATTTCCTAGTCATTATGGGCCAGCTATTCAGAGCAATCAACCAATTACCCTAACAAAAGGAAGACACTTAGCATCTCTGCTGGGATAGTTAAGCTAGCCCCCAGGTCTTCTATCCAACCCAGAGAGTTGCCTGTACTGTACAAGTTAAACCCTTCTAGCTCATATGCCCAAATAAACAGGGTATAAGACCTGAGAGATGCAGGGTTAACTTCCCACTCAGTCAGGAAGCTGACCTTGGCCCAATTTCTTTTAGCCTAGCCTACCTCACAGGGTAGGGGGGGTGCAGAAGAGAAGAACCATATGTGCAGCCCTGAGGTCTTTGGAGGAAAGGCACAATCAAAATGTGATAAACATATAAGATTTCCCATGATCTATAGGTGTTGTTCAGGACTAGAGGCCACATCTTGATAAAATAATTTAACAAATTTTAATGTGGGTTGTTAAACCTGAGATTAGACTAACTTTAATGCTGTTTATGGAATATTACCACCCCTCCTCTCTCCTCATTTTCTTTCTCTCTTTTCCTTTCTTGCTTTTATCTTTGCTCTTTCTTTTTATTGTTGATGTTGTTATTATTGCTTTCTGTGCATTAGAAAATGGAAATAAAAACAATTAGAAAATATACCCCAGATTAGACTGAGGAAGAGGTAGGAGCAGTTGCACCATTCTGAAGCGTTTGCATAAGGACCACAGCATCCACTTCTGGGAGCGCCTTTGCCAATCTCAGAGATAATGGCCACTTCCTCTCCAGAAAAGAGAAGTGAATTGTGGTATATGGCTTCTCTGTTCACAGTCCTTCTTAGTAGGAAATGAATACTGATTTGAACGTGCATGGACAATAAAAAGGTACGATAATTTCTCATAAACCATTATCACATCTTCCCCTTGAATTAGCACCATGTAACAATTGTCCTTCACTACAATATACTCCTGAAAGTGTGAAAAAGTTAAATTAGATGTGTGGATCAGTATCTTTTGGTGGGGAGAGGGGCTGACGAACCATTCCCCTTTCCACCAATAGAAAACTCCCCCTGCCATGCAGCAGCTTTTCTTCTCATGGAAAAAAAGATGTAAGAACCATGCATCTTTTCCCCAAATGGGTGTGGGTGGAGGCAATTTTGAGCAGAAAATTGCAGGAAGCTAGAGCTGCCCCTCCCACAAGCCGCTTCCCTCCATATGTAGGAAGAAAAAGACAGTATCCCCATATTTCCAAAGGGGGGGGAAGAGACATGGGGAGGGATCCATTCCAAGTGGCAGGAGAAGAATTAAGCCCTCTCCACTTGGGGGGGGGGGCACGCTTTGCCTCTCAGTTGCATCCGAGGCTGTTTTTCTTATAATTTTCAAAAGATGGTCAAGAAGACTGTTCTAGTTTGGTTCAAAACAAGTTTCTTCAAGTTATCTCTCCGAGTTTTCCCTTCCAAAGGTAACCTCTGAAACGGGCTCCCCATTTAACTGTCACTGTTTCTGTTTCTTAAATAAGGTTCTCAATTATACATTAAAGAACCATCAGAGGCAAAGTCCACCTTTAGGCTCTATTTGGCAGCTCCTACCTGATCTCTCTTGCTTGCAACATCCCAACACCAGCAGAGACAGAGACTCAGCCTTGGTATCAAAGTTACTCCCTGAGCTTCCAGGCCTGGGAGGGCAAGTGGCAGGGAGCAGAAAGCTTTCATCTGAAAATTACACCCTGCTAACCTCCTCGGGAGAATGTTCAGGCTGTGAAACCCACACTGCAAATTACACAAATAATGCAACAAGCTGAGAAGCGGGCAGGCGGCAGGCAAATCACAGCCAACTGGCAACCAGACAGCGCACTGGGGAACTGGAAATTTAATCAAGCATTTGCAGAGAATGGCTACTCAGCCATGAAATGGAAAACGAAGATTACCTGGTATTACCAACGTGGCTACTGCCCACAGCAGAGCAACCAGAAGAAACAATGCAAGGGGGAAAATAGATCCAAGTTCCAGCAATTTGCAAGTTCTTTAAGCGTGTGCATCTCGCTTCTCCCAGAACTGCATGGAAACCCACTCACTAGCCATCCTCAGCCACAACCCCAGATCATCAAATCCTGTTACTTTCTTTTGCAACCACTGCTCCCAAAGCTTTCTCTGAACCTTTTGCCACTACCGCAGTCTCCTGCCACCTTCTTCCACTTCTCAGCATAGCTGGAAGAGGAAATGCATGAATGCTCCACAACAGCATCAATCTGAATTGGAGGGTTTTCAGCGCAATCCTAACCGTGGTCTGCTCAGAAGTAAATCCTGTTGAATTCAGTAGGGCTTACAGCCCCCAAGTAAAGGGATTAGGATTGCAGACATCCTAGGGCTTAGCTCAGCAACACATGATTCAAACAAAAACATGCAGCACCTGATCATAGGCAGAGTGCTGCTCACAGTGGTTCAACAGTAACATACATGTATAGATATAAACACACACTGAGATTGTCTCTCCTTATGGAATCAATAACTGCCTCCATTGAACTTCAGAGGCAAAAAGTTTTTTCTAACTCACAGGTGGTAGAGGGGCAGGGAAGCAATGGCTGCCACTGCAGCTACAAGACACATCCTACTCAGCACTCAAATGAGTGTCCCAAACCCTGATCTGTACCATGCTCTCCTCCCACTACCATCACATGCTCTGAAAGATTCCAGGAAAGGGAATACTTGGAGTAGGAGGAAGAGAGAGGTTCCCATATTATAGTACTGTATTCCACTAACACTAAGCAAAATAAAAATAAGCCATTAAAGAAATTAAACAAGGTTGTGAGTGTCCAGGACATCCATTCTAGGAAATTCAAGATTAAGAGCTCGCTGAACCATTGCCATTCCCAAGTTAGGAAGTGACTGGCTCAAGCTGCCTATAACATTCTTACTCATCAAGGGGGTCTGATGAAAAAAAGAGGGTTCAGAGCGGGAAGAGTCTGGGATGGACTTCGGGAATATTAGCCTCAGGCCTTTTATAGTCTCACAAAGGGGAACATCTTACAGACACAATGCAGAGCTTCTCATCCTCCAAAATGTGGCAAACCAGTACTTCTGCCTTTATGGGGCCCTCGTGCTCATTCTGCTGAACAGTGGCCCCAAAGTCCCATGCTGATGGCACCTTGGGCCCTGCAAAGATTCCCCCGTTTGTTTTCCTCCCATGGGGAGCCCAGAAAGTGAGTTGGGATACAGATCTCAAAGCATACACAGGAGGCACACCATCCCGAAGTATCTCCGAGTCTAGAGGAAGAAGAGTGAGAGGTAGAGAGAGCTCCAGCCTTTCTCCATGTAGGGACAGGAGCTTATATTTTCCCCAGCAAAGGACGACGGAGCGTCCCCAACCCCACACCCTCTCAAACCATGCAGGAAAAGAGCGAGGAGGAGGAGGAAGAGGCAGGGACCCCCGTCTCGCCCACTCTTCCTCAGGGTGCCCCGTGCGCCCAAGACTGCCTCAAAAAGCCAACCTTTAGCAGAAAGGGAGGGGGGGGGTAAGCCGTTCGCCGCCAGCGCGCCCTCCCCCAGCGCCTCGCACTTACATGGCTGCTAGCTGAGTCCCCGTCGTCGGTCATCCGCCCCGTCCGTATCCGGACGCCGCTCCGCAGCTTGCCTGGCCAGCCAGCCACCCGAGGCGCACGGCAACAAGACGGGGAGGAGCCGGCGCGGGACGAAGCGTCGGGCCGAGCGCGGGGAGGCGGGGCGCAGCGTCTCCCACCGGGAAAGCGGGAGGAGGAGAGAGAGAGAACTTCGCTTGGAGGGCGGCGTTTCCCTCGCTATAACGCCGAGCGGGGAACTCGGCGGCGCCGGAGCCACCCGACCCGCACTTCCCCTTACAGTCATCAATCATCCTTCCAGACGTTACGCCCGTAGGGGGCGGGGACGTGCCTGTTGGGGTTAACGCTTCCAAAAGTTGTGTCGAGCGTTTTTAGCGGGGGGGGGGCAGCGGAAGTGAACATTTTCCTCCCCCCACCCCCGTGCAGGCATAACGTCTGCACAGGGGTCATGTAAGTGCTTTCGCGGCAGTACTTGCCACTCGAATATAAAAAGCGCATTTCTTCTCCTTTGCTAGAATTCTGTCCTCTTCCTGCTCGCGTCAACAACATTCACACGTGCACACAGACTTACGCTTTTAGAGCTAACGCGTCAAAGCATCCATTTGTTTTACTATCCTAAGAAAAAGAGCTGATGGAGCCACCGCGGTGACGTCTCCTCCTTCTGTTGAGACCCCTTTCCATTAGACAGCACGAATGCCTCCTCCTTACAGGTGTCATGTTTTAATTGGAAGTTCACCGGTTGATCTGCTTTGTATTGTTTTCTAGCTTTGAGGTCCATTGCAGAAATGCTGCCATAAAAGCTTCGGCTCAAGAGAGTTAGAAGGGAACAGTGAGGCCACATACTCCACCCCTGCTCAGTGCAGGAGCTGCAATGCAAGATGCAACTACAACACCGTTGACAGTAGGCCACCCAGCCTCCGCTTAAATACCACCAGCTTAGCAGAGCCCACCCTTGTACTGCCAGGCAGCTCATACTCTTAAGTTTCTCCCTAATGTTTAGCTGAAATCTGCTTCCCTGCAATTTCTACCCATTAGTTTTAGCCCTGATTTCTGGAGTGACATTCTCCGCTGGAGTGAACCAGCCCAGACGAGATAAACCTTGCTGCCCCCTGCTCAAGCCACTTCATATGGAAAAACATGCAACATGCAATATGTCAAAAATGTTGACAACCGAGGCCAGGACTGAGATTTGGCCCTTACTCTAACTCCCTTAATTTAATTCAGGCACAGGAGACCCCCTTACAGCTGGCAAAAAAAATAATGTTCACATCTGGAATATAATTGCCTTGCAATCCCTGTATCCTGCCAAACCTGGAAAGTTGTGGCACCTTTGAGGGCCAGAGCTTTACACAGGCTCCTGCTTGTCATGGGTTTTCCCCTATGAGGATAAATACACACCTCTCTCATCCTTGCTACATGTTTCTATTTACAGAACAAGTCTCCAAGGGCTTGGCTTTGTTGTTCTTGCAGCTCTTTGCTGCTGCAGTTTCCATGCTTCCACCCGCCTCCAACCAGCAGGTCTCCCACACATTGAGGAGGGGAGGAGGAGCTGCTCCCATTGGACAACAGCCCAGTAGGAGCTTGGCTTGATTAGCTGGTTATGGTGTCAGTATTTCATTTTGATTGACGGCAGATGTCCAACATTTGAGCCAAGCTGCAAAGCACGTTGCTACAGCGTTGGAGCACAAAGAGAGACATTGTGAACATCTTGAGTTGATAATTTCTATGAAACTCATGCCCTGGCTATATAGATCAAGAATATGGTCTTTCTTTGGGGTGGGCTGAGAACCCAAGAAAGGCCACCTCGGTCTACACCCACATGTGCTTTCCCATATTAACTCATTGCAAGTCACAGCAAACAAAGAAGATGACCCCCTCAAAGGGCAGCTGAGAGCGGTGGAAAGGGGGATAAACAATAAAATTGCCAATATCAAAATGCCATTATATAAATCTATGGTGGGACCATGCTTTGAATGCCTCCAGAGTCGGAGGCAGCATGCTTCTGAATACCAGTTGCTAATAATCACATGTGCAGAGGAACACAGGTATTAATTGTGGACTTCCAATAGGCACTGCTAAAACAAGATGGATTTCTCAGGTCTTTGGCCTAATCCAGCAGGGCCATGACAATTTTTGTCCCAGGTTTTTTAGACTTGTCTACCCATATACTATCTGAAACAAGAGAGGTGCATTGGTTGACAGATGTGATTTTTTTTTGCCCTACTATTAAGTGTATTAGGAACTGTACTTCTGATCTAATTCTTTTTTTCAAAAGTCATCTAAACTGGTGGCAATCATCACATTTTGTGGTAGTAAATAAGCAAGCATGCAAGTACAGTACAGTGGTTGAAAGGAATGGTTGCTAATCATGACACCCGTACATTTCTACAGTATCAGACACAGTACGACTCTTGGTACCAGTCACTGGGATCCAGCAGAAGAGGGCACTTCTACTCACATTCTTGTGTTTAGGAACTGATTGCTGGACTTTAGTCTGATCTAGCAGGACTCTTACTTTTTTAACACAGTAAGTAAGTAAGTAGTTGCTAGCCTCTTATTGTGCTTAGTTTTGTTTTCATGCAGGCTGTAGGCTAGCTGGCTGTTACTCCTCTGGGAAAGCAGACATTCCTTCAGCAGGGAGGACTCTTTCTGCCCACACTGTCAAACACATGCTGCTCTTGTTGTGTCCTCTTTGTGTCCTCCAGCTCCTTTATAATCCCCATTCCTGCAATAGGATGAGTCATGTTAGCTTTCTTGCTCTCTGTGGTCATTTTAATGCTCAGTAGGCATCCAGGAGACAGGAGATTTATACATCTATTAAATAAGCTTCCAAGGAGGAAAAAATATAAAACTCACTGCAAAATGCTACATTATTTTAGCATTTCTCATAATTATTGTGTAATTCATGATACTCTGTCACAAGCCTATCAAGGTCGATTCTTCTCGCTCTCAGTGTTTCCATCAACATAGTTTACATACCAATTTAACTTAAATACAACACATGGTCACATTGAATTCAGTTCAGTTAGAATACAAGATAGATAGATGACTATACAGTACATATAATGCAAATATTACGCTGCCTGTCTAACTGTGTATTTGAAATTAGTAGGACTGATTCATTCCTGGGGGTGGGGATGTTTAGGACTGGGCTGTAACATTCATCAGTTCCCAGACATAATTGCAAGATCTTGCAAGACCACCTGTATTTGTTGATAAAATTTCAGCAAAAGGCAAACATCGTAGATGTCTTAAGAGATTAACTCATATTCTTTCCAAATTATCTGCAAGTGAGGTCAATGCTGTTCCAGAGCATTTCCCTTCAGGTTTACCCAGATTGTTCTTTGGAGTGGAGAGACTAGGTTTCTTGAGTGCACTTTCTTTAGAGGATCTCTCTGAAATCTACTGAATCTAAGATACTGACAAAAATGCATGACCTAGCTGTATCCTGTGTTCAAGGTGTGGGCCACATACAGACCATATATTTAAAGCACATTTCCCCCAAAGCATCCTGGGAACTGTAGTTTACCCCTCACAACACCCTTAAACCACAGTTCCCAGGATGCTTTGGAGAAACTAATGTGTTAAAGCATGTATTGTTTGCATGCGGCTTTAGTTGCAAGAAGAAGAATCAAGCCCAAAACACTGCATGTTACCAACCCTTGGAAGTCTCACTCATCCTTAAATTGGCAGCTTGAACTTCCTTGGTAAAGCAGGAAGCATACTTTGCACATCAGAGACAATTTCCTTTGCTACTAACTATACTTTGCCACATTGCACTGAAGACAATACCAACAATTATGGTAGGATTAATACAATGTAGTCTTCATTCATCTGAGTTTCTCAAGTTTCCTGTCATCTCAAGCTCTGTCCTGTTACTGTTGGACCACATTCCTAGGTTCTGCCTAAGCATCAGATTTTTGTCTTTTTAAAGAGTTGACTGGCCCATGGCATCCCAGGGCTCTACCTCAGGACACCACTAAATGCTATCCCATGCGTCAGGTAGAACGGCTACTTATCCATAAAAACTTTTTAAAAAAAGACAAAAGACTGCCCGGATTTACATATGCTGGTTTACATGTATAATTGCAAATTTAGAAATAATTACTAACATAAATACATCTCGCCATAGGAAGGAAGACTGGCCATCTGTCATGGATGCTTTAGCTGAGATTGCTGCATTGCAGGGGGCTGGACTAGATGACCCTTGGGTCCCTTCCAACTCTATGATTCTATAATTCTATGATTCTACCAATCAGAAGATGTGTATGTCTGCTTAGTGTGCTGTCTATGTGTTGTTAATGGGCAGTTTCAAGGCCCCTGTTGTCCAGGATTTTCTTTGCAGTGGACTTGGACTAAACAGCCCTTCAAACTGAGGACTGTTCTCTGTGAAGTTGGAACACATGGCTACCTAAACCTCGGGCTTTCGAATGGCAGAGACCTGTCAGACCTTAACATTGCATTGTGGGCATGAGAACTTCACTGCAGTTACTGTAGTCATAGATCCAACCAGCAGCCCCTCCAGATCTACAGATTGTTTCTAATAATGCTAAGATTCAGAAGAAGTAGAGAGAAACATGCCCATTTCAGTGAATGAGGGGTTCAGGAGGTTGCCTGTATTGCATGTGTTGGCTAGGTCATTCCTCCAGGAATGTCTCTTCTTTGAACTCCGTTATAAGCACTTGGCAGCTGAGGCATTGGAATTGCAGCTGTTCCCTAGAGCAGAGAGCTTCAGAAGGAGCAAGGACACTGTGCAGAGAAATGTTCCATCAATAAACAAGACTCTGCCAGGAAGTCATGCTAGAACAACACAAGGCCAATTTATCTAGAAAGAAGACGGCGCATCACTGAACATTCAGAGACACACTCACAGGCCTATCTCCTCAGCCCCTTTGCTGGCCATAGTTGCTCTCTCTCACCATCTCCCCGCCATGAGTGACAGAAACAGCTGGGCCCACTGGCTCTGCCAGCAGTTGATTAGCCAGCGAGTGTATCACTTTGTGTATTCAGGAGTGCAGCCTTGTGCTTCGGGTGTGGTGCATGTCAGTGTCGCCATCAGGGCAGGACTTTGGGGCAGAAGTCCACTCAACAAAACTAAACCTTGCAATAAGTATGCAAGCTAACGTGGTTTGGTCCAAGTACTGCTGAAATGCTGGCAGGGAGGAGGCAGAAACAGGCCTGCTTTGGCTCACATCACCTGGAGCACTTCAGAGCCCAGCTGGGATGAACTAACTACGTGTGGAATGTGTTATATGCTAGGCCAGGCAGCTTCCAGGAGACAAAACCCAACACATTTTGGTGCCCAGCAGCTTTTGGCATGAGCAATATCGTAGAAGAGAAAACATATGAGATTTATGAAAGCAGGATAACAGCTGGACAGATGGGCAGCTTCCTGTAATAGAAGGAAGCACAGCCAAGAGGAATGAGACTGAGCAACAGGGACAGAAATTGAGGTGATGGGCAAAAACTAGAATGGGAAATTATGCAATACTAAAAAAGAATCACCAAAAGAAGACTGCAGAAGAGGACAGAGATTTGCATAATAGGTACATTTGCTAATTCATATGTATAGACGCCAATTTAGTAATAGTTACTATAATTTAAATAGAAATAAAATACATAATCACCATGGTGGGGAAGACTTTGACCAAGTGATCTGTGTCTGCCCAGACTGCTGTCCAAAGTGCTAACTATGGGTAACTTCAAGGCCATCCTGCTCCCTCTTTCTAGGGTTCTTATATTTAAACTGGACTTAGACTGAAGAGCAAGCTTTTGAGTTCTCCAGAACTCTTCAACAAGCTAGGTGGGGGAGAGGAAGATTGGCTAATATTGGAACCATGGAGTCTGTGACTAATAGCAGAGTCCATGGGTGGTATTTAAAGTTAGTGATACTTAGAGTAGACCTACTGAATTCAGTAGACTGAAGTAGCTTGTCAATTTATTTCCCTAGGTCTCTCTATCACCTCATGGCTCCCACATCAGGCAGTTTCATTCCTTACCCCCATCCAATCTTTGGATTGTTTAGCAAAAACCCCAAAATATCTGCAGAATTCTTTCAACACCTGCAGACTATTTTTGTAATGTTTTGATTGGTATGTGGATTTTGGAATGAAAATAAATGACTGCCATCATCACATTTTGTTTGTTGAGCTTTAATTGCACAAACCTAAATTTCTGGTATGCACATGAATCGCTCCTGCAAAATATAGTGACAGTCTGGAGGCACCCAAAAACAGTTGAGTGAGTAAAAGCTGCCGCCCTTTCCTGAGGAAGCCACCACCGGGCTGGTCTGTGCAGTGTTATTGCAGCTGCTGCCACCTGGTGCTCAATAACAGTACCACTCAAGATGAAATAGATTTCACAAAACCAACTACAGTGGTACCCCGGGTTAAGTACTTAATTCGTTCCGGAGGTCCGTTCTTAACCTGAAACTGTTCTTAACCTGAAGCACCATTTTAGCTAATGGGGCCTCCTGCTGTTGCCGCGCTGCCGGAGCCTGATTTCTGTTCTTATCCTGAAGCAAAGTTCTTAACCTGGAGCACTATTTCTGGGTTAGCCGAGTGTGTAACCTGAAACGTATGTAACTCGAGGTACCACTGTAAGGCAGAAAAAATGGTTTGGGCTGATTTTCCTCTGGGTTTGATCTCACTTGCTTCCCTCACAGAATGCAATTGTTACTGGTAATTTACACCTGTCAGTTCAAGCCACTTTGCACTTGTCTCAGGTATCTTTATTACATTAGTCACAGTCCTTCAGTGGAAAAGCAACCACATGAACCCACACAATAATACAAGACAAATCACAAACCAAATAAAACAAGGTTATACCTTTTTCACATTTCTGCTCCCAAAGAGATAGTCATGTTAGTCTGTTGCAGCCAAAAGAACAAAGAGTTCTTGCTGTGGCACCTTAAAGGCAAAGGCAATTAATTTTTACTCAAGAGTATACAGTTAATAATGTCCATTGCTTTCAATGGGTCTACTCCAAGCATGACTAAGGTTGGATACAACCCAAAGAGACTGAGGCTGCATACATATTACCATTTACTCTGGCTCTGGTGCACTCCCACTGCTTGTGTCTGAAACCAAGTACTGTACCCAAGATGTTAGCCATAATCCACATGTATGTACAGTAGTAGTTTGAGAAATACTCTCTTTGGATGTATTTCCCCTCAAACCAGTTTCCATCTGATTTGGAAATGGAAGACACAAATAAGTTGAGGTGCATACTATTCAGACAGCTGTAGTGCATGCGCAGGTGAAAGTGCATGCACAGATGACAGCTGCCTTGAATAGGAGTATTGGTTTTTTGTTTTGCAGGTACAGGGAAACAAAACAGGTAATGTGCATCAGATGACGACATCCCTACTCTTAAGATGTTTCTACAACTCCTATCTATGTAATTACATTGTGAGAATTAGCTGATCTTAGTAAATAACAGGAAGCAAGGACCCCATTGTTTCTCTGCAGCATTGTATGTTTGCTTTCATACATCCAAAGCTGACCACAGTTAGACACATGATATTGGATTAAATGCTCCTTTGGTCCGGTGCTACCAGGCTTTTTCCTTGCTTGAATCAAAAATTGGAGAAAACCAAAAGCCCTTTTAGTTTAACTCTCTAGAACAGAGGTAGTCAAAACAGTACTCTCAGAATTTCTGGACTACAATTCCCACCAACCTCAGGGAGCAGAACCAATTATAGAGAATGATGGGAGCTGTAGTCAAAAACATCTGGAAGGCACCACATTGCCTATCCCTGCTCTAGAACATAAGAAACTGCCTTATACATCAGTCAAGATCAGTATCATCTTCACTTACTATCTGCAGCTCCTGGGGTCTCAGACAAAATTATTTCCTATATCTCACTCGAGATTACAGAGAATAAACTTGGGACCTTCTGCAAGCAAAGCATGTGCTCTACCACAGAGCTACACCCCTTTCTTATAACTATGGCAGAAACAGTGAGAGGTCCACCAGCTCTACAAAAAAGAATTCAGAACATAAAGTTCCATCAAAAGCAGAGAACAGACTAGCCGTGACAGAAAGATACACATGCAGCAAATAGTTCAAGGTATCTCATGTGAGCAAACAAAGCATCATGCTGAAAGGAAGAACAGAAAGAATCAACAGGTCCCAACACTTAAGGAGAGGAAATTATCAATATGTAGCTCTGAAGTCTTATTGTCAGGCAGAAGTAGTCAGACTCGTGGGGTGGTGGGGAAATAGCCCAGCTTACCACAAACCCCTTTCCACTAGGTCCCATATTCCAGGAGAAAGAAATCTTTACCAACCCCATAGCTGCATTTGTACCTGGAGGTTTGTTTTTTTTTGGGGGGGGGACTTCCTAGGTCCATATGCCAGTGGTGGGTATGGCCTGAGGCATTCGCGGGTAGAGCAGCTGCAATGACTCTTACCTTTCTATGATAAAATGCTTCCACACACACCTCTCTCTATCCAGGTACACTTGATGTATTATCACAGGACACCTTCAGGTAAAAGGACCCAAGGAGGATGCAGAGAAGGGCTAGAAAGGTGTATGGCCTGGGGAGATTTCCAAGACTCTTCCAGGTAGCCTGAGATTCCCCATCCTTGCCCTATTCCTTCCTATTTGCTTCTCCAAAATTCTCCCCCTCCTCACTCCATCCACCCCAGCCTGCTTATAAACCACCTGGAAGAGTCTGGAAGCTCAACTGCAGGCTATTCAAACTGATTGCTAGTCAGGTTACTCACAAGTAAGCAGCTAGCCTAACAGTTTTTAAGTGTTGTTTTAATGGTTGCTATTCTTGTGCTTCTCTAGACACAGATGATTATGAAGAATATGAAGAAGAAATAAACATAACAAACCCATCCAAGCTAAGAATAAAATTGTTTCCTTACTCCAAAATATATGTATCTCCCCAAACATATTTTATTTATGTATTTAGTCCATTTCAATTCAATGCCAACCTACATCCTTAGATTCCTGTCAGTTTACAAACTGCCATTTTATTGCCAGTTTACAGTGCCACATTCACATGCAAGAGGAAAGGAATTCGATAGCTAAATTCCCAATGGAGAAAAAGCCCTATTCAAGGTCACCACCACACAGAGAGCAACACTAAATGGACAACAAAAGCCTTGCCTGAAGACCTTGAGGCATGGGCAGGTTGATATAAGAATATGCCCATCCTATGTGCTAAAAGATAGCTGCATCTCCCCTGCATATTGTTGGCTATTTTAAGACTTTGTAATTGGCATCAGTGGCTGCAAGAAGACAATCCGTTTTCGCCCAAAGATAGCTGGTTGCACTAAGCTATTCAGGCACAGTTTGTTTTTCCAACAGGAGGCAACAGGAAAGTATCCAGGACATGGGGTGGGGTGGTGATGGAGCAGGAGCCAAAAAGAGATATTTTGGTTATGGAAGAGGGTAAGAACAACATGCAAGCAGGAGGAACTGTCACCTCATTGATCAAATAGGTGGCCAGCATAAAGGAGGGAGTAATTAGTTTCACTGCCTTTTGCTTGTTAACTAGAGCCTTTGCTCTAGACCAGGCATGTCCCAACTTCCAAGAGACTGCAATCTACTCCGATTGGATTGACCAAAGTTGTTGAGCTTTTTTTTTTGGGGGGGGGGAAGCAGGATAATGCGATCAACCAAGATCAACCAGGGACGCCCCGCGACTGACCAGTAGATTGCAACCGACCTGTTGGACATGCCTGCTCTAGACCAAAACCTTGTGGTGTAGACAGAGCTACATTAGTCCCCAGTTTGAGGCTGCACATACACCATCATTACCACAAAGAATCCTGGGAACTGTAGTTTGTGAAGTGTAACGGGAACTATAGCTCTGATAGTGTAATCTACAGTTCCCAGGATTCTTTGGAAAGAAAGACCCCTAGCTGCCTTTCTGTGTAGGAACTATAATACAGGGGAGCTACATCCTGGATTGTGAGGAAGAGAATAGGTTTCTTCTTTCCCTCTTTCCTTCTTCCTAGAGGGAAAGGCTTTTTTAGCTTCATGGCGCATATCCTCTAACTTGATCTTCCCTCTGGGAACTGGGCATGCTCAGTGGCCACGCAATGCTAGCTGTCAGTGTAATGGTGGGAAGATGCAGAATGGAGAGGGAAAGGGAGTGGCATATGCAAAAGACAAGCACTCAGTCCTGCAATGTACATTCCACTTACTATAAGCCATTAGTGGCTTTTGCAGGCCAATTCCCTCCTTTTGTTTTCCCCCACAACCTCCAATTTCACCCTCCCCACTCAATTGACATGTCAGCATTTGTATGTTTCATTGTAGCTTGGCAGTCCCTTGAGTATGTAAGAAATGACTACCATACATGTGAGTTTTGCTTCAGATTGGTGGGAGTGGACACTTTAGCACCAGGGTTTGCTATCATCATAATCTTGCTATTGGTATTTGCTTTTGTCTCCCATTTGCAAGTGCTGTTCCTCCTTTTAATTTGGCAGTTGTTGTTTTTTAACCAGCCTGCCTTTATTGTTGTTTCATTAAAAAAATTGTGCTGTGTACGTATTTCATTTCACTGCACATATTTATACATTTTTTGTCAATCTGCTTCATGTTTCATTTGATAAAAGATGGGAAATAAACAAGTAGATAGCTAGTTATTATTAGCTGGGATTTTGCTGTGTGTGGCTCAAGGGGCCTGAGCCCTGGATAGTTTGCAATGAGCCCCCAACTTTGGTAATAGGAGGCTGGGCATACTGCAAAGTGCAGTGCTGGTGAGACCCCAGTCACCAAAGGCATTTATACATGTACATTAGCATATGCCGATTTGTGCCATGGGTCTGTAGCCCAGCTCCTGCTAAGCACTGGCAGAGGAAGAGGAGTGTGGGGGAAGCGCACTGCCCCCGGCAGCGTGATCCCAGTGGGGTGCCATCGCGGCTGCCCCCCCCACCCGCGCTGGGTGCCATGCCCCCGCAGGCCGGGTGCCACACCCCCAGGATGCACATCACACCCCTGCAGGCGGCGCACAATGCCCCCGGGACGCGTGCCAGCCCCGCCCCCACCTGCTCTCTGCCCCCACTGCTGCTAAGTAACTTGCACTGCCCCTGTTATTAATTAATTTATTATCATTTATTTATTGCATTTCTGTATCCCACTTTTCCTCCAAGGAGCTCAAGGAGACAGACATGGTTCTCCTCCTCACCTTTTTATCCTCACAACAAACCTGTGAAGGAGGTTAGGCTGGGAGTGAGGGATTGGCCAAAGGTCACCAAGTAAGCTTCATGGCTAAGTGGGGATTTGAACCCTGGTCTCCCAGGTCTTACTCCAACACACGAACAGCTACAATGCCTTTCTACATTAAATTAAGATTAATTTGAGTCAGGTCTCATGAGATATTAGCCAGAGGAGTGCCAAGGTTCAGGCTTGTAAGTTGGGGGTTGCCATAGTGTTGTACATAGCTGCCCATGTGCCTACAGAGGACTTCCTGGCTTTCCTCCTCCCTGCTGAAATGAGGCTTGAGATAAACATTCTGTTGTAGCCTATATAGTAAGTTACAGTGTTCTTGGTTGCCATGTGTGTGTGTTTGCAAATTGTGCCCGTGGACCCAATAAGGCTGCTAACCCTCCTCACAAATTAAGAACCAGGCAACTCTGATCATGTACAATGTTTCTTTCCCTCAGTGCGCTTTTTTCAGGGCTTGGGTTTCACACAAGAGCACAACCCTGAAAAAAGCACATCTTTGGGGGCCACAATCTCACGTGGGTCACATGACTTGCACAGAAGGACGTTCCCGGAAGAAACACATCTTGGTTTTTCGCCTCAGCGTGTTAGAAGGTATGCATTTCGAAGGTCACAGGTTCCCCAACCCCTGCTCTACATGTTTAGGATTATCATTCAAAAATTTTCATATAATCAAGGCCAGTAGGAGCACGAAAATCCATCTTGTTAGAAACTAGTAATTGCTTATTCATTTGGATTTTATTTTTTAACCTAATCCAGTCCCCAGAGCTGCAGGCAGATAACAATATATTAAAAACACACACACAGCACCCTTTTCAATAGGAATGGAAACAGGCCAAACATATCTAGAGTCAATCAAAAGCACAACTGCACGACATACTTTTGGAGAAGAAGCAATGGCATATCAAGCTGCAATTTGAGGGCATGGTGTATCTCAACCCTCACAGGATCAATCCCCCTTGGGCAAAATGTTCTCTTAAACCAACAGAACAAGTAGCCCATCATATTAGGCTAATGGATTGAGATTTATTCTGTTTTCATGTTGACACAGGATGTACCACTGCATGAACTCTTAACAACCACTCCCTCCCTGAATGCCTGGCTATGTATCTGCTATTCTTTCTAGTGTGTTTGAAATTATGCGCATGTAGGGAAAGCAAGTGAAGTGGGAATGTCTATCTCACTTTTCCTCTGCGCAGCTGGGCAGTGTAGAGTTAACTTTTGGGAGAGCAAGGAATTTGTTTTTTTGCTGAGGCACTTCCTCTCAGCTAACAATAATAAAAAACCCAGAAGGAGGGATACACGTGGGATCTGTGCAGCAGATAGAGGCCGGGTGACCCAGTCCAGGCCAAGAGGAAGCCTCCTGCATTATCTGCTGTTCCCATTTGGTCTCCTTGGCAAACTCTCAATCTGCAGTGGCTGCAGAAATCAAGATGTGCTTCCTTCCAAACAAGGCCAACACTCCCCAAGGCTTGTATCTGCCATGGCAACCATCCCCCCTCCCCGACACACACACATGCAATGCTATACTGGAGGCCAGATGGACACAAGTTCACACACGCTTGTATTCAATTCACAGAAAAGCCGTTTCTAAAGTGATACTCATCCCTGCAACTGGGGTGGTCCAGACAACAGAACTTGACTGGATGGAGCAGGGTTCAAGAGCCCCATGTGTTCATGCCCAGGAGAACCCATGGCAATCAAGTGTTCTCTCATATGCCCTAACATTTGACAAAGGAAAAAATGGGCACTGGTTTTATGTAATTAGGGAAGGCCAGCATGGGTTCTTACATGAAGGATAGTCAGAAGGTTCAGGTGAAGCTCCAAAATAAAACAGCAGAAAATAATTTTGAGGTGCTGAATTTGGTGTCTTTTCCGGGGTGGTGGGGGTGGAGTTTGTTACAGTTCACAGATTTGTGATGCAATTAACAAACCGGTCTATAGGACTGCTGTCATGACCCACCAAAGCATTATTAAACATATTCACAGGAATACATATTTTTCACAACCCATAATATTAAATTCCCCACATCAATTAGTTCCTTTTGACAAAGACAGTACACCCCGCTTCCCCAAATGCCACAATGATCAGAATTCCTCACAAATTGGTACACACTGGGAAATTTGTGAAGTCGAGCTCCCAAACGTCAAACAGCAAGATAACCACAACGGTTATGAGAGAGATATATACCACAGTAAAAATCAAAAAGTAAAAAATATACACCAATTACCCGTACAGATGAGGAAAAATAAATATGTACTTTATGTCCTTTAAGGAAAAATAAACTATGTCCTTTCAATAAACATCACTCTCATATATGTACATGAAGAAAATGCCCCTCAGATAGCAACATTATGTACCCCAAACTATGGCGTTAGATTTAGGACGGGTTAAAAAATCTGTTCCACAATTGTTCCAGAGCAATTCTGTTGTACTTCACACTGTGCTCTTTAAGCTTCACTCCTATGGATACCGAGATGAAGATCCATTTGGGTGGCCCATGCCCCTGTGGTATAGGACCTATTCTTTAGCATTCCCCCTTTTAGTGACATTTAATGACTGAGGGATGGCACCTTCAAATCACGTACTCACCAATCCCAGAGGTTCAACCCAGAGGCTAGAAATCTAGTTTAATCCTGAGCTCAGTCAGACCTTGATCAGCTGCCTTGTCTGGCCATCCGGAGCTCTTCCCTGGGCTGGGTGTGTTAGCTAAGAATTCCCTTCCCCTGATTAAGCTGGGCAGGCTCAAAGAGTTTCCTTGCTCTCTGCATACTTATGACCTGCCTCTCACTTGATGCTCCACCTCCCACATAGCGGCTTCGGCTTTGACCCTGTTAATATCAAAGGGACATTTCCTGTCAGGACTGTGTAGAGTATGCCACATTTTTAAAAATCCTTTTTTGTTCTCCCACATAAGCACATGTCCGCTCCTAATACTTTGTTTCAGATTGCCCACTGCAAAGCACATCACACGTACAGGAGTACCCATCAAGCCATAGTTTGTATGCCAGTGGCATACAAGTTAAATTTGTTACATGTAAAGGCAATGAAACATTGATAAGGAAAAATAAGAATTGCAGAGTGGATGTGATATGCCTTCTCCTGGAGTCACTTGAAGGACATAACCTCCAAGCTGTGTTGGGAGAGAGCTGGTTCATCAAGGAGCCACAATATAGTTGACTGTGGCAGCCATGTTTGCTGTTCACATGTTCTGTACTCTCTCCTTCCTGCTACCATGGTCAGGGCGGAGCAAGGTGGGTGCAGTGGATGTGGTTTGCCCCAGGTGTCACCTCTGAGGGGAGGTGACAAAATGCTGTGCAGCACTCAACGTCTGCGAGAGACGCTGTGCCTTTGGTGTGCGCAGGCCTCTGGCTCCCCCCAAAATATGAAATAAAGTCAAACCATTTTTGCAGGCAAAAAACAAAAATCAATGTGGGAAAGGGTGACAATAAATTTTCCGCACCAGGTACCACCTGACCTTGCTACACCACTGACCACAGTACATCCTTGCTCACTGGTATGTGGCTGGGAGTATACTGCCTGAAGTGATTGGACACAAGGAGGAAAGGCAAAGATAAGGACTCAGCTCATGCCATCCCAGTACCTTTTTTGATCTGACAATTAAAACTGCCTCATCTCTCCCACCCCCATACACACACACTTATATGTACATGTACATACAGGCACATTTTAAAACAAAGTTAGCTTGGTCCAAAATGTTGCAGTAGACACAGGCCCAGGTCAGAGCTTTGTGAGTGTCATCTGAGGGAACTGAAAGAAGGGAGGCAAGAATCAAAAGACAACATGGCTGCTGTGCCACTTCTGGTAGCAGAAAAATGGCCTCCTTGTCTGGTCCAGCAGAAAAGCTATGTTGCTGTTGTTGCTGTTGTTGTTGTTCCTATATTAGAAATATAGATGAAGAAGGGCTGTTAATCCTTTAAAAAGCTGTATAGTATTATAGTACCCAAAAGGAAATAGTCAAGAGATGCCAGGGCATAGGAAAAGACTAGTAATTTCAGGTTTTCCCAGGGCAATGGACATCTCTGCTCCCATTAAATTATCTGATACGGTCTCAAATGCAATAGCATAAGAACTACTGTTACTCACAATGGTGTCATCAGGGCAGAAATCTTGGAGGCAGAAGTCGAGCTCTCCGATCAGAAAAATTAGGCCCCCAAACACAGCAGGGCTTCATTTTGAAATGAAGTAACACACATTACCATTTAAAGAAGAGCCCCCTCCCCAAGACAAACCAGTTTCCGAAATTGCCTAACAGCCCCACTAGTTATCCACTGGGATGTGTGTTCATGTTTTCCTAAGTTCTGAAGGTGTGACATAAAAGATGGCGGGAAGCCCCTTTCTCTGTTCTAAAAACAATAGAGTCATTTCCCTCCCATGTCCTCTCAGGATACAGTAATGTCAGCTAGGCCTAACTGTGAACAGCAAGTGGGGGTGGAAAGTCCCCTGTCAGAAAACTAAGTTATTGCAAGAGAAAGAGAAATGCCAGTGTACAGCATCAGACATGTGTAAGAAGAATTTGTTTTCAACATGCAGACAGTGTGGAAAGTCAGTCTCAAAACAGCCATTGGAATACAATATTGCTCCATCCGTGCTAGAAATGATCAATGGCCAGCATACCTTTCCAACCTATTAGTTCTCCCTCCTTTATTTATATCAGGGATGGGAAGCATGTGTCCCTCTAGTCAGGCCTATGCAAAGCTTGTCTGAGGTCCGGGGAAGGACTCTTGTTAGAATAAAGTTATAAACTCAAACAAAAAGGCAGCTGGTCCCTGGCAGGGAGCCCCAACCAACTTAGTCCTCCAAGGGCCAGGGTAAGTGTACCCAGCTGCCGCCGCACCCTCTACCTACACAACCCTGCCTCCAGTTATTTGTGGATCTCATCGGACCCAGCCAGCAAAGCCAGTACTTGTAGTCTGGGATAAAGCTGGGTGGCGGTAAGATTGGAGCTGTACAGATGCACTGGTGGAGTCAATATGGTGCTCCCACCAATGAACCTGTGGTGTCTTGTCCTTGCCGCCACCTTAATCTGGTAAATGGCAGTGATACCTCAATCAGGACTACAGCAACGTGCCACCCCACTTCACCAGCCACTCCTACTTGTAGTCCAGCAACATATAGAGGGTCACATGTTTCCCATTCCTGATTCTTTTGAAATTGTCAGTAGGGGCTCTGTTAATGGAAGGGATCCCTAGCAGTATCTCTCATCTAACAAAACAGACAATGGTACTGTGTACTGTGTCTCTCTCTTTCTGTATACGATGTATACTACAGATCTTTTCTTGAATTAGATAGGGAGAAATGAGTAGGGGATTTTGTACTCCATATCTTGTTTCCAAAGTATCACAAGGAAAGTGGTGCAAGGAGAGCAGATACAGCTGTTGGAGAGAGTAAGCCAAAAGTATGTAGCAAGACGTTTACCCACTTACCAGGAAATATGCATCACTGAACTCTAGGATGTACAGGATTGCATTGTTAGACCTGGATGGTCTTTGAAACAGCTGCCAATAATACAACATACAGAGTTTTTAGTGTAGCACAGTGATGAAGAAGCGTAAACTGGCACCCTCCAGTGCAGATGCCTCTAGACTCCATCTCTAGTATGTGGATAACACTTTGCAAGATTGCGGATAATACTTTGCTTGCCTGCTTTGCAGGTTTGTTGCAGTCAGGGCCGGGATCAGAACAGCTGCCAAGGCCCACTGGTGATGCCTGCCTTGAGCCTTCCTTAAAAAAGAAAAGAACTAGGCAGCTGGATAGCCACTTCTTAATTTCCTACAATGTCAGTGACCTGGCATCACTCAGGCATTATGGGAAATTAGGATGGCTAGAGCCAGCCAGCCAGCCGTGTTCATAGTGCTGTCACCATAGCAGGGACCATTGACATAAGAAAACACTCACCAGAGGACATTTTACCACTGGCCATGTTGGCTTGGACTGACTGCAGTTATAGTCTAACAACAACCAGAAGGTCAGAGGTTCCCCATCCATACTTTACAATACCCCGATGCTTCTGCTGTTTTTGCTATAACAGATTAGCAACATATGAGTAATTTCTTTTGAAATTACTACGACTTGGAAATAACACACTCCCACTTTTGACCCAGCTGAGTCAAAAGTCCCTTTAGCAAACAGACACAGTCCCATTAGCAGACAGACAGAAAACACTATCCAGCAAAATTTATACATCAGAATTTCCAGTCGCCTCCCCAATTCATTGAAGTGCATTTTATTTTGGGGATTTAAGGTGATATTGATACCACCATGTGGTAAATGTGTATATTGCAGTTTAAAACTTTATGCAAGTTTTCAGCAGAGACTGAAGCCTTGATGTAAGTCACTCTCTATTTCTCTGGTCTCCATGTTGCCCAGATGTCATTAAAACACTGTCCTAAGTGAAAAGCTAGCAGAGAGAAAACTAGGCCCAGGAACAGGACTGGCGACCAGATAGCTCATTTTATTTAGTATTTATTTCACAGATTTATAAACCACTTCAAAGTCGTAGAATTATAGTTGGAAGGGACCCTGAGGGCCATCTAGTCCAACCAGCTGCAGTGCAGGAATTTCAGCGAAAGCATCCATGACAGGTGGCCATCCAACCTCTGCATAAAAACCTCCAAGGAAGGAGAGTCCACAACCACCTGAGGAAGTCCATTCCACTGTCAAAACAGCTCTTACTTTCAGAAAGTTCTTCCTGATATTTAGTCAGAATCTCCTTCCGTGTAACTTGAACCCAGTGGCCTACCCCCCAGAGCAGGAGACCTCAAGCTTGCTCCATCTTCCATGTGACAGCCCTTTAGATATTTGAAGATAGCTCCTATACATAATAATGGCTTACACCATTGCCAGACTTCAACAATATCTTAAAAGACATTCTAGTCTGTGTTCTGCTCATTTTAATGGGCTGAACTTTTTGCAGCTGCTTTAAAATTTGTTGTGAAGTTGATGGGGTATTTTATTGCTGTAAATCAAGAATGGGAAACTTCCAAGTCTCTGGGCCAAATGCAGCCCTCCAGGCCTCTCCTTCTGGCCCTCAGGAATCTCCCTAGTCACATCCCTCAAGAGCCCTGCTTTGCAATGTCCTTAACTGTTTTTGCCTGGCTAGAATCCTGCCCTTCATCTGATAGTGCTTCTTGCTTGCCTCTATGGAGGATAGAGAGGGGTGTGTGAGTGTGTGCATAGAAACCTTTGCTTCTGGTCTCACCCACCACTGGCATGTGTCCCTCAGAACACAAGGCAGCCCTCAGGGTGATAATGGTTCTCCATCACCATCTTGTGAAGGCACTGCATCCTGAATGGCAGGCTAGAAATCCTTGACATAAATGACCAGTTTGTTCTAGCCATAGCGTATTTCACTTCTGCCAACTTGCTTTCAAATAGCTGTGGAATTAAACCATTATGTTTGAAAGTGAGCTGGGAGTTAGCCAGTGTGGAAGAGTAAAGGACTCTAGTGCTGAAGTTGCAGCTAGAGTAAACTACTGCATTTTTACAGCATTGGTGCAAACATACTCCCAGATGCATAAGTGAAAGGTATTCTCACTGTGAGAATACCCACTGTTACTGCGGTTGTGTACCTTAACTGAGTAAGCAATTGAGATGCAAAAGAGGTAGGGAATTGGAGATTTTGAGCATCCAGGTCACTCATTTTTTTCATCCCTTCCTTAAAACATTGTTGGCTCTTGTAACAGAGGATCCAGGAACAAATAGCTGGATGGATGACAGAGGAACTGTGAAATCCCACCAGAATATTGAAAACAAGTGTTTAATGGGCCTCCAGAGCTTAGATTAGGAATATTTTACTGCTGCATCCATTATTTCTTTTACATTTTTACATTTTTCATTTTCCACATCTTTTACATTTTCCTCTAAAATAATCCAACACAAATAACAATAACAAAATATTAAAATATTAACACAATTAAATATTAACGTAATTAAACACAACATAATAGCAATAATGCAACAGGGTGCTATTGGGATAAAATACCAAAGATACCGGCTCTAAAAACAGTAAAATCATATTTAACATTTTTAAAATCAATATTTCATTAATAACTAGGTCAGTGATAAAGAGGAGAGAGAAATTAAATACTGTACAGTTTTTTTTTAGCCAAGTCTATCAAATTCTCACTTTCTGAAACAATATAACAACTGAAACACGGCCATTTTTCAAAATTTAATCTCATCTGAATATTGTAATGTAGTTCCACAACCAATGCTTATAAAAATGCAGACATGAAGTGGAAATGAATATGCAAGTGAAAATAGCATGCTAAAATGCATTATTTCAGGAGAAACTGCATACAAAATTAAACTTATTAGGGTAAATTTGCACCAAAAGAGCTGAAGAATTTCTATTAGGATTTTTTAGGGGGGGGGGGAGTCACTAAAGGCTGCAGAATTGTGGGGAGATAATTTAAGACTGGCACAAATACAAGATGGGTGATACCTGGCTTGAGAGCAGTACATGTGAAAAGGATCTAGGAGTCTTGGTTGACCACAAACTTGACATGAGCCAACAGTGTGACGCAGCAGCTAAAAAAACCAATGCAATTCTGGGCTGCATCAATAGGAGTATAGCATCTAGATCAAGGGAAGTAATAGTGCCACTGTATTCTGCTCTGGTCAGACCTCACCTGGAGTACTGTGTCCAGTTCTGGGCACCACAGTTCAAGGACACTGACAAACTGGAACGTGTCCAGAGGAGGGCAACCAAAATGGTCAAAGGCCTGGAAACTATGCCTTATGAGGAACGGCTAAGGGAGCTGGGCATGTTTAGCCTGGAGAAGAGGAGGTTAAGGGGTGATATGATAGCCATGTTCAAATATATAAAAGGATGTCACATAGAGGAGGGAGAAAGGTTGTTTTCTGCTGCTCCAGAGAAGCGGACACGGAGCAATGGCTCCAAACTACAAGAAAGAAGATTCCACCTAAACATTAGGAAGAACTTCCTGACAGTAAGAGCTGTTCGACAGTGGAATTTGCTGCCAAGGAGTGTGGTGGAGTCTCCTTCTTTGGAGGTCTTTAAGCAGAGGCTTGACAACCATATGTCAGGAGTGCTCTGATGGTGTTTCCTGCTTGGCAGGGGGTTGGACTCGATGGCCCTTGTGGTCTCTTCCAACTCTATGATTCTATGATTCTATGAATGAGAAACTAGGATAACTGAAACTGACAAATCTTTCTGCCCCTAGTGAGGGAAAGCTTTCATAATTACTTTATCACTACACAGCAGCAACTTGTCTACAAAGAAAAACAAACATTTCATTACAGAGGAATGTATATTAATACAGTGAGAAATGGCACCCACCTAAAAGTGATTTTGGCACTCAAGCCTTGCTGCCTTTTCAGAATTTCTTGGGCGTTTTGAGCATCTGCCTTGGTAACTAAGTGTAACATTGTCCAAATCTCAGCCTGTTACTGATCTATTGAAAGACCTTCACAAGGAAGTTAGTTTCCCTTCCAGTCAACAAAAGGACTGCTGTGTTCATCACCAGGATTGAAAAGCACATGGAGAATCACTCACATGTTCTCCTCTAGTCAGGTCAGTCTGCAAGTGATGAGCAAAAGCAGGGCGAAAGACACAGGCAATGGCACTTCTCTCTGGATGGTTTTTCTACTCCCTCATTATTTTGGTAGGGACATATTTTACATACTAAAATGTTTATACCCTTCAATCAGTCTGGTTCTATTAGGCCTCATAAAACCATAGCCAGAAGGCAGCCCTGCTTGGCTGAGGGTCTGTTCCCTTTCCCCCTCAGTGCTGCCCACTGGAATTTAAACTATTGTTGGCCTTAGGCAGCATTGCCCACTTCAGATCTTTGGCTTCTGCTCATAGCATTTGTCCTAACTCTGTCCTACACCGCACTGCTGATTTCCAGCCCAGTCTCTGCCTGGCAACTCCCCCCCCACCCCCACCCCCCCCCCGTAACCAAAGCAGAGATTGAGAACTTGTGGTTTTCTAGAGGGAATTAGAATCCAACAACAATCATCCCTGACCATTGACCATGCTGGCTGAGGATTATCCAAAATGGATTCCAACAACGTCTGTAGGGCATTCAGTTCCTTATCTCCACCCTAAATTATGTCTGGAGCCCAATTTAAAAGAATAAATAAATCAGTGGACTCAGTAGTGCAGGCCAGGTCTCTGGCCTAAAATCTGGTGGTTCTCCATTGCAGCTCTAAGCTAGATTGGCAGTTTCATGAGCCACCCTGTTCAACCAGCAGTGGCTGAGGTGTATTTTCTCACCCAAAATGACAACTTTGAGGGTGAGGTTCTATAATAAATCTTGGCACCATGTATCATGCAGCAAACATTAACCAGGGATTTAGGAGTACTGTCTGTTGATACCACCATGTGGTCAATGTGTGTATTGCACTTTAAAACTTTATGCATGCCGTCAAACAAGCCTGCAAGCTTTGCTGTAGCTCCATCTGCATTTATTCAAACACTTTCAACTATGTGCTTGTCCACACTGGAGTTTACCCTGTGTTTGCAGCTATTTGTGTTCCCATTTAATTTGCATAGCCCACATATTACCCTCAAACAACACCAGTCTCAATGCTCTCCACCTGTAGATTTGTGTTAATCCAACACGTGGACAATCCGAGAAACTAGGCTTCAAACTGCTCCACTTAGAAAAGCCTATGCAGATGACCTAGTTTTGACATTACAGGAGCCAATCCCTAGTACTAGAAGAGCTTTGGAACTAATACAAGAGTTTGGTCAGGTGGCAGGGTTTAAACTTAATAAATTAAAAACTATGGTTTTAGAGAAGAATTTAACACAAATGGAGAAAGACAGGTTTCAGAGAGAAACAGGTTTAACAGTAGTGAAAAAAACAAAATACCTAGGGGTGTACATGACTTCAAAGAATGTTAACTTATTTAAAGATAACTATGAAAAATGTTGGTCTGAAGTGAAAAAAGATCTTGAGATATGGACAAATTTAAAGTTATCCTTACTGGGTAGAATAGCAGTCATCAAAATGAATGTATTGCCAAGACTATTGTTTTTGTTTCAATCGTTACAGATAATTGACAAAATGGACTGTTTCAAGAAGTGGCAAAAAGAAATTTCTAGATTTGTCTGGCAGGGCAAAAAGCCCAGGATTAAATACAAAATTCTTACTGATGTGAAAGAGAGAGGGGGGTTTGCCCTGCCGGACTTCAAACTATATTATGAGGCGGCAGCTTTTTGCTGGCTAAAGGAATGGCTACTTCTTGAGAACACAGACATTCTTGATCTGGAAGGATATGATAATGCTTTTGGATGGCATGCATATTTGTGGTATGGTAAGGATAAAGTACAAAGGTCGTTCAAAAACCATATTGTCAGAAAAGCGTTGTTTAATGTCTGGGTCAGATATAAAGATCTTCTGGAGAATAAAACCCCAAGGTGGCTTTCTCCAATGGAGGCTAAGGTCTTGAAAAAACTTAACATGGAAACTAATTGGCCAAAATACTGGGAAATTCTGGAGCAAGAGGGTGACAAATTGAAATTGCGGAGCTATGAGAAAATTAAAGATAAGGTGCGTGATTGGTTACATTATTTTCAAGTAAGAGAGGTCTATAATTTGGACAGGAAAATTGGCTTCCAGGTGGAAAAATCGAAGCTAGAAACAGAATTGTTAGAACCCAGTGTCAAGGTATTGTCGAGAATGTATAACTTGCTGCTGAAATGGAATACTGAGGATGAAACGGTTGAATCCGCTATGATAAAATGGGCACAAGACATTGGTCATAACATCATGTTCACTGACTGGGAACGGTTGTGGACCACCGGTTTGAAATTTACGGCATGCAGTGCCATAAGAGAGAATATTATGAAAATGATTTACAGGTGGTACATGACCCCAGTCAAGTTAGCAAAAATCTATCATCTGCCTGATAATAAATGTTGGAAATGTAAAGAAACGGAAGGAACTTTCTTTCACCTTTGGTGGGCCTGCCCGAGGATTAAGGCTTTCTGGGAAATGATATATAATGAACTGAAAAAAGTATTTAAATATACTTTTCTAAAGAAACCAGAGGCCTTTCTCCTGGGTATGGTTGGCCAATTGGTGTCAAAGAAGGATAGAACGTTTTTTATGTATGCTACAGCAGCAGCAAGAATACTCATCGCAAAACACTGGAAGACACAAGATCTACCCACCCTGGAAGAGTGGCAGATACAAGTAATAGACTATATGGAACTGGCAGAAATGACCGGCAGAATCCGAGATCAAGGAGAAGAGTTGGTGGAAGAAGATTGGAAGAAGTTTAAAGTTTATCTACAAAATTACTGTAAAATCTATGAGTGCTAAGGGCAGTGTAAATGAAATGATGAGGTTCTAGCGATTAAGATAAGTAAGAGTACAAAGGGAAAGATAAAGGATGAAAATGAATATGAATGAGCTTGCTGAAAATTTTTTTAAAGTGGAATACAAGAAGGGAAGGTGGGAGGAAGTAAGGAAAATAAGGTTTGGAAGATTATTAAAATGAACCAGAGTTTTCTTTTTAATTTTTTAGTAATAGGTTGAATCTTTTCTATGTTTTCTTTTTTTTCTTTATGATTTTTGATGTTGTTTGTATTTTTGATGTCTATTGTTTGTTGTCTTTTTACCTTTTGTAAAATTTAATAAATATCATTTAAAAAAAAAAAAACTGCTCCACTTAGATTTGCAGACAAATTGTTTTGATGTTTAGGTGAGGGTGGATCAACTGTCATTTTCTGCTATTCCCCTTTCCACACCCACTACTTCCTCAATGCTTTCATTTCTTTTCCGGCAGTGTTATTTCCAGGGTGCTCCTGCGCAATACCAGAAGATTGCACAAACAATTTTACAATTGCCTGTGCCCCGTTCCACACTTCCTGGGTGGGATTTAAACAAAGAAACAGAAACAAACAAAGAAAGAAAACAAAGCAGCACACATAGTTATCTGTGTGCATGCCCTGTTGCTACTTAATTAGCACAGTAGAATTAACAAATTAGGAGTTAGGGGGGAAACACAAAAGCGAATTGCTGTGGGTATGAACCAGAAAGGCCAAAGTTGCTCCCTGTACACATTCAAATGTGTGCAGGTCTAATTCAAATGGGGCAGGGAAAGTGGACAAGGCCAAATGTGGAGACAAGCCCTATTTGGGGAGGAAATCGGCTCTGCTTGTGTACCTTTTATGCTTTGTTTATTGTTTATTGCTACTACTTATTACTACTTTACTACTACTTTCACTCTGGAAAGGCGACACACAACTAAAATGATTGATTGCAAAAAGTGGTATGCAGTCAGTATATGCTGCATGACTATAGGGACAATGAAATAGCAGCAGGTATAAAAAGGTATGCATTGTCTCTAATCTACTAAAAGCTTCAAAAACTCATTCCAAGTGGCAGTTTGATTAGCAGAATTATCACTGGTGGTTTCCCTCGCTCCCTCTCTACTAGATCACCCCATCCATATACTTCTCAAAGAACTCCAAAAGGTTAGACAGGACTTAGCAGAAGCTATGCTGATCCTTCTTTAGCAAATCTTGTCCTTCTATATCAGAGTGGGGGACCTCAGGCCCAGGGCCGAATGCAGCCCTCTAGGCCTTCACAGCTCACCCCAACCATGCTCCATTCCATACCCCACCTTTCTGAAGGCCTCCTCCACACCCTCAGCTGGTTTTGCCTGAACTGTGTCCTTGAATTTCGTTAATGCCTTTTGCTTGCCTTGATGGAGGATGGAGATGTGTGTATATGTCAACCTGTGGCTTTTGAATGGCTGGTATGTAGCCTATTGTACAAAGGGCAAGAGACACATCCATTGCTCTGCCCACGTTTGCCTCGTGTCCACCACTGGCATGTGGCTGCCAGGTTACCCCTGAGGGAATGTGGCCCCTGAGTTGAGAAAGGTTCCTCCCACTTGTTTTACATGCTTAGTAGCTTTCCCTTTATCCATGCATTCTATCAGTTTTCCCAGAAGAGACATTAAGCCAACTTAATCTAAAGTGATGAAGTAAGCAGAGTGAAAATTAGGCCCAGGAACAAAGCTTCTGGTAAGATTGCTCCTGCGTTAGCAATGAATATCAGAGCCAGGTCTACAAAGTGATTCTGGCACTTGAGCGATGCTGCCTTTCCAGTATTTATCGAATGATCTGAGTATCTGTCTTGGAAAAAGAATGTCACCTTCTCTAACTCTCAGGCTGTTACTGATCTGTAGAAAAAGCTCCACTGTAGTATCCCATGGGTTTGGGAAGGGTGTGAGGAAACTTAGCAACAGGTCTGCCCTAAGAAAAAGAAGCAAGAGAAGCCAGTAGAACTTCAATAGTTGTATTTATTTGTGAACAAATATCCACAATTCAGCATAGCAGATACATAGGCACGACTATGTTCCCACTAGTTCCCACTCACCTATGGAGGGAACCATACTCATGAGGGCAGAGCAGTTTCTACTAGAGACTCAGTACATTCACCAAGGTAGTTTCTTGCCCTTCCAGTCAACTAAAGTGCCATTGTGCTCATCAACGAGGTTAGGAAGCACCTGGAGAATCCCTCGCACGCTCTCATCGACAGTCATGACAGCCTGCAAGAGACAAACAGCAGTGAGAAGCACAGCCAATGGCTCTTCTTTGTGGACAGCTGGATTTATCCTCCTACATGTGGGGTGTGAAGGAATAATTCATTCATTCATTTAAACATTTATAGTGCCAGATTTTGCTCTCAGTTGTCTGACCCCAACAACCAATCCGGCTGTAAGAGGATAAGCAGCTAGTCTCACTGGAAAAGGCTCTGCCTGGCTCGCTCCCCACAAAATGCTGACCTCCTGCCAGCCTTTGACAACATTGACCACTTTGAGTCCTTTGGGCGCACTTTTTCTGTGTCGAGAACTTGACCCTATCTCAGTGGCGTAGCATGGGTTGTCAGCACCCGGGGAAAGGCAAGTAATTTGCACCCCCTAACCCGTGGATTTGCGCCCCCTAACCCGTGGATTTGTGCCCCTAACCCCCAGATGTTGCGCCCGGTGCGGCCGGCCCCCCCTGCACCCCCCACGCTATGCCACTGCCCTATCTCTACTCCCTTCAACCCTGTATCAGGGTTTAATGTTGAGGGTCTCTGAGTTTTGTACATAATACCCTGGATATATTTGATAATGTATGTATCATGATAAATGGTGCAGCTTTTATCATAGAACCTCACTCACAAGGTCTGTATGGGTAGAGAAATACACTTGTGGCTCCTGGACCACAGTGGAGAACAGAGCAGCCCATGAAAATTGCCAAATCTGGCCAACCTAGCCTACAACAGGGATGGGGAACCACGAAATCTGTGAGCCAGACCTAGTCTGCATCACCATTCCATCAGCCCACTGTCTCTTACCTTAGATCCTACCACATGTAAGCCCTTGACTTCACCTGCTTCTTCTGCCATGACAAACAAGCTCACACTTTCCTGCCTGCTGGTCTTTCTGCTCTAGAAATCAACCTACCTTCACTATTTCTCCTTTTCCTCTTTGAGGCAATGAAGAGAGAGACTGCCTGGCAGGTGCATACATGAGCTCAGAGGTTCAACCATGGAATGTATCAGCTCAGCTAGAGGAGTCTCCTTGGAAAAGACCCTCTAGCTGCCATACTCCATGGTATGGCCTTTGAGCCATCTGCTACAGTATGGGTGTACATGGGTGTGAGAGAGACACACTGACTAAAAAAAAAAAGTTGTTTTGCCTCTGCTGGTTCCAGCCCTTAACCAGTTTGCATCAAGGGAATGCACCCTGAAAAGGGTTTTCTTCCCCCAGTGATCTAGACAACTGCCTCTCTTATGTGAAAGTAACACACTTTGTGCATACTTCCTGGGAGTGGGGTTGTCTAACAATCTTCAGTAGTTTTGCTTGTGTTATTTAACTATCTTTTAAAGGAGCTCCTCCCAAAAAATTGTTACCCACCTCTTGGGTGCCCATGTCTGTCTTCACCCACCCTGGATGAACTGCAGTACACAAAATCCCATCCTCTTTGTAAGTCAGAGACTGGCACTTTGTCAGCATGTTGAGAGCAGCCTGAAAGAGAGAGAAAGTGGGTAGCGAACATCACCATGGAAAGGTTAAAGCCCCCGTCTCTTTTGTTCTGGAACATCAGCAGGACCACCTGGGCTTGCCACAGAGTCGTTCCCTCTGTGGGAAGCTGCTGCAAATCATACTTCCCTGATAATTCTGACTAGTATTTGCAAACCTGGGCTTCTTAAAATTCACATCTGTAGAATGTGATGTGGCCCAGTGTCCTATATTTGCAAAAGAAAACTAGGACCGTGAGCTGCCTTAGATACAGCCACTTGTTTGGATAGGGAGTGTGCCCAGTATCAGGGCAGCCAGCATATTACTTGGGTGCAAGAAATGTCACCTACCTTGCTGCAGCGGTAGGCAATTACAGGCTTGGAATAGGTTGCGGGGACTAACTCAATACAGCCTAATAGAGAGGAGATGTTGACAATAGCTGCCTTGCTGCAGCTCAGCCCTTTCTGCGAACTTCCTTGGGCTGCCTTCCTTAACAGAGGCAGAAAAGCCTGAGGAAAGAGAGGAAGAGAGAAAATAATCCAAGAAAACTCAGTACCCACTTCATCTGCCTTATGTATTTATTCTTGTGTAACAATCTACACTTGTATTATAAGTAATGCCATTTTTACCCCATCCTCCCCGCAAAGAGTTCAAGCCATTGTTAATGATTCCTCCCCCATTTTGTTCTACCACTTTCTTGTGCCCAGAAAAGATGGGACACCGTTGTCTACACAGTGCACTATTCTGCCATTTTATTCCCAGCAACACTTCATCTTCACTCATTCAAATCCTGCATAAAACTCAGGTGACACAAACTTCTCAGTTTGCATGACGTGTTACAACTGTGGAATCTGGAAAAGGGAGAGAGAGCACCTGCAGGCCAAGGAGCTTGATGCTAACTTTGTGTGTGGTTCAGCCAGCAGCAGTTCTTGTGCCACTGTGGCTCCAGCACATTTGACATTTGTGAAGACTCCTTCATTAGGCAGTGGATTCAGTATATCAGTGGTGGCCCCTCCTACCAGAATTTTCAGGAAGCGTACATCTCTTTACATTCAGAAACCAGTGAAGAGTACTTTGATTACCCGGACATCTACTGCCAACTTGAATGCTGCAGTTTGGTAGTTTTAGACCCCAGACTTAATGTAAAGGGAGCTCTTTCAATGGCAATGTGCATTACTACACTTGCTTCAAAATATGGCAAGCCAGCCCCACTGTCTTTTGGGTCTCTGCTGTTCCTTCTGCTGTCTGGAGCCCCAAAGCCTGACCCTGACAACATCCCTGTTAGCACAGTTATAATGTTTGCATAGCGACAAATAAGTACTATTGTGAATGGTCATTATGCTTATTTTACATATATTTAGGACAGGCTTGTCCAACTTCGAAGAGACTCTCACTATAATAAAACTGGTGGTGATCTACCCACTGGATTGACCAAAGTTGTTGAGCTTTCTTGGGGTGGGGGTGGGAGGGGTCCCAAGATCTACCATAATCTACCACAGGCACCACGCGATCTACCAGTAGATTGTGATCTACCTGTTGGCCACCCCTGATTTAGGATATACCTAACTAATGTAGAGATGCGGGTGGCGCTGTGGGTTAAACCACAGAGCCTAGGGCTTGCAGATCAGAAGGTCAGCGTTTCGAATCCCCGTGACGGGGTAAGCTCCCGTTGCTTGGTCCCTGCTCCTGCCCACCTAGCAGTTCGAAAGCATGTCAAAGTGCAAGTAGATAAATAGGTACCGCTCCAGCGGGAAGGTAAACAGCATTTCCATGCGCTGCTCTGGTTCGCCAGAAGCGGTTTAGTCATGCTGGCCACATGACCTGGAAGCTGGATGCCGGCTCCCTCGGCCAATAAACCGAGATGAGCGCCGCAACCCCAGAGTCGTTCACGACTGGACCTAATGGTCAGGGGTCCCTTTACCTGATGTAGCATGCATTTCTTACTTTTAGTGATCTTTTGACCCAACTGTTTACACTCCCCACACCCTTGGACATATTTATCTGCAAAGGTCACTTCATGCATCTGATGAAGTGAATCATTTGACTGCTCCGAGCTTGGCATTTGCACCCCCAAGCCCCTGTACCTTGCTCACTAGCAATGGCCCAGTCACATTTGTCTTGTATACATCTTCCATGTCTTCCTCGCTCACAGTGTCTAGCGTCATGCCTTTCAAAATGCCAGCATTGTTTATTAGCACATTCAGCCCTGTGTCTTTCAGGTGGTCCCCAACAAATGCTGCAGCTTCCGTAATGCTCGCAAGATTTGTAGCATCTGCAAAAGCAGAAACAAAAGAGATGGTTAGAAGCAGGAAGAGTTGGGGAGCACTGGGAGCAACTGTGACTGTCCTAACACCAGCTGAAGTATGAACTTCAGCTACAGCAATACAAAAGAAAGAATGGTTCTCAAAGTGCTCCCAATAAGTTCATTGTAGTTGTTAATGCCCAACTTCAGGAGGTAATCTAAACTACACAGAATTATACATTAAATCTTTTTGGAAATGGTCTTTAAATATTTTAAAAACACCTTAACAAACACATTTTAGAACAAGAGTGGCCCATGTGGTATTACAACAACACCTGGAGAGCCAACTCCCATCATCCCTGACAAGTGGCTGTGCTTTGGGGGGCTGATGGGAATTGAGAGTAGCACAGTATTCAGAGGGCAACACATTGGACACCCCTGCTTTAGAATAACCAACTAAACCTTACACCTCTATCTCTAATTCACATTTGTGCAACACAAAACCATTATTAGTATAAATCAAACCCATTAACATAAAGCACACAATGTTAACAAACCCACTTATATTTGGAACTACAAATATTTTTTCAAAGAAAGCCAAAAAAGAAAAGGTGGAGACACAGACTTTTTGTTGGAAGACTGCAGGAAAATATCATTGAGGCTTCTTTTTTGGCCAGATGCAGTTAAGAGACCAAATGACCTATTTTGCCCCTATAAGATTATAGATTCTGTTATGGGCAAAACCATTGTAACCCAATGGTGGTTTTTTGTGTCTTTGTTTGCTCATTTGGCAAAAACCACTAAAATAATAGACACGGCTAACTTAGCTTTGGGGACGCAGGTGGCGCTGTGGGTTAAAGCCTCAGCGCCTAGGACTTGCCGATCGAAAGGTCGGCGGTTCGAATCCCTGCGGCGGGGTGCGCTCCCGCTGCTCGGTCCCAGCGCCTGCCAACCTAGCAGTTCGAAAGCACCTCCGGGTGCAAGTAGATAAATAGGGACCGCTTACCAGCGGGAAGGTAAATGGCATTTCCGTGTGCGGCTCTGGCTCGCCAGAGCAGCGATGTCACGCTGGCCACGTGACCCGGAAGTGTCTCCGGACAGCGCTGGCCCCTGGCCTCTTAAGTGAGATGGGCGCACAACCCCAGAGTCTGTCAAGACTGGCCCGTACGGGCAGGGGTACCTTTACCTTTACCTTTAACTTAGCTTCATTAATTTAAAAGAGTAAAACTTAGTTGGTTCCAACTCTTTATCCTTTCTTGAACAATGAAGCACAAGCCACCTGCTTCTTGATGTTTATTGACAGAAAAAGTGAAGCAACAGTAATCTGCTTGCGATCAGGATCATCATCCTTATTTGAGGGAAGATCAATACATTGTTAGTCAGAGAACCGTGCGCTGTTAGTAACAGACTGGCAAGAAGAAATGGTTTTTCAAGATCCCTTGAAAATGCAAACTCCTGTATATAGTACGTAAACTCGTCTGTCTTCCTGTATGGGCAATATTCTACATTTTCAAAGGAGGCTGGAAATTGGTAGATGGTATTGTTTATTGAATCATATGCATAACAGTGCCCTTATTTAATGCTATATAGAATCATAAGGCACTATTTACTTACACTGGTCTTCAGCTTTGTAAAGGATTTTGTAAGAAGTTCTTATCTCTTCTCTGATTAGCCTAGATCACTGCGTTTATCTTTTAAAAAATCAAGAATGATGCCTGGTGTTCTGCAGCAGCAGGTTAAAACCTCCTGTTCTAATATATGAAGTTTGGAGCACTCATAGAAGGGGTTTATGGCAGTGAGGGGGCACGATTGTGACTATCGTGATGGGACCCTGCACTTCTGAAGTAGCCACTGTACCCGTGACACTAGGTAACAAAATTATGAAAAACTACAAATTGCGGAGGGAGGATCTGCATTAAACTTCCTCCCTCTATAGCAGCCAATGCCATATTCTAGCTAAGATGCAAATGGCTGAAGAAATAGGGCACAGATCTCTAGCTACCAGGATCCAAACCAAGAGGCTATTTCCTCCATCCTTTGGGGAGAAGATGGAATGATGCAGAAGGGTTTGCTGCAAAAGAAGGGGGAGGAGTGAAAGTGAGAGAGTCCCACGAACATATGCTGGCTGTATGAAGGCTAAAAGGTAAGTGGGAGAGAAGGCATACCCAACTTCACCATCACAAGGTTTGGATGACTGGAAGCCAATTTCCTCAGTTCCTGGAAAGACATAAAGAGCAGAACAATAAATATTAAGAAGTAAAATTATATCAGGTAGGCTGCTGTTGGAGTATACACTATTACTTCAGGATATTATTATTATTGTAAAAAAGAAATCCTGAGCATGATCCAGCCACATTTAAGCACTCATTGGAATAAGTGGGAATTAAAACATGTTTAGACTTGTTCTATCCCTACTAATTCTTCTTGAAGTGGGTCCAAGTGCTCTGACAGGATTGGAAGACTAACGGGCATAGCAATCTTTTGCATTCAAATAAAATATTGATCATGAATATGGTAATTTATTTTGCATTGGCAGCTGGGAGGTCAAGACAGTTTTAGATTAACGTTGACATAAGAATGATTTGTGGATAGCCAACCCTTAATGATTTCACACCTTGTTTCATTACAGATTTGCCTTTAATGACGCTATACGTGTGAGACCAGAAGTGAGACTGATCATTATCTAGCTCAGTACTGTTTTTCTCAGTATAATACAATTACTTACCAATAGCGCGCGCGCGCTCTCTCTCTCTGTGTGTGCGTATTTTATATATATATATATATATATATATATATATATATATGGGTTCTAATGAACTATGGTGAAGATTATAAAACCATGGTCTACTAACAGTGTAGTTGTATGCACTCCAAAAAAAAGCCTCATTAATTTTAATGAGACTTACTCATTGGTGAAGTTTATAACGGATTTCAGACTGAAAGTGCTGTCCACCCTGCAGTGGCGTAGCGTGGGTTGTCAGCACCCGGGGCAAGGCAAGTAATTTGCGCCCCCTAACCCGTGGATTTGCGCCCCCTAACCCTAACCCCCAGATGTTGCGCCCAGTGCGGTCGGCCCCCCCTGCACCCCCCACGCTACGCCACTGCCACCCTGGCTGGTTCTTGGCCACTTTCCTTGCTATAAAGGCATTCAATCAAAGTCTTAAGCCAGTGCTGATGAGACTGATAATTCAAGGTTCATCTCCAGTTTTCTGCTCAAGCTCAAGGTCTGTACTCCAGAGCACTCAAAACTGATGATTTACTTTATACCCCTCTTCTTGAGCTCTTAGCTAACCTAGGAGTTTAAATAAACACAATGAGTAGTGATTTCCTTCGCCTTTGGGGGGGGGGGTGAAAGTTCCTACCTAACACGCGACAGCAACAACTAGTGCAAAATAACTTCCTGACTCCTACGCTTCGATTCCCAGAAAGTGCTGCTCTTCCCTCAATTCCCAGTCACCCGACCAGCCCCAATCTCCACCCGTTCGCTGGGAAATAAACGCTGCTCAATTCAATGGGGCTTCCCACCCACCAAGGCTGCAATGCTGCGCCAGCTTACCGGGAACGAAGCCCCAGGGACCAAAGCGGGACTTGCTCCCGAGAACCCTCCTCCGTCCCCAAAGAAGCGGCTCCCAAGCAGCCCATGTTGGGGCTTGAGCCTCTCACCTGCCCGCGCTCCCCCTCCGGAGACCGGCTGCAGGCAAAGAGACACTGCGGCGGGTTGGGCATCTCCAGGAGCTGGCGAACCAGCTCCAGGCCGATGCCGCGGTTGGCTCCGGTCACCAAGACGCTGCGCGCTCCCAAGCCCTCCATGAGCATCTGCTGCACCGCCGTCCCGGGTCTGCCTCCGACAGAAAACTTGCCGCACCCGCCACACATCGCCTCCCTGCGGCCGCTTGCGGGAACTGGAGCCTTTCTTCGCAGCCTGATGACTATGATTTTTGATAACAGTGTAAAAGTGCACTTTGCGGAAGGTCTGCCTCAGGGGCAGAGAATCTGCTTTGCATACAGAAGGACCCACGTTCAATCCCCGGCATCCTCGTGTATGGCTGGGAGAGAACCTCTCTGAAATCCTGGAGAACCGCTGCTGCCAGTCAGTGTAGACAATACTGAGCTGGAAGGAGAAACAGTCTGACTCACTGTAAGATAGTTTCCTGTATAGGCCCAGCATGGGTGAAACAGCTGCTCATGCCAATATATCATGGGTAGGCAAACTAAGGCCCGGGGGCAGGATCCAGCCCAATCGTCTTCTAAATCTGGCCCGTGGGCTGTCCAGGAATCAGCGTGTTTTTACGAGAGTAGAATGTGTCCTTTTATTTAAAATGCATCTCTGGGTTATTTGTGGGGCATAGGAATTTGTTCATTTCGCTCCCCCCAAAAAAATATAGTCCACCCCCCCACAAGGTCTGAGGGACAGTGGACCGGCCCCCTGCTGAAAACGTTTGCTGACCCCTGCAATATATCATCTAAGGCTGTTGCTGTTTACTTGGGCTCTAACCTGCTCCCACTGTTAGTGTTTGAAGTTGTAGACAATCACTATCTTTCCTCCTGTAAGTTTGTGAGATATATTTCTGTTCAGTGTGTATTCCTCAAACCAGCTTCTATGGGCGCAGCCAAGGGGGGGGGTGCCGGGGGGGGCAGCTGCCCTCCAATCAATAAAAAAAATACATAGCCAACTCAGGTCCCCCCCCCCCAAGAAAAGGCCTGCTTCCCCCCAACAAAAATCCAATTTACAGTAAAATGTAACCTACATCTACTTTGAGGTTAAGGTGTGTACATTTGGGACTTCCGTTGCAGGTGTGTAGATGACAGCTTACTGAATAGGAGTTTGGTTTTCCCTCCCCTGCAACACCTCCCGAAAGGTAAGTGAAGACATCCCCGCCCCCTCACTGGACAGCAGTGTTCAAATGCAACTTGAAACACCCCAAGCCCCCCAACCCCCCCAATAGTCTCACTGTTTTAAGCAACCCATGTGTACATAAGCAAAAAGTAGGAGGCAGCATCTTCTAATAATATAAGGCAATATGATCCAACACCCTGCTTGATGCAACCAGTGGGGATTTGTATGAAGATCTCCAATAATCGTGATCTCATTCACCTCCTTTGGGAATAGGTTGCATCCATTGTCAAATGGCTCTTAACTGTTTAGGATGTGGGTGGGGGAACTGTTTAGGAAGGAGGAGGACACACCCATCTCGGCAACCTTCCAGAGGGCAAAGAGTATATTCTTGTTAACATGACGTTTTCATAATGGATTTCATATAAGAACAGTATATCTGGCTTGGTTTTGTTTTGTTTTATAAAAAATAAGACTCAAAATGTGTCTTCTTTTAATCAGTGAACCCAACCCCCTTACACTAAACGTTTTTATCTTATACAATGATGTCATTGTAATCAATCAATTTGATCTTTCCAATCTTTAGCTTCAATTCATATTTTAAAAGTTGTTGTGTGCTGGATATAATTCGTGTGATTCAATCTATGTTATAGCCAAGTATATAAAATAGTTCATAACTCACTTTGATACCATGCACCCTGAATAAATGGACACTTCATAATCATATCTAAACCTCCCCCATGCTCCTATGCTCCTCACCATCTCCAGACCTCACTGTTTAAGAGATCACCATTTTACAACAGCACAACCTGGAGGCAAACCCTTTTTTAAGATGAATTAGTGAATGTTCCCTAAATGTAGTAGAGAGAGATGCTGTTAACAGGAATAAAAAGAAGTGAACAGAGAAACCTTCTTAACTAGAGACCAGAGGCAACCTCCCACTCACCCTACAAGCAGTAAACATATATATTACAATTAATAAAACTGCCATTTTGCAGACAAAAGCTCAGCAGAGAATACAAGTATTAGTCCAAAATAACAAAGTATATTTTAACATCTGATTCTAACAAGGGAATTGCAATTTTCAGTTTTCATTTTACATTTCTTTTTCTTTTCTTGTCTTTTGGAGTGTTAAGTCTCCAGTCAAAAATATCTGCAGCCTCATCTTGTTCTTAGCAGCATGTGTCATGGAAGACCACAGCATAAAAGGAAATCCACATTTGTATCTGATGTTAGCCTCACTAAGTTTAGCTGTGCAGAAATACAGTGGATGTCTTTTTCGCAGTCATAGATTTCAAGTTTTGATAAAGTTCAATCTATGTCCCCTTCAGCTTTATCTGGTCAATTTGCCTAGTCAGTTTCAAGATGTTCCTTTATAGCACTGTTTGTGAATGAATGATTATGTCCTATGAGGGAAATCCTTATTTAGGCTTTGGGGCTAGGGCTCAATGGGTATGTTCAATTTGATCTACAGTGAGACGAATTTCAGGGAATTGTTTAGAGAACCAATCTGCTGAAAAGCCCATCATATTTTGTTTCTCCAGACCTTCTTCATCCCATCTGGCCTTCAAATTTGGTCTCAGATCTGTTTTCCAGTTACTCAAGCTGGGCATCTATTTAATATATAGCCTCTTCCATTTAAAAAAAGACTTTTTAGGACTTCATGAACATATTAAATGCTTCAGAAGTTCTTTTATCTTTCCTGTCAGTTCTGTCACTTTTTCTTCCAAAGATAAGTCATATTTAATTTCTATTTTGAGATCTTTTTTTACTAGAAATAGCTGCAAAGTGAACTTAGAGAGAAGCTCTTGGCTATCTTTTGACAGTTTTCTGTATTTTTGGTGCCATTGCTAGGTCACTGTCAAATCTTTCAATGAAACAATCAGACTCTATTTGTCCTTTCTTTAAAATAAGTCTCAAGGCTCATTTCTTTAGAATTTAAATAGTATCTTGCATATCCTATAACAAGACAACTTTCTTTTCTTTTCTTTTCTTTTCTTTTCTTTTCTTTTCTTTTCTTTTCTTTTCTTTTCTCTCTCTTTTGTTCTGTTAGGCTGTGAAGAGTGAAGTCTGGGCAATTGTCCCCATTGATTCTAAATCTGAGAAAGTGGGGTAGCCTGTGTTACACGTTTCTCAAAGAAGCCTAAATCCAACCATCTTTCACCAGTCCTGTAAAACCCTACTATACACACATGATTAAATATTTGCCACTCCACTGGTGGCCATAGCAACACCGTTCAAACCACCAATCTTAAAGGCAAACATTGACATTTTATACCTGTAATTATGATGGAAGTAGAAATCAGATCAGCAGAATCTTGTGCATGTCCACTGAGAAGCAAGTCCTACTGAGTTCAGTGATGCTTAAGTTATGCCTCAGCAAGTGGTTATAAAATTGCATCCATAGTCTCTTTTCATTATCCAAGACTGCAGTTAGCCTTTGGTTTTATGTCTTATTTTGTTTTTCATTTGTCTGTCTGTTTGTTACTGGAGTGGGGAGTCAATGCATCACATCTCTGGTGCATGTACACATAATGCACACAAACCACTAAGGCACCTTGCAGTGTACACCTTGCTGTTTCACAACCTGCATTTGCTGGGGTATACATTTTAAATCATTAGCCTCTTGGAGGACATTCGGTTTTTCTAGTACTGTTTGGTCTTCTTCAAATTGGTGCCTTCCAGGTGGTTTGGAGTCCAGCTCTCAGCAGCCCCAATCAGCAGTCATGCACCTGCAGGGCAACACTTGGCGAAGGCTGTTCTTCTTATAGATCTTTAACAGCTCCCCTGGGTATGATAGTTTTGCCTCCTCATACTGTTCATGCTACAGAATGGTCCCTACTTCTGCATCACATGCTGAAGGACCATTTAGGGCTGTTTTCTGGGCTGTAGGCTTTGTGTTACATCTGTTGCAGGCATCCTGCTCTTCTTCCAAGACAACATGCTCTGATCCACATGATAATCCTGGGAACTAGTCAATGCCAAGAGAGTCTAGCCTTAAAGGCTCAGTGGGCATTTAATCCTAGGATTCCTTGATCCAAGTTCAACTCTCTGTCCAGTGCTGAAATAATGCAGGAAAACAGAAGTGAGTGTGTACAAGCCCTATTTTGGCCAAATCAGAGTCCTGTGTAGCCTTCTCAAGAGAGGGGCTGAAGGGCTGTCAGAAAATATAATGGGGGCAGGGCCATTCTGCACCACCTGTAATTCAAGGATGGAGGCAGATTAACCTGGGTCCCTTGCCAGTCTAAAAAACCAGTTCCCAAACTCCTTTTCCACTTCAGAAGTAATTTAATCTATGAGTACTTTGGCATAAATAAATGAGCAATGTAAGTCAAAAGTGCTAAACACTTATGCCCAATATCTTTCCAAAATGATTATAACACTCCTTTTTCCTTCTTAAGAGAGTCTTATATGCACTTCACTTTACTAAGATCCTCTTAATTTGATCATCAGATTTCTCTGTCCTTAAAGATCTAGCAGCATTTACCAATGGCTTTTTGCTTCTTCAACATTCTGCATCAAACTAAGTTTGTGTGAGAAATTTTGTTTTTTCTGATATCCAGGTTTTATGAAGCATGGACTTAGGTTTTCTAGAATATATAAAATATAAAATATAAACTAGTTACTTTTCTTATTTATGAGCTAGCTTAATCATGGTCTGATTTCCTAAAATCTGCCTTGTTTTACCAGCCACAGGTAATGTCCATCTAATATGTCTTCCCCCAATGCAGACACCCTGCACAGGGTGTGTGGCAGTGTACTGTTTGCTGCTCTTTATGTAGCCTACCTATACCACCCATGAAAGGTGATTACTATCTGCCTGGTCTTCTAAATAGAAAGATTGAACTTTTGAAATATATAAGAATTCTTAGCACTCAGAACTCCCTTGATAATTTAAAACTTTGTTGGCTCAAACAATTAGAGCATGTTTTTTTTATCTGCCTTCAGCCCTTTAAGGATTGTCTCTTCTTAAAACTAGAATGTAGCTCACACACCAGATGTAAATTTCAACTGGCAGACAGAGAAACCTCTCTCTGTTGCAAATTATAACCATTTCAAAGATAATTAGAGAAAGGGAAGCTTTTGTGTACCCAAAGCCCATCAGAGTTTTTACATGGCTTTGATTCCTCTGGTCTAAGTCACTCAGCCCCATCCAGCTTCCCAGGAGCTGACAGCTTCTCAGTCTCCTGACTTAGAAAATGACTTTTTCAGAGCATCAGAGGCTAATCTCCTGTTCACTCTTACCTCTAGTGTGAATTTGATAGCCAAGATTTATGCCTGGCTATCATCAATCACCGCTTAATTATGTCCATTGGCGACTTGCCGGGGTTAGTGTTTCCTTCGAGAATAAGGCACAATGGAGGCTATAATGTATTTAGGTTATGTGGTTTGTTTACACATATATACAACCTGGAGCTTTCAGTGGAGGGGCTCATAGCACCAGCACCCCAAAACGTGCCAGCTTATTCCATAGTAGCAGCAACAATGAGTCCAGCACCATTCTTTCTCTATCTTGCACGGTAGGGCACAACTCAGAATAATGGTTCCTCTCTACTTCCTGGTTGCATCACCCTTAACTCCAACTCTTTTCCTGTCCCCTTCCCTAAGTTCTGGTCTTTTTTATATCCCAGAAGAGGGCCCCTCGTTTGATGCGCTAAAGCTCATTACCTCAAAAAGGACCAGCTTTTTACACTTATTCACACTTAGCCCATGAGAGAGGGAGGAAATCCACACATTTGCAAATGAGATTCATCCCCAGTCACCTCACCAAGAATTCTGTCTGAATTCATTAAAACTTGTTGATTTGGCTAAGGTTACAAGTTCTAATACACAACCCAGGAAGTATGTCTAGATTAATTATCTCTTCACATATGCTAATTCCAGGGAGATTAACAGTGGCTAATCCACATCTTAAATACACAGGAGTCTGACTATTACCGGTCCTAACATACCAGTTCGAATAAAATCCTAAAAAATTATTAAACCCAAGCATTTAGCACCCACAGATCTAGAACAATATATATACCTATATGAAAGCTTCTTAGATGTAGGGATAATAACTCATATGTGATACTTACAGGGGTTTAGGGGCTGTTTTAGGTATTACATACCTTAGTTCAGGATGCTTGACCTGAGTGGAAATTGCCCATTAGTTATATACCTTAAACCAGGCTTCCTCAACCTTGGCCCTCCAGATGTTTTTGGCCTACAACTCCCATGATCCCTAGCTAGCAGGACCAGTGGTCAGGGATGATGGGCATTGTAGTCTCAAAATATCTGGAGGGCCGAGGTTGAGGAAGCCTGCCTTAAACAGAAGCATACTAAGAGCATGTGTTGATGTTTTGTTTAAAATTCTAAATTTTAGTTTCCTGTGACAGAGAAGATAAGAGCACATTCTGTGGTTTGAAACATGTGAAGGAGATAACTGATGTGGTTAGAACAGGTGCAAAGCATGCCATAGAGAACATTCTGTGGTTGTGAAGATAGGTCAGAGAGTTGACATGTCTTGTGCTCAGGCAGAATAATTGAAAACCAGATATACTGTGGAATTTTTAAGGATTTCTTGTGATTTTAGGGGCTATATATAATTAGCCACCTGTATTGCCAGATTTTGCACAAATAATTACAAGGGGTGTTTAGGGGACAAGTAGGAACTCTGGTGGCTCCCACCCTATGACGACATACAAAAGCATACCTTCAAGTCTACTTTGTGAGGAAGGATTATTACAGATCTAGAGTTAGAAATTAGCAATGTGGTAGCATTTAGATAATATTTGGGACATGGATGGGAAAATACAGGTTGCAGCAGTTCTCCTGAACTGTGTCAAACATGGAAATTCCCAGGTTTAGCCTATGCAAACTAGCTTGCCCAGACTAGCTGACTGCAAGCTAATATGAAACAATATCATCAACACATAAAATAAACATCCTTGGGTCTAGGCAAAATAGAATTGTCATGGTTCCTGTGGACAGAGAAAGGTTTGTGATTGAAAAAACGTCAGAAGGCAAGCTGTGCCAACGGGGGGAAAGTGTCATTTTACACAGAAGCTTAGAACAAGGAGTTCTGGGAATGAGGAGGAGACAGGTAGCACTCCAAGTGGGGGCTGAGGCATAGCTGTCAACTTACAGATTTGAAAATAAGGGACCAGCAGCCTCGAAAATAAGGGATCAGCAGCCAAAATAAGGGATTTTCCTGGCACAGGTATGTTCAACTTCTGAACCCCTCCGAGCCAAAGGCAGAAAGCCCAGCCAGCAGCCAAACGAAGCCTCAAGGAAAACCACCATCACCTCTCCGCTGGGAAGCGCTGAGCAAAGGCGAGTCCCCAGGCCAATTTGATCAGCACAAGGCATGCAAGCTCCACCCCCCAGTCGTTCTTAGACTTCTTATTGGGTGAGCAACGCAGCCAAGCAACACAGTTGGAGCCTCCCTCCTCCTTGGCAGGCAGTGAGGGAGGGAGAGGAGCTGCTTCCTTTGAAACCCAGGAAATTTAAAGGACATCATCAGTAAGGGATAGCAGCGGGACATGGCGCTGGGATAAGGGACTGTCCCGCCAAATAAGGGACGCTTGACAGCTATGGGCTGAGGGGCAGAATATTGGCAGGCTGGCCAAAGGCAGGCTGGGACAGAGGCATGAAGAACAAGCCCCTCTTGAGATGCAAATGCTGTAACCTCTGCACTTCCTCCACTGAAAGCTTCCAGTGCAAATATGAGTAAAATAAACCATATTTCTTAAATACACAACAGTCTGTGCCACGTCTTGAATTCCCAATGGCAACATGACCCTGGGTAAATGCCTGTGTTATGTACTGAAGTACTCACCCTGGGCCAGCAGGGGGATACTGTAGATAGATCAGGTTCACATATGCAAATAAGGGGTCGAAAGTGACGTTCAGTGATTGGATAGTTACAGAAAATGGTTACTGTTGCGTTCCAGTGGAGATCTATATAAGCAGGCTGACTGAACCCTTCAGTTCAGTTCTGTTCTGGCCTGTGAATAAACAAGAGCTGTTTGAAGAATTGCTGTGTCGTCTGATATGTTCACCCACAACTTAACCCTGGAACCCCCTGGATACTTGCTACTGCTCGGCAGAGACTGAGGTGGTGGTGCGCAACCTTTGTATGTGCTGGGCATAGCACATTCATAGCACATACAAAGGTTGCGCACCACATTTACAAAAAACAGCAACCCTGCCACTAATTTTATGGGAATTGTGCATATTGCTAGGGATCTGTGGTAGAAGCTGAAAGATGTTTCAGCAAGATAGCACTCCTGAAAAACTGCTGTCATTCTTCTGCAGAACAAGAATGGTTAAGACATCTAGCAATTGAACTTGACTTTCCTGACTTACAGCTTTAGGAGAATGTTAAAGACGCACCTCTTTACCCTGGCTTTTGCCCCTTGAGGTGTATGCTTTTGGGACCCACCTTACTTTTATGGTTGTGGGTTGTTCTTAATTGTTTTTAATGTTGTTTTTAATGTCGTAATCTGCCCTGAGACCTTATGGCGAAGGATGGTTACTAACAATAATATTCATGATTTTCAATGAAAAAGGCCAGAAAACGAACCTGCTAATTGGTCTATGAAAAAAAAAAATGTTTGTAGCCATGTTGAACAACAATAACAACACTGAAAGGACAATGCCTTTAAACTGGAACCAACCAAAAGATTATGGAAGAGTCAGTAGCCTTTGTATTTGCCCATTGCCTCATAACATGAGAAACCCCCCTGCGTGGGTCATCGTATAATTTCAGAAATGTAGAAAATAAAATTTCAGAATTAAAATAGAAACTTTTCTTTCATGACTCAGGAGATGGTTTGCATAGGATGGGATTGTGGTATATGTGTGTGGCAGGGGACTCAAATTACAATACTTTTACCCCCCCCACACACAAAAAGCCCTATGACACAACCGATCATAATATTGGGAAGGACAATGGGTTTGGTTTTCTTTGGAAGAGAGATCACTGGAGTCTCATTGCATTTTTCAAAAGAGTACTTACCCATGAACAAAATGTTATTTTCTCACGCCGATCGAACTTACAACGTCCCAGCGAAGGTGGAGTGGGAAAGATGCCAGCTTCAATTTTCTCTTCCAATGAGCCAACAGTGACTGCTTTTGAGCAATGAGCCAACAATCTCCTACCTAACAAAAGGAAGTTTATACAATGCAATGTGATCGTATATCATTTTTGCATTGAGATACCAGTCCATAATCCTTTAACCTTGACAACTTTGCTCAAAATTGCGAACCAGCTTCAGTCCTGATCTCTCCAGCTTCTTTGCACCTGTCAGGTCCTGGCTTTGAAATGTTCTTGCTCTTCCAGAAGTGGTGTCTAGGTGCCATTTCACACACCACACTCAGTTGGCAGCTGTAGCCATGATTCATATACTCATAGTGTATATTTTAAAGCATTTTGGAAGTCTATTTCAAAATGTAGTGGAACTACTATGCCAACCCTAAAAAGCTGCAGCTGGGCACAACAGGAGACATTAACCTCTGCTCTGTCCAAAAGGCATCCAGGAAGCCAACACCAAAGGACTTCCTTCCTTCCTTCAGCAGTGGGCACATAAGGGATTTTGAGAAAGTGCCAATGCTGTAGGCATGCCCTTTATCAACCGGGGAAAGACACTACATCAGCCACCACTGCTCTTTTCATCTCTCCTTCCCAAAGTGTGGTCCACAGACCAGGAGCGCTCCATTACCTTCATTCAGGTGGCCTGTGGTGTGTCTGTATGAGCACAGTTAAAAACCATACAGCTGCTAACACAGTGCATTACAATTGCTACAACAGGCAGAATAATCATTAAGTGGTCCTCCAAGAACCCCAGCAATTTTCAAGAGGCCAGTACGGGGGGGAAAGTTGGGAGATCACTGCCTTATATGTTGCATAAACTTGTACTACCCTACCATTTGAATAAGTGATAAGCAAGCAGGGCTCAATTTCCCCATAAGCCTAATATCATTTCATCACCCTTCCTTTATTCTAATCATTCAACCAAGTAAACGAGTCCCATAGTCTCAAAAGCCATTCTTGCATAGAGGGTGGGTCAAACTTACTTGTGGACCCAGTGCCCCTCCTGCCTGAGAATGCAGCGCTGCAAGCCTCAGACTGAGAGGACTCCATCATAGATACCCCACCAAGACCAGGGTCTCTCCTGCCCCTTAGCTGATCTTGCTCTCCTTCAGTTCTTTTACACAAAGGCATTCTTGTCCCTCAATGTCTCGTCAGCAGTTATATAATCCTGGTTGGAGAAGCTGAGGGCTAGATTTACCGTTGTGGTTGGGTTGGCGAAGACCTTAGTCAGTTTGGCACAGGCTAGGAAGAGAGATGGCTGTGCTGAATGCACGCAGTGTCCTGGTGACTGGGTCCAATCGGGGTATTGGCTTGGAGCTGGTGAGGCAGCTGGTTGGGAAAAGTAACCGGCCAGAATGGATCTTTGCCACCTGCCGGGACCCAGAGGGACCACGTGCCCAGGTGAGCTCCAGGGTGGAACTTATGGTGGGTTTCCCTTTGATGCCAAGGAGATTGTGCCCTGGTCAGTAGAGGGGCCTCACAAGGCTCTTTAAGTTCCACATTCCTGGGGTAGGTTAAGTGGCTTGGAGATAGTTTGCATGTTGGCTCAAGCACAGATTGTTTACCCCTTTTGGGGTGCCTTTGCTGAAATTTTTCCTTGCAGAGCTAGGAACGAAAAGCTGGAAAGAAGTTAATTACTCCCACCTGAAGAGCATTTAAACAGAGAAGTAAATATCCTGATGAGTGTTGGAGATAACAAGAATAACTCAGATCCAAAGCTTCTGAAATACATACCATGGGATGAAGATTACTAAGGAGTCAATTACATTGAGCAGAGTGATTATTTTTTCTGGGTCAAAGTGTTTAGGATTAGAATATTGCTAAACATAATAATTTGTATTGAAACAAGAGTGCCAGGAAACTGATTTGTGAGTCCATATATTGAAGTATAACACTCTGTTTTTCATCTGGGGAGTTCCTCTCCCCAGCTAAGCAAGAAGCCCTCTTTCTCCAGCTCCTTGCTAGGCAGTCCTTCCTAGGGACTTCACAAGAAGCCACAAACCCCTCTTGTGCTGTAAACAGCAGTGTAGCATTGCGACATAGAAATGCAGAACTGAGAAATGATTGCAAATATGTAGTTTTGTATTTTCCTGTTGCATGGCTCAAAGCAAGCAAGTTTATTTTTAATCTCTTGGTTGGAATAGTTCATTTTTTTAATTTAGAGAAAGAAGTGGTTTGGAATTGATTTTTTGGTGGAGAAACAAAACTGTATGAAACCAGAAGCAAGTGTTCCTTGTAATCTTTTCTGAAAATCATACTTGGACCCTCTTACATGGAAGATCTTTCTCTGTTCATATATTAGAAAATAACACTGTTTTTCATTGGGGTTACTCAGTCATATATAAACACATGCTTGGTAGCCAAAGGCAAGAAGGAATTGCAAACAGGCAAGTGAGCGCTCTGTCCTTCCTAAGGGCTGGAGGATAGAAGCCACAAATTATATTGGCTTAAGACTTGTGGTTCTCTTGGGGGAGGCTTGTTTTATCTCTAGTGGTGAAATCTGGTTTCTCAGAACTGCATGCAAAAAGCTTGAGTCTGGAGATTGCTAAACAATTTTTTAAATATAAGTTTGTATATAAGTAGCATAAGGAAAACAAGAAAGTTGACCAATAAAATGGGGAAAGACAATAGTGCTGGCCTGTCAAATGATTGAGTGCATGCTGTTTGTGACAAGAAAAACTTAAGACCATTACTGTATTTTTTCGTTCCATAAGACGCACATGACCATAAGTTTTTAGAAGGGGAAAATAAGAAAAAAATATTCTGAACAAAACAGTGGATGTATGATTTTTGTGGTTCATGCTGTGGCCACAGACATGTGATCTGATGGTGAATTTGGGGTGACCCAATGCAAAAATCCTGTGGATCCATGTTTTGTAACCATGTTTTTGCGCCATTGTGGCCTCACGCAACAGTGGGTGCATGATTTTTTTGGTGCAGGCTGTAGCCATGGACATGCTATGTGATCTGATGGTGAATTTGGGGTGACCCAATGTAAAAATCCTGAGGATCCATGGGCTTTTACCTCCCCCCTCCCAGGCAGCCTCCGCTAGTGTCCCTTATCTTTCTTCCAATCCCACTGATGAACTGTTTCCTTTCAACACTCCCTTCCCTCTTGTTTGCCTTAGTGTCTTTTCCTTAGCTGGAGAAGTTTTTGCTCCTCCTTTTCTTCTAATTTCTCTCCTTATTGCTTTAGGCTTCCTGTTTCCCCCCTTTGCAAGTTTGCTATCTTTACCTCCCCTCTCCCAGGCAGCCTCCTTTATCTCTAGCATCCCTTATCTCTCTCACTGATTGGCAAACGTTCAGCGGCTTTGTTTCAACACCCACTTCCCCTTTCAAAAAAAAAAGCATGATCTGCTTTTTGCGCTGGGCAATTTGGCTCCAGGGACCACACATTCGCTCCATAAGACACACAGACATTTCCCCTTACTTTTTAGGAAGAAAAACGTGTGTCTTATGGAGCAAAAAAATACAGTAAATGATCCATATATCATGCAGACATGAATTCCATAACTACTGCACTGGTGCACTTAGGGAGTGTTGCAAATTGTTAGCACTGGTATAGGTGAAAAATATTGCTTTAAAAAAATATGAAGCCCATTGGCCTGTTGGCAGATCAACTTCTGCATGACCCATGCTGTATGATAATCCCTTGGAGACAGTCAGGTTGTATAGCTACTGCAGTGACCAGAGGAAGAATGGCTGCTGAGAGGAATGCAGAAAGAAGAAACATTCATGGTACACCTGCATCAGCAAAACAGGATGCCTTCATTTGCCCCCGCTGCAACAAAACATGTCTCTCCCATATTGGTCTCTACAGCCACAGCAGGCGCTGTAACTCTCCAGGGCTTTGACTTCATCCTCAAAGGCGCACTCTTTCACCGACAGTTGGTAACCGTTACCAAACATGAAATTTCTATACTGTCCTTCACCCAAGGATCAACATGCAACTGTGAAAATTGTATTTTCTATCTGCAATAATTGATGACAGAAGAAAATTATTTCTTAAGAAAAGTTGTGTGAGGGAGATTCAGAATTCTAAGTTAGTTTTAGGCTTTTTTCATTCTGGTTATACATAATTCTGTTCAGATCTGCATAAATTCATACTATTTCATTCATTTTTATATTTCCTTTCACTGTTTGTAAAGAAGAGAAACCTTTTTATAGGGGCATGTTGTGATTTGTCCAGGAAATTCAGCATTCTAAGTGCGTTTATTTTGTAGTTGATTTGCTTCCAAGTTCACTATTTCTATTTCTGCTACCTTGCCTTACTGTTAATCTTTGTTTTCTAATGATCTAATGACTGGGGACAAATAAATAAATCTGATATGACAATCAACCATTTATTGGATTACTCTTACTGGTCCAGTTGCTCCTGTGGTTTATCATGACTTTGGGTTTGAGTCCCAAATATCTGTTCTTTGCTGTCACACAGAAGGAAGAAACACGGTAACAACATGAATGCCTAGTGGGAAATCACGCTCCTCTTCCTATCCTGTCTCAAATAATCCCGTATGCAGGACATGAAGTTCTATTCTCTCTCTCCTTTTTTAAAAATATTTCAGGAATTGAAGAATTTTGCTGCTAAGCACCAGGGAGTAAAGATTCTTGCACTGGGTAAGTGCCTGCTCTCTCCACCTACCCCACCTTAAATTCCCTCATCCTAAATTACTGTCTACAATAGCTAGAATTCAAGGCCATCTCATTCAAGGTATTTTGCAGGTTACATGTGCATTGTTTCTCCAGTGCTCACTTAGGGAGCTTCCAGATGGGGGCTCAATACTGCAAATCAGTCATTTAGATGTCACAAACAGGTTGTTGGCTGAAATAAGTATGGTTGGTTGGGTTTCTTTGCTTAACCACTTGGATTTTCCACAGAAAGGGGAAGATCTAGACTAAATCTTGTAGTAGCAGGGGGAGGGGGGAGATGCAGACTGGCATTCTGATGCCAACAATGTCATGTAGAAACTGCAGAAAAAATTGAAGGTATGAGGAGTTCTAATGCCACAGTAAATGCCTTCTCAAAACAAGTTTAGAATATAAGAACTTGAAAAAATTGTTGGATCCATGACCAAAGCAAAAGAGCTAATATTCTGCCAGGTAGATAAAGAGAGAGAGAGAGAGAGAGAGAGAGAGAGAGAGAGAGAGTATGTTCCTTTATTTGGTATAAATTCAGTATGTTGCAGCAATTGGCATGCTTAGTGAGTAAATAGGCAATGTAATAGAACAAACACAGGGAGTACCGTAAGTACTGGCAACTGTATAGTCAATGCCTGGCCTTGAGCAATCTCAATCCAACACTGAGAGTTTCTCAGAACAACAAATAGATTTTTTAATTCTATGAAAAAGGGAAAAGCCGAATCGCCCAGTGAGGACTGTGGTTGTGGAATGTTGTGTGTCAGTTAAAAGTGAATAACAATAGAAAATAGACCTTTTTCACTTTCACAAGTATAGCAACGCCTATAAAAACACTGCTAATGCCATGACCCCTGAATCTAGTAGTAAGCCAGACACAGGTTGGGAGGCTGCAAAGATACCAGCTAAGGAACTGGACAAAGTTCAAGTCTCTGAGGGTCTTGTTGGTGACCAGGGGAGCATTGTACCTAAAGCCAGGGCACTTATGAATGTCTTCCCCTGAGCCTGAGGAGCCAAATGCCTCCCACCACACTTTGCTAGTCTAGCAGTGCACTAGGAGGAAGGAAAGGCTATGGAACACAAGAGAAGTGTCCATCTTCAGGTCAGAAGGCTAGCCCTTTAATTCTCTGAAGTTGTTCACAATGGGGTGGAATGGGCTAGAAAAGGTAGTCTGGAGGTCAAGATTTAAAAGGTTTCAGTCTGGTCCTAACCTTCATCTGAGCAAGTAGGTCACCTAGAGCTATCTGTGCTACTATTTCTGTCCAACACATGTAGAAAGAAGTTGTTACTTAAAAGTAAGAAATACCTTTATTCAGACAAATAATGGTGCAGGCTCAGCAGCAGAAAAATTACTCAGGAGTCATGATTCAGAAGTTCAGGAACAACAAAATAAATTCAGAATTGGACGGAAGTGATGAAGATGTCCCAACAAGTTTCCATGCCCCACATACCAAGCTTTTAAAGACTAAGTGTGGTGCATTTACTCATGGCACTTGCTTGCCTTGATGGAATGTTGGGTTTGCAACCATGTGTTTCATTGGGCTGGGCGAGTATGCTCCTGTCTACAAAGGTGGCACCTGGTTCTAGGCAACAAGACTGCATGCTCTGGTTCAACTGCTGCTTCCTCTGTCTTTGGTGGCTCACAACCCTCCCCAGCCTCAACTAGGAAGCAAGGGAGAGCCAGCACCCCTGCTTCCCCTTCTGAAGCAGCTGAGACTGGGGTGGAAAGGGGAAATCTCCCCTCCTCTAACCCAGGATCCCACAATTCAGCCCCTCCAATTTTTCTTCTTCCCCTTGTGTCAGGGCTTGCTGTCCCAAGCTCAAACCCAAGGTGCTGCAGAGCTCATGACACCTTGCTGCCTTCTCTGTGGGACACCTGTACAGTTCTGGCAAACATGTGCTTGTCCATTACGTCCATTTTATCCGCTATACATAATATATATGGCATGTATGCATAAAAATGTGCCAAGTAAATTGATCCATAGTCCTCTGGATTTCCAGAGCAAGAAGACTGCAGGTACAGAGCAATAGCAGTGCTGGTGAGGTCTGCAGGGTTAGATCTTCATTCACTTTCATTTCCTTTAAAATATTTTTGCTACTGTAGATACTTCCGAGCCATCTAGTGTCAAGGCTGCTGCAACCCGAGTCACAGAGTGGTTGAAGGGAGCTGGGCTAAATCTTCTGATAAACAATGCTGGGATTTTAAAGCTAAGCACTCTGGAAACAGAGACACCAGACAGTATGGCTGAGGTATACAAAACCAATGTGATTGGTAGCATGTTGGTGACTCAGGTAAGACTCTTTGTCTCTTTGTTACATAAACTTTTTGTTGCAGAGCCCTTGACTTTGGAAGGTCATGTTGCGCCTGATGAACAGCTTCTGTCTGGGTGAGCTGCAAGAGAACTTTGGCATGCCACTGCATGTAACTCCTGGGCTTATGTTTGTCCTCACAGTGAGAACGTTGAACTGGAGAGGAGATACACTGACCTTCTCACTGATATAATTATCTAGACCTACACCAATCCAAGTTCAGAACTTGATTTGCGACTGGATTAGCCTTGGTTATCAGTAGAGGGTCAGAGAGAGTGCAACCCTGCTGCTCCTGCTTGATCTCTCATGACCATAGACAGTCTATGGGAGATTGGTACCAGCAGCACTATTCTGCAGTAGTTGCAGTCTTATCTCATTATTCTTGAGCTATGGAGTGCTGCAGGACACTACATGTCTCCAGAGTTATTTAACATCCATATGATGTGGGTGTGGCCATATGGAGATCTCGCACAAGGTTCAGCTCTATTTGTCTGTAACTTCAGAATCAGGAATGGTGGAGCAGGTCCTAGACCGGGGTCTGGATGTAGAGATAAGCTGGATGAGGGCTAATTGAATCCACTTTATTTTTCTTGCACCTAGAAGCCATAGCCAGGGACGCAGGTGGCGCTGTGGGTTAAAGCCTCAGCGCCTAGGACTTGCCGATCGAAAGGTCGGCGATTCGAATCCCTGCGGCGGGGTGCGCTCCCGCTGCTCGGTCCCAGCGCCTGCCAACCTAGCAGTTCGAAAGCACCTCCGGGTGCAAATAGATAAATAGGGACCGCTTACCAGCAGGAAGGTAAACGGCGTTTCCGTGTGCGGCTCTGGCTCGCCAGATGCAGCTTTGTCACGCTGGCCACGTGACCCGGAAGTGTCTCCAGACAGCGCTGGCCCCTGGCCTCTTGAGTGAGATGGGCGCACAACCCCAGAGTCTGTCAAGACTGGCCCGTACGGGCAGGGGTACCTTTACCTTTACCTTTTAGGAGCCATAGCCACATGCCTCTTTGTTCCAGGAAGCAGGAGAGAGAGAAAGGGAGGGAAGCAAGGCTGCTGGAGCCACACCCACTGGCAACCTGTGCTCAGGGCTAAGGATAACCCTTTCATGCATACAGGCATGAGTCAATAATTGAATATCACAACAGAAGTCTCTTTCTTAAGTATACATTTTTTATTGGTTTTAAACCTGTCTTTTGCTAGCTGGAGGGGTGACTGTTTGAAAACCATTTTTATCTGTTTTTCTGGTATGTTTGTCAATTGCCTTTAGATGAATGGAAAAAGTGATTCATAAATTAATAATAATCAACATTCATTCTTCCCTTCCCTTCTCCAGGCATTCCTGCCTTTGCTGAAGAAGGCATCTCAGGAAAGCTCCCAGAAAGGGATGAGCTGCAGCAAAGCTGCCATTATCAATGTATCCAGTGAAGCCGGTTCCATTAAAAATGTCATTGTATGGAATGAAGGGCAAATCATTGGTTACCGTTGTAGCAAGGTATGGAGGTCACAGTGGTTGGCTCTGCAATCCAAAGTTTGAAAGTGACTCTCAGTTAATTTCACCTTAGGGTGCTGAAAAGGTTCTTAGAAAATCCATCCTATCTTGACTGTACCCATTTTTGTTAGTGACATACAGACACTTTCATTTGTTTAGAGTTAGTGCATGCTGGCCTATTTATTTAATTTAACAGAATATAGATTGATATATTTAAAAAAATCTCTAAGCACATTATGTATATAAAATAATAGATTTAAAAATAAACACCAGTATATAGCATTTATTTAAGATACTGATAGCATACTTTTAAAACAAACTGACATAATTAAATAGTTGTATTTGAAAAAGAGTACAGATAATTTATAAGTTTTTTAAAAAGTATACATAATTAGGAATGGACATATGTCACTAATTTCTGCTTTCTCGCAGCTTCTCATTTTCCCAGCCTTAAATTCAATCATCTTCCTTTCTGCTGTAATGTGATTTTTCGTATTAAAAATCCTCTTGAAAATATCACTCCAAATTTCTCTTAATAGACACATTTTTAATGCAGTTTTCACTGATACACACTTGTATGTTATTTTTACAAATATAAGAATTTTATGTGCACTTTTCTATGTATGCTATATGCTTTTTGTACACAGTGGTTCAAGAACAGAGGCACAAAATTTAGAGAAGTGTAAATTTCGAACAGAGATTTTTGTATTTCAGTTTGTGTATTGGTTTGAGTAGCTTCTCATCAAAATATAAACAGAATTGAATTTCTACCTGCTTCTGGTATGTCTCTCTCCTAGGCTGCTCTGAACATGCTCACCCGGTGCCAGTCCCTGGGATATGCCAAAGACAACATCCTGTGCATTACATTGCATCCTGGGTGGTTACAGACAGACATGGGAAATAAATTGGTACGTGATTCATGTATGGGGTGTTGTGAGTAGTACCTCTGGTGGGGGACATGTCATACTCCTTCTGGACTAGTTTGTCCACCTCTGCTCCCCACCCTGCACTAAACTCTCACCTGTGGCTCCTAGAAACTATCAGTATGTGACCTGACGCATATAGACCATTGCAAAACAATAAGGTCTGTGCTGCCTTTAAAAGTTTTTTGTGCTTCTGGAATTTGCTTCCTTACTGTGGGTGGGTGTTTTAAACTTCTATTCCACCCACTCCTTTTACTTTCCTAACCAACTCAGCACTATAAGGCTTTCCATTATTAAGAGTCTCACACAATGGCAGCCTCTCTCTCAGCCTTTCAGATACCTTGTATTATTCACTTCCCTCTTTCCAAGTAAACGAAGCAGCTAAAGGCTCGTCACTTTACAATTTCCCTATAGTGTTCTAAACCCCTTTTAAGCTTCATTATAACATACTTAGGGTAAGCAAAGTGTGCTTAAAAACAAACAAACAAACAAACTGTAAACAAATGCAGATTGCTTTTCTTCAATAAATTCTGTTCCTGGAGAGCTGAGTAAATTCTATATTTGCTCACAGCAGAAATTTCTAACATCCCCACTTCTTCAACCCTTTAGTTGTGGGAACAATCAATATATCCTTAGTCTCTGCTTCCCCTTAAAGGTAAAGGTAAAGGTACCCCTGCCCGTACGGGCCAGTCTTGACAGACTCTGGGGTTGTGCGCCCATCTCACTTAAGAGGCCAGGGGCCAGCGCTGTCCGGAGACACTTCCGGGTCACGTGGCCAGCGTGACATCGCTGCTCTGGCGAGCCAGAGCCGCACACGGAAACGCCGTTTACCTTCCCGCTGGTAAGCGGTCCCTATTTATCTACTTGCACCTGGAGGTGCTTTCGAACTGCTAGGTTGGCAGGCGCTGGGACCGAGCAGCGGGAGCGCACCCCGCCGCAGGGATTCGAACCGCCGACGTTTCGATCGGCAAGTCCTAGGCACTGAGGCTTTAACCCACAGCGCCACCTGCGTCCCTCTGCTTCCCCTTAACCAGGTACTAATCAATATGAGGATGTGTGCTCTCTCTTGACCTATCCATGTGAAATATACTCAGAGTCGCAAAGTGATTTCATGCTCTTTATTCAGCTCATAGTGGTGAGGAGGAATGAATGAATGAATGTCCCCTCAAAGTATCTGCTTTATATACATTATTTACACAATGGGCTGCACATGATTGGCTAATTCTGGAATTCTACTGTAAGCCAATCAGGTTGTGGATTCACTTATATCTGGAGCATGATTGGGTGGTTCCTGCCAACCAATCATACTGCTGCATTGTTCTAAGACCAATCAGACTGCTGCATTCTGAATCCTAGTGTTCTAGGACCAATCAGACTGCTGCAATTTGGATCCTATTGTTCTAGGACCAATCAGACTGCTGCAGTTTGGATCCTATTCAACTCAGTACATAACACCATGTTTGTCATTATTTTTTCTCACTGTGCAAGACATTCATTTATTTTGCACAGTACAAGTCACTCGTCTATTGTCTTTCCAAAGCTGCAATGACACCCATAGACTTATCTCCCATGATTTAAAGAATATTTAGTGAGATATTGTAATATAAGTTAATTAAGAAATCCTTAGAAGTAACAGATTAGGATAAGGGATAGAAAAAGATTAATAATAAAGATTATTATGGATTACAGTTGGAAGTAAGGTTAAGAAGTTTGTAATGAAAGAAGATACTGATGTCATAAATATGAAATTGGGAACTGCTAAATATGTAATGTGATAAAATCCAGATTGGAGGGTGTTGAGGAAGTCTTTTAGCAATGTAAATACACCAGGGAATAAAAAGAAAAAATTCTTCTTTTATTTTGTGCATTTTTATTGTTGTTAAGTTTTTATGTTGTGTCAAATGTAATGTTTTTCTTTTGTGTTTTTGTCTATGTGTTATAAGAGAAAACTAATAAATTTGGGGGGGCAAAAATGAATTTGATTCCCCTGGAAAAGCAACAGCACCTGCAATGGAACATCAAATTTTGAGGTCCAGTGTAGGTTAGCCCTAGGATCCTTTGGTGGCAGACTTTGTGAGAAACTTTTTGGATGTATGTAATGTCTATCAGACCAGCCTTATCAATGCATAAGTAGAAGAGCTATCAAGAATATTTCTCTGTTTTCCTCTCATAGGCTGTTATGACGGAAAGCTCAGGTAGACCAGAGGTCTGGTGGGGCAGTGGAATTCCACCAGAGTGGTGTAGCTTACAGAGTGCTGGGCTGGAGACTCACTTTGATTGTCTGTGGGTACAGCTAGCCAGAGGGGGTTGGAGACCGCACTTTGTGAGAGAAAAAGGAAAGGAGTGGAGACTGTGGTTTCTGGTGTTCAGCTGGATAAGACGATAGTCTCTGAGCTTTGTGTGTAACATCCATCCTCAGGGAAAGATCTACAACCAAAGAAATAAATTTCTGACCTTAGATCGAAAGATAGTGATTAGTGTCTTTTGAGAGTATACAGACAAGCCCTGCTTTTCTACTGGTGGTACTCAAGGGTACGCAGTATCCGCAACTTTTTATGGAAGAAAAGCACAGGTTAAAAGTGTGGCATTTACTGTAACAACTTCATGTTGTTTACCTGCACCTTTTTTTTCTAGAAGAAAAGCACTACAGACAAGTGAGAACTGGGTAGCTGAATTTGAGACAGGAGAAGTGGAGTTGTGAAGGAACACTCTGCTTGGGTCTCAATTCAGTAAGAAGGGAACAGCTCTTCTGGTGAGAGAAGAGTAATCCCAAAACCAGCTCGGAGGGGTGTAGCGGTGATCCTCTGGTCTGGTATACTAATAGAGGAGCCTCAGGAGTGAGATTTATAGGAGGCTGGGAAACTGACAGAAACTACCACCTTGTTTCAGAACCTAAGCTTTAAGACTTAAGCTGTAACACTTCAGTAAATAGTTTAAGAAATTGAAGGGGAGGGGAAGCTGTAGATATACCATCTTGATTAGAAGCCTGTAACATCCACTGAATTTAATATATAGAAGTTTACTGTTTCTTGGTAAACTTGGTAGTCTCGGTAATGGGGCCCGCCCTATGGAATGCCCTCCCATCAGATGTCAAAGAAATAAACAACTATCTGACTTTTAGAAGACATCTGAAGGCAGCCCTGTTTAGGGAAGCTTTTAATACTGAATGAATTTTTATGTTTTGCTGGAAGCTGCCCAGAGTGGCTGGGGAAACCCAGCCACATGGGCGGGGTATAAATAATAAATGTGTTGTTGTTGTTGTTGTTGTTGTTGTTGTTGTTGTTGTTGTTGTTAGAATTATGACAAACCAGTTTTACCAATTTTGTTTGTAAAATAATATCTTTTTCCTGTTTAACTGCAAGTTGTTGTGTCACTTTCCCTATTCTTTTTCCAGGGGCAGCCCCCACTGACTGTGGACCGCAGTGTGCGAGAAATCCTGAACACCATTCCCTCTCTCTCTGAGAAAGACCATGGCACATTTGTGAACTTGGATGGGAAAGTCCTTCCCTGGTAAAACACCAAACAATCTGCTTGTCTGCACTGCAGAAGGAACCCCTCACTACCACAGGCAACAAAAACACCTGAGAAGAGATGCTTTTTTTCTACTTCTTTAAAAAATACATATTCAGCTGAAACTCTCACCATCTAGCCTTCCTTTGAACTATTCTGTGTCATGAGGTTAATTCCTAGTGGCTTTTGCAGTCTCGCTTGCTTGTATTTCTTTTTAACAGTGCAAGTCATCTGTTAACTCATTTATTCACACTAGTTAGCCTCCACTGCACACATGTTATGGATGCTTCCAGATGTGGGTGACCTAGCAACAGCCAGTGGTTGCTGTTCTGCTTCAAGCAAAAAGCAGAATAACAACTATTCACTGAGATTGCTGGAATCCAAATAACATTGTTTGGCTGAGTAGATAGTCTCCTTTCCCCCAGCCTCAAATGCTTTGCATGCGGAAGGTTCTGTGGTCAACCCTGATTCCTCCAAGAATATAGAATCATAGGAATGCCCCTTGTTTGAAAATCCAGAGAGCCTCTGCCAGTCAGTGTGGACAATACTCAGCAGGATGGACCAATGGTCTGACACAGTATACCGCAGCTTCCTTCCTATGTTCCTCCCTCAGGGGCTGGCCCAACCGTTTGGCAGAGGGAGGCAGCAAGTAAACAAAGCTATGTGAGCAATTAAAATCATCAAAATGAATGTAAGGAAGAAAAAGTTAGTAGGCTAACTGTTTAAGTATGAAATGGTTGATTGCAGTAATAAATGATTTTTTGAATTCTGCAAATATTGGATAATTTTAAAATTTTAGTAACTGTAAAAAACATGATTGGAACTTACTATGATTTGCAATTTCCTAATATTGTAAGCTATTCTTTTTGCATTTCAATAAAGTATCTAATGACCTGGCATTTATCCTCATTAAGTGATACTAAACTAAACAATACATTTATTATGTTGCTATTCCATGTAATTCAACAGCATTTGGGGTGAGGTGCAAGAGGAGGCCCCCAAGGCTATATTTGGGTCACAGCCACAGCTACTTTTGTTCAGCCCTGCATCATAGTTGTCTTTCTCGAAGTGGAAGGGTTAAAGTGGACTGCAAAGTATAAGGGTTATAGCTGAGCATAACAGGAAGTGCCAGAAACGCCACTCTGTCCAAAGGTCACCCAGAAAGCAAAGTACAAATCAATGGCTTTGCTGGTATAGCTACCTTTTCCCAACTTCTCTCTTTAAATAGGCAACATGCCAAACTTGTAAAGCCTCTTGCTAAGCCAGTGCATGAAGGGAGCTCCCAACAAATCTCTTTCTCATTATTTCTTGTCATGTAGGATCTGGGCTGCTGCCAGTCTGCCTGACAAAGGAGCTGAGTGGTAGAATCATAGAATCATAGAATCATAGAGTTGGAAGAGACCACAAGGGCCATCGAGTCCAACCCCCTGCCAAGCAGGAAACACCATCAGAGCACTCCTGACATATGGTTGTCAAGCCTCTGCTTAAAGACCTCCAAAGAAGGAGACTCCACCACACTCCTTGGCAGCAAATTCCACTGTCGAACAGCTCTTACTGTCAGGAAGTTCTTCCTAATGTTTAGGTGGAATCTTCTTTCTTGTAGTTTGGAACCATTGCTCCATGTCCGCTTCTCTGGAGCAGCAGAAAACAACCTTTCTCCCTCCTCTATGTGACATCCTTTTATATATTTGAACATGGCTATCATATCACCCCTTAACCTCCTCTTCTCCAGGCTAAACATGCCCAGCTCCCTTAGCCGTTCCTCATAAGGCATCGTTTCCAGGCCTTTGACCATTTTGGTTGCCCTCCTCTGGACACGTTCCAGTTTGTCAGTGTCCTTCTTGAACTGTGGTGCCCAGAACTGGACACAGTACTCCAGGTGAGGTCTGACCAGGGCAGAATACAGTGGCACTATTACTTCCCTTGATCTAGATGCTATACTCCTATTGATGCAGCCCAGAATTGCATTGGCTTTTTTAGCTGCCGCGTCACACTGTTGGCTCATGTCAAGTTTGTGGTCAACCAAGACTCCTAGATCCTTTTCACATGTACTGCTCTCAAGCCAGGTGTCACCCATCTTGTATTTGTGCCTCTCATTTTTTTTTGCCCAAGTGCAATACTTTACATTTCTCCCTGTTAAAATTCATCTTGTTTGTTTTGGCCCAGTTCTCTAATCTGTCAAGGTCGTTTTGAAGTGTGATCCTGTCCTCTGGGGTGTTAGCCACCCCTCCCAGTTTGGTGTCATCTGCAAATTTGATCAGGATGCACTTGAGTCCATCATCCAAGTCGTTGATAAAGATGTTGAATAAGACCGGGCCCAAGACAGAACCCTGTGGCACCCCACTAGTCACTCTTCTCCAGGATGAAGAGGAACCATTGATGAGAACCCTTTGGTTTTGGTCAGTCAGCCAGTTACAAATCCACTGAGTGGCAGCATAGTCAAGACCGCATTTTACCAGCTTCTTTACAAGAATATCATGGGGCACCTTGTCACATGCCTTGCTGAAATCAAGGTAGGCTACATCCACTGCGTTCCCTTCATCTACCAGGCTTGTAATTCTGTCAAAAAACGAGATCAGGTTAGTCTGACATGACTTATTTTTCAGAAATCCATGCTGACTAGTGGTGATCACAGCATTCCTTTCTAGGTGCTCACAGACTGTTTGCTTAATGATCTGCTCCAGAATCTTCCCTGGTATTGATGTCAGACTGACTGGGCGGTAATTATTTGGGTCCTCTCTTTTCCCCTTTTTGAAAATAGGGACAACATTTGCCCTCCTCCAGTCTGCCGGGACTTGCCTGTTCTCCAGGAATTCTCAAAGATAACTGCCAGTGGTTCTGAGATCACATCTGCCAGTTCTTTTAATACTCTTGGATGCAGTTCATCTGGCCCTGGAGACTTGAATACATCTAAACTAGCCAAGTATTCTTGTACTATCTCCTTAGTTATTCTGGGCTGTGTTTCCTCTGCTGAATCATTTGCTCCAAATTCTTCAGGTCGGGCATTGTTTTCTTTATCGGAGAAGACTGAGGCAAAGAAGGCATTGAGGAGTTCAGCCCTTTCGGTGTCCCCTGATTGCATTTCACCATCTTCTCCTCTGAGTGACCCCACTGTTTCTTTGTTCTTCCTTTTGCTACGAACATACCCATAAAAGCCTTTTTTGTTGCTTTTAACCTCTCTAGCAAGCCTGAGTTCATTCTGTGCTTTAGCTTTTCTGACTTTGTGTCTACACGTGCTGGCTATTTGTTTGAATTCCTCTTTGGTGGTTTCCCCCATTTTCCATTTTTTGTACACATCCTTTTTTAATCTTAACTCAGTTAAAAGTTCTTTAGATAACCACCCTGGCTTCTTTAGGCACCTTCCATGTTTCCGTCTCATTGGTATTGCCTGAAGTTGTGCTTTTACTATCTCCCTCTTAACAAACTCCCAGCCATCATGAACTCCCTTTCCTTTTAGTATTACTGTCCATGGGATCTCACCCAGCACTTCCCTAAGTTTTATAAAGTTGGCTTTCTTAAAGTCAAGAAATTGAGTCCTAGTATGCTTGGCTGCTCCTTTCCTCTGTATAGTAAACTTCAGAAGAGCATGATCACTCGCGCCTAATGATCCTTCCACTTCTACCCCACTAACCAGGTCATCAACATTGGTTAGGACCAGATCTAAAATGGCTGTTCCTCTTGTTGCTTCTCCCACTTGCTGGACAATGAAGTTGTCTGCAAGGCCAGTGAGGAATCTGTTTGACCTTATGCTCTTGGCTGAGTTTGACATCCAACAAATATCCGGGTAATTGAAGTCCCCCATTACTACTATCTCCCTTCCTTTTGCATGCTTGGCCATCTGTTCCAGGAAGGCATCATCTATGTCCTCCGTTTGGCTTGGGGATCTATAGTAAACTCCCACAATGAGGTCACTGTTATTCTTCTCTCCCTTAATTTTGACCCAAATGCTCTCACTTTGGCTTTGAGGTTCTAAATCTTGGATCTCTTCACAGGAATACACATCCCTGACATATAACGCCACTCCTCCTCCTTTCTTGTCTGGTCTGTTTCTCTGAAATACATTGTATCCCTCCATTATTACATTCCAATCGTGGGACTTATCCCACCAGGTTTCAGTGATGCCTATTATGTCATATTTAATTTGCTGTACCAAGAGCTCAAGCTCATCTTGTTTATTTCCCATGCTTTGCGCATTAGTGTACAGACATTGAAGTCCATTAATCATTCCCCGTGTCTCTTATTTAAGGATTTTTTCCTCCCACCACTAGGTCTGCGTGCTGTTTGCTCCATTTGGTCTATGACATTTGGATGATCATCTTCATCAATTGATAGACTCCTACCTTCAGGAGCACTGTCTCCCTCCCCCACATTAGTCAGTTTAAAGCCCTCCTGATGAGTTTTCTGAGATTTTTGGCAAAAACATTCCTCCCAACCGTTGTGAGGTGCAGCCCATCGCTTGCCAGAAGTCCATCTTCAAGAAACTGCAGTCCATGATCTAAGAATCCAAACCGTTCCTGTTTACACCATTTGCGAAGCCAGCTGTTCACTTCCACTATTTTTCCCTCTCTCCCTGGGCCACGTCGTTCAACTGGGAGGACAGTGAGATGACAATTTGTTGCCCCGACACCCACCTTGGCATAGCAGCAGGTGATGAGCACCAGAGGTAGCAGGTAACCCACCACCAGAATGGTAACCTTGTAGACCTGCTTGGCCGCAGGGTTGTCTGCCCAATGCTCCCAAATTGGTAGAGCTGCTCCATCCATGAGGCAAGGTTTGGTGACCACCTTGGGGAGCAGGGTCCACAGGGGCAGCAGAGCCAGACTTAGATTTTTATCTTCTCCCAGCCCCCTTGTTCCTGATGTAGATCTTTACTCAATCCTCCTTCCCTGGCAGGGAGGGGAGTGCCATTTTGTCATTCACCTTAGGTGACAAAATGTCTTGGGCCAGTCCTGCTAAGTGGACCTAGCAGCAAAGGACTTCAGGGAAGAATTGCACACCACCCAACATTCCTCAGGTGAAAATAGGGACATTCTAGTCTACATCAATAATACTTCATTCCGCCCCCCCCCCACTCCAGCACCAGATTTAGGATGGTGCAGGTAGTTCAACTGCACAGGGTGCTGAGCCGAGCCAGTGAATGATGATGATGATGATGTCTCTGTACACCTGGGATGAAGAACAGGGGTCAGCAACCTTTTTCAGCCATGGGCCGGTCCACCGTCCCTCAGATCATGTGGTGGGCCGGACTATATTTTTTTGGGGAAATGAATGAATTCCTATGCTGATTCCTGGACCGTCCGCGGGCCGGATTGAGAAGGCAATTGAGCCGCATCCAACTCCCAGGCCTTAGGTTGCCTACCCCTGATGAAGAAGGTGGGAGGCACTTCTATGGATGAGACTCTGGTACTTCCCACTTTAAAGGACCAAGGACTTGTGCACCCACTCCCAGCCCTCTTTGCCCACCCCCACCAACCCCCCTGGCATCCATGGCAATGCCTCCCCCCATGCAACACACTGACAGGGCCCAGGAGGTGGAGGTGTGGGGAACACACAGGCAGCCAAACACAAGTGCACACTCTGGGATCACTGGGCGGGGTGGGTGGGTGGGAGTCCAAAAAGCAGCAAAGGATGTGGAGAAGGGCTTCTTGCAGTGGCGATCAGCCAAATGATGAATGAGAACAGGTTGAGGGAAAGGCGGAAGCACTTGGTGTGTGGCATGATCCGCTCTGGGATCTGGGACTTTCAGGACAAAGTCATGGAGTTGTGATGGCTGCAGTGTTTCTGCGGTGATGCCGGCAAAATCAGGGCAGTTGGAGGGTATGGAACTGGGTGTCAGAATCAGCTATCCTTGGGTGCCACTGTGTTTTCTTAGGCAGGGACCAATAAATGACTGCTATTTCTGCCCTGTCAGCTTCCCTTCCCCACCAGGCAACAACACTTGTTAATCTTTTCCTGCCTGCTAATGGCAAACTCCAGCTTCTCTTCCTTTCTCCTCTGCATGAAGTAACTTGAACAACACTGGATTCTTGCCAAATAGAGCACACACTGATACCAGCCTTGTGGGAGAAACTGAGGGCTGGAGTTAGCGCTGGAGCTGAGCCGACAGAGGGCATTGTCATTTGAGCACAGGCTGGGAAGATGGCTGGGCTAAATGCACGCAGTGTCCTGGTGACTGGGTCCAATCGGGGTATTGGCTTGGAGCTGGTGAGGCAGCTGGTTGGGAAAAGCAACCAGCCTGAATGGATCTTTGCCACCTGCCGGGACCCAGAGGGACCACGTGCCCAGGTGAGACACAGGATGCACACTGGGATGAGTACAGAAATGAGGGTGGTGCCAAGACACTTGTGCCTCAGACAAGTGCCCCAGGCAAGTTTGTTGCACTTCCCATTCCCAGGGTCTGACTGCTTAAACACAATTTAGTGGCCCCCTTGAGTGCTTTGACAACCCTTTCTTTTACAGGATTAGGGAAGAATGAGTAGGAAAGATATTTGGTATCTCACACCCCTTGATCTGAAGAACATTTAAAGGGAGAAGTGATTATGCTATTGGGGGTTGGCTATTACAAGAACAGCTCAGATTTTGAAATAAATAACGTGAGTTGAACATTACTAAATAGTCGCTTCAGTGAGGATTTTGTCTGTGTCAACGTGCTTACAATTGTAATGTTCGTTCGTATGCAGTTGGATTGGAAGAGTGTGGAAAAAGAGCCTTACAACTTGTCAAAGAGGTAATGTATCATTTAGCTTGCAGGTAAGGACTGTCTTCTTATAGTGGGGTGTGGGTTACGGATTCCAAGCCCAAGATGTGTCTGATCCCAAGGAAAGCCCTTGGGGTTAGGGGGTGGAGATCCACTCTCTGAAGGAGACTCAGGCAAGCTCTCAGAAATGCCTCCCTTTACCTCCCTTCCAGATATGCCCGCCCTTGCTTCTCCACCTCTGTCACTTTCCCCTATTATGTAAAAGCCTCCCCCTTCAGGCAAGGCTGGTGGAAGTAAATCTGATACTGAGCCAGTACCCACCCTGCTTCCGTTGCCTAGGACAGAGACACCAGTGCTGGCCCATCCTGTCCTTCAAAAGGAAGGTGCACAAGGCATGTCCCTTGTTGGTTCATAGCTTGTGCTTAGCCAAGTCTTTAATCTCTTATGTAACCCACTGATCCTTGCAACCTGTGACTAATCTGAAAATAAAAGCTAAAATCACGAGTTGCAGTTAATTGGGTGGGGAGAGGCAAGCAACACTTATGCAATCAAAATCAAAACCAGGACAAAAATTATTCAGTAGATCTTTGTTTGTGGAACACATAGAAAAAACAAGTACAGTGGTACCTCGGGTTACATACGCTTCAGGTTACATACGCTTCAGGTTACAGACTCTGCTAACCCAGAAATAGTACCTCGGGTTAAGAACTTTGCTTCAGGATGAGAACAGAAATCGTGCTCTGGTGGCACGGCGGCAGCAGGAGGCCCCATTAGCTAAAGTGGTGTTTCAGGTTAAGAACAGTTTCAGGTTAAGAATGGACCTCCGGAACAAATTAAGTACTTAACCCAAGGTACCACTGTACTCAATTTCCCTTGATTCTTTAATAAAATGTGGGTTTGCAGCCTAAGCCTGTGTATACACTATACCTTTAAAGCACCTTGAAGTTCTCCCCCCCCCCAAAAAAAAAATATCTTGGCACTGAATTTTGTAAAGGAGCTGAGAACTGTGGTTATGTGAAGGGAAAACAACAGTGACCAGAATTCTTTGTTTGGTGCTTCAAATGCCTTTCAAGGGTATAGAGTGTCCACAGCCATGGCTTTATCACCACTTCCTTCTTGATTACCTAACCAAGGAGAGGTATTTCAAAAGCATATCTTGTAACCACCTCCACCCTTGTGGACAGCAGGATCCAGAATCAATCTAGACTAAGGTTACCAGATTTTTTTCAATGAATCCAGGGACACTTTTCAACTTCCTATTAAATGAATGGATTTTGTCAGGGGACTGATTTGTAAATCCGGGGACTGTCCCCGGGAAATGGGGACATCTGGTAACCTTACTCTAGACTGGAAACTGTTTGTTAAGGATGAGAATGAATTATTCCAGATTAAGGAAAAACTACATTTTTGTGTTACGAATGGGTTAGTGTGTACACAGCCCAAATCATCTACTTTCTTCTCTCCAATTTTAAATAATCCCAACTCCAGGGCTTGATGTTGCATCCTAAATCTATGGTCTGTGCATCTTCCAGGTCTTGAAGGATTTGGCTGCCAAGCATCAGGGAGTGGAGATTATCCCACTGGGTATGTGTTTGCCCCCCACCAAATTGCCTTGCCCCGCTCTTCCCACATTGCCAGAGACAGGAGCTGAGATTCAAGGTCATTTCGCAAGACTACTTTCCTGCAGGATATGTTCTAAAAAACAACTTAAATATATAAAAGTCAACTCCATTGTCAACAGTTGCTGAGAGGAATCCTCACACTGAGGATTCATCTCTTTTTCTTTAACTCTTTCATTTCCTTTCTGCCACATCAAATGATGACCTGCATGATGTGAGAAAGGGCGATTCTCCTCATGGACTGTAGGCAGAACCCCCAAACAGTCCGAGCACAATCCAGTTCAGCTCTAAATAGAGAGCAAAACTCAACATCATTGAGCCTTTCTATTTGCATTATAACTTTCAATTATATGACACACTATTCCATATGTCATGTACTGAGTCAAATAGGATCCAAACTGCAGCAGTCTGATTGGTCCTAGAACAATAGGATCCAAAAGGCAGCAGCCTGATTGGTCCTAGAACAATAGGATTCAGAATGCAGCAGTCTGATTGGTCCTAGAACAATGCAGCAGTATGATTGGTTGGCAGGAACCACCCAGTCATGCTCCAGATTGAAGTGAATCCACAACCTGATTGGCTTACAGTAGAATTCCGGAATTAGCCAATCATGTGCAGCCCATTGTGTAAATAATGTATATAAAGCAGATACTTTGAGGGGACATTCATTCCTCCTCACCACTATGAGCTGAATAAAGAGCATGAAATCACTTTGCGACTCTGAGTATATTTCACCATATCTAGGCACCTTTGTACTCCTGGTGATGACTCCACCTCTGATATTATGAGTAACTTGTAGGTGTTGCAATATTGACAAAAAAATTGTTTTTATACTAGTTCAAAGAGTTCTAGGCCTCTGCCAGAAGACTGCACCTTAATCCTTCGTGGGATTGTTGCTATTGGGTAGCTGTGCATTGCCTTTAGGCAGCTACAGCTACTGAAGAAAAAATATGTGAATAAAATGCTATTTCATGCACCCCAGTCTCTGAGCAGTGAGAGACTCCAGGTGTTCCAATGCTTTCCTGGGATTTGCTTTTCTTGGAATAAAGGTCAACTAAAACTGCAGTGCCTTTGGGATATATGGTTTTATTTTAATACACATATAAACAACTTGAGCATAGGATGGATGGGCTCACAGTGTTAACACTCCACAGATCTGGCCTCCCCATTAGGTTTCCAGGAAGATTGTCAAGGCACATCTTTGGGTCCAGCGCAGAGCAAGGCAAGCCTCTGTCTCCAGCTTCCAGTATCAACCAAAACTCTCTCACACAAAGAGCTTCCCTTGGCCTATTGTTCTCCATCCATTACTGAATTGCAGCTGGCAGCCTTCTCAATGAAGAACCTTCCAGGCTGACTTTGCCTATCCTAGCCTCTCTATTGTCACTAAAGGTCAAGGGTGCCCAGCTGTGGTTTATTATGTTCATTATCTTTGAAAGTGCATGTAGTTCTTAAATCTTTTCCAACATGGGCTTCTTATATTTAAGACAGGTAACTTGCAACTTATGTGTGCTTAACATGCACAATTTCACCTTTATGTGATTGAAGGCCAGCTGGTTGAAATCACACAAACTAAATGCACAGAAGGCAGAGAGCTTAAAATCTCTTTTTGTGCAGGGTTTTCCCAGCATGGAAAGAGCTTTTAAGCTCTCAGACTTGCCTTCTGGGTGGAGGTTATACTGTTTAGTGACCTGGCCCCAATGTATACACATCATCCCTGGAATGTAACCCATGCATAAAATGTGAGTTACCTGTATCTATTGTCTTCCAGTTTCTGGCAATTAAATCTCAGGGGGTGGAAATGAAACAATATTTGATGCATATCAAATTCCAATTCTTCCTTCTAAATATTATCATAAGAAAAAGGCTTATAATGTGTTGATTTGTAGTGAGAGAAAAAGTTGGACTTATGAAATTCTTCTCTTTGCTGCTGAAGACACTTCTGAGCCCTCTAGCATCAAGGATGCTGCAACCAGAGTCACTGAACGGCTTAAAGGGGTTGGGCTGACCCTTCTGATAAACAATGCTGGAATTGCAAGGAGAAACTTAGTTATGGAAGCTGATACACCGGAAGACATGTCTGAAGTGTACAAGACCAATGTGATTGGGCCCATGATGGTGAGCCAGGTAAGGCTACCTGGTTGTTCCTCCTTCACAGAGATTTCTTGTCCTGTTGCAGATCCCTTAATGTTGGGAAAGTAGGTGGCCTGATGTCACTGCTTCCTGGTGATGGGGTGATCGGCAGCTGTGCCTTTTTCATGGAGAAAGGATATGGAACTAAGCTGCTTGAGAGAATAATATTTAACAGTGCAACCTTCATGGTAATGGAGGTGATGGGGGAAGATTGAAGTAGGAGTTGTAGCGGTTATGTGCCCCCCTGGCTCAGTGCCCTGTGTGGAGGGAACTGCCTGCACTACCCTAAATCTGGCACTATGGCCAGTCTTCTCTACAGCATGTGCTGCTGTGTGCAATTCTTTTCTCTTCTTCTCCAGGCATTCCTGCCCTTGCTGAGGAAGGCATCTCTGGAAAGCCCCCAGAATGGGATGAGCTGCAGCAAAGCTGCCATTGTCAACATCTCTAGTGATGCTGGCTCCATCACAAATCTCTTCCTGTGGGAGAATGGACAAGTTGTCAATTACCGCTGCAGCAAGGTATCAACACATCACAGACAAGTAGTCAGTTTTGTGCAGTGTTCTTCAACCTTGGGACTTCAGGTGCTGTTGGGCTTACAGTGCCCTGTGCAACACTAATATCCAGCAGGCCCCACCACCTCTTGCCTTCCATTGGATGTCATTGCGGCGCCTAACGTTCTGCACTCGGTGCAACTGAACTGGTCATGCTCCCCTAGATACATCTTTGTCTCTGACAATTGAATAAGCAGGCTGAGGATTATAGGAGCTGTGGTCCAATAAAATCTGTGCATCCAATTTAAAGAACGCTGGTTTAGTGGTCAGTTATCCAAGGGGCATGTTTCTTTTGCCTTGAAGGTGCTGGCCAGGTAATTATACATTTTTATATAAGTATTTACATATCTCCTGACCTTCATGACTACAGGCCAGTATCCAGTTGGCTTTTTTTTTTGGGGGGGGGGGAGTTTCTCAAGAACCAAGAGGCTAGACAACCTCAGAGACTCATGGATGAGCATTATTATCTGGCCCATTTTTGGCCCATTCTGGGACACTGCTTTGGCTTTCGTGGCTGACTATCTTAGCGGGGTGACTGACAGAGTGACTATTTTGATGTTTCTGGATATTTCTGTGTTTTTTATGATATTGTTGGTATTTTGCTTAAAAGACAAATAAGTTAAGGTATAATCATAAAAAGAGAATTCCCTGGATCGCTAGACCCAGGTTTGGGGCAAGTACTCTTTGGTGAGAGAACCCCAGCATGGATTTAAAATAACAAAATATGCAGTAACATAAAGCAGGGAAATATAGGTTGTTAGACCTTTAAAATACCCCCTTCTAAGTGGCTTCCAAAGTTCCCCACTTCCTTTAGCATAGAAAAGACCAAACATTTGATACATTAAAAATGGTTTACTTATAACCTCTTCAAAGCTCAGATTCATACAGCAGTAATAACACACAGGAAGTGAGAATTAGGTTCCTAAGTGGTGAGAGTTTCTAAATTATTTGTATAGAAACACAAAAGGTGGCTTGCTTAAGCCACACAGTCTGAGCTTGGAGCATCCAGCTTAGACCTCCTGACTAGTAGGTGGAATGGGGGAAAGTGGGAGAACAAAGAGCTTGATAACCCTTCCTCCCAAGGACTGACCTAGCTAAGCCTGGCAGGACAAGTTTCCTAATCTAGGGAAGGTCATAGCTGGTAAACCCACTGTGGATGGAAAGCGGTACAACTAGCCACAGAAACCACCTGTGTCTTTCGTGAAGGACTACACTGCAAAATCTACAGAAGTGCAGCATTTCAGTTGAATATTGGTTTGGGAAATGGAAATAAGATTGGTTCAAATTAAAATACAAAAGGGGGGGGGAATTATCCCCCATCCTTAGCTGTATCATTCAGCTACCTGCTTCTGGTATGTCTCATTCTTAGGCTGCTCTGAATATGCTGACGCGGTGCCAGTCCCTGGGATATGCTAATGACAAAATCCTGTGCATTGCACTGCATCCTGGGTTTGTGCATACAGACATGACAGGTGGAGGGGTAAGTTATTTGTGTCAGAATCAGATCACCATACAAAGAGCATTGCAATTATCTAACTCGTTTGGCCTACATTGAAATAAGGGTCAGGATGGATAATGAGTTTGTTAACTTGTTTGTGTTTCAAAAGAATTTTAAAAGACATTCTCTAGTAATATTAGAATAAAATTAAAAATAAGGAAGCCTTTGGTCTGATGATCCAATCCAGCAAGAAAATAGTCACACACACTGGTGGGCTACAATCCAGCATTGTGTTAGGAATGCTTAAGCCATTTAAAATTTCAACTCTCTGCTGAATTGTGGCTGGATCCACAACTCTGTCCAGAAACATGACCCCCAATAAGTCAAGAATCAGTCTATGGACTCAGCTACATTCATCACAATAATGTGATTTGAATGTGTTTTAAACATGCAACATCAGATGGTGCCAGAGAGTGAGAATTGTTTAACTCTCATTGGAATTTTTTTCTTTTGGTGAAAACAATCTAATTTCTGACTCATTTACAGTGTTGTATTCCTGTGTTTAAAAGGGATGCAGGTGGAAAAGGGTGGCGCTGTGGGTTAAACCACAGAGCCTAGGACTTGCCGATCAGAAGGTTGGTGGTTCGAATCCCTATGACGGGGTGAGCTCCCGTTGTTCGGTTCCTGCTCCTGCCAACCTAGCAGTTCAAAAGCACGTCAAAGTGCAAGTAGATAAATAGGGACCGCTCCGGCGGGATGGTAAACAGTGTTTCCGTGCGTTGCTCTGGTTCGCCAGAACTGGCGTAGTCATGCTGGCCACATGACCCAGAAGCTGTACGCCGGCTCCCTCTGTCAATAAAGTGAGATGAGCGCCGCAACCCCAGAGTCGGTCACGAGGTCCCTTTACCCTTTACCTTTACTTTATTACTGTGTTTAAATCCACCCTGTGAAGGTAATGCCAATTCCCTACTATTTATTTCCAGAGCTAATTGTCTGGACAAGGGCTATTGTGGCTGATAGCAACTGACAAGCGTTAAAAGCATACAGTGTTTCCTGACTATCATCATTTTGTGGGAAGGATTCAAGCACATCCCAGAACTCTTAGTTCTGATTAACTAAAGCGAATTAAAGGGTTCTGTTGTTCTTGTGAAACATAATCACTTTTTTAAAAAAAGAATCTGAATGTTTCTGGTTTGGAAAGTGATGGGGAGGTGTATTCAAAAGTGTGTGATGAATGAATGAATAACTGTTGGGAAGACATCTGCAAAGGAACAATATTACCAAGCTGAAGGGTTGGGCTTTGGTTTCAACGTACAGAAAGTACAAAAGGCCATTTGATTTAGCATTTGTTTTTCAAGGTAGTTATTAACAGAAGAAAGTCTAGCCCGCTCTTGCTCAGAACTAAGTTCCCATTGCATTCAGTGGGGCTTACTCCTAGGTAAATGGGGTTAGTGATTGCAGCCTGATTAGCTGGAGTGGGGGTATTAGAAGTGCATTAAGAGGAGGGGAAGAAGACAAGGCAAGGTATGGCAGATCTACTTAGGAGTATGCTCAAGTGAACACTATGGGAGCTGACTTTTGAGTAAAATAGTAAGGAAGGGAAGGGAAAAGAAAATTTCTAGTTGACTTCTAGAAGCCTTTGGTGTTGTTGTGAAATGCTTGTGGAGCTCAAGGTGGTACGTGTGGTTCTTCCTCTCCTCATCTAATCCCCACAATAACCTGTGACATAGGTTAGGTTGAGAAACAATGAGTGGTCCAGTGATTTTCATGGCCAAGTGGGGATTTGAACCCTGATCTCCCAAGTCCTAGTCTGACACTCTCACCATTGCACCACACTGGGTCATTAATGTCTTATTGGATCACCCTTATCCACAGATATAGAGAGCAGTCGTCCAGAATGCTTCTCTGTTTGTGTTTGATGGACGGTGCGTGAATGTTGTCCCCTGTACTCTCAGTTGATGTTACTTATGTTTTTTGACACTCTTTTTTCTTTTCTTTTCTTTTACTCACAAGTCCCTGTGTCACTGTTCTTTCTTTCCAGTTTCTCACAGTGAATGAGAGTGTGCAAAGCATCCTGAAGACCCTTTCCCATCTCTCAGAAAAAGACACTGGGACTTTTGTGAATTGGCAGGGGGATGTACTTCCTTGGTGAACCCAAGATATTTAGCTGCCTGATGTGGAGTAGCAAAGTGCTTCAGGGTGCACAGTCCCAAAGCGGATCACATTATTTTGACACCAGAGGCAGAAACACCCACAAGCTCCTCTCTGTCTCCCCCAGCAGTAAAAATGCAATAATAATAAATTACGGAACTATGAAAGACACCTCATTTGATACAGTCAGAAGTGGGACAATGCATTTTACTGCATGTGAAAGACCCCCATTGATTGTTATTTTATTTTTTAAATAATGTTTTATTCGGTTTGTAACAATATAGCAGCACAACAATTCGACAATACACGGCACCAATACATTCTCAATCTAATAACAGATAATAGAAAAACAAAGGGTGGAAAAGGGGAGCAAGGTAAAGGATCTGTGAGGTGAAAATCATACATTTATTATATATATATATTTCATATATATATATATTATCATAATATAATGTATAACATTTCTTATATATATTAACATTTCATATATATTCGTTAGAATAATTAAAACTTAGAGATTCCACTGAATCTAGATCAGGGATGATTATTACTAAATTAAATGCTTCCTGTATTAGTATATGAAAGTTAGTGTCAGGGAACTGACATCAGAGCGAAAAGCGGAGGCAGGGCTCCAGAGCGATGCCGGAGAGGGAACCAGTCGGGGGGAAGGAATTCAGCGTGACACCAATAGAGAGGAGATGGAGGAATCGGTGTCAGGGCTCCAAGACCCTTCAACCGAAACCAGCGGAGAGAGCGCTGGCACGCCCTTGCCATCCCCTTACTTGCGCAGACGCGTTCCGCGCAGGGAACATAGGCGGAGACTTGGGGTCAAGCAGCTTTTATGCTGGAAGAGATTCAAGAAACGCCCACTGGCAGATTCTGCAAGTGACTAACAGGTCACGGAGGGCGAGCTCTAACCCTGAACATGTTTGAGCAAACCATCTAATCGAAGTGGAGGCAGTTTACGCACGAGTAACCACACTAAACCATTACAGCAATCTGCCAGTCTCTTGCTGTTACTCGTGAGTAAGCAGTGGAAACATGAGCCAGACAGGAGGCGCCGGGGCAGCGGAGGCAGCTGCGGGGGCGCAGGACCTGGTGAAGAGGAACCAGGAGCTGGAACGGCATGTAGCACTGCTGATGGCGCGGCTGGACGAGAGGCGCACCCAGGACGCGCAGGTGAGACCCACCCCAGTGGCAAAGAAGGTGCCCGGACTGGTACACAAGTTTGGGGGAAAACCCCAAGAATATAATGGATTCCGGACAGAAATAGAGTACGCACTGCAGCTGCAGCATGATGATTTTGCTGACGAGGCGGCGCAAGTGGCTTATATCGTGGGGCATCTTGAGGGCAGCGCGAGGGAATGGGTTAGACCCCTAATGGCCGCGCATAACCCCGCCATGAAGGACGTCCGGAAGTTTTTTCAGGCGATGGACGCTATGTATTCCAGCCAATTGGGGGAGAGTGTGACCCAACGGGAGCTGATGAGATGTAAGCAGGGGGACCTTTCCGTTAGAGACTATTGGTCCCGCTTTGCGATGCTAATACACAGGCTCGAATGGGATATGGACAGCCCGCCCATACGAATGCTGTTTGAGGAGGGGTTGTCCCCAGCCGTTAAAGATGAGCTCTCCCGCGCGCCCCGCCGGGAGACTATGGATCAGCTGACAAAATCTGCGCTGGCAATAGGCTCTCGCCAGGAAGCGCGCGCTTTGGAAAGGCGGGAAGGGAGAGGGGAGCGTTGCCCTGACTACCGCATTCCTGAGATGCCAAGGCAGCCTTCCAATGACGTGGTGCCAATGGAAATTGATGGGGCGCGCGCACGCGAGGTGCCGAGCGCCCACCAAATAGTCAAAAGGGAGGCAAAGGCTGGGAGAAACTCCAAGAAATGTTTCCTCTGCCAACGGCCAGGACACTTTGCCAGGGTCTGCCCACAAAGAAAGGCTTGGCAAGGGATGGTGGGGGCCGCTGGAAATGAGGGGGAGGGGGCAGAAGACAAGGTGCAGGAAAACGCCAGCGCTTGACTGCCCACAGGGGGGCGCAGCAGCCAAGCGAGCAACTAATTGAAGTGCCCCAACCGGACCCACCCAAGGTTTCTATAGCGATAGAGGTGATGCTAGAACTCCCAAATGGACACCCAGTCAAGGTGAAGGCAATGTTGGACTCAGGGAGCTCCTGTAAATTTTTTAGTAAGGAGTTTGCGCTGGAGCACCAGATCCACTTGCTGCCACTGGATTTCCCACTCCAAGTCACCACGATAGATGGCAGAGAGTTGCTAGGGGGAGAGGTGACACATCAAACCCCGCCAATGAGAATGAGTGTGTCCAGGCACACAGAAACCATAGCCTTTCATGTGGCCACACTGGCGGGACCCCCAATAATACTGGGGATGAGCTGGCTAGTGCTACATGATCCAGTGGTGGCGTGGCACCAACGCACGGTCACCTTCGGGTCAGCCCACTGTTTGGAACACTGTCTAGGAGGGGAGAAGCCCAGGGTGAGGTTGGCCAGAGCAGCAGCAACCACGCTGGAGCAGAAAGGGAAGGTGCCGCCACAGTACGCAGACTTACAAGAGGTCTTCAGCGAGAGGGAAGCGGACAGGCTGCCGCCACATAGGCCCTTCGACTGCCAAATCAACCTTCTCCCTGGGGCACAGCTGCCGGTGGGTAAGCTGTATGCCATGTCCGACAGAGAGATGCAGGAGTTGCGAGATTTTATAGACAAGAACTTGAAAAGGGGGTTTATAAGAGAATCTAAGGCAGTGGGGGGCAGCCCTGTGTTTTTTGTGGATAAGAAAAACACGGATCAGCTGAGGCTCATCGTGGACTTTCGAAAATTAAACCTGGTATCAGAACCCGTGACCTTCCCAATGCCCAGAATTGATGATATTCTGACCAGGGTAAGGAAGGGTAAGATTTTTACCAAGCTGGACCTTAGGGGGGGCCTACAATCTGATTCGAATGAGAGAGGGGGACGAATGGAAGACCACCATGTTCACCCCCCTGGGGGCCTTTGAATATTTAGTTATGCCATTTGGATTACAGTCAGGCTCTGCCTGTTTTCAAAGCTTCATGCACCATGTGCTGGGTCCCCTGCTGTACAAGAACTGCGTAGCATTTCTGGACGACGTCCTGATCTATTCGGACAATGAAAAACAGCATGTCCAGGACGTCAGGGAAGTGCTGAAAAGGCTACGAGAGCACCAACTGTGGGTCAAGCTGGAAAAGTGCCAGTTTCACGCCAAGGAAGTGGAATTTCTGGGATACAGGTTGTCAGACAGAGGCCTAGCCATGGACCCCGGCAAGGTGCAGGCAGTGCTGGAATGGAAGGCTCCCAAAACCCGGAAGGATGTGCAGAGGTTCCTAGGGTTCAGCAACTTCTACCGGAAGTTCATCAAGAACTTCGCCCACTTAACCGCACCCATCACGGATTGTCTCAGTAGCAAAAAGAAGTTCGTCTGGACGGAAGGGGCCCAACGTGCCTTCGAGGGGCTAAAGCAGGCGTTCGCCTCGGAGGAACAGCTCCTGCACGTGGATCTGCAGAAACCGATGAGGCTAGAGACCGACGCGTCGGACAGAGCGATAGGAGCGGTGTTGCTCCAGCCGGGACCGGCCCAAGACACGTGGAGGCCGTGCGCCTTCTTCTCAAGGAAGCTGAATGAATCGGAACAGAACTACACGGTGTATGATCGTGAACTGTTAGCTATTTATGCCGCGTTTCGCCAGTGGAGACATCTCCTGATAGGGGCTCAGCACAAGATCCAGGTTTGCACTGACCACAAGAACTTGGAATACTGGAGGACAGCGCGAGTGCTCAACCAGCGACAGATTCGGTGGGCACAGGAGTTCTCCAAGTTCTTCTTTGAGATCAAGTACGTGCCAGGGCAAGAGAACGTGAGAGCAGACGCGCTTTCACGGAAACCGGAGTACACGGAAGGAGGAAGACCACCGGACGCTCGACATGTGTTCCCTGAGGAACGATGGGTTTGTGGGGGGGCGTTGGTTGGGAAACGAGAACTAACCGAGTTGATTCGCCAGGATGAATTTGCCCAAACCAGAATCAGGGAACTAAGGGAAAATGGGAGAGACCGGGGGGACTTCGAGGTAAGGGAAGGGTTACTGTATTACAAGGGAGCAATGTATGTGCCCGGGGGGGCCTTACGGGAAAGGGTGCTCCGACAACTTCACGACAACCCTACAGCGGGACACTTTGGGCAACACAAGACCATGTTACTGGTCACTAGGGAGTTTTGGTGGCCGAAGGTGAGGGAAGATGTACGAGAGTATGTACGAGGGTGTGACCACTGCCAAAGAGCCAAAGGGGGAGCGGGCAGCCCTGGCAGGGTTACTAGAACCCTTGCCCACGCCGGAGAGACCCTGGGAGGTGGTATCAATAGATTTCATGACAGATTTGCCCAAATCCAGAGGTAAGACAGCAGTCATGGTAGTAGTAGATCTGCTAACCAAGATGTGCCATTTTATAGCATGCTCTCTCATGCGGTGACAGCCAAGGAAACCGCACAACTGTTTGTTACTCACATCTTCAGGTTGCATGGAGCTCCTTCAAGGGTGATCTCTGATCGAGGGAAACAATTTACCTCGAGGTTCTGGAGGAAGCTTATGAGCTTATTGCAGGTGGAGGTGGGATTCTCGACGGCGAGGCACCCGGAAACTAACGGGCAGGCAGAGAGGGCGAACAGCATATTGCAGCAATATCTCCGCTGTTACGTCAACGAGAGGCAGAACGACTGGGTAGATAAGCTAGCACTGGCCGAGTTTGCGTATAACAATGCGGAGCATGTGTCCACGGGGATGAGCCCATTCTTGGCTAATTATGGGTGTCACCCCAGGGCCTTTCCCGGGAGGGGGGAGGAGCGTGCCCGCCGCAGAGCAGTTCATGGAAGAAATGGAAGCACTGCACCAGCAGCTTAAGATGAATCTGGAAAGGGCCAAGGAAGAGTACAAGAGGCAAGCGGATAAACGTCGCCGGGAAGGGGAGACCATTAGGGTGGGGGACCGGGTGTGGTTATCCACTCAAGGATTGCCCTTCAAGGGTGGGTGTAAGAAACTCCGGCCGAAGCGGCTGGGGCCTTTCGAGGTGATACACCAAGTCAACCCGGTGGCATTCAGGCTCAAGTTGCCAGACAACATGAAAATCCACCCGGTATTTCATAGGTCACTGCTCTCGCCGTACCGAGGGGAGCGGAGAGTCCGGGAGGTAGGAGGAGAAGGGCTCAGACACCCACCACTGGAAGAGAAGGAACACCACCAGCAGATAATGGAGATCCTGGATTCGCGGTGGCGGGGGCGGCAGGTGGAATACCTAGTAGCGTGGGAGGGGGAGCCCGAGTCAGAAAACACGTGGGTTCCAGAAGGGGAAATAGATGGTGGGTATCTAGTGGAAGAGTTCCACAACAGGTATCCGAGGAAGCCCAAACCTCTGGAGAGATTCTGGGAGGAGCAATTTGCCACCACCGATGATGATGAGGAGGATTTTGTGGGTTTTCCAGAGTCGCCAGAGGAAGGAGGGGAGTCGTCAGGAGAGGAGGAATCAGATTGGGAAGCCCCTCCCGTCAGAAACCGGGGCGGGTGGGAAGCGGGGTTTGAGTCCTCGGACGATGACGACAGCTCCTTTCGAGGGTTCCCTGCATCGTCGGCTGAAGGTGGGGACAAGGTCACGTCACCGGGTCAGGCCGGGGGTGGAGGGGGTCCTGGGGGGGAGGTGGATGTCAGGGAACTGACATCAGAGCGAAAAACGGAGGCAGGGCTCCAGAGCGATGCCGGAGAGGGAACCAGTCGGGGGGAAGGAATTCAGCGTGACACCAATAGAGAGGAGATGGAGGAATCGGTGTCAGGGCTCCAAGACCCTTCAACCGAAACCAGCGGAGAGAGCGCTGGCACGCCCTTGCCATCCCCTTACTTGCGCAGACGCGTTCCGCGCAGGGAACATAGGCGGAGACTTGGGGTCAAGCAGCTTTTATGCTGGAAGAGATTCAAGAAACGCCCACTGGCAGATTCTGCAAGTGACTAACAGGTCACGGAGGGCGAGCTCTAACCCTGAACATGTTTGAGCAAACCATCTAATCGAAGTGGAGGCAGTTTACGCACGAGTAACCACACTAAACCATTACAGTTAGCTATATTTATCGTATATAAATGTGAATATAAAAATGAGTATGAATACGATTATGAATGTGATAGAAACGAGAGAACCTGGGAAAAGGAGATCTGGATGCTCAATATCTTTTGCTTTTGTAGTTATATCAAGTTGTTGTTGGGGATTGGTTATTATCTGGAATGCTTGCATGGGCAGCCTATAAATAATAAAATTATTATTATCATCATCATGCAGAATTGTTGTGAAGTTATCCTTTTGTTTCTGATCTATTAACAATAATAATCTATTCATTAGTTTTTCCAATAGAATGATATCCCACACACTTGTACCAGTCATCTACATTCCCCCCAGAGATGTCTAGCTGTAATAAGAGTAAATTCTACACAAATTCAGTGGGGAGTCCCTAAAGTGTTTGGATGGCACCTTGGGTTACAGATGCTTCAGGTTACAGACACTTCAGATTACAGACTCCGCTAACCCAGAAATAGTACCTCGGGTTAAGAACTTTGCTTCAGGATGAGGACAGAAATCGCGTGGTGGTGCAGCAGAAGCGGGAGGCCCCGTTAGCTAAAGTGGTACCTCAGATTAAGAACAGTTTCAGGTTAAGAACGAACCTCCAGAATGAATTAAGTTCTTAACCCGAGGTACCACTGTATGTCTTTTTCCAGAAAGTCCTGCAGCCAAGCTGGTGTTAAATCTATTGCTCTGACTTCCTTTGGACCACCATCAGCGAGGCTGAGAGGGGATCTTGTTATCTGGGCAGCCCAGGACCTCCATACACACTGCCCAAGTTTGCACCCTGAGGTCCCTTGGGCAGTAGTGAAGGGAGACAGAGGCGGGGTGCAGCAGGTGTTGGGGGATCTCAGGGTGTCATGCAGGGTATGTAGGGTGGCAGGGGAGCTGACACTTTCCATCCCTCAACAACTTTGACTGATCTCCTTAAAAAAGCTCAAGAACATTGGTCCCCTAAAAAAACCCAACTCTGTCCCAGATGTTAGGGGGGGTTGCTAAGCCACTGCTGGCCTGGACGCTGCTGACTTCACCCCCGGAAGTGCACTCCATTGTCTCTCAAGACAAAAAGATGCCAACAACAACAATTTTGTTGGATAATTCACCGCAAAATTTGGAGAAGGGCAAATGAGCAAGAACTGCAAATTATACCATTTATTCCCCATCCCTACCCAGCAACACACTTGAGGACAACCTAGCTTAGCAGGTGTAGGCAAGGTAGTTTAGTGGGCCGAGGGCGAATGGCAGGACTGCTGCCATCAACCCACCCACAGCATGTGCCACTTTAAGTGGCTGCCTCATCATGTCTAGTCCAGCCCTGGATGTATCCCTCAGCAGATTATTTCTTTATTCAATACATATTTTAAGGCTGTCTTTTAAAGGTTGTTCATTATATCTCAGATCGACAGCATGAAAAGTGTGTTATTCCATGCTGTCACAATGTAAATAATATGGAATTTATCTCATCTCTCTCATCACTGCCAGCATGTACTGTATATAATTTCTGTTGCTTATCCCAAGCTGCAGGTGTGAGCAGTAGACTGGGGAAAACCAACCCTGTCCAGCTGTACTGCCACCACCTTTGTAGTTCCCCAGTCCTAAGCCGGGGGAACTTAGGTTGTTCTGGACAAGACAAGACAAGAAAGACAAGAGCGAAATAGTTCACTCACTGTCTTTTGAGCCCCAAGCCACAAAGGAGTCAGTAGTGTGCAACCTAGAAGCCAAGGTACCAGATTCAGAGCTTACATCAAGAAGTCACACAAGGAATAAATGGAACACTTTATTAAGGAGGTTACAAACATAGAATAAGAACTCTTTATCAATAAAATACAGTTAAGAATGTCCAATATAAATATATATTTGGAAAGCCAAGTACAGAACAAAGTAAGGAAGGTAGCTAATCATCCTAATACTTACAATCAGAATCACAGACTCCACAAGCAAGCTGTTTCCAGGCACACGTGGTTCTTGCAAAGCATGATTCTTCATCTGAGCAGGGCCATTAGACCCATGTCAGAGACAGGTTTATATACAAAAAGGCCTGCATACAGAGGGGTGGATTTTCCTTCAAATCTGGCCAAGTGATGGAATCTTCTCTCAGCAAAAAATGACAAAAACTACAATATTCATGTCACAGTTGGCTGTGGTGGAATTTAGGGAAGTATGTCCTCATTACCATTTATTTCAATGCAAAGGAAACGCAATGCAAATCGAGAAAAAGTGTCATCCCCTGTGTATTGTTTGTGAAGTGAAAACTACAGTGAATACAGATCATATTTGCGGAAATGATTTCCTTTTCAGACATGAGACAAATAAGCAAATATTGGCCAATTTCCACTCCCATTTCCATTTCCATCATAATTACCGTATTCAATATCCTGTTTCATACTGTACATTTTAAAGCACCTTGGATGTGATGGTTAAAGAGAACTCCAGGAACCGCTTTATGACAAGTTGCCTATTCTAAAAGAGTTAGCTGGGCACAACAAGAAGAGCCACCTCTTTTCATCTGTTGGGTTGCAGATCCTTCCTTGCATTGTTTAGTCTGTTATCAGCAGGTTAGGCACTGCTTTCCTTTTGAGTGAAGACAGAGGCAAAGTAGGTGTTGAGCAGTTCCGCCTTCTCTCTGTCATCCAAAGCATTTCTCCATCTTCTCCATGCAGAGGACATACTACTTGCTTGTTCCTCTTTTTGCTTCAAACATAGCTGAAGAAACCTCTTTTTAAAAATTAATTTTAACCTATCTTGCAAGCCTGGGATCATTATGAGCTTTGGCCTGCCTGACATTCAGCCTGCAACTGTTGGCTACTCATGTATACTCCTCCTTCATGATTTCTGCTTTCTTCCATTTCTTATACAAGCCCTTCTTAAATCTTAGTTTATCTGCAAGCTCTGTATGCAGCCACATTGGTTTCTTTAGATGCCTCCCACTTTTCTTTCTTATTGTCTGCAATATTTCACCCATCCATCTGGGATTCCCTCCTCTCTGAGTATTTCTGACCGTGGGATCTCACTTAAGCTTTTTGAAATCAGCCTTCTTAAAGTCCAGAGTGCATGTCTGACTGCACTCTTGTCAACTGGTCTGTTGCCAGTTTGTCACAGGATCTGAGGATCTGAGTCAGGGGGCAAGCACTTTATGTAACCTTTTGGGGGAGGACTTGAGTGCTTAAAATATCCATCCTTGGGTGCCACCGATCTTTCTTAGTCAGACACAGGAAGATGAGAACTTCTAAATTCAGTCTGCCAACTTCCCTCCTCCATTTATCCTGTTTCCGTCTATTACAGTGAGACTCAATAAAAACCAGTCTGCCAGGTGGGAACTTGGCAAGGCACTGGGCTGTTGCCAAATGCAGAACATGAACTGACAGAAGAACAAGCAGCTTATGTAAGCCTTGCTAGATAAGCTGAGAGCTACATTTGGTACTGTGTTTGGGCTGACAAAGGGATTACTCTGTTCAGCGCAGGCTGGGAAGAGAGATGGCTGTGCTGAATGCACGCAGAGTCCTGGTGACTGGGTCCAATCGGGGCATTGGCTTGGAGCTGGTTAGGCAACTGGTGCGGAAAAACAACTGTCCAGAACAGATCTTTGCCACCTGCCGGGATCCAGATGGACCACTTGCCCAGGTGAGCCCCAGGCTGTGCATTGGGATGAGCATAAAAACAAGGGGATTCCCCATGATGTCCAGAAGATAGTGCCAAGGGCAAGGCTTTTTATATTTTCCATTCTTAGAGTGAGGATGGTACCTTAAGTACAGGTTTACTTAAGCACAGATTAGTAACCCCTTTTTACACACACACCCTTTTCTTTGCAGAATTAAGAGAGGAGTTGGAAGGAAAATGGTTGATTCCTTTCACCCAGTGATTTGAAGAGCATTTAACAGAATTGACTCAATGGGTGTTGGAAATTTTAAAAATTCAGATTAAACATTCTGAAATACATACCATATGATGAATATCACTAAATAGTCAAACACAGTAACTTCATTGTCTGTGTCAAATTGCTTAGAACTGCAATATTTCATCTTATTAAATTATGAATAGGTGGGTGCGAGGTTTAAAGAAGTTTCCTCTCAGCATTTTCTTGTATAAATCATAGAATTGTACAGCTGGAAGCAACCATGAATGTCCTCTAGTTCAACCCCCTCCCATGCAGGAATCTCAACTAAAACATGCTGACAGATCGCTATCCAACCTCTACTTAAAAACCACAAATGAAGAAAAATCCACCACCTTCTGAAAGAGTCTATTCCACTGTAGAACAGCTCTCACCATCAGAAAGGTCTTCATGATGTTTAGTTGGAATCTCATTTCTTGTAACTTGAATCCATTGGTTTGGGTCCTACCCTCTGGAGCAGGAGAAAACAAGATTGCTCCATCTTCCATATAGTTTGTGTGACCTTAAACCCACCCAAGGACTTGCCACTCAGAGTAGATCTCTTTATAAAGCACAAGTTTAAGCTGACATACTTTCTGCAGGACACTTTTGCAAATGCTCTCCATGCTGAAAACCAAAACCAGATGGGACTTGATCTTTTCCATTCCTATCCCATTTCAAATAGTTCAGACTTCAGGATTTGCTGTTCCATCCTAAGTCTGTCCTCCCTGTATCTTTCAGGACTTGAAGAATTTGGCTGCCAAGCACCAGGGAGTGGAAATCATCCCACTAGGTATGTGTTTGCCATCCCCTCCTCAAATTCACTTTTCCCACACTGATATGGACAACAGCTGATATTCAAGGTCATTTCAAAATATCACTTTTTAGCAAATAAAAAGTGCATTCCCTATTTGTGTTGTTTAGTTAGATTTGTTTAAGGTTTTGTTGAATTATAAAAGAAAAATAATATAACAAATAAATCCAAGTACTCTGTCATATTACAGAACCACTCATCAAGCTTTAACAGCTGAACAAGATCAACAGAGGAACACAATTTTTGTAAATCATAGTTTTGTGGTCTAAATTCATGCATTGGTACAGGCAAAGAACATTGCAGGTCATTTGCAGTAGTGTAGGTGATAAATTTGGGACGCAGGTGGCGCTGTGGGTTAAAGCCTCAGCGCCTAGGGCTTGCCGATCGAAAGGTCGGCGGTTCGAATCCCTGCGGCGGGGTGTGCTCCCGCTGCTCGGTCCCAGCGCCTGCCAACCTAGCAGTTCGAAAGCACCTCCAGGTGCAAGTAGATAAATAGGGACCGCTTACTGGCGGGAAGGTAAACGGCATTTCCGTGTGCGGCTCTGGCTCGCCAGAGCAGCGATGTCACGCTGGCCACGTGACCCGGAAGTGTCTCCGGACAGCGCTGGCCCCTGGCCTCTTAAGTGAGATGGGCGCACAACCCCAGAGTCTGTCAAGACTGGCCCGTACGGGCAGGGGTACCTTTACCTTTACCTTTTTTTAGGTGATAAATTACTCATAAGTAAGTTTCACTGAGTTCAATGGAGCTTACATCCAAGTAAAGTAACTTAGATACAAGTTAGATTAATTAGTGATAGATTTGAAATTAGTTTCTGAGGTCCTTCTCCAAGGGTCTTCTGCTGGTTCTCTCATTGTGAGAAGCAAAGTTACACGGAATCAGGCAGAGGGCCTTCTCAGTAGTGGCGTCCTCCTGTGGAACACACTCCCTTCAGATGTCAAGGAGATAAAGAATTACGGTACATAACTTTTAGAAGACATCTGAAGGTAGTCCTGTATCAGGAAGTTTTTAATGTTTAATGTTTTATTATGTTTCAATATATGCTGTAAGCCGCCCAGAGTGGCTGAGGAAACCCAACCAGATGGGTGGATAATAATAATAATAATAATAATAATAATAATAATAATAATAACATGCAAATCACTGACTGATATCATACCAAAACATCTACAGGACTCTGGCCAATGAGGAGACAATAACTATAGGAAAAGTTATAGATGGACTTTGTTTAATTCTCAAGAACCAAATATGAGATGTACATAAGTATTATAGAGAAGATCCTTCCTTCTAAATATTATCAACACAAAAAGGCTTCTGTTGATCTGTGACAAGAAGAGAAGGGTCTTACCTAAAAAATGGGATTTATTCTTTGCTGCTGTAGATACTTGTGACCCATCCAGTATCAAGGCTGCAGCAACTAAAGTCACCAAGCGGCTGAAAGGAGCTGGGCTGAATCTTCTGATTAACAATGCTGGGATTTTAAAGCTAAGCTCTCTTGAGACAGAGACACCAGAGAACATGTCTGAGGTGTACAAAACCAATGTGATTGGCCCCATGATGATGAGCCAGGTAAGGCCATCCTATTGTACCTTCTTCACAGAACCTTCTGGCCAGGTTGCAGGGCCCCTAATGTTTCAAAACTGTACAGTTTTCATAGAGAAAGGATGCAGAACAGAACTTTAACAGCTTCATGAGAAACTGACATTAAAAGTGCATCCTTTGGGCTTGTGGAGATCATAGGGGAAGGTTGTACTTGTTGCAGCTCCCTTCTGGACGAACCATGAGAGAACTCTGGTATACCACCAGCAAGTAACTGCTGGGCTCATGGTTTCACTCACATACTGAACTTTGAACTGGTGACAAGATGCTCAGTCCTCTACATGAAGGATGCAACTGTGTGTAATTCTTTTCTCTCCTTCTCCAGGCATTCCTGCCCTTGCTGAGGAAGGCATCTCAGGAAAGCCCCCAGAATGGGATGAGCTGCAGCAAAGCTGCCATTGTCAACATGTCCAGTGAAGGTGGCTCTATCACAACTGTCTACATGTGGCATTTGGCACACGCGGTCAATTACCGTTGCAGCAAGGTGTGGACACAGAAGTACTGCAAGTTATAAGATAGAAATTGATTTTTCTGTTACTTTCACCTGATGGTGTAGACAATAGTCTTAAATAATGCAGTCCACAATATGCCTACCTGACCCTTGCCTATCTTGGTAAGTAAATATCTGGCCATAGGAGGGATCCAGCCCCCACTACGGAGGACCTGAGACCCCAGAATAGATGTCTGTATAGTTGGAAAAAGGAAAAAGTTGGCTTGTATATCTTTGTTGTAGTGACCCCTTTTTTGTAATCTTTTCTGTACACACACACACACACATACATATATATATGTCTGTTTTGTGTATAATTTTAATAAAAATGTATTCATGAGATGTCTGATAACTGCCCCCGCTCACGTGAGCACCTGAGATGTGATCAAACAAAATGATTTATTTAAATTAATCAACAATGGCAGGAACAGGAAAACATAGACAACCCCACAATGGTACTCTCAACATGAAAATCTTCCCACATCCCCTCATTGTCTAGAGGTGGCAATGAATGTATTCGGCTTCACTCACAACTAACCCAAAGAGTCAAACTATTAGCAAGTGTCCGTTCCTTGCTCCACAGAAATGTAAAAAAGAAAGTGCATTAAAATACATTAGCCAGAAGATGACAGCAAAAAGGCTTCCCTAGGTTCCCTTTTTTTTTGTGCCTGCAGCATTATCAATAAGAACAGCAAACCAAGACCCACGCTTTTAGAAACCATCCGTGGTTGTAAATGGAATTCAAAACAAAACAAACACAAAACAAAACAAAACAAAACAAAACAGGAATTCACTTGGAATTCAGTCAGAAAGAATGAGCCAACTTATTACTGATTTCTGCCAATAGAAATTACAGCATAGGATCTCTACTGCAAAGCTTATTTCATTCATTCATTCATTCATTCATTCATTCATTCATTCATTCATTCAAAGAAAACAATATAGTTTCCAAAAACAAAGCAACAAAATTAGAAAATATAATATCAATGTTAAGATTTAAACAAAAAATAAAAATAACCTGTTAATAGTGAGAGCATTAAAACATATCTCAGTAATACAGAAGCCTCCTTTTTAAACTCATACCATCCTGGGGCACTGGATTGCATTCTAGGAATGGACAAATCTTTCAATGTTGGCTTTTCTCATTCTTTCATCTTTTTTCAGTTTTCCCCATTTTCCCATCAGTTTGTGATTTTTAATATGCATTTTTGTGTACGACTTCCCAAGCAATCCCACCTAATATAACACATTTTTATACATTATTTTCACCACCAAAAGCATTATTGTATGCATTCTCCCTAATTATGGTAATCATGCTTTAATTGGACAACTACATCACAAAATTCAGAGAATCACAAATGTCAAAGGATTGCTGCATTTCAGTTTAAATATTGGTTCAGGAAATAAGTTCACATTAAAATGAAAAATGGGGGCAAAATTCTTACCAATCCTTAGCTGCATCTTTCATCACCTTGCTTCTGATATGTCTCTTTCCTAGGCTGCTCTGAACATGCTTACACGGTGCCAGTCCCTGGGATTTGACAAAGATGAAATCTTGTGCATTGCGTTGCATCCTGGGTTTGTGCAGACAGATATGGGAAGTTCAGTGGTAAGTGATTTGTGGAGGAAACTGAACTCTATGCATATTTACTTTATTTAACTCATTGGCCTTACATTGAAGTAAGAATCAAGGTGTATAATTAGTTTCAAAATCAGTAAGGAAGACATGAATGGCAACAACCCCCCTCCCTTTGGTGCTTCAAAAGATTTTTTTTTTTTTTTAAGTTGAGGGAAGCCATTGGACCAATGGTCTGCTCCAGGAAGGAAATAGAGTCACACACAGTGGCTACAATCCAATTAGGTAAAGGTAAAGGGACCCCTGACCATTAGGTCCAGTCGTGGCCAACTCTGGGGTTGCGGCACTCATCTCGCTTTACTGGCCGTGAGAGCTGGCATACAGCTTCCGGGTCATGTGGCCAGCATGACTAAGCCGCTTCTGGCGAACCAGAGCAGCACATGGAAATGCCATTTACCTTCCCACCGGAATGGTACCTATTTATCTACTTGCACTTTGACGTGCTTTCAAACTGCTAGGTTGGCAGGATTCGAACCGCCAACCTTCTGATCAGCAAGTCCTAGGCTCTGTGGTTTAACCTACAGTGCCACCCGCATCCCATAATATGTTATTAGGTGTGCTTAAATTCAAACTCCAGGTCTCTGCTGAATTCTGGCTGGATACCCAATCGTCGTAGAAAGATACTCCAGGTAACTTAAGGATTGCAGTGCTCTACTATTATCTGCAGATGTTGCTCCCTGGGCAAGGAGTTTATTCTGTTAGTTGTTGTGGCTGATAGCTTTTGCTAGGTGGATAAGCCTTGTCCATAAAAACTAGTAGCTATCAAAACATCCTTTGTCACTGAATAACTATGTTACATTACATTCTGCTTTATAGATGCCTCCAGAAAATCAGCAGGGAAGACATGAGGGGCAATAGCCTTCTCTTTCTGTTCCCCTCCCTGCAAGCAACTGGCATTCAAGTTAAATTGCCTCTGGATATTGTCACATGCCTAATCATAGACATGTTGTTGTTGTTGTTTAGTCATGTCCAACTCTTCATGACCCCATGGACCAGAGTACGCCAGGCACCCTTGTCCTCCACTGCCTCCCGCAGCTTGGTCAAACTCATGCTACTAGCTTTGAGAGCACTATCCAACCATCTCGTCCTCTGTCATCCCCTTTTCCTTGTGCCCTCAATCTTTCCCAGCATCAGGGTCTTTTCCAGGGAGTCTTCACTTCTCATGAGGTGGCCGAAGTACTGGAGCCTCAGCTTCAGGATCTGTCCTTCCAGTGAGCACTCAGGGCTGATTTCCTTTAGAATGGAGAGGTTTGATCTTCTTGCAGTCCATGGGACTCTCAAGAGTCTCCTCCAGCACCATAATTCAAAAGCATCAATTCTTCGGCAATCAGCCTTCTTTATGGTCCAGCTCTCACTTCCAATCATAGATATATCTCCCATGAATTTGGCTCCCTGGGGAAAGCAAATCAGCTGCTAGTGGGACAAAGAAAATGGAACAAGAATTCTACCTGTCCCCTAGGAGACTTTGGTGTCAGACTTTGTGATGATGATACCCATGCTGTTTGTCACTCTTTTTAAAAAGTCCTTGTGTCACTCTAGTCTGTTCTTTTTTCCCCCAGGGACAAGCCCCACTGACATTGGATGAGAGTGTGCAAGCAATCCTGAAGACCCTTTCCCGTCTCTCTGAGAAAGACAATGGCACCTTTGTGAACTGGGAGGGAAACACCCTTCCTTGGTGAGCCCAAGATATTTTGCTGCCTGAAATGGAGCAGCCAGGTGCACAGTCCCTGAACTGGGTCAAGTTGTTTTTGGCACCAGAAACAGAAAATCTGACCTCTCCCCCTGCCTGGAAGAACAAAAGCAATAAAAATAAATTACATAACTAACAATCTGCTGCCCAAATCAACTGCCTGAGATGACCACCCCACTCAACCTAACAGCCTGCTTATTTACATAGTAGGGATGATGCAGATTCATTAAATTAATTTCACATTTAAAGCCAAATCTATCCAAAACCTTACGAAACAATGTGTGAATGGAAACACAGCCATCCTTCAACATTTGCACTTATATGTATTTTGTGAACCTGTTCTTCAAACCAGTTTACAAAAATGCATATACATCTGCATACATATGCACATAACAGTGCATATATTAGTGAAGGTAACATACAAAAATGTATATATTAGTCAAAACTGTTTTTCTCAGCTTAACCCACCCTACAGGGTTGTTGAGTGAACAACCTAGGGAAAAGGAGACCCACAAATGCCACCTTGAGCCCCTTGGTGAAAGGTTGGGATGTGTGTAAATGTAACACTAAAAAATAAGGAATAATAATAATAATAATAATAATAATAATAATAATAATAATACATCTCTTCTATATGCCTGTGCCCAGATTTCAACTGAGAGAGCAGGGCAGGTTTGGAATAATGAAAAAAGCCCAACTTAAAAATCAAAGAAAAATGAAAAGGTTGTTTTCTGCTGCTCCAGAGAAGCGGACACGGAGCAATGGTTCCAAACTACAAGAAAGAAGATTCCACCTAAACATTAGGAAGAAATTCCTGACAGTAAGAGCTGTTCAACAGTGGAATTTGCTGCCAAGGAGTGTGGTGGAGTCTCCTTCTTTGGAGGTCTTTAAGCAGAGGCTTGACAACCATATGTCAGGAGTGCTCTGATGGTGTTTCCTGCTTGGCAGGGGGTTGGACTCGATGGCCCTTGTGGTCTCTTCCAACTCTATGATTCTATGATTCTATGATTCTATGAAATTGAGACACAGTCAGGATATTCAGGTGTATAAACATTGGCCTTTCTTGTAGATCCTCAGCAAATCCCACATGTAGCTGTCTGCTGAGACAGGCTTTCCTGGGTGGGGTCAGGGACAGATTTAGGGTAGTGTGAGTGGTAGGCATGCACTGGGCACTGAGCTGAAGGGGTGTCCTCTCAAAGCCCAGTAATTGTGGGCATTGGACTTTGGGAAGGAAGGAGGCATGAGGGCTCTTGCAGGGTTCTAGAGTCCTCCCGCATTCTTCTCAAAGCCTAGTTCACACTTTCTCAGCTTTGGGGAAAAGGTGGGAGGGCTCTAGAATTCTAATGTGGGGAAGGGAGGCTGTGTTACAAGACTGTATTGGGTCCCATATAAAATAACACAAGCTCAAACAACTTTGGTCAAAATAGTCAAAAATGTTAGAGCTTAGCCACACTTACCTTTCCTCCGCTTTTTCCAGCACATTCTGCAGTATAAAGCTGTGTGTCCAATTGACCTTTTTTTCTTCTTCTCCAGAGCTTTCCTCACAAAAGCCTACTCTTTAAAGCTCAGTTGGAGAAAACAGGAATCTGTGGAAAACCCGAATTGATGTTTGCTTTAACTGAGCACTAAAGAGCAGGTTTTTGCAGGGAAAGGTCAGGGCAAAAAACAACAACCCCAAACCCCAAACAAATGCTCAGACATGGAGTACTGAAGCACAGACTTCTCCCTGTAAAGAGCGGCATAAAAGGTAGGTGTGAATAAGCCCTTAATGAACTACATTACAGTACTGTGTTTGCCATTATTACCTAGCTTTGGATTGCCTTGCTCTTGCTCTTTGGGGGGGGGGTGATTCAGGGCCATTTCACACTGTTACGGCTAAAATCTGGGTGCGGGGCTACTCTGCCACCCAGCTCGTTGGACTAAGTGTCCGCGGGTCCCTGCGGAAGAAAATGAGCTCAGCCGGGCACAGGAGCAAACTACAGAAGATCCAAGTTTATTGCGCAACAGGTTCAAGGCGAGATTGAACAGCGAGAAAGGGGTGACATGAACTTTTGAAACTCCCTCCATGTCCCAGAATACAGTGCAAAATACATCCCAGTTACATCATGAATACATTAAGGAAAGGTTGGGTTACACAGATTACATCATGAATACATTAAGGAGAGGTTGGGTTACACCGGATTAACATATGGAGGAGGGAGGGGGAATATGCAGAGTCAGAGATATGCACAGAAAAAACACTTCCTGAGTACCGGGGATGAGAAGACAATGGTCCCAAATATGCATAGTCTGCCACCTGACATTGCCTGGAGGAAAGGCTGATCAGAGCGATTTGACAGGATTAGGGTGTTAAACCTTGCTTGAGGGATTATGCTGGACAGGGGAGGTGTGATGGAGTCCTAGAGAAATTGAGCAAATTGGCACATTGATTTTCTATGAATTTTATAGATTTTAGTCCCTTTTGACATTGACAATTGGAGATAAATTGATATATTGTAGCGAAGAAGAAGGTGAAGAAGACATGCCCCCCCCCCTTCCGTATCAACACATTGCACTGATCAGGTCAGGGCTCCTTGACACGCATACTTATTTTAAAACATTTTAAAGCAGAGATGAGGAACCTATCTACCTCCATGAGTCAGATCCTTATCAGGATTGGTGTGACAGGCTGAATTTCACAGGTGGCTGGCCACCTGTCAATCACCTTTGTGATCAGAAAGGGGTTTTCATCAAATCCCGCTTAATGCAGCGGCATTTAACACCCCCAATCATCAGCTCATGAGTGGGGGGAATTAAATCCTACTGCATTGGTTGCACACACCAGTATCCTGCCAATGCAGCCAATGCCAAGTCTCTGAGGGACTTGGTTAACATTTGACAAACGTGCTCTGGCCCAGGGGTGAGAAACCTTTGGCTCATAGTGCCTTCATCTGATATGCAAATGACAGTGGGGATGGAGGGAAACAAAAACTGCCCTTCACCCACTGACCTCTTCCAACTCCTTTCATTCTTTTCTTTTTATAATGCATTTTCATACTGCCTTTCTTCAAAACCACAATTTTAAAATATTAAGACAAATGAACAGTACAAAATATTCTCAGGTCTACTTCAGGAGCTGCCAGTACCAGCTTTGTGGCCTGGACTTCTCCACCTCTGTCTTCCCTTGAGACACACAGGTCTTAAGGAGCCCCAGGGATGATGGTCTTAAGTAGCCATGCCTGGTCTTAGACATTTTACTGCTGGTGCTGAAAAAGTAAATGGCTCCCCTCCCTTCCATTCCAAATACAGAAGCCGACTGTGTTGGCAACTGAATCTTACTTCAACACTGGGGATGGGACAGCATCTTCCACTGCATCTGAAGGCAGCCAAGTACAGTGAGGTTATGCTGGAAGTTGGAAGCCAGTTTGGCATCCCTACAAGCAGGTCTGTGCAGAGCTTGTCTGAAGCCCTAGTCTGATGCTACACACTAGTATGCAGTAACACAGGTCCAGATTTTACTATCAAAGACTTGCAGTGCGTATGGACAGACATTTCACCCATGGTAGTTTCATTCATTAAGTCCCTGTTCATTTGAGGGGCACATTCTTGACATGACAGTGTAAGTCCAGCAGGCCCTAGAGGGGGCCCCATCCAAATTAGCCCTCCAAGGCTTGGGCCAAGCGTACCCAGCTGCCTCCTACCCCTCTTCATGGGCCTGCCTCCAAAGTCAGCCTGTCTAGACTGCATCACTTCAACTGTGCATGAGAACTCCCCAAACATTTCCAGACTATCCAAGGGTCCATATTTTCCAAAGATGTCCCCAATTTAAAGAAGCTGTCCCGGTTTCTGATTTGATCACAGAATGCCCCTTTTCCTTAGGATGTCCCTATTTTCATTGGAGAAATGTTGGAGGGTATAGAGTTATCCAACCCTCAAGCCATCTGAAGGCAATTCTGCATAGGGAAGTTTTTTAACAGTCAGTGTGGTGTAGTGGTTAAGAGCGGTAGTCTTGTAATCTGGGGAACCGGGTTCGAGTCTCCGCTTCTCCACATGCAGCTGCTGGGTGACCTTGGGCCAGTCACACGTCTTTGAAGTCTCTCAGCCCCACTCACCTCACAGAGGGTTTGTTGTGGGGGAGGAAGGGAAAGGAGATTGTTAGCCGCTTTGAGACTCCTTAGGGTAGTGATAAAGCGGGATATCAAATCCAAACTCTTCTTCTTCTTCTTTTAAATGTTTTATTATGTTTTTATATATGTTGGAAGCTGCCCAGAGTGGCTGGGGCAACCCAGTAAGATGTGTGGGGTAAAAATAGTAAAATTATCATTCTGGAAAAGGGCATCCCTATTTTCATCAGAGAAATATTGGAGGGTATGCATTCCCCTACACAGAAAACCTGGGCTGTCAGGGAGGAAACCTAGCTGTAACCCTTCCCTCAGACTCTGGAGAAATATTTTGCGTATAAGCCTGCCCAGCTGGCTATTGTGCTTTGCAAAGGACCCCTGTTGATGTCAGAATGGAACTGTCCAAGTTTTAGGCCTTGTGTTGCTACTAAGTTGTGGGCCTGGTTAACACTATCTGCTTGGTGACAAGCTGTGAAAGGAAAGAGTGTTGATGGCTTTAATATTTATAATATTTAATATTTATATTTATAGACGGAGGTATGGATCAAGTAACACCATTTTGATTGGTCTGGGAAGCAAGAGGCTCTGATTGGCTGGAGATGCTAGTCAGTGAAGAAACGGCAGTTAACTGTTGGGAAAGTCAGTTGATGAGGGAGATTTGAGCAAAGACCAGAAGCAACTGAGGGGAGAGCAGGTAGCTGAGCTCTGGAGATGAAGCTATTCTTACCCAGCTTGGTAGCTATTCTTTGCTGGTGACATTCAGAAGAAGGGAGCTGGTGGCTGTAGTAGGCCGAGTGGCTGCCCTGTGTAAAGGTCTTAGTTGAAGAAGGCTGTGCAATCAGGTTTTTTAAATACAGTGGTGCCCCGCAAGACGAACACCTCGCAAGACGGAAAACCCGCTAGACGAAAGGGTTTTCCGTTTTGGAGGCGCTTCGTAAAACAAATTTCCCTATGGGCTTGCTTCGCAAGACGAAAATGTCTTGCGAGTTCCTGCGGGTTTTTTTCCCTCCCCCCCCCCTTTCTAAGCCGCTAAGCCGCTTATCAGCTGATCCGCTAAGCCGATAAGCCGCTAAAAGCCGCTAAAAGCCGCTAATAGCGCTAATCCGCTAAGCCGTCAATGGGCTTGCTTTGCAAGACGGAAAAACCGATAGACGAAGAGACTCGCGGAACGGATTAATTTCGTCTTGCGAGGCACCACTGTAAGCAGCCAGAACTACAGCCAGAGGACCTTTGGGGTCACAGGCAGGTTGTCCCCAGCACAGTGCCGGATTTATGTATAAGCTAAACAAGCTATAGCTTAGGGTCCCATTCTCTTGGGCCCCCCCAAAAAATTGAAAGTAAAAAAACCTGGATGTACATTTCCAAAATATAAAATAAAATAAAATAAAATTGAAGGGGGACAGCTAGGGTTACCCCAGAAAGCCCTAAAAAAACCTGTTTGTGAATCCCCCCCCCCCAGCCAGGCCTCGGCGTACGCATTTTAAAAAACTGCATTTTCCTCTAAGACAAAAAGCACGAGCTAAGCAGTCCTCTCTGTAACAAAAACGCTGTAACAAACCCATAGCTGAGAACAGTAAAGCTTTTCGCTTCCCAGATCCAAGATAACCTTGTCCTGGTACATTGATTTGCAACATACTTCCGGGAACAGAGCCAGAGAACGAAAAGCAACATTTCTATGTAAGAATCTGTGAAGGGGGAGAGGAAAAAAGGGGTTTGAAAAAAGGATAAAACCTGCTTGTAAAATGTTTTCGGTGCAGCCTGTCTTTTGTGAACTGAATCACACAGGTGCCTCTGCCCACCCCCCACCCCCCACCCCCCGGATGGCAGAATAAAACGCTCTTTCTCTGGATTAACCCCTTGGTGTTTTTTGGCTCCTTTTGTCTCTGCTCGGGTGCAACAATTATTCCTACCCATGGATTAAAAAGGCTACAAGAGGACCTTTGGGGTCACAGGCAGGTTGTCCCCAGCACAGTGCCGGATTTATGTATCAGCTAAACAAGCTATAGCTTAGGGCCCCATTCTCTTGGGCCCCCCAAAAAAATTGAAAGGAAAAAAACCTGGATGTACATTTACAAAATATAAGATAAAATAAAATAAAATATAACCTACATTCAGCAACAGTGTTTTGTGTTGTGTAGGTCCATAAATTACCATATAGCATATATTCAACACAAAAATTTGTTGTTGTCAAAGGACAGCTGGACATATAAAGGGCCCCATTACCTTCAGTAGCTTTTAGGGCCTCATCAAACCTGAATCTGGCCCTGTCCCAGCAGCTGGACTGGGTTGTGACGTGTAGATTTGGCTGGAGTGGAGACTTTGGGAAATTGGACTGAGATAAAAGCCACTTAGAGCCTAGTGTCAGTAACGGTATCTTAACTGCTTAGAAATTGTAATTGTGTTCATTTAAAATGCCTTTATAAATATCAGTGTCCTGTCATGTATCCCTTTAGTAAACATAATTTAGTTCATCCGATGTTGGTGTCCATTTCATAATTGTATTTTATCATGGTTGGAGGCACCTTCAAAGGCATTCCAAGGAAATGGTAGCAGTAGAAAAGGGTCACATTGAGGAACTCTTAAGTTTTGGTGGCAGGGAGTTTGATAGACCCTGCAATATAAAAGATTAAGATGCACAAATTCCTAAACTGAGACTGAGGGGCTACTTTTCTTTTCGGTTGTGGCAGTAGATGAATCAGTTCTTCCCATGCAGACAAATTGCATTTTCTACACAGGATTTTTTTAAATGGAAGATAATCAGGTCAAGTGAAGCCTTGATTGTATTATTTTACCTTTTTGCAAACCGCTTTGATGTTTTTTAAATAATCAAGCAGTGATTAAATGTTAGAAATAAATTAATAAAATGAAGAGCAAACATCATGAGAGGGTTGCCCACCTTTTCATTTGACCCCTGCAAGTGTGACCAGCACTGATACCAACTGGAGAAAGAGTACTGCACTTTGCTGTAGGTAGCAGTGTGAGGGGAACCAGGAACCAAGAGCTCCTAGATGAGCCAGTAGCCAGGGCCAAAGAGGAAGTCAGAAGAACACAGGGCAAACCAGAAGCTAGGATCAAGAAGCAAGCAAACAAATAAAGTAAGTAAATATAACTAATTGTATTTTATTTACTTGCAGATATATAAACTGCTTCACAATCAAAACTTCTCAAAGCAGTGTAGAATAAAATCAAATATAAAATATGAAAGATTACAAACTCAGTAACTGAACACATTCAAACTATTTCTATGATTATACAGTTGTTATTTCATGAAATGGCTAGGTCTTTAAAAGCCTTCTTTAAAAACAAAAAAATCGATAGCTGCCTAAATATCAAAATGTGTGGCATTTGTCTAATGTCAGTTGGTAACTCAGATTAGTTACGTTTCACTATTCTAATTAGTGTTGTGTGTAATTTTGTTCATACATCAGCATTAAACTTATATTTTTAATTATGTGTAGATCTCCCCAGAAAAAGGAACCAGTGTTCCAACACATATTGACCTGTAAGAAATCTGCTTAGCTAGCACTTTTGAGAACAAGTTTTTCCCTTTTGCATTTTTTTCAGGATTGAGAAGATCCTTACATTGTGTATCACTCTGAGACTGTGTTTGTGAGAAGGCACAATAGTGACACAAAACAAAAACAACTAACAGACAGGCTAGGTCATATAAAGCAACCAGAAGGAATCTCTGCCACACAGAGCAGCTAGGAAGTTTTAATATTTTCAGCAGAACTTGTTGCATTTATTGAAATTGCCCGTGGTGCTGGTTTCCCATTGCAGTGAGGACAATAACATTGTGCTTTCACCAGGGAAGGGTTTCCCCATTGATGTTTACAAAAGTGCCAGTGTTTTTCTCTGAGAGACACGCAAGGGTGTTTAGGATCTTTTTCACACCCTCGTCCACTTTCACTGGGGCTAGTATACCCTGGAAAAGGAGAACAGGTAAGTGATATATCTCTTGCACTATGCAAATATGTAATGATGACAAATGGGTGAAATCAACACACTATTATTTATTTTATTATTTGTTCATTTCTATACCACCCTTCATCCAAGGATCACAGGGCAGTTTGCACTTGCACCAAGTTTACGTATCAAGGGCAACCAGAGAAGCATTCTCTTGACGAATGCTCCAACATTCAAACTCTGGGCATTTTGGAAGCAACGGATATCTGCCACTGGGCTGGTGTTTGCCAGGCACAGAGTTTAGAACATGTGTGATCCTAGGGTATAGGGCGGGAACTGAACAGTACAAGTAAGTACAATCTTTTGGGCTGCTTGTTCTTCCTCTGCCGCTGCTGCCACCACAGGTTTGTGGTGTGGTGAACCAGCTTATACTCGAGTCAATAAGTTTTCCCAGTTTTTTGTGCTGAAATTAGGTGCCTCGGCTCATATTTGGATTGGCTTATACTCGAGTGTATATGGTATTATCCATTCTGAGCCTCAGTTGGAAGCAGGCCCAGTGTTTCAGTGCATTTGATGACCTCTGGGAAGTGGAGAGCACCATGAACCACTTACTTCAAAATTTCCCATGTCTGTCTGTAACCACCCAGGATGCAGCGCAACACACAGGATCTCGTCTTCAGCAAATTCCAGGGACTGGCACCGTGTGAACATGTTCAGAGCAGCCTAGGAGAGAAATATGCCAGGAGAAGGAAGGTGGTGAATGATGTTATAGGAATTCTAAGGTCTTATATATAAAAAATAAATGTACATAAATGTACAAGGCAAACACATACATAAGTATATAAACCACGTGTCTGAAATAGTACAGGAGAACAATCCTGAAGCCATTTTGACTCTCCCAAATTGACCTCAAATATTTCTCTGCGAGGAGGAAGGAAATGGGGAAAGCTTTCCAATTGTCTTTGGACTGTAGGTGCTTACAGTCTGGCAAGTATCTGTTAAGATGATATCAGTATGTGTAAGAGATTCAGGAACTACCGGTAAGTATTTACCATCTCAAAGGAATGGCCAGGCTACCCAGAAAAAGGAAAAGGAGCCCATGATCGACTGGAACCTCCCAGGGATCAACCAGTCAATCCTGATCGACCTGTTGGACATCCCTGATTTAGATGGATGGGCCTAGGCCAATTTCCTGTACATAAGGGGGGGGGGCAGAAAATTTAGTCTGCTCATAGCTGAAATGACTAGGAATATATTTGAAATTTATGAATTCTGACTGTCTGGCCATTTCAATCATACATGTGAGAGCAGGTGATTGTTCTGCTAATGACCGGGGCGGGGGCACACAAAATAATGATAACTCACATTTTTTGAATAGATATCTGTACCCCAATCTCCTGTAGATAAAAGAGGCATGTAGCTCCCGATTTTCTTTGCCTGGGGTACAGATATATCTGTTTAATACAGGAAACAAGATCCATGAGCACTGAGGCTTTAGTAGAAATTTAATTTGGCCAACTTTGTATTACAGTACAGTGGTACCTCAGGTTAAGTACTTAATTCATTCCGGAGGTACGTACTTAACCTGAAACTGTGCTTAACCTGAAGCACCACTTTAGCTAATGGGGCCTCCTGCTGCTGCCGCGCCGCCAGAGCCCAATTTCTGTTCTCATCCTGAAGCAAAGTTCTTAACCCGAGCTACTATTTCTGGGTTAGCGGAGTATGTAACCTGAAGTGTATGTAACCTGAAGCGTATGTAACCCAAGGTACCACTGTACTGGCTTTTGGTGAAAACCTTTGAGTTTCTGCCCTTGGGAAATCTGTTTTGTTTTTTTAATTGACCCCTTACCTTCCTTGAGTCCCTGGTAAGAAAAGCCAATCATGGCTTTATTCAAATGGTAATTAAGCCAAGAGATGCAACACTTTAATAGGCATAATAGATTTGCTGAATCATGAACTTTGTATATGTACAGAGGCTATACTGGTTGTTTGACAAAGTTATGCCCTGCACAGGAAACCTTATTCAAATTTATTTATGTAAAATTGGGAACCATTGAGGGAAATGCAGTGAGAAGTACTCCTTTTGTGTGTTTGTGTAAAATTGTAGGTTGCCCGAAATAGTATTTTTCTTACAACAATGATATATACATGTTTGTATGCAGTTTTGCCTAATATACACCTTTTCGCACAGCAATATCCCCTAATATAATGTACGTTTATGTAATTCATGAATATATGCATTTTTGTGCATATTACTTGGCTGGAGACCTCATTGCAAAATGTGGAGAAGTATGAATTTTGGAGGGTGGCTGTGTTTTGGTTCATGCATTGTTTTGGGAAGTGGGAAGGGCTTTAAATGCAAATTGAACTGATATTCTGCCCCACTGGCAGGAGTTAGTTAACAGGAGGCATCTGTAAGAGTAAGGCAGTAAGGCAGGGCCACGGAACCTGTGATTTTCAATATATTTCTGGACTGCAACTCCAAATAGCCCCAACCAGCATGGCCAACGGTCAGGGAAAGGGATTATAGGAGCTACAATCCAACAACATGTGAAGAGCTAAAGGTTCTCCAACCTTGGGCTATGTTACTTTACTTTTTAAAGTAGGAATGGATCTGGTTAGTGTCAGGCGCTTGTCCTACACTCAAGTAGGACCCTGGTAGAGTCACATGCCCGACTGGCATGTTCTCTCCCTCCTGGTCGTTTGTTCAGGAGCTTCAAAAGCTTTCTTCAGCCCGAACATCACAGTGACCAATGCCAACAGACATCGGCACACTTAGGGATCCACAGAGTCTTCGCAGCTTGCGTAACAGACCTCAGCAACTCAGCATTTTGGCTAATCTACTTTATTTACATATAAACACACACGGAGCACTGCAACATGGCTCCCTCTCTAGTATCAGGCAGCGAAGAGAAAAAGGACAATAGTCCCACTTCATGGAACACAGTAACACAAACATCCTGTCTCCGCCGCTTCCTACACTGTGGAGTCAAAACATACACGATTATGTGATAAACAACAATCCCATGACTGCAATCATGGAGCAGGAATTCTAAGAGTTAGTGCCTGGATGGGTGACTGCCTGGGAACAATATGGACACTGCCTCAGCAACATATAACAAATGTAAGAGAGAGAGAAAATACTGGTAATTATTTCTTAAATGTTAGAAATATAAGTTAACAGAGGCTTCCTGTTATTTCAGATTCTACAATGCTGTCAAGGTATGTTTTGATAGTTTGATATACAAAAACAAATGAAAAGAAGGAGGAGCATGGAGTATCTGCCCTCCAACAATCTGATATCTTTGAGAACAAATGGAGGGCTATGTGCAAAGCTGGGGAAGAGTGCATGATAATGTGACACTTTCTTCCTACATGTTAGCACAGCTGCCCTTCATTGTTTGCATCCAGAAGCATACCTAGGATCCCTTGTGCCCTTCATGAGGAGCTGTATCGGAAGTGTTGATTCTGCACTTCAGAACTGAAACAATACAGGCAGCCATGCCGTGGGGGGGTGGCATTGAAACAATTAAGTCCAGGTTCTAAAATCACTTACCTGCACTACTGGCAGATTCAACAGAAAGGTTCACTTCTTTTTTTAAAAAAAAGGAGCATCAAGTGGATGCTCCAATCCACAAAAGCTTTTGCCCCTGCACCCAGAAGTGCTGGGGGCGTGCTTCTCTCCTCGACTATTGCTCCTGCTCCCGAGTCAGGCAGCCTCCCATTGAAATCAGGCAGCTGACAGGGACAACCCCAGCAAAAGCCCGCCGCCACCACCCAGTGCCATGGCAGCACTGAGTGGCTGAGATGTGCCGCCACTGGAGCCCTGGAAGTGGGTGGGGAGTGTGAGAGGTGGAAGAAGAGGAGAGAGGTGCATCTGCTAAATCCTGCCTGGAGTTTGAGTGCTTTCTGGTCTGAGTGTGCCCCTGGCAGGGGTCAGCTTTGCCAACCGCTTAGTGCGCCCCTCTTTGCATCACCATAAAATACCTCTGTACCTTGCTGCAGCGGTAGTTGATGGCACGTCCCATTTCCCATCCAAGTAGATTTGTAATGGAACCACCTTCACTGGACATGTTGACAATGGCAGCTTTGCTGCAGCTCATCCCTTTCTGGGGGCTTTCCCGAGATGCCTTCCTCAGCAAGGGCAGGAATGCCTGGAGAAGGAGTGGAATGAAGGGACAACCTTAGACTATGTGGGGAGATCTGGTCCTCCTTTATTATAATTATTATTTAATAAATTTATATACCACCCTTCATCCAAAGATCACAGGGCAGTTTACACTGTAAAACACAAAATTCATAATATTAAAATCCTAATAAAACTAATAAAAAATTATAATAAAACACAAACTTAAAAGGCCATAGATTGTTTAACAGCCAAAGGCCTGGTTGAAGGGGAATGTTTTCTCCTGGTATGTGATGAGGGCGCTGGGCAAGGCACCCTGGAGAGATCATTCCACAAACTAGGAGCCACTACAGAAAAGGCCCGTTCTGGTGTTGCCACCCTTCAGACCTCTCGTAGAGGGGGCACATGAAGAAGGGTCTCAGATCATGATTGCAGAATCCAAGTAGGTTCATACCGAGAGGCACTCTTTGAGGTATTGCTGGCCTGAGTCAATTAAGGCTTTATAGTTCAAAACTAGCACTTTGAATTGGGTCTGGGAACTAATTGGCAGTCAGTGCAGTCAGGCCAGGATTGGTGTTATATGCAGTGGCAGAGGAACAGGGGTGCGGGGCAAGTGCACCACCCCCAGCGGCACGATCCTGGCGAGGTGCCATCATGGCTGCCCCCCCACACTGGGTGCCACACCCCCGGGACACGTGCCATGCCCCTGGGACATGTGCCACGCCCCTGGGACGGGCACCAGCCATGCCCCCACCTGCTCTCCACCCCCCCACCGGAGCTTGAAGCTCCACCACTGATTATATGCTGAGACTGTCTTGCCCCAGTGAACAAGCCAAATGAATTCTTCAACAGCTGAAGTTTCCAAACGGTCTTCAGAGGCAGTCCCACATGAGCCTCAAGTGACAGCAATGGATCAAGGAGTAACCCCAAGCTACATACCTGCTCCTTCCAGAGGAAGTGTAACCCCATCAAGAGCTGCCCCCCTCCCATTCTTCTGGTCTAACAGTGCCTAAGTTGTATCTGAATTGAGCTTCAGTTTGTTGGCTCTCATTCAGTCCATCACTGAAGCAAAACAACTGTCCAGCCCATCCAGTGCCACATCAGTGTCAGCTGAACATCTGTCTTTCCTTCAGCTGTTAAAGGTTCTGTACATTCGAGAAATCAAGCCTATTTATTTCATGAAATTTCTATACTGTTCAAGTATAAAAACTAAACAAAAAACACTCTGCAAACAATGAACTCATCACCAGAAAACACTTGCATAAATCATTCTGTTCTCCATAACTTAAGAGCTCTACAACATGCTGAGGAATGTCTGTGAAGAAGCATGTATCCAGGGATAGCCTTACCTGAGTGACTACCATGGGCCCAATCACATTGGTCCTATACACCTCAGACATATTCTCTGGTGTCTCATCTTCCATAGAAACTGGACTTACAATCCCAGCATTGTTTATCAGAAGATTCAACCCAGCTCCTTTCAGACACTCAGTGACTGTGGCTGCAGCAGCCTTGATGCTGTTAGGCTCACAAGTGTCTATAGCAACAAAGAAATTATTGTAAATGTGATTCTGCTGAACCGAGTTAACCAGTAACTAGTAAGGTCTAACAAGGTTGAACATCCATCTTAAGGGCAGAAATGACTCAGTAATATACAATGGAACCTCGGCTCCCAAATGCCTTGGGAGCTGAACGTTCTGACTCCTGAATGTGATTGTTCTGGTTATCGAACGTTCTTTGGAAGCTGAACGTCCGGTGCAGATTCCAATTGGCTGTTGGAAGCTCCTGCAGCCAATCGGAAGCAGTGTCTTGGTTCCCGAACCATTTTGGGAGTCAAATGGACTCCTGAAATGGATTAAGTTCAGAATCTGATGTTCTACTGTACATGATTAATTAATAGCTGTTACATTTTATTTTATTTTGTTTTATTTTATTTTATTTGCTAAGTATGTTAGTTGCATTTGATATGTCAGGCATGGATAGGTTTGCTAAATAAAGCAAACTTCCAATTACACTTCTGTATTTCTCAATATCCTCAAATTATTTTTAATCATCTTGCTTTTGATATTTGAGATTCATTGGAGTAGCAACTAGATTACAATTATCTATGCCATTTCACTCAAGCAGAGCCTGAATTTTACTGCTTTGACTAATCAGAAAGAGCCTAATTCATCTCTGTCTATTTGCATGCCTAGGTAATTGTTCACTGTATCTAAATTTTTAATTTCAAATTGTGTTTTCAAACCTTTTTCAAACTTGTTTTTCTACTTATCTGAATCATAAATCAATAAAAGATCATCAACATAAACCACCAAATAAGTAATTCCATCATTTTTCAACACACTGTCTAATTTCTTGTTCCAGCATCTAGCTGCCTGTTTCAAACCATAAATGGACCTTTTCAGTTTGCATACCAGATCTGGATCTTTCACAAAACCCTGTGGTTGAATCATGTATATTTCTTCTTCAAGTTCACCATATAAAAATGCAGTTTTGATATCAAAATGTGAAACCTTCATTTTCTTTTTTGCTGCTATTTTTAACAATAGCCTAACATTAGAATATGTTACAGGAGCAAAAATTGATTCATAGTCGTCATTGTGCTTTTGTGCAAAACCCCTTGCAACCAATCTAGCTCTAAATGTCTGTACTTGAGCTTTTTCCTTTTTTTTTAATTTTAAACACCCATTTGGAACTGATGGGTTTTCTCCCTTCAGGTAAAGGTACAAGTTCCCAAGTTTCATTTTTATGCGTTGCCTCCATTTCTTCCGTATCTCTTTGTTGTTTGTGCAGGAGCATGAATGGTGGTTGATTGTGTAGCAGCTTGTTTTAAAATTCCATACATTTTAATTAGGAGGAACTGCATTTAAGAAGAGGAGAAAGGTTGGTCTACTTCATTGTCTTTTGAGGCAGATGGATCCCAACAAAAATTATGATGCCCCCAAAACAGAGCAGAAACCTGGGCAAGACATGGGAACTGCAAACTACAAATGAGTAACCAATACAAATGAAACAGAGATCCTGTAAAATGGCCTTAAATGACAGCACCTTTCTCCATTAAGGAGAGAGAATCAAGGGGATAAGAGGCACATACCCAGTGGGTTGATAACCACTCCCTCATGCTTGGCAGCCAAATTCTTCAAGGCCTGAAAGATAACAAAACACAGCAATGTGGACTGAATTGTTTGAAACAATGTAGGAAGTGTTACAGAAATTACGGGGGGGGGCACATCTTTAAAATTGTTAAATGTTATAAATATTATGCCTGAATCTATCCTTTCGACGACAGCTCAGGGAAGATACCTAGCTTTATAAATCATATAAAATCAACCCATTTGCCAATTTCCTCCATTCCAATGCCATTTTGCTTTTGGAAAAAGGACCCTTTTCCCTGCCACCTCCCGCCATAATCCCTCAAGCGTGAGGACATGTACAAACACCCCACCCAGGGGTGACAATTGCTGAGCTGGTTGTTGGCCAATGGAAACCAAATCTCATCACTGAACTTGCCCCGGGATGCAGAAATGCAAAGATAGTTCTACAGTGGTACCTGGGGTTACATACGCATCAGGTTACATATGCTTCAGGTTACACACTCCGCTAACCCAGAAATAGTGCTTCAGGTTAAGAACTTTGCTTCAGGATATGAACAGAAATTGGGCTCTGGCGGTGCGGCAGCAGCAGGAGGCCCCATTAGCTAAAGTGGTGCTTCAGGTTAAGAACAGTTTCAGGTTAAGAATGGACCTCCGGAACGAATTAAGTACTTAAGCCGAGGTACCACTGTATTGTGCTTTGGTGAAGGGTACTTAAGAGGTGTTTGCCTATGCTAATCTTATACCTGGGTTCTTGTGCTGACATGTCTGCTTATGTTAATCTTGTATAACCCTCCCCTTTCTGACGTTTTAGTGAGGTAGTAATGATGTAGCAATGTTACTGTACGAACTGCATTCTGGGATATGGTGGGAAAGTTTTAAAAGTCAATGTCACCCCATGCTCGGGGTTCACTCGCTGCTGTTTGAACCTGTTGCCCAACAATAAAGGATCTAAGTCTACTGACTGCTGTTTTGCTCCAAATTACTTGGCTGGAATTTCCTTCTTTTACTGACCGCATGGACCCGTGGGGGATGTACCCAGAATTTTCCTTATCAGAAGCAAAGAGTTTAAAAGCACTTCCTACAGGTGTCTTTGTTGCTGTTGTAATGGATTTGTACTGGGCTGTCTGCTTCTTCTCCCAGTACATAAATGTTCTTCAAAACTCCCACACTATTGACTCTGCACTGGGAGAGTCCTCTCAGGCCACTGTCTCTGTCCTAGTACCCATTTTTCAACAGCAGAATTTAGTACTTTCCTCTATGGAATGGGGAGGTTTCCCACTCCGTACCTTTCTGATATCATAGAATCGTAGAATGGTAGAATTGGAAGGGACCCCAAGGATGATCTAGTCCAATCCCCTGCAATGCAGGAATGTGCAACAGTCCCATACGGGGATTGAACCTGCAACCCTGGCATTATCAGCACCATGCTGTAACCAACTGAGCTACAGAAGCTGCCATGCCACCCTGTGGTTTTCCCAGGCTCTTGCTGTCAAGGGTTGCTGCTCTTCTCTCTCCTTTGCCTGCAATAAGAAATCTAGTCTCTGCCCCCTTCCTGTGCTCCATAGCTGAATAAAAATACAAACCCTGGAGTAAAGGAAAGACAGGGATAATGTTATAAACAAAAATCTGCCCTTTTTTCCCTTATGGGGTATCCAAGAGCCCATATAGAGTCCTTACGTAGGTTCCCTATTGGTAGGAGAAAATAACAGAGGTCAACCAGAGAATATTGAGAAGCAAAGCAGCTAATAAGCTTGATTTTATTGATCTGTTGCAACAGGGTCCTCGCTCACCACATGCAGGAAGGAGGAGGAACCCAGAAGAATAGCACTCAAGGCCTTATATTGTTATTTAGTCATTTAGTCGTGTCCGACTCTTCGTGACCCCATGGACCAGAGCACGCCAGGCACTCCTGTCTTCCACTGCCTCCCACAGTTTGGTCAAACTTATGCTGGTAGCTTTGAGAACACTGTCCAAGGCCTTATATAGACATTTTAAATTCCCTGCCCTGGAGCTCAAGACCACCCCTCCATACAACATACATACATCACAGAAGGGGTGTAACCTAAGACCACCCCCCAGATACATCATACCTACATCCCAGAAAAGGCGGTCTACAGCAGAAATCTGAGTGACTTGTTTATCTAGTCTGACAGGTTACCTGTTTAATGGTCACTTGATTGGATTGCCTGGGGAGCCTGGCCAGTCTTTTGTAATGATAAATACTTAGTTCCTGAGCCAGGTCATAGGCCCACACCCTATTCATATCTTAAATGTGCCCTTAAGACAGGATTTGTGAAGGAAAAAGACAATGAGGAGGTTTCCCACTTTGACCTTGCAGAGAAATAATTGAGGTCAATTTGTTCCGGACTTTTTTTCTGTGGGGTTTTCAGACATGTGGTTTATATATTTATGTACAGTGGTACCTTGGGTTACATACGCTTCAGGTTACATACGCTTCAGGTTACAGACTCCGCTAACCCAGAAATATTACCTCGGGTTAAGAACTTTGCTTCAGGATGAGAATAGAAATCGTGCTCTGGCGGTGTGGCAGCAGCAGGAGGCCCCATTAGCTAAAGTGGTGCTTCAGGTTAAGAACAGTTTCAGGTTAAGAATGGACCTCTGGAACGAATTAAGTACTTAACCCGAGGTACCACTGTACGTGTTTGCTTGGTACATTTATGAACATTTATTACGTATCTAAGACCTTAAAATTCTTATCACAATAGAAAAAAACTACCTGCCCTGGTCTCTGATACATACACCATCCAAGTTTTTTCTCTATGGGGATGTATATCTTGATTTGTTGTTGCTCTGCAGAAGTGCCTGAACAACAGGAAGCTTAAGAAATCTTATCAGACACCTCCACATAAACCCTAGGCACAATTTCTCTGGCATCAGAGGGAATTCACTAGTTTAGGCACCCATTCTACAGGATTGCTGGCCCTTCCCTAGAGCTCACCTGAGCACCTGGTGCTCAGGTTAGCGCCATCAGCTAATGGCGGATTCCCTCTGATCGGGAGGGGATCGGCTCCGCGGAAATCGGGTCCTTTCCGCTGCAGCAAAGCGGGACCCCCTACAAATCGCAGGCAGTGAAGCCTGGGAACGTGGTGACTCGGTGGGCACCTTTTGCGCCCCCCCCCAGCTTGCGAGGAAGCCCTTTTCGGGGCTTCGGAGCAGAACGGGGGTGGCGCAGTGCTGTGAGTTGATTGCCTCTTTCGCGGAGCGAAGCCGCATGGCCGTTGCTGGAGAGCGCTGACTTCTTTCCTGGAACAATTGGATTTTAAAGAAAGTACCCTTGAGTAGGGGGAATTGGACTTATTGGCAAAGAAGGAAAAAAAGGCTTAATTGGCTACCGCGGCGGGAGGTCTAAACAGGAAGTCTGCCTTCCGCTTTGTAAATAGATCAAAGCATAGAGACTTTTGAGCTAAAGCGCTGGAAGAAAAGTTTGAAAAGGGTTGTTTTCCAACTCGAGAACGCTTTTGAACCCCTCTCCTAGAAGCAGGGAAGGAAGGGGGCTGTATTGGATTGTTTAAGCCTGCATGAAGAGAGGAGAAGTGCTTAAAATCCACTGCTCAGACCTTGGAACGGTCTGCCTGTGAAGTAAGACCGTTGCTTTTTGGTCTTTGTGTCAGCTGTTAAAGGAAGGACTTTGACAGTAAGTTGGATACATTGTGGTCAGCTTTAGTTCCCTATTTGTTAAGAAGGAAAAATTAAAAAAAAGCAACTGGAAGGTAACTAAATTGGAACTGTTTCTACTTCTCGGCTGGAGAAAAAGTTACCTTTTTGGACTATTGCAACTGTGTCCACCTAGAGGGACCCTTAGAAATAGCAACAAGGGGAATTTTCCACTGGCAAACAGGAACAGCTTATCTGAGATTGACCTTGGTTTTTCTGCTGCTCTATTGTTATGGCAGATGGGAAAGAGAAAGTAGACGTGTCAGTTCTGAGGTCTAGGAAAGCTTGGGGGCAGCGAAGGCAATCTACCGCTGGCCTCCCTACTGCATCTGGGTCGGCATCAGCACAACCTAAGACTAGTGGAATGTCAGAAGAAGCTGTTGCGAATGCATTGGTTAAACTTAATGAAACTTTGTTACAACTTAGTACGAGGGTTGAAGAGACTAATAAAAAGATCGAAGAGACCAATAAGAAAGTTGATGCTGCAAATAAAAAAATTGATTTAAATACAGAAACACTAGACAATTTGGGGGAAAAGGTGAACAGTAACACAGAATCTATCCAGAAATTACTGCAGGAATCGAAATTGACCCAGGAAAAAACTGCTGCTGTGGAAGTTAAAGTAGTGCAACTGGAAACAGAGAAGGTTCCAGGCCTACAGAAAGAAATCGCAGATCACAAGCTGACGTTGTCTATGATCGAATTGAAAGAAAAACAGACAAATTTAAGGAACAGAGCTGTACCTGAACTGGAGAAGGGCACCTTGATAGATTTTTTGACTCAAGAATTTGCAGAGTTTTGGAAATCGGATTTGAAACAAGAAGATTTTAAGATTGTGAGGGCCTTCAGGTTAGGAAAAGGAGGAAAAAAGATTAAAATAAGGGACTGTCTGATTACCCTCAGATCCAAAGAAGAAAGGGATAAATTTTTGGGTTTGCATTTTAAGAACCCCTTGATAATTCTGCAATCAAGAGTGGAAATCTTTAAAGATATACCGAAACATCTTTTGGATTTAAGATACGACTTTGGAGATTTGGTTGCTCTATTGAGAAAAAACAACATCGTTTTCAGGTGGGAATTCCCCCAAGGCCTATCTTTCAGTTTTAAAGGAAGAAAGATAAAAATAAGATCACTGGAGGAAAAAGATAAGTTTATGAGAATACACAGAGAAGATCTGCAGAAAGGACTTGGAAAAGAGCCAGCCGTACTGGACAAGAGTTCACCAAAAAAGGGAAACCAACGCCATCGACTGACATAGACAAACTACTGGGCGCCGTTGGAGGAGAAGGAGAGTAAATACATCATGACACTGCAAGTATTAAGTTGGAATGTTAATGGACTGAACTCCCGGGGGGTCGTGGAAAGAAGCTTACATCACACTTATACCGAAAACAGAATCGGAAAAGACACAGCTTAAGAACTACCGTCCCATATCTTTACTTAATGTGGATTACAAAATTTTTGCAGAAATTATGGCTAAAAGATTTAAAAAGGTATTGGTAGAAGAAATCCATAAAGCCCAAGCGGGCTTTCTCCCGGGGAGACATTTGTCAGATAACACAAGGAATATAATTAACATTTTAGAAAAATTACAAGTGAATATCAATACTAAAGCAGTTTTGATATTTGTGGACACGGAGAAAGCCTTTGACAATATTTCTTTTTTTTATATAAAATAGTTATTAAAAGGTTTTCCAATTACAATAAATAAACAAACAAAAGACATTACATGTCATGACATATTTTCTTATCACCTCTGGACTTCCTCACATCTCATGCTTCTGCCTTCTAATTTAATAATATTAAAGCAACAATTTATCCCCTTATCTCCATCCTTACTGTCTGATTTTTCAATAATATATTTCAAATTTTAGATACAATTATTCCATTTCTTAAAAAATTTTCAACTTAACCTAATAATTATCTAAAAGTTTGTTTTATCTTGTGTTTAACTTATCCTCATAATTCATTTCATCTGTTTTAGTGGTGCCAATTTGTCTGAAATCAAGCATCCTGCTTAACATTCATACAGTTTACAATATTTTTGCAAATAGATCTTAAATTTTTTCCAGTCCTCTTCTACGATTTCTTCTCCCAGGTCTCGGATTCTGCCAGTCATCTCAGCCAGTTCCATGTAGTTTATCAGTTGCATCTGCCATTCTTCCAGTGTGGGTAAATCTTGGGTTTTCCAGTGCTTAGCGACAAGTATCCTTGCTGCTGTTGTTGCATACAAGAAAAAAGTTCGATCCTTCTTTAACACCCCTTGGCCGACAATACCCAAAAGGAAGGCCTCTGGTTTCTTAAGAAAGGTATACTTAAATACCTTTTTCAGCTCATTATATATCATTTCCCAGAAAGCCTTCATTCTAGGGCAAGTCCACCAAAGGTGAAAGAATGTTCCTTCATTTTCCTTACATTTCCAACATTTGTTGTGTGGCTATTCCCTCCCCCCCACAGGTGGAATAAATGAAGACAACGGACACAGAGTTTTAGGTTAATGGGCGAAAATGGCCACAACTTTATTGATTACAGGAAAGAAGGGTATTGGCTTTAGGCATTGGCCCTAACCGACTATCCGGTCTGACCGGGAAGGGTTAAACACCAACAGGGGGAGCCACCTGAGATGCATATCCCTAGGCGCTCCCCGAGGGGTTACCGCTCGGGGGCGCGCTTTATTTTATTTTTTTAAAATAATTTTTATTCATTTTTCAAACACATAATAAAAACAAAACAAGACAAACAGAAGAAAAACAAGAAAATCAAAACACACAAAGCAATTAAACCAATATAACTTCAAAATCATCATTTCATACCCTTCTTTCTTTTGACTTCCCCATACCTCCCCATCTCTGCATCCTTGTTTAGTGATTCTTTAGCAACCTTTTAGTCAATTGTCTTAATTCCCTTTCATAAAATTTCCTTTAGTTTTTTTAGTTACTGCTGCAATTCTCTACCTCTTAGCCCCTGACATCTTAACATTCCTCAATTTTGCAATAGTTTTTAAGATATATTTTAAATTTCTTCCAGTCCTCTTCCACTGTCTCCTTCCCCTGGTCGCGGATTCTGCCCGTCATCTCAGCCAGTCCCATAAAGTCCATCACCTTTGTTTGCCATTCTTCCAGAGTAGGTAGTTCTTGCATCTTCCAATACTTTGCCAGTAGAATTCTTGCTGCTGTAGTGGCATACATAAAGAAAATCCTATCCTTCTTTAACACCAATTGGCCAACCATGCCCAAGAGAAAAGCCTCTGGTTTCTTAGGAAAAGTCCACCTAAGGACCTTCTTAATTTCGTTATAGATCATTTCCCAGAAAGCTTTAATCTTTGGGCAGGTCCACCAAAGGTGGTAAAAAGTGCCTTCAGTCTCATTACATTTCCAACACTTATTGTTAGGCAAGTGATAAATTTTTGCAAGCTTGACTGGGGTCATGTACCACCGATAGATCATTTTCATAATGTTTTCTTTTAAAGCATTACATGCAGTAAATTTAATACCGGTGGTCCATAACTGTTCCCAGTCAGCAAACATAATATCATGACCGATATCTTGTGCCCATTTAATCATAGCTGATTTCACCGTTTCATCCTGTGTATTCCATTTCAACAGCAAGTTATACATTTTTGATAAGTTCTTAGTATTGGGTTCCAACAATTCTGTTTCTAGTTTTGACCTCTCTTTCTGGAATCCTATTTTCCTGTCCTGTTTGAATGTCTCATTTATCTGATAATAATGCAACCAATCTCGAACCTTGGGCTTTAATTTCTCATAACTCTGAAGTTTAACCCTTTCACCATCACATTCTAAAATTTCATAATATTTTGGCCATTTAGAGTCCATATTAAGTTTTTTTACTTCCCTCGCTTCCATTGGTGACACCCACCTGGGGGTTTTGTTTTCCAACAGATCTTTATATCGGATCCAAACATTATACAGTGCTTTCCTTACAATATGGTTTTTAAATCCTTTATACACCTTTCCCTTGTCATACCATAAATATGCATGCCAACCAAAACTATTGTCGTACCCTTCCAGATCCAAAATGTCCGTGTTCTCAAGAAGTAGCCAGTGTTTCAACCAGCAAAAAGCTGCCGATTCATAGTAAAGTCTTAAGTCCGGCAGGGCAAACCCCCCTCTGTCCTTTGCATCAGTTAAAATCTTAAATTTTATTCTGGGCTTTTTGCCCTGCCAGACAAATTTTGATATGTCTTTCTGCCACTTCTTGAAACAGTCCATCTTGTCCAAAATCTGCAGCATCTGAAATAAAAATAACATTCTAGGCAATACATTCATCTTAATAGTAGCGATTCGGCCTAACAAGGAAAGTTTCAGCCTTGACCATATTTCCAGATCTTTCTTTACTTCTAACCAACATTTTTCATAATTATCTTTAAATAAGTTCACATTCTTGGACGTTAAGTTTATCCCCAGGTATTTTACCCTTTTCGTTATTTCCAAGCCTGTTTCATTCTGAAATCTCTCTCTTTCTTCCATTGTTAAATTTTTCTCCAACACTTTCGTTTTTTGTTTGTTCAATTTAAAACCTGCTACTCGACCAAATATTTCAATTAGTTCTAATACTCTTTTAGTGCTAGTATCTGGCTGTTGCAGGGTCAATACTAGGTCATCTGCAAATGCTCTTAGTTTGTAGTGTCTAACTCCGACCTGAACTCCTTTAACCAACTGGTCCTTTCTAATCATATTTAACAAAACCTCCAGGACTGATATAAAAAGCAGAGGGGATATTGGGCATCCCTGCCGTGTACCTTTTTCTATAACTATTTCTTCTGTTACCACATTATTTACAATTAACTTAGCTTTTTGTTTAGTATATATTGCACCTATACCGTTTTCAAAACCTTGGCCTACCCCCATCCCTTGGAGATTCTTTTTCATAAAAGTCCAACAGATGTTGTCAAAGGCTTTCTCCGCATCCACAAAAATCAGAACTGCCTTCCTGTTAATATCAACGTCTAACAACTCCAAAATGTCTATAATGTTCCTCACATTGTCTGACATATGTCTCCCTGGGAGAAAGCCTGTTTGGTCCTTATGAATCTCCTCTATCAACACTCTTTTCAATCTTTTTGCCAAAATGTCTGCAAAAATTTTGTAATCCACGTTAAGTAAAGATATAGGGCGGTAGTTTTTAACCTGGTTCTTCTCAGTCTCTGTTTTTGGTATTAGTGAAATAAAAGCCTCTTTCCACGATTCAGGTGCCTTTTTCCCCTCCAGAATTTCATTGCAAACTTGCTTCAGTGGTTGTATCAACCATTCTTTCAGCGCTTTGTAGTATTTAGCCGTCAGGCCATCTGGTCCTGGTGATTTTCCCAGTTTCATGTTTTGAATGGCACCCTCTATTTCTTGTTCTGTTATTTTCTCATTTAAGATCCTTTTGCTTTGTTCTGAAATTTTTGGTAGACCATATTTTTTAATAAATTCTTCTATTTCATGTTCGTTAACTGGCCCTTGTGCATACAGTTTCTTAAAGAAACTTTGAAAGCAATTATTTATCTCATTAGGTTTGTGGATACTTTTTCCATCCATTTCTAGACTTGTCACAGTGTTCAATTTCTGCCTTTTTTTCAATTGCCATGACAGGAGTTTCCCACATTTATCCGCTGATTCAAAAGTCTTTTGTCTCATTTGCTTTATCTTCCATTCTATCTGTTGATTCATAAGCTCCATGTATTGCATCTGGTAAAACTTTATTTCTCTCAAGATCTCATGAGACTTTGGTTTAGACCTCAATTTCTTCTCTCCTTCTTTTATTTTTTCTAAGATTTTTTCTTTCCTCTCATTTTGTTTCTTCCTCTTTATAGAATTCTGTTGAATTAGGAAACCTCGCATCACGGCTTTGCTTGCGTCCCAAATTGTTCTTTTCTTCACTTCTGTTCTCAAATTTATCTCAAAGTAATCTTTTAATGTTTTAAGGGCCTTCTTATAAATCTCTTCATCTCTAAATAGGGTGTCATTCATTCTCCATCTAAAGGATCCAGTTGTTGTTAGTTTCATCTCCATCTTCACAGCGTTATGGTCGGAGCAGGTTTTTGGGCAGATTTCTACTTTTTTTGTTCTTTGCGCCAGGCTGCTAGAAATCCAAATTTGGTCTATTCTTGTCCATGTCATTTTTGCCTCAGAGAAGAAAGTTCCCTCTCTCTCAAGAGGGTTCCTTGTTCTCCAAATATCAATCAAATCCATAGTTTCGGTCATTTCAAAAAAAGTCTTTGGTAGTCTCCCTTCTTTTGAAATCACTTGTCTCTGTGCTTTATCCATGTTTGTTGAGACAACTCCATTCATATCTCCCATCATTACGATTTTATAGTCTATAAAGTCGATTAGTGTCTCATGCAGCTTCTTAAAGAATTCGGCCTTCCCTTCATTTGGGGCGTATACTCCGACTATCAAAATCTTTTCTCCTTGAATTTGTATTTCAATTGCCAGGTACCTTCCTTGTTCATCTTTAAATATCAATTTTGGAATCAACTTTTCCTTTGCATAGATCACCACACCTCTTTTCTTCACTTTGTCTGATGAGATGAATTCCTGTCCAAGCCTCTTATTTATCAATAATTTCCTGTGTATCCTGGCAATATGGGTTTCTTGTAGACATATTAAATCTAATTGTTCTCTCTTCAAAATGTGGAAAACTTGAAGTCTTTTCCGAGGAAGGTTCAAGCCGTTACAATTCCAGCTAAGAAGTTGCAGAGACATTTTGTATTTAAGTGCCTGTTCCTCCAACTGCTCCAAGCTTCTGTTCTTCCTCCGATGGTGGTGGTAAAAGTCCAAATGATAAATTTGCTATGTCAGGTGGTTCTTTCTCCTCTACAGTTCCTTTCTGCAAGTCCTCCACGTATCTCTCCAGAAACTGTTCTTTATCCTGAATTGTTCTTATTTTGATCTTCCTTCCTTTAAAGTTGAAGGACAGTCCTTGTGGGAACTCCCATCTAAATGGTATGGTATTTTTCTTCAGCAGGTCAACCAAATTTTTATAGAGGGTTCTCACCTCTAAGATATATTTGGGGATGTCTTTAAAGATCTGTATTTGACTATTTTGGATCACCAGTGGCTTTTGATAGTGTAGGTTCAGTATTTTATCTCTTTCTTCCTTTGATCTCAGTGTAATAAGACAATCCCTTGGTTTCTTGTCCTGCCTCCTGCCCAGTCGAAAGGCTGTTGTTATCTCAAATTCATCATCTTCGGCCCATTCCTCTTGCCAGAAAGCTATGAAGTTCTCTGTAAGGAATTCCACAAGGCTGTCCCCTTCCCTTTCAGGAACCAATCTTAATTTTAAATTTTTCTCTTTCCTCTGAAGTTCCAGTACAGAGAGGGTTGCATCATGCTCATTCACTTTTTTAATGATGGGCCCAAACTTTTCCCTTGTCTCCTCTGCAGTGTTTTTTGCACTTTCCGCAATCTTTCATGTTTCAGAGCTCTCTTGAATTAATCTATTTATAGAATCTGTGTTAGACGTTACGCTGGCTGTATTTACGTCCAATCTTGCTGTCAGCTCTGTCAATTTTTTGGAATTCTCTGTCGACAGCTTTGTCAATGCTTCCAAGGATTGGTTTATTTTAAGGAGTGCCTGTGTCATAGGATCCATAGAAGCTGTTGCTGCTTTTTCCTGTGCAGCTGGTGTTGTGCCTGATATTGAGCCCCTTTTCTTCTGAGATTGCTTTGCTTTGAGCCTTGTTACTATCTCTTCTGTTGGGCCACTCATATCCTCAAGGTCGTTCTCACAGAAATAGTTTCCAGGTGGAAAATCCCACTGTTTCTTTTTCAGTGCAACAATTTCACTTGGGACCCTCTAGAGGGAGCATTCAATTGTATCCAAATAGCAAGGAGAAACAAAGGGGCAAGGAAGCATAACAGTAGCCAACAATTTCCAAAGTCCCCACTATAAATTCTCAGTCTTTCAATGTAACCAAAAATGCAGCAGGCTAAATTAAAGTCCAGTAACTTTGTTTCAGACAAATCCCCACTTTGCACAGATTTATATGACAGTTCACTTCCCGGTGCCTTGTTTGGGCAGCCCGACCTGGGGAATTTGGCAGTGAAAGGTCTTATTTTCCCGTTAATTTTCAGCAGGTTATCAATGTCCAAATCCCTTCCCCCCTTCTCCTGCCTGTCGGGGGGGAAGTTTAAGTCCGATGTCAGGTTTGACAGTTTAAAAAAAGAAAGTTTTTTTTCCCTTCAAATGCAGCTTGCTTTTTCGTTGCTTTGTTTATCATGCAGCTCCGGGGAGGCAGACTTCCTTAGTTTATGCCTTTCCCGTTTTCAGCCAAATTTCCAATTTTAATGTCCCGTCAATCTCTCGATCTTACTCACGGGTGTTGTAGTCAATTTTCAGTTGCAGGAAGGAATCGGCGCTCTCCGCTCATGGCGACGCGGCTTCACTCCGCTAGCTGGGTGACGACTCTCAGCACCGCGCTTACCCCGATGCCGCTCCGAAGCCTTTAAAAAGGCTCCTTCACCGTACCGGGGGGCGCGAAAGGTGCCCACCGAATCTCCTTTGTTCACAGGCTCCGCGCCTGTGATTTTAGGGGTCCCCCGCTCGCCGTAGCGGGTCGGACCCGAACTAGCGGAGCAGTCCTGCCTCGGAGCTCGAGGCTAGGACCGCCATTAAGCGCTGGCGCCGACTGGAAGTCACCCGAGATGCATATCCCTAGGCGCTCCCCGAGGGGTTACCGCTCGGGGGCGCGCTTTAGGCCCTAGCCTCCGTAGGTTTCGGACGAGGCGTCGCCCCTCGGAGTCCTTTAACGAACTACCCTTCAAGCATTGGGGGAGGTGATGGTGTTCCTCCCCCCCAACCTCATCTGCATGATAATACCCCGGCCAATGCCTACCGCCAAACCGAGGGAGTTGTGACGATTTGCTACGAGGTAGGCGAAAAAACCAAGTGGCTCACAAAACCAGCCAATTAGCCAAATGGAAAAACTCCTACCAGGCCCCTTGCGGCGACCAGCCGAAGCCCATAGCAAGGTCAGTGGCAAAACCTAAAGGGCGGGTGGGTGGGAAACTGCGTCATCTCCAGGGAAGAAAGGGGGCGAGCCAGGGGCTGCCCTGACCTTAAGTGGCCCTACGAAGGCCCGCCCCTGCCGCCAGCCAATTGGCTGGTGCCACAGGGTATGCTAATTGGGTGAATCCCTGTCTCCCGCGAGGCTGACGCCAGCCTCGCGAGAGTGAGTGTGGGCGGGGTTGTGATCCCACAACCCCCCCTCCTCCTGAAGATCGGAAGGGGCGTTGTGTGGCTATTCCCTCCCCCCCACAGGTGGAATAAATGAAGACAACGGACACAGAGTTTTAGGTTAATGGGCGAAAATGGCCACAACTTTATTGATTACAGGAAAGAAGGGTATTGGCTTTAGGCATTGGCCCTAACCGACTATCCGGTCTGACCGGGAAGGGTTAAACACCAACAGGGGGAGCCACCCGAGATGCATATCCCTAGGCGCTCCCCGAGGGGTTACCGCTCGGGGGCGCGCTTTAGGCCCTAGCCTCCGTAGGTTTCGGACGAGGCGTCGCCCCTCGGAGTCCTTTAACGAACTACCCTTCAAGCATTGGGGGAGGTGATGGCGTTCCTCCCCCCCAACCTCATCTGCATGATAATACCCCGGCCAATGCCTACCGCCACCGAGCCGCAAGTCGGCTCGCCGCCAATACCCTCAGACCTGTAACCAATCCCTAACGCCTTGAAAAATATCTGCCAACCAAATATCATTGCCAGCATCAGATAGATGCACGCCATCCCAGCGATAAAGCATTTCCTTGTCAAACCGTATGCATGGGTGCTGAATGACCCGACCGCCCCATGCGGCCACTCTACGAGCCACCGTGTGCTCCACAATCCTCCTAGCTTTGTTCACAGCCACAGGTTTCTTTGCATCCTGCCAAAATCGCCTTTCCAGCAAAGATGACCAAATTATTGTAATGTTTTCATGGGATGCCCTCAACAATTCCAAGTCATTGATAATGTTCCATATCAAGTCAACCCCTTTCCTATACGCCAAGTCGTTCTCGCCCAGCTGGATGACCATGGCACTGGGTGGGCCCTCGGCAGCGATTTTTTTGGATACGACTGGGAAAAACTCTTCCCAATGCATACCCCTCCTAGTGATCCATGACAATTTGACCCTGCTGGGTAGCCGTAGCTCCTTATCCCAGCCCCTTTGTTCGGTGCGCCGCTTTGCCCAATATACGATGCTGTGGCCGAGGATCCACAGTCGAACCACACCAGTACCTGAAAAGAGAGAATCGAAGAACCGGATCAGGAGGAGTGCCCGGGGAGAAAGCTGAGGGGAATTTAGAAGGGCTTACGGATATAACCCTGGTATGCGTTAGATTTCCATCGACCCATGTCCATAATTCTTTCCGCCGGTAAGCCCATATGGGCGGCGGTGGTCGCTGCTCCAATGCGAAAGGAGTGCACGGCGTACTCCTCTTGGGGAAGCCCGATGGCGGCAATTGCTTTGCGCAAGACCCTGGTGAACTGCTGCTTTGAGAGGGAGGAACCGTCGGAATGCAAGAAAAAGGGGCCCCGAGATTCTGGTCTTACACACATGTATTTTCTAGCATCCTTTACAGGGCAAGGGCCCGCCTTTTGAGTCGCCTGCAGGCGAACCAAGGCTCCGTTGCCAAGCTGATCAGTCTTAGAACTACGGATTTTTAACATTACATGCGAACTACCCACAGTTACGTCCTCCAGCAATAGTCCCCTAGAGGCTGCGCGGTCCTCACAGACCATTTCGCCTATGCGTAGGGCGCCAAAAAATGCAAAAGAAAACGCTGCTGAAAATAATCTTGCTTCATATCTTGACCAGCACAGGGCCCTCAGCTTCCTACGGATTTGGGTGAGTATATCTAAAGTTATTGGCCTTCTTCTGTCCCGGCCTTGAGGCCTGGCCCTGCGCCAGCCCTCAAGCATCTTACGCACCACGAAATGCGAACAGGGATCCGCCGAAAATAGAGTTTTAGAAAAGAAGGATATAGCCGCTGAATGAATATTGAGGGTTTTGGGGGCCCGGCCAAGATCTCTAAGATGGACCAAATACTCTATGACTTCAGACTTGGACGGTGGCCTGCCTGGCTTGGACCGTCCCTTTCTGATGCGGAAGGATGTGAAGTCTAGCCATGCCTTATTATACGATCTCAGGGTAGAGGGCGCTAGCGCAGACAATACTCCCTTTATTGCTTCTCGTTGCCAATATTCCAGAGGTGCTCCGGGAATGGTTGCGGCTGCTGCTGCGCATCCGGCGCCAATGAGCGAAAGCGTTCCATCTGGAAACGAGATAAAGCATCCGCGATGTTATTATCAATACCAGGGACAAACTTGGCTGAAGCGTGAAGGTTCAAGCGCAAGCAGTTAAGGACAAAGTACCGTAAAAGGGACGCTACTCTGGGTGAGCGTGATGACTGTTTATTCAAAACTGACACGACCGATAGATTGTCCATCCAGAAACAAACCCTATGGTTTTTGAACTGGTCTTCCCATAAATGAATTGCAACAACGATGGGAAAGAATTCTAAGAATGTCAGGTCACGTAGTATCGGTTTGCCTTGCCAGGAGGGAGGCCAGTGCTGGGCACACCACTGGCCCCTGAAGTAGACCCCAAAACCTAAGGACCCAGCCGCATCCGAATGTATTTGGAAATCAGACTGCAGCGCCAAACTATCCTGCCAAAGCGATATGCCGTTGAAACCATCCAGGAATTGCAACCAAACAAGGAGGTCTGACTTTACTGCCTTGGAAAGGCGTACCCTATGATGGGGTGACCGTAAGCCCGTGGACAGCTTTGCTAGGCGGCCGCAAAAAGGACGACCGGGGGAAATTACACGGCAGGCAAAGTTGAGGTGCCCCAGGAGGGATTGAATTTGCCTCAAGGTGACCTTCTTTAGGGGCAGCATTTGGCCGATAAGCTCTCTTAAGGTAACCAATTTTTCCGCCGGTAAGCGCGAGGTTTGGGCTACGGTATCAAGTTCAATGCCCAGGTAGGTCATGGTAGTGACCGGACCCTCGGTCTTCTCGCTTGCCAGAGGGACCCCCAGCTCCCTAGCTAAGGACTCGAAGGCCAGGAGGAGGGACCTGCACTCCCCTGCATCACTTGCCACCAAAATAAAATCATCGAGATAATGACCCACCCCTAGAGAGCCAGTTCTAAACTTTAGGGCCCATTCCAAGAATGTGCTGAAAGTCTCAAATGCAGCACAGGCAATAGAACAACCCATGGGCATAGCTTTGTCAATGAAGTAAGCTCCCTGGAATTTGAAACCCAACCAGCGGTAGTCTTCCGGATGAACCGGAAGTAAGCGAAATGCTGACTCAATGTCGCATTTTGCCAAAAAGGCGCCCCTGCCAAAGCTCCGCACCAACCGCACAGCTTGATCGAAAGACGAATACTTCACCGTGCACATCTCTTGGGGAATGGCGTCATTAACCGAGGTTCCTTTGGGATAGGACAGGTTGTGTATCATTCTAAATTCGCCGGGGGCCTTCTTTGGGACAATACCAAGCGGGGAGATATGAAACCCTTCGATAGGCGGAGTTGCGAATGGACCGGCCACCCTGCCGGCTGTAACCTCCTTCTGTATCTTTTTAAACGCGATGTCAGGCCTTTCCAAGACTGATTTCTGGTTAGGGGGGCAACTGGAATTGGGTGTGAAGGCAACCGGAATTCTAAAACCTTCAGAAAACCCTTCATCCAGTAGGTGGGCTGCACATCTATTTGGATAGAACTTTAGCAATGCTCTCAAGGGTTCCAATTTTATCGGAGAGCACGCGAGGCCTAGGGAGATGTTAGAAATGAGCCCCAGCTGGCCCTTGGGCGGGGGCTGCTGGTCCGACGGAGCCACCCCTGTTTCCCCGAGCGAGGTGACCCCTGCCTCCCCGAAAGGGCTGCTGCCTCCCTTTGAAGCAGTTGACTGCAGGGTGGCTGCCTAAGCACCTATCACATTCATGCAAGTACTTACAATTAACGCGCTGACAGGTACCCTTGTTGAAGTCCCAGCACTGCCTACGGCGTTGGGTCTCCACCTTACCAAATTTTGGCTGTTGGGTGGCTTTCTTCTCGATATTGGGCCCCACATGGTCAAACCAGCAATTGTTGTCCTTTTGGTCCCAGCGCGTTGAAGACAGTAGCGAGGCATTCCTCCGAAAGTCTTCATCATACGCCAAAGCAGCTTCATCTCCTGCCAACTCCCGTGCCCTCCTGACGTGTGCCAGATAGGACACGAGATGCGCGCCCCTCTTGGGATAGCAACTTGACACCACAGCCATAAACACTTGATAGCCATTAAGCCAATTCTCAAACGTTCGCTCTACCCGGGGTACCCTGTACCTCCTTTTCCCATAGTACTTAATTTTCTCCCCTTTCCCCTTGACCTGAGCTGGGGGCAGCAAGGAGAACATATCTACATAATTGCCATTCAATATCTTGTTCCTCTTCCTCTTAGAGAGGTGGTTCCCCAGAATAAAGTCAGTGGCGGCGTTGGTTGAGACTTTAACGTCTGGAACCAGGGCCCCATCCTTCCAATCAAGTGTGCCATTAAATGTCTTCCTGTGTGAGTTGGCCCTCCGTTCGTGCACCCACTGGGGAGCTCCAATGTCCTCCCCCTCTCCCCAATATGATTCCATTGGAGCGTCACTATCCCCATCTGAGGAGGAGGTACCTGTTTCATCGTCGGAGTCCGAAGTATGCCTCTTCTTGCTTTTCTTGGACTGGTGCTTCTTCTTCGCCTTCCGCTTTCCGCTCCGTGATGTGTCGTCACCGGGGGCCGGGTCGCTGGCTGAGGCCACCTGCTGAGGGGGCAGCTCTTCCTCGGAAGATGACTCCTCCGAGGTGCCCGGTCGCCTTGGGTTGTCCCGAAATACACTGGGAACATCCACCACCTCTTGGCGGGGGGCTGATGTAGAGGCCACTGCCGGCCCGGCACTTTGAGCGCTCGCTCTAGGTTTTTTAGCTGGTGCCTTGCCTTTTAGTGAACCAGACTTAGATTTTTGAGTTCGGGCAGCTTGTAAGCGTGTCCGTGGCCTGCTGGGGGCCTGCTCAACCACACTGGCTGCACTAGTGGAGGGACCATCCTGACCCTGCTGACTGGGGGGGGTGTCTGGTATGCAATCTTGTGACACCTCGACTATGTTCGGGGAGGGAGTGATGGGTGTCCTGCACTGTGCGTAGAATGCTTGCAGCGTGGAAAAAAGCTGGGCCATGGCCTGAGGGTTACAAGGGCCTGTTGGTACCAGGGCGTTACCACGCTGAGATTGTTGGGGATTGCTGTTGCTCTCCATGTCCAAGCCAAAAGCAGCGACTTGGGGGGGGCAGTCAAGTTTTATGCAAATCGGGAATTTATTTATTTATTTATTTATTGTTTATTTATTGTTTTCTACCTGTCTTTTACCAAAACAATTTTTATTATTATTATTATTATTATTATTATTATTATTATTATTATTATTATTATTATTTTATTTCTTTATTTATTCATTTACTTATTTATTTATTTATTTATTTATTATATTTATCTATCTTTATTTATTTATTTATTTATTTATTTATATAATTCTTGTTTATAATCAACAACCGCAATGGGAAACAGGCAACCTGATCTGCCCCACAATCACTGGCTGTTGCTGTAAATAAGGGATCTGAAATGCACTTCACAAAATGCTGCAATTATACTTCTTGCCGCTAGTTGGCAGTGTTCGCCAGGAATTCGCTTAAACCCACCGCAGAAGACGGGAACCAACGTAACTTAAAATAGAAATTTGTTGTTCACCAAAACGCTAAATAAACAGTAGCTGCCAAATGCAAATGTGATATATATTAGTATTGTCTTCTGGATTTTTACTGATTAGTAGTTAGGAGCATAAGTATGAGGCTTTTATTTATTTTTATTATTATTATTTATTTATTTGTCTATTTATTTATTTATTTATTTCCCAGCGAACTGCACTGGCAGGGGCTCCCCTGCTGGTGGCTTAGAGGCGCGCTGATAGAAGACCTGAGTGTATCAGAGCCTAGAACCACGGGAAATCTATATAAACTCAAAACAAATCGCAGGCAAGAATATTTAAAATTTTAAATGCGGTTGCCAGCCCCTTTCCCTTAAACAAAATGGCTGCCCCAGCTTCACACGTGGCCTCCCAAAATGGCGATTGGCAGGGGAACAAGGAACCAAACTCAGTACTATGCAACAGCGTATAGCAGATCAGCCTCTGGAGACAATGCCCCTAATTATCGCTCATTAGCTGTGAATTGACCTGCCGGCCAGCACACAAAGACGTTTCTATGGCTACACAAACAGCCAGCAGGCAACAAAAGCCTCCTTAATGGAGTAACAGCAATAGCGTTTCTATGACAACCACAGAATGCAGCCCCAGCAGCCCCAGGGGTAGGGAGGTGGGGGAAGGAGCTCGGAGCCCAGGGAAGAATTAAAAACCCAAGCAGACATGGAAGTAAAATGCCCACTTTAAACAAGCTGGTGGGGAGGGTAACAGGGAATGGGAGCAATTACAATGTCCACAAACAACAAATAACAGAATAACAAATAACAAATAACAGAAGGAGAAGCAGAGACTGTTCAACATCAGCTGTTTAAAAAGCAGTCAAACCACGTGGTTTAGAGGGGAGAAACGAAGGGGCGGAACGGAGACTGATTAAAGTCAGCTGTTTAAGGGAGGGGGAGAAACGAAGGGGCAGAATGGAGACCGTTTAAAATCAGCTGATTAAAGAGCATTCAAACCACGGGGAGAGAGGGGGAGAAGGGGCAAAGGAGGAAGGATGAGGAAATTCTGAAGCACCTCTGCTGACCACGGGAACAATAAACACACACACAAACAGCAACGCACTAGCGGAATTAACGACGAATGGCTATGCAGTCACCCCCCAGGCACCCCAATCAATTAAAATTCAGCCAAAGTACCCAATTATGAAGAGAGCAGCGCAATAAAGGCGAATTAAGCAGCGCTCACTCCTAGAGGAGAAAGGAATAACGAAAGGTAAACTTCCCTGCCGGCAAGCCTCTTCCGAGATAACTCCACGTGGTCCAGCAGCTGAGGGAAACTGCGTCGTCTCCAGGGAAGAAAGGGGGCGAGCCAGGGGCTGCCCTGACCTTAAGTGGCCCTACGAAGGCCCGCCCCTGCCGCCAGCCAATTGGCTGGCGCCACAGGGTATGCTAATTGGGTGAATCCCTGTCTCCCGTGAGGCTGACGCCAGCCTCGCGAGAGTGAGTGTGGGCGGGGTCGTGATCCCACAACCCCCCCTCCTCCTGAAGATCGGAAGGGGCATTATCAGACAAGTGGTATATTTTTGCAAGTTTGACTGGAGTCATGTACCATCTATATATCATTTTCATTACATTTTCTTTCAATACATTGCATGCAGTGAAATTCAATCCAGTAGTCCACAACTTTTCCCAGTCCTCAAACATAATGTTATATCCAATGTCCTGTGCCCACTTTATCATGGCTGATTTAACCATTTCATCTTGTGTATTCCATTTCAACAGCAAGTTATACATTCTCGAAAGAACTTTGGTTTTAGGCTCTAACAGTTCTGTTTCTAACTTCGATTTTTCCACCTGGAAACCTAGCTTTTTGTCAAGTTTAAAAACTTCTTTAATCTGTGCATAATGTAACCAATCTCAGACTTTGTTTTTCATTTTCTCCTGACCCTGCAATTTCCAATTGTCTCTGTCCTTTTCTAATATTTCCCAATACTTTGACGATTTGGCCTCCATATTGAGTCTCTTCCGGGCCTTGCAAGCCACCTTGGAGTTTTATTTTCCAATAAGTCTTTGTATTTTGTCCAGACATTAAACACTGCTTTTCTGACAATATGGTTCTTGAAAGCCTTATGAATCTTAACCTTATCATACCATAGATATGCATGCCAGCCAAACGCATTGTCAAAACCTTCCAAATCCAATATGTCGGTGTCCTCCAGAAGTAGCCAATCTTTTAGCCAGCAGAAAGCTGCTGATTCATAATACAACCTTAAGTCTGGCAGGGCAAAGCCCCCTCTTTCTTTCGCATCTATTAATATCTTAAACTTAATTCTGGGCTTTTTGCCCTGCCAGACAAATTTGGAAATATCTCTCTGCCACTTCCGGAAGCACTCTGTTTTATCCACAATCTGTAATGTTTGAATCTGTAATGTTTGAAACAAAAACAACATTTTTGGCAATACATTCATCTTTACAGCGGCGATTCGGCCTAGCAAAGAAAGTTTCAGTCTAGTCCAGCTTTCTAAATCTCTCTTAATTTCTGACCAACATTTCTCATAATTATCCTTAAATAGATTTAGGTTTTTTGATGTTATATTTACCCCTAGGTATTTTGCTTTTTTCACCACATTTAATTCTGTCTCTTTCTGAAACCGTTCTGATTCTATATCTGTCAAATTTTTTCCCAATACCTTAGTTTTCTGCTTGTTTAATTTAAATCCCGCCACCCGACCAAACTCTTGAATCAGTTGTAATGCTTTTTTCGTGCTAGACTCTGGCTCCTGTAGGGTCAAAACTATGTCATCTGCAAACGCTTTCAGTTTATATTGTTTCACTCCGACCTGAATTCCTTCAACCATCCGGTCCCCTCTAATCATGTTCAGGAGCACCTCCAGGACCGAGATAAATAACAATGGGGAGATAGGGCAGCCTTGTCGTGTTCCTTTTTCAATTTTGAACTCTTCCGTAATCACATTGTTAACTATCAATTTGGCCTTTTGTTCTGAATAAATTGCATCTATCCCATTTTCAAAACCCCGTCCCACTCCCATTCCTTCCAAATTTTTCTTCATAAATTTCCAAGAGATATTGTCAAAGGCCTTCTCCGCATCTATAAAAATTAATACTGCTTTTGTATTTATATTTGTTTGTAAAAGTTCCAAAATGTCAATAATATTCCTTGTGTTAGCAAACAAATGTCTGCCTGGGAGAAAGCCTGCCTGATCCTTATGAATTACTTCATTTAAAACTTTTTTAAATCTACTTGCTAAAATATCTGCAAATATTTTGTAATCCACATTTAAAAGGGAAATGGGGCGGTAGTTCTTAAGTTGTGTCTTTTCAGTTTCTGATTTTGGTATCAATGTGATAAATGCTTCTTTCCACGTTTCCGGCGCCTTCTTCCCTTCCAAAATTTCATTGCTGACCTCCATCAGTGGTTGTATCAAATAGTCTCTCAGTGTCTTATAGTACTTGGAGGTAAGCCCATCTGGCCCTGGAGATTTGCCCAGTTGCATGTTCTGAATGGCTTGTTCAATCACCTGTCGTGTTATTTTACAGTTCAGGGTTAATCTTTTTTCTTGTTGCAATTTTGGTAGCCCGTTCTTTATCAAAAATTGTTCTATCTGTGCCTCATCTTGCGGCCCTTGGGTGTACAGTTGTTTAAAATACCTCTGGAAGCACTTTCGAATCTCCAAAGGGTTCTGAACATTTTTCCCTTCAATCTCTAGATTTGTAACTATATTCATTTTCTGTCTCTTCTTCAACTGCCATGCTAGCAGTTTCCCACATTTGTTTGCCGATTCAAATGTTCTTTGTTTCATTTGTTTGATTCTCCACTCTATTTCCTGGTTTATCAATTTAGAATATTGTGCTTGATATAGTTTAATTTCTCTCAAAATCAGCTGTGACTTCGGATTTAGTCTTAACTTTTTCTCCAGTTCTTTAATTTTCTCCAAAATCTTGTCTTTTTTCTCATTTTGTATCCTTTTCTTTACAGCATTTTGTTGTATCAAGAACCCCCTCATCACAGCTTTGCTTGCGTCCCAAATAGTTCTTTTTTCCACTGTAGTGTTCAAATTTATCTCAAAATAGTCCTTTAAAGCTTTTTGGGCTTTTTTGACAATCTCCTGATCTCTAAACAAATTGTCATTCATCTTCCATCTAAAGGAGCCAGATGGTAGTAGTGTCATATCCATCTTTACTGCATTATGGTCGGAGCAAGTTTTTGGGCAGATTTCCACCTTTCTGGTCTTCGGTGCCAGGCCTCTAGATATCCATATTTGGTCGATTCTTGTCCATGTCAGTTGGGCTTCAGAAAAGAATGTTCCTTCTCTTCCCAAGGGGAATGGGGGCAGGCCAAGGGTTTGAAAACGGTATAGGTGCAATCTATTCAGAACAAAAAGCTAAGCTAATTGTGAATAATGTAGTTACAGAAGAGTTTAAGATTGAGAAAGGAACACGACATGGCTGCCCAATCTCCCCATTGCTTTTTATATCGGTCCTGGAGGTTTTGCTCAATATGATTTGAAAGGACCAATTGGTTAAAGGAATACAACTCGGAGCTAAACAGTATAAATTGAAAGCTTTTGCTGATGATTTAGTTTTGACATTACAGGAGCCAGAATCCAGTACTAAAAGAGTATTGCAATTAATTCAAGAATTTGGTCAAGTGGCGGGATTTAAGTTGAATAAGTTGAAAACTAAGGTGTTAGAGAAAAACTTAACAGAGATTGAGAAAGAGAGGTTTCAGAAGGAGACAGGATTAACATTGGTTAAGAAAGTGAAATATTTACGGGTTTATATGACTGCTAAAAATGTGAATTTATTTAAAGATAATTATGAAAAATGTTGGATGGAAGTGAAAAGGGATTTAGAAATATGGTCAAAATAGAAGTTATCATTGCTGGGCTGAATCGCTGCGATAAAGATGAATGTATTGCCTAGGATGCTGTTTTTGTTTCAAACACTGCAAATTTTGGACAAGATGGACTGTTTCAAGAAATGGCAGAGAGATATCTCAAGATTTGTCTGGCAGGGCAAGAAACCTCGAATAAAATTTAAGATTTTAACTGACGCTAAAGAAAGAGGTGGATTTGCCCTGCCAGACTTTAAACTTTATTATGAATCAGCCGCATTTTGTTGGCTGAAAGATTGGCTGCTTCTTGAAAACACGGACATTTTGGACTTAGAAGGTTTTAATAATGTTTTTGCATGGCATGCATATCTGTGGTATGATAAGGTCAAAGCACACAATGCCTTTAAAAACCATATTGTCAGGAAAGCTTTGTTTAATGTTTGGATGAGATATAAGGACTTGCTTGAAAGTAAAACACCAAGGTGGCTGTCACCTATGGAGGCTAAGACTCTGAAAAAACTTAATATGGAGACAAACTGGCCAAAATATTGGGAAATTTTGGAACAGGATGGAGATAGATTAAAGCTGCAGAGCTTTGACAGTTTAAAAACTAAAGTACGAGACTGGCTTCACTATTATCAAATAAGGGAGGTTTACAACTTGGATAAGAAAATTGGTTTTCAGGTGGAAAAATCAAAATTAGAAACAGAATTGTTAGATCCTAAAACTAAGAATTTATCAAGAATGTATAACTTGCTGTTGAAATGGAATACACAAGATGAAACGGTCAAATCTGTTATGATTAAATGGGCACAAGATTTTGGACATAACATTATGATGGTTGACTGGGAAAAGTTATGGACCACAGGTATTAAGTTTACGGCTTGTAATGCCTTAAGAGAGAATTTAATGAAAATGATTTACAGGTGGTACCTAACCCCAGTCAAGCTGGCAAAAATTTACCATCTGCCCGATAATAAATGCTGGAAATGCAAAGAGATTGAGGGCACATTCTTTCACCTTTGGTGGACGTGTCCTAGGATTAAGGCCTTCTGGGAGATGATTTATAATGAAATGAAAAAGGTATTTAAATATACCTTCCAGAAGAAACCAGAGGCCTTTCTCCTGGGCATGGTCAGCCAATTGGTGCGAAGGGAGGATAGACCTTTTTATATACACGCTACAACAGCAGCAAGAATACTTATCGCGAAGTATTGGAAGACACAAGAATTACCCACCTGAGAAAAATGGCAGACGAAAGTGATGGACTATATGGAATTGGCTGAGATGACTGGCAGAATCCGGGACCAAGGAGAAGAGTCAGTGGAAGAAGTTTGGAAAAAAATTAAATATATCTTCAAAAATATTGTAAAATTAAGGACTGTTAGAAAGATGTTGGAAAAAGAAAATTAGGTGGCTTTGGTTGAAATGACATAAAGGACTAAGTAAAGATGAGTTGATGAAATTGATGAAAGAGAGGACGTTAAATTGCAATATATTATATTAAATTACTTAAATGAAAATAAGGTTGGAAGGATTTGCTGAAAAAACGATTTAAATTGGAATACAAAATTGGGAGGTGAGAGGAAGTCAAGGAAACAAGTAAAGGAAGAAAGTTATGTAAAGGTTTAATCAGTTCTTTTTATTTTTTAAGTGAATGTATTTTTCTTTTTTTTCTTTTTTCAGTGGTTGTTGTATTTTCCTTTTTGTGTTTTGTATTGTTCCTTTTTCTTTCTGTAATTCTCAAAACTCTGAATAAATATTATTATTAAAAAAAAATAGAGCTCACCTGAGCACCTGGTCCCTCTGGGTTCCGACAAGTGGCAAAGATCCATTCTGGCCTGTTGCTTTTCTCCACCAGCTGCTTGACCAGTTCTAAGCCAATGCCCCGGTTGGACCCAGTCACCAGGACGGAACGCGCATTCAGCATAGACATCTTCTAATGGATGAAACGTTTTGCTTGCCTAAGTCCCCAGCTCCTCTGCTGCAGTTCACACAAATGATTGTCCACCTAAACCAGGTCTCCTAAACCAGGTCTACTTTGCCAGCTGCTGGCAGCATAACAAAAAGAAAGAGGAACCGGTTTAGCGTACAATCCCTCTACAAGCAAGTCAAAGCAAGGTTATTCAGCAGAATTGTTTGCCCAAAGGGGATTTGATTTGGGAGAAAAAGAAAATAGGAGGGGGGGGGGTGTACTTGTCAGAGAGCAAGAGACAGGCAGAGACTGCCTGAAAACTTTGGAATTGTGCAGTGTGCAGGTTATTTGCCTACCCTTTGGAGTTTGACCCTACATTCCATGCCTCAGCAGATCTTGAGTCAATTCCTTGATTTCTGAGCCTAATGGAAAAACAATATTCCTGCTGTAGAGGTCTTCAAGGGCTCCTGCATAGCTTGGGGGTGGGGGAATAAGCAGCTCACTGCAAATTTCAAGAGGGGAGATTTGGTAGGGCTTGCCAGAGCTGTGTGCCAAAGAAGGCTTGGCAACAATGTGTGAGATCAGTGTCTGCTCACCCCCCTTTCCTTTCCCTCAACTGGAAAAAGAGAAGGGGGCTAAAGGAAAACAACAACCCAACTGCTTCTGTTTTGGATTTGCAGCTATAATTAGGAACAAGTATGATGGCCCTTCCACACCATCATGATTTTATGAGGGAGGATTCACGTGGGTACCTGGAAATCTAGGTGTGGATTAAAGCCTTTGTGCAACAAATTCACCTCAAATTGACTTTACAGTTAGAAAAGTGGGAGGGAAATGCACTGAAAACCATGAAATGAATGAAGTATAAATGTCCTGCAAACAAATCAGGATTAATGCAGGAGGAAAGTTCATTATCCTATAACGTCCTTGCAGACAAATCAGAACTGCTCAATAAAGATCAGATGTAATCTAATCTCTGTGTAAACTTTATGCAACCAAATCAGGAAGAATGCTACTAAGTAGGTCATTTGGAAGAGCCCTTAGTTAACTGAGGCAGCTCTTGTTCTGGCTTGTTAGAGATTAAGCATTTCTGGTTAACTGGCCAAGTATGGCCAGGGAGGGAGGTAGAAAAAAATTCCATAATGCTCTCAACGGGAGTTTCTTTGTGGCGGATCTTCTTAACTAGGTCTACTTCGCCTTGGCTACTCCCATGGCTTGGCATACTTTCTTTTGGTGAGAGAATGGGTCTTTGCATAACTAAAGAGATGGTCAAGTGCAAGTGAGATGTTGGCACAGAAATTCAATAACTGGAGATCCTTCTGAACCCCCTTCTCCTCTAGCTGGAAGTCATTTCATCAAGGTATCTGCATGTGAAAAAGAACAAAACTGTCAGCCTTGAAACGAGGGTGTTAAAAAGGGGCACAGAGGTCTAACCTGCTTTTTGTGTGGAGCAAAATCCTAATAGGGGAGGCTGATCTGTTCAAGTGTTAATTCTGTGAGTCTTCCGTCTCTTGCTCAGCCCATACTTTTGTGTGAATATGTGACAGAAATGCCAGCGGTCTCACAGTCTTACAAACACAGAGACACCAGCCCTGCTGCGTATGGGCAAGGGGTCCTCTGGGATTGCTCCATCCACCCGCCAGAAATATTTCTGGACTGATATATAGCCACAACTGGAAGAGGAGTTGGCTCCGTGCTGTTGCACAGTGTAATGGGATTGTGATCATGAAGGCACTATACAGTGTACAGATTCTGGAAAAAATAAATAAATAAAAATTTCAAATAAAAAGGAAGGGAGAAATGCTACCAGATTCCAGTGACCTTCAATCCTAGGAAACCAAACCCATGGTATGCATAACCTTTTACAAATAAGAAACTGGTCTGTTATGTAACACTTAGATTAGAATTTAGCCGTGGGATTGTGCTTCCTTGAACTGTACAACAAGGTATGCCTGAGCTAGAATGCAGGGAGAAATGGCAGCCTCTGTTCTGATTTATTTATGGAGTGGTTATATTGTAGCACCCTGCTTGTGGTTAACGCTTAGCTGGAATGAAATATTCAACGCAGCAATAGAGAAATTAAAATAATAATTTATTTGTCAGACAAATAAATATGAGGCACAGTGGTATATGGTTACCAAGCTCTGGCCTGGCCTCCTGCCATTCTGGCCAGCACTTATATTTCCTTAATCCAGCCCCCTTCCTCCTCCTGTGGCTGCCTCTGTCCAATCAGCCTGGTTGAAATTCCTATTGGCTGTTTGCTAGAACCAATCACAAAAGATACACCCATTTCCTTCTGTCCTTTTATGGGAAACAAAAAGCTATATATTATTCTATCTATAAATGACAAATAAGTAGTAATATATCTTACATGTGTCTCAACAAGGAACCTTAATTACCAGCTCACCTCGCCCTATTGCCCTCCAAAACAGATGGTTAATCTTAAATTTTTATCTTAAACAGATGTCAAGGATCATCATTGAAAGATCTCCTTCCTTTGGAGGTCTCTAAACAAAAGCTTGACAAATGCTCTAATGATGTTTCCTGCTTGGCAAGGGGGGCTGGTGGCTGATGGCCCCTGTGATCTCTTCCAACTATATGAAATAAGAATCTAGCATAAGGATTTAACATTTCTTAGCTCCTAATTCCTTTGCATAATTACATTTAAGCCAATATATTTTTAATACATAACATAGATAACCTTTTAAAAGGAAAAGAAATCTTAAAAGGATCTCAGTTTAAGAAAGAAACAACTTTAGAAAAAGACTTCCCAAAATACTCTCTTCTCCAGCCAAGCCAGTTGCCTTTTTCACTGCTCTTGACCTTTCAACCTTAGGAAAATATGGCTCAAGTTTAATGGGAGGCACATGGTTTTATTTTACTATTTACCCACTCTTAATTATGTTTATCTCTTTTTTTTATCTTCTGTAATATGTAGGGTCAGTGTAACCTTGGCTGTCAGCCTGTAATTCCCTTTTTACGACTTTGAGAATTGTTTTCTGATATAAATCAGGGGGCCTCTTGTCTAGGAGGAAAAACATTTTGCCAAGGTTCTTAGGCAGCTGCTCTTCTGCCTGGCATGAACATTTGAAAATCTTTAAGCTCATTTTAAGATACAGGCCCTGATCAAGCCTTAATAAAAATGCAGGCTTATGATTAGATGCCTCAATATGACGATGAGGATTGTTGTAAACAAAAATCTGCCTCCCCCCCCCCCCTTATGTTGTATCCAAGAGCCCATATAGAGTCCTTACGTAGGTTCCCTATTGGTAGGAGAAAATAACAGAGGCCAACCAGAGAATAATGAGAAGCAAAGCAGCTAGCAAGCCTGATCTTTACTGATCTGTTGCAACAAGGGCCTCACTCACCACATGCAGGAGGGAGGAGGAACCCAGAACCAAGGTGTGCCTGCCCTTTCATCTCAGAGAGAACATACTGTACAGTGGTACCTCGGGTTAAGTACTTAATTCGTTCTGGAGGTCCATACTTAAACTGAAACTGTTCTTAACCTGAAGCATCACTTTAGCTAATGGGGCCTCCTACTGCCGCTGTGCCGCCATAGCACGATTTCTGTTCTCATCCTGAAGCAAAGTTCTTAACCCGGTACTATTTCCAGGTTAGCGGAGTCTGTAACCTGAAGCGTATGTAACCTGAAGCGTATGTAACCCGAGGTACCACTGTATAGACATTTTAAATTCCCTGCCCTGGAGCTCCTGACCACCCCTCCATACATCATACATACATCACAGGAGGGGTGTAAACCCAAGACCACCACCCCACATACCTACATCACAGAAAGGTGGTCTAAAACAGAAATTTGAATGTTGTTTTTCCTGTCTGCCAGGTTATCTGTTTGCCTTTCCTGATTGCCTTTCCTGATAGTCTGTCACCCAGTAAATGCTGATTACTCAATTCCTGAGACAATGGGAAGGCTCCCTGAAGGCTCCCTGAGCCCCTTCCTCCTTGCAGAGAAAACACCTGGTCAGTTTGGGAATCAAAAATGGTTTCTGGTCGGTCTTCCTGTGCTGATCTATGTACGTGCTTGGTTGGTACACTTATGAACATTAAACATATATCTAAGACCTCAAAATTCCTATCACAGGATTCAAACATTCATCCTAATTTGCTTGCACGGAATTTGCTCATTCACTTTTCAACACATTTCCCTGTCACTTTCTTTAAAAGCCCTTAAAAGTGGGCTTGTTGTCCTATGGCAGTTCATCCGCTTTAATTGCACAAAAAGTATGTGCTTGAATTCCTTCCACAAAAAAATTGACAGTCTGGAGGTTCCCATAGTTAAAACACCCACACACTGAATCTAGCAAAGGGTTCCGTCTACAGTGTCAAACAAGTAGGAAAGCTGTCGTCTCACCAGCAGGAGTGCCATGCAGCGTGTATGGCCCTGGCACTGAAATTTGTGGGTGCCTGGTGCCTTCATGGGGAATGTTGTGGGTGCTCGCGTACCCAGCGCCCCAGGGAGTTGGCACCTATGCTCACCAGAGAAGAGTTCTCTCCCTTCAGTTCACAAAAAGGGTCACCATCAAAGAGATGAGAAAGACTGCTCAGATGAGGAGTCGCCTCACCAGGAGAGAATGTTCCCTTCCTGTTCCTGAAAGGTTCCTATCAGCGGTAATGATAAATTATCCAGCACCGTATTGCAGAAAGATATCTGTGAGATAAGGGAAGGCAGGATAATGGTCCTGAGAGAGAACTTTAAGGCCTCACTGACACAGTCCTCAATGTGAGCTCAGAGAGGTTTCACTGCCTGAGGGATGTTAGCAATATTTGCCCCTCATTTACACAATTGTATATGAAATTGTAGTCCACAATGCTGTCCTCCTCATGTCCTCCTCAGGTACTGAATATTCTTCTAGAATTTATTCAGTCAAACATGGTGTAAAACAAAAAATTCAGGTTTAAAACAAAAGCAAAAGCCAGGCATCTTCAGGAATAGAGGAACACAGGGATATGCCTTTTACTCAGACTATTGGTCCATCTAGTTTTGCGCTGTCTGCATTGACTGGCATTTGCTCTCCATTGTTTCAGGCAGGGAGCATTCCCAGCCCTACCTGGAGATGCTGAGCATTGAACCTGGGACCTTCTGCATGCAAAGCATATCGTCTAATACTGTGCTATAGGCATTTCTGAACTTGGGAGGTATAAGTTTTCTACTGTATTAAAAGGTTTGGGCCCAGTGCAGTGGAACCAGTCATGCTGCCCTAAGGTGTTAGGAGGTCGCAAGAGAGTGAGCATGTGAGAGTGTCTATGCGTGTGTCAATTGAAGAGAGGCAGATTTATATTTTTTGTTTACTTTGATATTTATATTTTGTTTATTCAATTTTGACATCCTGTTTAGTCATACTTCATATGTTTGTAAATTTGTTTTAGATAGATAACTCCAACATCTCATGCCACCGGTGAGTCGGAATATGCTGCAGCTATACTATTCTGCGGGTGGCACTGTGGGTAAAACCTCAGTGCCTAGGACTTGCTGATCGTATGGTCGGCGGTTCGAATCCCCGCGGCGGGGTGAGCTCCCGTCTTTCGGTCCCAGCTCCTGCCCACCTAGCAGTTCGAAAGCACCCCTAAGTGCAAGTAGATAAATAGGTACCGCTTTATAGCGGGAAGGTAAACGGCGTTTCTGTGTGCTGCGCTGGGGCTGGCTTGCCAGAGCAGCTTCGTCACGCTGGCCACGTGACCCAGAAGTGTCTGCGGACAGCGCTGGCTCCCGGCCTCTTAAGTGAGATGGGTGCACAACCCTAGAGTCGGACACGACTGGCCCGGACGGGCAGGGGTACCTTTACCTTTACCTTTACACTATTCTGCCACCAGATGGCAGCAGAGTTGGTAGAAACAGGCTACAGTTAGACGAGTTTACCACACTATGCTTGCAGTGGGCAGAAAGAGGCTGCAGTTATACTTTTTTGTCACCAGGTGACAGAAAAGTACTATTTAAAGACTTTACTGACTAGGTTTTAATACACAACAGAGAAAGAGGCGAACTGCAATTCCCAGAGACCCCAGCCAACAGGGATAAAGGCAAAGGATACTGGGAGCTATAGTAAGGGTACCAGACATCCCCGTTTCCCGGGGACAGTCCCCGGATTTACAAATCAGTCCTCTGACAAATCCTATCATTCCTATTGAAGTTGAAAAGTGTCCCTGGAAGCATTGGAAAAAATCTGGTAACCTTAAGCTATAGTCTATATTATATTAGCAACTCTTTAACTCTTAGTCTAATAGAGTTCATTTTATTCTGTTTTATTCTGAGGGAAGTGTGCCTGTGTTGGAAGGGCGAGGCAGGGGGAATCCCCCAAACAGACAAGCAGACATCCTAACCCTTTCTGAATTTAAGAGGCAATGAACAATTTAAGTTCAGCATGTACATATAGCACAGCCCTGCAAGGTAGCATCACCATCTATCCTGTAATAATCTGCTGAGAGGGGCCAGTGCTAGGAAAGGGAAAAGAGCAGCAGGAGTGTAGGCATGTCCCAATGGCTGTCATGTCCATAGCAATCTCACCCAGAAAAGCCAATCCAGACTTAGCTCCCAGAATGCACTGCTACACTGAGCACCACACACATGACCTATTAGTAACCAAAACACATGCTGCATAGCTCCCCACACCCCATAAGCAACTGTACTTAGCAGCAACTTGTGGCATCTCAACCACAGGTGGATCATCACTGCCCCAACACACAAAAATGCCTACAGCCCCATCACACACCAATGATACCATGGAACCAGAGAGCACAGTGCAAAAAACTGCTCCTTATTGACATGAAAGAAACAATTAAGCAACATACCAAAGGAGAAAAGGAGTTCATAGTAGCAAAGATTTCTGCAATCCTCGCTCCCCACCAACCCCCAGTGGGCACCCCATAGATCAGTGGTCCAAACATGACAAGGAACAGTCAAACCTCAAGGGCTTGGCAGGCAGGTGGGGCTGCATGAGCAAAGACAGCTGGGGGCAGAAATGCAAGCCAGATCAGACCTGCTGCTGGTGCAAAGACCAAGTGCACCAGTGGCACCTTGCAAGAAGACTGCATAGCCAGGGAGATCCACACAGGCAGACATGCCAGCCAGGCCACTGTGATCACCAGCCACTTGCGCCAGCTTATAGAGAAGCAGGGAGAGTTCACCTGCTCCATCTGTGAGGGAGAACCCACATTTCTTACCACATGCAGGATCTGATTGCTCCAGCCCAAGGAGGCAGCAAAGAGTCTCTCAGTGCCTGTGGACGTGGTGCCACAGCACTGAGTGTGCAAACCTGCACCACCAGATCTCCATTACCCACCTGGAGTGTGGTGAAGCAACTGCCACCTCTGGCCACATGCACCAACCAGCCTCCTACACTCCACAGTTGCCACAAAGCAACAAGACCTCAGCGACAGCTCTGGCTGCAGGACATACACATGTGGACAGCTGGACAGTGACCTCCACAACCAAGACACCCACATTCTTCACTACAAGTGCATGATACACTAGCACCAGAGTTTCCGCCATAAGGCTCCCACCACCACCAATCCCCTTCTCCTCCTTGCCAACACTACCTGCCAAGGACTCAGTCTGTGTCTCTAACAGGGTAGCAGCATCACTCACCCTGTCATCCTCAGCAACTAGGCTGGGTCGACCACCAAAATTGCTAGGGGTGGAAACTCCCTTCCCCCAAGACTTTCACACACACTGGAGGTGGCAGCTCCTCCTGATTCTCTTCCATTATTCCAAGGCCCAGCTTTGAAGGTGGCCTTGGGGCACCAGTTGGGGGTGTGCTGCAGGTTGGAGTTGTGGCACTTCAGTATCCTATGGAGGGGTACCTGTGATATGGTGGAGATGGCACTGAGAGAGGCAGCTGTTGGGAGGGTAAGCACCAAATCTATGGTGGCTGCTGATCTGCAGAGGAGCAGCATGCCTGTATGCACAGAGAAGAGAGCAGGACTGTCAACACCATGGACAGCTCACAAGCTCATTGTCCTGGACCAGTGTCCCACATGCCCTTGGAGGACCTGCCCAAAGTGCTGGATGGAATTGTCATAAACAAGGGGAGCACACCCACCTGCAAGGCTCAAAGATTAATGGGAGAGAAGCAGCAGCCAGCCACCACAGCAATGGCACAGCTGTTCCCCACAGGACTGGGCTCCTTTGGGAGGATGTGCAAGATACAAATTAAATAAAGGTATAAGTATAAATAAATCTCTGCAACCTTAACCCCGTGACTGCACAAAGACAGCATTCCTCCAAGTTTCCCAGATTTCCTGTCCCAGATGCTATCCAAGTGGTGGCTGCAGTGAGTCTCCTTCCCCCTGCTCCTGCCAAAGCCCAGCAGCTCAGGTGGACAGGCAGGAAGGCAGCCTCAGCTAACCCAGCTGCCCCATCCTCTTCTAATGAATATATTGTTCTGTAGCATGAACTTGCTTCCACAGGCAAGACCTTCTCATGAGGTTTAATCTAGGAAAGGTGAAACTGAAATGTTTTTTATTACTCTTTAAAGCAGAAGTAGCTGACCTGTGACCCTCCAGATGTTGTTGAGAGTCCCAAATCCTGTCTGCTTCAGGCAGCCAGCATGGCCATTCCAGCAATCAGGAACTCTGGGAGTTGTAGACCAACAACATCTGAAGATCCTCAGCATAGCTAGCCATGCTTTAAGGTGTCCCCCAACATTGTCATTTGAAGCAGCTTTTCTTTATAGATCACGCAGAGATGTAGAAAAAGCACAACCCTGAGAGCAGCATGTGATATTCCTGGCTGCATTTTGCAATGCCTTGTCTGTTGAGGCCATAAAAAGACCAATTTAATTCTCTTGGAGCCAGAAATGATTGTCATCATCATAATCATTTATTGAATTATATATACAACATTCAGTGGCAAACAATTCCACAGGTGAATTGATTAGTGTGTGATGAAATTTCCCGTGTCTTCTGAACCTGCTATAGATTGTGTTGGATGTCCCACATTTAAATATTACCAGTGTGTTAATCATTTATTTCTGCAGTATCTATGAGTTGAGAAGCATCCCCCCTCCATTCAGTCTGGAACCCACCCACCCCAATTTAAGGGGGGGGTCACATCTTGGTCACATCTACTTGGCCTTCCTCATGGAAACCTGATTAGCAAATGGTTTTCTAAGTGAGAATTCACCACAGACTTATGGAAATAGCACTTTTATTAACATACAAAGGTACAAAGCAGTGGGATTCAGCCCCAACACAAACCTGAACTGGAAGGGAGCCCCAGAGCCCATTCTAATGGCAGAATAAATATGTGAGGGGAAAAGATTACTTCCCCTCCCAACACAACCTTCCCCACACACCCCCAACCCCCATCCCAGCCTGTGGTTCAGCTGTACACCTTCCAAATCATGACTTACTGTGGGGAGCGGGGGCTTCCAGAGGCACAACTGATTCCCAGCACTCCACTTTTGAGAAACTATCCACTGCTCTTCCCCCCATCCACTTCTGGATCCTGGATGGTGGGACCCATTCCCACATCTCTGCAATTTGGATTCTGGATTAACAGTACAGGCTCTGCACAGTGAAGTGTGCCTTTGGCTGAGGAACTCCATTCACGGGGAAGGAAATCTCCCATAGGTGCAGGTTCCCTCCTTCTGGGGAAATATCTGAGGCCCATGGTCAGCTCAATGACATTACGAACAGATGCTAGGACCCCAGCCAAACTTAGAAAGAAAGCAACCAGCAAGTGCCTCTGGAGAAATATTCCAAAGTACCTGCATATGGCAGCCACATTAAGAAGCACTGAACAATCTTTGCATAGTCATCTGTCCAGTTTGCATAGTCTTTGCATAGTCATCTGTCCAATCCAATGGCAGTATTTTAATTTTGAAGAGAAAGAAGAGAATAAGCCCAAAGTTTCTTCTGTGTATCTCTAGCAGAATCCTTCTTTTCTCCCCACTATTTTTTTAGCAGCTATGAAGCACAAAAGATTACATGTTCAGTGATGGCCTTCATTAGAAGTGGGCATTCAGTACTGCATACAGAGATTTCTCCCACACATATATATAACACATATATAATGATTTTAGGGACCAGCCCATTGTCTGTCACCAGAGCAGACAGCAGCCAAATGGTTCATTTGAACAGCAACATTGGGCTTTCTTTCAACTCCTCCACCCTAAACAAGGTGGCCATTCAGAGGGTTAGCTAACATGAGCAAAGAAGACCAGAGCTCATTTATCAGTAATTTGACAGCCCAGCATGTGAACATATTTTGTTTAAAAAATAATGCAGAACCCAGAATATCATAGTTACTTTCTTGCCCTTTTCTCAGAAGCAAAGGAAAAGTATTTTCTGTTGAAGACTTATGTCAAATATAATGCAGTTTCTGGAAGTTCTACATTGTTATTAAATAAGAAAACGGCATTCCTGATACCTACAAATATAGCAGGACAGTGTGGTACAATGACTGATCCAATAGGATATATTTCTGCAAACTACATATCACCCCTTTATTCCATTTGCTCTGGTTTATGTAAATGGCAAAAAGGACGATAACTAGAAACACAGAATTCAGCAATCAAAATAAATATTTTCCAGTTACCTGGGCAACGAAGAAGAGATTACAGATAGTCATACTTCCCCTAATTTTCACTAAAGGATGCCCAGCTGAATTGACTTTTTCGATGTGGCAACACTAAATCGAATGACAGATCTTTCTGTTCTTTCTCAGAATCTACAGGTTGGTACCCGAGTATATTTAAGGCACCCTTGCAAACCTCTTGCACTTGCTTGACTTTCTGAAATGAAAGAACAGTCCTCCATGCCTGGGAGACATTGACTGCATCTCGGGAAGTGATTTGGAAGGCCTCCCTCTTCCTACTTGGCCCTTGTCCATGGGTGATATTATAGATCCAGTTTTCAAGTTTGCTGGTCAGCTGAAGACCTGAAAATTTATACATTGCTGTAATTTCCACTAAAGGATCTCGTACAAGATCTTCAAACCGGATCATCAAGTAACGATCTTTCAGAAAACTTGGAGGTTTCAGGGTTGCTGTTTCATAAATCTGAACGTGGCTTCTACAGATCTCCTGCAGGACTTTGTACTGGCCATCTTCCACTTTTGTGCCATTCATGCTCAAGACAATCCCATTGTCACGGGCAAGAGCTTTTGCTGATTGCTCCCGGGATTTCACAACAGCTCTGGGGTCACGGACGAGGTGGATGACTTTGAGGTTCAGGGAGGGGTCAGTGAGGAGAGGATAAAGCACCTTGAGGTCAAAGATCCGGACTTCCTTCAGGACAATGTGGCTATAGCTCTTGCAGGCCTCTTCCACTTTGCTGAAGGGGGACTTCCCACAGACAGCCTTGCAGGCACTTTCGCTGGTGATATCAGTGCGGTGGAACAATTCACAAACAGGATCTGTGCACAGGGCACGACTCACTGCCCACTGGAAAAGATCTGACACATTTCTCTTCCATGGCAGGTAGGCATCGAAGACCGACATGTCACACTTGAAGACTGACCGGATGAGGTCCCGCACTGCCATGTGCAAGACCTTGGCACTGTTTTGGTACATGGTTACCCACACGTGCCAGGCTGGCTCCATCAAGTAGAAGACATCAGGGTGTTGGCTGAAGAGCTGCCCGACGAAAGAAGACCCTGACCTCCAGGAGGAGAGGATGAGAATGTGCACCTGGGGTGGTTTCTCTTCAGACTGAGACATAAAGCCACCATGCTGAACACACAAAAACAGTAGAAATCCTGTCTGAATCACAAGGAAGATTGCAACTGTAGTGCTGGATATTCGGATCCTCACCATTCTGGCTGAAGCAGAGCACAACTGGAGGAAAAAGAGAGGGGGAGCTGTTCAGTTTTCAGTAGGATGACGATGACACACAAGGACCTTGCATGCAACCAAGTAACAGCCTGGGTTGCCATACATATTGTATTGATAACGCCCGGAAACGACTAACCAGTTCAGATATGCATGTCAGTTAGAGCCATGAAAAACAGCAGGCTGGAGGATGAGACAATAGTGATGCTCAGAGAGTACAAAAGAGTTTGGAACAAACACACTGCTGTTCGGGTGGGGGGAAAACAGGGCAATGGAGGCAGTCTTTATTCCACATTGATTGTATTCTGCTGTGTGTGGAAGGACAGAATGCAAGACCCAAAGCTCAATTTAGCATTCTGAAAATCTCAAGTTATCTTTTGAAAACAGTTAGATGTGTCTTGTCTTCTAATCTGCAGGGGAAAGTGTGCAGGGACTAGTGGACTGCAGCAGCTCCCATCAGCCCCAGCCAGCATAGGCAAGGTGAAAGACTTGTAGTTCAAAACATCTGGAAGGCACCACCAGATTGGCAAAGGTTGGTCTCCATAGAGGTTCACCAGTTTACTAACAGGGGTCTTTCTCAGCCTAATTTTGGAGGTCAGCCTCGTCTCCTTTAGCTTTGAAGTAGTTATACTAAATGAGTAAAAAGGCAAAGGTAAAGGGACCCCTGACCATTAGGTCCAGTCGCAGACGACTCTGGAGTTGCGGAGCTCATCTCGCTTTACTGGCCGAGGGAGCCGGTGTACAGCATAACTAAGCCATTTCTGGCAAAACCAGAGCAGCGCATGGAAACGCCGGAGCGGTTCCTATTTATCTACTTGCACTACGTGCTTTTGAACTGCTAGGTTGGCAGGAGCAGGGACCGAGCAACGGGAGGTCACCCCATCACGGGGATTCGAACCGCGACCTTCTGATCGGCAAGTAAATGTAAAGGTAAAGGGACCCCTGACCATTAGATACAGAGATGGACAAATCTGTTTTTTAAGTATTTATTCGTTGTCCGTAGCTCTATCCCACCTTTATTCCAAGGAACTCAAGGCAGAGTATAAGGTACAGTTCTAGTTCATTTACACAATCTGTGCAGAAAATGCAAGTAACCATCACTCCCCCCCCCCTAAAAACAAACTCAAGTAAAGCATAACTTCTCCCGTGACATATGACCCACTCAGAGTCAACTTCCAAGCAGAGCTTGTGCAAAAAGATACCAACTGCAACCAGTGCCAGGAGGAGGAAGAGAGCCCGGAGCTGTGCCAAAGTGAGCCATCCACCGCCAAGCAGCGAGGCAGGCAGTTGCAGGAGGAAGCCCAGAGCGATGCACGTTTCTCCCGACCCGAGAGCTTAAGGGCGGCTGCTTGGGATGCGCCAGGGCTTCAGCCAGCGTCCCCCAAGAGGACGCTGCTTGGATAAGGGCGCACTCTGCACGCGCTCCAAGGCAGTCGCGGCTTCTTTCCTTCTCTGAACAAAATAAAAAAATTCCTTCCAGTAGCACCTTAAAGACCAACTAAGTTAGTTCTTGGTATGAGCTTTCGTGTGCATGCACACTTCTTCAGATACACTGAAACAGAAGTCTCCAGACCCTTCTATATAGTGAGAAGGTGGGGAGGGGTATTACTCAGAAGGGTGGTGGGATTGGGTGATTGGCAGATAGCTGTGATGCAGTCGTTAAGAGTCGTCAACAGGCTCATCACAGCTATCTGCCAATCACCCATTCCCACCACCCTTCTGAGTAATACCCCTCCCCACCTTCTCTCTATATAGAAGGGTCTGGTGACTTCTGTTTCAGTGTATCTGAAGAAGTGTGCATGCACACGAAAGCTCATACCAAGAACTAACTTAGTTGGTCTTTAAGGTGCTACTGGAAGGAATTTTTTTATTTTGTTTTGACTATGGCAGACCAACACGGCTACCTATCTGTAACTTTCCTTCTCTGAGTTGCGCCTCCAAGTCCGCCGGCGCACAGACCTCGAAGCCCTCGACGCCGCGCGGGCCTGACTCTCCGGTCCCGCACGAGATGAGTGGAGGTGGAGGAGAGCGAGGGCGGGCGGGCGGGGGGAGATGACCAAGCAGAGGGAATCTGCTGCTGCCCCCGGGAGAACCCGGTGGGGGAGGCAGAACCCCCAGCTGCCGTCCTGGGCCGGAGCCCCCGCGGCTGCCCCGTTTCGGCTCCTCACCTCGGCCAAGACTCACGAGCGCTTTCCTCAGAGACGTGGGGAATTTGGAAAACAGGGGGCAGGCGGGGCCTGGGGGCTGAGACCTCGCCGGGTCGCTCCAGGCGCCGCCGCCGCTGCTCCGCAGACAGACAATGAGCCGCTTTCAGACGTGGCCGCCGCCGCCGCCTCCGCCGCGTCCCGGAGCGGCCGCCGGAGGGAGGCGCCAAGGAGGGGCCGGTCCAGGGCGGGAGGCCGAGCAGCAGCCCCCTCTGCGGGAGGTGGGCTCTGCGCCCAGGCCAGCCCCCTGCAAGGTGGTGCGCGCCGTCCAGGCTCCGCCATCCTCCATCTCCCCCATCAGCCGAGAGCTCCAAGGACGACGGGGGCGCTGCTTCTCGCTTACTACGCGTGGCCGGCCTTTCGGCCCCCCAATGCTTGGTGAGGGGATGCCACACCGGGAGGAGCGGGAGGAACCCGACGGCGCTGCCAACACGCGGGGAGGCGGACTCCGCGTCGGTGCGCTCCCGACAAGGCTGCTCGACTCGGGATGCTGACCCGCCTTTCTCGCGCACGCTGCCGCTCAGGCGCCCGCCCCGCGGCTTTAAGGGCAAGAAGGAGCCGCGTAGACCAGGCCCGCTGCTTCGTGCAGCCTGCGGCCGTAGCCCCCGCCCTGTAGTGGACTAGGCTGCTTCTAGACCTCCTAAGGGCCTCATGCAGGCGAAGGCCTTAGGACGCTGGGCCAGCGCTTTGGCGCCTGATTTGCAGTCGGTGAAAGGACGGGGGCGAGGCAGCAATGCAAAGTGCAGCCTGCCGCCTCTCCCCCCGCAATGTAAACGAGGCAGCTGTAGTTGCCCATCACTCTCTTCCTGCCCCCCACTGCTTATTTATAAAAGTATATAAAATACTTTCTCGCAGGGGTGCCAACTTGAATAAAATAAGGGGGGGAGGTAAGCCCCGCCCCACATACACACAATTGAACGGCAGTGCCCTTCAACTTGGGGGAGGGGGGACGCCGGTCATTTTTTTTTACATTCTATGCAGTCCTGAGCAGCTTTTTGGCTGCAACCAATAAGAGCAGAGACTGACTTTTTCTCATAAACTGCCATAAAACATTAACAGCAAAATGGACTAAAGGCAAAGGGGAAATGCTAAACTATAGCACAGTCTAAGGATGTGGCATCACACATGGTTTTGTATGCAAAGGATCGGACCCCAGCCTCTCTACCATAGGGTTGGGAAAGATTCCAGTTGATAATACCAAGCTACATGGATCAGACTCAATATAAAGCAGCTGCCTATGGCTCCTAGAAAACACCACTGGCCACAATCAGAACCTGCCTCTTAGGCTTACATGGCTGGCTTTACAGAAGACCCAATTCTGCTCTATGGTGGAGTGCTGGCTGATTCCAGTAATGCACAGTTCTAGCCTAATTGAGCCTACATTACATTTTAAGGCTGTTTTACAAACACTGCCTGCTCCTCCTCTAATTTTTTCATTCTAGTGGCAAATGACTTTGTTGCAGAAGACTTTTGGAGAACTCAGTCTTGCTCACTACTTTGTAACATTTTAGTCGATTCTAATTTATTATGCTTCCCTTGCCTACTGGAACATTTTTTTTACAATTTCCACAGTTGCCTCCTTTGCACTATTTAGCTATGTATAGGAATCTTCTGGGGGATAAGAAACTGAAAACACCTCACCAGGATACACCATTTTATGTCCAAGCGCAAGGTTCCAGGATGTCATTTTGACACCCAGGGAAGACAGTTTTGCTAAAACAAAACAAAAAAAACCTAAACAAAATCCAGGCTTTTAAAATCTTCTGTTAATTACTTTCATGATTTGCATTTGTTTTATGTCTGCTAAATGCTTTTAATTTGTGGTGTTTCACTGTTTATTTTACATTTGTTTTAACATTAACTTTTTTTGTAAACCACCCTAGGAACATGCTGGAGAGTGAGAACTAAACTGTACAAACAGGCATGCTTGCTCTACTGTGGGAGGTGGGCAGGCTTCTTCCCAGCCTTGTCCTCTCAGACTGAACAGACCAGCTAATGCTGCCTTCTTGGAAATGCAATTTTATTGCTGCCTTTTCATACGGCTGTGTTTGTTTCTATGTTAAAATCCCTATGTAGGATTACAACAACAGGGGATTAACCATTGCAGAATTTTGAGAAACTAAAAAGTAAAGTACGAGACTGGCTTCATTATTATCAGATAATGGAGGCTTACAAACTGGACAAGAAAATTGGATTCCAGGTGGAAAAATCGAAATTAGAAACAGAATTGTTAGAACCCAAAACTAAGGTTTTGTCAAAGATGTATAACTTGCTGCTGAAATGGAACACTAAGGATGAAACGGTGAAGTCTGTTATGATTAAGTGGGCACAGGATCTTGGACATAACATTTTGTTTGCTGACTGGGAACAGTTATGGACCACCGGTTTGAAATTTACGGCATGTAATGCCTTAAGAGAGAATATTATGAAAATAATTTATAGGTGGTACATGACCCCAGTCAAGCTTGCAAAAATTTATCATTTGCCCGATAACAAGTGTTGGAAATGTAAAGGGACTGAAGGTACATTCTTTCACCTTTGGTGGACATGCCCAAGGATCAAGGCCTTCTGGGAAATGATTTATAATGAATTGAAAAAGGTACTTAAGTACACCTTCTTGAAAAAACCAGAGGCCTTTCTCCTGGGCATGCTTGGCCAATTGGTATCAAAGAAGGACAGAACTTTTTTTATGTACGCAACAACTGCAGCAAGAATTCTTATCGCAAAATATTGGAAGACACAAGATTTACCCACTCTGGAGGAATGGCAGATGAAGCTGATCGATTACATGGGATTGGCAGAAATGACCGGTAGAATCCGAGACCAGGGAAAAGAGTCGGCGGAAGAGGATTGGAGGAAATTTAAAGACTATTTACAGAAATACTGCAAAATTAATGAATGTTAGAATGATGTTGGACTGAAATTAAATGGTTACCAGCTGTAATGTAAAAGTTGAACAATAAGCTAAAATAAGTTATATTAAGTTATAATAAGGATTTGCTGAATTAAGAATCTGAATTGGAATACAAAAGGGGGAGGTGAGAGGAGGTCCGGGATATAAGGTAATGGAAATAAGAAATGGGAACTATACTTGTTTTGTTTTGTTTGTTTTAATTGTGTATTTTTGCTTTTTTGTCTGTTGCTTTTTCTTTTTGTAATAAATTGGAAAATTTTAATAAATATCTTTAAAACAACAACAACAACAACAACAAGGGATTAACCAAACCTGCAAGCCTGAAATTCAGTGCAGAAATAACAAAACATAATCCTTTATAAAAGTATTAAAGAGAATGAATTTACTTAAAACAGTGTATCTCATTATCAACTGAAGCTCCTTCAGCCACTATCTGGGTGTGTGCAGATAGTGTTTCATATACAACTGAAGACAAAATGCAAGGCAGCAAATTGGGTTCCCAATATGCTGCTCACATAGCACCTCAAGTGGAAATACTTGGCTCAGAGAGAACTGAAATACAGAGTTCTTTTCACTCTTGCAATAAGCCTTGACCACAAACACAAAGGTGCCTCCTCATCTTCAATGTGCAAAGCTGCTGAAGAAAAAAGTGGAAGCATGGGATATTTATTCATCCTGTTGGGAGTTTTAGGTAATTTTAGGAGCATGTTCAGGACTGGTGCTCTTTATATGACAATCCAGGGGGAACTGGTGTCACTGGTACTGTGCTTAGCACTTGATTCTGGAAAAGGAAGATTTTTATTCTTTCAAAAATCCAAAGAAAGATCAGCAGGATGGCAACATACTGAATCCAGGCAAACTTAATCATCTCCCAGAAACCTGGCTGATATGTAGCAAGAGTCAAGGAAAATTCGATTTTCAAGTGTCTTCACACAAGTTCAGAATACACACCTCAAACACATATGACCAGCAAAGTGAGAGATTAGATCTGCATCTAGAAGAAAGGTGGTTGAGAACACTCAATAAACAATAGGAGACACAAGGAAAACTCCCATCCCTATGCAAGTACAAGTTACGAACATAAGATGAGCCTTCTGTAACAGGCCAACGGCTTATCTAGTCCAGCATCCTGTTCTCAAAGCTGCCAAGCAAATACGTGTGGGAAGCCTGCAAGCTAGACAGCAGTGCAACACGCTGCTCACTTGTGATTCCCAGCAATTGTATTCAGAGGCATAATGATTCTGAGAGTGGAGGTAGAACATAGTCATCAAGGCTAGTAGCCACTGATAGCCTTGCTCTCCATGAATCTGCCTAATCTTTTAAAGCCATCCAAATTGGGGCCCATCACTGCCTCCTGTGGGAGCGAGTTTAATGATGTGCTGCGTGAAGAAGTATTTTCTTTTATCGGCTGTGAATCTTCAAACATTCAGCTTCACTAGATGCCCATGAGTTCAGGAGAGAGGAAAAAAAACTTTCCTCTATCCACTTTCTCCATGCTTCGCATATGCTGCAAGCTTTCCTCAGTGGAGCTGCTCCATCCTCTCGATCATTTTCCCAAATCTATACTATTATTTTTGAGGTGAGTTTGTCAGTTCTTATTTTGTCTATTAAATCTACCTCTCATCAATGCCATCTGCCTCAGTACCTAAGACTTAGTTCACACCCTAGAATCTCTCCTATTATCTTCCTCTACGAAGATATAAATAATTTATTCAACTTCTCCACCATCTCATACTCTTTTGACATACATTTGACTCCTTTGTCATGCTGGCATACTCCTGCCCCTCAGGGTACCTTTCCTGATCTGTGATATACACTCCAGTTGAGCTTCTGATATAGTGCTTTTAAACAACTCCCAAACATTTTGGAGTAATTTGACCCTCTTGACTTTGCCTATCAGCTTTCTTTTTACCAATACTTACATTTTAGGGACGTTTCCTTTTTTGAAGTCAAAAGTGACTGTGTGTTGGACTTTCCTGGCAATTGACTAATAGCACTATGGTCACTGTGGGACGCAGGTGGCGCTGTGGGTTAAAGCCTCAGCACCTAGGGCTTGCGATCGAAAGGTCGGCGGTTCGAATCCCTGCGGCGGGGTGCGCTCTCGCTGCTCGGTCCCAGCGCCTGCCAACCTAGCAGTTCGAAAGCACCTCCAGGTGCAAGTAGATAAATAGGGACCGCTTACCAGCGGGAAGGTAAACGGCGTTTCCGTGTGCGGCTCTGGCTCGCCAGAGCAGCGATGTCACGCTGGCCACGTGACCCGGAAGTGTCTCCGGACAGCGCTGGCCCCTGGCCTCTTAAGTGAGATGGGCGCACAACCCCAGAGTCTGTCAAGACTGGCCCGTACGGGCAGGGGTACCTTTACCTTTTTACTATGGTCACTGTTCCCAATCTGCTCAACAACACTTACATCTTGCACAAGGGTGCTGGGCACCATCAGATCCCAGGTCACTGTCCCCTCTGGTTGATTCCATGACAAACTGTTTAGGGCACAGTCATTTAAGGTATCTGGAAATTTTATCTCTTTGTCAAGACAGGAATACATATGTAGCCAGTCTATGTGATGGTAGTTGAAGTCAACCACAGCTACAACATTTCCTATTTTGGATGCTTTCTTGATTTCATTCCTCTACTCAAGATAATCTTCTTTCAATCAACCACCTTTGGTGGTCTACAGTGACACCACCTTGCCTCCAGGCAAGTTTCATGGAATTCTTCATCAGGCATTCTTCTCTAGTGGTCCAACCCAGCAGCTACATTCTCCACATTCAGATTGTAGCACACTACCTACCAAGTGCCACGATTGCCAAGCACAGCTCAAAACAGCTTCCACCACTTTCATGCCAGACTGAGACCAAGCGGGCCAAACTACAACCACCTGGCAGCCAAAGGATATAGGATCAGTTCCACTGGGTAGTGGATGGTTGTCTGGACCACAAACGGTGCATCAGGTGCTCTTCCAACAACCCAGATAGGGCCGGGACCAGACAAAATTGTTGTGACTGCAAAGGAAACAACAAAGACCTTGTAGGCATTTGGTCATAATTCTGAAGTAGCTGTTTAAAAAACAAGTATCAGTTAACCTAGATAGGACTGTGCATAATGCAAACTCACCATTCCTCTCCTGATATGCTGCAACAATGTTCACAAGATCATAGTCCTGGGCAAAAGGGCTTGTACCATTGATCACAGATACCTGTCACAGTGAAAACACTTTGTATTAAAAAACAAGAACAGACATGTTGGGGCAGGCAACACAATATAAGTCTCAGGCAAGAGATAAGAGTTATGCAGACCAGAAGGGCCCATGCCTGCTTCAGCCCTAACAATACCCCTTCCTATTCAGGTTAGACATGCTCCAGCTAGAATGGGTGGTGGTCAAAGAGATCACTAGACTTTCTGAAGTCTCTTTAGCCTTTTATGAGATTGTTGCTTGGCAATACCACAGTACAGGTGAATTGTTGTGACATAGGTGAACGCTAGGGACGCGGGTGGCGCTATGGGTTAAACCACAGAGCCTAGGACTTGCTGATCAGAAGGTTGGCGGTTCGAATCCCCGTGACGGGGTGAGCTCCCATTGCTCAGTCCCTGCTCCTGCCAACCTAGCAGTTCGAAAGCACGTCAAAGTGCAAGTAGATAAATAGGTACCGCTCCGGCGGGAAGGTAAACGGTGTTTCCGTGCGCTGCTCTGGTTTGCCAGAAGCGGCTTAATCAAGCTGGCCACATGACCCGGAAGCTGTACGCCGGCTCCCTCGGCCAATAAAGCGAGATGAGTGTCGCAACCCCAGAGTCTGTCATGACTGAACCTAATGGTCAGGGGTCCCTTTACCTTTACCTAGGTGAACGCTATGTGAAATTAGTATCTCCTCTGCTGTATAACCTGAATATCAAACAGTGCACATTTCACTGGCATGATCACACTTTGCAATTAGTGCATGACTCCAGCAGCATCAGTTGCAGTGGAAAAGACATAACAAAGGGCAACAAAACTGCTTGAAAGGACTGAAATGTAAAAGGCCACTCACATTATATCTGCTGTCCAGCCCAGTATGGCTAAGCGGCTGCCTCTGGTGAAGCTTCAGGTCTCCGCTCACAAAGACCTTTGACCCTGGCAAAGGGGAAGAGGCCTGCCAAAAGGCCATGCTTTGCATCACGAATGTAGACATTCTCTGAAATGGGAGCATAGAGGGGGAGAGAGAAAAGGAAAGGTTTATGGCTCAGCCTTAATCATTCTACAAGTGATACAAACACAACAATCAGAATACCAAAGCTTCCTATTTGGTAGGCAGAGCATTGGGCTGGATGAATGTAAAACAAATGATCAAAACAATCAAATATAGAAAAGGAGGGAATACAACTTTTTAACTGGTGGACTGCATTATGTATTGCATTATGACTGCACCTAAAAAAAATATATTTATAGCATGAACTAAACCAAGCAATAAAGCACACATGTAGTGTCCCAAGCAAGTCCTTCCATGAAATCGCATCTCTTCCCTGAAGCGTGTGGCCCAAAGTCCTCTTCCCCTGCTGCTGAGAGTCACCAGTGTGTCAGCTGCAGGTGTACATGACCCTTTCTTGGCACATGCAGCATCCCCGCCCCCACAATAGCCAGCATAAAACTTCTTTCAAGCTTAATTGCAGTTTGTGTGCATGTGTCACAGCTGGGGAAGGGAGGCTTAACTCCTCCCAACCATGACCTCCCCTCACCAAAAAACCTGCATAGAAAGCTGTTCTACTAGCTGAGCATGGGATACTGAGTAAATGAAACAGCAGCCGCCATCACCACAGCAAGTAAGAGGATTAGGCTGCCTGTCCTCAAACACTGAGTGGCACCTAGAAAGCTATGGCTTGTGGCACTCACCTGCAACTGATAGGTAAATGTCAGAATGAGCTGGATCCCAACTATTTGCTCTGTAGCTTGAAGTGGAAGCTCCAGGTGAAAATTTAACAGGTCCATCATTCCATCTTGATTTGAGTCTTCCTCTCTAGCCTAGCAAGCATAACAGGAACTTTTATTAAAGCAAACTTCTTAGCAATAATTTCAATTACATGTCAGCTACACAGATGCGACGCCAGGTAAAGAGGAAACACGCACCCCAATACAGATGCTAGTTTCAATATAGGCCAAGGTGCCTGCACCACAGCACCATTGCAATGGCAGAATACAGCCACCTACAAGATCATGCAAAGCTGATGATAAGCCCAGGCCAGATGGGAAATGTAGGCCCCATTTCAATAATCTTTACCAAAGGTTTCCCCTTTGCCTTTGCTAGGGAACTTGGAGTAGGCCCCCACCTGCCCAGTCCCTCTGTTCTGGCCTGGCCACAAAAGGCTCAGGTTCAAATTGGTCTCTGAGGCAGCCTTCAAGTCATCCAGTTTAATGCTGGTTGTTCAGAGTAAGTTTAGGATTTGGGGGCCTCCATAATCATGTCAGATTTGCTGAAATCAGTGACCTAGAAGCCAAAGACCCATGGAGCAAACTGACTCTCCAGATGTTACAGGACTCTCATCAAGAAGTGATGCCAGCAACATCTGGAAAGTCACTGATTTCCCATCAAAATCTATGGCCTAATTAACCAGTGGCATGACAGCCATGAGCCCATTTGCTCTCAGGTACCGTACTTCCTCCCACTACTTCATTAGCAAGTCTCCTGCTGTAGGCAGACAAAGCAGAGCACAGACACTTTTTTGCCTCACACCAACAGCCAAACAGATTCATTTTAAAGGACTATGTTGTGGCAGCAACCATCTCCATCTTGGCTCACCCAGCGCAGTCATCCTAGGTGGTGACTGCCCTAGGAAAAGCAGTTGAACCCCACTTGAAGCCTCGATTACCCACTTCCATGATTTTGCAATACACTCTGTGGATAAAATCACTCATCTATTCAACTTGCGAGCCACAGCTTTGACCACAGGGCCAGTCTGATGTGTCAGAAATTCAATCATCTCCAACTTCAATCAGTGTCACTTTGTTTCATCCTCTGATATGGGAAACGTGCACTCTGATTCAAACAGGAGAGAACTGGCACCAATGAACTGGCTACCAGCAGCAAATTGGGCCAAAGTTTACCCTGGCTACTGAAAACCAGTTGGGTTAGGAAGAGGTTAGGGGTCTTTATTGGCTGAGAAAACTGCGTTCTCATCTAGACAGTACAGGAGTAGCACAGCCTTGAGTCTGCCATTATCACTTCCTAACTTAGGAGATATGGGAGCAGGTGATGTTCTCCCAAACGCACCTGGAAACTAGGAGAAAGGGCAGCCAGGAGGTGTTTCTAGGAAAAGGCTACTGTCGACCAGCAACCTCCACTCAGCCTTTCATCGTAGAGAGAATATACTGTACTGGGAGCTGGGCGGGGGTTCCAGCTGGGCAAAGAGTCACTCTTTTGTGGCTATAGTTGCTGTCAACTCCGAGCCCGCAGAGAGCCTGAGCTCAACAGTCATCATCGTCAACGCTGCTCGTGCCCGGCTCCTATTTACCGGCGGATCTAAAGGGCTACTGGAGGGAGGGAACCCGTCCGCGGCCGATGCCCTGAGAGTCGCCCCCACTGGCCGCCCCAGCAAGAGGCACTTTGCATGCGCTCAGAAGCGCCTACCGAGACGAGCGGGACGCGCAGGCGGTCGCCTAGGAGGCGGTTGCAGGCGGGAAAGGAGCTCCAGCCCACGAAGTCGCCGCCCTCCATCAGCCCCACCAGCAGCACCTCGTGCCGGAAGCGGACGCTCGGCTGCTCCGCGTAGCTGCTCCGCTTCAGCCAGAAGCCTGGAAGGGAAGAAGCAGCAGCGCCGGTCAGAGGGAAGGAGAGAACAGGACAGGGAAGGGACGCCCTGGTGCCCCTCCGCTACCCACCGTGGCTCCGGTAGGCCACCAGCAGCGGCGGCACGTATGTGAGCACGCCCAGAAGCAGCAGCCCGAGCGCCGTCAGCGAGCACAGCGCGACCCGGTGCCGCCGCCCGCCGCTCTCGGAGACCACCTCTAGCCAGGCCATGGCAGGCGACAGCCCGTCACCCGGGCAACGGCCGCGAGCCGCGCGCCACTGCGGGTCAGGCGCTGTCAACCAATCAGCGCGTGAAGGGCGCGAAGATGTACGCGCGGAGGGCCGGGCCTCGCGACGTGACCACCGCGCCGTCCCGCTCCGCCCCACCTTCTGGAAGTCCTGGCTCCCGAGTGGTTGCCGGGAAACGGTGAGCCGGAAGTCCCGCCCGCCGTGCCGTAGTGGTGGCTGCTGCTGCTCGTCGTCGTTGTTGTTGTTGTTGTGACGGTGGCACTACGGGCCCGACGGACCGAGAGGAAGACCGACAGGACGGCCCCTCCCTTCCTTCCCCCGCCCGCCCGCACCGGCGCCATGAAGTGGATGTTCAAGGAGGACCACGCGCTGGGTGAGGGGCCAGGAGGAGGGAGGCCGCCGCCGCCGCCTTCTCCAGGGATGAGGCCTGGCCTGGTCCCCGGCCTCGGGGGGAGGGGCGTCTCTCTCGCCACACGCGCAGCGCCGCGGGTCGGGGGGTGGGAAGGGCGGGGAGGGGGGCGCGGGCTCTGCCTCCGGCCGGAGTCTCTCTCGGCCCCTCCTGACGCGCCTCCCTCGTTTGTCTCCGCAGAGCACCGCTGCGTGGAGTCCGCCAAGATCCGGGCCAAGTACCCTGACCGCGTCCCGGTAAGTCTCTCGCGGCCGCTACTTCGCCTTTCGGGGAGGAGGCCGGAAGGTCCGCGCGGGGTGGGGTTTCGGTGGGCTGGGCCTCTTCAGCATCGGTGTAGGTTGGCTCCCCTTCGAAATCCGCCCTGCTGAAACGAAGCAACAAACAGCCTGTTTGGCCCGAGCATCTTTCCCTTTTTCTGTCCGCCCAGTGCCTCGCCCGGTTGCTAGGAATCTTTGATTTAGGCCTGTAAAGCGGATGGAGGGAGCGAGGGAAGACATTCCCCTGGATCTTCCATTCCCGGGATGAGCCGGGGTATTCAGTCATAAGAGCAAACAAGCAAACGGGTTCCCCTTTATGTGGATGTGTACAGAAATTCAGATATTCTGAGATTTAGTTGTACCAAAAAGGGGGAACTATAATCCTCCCAAAGACCATATGGTAGTGTTGTGTGATTATCTTAAGGATAACTTATCACAAAAAGGCAAGGGAAATAATAAATTGTTAACAGCTGCTAGACTAAAATGCTAGAATTGGAAAAATATCATTTACTTTTCCATAGATTCTTGGCTACTCAAATAACAATTTGCACACTGCCCAAACAGATGCTCCAATAGGAAGCCCAGGACAAGGATATGGGAGCCATAGTCCTCTTCCCACTTGTGATTCACCATATCTTTTAATCAAAGGCCTAAGGCCTGTGCTCCTGGTGATACACATAACCACTGTGGCTAGTAGCTATTGATAGCTATATTCATCATCAATTTGTCGAAATTCCATTTAAAGCCAACCAAGTTGGTTACCATCATAGAACTGCAGAGTTGGAAAGGACACCAAGGGTCATCTAATCAAACTTCCAGTGATGTAGGAATCTTAACTAAAGCATCTATGACAGATGGCCATCCAACCTCTGCTTAAAAACCTCAAATGAAGGAGAATCCGCCACAACATATCGTGGGAGCAAAGTCTATCGCCAAACTATGGATTATGTGCAGAAGTACTTTTTTTTTGTCTGTCCTATATCTTCTAGCATTTAGCTTCATCGGATTACCCCTACAGGGTTCCAATATTGAGAGAGTGGGAAACAATGGAAGTTCCAAACACCTCATAGAACACATGGCTGTGATCTAGCCTTAATGCAATCAAGGATTATGTGACACTGGCTGTATCAGAGCCCTCCAGAAAAGGATATGGATGGGGCAGCCACTGATTGAAGTTTGGGAAAAGGCCCTTGTGGCTTAACCTTGAGTGCCAAAGTCCTCACTCCCTTTGCATTTCAGAGAACTGAGAAGAGGTTGTGACATGCTGTGGCTGGTCTTCTCTATCATTTTTTCTGCTGAGCCTCTCCAACTGTCATTGTGTATATTGTCCTGGTGTTAATGTTCTGATGTATCCTGTCCCCCTCCATTTTATCCCTCTCCATTGTCCTTTGGGCAGGTGATTGTTGAAAAGGTCTCAGGCTCTCAGATTGTGGACATTGACAAGCGGAAGTACCTGGTTCCATCTGACATAACTGTGGCTCAGTTTATGTGGATCATCCGGAAGAGGATTCAACTGCCATCTGAGAAGGCAATATTCCTCTTTGTAGACAAGACTGTCCCGCAATCCAGGTGAGGATCTTCCTTCTTCAAGGACAACAGCTGCGGTTTTATCATGGAAAACAAAGCTGATGACCAGCTGTCTAAAATGGCATGGTCCTCCAGGGCATTTTGGCTTGTGTCCTGAAATAGCTGTTTCCAGTCTTTGCAGTTGTATGTTCAATGTGAAATTGGCTTCTTCACACCAAGGGAAAGGAAGTGGTTTGCAGCCTCAGCTGAGATGATCTAGGGCAGGGGTGATTAACATGTGGTCCTTCATATATTGCTAAATTGCAATTCTTATCACCCCTCACTCTTAGTCATGGTGGCTTGGGCTGAAAGGAGTTGTAATCCAGCAATATCTGGATGGCTAGATATTTTCCATCTCTGATTTTGGAGTATGAATGACTATTCATTCCTCAGAGGAATCATGGGTGGGGAGAGTGCTGTTGCATCCAGGTCCAGCTTTCGAGCTTCCCATAGGCACTTGGATGCTAGGCTAGATGGGCTTTTGGCCTGATCCAGAATCAGAGTTGAAATGGACAATGAGGGTCATTAGTCCAATCCCCTGAAGTGCAGGAATATTTTGCCCATAACCCTGAGATTGAGAGTCTCATGCCCTATTGACTGAGACAGCTCTTATATTCATATAATTGTTTGTAAGCTGTCCGGTTCCTGGCGAGCTATGCTTGTATCATACACTCATAGCCAAGCAGTGAGAGATTGCCCAGGCATCTCCTGAATATTCTGCTTCCATTAAGAGAGGTGGGGAACTCTTGGTCCAAAGACTGGATCCATCCATCCTTAGGACCTCTGCATCCAAGCCTTGGTGTCCTTTCCTCATCCTAGCCTTGCCCTTCCTGTGCACTGGGATACCCCCACCCCATTCAAGAAACACATTCTCACTGCAATTAGGCTTTCAGAAAGCTTTATATTTAATAGAAGTCTGCTGCCACCACTCCACAGCCTGTGTGGGGATAAAATCTTCATGGAATGTGCAGCTTGTCAGGGAAGGAGTTAACCTTTTCTGCTCCTTCTCCTTTCTGGTAACTAGGGTTGAAATAAAAGCTTAAATCTTTATTTCTAGCTAAGTGCTACAGGTGGAGGGAGGAGGGCAAGGTGGTTCTCCCCGCTTTTGCCTTGGCTGCACCTTCCGCTGGCTAAGAGGGGATGTAGAAATATGCTCCCCAGTTTTAAAAAAACGAGTAGTCTTTAACCCTTTTACTTAGTTATCATAAGGGCAAGAATTTCTTTTGTTGTGGGTTTTAGCAGCAGTTTTCCTCCAGTGGCCCATGGCTGCAGCTTATACCTGGCTGGCTGCTGGGGCCAGCTGAGAGTGTATGGTTTTCTTATTCATGGATATACCTCCTGCCTTTCTTCTGTTCTGGAACCTGAGGCATCATACAGGTGGGCTCTCATATATTTATTTTCCTATGGGGGTGCTACTGTAGTCTAACTATGTTAGGCTATGTATAGCTGAGTTTTGTTGAGTTGTGGTGTTCTAATCTTCCTCCTCAACTCTCCACGAAGTGTCTGGTTATAGAATTAAAACATGATTTGGTGCATTTTCCTCAGACAAGATACTTTTTCTAAACCATTTCTGCTCCTTTTCCTGTTTTGCTCCAGCCCCACCCCAGCAATCCATAACTTTTGCTTACTGCAGCCAATGTCTGTTCAGAGACAGAACTAGTGTTAATTACAGTCATGAAGGAAAGGAAATTACTATGCTAATTTAGAATACACAAATGTTCCTAATTTCAGAGCAGCATGAATAGCAGAGCTCAAGTTGTGTACACAGGAATATGCAAGATCACTCAGGTGGACACAGTGCTTGCTATAGAAAAATCTGTAATGCTTGTAACTGATTTGGGGAGTAGAAATGTTTACTCTTTTTCTTTAATATCTCTGCCATTTTTTCCTTCAAAGTTTCCCTTACTCACATGAAATAAAGCTGAGGAATACATCTTCCCCAAACCCTAGTATTAAGTCAGAAGTTAACCCCTTATGCCAAATTCATGATGTGAGAGGATCAGTATTTTATGGTTTTAAACAATTCAATCCTATGCCTGCCTACTCAGAAGTAAGCCCACTAGAATTCTGTAGGCATAACTTCCAAGATTGCAGCCCAAGTATAGATCTAATGTGCTTATGTTCATTTATTTTTGCCAGGCTTTTTTTTTTAACCTTCATATTTTTATTAGATTACAGATTGAATTTCTCAAGAGGTAGATAACATTTTAATCTTTTGTCATGAATTTCAGTCTTTGTAAAATGTTGCAGCTTAACAGGAATTTATATTGAGCTTAATACCAGAACAGTCTCTAAGCAGTTTACAAAAATACAGCAAATTATTTACACACACACACAATATAAACACTAGAAGATAAAATACCAGATGAAACAATAAAATCCTGGGCAACCAAAAGCACAGGATGAGAGAGAGATGTGTTCTGTAGCCTTCCACACTCTGCCTCCAGCCATCTCTCCCATAACCTCCTGAACCAGAGTGCTATCCCTTCCCCTCTCTTGCTAAGGGATATTCTGATAACATTCTGCTACCAGAAATTCTAGAGGCTGCAAGTGGTTATAGTAATCATTACAGACACACATGGGACAAGTAGAAAAGGTCCTGTTTAAAGAATTGCCTGGGCTTCCATTCAGTTCGCATTCCCTCTTAGTTGCTATGTAGACTCCTTTGATACCCTAGCAAGTTCCTCACTGTCTTCTTATCTTCTTACCTTCAGCCTGACAATGGGACAGCTTTACGAGAAGGAGAAGGACGAGGATGGCTTCCTGTATGTGGCCTATAGTGGAGAAAACACCTTTGGCATCTGATTGCTTCTCCTTCCCTCTTGTGTCTTGTAAATAGCCTCTTGTTTGTGATCATGACCCCGGGGCACATCCTGCATCTGTCACTGGGTTGATTTAATATATGGATAGATTTTTGTTAGCCTGGTAATTTATGAAAGTTTTATTTCCCCATTGCACATTGTACTCATAGCTGTAAATTCCATAGTCTCTCTCCTCTGGGACACATATACTGACATTATTTAAATACTGAAGCAAGGTAGTTGAGGGATTAAAGTGAGGGGGGGAGGGGGATTTTGAAATGAAGGTTTGACTAATTATTAATTATTACAGTTTCATAGTAAGGGCGCTTCTAGATTGTTACAAACAGTCTCAAGATGCTAATATGTTGATTTTGGCTAGTGTCTTCCTCTTGATGAATTTTGCTAGAGGAAACTGATTAAAATTCCTCTCACAAATATGTTTCAGTTCTATGTTACTTCAGCCTCACTTTCTAACACACAGTCTTATGAGGTCAAGCTTTACAAGGGGTGATCCTGCGTCTGTCCTATGGCATAAGCTGTGAGCACTGAAGCAGCTGCTTTTACAGATCTAGGCATTTCTCAGACTGTGAGAAGACCTCCAATAAGTTGCTTCACACTCTTCCTCTTTAGGAGCCAAATAAGTTTCCTTGAGCTTTTGGTGAGTGACTTTGAAGAGTGATCGGACAGGACTTTCCTTTGTAGGATTATTTAATATCTGGAGACGGGTCCCTGCATTCCTTTCTTTAACAAGGGGGGGTAGGTTTTCAGTGAATAAGCAGGATGGGCATGAGGAAGTTTCACAAGCCCTGTGACAGGCTGCATCTACAATGATGGCTGGCCCCATAATCCTATGCAGTAATGTGTTGGCACTCATGAGAAAATCAGGCCACTCTTTAAATCTTTGAGTGAGCTGGCCTCCTTCCCCCTCCTGCAGCAGCAATGGACTTCCTCTCCCTGGTGTTCATCCCCTGGTGCCTTTGTTGCACAGGTCTATCAGTTACACTCACCTCTATGAGCCATACTGTAATCCATTGCTATCACAGGATACATTTTCAATAATGCATTCATCCTCACAATCCAGTTTAGACAGTTGCTGACCTCAAAATTATTTAAAAGCTGATAAAGCTAAATGGAATTGTTTACTGTACAAAGTAGCCTAGCTTGCTTTAGTAGAACAACTCCTAAATGGCTTGTTTTAACAGCACTAGGCTCTTGAGCCAGAGAAAACAAAACATGGTACCCTCCGGATTGTTGCACTACTACATGGTCAGTGGTAAAGAATGACTGGATTGGTCCAGCAACATCTCAGGGCACATTGATGACCCCTGCTCTAAGCATTTATGTTTGAGCTCCAACCAGTTCAAATAACCAGCATGCAACAGTCACTTTCAATCTGTCCTGTACAGTAAGACTGCAATCTATGCTAGGGTTACGTTCCAGGAATCACACCTAAAGCCAAAAATCCCATACAATCAAAACACATTGAGTGCAACAGTGGGTGGGATTGCCAAAGTGTGTTTTTTTAATTGCAAAGTGCACAAAGCTGAATGCACACAAGTTAAATGCATAAGTTGCAGGCTTACTGTACTCAATAAGTTTCTAAAACTTCTGTCAACAAAGCCTAAATAATAACTTCTTAAAATGGGTATACAATTAAAATTATTCCTAACGAGTACCAGAACTGCAAATCACATCGAGGTCTAACATTACACAATTGGAGATCCCACTTTTTGTCTATTACAGTTAATTAACAGAGCTGTTTGCAATCTCAGCCTGACTTGATAACCTCAGTCACACCCAAGTTACATAAAGACAAAAACAGAAAAGACCATGCAGCGACAATTAAGTAACAGGGTTCATGGGCTGCTACCTTGCTTTAGTATGCCCTTTTGTTAAAATGCAAAGGATGGGGGTGGCTAAATATGTAACAGTCTTGGTGGTTTAAAAAGAAGTTTCAAGAATATATTTCAAGTTTCAATCATTGCAGCTCTATGCCTGTCAGTCACAGGAGGGACAGTAGCATCCCACCCCCTAGGTGAGGCAGTCTTGCCTCTGAGCCAGGTGTCACAGTACAACTTCCTCCTCTCACGTGAAGTGCAGGTAATCACGACTGTTCCTCACCCAGCAGCCCAAAGCTTGGCTGCGCAGTGCTTTCCAGGCTTCTTGGTAATTGGCAGCGGCTTCCTTATACTCCCAGTAAGTCTTTAATTTCTTCTCTCTGAGGAGAAACAAACAGTCCTGGAATGGGTCACTGTCCTGCCTTGCTCCCCACTCCCAGCTCTTTGTAAACAAAGGATATCATCACCATTCAGGCGATGCTTAGCCCAACAAATAGCAAACATTCAACAACCACACAAAAACTTCATGGCCAAGGGCTGCAATAAAACGTTTTGGTGTAGAAATGGTCACAAGCAGCTCGACCTATGTTTGCCTTGCAAGGGAGAGGCCCAGAGGAGGCCATATGAACACCCACAAAGTGGGACACTCAGCAGCAGGAGCCAGCTTGTGCACATACCACCTACTTGGCAAGTTGCTGAAGGTGGAGGGTAGCAGGATAAAAGGAAACTTGGTGTTTTTGTAGGGACTGGAGTGGGCTGTTGACAGCTTTGGCTGCGTTTTGTGGGAGGGGATATCTGTGGACATCTGAAAGGCTGTGAGGCAGGCTGAGGCCAGAACAAAAGCTTTGCACTCAGCCAGTGTTTATTACGTAACCATTATTTATTTTTAAAGCCATGCAGCTGCTGCCCACCATAGAGTATCAAAACACCAACTGTATCCAGCACACCAACTTAGCTATGTCCAGCCCTGCTCTTGCCAGCAACTTTGCTGAAGAAGGGCAGGTTTTGCTCCTCTCTGGGCACTCTGTGGCTGAACAAGAAGGGAAGTTAAGCACCCAAGGTGAACAGGGCAGAGGCCCACTGTCTTCAGCAGCTCCTGCCCCATCAAAGTGTGCAGGAAGAAGACCAAGCTACCTGAATATAGAAATACTGCCCCCTCCTGCCCACAGGGAGGGACAACCGTGTCAAATCAGAACCAGCTGCCTGGGCACCAGTCTCTGCCTCAAGGGTACAGAGAGACAGGAAACAGGCAAAGTGCAAACAAAACCCCAGGAAATTGCAAAACTAAGCAAAGCCCAAAATATGTTTGAGGAAGGAGAAGTTATGCAAGCAGCATGGGGGCCAGCATACCTCTTGGTACACACAGCACATCTAGGCAGCCTGCAGAAGCAGGTGCTGGCAGGAGTGTGTTAGAACAGGGAAGATGAGAGCCTGGCCCTGGAAGTGTCTGCACGCAACCTCAATACAGCCAAAGCAAACATAGCATTAATGCAAAGATCGTAAGACACCGCAGGGGAAAGCCATTCAGTACAGGGAGATGCAGCTAAACAGAAAGTGGGTAGCATACAGGAGGGAAAGCTTGGGAAAGAACAATGATACAGTGTTTTCTATTAAAAAGAAAGGATACCATCCCCATAGAACTGAGTTTCAAAACTGGCTCACAGCCTTGCTGCAGGCAGCCTAAAGGGATGGAGCAGTACAAGGCGAGAGAGAAAGAGCTAAACAAACTCAGCAGTCCTGCAAATGCCAGCTGCTTTGGACTTTAGCTCTGTCCACTGGCTCACTTTTCCCATTGGTCAATTTACCTTTCAAAGGAAAAAGTTGCCAGCCCCATGGTGGTACAGGGAGAACATGGGGCCCTCCTGCTGTCGGAGAAGTGGAGCATGCAGCAGTTAAAAGACAGTGGGAAATTCCTCACCTGAGAGTTTTTGGCAGTTTTTCCTGTGGAATGCTGGCCGCCAGCTTCAGGAATGCATGAAAGAGTTCCACCTTGCAGATTTGAGACCTATCGGCAACAGAAGACCAAATTCTGATCATAAGTCTCATTGCAAAAGGAGACAAGGGTGCCAGCTTGTTGGTTGAAGCGCTGCTTTGTCAAGCTTCTGTCCCCAAAGGCCACTGCAAAAAAGCTTCTTGCAAGACCTCTGCTTTTTCAGAAATTGATACCTGCAGGTTGACAGGGATTCGTAACACTTAATGCCCAAAGGAGACTGGTGCAATTGGCAATCTATGAGGGAATCTGCCATCATAAGGCTTTTTTCCTTGTGTGAGTGTGTTTTAAGAAGAGGCTCAAGTTCTTATGATAGTTATATTAAAAAAACCTTTTAAAAATAGAGGCATGCTGCCTAAGGATTGAAAAATTTAAGGAACTAAAACTGCCAGGATTTATCAGTTGAATCAGCACAGCATCCCGCCTCCCCAAAATCAGATGACTGGGAAAGGTACACAAATAGCATCATGATGATGATGAGTACATTTATATTCCAAGGAGTTCAATATGGTGTACATCAGGGGTTCCCAAACTGGTCCATTGGCCTCCAGTGGTTCCATAGCTTCATTCTGGTGGGTCTGTGGATTTGTGGTTGATGATGGGAGATGGCACACCAGAATGGGCTTTTTCTGTGGTGGCTCTCTGCTTGTGGAATGCTCTCCCCAGGGAGGCTCACCTGGTGCCTTTGTTACATATCTTTGTTACATGTCTTTAGGCCCCATGCAAAACCAGCCCTCTTCTTCCAGGCCTGTTTAATTAAACCATCCATGGCCTTTTAAAGTTTGTTTGTTACTAAGTTATGTATTTTTTTGTTTTTATGTTGTAAAGTACTCTGTGTTGGTACATCATCATCACCATAGTCTCCCAAGTCTTAGTCCAAGGCTGTGCCCACTACAACACACTGGGTCGTATTTCCCACTTGCTTCTCAACAATGTTTATGTCTAAAATACAGGAGTTGTAGCTATCCTGCATCATAAGACTCCCATTTCTGACTATGCTTTCTCATGTGGGGCTGCCAAAACTGAACATGGTATTGATTCTTGATTCTTTTACATGTCATTATTAATATAATTAGTTGTGACTTATTTTTCATCTACTACCGAAAAAGTATCTAAGCAACTTAAGGAAAGAGTAAAAGCCAAAAAGAAAAATTATAAAACAATTCCAATAATCCACAAACATTTTCCAAAACATTCAACATGCCATTTTCCAAAACATTCCACTCTGTCCACAATCTGTAGAGTTTGAAACAAAAACAACATCTTTGGCAATACATTCATCTTTATAGCTGCAATTCGACCCAGCAAGGAAAGTTTCAATCTTGACCAAATTTCTTAATCCTTTTTAATTTCTGACCAACATTTTTCATAATTATCTTTAAATAAATTCAAATTTTTAGCAGTCAAATTAACCCCTAGGTACTTCACTTTTTTAACCACATTTAACTCTGTCTCATTCTGAAACCTTTCTGCTTCCAAAGATGTCAGATATTTTACCAAAACCTTAGTTTTTTGCTTATTCAATTTGAATCCCGCCACCCGACCAAACTCATATATCAGTTCCAAAACTCTTTTCGTACTAGATTCTGGCTCCTGTAATGTTATTACCAAGTCATCTGCAAAAGCTTTCAATTTATACTGTTTCACTCCGACCTGTATTCCTTGCACCAACCGGTCCTCCCTAATCATGTTCAAAAGCACCTCTAGGACTGAAATAAATAACAGAGGGGATAAGGGGCAACCTTGTCGTGTTCCTTTTTCAATTTTAAACTCTTCTGTCACCACATTGTTAACTATCAATTTAGCTTTTTGCTCTGAGTAAATTGCCTCTATTCCATTTTCAAACCCCCGTCCCACTCCCATCCCTTCCAAGTTTTTCTTCATAAACCTCCAAGAAATGCTGTCAAAGGCCTTCTCCGCATCAATAAAAATTAACACTGCTTTTGTGTTAATATTAGTTTGCAAAAGTTCCAAAATGTCTATAATGTTCCTAGTATTATCGAACAAATGTCTACCTGGAAGAAAGCCTGCCTGATCTTTATGAATTACTTCATTTAGCACTTTTTTAAATCTACTTGCCAAAATATCCGCAAAGATTTTATTATCCACATTTAGGAGTGAGATGGGACGGTAGTTCTTAAGTTGAGTCTTTTCAGATTCCACTTTAGGTATCAATGTGATGAAAGCTTCTTTCCACGATTCTGGTGCCTTCTTCCCCTCCATGATCTGGTTACAGACCTCCATTAGTGGTTGTGTCAAAAAATCTTTCAATGTCTTGTAATACTTGGAGGTAAGACCATCAGGTCCTGGAGATTTGCCTAGTTGTATATTCTGAATGGCACCCTCAATTTCTTGTTGCGTTATTTTATCATTTAGGATTGTTCTCTTTTCCTGGGATAATTTTGGTAGTCCATTAATTTTTAGGAAATGGTCTATCTCAGTCTCTTCCTGCGGCCCTTGCATATAAAGTTGTTTGAAATATCTCTGGAAGCACTTTCTAATTTCCTCTGGTTTCTGGATATTCCTCCCTTCAATCTCTAAATTGATAACCGTGTTCAATTTTTGTCTCTTTTTCAACTGCCATGCAAGCAGTTTCCCACACTTATTCGCTGATTCAAATGATCTTTGTTTCATCTGTTTAATTTTCCACTCAACTTCTTGATTTATCAATTTAGCGTATTGTGCTTGGTAAAATTTAATTTCTCTCAGAACCTCCTGTGATTTAGGTTTTGATCTCAATTTTTTTCTCACCATCTCTTATCTTGTCTATAATCTTATCCTTTTTTTCATTCCAAAGTCTTTTCTTTATTGTGTTCTGTTGTATCAAAAACCCTCTCATAACTGCTTTACTTGCGTCCCAGATTATTCTTTTTTCCACCGTAGTATTCAAATTTATTTCAAAATAGTCTTTTAAAGTTTTTTGGGCCTTCTTGACAATCTCTTGATCTCTTAATAGGGTGTCATTCATTTTCCATCTGAAGGAACCGGTTGGAATAAGTCTCATTTCCACTTTCATAGCATTATGGTCGGAGCAGGTTTTTGGGCAGATTTCCACTTTTCTAGTCTTAGGTGCCAGTCCTCTAGTTATCCATATTTGGTCAATTCTTGTCCATGACAGGTGGGCTTCAGAAAAGAAAGTTCCTTCTCTGCCTAAGGGGTTCTTTGTCCTCCATATATCAATCAAATCCATATTGTCAGTTAGTTCAAAGAAAGTTTTAGGTAGTCTGCCGTCATTTGTTAAATTTTGATTTTGTGACTTATCCATATTTGTAGAGACCACTCCATTCATATCTCCCATCATAATGATGTTGGTATAGTCCAGATAGTCCAGAATTGTCTCATGCAGTTTCCTGTAAAATTCTGATTTCCCCTCATTCGGTGCATAAATTCCTAATATTAAAAACTTTTCTCCTTGGACCTGTATTTCAATTGCCAAAATTCTTCCTTGCTCGTCTTTAAATAAAAGTTTTGGTGACAGGCTCTCCTTTGCATAAATCACCACTCCTCTTTTCTTAACTTTGTCCGATGAAATAAATTCTTGGCCTAGTCTTTTATTAATTAACACTTTTCTATGAAGCCTAGTCACATGTGTTTCCTGCAAGCAAATAATGTCCAATTGTTCTTTTTTCAATATATGAAAAATTCTTCTTTTTTCTGGGGAATTTCCGCCATTTATATTCCAACTAAGAAGCTGCAGAGACATCCTGGATCAGTCTGTTAGTCCTGTGGTGGCGTCTCTTTCTTTTGGTCCTCTGGTCCCGAGGGTGTAGGTGCAGGTGTAGGTATAGGTGGAGGTGGTGGCCAAGATCCTGTTGTTCCTTTCTGTAGGTCCTCTTCGTGGTCGTTCAAAAACTTTTGTTGATCCTCTGCTGTTTTGATTTTAACTTTCTTTCCTTTGAAGTTGAAGGATAGTCCTTGAGGGAACTCCCACCTAAAGGGAATTGAGTTGCTTCTCAGTAGTCTTGTTAATTCTATATAAGTATCTCTAAGGTCCAAAAGTTGTTTCGGGATGTCTTTGTAAATTTCTGCCTTGATGCCTTGAATAACAAGTGATTTTCCAAAATGAAGGCCTAGTATTTTATCTCTCTCTTGCTTAGATCTCAAGATGATCAGACAGTCTCTGGATCTGTCCTTCCTCACCCCTCTTCGCAATCTAAAAGCAGTTACAATTTTAAAGTCCTTATCTTCTTCTATACCCCAGAACTTTGTAATTTCTGATGTCAAATAACCAATCAGATCTTCCTGTTCAAGTTCTGGGACAGCTCTCAACCTAAGATTATTTTCCCTATTCTTCAGTTCCGTCATAGCCAGGTAGGCCTGCTGTTCCTTGATCTGTTTGTGCAAGGGCTTTACCTCCACTTTTAATGCGTCAACTTTCTGATTGGCTGCCTCTGCTTTCTGATTGGCTTCCTCAGCCAATTTACGGTTTTCCACAGTTGCTTCCTGAATATTCCCAATTGCTTGTGTGTGTTGAGCAACTTGATCAGTCAGTTTGCTAATAGTGGCTGTTGCTTGGTCAATTTTGGACGAATGCACATCCGCCTTTTTATTTAAAATTGCCAGTTGTTCCAAAATTTGATTTAAAACTGTTTCAGATTCTCCAGATGCCATATCCTTTGGTGCAGTTTGCGCAACTACCTCTTCTTGTACTAGAACAGCTGGGACAGAAGATTTTTATTGACAGAAGATATTTATTGTCTGGACAAAATATAAAGACTTACTAGAAAGTAAGACCCCGAGATGGCTATCACCAATGGAGGCTAAGGCCCGGAAAAGACTCAATATGGAGGCCTGCTGGCCGAAATATTGGGAAATAATAGAAAAAATTGGAGACAAATGGAGGTTGCAGAGCATGGAGAAATTAAAGAATAAGGTGCAAGATTGGTTACACTACGCTCAAATTCAAGAGGTTTTTATATTGGATAAAAAGATAGGATTCCAGGTGGAGAAGTCGAAATTAGAGACAGAACTGTTGGAACCAAAGACTAAGGTACTTTCGAGAATGTATAACTTGCTGCTTAAATGGAACACACAGGATGAGACTGTTAAATCAGCCATGATAAAATGGGCTCAGGATATTGGGTATAACATTATGTTTGAGGACTGGGAAAGGTTATGGACCACCGGAATAAAATTCACGGCATGTAATGCCTTGAAGGAGAATATTATGAAAATGATATATAGGTGGTACATGACCCCAGTCAAGCTTGCAAAAATATGTCACCTGTCTGATAATAAATGTTGGAAATGTAGAGAGGCTGAGGGGACATTCTTTCACCTCTGGTGGACATGCCCAAAAGTGAGGGTCTTCTGGGAAATGATCTATAATGAACTAAAAAAGGTATTTAAATATTTAAATGTATGCGACAACAGCAGCAAGAATACTTATTGCGAAGTATTGGAAGACACAAGACTTGCCCACACTGGAAGAGTAGCAGACGCAATTGATGGATTATATGGAATTGGCTGAAATGACTGGCAGAATCCGAGACTTGGGAGAAGAAACAACGGAAGAGGACTGGAAGAAGTTTAAGGACTATTTACAAAAACAATATAAGTTGTATGAATGTTGAGTATCTGCACGATTTAGAAAATCTCAGTTCCAGCAAATAGATTTTGTAAAATAGAAAATTAAGTTATAAGTAAGAAAAGGTCGAAATTTAAGGCAACAATATGTTTAAATTTAAGGTATGAGTAAATGATAAAAATTATCTTAAATTTAGAAGTATAATATTTGGAAAGTACAAAATAAGGTATGAAACAAGGTAATAATTTGCTGATATTTTTAATATAAATAATGCAGGGTAAAGGAGATGTGAGGAAGTCCAGTTAGTTATATATAAAAAAATTGTACTGAATGGTTGGTTTTTTTCTTTTTCTTTTTTATTTTTTTATTTCCTTTTTTCTATATGGTTTTTTGGTGTATTTGTTCTGGCTTTTTTGTGTACTATTTTTTTGGTGAAGGGATCTTGTATGTATATTGTGTACTATGAAAATTTAATAAAATATTTTTTTAAAAAAAACCATGTGTATCTGAAGAAGTGTGCATGCACACGAAAGCTCATACCAAGAACTAACTTAGTTGGTCTTTAAGGTGCTACTGGAAGGAATTTTGTTATTTTTTATTTTTTCATTCAACAGGCAATCAACCAGCTTGTCACAATCCATCAAAAGCCTAGGAGAAGATGACTTAATTTTTAACCTGGTGTCAAAAGGATTTTAATGATGGTGCCAGGACAGACCTCCATAGATGGAGAAGCCCCCCCAAAAACCTTGCCCTTGTTGCCACCCACAGGTGAAGTCCAAAGGGTCTGGAAAGTTTGTATTGAGAAAGGAGTTCTGAAGGATATTGGGATCCTGAGCCATAAAGAACCTTCCAGGTTAAAACCAGCACTTTGAAATGTGCCGGCAGCCACTGCAGCTGTGCCAAGTCCGATGTTATATGATCAGCCTGCCTCAAGCCTGTCAACAAGCCTGTAATGAAATTACTCTGGCCCTTAGCAACACACATGCCCCTTTTCACTGGGGCCAAGATTTTCTTCTAGGTTGACTGTAGGCAACTCACCCCCTTGGGACAGATTGTATGTCGGGGATTATTTTTTGCTTCATGTATGTTAAGCGTGCCAACTCTGTTGCCTGTTTCCTACGTGCACACAGACCCGTGAGGAGCTCATGTGTCTTGCTTGGAATGCTACTGTCCCGAGTAGATTTGAAGAAAACACCGCCCTCACTCCCTCATTAATCATCACCATCTCTCAAGGTTATTTCACCACTCTCAGTATAGATCCTTGTAGGGCCAAAGTGCTACACTCCGACACCTCCCCTCACCCTGCAATGACAACTGTCCAACCTCTTCTCCTCAGAGGATCTTTGTCTCCTGGGAGGCTGTAAGCTGATCAGCTGCTGACTAAAAACTTTCCCTTGAGATGCCAAGCCTCCTTCCCCATTTCCTTAGAAGCAGCCCAGTAATAAATGGTCTCATTGTCTATGCAGCTGGTACTGTTACGAATACAGCTGCAACACTTCAGGCTCCTGCTCCACACCGTGGCAGAGATTTCTTTCCAGGGTGATTCCAACCAATTCAGGCCACCCTCCATGGTCATTTGCAGCTTATGTAAACTGTGTGTTTCAGGCATTATTTTTCATTTAATGTATGTTAAGTGTGTCAGTTCTGTTGCTTGATCCCAGCGTTTAGACACACACACACACACACACACACACACACACACACAGAGAATGCTTCACAGCCCACTTGGCCACAATGACTTTCAACAGCAGGAGGCATGTTGATGGCGTATAAGCTACTAGACAAGATGGCGACATGCCTCTGATTACCAGTCACTGGTGGGATCCTGAGTGGGAAAATGCTCTGTTTGTGCTTGGATCCTACTTGTAGGCTTCCCTTTATGGCATCTGGTTGGCCACTGTGAGAACAGGACACAGGGCTAGATGGGCCATCTTTGGCCTAATCCAGCTCTAGGGCTTTTGTTAGGTTCCTATGGCAAGACCAAGCAACTGACCTGAATCATTTATCACTAATGGTAAGGAAGTTAAAAACCGGACAAAACCAGTTCAGAAGAAGCAGGGTGGGGGTGGTACAGAATGAAGTCAATTGAAAGAGTCGGGCTCTTGTGGTTTGAGACTCACCTCTTCTCTGAAATTCAACAAGTCTGGCTCACTCAGTGCGCACGCAGAAATCATCCAAAGGACTGCATCTGCCTCTCTCTCTCACACACCCCACTACCTAGCTGTGGCTCCTGCCACCTGTGACACACACCTGGACTTTGGGCTTCCAATCACTTTCTTGGTTGACCCCTGCTTGAAGCCATGTGAAGTGACATCAAGTGGGTGCTCCGGAACAGCACTCCAGCTGATAGCTGGGAGGAAAGAGAGGAAGGAGGAGTCACTTGCCACAAAATATGCAAGGGAAACACTAAGTGACATCCTGTAAAGCCCCCAACTCAGATGGTCATTCTTTTGCAGGCAGCCCAACAGACGGTTGCCTTTGCTCCTACCACTGTTACCAGCTGTGGATCACCAGCTTTGCCTTTTGCTGCCCCAATGCTGGCAACCCTATCGCTAGGTAGTAACACAATGACATCTTTCCCCCTCCCTTAAAACCCCCAGCTCAGAACCCAACATCTCAACAAGTGCTTTGGCCATATCCCTGAGAAGAAGAAGGCTGCCCAGGTATGCGCTGACACCAAATGCGCGCACATTGGTTAGCTGCTGCCTCTCCTTTTCCTCCTTTCCCTTCCTCTTACCTGGTGATTTTATTCCTTCCAATGCAGCCAGCATTGCTTTCAATTATTACAAACAGCAATTTTATCAGTAATGTTTATTTGCTCTGCCGATAATATCTGTTTATCAATCAAGTCAGCAGAAATACCCAGGGAACTTCCAGAAGGAAATCTATTGCTCCCCACTCTACCCCCACCTCCAAGTTTCCTTCTCATACAATTTTAGAGTTGGAAGAGACCCCAAGGGTCATCTAGTCCAACCCCTGCAATGCAAGTTGGTCTCTTTGGTTAGATGGCAACGTTGGAATTGCCCTCAGACTTTTATGGCTCTGGTAATGCATACAAACAATAACAATTCCCACAGCAGGGTCTCCCTGCCACCACCTCCAAGCAAGGGGAGGGGAGCAGAAAGCCCAAGCACCCTCATAAACACCCCTGGAGACACCCACCTGCCCCGCAGGGCACCACCTTCCCTTGGCGCAGAGCATGGTTGGCTTGGACTGCTTCACGGCTGTGGATGAAGCCCAGCTGGGACTGCAGGATTTCCAGCTCCTGAACTCGGAAGCCATCCGGCAAACACAAAACAGGCAGACCCCTGGGGGAACAGAAGAGCACAACCACCGTTCAGCAACATGACACGCTCCAGTCTTTGGAATAAGGAAACAAGCATGATCCCCAGAAGTAACTGCAATGGGCTGCTCCACCCACCTGGCCAATACCCTCCCCATCCTCACAACTCGCTCACCTTGCAACAATGGCCCTCTGCAGGGCCTCCTGGCTGTAGGGACAACGGCCCACAACCATGGCTGAAAAGTAGATGGGCTGCTGGAGGAAATGCATCAGGAGGGCTCCCTGGCAGCCAAGGACATTCCAGCGCAACAGCTTATCGCTGCAAGACATGGAGGCTGTCTGGGCCCCACGGCCTGGCTTGATCCGTAGAAGCCCCACGGTGTGGTAGTCGCCACCTGGCCGCTGGGAATCCCCTGCCTCTCCTGGGACACACTTGGCCCCAGTTCTGTGGACATCCACCACTTTGGTTCCTACACGGTCCTCGGCAGGGAGCTCAGCACCACAGACTTTTTGTCTCTTGGGAAAATGGTCAGCTGCCGTCTCTTCAGACTCCCTTTCAGCTGCCAGAGGCCCACAGTCACTGATGCCCCTCTTAGCTGCCTTTGATGGCTTCAGGGGCTGGCAAGGCTGTGCTTCCACTTCCAAGACTGGGATAATTGAAGCATCCCCACCTAGAAGAAATGGGGGGTGGGCTCTTAGAAGACAAAGACAAGCAGGGGCTCTCTCCCACAGAGGAAAAATTCCCTGGAGCAGAGAACCCATCCTCATTTGGGGTGAGGCAACCAAAGCTGTACAGTCTTCCAAGTATGCTCTCCTCATAAATTTGTATAATGGCATCAAGATACTGGCCGTTTATTTACAATCCCTTTCCTAACAATGCATAGTATAGAATTCACCCTTTTTATAGCTTATCCACAGTGAGTTTCAGTTACCTTTATATCCAGCCCAGTGGCTCAGTGATAGGCTGGGCTATTTGGCAGCCAGGATCTTTCACAATTTCACTGCAGGAACTTTCCACCTCCACCAATGCAGCACAGCCACACCAGGCTACCACCCAGCTCCAAGGGAGGCCACCAAGGGCAGGGGAGAGATTCCCCCAACCAAAAGAGCTGTTCTGACATACTCACAAGGTGTGTGGCTGGAGAAAAAAATAAAGGTGATGTATGGTTTGAGAATCCACTTCCCTTCCTCTGTTCCTGGATGGAAGATGCTGGGCTCTTGGCACACAGCTGCCAGCCACAGCTGGTGAAGGAGGTACCTGGGGGCAAGAGGACAGCTCCTTTACAAGAGACATCACCAGCAATACCCCCTCTGGGGGCACCTGAATCTAATGTGATCCTCCCTGGGACTGCGGAGAAAAACTGCCACTTCATTTGCTTGTTTTAATTTGCATTTATGAGAGTGATGCAAGAACCTGATGTTAGAGGGCACTCCTTGGTAAGAGAGAAGCATTCCTGTGGGGAGGGTGTGTATGACTAACCTATCTTCTGATGAAAGCTTAAGTTAGGGGAAGACAACCTAGGCGGGGTGAGCTGCTACCCTAGAATGCAGGCTTATATTATTAGGTGGGTGAATGTTTGCTAGCATACTGTTGGATTCTGTCATTGGGATGTATCTGGAAGATGGTCCAATCAGCAGAGATGCTCTACTCTGGTTCTTGACAACTATCCCCAAGTTGCCAATCCCTCTATTTTGGAAGGGTGATTGAGATGGTGGTGGGAGCACACCTGCAGGCACTGTTGGATGAGATTAATTTGCCAGACAGAAACACTTTTTCATGTCCATTGAAAACTTATTTTCCCCCACAAGCTTTCCTCAATTAGTCCATTCTATTTCTGCAGCTTTTAATTTGGGTTGACTTTGTGTTCTTAACTTAACTTTGCTTTGTAATTTGTATTACATTTTATATTCTGTTTTTTGTATGCAGCTCAGGTATTCTTTGAACGTACAGCAGTTTACAAATTCTTAAAATAATTGATCAGCCAACTCAAGCAAGTCCTGTTCTTTTCTCAGATGCATTGCAGGTAGAAAAAGTGCAAAGTTTAGCTGGCTTAAAGGACCACAGAGCTGGAATAAGCAGGCCCCCAAAGAAGCTGCCCATTCCAGGGAATCTTCCAACCCCCGCCCCCAGTCCACCCTCAAGCTCATTGCTCACCTCTGGAAGCTCCTCTTGGCCACCACTTCGGCATGACTGTCATTGAGGATGTCTCCTGTAGAAGCACCACCACCAAAACCAACACAGTAAGCCCGACACGGTTCCTCTCCAGGAGGAAGCCAAGCACATAGCCACACCAGTGTGCAGCTGCCCTTGCTCCATTCCAAGGGGCTTGTGAGGAGGGGGGACTAGCTCAGTGGGCTCCAGCAGGTGGGAAGGGGGCTGCTTACCAGTCATCCTCATTTCTGACTGCCCAATGCATTTCGTTCCAGTTCCCATGGCAACAATCGCCTTTATTTCTGAGGGGGGAAATAATGGTAGTTGGAAGAGGGACAGACAACGTCCACAGCAGGGTAGAGAAAATTTTGGGTTGGGCTTCACCTATACAAAGCCAGGCTCAGGAGCAGCAAGGCTGAAGCAACAGCAGTTCTGCAGTTGCCTCTGCGGTGTCTTACCCTCATTTCACACACACACTTCTTAAGTCCCAATAGATGAAGGTCCCATGAAAGTTATTTCTTGTTATTCCTCAGGGTTGGAGGCACAATGGGAGAGCCTACCCCAGGCTCCCTGCGAAGGGAGTTCCAGAGCCTGGGTGCTGCCACTGAGTGCAATCCCCTTTAGGGGAGATACCAAATCACCCACAGCTCTTGTCTCTTTTCTTTATTCTAGAACCAAACACCCTGGCTTCACAGAATCACAGAGAGGCTCACTTATTTTTTGCAGGGGGTGGACGGGGCGGACAGTGAAACCCCTCTCCTGAAAGTCTTAGTGCTGGGGGCGGGGGTGTGATATTTATATGGGATAAAGTAACCAGGTCCTAATCCACTGAAAGCTTTAATGACAGTAACTGGCACAAGTGCTCTGAAACAGACCAGAAGCTCTTGAAGCACTGGAATCAACACCCTAATCCCAAATGGAACTCTTCCCCCCAAGTATGCCATCCTCTTCAGTCAGTGGGGAGGTGATCTGCCACACAAGCCAGGGACACAACTACGGTAACTCACTTGGGGCAACCAAGTTCTGCTAGGAGGAGCTGAAGGCAGCAGCAGCCTCCTCCGTTATATCCAGCAGCACAGCTACCCCTGCAAGGAATATCGGTGCATCAGGCAGACCCATGGAAATAGGCTGGAATGCTTAATAAGCTTAATCAAGAACGGCCACATAAAGCTTGGACACCAACACCATAAAATGAAAGGCCCTCGCTGGGTTTCCCATTAAGGCGCCCCCTTTGGCCAGGGCGCCTCCCCCCCCCCCTGCCGCAGAAGCCAGAGCCCATCTGGTCCTCGCCGAGCCTCACCTGTGCTCTCCACCTGCAGCACCGCCGCTAACAGAGTCCACTCTCGACCAGCCGCCGGCTTCCCTTGCTTAGGCAGCCGGGTCTCGTAGTGACTGTAGCACAGGGCGGCCACCTCGTCGGCGGTCCACATCCTTTGGGGCAGCGAGACGGACATCTGCCTCACTCCCTACCGGGGACCTCCGGAGGTCGCGAGGCTCCAACTCCCAGCCGCCGCCGGGGATTGTGGTGCGGGCAGCGAGAGAGAGACCGTCCAGCAGTCCCAGACCTGCCGCAGTACGAGGCGGGCTCCTCCTGCCTCCGCTGCCCGGCCGAGCATCCCCGCTAAGAGCCTCGTCGCAACAGGCACCGACCCTCCCCAGGACTCACCAGGCAGAAGCTGCTACCGGCCAGGAAGTCAAGAACCGGCGGAGGCCGCCGGGAGGAAGACGGAAGAGCTCTGTGGCGACGGTGCCCCGCCCCTCTCTGGGAGCGCCGGGATCTAAGGAGGCGCTCTGCACACGCTAAGAGGTGCTCTCGCTCGGGGAAAATCAGAGCCGGGATGCCTCCCGCCGTGCCTTAGCGGCACTTCCGGCTCCCAGAGGGCCACGTGGGGCGACAATCAGCAGAAGCCATAGAGACCGAGCCGGACAGAGCGGCTCTTCCCTTTAGCCGACCAGAAGTTGCAAGTGAAGGCTGCGCGCATCCCTCTTTTCAGCTATTGCGAATACTAGAGGCAATAAGGTATAGAGTGACTGCTCATTTATCTGCAGGGTGGACTTCCTGGTTATTTTTTACATCACCTCGGGCGACCCAGGCACTTTAGAAGAGCATCACGCGCTCAGTTCAGAAAACTCAAGCAGCTAAGCCCCGCTCCCCTGTGCTACCGGGCTACCGTGTGGCTTTCCGTTTATTTCCCAACTACTAATGATTATAAAGGAATAAATCACTACCTGAATACAGGGGAAGGACTCATGGGTTTTGTTAAAAGGGAACGGGGCTCATAAAATGGCAACATACTAACACCACAGGCCATTTCTCAGAAAGTAGCAACAAATGCAAGACAGCTGGAGGAATGCAACATAATAATAAATGCAATGGAAGGCGTCTGGAAAAGGCAGGTGACCCCAGCAGGGTGGACGCCACTGCAAACTTAAGTGAGGTTCTTTCTTGACATCCTGCCCCTTTCACTATATGTTGGTTAGCAATCAACAGGGAGCTGAGCTGTGACATTTTACTTCTGATGTTTGCAACCACGGTTATGCTCATTCGCCCAGACACTGAGCAGATTCCCTAATGTCCATCATTCTTCATATGGCTCCGAAGACAGCATGACATTCCCAAGACACTTCGTGCTTTCAAAATAACCGTTAAAGACAAGTAGAATCTGAGGGGAGACATAATGGCCCAGGCCAGTCGCAGCTCCTATGCCCCATACGCAGGGGAGGGGGCCTTTCTATGCTCCCCCCAGAAATCATGAAAGGACAAATTCATAGCAAACGGCAATAGCACAGCTCCTTTATTCACGATTGTAAAATACAGAAGCATGCCCTGGCATGTTCAAAGGCCCAGGACAGCCTCTGCCCCCTAATGCAGCCTGTTGGGTCACACAGAGGTCCCATCAGCAGGAGAATTGGATTGTGCCTCTTTCTTCTTTTCTTCAGGTTTCATGGCTGGAAATAGCAACACCTCCTGCAAAAGAATGAGGCATTTTTCTCAGACCAACAACACCTCTCCCCACACCCAATTCCTGCATGAGCCACTAAGGGCCACTGTAGCAACATCTCTAGCACTTTTTAATGATGGATTAGTTGAGAGTCCCAAACTAAGGCCACTTGAAATAAGAGTCATTTACATCTCACACATACTTATTGTAGTAGGCTACCCTTTATCACATGGTGATCCCAGGCAGCTTCCAACATATAAAATACACACGTACATAATATAGCTAAAAATAGTAATCAGTAAAACCAAGCATAAGTCCTCAAATGGTATATGGCAAGCCTTGGCTTGGTGGAAGGAACTCGCGAAGAGTCTGTGCCTACCTTAATGTTGTTTGAGTCAGTCAGGAACATGGTTAGGCGGTCGATGCCCATGCCCCAGCCTGCTGTAGGGGGGAGCCCATACTCCAGAGCCGTGCAGAAGTTCTCGTCAATAAACATTGCCTCATCATCACCTGCACTTTTTGCCTGGGGGAAGGGGGTGGAAATGAAAAGCTGGACCAAGGGGTCATCCTTGAAACTAGAGTCTGCAGCCATAGAACTCCCTTGGGAAGAGATTTTAAGAGGCCCCTGTAGATGGGCTGCTAAGGCTTCTCTTTGGCAACTGCGTCTACAAAGTCAGAGGACAATGGGACAGGGAATGTGGTCAAGCCCACACCTGCCACTCCACCAATATGCTCATGGAGCCTCTTATTTGGCAGCTGGGGGTTCATGTTGGCTCCGTGTGTCACAGTCAAATACATTACACAGGAGTTAAGAAGGCATTTGGGGGGGCAGGCTTTGCCAACTGGTGGCCATATAACTCTACAAAGTATCTGGAGGGCACTAGGTTGGCAAAGACTGCCCCGATGGCTCTATTTCAGCCATCTCCCCAGTTTCTACCTACATCATTTGTTTAGATTTGACAGGACAAAGTATCCATTGTTCATTCATGTGCTTGAGGGCGACATTGTAGAAATCTGCACCTGCCCTCCCACCCAACACTGGGTGATCCATCCTCCTGGTACAGGGCCTCATCACAAGGGGAAAATCACCAAGGGGCACCCCCAACCCCGGTGGGTTCCTGCAACATGCAGGCCCTCCCTTGACAGATACAAATCATTAGCATTACACAGGGACAGAGAGCCTCACAGAAAAAAGCACAGCTCAAATGGCCACCTATGCAAACTTCACACCTTAGCCTGATCTTCAAAAAGCTGCCGCTGCAGAAAAGGATCATTCAATTCTGTGTAGGCATTGCAGATCTCCTTCTTCATCACAAAAAGCTCAAAGCGTTCTGTCAAGCCCGGCCGAAGGCGATGCCTGCAGAGGGACAACAGGAGACCTAAGATTTAGACCCGCAAGCTACTCAAACACACCTGGATAGCAAGCAGGGGAAAGGTAATGAAAGATTTTGATATGGTCTACAGACTAATTAAACAAATTCTACTCTATAATGCATGTAACATTTCTGCACTTTCTCTAGATTCTACAATATGATTATCAGGTCTGCGTAGTTCATTCTATTTTATAGGACATGGCAAGGAGCACAACACCCTTATTTCCCCCAATCCAGCTTTCCCAAGACACTCACCAAACTAGAAAACCATAAAAATAAAAACTTGCCTTAGCAAAATACATTTCTGCCTGCTTGCAGAACACACAGAAAACAGTGGAGCCATTCAAGACATATGAGTGTACACACACCCTTTCTCCCTGCTTACCATTTCGCCAGAGGACTCATGATCTGAGGGTGATCACAGATAAATGTGGGGTTAATGCACGTAACCTCCAAACATTCCCCAACCAGCTGGAAAACAAGAGGGGATGGAAGAGAGAGTGAGGGCCTTCACACTGTTGCTTTAAACAATTGTTGTATTGGAAAGTGGCGTAAGATGGGAAAGCCCTGCTGATCCTTTTCATCATCTGATGAACTTAGCCACGTCCATAGCAATAAATAAACTTTCTGAGGACACACTTTCCGGGCTGACCCATTTCCCATAGCAGGCAGTCCACTTTTTAGATTCACTTTGCACATAGAACATCAGGAAGCAGGACCCTTCTGTGTGCAGAAGCAAAAAGTCACAAACCTCAGAAGAATTCCAAAAAGCTGCCTGTCTCTGGGCTTAGTAGAACAAGCTCCACCTCCAACCATCCATCCCTCTGGGCTCTGCCTCACATGCCTTTGGGGTGCAATACACTCCTTCCTGTGGCACTTTGAGAATTTTGACTAGGCCAAGTCAAGCAGAGACAGAGAACAGGAGAACCCAAAAGTTAACAGAGATTACAAAGGACCCTTACCTTATCAAGGAGCCTGGCTGTAGTCCGGGGGGGCGGGCATTCAATCCCCCTCTCTTCACAGATAGCATCAAAGAATTTACGAGTTTCTGTGTGCACAGTATGGAGATATTAGTGACACCCCTGCCTGAATCCCTTACCTAGATGCATGAGGAGGGCTGGAACCACTTGCATTTTTCCATCACTGGGAATGGTAATGGCCACCAGCAATTACAAAGCAAACACAGTATGAAAGCCATTGGCAAAAATAGTATCAATTCAGAGCTAGAATAACATTAACCCCAAAAAACTACCCATCCCTCTTAGCAATCTGCTACACTAGCCCCCGCAACCCTAACAGCAGCCCAGGTGAGGCAGAGACATACTCCAATCCTGTTCTCATACTCAATATAAGGACCTTGGCACCTGGTGTATTTTACTTGGCTTGTATGTTCTCAACATAAAATGAACTGCTACAAACAAATCAAGATTTGTCTTCTTTTACCTTCTGTATTAAACTGATTTGCAGCAGGAAAAGTCACTCCCAATATTTTCTCCAGCTCATCCACCATACTAATTTTGCGGAAGGGTGGTGTGAAGTCTATCTCATAGGCCTGACCATCTGGGCCTTCAGGGTGGTACGTTACCTTGTAGCCGCCAGTGATGTGTTTCACCATCCCTGCAAGAGAAGAGCTCCCCTTTATGCCTATCCATGTCTGTTTACTGCTCAAATTCTCACAAAGATCTTGTCTCCACCCCCTTCTTCAATATTGTGGTCACCAACCTGAGAGCATTTGTTCTGTGATCTCCATCAAGTCATGGTAGTCTGCATATGCCATGTAAAATTCACAGGTTGTGAACTCTGGGTTGTGAGTTAAATCAATGCCTTCATTCCGGAACTGGCGCCCAATTTCATAGACCCGGTCTATTCCGCCAACCACTAACATCTACAAAACACGAAGACAGTTGGACCCACCTGCTTTGTGAAGGGGCATTTGTTTTGTACCTAAACTGGTCTTAGAAGCAAACCCTGTGACTAAGACCACCTCAGGGCCCACCCCACCAGGACTCTCCTAGCTTCCCCCAACCAGGGCCAATAACTAATCTGAGTAAGAAGGAATCCAGAAGACTGAGAGGAAACATGTAAATAACTTGGGGGGGGGGATATAATCCAGTGTTACATGGAATAATTTGCATCTCAATATGAACAGCAGAACCTGACCCAAATATTTCAACAGAAACCAGTGGAGAGGACAAGGGTGCGGGGACGGTACCAAGAACATGATACAAATGTGTTTTCTGCAGTTCATACAAAAGTAATGAAACATCTCCTGTCATAATCAGCGCAAGTTGGTCTCCATGTCCACCCAATGGTGTGACACGACTCAACTGCTTGGGCAGTTCAAGAGGCCCATCAGTATGAGAGATGCACAGCCTTCAAAAACCTCCATCCTCGTGGCATTCTTATGCAGAAGTTGTTCCTCTGAACTTTCTGAAATGTGTACTTTAATCAGTTCTGGCCTCAGTTTGCACATTAAGCAAAAAGGGGATGCTGTGAAATATTCAGACATTTTTGGTGCATCAGACCAATAGAGTGAATGTATTTTATCCTCTTTGTCTCTGACAGTTCACCTTGTGGTAGAGTTCTGGTGCTATTCTCATGTACAAGTCCATGTCCAGCTCATTGTGGTGGGTGATAAAAGGCTTTGCCACAGCCCCTCCAGGTATGATGTTCATCATGGGAGTCTCAATCTAATCAAAGAACAAGCAAACATGAATTACAAATGATTCATTGGCTTTCTCATGCAACACAGTAGCCCCCACCTTCAAAGTTGATTTTCTGAGGCATGTACTTGAGAACTGAGACTCCTGACCCAACCTCCAAAGGCTTCAGGTTTAATGGAAACAGAGAAGCAAGAACAAATATAGCTGCCTGGCTGACAAGGGTCAGAGATTGTAAGCCTTTTGGGTCACACTAAGGTAAGCACACCAGTCAATCTGTTTTGTTTTTTGATTCTATGGGTATCATGGGAGGACGACAAATGATTGAAAGTTGGGTGTTCCAGACGTGGGAATGTACAATCTTACCCCACTTTTTAGTGTGAACTTCAGAAAGTGCTTCTCCTATCTATAAATAAATTATTTTATATTTCGTGGGTGGGGTTGGCTCTCTCTGCTGTATTTCGTCTTCCTTTTGGATCTGCCAATTTTTGTTATTGCTATTATTATTATTAGTTGGTGCATCCGCAACACAGCATTAATTAAAAAACTACATCTCTCAAACAAAAACTCTTCAGAATGCTTTTTCTCTTGTATTAAGGCCAAGAGACCAAGTGCCACAAAGCCAAAGTGTGTGCACATTATGGCATGAATGCAAACTACATGGTGCTGCTATTTTGTTCTTCCCTCCAGCCAGCTGGGAGCAACAACCCATGAATCACACTTTATCCAGCACTCATGGGTTGTCTCTCGCAAACCACAAATGGAAAACCAAATACAATTCTTGGCCTCACATTGTGGTTTGTCTACATTTATTTAAAAAGGAACAGATCAAGAGCACAAATTCAGACACCACGCTAGCACACACTTTTTTTTACTCCCAACAAAGGAAGGAGTGAAATGTGAGCTCTCAAACTGTGTACACATTATGGTGTAGATTCAAACCTCAGTTTACTGTTACATGTGAATACAGCCCAACACACACTATATTCTTTTCTACATTTCATTAAATGGAAAAGGTCATCTTGTATGCTCTTTCAACTCAAGGAACGCCAAGCTTTAAAAACATGTAGCCCAAAGAGGCACCTTTAGTCCAACATCCCACTTTCAGAGGAGCCAATCATATTTTTTTAAAAAAACACACTAATAACTAGGAATACGGTGAAAGTGAAGTAGTAGGAGTAACATATAGCACTATCTATGCACACAATGCTTACCTCCAAAAAGCCCAATTCATCTAGGAAGCTTCGAAGGTATGTTATCATTTTTGCTCGGACGATGAATTTTTGCCTTACAAAGTCATTAAGAATTAAATCCAGGTATCTCTGCCGAAATCTGGTTTCCTGCAAACAATGGCTAGATTTAGAGCATAAAACATACCAAAGGAAAACCAAAGTACACTGGATAACCTCAGAGGTTATCAAGTGAGCTATTGAAACAGCAGCTCCAAATAAGATACCTTGTCTCTCAGCCCAAAATGAAGATGAGGTAGCATGTGAAGGCATGGAGCTAGGAGGGTGATTTGATACGGAATGATGCTCAGTTCCCCTTTCTTTGTCTTGCCAGGATTCCCTTGGACCCCAATAATGTCCCCGCGACGAAGCTTGTTGTTAATGTGCATATATTCCTCTTCAGATTTGTAGTTTCTGAGGGTGGGGGAGGATTAAAAAATATTTTACTGAAACAACTCTTTTTGGCAAGCATTTCCCCAACCCCAGTTAGTCATATGTAGAGCAGACCCTTTGAAATGAATGGATATGGTTAACTTAGGTCCGTTAATATCAATGGGTCTAATACAAATTAAAGTTAGTTGGAATATAACCCATTGTAGGGGATTTCTAGAATGTGTAAAGTGAGCCAGAAAGGAAGTTCCCTTGGGACAATATCCTCAAGAACAATTCGGGAGGCCCAAGGACATCATACTTTCATTTTCAGTTCCTTTCTGCCCCACCACTGGGACTCAAAGAAGGCAATAACAGACAAAAGCAGTTAAATGTTGTTTACCTGGAGTTTGCCATAACTTGCAACTTAACTCCCTCCCCACGAAGATCATAAAATATCAACTTTCCTCCAGAGGCTCGTTTGGCATGAATCCGGCCTAAATGACAAAAGTGACAAAGAAAAATGCCTCAGATGCCATCAGTTACAATGAAAAGCCTGGAAAACACATATGAGTTCTGGATGGCAGCACATAACATAGAACCTTCCACTGAGACCTTACCAAAGGTCAATTGCGCAGAATTTGTAGTAACTGAAGGACAAAAGCCACCTTGCTTACTTCAAATTCCACCCTATATCTTCAACTCCATGAAACTTACTGCAGCTTTACTGTTCCCGCAAGAGGAGCAATCAGTGACACTCCTTCTTTTGCTTAGAAACTACCCACACAACACTGCACTAATTCTTCACTATAAAAAAAATATGTGGCGAAGGTGACAATCACTTTCATTCCCAGAATCCCAACATGAACCTTTACCTGCTAGTCTCACTGTAACATCAGTAAGATGATCCCCTGCCTGTAGGTGATTGTACTTTTCTATAAAGTCTGACAGTGAGATATCCACATGGAACTTGTGTGGAAAAGGATCTTCGGAAGTGCCTCTCAGTTGCTGGATGGCCTGACTGCGGATCTTGTAGTATTGCTACCAGTACAAAGGAGACAAAGATGTTTGACAATGTACAAATTAGTACATGACGATTCGGCCCCAGAAACTTGTTTAACATAAGACAAAGGAGCACCTCACAGTAAGCATCAGTATTCCAGTGAAAGATCTGGAAGCAGCAAAGGAAGCTCTCTGCCAGATCCTTGAGAGGATCCCTTTGGAAATAACATAGTTGCATTTGCACCAGGCCACCCAAGCAGTGCCTTAACCGTGGGCGCAGATCAGGGAGCTTTATCTGGAAGAAACTCCGGCCTAAGGGTTTCTGGGGCGAAGCCCCAAGCCACAGCCACTTGCAGATCCCCAACCCACAACGGCTCCCTCTCCGTCAAGCCACCCACTCAGTGGTCCCGTCCCCCCCCCCCCGCCCAGCTTGGGCAGCCCCGGCGAAGGCGGCTTCTCACGTTGGGGTCGAGGTTTTCCTCGTCCTCAGCCGCGCAGGCGGCGGGCTTTGGCGGCAGCTTCTCTGCCTGCTCCTTCTGCTTCGCCTGCTTCTCGGCCACTTTCTTCTCGGCCTTCAGGCGCCGCTTCAGCTCGCTAAAAGGGAACCGAGAGTCAGCGGCGCTTCCCTCCCCAGCGGCCCTTCCCCGCAGCCAACACCCCACCCAGCGGGCCAGACACCGACCTCGCCTGCCCGCCAAGGGCCTGCCTGCTCCCGCAGAAGCTCCGCAGCGGCCAGGCCGGGCGGAGACCCAGCAGCCGCCGCCACGTTGCCGCCGCCACGCCGAGCATGACGGAGGCCGCGGCGGCCGGCTCCGGCACTCACTTCTTGCTGAGGCGGAGCTCGGCCTCGCCGTCCAGAGGGCTCGTCGTGGCGGGCGCCGCCATCTTCAGGGCTGACAGGTGCTTCTTCCACCCCACAGGAAACAAAAGCGAAAGCACTTCTGGGTCAGCAGCCGCTTTTACCGCAAGCGGCGCCACGCCCTTCCTCGACGAAGCACCGTCCGCGTCTGCGCAAACTGGAGCGCGGCGGCCGCAAAAGGAAACTTTCCGGTACGTTGCCGCCGCCGTTGAAGGGAGGAGTGGGCGGAGTACAACGGGTCAAATCGCCCCGCCCCTAATCTGAGCACGCGGGTGCCCCTGAGCGCGTGCAGAGTGCCATTTCCTTTCCGGGCAGAGCAGCCCGTAGGCGGCGTCGGGTGGGAATTGGGGGGCCCGAGCAACCGGTCGCGGGGCTCGTCCTTCCGCTGCAGCCCCAGCTGTCCGGACGATGCTGGGCACAGCGGAGGCCGAGGGTGAGCCGGATGGCTCTGCCCCGCAGCCTCGGCTGTTCTTCCAGCGGGAGGACGGCAGCCCCCTGAGCTTCTACGTGCGCCCCGGGGCGGCCAAGGTGGAGCTGGCCCCGCTGATCGTGCGCCACGGCGGGCGCCTGTGCCGCGTGCAGGAGCCGGGCGCGGTGCTGCTGGCCCGGCCGGGAGAGGTGCCCCCGAGAACCTCGGGGGTCTTCATCTCCGCCAGCTACGTCGCCGACTGCGTGGCCCGCCAGGAGCTCCTGCCGCTGGAGACATACCGCCTGCAACCACCGCCGGTCACCGCGGACACGGGCGCTGCCGAGGGCCGCCTGCCTTTCAGCGAGGTGGAAGACCAGGCCATCCTGCTGCACCTGCGGAGGAGCAAGAGAGGCAGCAGCGGCAGGCAGGCAGCCGGCAGTGGCAACGCTGTCTGGAAGGAGATGGAGGCGGCCCGGGTCACGCGGCACTCCTGGCAGGCCATGCGCGACCGCTACCTGAAGCACTTGCGGGGCAAGGAAGACCTCTGCCTGCCTGCCCAGAGACGCAAGATCAGAAGCTCGTCTGAATCTGCTGCTGGTAAGCAGGGCTGCTTTAGCTGGAGTGGGCCAAAAGGCCTTCTGCCGCAGCACAGGATCAGAGCACCTGCTTGGCATGCAGAAAGTGTCCCTGGTTCAGACCCTGGCATCATCTCCATCTAGGGCTGGGAAGGAGTCCTGCCCGAAGCCACACAGAGAGTCACTGCTGCCAGTCAGGACCAGTAAGGTCTGGCAGAAGGATGCTTTCCTAGCCAGAAGGCAGCAAGGTTCAGCTAGCCGCTAGCCGGCCATATCACTGCTACACTATGGTGAAGCAATTTGCCTGGGGCACCCTGGCACACCTCCTGCTTCCACCTTCCTGGTTGCCAAATACTACCACTCATCTTGCAGATTGTTGTCCCCTCTGGGCTTCTATATTGCCCGGAAATGAAACTTTGGCCAAGTGTTGGCCAAAGGAGCCCCCATGGGCAAAATTCTCCCTTTGGGGTTCTTTCCTCCTGCCTTCTCTTCACACCTTTTTTGCCTCCAAGCCCTGTCATGGGGACATAATTCAAAATCTATTAAAGTAGCTTCCTCCTTCCTTCTCAGTCCTGCCTTTGGTCAACACTGGGCTTCTGCCTGCCATAACATCTCATATGCTTTCAAGCTACTGCTTCTGCCTGCTGGTGACCTGCCAAGTACTTCCCCTGTGAGTGTGCAAGTGTTTCATGCACACACACCCCTTTCACTCCTCTCTCCTTCCCCACTACCCTTGTTCAACTCCCTACTGTCTTTGGGTATTCCTCCCACCCCCAGGCTCCAGTTTCCCAGTCCATGATCACCTTGCCTCTGGATTGCCTGCCCCTTTGGAGGGGGATTCACTCTACTCTTAGGATTCTTTAAATCCTCGGGCTTCTTGCCTGTTCAGTGCTGCTCCTTCTCACTTGTGAGGGTCTTCCCCAGCCAGTGTTCAAAACTGCCATTGTTTTAGGTGCATTTTGTGACAGGGAATTTCATTCGCATGAGCAGTTTCTGAGATCTGGGTGCAGTACTGCGCCTAAAGATTTCAGATTAAAACTGCAAAGTGGAAGGAAAGCAGGACCTTTTTCTGCCTCCCCACATCCAGTTATTCTCTGAAGACTGGAGAAGAGACCCTCATAAGAGTATTAGGGGGTTGGGCAGGGGAAGGACTGGACTATGTGAAAACTGAACATAATATTTTAGCTGCAGTTCATTCATTTTCAGCTTTGTATTGTTATTAAAAAGCACCTAGACATTCTGTTGTTGCACCCATAAGCTAGGTTTAAGGTGCCATTTAGCTCCTAGCTTTCATATCTCAGTCCCCAGCCTAACTGACCCTTTGTTTTCTCTGGAAAAGAGGGCTTTTTCGCAGTGCAGTGGGCCTGCAGCTTACACTCACTTTAGCTGCACAATCGCAACCTTGCATATGGGGGGTGGGGCGGGGAATAAATAAATCAAGAGTCGGAAAAACCCATCATTCCCTGTTCCATTAGCTAGCTGAGGCCAGTGGGGCTTCAGGACCTGAAGCTGCCATTTCCTTCTCCCACTTTTCAAGGGCCCATGGCACCAAGGTGGTAATTGGTGCATCATCACAAGGGTGGGAAATGTGGCTTGAATGACTTTTGTCGCAGTGAACCTCAACATACCTTTGTCTTTAGCAGCCTCCCAAAGTGAGGAAGTCGAGGATGTCCCCCAGCCAGAGGATCAAAGCCACACTGCGGAAGGACCAAAGGTACATAGCATTTTCCAGACAGCTAACAAAGAATTTGAAGACAATGGGCTACAGATGCCTTCGCATAAGATGCCACTGAGTGTTTCAGCATAGCTTATAGAATGACTAAAAGCAGAACTGATTACATTTATTTGACATATTTGGCCTTGGATATTGGCAAATGTAACTTGTTTGTCAGTGGCTATTTAGCCTGGAATTGCTAGGTTTCATTAAGGCACTTTTTTCTGGGTGATATAGGCAGTGCTGTGTGCCAACATGTTCATTCCAGTGTTGTCCCCTTATATTTTTTCAGACCGTATTTGTAGCAATCCAACACACCCACCCCAATTGCAGTGTCAGTCTGTGGTGTGTGCATGCATGCCAGTAAACACCCTTGAGGCATTTCAGGATTGCCATGTGCTTTTAATTGGAAAAATGCTCCTTGCAGCTTCAGAGAAGGAACTAGTCATTAACCTCCCCGCCTCCCGCACATGGGGAACAGGGATTAACCAATTAACTAATGATGCAGCCTGCTAAACAGGAACCATTTCAGAGGTAGAAGCTGCTGAAGGAGGCTTCTGATTAATGTTTCTATTTCACCTTTGCTGATTGCTAGACCATTCTGCACTATAGCAAGTGTGTGTTGTCTAGTGTTGCAGTTGTGGGGTCTCTCACTCTTCAGAGTTGAAGCAGCTGTTCCTTGTTGCCTTCAGGAGCAGGGCTGCACTCCTCTCTCTGCCTTCTTTCAGACCAGAGAAGCCCTGCTCAACTGTGGGGGTAGGTTGGGGAAAATATAACCCACCTCTACCACACTCTGGTACAACTTACCGTATTATATGCTCCCAAAAGAGGCATGTTCCCAAAAGAGGCATGTTCTGGCTCTTTTCCTGACTGTCTCTGAGGCTTATAAACCATTAGTGGGAGCCTTGAGCCTCGCTGCCCACCTTTACCTGCAGCCCAGCCTGACTCATTACTGGTGGGGCTACTTGTGAGTAAGTACTAAGCAGCTTTCCCTTTAATTTGCTTCAAGCTGATTAGAAAAAGCAGTGCATCTGCAGTGCCGAAGGACTCTAGTGGGGAAGGGGCCTCTGGTCAACTTTGTCCACCTGGCAGATTCAGAAGCCTCAGAGGGAAACTTCTCCAAACCCATTGTCATTTTTTTCTTTTCTGTACGTTCTCTAACCCTTCACTATCATGTTTGAGATGGAATGACTGAAACAGAATTGCCCCATCACCATCAGAGTACCAGGCCCCAGAAACTGATGCTAATCTGCACTTTTATAGGCTTACAAAATATAGAAAGAAACAGTGATCTTGAACTGTCCTAATTCACCTTCCTTCTAGGGAGACAGTGAGAGCCCCAGCTCCACAGAAGACACCTTTTCAGAACACATGGAGCTCAAGACCTCTGAAGAGGAAGCACCTCCTAATCCCAAAATCAGGGTGCTTGAGTTTGTATCTGGTGGAGATTCTGCTGAGCCCCCAAGCCAGCCCCCAGTGGCAGAGCAGCAGCCTGCAGCTCCCTCAGCTGTGGAGGTCGCCACAGCAGTAGAGGACATAAAGTATTTCATGAAGAAGTTTGACGTGGACCTGACAACTGTGACACAAGCTTTTTTGAAAAACAGTGGGGAAGTGGCAGCTGTGGAATGTTGCCTGCAGACGGGGCAGTCCTTGGGTGGCTGCCCTCTTTGGAGCAGGCAGGATGATGTGGACTTGCTGAAGGGGGATGAAGACCTCAGAAGCAAGCTAGTGGCAAAATATGGAGCGGAGAATGTGAACAGGCGTGTGGCATTCAGGAAAAGTTAGCTTGCAACAGCCATGGTTTACTGTAGGAGGGAAGCAAACTTCTTTCTCACACACATTTCTTCAGAGGGAGTTTTCTGAGTGTCAGGCTAGAGGGAAAGTCTCTGGAGGCCAGCAACCTGTGGTTACTGTCTTCTGTGACTGAAAGCATAGCAAGCTGTTATGATGGAGACACCATTCTTTGAGATTTTCCTTCTCCTTACTTCCATTTGTACACAAAGCCTTTATTTACTTCACAGGAGATTTATGTGGACCTGGCACAATCAGCCTCTTTATTCTCCCTTCACCAGCTTGCCTTAAGTTGGAACTTAGGTGTGGCAATGGCTGATTCTGAGGTACTTGGCCAGAGACAGCCACACATTTTTGGCTCGACTTTAGCCAAACCCCTAAAGTTGGAGCGTTGCTTGGGTCTTCCTGTGGGGTCGTCTCCCCCCCCCCATCCCTGTCTCCAGAGGCTTCCACCCAGTCAAGAATACTCAGTAGCACTGATGCACTTAGTCACTGGAATGATTTCTGGAGCCAGAACACCCCCACTTAGATAGATACGCATACACCCCACCCCCAACATTTAGGCTAACGAGTGCTGAGGGTGAGCACCTACATGTCCTGTAGCAAATGCATAGTATTGCTCATCATCTTGGCTATTCAGACACCAGCCTGGGATTCCTTGTAGAAGAACATTTCATCATCATCATCATCATCATTTAATTTGTATGCCGCCTTTCGTACAACATGAACATGAAAAGATAAACATAATTAAAACATAACAAAACTAGTCATAAACAATAAATAAAACACATCCATAATTGAACAATTTCCACACAAATCATTATAAGATCTAAAAATAAAGATACAAAAATTGAAAATCAATAACAGCAGCAACAACAAAAACCCACCTAACTTTTAAGGGTAGTTTATCTGGTTAAAATAAGGTAGCAGATGACACAGAGGCTGCATATTTAATTTTTAAAAAATAGATGTAAAGAAGGGCAAACAACTTGAATGATGGTATTGGAGTATGTGATAAATTTCTGCCACATCGGGGGGCCACTAGGTGGCGCATCGGAAGATGGCTGACAATAACATCTCTCCGACCCACACGAGGTAATTTGGAGGCTATGATGGGGGTAATTAGCCTCCTTAACCCCCCCCCCCCCAGGATTATGGGGGGGACGGCCCTTGCCTGCTGTGCCCTATACCACCCCTGAATTTGTGGGGGTGGGGGCACTAGGCACAAAGCCCTCCTGTGGGATTTTCGGCACTCCTCGACGCCGTCCCCGATTCGCGCCGCTGGTTGCAATGATCTTTAAAAGAAAAAATCTGGACATGATTAATTGCACATACATCAAGGAAAAAGGGGAGTAAATACTGCTGATAGAAGAGATCTCTGATAACAAGACAACAATAAAATACGAGAAGAGCGTCAAGATACGGTAATGACTGAGGGGGGAGGGGGGGAAAAACCTGCCTCTACCTTTTTATGTGACTTAACAAGAATCCCCCTCCCCTAATGAGTCAGAAATTAAGGACTTAAGCTGTGGATTTAAGGCTGTGTGGAGATAAACTTTCGATCCAAAGCAATGTTTCAAGATGAAGCTGGAAAGCTAAGAGTTTTGGAGTGACGCAGTCAGGAAAAAATGCCGTTCGCCATTTTGTGAGGCATTGTGGGAGCTCTTGGGTCTGGGAGCAGAAAGAGAGAAATAGAGTTGTTTACATATCGTGAATCAACTCCTCGGTGGGACTTAAGAGCGACAAATGCCAAAATTTACGATGGAAAAAGTGATGTTATCTACGAAGGAGATATATGGAAACCATCTGGACTTAGTGGAGGAACGGGAAATCCACACATCATGCGGCAAGAAGGTGTTATAGGTGCCAACCGTAACTTATCTCTTTGACAGGTTTTTCAAGAGTTTTGTGAAATACAAATATCCAGGAGCTCTAAAAGATCAATGCAGCCAGATTAAGGAGGTTTACACAGCTGACTAGAGCCACACTGGCCACTGCCAAAGTATATACGTTTTCACATGCTCTTAAACTTGATCACTCATCCATGAACTGGCCCTTAAGGAACTATCAAAGGCTCCTACTATGAATAGATGTGGCACTCGCCAGCCTCAAAAGGTTATGCTATGAAATGAATACATTCTATCTGACCATCACTTTTGGCCATCCCTGTCCCTGTATGATGGTGATGTTGTGGAATCTTCACAAACATTCTTAACTTCTCAAAGAAAATGTGGGAGCAACCAGGGTGTTAACGTTCAGTGTTGTGTCTATGAGGCAGATGGAAAACTGCTGTAAATAGTAGAAAACGTCAGCAGAGATGAAAGGAGATGGCAGGAAACCATGACAAAAATGGTCCTTAATGGTAGTGGAAAACAGAAAAAGGGAGCACTGTCAGGATTGATGCAATTCTCCACTGCAAAATTCATTTGGACTGTAAAAATCATGACAGTTGTATAATAAGAGCACATGTGAATCATCATAAACCCTAAAAGGAAATGGCTAATTTGATCATCTTGTATCCAGCCATACCTCGCTGAAGCAAGTAGAACAGCAACCGCATTGATTGGAACCAGGCTTGATGTGAACTTGGTTATTGAAACAGATCGGATGTGTGAACTTCGTTAGAGGGCTTTTCACACAAAAGCTACCCATTAATTCTTCAAGACTAAATTACATTTCAACTCCTTTGCAGAGGTCTCAGGATTAGTGGCGTAGAAAGTGGGGGGCGGTGGGGGCAAGTCACCCCAGGTGTCATCATGAGGGGGGTGACAGAATGCTCAACGCGCCCGCTCCCAGCCCCCAAAAGAAAGTAGCTTCGGGCAAACAATGCTGCCACGATCCTGCCGCCACCGCCGGTTGCCCTGGTGGCAAAGGAGAAGCAGGATATGGTGGGGGTGGAGGCTGAGGGTGGGGAGAGGTCAGTGTGAGCCCGAACCTCCAGGACACCGACCCTCCTCCTCTCCTCAGGGAGGCCACATGATGGCCTGAGTGCATGCACGTTGCCTTGGACCGGGAACGCGCCTCTGGTTTGGGCTCAGGTGGAGGCAGGAGCGATGTGCGAGGGAGCGCACTGTTCTATTTCCCCCGCCCCTCCCCCGCCTGCCTTCTCCTTTCTCCCACCCAGGGAGATTCATGGGGTGGCGGGCAGGCATCATCTCTTCTCTCGAGCAGCTCGGCTAACTGCAAATCTCAGTGGGGAGGAAAAAAGCCCAGAAAATGGACTTGTTCTCCTCTCACGTGCGCTAAAGCCAACTTCCTTGCTAGGAAGCCTCCGTGTAAAAAACAAGCACCTACAGTGGTTCCTCTGCTACCACCAACACCCCCAAAAAGAAAGATGCTGAGGAGAGTTTTATCCACCTCCGCTTGCCTCAGTTATGCTACAGTCCTGATTCTCTTCAGGGGATCCAGGGCTCAGTCCCCTCAGAGCTGTTGTCTTTCAGGATCCCCCACCAATCTATTTTTTTTTTTTTATAATATTTATTAAATTTTAGTTTAACAATAAAATACATAGATAATAACACAATCTTTTCCAATATCCACATTTCATACTCATCTTTGGACTTCCTCACAACCCTTGTTCCTGCTTTCTAAACTCATAAATTTTACCAGCAAATTATTAACTTGATTTAATCCATATAATATAATTTTCCAATATTAATATCTCAAATTTTGGGATTTAACATACTCTTGTTGAAACTTAATCATAAAATATTACTTATGCAAAATTTATCTTTTCGTCTTCCAATTAAATTTAAATTTGTATTCTTTATAACTAGTTTGTTGAAGCCATGTTTTTGCTAATCTTACATCTTTCTTAACATTCATACAGTTTACAATATTTTTGTAGATAGTCCTTAAATTTCTTCCAGTCTTCCTCCACCAGTTCTTCTCCCAGGTCTCGGATTCTGCCAGTCATCTCTGCCAGTTCCATATAGTCTATCAGTTGCATCTGCCATTCATCCAGTGTGGGTAATTCTTGAGTTTTCCAGCTTTTTGCGATGAGTATCCTTGCTGCTGTTGTAGCATACATAAAAAAGATTCGATCCTTCTTTTGCACGCTCTGACCAACAATGCCTAAGAGAAAGGCCTCTGGTTTCTTAAGGAAGGTATACTTAAATACCTTTTTCAGTTCATTATAAATCATTTCCCAGAAAACCTTCACTCTAGGGCAAGTCCACCAGAGGTGAAAGAATGTTCCTTCAGCTTCTTTACATTTCCAACACTTATTGTCTGACAGGTGATATATTTTTGCTAGCTTGACTGGGGTCATGTACCACCTGTATATCATTTTCATAATGTTTTCTTTCAAGGCATTACATGCCGTAAACTTCATACCGGTGGTCCACAACTTTTCCCAGTCAGCAAACATGATGTTATAGCCAATGTCCTGTGCCCACTTTATCATAGCTGATTTAACCGTTTCATCCTGTGTATTCCATTTTAACAGCAAGTTATACATTCTTGAAAGTATCTTAGAGCTGGGTTCTAACAGTTCTGTTTCTAACTTTGATTTTTCCACCTGGAATCCTATCTTTTTGTCCAACTTAAAAACTTCTTTAATCTGAGCATAATGTAGCCAATCTCGCACTTTGTCTTTTATTTTCTCCATACTCTGCAACCTCCAGTTATCTCCATCTTTTTCTATTATTTCCCAATATTTTGGCCATTTGGCCTCCATATTGAGTTTTTTCAGGGCCTTAGCCTCCATTGGATCCCCCACCAATCTAACCCAGAGGGAAATTTTGTCACAGGCTATTAAACGGCTTTCTCGGTCTGGCAGTAGTCCAATACATACTTACATTTGTTGCTGGTGTTTATGTGGCGACATCAAGCATACCCTCCAACATTTCTCCCATGAAAATAGGGGTGTCCTATTCCATGACTGTGTCGACCACAGCAAACTATGGCAAGTTCTTAAAGAAATGGGAGTGCCTGATCACCTCATCTGTCTCCTGAGAAATCTCTATGTGGGACAAGAAGCTACAGTTAGAACTGGATATGGAACAACTGATTGGTTCAAAATTGGGAAAGGAGTACGGCAAGGCTGCATATTGTCTCCCTGCTTATTTAACTTATATGCAGAATTCATCATGCGAAAGGCTGGGCTGGATGAATCCCAAGCCGGAATTAAGATTGCCGGAAGAAATATCAACAACCTCAGATATGCAGATGACACAACCTTGATGGCAGAAAGTGAGGAGGAATTAAAGAACCTTTTAATGAGGGTGAAAGAGGAGAGCGCAAAATATGGTCTGAAGCTCAACATCAAAAAAATGAAGATCATGGCCACTGGGCCCATCACCTCCTGGCAAATAGAAGGGGAAGAAATGGAGGCAGTGAGAGATTTTACTTTCTTGGGCTCTATGATCACTGCAGATGGTGACAGCAGTCACGAAATTAAAAGACGCCTGCTCCTAGGGAGAAAGGTGATGGCAAACCCAGACAGCATCTTAAAAAGCAGAGACATCACCTTGCCAACGAAGGTCCGTATAGTTAAAGCCATGGTTTTCCCATTAGTGATGTATGGAAGTGAGAGCTGGACCATCAAGAAGGCTGATCGCCGAAGAATTGATGCTTTTGAATTATGGTGCTGGAGGAGACTCTTGAGAGTCCCATGGACTGCAAGAAGATCAAACGTATCCATTCTTAAGGAAATCAGCCCTGAGTGCTCACTGGAAGGACAGATCGTGAAGCTGAGGCTCCAATACTTTGGCCACCTCATGAGAAGAGAAGACTCCCTGGAAAAGACCCTGATGTTGGGAAAGATGGAGGGCACAAGGAGAAGGGGACGACAGAGGACGAGATGGTTGGACAGTGTTCTCGAAGCTACAAACATGAGCCTGACCAAACTGCGGGAGGCAGTGGAAGACAGAAGTGCCTGACGTGCTCTGGTTCATGGGGTCACGAAGAGTCGGACACGACTAAACGACTAAACAACAACAACAACAAATTCCATTACTATTACTATTATTACTACTACTACTACTACTACTCTGACGCTGGCTGATCCAGTCATGAGGCAGTGTGGTATAATGGTTAAAGTGTTGGACTAGGACCTTGTCTCTGCTCAGGCATGAAACCAGCTAGGTGACTTCAGGCCAGCCTCTCAGCCTAACCTACCTCACAGGGTTGTTGTGAGGATAAAATGTAATTATTGGGTTACAGTGGACGCTGGGTTGCGAACGTGATCTGTGCGGGAAGCACGTTCACAACCTGCAGTGTCTCGTGTGCGCATGTGCGGGTTGCGATTCAGTGCTTATGCGCGAAGCGCAATTTAGCGCATCTCTGCATGCACGACTGCTGAAACCCGGAAGTAACCTGTTCCGGTACTTCTGGGTTTTGGCATGTCCGTAACCGAAGAAACGCAACCTGAAGCGTCTGTAACCCGAGGTATGACTGTACTATGATATGTAATATGGGCTACTAAATTGAGGGTCAGAGCCAAAAGGTGCACACTCCCAGTATCTAGTTCCCAGTGTAGATAATCCACCGGGGGACTGAAGCAATTTCTAGTTCCAGCCAAGCTGTGGATTTTAAATCAATTGAGAGCCACCTAGTAGATTTTTCAGATCAAAAAACAGACTATGAATATACTGTACAAAATAAAATATTTAAACAATGTTTCAGACCTTGACATGCATAGGCCTCAACCTGCTTGTTTCTGGGGACATCAGCCGGGATGGGGAGCTGCCTGCCTGGGTAGGTGCCATGAGGGAGACAAACGGGAAGCAGCTCCTTCCTCTCCAATCGGAGCCTGGATCTGGCATGCAAAGGAACCACAGAGACAGCTTCCTCATGCAACAGCCCAATATCGGCAGCAGTGGGGGGGGGGGGTGAGGCAGGCATCAGTGGGGGAGCTCCAGCAGCTGACCCAAGATGCTGGGTATTGCTGGTGCTAGATCTGGGCTGGATGCAGAAAGGACCTTTGTTAAGGTTGAACAAAGGCTGCTGTGGGGATAAAATAAACTTTATGCATGGCAGTAACCTCAACTAACGTTTTCTGCTGATGGAACACATAGTGACTGCTGGCATGGCAGGGCTTCTGGGGCAGCCTGTGTCTTGCAAGGAGGATCCCAGCTCCAACACCAGACGCCTCCAGTTGAATGCATGAGGTGACAGAGGAGGGAAAACCTTTTTGGATTGACTGAAACCACGGGATTCAAGTTACAAGAAAGGCAACTCCGACTAAATGTCAGGAAGAACTTTCTGGCAGTTAAGAGCAGTGTGACAGTGGAACGGTCTCCCTCAGGAGGTGGTGGACTCTTCTTCCTTGGAGGCTTTTAAGCAGAGGTTGGAGGGCCATCTGTCTTAGATGTTTGAGTTGAGATCCAAGGGACGAAGGCTCAGAGCCCAGGGAAGGGTAGCGGATGATGAATGGTCAGAGGGAGAAGAGGGAGCAGACAGGGAGGAGGAAATGTCAGAAGCTGAAGAGGTAACAGGCCTTAGTGCAGGGGTCGGCAACCTAAGGCCCATGGGCCACAAGTGGCCACAGGGGTAATTTAAATGGCCCATGAGCTGCCCCCAAACCGAGCTGCCCGCTCAGCGAGTCCCGACGCGCTGTGCTAAACCGGTGCGGCGCCTTGTTTCCGTGGCACTGAAAATCGTGTCTGTACAGACGCCGGAAATTGCAGGCGTGCACGCGATCCAGCCCACAGAGGGATCTCTGCTGGAGTGAACCAGCCCAGACAAAGAGTCTGTGGCAGAGAGCAGTCCAGAATCAGATCAACCGGCAAGAGTTGCTGTGCTCACTAGGCTTGGCCTCTTGAGCTGTTTATTTCTTTGAATAAGTTAACTTTACTGACGCCATGTGAGTTATTACTGACCTGCTCCTGGCACACACACCCAGACACTGACTGTAGGGATTGAACCCAGGACCGTCTGCATGCAAAGCAGCTGTTCTGCCACTGTCAACTTGTCAACCACTGCTGTGCACCGAGAGAGGACAAACAGTTCTGTCTGGCTACCCCTTCACACCAGAATATGCCTGGTCAGTTCAGGGTTTTGTATTCTGTGGCCATCATCACCTTCCCTGCTAAGGCCTTTCTAGGGGAAAATAGCAACCAAAATACCACACATACATCAGAAGAGCCTGCTGCTGGATCAGGCCAGTGGCCAATCTAGTCCAGCATCCTGTTCTCACAGTGACCAACCAGATGCTCCTTTTGGGAAACCTGCAAGCAGGATCCGAGCACAAGAGCAGCCCTTTCCCTTCCTGTGGTTCCCAGCAACTGGCATTCAGAAGCATCACTGCCTCCGACCGAGCCATCCTGGCTGGTAGCCATTGGTAACCATTCCCTCCATTCCTTCGTCTTCTTATGAAGCCATGCGAATTGGTGCCCACACATTTTGTTTGGCCTGAGACATTTTTCTGCCTGTGGTGACAGAGAAACCTAGAATTGTAGGGCTGAAGGGACCCCAAGGGTCATCTAGCCCACATATCCCCCTGAAATGGAAGAAGGGAGCACACATACACTGGTTCCATGTACGGAGTCCAGCTGGAGGGGTGACTGGGTTTTATTCTAGCTCCACCAACTCTGGGGGCTGCAGACTAGCTTAGGGGGCTGCAGTGTAGCCTGCATGGCCCCCAAACGGTTCTGTCCTCCAGTTCCTTCCAGCCGCCCCCCTACTTTAGCACCTGAAGCAGCCTCGTCTCCCTGCCTAACAGAAAGGCCAGCCCTTTCTCTCTTTCTTTGGCCTTCACTATATCACAGGCCTAGATGCATAGCAAACATATTTGGGGAGTGGATGCAAGGAGACAAAGACTGGGAGCAGAATCAGAAAGGGCTTGTGGGGTGGGATTGTAGGGTTTGAAACAGCAGTCAAATACAACATTCCTAGAGGGGACATAAAAAAGGGGATGTCTGGACCAGCCAGTTGGAACTTCCTGTTTCCTCCTGGGCAAACTTCCTCTACATGTGACCAGAGGTGGGAGTGACCTCACCTGTGGGAGTGGGAGTGAAGAAAATGCAGAAAAGTACAGAAATTGATTTTTATGTCATTTACACTGGCCATTCCCACAAAACCTAGTTACCACACAAACATTCTGGCATTGGTAATCCAATTAACACAGCCTATGCCTTAATAAGTGTGCTAGTCTGCAAAACAGACCATATTACCATTTAGAGACCATATTATGAAAGGGTGCTTGTTGGATTCAGGGCGTGAATGTAAGCCAAGCCCATCTGCCCCCCCAGCTTTTCAAACAGAAAGGGAAGAGGTGATTCCATTGCTGTGTCCAGATCCCTGTCCCTGGGCAAAATTTCAGCTGTAACATGCTGCAAACTTGCAGAAATGGAAGTGACAAGATTCTGTGACGAGCTGGGCAGACTTCTCCCTTGCGGGCTCTTGCATCTTTTTTTTTTTTTTTTTTTTTTTTTTTTGCATGACTGCTGTATTTCAGGAACAGTTCAAGTCAAGCTGCCATCTTGCTGGCAGAGCCACTGCCAGTCAGTGTGGAAAATAGTGAGCCGAATGGACCAATAGTGTTAGGAAGCTTCTGATGTCTCATCTGGTCCAAGTCCAATAAATTGCAGGTGATGCTTCCAGGCTCCTTTTGCTTTCCTGATTGACAAGAGGCGTTTGGGCATAAAAGAGGTCTAAGGCCACATTCTTCTGCTCTTCCTCAGACCTAACTAGTGGATAGCCCAGTAGCTTCAAGGCATCCTTACAGACCTCTTGCAGCTTTGCTATTTGGAGATAAGGAAGGGCCTTCCTCCAAGCCTGTGACACATTCACTGCATCCCTGGAGTCAACATCAAAGGCCTGCTTGCCAAGGCCCTGCCCATGGGTGATGTTGTGCACCCAGGACTGAAGGTTAGGAGAGAAGGGCAGTCCTGCAAAACTGTAGAGCTGAGCAGCTTTGGCCAAGGGATTGCTGGCAATATCTTCATACCGCACCAAGAGGTAGCGATCTTGGAGGGTGCTGGGAAGGGCCTGTCTGCCTTCAGTGTAAACCTCAACATGACTTTTGCAAATCTCCCGCATGGCAGCGTAGGGCTCGGTATCCATTGCATTCCTCTTGTGTCTCAGCACAATCCTTGTGTCCCGGGCCAGGCTACCTTCTGTGTTCTTGCGAGAGTGGAAAACGGCTCTGGGGTCACGGACCAGGTGGATGATTTTGAGGTTCAGAGAGGGGTCCTTAAGGAGAGGATAGAGCACCTTGAGGTCAAAGATCCGGACCACCTTCAGGACAACATGGCTGTAAGACCTGCAGGCCTCTTCGACTTTGCTGAAGGGGGATTTCCTACAGAGCATCTTGCAGGCATGCTTGGAGATGAAGTCACTGCGCTGGAAGGAGTTGCACACTGGTGGGGAACACAAAGCCCGGCTGACCTCCCACTGGAAGAGTTCTGACACATTTCTCTTCTGTGGAAGGTAGGCATCGAAAACTGACATGTCACACTTGAAGACTGACCGGATGAGGTCCCGCACCGCCATGTGCAGGACCTTGGCGCTGTTTTGGTACATGGTTGCCCAGACGTGCCAGGCTGGCTCCATCATGTAGAAGACATCAGGGTGTTGGCTGAAGAGCTGCCCGACAAAGGAAGACCCTGACCTCCAGGAGGAGACGATGAGAATGTGCACCTGGGATGGCTCCTGCACCAGGGGACATTTCCTGCCATGAAGCTGAAACCAGAAGGTGAGGGCAATGACCTGTATCGCCAAGATCACAAGAACTATTAACCTGGTCAGCTTCAGCATGGCAGCCCAAAGCCTTGAGGGTGGGTAAAGAGAGAGAAAGAGAACACATTTCAGAGAATTGAACCACTATGCTCCTAGAGCTAAGACCTTTCAACACCCATCCTGTATTCAGAACTGGAGAGCTGTTTGAGCGCTAACTGGAAAAGCACTTGTAGACAGGCTAAGTAAGGGCTGATCAAATCCATTGGTTTTGATCAGCTTGGACAACTCGGACAAATTCTGGCTTTTGCAAATAAGTTGGCCAGAACAGATAATGTTCTTAGGTCCATGATGTTTTCTAAATATACATGTGCATATTCAGCTGTCACTTTGAAAGGGTGTGTTGTCAGTCATATAAAGAAAGGTTAAATAGGAATTGTAGAGAAACAACTGACCTGATGGCAACCTGGGAATTGGGTCTGGGCAGAAGACAAAATGGCAGGGGATATGGGTCTAGGCAGCTCCTGAGAGCCCCACTTCATAAAGATGTGCTCAAAACAGCATATTGATGGTACTGCATCCCAAGCATCCTGATTAACCCATTATGGCACATCAACAAAAACCTTTCTCCACAATGCTGGAGGGGTGGCAGCAAAATGAGGACATTCTGCTACACATGGTGGCATTGCCCCTGGATCTGTGTGCTCTGGGCAGGGATTCTTGCTGAAATTGCAGGAATTATGAAGCAACCAATAGATCCTGATCCCACTGTAGTCCTTTACTACCCTATTTTGTCATAGCTATCTCATGGTATTTCTCCTGGATCTTACCCGTCTGGAAATTGCTCATCAGTGGCAGTCTCAGGTTGGATGAAGTATGGCAAATTGCACTATCATAAAAGTAACACAGAAGCAGTAAAGATGCAAGAACACAGAATTCTATGCAGAGCGGTGCAGGGCGACCATTTTGTTGACACATGGTTTCTCTTCACAGCATATATGGGAGGGAGAACACAAGATGAGACTTTTGGAAAGACCTTCTCCCACATTTATATCACTGCTATCCTTAGCAGGGAGTACTCCAAATTATTACTCTTAAACTCTTTGAATTGCTCAGAAATTATTCCTGGGCACCATGTTCATTTCACTGGTTTTGAAGAAACATACATACCGCTAGTTCCTGAACTGAGTGAGGAGTTGGCAGGGGAGGGGTCAGAGCTTGGCAGTCTCTGAGGTTTTTGGTGGGAGCTGTCTCAGAGACCAGGGGAGCAAATGCCTATAGCCACTAATGCTGCCATCCCCAAAGGGAAATCAATGCCCTTATGCTTTTAAAATAGACATCCTTCTGGGAATTCCATACCTGTGGGGTGGGGAAGAGGCTGCATTGTGGCATGCAGTGCCAATCCCACCGTGTTGCTTGCATTATAGATGCCACCTGACCTTTTTAAAATGGGAATGCAAGGGGGAATTACAAGCTGGTTAGCATAATGTTGGTTCTGAGTAAACAGGTGGAAAGCATTATCAAACATAAAATTATTAAGCAATATAGCACAGAACAGGTGCAAGAGGCACTTTTGGGAATCTAAGAATCTCTTATGATCATCACAAAATATCAGTGTCAAATAATAAGAACTGGTGAGCCTCAGAATCAACAATAGGCAAGCACCTAAACACCCCCAAGTGCAAATAAAGCATGTGTTCACGCACACACATGCGCACGCACACGCACACATGCACACACACTACATCCAAAAAACCTCACCAGATGCTCCTGAATCACTAAAGGCTTCTGAGCTTCCTCCAGAGAAGCAATAGACCTGCTATCTCAGCCCTTCAATCTCAGAAGCCAGTCTCGTGCAGCCAGGGCAAATTAATACCTAAGGCATCTGGGAAGGCAAGCTAGCTAGCTAGCTAGCAATGCCTCTTCTGCACAGATGAAAACATCCAGTCAAGAAAGCAAAACCCCAGGTTGTTGGCAGCCTCAACACGGGAGCAGAAACAGAGCCTCTTGAACAGACGAACCATGCAAGGTGTTCCCTCCCCTTTCCACACACGTCAGTTTCACACACTGCCGGGTTAATTCCAAGAGGGGCAGCTGTGTCAGAACAAGCTGCAAGAGCATATTCTGCCCAACGGGCTCTCAGCAGTCCGGATCTGACACCTGGGAGTTTTAGGAAGGCCTATATGAATGTGCTGTGGGTTAAACCACAGAGCCTAGGACTTGCCGATCAGAAGGTCGGCGGTTCGAATCCCCGCGATGGGGTGAGCTCCTGTTGTTCGGTCCCAGCTTCTGCCAACCTAGCAGTTCAAAAGCACAAAGTGCAAGTAGATAAATAGGTACCGCTCCAGCGGGAAGGTAAACGGAGTTTCTGTGTGCTGCTCTGGTTTGCCAGTCTTGCTGGCCACATGACCTGGAAGCTGTCTGTGGACAAACGCCGGCTCCCTCGGCCAATAAAGCGAGATGAGCACCGCAACCCCAGAGTCGGTCACGACTGGACCTAATGGTCAGGGGTCCCTTTACCTTTACCTTTATATGAATGTACCCACAATATTTTTGTGTGGCTGGGAACAGTTCCCTCCCTGCTGCATCTTCCACTGGGCTCCCACCCCGTTACCCTCCCTTGGACTTCTCCTTCTGTGGCCACTGCATTCACCAGCTGCTTAAGCAGAGGACAGCCCAGGGCTGCACATCTGGTGGCCAGTGTATAGCTTCTCTGCAGTGAAGGAAGCAACTGCCCTCTTTGCCTCTCATCTTCCAGGGGCCGTTGGGGCAACGCCTTCCATCTTGTGGGAAGAAGGGTGGGGTTTTATTTCACTTGTTAAGCAGGCAGTAAAATACCCTGCAACGCACCCCTAGGCCCTTACCTCTGCTGTTCCTTATGCCAGGTCCCTGGCAGAGTTTTCATCCTATAGGGATCACTTGTTAATGCAAGTCAGTGTCTCCCTCTTTGATCCTGGGCATCCAAGCAGCATGGCGGAAACAGACACATGCTCTCCCACTGGCAGGCGCACACTTTTCTCCCACAGAGCTTCTCGTCTCACTCACCTCCCGTTGATCCAGGGGCCTCCTGGGGTCGCAAGCCCAGCTTCCTTGAGGAGCCACAAGCAACAGGAAGAGCTGGTTGTTCCCTGGCAGCAGATCAGCCCAGTCCTGCACTGCTGGGTGCTGTGTGGTGTGAAGGCTGCTGTCAGGAGGAAAGGAAGGAACTCCCAGGAGAGTCACCTGCTCCAACCTATGGAGGTGTGTGCTGAGAGGGCGGGGGTAGGAAAGAGCTATTTGGCCAGCACAGCTCTTCTGTGCGGAGGAAACAAAAGATGCCTGCAGGAAAGAGGGTTTGTATCCCAATCCCAGGGCAGTGTGACACAATGCCCTGAGGTGCTGCTGCCCACCCATGCCAGCCCAAAGCTTCACTGCAGCCTGGTGCAGCATCCAAGGCATGGCAGGCTCCCCTCTTGACTGCCACCACCAGAGACCCAGAGCCACCTGGCAAAAGAGATGTAGCAGAGCTGCAAGACCACCTTCATGGCCAATGTCCACACCCTCTCTGGCAACCCTTGGTGCTCCTTCTCTCTGGGTCACAGACTTCCAAAAGAGCAGCTCCAGAGGGCGCTGCCCTACTGCTGCCCTCTGCCCAGGTGCCTCCCAGCAGGGTGGGAGCCGGGCAAGCTGCAAGGGCTGCTACATTGAGATCCAGGGAAAGGCCGTGCCTCTTGTTCCCTGGAGAGGTAACCTTGCTGCTGGGCATTTGCCTATGGGTCTGTGCATGGGCAGAGAAATGCAGAAAGGGGGGGGCACTACATAGGCAAGTGCTCACTGGTTGGGTAACTTGGTACTGTAGTCCAAAATGCTAGGAAACATAGATGCTAAGAAGCTTTCCTTGTCCCCCTCCCCTCTTTGACTCTTGTGATCTCTTTTATGCGGGCATGCCTTGCCTTTTGATCTAGCAGAGTCTGCATAGGGCAGGAGAAGGCTTGGCCTTGGAGGGAGAAGGATGGGCAAGGGAAGGGGCAGGAAAAGTGAGCAGCCCCTGAACTTGGCATCAGCCAGAAGCTTCTATAGGAAGATTAAATCTGACTCTGCGGGGATCTAGCACACCCTGTAAACCAAACCCTTCCTGCTAAGACATCAGTCTCCGTCCAACAGTAACCTTATGCTGGGAGACTGGAAAGCAGCCAGGCCTGCTCCAGGAGGCTGAGAGCCCAGGGGTGGCTGAATGGGCAGTGATGGATGGGCAGGAAGGGCCGGGCTCCTTCTACTGCCAAGCACAGAGGCTGAGGCTTCCTCCCCGCACTTGGGCTTTTGTTTTTGTTCAGCTATCCGGCTGGTGGCTACTGATGTAGGACAGGCATCCACACTGCCTAAGGATTTGTCCACACTTTGTTTGTCCTGTGCCTAAAAGGTGTGTCCAATAGGTTTTCATCGTCATCATCAAACCTTTTATTGGCATCACATACAAACATCCATAGCAAATTAGTACAGAATTACCGCCTTCCCAGTGACACAAAACATTTGTCAGATGAAGGAGGCAGACAAGTCTAACATTACATGTCTAGGTCTCCAGGGAGATCAGACGTCTGCAATGTGTTTCGACAGCAAAAACCAGATAAAGATATTTAGCCACTAACTTGGTGAGCTCCTGATTATTCCCCAAAAATAGAAAATATATGACCTCTAACTCTAGTTTCCATTTGGGGATGCAGAGTTGATCTAGGAACTGCTGGCTGAGACCAACATATAGTTTACATTTAAGAACCATATGTGTAAGAGTTTCCACCTGATGGTCTTCACATGGGCAAATTCTTTCTCCTTCTACCATTCTCGAGAACCTTCCTCATAGGAGGTTTGAAGGATTTGAATTAAACCTGGCCAGCAAAAAAGCTCTTCTTTCTTGAGGATTAAGCAAAAATTCAAGATAATTGTGGTTAATTTCATGTGCCCAAGAAAGTTGAAAGTTAAGAGGGGAGCATGTTTTCTCTGCTGCTGCTGCTGCTGTTAGTTCCTGGTGTTCAATGTCCCACAACCTAGTTTTTATTATAGCCTTGGCAGATGGTGGAGACATTGATTGCAAAGATTCCACTGACAGCCCAAGTTGCTGTACCTTTATGTTAAACCATTGTAGCCCTAGGGAAAGAAAGGGATCTAGCAAAACTTCACTAAGGAGAGGATCTTTATCTGTTGTGAGGCAGATGTTTAACCAGCATGTAAGAAATCTCGCCCAGCTATGGTCTCTATCTTGTGTTGACCTCCCTCTAGACACAAGGCTGCAAAGGCTACGCAATGTGGGACGGCAAAATTCTTAAAAAGGAAAGCTGCCTGCACTCGTTCTACCCTGGCAGCCAGACTGGAATGCCATAGAGCAATTGAGCTATAACTTTGGCACTGAAGACCTTGAGGGCAGAGGGGATATGTGAATTACCTCTTGTTATAAAGAAACACATTATGGCCTGCATAGACATCTTACTGGCATTCACTGCCGTTGCACGGTGCGAGGACCATAGTAGCCCATTATGGAATGTGATTCCCAGGTAGTTGAATTCGAATACCTGCTGGATGTGTTTTCCACCAAATACCCAGCTATAGATTTTGCATGAATTCCCCAAAACCATTATTTTGCTTTAATCAAAGTTCATGCATAATTTCATTCTGGACAGATAGTCAATACAGTAATTTTACAAACGTTTTAGCCCAATTCTTGTCTGTGAAAGCAAAATCATATCATCTGCGTATAGAAGGATGGGAATGCTTGATGCGTTGAGTTTTGGGCTGTGGGCATCCACCTGTTTTAGTAAAGAAGCGAAGTCCTTAAGAAAAAGATTAAAAAGAGAGGGAGCGAGTACACAGCCCTTTATACCTCTGTTTATAACGACCGGATCTGTCATTACATTCCCTGGTGGTGTTCTTATGCGACAGGTGTTCTTTGTGTAAAGCTTTTTGATCAAGTAAAGTAATCTAGACTTCCGGAGGCGGCGCGAACGGCAATGGCTACCCTCTTCTAACCGGGAGAGGGAAGCTCCGCTGAGAACGGGTCGTCCGCTGCGGCGAAGCGGAGACCCACTTTGGAAAACCACAGGTGGCAGAAGCCTGTGGTCCCGGGACCCGGCGGGCGCCAGGAGCAGTCCCCAAAACGTTGAAGGAACCCCGTAAGGGGCTCCGGATCGCGGAGGGGGTTGTGGCGCTGTGGGTCGTTCTGCGATCAACGGAGCGAAGCCGCGTTGCTGCTGCCGGTGAGCGCTGACCTTTCTTCCTAAACTTCTGATTCGGAAAGCAACAATCCGTGAGTAATAAGGATCTTACAAACTTCGAGACCTAAAGATATTGAATTTGGCTGAAAGCGGAGTGACGAAAAAAGGGAAGTCCGTCTTCCGCTGACACTGAACTTTAAAGCAAAGAGCGGGAGGAGTGGAGGCAAAGAGTGAACTTTTAACTTAATTGATCTGGGCATCCGTGGAAGTTATTTTTAAGCAGAATAAGGACTCTAAGTAATTGATTATATGACTTCTATCTGGACTGTGATACCTTTCTTCCATTTGGATTACAATTTAAGCAAGAAACCCAGGTGCTGGAACTGCCTGAGTAACTGAGCAGTCAGTCTGCAGGGCTGGATACTTTGAATTTAAACTTTGAAACAATCTGAGGGAGTTTGGACTGGCTATTTTGAAACACCTTTTGGAACACCAGTAAGCACTGTTTGAAACACTGTGGCTTTTTAAATATTAACTCTGCTAAAACCTACCCTATTGAAGGCTCCTGGACATTAAATTAGACTTTATTAATTCTATTGGAATTGATTTCTTCCTTAAAGACATTTTAAGCTCCCCCTAGAGGATTTGGGATTTACAGCAGTGACATTGTTTTACTTTCCTTTTCCCGGCCTCCTGTTTGACTGTTACCATCTGGGCCGTAGTTTTCTCATGGGAAAAACTCAGCTTGACCTTGACTCTTAGATGACTTTGGAATGAGTGGCGCAAGAAAAAAGGGACCGAGAACTAGACAAACAACTTTAACAACTTTAACCGCAGCCTCTCAGGCACGTAGATCATCTGTGCCTACTCTGCCTACTTTGCCTATTTTGACTTCTGAGGAAGAAGCTGCTGTTCTGCCACGGGCAGAAACTGAGGAATTACAATTGGAAGAGATGGCCTCAGGAGCAACTGGCTCTATGTTAGAGAAAATTCTTGAAAAATTGGAATCTTTGGATAAAAAAGTTGATCAGCACATAGCTAAAATTGACCAAAACACAGAATGTTTAAATAGATTAACTGGACAAGTCGCACAGAATGTACAAGCAATTGGAGAATTAAAGGAGACTGCAGGTGAAAATCAGAAATTGGCTGAGGATACCAGCCAAAGACTGGGAAAATTAGAAAAAGAGGTAAGACCACTCAGCAAGCAAGTAGGTGAACACCAGACCTATCTTTCTATGATAGAACTGCGGAACAGGGAGACCAATTTAAGGATAAGGTCGGTACCAGAGGTGGAAGAAGACAACCTAGCTGAGTTTCTGACTAAGGAATTTTCCAAGTTTTGGAACTTAGAGGAGAAAGATTTTAAAATCATATCAGCCTTCAGGCTTGGAAGATTTATAAAGAAAGAGAAGCCCAGAGACTGTTTAATAACATTGAGATCAAAAGGAGGAAAGGGACAAGATTTTAGGCCTGCATTACGGAAAGTCACTGGATATTCTGGACAAAAGAATTGAAATTTACAAGGATATTCCTAAACAGCTGTTGGACCTTAGATCTGACTATTTGGAACTAGCAAGACTGTTGAGGAGCAACTCAATCATCTTCAGGTGGGAGTTTCCTCAAGGATTATCTTTCACTTTTAGAGGGAAGAAGATTAAAATCAGAACACTGGAAGATAGAGACAAGTTTCTGATCGCCTACAGAGAGGACCTTCAAAAAGGACTTGAACTACCTTCGGGGCCTGGAGCACCAGGGGTGCCTGCACCCTCGGATCCTGAAGATCCAGCGAACAAGGTACCACCCCTAGAAAAATAACCAGATTTATTCAGGATGTCTCTGCAACTTTTGAGCTGGAACATAAATGGCTGTAACATCCCGGAAAAAAGGAGGAAAATTTTTCATATATTAAAGAAGGAACAATTGGACATTATTTGCTTACAAGAAACACATGTGACTAGGCTCCATAGAAAAGTATTAATAAACAAAAGACTTGGTCAGGAATTTATATCTTCAGACAAAGTAAAGAAGAGAGGCGTGGTGATATATGCAAAAGAGAGCCTGTCACCTAAATTTTTATTTAAAGATGAACATGGAAGAATCTTGGCAATCGAAATACAACATCAAGGAGAAAAGATTCTGATATTAGGAATTTATGCACCAAATGAAGGGAAATCGGAATTCTTCAAGAAGTTGCATGAGATTATGCTGGATTATCTGGATTATGACAACATCATCATGATGGGAGATATGAACGGGGTCGTATCAACTAACATGGATAAGTCACAAAGCCAAAATGTTACAAAAGATGGCAGACTACCAAAGACCTTTTTTGAATTGACAGACAATATGGACTGGATTGACATTTGGAGAACGAAGAACCCCTTGGGAAAAGAAGGAACATTTTTCTCTGAAGCCCAGCTGACTTGGACAAGAATCGACCAAATATGGATAACTAGAGGTCTGGCACCCAAGGTCAGAAAGGTGGAAATCTGCCCAAAAACCTGCTCCGACCATAACGCACTGAAAATGGACATGATACTATTACCAACCGGCTCCTTTAGATGGAAGATGAATGACAATTTGTTCAGAGATCAGGAGATTATTAAGAAGGCCCAGAAAGCATTGAAGGATTATTTTGAGATAAATATGAACACTACGGTGGAAAAAAGAATTATTTGGGACGCAAGTAAAGCTGTGATGAGGGGGTTCTTGATACAACAGAATGCTGTAAGGAAGAGGATACAAAATGACAGAAAAGATAAGATTTTGGAGAAAATAAAAGAACTAGAGAAGAAGTTAAGACTAAATCCGAAGTCACAGCCGATCTTGAGAGAAATCAAACTTCATCAAGCACAATATTCTAAACTGATAAACCAGGAAATAGAGTGGAAGATTAAATTAATGAAACAAAAAACTTTTGAATCGGCAAACAAATGTGGGAAACTGCTAGCTTGGCAGTTGAAGAAGAGACAAAAAATTAAATACAGTTACAAATTTGGAAATTGAAGGAAGAAACATTCAGAACCCCAAGGAGATTAGAAAGTGTTTTCAGAAATATTTCAAAAAATTATATACTCAAGGGCCGCAGGATGAGGTTGAGATTAAACAATTTTTGGAGAAAAATGGACTTAAAAAACTGTCACAAGAAAATAGATCACTCCTGAACAGTAAAATAACATGTCAAGAGATTGAAAATGCCATTCAGAACATGAAATTGAGCAAATCTCCAGGGCTAGATGGGCTAACCTCCAAGTATTATAAGACACTAAAAGACTACTTGATACAACCATTGATGGAGGTTAGCAATGAAATTATGGAGGGGAGGAGGGCACCGGATTCGTGGAAGGAAGCATTCATCACATTAATACCTAAATCGGATTCTGAAAAGACACAACTTAAGAACTACCGTCCCATCTCCCTGTTAAATGTGGATTACAAAATATTTGCAGATGTCCTGGCAAATAGATTTTAAAAAGTTTTAAATGAAGTAATTCATAAAGACCAGGCAGGCTTTCTCCCAGGTAGACACATGTTTGCTAATACAAGGAACATTATTGACATTTTGGAACTTTTGCAAACAGACATAAATACAAAAGCAGTGCTAATTTTCATAGATGCGGAGAAAGCCTTCGATAATATCTCTTGGAAATTTATGAAGGGAAACTTAAAAGAAATGGGAGTGGGTCGGGGTTTTGAGAATGGGATTGATGCAATATATTCAGAACAAAAGGCTAAATTGATAGTAAACAATGTGGTTACAGAAGAGTTTAAAATTGAAAAAGGAACACGACAAGGCTGCCTGATTTCCCCTTTGTTATTTATATCGGTTCTGGAGGTGCTCTTGAATATGATTAGAGGGGACCGGTTGGTGGAAGGGATTCAGGTCGGAGCGAAACAATATAAACTTAAAGCTTTTGCAGATGACCTGGTTCTGACCCTGCAGGAGCCAGAATCTAGTACAATAAGAGTATTACAATTGATTCAAGATTTTGGTCGGGTGGTGGGATTCAAACTAAATAAACAGAAAACTAAGGTGCTGGGAAAAAACCTGACAGATACAGAGTCGGAACGGTTTCAGAGAGAAACAGAACTAACTGTGGTTAAAAAAGTAAAGTACCTAGGGGTAAATATAACAGCAAAGAATCTGAGTCTATTTAAGGACAACTATGAAAAATGCTGGTCTGAAATTAAGAGAGACTTGGATAGTTGGACAAAATTGAAGCTTTCCTTGTTAGGCCGTATTGCTGCTGTTAAGATGAATGTATTGCCAAGAATGTTGTTTTTGTTCCAAACATTGCAGATTGTGGACAAGACGGAGTGCTTCCGGAAGTGGCAGAGAGATATATCTAAATTTGTCTGGCAGGGCAAAAAGCCCAGAATTAAGTTTAAGATACTAACTGACGCAAAAGAAAGAGGGGGCTTTGCCCTGCCAGACTTAAAGCTGTACTATGAAGCCGCAGCTTTCTGCTGGCTAAAAGACTGGCTACTTCTCGAAGACACTGATGTACTGGACCTGGAAGGTTTTAACAACGCTTTTGGTTGGCATGCATACTTATGGTATGACAAGGTTAAGATCAATAAGGTCTTTAAGAACCATATTGTCAGGAAAGCAGTATTTAATGTCTGGACAAAATACAAAGACTTATTGGAAAACAAAACTCTGAGGTGGCTTTCACCTCTGGAAGCCAAGGCCCGAAAAAGACCCAATATGGAGGCCAAATGGCCAAAATATTGGGAAATATTAGAAAAAGATGAAGATAATTGGAAATTGCAGAGTTTGGAGAAAATGAAGGATAAAGTGCGAGACTGGTTACACTACGCTCAGATTAAAGAAGTCTTTAAAAATGATAAAAGGATAGGGTTCCAGGTGGAGAAATCGAAGTTGGAAACAGAATTGTTAGAACCAAAGACTAAGGTATTATCAAGAATGTATAACTTGCTGTTAAAATGGAATACACAAGACGAAGTGGTTAAATCGGTTATGATAAAGTGGGCTCAGGACATTGGGCATAATATTATGTTTGAGGACTGGGAAAGGTTGTGGACCACTGGGCTGAACTTCACTGCATGTAATGCTCTGAAGGAAAATGTAATGAAAATGATATATAGATGGTACATGACCCCAGTTAAACTTGCCAAAATATACCATTTGTCTGATAATAAATGTTGGAAATGTAAAGAACATGAAGGAACATTCTTTCACCTCTGGTGGACCTGCCCTAAAGTGAAGGCCTTCTGGGAAATGATATATAATGAGCTGAAGAAGGTATTTAAGTATACCTTTACTAAGAAACCAGAGGCCTTCCTTCTGGGTATTGTCGGCCAGAAGGTGTTAAAGAAGGACCGAACATTCTTTATGTATGCAACAACGGCAGCAAGGATACTCATCGCTAAGAATTGGAAAACTCAAGATCTACCCACACTGGAAGAGTGGCAGATGCAGCTGATGGACTATATGCAACTGGCCGAAATGACTGGTAGAATCCGAGATCTGGGAGAAGAGAGGGTTGAGGAGGACTGGAGGAAATTCAAGATTTATTTACAAAAATATTGTAATTTGGTTGAATGCTAAGAAGGATGCTAGATCATAAATAACTGCCTACCATTGAATTAGATCTGATTTTGACGATAAGTGAGAATAAGGAAAATATAAATTTTTTGGAGAATTGTTAGATTTTATTTAAATGAGCAGAGATAATATTGTAAACAAGTGGGTAATTTGCTTGGAAAAAAGATTTTTTGTAACGATGTAAGTGCGAGCGGGAGATGCGAGGGAGTCCAAAGAAGCGACAAAATTATGTTATGATATAAGTAATGTTGTTTAATATTTACGCATTTGTATTCAAAAACCTTAATAAATATGCATTAAAAAAAACACAAGTAAAGTAATCTAGGTTCTAGGCCCATTGTCTCCACTTTGGACCATAACAGCCCCCTGTTGACAGTGTCAAAAGCAGCCTTGATATCCAGGAAGGCCACATAAAGACATTCTTTATGAAGTCGCTTTATTTAGCCACTAAGTACAAGCGACTTCATAAAGAATGTCGCTTGTACTTAGTGACTAAATGAAATAACACCAAACAGTTGCGTAAAGTAGATTTCCTCGGCCTGAACCCTGCCTGCTCTGGACCTATGATATTATTCTCATCAAGCCAGGTAGTTAGTTTATTTAACTGATATTTAGCATACAATTTCCCAATGTTTGACAGTAGACTTGTTGGTCGATAATTAGATGGCAGCTTTTTGTCACCCTTTTTAAAGATTGGGATAATTATAGATTGCTGCCATGAGTTTGGTATGATACCAGATCTATCTATCATAGTGAATAGTTCCGCTAGTATCGGAGCCCACCACTCTGGCTTGGCTTTGATCAATTCAGATGGAATAGCATCAGGGCAGGCAGCCTTTCCTGCTTTCATCTGGTCAATTAAAGTTATAACTTTGGTGATGGAGACAGGGGCCCACTCATCCACGAAAGTAAAATTGGCATGGTCCTGACTATCAGGTGGAATACAGTCATTGAAGAAAACCGCCCTAAAATGCTCTACCCATGACAATGATGGAATCAACGTCAGCAAATCATCCTGTGTCTGTGGGGAGTCTGCTACAGCCTTCCAAAATTTCTTATGATCTTTCTTTAGGATGGTTGAGAGTAGCATATCCCAACATGCCTGACTATATCTTATCCGGCTGAGCTGGATAGTTTCCCTAAGTTGTCGAGATCTGGAGAAGTAAATGTCAGGCAATCGAGAGCTGCCTGTCTCTCTGAACTCTCTATAGGTTCTCCTGACCTCAGTTTTAATTGCTATGATTTCTTTGTCAGTCCAATCGTCAATCCCCCTCTTCTTAGGTGGCCTGTGCAAGTGTAAATGAGACAGTTCTTAAAGTGTCAATAAATTCCTCAAACCGAGTCACTCCAACAACAGAGGAAAGTTCACCTTTCTCTACCGAAAACAAATGAATCACATGGTCAAAATTTGGAAAAGAGATAGTGTATGCTCGTTAACTTGTATCCTTGCGTGCTGGAGACTCGGTTCCTGAGGGGATGGATTAATTAACTGTTCTGACTTCCTTGATGTAAAGACAAGTTTGCGATGTAGAGGGAGATGGTCACTGAGCATAGGATCACCTATGTAAAGCTCAGCCACGTAGGGCATCAAATTAGTGGGTATCAGAATATAGTCCACCATACTATTTCCCTGCAGGGAGATATAGGTAAAATTCCCAGATCCTTCCCAATCAGTTAGCCAATTGAGCCACATCAGGGCCCTGGTGGTGGTCAGCTTGGTGAGTCGCAGACCAGCCAAATTAATTACTGGGATCTATGTTCCCAAACACGGGTGGCGCTATGGGTAAAACGTCAGCGCCTAGGACTTGCCAATCGTCAGGTCGGCGGTTCGAATCCCCACGGCGGGGTGTGCTCCCGCTGCTCGGTCCCAGTGCCTGCCAACCTAGCAGTTCGAAAGCACCCCCGGGTGCAAGTAGATAAATAGGGACCGCTTACTAGCAGGAAGGTAAACGGCGTTTCCGTGTGCTGCGCTGGTTCGCCAGATGCAGCTTCGTCATGCTGGCCACGTGACCCGGAAGTGTCCTCGGACAGCGCTGGCCCCCGGCCTCTTAAGTGAGATGGGCGCACAACCCTAGAGTCGGACACGACTGGCCCGTACGGGCAGGGGTACCTTTACCTATGTTCCCAAAAAACAGAAGTCTGGAAGAACAGAGGTATCCAAGATCTCCCATGCTTTTGTATACACTTCTCACCCTTGGCCTAGGTTTTCCACTAGGCCCATGCTTTCTAGGCACAGGTCTGAGTATTTTTTCTGTTTGGCCTGCTGCTTTCCCTGAGAAAACCCACTGTTTCAGAGCTGAATCGGAGTAAACATCAACCTGAAGAAAACCCAGTTGCCATTTGCTATGATTCAGTGGTAAAGAACAGGTTTCCCTGGGGGTAAGCGGTGGAGCAAGCAGAAGTGTGGACGAGCTCACAGTGGGGTGAGCTCATGGTGGGGCGTTGGACAAAATGACCCAATGGTTTTCTTCCAGTCCTGACGCTTGACAAAATTCCTCCTCTAACTGTGATATTTGCGAAACGGATTGTCTGACATTACTGGCTTTGTGAACACAAAGTACAGGAAGATTAACTTCTTGGATCAAATGACAGAAAAAGAGATTAGCGCAAAGGTAGGGACCCAAATACAAGCAAATTGATGGGAGGAGAATGAATGAAATCTTCAACGGCTGCTGCTTGGGGGAGAGCTATCCGTAAGGGTAAGCTTCTCTGGGCAAGTTCATGGATGGTGGATGAAATACACTTGGAGTCGAGTGTGAATTTCATGCTCTTTATTCAGCTCATAGTAGCAATGAATGAAACTTTCCCCAAAATGTCTAGCTATATATACATTATTTACACAATGGGCCCCGCGTGATTGGCTGATTCCAGTCTGCTCCTGTAGGCCAATCAGGTTGCTGATTCACTTCATCCAGGAGCCTGATTGGCTGCTCCTGCAGGCCAATCAGGTTGCTGATTCACTTCATCCAGGAGCCTGATTGGCTGCTCCTGCAGGCCAATCAGGTTGCTGATTCACTTCCACCTGGAGCTGGATTGGGTGGCTCCTGTGGACCAATCAGACTGCTGTATTCTGGATCCTATTGTTCTAGGATTCAGCTCAGTACACCCAATACTAAGAACTTATCAAGAATGTATAACTTGCTGTTGAAATGGAATACACAGGATGAAACGGTGAAATCAGCTATGATTAAATGGGCACAAGACATCGGCCATGATATTATGTTTGCTGACTGGGAACAGTTATGGACTACCGGTATTAAATTTACTGCATGTAATGCTTTAAAAGAAAACATTATGAAAATGATCTATCGGTGGTACATGACCCCAGTCAAGCTTGCAAAAATTTATCATTTGCCTAACAATAAGTGTTGGAAATGTAATGAGACTGAAGGCACTTTTTACCACCTTTGGTGGACCTGCCCAAAGATTAAAGCTTTCTGGGAAATGATCTATAATGAAATTAAGAAGGTCCTTAAGTGGACTTTTCCTAAGAAACCAGAGGCTTTTCTCTTGGGCATGGTTGGCCAATTGGTGTTAAAGAAGGATAGGATTTTCTTTATGTATGCCACCACAGCAGCAAGAATTCTACTGGCAAAGTATTGGAAGATGCAAGAACTACCTACTCTGGAAGAATGGCAAACAAAGGTGATGGACTTTATGGGACTGGCTGAGATGACGGGCAGAATCCGCGACCAGGGGAAGGAGACAGTGGAAGAGGACTGGAAGAAATTTAAAATATATCTCAAAAACTATTGTAAAATTGAGGAATGCTAAGATGTCATGGGGTAAGAAGCAGAGAATTGCAGCTGTAACTAAAAAACTAAAGGAAATTTAATGAAAGGGAATCAAGACAATTGACTAAAGGGTTGCTAAAGAATCACTAAACAAGGATGCAGGGATGGGGAGGTATGGGGAAGTCAAAAGAAAGAAGGGCATGAAATTATAATTTTGAAGTTATATTGGTTTAATTGTTTTGTATGTTTTTGTCTGTGTTTTGATTTTCCTGTTTTTTTTTGTTTTGTTCTGTTTTTATTATGTGTTTGAAAAACGAATAAAAATTATTAAAAAAAAAAAAAAGGATTCAGCTCAGTACATAACAATGGAAAAGCTTCCACAGTGCTCCCCTTTTTGATGCCCTCAAGTGAAACCAGAATCTCACTGCATCCCAGTGGCATCATGTGGGGGGCAACGGTGGCCATGGCCCCGGGCGCAGAATTCTGAGGGGGAGCAGTCCAGCTCCCCTACAACAGGCTTTCTTGCCAAGGCTGTACGGCTGCCACCTCCCAAACCTGTGAGGAGGTGAGCCATGCCCAGGCCTCCATCTCCTTGCAGCTGGCAAAGGGTCACCAACCCCCTCCCACCAGAGGGAGCTCAGGCGTTTTCCAGCTGGCACCTGACCTTCCCTGGGGTCTTCCTCCCAGCATGTGCTTTTGGACGAGGCATGTACCCTGCAGTGGGAATACAGAGAGGAGAGCCACCCGTTCGCCTAGAACCCGCTGGTGCTCGTCCTCACGCTGCATGACCAAGAGGTGGCGGCTGAAGAAGGGCTGCGCTTGGCACCTCAGTCTGCTCTCCTTCACCCTGCTCCTAGACCTGCTGCAGCTGTGGCTCCAGCACTGCTGGGATGCCACCAAGCGGGACCTCACTGAGCTGAGAGGGCAAACATGGTGACCATCCAACGACCTCTGTAAGGAGCGGGCGCCATAGGGGTGCAGCAAATGAAGTCCACTTGTTGCCTCCAGTGTGATGCCCACAATGAGGTTAGGAGGAGTCATTCTTGCCTTGCCCCAAGTGCTGGCAACATGTGGTACGCCACTGCTGCATCCCAAGGAGGTTGCCTACCAGGGCTGGGCTCTTCCCTCAGGCCCAAATCAGCCCTCATCTCACCCAGCACCAGACAGGATATGCAAGGGCCCTTGGCTGTATCCCAGGAATTTTATCTTGCCATCAGGGAAGTTTTTAATATGTGACATTTTAGTGTATTTTTCATCTTTGTTGTAAGCCGCCCAGAGTGGCTGGGGAAACCCAGCCAGATGGGCGGGGTATAAATAATAAATTATTATTATTATTATCAAAGGGCCAGGAGAGGCAGAAGAACAGCCCAGAAGTGACTCTAGAGAGCCAGAAATGTCGGAATGGAGAGGAACGCAGTGCCATTGGACTGGGCTGCTTTGCAGTGCTGGAAGAAGCAGGAGAAGAGCAGCCTCTGTGCCAAGCCGGTGGGAAGGTCCTGTGCCAGGGCTTGAGAGAGATTCCTGTTAATGTTTGATGGAGCCGAGTTATATGTTATTTGCCAGGGAGTGCCACCAGAGCCCCTGAATAAAATATGTCAACATATTAAAAAAGCACATAAAGAGTTATAAACTGACTCAGTGTTTACAGCTTTCTGTAAAATATGACCTTTTGTAAGAATATTGTCTTCTTTTAAACAGGAAGTTTCTCTTAGGAGGAAAGACTATAGCTGTGTGGCAGAGCAGCTGCTTGGCATGCAGAAGCTGTGCCACATTCAAACACAACACACCTTCCCCAGTAGCATCGCCAGGTATGGCCGGGAATGTCCTCGTTTTGAAACCCTGGAGAGCCACACTCAGTCAGTGTAGACAACTGAGCTAGACACTGTGTACAAGGCAGCTTCCTATATCACTGTGAAACAAATGCAGAGAGGGGAAAATGCAAAGATCCCTTAACCTTTTTATTAGCGGGAGGAAGGGGAACCTTTGTGACTCCATGGGCTAGATCCTTATCCAAATCAGCCTCACAGGCCAAATTTGGTGGAGTGGGAGCACCAACTTGTCAATCACATGATGGCACAACAAAGTCATGTGCAAGGTACTTTGAAGTCCCAAAATCAGGATGTCAAAGTGCTTCCAAAAGAGATGGTTTCTTTTCTCATCCTAGCAGGTGTAACTATAGATCCCCCGCTAAAATTATGGTTTAAAAATCCATCCGTTTCAGTACGAGATTCTGATGCACACACTTTCCTGATTCAGGAATGGGTGTGTCTCAGAACTCCCTGCTAAAAAAGAGAGGGTTGCCGTAGTTTTAGCAGGGGATCCTATGCAAGTTTGCATAGAAACTTCTGCTAAAACAGGGCAGGGGGGAGGCCTCTGTTTTAGCAGGAGGTTGCAGTACAAACCATTTCCTGAATCAGCTGGTGAGTGGAGATTAAGTCCTGCTCAGTTTGGCTGTTCACTGCTGGAAACAGGTGCTCAGTCAACACAAGAGATTCCACCCAACCTCCTTTTTTTGCCATTGCAGGCCCAGTTCACTGAGAAAACGATTACACTAGACCAGTTTGCATTCTGCTTTAGATTAACTTTCCCATAATAATTGATTAAATATAATAATATCCCCATCTCCAGAGAGGCGAACTTGCCCATGCTAGGTTGCAGGGCTAATAAAGGTAAAGGGACCCCTGACCATTAGGTCCAGTCGTCACCGACTCTGGGGCTGAGGTGCTCATCTCACTTTATTGGCCGAGGGAGCCGGCGTACAGCTCCCGGGGCATGGGGCCAGCATGACTAAGCCGCTTCTGGCGAACCAGAGCAGCACACGGAAACGCCATTTACCTTCCTGCTGGAGTGGTACCTGTTTATCTACTTGCACTTTGACGTGCTTTCGAACTGCTAGGTGGGCAGGAGCAGGGACTGAGAAACGGGAGCTCACCCCATTGCGGGGATTCGAACTGCCGACCTTCTGATCGGCAAGTCCTAGGCTCTGTGGTTTAACCCACAGGGCTAATACTACTGCAGGGCTAATACTACTGCAGTAAAGGGCTACTAACAACTGTGCTGCCCCAAAGCACCTCATTTTGGAGTGAAGTACAGATGGCCAGGAAAGGACCTTTCAGGATGTTTGGACCCCTGAAATGGGACTGCTCTCCCTCAGGAAACTCTTGACACCTGGTGAATGACTTTTTATTTGCCTTTCTGGCACTACCTTTGTTTATTTTAACTGCTCAGTGCTGGTATATCTTGTTGTACACTATACTTCTCATCTTCTCCTATACATTAAAAGTAGTATCATGCCAATTTAAACAGTCGTGGTTTCCAGGAAACAATCTAGTTGGTTAAGGGTATTGAGACTTGTTAGGTACAGCAGCGAAGCAAGCCAATCAGGCGCCTGGGGCGGCGCGCGTGCCCTGCGCCCAAGGGCAGGGCCAGCCACCCGCGGGGCAGGGCAGCTGGGGCAGGATGCTTTGTGGGGCCTCCGAGGAGTCTGCCTGCCTCCTCCCACTCTGCTGCCCTACAGCTGAGGGGGAGGCAGCTGGCGGACCATTTGGGGCATTTTCTCAGGAGAGACGCATGGCTCGGGCACACTGCAGGCCCTGCGGTGAGTGCTGCCTGACATTTTGTCACACGCCCCCCCAGTGGTGACACCCGGGGCGCACCACCCCCCTTCCTCCACCCCTGCTAGATGACACCTATTCCCTTCACAGAGCCACAGTTCTCAGAGTTTTCTTTGGAAGAGAAAATTATTATTAAACCACATTGCAGATTATAGGTCTGAAGGTGTGAAGGACACTCAGAAGAGGAGATGGGTATGTCTCTGGGACTTCCTCCCTTCTTCCTTCTACACTGCCCTTGGCCGAAATGGAAAAGCGAGAAGCAGGTGTCACTCCTGCTGGGACTCCATATCAGGTCAGGAGTCCCAAGAACTCCTGCAGTGCCCAGGCCTCCCTGAGTCTTCCCCTGGCCTTTGCTTTGTGGCTGCTGCTGCTGGAAGAGAGTTTGACACACAGAGGAAAGAAAGCCAGATCTTGTCACAAGGCCAGGTATTTTTCATGCATTTATTCATACAAAAGGTATAATAACTTATGAATGTCAAACAGGCACAGGAGGACATGGGTGGGGGAAAGGGGGAGACGGGTGCCCACGATGGCCTGTGCCAGCCCAGGACTCAGCACGGTCTCTGCAGAAGGACAGGTTGGGAGGGCTGGCAGGTCTTTCTCAAGGGCATCTGGGAGGCTCCAGCAACACCACACCACTGCAGAGGCTGCCAGGAGCACCCAGTGCCAGCAGCACCTGCTGGAGTTCTTTGGCTGCCCTGGGCACAGGCAGGAGGGGGCCTGCAGGGGAGGAGTGTCTCTGTGGGGATCTACTTCCAGGCAAGTGTCATGGTTGTGCGGGGGCTTCAGAGGCTGTGGCACACAGAAGTGGTGTTGAGCCAGTGGACAGGGGCTGGCGAGGCACAGGCCCTGTGAGCCCAACTCCCTGCAGGAGGAGTGGAGGCAGGCAGGCAGGAGGGCAGGCGGGCAGGCAGGGACCCTCAGCTACTTGTCACATTCCAGGTCCTGGGATCCTTCGCCGCCTTCGTAGTGCCTCTCGCAGAATTGCTGAATGCGCCGACAGGCCTCCACCATCATCTCCTCGGGCACTGTGATCACCACACGGAAGAAGTTGGGGTACTCAAAGCACTGTCAGAAGAAGCAGAAGAGGACCATTGAGATGGCATCAGGGGCCAGGAGCCACCATGTGGATCCTTTACAAGGCTGACTCCCTAAGGAGTGGCGAGAGAGCCTCGAAGGACCATCTCTGGTGCCTTGGAAATCCTGCACACACCAGACTCTGACACCAAGACCGGGTAGGATAAATGTGAATGAGTTTGGGGTGGGCAGAATATTCCTGGCTGATCTCCCTGCCTTTCCCAATGGAACAGTCTGGGCAAGGGGACACTCTCTCCAAGCGAGATTTGGGAGAGCTGCTGCTAGTCGGTGTAGAGTCGACCAAGGGCAAGCAACGTGGTGACAGCACCTGTGGAGGATCTCTGCCTTGCTTGTTGTTCCACACAAGGAGTGCTGAGAAACCAGCTTGCCAGTTTCTCACAGACTTCTGGTCAGCCACTGTGAGAACAGGATGCAGGACCAGATGGGCAATTGGCCTGATCCAGCAGGCTTGTCTCAAGGAATGGTGCTGCCAGCAAGTGCAATGGCCATTCTCCAAGGCCCACGTAGCAGGAGGGAGCAAGTGGCTGGGGATCTGGGGAAGGGAGCCTCACGGCACCTCACAAGGTGCCATTGTTCAGCAGCCAGGGGTGTGGGCGCTGAGCCAGCTGGCACTGAGATTGTGAAATGCAAGCAATGTCCCCTCATGCCATGCATGGTGGGAGTGCCTTGTGAATCACAAGCATCTAGAAGAAAGACTAGCTAAAGGAGAGGAAAGGCAGGTGGGGGCCAGCTGAGCAGCAGAGGCCCAAGGAAAGTGGAGCCAAGCTGAGTACCTCTTCTCTGCCAAGTACAGCTCCCGGGGCTCCAGTAACTCCCAGGGCCTCCCATAACTCTCTTGCAAATAAAGATGCTCACCGTGGCCGGCAGACAGAAGACGGATTGCTCAGCAATGAGCCTCTCTGTGAACTCCACATCATTCTCAAACTCTGGAAAGTGTTCCATCTGAATGCCCACCTGCAGCAAGGAAGAGGAGGAAACACAGAGTTAGGGATGATCTGCCTGGCATTTGCCCATCTCAGGGTCAAAGCTCTGCAAGTGACAGGGAGCCACTCACCATGAGGTACATGGCCCCCGACGGCCGGACAGGCTGCAAGCCACAGACAGTGGAAAGGGCATCATAGCAGAGGTCAGCATTGGACTGCAAAGGGAAGGAGGAGGAGTCAGGTCACATTGCAGACACAAGCATCCCAGGGTCCCCACTGGGACCACCCAACACGTTCACCATGGATAAAGGCTTAAAAGGGCACATTGTTGATGAATGAAAACCTGCCCACCCAGGGATCTGATGGGACCACAAAAGTGACCTGCTTGCCAGCTGTGTCCACACTTGCACTGTGTTATTTTCCCAGTGCTCCTGGTGTGTGCATTCCAGAGTGCCCCCCCATCCCACAGCTGTCATTTCTTTCCATGCTCACTGCCATGAATATTGGGTCTTCCCAGTGCTGAAAAGAGCAAAGCTTTTGACACAGTGTTTGGCTCTGATGTGCTATGTGGTGGGGAATAGTTCAGAGTATATATTACTACACTGGATAAATATAAAATAGGGACGCCTAACATTCACAGGAGCATAGGAAACTGCCTTGTACCATTGGCCCATCCAGCTCAGTATTGCCTGCACTGACAGGCAGCAGCCCTGCAGGGTTTTAGAGAGAGAGTCTCACCAAGCTCTGCCTGGAGATGTAGAACCTCAGACTTTCTGCGTGCAAAGCAGATTGCTCTACCATTGAGCTTAGGTCCATCCTTCCGAACTAGCATATCAATGGAATCTCAAAAAGGAATCTATGCAGAGATTTCATTAATATGCACATTATTTTAACTGCAACAGTTTCACTGACCAATTCATGCCAAGCTGGATTATTAAATGAACCAATCAATTCCAAAGGGCAAAACAGGGAGGGGCTGTGGGTGCTGTGCTGAGCACCTCCTTGCCCCCTCCAGGCCAGTGCCGCTCCCCACGGTGAGAGGAGTCACATTGTCCACTCCCACCACCCAAGTGGTGTTTATGGGCTGGGGAGCATCCCTGTTGCCCTCCAAGGAGTTGGGAGAGATAAGCAAGAGGGGCTTTGTGAAGCTTGAGCACTCTGTTTTTAATAGCTCTTTTGGTCTAGTCCTGCTTTTACTTATGCGTGTGTTGTTCCTATTTCTTTTCTTCCTTTCCTTTCAAAGAGGAGGGATGTACCTTGAGAAAGCTGAGGGTGTTGTGGTAGAATTCCGGGGATGTCTGGCGAAGGATGCGGCTGAGAGCTCCCTGGACAACTGTGCAGGGGCCCAGGATCCTCTGGCTCAGCCTCAGGAGGCCATCTCTGATCTGAAAGATGCACAGGGGAGAGAGAGAGCTCAGTAGGGAGGGGCACTACCTGATCCCCAAGTTGATCTAAGAGAGTGAAATCGCCCAACCTGTTCCGCAGTCACACCAAGAGCCCTCTTGTGGCTCAGTGTGCCCCCAAACCAAAGGCAGAGCTGGGAAGGTGGGAAAGAGAGTCTGCATCCTACCATGGGTACAATGGAGGGAACCTGTGCAGAACTCGCACCAGTGTAGAGGGCACAGGAAGTGGGGGAGGGATCTCCTGGCCCTCTCAAGAAGCAGCTGCTACTCAAACCAACTTGTTCCTGTTCAGAGTCCATTTGCAGTAGGGGGCATCTTGGGCAGTCTTTCACTGACCAGACCCAGGAGGCAGGGGACACTGCCTCCTTGACATCCTAGCACAGACAGTGGGCCTTGGGGCACAAAGGCTACATGAATCAGGCTCAGAGCGTGGCTGTGAAGTGGTGAGGGTCATGAACTCTTTTCCTCCATCACACCAGCTCCTGGACCGGGTGCAGAAAGTCAGGGCAGCACCGAGTTCTGCTAACTTACCTCCTTCCCAAAGATCTCCCTGCGATCATGTATGAGAATCCAGCCCATTCTCCAGCCAGGCACCAGCCACCGCTTGGCGAGGCCTCCACATGAGAGGATAGGCACGTTGGTGCTGAGCTTTGCAAGGGACTCGTATTTGCAGTCTTCAAACACCTGGGGGGGGGGAGTGCAGAAGGAGGAATACCAGAGTAAGTAGTGATGGAAACACCTAATGGGTGTGTGAAGCAGGTAAGGGGGATGCTAGTGCAGCTGGCTGTGATTGGGGAGAAGACCAAGCCACCTCAGGCAGACCCACCACACTCCCTGCTTTCCCAGCCATGTGTCAGAAGGTGGGAGGGGGCTTCTCCTGGGAAGAAGGGTTCCAGCTGCTGTGCTTGGCCTTCCGAGGGACCAGGGGCGCTTCTGCCTCACTCACCATGTCAGCATAGATCTCATCGGCCAAGATGGGGACACACTGCCTGGAGGCAACTAAGAGAGACAGACAGAAAGAAATCTAGTCAGCCCCCGACTCTGTTTGCTTCTTTCTTCCCCAGAGCAAGGCCTGGGATAGAAACACACACACACGGTGGGGGATCCTCACCTGCCAGGATCTTCTGGAGGTGGCTTTTGCTGAAAACGGAGCCACAGGGGTTAGATGGGTTGTTCACAATCAAGCAAGCTGTCTTGTCATCCACCAGCGACTCCATTTGCTTCAGGTCAATTTCCCACGATTTCTCTGGCTGCAGGGAGAAGAAAAGGGAGGAAGAGGTGAGGAATGGCCCCACCTCAGGGCCTCAGCCTGGTACCCATGGACCAGGCTTCCTGCTGGGGTCAGGGTGGGCCGGAGGTCCTGGGCAGGTGAAAAGGGATGGCGGTTGGAGCAACTGTCAACTGGTCAGGATACTGACCTCCCTTTTCTCTTCCAAGAGCCCTGCAAAACCTCCCAGCCTGGGTTTGGGCCCAGTCCAAAGAAGGGGAGATGGAGAACAGGTCCCCAGGCCTTGAACCCGGGTCAACAGGCAGCCCTTCTTTACAGCTGAGCTCTGTGGAGAGGCAGGCAGAGCCCTGCAAGGGAGCTCCTGCATGTCTTCCTGCTTGTGCCATGCCTTTCTGCAGGCAGTGGGGAGGGTATGCTGCGCCACCTCCTGCCCCAGCTTACCAAGAGGTCGTAGAATTTGACCTCGATGCCCAGGGACTGAGCCAGGGTTTTGTAGAGGGAGAAACCAGGCCGTGGCACCAGGATGTTCTGCCCAGGGTTGGCCAACACAGCCAGGGCCAGCTCAATGGCCTGACTGCAGCCGCTTGTCAGGATCACGTCCTGCAAAGGAAGAGGGAGCAGAGCAGGTAGCCGTGAGCCTGGCGGGTAGCAACTACCAGGAAAGACTAGCCCAGAAGAAGCACAGAAGGGGAGGGAGGTGGGAGGGAAAGGTTTCTTCACTGGCTCTTTCTGGGAATTCCTGGCCAGGAGCCTGGAATGAAGTGGGGGTCCCTGCTGGCATACAGAAGGTCCCAGGTTAAATCCCCAATGGCATCAACTTAGTCTGGGAGAGACTCCCTGCCTGAAACCCATGAGAGATGATGTTGCCAGTCAGTGTGGACAATACCAAGCTAGGTGGACCAGTTGTCTGACTCAGTATAAAGCAGCTTCCTGGCTTCCTAATAAAGATTCCAGGCCCAGGATCCTTTCTGAGCAAGCTCCAGTTCCAGTACAGTGAGTTGCGGAGGTCCTGGCCAGGGTTTGCAAAAGCTAATTTTCGCAACATCCCCATCAAGCATCGAGGTCAGATGGCAATGCATGCAGCAGTCAGGGTCAGTTACCTGGGCTTCCAAGGGGGCTTCTGGACAGGTGTAGTAGCCTGCGACCACCTCCCGGCAAGACAAGTAACCTGTGCAGAGGATTCCCAGAAGAGTTGGCATGTTAGACTTTTACAGCAAAAGCAAAATAGGGGCTGCATACACTGAAAGCATCTCCCAGGACTTACCTACTGAGGGGGCATAGCCATTATACTGCCCAGAATCCAGGGCCTCCTTCATCGCTTGGATGACCTCATCATCTGTTGGGAGGTTCCCAAACACAGTTGGGTCCCCTGTGGGGAAACATGAGGGGAATCCATGTCAGTTGAGGGTGGGGCATTGGCAGGAGCCCCCACCTCATGGTCCCTCCATAGCCCACCTGCTTACCTATGGACAGAGAGATCAGGGGCTTCTGGTGGTTGGGCTCTACCTTCATGCTGTCCACAATGGCTCGGATGGGGTTGAAGGTCCTCTTGGACATTTCGGAAGCCCTGACGGCCCAGTGGGCCTTGCGGTTTTTCCCCTTGCCCAGAGAAGGGCCCTTCCCGCCATTGAGGCTGACGTGGACATCAAGGATGGAGGGCGGGGACGTCTTGCCATTCACGTGGATCAGGTAGGATTCCATCTCTGGAAAGGAAGTGTAAAGAGCAGGTGGGCCGGCATCCCTGATTACACAATCCTCTCTTCAAGGCTGCTGTCTGCTCAAGGCCACTGCCATGGCAGAATTGGGTGGAGACATGGGCGCAGCCAAGGGGCGACGGTGGGGGGACCTGCCCCCCCCCCCAGATCAAGTAAAACAATAGAAATACTTAACTGACCAATCATGTCAATTCTGCCCCTCCCCAACAAAAATCCTGGCTACACCCATGGGTGGAAGCACCAGTCCTGAGCAGGCAGCTCTTAGTTCAGGAGGAGCCAAGTCAGCTGCCACATCCCCCTAGCAGGACCCTGATCAAGCCTCACAGCAGGGAAGCCGGTAAAAGGGGGTGGAGATGTGCGAGGAGTGGGGCAAGAACTGCAGTTGGGCCAGAGGCCAACTTGGATGAGGGAAATGTGTTTTCCCTCTGTGCCCTTCTTCCCACAGTGGTAGGGACAGTATGTACTTGGCATATGAATGACAAGACACCACTGTGTGTGTGTGTGTGTTGGGCAGGCTTTGACCGAGTTCTCTTTCAAAACATACTTATCTAGTTGTGCCTAAGTGCTGGAGGTGGGAGGACACCCCCATTCTTCACTTTGGAGTTCATCTCCAGTATAAACTCACTGGGTGACCTCAGGGAAGCCATTCTCTCCTGACCTACCTTTCAGGGTTGCTGCTAGGATGAATGCGAGAGTATTGTTGAAGCACTGTTAGAACTCAAAAAGGGGTGTACAGTGGTACCTCGGGTTACATATGCTTCAGGTTACAGACTCCGCTAACCCAGGAATAGTGCTTCAGGTTAAGAACTTTGCTTCAAGATAAGAACAGAAATCAGGCTCCAGCGGCGTGGCGGCAGCAGGAGGCCCCATTAGCTAAAGTAGTGCTTCAGGTTAAGAACAGTTTTAGGTTAAGAACGGACCTCCGGAACGAATTAAGTACTTAACTTGAGGTACCACTGTATAAATGAATTTTGGTCTACTATGAAAAATATTGTAAAGTGTTTTAGGCTGCTGGTCTTTAAGCCATGATTACGGTATTTTTTTAAAAGTCAAATTGATTAATTATAGAAACGGATTTAAGAACAAAAGGGAATAATTTGTCAGGAATTTCAAATGCCATTTGAGAAGCCCAAACAGTGTCACCAGAACCTGAGTATCACCACCAAGGGATCTTATGGGCAAAATCCAAGTCAGCCACTGTTGTTGTAAAACACTGAGGGAAAACCCAGCAAACATTGGACCAGGAGAGAAAGAAGGGAAGGGGCCCTGCAATTGCCTTGGGAGGATTATGACTTGCATTGCCCCCTTCCCTCCCTCTGTCCCCCTGTCTCGCTCCAAAGAATCTGGCACAGCTGGAGAGAGCTGAGAAGGCAAAGCTGGTGGGATGTGGCAAAGGAAGCAGCAAGGTGAGTGAGAGGCAGCTCGTGGCTCCCTGGGCAAGAAGGGCACATGAGAGCCAGGGGCACAACTAAGAAGTCTGTGCCAGCTGCAAAAGCCCAAGGAACCTCTTCACACTGGCTGAAAAGTCATTTCCTCTCTGTACTCCCAGAATAAGACAATAATCATAATATGGCAGTAAATTTGTTTGCAGGTGTGGTGCCACCTGCCTCCCAAGATAAAACCAGCCTGCACCCTCCGCCCCGAGCCACCTCAAGTCCTGGCTCCTCTTGGAACAAACTACACAGACGTCAAAACCACTCTCCACAGACACCATAATTCCTCGGTTCCTTGTTCCAGAGCCTCTGCTGGCCCAAGAGGCCAGGCCAGCCCCTTTGCAATTGTCCACCTCCAGGTTCTCTGTTGTGTCTGCTCAGGTCACTCCTGGTCTCCGGAGGGTGTACATGCTGGGTCAGGGGTGTCCCAGGAAAAGCACCCGAGTTCTGCCTCAGCCACTTTGTTGCAGCCCTTCATGCGGTGCTTGTTCCCCGCAGAGGACTCCATCCCAGGGACCGTGGACACCAGCTCAGACCCCGTCAGGCTTACAAGTGGCACCTCAAAGAGCCTCTTACCTATGTGGCAGCAGCTGCAGCTTTGTGTGGTGGCAAAGGTGGGCGAACAAGGCACCTCTGATGAACCTGGCAGGCCGCTCTGCCTGCTCTGGAGCTGCTGAATGGGGAGATCAGAGCCTTCCCTGGGCCCTTTTATGTGGGATAGGCGGGCAGGAGCACAACAGGGCCCCACTGCAGATTCCCAGCCAAGAACTGGGTGTCAGCTTGGAGTCCTTTAATGATTGGCTGATAGGGAGGGCTGCACTCCCCCCCCCTCCCATCAGGACACACAGACACACCAACTCAGGAATAGTCTAGCTCCAAACATCTGGAGCAAACACTGCCTGAATGTTAACCCTTCGACTGCCATCCACACCCCCACAGCTCACTGATCCCGTTTGTGAAGTGCGAGCACAAAATTGGGGTAGAGCCCTCCCAGTCTGGCCTTGGCAGGTCAGGTGAGTATGCCACCCCTCCAGTACCAGGGGCAGCCAGATTGCAACCCTCATTGCTGGAGAATATTGGGCCTGCAGAGGCTGGGTGCCCACAGTGGAGAGGGGTGTGTTAATTTCCTCAGTGCCTCAGTGGTCCAAGGCTTAGCCTGGCAGTCTTGGCCTGATGCAATCAGCTGCATTCATCCCATCATCTCCAGCTCCACGTTGCAAAGCACTAATGAGTCCCAAATGTTCCCCCCCACCCACATCCACGCACGCAAGCAAGCGAAGAGGAGGTGTCCCGATAGCAACAACAGTCCTACCGCCCTCCTCCAACCACAGGCAGCCGGCCCCACCACACCCCCAGCAGCTGAAGATCAAAGGGTACCTGCCTGGCGAGGACCCCATTAATCTCCAGCAAAGAGGCAGATCTCATTGCTGGAGGAGTGGTGGAGAGCTAACTTAAGCAGCTAATGGATGTGTATCTACCTCGGGCCTAGAGGGAGAGAAAGAAATTGGTAGCTTCTGAACAGCCTGGCTCAGAAGGCACCCATGAGCAAACAATGCCCACCAGTCAGTATAGCTGGTCAAGGTATAGTCACTGGCATTGCAAGGCACCCATAATTACAGGCTTTGCCTTCTCTAGCTGGCACCAATAGTGTTTCTGTGCCAAGGAGCCCCCCTCCCAGCTTTGCAAGTGGCACAAGGTCTCTTCCACAGCCACAACAACACTGAGGACAGAGAACAGGATGACTGGCAGTGCCAGGTCAACACCTGTCCCTCAAGGCCAATTCTTGGGCCCCATCAGGCTCACCCTCAAGCGTCAGGCTCTGTGACTCCTTTCCCCATTGCCTGCCCTGAAGCGTTGCAGGTGCCAAGATCTGCCCAGTTCTGCAGGCTGTAGCTGCAGCAGAGTGAGGCTGGCCTTGAGACATTTCTCCCCCACCATAATGTGCCTGGCAAGGCACCCTCCCTCCCTCCCTCCCAGTTGATGCAAGCAATGACTCTGCATGTCACCTTGCAAGGTTCAGTCGACAGGAGCCCTTTGGTTCAACTTTGCATCAACTGATAGCCTGAGTTACGTAAGGCTGGCAGTCTGCAGGCGGGAGGGAGGACTGCTAAACATTTGGGACCTCACAGGTGCTGCCCAAGAAGCCTCCAGAAAGTGCTCCCCTCAGAAAGGCTGGGCGACAGGCATGCTATGGGGGCAACACCACCTGAAACCTCGTTTGTGGGGAGGAATCCCTGGACAGAGCACAGAGAATGGTGAGGGATCTATTTAGCACCGTGGGAGAAAGATTCCCCGCAATGCACACAGAATGCATCAGCAGCTCTTCCAGTAACCCATCCCAGATGCTCCCCTTTCCTTCGGCCCCAGAAGTGCAAAGCCAGCAGCAGACTCTCTGGCACCTTCCTACCCAGGCTCTATCCTCCATCCAGTCTCCTCCATCCTCGGAGTTTTTTTTTATGCACAGCACAGCCGGCAGCATCCACAAACTCTCCCCTTCCCCTTCTGCCAACCAGGAAGGCACCTACAGCTTGGCAGGGGCCCTGGTGATGCTGCTGCAGGAAGCAGAAGTTGGGCAAGTGGGTGTGGCTCGTGCTGCCTCTCTGCTCTTGAAGGGGCAAATGGGCTGCAGTCTAAGGGGTTCTTTGCAAGGCCTACCTTGGGGAATTCCCCCCTCCCCATCAGGCTTTCAGCCACCACAGCATCCTCTGGCTGTTTCGTTCACTTTCTGGGGGTTTGCCTCCATCACCTCCTTCCTCCCCAAACATGAGGACTGGCTCTAGGGAGGTTCCTGCTTGCAGACCCAACAGCAGCCTCTCCAGCCTTTTGTTTATCAAGATGCCACTTCATAGACTAGGGCGGGGGGTGGTGGTCCCCCATTCCTCTCTCCCCTTTGCAGTGCTTGGGTTTCACTCTCTTTTAGCTGGATTTAACTCCCTCCTCTACCTGCCGTCAAGCTGCACCAGTAAGAGACCTTATTTCTATCCAGCACCAAAGATCTGCACAGGGCCCCCCATGGAGGACAATGAACTCCGTGCCTTGATGGGTGGGGAAGGTTACCATGACTTGTGTTATGAGACTCTCCGCAGCAAGCCGTTGTGCAATGGGAAGGGAGGGGAAAGGAAGGCAGCAGGAACCACTTTCTCCCATTTGTGGAGAGCTTTCACCCCCCTCCCGCCCCCCCTCCTTTGAAGCCAAGTCAATATTGGCTAATTTCATCACCAATGTTTGGTTAGTGACTTCACATTCTCATCCTCTTGCATGGCCTGTTGTGTAGCGGCCTCTGCCCTCTTCACCTCCATGGCCTTGGAGCAGCCAGGTGCCAAGCAAACAACAGGAAGGCTCTCGGATGACTTCAAGGGGCGTCTTTTCACATATGTCACCCACTTTTTCAGGTGTCATTCTTACGCAATTGCCAGGAACAGGGCAGGCACCAACCACCTCAGGTTCCCAGCCACTCCTCCGGCTCCACATAGCATAGCAAAAACAATTGTATTCCACATAGTCAGGGATAAAATTGCACAGCCGGTTGCTTGGGTGCAGCTAAACACATTCCTTGAATTTGGCACACTGTGTGTATAATTTTGAAAACACAAATTTCCCATGTCACAACAGAGATTTCAGATTGAGGGATGTGTATTTTCCTCAGAAACTCACAGGCTGTTGGCAGGGAGCGGGGAGGGTGGTGCTCCACTGAACTTCGTTCTGGACTCTTCCTTTCTGCTGTGGTCCCTGTGACTCTTGCTTGGATTCCTTCTCCCCAGTTTACATAACTGCAACTCTGCTCTGCTCCATATAACAGTCCATAGTGAGTTTCCACTGGCTGGAAATTGTTTCTAATGTGGATGGTGTATCTGGATCCTCATTAAAACCATCTGCATTTCAGAGGCTTGTTCCCCACATAGCCAAAATATTTCCCTAAGAACTTTATGCAAAAATCAGGACAACTACTGGGTGTCATTACCATGGTTAAAGGACCGCTTCTGAAAGTTTTGCCCATCAATTCCTTGACTGACCTATCTCCCAAAACTTTGAAGGCAGAGAACCACCAGCACCCACGAAACTGGAATACAGATCCTCTGTCAGAATGGACCACCCTCATATTAGATTGTCCATATTTCCTTTCTTCTTTTTTCAAGTTTAGGAATGGCTAGTTGGTGGAAATTTCCTCTCACGGTATGCAATTGCAGGAAGAAGAAGAAGAGTTTGGATTTGATATCCCGCTTTATCACTACCCAAAGGAGTCTCAAAACGGCTAACGTTCTCCTTTCCCTTCCTCCCCCACAACAAACACTCTATGAGGTGAGAGGGGCTGAGAGACTTCAAAGAAGTGTGACTTACCCCAAGATCACCCAGCAGCTGCACGTGGAGCAGCGGAGCTACAAACCCAGTTCACCAGATTACGAGTCTACCGCTCTTTACCACTACACCACACTGGCTCATGCTGTTGATTGCAGAACAGCCAAGTGTCATTGCAGCTCTTCAAGGCTACTAATCAGAAACTTCCTTCTTGCAGGATCTTCTCTCATGCTTCCCATTTAGGACATTTGGATCATTAGTGATTAATTTTCTCTTAATTACCATTTGGTATCGCTTCAGCTCCATATAGGTACCAAAGGCTGATCCAGTTGCCATTTTATTTATTTTAATACATTTACACATTAACTTTACAAAAACTAGCAAACAATAAAATATTTTAAAAGGAGCATTTAGTTTAAACCAGTCACCACTAAATACAGTAAAGCAGCAGCAACTACATTACTAACTCACATAGAAAGTCAATAAAAGGCCAAACAAAACAAGAAATGTTTTCAAGAGCCACTTAATGGTAATGACTGAAGAGGCCCCCTGTATGACGGCATCATATGTTGAACTGACAACATCATAGTAGGTAAACATCAGCAAGAATGCCTGAAGCCAATTCCAGACAGGTATTGGGAGAGGAACCTGAAACAGAATGGAAAGTGCAGATTTGTCATGTCAGAAATTAAATCCTGAGGACATAGGTTAACCAAAGATGGCCTAATACCTGATGCAACTAAAATCAAAGCCAGCATTGGAATGCCTGGTCCAAAGAATAAGGTTGATGTACAAAGATTTCTAGGAATGGCCAGGATCTAGCAAAGTTTATTCCAGACATGACAACAGCAATCACAACAGCACAGAAAGAGTTATTGGCTTATGACGCTGCATTTCACTGGATGCCAAACTGCAAAGGAACATTCAGGCAGTTCAAGGGGCTGCTAGAAAAAGCAAAGTGCCATGATTTGAAAGAACCAGCAACAGGGATCCTTCTGTATTGCTGCAGCTGAAAGCCTTGTCTTTTGTACCTGCTCCCCTTCCCAAGCACCGGCAACCATCTTACAGGACTGCAGTCAAACATTTGGGTATTAGAAGAAGCATCCGCTGCTATTTCAGCACCAAAAATGGTAAGTCTGGGGGAGCAAACAAATACAAAACAAAAAAAAAGGAATACCTAATGCTAGAGCAGTATAAACACCAGCAAAAATCACAGAAAGGAGAACAAAATGAAACAAGTGTTCTAAGCAAGTACCCAATGCAAGAGAAATATTTTCACTTGTCATTGGAACATGGGAAGCTGCCTGAGAGTCAGACCATTGGTCTATCTAGCTCAATACTGCCTGCAGCTACTGGCAGCAATGGCTCACCAAGTTTCAGGAAGGGAGGTTCTCTCCTACCCCTACCTGGTGATGCTGTAAGGCAGGTGTCAGGGAACTGACATCAGAGCGAAAAGCGGAGGCAGGGCTCCAGAGCGATGCCGGAGAGGGAACCAGTCGGGGGGGGAAGGAATTCAGTGTGACACCAATAGAGAGGAGATGGAGGAATCGGTGTCAGGGCTCCAAGACCCTTCAACCGAAACCAGCGGAGAGAGCGCTGGCACGCCCTTGCCATCCCCTTACTTGCGCAGACGTGTTCCGCGCAGGGAACATAGGCGGAGACTTGGGGTCAAGCAGCTTTTATGCTGGAAGAGATTCAAGAAACGCCCACTGGCAGATTCTGCAAGTGACTAACAGGTCACGGAGGGCGAGCTCTAACCCTGAACATGTTTGAGCAAACCACCTAATCGAAGTGGAGGCAGTTTACGCACGAGTAACCACACAATACCATTACAGCAGGTTTCCTTTTTTTTTAATAAAGTTTTTTATTTATATAACAAGAAAAAAGAAAAAAACCACAAATACCAAATTACACACAAATTACAAAAATAACCATAGACACATAATTTTCTTAGCAAACAATAAAACATCTATTGGTCTTAACACTAAAGACCCAACCTCCCGTCTATTCCATATTTCAAATTCATATTACTTATTGCCAATACACACCTTTATCATAATTAAACTTATTCTCAATAAATCTAATTTCTTATATCTACCTTGCAACTATTACTGAAGTTCCTCAAATGCTGCAACAGAATTTAAACTACTATATTTATTTTTCAGATTTTCTTTGAAAACCTCCCATTTTGAAACAAATTCCTGTTTTGATTTATTCTTTATTTTTTCTGATAAACCATCTAATTTGGCATATTCTGTCAGCTTTTGGATCCAATCTTGTATAGAGGGGATTTCATTACTTTTCCATTTTGCTACAATCAAAATTCTTGCTGCCGTCATTGCATATAAAAAGATACCCTTCCTCTTTTGTGGAATATCCAAATCTGTTATTCCCAGGAGGTAGGCATCTGGTTTTTTATTGAAAGAGATCTTTAGCATTTTTTGCAGTTCTGCATGTACACTCTCCTGAGTCGATGCTGCAAGGCAGGCTTCCTCAACCTCGGCCCTCCAGATGTTTTTGGCCTACAACTCCCATGATCCCTAGCTAGCAGGACCAGTGGTCAGAGATGATGCGAATTATATTCTCAAAACATCTGGAGGGCCAAGGTTGAGGAAGCCTGCTATAAGGGATTGAACCTGGGACATTCTACATGCAAAGCAGATGAAAGAAGTTGGGTTGATGTTGGTGGTAGCTGAATTCCCAGGAAGTGTGTTCCTGAACTTGATAGCCACTACCAAGCAGGTCTTCCTCACATGACCTTCCATCACCTTGAATGAATTTTAGTTAGTTATGACCATTAGCTTCAGTGGGTCTGCTCAGAGTGGAACTAGCATCAAATACCAACCATTATTTTTGTGCCTTCCTTACTTGCCCTGCAACCTTATAATACCAATACCAATACCAATACCAATACAAATAAATAAATAAATAAATACATTAAAAAGATGGGAAAATATGATAGAAGCTGATGGACTCAAAGGAAGCTGATGTTGTTACAATAACATTGTGCCAATTGCCTATCTCAAAATCAAAACTTGTGGAATTTCAGAAAGTTCTGCAGATTCTAGGAAGTGTTGTTATGTGCAACCCAATCTCCAAGCGGTAAAGTTTCAGGGGTCCCAACACATACCATGGGTTTGGTTTCTTTGGAATGAAGGCTGCTGTGTGAAAGCTTGTGGTGTCTTTGGGATACACAATTTATTTATTTGTATGTATGTATGTGCAGGCAGAGCATAAGGCAGAAGGACTCTAAGCATAAACACTCCCAACAGCTCTTATTCCCCCATTAGGTTTATAGTGTCTGTAGAGATAAATTAAGTCTCTCTCTCTCCACCCCAGTTCCATGGTAAGATTGGCAGGCTTACTGCCCCTTTCATGGACATGCACCTTACTGACCTCACCTCACAGTAGGGCAGGTCATGGAAATCTAAGAAGATGCCCTTTAAACAGGCTGACTGCTTGCTACTGAAAGAGTCAGCCAAATTCACATGAAAGGACACTAAAGTGAAAGGAACCATGACTAGTTAGGAGAACATTCTGCTATAAACATGTTTGCTGATGTTTTAATGATTTTGCTCAGCCTACAGGAAATAATGTTAAAGCAAAACATCCCATTCACGGTGGCTGAAAATGCTGCTTGTTACAACCAGCGAGAACTAATGTATCTTAAGAACCCACAGAATGAACAAAAGTATATCCAGAGGTTGTGTAATCAAACACTGAAGTCAAGCAGTTTCAGATAAAATACTAGACACCCCCATTCCCATGCACAATGCACTAATGACATTTTGTGACAATCTTGGCAGAGATGCGAAGGGGCTTATTTGAATGCAAGAGAATATTTTATTTCATAAAGAGTTATGGAAGATGTAATGATAGGAAATGGGAATGCGTCTGTTAAGTGGCAGCCTGGAGGAATGAACATGGGGAGCACCAGCTGAGAATGGAGACCAAGGGCAGCCAACACTTCCCAGAGAGTTCAGTCTGAGCAGGAGTTGCACAAATCATGTTTGTTTTATGCTTCAGTATCATTCAAGTTTGGAACAGCAAATCTTGCAGGGAGCTTCCCACAATGACATTGCTACAAATACGTCCTAACATCCTTTCCACGTGGCACTGCTGCCCAGTCTCCTCCCACTTCCTAAAATCAGATGCAAGGATGCCATCTATGTGGCACACAAGTTCCTTCTGGCTTTGTCTTTTCAGATCCAGATAACCGCAAAATACCCTGGGCTTTGGTTATACCGGTTTCCACCTTCCCTCTTACAGTTTCATGGAAAATCCCAGCAGCAATCCCTAGCAAGGCCCAGAGGGAGGGACAACACAGCTTTGTTTGTCCAGAGCATGTGACTCATAACTTTGGCTCCAGGCTGCCCTGAGGGTCCAACTACAGTAACTGTTTCTTGTTCAAAGCCATAGGCCACCACAATTCAATACAAAAATGGTAATATAGAATACATGTGAAAATGCAGGTTTCTTAACATACAGTATTGCATAAAAACACCTCGCGCTTAATTTAAGTACAACTTCTCTCAGAAGCAAAGGGGACATGTACCCTCCATATAAACTAGTGCCTATACACTACAAACATAACAGAGCAAAAGTACATCCCATTCACACACAGCCCCCGCCTTTCTTTCTGGCTCTTAATTTTCTAGCAGTCAGAGTACATTTTGCAACCAAGATGGTAATCAATACACCAATGCCAGCTAGCAATGTACACATCTGTAGGGGTGATGGTGTTCCAACAGGATACCGGTAATTATTTTATCACAGAATCTGTGCTCTTAAATGAAGGAGTTTTTTTGTTTTCTACACGTTGCCAGGCTGGGTGCCCCAATCCAAAACATGACCATGGTGTCAGGGTAGAGCAGCTTTATCTGTCTGCTCCCTGCTATGGTTCCAATTTGGATTTGGGCCTTGGAAGTTCCCCTACCCAAACACAGGCATGCAGACTGCTGGCTTGAGCATGTGTGTATGCAAATACACCATCTTAATCAAGTCTATACAGGGGACAAAACGGTTAAAGCCCCATATTCCCCACCCACCCACAAGTCCAGGTGGGGCTGGCTGAGGGCAGAGTGAGGTTGGTAGGGTTGCACTCCATTCACCCTAATGGAGCAGCCTCCACCATTCCACTTGGACCTTCTCATTGTGCAAAGCAGAAGTTCTGCCTCTAGAAATGCTGCTTAAAGTACTTCGGTCCCACAAGTCTCCAAGAGATACCTAGATGGACAAAATGCCCCTGAGCAGAAATGCAAGGAGCATTTCTTAAGATGCTGAATCAGTGACCACAAATTGCTATGGAGGAGGCCTCCTTAAAATGCCAGTACCCAAATGCAAAAGAACCCCTCTTCCTCCTTCATCAAAATAATTCAATGAAGGATTCAGAGCTAAGGGAAAAGTGTATCAGAACCAAATCTCGCCAGCTTCACCTGAAGTGATACCATCTGACTAGAAAAATGCAGTGGGGGGGGGGGAAGCAGAAGCACTGACTGGCCACTAGGTTAGCATTTCCCCAAAGCCCTCAGAACCCAGATACCAATGGCCAACTCACACACACCTGAGCCCATGCTTGCCTCACCCTCACCATGAAGGCATCATGGAACTTCAGGCCACGGAGAGGAGGCAGGCCTTTGGCATGACAACCACTTGAAATATAAAGAAGACAGTAAGTGAAAGGTTCCTCCCATCAAGCCATAGTGGCACAATGCTCTCTGCTCTTGCCTACCCTTGAGATACAAGGTGCCTTCAGCCAAGATAATGGTACCTGGGGATGAGAATCTCTCGGGAGAGCCTCTGGTTGAAATTCCAGCTGGAAAGCAGAGGAGGAAGGTGGTGAAGGTGGCAGCCAGGTGGAGGAGAGAACACAGAAAAGGTCTCCTCCTTGGAAGGGCTTCCGTTGCTTTCTAGGGTTTGTCCCAGCTGCATTTGGTGAGAACCCCTGGGATACAAAGACTGTTAACTTTTTTCTGAAATCAGCTTCTGAAATCATGGGACACAGTTATATTGCCCAGATTAGTGGGTTATGTTTGTGTAAGAGAAGACAGAGAGAAAGTAAATCCCTTCCCCTTGTTACTTTTGGGTAGAGCAAATGAGTAATTGTTCCACGCTCAAAATAATGAAGGTACCAAAAGTAATTGCATTTTTTGCAGACAGACAGCTTAAACAGGATCATAAAATGAAGTCATGGAGGAGAAGAAGTCTAGCAACTGCAAATACCCATGAGCACTGAATTAAGCCTCCATGTCCAGAGGCCAAATCTGAGCTGCTGTGGGTGGGCAACATCCTGATCCTGCTTGTGGGACTCTCAGTGGTGTCTGACTGGTCATTGTTGGAAACAAGATGCTGGGCTAGAGGGGCTCACCTTGGCCTGATCCATCTTCTGGGCTTCTCTGGTGTCAAGATGGATTCCAGTTCCTATCAGCCTTCTCTGGCCAGCATGCCTGATGGTGACAGGGATTTTGTGGTGGGCTGTAGATTCCTCATCCCTGCCTCCTGCATTTAGCTGAACAGGTGAATGAATGAATGAATGAATACCGTCAGAACAGAGGATCATCTAGTCTCTGCTTTAGCTGGCAGCAGCCACGCCCTTCCCATGGGCTTAGACTCTTTTTATTGTCCTGCTCAACTGGATGTGCAGAGGGTGAGCCATGGATGGACAAGCACTGAGTGGCAGTGGTTCTATTCCTTCCTGTCCTGTGGTTTCTGTGCAGTCCCACAAGAATGAGGAAGTTCTGCACCCCCTGATGCTCAGAATCAACACAAAGCCAGTGAGGGAGACCATCCAAGGCTGCAAAGGGCAGTGCCACCACCAGGGTGCTGAGAAGGATCTCCGATTCTCTCCTTTCCCTCTAATCCTGGATTGTTACCAGAGGCAGGTATGGCCAAGAGTGCCAAGAGACTGCTGCTTAGTGGGGCAGTGCTTGGTTGGGGAAATGGGCAAGCAGCCGAGTCGGGCGGGGGAGGGAGGGGCGCACCTATGGCGGAGAAGCCCTGGCGCCCTTGGACATCTTTTCCCGCTACATCCTTAAAAAAGCCATCTTGTGTTGGGACCAGGAAGGGACCGAACATCGGGCCTGGACGGGCAGCAACAGCGGTTTGTCCAGGGACTGCCTTGGGCCTTTCCAGACCCGCCCTGACTTCCTCGACGGCTGCTGGAGAAGCGCTCCTCGGCAAGCGCCGGCAGCGACGAGCCCCCTCTGTCGGGCGGCGGCTCCTAGGCGACATGGACACCTGCCTCCCACCTACACCAGCCCCGGCCAATCTCCGCCCAGGAGGCGGCGCCGCCGCGCTCACCTGCGACGCCCCACCCAGACCTCCCTGCGCGCCACCAGGCTACGAGCCATGGCGGACGCCGGGAAGAGACCCGGGAAGCCGCGGGACTGGCGTCACGACCGGCCGGCGGTGGTGGCGGTAGGAGAGCAGCCGTGGCCGTGGCGACAGCAGCAGCAGCACCAGCAGCAGCAGCACCGCCCCCCTCCCTCCCGAGGCACCACACTGGCCTCTTTGGACGCCCCTGCCGAGGCCCGAGGCGGAGGCGGCCTTCTGGACAAACCGCTATGTCGCGCCCTGTGCACGGCCAGAGGTGAGGGCCCGGGCCGGGTTAGATGTCCCTACTGGCCCGCAAAGGGGTGGGTCAGGGCGGTACGATGTCGACGACACGCCCCCTTCCCCTCGTGGATGAGGAGCCCGGGCTGCGATGAGGGGGGGGGGGGGTTGCGTTTGTACCTTCTCCTCCTCCCCTGCTGCTGGTGAGCTCGATGTGGGCGAGGCCACTGACAGCTTCCCTGATGGGGCGGGCAAAAAGGCTGTTGCCTCGCGGGGACGGGGTGCTTGCCAGCCAGACGCTGCCACCCCCCCCCCTTCGCAGGCTGCCCAAAAGTAGCGAGGGGCAGGCCTGTGGCCCCACAGCTTGCTGGCAAGGGGGGCAATGAGTGAGTGCTGCTCAGCCGTCAAGGCAGATGGGCAGGTTCCCCCCCCCCCGCCTTGCCTGGCAGGGCCCACTCCAGCTGCTTGGCTTGCACTGCTGCCCGCTCACGTCCTTAATACGCCTAAGGCCTTTCCCCACCTGGACTGAACCACTTTGCTCTTTCACAATCCTCAGGCCTCTGTGGTCAACACAAGCTCCCTCCAGGGAGTAAGGTGGCACCCACGAGGCTGCCAGGTCACCCCAGTTTCCTCCCAGCCTAAAACAGGGGTGAATAAACTTTTTCAGCCCAAGGGCCATATTCCATTCTAGTCAACTTTACAGGGGCCATATGGCCAGTGTGGGTGGGGCAACAAATGTTAATTTATTCACACATCCCTCTCTCCCTGTGTCTCCACCAGGGGAGCAAGATAAATTATCAGAATTCAAGGGGGGAGGTGAGGCTTGCATGGGGCATGGCCTGGGGAAGTCCCAAAAGCCATGTAGAGAAACCCAGGAAACCATATTTGATGCCTGGGGTTCCCTATCCCTGGCCTAAAAGTAAGGGTGAAACATGAGGGGAGCTCCGAGGTCACTAACCTCACGTATGAAAAGTCTTTCAATGTGGCATTGGGGCAGAAGATGCCCTGGCAGAAACATGGAAGGAAGGATAGTCGCTGCCTGCTCAGATACGCTCCCTTAACCCCAGCAAGATTTGGGATCCAATCCACCCACAAAGCTGACCTCTATGAGTGGGCCTGGAGGGGCCAAGTTCCTTCCCCGTTTCTCCATCTTCCACACAGGCTGAGCCCCACAGCGTTAGAGAAATGGCACTAACAACACCCCTCTGCCCTTGCTTCTTCTTAGCCTGCTGCCAACAGCTCCAGCTCCTCCTCTGCATGCTGATTGTTATCTGCAGCTCAGTCTCCTACAATTCGACAGGTGGCTACACTGGTCTTTTCAGTCTGGGGAGCATTTACTACTACCAATACGGCGGGGCCTACAGTGGCCTCAGTGGAGCTGACGGGGAGAAGGCACAGCAGTTGGATGCTCAGTTCCACCAACTCAAGGTGCCACCGGCCCAGGTGGCCATGGCGGTTGGAGGGGCGCTGATGGCCTTTGCCTGCTTCCAGATTGTGGCTAGTCTCTTCCGAGTGCCCTGGCATTGCCCAGCCTGGCTGATAGCGGAGGCCATTCTGGATGTGGCCATTGCAATTGGTCTTGTGCCAGCTTTGTACTTCTACTACCATCGCCTTCACGAGATCTATGCCTCCTCTCTGTGCAAAGAGCGAGAGAACCTCTACCAGAGCAAAGGCTACAGGGGCTTTGGCTGCAGTTTGCATGGAGCAGAGATCGCTGTGGGCTTCTTTGCTGGGGCGGCCATTGTGGCCTTCGCTGTTGCTGTTGTGTTGGCTGTCCGTGGCTTCAAGATTGTCCGGACCCTCCAAGCAAAACCATCATCACACAGCTATGAGCCCTAACTTGGCCTCTGCTGCCTGAGTTGAAGGGAGAGCAGGATGGAGCAGCTTATTAAGCCAAGCTAAGCAGTGCCTTTGAACCATGTACAGTGGTGGCAGTGATCACTTTCTGTCTAAACCCTACCTTCACAGTTTTGTAAACATTCTCCAAGCTCCTATTTCTTTCCCATCATACATACCGATGCAAAGTCTAGCAAGACTACTCCCTGCTCCTCTTTAATATAGAACGTCACCTGTAATGGCAAGAAGACCAACTTGGTCCCATCACCAACCAGCACTTGCTTTCTTCCCTCTGCATTCCTTTTTCCTTTCTGATCATGCCCTTAGAGTGAGACCGTTGACCAGAGACTTTCAATATATGCCTTGGGGCAAAGTGCCATCTTGTTGGTACCCCCAGAAAAAACTCCAGTCCTCTTATAGAAAGCAAAATCTGTGTCTTTTTCCACCCACCCCTTCTTACAATGCCAGAGAAAACGTTTTTCATTCCTTCTTCCATTCACCTCATTGAGCTGCTTCCTTCATGAGGAAGTTACACATTTGCCTTGATGGCAAATGCATCTATTAGATGTTCTGTGCAGTCTTGTTTCAAATTGTTTTCATTATGGAATATAGTACTTTTGTACAATAATAAATCCACTACCTTGGTAATTCACTTTAAATGCATATGTCAAAAGACACTAGAGATCTTGGAGTTCCTTGCTTTGGGTTTGCTGCATTTGACCGCCTCAATGTAGAGAAGCATCTCCCCCCCCCCCTCTCTCACACACACACACACACAAAACACCTGCCAGTAATGTGCAGTGATGAGGCAGAAGAGGAAACTCATCCTCCAAGCAAAAGCCAGCTCACTTCCAAGGGGTGCATTTAACTGCATTTCCAGCAATACACACAGAAGAACTGCAACATCTTGGAACACCTACATTCCCTGAGGTCCTATTTAACTGAGCATTTAGTACTCTCTTCCTTGAAATTCTAGAGCTTTTTTGGCACATTACACCAACATTCTCTCAACAGCTCATAGAAGGCTGTCTCCCAAAGCCTGGCAGTTACTGTGGTCCCCAAAGGACAATTTTGCATATCCAAAAACATTTGTCCAATAAAACTTTTTCTGTAGCTTAGTCCTACGCCCACCCCTCAGAAAGGAAGGCGAGATTTGAGAAACCTTTGAAGGAAGAGCTGGGAAACAGGGGCCCTCCACATGTAGTTCGCCCATCAGCCCCAGGCAACATGCTAAATGGTCAAGGATGATGATTCTAGTACAGCAACATCTGGAAGGCCATTGCTTTAATGTGACATTTTTTTGAGCAACACCCAACCCAGTAGGACTGCTACCCTCTGCTATGCCTACTTTAAGGGCCAGAAAGCACAATTATTGTAGGAATTGTGTTATTCAACCTATTTATACCCTGCCTCCTGCAGGCATAGAGGTATCCTATACTCAACGTGCAACTCCTCAAGTTAGACTGGGGTTTAGGTACCAGCCTGTGTTAACAAAAGCGCAACATAGTTAAGTTATTCCACACAGGCTCTCCCTTCACAATAAGTCTGGACCTTCCACCGTGGGAAATGGAGGGAGAGGAAGATGGGCCACTGTGTAAAAAGATCCTTCAGTTGAGGGGTGGGGATGCTCAACTCCCAGCTCCCATCATCAACACCTAGATGGCCACAGGTTCAATTGCCTCAGACAGCATAGCCCATGATAAAAGCAGCTGTAGAGTTCACAGGTGGGTCATATCTCATTTCCAGCACAGTCATCAGAGCTCCTGGCTGCCTCTTACAAGGGAAGGAGATGGTGGAGTGATTAAAGCAGTGGTTTTCAACCAGTGTGCTGTGGCACCCTGGGGTGCCTTGAATGATGGCAAGGGGTGCCGTGGGCAACACTGGCCTTTGTGCCTCTTTCCTTCCCTCCCTCCTCTGATGCCCTCTTGCGTCTCTGCCTCCCAAAGCCTTGCACAGCTGTTTGTTGCAGCAGCTCCCCAGATGAATGCTGCCTCTGGGGCTAGCTAGGGGGTGCTTCCCAGGCCCTTGTGGGGCAGGGTGAGGCAGCACTTCTTTTTGGGGCGGAGGGGGACAGCTCAGAGACCAGGGGTGGTAGCTGCAGCTGCCCAGAGGACTCCCAAGGAGAGGGGGGAGGAGAGGAAGCTGAGGGAGCGCTCCATAAGGGAGGGTGTTCAAAAAAAGGGTGAGAGGCTGCCAGCTCTGCAGGCAAGGGGTGACATAATTGGGCTTCTGAGCCCCACAAGGGTGCCACAGAAAGAACGTAGTTGGTCAAAGGAGCCGTAGACCCACAAAGGTTGAAAACCTATGGGTTAAAGGGTTGGACTAGAATCTGGGCTGAAATCTCCACTACAACCATGACTTAACTTTGGACAGTCACTCCAAAGTCTTATCCTTTCCTTCAGAGTTGCTCTGAGGACATTGGGGGGGAGGGGTGACACCCTTCAGTACTACTTTGAGCTCCTTGCAGGGAAAGGTGACCTTACTTCAACTCTGTGTCCCCTGAAGGGATACTTGTTTGTTCAAGACGAAAGGACTTGCCAACCCCCAACTCCCAGCTGTCTGACCTGCCATCATTAGTTGTGTGGGGGGGTAAGGGGTAAGGGAGGGGACAGAAGCCATCATCTTACAGGCTCAGATTGCAACAGGAAAAGAGTCCTCGGTGCTGCCATCTGCGTCTTGCCATACTACCAACTCTGCTCATCCTATGAGGAAGAGGAAGCTCAAACCAAATACATTTCTTAGTCTTCGGGGATCCCCAAGGCTCTTTTTGCTGTGGTGGTGAAGAGCAGACTTCTTCGGAATCTTGTTTGGACTCCACAAGCTCCACCTCCAGCAATCCAGCTGGTGAGCTTTGCATAATAATTGTCGGCTGGAGAATCACAAGAATCCCATTCCCCACTGCCCTGATTTCATCCTGTCCTCTGTGAGAGCACAAAGCCCCATTCCCCACTGCCTCAATTTCATCCTGTCCTTCATTGAGCAGCACGGCCAGCTGGACACACATCAAGTCTCACTGGGGGGTAGATGAGAGAGGCAGCTGACCACAGCCCCAGTCAACAGGACCTCAGCAGCGAATCATTTGCTAGGATAGTGTATGTCTAGAGGACTTCCTGTGGCTCTTGAAGTGCTTCTGCCTGGCTCCCCCTCTCCCATCACGCAACCCAACAGCGGGTGCAGACACACCACCTGTTTCTGTAAGGCAAACAGGCTGGCAATGAGCTTTAGGAACTTTAGCCAATCATAGATGGGAACTCTAAAGTGTTTCCCCCTTCTTTGCTGCTCCTGGAATCCTACACATGCCCCCCTAACCCACTGACCTCTGCCCTGAAAACATCTCTCTTAGGGAGTTGTCATACTTTGGAATCTTGGCCTTCAAAAACAGGAATGTCCTCTGCTCAACATCTATGCAAGGAGCTGCAAAACCAGCTACTAAAAGCAGGAAAGGTCTCATTAAACCGCATGGTCTTTATTTTCAGTGCCAATATTACAGATACAACACAAACGTCCCAGGAGGAGAACGAATTCAAATGGAATCCAGGACTCTGACAGACTCAGGAAATGAAAAGGGCTGAGGGGGGAAAGCAGCTTTGCAGTGGAGTCTTGAGATGAGTCTTTCTGCAGGCAAATGGTGCCCCCCCTTTCCATCTTTAAGCAACACACATTTCCTTTCTACCCACCTACCACAGCTGACAGCCAAGGATCAGACAAGAGGAGTTCCAAGATTTGGGGTGGGGGCACGCTGAAGAGCGACTTGCTGGAGGGAGCAGCCAGTCTCGTCCATCATGATGCTTTCTGAGAGGGAGGCACTGGCCAAAGAGAGCTTGACGTTGCTGCCTCCACCACTGAATCCTCCAAAGCAGAGCTTCTGTCCAGAACAGCAGGTCCACCTATCCATCCCCTTCTCAGACTCAAGCCACTGCCCTCGGGGTGTGCAGTCAAGCGTAGAAAAGGCCCCCCACGTCAGGGAACTCCAAGGAGAAAGGGTCACCAGCATCCTTGGAATACATTTCCAACATGAAATCTGGATGAAAAGTGCCTGAAGGTGGTAACCCGGCTAGCAAGGAGCCAAAACAAAACTCGCTTCACTCACTCACTCGCCCACGCCCACCGGAGGAGAGAAGATGGCAGGCGGGGAGAAACAGTCGCACGTGCCACAGTGTACCTCCCCTCCCCCCTCTTCCAAAACAAGGGGAACGTGGCTTCTGTGGCAAGTGTGGCTCAGCAGCCAGGAGAGGAGAGAAGAGAGAGCGAGCCAGCAAGTGTCTTAAGAGATATGCTTCATCAAGGTGAGCAAGGCCAGTCCTCCTGCTCTGCAGCAGCCGCTGCTCTCGTCAGCTCCCCTGGCCATGGTGCAAGTGGGGGGATTTCTGGAGTCACAGCGCTCTGCCCAGCGTTCCTTCGGCCAACCAGGTGGGGTGAGGAGGGTGGGGCCAGAGCTCACTGCCAGGACTGAGTGGGAAAGTTGTTGACTTCTGCCAGGTCCTGCATTGCTGAGCCCTTGTGATTATATGTCAGCTTGATCCGCATGCGGAGCTGTTGCTACAAACGGGATGAAACAAGGAGAGGTGAAGAAGATCTGGGCAGGAGGGGTGAGGGGGTCACTCTTGCAGAAGCTGCAGTGGAACCACCTCAACTTCATTCAGTTAAATGGGTGCCAAAAGGCACAGAGTTCATCCAGCAGGACTATGAAGCTAAAAGCACCACACAGCTGTTAAGATTCTGCCCATGAAGGTTCAATCCCCCCCCCCACCCACTGAACAGAACAGCCACAACTAGAGGCCTTCCAGAACCAATGCATGAACTGTACCATCAAGCACTCAAGAGGCTGGGCACCACTCCCAGCCCAGCTGCTCCTTCAGCCTCCATGCTGAACATGGTAGTAGGTCACTCACTTGCTTATTTGCTCACCTTCTGGGGGTTCAGGACTTTAATGACTTGTGTGATGGTCCCTGTGTTAAATGCTGGGATGACGCTGCTACTGGGAGACAGGAGCTGCAACTGGAATGTCTGGAGGGAGGCAAACAAAAGGAAGAAGGGGGCACACTTTCACCTGGTTTTTCTGCTGCAACTACTGCTGCTGCTTCAGGAGACAGGAGGCCCAAAGCTCGGGCTCAACTCCAAGTACAGTGAAAAATGATGCACAGCACCTAGCCCTCTGCCTCTCATCAGAATGTGCTCCTTTTTCCTGCCACAGCAAGACACTTATGACCATGTCAAAGGCAAAGGGCTGGTCCTAAGGGTCCATCTACAGTTTTGGAGCCAAGCCAGCCACAGGAGCTTGAAAGTCTGCCTGGAAACACTGTCTGTCCCACTGCAGCTAGGAGGCCACCAAAGCAGATGCTCCTACCCCAAAGACCAGCCTCACCTTTGGTACCGCAGCCTGGAAAACAAAGTCTGTCATGTCCAGCTCGGTGCTATTGGAGGCCTGTATTGTGATCACGGTGACGCTGGGGTTGGTGTTTGAGCGTTCAAAGGCAAAGTCAATCTTCAATCCATTTTTGTTGTAGGCCGTGATTGGGGGAATGCCTGTGGAGATGCAGTACTGGTCAGAGTCCTGGAAGGTGCCCTCTCCAACTGGCCCTTACAAAGTCTATAGTACACATTCCCCGCCCACCTCAGCCGCTGCTCAAACAGCGAGGTTCTACAGTCCTACCAGCAGTTATGTCATTGAAGATGGGTTGCGAAGAAAGTCCATCCAACAGAAATGGGGGTTGCGTTATCTGTGGGGCAGGAGCTGGAGGTCCTACAGGAGCAGTTATGAAAGAAAGGGCAGGGTTAGGCTGAAGTTCTTCAAGGCAAGGACCAGTGCCAGTGCCTCCAACAAATAAGAGATCTTGCCCAGTTTCTTCCCTGCACCCTTGAATCTCACTTCCACATGTCCAGCACCTCACCTGTTGGGTTGAGATCCCCCAGGAGATCCAGCAGCTCCCCACCAGCAGAAGCTGGTTTATTTGGAGGGGCTGTTGAAATGATGGGAGTGATGTCGTTACCTCCCAACAGGTCCAGCAAGTCGTTTGCCTGGTAGGAAACACCAAATTAGACTGCTAAAGGCACTTAGCCAAGGAAGCCATCTCAAAACCTCCCTGAGCAGCATTAGCTTCTGATGGCTGGAGGGGGCCAGCAGAGAAAGCTGCCTCCTGTTCCTGTGGGGGCTCCACAATTGCTCCTGCAGCCAGCCGTGGGCTACAAAGCAACAGTTCCCAAAGGAGTCTTTGATGCTGTCTAAGAAAGCAGCAACCCCATGCAATGTGGCTCTCTTGTTTGCAGGGAGGGAGGGAGGCATAGCTATCTTGAGTGTTGCACTGGCAGCACCTTCTCTTACCTGGCTGGTGGGCTGAAGGCCAGAAGGGGGAGGTTTGGTCTCCAGCACTGTTGGCTCTGCCTCCCCATTGGGTTGAGTGACATCCGTGGGGCCATTGGTGGTTAGTTTCTCCATAACTGGCATTCTCTCAAGCAGGGCTGACCTGCAAAGTGGCAATGCTGTTATCTCCTGGACAACTCACAGGCTAGGAGGAACAGGAGTTACTCCTCAGATCTGGTGTAGAGAGGGATGAGCTCCCAACCAGTCAATGTTAGAGGCAATCTATCTTTAGTCAGTTCAAGTCCTCTATTTTTGCTATGCAAATAGGTCCAGCTGAGGCAACCAGTAGCTTCCCCCAGTCACATGAACCAATGTAAGAGACTCTACGCTGTCTCTTCTATGGGACTAATGGTTTGAGGCCTATAGAGGTCACGTATTAGAAATGGCTGGTTGCAATCAGCACTGTCCCCTGTGAGCTCTTGTGAAATGTTCACCAACAAGTGTCAAGCCAGGCAGAGGTCTCCTCCTCACACTGACCAGACACCAAGAGGTCTTCACCTTCTTCAGGTGTGGGACCCACTTCTTAATTTACCACCATATGTTTGTAAGGTGGTGATACTGATACTATTGCAACCCTGCAGGTTTCCAACCCACCAGGCTGAAGGTCAAAAGGCATGGGGACAGCAGTGTCCTCTAACACTTACCTCATGTGATCGTACTTCTTGAACAAGGCATTGTACTCCACTGCCCTCTGCTGGAGCTCCACATCGATGCTGCTGCCGTATATGGACACCACTTTCTTAATGCGGCTAGAAATGTAGGAAAGAAATGGTGACAAGTGGCAGCAGGGCAGGGGCTGCAGCTTAGCAGGGAGCAAGTACTTCTACCAGCTCTGCAACTGTAGCTCTGCAGCTGTGTGTGCCTTGGCCCAGCCTTTGGGGTGCTGGGGAATCAACTATGTCTCCTTGACAGATTAGAGAACTGGGCCAAAACAAACAAGATGAATTTTAACAGGGAGAAATGTAAAGTATTGCACTTGGGCAAAAAAAATGAGAGGCACATTTATTTCGGTCCTGGAGGTGCTGCTGAATATGATTAGAAGGGACCGTCTGATTAAAGGAATTCAGGTCGGAGCCAAACAATATAAATTGAAGGCTTTTGCAGATGACTTAGTTTTGACATTACAGGAGCCAGAATCTAGTACGAAAAGGGTATTAGAACTGATTCAAGAATTTGATCGTGTGGCAGGATTTAAATTGAACAAGTCAAAAACTAATGTTTTAGAGAAAAATTTAACACAGATTGAAAAAGAAAGGTTTCAGAATGAGACTGGTTTGACCCTAGTTAAGAAAGTGAAATATCTGGGGATTAACATGACAGCTAAAAACTTGAATCTATTTAAGGACAACTATGAGAAATATTGGTCAGAAGTTAAAAAAGATTTAGAAATATGGTCTAAATTGAAGCTTTCCTTGTTGGGTCGAATTGCAGCTATAAAGATGAATGTACTGCCAAAAATGTTATTTTTGTTTCAAGCTTTGCAGATTGTGGACAAGATGGATTGTTTCAAGAAGTGGCAGAGAGATATCTCTAGATTTGTCTGGCAGGGCAAAAAGCCCAGAATAAAATTTAAAATATTAACTGATGCGAAGGAAAGAGGGGGGTTTGCCCTGCCAGACTTTAAACTTTACTATGCTATCAGCAGCATTCTGCTGGTTGAAAGACTGGCTGCTTCTTGAGAACACTCACATTTTGGATTTGGAAGGTTTTAACAATGCTTTTGGATGGCATGCATATTTGTGGTACGACAAGGTTAAAGCACACAAAACTTTCAAACACCATATTGTCAGGAAAGCATTATTTAATGTCTGGATAAGATACAAATATTTATTGGAAAATAAGACCCCAAGGTGGTTGTCACCCATGGAAGCAAAGGCTCTGAAAAGACTCAATATGGAGGCCAAATGGCCGAGATATTGGGAGATATTAGAACAAGGAGACGACAAACTGAAACTGCAGAGTTTTGAGAAATTAAAAGATAAAGTGCGAGATTGGCTTCATTACTATCAAATAAGAGAGGCCTATAATTTGGATAAAAAAATGGGCTTCCAGGTGGAAAAATCGAAATTGGAAACAGAATTGTTAGAACCTAAAACTAAGATTCTATCAAGAATGTATAACTTGCTGTTAAAATGGAATACACAGGATGAAACAGTTAAATCAGCTATGATTAAATGGGCACAGGACATTGGTCATAACATTATGTTTGCTGACTGGGAAAAGTTGTGGACCACCGGTATGAAATTTACGGCATGTAATGCCCTAAGAGAGAATATTATGAAAATGATTTATAGGTGGTACATGACCCCAGTCAAGCTTGCTAAAATTTATCATCTGCCTGATAATAAATGTTGGAAATGTAAAGAAACTGAGGGTACGTTCTTTCACCTCTGGTGGATGTGCCCAAGGATTAAGGCTTTCTGGGAGATGATATATAATGAACTGAAAAAGGTATTTAAATATACCTTCCTTAAGAAACCAGAGGCCTTCCTCCTGGGCATAGTCGGCCAACTGGTGTTAAAGAAAGATAGAACGTTTTTTATGTACGCAACAACAGCAGCAAGGATACTTATCGCAAAGCATTGGAAGACACAAGATTTGCCCACCCTGGAAGAATGGCAGGTGAAAGTAATAGACTATATGGAGATGGCAGAAATGACTGGCAGAATCCGAGACCTGGGAGAAGAATCGATGGAAGAGGACTGGAAGAAGTTCAAAGATTATCTGCAGAAACACTGCAAAGTTTATGAATGTTAATATGATGTTGGATATGATAAAATTATGGCATTAGTGATACAGTTTGAAAAAGTATGCAAAAATGTAATAGAAAAAGGGTATAAGACTAAAGTTATGTTATGTCAAAAGTAAACAATATGTTAAAGGTGTTTAAAAAATAAGGAGGAAAGATCGGAGACATAACAGAATGACTCTAATAATGAGAAATGAGTTTTGAAAGAGGGTAAGGATTTGCTGTATCTGATTGGGTAAAGAGGAACACAAAAAAGGGAGACGTGTGGAAGTCAAGTAAGGTTAATTAAGTATGGATTTAAAAGTTGGAGTTTTTATTTTTATTTTTGTAATTTTATTTTTCTGTATTTTTTCTTGTTCTTTCTCTTTTTTTATGTGTATTTTTGACTGTGCTTGTTTTCCTTATTTTTGTTGTTGTTATGTGTTTTTTTCTGTAAAAGCTTAATAAATATATTTATAAAAAAATAATGAGAGGCACAAATACAAGATGGGTGACACCTGGCTTGAGAGCAGTACATGTGAAAAGGATCTAGGAGTCTTGGTTGACCACAAACTTGACATGAGCCAACAGTGTGACGTGGCACCTAAAAAAGCCAATGCAATTCTGGGCTGCATCAATAGGAGTATAGCATCTAGATCAAGGGAAGTAATAGTGCCACTGTATTCTGCTCTGGTCAGACCTCACCTGGAGTACTGTGTCCAGTTCTGGGCACCACAGTTCAAGAAGGACACGGACAAACTGGAACGTGTCCAGAGGAGGGCAACCAAAATGGTCAAAGGCCTGGAAACGATGCCTTATGAGGAACGGCTAAGGGAGCTGGGCATGTTTAGCCTGGAGAAGAGGAGGTTAAGGGGTGATATGATAGCCATGTTCAAATATATAAAAGGATGTCACATAGAGGAGGGAGAAAGGTTGTTTTCTGCTGCTCCAGAGAAGCGGTCACGGAGCAATGGTTCCAAACTACAAGAAAGAAGATTCCACCTAAACATTAGGAAGAACTTCCTGACAGTAAGAGCTGTTCGACAGTGGAATTTGCTGCCAAGGAGTGTGGTGGAGTCTCCTTCTTTGGAGGTCTTTAAGCAGAGGCTTGACAACCATATGTCAGGAGTGCTCTGACGGTGTTTCCTGCTTGGCAGGGGGTTGGACTCAATGGCCCTTGTGGTCTCTTCCAACTCTATGATTCTATGATTCTATGACTAGTGGCAATGCCTGGCCTCTGGAACACAGAAGTACAGCTGGACCCCTCACCAGGCACTGTCTTCTCAGGATGAGAGAACATGGAAATATGCATGTGGCTAGGTTTTTTTTGGGGGGGGGCTGGTTAAGATCCACAAAGTAAGAGTTCGTGAAGCTTGCACAGCAGCAAGCAATGGGATCCAGTTATCTCCTGATTATTTCAAGGACTGCAATAAAGATCAAGCAGCATAGGCAGAGCCCCCCCCCGCCCCCCCCTGAAAATACTCACTTGACAGTGCAAGTGAACCGAGTGGACAACTTCATGATGGCAGTGAGGGCATAGCCTCGTGTGACAGACACAGACATGTTGGAGACTAGGACACTTTCCAATACATCAAGGACTTCATCCTCTGTGACCTGAGCAAGCCAAAAGGCAGAGTTAAGAAGGATGGACCATGAGCCAGATGGGAGAAAACTTCACCAGAGGTCAAGTAAAATCTTTATCCCTTTAAGTAGGCCTACCTGGATTGGCTCCTCCTCCTCACACTGACCAGACACCAAGAGGTCTCCATACTCTCCTATACACCAGGAAGCTACCTGCACCATGGGCTGCTACCAAGGAGAAGGAGGACAGGTGAACTCAGCAATGCCATCTTCTTACCCAAAGTAACAGAGGTTCATTGACACAATGCCTCCCCTCCCTCTCCCCTGCAACCCAACCCACCACCAGCATCACTCTGGGGACTTACTTGGGAATAGTCACCCATGATAGCTTTGTAGAGTCTCTGCACAGTGTAAGCATGCATCTCCATGCTGTTGGTGATTAGCTGGATAAGGTTGGGTACAGCATCGTCACGAACATAACTCCCTGCCTGGAAAGAGGACCCAGAGAGAGGTTTACAAGCCATCCATTTGATGTTTTATTGTGCTTTTAATTCTGTTGGGAGCTGCCCAAAGTGACTGGGGTATCCCAGCCAGATGGGTGGGAAATAAATAAATAATAACAATACTACTACTACTACTACTAATAAATTATTATTTATCATCATCATCATCATCCAAGAAAGCCAGGGAGTGGTACTCAAAAGCAGATTTCTAGACACTGCTGTAGTCAATTAGTTTTTTTATATACCATTTTTCTTAGGGTAAAGATGGCTTACATAAAAATGCAGTAAGATTTAAAGCTATAATTAACTGCACCACCACTGCATATTTGGCAAGCACGCCCCCCCCCCCAAATCAAACCAGCTTCCAAAGGCTACAACTTTTGCAAGTCTTTGGCGAGCCCTAAGTGGGGATGAGCTACTCTTGACTTCCCTCTGACAATCAGGCCAGAAGGAATTGTGGCAAAACCTCCACTCCTGGCTGCCAATGACTTTCCTTCATGTGTCAAGGGTCAATAGAGCAAGGTTTGATCAGAAGACAGTCTTTATAGAGGCTGGTCCTGGGCTGCCATTGCTTTAAAGGATGATCTTAACCTGAAGCACCAGCACCGCGAATTGGGCCCAGAAGAACTCAGGCAGCCCCTTGTCCTTCATTCATTAAGTCAATAGCAGCAGCAGCAGCAGCCTGCACTTGTAGTGTAAGCTCTCACATCAGAGGCAGCCCCCATGCAAAATACATTGCAGCAGTCAGTCCTCAAGAGTTACAGAACTATGTAAAAATCCCTCTATCCCCACCAAACAAGAACCCCTGGGAAAGTCCACCACCTCCACTGGTGGCTCTTGGACACACAGAACTGGCCCTAAGGCTCAGAACAACTGTTTGGGGATACAGGAACAACAGACAAGGTCAGCACTCACCGTTGTCAAGACTCGCATGATTGTGTCTATGTGCCAGCGCTTAGAAGGAGCATATCTGAAAAACACAGTAGATGCAAAGCTGTGAGGACATTCCTTCTCCAAATGCTCCTTCAGTTCCCAAATGTAAGGCCGTTTTGGTTTTCCAGACATGGATTAGTCAACTGCGTAGCCTGACTTGCTTTGGCTACACCTGCATAAATCTACTCCTTAGGTGCAATGTGCTTGACTGCACAGGAGAGAGGATGAAGCTAAATCCCTGCATTCCACCAGGGGCAAGTGACAGGACCACTACCGCCATTTGGCTCACAGGCTGATGGTATCCAGGTAGCATTACCAGAAGGACCAGCATTGGCAGAGATGGGTCCAGCCTGAAAATGCTCCTCCCCAGCTGTAGCTGTGAGCAGCAAGTGGGAGTGAGTTGTGGCTTCCCGAAGTTGTGACTGCAGAGCAGTTGGGGGGGGGTAGCAGGAGAGGAAGAGGGCCACAAAGGATGAAACAAACACAAATTATTTGGATTTCTTACTTCTCTGCTGCAAGAAATATTCCCGAGGCACAGTCCGCCTTGAACTCTGGCTCACAGGAATCCAGGAAATACAGTAGTTCCTTCATCATTCCCCGGATGTTGTTCCCATTCACGAGAGCAAAGCTCAGCTCCATCGCCCGTCTGGAGAAGGGGAGAAGAAGGGATTCAGAGAAAGGGGAGAGGAAGGGATGCAGCTCTGCTGACCTGGGCCTGAGCACTACCAAGAGCATACACATTTGCAGCCCGTATACAGACAAGTCTCCCCATCACCCCAAGGAGCTTTCCAGAGGCCACAAACGTGCTTTGTCAGCTGCTTGAGTGTCATCATTGCGCCAGGCGCTCTGTTGATGGATCACTCTTAAGCTTCATCCTACAACAGCACTAGCCAAGCCAGAAGGCTCCCACCTCTCATCACTCCAGGGTCCCAGTATGAAACCTAAGGGGTGGCCAAGTTCAAAAACAAGTAGTAAGACAGAGCAGGAGTTTGCAAGGAGAAGCAAGCTTCTTGGTTGCAGACCCAAACCCTTTAAAGCTAGAAAGTAGGTTACTTTAGGCGGGAATAAGTATTAGGGATGACAGCAAGATGACACAAGCTATATAAAATGATGCATGGTGTGGAGAAAGTGGACAGGGCAGTATTTTTTCTCCTTCTCTCACTCTAGAACCAAATTGGGTTATCCGATGAAACTGAATGTTAGATGATTCAGGATAGACAAAAGGAAGTACTTCACACAGTGTATACTTAAATGATGATATTTACTCCCACAAGAAGCAGTGATGGTTACGAACTTGGACAGTCATAAGGGTGTTCCCTGTGGGAAAAGGGACCATGCTTTAAACAACAATGCCTCAAAAGTAGCTTCTGGCTCACAGTGGCGGGCAGAGAAGACAGGTGAGGGGTGACACAAGAATGAATCCTAGATGGTTGGGCCACCTGGACCCACAGTCCTAGCATACCAATCTGACTCACCGTTTGATGGAGACGTCCAGATCTTTTAGGCAGTCCACAATGGTGCTTCTGTGCCGCTGTACAGCATTGTGGTCAGTCTGCACAGTCTTCAACAAGGATGTTAAAGCTACATATCTGAAAAAAGAGACCTGTTGCTTTAGACTATGGCAGCTGTTCTGTGTCACAGCACACTAGAAGGCTTTTGAAGACAGCACAGCCAGGCAGCAAAGGGAGATGGAGCAAGCAGGTTGAGTGACTTGCAAGGGCAGCCAATGCAAACCTCTAGGCAATGGATTCTAACCCTCCCATCTGTATCAGAGCACCTGGGGAGTGAAAATGAATTTCTCTCAGAACCAATTCTAGCCAGGTAGCCTGCTAGACCAATAGGATGTGGAAAAAAGAGCCCAGAATTTCACATGGTGCATATGGTTGCGGCAGTACAGACCCAGGCAGTAGAAAGGACTGACCACTTCACCTGCAACGGCTGCCCTGGCCACGCCTCAAAAACAACCAATATTGCCACAAGAGACCTGGAGAAAGCTGTGCCTGCTCCAACCAGAACATGTTTTCCATCCTGGACCTGTACTCTGACCTACCTGATATTTTTGTCATTATTGAGCAAGAATCGGCCTAAGATGTTAATGGCCAACACCTAGAAAGAGACAAGCAAAAAGACATGGTTCAGGAACATCTACTTGTTGCTACTTTTCACTCTCCAGCCAAAAAACTCCCAAAGGGGATTGGATCTATGAGCAACCTCAGTGACCCAGGTTCTTCCTTGTCAGCTGGTCTGCTTCCATGCAAGAGCGCTGAGCTGCTTTCATATGACTCAAACATCATTTAGAGGTCAGCCCCCATGGGAACGCTTGGCTATGGTTGGAGAAACTGTGATGGGCCACAAAGCTTTGTTTTGCTCAGTGTCTCTCCTAGGATCCCACAAACCCAAGATTACGTACTCGCAGGCCACTCTCAGACTTGATGTCCATGATAGTTAAGACGGTTTCGTAAAGAATGGCATTTCCCACATTTTTACTCGTTTCAGTATTCGTGGCCACCTGGAACACAAGACAGACAATCTCACTTTCTAGCTTCCTTCCTCTAGACCAATGTACCATCTTCCCTTCCGCCTCCCAACAATGATTTGGCAGGCTGCACACCTCACCTGGGCAAGGATGTCATTCATAGCTTCACTTGAGTCATCATCATTTCGGCCTAGAATTCTCAGCAATCGTAGGATTCGCACCTGAAAAGGACAAAGTTCTCCTTTTGAGCTTCAATGGACCCAGAAGGCTCTGGTCTTGAAGTCAGTCACTGCAGGATCCTCTTCATACTTGAGGGAGGAGGCTGGGGCGGGGGCTCCATTCCCTGGCCAACATTCACTCCTCTCCCTGCCCAGCACGTGCCTGGCCCCAAAGCCCTTACCTGCAGGAAGGGGTCGCTGATTCCAGAAACATCATGCTCGGGGGAATAACCAGACATGATGAGGTTCTTCAGGATACGGACTAGCTGGGGCACAAGCTGCAGAGGACAAAGAGCCATCAGCCATCTGATCTACAGCCCTGCTGTTGTACCTGACATGAAGAAGGGGTCCAAGGAGGAGTCTCTCACAGGAAAAAAGGGTATTAGATTCACCATCTGCAGGTGAGAGCTGAAGGGGCTCTCATTGCTTCCCAGCCCAACCTCACTGACCTTTCCACAGCACAGAGCCAAATAAGCCTGCTGGCCCTACACAGCCATGCTGCAATATACATATGAGTAGTCTAGTGGGCAACTGATGCCTCAGACTACTAACAGGAAGCAAATGGCTTTGACCTGGCTCCCACTGGCTGAAGCTGCCTCCAGTATCATAGATAGTGTGCCTCTGAATACCAGCTGCTGCAGAATATGAATGCGAGAGAGGGCTGCTGTCTATCACATGCTTATGTGTGGGATTCCCAGTGGGGTATCTGGTTGATCATTGAGGAAAACAGGAAGATGAAACTATGTAGTTCCTCTTTGTCCTAATCCATTTACAGCCAGGCTCTAACAGTAAACCATACAACTTCCAGAACCCTGTAGGTTCTTTCCCTTGCCTGTCTCCTTTTACAACCCTACTAACCTTCTGTGATTAGTAGAAAGCACACCAGCACAGAGATCCCCCTGCTCTTGGTGCTCACTTATGTGGCCGCAAAGAGGCATGTGGGCGTGGCAGGAATAAGAGGGAAGTCTCCAAGCTTAGAATGCTGATGTAGTTCCCCCAGGGGAGAGGCTCTGTTTGGACGAACCAACCAAGCCTGACACAAAATCCCAGGTCAACTCTGAATCCACCAGAGGCCTCTGCTATTTCACTCTCAGCCTAGCTTCCTACTTCTGCACCATTTGCTGTTTTGAGCATGTTAGTAAGAATTCTAAATATTTGGGCATAATTTTAAAACTTCTAAATGGATGCATTATACCTAAATGGGTTGTTTATCCAAGTCCTATTCTTGGTCCACCCACTGAAATCAACCGACTTGCTTTAGTCATGTCAATTAATTTCAATGGATCTCCTCTAGCATTGGCTGCAACCCAATAATTTTAAATTGGTTAACAACTTTAACTTGGTGCCAAGACAGGATAAAGCCCCAAAGAGGATTCCCTTCTCAGTGCCTCAAGTTGAGGGACAGAGAGTGAAAGGGCCTTTGTAAAATGAAAGACTCTGCTAAGATATGGCAGTTGGCCAAATATACAAACTTTAGACAATCTTTTAGGAAGACAGAGATCTTGCTCAATCTCATTGCAATATCTCATCGCTTGGAACCCTGCTTAGTCATGTCATGTCACTGAGGCTTCCCATACCCACCATTATTTTGTTCTAACCATGCACAAGTCATAACCAGTGATGATGGGACAAGCATGGGGGGCAGAAACAGCTGTAGAGATCAGTCTCCAGCCAAGCACAAGCAAGTAGGGAAGGAAGAGGAGTATCTCTGTCTTCAACAGCTGCCCATAGCATGAAGGCAAATTGCTCTGAACAGGGGCAGTTCACTCTTCCACCTTCTCTGCTTACTACCCATCCCGCACCTTACAAAAGCCTTGTACCAAGCCAATGGAAAACACCCACCATGAACAGCACAGATGCAAACCCCCCTTACATCCCTCAAAGATCCATCCAACTGTAGCAGAGGGAGACTGTAGCAGAACCACCTGAGTTTCAAGAGGACTGTAACAAAGATCCAAGGTTGCCTTAGGTATTAGGTTTAATCAGGGCATTAATAAACTCAACTACAAACACAATTAGTCAAGCTGCAGTATTAGTGCAGTAAGCAGTGGATTGGCACAAACCTCAACAGGCCCAATGAAAG